>NC_064642.1:98391495-103391495 GCF_023864345.2 Schistocerca serialis cubense | reverse complement strand
ATGCAATTACAAATCATCATTAATAGGCGTACAAGTACGCAAAAATTATTGACATCAGTTAGCGGTATGAGATTATTCACGGTACTGACTACCTTAATGTGCCAAAGTCACTTGGATTTTCTTGTGGCAGATTACTGCAGCATAAGTCAAACTGACTAGTCTTAAGTCTGAGCAACTCTCAAGTGATACTAAACTTGGGAAGGTGAAGGTTGATTCACAATTCCTGTACTGAAACCTGTCTACAATAAATAAGAAAACAATTCCCGTTGCTAAATAATTACGCATATTACGACCTGCACTGAGCATAAAGCATCCCGAAGGTTAAATACAATATTTATTCAACATAACTGCACCAGAAAAATGCCAGGCTGCCGGACGCGTCTGGATCTGCTTTCATTCATGTCGCCCCGCAGTCGCGGACACCGAAAGCTAATGGTCGGACGCGAGCGTGTCGAACACCATGTTCAGTACCGAAGAGCGGCTAATACATACGTCCGTACACTTCGCACGTCGAACGTCACGGACGCGTGTCTCTAGCACTCAGTTCCGCACCCGACTGTTATACAATGGAGGGGAGCACCTGCGTGTTTTGGCACACTGACAATCCAGAATATCTCCGCTCCCTTCGAAATACCGGAAAAAATAACGCGGAATATCTTCAGGAGGTGGCTGCAGTATATCAGTAACCTCACTATGGGTTGGCAGTGTACAGGGTCCTTGCAATTAATGGCCGAGAATGTTTATGGAAAAGGATTCTGCTATTCTTACACACTGATAAATATTACATGTATTCACAATTACTTATGTATTCACAATTACGTATACGGACAACCATCAGCTTTAGAATGGAATGACGTCAGTGAGAACTTGTGCCGGACCGGAACTCGAAACCAGATTTCCCGCTCTTCGCAAGTGGTCACCTTAACATTTGGCTATCCGTGCACGATTCACAGCCAGACCAAAATTTCCACATTGCGTCAACCATGCTTCTACAACCAGTACTCGTACATCCATTACGTATAGTGCCGTACAGGTCCCTGAAAATCACTTGCCCGGTGTCGGCGGATAAATACGATAACGCAGTGCCGGTGTTATTTCCGAATTACGAATCAAAGTTCCTTTGGACGTGCATGCTCCTCCAAAGGGATTTTGAATCGTTTTCCGGAGTAACACGGGCACTGCAATATCGTATCAGTCTTGATAAAGGTGACGAGCAGCTCTTCCGTTACTGTGAGCCTCGCCTTTGAGGAGGATCTTGTCGGTGTATTCTGCAAATGTGATCTGAACCACGTTGCTCTAACACTGACAGGCGCATGAATGAGACTCGACAGAGGTTAGAGCGGTAGGACATACGTGAAATGATTTCAGCCGATCCGACGTAACCATCTCTCACCATCGCTACTGTGTTGCATTCCCACCTAGCGAACATGTTTTCAAACGGTGCCGTTTCCGGACACAGTTTCGTACTCAAAATATTGTGTACTCCCTCACCCCTACAAGTCCTACAAGTTCTTAACTGGAATTTCCGCACACCCTGCATGTTCCAGCACACTGCAGGGGTTTATGTGTTACGTCCAAGATTAAACGGAACACGAGTGTATCAGCATCTCTGCTCTCGCAGTACGGGGCGACAATGCGCAGTGCGGCATGTGCACATGCCACCGCACCCCCTTCCCCTCCTCCGCCCCTCCCCTCATACACACTCACAGACACACTCTGTCTATTGCACAACAAGTTATTTGTGCGTTACTCGCTGCCGGTACAAATTCCCGGCGGTCGGTGCGATTGCAGATTCCCCAGCAGCGTGTGTGCACCGATGCGTTCAGAACATCCGGCAGCGGTCGGGGCGATAAACCGCCACGCAGAATTGCGCCCTCCCAACCCCCCCCCCCCCCTCCCGTCCTACTGTAGCAGGACAGCTCCTTTTGTTTCGGCCGCTCTGCATCGTGGCTGCCGGAGGACGGACGGCAAGCGTGCCGTGGACGGC
The DNA here is from genome assembly GCF_023864345.2 of Schistocerca serialis cubense. NCBI lineage: Eukaryota > Metazoa > Arthropoda > Insecta > Orthoptera > Acrididae > Schistocerca > Schistocerca serialis. The sequence continues at coordinate 103,389,508 of NC_064642.1, read as the reverse complement.
TGCCAATGGAGTAACATGAATGTTAAATGAGCCGTGACGAGTTACGCACCGCAGCGGGGGAGATCCTGAATCACGCAAGAACTTCTGCTTTGTCTCGCGGATAAAATAAGGACTACTTATGGCGAGGCGATTATTGCCGACGCTATGTTCTGCGAAAGCAAGTCCCTGCCCCACTTAGAGGTCGCCAAGGTTTCCGAGACATTGCGTCGGGAGTTAATTCGGCGAAACGCGTCGTCTCTCAGCGTTTGCTCTGTCGCAATCACTCCTCCCTTATAAAAAAAGGCCGCACTGTGCAATGATCGTAGTACGTACAGTACAGAGGGGGTCCAAAAAAGTGTATCCACTGTTTTAAAGTCCATAACTGGCAAACTAATTGACGGAGTTGTCTCAGCTTTGGTAGTGTAATAGTTTGTAGTACCGGCAATCGCCACACAAGGGTTGTATTGCGTTGTTTTGTTTTGTCAGATGATAGTCGCCAGATAGTGTTTTGTTCTTAGTTGCACAGTTACCGGTGGCTTCAGACATCCATTTTACGTGCCATCCGAGACTTGTATGGAGACGGAAGAGTTTGCTTCCAACAAGATGGTGCCCCAGCCTACTACCAAAATCGTGTTAGGGAGTATCTTGACGAAAATCTACCAGGAAGCTGGATAGGCCGTAGAGGTGATGTGGAGTATCCACCACGTTACCCAGACCTAACTCCTCCGGACTTTTACCTGTGGGGAACACTAAAGGACGTCATTTATCGACAAAAGCCACGCACATTGTATGAACTTCGAGAATCTATCGTACATTCATGTGCAAATATCCAACTGAACACGTTGCAGTTAGTAGTTCGCGCTGCAGTACGGCGGCTCCTTGTGTCTGCATGTTAATGGTGACCATTTCGAACACCTAGAGTGATATCATTAAGTTGGACTTTAAGCTACACTTTCATCAAAAATGAGACAACTCCGTCAATTAGTTTGCATGTTATGGACTTTTAGACAGTGGATACATTTTTTTTACCCCTCTGTATGTGCTTCAGGTTAGTTACTGTTACCAGAAGAGCAAATTCTCAATCAACGGCTGTATGCCCGTTCCCGTATGAACAAATAGTGTTAAAAGCGAATCTTTTCGTAGCTTATACACTGAAATGGAGGAAAAACGAACATATAGTGACTGAAATTTTTAAAGTACATTTTCCTGCAAAAAACAACAAAAGCAAACAAACAACAATTTAAAAGTGCAAATGAGTATACGTTATAGTATCACTTAGCTAGTATGAGTATTTAATTTCTTTTTTAAAGGTCAAGGATTTTAGTCTTACAGTTCGTTGAGAGCACAGTTACACTTTATAAAGAAAATTAACGGTAATGCACGTGGTTATGTTAGCTTCTCATAGCAAACAGTACTTTCCTGTAGAAATAAGAAACAAAATCGATACACCGAAGACGTCTCTTGTATACTAACGAAAGTTGCTATTACATTAAGTTTTATTCTGCTGCGGCTTGTTTCAGCTTTTCGGCATCATCTGACACTCCTGGACGTAACGTAAGATGCAGTTTGAGGCCGTTCATGCAGCGAATATGCAACGTACCACGACTCCGAAGCGGGTATATAGGCACCGGCATGTATTTAAGGGATTAGTGCGGCATTCGTGTCTTTCCGGTGTGCTTGCTGTAAAAGCGGAAACGTGAACTATGGAGACGTTATTACTAATGCGTCCAAACGGGATCAAAGTGGTGTTACTCTTTACTTGCCTGTCGAAGGTCAAACACCGAGAGACATCAATCGGAGTAGGAAGAGTGTGTATGCGGCAGCATGTGTGTTGAAATCCACCATTGTGGCAATCCCAATGATCCTAATGTTCAGATCCCTCCCTATGCGATTATTATCCCTTTGTCCCTTAAAAAAGGCCTTGAAGGGTCAACGATTGCCCTCGGTCGAGGATGTGCAGCAGGCAGTTACGGACTTCTTCCCACAGTAAAAATGCTGGAAAACTGGTACATTGAACCTGGTACGTCGGTGGATGACTGCCTCAGTGCTTATGGCGACTTTGCCTGACTGGTGTGCCGATTATAGACTGTGTATCACACTTGGTACATAATAAAAGGAGGACATTAATAATACTACAGTCGTATTACATCGTTAATTACCTACATCACACCTCAAAGCGGGATAGCCCATATGTCGCTGCCTATGCTGTACGTTAAATATATAACTAACCGCGTCGGCCAATAGGTACAAACATAGTATAGACCAATATCAGTTATATCTAGTTCTATATCACAAGTTATTTTTTCCTTTTTCCTGTTATTTGGGGGGGCTGAGGGGCTCCTCATTCTTCGCACTGGTTTCAGGAAGCCCTCCGCGAATTACTGCTGTGCAAACCTCGTTTCTCACAACAGCAGTCAATTCCCTCAAATAATTGATGGTTATATGCACAGCAATAGCCATATTCTCCAACAAATTTTATCATTTACAGCTTCCCCGTGTACCACGCAAGCTTTCCCTTGATGTCTTAAAACATATCCCGTCATAGTGTCCTTTTTCACTATCAATTTTTTTCTACCTGTTCATCTCCTCGACAATTCTGCAGATAATCTCCTCATTTCTTATCTTATCAGTCCACCTAATCTTCAACATTTTTCTGTAGCACTACATCTCAAACACCTTGATTATTATCTTCCCCGGTTTTCCTACTGTTGGTTCTCTAGCGTATAAAAACATCTTCCAAAAATACGTTCCAATAAATCTCTTCATATAATGGAAGCCGATGATTACCACTAGTAAATTTTCTTCTGATTCCCTCTTCCCCTGTGCTAGTATGCATTTTATGCCCTCCTCGCTTAGACTGTCATGGATTATTTTGCTTAAAAATTAGCAGAATGTATTCACTTGTTCTTCTTCGTGGTCTCTAATTTCGAAGTGTTTAAAGACTCATCCCATTTCTGTTATTCCTCACTAATTTCGTCCATTACGGTTTATCTTCAGTCATTAGTGTGTGTTGACTAGCACGCTAGAGGTCCCGCTTTATCTTTAACTTCCCCTGTTGATAGCAATGTCATGAACGGTTATTATCATTTATATCCTAGTGTTAATTCTGTAGTTGTTTCTCCAAGGCAGAGATTGAACATTGAGGACCAAATACTGCATCCCAGTTTTATACCCTTTGTAATGGGAGCAATTCGTTTTTAGTTTTCCACTTTTATCACGAGCTACACAACCAGTCAAAAGTATGCAATCACCCATGACAAAATTGTATACTTGATTTCAGTGTACAAACACTACCTACAAACTTAATATACCAGTAGAATATATATTATGTCTCTTTATCATTAAATACAAAACAGAATAGTTTAGATTTCAGTCTCTTCGAAGTATCCACCTTTCGTCCTCACAACAGTTGAAAAAACTTTGGCGTTCTGGAGGTAAGCTTTTGTAGTGTTGTTTGCAGATATTGTAGTCCAACACGTCTGTAAATTATTCCACACATCTTCAAAATTTGATAACCTCAGTGTTTTGACGTTCCTATCCGAATTCGTCTCATAAGAGATTAACGGGATTTATGTCAGGTGACTAAATACGTCAAATCATATTCTTCAGTTTCCACTTTTCTCTTTTCTATTGATATACCCCCTGCATAATTTAGAAGCATATTTGCGATCATTATCCTGGTGCAGAACAAACCCGCGACCAATAGAACTCTTGTCAGTTGGAACTGCATTGTTGATCAGTATCCTGTGATGTCGTTCCTTCTTTAATGTTCCATTAATTTAAAAATGATAGAGCACAGTAATCAGTTGTCCATTTTGCAGGTTTTGTTTGGCAAATCTAGATTTCGACTAGTGCCTTGCCATTACCAGTGCACTATTTATTAGTATCAATGCATCTCAATTCCCTGTTGTTCAGGCGACTGTCACATTTCTTTCAAGACTTCCACTAATTCTCGCTATGCCACTGACTTTATCGCCCACAAACATCAGCACCCCATAACCGACCCTTCACCATGATTTACTGCTGATGTCACACACTAACCCCTCATACATTCTCTACAGTGTCGGGCAAACAAACATTTGACGATGGCTCCAAAATACTTCACACCCAGATTTGTCAGTGAATAACACCTTCAACCATTCCTGCTCGCTTTTGCTTTTATGTTGTTGTTCCCATTACAGTCTTTTTACCTTATTTTGTTTGGGTTATGAAGGTTTTTGGCCGCTACGCAATCCTTAAACCTTGTTCAAAGAGACAGCGTTGCAGTGCTAAGACAGAGATTATGACTGCTCGAGTACTATTTACTTCTTCGCGAATATTATGTGCAGTAAGTGTCCTCTGCCATTTACTCTTTACACAGATGAAGTGAGCTTTGCTGTGTGATGTTACTTGGGGTCTTGCAGAGCACAGAAGACTTGTATTGGGGCTCGCACTGTCACTGTCACTGCCACTGTCACTGCCACTGCCACTGCCACAACCACAGCCACTACCACTGCCCTTGTTACTGCCACTACCACTGCCACTGCCATCGCCATTGCCATTGCCACTGCCACTGCTACAGCCACTGCCACTGGCACTGACACTGACACTACTACTGCCACTACCACAACCACAGCCACTACCACTGCCCCTGCTACTGCCACTACCACTACCACTGCCATTGCCATTGCCATTGCCACTGCTACAGCCACTGCCACTGCCACTGACACTGACACTGACACTACTACTGCCACTGCCACTGCCGCAGCCACTGCTACTGCCACTGCCACTGCCACTGCCATTGCTATTGCCACCGCCACTGCTACAGCCACTGCCATTGCCATTGCCAATGCCATTGCCACCGCCACTGCTACAGCCACTGCCACTGCCACTGCCGCAGCCACTGCTACTGCCACTGCCACTGCCATTGCCACCGCCACTGCCACTGCCACTGACACTGACACTACTACTGCCACTGCCGCAGCCACTGCTACTGCCATTGCCACTGCCATTGCCATTGCCATTGCCACCGCCACTGCTACAGCCACTGCCACTGACACTGACACTGACACTGACACTACTACTGCCACTGCCACTGCCGCAGCCACTGCTACTGCCACTGCCACTGCCATTGCCATTTGCACTGCTACTGCCACTGCCACTGCCATTGCCATTGCCACTGTTACAGCCACTGCCACTGCCACTGCCGCTGCCACGTTTGCTTGAACCACTAAGCCAACTTCTGTTGCTATTCTTCTAACAGAAATTTTTCCTGATATAGAGCTACGATTACAACACACAAGCAGCTGAAGGGTGGAGGCCTATTCGAATGGTATCATCTTAACTAAAGACACGCCATTGTTGTTGTGGATACTCATCAGCGAACCTCTACACGAACAACCAATTAGACACTACAGAGGCGCTTAGTGTTTCCGTGTTCATACTAGTTCTATTATCAGAACGGGTATATGATAGACCATTCAAAAGGAAATCTCTTTTCATACCACTGATCCATATTTGTGTTAGGTGATAGAAAACTTTTGACCTGTAGTGTATGCACCTGGTGTATAATACGTCATCCAGCATCGAAACGTAAGTGGAATGTGGTTCTCGGAAAGGATACATGGGGTGTTCGGAAATTTCCGTTACAGATTTCTTGGAGCTGTGGAGGGGAGTGAGTGCATAATATTTTGAACGGGAACTCACGTTCGGAAACGCCAAACGACGACGTTACAGAACATGGAAGTTATAGCCGCCCGCGCCCGTGAGTGCATGTATATACAAGGTAATTCCGTGATAAAGTTAAGAACTTTCAAGGGAATATATCAATCTGAGGTAAGGCTCGCCGTACCGGAAACGAACGAGTCGAAAGTTATAAGTGAAAAACGTTCTGATACCTCTGACAGTGGAATGCGTGTACTGGTATCGTTCTTGCAAAGACTGTATGGTACGCAGCTTTCGGAGGTGGAAATATGGATTAAAACAAAACAAAATGTCCAGTAAAGATGGGCTTTAAAATGGATGTCTTAAGAGCCATGAGCACATGTTTAATTCAATAGATCTGTTTCACTGTAGCGAAGGCAAAGAAGTGCTTGAAGCTCCTCAGGTAAGCGATTTTAGAGTCACGTTCATTGAACGTTTTTCTTCCTTATTTTCGTCCATACTACCGCTTTCGAAAGACGCCTACCCTACAAGCTTAGCAGCAATAGTACCAGTACGAATATTCCACTGTCACAGGTATCTGAACGGTTTATGCTGATAACTTCCGACTGGTTTGCGTTCGGTACAGTGACTCTTACCTCAAGCTAATGCATTTAAGCTTGTCCATCATCTTTGAAAGCTTGTAACATCGTCACGGAATCACCATGTATGATGGTGTTGTTGTGGTATTCGGTCAAGAGACTGGTTTGATGCAGCTCTTCATGCTACTCTACCCTGTGCAAGCTTCTTAATCTCCACGTAACTACTGCAACCTACAGCCTTATGAATTTGCTTACTGTATTCTTCTCTTAGTTTTCCTCTACAATTTTTACCCTACACGCTGCCTCTAATACTACAATCAACTGATCGCTTCTTCTAGTCACGTTGTGCCACAGAGTCCTCTTCTCCACAACTCTATTCAGTACCACCTCATTAGTTACGTGATCTACCCATCTAATGTTCAGCATTCTTCTTAGCACCACATTTCGGAAGCTTCTATTCTCTTATTGTGTAAACTATTTATCGTACATGTTTCACTTCCACACATGGCAATTCTACATACAAATACTTTCAGAAAAGATTTACTGGCACTTAAATCTATACTCGATGTTAATAAATTTCTCTTGTTCAGAAACGCTTTCCTTGGTATTGCTAGTATATATTTTATATCCTCTCTACTTCGACTCTCATCAGTTATTTTGCTCCCCAAATAGCACAACTCATCTACTACTTTAAGTGTCTCATTTCCTAATCTAATTCCCTCAGCATCACCCGATTTAATTCAACTACATTCCATTATCCTCATTGTGCTTTTGTTGATGGTTATTTATATTCTCCTTTCAATACACTGTTCATTTCGTTCAGCTGCTCTTCCAGGTCTTTCGCTGTCTCTGACGCAATTACAATGTCATTGGGAAATTCTTCTCCTTGGACTTTAATTCCTACTCCAATTTTTTCTTTTGTTTCCTTTACTGCTTGCTCAATATACCGATTGAATAACATCGGGGACAGGCTACAACCCTGTCTCAATCCCTTCACAGCCACTGGTTCCCTTTGATGCTCCTTGACTCTTATAACCGCGATCTGGTTTCTGTACAAATTGTAAATAGGCCTTCGCTCTCTGTATTTGACCCCTGCCACCATCAGAATCTGAAAGAGAGTATTCCAGTCAACATTGTCAAAAGCTTTCTCTAAGTCACCCTTCAAACGCACACATTTACAGGCGCCAACGAGTAAAACGTTGAAGCTCTGTTGCGTCGTTGGATGACATTTCCGGACATGGGTTCCTCTTCAAAGTGTGATGTACTCATTCCCCTCAACACATCCTAAATGTTTGTTACGGCAATTTCCGATCACCGTAGATAGAAATACCAACGTACAGAAGATGTAGGGCCGGCCGGAGTGGCCGAGCGGTTCTAGGCGCTTCAGTCCGAAACCGCGCGACCACTACGGTCGCAGGTTCGAATCCTGCCTCGGGATGGATGTGTGTGATGTTCTTACGTTAGTTAGGTTTAAGTAACTAAGTTCTAGGGGACTGATGACCTCAGAAGTTAAATCCCATTTTTTTTAAGATGTAGGATTGATGTTTATGTGCCTAAACCCGCACCACCAAACTTGCAGGTGCCCATGATCAATAGGCTTTCATTAGGAGCAAAACAGCTAGTAATTATGTAAGGTTTTGCGTCGCAGCCGGATGTAGCAGGCAGGCACGCGTCACGTTATTTTGTCGCCGCCGCCGCGGAGCTGATGTGTCAGCTGATTGGCGGCAGCCCCGCGGCGCGGCGCTGGCGTGCGCGCGCCGGCAGCTCAAATATTGCCCCGCTCCGGAAATTACGGCCGAGCGATATTACGATTCTGGCGGCCACTCGGCTGCGCGGACGCCGCGAATGCCGCCGAGCCTCTCGCGCGAGAGCGCTGTCATCGCTAGATAGCGCTTCCCCTTTCACATTTCCGTTTCTTTCATTTCTCTGCTACCTTCTGCCTCACCGGCTCGTCTAAAGTAGTCTACGACTTCTAGCAGCCTCTACGATTGTCACCGTTGAAGGCTTCATAAACCACAGCACTACATACACTACTGGCCATTAAAATTGCTACACCAAGAAGAAATGCAGATGATAAACGAGTATTCAGTGGACAAACATGTTATACTAGAACTGACATGTGATTACATTTTTACGCAATTTGGGTGCGTAGATCTTGAGAAATCAGTACCCAGAACCACCTCTGGCCGTAATAACAGCCTTGATACGCCTGGGCATTGAGTCAAACAGAGCTTGGATGGTGTGTACAGGTACAGATGCCAATGCAACTTCAACATGATACCATAGTTCATCAAGAGTAGTGACTGGCGTGTTGTGACGAGCCAGATGCTCGCCCACCATTGACCAGACGTTTTCAGTTGATGAGAGATCCGGAGAGTGTGCTGGCCAGGGCTGCAGTCGAACATTTTCGGTATACAGAAAGGCCTGTACAGGACCTGCAACATGCGGTCGTGCATTATCCTGCTCAAATGTATGCTTCGCAGGGATCGAATGAAGGGTAGAACCACGGGTCGTAACACATCTGAAATGTAACATCCATTGTTCAAAGTGCCGTTCATGCGATCATGAGGTCACCGAGACGTGTTACCAATGGCATCCATACCATCACCCCGGGTGATACGCCAGTATGGCGATGACCAATACACGCCTCCAACATGCGTTCACCACGATGTAGCCAAACACAGACGCGACCATTCGTGCACCCAGGTTTGTCGTCGAGTACACCATCGCAGGCGCTCCTGTCTGTGACGCAGCGTCAAGGGTAACCGCAGCCGTGGTCTCCGAGCTGATAGTCCATGCTGCTGCAAACGTCGTCGAACTGTTCGTGCAGATGGTTGTAGTCTTGCAAACGTCCCTATCTGTTGACTTAGGGATCGAGATGTGGTTGCACGATCCGTTACAGCCATGCGGATAAGATGCCTGCCATCTCGACTGCTAGTGATACGAGGCCGTTGGGATCCAGCACGGCGTCCATATTACCCTTCTGAACCCACCGATTACATATTCTGCTAACAGTCATTGGATCTCGACCAACGCGAGCAGCAATGTCACGATAAGATAAACCGCAGTCGCGATAGGCTACAATCCTACCTTTATCAAAGTCGGAAACGTGATGGTACGCATTTCTCCTCCTTACATGAGACATCACGTTTCACCAGGCAGCGCTGGTCAACTGCTGTTTGTGTATGAGAAATCGGTTGGAAACTTCCCTCATGTCAGCACGTTTTAAGTGTCGCCACCGTCGCCAACCTAGTGTGAATGATCTGAAAAGCTAATCATTCGCATACCACAGCATCGTCTTACTGTCGGTTAATTTTTTCGTCTGTAGCACGTGATCTTCGTGGTGCAGCAATTTTAATGGCCAGTAGTGTAGTATTGAAACGTGGAGTCTGCTAAAACCTGAACGGATCAGAACTGAAGCATTTGAAATGGGATATTACAGAAGAATGTTGAAAGTTAGGTGGATTAATAAGGTAACGAATGAGGTTGTGAAGCATTTGAAATGGGGTATTACAAAAGAACGTTGAAAATTTGGTGGATTAATAAGGTAATGATCAAGGTGGTACTCCGCAGAATATTGTATAAGACAAAATAGTTCCAAGAAGAAGTGACGGGATGATAGGGCATCTGCTAAGACATCAGGGTGTCACGTCCATGGTACTAGGAGGCTTCACAAACCACAGCACTGCATGGTTGTGAAACATGGACTATGGGAAAACAGGATCACAAGAGAATCGAATTATCTGAAATGTGGCGTTATCGAAGAATGCTGAAAATTAGGTGGATTGATAAGGTAACGAATGGGGAGGTTCCCTGTAGAATACTATGTACGAGAAAACAGTGCCAAGAAGAAGCCGATGGGATGATCTGTAAGGACATCAAGAAATCGCTTCTACAGTACTAGAGGGAGCTGTACAGAGCAAAAACTGTTGACGAAGAGGAGACTGGAATATATTTAGAAATAATTGAGGTCATAGGTTTCTGTTGCTACACTGAGATGAAGAGGTTGGCACAGGATGGGCCACATCAAACCAGTCACAAGACTGATAACTCAAAAAAAAAAATCAGAAAATCAAGAAATTTGGAGATGGAAAAACTGTAGAAAGAAACGGATATTTTCTTTAAAAATTGTTGTAAGATGAATATCAAAAGTGAAACAATGGTAATGATGTGTAGTCGAATTAATTCAAGCGACGTGGAGGGAATTACATTAGGAAATGAGACAGTAAAAGCAGTAGCCGAGCTTTTCTATTTCGACAGAAAAAAAAAAATTTCAGTAAAAAAAAAGAGAGAATATAAAATGCAGACTGCCAATACCAAGAAAAGCATTTATGAAGAAGAGACATTTGTTAACACTGAACACAAATGTAAACGTTAGGAAGTCTTTTCCGAAGGTATTTGTTTGGAGAGTAACCGTCTACGGAAGTGAATACTGGATAAGAAAGAGATCTGACAAGAAGAAATTAAAGCTTTGAGAATGTGATAGTACAGAAGGAATCGGATTATTAGCTGGACGGATCGAGTAATTAATGGCAAGATACGAGTGCGTGCTTAAAGTAATACCTACAGGTTTTTGATGTGAAAAGTCTTAAAGTTTTTTTTAATTAAACAAACGTCATTAACATTCCACTTCTCTGTTCGTTGGCGTCTCCCGCTAGAGGGATCCGACTTGCTGCGTGGAATGGAACATTACGGTGTCTAGCGTAACTATGTCAATGCGAGAGGAACAACAAGTTGTAATCGAGTTTCGAATCGAAGAGTTCGTCCACACATGGGGCAGCCTCCTCCTTGAGCATGACAATGCCAGACCACACACGAGCGCTGTGACATCAGCAACAACCAGACGTCTTAGTGTCACAGATCATCCTGCATACAGTCCCAATTTGGCCCCATCAAATTTTCATCTGTTTACAAAACGACTCATGAGCCGATCTCACTGCATTACTTCCCCCAGTACCTCATCTCGTATCTTCGAAGCTTCACAGAGGCTCTCCCACCAACTTGCAGGATCTGTACTTCTGGTAAAGAGTATAGTGCGGATACATGGCTCAGCTACAGTCTGAGGAATATTCCTAGAGTGAAATTGGGCTCTGCAAAGGCGTGTACACTGGTATGAAAGTTCCTGGCAGACGAAAACTATGTGCTGGACCGAGACTCGAGCTCAGGACCTTGCTTTTGGTGGTGCAAGTGCTCTTGCGGGTTTCGTAGGAGAGCTTCTGTGAAATTGGGAATGTAGGAGGTGAGATAAGGTAGGAGACGAGATACTGGCGGAAGTAAAGCTGTGAGGACAGGTAGCGAGAAGCGTTCTGGTAGCTCAGTCGGTAGAACATTTTCCGCCGAAAGTCGAAGTTCCGATTTCAAGTTTCGGTCCAGGACGAAGTTTTTATCTGCCAGGAAGTTTCATCTGAGAGTACAGACCACTGCAGAGCAAAGATCTCGTTCAAGATATGGGATTATAGCCGATAGATACCAGTGGAGTACCACGGTCGTGCAGACATATATGATTGTATTGCTGCATAATTCCACCCCCTTTGCTGGTACGATAAGCGCCACTTATTGTCCCACAGTGTTCTGATCTGCTGCCGCACGTCTTGCGGAAGGTTCGTGTAAGGGCTATTTTAGTAAGTCTTTGCCCTGCCTCTTTACTCATAACAAGGTGATTTTTCTCGTTAGGACGCTGTTGTGATGGGTCACCAACTAATTATAGGTATTATTGACGACGTGGTTCTGCTAGAGCACCAATACCGATCGCGAATCTGTCAGAATAATGATTATATCTTTATCTAAGCCGTCAGCCTGACTGAGGGCCTCTAGTGTGCCGATGAGTACCGAGGGTTCCGAAGGGAGCTGGAACTGGGCGCTAAGGTATGTCTTTCTGTCATAATATGCGCTTCTAGTGACACCTGAAGTAGGCGATCCATCTGTATAGAGACCGTGTGCATGTTTACAGCTACTTAGAAACTCCTTCCATAGTTGCGGGCTCATTTTAGGTTCGTCGTACGGTGTACCTGTTCGGACGTCTAAATCTGTTATCGTAATTCTGTAATGTGTCGTGATACAAAAGGGCGATAACTCTTGCGATTCGATGACACAGGGGTTAAATATCATAAAAGATTTATGGTACTGTCGGAATTTTCTTTACAAACCAGTACCTACTCTATTTCTCTGCCATCACCCAAATGCTCTAAAACAAAGGTCTTCCTTAAATTGTGAGTGTTTGAGCAGATAATTTGAGCCTGACTTAGCGTGGAGGCTCGTTAGTTTCGACAAGAAAATTATTCGTAGGCACTGACCGCAGAGTACCCAATCTGCACTTGTTAGCTTTGTGAGGGCGTCTGTCAATCTTTTGTAGGGCACAATCAGTGGCATAACCATAACGAAGGTAATAGTAGTCCATAAGGCCCGATTGGAGTACGTTGTAGAATCATACATACACTTTTGACGGCATCCCACCAATCTCCACTAGTTCAAAGTATAACATTAATTCCTTCTTCACTTTATTGTAAGATGGATTGCACTAGCAGTGACCAAGTGAGCTTCCGGTCGATATAGAGGCCAAGATATAACATACGAAAAGGACCGAGTCACATCGTTCTTGAGGCTTCCCATTCCAAGGAATTCCATAAAACTAATCCTCAAACTTCCCCATCGCGAGAGACATCTGAAGTTGACTTTACATCAGGCAGTAAGCCGGTTTAAATGGAGCTAGGTTCCAATAGTCTTGCGAAAGTGGAGAGGCTCGCCACAGGATAGAGTAGCGAGTGCTGCATCAAACCAGTCTTCAAACTGAAAATTAAAACAACAAAAAGAAACATTCTTGTTTATTTGTTATTTTTACAACAACGGTAGCTCAGAAGTTGTTCGAGTAGATTGGCTCCAACGAACATCTGAATCTTGTTCTAAAAAAAAAAAAAAAAAATGGAACTTCACTTGCTTGATGATTTTTTACGGTATTTCGAAAAGGCGTTAATCAGCAGTAATGTTTCGAATCCCTCCCTTCAACTTTTGATAACCGATTACCTCCAGAAACGACTGTGATATCGTTGTTACTCCAAAAATGTATCGTAATGGTTCCAAGAAGACTGGCGAGAGGCGACGAGACAGAAGTATTCTCAGACACAACAAGGACTGCAGTACATTCGATTTTGAGTGAACATTTTGATCGGAGCTCGAACGGAAACCAGTATTGAAGTGCTCCAAGGTCAAACCTGTAAACAAAAGTTGTTCGTTTGTGAAAAAGTTCCGAGGCTTAGTCTACACAGAGTGTATCATGAACAATGATTTATTTGGCCGAAGAGCAAATAATACTGAACGGTATACAACAATTGTTTGCCACATGTCATCGATTAATTCATGAAAACTTTTTACGCAAGAATAAAAAAGGCTAAATATCTTGATGAAACAATGGAGCTAAATGCATTCGATAAAGAATCTAACGTAGCAAGCAAGGAAAATGCAAGTGGCTTTTCAGTTAACAAAAAACTTGTATAACCACAAAACTTTACCATTAAATGCAAACCTCCTGCATTGCAACTCAGTCATTAGATCAGAATACCTTTGGCTAAATACAGCCAATTAGACGAAGTAAGAGAGAAGGAAAGGAAAATAGTAGTGTAACATTTTAGGACGAAAATATGGCAATGAAAATTAGGAATAAAGAAGTAACAACGATATTTATGAAAGAATAGATTGAATATTCGACACACTGAGGAAGAGAAGAGTTAGGTCTATGGACACCTAAAAGAAGACTAGATGAGAAAAAATAAAAAATAAAAGATTTTCTTGTTGCAAAGACCCAAAAAGTTAAATACGTGGATCAAAACTGCTACAGTAGACCTAGAAATTGAAATAGCGGAGTAAGAAATAGGAAAAAGAGAAAGATTCAGTTCAAAATCAAGAAGTTTCGAGGTCTTCCTAGAGGGGCGAAATACGGACAGAAGAAAATCAGAGAACAACACTGGAAAAACAATGACATGAAAACAAAGAACAGAGAAAATCAAGGAGAAAGAGGTGACTTCATGTAGTGTTAGTAGGCCTAGCCAATTAAAACAGTTTTGTAAAGAAAAATGCTCTCCTTCCTTTGTTTTCGCAATAACTTAAAGATGGCTCTTGTACGCGACGGAGGAGGCAGCTTCCCAGCCTGGACGTATTAGACTGGTACTGTACTTCCCGCTGTTAACATACGGACTTATATGTAAATCGGGTACTTTCTTAACAGTGACAAGGAACGGAAGGTGATGATGAAAAGAGGAACTGAGGATCTTTAAATTTGATGGTTCAAAAGAAAGTTAAGACTTAACTGTACAAATAAAGATGCAAATTTGTGAATACTAAAAAGCATATGTGAAGAAAGTAGTGTACAGAAATTTCATAAGAGGCTCCGATGAAGACAAGTAAACCTGGGAACAGACTGGAAAATTTAGTACACAGGAGGATATTTGTTATCTCTATCAACAGGTAAACACAGTGTTTCGACTAAATGGTTTTCAGAATGATGCCCCAGTTATTAGTTGCAGTGATTTAAAGATTACTATAACATTAATGTTGGTATTCCAGAGTATGGTTCGTTCTTACATTCTTATTCACTTCCGCAGTTTAAGTACCAATATAACATCAAACACCTGAGTACGTACCGTCCTGTTAAAGTTCGACAGTTTTAACTCTCGGAAACATGCGCGTAGTGGATGCATTAAGCAAAATAATACACACACTCACTTCAAGTAAGGCTGTGGGTGTATCTAGCTACCAAGTGGCGAACTGTTGTGTGTATTTGAAGTAAGGGGACCAATTTCTTTGATGGTGCAAAATGGCACGAAATTGACTAACATCGCTCTTGAAACGTTAAAACTGAACGAAACTCGTAGAGCAAATTACGATTATGTATTATTTACATGTAAAACGTTTCACGGTCTATTTAAATAACCGCAAAATTTTTCCTAGAATGTGATTGGTTCATGTATCTAAACTGAACTTAAAATATGGTAACTAAATGAGGGAAATTAACGTAAGCAACGACACAATCATTACGTCTTAGGAATAAGCCATACGGGGAGGGGAGGCATGAAATTTCTATGGCTTCCCTCCCGCCTATGGCATTGGTCATGGACTGAAACATACAACATAACAGTACACATAAAACATGTAGAGTTATGTGTGGATATAGTAACACAAATTGCATAGTGGGTATGCCATACATAAACACTTGAAAGATATAACAAGTTGTACTAGTTTCTTAATCAACAGAAATAAATTCACACAGAATCACTTATGACGTATTTCATTTAGTAATGTAAAGAGACATGATTTTATATGTTACTGCATCAGGTACAGGCTCGATGTTTCTGTCGAGGCCATCCCACCTGGAATAGCAACACGAAGCTTAATTTAAAGTTGTATTTTATTTTAACAGAAAAAAGTGCTGGTCATCCCTTTCCTATCTTTGTATTACTTTCTTCTAAATTAATAACATTTAATATTGTAACACTACATGTCCTACGTCTATTTTAATTTTCTTTGTAATTCATTTTTATTACCCTTGTTTTACTGCTCGAAGCAAATTTCGATAGTAATGTGACACAACGTACTATAGCATGTAAAATTGTACTATTTACGGCCTGCTTTTTAAAATATCCGGCAGCGGGTCTTTAAGTACACCAGAAATGAGGTTAGGTTAGGGTACGTTAGGTTAGGTTAGGTTAAAATGAAAATATTCTTGAGATGAAAACAGGCCCAACTAGATTTTACGTTTCCCTTCGTCACTTGGTGACTGAAGATTAATCTTCGTTCTTCGTTTGTCTCATTTTCAAAGAAAAAAATCAGTTCTCGTCACATTATATCTTAGTACTGTTGTGAAATGCTGGAAACCTCAGTTTGTATCTCTGTCAAAACCTGTCCATCGACCATCGATTTTTTGTAAACTTATTTGTATGCAAAATAAATCTGATTTTGATTTTGTAGTGGTTGTATGTACGAGTTTAACCAAACATCATTTTTTCATGTGTCCAAAGAAGTGTAAATAAAATGCAGTCCACCATCTTAGCTGAACGGTTAGTGTACTGCGACGTGGAGCACCAGAGTTTGATCAATCCCGCGTACTGCCAAGGATTTTACTTTGGAGGAAAAGCTGTGACGGACTACACAGTGGCTCCATACTACAGATGTCGTGTTCTACGCAGGGCAGAAGGTGACAACGTGTCATCTGAGCCTTGATATCTTAGCTTATTAGTTAAGGAAGTGCAATAACGCTAGTTCTCCATAATCAGTAATTCTGCTTTGAAGCTGACTGGGCCGCAACGTTGAAACGCCAGCTGCACAGCACTCGAGGAATGACACTTTATTCGTTATGTGATTCACCCGTCATCAGATGTCCAGGACCGATTGCTGCAAGTTGATATCGCGTTTCAAGTTGTATAGGAAACAGACATTCGCAGACTATAGAGCGGCTGAAACGCGATAGCTACTACCGGCAGTCGCTCCTGGAGATCAGATGATAGATAAATTTCGAAATGCGTCATCTGAGCAACGAAGTTAATTGCTTGCCTTGTCTGAATTTTACCTGTTCGATCCAGTCAGCCGCAATGCAGAGCTACTGACTATTATTGTAATGGTCGCCTGCTTCTTGCATGATTTTCTCACATTCAAACTAATTATTCACATTCTCATCTTTCAAGAGAAATTTCTAATACTTCCTATGAAGAATTACATACTTGGTGTATTGCTTCGTCAAGCAATAAGAAAATCTACGTCGGTTATCTCTAAAGCCTTCCTCTGATGTTAGATGGTAACGAAAACAGCGGCTGATGATTGTCCTTAAGATATGCCTAAACATAACTATTGGTGTTCAAGAAAGGGTATTTTAAATGTATGACATCAACTGAAGCAGCGTAATGTGAATATTTGCTACAGCCCCTCCGTAGTACTACCGAGCATCGCGGACGTGTTCAGCTATAGTACGTAGAAGGCGGTGTTGTGGTGTGTGGGTGTTTCTCATGGTTAGGATGTTGGCCCCTTATGCCGCTAAGGGGGAGGAGAGGTACCGCAGGACATTTTAATTTTCACTCTCTATACTTTTACAAATAAATTCATAAAACATTGTCAGCATGATCAGGAAGGATTCATGATTCACACTCATAGCAGTGGAAGTTAAAAAACATAACGAAATATTTTTTTTATATGTGAAATTTTATCATTTTTTCACTTACTATTGGCTGCATTTGTTGCTGTAGGTTCACTTTTCTTCATAAGTAAGAGAGATTCTTCGATGAAGTTTGTACAGTATACAAACCATACTTGCAGATGTATGAAAGTCTAGAATTTATTTAAATTATGAAAAAATGAATGAACTGTTATATTTTGAAATTCTTGCTTAGAAAAATCTCAAATTTTATAGTTAATTACCTCAATTTTTAGCAGAGTTTTTAATAGATTTGGAAAATTCTGTAGTTTCATACACCTGTAAGTATGGTTTGTATGCTGTGCTAAATTCATCGAAGAATCTGTCTTTCTTACGTAGAAAAGTGTACCTATAGCAACAAATGCTGCCAATAATAAGTGAAAAAATGATGAAAGTTCACGTGTAAAAAAATTATTTTCCTATGTTTCTGAACTTCCACTGCTATGAATGTGAGTCCTGAATCACTTCTGGTCACGCTGACAAATTTTTATAAATATATTGGTAAAAGCATGGACAGTGGAAATTAAAATGTCCGGTCGTGCCTCTCCTACTCCAAGTCAGCCCGTTTGGCTTCCTACCCCCCTGGAATAAAATGCAAAATGCAGAAGGATATTCACAAATTTTACAGTGTTGTTTACTGCGTATAGTAGAGGAACAGTTCGGAGACGATAATTAAATCAACATGAGAATGCACGCTATCATCAAGGATTTGCTGTGGAGCAATGGTTCATGTTATGTTGTTGTTGTTGTTGTGGTCTTCAGTCCAGAGACTGGTTTGATGCAGCTCCCCATTCTACTCTATCCTGTGCAAGCTTCTCCAATTCCTAGTACCAACTGCAACCTACATCCTTCTGAATCTGTTTAGTAAATTCATCTCTTGGTCTCCCTCTACGATTTTTACCCTCCACGCTGCATTCCAATACTAAATTGGTGATCCCTTGATGCCTCAGAATATGCCCTACCAACCGATCCCTTCTTCTAGTCAAGTTGTGCCACAAATTTCTCTTCTCTCCAATTCTACTCAATACTTCCTCATTAGTTATGTGATCTACCATTCTAATCTTCAGCATTCTTCTGTAGCACAACAGTGCGAAAGCTTCTATTCTCTTCTTGTCTAAACTACTGATCTTCCACGTTTCACTTCCATAGATTGGTACACCATACAAATACTTTCAGAAACGACTTCCTAACACATAAATCTATACATGATGTCTATAAATTTCTCTTCTCCAGAAACGCTTTCCTTGCCATTGTCAGTCTACGTTTTATATTTCGTTATCCTCGTTTTGCTTCTGTTGATGTTCATCTTATATCCTCCTTTCAAGACAGTGTTCATGCCGTTCAACTGCTCTTCTAAGCCCTTTGCTGTCTCCGATAGAATTACGTTGTCTTCGGCTAACCTCAAAATTTTTGTTTATTCCCCCTGAACTTTAATTCCTTTTCCAAATTTTACTTTTCTTCCCCTTATTGGTCGCTCAGTGAACATACGGACATAGACAACAGCTCTCTCTCAGCCCCTTCTCAACCATTGCTTCCCTTTCATGCCGCTCGTCTCTTATAACTGCCCTTTGGTTTCTATACAAATTGAAAATAGCCTTTCACTCTCTGTATTTTACCCCTGCTACCTTCAGAATTTCAGAGAGAGTACTCCTGTCAGCACTGTCATAAGGTTTCTCTAAGTCCACAAATGCTAGAAACGTAGATTTCCCTTTCCTTAGTTTATCTTCCAAGATAAGTCGTACTGTCATTATGGCCTCACGTGTTCCAATATTCCTGCGGAATCTAAACTGACCATCCCCGAGGTCGGCTTCTACCAGTTTTTCCATTCGTCTATAAAGAATTCGTGTGAGTATTTTGCAGCCGTTTATTATTAAACTGATAGTTCGGCATTTTTCACATCTGTCAACATCTGCTTTCTCTTGGATTGAAATTATTATATCCGTTTTCACGTCTGAGGGTATTTCGCCTGTCTCATAAATCTTCCTCACCAGATGGTAGAGTTTTGTCAGGCCTGGCTCTCCTAAGACTATCAGTAGTTCTAATGGAATATCTCCTCCCGGGGCCTTGTTTGGACTTAGGTCTTTCAGTACTCTGTCAGGCTCTTCACGCAACATCATATCTCCTATTTCATCTTCATCTACATCGTCTTCCATTTCCATAATACTGTTTTCAAGTACATCGCCCTTGTATAGATCCTCTATATATTCCTGCCACCTTTCTGCTTTCCCTTCTTTGCTTAGAACTGGGTTTCCATCTCAGCTCTTGATATTCATACAAATGGTTCTCTTTTCTCCAACAGTCTCTTTAGATTTCCTATATGCAGTATTTATCATAACCCTAGTGATATATTCCTCTAGATCCTTACATTTGTCCTCTAGCCATCCCTGCTTAGCCATTTTGCACTTGCTCTCGATCTCATTTTTGAGACGTTTGTATTCCTTTTTGGGGACTTCATTTACTTCCTATTTTTATAATTTCTCCTTTCATCAATGAAATTCAATATATATTCTGTTACCCAAGGATTTCTACTAGCCCTCGTGTTTTTACCTACTTCATCCTCGCTGCCTTCACTATTTCATCCCTCAAAGCTATTCATTCTTCTTCTACTGTATTTCTTGCGCCCATTCTTGTCAATAGTTCCTTAATTCTCTCCCAGAAATTCTCTACAAGCAGTGCTTCTGTCAATTTATCCAGGTCCCGTCTCCTTGAATTCCCACATTTTTGCAGTTTCTTCAGTTTTAACGTACTGTTCATAACCAATGGATTGTGGTCAGAGTCGACATCCGCCCTTGGAAATGTCTTACAATTTAAAACCTGGTTCCTAAATCTCTGTCTTACCCTTACATAATATATCTGAAACCTACCAGTATTTCCAGATCTCTTCCATGCATACAGCCTTCTTACATGATTCTTGAACCAACTGTTAGCTATGAGTAAGTTATGGTTCAAATGGCTCTGAGCACTATGCGACTTAACTTCTGAGGTCATCAGTCGCCTAGAACTTAGAAATAATTAAACCTAACTAACCTAAGGACATCACACACATCCATGCCCGAGGCAGGATTCGAACCTGTGACCGTAGCGGTCGCTCGGATCCAGAGAGTAAGTTATGCTCTGTGCAAAATTCTACCAGACAGATTCCTCTTTCTCTCGTTACCCCCATTCCATATTGACCTAGAACCTTTCTTTCTCTTCCTTTTCCTACTATCGATTTCCACTCCCTCATGACTATTAAATTTTCGTCTCCCTTCACTATATGAATAATTTCTTTTATCTCATCATACATTTCATCAATCTCTTCGTTATCTGGGGAGCTATTTGACATATCAACTTGTATTATTGTGGTAGGCGTTTGCTTAGTGTCTATCTTGGCCACAATAATGCGTTCACTATGCCATTTGTAGTTGCTTACGCGCACTCCCATTTTTCTTTCATAATTAAACCTACTCCTGCACTACCCCTATTTGAATTTGCATTTATAACCCTGCATTCATCTGACCAGAAGTCTTGTTCCTCCTGTCACCGAACTTCACTGATTGCCACTATATCTAACTCTAACCTATCCATTTCCTTTTTTAAATTTTCTAAGCTACCTGCCCAATTAAGGGATCTGACATTTCACGCTTCGATCCGTAGAACGCTACGCCAGTTTTCTTCCTCCTGATAACGACGTCCACCTGAGTAGTCCCCCCCCCCCCCCCCGAGTACCGTCTGGGGGAATATTTTATATTTTACCTCTGGAATATTTTACCCAAGAGGACGCCATCATCATTTAACCATACAGTAAAGCTGCATGCCCTCGAGAAAAATTACGGCTTTACTTTCCCCTTGCTTTCAGCCGTTCACGGTACTCCTGCAACTACGGAAAAGGCTGCTGCCCTTCTTCAGGAACCACACGTTTGTCTGGCCTCTCAACAGATACCCCTCCGTTGTGGTTGCGTCTAGGGTACGGCTATCTGTATCGCTGACGCACGCAAGCCTCCCCACCAACGGCCAGAACCATGGTTCATGGGGGGGGGGGGGGGGGTGACAAAAAAATTAAAGAACATTTTTTTTTCTTAAACTTAGTCTATTGAGAAAAACTAAATACGTTAGCAGTAATAGACAGGAATACAAATAAGGATTTGGGAATGTATATGAGAGTTACAGATACATGGACACAATACATAGGGCTTCAGGAACTCTTCTATAGTTCATAATCACCTTGGAGTAGGAACATACATAAGTTTTTCAAACAAGAGCTCATCACCCAGCAAGCAGTTTTATTGAGGTATAGCAGTTTTATTGAGGAATTAGCTGAAATTTTTTTCACTGACATAGTCAATTATGCATAATATATATGACTTTTCATCTGGTTGGAAAGCATTTTGACTTAATAGTTTTTTTCTCACTGTGTCTAGAAACAGGTGCTTAGCAACCCCGGTCAGTACTCTGGTTGTCCCAACTCTATAAGTATAGTGACAGCACGTAGAAAGGTAACTGTCGGGGCGGCGTCTTCGAAATTACCGGCTAGTAGCTGGCTGACAATAGCCGGCACCCACGCGAGGGTCGTTACCAGTGCGGTGACCGCTGGGGTTGATCGCTTCAGCCTATGGTAACGTGGCGTGGGCGGTATATACTAACCCACAGTAGTGAAAAAGTCACGACAAGCGTTACCACGTCGAAGAAAAGCACGAATCTCGTGTTACTTTGTTTAGTGTTAAGAGGGGGGAAAGAGTGAGAGAGAGAGAGAGAGAGAGAGAGATAGAATTCCGAAGAGTCCCCCAAAAGCTGGATAGGTCAGGAGTCCACTACACGCAACAAGCGGCTACACGGGTAGCAGGGGTTGTGTGGCGTGGGCTGGGTGGTTTTTTTTTTTAGGTTAGATGGCCTTGGGCAAGTACAGTAAGGGTAACAGCCTCAACGGGTGCAGGGCAAAGTCAGGACATGCGGGGACCATGCAGCAATCGGTATTGTAATTGTTAACTGTCGAAGTTGCGTTGGTAAAGTACCGGAACTTCAAGCGCTGATAGAAAGCACCGAAGCCGAAATCGGTATAGGTACAGAAAGCTGGTTGAAGCCACAGATAAATTCTGCCGAAATTTTTACAAAGGTACAGACGGTGTTTAGAAAGGATAGATTGCTTGCAACCGGTGGTGGAGTGTTCGTCGCTGTTAGTAGTAGTTTATCCTGTAGTGAAATAGAAGTGGATAGTTCCTGTGAATTATTATGGGTGGAGGTTACACTCAACAACCGAGCTAGGTTAATAATTGGCTCCTTTTACCGACCTCCCGACTCAGCAGCATTAGTGGCAGTACAACTAATTTGGAGTACATTTCACATAAATTTTCTCAGCATGTTATAGTCTTAGGTGGAGATTTCAATTTACCAGATATAGACTGGGACACTCAGATGTTTAGGAAGGGTGGTAGGGACAGAGCAACGAGTGACATTATACTGAGTGCACTATCCGAAAATTACCTCGAGCGATTAAACAGAGAACCGACTCGAGGAGATAACATCTTGGACCTACTGATAACAAACAGACCCGAACTTTTCGACTCTGTATGTTCAGAACAGGGAATCAGTGATCATAAGGCCGTTGCAGCATCCCTGAATATGGAAGTTAGTAGGAATAAAATAAAGGGGAGGAAGGTTTATCTGTTTAGCAAGAGTAATAGAAGGCAGATTTCAGACTACCTAACAGATCAAAACGAAATTTTCTGTTCCGACACTGATAATGTTGAGTGTTTATGGAAAAAGTTCAAGGCAATCGTAAAATGCGTTTTAGACAGGTACGTGCCGAGTAAAACTGTGAGGGACGGGAAAAACCCACCGTGGTACAACAACAAAGTTAGGAAACTACTGCGAAAGCAAAGAGAGCTTCACTCTAAGTTTAAACGCAGCCAAAACCTCTCAGACAAACAGAAGCTAAACGATGCCAAAGTTAGCGTAAGGAGGGCTATGCGTGATGCGTTCAGTGAATTCGAAAGTGAAATTCTATGTACCGACTTGACAGAAAATCCTAGGAAGTTCTGGTCTTACGTTAAATCAGCATATCCAGACACTCCGGGATGATGATGGCATTGAAACAGAGGATGACACGCGTAAAGCTGAAATACTAAACACCTTTTTCCAAAGCTGTTTCACAGAGGAAGACCGCACTGCAGTTCCTTCTCTAAATCCTCGCACAAACGAAAAAGTGGTTGACATCGAAATAAGTGTCCAAGGAATAGAAAAGCAACTGGAATCACTCAACAGAGGAAAGTCCATTGGACCTGACGGGATACCAATTCGATTCTACACAGAGTACGCGAAAGAACTTGCCCCCCTTCTAACAGCCGTGTACCGCAAGTCTCTAGAGGAACGGAAGGTTCCAAATGATTGGAAAAGAGCACAGGTAGTCCCAGTCTTCAAGAAGGGTCGTCGAGCAGATGCGCAAAACTATAGACCTATATCTCTGACGTCGATCTGTTGTAGAATCTTAGAACACGTTTTTTGCTCGAGTATCATGTCGTTCTTGGAAACCCAGAATCAACTATGTACAATCAACATGGATTACGGAAACAGCGATCGTGTGAGATCCAGCTCGCTTTATTTGTTCATGAGACCCAGAAAATATTAGATACAGGCTCCCAGGTAGATGCTATTTATTTTGACTTCCGGAAGGCGTTCGATACAGTTCCGCACTGTCGCCTGATAAACAAAGTAAGATCCTACGGAATATTAGACCAGCTGTGTGGCTGGATTGAAGAGTTTTTAGCAAACAGAACACAGCATGTTGTTATCAAAGGAGAGATGTCTACAGACGTTAAAGTAACTCTGGTGTGCCACAGGGGAGTGTTATGGGACCATTGCTTTTCACAATATATATATAAATGACCTAGTAGATAGTGTCGGAAGTCCCATGCGGCTTTTCGCGGATGATGCTGTAGTATACAGAGAAGTTGCAGCATTAGAAAATTGTAGCGAAATGCACGAAGATCTGCAGCAGACAGGCACTTGGTGCAGGGAGTGGCAACTGACCCTTGACATAAACAAATGTAATGTATTGCGAATACATAGAAAGAAGGATTCTTTATTGTATGATTATATGATAGCGGAACAAACACTGGTAGCAGTTACTTCTGTAAAATATCTGGGAGTATGCGTGCGGCACGATTTGAAGTGGAATGATCATATAAAATTAATTGTTGGTAAGGCGGGTACCAGGTTGAGATTCATTGGGAGAGTCCTTAGAAATGTAGTCCATCAACAAAGGAGGTGGCTTACAAAACACTCGTTCGACCTATACTTGAGTATTGCTCATCAGTGTGGGATCCGTACCAGATCGGGTTGACGGAGGAGATAGAGAAGATCCAAAGAAGAGCGGCGCGTTTCGTCACAGGGTTATTTGGTAACCGTGATAGCGTTACGGAGATGTTTAACGAACTCAAGTGGCAGACTCTGCAAGAGAGGCGCTCTGCATCGCGGTGTAGCTTGCTCGCCAGGTTTCGAGAGGGTGCGTTTCTGGATGAGGTATCGAATATATTGCTTCCCCCTATTTATACCTCCCGAGGAGATCATGAATGTAAAATTAGAGAGATTAGAGCGCCCACGGAGGCTTTCAGACAGTCGTTCTTCCCGCGAACCATACGCGACTGGAACAGGAATGGGAGGTAATGACAGTGGCACATAAAGTGCCCTCTGCCACACACCGTTGGGTGGCTTGCGGAGTATAAATGTAGATGTAGATGTAGAAGTGTACTTTGTCAAATTTTTCCTCTTTTTCCTGGAGTTTATCCTGTCGTGCGGGATCTGTCGTTTTCATTCCAGACTTTTCATTAATTTAATTTTCTGGACAGATGTCCTTCCTGTTGCCGCCGTTGTCAGTTAACCCAAGGGTGGGAAGTCATGAGCTCCATCTGTGTGCAAATCGTGTAAACTCGGTTCTGCCTCTTATCATACTTTAAAAATTTGTGAATGGTATTTTCTGAAAGTACTTCTAGGGGCAGTTAAACGTTTACAGAAATGAGTCTGAGAAACACTCTAAAAGCTAAACTCAGGCTTGTTGATGTAGCAGACAGGGGTCATCAATCCCCTGTGTGGCATCTCTCTGTATCTGGTTCACCTCCGTGTCTCACAAGATAGAGGTCTGCATTATAAACTATACTAGCCCTTGAATACAATCAAAGTTGTAAATATCAGCAGTTAGTGATTAACAAAGTAGTTCAAGTTTATAACCTCCGTATATGATGAAGAGATTACAGAAATGTACAATTAGATAAAATTATTTATTCAGATTGTTAAGGAAGACGAGAATTTAATTGTGTTGAGTGGCTGGAATTCGAAGTAGGAAATGGAATAGAAGGAAAAATAATTGATGAATATAGAATGGGTGAAAGAAATGAATGGGAAAGCCACCTGGTAAAATTTTGCACGGAGCATAAATCAACCATCGCTAACACCAGCTTAAAGAATCATTAAGGAGGGTTGTGGAAGAGACCTAGAGACACTGGAAGATTTCAAATTGATTGTGTTATCGTAAGGCAGTGATTTCGGAACCAG
The DNA here is from genome assembly GCF_023864345.2 of Schistocerca serialis cubense. NCBI lineage: Eukaryota > Metazoa > Arthropoda > Insecta > Orthoptera > Acrididae > Schistocerca > Schistocerca serialis. The sequence goes on along the minus strand of NC_064642.1, from coordinate 103,363,609 downwards.
ACTTTAAATATGTGAAACATTTCCATCTGCAGGTATGAACTCTCATCACGATTTATTGGTTACTAACTGTAGATTAGAACTGAATAAATTGTAAGACAGGTAGGAATTTAACGCTATGGGACATGGGTAAGCTGGAAGAACCAGAGGTTGTTGAGAGTCTCAGAGGGAGCATTAGGCAACGACTTACAAGAATGAAGGAAAGGAGTACAGTAGAAGACGGATGGGTAGCTTTGAGAGATGACGTATGATAGGCAGTAGAGGATCAAATAGGTAAAGAGATAAGACCTAGCAGAAATCCTTTGATTACACGTGAGATGTTGAATTTAACTGAAGAATGGACAAAATATAAAAGTGCAGCAAATGAAGCCAGTGAAAGAAAATACAAACATCTAAAACATTAGACTTAGTGGAAGTGCAAAATGGCTAAGCAAGCACTGCCAGATGACAAACGTAAGGACTTAACAGATAGACAGATATCGCCTACCGGAAAATTAAATAGACCACTGGAGAAAAGAGAAGCAGCTGCATGTGTATCAAAAGCTAAGGTGGAAAACCATTCCTAAACAAGAAAGGGAAAGCTGAAATGTGTAAGGAGAGTATAGAGTGTGTATTCAAGAGAGAAGAACTTGAAGGCAATATTAGAGAACCGAAAGAGGACGTAGATGAATATGAAAAACGAGATATAATACTGTGAGACGAATTTGATAGAGCAGCGGAAGGCCCGGAAGTAGATATCATTTTGTCAGAACTGCTGATACCCTTGGGAGAACCAGCCACGACGAAACTATTCCACCTGGCGAGCAAGATGTACGAGACAAGCGAAATACCCTCAGATTTCTAGAAGAAACTAACAGTTCCGGTTCCAAACAACGCAGCTGCCTACGGCTTTGAATATTACAGAACTGTGTTTAGTTGGTCATGGCTACAAAATGCTAATTCGACTTGTGTACACAAGAATGAAAAAATTGATAGAAACCAATATCAGGGAAGATCAGTTTGGGTTCCGGAGAAATGTAGAAACGCGGAGGCAGTATTGACCCTACGACTTACCTTAGAAGATAGACTAAGGAAAGGGAAATGTACGTTTCTAGCATTTGTGGGCTTAGAGAAACCTTATGGCAGTGTTGACAGCAGTACTCTCTCTGAAATTCTGAAAGTAGCGGGGGTAAATTACAGAGAGTGAAAGTTTATTTACAATTTGTACAGAAACCAAATAGCAGTTATAAGAGTCGAAGGGCATGAAAGGGAAGCAATGGTTGAGAAGGGGATGAGACAGAGTTGCGAGCAGTAAGGGAAAGAAAAGGAAAACTTTGAAAAGAAATTAAAGTTCAGTGAGAACAAAGGAAAATTCTGAGGTTATCCGATGACATCGTAATTCTGTCGAAGACACCAAAGGACTTAGAAGAGCAGTTGAACGGAATGGACACTGTCTTGAAAGGAGGATATAAGATGAACACCAGCACAAGCAAAACGAGGATAATGAAATGTAGTCGAATCAAACCAAGTGATACTAAAGGAGTTAGATTAGGAAACGTGACACTAATAAGTAGTATATGAGTTTTTCGGTTTGGCCAGCAAAGTAATTGATGATGACCGAAGTAGAGAGGACATTAAATGTTGACTAGCAATGGTAGGAAAAGTATTTCTGAAGGAAAGAAGTTCGTTAACATCGAATATAGATTTAAATGTTAAGAAGTCTTTTCTGAAAGTATTTGCGTTGGGTGTAGCCATGTATGGAACTGAAACATGGCTAATAAGCGGTTTATACAAGGGAATAGATGATTTTGAAATGTAGTGTGCTACAGAAAATTTCTGTAACTAATGAAGAGGTACGGAATAGAAATGAGGAGATAAAAAGATCTGTGGCGCCACCTGACTAGAAGATGAGATCTTTCGGAAAGACACATTCTGATAAATCAAGGAATCACCAATATAGTATTGTATGGACGTGTTTGGTGGGGGAGGGGGGTAAAACTCATAAAGGGAAACCAAGAGATGAATACAGTGGGCAGATTCAGAAGGATTTAAGTTGCTGTAGACATTCTGAGACGAAGAGACTTCCACAGGATAGAGTAACATGGAGAGCTGCAACAAACCATTCTTCGGACTGAAGATAACAACAATAGCTCCAACTAATCCATGTAGTTGTGAATTACGCGCAGTCACCACTAGTTTACGAGGTAGATTTCGTAGCAAAATCATCCTGTTAACGAAACAGCCAGCTTCGAGTAATGAAACATATAAAATCAGCAAATTTTTCAAAAGTTTTATTTATTCGCATCTGAGACTAATAATTATTAGTCTCAGATGCGAATAAATAAAATTATGACTAATTATAATTAGTAGTTGAATCAGGCTGATGAAACCCGAACACAGTCTAGTAAGCGCAAAATCTACACTCCTGGCCATCAAAATTGCTACACCACGAATATGACGTGCTACAGACGCGAAATTTAAGCGACAGGAAGAAGATGCTGTGATATGCAAATGATTAGCTTTTCAGACCATTAACACAAGATTGGCGCCGGTGACGACACCTACAACGTGCTGCCGTGAGGAGAGTTTCCAACCGATTTATCATACACAAACAGCAGATGACCGGCGTTGCCTGGTGAAACGTTGTTGTTATGCCACGTTCAAGGAGGAGAAATGCGTACCATCACGTTTCCGACTTTGATAAATGTCGGATTGTAGCATATCGCGATTGCTGTTTATCGTATCGCGACATTGCTGCTCGCGTTGGTCGAGTTCCAATGACTGTTAGTAGAATATGGAATCGGTGGGTTCAGGAGGGTAATACGGAACGCCGTGCTGGATCCCAACGGCCTCGTATCACCAGCAGGCATCTTATCCGCATGGCTGTAACGGATCGTGCAACCACGTCTCGATCCCTGAGTCAACAAATGGGGCCGTTTGCAAGACTACAACCATCTGCACGAACAGTTCGACGACGTTTGCAGCAGCATGGTCTATCATCTCGGAGACCGTGGATGCGGTTACCTTTGACGCTGCATCACAGACAGAAGCGCCTGCGATGGTGTACTCAACGACGAACCTAGGTGCACGAATGGCAAAATGTCATTATTTCGGATGAATCCAGGTACTGTTTACAGGATCATGATGGTCGCATCCGTGTTTGGCTACATCGCGGTGAACGCACATTGGAAGCGTGTATTCGTCATCGTCATACTGGCGTATCACACGACCTGATGGTATGGGCTGCCATTGTTTACACGTCTCGGTCACCTCTTGATCGCATTGACGGCACTTTGAACGGTGGACGTTGCTTGTCAGATGTGTTACGACCAGTGGCTCTACCCTTCATTCGATCCCTGCGAACCCTACATTTCAGCTGGATAACGCACGACCGCATGTTGCAGATTCTGTACGGTGCTTTCTGGATACAGAAAATGGTTGACTGTTGCCCTGTCCAGCACATTCTCCAGATCTCTCACCAATTGAAAACGTATGGTCCATCGTGGTCGAGCAACTGTTATCATGTTGAAGCTGCATGGGCAGCTGTACCTTTACTCTCCATCCAAGCTCTTTTTGACTCAATGCCAAGGCGTATCAAGGCCATTATTACAGCCAGGGGGGTTGTTCTGGGTACTGAATTCTCAGGATCTAACCACCTAAACTGCGTGAAAGTGTAATCGCATGGCAGATCTATTATAATCTATTTGTCCAATGAATACCCGGGTATCATCTGCATTCCTTCTTGGTGTTGCAATTTTAATTGCCAGTAGTGTATTAAATGACAAAGTAACGAAGGGGAAACAACTTTGGATGCCAAAATGTATACCAAATTGTAAAAAGAGTTTTGTAATGAGATACACTCTAAGATAATAAAATACACACCACGAAGAAATCATCCAATCAGGGCGAACAACCATAGTTTTTATGTACTCGTATATTCAATAACATTGTTACAGTTACAGAAAAATTGGATGATTTATTCAAAAGAAAGAGATTCACAAATTCAGCACGTCAATAATGCGTCGGTCCATCTCTGGCCCTCAAAGGAATAGTTATTCGGCTTGGCATTGACTGACAGTGTTGTTGCAAGTTCTCCTGAGGGATAATGTGCCAAATTCTATTTAACTGGCAAGTTAAATCGTCAAAATCCCGAGTTGTTTGGTGGGCCCTGCCCATAATGTTCCAAACGTTCTCAACTGGGGAGATGTCCGATGGTATTGCTGGCCAAGTTGGAGTCGGGTAAGGACTAAGGCAAGCAGCTGAAACTGTCGCCGCGTGTGTGGGTGGACATTATCTTGTCCAAATGTAGGCCCAGGATGGATTTTCATGTTGTTGTTGTGATCTTCAGTCCAGAGACAGGTTTGATGCAGCTCTTCATGCTGCTCTATCCTGTCCAAGCTTCCTCGTCTCCCAGTACCTACTGCAACCTACATCCTTCCGAATCTGCTTAGTGTATTCATCTCTAGGTCTCCCTCTACGATTTTTACCCTCCACGCTGCCCTCCAGTACTAAATTGGTGATCCCTTGTTGCCTCAGAACATGTCCTACCAACCGATCCCTTCTTCTAGTCAAGTTGTGCCACAAACTCCTCTTCTCCCCAATCCTGTTCCATACTTCCTCATTAGTTATGTGATCTACCCATCTAATCTTCAGCATCCTTCTGTAGCATCACATTTCGAAAGCTTCTATTCTCTTCCTGCCCAAACTATTTATCGTCCATGTTTCTCTTCCATACATGGCAACACTCCATACAAATACTTTCAGAAACGACTTTCTAACACTTAAATCTATAATCTATGTTAACAAATTTCTCTTCAGAAACGCTTTCCTTGCCATTGCCAGTCTACATTTTATATCCTCTCTACTTCGACCATCATCAGTTATTTTGCTCCCCAAACAGCAAAACTTCTTACTGCTGTAAGTGTATCACTTCCTAATCTAATTCCCTCAGCATCACCCGACGTAATTCGACTACATTCCATTATCCTCGTTTTGCTTTTGTTGACGTTCATCTCATATCCTCGTTTCAAGACACTGTCAATTCCGTTCAAATGCTCTTCCATGTACTTTGCTGTCTCTGACATAAAAGACAATAAAACGTTGAGTAGTATATCGTCGACGTACCTCTGTGGTGTAAGACTGTCGCGGATTAGAACCAAAGAGGTCGAGTGATTGAAAGATATGGCACCATCACTCCTGTTTGTCAGTCCATATGGCTTCAAAATGGTTCAAATGGCTCTGAGCACTATGGGACTCAACTGCTGAGGTCATTAGTCCCCTAAAACTTAGAACTAGTTAAACCTAACTAACCTAAGGACATCACAAACATCCATGCCCGAGGCAGGATTCGAACCTGCGACCGTAGCAGTCCCGCGGTTCCGAACTGCAGCGCCAGAACCGCTAGACCACCGCGGCCGGCTTCAGTCCATATGGCGGGCGACAGTCAATTTGGTATACCACCGCTTTCCAAGGCGTCTCCAGACACGTCGTCGGCATGGAATATCGTTGGATAGAGTAGAATTGCCTTTAGTGATGGGTCCTACTTGGAACTGAGCCTCGATGACCAGCACAGGCAGTCTTGAGACGTCCAGGGCATCAGTGGAATACCAACCTGTCGCCCGCCGTACTGCCCAACAGCCAGGAGTGATCGACTAGGTTGCCATTTCTTTAAGTACCATTACCCCTTTGGTTATCATCCGCGGCACCCTCACAGCACGGTGGATCATCGACGATATTCTACGCCCCATTTCGCTGCTCTTCGTGGCAAGCTATCCTGGGTTTACATTTCAGCAAGATAATATCCACCCTATCATCGCAAGAGTTTCTGCCGCTTACCTTCCCGCTTGCCAAACCCTATCTTCGTCAGCGAGGTCACCGGATCTCTCCCCATTTCAGTACGTTTGGTGCTTTGTGGGCATGACCCTGCAACCAGATCTGGGGTTTGTCCATCTAAGGCGCCAGCTGGACATCATTTGGCACGATATCCCTCTTTTGTGGCATCCAACAACTCTATCAGTCATTGACAAGTCGAATAACTGCTTGCGTAAGGGCCAAAGGTAGACCAAAGCATTAGTGACCTACTGAATTTATTAAGCAGTTTCTCCTAAATAAACCATACAGTTTCTCTGTAATTGTAACCATATGTTCAACTGTACAAGTACGTCACACCTACCGATTTGCTTGGTACGTCTTTTTTGTTTTTCCTTTTTTAGAGAGTTCAATGAAGTCGAGTGAAGAGATCCACATAATGCACAAAATGCACATAGCAAAATACCGCTTTTGGATAACTAAATGAAAGAAGAAGATGGCAATTTGATAAATCTGTTGAACAAACTAGAATGAAAACATAGGAACGTAGTTCATCCTATCTGCAATAGACAGTATTAGTTATAGCAATACCGACACCATGAATTGAAGTAACAATGTCTCGGAATTTAGAGTCGTTATGGAGATCTGTGTTCGAACTACATACTACATGTAATAACACAGAATAAGACAGTGGACGGTATGATGACCTGTAACTCACAAGAATAGCGTTATGGAGTCGCTGAAATGCAATATACCCCTTTAGCACATCTGTTAGAACTAGGTTAATAACGGAGCTGTGATGAAAAAGTGTCAGTCGTGATGTCGCATCGTGAATGCTACTAACAAGAACGTATTTAAATCTTAAATATAGCCGGCCGCTGTGCAGAGCGGTTCTAGGGGCTTCAGTCCGGAACCGCGCTCCTGCTACGGTCGCAGGTTGGAATCCTGCCTTGGGCATTGATGTGTGTGATCTCTTTAGGTTAGTTAGGTTTAAGTAGTTCTAAGTCTACGGGACTGATGACCTCAGATGTTAAGTCCCATAATGCTTAGAGCCATATGAAATCTTAGCTAGTTTAACTTAGATCAGTAATATCACTCTTGACAACTACATGTACAGACAATAAAATATAACACGATCCACGGGATGAAAGTAGTGACTAACAAATTTAGCAAAATTACTGTCAAATGTAATACACAGAAGCAACAAAACACAACGAATATAATAATAACAATAATAATACAGAAACTCAGCAAGTATATAATAGGATTTCAAACAAGATGAAATAAAAAAATTAAAAATGAATATTTCCACAGAAGAGCTCACGTTGCTGAAGTGTACTATCACGGAGCAGAGATCTATTTTGATCATAACAAGAGACACAATAATATAAGACTACGTGCATTTATAAGCGATACGGAATATGGAAAAAATTGAATTCGGCAGTGCGAGTGAGGTAATCATAACGTGGCTACAGAATATAGGGTAGTACCTATTTCGTTATTAATTTCAACTTCAGGCACTATAGTTTCATGCAAAAACATTCATAACACTTCTTCAATAAGCACTTCATTTAAAACGCATATTCCTCATAAATTCTCTATGTAAGTGGTCATTTCTGAGGCAAAAACTTTTCGTACCTTTCAAGGAGAGAAGTACATACAAAAAACAAGTTTTGGTCTCAAAGTTTTAACTGATTACTAAAAAATAACTGGTATACACTTAGCGTAGATCGGATACTCACTCACGCGTTTTGGTTATAATTAGCTTTTTTTGTAGCCTCACCTACCATTACACAAAAGAGTTATTCACGCTCAGTCACGCATTAGCCCTGATAAGGAGCGAAATTTTCTCTCAAAGGAATCGATCCAAGAGACACGCACGTTTCAGTTGTCATGCAATTTCGTAAACACGCACGACCTCATATGCCCTGCTTTCGATGTTGATACGAATCGTTGGTAGCTCTGACTCTTCGTGAAATGTAGAGTTTATCACGCCCACGGTAAAGTGAATCCGAATACTTTGAAACATGTATTATTTTCCAAGAAAAGTTTACACAACAAAAATAATATACTACTGTGTTTGTGAAACACTTTATAAAAAGAGTATGGAACGCCCATTCCGCCGCTGGACTTCAAATTTCCGATTACAATTCCTAGTTATCACGTTGTGTTTATTTAACCATGATTGACTATGTAGGGTTCTGTGAATATGATACTGAGAGAAAAACTTCTTGACTGCATAAGCAAGGAAAATGAGACGTAATCTAAAAGTAGTATTAGTAGGCAAATAATACAACAACCTGTATTTATTTATACCTAGAATAGCAGCTTTTCCTTGGGTGATCTTGACTGAAAATTCTAACAGAGAACCACTGAAATCGTAAATGATTCATCTCAACAACAGAAAAATATTTATCTACCAAACGGTATCTTCAATTAAAGGCAGCATTTTAAGTACTTTTTTAAAGAGTTTCTAAATAAGTTTTATTGTGACGAGTATTCAGAAGCAGTAGTATACGATATGTTACATATTTTATATATATTCATTAATTTTTCGCTCTCTGGCAACTCCGAGAACAGAGCAGTAATGGCATGAGAATTAAGTACGTACTATTACGTAAAAGAGTGAACCCATTTTCTGAGGAATTGCGTCAGACTTTCCACTAACTTCACGTACGTCGCTGGAAAATATTGTGATTCTCCTTTGTATCCAAGAACCATCATCGTGGTTCAGTAACGTTCTTCCGAATCAGCCAGACGTTGTAAGCTTTAAAATAATGTCTGGAAACGTTAGCACCATAAGTAGGCAGTTCCTGCAAATATGTGCTGGCGGAAAAAAGTCGCAGCACGGACAAGGAGTTGTGCGACATGATCGCAAGGTAGTAGGCCTGTTTCTACATCTGAAAGATGATGTCTGTTCACATTTCAAATCAGTCACGTAAGAGTGGTGGTAGTAGTATCACTATGAGGAATGTGGTTTTTCTTAAATACACGCTGTAACGGTCGAGAGTGTTAGTTACCTTTGAGAATGGACGTAATGAACTGATGTTAGTCATGAATGCCTTTAAAGCGATAAAAGGCACATATATCAACACCTCATTGAGACTGAACATGGTCATGTAACAGCGCTATGAGAAGCTGGATGGCCCTTCTGCAAATTGCAGAAATACATGGCACGAATGTAGCCATTGTACATGATTGTTGGCGGTGGTGGTCGTGAGAATGTACGGTCGCAAGAAGTTCAGGCTGCAGACTGCGACATGGCACTACCAACAGGGACGACCATCGTGTTCAGCGTATGGCTCTGGCGCTTCGTACTGCATGTTCAGCACTAATTTGAATAGCCTTTGGTACCACAGTGACACAACAAACTGTTTCAAGCCGGTTACTTAAAGGGCAGCTCCGAGGTAGGCGCCCTGTAAAGTACATTCAGTGACCCCAAAGCACCGCCATTTCAGAGATGGGTGGTGTCAAGCGAGAAGTCATTGGGGGGCAGGGTCCAGGTCCCGTGTGTTTTCTGATGAAATCTGGTTCTGCCTAGATGCCAGTGGTGGTCGTATGTTAGGTAGGCTGAGACCAGTTAAGGGCCTGCAACCAATCTGTCTGCATGCTAACACACTGGATCTGCGCCTGGAGGTATAGTCTCGGGTGCGATTCGTGTCACAGTGGAGCACTCTGGTGGGTATTCCAAGAACCTTGACTGCTAGTGTGTACGTTAATCACGTGATTCGACATGTTCTGCTGTCATTCATGAGCAGAATTCCAGGGAAGGTATTCCAAGAGAATAAGCTCGCCCATATACCGCTGTTGTAACCGAAGATGCTTTACAGAGTGTCTACACGTTGCCTTGGACTGCTCTGTCACCAGATCTCCGATTGGGCGCATCTGAGACATCTCCAGCGTCATCGCCGAACAGCATTAACTGTCCTTGTACTGACCACCAAGGGCAACAAGCACCGATTTCCATTCCACAATCTATCCGGCATCTGTACAACACAATGCATGCACATTCGTATGCTTGCATTGAACAGTGTGACGGCTACACTGGTTATTAATGTACCACCACTGCAAAGGATAATCTCGCACTCACATTAACCTGAAGTCTTGCAGTGTTAATTACCACTGATCAGCCAGCACATTGTGACCACCGACCTACTACCGACATAAACCCTTCCAGGCGATAGGAGCATCACTTGGTGAGGAATAACTACTAGTCAGACAAGCGCCGGTGCATGTAGGCCTAGTATCATTGAACGTAGTGTCCGTGTGTAGAATGGTGAAGTCTTAGTTACAACGAAGTCAGTATGTGATGGCCCAGAGGCTCGGCACTACCATATCGGAAACTGCAAGACTTTTCGGCTCCTCTAGGAGTGCTGTGGAGAGTGTTTTCAACATGCGGCGAAAGCAAGATGAAACCATGTCCACACGTCGTGGGTTAGGCAGCAATCCCTCACTACAGATGTTGGAGGTCATAGGCTGGGCAGACTGATAATATAGAGCAGGCGGAAAACCTTGGCGGAACTAACATCAGTCTATAATGTTGGGGAGAGTGGAAGCGTGTCTTAGCACACTGTGCACCAAACACTCCAGACGATGGGCCACCGCTGCCGATGCCCAATATATGTGCCAAAGTTAACTCCACGACATCGCCAGCTACAATTGAAATGGGCACACGAGCATCGGAATTGGACGTTGGCGCAGTGGCAGAGAATTGCAGGGGGTGACGAATCCCGATACCTCCTTCATGGAATCCGTTGTCTTCCAGGGGAACAGCCGGCCGGTGTGGCCGTGCGGCTCTAGGCGCTTCAGTGTGGAACCGCGTGACCGCTACGGCGCAGGTTCGAATCCTGCCTCCGGCATGGATGTGTGTGATGTCCTTAGGTTAGTTAGGTTTAAGTAGTTCTAGGTTCTAGGGGACTGATGACCACAGATGTTTAAGTCCCATAGTGCTCAGAGCCATGTGAACCAGGGGAACAGCTCCTTGATGCCTGTACTGCTGGACAGTGACAAGTTGGCGGCGGCTCCATTATGCTCTGGGGAACGTTCACGTGAGCATCAATGGGTCCAGTGGAGCTCGTGCAAGGCACCCTGACGGCCAAGCAGTATCGTACACAGGTTGCAGACTACATACACCTCTTCATGACGATCCCCTTCAGAGGCATTTTTCAGTAACATAATGCGGCATGTTACAACACCAGGAGTGTGATAGAGTGGTTCTAGGAACACAGTGGCGAGTTCCAATTGATATGCTGCCTCCCCCCCCCCCCCCTCCACCTCGCCAGATCTGAATCCAGTCGAACACATCTTGGATGTGACTGAACGTGACGTCAGAGCTCATAGCGCATTTCCCCAGAAATGGAGGGAATTGCATGACTTGTGTCTGCAGATGAAATGTCAACGCCCTCCACCGACATACGAAGGCGTCATTGCTTCCATGCCGTGACACGTTGCCACTGTTGTCAGTGCGAAAGATGGACATCCCGGCTATTAGGTAGATGATCTTAATGTTCTGTCTGATCAGTGTACTTAAATTCGTTTCCTAGACAAATGCATTCCAGAAATTTCATTACTCTACATTAATTATCTTTTGGTATTATGACTTTTTCGTCGGTGCTGAATAAACAATATAACTGTGGAGCAAATATTTGTTTTGTTAGTGGCCACGTATTTGTTGCGTCAATACATTCAAATACCATAGGCCACATTAGATGCTTAAAATGTGAATGTAGCGATATGTTTTGGTCTCTCTGATTTAGACTAATTTTTACTGGTAGTTGCTAATCATATTTATGAAGAAAACAATTTTCGTGTGGTTTTGAGTCCGTGGAACAGAAATAAGAGGCACGCAGGAAGGGCTTTTTATGTGCACTTGTGGAGTTACGGCCAGGTGGGTTTTGAAAAGACGATCGTGTGAAACACAGCTCGCGCTATTCGTTCACGAGACTCAGAGGGCCATAGACACGGGTTCCCAGGTAGATTCCGTGTTTCTTGACTTCTGCAAGGCGTTTGATACAGTTCCCCACAGTCTTTTCATGAACAAAGTAAGAGCATATGGACTGTCAGATCAGTTGTGTGATTGGATTGAAGAGATCCTATATAACAGAACGCAGCATGTCATTCTCAAAGGAGAGAAGTCTTTCGAGGTAAGAGTGAATTCAGGTATGCCGCAGGGGAATGTCGTAGGACATATATATAAGTGACCTTGTGGATAACATCGGAAGTTCACAGAGGCTATGTGCGGATGATGCTTTATTATATGGAGAGGTTGTAACAATGGAAATTTCTACTGAAATGCAGGACGATCTGCAACGAATTGACGCGTGATGAGGGAATGGCAATTGAATCTCAATGTAGACAAGTGTAATGTGCTGTGAATACATAGAAAGAAGGATCTTTTATCATTTAGCTACAATATAACAGGTTAGCAACTGGAAGCAGTTAGTTCCATAAATATTCTGGGAGTAGGCATTAGGTGTGATTTTAAATGGAATGACCATATAAAATTAATCGTCGGTAAAGCAGATGCCAGACTGAGATTCATTGGAAGAATCCTAAGGAAATGCAGCCCGAAAACAAAGGAAGTGGGTTACAGTACACTTGTTCGCACATTGCTTGAATACTGCTCACCGGTGTGGGATCCATACCAGATAGGGTTGATAGAAGAGATAGAGAAGATCCAACGGAGAGCAGCGCGCTTCGTTACAGGATCATTTAGTAATCGCGAAAGCGTTACGGAGATGATAGATTAACTCCAGTGGAAGACTCTGCAAGAGAGACGCTCAGTAGCTCGGTACGGGCTTTTGTTGGAGTTTCGAGAACATACCTTCACCGAGGAGTCAGGCAGTATATCGCTCCCTCCTACGCAAATCTCGCGAAGAGACAATGAGGATAAAATCAGAGAGATTAGAGTCCACACAGAGGCGTATCGACATTCTTTCTTTCCACGAACAGAACCAATAGAGGTACTCTAGGTACCCTCCGCCACACACCGTCAGGTGGCTTGCGGAGTATGGATGTAGATGTAGATGTAGATGTAGATGTAGATAGACTTGAATGCTTGATGTACAGACATCATAAGTTAGCGGAGATCATGTCGCTTTCAGGAGAAGCAGCCTTACAGATGCACAAAACTATAGGACTGTATATCCTACGTCAGTATGTAACAGAATTAGGCAACACGTTTCTTACTGTAATATTATAAGCTTCCTTTGCAAAAACTCCCCTGTAGGTGTCACGTTCACCGTAGAGGCACAGCTGACAGTTGGATATACCGTATCCTACATAGCTTAGGATTGGTATCGGCGGTCGCATTAGCGCTGTTGGTGTTGTATTTGTTTTGGTGCGCAAGAAGTGGTGGCTGCGGAGGGTGAGTTGGGATTCAGCGTTAAAGAGTATCGGTTGCAGGGGCGCTCGTCGGAGACATGAGGAGGAAAGTGACGCAAAAAAAAAGAATTACATTTTGTGCTAAAAATATTTATTAACGGTATGTGTCCAGATGAGTATCGCATAATACTGCCGACGGATCGTGGAACGCTAACATTTAACCAAGTCGTGCGTGATATGAACTCACATCCGCTTATGTCTGCCGCGCGACGTTGACGGATACAGTAAAACAATAATATTGCTCACGAAAGATGATCGGTACACTTGAGTGGCTGAAAGGGAAAGTGATCAAAATTTATGGGTAAAAAGCAGCGTGTCACCACTGCAGCCACGAGAAGGAACTAATTAAGGATATAATCAAAGTTTTAATTAGCGCTGTGTCACGGTAATTGGTGGGATAGAAAATACTCATTCTCTCTCTACTGAGCGTGATATTGATTGAAAATTGGAGCATATTTGCAGTCACGATGTCAAACAGGATGGAGCAGTTTGAGCTGTATCTGCCAATAATGTGAAAAAGGTACAGTCACGAGTAGTTGAGCAAATCCGTGATCTGTAAAGCTAAACTGTGTTATATGAAGGTATGTAATTGAAAACGCAATCTGACCGAAATTATGAAAGAAATAGTCATATTCTTAAATTAATATAGGCACAACGGTAACGCATATGCAAAGCTGTGATTTCTAAAATCAGTTAGTAGATAATCGCTCGCTAAAAACCTGTCTGTAAGTTGTATAATGTGTACATTTTCAGCTTAGAGCCAAAAGCGGTCAGAGTAGACCGCTTCCTTCTAACTGTAATCAAAGGATTTAGTCTCGTAAAGAATAAATAGTAAAATGCTTTACTAAAATCATAACGACAAGATCTCCAAATACGAGGTGTGGCAAGAAAAAAACCGGACTAGTACTGATGAAACAATAAAACGAATGCAATAAGGCTGAAAGTCGCGTAGCCTGTCACGTGACTCTCGCTCCGCCTACTGCTCGAGTTTCATCTGCCTCCTGCACTCAGTCTGCCCGTGGCGTCTGTTTTAAGTAGTTGACGTTTTGTCTGTGCGTCGGAAAATGTTGAGTGTACAGAAAAAACAGCGTGTTAACATCAAATTTTGTTTCAAACTAGGAAAATCTGCAAGTGAAACGTTTGTAATGTTACAACAAGTGTATGGCGATGATTGTTTATCGCGAACACAAGTGTTTGAGTGGTTTAAACGATTTAAAGATGGCCGCGAAGACACCAGTGATGACACTCGCACTGGCAGACCATTGTCAGCAAAAACTGATGCAAACATTGAAAAAATCGGTAAACTTGTTCGACAAGATCGCCGTTTAACAATCAGAGCAGTGTCTGAGTTAACAGGAGTTGACAAGGAAAGTGTTAGGCAGATTCTTCATGAAAGTTTCAACATGAACAAAGTGTGTTCAAAAATGGTTCCAAAGTGTCTCACAATTGAACAGAAGGAACGCCGAAGAATGATTTGTTCTGACATCCTGGAAAACATTGAAAGTGATCCCACCTTCTTACAAAATGTTATTACTTGCGATGAATCGTGGTTTTTTACTTACGATCCCGAAACTAAACGCCAATCGATGCATTGGAAAACTCCTGGTTCTCCACGACAAAAAAAAGCACGAATGTCAAAATCGAAATTCAAGGCAATGATGATTGTTTTTTTTGACATCAAAGGGATTGTGCACATTGATTGGGTACCAGAGGGACAAACAGTGAATCACCATTACTACATTAGCGTCCTGGCTACCCTACGTGAGCGAGTACGGAGAAAACGGAACGATTTGTGGAGAAAATAGTCATGGATCCTTCACCAAGACAATGCCCCAGCTCACAGTGCGTTGTCAGTGAAGACGTTTTTGGCAAAACGCAAGATTCCCATCTTAGATCATTCACCCTACTCACCTGATTTGGCCCCCTGTGACTTTTTTCTTTTCCCTAAAGGCCGGCCGCGGTGGTCGCGCGGTTCTAGGCGCTCCAGTCCGGAGCCGCGCTGCTGCTACGGTCGCAGGTTCGAATCCTGCCTCGGGCATGGATGTGTGTGATGTCCTTAGGTTAGTTAGGTTTAATTAGTTCTAAGTTCTAGGGGACTGATGACCACAGCAGTTGAGTCCCATAGTGCTCAGAGCCATTTTTCCCTAAAGTCAAGTCAGCTTTGAAAGGAACTAGATTTGAGACTGTTGAAGCAGTAAAAGAAAAAGCGACGGAAGTAATGTATGGACTTACCGAAAATGATCTGCAGCATTGCTATGAACAGTGGAAAATTCGTATGGAGCGGTGTAGAGACCGAGGAGGAGAGTACATTGAAGGAGATAACATGAAATTATAAATAATTGTAAATAAATGTTTTTTCCAGCATCAGTCCGGTTTTTTTCTAGCCGCACCTCGTACTACTGGAAATAAGGAGCGGTT
Organism: Schistocerca serialis cubense; assembly: GCF_023864345.2. Classification (NCBI taxonomy): domain Eukaryota; kingdom Metazoa; phylum Arthropoda; class Insecta; order Orthoptera; family Acrididae; genus Schistocerca; species Schistocerca serialis. The sequence continues at coordinate 103,348,024 of NC_064642.1, read as the reverse complement.
GACTGTGATGTCGTCTACAAAATTTATTACAATTATACAAAAAACACGACGCATAGTTTTCCAAAACTATCAGATTCACAGACTCATGCAAAGAACGCGGTATTTATTGTGAGTGGATCGCCATGGTAGCGTAGGATTGAATCATTTAACTATTCGTACCATGATTGGTCACTGATATGACGCGGCGTGTAGCAACAGGTGTGGACAAAATGGTGGTACGACATCATTAAAATAAGTTAAGTACTACAATAAATGAATGACTTAGGCTGAGTGAAATAATTCCTCGAAATGTTACAAATAAGTGATGCAAGGTTCTCGCAACGGTGAAGACAAATCACAAAGACCACATGGGTTCTTAATGTATGTCACATGAGGTGAAATTCCTTAAAAGACAACGAAATTTCGTGTCTGTGAGGTACGTCTTCTAGCAAGACAATAAACCATTTATAATGCAGGAGATGATAATAAGTCTGAATCCACTGTGAAACGCATTTAAAAGATATTACTTGATCATATAAATAAGCTTCCGTTTCACGAAAAGTGAGCAGTCAAGAAGCCTTTGTGACGCTGCATGTAAAGATACTATTTCACGTTCTGATTCACTTCAGGTTCTGTATGCAGAATGATTGCAAAATAAGTCTGTGAATATTTAGAGCACGTGATTGAAATACCCTGCGAACCGCCTATTAGTCACGAAGTCAAGTACCAACTGCAGCACACTGAAGACAGGAACAGAAAGCAGAAAGTCCGGAGCAGAAAAGTGAACAGAATGGCTAATACCCACTCGACCTATACGGCCTTGTACCCACACACACCCGCCAAACTTACCAATTGGCTAAAAGCCCTAGCGATCCACCGAAGATACAAAAATGCTTCGCTGGTGCTACAAAGACATGATTCAAAGACTTTGGCTTGCCTACTCGAAGCTGCCAATAGAATGATAGAACAGGATATTGCAAGATGAAATAGCATTTTACAAACCAAAAAAATATTGTTGGATAAATGAAAGTGCACACAGAACAGGCAACTTTCAACATACCTTCTCTCCCTACGTATCAAATCGATGATATTGTAGTTTGGCCGCTTACAAGCCTACATTCAAGACCTACCTACCGTCGTGATTGTAGAAAAGGTTGTCAATTTGGAACATATAGGGGATCCGTTACGGGTATTAGACTTAGTTTTTGGAGATTTACGAATAAATAAAACGAAAGAGGTATATAACATTCCTCCGGAATCTCTAAAATCACAAAGGAAAAAGGCAAGAGTGTAGAACCCTTAAAACTATTAGAATATAATTCACGTAATCCCGAAAATTGCTAATTCAGATAACTATGATAACTATAGCACAGATTATGCACCGTCGAATCTAACATGGAGAATATACAGAAAAATGGAAAAGAAAATAACTAGTATTTCGACGTTTGAAAGGTAAGGCAGTGAGAGGTAGTTTTCATAATCGCCCTTAGTAATGGAGATAAGATACAAGAAAAACCTCAGTGTTATTTTTCTACAGCCATTTCGCCTTTTTGTCTTTGCTTTATTCATTGCTTTCGTAGTTGTCTTATTTAACCGTCTTATGTAACTGTACTTCTTTCTATATTCGTTGAACAATTGTATTTCTTCTGTTACTCACGATTTCTTCTCAGATACCTCCCTTGTACCTACATTTGGCTGTCGAACTTACGTGATTACCTGTTTATATATGTCCATTTCTTTTCAAATGCGGTATCTGCTATTGCATTAATAATCGACGTGTCTACTGCCTATATAGACTGTTAAGCACATCTCAAGATTGCTCAATACTTCAGTATCTCAGCTACTTACACAACGTTAATTACTGAAAAGTCTCTTGAACTTCAGCCTACTTTCTGTTATTACCAGTTTATGATCTGAGTCTATATTTAATCCAACTTGCATTTTCATGTATCAGCAGTCCTTTTCCAGGAATACTTTAGTCTTCGTGTTTCCTGAACAGTAAATGTACTATTACTAGCTAAAATGTGCAGCGGAACTCAGGGAGTATCTCACATTCCTATTACCAATGCCGCATCCTCTCCCATATACGGGTATCCTTCCCTTCCTACAGCGTTACCGTTCCCCCAATTTTAAAGTCCCTGTACGCAAGTTCCATGCTGTCAAACGAGGATCACTCCAAAGGAAATGCAAACTATTTTTGTAAAAATACAGTTTTCATTCGGCATGTGTGAAATTTTTACAGTGTGTTGATATATCCTTCCCGCTTGTTTTCAAACTTAGTTCAACCTGTTCGCGTGAGTGGCACCGTCACAGCGTGTCTTAAATGTGGCTGCTACACTTGACGTTCGTCAGGAGCAGCGTGCTGTCATAGAATTCCTGTGCTGTGAAAACGAGACAGTGGGAAACATCCGCAAGAGGTTGAAAAAGGTGTATGGAGATGCTGCTGCCGATCGCAGTACAGTTGGTTGGTGGCCAAGCAGGTTATGTGATGAAAGCGGGCATGGAAATATTGAGGATTGTCGTAGCAGCGGCAGGCCTCGTACTGCACACCCTCCAGACAATGTGCAGAGAGTTAACGAATTGGTGACTGCTGACAGACGCATCACAGTGAACGAATTGTCACGCTACGTTGGGATAGGGGAAGGAAGAGTTTGCAGAATACTGGAAGTGTTGGCGTAAAAAAAGATTTTTGCCATGTGGGTTCCTAGGATGTTGACAGTGGCTCACAAAGAAAGAAGAACAACGGTATGCAGCGAACTTTTGGAACAGTATGAGAATGGTGGAGATGAATTTCTTGGAAGAATTGTGACAGGTGATGGAACATGGCTCCATCATTTTTCACCAGAGACGATGAGGCAATCATTGGAGTGTCATCATGCAAAAACACCCAAGAAAAAAATTTCTAAAACCACACCATCAGCTGGAAAAGTTATGGCTACGGTGTTTTTCGATTCCGAAGGACTCTTGCTTGAGGACATCATGCCAAGTGGAGCCACCATAAATTCTGATGCATATGTGACGACACTGAAGAAACTTCAAGCTCGACTGAGTCGTGTTCGACCACATCGGCAAAAGCAGGATGTTTTGCTGTTGCACAACAATGCAAGGCCACGTGTCAGTCAAAAAACGATGGAAGCGATCACAAAACTCGGATGGACGAAACTGAAACACCCACCTTACAGTCTTGACGTGGCTCCATGTGACTATCATCTCTTTGGGAAACTGAAAGACTCTCTTCGGGCAACAAGGTTTGAAGATGATGACTCCGTTGTGCACTCTGCCAAATAGTGGCTCCAACAGGTTGGTCCAGAATTTTATTATGCGTGTATACATGCGCTGGTTCCAAGATGGCGTAAGGCAGTTGAGAGGGATGGAAATTATGTAGAGAAATGTAAATATTGTTCCTAAAGGATGTATCTACACACTGTAAAACTTTCAAACATGTAGAATAAAAGATGGATTTAAAAAAAATAGCGTGCATTTCCTTTGGGGTGACCCTCGCATATGCTTCCGTTTCACATCTTGGTAGTGACGTCAGCGTTTATTGGAGTTGCCTTTGATACTGTTGACAATAATCACGCGTAAGCTGTTCACTCCATGTAATTCTTTGCCCCTTATTTCTGCTAGCAGCGAATTCTACTTCCACAGCACCATTTTCTGTTACTGTTGATGTGGTTTTAAATCTATGTGCTCATAATTCGCTTTTATTTCACTGAAACCTTGAAACCTACACTAACGAGACAGAGCCTTTGCATTTCTCTTTTCATATTTTCTAACTTCTCTACCACATTCAGACTTTTGACGCTTCTATTCGTAAAAACCATTTCACAAGTCTTTCCCGTGGTGCCTCCAACCACATTAAGAGTCCCTTACCTGAGATACTACTAGTGGACTAATCCAGATTTTTTTTTTCCTGTGGAGGAACCACCACATTTTTCAGTTGTAGGCCATATTTCCTGTGGACATACATTAACTGCCTTTTATGTAGAGATATTTGTTGTCTCAACTATCCTCAGGGTTTGATCACTGATGGCTAACACGCATTTGATGGCACTTTCCTACTCCAATGCCAAGATGGAGCCCTGTACCTCTTTCCGGTCGCTAGTCCTGTTTGACAACATCGTTTGTATCTTCGGACGCTTGTCTATTCTTACACTAAAAGATTGATAGAAGATGCAGGATTCAGACCACAGTAGCGCCTTTCTTAACAGGATTGGGTTAGTGAGAGAGCTTATCGACGTTCATTGGCAAATAGAGCAAGAATAGTGTTTTGCACTACGGAGAAATTGTCAAAATTGGGCGTAACTTTAGTATACTCGATCGTTGTAACCAGAGAGTAGTAAACGTATCCTTCTTCTAAACACAGAATCCCAGGAGCAATGGTCAGTATTCAGGGATAAGACAGGAGCGCACAGTTGCTGCAAAAACTTCTGATGGACGTATGACCTACTACGAATGGTTTCCGAGGTAGAAAACAATGTACATTTGTTTTACGGCTAGTTGTGCGCAAATATGGGTGTTTATCAAAGTTTTCAGCAGAATGCGTGCATTGGGTATTGTTCCAAGTTCTCATTCTTCATCTACAGCTGAAGCTCAACAATATGCAGGACACATCGTTAAAATGATGCAGCGTAGTTCTACTAACAACACACGGCGACGTTCTGCATGTATCAATGTCCATGGAACACGTGTGTGATGAACATGTGCACATTTCACATACAGCCTGCTCATGTCTTCACACTGACTGCAGCGGCAGAGGATTTTAATTTTGTCACGGGTTAAATGACAATCGCCAGTTGCTTCCGTTAAGATTTTTTACTGATGAAGCCGTGTTTACACGGAATGGAATCATTCATCGACGGTCGCAGTACAACCGACACGCCACTTCCAAGTTCCTTTTTCGAGCAAAATTTTATGGGCATGATCGGTAACATGTGGAAAAATCCCGTCATTTTAAAGGGAAAATTTTAGAAAATTATCTGTTGCACTCTTCAGGACGTTCTTTTAGCAATGCGTGCTGGAATGCACTTCCAGCACTACGAAGTCCCTCCATTTTACCAGACGCGTGAGGAAATATCTCAGCAACGCTTACTCTAAGCACTGGATTGGTCGAGGTAGTACAACTAACTGCGCTTCAAGATCACCTGACATTGCGGCATCAAATTTTTTATTGTGGCGTTGAATGTGGTCTGAGGTGCACAAACAAAAGGTGAATATGCTAGACGAACTGCTTTGTTACACCACTGAAGCTGCTGCCCACATTAGAGAACACTCAGAAAGCAGATGCACTCAGACAAGCGCCACAGCGTGTTCTCCTAAGAGCCACAAATTAGGGCTATTGATTACATATCGATACACCGATATTGTGTCCAATAAATATCGACATATAAATAGGAGAAATTTATTTCACCGATATGTCGATTTATCAATATCAAACTAGCAATATCGCGTGCACATATTTTTATTTTCTATTGTATCTTCTTCACAATTTTCGGTAAATATTTGGATTTTTTCTTTGAAATTTTAGTAGAATATAACTTTACTTTCTCTCTGTGAAGGAGGCTTACTCCTTTTTGAGCTTTCATCACGTCCAGCCTTCCTTTCTCACTGTCTGAAGCAAGTATAAGTCCTACAAAAGAAAATTCCGATTGAACTGGTGGGGATAACGGTATGAATGGAATAACAAGATTTACGATGTAAAGAAATATCACACTAACTGCGTTAAAAATGACTTTTAAGGCAACTAATGTGCTCTTCCTTCACATTGGCGTTCTTCATAAACTGTTGCTGAAAATGATGAACAAAAATCTAAATGACAAGAATGGTATCTGCTGTGGGAGGAGACGTGTGAGGGGAAATGCGCGGCGCTACCAAATGAAACTGCAAAGTGCAACTTCGCCACCCAATTTTGGCACTACAAAACCTAGGTCGCTGGTATTGGCAGAAATGGAAAAACAGGGAAGTCGACATGAAGTGTTCCGGACATACCCGATATGTGCGAAACCGAACAACGGACCCACCAGACACATTTTATTGTGTCACCTACAGGCAGTTACCATTGTTAGCAAAGTAATTACCGCAAAAATCGAACGCGCATTGTTTTCCTTTCAGTTCTTGTTCTAAGGGAGATAGGCAGGCTGTTAGCTTGTTGAAGTACGGAATATCCGATAATAAATCAATACTTACGTACACAGCTCTAAATCCGGTAGTATATTTACAATGTGCAGCCGTTACCTTTATAGGCCAGTACGTTGATACATTTATCCGTCGATGTGTCAATACTTTTCCGATTAATGATTATTTTTAAATATCGATATATCGGATTCCTGATATTTTTAAAATTTTCAAGAGCCCTACCACAAACGCATTGGCGTTGTCTGAGGGATATTCGAACATTTATTGTGAACTCTTACATTAGCTGTAATGTGGCGTGCACCATAATGCTTGGAGGTGAATGTGTTACAAAACATATCAACTGATACTATGTTAAGACGCATGATGTTTACTGTTGTACACGTTTACATATCTAAATGAGACAATGTATACAAAGAGAGAGATGTGCATTAAATGTGTTCCAGCTCGGAAACACTCCGAGTAGGGTGTATGCCCATGGTAAGTTTTTTACTTCAAATGATAGTTTCTGTCATATCAATGAGTATTTACTATTTCTTCTGGGATATCCTATATATCTCATGAAACGTTCTGACGGTGAAAGCGGATATATTCGAATTTTTACAGAGACATGCAATTGTTTCCGGGCACCGTTGATGAATATAACATGTTTTGGACTGAAGGCGGGTGGAGAGAATGAGAGTTGTCAGTTATACTCGATGCACTAGCCAAGCGCTCTGTATGGTGGTTTATGCAGTGTAGATGTAAATGCAAATGTAGCAACAGGACCAATGCTCGCTGCTGTGACCATCACATAAAAACCTGTAACAACGATTTTGCGTTACGATAATCAAGAGCACTAGGTCGCTTGGTTTCTACAGTTTGGTAAATCAATTGACAAGACTCCCCGAGAAAACAACACGTGATTAAAGAAATCTCCTTCGAGAGTTTCGCATAAAATAACAAGTGGTAATTCTTGGGACGGGACGAGATAGATTGCTTTTTTTCGACGGATCATAAATGAACACGGGTTGTCTAACAGTCTGAAATAAACCAGGATATAGAAGGAAAGAGTTAGAATTGAATAGAATTGCAAGTACATTCAAATTTTGAAATTAGACGCAGCAATGAAATTCACCCTTCCGTCAATATTGCGTTATGTGGTACAACTAATGTATGTTTTAGCTTCTCGTTGCAATTTTTTATTTTGACGTCCTTGTATCGATTCCGACACACACTCGTCATGCTCGCTTCCCAAGCAATTGCGGAAATAACTAGTAGACTAGACATCTCATTTCTTAAGTGTACTGCTGTTCCAACCGACAGTTTTGTAACCTCCCCCTCACTTATCGAGCTTAATCACAGTGAAAAATTAAACCGCGTGTACCTAATGGAAATTTGGGAAAAGCAATCGTCACCGAAGTTAATCTGTCGGTAAAGAGGGAGGAAAGGGTTACAACTGAATGAATGGAAAAATGTAAATGAAATTAGTGGAAATTAATTTTGGGAAAAGGATAAAATTAATAAAGGAAGTAAATGTGCGGCCTTACGTTAAAAATTAATTAGCGGTAATTAGATATTTGAGATTTGGGGGAAATTACGGTCGCCAGTCCTATGGACAATTACTATATAAACTGAAAAAGAAAGGTTATTACACATATAACTAGCACTAGAAGCGTGGCAACTGAAGGTTGACACGTGTGGTGTGAAAACTGAAAGTTTGTCAGAAGTAATGAATTTCGCTACACTCTGACTTAATTTAGCAAAAGAATTATTGAAACTGGAAAATTGGCAGTTAATTTAGTGACTGAAATTAATAGTGAGCTTTGTTTCTGAAGCACTAAGAAATTCAATTAAATAAGGTTAGTCTTGGGATACCTCAATAAAAGCTACTTGAATCTACGCAATTTAGAAATAAGAGATTTAACTTTGAACTTGAATGTAATGATTCTGAACAATTAGCAATAGTAAAATTTAGTACGTACCAAGCTGAGCTGTAGTCACAGGTAAGCTAAAACATGGTAACAAAACTCGCACTCATAATTTGTGCTTGTGTAATCCTAATATGGTTGCCAGCTATGAATACTTTAACTGAACTTTGAAATTAAAGCAGTGAAATGGACTAATATTACTTTAATGCTGACGTTTGAATTTCAACGACACTTGAGTTCATTCCGGAAAAGGAAGGGACCCTGCTTGGTAATGCAATTGGGACAATGAGCAACAAATGTTCATGCTAAGTTGCTGTAATTATAGTTACTAAAATGGACAGTTTGAAAAGCTGAGGTCTGCCATACAGTTCTAAAACTTTACGTGCTTCCAGTCTTCCTTGTTGGTTGATTGGAGGTTTGAAGCCGTCGATCGAGGAGGTGGCGACAGTCACTCATTGTCGGCCGTCGCTGTTGCAGAAGCTGGATGGTTGGCGCGCCTTCTTCTCGACACGGTCACCAGGAGAAACGGGCTCTTGATGTGCGCCAGCTAATGCTTCCCGTCCGCGACACCATGTCAGAAACTATCATAGCACGTCGAGCGCAATTACATGCTGCCAAACCCCGAAAGCGCGGCAACTCGTGGGAGTGTCACACAACACACCTGCTCCACTGCACAACCCCAGCCAGACTCCCTCTCTGCTCTGCCCGCGCTCCACGCGGCAGAGATCACATTACCAAAGATCCTAAACACTTTGGTTTTCGACACGCCCTATCGATTAATTCGTTCGATAGCATAGTTATCCCTAGGCAAGACCGAGCGTAAAAATACAAATAATATTTACAAAACAAACCAATTATAGATCGACGAACAAAGATGATGTGACTTACCTAACGAAAGCGCTGGCACGTCGATAGATATGCAAACAAACACAAATGTACAAACAAAATTCTAGCTTTCGCAACCAACGGTTGCTTCGTCAGGAAAGAGGGAAGGAGAGGGAAAGACGAAAGGAGAGGATAAGGAGCCATTCCAATCCCGGGAGCGGAAAGACTTACCTTAGGGGGAAAAAAGGACGGGTATACACTCGCACACACACACATATCCATCCACACATATACAGACACAAGCAGACATTAAAAGGCAAAGAGTTTGGGCAGAGATGTCAGTCGAGACGGAAGTGCAGAGGCAAAGAGGTTGTTGAATGACAGGTGAAGTATGATTGGCGGCAACTTGAAATTAGCGGAGATTGAGGCCTGGTGGATAACGGGAAGAGAGGATATATTGAAGAGCAAGTTCCCATCTCCGGAGTTCGGATAGGTTGGTGTTAGTGGGAAGTATCCAGATAACCCGGACGATGTAACACTGTGCCAAGATGGGCTGGCCGTGCACCAAGGTGTGTTTAGCCACAGGGTGATCCTCATTACCAACAAACACTGGCTGCCTGTGTTCATTCATGCGAATGGACAGTTTGTTGCAGGTCATTCCCACATAGAATGCGTCACAGTGTAGGCAGGTCAGTTGGTAAATCACGTGAGTGCTTTCACACGTGGCTCTGCCTTTGATCGTGTACACCTTCCGGGTTATAGGACTGGAGTAGGTGGTGGTGGGAGGGTGCATGGGACAGGTTTTACACCAGGGGCGGTTACAAGGGTAGGAGTCAGAGGGTAGGGAAGAAGGTTTGGGGATTTTATAGGGATGAACTAAGAGGTTACGAAGGTTAGGTGGACAGCGGAAAGACACTCTTGGTGGAGTGGGGAGGATTTCATGAAGGATGCATCTGATTTCAGGGTAGGATTTGAGGAAGTCGTAACCCTGCCGGAGAGCCACATTCAGAGTCTGATCCAGTCCCGGAAAGTATCCTATCACAAGTGGGGCACTTTTGCGGTCCTTCTGTGGGAGTTTCTGGGTTTGAGAGGATGAGGAAGTGGCTCTGGTTATTTGCTTCTGTACCAGGTCGGGAGGGTAGTTGCGGGATGCGAAAGCTGTTGTCAGGTTGTAGGTGTAATGGTTCAGGGATTCCGGACTGGAGCAGATTTGTTTGCCACGAAGACCTGGGCTGTAGGGAAGGAACCGTTTGATGTGGAATGGTGGCAGCTGTCCTAATGGAGGTACTGTTGCTTGTTGGTGGGTTTGATGTGGTCAGACGTGTGAAGCTGGCCATTGGAAGGGGGAGGTCAACGTTAAGGTAAGTGGCATGGGATATTGAGTAGGACCAGGTGAATCTGATGGAACCAAAGGAGTTGAGGTTGGAGAGGAAATTCTGGAGTTCTTCTTCACTGTGAGTGCAGATCATGAAGATGTCATCACTAAATCTGTACCAAACTTTGGGTTGGCAGGCCTGGGTAACCAAGAAGGCTTCCTCTAAGTGACCCATGAATAGGTTGGCGTACACGGGGGCCATCCTGGTACCCATGGCTGTTCCCTTTAATTGTTGGTATGTCTGGCCTTCAAAAGTGACGAAGTTGTGGGTCAGGATGAAGCTGGCTAAGACAATGAGGAAAGAGGTTTTAGGTAGGGTGGGAGGTGATCGGCGTGAAAGCAAGTGCTCCATCGTAGCGAGGCCCTGGATGTGCGGGATATTTATGTATAAGGAAGTGGCATCAATGGTTACAAGGATGGTTTCCGGGGGTAACAGGTTGGGTAAGGAATCCAGGCGTTCGAGAAAGTGGTTGGTGTCTTTGATGAAGGATGGGAGACTGCATGTAATGGGTTGCATGTGTTGATCTACGTAGGCAGAGATACATTCTATGACGGCTTGGTAACCAGTTACAGTGGGGCGGCCGGGATGATTGGGTTTGTGAATTTTAGGAAGAAGGTAGGGGTGCGGGGTGTCGGTGGGGTCAGGAGGTTGATGGAGTCAGGTGAAAGGTTTTGTAGGGGCCTAAAGTTCTGAGGATTCCTTGAAGCTCCGCCTGGACAACGTAGATCAACACCTTCAACCCATTACATGCAGTCTCCCATCCTTCATCAATGACACCAACCACTTTCTCGAACGCCTGGAATTCTTAAACAATCTGTTACCCCGGAAACCATCCTTGTAACCATTGATGCCACTTCCTTATACACAAATATCCCGCATGTCCAGGGCCACGCTACGATGGAGCACTTCCTTTCACGCCGATCACCTGCCACCCTACCTAAAACCTCTTTCCTCATTACCTTAGCCAGCTTCATCCTGACCCACAACCTCTGCACTTTTGAAGGGCAGGCATACCAACAATTAGAGGGAACAGCCATGGGTACCAGGGTGGCCCCCTCGTAGGCCAACCTATTCATGGGTCGCTTAGAGGAAGCCTTCTTGGTTACCCAGGCCTGCCAACCCAAAATTTGGTACCGATTTATTGATGACATCTTCATTATCTGGACTCACAGTGAAGAAGAACTCCAGAATTTCCTCTCCAACCTCAACTCCTTTGGTTCCATCAGATTCACCTGGTCCTACTCCAAATCCCATGCCACTTTGCTTGACGTTGACCTCCACCTGTCCAATGGCAAGCTTCACACGTCTGACCACATCAAACCCACCTACAAGCAACAGTACCTCCATTATGACAGCTGCCACCCATTCCACATCAAACGGTCCCTTCCCTACAGCCTAGGTCTTCGTGGCAAACGAATCTGCTCCAGTCTGGAATCCCTGAACCATTACACCAACAACCTGACAACAGCTTTCGCATCCCGCAACTACCCTCCCGACCTGGTACAGAAGCAAATAACCAGAGCCACTTCCTCATCCCCTCAAACCCAGAAACTCCCACAGAAGGACCACAAAAGTGCCCCACTTGTGATAGGATACTTTCCGGGACTGGATCAGACTCTGAATGTTGCTCTCCAGCAGGGATACGACTTCCTCAAATCCTGCCCTGAAATGAGATCCATCCTTCATGAAATCCTCCCCACTCCACCAAGAGTGTCTTTTCGCCGTCCACCTAACCTTCGTAACCTCTTAGTTCATCCCTACGAAATCCCCAAACCTTCTTCCCTACCCTCTGGCTCCTACCCTTGTAACCGCCCCCGGTGTAAAACCTGTCCCATGCACCCTCCCACCACCACCTACTCCAGTCCTGTAACCCGAAAGGTGTACACGATCAAAGGCAGAGCCACGTGTGAAAGTACCCACGTGATTTACCAACTGACCTGCCTACACTGTGACGCATTCTATGTGGGAATGACCAGCAACAAACTGTCCATTCGCATGAATGGACATAGGCAGACAGTGTTTGTCGGTAATGAGGATCACGCTGTGGCTTAACATGCCTTGGTGCACGGCCAGCACATCTTGGTACAGTGTTACACCGTCCGGGTTATCTGGATACTTCTCACTAACACCAACCTATCCGAACTCCGGAGATGGGAACTTGCTCTTCAATATATCCTCTCTTCCCGTTATCCACCAGGCCTCAATCTCCGCTAATTTCAAGTTGCCGCCACTCATAACTCACCTGTCATTCAACAACCTCTTTGCCTCTGCACTTCCGTCTCGACTGACATCTCTGCCCAAACTCTTTGCCTTTTGATGTCTGCTTGTGTCTGTATATGTGTGGATGGATATGCGTGTGTGTGCGAGTGTATACCGGTCCTTTTTTCCCCCTAAGGTAAGTCTTTCCGCTCCGGGTATTGGAATGACTCCTTACCCTCTCCTTTAAAACCCACATCCTTTCGTCTTTCCCTCTCCTTCCCTCTCTCCTGACGAAGCAACCGTTGGTTGCGAAAGCTAGAATTTTGTGCGCATATTTGTGTTTGTTTGTGTGTCTACCGACGTGCCTGCGCTTTCGTTAATAAGTCACATCATCTTTGTTTTTAGATATATTTTTCCCTCGTGGAATGTGTCCCTCTATTATATATATTGTCCCCTGAAGATATGACAATTCTGTCTCTTTACATATTGTAATTGTTTCAGTGTATATATATATATATATATTACAATATATATATATATATATATATATATATATATATATATATATATATATATATATATATACTGAAACAATTACAATATGTAAAGAGACAGAATTGTCATATCTTCAGGGGACAATATAAGGAAGAAATTTCTAGTACAATACATGGAAATAGGAGGATACGCATTTCCGGCGTTACAGTGTGTCTAGAACATATGAGTACAGATTTAGATAGCCCTGAATAGAAGACAATCTATTAAGAGTTGAATAATAAACTGTCATAGATACAGACTTAACTTACTTATCAGACGATAATAATATGGCCGCGTTCGTATCGCACTTCAGTGACATTAGTGCAAACCACGTCAGCGAAGCCAGCACTGACTACTTTCCCTTTCTTACCACACTAATCTTGTGCCATAGAAAATTGTCATCAACACAATGATGAATCCTAAATGGAACCAAGATTAGAGTCATAGGAATTGGATATCGTATCAGACCCTTACCTTGCCTTTAAAATCTTTCGTGTTTGGAGATAACCATAGAATCTGCTGATGCTGTTTGTAGAGAAAAGATGTGAATGTGAGTCGTGCTTTCATTACATTGTGTTAAGAAAATATTCTGGAAAATTCTCACACAGAGAAAACTACTCTCTGTTTCCAAATATGTTTTAGTCAGTCCTCCAATAGATTTCTACAACACTGAGAAGACCGTAGAACGTAAATTATTATCTATTAACCAAGCGTTACTTATTGCTCTTACATTTAACTTTTCTGCCTTCAGTAATTTCGGTAGTTCACGAGAATCACTATGTACGTCAGCTTGATGAACGATGTGTGTTGCTCTGAAAACCATTTTCTTTCGAGTCGTCAGCGTATGTCCTTCCACATCTTGACTAGTAGTTCAAGATCTTTGATACTCGTATTCAGCCACTATCCAACCTTCTCTCGCAATAGCTCTGTCTCTTAAGGCCTGTATAGAATCCTCTATAGAATTAAATAAACACTTTTCTGACTCTTCACTTGTACTCCTATTTAATGAAAGAGTATAAAGCCACTCAAAAGGACACTGACCTCTGGGATTTTAATCTCGTAGGCTCTTTTCTTTCTATTATCAAAAATTTATATACGTAAAAATTGAATTTACTTGTTACAGTTTAAGCAATGTCTGTTATCACTAATTTTCTAGGTTGTAATTAATGCTCTCACACAGGTGCTAATATTTTCAGCTGTCTAGCATGCCAAAGGTGAAGTGGGACCACAAATTCTTCTTTAGTAAAGTTACAATAAATAAAGGAGACTTACTAATGCAACTTACGACGGTACTCCAACCATTTATTTCATTAAATTTGTTTTGTTCGTTATAACAACATCACCAGTGCACGTGCAAGTTCTATACAGTCGTTGTTTCCTCGCTCTATTTACGAGCGGAACAGGAAAGGAAATGGCCAGTACTGTTGCTTGATAGCCAGCGTCATGCACCATACGGTAGCTCGCAGAATATGTATGTAGGTTTAGATGTAGAAGTAACGTTGTTGCTAATATATGATAATTTGTTGAACTTGTTTTGGGTTTTCCACAGTCACTGTTTCGGGAGCTGATTCACATTCTATGAAAAATATCTCTGATATGTCCTTTCGTAGATGCAGTATAATATACACCACCTTATTTACCTCTTTTGTGATACTGTGCAACCCAAGGTACAACGAAAATTTTTGTGTTAATAATTTTATCTGCCTTCTACTAATGACGCAGCCAACTTCAGTCTTAAAAGCGATGACCAACACGTGACATTCATACCAAATGTCTTGGGTTACATCAGTTGTGAAATCTATATCTCCGAAAACATTCTTTTACAAAATTTGTTCATAACGTACTCAAACTCTTGTGAGAAACTTGACAATTCAGAGTCATACAATTAACATAAAGAAAATATAAGTTGGTGAGTTACCGTTTGTGTTTCTGTATGGCAGCGTCCCCTTCCAAGTTAATGACACGACGTCCGAATTGTGTCCATGGCAACACAGTTCCTAAATTCACAGTTAGTAGCACGTCTGACGTCTTGTAGTGCTGCGTGCAATGGTTGTCTATTTCAGAAGAACATTACGAGAATAATCAGTCTAATAATACGTTGCATTTATAATAATCAACTGAGGAATTGTATTCATCAGCTCACCAATACTCTAGAATCAGTTTGTTGCTATCAGTTTACCCAGTTCAAACGACCTGAATGACGTATCCTTGTACGAGCGTGTAAATGCAACTATCAATATATTTTTGTTCTGAATCCTTCCAAAACTTTATACACAGAAACAAATTCTTACTTAGCTATTACAGTCTGAAATGTAGGTAATCGAGCAGCTTTATTTATTTTTGCAGAATTCCTTCATAATTTCTTAACTACGATAGAGCATAGCAAATCACGTCCTTGGGTGCAGGCCATTACTTCTGTCTCGCAGTTTTTTCCGCATATGAGATCGATGAAAATTACCTCCTTTTGCCTCGGTACTGTGGGATATCTTAGATGTCACATCTTAGATGTGACTGAACAGGCAGTAACATTGCCTCTTTCGTGACTATAACGTCGCGCTGCATAATTTGTCGGTAGCGAGCTACCGAGAAATGTAATGAATTCGATTAGGGACAGTCTTGTACCGGCTCGCTGATCACCATGATAGCGACGTTATCGCTCATTAGGGCCCGTACATTAGTGTTTATAAATAGTGCAACCCTTAATGGAACGTTACTCGCTGCGCAGTTTCATCGCTTAAAGAGCGCTACAAAAGATTATGTTGGAAGAGATGGTACTCTTTCGCTGTTGAAATTTAGACGTACATTAATCTAAACATATACTGTTAAGGTAAAACGCAATGAACACTTATTTAATTGCTATATAGCCCGCTTTTGGAACTTGAAGCAGTACCTTTTCTGCGTTGCCTGGATTCTAGAAGTCCTTCATAGGTTTCCGAATGTGTATTGTACCAGATGTCTACACACAGGTCACTCAATTCTAGTAAATTACGTGTCGATGGTTTGTGAACGCAGTGCTGGCCCCTGACGGCGTCCATATTTTTTCCATCGGGCTCAGAACAGGAGATTTTCGTTCCCAAGACACAATCGGTAGTTCACTACCATTCTCCCCAAACCACTGTAATACGATTCTGTCTTTGACCAGATGTGCTGCTGAGAGACGTCAGCAGCGTTGAGGTAGACAACAACCATGAAGTGGTACAGGTATTCCGCAATAATGTTTGTGTAGCCCTCAGCCGCTTCCGATTACTACAATAGGTCTCATGGAAGCCCAGCTGAACATTGTCCATAATATAGTACTGTCACCACCGGGCATGCGTGTGCGGTGTAGTGCACGTTTCGAGCCACCCCTCGTCTGGATTAAAGGGTTTCCACTTTAACAAAGCCGTTTCCACGACAAAATGTCAGACGAGTGCCAGGCACTCACTCGCTGTCCGCCGCTACCCTGTTCAGGGTGTTGAACCACTGGTTCCCATGTATCTGTGACAACTCAGGCCCACCAATTACAATAGCGGCCAACGTCCCCCAGTCTCTACAGCTTATATTCTCTTCTTACCGGCATCGCTTGTGATCCAAGTTTCACTTCCAACCAAGGCTAAACTCCAGACATACAGCTTCAGAAAACACTGCTTAACACTAAATTCTTTAGGAAATTACTCTTCGGCACAAACGATTTTCTTGCAGTTGCCAACTAACTCGGTCCACATCTTTTCGATAAGAGACTTATTAAAATCATCTGTGGAACATATAACTAACTCACTAACTAGCAGCCTGTATATTGTATCCTCATTACTTTGGTCATCGTCACTTACTTTCCTGTCTCAATAACTTAATATATTTATTACTTTCCTCAATACCATCTGATTTAATTCGATTTAATTTGATTTTCCCATTCTTTCATCTTATCTTCCAAGTCGTTTGCCGTCACCGACGTTTTTTTGCAAGTTGTACATAAATTTCTCCTCCTTTATTTCACTCTTTTAACCTTCAGAATTACGGAGAGTTTAATCCGTTCAACATTCAAAAGCTGTCTCTAAATATATGTATGCTATATTGGAGCTACGACCATCTTCAGTCTATGTTCTTACGAGGAGTACTGCATCGACACTTAACATACATCTTACGAATTCGAACCAATGTTCCCATAGGATTTCCTTCAACTTGTTTTTCTTCTCTAAAAAAAAACTTGTGTAATTGTTTGGTGGTGTGACTTATGAAACTAATAGTTAGATTATTCACATTTCTCTTCTTTGGAAGTGGAATTATTACATCCTTCTTGAAGTCCGGGGTTCATTAACATTATCGCTTAAGCTTAGGTATCTAGAACACCAAGTGGTGTTCTGTAATGGCTCTCTCCCGTGGGAAGGTCGGCTACTCCAGGTACCTTTTTTCGATTTTGATACGCCAGTGCTCTGTTGAAGTATCATAATCTTCCATGTCATCTTCACGTTCTTCTGACTTCTAGTTCATTGTACTTGTACAGCCATTCTTTGCATTCATTCCACTTTCAGCTTTCTTACTTTCCTTGTCTTGTTATCTGAGCCGTTACTATTCTTTCAGGTACTTCTCCTTATTACAGAGGGCTCTTTAGTGTGCTCATAGTCATAGTAATACATGCTTCCACAACTTTACATTTCTCCTCTACATTAGTTTGCTGTTTTTAACTTTTTGTCGATGTGATATGTTTTAACTCTGTGTTCCCTTTTGCCTACTCATTTGCTACATTTTTATATTTTCTACTTTTTTTTAATGAAATTCAACATCCCAAGTGTTATCCAATGCTTTCTATTTGGCCTTGTCTTTTTGGCTGTTTGTCATTTCCTGCTTTAATTATTTCAGAGCTACCCATTCAACTGTCAATATATTTCTTTTTCTTATTACAGACAATCGTTGTCCGATATCCCATTTAAAACTCTCAGAAATATCCGTTTCGTTTTATTTATCAGTTCGTATCTCCTTAATATTCGAGTTATCAGCAGTTATTTGAGTTTTAATCTGTTGTCTACGACATAAAGTATGGTCAGAGCCCACATCCACATCTGAAAATGTATTTCAGCTTAAAAACTCGTTTAGAATCCACTGTAAATACCATTACGTAATCAGTTTGAAGTGGTCAGTACATCCACGTGTATTTCAAGTAGGCAAAGTTTTGAGAAAACATAATATTCCTGTTAGAGAAGCTTTATTAGTCCGGATTGCAGTGATTACATATATGGACTACTAGTGTCGACAAATTTTAATTGCCAACTTAAGATCAGCTACATACATCAAACATTGTACCAGTCTATCCAGTGCACTGTTATCTGGTCATGAGCTCCTACAAGTCCGTGACTAGAGAGAAATGCACTGTATAGAGTGGCAAACATTTTTATGCATGCAGATGATCTGACGATGGCTTTTAAAATCTGCCGAAACTAGAAGTTTCGTATACGTAATTACTTTGATATGGACAAAAAACTTCTCTCACAAGAAGGCTATGTTTTCCATAATAAGAGACCGCTCTTCTGCTGACAACGCAAGGTTGATGAAATTGTGTTCTACGCCGAATTCTACAAGGCCGCTTCATTTCTCTCCCGAAGTCCATGTACTTCAACCACTGTTCCTTCTCGTCGTATTCCAACTAGCATAGTCATTCCCCCATCGTATTCATTTCCCAGTTTTCATTCTCCTTTCTTTGTGTCATCAATCTGTTCATCATTTGAAGAACTAGGTAGGCATAGTACTACTGTGGTGGATGATTGATTTGTATCTATAAGTATCTTCACTATGTTCTGCTGTCACTGTTCTGTTCATAGGAGATTATCCTCATTCATATTACCTTATTCATTACTTCTTTTTCATTTTGGCCGGCCGTGGTGACCGAGCGGTTCTAGGCGCTACAGTCTGGAACCGCGCGACCACTACGGCCGCAGGTTCTAATCCTGCCTCGGGCATGGATGTGTGCGATGTCCTTACGTTAGTTAGGTTTAAGTAGTTCTAAGTTCTAGGGGACTGATGACCTCAGAAGTTAAGTCCCATAGTGCTCAGAGCCATTTGAACTATTTTTTTTTTTTTCATTTTGTGTTGATGACCCTATAATCTCCTGATCAGAAGACCCATGCTTCGTGTCACCACACACTTAATCCCTCTCTATATAACTTCCAGTACTCAGTGAAAGGATCTAAGACTCCACACACCGGCCCTTAGAACGCTAAATTTGATTTTTTACGACAACAATCTCAGTCGCCGCACAGAGATCTGATTATCGGGCTATTTCACATGGCCGATATTTCACTCAAGAGGATGCTGTGATCATTAAGACATAGAGCAGAGCTGAATAAAGTCGGTAAATATGACAGCTTTAGGTTCCCCTTGCCTTCAAGCGTTCACACTACCAACAAAACAAGTACATGGCGACTTATTTGCATGGCTAGGTACGTTAATGATTCACACTGTTGCCCATGACACCGTCCGGATCATTGAGGCACCATGGCAAGTGTCGTGGATGATGATAAGCAAACTGCAAAAAAAATTCTTATACCTTCCTAGCATTTGTGGATTTAGAGAAAGTTTTTGACTGAATAAAATGACATGACAAGTAGCACAGACGAATCATCTACAGTATCTACTACTACCACATTTTTTACTTGTATGAAAACACCGGCAGCATGTAGGCTCCAAATAACCATGACCTTGTAGAAGGAATGATCATGTCATTCACCTGAATTGATAGAAAGAAAGTAGGTATTACTGGACAAATATTCGACCTCCGCACCTCCCAAACTCCAGTCCACCGTAATAACATTCACTCCATCGTTCGAAGCACTACACTATCGGCTGAGGAAAACTAAATAGATGTGTTAAATCTAATGTAGATTTAAATCAGCAAAAGTAGAAATTCCAATCTTTTATGGAATCTGAGTAACAAAGTACGTCGAAGAATATTTATGAGTATTTTAGTGCAGCCCCTTATTCAGAGTAATATACTGAAATGAAGTCATTTTCAAAAGCTGCTGTGAGATTCTAGGACGCAAAAATGCACATAATGTAACAGCTAAGATTTTGATAGCCCCTTACCTCTTATTAAGATCTACACATTTTTTTTAAAGGGGAGTGGGTCTTGCTGCAAAGACAGTAACCAAAGTACATGTGGCTGGTTCAAATGGCTCTGAGCACTACGGGACTCAACTTCTGAGGCCTTTAGTCACCTAGAACTTAGAACTAGTTAAACCTAACTAACCTAAGGACATCACACACATCCATGCCCGAGGCATGATTCGAACCTGCGACCGTAGCGGTCTTGCGGTTCCAGACTGCAGCGTCTAGAACCGCACGGCCACTTCGGCCGGCAAAGTACATGTGTGTTAAAACAATAATTCTTTAACAATTCATACATTTTCAAAAAAGATTTTCCACTTTAGGTCTCTAAATTCAACCATTACGACTGCAGTTTCAAGCTTTGGTATTTCAGAAGTGTAACATTTTGAGCCAGCGCACAACTGTAAAAATTAGAAACTCTCTGGAGTACGTAAACGTCTCATAGCGAGTGTGATAAGTGCATTTACCTTGTTGTCGAAATTTGTCCTGGTGATTAAAATTAAGCAGTCAGTGGCAGGAAGCTTGGCCTTCAAATATTCTGCACGACTGTGAACTCTATTAAAGAAAAATTAATTGTGAGTCATCTCCCCAATCACTTTTTCTTCCTTTCTGCTATTACTTCACTGCCGCCCTCTGACCCATTGCTCTGCTCCCTCCATGGCTACACAAAATATGAATACGTATCTTTTTAAAACCACTTCCCTTAGTTTCGCTGGTACAACGAGCCATGGCCGCAATCTTGTCTCCTTACATAATAACCCATCACACAAACTGAACTGCTGCTAGATACCATGTTCCTTACACTATCTATCAGTTCAGTGTGACGATTGCCACCCAGCTAGGTCTTGTTAACCTAGTGCTTGTGTCACCACTACCCTTCTGTTTAATGTGTCTGCATTTCCATGTTTCTTTGCCAGTTTGTAGATTACTTCATCCTCATGTTTTAAGGCCCATCTCGTCATTCAGCTGGATGAGTCCATATAACCTAGTAACCACATCAAAGGAGCTTG
The DNA here is from genome assembly GCF_023864345.2 of Schistocerca serialis cubense. NCBI lineage: Eukaryota > Metazoa > Arthropoda > Insecta > Orthoptera > Acrididae > Schistocerca > Schistocerca serialis. The sequence goes on along the minus strand of NC_064642.1, from coordinate 103,326,985 downwards.
ATCATTTTCGGCTTCAAAATTTCCCCCTTAAATGTAACATCATAGGTATGCTACTCTGTAGAAGAAGCTAAGCATCTCCCTCTCCGAAGTAGAATAACTTCTTTCAGCTCTATTCTGTTGTCTCAAAGCAAAAGATGCAGTAGGGTGTTCTTCTCCATGGTTCTCCTGGCTAAAAACGCATCCAACGGTCGACGCATTGTATGATAGAACAGTTTCCTTGTATACATCTGGGAACACGAAAAGTGGACTTGTCAGCAATTCCTTCAGGAAGTCAATTGCTTGCTGTCACCTCTCAGACCCCACATATTTGATATCCTATCTCAGTAACTGAGTAATTCGTTACACTTTATCTAAGAACGATCTTACAAATTTCCTGTAATAATTCTATAGGCCCAGACGATAATTCTTGCTTATCCCTGGTGCAGGAAAATCTCGCACAGCCTGTATCAATTTTGGATCGGTCCTCACACAATCTCTACTAATTGCATGTCCCAAGAAATTCACTTCTTCCAGTGCAAAATGACACTTCTGGGAATTCAGTGTTAAATGTTCATTCTGTAATCCCTTGAAGACTTCTCTCGTCCTCTCAGTCACTGCCCACGCCCTTGCATATCTCTCAAATAAATACTACAAGCTATCGCTTGTTTCATCATAAATATATGTCCATGTGATGCTAAATGTTGTTGTCTTTAAATAACGAAAAGTATTATCTTCTCAAAGATCTTCTGATATTTTTGCTGCCTTTGTCTGCAGTCACTTTCAGACTCAAATTAATCATCAAATTAAGTAATTCAATACAGCTGAATTCTGAATTGCTGGTGTATCCATGCAGTACCACAATAAAATAAAAACAGCGAATGGCTGGAGGAGTATGAATGAGAACAGTGGTGTATTTAAGTTTACACAAAATAATGGCAAGTTTTTTATTCATCCTTTTATATCTACAATCGAACTGATAAATCTTACCAAAAATATGAGATACATAAATGAGCAAAGGAACTGTGCTTGATTGGCAAAGCATTCACTGGGGTGCAAACTATACAAGTTCTCCCCTGAATTAATGCCTTTTACAAAGCAATCATTCTTCGTTTAAATGAACCCATTGTGAGGCCCAGTTGTGTTCAAATGGAATCAACTACGACCAGGTACACCACAAACTATGATTCACGGAGAACAGGGAGCTGTGAATATCATTTTACAACGCAGCGCTGGTGCAGCAATACTTTACTCTTCCACCTCGATTCAGATGGCAGCGGATTCTGTTGGCCTGGTAGGCAATCCAGACACAGTACTGGGGTTCCGACTCTGGGGAGCAAGCCTCTGATTTGCATATCCTGTGGTGAACCATTCAGCGACTCGAAATCTCTCTTGCCTGAAAAAAGAAGATTTTAGACTAGGGAGGCATCGTTCCCACGGTAAGCATGGCCATAATTCACCTACAAACGTCTACCTAGACGGGACAACAGTTCCTTGTTTATGAAGGGATCTAATCTTTCCAGGCCAACCATTTCCAGTTTCTGAAAGAAGGCTGTTAAGCTTCCCAGACAGTCGTGCCTGTGAAATATATGCTTTTTTTTCTTCAGCTCGCTAGGAGAACCTGGCGACTTCCTGGGGACTTACAGTCTTGTCTCCACTACACACGTGCACCAGCCGCTCTGATCGTATCGACCCAGCATCTGACATATGAAAGCTTATAGTTTTATGAATGTCGCACAATTTGCACACAAACTTAGATTACAGCAGTCTCTCTTAAATGGCTTCCTCCACCCACTTTCCGCCAACTGGCCGCCTTCACAACAGTCTGTCGTCTAGCCCAGGTGAAATGCTTTGCGAGCTGGCGCCCTCCTGATGCGATCCTAAGTAGGAAGCGTGGAGTGTAACGGTCCGAGGAACCTCTGTAGGTACAATTCGCAGAGCACTGCTTCTCCGAATCACTCGCTGGACACAACATTTATGGCCCAATCCATCTTTCTCCGTCTCGCCCCCACTACAGCCCCTCGGGTACAAGGTCTATACAGGCTACATATGCAGTTTTAAGAACATTCTGGTTGCAATTTCCTCACGTACGAAATTCATAAGCCACACATAAAAAATGTAAAATTGGGGAACACAGAGATCACGAATATGAATATTAATCTTACCGACAGAGTAGTTAAAGTTAGAGAGTGACTTACCACCTTTCAATACACTGAATTTAGGTGATGCTGTAATCCTTTCAAGACACTCTATAAAAAATGCTAAAATGTTGTTAGTGCATTCTTCAAACCAGACGGCATTCTTCTATACTGATAATTTCGAGAAGGCAACGAATACGAAGTCTTTGCTCTGCCTTCTGTAATCACCTCCAATTGATGGCACTCAGATCCATAGTCGAGAAACGTTGGTACTGCTCAAGGATATCAATTGTTTCCATGATGTTCGGAGTGGGATACGCATCGTATGTGATTGTCTTACTATTCAAATGGCTGTTCAAATCCCTATAGTCGCAGCGAAATCGACACTTCCTTGAACCATCCGTAGATTATTTGAGTATGATTACAATTCCAGTGCCCCCACCCCCTGATTGTCCACAACTTTTTTCTACTAGCTGCATATTCTGAAGCGACTGCAGGTACCATAAAATTCACTAACGCTTCTGGTACACTGGAGCTTCGTTCGCCATTAGATTCATGTGTTGCTTCATAGGCGTTGCAGTCAATGGCCATTATGGAAAAAAAAAGTCTTGAGCTCCAACAACAGTTTTTCCTTAATCACTCTCTCTGTTGCTCTCAAATGCATAACCTTCTTATGTGATGCAGTCTTAGTAGCGTTCTGTGACTGGTCATAGCTCGCACCTTCTGTACAGCCGTCTCCCTCTTCTGGAATCTTTAATGTGGCCACTGTTGTTCCCTTTAACAGCTTAAACTGCTCGGCGCCAAAATCACCCACACAAACGAATATTACCTCACCTCTGTCCGTTTACTGTACATGTACAACATTTCGTCTACCTACATTGAATCTAATAAATCATTACCATCCAGCTGCTCCACTATACACAACTTACCAACTGGTAAGTAAAGCTCCACACATTCCCACAGGATTTTCCGGTGTCACTCGACACACGGTCATGCCAATTAAGCCTTAATATTATTGTTCGTGCTTGAACTTCATTTATGATAGACGCTACTTGCGACAGATCGATAATCGTGATAGCTTTCCCGAGCAGCAATGTGTACTCTCTGAGCTCCACAACATGACGTAAAAGGTCAATTATGGCATGAAGCCGGTGCAGAAAGCCTAACCCTATTATCACCCTGTAGCCCTCGCATACATGAGACTCCACTTTTTTACACCGCTTATACATGGTAGCCTCCAGTTAAAAATTCGCCGTTAATGACCCCAGTGGCCATATATCGTTATACCCAACCCCCGAAAATTGTAACATGGTGAGTCCAATTACTTCCTACCTATTAAATCTTTTGAGGCCACAGAAACAAGCAGTCATGAGTCCAATCGAAATATATAACGTATTTAACCTGCGGTACACACAATGGCACATTCCATCTCTATATTCACACTCCCAGCATTCGTTTTTACTGGGAACGCTTTACGGTGAATCCTGGGTTCCCGTTTGAGCTTAACAGATGCTTATAACCACCTTCACCACGCCTACTGTTAATCCCGTAACACTGCTGATGGTTCATACCACACTTTTTCCTTTGTGGCTGGCGACAATACCTATGCCAATTAAAACAATTTAGATCACCCATAAACACATTCCGTTTATCTCTCATCCCCGCTGCAACATCAATAACATCAATGTCTTCAAATTCCATTGCAAGCCTCCCTGTTGCAGGGAGATCCTTAGGTGCATTAGTGCACAACCTCCTAAATATTACCGCTGCCAATCCCCTCAGAAATACATGAAGTGCCCTTTGCTCGCTTCCTGTAACGACACCTTGTTCGCCTCATGACTCTGCGTTAATTCGTACGTAAGAATGCAAATTTTCCTAATTCCATCTGAAAAAATTCTGTATGGCTTGATTGATACTTAACAGTCACAAAAAAAAAAAAAAAAAAAAAAAAAAAAAAAAAAGAAAAATCGCGCACCATTCTGCTTCTTGTATGTTTAAAATAATTCTTGCTTTATTTGCTTAAAAGTTGCTGCCTTGTTTAATTCTTCCGAGCATCCTAAAAAGGGCTTCAGTTCTCATGCAAAAAGCATTCTCGCCACTTGCAACATTTGTTTATCTGGTCCACTCCCGATCGCAGCAGACGGCAAGAGATGTTCCTCAAATGATAATACATTCGTGAATGCACTGCCAGAAAATGGAGTAAAAGGTTCACAATAGCTACACAGCATATTTCCATTAACAAATACAGATGATACTTAATCTAATATTAACAGGGACGTCTTCATTTCAAATGTAGTGTCTAGTGAATAACTTGAAAACTAGTAAAGCTATCTTAATGGAGTCACATAGGTATTGTTTTTATATCAAACTGAGGCTACATACGGATTTTCATCTCTCTCAGTCTAATTTTTGTGGCCCTCAAATTTTCGTAAAAAAGCCCATTTTGACCAAAATATTCCTCCGATCAAGTTGAGACTTGTAACTTTTGATTGTGGCATACATTCACACATTCTGCACAATTGTTTTGCTTTCTAGCTCCCATATTTAGCGACACTTATTTTTTTCTTAAAATAATATTCATTAGATCATTCTGACACTTCACAATGTAAACATTAATATACTGAAGCATACGCTAACAAAATTTGGAAAACTTATTTTAATTCTTAATTACACTCTTAGACTACGGTGCTACACTTTGTCTACCCATAGCCGCATCATGATGACGTGGCGCTAATGGTAGTGAACTGGGTTAAGTCCGGGACGCTCACTCCGTATCTCTCCTAACATACAGCGCTTGTTTCGTTACACGAGGTGTGGTGACATTGTTGCCCTCTCCGGCTATTTCCGCTGTGTAGATTTCACTATATGCCGACTCGAAATCCTATTGTGTACGTGTTGCTATAATCTACACGTCACCACTCTACGCTTACTGGCCAGCGGTAGCTAATGCAATGCATCACAGCACCGTATTACAAATTTCACCCAAGACTAGGTAATGGGGCTAAAACGCCGATCTCCAAAAAATGCTTAAATTTTCATCAATTTCACAGGTAACTTGAGCGTAGTTTCGGACAACGTAGAGATTCTATTTCATGTAACGTGAAGGAAAAATATATGAATCAAGCTCTGATCTCACCAAATCATGAGATACAGTAGGTTGAATATGGCCATCTCGAAAGACACAAGTTTCTACTCTACATCCACTTGACACAGTACCAAGAACAAGAGTAAACTTTGTTCTTTATCACGTCGTCCCATAACTGAAATTTAGGTTCTCTGCCACCTGATTGGCTGTAACGGGGCAAAGCTTCCAAGGAAACCCAAGATATTCCATGCTGCGTTTTAGAAAAACACGTTTCGCTAGCAGACGAATTTGTCAACGACCAAAGGAATAGCGTGTACATAGAAAGGCTGCGCACGTCATCACGTTATTTAGCGCTGCTCGGCGCGCCTCTGTATACTGTTACGCGTTTCGGAAGTCATTCTATGATTGTTTCGAAAGCAAAATAGTGCGTGTGCAACCTTATAAGGTAAGGTACTAGTATTACTGAACGTCCTTTCGATGTCATGCCTTACATTTGTGCAATCCATAACAGCACTCACAAAAGCAATAAAACTGCAAATATACCTGTTTTTTTTACCCATTATTGACGTGGGACAGCAGCTGATCAAATACTTAAGAAAGAAATTCGACAAACAGCTGTGAAAATTAAGAAGTTTTTCATTTCAATTTCACTAACAGTTTCGCCAATTCCGTATTCCATCTTCAGCCCTTGACTGAGTTGACTGCAGTCAGGTCTTCGAAGAAAACACTTGAGAATCCATTACATACAGAAACAGATGGTACTAGTATGCCAAACTCGATAATTTTTTAGAGTTGTGTATAGGGCCTTAAGATGTCCTATTGAATTGCCAAAACTGGAAGCAAAAATAAAACAAACGCTCCTCAAATTCAGGTGCTGTTTGGTGAATTTCTTCTTTAAATAATCAAATATATCTTGTTCGACTGAGTAGTCTTCAAAAGTATTACATCTCAGTGGTTTTGTGCATTTACGCTACACACCACAACAGAACGAATTTTCAAGCTCTTAACTTGGTGCGAACACGTGAATTTATAATTTTACCCAAGATTTCGTAACTTCCTCTGTTTTAATTTTTAAAAACGTGGCAGAAGGTTATTCAGTTTGCTTTGCTCTGGTCACTGTGTTACTCCTCTATGGTATTCTGTCTCTTTGACAGTGACTGACATTCTGTAGGGGAAAAAGTGACTGGCATTGGCGTGTGGCGTGCGGGTACACGTCGTATGAAACAAAAGCCATGATACAGCAGCCACTCTGTAAGCTATAATATTATTAATTAAGAGTCCCGACAGGAAGCTTACACCTGTACTTCGATATGGCAAACCATCCAAGTGAAATGTAACGTATATGGCTGAAAAATCGCTATAAGTAAATTGTGATTCAATAATTACAGACCAATACCGCTGCAAAATATGATACATATCTATACCTATTAGGTCTAATAATTCTTGCTTATACCTCGAAAATTTAAATTTCCCAAAATTTGTTGGTTGATGTAGAAACCCTTTACCTGCTGCAGTTAAATTGGCAGTCTTTTCGGAGTTACAGAAAATTTTGCTCATTTGGACATGATACGGAAATAGACGACTCTTACGTCCCGTTCTCACTGAAGCGAAACAATACATCGTATGATACGTGATGTGACTTGTGAGATGACGCAGTAGCAACCCGGATTATTGGAGCGCGTAGAAACTATTTGAAACCAACTTCCCTGGTACAATGGGACTGCAGCAATACAACACTGATGCGAATCTCTGTTGCATCGACCAGCGCATCAAGCAGTGCTGGTTGCCCTATGAAACTGTATCATACAATAGGCGGAAAGGAAAATTTCAAGTGATCTGATGTGACTCAAAGTGTCTTAAGTAGATGAGGAAATGCTACAACCGTTTCTGTAGTGTGTTTCTCAGTAAATGTTTTACTGTTTGCTTTGTATCGAAATCCACTGTTCTGGGTGAATTTACCATGGTTTGGTGCCACTGTCAAGAAATACGTTTTAAATGGAAGTCCCATCGTTTAACTGTAGAGATCGTTTATTTTACTGCACAACCATCATTTCGACCTCTTGCCATTGTCAAGTGCCACAATTTTGGACACGATCAGACTTTTGCGAACTAAGTCATCATGAACTATATTAAACCAGTCTATATAATGTAGGTGTCACACAATTAAAACGAGAACATATTTACGAAATATATGGGAGAAATAAAAGAAACTTGCGTGACATACATTGAACAATTGTGCCATAAAACGGTCACCAAACACAGTTATCACATGCGTAAGCACCATCATCTCAAGTCACACTGTCAACAAAGAAACAAAAAAAAAAAGAAACAAATTTAAAGAAATTGAAACTGTTTCGGGATTCGTGCATATTTACCGGCAGTCAGTCATTCTTATTCGACTGTGAGAAAACTATTAGTTAAAAAGATGATTTCTTTTACATCTAATAATCTGATTTCACAGGTTGATGATGAATTTTTTGCCATTGCCCATAGTTATTGTGATTTTTCGAAATGGAGTAAAACAGAGTGCACATTTTAAAAAGTGTACAGAAAAAAAGTACTGAGAGGACAGACTTCGGATGGTGCATTTCAGGTCATACTACACTGCACATCAAATCTAGCTAACATATCGAGATTGTTTTGAACACTGGAAAGAGAGCCATAAATCCTTCCAGTAAATATCTGACATACACTATGTGATCAAAAGAATCTGGACACCTGGCTCAAAATGACCTACAAGTTCGTGGCGGCCACCATCGGTAGTGGTGGAATTCAATCTGGTGTTGGCCCGCCCTTGGCCTTGATAATAGCTTCCACTCTCGCAGGCATACGTTCAATCAGGTGCTAGAAGGTTTCTTGGGGAATGGCAGCCCTGCACTGGGGAGGGTATCGATGTCGGTCTGTGAGGCCTGGCACGAAGTCGGCGATCTAAAACATCTCACAGTTGTTCTATAGGATTCAGGTCAGGACTCTGTGCAGGACAGTCCATTACAGGGATGATATTTTCGTGTAACCACTCCGCCACAGGCCGTACATTATGAACAGGTGCTCGATAGCGTAGAAAGTTGCAGTCGCCATCCCCCAATTGCTCTGCAGCACTGGGAAGCAAGAAGGCGCTTAAAAAGTGAATGTAGGACTGTGCTGTGATAGTGCCACGCAAAACAACAAGGTGTGCAAGCCCCCTCCATGAAAAACACCACCACACCATAACACCACCGCCTCCGAATTTTACTGTTGGTACTATAGACGCTGTCAGATGACGTTCACTGGGGATTCGCCATACCCACACCCAGCCATCGGATCGCCACATTGTGTACCATGATTCCTCACTCCACACAACATTTTTCACTGTTCAATCGTCCCATTTTTACGCTCCTTACACCAAGCGATGCGTCGTTTTGCCTTTACTGTGGTGATGTGTGGCTTAAAAGCAGTCGCTCGACTGTGAAGTCCAAGTTTTCTCACCTCCCGCCTAACTGTCATAGTGCTTGCAGTGGATCCTGATGCAGTTTGGAATTCCTGTGTGATGGTCTGGATACATCTATGCCTGTTACACATTACGACTGTCTTCAACTGTCGGCGGTCTTTTGTCAGTTAACAGACGAGGTCGGCCTGTACGCTTTTGTGCTGTACGTGTCCCTTCAGGTTTCCACTTCCGAATCACATAGGAAACAGTGGATCTAGGGATGTTGTGTGGAAATCTCTCGTACAGACGTATGACACATGTGACACTTAATCATCTGACCACGTTCTAAGTCCATGAGTTCTGCGGAACGCCCCATTCTGCTCTCTCACGATGTCTAATGACTACTGATATTGAGTACCTGGCAGTAGGTGGCAGCACAACGCACCTAATATTAGAAACGTCTGTTTTTTGGGGTGTCCGGATACTTTTGATCACATAGTGTAGGTGAAATCTAGTAGCGACGTGACACACGCAAGGCTGTTGTCACCTGCTATGTACTGTTGCTTTTATTGCTTATTTCCACAAACACGTGCGTCACTCAGCTACGGACTCCCTTGAAGATGTCTCCCGCAGTCGGAGACGAAACGTTGCGAATTGACACAGAATTCATCAACCGACCACGGCATAACAGCCCGAATAATTATAATGGACATGATATTTCCGGCCGTGAATGTCAACATTTTAGTGTCACACAGATATTCGTTAGCGCAACTTTTATTTGCAACGTGAGTGGTACAGTGTGAGTGAGACCTGTGCCTTGTGGGACGATGAGGAGCCTCTGATTTAATGTCTGGCGGCGTGTGCGTTGCAGGAAGGCCCCGCCCGACGGTGGAGTGGTACCGGGACGACCGGCTGGTGACGAACAAGTCGGTGCAGGTGCCGGGCGGGCAGCTGCGCGCCGAGATGGCCCTGCGGGCGCTGGGGCGGCAGGACCTGCGCTCCAGCCTGCGCTGTCGCGCCTACAACAACCACCGCCGACCGGCGCTCGAGAGCACCGTCGTCGTCGACATGAACCGTAGGTACCACTTCTCAGCCCTCGGCTTCAGTACCGTTACTCAGAAAATTACCGTTCCAATGTCTGCGACATTCTTACGCAGCATATTATGTGCTCACTTGACCTGCCAGGGGAGCCGAGAGCCCTAACGCGCTGCTTCCTGGACCTGGGTAGGCGCACCGGCCCCGGATCGAATCCGCCCGGCGGATTAACGAGGACGGCCGGTGTGCCGGCCAGCCTGGATGTGGTTTTTAGGCGGTTTTTCACATTCTCCTAGGTGAATACCGGGTTGGTCCCCACGTCCCGCCTCAGTTACACGAATCGCAGATTTTTGAAACACATTCACACTCTTTCACGATTTTAACTAGACGCAGATAGCTGGGGTACACATATTCCGTCCCGGGGGTATGGGGTGGCAGCAGGAAGGGCATCTGGCCACCCCTTACAATTAACCATGCCAAATCGGAACTTAACCCTGCCGACCCTGCGCACAATGCGGGATCAAGGCGGTAGCAAAAGAAAGAAAGAAAGATTTATGTGCTCACTTGCCATGAATTTTGTGGAGACCAATTCCTTTGTGGATATCCACATGACGTCAACAAGTACCGATCGCATGAGACCCAGCCTGCTCTGTTCGTTCATTAAATGACAGCTCCTGATATTCCTACTGCTTCTCAAACTAGTACCAAGATCAGCAATAAGCTTCTAAATACAAGGATCATTCCGCTTAGTTGGGCTCATTCACACGATTTTGTTCACATCGATCAGTACTAACCGGCACTATCGCAATAATTCCTGCAAAGTAGCAGTTTGAAGTGAGTGTCGATGTACAAGTGAAAGTAGACTCTAGTACTGTCGGCCGCTACCAGATGGTGTTGCTGCTTCCCACATTTGGCGCACTGCAGCAGCACTTATTCCGGCTTGCAAGTACGCTGGTGGAAATAGATAAGACAACATGGAACAATGTAAACATCGGCAGCAGTGGACAGTATGGTTTTTCTAGAGAGAAGGAATCACTACCTCAGACATGAACATGATTTTAATAGTGAAATAGTGGCCATTTGTGGGAAAACACCACCAGGTTGCAGATTTGTGTTATGTTGGGTATCAGTGTTCAGATACGCAGGGCCTGTGCTGAAGAACGTAAAAGCACTGGGTGTCCGGCTGCTGCAAGCATACCAACGCCTAGTGAGTCAATGACGTCATAAGGGGCACAGACGAATCACGTTTGATGCAACAAGTCCATCACGGGGAAGCCTCCACACCAATATGACGTCATAATGAAACGTAATATTATCGGAGAAGGGTGAAAATGTATGGCAGAAGAAAAGAGCGTATGGTGAAAATTGATCAATAGATGGCGCTGCATGTGTCAGAATACGTAAACGAAAACACCCCTTCTCCTTTCACAAGATGCTTCAATCCCTCCAGTGATCCATGGATTTTCACATCGCTGTTGAATGTCTTTACTGATTGTCTTATGCGGCATGCTATTTTCAAATAACAATATGAGTTTATCATGAAATAGATTAAGTTTGCTTTTGTTTCATCTACTTTGGCAGTACTTTCGAGTTTAACTTTTGTCAATGCTTGCGTCTGTTCAAAGGTTTAGTCAGCATTGTTGCCCTCTGGTACTTGAGTATCTGAAGATGAAGAACGTGTGTGCACACCGGCTTCGCCGTGCCCTCACCTCCATGTAGAGGCAGACTCGTGGGAAGATATGCCGACACTTAGGGCAGAGTTCTTTTAGGTGTGGCTGGCGTCGATGAGTCATGGTACTTCCATGAGACTCCAGAAAAGAAACGCCAGTTTATGGAGTGGCAGAGTACCGGGAGTCCTCCTCCCAAAACGTTACGCTTGGGACTATTGGAATAGAAGCAAATGGTGACTTTGTTGTTGGACAGGGATGTGATACTGCTGGTGCACACTTCCTCCCATCCTCAAAAGTGATCAGTACCGGTGTTCACCGCACCACTCCATCGACACATTCAACATTCTCTTCTGTGAAGTACCCAGTAGATAAGAAAAAGCTGTCTCTCTCCGTAAGCTTGGATAAATTTTCTTGAGACAACCTCAGGTCCACGAGTCAGCGTGGTTTTGGAAAGCTACACTCGTTCGAAACTCGGCCTGCCCCTTTCCTCACATGATATACTGCAAAATATGTATGAAGGGTGTACGTAATTGCACGATGTGGTATGACCTGTCCTTACCTCTCACCAAGCATGGATAGCTCTGACAAGCTGAAAGTGCCTGCGAACCCAAGCCCTGCAAGATAAGCAGATCCCAGACACAGTGACATTTAGACATCAGAATAATAGTGGTTATACATGACCTAAAATGTGACAATGAGGAAGAAGAAACATCTGACTCAGACCAAACAACCGAACATTTACCTGTACTGAATAATTTTATTACATTAATGACCACAGACAGTGGGTTCACGTCTCGTCTTTGGTGACGAAGGAAGATCCTATGGACTTACGAAGATCCTGTACAGTTAACACAAGAATATTTTAATGAACATAACTTCAAGCAAGACAGACACATCCAAATTTACCAAAACAATTCTTACACTAGCGTAATATCAAGAGAAAAACAAATACTAATCTAATATCAAGCACTCTGAACTCAAGAAAATGTAGCCCAAGAATATTACACTGATAGTGTTATAGAATGATACAATTGACTGTACGCTGACTACTCTATTGTAGGTGCATAATATCGTCTGTCTTCCGAATGCCTCCCGCGAATTTAGCCCCAAGAGCACACGGCAATACATGGCTGACATGGACATGAGCGAATGAGAAAAAGTGAACAGATCATCTCCAGTCTAAAGCAGAACTGAAGTGAACACACCCTAGTGACTCCCACACTTTCCGCCTGAGCAACACGGTATTTACTTTGTGCAGACTTTGGCGGTAATTCCCGGCCATGGTTGGCTGTGGAAAGCGTCAGCGGCGGATGCGTCGACGCCTTGTGAACCTGTTGATCTGACAGTTCTCTTCTGGCCTTGATTGGTTGTACAGTCGAAACTGCCCTAAGTTTCGCCAGGCCAATAACTATGTTTTTGCCTGTCCAAATCAACAGGCTCTGTCCACTCACTAAGGCTGAGCGATGTGTACACTGTTGCCCTCAAACGTTATACAGAAATTGAGTAGCACAGCTCATAGCTCGTAATCTCCAAGTTGGAGATATTTCAAGATTGTTAACCTAACTATGGGTAATATCAGAGACTGGTCAACACATACGGACACAAAATGTCTTTTACGGAGCCGCGACAGAGCCGTCCAGCACATCTCCTCTCTAGGAAGACAGTGATCTGAATTAATCATTCATAATTGCCTACAATGTTGCAGACTTCCTTTCCTCCCTCCACCCTGTAGGATGGGTTCGCCTCCTGCCACAACTAGTGTCGGTCAATAAGTGCATTTGCTGCAACTTACGTCGTATCTTTGCCCAATGAATTTTCAGGAACAAACTGGGGCATACGTAGTTTTTACCCAGTGCAATGAGCATTCGATATTCTTTCATTTAGTAATAAGCTGTGACCAAACAGGAGCTGTCCACGTGGACTTCATGCGTTCTTCACCCGCGTATCATGTGATATTTGAATGTTAACAACATTCCGAGTGTTTCATGCTGCTGTGCTCCTTTCTGCATCCAAAATGTGGCCTTCCACTTGCATTCCTGAGTGCTTTCTTAGGTTAAAAGTGTTTCACAGAGCAAGTGTAGTTCTCATGCTCTGTACATGCGAGTGGCACGTGAATTTTGTTTATGTCAAGTTGATGACTCACTTTCTGCATTCACGTTACCACGTAAATGGAAGTGCTGAGTTCTGCTTTGAGACCACCCAATTGAATACCCGGCAGCATTATGATGTTTACTTAAGTCGAGGTGTACATCAGAAGACTCGGCCAACAGCTACTCATTGTTGTGCAGTTGAGTCCGCCGAAAATGCCAGGTGCGGTCTGCATGTCACTCTCCTGATTGATATCGGACAGCGAGGGTTAACTCGTTTACGGCTTTCCTATCACTGTGCCAGCTGTGCCCGGATTGGCTGGGAAACCTTGCTTACACTTCAGTCAACTACTACAGAAATGCTACTTGTTTGTTAACAAAAAACTAGGTACATTTTATTAGTATCGAGTTTATTTGAGTCACACCGCGCGGGATTAGCCGAGCGGTCTAGGGGGCTGCCATCATGGACTGTGCGGCTGGTGCCGGCGGAGGTTCGAGTCCTCCTTCGGGTATGGGTGTGTGTGTGTGTTTGTTCTTCGGATAGTTTAGGTTAAGTAGTGTGTAAGCTTAGGGACTGATAACCTTATCAGTTAATTCTCATAAGATTTCACACACACACACATTTGAGCCACACATGAATGTTCTACACAAACAACGTCATTCTAAGAAAAGCCTGGCTTGTGGAGTATCAAATTCATAGGGCTCTTAAGTAGAATCGATTCCTCGATATAAAAATTATGTTTGTTTTTTCTTTTTTTTTTTTTTTCTTGGTCATCAGTCTACTGACTGGTTTGATGCCTGCCACGAATTCCTTTCCTCTGCTAACCTCTTCATCTCAGAGTAGCACTTGCAACCTACGTCCTCAATCATTTGCTTGACGTATTCCAATCTCTGTCTTCCTCTACAGTTTTTGCCCTCTACAGCTCCCTCTAGTACCATGGAAGTCATTCCCTCATGTCTTAGCAGATGTTCTATCATCCTGTCCCTTCTCCTTATCAGTGTTTTCCACATATTCTTTCCTCTCCGATTCTGCGTAGAACCTCCTCATTCCTTACCTTATCAGTCCACTTAATTTTCAACATTCGTCTATAGCACCACATCTCAAATGTTTCGATTCTCTTCTGTTCCGGTTTTCCCACAGTCCATGTTTCACTACCATACAATGCTGTGCTCCAGACGTACATCCTCATAAATTTCTTCCTCAAATTAAGGCCGGTATTTGATATTAGTAGACTTCTCTTGGCCAGAAATGCCTTTTTTGCCATAGCGAGTCTGCTTTTGATGTCCTCCTTTCTCCGTCCCTCATTGGTTATTTTACTGCCTAGGTAGCAGAATTCCTTAACTTCATTGACTTCGTGACCATCAATCCTGATGTTAAGTTTCTCGCTTTTCTCATTTCTACTACTTCTCATTACCTTCGTCTTTCTCCGATTTACTCTCAAACCGTACTGTGTACTCATCAGACTGTTCATTCCGTTCAGCAGATCATTTAATTCTTCTTCACTTTCACTCAGGATAGCAATGTCATCAGCGAATCGTCTCATTGATATCCTTTCGCCTTGTATTTTAATTCCGCTCCTGAACCTTTCTTTTATTTCCATCATTGCTTCCTCGATGTACAGATTGAAGAGTAGGAGCGAAAGGATACAGCCTTGTCTTACACCCTTCTTAATACGAGCACTTCGTTCTTGATCGTCCACTCTTATTATTCCCTCTTGGTTGTTGTACATATTGTATGTGACCCGTCTCTCCCTATAGCTTACCCCTACTTTTTTCAGAATTTCGAACAGCTGGCACCATTTTATATTGTCGAACGCTTTCTCCAGGTCGACAAATCCTACGAAAGTGTCTTGATTTTTCTTTAGCCTTGCTTCCATTATCAGCCGTAACGTCAAATTTGCCTCTCTCGTCCCTTTACTTTTCCTAAAGCCAAACTGATCGTCACCTAGCGCATTCTTAATTTTCTTTTCCATTCTTCTGTATATTATTCTTGTAAGCAGTTTTGATGCATGCGCTGTTAAGCTGATTGTGCGATGATTCTCGCACTTGTCACCTCTTGCCGTCTTCGGAAATGTGTGGATGATGCTTTTCCGAAAGTCAGATGGTATGTCGCCAGACTCATATATTCTACACACCAACGTGAATAGTCGTTTTGTGGCCACTTCCTCCAATGATTTTAGAAATTCTGATGGAATGTTATCTATCCCCTCTGCCTTATTTGACCGTAAGTCCTCCAAAGCTCTTTCAAATTCCGATTCTAATACTGGATCCCCTATCTCTTCTAAATGGACTTCTGTTTCTTCTTCTATCACATCAGACAAATCTTCACCCTCACAGAGGCTTTCAATGTATTCTTTCCACCTATCTGGTCTCTCCTCTGCATTTAACAGTGGAATTTCCGTTGCACTCTTAATGTTACCACCGTTGCTTTTAATGTCAACATAGGTTGTTTTGACTTTCCTGTATGCTGAGTCTGTCCTTCCGACAATCATATCTTTTTCGATGTCTTCACATTTTTCCTGCAGCCATTTCGTCTTAGCTTCACTGCACTTCCTATTTATTTCATTCCTCAGCGACTTGTATTTCTGTATTCCTGATTTTCCCGGAACATGTTTGTACTTTCTCCTTTCATCAATCAACTGAAGTTTTTCATCTGTTACCCATGGTTTCTTCGCAGGTACCTTCTTTGTACCTATGTTTTCCTTCCCAACTTCTGTGATGGCCCTTTTTAGAGATGTCCATTCCTCTTCAACTGTACTGCCTACTGCGCTATTCCTTATTGCTGTATCTATAGCGTTAGAGAACTTCAAACGTATCTCGTCATTCCTTAGTACTTCCGTATCCCACTTCTTTGCGTATTGGTTCTTCCTGACAAATGTATTGAACTTCA
The DNA here is from genome assembly GCF_023864345.2 of Schistocerca serialis cubense. Classification (NCBI taxonomy): domain Eukaryota; kingdom Metazoa; phylum Arthropoda; class Insecta; order Orthoptera; family Acrididae; genus Schistocerca; species Schistocerca serialis. Next base: position 103,310,698 of record NC_064642.1, on the reverse strand, counting down.
GCCTACTCTTCATCACTACTGTATTCTGATCTGAGTCTATATATGCTCCTGGGTACGCCTTACAATCCAGTATCTGATTTCGGAATCTCTGTCTGACCATGATGTAATCTAATTGAAATCTTCCCGTGTCTCGCGGCCTTTTTCCAAGTATACCTCCTCCTCGTGTGATTCTTGAACAGGGTATTCGCTATTACTAGTTGAAACTTGTTACAGAACTCAATTAGTCTATCTCCTCTTTCATTCCTAGTCCCAAGCCCATATTCTCCTGTAACCTTTTCTTCTACTCCTTCCCCTACAACTGCATTCCAGTCGCCCATGACTATTAGATTTTCGTCCCCCTTTACATACTGCATTACCCTTTCAATATCCTCATACACTTTCTCTATCTGTTCATCTTCAGCTTGCGACGTCGGCATGTATACCTGAACTATCGTTGTCGGTGTTGGTATGCTGTCGATTCTGATTAGATCAACCCGGTCACTGTACTGTTCACAGTAACACACCCTCTGCCCTACCTTCCTATTCATAACGAATCTTACACCTGTTATACCATTTTCTGCTGCTGTTGATATTACCCGATACTCATCTGACCAGATATCCTTGTCTTCCTTCCACTTCACTTCACTGATCCCTACTATGATAGATTGAGCCTTTGCATTTCCCTTTTCAGGTTTCTAGTTTCCCAACCACGTTCAAGCTTCTGACATTCCACGCCCCGACTCGTAGAACGTTATCCTTTCGTTGATTATTCAATCTTTTTCTCATGGTAATCTTCCCCTTGGCAGTCCCCTCTCGGAGATCCGAGTGGGGGACTATTCCGGAATCTTTTGCCAATGAAGAGATCATCATGATACTTCTTCAATCACAGGCCACATGTCCTGTGGATACACGTTACGTGTCTTTAATGCAGTGGTTTCCATTGCCTTCTGCATCTTCATGTCGTTGATCATTGCTGATTCTTCCGCCTTTGTGGGCAATTTCCCACCCCTTAGAAAAGAGAGTGCCCTGAACCTCTATCCGCTCCTCCGCCCTCTTTGACAAGGGCTTTGGCAGAATGAGGCTGACTTCTTATGTCGGAAGTCTTCGGCCGCCAATGCTGATTATTTATCAAAATTTAGGCAGTGGCGGGGATCTAACCCGGGACCGAAGACGTTTTGACTATGAATCAAAGACGCTACCCCTAGACCACGGGTACACCATTGGTTATGTTAGGTGGTAAAAATTCTCCTGCCACCTTACAAAGGGAACTAGCAGATTCCTTATTTCTAGATTTCCAGAAAGCGTTTCGTAGAGTTCTCCGTTGTAAGCTGTTGTTACTGAACTTACGATCATACGAATAAGTTCACAGATATTTGAGTGGCTCGAAGATTACTTAAGTAATCCTCAACAGCGAATATTCATAATTGACAAAGGTATCATCAGGTGTGTCCAGAAATGTGTGATAGCACCGGTATTGTTCCCTATATATATAAATAATTTGGCGGACAGTGTGGGCAGCAATCTGTGTTTGATTGCTGATGATGCTGTTGTGTGTTGTAAAGTGTTGAAGTTGAGTGACTGTAAAAGATACAAGACGAGATAGACAAAATTTCCAGTTGGTGTGATAAATGGCAGCTAAATCTAAATGTGGATAAATGTAAGTTAATACAGATGAGTAGGGAGAACAAACTTCTAATGTTCACTTGCAGCATTACTAGAGTCCTGCTTCACACAGTCAATCGTTCTAATATCTGAGCGTAACGTGGCAACGCGAAATGAAATAGAACGAGCATGTGAGAACTGAAGTAGGGAAGGCGAATAGTCAACTTAGGGCTACTGGGAGAATTTTAGGAAAATGTTTTTCACATGTAAAGGAGACCGCATATAGCACTGTAGTGCGACCTGTTCTTGTATACTGCTCGGGAGTTTCCGATCCATATCAGGTAGGATTGAAAGAAGACAAAGAAGCAATGCAGAGATTAACTGCTAGATTTGTTAGCGGTAGCTTAAGACAATATTTAACGGCTACAGAGTTGCTTCAGGAACTCCAACGGGAGTCCCTGGAGAGAAAGCGAGATGTACTTTTCGAGAAACGCTATTAAGAAAATTTAGACAACTGGCATCTGAAGCTGACTACCACATGATTCTACTTAGGGCTTATACAAAGGCATATAGTCTTCTCCCTCGCTCTATTTTCGGTTGGAACAGGAAAGGAGATGACTAGTAGTGGTACAGGGTGCCTTGCGCCATGCACAATACAGTGACTTGCAGAGTATCTATGTAGGTGTTCATGTAGGTATAGTATGTTTTTCCTGGAGGGAAGGAGTGTCTGCTTCAGGCATCAAGAATGGTTTAGTGGCCATTTGTGGGCAAGCAGCAGAAGTAGCAGATTTGTATTTAGTTGTATGTAAGAGAGCAGGTACTGCAGGGACTGTGCTGAAAAACGTGAAAACATTGGGCTTCAAGCAACTGCACGCAGTACAATGCCTAACGATTCAATCAATTTATTATGGGGCACAGGCGAATCACGTTCGAAGAACTGGAGAACGCAACAGGTCTATCGGGCGCAACTGTCCACACCAACTTACGTGAGTATCTGAATATGAAAAAAGCGTATGCACACTGGGTGCCCCATGACCTCACCATAATGCAGAGACAGGAAAGTGAGAGGATATACCAACTTTTGGTGCAACAGTGCAGTGCAGACCCAGCAGAGTTCTTTCAGGTGCGGTCACCACCAGCAAGTCATGATTCTTCCACGAGACTCCAGAAAAGAAACGGCAGTCTATGGAGTGGAAGCATACTGGGTGTCTTCCTCCCAAGAAGTAACGGTTGGGACTATTTATTTGGAAACAAATAGCGACAGTGTTCTAGGATAAGGATGTGCTACTGATGGCGTATTTACTCCCTCCAAATACCACCTTCATAGGTGATCAGTACTGCAGTTCACTGCACCAACTGCTTTGACGAATTTAACGTTCTCCTCCATAGAGGGAGGTACCCAGCGGATAAGAAAGGAGCTGTGGCTTGGAAAGAGCTCACAACTCCCAAACCACCTACAAGCTCATCAGCCAGCTGTTGGTCATTAGCAAACTGTTCGAATTATTGTAGTGGTTCCAACACGTCTTTTTTTTTGGTCATCAGTCTACTGACTGGTTTGATGCGGGCCGCCACGAATTCCTTTCCTGTGCCAACCTCTTCATCTCAGAGTAGCACTTGCAACCTACATCCTCAATTATTTGCTTGACGTATTTCAATCTCTGTCTTCCTCTACAGTTTTTGCCCTCTACTGCTCCCTCTAGTACCATGGAAGTCATTCCCTCATGTCTTAGCAGATGTCCAATCATCATGTCCGTTCTCCTTATCAGCGTTTTCAACATATTACATTCCTCTCCGATTCTACATAGAACCTCCTCATTCCTTACCTTATCAGTCACCTAATTTTCAACATTCGTCTATAGCACCACATCTCAAATGCATCGATTCTCCTCTGTTCCGGTTTTCCCACAGACCATGTTTCACTACCATACAATGCTGTGCTCCAGACGTACATCCTCATAAATTTCTTCCTCAAATTAAGGCCGGTATTTGATATTAGTAGACTTCTCTTGGCCTGAAATGCCTTTTTTGCCATAGCGAGTCTGCTTTTGATGTCCTCCTTTCTCCGTCCCTCATTGGTTATTTTACTGCCTAGGTAGCAGAATTCCTAACTTCATTGACTTCGTGACCATCAATCCTGATGTTAAGTTTCTCGCTTTTCTCATTTCTACTACTTCTCATTACCTTCGTCTTTCTCCGATTTACTCTCAAACCGTACTGTGTACTCATCAGACTGTTCATTCCGTTCAGCAGATCATTTAATTCTTCTTCACTTTCACTCAGGATAGCAATGTCATCAGCGAATCGTCTCATTGATATCCTTTCGCCTTGTATTTTAATTCCACTCCTGAACCTTTCTTTTATTTCCATCATTGCTTCCTCGATGTACAGATTGAAGAGTAGGAGCGAAAGGATACAGCCTTGTCTTACACCCTTCTTAATACGAGCACTTCGTTCTCGATCGTCCACTCTTATTATTCCCTCTTGGTTGTTGTACATATTGTATGTGACCCGTCTCTCCCTATAGCTTACCCCTACTTTTTTCAGAATTTCGAACAGCTGGCACCATTTTATATTGTCGAACGCTTTCTCCAGGTCGACAAATCCTACGAAAGTGTCTTGATTTTTCTTTAGCCTTGCTTCCATTATCAGCCGTAACGTCAAATTTGCCTCTCTCGTCCCTTTACTTTTCCTAAAGCCAAACTGATCGTCACCTAGCGCATTCTTAATTTTCTTTTCCATTCTTCTGTATATTATTCTTGTAAGCAGCTTCGATGCATGAGCTGTTAAGCTGATTGTGCGATAATTCTCGCACTTGTCAGCTCTTGCCGTCGTCGGAATTGTGTGGATGATGCTTTTCCGAAAGTCAGATGGTATGTCGCCAGACTCATATATTCTACACACCCACGTGAATAGTCGTTTTGTTGCTGAGTCTGTCCTTCCGACAATTATAGCTTTTTCGATGTCTTCACATTTTTCCTGCAGCCATTTGGTCTTAGCTTCTCTGCACTTCCTATTTATTTCATTCCTCAGCGACTTGTATTTCTATACTCCTGATTTTCCCGGAACGTGTTTGAACTTCCTCCTATCATCAATCAACTGAAGTATTTCTTCTGTTACCCGTGGTTTCTTCGCAGCTACCTTCTTTGTACCTATGTTTTCCTTCCCAACTTCTGTGATGGCTATTTTTAGAGATGTCCATTCCTCTTCAACTGCACTGCCTACTGCGCTATTCCTTATTGCTGTATCTATAGCGTTAGAGAACTTCAAATATATATCGTCATTCCTTAGTACTTCCGTATCCCGCTTCTTTGCGTATTGATTCTTCCTGACTAATGTCTTGAACTTCAGCCTACTCTTCATCACTACTATATTGCGATCTGAGTCGATATCTGCTCCTGGGTACGCCTTACAATCCAGTATCAGATTTCGGAATCTCTGTGTGACCATGATGTAATCTAGTTGAAATCTTCCCGTATCTCCCGGCCTTTTCCAAGTATACCTCCTCCTCTTGTGATTCTTGAACAGGGTATTCGCTATTACTAGCTGAAACTTGTTACAGAACTCAATTAGTCTTTCTCCTCTTTCATTCCTCATCCCAAGCACATATTCTCCTGTAACCTTTCCTTCTACTCCTTGCCCTACAACTGCATTCCAGTCGCCCATGGCTATTAGATTTTCGTCCCCCTTTACATACTGCATTACCCTTTCAATATCCTCATACACTTTCTCTATCTGTTCATCTTCAGCTTGCGACGTCGGCATGTATACCTGAACACTCCCTCTGCCCTACCTTCCTATTCATAACAAATCCTACACCTGTTATACTATTTTCTGCTGCTGTTGACATTACTCGATACTCATCTGACCAGAAATCCTAGTCTTCCTTCCACTTCACTCCACTGACCCCTACTATGTCTAGTTTGAGCCTTTGCATTTCCCTCTTCAGATTTTCTAGTTTCCCCACCACGTTAAAGCTTATGACATTCCAGGCCCCGACTCGTAGAACGTTATCCTTTCGTTGATTATTCAATCTTTTTCTCATGGTAATCTCCCCCTTGGCAGTCCCCTCCCGGAGATCCGAATGGGGGACTATTCCGGAATCTTTTGCCAATGGAGAGATCATCATGACACTTCTTCAATTACAGGCCACATGTCCTGTGGATACATGTTACGTCTCTTTAATGCAGTGGTTTCCATTGCCTTCTGCATCCTCATGTCGTTGATCATTGCTGATTCTTCCGCCTTTTGGGGCAATTTCCCACACGACAAGAGAGTACCCTGAACCTCTGTCCGCTCCTCCGCCCTCTTTGACAAGGGCGTTGGCAGAATGAGGCTGACTTCTTATGCCGGAAGTCTTCGGCCGCCAATGCTAATCAATTACCAAAATTTAGGCAGTGGCGGGGATCGAACCCGGGACCGAAGACGCTACCCCTAGACCACGGGTACCAGGCGAGTAATATGAATATCTTCGGGGATAGGTGACGACCTGTCAGCTGCTATATCTAATGTAGGAGGCCTTGGATGCTCTTCAAAGGAGGGAGTTCTTCAGTGCAGTAGTCGTCGATGTCTCAACAGTCTCTCAATCAGAGTGGAGGAAGCGGTTCATCTTGTCTGTTTAACATGTGTGTGTCCCTGTCACATTTTCTCCTCACGAATACTATGTCCACGTCAAAGACAATTGTACAGAGCACTTCAACTCCGGATGCATCCGGCAGGATTCGCTCTTGACCCACTCATATTGATTTTGTACGCAGCGGATGTGCGAAAGTCCCAGCTGGTACTCTATGCACAGGGTACGGAGCATGAACCGCTGCTCATCTTGTTCATCAAGCGGTTCCTGCCGCACCCACGCCTCTAAACGTCTGATGAATGGTATCTCTTTTCGGAAGTACTGCTAAATAGCTATTTTCCATCATAGACCGCCATCTCATGTGGGGTGAAAATATGGCTGACCCCCAAATAAGATCGACCTATATTTGTAACCACGCTATTCCATTCTCAGTCACCGAGTGAGGTGGTGCAATGGTTACCACACTAAATTAGCATTCAGGAGGACGACGGTTCAATTCCTCGTCCGGACGTCCTGATTTAGGTTTTCTGTGATTTCCCTACATAACTCCAGCAAATGCCGGGATGGTTCCTTTGGAAGGGCACGGCTGACTTCCTTCCCCATCCTCCCCTAATCCGAAGAGACCGATGACCTCGCTGTTTGGTCTCCTCCCCCAAACAACCCAACCCCAACTCATTCTCAGTCTGCAACCTTCACTACCGTCACGAGCTGCACTCGCCGTGTATGTGACCACAGTCCATCTATCGTCGAGTAGAAACCCATTGTATGGGGCAACAGAGTGGTGACGAGGCTCCACGGACTCCGGAACAGGATAATCCATTTTGCCCTGCAACTGCCTCAACATTTCCCATCCACTGACACCTAAAGAACCTTGTACTTCCTACCCGCTGAAAGTTCCACTGAATTGCATAACTCTTCTACCAGAATCCAGCACAATCACCAAATCACAGCATACACACACTTGAGAAAAAGTGCAATGCCTGAACGCCGTGAAATGGCTCCACGTGCTCCGATAATATCGGTATCACCGATAAAGAGCTATCCCAAGCTGAAATGCAAGACAAGAGAAGCGACCAACCACTTAGGAAACAAAACAGAAAGCCATTCAGTAAGAGGCACAGCTATGGAGGCATGAACTTCACGGAAAATTGGGCAACACGAAAATACCTGTCGTCACTACAGCTTGATTGCTTCGTTGACGATAGATATCCATCGACAATTTTAGAGCGATGTTTTAGAGCATTCTCCTTATAGCCCAGAATATTCCCTAAGAGAAGGATTTTTGGATCAGAAAGCACAACGAAAATGAAAACGGACAGAAAGCGGACGTTATTGACTGCTTAAACCATCTGGCAGCAACTGAGTGTGCAGAAGGCCCAGGAAAGCTTGTGGAGTACTATGACAAATGCTAAAATGTAACCGACAGCACCGTAGGAAAATAGCTAAATTATCATAACATGTTGTAGAATAAGTTTTCTTTTTTTAATTTCAATAAAAATGTCAGGATAGGTAAACGTTCTTTACTTTTAGAACGACTGTCGTATTAAATCGAAAATTCTTATCTAAGACCATGGAACTTGCTGAAGTGCTGGTCCTCGTCTACATATTCACCCTTCAACGGGACACAGTTTTGTAAATATGGATCACTGTGGTGTTACCTAGAAAAATTTTATCTGCGACCATGGAACTTGGCGTTCGTCCTCCTCTATACATTCACACTTCAGTGTGACATACTTTCCCGAATATGGATAACTTGTGGATACCTTGATTGTGAAACTCCAAATTTTGGCTGTTTAAGAAATGTTAAACTTCGAAACACGGCTTGTCTTCATTCTGGGTACATAACGATTTCTTCGTGCCTGGAAAGTGTATGTTAGTTTTTGCCGTTTCAGATGAATATGGGGAGGTGACCCAAAATCTGGTAGACCAAAGAAGTAGCATGTCTGTGTCCTGAGCTGCACAGCTGAGCGTTCTAATGGAACAAAACACCACCCTGGACGGTTTCTTGTGACGCTTAGTTTTGACAACCATCCCTAGCCTCATCATCAGGAGGTATCAGCAGTTTGATCTTGCGACAGTTTCCCCATTATGAGCATTATCTGTTAGTACTAAACCATCAATCAGCATCACCTTGCCCGATGGTGGCTGAGTATGCGCCTTTCTCGGCGGTGATTAATCCACTGTATTCCCCTAATTGTTTTGCTCCTTTCTCTCGGCGTCATTGGGATACACTCAGCAGTATGGTATGGCTATAATGGCTACAGACATCCTCGGAATTGCCGTGACATTGATGTGTAAGATGTTGCAAACCGATACATGACTGATTTTTGAAAACAGATCCATTCGACTAGCACCTCGATAGAGATACATGTGAAGAAAACGGTTCTAAGATGTCAGTTTTGCTTAAGTTTGACCATGAATTTATATGATAAGTTGATTTGGAGAAAGTATCGTGAAGCAAATTTTGATTACTTCAACGGGAAATAGTTTACTCCCAGATTCAATGTATGGAACCAAGTCAATATTTGGTAATAAATTCAAAAATAATAAATGGTAAAATTACCGAAACTGTTTCATAAATAATGATGTAACAGGCTGTAATTTTACTCAATTATAACTGTGAAAGCCAAATAAACTCGCATTTGGTCATGAGCATGCGACAATAGGAAGTTCTACTGCATGTTAACACAGTTCACGTAGTTTGACATCTGTCAAATGTAAAATTTCCACCGATAGCGGGCCTTGCACCAACAGCGAGAGATCTGTTTTGCCATGATACGCCGGCGTTCGGAATCTAATGGCGGAAGTCACCATATAACGTGAGTTTCCACATATAACAATAAAACATGTAAATGTGCTTGGTAAAAATACCACACACATGCATAAAAACGCACCCCTTCACAAGACACATTAATACATGTGCAATAACAGCTATAATAAACAGAAGGAAATAAGCGAGTGGGGAAATAGTGATGACTGCTTTTAAGGAATAAAGAATGTCGAAGACAGGTGAACACGCTTAACAGAAACTCGATTTCTTAAAGAAAAGCAAATATCAGAGAAGTTTCTCACAAGAAGAGAATATGTTACAATTTTAACTGTTTCCCAATGCTTTGAATCTTTATTCAGCGTTAGAAAGAGTGAGAGTTATACATTGCGGCTTATCTGTTCGTAGTCTGTGCGATGTGAATTTTACAATGGGTCGTCAATGGTGGAAAGGTAATTAAAACAAAATTGTTCAAATGGCCCTAAGCGTTACGCAACTTAACATCTGAGGTCATCATTGCCCTAGACGTAGAACTACTTAAACCTAAATAACCTAAGGACATCACACACATCCATGCCCAAAGCACGATTCGAACCTGCGCGGTTCCGGACTGAAGCACCTAGCACCGCTCGGCCGCTGCGGCCGGCTGATTAACACGATTCCATCATTCAAGAAACTACAGTGGATGTATAGACTCGCTTAGTATTTGATTCTTCTGGCGGCAGTATCATTCTCTGTTGTAATCCTTTGTTTAGAGGGCGGTGAGACGTAAGTGTTACTGTAAAAATCCAAGTTCATGTCTGGCCGGTTACGACGTTCCTTACACACACGATTCTATTACCAGAATCTCATATACACTACTGAGACGATATAGCATTTACTTTAACTCACCGATCCGGAATCTTCGTTACATCGGCTTTTAACACGAGTATCTCGATCTCGAATTCACAGTCGTGGTGAAAATAGTGCCACTCGTAATAAACAGTTCAAATGTCCGTATGAGGCAGGTAATGTTTTAACAAGTGCAGAAATTCAATGTCCGCCCCTGATAGCTGAGTGGTCAGTGCGACGGAATGTCATCGACACGCAAGTCGCCGAAGTGGCGTCCACTCGGAAGTCTTCCACCAGGCGAACGGTCTACCAGACGGGAGGCCATAGCCACACGGCATTTCAATTCAGTAAATTGCAAACATGATAAGAAATTTAAAGTACATTAGTTCATGCCACTGAGACAGATGCAAACGTTCGGTTCCACAGTGACACTCACTGCCCATTCGCATTTACATTGACACTGCCATTCATAAAAATCCGCGAATCTCATAGAGTTTAAACATTCTAACCTTTTCTACCATAAAAACACAGGAGAACTGCTGAACATCAGTAACGTCCTGCCACTATATTTCGGCGCAGAGTCTTCTGGCCATCTTCAGGTGGGTGCCACTGTAGTAGTACTGGCGAGTATGCGCTGAGCTCCGCTATTTAAAGCCTTACTGAAGTGGCATTGCGCATGCGCTGCTCAGCGTGCGCGTTCATAACAACTCCGTGCGCTGCGCCTCGCGCCCTCCACGGTGAAAGCTTGGCTTATCGATATCAGGTCGACTACGAAGTTTCTCTGTAACAGGATTCCAAGCAGAGTTTAGCTGATAACCGCTATCTCGATTGATGAGAGTCTCGTTGTCAGACAATCTTAGTTCCACAGATTCATTGATAATCGAGCTCTCAAAGTTTGATATATGGGCCAAAATTTTTGTGTCGTTGTAATTCATGGAATGGTCTGTGGAAATACAATGTTCGGCGATTGCGGACTTGGTGGGTTGGAGAAGGTGAGTATGTCGTTGGTGTTCCACAATGCGTTCGTGTTGTTTTCCCTATATTTGATTTGCCGCATTTACACGGAATTTTGTAAACACCTGATTTACGCAGGCCCAGGTCGTCTTTAACGGATCCCACCAGTGATGAAATTTTGGAAGGAGGGCGAAAGATGACTCTCACTTGAAACTTTCTCAACATTCTGCCTATCTGTGAAGAAATATTCCCAATAAATGGTAGATAAGCAGTCGACCAGAAGGCCTCTTCCTCTTCCTTGTTACGTCGTTTGTAGGTCTTCATCACTTTGTTCACTTGTCTAGGTGAAAAGCCATTCTTCAGAAATACTTCTTTTAGGTGTTCCAGTTCCGCTTGAAGACTGTCGGCGTCAGAGATAGTGTGGGCACGGTGGATCAAGGTTTTGAGAACGCCCATTGTTTGTGCTGGATGGTGGCAACTAGTAGCTTGTAGATACAGTCTGTATGAGTGGGCTTTCTGTATACCGAGTGACCAAATGTGCCATCACTCTTCCGTCGCAACAAGACGTCTAAAAATGGTAAACAACCATCTTCTCTACCTCCATGCTAAACTTTACGTTTTCATGTATGGAGTACAAGTGACGTAAAAATTCTTGGAGACGGCCCAGACCATGAGGCCACTCTATAAAACTGTCGTCAACGTATCGCCAAAATACTGTCGGTTTAAAAGTGGAACAATCAGTACGCCGCGAAAGCTTTAAACATCAAGTCTAACCTTTTGTTTCTGATGGTTCACATTTATATTTAGTCCGAACTACGTAAGAAACACAAAAACGCGACTGTAAAATTTGTGTTGGTTTCTGTCCTACGAGGGAATAGAATGGTTTGCAATACACACAGGAACACGCCACGCCATTCCACATCCACTGACTCTCAGTCTTCAACACTAACTAGCGATATCGCTGTCACATCGCAGTTCGTTTAACAGTTATGCATATGAAATTTGTATGCATGTTGCCTAATTGGGCAATGGATTCGCCTTCTTCAGTGGTGATGCAAGTGTATGTCCGATCTCCGGCGGGAATCTCAGAGTAGCGAGCATAGAGGAAATGGGCAGGGACTTCAGATAGGCAAAGCTCGGTGGGAGTGTACGTCGGCCGTGAGGCGTGGTGAGATAGTCCGCGCAGTGGCAGTAACACTGTGTCATCATCGATGGACGCCGGCACGGTAGCTCAACGTGTTCGGTCAGAGGGTTAGCTGCCTTCTGAAAAAAAAAAAAAAAAAAAAAAAAAAAAAAAAAAAAAAAAAGTGAGTGATCGGATCAACGATGAACTTTAAGAAGTGTCACTGGACGTCAGCCCCGAACATACACAACGAACAAAAGAAGATCAGAAAAAAATGGCGTAGTAGAAGGTACTGGGTTCGAATCCTTCTCCAATACGAATTTTCACTCGTCGCCTCTGATTCCGCGTTGTGTCCCGTTAGCTGACATCAGTAATTGTTTATCTTTCCTGTCTTCTCTTCATCTTCAATTTACATGTAATATGAAAAGTAGTTACACATAATGTATTGAACAATAGACTTACAAAGTAGATAAACCGTACGTTGAAATTTTGCATACTTAGTTAACAGGAGATTCACTTAAAAACCCAAATAAATCAAAATAGTCACATTTCATACTATGGAACAAAACAAAAGTATTGCAGACCATTTAAGATATATGTAAAGAGTAAACGAAAAAGAAGAAAAGAAAGAAGAAAAAATTTTCAGTCGCAGTCTTCACGTGCAGTGGTCTCGGAACACAATGCAATTCACCTTCGATATTTCCGCTTCTTTACTCTCATTGTCGGACACTCCTTACTTCGTAACTCGGACCTACTTGACCACACTGGACACACCTGCTAAACCTAACCGCCCTCTAATTCGACAGTGGAGTGTTGCCGTAAACTGCCGCTAGCTCAGCATGGACGGCTGCTGCGTTGTCATCCTTAAACTGAACAAAAGCAATTACCACAAAACGCTCCACTTCATCAACGGTCTGCGCCGTTTTGTTTCGTCCTGCAGCTGTATGAAGCTGGGAATTCATTGTGTACAAAGAGTGGAGGCACGTACTATTCAACCACGATATTATTACAGCTAGCCATTACCAGAGCACGCTGTGATATTACAGTAAACAATCACAGTGGTAACTAAGAAAAACTCATAGCACTGTCATTGCTTTCACGTCAGTGGTGCCTATACCATATTACACGGGAACGGCAGGCGGACAGTAGCGTCCTAACTCCGAGATTTAATAACACCTACACAGAAACGAACAGTTAAAATACTTAACCTTTGTTTGTAAATGATAATTAAAGCTTCATACTCCTAACTCGCTGTAGTCTCCCTTCAGTTTTGAGAAGCCCAGCCTGCCACCGCCCCTCTGTCAACACTTTCCCACTTCTCTCCATCTGAGAGTGACATTCCGAAACTAAATTTTTTCACTGTTTTTTGGAGCGTCTCTACATGAGCCTCTCCATCATTTGGTTTAACATTTAACTTAATGAACCCACCTCTGCACCTCAATTCTGGGGAAAAACTGTAAACTACATAAAAAAGAGACTGTGCAGCTTAGTGTGTATACTGTATAGTGCCACAATGTATATTACCTTTATTTCACCTCAAATTTTACTAAGATTTTTGGTAATTATCGGAGCGCCACACGCATATTCAACACATCTACATCTGCAACTACATGGATACTCTGCAAATCACATTTAAGTGCCTGGCAGAGGGTTCATCGAACCACCTTGACGATTCTCTATTATTTCAATCTCGTATAGCGCGCGGAAAGAATGAACACCTATATCTTTTATCTTTCCTTACGAGTTCTGATGTCCATTATTTTGTCTTGGTGATCGTTTCTCCCTATGTAGGTCGGTGTCAACAAAATATTTTCGCATTCGGAGGAGAAAGTTAGTGATTGGAATTTCGTGAGAAGATTCCGTCGCAACTATAAACGCCTTTCTTTTAGTCATGTTCAGCCCAAATCCTATATCGTTTCTGTGAGACTCTCTCCCATATTTCACGATAATACAAAACATGCTGCCTTTCTTTGAACTTTTTCGATGTACTGCGTCAGTCCTATCTGGTAAGGATCCCACACCGCGCAGCAGTATTCTGAAAGAGGACGGACAATCATAGTGTAGGCAGCCTCCTTAGTAGGTCTGTTACATTTTCTAAGTGTCCTGCCAACAAAACGCAGTCTTTGGTTAGCCTTCCCTACAACATTTTCTATGCGTTCCTTACAATTTAAGTTGTTCGTGATTGTAATACCTAGGTATTTAGCTGAATTTACGGCTTTTAGATTAGACTGATTTATCGTGTAACCGAAGTTTAACGAGTTCCTTTTAGCACTCATGTGGAAGACCTCACACTTTTCGCTATTTAGGGTCAACTGCCACTTTTCGCACCATTGAGATACCTTTTTTTATCGTTTTGAAGTTTTTTTTATCTTCTGATGGCTTTATTTGTCGATAAACGACAGCATGATCTGCAAACAACTGAAGACGGCCGCTCAGATAGTCTCCAAAATCGTTAATATAGATAAAGAACAGCAAAAGGCCTATAACACTACCTTGGGGAACGCCAGAAATCACTTCTGTTTTACTCGATAACTTTCCGTCAACTACTACGAACTGTAACCTCTCTGAGAAGAAATCAGAAATCCAGTCACATAACTGAGACGATATTCCATAAGCACGCAATTTCAATATGAGCCACTTGTGTGGTACAGTGTCAAAAGGCTTCCGGAAATCCAGAAATACGGAATCGATCTGAAGTCCCTTGTCAATAGCACTCAACACTACATTTGAGTAAAGAGCTAGTTGTGTTTCACAGGAACGTTTTTTTTTCTAAACCCATGTTGACTGTGTGTCAATAGACCGTTTTCTTCGACGTGATTCATAATGTTTGAACACAATATATGTTCTAAAATCCTGCTGCATATCGACGTCAACGATATGGACCTGTAACTTAATGGATTACTTCTACTACCTTTGGTGTGACCTGTGCAACTTTCCAGTCTTTGGATACGGATCTTTTGTCGAGCGAACGGTTGTATATGATTGTTAAGTACGGAGCTAATGCATCAGCATACTCCCAAAGGAACCTTATTGGTATACAGTCTGGACCAGAAGACTTGATTTTATTGAGTGATTTAAGTTGCTACACTACTCCGAGGATATTTACTTCTACGTTACTCATGTTGGCAGCTGTTCTCGATTCGAATTCTGGAAACTTTACTTCGTCTTCTTTTGTGCGGTATGTCAGTATATACATTCTTTCGTTCTCTTACCTGTTGAATGAAAAGTATGAGTAGAGTGTACAAAGTAAATTTCAGCATCTATATCTGTGGGAGTAACAGTAACATGCTACTGCGACAGAACAGCAAACTCTATAAAGCACGTAACAAGTAGCAAAGAGGATTCTGTTCACCTTGGACGAAGCTCTTGTACCGGTTGGCACCACACAACATGGAGCTCTCTGGACATTTCCGAAAGAACAGAACGCATGTTTCCTAAAGGGTCAGCTCGGCAGTGCTCCGGGAGAAGCGAGACGGGCGACACCGTCGAAGTGTGTGTCTGTTCATAGTTGATTCATTACCCCATTATTGTAGATTTCATTTCACGTCAAAATTAACGTCTTGCTCCCATCGCTCATCGCTCGTTGAGCGTTATACGGAATTTCTCTTGCTAATTTCGGAATATTATGAGCAGTTGCATGCAAGCCATTGTTCTGCTCTACCTCTGCTGAAACATGTGCAGTCACGTAGTTCAGTCAAATTTAGCTCGTAGTCGATCTCACGAGTATAGTATAACTGAACAGATTTCTGAAACTTGGCTAGTTTAGATTTCAGTTCGTAATCTAGTCTTTGTAGTCTCAGCACCTGTTAAGCACGGATCTGAGAACCGTCATTTCGCGGATCGTATCTTACAGTAATATGTCCCGTCCAATTTCGTTAGTGTTCTGAATTTTAGCCCTCATTTTATCCAGAATTTCTTTTTGTGACGACCACGTATTTGCAGATCGTGAGAGACGTTAATGTCACAATTGCTGATTTTTGGGTTAAAACTTCAAACTTAGTTTCAGAACGTCTTCCATGGTGCAACTATTAACAGTTTATTTTTATTGGTGAATTTTGGTTCACTTGCTTCGTGCACTCAAAATAAGGAAACGACTGTTTGCCAACCACGTACACACTGGTGAAGTTTTTCTTCATTCTTGTATTTGTCCTGAATTGCTATTACATGCTCGTGAATGTCACGATTGAAAGATTCCTCTGACCTTTCCATAATTAATAATCAATGATAAATCGTGCTGGTATCTCCAAGGCGCAGTTGTAAATGCGACTTTGTAATTCAGTCGAAAGTGTTAAGAAGAACGGCAACCATCGCTCATTTATTAGTTGTTTACTTATTATTTTGTTTAGATTTTCTTGAATAAACGTGATATTTTTACCAGACCACATGCTTACGTATTCCCTCTCAAACTTCCATTTTACGTCCTACTGCTAAACGTTGTGCAATAGATAAACATGGCTGAGTTATATATTTAATATTTATTCAACTATCTTAATTGAGCAGATCAATCACCCTTTCTTTTGAAAGAAAAGATGGCACTCGAGGTGACACAAAAAACTCCATATGAATCCACTCACGCCGCTAGTTTAGCGACGGATGGAGCGTCAGTGGAGGAGTTATGTGTACTGCCAACGTGGTTGCCAGTGAAAGTTAGTGCCGTTAACTCATATAAATGGGTACATGGGGCTAATGTATCTGTCATCCATGAACATCTACTGTCGGTGTATGGTGAAGAGATCATGTCTCATCAAATGATTGGTCGCTGGTGTTACACGTTTAGAGAAAGAAGGAAGAGAGCGCAGCATCAATATCGAACTGGGCGTCCCTCCGCATCCACGAATGGAAACAACATTCTTAGAGTGTTGGACATGGTGTTAGCCGATTGGTGCATAATGCTGTCCGGTGTCCACACTGTGAATGAGCTGCGCTGAAGTTCATCACAAGTTCCATAATGTATTGAATTACAAAAAATTGTTTGCAAATTAGGTGCCGAAACATCTGAGCCCAGGTCAGAAAAGTGCACGAATGGGAAACGTTCTCTATCATTTGCTGCAGAACGCGTGAGAGATAAGTGAATTCCTGTTCAGAATCATCACAGGCGATGAGATATGGGTGGACCACATTCCCGAAAATCTCAATGACATGGAGCATCCCAGTTCACATGAGAGGAGAAAATTCGAAGTGTCACCCTCAGCAGGAAAGATGATGACCACTGTGTTTTCGGACGTGAAAGGTGTGATTCTCCTTGATTGCCTCTGTCAAGGGACATAAATATGGCTCGCTACTGTGACACCCTCACCAAACTGAGGTTTGGCATTCGACGAAAGACTCCAGGGCTGTCGGGTGAAGATGTTAGTACTCATCGGCGACAACACAAAACCACATACACCAAAGCTCACACAGGATCAGATTCGTCGCGTCGAATAAAAGAGACTGGATCACACGGCCTACAGCCACGATTTGGCCTCGTTGGGCTTTCATCGGTTCCCTGCGTTGAAAGATATACTCTCGGGACTTTCAAGCCACTGCTGAGGAGGAGAAATCTGTGCAACAACTCCTTGCATCACAGGGCACCGAGTTTTACCAGAGTGGTTGTTATAAACATTACACGCTATGACAAATGCTTCAATGTTGTTGGTGACTAAGACGAAAAACAAAGGTAGATGTTTAGTATAGTTCATGGTGCCTTGGTGTATTTGTTCTGGCAATAAAGTTTCCATGTCATAAACAGTGACGAAACTTACTTTCGTAGCATCATTCGTACCAAAACTCAGTGTTCTTTCAAAAAGACGGTTTCAGAGGCCTCCACCTTCGAGACCAAGAACGCATCCTATAAATCTACCCTACCCATTGTTAAAGAAAGTTTCAGCTCACCCTCTCCCTGACCACCTGGAATCTCACGCATCTAAGACCAACAACAATCAGTTGTTGCATGTGTGAAGAGCACACATTCCTCGTGAAGTCTTACGCGGAAACCAGGCGCAAATATAGTTTCCCTGTTATATACATACACTATGTGATCAAAAGTATCCGGACACCTGGCTGAAAATGACAAGTTCCTGCCGCCCTCCATCAGTAATTCTGGAATTCAATATGGTGTTGACCTACCCTTAGCCTTGATAACAGCTTCCACTCTCGCAGGCATACGTTCAATGAGGTGCTAGAAAGTTTCTGGGAACGGCATCCCACTCTCCACGGAGTGCTGCACTGAGGTTAGGTATCGATATCGGTCGGTGAGATCTGGCGCGAAGTCGGCGTTCCAGGACTCTGTGCAGGACATTCCATTACAGGGATGGTATTGTCGTGTAACCACCTCGCCACAGGCCGTGCACTACGAACAGGTGCTAGATCGTGCTGGAAGATGCAATCGCCACCTTCAACAGTGGGAAGCAACAAGGTGCTTAAAACATCAGTTTGGGCTTGTGCTGTGGTAGTGCCACGCAAAACAACAAGGGGGGCAAGCCCCTCCAAGAAAAACAATACCAAACCATAGCACCACCGAATTTGACAGTTGGCACTACGCACGCTGGCAGAAGACGTTCCCCGGCGTTCGCGATACCCGTACCCTGCCATTGGATCGCCACATTTTGTACCGTGAATAGTCATTCCACACAACTCTTTTCCACTTTTCAGTCGTCCTATGTCTACGCTCCGTGTACCAAGCGAGGCGTCTTTCGGCATTTACCGGCGTCATGTGTGATTTATGAGCCGCAGCTCGACCACGAAATCCAAGTTTTCTCACCTCCTGCCTAACTGTCATAGTACTTGCAGTGGATCCCGATGCAGTTTGGAATTCCTGTGTGTTGGTGTGGACAAATGTCTGCCTGTTACATATTACGACCCTTTTCGACTGCCAGCGATCTCTGTCAGTCAACAGAAGAGGTCGGCCTGTACGCTTTTGTGCTGTACGTGACCCTTCACGCTTCCGCTTCACTATCACATCGGAAACAATGGACCTAGGGATCTTTAGGAGTGTGGAAATCTCGCGTACAGACGTATGACACATGTGACATCCAATCACCTGACCACGTTTAAAGTCCGTAATATCCGCGGAGCGTCCCATTTTGCTATCTCACGATGTCTACTGAGGTCGCTGATATAGAGAACCTGGCAGTAGGTGGCAGCACAATGTACTTAATATAAAGATCGCATGTTTTTGGGGGTGTCAGAATACTTTTGAGCGCCGGGGAGTGGCTGCGTGGTTTGAGGCATCATGTCACGGACTGCACGGCCCCTCCCGCCAGAGGTTCAAGTCCTCCCTCGGGCATGGGTGTGTATGTTGTTCGTAGCATAAGTTTGTTTAAGTAGTGTGTAAATCTAGGGAGCAATGTTGGTCCCTTAGGAATGCACACACATTTGATACTTTTGATCACACAGTGTATACGGCTGGATGCTTTTTTGTCTTTCATCCTCCACTTGCTGAAGATGTCTCTATTGATGAGTCGCTACTGGAGGCTTAAATAAATCATTGTAACAATAACGGCTGTTGGAATGTCATTTTCACAATTCATCAAACAGCTGCCATGCCACACTCCATAACTGCTAGATGGAGTTACGTTTGCTTACCAACACATTCCCTCTCTCACAGACATCCTTTTCGTCAGTATGACATAATAAGTGAGTGAAAGGGCTACGTCAATGTGGGTTTTCTTCAAAATGCATTGACATTTGTAACAGCAAAAAACTCCTATTATAAAGAATATTAAGCCGAACACAATATAGAACTACATATTGTTTTAATTAATGATATGGATTTAACATTACAAGTTTCTCAGTAAATACAAAATGGAACTACAAATATACCATAGCAAGACATTGCGCTTAAAACGCATGAATTTCCCATTACCCATAAATTCAAAAATACTTTTCTGACATGATCTGCACAAAACATTTAAGAAAACACAAATTTTTACATAGGCAATTAACGACCACCTTTTTTTTATATGTCCATCCTTTTGACTGGAGGTATTAGGGACGACGTTTGCTAATGTAAGAAAATAAAACGACTGCAGCCATCATTATGATTTTATATATTTTGTTGCGACCAGATTCGGCGCTTCAGTGCGCCATCTTCAGGCTGTAGTTGATGGAGAAGGGGCTGACACGATCCCTATGAATGTATCATCAGTGACCGCCGTAACTGGATTTTATTTATTATTTTGAGCTTTTCCTCATTACAGAGGCTTATCTCCAACATAATAATTTACTTGGGAATTACAATACAAACAATGAACGTTTTTAAATTCTCAAAATATTTCTCCAGGTGTTTCGATCTTGTGTGTCTTCTTCCTCTGCGCCCATTCTCCTCATTGTGTGCTGTACATTTTGGAGCCAGGTGGTCATAGGTCGTCCTCTTCTTCTTCTCCCCTCCGGTTCCCACTCCAGTATCAATTTTGGTATTCTGGTTTCCTCCATTCGTCGTACATGCCCATACCACTGTAATTTCTTCCCATCCATTACGTCATATATTCTTTCTTTTACTTCCATTCTCCTTATTACTTCGGTGTTCCTTATCTTTTCTTTCCTGCAGATTCTTTCCGATCTTCTCCAAAAGTCCATCTCTAGAGCTTGTAATTTTTTAATGTGCTTCATGTTAATTGTCCAGGTCTCCGTTTCATACAGAACCACACTCTCTAATATGGATTTGTATATTAATTTTTTAGTTCTGCTCATTACATTGCTGCTCCATAAGACTGAGTTAAGCATCCCAATGACCCTCCGTCCGCTACTAATTCTTTTATTGATTTCTGACTCGATTTCTAAAATGGATCCCAAATAACAGAAAGTGGTTTTTTTTATATTTTCTTTCCTTCAATGTATAGCACATCTGAATCATTAGTCAAGTATTCTGTTTTTTGGTAATTAATCTTCAAACCCCAAGTTTTGTATGCTACTGCTAGTTGATTGCACATACAGTTAGCATCCTCCCCATCTTCTGCTACGACTACTTGATCATCAGCAAATAATAAATGATGTAGGTAAACTCCATCTCTTATTTCTAATCCCCTACTATTACATTTACGAGACCATGTCCTAAGGCTAATATCTATATAGATTTTAAATAATGATGGTGACATGGGACAGCCCTGTAAAAGGCCTTTGCTTGTTCTAAATTTCTGTGAAATTTTATTACCAACTTTCACTTGGCAAATGTTATCTTTATACATCTGTTGTATTATTTTAATCAAGGGAGGGTTTAAGTTTGCCGTATGTAGTGCTCTCCAAAGTAATTTTCTTGGAACAGTATCATACGCTTTTTCTAGATCTATGAAAATTAATCCTATATTTTTTGATTTTTCCCTATGTTTCTCCAAAATCTGTCGTAATGTGAAAATATAACCATAACTGGATACGCAGATTATCTGAAATCTTGGTTGTCAGCAGTCTAACCTACAATTGCCAAGGTTGGCATTCAATGGTTAGAGTGCTGACACGTAAGGTTTCAGATAATCTGTAGCGTTCATGTCACCGGTATTGCTCATTCCTCCAGCTTTGTCTGTCAGTTATCCAACTTAGACACAGCTCCGGGCCAGTAGGGCGACGTGACCGTTGTTGGTGCTTACAGTGCGGCCCCTGGATGTGCGGCTGCTGGGGGTGGGGCAGCCGCTGTCTGCCGGCCGCCGCTACGACCTGCTGTGCCAGTCCTCTGGGTCGCGGCCGCCCGCCAAAATCACCTGGTGGCTCGACGGTGCCAGACTCGACGGCTCAAAAGAGACGGTAAGCTGAGTTTGCTCACATCTGACGCTCAACTCTAGTTGAACTGTTGTCTCTGTGTCTCTTAGAACGAGCTCCACTAATTCAGCAAGTAAATAATGTGTTCGTCCACCTCCGGCCGTTGCCCAACCACTTAATCGGCTTGTTGTTGATTTATAGGGTCGTTGGATGTCATCCTGAGGGACATCGTGCCCAATTTCATGCGACTGGCGCGTTAGATCCCCAAAATCCCGAAATGAATGGAGAGTGCTGCCCATAATGCTCCAAATATTTCCAATGGAGCAGACATCCGGCAACCTTTCTGGACAGGGCAGGGTTTGGAAATCACGAAGACAAGCAGTAGAAACTCTCGCAGTTTGTGAGTGGGCATGTAATGTAAACGGGTCCTTCTATCTAATGAAATGCTATCCCACTCCCGGTTGTCGAACCATATGGAACCCGACAGTCATGTTGGTCCCATTGCTTCGGGGCTGAAGACGTGTGTGGAGATGGCCCTGA
This sequence comes from Schistocerca serialis cubense, assembly GCF_023864345.2. Taxonomy (NCBI): domain Eukaryota; kingdom Metazoa; phylum Arthropoda; class Insecta; order Orthoptera; family Acrididae; genus Schistocerca; species Schistocerca serialis. The sequence continues at coordinate 103,288,663 of NC_064642.1, read as the reverse complement.
CATCGGTGGGATACCATCTTGGCGGTCGCCTGCCGTACGGTCCGGCAACCATTTCTTTACACAGCAGCACCCTTTGCCTTGTCATGCTGGGAATCCTTATAGCACAGCGGTACGTCGAATATTCCACGCCCCGTTTTGTTGCCCTTCGCGGCAAGTCGTCTGGGCTTACATTGCATACCCGCCCACACAGAGTGAGAGTTTTTACGTCTGGTTCTGGTGTTTGCCGCACTAGACCTTAGCCAAAAGGATCGCCTGATTTCTCCCCTGTTAAGAATGTTCGCAGCATTATGGGCAGGGGCGTTCAGTCGTCTCGGGATTCTGAAAATGTAACGCGGCAACTACACAGAATTTTGTCTCCGTCAGGAGGACGTTCAACAACTCTATCAGCCAGTTTCAAGCCAAATAACTGCTTGCATAAAGGCCAGAGGTGGACCAACGCGATATTCACATCCTGGTTGGTGAAGTTATTTCTCTTGAATAAATCATCCAATTTTTCTGAAATCATTTGTTTGTCTGTACACGTAATTCACATCTACCGATTTCCGTCTCATTCGGATAACTCCTTCGTGGTGCGTCGCTTTCTTTTATATAGACTTCCTGTACGCAGGTACACAGTATAGCTCATTGGTGGTACAGTCAACACGTGGGAGGTGTTAGCGTCAGATCTCAGTTGCGCTCTCCGCCATCCCTCGTCAATTACCTTATGGGAGGTCATGTGTAGCTTTACATCCCTCTGCACGAAGTGAAACGTTGTCTGTGGCCTTAAACAAGCAGCGGTCCCAGATGTCTGTCGAATTTTCCCGATGATAACTCAAATTAGAGCTACTTAATTTGTCTCCAAAATAAGTTAGCCTCCGATTTCGTGGTAGCCATCCTGCCTATTTTTGGCGAAGCCGACCCAGTGTAATGACTGGAGAGCCTGTCAACTATCTGTTCAAAAGCCTTTATACTCAACCAATGTACAGTTGAGTCACAGTTTGTTCATCATAGCTTTCGTTCCTTTAGAACTCTTCACTGTGCCACTCTCAAATGGAGCGAGGGGAAAGCGACTGTCTATACCCCTCTGTGCGAGCTCCAGTTCTCTCAGTAGAATCGTTCTGCAGTCAGCCGCAAATGCCGGTTCTCTAAATCTCATCAGTAGTATTTCACGGAAGAAGGTTTTCCCTGCGGGAATTTCCAGTTGACTTCAGGAAACATCTCCTTGACACTTACATATACTGATCGAAACACACGGCAACAAACCTAGCAGCAGGCCTGGTGTTCCATACGCGGTCACCTTTGTGGGTGGGTTACATTTCCTAAAATTCTCCCAATAAAGCGAAATCAATCCTTCGGCTTCTCTACTACCGACCAAATGTCATCGTTCCATTTCATATCGCTGTCCAACGTTGCATACAGATATTTAATCGACGTCATTGCGTCAAAAAGCACACAGTCAAAACTGTTTGCGAATATTAAATAATTGTCTTTCCTGCTTGCCTGCATTAAGTTACTATTTCCGGTATTTACGGCAAGAAGCCATTCGTCGCAGCAAATAGAAATTATGCCTCAATCATCCTGTATCCGCCTGCCGTTAGGCAGCCATGACACTTTCCTGTACTCTAAAGGGTCATCAGTAAACAGTCAGAGATATCTGCTCACTCAGTCCGTCAGATCGTTTGTGTATGCAGATAACAAGAAAGGTCCTATCATATTTTACTGGGACATTCCTGACTATAGCGTCGAGTTGGAAGAACACTCACCGTCCAGGACAACATGATTGCGCGGTGAAGTACCTTACACCTACTACAAGTATCGAAGCTCTTTGAAATATGTAGTGGTACCTTTTAAAAATGTGTTCTTCCGTATAATATTGAAAATAACGTGAGGAAGTTACCTCATTTCAATGGTATATACAAACACAAATCAGTTTAGCGTCTTGTAGGGTGTCGGTATACCAGTCCAGTCCAGAGAGCAACTACTTACGATTTCTGCTATGGTATTTCACACCTTTCATTCAGCTAGATACGATTTCTGCAGTGCTGTTTCATATCTATCATTGTGTCTCTTCACTCTTAATTAACAACTTTAGAACTGACGATTGGATGAAATTTCACGAGCTTATTTGTTTGTTTGTGTCTGTGTGTGCGTGTGATGGAGAGAGAGAGAGAGAAAGACAGGGGAAGAGAGAGGGAGGGAGAGAGAGAGAGAGAGAGGGAGAGAGAGAGAGAGAGAGGAGTGTAGAATGATGAAGAGTTAGTGTGATCTTGAGTTTTAGGGAACCAGAGTCTTTCGATTGTTTTAACTCGTGCTTACACTTTTATGGATTTTTTGGCGTTCAGTAACACGTACTATCATCGACAGAAAGCAGCAATGTTAATCAGTGCGTGTTGCTAGCATGTCGACATCGCAATGAAGATTCTTCTCCAAAAAACTCAAGCTCTCATAATGGTACTGTCCCTGGAAGTATAAAATACGAAAAATCGATATTCAGGAGACACGGATGGACTCATTATTACGTTTTTCTTTTTTCAATGAATTTCATTTCTGCAATTTGCCAGGCTGTCATGAACTGTGCGTCCATCATCGCGTCTGCTGAGGGTAAGACGAATGGTCTTAATCAACAGGGCGACAGTGGGACATTGCTATCTCAGTTTGTCTAACGTAGATGTAAGGACAGAGCGCAATGGAATATTAAATTCTTAGCAGCAATTACCCCCTCTGGGAGCAGAAACATGATCGTTGTAGGAACAGCTAATCCGAACTCGATACATAAAACGGTGTATACTTCACCTTACAAGCTCCCTATTAGTTAACTGTTATCTCTGTTTAAATAATTTTTAAACAGTCTACCGTTCAAATAGCAGAAAATCTTACATCTGTTATTCGTATTTGTACCTTTGATAACGACAGCGTGTCCTAAACAATTTGGCAATAGATAATCGTTATTACTAGTATGTTATGTTAACACACTGCCCACAATGCGCGATACCAATTGGTGGAGGGGCGGGGGGAGTATATTTTCTGCCGGTCGCAAAAATAATTCAGTAATTGTTGTTGAATTTTACTAAAAAATACTTTTTACCGAAATAGTGATCTGAAAGTAGAGTCCAGAACCCGAAAATATCTTTTAGCATACTCTTAGCAGTATCAAATCACTTTCAACAACGTGTACTACCGACGGCAAAGCAGGGGAGGGGGGAGGAGGGGGAAACTTGAATAAGAGTTCATTATAAGCAATGAATCTTTCACTTCTTTTTGAGAACATATCACAAAACCTATTCAAAAGGTGGACACAAAGTTCCTACTTAATGACAGTAGTAGGATTTTCACGACACGTTTGGAATACTTTCTGATAGATCAGTCGCTATGACATCCAACTCTCACAAACACACGTCTGAAACCACAATTCGACCTTTCAGATACGTGACTCCATTACCAGAGACAAATCTTCCAGTAATTTGTATTAATCGGTGTATCACACTGTATAGTCTGCTTCTTTCCCTTGTTAACTAATTGCATTGCGTAAATCTTCTGCTATAACTGTATTCCAACACTAAAATAATTGTGCACTAATTGTTCCAACATTGTTGACAATGTGACACTAGTCTAGCTCAATGGTTGTTGGTTGGTTGATTTAGGGGAAGGGACCAGACAGCGGGGTCATCGGTCCCATCGGATGTGGGAAGGATGAGGAACGAAGGGACCATCCAGGAATTTTGCCTGAAACATTTAGAGAAATCACGGAAAACCTAAATTAGGAAGGCCAGACGCGAGTTTGAACCGTCGTCCTCCGGAATACGGGTTCAGTGTGCTAATTACTGCGCCACCTCGCTCAGTACTCAGTGGTTGTTAAACGTTTTTGCTCAAGAGCTGATACAGACGTGGTGAGGCCGCACTTCGGGCCGGAAATGTACTGATCGTACTGTTAATTGGCAACCTACATAAATTAGTACGTTTTGAGTCCCCAGTAGATTATCTATTGCAAAGGCGCAATAAGTTTGCCACCAGCCCGCTAATGGGCCCTCTAATCACTAAAAATTAGCATCATTCGAAACATATTCTCAGTTTTAGAATGCTGCCAGCCTCAGCGACTCCAAAGCTCTGACGCTGTAATTACCAGACGAAGTTGTGTTGTGTTGACTGTGTGAATGGATGTTTGACTGGTTGATAACAGTAACATTGTTTATATTTGAATGCAGTATGTGAAACCATCACAGAAGTTTACTACAGCAGCCATCATTTAATCAGGCTAGGTGACGCAGGAGTTAGCACACTGGCCTCGCGTTCGGGAAGACAACGGTGTCCGCACCTCGTGGTCTAGCGGCTACCGGCACTGTAGCACAGTGTGTTCGGTCGGGGGTCTGGCTGCCATCTGTAACAAAAAACCTAGGTACAGGAATCAGCAGTGAACTTGAACGGGTGTCAAGTGACGTGCGATGTCCGCCCAGAGCAAATGCAGCGAATAAGATGAAAAGAAAGATGGCTAGCTTAGCTGTTCTGTGGCCCCCTTTTTCGATTCCCGGCCGGGTCGGGTGTCGGATATTTTCTGAGCCCGGAGTCCGGGTGTTTGTGTTGTCCTAATGATTTCATCATCATTCAGAGAAGTGGCGAGGCTGGACTGTGTACAGATTGGAATTTTGTACGGGCACTGATGACTACGCAGTTCAGCACCCCAAAAACCAAACATCATCATTATCGTCATCATCAGGATAACACTTCAAATCCGATTCCGTCCGTATAAATTTAAGTTCTCCGCGATTTCCTTCCCCCATCGTTGAAACATTCCAAGCTTGTGCGTCGTCTCTAATGATCTCCATTTCGACGTGAGGTTAATCTTCCTTCCTTCCTTAACGTAATTCCATATTCCTTGCTACAAAATTGTACTGCATTTGAAGATGATCGTCGCTGCAATGTGCATTTACGAATCTGTGTCACTTGCATTTCAAAATTTAGACCATAGCAGGACCCGGCCGCAGTGGCCATGCGGTTCTAGGCGCTACAGTCTGGAACCGCGCGACCGCTACGGTCGCAGGTTCGAATCCTGCCTCGGGCATGGATGTGTGTGATGTCCTTAGGTTAGTTAGGTTTAAGTAGTTCTAAGTTCTATGGGACTGATGACCAAAGAAGTTAAGTCCCATAGTGCTCAGAGGCATTTGAACCATAGCGGGAGATCAATACGCGTCACGCATGCCCTTGAATTGTCAGTAAGGAAGAGAAGGAATGAAACATTCCCCGTCTCACATCTTATAACCCTGTGGTAGTCAACCTGATTCATACTGCCCACTGACGGGCGTCCCATCATTCATGGTGGGCGACTGGGGCTACAGATAATTTCATTACGTTTTCATACAATTTTGACGAAGTATTTGGTAAGTAATTTTTATTTTTATTATATGCTTTAACGTGCTGCAATTCTGCTTTATGAATTTTATAGCTTAGAGCTACTTTCCTACTTTATCGAATTTTCTCTTTTTCAGAGTACTGAAGGAACGACTTGTTTTATTGCTAAAAAAAATTCAACAGCCTAGATCGCATAAATTATTTTTTTCATTTAAGACGATCGATTTTGATACAGTTCGCTGTCATATTCAGGTCTTCAAAATTGTCTGACCTCTAGCGACCGCGCTACTTTTACCTCTGCCCATGAGGTAAGCGGCCAACTGTACTTAGATCACCGCCGAATTCACCAATGTCAATTAAAATTAAGCACTACTATGTAAATATTTTTGTTTGTTATTGAGCAGTAAAACTACACTCTAACAAGCTCTTAACGTTAGTTGACTGACGTTTTTGAATGCATATGTTGGTTGTTACATTCATAATATTATAAAACGAAGATGAGAACCGCTAGCCTCTCGTAAACACTGATGAACCGAAACATTATGGGCAACTGCTTAAAAGCTTATTTGTCCGTCTTTGTAATGAAATTGAACACCGTTTCTGTGTACCAGGGATCCGACAGTTTGTTGGTAGGTTTGTGCAGGTATGTGGCGTTAAATGTCTTCGCACATGTCATGTAATTCGCGTAAATAACGAGACGCTGATTTGCGTACGCAGTGATGGCTCCCGACTGCGATCCGGGTGAGTACCATAGGATTAAGGTCAGTCGAATTTGGTCGCCGAGACATCAACGTGAGTTCACTGTAATGATGTTCAAACCACTGGCTCCGAGACAAGGACAATTACACTGCTGAAAGATGACATCGCAGTATTGGAAGACGTCATGCAGGAAGGGATGCACTTGGTACGCAGGTGTTCAAATGGTTCAAATGGCTCTGAGCACTATGGTACTTAACTTCTGAGGTCATCAGTCCCCTAGAACTTAGAACTACTTAAACCTAACTAAGCTACAGACATAACACACACCCATGCCCGAGGCAGGATTCGAACCTGCGACCTTAGCGGTTGCGCGGTTCCAGACTGTAGCGCCTAGAACCGCTCGGCCAGTCTGGCCGGCTTTCGCTGGTCTCACCGTGTCTTCGATTACTATCACAGGTCCCATGAAAGCGTAGGAGAATGTTTATCACAGCATAATACCGCTCCTTCGATCGTGCGTCCGTGGCGTGCTGCACGTTTCCAGTCGCAGTTCACCTCGACGAAGGCGTTTGTGGAGACGACCGTCGACCTAATGTCATTCACGCAGAGAGCTGACACGTTTCCATTGATCGACGGCCGAATGCCGATGGTTCCGCGCCCACAGAGATCGTAATTGGCGAAATCGTTAAGGTTAATATGTGAACTCGTAGGGGCGGTCTGCTGCAGAGCTCCATGTTCAACAATGTACGATGAACGGGGTGCTCCGAAAGATGTAAGCGTGCACCAGCATTGCGCTCTTTCGACAGATATGCCACAGATCACCATCTATCCTACTTCTAAAGAACAGAGAAGCCTCCGAACACCACGTTCTGTGAAGAGACGGTGGACATACAACCATTTAGCGCCTACTGGAAGTTTTACTGTCGTTCTACCTCTTTCCTTAGTTGCTCACTAAAGTAGTACGTGAACATTCGACCAGCTTCGAGGTTTCGAGATACTCGTTTACACGTTCCGCGTAACAATAACCTGCCCTTTGTCAAAGTTGCTTATTTCAACGTTTTTCCCCATTTGCAGCCCATATCATCGCTAGGGTGATCCCACTGCCGTGTCTGCTCCGCTTACATACTTTCCTTACCGCGTCATGTGCAGGCAACACCTCTAGGCATCATCTAACGTCACGGTGGGCAGTGGTCATCATGTTTTGGCTTATCAGTATACTTGATTCGGACCGCATGCGGCCCGGACGCCTCAATTTGACAACCAGTGGTAGAGCTACTTTGTCTCACTTCCGTGATATACAGCATGAAAGTAATTTTCAATCTGCAAGCTGTGTATGTACATAAAAATCGAGGCTGCTTCCAGTATCGAATCTTCATACAGCTTCACAGTTAACAATAGTACTTTTCCATCTGTAATGGTTACGAGAAATTTAAAACATTGATATATTCGATTCCTCTAGAGGAGAATTCTTTATACTTGTGGCATATCAGGAAAGACATGTTGCAGTAGCACGTACATTGAGTCGTAATCAAAGACTGACAACAACGCTTATAATATCAAGAACACTAAATCAGTTCCGGGGTAGTTTATTCTAATCTCATCACAAAGTTTTGTTTGAGGAGTATTTCATATCAGATTACCTATTCTCCTCGGTAGGTTCCTTCGTATTGTGGCTGTTTATGCAATCATTTCTTACCAACACACGAAACCTTATTGAATCTGAAGCTACACTCTTCTCTGATTTAATTGTTAAGCAGCATAAACAGTAACACCTCACGTAAAATAATTAAGTTTGAACGAAACCAGTGTCGCTGCCATCTAACTACTCCAAGAGAATAAATGATAACAAAGAAAATGTTCAAATGTGCGTGAAATCTTATGGGACTTAACTGCTAAGGTCATCAGTCCCTAAGCTTACACACTGCTTAACCTAAATTACCCTAAGGACAAACACACACACACCCATGCCCAAGGGAGGACTCGAACCTCCGCCGGGACCAGCCGCACAGTCCATGACTGCAGCGCCTGTGACCGCTCGGCTAATCCCGCGGGGCGTAAAGGATAACGCCTACGACACTACTTAACCTTGTAAATATGGAGGAAGTCATCTGCTTACGATCATTAATGAGGTACTGAGTCCCACAAAAGTTAAAGTACCTTTGCAGGAACGTTGCTTATTAGGGAAAGGACATCTGACAACTGAAACGCCTACCACACCTGTTTTGATCAGTTAGCGTTACTCGCCTCATCTGCAGTCAATACGGCTGCAACACACCTACCACTGACCGCAGGTTGAAATAAAGAGTAGTGGTGTGCATTCGTTTTTGAACTGGGTCGGGGTGCAATGAACGCCTCAGTCTTGTCCTCCAGTAACATACACCACAGTGTCTAAAAATAAAGTCAGTTTTAGATTTTCAGGTAAGCTTCTGTGGTTGAATTATACACGGCATTGCGAGAAGAAGTTATATAGACTACACTGACAAAGCTTAAGTAATTTAGATGTATCCAATATTTCAGCCGCAGTTATGTTTGCAGAGTGATTCTTTATTAATTGAGAAATGAAAATTGGCCCGCCGATTTGACCGAGCGGTTCTAGACACCTCAGTCTGGAACGGCGCGACCACTACGGTCGCAGGTTCGAATCCTGCCTCGGGCATGGATGTGTGTGATGTCCTTAGGTTAGTTAGGTTTAAATAATTCTAAGTTCTAGGGGACTGATGACCTCAGATGTTAAGTCCGATAGTGCTGAGAGCCATTTTTTGAGAAAAAATTTGAGCCGTACAGACAAAAAACGATTACAAGCCCTTAACACCGCCAGGACACGTGGAGGAGCTTTAGATCCCATTCACCCACAGGTTGGCAAAGCCACCAATGTTGCTCAACGATAGATTTGATCTCCTGGCAGTATCCTACGCTTCTTTATAAACAGCATCCTTCTTCCTAAGACCTCATTTCCCACACGTTTCAACTAAACCCGGAGGGCCAAAAGCTGATAGAACGTTGGATGGCATGCACAAAATCCGTTTATACGAGCTCTCTTCCTCTGCAAAATATATTTCAGTGGGTACCGCAACATACTATGAGTAATTCACTAGCGCCAATACGCATGGTGTTTCATATTTCAGACAAATAAATATCCCGAAAACGGCAGTTCGTGCGAAAAAACGTTCTAGGTGAAAAGTTGATACTAGTAAAGTTGACATCTGTCTGTGCTACAATTAGTCACCTCCTAAGCACCCTTCCTTCGTGGACGTGGTCAACTTAATATTTTCGAATGAGAACCACCCACTTTTGTTGCATATTCGGACTCTACGCAAGAAAATACGTAAGTTTTACCGAACTATTTTATCCATTCATAGTAGAAGGAGCTGAATCTACATATGTCAAGTGTCACTGTTTTTGCGATTCAAAATCGACGCATTTCATCCCACGTCTCATTTTCAATGTAAATGTAAACCTTTCTGTTCTACGGGTTAACGTTTATGTTCGAAATTTCAAAATTTACGTTAGTATTACAATTGTACACTACAAATCGACTAGCCGTTTCAGTGCCACCTTACACTACTGGCCATTAAAATTGCTACGCTAAGAAGAAATGCAGATGAAAAACGGGTATTCATTGGACAAATGTATTACACTAGAGCTGACATGTGATATTTTCACGCAATTTGGGTGCACAGATCGTGAGAAATCAGTACCCAGAACAACCATCTCTGGCCGCAATAGCGGCCCTGATACGCCTGGGCATTGAGTCAAACAGAGCTTGGGTGGCGTGTACAGGTACAGCTGCCCATGCAGCTTCAACACGATACCACAGTTCATCAAGAGTAGTGACGGGCGTATAGTGACAAGCCAGTTGCTTCCACCATTGACCAGACGTTTTCAATTGGTGAGAGATCTGGAGAATGTGCTGGCCAGGGCTGCAGTCGAACGTTTTCTGTATCCAGAAAGGCCCTGCAACGTGCGGTCGTGCATTAGTCTGCTGAAATGTAGGGTTTCGCAGGGATCGAATGAAGGTTAGAGCCACGGGTCGTAACAGGCCTGAAATGTAACGTCCACTGTTCAAAGTGCCGTCAATCCGAAGAAGAGGTGACCGTACGTGTAACCAATGGCACTACATACCATCACGCCGGGTGATTCTCCAGTACGGTTGTGACGATTACACGCTACCAATGTGCGTTCACCGCGATGTCGCCAAACACTGATGTTTCCATCCTTATGATGCTGTAAACAGAACCTGGATTCATCCGAAAAAATGACGTTTTGCCATTCGTGCAGCCAGGTTCGTCGTTGAGTATACCATCGCAGGCGCTCCTGTCTATGATGCAGCGTCAAGGGTAGCCGCAGTCATGGTCTCCGAGCTAATAGTCCATGCTACTGCAAACGTAGTCGAATCTTTGGTGCTGATGGTTGTTGTCTTTCAAACGTCCCCATCTGCTGACTCAGGGATCGAGACGTGGCTGCACTATCCGTTACAGCCATGCGGATAAGATGCCTTTCATCTCGACTGCTAGTGATACGGGGCCGTTGGGATCCAGCACGGCGTTCCGTATTACCCTCTTGAACCCACTGATACCATATTCTGCTAACAGTCATTGGATCTCGACCAACGCGAGCAGCAATGTCACGATACGGTAAACCGCAATCGCGATAGGCTAGAATCCGACCTTTATCAAAGTCGGAAACGTGGTGTTTTACGCATTTCTCCTCCTTATACGAGGCCTCACAACAAAGTTTCACCAGGAAACGCTAGTCAACTGCTGTTTGCGTATGAGAAATCGTTTGGAAACTTTCCTCATGTCAGCACGTTGTAGGTGTCGCCATCGGCACCAACGTTGTGTGAATGCTCTGAAAAGCTAATCATTTGCATATCACAGCATCTTCTTCCTGTCGGTAAAATTTCGCGTCTGTAGCACGTCATCTCCGTGGTGTAGCAATTTTAATTGCCAAGTAGTGTATTTTCTATAAATTCCAATGTCGAGCCGTATTATTTGAACTGTACAATCACATTTGCTACACTTGAGTAACGTTTGAACATGATTATCAACAGTTAGAACATATTTAAAACGTAAATGAAACATAGAATCAAATGCGTCTGTTCCTAATTGCAAAAACTGGCACAGCTGATATCTGTCGGTTACAGCGCCATCTGCTGCTACAAAGGGGAAACAATTGTTTAATAAACTGCACGTATTTTTTGGCGTAAAATCCGAATATGGATTACAAATGGGCATTTCCCATATGAAAATACAAAACTGCCCCCCCTCCCCCCAACACAGCAAGTATCGTTAGGAAGTGACCACTTGTAGGGCATACGGATGTCCCACTTACTAATATTATGTACAACATTTTCTTCATACGATGCGGCGGTTGCGAGATATTTAGTTCTCTCAGGTTAAAAGAAACATTCTGTATAACGGAGCAGCTATATGCCAGAAGTCGAAACAACATGGGTCGTCGCAAAGCAGTTCTGTAAGACCTCCTGTGTTAGACGCTTGACTCAACTTCGCACAGCATTAAATAACCCGAGATAATGTAAACTGTTGCTTCATCAGAATTTGAAACAGTGGAAAGTCGTCGTTGTTGTTGTTGTTGTTGTTGTTGTTGTTGTTGTGGTCTTCAGTCCTGAGACGGGTTTGATGCAGCTCCCCATGCTACCCTATCCTGTGCAAGCTTCTTCATCTCCCAGTACCTACTGCAACCTATATCCTTCTGAATCTGCTTGGTGTATTCATCTCTTGGTCTCCCTCTACGTTTTTTAACCTCCACGCTGCCCTCCAATGCTAAATTGGTGATCCCTTGATGCCACAGAACATGTCCTACCAATCGATCCCTTCTTCTAGTCAAGTAGTGCCACAATCTTCTCTTCTCCCCGACCCTATTCAATACCCCCTCATTAGTTATGTGATCTACCCATCCAATCTTCAGCATTCTTCTGTAGCACCACATTTGGAAAGTTTCTATTCTCTTCTTGTCCAAACTATTTATCGTCCATGTTTCACTAACATACATGGCTACACTCCATACAAATACTTTCAGAAATGACTTCCTGACACTTAAATCTATACTCGATGTTAACATATTTTTCTTCAGAAACGCTTTCTTTGCCATTGCCAGTCTACATTTTATATCCTCTCTACTTCGACCATCATCAGTTATTTTGCTCCCAAAATAGCAAACGTCCTTTACTACTTTAAGTGTCTCATTTCCTAATCTAATACCCTCAGCATCTCCCGATTAAATCGACTACATTCTATTATACTCGTTTGCTTTTGTTGATGTTCATCTTATATCCTCATTTGAAGACGCTATTCATTCCGTTCAACTGCTCTTCCAAGTCCTTTGCTGTCTCTGACAGAATTACAATGTCATCGGCGAACCTCAAGGTTTTTATTTCTTCTCCATGGATTTTGATACCTACTCCGAATTTTTCTTTTGTTTCCTTCACTGCTTGCTCAATATACAGATTGAATAAGATCGGGGAGAGGCTACAACCCTGTCTCACTCCCTTCCCAACCAATGCTTCCCTTTCAGGCCTCTCAACTCTTATAACTGCCATTTGGTTTCTGTACAGATGGTAAATAGCCTTTCGTTCCCTGTATTTTACCCCTGCCACCTTCAGAATCTGAAAGAGATTATTCCAGTCAACATTGTCAAAAGCTTTCTCTAAGTCTACAAATGCTAGAAACGTAGGTTTGCCTTTCCTTAATCTAGCTTTCAAGATAAGTCGTAGGGTCAGTATTGCCTCACGTGTTCCAACATTTCTACAGATTCCAAACTGTTCTTCCCCAGGGTCGGCTTCTACTAGTTGTTCCATTCACCTGTAAAGAATTCGCGTTAGTATTTTGCAGCCGTGACTTATTAAACTGATAGATTTTCACATCTGTCAACACCTGCTTTCTTTGGGATTGGAATTAATATATCCTTCTTGAAATCTGAGGGAATTTCGCCTGTCTCATACAGCTTGCTCATCAGATGGTAGAGTTTTGTCAGGACTGGATCTCCCAAGGCTATCAGTAGTTCTAATGGAATGTTATCTCCGCAGCTCGTGGTCGTGCGGTAGCGTTCTCGCTTCCCACGCCCGGGTTCCCGAGTTCGATTCCCGGCAGGGTCAGGGACTTTCTCTGCCTCGTGATGTCTGGGTGTTGTGTGATGTCCTTAGGTTAGTTAGGTTTAAATAGTTCTAAGTTCTAGGGGACTGATGACCATAGATATTAAGTCCCATAGCGCTCAGAGCCATTTGAACCATTTTTGGAATGTTATCTTCTCCCGGGGCCTTGTTTCGACTCAGGTCTTTCAGTGCTCTGTCAGTCTCTTCACGCAGTATCATATCTCCCATTTCATCTTCATCTACATCCATTTCCATAATATTGTCCTCAAATACATCGCCCTTGTATAGAACCTCTATATACTCCTTCCACCTTTCGGCTTTCCCTTCTTTGCTTAGAACTGGGTTTCCATATGAGCTCTTGATATTCATGCAAATGGTTCTCTTTTCTCCAAAGGTCTCTTTAATTTTCCTGTAGGCAGTATCTATCTAACCCCTAGTGAGATAAGCCTCTACATCCTTACATTTGTCCTCTAGCCATCCTTGCTTAGCCATTTTGCACTTCCTGTCGATCTCATTTTTGTATTTCTTTTTGCCTGCTTCATTTACTGCATTTTTATATTTTCTCCTTTCATAAATTTAATTCAATATTTCTTCTGTTACCCAAGGATTTCTACCAGCCCTCGTCTCTTTACCTACTTGATCATCTGCTGCCTTCACTACTTCATCCCTCAAAGCTACCCATTCTTCGTCTACTGCATTTCTTTCCCCCATTCCTGTCAATTGTTCCCTTATGCTCTCCCTGAAACTCTGCACAACCTCTGGTTTGGCCAGTTTATCCAGGTCCCATCCCCTTAAATTCCCACCTTTTTGCAGTTTCTTCAGTTTTAATCTACAGTTCATAACCAATAGATTGTGGTCAGAGTCCACATCTGCCCCAGGAAATGTCTTACAATTTAAAACCTGGTTCCTAAATCTCTGTCTTACCATTATATAATCTATCTGAAACCTGTCAGTATCCCCAGGCTTCTTCCATGTATACAACCTTCTTTTATGATTATTGAACCAAGTGTTAGCTACGATTATGTTGTGCTCTGTGCAAAATTCTACTAGGCGGCTTCCTCTTTCATCTCTTAGCCCCAATCCATTTTCACCTACTACGTTTACTTCTCTCCCTTTTCCTACTACCGAATTCCAATCACCCATGACTATTAAATTTTCGTCTCCCTTCACTATCTGAATAATTTCTTTTATTTCATCATACATTTCTTCAATTTCTTCGTCATCTGCAGAGCTAGTTGGCATATAAACTTGTAATACTGTAGTAGGCGTGGGCTTCGTGTCTATCTTGGCCACAAGAGTGCGTTCACTATGCTGTTGGTAGTAGCTTCCCGCATTCCTATTTTTTTTATTAATTATTAAACCTCCTCCTGCATTACCCCTATGTGACCTAAAGTCTTGTTGCTCCTGCCACCGAACTTCATTAATTCCCACTATATCTAACTTCAACCTATCCATTTCCCTTTTTAAATTTTCTAATCTACCTGCCCGATTAAAGGATCTGACATTCCACGCTCCGACCCGTAGAACGCGTTTTCTTTCTCCCGATAACGACGTCCTCCTGAGTAGTCCCCGCCTGGAGATCCGAATGGGGGATTATTTTACCTCCGGAATATTTTACCCATGAGGACGCCATCATCATTAACCATACAATAGAGCTGCATGCCCTCGGGAACAATTACGGCTGTAGTTTCCCCTTGCTTTCCACCGTTCGCAGTACCAGCGCAGCAAGGCCGTTTTGGTTAGTGTTACATGGCCAGATCAGTCAATCATCCAGACTGTTGCCCCTGCAACTACTAAAAAGGCTGCCGCCCCTGTTCAGGAACCACACGTTTGTCTGGCCTCTCAACAGATACCCCTCCGTTGTGATTGCACCTACGGTACGGCCATCCGTATCGCTGAGGCACGCAAGCCTCCCCACAAACGGCAAGGTCCATGGTTCATTTGGGGGAGTGGAAAGTTAAGCTATTCATTCGACTGAAAGCCTTTGATTTTCAGCAGGAAAATGACGTTCAGAATTTTCGGAATAATTTATTCTGAAAAGGTAATTAAAAACGGTAAATGACATCAGGGAAAATTCATAACTATAAAATTCTGCGTTCAAGCGTTCACATGAAACTAAACATGGCTCTGGAACCTCGACGAATCAGCGCCCCGTGATCGAATGCCGCGACTAGAAAGCATTCCTACTCTCTCCTTGTCCAAAGCCTCAAAAGTATCTGACAGACCTCATACATCATTTAGTCCAGACAACGTGCCACTCTGTGTAGGCCGCTTGCGATAGTCGATATCGTTCCAGTCACGGCCTGAACTCTTTGGCAGTTGTATGCGAAACGAACGCGCGTGAGCTTTCAACCACTTCCAACTCGAAACTAACGCTCTATTTTTTAACTTATGTCAATACGACGTACAAAAAGTTAATGATTTTTATGAAAATCAGATGATGTCTTCTATGTGAGACCCTTTCGGGCTCAGCAGACATTAAAATTTTCCTATTTTTATTACTACAGTATTTACGAAATGTAAGACGGAATGGTAATGTCATAGAAGACACGGCATCTAAAAATTATTACAACAGCAGTCCATGCAATGGGAAATGTTTCTGAGTATTTCACAATTAAGATACTAACACGCACTACGAGATAAGAACGATCAACTGCTTAATTGAAAAATTAAAAAAATAACAACTTCCGACAACGTTTGGATGGTGTTACTTCTGTCGCCGTACTTCTCAAACTCTGTCAGGTTGTCGGAGAACTTCAGAGGGCTGAGAAAGAAACGCGTACTAGAATTTTGCTGTAGCTGTCATACACTTCGTATATATCCACTCAGTGACCGTCAAATTCGCGATCAGCTGTCACTTACGAGAAAGAAACATTGGATAATCTATTGCAGAATAGCGTCGCATGGAGACTACATGTCCGAAGAACACTGGGACGAATCTTGATATGTATTGTGGACATTCGTTTGTAATGTTCAAATGAAGCAGAGTCACATTTTTACGCTAGATTTAGTATAACAAATAGTTTCAAGAAGCTATGATGTGGAATAGGACAAGCCGCGTTGATTCCCGTCGTCAATACATTTTCAACGAAACTTTAAGGATTAGCAGTATTTTACAGTGCCACGTTCGGTGAGATGGTGTCCCTCGCAATGTTATAATAGCGACAGACAAGTAGTATCACTGAGGAGCGGCAATTTTTGTAGAGACTACAGACGCATCCGGGGAATCGCTTTAGCAAAGATTATTTTCTAGACTCACCGTTCTAAGACGTTGCCTCTCAGGGAAGAGTCTAAAGGTGCGTAATCCGAAGCAGTCAGCCACGCCAAGAGTTCATTAAGCTTCTTTCGAGCTATATTAAAGACTTAATTAAAACCACTAAAAATAGCCGCCTTGCGATGATTACAGGACCAGAAATTTTTTTTGTGCATGAAACCGATAAAAATATTAAAAAATGAAATAAATACACAAAACCAAAGGAGGAAACAGGAAAGAGGATTAAGGTTTAATGTTATGTCGAGGTAGAAGTACTCATTAAATAAAAATGAAAACTCTGATAGAACAAGGAATGTTGAGGAAATTGTCTGTCTTCCTTTCAAGGCACCTGTACCAGTATTCACTTTAATAAATGTAGGGAAACTAGAGGGAATTTAAATACTGATTGCAGGACAAAGATTTGGAACCCGCTCGCCCATATCTCAGTCCGGAGTCTTAAACAGCAGCTCAGACTCGATCGGCGAGAATGAAACAGACTAGGCGGGCAGTATGAGAGACACCAGAAGCTGTTTTGCAAACTAAAATCGAATTGCTAGTTTAAATGTGATGAAATTGAAGGTTTGTGTAGTGACAACGTAAAACCTGTTACTATGATCTACTTTAACCCTGCTGTTCTGTTCAGGTCTACAAGACCATGAAATGGTTCAAAAATGTTCAAATGTGTGTGAAATCTTATGGGACTTAACTGCTAAGGTTATTACTCCCTAAGCTTACACACTACTTAACCTAAACTATCCTAAGGACAAACACACACACACCCACGCCCGAGGGAGGACTCGAACCTCCGCCGGGACCAGCCGCATAGTCCATGACTGCAGCGCCTGAGACCGCTCGGCTAAGCCCGCGCGGCCATGAAATGGTTATAAATTTCAGTTCGTATTATTCAAATATCAAAATAACTTTATGAAATTTGATAACTTCGTCTGAAAATGCATGGGCAGTATATGGTTAAAAAGGTTTTAATGTATTTTAAGCCATCTGGTCAAGAACATGAGTTACATAGATAATTTTCGGGTCAATGTGCTCCCATATTTTATGATTTCTCTAAAGTCAAATACTTTCTATTTTTCCCATATTTTGTAGTAGTAATGACTTTCATTGTTCATACTTACTCTCAACATTCAACAAGTCAACAAACTTTACGAAAAATTGCACTTTATCTTATGGGATCATATTTATCCGAACAGTACATTTGTGTAGTAAAAGTGAACAGAACAGCAAGGTTAAGGTCGTTAGCCGTGAAGTCAAATAATAACACAAAGCCAAGCTGTATTCGAAGGGAAATGAAAACTCTCTCTGTAATGAGAAAATACCACATAACAATATGTGACATACATGTCACAAAGGGCAGACAGAATGTCTACAGAGAGACGGAGCAACCTTGTGAAACTAACACTGCTTACTTTTTCACTTGCAATTGTGACTTAATAAACTGGAACCGTAATATGAAAATATTTTGCGGGAAGACGAACCAAAGACTGCATTGGACTGATACAACATCTAGAAAGTGAAAAAAATCTACTAAAAGATTTTACTTCCATGGGGATCCACAGCCTCTAAGTGTTTAATAAAAGCAAATATTGTCTGTTGTAGGCTGTATTCTGTTTTACTAAAATCGTGCTGCTAGCTAATTTCGGCCGTGAGCCATTATCCAGCACCTGAAATAAACGAGTGTGTAAGAGCGTCACAAGCCTGCCTAGATTGTCATCTATAAATAAAGCGTTCCATAACTCACATTAACGTGACCAGGCTTACAGTGCGATAACATCACTTACATCTGTGATGTCATGTATTAAATATGGTGTTCATCACATTCTTTTATGTCATATACATAAAACCATAAGTCGTATTCTGTCGTAACATGCTCTAAGTGCTGCAGCTGAAGCGTTTAATAAGTTGTTTATATTAGCAAATATTCTTACATGATGTGTCATTGAATATCTTTACCTGTATCTTATAACTTTGATGCCTGATTGCTACACATTCTTCTTCAAATAATGTTATAAATATTTTTGCCGACTTTCTGTTTTAGAATCTATTGTCGCTATTTATCCATTTTGGAAAATGCAACGTGTGCTGGCAAAAACATATTTGCACAATTTTGAGATTGTACAAGGATTCTACGGTTTCGTAATAGATTAATGTGACATAAAAAAATACTACTCTGTATGAAATGTCAATAAGTTGGCCTCCATGTGTAATCTTTACACACTGATCACCTACGATAGTGTTTGTAATAGCTCATATTTTTATTCAGTGGAGGCCTTGGAATTATTTTTACCTGTCTTTCCCAGACATTAGTATTTTGCAGACATTACTACTTGCATCCATACGTTTTACTACGAGTAATAATGTGGAGTGCGCGTAAGCTACTACAAACAGGGTAGTGAACGCACTCTTGTGGCCAAGATAGACACGAAGCCCACGCCTACTACAGTAGTACAAATTTATATGCCAACTAGCTCTGCAGATGATGAAGAAATTGATGAAATGTATGATGAGGAAAAAGAAATTATTCAGATAGTGAAGGGAGACGAAAATTTAATTGTCGTGGGTTACTGGAAACCGAGAGTAGGCAAAGGGAGAGAAGGAAACATAGTAGGTGAATATGGACTGGGGGTAAGAAATGAAAGAGGAAGCCGTCTGGCAGAATTTTGCACAGAGAATAACTTAATCATAGCTAACACGTGGTTCAAGAATCATAAAAGAAGGTTGTATACATGGAAGAATCCTGGAGATACTAGAAGGGATCAGATAGGTTATATAATGGTAACACAGAGAATTAGGATCCAGGTTTTAAATTGTAACACATTTCCAGGAGCAGATGTGGACTCTGACCACAATCTATTGGTTATGAACTGTAGATTAAAACAGAAGAAACTGCAAAAAGGTGGGAATTTAAGGAGTTGGGACCTGGATAAACTGACCAAATCAGAGGTTGTACAGAGTTTAAGGGAGAGCATAACGAAACAATTGACAGGAATGGGGGAAAGAAATACAGTAGAAGAAAAATGGGTAGCTTGGAGGGATGAAGTAGTGATGGCAGCAGAGGATCCAATCCGGTAAAAAGACGAGGGCTAGTAGAAATACTTGGGTAACAGAAGAAATACTAAATTTAACTGATGAAAGGAGAAAATATAAATATGCAGTAAATGACGCTGGCAAAAAGGAATACAAATGTCTCAAAAATGAGATCGACAGGAAGTGCAAATTGGCTAAACAGTGATGGCTAGTGGCCAAATGTAAGAAAATGGCTCTGAGCACTATGGGACTTAACATCTATGGTCATCAGTCCCCTAGAACTTAGAACTACTTAAACCTAACTAACCTAAGGACAGCACACAACACCCAGCCATCACGAGGCAGAGAAAATCCCTGACCCCGCCGGGAATCGAACCCGGGAACCCGTGCGTGGGAAGCGAGAACGCTACCGCACGACCACGAGATGCGGGCGCCAAATGTAAGAATGTAGAGGCTTATCTCACTAGGGGTAAGATAGATACTGCCTACAGGAAAATTAAAGAGACCTTTGGAGGAAAGAGAACCACTTGTACGAATATCAAGAGCTCAGACGGAAACCCAGTTCTATGCAAAGAAGGGAAAGCAGAAAGGTGGAAGAAGTATATATAAGGTCTATGCAATGGCGATGTACTTGAGGACAATATTATGGAACTGGGCGAGAATATAGACGGAGATGAAATGGGAGATACGATACAGCGCGAAGAGTTTGACAGAGCACTGAAAGACCTGAGTCGAAATAACGCCCCTGGAGTAGACAACATTCCATTAGAACTACTGACGGCCTTGGGAGAGCCAGTCCTGACAAAACTCCACCATCTGGTGAGCAAGATGTATGAGACAGGTGAAATACCCTCTTACTTCAAGAAGAATATAATAATTCCAATCCCAAGGAAAGCAGGTGTTGACAGATGTGTAAATTACCGAACAATTGGTTTAACAAGTCACAGCTGCAAAATACTAACGCGAATTCTTTACAGACGAATGGAAAAACAGGTAGAAGCCGACCCCGGGGAAGAACAGTTTGGATTCCGTCGAAATGTTGGAACACGTGAGGCAATACTGGCCTTACGACGTATCTTAGAAGAAAGATTAAGGAAAGACAAATCTATGTTTCTAGCATTTGTAGACTTAGAGAAATCTTTTGACAATGTTGACTGGAATACTCTCTTTCAAATTCTAAAGGTGGCAAGGTAAAACACAAGGAGCGACAGCCTATTTACAATTTGGACAGAAACCAAATGGCAGTTATAAGAGTCGAGGGGCATGAAAGGGAAGCAGTGCTTGGGAAGGGAGTGAGACAGGGTTGTAGCGTCTCCCCTATGTTAATCAATCAGTATATTGTGCAAGCAGTAAGGGAAACAAAAGAAAAATTCGGAGTAGGTATTAAAATCCATGGAGAAGAAATAAAAACTTTGAGGTTCGCCGATGACAATGTAATTGTCAGAGACAGCAAAGGACTAGGAAAAACAGTTGAACGGAATGGACAGTGTCTTGAAACGAGGATGTAAGATGAACATCAACAAAAGCAAATCGAGGATAATGGAATGTAGTCGATTTAGTCGGGTGATGTTGAAGGAATTATATTAGGAAATGAGACACTTAAATAAGTGAAGGAGTTCTGGTATTTGGGGATAAAAATAGCTGATGATGGCCGAAGTAGAGAAGATATAAAATGAAGACTGGCAATGGCAAGGAAAGCGTTTCTGAAGAAGAGAAATTTGTTCACATTGAGTATAGATTTAAGTGTCAGGAAGTCGTTTCTGAAAGTATTTGTATGTGGTGTAGCCACGTATGTATGTGAAATATGGACGATAAATAGTTTGGACAAGAAGAGAATAGAAGCTTTCGTAATGTAGTGCTACAGAAGAATGCTGATTAAATGGGTAGATCACATAACTAATGAGGAGGTATTGAATAGAGTTGGGGAGAAGAGCAGTTTGTGGCACAACTTGACAAGAAGAGGGGACTTTTTGGTAGGACATGTTCTGAGGCATCAAGGGATCACAAATTTAGCATTGGAGGGCAGCGTGGAGGGTCAAACTCGTAGAGGGGGAGCAAGAGATGAATACACTAAGCAGATTCAGAAGGATGTAGGTTGCAGTAAGAAGTGGGAGATGAAGAAGTTTGCACAGGATAGAGTAGCTTGGAGAGCTGCATTAAACCAGGCTCAGGACTGAAGACCACAACAACAGCTATGTTGTTTGTACTGTGTATTTTTCGTGATGAATGATAGATGTACAAGATTATGAATGGGATGTTTTCCCATTTTCTGTCTGCAGCATTTTTGCAGTGAACTTTAAGTATACTCATGGACCTATATCTTTATTGGTTCCTATTATCATTTCCTATCCATCTTGATGTAATAAAAGGCAGACATATAGTCACAGATTTGCTTGTCATAAACTGTCAGCTGGTCCCACTAACCTATTACGGATATTATAAACTTAAAATATTTCTGAAATTACTATTTTTATAAATCATTAATCTGTTCAATAGCTCAACAACCTGGTCTCCGTATATGTCTAGTTAACCTTAAGTCATGATGAAGTTGCAATTTGATGATATTTACACTTTCTTATACACTCAAAAGCCAAAGACACTGGTACAACTGCCTAATACCGTGAAGGGGACCCGCGAGCACGCAGGAGTGCCGCAACAGTAAATGGCTTGGACTCGACTAATGTCTGAAGTAGTGCGGGAGGGAATTGACACCATGTGCGACCTCGTCCTTCAGGCGACACCGCAGAGGGCATTAATTCGTAGTCACTGACGTCGTCATTTCGCTTTGCGCAGGTAGCACAGTAACGCTCTACGTGCGCAGCAGGACGGATCATTTCGTTATCGCGCGCAGATGGACCCCGTGGCCGAGAAAGCGAATTTTGCATTACTTGCGTGAGCAAATTATTTCCTATAATCGTCACGCCGACTTCTTCAAACGCTCACGAAGGAGCGACATACCCGCCATTCCGAGAAACAGTTTAGTAGGATACTAAGAAGCTACTTTCAGTGCACGCTTCAAGGTAATATTTACACTGTCTGCAACACACATACGTTCCATTCTGCTGTGCTGCCCCATAAAACAGCAAAATATTCTAGTATCCGCTACACCATAGGTTTGAACAGGACGAGTCCTAGATGACAAGGACGAGAAGACACGGTATAAAGTTCTCTCAGTCTTCCAAATGCCTTTCCTCTGATCTCAATCTCCTGTCCAACATGACGGCAAGATACTTGCTTTTAGGGTACCATTCGGTGGACTCACACCGAAGCTTTACTTTTTGGGAGTCCTAGGGCACCTCCTTCTCAGTAACTAAAATACTAAAATACTCTGCGTTTTCAAGGCGGTATGTGAAAATCGCCATTGCTTTGCCCGCTTAGAGAAAAGATATGACTTCATGGTTGTCGCTTGTATTCCTAGTGCACAGTGGCTGCATTTTTACTTTCTGGAAGGCGGGAAGCCACTAAGCTAGAATCATATAGCAACTCTGTTGAAGCTACATTCATTCCTGGAAATTTCACGTACGTCTCGGACTTCCCTTCCATAAAAGTTGGTTTCCTTGACTAGCATACGTTCGTTGTTGAAATCAGTGTCTTATTCAATGCTCTTCTGATTTTCCACTATTTTTGTTTTAAACTCGTGCTGAGTTCGCGTTCTACTATACGTTTGTTTAGAAGCCTTCTCGTTTCGCCTATATGCAGACTACCACAGCCACATGACACTTTCAGTGTCCCTCTTTCTTTCATGCTACCGTTCGTTTAGAAACTACGCATACATAATAATTACCTGAATTAGTGCCTATTAGTCTATTAGTATAAAGGTGATGCCCTAAGGCTTTCGGAGTAATTTTATAGGAGGGGTGGTCATTGCCTATTTCTGTTAACAGTAGCAACAGTTGTTTGTTTGTCCTTCCACTGTTCATAGAAAAACTTGACGTTGTGTGCTATTTCGGATATATTGTTTCATCTTTCTGTATGGTTTGAAACTCGCTATAGGTAATCCGAAAATAATCGTCAGTTAAATAACAAAACAGAATTTTGCTTTGGTTATTTCTAAATCTCACTGGTTAACACAGTTTGCTGTCCTTTTATTAACCCAGCGTGCTGGAAACAGAAATGATTCTATCTTTTGTTGTAATCTCCATAGTAGTCCTGTAAATAGTAGCAAGTGTAAAGTCTAGGAAAACCAGTGCGTTGTATTGTCTGCAGTGATAGCATCACCAACACAGTCCCTATCTCTTGAATTAATCAACTGCAAAGAATGACACTGAAACAGCACTGAAGTAACACTTTAAAAAAGCAAATGTTTTTCGTGTGCGTGTTAAGAGGCTTCATCTCCAGTATTGGTAAGCTGTACAAATTTAATTGGTTCCATTTATTACCCCAAAATGAGCTGAAAAGATTCTGCATTAGATAAACATAATCGGAGTTGTAATATGCATTTTCTCCCTCAGCACCTTTATTGCACAACTTTCTTTTGCTCTCTATAAAATATACTAGCTGCGAGACACAATCAATGCCTCCTCTGGACGATAACAATGGAAATACTGTTGATGACAGTGCTGCTGAAACAAAGTTACGAAACACAGACTTCTGAAATTCCTTCACCAAAGAAGACGAAGTAAAAATTCCAGACCTCGAATCATGAACAACTGCCAGCAGGAGTAACTTAGAAGTAGATATCCTCGAAGTAGCGAAGCAACTTAAAACACTTAATGAAACCAAGTCTTCCGATCCAAATTTTATACGAGTTAGCTTCCTTTCAGAGTATGCTGATCCAATACCTCCAAACTTAACAATCATACACAACCATCGCTCGACGATTATCCGTACCCAAAGGCTGGAAAGTTGCACAGGTCACACCAATACCCAAAAAGGCAACAGGAATAATGCCCTGTATCACATGACCATATAATTCATGTGGATATGGTGTAGGATTTTGGAACATATATTGTATTCGAGCATTATGAAATACGTCGAAGAGAATGGTCTATTGACACATAGTCAACACAGATTTAGAAAACATCAGTTGTGTGAAACACAACTAGCTCTTTACTCATACGAAGTGATGAGTGCTATCGACAAGAGAATTCAAATTGAATCCGTGTTTCTAGATTTCCAGAGGCTTATGACACCGTATGTCACAAGGAGCATGAAATCAATTTGGCTGCTTATGGAACATGGTCTCAGTTACCCGTCTGGCTTAGTGTTTTCCTTTCAGAGAGCTCACAGTTCGTAGTGGTTGACGGAAAGTCATCGACTAAAATGGAAATTATTTCTTGCGTTCCCCAAGGTGGTATTATAAGTTCTCTGCTAGTCCTACGTTTATAATCGATTTAGATGACAATCTGAGCAGCCATCATAGGCTGTTTGCAGATGACGCTGTTCCTTTATCGTCTAGTAATGTCATCAGAAGATCCAAAGAAATTGCAAAACGATTTATATAAGATACGTGTATGCTGCGAAAATTGGAAATTGACCCTAGATAATGAACAGTGTGAAGTCATCCACATGAGCGCAAAAAGAGAGATCTGTTAAACTTCGGGTACACGATAAATCAATCCAATCTAAGGGCTGTGAATTCAACTGTATACCTAGGAATCACAATGACGAACAAATTAAATTGGAAATAACACACAGAAAATGTTGTGGAGAAGGCGAACCAAAAAACTGCATTTTATTGGCAGAACACTTAGAAAATGCAACAGATCTACTAAAGAGACTCTTTTGGAGTACTGCCGCGCGGTGTGGGATCCTTATGAGATAGGATTAACGGAGTCCATCGAGAAAGTGCAAAGAAGAGCAGCACATTTTGTATTGTCGAGAAATAGGAAAGAGAGCGTCACGGACATGATACAGGATTTGAGGTGGACATAATTAAAACAAAGGCGTTCCTCGTTGCGCCGGGAACTCCTCACGAAATTTCTATCACCATCGTTCTGCTCCGAATGCGATAATATTCTGTTGACGCCCACCTGCATAGGGAGAAACGATCAACATAATAAAAGAAAGGAAATCAGAGCTCGCACAGAAAGATGTAGGTGTCACTTTTTCTTCGCGCTGCCAGCCACTCAAGTGTTATTCGCAGGGTAGTCTTGTAGATGTAGATTTAGCTGTAGATATTACAAGAGAGAGAGAGAGAGACAGAGAGAGAGAGAGAGAGAGAGAGAGAGAGAGTTCTGTCACATATACTAACAACTGTGGTAGAAAATTTAGAGTAAATACTTCTCAAATAGAAAGGTAGTGCACTTACGTCGCTCTTATGGAGTATTACAATTACAGCGTTTTGTTATTGCGGCTATTTTATTGCAATGTGGCTTCAGTAACCATCACTATTTATTAGTCGACGTGAAAGCGACCACCCGTTACTAACAGCCAAGCCACACAAGAAATAACGTGCATTAATTCCGACTTTTGTAGATGCATTGCGAGTTAACATGGCACAATATCCCAGTACCAAGCTTTCGCCAGCCGATAGTCATAAATAATATACACTGTCTCACGGTCTTTCGTTGTGAGATCACTTCAAATACACTGTTCTGGGTGGTGAAGAAACGCCTCTAACTCAACAACATTCACGTCCATTCCTTTAAAGTTCCCCTTAATGAGTGCCTCGCACCAAATTTCATCTCAAACACGTAATTTACAGGAACTATTCTTGTCTATTCTATCATCATTTTTGCAACGGAATATATTGCACAAATATAAAATCACGTCATCACCCAACGTTTCTCTCTCTATCTTGACAAATATTTCAGACACAATTTAGATTATCTACATTATTACTTTGAACACAGTTACTGTACAGTACATAAATGTATTAGATACGAATGTATTATTATCACTTTCTGTACATCCTTGCAAGAATCTGGTGTATCGTCGAGTCGCATGACGTAAGGTATGCTGCCCCTATCGATAGTTAGTGAAGAAACTTAAGAGTGTTTACATGGTTTAGTCGGCAGATGTGGCGAGTATGTGACTTCTGCCATCAGTGCTTAAGAGCTCTGGTTTCTTGTGGAGTGCACAGATGGTGCGGTGTTATTGTTTCGGCATTTTAGGGTAGCCCTCTTGGTAGAGTCTAGCATTGTGGTCGTAACCAGTTGCATCCGTTTTGCTTCGGAGAAGAAACGATTATTTGGTTCCGACAGAAAAATATGGTCTGTGTACCAATTTCCCGTACGATTCTGTCGCTACGGTAAGTACCTTTAGAGCATGCCACGGAATGCGCGGCCCCTTCCGCCGGAGTTTCGAGTCCTCCCTCGGGAATGGGTGTGCCTGTTGTTCTTAGCATAAGTTAATTTAAGCAGTGTGTAAGTCTAGGGACCAATGACCTCAGCAGTTTGGTCCATTAGGAATTCACACACATCTGAACACTTTTTTGTACCTCTAGAAACGAATGGCAACCTAACAGAGTAAGAACTTCTTGATGCAATAATTTACCAACAGCCGTATGTACTGTAGAAATTTATTTTATGAACTTCTTATGTGCTACCAGTTACGGCATTACATTGATCCCATCTTCAGGCCCCACACGTCATGGTCGTAAAATCGCTATACACGGAAGGAGCCGTATAAGTGGATCCGTGAATCAAATCGCTATGCAACAGCTCTTGGTGGCCAGGCGACACAGACCGGTTATATGGCTCCTTCCGTGTATAACGATTTTACGATTATGACGTGTGGGGCCTGAAGATGGCATCAATGTAATGCCGAAACTGGTAGCACGTATAAAGTTCATAAAATAAATTTCTGCAATACATACGGCTGTTGGTAAATTATTGCACCAAGAAATACATGCCAGCCGTTGTCCCACAGTCCATAATGGATCAATAAAGAGTAAGAACTTTGTCTTCTTCCTTCTTACTAACGTAATTAATAACACTTTGTTCGAAAGCCCTATCTATGGAGAAACCATCGTACCTATTGGTCTCTTTGGCTTCTTTAAGGTATCCAGTTCCGATTCCAAGTTGTTATTGTCACTAATACGAAAGACAGGTGAAGAAAGAATGTTGAGCGCTCCTTGTTTCTGGTGGGCTGGGCGGCATCTAAATACCGTATTTACTCGAATCTAACATGCCGTCGATTGTAAAGCGCACCCCAGTTTTAAAAATTAAAATCATACAAGAAATTTTGTTGACGCATCACTGGTAGGCTGAATTTATTTGACACACAATGGATGTTTACATGAACTATCAAAACTACAATAATTTTTAAGTGATTCATTGTTAAGGACACACTCATTATTGAAAAAAGAACGCCTGATTTGATTACCTACATCACACGGAAACAAATATATTGTAAATTACCGTCATTTTCATTAATGTCATCATTACTGTTATCCTCAGAGGAGTCCGCATTGGAAACAGATACATTTCCTCTTGCCCCATCATCGTTATTGTCGTTCCAGAGAACATCATCTCCACTGCCGTCCAGAATCTTTGGTATGGAGTATTTACTTTATGATGTTACAATCATTATTTTTTTAAGCTTTTCCAGACAACCGAAACCCAGTGTGCAATAAAGTGGTGCGCAGAACACTTAATTTTTCCTGTCGGAGTCATTTCACTGTTTCGTTCACAAAACAACTTTTGGTACTTTTTCTGAAGGTAATCTTTGAAAGGTGTATTTACATTACGGTCCAGGGCTTATAACCCAGAAGTATTTCCTCCAGCAGTAATAGCAAGACCACTTGCTATGCTGTGGATCTTCCTTTTTACGTCGTTAGTGAGATGACCACGAAATGCGTCAAGACAAATAGACAATGATAGAAAAGCTCACAGGGACGGAGATTACAAAGATATAACAGCCAGTCAAGCATTTAAGTTTCAGTCACCCTCCCTTCTCTTGATTTCGAACAATGACGTCATCAGGAAAGAGATTTTTAATTTTTACAGGTCTTGGGGCTTGTTTTCCTCTTGAAGATTATGAAGGGGGATACGGTGGCTGTCGACTGCCGTCAGGCGAAATGAACGCAGTGCATCCGGTATTAATCTCTCATGCACGAAAGCATTATTGAGACACTTGGTTTTCGAAAAGTGTGTGAGAGATAGGTACCCAAACATCTGATTGATCAATGCAAAGTCAGCAGAATCTCTTTAGGCATCTAACTGGAAGGTGAATAATTCCCTCACTCTGTTGTGATTGCTGAAGAAACTTTGGTGAGAATAATTTAACAGTGAGACGGGAATACAAAATATACAGTTATACAGTTGCAGATGCCTCCGGAATATCAGTGAAAGAAATCAAAACAGTAGTTTCCACCTGAACAGACATAGGATTTTCTTCATTAAATTTTTGTCCCAGGGCTAATATTTAATACTGCTCAGTACTGTTAAACCCTGAAATAGCTGCGGAGGGTGATACACAACAAAAGAAGGGGGTGTTAAAGAGTGAGTGCACTTCTAGCATGACCATGCATGTTCTCACACATCAACGCAGAAATGAAACTCCTACATACATCCGGTTGGGACATCAACCACCTCACCCTCAGGCCTTTTCAGGCTGGTTGCAAAATGTTTACGTTTCACGGTAGGGTCCAGAGTGCCGTCAAACAAAGGGCCAGAAAAGAGGCGGGATTTGACGAAGGTATCTGTAAGCTCATTCTTCAGCTCACAAAGTACATTGAGAAAACGCGACTACGTAGAAAACTAGTATTTGAAGTACATTCGCCAATTTGTTAATTTTGTGATGAATATATTGCCTTTTTGATTCCTGATTTTTAAAAAGTTGAGTATTCTTAATTTCAGGATGCTTTGTAATATTAAATACACCCCACAGAAGAGTCCACTGGTAGGAGGCGTTACTCATCATTTTCACTAATGCCATCATTGCTGTTATCCTGGGAGGAGTCCACATTAGAAACAGTCGTTGTGATCCATCACCAGTGCCCTGACTTAAGTTAGTGGTGATGTATCCTCTAGTACCATGGAACTTATTCCCTGTTGTCTTAACGTATGTTATATCATCCTGTTCCTTCTTCCTTTTCTCGCCGGTTCTGTGGAGAACCTCCTCATTCATTATCTTACTAACCCACCTATTGTTCAACATTCTTCTGTGACCCCACGTCTAAAAGGCTTCGATCCTTTTCTATTTCGATTTTTCCACGATCGTGTCTGACTACCATACAATACTGTGCTCCAAACACACATTCTAAGAAATTTCTTCCTCAAATTAAGACCTATGTTAGATATTAGAAGACATCTATTGGTCAAGAATGCCCTCTTTGCCATTGCTAGCCAGCTTTTTACATCCTCTTTGCTCCGTCCGTGATGGCTTATTTCGCTGCCTAGGTAGCAAAATTTCTTAACTTTATCTATTTGTAGCACTAAGTCTTTAGGCCACCAGTGGCCCATCGGGACTATCCGACCGCCGTGTCATCCACGGTACAGGATGCGGATGGGAGAGACGTGTGGTCAGCACATCGCTCTCCGGGTCGTTATAATGGTTTTCTTTGACCGGAACCGCGACTATTCGGTCCAGTAGCTCCTCAATTGGCATCACGAGGCTGAGTGCATCCCGAAAATTGCATCCATTTGGTGACGCTAAATTCTGATATTAAGTTTCTCGCTGCTCTCATTTCTGTTACTTCTCAGTAGTTTCGTCTTTCTTCGGTTTACTCTCAATCCATATTCTATTCTCATTGCACCGCTCATATCATTCAACACACCCTGCACTTCTTCTTCACTTTCACTGAGGATAACATTATCATCAGTGAATCTTTTCATTGATATCCTTTCACCACGAATTTTAGTCCCATTCTTGAACGTTCCATTTTTACCCTCATTCCTTATTCGATTTATAAATTGAACGGTAGGGGCGAAAGAGCACACGTGTGCCGCACCCAATTTTTAATCCGAGCGCCTCGTTCATGGCCGTCCAGTCTTATTGTTCTCTTTTGGTTCCTGTACATATTATGTATTACCTGTCTTTCCCTATAACTTACATCTATTTTTCTCCGAATTTCGAGCATCTTACACCATTTTACACTGTCGAAGGCTTTCTCCAGGTCGACAAATTCTATGATCATGTCTTGATTTTTCTTCACCTTGCTTCCATTAACAACCACAAAGTCAAAACTGATGCCTATACGCTTCCTAAAGCCAAACTGATCGTCATCTAACAGATCCTTCATCTTTTTTTTTTAACTTCTTCGGTATATTATAACTACGGTGCATGAGCCACTAAGATGGTTCTACGATGATTCTCGCACTTGTTAGCTCTCGTTTTTTTTCGGAATTGTGCGGATGATGATTACCCTGTAGTCTGATGGTATATTTGTAGTCTAATACAGTCTACATATCTACGCGAATAACGCTTTTGTTGCCACTCCCCTCAATGATTTTAGAAATTCCGATGGAACGTTGCCATATATAATCTTAAGTCTTACAAATCTCTCCTAAAATCTGATTTACATATTGGAACTCCTGCCACTTCTGTGTAGACCCCTGTTCCTTCTTATATCATCAGACGAGTCTCCCTTTGAAGTGGCCTTCAGTGTGTTCTTTCCACCTATCTGTCGTATCGTTCAGACAATTTGACAATGAAATTCTCATTGGACTGTTAATGTTACCGTCCTTGTTTTTAATATCGTCGAAGGTTGGTTTGATTTTTATATATTCTGAGTCCCTCCTTCAGACAATTATTACTTTTTCGATTTCTTCATACCTTTCATGCAGACATTTTACTTAGCTTCCCTGCAATTCGTATTTATTTCGGTCCTAAGTGATTTGTTAATCTGTATTCCTGAATTTCCCCGAACATTTTTGTACTTCCTTCTTTCGTCGATCATCTGAAGTATTTCCTCTGTTATCCACGGTTTCCTCGCAGTTGCCTTCCTTGTATCTACGGCTTTGTTTCCAGTTTGTGTGACTGCACTCTTTAGAGATGTCCATTCTTCTTCAACTGCCTCCTGAACTATTCAAAGTCACAGTATCTACAGCGAGAACTTCAAGACAATGCTTTCATATCCCATTTCCTTGGGCACTGCTACCTCTTGACTAGTCTCTTAAACTTCAACCTACTCTTCGGCATTATTAAATTGTGATCTGAGTCTATGTCTGCTTCCGTTTAAGCCTCACAATCCTATATATGATTTTGCAACCTCTGCCTTGTCATGGTGTAACTGGAATCTTCCCACATCTCCCGGCCTTCCCGTGTATACCTCCTTCTGTTTTGATTCTTGAACAGAGGTCGCTATTACTAACTGATTTTTATTTAAGAAGTGAATTAGTCTGCCTCCTGTCACGTTCCTTCTATCAAGCACATATTATCCCATAACCCTTTCTTCTACCCCTCGCCCACAAATGCACTTCAGTCCCTAGCGACTATCAGAGTCTCATCTCTCTTTACGTACTGAATTACACGGTCAATATCCTCATATACTTTGTCTCCTCATCCCCTGCTTACGACGTCGGCATGCATTCGTATACCTGAACTGTTGTTGTCGGTGTTGGTCTATATCGATTCTGATGAACAATGAACTGTTCACAGTAATGCGAAAGATTGTGTGTGTCTGCGTGTGTGTGAAAGAGAAAGAGAGAGAATGGAATGAACGTATGTTAGTTACTCCTTCAGGCAGAAACGGCTTGTCCATTTCTGAAACTCTGATAAAATTTGAAATAGCGTTAGCTTATACGCAGAATTAACACACATGCAACCTTACATATACCTGCCCATCAAAGAGGTGCGATTGAGGATGAAAAAGAAGTGTAGCGTGCACAGCGCAAATACCAATACTTTATTGATACAGTATTTGAGAAGGAGAGCACTTTGTGATTTCCAGAATCATTGCATTTATTATCAATGATTTACGAAAGTTTTTCACGCTTCCAGCCCTCACGAAATGATGATAGGAAAAAGTATATTGCTCATTACGTTTTCACTGTGCTTGCAATAAATCTGTCTCATGATGTGGGGCGTTTTAATTTATCTCTTCTTTACTACTAACTGTATTCCCGAAACGTTTTGGAAAAGGTATTCACTGGTGCCACTCAGTGTACCAGCACAATTAGATCATTGTACGACACAAACTTCAAGAGATATGACCTCATAAACACTGAGTTGCGTGAAACCTGCTGCGTGATGTAAAACGTTTATATTTATTACTTCTTTGCTACGAATTCTATTCGGTACTCATTCAGCAGACAGTATGCACATACACCGCTGAATATACCTACAAAAATATGTCAATGTATGACACATAGTTCAGGAGGTATGGGGTCTTGACCATTGAGCTAGGTTAAAATGAAACTAAAACTAAACTAAGCTCCGTCCGAACAGGCCTTGGAAGTCCCAACAGTACCGACCGGCCGCGGTGTCATCCTTAGCCCACAGGCGTCACTGGATGCGGATATGGAGGGGCATGTGGTCAGCACACCGCTCTCCCGGCCGTATGTCAGTTTACGTCACCGGAGCCGCTAATTCTCGATCAAGTAGCTCCTCAGTTTGCCTCACAAGGGCTGAATGCAGCCCGCTTTCCAACAGCGCTCGGCAGATCGGTCACCCATCCAAGCCCCAACAAACAGTTCTCAAACCGATAGCGCTTAACTTCGGTGATCTGACGGGAACCGGTGTTACCACTGCGGCAAGGCCGTTGGCTTGAAATGAAACTGCAGGGGGAAATTCGTTAGAAATACCGGTGGAACATGTATGAAATATGTGAAACACGTATGAAGTATGTTTTACATGTACGCACACGGTCAAGACAGTTGCAAATATCTCATCATAACCTCTTGGAACGATTTCAACCAAATTTGGAACATGTGTTAGTTACGATCTGGAAAGAAATACGGTGGGGTACGAAGTAACAGCCTCCTATTGGGATGGGGTGATAATGGGGAGATGGAAGGCGGAAAGAGGAGAAGGGAAGAAGATGATAGAGCGGGAGGAGAAGATGGACGGAGAGAGAGGAGAGAAAAGAATGGACAGAGTGTGGGGAAGAGGAAAATGGTCAGGGCAAGGTAAGAGCAGTAGATGGACTGAAGGGGAAGAGATGGACAGCGAAGGAGGGGACAGAGAGAAGAAGGAGGAAGAAATGAACAGTGAGGTGAGGGAGGAGGAGGCCGACAGCGAAAGGGGGAGGTGGAATTGAACTGAGAGGAGATGGAGGAGATGGACAGATGGACTAATAGAATATTGGAATAAGAAGAGACTGAAAAATCAGCCGACCACTTGCAACAAAGATTTGAAGGGCTAACAATTTGTTGTTGCAACTGGTTAGCTGATTTTTGAGTCTGCAGATTTACGCGGTCGCTGCTTCATAGCCTTGTTCACGATTTTGTAATATTGGAGTAAGTACATACCCGAGATATTTTTATAAATAACTATTCAACAAGGTGTAACCCAACTGGGTGCAGCTACTTGCAATTAGTTTATAGGTGACGCCGTTAATTGGAAAGTCCACAGAATTATGGTCGAGTCCAGGCTTGACGATTCCTTAAGGGTCAGGAAGCGCGTGGGTGCTACCTCGACGATGCTAGTCACGACTGAGAAATGTACAGTTTTCATTATAATCTACGGGTAATTCTGTTGACGAACACAGACGCAGAACGCACAGCTTCAGCATTTTTGGCGACGCAAGAACTCAGTTTTTAGTAGGTCATTCATCGGTCAAAGCGAATAGTGTACACAAGGAAAACATAGACACGGCTCATTAACACCCACACTTCACGCTCACAAGAAGCAACTATCGATTCTGAGATGGGGAGCGACGCTACAGGACGCTTACTTGGTGTGAATGCGGCAATAGATTGTATTCAGCGTATTAGGGTGCCTAGATGGGAGGATGTGGCGGAATGGGAGAAAGGAGCTATCTTATTCCTGTCAGTAGAGCTGTGTTGACCTGGGAAAATGCACACGTGCGGCCACGTCTCTCTCTCTCTCTCTCTCTCTCTCTCTCTCTCTCTGTGTGTGTGTGTGTGTGTGTGTGTGTGTGTGTGTGCGTGCGTGTGTATGTATGTGTGTGCGCACTTTCGCTGCCTGTGCAGAGGCTATTGCCAGTCGCAGTCTCACACGAAGTCGAGCAGCACTTGCGTCACGGAACCAGTTTTACGGGCTGAGCCGTGCTGCAGTGTGGCCTACCTGCGTGGCCGCAGGGGCGTAACTCGCGGGCCTTTCCCAGCGCCGGCCGCCGGCTCAAAATGCTAATGCGGAGCACGCCGCGCCGTTTTACTGCCTACGCTGTCTCCGCAGCCGACCCCGCGGCCCGGCGACGGCCGAAAGCCTTTATTTATGGGAGCCAGGGAGCTTGCGCAACTTACACCAGTAATTATATGTCCACTAACGAGCACCGTCTCCACCCCCCCCCCCCACCCCCCCACTTTCCTCGGTAATGAAACTTCACTCGCCGAGCGTTCTTGTCATCTCGCGTTAAATATACGGGTTCCTCCGCGTCGTCGCAGTCGGCGTG
This sequence comes from Schistocerca serialis cubense, assembly GCF_023864345.2. Classification (NCBI taxonomy): domain Eukaryota; kingdom Metazoa; phylum Arthropoda; class Insecta; order Orthoptera; family Acrididae; genus Schistocerca; species Schistocerca serialis. The sequence goes on along the minus strand of NC_064642.1, from coordinate 103,253,836 downwards.
CCCAGTGCCCAAACGCCGCCTCCGCCGCTGCCGCCGCCGGCACTGTGCGCAGAGTCGTCGTCGCCGCCGCCGCCGCCGCCGCCGCCGCCGCCGGAGCCTCGCTCTTACCGTCGCGGTCGCTTATCCCTGCGAGGTGCTTTTAGCTCGCCGTCCCCGCGGCCAGCCCTTAATTACGCCGGGCGGGCACTCGCTGTCGTAATTAAATTGTTTAAAATACATAGGGAATGGTGGACGCGGTCAAGGGAAGGGGTGGATACGGGGTGCACTCAGCGCCACGGTCGTGAAACAGAAGAGTGGCCCGCTGGAATGCGCCCCCTGTTGCCACTTAGGGATGCGGCGTAGTACAGTCCTACCTCCACTTCTCGTCCTGAGTAAACTGCTCCAGAACACAGCCCCCCCTCCCCCCTTTCACTGTATTCTGCTCTTTCACAAATAGGAAGCACCTGTAAAGAAGTAAAGCATGTACACGCGTTGACATACTTCATGCGCTGATGGATTTATTGCGTTACTTTTTAACATGAATTGTTCATTACAAATTGGGCCTATTACAATGCGACATCCGAAGTTATACCACCTAACGAAATTTTACTTATTATCAATACGGGCTCTCTCTCCCAAGAGTCGTTATGAGAATTTTCTCTGGTGTTTCAGCAGATATTTGCAATTTCGATTTTCCCTTTTGTGGCTGCAGTCAGCCGAAACAAACAGTGCTCAACACGTATTTCATGCAACTTCCAGTGACAACGGAAAGCGTCGGTATATTTTCCTTTACAAGGCGGAATTTTACGTCCCCATTACAAAGACCTTTCAGGAAATTTAATGCAGTTAAATTGTGCATTGGGATATGTTTTCGTTAGAGACAGTAGATTTCGAGATATTTGAGGAAAACGTACGAAAGTGGTCTTCAAACATACCAGACTCTTACACTCAGCCCCCACCAGTCAGGATTTCTGCTATGTACAAAAATATATGCTACGCACAAAATTTTGGACTGCACGAATTATTTCCCACATTCCATCATTTTTGTCTTCATTGTCTGACTTTATTGTTCCACCAGCTCAGTCGAGCAATTGCAAATTGTAAAATTAAAGTATCGGTAAATATTACCTAGAACTATTGTCAATTTTAGCATCATTAAATAAACAATTATTTAGTTGTATTCGACAAACCATCTGATTTCGAAACTACTGTGCTAGTAGGGGTAAGGTTTCGATGGAATTGTCAATATAATTAATTTTTTTCGTAACGTTTAACACAATTCTTTTTTTCTTTCATGACCCTCATGGGCACGTTTAAACTACTAATCTGAACGAAAAAGCCGACTATACTTAGTGGCTTGGACACCAAAAATGTTGGAATGTCGGGAATAGTTCGGTAGTAGGAAAGTTCTCTACAGTGGTAGAAGAGAATGCCACAAACAACTTACTAGAAATGGCTGGTGAGGTGTTAGTATGGGGGTGGAGATGGATTTGAAGGTCACTTTTGTTCGTTTTTTCTTGAGTAACTCGAGATTTAAGTGAAATAAATAAAATTTAAGTGAAATAAATTTCCTGCAAGAAGATCCTGTAAATTTTTTCTGTAGGGGAAATAAATACTCGTAGTTTTCACGTAGAGATTGAGACAACACTAAAATTTCGCATGTGATTTTTAAGAGTATTGTGGGTTACGTAAAACCAGTTGCTAGGGGCAGCTGAATCACGTTGTACAGTTAAACGTTACAAATGTATCTCACCTTTTTGATTATGGACGACAGGGTGATTCGGTCTGCTGTGGATGTCAATGGACTCTGACACTGACGATGGTGGTAGTTTCAATGACCTGCAAGAGTCACACCTTGTAGTGACTTCCCCTCATTTTTGAATCTACCACGTGCAAACTGGCACAGATACAACTTTATTCGTTGTTGGTGTTGCTTTTGCGCCATCAATCCAAATTAGTAAGTGGAAGAGATCTGGTACAGTACCCCTAAAATTCCCTAGAGGTGTTAATTTGTACTGCTTTGTTAGACACTTCTTTGACTGTTATGGAAAAAGGCTCGTATGTTTCACTGAACCTCTAAGTAAAAAATGTAAGTGTCCTATGACATTGTTGCTTGGCACATCCCAACAGCTGGATTCAGTAGCCAATCGGAAGGAGTGTTCTTCCGACACACGCGTAGACCGCTTTCCTTTTCGTAGTGATAGAGCTCTGTCTTAAGGTATATTTGTGGAGTGTAGATGACACTAGTGGATGTGTGGAATTGTAATGTTATATTTGTGATGTATGATGATTATAAGAGCAGGAAGAGCGTAAGCTCAACGCCAGCGCTTAGCCTACTTGTCCCAAATATCACCCTAGGGGGATGCCGACCATAATGTCTCGATTTGACGGACAAACTTTATGCCTGTACATCTCATCCTAACCACCTCTCCTCCTTTGCTGGCCCAATACTGGCAACGAAAAGTTCACTCACTTCGAGGCTTCGAACCGGCTTCGCTTCGAGTCGAATTCCTCTGCACAGGTGCGCATTAACAACGTCTGCTGCGGAGGCGGGTAGCCCCTAAGTGACCTAATTGCCTCCCCAGCCCACTTCTGGGTTCTGAAATACACAGACTGTGAAAAGCTTGTATGTGGTAGGATAAAAGACAAATCCTGTGGGTGACCTGAGGGTAGCTACAGCGCGAAATTGAATACACAGAATTCCAAGTCTGCCTTCGAAATGTGTTCTGATGACAGATTCTGAATGTTATTCACTGCTGTTTCCCTCAGTGTCATAGTTCACAAATCATGGTGTCGTGCCAAGTTTCAGCAACTCATCACCACAAGTTTTCAAAAGCCAGAGCAACAGTTAAACTCCCTCTACCATCAAGATAGGTTGTGACAGCACAGTTATCACATGGTCTTGCATTATCTTACTGAAAGGTATGGTCTCAGAGGCCACCTGTGGTCCAACTTACAGGATACTACGCGAACCAGAGGTGATGGTATTGTGTACTGATTCTAAATTAAAGTTCAGTTACCTTACATAATCATGATTTCGGCTTTATAGCCAGTCTCAGTTGCAGGCTGAAATATCACAAACTTTCCGACTTGAGTAAATAACACGTTATTACAAGCCAGCTTGCATTTGTGACTTGTGATTGTGGTCAACCACGAAGAAAAAAATCATGCAAATGAATACCACTTGTCTAGTATAGCAGGGCAAATATGAGCCATGGGCAAGTTGATTTGCAACCCACATGTCATGTGATATTATAGCGCTCTAAGTGATAAGCAGTAGATTATCAGTGCCGATTCTAGATTTAAATGGATTTTCACAGTCTTTTTCGGTGTTAGTTTACACTTCTGGTGTCAAGTTATACACATGTGCTGTATACTTTGAAGTTCATCCCTATCCTTCCAGAAAACCATCGACACTTGTATATAGTTCATTCAAGATCGTCCAGGGGAATCCCTTTCCTACCCATGCACCTTATGGATTTTGTCATGAAGTAACTAGAACCAAGTCCTGTGGTCAAATAACTGGAAGAAATATGTGGGCCAATGAGAACGTATTAAAATGTCTTGAAACCACTCAAACAATGACATTCGAGCTTCATCCCAACCACACTTACTATCATAGGTCAGTTGTATAGGCTCCTTCATTTAAGTTCTGTGCATCATGAGGAGTAGTTCAGACTTGATGTAAACAATAATTCTTTAGTGTCAGAGTTTGAAACGATAAAAGTGATATAACAAGTTAACTAATGGTTTCTGACTAACAGTTTTGTATTGTGCAATCCATTTTTTCAATGATCTATTGTTCTCTCTTAACAATACTATTTAGAAAGCTATTTGTTTCTGAGACTTACATAGTGTGAATTATTTTACGGTGGTCCATATATAGTGACCGGGCCAAATATCTCACGAAATAAGCGTCAAACGATAAAATTACTAATAATGAAACTTGTCTAGCTTGAAGGGGAAACCAGATGGCGCTATGGTTGGCCCGCTAGATGGCGCTGCCATACGTCAAACGGATATCATCTGCGTTTTTTATTTTTTAAACAGGATCCCCCATTTTTATTACATATTCGTGTAGTACGTAAAGAAATATGAATGTTTTAGTTGGACCACTTTTTTCGCTTTCTGATAGAAGGCGCTGTAATAGTCACAAACATAAGGCTCACAATTTTAGACGAACAGTTGGTAACAGGTACGTTTTCTAAACTAAAATACAGAACGTAGGTACATTTGAACATTTTATTTCGGTTGTTCTAATGTGATACACGTATCTTCGTGAACTTATCATTTCTGAGAATGCATGCTGTTACAGCGTGATTACCTGTAAATACTACATTAATACAATAAATGCTCAAAATAATGTCCGTCAACCTCAATGCATTTGGCAATACGTGTAACGACATTCCTCTCAACAGCGAGTAGTTCGTCTTCCGTAATGTCAGCCCATGCATTGACAATGCGCTGACGCATGTTGTCGGGCGTTGTCGGTGGATCACGATAGCAAATATCCTTCAACCTTCCCCACAGAAAGATATAAGCGGACGTCAGACCCGGTGAACGTGAGGGCCATGGTATGGTGCTTCGACGACCAATCCACCTGTCTTGAAATATGCTATTCAATACCGCTTCATCCATATGCGAGCTATGTGCCGGACATCCATAATGTTGGAAGTACATCGCCATTCTGTGATGCAGTAAAACATCTTATAGTAACATCGGTAGAACATTACGTAGGAAATCAGCATACATAGCACCATTTAGATTGCCTTCGATAAAATGGGGGCCAATTACCCTTCCTGCCATAATACCGCACCATACATTAGCCCACCAAGGTCGATGATGTTCCACTTCTCGCAGCCATCGTGGATTTTCCGTTGCCCATTTGTGCATTATGCCGATTTACGTTACCGCTGTTGGTGAATGACGGTGCGTCGCTAAATAGAACGCGTGCAAAAAATCTGTCATCATCCCGTAATTTCTCTTGTGCCCAGTGGCAAAACCGTACACGACGTTCAAAGTCGTCGCTATGCAATTCCTGGCGCAATCGATGTTGATGTACCATTCTCAACACCGAAATCTTTGAGATTCCCGATTCTTGCGCAATTTGTCTGCTACTGATGTGCGGATTAGCCGTGACACTACCTAAAATACCTATTTGGGCATCATCATTTGTTGCAGGACTTGGTTGACGTTTCACATGTGGCTGAACACTTCCTGTTTCCTTAAATAACGTCACTATCCGGCGAACGGTCCGGACACTTGGATGATGTTGTCCAGAATACCGAGCAGCATACGTAGCACACGCCCGTTGGGCATTTTGACCACAATAGCCATACATCATAAAGAAATATGAAGCAGAATGGCAATGGCAAAAAAGGCATTTCTGGCCACGAGAAGTCTACTAATATCAAATACCGTCCTTAATTTGAGGAAGAAATTTCTGAGGATGTACGTCTGGAGTACAGCATTGTATGGTAGTGAAACATGGACTTTGGGAAAACCGGAACAGAAGAGAATCGAAGCATTTGAGATGTGGTGCTACAGACGAATGTTGAAAATTAGGTGGACTGTTAAGGTAAGGAATGAGGAGGTTCTATGCAGAATCGGAGAGGAAAGGAATACGTGGAAAACACTGATAAGGCGAAGGGACAGGATGATACGACAACTGCTAAGACATGAGGGAATGACTTCCATGGTACTAGAGGGAGCTGTAGAGGGCAAAAACTGTAGAGGAAGACAGAGATTGGAATACATCAAAAAAAAAAAAAAAAAAAAAAAAAAAAAAAAAAAAAAAAAAAAAAAAAAAAGCCATACATTAACACAATATCGACCTTTTCCGCAATTGGAAAACGGTCCATTTTAACACGGGTAATGTATCACAAAGCAAATACCGTCAGCACTGGCGGAATGTTACGTGATACCACGTACTTATACGTTTGTGACTATTACAGCACCATCTATCACAAAGCGAAAAAAGTGGTCCAACTAAAACATTCGTATTTCTTTACGTACTACACGAATGTGTAATAAAAATGGGGGGTTCCTCTTTAAAAAAAACGCATATGATATCCGTTTGACCTATGGTAGCGCCATCTAGCAGGCCAACCTTAGAGAAATCTGGTTTCCCCCTTCCAGCTAGAAAAGTTTTGTTCTTTGTAGTTTTTTCGTTGGACGCTTATTTCGTGATATATCTGGCCCGGTCACTATTAATGGACCACCCTATATATATATATATGTGTGTGTGTGTGTGTGTGTGTGTGTGTGTGTGTGTGGGTGGGTGGGTGTGCGGGTGGGTGGGTGGGTGTGGGTGGGTTGCTTAACTATGAGTTAGCTGTTGCCTCACAAAAGTGAAAGTAATTGTGAATTATGGAGTACTGCACGTAAGCGTGGGTCAGTGCCGGCTATGCTACTCAGCGCAACACGGCTAAGAAATTATGACGTTTTTAGAAAACGAAAATCTCCTTTATAAAATTAGACATGCATTCCGCTAAACTCTGCTACCCCTGTCTCTCCATGAGATCCACAGGGCTCAGGTGAATGCCGTATTCCTTGACTTCAGGATGGCATTTGATACCGTCCTGCACTAACGTTCAGTGATATTAATCGAGCTTTCCGGGTATCGTACAAGATTTGCAACTGAATTCAGGACTCCCTTGAGGACAGATTTCAGCACGTCACTCTCAACGCAATAAAATCGAAAGATACAATTTCAGGAGACCCCAAGGACCTGTGAGAAGATCGTTAATGTTTACAATGTATGTAAATAACCTAGTATAAAGCTTCGGAAGCAGTTTGAGACTCTTCGCAGACGATGCGGATGTGTATAAGAAAGTACAGTGCCAGAAGATAGCTTCGACTTTCAGAATTACGTGCAAAGAACTGATGAATGGTGCAAGCTCTGCCAGTTGTTCTTGAACGCAATAAATGTAACACACGTAGGAAAGGAAATCCACTACCGTACAAGTACAATGCTGATGACATATCTCTGGAAAGTGTATCTGGTGTAAAGCAACTAGGAGCAAATATTCAGAGCGACTTTAAAAGAAGTGATCACATAAAACGCAGGTGAAGGATTGAGGTTCACAGGAACAATCTTCAGTAGATATTACCCATGCACGGGATAGAAGTAATTTACAAGGCGCTTGTTTGACCGAATTTTGAGTTCATAAATCTGGGATCCTTACCAGGTAGGACTGATAGAACAGATAGAGAAGATCCAACGAAGAGCTGCACCTTTCGTCACGGAATCGTTTCGTCGATGCGAGATCGTTACAGAGATGTTCAGCGAACTCCAGAGACAGACTCTGCAAAATGGTTCAAATAGCTCTGAGCACTATGGGACTTAACATCTGAGGTCATCAGTCCCCTAGACTTAGAAATACTTAAACCTAACTAACCTAAGAAAATCACACACACCCATGCACGAGGCAGGACTCGAACCAGCGACCACAGCAGCAGCGCGGTTCCAGACCGAAGCACCTAGAACCACTCGGCCACAACGGCCGACGCAGACTCTGCAACAGAGGCGTTGTGCATCACGAAAGGGTTTACTATTGAAATTTCGGGAGAGTACTCTCCGGGAAGAGTCGAATGTCGTACACTATGTGATCGAAAGTATCCGGACACTCCCAAAATCATACGTTTTTCATATTAGGTGCATTTTGCTCCCACCTATGGCTAGGTACCAACGACCTCAGTAGTCATTACACATCGTGAGAGTGCAGAATGGTGCACTCCGTGGAACACATGGGCTTCGAACGTGCTCAGGTGCTTGGGTGTTACTTTTGGCATACGTCTGTACGTGAGATTTCCACACCCCTAAACATCCCTAGGTCACTGTTTCTGATGTGATAGTGAAGTGGAAACGTGAAGGGACACGCACAACGAAAACGCGTACAGGCCGACCTCATATGTTGACTGACAGAGACCGCCGACAGTTGAAGAGGGTCGTAATGTGTGATAGGCAGACATCTATCCAGACAGGAATTCGAAACTGCATCAGAATCCACTGCAAGTACTATCACAGTTAGGCGGGAAGTGAGAAAACTGGGAATTCATGGTCGAGCAGCTGCTCATAAGCCACACATCACACAGGTAATTACTAAACGACGCCTCGCTGGGCGTAAGGAACGTAAACATTGGACGATTGATCACTGGAAAAACGTTGTGTAGAGAAACGAATCACGGTACGCAATGTGGCGATCCAATGGCAGGGTTTGGGTATGGCGAATGCCCGGTGAACGTCTTCTGCCAGCGTGTCTAGAGCCAACAGTTAAATTCGGAGGCGGTTGTGTATGGGGTGATCCTGTTTTTCATGAAGGGGGGCTTGCACCCCTTGTTGTTTTGCGTGGAAATATCACAGCACAGGCCTACATTGATCTTTTAATCATCTTCTTGCTTCCCACTCTTGAAGAGCAATTCGGGCATGACGATTGCATCTTTCAACACGATCGAGCCCCTCTTTATAATGCACGGCCTGTGGCGGAGTGGTTACATGGCAATAACATCTCTGTAACGGACTGGCCTGCACAGAGTCCTGATCTGAATCGTACAGAACACCTCTGGGAAGTTTTGGAACGCCGATTTCGTGCCAGACCTCACCTACCCACATCGATACCTCTCCTCAGTGCAACACTCCGTGAAGAATGGGCTGCCATTCCCCAAGAAACCTTTCAGCACCTGACTGAACGTATGCCTGCGAGAGCTGTGATCAAGTCTAAGAGTGGGCCAACACCATATTGAATTCAACTGAGTGTCCGGGTACTTTTGATCACTTAGTGTATTACTTCTTCCCAAATATATCCATCGAAATGACCACGACTAGAAAATTCAAGTAATTAAAGCTAATACAGAGGCTTACCGAGAATCATTCTTCTCACGTTCCATTCGCGAGTGTAACATTGAACGGGGAAACTGGTGAGTGGTACTAGAAATACCCTTCACCATGCAGCGTCAGATAGCTTCCAGAATACTGATGTATATGTAATTTAAATAGCTCCTGAGGTAGTTTACACAGCTCCTAAGCTTACATTCCTCGAGATGGTGTGGAGGAGACAGATTTTATAAAGATTTGCTGAGGATTGTGTCGCCTATACCTTGCTGTGAGAATAATGGAATTTAACCAAGTTTTTAACTTTTCTCTAAGAAAGATTTCTCTAACATCGAAAGAAGTACATTTGTGACCATGCGAACGCTGATATCACACATTTACATAGATATTTGCACACTATAGGCGTAGATATATGAACTGGCATCCCTGACCATTAAGAACTTGATTAGAATTTTGCGAACGTGGGTTGACGTCAGCTGTTAGTGAGACATGCAAATTTGTGGCCCACTGGAAGTTGAAGCAAGATTTCCAGCTTATCGTGAGCTTCTCCTGTCCAAACAAACCCCCAGGACCGGCCCAAACTTTGATATGTCACAGAGTCCACATTCCTTAAAGTGGCACATTTAGTAAATCTTGCACTGGGTGAGACACTTATTTTACCATCACTTAGCCCGTCAGGGCACAGGTACCTCAATGACGCTTAAAATGTCTGTGATAATACAGTGCATGTATCCTCACAGTACAGCGACATGTGGCATGTCTGAAGTAACTGACATTGTTCTGACGATTACAGCTGTTGTTTATTCTGAGTCGTGGATTCATACCCATTACATAGCGAATAAACGTCACAGTGCTACAGTATGACTTGCATTGTCAGGTTAATGTGCAGGATGGCACCTGTGACAACTTAGCTACATACCGGTGCATCACATCAAGGCTTTTTAGTAGGTACTGTGAGCACATTGTCGATTATTGTGTGTTGCCTACTATATGCAAAAGGGGATGGTTTTTTTTCTCCTAGACGTCTCCCCCTCTGCAGCAGCCTGTAAATTCAGCGACGATGTGTGCTTACGTAAGGAGCATCCCCTGTTAAAGGGCCATGTTGTGTAGCGCGTATAGTATTACCTCCACTCCCCGTTTCTTGAGCGTCAACACGATGGTGCTGTCAACCTAAACAGGACTTCGCTTGACGGTTAGCAAGGCACATGGAACTCTTGTTAGGCACGTTAATTCCTTTCTCACATCTACGTCTCCTTCTCTCCTGAATCTCATCTAATCTTTACCTTCTTTGCACTGGGCTTCGCTCTCTCTCTTCCTATTTCCTTTGCCGTTCCTAACAATTTTTGCCTGTCTAAAATCGCGTCACTACGTAGACGGTGACCAGAGCATGTACTTCAGCTGAAATGCCCTCGTCACGCTGTTGGATCTCCCCTAAGACACTTGTAACGGATTGTGTTACGAATGTTACGAATTCTCCCAAGAACGCCACTTGCCAAGACGAGTGCGTGGGCAAGGCTGGTAATAAAGACTGCGTTTGGAAGTAATTGATGAATGTGAACTAAGATTACAGTTACTGTATCCTCTTTGACCCATAATTGGCGTACCAATTTTATTTCTACCAACAGCGAATGAAAGTATCAATAATAATTCTCTAGGTATAGAGGAATCTAAATCAAATTGATTTCGCCTGCCGTCATTTTGAGAAAATAATAATTGTTCAGTATGACGACGGCCGTTAAAAAGACTCATGTTTAAACTGAGCGTCGCCTTGGTCTGTAGGCTCACAGGATTACAGAAAACCGTTACAACTGCCGTAGCTACGCCAGGTTAGAAAACCTCTGGGACGAAAGGAAGCGATTGGTTCTGAGGCCCAGCAGGTGACAGCTAGCCGTTTGACCATCCAGCAAGTTGGCACTATAACTACTTCGTTCAGCCGTAGGAACAGTAGTGTGAGGTGGGGACCAGCCAACAAAACCACTAAGCATCGCCGCTCCGGGATATTTTGCAACGTCTTCTTGTAAGATCCACTAGATGCCGTGTCACCAGCAATCGCGTCTTCTTTGTTGATACTCTGCGGTGTAGTTTAACGATTCGTTACTTCGATCACAGTCTAGAAATGACACTCGGATTCTGACACTGATTCGGTCGTTTGTCGATCCCGGTATTTAGCAGCACTACGGGACAGCTGCAGCGCCAGCCATGCGATAGCCTTCAAAATGGTTCAAATGGCTTTAAGCACTATGGAACTTAACTTCTAAGGTCATCAGTCCCATAGAACTTAGAACTACTTAAACCTAACCAATCTAAGGACATCACACACAACCATGCCCAAGGCAGGATTCAAACCTGCGACTGTAGCGGTGGCGCGGTTCCAGACTTTATGCGCCTAGAACCGCTCGGCCACACCGGCCGACTGCGATAGCCTTAACTCTGCCACTTCTCCCCCGTTTTGATGCGTACACCTAGTTCTAATGGCTCAGTATTCTCTCTCGGAGATGTTATCGAGTTAAACTTCTGTAGTTACAGGCCAGTGCTCTGTTATGTCTCGTTCTGTACATCTTTCTTTCGTGTCAGCAGAGGCTGCCTTCGGTTAAGAGTACCATGTTTCGCACTGATTTCAGCCGCGCGTGATTAGCCGAGCGGTCTGAGGCGCTGCAGTCATGGACTGTGCGGCTGGTCCCGGCGGAGGTTCTAGTCCTCCCTCAGGCATGAGTGTGTGTGTTTGTCCTTAGGATAATTTACATTAAGTAGTGTGTGAGCTTAGGGACTTATGACCTTAGCAGTTAAGTCCCATAAGATTTCACACACATTTCTGCACTGATTTCAGTATATAACACTTTGTTTATCTTCTGTACGTTGATTTAATAGTGTTGCGATTTCTACCACCTCATCGAGTATCCGTACACATCAGTGGCTCCCTACAATTAGAGTCGTAAAACGTAAACTACGTTCAAGGCCGTGGTGGACCCAGCGGTAGCGACCGGCCGGGATGTCACTCTCAGACCACAGGCGTCACCAGATGCGGCTATGGAGGGGCATGTGGTGAGCACACCGACCTCCTGGCCGTATGCCAGTTTCCGAGACCGGAGCCGCTACTTCTCAATCAAGTAGCTCCTCAGTTTGCCTAGCAAGGGCTAAGTGCACCCCGCTTGCAAAACAGCGCTCGGTAGACCGGGTGGTCACCCATCCAAGTGCTAGCCCAGCCCGACAGCGCTTAACTTCGGATACCCGACGCGAATCTGTGTTACCAGTGCGGCAAGGCCATTGGCACAAGTTAGATCGTAGCCCATGCCCTTCCACGGTTTGGTACTGTGTAGAGTATTAATATGTCATTCCGGCCGCCTATCAATATTTGTCTCGTCCGCTGCCTGGGGCAAGCCCTGTTCATTTAGGCCACTTGGGGTACGGTGTGGTAGCGGACACTGAACAGTTCTTTTAGCAGGTCACTCGGTTCGTTCGGCTGGTTCGCAGCCAACTGTGGCACACACTACCACTCACCGGTGAACCGTAAATTTACTTTCATAATCTTTTCTTAAAGATTTGACTTTATTTACTAACGATTCATCAAGAACATTAACACATTCAATCACACTATGTGAGCGTGGAAGTAGTTGCCGGTGGGTAACTGATGAAAACAAATTAAATTTCAATAAATGGAAATTTTATTCCTAAAAAACCCTTTCTGTTTCTTAAAAAAAAAAACAGATCTAAAAATTAAAATCAGAAAGCACCCTCTAAATATCAAGTTACAATTTATTCAGAGACAGAAATAACAATTTTTTTTTGACAGTATGAGCTTTCGGGCTGAGAAGCTTGCCGCTCTCTATTAACACGGCCGTAGTCACGACCGCTCACAACAACATCTGAAAGACTACACTGGTGCAAATCTGCAACACACCAGATTACTTTAAATTAAAAATATTAACAACTCACACACACACATAAACTATGCACCCTGTAGGAGGAATGGAAATTGTACAAAACACTCACATTAAAAAAAAAAAAATTACTTGCTACCGAAAGTGCAACTTGTTTTTTAAAGAAACCTTTTACGGTGGAAGGGTGGCAACTTCATATACTAAAATGAACATTTAAATAAAAACCCATGAAATGCAGTCTTACATAAAATATAAAATGTACAAACTTGCTCTACATTACACATATACCGCCTCTCAAGATGATAGGCAAGATAAAAATATACACTCCTGGAAATTGAAATAAGAACACCGTGAATTCATTGTCCCAGGAAGGGGAAACTTTATTGACACATTCCTGGGGTCAGATACATCACATGATCACACTGACAGAACCACAGGCACATAGACACAGGCAACAGAGCATGCACGATGTCGGCACTAGTACAGTGTATATCCACCTTTCGCAGCAATGCAGGCTGCTATTCTCCCATGGAGACGATCGTAGAGATGCTGGATGTAGTCCTGTGGAACGGCTTGCCATGCCATTTCCACCTGGCGCCTCAGTTGGACCAGCGTTCGTGCTGGACGTGCAGACCGCGTGAGACGACGCTTCATCCAGTCCCAAACATGCTCAATGGGGGACAGATCCGGAGATCTTGCTGGCCAGGGTAGTTGACTTACACCTTCTAGAGCACGTTGGGTGGCACGGAATACATGCGGACGTGCATTGTCCTGTTGGAACAGCAAGTTCCCTTGCCGGTCTAGGAATGGTAGAACAATGGGTTCGATGACGGTTTGGATGTACCGTGCACTATTCAGTGTCCCCTCGACGATCACCAGTGGTGTACGGCCAGTGTAGGAGATCGCTCCCCACACCATGATGCCGGGTGTTGGCCCTGTGTGCCTCGGTCGTATGCAGTCCTGATTGTGGCGCTCACCTGCACGGCGCCAAACACGCATACGACCATCATTGGCACCAAGGCAGAAGCGACTCTCATCGCTGAAGACGACACGTCTCCATTCGTCCCTCCATTCACGCCTGTCGCGACACCACTGGAGGCGGGCTGCACGATGTTGGGGCGTGAGCGGAAGACGGCCTAACGGTGTGCGGGACCGTAGCCCAGCTTCATGGAGACGGTTGCGAATGGTCCTCGCCGATACCCCAGGAGCAACAGTGTCCCTAATTTGCTGGGAAGTGGCGGTGCGGTCCCCTACGGCACCGCGTAGGATCCTACGGTCTTGGCGTGCATCCGTGCGTCGCTGCGGTCCGGTCCCAAGTCGACGGACACGTGCACCTTCCGCCGACCACTGGCGACAACATCGATGTACTGTGGAGACCTCACGCCCCACGTGTTGAGCAATTTGGCGGTACGTCCACCCGGCCTCCCGCATGCCCACTATACGCCCTCGCTCAAAGTCCGTCAACTGCACATACGTTTCACGTCCACGCTGTCGCGGCATGCTACCAGTGTTAAAGACTGCGATGGAGCTCCGTATGCCACGGCAAACTGGCTGACACTGTCGGCGGCGGTGCACAAATGCTGCGCAGCTAGCGCCATTCGGCGGCCAACACCACGGTTCCTGGTGTGTCCGCTGTGCCGTGCGTGTGATCATTGCTTGTACAGCCCTCTCGCAGTGTCCGGAGCAAGTATGGTGTGTCTGACACACCGGTGTCAATGTGTTCTTTTTTCCATTTCCAGGAGTGTATTTCAGAGATTCGGCCGTACACTTCAAGGAATAAATTCGTCAACACTGAATCCGACAAACAAGACAGAGGCAGCTATTAACGTACGACAGACAGACAGACAGACAGACACTAACTGCCTAACAAATGCGAACGGGAGACAGACGAGCAAGCTGGGGACGAGAGACTGACCAAGAAACAAGTAAGATTTAACAACTAAATAAGACAACATATCACGAATCACTTAACTTATATTAAACTGCGATGCCTGACGAAGACCTGGCGCTGTACCCCCAAAACGCTCTGCCGAACCGTCCGCTGCCGGCCGCTTCAACGGACGCAGGAAGGAGCGCCGATCTCCCGTCTCATGGCGTCGCAGTTCGCCCCGGCCACACCGATGTCGTGGGTTGGTTCCTGTTGCTCTCGTGTCGGCCGCGAAGACACTACCCCTCGCTACACGGTGCGGGTCACTGGACTCACGTGGCGACCTCACATGCGCCGACGCTAAACACGGACAGGTAATCTTGTGTCCCAGTGGGCGACCGACCAACCGATCGATCCAACCGCCAATACCCATTGCCTGAACAAAATCGAGCAGACTGGCGCCCCAACACGTACTAGCACTCCGGACGACAGACAGACACTGACTGCCCCACACTGACCCGGCTGACCAACTGACCAGACTCTCCGAGACTGACAGACTGACCCCGCTACCCAGCTCATAGCACCCCTTAAATGCACGTGAACAGGCAACCTTTCCCCTTTCCCACCAGAGGGAGACACCAAAGCTGCGATTGCCACAGCAACGCCACCCCCAGAAACGGAGGGCGACTGGTTGACACTACGCGCTGCGGGGCGCTCTTCAAAACAGCAATTTTTACCACGGCTCAACCTGCTTTTTCCTGTCCGCAGCTGTCCGCCGACGGCAACACGACGACCAGCACGCTGTCTTTCGCGGCGAGCGTCGACGACGCAGACAAGCGGCTGGCCTGCCGCGCGGAGAACAGCGCCGTCTCCAGCGAAGCCCTGGAGGACGGCGCGCGCCTGCAGATACACTGTGAGTACCGTACGGACTGCCCTCGTCCGCTGCACTGAGCTATCCAGGCCATATGCACTCGCCATCCTGAGAGTGCGGAATGCAACATTTCCTAGCGTCAAAAAGTTAACCATAATAACGGAAAAAAAACGTATTGCCTTATCCGGATTACTGATCTCAAGGAACGAGCTACAGGTTTGGCATACAACAGTACCAGAAATATAATGTTAGAAGAGTTCTGTAAGAAAATAATACAGCTGGGAAAGTCTTCCACAGGAAAAGAAGCTGTTAAGAGGGGATATGGTTACCCCTGACAGCCACACACGCTACACAGTGACTTGGCGTGCTCTTTACGAGATTGTTCAAGAGCTCTTTTGACAGTCGATCCCACTCCTCAGCAAGAGCGATATGGAGGTCTTGACGAGTCATAGGAGGCTAACTGAAGGCACTTAGCCTTGCATCCCGGGCATGTTCTGTAAGATTCAGATCTGCGGACCTTACTGGCCAGTCAAATCAAAATGTTTAAATGTGTGTGAAATCTAATGGGACTTAACTGCTAAGGTCATCAGTCCCTAAGCTTGCACACTACCTAACCTAAATTATCCTAAGGACAAACACACACACCCATGCCCAAGGGAGGACTCGAACCTCCGCCAGAACCAGCCGCACATTCCATGACTGCTGCGCCTGAGACCGCTCGGCTAATCCCGCGCGGCGCTGGCCAGTCCATTAGACTGATATCTTCCTCTAAATCTACATCCACACAATTAGTCTGCCATGCACGCTCATAGAGTTCATCGAACCAAATTCAAACTATTCCTCTACTATTCCACTCTCGAACAGCATGCAGGAGAAACGTTCAGTAAAAATTTGTTCTGTGCCATCTCTGATGTCTCTTATCTTATGATGATGATCATTTCTTCCTACGTAGGTGAGCAACCACTAAAGTTGTTGATTGATAAGCATGAGAAGATTCTGCCGCAACAAAATACTTCTTCCTTTTCATCGTTGCCACAGCATTTCACATATAAATTCCACGTCACTCTCTCCCCTATTTAGCAAATATTCAGAACGAGCTGCCCTTCGTTGAACTTTTTCGATGTTCTCCGCCAATCCCACCTGTTGCGGATTCGACACCACACAGCAATACTCCAAAAAATGACGAACAAGTGTAGTGCACACACTGCATTTTCTAACTGTTCTGCCAATAAATCGCACTCTTCGGTTCGGCTACATTATTTGTGCTACAGTTTCAGTGTAAGTTATTGTTAATTGTATAGTGCGCGCAAAATACCGTGGCTGCTAGGTGCGCAGACGCCTAGGGAAGCATGTGGAGTCGCTCAGAGTGCTGTAGGGAATATGCTGAGCGCTGGAGGGAAAGTGCCGTTCGAAACTGAAGCCTATGCTCGCATTTTTTGTAAATATTAAGTGCGACCCCTCCGCACCCCCATCCGCATGGTGACCATTCTAAAAAGATCTACTGTCACACCTATTTACGTTAGTATCTAAAATGAATTCTGGGGAAACTGCAGCAATTTATTTTCGTCTGGCTTGCTAACCATTTGTAACTTCGAGAGAAGCGTCATGAGTGGCGAATTCTGAGTAAAACCTACACATATCTCTGGTTACCATGTTAAAATTGGTTTCTTTTGCCAGAACACAGGGCATTTACGTTGTCTCACCTCACTAACATCTTGTGTAGACACAGCTCCGAGAGAATTTTGGAACAGTGGTTTATTAAGCGAGGAAAAGTGAAGTCAGTACCTTATGAAGGGGCACATCGTGAGTACAAAAAATATGTAATGTCTTCAAAGATGTTGTTCCAAAACGCACAGCATTTCTCGTTTCACCAACTATCGATGACCCTGAATAATCACATTCTTTCACCCGAAAAGGTCTGTTGTGATCGGAATAACACAGTACATAAAGAAATTTTATATAATAAAGAAAGGGAAAATACTCTTCTCTTTGCGTGTTATCATTTGGCAAAGTCTCATTTTCTTATCTGAAACCGTTTATGAAATATGAGGAATGTTGTGGATATTTCACTCTGGCTTTATCACCGGCGCGGCGCGATTGCAAATGCATGTGCTACTTAAAATAAATTTCCTTGAGATTAGTGACAGACAGACACCTCTACCGATGCCTAAAGAAAAATTCAGTATGTTAGCTAAATTTCGTATGCAACATATGAATTATGCACCAGTCGCCATCTCTATTTTTTATCGCCACACTTTACCGAATTTCGCGCTGTATCTTACTTTCACGTAAATATCACATTAACTATGACCATTAACGAAATGATGGGCAGACCATCATGACCCAGATATATAAAGCTATAAGTAAAGCAAAACGAATCTTTTTTATCGAAAAGTTTCTGTAAAATGGTCTAAAAATATTTGTACGTTTCGCGCCTCGATTCTGTCATCGCTGACCAGCCGAAAAGTAGAAACACTTGTCGGCCTCCCCTTACGAACAAACGTATGAACTTCCCCAGGGCTTTGGACGAAAAGTGGACACTGCGCATCGGCCGCTGTAGCCTTTGCGAGCGACAATCCCTAAGTATATAGTTGAGCTGACAGTCTTTAGATTTATGTGATTTATCGTATAAGCGAAATTTCCTTTAATACCCATGTGGATGATTTCACACTTTACTTTATTTAGAGTAAACTGCTACGTTTCTCACCATAGAAATATCACGTCTAAATCATTTTGCAAATTTGTTTTGATCACCTGATGACTTTACAAGAAAGTAAGGTGCAGCTTCATCAATAAACACTCAAAGAGGGCTGCTCAGATTGTCTCCTAAATCTTCTTGCAGAGCAGCTTGATGCGGTAGGGAATTATCCTTCATAAAGAGCAAGTCTAGAGGACTGCAAGTCCGAAAAAGCGAACATTTTGAAGAAGTAACCCATATCTGAGCTTTTACAGTATTTCTCCTACCACCAAGGCAGATATTCTGCAACGTACGGCCATTCAGCATGATGCTCGCTCACGCTATTCCATTACCACCAAATATGTCTCCTTTCACGATGTTCCCGTGTTGTATCGACTACCAGGCTCTCTCCAGAGACGAGAATCATTTTGCAAACTCAAGCGCGTTTCATCTGGGAGGAGAAAATTGATCCAATCATTCAAGATCCAATTTTGGATTGTTGATTCCCCAATACATAGGCCCTCCCTATGCTGGAGTGAGCGGGATGCATACAGGCGGACGTCTGGCCATCCACCCTGGTGTTCTTCGCCTGCAATACCCAGTCTGTTGGCAGGAAGCAACTCCGTGCGTAGCTGCAAGTTCTGAAGCCAGTTGTCTTGTACGTGAACGCCGATTTCGTCGGCCAGTTACGGACAGGTATCGGTCCTGCTGTGAGGTTCTTGTTTTCGGTCGGCCTTGTACTGGCCAGCCACGTACATCCGAGTCTCGAAACTGTTGCCAAACCTCGAAATGACCCTTTGTGGCACATGCGAGTATACTTATAATAGCATCGTAACCGGAAGTTAAACACTAGCCATGCCCGTTTCTAGACGGCCAAGCATTCTACCGTAGAAAACACAGTCCAAACTGGGTCTCTGTGGCATTAAGTTGTCAGCTTCACCAAAGCGCTACTCTCTGCTCACTGTGAAATGACTAACAATACCGAGGCCAGAGTCATATAACACACGGCTCGTTTTTAACTTTCGGTTACGACGCTATTCACAGTACGAAGTACTCCTTTCCTGTGCAGTGATAAAAATTATGATTCGTAGGTTCATTTTGTGTGACTGGTGACCATTCTTCTTTTCATTTTTGTGTCTTCGTGATTATGATTAACTTTTGGACACTAGTATACATCAATGCTCTGCAAGCCACCACATGGCCTCTGGTGGAGTGTACTTCCTGTACCCCTATCAGTTTTCCTTTTTCTCTTTGGGTAGTGAACAATACATTAAAAATTATTGCAAAGCCGTTTCCTTAAAAATGGAGGACCCCCACTCTCTAACTTGCAAAAGCAGTATCTGAAAAGGTTCTAGTGTGATCTCTACGAAAAAGTTCATATTTCCAAAATTATATCACAGAACGCGTGTGTGCGAAGTTGTTCATACGTCTGGGTGTGGTCAGTCGTTAATATGGTGCCATATATGGTGTAGGACACAAACGGTTGAGGGGTAGCGTTTTAGGGCACAGCGAATAGTGTATATCGCCAAGCCGTGAGAAGAGTACCTAGGCAACACTCTGAACGAGTGGTAGGCTTTATACTGCTAACACCGACGGTTCATGTAAGGCTGCAAGGATTGTTAGTATTTTGGAATTTACTGTTGTTTCTGAGCACCGACGATGTCTCCGAGGTCAAGGACAGAGAACTCGATTCTGCAACATGCCAAGGTCTTCACCAGGGCAGCCATTTTAATTATAAAACCAGCCGCTCAGTGCAAATTATCATGTGTTGTTTGTTTGTGATTCTGTTGCTGTTAACTTCCCGTGGCTGCCGGTTGTTTGACTGTTTGGCGCTAACAATGCCTGTCACTCTTTCTGTGATGTTTACCGACCTTGTTGTATGCTTCTGCGTGAGCTAGGATGTTTCTAATTTCCCGTTACTGGTCATTCCGCGGATGCACGTGGGAGGAAGCAATACGGTGGTTACCTTTCTCAGTTTTAACAGTGAACCATACCGCTGTGCAGATCAGTTCTCTTGCAGCTGACGTTGCATGAGCTTCTCCGTGACGCTTTAGACTTTACTAAATGAATCGGTGGCGAAACGCGCTGCTATTCTTCGAATGTACTCCATATCGTCTGTGAATCATATCTCTTAAGAGTCTTAGACTTTCGAGTAGTATACAAGTATTTCTCAACGATGGTTTCATGAGCAACATCCTTCGTGGGTGGACTACACTCCCTAATGATTCTTCCAATGAATTAGTGTTCCATATGACTTTGTTTTATGTGGTCGTGCCATTTTAAATAGTTTCCAACGCATACTCCTAGCTGTTTAATGGATGTGACTCTTTCCAGTGATCGGTAATCGGGTAACCATACAGTAAGGGGCTTTCCTACATGTTAATGCAGAATACTTTCCTTAACAAACATGGGAATTATACGGCCAACCGGTTGCAAATAACTGTTTGCTACAATTGACCTCGACGCCCTAGGTTTAAACACCCTTAGTAGATGTCGAAACCTAGATCTGTTGTATCAAACAGTTATTTGCAATCGCCTGGCTGTATAATTCCTATATTTGAAATTTGTTTACGTTTGCTGAGAAACACCATCTTTAAAACTGTCCTTTCCTTATGTTTATGTTGACGGTCAGCTGCCAGTTCTTTCACCAACCACCGTGTCTTGTCGGGACTTCCGGCATTACATTATAATTTTCTGAATGAAGAACATTATGGAGCCACAGACGTTATCCTCATTGTCTTTTACATGTGTTGCGAACAGCTGCTGTCATACAACACTCCTCCGGGACACTTCAGGAGCTACACTTAGTCTGAAAATCTCTCTCTGTTAATAAAGGTGTGATGAGTTCCATTTACTAGCAACTCTTCAATACAATCACAAACCTGGTCTGATATTCCGTACGCTAGTATTTTCTTCATTAGGCGACAGGGAGGAACACGTGAAAAGTCAATAACGACAAAGGGTAACGAATTCATTAGCATTAACTGAATTGGAATTTACCCGTGTGAGAAATACAATGGTTTAAAAAGATTCATCCAGGTTCAATACACTGTATCTCCCTGCATGAATTGCGTCAGTTGTGGTAGTTAGTTATAAACCTCTTTAATCGGACCCTGCGGTATTTTCTCCTATGGCAAGATCCAAGCTTGTGGTGGTGTTCTGAAGGCTTTTTCTGCACAGATTGTTTCTACTGGCAGAAGATTCCTTTTCTGAGCTGTGATTCTCAGACAGAATGGAATGGCGGAGGGTACTTTATGCACTACTATCTGTCCCTTCTTTCCTATTCCAGTCGCTTATAGTTTGCGGGATGAGAAATTGCTGGGAAACCTCAGTGTGTGCTCGAAACTCTCTAATTTTATCTTCGTCGTCCTTTCGCGAGATACATGCAGGGGGAATGTACTATTGGTTGACTCTTCTAGGAATGTACACCTCGGAACTTTAACAGTAGGCCATAACGCGGTGTAGAACGCCTCTCCTGCAGCGTCTGCCATTTAAGTCTGCTGACTTTCTCCTACAAAATGAATCTGTTATGAAGCGCGCTGCTCTTATGTGGATCCTCTGTATCTCCTCTGTCAGTCTTGTCTGGTAGGGAACCCATACTGAGGACCAATATTCAAGTATATCACGAATGAATGTTTTGTAAACTACTTTCTTTGTTGATCGACTATATTTCCTCGGGATTCTTCCAGAAAATCTTTCTGCATCTTCCTTACTCGCGATAATTTTTATATAGTCGATACACTTCAAAGCGATCTAGATACTTTGTGCAAATAACTATTCCCAGCCATTGTTCTGCTGTTTTGTGATCATGCAATAAAGGTCTCTCTCTGTATGTATTTGCAGTACGTTGTCCGCCTCCGTAGCGTAGCACTAGCGTTACCGCCAACCACGCCGTTGTCCCGGGTTCGATTCCTGGCAGGGCACTCGTGTTGTGTGTCCTTCATCATCATTGACTCATAAGTCGCCGATGTGGCGTCACCTAAAAAGGACTTGCCATACGGCGCCCGAACTCCCCTGAAAGGGGCCTCCCGGCCAACAATGCCATACGATCATATCATTTTTTATTGCAGTACGTTGCATTATGCATCAAAGGTAAATCTTATGATTATTCAGTCGGCTCTTCAGCGTACTGATGAGGATTATCTGATGCATAATGGCAGATTTGCTATGATTCACAGACGCGAATAGGGTGGACTAAGTTTCATCTGATGAAAGGAGGATTAAACTGTCTCAATGACATATCAGTGAAAAACATCAGGCAGACCCGGACAAGAGCAGTTAATTCAGGGAGATTGAAATCTATGTGATGTTAATATGAAGATCCTTCTCAATAATATTCTGGCACGACGATCCTTGAATTCCCCCTTATAAAACAGGTCGTGCTGTTTTGTACGGCTATCCTGCAGACCTCCAAGTGAGCGATATTTTCTTATAGAGGACGCATTTTGAATAGTTCTGTCATGTTCGCTCTTCTATTTAGATACCCCTGCCCCGAAATGCTCAAAGTGCTTTTCGGGACGGTTATCTTGGTCACCACTAGCACAAGACGCTTTCTTCGTCCATTCCACAATTCATTATCTTCGCAGTGAATTCAAAACCTATTCTTAGAAGACTTTCACGGATAACCTGATGTATGCTAAACTGCTGCCGTCCACTACAATGGCTAACTATGACGATTTTTAATTGACACTGTCCTATTAAATTTAAATGACTGACGGAAGGACAAATTATTGCACCAGTAAAATATCAGATCATCACTATTTTATTTAAATTGGAAAGTGAATTTTTAACGACATACAAATATACAGTTATTTCGACTTATTTGAAACGGCGCGGATAAATTTTGACCCCAAAAGTTATTATTTATTTTCGTAAATAATTTGCTCATGTTAACGATTCCCTTCGATACGACATTCTGTCTTCCCGCTATGATCCGCACGATGAATGTTTACTGCAATAACTACAGACTGTAAAAGAATCAAATAGAATTAATGCATATACACAAAAAATTCACGAAAAAGAAATTGCGATTGAAATAAGGAATGCCGATGATTTATGGGGTGAATTGTGTAAAAGAGAAAGGTAATAGAAAAGCTTTTAGCTTGATGAATGCTACCATTGTAGGCTAGAATCTTCCACGTTACGTGTTATCTGTATCGCAAGCTACTTATTTATTTATTTATTTGTTTTATAAAACTGTATTTCTTGCAAGTGTGACATTATATTCTCCTGTTACCCATTACACTCTAACAGGGTTTCGCAAACAAATTTTTGACACACACTTCATAGACTAGTAAGTTTCATTGAAAATCTATCATTTCTAATGACGTTCTTCAGCTTCTCCTGGCATAGATAATGAGATCAATAGGAACAATTGCACTTTGTCATCATTAGGTACGAAACTGACGATGGCAGCGTTGCCACTTGTTGAAGTATCGTGTCTGTTGGATAACGAGTTCCGATCTTACTTTTTGCCATAATTCACCAAACTTGAACATCAGTAAAATGTAAAGTTAATCTTACACGAAGTACACGCAACATGCACCGTGTTGTCATACACAAGCTTGCCGTCGATCAGCGAGTGAATGTGCAGACCTGCGTTAACAGCGGCGTCTAGCAAGACAAGCCAGATCCATTAGCGCTGCCAGCACGCAATAGCGTGATCGGTGCAGATACCGTCGATGTAGCGTTCACGCGGCGCTAGACGTTTAGTCGGCACATTCTGGGAACACAGAGAATGCGCCGGAGAGCAGCACCTGCACGTAACCTACTACGAAATAGCCCGGGGTTATCGATTCGTCCAGCTGCCAAGAAGTAGCTGTGGCCGATGACACAATACTCTGGGGTGACAAAATTCGTGGGCTAGCGATATGCACATATGCAGGTGACAGTAGTATCGTGTACACCAGTTATAAAAGAACGCTCCATTGGCGGAGCCTCCATTTGTACTCAAGTGGCTCATGTGAAAAGGGAGCATTCCGTTTCGGAAATCGTTAGGGAATTCAATATTCCGCGATCCACAGTGTTAAGAATGTGCCGAGAATGCCAAATTACAGGCATTGCTTCACACAAAGGACAACGCAGAGGCTGACGGCCTTCACTTAACGGCTGAGGACAGCGGCCTTTGGCGTAGGGTTGTCACTGCGTCAAATAAGCCCAGAAATCAATGTAGGACGTACTATGAAAGTATCCGTTAGCATAGTGTGGCGAAATTTGGCGTTAACGGGCTACGGCAGCAGCCGACCGACGCCACTGCATTTGCTAATAGCATGACATCGCCTGTAGCGCATCTTGAAAGCTCGTGACCATATCGGTTGAGCCCTAGACGACTGGAAAACCTTCGCCTAGTCAGATGAATTCCCATTTCAGTTGGTAAGAGCTATTGGTAGGGTTCGAGTGTGGAGCACACCCAACGATACAGTTTGTCAACAAGCCACGGTCCAAGTTTGTGGTTGCTCGATAATAGTGTGGAGTGCGTTTACACGCAATGGGTTGGGTCCTCTAGTCCAACTGAACGAATTATTGACCGGAAATGGCTATGTCCGGCTACTTGGAGGCCATTTTGAGCCAGTCACGCACTTCATGTTCCCAAAATAGGCGAATACATATAGACGACAAGGCACCAAGTTACCGTGCCGCAGTTGTTCATTTGAAGAACGTTCTGGACAGTTCGATCAATGATTTGGCCACCCACACCGCCCGACATAAATTCCATCGAACATTTGTGGGACATAGTCTAGAGATCATTTGTGCACAAAATCTGCCACCGGCAACAATTTCGCTATTACGGGCGGCAACAGAGGCAGCACGGGTCAATATATCTGCAGGGGACTTTCAACGACTTACTGAGACCACACTACGTCGACTTGTTGCACTACGCCTCAAAAAAGGAGTAGCGACACGATATTACGAGGTATCCCATGGCTTTTGTCTCCTCAGTTTAGGATCCATACGGCCATTCACTCAATTCACGACAGCTTGAGCACACCAATGGGTGGTCGCCGTATAACAATACATGCAATCTCCCGTACTATGGCTCATGCTGTTTCTTCGAAGCATGTAACAAATAAGAAAAAATTTGGAAATTTGTGGTAAGGTCTTAGGGACCAAACTGCTGAGGTCATCGCTCCCTAAGCTTACACACTACTTAATCTATCTTCAAACTAACTAACGCTAAGGACAGCACACACAGCCATGCCCGAGGGAGGACTCGAACCTCCGACGGAGGGAGCGGCGCTGACCGTGGCATGACGCCTCAGACCGCTGGCAATCCAGCGCGGCAACATACAAGAAATTTTTAGGTTACTGACATTTTATATTTATTTAGCGACTATGTAGCCCTATGTATTTTTAAGGGCTTCGGTCTCCATTGCTTTTCACTCGTGAGCAGATACAGATTGTCCTATCGATCATTAAACATCACAAAATAAGTTCTTAAAATGTTAATATAACCGAAGTTCTGGCCGTGTTGCAGCAACCGTGCTAAGAGGCTAGATTCTTATAGCGGAATATAGGTAAAACTCCCGAAAATCACAAATATATGCAAAGCTATAGAGAGGTACGTGACAAGTAAAATGCGATTACGGAGCTGAATGAAGTCCTGTTCTTCAATCCTTTGCTTTGGAGATAAATAAGTATTAAAAACAACTGCAGAGATACAAAATCTGAAGCAACGGTAGCGTCTTACATCGGTGCTACCCATTTAACGCATCACTTTAAGTCAATAACGACGTGTATAGTGTTGGCATAGCCTAATAAATGACAAAAGAGGAAATCAGGAGGACCGTTGGTTTTTCTTCGCCGAACCTCATTTGGTCATGTGCTCAGTCAACAATAAATACAGCAAACAGACTCCAGATACTTAAAGTCGTACCATGAAAACCTTGGCTGAACGCTACTAGTTGAACTCCGGTGTTTCACACGTATGGGAAGCCGCTAAAATATCACCCTTACACTAGTTCTCAGTATTTTCAGTATAGAAAAATACTATACCTTCAAATGAAGAATGTTGTGAGTGCATAAAGACAACTGGATGTGTGAAACAAACGGTGATGGAAACTTCCTGGCGGACATCGAAAAGCAGAACGGCCAGTGGGCGCCAGCTTGCGTCCCATCGCTATCTACATCTACATCTACAGTCATACTCCGCAAGCCACTTGACGGTGTGTGGCGGAGGGTCATTGAGTTAGGTCTTATCATTGGCGTTAGAGACGTGGGAATATGACACTGACAGATGGCAGAGACTACTCGTTGTGCTGCAAAAACAGGCGGTGACAGGTCGAACTCGGCATAATAGTCCCTCAGTACGGACTACATCATGAACAGATCGTAGTATTATTAACTACGAAATTTTTCTTGTTTTCACCCATACCACTTCCTCCCAAAATATGGAAAGCAAAGAAAAAGAGGTGTGGCTGCATCCTTTAAGTCTTTCCACAGCCGGCCTTGGTGGCCCAGTGGTATTAGGCGCTTCAGTCTGGAACAGCGCGACCGCTACGGTCAGAGGTTCGAATCCTGCCTCAGGTATGGATGTGTTCAAATGGCTCTGAGCACTATGGGACTTAACTTCTGAGGTCATCAGTCCCCTAGAACTTAGAAGTACTTAAACCTAACTAACCTAAGGACATCAAACACAGCCATGCCCGAAGCAGGCTTCGAACCTGCGACCGTAACGGTCGCGCGGCTCCAGACTGTTGTGCCTAGAACCGCTCGGCTACCCCGGCCGGCCATGGATGTGTGTGATGTCATTAAGTTGGTTAGGTTTAAGTAGTTCTAAGTTCTAGGGGACCGATGATCACATATGTTAAGTCCCACAGTGCTCAGAGCCATTTGAACCAAGTCTTGTCACAAAATCCCAAGTTTTGAAACGTGTTATGTCTTACCTGGTGTCAAAAGGAACTCCTCTCCACGATCAGGCCCTGAAAACCACATGCCGTGTCAGCATCCACCGACGGAGTTGCTTGGGTGCAGTAAGGAGGAGCATGTGGTCAACACACCGCTCTCCTAGCCCCTCCTGTCCCACGTTTACAACCTTGGAACCACCACAACTTCTCAACCGGTCTTAAGAGCTCGAGTGCTCCCCGTGCCAGTCTATAACTGCTTGCAGTATCAGGAGTTGGTCTCTGTCCCTCTGCACAATTTTCAGCCGCTCTGTTCGATTAGCTACAGTGATGGACGAAAGAGAGGCAGTATATTTTTAAAACTGTGTTTTTCACTCCTTTCATATCTGCATAACCTTCGTCATCTGATTTCTTTTTCTGATTTACACTCTGGAGCAGCACTGCACAAGGTATGTGGTTCCTTTTTGACTGCGCTGGAACTGACGTTGATTCTTGCAAATAAAATAGAAAACAAGTGCGTCTTAATATGTCTGATGATTATACACTTGTCTTCGTCGTTAAGAAGTCCTTTCTTTGCTTTAACATCGCAGACGCGTTTCTTGTTATCCCAACCTCACATTTATGGCTTAAGAATGCAATGTAAGACGAAATACAGAAATGTACAATAGAATACTTTTAACATCGATCCTTAGTATCTTGTCGCTTGTAATCATTCTATTACCACATCAATGCCCACACTGGCTCAGACAGCACGACATGTTCTGAGATAAACAACCTTTGCTACGAGGGAGCGAGCTTTACAAAGGCTCGCTACATTTTATTAACTAATATTAAAAAGAACTAATGCATAGTACACCAAATTACAAAAAAAAAAAAAAAACGTTAACGCACTGTGACCGACGGTCACTCCTTACCTTAAAATCGAACAGCACTGAAATATAACTCTTACGCCCTTACATCTTACGGCTCATTTACTAATTTGTTTTATAACTGAAGTTAATTGGAAATGAACATTTGGCATCATTGGCTTTGAGACCCCTCGCGGGGCAGGTCCGGCCGCCTTGAGGCAGGTCTTATTACATTTGACGCCACATTGGGCGACCTGTGCGCCGGATGGGGATGAAATGATGGTGAAGACAACACAACATCCAGTAGCTGAGCGGAGAAAATCCCCGACCCCGCCGGGAATGGAACCCGGCCCATAGGACGGCAATCCGTCACGCTGACCACACAGCTATCGGGGCGGACGCTGAAGATAATAATAGATGTAGGCTACTTCTAACAAGCATTGATATGTTGCAGATGTCTATTGCGATTGGCAGTACGGTACTGTTACTAGCGATGCTTAGCAGCAAAGATTGTTTACCTTATAGCTTTTTGTACTGCCTCATCCAGTTTGGGCACTGATACTGTAAAGAATGTCTGTAACTAACAAGGTACTGCGTAACGATGTAGAAGTTATGTTTCTGAGCTTCAATGCTTCATTGTAACGGTCCGCAGCTCGTGGACTAGTGGCTAGCGTTGTTGCCTCTGGACCACGGGGTCCCGGGTTCGATTCCCAGCCCGGTTGGGGATTTTCTCTGCTCGGGGACTGAGTGTTCCTGTTGTCCTCATCATTTCACCATTATCATCATTCGTGAGAGTGACTAGATTGGACTGTGAAAAGAAAATGGACTGTGTAAAAAATGGGACCTTGTACTGTCGCTGATGATCGAGCAATTGAGCACAAACAACAAATCATCATAATCATTCATTGTAATGCACGTATCTGTATTCCGTCTTAGACTGTATTCTTAAGCCACATATATGATGATTGGGTAGCCCGAAATGCGTCATGAGAAATAAGAGAGAGATAAAAAGAACAGGCAACAAAGAGTGTCTATAATTGTCAGTGACAACACGGTCGCAATATACCTCGAAATGTAGCTGTCAGAAGCTTCGACCTATGATCAGCCTCGTGGCTGCTGTAGGACCTGCAGATAAGACAATCACTTCCACATCCCTCAGGTGGTGTTTGCCTGCATTCAGGTGATAGAGCAGCTGCGTGACAGATTGTGAGTCAAGATTTCTCATACGTATATATGTAACATGCTCCAATAAGGTCCGTAGGTGGCACCGAAGGTTTTAACGTACTGCCTGACTGGGAGAGGGAAGGGGGTGGAGCTCACGCCCAAATTAATGTTGCACCCCGTCCCCATGGTCACTTCATGGGAGGGGGCGAAAAAATAAGTATTAAAAAACATATGAAATCTTTGCTGCTCCGGATCACGTTCAGATTTCGTCGAATGGTTTTTAAAAGACCCTAGTGATTCCAATCTATACATCAGAGCAAAATCTGCTGTCGCGCTACACACCAAAGGTGTCAAAACACTTTCACTCTAGTTGCAGCCCCATGATGTCCGTAGAGTAGGGTTGAAACGCCTAGGGGATGGCTACACTGTCGAACGTTGTGAAGAACGGCATGCTTTTGCTAATCGCACTGCGAACTGAAATGTGTTGGAATGAAATCTCCAAGTGAAGGGGTGGTTTAATTGACGCCCTTCCTTCATGACCTCCCTGAAACGTTCTCGTGTCTATTCTGAGTGACGTTGTGCCTGAAATGTTTTCCTCGACCACTCATAAGAAAACCCCGTGATTTAAACGCAGGCTGCCGCTGTTCTGACCTCCACTGCTGTGGAGTCAAAGGAAGAGGTGAAATGTTGGGGTGTAAAAGTAACGACTTTCCCGTCGCGTGAGGCGTATAAGGTGGTATTGGGTAGAATTGTGATGAAATTTGGTGTTGAAGTGACATAATGAACATAACTCAAATAAATCCAAAGCTATAATATCAAGCTTCATAAAAAATGAAAAAGAATAAAAAATCATCTCCTAAAAATTGAAGCATATAACCATCTTTACTTCAATTTTCATTGTCATATTATTTAATAATTTCATAGGAGTACTCCCTTACGTCATTACAGTACATCTACTGCTCACATAAACATCTGAGCTGCGGCTTTTTTTGCGTGTGATGACACCAAGATCTCTGAACTGTCGCCGAACCCGAGGGTGACGTCGCAACGCCATGCTTTTGCACTGGTGCAAAATGACGTCCCGAAAAACCTGGCCTGTTACAATTCCTCTGTCAAAGACATGCAGGGGTGTACGTGCACCAATCATAATTCCACCCCACACCATCAAACCACGATCTCCATACAGGTCCCTATCAAGGACATCAAGGGGTTGGTATCTAGTTCCTGGTTCACGCCAGATGAAAACCCGGCGAAAATCACTCTTCACACTGTACTGGACTCGTCCGTGAACATAACCTGGGACCGCTGTTCCAATGGCCATGTACTGTGTTCTTGACACCAGGCTTTACGGGTTCTCCTGTGACCAAGGGTAAGTGGAATGCACCTTGCCGGTCTCCGAGCGAATAAACCATGTCTCTTCAGTCGTCTGTAGACTGTGTGTCTGGAGACAACTGTTCCAGTGGCTGCGGTAAAGTCCCGAGTAAGGCTACCTGCAGTACTCCGTAGCCGTCTGCGTGCACTGATAATGAGATATCGGCCTTCTTGTGGTGTTGTGCACTGTGGACGTCCCGTACCGTAGCGCCTGGACACGTTTCCTGTCTGCTGGAATCGTTGACATTACCTTCAGATCACACTTTGTGACACATGGAGGGCCCGTGCTACGACTTGCTGTGTTTGACCAGCCTCCAGTAGCCCTAGTATTCTACCCTTCATAACGTCATCAATATGTGTTCTTTGAGCCATTGTGACCACAAAGTCACCATTAGCACGTCTGAAAACGTCTGCACACTTACTCGCTGCACCGTACTCTGACATGCACCAACACACCTCTGGATATGTGGTCTGCTGCCAGCGCCACTGCGCGACGACCGCAGGTCAAATCATTTAAACCCACCAACCGCCCACCAGAGCGTTGTATCAGCATTATCCTTAACTTATGAGCGTGAGTGTATTAACTAAGCTATAGGAGTGCATTTGCCTGCAGTAATTCTGTGAGCATCTGAGCAGTGTGCACTCGCGCTTGATGTGCTGCGACCTAAGCCTACAGACTGCCTGTAGCGGCGCCGCCTTTGCAGATGTCCCCGTGACGACGCTGAAGCTGGGGACGTCGCTGCGGCCCGAGAGCATCCGCGAAGGCTCCGACGTCTACTTCGACTGCCACGTGAAGGCGCAGCCGCCCGTGACCCGCGTCGAGTGGAGGCACAACGTAAGTACTCGCCACTTGCCGGCTCCCGTACTGTGTACTATGTCGTTCTGCTGTTGTGGCCAGAGAAATGGACCGACGCAGCTCTCCAAGCAAGGCAATTCTGTGCAGTCTTAACAACTCGAGCCATCTTACAGTAGTCAACTCTTGGTCCTCTCTTGAAATTTTTATCACGCACACTTCCCTCCTTAACACAAACAAATGACTTGATGTTGTTTTAGAATGTTCTAATCAGCCGATCCGTTCTCTTATGTCGAATGCCGTAATTTTTCCCTTCCCTATTCGATTCAGCACCTTTTCATCAGTTTCACAGTACAGTAGAGCGTCGATTATCCGAAGTAATTGGGGGACATGGGTGTTCGAAAAACTGGTTTGTTCGGATAACCGAACTGTACATGTTTATTTGCCAAAAAGAAGTACTGTACAGATAATTGATTCGTAAAAACAGGCATCTCTTTTAGTATTACAAAGTAACATACAAATGCAACTTCATTTTTTTATATCCGTAATTGTCGACTTCACCACCTTGCACTCATTGAATAAAGTGGTTGCACATTCACCTTCTTCTAACCTTTTAATAATCTCGCACTTGTCCCTCATATAAAGGACAACACGTTTACGTTTAAGCATTTTGTATCGTCAAGTTCACTTCCTCACGCAGCAGCACACAAGTGGCCGTAACAAAGAACAGAAGGTGACTGTTAGCACCGTGAGAAGCTCTTCTTGGGTGCGCGCAATCCTTCAAACTGCGCGGAGCGGCACGCCTAAACTCTAAGCTGGCGCAGCTGTTGCTGTGAACAGCTTTGATACTGCCGCTACTTCTACTGCCAGTGTCAAGCCAACATAAGTGTGCTGATTGTTGAAACACAGCGACTGGCGGCTTCACCTGTCAGCAGCGCCTTGTGACGGTCTCATTAGAAGCAATGTTCCGCCAGCGGTGGCCCAGTAGGGCGACTACTGTGGGAAACTTGGCTTGGGAGTGAGGGGGATGATGGACGGTAGGGTGGGAGAGTAACAGGTGTGAGCGAGTACACAGTTCGGTTAAGCGGTCGTTCGGTTGACCGACGTTCGGATTATCAACACTCTATTGTACATCCATATATTGTTGTTGTTGTTGTTGTAGTCTTCAGTCCAAAGACTGGTTTGATGGGGCTCTCTATTCTACTCTATCCCGTGCAAGCTTCTTCATCTTCCAATACCTACTGCAACCTACATCCTTCTGCATCTGTTTAGTGCATTCATCTCTTGATCTGCCTCTACGATTTTTACCCTCCACGCTGCCTTCCAATACTAAATTGGTGATCCCTTGATGACTCAGAATATACCCTACCAACCGATCCCTTCTTCTAGTCAAGTTGTGCCACAAATTGCTCTTCTCTCCAACTCTATTCAATACTTCCTCATTAGTTATGTGATCTACCCATCTAATCTTCAGCATTCTTCTGGAGTACCACATTTCAAAAGCTTCTATTCTCTTCTTGTCCAAACTATTTATCGTCCATGTTTGACTTCCATACATGGCTACACTCCATACAAATTCTTTCAGAAATGTCTTCCTGACACTTAAATCTATACATGATGTTAACAAATTTCTCTTCTTCACAAACGCTTTCCTTGCTATTGCCAGTCTACATTTCATATCCTCTCTACTTCGAACATCTTCAGTTATTTTTCTCCCCAAATAGCAAAAGTCATTCGCTACTTTAAGCGTCTCATTTCCTAATCTAATTCCCGCAGCATCACCCGATTTAAATCGACTACATTCCATTATCTTCGTTTTGCTTTTGTTGATGTTAATCTTATATCCTACCTTCAAGACACTGTCCATTCCGTTCAGCTGCTCTTCCAGGTCCTTTGCTGTCTCTAACAGAATTACTATGGCATCGGCGAATATAGTACGTTTAAAATCAGTTGCGACTTTTGACGTTTGACTGACTGTAGGGGGAAGAGACACTGTGGCGCAGGTAACACCAATGGCGATCCGGCTTTCCCTAACACTCCGCCAGCGGTTCGACTGGTAAAGCGCCCATGTTGCTTCACTATGAGTAAACATTACCACATAGTGACACACATCAACGTTCATCAAATCTCGTTGGTCGTATTTTCTCGCTTTGAAATGTTCTGTAGTCATCAGGTATTGTGAACAAGTGTTTCGTGTTGACGTTGCATTAATAACAACAGTACAGTACATCGAAATACGAGATTTGCAATAAAAATGTCGTCCAAGAACACGTCATCGGCTGACAGGACAACGTTCTGCTGCGCAACGTTCCTCGGAATTCGCCAGTAGTAATGGACAAAAGCCATACCACACTGCTGCGATGCACAAAGCATCAGCATTGCAGTGTACGTAAGCTGATATTTTGCTCTGGGTACGCCGGCCGGAGTTACCGAGTGGTTCTAGGCGCTTCAGTATGGAACCGAAATAGTGTATTGTTAAACTAACAACTACGTGCAAGTCAAATCAATAGTTTACAAAACGGACCATTCTCACAAGGGAACCTCCCCATCGCACCCCCCTCAGATTTAGTTGGCACAGTGGATAGACCTTGATAAACTGGACACAGATAAATTGAGAAAACAGGAAGAAGTTGTGTGGAACTGTGAAAAAATAAGCAAAATATACAAACCGAGTAGTCCATGGGACACTTAGGCAACATCGTGGAGAACTGGCAGCTCAGGAGCGCCGTGGTCCCGTGGTAGCGTGAGCAGCTGCAGAAGGAAAGGTCCTTGGTTCAAGTCTACCCTCGAGCGAAAATTTTACTTTCTTTATTTTTGCGTTGTTATTATCTGTCCGTTCGTTCATTGACGTTTCTGTTCACTGTAATAAGTTTAGTGTCTGTGTTTTGCGACCGCATCGCAAAACCGTGCGATTAGTAGACGAAAGGACGTGCCTCTCCAATGGGAACCGAAAACATTTGATCGCAAGGTCATAGGTCAACCGATTCCTCCACAGGAAAACACATCTGATATATTCTATACGACACTGGTGACGGCATGTGCGTCACATGACAGGAATATGTTGTCGACCAACCTAACTTGTACACTTGGCGAATTGGTAAAAAGATTCTTCTACCTTGCCCGATTTTCGTTTTCTTGTGAATGTGATAATCACTCCCAAAAAAAGTTATGAAAACATAAGAGTTTGTCACATAAACTGAAAATAAAAAATTAAACTTCTCTGTCTATGGAAGATTTGAACCAGTGTCCTTTCGTTCCGCAGCTGCTAACCTTACCACGAGACCACGACGCCCCCGCCCTTCTAGTGTCCTTGATGTTGCCAATCTTTCCATGAACTACTCAGTTTGTACATTTTGCTTATTTTTTCACAGTTCCACACAACGTCTTCCTGTTTTCTCAATTGATCTCTGTTCAGTTTTTCAAGACCTATCCACTGTGCCAACTTATAACTAAATCTGAGGGGGGTGCGATGGGGAGGTTCCCTTGTCAGTATAAAAATAAACGTGTAGCTTCATCTCTTATATTGTTACAAAATCCACAGCAGTTCTCGTTTCACTAGCTACCGATAGCCCTCTTTAATTACATTATATGAATATAAAATCAGTAGTCTCCTGAAAATCACGGTAGATATGTAAGTTTTGCATATTAACCATATGGCAAAACACTCTCGTCTTTGGGCGCTATCATTTGCCAAGATCTCGTTTCGATATCTCAAAACATTTATAGGATACGAAGAATTTATGAATATTTCATTCTATCTTTTTCACTGACGCACGATTTCGTGGCGGAGCGCTTTACATACATCCCATTTTCTTGAAATTGGAAACAGACAGCTGGATCCTTCCAAATTTAAAAAATAATTCAATATATCACCTACATTTAATCCACAGGTACATCTAACCTAACACGCACCACACACAAATTCATAGCGTCACCTGTTTTTCACGGCAAACTAAAAATTTCTTGCATTAGTTTATGTATTATTGAAACATCGCAACGACTATGACCATTAACAGAATGATAGGCGGTTCATCAAGAAGGTGACGAATTAAACTATTAAATGTGCCAGAATAAGAGTTTACTACCCAATAGTTTCTTGAAAATCGTTTCAGAAAGATCGCAGATGAGATGGCATTCTGTTCACACAGTCGCACGACCCTGCCAGATTCCGTGCCGAATAGAGCTGGCATTATACTGTACTGTTGTCGCCTGCTGACGTGCGCAGCACACGCTGGCAACTACGCATCCCTCCATTGGTTCCGTATTGAACTGTCGAAATTCCCAACTTATTTTAAATGTACTATAATCTTCCAATTCTGTATAGGAACTTCTCAAAAGCTTCTACTGTTGCACTACAGAATAATTCTTCCAGAAAAAACTTCGTAGAAATATTTATATCGATATTAATAATTTTTTCAGTTTCAGGAATGATTCTCTCTTTAAGGCCAATCTAGAATTGTTCCCATCTTCTTTTACATCCTCTTCCATTTCCATAACTTTCTCTACAAAATCGTTTCCTTTGTACACTCCTTCATTGTTTCCAGCCCTCCCTTCTTACCTTAGTAATGAGTTGCCATTTGAGCTCTTGGTATTCAGACAGCTGCTTTCTTCTCCAAATGTTTCCTTGATTTTCCTGTTAGTGGCGTGAAGATTTTCTGTAGTCACACTTTGCATTTATCCTATAGGTTCTTTTGATTTGCCAATATTAACTTTCACTTCCTCTAAGTCTTATACTGAGACATCTGTACTCCTTTTCGTCTGCTTTTTACATTGCATTTTGATATTTTCTCCTGTCATAAAAAAGCAATGTCTAGCTGTTATCCAAGGATTTCTACTGAGATTTCTCTCTTTGCCTTTGCTGCCATCACTATTTTATCCTTCATTTGTCTTCCTTTATATATTTTCCCCTGTTTTTGCTGCATTTTTGGCGAATTTTACCCGTGAAACTCTCCCCTATAAATGGCTCTTACAGTTTATCCACGTATTATCTCCTGAATTTCCTACCGTTTTGTCAATTCTTCAGTTTCAATTTGCAGTTCATAAACAATAACGTTTCATCTGGGTCCACATATGATCATGGAACAGTTTTACTGTATAATATCTGAGTTGAAAATCTGTGTCTTCCTCAGTTTTTACCTCTCTTCCACATACACAACCTTTCCTATCATGATTTTTAAATCGACTGTTATCAATAATCAAAGTCTGATCTCTGCAGTATTCTAACAGATGGCTTTCCATTTCATTTCTTTCTTCCAGTCCAAGTGCTTTTACTACATTTACTTCTGTTCTTTTTCTTCATCTTGAATTCTAGTCTCTCACCACAAATTTTCTTCTCACACAAAGATTTTCTTTCTTTTAATTTCGTCACACATTCGTTCTACTTGTTAATCCTTCGCAGAGTTTTTAGACAGAAGTGGAAGTAAGACTGTAGTGAGATTTGTGTTTATCTTGACTATGATAAACAGTAGTTTACCAAAAATTTTATATTATTTATTTGTTAGTGATGTGGTTTTTTGTGCTTTGTAGAAACAAATATGCCAACTTGAACGTATCTTTGTCATAGAATCATGACGCTTATTTTGAAAACATAAATGAAAATGAGGGCTTTTATATGGCCACCACAGTGAACTGAATCAACGTACATATTCAGAAAACATTGCGTGTGTTTCGAATATATCTATAGCAGACCACAGATCTAGCGATTATAATGTCTATCTTTCATTATTTCGACCCTCCTTTCATTTCGGTCCACAGTCATTTCACAGAGATGGCTTTCGTTATGGCTGTGACAGGCATAAGAATCTGCAATCGGTAAGAAGTGCAACGACTGGGTTCTTCGTGTGGAAGAATGTAATTTAAGATCATAACAAATACATTTGTTTCCTTAAAATACGGATGTTTAGCACCACGGTTCAATCGTCTGGAATTAAGCTGTACAAAACTTATTCCTAAACAGTTTAAAATCTTTGCTTAAAAGGAGACAGAGCGTGTCAATCTGGAAAGCGACTCGGTTTTAAACCGATCAGCGCGTCCCTCTCGAGTAACCCGCAACAGCCAAAGAGATTCATTTTTCCTTAGGAAACCTTTCTGTGAACATTGATGTATGCCGATCAATGGTTTCCTCCATATTGTGACGTGGCCACGTTTAAGTCGCTATACAAACTTATCTATTGTTCGCTGTAGCAAGAACCGTTAAGAATTGGCAGCAATTAAGACGTTAACATCATCCCTGCTACAAATTATCAAAGCTCACCTCCCTACTTCCTCACTTATCTCTCACTCTCTCTCCCTCTCTCTCTCTCTCTCTCTCTCTCTCTCTCTCTCTATCTCTCTCTCTCTCTCGAAGAGTTAGTTCGAGGTTTATTTCCTGGTAGCTAGTATTTCCGTGGTCACTGTAACGCGTATCATTAGTGGACAGTGTGTGGTGTCGATAAACTCATGATTCAGAACTTCTCAGGTAGAAGTCGCAGCTGTTGAACTGGGTAAGAGTGTAGCGGACTTACTGATAAGACATTTCTTACCAGTCATGATTTACAGAAGAGATACTACAGATCCAACCAAGTTCCTTTAGGAAGCACAAGAGCGTTACGGAGACATTCAACAAACTACGTGGCACTAAAGTGCTTATCACGGAGAAGGCTACCGTTGAAACCCGGACAGTGTATTACTTCCTGCTGCATAAGTCATTTGATACGAACACGACGAGAAAATCACAGAAAATAGAGCTCGTACGGAAGAGTACCAACCATCATTCTTTACACACACCATTCGCCACTGGAAAAGGGAAGAAGAAGAAGAAGATGACACTGATACTAGATGTACGCTATGACGTACGCTGCAATGTGCCTTGCGACTTGTAGATGAGAGGTTATGCTCAGAACTCGTGTTGTGCGAACTTCCGCCAGAAGTCAATATTCTAAAATTCCGAAATTGCAGAAAACAGTTTCAGAAAAAGTGTACTAGCAGCATTCTGAACGGCCTGATACCATAAGGTGCAACTTGGAAAGTTTAAGGGAAGACAGTATTAGGTACTTACAGGAACAGAGATTGGGAAACAGGTGGGGAGTGCAGAGAGAACAGTACAAGGGGAATATGGTCATACAAACAAGGTCATAGTTGAACCATCGAAAGAGGCCCTTAGAGAACACGAGAAGAAGATGAAACCAGTTTGGCGGGATCCAGAAACAGCAGAGATAATCGAACGGAAAAAAGAAACTTGTTTACGTTCCTGAATTTGAATGACGGTCAGAGTAGAGATAGTTATAGGACACTGAATCGCGAAGTACAAAGAAAAGTGTTAAAAAGGAAAAATAAGGCGTGGGAAGAAAGATGTGAGTATGTACAGAGGCTGCTAGGTGGTGGTCCTAGTGCTGAGGAATGGACAACAATCAAATTAATTCGAGTCTCAACTAGTGACACGTTACGTGATAATAATGATATGGACTAAGTGTTTTCAAGATGTATTCCAGGAAAATCGGCCTGTATTTTCACACAGAGGTGAGGTGAGGATGCAACAGGAGGAGTTATGGCCTGTAGATGCTGTAGGTCTTCAGTAGGTTGTGAGAAGTTGCCAGATGAAGCTGGCATCAGGATACGAATCAATACGTCCAGAGCTGGTAACTATTGGCCTACCGAAATTGTCTGAGATGCTAAAGAGGCAGTTTGTGAGAGTGTTAAATGGAGTTGATGTTCCATCGGAATGGAAAACATGTTACACAAATCATTACGAGAAGACTGTACTGAAAGAATCAAGTCAGAAGCAACGAGTAGAGCACACAGGATTCCAAGCAGGAAGATCGGTGACTGACAATATCTTCGTAATGGAACTAATATGTGAAAAACTCACAAAGGTTGGACTGGAGACACCTGTTGCATTGACTGGAGAAAGCATATGCGGCAGAAGCTGAAAGTCATAGAGCTAGATCAAAGATTGCTAAAGGCTGTTATGAAATTATGTTAAAGTATCACAGCGAGAGAAAGTACTGAGAATTGCTTGACGAATTCGAGGTTAGTAAGGGTTTGAAGCAGATTGTAGGCTGTCACAAAACTTCTTTAAACTGTGTATAAGAGCAATCCTGCAGACACGGCATATAAAATACCAGATTGTGGGAGTGACAGTAGAGGACAGCAATATTAAAGCAGGTGACCAGATTGTACTAGTAAAAGGTGAGGATGATATGTACTGTATGACAAGAACGCTTAAAGTGGAATACAGTAACTCTGGCTTGAAGAGGAACATGAAAAAGTGTGACTACTAGGCTTCCGGAAAGGAAAAAGTGAATAATTGGGAGGTAGAGGGAGACGTAATTATATGTGCGAGAATGCCAAAATATCATGGCGTATTATTTAACAAAAGAGGCACAAACAATCGTGAAATCGCTGATATTATTAGAAAAGGAAGAGCTGCTGAAAGCCGGCCGTGGTGGTCTAGCGGTTCTAGGCGCGCAGTCCAGAACCGCGCGACTGCTACGGTCGCAGGTTCGAATCCTGCCCCGGGCATGGATGTGTGTGATGTCCTTAGGATAGTTAGGTTTAAGTAGTTCTAAGTTCTAGGGGACTGATGACCACAGATGTTAAGTCCCATAGTGCTCAGAGCCATTTGAACCATTTCAGCTGCTGAAATGGCAATGAACTCTGTTCTGTGGAGTAAGAACGGGATGTGTGAGACCATAGTTCAGAGTGTACTTTTGTACGGAGCAGAAGCCTCGGACGTCAGCAAGAAAAAAAAAGAAAAGAAGTAAAGAAGTGCTTGCCACTGAGACAAATTTCTTAAGACGAAGTTCAAGTTGTAATAGGACGGACATGATAGGAAATGACGTAAACCGACAAAGGATGAAAATGAATAGCAATAACCGTGACGTCGTTCCACAAAAGCAGCTGATGTGGTTTGGCCACACGAACAGAATGAAAAAGACAGATTATCAAATAGGATACTATTATGGACACCATACCAGAGTGAGAAAAGGGGCCGCCCACGACGCAACTCGCAATATGATGTGAAGGAGATAATGGAAGCAAGAAATATGAACTTTGGGGAAAGTCAAGACAAAACAAGACTGCGACTGGGGGTGGAGAAGCGGCGCTTGTCCTAGATAATCAACAAGAATAGGGAGAAGTAAGAGTATCACTGTGTCTGCTGTCACCCCTGGCTTTCTGTAAAATTTGGATTCGTCGTTTCCTTGCATTTCATATGGCAGCTCACGTTCATCCACCTGCCCTTCTAGTAATTTGTTGGACCTTCATTTTTGAGTAATTCTGCTCTCAGGTATGGTTAGGGTCATTCTGAAGGTACGAAATTTCGGCAACCTGACTTGTTTTCATCCTCTGAAACACGCCCCCCCCCCCCCCTCCTGCTGTCGGTCACAGGTCGGTAATTACCGGGCATGGGTACTTTGGGGGGGGCGGGTGATGGGAGAAGTGAGCCTTCGGTAACGAGCTGCGATCCTCATCGCCCGTTCCGCACCTCTAGCCCCAGAACGCTGCTAATGTCGGAGAGGCGTGGTCTTAGCTCTTCAGTCGCTGTGGCGTGAGCGGATGCTTCCGTAGAAATGTTGACGGAAAACTGTACACATTTAACATGCATCTACAAACCAACTAGTGGTGTGTAACGGAGGGTACCTTGTGTTCCACTGTCATTTCCCACCTTTCCTGTCCCAGTTGTGAATGGTGGGTGAGAAGAAGGACTATTGATAAGAATCAGTGAGATTGCATTTCTGTAATTTTACCTTCAGAGTCTTTCAACGACATAATATTTGGATGAGTAAATACTATGACTGTTCTAGGGAGGTACACTCCCGTAATTTTTACCGTAAATCAGAGCTTGAGGTACACTCTCGGTAATTTTTACAGTAAAGCAGTGTTTGGTGTATATCGCTTCTGTGGATGCCTTTCCCACTACAGATGAATGAGCATTTTAGTGACGCTTTTGCGCTTACTAAGGAACATGTGAAGAAAAGCGCTAGTCTTATTTGTATCGTCTCTGTTTACTTTGTCAGTTCCATCTGGCAAGCGTTCTTCAACAATATTTAACTATCGGCCGGACGACGGTTTGAGAGCCACCTGCTTTGTGTGTAGACTACACTTCCCGAGGATTCTTCCAAGAAACCTCAGTTTGCCATCTATCACTCCTACAATTAATGCTAGGTTGTCCCTGGCCTTCAGTATATGAGGTCTTTCTAACCTTGGTTCGTATGTATTGTATGTTAACCGGGGACCTAGAAACGACGGACAGGCTCCGTCCCGGCCGCAGCCGCAGTGGTCCACAATCCTACGACGACTACCGCAGTCCACTTCACCCTTCCGCCGCCCCACACCAAACGCAGGGTTATTGTGCTTTTCGGCCCCCGGTGGATCCCCCCCTCCCCCCAACCCCAGGGAACGTCGGGAACGTCTCACACCAGACGAGTGTAACCCCTATGTTTGAGTGGTAGAGTAATGGTGGTGCACTCGTACGTGGAGAACTTGTTTGCGCAGCAACCGCCGACATAGTGTAACTGAGGCGGAATAAGGGGAATCAGCCCGCATTCGCCGAGGCAGCTGGAAAACCGCCTAAAAACCATCCACACACTGGCTGGTTCACCGGACCTTAAAACACATCTGCCGTGCGGACTCGTGCCGGGGACCAGGCGCTCCTTCCAGCCCGGAAAGCCTTGCGTTAGACCGCACGGCCAACCGGGCGGGCTGACCTTGGTTTACAGTGGATGCTCCTTCGCTTTTACAACTTATAACAACATCATCGATAATTCCACTTCGGTAGCTTTAGAGAGGTTGAAATGTCCCTGTTGGATCTGTTACTTATTACTTCTTCTTTGGTTCCATCTTAAACCGCTCCATACCCACACTGCCAAATATTTAACGTGTGTGATTACTTCGAATGAATCTTCAACTGAAGTGAAATTTTACACAAACGGCTCTTTTTGGTTATTTACACCATCTCATGAAAAGTATCCGGACACCGCTACGTAATGCGGAATTGAACACTAAATGTCACGAGAGGCGGATCTGCTACTACAAATGGTTGTATTTTGTTCTCAATAGAGAAGCGGCAACAGCAGAATGGGCTAGACAGGAGAGCTCAGTGACTTCTAACGTGAGTAGTCATTGGATGTCACGTAGGTAACAGAACCAACAGCAATATTTCAACACTTCTAAAACTATCCAAGTCGCCTGTTGATTATGTGATTATGAGGTGGACACGCGAAGGAACATCCACAGTAGACCAAGGCCAAGCGGACCTCACGGACAAGGACCGCCCAGTACTGAGGATGGTGGTGTAAAACATCGTACGAATTCAGCTGAAAGTATCATTCTTGAGTTCCAGAGTACCACCACGAGTCCACGTAGCACAGTGACTGTGTAAGGAGTTAAAAAGAATGGAGTAAAGTAATCGAGCTGCTCCTCGTACGTCACACACGTCTCGCAGTATAGTCAGCGATAAGTGACGGGTGAGTTGGTGACTCCACTGGACGGAGGATGACGGGAAACGAGTGTTCTGAAGTGATGAAACTTTCTATAACCTGTGGGGAACGGATGGATTTGGCGAATGCTTCGACACCTTTGCCAGCCATCCCCCAACAGTGCCAATAGTGAAGTACGATGGAGGTAGTGTAACTGTATGCGGTTGTTTCTTGTGGTTTCTGTGTGATCTCCTTATTGCACTTACGGTAACAGGAAATGTAGAAACATTTGAACACGTGTTACAACATTTTGTACTGCGTGCAGTAGAGGAACAGTCCTGACACGATGGTTGTCTGTAGCAGCATGGCCGTACACCACATGAAAGAGCAGCATTTGTCAGGAAATGATTTGTGGACAACTTTTGCTGAGTCGACAGTCTTAGACTGGTTTGATGCGGCCCGCCACGAATTCCACCTCTGTGCCAACCTCTTCGTCCCAGAATAGCACTTGCAACATACGTCCTCAATTATTTGCTAGATGTACTCCTCTACAGTTTTTGCCCTCTACAGCTCCCTCTAGTACCATGAAAGTCATTCCCTCACGTCTTAACGAATGTCCTGCCACCCTGTCCCTTCTCCTTGTCAGTGTTTTCCATATATTCCTTTCCTATCCGATTCTGCGCAGAACCCCCTCATTCCTCACCTTATCAGTCCACCTAATTTTCAACATTCGTCTACAGTACCCATCACAAATGCTTCGTTCCTCTCCTGTTTCGGCTTTCCCACGGTCTATGTTTCACTACTATACAATGCTGTGCTCCTCTTCTCAGAAACTTCTTCCTCAAATCAAGGCCTGTGATTGATACTAGTAGACTTCTCTTGGCCAGGAATGCCCTTTCTGCCAGCGCTAGCCTACTTTTGATGTCCTTGCTCCATTGGTCACTGTTT
The DNA here is from genome assembly GCF_023864345.2 of Schistocerca serialis cubense. NCBI lineage: Eukaryota > Metazoa > Arthropoda > Insecta > Orthoptera > Acrididae > Schistocerca > Schistocerca serialis. Next base: position 103,210,371 of record NC_064642.1, on the reverse strand, counting down.
GTTTTGCTACATATGATGCAGAGTTCCCTAGCTTCATCTACTTCGCGACCATCAATCCTGATGCTAAGTTCCTCGCTGTTCTCATTTGTGCTACTTCCCATTACTTTCGTCTTTCTTCGATTAATTCTCAGTCCATAGACTGTTGATTCGATTCAACAGATCATTTAATACCTCTTCGCTTTCGCCCAGGATAGTATTAACATCAGCAAATCGTGTCATTGATATCCTTTCGCCTTGAATTTTAATTCCACTCCTGAACTTCTCTTGTATATCCATTATTGCTTCTTCGTTGTGCAGATTCAACAGTAGAGTTCAAAGACTACATACCTGTCTTACACTCTCTTTAATCCGAGAACTTCGTTCTTGGTCGTCCACTTTCATTATTCTCTCTTGGCTGTTGTACATATTGTGTATTACCTGTCTCTTTCTATAGTTTACCCCTATTTTTCTCAGAATTTCAAACATCTTGTATCATTTTATGTTGCCGAACGCTTTTTACAGATCGACAAATCCTATGAACGTGTCTTGATTTTTCTCTAGTCTTGTTTCCCTTATCAGCCGCAACGTCAGTGTTGCCTCACTGGTGCTTTACCTTTTCTAAAGCGAAACTAATTATCATCTAACAGATCCTCAATTTTCTGTTCCATTGTTCTGTGTATTGTTCTTGTATGCAACATTGATGCATTAGATATTAAGCTGACAGTGCGGTAATTCTTGCACATGTCGGCTCTTGCAATCTTACGAATTGTGTGGATGATATTTTTCTGAAAGTCAGATGGTATGTCGCCAGACTCATATATTCTATGCACCAACGTGATTAGTCGTCTTGTTGCCACGTCCGCCAACAGTTTTATAAATTCTGATGGGGTGTTATCTATTATTTATAGCTTATTTGATCTTAAACCCTCCGAAGCGCTTTTGAACTGTGATTCTAATACTAGATCCCCTGTCTCTTCCATATCGACTTTTGTTTCTTCTTCTAACAAACCAGACACGTATTGCCCCTCATACAGACCTTCAACGTACTGTTTCGACCTATCCGCTCTCTCTTCTGCACTTAACAGTGGAATTTCCGTTGTACTTTTAATGCTATCACCCTTGCTTTTAATTTCCTCGAAGATTGTTTTGACTTTCCTATACGCTGATTCAGTCCTTCTGACAATCATTCTTTTTAGATTCCTTCACATTTTTCATGCAGTCAGCTCACCTTAGCTTCCCTGCACACCTTATTCATTTAATTCCCAGCGACTTACATTTCTGTATTCCTGATTTTCCCTTAACATTTATGTACTTTCTTCTTTCATCTGTCAACAAAAGTATTTCTTCTGTTACGCATGGTTTTTTTGGGAACAACAACATTCTTGAAATGGGTTGACCTACCCACAGACCCGACTACAACTCAATGGAACATCTTCAGGTTGAGTCAGATCGTCGACGTTGATCTAGACTCCAGTGGCCAACATCAACAACTTCTCTGATTTCGGCTGCTGAGGAAGAATGGGCTGCCATTCCTCGACAGACATTCAGACGTCTCATTTAAAGTGTTCTCAACTGAGTTCAAGCCTCCATAAAGGAAAATGATGGACACCAGTGACATTTATGGCCACTAATAGGTGTCCGGATAGTGTTGAGGAGATGATGTGAGTGTACTAGCTTACTTTTATATTGATGCTGATCACTGCATCACGAGTCGATCCTCTGCAAGCCACCTTGGATTTCGCCACAGTTTTCTAGCGTTGCAACTACTTGCATGTATACCAGCGTCATCACCCATGAACAGCCAATCAAAGTTTCAGACATCCTCCATTTCGTCCTTTATAATTATTGTGTTAAGTAGTGGTCTTATAATACTGCCTCAGCCTACGCACAAAGATATTTTTACGCCCTACAATTTCTCTTCGTTACGAGTGACATGTTGCTTTTTGTTTTCTAGGATCTCTTTTGTCCAGTCAAAAAGCTGGTCTTGTATTCCGAATACTCCTGTATTCTTCATTGGGCGATGCTACGAAATTGTTTCGAACAACTTCAATAGGTCAAAAAACTCATGAACCTGTGCTCTGTTATTTGCTACCTGCTCGGTCTCGTGGGCGAACACAGCGGTCTGGTTTGTTTGCGGAATCCATCTTGATTTCTCTCTATAAAAGTTTTCGGTCCCACATGTCTCTATACACCAGCATAAAACAGTTTCCAAATTTCTACAACAGCCTGGAATTCATGGTGTAACCCTATGATTTTACGAGTGCATTCGATTATCTTCCTTGACAACAGGAATGACCTTCGTGTTTCTCATTTCTTTAGGAACGCTTCGTCCCCTGGCAACATACAGTAAACTGCTGCGAAAAGAGAAGTTAGTTCATTCGCATTATCTGTATAGAATCGTGTAGGTATATCATAGGATCCAGTCGTCTCTCCTCTGTTGAGTGTGAAAGATTTTATACCTCTCCGTCACTTAATTCTGTACCTGACATGTCAGCGTTCGTGCAACGATTGGAAGGAGGAACCTCAGCACAGTCATTCTCAGTGATACATTTTTGGAAAATAGAAAGTAGTATACCCGAAATGTGTTCGCAGTTGAGAATATGGACGGCTATCAGCTGTACAATGGAATGATGACAACGAAAATTTGTGCTGGACGGGGACTCGAACTCAAATTTCCGCTTATAGCGAGAGGTCGCCTTACCATTAGACTATGTGAGCGAGCTTCGCGGTCAAGCCCAAAGTTGCATATGTCATAAACTACGTGTCTAAAGCCTGCACCCGTACATCCATTATTTATATTCCTATACAAGGGATGTATTTTAATAGAAAGTTGGTTGGTCATTTCATAACGGCTGTAGTCGCCGCAGTGCACTTCTGAACAACACAGCCACTGCAAAATCGTAGAACTTAGTATCTTGGAATGTGCCCCATTTTGGCTTGAAACACAAGAATAATACGGAGAAATTGTAGCTTGTAATAAACCCTCTTTCAGCCTTTGAACTGGATTAAATCTCAAATTCATTGGACAGAAATAATCAAGAGCGGAAGTTCCCATTTTGAACATGACCAGAGGAACTATTCGTGCGTCAGCTCCACTCGAAACGGCGAACACACCAAATAGAGAATGAACGGAGTTTCGCTCTGTATTCACGCAGATGTATTTATCGTCCGGTGGGTGGACCAAACGTTCGGCAGACGGTCGTTAGGCGAATAGCGGCGGCGCACGGTGAAAGCACCTCTCTGCGAAAGCGTTCCCGGCAGCCACCACTTTGGCGCGACGACACAAATTATCAGCCACTCGAACCTTTCCGGTCTCGGTCCATTCAGTGCCCGTGGACAGGCTGGTGAAAGGCGCTGCACCGACCCGGGCAGCCGCGCCCACAGATCCGCGCGTTCATGAATCACTTACCAAGGCCGGCCCGCCGCCGCGCCACCTCAACGCCGCCCGTCGCTCGCATACCGGGCCACTTGTCGGTCCGAATGTCGCCCACAGCCGCCTCTGCGGCCGGTCAAAGCTGATTCCCTTCAGACGTGTGCCTGCAGCAAATTCGGAAACGGCATTCAATCGAGTTCTGCGCCCGAGCTGCTGCTACAGCGACACGGGAGGCTTTTTTTGTCCCCCTCTTCCTCTTAACTCTCTTAATTTCCGTGTCAGTTCATTTTTCATAATTACCAACAAGTGAGGGCAAATCTGAATTGACAGTTCCCTTTGCAGCAACTAATCTTGTTACTGCGTGGCTTTTTGGGAAGACACGAGAGCAAGACTTGCTCTAAAGCCTCTTGACGTGTCTCCTCATAGCAATGGGAACGTTTAATCACGTTCGGGAGTTGAGAGGATGATGAATGCGATTTCAATAAATCTGAAAATACGTTTGGTGGAGGGAACTCCGTTCGTAAAGGCATTTAAAGAACGATTTTGTTTTTGCTAATGGATTTAAAATGTGTATCGGAGAACCAACAGATTCAAGTAGCATCTCTTGTAAGCCATTGTATTTTTAGAGAGACTTTTTATGCATGTTTACTGTAGCTTGACAGCATGTACGTATCATTTCCACGAAACACATTCACAACAGCATGGGCTGCCCACAAGAAAGGTGTGTCTAGCGTAACTTCGCCTTTGTTAAATTAACGTATATAATACACATACAGCCGTAAGTGCAAGACCCACTAACATGTAAAGAATAACGAAGCTAGAACAGTTACACTAGTGGTAAAAACTAGAAATGCTCAGGATATGACATACAGTACCTCTTACGGGCGAAGAGATGCGTGGTGCCTTTGCACAGTGCGTGTAGGAAGAGTAGACAGTAGTTTGTTGACAATAAGAGAAACAGAGACGGTCCCCGACAAAAGCGACTAGTTTTACAAGATGTGTAACATTAGAAACAAAAACTGTTAAACGAAGGTGAATGAGAACAAAAGCCGGCCGCGGTGACCGAGTGGTTCTAGGCGCTTCAGTCCGGAATCGCGCGACTGCTGCGGTCGCAGGTTCGAAGCCTGCCTTGGGCATGGATGTGTGTGATGTCCTTAGGTTAGTTAGGTTTAAGTAGTTCTAAGTTCTAGGGGACTGATGATCTCAGATGTTAAGTCCCATAGCGCTCAGAGCCATTTGAACCATTTTCCGAGAGCAAAATTTCTGCCGGAGAGAGAAGGAACAGAAGAATCCTCTTCACAGCTAGACTTCAAGAATATATAAATTTCTGCATAAGTGTATGTATGTTTATGTAGGTTCCACATCTCCTCCTAAACCACTGCAACGATCTGAACCAAACGTGGTACACATATCAGTAATGTAAAGAAGCACTGTGAGGTTAAGATACGCTTACGTCGCATAGGGGCGGAAATGAGGAGGGGATGAGACTGAATCGCAACTCAGGAGCACCTGGAGCAATTTCAGCCTTCGTTAGATACATGAGTTGCTATTTGCATAAAAATACTGAGAGTAAGATTTTCCACTACCACTATAAGTTGGGTGTGAACGAGAACAGATGACAAAACATTCAAAATCGACCTGTTTGAATTATTTTCCTGTATTCAGTTGACTTGGAATACTTTCAAAAGTATGAATTTGTTTCTCATTTGTGCTGTCAGTGTGTCAACCAGGTCGCTATAATAAATACTTCTCCAAACTTGGTACACTTATTACTTACTCTCTGGAGAGAAATATTGTGGGAGTAAAAACCAAACCACCAATTTCCCACTGTGTTGGAGGTAAGGGCGATAATGGAGTGATGGACAGAGAGGGAGGAGATGATCAGAAAGAAACTGGGGTGCAGGAGATGGATGGAGAGAGAGAGGAGTGGAGCAGGAGATGACATAGAGAGAGGAGGGAGGAGGAGATGGAAGAGAGAAGTGGGAAGGACAGATGAAGAGAGAGAGAGAGAGAGGTGGTAAGAGGATATGGACAATGAGCAGGTCAGGAGGAGATGGACAGAGTGAGGAGTAGGGTGAGATGGGTAGGGAGATGGGAGAAGAAAAGATGGGTGGTGGGAAGAGGAGAAAGAGCTAAACCTGTTGAAGTTGGGGGAGGTGTAGGAGGGAAGTGGATGATAAAGAGGGTTAGTAGGCCGGTGGAATGGGAAAATGGTAGCGGAGGCAGGTGGAAAAGAGAGAGAAAGAGAGTATGAGGTGGACACGACGTGAGGAGGCAGGGGGAAATGAGAGGGGGTGTAGTGAGGCAGAAGGAAGGGGGACATGTTGTGTGGAGGCAGTTGGTAGAGGCACAGGCGGTGTGGCAGCAGGTGGATAGAGGCAGGGTGTTAGAAGGCAGGTGGAAGAGGGGCAGTGTGATGAAATAGGTGGAAGAGAAGAGAGAGTTATAGGAGGGTGAAGGTAGATCAGGGGAGAGATCAGAATATGGGTGTGATACACATGTGACATATATGTATGGAGGGGAAGGTGCTAGGAGCAAGGATGCGGAAGTGCAGGGAATTAGCTCCACCGTAAATCCTTTTACTCCTTTGCTGTTTCATTCGATACCAAAACGGCAGGTAATGCTGTTATAGATTTTTTTCCAGCCAGATCAGAGAGAGCTAGATGTGGGCAAAAGAGTTCTTTAATACGGATGTTCACCTTCCTTTTATTTCTTATGTGCAGTTATTATCAATGTTTTCACCTTGATAATTTCGTTTTCACTAGCGCCAAACTGCTCGTAGCTTAAGTCTTCCACAGAACTAAATGTCAGTTTGTGTGGCATATTGAAGCTCTACCGGTTTGGAAAATCTATGAAATCCTCTCTGATTTTAGTTATTTGGTACATCGGGTGTGTCGTATGCACACAACCAGCCGCTTGTGAGACGTCTGCTTGACTCACTCATAGCACTAATGAGCTGCTTGTCGCATTCTGGCATAAGAAGTGTCTGCCGCTTTGTGCAGCTTGTTGAAATATATGGCCATTGTGTAGCCAGCTGTTCTACTATGTGTTTCGTTAAGCTTTACGACTTTGATGTCCTTGGAAATAACTAAGAGGAGAACAACAATTACCGTCTGTGCCTTAAAGGGAAACAGTAAGAAAACATTGGTTAGAATAGGCAGATGGGAATTAAAGTTATTGTGGGATATTGTTGTCCCAAATCAACATTAAAAGAGTCAGAGAAGAATACTGTCAAAGAACAATGGATACCAATTTGAGAAAAGAAAAGCTGCTGATTATAACCTAAGGAAAATCATGCATGAGTAGCAAAACGTACAAAAATACATTAGGGGGCCTATTAGACAGCTTCCTTAAGTCTGACACAAAATGTTAGCAGCAAAACAATACTATCAAATATTGGTGGGTATGGTGTCACAACGAATAAGATATTGTTCATTATGGTATCGCGATATTTATTTTATTATGATATCTAACAGAATATCTTAAATAACGATACAGTTTAAGTAAAATATCCTCTGTTGGTAAGCTGCGTCATGTCAGATGAAACACTCGAGCTTTCGACATCTGTCTCCGCTGTCGTCATCAGGAGTAAAAATTACTGACTGTCGGTGCTCGATCTGTTTATATAGCTGCAGTAGCAGCTTCTGAAACCTTCCAGAGAATGTCAGAGGGACGCATGCGCGGAAGCCAAATTGAGTTGCTCTTAACAGCTCCGTGCCGCCGTGGGACCGGGGCCCAGAGAAACACGGGCCCTGCAACGAACATGTAACGACAACGTCACATTAGCCGGCTTACCCGTCCGACTTCGTGAACGCAGAGCGCACGGGAAATCAATATGTAATAAAAAAAATATGCCCACTAACGGTCTTAACTTTGTCGTGAGCCATGAAAAGCTTGTATGAACTTAAACACGTAATTAACAATAATTAAACTCGTCTGAAATAGTAACTCATTTCCGACTGGATGCGGCTGCTGTCACTCACAAACTGTGACATACACGCCATGGCCTGTCTTTCTCGTGTGCGCCGTGTGGAAATGAGTGACGTCAGGTAGCGAGAGGGACCGACGACACATTTGAAGTAGCCGCTCCGCCTCCCTACAAGCGTGTCGCCGCCGAATTTGTTTTAGCTCGATGTTCCAAGCCTTCCTGCTAAGTGTGAACCCATCGTGTTTATTAAAACAGTAATTTATACGCAGTGACACAGCTAACAAATTTTTGCTGTACTTTCACGGAAATATTTTTTGCACATTGAACCATGTATTGATAGTTCTTCTATGTACATACTTTTGCTCAAAAACATTGAATATATTTGCAACAGCCTCAAAAGGAGAGGAATAGTTCGTCGGCAGTTATCAATGCCTTGATATGCATTCTTCGTTCACAATTGTTTTGTAAAAACTTCCCAAACGTAGTGAAGTGGTGTCATGTTGTCACTCTTGCTCATTATCTCTCTGACCTATGTCTCACCCAAACTCAAGATCCATAATAAGTCTGCGCGTCTATTAACTGAAAATCGGGCCAAGTTAGTAAGGGTGCTTAAGCTATTGTGAAATAACTCTGAGTGGCAGATTCCAGTTTCAAACAACAGCAGGAATAATCAGGAGCCCAAAAATGCATTCATTTTCTGAGAGGTGTTTTTGTAACAATATTTTCTCTGTACTAGGAACACATCTACCTTCTAAATTAGTAGTCCTGCAATGTACCATCTCCTCTGACATCCTTTATGAGATGAATATTCCCATTTGTCCTCAGACATCTCTCTGGTTGAGATGGAATTTTCATTGTGTTCTCTACTCGAAGTTTTCTCAGTGGTGAAGATGTTTTACTCATTTGAGTTCCAACATGACCTGTAACGAAATGAGCACTTCTGTACTCTGTCTCATTAGATCCTCCACGTGGATTCATTTATCCTAGTAATCATCACTGTCATCTTCCTGATAAAAGAGAGATCCGACTTCAAGCCTTTCAGAAACTGTTGCTTCAAAATTCGATCATTTGTGCCGACTTCGTAAGATGTCTTGTTGGTTCTCGCTAGAAATATTGTTTTCATGCTGTAAGTAAAGAATAAAAGTACCTTGAGTAATTGTTGAGTTCATGAGAGTGAACATTTGTTCATTTGATATTATTTTGGCGTAAAGAAATTCACTTTCATTTCAAAAGAATACTTGGCTGTAACTTTCACGGTACCTCTGACCGTAACAATGATTTGAACTTCACCTAACTAGTAACTGTTGCCAGAAGTCTTGTCAACATAATGCATTCCTTCGGTTAACGATGAATAACCTATTCAACAGACCAGTAAGGAGTACTCCGAGACATTTCTCTCATATATTAGGAACGTTGTATGACAGAACTGATAAATAAAAATAATGGATATCACTTCCATCAACTAATGTTTTTCTTCTAAAACTTCAGTTGTATTTCCATGCATTACACAGATTATAAACTACAATATACTTATTCTAAGGTATTTTACTGTAAAAATGAAAGGTTGCCGATTCCAAAAGTCACCTGTCTTGCATCCAGGGGACAAACATGGAAGCAAAATTCGAAATTTTTGCAGAGTACGTTAGAGCAATAGTTACGCTGAACATCTGTATAAATTTATAAATTACACGAAAATACGTTTTACATAAAGTGACAGATTTGTGTTATCAGTTCATCAGATATGACGGGAGTTTCCTAGTACAATCTTGCTATGCTGCAATTAGTGTAAAATATTTACTTTTGAATGATGACAGGCTACAAATCTTTCCAGAGTGACCATGTTTCAGGACGGCGGGGAATGTAAATACTAAAGGATGTGGAGTCCAATCCTATTCTTTGCTAGACAGCAAGTGCAGGCTATTTACCCTTCAATTTTTTTGCATTCCAGTGCATGATAAATACAGGAAAGGCATGACAAAACATAGCAACACAAAAAGGTGAAATATAACGACTATATAAATTTAAATACCTTGGAGAAACCATACAGGAAAATTGACTGGAAAAATTTAGAATTGGTATATCAATTAATAAAATGGAAATGGAACTTGGTTTGAATAAAAATATCTACAACGAAATTGCATATCTAGAAATCCAAAATTAATCACCATACAACAATGGTAAGACCTGAATATTTCTATGCATGTGAGGTCTTGCCGATGAACTGCAAACTGCACACATTAGCGATACTTGAAACACGTACTATTAGAATAATAATTGTGCAATACAGAGCACAGATGGTTGAGAAGTCACAATTAATGAAGAAATCTACCAAAATAGGAGTGGCCGAGCTGTTCTAGGCGCTTCCGTCGGGAACCGCGCGACCGCTACGGGCGGAAAGTTCGAATCCTGCCTCGGTCATGGATGTGTGTGATGTGCCTAGGTTGGTTAGGTTTAAGTAGTTCTAAGTTCTACGGGACTGATGACTTCAGAAGTTATGTCCCATAGTGCTCGGAGCCATTTGAACCATTTTTTCTACCAAAATATAGAGTAAATATCTGAAGTAACGACAAATCGAAGATTAATTCCCTTGGACATCTATACTGAAAGCATAAGTACAGGAGGACAAAACAAATAATACAATAATTACGAAAATAGAAGTCAACGATAATATCGATTACAAGAACGAAAAATAACTACAAATAAACAATACGAAATAATCGTAAATAAAGAAATAAACTTTTTCAGGATAAAATACTAAAATCTGAGACTTTGGCGGCAGAATAAAAAAGAAATCAGGGGCAATATGGAGAGAAGAAAGGAAAACATGAGAACAGAAGGGGGAGTACTGAAAAAACAGGAAATAGTAAAAAAAAAAAAAAGAGAGAGAAGCTGAGGTCGTTCGTGGTCGTAGAGTGTCAACAGAAACGTCAAGAATTGTTTCATCATAAAAAAATTGAACTTTGGCCTGGAGGCTCCTATTCAGGGAAGTTCGGCCGCCAAATGCTAGTCTTAATTAATTCGACACCACATTGGGTGACTTGCACGTCGGTGATGAGGATGAAATGGTGATGAGGACCACACAACACCCAGTCTACGAGCGGAGAAAATCTCCAGCCCGGCCGGGAATCAAAACCGGGCCCGTTTGCATGGGAGGCGAGCACATTACTATCCAACTACGCAGGCGGACTGTTTCATCATCATAACGCACCTCATAATGAAGGAAAGTATTTGAAACGTATAATTTGCGTCATAAGGCTACGACCTAGAGAGATTTCTGCTTTACATAGATACTATTTGTTTTAGGGCAGGAATTTGTAATCCGCATGTCATTCTTATGACACAGGCCCCACTCAACCATTCTCTTTCCCAACAACAGGGAACAGAGCTTCACTCTCGCCCTATATAGCACGCCGCCCTATTGTTCTGCAGCGCTGAACGGCAGAATTCTGGTAAACCCTAAACAGACGTCTAGTAACGATTTAAAGACTTGAGAGTGTATTACATCTGAACTCGGTATAGTTACCTTCAAGCAGCTCAATACGTTGTTGAGCGGTAGGGGTGTGCCAGAAAGCAAGAAAACAGCGTTCACAGTTGAAAACATGCATAATATTTTATTTCAATTAAAGTCAACAACTTTGTGACGTCAGTAAAATAGATTTTAAAAACAATAAAAAAAATTACCTGTTCATGGCACTGATGTGGGTGTGCCAACTGTAAAAATTGTTAGTTCGCCTAAACTGGTCATTCCAAAGGATTTAATTTTGCTTCATCTAATGTTAGCAAATTGTCGAAGTGTCTGTAGCAAGATCCCCGAGTTAATCTCCGAAATAAACAGTAGCAATGCCAATATTGTATCAGGTACCGAAAGCTGGTTGACACCGGACATAAAACGCAGTGAAATTATGAACACTGATTAGACAATGTTTAGGAAGGATAGGACTGATGCTATGGGAGGTGGTGTGTTCATTTCAGTTAAAAGCTGTTTAAACGCAGTTGAGGTCGATACTGCGTTAGACTGTGACATAGTCTGGATAAAGTGGTCAATCAGACAAGGATTGACCATTGTATTACGAAGTCTTTATAGAGCACCAGCATCCGAAACAAACGTCGCAGAACGTTTCAGGGAAAGTCTTGAGTACATAGGAAGTAAATATCCAAATTATCCATTAGTTACAGGTGGAGACTTTAATTTATCATCCATTGACTGGGAAAATTACACGTTTATCACAGGAGGCATAAGCAAAGATTAGTGTGAAGTTATTCTAGGAGCGCACTCAACATACAACCTTGAGCAATAGGTTAGAAAACCAACTCGAGATGGGATCATATTAGATATCTTGGCGACATACAGACCTGATATTTTTGAGGAATTTAATCTAGAAGAAGGTACTAGTGACCATAAAGTCGTTGTGGCTTCTATGTGGATGTTGCAAAATAAATAAATAAATAAATAAATAAACAGCGTAGAGTTTTCTTGTTTGGGAAAGAAAATAAAAGTTTCATTAATGAATATCTTCATAGTCAGCTCCAAGCATTCACCGCGGGACACAAAGATATTGAGCATCTTTCGTCGGAATGTAAAGGTATTGTCCACCATGAGCTAGAGAAGTATGTGCCTAGCGAAAACTATGTTTAAAACATTCGTTTTAAACATAGTCACTGCTCCGCTGACAAACTGAAATTATGCGAAATGAAAGCAGCTGTCAGAAGGAGAATGAGAGACTCTTTTAACGAATTTGAAAGCAATACTTTATCTGCATATTCTAAAAATAACCTCAGAAAATTTTTGTCGGACGTAAAATCTATGAACGCTACAAATAATTCTATACCTTCTCTTGCTGACAGTGTGGATTATGTAACTGATGATGATAAACAGAAGGCCGAAATTCTAAACCTAGCTTTCAAAAACTCGTGTACGATGGGGGACTGCAGCACCATTCCCCCTTTCGATTATCGAACAAACGAAAGGATGGCTGACATAGTGTTTAGTGTATCTGGGATTGTAAAACAGTTAAGATCCTTAGACGCCAGAAAGGGATCTGGCCCAGACGGTATCCCCGTAAGATTTCATGTTGACTGTGCTAGAAATATAGCACCATTCTTATCCGTCATCTATCAGAGATCACTGTAACGTCGGAAAGTTCCACGGGACCGGAAGAAGACCCAGGTCGTAGCAATCTATAAAAAGGTAGAAAATCGGATGCACATAATTACCGGTCAATTTCACTGACGTCGATTTGTTGTTGAATCATGGAACATATTTTGTGTTCAGACATAATGACCTTTCTAGACTCTGAGAAGGTCATCTGCAGAAACCAGCACGGTTTTAGGAAACAGCGGTCATGCGAGATACAACTGGCCCTCTTTGTGCATGATATACAACAGGCTCTAGATACCGGCTCCCAGGTTGATGCCATATTTCTCGACTTTCGAAAGGCGTTCGACTCAGTTCCGCACGGTCGCTTGCTACAAAACGTGCGCGCTTACGGTCTATCCAGTGACATTTGCGGTTGGATAGAATGTTTTTTAACAGACTGGGAGTAGTATTTCGTCCTGAACAGGGTAGCTTCAACAGAAACAAGAGTAATTTTAGGTGTGCCCCAGGACAGCGAAATAGGTCCTCTGCTTTTTACGAGTTACATAAGGGATCTGGTTGATGGTATTGACAGCGATCTTAGACTGTTTGCCAATGATGCTGTAGTCTACAGGAAAGTAGTATCACACGAAAGTTGTGAACAAATCAGTGAAGATGTGCAGAAAATTAATGCGTGGTGTAATGACTGGCAGTTATCTCTGAATATTAGTAAGTGTAACTTACATGTATAACAAGGCAAAAATCCTCATTAATGTATGAGTACAAAATAAATGATCAGTCTTTGGAATCGGTAACATCAGTCCAGTATCTGGGTGTGACTATTCGAAATGATCTCAAATGGAATGATCTGATTACAAAAGTAACGGGTAAGTCGAATTCTAGATTGCGGTTTATTGGTAGAATCCTGAAGCGATGCAGTCCTTCAACATTGGAAATAGTTTACAATACGTTAGTTCGTCCAGTCTTAGATTATTGTTCATCTATATGGGACCCTTACCAGTTGGGTCTTTTTCAAGAAATTGAAAAGGTCCAAAGAATAGCAGTAAGATTTGTGACTGGTACATTTAGCCATCGCGAGAGCGTTACAAATCTCATAGAAAGTTTGAAGTGGGACACACCTGCAGATAGACGACGCGCTAAACAGAAGGGGCTGCTCAGTAAATTCGGAAATCCAATCTTCGCCGAGAATGTAGAGCGTATATTATTACCACCAACTTTAAAATCGCGTAATGATCATCACTGAAAGATAAGGGAAATAAGAGCTCTTACTGAGGCGTTCAGACAGTCGTTTTTCCCTCGTGCGATCCGCGAGTAAAGCAGTGGGTGGAGGGGAAATGTGACTTTGGCGCGAATTGTGGCCTCCGGTACACACCGCTTGGTGGCTAGTGGAGTATATATGTAGATGTAGAACAACTTGTTGAATGTCAACGAGGAAGTGAGATTAGCAACTGGCGTTAGCAAAATATCTTTTAAACAATTAAAAACCTAAGCGGTCTGGAAAACATTAACAGGTATCTGAAGTTAGCCGAGCTGCATATTAATCATCTAAACCTTAACATTTACAAATTTTTTCAGTTTTCTTTAAAATAGAGGATGATTCAAAAAGAATACCACAACTTTAGGAATTTAAAACTCTGCAACGACAAAAGGCAGAGCAAAGCACTATCTGTCGGCGAATTAAGGGAGCTATAAAGTTTCATTTAGTTGTACTTTTGTCCGCCATTTCAGCCAATAAAGTTTTTGGTCCCTTTTTCTTCGAAGGTGCTACTGTAACTGGACTACAGTATCTGGAGATGTTAGAGAATTGGCTGTTCCCTCAGCTCGAGCAAGAAGCACAACATATTGCAGCAGGATGGAGCGCCACCACATTGGCACTTATCTGTCCGTAACTACCTGAACGTCAACTACCCGAGGCGATGGATCGGCCGCCAGGCAGCCCGTGACAGAGCACTTCATCACTGGCCTCCAAGAAGCCCTGATCTTACCCCCTGCGATTTTTTCTTATGGGGGTATGTTAAGGATATGGTGTTTCGGCCACCTCTCCCAGCCACCATTGATGATTTGAAACGAGAAATAACAGCAGCTATCCAAACTGTTACGCCTGATATGCTACAGAGAGTGTGGAACGAGTTGGAGTATCGGGTTGATATTGCTCGTGTGTCTGGAGGGGGCCATAATGAACATCTCTAAACTTGTTTTTGAGTGAAAATAAACCTTTTTAAGTACTCTTTGTAATGATGTATAACAGAAGGTTATATTATGTTTCTTTCATTAAATACACATTTTTAAAGTTGTGGTATTCTTTTTGAATCACCCTGTATAAAATCTGCAGATTTGGTAACACATAAGTCCACCTGAAGTCAGCCGATCTGCATATTAATAATCAAAACCTTAACATTTACAAAAAATTTCTGGTTTTTATTTTCATATACAAAATCTGCAGATTTGGTAACACACAAGCGATGCGTCACGTCCGTTGGTGATTAACTTCAGAACCGGGGAAAATTATTCAGATATAATCCCGTCCCACCACAGGCGGAATAGCCCGACGGACAGAGTGGACGGTGTGAAGTCGCCACCGGTGGGCGTGCTGGCAGATGCTCATATACTATACATCGTGAACTACAACAGATTAAGAACGGCGCATATATCACTATATTACCATTTAAGAAACAGAAATAAAAAAAAAAACAATCATATGCCCAATAAGCGAATACGGCGATAAGCAACAAAGCACGTAACATCTGGGTAGCACTCTTGTCACAGGAATGAGAAAACCAATATAGCCTGTGTGCCCCCAAAATCAATTGACAGACAGTCACTTGTAGTAATTACATAGCCAGAGCAGTCACTAAACACTATTTTGGAATGGAAGCTAATTTAAACTCGCTGACCTAGAAATATGCTTTGCTGCAAGACACTAGCTAAACAACCGAATCTCGGATGCCAAACTTGGCTTGCCAGGCAGCCGATACCAACTACAATGGAAAAGTATATCCTTATTTTAGCAGAATCTAGCATGGAAAATCTCAGGGCGGGTGAACTAACAAACCCACCAAAATGTTTTACAAACAGTTAACTAAAATGATTACACCGAAAAGGCACTCTGATTAAATTAGACCAACCCACAAAAAGTATTTCTACACTAAAATAGCCACCGGTAAAAGGTACTCTGATTAAATCAGACTTCACTGTATTTAAAAGGATGAACAACAGACACTTCTGCCCTCAACATGGCCCACGGTATGCCCTTCTAAGTATGACCAATTTAAACAGGCAGTTCTGATTTACGTAACTCCACTTGTTCCGTAACACAGACCACGCAACTTTGACGCATTTCACAAACAGTTGTGACCACCGCCTGTAATGAAACATAGTTGCTTCCATTAAGGTGAACTTCAGTTCCTTCGCAGTGAATTCTCATACACAGCAAACACAGAAGGCCAGTCGGGAAGGAAAAGCTAGTCACAGCAGTACGACTTTAGAGGAAAACAAGGCGCAGAAACCACAAAAAGAGTCTCACCAAAATATTGGATGAATCGATAGCGAAGTGTCACTCAAGATCTCCACATGCTCGACACAGGCCGATTTCCAGAGTGCCATTGCCACCACGGCCAACATAAGTACCGTCTATGCAGGAAGAGGTATGTGCTCCGCAAAAGCCGTTTACTATTGGCTCGAGACAGCAGAGGTAAACCGGCCTCGCGCCCCACAACTGCTCTTTCCAACTCCGCCCAAAAATTCTGTCAACCGTTTTGCTGGTCAAAGCTCCTCGCGCGGAGAACCACCAAAGATCGTAACCCGCTACCGCGATCTATCGACCAGTTGATCGATGCAAGCCGGCACAGCTCAATATTCATATCTTTCGCTCTGCACCCTTCTCCCCACCTCCCTCCCTCTCTTGCCGCCCCCCTCTGGCTCCCTACCCAATTTACTCCTAGCTCATAATCACCTATATCAGTTTGTAATACACACTGTATACAAACATTGCCCTTGGGCGTGCCTCTGAATAGCGCCCTGAACGGCGGTTTCTGTCGCTTAGGCCCGAAACCAATGCTGACCGACTGCATATGAGGGCCGAATCCATGACAAAATGGCGTTCGATAAACGTTATCATGGAATTACACTACTGGCCATTAAAATTGCTACACCACGAAGATGACGTGCTACAGACGCGAAATTTAACCGACAGGAAGAAGATGCTTTGATATGCAAATGAATAGCTTTTCACAGCATTCACACAAGGTAGGCGCCGGTGGCAACACCTACAACGTGCTGACATGGGGAAAGTTTCCAGCCGATTCCTCATACACAAACAGCAGTTGACCGGCGTTGCCTGGTGAAACGTTGTTGTGATGCCTCGTGTAAGTACGAGAAATGCATACCATCACGTTTCCGACTTTGATAAAGGTCGGTTTGTAGCCTATCGCGATTGCGGTTTATCGTATCGCGACATTGCTGCTCGCGTTGGCCGAGATCCAATGACTGTTAGCAGAATATGGAATCAGTGGGTTCAGGAGGGTAATACGGAACACCGTGCTGGATCCCAACGGCCTCGCATCACTAGCAGTCGAGACGACAGGCATCTTATCCGCCTGGCTGTAATGGATCGTGCAGCCACGTCTCGTTCCCTGAGTCAACAGATGGGGACGTCTGCGAGACAACAACCATCTGCACGAACAGTTCGACGACGTTTGCAGCAGCATGGACGATCAGCTCGGATACCATTGCTGCGGTTACCCTTGACTCTGCATCACAGACAGGAGCGCCTGCGATGGTGTACTCAACGACGAACCTGGATGCACGAATGGCAAAACGTCATTTTTTCGGATGAATCCAGGTTCTGTTTACAGCATCGTGATGCTCATATCCGTGTTTGGCAACATTTTGGTGAACGAACATTGGAAGCGTGTATTCGTCATCGCCATACTGACGTATCACCCGGCGTGATGGTATGGTGTGCCATTGGTTACACGTCTCGGTCGCCTCTTGTTTGCATTGACGGTATTTTGACCAGTGAATGTTACATTTCAGATGTGTTACGACCAGTGGCTCTACTCTTCATTCGATCCCTGCGAAACCCTACATTTCAGTAGGATAATGCACGACCGCATGTTGCAGGTCCTGTACGGGCCTTTCTGGATACAGAAAATGTTCGACTGCTGCCCTGGACAGCGCATGCTCCAGATCTCTCACCAACTGAAATTGTCTGGTCAATGGTGGCCGAGGAACTGGCTCGTCACATAACGCCAGTTACTACTCTTGATGAACTGTGGTATCGTGTTGAAGCTGCATGGGCAGCTGTACCTGTACACGCCATCCAAGCTCTGTTTGACTCAATGCCCAGGCGTATCAAGGCCGTTATTACGGCCAGAGGTGGTTGTTCTGGGTACTGATTTCCCAGGATCTATGCACCCAAGTTGCGTGAAAATGTGATCACGTGTCAGTTCTGGTATAATATATTTGTCCAATGAATACCCGTTTATGGTCTGCATTTCATCTTGGTGTAGCAATTTTGATGGCTAGTAGTGTAATAATTCAGTTCATTTAGCGATGTAATGTTAAGAAACAAGAATTTGACAGACAGAAGATGACACATACGTGATGGACAGTAGTGTACTAGTAGAAAAATGAACGACGCCACAATGAAAAGTATGTACGACACGATATAGAGCGGAGTGTGCAGATAAAGTTAGGCTGTGCTCTTTGTCCACTTGGTAAGCCGTGAATAGTTCTGAAAGATGTGCCAAACTTGTGCTGCAATAGGGATCGTTCTACCTGCAGCAATTTCAACTGTGCATGTACGTCCTCATCTAGCCACCATCACGGAAAACACCGCAGATTCCGAAAAAAACTGTAGCCTTATACCATACAAAAATTTCTTAATGTAAATGACAATCGTAGCATTTTACTAGTATATTAAAAAAATATCCCAAGAAAACACATGCAGTATGCACATTCTCCACTAGAGGCGCTGCAACTGCGACGGTTCGAAACTTAGTTCGTAGATTATCCGGAAGAGGCGCTACCTCAGCCGTTGCTCATCGCTGCCAACTTTCCAACTGGCTGGACTGTTACTGAAGCACCGCGTGTGTGTGTGTCCAGGGCCGTCCGCTGGGACCGAGCGCTTCGCGCGGCGCCGGCGTCATCCTCAGCAACCAGAGCCTGGTGCTGCAGTCGGTGGGCCGCGCCAGCGGCGGCAACTACTCCTGCGTCGGCGTCAACTCCGAGGGTGCCGGCGAGAGCAAGCCCTTCCACCTGGACGTGCTCTGTGAGTACCAGCATTACTATTCTTAGGCATAAGTAAAAATTGTTCCTGTGTCGTTAAGCATTTAGATCAAGTATGCTGCCCAAAACAAGCATCACTGCGGCCCAAGAAGTGAGCACCTATCACACGATCGGGAAAAAAATATTTATTTATAAATTAGGATAAACTGAATAGTTTCCCGTCACACGATGCCATTCTCGTATTGGTCCATCCCGTTATTAATTTTGCCACACGTGCTGTACTTGAACCTCCTAGAGTCTCCTTCTAATGGCCGGCATACTTGTTAGATACGGTTGTATCTTATCTTACGGCTGCTTAAATTGCACCTGCGAAACTAAACATCTAGAGACGGTGAGACGCATGGTTAAATCCGCAGGACGGAACGGGTAGTTGGAATTGTGGAAAGGGGCCAAAAATGAGCAGCTGTCAGTTACACTCGAACACATATAGGGTGTTACAAAAAGGTACGGCCAAACTTTCAGGAAACATTCCTCACACTCAAAGAAAGAAAATATGTTATGTGGACATGTTTCCGGGAAACGCTTACTTTCCATGTTAGAGCTCATTTTATTACTTCTCTTCAAATCACATTAATCATGGAATGGAAACACACAGCAACAGAACGTACCAGCGTGACTTCAAACACTTTGTTACAGGAAATGTTCAAAATGTCCTCCGTTAGCGAGGATACATGCATCCACCCTCCGTCGCATGGAATCCCTGATGCGCTGATGCAGCCCTGGAGAATGGCGTATTGTATCACAGCCGTCCACAATACGAGCACGAAGACTCTCTACATTTGGTACCGGTGTTGCGTAGACAAGAGCTTTCAAATGCACCCATAAATGAAAGTGAAGAGGGTTGAGGTCAGGAGAGCGTGGAGGCCATGGAATTGGTCCGCCGCTACCAATCCATCGGTCACCGAATCTGTTGTTGAGAAGCGTACGAACACTTCGACTGAAATGTGCAGAAGCTCCATCGTGCATGAACCACATGTTGTGTCGTACTTTTAAAGGCACCTGTTCTAGCAGCACAGGTAGAGTATCCCCTATGAAATCATGATAACGTGCTCCATTGAGCGTAGGTGGAAGAACACACTGACGAAATTAAAATGAGCTCTAACATGGAAATTAGGCGTTTCCGGACACATGTCCACATATCATCTTTTCTTTATTTGTGTGTGAGGAATGTTTCCTGAAAGTTTGGCCGTACCTTTTTGTAACACCCTGTATAACTTTATTTAGTTGCCCAAACATTACAGCGCAAGTTTCCGACCTTAACTCTCGACTGAAAATGTCACACAATCTTATGGCTTAAGGGCACAACCTCCTTAATTTTTAAAACGGCTCAAGGCCCATGATTAAAAACACAGCTACAATAAATTTTCAAAACGCAGATTTTATCCTTAATTAATATTTCAAATGAGGCTGAAAGCCCAAACAATCTGAGACTTGAGAAGTAAGGAATTTTAATTTTAAGACGGCTAAAGGCCCATGATTTAGAAACAAAACTACAATAAATTTTGAAATGTAGAAGGCCCAAAGCTTTATCCTTAAATATTTTTAAAAAAGAGGCTGAAAGCCCAAACAATCTAAGACTTAACAATAAGGAATCTTACTTTTAAGACGGCTGAAGGCCAATGATTCAGAACACAACGGCAATAAATTTTTACAATGCTGAAAGCCCAAGGCCTTATCCTTAAATAATTTTTTTAAAAGAGGCTGAAGACTCAAACAATGCAAGATTTGACAAGTAAGGAATTTTAAATTTTAAAGCGGCTGGAGGCTCATTATTTAAAACCCTACTAGTAGCATACAAATTCAAACCATCGGCTATGAGCTATTAAAATATACAATGAGACACCAATAAGAAAGGACAGTACAGCCAGCGGCGCTCAGAAGTTTCCAAGGGTTCCGTCTGCACTTGAGATATTAACGTTTGCTTAGGGAAGACAGGTAGTCGGCCCAACTATATTCGATACGCCGCCAACCCAACCAAGGGACAGTCAACGGACCCACCGACAAGACGACTGGCTTTCCACCCGATCAGTACACAAGGAACTCCAAAGCCAAAACGTAAAAGGCGTAGCCGCCCACAACCAAGTAGGCATAAGCTGTCAAAACTACACACGTCTTGGACAACGACAACACGGTGAGGAAAGGACACTGCTTGAATTTTACGTCAGCGGCCAGGACAGGTAACCGGAACCTTTACGGCCACAAGGCAGAAACTTCCGCTGGTGCACTTGGAGTTCAAATAACCAAAATGTAGTTAGACTCCACAGAATGGCGGTCAGACTTTCGCCAAATCGAACACTCGCTGTTGCTCACGGGAATACCCCCAACAGCCAACCATGAAAGCCAACGGCACAATGTGAAGAGACTGGCATCGGTAATTAAATCAGCACTCAAATTTGATGTCCTCTGTCGGTGAGCCACGAACCTCGTAGCAGTCGTAACGGCTCCCACACACTCCTACACTGCGTAGAGCCCGTTAGCGGGCCCGGCCCACTGCGCCGCGGAGATTTCCTGGCTGATCCACACCAACAGACAGACTGCTCAGAGCCAGTACGCCGACAACATTTAAAATAACTTAGCAGTCAAAATCGCACTAACTAAACGCAGTTTCACGAACACTTGCACTGAGAACTAGACAATGCTAACGGCAGTGACTGTACAATAACAGGGACGAATCACGAGTCGGCACACACAGCCAACCCATAAGCGATCGCCGGCAAGACGACCGACCGACGACCAACCAAAGTCATCCCCACTCCAGTCATGAGTGTCGGCAAGCGTCGGGCGAGTCACGGCGGTTCGGACCTCACTGCTGCCGCACCCCGACTGAACTTGTGCCGCGTGCCAACTCAAACACTGCCAGGTCCGAACTAACTGCTGGCACGTTCCAACTGAATCGCAGATCCGAACTAACACCGAACACACGACAACCGGGAAGTAACAGCAGTCCAGCAAAGATAATACGACAGGGCTTGTATCGATAAGGGCTGCTGCTGCCGCTCACGGGCAGGCAAAGCAGTAATTCAGTGACACAAGTAATTGAAACTAACATAACAAGGTGGCAGTACGGCAAAAACAGGATGTTAAATAAGAGATGGAACGAACACTAGCCAAGCACCGCTCAGACGTATAATGAAATTAATTTATGAAAATACGAGGAAATTCTTTGTTATTTCAGTGCAGTTGTGATATAAACCTTTCTCACTGTAGTTCTGATCACTACAAGTCGATACAAGTTACAATACTGCATATACTGACAATGTTTACTATCTGACACTACCGAAACTCTGTTATAGCAGCTTCAATTCGGAATCACATCCACACAACTGCGAAGACTGCAAGAGCAGACAATTGCGAGAATTGCCGAACAATCAGCGTAACAGCTTATGCATCCAAGTTGCTGACAAGAATAATATACAGAAGAATGGAAAATAAAATTGAAGATGTGCTAGGTTACAATCAGTTTGGCTTTAAAATAGGTAAATGCACTAGAGACGTAATTCTGACGTTGCGGTAGATAATGTAAGCAGGACTAGAGGAAAAACAAAACACGTTCATAGGAATTGTCGACCTAGAAAAATGGTGCAAGATGTTCGAACTTCTGAGAAAAAACGGGTAAGCTATAGGGAGAGACGGATAATATACAATATGTACAAAAACCAAGAGAGAATAATAAGTATGAACGTCGAAGACCCATAGAGGTTTCTGCACCATCGCATCTTAAGGTGTGGCGGTGCACACCTCCTGGCCTGCATTTAGAGTGAGGGCACCACAGTGGAACACGTGGTTGCAGCGGCCAATAGCGGCGTCCCCGATCGAGTACTTAAGCGCCTGCGTGTCGCTCAGCCTGCCAGTTTAACCTCACGTGCATCTCAGGACATATCGCCTCGCATTAGACAGCGTATTGTTCAAATGTGTGTGAAATCTTATGGGACTTAACTGCTAAGGTCATCAGTCCCTAAGGTTACACACTACTTAACCTAAATTATCCTAAGTACGAACACACACACCCATGCTCGATGGAGGACTCGAACCTCCACCGGGACCAGCCGCACAGTCCATGACTGCAGCGCCTTGGACCGCTCGGCTAATCCCACGCGGCTAGACAGCGTATTGACTTTCGTGTTTTCTTTACGAGTGGACGTGGTTGTCTTGTTTGGTTCGTGACTCTGTTGTCTGTTCTTGTTGTGTCGTAAGGTCCTTCGTTGCTCGTGTCCGTCCTCTCCCGTTGTTCGTGGGCCGCTCCGCGGGTTACGTCGGGTTTCCGTCACTACAGCCCCGCGACCGTTTCGGTCGCCGTTACAACAAAGTGCTCGTATTAAAAAGGATGTAAAACAGGGATGTAGTCTTTTCCTCCTACTGTTCAATTGAAGAAGCAGTGATGTAAATAAAAGAAAGCTTCAGGACAGGAATTAAAATTCGAGGTGAAAAGATATCAATGATACGATTTGCTGATGAGATTGCTAGCCTGAGTGAAAGTAAAGAAAAATTACATGATATGCTGAATAGGAGTACAGAATATGGACTGGCAGTAAATCGAAGAAAGAGGAAAGCAATGAGAAGTAGCAGAAATGAGAACAGCGAGAAACTTAGCATCAGGATTGGTGGTCACGAAGTAGATGCGGTTAAGGAATTCTGCTACCTGGTCAGCAAAATAACCAATGATGGAAGGAGCAAGCAGGACATCAGAAGCACAGTAGCCCTGGCAGATTGGGCATTTGTGGCCAAGAGATGTCTACTAATATCAAACATAGGTCTTAATTTGTGGAAGAAATTTCTGAGAATGTACGTCTGGAATACGGCATTGTATGGCAGTGAACAATGGACGGTGGAAAAGCCGGAACAAAAGAGAATCGAAGCATTTGAGATGTGGTGCTACAGGTGAATGTTGAAAATTAGGTGGACTGATAAGGTAAGGAATGAGGAGGTTCTGCGCAGAATCGGAGAGAAAAGGAATATGTGGAAACCTCTGACATGGAGAAGGGACAGGGTGATGGGACATCTGTTAAGACATGATGGAATGACTTCCATGGTACTAGAGGGAGCTGTAGAGAGCAAAAACTGTAGGGGATGACAATGATTGGAGTACAACCAGTTAATAATTGAGGACGTAAGATGCAAGTGCTACTCTGAGTTGTAGAGGTTGGCATAAAAGAGGAATTCAAACTAGTCAGAAAACAGAATACACACACCAAAAAAAAAAAAAAACTATCCGTTACAACAACTAACAACAACATTTGAAAATTAACCTCTCTGTAACTGGCTTTCACGATATCATTTGACATCCATGTGCAGTTTCTACCATAGCAGATGATCGATACGTATCAAAACATGTTAGTACCGTACGTCATGGTGGAAGCTACTTCCCTTGCCATCAGTCGTTCTGCAGGCTGTCATGACGGCCATTCCCTTCATATCCCACCTACATTAGAGGAGGTTCTTTATAATGTCATTGTACTGCACTGTCTGACCGGAGAAATTTAGCCCCAGTCTGTACTCGGTACTTGTCGGGAGATGTCGGAAGTCATCGTCTTGGAGCTACTGTCAATCGATGCCAATAAACAGTAGACATCGTTGCATTATTACCAGCGCGTTTGGTACTGTGGTCGCAGACAAGAGACAACGAGAGAACGTCCATCGTTACTTATAATTCAGTGACACCTCATAGGCTTGTTATTCACAGTAAGGTCCGTAAAATAATAATGAATGTAGCCAGATTCTGCAATCGAGGAAAGGAATTTAATAGAGTATTGCACTCGTCGGTACAGAGTACGGCACCATACACTGATCGTAGCAGCAGAACGATTAAAATTATCGGCTGTTTGCCAATATAAAACTAGACATCGTACCTCATGTGTCAGCAAGAGAAGTAGAGCTTTAATTCAATTCACTTTCTTCATTTGACAGTCCACGGACTAGCTTGCTGTGCAGCTTGAATGACATACTATGTATTTTCAGTGCATTACAGTCAAAGCAGGCAGGTAGCATATTAAACGCAGTTGAATAATTTAAATCAATTCCGGGGTATTGTCGGACCACCAGTATCACAATTGTAATCAGGCATAATACCTTTTTTTCCCCCTTTTTTTTTCGAAGGTTATTATAGAAGGCGGAACTTTTGAATTTAACGCAAAGTTAGACAGTCGATTTCAGGATTTTCGAAAGTGTAACCAATATTTTTGTATTTATGTGACACCGTTTACAAGCAATAAAGATACGCAATATGCCAGAATACTTTCATATGGAATGCATCGAGCTGCAGTCTGACATCAGCCGCGCTGCTGCTGCGGTCGCAGATTCGAATCCTGCCTCGGGCATGGATGTGTGTGATGTCCTTAGATTAGTTAGGTTTAAGTAGTTCTAAGCCAAGGGGACTGATAACTTCGGGTGTTAAGTCCCATAGTGCCTAGAGCCATTTGAATTCTGACATCAAACTATGAGAAAAATTTGATAATATACCTTTGTTCAACTTTTTCAAATTATACCTGCAAACAACAAATATCCCAGGGTGCACAGTTATGCATAAAATACCTCATTTTTGCTTGGAAACCCGTAAGGTTTGCGAACAGTTGTTTTCAAGAATAAAACACAGAAAGTGTAAAAATAGAACCAAAATCTTACGCCTTGAGAACACCGTAAGAATTGTAACCACTTCGATTGAACCAGATGTTAATACGTTTCCGAATTTCAGAGTCGTATATCACGCTAATTCTATGATTTATAAATAAAATTACTAATGAATCTTATATACAAAATGTCTAATTTTTCCTTTTTACTCAGCGGATTTGTTAATGTTCAGTAGTGTATTAGATTGTCTGCACCAGTGTTGATCCGTACAAGACGCTCTTGAATTGTCGGTTCTGTAAGACAAACAATAAAACATCCCCTCTTGCGTTTCCTCTAAGCTCGTGGTGGCCACGTTGTTTACCCGTCTGGCCCGGAGTTGAGCGGCCGACTTTACCTTCCTCACAGGGCCGAATTCACAAACGTAAATGAAAATGAAACACATCTTAAAATATTAGAGTGCCTGTAAATATTTTTGTTTGTTACTGAGCAGGAAAACAGTCTGAAGAAGCTCTCAATGTAAATTGATGTTTTAGGATTCTGCTATCAGTATCTAGGTGCCTGTTATTATAAAATATGGCTGAGAAGCGCGATCCACACTAATGCTCTTTTCGGCTCGCGTGCCGCAGTTTGACGAACCCTGGTCTACCTATCACTTTCACGTACGTAGAGGTGGAAGAATGCTTGTTTTAACGCAACTCTGCGCACCGGAATTCGTAAAATATTGGCGCTGCAGTCCGTATTGGAACGATACATACCTTGCTGTAGTATATTCCTAGATTCATCACTTAAAGCTGTTTCTTGAAACTTTTAAGTGGCCTTTCTCAGGACAGTTTGCAGCTGTCTTCATGAACGTCTCAGTACAATTTCTACAGGATTTCTGACAATTTCCCATAGGTCAAACAAACCAATGACCATTCCTCCTCTATTACCTTGTATACGTTTAATATCCTGTACTTCCTAATTGGTATGAGCCCCACACACTTGAGAAACATTAACAAAGAAAGAAAAAAAAACTAAGAATCACAAGAGTGTTTTGTGAGTAATCTCCCTTGTAAATTGTCTGCATTTTTCTAGCAGTCTACCACTTAACGGAAGACTGACACCGGCTTAACCTGTGACTGCGCCTATGTGGTGCACCATTTCATATCTCTAGAAACTGTTACAGCCTCGTATTTGTATGAGACGGCCGAGTCCAGTTGTGACCACCGGCAGCGGCAACACATGCTTCCAGTCTGGTATGCTCCCCATGCAGGTCTGGGGTCTAGAATAGGCTCGAGGTATTTCTCCCTGTCGTAAGAGGCGACTAAAAGGAGTCTCACACGTTTCATGTGATGGTACCCTTTAGGGTTTGACCTCCATTTTTCAAAATTTTCACGAACAGCGAGGTCATGGGGGAAGGGCGCCTTACATGGTGCACAGTATCCATCGTGCACTGACACTTCTCGCATCCTTCGTCGACGTGAATCTTCACTTCCGCTCATTCTCCAGCTGTTGGGCGAGGTCACCCTCCTGGGTGCGTTTCCCTCCATGCTCTGTGCAGTATTGCTTTCTCCTGGGTGCGTTTTCCTCCATCGTCTATGCAGTATCGCTTTCTGTGCTGTCCACGATAATGGACCGTTGTGGTGGCGCCACCATGTACCCACTATGTACCCTGTTGGCTGTAGCCCCCTGACCACAGGGATCGCTCTGCTGATGCCTGCGCAGTTAACTCCCCTCGTATACCAAAGAGTAGATGCCCGTCACCATGGGGCAACAGGACTGCAGGCAATGAGCATCCCGCCAGGTGACCTTTGCTGCAGCTGGGTGGCACCCATAGGCAGGGCCCATGGTCTGAGAGGGTGGCATCAGGGCAGATGTCATGCCATGAAGTGTAGTACATCATCTCTTGCTGGTGGTCAAACACCAGCAGTCTCTAGTGGTCAAGGTCTAACTTCAATTCTAAGAAATACGACCCCAAATTGTCGCCCCCCTCCCACACTGGCCACACCATGGGAACAACGCCAGGCTAAGAATGGCAGTGAAGCTTATTCACCCCAGTACCTTGTAAATACGAGAGGTGATTGGGAATCTTCTTGTCAATGAAACCTCAGTTTTTCGTGCAGCATTTGGAGGACGAGTTTGGGGAGGTGGAGCGCTTGTCCAAAATGCTGTCTGGGTCAGTCTTGATCAAAACAGCATCCTCTGCCCAGTCACGGTCACTACTCGCCTGTGATGAGCTGGGGCTGTTTCTGTTACCATCACGCCCTATAAGAGCTTAAATATGGTCCAGCGTATCATATTTCACAGGGACCTTCTTTCCCAGTCTGGCGATGAGGTGCGCGCCAGTTTAGAGCAGCGTGGTGTCCATTTCGGTCAGCGCGTCCACTGGGGTCTGAGGGATAATCACGTTGCCACTGGTGCCTTCATCTTGAGCTTCGAGTGCGACACATTACCCGAGGAGGTCAAGGTGATGGTCTAGCGCTGTGACCAGGAGAAATATATCCCTCCCCAATGCGTTGCTTTAAGTGCTGGAAGATCGTCCATATGTCTTACTGCTGTACTTCCAGAGTCACCTGTCGTGATAGTGGACGTCCATCACATCCCAATACTCCCTGTGCCCCATCCCTCTCAACTGTGTCATCCGCTGAGAGCACAATTCGCCTTGCTCGCCTGACTGCCGGATTCTCCAGAAATAAGGAAAAATAATGGAATACAAGACCCTGGACCGACTATCCTACACTGAGGGTAAGAGTAAATATGAGAGGCTCCTGTGCACATGACATCAACCTACGCCACCACCTCCTTTCCACTGCGTACAGTTGGCTCTCAGACCTGTCAGACTTCACCTGCCCCTTAGTGGTGGGAGGCACTTCCCTCCTTGTTGCTCTTACATAACCTACTTCAGGAGCAACACCTGCCCCAACCACTGGGGATGTCAGTCCCCACATCTCAGTTGGATAAGCATGTCTTCTTTCGATTCTCTTGCCAGGAAGGGATCACTTGGGTCACTCCCTTCCCAGGTTCCTACCAGTGGCAAAGCTGACAGCCGCCAGTAGCTCGTCTTAGGGCTTCACAGTCCTCCTCAGTCCCTGGCTCTGAATCAGTGAAGCCCTCCCAGCTGGAAAAATCTAAGGAGCAGCTAGAGAAACCTAAAAATAAAAAGATCCCCAAGAACCAAGGACTTTGGTGGCACACACACAACCACTACTGTGTCTGAGGATGAGGTGGAGATTTTGACGTCCGTTGAGGACCTAGATCTCGCTGGGCCCTCAGACACAATGGATGTCGATTGCACATGTACTCGTCTGGTGGCAGCAGGTGACCCTGAGGCTTAGACTGCCTCATTGGGCGTTTCATGCCTTCCCAGTATCACGATCACGTAATCCTGCAGTGGAATTGCGGCGGTTTTTTCCACCTCCTTCCTGAGCTATGGCAACTGTTAAGCTTTACACCTGCTTTCTGCATTGCCCTACAGGAAACCTGGTTCCTGGCAGTGCGGACCCCTGCACTCCGTGGCTATAAGGGATACTACAGGAGCCATAGCGACTATAACATAGTGTCAGGAGGGGTCTGCATCTATGTCCTGCACTCAGTATGTAGTGAACCTGTGCCCCTTCAAACCCCTCTTAAAGCTGTGGCTGTTAGGATAAGGACAATGCAGGAAATAACTGTCTGCAATGTATTTCTTCCTCCTGATTTTTCAGTACCCCTGAAAGTATTGGCTGCACTGATTGATCAACTCCGTAAACAATTTCTACTTTTGGGAGATTTTAACGCACATAACCCCCTGTGGGGTGGCGCCATACTTACTGGCTGAGTTAGGGCGGTCGAAAAATTACTGTCACAACTCGACCTCTGTCTCTTAAATACAGGTGGCCCCACATATTTCAGTGGAGAACATGGCAAATATTCGGCCATTGATCTCTCGGTTTGCAGTCATGGCCTTCTCCCATCTATCCTCTGGAGAGCACATGACAACCTGTGTGGTAGTGACCACTTCCTTATCTTCCTCTCATTCCCCTGGCGTCATGCCCACGGACGCCTACCCAGATGGGCTTTAAACAAGTCACACTTGGAAGCCTTCATTTCTGCTGTCACCGCTGAATCTCCCCCAGAAGGTGCCATCGATGTTATCATTAAAGACGTCACCACAACGATTGTTTCAGCATCGGAAAACGGGATCCCTCGCTATTTTGGGTGCCCACAGCGAAGGCTGTCCCTTGGTGGTCCCCGGAAGTCGCTGAGGCAATTAAAGAGCGTCGATGAGGTCTACAGCGACACACATGCCACCATTTTCTAGGGCACCTAATAGCCTTTAAGCGGCTCTGTGCCCACGTTCGCCAGCTTATAAAACGACGGAAACAGGAGTGTTGGAAGAGTTACGTGTGGAACATTGGGTGCCATATGTCACCTTCCCAAGTCTGGACGAAGGTCAGACGTCGTTTTGGGTACCATACCCCAACATGTGTCCCTGACATTGACATCAATAGCGTGTTATCTTCCGAAGCAAGTGCGATTGCCGAGCACTATGCTCGAGCCTCTGCATGAGGGAGCTACCCCCCCAGCCTTTCGCATTCTCAAATGGCGGATGGAAAGGAAAGTCCTCTCGTTCACTTCACGTCACAGTGAACCCTATAACGCCCAATTTACATTGTGGGAGCTCCTCAGCACCCCTGCACGTTGCCCCGACACAGCTCCTGGGCTGGATCGGATCCAGAGTCAGATGATTAAACATCTCTCGTCTGACTACAAGCGATATCTCCTCGTCATCTTCAACCGGATCTGGTGCGATGGCGTCTTTCCACGCAAAGGCGGGAGACCCAAAACTTCCTGTTGCTCCATACTTTCCGCGACCAAGTCGGTGCCTCCCATTGTTCCCCCTCTACTCAGGAGAATGGCGTCCGACAGGGCTTCTTATTGAGTGTCTATTTTTAATGACTGTTGACGATCTAGCAGCAGCTGTTCGACCCTCTGACTTACCTTTTCTGTATGCAGATGACTTCTGCATTTCGCACTGGTACTCCAGCACTGACGTTGCTGAGTGGCGAATACAGGCGCAGTCATGGCCTCTAGTCCATGACTTCCAGTTTTCAGCATCGAAGTCGTGTGTCATGCATTTCTATCGGCATCTCATCGTTCATCGAGAACCAAAACGTTACCTTAATGACGGTCCACTCAGTGTAGTGGAAAAATATCGATTCTTAGGACTGGTTTCCGACACCTGATTGACTTGGCTACCTCACCTTCGTCAGCATAAGCGGAAGTGCTGGCTGCATCTCAATGCCCTCTGCTGCCTGAGCAACACCAACTCGATGCAGCTCTACAGAGCCCTTGTTCAATCCCGCATTGACTGTTGGACTCCGGTTTAAGGTTCGGCGGCGCCCTCAGCGTTGCGTTTACTCGACCCAGTGCTTCACTGTAGCGTTCACCTAGCGACGGGAGCTTTTAGAACGAGTCTGGTGATCAGTGTCCTGGAGGAGGCCGGAGTCCCTCCATTGAAGGTTAAGAGGGCACAACTGCTCGCCAGTTACGTTGCACACATTCGTAGTTCTCCTGCGCATCCGAATTACCGTCTCCTTTTTCCAATCACGGCGGTCCACCTCTCGCATATGCGGCCCCGGTCAGGGATCGCAATTGCGGTTCGCCTCCGGTCCTATCTGTCTGAACTGGAGTCCTTCCCGTTACCACCTCTCATCGAGTTCCATTGACGTACACCTCCATGGTGTACACCTAGACCGCAGATTCTTCTGTATCTTTCGCATGGCCCTATGGACTCCGTTAACCCTGTAGCTCTCCGCTATCACTTCCCCTCGATTCTCGACATGTACCGGGGTCATGAAGTGGTTTACACCGATGGCGCAATGGCTGATGGTCACGTAGGCTTTGCGTATGTTCATGGAGGACATTTTGAATAGCATTCCTGGCCCGATGGCTGCCGTATTTTCACTGGAAATGTGGCGGCCTCATCGAGTGCTCTTGAGCACATCCGCTCATGCCCTGGCGAGTCAGTTCTCGTATGTACTGACTCCTTGAGCAGCCTAAAAGCTATCGACCAGTGCTACCCTCGCCACCCTTGGTAGCGTCCATTCAGGAGTCCATCATGTCCTGATGTTTAAGGGGACCCCAGTACACATCTGAATCCTAGGCAACGAACTTACTGACAGGCTGGCCACGTAGGCTTAACTGAAACCGCTTCTGGAGATGGCCATCTCCGAAACTGATCTGCGTTCTGTCTTACGCTACAGGGTTTTTCCGCTTTGGGAGACGGAATGGCATAACACTACGCACAACAAACTGCATGTCATTAAGGAAGTACGAATGTGTGGAAGACTTCCATGCAGTCCTCGCGGCGGGAATCAGTTGTCCTCTGCCAGCTCCGTATTGGCCATACGTGGCTAACACATGGTTAGTCGCAGGTTCGAATCCTGCCTTGGGCACGGATGTTTGTGATGTCCTTAGGTTAGTTAGGTTTAACTAGTTCTAAGTTCTGGGTGACTAATGACCTCAGCAGTTGAGTCCCATAGTGCTCAGAGCCCTTTGAACCACATGGTTACTTCCTCCGTCGCGACGACCCACCTCGGTGTCGCGGTGACTCGCAAATGAGTCATGAACCTCTTGCTGAACTGCCCACTTTTAGCCATTCTGCTGCAGACTTTTAACTTTCCCAGCGTCCTACCTTCGGTGTTGGACAACAGTGCCTCAACAGCAGCTTTAGTTTTACGTTTTATTCGTGAGGGTGGGTTTTATCATTCGATCAAAGTTTTAGCGCATGTCCTTTGTCCCTCTGTGTCCTCCACCCTTGTACTTTTAGGGTGGAGGTTTCAATGTGTTGAGAGTGGCTGGCTTCTTTGTTATTCTCGTGGTCAGCCAACCATGATAATCTGCTCTCTTGTTTTGATCTCTTCTACGTGCTTCTTGCATCTCTCTGTGGTGTTCTTGTCCGATTTAGACCATTTTAGTGTTTGTTGCCCTTCTGTCATTCTTGTGGTTTTCTCCTTTCTTCCAGCCATGTTTTGTGTGTCTCGCTTATTTCACTCCCACCCTTTTATTATTATAATTGGAACAAGGGACCGGTGACCTAGCCGTCTGGTCCCCCCTACCCCTACCCCCCCCCCTCCCTCCTTTAAGCCAACCAACCATTCCGATCTGGTATGGAAAGACTACTACACAAGTGCTAGCATTTCAGCGGAGATATCCGAGCAGGCTGCAGTAATACATGTTAAAGAATCATGAGGTGAGTTGGTATGTCCTTGTAGGCAGCATCTTTCGGCTTCCCCCCTCCCCCTCCTCCCCCTCCCCCCCTCCAAAAAAAAGTCTAAGGGCGTTAACACCGGAGAACGGGCCGGCGAACGTAATGTCCCCTGCGTCCAAGCCAACGATTTGGAAACAGTTCGTGAACACGTGGTGTAGTACTTCGGGCACCATGGGGTGGACAGGTTTCTCTTAATCTGCAGAGGAACATCTTCTGGCTTTCGTGCAAGATGGTCTGTTGGGAGCGTTCAGTGTTTCGTCTGTGAAAAATGGGCCTATGAGACGACGGTTCACGATCCCAGTCCACACGTTTAAGTCCGTGGACGCTGATGCTCCACGTAACGAGGCCAACGGCGATTGTCAGTAGACCAATAATGTATGTTTCGGGGGTTTACTTGACCATGATTGGTTAATGTTGCTTCGTCACTAAGCACGACGCACGATGCATCTGAAGTGTGCTGTCGTAATGCTTATGCGCAAAAGTGAACACGATTCTCATAGTCGTTTACATGCAGGTCTTGATCGAGAGAAATTTGATAGGAACGTAACCAATGTCGATGGAAAATGCGAATGACACATGCCGATACATGCTACTTCCATGTGCGATTGCGTGGGAGCTAACGTACGGATGAACTGCAATAGAAGCAGGATTATTAATTTCCCCTAGTTCTGACGTTACTTGTGACCTTTTGTTACGTTTGCTTGGTGTGGCACTACCACTTTCACGTAACTGTTTGAAGAGGTTCATAAGTAACTGCGGAGGTGGTTGCCGTCTATAGAGATATCTTGCTGCATACGCCATACAAGAACGAATTGCATTCTTCCTAAACTCTTTGTACACCATGAGCATGTCGGCTTTTTTTGTATTGGTGAATCCCATCGCCGGTAGTAGTGTCCGAGCGGTTCTAGGCGCCACAGTCTGGAACCGCGCGACCGCTACGATCGCAGGTTCGAATCCTGCCTCGGGCATGGATGTGTGTGATGTCCTTAGGTTAGTTAGGTATAAGTAGTTTTAAGTTCTAGGGGACTGATGACCTCAGGTGTTAAGTCCCATAGTGCTCAGAGCCATTTCAACCATTTCTGAATCCCATACTCACCTCACGACATCCTCTTGAACTGTGGCACATTGACTAGCAAGTCACTCAAGGAAATCACGAGCACACTGTAGGTAAACATCACGACATCGTACCTAGCAGCTCCGCAGGATGTATGGCACACAAGTGTCAATGTGTAAACTTTTCTAAATTCGATACGTCGTGACAGAATCCTGCAGCAAACACCACTGACGTTCAAAATTTTTCTACTTTTAGTCTGTTAACGTCAAAACGTGTTTTTAAATTTAAAAATGAGTGTGAGTGCACAATAAATACAATTTGTACGTACTCCCACAATCCGCTTATAGGATGACAATACGAACCCCTGACTCCCGATCCATTCTGTAAAAACCACACCTCAATAGCAGTTTCCATTTCCACAATACATTCGGTGGAAGTTTTAGGTGATTCACCCTGGATATATGTCTACAAGCAATTGCTGTACAAGGACAAGGAAATAACAACTTTGCACAGCTTCTGTCTCACTCAAAGGACTTCAAAGCTAATATACAAACTCTGAGAAAAATTGTTCTGTGGGATTTGGTTGTAAAAGTTGCCGGAGTATACAATCATCAAGTAAAAACGAATCCAAGTAGCTGTCTGTACAGCTGCAAGGAAATCGTAGTATTTTAGATATTATGGAAGAAGTGAACCATCGGAATTAAAGCGACCATTGGTTTATTTAGGTAAAACGTCTGTTCTACGTATTAACAATCGGCGTCCGCATTAGGGGCAGAGTAGGGTAGGTGCACTTTTCCACTCATTGAATCTGTGGTAGACCCTTTATGAATTCCAGAACTCTCACGTATTTCTAGTGATGATTGCCTCTGATACGAAACAGCCGCACATGTAACAGTGCTGAATCCAAGGGGAAGCACTGTGGCTTTAGTGAACGCTATAGTCTTCGATTGTAACGTATTTCACTGGAAATTACACCATTTTCGTGTTGGGGCAGCAGCTTCGAAGAACATAGTCTTAGGGGTATGAACCTTAACAGGACATTGCCCAACTAGAGTATCCAATATTTTCTTCGTCGCTTTTTCTATAACAGCCCTTACTGAGATACGGAGAGAAATAGTTGCAATAACAAGCAGAGTACCACTATGGCTGAAGTATATATGCCCAACACTCGCCCCCCGTTCGTCTGCTGCAGTTCTTATTCTCAGCAGAAAGTTAGCGTTTGGAACACGAAGGCTTGCTGGGACGCCATTCGGTTTAACTCGGCAAAGTGATTCTACTAGAGAATAAAGAACATGGTCATTCTGTCCTGTATTATATCGTAAGTGTGGACTCAAACTCAAAATAAATACTAATTTCTGCTCTGGAAGAGAGAATAAATGGCCAAATAACGTGATCTGTAAGGTGTTTGGGTCTTCTTAAACAAAGTATATGGTTCTTACACCACATGGGAACCAAGTAATCGCTGCATCTAGCCTGTCACGAGCTCTGCAGTCCAGGTGTCTCGGATATACTACGAAGTGCCAGACCAGGCCGTCGAGGACCATTTTGGTGAAATGGGAAAGTGGGCTCTTGCCCCCTCTTGGATAAACTAATGTGGACGTGCAAGCATATTACATGCCACATGTTTAATGTTGCAGTGTGATAGTGTTCAAAGAGCTTTATCAGACAAATGTGTCTGTAAATGTTTGTTGTACTACACAGTGCACTAAAAAATTAATCTGTAAAAATGTAACACACTATTCAAAGGTTTAGAAGAGATGTACAGGTAATTACTGAAATTGTAACCTAAGTGTTTTAAATGTATTACGAAAATGTGATTCTAACACACTGTTTGTAACTGTTTTATGAAAATGGTATTGTAACATATTGGTCGCAGATGTAGGGGAGATACAACTGATGTATTATCACAATGTAGCGAAACACTTTCATAATACATTTTTCCGGGCTAGAGATATGTTGCTATAATACCTGTCTGAATCTTCGTAGTAGACAAACAAGCGAATTATAAGCCTGTTCCAGCATGCAGGACAGATAATTACGTAATTTCCATCACAAGTGGATGAGAAGTAATCTGACTGAATGTTTCAAATGGTTCAAATGGCTCTAGGCACTATGGGACATAACAGCTGAGGTCATCAGTCCCCTAGAACTTAGAACTATTTAAACCAAAATAACCTAAGGACATCACACACATCCATGCCCGAGGCAGGATTCGAACCAGTGACCGTAGCGGTGGGGCGGTACCAGACTGAAGCGCCTAGAACCGCTCGGCCATCCCGGCCGGCGCACTGAATGTTTCATTTTTTCAGCCCATTTCCAAGGAATGAAATAGAAAAGTGCGAGATTGGAGGGCGGAGGAGTAAAATTTGGGGAGGAAAATGGTAGGAGAGGATAATGTAGGGGTTTGCATGGAGGTGATGAAGGAGGGTAAGAAGTTCAAGTTTATATTTGGTTCAGAATCAGTATAGACAACAATCTGACTGAATGTTTCAATTTTTCAGCTCATTTCCAAGGAATAGAATAGGAAAGTGCTAGATTGAAGGGCAGAGGAGTAAAATTTGAGGAGCGAAAGGGTAGGAGGGGATAGTGAAGGTGTTTGGGTGTAGGTTATGAAGGAGAGGAAGGAGTTCAAGTTTATATTTCGTTCAGAATCGGTATAGACAATGTCTCATGTTTCAGAGCGTACACTGATCGCGTCCCTTGGCCCCAAATCCGCATAGACCACCTCCTATGGCTCTAAATCGTTATATATTTCGTACAATAAGCAGGGCTTAATTTCGGCCGAAAGACGCCACAACCACGTTCCAGCACCTCCCCGAGAATTTTCTTTTTTATGTCACTGAAACAACAACGGCGACACACGGTAGCACGTATTTTTTTATATTAAATTTTGTGGTTTTATTTTTTTATTGTAAGAAATTATGTTTTAGAAACCTAAATTTCGTAACAGTATTTTGTAAACAATGATTTCTCGTGGTAGATTTTTCAGAAATTTTAAAAAGTCGAAACTTGTAATTTTGATGGGTTTGGGGAAGACAGGGTTTGTGTGGTTGAAGAGCTGCATTGCGGCACCTAAAATCTGACTATTTAGGCACTGTCAATAAGTACATGTATAAACATCACAATTAATTAGAAATAATATGAAACAGAAATCAAAAAAAAAAAAGGAATTAAGGATTTCTATTGGTGGCTTTTGGCATCAAAAAATGTGTGTGAAATCTTATGGAACTTAACTGCTAAGGTGATCAATCCCTAAGCTTACACACTACTTAACCTAAATTATCCTAAAGACAAACACACACACACACACCCATGCCTGAGTGAGGACTCGAACGTCCGCCGGGACAAGCAGCGCTTTTGGCATCCAGGTGCCTCGGTATCAGTTTTGTTTGCGCCCAAAGGGTAAACAACTGCATTTACAGTAAACTGTACATTTCTGGCAAATACTATACCCACAATGATAATTCTGCAGTAGGAGTAGCTTTGGAGTTAGCGTGTTGCTCCATAAAGTTCGAGGCATGATGAGTATGTACATATTCAATACATAATTATCTAAAATAAATTATTTAATACTGTTACTAGCAATTTTCTGCTTTAAGGACTGGCTGGGACTAACTTCCATTTATCGCAGTTCCTTGTAATTATTCTTACATTATTACAAGATACCAACGCACGAGGGCGTGCAGAGAAGTAATGTTTCCGAATTCTTTATGCGAAAACTCTTCAGAAGTTCTTTAAGAAACGTTATAAATAATCTATATTTTTATTCTTTATGTGTACATATTTGCTCCCTTCTTCCGCTAGAGGGCTCCGAACTGTAGCGTATAACCTAGCGGTGTGTAACGTAACTACATCGGTGCGTGACAAACAGCGATCTGAAATAGAGTTTCGATTTCGAAGAGTTCGTCAACGCACAGAACACACTCCCCTTCAGCGTAACAAAAACAGTTCACACATGAGTGCTGCCACGTCTGCAACACTCCCACGCCCTGAGTTCGCCACCATTGATCATCCTCCATACTTCCAAAAGTAAGAGAACACCATCAAGGACTTCATTTTTATACCGATGAAGCGGTGCGATCATAGGCGAGGTTGTGGCTCCGTGAACAACGACAGACATTCTTCAGCGACCGTATTAACAAACTGGTCTCGCATTGGGGGAATCGTGTTCATTGCCAGAGGGACAATGTTGTGAAATGCATTCACTAAGAATAAATATGTAAAATGATAATAACCCTCCTTTTTCATTTTTTAGGATTTAAGAGTTTTCACGTAAAACATTCGGAGGCATTCCTTTTCAGTACGCCCTCGTATTAACGCTGTGGTGCTGCTGTCCACGGCAACTGACAGCTGTTATTGTCGCTTCTTTGGCGTTTTCAATCAGTCCTGAGGAAGGAAACGCATGCAGTCCGCTCCATCGAACACTCTCAACTGGTGCTGTGCCCTGCGTGCATTTGCCACCTCAGGACTGATTGAAAGCTCCACAGAAGCGACTATTAACAGGCGTCCATTGCAACGGACATGTGAACTACGGGTTAATATTACGCTAAATGACCATCACACATGCTGCTATACGATATACTTCACGGATCACGTCGTTTTTTACTCTACTTGTGAAGTCATATTCATGTGTATACTTGTCTTTGTAACTGTAAATGTAAAATTAGCAACGAAGCACCAAGATGGTGTTAGAAGGAAGTAGCTCACGCCCTCGTGCGGGAAGAGAAGATGGTGGCAGCAAAAAGAAGCGAGTCGGGAGAAGCCGCGTCGGGGAATCCCCGAGGGAGAAATGCTGGCAGGCAGGGCGGGGTGGCGTTTATCGGCTCCGTCATCTGGACCGCGCAGCTGGCCCTGACGGCGCGCTGTGGAGAACCGAGGCAGGGGGGGGGGGGGAGGGGGAGGGGGGAGGAAAAGGGGTAGGACGATGGGAGGCCG
Source organism: Schistocerca serialis cubense (assembly GCF_023864345.2). NCBI lineage: Eukaryota > Metazoa > Arthropoda > Insecta > Orthoptera > Acrididae > Schistocerca > Schistocerca serialis. Next base: position 103,171,924 of record NC_064642.1, on the reverse strand, counting down.
TGGGACCGGCCCAATGCCGCCGTCGGAGAACTTGTTATATGAAGCGTAACATCGGACAGACTGCCACCGCACCGCCTGAGACAAACAGTGGTCGACGCAGACGCGTACCGCTGGGGGCGTAGGCGGTCGGCGCACTGCGGAGCACTAGTTGCTGACGTCATTTTTGTGGGACTGTCTCTGCAACTAACAAAAGAAAACTCTGCCGGTGAAAGAGATGCTCTGTCTATCTCAAGTGATACGTAAATAAAATTACAGAGTTATGTTCTACCTGTGCGTAAGGAGCCACTCGTTCCAGTACACTCTTGTTTGACATTCAGCCACAGAAAAATGGTTCAAATGGCTCTGAGCACTATGGGACTTAACTTCTAAGGTCATCAGTCCTCTAGAACTTAGAACTACTCAAACCTAACTAACCTAAGGACATAACACACATCCATGCCCGAGGCAGGATTCGAACCTGCGACTGTAGCGGTTGCGCGGTTCCAGACTGTAGCGCCTAGAACCGCTCGGCCACCCCGGCCGCCTAGCCACAGCACCTCAGCATCACTTGCTACTTGTCTGTAAGCAAATTCTATTAATCCAGAGGGTGCTGTTTCACAGGCGATCAGGCGATCATTGAGTTCTGGGTGTGTAGTACGAGGAGATTCGCACTCATCTTCTTAATTCCACTAAAATTGTAAAATCACGTTTACTTATTTTTAGAGTTTTCTATTAAACACGCTAAATGGTAGTTACACTACTACTGGTAGTTACACAACGCGTCCGCTCGCTCCGTAGCTCTTCAGAAACACACGTCCGCTTACTATAGTCTCCCCCACGACCTCAATGCTCTCAAAGAGGTACTGACTGCGTGTAGAGTTATAAAGTTGCCTACAGAGACAGCCGTATATAGGGCAGATTGACACGCCCAGTTTTAAAGGGTTGTGTTAATGCTACTAAGAAAGGCAAAAACGGCAGAGAACTCTACACTGTTGTCACTTACCCCATTTGTGTAAGATACATAGTAATAATCTCAAGAATTAGTTGTTGTCCACTGAAACAAAAGCACTTGCTATCTTCCTAATTATGATTATGCACTGCAAATACTGCTGATTAGTAATGCTCCAGAATTTTTATGTGAAAAGTCTTATAAAGGTTTTAAATATAACAAACGTTATTAACATTCTATATCTTTGTTCTTCATATCTACATATTTGCTTCTCGAGATATTCACCCTATTGACGGATACATTTCTCCTATTGAGAGGCCAGTTTGTTGATACCGTCGCTGTAGGATGTTCGCTTTTGTCGACCGAGTCACATCCTCACTTCTGTTTGCACCGCTTCATCACTATCAGAGCGAAGTCCTCTAAGGTGTTCTTGAATTTTTGGAAACTGATGAAAATATGATGGTGCCAATTACAGCAAGCTATTTCACACACAGTGACTTACTTACGTTACACACCGCCATGTTACGCACTACAATTCGGAGCCATCTAACGGTATGCAAAAATACCTGGTGGTTGTGATTAAACTTTCCCTATTTAATACTTTCTAACACGGAGACTAATTATCGTACGAGTACCAAACTTTTAGCAATAATGTTATGGACTTGGGAAAGAGAAATAGTGCAGAATCAATTCAACTGAAACACTCTTAATTTGCACTTACGGTACGTCATGCCACTTCATACAGGTACCATTTCTGCGACAAAAGGGGCTCAATAAGGCTCTGATCAGTGTCCAGAAGAGTCTGAAAGCGCAGGATTGCATTCTGCACAGCAGAACGAAGCATGTCCGAAGCTCTTGATTTGCTGCGCTTCAGATCAGCACTCGTGTGAATGTTCCCGTGGTAAACCCTGTCCTTCAGGTAGATCCATAACCAGAAATCACAGGGAGTAAGAGCAGGTTATCGTGCCGGCCAAGCATTCGGAAACAACTGGCTGCTAATTCGATCGTTTCCAAATGTGTTTCGGAGAAGCAGGTGTACTTCACGAGCGATGTGCTGTGGGGCCCCATCTCGCAAAGAAAACTGTTTCGTTCAATGCGTCTCCTGCTGTAGGACGGGTATGACATCCTGTCGAAGCATATCGCAGTAATAATGGACATTAGTTCTGCACGACTTTTGTTCTTGAACGCCAACCTGTTCAAGGAAGAGTAGGCCAATGATGAACGTAGCCGCGAAACCACACCGTTCGGTGACAGGTTCACCATACAAAGAATCTTCGTGCACAGTGACTGGAGGTGAGGATCCCCACGCTCGGCTGTTCTGTATGTTCATCTCACCCGTCAGAGAAAACTGACCTTCGTCATTCTATAGGATGGTCCATGGTCAGATCTAGTCAACTTCAGTCCTTGCTAGAAAGCGGTGATCGAAATCTACACGTCGGTATGCGTCCTGTGGTGCAAGATGCTGTACGATATGGATCTTGCACGTGTACGATGTGAGAACGGTGCGAAGCACCCTCCGTACAGTGGACCACATGAGGTTCAACAGTCGTGCACAGCACGCGCACTGCCTGACCACTGGGAATTGTGCCGTTGTCTGCCAGAGCAGCAGCGATTTCATCAACCACCTGTGATGCAATCGGTCATCGGTCTCGTACCGGAGCGATGGCCAGTTCTCCAGTACGCGTAGGGTAATTAGTTTCAGTATTATAACGTGTTAAATAGGCAAAGTTTAATTATAACCACCCAGTGTATAGGAATGAAGATAAAAAATGTAGAATGGTAATGACGTTTGTATTATTTAGAGAGATTTAAGATTTTTCACATAAAAAATTAGTGTCTAGCACGCCCTCGAATAACTGGTGTGGAGCTATAGCATGAATTCATATTTGGTTAACTATAGCTTGCACACGAGAGCGACCGATGCATTTTGCAAATGACTAAAAATAGAAATGTCATAGCAGGTAACTTTTTTTTTTTTTTTTTCGCGACGTCCGTTTTCTGACTGGGATGATGCGGCAGGCCACGCATATCTGTCCTATGCCAGCCTCTCTTCGAATAGAACTCAACGCACTCATCGTCCTCAGTTACTTGAATTATTTGTTGACTATGCGGATTGCAGTCCCCATCTTCTCTTTCAATTTGTACCACCCACAGCTTCGGAATGATCTACGGAAGTTAATTCTCGATGTCTTAACTCATGTTATACCGTCTTGTCACCATACAGAAATATCTTCTGCAAATTAAACGATGTGTGATACTACTAGACTCCTCCGACAGAAATCACTTTCTTGCCAGTGCTGGTTTGCTGTTTTTGCCCTCCTTGCATCATTTGTTATTTTGCTCACAAGGTAGGAGAATTTCTCACTTAGTCAACTTTTTGCTCCAGGATTTTGACACATACTTTTTCGTAGTCTCATTTCTCCTACTGCTCATTACTTTCGTCTTTCTCTATCTGTTCTCTATGCATAGTGCGAGCTAATTACACATTTCATTTAATTGGTTTTGCAATTCATCCTCATTTGCTAAGGTAGCAACGTCATGAGCGAATATTTTCGTTTGTATCCTTGTATTATGAATTTTTATTCCACTTCTGAACCGTTGTTGTATTTCCGTCGTTGATTCATCGATGCATAGCCTGAGCACTATGTGCGAAAGACTTCATCCCCCTTTATACCCTTTTCAATATGAAGACTCCTTTTTTTATCTTCAGTTCATACTCTTTCCTCTTCGTTTTCGTATTTTACCCGCCTGGAAATAACATATGGTAAGGGATTAACGATCCGACATCCATTGTCATGATTCAGAATAGAGGGCAGCTAAAGAATAGATTGTCCAGTGTCGAGGGTGCTCTGAGTGAGATTGTTATCGCAAGTTGTTATTAGAGTCGTTGTAGTGACGTACTGGAAGTCGGTGTCCCCATTGCCAGTCGATGACCCTAAGTCAACTGTAATAATTATACCAGTAAAAGACGGAGATATTTGGCTTTACCAAAAAGTGATGATGGATTGCACATTACTACGAGGGCGTCCTGAGAAGCAATGCCTCCGTATTTTTTATGTGAAAAAAATCTTAAAGCTTCTGAAGTAAATAAAACGTTATCATCATTCTACATGTTTATTCTTCATGTCATCATATTTATTTCTCAACATAGTCACCCTGGCGATGAACACATTTCTCCCAGCGAGAGCAGTTTGTTGGTACCGTCACTACAGAATTTTGAACATTGTTGGCGGGGCCACAACCTCACCTCTGGCTGCACCGCTTCATCATTATCAAAGAGAAGTCCTCGATGGTATCATTTAAGTTTTGAAAACAGATGGAAATCATATGGGGCCAAGTAGGGACTGTACGCAGGATGTGAGATGACTGTAAACCGCGTCGGATTGACGCAGATGTCGCAGCACTCGTGCGTGGTTTCGGATTATCAAGCTGAACGAGAGGGTGTTGCATGTGTGGACGAACTCTTCTAATTCTAAACTCGATTACAGCACACTGTTCCGCAAGCACAGACGTAGTTACGTTATACACCGCCATGTTACACGCTACACTTCGGAGTTCTCTAGCGAGAGAGGGCTGCAAATAAATAGGCATGAAAAATAAAGATATACAGTGTTAATGACGTTCGTTTTATTTAATAGCTTTCGGAATTTTCACAAAAAAATTCGGAGTCATTACTTTTCAGCACGTCCTTGTATAATAACGTTCAAATGGCTCTGAGCACTATGGGACTTAACTTCTGTGGTCATCAATCCCCTAGAACTTAGAACTACTTAATCCTAACTAACCTAAGGACATCACACACATCCATGCCCGTGGCAGGATTCGAACCTGTGACCGAAGCGGTCGCGCGGTTCCAGACTGTAGCGCCTAGAACCGCCCGGCCACACCAGCCGGCGTATAATAACGGGCTAGGATATTTCTTTGTATCGTAGATGTGACGTTAGATGTGAGTACATGTATCAGACGAGGGTGCTGACTATATTGCATTGTGTTTAACGAAAATACATTATTGTAAGAAGTAACTGCACGAATAGGCGCTCCCAATAGCCCGCCGCATTCGGGATTTGGGCAGCTGCGCCACCGCATTAATGAACAGGGCTGGTGCGCCGGCGTCGCCTCCGGCGTTCCACACCCGTCTAGGTGAATACCAGGCTAGAAGTCACGTCCAGCTCAGTCACACGATACACAACATTTCGAAAAATGTTCTCACACTTTGACACTGCACCCAAGTCTCGCAAGGAGGCGGAGCTCGGAAAGGTGGGGCGGCGCCAGGAACGTCATCCGGGCGCCCTGTATCAATGCCGAATTCAGATTAACATGCTGACCCCGTTATGGCACATGAAGCTTAAACACGTCCTCAAATTCCAGTAATAATTCCTCCATCACAGATTCCCTGTCCCTTCTAAACACACTCCTGGAAATGGAAAAAAGAACACATTGACACCCGTGTGTCAGACCCACCATACTTGCTCCGGACACTGCGAGGGGCTGTACAAGCAATGATCACATGCACGGCACAGCGGACACACCAGGAACCGCGGTGTTGGCCGTCGAAAGGCGCTAGCTGCGCAGCATTTGTGCACCGCCGCCGTCAGTGTCAGCCAGTTTGCCGTGGCATACGGAGCTCCATCGCAGTCTTTAACGCTGGTAGCATGCCGCGACAGCATGGACGTGAACCGTATGTGCAGTTGACGGACTTTGAGCGAGGGCGTATAGTGGGCATGCGGGAGGCCGGGTGGACGTACCGCCGAATTGCTCAACACGTGGGGCGTGAGGTCTCCACAGTACATCGATGTTGTCGCCAGTGGTCGGCGGAAGGTGCACGTGCCCGTCGACCTGGGACCGGACCGCAGCGACGCACGGATGCACGCCAAGACCGTAGGATCCTACGCAGTGCCGTAGGGGACCGCACCGCCACTTCCCAGCAAATAAGGGACACTGTTGCTCATGGGGAATCGGCGAGGACCATTCGCAACCGTCTCCATGAAGCTGGGCTACGGTCCCGCACACCGTTAGGCCGTCTTCCGCTCACGCCCCAACATCGTGCAGCCCGCCTCCAGTGGTGTCGCGACAGGCGTGAATGGAGGGACGAATGGAGACGTGTCGTCTTCAGCGATGAGAGTCGCTTCTGCCTTGGTGCCATTGATGGTCGTATGCGTGTTTGGCGCCGTGCAGGTGAGCGCCACAATCAGGACTGCATACGACCGAGGCACACAGGGCCAACACCCGGCATCATGGTGTGGGGAGCGATCTCCTACACTGGCCGTACACCACTGGTGATCGTCGAGGGGACACTGAATAGTGCACGGTACATCCAAACCGTCACCGAACCCATCGTTCTACCATTCCTAGACCGGCAAGGGAACTTGCTGTTCCAACAGGACAATGCACGTCCGCATGTATCCCGTGCCACCCAACGTGCTCTAGAAGGTGTAAGTCAACTACCCTGGCCAGCACGATCTCCGGATCTGTCCGCCATTGAGCATGTTTGGGACTGGATGAAGCGTCGTCTCACGCGGTCTGCTGGAAATGGCATGGCAAGCCGTTCCACAGGACTACATCCAGCATCTCTACGATCGTCTCCATGGGAGAATAGCAGCCTGCATTGCTGCGAAAGGTGGATATACACTGTACTAGTGCCGACATTGTGCATGCTCTGTTGCCTGTGTCTATGTGCCTGTGGTTCTGTCAGTGTGATCATGTGATGTATCTGACCCCAGGAATGTGTCAATAAAGTTTCCCCTTCCTGGGACAATGAATTCACGGTGTTCTTATTTCAATTTCCAGGAGTGTATTTCATTGTACCCGGTAATGCGGTTTTAGCGTCAGCTTATTTATTTAGGGTTCTGAATCATCCTAACCAGATCTACTTCACCTACATTATCTGAACTGCCTACCAACAATCATTTATCGGTCTGGACAAATCTAAATCTAGGATTCCAAAATTATGTCTAGCGATATTCGCTAAGTGCTCACTGTATAATTCCTGCACATGTACAATACTCCTGCGCACAAAGCAATATGCTTGAACGAAGTCAATATTATCTCCCAGTGGCCCAACCAAATATAACACGTTTAGCAGCAGATACGTTCCCACGCTCACCCAAAGCAATTTCTCGGTAAATTGGGGTACTTGCATCGAAAGACCGGTCTCGTAGAAGCACGTCGCTGATCACAGTGTCCCTCCAATGGAACGTTGTTAAACCGGTTTGTACTATATATTTCCCTAAATATAGTTTTAGCGTGGTGCTTATACAGGAAGCCAAATTCTAAGATCGTGCAGTAACAATCGCCTATACGGGGCAAAACTTCCATATATTCCCGGACCTTACGGATGCCCGTTGTGTGGACGATGGACTTCAGCTGGTGATATATTTGAGGAAAAGTACCACCGCAGCTGTATCTTGAGAATGTCTTTTTTTTTTTATCACGCAACTAGTCTTGGCTGCGCATTACCTCCATCCTCAGGCCCCACCACTGCCAAAAGAGTATTTGATATCCTTCGCGCATTTACTGTGGGATCCATGTTACTAGCACACTGGACTAGATTTCATCATGAGTCTATACGCGACACCGTTTTGTCTCCAATGGACTGAAGGTCTGCAGTAGCTTCCCTCATATAAGTCACTTGTTCTAATAAACACTGAACCGCTTCTGGGGCAGTAAACAACTGTTCGCCTTATTTGCCCATTGTGAAACTTGCCTCTAACGATAGGAAAAAAATATAATAGTTCAAACATTGTGGAACACTTCACCTTAGCAGTACTGCAACTGCTTTTATATTCCCTGGCGTATTTCTTAGGTTTCCTATTATGTAGACCCAGGAGGCTGTGATCTGTAAGGGCACAGTCAGCCCGGCTCAGTAAGCAGGGAGAAACGCCAGAGGGCGTCAGTGATGGATGTAAATACACTTGTAAGGAAACGAAAGGCCTGCAGCCGTCCTTATGATCTTATTTATTGCGTAGCTATCCGTTTCGGCACTTCAATGCGCCGTCTTCAGGCCGTAGCTCATGCTCAAGGGGTTATCAGGATCCATGTACAGACTGCACCAGTGACCCACATAACTTTTTTACTGTGGCAGTTGATGGCTGGAGTGCTGACACCACAGTTACAGATAGTCTGCGTAAACCAGTTATGTTGGCCAGTGAGGTAGCGTATATATGGATCGTGATAACCCCTTCAGCATCCACTATGGCCTGAAGATGGTGCAATGAAGCGCCGAAACTGGGCACTACGCAGTGAAGAAGATCATATGGACGGCTGTAGGCGTTTAATTTTCTTACAATAGTGACTGGCCGTGGTCCCCTAGACCACGAAACAAAAGGATGGATGTACAAAAACTTTGAAATATACTTATTTTCAAGATTCATACAACAGTAAATAACTTGTCCATGGCGTTCACCGGAGGGGCAGAGTGGCTCACAAGGGCAAGAATTGGTATCTCGACCAGCTCAGCAATGTGTACGTTGCATGTCGGAGGCCGGAAACCGCACCTTGAGCAAGGTCGGCGTGGTGCAGGAGGTCGACCAGAAGTCTGCAGGCATTGTTAGACCAACCGGGACGATGCAGTTTAACGCGCTGCTTTTCTCAAAGACATCCAAATTCTCGCCTAGGTAGCGCCCAACAGCTCCCTACGAGATGACGGTAGACGCTCAGGACTCCGGAACCTGCCTCCATTTACAGCCTGGGTGGGGAGGGAGGGGGGAGGGCAGAATGCGTCTCTCCTTGATCACCCTCGATTATCACCCAGAAGGATGTTGGTCGAAGATACAAAGTAGACAGCAGTGGAATTTGAGAATAGTGGACTCCATATGGTTGGCTGGTCTCTCTCAGTGGAATTCATCACCAGATGAACATTAGACAGCACATAACGCTACATCCTCGTTGTGGACTCGCTGTAACTCATAAGACAATCACACCAACTAAACCAACTGGCAGCTGAACAGAATGGAATGTGTGCATCAGGAGCCCCCACATTTATGCTCATTGCTTCATGCTAAACGCCCTATCTAAATGTCGTGGTGAGTGAATTTTGCCCCATCTTCTAAAAACTGGGTGTTTTGAAAATTGGCCTTAAGCAAACACAATTAGTTAATTTTTTATATTTAATCAGGCATTTTTCGACACCTACGAGGCCTCTCTAAAAAGTATCCGTTCTTTGGCCAGAAAAAATATTTCGAATACCTGATGGGGTTGCGACCCTAATCCCCTACAAAGTAGGCGCCTTGTGCTAGCACACAATTAGCCCACCGATCCTTCCACTGTTGGAAACACCTCCGGAAGTCTTCTTTTGGGATGGCGTTCAGCTCCGTCGTCGTGTTGCGCATTATATATTTTCTGCTCTCAAAATGGGCTCCTTTCTGTGGCATCTTCAATTTTGGAAATAACCATAAGCCGCAAATAGCCATGTCTGGAGAGTAAGGAGGTTGGCGAACGGCTGTAATTTCATGTTTGGCCAAGAAATTTAAGATCAAGTGGGATGAATGTGCAAGGGTGTTGTCATGATGCAGTTGCCAGTTTTTCGCCGGCCACATGTCTGGTGTTTTGCGCCGAACTGCTTCACAGAGTCGCTGGAGAACACCTTGATAGTACGCCTTTGTCACTGTTTGTCCTTCCGGTGCATATTCGTGATGCAGAATTCCACGGACATCAAAGAAGACAGTCAGCATCACCTTTGTTTTGCTTCACACCTGCCGCACTTTCTTCGGCCTTGGAGACTCGGGATGCTTCCAATGCGACTACTGCCTTTTTTTAAATCTGGGTCGTACCTGTACACCCATGACTCATTTCCAGTTATAACGGTGTTCTGAAACCCAGGATCAGTGTTGGTGGTGTCCAGAAGATACTGTGCAACGTCGAAACGGAGGTCTTTTTGTCCTGGCGACAACAGCTTGGACACGAATTTCACAGCCACTCGGTGCATGTTCAAATCATATTCCAAACTGCATGTGCAGAATCTTTACTCACTCCAACCAGTTGGGTAGTCTCCTGCACGGTCAAACGATGATCTGCCACACCAAATTTAGCACCCTCTCAACAACAGCTGCACTCCTTGCACTTTCAGGCCTGCCACAACGCTGGTCACCCTCCGCTGATGGGCGGCCATTTTTGTATCATTAAACCACTCCTTAATTTGTGTTACACCTATCTTACGAATTGTTTTTCTTTGAGAAACAAGATTTTGACAAAATTTGATGCAGTATCTTTGCTCAACACGTTCAGGTCATCTTGAGAGAATCGGTAATCCGACAAACACGTTGTGTAGCACCTCACTCAGCGACCGACAGGCAGCGACTGACGCGCTGGAAGGCGGGGACAAAATTAAAGCATGCGCATAAACGTCTCTTCCGTTACTGTGTACAGTGGAGCCGCGCCAGCGTCTCTATTTTGCGCGGGAAAATCAAAGGTCGTATACCTTTTAGATAGGCCACGTAAGTGTCATCTTCTGTCAGTCAAATTCTTATTTCTTGACATTACATCGCTACATGAACTGAATTATTACACTACTAGCCATTAAAATTGCTACACCAAGAAGAATTGCAGATGATAAACAGGAATTCATTGGGCAAATATATTATACCAGAACTGACATATGATTACATTTTCACGCAATTTGGGTGCATAGATCCTGAGAAATCAGTACCCCCAACAACCACCTCTGGCCGTAATAACGGCCTTGATACGCCTGGGCATTGAGTCAAACAGAGCTTGGATGACGTGTACAGGTAAAGCTGCAAATGCAACTTCAACACGATACCACAGTTCATCAAGAGTAGTGACTGGCGTATTGTGACGAGCCAGTTGCTCGGCCACCATTGACCAGACGTTTCCAATTGGTGAGACATCTAGAGAATGAGCTTGCCAGGGCAGCAATCGAACATTTTCTGTATCGAGAATGGCCCGTACAGGACCTGCAACATGCGGTCGTGCATTATCCTGCTGAAATGTAGGGTTTCGCGGGTATCTAATGACGGGTAGAACCACGGGTCGTAACACATCTGAAATGTGAAGTCGACTTTTCAAAGTGCCGTCAATGCGAACAACAGGTGACCGAGACTTGTAACCAATGACACCCCATACCATCATGCCCGGTGATACGCCAGTATGGCGATGACGAATACACGCTTCCAATGTGCGTTCACTGCGATGTCGCCAAACACTGATGTTTCCATCATGATGTTGTAAACAGAACCTGGATTCATCCGAAAAAATGACGTTTGGCCATACATCCAGGTTCGTCGTTGAGTACAACATCGCAGGCGCTCCTGTCTGTGATGCAGCGTCAAGGGTAACCGCAGCCATGGTCTCCGAGCTGATAGTCCACGCTGCTGCAAACGTCGTCGAACTGTTCGTGCAGAAGGTTGTTGTCTTGCAAACGTCCCCATCTGTTGACTCAGGCATCGAGACGTGGCTGCACGATCCGTTACAGCCATGCGGATAAGATGCCTGTCATCTCGACTGCTAGTGATACGAGGCCGTTGGGATACAACACGGCGTTCCGTATTACCCTCCTGAACCCACCGACTCCATATTCTGCTAACATTCATTGGATCTCGACCAACGCGAGCAGCAATGTCGCGATACTATAAACCTCAATCGATATGATAAACCTTTATCAAAGTCGGAAACGCGATGGCACGTATTTCTGATCCTTACACGAGGAATCACAACAACGTTTCACCAGGCAACGCCGGCCAACTGCTGTTTGTGTATGAGAAATCGGTTGGAAACTTTCCTCATGTCAGCACGTTGTAGGTGTCGCCACCGGTGCCAACCTTGCGTGAATGCTCTGAAAAGCTAATCATTTGCATATGTCAGCATCTTTTTCATGTCCCTTACTTTTCGCGTCTGTAGCACGTCATCTTCATGGTGTAGCAATTTTAATGGCCAGTAGTGCATATACCTTTTTTTCGTAATTCTTTTGACAGCATAATATCATGAATATTTTAGGTCTTGTGTCGTGTCTCTAGTTGGTGGTTCGTTCAACTGCTGTTTAATGCACTGTTTCCACACAGTGTTCCACAATTTTTTTTCTTTCACTAGATCACCTCCCATGCAGTGTCACAAAATGTAGTGAAACGTGATCTGAGTAGACACTTCGGGCCGTCATCTCGTACGGAGGTGGGAGATGAACTAGTGAACGAAAAAAAAAAAGCTGTGAAAAACTTTGTGGGAACTGTGCACTGAACAGCAGTTGAACGAGGGCCAACCAGAGACACGAAACACAACCGAAAACTTAACAGAAGACATGCTCTCAAAAAAATTACGAAATAGACCACAAATAAGCGGTATATAATAATGCATAAGGCGTATTTTCAAATCACACAATTTTTTTATCGCGAACACGGTAGCACATCAAGAGGAGCTTGAAATCTTTGTAAAATGAGTATCCTGTCTTCTACGAGGGTCAGTCAAAAAGTAATGCCTCCTATTTTTTTTTCTACGTTTAATTGTCAGGAAATTTAAATGCAATTACATAGGTTGAAAACCACAACATTGAGGATCATTTTGTCATTTTTCAATGTAATCTCCGCCCATCTCTACAGTTTTGGTCCATCTTTGAACAAGGGCATGTATCCCAGCACGGTAAAAATCACAGCTCTGCTTCCTAAGCCATTGACGCACGGATGTTTTGACGGCCTCCTCATCTTCAAAATGAATCCCACGATGAGCTTCTTTTAGTGGCCCGAACAGATGGAAGTCTGACGGTGCCACGTCAGGGCTGTATGGGGGATGAGGCAAAACTTCCCATCCAATTTTGACAATCTCGTCAGAGGTGTGACGACTGGTGTGTGGTCTTGCATTGTCATGCAAAAGAAGAACATCTGCCATTGATTTTGTTGGGCGAACTCGCTGAAGACGTGCTTTAAGTTTGTTGAGGGTTGTGACGTATTGAACAGAATTTATTGTGCATCCCTACTCCAAAAAATCTACCAGAACCACACCCTCTGTATCCCAGAAAACTTTTGCCATAACTTTCCCTGCCGATCGCACAGTTTTGAATTTTTTCTTCCTCGGCGAGCTTGTGTGACGCCACTCCACTGACTGCCTCTTTGATTCGGGTTCAAAAAAATGTACCCATGTTTCGTCCCCGGTCACAATTTTTTTCAGAAACTCATCTCCCTCCAAACGGAAGCGCTGCAAGTGTTGGGAGGCTATTGTTTTCCTTGCCTCTTTATTCTGATCGGTTAACATTCTTGGAACCCACCGTGCACAAACTTTTGAGTACCCCAATTGTTTAATAATCGTGATCACACTGCCTTTACTAAGAGAAATAATGCGACACACTTCATCTGCAGTCACCCGACGGTCACCACGAATGATGTCATCAACTTGCTGAATGTTGTGTGGAGTCACTGCACTCACCGGCCTGCCGCTCCGCTTTTCGTCAGTCAACGGTGTTTGCCCTTCAGCTTCCTTACAACGACGAACCCATCGTCTAACAGTGCTGACATCCACTGTCACAACACCATACACCTTCTTCAGTCTTTCATGAATGCGTATGGGCGTTTCACCTTCTGCATTCAAGAATTCAATTACACAACGCTGTCTCAAACGAACATCGATGTCGGCCATCTTACAAACTTCTGCTGTGCTGCCACCTGTTGACACAGAAAGTTACTACTGCAGTGGATTGCAGAAGAAGGTTTGAGGAATGGCGCCAAATTCAAATTTTTCACTTAACTTAATTTCTTTAAGTAGAAAAAAAATGGGAGGCATTACTTTTTGACCGACCCTCGTAAGTTTGGCAGTACATATACCATTCAGTGGTGTCCCAATTGTGGCTTTCAGCTCTTCAGCCTGGAAGTTTTTGCTATGTCAGCCGGCTGATATTCGTTCTTGTATTTGATGTAACCTACTTTTACGGCACGTGGAGTGCTATCAAAACGACGTTATGTTGGGGTCATTCTGCTGATGCCGCGCTCTGCTGTATCTCCTCGAGCACGATGCGACTATGCTCCATTTGTGTGCCTAGCCATTTGCAACATTGACAAATGGCTTCCTTTCTGGTTACATTCCGATTGTGACACTACGTTCGGGCCTGTCTTGACTCAGCTCAGCATTTGCCTGGGAAAATTTTACGTTCACTGAGAACTACTAAACACTGGTCATGATTGTGCACAGGGGGGCACATTGACTCAGAAAATTACACTATGTATATCTAGCTTGGCACATTCCCACCATTGTCTCTCCAATGTGCCGCCTGGTCCCAGTCAAATCTAAACCAAAGTGCACTCTCATGAACCACACTTTCATATCCCTTCCGCAGTCGACATGTTGCGCCATTGCAAGTTGCGAGGATGGAAATCAGAAAAAGCATTCTTTACCCTCGTCATGCTACGACGATAATACTGTGTCTGACCCATGACCCTGCTCGACATTACCGGCTCTTCTGTCAGCAGCTGTTAAGGGCGCGTAGTTACTTAAATGGAGGAATGGTTTCTCACCGTTAACATGACACAAGTCTCATCTGTTCCATACTTCAAGGTGCAATGTTCTGGAATAGAATATTTAAAACAAGGAATGTAATACTCTCTCAAATATTTATTTTTCCACTAGCTGAGTATTCGGCATATTATTTATCTCTTCATTGCCTCGGTATCTGTCTCGTCTTGCCTCCGTCTCTGTCCATCTGCTACGCTCCTCCTGTTTCTCTCTCATGTCCTCTTTATTCTCCCTCTGCCCATCTCCTTCTTCCCGCATGTCTCCTGAACTATGTTTCAGACAATGATGTAATTTTGCAGGTACATTCAGCGCCGAATATGGATACTGCCTCCTAAAATTGTTGCAAATATAATCACTGGCAAAGCAGTAATAAATGTAAATGTCATGACGTCATGCCTGTTGCGACAGTTTTAGTGCGTGTACAGCAAAACTCTAGTAAGCAGTAGAGCTTCTTTCCTTCCATCATTTTGACGGGGTTGTCAGCGAGAGAGAAAGTTTCGAAAGCTCTGAAATTATGCGCAAACTTTTTGGCAAGTCACTAAGTTTTCTCGTTCTCGAAACTGCACAGTGGGCACAGTAGCTATACATTATGCTACGTGTACATTATACAACAACTAGTGTTCAAGTGTGGAATAAATTCATGGAGGATTGCTTAAGAAATGTACTCATGGCTTTACGCCGTATCATGTAGCACATATCAACCAAGAAAAGCATTCTCACAACTATGAGAAAGTTCAAAAGTCAAAGGAGAAATGGATTTTTCAAAGAGTAAATATTTTTCCGTAATTCGCGTAAATTTCTTCAAATCAACAAGTATCTTGTAGTATACACTTTCTGAAGTAGCCTGTCTTCTTCCTCAGAGTTCAGCCTATCTCCTTATTACATTTCAACTAAGTCGGGTAAGCGAGTTAGTAGTAATAAATTTAAACGTCATGCACGATGCGGCAGTTTTTCGCGCATCTCATTCCATATGACTTCGTACACCCTGAGCTATGTGTCACACATGCATATAATTCTACAGGTACATTCAGTGTTGTATGTGAACACTGTCTGCAAAATCCGTCGAGTATACATTTAGTAGTAAAGAAATTATAAATTAAAGGGTCAAGTCTCATGCGATAATGAATAGCGAAAATGAAGGAAGCTATAAACTTTATTCATTTCATCATTATTTCAGAGGTGACAGTCAGAAAAAGGTTCATAAAGGTTTGACGTTATCCATAAAGTTCATTGCAAGTTAATATGGGCTCTCAATCTCAAATAATGGATGAATAAAATGCGACTATTCATGGTTCGTGGCCCATGTTCATTTCACTTCACCCCGTTGATAGGTAGGTAACTCTTGCCACCACAGCCTGATTCTTTCAGGAGAGTGAGTGACATGGGTACCACGTTTGGCTGAAATCGGTCCAGTGATTTAGCAAGGAATGTGTAACATACATAGATACATTTTATAATATATAATACATATTTAATACATAATACACACTATATATAAATAAATACCAGATGATCAAAAAGTTAGTATAAATTTGAAAACTGAATAAATCATGGAATAATGTAGATAGAGACGTACAAATTTACACACATGTTTGGAATGACATGGGGTTTTATTAGAACCAAAAAAATACAAAAGTTCAAAAAATATCCCACAAATGTCGCTTCATCTGATCAGAATAGCAATAATTAGCATAACAAAGTAAGACAAATCAAAAAGGATGATCTTTACAGTAAATGTTCAATATGACCATCATCTTTCCTCAAGAATAGCTGTAGTCGAGGAATAATGTTGTGAACAGCACTGTAAAGCATGTCCAGAGTTATGGTGAGGAATTGGCGTCGGATGTTGTCTTTCAGCAACCCTAGAGATGTCGGTCGATCACGATACACTTGCGACTTCAGGTAACCCCAAAGCCAATAATCGCACGGACTGAGGTCTGGGGATCCGGGAGGCCAAGCATGACGAAAGTGGTGGCTGAGCACACTATCATTACCAAACTACGCGCGCAAGAGATCTTTCACGCGCCATCTGCCTGACATTTTGTGAAGTTTGTTTTTTATGGTTCTAATAAAACCCCATGTCATTCCAAGCATGTGTGTCAATTTTTGCCTCTCTATCTACATTATTCCGTGGTTTATTAAATTTCAAATTTATACGGACTTTTTGATCACCCTATATATGAATACATATAAATGTAAATATAAATGTATATAAAATATATAAATAAATGTGTATGATACAGTACTTAATATATAACACAAATTATGTTGTATGTAATATTTAATATTGTATATTTTTTCTCCTGATCCTATTTTGGTAAAATACATCCCATATGGTGCCCCTATCTACACTTACGTAAGCAATAAAATACCATTAAATCCATCGATTAATTTTGGAAATTAGTGCAATCAGACAGAGACACTGGCAGACAAGAAAATTTGAGTGGAAGTTTAAATCGCGATATCTTTCTATTTCGTGATCCAGTTTTGATGAACTGAAGCGTAAAGGATGCCCTAAAGTATTCCCAAGATACCTTCGAAAACCCCGCAAAAAAATGTCTAATAGTTTTGGAGATTAGCGTGTCCAAAGACAAACAGACAGACATGACGTTTTCGCATATTTATTATTAGTGTATAAGAAGATAAGGTATTCGATAACAAGGGTCTCCAATTTTGTTTATAGAGAATCTATAATTGTCATGTAATACATTTGTTTGTGAAACAGAGGTTGTGCAATGTGGACGTGATGCCACTGCCTCTTCGCAGCGGATTCGGATGTTTGATACGCTGCCTCCTTCAGGGACTGCGTAATACAAAACTGCTGTTTACGTATTCGATGAGAACTTGTTTACCTATGCGAAAGTGTTTCGCCGTGCGTCTTGCAGTGGAACAGGCTGTAGTGAAGTCTGCCGAGATTGGCCACACGTAAGGGGGGGGGGGGTCGTGAGGCGTCCTGTATCCAATCTTCATTCTGGCACAGCCGTGCGGCACGCCGTGGTGCTGCGACCGACTCGCGGCGGCTCTGCTTTACCGGCGCTTCTCGTTACACGGGCGTCGCTGCTGCTCTGAGCCAGGGCGCCTCAGCGCCTCCTGTGGGATTACATCTTTGAACTCATCCAATCTCGCTGTCGTGTCCTGTCCTGTCCTTCTGCATTCAGCCGGCAGCAAGAAAGTCGCTACGGCGACAGATCGCCTCCTCCCGCGGGGAACCAAAGAGGAGGATTTTCTGAAACTGAGCTACTGCTTATCTCGGTTCGCAGACGGGGTATATATGGGCGCCAGAGGTCACCTCTGAGAGAATATGCTGCAGCAGAGTCAGTTAACAATGCTCTGGAAATGTTCGTGTATTAATACTTTACATACACTGTCATTCGATGAGACATTTATGGTATGTTATACACTCAGTTACGTTTTCAGCAGTTTGCCTCTTCATTTCACTCAACATCACAATCGTAGTGACTACCGCATATTTATCTCCCCCTCCCGCCCCTCCACCCCGTCCTAACCCCTACCGCCCCGTGGATTATAGTAACAGATTTTGTGATATATTGTACAACACGTAGTCCTATCCAGATTCTTGCTGTGTGCCATGTAAGATCAATTGTCGATTTACTACCAAGAAGCCAGTGTTACAGCGTGCTTGCATTTCAGCTACTTCTAATTACAAAACTTTAAGGCCGATGTTACACAGACAATAGAAGAGTCCAAACTAAGTATACTGAAAAAGGCGAGGAATGGTCAGAGATTAATATTCTCTGCAGTATGTGTTGCTGAACGGCAATTTGTCCTTTTGTAAAATACGTTGCTCTCCATTAAAATTCCTTCACGAAAGATAGCAAATAACGGAATTTTACTACACAACTGCCAATAAAATTGCTACACCACGAAGATGATGCGATACAGACGCGAAACTTAACCGACAGGAAGAAGTTGGTGTGATATGCAAATGATTAGCTTTTCAGAGCATTCACACAAGGATGGCGCAGGTGGCGACACCTAAAACGTGCTGACATGACGAAAGTTTCCAACCGATTTCTCATACACAAACAGCAGTTGACTGGCGATGCCTGGTGAAACGTTGTTTTGATGCCTCGTGTAAGGAGGAGAAATGAGTACCATCACGTTTCCGACTTTGATAAAGGTCGGATTGTAGCCTATCGCGATTGCGGTTTATCGTATCGCGACATAGCTGCTAGCGTTGGTCGAGATCCATTGACTGTTACCAGAATATGGAGTCGGTGGGTTCAGCAGGGTAATACGGAACGCCGTGCTCGATTCCAATGGCCTCGTATCACTAGCAGTCGAGATGACAGGCATCTTATCCGCATGGCTGTAATGGGTCGAGCAGCCACGTCTTGATCCCTGAGTCAAGAGATGGGGACGTTTGAAAGACAACAACCATCTGCACCAAGAGTTCGACGATGTTTGCAGCAGCAGGGACTATCAGCTCGGAAACCATGGCTGTGGTTACTCTTGACGCTGAATCAGAGACAGGGGCGCTTGCGATGGTGTACTCAACGACGAAACTGGGTGCACGAATGGCAAAACGTCATTGTTTCGGAAGAATCCAGGTAATGTTTGTAGCATCATGATGGTCGCATCCGTGTTTGGTGACATCGCGTTGAACGCACATTGGAAGCGTGTATTCGTCATCGCCATTGGTTACACGTCTCGGTCACCTCTTGTTCCCATTGACGGCACCTTGAACAGTAGACGTTACATTTCAGATGTGTTACGACCCGTGGCTCTACCCGTCATTCGATCCCTGGGAAACCCTACATTTCAGCAGGATAATGCACGACCGCATGTTGCACGTCCTGTACGGGCCTTTCTGGATGCAGAAAATGTTCGACTGCTGCCCTGGCCAGCACGTTCTCCAGATGTCTCACCAATTGGAAACGTCTGGTCAATGGTGGCCGAGAAACTGGCTCGCCACAATACGCCAGTCACTACTCTTGACGAACTGTGGTATCGTGTTGAAGCTGCATGGGAAGCTGTACCTGTGCACGCCATCCAAGCTCTGTGTGACTCAGTCCAGGCGTATCAGGGCAGTTATTATGGCCAGAGGTGGTTTTTCTGGGTACTGATTTTTCAGGATCTATGCACCCAAGTTGCGTGAAAATGTAATCACATGTCAGTTGTATAATATATTTGTCCAATGAATACCCGTTTATCATTTGCATTTATTCATGGTGTAGCAATTTTAATGACCAGTAGTGTAGTTGTGCAGGTACAGTGTAGTAGCAAATATACCTTTGTAGGTGATTTGTGGGAACACAGGATGAAAAATTTGGTAAAAATTTGGTACTCAGAGCTGCCACCTCTCAGGTGCGTCATTCCATTCTGACAGAACTCTGTGCCAATGCTCGTCCACCGTAATGGCCGGTGTGTACCTGGAACCCGTTGTCAATGACCAGATGTTGTCAACAGGTGAGACATATGGAGAGGAGAGCAGAGAAATACCCCAAACCCTTTGTATGGAGATAAGAGAGGACAACGTGAAGTCCTACGCTATCTTGTAGAAAGCTGCCCTTACGTAGATCTCGTAGGCCGGCCAGAGCCACCAGTAAAAGCACATCAGATATGTAGAGACTGTCGAAGCTACCGGCTGTGGGATCTGGAGGTGACCGTATTGGGTATCCAATGGCATCCCATCACATCACTCCATCTTCTGGGGTCGTATGACGAATGAACTCTGGCCACTATCATTCCTCTCGGAGTGTCCCTACAGAGATAAGCACATTTTGATGTTGCCTCGTCTGAAAAGACGAATTTGTGTCACATCTGCGTCCAGTGTGGCTCACCACTACTGGCGCGACTCTCTTTGCTGATGCGTCAGGGAAAGCGTCCACAGCGGTTGTCTTGCTGCCAGTAGGTGGAACTGCGGACGTCGTCGCACTTTCCTTGTGGGTACTTGGATTTCTGCAAAGAAGCCACTTTCCTGACTAACATTCCTGGACATAGCTGTACGATACTACACGACCTACCGAATAATCCTTTCCTTTCGTGCGCTGTTTGCAGGGGCCGTTAACATTCGGCATGAAAAAAGTCATTCCATACCGGAATTATAGTCCTCTGATCCCGAACATCACGAAGAGCAGTATAGTGAAACGACAAATAACTCTTTCGGTAGGTGACGATCCTGCCGATTTCCAAATCCGCCATCTGCTCATCGACATTTTTCCGTATACAAGGCGTAACACATGCAGTCCCCTCTGCCATTAAGTTTTAGTACAATCTGGCGTTCCCTCGCACTGGATGTGAAAAACCAATTGAGCTCAGAGCCCGCATAAATTAAAATCGTGCCACGAGCACTTCTAATGGATCTTATAGATTACGTCGATGTGTTTAAAATGGCTACAGTCCTTTCCAGACTTGCCACTGGGTTCACTTTTGCTAAAGTTCTATGTTCCAAGTATTAATAAATAAGTCGAAACATTAATTCACAGCACATGGTTTACTGGCAAACATCGTTCACCCAGTAACAAAGCGTCGGCTATATTGGTTCGGAATTGTTAACTTAATTTTGGGAGAAAATACGATAGCTATGTGAATGGTAAGTCACACTACCTACCCCAATGAAGTCTTACAAAGAAATGCTGTTGGTGCTTCTCAAAAATGCATATATAGACATGCCACTGCCCGCCAACCCCCCCCCCCCCCCCAAAAAAAAAAAACAGATTATTTGATATGAGGTGACGAAAACTAAATATGTGCTAAATAGTAGAAGTAAGCCTAATCTATGTTACTTTTAACACTAAAGAGGCTGCCACTTGCGAACAACGTCATTTGCAATGTATACACAAGTGGTAGCAATAATATTTGAGTGATTTATTCCATCCACAAATCGTTCTGTCATCTTGGCAAAATGAAGGAAGAGTAATTTCCATGAAATTTGTATTGACTGTAAAATGTTTTGAAGTGTCTCATCTTAATGAATTTGTTGTGCTCATTGCATAACTGATCTTACAGATCATGTAACCCCATATTTCCAATGTTACAGATAACAAAGTATTGAGATAAATATGCGTAAATATTTTCTCTATATGAATTCATGTCAGGTATTTGCCTTCCAGCAGCAGGTGTAGAAAAAGATATTTTGTACACTAACATAAATCGAATGTTCGACACATCTGAAAACATCGTTTAAATGGATTTCGATATTGTACCGTGGCTTCCTTTGTTCATACGTGATACAGCTTTTTAATTGGCCAAAAGATTAGGGCTCTCATGAAACCTTTTATCCTACCCCGGTCTTCAGTTGCTGTAGATCTTCAATTTATGGTAGCAGAGTACCGAGTAATTGCTTTATGTGGTTACAAGATTCGAAATATGGGTTTTTACAAAGATCTCTAAATACAGTTTATAAGAATTGCTTGATATCTACGGAATCAACAGTCAGTAGTGTGGTGATGATGTTAGATACGAAATATCAGGTTAGTATCAAAAACTCTGCTGTAAGCTTTGCCATCCGTTTGCTCCCATTATTGATAATCGATTACTTTTATATCTCATTTCACACAAAGCGGAGAACTAAACGTGCATATGTATTCTCTATATTCGCACAATTAGCGTGTCTGGTATCATTCATGTGCGAAATTTACAAGAGCAGATTACGTTAGAATTACACATTTGCGTCCAATATAAATTTAACAGCAGTATGTCTTAAATATAGCCACAACCGTTGCAATCGGCAGACAGTAAGTTATCGACTTTGTATTAGCAATGGATTTTTTTATTTATGAAAAGCAACACAGAAAAGTCATCACAAGGAGTAGATAAAACTCTTACGCAAAACTGTTCTCAGTGGAACAAGGGACTGTAGAGGGAGGAAGGAGTAATGATTATCATTGAACTGCAATCGGTGACATCATCAGAGGCGAAGCACAAGAGGCGATTATAGAAAGATAGGGAAGGGACTCGAAGGTCCCTTTGCAAAGGAACAGTTCCGGCATTCATCTTAAGCAATTTGGATAAATCACAGATAGCATAAATTTCTTTGGTTGAACATGGATCTGGACAGCAGTCCTCCAAATACATGTTGTACACCTGTATATCTCCACTCTGTGTCTGGAGATGAATACTGAGGACATTAATAACATCCCAAACACCCTCTTCGATACTCAGGTCTGGCAATTCTTGAAAAACTAGCTTCTGCTTAAAATGGCGTGCAGTAAAAGTTAAACATCAGCTGTGACGTTTTTGATTAATTACTTCTATACTACTGACTCTATTCGCAGCATACTTTGCATACAGTATTTACATATAAAGATAAATTTACCTGCCAAATGGTATCACTCTACGACACATAGTTTAGGAGATTTACCCTCGTAGACATTGCGACGGTTGAGAACCAGCTTTTACTTAAAATTACCCAGACTGTATTCAATCAGTGTTTCAAAATGAGAGCACATAGCGATTTTTAACAAACTTTTAACGAATCTATTCTAAGCTATGTCTCGTAAAATATTTAACACATCATCTTGTTACTAATGTAACCAAACATTTAAAGCTGTTTTATACGCGATAGTTCGAGTCTTTAAATAACCGGGTTTTCTGCTATAGAAATGCACGTGAGGATATCGCGGCCCGTGAGTCCGTTGAAATTGTGCTGAAAGACTGATACCTCGGAGATGATGTTTACCTGAAAGTAAATCTCCCGATATTAACAGTTAAAAAGTAAAGATATGATGGTGATCAGAGACCAGACGGTTTTCCATAGTCGTACATAAAAAATGATCCGTCCGAGCCGTTATAAACACCATATGTGCCCTGTTGCAGAGCTGGCTTCAAGTCGTCTATCCAGTGGACCGAATAAATCACAGTAGATGTTTTAAAATCGAACGACCATACAGAATGATTCAGATTCGCCTACCGATGTCGTTTGACACAACCTTCAATTCTGTATCTAGTCTTCAAAAACCACGCCCGAGGTTTTCTTAATGTGTCGCTCGCTACACGCAAACTATTGGTCCAACAGATATAATGAGCAGGACCTCTTTGTAGTAAAATATAGTATAGTTACGTTTTGTATTAGAATACGTTGTCGCTAGAGGCCAGGGTTTTCTAGTTTTTCAAGAAAATCGTTCACAGATGACATTCAAACACACACCTGTACTCACCCTGACGAGTTCGTGGCACTCCCTCCAACCACTATACAAAAACTACCGACTACACTAACTATTGTTGAAATTCGACCTAATGATCTGTACTGGTGGGACTATTACGCCCCCAGCATTGTCGGCTATTTCGTTAACATTATTAATTTAAAAGTACCCGCGAGGATAATGAACGAGAACGACTTTTGTAGACGTTACGCTAAAGGTAATTACATTGACAATTAGATGGAAACTTAACCCTTACGAGCACAGTACTGTCTGATTCAGAATGCTTGACGAATACAACGATGTCATCGTTTATTTTACGCTGTTAAAAATCACAAAATTGATGGGTAAAATTTTCACAAACATCGGTTTTACAGTGCTCGACTAAGTTGATGGCTTAATAAGGGAAGTCAGTGAAGACCAAAAAAAAGTTGAATGTGGGAAATAATCGGTAGAATCGTAAATTTTTGTACATTTGTAGGAGGGGATGCCATGAACAACATACTAGGCATCCTGACCGGTCGGAGGAGAGTGCGGGAGTGGGGATGCGTTTCAAGGTCACTTTTGTAAGTTTTTCTTGATTGCCAGGAAAATTACGGCCTTTAGCAGATACGTATCCTTGATATTTAACTAAATTAAATTTCCTACAAAAAGGTCATGTTAATTTTTTCTGTAGGAGTAATAGTTCGCGCGTAAAGAACGAGAGCGTGTTAATCTCGATCGTGGTTTTTGAAGTTCACATTGTAGAATTGCGGGTTGCATAAAACAGCATCGGTAGGGGTTACTGAATCACCCTGATATAATTTACAGTTGACGAAAACGCCGAGGAAGTTGTGAAACGAATTCATGTATAGCAATGAAATACTGTTACAATTATGTCGAAAATTGCAAGTACCCTCGAAATCCGTCTGTAAATATCATTCATGCATTCCTTTGGTATGATACGAAACGCTACGGAGAATCAACGATTGCATGTACTGTTCCCATAAAAAAGCTATATGAATGCAGATTGAGTGTATAAATCAAAAAGAAAGTACGCTGAATCGAACCTTTTGCGTCTGGAATGTCAGCCAATCATTTCCTTCACAGATAGCAGAATTATATCGCTACGACTACATGCAGCACGGCGGAAGCAAACGTAATGGCGCTGTTCCAAGTGAAACCTAGTTTTGCAGACCCGTTATACTCCTCCGAGTACTAAGAATATTGGAAACTATATTGATTTAATAATGAATAAACAATGCATAGTAAGAAGAATTCCCTTTGTTGAAATATTTCGCAAAAATGGCTCGGAGTACTATGGGACCTAACTTCTGAGGTTATCAGTCCCCTAGACCTTAGAACTACTTAAACCTAACTAAACTAAGGACATCACACACATCCATACCCGAGGCAGGATTCAAACTTGCGACCGTCGCCGTCGCGCGATTCCAGACTGTAGCGCCTACAACCGCTCGGCCACTCCGGCTGGCCAAGCAATGAAGTAGGTTAATTATATGCTAGTAGCAGAGCAGAGCGAGTAGCAGTAACATTACTACATATCTGCTCGTGATAAATAGTAACATTTTACCCGCTGAGGAAACTTTGCTTGAATTTCACGTTGTTTGCTTTATAGTTTGTATGGTTATAGCAGCTTCAACTGTTAAATGACGTCAGAAAATAGCTTTCAGGTATTTACGAGGACTTTGGACAATCAATGTTCATAGAAGCTGAGTGCATGAAAAAGGTCCATGGCATGCCGACTGTCAAGAAGTATCTTTAGTATGGCCCTGTGGAATGTTAGACTGCATTGCTGGCTACATTGTGAAACATAGTACGTTACTCAGTGTTCATTGCCATCATTTTAGCAGTATCCGGTGTCATTGGAAATGTGCGCTACTACGAACTGTGAAATTGTACGTGGGTTTTAGAGAAAAATTATGGAACATGAAGTTACATGTTCCCAACACTGCATCCTCGTTAAAGGATACAGTTATAAGATCACTCTCTTTTTCTACTAAGCCTCCAGAAGAGTCTGTTTAGTTAATGAGTTCTTAAAGGACGGCATAAGAAGCATACATTATGACGTACGCAATGACTGTCCTGCCTTTTCCATCCAGGACTTAGAGAGATGAGTGTATTCATCTCGTCCCTGGATTATCTTCCTAAGTCGTAGCATAGGATTTACTCCTATCTATATTGCCGCAAAGCACTCGTAGTTGACGTCCGTCGCAGAGATAATATCAGCGCCATCCGATTCTCTGGAAAATACATTCCTGTATCCCGTAATTTCTAAATGCTGAAAGCGGGAATATATTTTAGTACAAATAATGATCTTGGTTGCCCTTACGATGCGTTTTTTTTAACGAAAACACCGTTATCTGACAAAAATTAAACAGTCGATCAGTTTTAACTAAAGAACGAGCCATTTACTGAAAACATGGTCTTACGAAAGAACTAGAATCGAAAGGCATCCCATCGGCAACTGGCTAATATAACACGCAGTCTAAAGCTCGTCCTTACAGTCGTGGAATATCGTAACTCTTCGTACACCTTCCTTATCTTAAACATCGTTCGTTTATTGAAGTGACTACTCTCATGCGTCGTAATGTTGTAAGAAAGTTTTTGTGACCAAAAGGGTTCTCCCAATATCTTTGCTGGAAAATGTGGCTTTCATTAGTAGATATTTATTAAACTAAATCACTAGCTTCTTCACACCATAATGACTGTGGTGTGCCTATATATCGTGCGTTGGTATAACTGTCTTTCTGACAGCTAGTCTCAGCACCTCATCCCACCTTCTATCGGCAATGGCAGATGGTCCAGCGGATGCTTCAACCAGCGAGGGAACCCTCCTATGCGTTCTGCGGTGCTGCCTAAGTTTATTGAATACTGCTGATATCTGCAGACACGATATAAAGTGTAAATGAGGAAATTAAGAAAATAAAATATAACCTGAAAATAAGAGGTATCTTGCAAAGTCTAGACCATTTCTGTACGCTTAAAAATGTGTGACTTACGTGTGTATGTTTCTGCCACACACGTAAGCTAAGAATGAATGGCAACACAGAAACAGCGCCAAATATCTAGTAACTGTTGACTCATTGGTGTGGGATTCGCCGCAGTTGATTCCATCCAAACTGGACTTGATGAAAATTGGCTATACAGGGAACTTCTCAAGTCTGCATGAAACGTCCACGTGCGATAGAACTCGTCTTGAGGTGCAACTTTGGTTAGCGATGAACAACACAACCTTCAGCATGTGTGTCTCTAACAGGAGAAAGGCATTTTAGAAGAGATTCAGGAACTCTAATTTCGCTGGACCACCTCCCTTTCATACAGAGCAGATGACAGAATTACAGACAACGCACAAGGCAAACGTACGGCGCAGAGACCCTACGCCGTCGCGTAGTTGGGAAGCGTCAGCGACCATTTTGTCTCCAACAAAAGTAGTTCCCTATGGTATGATCTATCACCCCTAGGCATTTCGTACAAAGACTTTAAAATTTCCTGTATAACAGTATTCAGGATCACCTATCAAGTGTGGAGCTTTCACCCTAAAGGCTTGGAGCACCCTGCATAATACTATTTAATCAAGGTGGAAATAATGAAAGAAGGTAACGTCTCCTTTTCCATCGTCGGTACTACTCTACATAGTTTTACTTCACTGTTAGTTCTGCAGATTCGTTCATTCTACCTGTTTCCTTGTTTTCTTGCGACGAATAACAACACATTTTCTTGGACCATGCAGTACTGCACACCTTTAGTGCGAACAGAAGCAGAACCGAGGGGTCAAAGATTATGCTAGAAAGAAGTAAATCTGCAAATAATAAAAATAGTAATTGAGGGATGTGTACTCGAGACTGCGGCAGGCTGGCCCGTTTCTGTTATTGCTTTTTTCTCTAGCTTGTATTTTAAATTTTTCCGTTGATAATTTTATGTGGGAACGTTGATGCATCGTTTCAGCACCTCCACGATTAAGTTGTTAAGGATTCTTACTGTTTGTCTCTTAATAAAAAAATACTTAGTACAGTAACACCACTTACGACAACATACCACTCCCACGGGACAAGTTGGGCACCCGTTGGAGAAAGTTGTCCCACCAATTTTCTCATTTAATTAAGTTACGACATTGGTTATTTAATTGAAAATACTTTGGCTTTAACATTCACGTTTTATTTTAATACAAGTTACAGCAACTTTGTGACAAAAATTGCAATCATTAATTTGTGTAATTACTGCTATAGTAACAGTTTGACAGAAAAGTATGTCCACTATTTTCGTCAGTCTTCGTCTGAATACTCGATCGGATCTTCATAGTTCAAACATTTACGGAAACGTCATTTCATGTTTTTCTTAACACATGACAGATGAGCCTACCGCTTACAACTTGCTCATTGAATCCATTAATCTTCTGGATTGCAGTTAGAGAATGTTTAAAGGAAGCTAATACACAGGACGTCTTCATCCTCATCTTTATTTCTGTGTTTTTTAAGAACTTGCTTAGGAATGCCTACTTCGTTTTTGCACTTTATCTGAGGAGTATTATCATGCGTTTTAGCTTGACTATGCCCATACTTTTAGAATAAAGCTTATGACTCAGAATCTCTATATTTATCTTGAAAGTGTTTTCTATTATGTCTATGAGGGCTTGTTCGCATTGTAACATTTCTTTCATTCGAGTGTCTTAAGGTAGTTTTAGTTTGTTTGTTATCCTTTTCTTTTGTTGAGATTTCTCAAATTGTGTGACTTCTTCAGGCATTGAGAAGAAGGGCTGGTAGGGTGATGTAATGTTTAACAGGCGTTGTTACTGACAGCATGGGCCTACCATTGTTTTCTTGACCAGATTGAGGGCTATCTTCAACAATTAAACCACAACCAACAGGATTAGGATCAGGTCTATTTTGTTACGTATGAGGGCAGAAGTTGACTACCAGTGAAAATGTGTCTGTTTGTTGGGGTGGATCGGAGAGGGGGGGGGGGGGGGGGGGAGCGCGTTTCACTTTCAATCCAAGAAATATATTTCTGGACATAATTGATCTCGGTAGTGCACTTATTGCAATGCCTGCGATGTCGTATCCTGTTTGTTTGCTGCCACCCATGCATCATACCAACATCTTAACGTGGCTGTAAACACTTATGTCTAAGGGCTATACTTTGTGGCTAAAGTGAGAAGGGCAACAAGGAGAAGGAAAAGACAAAAGTGTGACACCAATTTGCTTGCAAAAATCAGCGGATGAATGCGAACTATGGTTGTCAATTAGTACCAAGTGAGGATGATCTTGAGAGCGTCTAACATCTGATAATAAATGTTACAGCTATTTCAAGAAGCTAATATCTGTCTTTAGTCCTATGGAATGGGAACTATCTTTGCTCCCAGCAGGGGTATCTCTGATAAATGGAGCTTGACGTTAGCACTACAGAACATGAAAAATGAAGGAACGCTATTTCCAGTAGCACTAACAGCTAAAACCGTAGTGATAACAGATCCTGTTTCAGGAGATGTTACCTGCCCTAGTTGATGGTATCCCCTTCCAGCGACTATTTGCCAAGCCCCAGTTTCATCTACATTTGAGATATCATCAGGGTTCCATTTCAGATTTGTCAAAACACTGTTGAGATCCTTTAAAAAGAAAAAAGGCCATGTTGTGCTTGTTGAACATAGTACATCATGCCAAACTAGTTGCCTGAGGAATTCGAATGTAGAGTTTTGGGTGTCATTTCAGAAATCCTGAAAACCAGTCAGGCCTCGCCATTCCAAAGTCACTCTGAGACTGCGGTATTCTATGTTGACATGCTACTTATAGCTGTAGGCAAACCGCCTAACTTCATTTGGCGAAAGGCCAAAGCATATGTCGCATGATATAATAATGCAGCAATAGCTGTGCTTCAATCAGTGTATAGAACATGCAGATCATTAGGGTAGGACTCTTAGATTTCTGGCTGCTTACGTGTGAGAACTTGTAGTAGGAACGACTTGCACGAGTAATGCTATAGGCCGTAAATACGGACCTGATAGCCATTTACCATTTGTTTTGGAGGCAATAAAGCCTAATTAGTTGAACTTTAAACCTTCTAGAATCCCACACGTCCGAAGAATTTTCTTGGTTACGGATGCTGCTCCACTCTTCAAGTATATTTTCGTGCAATAGATGTGATCTAGACGTTGTTAATAAGACAGCGCCGTAGGATGGCCAGTTGGACCAATGTGCGCCTTTTTAAGCGGGTTATTGTGCCTATCGCCATATTGAAAATATTTTCCTTCGTTTACGAAAACGTTTTGTACATTTATCGCTGTATGCAGTGTTAAAATAATTCTTAATCTGTCGACATTGATCGTTGTACTTACCTGTTAAGTAAGAGCGTTGGCTTGGCGCACAAAGCAAAATATCTTGAGGAAGAAAATTTACTATCAATAACAATAAAAAGCAAAATATATGTCTTTCCTTGCTCGACAATCTAGCAGCACTGAAGGTGTACGTGGAAATACTATGGTACTGTTTCCACTAATCACCTTGGTCAGTGGCATATTCAAAGGGAATTTAATGGAAATGGTATGAACACTCCGTTGTGTTCCTATGTGTAACGTGCCCGGGTCAACCCTACCACATTTTGCAACTGTCAAAAAAATGTGATTTAGAACACATGTGTTTCGCTAGATTTTAAGGCATCTTTAGTGATCAGTCTTTCTTCTCCACGTAAACGTTGGATTTATGTTTTATTACACTTGCAAAAGACAGTATACGGTTTTCCAGATATCACGTGTTACTGCGACCTTGGAAGAGAGGCTTAAAAGATAACGTGTAATAAAAGTGGAATAGTTAAATTGTAATTATACACGCAGCTACAGATATAAAAATTCACCAATCAGTCTCACTAGTCACTAAGATGTGGACGTAAACTGAGCGACAAAGATCACAGTGTGTGCCAGGTCGGGCTCGTTCTTTGTACAATTCAGTGCACCTATATCAGTAAGCTTCTTGATGTCTATCCCTTCACTATGCGTTGGTAGATACTAGCTCAGCTGATGAAAAGCACCATTGAAGAAACGCTGACTAAATATGCATCGAAGAAAGGCTACTTAACATTGGAGCATCATCCGCAAGCTCTTAAATATTCCGGGCATGTGGGATACTAAATAACTTGCGTAAAAGGCTTAAAGTTCAACTAACTAGGCTTTATTGCCTCCAAAATAATTTGCAAATGGCTGACAGGTCAGTATTTACTGCTTAAAATATTACTGGTGGAAGTTAGTTACTGTTTTTGTTACACGTTTTCACAGTAGTGTCCTATACAATGACTTCCCCACAGCTGTTTCCGAGTTATTATTTCATGTCGCTCAGAGGTCTTCTTAGAAAGAGGTACTCGCCATAATATCCAGAGATTGTTCCCAAATCATGCCACGCGGAGTTTTAAGTATGACATGAAAATATCTTCCAAACCACTTACTTTTACTTTTAAGGGCTCCTCCATTTTCAGCAGGTTTCCTGTATTCCCGTTCGCCAGCGTTCACGATGATGGCAATCTTTCTCTATCAGATCTCTCTTCCTCTTTCCTGGCGGCGACCATTCCAGGACTGCTATTGACCATCATCCTTATTGTATTTCCCGTACATAGCCATACCATTGAAGAGCTCTATTCTCAATTCTCTGCACGACTGGTTGTTCCATCTCCATTTCCTCCCTACTTTTCTCATTTCTTCTCCTCTCGGTTTTGGATATCCTGGCTCCTCTTCTAACTCCATCCATATCTACTACCTGTACTCTGCTTCTGTGCCTCTCCCCAGTGTCCATCCTTCTGCCCCATACGTTAGTATTCTTTCCGGAATACTGTTCTTTGCTTCTCTTGTTATTGCCTGGCTTCCTCACAACTCCATTTAGTATTTTCATTGCAGCTCTTGGCTATTGTGTCCTGCGTTGCACATCTGCTTTCCGAGGAACTGACAATCAATATTAAGTATTTAAACTGCTTTACAGCTTTAATGGTTCCTTGCGGCAGTATTACATCCTTTCCATCTCCTCCCACTACTAGATATTCTGTTTTACTCATATTTATTCTAAGGCCTCCTCGTTCAAATGTTTCCACTAACTTCTTCATCACATATCTGACATCCTCTCCACTTTGTGCTATTAGTACAAGAGCATCGGCAAAGAATAATGAGTGCAAGACTGGAATAGAGGGGAGAACCGAGAAAGGTACTGTAACCTCCCCCTCACTTATCGACCTTAATGACAGTGAAAAGTTAAACTGCGTGTACCTAATGGAAATTTGGGGAAAAGCAATCATCACCGAAGTTAATCTGTCGGTAAAGAGGGAGGAAAGGGTTACATCTAAATGAAAGGAAAAATGCAAATGAAACTGGTGGAAATTAATTTTGAAAAGGGGTAAAGTTAATGAATAAAGTAAATGTGCGGCCGTTACGTTAACAATTAACTAGCGGTAATTATATATTTGAGATTTGGGGGAAATTACGGTCGCCAGTCCTAAGGACAATTACTATAGTAACTGAAAAAGAAAGGTAATTACACATGTAATTAGCGCTAGAAGCGTGGCAACTGTAGGTTGACACGTGTAGTGTGAAAACTGAAAGTTTGTCAGAAGTAATAACTTTCGCTGCACTCTGACTTAATTTAGCAAAAGAATTAATAAAACCGGAAAACTGAAAGTTAATTTAGTGACTGATATTAATAAGAAGCTTTCTTTCTTAAGCACATCGAAATTCAGTGAAATACGGTTAGTCTTGGACTACCTCAACAATCATTTCAAAAGCTACTTGAATCTACGCAATTTAGAAATAAGAGATTTAGCTTTGAACTTGAATTAAATGATTCTGAACAATTAACAATAGTAAGATTTAGTACGTACCAAGCTGAGCTGCAGTCACAGGTAAGCTAAAATACGGTAACTAAACTCGCTCTCTTAATTTGTGCTTGCATAATCTAAATATTGTAGCCAGCTATGAATACTTAAACTGAACTTTGAAATTAAAGCAGTGAAATGGAATGATTGTACTTTAATGCTGGCGCCTGAATTTCAACGACACTCGGGTTCATTTCGGAAAAGGAAGGGACCCTGCTTGGTAATGCAATTGGGACAATGAGCAACAAAAGTTCATGCTATGTTGCTGTAATTTTGCAAGGCAAATGGAACAGTTTGAAAAGCTGAGGTCTGCCATACAGTTCTGAAACTTTACGTGCTTTTAGTCTTCCTTGTTGGTTGATTGAAGGTTTGAAGCCGTCGATCGAGGAGGTGGCGACAGTCCCTCATTGTCGGCCGTCGCTGTTGCAGAAGCTGGATGTTGGCGCGCCTTCTTCTCAACACGGTCACCAGACGAAACGGGCTCTTGATGTGCGCCAGCTAATGCTTCCCGTCCGCGACACCATGTCAGAGACTATTATCGCAAGTCGAGCGCAATTACATGCTGCCAAACCCCGAAAGCGCGGCAACTCGCGGGAGCTACACACAACACACCTGCTCCACTCGCTACTCCAGCCAGACTCTCCCTCTGCCCGCGCTCCACGCGGCAGAGTTAACCCTACCAAAGATCCTACACACTTTGATTCTTCACACGACCCATCGATGTAATCGTTCGATAGCAGTTTTCCCTAGGCAAGACCCAGCGTAAAAATACAAATAATCTTTACACAACAAACCAATTATACATCGACATAAATGCATAAATACATATATATACAAACAGTAAAACAATTACAATATATAAAGAGAAGAAATGTCATATCTTGAGGTAACAAAACAAGGAAAAAAATAATAGTACAATATATGGAAATAGGAGGATATGCATTTCTGGC
This sequence comes from Schistocerca serialis cubense, assembly GCF_023864345.2. Taxonomy (NCBI): domain Eukaryota; kingdom Metazoa; phylum Arthropoda; class Insecta; order Orthoptera; family Acrididae; genus Schistocerca; species Schistocerca serialis. Next base: position 103,138,658 of record NC_064642.1, on the reverse strand, counting down.
GTTACAGTACTCTAGGTACCTTCTGCCACACACCGTCAGGTGGCTTGCGGAGTATGGATGTAGATGTAGACGTAGATGTAGATGTAGATACAGATGTTGGAATGGTATTCCCGTACCTCAGTATAACTGACTCCACCTTTCCAGTATATGGTGCATATATGTTATAAGTGGAGTCGGCGCCATACTGCCGTCCTGTGTAAGTCCTTTCGATGTTTGGAATATCTTACTCAACTTTCTTCTTTAACTGCTGCATGCGATTAGTGGTATATTCTCCGAATTGGGATATTTGTTGTGCTCTGCACATATACTATGTGACCAAACGTATCCGGATACCTGCCTGACAATGACTTACATGTTCATGGCACTCTCCATCGGAAATGCTGGAATGCAATATGGTGTTGGCCCACTCTTAGCCCTGATGATAGCTTCCACCCTCGCAGGTGTATGTTCAGTCAGGTGCTGGAAGGTTTCTTGGGGAATGGCAGCCCATTCTACAAGGAGTGCTGCACTGAGGTGAGGTATTGATGTCGGTCGGTGAGGCCTGGCACGAAGTATTCTATAGGATTCAGTTCAGGACTCAGTGCAGGCAGTCCATTACAGGGATGTTATTGTCGTGTAATCACACCGCCACAGGTCGTGTATTATGAACAGGTGCTCGATCGTGTTGAAAGATGCAATCGTCATCCCCGAATTGCTCTTCAACAGTGGGAAGCAAGAAGGATCTTAAAACGTCAGTGTAGGTCTGTGCTGTGACAGTGCCACGCAAAACAACAAGGGGTGCAAGCCCCCTCTACGAGAAACACGACCACACCATAATTCCACCACCTTCGAATTTTACTGTTAGTACTACTTACGCTGGCAGCCGACGTTCACCGGGCATTCGCCATACCCACACCCTGCCATCGGATCGCCTCATTGTGTACCGTGATTCGTCACTCCACACAACGTTTATCTACTGTTCAATCGTCCAATGTTTATGCTCCTTACACCAAGCCAGGCGTCCTTTAGCATTTACCGGCGTGATGTGTGTCTTACTGGCAGCCGCTCGACCATGAAATTCAAGTTTCCTCACCTCCCATCTAGCTGTCATAGTACATGCAGTGGATACTGAGGCACTTTGGAATTCCTATGTGATGGTCTGGATAGATGTCTGCCTGTTACACATTACGACCCTCTTCAACAGTAGGCGGTCTCTGTCAGTCAACAGACGAGGTCGGACTGTACGCTTTTGTGCTGTACGTTTCCCTTCACGTTTACATTTCACTATCACGTCGGAAACAGTAGATCTAAGGATGTTTAAAAGTGTGGAAATCTCGCGTACAGAAGTATGACACAAGTGATACCCTATCACCTGACCACGTTCGAAGTCCGTGAATTCCGCGTAGCCTGCCATTCTGGTCTCTCACGATATCTAATGACTACTGACGTCGCTGATATGTAGTACCTGGCACTACATTGCAGCACAATGCACCTAACGTGAAAAACATAAGTTTTTGAGGGTGTCCGGATACCTTTGATCACATAGTGTACGTACTACACTGCTTCGCAGAGTGCATTGATGGGTACAGAATCATATGCTTTCTCTAAATCCAAATACATTAAGTATACTTCGTGACCCTTAGAATATGCCTTCTCACTTATTTGTCTAAGGCTGAAAATATGGTCTATATAAGGCCGTCCAACTGTAAAACCTTCCATTTTTCTCGCCTCTTCCCATTAATCTCATTTTCCAATATGTTTTTCAGTATAATAGTTAGCACACTGTACTCGCTTTCTAGAGGACGATAATTTAGACATACGTGTTCCCATCCAGATTAGGTTTCCCATCTTTTCCATAGATCGCTCCAGGAAAACGCTGGGATGGTTCCTTTTAAGGGCACGTCAGATTTCCTTCCCCAACTTTGACACCATCTTAGATTGTACTCCGTCTCTAATGAGCTCGCTATCGATGGGACGTTAAACCTAATCTTTCATCCTTTCGTTTTTCAGTATAGCGTTAAAAAAGGCTGCTGACAGGTTCAGTAAGACTAATTTCCACATAATTATTTGGATGCTCCTTGTTACCTTTAGTATAGATAGCAGATATGTATGTTACACACCACTGTCTTGGTTTTTTCCTCGCCCACTACAATCTGACTGAACACTTTACATGCAAGTCTCACCATTTCAAGGGGCCCATATTTCCTTAATTCCATCGAAACTCCTCCCAGCCCACTTGCATTTCTTGCCTTTGGCAGCACCTCTGTTACTTCTTCCTCTGGCATATGTTCTGTATAACCTTATGTACTGCTTTTGTTTTAGACCTCCGTCACGTGGTCATTTATTTTTTGCTAGAGTTTCTTCAAAGTGCTTTTTCCACTGTCCGATAGATACAGGTCGTAATACGAGTGCATGATTGCTAGGCATTTTCATCTTCCCTATCATCTTTCATCAATCTGCGTATATCCTATATGCAAGCGAATGCTCTACTTTCTCACAAACTCTTTCCCATTCCTTTGCCTTATACTTTCTTGTTATTTTCTTAGCCCCCGTTTTATATACCTTGTACCTATTCCACTCCACTGACAGCTTAACCATAAATGATACAATTTCTTCTTTTCCTCAACCACGTCCAACAATTCCGTGGTCATCCGTTCTGCTCTTACTCTTCTCTCCCTTTCCCATTCTAAAGCCTCCTTCCTTGCTTCCTGTGTTTTCAGAAACCATATTGCTTACTAGCACTTCATTCCTCCTCCACTGCATCTAATCTTTCATTGAATCTTTGCTGATACAAATTTTCCATACTTTCCTCCTGTAGCAGATGTATCCTGTATTTTGGATCCTCTATATTTCTCTTTGCAGCATTCTGATCTTACTCCTCCTGTTTTATCTTGATCTTAATCGCAAAGAAATTTTTAAAGTAACTATAAAATTATCTTCCAGAATAAGTTGCTAAAAATTCTCCGATATTCATTATGGCGTTTGAAACAGTAGTCGTTTCATAACTGCGGGAACAGAACCAATAGAACGAACAGCGGAAATTAATGTGGTGCACTTAACATGTTGTGTACTGTAAGACGGTTCCCGAGTGGCTGCTATACACCCCCCCCCCCCCCCCCCACCCACACACACACATGCGGACACACAAACACACACACACACACACACACACACACACACACACACACACACACAAACACTCACTCACTCACAACTGCAGTATAGAGCCCCACACAAAGCACGGGAACTGGTTGATTGCTGTTTGCTAGTGATACAGGCAGCCAATCAGAACAGCTCCAGCCCTCAAATATTAATGGTAATTTCTGAGTCATCCCACCGATTTGTAGAAAGAAATTCAGAAAAGAAAGTCTGAGTTTTTGAAACCAAGTTTAATTTAAATAAAATAAAACTCTAATTATAACCAGAAATGAAATACTTACTGATTGAACACATAACTTTCCTTCCACCTGATTTTATACAAAAGGATGCACACTGAACTTGTGTCACATAACTCATAAGTACACAAAATTATCCTATTCATACATTTTACATAGTTTTCAATAAAATAATACATCCACACTTAACGTATGCCTTCAATACACTCCCTCATCACCTCCAAAATACTCGCACAGCAAGACATAATCAAATAATAATTTTAAAGTGATTACTATTACGTCATCAAGGTATTGAATAAAAGCACAGGACATTCTAGACGAACATTTTCCTTGAACTGAACCTTTTTGGTTATAGTATCGCATAATATTATAAATGAGTAGTTTAGAATACCCAGCTCGGTTTTTTAGTGGTAACAGTAAAGTTACAATTATGTGTCTTAGGTTAAATGTACCTGCGGAAGTATTGAAGACAATGAACTGCTGTATAAGTACAAGTCTGAATATGGAGTACGGAAAAGATCGAAAAATTTAATAGTTTAGAATACCTAGCTCGGTTTTTGTAGTGGTAACAGTAAAGTTATGATGTGTCTTAGGTAATATGTATCTGCGTAAGTACTGTAGACAATGAACTGTTGTATCAGTACAAGTCTGAATATGGGGTACGAAAAAGATCGAAAAATTTAATACTATTTCCTTAGATTCATAGAGAGCCAGGGCGCCCATACAACAGCTTTTGAGGGAGAGTGGGGGGACTAAACGTGGAGATTATAACTGAATAGTTTACAATAAACATCTCGGTTTTTGTAGTAGTAGCAGTAAAGTTATTATCTGCCTTAAGTAAAATGTTGTGCCTATGGAACCACTGAAGACAATGAACTGTTTTATCAGTATAAGTCTGGTTACTTTTGAAGACGAGCCGCGACTTGTATATTTTTTATTTTTTTATTATCTATTTATTGAGTCATCAGTCTTCTGCCTGGTTTAACGCTGCCGACCACGAATTCCTCTTCTGTGCCAGCCTCTTCATATCAGAGTAGCATTTGCAATCTACGTCTTCAATTCTTTGTTGGTTGTATTCCAGTCTCTGCCTTCCTCTACAGTTTTTGCTATATTTTACAGTTTTTGACACTCGTGGTGCATTGCTTTCCCGTGCCTTTCGGCAACTCACATGGAAAATATTTGGGCTCGAACAAACACAGTTGTACAACAATATTGTAAGGGGTTATTTGAGGGTTCCTTATTGCACTGGTGATATTCCTTTATCTGTGAACCTTTGTAGTCATCCACTGGAGGCGCTGAGCGTGAGATGCTCAATTCGACCTTCGCCTGCCGCTACGCCATCCGCCATTCGAGACCTGTAGAGACGCCCATTATGTAGATAAAGCTGCATTTTTTGTGAAGCTATTTGTTTAGTGAAGCGTCAGAAGGAACAGCAATTGGTATACAATGCAGGCAATGTGTTGCGATTAGATGAGATGAGGTTACGACCAACTCCTCTACGTGAAAATTGTATTGGTGTAGAAGGTGAATGATTCGAATTTTTTCTGGTATCTATTATTGTACAAAATTTTTATCACCGGTTAAACCTATATGACGACGAACACACCACTGCCTGCGGTAGTGATACGGCAAGTTCTAGAGGAGGCAATGGAAGCAGTGAAAGTGAATTCCAACTACTCCTTATATAAAGTTTAAAGTCGAAAGTGTCATGACGGTGTTGGATGACAAGACATTAGAGAACATATACGACGACTGTCACGTCAGATGTTCCAGTATGAAAAGCTCATGAAAAGGTACCATAAATTCAAGGGTAAAGGCAATATCAAAAGCGTGCTGGACTCTGTGACGAAGAATAGGGGAGGCAATACAGCTTTCAAAGGAAATCGTACGTTGCTGTACCCCATCATCAACCATCATGTAGTAACTAAGTTTGATGGAGGGCTAGGATGCAGTTGTTCCGTTATTTATGGGAATTTATGGCATTTCGTCTTGGCAGTAGTTGGAAATATCGGGTGTATAAATCTTACAGTGCCACTGAGCTATATTTGCAATTTGAAAAACGAGTTTAGGATAACATCACGCCGTAACACTACGTACCAAGCACAGAAACATAAGCAGGACGTAGATGAGTTAATTCACAGGTCTCAGACATTTGTTGCTGAAGTCGATGAGCATATCACGAAAGAAAACATGCAAGTGGCTTTCGTATGGAACAGTAATCAAAGTCAGTTCTACTATGAGCTTTGTTCCGAAAGAACGGCATTCATGACAGGAGAGAGAAACACTGTCTCGCCGTAGCAATCAGTTAACAGTGCAACACACAGCTGCACGATCGATGTTGCTATATCAGTGAACGGACGATTGGGCAGGAAAACTCTATACACACATCCAAGAAACAAATGTAAAGCTGGAATTCCATATGTCAAGGAAGAAAGAAAAACCGTGAGTCCAAATGCCTTCGAAGATGCAACTGTGAGTGGCAAGATTACGAAACATCTGAATCCGTTTTATATGTCGCTTTTGAATTCACATTTGCCGACAAAGTTCTTTGATTTCTAGTCCTGATATAAGGATGAACAAATACTGCTGGAAGCCTCTGGAGGAAATGATCTAATTTTAAAAATTATTCCACCTAAAACTACAAAACTCCGGATGTGTATTTCTTCAGGCAATGTAAAATATATGCCAAGAGAATAATACACCTTCTTAAAATACGTTCCAGTAACGTACACCCAAAACTGCGTAACAGATTCTTTCTCATGAAAATGCATTCTGTCATTACAGCTAGTTATCTGCGAAAGTTCACAGGAAGAGGCAAAAATGCCTAGCTTGGCGTGCAATTCCTCATCCCAACTCAAGAAAAATGCGTTTCTCGCAAATCATAGTCCCGCCAATGCGTGTAACAGAAATTCGATATTAAAAAAAAAAAAAAAAAAAAAAAAAAAACACACAACGAAGCTGTAGCTACGCTGTAACTGCTGCGTGCAGCGTGGCCAAGAAGAGGTAACATGAAATCTGCGATGTGCCAGAGGAGTCTCATTAGCTCAGTGAGACGAGGCAATGCCATGACGAATTTGTATGCAGACTCGCAGGTTTTCGAGCCGGAGTCGCAAAAACAACAACGAAGCTGTAGCTACGCTGTAACTGCTGCGTGCAGCGTGGCCAAGAAGAGGTAACATGAAATCTGCGATGTGCCAGAGGAGTCTCATTAGCTCAGTGAGACGAGGCAATGCCATGACGAATTTGTATGCAGACTCGCAGGTTTTCGAGCCGGAGTCGCATTCGCGTCATTTTTTTTAGTTAATGCAGCTTTTACCCATTTTACACCTCCACAATGAGCTATGTTGTGTATATCTTTTTGATACTGTTACCTTTATTTAAACATTAAGACACAACATGTACTACTTACAGATATAAACGGCCACTTTGTTTCGTCCATGACACAGAAAAAGGCAATGGAAAACAGTAGTGGATGCAGTTACATCGTCTGTATCCAAAGGGGTACAAAAAAACACAATAGGTAGACTATACTAGACTGCTCATTATGCTATGCACAATAGACTCGATCTGCACCTCTAGTGCCCAGGCTTAGCTTCACAGAGCCAATACTTATACGTAGGAGCTACCGTCACTTAAAAGAAGATTTTGACAGCTACCACCTCGCATTTGCGAACACTTTGCCACTTGGTGGATCATACTTTGCGGTACCTGCGCAACACAACTGCATCCACAACTACCGAAGCGGCACGCACGGGAACTATCAGGTGGTGTACATCCATAGGTGGTGTACTATAAACTTCTTCCTTTAAGTGTCCTCACAAACAAAAATCTAGTGTATGAAGGGCGGGAAATGATGACGTCAGAACACAACTAATCCTTTCTTTGGAAACGCTTCATTTAAATATTTACACACATATATCCCAAGATGTGTCATTGCACCGTCAGTGTGAAACCCCAGCTGTCGCCGAACACGAAGTGGAACGTTTTCTAATGCGTCAGGCAAATATTTGAAAAGAAACGTGGGATGTAGGGGCTCATTCAACTTGACCGGCATTAGGTAAGGGCCCTGAAGCACTCCTCTCTCGATCCCAGTTAACAGGCGTATGCCAGAGCATACCTGTAACCCACTTACCAGGTTGGCACGTCGGTTGTCTTCCGTTCAATACTTGTTGTTGTGTAGGTTCAAAATGTCTTCACGAATGAAGCTACATTCGTCAGTCTATATCACATTATTTACAAAATGTTCGTTAGTTCCATTTGACGCAGAAGCCATACGCAAAACTGTACTCTTCGAATGCGGTCTTCTGGTCGCTGGTGTTGAGTAAAAGTGTACTGATATGGATGCAGTTCTTCATCGTGCAACAAATCAATCCTTGAGATATCTGGAAGTGCCCTACAACATCACGGGTATTTCGCCGAGGTGATTAGTGAACGATTTCAAGAATCGATCCGTCTCTTTGTGAAGTGCGTCTAGTCTCTCCGTTACTTGTGGACGAGGATTGCCGTTTCCCGAAGGCGTTGCTCCAGGTGAAGAAAATCGCTGTTACCGCGCTGGTGCCTTTGAGGGTGCCTTGCAGCAGCAGCAGCTCGGTTATCTGATGCATACAGCACCAAAAGCATATTGACATATTCATCGTCTGTGTACTCCATTTGAAAGTCGCCTTACATGAACCTGACAGCACCAGTTACGGTTATACACTGCGCTGTTAGCAGACACATGCTTGTGGTTTGCTGGATCCCACTGTCCCTTGATGTAGTACGGGGTTATATACGTTCCTCTGTAAATTCAAATGCACTGCGCGATGTGACTGTGTAATTAGCTCCTCGTTTTCATACATGTGTTTTCAAAACGCACCCGGTCTGATTTTTCTAGGTAAACTTTTGCCTTTAATGTCGACGGAGAACTACATGCCGACCTCCAAGTGCAGCACTTTTTCTTCATCCTGCATAGACCCATTCTTTGCCATGGGTGGCGGAACGCAGGCTACGATATTGATTAACCAGTGGATGACTTCAAAAGTATCGTTGACGTGGTTTTCAGCACTGATATTATGGAATGTGCAGTTACGTCACGTTATCAACTTGCTTTTCTTCACGTGCTATTTGTAGTTATTCATATTGCTTCGAGTATTTTATTGGAAGTTCTCGTTTCCATTCGTAATTAAGATATCTGCAGTGCCAGTGGCGCCTACAGTGTGTAATCTCCCCCTCCCAAAATTTGTTGATGTCACCACCATTGTCGATGGAGAAGTTTCTTTTTTCAAAAATACGAGAGGTGTAAGAAGTACAATAAACTTTTTATTTATCCATTTTTCTCGTAGTTGGTTCCAGTTCTTTATGTCTAAGGGTCTGATTCTTGAAACAGAAATTTTCATATTTTAGGTTATCATGGTTCCAATTGACATGATTAACACTGAAAAATGCCTCTTCAAATTTTTTGTTTTCTGGATAACCTAATGTGTCACATCTTAAGATATCACACTGTCCTTTGAATTTTCACGTTAACAACTCTAAATTACGTTGCTCTTCCCAAAATACAAAAACACGTCCGATCACATCAAAGGTATGCCCACTACTACTTCACTATGCAGTAAGAACAATATTCCAAACGATGATCCGTCTTCCTTGACAAACGAATTTCTAGTAGTTTATATTATTATTTTATAAATGAATACATAAATAAGCATAATAAACAGCATCAGAATGCTTAATTAATGATATACATTTTAAGTGTGACAAATATTTCTTCATTTCGAATGTTTCTAAAAAATATAACTTTGACTGTACATACAGAGCTAGTACATATCGATTGCAACAAACGACATAAAGTAATTTCTTTTTATATATTTTAGCTTGAAATATGACACAAGCACAAACTCAGATGAATTTTTTTCAGAAAAGTAGCTGAGATGATACTGACCTGTTCGAAATTTGAAAATTAGTTCTTGTATCGACTGCTTCTGTTGAGGAAAAGTAATGATAGAGGAGAGTGTCCCTTTATAAGTGTCATCTGCAGTGACGGGGGATATGCGATGGTCCTGTAACCAAAATTTGATACAGATATTCCAGTTCGAACGCAAATACTTCCCTTGTCAGTGTTTCTGCATGAAACAGCAATGGCACTACATACCACAACCCAGGTAAATGAGGACGTCGGTTCTTAGGAGTCATCCTGAGGCATCATAAAATAGCTCATTTCGCACTGAATGGAAATTTGGGGGTAAGAAATCACAGAAGGAAACTAAGCGAGCGTAGCTGCAGTAGTTATGCAGAGAATAATGGGGTCGAACAGAGTAGATTAGTAGTGTGAAGTGCTGTATCAACGACAACAAGGACAACAAAAGTAAATTAAGAACAACAGTAACGGCAGCGCAGCAGGGTCTGGTACGCTCTTGTAAAGCAGCTCACAGCGAAATTTGTGGCCCCAATTGCACGTCTTCTCGTCCTGTTTGCTTTTGAGAGACGCTACGATTACGTGCGTTGCCTGTGCCGCAACTCGTTGGAATCGGGGGTAAATTCCGACCTTTTTGCATAGCGTTGTACTTGGTAACCACTGTGAACAAGGTAGGTGGTGGGTTGTGTTTGCTGCGGCGAGTCGCCAGGTGGTGCGTAATTGGAAACGTGCAGCCGCAAGTGTGGCGGTACACGATCCCACGTTTGACCTGCGGCTGTGATTACATACCGGTACTCGCTACACAGGCATGCGCGGCCACTGCTGATAACACAATCCCCTTCGTCCTCGCTTCGCGGAAATCACAGAACTTTGTGGCAGCCAAAGAGACGTATAAACACAGTTACTTCACAAAGGTAGAAAGGCGTGACAGTCTAACTGCGGATAAAAAGAAAATGTACCGACGAATACATGGGAAAAGAGGAATGGTAGTTGTAGTCCAGTTTTTCTAGTGCCATAAAATATATTTCTTCTCAACCATTAATATTTTGGACGTTTGGAGCCCGTTGCTGGTCTTTTACGTAAGGGTGCCTTGATGACGACCACCGTTAACGTGTTGTTTGATTGAAGAGGGACGGCCGTGATTAATACAAATATAGTGTCTTTTGTCATATTTTCGTACCATTTCAACGAATATTTTCTGTGTACCTAAACTCTGATAATATTCAGTGCTTATGACACCAAACGTAGTTCTTCACGCCGAGGATAAATGTTTCTCAGTTTTCTTTCCGCGCCTGATTTTCTTGTTAACTCAAGCTTTCGTCCACTTCCCCGTTCACTGTCGTAGTAGTACTAGTAGGTCGTGAGATACTTTCGTAAGCGTGTATGTGTGAGTTACGTAACGGAGGTGTCATGAAATCACAGAATTTCAATTTGCTGCCTGAGATTATGCCGTTGCCATTTATGGAGAAATATCAGTAGCGACATTCGTTAGATTAGATTCAGTCTTTGTTCCATAGGCCCATAAATGAGATCATTCTCGTGGGTCTGGAAAATATCAAAAACTACAACATAAAAAAATAAAACATTTGAATGCAATACTCACTACCCTGATCATTTGTCACGAGATTGTCAAAATAAGGGAATACTTCACAGTAAACTGGTGCTGCTAATATTTACAGAATTAAAACACTGTCAGAATGAAACATAACTAGCCACTTAACGTATAATAAACACCAAATCTTGAATATTGTGACCAAGTGCCGTCAAAACTGAAATCTAGTAGACATTTTTACTTAAGCTACGCTAACAGTCCCTGTTAAGACATTCATTTATAGTGGAGAAGGAGTTGCGTATCAATAAGTTTTTTCACACTCTGTTTAAGCCTTGCTTTATCCGTACCCGAGTGTTTAATGGTTGCTGTCAGTTTATTTAAAATGTGTGTTCTTGAACATTAGACCCCTTTTTTGACCAAGGTCAGTGGTTTTAGGTCTTAATGTAGATTGTTCTTACTCCTAGTATTGATGCTATGTATTGACCGAATGGTTGGAAACGGAGCTCTATTACTTGCAACAGATTTCATTAAGGAATATATATACTAAGAAAAAGTGCTGATAATACAATGTTCTTTGAACAGGTTTCAACTTGATGATCTAGATTTACACCGCAAATGATTCTTATTTGTCGCTTTTTCTCGCTAAAAACTTTTGCTCGATTTGATAAGTTACCCCGAATATGATCCTGTATGACACAATAGAGTGAAAGTAAGCAAGTTTATTTACATTTATATTAACTACATCTGATATCATTCTCACTGCAAATATAGACTTGCTTAGGCGCTTCAGAAATTCTGTGGTGTGCCCTTTCCTACTCAATGTATTATAGAGTTGTAATCCTTGAATTTTAACACTGTCAACCTCATCGACCTACATGTCTTCATGTGTTATTAACATGCTGGAAGGAAATCTCTTGTAGGTTTTGAACTGCGTGTAGTGGGTGATTTCAAAGTTTAATGACAATGAATTAGCTTTAAACCATTTATTTATGTCAGTGAAAATTTGATTACCAGCATTTCTAAATCTGCACTTGACTTGCTACTTATTGCAATGTTTGTAACATCTGTAAACATAACAAACTTATCGTCTGGAAACGTAACAGACGAGAGGTCATTAATGTACACGAGAAAGGGCAACAGACCCATGATGAAACCCTGAGGAACACTATATCTAATTAATTCCCAATCAGATGAAGACTGACTGCTTACTGCACGCGTGTTTCGCTACAACTCCCTTTGTTTCCTGTTAGTTATACAAAACTTGAACCATTTCGCAGCTCTGCCAGTGACACCATAATATTCTAATTTACTTAAGAGAATACAGTGATTCACACAATCAAAGGGTTTTCACAGGTCACTGGAAACGCCAGTAACCTTAATTTGTTATCTAACGAAATAAGTACATTCTCACTGTATATGTAAATAGCTTTCTCTATATCACAACGTTAAGAAATCCGAATAGTGACTTGGATGGTATATTACTTGCAGTCAGATGCTTAAGGCGACATTTGAGCACAATCTTTTCAAATATTTTTCAAAAAGCCGGCAAAATAGACAGTTGATAGCCCATCTTCTTTTTCTGTACGCTCTCGATTCCTGTTTCTTGCGCAAGTAGGGATATAGCCGCTATGCTGTTTCAATTCGTTGTAGCACGTTCTGACCTCAACGGTTTCTTTGATGACAGAATTCGGTTAGGAATGTGTATGGCAAATTATTTGAATTTCATCAAACATAATCGTGTGTCTGTTTGGCAGACTATGTTTAAACATAAATCTAACACAGCAAGACATCTGAGAAACTTTTATCCACAATGTTTCGATATTTATCAATAAACATCCTGTGTCTGTTTGAAAGGTTGTGTTTACAAGTAAATCTCACGCAAAAGAAAATAGAAAATAATTTATCAAAATTCTCGATTTTTACTATGTAGATGCTAGTAAATATTATCTATCTTTTGAAAGTGATTTTTTAAAATCATTTTTTAACCAAACACAGCAAGTAGTTTTATAAAAAGGAAAACAAAAAAGTGACACGCAGTTAACTTAAACAAAATATTGGGTTCAAGTAACGCTTACACAAGAGCCAATAGGCACGCAGAAATAATAGGACACATTAAACCACAGAAGATTCTTAGTAGGAATAGTTATAAGTTGTTTGACAGAGACGATATTCAAAATTTAAATACAAAAGGCGGGTGATACATATTCGTCCCTACGTGGTAGACATAACTGGAGTAGCGGTGAGAAATATTACCTGCAAACACAAACATCATAAGAAAACTCATCGTAATTGATACTACAGGAAAACATAGGGAAATAAGTAGCATATCTACACTCCTGGAAATTGAAATAAGAACACCGTGAATTCATTGTCCCAGGAAGGGGAAACTTTATTGACACATTCCTGGGGTCAGATACATCACATGATCACACTGACAGAACCACAGGCACATAGACACAGGCAACAGAGCATGCACAATATCGGCACTGGTACAGTGTATATCCACCTTTCGCAGCAATGCAGGCTGCTATTCTCCCATGGAGACGATCGTAGAGATGCTGGATGTAGTCCTGTGGAACGGCTTGCCATGCCATTTCCACCTGGCGCCTCAGTTGGACCAGCGTTCGTGCTGGACGTGCAGACCGCGTGAGACGACGCTTCATCCAGTCCCAAACATGCTCAATGGGGGACAGATCCGGAGATCTTGCTGGCCAGGGTAGTTGACTTACACCTTCTAGAGCACGTTGGGTGGCACGGGATACATGCGGACGTGCATTGTCCTGTTGGAACAGCAAGTTCCCTTGCCGGTCTAGGAATGGTAGAACGATGGGTTCGATGACGGTTTGGATGTACCGTGCACTATTCAGTGTCCCCTCGACGATCACCAGTGGTGTACGGCCAGTGTAGGAGATCGCTCACCACACCATGATGCCGGGTGTTGGCCCTGTGTGCCTCGGTCGTATGCAGTCCTGACTGTGGCGCTCACCTGCACGGCGCCAAACACGCATACGACCATCATTGGCACCAAGGCAGAAGCGACTCTCATCGCTGAAGACGACACGTCTCCATTCGTCCCTCCATTCACGCCTGTCGCGACACCACTGGAGGCGGGCTGCACGATGTTGGGGCGTGAGCGGAAGACGGCCTAACGGTGTGCGGGACCGTAGCCCAGCTTCATGGAGACGGTTGCGAATGGTCCTCGCCGATACCCCAGGAGCAACAGTGTCCCTAATTTGCTGGGAAGTGGCGGTGCGGTCCCCTACGGCACTGCGTAGGATCCTACGGTCTTGGCGTGCATCCGTGCGTCGCTGCGGTCCGGTCCCAGGTCGACGGGCACGTGCACCTTCCGCCGACCACTGGCGACAACATCGATGTACTGTGGAGACCTCACGCCCCACGTGTTGAGCAATTCGGCGGTACGTCCACCCGGCCTCCCGCATGCCCACTATACGCCCTCGCTCAAAGTCCGTCAACTGCACATACGGTTCACGTCCACGCTGTCGCGGCATACTACCAGTGTTAAAGACTGCGATGGAGCTCCGTATGCCACGGCAAACTGGCTGACACTGACGGCGGCGGTGCACAAATGCTGCGCAGCTAGCGCCATTCGACGGCCAACACCGCGGTTCCTGGTGTGTCCGCTGTGTCGTGCGTGTGATCATTGCTTGTACAGCCCTCTCGCAGTGTCCGGAGCAAGTATGGTGGGTCTGACGCACCGGTGGCAATGTGTTCTTTTTTCCATTTCCAGGAGTGTATAAGAAAGGCATTCATCCAGAGTGTAGACTGTGTTTAAAATGATTCTCTGTTACTCACCCTCAAAGCACAGACCAGCTTTGTTTTCACTATTTTTGCAACTTTTCCGACACCTTCACACTGTTTGTGGACAAAACATGCGATGTACACAGCTGATGGAAGACTACTATAAGATGAAACTTCCCAGGAGATTGTGTGCCAGACCGATACTTTAATTCTGGACCTTTGCCTTTCGCAGGCAAGTGCAATTCCCCACGAAAGGCAAAGCTTTCGGGTTCGAGTCTCATTCGGTACACAACATTAATTTGCCGAGAAGTTTCGTAGCAGAACATACTTCACTGCAGAGTGAAAATTTCGTTCTAGTATAAAATGTTCATCATAGTGACAGAAGATTACACATAGGCAAATAACAGCAGTTCTTCAAATTTGCAATTGTAGCTTATTGTATACAACACTTCCACTTACTAGTGAATTCATTTTTGATTTATTATAGATGTATTTGACTAGATGTTTGCGTGATAAATTTCTGACAAGATGTCAACAGGTACCGAAAATCGGGTAGGAAACAGTTTTCAGTTTTAAGAACAAAATTTGATAATTAAAAAAATTTGAAAATCAAAACGATATGGGTTTTAAGTCTTGCTTCAAACTTTAAATCTATTTTTAGGTTTAAGGCCTAGCTTTCCCATGAACCATGGACCTTGCCATTGGTGGGGAGGCTTGCATGCCTCAGCAATACAGATGGCCGTACCCTAGGTGCAACCACGACGGAGGGGTATCTGTTTAGAGGCCAGACAAACGTGTGGGTCCTGAAGAGGGGCAGCAGCCTTTTCAGTAGATGCAGGGGCAACAGTCTGGATGATTGACTGACCTGGCCTTGCAACATTAACCAAAACGGCCTTGCTGTGCTGGTACTGTGAACGGCTGAAAGCAAGGGGAAACTACGGCCGTAATTTTTCCAGAGGGCATGCAGCTTTACTGTATGGATAAATGATGATGGCGTCCTCTTGGGTAAAATAATCCGGAGGTATAACAGTCCCCAATTCGGATCACCGGGTGGGGACTACTCAAGAGTATGCCGTTATCAGGAAAAAGAAAACAGGCGTTCTACGGATCGGAGCGTAAAATGTCAGATCCCTTAACTGGGCAGGTAGATTAGAAAATTTAAAAATGGAGATGGATAGGTTAAAGTTAGATATAGTGGGAATTAGTGAAGTTCGGTGGCAGGAGGAACAAGACTTTTGATCCGGTGAGTACAGGGTTATAAACACAAAATCAGATAGGTGTAATGCAGGAGTAGGTTTAATAATGAATCAAAAAATAGGAGTGCGGGTAAGCTACTACAAACAGCATAGAGAACGCCTTATTGTGGCCAAGATAGACATGAAGCCCACGCCCACTACAGTATTACAAGTTTATATGCCAACTAGCTCTGCAGATGACGAAGAAATTGAAGAAGTGTATGATGAGATAAAAGAAATTATTCAGGTAGTAAAGGGAGACGAAAATTTAATAGTCATGGGTGACTGGAATTCGACAGTAGGAAAAGGGAGAGAAGGAAACGTAGTAGGTGAATATGGATTGGGGATAAGAAATGAAAGAGGAAGCCGCCTGGTAGAATTTTGCACAGAGCATAACTTAATTATAGCTAACACTTGGTTAAAGAATCATGAAATAAGGTTGTATACATGGAAGAAGCCTGGAGATACTGACAGGTTTCTGATAGATTATCTAATGGTAAGACCGGGTTTTAAATTGTAAGACATTTCCAGTGGCAGATGTGGACTCTGACCACAACCTATTGGTTATGACCTGTAGATTAAAACTGAAGAAACTGCAAAAAGGTGGGAATTTAGGAGATGGGACCTGGATAAACTGAAAGAACCTGAGGTTGTACAGAGTTTCAGGGAGACCATAAGGGAACGATTGACAGGAATGGGGGAAAGAAATACAGTAGAAGAAGAATGGGTAGCTCCGAGGGATGAAGTAGAGAAGGCAGCAGAGGATCAAGTAGGTAAAAAGACGAGGGCTGGTAGAAATCCTTGGGTAACAGAATATATATTGAATTTAATTGATGAAAGGAGAAAATATAAAAATGCTGTAAATGAAGCAGGCAAACAGGAATACAGACGTCTCAAAAATGAGATCGACAGGAAGTGCAAAATGGCTAAGCAGGGATGGCTAGAGGACAAATGCAAGGATGTAGAGGCTTATCTCACTAGGGGGAAAGATAGATACTGCCTACAGAAAAATTAAAGAAACGTTTGGAGAAAAGAGAACCACTTGTATGAATATCAAGAGCTCAGATGGAAATCCAGTTCTAAGCAATGAAAGGAACGCAGAAAGGTGGAAGGAGTATATAGAGGGCCTATACAAGGGCGATGTACTTGAGAACAATATTATGGAAATGGACGAGGATGTAGATGAATATGAATTGGGAGATACGATACTGCGTGAAGAGTTTGACAAAGCACTGAAAGACATGAGTCGAAACAAGGCCCCGGGAGTAGTCTACATTCCATTTGAACTACTGATGGCCTTGGGAGAGCCAGTCCTGACAAAACTCTACCATCTGGTGAGCAAGATATATGACACAGGTGAAATACCCTCAGACTTCAAGAAGAATGTAATAATTCCAATCCCAAAGAAAGCAGGTGTTGACAGATGTGAAAATTACCGAACTATCAGTTTAATAAGCCACTGCTGCAAAATACTGACACAAATTCTCTACAGACGAATGGAAAAACTAGTAGAAGCCGACCTCGGGGAAGATCAGTTTGGATTCGGAAAAAATTTTGGAACACATGAGTCAATACTGACCCTACGACTTATCTTAGAAGCTAGATTAAGGAAAGGCAAACCTACGTTTCTTGCATTTGTAGACTTAGAGAAAGCTTTGACAATGTTGACTGGAATACTCTCTTTCAAATTCTAAAGGTGGCAAGGGTAAAATACAGGGAGCGAAACGCTATTTACAATTTGTATAGAAACCAGATGGCAGTTATAAGAGTCGAGGGGCATGAAAGGGAAGCAGTGGTTGGGAAGGGAGTGAGACAGGGTTGTAGCCTCTCCCCGATGTTATTCAATCTGTATATTGAGCAAGCAGTAAAGGAAACAAAAGAAAAATTCGGAGTAGCTATTAAAATCCATGGAGAAGAAATAAAAACTTTGAGGTTCTCCAATGACATTGTAATTCTATCAGAGACAGCAAAGGACTAGGATGAGCAGTTTAACGGAATGGACAGTGTCTTGAAAGGAGGATATAAGAGGAACATCAACAAAAGCAAAACAAGAATAATGGAATGTAGACGAATTAAGTCGGGGGATGCTGAGGGAATTAGATTAGGAAACCAGACACTTAAAGTAGTTAAGGAGTTTTGCTATTTGGGGAGAAAAATTACTGATGATGGTCGAAGTAGAGAAGATATAAAATGTAGACCTGCAATGGCAAGGAAAGCGTTTCTGAAGAAGAGAAATTTGTTAACATCGGGTATAGATTTGTCAGGAAGTCGTTTCTGAAAGTATTTGTATGGAGTGCAGCCATACATGGAAGTGAAACATGGACGATAAATAGTTTGGACAGAAAGAGAATAGAAGCTTTTGAAATGTGGTGCTACAGAAGAATGCTGAAGATTAGATGTGTAGATCACATAACTAATGATGAAGTATTGAATAGAATTGGGGAGAAGTGGAGTATGTGGCACAACTTGACAAATAGAAGGGACCGGTTAGTAGGACATGTTCTGAGGCATCAAGGGTTCACAAATTTAGCATTGGAGGGCAGCGTGGAGGGTAAAAATCGTAGAGGGAGACCAACAGATGAATACAATAAGCAGATTTAGAAGGATGTGGGTTGCAGCAAGTACTGGGAGATGAAGAAGCTTGCGCAGGATGGGGTAGCATGGAGAGCTGCATCAAACCAGTCTCAGGACTGAAGACCACAACAACAACAAGGCCTAGCTCATGCTTTTAGAACACAAAAACTAAATAGTTCATATTTCTCTTCCCCCCACAATGAGAAGTGGAAAGATACATCAGTGTTAATCTTAGTAATTTTTTCTGTTAATTGGTGTTAGGTATGAATAGGGACACGCGAATATCAATTCAGAATCTAGGTGAATGAAAAACAAAATTTGTTAGGTTCAAAGAAATATTTATTAAATACAAAACCAAAATTATTGCATGAAGTCTGGTTTTTTATTCTTTCCAGAAATTTCTTATATCCCCAATTTCTTTATTATAACATTGACTCGATGTAATTTGTTACTACATCAAATCACTGAAATCATGTTAAAGTGATTACTTTGAATTGTATCCCCAGAAATAACGAGGGGCCATCGGTCAGTATCTTATTGACTAAAAAATAACTACTCATGTGTAAGAATAAATGTGTTTAATGATGTCTGTTTTTTCTGAAAGAACATTAACAAAACCTTTGCCTTCTAATTAACAAATTGTCATTCATACAACTTAAATGAATGCTTAACTCTTCTATGTGCTTTAATGAGAGTATAACATCCTTATTTGTTAACAGTGTGATGTGGTTCTTGATTTCCAGCTAATATTTGGTCTTCTTCTGGAGAGACACTGGCGATCACTTCTCCTGCTCCCTCTCCTCATATATTATGAAAATACGACCTTACGTTTTCCACTTGCCGAAACACAAGTCAGACTGACATATACTTTAAAACTGAACTGTTGGTTAATGAAACTAGATTTTAAGATTACTTGTCATGTACTTAAGAAAAACACACACACACACACACACACACAAAATCAATAGAGATTGCTACTTACAGACCAATTTCGAGATAAGCAAATTGTGCACCAATGCCGATGTTTTTCATAGAGCGAAGAAAACTTTAGCTGACAGTGTCGCCAACTTTGAAATTCATAATTCCCCTTTTACATTCATTTACTACCAACTTAGATAATCAAATTTATGAATGATATTCCCGTTTGTCATCCAACACAACAGCAGAGAACTTTTTTGGAAGATTCGTTTCTATTCACCCTGTAGTAACTACTCCCCCCCCCCCCATTTTATGGTAGTTAATTTTAAAAGAAAATCGAAAAAGATGCATTTAATCAAGTGTAGAAAAATTCACACACGGGACTGCGTTTCTATAAACAAACCTGGTAACTTAGTAGTAGTGATGACTCAATGGCTCTGCGTTACTTTTGATATTTTATTAATACAAAAAACTGAAACACGTGTTGCTTAAGTTGAGGGTGAGTGTTGCTTGCAATTAGTTCAATTGAGTAACAGTTGTGATATTTTCTGCCAATTGGCCAAAGATGAGGGTCTGAGTCTCGGTTGAGCACATTCTCTAATGTACCAGGAAATACCATTCGGTAGAAACTACACAACAGGTTATCATGAACAACCCAGTGTCGCACTGCGGGACGCTGTGAAAACGGGAAAGAGGATTTACAAAGAATGGAAGGAAAGAAGATATCTGTGGCGAAGCAACTTTGGCTAGGAAGCGTATTACACCCAAATGGAGATCGCAGCTTTCCCGGTCTACTAAACTAGAACTCTCAGTGCACGAGGGCAGAGACTAGCAGCGGGTATAATAAGCTGTCCCCTCCGATGACAACAAACATTTTCCGCACTGTGAGCACACGACAGCTGGAGTGACGTACTGTCTGCTTTCACGCATCTCAAAAAATAACTAGACTTTGCTCTCGTGTCACAACATAACAGAAAAACATACGAGGTTGTTCGCATTGCTGAAGATCTTCATGTCAGGACGTATTACTGTGCAACTGTTTTATGACCTTCGAATCTGGCCTTACACTGTGATAAGTTTCATCATAATCGATCAGTTCAGTGGGACTGGATGAGCGGGTTCTTATACTCCATCGAAAAGTAAAGAATTCCGGGACTCCTGCACAGCCTTGCAGAAACCAAAACTCAAAAACGCAATGGACAGTTGAAGGAAGAAACACAGACTTGTGGGCACACTAACTGAACATATTTGGTGCGTGCGCTAATTTGAAACATCAGTCTCGCATGGTATGTGTAGAGGTCATGCATCTAACATTCCAGCGGTGCAAGAACATGTAATGAAGATGTTCCTGAAATTTCTGTAGAATGTATCTTGCTGCATTTTCAGAAACATACTTGGACATTTTCTTGTAAAGACAAATAATCTTCAACTAAGATCTCGTTCGACTGAACTGTGGCAGTTTCCGTATATGAGTACTTCCTCTAAAATATCAGTACTTAAACTATTATCTACTTGTGTCTCTAATGTTAATTAGACTTTCTAAACACTCTCTGGGAAGGAAACTTATCTCAGACAAACAGAAAAGTTCTTTGCTGATACTTAGCAAAGCACACACATTAAACTAGGGCAGAAGGAAGCTTATTTTCTTTGCACCGGGAGAAAGAAAAGACAGTGTTAGTAATTCATTCATAATTATCTCTCTTTTCACATCAAACGAGGATTTAATTTAAAATGCCTGAAAATGAAGTCCTCTAAACCATCGCAGTACAAAACTATGAAATTGTGTACAACTCCTACTTACAGAATTTTAGTTAAGACGAGTGAATGTAAAATAACCCTTGAAAGGCAAGGATGCATCAGCGAGCCTCGGCAAGCGTATTTTATCTTTCATGAACATTTGTATCAGCCGACTCTGTACTACGGACTGACACACATTCTCCAGAAGCGTATCACAATTCAAGCGATTTCGTTTCCCATCGCTGCTACTGCAGGAAGCTCTGCAGAATAATTTTTCTGTTACTTTCAGGGGATGAGATACGTAGTGATGAAGGTATGAAGCTTGCTTGGGTAGTTCAGCAAATAAGAGCATTCCCTACAATATCAAGAACTCGGGTTTGAGTACCGCTTTGACCCGCAGTTTTAACGTAAAAAAATTATGTTTGTAAATCTTCCTTACGTCGGGTAACATAGGGAACACTCGTAAATGGGACATGAAAGACAGATCGCTACCATGAAAAAAAATGATTACCTGCTGGTTCATTGGACAGAGTATCCACAACGTTACAAGAACAATCTTCCTTCTTAAATATGTCACTTTAATCGAGGATGCAAATAGAGGTTACTCTCGAAACTTCACGAATGCACTATTCGCAGTCTCTTCTCCGAAAGTCGTTTTGCGTTAACTGGGTCCTCCCAAGATATGAGTTCACGTATAAGGATGGGTGCTGCTGTCCACAGCGACACACTATCGGATTATGCACAGCATATCACAGCTGGGTTCTTCGAACCATCTGT
The DNA here is from genome assembly GCF_023864345.2 of Schistocerca serialis cubense. Classification (NCBI taxonomy): domain Eukaryota; kingdom Metazoa; phylum Arthropoda; class Insecta; order Orthoptera; family Acrididae; genus Schistocerca; species Schistocerca serialis. The sequence goes on along the minus strand of NC_064642.1, from coordinate 103,116,839 downwards.
ATATATCAATGTAGCGGGATACCATTTATATAAGCTTTCAGTCAGGGTGTTTGCATAGATCTAGCTGCGGGAGAAAGGGTAGCTGTACTAATATTTAGTGCAATTTCATTTGGGCACTGCGTGACGAAACAACGGATTCTGGAAAGTGCCAGAGCTGCTCTTTAATGGGAATAGGTAGTAACACACATCTGTATGAAATGGAAATGGTTTGTTCAAACAAAAAAATTTTTTTTGAATAATACCTCTTGGTGAGCTCTTATATATTCGCTAGTAGTCTCTCTTGCGTGATGTGGAATCGACTTACTAGAAATTTAGCAATGATTTATTTTCCCCACAAATCAAAAGTCACTTCGTTTGCTTCCATCAGGAGGTCATTTGTCAAGGTTGACATAAACGCCCCCAACCAGACCCTAACGGGTTTGTTCTGATATTTATTCTTTCTAGAGCGATGTTTGTTGTCGAGCAGAAACAAATGCAATCATGTATTTATTATTCATAGGTATGGCTCAAATGCAGTGTAAAAACACACGTATATAACATTATTATACGTATACAGCAAGAACACGGAAAGACAAGACTACGTACAGTAGTTTTAAACTGTCAGGAAGTTTCATATCAGAGCACACTCCGCTGCAGAGTGAAAATCTCATTCTGGACTACGTATAAAACCTACTGAATGCCAGTATCTATGCTCCTAATCCATGTTAGAGCTGTAACATCAGCTTTCATGAAGTCGCTCCAATTCCGCTGGTAGGAACGCAAGGGGCATTCATCTCAAATGTGCTTGAACTGTTCGGAGCCCCACAGTTACAAAACGGAGACTCTGTAGCATTGCATTTGTAGAGTGAATCTGAGCATCGAGCATGCCCACTGCGAGCTCTGTTTAATCTGACAGTTTCCTGTGCCATCAGTATTGTAGCTATATTTTCGGGACCACTCAAGATCTTCACGATTTTCGGTAAGAGAGGAGCTATAATCCAACGTGTCTCTCACTTCGAAGTTAGTGGCATCGAGCTGTTCAGTTTGCCGTAACGGTGGGCATCTTGAACGGAGTCTGTTTCGTCGTAGTGCTGGTATGCCTTCCTGTGTGGGTATTACGTGCTTCTCCTGTAGCTTGCGGCATTTGCTAAGGAATGCCACGCTTCTACTGATTGTGGGTGTATAGATCTTGCCCAGCAGAGGATGTCAGAAAATGGGTGTTGGTCGGATTGTCCCAGTCATTAACCGCCTAGTGTGGTTCAACTGGACCTCGATCAAGTTGGGGTGGCAGCTGTTTAGGCACGCCAGGGCGCAGCACTCGAACTGCTGAGAAGTCCAGCGGAATAGATCATGTGCGCAAGGTATCTGCTGAAGCTCCCCTTGTCATTCCACTCAAATTTTTGAATGATATTCTTAAAGAGTTTTTATCTTGGCAGCAGTATTTTTAAGATATTTTTTATATGAGAGGGTGCGGTGAAGGGTGACACCAAAATACTTTGGGTGCTACCTATAACCCCAACCTTTCACATAAAAAATACCACTGCAAAAAAAAAAAAAAAAATCCGTGATGACTATGCTGAAACTGGTTTCACAGAGGGCGCACATCACTGTATCATCAGCAGAGAAATAAAACTCTATTTTATTAGAAACTATCGTATATGTAGGGCATCCACTACTAAAATAACTAAACACACCGAAAGGAACACTCTATTTAGGCTTCAGTAACTATGACTTAGAGAGGATATAAAATGTAGACTGGCAATGGTAAGGAAAGCGTTTCTGAAAAAGTGAACTTTGTTAACATCGTGTATAGACATAAGTGTCAGGAAGTCTTTTCTGAAAGTATTTGTATTGAGTGTAGCCCTGTATGGAAGCGAAACGTGGACGATAAATAGTTTAGGCAAAAAGAGAATAGAAGCTTTCGAAATGTGGTGCTAAAGAAGAATGCTGAAGATTGAATGGATAGATCACATAACTAATGAGGAGGCATTGAACAGAATTGGGGAGAAGAGAAATTTGTGGCACAACTTGACTAGAAAAAGGGATTGGTTGGTAGGACATATTTTGAGGCATCAAGAGATTCACTTGATATGATTTTAATTTTTTTATTAAGCGTTATTAATGTTCTTGTACAGTTTTTATACATTTTGTTATGCAGAGATACGCCTGAGGATGTATCAGCATGGTACGAAACATATTGTACTAGTCTCTGAGTGACTAGAATGAAACAGCTAAGGCGGCAAGTTGGAGCAACAGTCATTTTATCAACATTTCAGTACCTCAGTATATTGTAAATTATGTAATTGTTCTCTTCAGTATTTCAGTATGCATTTTATTAATCAATGGCAGCCCGTTAGAGACACTTTTACAAACAGTATTTGCAGGACCACTTGCTGACGACTGCTGCGGCGACAGATGTACCGGCAGATATTCGACTCCTCAGCCACTTGCTCACGCCTGCCGCCTGCGATCTGTTCGCAGACGCGCCCACGTGCAAGCCGAACCAGAGCCGCGTGATCGGAGTGGCCAAGAACGAGCGCGCCAACATCTCGTGCGAGGTGGAGGCGAACCCGGCGGACGTGTCCTTCCAGTGGGCCTTCAACAACTCTGCGGACAGCCAGGACGTGGCGCCGTCGCGCATCTCGCTGGCCGGCTCGGTCAGCTACGTCACGTACACGCCCGTCACGGAGCTCGACTACGGGACGCTGCTCTGCTGGGCGCGCAACCGCGTGGGCCGCCAGCGCTCGCCCTGCGTCTTCCACATCGTCGCCGCCGGTGAGTAGCCGGTTACCCGCTGGTGCTGCCCGCGCCTCTCCAAGCCACCTGGTGGCCAATACCTAAAAAAAGAAAGTAACATGCGCGTCTTTCGTCACGGCCCGGTAACACAGCTCGATGAAAAGTGAACCAAACATAGAAATAACTGCTAAATTATAGTAAAGGTGGTGACTAAAAGAAAAGCAGAATGAGAGTAACGGAAATGACACTTTTATTCAAAAACAGCAATTACATGGAGTTTTGAGAAGATAAGACAGTAGTTGCTGTAAGTCTTTCTTTTAAAAGCACGCCGTATTTTAGCAGCAGCATCAACCGCAGTAAAATTAAGTCATTTCGCGATTGAGAAAAAAGGAACATAAATCGATTTTATTGGTTGCCAAGTAACATAGGTCGATGAAACTTGGACCAAAAATACACTGAAGAGACAAAGAAACTGGTACACCTGTCTACTATCCTGTAGGGCCCTCGCGAGCACGCAGAAGTGCCGCAACACGATGTGGCATGGACTCTACTAATGTCTGAAGTAATGCTGGGGGGGAACTGACACCATGAATCCTGCAGGGTTGGCCATAAATCAGTAAGAGTAAGAGGGGCTGGAGATCTCTTTTAAACAGTACTTTGCTAGGCATCCCAGATATGCTCAATATTGTTCATAACTGGGGAAAATGGTGTCCAGTGGAGTTGTTTAAACTCAGAAGGGTGTTCCTGGAGCCACCCTGTACCATTTCTGGATGTCTGTGGTGTCGCATTGTCCTGCTGGAATTGCCCAAGGTCTTCGGGATGCACAATGGTCATAAATGGATGCAGGCGATAAGGCAGGATGCTTACGTAAGTGTCACCTGTCAGAATCGTTTCTAGACGTATCTGGGGTCCCATATCACTCCATCTGCACACGCCCCACATCATTACAGATCCTTCATCGGTTTGAATAGTTCCCTGTTGACATGCAGGTTCCACGTATTCATGAGGTTCTCCATATCCGTAGACGTCCATCCCGCCCCCCGATACAATGTGAAAAGAGACTCGTTCGACCAGGCAACATATTTCCAGTCATCAACAGTCAAGTGTCGGTGTTGACGGACCCAGGTGAGGCGTAAAGCTTTGTGTTGTGCAGTCATGAAGGGTACACGAGTGGGCCTTCGGATCCGAAAGCCAATATCGATGATGTTTCGTTGAACGGTTCGCAAGCTGACGTTTGTTGATGGCCCAGCATTGAAATTTACAGCATTGTGCGGAAGGATTGCCGTTCTGTCACGTCGAACAATTGCCTTCAGTCGTCGTTGGGCCCCTTCCTACAGGGTCTTTTTCCGGCCGCAGCTGTGTCAGAGATTTGATGATTTACGGGATTCCTGGTATTCACGGTACACTCGTGAGATGGTCGCACGGGAAAAACCCCACTTCATCGCTGCCTCGCCCGAGATGCGGTGTCCTACAGCTCGTGTGCCGACTATAACACCACGTTCAGACTCACTTAAGTCTTTATAACCTGCCATTGTAGCAGCAGTAACCGATCTAACAACTGCGCGAGACACTTTTTGTCTTATATAGGCGTTACCTACCGCAGCGGCGTATTCTGTTTACATTATATTTGAATACTCATGCCTATACCAGTTTCTTTGGCGCTTCAGTGTAGATAGAACTGCTGCATTGTAGTGCAGATGGTAACTGAAAGAAAATACACAATGAGGGGAATTGAAATGGCACCTTTATTCAAAGACAATAATTACACGGAATTTTGAAAAGATAAGACCGCTTTTACTGTAAGTGTATTATTTAGATACAGGATCTGTTTCGCAGCATTTTAGCAGCAGTACCAGGAGCACTAAAATTAAGTAATTTTTCGTCTGAAAGAAAGAGGAACATAAAGTGATTTTATTGGTTGGGTCGTTGATCTGGAAGGAGGGCCCTCTGATTAATGGAGGATGTGGAAGGAAGTCGGCTGTGCCTCTTCAAGGGAACCATCCTGGTATTTGCCTCAAACGATTTAGGCAAATCACAGAAAACCTGAATCAGAATGGCCGGACACGGTTTGAACCGTCGTCCTCACGAATGCGAGTCCAGTGTGCTGAACACTGAGCCTCCTCGTTCGGTTTGGTATTACTGCAGCTGGTGATGCAACTACAACGATGCGAAACCCGTTGTGCCTTTAAAGAAATGAGTTAGAGATAAAGCGGTGTTATCTTTACATTTAGCAACGTCACCAGGTGCCATAAAATTAAGTCGTGTTGCGATTGAAAAAAGAAAAACATGATTTAATTTTACTAGAACTGATGATGCAACTAAAATGATTACAGCTAAACCGGTCTTATCTTTTGAGCATGATGTATCCAGGCTATGGCCGCCCTGACTACAAACTTTATTTATTTATTTATTTACACGTCATGTTCGGTAGGACCAAATTGAGAAGCAAATCTCGAAGGTCATGGAACGTGTCAGTACATGAAATTACAATATAGACGCAATAACAGATGAAAACAAATGTTCATGAACCCGCAAAAAGCCAGTCCCTAAGTTTAAGTAAACGCAATCAACAATAAAATAAGAATCAGCTCAAGTTTTCAAGGAACTCCTCGGCACAGTAGAAGGAGTGACCCATGAGGAAACTCATCAGTTTCGATTTGAAAGCGTGTGGATTACTGCTAACATTTTTGAATTCGAGTGGTGGCTTACTGAAAATGGATGCAGCAGTGTGCTGCACATCTTTTTGCACAAGAGTTGAGGAAGTTCGATCCAACTGCAGATTTGATTTCTGACGAGTATTAACCAAGTAAAAGCTGCCTATTCTTGGGAATAAGCTAATATATATAGGCCTTTAAAGAGACGAATGTCAAAATTCACAGACTCGTGAACAGGGGTCGACAAGAGGTTCGTGAACTTACACCACTTACTGCCCGAATCGCCCCATTCTGAACCAAAAAATATCCTTTCAGAATGGGAAGAGTTACACCAAAATATAATACCATACGACATAAGCGAATGAAAATAAACAAAGTATACTAATTTTCGTGTCGAACGATCACTCCCTTGTAATACCGTTCGAGTAGCAGTATTAGTCTTTGAACAAGATCCTGAACGTGGGCTTTCCACGACAGCTTACTACCTATCTGAACCTATAGGAATTTCAACTGTTCGGTTTCACTAATCATATGCCCAACCTGTGAAATTAAAACGTCACGATTTGTTGAACTGTGTGGTAGAAACTTCAAAAACTGAGTCTTACTGTGATTTACCTTTGTTTATTTTCTACACGCCATGAACTTAGGTCATGTACTGCACTATCTGAAACCGAGCCAATGTTGCACACAACATCCTTTACTACCAACCTAGTGTCACCAGCAAACAGAAATATTTTAGAGTCACCTGTAGCACTAGAGAGCTTATCATTTATATAAATAAGGAATGGGAGTGGCCCCAACACTGATCCCTGGGGCACCCCCCCCCCTTTCCCACTTGACATGACCCCACTCAGACCCCACATCACAGCCGTTATCAACATTTTGAATAATGACCTTTTGCTGCCGGTTGCTAAAGTAAGAGGTGTTCTAATTGTGAGCTACTCCCCATATTCCGTAATGGTCCAACTTCTGGAGCAATAATTTGTGATCAACACAAGCAAATGGCTTATTTAAATCAAAAAATATGCCAAGTGCTCGAAACCTTTTGTATAGCCCATCCAGTACCTCACAGAGAAAAGAGAATATAGCATTTTCAGTTGTTGAACGACTTCTAAAGCCGAACTGTACATCTGGTAGTAAATCGTGTGATGTAAAATGATCAATTATCCTTATATACACAGCCTTTTCAATAACTTTTGGAAACACTGATGGCATAGAAATAGGTCTAAAATTATCTTCATTATCCCCTTCTCCCATTTTATAAAGCGGCTTTGCTACTGAGTACTTTAATCGCTCAGGAAGCTGACCCTTCCTGAAGGAAAAATTAAAAATATGTCAAAATATAGGGCTAACATGTGCAGCACAGTACTTTAATATTCTGCTAGACACACCATCATAGCCGGCCGGTGTGGCCGTGCCGTTCTAGGCGCGTCAGTCTGGAACCGCGTGACCGCTACGGTCGCAGGTTCGAATCCTGCCTCGGGTATGGATGTGTGTGATGTCCTTAGGTTGGTTAGGTTTAAGTAGTTCTAAGTTCTAGGGGACTGATGACCACAGATGTTGAGTCCCATAGTGCACAGAGCCATTTGAACCACTCCATCATAACCACGAGAGGACATCAGTGATTTGATTATTGACTCAATCTCTCCTTGTCTGTAGCACAGAGGAGTATTTCAGACATAAATCTCGGAAAGGTATTTGCCAAGAAAGTTATATGATTCCCTGTAGAAACAAATTTTTATTTATTTCACCAGCAATGCTCAGAACGTGGTTGTTAAATACTGTACATATATCTTATTTATCAGTAACAGAAATATTTTTACTGCGAACTGACTTCATATCGTGGACCTTGTGCTGCTGACAAGACAATTCCTTCACAAATGACCATATGGTTTTCACTTTATCTTGTGAATTAGCTATTATATTTGCATACCACATACTCTTTGCCTTCCTAATAACATTTTTAAGCACCTCCCAATACTGTTTGCAATGGGCTATTATTGCTTGATTGTTACTACTTCTAACATTCTGATACAATTGCCGCTTTGTTCTACTACATATCCTTATCCCACTAGTCAGCCACCCGGGCTGCATCTTACTGCTAGTACCCCGTTTAAAATGTTTTAATGGAAAGCAGCTCTCAAAGAGTCTGCTGCGGTGTTACACTGAAATCACCGCGAATCATGACAGTTCCCCGGCCGTGATAAAAGGCAAGACATGCTTCTCAATAGGGCGTGTAGTCATCACGGATGGCAATGCAAACTCTGAAATGCGCCCCAATTCTGACCGCAAGGTAGCCTAGGAATTTTGGCAGAGCGTTACATTGCTGCACCAGCGCGGTTGACAATAACTCGATGGTCGTTGGTGCATGTGGCCGTGCTGCAATACATCGAACCACCGTTTCCACTCCCGACACGAGTTCGATGGAATTTAAGAGAGTAACGAGTAGGCCAGTTTCTTCGCCGAATATCCTCTTGCTCCAAGAGTTTCTCTTTCTATAGTAAACAGAGCGAGGGTACGTAATATTTTGAATAGAGTAGGCAACCAGTGATATGAAGCATTTGTGAAGATGAATCAGTTATGAGAGACAAACGATGTGATTCGCTAAACACGATCGTGTAAAGGCGACAGAATGAAAATTATGACAGTATACTTAAATATCTAGTAAATGATAATAAAGTTGAAAATGGTGAAAACTTTTAAGTTCCACTTCATACAATTGCTTAGCAGCAAAAAATATGTGGTAGGTGAAATCTGGTTTCGAAGGACAGAGCGAATCAGGTTATGGTTGTGGAGGGGGCCGTAATCAATTACTGTTAGCTGCACCAACCGCACAAACTTTTATTTTCCAAAGAACCACGTAATTACACATTGAGTTAAAAGGATCAAATTAAAACAATACGGTTGAAGGCCTAGTTAAGATAACTTATGATACCTCCTGGGCTGAAGGCCCAAAACCAAACCAAATACAAGAACAGCTGAAGGCCTGAACACAAGTTATAAAAATTTCTGTAAAGAATACACGTGGCTGAAGAGCTTACTTAAAAAATATATATTTCACATAAATACTTGGCTGAAGGCCACACACAAGACATTGAACAACTCAGGGCTTAGGGCCTCGATAACAAGAATTTCAGATAGAACAAACTTTCAAAATTTTAGTTATTAAACAAATAAATCTTCAAACTTTAGTTTAAGTCAGCTGAAGGGCTTATCTTAGAATTAAAACAAACTAAATTAATAGATGGCTGAAGGCCTCGCACAGTACATCAGACTAAAATGAAGATCACAATCTAAAACCAACAGTGGTGCTTAGAAGTGTTCCAAGGGTCGTCCTGATGAGGTAGCTCTAACGTAAGGTGAGGTGAGACAGCCAGCCAAGAGTAAGGTTAAATGATCGGATGGCAACCCGACCCAGGGATGGCTGAAGGACCGACCAACAACCTAATCAATTCCCTTCCGCCGGACCAACGGTACGACAGCGGAAAATATCAGCCGAGAACGAAGATAGCAGCCGCACTACGTCTTCAAAATTGGCGTCTAAAAACAGCCAAGGCACAATAACCACTCTTAAGAAAATATTTGAACAATTAACTAAAAGGCTGTCGAACTACACGTCGTGCCGGACAGCGTCAACACGGCGAGGAAAAACACACTGCTGGAAAACTTCGCTAACGACCAGGGCAGGAAACTGGGGCGTTAACAGCCACTAGGCAGAAAATACCGCTGGTGCACTTCACTGATAAGTAACAACCAATTTAATAGTTAAAGACCATACAGGTAGATGGCTGCAAAATTTCGCCGACTCCAACACACCATACGTTGTTGCTAGCCGCAAATGCACAGGAGGCAACAACCGACAATGAACCAAGAGATGTGACAGCAGTTGAGGTTTCATAACAGGTTAACTCATCACTCAACTTCTGCGTCCAGGTTCGGTGGGCAACGAACTTTGTACCTATCGCAGCTAGCCCCTCACAATCTCACCGCGCGTGCACGTTGCCGGAAGTTCCGGCCTGACATCGCGCCACGGAGAGTTCCTCGTTGCTCTGTCCCAACCAACCGACTACATGCAGCACGCAGACAGCATTAAAATAGCTGCTCAGTCAAAACCACACAAGATACACAGGTTTCATGAAAACACTTTCACAAACAACTTGAACAATACTAATACTAGTGACTGTGGAACAACAAGGGCGAATCATAAGTCGACACACACGGAGAACCCAGAAGAGGTCGGGGACCAAATACACGTCGTCCAATGAGACGACCGACCGAACGACCAACCAAGGTCGTCCCCACCTGGTCGCGTGTGTCGACAACGGTCGGGCGAGTCATGACTGTCCGGACCTCACAGTGTGCTCCGTTCCGACTTAACTCCCGGTACACGTCGACCCGGAATTACTAGCGGTCTTTCCAAAGATAGTACGACAGTGCTCTTATCGATAAGCGCTGCTGCTGCCACTCATGGGCAGACAATCCAGCAACTTAGTAACGCCAGTAAATCGAATAAGAAACTGGGCGGCCGTACCGCAAAGACAAGATATCAAGCAGTAAACGGCACGAACATGAACCATGCACGGCTCAGTGGATAAACCATATATGGAAACATTAAATTACACAAATTCAATACACGACACACACATTTAATTAGGTAACCTGAGTAAAACAAAGATTGAGTCGACAGTACTACGATGTAAATGACTAGATTTGTATTCTGTGCCGGCCGGTGTGGTCGTGCGGTTAAAGGCGCTTCAGTCTGGAACCGCGTGACGCTACGGTCGCAGGTTCGAATCCTGCCTCGTGCATGGATGTGTGTGATGTCCTTAGGTTAGTTAGGTTTAATTAGTTCTAAGTTCTAGGCGACTGATGGCCTCAGCAGTTGAGTCGCATAGTGCTCAGAGCCATTTTGTATTTTGTACCTGTCCTCTTTGGCTGCTGACCTCATAAAACACGGAACTAGTAACGGAACGTGGATCATAATCCCACACGCGGCATTCACAGCAACTTGGCTACGTAAGTCAGTGGAAATGTAAAATCAAGATGTAAGCCCATCACGAATGCATGACGAAATAACGTTGGGTACAAGCAATGTTTGCTGGTAACCCACATATCGTAAGCGACCTCACCAAGTAGAAGAAGAGATCGACCTGCTGCATTCAACCCATTACATCCCACACGCACGCCCACCAGCAAGTCACAGCCTTATTAAAACCTCCAACCAGAATTCCTCGCTCGGCGGGTAGCGGTGTGATTGGCTCTCTGACCTGGAAACCAGCGACTTCCCGTAATCTCCGGAGACTATACATGCTGGCCAAACTGTCTACATTCGGTTACTAGTACAGAATACCATCTTTACATTACTTTATCAAAACTGGGTCGCGATTTAAATCCCATAACTGAAAGAGGAAGTGGCTGTTTCGCAGGCAACTTTGAACGCTTACAGGCATAGTAGTCTCATAATAGGAAGGCGCAAGAAACCATTTGATTTTAATTTAATGCTGATAACATACACTCAATTGTGGAGTAAATGTACAAAAACGTCCTATTCACAGTTTTTAATGCCTCAATAAAGCCAGTGGCGTAAGAGGGCGGGAGGATATTCCAAAATCTCGCGCAGCGCTCGTGAGCTGTAGCTTACACAAGGACCAACAGATCTGACAAGCACTGAATTTGATGGGTCTTAGGTATGATGTAGAGAGACGTGACCTGAGTACCCTACTAGCAGTTTTAATGCGATGGCCACTAATTCAAGACAAAATCGATGTTGAAGTATTATGCATACTCTCCTATACCTGTAATTTTAACCATGTCTCGACCGAGAGAGCGTAGAAGTTCACAGCCACGATATTGACGGTAAGTATTCACATCACGCCCGTTTAGTTTTTGTTTTTCAGTGTCATCGTAAAAAATCATTAAGTAGAATATGTCATGATAAATTACTGAAAAATAGTTTTTCTCCAGAAATTTCAGTAATAAAACTTACTTCAAATGTTTATTTCGTTTTTTTACACAATAGATTACAAAATCGTGCTACTCGCCATCGCTAGCAGTTCAAATGGTTAAAATGGTTCTGAGCACTATGGGACTTAACATCTGAGGTCATCAGTCCCCTAGAACTTAGAACTACTTAAACCTAACTAACCTAAGGACATCACACACATCTAAGCCCGAGGCAGGATTCAGGCCTGCTACCGTAGCGGTCGCGCGGTTCCAGACTGAAGCGCCTGGAACCGCTCGTTCACACGGCCCGGCTCGCTAGCAGTGCTAGGACAGAATTCGAAATGGAAATTGTAGTACAAGCCGCCGAGATACGAGTTCGTAGAGCACCACGCACGTTCTAAGAAATTTATTGCCTTGGAGAACACGGATTTTTCAGAACGGATAAAGGTAAACACGGTTCGTTTAAATTGAAAAAGCTCGTTCATTCTGCTATCAACTTCGCTGCGAACGACGCGTATTTGGTTATTTCTGTGAAAGCAGGTGCAATGAAACGATGCAGAATTAAAGAATGTATTCATATGGAGTCTCCCCTCGCAGCGATTCCTGCATTAGTCATTAGCAAATCGAGAAGATTTCGAATTTTTTCTCTAAAATTTTAAACTGCCTGTGGAAATACAATCACACGGTTGGCAAAGTGGAATACATTAGGGTAGGATTATTTTTACGGTACAGGTGCATGCTTTTTTTTCATGTGCAAAGGTTTGATAGTAAAGTTTGTGAACCGTCTGCCCTCCGCACGAATAAATAATGTAAATGATTTTTTTTGTCCCACGCACGGAAGAATGACACATTTTAAAAACTCGACGTACAGCAACTTTGTGAACTTCATGTACATCTACATTTATACTCCGCAAGCCACCCAACGGTGTGTGGCGGAGGGCACTTTTCCTGCCACTGTCATTACCTCCGTTTCCTGTTCCAGTCGCGTATGGTTCGCGGGAAGAACGACTGCCGGAAAGCCTCCGTGCGCGCTCGAATCTCTCTAATTTTACATTCGTGATCTCCTCGGGAGGTATAAGTAGGGGGAAGCAATATATTTGATACCTCATCCAGAAACGCACCCTCTCGAAACCTTGACAGCAAGCTACACCGCGATGCAGAGCGCCCCTCTTGCAGAGTCTGCCACCTGAGTTTGCTAAACATCTCCGTAACGCTATCACGTTTACCAAATAACCCTGTGACCTAACGCGCCGCTCTTCTTTGGATCTTCTCTATCTCCTCCGTCAACCCGACCTGGTGCGGATCCCACACTGATGAGCAATACTCAAGTATGGGTCGAACGAGTGTTCGGTAAGCCACCTCCTTTGTTGATGGACTACATTTTCTGAGGACTCTCCCAATGAATCTCAAGCTGGTACCCGCCTTACCAACAATTAATTTTATATGATGAATCCACTTCAAATCGTTCCGCACGTATCCTCCCAGGTATTTTACAGAAGCCACTGCTACCAGTGTTTGTTCCGCTATCATATAATCATACAATAAAGGATCCTTCTTTCTATGTATTCCCAATACATTACATTTGTCTATGTGAAGGGTCAGTTGCCACTCCGTGCACCAAGTGCCTATCCGCTGCAGATCTTCCTGCATTTCGCTGCAATTCTCTAATGCTGCAACTTCTCTGTATACTACAGCATCATTTGCGAAAAGCTGCATGAAACTTCCGACACTATCTACTAAGTCATTTATACATATTGTGAAAAGCAATGGTCCCATAACACTCCCCTGCGGCACGCCAGAGGTTACTTTAACGTCTGTAGACGTCTCTCCATTGAGAACAACAGCCACACACTAACAGTACCAGCAACGCAACTCATTCAGCGCGTAATCTCAACGTCTTCCCTATAATTTCGGTACCCATGCGTTAAATAGTTTTCTGCGCATACTGACTCAAGTAGGGACAGTGCTTCATCCGTCGTTGCGAACACTTTGGAGCTGGCAAAGTATTTGGAACTGTAACTGCAAAAGGATTACACATTTGAAGAAGTATGCTGTATTGATCGATTTGTTAGTGAAATTTTTACCACGGAAACAGCTAATATTTAAAAATTTTACTTGACGTATGCTACTTAACGATATTCGCTACGATGAAATTTGAAAGAAATAAAGTACACGTGCAGGATTTGAACCGGTACAGTCACCATGGAGGCTGTGAACCGTGGTCCCTATGCTACACTTGCGCCGTCGAAACGGTATTAAAGTATATTAAAGTAACGTGTATAAAAGGACTGCATGAAATTCCAAGAACGATCTTCTCGGAAACTAGACCCTGCCGCATAAAATGCCGGTAGTCAGGTACTCATGACACTTTCTTCTACAATACACCAAAAGAAAAAAACACTCCGTCTCCAGGCCACAAGTGGCCCATCGGGACCATCCGACCGCCGTGTCATCCTCAGATGAGGATGCGGATAGGAGGCATGTGTGGTCAGCACACCGCTCTCCCGGCTTTTATGATGGTATTCTTGACCGAAGCCGCTCCACAATTGGCAACAGAGAAATGACAACAGTGTATGGCGGCCTGAATGGTCACCCATGCAAGTGCCGGCAACGCCCGACAGCGCTTAACTTCGGGAACCGGTGTATCCACAGCGGCAAGGCCGTTGCCACTACTATACACCAATGTTCATCTAAATCAATGATCTATGGGCCTGATGGCCCCATTGTTAGACTGCTTTCATAGGTCAGTATGATGTTGGTTTCCAGCTTATTACAGTGTCTCATATCCAAGTTTTCCTGCCACGCGGGGTAGCCGCGCGGTCTTGGGCGTCTTGTCATGGTCCGCGCGGCTCACCCAGTCGGAGGTTCGAGTCTTCCCTCGGGCAGGGGTGTGTGTGTCGTCCTTAGCGTACGTTAGTTTAACTCAGATTAAGTAGTGAGTAAGCTTAGGTACCGATGACCTAAGCAGTTCTGTCCCATAAGACCTTACCACAAATTCCCCAATTTTTCGTCTCCACATTCGGAAGACCATACTGGTATGCGGTAAACATACTTTACATTTGAGAGACATTGAGCACAGGTGCCATCGTACAAGTAGACTGAAACGCTGTTCGCTACAGGTCGCCCTGACCCCGTGCACAACTGCTCGGTGGTGAACGCGTCCACGGACTCTCTGTCGGTGCGCTGCTCCGAGGGCTTCAACGGCGGCCTGCCGCAGTCCTTCCAGATCGAGGTGCGAGAGGCTCAGTCGCAGCACCTGCGGGCCAACGTGTCTTCAGCGACGCCCGCCTTCAACGTGGGCGGCCTGCGACCCGGCGAGCGCTACCAGGCATCCGTTTACGCGCACAACCCCAAGGGTCGCAGCGACCCCTTCGTCATCACCGCGGCCACCGTGCCCGCGCCTGAAAGGCAGCTCACTGCTAGCCACCAAGGTAAGCACCTACACATATCTTTTACAGGTGATGCCCAGCCGCCAGTAGGTTGTTGTTGTTGTTGTTGTTGTGGTCTTCTATCCTGAGACTGGTTTGATGCAGCTCTCCACGCTACTCTATCCTGTGCAAGCTTCTTCATCTGCCTGTACGTACTGCAGCATACATCCCTCTGTATCTTCTTAGTGTATTCATCTCTTGGTCTCCCTGTACGATTTCTAACCTCCACGCTGCAGTCCAACACTAAACTGGTGATCCCTTGATGCCTCAGAACATGTCCTACCAACCGATCCCTTCTTCTAGTCAAGTTGTGCCACAAACTCCTCTTCTCGCCAATCCTATTCAGTACCTCCTCATAAGTTATGTGATCTACCCATCTAATCTTCAGCATTCTTCTGTAGCACCACATTTCGAAATCTTCTATTCTCTTCTTGTCCAAACTATTTATCGTCCATGTTTCACTTGGATACATGGCTACACTCCATATAAATACTTTCAGAAACAACTTCCTGACACTTAAATCTATACTCGATGTTAATAAATTTCTCTTCTTCAGAAACGCTTTCCTTGCCATTGCCAGTCTACATTTTATATCCTCTCTACTTCCACCATCATTAGAGAAAGCTTTTGACAATGTTGACTCGAATGCTCTCTTTCAAATTCTGAAGGTGGCAGGAGTAAAATACAGGGAGCGAAAGGCTATTTACAATTTGTACAGAAAGCAGATGGCAGTTATAAGAGTCGAGGACCATGAAAGGGAAGCAGTGGCTGGGAAGGGAGTGAGACAGGGTTGTTACCTCTCCCCGATGTTGTTCAATCTGTATATTGAGCAAGCAGTAAACAAATGAAAAATTCGGTGTAGCTATTAAAATCCGTGGAGAAGAAATAAAAACTTTGAGGTTCGTCGATGACACTCTAATTCAGTCAGAGGCAGCAAAGAACTTGGAAGAGCAGTTGAACGGAATGGACAGTATTTTGAAAGGACGATATAAGATGAACATCAACAAAAGCAAAACGAGGATAATGAAATGTAGTCTAATTAAGTCGGGTGATGCGGAGGGAATTAGATTAGGAAATGAGACACTTAAAGTAGTAAAGGAATTTTGCTATTTGGGAGCAAAATAACTGATGATGGTCGATGTAGAGAGGATATTAAATATAGACTGGCAATGGCAAGGAAAGCGTTTCTGAAGAAGAGTAATTTGTTAACATCGAGTATTGACTTAAGTGTCAGGAACTCGTTTCTGAGGTATTTGTATGGAGTGTTGCAATGCATGGAAGTGAAACATGGACGGTAAATAGCTTGGACAGGAAGAGAATAGAAGCTTTCGAAAAGAGGTGCTACAGAAGAGTGCTGAAAATTAGATTTGTGGATCACATAACTAATAAGGAGGTATTGAATAGAATTGGGGAGAAGAGAAATTTGTGGCACAACTTGACTAGAAGAACGTATCGGTTGGTAGGACATGTTCTGAGGCATCAGGGGATCACAAATTCGGCATTGGAGGGCAGCATGGAGGGTAAAAATCGTAGAGAGAGACCAAGAGATGAATACACTAAGCAGATTCAGAAGGATGTTGGTTGCAGTAAGTACTGGGAGACGAAGAAGCTTGCACAAAATAGGGTAGCATGGAGAGCTGCATCAAACCAGCGCACTAAATAACTTCTTAATTCATTCAAATGGGAATTTTTCCCTCGTCCACCCCACAGCCTCGATCTTGCACCAAGCGACTTCCACTTATTTCCCAAGATGAAGAACTAGCTTGCAACGCAGCGCTTTGATGAGGCGTAACTCCAGGCGGGCGTGACTCACTGGCTGAAGTCTCAGGCCGAAGAATTTTACGACAGAGGTCTTTCAAAGCTTGTCCACTGCTATGATAAGTGTCGCATTGTGTTTGGTGACTACGTGGGAAAGTAGTATGTCAGTCGCTCTTTCAGATGTAAATAATAAAATGTATTTCTTGTACTCAATTTTTTTTTAAATTCCTAAACGTTCCCTACTTTCTGAATAGCCCTCGTATTATAAAAGAACATAACATACAGGATGACGAAAAATTCGGGCACTCGGACATCGCAGCGCGACTCCTCCTATCATAGCAATACAAAAAATGTCTGTCACAAAAGTTCATTCTGCGCGTATTTTAGGCAGTAAATCGACGTTACAGATTGGCAATCTGGCAACACTGTGATCACATGTACGGTAACTAGCTTCGTCGATACATAACGCAAGTGACGAGGAGTTGGCTCAGTGGGTAGCGTTTTGGTTTAGTATGCAGGAGGTCTCGCATTCGATTGTCGGTTGAGACTTACGTGTTTCTATTTGCTAAAAGTAGACTGCGTGGTACAGTATCTGCCATCTTAATCGTCATACAGAAATTATAGTGGATCTTCTACGAAACATTTGGAGTGGCGTACTATGAACAAAGAAACTGAAGTACAATCACTGTCATTGATCAGCTTTTAAAGAAGCCTTTGGTACATCGTGGACGCGAATTGTTTCTTTCCATTACATCTACTAGATTTCAAACCTATTTTCTGTTTACACTCCTCCAATGGTCCCATCGAAATTATTTGCAAAGCACCTTGCTAGTCCGAATTGTGACGTAAGGCTCTAAGGACATGTAATGGACCTGAAAGTGGCAAGAATAATAGGTTGTTATTAATCCACTGTACCATTGGGGACGGTACACAAAACAAGTTTCGAATCTAGTAGATGCAGTGGTGCGAAACAATTTGCGTCCACGACAGGCAAAAGGTTTCTTTAAAAGCTGACCAATGAAAACGATTCAAATTCTACTTCTGTGTTAGTAGTAAGTAACGGCAAACGTTTTGTAGAGAACCCACTTTACTGGCTGTACAAGACGACTGAGGTGCCAGATATCGTACCGTGCAGCAAATAAATATAGATAAATCTCTACCCAGAATCGAAACCTCGACCTCCTGCATGCTAATCCAAAAAGCTATCCACTACACCAATTTCTCATGACTCCCGATGTCTACCGACAGAGATAGAAATCGCACACGTGATTACAGAGTTCCCAAACTGCTCTATTTGAAGGCCGTTCACTGCCTAAATCATGAGCAGGATGAAATTTTGTGAAAGAAATTTTTGTATTGGTAGTATACGAGGAATTGCGCTGCGAAGTCCGAGTGCGCTAATTATTGTTCACCCTTTATAGATAATTATACATTGTACAGTTTCGAAAGCAGGTTCCTTCCTTCTGTGGGGAGTAACCTCTATACACTGCATAACGTTGCCATGCGGTCTACTGTTAATAATTATGAATATGATCATGGAATCGAAACCAGTAATTAAAGATTTACCTAAAAAGGACTCTTGGTAATTTTGAATGGAACTTTTTTCAAGTAAGTAAGAAAGCGAATTAACATACTGAGTATTCAAATAACTCACGGGTTTGCTGCCGGGTGACGTCGTCGAACACCGCCGATATTTCGTCAGGAGCACACCCTTCCAATCTCAAGGCACAAATGCAAGGAAGAAGAAATGTGCAAGCAAATTTAATACCTCGATTCACAGAGGAGAATCAAGGAAGACACCACACACAGAACAAGTGCAACACAACCAAATATAACCAACATCAGAAATATCGATAGTTACTATTAATCAACAGGTGAGGTACGACTAATTCTGTCCCCCGGTTTTTTGATGAGAGACAGAGCCGGATTCCAAGCAGAATTTTAAAAAAAATCCACCATCTCTGTTAATAAGGTTGCTTGATAGTCTGATTTCAACAGCTTCCTTAATAACACTATCCCAATAGCTGGACGTGCAAGCCAGAATCTCAGTGTTGTTGTATTCCATGGGATGACCGGTGTCAAGGCAATGATCTGCAATAGCAGATTTGCTCGTCTGTTGTAAGTGTGTGTGACGCTTATGTTCAACGCACCAGTCTTCCACAGCCCTGATTGTCTGGCCAATATACGACATGCCACAACTGCAAGGAATACGATAGACCGCAACTTTACGCAAACCAAGGTCGCCTCTTACGGACGCCAACAGGGCCTTAATCTTAGAAGGTGGTCGAATAACACATCATATTTCCGCAAAATACGGGCAATCCTGTTGGAAATGCTTCCCACGTAAGGAAATAAGGCCGTAGACTTAGGTGCCACTTCGTTGCTGTCGTCACTCACCCGTTGCACAGAAGGCTGATGACGCAACGCACGTTTGATCTGCCTCTCACTATAACCATTCTGACGAAAGGTGACTTCGAGATGTGCGAGCTCAGCTGCCAAACTTTCAGGGTCTGAGATAACGTGGGTCCTGTGATCCAAGGTGCGAAGTACTCCTTCACGCTGAGCTGGATGGTGACAACTATCAGCTCGCAGATACAAGTCAGTGTGGGTGGGCTGTAAACAGAATGTCCCAACGTACCATCAGTCTTCCTTTTGACCAACACATCAAGGAAGGGAAGGCATCCATTCTTTTCCACCTCCATAGTGAACTGAATATTCGGGTGGATTGAATTCAGATGTTCCAAAAGCCGGTTTAAATTCTTACTACCATGAGGCCAAACAACAAAAGTATCGTCTACATATCTGAAAAAAACACGCAGGTTTCAATGTCGCCGACTCCCGTGCACGTTCCTCAAAGTCCTCCATAAACAAATTGGCCACAGTAGGTGACAACGGGCTTCCCATTGAAACTCCATCAGTCTCTTATTAGTTCGTAGTACTGACCATTGAATAAAAAGTAAGTGGAAGTCAGCACATGTCGAAACAAATTTGTTAACTCGACACCAAACTTAACCTCAATTAGCTGCAACGAATCAGAGAGAGGAACGCGAGTGAAAAGGGAAACCACATCCAAACTGACTAAAATATGACAGTCATTCAAACGCAATTCTTGCAATCGACGTAAGAAATCTGCAGAGTTCTTAATGTGGTGTTCACACCTACGTACTACTGGGCTCGACAAACTAGCAAGATGTTTAGCTACACGATATGTCGGAGCACCAATATTACAAACAATAGGCCTCAACGGGACAGCCTCTTTATGGACCTTAGGAGGCCAAATAATCTAGGTGGTACAGCACAGTAAGAATTAAGACTCTTGATAGTCTCCTGTGACAAAGAATTTTCTTCAGGAATTTATTAGTCTTTCTCCCAACACTCTTAGTAGGGTCAGCACCGATTTTGCGATACGCAGAATCAGAAAGCAGACACTGCATCTATTGAATGTAATCGTGCTTGTTCAACAAAACGGCGGCATTACCCTTGTCTGCAGGTAAAATAACAATATCAGGATCCTTGTACCGTTGCCTGCGGAGGTTGGATAAACTTCGCAGCAGAAGAGTAAGGATGGAATGTGCATTATCGTTTTCATTGAAGTGTCGAAATCATAGTGTGGTTCCAACGTTGCTAAGGTTGTTCATCGTATTAATTCTCCTGCCGCCAATCGCATCAAGCAAAGTGCTGGTTTAGCTCTTGTTCGTGAATGGATTCACTTTACTCGCCGTCAGTTAGATTTTGTTTCTAAGGAATTATTTCAGCTTCATTTAATGATAGCGTCTAATGTTTCTGAATTTTCTTGGGATTGGGTGGACGGTGCCTCTTGGTCGCAGTCTGACTGGGAATTTCAATCTGTAACTGCTCGTCATTCGGCGAAGTTTGAACGTTTCCTTGGCTCAGTGCCTAATTCTCGACGTTCTGTAAACTATCTCACGGAGAAAACGTTTGACGACGAAGCTTTGTCTGTGCTGGGGACAGGTTTGAACATCGCACCGACGCATAAGAGTTTGCCAGTCTTAGATTATATTAGTTCTATCGAACAGGCTGTTTATAAACTACTTTCCGAGGCTGCGGAAGAGGTTAGGAGGGAAGCTTGTCGTGTGTTGACTGGGGCCGTCCACCCAAGTGTAACATTACAACAGCTGAGGCGGCTGCTTTAGGTTCACCGTATCGTACGGTAGTGAAACTTGGTAGATAGGCTAATATGATAATGCTTAACGGATATACGCAAGCAAACAATTAGCTCCAGTTTTGGCAAACAGGTGCCAATCTGGACCTGTACACTGTTTGTATGGCGGTATGACATCCACCCTGTCAAGTGACCTGTCATAACATATGGCTGTCCAGAAGAGAGACCGTTTGCTATTAGTGGGACTGTTTCATGTGAACGGCAACATTGCCGTGCTACATTGAGACAGTATCGCCGACTGGAAGGTCTGAGGAGAGGCCTGATGTCATTAAATGAGTTAAAGGGAAGGATAATCGAGTTCGGAAATGCGGGTAAGCTTGATGTGGCACCTGGAAGACGAAGGGGTCCTATCCTGGTGAAAGTTATTGACGAGGTTGCGATTATAGGAGCTTAGGCTTCCGCGGATGGTGTCATGGGGATTAAAATTCTTCTGGGTATTATGCCACGTCATTGCTAAAACTAACAACAATAATAAACTGAATCCGACGTTCCGGCCGAATTGCAACGGCCTTCCTCAGGGCACGACTGGTTTTGCGTGGGGATAGGTGCTTCTATTTATTACAGACTATCGATGTCTGACGTCACTGTTGTAAAACTTTTAATTTGCCCTCTAATATTTCTAGCTAGTCATGACGTAAGGGAAGATGGAAGGAAAGAGGCTATTCATGGATGTCCATGTCGTCAGCGATTGGTAGCTGTCCGCCAATCAGCGTTCGGCTTCTGGTCGGCAAGTTTTCCACCTGGTGTGCGTGGAAGTGGACTGACAGCTGCTCTACAGCTGTTTGTGCAGATACGTCCGTGTCCCGTGTAGCTTCTGCCCCGCGACCGCTCGCGGCCTGTTGGACTGGGAAGGCCGGCAGCGATGACGCCGGAAGTTTGTAGCCATCTCCTCTCAGGCTGCTTAATAATTTCGATCGCCTCCCGTATTTTGCGTTCTCGTATCCACGATTCTTTCGCCAGTACTGGGGCCTTCTGGAACCTGATAGGTTGTCCACAGTCACGGTGGTGTTCCGTTAACGTCGATTTGTTATGCTGTAATCGTAAATAGCGTTCGTGTTCTGCTACTCGTAAGCTGACAGGTCTCCCTGTTTCTCCTATGTAGGCAGCTCCGCACTCACACCGTAGTTTGTAAACACCTGCAGTGTTAAGATTACTGTCTACATCCTTGGTGGAACCTATCATATCGTGGATCCTGTGACTGCTTCGAAAAATCGGTCTGAAACCTCGTCGGCGGAGGACGTTGCCTAGCCGTTCTCTGGCGCCTTTTGCATTTGGTAAGTATACTAGTGGAAGCCTCTCATCTTTGCTTTCTTCTCGTGTTCTGCCCCCTTTGGTTTTAGCTGCCTTTCTTATGATGTTTTCATCACAGCAGCTGGCACGAAACGTGCATTGTAGCTCCTTTAATTCTTCTTTGATGTTATTTTCCTCGATTATCCGGTAGGCTCGGGAAGTTAACGTATGCAGAACAGAATACTTTAGAGCTGGTTGTTGGTGGCTCTCCGTGTGCACGTACCGATTAGTGTGCGTTGGTTTCCGGTACACTTTCTGACCCAGTTTACCTTCGGCAGCTCTGTATGCTTCCACATCCAAAAATGGGAAGGTACCATTGGTTTCAGTCTCATGTGTGAACTTCATATTTTTGTGCAGGCTATTTAAGTGCTGGACGAAGGTTCCCAATTCCGCTTCACCGTGAGGCCAGATAACGAATGTGTCGTACACATATCGTAGCCAACAACTGGGACGTAACGGAGCAGAAGCTAGGGCCGTTTGCTCAAAGGCTTCCATGAAGATGTCTGCAGCTACAGGGGAGAGCGGGGAACCCATTGCTACTCCGTCTAACTATTCGTAATATTTTCCCTGCCAGATGAAGTACGTAGAAGACAGGAATAAGCGCACCAGATCGCAGATATATGGTGGGATCCGATCCTGTAGAATGCGCATATTCTCCTCAATAGGTACGTTAGTGAAGAGAGACTTGATGTCAAAACTGACCATAATGGCTGATGGCTTTATTCGCTGGTCCCCAATCAGTTGTATGAAGTGGGAAGAGTCTTTCACGCAGGAGTCTGTTTGTCCCATAAGTCGGCGTAACTTAGGCGCCTAGAACCGCTAGACCACCGCGGCCGGCAGGTGCCAGATGTTTCGCAACATAATACGTAGGTGAATCTATTGCGTTCACTATGGGCCTCAGCGGATAAGTCTCCTAATGGAGGCCAGTCAGAGGGCCAATTAAAAGTTTTACAACAGTGCCTTCAGACATCGATAGTCTGTAATAAATAGAAGCACCTTTCTTTCTTTATTTTGCTACTTTCTGTATCCCGCATTGTGCACTGGGTCGGCTGGGTTAAGTACGGATTTGGCATGGTTAATTTGAAGGGGTGGCCGGATGCCCTTCCTGCCGCCACCCCGTACCTGCCGGGACGGAATTAGTGCACCCCAACTGTCTGCGTCTATTGTAAATTGTGAAATAGTGTGAATGTATTTCAAATGTCTGCGAGTCGTATAACTGAGGCGGGACGTGGGGACCAGCCGGTATTCACCTAGTAGGATGTGGAAAACCGCCTAAAAACCACATCCAGGCTGGACGGCATACTGGCCGTCGTCGTTAATCCACGGGGCGGATTGGATCTGGGGCAGGCGCGGCTACCCTAGCCCAGGAAGCATGGCGTTAGCGCTCTCGGCTATCCTGGGGGGTCAAATAGAAGTACCTATCCCCATGCAAAACCAGTCGTGCCCTGAGGAAGGCCGTTGCAATTCGGACGAAGTGTCGGATATAGTTTATTATTGTTGTTAGTTTTGGCAATGACGCGGCATAATACCCAGAAGAATTTTAATCATTATGAGGTTGCCGTTGTAGTCACTGACCATGGAGCACACGCCATGGGCAGTGCTAGTGCTGGTGCTCTGTCTCGAGAATTACCTGTCCCGTGGTCAACTGTACGGAAAATTTCGCCGCTATCTGCACCAGTACCTGCACAAGATCCAGACCGTACAACAGCTGAAGACTTATGATCCACGCCAACATTCAGAATTTTCTCCTAGGCCTCTTGCACGGATTGAACTTGATGTCATGTGGCCGGGCGATAACCTGTGGAGTGAAGGGGCAAATTTTACATTACAAGGTGCAGAAATGTCGAATTTGGGGTACTGTTAAACTGTATGTTGTGCACAAAGAGCCATTGTGTATGTGACTGGAGTAGATTCACAGGCACCTTTATTCATGGTTCGTTCTTCTATGAAGACCGTACACCCAGTGGGACTGTCAGGTGTACCGCGACGTCTGCACGTCATCGAGTGCTCCGTGTACAGCATGTGATTCGTATTTTGGACGATCAAAAAGGTGTGGAAACCACCTTTTGGCCAGTGAGGTGCCAGTCGCCAGGCATGACAGAGAAGCAACAGGGAAGTAACCGATCTTGCGACATTTTACGGGTTCCTAACTAGAAGTTTATTACATAGTTTCATCTGTGTGCTTTGGAATTTAGTTTTCAAATTCCTGCGTATTAATTTAATATTTGATAGACACCGTTTGCACGTTTACGTTTGTGTCGGAAGATAACGTAATTTGTGACATTTTTCACATTCCTAACCAGGAGCAAATTATTTTGCCTCACTTTGTGCTTTCGTAGTTTACTTACTGAATCTCTGCGTGTCAATCTATTTCATCAGACGAAATTCTTGCGTTTCCGTCGGTGTCTACAGCAGAGTGTCACAGCGCGTGTCGATAGACTTTTGTTTGTCGTTTTAGTGTAGTTTTCCGTTGTCTTTAGTATGTACAGGAACTACGATTGCTATGTCCGGATGCGAGCTGAGTTGCTGACACTTCGCTGTCAGCTGTGGTGGCTTCGAATACACAGCTTGAGGCTCCAGTGGATGGGCATCACAGTTTTGGACCAGACATGGGGATCCAACGGACGTGCAGCACGACTCACGAGTCCGCCGATAGATTAGCACCGGTGGTCAACCGAGTTCAACCGAGTTACTGCTCACACTGTTGCTTACTCCTCACCCATCGTCTTGTAAGATGTCGCCTCTGGGTGTGGCAGGCTGCGAAAGACTTTCTAGGGCGCTGAACGCAAGGCCTCCAAGGTTAATCTGACAAACAGGTTCCAGGTGCTATCTGTAGCCGACACTGTCCCTCAGGCAGATGCTTTTTCTGTTTTGGAGGAATCCTCTCAGCCTGCAAGATCCCGACAATTATAGAGTGAGGTTACTGCTGGCTGAGAGCTCCAATGCTAGGCGCGTTATCGGGCCCCATAGGGACGTAGATGCCAAGGAGTGGTAGAAACCTAATGTGCACTCCATGTGCTTACCGGGTGGAGTCGTTCCAGACATGGAACAGGTCATTCCTGATGCCTTGAAGAGCACAGGATGCAGCCAACTGCAGGTAGTGGCTCGTAGCAGTACCAATGATGTGTGTCGCTTTGGAGCAAAAGAATTTCTCTCTGGTTTCGAGCGCCTATCAGAAGAGCGATATGAAAACTGAGCACACCATCTGCAGCATACTCTGATGCAGAGCCGAGTGGAGGTCTCAATCAAAGCCTCAGATGGTTCTGCGACTGTGTAGGCTGCAGATTCCTCGACTCGCGCCATGTGGTGGTGGTGTTTCGGGTTCGGCTAAATAGACCAGGAGTTCATTACATACAGCAGGCTGCTACACGGGTAGCTTTCGGGAAACACAGAAAGGGCCACAGTCTCACAGGGTGCAGGTAGAACGCAGGAAGGACATAGAGCTAGGAACCATTGGTATTAAAATTGTAAATTGTCGTAACTGTTTAGGGAAAGTATCGGAGATTTAAATGCTAATAGCAAGCCTTAATGCTCAAATCGGTTTAGGCACTGAAAGCTGCCTACAGCCGGAGATACACTGAGCTGAAATTTTTTCGAGGGACCTAATGGTGTTCAGAAAGGATAGACTAAATACTCATACAGTTATAGTTGGATATTATACTGAAGCTCGAAATTTAGCTCGGACTTTTAACTCGGACTTTCGTGCGAGATGCTCATAATGGTTTCCACAGCGGAACTTTGTCTTGAAATATGGCAGAAATTCCAAAGATATCCGGACGTTTGTAAAATACCTGCAAGACACAATCAGTGGCTTCTCTAGGAGACACCAATGGAAATACTATCGATGACAGTGCTGCTAAAGCAAAGTTACAAAACATAGCTTTCCGGAATTCCTTCACGAAATAAGATGAAGTAGATATTCCAGAATTCGAATCAAGAAAAGCTGCCAACATGAGCAGCTTAGAAACAGATATCCTCGGATTAGTGAGCAACTAAAATCACTTAATAAAAGCAAGTCTTCCCGTTCAGACTATATACCAGTTAAGTTCCTTTCAGAGTATACTACTGCAATAGCTTCATAGTTGATAATCACATACAACCACTCGCTCGACAAAAGATCCTTACCAATAACAGGAAGTCGCACAGGTCACATCACTGTTCAGGAATGTTAATAGCAGTAATCCACTAAGTTACAGGACAATATCATTAATACGTCATTAAAACATCGTTCTTATGAAACACAACTAGCTCTTTACTCACGCGATATATCGAGCGCTATCAATAAAGGATTTCATATTGATTATGTACTTACAGATTTCCAGAAGAATTTTGGCACTGTACCTCACAAGCAGATTGTAATCAAGTTGCGTGCTTATGGAATATTGTCTCAGTTGTGCGACTGGATTTAAGATTTCCTGTGAAAGAGGTCACAGTTCGTAGTAACTGACGGAAAGTCGTCGAGTAAAAAAAGTGATTTCTGGCGTTTCCAAAAGGTTGTGTTATAGGTCCCCTATTGTTCCTTATCTATATACATCATTTAGGAGACAATCTGAGCAGACGTCTTAGTAGGTTGTCTGCATATGATGCTGTCATTTATCGTCTAGTAAAGTCATCAGAAGTTAAAAATACATTGCAAAAAGATTTATAAAAGATATCTGTATGGAACGCAAATTGGCAGTTGACCTTAAACAACGAAAACTGTGAGGTTATCCCATGAGTGGTAAACACGATAAATCAATCAAAGCTAAAGACAGTAATTTCAACTAAATGCCTAAGAATTACAATTACGAACAACTTAAACTGGATATAACACATAGGAAATGTGGTGGGGAAGCTGAACCAAAGACTGTGATTTATTTGCAGAACAGTTAGACCATTCAACAGATCTGACAGAGAGACTGGCTACACTAAGCTTGTCCGTGCACTTCCGGACCACCGCTGTGCATTGTGGGATTCTTGCCAGATTGGATTAACGGAGTACATCGAGAAAGTGCAGCGAAGGGCTGCACGTTTTGTATTAACGCGAAATACGGGAGTGAGTGTCACGGACGTGATACAGGATTTGGGGCGGATATTATTAAAACAAGGGCGATTCTCGTTGCGGCGAGATATGCTCACGAAATTTCAGTCACAAACTTTCTCCTCTGAGTGCGCATATACAGGGTGATTCAAAAAGAATACCACAACTTTAAAAATGTGTCTTTAATGAAAGAACATAATATAACCTTCTGTTATACATCATTACAAAGAGTATTTAAAAAGTTTTTTTTTTCACTCAAAAACAAGTTCAGAGATGTTCAATATGGCCCCCTCCAGACACTCGAGCAATATCAACCCCGAGCAATATCAACCCGATACTCCAACTCGTTCCACACTCTCTGTAGCATATCAGGCGTAACAGTTTGGATAGCTGTTGTTAATTCTCGTTTCAAATCATCAATGGTGGCTGGGAGAGGTGGCCGAAACACCATATCCTTAATATACCCCCATAAGAAAAAATCGCAGGGGGTAAGATCAGGGCTTCTTGGAGGCCAGTGATGAAGGGCTCAGTCACGGGCTGCCTGGCGACCGATCCATCGCCTCGGGTAGTTGACGTTCAGGTAGTTACGGACAGATAAGTGCCAATGTGGTGGCGCTCCATCCTGCTGAAATATGAATGGTTGTGCTTCTTGTTCGAGCTGAGGGAACAGCCAATTCTCTAACATCTCCAGATACTGTAGTCCAGTTACAGTTGCACCTTCGAAGGAAGGTGACGCTGACGCCTAGTCAACAGCGCCTCAAGCGAACAAATGTACAACTAAATGAAACTTTATAGCTCCCTTAATTCGCCGACAGATAGTGCTTAGCTCTGCCTTTTGTCGTTGCAGAGTTTTAAATTCCTAAAGTTGTGGTATTCTTTTGAATCACCCTGTATTTTGTTGATGCCGACTTACAGAAGCAGTAACCTTCATCATAATATTACCATGAAGCACCAAAGAAATTGCTATAGGCGTGCGAATGTTCGAATGTAAGCAGGCGCTGTGGTAGGCAACGGCTACATAAGACAACAAGTGTCTGGAGCACTTGTTAGGTCGGTTACTGCTGCAACAATGGCAGGTTATCAAGATTTAAATGAGCCTGCAGGTGGTGTTACAGTCGGCGCACGAGCGATGGGACACAGCATCTCCAAGGTATCGACGAAATGGGGATTTTTCCGTACGACCATTTCACGAGCGTACCGTACCGAGCGGGGTGACGCAGTGGTTAGACACTGGACTCGCATTCGGGAGGACGACGGTTCAATCCCGCGTCCGGCCATCCTGATTTCGGTTTTCCGTGATTTCCCTAAATCACTCCAGGCAAATGCTGGGATGGTTCCTCTGACAGGGCACGGCCGACTTCCTTCCCAATTCTTCCCTAATCCGATGAGACCGATGACCACGCTGTCTGGTCTCCTTCCCCAAACCAACCAACCAACGAGCGTACCGTGAATACCAGGAATCCGGTATAACATTTAATCTCCGACATCGTTGCGGCCGGAAAAATGTCCTGGAAGAACGGGGAACAACGACGAATCGTTCAACGTGAGAGAAGTACAACTCTACCTCAAATTGCTGCAGATTTCATTTCTGGGCCATCAACAAGTGTCAGCTTGCAAACCATTCAACGAAACATCATCAATATGGGCTTTCGGAGACGAAGGCCCATTCGTGCGCGCTTGATGACTGCACGACACAAAGCTTTGCGCACCGCTTGGATCCGTCAACACCGAAATTGGACTTTTCATGACTGGAAAAATGTTGCTGAATGGACGAATCTCGTTTCAGATAGTATCGAGCTGATGGACGTGTACAGGTATGGAGACAACCTCATCAATTCATGGGCCCTGCATGTCAGCAGGGGACTGTGCAAGCTGATGGAGACTACGTGATGGTGTGGGAGATGGGCAGTTGGCGTGATATGGGAATCCAGATTCGTCTAGATACGACTGTGACAGGTGACACGTACGTAAGCTTCCTGTCTGATCACCTGTATCGATTCATGTCCATTGATCATTCCGACGGACTTGGGCAATTCCAGCAGGACAATGCGACACCCCACACGTCGAGACTTGGTACAGAGTGGCTGCAGGAGCACACTTTTGTGTTTAAACAATTGCGCTGGCCACCAAACTCTTCAGGCATGAGCATTATTGATCATTTCTGGTATGCCTAGTAACGTTCTATTCAGATGAGGTGTCCACCCTTCGTACTCGTGCGGATTTATGGACAGCCCTGCAGCATTCATGGTGTAAATTTCCTCCAGCATCACTTAAGTCATTAGTCGGCTCTATGCCACGTCATGTTCTGACACTTCCAAGAGCTGGCGTGGTCTGTACACGATATTAGAGAGGTGTACCAGTTTCTTTGGCTTTTCAATGTATAACGGAAATTAGACCTCGCAGGGAAAGTTATAGGTGTTCCTTTTTTTCCATGCGCTGTTCGAGAGGGGAATAAGACAGAAGTAATGTGAATGTGGTTCTATGAACTCTCTTCCAGGAATTTAAGTCTGATTTGCAGAGTGGCCATGTAGATGTAGATGCACATGTAGATGTTTTCATGCAAGTAGGTGCAACAGATCACGTAGCTCGCACCGTGATAGATCTGCTTAATGCATACTTCCACGAACATTTTACGTCGAGAAGTTTTCCAGACAGAAGTCCTGTAAGACCACCTGATCTGAAACCATGTAACTTTTGACTCTGGGGAAATCTATAATAGTACGTTTAAGGAGGACGCGTTTGGCCTCTGCCAGATCTGTTGGCCAGTATACAGGAACACGTTGCCCAGATTCCACCCACCGGAACTGCTGCGGGCAAATGCTGATCACGTCGGATTACGGGTGCAGCATCTGATCGACGTCTCGGGTGCTCATAATGAACGAACTGTGTAAGCTTCAGTTAATAACAAAATCGACTTTAAACCTTTCTCCCTTCTTTGACCATTTCTGCCGACGTGCCGTTCCTAACCCATGACACATAGAAACATTTCTGTGCACCGAGCGAGGTGGCGCAGTGGTTAGCACACAGGACCTCGCATTCGGGAGGACTACTGTTCAAACCCGTCTCCGGCCATCCTGATTTAGGTTCTCCGTGCTTTCCCTAAACAATTTCAGGCAAATGCCGGGATGGTTCCTGTGAAAGGGCACGGCCGATTTCGCTCCCCATCCTTCTCTAATCCGAGTTTATGTTCCGTCTCTAATGACCTCGATGTCGACGGGACGATAAACACTAATATCCTCCTGCTCCATTTCTGTACGTCTTCCTTGCATTCATATCGCCAGGTTTGCACCTGGTGGCCAAACTCGGAATGAGTTTTCTTTCATCTTAAATCGGTTCCACATTAACGCATTGGCGTACCTGCCAAGCTTCCCTACTATACGATATTTGCAGCCACACGGAACCTCCATTAGTAACTGCGCTTTAACTATGACCAACCGTTTTTAGAGACCCTTACAAAAATTGCTTAGCAAATGAAAGTGTTATTACCTCACCTGGAGCTGGCCGCTGTGGCCGGCCCTTGTGGGCGTGCGGCTCTAGACGCTTCAGTCCGGAACCATGCGGCTGCTCCGGTCGCAGGTCCGAATCGGGCATGGAGGTGTGTGACGTCCGTAGGTTAGTTAGGTTGAAACAGTTCTACCTCTAGGGGACAGATGACCTGAGATGTTAAGTCCTATAGTGCCTAGAGCCATTTGAACCATTTCGAACATCAACTGAATGTTAAAATTCACATCACCTGCATGTTTCTGAAGGTGTGTGCGCCTGCGTTCAAGGGTGTAAGTATGTATTACATTGCTTTATAAAGGTAAATAAAAATAGTGTTAGGTGTAGTATTGTTATTACATTATCAGTATTGATTATAACTTCAGTCAAATAGAAATTGTGTTCGAAAATGTGTAACGAGACTGACTCTGAAGGGATTAAACTATTGAATCTTAATCGCGAATGTATCTAAATATTTGTCTCAGAGCCTTTATGAAGTAACATTTTCATCATGTGAGAGCTGGAAAACCCTGTTCGGATACGAAATATAATGTCAACTTACGTTCGCAGTTCGTAAAGATTGCAAACAATTTTAAATTGCGAAAATCGAATGATTACTTTTGTACAATAAGCTAAACAAATCGCCATATTTTCAAAGGATTGCTGAAAAAGAATGTAAGCGACTTCAGGAATATTGCAACTTGATGAGATACAGAACTAAGAAAACAGGCCTAATATTCCCACTTGTTTAAACCCTGCACCAATGAGAAATGATCTGCTTTACTGTAACTGGTTGGGAACATCATAATGGCGGACGCCACAGCTCACGCACATTTTCATATCGTAACATACAAAAAGTCTGGTTGCTTAACAAAATCGCTGAACAAAGATATGCTGGAGCAGTTCCGCCAAAAGACATATAAAGATGCATATAATAACAAACAAATGCAGAAAGAAGTAAAAACGACGAACAGTAGTGCTAGGGAAGCGATACGGCTGGACTTCGGTCGCTGTGGGGCCACATTTATTCAAAAATACGTATCTGATTATGTAAAATTATACGGAGTTACATTAGACATTACTTGAACCACTTTTAGAATTCTTTGCAACAGGGAGAGCTTAATGGGGATGAGAAATTAATTAACTTACGTCTGTGATGGATGATGTTGCCCGATGTCGTCTGTAACTTGGTGCAGTAGGCGGCGAAATTGTAGCATGTCGGTTAATGTTATCAAGTACAGCCTTTACACCCTCTTGGCGTGTTAATAATCTATTTGGCGACGATAATATCCCCCCGTCGACTCTCGCTGGATATAGGCTGGTCATAACCAATTAGTCCTGCACTTAATTTAATCTCGTGTTTGGAATTCGGTAACGCTTCACTTACGTAACGCAATTATTACTGTCATGCTCACCTTTTAAAACCTGTCAGTCACGTGAAACAGCGTAATATGCTAAACGCAATTCGTCCATTTTTGCTACACGTATCACACCCGCGAACTCACAGTCCTTCGCTTAAACTTCACGTGTATGAAGTCGTTTAACTGTTTTTATAACCAGTTTCACTGTCTTAATGCCCGATGTCGCATGAGCTATCGAATGGAAAACTCTAAAACACAATAATTTTTTCGCACAGGAGGGAATTCATTCTGGCCTAGGAACAATCATGGCTTACCCGAGTATACACCATCTGATAAAAAAGATATCCGGAGATCCCGTGTAATGCGGAATTGACCCCTGTACACCACGAGAGTCTTATCCGCCATTATAAGAGCATGTGGGGAGTATGCGTTGTTAGTAGGAAAGCAGTAATAGCAGAATACACTACTGGCCATTAAAATTGCTACACCACGAAGATGACGTGATACATACACGAAATTTAACCGACAGGAAGAAGATGCTGTGATGTGCAAATGGTTAGCTTTTCAGAGCATTCACACAAGGTTGGCGCCGGTGGCGACACCTACAACGTGCTGACATTAGGAAAGTTTCCAACCGATTTCTCATACACAAACAGCAGTTGACAGGCGTTGCGTGGTGAAATGTTCTTGTGATGCCTCTTGTAAGGAGAAGAAATCCGCACCATCACGTTGCCGAATTTGATAGAGGTCGGACTGTGGCATGTCGCGATTGCGGTTTATCGTATCGCCACACTGCTGCTCGCGTTGGTCGATATCCAATGACTATCAGCGGACTGTGGAATCGGTGGGTTCAGGAGGGTAATACGAAACGCCGTGCTGGATCCCAACGGCCTCATATCACAAGCAGTCGAGATGACAGGCATCTTATCCGCATGGCTGTAACGGATCGTCCAGCTACGTCTGGATCCCTGAGTCAACAGATGGGGACGTTTGCAAGACAACAACCATCTGCACGAACAGTTCGACGACGTTTGCAGTAGCATAGACTATCAGCTCGGTGACCATGGGTGGGGTTACCCTTGACGCTGCATCACAGACAGGAGCGCCTGCGATGGTGTACTCAACGATGAACCTGGGTGCAAGAATGGCAAAACGTCATTATTTTCGGATGAATGGAGGTTCTGTTTACAGCATCATGGTCGCATTCGTGTTTGGCGACATCACGGTGAACGCACGTTGGAAGCGTTTTCTTCATCGCCATACTGGCGTATCACCCGGCGTAATGGTATGGGGTGCCATTGGTTACACGTCTCGGTCACCTCTTGTTCGCATTGACGGCACTTTGAACAGTGGACGTTGCATTTCAGATGTGTTACAACCCGTGGCTCTACCCTTCATTCGATCCCTGCGAAACCCTACATTTCAGCAGTATAATTCACGACCGCATGTTGCAGGTCCTGTATGGGCATTTCTGGATACAGAAAACGTTCGACTGCTGCCCTGGCCAGCGCATTCTTCAGATCTCTCTCCAATTGAAAACGTCTGGTCAATGGTGACCGAGCTGCTGGCTCGTCACAATACGGCAGTCACTACTCTTGATGAATTGTGGTATCGTGTTAAAGCTGCATGGGCAGCTGTACCTGTACACTCCGTCCAAGCTCTGTTTGACTCAATGCCCAGGCGTATCAAGGCCGTTATTACGCGCAGAGGTGGTTGTTCTGGGTACTGATTTGTCAGGATCTATTCACCGAAATTGCGTGAAAATGTAATCACATGTCAGTTCTAGTGTAATATATTTGTCCAATGATTACCCGTTCATCATCTGCATATCTTCTTGGTGTAGTAATTTTAATGGCCTGTAGTGTTGTTCGCTCAGAATAGCTCTCCATGACTTCGAATGTGGAGTAGTTGCTTGATGACACCTAAATATCCGATCTATTATGGACGTTTCAAACCTTTTGAAGCTGCTCAAGTCCACTGCTGGTGACGTGGTTGTGACGTACAAACACAAAAGGAACAACCACTTCTAAACCAGGACCAGGTAGACCTCATGTATGACGGACAGGGTCCACTGTGCATTGCGGAAGATGGTTGTAAAATGAATCATCGGAAGATTTCACTTGTGACTCCTAACTTCTAGCAGTCCAGTTAGCACAAGGAAAGTGCGTAAGGAGTTACAAAGAACGGTGTACAGTTGTCGACCATCTCCTCATAAGCCACACATTTCTGCAGGCAGTTTCGAGCGACGCTTGAGGTGATGTAAAGAGCGATACCGGTGGGCAGTTGATGAGGGGAAACGAGTCATCTGGAGTGATGAATCACGCAGTACCCTGTGGCAATCCAATGGAACTGTTTGGGGTTGGCGAATGTGTAGGAACGTTAACTGGCATAAAGTGCATTGCCAACTTCATCAGTGAAGTACGGGGGAGGAGATATCACTATACGTTGGTGTATCTCGTCGTTAATATGAGGTCCTTTTATTGCACTTAAAAATACGCAATAAACACAGTTTACAGCATTCTGTTCTGCTACAGCGGTTCAGAGACGATGACTACGTCATCATGACAACGCACCCTGACATAAAGCAGCACTGACGGGGCAGCAGTTTTCGGGCAGTAACATTCTTGAAATACACTGACCTGTCCAGTCTCGAACTGATCCCAACGAAACAACTCAGGGATAGCTTAGAACTTTCACCTCGCTCCAGACCCCAACCTCTATCATTACTACGCTCTCTAGTTTCGGCTTTTAGAAAACAATGGGCGGCCATTCCTCCACAGACATTCAGACGCCTCTCACCTCACTGAAAATCTTCCCTCCAATATTCAAGCCACCATAAAGGTGAACGGTAGACACACTCCATATCAATGTACACTAATAAGTGTCCAGATACTTTTGATTAGATAGTGCACATTGTCAGTATAGTCAGTAGCATTTCACGAGGAGTACAGTAACTGAATCTATATGATACTTTCTTCGCACAGTTTTCATTTTAATATTTAGCCCACACATTACTCGGGCCGGGCTAAGTGGCTGAGCGGTTCTAGGCGCTTCAGTCTGGAACCGCGCGACCGCTACGGTCGCAGGTTCGAATCCTGCGTCGGGTATGGATGTGTGTGATGTCCTTAGTTAGGTTTAAGCAGTTATAAGTTCTAGGGGACTGATGAACTCAGATGTTAAGTCCCATAGTGCTCAGAGCCATTTGAAACATTTGAACATTACTCGGAATGGAAGTGTTCGGCAGTATTTGGCGTACATATTATGCAGCCAAAATATCGACCTGCGTCCACTAAAGCTCCCTCTCCCACACTCACTCTTCGACTTTCCGACTGTCGATATGTTATTCGCTACCTTCAAAAGGCTCAAATGGCTCTGAGCACTACGGGGCTTAACATCTTAGGTCATCAGTCCCCCAGAACTTAGAACTACTTGAACCTAACTAACCTAAGGACATCACACACATCCATGCCCGAGGCAGGATTCGAACCTGCGACCGTAGCAGTCCCGCGGTTCCGGACTGCAGCGCCTAGAACCGCACGGCCACCGCGGCTGGCTATTCGCTAGCTTCCTCTTGTAGAGCAGAATTATTTAGTACAGTTAATGCAAAAACTTACATTAAATCGAAATACTGCGCACTCAGCGTAATAATAGTGATGACCAGGATAAACTGCTAACTATGGAATAAAATAAATAAAATTTTAAAAAGGTAGTTAAGAAAAAAATAATGTCACTCAGTATCAGCAGTGTCTTCACAGGCGCTCGTATTCCCTATGTAACTTGAGTACAGTGATTTCTCGATGCCTTTCCACCTATTTTAGTAAACCGGATCATTTATCCTCTTTTAGATGCCATTCTTCTGGATACCAGGCATGTGGGAATTAGTAGTAATGAGATTGTCGATACCGTAATAAAGGAGAGATGTAACTTATCCAATGATATATCCCCAAGCGTGCGTTAATGTTATTAAGATCGTTCGTAACGTATCTATGAGAGGAAGCGTGGCTGGGCGTGATGGATAACCGGTTGCTCCCCACAAATTGGAATAAAATCCAATGACGTACACCCTTCTAATGGGACCAATCCCCTTGACAACGACTCCAGCCTCCTGGAATAGAACTTCAGCCCCATCGAACAGAACTTTAGCCCTGCGATGCAAAGCTTTCTTCCCACTCCTAAAGACCGCCGTCTTCTAATGCCTGTGACATAGGGATTGTAGTTCACCACTTTTAACTGAGTGTGTTTTATATCGTGACACGAGGGTTGAAGCCAAATTCAAATGGCTCTGAGCATTATGGGACTTAACATATGATGTCATCATTCCCTTAACTTAGAACTACTGAAAGCTAACTAACCGAAGGACATCACACACATCCATGTCCGAGGCATGATTCGAACCTGCGACCGTTGCGGTCGCG
Source organism: Schistocerca serialis cubense (assembly GCF_023864345.2). Lineage (NCBI taxonomy): Eukaryota > Metazoa > Arthropoda > Insecta > Orthoptera > Acrididae > Schistocerca > Schistocerca serialis. The sequence goes on along the minus strand of NC_064642.1, from coordinate 103,080,592 downwards.
CGGTTCCACACTGAAGCTCCTAGAACCGCTCGGTCACTCCGGCCGGGGGTAGAAGCCAGCTCATTAGCAGAGCTTCCCTCAAAATGACGATGAGATCAGTGTCCCAAATGTTTTCTGTTTTTTGCCTGACCTCCCAGATAACCCGTTAGACAGGAGATTTTATCGTACGCAGAGGATGATCGACTGATCCTGCTTTCATGTAAGTGATCAACGAAGAACCAGTTTCGGATGGTCGTTCTGTCACTTTTCTCCTTCAGATACAGACTGTTTAACGTTTTTCAGTTTTGTACACTTCAAAGTATATGTTTGTGCTAATAATGCAAGAAAAGTTATGGAGCGAGCAAATGTGTTCTTATCTCGCTTCTGGCATGTGTGCATTTTTCGCTGTCCAGCCACGTTCGTGTGACCATCTGTGTAAATCTTAAATAACCTCCTATAGCGGCGCTGACCAGTGCAGGAAGAAATCAGTGAGGTTCTGGAAGATGCAGTATTCAGCCCCATTGGCAAGACAGTGCGCTGACCCTTAGCCCACTGATCCGCTGTCCAGTAAAGCCGTTTGGCCGGCCGATGTGGCCGAGCGCTTGTAGGCGCTTCAGTCTGGAACCGCGCGACCGCTACGGACGCAGGTTCGAATCCTGCCTCGGGCATGGAAGTGTGTGATGTCCTTAGGCTAGTTAGGTTTAAGTAGTTCTAAGATCTAGGGGACTGATGGCCTCAGAAGTTAAGTCCCATAGAGCTCAGAGCCATTTATGGCCGTTTGCTCTTGCGTAAACGTGGTCTTCTTATCCCAGGAGAATTTCGGTCGAGCTACTGGCCAGATTAGCGTTTCCTCCGCCTTGGGGTGGCAAAGATCAGGAATTTTCCCTTCTGCGGGATGAAGGCCTTTTGATATTTCTTGACCTCTCCGGAACTTTCAGTGATGATAAGAATGTATAGACTAGGAAAGTGACTGTAAGACTACGTGACACGGTGCTGGAAGAGACTGTTGCAGATACCGACAGTACCTCAGGCGAAAATGTGCCGACAAGAGCATAAGAGGCAAATAGGCTTCTCAAAACAGTCACCTTTAGAAATAACAGCTTCGCTGATCGGGGCAGTGTTGGAGGGCAGAGAAGACCTCCGAGATATGAGGTAGGGATGAAATGAATGCAAACAGAATATACAAGAGCCTTAAGAAATAAAGGCAACGGCCTTTTCGCAGTGGATACACCTGTTCCCGTCAGATCACCGAAGTTGTGCGCTGCCGGGCGTGGCCGGCACTTGGATGGGTGACCATCCGGGCCGCCATGCTCTGTTGTAATTTTTTGGGGTGCACTCAGCCTCGTGATGCCAGTTGAGGAGCTACTCGACCGAATAGTAGCGGCTCCGGTGAAAGAAATCCATCATAACGACCGGTTGAGCGGTGTGCTGACCACACGCCCCTCCTATCCGCATCCTCAGCTCAGGATGAGTCGACGGTCGGATGGTCTCGATGGGACACTTGTGCCTTGAAGACGGAGTGATTTTTAAGAAATTAGCATCAAGAAGTACGAGCGAGCAGACCAACTTTGTCTCTGAGAAGAAAAGGAAGAAGTTCGATATTTTTACTTCTTTGTACATCTCTGGGAACAAAATCTTCTGTTTCCTCGCCGACACTGTTCATACTACCTCGTATGCTGTCCACAGTGTGATCGAGTTGTAGCTAGTCAAGCTTGTCTGCCCTTTAATGTCTTCACTCCAGAGATCATTCAGTTGGTAAGAAGGTAGCCTGCGACGACACACCCCAGGTCTCAGCTGGTCTGTATGCACCACAGGTCGAGTCTTACCACTTGGACGATGGTGTTCACGAGGTGGGCACAATGTGCTCAGGCATTTTTATCGTGAAAGACGAACACGTCATCGATATTCACTGCAGGTCTGAACTGTATGTTGGAGGATCATTCTACGGTGGTGTATAATAAATTGCCCTCAATAGTGATGAGAACTTTCTGATACCCATCAAAAATACGATTGACGCGTCCCCATCTGACCCCGTTGGACTGCATGCCTGAGATATGCAATGCTACTTCGCCATGAAGAAAACGTGACATCACTGATTCAGTTTCCGTTACTCTTGTTCTGTCGCCTACTTTCTTCGTGCACCAGTGTGCTAGAACGGAGAGACGAATCTCTGTTGTTCATAATGGACACCTAGAGGCCAATTTCATCGTGTGGAGACCGTTTCTTACGGTACGTATCGACACAGGCTTCTCAGTTACCAACAAAACAGCATGATGCAGTTCTGCTGCGTTCTTCTTTAGATATCTACGAGCCATAGTTTTCAGGTAGCAGTCATCAGAGTATGGCCACTACGAGACATTTCCAGTCTTGTATATTTCCCGTTAGTGGTTCGGAGTTCGAATGGTGTATGCCGATTTACTAGGTAACATCCCGTCTCAATAACTCTTCTTGTCCTTAACAGACAGTGTGTGCACGGCTTGATCTAGGGACTTGGGGACGAAAAATGGACATTCTTGTCAATAGAAGTGCCTTTTGTATCGGGGCTGCCCAGTAGGGGCAGGAAAATCGACTGCTTAAGATCAGTACCGGTATTTTCGGTTTGAATGACCGGGATTATTCGGTATTTGTTTTGTCTCGATTATAACAGTTGCTTTAACAACTAGGTAAGAGAACCGGTAAACCAGTTTGTCATCAGCGGTGCTAAGATTTTTGTTTTCTAAATAACTTTCTTTATTTGTAAAATTTCCATCGCTTTTAAACATCAGGGTATTATAGAAAATGATAAAAGCGATTAGTGATATTTTAATAACACCACCGACACCTAGAAAGGAGCCACAAACACATGACATAAAATTGTATCTGTTGGAATATGGCATGGCCTATTGGATGGTATTGGTGTAGGTGCCATGTGCAAGACTCCTCTCCGTCTATACATGTCTGGAAAGTAAATATATTTGACTACAAAGCTCCTTTTTCATTCGAAATAAAGGAAAAGAAGGAACACCACATATTTTACACAGAAGCTCATTAATTGTCCACCATTTCCATGAAGTAGTAAGAGAGAAAGGAAATTATGCCCATGAAACTAAATAAAGAAGTTATCAAATGAGTTATATTTTATAATAAAAGTAGAAAGTATCCTGTCCGCTACTTGTGTTTAGATAATACACCTTTTTCTGCTTGAAGCTCTTGGTAACAGACAACGTGAGAGACAGAGTCGTCCAACCTCAGTTTCTTCTCATTAGCAACGACTACACTAGGCGCGTCAGTCCGGAGCCGCGCGACTGCTACGGTCACAGGTTCGAATCCTGCCTCGGGCATGGATGTGTGTGATGTCCTTCGGTGAGTTAGGTTTAAGTAGTTCTAAGTTCTAGGGGACTGGTGACCTAAGATGTTAAGTCCCATAGTGCTCAGAGCCATTTGAACCATTTTTGAGCGTGAGAAGAATGACTGCCTAAATACGTTTGTGAGTACAGTAATTATAGTAATGTTATTCTCATGAGTCCTATGTGAGCGATACGTAGGGGCTTGTAGTATATTCCTAGATTCATTATTTAAAGCTGCTTGTTGAAATTTTCTTAGTAGCCTACCTCAGGACAGTTTACGTCTATGTTCAAGACTTTGCCAGTTATATTCCTTCAGTACCTCTGTGACACTCTCCCACGTACCAAAGCAAAGTGTGACCATTCGTTAAGCCGTTCTCAGTATACGTTAAATATCGTCTGTTAGTACTATTTGGTACGGGTCCCAAACATTTGACCATTATTCTAGAACCGGTCGCACGAGTGATTTGTAAGCAATCTTCTTTGTATTGTCCAAATCACTCTAAGCTCTATGGTACTTAACATCTGAGGTCATCAGTCCCCTAGACTTACAACTACTTAAACCTAACTAACCTAAGGACATCACACACATGCATGCCCGAGGCAGGATTCGAACCTGCGACCGTAGCAGCAGTGCGGTTCCAGACTGAAGCGCCTAGAACCGCTCGGCCACAGCGGACAGCAATCTCCTTTGTAGAACGAACTCATTTCCCCAGTATTCTACCAATAATCCAAACTCTAGCGCCTACTTTATCCACAGCTGAGCCAATGTAATCATTCCATTTCATATGCTTACAAAGTGTTACGTATAGGTATTTGTATGCGTAAGATGATTCCAGCAGTGACTCATTGCTCTTACAGACCTAGGATAGTACTTTTTATCCTTTTGTGAAGTGAAACATTTAAAGCAAGTTACTAATCTTTGCACCACTTTGAAATTTTGTCAAGATCTGACTGAATATATTTGCAGCTTCGTTCAGACAGTACTTCATCATAGAAAACGGCATCGTCCTTAAAAAGTCTGACGTTGCTGTTAACATTGTCTGCAGGGTAATTGACATACAACATGAACCGCAAACGTACCAACACACTTCCTTGAGGCACACCTGAAGTTACTCCTACATCTGACCATGATTCTCCTGTCAAACAGTCCTCAATTCAGTCACAAATTTCACTTGATACCCGATATCATCGTGCAGTTGGCAATAGGTATAGGTGTGGTACTGAGTCAGATGCTTTTGGGAAATCAAGAAATACCGCACCTACCTGACTTTCATGATCCAAAGCTTTCAGGATGTCTTGTGAGAAAAGTGCGACCTGGGTTTCACATGATCGATGTTTCCGGAACCCGTGCTGATTGGCATTGAGGAGATCGTTCTGTTCAACTTACCTCGTTAGATTTGAGCTCAGAATATATTCTAAGATTTTACGACAAAACGATGTCATGGAAATTGGGCGGTAGTTTTGTGGATCTCTTCCACTACCCTTCCTGTCGACGGTAGGTACCTGAGTTTTTTCCAAGATTTGCACATAGGTTTTGCTCGACGGATGTACGACATTTTATAGGTAGAATCTGACAGTGATTCCATCGGGCCCTGGAGCTTTGTTCAATTTCAACGATTTCAGCTGTTTCTCAACACCAGTGACACTAATACTTACTTCGTTCATCTTTTCAGTGGTACGAACATCAAATTGGGGTAATTCTCCTGCATTTCCTTTGTAAAGGAACATTTGAAAACGGAGTTAAGTGTTTCAGGATTTTTATTGGCTGCTCTTTATTTCACTTCGTGTCTTCTTCGCTAGGGACTGGACACTAATAGCCTTTGGATACGACCAGAATTTGTTTGGGCTTTGTGAAATATCATTTGACAATATTCTGCTACGGTAGTCACTGAAGTCAGAACGTTTAGCTCGAATGACCGCCAAATGCGTTTCATTGAACGTCTCTTTATCTATAGCCTTACGCTATGTTTTACACCTATCATGCAAGAATCTGTTTCCTTATAAGTTTCTTAATGGTGACTTATACCACGGATGTTCTCTCCCATTATTAACTGTTCTACTGGGTACGTATCTATCTAGTGCAGCGTCTACTATTCCTTTGAACTTTAGCCACAGTTCCTCTGCATGTTCCAGTCTCGTGCTGAAAATTTCAAGTTCCTCACTGAGGTATGACACCACTTATTTTTTTTATCTAGTTTGCTGAACATATCTATCTTTCTGCTTGTTTCAGTTGCCCTTTGTGATTTGGTAATCATTGTTACCACAATCGCGTCGTAGTCACTAACACCGGTTTCGACTTTGACATCGCCAAAGAGGTTGTCATTAGATCCAATCCATTTTCATCAGGAGTGGGGTTCTTAACTATCTCTTCTAGGGAGTTTTCAGAGAAGGCATATAGTTATGTTTCACAAGATGTCTTATCACGTCCACCACTAACAAAATTGTAATTTTCCCAATTAATTGTTGAATGTTTGAAGTCTCCACCGATGTGACTGGGATACTTATGTACGAATGTACTGAAGCTTTCTCTAAAATTTTCCGTTACATCAAGATATCAGTCTGGTGGGTGACAGAAGGATCCAGTTATCCTTCCTGTCCTCCCCAGATACTGAGTCCTGCCCAAACAATCTCACATGCAGCTTCAATTTCTATCTGGGGGATCTGAGTTTCTTGCCTACTCCATTTTCCATTAGTCTATCATATCGGTACACGAGAAGCAGCGTGCTGTAATTGAGTTTCGAATTCGAAAAGTTGGACCATACATTGAGTACATTCTCCTTCAGCATGACAATACAAGACCACACATAAGCGCTGCGACATCTTGTACGCCTTTGTTTCACTGCCACCGCCGATTCTCTGTACACTTCCCACCTGGCCCCATCCGATTTTTATCTGCTTCCAAAACTTAAGGAACGTCATCGAGGGCTTCACTTTGATAGTGATGAAACAGTAAAAGCAGAGGTGAGGGTGTCTCCATCAACGAAGTGAAACATTCTACATAGACGGTATCAACAAAGTGCTCTCTCGTTGGCAGAAGTGTATTCGTCGCCAGGGTGACTATGATGAGAAATAAATTAGTAGAGATGAAGAATAATGATGTAGAATGTTAATAAAGTTAGTTTTATTTTTTAAGAAAAATTAAGTAGCACCACCTTTATTAACATCTTCCATGTTTATTCTTCATGTCTATAAATTTAAAAGTTTTCAGATAAAATACCAGAGGCATAACATTGAAGCACGCGCACATACAAGCCAGTCAGCCGAAGTAATCGGAAGTTGTGCAAGAGCCCTCCTGCCCTATCATAAATCAGTCATTACTCACTATAAAAGCACATATCACTTCATTGTTTGCAGTTATAGTGTGATTTATCAAATAATGGACGTAATCTAAATACCTCAAATATGAAAATATTAATAGTTCTACCGTGCTTTGCACAATTCTGTCGGATGTTGCACTGGACACCTTGAAATCCACGTGTGTGGTCAACTAATTCTCAGCTTTCTGAAGACGGATAAGTGCTAAAAGAGACGTGATAGTATTAGTAAATTGTTGATGAGTATGTAAGAGAACAAAGTGCTTTGATGAGCGGTAGAGTAGTCTCGGGGATTTGTTGTGTGCATCTGTGTAAGCCAGGGGGAGGCCCTGCAAACTGAAAATTACACCGAACATAATGGATGATGCCTGTCATTTGGAACTTTGGGAGTGACGTTGATTTAGTAGGCACGGGACACATTGCCATCGATCCCTGTGAACCATTCACTGTATGCGCACAGGCTTTCAACTTTGACCACGTGCTATCAATCACCTTGCTTCGGTCGTGTCCAGGATGCCGTAGATCTCTGCCAACAAATTCTTTTTTAGCCTCGAACAGAATAGCGGTGATGTTTTTACGGAAAAAATACCAATTACAAATATCAAATCCACTGGACGAGTGATGGGATAACGTTTTGTGGCGCTTCTCACGCTACTTGCGTTCTTGTTACGTGAGTTGCTTACTTCAGCATTCCTGAAATACCATGGGATTTAGAAGACGTTTGTGAATAATGGTAAGATAGCAAAAATAAAGTCTTTTTCGTAGCTTTCCTTGTTGCTAATATGATTTATTCGGTACATTTTAAGTATAATCATGTTTGCTTCCTCACCGTTTCATATTACACTACAATAACAGTACCGAGGCGACCACTGTTTACTAACAGGTATAAGAAATTAAATAATTACTGAAAGTATCGAATTCCATACAGGTAGACTATCTGCTAATTTAGATGAAGTAAAATGCACGATCTTGTAAGACTGGGTTTTCAGTAATACTGGGTTTTCAGTTCACTCCTTTAATATGATATTAGGAAATAGTTTTCTGCTTCAGTACTACACACAGAAACAAAGTACTGATTGTGGAAGAGGCGTGAAATAGATTAAGATGAGGAGCACCTTCTCTATCGTCCTGTAATAATATATTCCAGCATCTTGACACCTTAAAAGCAGATTTAGTGACCATTTACATTTTTGTGCATCTTTCCATCAACAAACGATCGCAGCCTCGAAACACAAGGGTAGTCATATAAGTAGCACTAAGAGAAAAATGACCTATAATATTCACGAGAAGTCTCACTGCTGGAGCAAGTAACAGAGGTGTAAAACGTGTGGTTATCTGATTATTGACTAAACGGGTAAAAACGCAATATTTTAAGAGAACAACGAATATCCGCTTTGCTCGACAGATTCCAGTCTACCTTTCCCTCTCAAGGTAAATTGCGGTGGTCTAGCGGTTCTAGGCGCTCAGTCCGGAACCGCGGGGCTGCTACGGTCGCAGGTTCGAATCCTGCCTCGGGCATGGATGTGTGTGATGTCCTTAGGTTGGTTAGGTTTAAGTAGTTCTAAGTTCTAGGGCACTGATGAACACAGATGTTAAGTCCCATAGTGCTCAGAGCCATTTGAACCATTTTGAATCATTTGAACCATCAAGGTAAATTATTGTTAGCATGTATTCCTGCATCAAATAATAAAATGTGAAGTCTTTGCGTGCCAATGGGCACGTTGAACGCAATAATGAGACACTGGAAACTGCTTATGAAATATTTTAATTACTAATTTCCTTCAGTTATCAAGTATTGTCGACGTATCATCATAAAATGATAAAGTATAGGTTTTTCTTTCTTTTCCTACAGGAGGTTTTATTGAGATTCTTCTATTTAGTTAGGAGAGTCAGCCATAGCGTAGTTATTTATGTTTTACGAAACTCCAAAGAAGCCTTGAAATCGAGTAAGTGTAACGTTAAGAACAATCTTGGTAGTAGGTGCTTGACAGTACCCTTGTTAAATTTTTCATTGACGACTACTGCTTTGTATTACAAAGATTACCTATTGATCGGTCTTCTTTCAGAATTTGCTTGTGAAAAATCTCTTATAATTCATCTAACAGCGATGACTCCTTTATTGTCATTTTCTTCTATTGTGTGCGTCCTACTTTCTAAAAACAGAAGCTATTGTCTCCAGTTATCAACTATATATGATGTAGCGTTAGATTCTATAGGCTATACGTGATAGTTTACTATTTAGTAGATTACAAACATGCAGAATGTAAACGTTGGCATCCTTTGCACACCACTTCACAGTATTACATGGCCTCAGAAAGTGAATCATAAGGGACTTCGAACGACGACTTCGAGGCTAATGGGGCAATGGATTCCAAGACTGACGAACACAGAGTTATAAAACATAATGACAGTTTGGTAGGAGATGAGGTACTGTCGGAGGTATGGCTGTGAGGAGGGGTGATGAGCCGTTCTTTGATGCCTCACACGGTACAGCACTTTCCCGCAAAAGGCAAAGGTCTTGAGTTCGAGTCTTGGTCAGCCACACAGTTTAACCTGCCAGGAAGCTTCGTAATATCGGTACGTTATCACCGCATACACAAGATTTCTAATTAGAAACTTTGAAATTTCGGCACTTTCTTATCGTAACCAGTACGATACTGATTTAATACTGAGGGTTACCTATCGACTTTTGCGAAAATAAAAATCACATGTTTGCCTCTGCTATGTAACCAAAATTGTCCCAAATAATATGTATGCACTGGTGCGAGTGGCATGAGGGTCTGTGATTCGGAAAGTATCCACAAAGTGCCAAGATGCCTATTAACAACAAGATTACTTCCTGATGACGTGGTATGCAGTGTGTGTTCACAGTACTCCGATTGGTTCCGTAATTATAAACAATAAACTTTGCTACTATGGGGAAAAATTCTTGTTCACGTGTTTGATTGGAATTTGGTGATAAACACAGCAGCAATGTCCACGTGAAATATTCGCACCCTTCGTAATTATTTACTAATTCATAATATAATAAGTTTCCTTTAATTTACGTCTATGGTCACAAACGTTTTGTTAACAGATTACCGGTTTCGGTCTATAATGACCATCATCAGATCTGTTTAATAAAAACGAAGTCCTATTCAACTGCAGCCATAGTGGCATCATCAAATGTTAAATGCAGAATCAGCATCAGCATAATCAAATATATACAAATAATATATGCACGAGTCTTGTGTTCTGAAATAAAATTTCTCCATTATCTAATAAATTAAGTAACTTATAGTCGCCAAAATAGTTCTGAACTTCAGAAAATAAATTGAGACAATGAGTAAGAATACGAAGAGATTAAGATATCGCTTCATTTAACTTATTAGGACACGTGTTGCCAATAGCGAATACTGCACTACAATTGCATACTGGCATGTCTGAAGGAGTTTGTTATGTGTTCGTAAAACTGAAAAAGAGGGTGTGGCGTTTCTGCTATTTTGGAGCTGGGATTAATTAGCTATTTCTTTGTTCCCGCAGTCCCGTTCGTCAGCAATCAGGGAATAATTCAGTCCAGGCTCAGGTGAAATGTACAACAACAGGAACCTACTATTGAAATTTCGGAGTATACGCAACGGATGTTTAATTGAAACTGTCTGTTTTCGGCCCTTGACGTGTGTCAGACTGTTTACTTAACTAATGTTTTTCCCTACACCAAAGATCCAATTCAGAGTCCTATGACTTTATATAAATTCCAGAGATGAAACGTGTAGCACTGTTGTCGTCATTGTGCTTCACATATAATATAGTGTTCACAGTACATTATTGCATGAAAAACCAACACACCTCAACATTGTCACTCAAAATACTTCAGTCTGCCGATACGAACCACGGAAGACTGAGTGAAACATTTGCGGGTTACTTATCTAACGGCTGCAAGGAGCTAGAAAATTTTGATTTTCAGTATTTCATACAAGCGCTTACCGTATTTCAAAATATAAAATGCTCTCTTATTCTATTTCTTAAGAGGCATAATCATACGCTAATGATTTAACGTAGTAAGTCAAGTAGCGAAATCAGAAACTGTATACCTTTCTTGAAGCAGCAACACTTATGGCGAGATAATTACCGACAAATATTCATCCAGTATTTGAGAATTAGGGCAGTTAGTGATCTGCAACAAATTTTACATGTAACATAAAATTTTTCCGAAACGTTTTCTCGCATACGCTTCCGCAAAATAATGGAAGGAAAAAAATTTATCATATTTTCATTGTTCCTCCCGTAACACTTCATCATCAGACATTACGTTATAATTTATTTCTTCTTTACTTATAATTGTATACCGTACAGATGTTCTAGACGTTACTCGTGTACACCACCCAATGTATCTGGAAAACTGCGTCATTATTCGATACAATTTAGGAGGTAGGCCTGTCATAAACATTGAGATACGTGGAAAATTAGCTTTTCTTAAAAAGGGCTTTACATGTTTAACTTCAGATGTTTAACACATTAACACTTGTAAAGTAATAACACTTTTGAAGCTGTTAAATACATTGGGGTTGGGTTTGCGCAAGGGTGAACTCTGAATAAACTTCTGTAAGTCTTTATGGAGGCCTATTAGACAGTTTACTTTATCGTGAAAACGGAAGCTGAATTCCGTGTCTGCATACTGAATTAATTGATGGAATACTGCAATTACATATTTTTTATTTCTGTTTATGACGAGAAGTGTCTCTGGTTCACTTTTTTTCTGTTCGCACTCTCTAACTACGTCTCCATCTACTACGAACATATCGACAACATTTTCAACGCTGCAATCGTCACAAGCAAAATGACATTTGGTTTAGCAATGAATTTTTTTCCGACTCGCAGTTTTTTTGTAATTTAATTTTGGTGATCAGTCCTCTGACGGGTTTGATGCAACCCATGACAACGTCCTCTCCTGTACCGACCTTTGCATATCAGAGTATCACTTACGCACAACATCCACAATTAGTTATTTACCAAGGAAAATCACCAAATAGCCGTACGTGTTGAGGAGTTTTTTCTATTTAGACAAAGTAATAACATTACCGAGTTCAGTAAATGATATAATTTCACGATTTATTTTTATATGCCTTAGGAAAGTTACTTTATTTCCTCCATTCCTCCTTCGACATACAAATTGAATAATAGAGGAAATATACTATATTCCTCCTTACACCCTTGTCTAACCCGAGCTCTTCTCTCTTGGTCTTTCATGAACAGTTGTAAAATGATGGCAACCGACAGGCAATGGCGACAAGTGGCACTCTATCCCAATAAAAACCATATTAAAATCGAACGAGAATTGCTACTGTCGTTGAATGGAGCCTCGTCTCAACCATTTTCGAGTGATCATTGGAGAGGAAAGCTTAGTTATTTGACATTTAGACTCTGGTATGTCACGAAGGATATTGCTCAGGGCGGCTTATAGAGCTGCACCCCTTCACTGGGTGAAACAAGACAGAAATAGGACAACAAAAGACTGGAGATATGTACTGTGGTCCTCTGTGTTGCAGTTAAGACTCTTTTAAAACGATAGAAGGCGTCGAAGTGCAACAAAAGATTGATGGGTGTAACCTGCGGCGTGTGGAGGATGCAGCGCCAGCCTCAGCTTACTGTGCAACGTTTTGGGGTTATATCAGGTGCCATGATTTGGGCCCGCTGTTTACTGTAGACATTCTCAACGGCCAGATGTGGCACTTTCTTCAACCTCTTCATGATTAGTATGCTGTGGATAGTCTCGTCTCTCGCGTCCACAGGGCTGCAGGCGTATGTTCCAGATCTGACAAACATTGTGACATCTTATTGCTCCGCGACTAACTCATTAGAACACACTTTCTTAGTCACACTGCGGCTCTCTGGAAGAGTTCTGTGAACAAATGTCACAATTAACGTCCATGGAATTTAGTATCTCTTCCAGATCTAAGCATCAATGAGCTACTCCAATTAAATGTGACATGCTTGAAGAAACTAGTGAATCCCATTTGTTGCCGAAATGAGGCAGTTATCTAACGTATCCAATGATAGCGGCATGGCACATGGTAACAGCGTGGTATCTCTTAAGATTGTGTTGTGCTGATGGTTTAGTTGCAACTGCAAACAGCTATCAGATCTCGTATGTCTAAAGAATAAAAAGAAATAGCACCTGTTTGGAACTCAGTATATAGTGACCTGGCGTAACACAGAATCAGACCATTACGCATCACTTGTACTAATGTTATGAAATATCTTCAGCTTGCTGTTAAATGCTGGAAGAAACCGAATGTCATTGAACTCGGGACAAGGAATCATTTCCAGAGGAGCTGTTCTTTGGCCGCCGAATTGGGAAGATAAACAACAACGTTCTGTCAGCTGAGTAACATTGTCTACAACCTCAGTAATATCAGTATGATCTTCGAGACGGTCAAATTTGGAGCTTTTTCTTGAACTTCAGCGCTGGACGCTTCCATTTCATGAATTCTCATTTTTCCTGGGAAGTGCTGCATTCCAGAGCATTCATTTGACGAGTTGTTCCACATATTCTGTGAGGCTCTCAGTGATGCGAGAGTCCATCAGGGCCACAATGAGGCTAATGTACGGCATCGTCACTGAATATAACTACGGCCTATTCCATCTCAAGCTTGGGAGTAACCCTAAAACTCTGACGTTAAAGATGTGTGGTAGATGTACGTGTGCCACCAGCACGCAATCCTCATACGGGGTATGAGTGATCTCGCCAACAGGAGTACAACGGAATTGTGGAAGAATGCTGGAGCAGTCATTTCCAGTATCAGCATATCTTGGAATATGTGCTTTCTGCGAGACCACCACTGAGCTTCTAGGATAACCGCACAGCGTTCACACCTACACTTGGCGAAGAACTGTCCAGTCCACACACAAAGGTATCGTGCCCATGCTGGCAGCAAACAGTAGAAACGTGCGAAAGATGTAACACTTAAGCGTTTAGCTAGATATAATCAAGACGCAGCGAGGGGAAATCCAGTCAGCAGCAGTACTCTGGTAGATCTGTATATACCACGGCACCACCTAAGGACTTGAGATAACATGACACATCATTTATGCTACATGCTTTTCACCTCTGAGATAAGTGTGTTTGGCAGAGGCTATTTCTCGACCATTCGACTCTCTAACGGCATATGGTGACAATGAATTTCTAAATAATTCGGTTCGAACTCTGATTTCTCTCGTTTTATCACTATTGTAATTCCTACCTCTGTAGGTGGCAGTCACAACTTTTTTATCATAACCGTGACAACTTTTCCTTTATTCCATGGTAAATCCGAAATGAGTAGCCATTCTTTGATCTTTCCCCCTATCTTCCTTCACTCTTAACTGATAATGATTCCATACCGCGGAGCAATTGGATGGAGGGACATAATGTAGACAGACTCTGTTGTAAGTTTTTCTGCCCGTTCTAAGTGTTTTTCCAGTAAAACGTTGTCTTCAACTTGTCCACATCATTTCCTATTTCATTGTTTCCATTTAAGTTGTACGTTCTATTCTCTGTGTATTTACTTGAATCGACAACCTTTAAATTTGCGTTATTTATGTTGTAACCGGAAGGTAACTGATTTTTTTTAGAAATACGGAGGACCTCACAGCTTTTTTGTTACTCAGGACCAATTGCCACTCTTTTCACTCAGCAGGTATCTTGTGTAAATAATTATGAGGTTAATTTTGATCTTCTTTTTAATTTGCTACACGGTAAACGACAGAATCATCTGCAAACAACTATGGGTTTTTACAACTCGAAAGGAAATACTTGTAGATCTATCGCTCCCCATCGCAGTGCAGCACAAAAATAAATTGTCTTCCTATTCATAGGAAATGAAATAATACATTGATTTTATTCCTTTGCGATATAGTGGCTACAGTCGAATGATTCGGCTTGAGGCGGCTTTGAAGTGTGACAGCTGCAGTCATTCACTGTTCTAGAACAAACAGACACAACGATTCGACTATCGAGAACAGTAAAGACATGTGACACATACTCAGGTGACATTTGTCTCAGTAGGTGTTGTACCGGTAGCGAATCCATTGAGCGTATTTATCCCTGTACTACTTCTCACAATCATATTATAAAGTGAAAAGAGATATTCTACGGTGTGCAAAGGAAACTTTCCGCTTCCAAAAGCCAATAAGACTCAAAATACGTGTATTTATTGACCTCCTTCCATTTTTTTGTGTTTCTATAAAAATGTAAACTTAAAATTACTCGTTTAAAAAAATTATATCTCGTATCTGGTGCCCTATTCTGTTCGCGCTTGATTTATTGAAATTCTGACAATCCATTCGGCTCTTTCTATCAAAGCGATAGATGTATGAGGTGTTGTATGGCAAATATTCTCCCTCAAGTGTACGAGGGTCTTTGGACGGTCGTTGTAGACTCTGGATTTTAGTCATCCACACAAAAATATTACAGTCCGCGGAGAATTGCCTTCCAAAGTCGTCAGATGCCCGTGAAACTTCCTGCAAAGCGCTAGCTACAACTAGCACTGTGTGCGCCTTTGTCCCATCAGCTCAATGCACACGTTATAAACATAAATTTGTCGAAGATTGGAAAAAAATGTTTCCAATCCGTTGGAGAAGTAGCCTTCTGCGACAAACACGTGTTGCTCCTTTGGCATTCATTGCATTGTCAATACTGAGCAATGTGGTAAACAAACTGTGGTGTCACCGCCAGACCCCACACTTGCTAGGTGGTAGCCTTTAAATCGGCCGCGGTCCATTAGTATACGTCGGACCCGCGTGTCGCCACTGTCAGTGATTGCAGACCGAGCGCCACCACACGGCAGGTCTAGAGAGACGTCCTGGCACTCGCCCCAGTTGTACAGCCAACGTTCATAGCGATGGTTCACTGACAAATACGCTCTCATTTGCCGAGACGATAGTTAGCATAGCCTTCAGCTACGTCATTTGCTACGACCTAGCAAGGCGCCATTACCAGTTTATATTCAGTGTAATAATGTCTAAACAAGAGCGACGTTCTCCAATTGTGGATTAAAGTTAAGTATTCCAAGAACTACGTTCTTTTCTTTATAGGATAATTACTTTACCTTGTTCCAGACCTCACGCCAATCTGCGTGAGCTTAACGCGTGCCTTTCGGCTACCTCCGAGTGGCTTGGCTGTCTTGCCACGCCACTACACAAACTACCCGATCCACCGCAATGAATGAAACGACACTGATGAAACTGATACACCTGCTGTGAAAGTGTAATTGTAGAGATTAATAAATTTCGAATTAGGTGTTGATGAGTTTAATTTAGTATTAAAGCAACTGCACTAAATGGAATTAATGTCTGAATTTTTACTGAACATAAACGTAGTCATTTACGATTGACATTTACGAGAATATATCACTTTTTCATGTATTTCATCTAAATCTTGGATTCATTTATCTTACTTCCAATTGATAACTGTGACAAATGAAGTTTTTTCAATGGAGAGTATGTGACACAAGTTATCTACTTTTATCTTCTGATGATACCAGTCATAAATGCTTTTAACATGTAATGATAGGTTTCGAACAGCCACTACTTATCATCATAATGACTAAATGTATATGCTGAATTAGAGATGTAAGTTTCTCCTCATACTGTGGCAACGTAAGTACCTGTACTCTTGTGACCATGAGGTTTTTACTTCAACTATCAGTATTTATGTTCCATTTACTGCTTGATCAATACACAGATTCAGTAACAGGAGCGGGGGGGGGGGGGGGGGGCACTGAGAGGATACAACCTCACTTCCTTTTAATTTATTGGCTTTCAGAAATTGTCATGGAACCATCTCAGCGTCGGAAATGATGTAAAACAGTTTGTTTTTGACAATTAAGAATATATATTAGTTTGAATCGTACCCTGGTCAAAGTTACATATACTTAAAAAAGACAGATTCCGATTTAAAACAAAATTTCACTCACACAGAACACTGAACCGAATAAAGGCTACAAGTATTTTCCCATCTAGTATCATCTATTTTTATTTATTTGTTTATTTGGCCTGATAAGATTAGGGTTATCAGGCCCTCTCTTAGATCGGACCAGTGTTTCACAAATTTCATATTTTTTTACATGACATTTACCTAATAAATAACAATTTTAATATGTCAACTAGTGTTAAAATGATTTGACTGTCTGAAGTGGCATTATGAGTAAATTACACAAACTATGGACTACTATAGCTAATTCTAGCAGTAGTTCTACAAGTGAATTATACTATGAACTACTAGTGTTAATACTGGCCGTAGTCATACTTGTACTACAGCAGCTGCTGCCAGTAATACCATACTAACAATTATAGTAATAGCAGTAATAATAATAATAATAATAATAATGTAATAATATAATAGTAATAATGACAGGTATAACAATAATGATAATGGTAAATATAAGAAGAATTTAATGGTGTACAAGATAGATGTTTTCTGATACAGCGAGATCTGGGGAAAGTAAATTGAAAGACTTAAGTTCGAAGAGAGATACGAGAGACACTGTTCATTGATAAAACAATAGAGAAGACAGAAAGTATGGAAATATTTGGATTTGTCTGCAGCAATATAGCTGTGCATATGAAGGTAAAATGTGATTAAAGAGTTAAACATCACAGGAACGAGGTGGGTGAGAAAAGTATTGAGTCTGACTTTTATGTGCATAGAATTTTTTTTTTCGAACAGAAATATTTTCCCTTTCAAAGCAGTTGCCTTCGGCTGCTATACACCAACGGAGTCGTTGTTCCCAGTCTTGGTTGCAGACCTGAAAGGCTTAAACTGGTAAGGCTTTTAACATATCGTCACATTCGTTTGAATGTTCTCCAGAATCTCAAAATAACATTCTGTAATATTATTTTTTAATTTACAGATAAGAAAAAAGTCGCAAGGATTCAGATTAGGTAAATTAGAGAGATGTGGAAATTAGGAATGCCTTCTCCAGCCAAAAATTTCGTGGTGGAATTGCCTGTGTGACATGGGGCGTTGGCACTGTGCAGCATCTATTGGTCTACAATATCCGGTCTCACTCCATTCACCGTTTACTGAACTTTTCGAGGACATCTGTATAAAACATTAGTTGACAGTTTGTCCAAGAGGAACAAATTCTTTAAGGGCAATACCCCTACTGTTATAAAAACAAATCAGCGTTTCTGGTTTTTAATTTGCTCATTCGAGATTTTTTCGGTCGAAGAGATGTCTCAAAGAGCCACTCTTTACTTTGCCACCTTGTATCAGGATCGTACCCAAAAATTCAGGATTCATCACATTTGATCACACAGCTGAACCATTTGTGGTGACTGGCAGTCCAGTCAAGGAGATCAACGCATACTTTTCTTCTATTGTACTTCTGCTCAGTTGTGTTTCTTGATCACCATTCTGGCAAAAACATTCGCATATGGAAAACTTTGGTCAATATTCGATGTACGGTGAAAGTGTTTAAGTTTAACAAGTCGCCCATCATCCTTACGATTAAACGTCGGTTTCATCTTACAAGAGTACTCACACGTTCGACGTTTTCGGCGGTTTTTGAAGATCTCCTACGGCGGGATTTAACTTCACGGTGTTGTTGGTCATTCAAAAACGATTTGTGCCTCAGAAAAAAATTTTCTCTTGCTCTTGATAAGGGATGTTCCCCATGGGCCTGTCTCAACTTTTCAAAAGTCACGCTCGTGGTTTCCGCAAGTTTAATTCAAGACTTGAGGGCATAAAATTGCTATTAATTCTGTTCTTACATTTTTATGAAACACAAAAAAATACAACTTCACTGATGGCACACTCAAAAGTCACATGATGATTGTATGTATCTCAGCACTGACGGAGCATCTAGAAGTGGTAAACACATTGGTCTACACAAGTAGAACTACACAGCGTAGCCAGATCGCTCGCAGTGATGTCAGTCTCGCTACTTTTTCTCTTGATAAGGGATGTACCCCATCTTGTACAACGAATACAGGCACTCATAATTGTCCGTTCTAGGCGCAGCGAACGTTCCTATGAAAGGCCTTACAGGATAATATCGTTGCAAGCGATAACTGGAAATGTACGTGTTTGCACAAGTTTCTTTTGGTCAAGAGGAAGAGGTTATTATATTTTTGTAGTGCATGGAAAGATGCTGACACCTTCTCGCAGGTTCCACTTACTGGCTCAGTCCAATTTAGATTTTCATCTGTTATTAGTCCTAGACTCTTTGCTGAAGGAATAAAATTGATGTTTGTCCCATATAAGGGTAAAGGTGTTAGGGACTCTTGTTATTTCGGGCTAATGAACCTAGGTGAAGGAAAGTTAGACCTAACGTCCAGTCGGCGGCAAGGTCATTAGAGTAGATCGGTAATGAGTCTAGAATGACCAACCAGAACTGTTTGTGTTTTGGGTGGGTTGAACTTTAACCCTATATCCTGCGCCCATTGGGGTAGTGCAAACAGCACGTCAGTATTTAGTTTCTCGATAACTGTTTTCAGGTTTATTAGTTTTGGACTAAGATGCAACTGCAGCCCTTCAGCGTACATGTAGTATTTGTAACAGGATAAAACTGATGATACATCATTTGCGCACAATGAAAAGAGTATGGGAACTGATACCGAACCCTAGGGAACCCCTAATACTAGCTGCCTCCATAGTGAATTTATGGTGCTGGAGATGACGCACTGTGGCGAGAGTCGGGTCAGATGAAAACCATTGCACTATACTTGGCGAGAAATTTAGGCTGCTACGTTTGGCGACTAAAATGTCACTGTCGACAGTGGCAAAGTGCCACATACAGTTATTTGAGAGGTACCAAGATGTTCTGCTTGGGGACTTCGTAGCAAATATAGACAGTGTGATCAAAAGACTCCGGACTCCCGGCAGAAAATAGCTTACAAGTTCGTAGCGTCCTCCATCAGCAATGCTGGAATTCAATATGGTGTTGGCCCACCCTTAGCCTAGATGAAAATTTCCACTCTCGCAGGCATACGCTCAGTCAGGTGCTGGAAGGTTTCTTTGGAAATGACAGCTCATTTTTCACGGAATGCTGGACTAAGGAGAGGTATCGATGTCGGTCGGTGAGGCCTGGAACGAAGTCGGCATCCCAGAGGCGTTCTATAGGATTCAGGTCAGGACTCTGTGCAGGCTAGTCCATTACAGGGATGTTATTGTCGTGTAACGACTCCGCCTCAGGCCGTGCGTTATGAACAGGTGCTCGATTGTCTTGACAGATGCAGACGCCATCCCCGAGTTGCTCTTCGATGGTGGGAAGCAAGAAAGTACTTAAAACATCAATGTAGGCCTGTGCTGCGATAGTGCCATGCAAAACAACAAGGGGTGCAAGCCCCCTCTATGAAAAACACGATCACACCGTAACACCACCACCTCCGAATTTTACTGTTGGCACTACGCGAGCTGGCAGATGACGTTCACCGGTCATTCGCCATAACCACACCCTGCCATCGGATCGCCGCATTGCGTACCGTGATTCGTTACTCCACATATTGTCTTTCGTCTGTTCAATCGTCTAATGCTTACGCTTCTTACACCAAGCAAGGCGTGATGTGTGGCTTATGAGCAGCCGCTCGACCGTGACATCCAAGTTTTCTCACCTCCTGTCTAACCCTCGTAGTACTTGCAGTGGATCCTGATTCAGACTGGAATTCCTGTGTGATGGTCTGGATATATGTCTGACTGTTACACGTTACGACACTCTTCAATTGTCGGCTGTCTCCGACAGTCAACAGACGTGGTCAGCCTGAACGCTTTTGTGCTATACGTGTCCCTTCACGTTTCCACTTCACTATCACATCGGAAACAGTGGACTTAGGGATGTTTAGGAGCGTGGAAATCTCGCGAATGACACAAGTGACACCGAGTCACCTGACCACGTTCAAAGTCCGTGAGTTTCACGGAGCTCCCCATTCCGTTCTCTAGCGATGTCTAATGACTACTGATTACCTGGCAGTAGATGGCAGCGCAATGCATCTGATATGAAAAACGTATGTTTTGGGGGGTGTCCGGATACTTTTGATCACATAGTCTATGCGTGAGAGTGTGACTGCTCTTGATATTATGGGTATCAGCAAGTTGAAATACTGACACCTTTGAAGAGTAAAGCATCCGCCTGAATATGACACTGGATGGATCGTTGTATAGGAAATTTAGCGTCACCAGCTATAATTATGTGCTCTCATATCAGTTCTAAAATCGGGAGTGCAGTTTGGCAGCAGGCAGACCCGTCTACTTTAGGTCGGTAACGCATTGGGTGACAGATCAGAGCGTATGTAAGCCTCTACTCCACCCCCTCTCCGATTACATCTGTCCGGTGTTAGCAATATGAAGCCATGAAGCCATATAGATTTACTGAACTGCCTCCCTTCCTTGTCGTTCGGCTCTTATGGTGGAAATCTGTTTCTGTACATGTTGTAGGTAACGTCTGTCTTGCTGTACTTTAAATTGCGAGGAGCGTATTCCAGTCAACAGTCTCGAAAGTTCATGTTAATTGTTGTTGGATCATCAGCAATTCTAACATTTTGATGCAGCCTGCCATGTCTTGCTCTTCTGTGCCAACCTCTTCTACTTAGAATAGTACTTACTTGAAACATCTTCAATTATGTTTTGGATGTATTTCAAACTCTTTCTTTCTGTACAGTTTTCACACTTTACAGATTCTTCAAGTACCATGGAAGTTATTCTCCAATGTATTGACACATGCCCATGCATCCTGTTCCTTCTCTTGTCAGTGGTTTCCACATAGCTCTATCACACCGATTCTGCGAAGAACTGCCTCATTCGTCACTTTATCAGTTCATTTAATTTTCAACATCCTTCTGTAGCACCACGTGTCAAACGATTCGATTTTCTTCTGTTCGACTTTTCATTTCCATAAGGTGCCACGCCCCAAACGTAACTTCTCAGATATTTCTTCCTCAAATTAATGGTTGATACTACTACACTCATTTTGCTCAAGTAATTTGCCTGAAGTAATCTGCTTTTAAAGGCCATCCTCGTTTCGTACGTCCTATATAATATAGCTTCCAAGCAGCAAAATTTCTTCACTTCTTTTACTTTCTTGCCCCCTCGATCCTTCTAGTCGTCTTTGCGTCTTCCTTAGTTTTACTCTCAGTCTATATTCTGTGCTAAGTAGATTGTTCATTCCACTCATTGGGTCCTCTAATCTTTTTAGCTGAGAGTAGCAATGTCACCAGCAAATCTCCCTGATTTTTAATCCCACTCATGGAACTTTATTTTATTTCTGTCATTACTTCCTCGGTGTATACATTGAACAGTATGAGTGAAAGACTCCATCCTTGTCTTACACCCTTTTTAATCCGAGAGCTTCGTTCTTGGTCGTCCAATCTTATTGGTCCCTCTTGGTCTTTCACATATTGTATTACCCATATTTACCTATAGCTTTCTTTCTCAGGATTTCGAACGTCTTCCACCATTCTGCGTTGTCGAACCTTATCCTCTAGATCGATATATCCAATGAACGTGTCTTGAGTTGTCCTCAGTCTTACTTCCATTATCATGTGCAAAGTCATAACTGCCTCTCTGGTGCCTATATCCTTAACGAAGCCAAATTCATCGTCATCTCATCCATTCGTCAATATGCTATCCTTGTCAGCAGCTTAGATGTGTGACCTGTTTAGCTGATTATGTGATAATTCTCGAACTTATCTGGTCTATTCAGGTTTGTGTAGAGAATATTTTTCCGGAAGTCTGATGTCTAGAGGCTTATAGACCCTACACACGAACATATAATATCGTTTGAGTGCCATTTCCCGTAAGGAATTTTGCAATTCCAAAAGGGTTTTGCTTATGCCTTCTGCCTTAGTTGATCTCAAGTCTTCGAAAGCTCTGTTAAACTCGGCCCGTTGTAGTGGAACCCCAGTGTCTTCCAAATGGGCTTCCATTTCTTTTGCCGAATAAGCAGACAATCCGTCCCCCCCCCCCCCCCCCCCTTCCCATCTCCCCAGCTTCTCATCCTCAATAGAAGCCTTCATTGAATTCTCTCCGCCTGCAATGTTAATGTTGACACATTTGTGGATTTTCTAGATGATGATCAGTTTGGCTTTAGGAAAGGTAACGGCGCCATAGATGCAGTTATGACGTTGGGCTTGATAATGGAAGCAAGAGTGACAACAACTTAAGAGACTCACATAAGATCTGTAAGCCTACAAAGAAACGCTCGATAATGTATTATGGTGCAAGATTTTCGAACATCTGAGAAAAACAGAATATGTGCAATGGAATGAATAGCGCGAAGACTACAGAACAAAGAAACATTCTATAATGTATTATGGTACAAGATTTTCGAACTTCTGAGGAAAACAGATATGTGCAATGGGATGAGAAGCGTGAAGAGTAAAGAACCTCGAAAGTAAACTGGAAAAAGTCAAGAGTAATGAAAAGCAAGAGAAATGAGAACAACAGTGAACTTAACATCGAAATTGGTAATCACGAAGTACATCTCCATCTAAATCTACTTGCTTACTCAGCAGAGGGTTCATCGAACCACGTTCACAATAACTCTCTATTACTCCACTCACGAACACCGCGCGGAAAAAATGAATATCTATATATTTCCGTGTGAGCTCCAATTTCCCTTATATTATTACGATTATCGTTCCTCCGTTTGTGGGTTGGCGTCAGCAAAATATCTTCACATTCGGAGGAGAAACCTGGTGATTGAAATTTCGTGAGAAGATTCCACCGCAAAGAGAAACGCCGTTGTTTCAATGATGTGCACCTCAGATCCCGTATCACGTCCGTGACACTCTCTCTCGTATTTCTCGACAATACAAAACGTGGTGCTCTTCTTTGAGCTTCCTGGATGTACTCCGTTAATCCTATCTGATAAGGATCCCACATAGCGCAACAGTACTCCAAAAGAGGATAGACAAGCGAAGCCTCTCTTTTGCAGAACTGTTGCATATTCTATTTTGCATGTAAATCACATTCTTTGGGTCACTTTCCTCACCGGTCATTCGCCATAACCACACCCTGCCATCGGATCGCCACATTGTGTGCAGTGATTCGTTGCTCCACACATTGTCTTTCGTCTGTTCAATCGTCTAATGCTTACGCTTCTTACACCAAGCAAGGTGTGATGTGTGGCTTATGAGGAGCCGCTCGACCGTGACATCCAAGTTGTCTCACCTCCTGCCTAACCCTCGTAGTACTGGCAGTGAATCCTGATGGAGATTGGAATTCTGTGTGTTATTTCCCATCTAAATTGTTCGTAATTGTGATTCCTAGGTATTTTGTTGAATTTGCGGCCTTTTGATTTGATTAGTTTGTCGTGTAACCCAAGTTTAACGGAATCATTTTAGTACTCATGTGGATGACATCACACTCTTCATTATTTAAGGACAGTTGCCAATTTGCGCACCATATAGATATCTTTTCTAAATTGTTTTGAAATTTGTTTTGATCTCCTGATGATTTTACTAGACGATAAATGACAGTATCATCTGCAAACACTCTAAGACATCAAGTCAGATTGTCTTCTAAATCGTTCATATAGATAAGGAACAGCAGACAGCCTATAACTTTACCTTGTAAAATGCCAGAAATCAGTTATGTTTTACTTGATTACTTTCTGTCAGTTACTACGAACTCTAATTTTTCTTACATGAAATCACATAACTGAGACGATATTCCATAAGTACGAAATTTGATTACAAGCTGCTTGTGTGTCAAAAGCCTTATGAAAGTCTAGAAATACAGAATTAATCTGAAATCCCTTGTTAATAGCACTCAACACTTCGTGTGTGTAAAGAGCTAGTTGTGTTTCACAAGAACGATGTTTTCTAAATCCGTGTTGACCGTGTGTCAGAAGACCGTTCTCTTCGAGGTAATTCACAATCTACAAACACAACACATCTTCTAAAGTCCTTCTTAATATTGACGTTAATAATATGGGCCTGCAATTTAGTGTATTATTCATATTGCCGCTCTCGAATATTGGTGTGACCTGTGCAATTTCCCGGTATTTGGAAACGGATCTTGCGACGAATGAGCGGTTTTATGGTTCACATGGCTCTGAGCACTGTGAGACTTAGCATCTGAGGTCATCGGTCCCTTAGAACTTAGAACTACTTAAACCTAACTAACCTAAGGACATCACACACAACAATGCCCGAGGCAGGATTCGAACCTGCGACCGTAGCGGTCGCGCGGTTCCTGATTGAAGCGCTTAGTACCGCTCGGCCACGCCGGCCTGCGAGCGGTTTTATGTGATCGTTAAGTATGGAGCTATTGCATCAGAATACTTATAAAGGAACCTAATTGGCGTACAGTCTGGATGGGAACACTTACTTTAGTTAAGTGATTTATGTTACTTCCCTACTCTGAAGATGTCTATTCCTATGTTACGCATCTTGACTGATTCGAATTCTGTGATATTTACTTCATCTTCTGTGGTAAAGGAATTTCCGAACGCTGTATTTAGTAACTCTGCTGTAGCAGCTCTGTTATCGATGGTATTTCCACGGCTATCGCGCAGGGAAGGTATTAATTATGTCTTGCTGCTAGCATATTTTATATACGACCAGTATGTCTTTGGATATTCTACCGGGTTTCGAGACAAAGTTTCGTTGTGGAGACTATTATACGCATCTCGCATTGAAGTCCCCGCTAAATTTCAAGCTTCTGTAGAAGATCACCAATCTCGGAGATATTCCGTTCGTTTAAATTAGGTATGCTTTCTTCGTTGTTTTGTGCAGCAGTGTTGTGATACGTTTGGTGTACCATGGGGGTCTGCTCCGTCGTTTGTTAATTTATTCGGTATAAATCTCTCAATATCTATCGATCCTATTTCCTTGATTTTCAGCCACATCTGGTCTACACTTACCGTGTCAATTTGGTAGGATTGGAAATTGATCTTCTGGAAGGCGTGAAGCGAGCCTTTATCTGCTTTTTTGAGTAGGTATACCCTACGTTTATTTTTGGAAGATTTGCGAGTTACGGTATTAATTTTCGCTACGAGAACCCTGTGTTCACTACTCCCTATGTTCATTTCGATACTCGTTATTACCTTAAGATTCTTTGTGGCTAAGAGATCATCTGTGGTTTCACAATAGTTTGCTATTCGAGTGGGCTGATGAACTAACTGCTCGAAATAATTTTCGATGAATGTGATTAGAACAATTTCGATTGATGTTTTATGATTACCTCCTGATTTAAACTGAATTTTCGCCAGCATATCGGAGGTAAACTGAAGTCGCCACCAACTACAACATTACGAGTTGGGCACGTGTCTGAAACTAGACTCAAGTTTTCATTGAACATTTGCCATCTCAGTTGGGAGGTAGGTAAAAGGATTCAATTATTATTTCATTTCGTTTGCCAAGAATGACCTCTACGCATAGTAACTTAAAGAGACTATCTACTTCAATTTCGCTACAAGATAAACTACCTTCTAACAACATAAAAGACGGCCGGTGTGGCCGTGCGGTTCTAGGCGCTTCAGTCTGGAACCGCGTGACTGCTACGGTCGCAGGTTCGAATCCTGCCTCGGGCATGGACGTGTGTGATGTCCTTAGGTTAGTTAGGTTTAAGTAGTTCTAAGTCCTAGGGGACCGATGACCACAGATGTTAAGTCCCATAGTGCTCAGAGCCATTTGAACCATTTGAACAACATAAAACAAGCCACAGCCAAATGAACATTATGAAAACCGTATGGCCCTCGCAATGATTTCTGCTCAACTTACCTGCAGCTTTAGCCAGCTTCCAGTGCCTATGACGATTTAAGAATCAGTGTTTTCTATTAGAGCTTGGAGTTCTGGTACTTTCCCAACAAAGCTTCGACAATTTCCAACTGATACACCTACGGTTCCCAGTTCAATGTTTTTCTTGTGTTCGACCTGCATTCTTTGAGACTGAAACACTTCTTTTGTTTGCCAGAGTCCCTTCAACTAAAAAAACTGCCCAGTCCACGACACGCAGCTCCTGCTACCCTTGTAACCGCCTCCAGAGTGTAATGGACTCCTAACCTATTTAGCTGAATCCGAAGTCCCATCACCGTATGGAGCAAGCCTACATGCTCACAGAATGGTCTGGACCTCTGATTCAGACCCTCCACTCGGCTCTGTACCATAGGTCCGCAATCGGTCCTGTCGGCAGTTCTGCAAATGGTGAGCTCTGCTTTCATCTAGCAAGCAAGACTGACAGCCTTTACCGCTTATGACTGCCGCTCCAATCCAAAGCGACATCCGTCATTGATACTGACGTGAGCCACCCCCAGCAGCTGGCTTCAGCCTGTGCACTTCATTGCATTCAGAATGACCTGTTCCGCGACTGGAATGACTCCTACCGGAATGCACAAGGAGCACACATTGGCTTTCTTACGCTGCTTGGCCGCCATGACCCTAAGGGGACCCATAACGTGCCTAACACTGGAGCTGCCAATTACCAGTAAACCCAACCACTGTGATTGCCCGGATCATGCAGGCTGAGAGGTTCCCTCTGAAACAGGACAGGTGACTGCATGTGGCTGAGCAACAGTGTCAGCCACAGACGGAACCTGGAACCTATTTGTCAAACTAATTGGGGAGGCATTATGTGCGTCCCCCTGGGAACCCTTTCGCCGGCTGCTACGCTTGGAGACGACCTTCCACTCGACCACGGGTGAGAGGTTAACCTCCGTGGGAGCAGTAACTTGGCTAGCCACCGGTGACGACCGATCGGAGGACTGGTAAGCCATGTTGTATCCCCACGGCTAGCCGACAACAGTGATACACATCCATTTAAGCCAGAAGCTGTGTAACCGAGGCCATCACAGCCTGGAGCTGAGAGCGAAGTGTCACCAACTCGGCTTGTACCCGCACACAGCATCACCAATCCCTCTCCATACTATAGAACAGGGAAAACTACACTACACAGACAAACAAACAATTATCGACACACTCTAGGAACTCTGCAGTAGACACTATGAAAAGAACTGTGTGTAATAAATTGGATTAATATGTAGAGGTTCAAAAACTAAACTACCTAAGCACTCAGGTGTGACTAAATAATTTGCTCCTGAAACTTCCTGGCAGATTAAAACTGTGTGCCGGACCGTGACTCGAACTCTAGACCTTTGCCTTTCACGGGCAAGTGCTCTACCAACTGAGCTACCCAAGCACGACTCACGCCCCGTCCTCGCAGCTTTACTTCCGCCAGTACCTCGCCTCCTACCTTCCAAACTTTACAGAAGCTCTCCTGCGAACCTTTCAGAACTAGCACTCCTGAAAGAAAGGATATTGCGGAGACATGGCTTAGCCACAGCCTAGTGGTTGTTTCCAGATGAATAGAGCACTTGCCCGCGAAAGGCAAAGGTCCAGAGTTCGAGTCGCGGTCCGGCACACAGTTCTAATCTGCCAGGAAGTTTCATATCAGCGCACACTCCACTGCAGACTGAAAATCTCATTCTGGAATTTACTCCTGGTTAGAATCTTGTAATAACTAACAAGACTGGTTTACTTTACGGCAGAAACGAGAACGCGAGAACTTTGTTCAAAAATGGTTCAGATGGCTCTGAGCACTTTGGGACTTAACATCTATGGTCATCAGTCCGCTAGAACTTAGAACTACTTAAACCTAACTAACCTAAGGACATCACACAACACCCAGTCATCACGAGGCAGAGAAAATCCCTGACCCCGCCGGGAATCGAACCCGGGAACTCGGGCGTGGGAAGCGAGAACGCTCGAGAACTGTGTCTATTAAGTATTAAACTTATACGCAGAAATTCAAGAAACTAATCTACCAAAGCACACAGATGAGACTATTTAATTCACTTCTGGTTACGAACTCATAAAATGTCACAAAATCAGTTTCTTCCCTTTCGCTACTCGTGTCTCAGCCAGCTGCTGCTACTAAACGTAGTTAGAGGAAGAAAAGTAACCCATGACGGACTAAGCAAGGAAGACATAAAAACAGAGTATTTCATGGAAAAAGGCCATTCCTGCCCAAGAGAAGACCATCAATGTCAAACACGTGCCTACTAAACGTAGTTAGAGGAAGAAAAGTAACCCATGACGGACTAAGCAAGGAAGACATAAAAACAGAGTATTTCATGGAAAAAGGCCATTCCTGCCCAAGAGAAGACCATCAATGTCAAACACGTGCCTTAGTTTGGGAAGAAATTCCTGATATTATGTATTTGAAGCACAGTATTGTATAGTGGCGAATCATGGGCAGTGGAAAAATCGGAGCAGAAACGAATCGAAGCGGTTGAGATGAGGTGTTACAGAAGAATGCTGGAAATTTGTTGGACTGATGAGACAAGGAATGACAAGGTTCTCTTTAGAATCAACGAAGAAAGGAACACACGGGAATCACTGGGAATAACTTCCATGGTACTGGAGCGAACTGTAGAGTATAATAACTATAGAGGCAGGCAGAGAGTGTAATACACCCAGAAAATAAATGAGGACTTAGGATACAATTGCTACTCTGAAATGAAGAGGACACCGCAGGAGAGGAATTTGTGATGTGCCACATGAAATTTTAAAAAAAAATAACATAAATAAAAAAAGACTATGGCAATAATGAGTATATAGTATGCTGTATAAAGTTTCTGATTATAACTCAGAGCAACAAGAATTCTTGCAGTAAGGTTTTCAAAATGTGCAGTTGTGTCTTCCGATAGACGAGGCGTCTGACTCTTAACAATAAAACATGTTCAGCTAAGCTAACTATGGGTTTTAGCGACTGTATACATGTACTTTCAATATTGATTCAACATACGTATTGGCACAAAACATTGTTAATCCTTCATTTCAATATTGACCTATGAGAAGTGATTAGTTATTGACGCTGGCTGTATGATATAACAATTGAAGGGCTAATATATACGAGTAGATTAAAATAATCGTACCATATAGACAGATAAACGGCAAAGAATATTTACTCGGAACTTAGGGGTACTGGCCCCGGTTTTATAAAACTTTCTTAACGATCGTGGTACTTTTGTAACTACACTCCTGGAAATGGAAAAAGGAACACATTGACACCGGTGTGTCAGACCCACCATACTAGCTCCGGACACTGCGAGAGGGCTGTACAAGCAATGATCACACGCACGGCACAGCGGACACACCAGGAACCGCGGTGTTGGCCGTCGAATGGCGCTAGCTGCGCAGCATTTGTGCACCGCCGCCGTCAGTGTCAGCCAGTTTGCCGTGGCATACGGAGCTCCATCGCAGTCTTTAACACTGGTAGCATGCCGCGACAGCGTGGACGTGAACCGTATGTGCAGTTGACGGACTTTGAGCGACGGCGTATAGTGGGCCTGCGGGAGGCCGGGTGGACGTACCGCCGAATTGCTCAACACGTGGGGCGTGAGGTCTCCACAGTACATCGATGTTGTCGCCAGTGGTCGGCGGAAGGTGCACGTGCCCGTCGACCTCGGACCGGACTGCAGCGACGCACGGATGCACGCCAAGACCGTAGGATCCTACGCAGTGCCGTAGGGGACCGCACCGCCACTTCCCAGCAAATTAGGGACACTGTTGCTCCTGGGGTATCGGCGAGGACCATTCGCAACCGTCTCCATGAAGCTGGGCTACGGTCCCGCACACCGTTAGGCCGTCTTCCGCTCACGCCCTAACATCGTGCAGCCCGCCTCCAGTGGTGTCGCGACAGTCGTGAATGGAGGGACGAATGGAGACGTGTCGTCTTCAGCGATGAGAGTCGCTTCTGCCTTGGTGCCAATGATGGTCGTATGCGTGTTTGGCGCCGTGCAGGTGAGCGCCACAATCAGGACTGCATACGACCGAAGCACACAGGGCCAACACCCGGCATCATGGTGTGGGGAGCGATCTCCTACACTGGCCGTACACCACTGGTGATCGTCGAGGGGACACTGAATAGTGCACGGTACATCCAAACCGTCATCGAACCCATCGTTCTACCATTCGTAGACCGGCAAGGGAACTTGCTGTTCCAACAGGACAATGCACGTCCGCATGTATCCCGTGCCACCCAACGTGCTCTAGAAGGTGTAAGTCAACTACCCTGGCCAGCAAGATCTCCGGATCTGTCCCCCATTGAGCATGTTTGGGACTGGATGAAGCGTCGTCTCATGCGGTCTGCACGTCCAGCACGAACGCTGGTCCAACTGAGGCGCCAGGTGGAAATGGCATGGCAAGCCGTTCCACAGGACTACATCCAGCATCTCTACGATCGTCTCCATGGGAGAATAGCAGCCTGCATTGCTGCGAAAGGTGGATATACACTGTACTAGTGCCGACATTGTGCATGCTCTGTTGCCTGTGTCTATGTGCCTGTGGTTCTGTCAGTGTGATCATGTGATGTATCTGACCCCAGGAATGTGTCAATAAAGTTTCCCCTTCCTGGGACAATGAATTCACGGTGTTCTTATTTCAATTTCCAGGAGTGTATTTATTCAGCCTTTGTTCTTAATCCAGTCACGAAAACTAACAACGGCTGGGAGAGCGGTGTGCTGACCACATGCCCTTCCATATCCGCATCCAGTGACAGCTATGGTTGAAGATGACGCGGCGATCGGTCGGTATCGTTGAGCCTTCCGAGGATTGTACGGATGGAGTATTGGTGTTTTATTTTTCCTTTTAATCCGGAACAGCCTGTATTCAAGGAGACGACACGATAATGGAAAAGCCTATTGACACACCATTACGTTACAGAGCTGTGTAACTTATGCAAAGTGGCATCTCTTCAGCTAGAATACCGTGCTGGAAAATTTCCCATCGTTTTATTGCACGTGTTCCCACAAACGCCTAGTGTCGAAAATACTCTGAACCATCAGATGTTTCGAGGACCTGTTTGAAACTATTCTGTAGCACTTAGCTGGTGACGGAGAACAAAACGTGGGTTAAAACGTGGATCTTGTGAACACTGGCGTTCCCCTCAAATGTTGATGATAGCCGTGTGCGCGTGCGAGTAGGCGGCCACATCCAACCACTCAGTTGAGTGTAGGAGGGGCGCGTGGCGACCATTGCAGTTCGATACGGATCAGGTCGCCCCCTCCACGTCACCGCCATAAATGTTCGCGTGCCAATTGTCACGCAGGACGTTTTATTTAAGCCTTATTGATCTTCCCGCATGACAGCCCCAATTTCCTGCAGTGCCTTGCCCGCTATTGGCTAGAGAGCCATGAAATAAGTCATACGGCGATTGTCCTCAATCTACAGGGTCTTAAGCCGTGCTCTTAACACCGCATTCCATTTGAATTATGTCTCCCCCTTTTCCTATAAATTAGTTTTTTTGTGCCGTTGGGTTCTGCAGTGACGGTGATGCCAAGAGAAATGTAGAGCCACTTCGAGTAACCAGGAGTTAAAGCGTGCCAGAAGTAATCTGCGTCCAAGATAGCGGGAATACAATTTCATTTAACGAATGCAAACAGTTGTGATAAATCTGGATTTCGATGTCGGAAACAATAACTTGGCTAACGAGAGTTTTGTTCTAAGAGGCTTAGCCGTTCCCTTGACAGTTTCTCACATCCTAAGGACTCTGAGATAATTTTACTTCGGATGGAAGTTCTCCTTTTACTTTCTTAAAACCGTTTTACTGTCGCTCCCTTTCTGTTTTTCAATACTGACACAATACGTACAAATATGTGACCCATCTCTCTAGAATGTTCGTGATTGTCGTTGTCCTCGTTGTCTAGCGGTTAAATTAAACATTTGCACTATTCGGTTTCTGATGTTTTCGGATAATACATGAGAATTCGAAAGCTTATAAGCACTGAATTTTTAACTACATGCCGATACTAAACACATCAAATAATGTTTTGCATCACCCCGGTTCCCAGAGCTCCTGAAGACAGAGGTTGATTGAGGATATTGAATCACAGACACAGTCCATTCGACTGTTCAGAGATGTCACTAAACCCGCTCAAAGATGTAAACAATCATGCATGAGCAGTGTCTATTAGACAGAGGGGGTCAGACAGCCTATTAGTTCCAGTCATTCCACCAGGAAGGAGGTACACACCTCGTGTTGTCTGTAGTTCAGCCGCGCCTAGAGGGTCATACCACGGTTCGATCGAGTCCACATTGTTACATTGTGCCAGGAAGGGCTCTCAACAAGGGAAGTGTCCATGCGTCTCGGAGTGAACCAAAGCGATGTCGTTCGGACATGGAAGAGATACAGTGAGACAGGAACTGTCGATGGCATGCCCCACAAAGGCAGCCAAACTGCTACTACTGCAGTGGATGACCGCTACCTACTGATTAAGGCTCGGAGGAACCCTGACAGCAACGTCACCATGTTGAATGACGCTTTTGTGCAGCCACAGGACGTCGTGTTAAGACTCTAACTGTGTGCGATAGGCTGCAATATGTGAACCTTCACTCTCTACGTCCATGGCGAGGTCCATCTTTGCAACAACGACAGCATGCAGCGCGATACATATGGGCCCAACAACATGCCGAAAGAACCGCTCAGGATTGGCATCACATTCTCTTCCCCGATGAGTTTCGCATACGCCTTCAACCACACAATCGTTGGTGACGTGTTTGGAGGAAACCCGTTTAGGCGGAACGCCTTAGACGCACTGTGTAGCTATAGCAGCAAAGTGGAGATTGCCTGCCGTTTTGGGGTGGCCTTATGTGGGGTCGACGTACGACGCTGGTGCTCATAGAAGGCGCAGTAACGGCTGTACGATACGTGAATGCCCACCTCCGACCAATAGTGCAACCATATCGGCAGCATATAGGCGAGGCATTCATCCATGAAGACAATTCGATACTCTATCGTGCATATCTTGTGAATGACCTCCTTTAGGACAACGACATCCTTCGACTAGAGTTACCAGCATGTTCTCTAGACATGAACGCTATCGTACATGCCTGGGATGGATTGACAACGGCTGTTCATAGACGACGTGACCCACCAAACACTCTGATGGATCTACGCCGAATCGCCATTGAGGAGTGGGTCAATCTGGACCAACAGTGCCTTGATGAACTTGTGAAAAGTACGCCACGACGAATACTGGCACGCATCAATGCAAGAGGAGGTGCTGGTGGATACAGATGTACCGGGGTGTACAGCAATCCGGACCACCACCTCTAAAAAAAAAAAAAAAAAAAAAAAAAAAGTTCACATGTATATCAACTCTTATGGGACTTAACTGCTAAGGTCATCAGTCCCTAAGCCTACACACTATTTAACCTAAATTATACTAAGGACAAACACACACACCCATGCCCGAGGGAGGACTCGAACCTCCATCACCTGTGAAGGTCTCGCTGTGTAGAGGTACAAAATCCAGTGTGTGGTTTGAGAGCTGGTCACTCAGGATGGAGCAGTATAAAGTTACGATTGAGGATGGTGCCGTAATCTGTTACTCTTGGTTCCACAATAAATACGTTAAACTTATTTAACGAAATTAAAATTTTAAAATAATCTCTTAAAAAAACAAAATTGACTAAGTGATCGCTCAGTCCTTAATCGCGAGACTGCTACGGTCGCAGGTTCGAATCCTGCCTCGGGCATGGATGTGTGTGATGTCCTTAGGTTCGTTAGGTTTAAGTAGTTCTAAGTTCTAGGGGACTGATGACCACAGATGTTAAGTCCCATAGTGCTCAGAGCCATTTGAACCATTTGACTAAGTGATGGCTGAAGGCCTTATCACGGAAAAAAATTTCACAATTTTGGGGCAGAAGGCCTTCAGCAACAACCTGAAACAACAAACGTCTGAAGGCCTGAATTAGAAATTAGAAGAACAATTCCAAATAGCACCTTTAATATAAATGCCTTGCTTTTAAAACAAGTTTGCTTAAAAAAAGGCCGTATCGCCAAAGAAGTGGAATTATTGCTCGGCTGAAGGCCACTCCGACAATAATTATAAAATTACAAACATCCTTAAAACAAACACCGCCGAACGGTTATAGCCGCTTCAGTCCGGAACCGCGCTGCTGCCTCAGGCACACACAGGTGAAAGTTACACTACTCGAATGTCACGGTCCTTTCAACTAAGACTCGCTGAATCCGGTCCTTAACGTGGTCATGCAGTCTCGCTTCCGTCGGACAGTGCACGTGTGTCGCCAGTTGTTGGGCGAGTACTGGCTGTCAGGATCTCACTGCTGCTGCTTCCCAACTCAACTCGCTCGAGACGCGACGCCGCTCCAAAGATGGTACCGCAGTATTCGCTATAGATAAGCACTGCTGCTGCCACTCACGGGCAGACAAGGCGAGAAAACGTATTAGTGCCAGTGAACACACTAAGAAAACAAGACGCCACTATCGCTATTACAAGATGCCAAGTCATGAACGGAATCAACGCAGGCCGCACACGGCTCATGGATTTCATGAGGTATAAAATGGGCGGAAATGATATTTATATCGATCTCTATTCCAATTATCTCTACAGGTGCCGGAACTCTCGCAACCGATGTGCGTATAAGAGACTAATCTTGTTTAAAAGTTGTTCAGGTATCCTGTATTCTGTTCATACAATATTTATTGTAATCTCTGTTCCAGCTGGTCTGACTTGCTACCTTGTCCTGCAAGTGTAAAACTGTGAAATCTTCTTCAGTAACCAACAAATAGTGGCCAATTTCGTCGATATGGATGTCTACGGCAGATTTTTCGAAATTCTTAAGCTGAAAAACGTCCCAGCAATTCTTGTACCTCTACTTGAAGGACTTACTAGTAGTTCGCGTTACAAACACGCATCGAAAAATTTTTTGCATCACCTCGATTCCGAGAGTTCCACTCCTGTACAGAAAATTGCAATAGAGATGATCATAAACATCATTTCCGCCCTTTCTATTGCTCATGAAAGCCACACATTGTATTTTGTAGCACTATACAGCGAGACCTTCAGAGGTGGTAGTCCCGATTGCTGTGCACATCGGTACGTCTAATATCCAGTAGCACGTCCTCTTGTATTGATGCATACCTGTATTCGTCGTGGCATACTATTCACAAGTTCATCAAAGCACTGTTGGTCCACATTGTCCCATTCCTCAACGGCGATTCGGCGTAGATCCATCAGAGTGTTTGGTGGGTCACGTCGTCCATGAACAACCGTTTTAAATCTATCCCAGGCATGTGGGACAGAGTTCATGTCTGGAGTACATGCTGGCCACTCTATTCGAAGGATTTCGTTATCCTGAAGGAAGTCATCCACAAGGTGAGCGCCAAGGTGCTCGAATTGTCATCCATGAAGACGAATGCCTCTCCAATATGCTGCCGATATGGTTGCACTATCGGTCGGAGGATGGCATTATGTATCGTAAAGCCGTTACGGCACCTTCCATGACCACCATTCGGCATGTTGTTGGGCTTATCTGTACCACGCTGCATGCTGTCGTTGTTGCAAAGATGGATCTTGCTATGGGCGTCGGGAGTGAAGTTGCACATCATGCAGCCTATCGCACACAGTTCGAGTCGTAACACGACGTCCTGTGGCTGCACGAAAAGCATCATTCAACATCATTCAACATGGTGGCGTTGCTGTCAGGGTTCCTCCGAGACTTAATCCGTAGGTAGCAGTCATCCACTGCAGTAGTAACAGTTTGGCTGCCTCTGCGAGGCATGTCATCGACAGTTCCGGTATCACTCTCTCTCTTCCATGTCCGAACAACATAGCTTTGGTTCACACCGAGACGCCTGGACACCTCCCTTGTTGAGAGCCCTTCCTGGCACAAAGTAACAATGAGGCTCGATCTAACTGTGGTATGACCCTGTAGGCATGGTGTGTATTCCACTGAATTTTCTACATGCCAGATACATGTTCTCTAATTTCCTGAGTATTCTGTACTTTACATCGTAACGTGTTGTAGGTTTTACTGCGGCTTCAACTTTCAACGGTTTAGAAATGTTACCTACTTTCTGAGATCATACTTGACATTACCATTTTACTTCG
Source organism: Schistocerca serialis cubense (assembly GCF_023864345.2). Taxonomy (NCBI): domain Eukaryota; kingdom Metazoa; phylum Arthropoda; class Insecta; order Orthoptera; family Acrididae; genus Schistocerca; species Schistocerca serialis. The sequence goes on along the minus strand of NC_064642.1, from coordinate 103,044,157 downwards.
TCCGGCGGTTTTAAGTATTAATTTAGTCTCAATATTTTCTTGGTATCCATTAGCTTTGGTTGGCTGTAATACAGGAGTTGGGGAAAAATATGGCAACAATAAAATTACAACACATTACCATGCGTAATATTGTGTAACAAAACCACTGGCAATCAAAGCAGTTTCCTGACATGTCGGAAATGATAAATACAGCGGCTGTAGGTTGTCACGGGAATCTTACACTGATTAGCCACATACTTATGACCATCAACCTACTATCGATATAAACTTGTTCACGCGTTAGCAGCGTCATTTGGAAAGGATTGACTGCTAGTCAGACACACGTATGGTGCATATAGTGCTGCACGTGTGTAGAATGGGGAAGGTGTCTGACCGAGGGCTGATTGTGATGACCCAGACGCTTGGCAGCAGCCTTTCGGTAACTGCACAACTTGTCGGGTGTTGGAGGAGTGCTGTTGTGATTTCCTTCAACACGTGGCGAAACCAAGGTGAAACGACGTCCAGACGTTGTGGGATTGGTTGGCCTCCCATCATCACAGATGTCGGAAGTCGTAGACTGGGCGGAATGGTGAAACAACTCAGGCGACGGACTGTAGCTGACACGAGACTTTAATGACGGGCAGAGTACAAGTGTGTCTGAACACACAGTAAACCGAAGACTCCTAATGCGGGCCTTCGCAGCCGACGACACATGCATGTACCAATGTTAACACCACGACTGATATAAGCACATGACCATCGGCACTGGCCGTTTCGTGGTGGCAGAGCGTTGCATGGTCTGATGAATCCCAATACCTTCTTCATCACTCCTATGGATGGACGTGAATCCGTCGTCTTTCAGGGGAACAGCTCCTTGAAACCTGTAATGCGTGACGGACACACGCTGGCAGCGGCTCCGTTATGCTCTGGATAACATTCATAAGGACATTCGTGGGGCAAGTGGAGCTCTTGCAAGGCACCATGACGGCACAGAAGTGTCGTACACTGACTGCAGACTACATACATCCCTTCCCGATGGCAGTGGCATTTTTCAGCAAGATGAAGCACCACTCACAAGGCCCGGAGTGAGACAGAGTCGTTCGAGGAACACAGAGGCGATTCACCCAACTCACCATATCTGAACCCGGTCGAACACGTCTGGGATGTGATTGAAAGTGAAGTCAGAGCTCATCGCCCCCTCCCCGAAATTTATAGGAACTGAGTGACTATTGTGTGCAAATGTGGTGCCAACTCCATCCGGTAACCCACTCAGATCTTATTACTTCCATGCCGCGACGCGTCCTCGCTGTTGTCCGAGCCACATTTGGATATACCGGCTATTAGGTTGTTAACATAATGTTCTGGCTGATCCTACAAGATAGTGGTAAGTTTTGGTATTGATGAGAGTGGTGTATAGCGATCAGGCACCCTTCTCTCCAAAGTAAACCACAAATCACAATAATTTGTGATCTGGTGATTGCGGTGGCTGTGGAAAATGCGAAAATTCATCTTCGTGTCAGAAAAAGGGTCCAGGGCGATGCGAGCAGTTTAAATGACAAGGCTAACAGTTCAATTCATAATCATGCAATTTATAGTCATAACAGCTTTCATCTTTTTTATACTGTAGTTCCTCTTACTTTCCGTGCTTGCTAAGAAAATCTCAGAGTAATTGCGCCTTATGCAAGATACGTTTCGATTCGTTTTGTTTTTCTAAAACGTGTTCCAGGTCTTTCTACACCATGTCCTAAAGTAATAAGGCCTTATTACTTTAGTACGTTGTGTAGAAAAGATCTGAGGATGGTCATTACTGACTGAAACTGTTCATCGTCAAAAGAATTGATATTGTGATCAAAGACTTCAATAAAAAAAACATTGGTCAGGAATTTACCATTGAAGACCATGTTCCATTTAGATTTCACGGCCGATTTGAGGCGGATTTTGGGTACCATTCTCCAGACGATGTTTCGTTTCGATCAAGGACACTTTCCCTCGTTTCAGTTATTTAGGACTACCGATATCAGGATAGCGCAAAAGAAATGTCTCTGTGCCGGCCGGTGTGGCCGTGCGGTTCTAGGCGGTTCAGTCTGGAACCGCGTGACCGCTGCGGTCGCAGGTTCGAATCCTGCCTCGGGCATGGATGTGTGTGATGTCCTTAGGTTAGTTAGGATTAAGTAGTTCTAAGTTCTAGGCGACTGATGACCACAGATGTTAAGTCCCATAGTGCTCAGAGCCAGTTGAATCAACCAAATGTCTCTGTTGGTAAATAATATTGATTTGTTGCTTTGCTGGTTATACAGGGTGATTCAAAAAGAATACCACAACTTTAGGAATTTAAAACTCTGCAACGACAAAAGGCAGAGCTAAGGACTATCTGTCGGCGAATTAAGGGAGCTATCAAGTTTCATTTAGTTGTACATTTGTTCGCTTGAGGCGCTGTTGACTAGGCTTCAGCGTCAGTTGATGCTAAGATGGCGACCGCTCAACAGAAAGCTTTTTGTGTTATTGAGTACGGCAGAAGTGAATTGACGACAGTTGTTTAGCGAGCATTTCGAACGAAGTATGGTGTTAAACCTCCTGATAGGTGGTGTATTAAACGTTGGTATAAACAGTTTACAGAGAATGGGTGTTTGTGCAAAGGGAAAAGTTCTGGACGGCCGAGAACGAGTGATGAAAATGTAGCACGCATCCCGCAAGCATTTGTTCGCAGCCCAGGAAAATAGACTCGCAGAGCTAGCAGAGAGCTGCAAATTCCACAATCAACTGTATGGCGAGTCCTACAAAAAAGGTTAGTTATGAAACCAGAACGTCAACTACCCGAGGCGATGGATCGGCCGCCAGGCAGCCCGTGACAGAGCACTTCATCACTGGCCTCCAAGAAGCCCTGATCTTACCCCCTGTGATTTTTTCTTATGGGGGTATGTTAAGGATATTGTATTTCGGCCACCTCTCCCAGCCACCATTGATGATTTTAAACGAGAAATAACAGGAGCTATCCAAACTGTTACGCCTGATATTCTACAGAGAGTGTGGAACGAGTTGGAGTATCGGGTTGATGTTGCTCGTGTGTCTGGAGCGGGCCATATTGAACATCTCTGAACTTGTTTTTGAGTGAAAAAAAAACCTTTTTAAATACTCTTTGTAATGATGTATAACAGAAGGTTATATTCTGTTTCTTTCATTAAATACACATTTTTAAAGTTGTGGTATTCTTTTTGAATCACCCTGTATAACGGGACTCATGGTAATGTTGCCTTATGTACAGATATAAAATGCTAATTTCATATAGCTTTTTTCGGTGGCGGAGAACTTTGCGGCTTATGTTTGAGACTAGATTTTGGATTAGGCTGTGATTTTCCTTTACATGATTAACTGAACATGTTCGCTAATTGCTTCTTGCTCGCACAAGAGTAAGGCCTCCCTACACCAATGTTAGGGTCAGCGTGTCGAAATGCGTTTCAAACATATTGTCTCTATATAAGAACCAGTAGAAGAAGCGTCGGATGTTGTAGGCCAGTGGATCTGGGACAGGAAATACCTTCCCCACGGACCATACTTTAATTGCTGCTGACACTTCAATTTTCTTCACTTTTTGAAGTAGGAGTAATTCTCTGAATTTTCAGAACGGCTCTTATGTTGTTTCGTATTTCTCTCTCATAATGGGTTATCATCTGAGCTGGAATGGCATTTAGATAAAGAGAGAGGCAAGCCGATAGTGTGGTACACCTGACGACAATACTGGACAGTTGAGTGGCATCATATCGTATTATCATACGAATCCAGGTTATGTGTAGAGCATCACGCTGTGCGTGTCCGGCAGCCAGGAGATCGAAAATTGGCACATTTAATTCGTCATCATCATAGGTGCCAATCACCTTGCATCATGGTGTTGGGTGTCATTGGGTAAACGTCACAAAGACCTCAAGTTCGAGCCGGCCGGAGTGGCCGAGTGGTTCCAGGCGCTACATTCTGGAACCGCGCGATCGCAACGGTCGCAGGTTCGAATCCTGCCTCGGGCATGGATGTGTGTGATGTCCTTAGGTTAGTTAGGTTTAAGTAGTTCTAAGTTATAGGGGACTGATGACCTCAGCAGTTAAGTCCCATAGCGCTCAGAGCCATTTGAACCATTTCAACCTCAAGTTCGCATTTCCGGTAATTGAAGACCAGCAGTAACATCTGTAGCGGTTTAATGCCGGTGTTCTGAGTCCTATCTTGGTGGTGTCCTTGACGTTATGTTTTAACAAACTAAGGCGACAGCGCCTGTTCTCCATGCTCTCCAGACCAACCTCGATACAGAATGTGTTCGAGTGTTGGCCCGTCCAGCATGATCTCCATATATCTTAAACATTCAAAACATCTGATTATAGTTACCGAGAGGCTGGCATGTACCCCTCGCCAGGAACTACTGTTGAATATCTGTGGCACAGGCCACAGAGTTGAAGCATCATGCATTGGTGTATGCGTGTCTTTCATGCAAGCCCACAGGGAGACCACGCGGCAACCGGATTTTTGCAATTTTTTATATTTATCGTACATGAAGGTCAGAAGTATATGACCCCTCAAAGCAGCTCGATGCAGCTCTCAGAAACTCTCGAGTAAAACAATTTTCTTTTTTTCCTACCATCTTTAATACAATAAAGAACGACTGTTATTATGCGAAGCAGTGTGTCTCTGTGGCAAAGTGGTTGACAGTCGTGTGGAAAGGCGGGGGGGAGGGGTGGCGGGCTTTAGACATCTGGTGGCCATCCTGATTTAGGATTGCCGTGATTTCCCTAAAACGCTCCAGGCAAATGGCAGGATGGTTCCTTTGAAAGGGCACGGCCGACTTCCTTCCCCGTCCTTTCCTAACCCAATGAGACCGATGACCTCGTTGTTTGTCTCTTCCCCCAAAACAACCCAACATCTGGTGGATTCAAAGTTTTGAACAAAGAAGCTTAGAGCATTTCCGTGAGGCGTAAAATATATGAAGAAAATCGGTAGTGCATGGGACTGGTAATAGCTGGACCGAGTATCATTTCGGTCATTGATTTTTTTCCTTTTTCCCGTTCATTTCCAATACCTATGACGTTTACGTATAACGGTCATAAACTGAATACGATAATTAATCCATTAGTGTAATTTTTATAAAAAATGCACATCGTTTTATTCCTAATTACCTGTCACACACAAAATCCTAGTTTTCATTCCCAATCTTTAATTACTGATCTTTTATAAAAGAACTTTTAAAAAAGCAAGACTTCCATATTTCAACATTTCCCACCTTTTTGTCTTAACGCTTCATAAAAATGCCCCTGTAACATACACCTTTGCTTAAATTACGGAATTTGCCGGGATTCGAACCAATGTCCCCCATGGATGAGTCCACTGCTACAGAGCCACGCAGCTTCTGAAATAAACGGCCTTACTGTAGCATATTAAAGATCTTTGGAAAACTTGAATGTTGACTTTCTAGAGAGTTTTGAGAGTTCCACCAAATAGCTTTGGGAAATTTGTGTTTGAATCGTGACCTTCTGTACCATAGCTATGTTTAAAAAAATACAGTAATCTGTGTGCCCTGTGTTCTCGTCGTCAGCTTGATGCCATGACCAGTCGGTTTAGGAACATTATTGGTGCCAGATTTTCCAGCTCTTCGCATCCTCTGTGCTTCCCAACTCACCTCCAGATTTAATGACGTATTCTTCCCATTACACACACGCAGACATTAAGTACAGGGGCAGTTCAATAAGCAATGCGACTTATAATTTTCAGAAAGCAGATTGGTTTTTCAAACTTCCGATACACCATATTCTTCCCCACTCTTTTTGCATGCAAAATCCTTTTTTTCAACATAACCGCCTTCAGTGCGACACCTTTACGGCACTTTACTGGGACGACATGTACGCCCGCGTGGTACCAATCTACTCGCCGACATCAGAGCTAATGTCTTGCTACATGGTAACCTCGCCATCATCCACGTACTGCTCCCAAGGTGCGCATCTGTCAAGGGGTCTAGAAATTCGTGTCGGAAACGGACTGGCAATCAAAAATGGTTCAAATGGCTCTGAGCACTATGGGACTTAACATCTGTGGTCATCAGTCCCCTAGAACTTAGAACTACTTAAACCTAACTAACCTAAGGACATCACACACATCCATGCCCGAGGCAGGATTCGAACCTGCGACCGTAGCAGCAGCGCGATTCCGGACTGCAGCGCCTAGAACCGCGTGGCCACCGCGGTCGGCAAGGAAACTCAATTACAGCCCTCTGCTTCGAAGAGGTCTCGATTAAAGACGCCATTTCGAAGTGTACGTATCGGAGGTTCATGAAACTTATAACGGTACTTCGCGGGCAGGCGTGTCAATTAGCATAATATTAATTAAAATGGGCGATAAATAAACTTTATTTTGGAAGAATTAAAAAGTAATACGAAACTTTGATAACTGCACAGTATTACTAAGAAGCAATATAATGATAAGTAATAAAAAGCAAAGTAGCGAAGACCAAGCGGGACAGAAAGATATGGAGGCGCGTTTGTTTTTTAATACACATAAAAGAACATGTAACACATTACTGAGCTCTCTACCTTCAGTTATCGTGATCGGGCTAGTCGATGAAAAAGTGGTACGCGACTGCGAAATTCGTTAAGGAGATTATTTAATGACTCTTGAAGCACGTTTAAAATAAATCACGTGTGACGAAGTGATCAGAGACGTGTATTGTCGGGTGAAGTGAAAATGATTCCGACAAAATAATTCGAACTTTGTGTTAGCTGGGAAAAATACTCTTAGGAAACTATTATGGTTGTGGAACTCACGAAACTTGTACGAAACGGAAAGCTATAGTTTACGTAATTCTGCATTTTATAAAATTGTGAAACGCGTGTGCGCTGAACATTAAGAGAATCTTATCCTTGGACGGTTGCGGGGGTAACTGATACAAACGACGCGCCAGCATAAAAATAGTTCGCTTACTAACTACCAGACATTAATTAACGGGGACCTAAAATACTAAAAACAGTGCATACACCGCTAAATTGTACCGTGCACGTGAAAGACAATCACATCGAACAATTCGAGAGCGACGAATAGATATTTAAGTGCCGAATTGAGAGCCTGGGTCGTGTCAATATTTGGACATTATATGACACGCGCTATTCAGAACACCATATCGACTATTCTAATACTGAAATTAAGGATATGATCATCACCCCCAATCCCGAATCATGTTTCATATTTAGTTAGTGAAAAGAAAAGTGTGAATAAACAAATTACATTTCAATTTTATCCACGATTTTGGCTTCATTACGTAGTGTTGATAAACAGTATCTGTGCAAGTTTTATACAACGTATCGTCACAATATTTAGTCATCCAATATTCTGGGACACCAAAAATGTAAATGCATGAAATTGTTCTTACAGCGGACGTATAATGTGTGAGCGCGACGAACTATATCGAGAAACTGAACATCCATTACGTACACGCATGTTTATATGCGAAAATGGTCATTGCCGTTACATCAGCATAGAGTTCGAATAGAATCGCCGGAACATTGCAAACCATTCAGATTAATCGAACGTCTAAATACGCATAATGCTGGTATCGCCAGATGTGTTCTTTCTCCTCACCCCCATGGCAGTAATTGAATTAAGAGTCAACCGGGAAATACATTTAAATCAAATGACGACCATTGAGCTAGCGACACGAATTTTCAAACGTTCACTGCCATGTATGAAGGCGAATGACACCACGAGTGCTAACGTCGATCGAGGGGTGTCGTCGTGATCGTACTGAATGACATTGAGCGGTCACAAACTGCAACAGCTGAAGCTTGAGTATTCCAACGATGTCCCACAATAAAGTGCGCTTGTTCTAAACGGAAATTACTCAGAAAAAAAACATGTGTTGCATTAATTATTGAACGGCCCTCATAAAATTGTGTATACTTGCCACATTCGCGCTGTTACAGTTTTAATGCCGAGCAGTGTCAGGTACGGCTACGGAGGAGCTAGCGCCAGCAGTGTAGGGCGCCCTGACAGTGTGTCGTGTGTGTGCTTGTTGCCGGGCAGAGCGGCCGCGCGGCTCGCTGCTGACTCCGGCGCTGAGCGTGGTGGCGGGCGTGGCGGCGGCCCTGCTGGTGGTGTCGCTGGTGACGGCGACGCTGGTGCGCATGCTGTGCCGGCGGCGCGCCCGCAGGCAGCGCCAGCGCCGCAAGCGCAACGACGCCGCCGACGCGCAGGCGGCGCCCAGCCCCGACAAGAGCGCCGCGCTGCCCGCCGCCGCCGCCATCGCCGCCAAGGGCGACCCCGCCGCCGCCGTCGTGGCCGCCGCACTGGGCGGCCCGGGCTACGACGGCGACGACAAGAACCCCGACGTCATCCCTCAGCCTGCCGCAGGTAGCTACGCAGCTGGATCAGCACGCGCAACTGTAGCCTCATTTCTGCATTCTTGTTCTGCAGATCATGTATGTTGTTGTTGCTGTTGTGCTCTTCAGTCCTGAGACTGGTTTGATGCAGCTCTCCATGCTACTCTATCCTGGGCAAGCTTCTTTGTTGTGTCTAGACAAGACAGCCTAGACAGAATGAGAGGAAGCCGAAAGGCACGCGCTTAAACTCACGCAGGCTGGCGTGAGGTCTGAAACAGGATACCTAGTGAGTGCTATAACGAAAAGTACGTAGCTTCTGGAATACTTAACTTTAATCCATTATTGTAGAACATCGCTCTTGATGATACATGCTTCATATAAGAAATATCAATTGAATATGGCGCCTTGCTAGGTCGTAGCAATTGACATAGCTGAAGGCTATGCTAACAATCGTCTCGGAAATGAGAGCGCCTTTGTCAGTGAACCATTGCTATGAACGTCGGCTGTACAACTGGGGCGAGTGCCAGGACGTCTCTCTAGACCTGCTGTGTGGTGGCGCTCGGTCTGCTATCACTGACAGTGGCGACACGCGGGTCCGACGTATAGTAATGGACCGCGGCCGATTTAAAGGCTACCACCTAGCAACTGTGGTGTCTGGCGGTGACACCACATTCTTCATCTCCCAGTACCTACTGCAGCCTACATCCTTCTCAATCTGCTTAGTGTATTCATCTCTTGGTCTCCCCCTACGATTTTTACCCTCCACGCTCCCCTCCAATGCTAAATTTGTGATCCCTTGATGCCTCAGAACATGTCCTACCAACCGGTCCCTGTTCTTGTCAAGTTGTGCCACAAACTCCTCTTCTCCCCAATTCTATACAATATCTCCTCATTAGTTATGTGATAAACCCATCTAATTTTCAGCATTTTTCTGTAGCACCACATTTCGAAAGCTTCTATTCTCTTCTTGTCCAAACTATATATCGTCCATGTTTCACTTCCATACATGCTTACACTCCATTCAAATACTTTGAGAAACGACTTCCTGACACTTACATCAATACTCGATGTTAACAAATTTCTCTTCTTCAGAAACGCTTTCCTTCCCATTGCCAGTCTACATTTTATATCCTCTCTACTTCGACCATCATCAGTTATTTTGCTCCCCAAATGGCAAAACTCCTTTGCTACTTTAAGTGTCTCACTTCCTAATCTAATTCCCTCAGCATCACCCCACTTAATTCGACTACATTCCATTATCCTTGTTTTGCTTTTGTTGATGTTCATCTTATACCCTCCTTTCAAGAGACTGTCCCAGTCCTTTGCTGTCTCTGACAGAATTACAATGTCATCGGCGAACCTCAAAGTTTTTATTTCTTCTCCATGGATTTTAATACCTGCTCCGAACTTTTCTTTTGTTTACTTTACTGCTTGCTCAATATACAGTTTGAATAGCATCGGGGAGAGGCAACAACCCTGTCTCACTCTCTTCCCAACCACTGCTTCCCTTTCATGTCCCTCGACTCTTATAACTGCCATCTGGTTTCTGTACAAATTGTAAATAGCCTTTCGCTCCCCGTATTTTTCACCTGCCACCTTCAGAATTTGAAAGAGAGTATTCCAGACAACATTGTCAAAAGCTTTCTCTAAGTCTACAAATGCTAGGAACGTAGGTTTGCCTTTCCTTAATCTTTCTTCTAAGATAAGTCGTAGGGTCAGTGTTGCCTCACGTGTTCCAACATTTCTACGGAATCCAAACTGATCTTCCCCGAGGTCGGCTTCAACCAGCTTCTCCATTCGCCGCTAAAGAATTCGCGATAGTATTTTGCAGCTTATAGTTCATATATATGTAACTTTTTTTTCCAAGTGGTCAGTGAGGTGATACGAGCATTACCACTATTCCAATTTTTAATTCTTTCTTTTACTTGTGCCTTTTCCCGCAAAGATGAAGGGTCGGCATGGTTAACCGGAATTGTCAAGGATAAATTAAGGGGTGGCCGGATGCCCTGCCTGCAGCCACCCCGTACCACCCGGGACGGAATTAGTGTACCCCAACTGTCTGCGTCGAGTGTAATCCATGGAATAGTGCGAATGTGTTCAGATGTCTGCGAGCCATGTAACTGAGGCAGAACGTGGGGACCAGCCCGGTCCTTCGGGGATGTGGAAACCCGGCTAAGAACCACATCCAGGCTGCCCGGCACACCGGCCTCCGTCGTTGAACCGCCGGGCGGGCTCGATCCGTTGCCGGCGCTCCAACCCGTGTCCAGGAAGCAGCGCATTAGCGCTCTCGGCTAACCTGGCGGGTCACTATACCGGCTTTTAATATCAAGTAATATGGAAGAACACATTTTCTTTGACTGCTAAGGATGGATTAGTGTCCGCAGCTCGTGGTCGTGTGGTAGCGTTCTCGCTTCCCACGCCGGGGTTCCCGGGTTCGCTTCCAGGCGGGGTCAGTGATTTTCTCTGCCTCGTGATGACTGGGTGTTGTGTGCTGTCCTTAGTTTAGTTAGGTTTAACGCCGGCTTGATAGCTCAGCGTGTTCGGTCAGAGGGTTAGCTGCCCTCTGTAATAAAAAACTGAGTTAATCGATCAACAGCGAACTTGAACGGATGTCTTACGACGTCCGCCCCGAGCAGATGAAACGAACGAAAGCGAACAAAATGAGATTTTTTTTTTAAAAAAAAGTAGTTCTAAGTTCTAGGGGACTGATGACCATAGATGTTAAGTCCCCTAGTGCTCAGAACTATTTTTGATGAGTTACCACTTCATGCTCCACTGCTTCCCATGCTCTGAAGATGTGCTATACCGTTGCCTCTGAGTTTAGCTGAAGTGCTATTGACGTGTTTACATGTCCGATTCCGCCGATCCTGCAACTGCTGTGGATGAGTTTCCTGCGTCTATCGGTCAATAAAAACGTTCATACAACACACATGCCTTGTTCTTGTGCTATCATTTGCAGAAACCTTCGTTCCGTCTTCTTGAACCATTTATGAAACAGGAAAATTTTTATGATCACATGATTCTCAAGGCACAGGGACTGAATTGGGTGCGCTGCAAGTGACTTCTGGATATAACTACCAATAACTCTAGCACGAAATATAATATTTCTCTGCTCTCAATTTTAAGGATAACTTCTATGTCTTGTCTACATTTCATATACAGCAATGTAACAGCTAAAATCGTCTACACACAAAGTTTAAGCAATGCGTGCAATGGTTTACTTAATTTGGTTGAGCACAATAGTGTAGTGAGTAGCGTAACAAAATAAAGTATTTTATCGACCAAAGATGTCAGTCATATGTACAAACTTTAAATGTTTTCACCAAACAGTTTCTATCGGATGGTAATCATTTCATAGCAGCCGGAGCACCACATCTCAGTACTGGTAGGAGCAATATTCAGGCAGCACAGTGGCAACAAAGCCGCATTTAGCACCCTAATGGAGTTGCAGTGAAACCGAGCGAGGTGGCGCAGCGGTTAGCACACTAGACTCGCATTCGGGAGGACGACGGCTCAATCTCGCGTCCGACCGTCCTGATTTAGGTTTTCCGTGATCTCCCTAAATCACTTCAGGCAAATGCTCGGATGGATCCTTTGAAAGGGCACGCCCGACTTCCTTCACCATCCTTCCCTAATTCAATGGGACCTATGACCTCACTGTTTGGTCCCTTCCCCCAAATCAACCAATCAACCTATTTAGCAGTGAAAGTGTTAACTAATAGAGTGGACTGTACTTAGGTGTCCATATCCTAACTATAGTCCATCCCACATTTATTATGGTGGTTATAGTTAAGGTTCATATGTCTATTTATTTGAGTAGTATATGAAAGAAAAACGTTCAAAGTGTTAATAAATATCTGAAATTTAAATATCGACACATAAGTAGAAACGCACAGTGATTCATTTTCCTCATGCACCTTCGAGTTCTTTTAGAGAATGTTATTCTCTATTATGTTGATAATTATTATTTTAGAAGTGTCTAATCATCAAACATATTTTTCTTATCACACACTTTTCTCCTTTTTTTTACCTTCACTGGACTGGAATACTTACATGTTTTTGTTTAGACAATTTTGCTTGTATTTGGGACTTTGTGTATTGAGCTTATAAACAATTCTGACACTTTCAGCTCATGTGATGTAATGACATTATGCATTTCCACTTACGTATATCGTAGACGCTGGTGTTCATGTGTTCTTATTCATGTTTTACAGCTGTTCTTCCACTTCTTGCTGATCTATGAAATTTCGTTGTCACAGCAGTAGGAAACGAATATCTGTTCACTTGATGTTAAGTTCTGGACGGTATTGCCAACTGTCGAATCTTATGAACAACCGTGATGACTGGGTCTGTGTGATGTCCTTAGGTTAGTTAGGTTTAAGTAGTTCTAAGTTCTAGGGGACTGATGACCATAGGGGTTAAGTCCCATAGTGCTCAGAGCCATTTGAACCATTTTATGAACAACTGTTAAACTTGTGTTTGTCATATCAGTAATCTGTCCTTGTGTATACGTGTATGTGTCACGGTACGCTTAGGTGATGAAGCAAAACATTTTTCTGTTCACTCTGTGTGTGTGTGTGTGTGTGTGTGTGTGTGTGTGTGTGTGTGTGTGTGTGTTTTAACACGATTGTATGCATTATTTTAACATGGTTCAGTGTATGAGGGTCCTTTTCTTATTTCTCCTCTGTTAATTTATTTTACTAAATTTAGCAGAGTGATTGTGTTGATATGTGTCTGATAGTTTATCACATGTTTTTTTCTGGGCTATGGCTGATTAATCGTAACTCTCTTTTGTTGGACAACTATCTGCAGTTTGAATTTTGAAAATTACATCAAATTCTTTGTAAATACGAAGATCCCTTTTTTTACGCCTTATCCACGGCTTCCCACTTCTTGGCATACGACCCATATCTGCCCCAGTTTTGCAAACTTTAATCACCCTATACCGCTCTCACTTCCACTTCACACTTCACAATGCAAAATTTCGGCCTCACCTTATTCAAGTATTTCCCTTAAACTTAAGTGCTTTAAATGCGAGGCATAAAGGTGACATTGTCTCCAAGCTATTCTCTTGTAATGTTAATTGTTCCATTTTTTACTGTACTATAATCTGCAGTTCATATTAGAAAGACCTACTTCAATCTCGGTTATGTGGCCCCTCAACCATAAATCTAAACTAATTTAACATGAACACTCTGAGGATGGAAATTTAGACCATAGTTATGTGTTTACATTTTTGTTAATTATCATATAACGCAGATTTATTAAAAATACTTGCGTCACGTCGTTGCTAAATAATGAGGAATAAGAATACTGTAAAGACTTATTTAAATTTCTGTGCCTGTTTATGGTCACACTTAAAAGTTTGCAAGAAAGTCAGAATCACGTTCACTCGTCGTCACTGTCAAGAGAGTTCAACAGCAACTGACGCTTTAGAGATATGCCGTTAGCAGTTTCATAGAGTTCAGCACCTATCAGATTTGATAGTACAGCATAAAATAAATGCAGACAACATTTGTACAGTTCTACACTCTATAATAATTAGAGTCTGGCAGCATGAACCACAGTTAACTGCCTGGTACACAGTTATGGGAAATTACAGTATTTCAGAAGCACATGTTTCCTATTTTCCATTAAAAAAAATTCTTTTCTCCATCGATCATAATTGGAAACTCCCCCTTGATTTTCAACATCCTTAGCAATCGCTGCATCAGCTTGTCTACTCCTTATGCAACAGTGAGTTTTTGTCAAAAGAGACGAACCAAGGTTCGTATATAGCAACGACTGTGCAAGGTGACGTTGTGTTATCTGTGTAAACCAGTCACTTACGCGCCGTCTCACTGTATGGTTCATGAATGATCCACTGGAAGAATGTTGTGTTCGCCCGAATCTTTCTAGTGTTTCTTTCACGGTCTTTTCGTTCATAGCCGGATTTACTCTAGGCCAGTTAGGCCGGAGCATATGATCCCAAGAAGAGAGAGAACGCTGAGAAACCCCGGTCACCGCTTGTACTTTCGGTAAACATCGTGAAAAACATTTTACAAGGAAAAATCCTAAGAGAAAAATATTAAGAGGCATTTCCAGAACGTCCCAATTACAAGTGTTATCTGTGGAATTAAGTGTAATAACCACAAGATTTTGAGGGACGCGGAAGGATGGTATTTTGACCGAGTTTCGACAGAGTATCAGGAACGACTCGAGAGAACCCCGATGGGGATGCCCCACAAGTCTGCTGCTGTCGACAACGGATCGCCGAGTGGGAACACGAAAGACATCTAAGAGGAAATACAGATAACGTCCAACGAGTTATCCGGAGAGAGAGAACGTGTGATGTTCCGAAAGCAGAGACCAATAACTCACGGTCAGTTACAAAAGAACCGAAGCGAATACACCACTGAATCCATGTCGCTGCGCGGAATACCTTGCAGAGCAACAGTGAACTTTAACTGGTCGACACAATCTGCGTGTGTTGCCGCGGCTGTAACAGTTCTGCCTCGAGGCAGCCGTGCAGTTCCAAGCGCTCTGGTGGACTCTCAAGAGTCGCCAGGCTGGGATACAGTAGACGGCTGCATCCAAAAGGCATCATCTATAGTGTCTGATGAATGGTAAATAATAAGATTCTTGATAAGATGGAAGGCAAGCGAGGAATCAGCAGCGCTGTGGATACCATAGCACCTTGTTCAGCGTTGAGTTCAGTGCGAGGGCGATTGTCTTTGCTGGTGGCAAGTGCTGTACAGTTCAGTTCCGCATCTATTTCTGTACAAGTTGCCACTGCACTGGTTATGAAATGTCATGATTTCTCGTCTTAGCTATTATCCTGGTAAAAAGTAATCTATTCACCACAATGAGCTGCGTGAAGAGGCTAAGTGGTGCACAAAATAGGAAACAATCTGTTGAAAAAAGGCGGACGCCATTCAAACTAAAAGACAGGGTGTTGTTCTAACGAGGAGAACACGGCAGGTGTCATAAATCGACTTCCCAGGTACTACGCTCACTGGAAGAGGAGCCAAAATAAACGAACACGTGCCACCGCTTATCCGGGATACACGACCGTTTCTCAGAAAACAACGAAGCTTTCTGGCTATTGTATATGCCTTTGAGAGGGAGACACTGCTTCAGTCACAGCGGTGGAGCTGTGACTAGCTCCGTGGCCTTACACTTTTGGACACCGTGTTCGAAACCCGATTATTAGTTTTTTTATTTCTGTTTTTTCGCTTATCTACCCATGTATGTAGAAGATTGTAAGAAGAAGTTTTCGAGTGTATGTTGAAACAACGTTGTCATTCGTCTGCTAATAGAACGTCTGGTGACTGGATTTAAAAAAAAGTAACAACTGAATAAATCTGATGTTATTCCTAGCCACCCATATGTAACAAGCCGGGGACGTACTTTTATTTATTTTTCACTTGAGCATAGCTGCTCTAAATTCTGACCATTCCTTTCTCGCAATGTGTTTTTCCGGTTTCTCGAGTTTTATTTGGAGGAAAAACAGTTACACTCAAGAGCCAAAGAAACTGGTACACCAGCCTAATGTCGTGTAGAGCCACTGCAAGTGCGCAGAAGTGCCTCAACACGACTTGGGATGGACTCGACTAATGTCTGACGTAGTACTCGAGGGAACTGACACCATGAATCCTGCACGGCTGTCCACAAATCCGTAACACTATGAGGGAGTTTAGACCTCTTCTGAACAGCACGTTGCAACGCATCCCAGATATGCTCATGTCGAGGAGTTTTTTGACCAGCGGAAATGTTGAAACTCAGAACAGTGTTCCTGGAGCCACTCTCTACCAATTCTGGGCGTTTGAGGTGTCGGACACGAATGGACGCAGATGATCAGACAGGGTGCTTAAACATGGTCATCTGTCACACTAGTATTTAGGCGTAACAGGGGTTCTATGTCACTCCAACTGCACACATTCCACACCGCTACAGAGCCTCCACCAGCTCTAACAGTCCATAGGTGGCATAGATTCATGAGGACGTCTCCATACCCTTACACGTCCATCCGCTCGATACAATCTGAAACGTGACTCGTCGGCTCACGCGTTTCCAGTCATCAACAGTCCAGTGTCGGTGTTGATGGGCCGAGGCGAGGCCCTACACGAGTGGGCCTTCTGCTCCGAAAGCCCATATCGGTTATGTTTCTTTGAATGGTTCGCACCCTGACACCCGTCGAATGCCCAGCATTGATATCTGCAGCAGTTTTCGGAAGGGTTGCTTTTCTGTCACGCTGAACGATTCTCTTCAGTCGTCGTTGATCCCGTTCCTGTAGGATCTTTTTCCGACCGGAGCGGTGTAGGAGATTTGATGTATTACCGAGTTCCTGATATTCACGGTACACTCGTGAAATGGTCGTACGGAAAAATCCTCCCTTCATCGCTACCTCGGAGATGCTGTGTCCCATCGTTCGTGCGCCGACTATAACATCACGTTAAAACTCACTTAAGGGGAGGAAATACATTAGGAGTTTCAAAAATCCGATTTTTTATTGCATAAATCGTTAGCTTAACTATCCAAGAATACGCGTCAAAATTTCAAAATGTAGTTCGCATTCGTTTAGATTTTATGAGCATGGAACCGAGTGCACATCGGTACCGGCTCGAGCGCAGATAGGGCGGAGCAGTACATCAGGAGAGATGTTTAGGTGGCCACACACCAAATGCGAATGAAAGTTTTAATTACACTATTTGCCCATTAGCTTCTAAACACTTGCACTCCAGACTAAAAATCGCTGAATTGGCGCCGTATGTAGCAGCTGGCATATTCAGTTAAGGAAATTCATTCCTTGTGATGATCATGAACGAGGCAGGAATTGTAGCAGGCACGCAAAGCTTCCATTATGCCGAACAAATGGATAACCAGCGCGTGAGCCGGCAGAATCGACGTAGTTCATTGGAATCGAAGGAAGTTCGGGAAATTCGGAAAGCACTGCTGCAAGCGCAAAACGAAGCCTCTGAGGAAGAAGAAAGATTACTATATGGTGCTGGAATCGCAGATTAATCGATAAGCATTTTACATTATTGTTAACTTCCTCGAATTTCTAGCTTCCGAGAATTTATTTTTCAAACGCGCTGATCTCGAAATGACTTTTACATTATTGTTAACTTCCTCGAATTTCTAGCTTCCGAGAATTTTCAAACGTGCTTATCTCGAAATGACTTACTTCACATTTGCGTGCAGTCTAGCTCAAAAAGCATAGAACCGATCATTATGGAAACTGGTGGTATGATTCTTTACAAAATTACAAATTATATTAACCAACTTGTAAGGTGGTATGATTTTAAGCTTATTTTTCTTTGCATAGTTAAAGAAAAAATCGTGAAATTCGAAGTAAATTGTTCCAACGCCCACAAAATATTTAATTTTCGTTATTAGCACCTGCACTGAGGTTCATATCCTAAGAAAATATGTTATTAATGTAAAATCGAAACCTTTTTTATTTAAGATGAAAATCAGAATGCCTACACTGCACGCAATTGGAAAACTATACTCACAATCTTCAGCAGACATCACAGTGTAACTTTGTTATTTCTGGCTGAAATAATTCAAAAAAATTTACAAGAACTGTTCGAAATATGAGTGAAATGATGTCAAAATTTAATCGAATTCTAACTGATTACTCCAACCCAATAAAAATCCCAAAGAAACAGTGTCAAACAGCCACCTAATGTGTTTTCCCCCTTAAACCACGATAACCTGCCATTATAGCAGCAGTAATCGATCTAACAACTGCGCCAGACATTTGTTGTCTTATATAGGCGTTGCCTACCGTAACGCCGTATTCTGCCTGTTACATATCTATGTATTTGAATATGCATCTTTATACCAGTTTCTCCGGCGCTTCAGTGTACTTGGAGCCGGTTAGCTGTATAATTCGTATGTTTGAGAGTGAACAAGTTATTTGAATCTGATTTCAGTGAAATTCCTGTGGTGCATCTTGCTTTGTAATCAATTACAACCGCCAGTTTACGGAAGAGTGATCCGTTGTGTACGGTTTGCAGCGAAAGTATTGCCACGTATGATATCTTCAGCATTGTTAACTAGAGTGCTGCAACGCCAGTGTTTGACCGGTCACGGCTCGCCTGTTGACAGGGGGACCGAGCAGCTCGTGTCCGGTCCCATAAGACTCGGCTCGGTCACGTACTCGCCCCATGTCTGATGTCCGGATTCCGGACACGCGGATAACCGAGCATGACCGGTCACCGCTGACGTCTCACCTGGCCTCGCCCCGGCTCGCTGCACTGTACTTTACTGTACAAATCGAACGCCTCTCTCTCTCTCTTTTAATACAAAAGTAACATTTCCAAGAACGGGTACGCGACACAGCTAAATTCATAAAACACCTGGAAAGTAAAATGATATTTCAATACAATCGCGGATAGAAGACGAGTCTCATTTCCAAACAAAAGAGATATTTTTCCTGTCATTTATAGGAAACATTAAATAAGTGCTTTCCCTGTAATCTAGAAGACAACCATCTTCATAAAGAAAGCATACAAAGAACATTAAACATTTACAGACGTAACTTGTCATACGTTTCAATCGTTTGCAACATAAACAAAATTATAGTTATTGTTAATCAGCAGGAAATCACTAACGCGTTCCGGATTTAATTGGCTGCGGCAATTTGTTAGTAACATGCCGGCTTTACTAAAGCACATTTCATTAGGTGCGCTTGTTGCTGGGATACATAAAATACGTCTTGCAACTGCAGCCAAACTTGGCAGATCTGTTTCATGTCTGCTCCACCACTTTAAGATGTCATTATCATCTCCGGGGTCCATTAAAATGTAGAGATCTACTTCATCTGCTGCGGATGATCTGTTGTTCCTCCATTCCTTGAAACGAGCTCTCTTTCTGGGTGGTGATGACACAGTACTTGAAGGATCTATGATAATAAACAAAAGAGACAAGTAATAGAGAACTGATATGGAAATCATCGAAACATTTCCGTAAGAGACCGATGACCTCGCTGTTTGGTCTCTCCCCCCAAACAACCCGACCCCCGTTCCCATAAAAACGAGATGTTTTACGTTAATGAAATATTATACGAGTCACAACATTTCCGTTTCTCTATAATACACTTTCCACTAACTATGCAAAAACAATTTATGTTAATGATTGAATGTTGTACCTGCGTGCGTAGCACACATTTGTCGCACATTGTTAAGAATTTCCTGCTTTTCACTTATTTCAAGCATATTAAGATAACGGAAGGACGGCCAAAGAAACGATCTTTGTGAGGTTTCTTGCAACTGTGTTTCTTTAAATGAGTGGTTCCCGACTGGAAAAACAATAAAGTGGAGCTGTTTATGCACGATACGTACCCAGTAGACGCAATGTTTTCATCTACAACCAACAGAAATGTACTCCATACTTGGCTTTTTAGACCTTCCTGTTTCTTTAATGTGTAAACATTGGTTTCAATCTTACGTCTTACTACACTGGCTTCCTCACGCTGCATGATTACAGAGAGAGACACACCACAAATAAGAAGCCCGTACTGGCTGCAGGTTCACACGGATAATAACACGTGTTCGAAGTTATGTGTTACGTATTCGGTCACGGCTTCTATGCTCGGTCACAAGAACTAGTGAGGGTAGCCTATCCAGTTAGGGTGTGCTCGCCCCACCTCGTATTTTGTGCTCGCTTACTCGGTCATGCAGGACTCTATTGTTAACGTTTGTCTTCCGAGTGTGATTCACACGAAGAAACGTCGCAGTCGCAAACCTGCCTTAGCGCGATGCTCTTTGCTCTCCGAATTTCTGTGTTCCGAATTTTTCTGCGATCGCTGTAATCCAAGGTAATAAAATTCAGAATATAGTATAATAATTAACGACCGATGTAAGAATGAAATACTAGAATAAGAGAATTTAAAAAGTTTGTAACCACTGAAAATACCATACACTCGTATATTTTATTGTAAATATATAACAAATACTGTGAAACCGAATTGTAGTTTTACAATTAATATAACGCCCTTGTGTCCCCTTACTTGATACTGCGGACATTACTAGATAAATGAAACAATAAAACCTACCGGGTCCCGACCACACGATGCAAAACCTAGAAGTTGTGACACTAGCCCGTGTGCCCGGTTCGGGCTGCGTACATCGATCGCTAAGAGGCATCTAAATTACGTCTAAAACTTTGAAGGTTGTTTTCTCAGAAACGCTCGTGTATCAACGAATAATCCTCTCTTCTCTACTGTGCAAATTTTCTGGGAAATCGGGTTATGGCAACTGCCACACTCTCCTCAAGAGCATGGAAACGCAAATCTGAACCGCCCGATTTGTACTTCTAACATTAAAAGTCAGCATTTAGAGACCATCTAACAGAACAGACACTGAGAACAACTGGAACTCATTCTGAAATAGTGCATACCGTGCCCAAATCACTTTCCATTAACATACTGGAAGAACTTAAAACACTAAAGACATCACTAGCAGAAAGAAATAAAAAATTCAGTAGCCATTGTAAGTTCAAGAATTGTACATACTTCAAGAAATTTTATATCGCACTCAGACCGCAGCGTTAGCAAGAGCTCATCATGTTTGCTACAGACCCATTCGCTGGAAGACAATCTCCGTGTCTCATATACGCAAAATTTATTCTGAAATTTGTCCAGACTGTTCAAAGTAGAGTTGACAAATTGACTCATAAATTTAAAAAATGTGGTAGGAATATGCACGAAATGGGAAGGTCACGTAACTGTTAGACGAAGATTATTTAAAATATGTCTTTTTCAAAGGACATCATTTTCGTCGTTGACTGCAGAAATAATATTCTTTTCATTTTTGCAATTTCCGTGTTTGGGCCGTTTTCATGTGATACTCCAAAAGACATCGGTTCAGCACATGTCAGACTTTAACGTCTGACATGTGCTGAATCAAAGTCTTTTGGAGTATCACATGAAACTGGCCCAAGGGCCGAAAGTGCGATAGTGAAATAAATAATATCTACAGTGAACGGCAAAAATGATTTCCTGTGAAATACTCCGCATGACTGTGAACCCTGACAATCAGGAGTTAAAATGCGTCATTCTTCCGCACGTGGAATAGGAAAAATTACGAGGGCTATTCGGAAAGTAAAGTTCGATCGGTAGCGAAATGGAAACGATTGTGAAGTTCAAAAATGTTTTATTTGAAAAAAAAAAAAAATAGTTAGACCTTCCACCTGCTTCTCTGCAAAGTCGCCCCACAGACTTAGACATTTGTCAGTGTTGCGCCAACTTTCCAATGCCCTTGTCGTAGAAGCTAGCCGCCTGTGCTTTCTGCCACATCTCTATGCTCGTCTACAGCTCGTTGTCGGTGCCAAAATGTTGTCTTCATAGCCAATGGTTCATGTGAGCAGAAACAAAACTCAGTGGGGGCCAATTGCGAGATGTATTATTGGCAATCAAATACTTCCCATCGAAAACGTTGCAGGAGCATTTTCATTCAAAAAATGTTCAAATGTGTGTGAAATCTAGTGCGACTTAACTGCTAATGTCACAGTTCCTAGGCTGACACACTACCTCAATTAAATTATTCCAAGGACAAACACACACATCCATACCCGAGGAGGACTCGAACCTCCGCCGGGACCAGACCCACAGTCCATGACTGCAGCGCCTTAGGCCGCTAATCCCGCGCTGCGCATTTTCATTGTCCCTGCAGAGTGCGGGAGAGGACTGTTCACGAAGAGGGAAACGCTTGACATGTGATGTGGGCTGAATATCTTCAGGCGGTATCCCTCACCGGACCCTCACACTTCGCGGGAGATACTTTTTTCTAGACGTCTTTACGTACTCACTGTGCGCTGAAAACTGAAAAGAGCGACCTGATGGGATCAACGGGCATACTAGAGACACTGCCCAACACATCTGTGCAAAATTTCATCGGATTTTCACTGTCGTTTCCATTTTGCGGTCGATCGGACCTTGCTTCCCGAATGGCCCTCGCACTTTAGATTAATAATCATAGATAAGTGGGAAAGGTAGACTAATCAGACATTTTACAATCAAACCTTTGTAGATGAAAGACGCATATGTACCTACACCTTAGTAATTTTCCCACTCAACTAAACTCCATTTCGCCAGCCCTCTGATGTTTACTTTTACAGAAACGTCAGAATTCTCAAGGAAAAAGTGAATATGCTTGCTACTTACTGAAAAGTACTAGGAAAGGCGTTTGGAAGGAAGATTCCAGAGAGATACTATCTTTGATTCCTTATTATATTTGTCCACCTACTTTCACAGGAATGGCGTGGTCGTATCGCATTTAATCAAAGACAGAATTATCTTTTTTCCATTTAACTGAACTGACTTTTTAGTATGGTTTCTGAAAAATCCAGGTGGTTGCAAGGCAGTGACCTCATAAATTCGTGTGGTTGTCAACGAATTTGTATTTCAGTTGCTTCTGCGAGAAATGCCATCACTAATTTTTGTTCCAGCACAGCGAGCGACGCAAGCGATAGCGAGTAAGACGATTCCGTAATCTATTCTGTAGCAAACGGAAAACACATTTGAATAAAGTTTGCTGTAACGATTCGTTTATTAATGAGATCACTATTCGCAGGAAAACGCTATTTTTGAATTATTTTGTGTGGCATACACTACTTCAGGAGATTCTGGACAATAAAATTGAAAAAAAAAAAGAAGATATAAAGTACACGGGCGGGATCTGAGCCCATGCCGCCACCGTGGTAACCGTGAATCTTAGCCGCTGCTCTACGCTCACTCTGTGGAAACACGACTACCTTTGCCGGTATAGAAAGTTTGCACGGACCTCAACATCGATTTTCTCGGAAATGAGGGGCCATCACATGAAATCCTAGCATTAAGGTACTTATGACAGGTCTCTCTTCGACCCATCAAAATCTGTGATTAATAGGTTTGACGGTATCCTTGCCAGATGAACACGTTGCTACAGGAGACGAAGCCGAGGCGTGCCGCATGAGAATGGTGAGATCACAAATATAAAAAAAAATGTACCGTATTTTTTGTCTCTAAAAAGTATTATCAAAAAGGGAAAAAAGAAGTACCTTAATTTTCTGTCTCTTACAAGTATTATTAAATCTCTGAAAGTCAGTATTGCTGCAGTACTTCCCTGATCACGTACAAACTCGGTTGATGACTTCTTTCTGTTTTATCGCAACAGTAAATATTGATTTTTATTTTATTTATTTAATCGTATGGTGATTTTATACAATATACAGTTGATATAAGACAAATGATTTTATATACTATATATGATATAAGACAAGATTAAACCTTTAAATCCGTGTTTTTCAACCAGTTAATTAATATGGATGTGAGAGTGAACAAGTCATCAGGAATTCCAGGGTATGAACGAAGTGGACAGCGTTGGACTAAATGCTCAATTGTCTGCTCTTCTTGATTACATTCACACATTGGTGAATTGATCCAGCCCCATTTGTACCTGAAGTAGCCACAACAACAATGTCCAGTCATTAACCTGTTGAGGCGGCACCAAAGTTCCCTCGGTAGGTCAAAACCTTTTGGCTTCTTTGTGGGCTCAAAGTGATGGGCTCTTGTTCCCATTGTTTTTGTTGACCATTCATGCTTCCAGCTTTCATTTAGATCCAAACCATCAGCGATGAGTTGCCCTGGAGTAACATTTGCTGGTCTTCTTGATCGCAATAGTTGCTGTGGCGGATGACAGAATTCCTGGTGCAGTGGTAGAGAAGGTGATGCAGAGATTTTCTTGGCCTCCCTCAGCAGAACTTGTTTCCGCCTTAAGTGAGGTGGAGGGATGTGACTCAGTACAGGTAAAAAGTGGCATGGGATTGATTTGATGGGACCAGTAATGCAGCGAACTGTGTCGTTAAGTTTTGTGTCTACCTTCTTCACATGTACACTTTCCAACCTGACAGGTGCACAGTACTCAACAGCAGAGTACACAAGACTGATGCCAGATAAACGGAGACTGTCAGTAGAGGTTCCCCAGATGGTACCACTGAGCTTATGCAGTATATTGTTCCTTGCAGCAACTTTATGAGAAAGCTTGGTGATGTGCTCTTTGTAGCTCAGGGTTCTATCTAGAGTGATTCCGAGATATTTTGGTAAAGTATTGTACCTCAACGTTTTTCCGTTGAGCAGAACTCTTGGCTTGTAGTTCGCAGCACGATTCGCTAGATGGAAGCAAGAGACTTCAGTTTTCGATGTGCTTGGGATCAATCTCCAGTTCATAAAGAAAGTTGACGTCTTCTCCAGATCCTCCGTAAGAATCCGTTCACCATCTTCGAAATTACTGCTCTGTGCTACCAGTGCTACGTCATCAGCTGAGATGAATTTAGTTGATATTGTGGTTGGTAAATCATTAATGTATAAATTGAATAGTGATGGGGCTAAAACAGATCCCTGTGGTAGTCCATTACTTAGTTTCCGTTTGTGGCTTTTAGAGCTGCCTAGAAACACCTCAAATTGCCTTTCACTAAGCATGCTGGATATTAGATCCACAATTTCTAGACTTGGTACAACTAGCAGTAGCCTGTAGATCAGTCCCTGTCGCCAGACAGTGCTATACGCGGCTGTCAGGTCGATGAAGACAGCTGTTGATTTCAGATGGCCTTGGAAACCTGCTTCAATATGGGTAGTTAGGGTCAGAACTTCATCGGTGCAGCTGCGTCCTTGTCTGAAGCCAGCTTGTTCAGGAAGGGTAGCAGCCTCGATGAACGGTGCTATTCTGGTTAGGACTCGTTCCAAAAGTCTGAATGTACAACTGAGCAGTGCTACAGGGCGGTAGCATTGATTAATTTGATTTGATGACACTACTCTCTGACAACAAAACGGTTAACTGAATTTCACGTACTGTGCCTCTCCGCTGGTAGCTTCTGCAGTCAGTACTATTTTTCAGTGGAACACGACGAGCACGCTGACTTCTTAGCATCCTGTCACCAAAACATATCAACGATTGAAGGCTCCTCGACGGGGGTGATGTCGCCGAGCCGCGGTCGGCTACAGAAGCAGCCGCAGAGGGCCGTCACGGGGCCGGGACCAGGAGGGGGCGGGCCCTACGGTAGCTACTGTACCCTGCGCAACGGCCTGCCGCTCCGGGAGCTGGCCCCGGTCAGCCCGCCGATGATGCACGTGAGTATTCCCTCCATCAATTACGTCCTTATTCCAGTTATCTTGTTGTTGTTGTTGTGGTCTTCAGTCCTGAAACTGGTTTGACGCAGCTGTCCAAGCTACTCTATCCTGTGCAAGCTTCATCATCTCCCAGTACCTACTGCAGCCTACATCCTTGGAAATGGAAATGAGCGTTTGGCGTCATTGGCCGAGAGGCTCCTTGCGGGACAGGTAAGGCCGCCTTGGTACGGGTCTTATTACATTCGACACCCCATTGGGCGACCTGCGAACGTTATGGGGATGAAATGATGAGGAATCCAGCACAAAACCCAGTCCCTGAGAGGAGAAAATCCCCGACCCAGCCGGGAATCGAACCCGGGACCGTAGTACGGCAATCCGTCACGCTAACCATTCTGCTATCTGGGCGGACGTTATGTTGTATGGAAGCTGTAGAGTGAAAACTTCCGGAAGGAGTGTCCCCCTACTAACTGTGCCGAGTGTGACGACGCACGTCGCCGCTCCATGCGGCGTATGTCACGAGTTTAGACAAGATACCTGGTTAGTGTGAGTTACAGATAGAAGGCAGCAGCTCTCACGTAAACCGACTTTGAACACGTGATAATAAGTCCCAGACACGTCGGTTATAACACATCAGACATTAGCGAAGAATTCCTGTTTATGAGGCAACATTGTCTTTTGTAGGTCTTCAGTATCGCAGATGCAATGTCTCCAGACGCATAGGATGACCACAGGTGTTTGACGAATTGGTTTCACATCGGGTCCAGTGGACTAGAGCAATGATTGATGCTCTGTTAACGTCGATTTCAATACAGGGTGAAGGGACACCTTCCTGCCAGCATAACGCTGAGACAAATGAATCATATAGGCTTCAGCAGCGTATTATCGGATCACTTTGATGATATCTCGATATTGAGCTCAACGTCTAAAAACGATTTATTTTTATTTAGCGTATGGCATCTACAGAGTAAAATTGCACACATACTATTAACTAATATAATAAACGAATTACAAATATATTATTAAATGATTGATTGCAAACAACAATACGCGAAAGATTAGGGAAACAGCCACAGCAGCTATTACAAGTCCACATCTAAGCAGGAAACCCACTGAACAGAACGTAGAGTAGCATTCATGATATCCCTCCATTCTCCTTCAAACCTACTCGCAGGACATTCGAAGATAGGGTGAGGGATTGTTTGATCTTCTGCACCACAGTCGCTTTGTGTGTCATCAGTGGGTTTGCATTTGTGGAGAATGGCCTTACACCTGCCACGGCTAGTCCTCACACGGTTAAGTCTGCACCAAGTTATTCTGGGTATTTGCATTCCTTCCACCGGTATCGAAGGATCAAAATCAGTGATGAGAGGATGTTGATTATTCAGCGATCGGTATTGCCTCCATTCCCTTGCTGTGTCGTACGAAGTGTAGACCTCCAAGACGGTGTACCCGGGGCAACGGTCCGTGACGACTGAACGGCAAACAATCTACACACTAGGCGACCGAACAAGAATGAATTTCTCTCACGGTCAAAAAAATCTACAGAGAAAAATGAAAAAAAGGCTAAAAACGATCAACGACATCGACATTGGACAATGGGGACCGTGACGGCGTGTACTACGACCAGAAGAATCCCGGTTTCACATCTATCGAGTTGACGGCCAAACGAGAGTTTGGCGTACACTCTATGGAGCTATGAGCACCGTGTGTGAACAATGCTCCTTCCAGGCAGGAGACGGCTCAATCAAGGTCTGGGCTATGATTACATGAACGCAACTAGACCCAACAGACCAACTGCAGATGTACGTTTTGTGGACCACCTGCATATTACTATAGAACAATATGACATTCACAGCCTTTCTATTCGACGCAGGTGGCTACATGAACACCGCAGAAGGTTCAGGACCACCGGCCCCGCAGATCATCCGATCTTAAGCCAGTTCCGTCTTTATAAGCTGTTTAGTGAAGCTATTTATCGTCGATCCAATCTCTCCGGCAACTTTATGACCACGGCTGAGCCCTGAGGTTATCCGATCGAGCACTTAATAGGTGCTCTCCGTACGCATGTAGCCTGCGTGAACTCACCATCAAGCACAGAACAACAACTGTAGGTTCTGCTGCATGACGTGTGGATCATCATCTGTCTAGAACGTTTCCAAAATATTGTCGAATCAATGTTACTTCAGTTTTCAGCACTGGCAAAGGAGTGACTCACTAGTAACATCAGATCTAATGACATCTCATGACGTCTTCTTTTCACTTTTGACAAAATTAGCTGCAAACTTTTTATTTCGTGTTGATTACGTAGGTTTACGACAAGTTTCTTTCAGCGTATGTATCGTTATCAAGTGTTCCTGTTGACATTATACATAAACAAAATGTCAGAAACATTTAATAAAGACACATATTTAATCTACTTCTATCTGATATTACTGTGAGATCTAATTTTATACAATGAGGTGACAAAAGTCATGGGATACCTCCTAATGTGCTGTCGGACCTCCTTTTGCCCGGTGTAGTGCACCAACTCGATGTGGCATGGACTCAACAAGTTGGTGGGCGTCCCTTGCATAAATATTCAGCCATGCTGCCTCTTTAGCCGTCCATAATTGCGAAAGAGTTGCCGGTGCAGGTATTTGAGCACGAACTGACCTCTCGATTATGTCCCACAAATATTCGATGGCATTCATGTAGGGCGATGAGCGCAGTCAAATCATTCGCTCGAATTATCCGAAATGCTCATCAAACCAAACGCGAATTGCTGCAGACCTTTTACATCGCACATTGTCATGCATAAGAATTCCATTATTATTTGGGAACATGAAGCCCGTGAATTGTTGCATATGGTCTCCAGGTAGCCGAACGTAACAATTTCCAGTCTATGATCGGTCCAGTTGAACAGAAGACCCAGTCCACTCCATGTAAAAACACAGCCCACACCACTGCGGACCTACCAAGCACTGTGCTTTTTTAACAGTTTGGATCCATGGTTCCGTGCGGTCTGCGCCACACTCGAAGCCTGACTCGAAGACCAGGGAACATATTGTTCCCATCGTCTAGCATCCAACCGCTACGGTCACAAGTCTAGGAGAGGCGCTGCAGGCGCCACTCGCGTCGAGATACTTTCGTCGTGTGTCCCACATTGACTTCTGCAGTTATTTTACACATTGTTAACTGTCTGATAGCGCTCACAACTCTATGCTAACACTGCTGCTCTCGGTCGTAAGCGAAATCGTCGGCCACAGCATTATCCGTGGTGAGAGGCAATACTAAAAATTTAGTATTCACGACACACTCTTAACACTGTGGATCTCATAATACTGAATTCCCTGACTATTTCCAAAGTGCAGTGTCCCAAGCGTCTAGCTCCAACTATGATTCCGCGTTCAAAGTCTCTTAATTCAGTTCGTGGGGCCATAATCACGTAGCAAAGCTTTGCACGTGAGTCACCTGAGTGCAAATGACAGCTCCGCCCCTTTATATTTTCTGTACATAACACTAGCGCCATCTGTGTACGTGCATATCGCTATGCCATGACATAAAACGTCGTCAACGTAAGGTCTTTTTTATATTGTGTTGTCAACGTACTATTTACTTTCTATGGAACAATATAATGAAATTTTGTGTTGCTTTTTGACACTTATAAAATGACAGATCTTTCTAATGATGCTTTATGTTTACAAGTAAAATATATCTTAGGTACTCAGATGCCTTTTGTCAGAGACATTGTGTATCACGTAGATGAGTGATGTTAATGTGCCATTCTCCACACCTACAAATCCCTCATCTGTCCTATCCTCTGTTATGCCAGCGTTGCCTGGATCTCCGCCCCCACCCGCTTTTACAAGGCCCTCCAAATCCTTGAACGCCATGCGCTCCGCCTTGCCTTCCGTATCCGCCTTCCTTCCCCCGCTCGGCTCCTGTATGAACTGATCCCCTTCCCCCACCTCCTCCTGTTCCTCCAACATCTCCGCATCCTTTACGTTGTCCGCAGGCTTGATCCCCCCCACCCTCTGGTTTCCTCCTTCCTCTCCACCCCATGCCCATTGCCGCGCCTCTATCGCTGTATCCCTCCCTCTCTCCACCTCCACACCCTCCATCTCCTTCATCAGGGCAATTTCCAACACCTCCCCCTCCCAGATGACGAAGTTCGCCGTGACGTCTACCCTTCCTTCCAACTATAACCAGGCCTTGTTCCACCCCCCCCCCCCCTCCGCAGGGCCCCCTTTTTTCCTCTTCCCTCCTTCTCCCCAAGCGGATTTTCCTCCTTCTCCCCCCCCCCCCCCTGAGACCCTGCACCCCATACTTGCCTCGTTCCTTCCCACATCCCTCCCTACCTGGCCCTCTTCAGCGCACCCCCCGCTCATCTCCCCCATCTCTTCCCCTCCCTCCCTTCTTCCAGTCTCCCTCATCTCTTTGCGCCTGGCAGATCCTCTGGTTTGATCATCATCAGTGTGCCACATCAGTGTTGTGTTTAGTGCTGTTTCTCCTGTGCGTCAAGAGGTGTGATTTTAATTGTGTACTGCCTTGAGGTTCGCCGTCAGTGTTTGTTATGTGCTACACCATCCGTCGATACTTTTTATGCTCCAGTCATACTGTGCCTTGTGTTCTTTTAATTGTCGCAGTGTGTGGCTTTTTGTGTGTGCTGCTTTTAAACAGTTATCACAGTTTTTTATCTCCATTTTACGGTCACCCTGATTTTTTTTGTCTTACATGATGTTCCCCCTTTTTTATATCTATGTTCACCATATTCTCTCCTGTGTTATTTTTAAATGTCTTCTCTTGTTTGTTCGTCTTTCGGCTGAAGAGCAGCGCATATGCTGCTGCCAGCCCGCCCCGATGGGGAATTGAAATACAATAAAGAAAAAAAAATAATGTTAATGTGCCCCCCCCCGAGTCCTTTTGTATACTCCTCCTCTGCCTTTCCCCACTCCCTGTCGCGGCTGCCCGCCGGAGTGGCCTTGCGGCTCTAGGCCCCACAGTCTGGAACCGAGCGACCGCTACGGTCGCAGGTTCGAACCCTGCTCGGGCATGGATGTGTGTAATGTCCTTAGGTTAGTTAGGTTTAAGTAATTCTAAGTTCTAGGCGACTGATGACCTCAGAAGCTAAGTCGCATAGTGCTCAGAGCCATTTGAACCATTTGAACCTGTCGCGTCTGCCCAGCACCCGCCCCCCTCCTATGGTTCCTCATCCTTCGTCAGCTCCTTTCCACCCTCGCCCCACTTCGTTTTTTCCTCTCCTTCCCCCCCTTTCCTTTCCCCTCATCTGTCCAGGTTTCTGCCAGCTGTACTTGGCTGTGATATATCATATTTGTGCCAATTTTCTAGTGCAGTGTTCACGTGAATGTTCAGTGTTGTTCGTCTTTCCAAAGTGTTGCGAACAGAAACCATGCTGTCGCTGGGTGTAAACTATATATCTCTTGCGAACAGAAACCAGACTTTCGCCGTGATTTCTTTTTATTTCTAATTTTCTGTCTACTCTTTTACCTGTCTGCTGCATATGTATTTTATTAGCATCATGAACCCTCTGTTCTATGTGTTAAGTTCCCCGATTTTCCGCCATTTTACCATTTAAGTCACCGATTTTATCGCCTGCTTTTATTATTTATTATCTTCATCTTTTTAAAAGTAATTCCGTAGGCTGAAGAGCGGCGTAGTACGGTGCTGCCAGTTCGTCCCCTTCGGGAGGAATCGAAACTCAATAAAGCCCAAAAAAAGAAACTGTTAATGTTGTCCTTTATTTTCTGTTTATCGTCTTGCTTTTATCCCATTTCTTATTCTATTACGTCAATGAAGTTATATAGATAATTTTTGTGTTTAAGATGTCATTCGGGTATCTATTTGTGCGTGCATAAAGTTTCCAGTTCTTCCAAAATGTTCATGGTTCGACCTTCGGAATTCTACGTAGAATTTTCATAACTTTATCGCTTACGTTCGCTCCATGACTGCTGATTTTTAGGTGTAGGTAAAAACTTAATTGTTTCCCTTCATAATCTCTCGTCTTTTATTGAAATTCAAGAAATAAACAATTTGCAGCAAATTTTGTCCGTTGTATAAAGGGGATGTCATATTATGACGTTGCCCAGCGAGGAACACTTTCTATGACTTTTGGCCACTCAGTCTATTTTTTTGGTAGCTTTCTTTCTTTTTCTGGCAGGGAAATGCTAATACCTAGCCTTATTTCTGTTCCTCGCAGTCTGGAGTCGAGCAAGACCTGCACACGTCAGCACAGACGACGGGCGCATCGCTAGAGCACGTGGGCACGCCGGTCGGCGTGATCGCGCACATGTCTTCTGCGACGCTGCCTCGCCACTGGCAGTCGCCGGGGGCGGTGCCGGCGCCGGCGTCGTCGGTGGTAGCGACGCCTGCCGGCTACCCCGTGCCTCCGCGGCGCCACCTCTACTCCAGCCCCGTCCACCTGCTGACGTCAGAGCAGCTCACTGCGGCAGGGCCGGTGGCCAACAAGCGCGAGAGCACCGTCTGACCGGAGGCCGAGCTCTGAGGCCCGGGCCCGGGGGACCCGGGGGCGGACCGGGGGCGGCGTCGCTCCCGCGCCGGCGCCACCTCCAGCAGGAGGCTGCGACCCGCCAACCCGCGCTCGCCACGCCAGCTCCCCGCCGACCTGGACCCCGACATCGCCGACGTTGCTCTCTGATTTCGCTGTGCCGCAAGTGTATCCTCAGGGACGATGTAGCTCTGCAGTGAATACATAGCTCTGCAATACCTGAAACAGTGGACTAAATAGTTATACCGTTCCGCTAAGTCTGAACTGAGAACCAGCAGGTATCGTAAATTCGAATTACGGACTACAGCCGACGCGTCCCAGGATAACAGTGAAGCGACGTCTATAGCACTGGACATAAAACTTCAGGAAAAGACATCGCCAATTTGGGTAAAAGAATCTATGTTAATATGAGAACAGAAATTCGTAAATACAATGATACCGTGTATATAACAGCAGGTACAGTGAGGTTTGCAACACTCAGAAATCGTGTCTATAAAGTGTCCCATTTTTCATGAATACATACATGTGACCATGCTGCAGTTCCCAAACATGTCTTCGTTACTGCGAAGACCCGCCGTTCATGACCGAACATGAGTAAGGCCCTACCACCGGCAAAGAAAAAACGGCGAGTAGCTACGGCAGGAGGAGATGCGAGCTCTAGTGGTGAGTAAGTTAATCACGTGGCGCCTGAGACATCTGCGAAGTCGCAAGTGGGCAGAGCCGATTAAAGGCGGCCCCAGCACTTGCGTCGTCTCCAGTAACAACTGCCAACTCGACGCAGTTATTCACCTTCCCTTTCTCGCACTACAGCCGAGTGAGAACCACGCGGACCAACCACAGGGATTGCTGTCATCGACATTCCACACTCCATAAATAATACTTGCTTCCGAGCTTGCCGGCCGACAGGGTCCAACAATATACACATGGAAAGACAGCTCATTACCTGAAGCAGTTGTCTGGATACCTAGCTTTTCGAGTCTCACCGAACAGCTGAGTGCTGGTACCTTAAGTCAAGAGGACATGCAGCCCACGGCATTAACCTAATTCTGCGTAACGTATCTGGCGGGATATTCAGCATCATTGCGACATGCACACCTGCACTCCTATAGAACGCGAGCCGCACAGCTTGTGGAGTGTTGCTGCTGTCAGGTATTTTACTGATCTGTTTTATTCCACACTGTATGATGAGGACAGTCTCGAAATTTTAGAAGTGAAGTCTCGCAGTCAGTCGCCATTCTGTCACAACGTGGACGGAAGGATCCTTTAGCTTGTGCTCAGACTGACCTCATGTTTGCAGGAATTTATGATTTTTGAGGCTACAAATATGCAAAAACCTATTTTCCATCTTTATTTTCTTGTAACGTAACCATTAAGAAAATTCTTGCGAATTTAAATTGAAACAAAATGAATTATCAGGAACTTTTACCCCTATTTTCTCGACATTAGGGTCCATAATATGAGTTCCACAACATTTCATTGCAGTTCTGCAGCACTGAATAGACGCACGTCGATGGTATGAAGCGCGGTATCATTTACTTGTGATGGTATCGCACTGATCCTAGGAATCTGCAGATTTTGTTGAGATGCATTAAACTCTATCGTTATCAGCGTAGTCAAATCATACGCTAGAATTGTCCGGAATGTTCTTCAAACCAAACGCTTAACTTTTTGATAAATTCATGAGATATTTACGATGAACTATATCGACGCGATGCTGTTATATTCTGAATGGTGTTATGTGCCCTCACTTTGACGATTTGTTAGTTACGAGTCATCAAGAGTAAAAATATCGAATTTTCACTCACGGGCTTTGTTGCAGCTAGCTCTCAGATTTTGCATATTTGTAATCCTTACAGCAATATCCTGTGCAGGAACAAGAGCTTTCTTGGAATGGCGATTGCAACTTGTGTAAAATTCTTTAATCGGAGGAAAACGCGCTACCTACAGTAAAGGAAACCAATACAATATTACCATAGCCCTTTTGTATATTAGTTGTTTTCTGCAGTTTTATCTGAAGAAACTTCGTAGAAAATGAACACAGAAATTCAATCAGTTTCACTATGTTAATTGAACATGCAGTTTTTCAGTAATTATCCAAACAAAATTTTGCAGTAACAAGACAGATCCATACAGTTTTTCTGTATCCCTGCAAAACTCTAAATTCTTGTCTGAACTACACAACCCAGTTGTCTTACACTGTGATCCTTTTGGCTATTCATGAAACAGCTTGCCTTTTTCCGCTGTCAGTACACGACAAGGTACTACATATGTTGCTCATTAAAGTCAAAATAAGTGTATGATTTACACGAACATTTAAAATTTTGAGCAACATACATCTGCAACGAAGGCACTGCTTTTATAATATTCTGACAAGATAAAATAAAAATGGCTACTGTGTAAGTCCTCAGAAACTTTGTATATAGCTTCTGGTTTTTGAATCCCACAATAACGAGCACATTTGCTCGTAAGAAATTGTGAAACAAGTCTTGAACTGAAACATGTCAAATCTTGGTAGAAACAGGGTAATTTCAGCTACTGAAAATGGATATAAAATGATAATAAACGTTTGTGCTCACGAATTTCTTTGCTGTAAGTATCTACGTGGGACTGCCCTTGATTTTCCTGTAAATGTATGGACATTTGAAGTTTGGCGCGTTAGTATTTTCATTGTCGTGGAGAATGGATGATACATCACAAATCTAAGCAAACAACTCATTTTTAAATGTGAAAACAGGTTGTGTGTAACTACCCTTCGTACAGTGTGTGCAACAATGATATCTCAGACATTATCAGTGACAGACAATGAATGAACTGAAATAACTTTTTGAGAAACAGTCAAGTGCCCTTTTGTAAATTACTCATGTTTGTGAATGAACTGTTTTTGTATCCTGTTCTTTGTGGTATAACAATACATTTTCGGTGTTTGTATATATGGCAAATCAAATTGTTCAAAACTCAAGGAAGAGGATACGAACTCGTTACTGAACATACTAATAAATGTTTAAAATATCTTTAAAGAACATGACATGTAAGAAAAACACTTTGTGTATTTTTGTTACTCCTTACAATTAAACAACTGTTTCTTTGCACATTTCCCTCAATGGATCAATGTAATCACTCTTTACTTAAGTTATATATCTATTCAAACGACAATATAATTTTAAATGTAATAAATGATTTCATTAACACAGTAAACACACTATTTCAAATATGGAAAGACAAATGTATTGCTTGGAATTTTGTGACTTCTTATTCTTCAGCTTATCTCTCATTCGCATTGTAAAATGTTTCAGCTAGAGAAAAAGCCTCGGGCATTTTAGAAAGGAAAGGCAAACGGTAGTTTTTAGTATTTGTTCTCACACTTCCAAAAGGATTCGGTTTTGTATATACACTGCCGGAAAAAAAATTACTATATCCATTTAGAGGTTTGCATTTCACTTAAAATTTATTGTTGTAAAAGTGAATATGGAGTAAATGAAATGATTATATTTACAGGTCGATAGGACAAGCGGTTCTGAGGTCCCGGGTACCGAAGCCAGCTGGAACACCGAAATTAATACGTAGTGTAGCCTCCGCAGGCGGAAATGCAGGCTCTGATTCTGGTATCCATTCGATCGTACAGATGGCGAATCTGTCCTGGGATATGTTATAGTACACCTGCTCGGTAAGTGCAGGTAGTTTTGTAAGAGTTGGGGGTTGACGAGTCGCGTTGGTTAGTTATGTTGCTCAGGGAAGTCGCTAGGCATCATATAGAGCACGTTGAGCGTGCAGCGTGTGGGCTAGCACTATCCTGTGGGTACAACAATCACCTTTTTGTTGCAGCAATGGCAAAGGAAAGAATGTAACATCATTCTCCAGGTACCAAGTCCTCCAGAGACATCAAAGGTGAACGAGAATAGTACACTACAGGACATTAAAATTGCTACACCACGACGATGACGTGCTACAGACGCGACATTTAACCGACAGGAAGAAGATGCTGTGATATGCAAATGATTAGATTTTCAGAGCAATCACACAAGGCTGGCGCCGGTGGCGACACCAACAACGTGCTCACATGAGGAAAGTTTCCAACTGATTTCTCATACACAAACAGCAGTTGACCGACGTTGCCTGGTGAAACGTCGTTGTGATGCCTCGTGTAAGGAGGAGAAATGCGTAGCATTACGTTTCCAACTTTGATAAAGGTCGGATTGTAGCCTATCGCGATTGCTGTTTATCGTATCGCGACATTGCTGCTCGCGTGGGTCGAGATCCAATGACTGTTGACAGAATATGGAGTCTGTGGGTTCTGGAGGGTAATACGGAACACTGTGCTGGATCCCAAGGGCCTCGTATCACTAGCAGTCGAAATGACAGGCATCTTATCCGCATGGCTCTAACGGATTGTGCTGCCACGTCTCGATCCCTGAGTCAACAGATGGCACGTTTGAAAGACAACAACCATCTGCACGAACAGCTCGACGACGTTTGCAACAGCATGTACTATCAGCTCGGAGACCATGGCTGCGGTTCCCCTTGACGCTGCATCACAGACAGGAGCGCCTGCGATGGTGTATTCAACGACGAACCTGGGTACACCAATAGCAAAACGTCATTTTTTCGGATAAATCCAGGTTCTGTGTACAGCATCATGTTGGTCGTATCCGTGTTTGGCGACATCGCGGTGAACGCACGATGGAAGCGTGTGTGTATTCGTCATCACCATACTGGCGTAACAACCGGCGTGCTGGTATGGGGTGCCATTGGTTACACGTCTCGGTCACATCTTGTTCGTATTGACGGTACTCTGAAGAGTGAACGCTACATTTCAGATGTGTTACGACCCGTAGTTCTACCCTTCATTCGATGCCTGTGATACCCTACATTTCAGCAGGATAATGCACGACCACATGTTGCAGGTCCTGTACGGGCCTTTCTGGATACAGAAAATGTTCGACTGCTGCCCTGGCCAGCACGTTCTCCAGATCTGTCACCAACTGAAAACATGTGGTCAATGGTGGCCGAGCAACTGGCTCGTCACAATACGCCAGTCACTACTCTTGGTAAACTGTGGTATCGTGTTGAAGCTGCATGGGCAGCTGTACCTGTACACGCCATCCAAGCTCTGTTTGACTCAATGCCCAGGCGTATCAAGGCCGTTATTACGGCCAGAGGTGGTTGTTCTGGGTACTGATTTCTCAGGATCTATGCACCCAAATTGCGTGAAAAAGTAATCACATGTAAGTTCTAGTATAATATATTTGTCCAATGAATACCCGATTATCATCTGCATTTCTTGTGGGTGTAGCAATTTTAATGGCCAGTAGTGTAGTTTATCGCAGTCCTGACCATAAGGCCTGGGGTGGGCCGTTGTGTCTTTCACGAATGCACTCACTGGTATTACGTCTTCTCGTACACGAAAAAGACCATCACTTGTGTGCAGTTCTTCTTTCATCACTGAAGACCAAGATTCGCCATTCCGTCTTCCAAGTGATCCTCTGCTGGAGGCAGTCGACCTGTAAACGTCGATGCTATGCTGTGAGTGGAAGACGGGCCTGAGGTTTGCTTACCCGTAGTTCCACTTCAACAATTATTGCCAGATAATCTTCTTATAATGGGTGCAACGAATTGCTGCCAAGTAAGACACTTTGATGAGGCTTAAAAATTGTTGTACCTTGGTACACTTTTCAGACTTTCGCCTCCAGCCAGCCCCGTAATAAAAATCTAAACATTCTTATATTAGATTTTGAAATGATAGCCTCCCCTTCATTTGTGTGATGCAGTCTGTTTTGAAATTACAAAAATTACTCCTGAAAGGTACGACGCACAACATGGTTATATACCTGGGAACAAATATTGTATTCAGATTTAAAAGTATTACATTCAAGGAAATGTACTTGCTGTGTATAACAGTTTACGTGCTGCACTGTTACTCTACTACACACCATTAACCAGTATGTGAAGTCAAATTCGGCAGAAATAGCATCAATTAGCAGTTACCTGTTGAAGACACTAACATAAATGTACATTTTGAAAATGATAAAATTGTAAAGAAATAGAAAAAACTTAGTTTATTCGCAAATGTCGCACGTTTCATCGTAACAGAGCTTCTTGAATTTGGGTGTACTAGATGGTGCATGACTGGCCAAGTATGGCTTAACCGTTCACACATTATGAACTCGTTTTAAAGATATGAAGTATTCCTTTCACCATAGAAGTCTCTGAGGAAATAATATATTCGAAATAGTTATCAAAGCTACCGTTTGGGCTGCGTATACAGCAGAGGCATTATTGACCCTTTTTTCATGCGAGAAAGGATAGCTGGTAAACATTACATTGCTATTTGAGGACAATTTGTGGCCACACAGCCAGCGTTGGAGGACAGACCGCATCCCACTGAACAGGTGTTTCGCTATCTTGGCGATAAATTTGGGAACAGAGTCAGTGCGTTGGCTTATTGCAAATTTGCTACCTCAGGTATCGATTGGCCTCCGTTTTCTGCCAACCGGAACCGTTCCACAACGCTGGACGAGCTTGAATCGGTGTTCTGTGTGGCATCTTAACCAATTTCCGTTGTGACAATACAGAATGTGGCTCCAAATTGCATTGTTCGTTTACACCGTGTGCGTGTTGCGAGTGGCAGACATTTCGACAATATTGTGATGTGCCTGCAAAAACTGCTTGCAGAGGACGAGTTCAGCTACGCAGGCTGATACTCTAGGATTCTCTGTTTGTCAGTCTTTTTAGAGATTGTTCTGGACTAAGCTTTTCGATAGAGGTTGTCAAATTAAACGCCTTTCAGCCGTCAAATTTCAACTTTATTTATTTGGTAACCATTTTCAGAGTTTTACTACGCCATCTTCTGGCCCCCGACCGACGTGTAGGAAGAATCTGCCTCGGTTGTGATCAAAACAGGGGCCAGCCATACTGGTATTAGTAGATATTTGTTACAGCGATCACTTCAACCACCATCAGCAGACCGTTAGATCTAAGAGTCGGCAGATAGTGGTTGAAGTGCTCACTGTAACAAATATCTGCTAATACCAGTATGGCTGGCCCCTGTTTTGATCAGAACCGTGGTAAATTCTTCCTACATGTCAAGTCGGAGGCCTGAAGATGGCGCAGTAAAACTCTGAAACTGGTTACCAAATAAATAAGGTTGAAATTTGACGGCTGAAAACTGTTTTAATTTGACATCTTGTGATACTGTAGAAGGTGCACATCGGTCAGCGCCATCTGTTAGCAGTTTTCCGAACTTTTCCGATACTTCTGTATAACGTCTGTATAAAATTCTTACAGCTTTCGCAATAAACATACCTTTTACTACGCTCGTTAATTTTCGAGATATGTAATTCTGATATTGTGACTCCTTCCATGGACATCCTATATATGCGACGCTATAAGGATGACGTATTTAATAACTTGAGCTTTTTCTGGTATTTCACAGTATACTTTCCAGGTATTTTTGCTACTGTCTAGTGGTGCCAACCTAATCCACTTACAGCGTGTCCCGTTAAAGACCAAAGTCGACCTAGAGCGCTGTTCTTCTTCTATTTGCAAAGCAGATATTATTTAACAGGTAGTTTTATAAATACTGAAATTAGTGTAGAGCATCTTTTAGATGGAGGGTGACTGCAAAGCAAGAAAAATATTTAGTGTTTCTTGCATTGACTTGAGAGGACAGTTGTGG
This sequence comes from Schistocerca serialis cubense, assembly GCF_023864345.2. Classification (NCBI taxonomy): domain Eukaryota; kingdom Metazoa; phylum Arthropoda; class Insecta; order Orthoptera; family Acrididae; genus Schistocerca; species Schistocerca serialis. The sequence goes on along the minus strand of NC_064642.1, from coordinate 103,004,567 downwards.
GAAATTGCTTTTTCCTTTGCCACGTTCTTCCGTGTCAGACATCTGTTGAGCAGAGTCCATAGGAGCTGAATCCGCCTAACGTATAAAACGAACTATCTGGATAACAGTTCCCTAAAAGTCACAGTACTTGCACGTGATGACTAGCTGCAGAGACATACGATGTAAGACAGAAATTGTTTGGCAAACGTAATCAGCAGCTTCCGCCCTGTTATCCAGTGAATAATTAGCGACTGAGTACCTAGAAAATTCACCACTATTATCTCTTTTAGCTAAGGAATGTGTACTAACAAGTACGTGCAGTACGATAAGATCGACCGTTCTGGCACTCGAAACAGAGTCAACTACTCCGATTTGCGTGATGAGAAAATCAATCGTTCACTACCCGTAGGAGATAAAGTGATAAATTGCTGGAGATTATAGTTGTTTTTTATCTGTAGGCTGCATTAATGAATAATTTCTGTCCATTCGTCCTATCGAGTACCTCAATTACTGTGAAATATGAGTTCAAAATTTGAGAAAGGATGAAACGGAACTTCCCTTATCGGAGTGAACAGAACTATTCCACATGGTTCAAAAATGGCTCTGAGCACTATGGGACTCAACTGCTGTGGTCATAAGTCCCCTAGAACTGAGAACTACTTAAACCTAACTAACCTAAGGACAGCACACAACACCCAGCCATCACGAGACAGAGAAAATCCCTGACCCCGCCGGGAATCGAACCCGGGAACCCGGGCGTGGGAAGCGAGAACGCTACCGCACGACCACGAGATGCGGGCATTCCACATGGTTGTACTTACCTCAACAGATTCACTCATCTACACACAGTACGTATTCTTGTCTGTGAAATGCGTTAGTCAGTCACTACGTGTTGCTGAGGAATGATAGCACGGTTCTTCCATTTCTCATCGTTCTTAAGTGATATAATTCATCTATTGGTACAAAGAAATCAATAAGACATTCATAACGTACGAACCTTCCTCGCTGAAGACAATGAGTTACTATGAAGTCCTCCTGACCTAGAAGTTCCGCTAAAAGGTAAACTTGTTGTCTTCTCTGTTGCAACTGTGTAATTGGCACGAAACGATGAGTAAGGTCGGTCTTCCTACTGTTCTTCATGAGTTGTATCGGGTATTTTCTTCACACACAGACATTACGATACACCACTGTCATCTGAATATTAAACGGATTAATGGGTATGTCAGACTCTATATTCCTCCACAAAATTCTACTCATAGCTTGATGGCATATAGCATCTTTGGTTTCCGAACTCACTACTCTTACTCGTAATCTGATCAAACGCTTAAGGAATATCCGCAAACCCGTTCCTGCTGAGATACAGGCCAGTCTGACCTCCCATTTCCGTTTCTCTGCGCGTTACGTAGAAATAGAAACTATAGGCAGCGCTGTATGTGGTTACCATGCATGCACACATAACGCTCAGTAGTTCTTCGTAATCAGTAACTCACTTTTCCATCTGGCTCCACATGCTTTAGTCACTCGGTCCTGTAACGTCTTCATATTGTCGATGGGTTAGGCCTACATCAATGCCTTTAAATGTCCCCATAGACATGAATCCAACGGATTCAGGCCCAATATATGGGAACGCCATGTTACTGGACCTTCTTGATCAAAACCATCTCCCACGAAACGTTATGGTGATTTACTGTAGCACGATCCGTAGAAGATGGGCTGGTATCCTATCGCTCATAAAACACAACCATTGTCGTTCTGCAAGTGTTATGTTCTCCAACAGCGCTGGTAGTTATCACAGTGTAATTCCTGCCTAAACATTGTTACTGAAGTAATCTTGATCCCTCACCTCCACGACTTCTTGAGGATTACACCTGCCCTTAAGCATGTATGGTCGTAATTCACTGTGTCATAATCGAATACCACTTATTATGCGTCACAGCTAAAACCGCCCATACTTCCAGAGGTATTGGTTTCCGGACATATTAATCTCGGAACTTGCAATCTAATTTTGAGCACCACTACTTCCCGTCAGAAAATGTGACACTTCTTTTTTAAACACCTTGTGTATCCTCATGGCGAATAAAAATGCAGACCTCTTTTAAAACATTTGAGCTCAAATTGTTTAGAGGATTCGTACAAATAAGCTGCAGCCAGTTTTAATTTCCATCACATACAGAACAGCACTACGAAAGAAGTCAACAGAAATTGTCATGTAGGCTATGGACCAGCTACTAAAGCACTGTGGTCAACAGGAAATACACTCCTGGAAATTGAAATAAGAACACCGTGAATTCATTGTCCCAGGAAGGGGAAACTTTATTGACACATTCCTGGGGTCAGATACATCACATGATCACACTGACAGAGCCACAGGCACATAATCACAGGCAACAGAGCATGCACAATGTCGGCACTAGTACAGTGTATATCCACCTCTCGCAGCAATGCAGGCTGCTATTCTCCCATGGAGACGATCGTAGAGATGCTGGATGTAGTCCTGTGGAACGGCTTGCCATGCCATTTCCACCTGGCGCCTCAGTTGGACCAGCGTTCGTGCTGGACGTGCAGACCGCGTGAGACGACGCTTCATCCAGTCCCAAACATGCTCAATGGGGGACAGATCCGGAGATCTTGCTGGCCAGGGTAGTTGACTTACACATTCTAGAGCACGTTGGGTGGCACGGGATACATGCGGACGTGCATTGTCCTGTTGGAACAGCAAGTTCCCTTGCCGGTCTAGGAATGGTAGAACGATGGGCTCGATGACGGTTTGGATGTACCGTGCACTATTCAGTGTCCCCTCGACGATCACCAGTGGTGTACGGCCAGTGTAGGAGATCGCTCCCCACACCATGATGCCGGGTGTTGGCCCTGTGTGCCTCGGTCGTATGCAGTCCTGATTGTGGCGCTCACCTGCACGGCGCCAAACACGCATACGACCATCATTGGCACCAAGGCAGAAGCGACTCTCATCGCTGAAGACGACACGTCTCCATTCGTCCCTCCATTCACGCCTGTCGCGACACCACTGGAGGCGGGCTGCACGATGTTGGGGCGTGAGCGGAAGACGGCCTAACGGTGTGCGGGACCGTAGCCCAGCTTCATGGAGACGGTTGCGAATGGTTCGCCGATACCCCAGGAGCAACAGTGTCCCTAATTTGCTGGGAAGTGGCGGTGCGGTCCCCTACGGCACTGCGTAGGATCCTACGGTCTTGGCGTGCATCCGTGCGTCGCTGCGGTCCGGTCCCAGGTCGACGGGCACGTGCACCTTCCGCCGACCACTGGCGACAACATCGATGTACTGTGGAGACCTCACGCCCCACGTGTTGAGCAATTCGGCGGTACGTCCACCTGGCCTCCCGCATGCCCACTATACGCCCTCCCTCAAAGTCCGTCAACTGCACATACGGTTCACGTCCACGCTGTCGCGGCATGCTACCAGTGTTAAAGACTGCGATGGAGCCCCGTATGCCACGGCAAACTGGCTGACACTGACGGGGGCGGTGCACAAATGCTGCGCAGCTAGCGCCATTCGACGGCCAACACCGCGGTTCCTGGTGTGTCCGCTGTGCCGTGCGTGTGATCATTGCTTGTACAGCCCTCTCGCAGTGTCCGGAGCAAGTATGGTGGGTCTGACACACCGGTGTCAATGTGTTCTTTTTTCCATTTCCAGGAGTGTATTTAAATTGGTCCAAACATTTATTCAAAGAAAATTAATATTACCAATGTTGTTGAGGTTCCGCTAAAACTTTACAATGCAGCAGTGATCACTAATTCTTACTACAATGGAGACGCTCACTGATAGGCAGTTCACATTTTGCCAAAAAAGAAATTTTGATCGTCAGAACTTGGAAGGTCAAGATAGGTGGATACGCTGATCCCTCCGTCTTATGAGTGCCTTCAATATATTTGGAGGCCCATTAGAGACTACTTCGCTTTATAAAGCCTTCTTTACTTCTTTTCCCCAAAACTCAAAAAATGGCTCTGAGCACTATGGGACTTAACTTCTGAGGTCATCAGTCCACTAGAACTTACAACTACTTAAACCGAACTAACCTGAGGACATCACACACATCCATGCCTGAGGCAGGATTCGAACCTGCAAGCGCAGCGGTCGCGCAGTTCCAGACTGTAGCACCTAGAACCCCTCAGCCATCCCGGCTGACCCCAAAACTCACCTATGGTAGAAAAAAAACATTGTATTATATTGTATGAAATGCGTCAGAAAGGCGAATGGCAGCCTAGCTACCCTGCGCGGCTCCTCTGGCTGAGTTTACAGCTCAAGAGTTCAAAAAAATGGAGGTTGAGTGGTGATTTGGCAGCCGAACAGTTGAATTCCACGAGCCACACGGCTACTCTGGTAGGTCGCAATACTCCCAAAGATTACGTGACCATTTTGGCTGATCAGGTCAATACGATGGTACAATCTTTGTTGCCACTAGTGATACTGCGTTCCTGGACGACAATATCCCGGTTAACACACCTCGCATCGTTGAGGACTGGTTCTGCCTGTACTAGTATGAACTGTCGAATCTGCCCTGGCCACCACAGGCCCTGATCTTAATATTGATGAGTCTTTGTGATCTGCCATGGAGAGAAGGGTGCGTATTCAGTATCCACCTCCATCATCGTTACCTGACTTGCCACTACTTTCAAGTAACTGTCGTCCAAGATTCCCTTGAAAACCATACAAGACTGTATTGCGAGAAACCTGGAAACGGTTTCAAAAAAGAACTATTTTCCTAAACGTGTTAAGCGTTGTAATTTGTAGTGTTCTTTGGTATTTCCATATTTTTATCCACCCCTGTACCTCGCACTTCATTAAAAGGGCGCGGGGTCTTCCATGGAAAACAATATAATTCATGATTCTCTTGAGAGGGGTGGTCACTGGGAAATGAGGAATCCAAGGCTTTAGCTACCAAGTGACAGTTCAGCTTCTTAAGCAACTAATCGTATTAATTTTAGCAGTCAATTTTGTTTCCGCAAGAAAGATCCGATAAATACGGAATAAGATACGAAATCTCTGTTTCTCTATTAAGCTAAGTGCTAGAAGAATTTTAATTATAGCTTGAAGTTCTATTACCATTCACCACGTTCTAATTCTACACTGCAATGTTTACACTCGTAACTGAATTAGTGACAGCAACACCGGGTAGTACGCGTTGTCTGCCTGATGAAGGTGGCGACAAGTTGTCTTTTGTTAAGATCTCTCTGAGACCGAAAATCTTCTCTTTAAGATAAAACACGGATTCTCCAAAGTGTTATCGTGAGAAGCTCTGCAGGAGCTGTTCATTCACGATATCTGAAAGCACCAGATTCCGGCGCCCATGTCGGTAGCGTATGTTTGTTGAGTGAACAACTTTAACAGGGCTCTCTGTCGTCTCTCCTCGTGAGACTCAGAATTAAGACAGAGTATCAAAAGATGGAAGGATTAATCTTTAGAGATGTACGGACTACCACCGCTCCCTAGCTGATAACTCATGTACTGATCTTCTGCAGGTGTCGGACTTCGTTACTTACAACAGGTGTTTCGTAACTTACGGCAGCACTGATTAACAAAGAGATGCAGCAGGGAAGCTACAGAGCAATGAAAGTGGGCTGGTCTGAAAAATCATATGTTTAGAAATGGACAGGTAAATGAGAGTTAACTGTGTCACAAGTTCCCTAAACAATCACTCAAAGATAAGCATCTGATGGGCTAGCCGTAGGACTAGTCGGAAGATCAAAAGTTCACGCAAACAACAACGCCTTCAAGGTAAAGCAGAGAGAGCGCAAACATAAATTAACAGAACCAATACTACGAAAGGAGCTAGCTGTGAGTCCAGAATACGGCAACAGTAGCAGGAGTCGGACAATAGAGCTTACTAGCCACCTGTCGATACGCAAAGTACTTTCGCAAAAGTTCTAAAGATAGCGCGTACTTCAATTCGAGACGCTTACAATAATTTCCACAACGAAATTCTGTCTCGGAATCCGGCAGAAAACTCAAAGAGATTCTGGTCTTGAATAAAGCACACGAGTGCCAAGACTAAATCGATATCTTCACTGCGCGATAACAACGACGAAGTCACTGATGACAGTGCCACAAAAGCAGTGTTATTAAATACGATTTTCCGAAACTCCTTTACCAAAGAAGACGAAGTAAATATTCCTGCATTCTAATCAAGAACAGCTGCCAAGATGAGAAACATAGAAGTAGATATCCTCGTTGTAGCGAAGCAGCTTAAATCACTTAACAAAAGTAAGGACGCCGGTTCAGATTGTATACCAGCCAGGTTCCTTTCAGAGTATGCTGATACAATAGCTTCATATTTAGCAATTATGTGCAACCGCTCGCTCACAGGAAGATCTTCACCTACGGACTGGAAAATTTCTCATGTCACACCAATACCAAAAAAGGCAAATAGGAGTAATTACAGGCTCATATAACTATCGTAGATTTGCAGCAGGGTTTTGGAGCATATACTGTGTTCGAACATTATGAATTACCTCGAAGGAAACGATTTATTGACCCATAGTCAGCACGGATTCAGAGAATACTGTTCTTCTAAAACACAATTAGCCCTTTATACTCATGAAGTAATGGGTGCTATCGACATGGGATGTCAAATTGAAGCCGGCCGCGGTGGTCTCGCGGTTCTAGGCGCGCCGTCCGGAACCGTGCGACTGCTACGGTCGCAGGTTCGAATCCTGCCTCGGGCATGGATGTGTGTGATGTCCTTAGGTTAGTTAGGTTTAAGTAGTTCTAAGTTCTAGGGGACTGATGACCACAGCCGTTAAGTCCCATAGTGCTCAGAGCCATTTCAACCATTTTTTTTTTTGTCAAATTGAATCCATATTTTAGATTTCCAGAAGGCTTTCGAGACCGTTTCTCACAAGTGTTTTCTAACCAAACTGCCTGTCTATGGGTTCGTGATCTCCTGTCAGACAGTTAGTAGTAAAAGACAGAAAGTCATGGAGTAAAACAGAAGTAATATCCGGTAATCCCCAAGAAAGTGTTGTAGGCCCTCTATTGTTCCTGCTCTATATTAATGACATAAGAGACAATCTGAGTAGTCCTCTTAGATTGTTTGCAGATGATACTGTCATTTACCGTCTTGTAAGGTCATCAGATGACCAAAACGAATTACAAAATGCTTTAGATAATACATCTGTATGGTGCGAAAAGTGGCGATTGACCCTGAATTAAGAAAAGTGTGAAGTTGTTCACATGAGTACTAAAATATATCCGCTAAATTTCGATTACACGATTAGTCCGACAAATCTGAAGGCAGAAAATTCAACTAAATACTTAGGTATTACAATCACAAAAACCCAATTTTAAGCTATCACATAGATAGTGTTGTGGGTAGAGCAAACCAAAGACTACGATTCATTGGCAGGACACTTAAAAGGTGCAACCACTGCTTAAGCCACGCTTGTCCGCCCTATTCTGGAGTATTGCTGCGCGGTGTGGGATCTGCATCAGGTGGGACTTACGGATGACATCGAAAAAGCACAAAGAAGGGCAGCTCGTTTTGTATTATTGCGAAATAGGGGAGATTGTGCCACAGACATTATATGTGAATTGGAGTGGCAATCATAAAAAAGGCGTATTTCGTTGAGACGGGATCTTCTTATTAAATTTCAATCACAAGTTTTCTCCTCCGATTGCAAAAACATTCTATTAAACACCTACTTACGTATGGAGAAATGATAATAACGATAAAATAAGAGAAATTAGGGCTCGCATAGAAAAAATTAAGTGCTCGTTTTTCCTGCGCGCCGTTCGAGAGTGGAACGATAGAGAGACAGCTTGAAGGTGGTTCATTGAACCCTCTGACAGGCAATGTATTTTGAATAGCAGAGTCATCACGAAGATGTAGATGTATATCGCTGTGTAAACTTAGCACCAGCACAGTCGTAAACATAGTAGTTGCGTGGTGCTTCGTAACATTCTAAACATCACAAGCGTGGTAATAGAAGACAATACTTGCCAGAAAATGACGGTAACTGCTGTACGATAAAACTCACAGCCTCGACACCCTTAGAAACTGCAACGGAATGGCGGTGGATAGCTGCCCTACGGCTAATTAAAGACTTGGTCGATGAAGTGCCATACTCCTCTGCGGTGTAAGAAAACTTCCTTGTAGCCAAACGAACAGAGGTTGGGAGTGTATCCGTTTCTGCTGCTCCGACAGAAAGGAGCTGCCAAGCTCTTGCCTCCAAGATTGGTGGCCCGTATAACATTAACTGCCTACGAGTGTTTGCTATCAGTTACTTAATTTGGTTTACTACGCACTATGCCCCAACAGAACAACTAGTCCTGTTGCGGGGAAAGCCACGTACAACACTATACACAGCACAGTTTGTGTATTGATACTATATTTATAACCAATTATGGTATTTAGATGCAGTATAACGTTACCCTCTGTGAGGATTTTAGCAGAATTGACCGTGAAATGCCTGAACGGTTTTGCTTATCGGACATGAAGTTACGTAAACACACTGTAGGTAACTGATCCAATTTAGAAAGTGTTTTAACGAATCACTTGCTCCAATGAAATAGAATACGGTCGCCAGCCTAATTAGACATAGAAATGTCTAAAATTTCTTTTAAAGAAAAAGTAAGCGTTTTAGTGGAAAAACACAGCCATTACTTCTTTCCTACGAAAGTGCAATGAACACAGTTGCAGGCAATAATGTAGTAAAGGGGATACTAACAGTTGTTGTAGAACATGCCTGTCCTCACACACACAAAAGGCACTGTTACACTCATCAGTTTTAAATACTTCGTCAGACCTGAGTAACTTCATCAACACAACAAATGAAAACCAATAATAAACTGGAAATTGGACATGGGCCTAGTCTTATTTTGTCAGATATTTTCTACACAGCAGAAATTCAATTAAATTTCACTTGCATAAATATTCACACTTTTCTTTAAAAGCAAAGAAGTAACTGTATTCATGGATAATGTTGTCCATAGTAACTTTATCTTCAGTGAGAATGAAATAGTAAGTGGGTGCTCATAAACTGATATTACACTTTTTAGCACACAATCTGCACAAAACGCAACATAAATTTCAAGACCAGCGAGAATATTCGTTAATCCAGTAACTTTACGTATTTTTAGCAACTTTCAATGGGAGGCCCTTAATCTTGACCACAGTTGTAAAACAAACTAACACACTTTCATGAATAATTCAAAGATTGTCAACTGTTGGAATTCTCTTTATGAAATATTGACTCGCCTTGTATGCATTTTAATAACAGATTTTACAGTAGATATGATCAACAGGTATTGTATTTCAAACCACTTTTAAGAAAATTTACTTTAAAGCTAACCTCAAAATGGATTGTTGGCTGTTAGTTATCATCATAGTTCTTTACTTTTGAAACCAGAAGTCAAGCAAGTAATTTTAAAAGCCCACAAAACTTTAAAATTAATTAGTTCAATCACTGGGAGGCTTTCACAAAAGCTACACATACTTCCTCCTCAACTTTACCTAAATACACAGTAATTTTTTTTGATAGCCTTTTTCCACTCAGTTTCAAACAAAATTAATCAGATAATTGTCTTTCTTTTCGATTATCAGTTCTCACACTCTGGACACTAGGAAATCATTGTTCAAAGGGAGAGGATCGTGAGAGGTATTTTGATGAGAAACAAATCAAGGTAGGTACATAAATTTAGGTATGAGTTACCTTGTATTTGCACATACTAGATGTGCTGATTCATCACTTTACAAGCTATAATTCCTCCTCTCTGTTACAGTGATTGCGCATTATTGGTGGCGAGTATATAATGGCAGATGGACTTGGAGCTGTAATTGATATGATCTGTTACTTTCTTCATGGCGACGATCATCAGATGTTATAGTAATTTCAAGCCGTAGAGCATTGTATTAAATCCATTCATCCACCTGAGGCTTTGGCATAATAAATCCAAGCACTAAAAGCCTCACTCGGCACCTCCACAGTGCACCTTCCAGTCACTAGCTGCCAACTGTACGGTAGCTAGCCTTCGACTGACTCTCATGTCCGCCTTTTCACTGGCACCAACCGCATTTTGCGAGAGCTAAATAACTTCCGTTTTCGAGGGGAACCACTCCATGTTTTACCATAACATGAACCAAGAGGCCTAAGTGTGGATCAGCAGTTACCAAGTTACAAGGAAACATTTTTAAGCAATCATTGCATTTACCCATATTAACTCGTCAATGCAAAATTATTTAACCAAATTCATCCATTTTTAAATACAACCAAAGCAATTAGTCAGTAAAGAGAAAACATAGTACAATATACCAAAGAGCACATGTAAAAAATACACTTTATTCGAAGCATAATTAATGAGAAGAAAAAATTACATTATATCTTACTATGCTGTTATACCCAGAATGTCGCGGATCCCCAGAACGTGGAAAACGTGGTATCCCTTCGCCATTGCTTGGCCTCAACGACTATTCGAAGTAACCGCTAGGAAACCAAACTTGATTTTGCCATCTTGGGTGTTCTCTATATTATGTAAATGGGGAATATCATAATTATCCTACCCTCTATGTACACAATACCTCGGCAGAGTCAACGGACCTGGGAAAACCTTCACCATTGGTTTCAATGAATGCCCATTCACAGCCAGTAACTCCTTTATGCTTGGGAAAAATTAGTTTAGTAGTATTAAATGTATGATTGAGATTGACGACTTGTTAATTAACTGACCGATCTAAGTTTGGTATCAATCTACTCGGAAATTTACTGGAAGATCTAATCTATGATTAGAATTAAAGAATTAACTTTGTTCGTTTCTCTTCCTCTGTGGTAGGGAGTAGTCTGGACAGACGTGGCGACTTCACCAAGTGCGTTAAGTTCTCGACTAAGTCACTAGGCTACGGGTTAATGCTGTGCTCCGCAACGTCACTTACTGAAGTAACTGAGAACGAACGAAATATGAGGACAGCTTTGTACCTAAATTGAAGAGTATTTAGAAAAAATCTGCGTACCATCTTAAGTGACTTGCCCCAAGAGGACAACATAAGTGGTGCAAAAAATACGTATACAAAATTTTAGAACGTTTAGAGAGGATAAAAAAGCATTTTCAGGTGCATCGACGCTCTTGAAGGACACTGACATGTCCATCCTGCCGTGTGTTTAATATTATTTTAGAGATTTGCTGAGGATGTCATCCCTTTACATTAAAGTACGACTGATAACTCCTTGTTAATGATTGTCTAATACTCTCCAGAAGAACTTGTTGCCTGTTTGGCTGTTGCCGCAGCTGCAGCCAATATTCGTAAATAACATGGTTGTTTTGAGAGTAGTAGACATTTATTAGCCGCGGTTGCCAGATGTGCATCAGTGTAAACCGACAAACAGTTTCACCAACGTATGTTAAATCAATGCTCATGGCACGCCAATTTGAACATCGGCTCTTAATATCACTAGTGTCACAACTTTCAGGGACGCCAGCAAGTTAACTGTCCACCGGTTACTGTTTTCACATAAAAATGAGTTCTTTTCATTTTCTCCTAACACTAAAATTTTCTACACTTTATGCGGCCTATATATAATGATCTGTTGTTTAATGTCGGAAGGTCCATGAGACAAGTGTCTCATGATGCACTTGTATATAGAGAAGCCAGAGCGCTAGGAAGTAGTAGCGACATACGGAAACACTGGAAGAGATCTAAGGTTGGTATGGCGATTGCAGTTAACATTCAAAAAAAAAATTTAATGTTTTATCCTTAAGAAGAAGGCAAGTCCCGCTGTTCTAAGATTACAGTATTGCCGGACTATCAATGAAAGTGTCTTACCTTAAACATCTGGGAGTATATAGAATTACTGAATTAACATGGTACTACCACACAAAACTGAAGACGGGTAAGACAAATGCCATACTGAGATTCACTGGGAGAATCCTCAGACGATGTAACCTGCCCAAGAAGCACATAAAACCCGTTTGGCTGAGTATTGCGTGCCATTCTAGAAACTTTACCAGGCAGGACTGGTATAGGAAAGAGATAAAATCCAAAGCAGATATGCGAGTTTCGTCACAGTTTCACCTAGTAAGCACATAAAACCCGTTTGGCTGAGTATTGCGTGCCATTCTAGAAACTTTACCAGGCAGGACTGGTATAGGAAAGAGATAAAATCCAAAGCAGATATGCGAGTTTCGTCACAGTTTCACCTAGTAAGTGCGAAAGTGCCACGCAGACGGTCATCAGATCCAGACTTGAGAGGACTGGGCGTCTCGTGTGGTTTGCTGTCTAAATTTCGAGGGCGTACGCGCATAATCAGTCAACCCATATTGATTTATGTTATGTATACATTGCCAAAAGACCAATTAGGTAAAATCAGAGGCTCCTAACTACAGGCAGGTTACCATTAACTCATCTTCCTTCACATTATTCGCGACTGGAACAGGAAAGGTGATACTCAAAATGCCCTCTATTACATATCATAAGATAGCATGGCGTTCATAGGTGTTGACGTAGATACCACGACTCCTGACGGATGATACGTCACGCGCAGCCAAAATCTTACGGAGAATGGTTGGAGCTATGGCCACAGCCACGGCTCCTTCGAAAACGTTTATTCACACAAGCAACTTGTAATTTGGCGCCACCCCCTCCCTCTTTTTGCCTCGTACACTTTAACCTCAGACAAATTTTTGCTACTAGTTATCAAACACAATGGTTACAGACCTTGCACTTGGGCGCCCTTGGTCCAACAAACGGTGACACGTCTAGCTTGGGGATCTTTCATTGTGGCGTGTCTGGTACCCCTCTCACCTTGATGCCTCAAGCGCTGGCTTGCACGTCTTCAACCTGGCCTGTCCAGCAAACGACCATGTCGCTCGATGGCGTGGCCATGTAGCCAATAACATTCTGGTCAAGTGAACTCAAGAAACTCCAGAAAAACCACTTTCTTCGTGCTTTCTTTCTCTTACAAAAATTTCAGGTTTCGTGATTTCCTACTGAAGATACACATCAGCAGAAGATACTGTAGACAAATAAAATCATACATGGGGTACGACCTGACAACAATTTCCTGCGTCGTTGGTCTGTGAGAGGCAACGGCATACGTATCAGACATTTCAATGAAAGTAAATACTCCCAAAAATGAATGTGTATCGGACATGTCTGAATGATGTTCTGCTGGAAAGGGTGATGTGTTATTCCCTTCGACACATCTAAATTAAACACATATCCAGTTTGTAGTTGCCATACACTTCTTTATTACAAACAAAAGCTCTTAATGAAATTAACAGCAACAGCGATTATAATAAAAGGCACCTGCCCTAACGAAGCACCAGCAGGACTCAGGTTGAAACATTAATGCATTTAAGTTCGATGGACACAGATCTTCCAAAATTTACCCAACCAAATTTTCACATATTAAAACAATGTTCATATAAACACCATTAATAAAATTTAACTGAGAACTGAATCACACAAACCTTCTAAACAAGCTTCATGATTTACATAGAAACTGGCTTCCACGTAACTCATATCAAATTCTAAGACTACTTCCAACAACTAAAACATCTTCCATGGACTGATCTTAAGCAATTATAACAAATTAAATGTATTATCAGATTAATACACTCAACTAGGCTTCTCTTTAGTATTACTTACAGGTATGAGGTTTACATACATTTCATCCCCAGAATATAATAACAGCATATTAAATAGTCTTAAAATGGGGCTATTTCAATTTTACGTTGGAAATTAGTGGTGGACGCGAGCAGACCGAAAGGTTCCAACAGATACAGGAGATTCACGGACCAGAAGGTGAAGTAGAACTATACTGAACTTGGAGCTACAATTAAGCTTCCGTAAAACCACAACGCTCCAACGGAAAGATGGAATTGCAGGACTCTAACAACGTAACCATAGACACCGACCCAGGTCCTTAAATTTCCCTCTTCCACCGTGATACCCCTATCGGAGTCTGCTCGCGTCGACCACTGCCAATTATCTGAAACATAGACTCATCAGCGGCAGACAACATTCTGTAGCATCACAAAACATATCTGCCTAACTGGTTATAAATAAACCTTTAATTATACACGGCACAAAATGAACCCAGGCAAAACTAACCTACGCAACCACTTGCCCAGCAACGGCTCTTAAAATCTGATTACCCAATTCTCTAGAACAAACAAATAAAATAATAACATAGAAAAAGGAAATAGGGAGAATTATTTCGGCCTGCTGTCGAACACCAGCCACAGACTTACGCACTACTTGGTATGTCCTCCAGCTGCGCATTAAGCACGGCTTCATGTCTCTTTGTTGTGCGGAGCTAGCACTCCCTTAAATGCCGTCAACGTATCAGGCGGCCAGACCAAATACAGTGACAAGTAACTGAAACAATCGAGATAGTTTTCAGTGCACTCGTGTATTGAATTAACATGATCAGAACCCACCAAGGAACAATTCGACGACTCCAGTTCATACACTTTAAGTAAATTGTAACAGACGCAAAGGAACTCTGTCTTTGAAATCTCATGGAAATCCCAATCACCGTCGGCAGCGGATCTGCATTCTAACGGCTAAACACGCCGCAGCAGCTGCCCACGCTCCTCCGTCGTACCGACTCGGCCACTCGCCACGCTGCATACATCCAGAGCGGCACACGTCACTCTCGCTCACCCAGCAGATAGCCGAGCTCAAGCCCCATCAGAGCGCGCGCGCCGCAGTTAAATAGCCATCCGCCAAAGATGCGAAGAGGACAAGCAGGCATCGAAAATCGACTCACAACAGTCGGGACGACAATCGATGGAGACTTGCGCCAGCAGCGCACCAGCTCAAAGGGAACTGCTCCACATCACATGTTATTCCAGATATTTGAAAATTTCGTTGTTTTCGAGCGTCTAACGAAATTTTAGAATTGATGTCGTGCTATCATTTGCACTAACATGGGGGTTGGCGCACATTTTCTTCAACTGATGATATAAACAAGCATTCTATTGCAGAAGTTTATTGAGTGGGTAGTTCCCTTTTGTTTCTTATTTTGCACTAAACTGAGCTAAGTTACTAAATGTACTGAGCTACATTGCTGAATGTCAATGAGACGTTCAGACAGTATTTATATTCCTGAATGGGTGCCCATTTTTTAGGCGTAATGAGTCGGAAATGCTGAGTCAACTGCTACCATCACACGTGCAGTCCACAGTAGTTAAAAGACTAGGTGTGCCCTTTTTCGGTTTCGCAAGACCCAAACAGGTTGTCAGTGCGTGTAGTGAAAGGTGTCTGTTAGTTCATCTACCCTTCATTTCAATTACATGATTTTGCATATGGGTTACAGAAGAGTCCCTTGGTGTACAAGTTGTATTTCCCGACCGCTCGCTCGTCGATTTCGATATCTCTATGCTAAATGGTATTTTGGTTACATTGGCGTGATTTGGACTGAATGTCTCAGCCAATGAATATCTAGGGCGTGGTGGTTCCACGTGAGTGCGCTGTGTTTGAAGGAAGTAAAAGAGGAAGTTGTAATGTGGCAGTTGTAAAGGGTCAGTTGTACAGAAGCAGTTGTACTGTGGCAGTCAGCCAGCTGTTGTCGTATGTGCGAAGTCCTAAGTTGGCTTTCCATCTAGTGCAGCGCATATTATGACTTAGATTGTGCTGGAGAGTTTTACGTTGGGAGTGCATGTTATTGTGAACGTGTGACGACAGGCAGCTCTGAGCCGGAAGAGGCTATTTGGGAGTTGTTTGTATCAGACAATCTGTGGTCGGATAATTTTATTGCCACTCAGTTGAAGATAAGGCGGTCATGATATCGGTACTGGTGCTGAGAGTGGCTGCAGTATTAGTTCTGAGAGAGCGACGAGTTTTCTTTTCTTTTCTTTTTTACTTTGAGTTTGACAAGAACATATACATTACTATACATTTCATTCAGCGAGGGTTACTGCTTTCCTTTTCTTACGGCTTGGCGTGAGTCTAGTGGAAGTGTAACTGATTAGGTTATCCGACGAACTGCGTAACAGAATGACGACTAGGGTAAATTCAGTATTCAGCACTGATTACGTTCGCATCCAATATTTAACCCGAGATCCGGATTTAGTAAATCATTGTTTTCATTCACCAAACAGGTGCGAAGTATTTCTCTATTATCTTAATATTGCCGATTCAAGAGTCGAGCCAAATGTAACAGTGTGAAGTGCAGTAGATGCAACGCCTCGAATTAATTTACACGTGGGTTTGATGTAATGATTATTTTAATAAACCAGAAGTTTATCTCAATTTTCCTATTTCTTTACCTTAGTCAGACTAACGTTTCCTTCGCGTGTTTTTTGTAAAGACTTAATAAATATTTTGTGATTACTGTTACTGTGGATTAATAACTTATGCTACCTCCATACGATTTGTATGAGGAGTCACAATCGTATGTCAGTGTCAGTTCTATAAAATTAAGGTAAGTCAGCTGTCGAACGACGAAGTTGCACCAGTTCATTTCAGGTGGCGTGGCGTTGTCAGTCCATGTACCAGTAAATGTATCTATGATTAAATTTTTTTCTCATGTCTATGGATAGAAACTGGCCGTTAGTAGTATACAGAGGTTGTTCATTAATCCAGCCACTCTAAGACACGCAGAGTACCATTGCGTGATACATGTATTTGCGTCTGTCGAGACGTCTTGGATTTAGTCAGTTGCTCATCATCGATGAGTGTCTATTAGAAAATGTCACATACACGCGTAGATGAATGCCACAGTGTCTCCACGTGCTACTTGCATCCACGCTGCACGCAGAATGAAACAGCTAACGACATGCTATCCTCATGTATACAAAAAAAGCAAACATATCTAGGTGCATTTTTCGCTGGGTTTTAGAGGATAATGTGGACGAGTTTATGATTCCAAGGAAATTTTAAACGTATTTGTCTGTAGTATTACGTCTATTTTCATTCTTTTATGAAATATGTCTCTGCCGATCTAGAAAGAGACGTCGAAGAGGCGTTCAAGAACATAACATGTCATTATGAGCCAAAATATTTTCCGAAGGAGGTTAGAGGAGTCAAACCAGACGTCTACACACGATCACACAATTGTCGTAAATTACGGGTTGGTGCTTCGTGGGTGTGGAGCTGGCTGGTGTCCAAGATGTGATCCATCGGGTTCAGGTCAGGGGAATTCGGTGGCAAAAACGTCAACGTGACGTTTCTACTCAGATCTGAAAATGCTCATTACAGATCGAAATTAATTACCGGATTACAAATAAACATTGTGATCCAAGACTGGAATTATAATGAAGCGAACATTAACGTGAGTTTACTATGATGCTCCTCCAACAACTGGAGCACGGCCCTGTCCTTGAGGTCGTTCGGTTATCCTGTTGGAACATGTCATCGTAATTGGAGAAGACATCAGTCATGATGAGATGCAGGTAATCCGCGATATTGTTAACATACTGGTATGGTGCCTTCAATCGCTACTGCGGGTCCCACGGACATCCAGGTGAATACTCACACTATCATAACATTCCACCTAGTCACCTGCGTCATATGACGCGGTGCACGTTTCTAACAGCTGGATGACAACGTATTGTGAACATTACCATCGACTTGGTGTAACATAAACGTGAATCATCCGAACAGGTGGTACCTTTCCACTGATTTACGGCCCAATCTTGATGACGATGTGCCAGCTGACAATATCATTGGGTCAATATGAGGACATTTAGCAGTCGTATGCTGGAGCGCCGCACATTCCACACTTTGCACTGAACAGTGTCCACCGAAACACGTGTGCCTTCTCCAGCTCTGTACTCTGTCTCCAGATCTTCCAAACATTGCCGCCCTGCCTGCTTTACAGATCGAGTGATATTTCGACCATATTCTGTGATGAGGCTTGGACGTCCAACACCTTGCTGCCTACTCTTAGCTTCATTATCTTTCAACTACATTCCAAAAATTTTCACAATAGTGTGATGTTCGTCCGCAGGCGTTGGGGATTAGCTATCTGCATAAAATAAGGAAAATCAATTTTATGTCAGTGAAATTCCCCACTCACGACCATATCGTCGCTAAAACGATTGCCCATTCGCCTCTGCTCCTCTTATATACTTTTCTTAGCGCGTCACGGACTTGCAACGCGAACACATGCACTAAATTTAGCGGTGGGAGATGGTTATAATATTTTCGCTCATCAGTGTATCTCGCTCCAATCGAACCAGTTCATCCATCCTTCGCCACACGCCCATCCAGACCCCCACCTCTCACTATCTCTCTCTCTCTCTCTCTCTCTCTCTCTCTCTCTCTCCCTCTCTCTGTCTCTCTCTCATACAGACACAAACAAAAGCCTAAGTTTATACCAATCTTTCAAATACAACATCAAGTACCTTCCCTTTATGTTGTTCGCCCCATAAAATCTTAAGGTTTACGAAACCAGTCCATTAATAATTTACGTCAGTCAATTACAGTCTCTCATGCGTTCATCTGTCAAATAACTAATTCTTCGTCACAGTTAACCACACAGAAAAGAAAAACAAAACGTTTTATCAGCCGAACCAACCAAACTAGCATCGGATGCTACTGGGCGCTTATGGCCTCACGAGTTTCTCCCCCTAAAATTAATATATAAAACCTTTTACCGCCTCCATGTTCCAGATTTCTCACTATCTCCTTCCTAGTTTTCCAGACTAATTCTAGGTTTCACTGAATACTTTGCTAGATAAGAAATCAGGGGAAGCAAAATGACACTCGATACTTTTGGACGGCATATACACCGTGTAATTAAGTTTCCTTTACAGAGTTTAAGGACTTATAGTAGGGAAGATGGCTAAGTTTAGCGCGGGAACTCATGTCCAGAAACGTACTGTTTTTATGCTACACTCAAAATACCACAACACACGTCGCTTTCTGACTCGTTTTGCTTGTCGTGTGGGTCCACTTAGAAGTAGGGCTTGGTGTGAAGACCACCGACGTCATCACCGACTTGATACCTCCATAAGATGTTCCGGTACAGATTTTCGCCTATGCCTTGTCCTGCAACATCCACCATAATCATAACAAGCGCCAGCTTCCTAGGATGTCACAGGAGTCTCGTAAATCAAGGTTTCTATGTGACCCCACAGTTAGTGGTCTAGAGGGTTCAAGTCGGTAGAACGTGCAGTCCAAGCAAGCGGTCCACCACGATCTATCAACTGTTGCCCAAATCGTTGATCCAGGTGATCTTCAGCCCACTCGAGGAAAGCGAAGTTGTATTCCATTGTACTGGAACCACATGTATCGACTCACATGCAGTGGCACATCTTCTAAGAACCGATAAGATACGTCATCAAGGAATTGCGAGTACCCCTCGCCTCTGAGATGTGGTGGAAGAAAGTATGGCACCGTCACCAGTCTACCCAGGAATCCTGTGCAAATGTTCGGAGAGTATCAGTCCCAAGACTCATGAGGGTGCTCAGCATCCTTGTTTTCATCAGCCCACGCTTAGCTATTGCGGCAATTGAGAAGACCTTCCCTTGCGATCTGGGCTTCATCCGCGAAAAGGTTCAGCAGTGGGAAGTCGGCTCATCCTCACGTTTGTGAGAGACCAACCGGCAGAAGTTGGTTAGTGACTCAGAATCCCGCGGCTGCATTCCTTGTACTTTTTGGGGATAGTACAAGTGTAGCTGGTGCTCATGCAGAACACGCCAGATAGTTTGGTGATACGCATTCAGTCTGCCTGCTATGTTTTTGGTACTCAAGATAATTCTCTTTCATTGTTCCGTCTCAGCTGCAAATTTGTAATTGCATTACATGATTCAGTCACTCAGCATCATCTTTAGATGTAAGTAGTTGAACAGCAACCCGTCTTGTACGCTGAAAATCACAACACATCACTCTGAAATGTGATATTTAGTAGACAAGACGGGTTCCTGTCGCAACTACTTACATCTGAAGATGATCCTGAGCTTTAGAAACATGCAATATAATTAAAACTGTGCAACTGAGACGGAACAGTAAATGAGCATTATCAGAAATATCAGTAAAATTGCTGAATCTCTGAAGAATATGTCGGCTATAGCTTGTGGTACTGGTTGCCTAACTAGGGCGATCGGCGCCGTCATGGAGCACCACAATCGGTCCTGCTGGTGGGGATTATAACCACTCTTCGAGAGCCGAAGTTACACCGTAGCAAAGAGGGAGTGCGAAGGTGTTCGGCGGTGTCGATAACGTTCCTCATGCAACTGAGGAGCAGCCCTCCCAATGCACCAAGCTTCACCGTACAAATAACATGATGTTCGCGTATTCTGGAAACGAGTAGTTCATCATGGTCAATAGCAACACTTTAGAAATGAAATGTACTTACAGCTCGCACTCTGTACTGTAATGAATGACTGTCAGTGTGCTGTAGCGCAGTAATAACAAAGACCACAAGCATACCAGTCAGTACAAACTCCTCTGTGAAGATTACAAACTTCATTCGTGCTCATAAATTAACGATATTAATGATACATGGCGAAACAACACCCTGGTGAGCGGTTTGCGGGTTTAAATCACCTCGGGGTATGACCATTCGGTCGACGCGCGTGGGCGCTGGCAGCAGTCCACATCCGCAGAGGTGTGTTGGTGCATGTCAGGGTACGATGCAGCGAGTAAGTGTGCAAACGTTTTCAGACGTGCTAATGGTGACTGTGTTGAAAATGGCTGAAAGAACTATTATCGATGACGTTATGAGGTGTAGAACACTAGGGCCCCTGGAGGCTGGTCAAACACAGCAGGTCGTAGCACTGACCGTCCATGAGCCTCAAAGTGTGATCTCAAGACTATGGCGACGAGTCCAGCAGACAGGAAACGAATTCAGGCGCCACAGTACGGGACGTCCACCGTGTACAACACCACAAGAAGACCGATATCTTACCATCAGTGCCCAGAGACGGCCACGGAGTAGTGTAAGAGGCTGATGTCTTGCAAAAACCTCTCGGTTTCTGTACATCAAGTAGACCCTATATCAGATGTCTTTGCACATGGATTTCAAGGCTTTTTCCATGATAATTGCTCTTCTGATTTCAAGTATTTCTACATGCCTTGATAAACGGTTACTTGTTTACTTTCTACCCCTTCACTAAACGTAAATCGTGTGGAGTTATGTTTACTAAATTTTGACCGTAATCGTATTACTAATGGTTAGTTTAGACTGTCAGTCTTAGAGTTATATATACTTCCCAACATACGTAGCAATACGTACAGTAAATCGTCACTGTTAGGTCACGCAAAGCCGTAATTACCGAATTATAGACGCCAGTCGAATTCAGGCACACATTTTAATAAGTAAGGAACTAGAATATTAAATCCAAAATTCAATGACTAATTAGCTACCAGCGTTAAATACTTCATGAGAAGCTACTGAACCAACTTTCACCTGTAATATTGAGCACGTACGTGACTGTGATTCACTGGCACTGCAGTTAATTTAAAGATAACCTAATTCTGAGACTAATATTTAACAAATATTCACAACGGATGATTAAACTGTGTATGGAATTTCCTTGTTTGAAAAGTGTGGCGAGTAAATGTTGATTTACGTGTATTTATGATTACGGGATACCTATGTAAGCAAAGTAAGGCGGTGGGTTAACTTCGTCAATTATTGTAGATGTGGCTTTAACCGGAACATACATAAAATTTAATAACAGTTAATGTGAGACTCTATTAGTAAAATGTTATTTCAATGTAAAGTAAGTCTCCGAAAGTCTTAAAATAAAATATGACAGTTCCTCTTCACAATTATGACGCTAGGGTATATTTAAGCATTCGAGCGAGGAAGCTACCACGCGTATATAACTTAGGTCGATAACAATCTGCATGTGCACGTCAACCAAACTATGTTAATAAATACTGAAAAATGAGCTATACAGTACTAAAGAAAACAGTACACTGTCTGGAAACGACGATGGGAATCACTGTGTCGGCGTCGTCGAATATTATCTGGTACGAGTCTTTGATTTTACATGGCTCCTATTCTGATTAATAAATGCTATGGACCACTATTTAAAAATTCCAGTCTCGTATCCAAGCAGGAATGCGTTCACTACTGTGTGTAAGGGATTTCCCTCCGTCGTTTCTTAACCTCTGTTTCAATTCTAGCTCTCGACACCATTGTATGGGTCAGTAAACCACACAGAGTCTTCACAGATTACATTACATGAACCCAAATGGTTCATATCAGGTACAAAAATCAGAATTAAAAATTATGAGTTCCGAAACATACACAAATACAGTCAAAATCTTATTTATGAAAAACTCAACATTAAGAATGAAGTAACGTGGTGATATTACTACATTACCTCAAATTTTATATCTAGGTTTCTCCATTTCTTAACGTTTGGTTCATTAAATTTCAAAATATCTTTCCGCAACAGCAAATTTCAAATCGTCCATATTCCTCTTGTTCAGGCCTTCGTAGATACATTACTATAATAAAAGGATATTTCATTAGGAATCGTACGGAGAGTATGACGTTGCTGCCACGTGTAATTAAAATCGATGAAAGCATTTGCCGGATGTAAGTTAATATATACCTAGTTACAAGTCGTCCGATATGCATTAGACTTTTTGTGGACTGTGCATGGCTATTCTGCAAGATGCATACCGGTTTTATAGCCCTCAGGATATCAATACTATCGTTTAGCCGACCGTTAGTTGAGTAACAACCATAAGCATTGAACACGAAATATCTTCATTTGTGAGCTTGGATGTCTGTGTTCCTGTTAACTGAAAATAAGGGTATTTAAGTATTATATAAATGTAGATTATATGCCATTCACGTAAAAAGCGAGTATGTCGAGGTCTGGTCAGTATTTTGGAAACCGGCTGCCGGTAATGGCCGGAAAATTGACGTTCGTCACCGACATGTGTCGCTAGTGTTTTCATGTACTTCTTACTTAAATTATTTATGTATTTTAATTACAGCACGATTCCCGTTACGTGTAGGAAAAAGATTCTTAATATTTATAATTTTAATAGTTTTATAATTATTTCTGCAGATTTTCATAAATAACAGAATATTCTCATAACGCAGTTTATAGCATATCGCTTTGTGGAAACTGCACCAAATTGTAAACAATTTGTACAGAGCCGCATTTGTGCAAGTGAACGTAAAAAGAATATTTTTAGCTTACTTTTCAATAATTATTTTATGATAATTTTTTTGAAACTTTGTTGAAGAATCTTGTAGTTAGTCGTAACAGGAATCGTACTGTAATTAGAAATACAGGAGACATGTGGTAACTTTTTATCGAGATATGTTGTAACGCAGTTTTGCTATTACATTGCACCTGCTATAATACTTAATTTTATATCTGTATAGTTTGACCTTGTATGAATGCATTCAGAGTTCTGAAGATGGTATCCATGCTTACAGCAACCAGTAATCGACAATAAAGGTTGTTTGCAAAAGATAATGGCTAAGATGTTCATCTTCTCACAACTAATTGTAACGTAATCATATAGCTGTGTTGGGAACTGGATTGTCTTTGTTAGCCTCAGAGTAATGGACATAAGAAAATATTGGAAGCTTTTCAAGAGGAGTGGTACAGAACAGTGTCCAAACGCTAGGTTGGATAAAAACAGAAACAGGGCTAGAGAAATATGTCGAAATAGAGCTACACAGGTAAGACGCTTTGTTGTGGCTTTCTTTCACTGTTTGTCGAAGCGGTTTGCTACGTCAGAGGTAGTGGACGATCACTGCTGCTGTAGCAACGGATATGTTTTGGCACGTTTTCTTGTGACCTTCGTTTCTCTTCACCATAGGTTCATTCTTCTACTGCAGGCTCAGCAAGCTAACAGTGAAAGCACGTAGAAAACTGTCAAAACTAATACGGCTCAGCAAAGCGAACTGTCGTCAGTACTGGCACAGCCATACTGCCCACGTGGGTAAGGGAGAACCCTCTACGTCGACTCTTTTCATGTTTATCACTGTTCTAATGTTACTCTGCTCCACGTGTAACATATTGGTTACTGTTCAGGGACCACCAGGCTGTGGTAAACATAATCGAAGGCCCTTTGCGACCTGTCAGTAGGGTGAGTCGACCCACTACACATATCGAGCTGTACCTGCAACACGTGTGGGTGCATACAATGGGTGACGTATCAGGTCACCTCTGCGGTTGGAAAAATACGGCGGCTAATACTGCAGCAGGTTTCATATTTACTTTCGTTGCTGGCAATAAGAAATTCAGGAAAAAGAAAATGTAGTGATTTCGGGTGCGCTTCAGTAAAGAAGTGAAAGTCATGATGACGCGGGATATATGTCCAAAACATAACTTCTCACAACGTTTTACTTCGAATATGATAATATTACACGTAGCAAAGAACGTAACGCTTCTTACAAAGCATGCTTCTCAGACTGGATTTATGCGTTACTAAAAATAACCAGATGCTTTATGGTCCTACATTAATACAAAAGTAAAGCAGAAGTTTCTGTTACAGTTTACTGGTAATATTACCGGAATATATCATACTCCAATTCCGACGCACGACGCACTGCTTGCTGATGGAAACTAACATCTCACACACCTGTAGTCGAGCATGCATAATGCTTACAGAGGAATACATGAGTGATTGACAGTTCGTAAGATGAACAGCCGTTTTTCTTTTCTTTTTTAATACATGTGTTGAAACTGTTAAAATGAAATGTCAAATGGTCCGCTATGTTCAGGTCACTTATTGTAAGTAACTTGAAAAAATACAGCTACAGCGGACAATTGGGCATTTCATTCAGCTTGTAATAATAGTAACAGCCCTATTTGAAGAAAAACGTTCACTTCATAAGTTGGCAAGCAACCATGTATTACTGGGTATTTTAGCTGTGGTTTCCCCAGTGATTACCTGCTGCAACGTGAATCGATGTACAAAGTGAAGTGTTTGATGAGGAGACGGAACAAAGTACCTTAAATACAGCTGATCAAAAAAACTTTGTTCCTTATTCTGTAGTAGAAGATGAAGGCTGGTAAACATCGTAATCAGTGTTTCATATCTAATCTGTCTTAACTTCAAAATCATTTAACATTACGCGTACGTTTAGACCACAGTGGCACGAAACGAAATATATTGCTGTCATCGAAGTTTATTCTTCGCTACTGAAATTGTACATTATATACAGGCGACGCTTATGGCGCTGCTGGAATATGCTGACATTACCAGCATCTACACTACTGGCCATTAAAATTGCTACACCAAGAAGAAACGCAAATAATAAACGGGTATTCATCGGACAAATATATTATACTAGAACTGACATGTGATTACATTTTCACGCAATTTGGATGCATAGATCCTGAGAAATCAGCATCCAGAACAACCACCTCTGGCCGCAATAACGGCCTTGATACGCCTGGGCATTGAGTCAAACAGAGCTTGGATGGTGTGTACAGGTACAGCTGCCCATGCAGCTTCGACACGATACCACAGTTCATCAAGAGTAGTGACTGGCATATTGTGACGAGCCAGTTGCTCGGCCACCATTGACCATGCGCTTTCAATTGGTGAGAGATCTGGAGAATATGCTGGCCAGGGCAGCAGTCGAACATTCCCTGCATCCAGAAAGGCCCGTAGAGGACCTGAAACATGCGGTCGTGCATTATCCTGCTGAAATGTAGGGTTTCGCAGGGATCGAATGAAGGGTAGAGCCACGGGACGTAACACATCTGAAATGTAAAGTCCACTGTTCAAAGTGTCGTCAACAGGAGGTGACCGAGACGTGTAACCAATGGCACCCCATACCATCACGCCGGATGATACGCCAGTATGGCGATGACGAATACATGCTTCCAATGTGCGTTCACCGCGATGTCGCCAAACACGGATGCGACCATCATGTTGCTGTAAACAGAACCAGGATTGATGCGAAAAAATGACGTTTTGCCATTCGTGCAACCAGGTTCGTCGTTGAGTACACCATCGCAGGCAACCGTGTCTGTGATTCAGCGTCAAGGGTAATCGCAGCCATAGTCACCTGTTCGTGCAGATGTTTGTTGTCTTGCAAACGGCCCCATCTGTTGACTCAGGGATCGATACGTGGCAGCACGATCCGTTACAGCCATGCGGATAAGATGCCTGTCATCTCGATTGCTAGTGATACGAGGCCGTTGGTATACAGCACGGCGTTCCGTATTACCCTCCTGAATCCACTGATTCCATACTCTGCTAACACTCATTGGATCTCGACCAACGAGGGAATCAATGTCACGATACGAACAACCGCAATCGCGATAGGCTACAATCCGACCTTTATCAAAGTCGGAAACGTGATGGTACGCATTTCTCCTCCTTACACGAGGCATCACAACAACGTTTCACCAGGCAAAACCGGTCAGCTGCTGTTTGTGTATAAGAGATAGGTTGGAACTTTCCTCATGTCACCACGTTGTAGGTGTCACTACCGGCGCCAACTTTGTGTGAATGCTATTAAAAGCTAATCATTTGCATATCACAGCATCTTCTTTCTGACGGTTACATTTCGCGTCTGTAGCACGTCACCTTCATGGTGTATCAATTTTTATGGCCTGTAGTGTACGATTATGCCACCACGTTTTCCATGTCCGACGCTTTTATTTAAGTGTACAAGGCAACATTACAAGCGAGTTGTATGGCTCGAAATCATGGAAAGTTGTGCAGGTCATTGTCGATGTTTCGAAGGGTCACCGTACTGGTGCACCTAATTATGATCCACGCATATCCCTGATGGCATTCTTTTGCAGACAAAGGAGGGTTGCTCGGGTATTACCCTTTTCTGAGCACACAGCCTCCTCTGCAGGAGTTAGCATAGATGCCACCATCTAATACCGCTAATTCGTATTTGTTTCATAGGAAAGTACACTGCTATGCACGGGTTGATGGCCTGTACCCTGATATCTGGAAGGCATTCCATTATCTTCCGCACTGGCACTTAGTTAACAAAATATGTGAGGAAATCCCAGTTGATAGAGTTTAACACGTTATTCTTAAAGGGGAGAAGCCGTCCGATATAAAGGTTTGAGAAAACACTCATATAGTGTTAAAGTGGCGTCACTGTTCACTATATATGTAACGGAATTGGTGGATAACGTTAGCAGTTCATAGTGGCTATTCGCAGATGACGCAACAGTAAGTAGGGAAGACGCAACGGGAGAAAGTTGTAGCGAAATTCCGGCAGAGCTACAGACGTTTGACGGCTAGTCCATGTACTGCCAACACACATTGAACAGGAATAAATGTAGCATAGTATGCGCCAATAAGCGGAAAGCTTTTTTACTGTACTGTTACACGACTGACGAACAGTCAATGTAAATAATCATCTTGGGGTTGAAGCTCTTGTTTCCCGTGATTGCTTTAAGAATACATATGTTTTTGGATGGAGTCCGCCTTTAGCAAAACCTAATCTTGTTTTTTATCCCATACATTTTTCACTGCAGTTGCAGCATTTTCAGTGGGTTTTCATTTTATGGCTATTAAAGATAAGAAGAATGTTCTTTACTGTTTGTATACAAGTAAAATTTAGTTTTTAAATCATGATTACAGATATTAGAAGAAACAAATAAAAATATGAATTCATACTTTCCTACCACATGGTGTGGTTTTCTTGATGCATTAAGTTTTCACAGTGACTGTTTTGTTTCACAGTTTGTCATCTGCAACCACTCAAATTTTAAAGCAGACAAATTATTTAAGCCCAAATTCTGATTTAAAAATTGTTAGGGCTGTGCTTGAAGTTAATTAATTCTTTGTAGAAGGTTGTATGTGTGGGTGTGTGTGTTTGTGTATTTACATTATGTTTCACATACGTTTTCCTTTTCCCCAACTTCTTCACTGTGAAGCTTTACATATTGAGCTGCCACTGTTTCACTGTTTACCAGCTGTCCGCCATGTTTGTTTTTACAGCTGGTAAACAATAAAACAGTGACAGTGACAGCTAAATATATTATGCTTCACAGTGAAGAGGATGAGGAAAAAAGAATACGTGAGTGTAACATAATGTAAATAGACATAATCTGTCTACTTTAAGTTGTATGTGGTTGCAGATGACAAACTGTGAAACAAAACAGTCGCTGTAGAAACATAATGCATCAGGAAAACCACACCATGTTGAAGAAAGGAATGAATTCATAATTTTATGTGTTTCTTCGAATATCTGTAATCAAGATTTAAAAACTAATATTTACATATATACAAACAGTAAAGAACATTCTTTATCTCTAACAGCCATAAAACAAAAGCCCACTGAAGACGCTGCAACTGCAGTGAAATATGTATGGGGTACTAACCAAATTGTGTTTTGCTAATGGCGGACCCCATCCAAAAACATATGAATCAATGTAAACACAAGTAACAGTAATAATACTTGGAGTAATTCGTGGACCGACCAAAAGTAAAACGACAAATTAAGAGTAGTTCTGGTGAAACCATACGCCTGACTGAGATTCTTTTGGATTTTTGACCGTCGGATTTCATAGTGATATAGAAACCGAAAAGCATCGCGTTTCGTCACGTGATACCTTAGAATGCCCGAGAACGTTATACAGATGATCAAAAAGCTCCATCGACAGACGCTACCAGAAAGGCGTTGTGCATTGCGGAAAGGTTTATTGTTTCATTTCCGAGAGCGGTCTTTCCAAGCGTACTCTATCAACATACTAACTTCTCTCCGCCAGACGACTCTGACTAGAACTCCAAAGCACTTGCGCATCCCGTCATACATTGGAAAGGGGCTGTTAATTATATTAACTGTACCGTTGACGTTCTCCTGTGTTAACAGAAACATCTGTAACGAGTCACCGCTACTCACTTGCTTCGGAAGCTATTAAGTAGTTGGATATGATCGGCATTTAGATGCCGATCACCAATACCCAAATTTCATTGAGAAAGTCATTGTTCTTTCACGGGAAAGACGACAAAGTAACTAGCTGAATTGACGACACTTACTTTTTCATTGGTTCTACGGCGTGTTATTGTTATCTGACCTGTTCTACACTGAAGAGACAAATAAACTGATATAGGCATGCGTATTCAAATACAGAGGTATGTAAACAGGCAGAATATGGCGTTGCGGCCGGCAACGCGTCTCTAAGACAACAAAAGTCTGGCGCAGTTGATAGGTCGGTTACTGTTGCCACAACGGCAGGTTATCAACATTTAAGTGAGTTTTAAAGTGGTGTAATACTCGGCGTACGATCGATGGGACACAGCATCTCCGAGGTAGCGATGAAGTGGGGATTTTCCAGTACGATCATTTCACGAGTGTACCGTAAATATTAGGAATACGATAAAACATCAGATCTCCGACATCGCTGCACCCGAAAAAAGTTTCTGCACGAACGGGACGAACGACGACTTGACAGTTCAACCCTTCTGCAGATTGCTGCAGATTTCAATGCTGGGCCATCAGCAAGCGTCAGCATGTGAAACACTGAAAGAAACATCATCGATATTGGCTTTCGGAGCCGAAGGTCCACTCGTGTACCCTTGATGACTGCACGACACAAAGATTTACGCTTCACCTGGGCCTGTCAACGCCGACGTTGGACTGTTGACGACTGGAAACATATTGCCTGGTCGGACGAGTCTCGTTTCAAATTGTATAGAGTGGATGGACGTGTACGGGTATGGAGACAACCTTATGAATCCATGGACCCTGCATGTCAGCAGGGGCTGTTCAAGATGGTGGAGGCGGTAAAAGTTCGGAGCATGTGCAGTTGGAGTGATACACGACCCATGATACGTCTAGACACGACTCTGACAGGTGATACGAACGAAAACATCCTGTCTCATCACCTTCATCCATTCATGTCCGTTGTGCATTCCGACGGACTTGGACAATTCCAGCAGGACAATGTGAACCCCACACGTCCAGAAGTGCTACAGAGTGGCTCCAGGAACACTCTTCTTAGTTTAAACACTTCCGCTGACCACAAAACTCGTCAGACATAAATATTTTTTATTTATTTATTCATTTATTTACACGCCAAGTTCCGTAGGACCAAATTGAGGAGCAAATCTCCAAGGACATGGAACGTGTCAGTACATGAAATTACAACATAACAGTAATAACAGATAAAAATAAAATCTTTATGAACCCAAAAAAATATATCCGTAAGTTTAAGTAAACGCAATCAACAGTACAAGAAGAATCAGCTTACTTTCACGAGGAACTCCTCGACAGAATATAAGGAATGACGCATGAGGAAACTCTTCAGTTTCGATTTTAAAGCGCGTTGATTACTGCTAGGATTTTTGAATTCGAGTGGTAGGTTATTGAAAATGGATGCAGCAGTATACGGCAAAACTTTCTGCACAAGAGTTAAGGAAGTCCGATCGAAATGCAGGTCTGATTTCTGCTGAGTATTAACTGAGTGAAAACAGCTTATTCTTGGGAATAAGGTAATACTGTTAACAAGAAATGACAGTAAGAAACATATATGTTGAGAGGCCAAGGTCAAAATACCGAGACTCGTCAACAGGGGTCGACAAGAGGTTCGTGGACTTACTCCACTTATTACACGAATCGCCTGTTTCTGAGCCAAAAATAGCCTTTTAGAATGGGAAGAGCTACCCCAGAATATAATACCGTACGACATAAGCGAATGAAAATAACCAAAGTAGACTAATAATTCGGTTAGAGCGATCACTCACTTCAGATATTGTTCGAATAGTAAAAATGGCAGCATTAAGTCTTTGAACAAGATTCTGAACGTGGGCTTTCCACGACAGTTTACCATCTATCTGAACACCTACAAATTTGAGCTGTTGAGTTTCACTAATCATAAGCCATTCTGTGAAATTAAAAGGTAAGGCTTTGTTGAATTGTGTATCACAAACTGTAAAAACTGAGTCTTACTGTGATTTAGCGTTAGTTTATTTTCTACAAGCCCTGAACTTAGGTCATGAACTGCACTGTTTGAAACCGAGCCAGTGTTGCACACAACATTCGTTACTACCAAGCTTGTGTCATCAGCAAACAGCAATATTTTAGAGTTACCCAAAATACTCGAGGGCATATCATTTATATAAATAAGGAACAGGAGTGCACCAACAGTTATCCCTGGGGCACCTCCCACTTGACCGCACCCCATTCAGACCCCACATCACATCCATTCTCAACATTGTGAATAATGAGCTTTTGCTGTCTGTTGCTAAAGTAAGAGGTGAAGTAATTGTGAGCTACTCCCCGTATTCCGTAATGGTTCAACTTCTGAAGCAATATTTTGTGGTCAACACAATCAAACGCCTTAGTCAAATCAAAAGATATGCTTAGTGTTCGAAACCTTTTGTTTAATCCATCCAGTATCTCACAGAGTAAAGGGAACTGCGAACTTACTTTATATCGTCCACCTTGTGCTGCTGATCAGACACTTCCGTCACATCTGACCATATGGTTTTAATTTTATCCTGTGAATTAGCTATTCTACCTGCATAAGACATACTCTTCGCCTTCCAAATAACATTTTAAGCACCTTACACCACTGTTTGTAATGGCTAATGTAGCTGGATTGTGACTACTTCTAACATTTCTATATAATTCCGCTTTGTTCTACATGATATACTACTACCACTAGGCAGCCACTTGGGCTGCCTATTACTGCTAGTGCCCCGTTTAGAACGTTCTAATGGAAAACAACTCTCAAAGAGCATGAGAAATGTGTTCAGGAAAGCATTATATTTACCATCTATGTTATCTGCTCTATGAACATCCTGCCACCCTTGTTCCTTGACGATGTTTAAAAAACTCTCTATTGCTGTTGGATTAACTTCTTACATCTACATCTACATCGACATCTACATCCATACTCCGCAAGCCACCTGAAGGTGTGTGTCGGAGGGTACCTTCAGTACCTCTAGCGGTTCTCCCTTCCATTCCAGTCTCGCATTGTTCGTCCAAAGAAAGATTGTCGGTATGCCTCTGTGTGGGTTGTAATCTCTCTGATTTTATCTTCATCGCGAGATATACGTAGGAGGGAGCAATATACTGCTTGACTCCTCGGTGAAGGCATGTTCTCGAAACTTCAACAAAAACCCGTACCGAGCTACTGAGCGTCTCCCTCGCAGAGTCTTCTACTGGAGGCTATCTATCATATCCGTAACGCGTTCGCGATTACTAAATGATCCTGTAATGAAGCGCGCTGCTCTCCGTTGGATCTTCTGTATCTCCTCTATCAAACCTATCTGGTATGCATCCCACACCGGTGAGCAGTATTCAAACAGTGGGCGAACAAGTTTACCGTATCCTACTTCCTTTGTTTTGGGACTGCATTTCCTTAGGATTCTTCCAATGAATCTCAGTCTGGCATCTGCTTTACCGACGATTAATTTTATAGGGTCATCTCATTTTAAATCACTTCTAATGTCTACTCCCAGACAATTTATGGAATTAACTATTCCAGTTGCTGACCTCCTATACTGTAGCTAAATGATAAATGATCTTTCTTTCTATGTGTTCGCAGCACATTGTCTACATTGAGATTCAATTGCCATTCACTGCACCATCCATCAATTCGTTGCAGATCCTCTTGCATTTCAGTACAATTTTCAATTGTTACAACCTCTCGATATACCACAGCATCATCCGCGAAAAGCCTTAGTGAACTTTCGATGTCATCCCCAAGGTCATTTATATATATTGTGAATACCAACGGTCCTACGACACTCCCCTGTGGCACACCTGAAATCTCTCTTACTTCGGAAGACTTCTCTCCGTTGAGAACGACATGCTGCGTTCTGTTATCTAGGAACTCTTCAATCCAATCACACCTTTCGTCTGATAGTCCATAGGCTCTTATTTCGTTCATTAAACGACTGTGGGGAACTGTATTAAACGCCTTGAGGAAGTCGAGAAACACGGCATCTACCTGGGAACCCGTATCTATAGCCCTCTGAGTCTCGTGGACGAATAGCGTGAGCTGGGTTTCACACGATCGTCGTTTTCGAAACCCATGCTGATTCCTTACAGAGTAGATTTCTAGTCTCCAGAAAAGTCATTATACTCGAACATAACACGTGTTCCAAAATTCTACAACTGATCGACGTTAAGATATGGGTCTATAGTTCTGCAGATCTGTTCGACGTCCCTTCTTGAAAACGGGGATGACCTGTGCCCTTTTCCCATCCTTTGGAACGCTACGCTCTCCTAGAGATCTACGTACACCGCTTCAAGAAGCGGGGCAAGTTCCTTCGCGTACTCTGTGTAAAATCGAGCTGGTATCCCATCAGGTCCAGCGGCCCTATCCTCTTTTGAGCGTTTTTAATTGGTTTTCTATCCCTCTGTCATCTACTTCGATATCTACCATTTTGTAATCTTTGAGGAAATCTAGAGAAGGAACTACAGTGCAGTCTTCTTCTATGAAACAGCTTTGGGAAAATACATATTTCGGCCTTTAATCTGTCATCTTGTGTTTCAGTACCATTTTGGTCACAGAGTGTCTGGACATTTTGTTTTGATCCACCTACCGCTTTGACATAGGACCAAAATTTCTTACGATTTTATGCCAAGTCAGTACATAGAACTTTACTTTCGAATTAATTGAACGCCTCTCGCACAGCCCTCCTCACATTACATTTCGATTCGTGTAATTTTTGTTTGTCTGCAAGGCTTTGGCTATGTATGTGTTTGCTGTGAAGTTCCCTTTGCTTCCGTAGCAATTTTCTAACTCGGTTGTTGTACCACGGTGGCTCTTTTCCATCTCTTACGATCTTGCTTGGCACATACTCATGTAACGCATATTGTACGAAGGTTTTGAACTTCGTGCACTGGTCCTCAAGAGTATTTGCACTTAGATAAAGTACTCTGAAATATGTTTTTTGTCACTGTTGCTAAACAGAAAAATCTTCCTACCTTTATTAATATTTCTATTTATGGCTGAAATCATCGATGCAGTAACCGCTTTCGTACATACTTTGTAATTACATGTGACATTTTTTTGAGTACAAAAGCCTTTTAGTGTTAAAATTTGTGCATCACGGTCTGAAAGGCCATTCACGCTTTTACTAACAGAATGCCCATCTAGTAATGAAGAATGAATACAAAAATTGTCTGTGGCTGTGCTGCTGTTCCCCTGCACCATTGTTGTAAAACACAGTCTGCATCAAATCATACGAATTTAGGAGTTCTACAAACAACTTTTATCTTGCGCCAACGTACACAAAATGTATATTGAAGTCACCACATATAACTAATTTCTGGTAATTCCTATAAAGTGAATCAATAGCCCTCTCTAGCTTGAGCAGAAACGCTCTGAAGTCAGAGTTAGGGGACCTATAAACAACAACGATTAGAAGTTTAGTTTCACTAAATTCAACTGCCCCTGCACAACATTGAAATATCTGTTATTGAGCATATCTGGGATGCCTTGAAACGTGCTGTTCAAAGAGATCTCCACTCCCTCGTGCTCTTACAGATTTATCCCTGCAGGATTCATGGTGTCAGTTCTCTCCTGCACTACTTCAGACAGTAGTCGAGTCCATGCCACATCGTGTTGCGGCACTTCTGCGTGCTCGCGGGGGCAAATGGTTCAAATGGCTCTGAGCACTATGGGACTTAACTTCTAAGGGCGTCAGTCCTCTAGAACTTAGAATTACTTAAACCTAACTAACCTAAGAACATCACACACATCCATGCCCGAGGCAGGATTCGAACCTGCGACGCTAGCGGTCGCGCGGTTCCAGACTGTAGCGCCTAGAACCGCTCGGCCACCCTGGCCGGCTCGCGGGGGCACTACACGTGATTAGGGTGTACCGGTTTGTTTGGCTCTTCAGTGTATTACATAGTACAAGCTATATAGGTCTTGCGTTCATGTAATTATGTCGATATATCTGCAACTACATATATACTCCGCAAGTCACCATAAGGTGCTTGGTGGAGAGTACGCTGTACTAGTCATTCCCTTTCGTGTTGCACTCGCAAAAAAACGTATGAGCCCTAATATTTCGAATATTATTGGCCCTTACGTGAAATTTATATTAGCGACAGTAGAATAGTTCTTTAGTCAGTTTCAAATGCCATTTCTCTAAATTTTTCTCTATATTCCTTCAATCCAGGCATTCCCATTTAATTTCCCTAAGGATTTCCGTAATACTTGCATGTTGTTGGAAACTACCGGTGACAAAACCAGCAGCCCGCCTCTGAACTGTTTCCATATCTTGCTTTAATCCGACAAGGCTCGGATCTGAAACACTCGGGCAGTCTCCAAGGAAAGGTTCAAAATGTGCAAAAGTATGCGAAATCTTATGGAACTTAACTGCTAAGGTCATGAGTCCCTAAGCTTACACACTACTTAACCTAAATTATCCTAAGGACAAACACACACACCCATGCCCGAGGGTGGACTCGAACATCCGCCGGGATCAGCCGCACAGTCCATGACTGCAGCGCCTTAGACCGCTCGGCAGGGAGAGGTCCCACTGGTATCCTATATGCGGTCCCCTTTACAGATGAAGCACATCTCCCCAAAATTCTCCCAATAAACCGAAGTCGACCATTCGCCCTCTTCATCGCAAACTTCACATGTTTGATCCATTTCATATCGCTCTGCAACGTCAAGCAGGACACTACTATTGCCGTATCCTAACATTACGGGTTTGTTTCTCTTACTCATCCACATTAATTTACATTTTTATACAAGTACAATTATATATCGCAGCAACCAGAAATTTTGTCTAAGAGATCTCGTATCCTCCTACACCCAATCAACGACGACCCCTACCCGTGCCGTGCACCACAGTGTCAGCGGCAAACAACCGCCGATAGCAGGGCATCCTGTCCGCCAGATCATGTATATAGAAAATAATAGCCGTCCTATCACACCCCCGTGGGGCACTGCTGACGAGACCCTTGTCTCTGATGAACACTCGCCGTCGAGGACAACGTATTAGGTTCTATTACATTGGAAGTCTTCAAGCGACTAGCTTATGTGGGAACCTATTTCGTATGCTCGTTCCTTTGCAAACAGTATGCAGTGGGGAATGGTGTCAAATGCTTTTGGCAAACCTAGAGATATGGAATCTGCCTGTTGCCCTTCATCCAAAGTTCTCACTATATTATATGAGAAAATGGCAAGCTGAGCTTCGCACGAGTCATGCTTTCTAAGAGCCTGCTGATCCATGGACAGAAGTTTTTCGACCTCAAGGACACCAGCCATATTCGAAATCAGAATATATCGACTATATAAAGTCGCCACTATCGTTGCCTTTGGCATTTTCCATTACCATACGATCACGAAAGACGAGGACGTCCGTTTCATATCCATAATTTTGGTCAGCATCGGATATTAGGGTATGATACACTGTTGTCAGCATCTGGTAGCACAGTGGCAATTTGTGACTGGAACTGCAGGGCTATTTTCAGAGGTAAGTGGGGAAATCACGTAAAGGTCACTCGCCGGCGCATCGCAGCAGCACCTGACGTCACACCACAGGTGGCGAGGAGCGGCGGTCGATAGAAGAGCCTCTCAGTGGACAAAGGAAACGGACGCAGAAAGTGTCACTCGCTCTTCGGTACGCTCAAGCTCTCAAGTTATTGCTACTTACATTCGCACGCGTTCCTAAGGAATTCTTCCTCTTGACCTCTTACCGTTGCGGTAAGAATGGAGGCGGTGCGCGTTCCTACCACCTAATGTTCATCTTCTGCTGCCTCTCTGAGGAGTTCTACGTAATCCAGACGCTAACTAAAACAGTTACACGCCTTACACCACTGTCCGCATTGTAGGGATATAAAATTAGGTTACTGCTGAGAGAGTCTATGTATTTGTATATCTACTCATATCTCTTTATTTCCACGAACATTGAGGTAGGGAAGACTGTCGAGGAAATCTGATCTTCCCAGGAAAATCCCTGCATCTGGGAGATGTGTATTTCCCATTCTAGTCCTCGTCAGGTAAAAAAGGCGTAAAAAAGGTAAACCACCCGAAAACTGTTGTCGGAATCGACGAATTAAGAACCATAGACAACAACGAAGTTTGAATGAAATCGTTATATTTATATTAGTCAGGCATATATCGTAACTCTATAGCTCCAGGAGCCCATTTACAGCTTTCATCATTGTGAAAATCATGTGGATTCAAGTCAGTGACGCTTTTGATTGTTATGAAGGTTTTATTCTTTAAATCGATTTAATGTAAATGGATCTGAGCATTATGGGACTTAACTGCTGAGGTCATCAGTCCCCTAGAACTTAGAACTACTTAAACCTAAGGACATCACACACATCCATGCCCGAGGCAGGATTCGAATCTGCGACCGTAGCGGTTGCGCGGTTCCAGACTAAAGCGCCTAGAACGGCTCGGCCACCACGGCCCGCTCGATTTAATATACACCCTTACCCTTCTGGAGCAAAGTACCTCGCGAACCAAGTATGCAGATTCGACACTAAGTATGCCCTTACTTCTTCTGCCAATACCTCTCTCCTACCTTCAAAACTTCCCATTAACTCTCCTTTACAGTTTGGTAGACTAGCTCTCCTGAATGTAAAGTAACGCCTTGGCAACCACCAATGATGAATTTCCAAAGTCAATGCAGGGGAGTGGACATTGTTCTGAATCTGTGTTATAGATCTGAATCTGAACTCCAGAGCGCCGCTCTTCGCAGGCGTTCTTACCTACTGATCTAACCAACAGCGACTCACGCCCTCCCCTCACAGTTTCAGTAGCTACCAGTGTCTCTTTCGAAACTTTTAGAGACACAAAATAAGCGATTCGAGATCTGTTTCAGCCAAGAATGGAAGTACGTTGTACACATCGTTGCGCAGTGATATTCAAGGTATCCATAAAAACCTGCTATCATTTTAAAAAAAAAATCATAGCGGGAGGTGGGGGTAAACTTAGAAATCTCAAACAAAACATTGTAGCTTCGGATCCTACGGGAAAAATACGTAACTTTTGTATGTAACATTTCATCTACATCGACATCTACATTTATACTCCACAAGCCACCCAACGGTGTTTGGCGGAGGGCACTTTACGTGCCACTGTCATTACCTCCCTATCCTGTTCCAGTCGTGTGTGGTTCGCGTGAAGAACGACTGCCGGAAAGCCTCTGTGCGCGCTCGAATCTCTCTAATTTTATATTGGTGATCTCCTCGGGAGGTATAAGTAGGGGGAAGCAATATGTTCGATACCTCATGCAGAAACGCAACCTCTCGAAACCTGGACAGCAAGCTACACCGCGATGCAGAGCTCCTCTCTTGCAGAATCTGCCACTTGAGTTTGCTAGATATCTCCGTAACGCTATCACGCTTACCAAATAACCCTGTGACGAAACGCGCCACTCTTCTTTGGACCTTCTCTATCTCCTCCGTCAACCCGACCTGGTACGGATCCCACACTGATGAGCAATACTCAAGTATAGGTCGAACGAGTGATTTGTAAGTCACCTCCTTTGTTGATGGACTACATTTTCTATAGACTCTCCCAATGAATCTCAACCTGGCACCAGCCTCACCAACAATTAGTTATATGTGATCATTCCACTTCAAATCGTTCCGTACGCATCCTCCCAGATATTTTACAGAAGTAACTGCCACCAGTGTTTGTTCCGCTATCATACACTCATACAATAAAGGATCCTTCTTTCTATGTACAAGCAATACATTTGTCTATGTTAAGGGTAAGTTGCCATTCCCTGCACCAAGTGTATATCCGCTGCAGATCGTCCTGCATTTAGCTCCAATTTTCTAATGCTGCAACTTCTCTGTATACGACGGCATGATCCGCGAAAAGCCGCATGGTACTTTCGACACTATCTAACTTTTGTCGTTGAACGGTAGATGGCGCAAATATAACAACTGAGTTCCGGCTGGTATTACTGTATATCGAGAAAAATGTATTATATAAAAAAAGCATAGAAAGAAAACCAGACGTGTTCATTAATTTGCAGTGTGTCGTCTCAACTCTCACCAACGGGACCCCCTTCTGAGGTGTCTCATCAGCGGAGTGCATCTTTGTAAGAATTATTTAACAGTAGGTGTTCAAAATGTCGCCTCCCACGTCGATGCACTTATTTATCCTCACTGAGAAGTGTTTCTCATGTGATCCTGTGACGTAAATTGGCTATCCGTTGAATCACGTTATCGTACGTTGTTGCCAGTTCATTCGATATTTCAGCCTTCAAGTAACGCCACAAACACGTCAGGAAAAGTAAGACCTGAAGAACTTGCAGGCCAAGGCATTGGACTCCATCTTCTAATCCAGCGATGACTGTGTACGTGACCTAAGACTTTACGAGCTGCTACAAATTAATGTGCTTGACAATCATCGTATTAAACCAAATAGTTCGTCGCAAGTCCAGGGGGAGGTCTGCAAGCAATACTGGGAAATCATCCTCCAGGAGAGTTACCAATAATTCCACGCCAAACATTCACATTGCACGGACGCTGACGTTAAAATTGGGGCAACCAACATGTCGTTACCACATTCCAATAATGCATGTTGTGTTGATTAGTCGTACCATAGTTAGTGAAGGTCAACTAGTCAGAGAACAATGCTGGAGTGAAAAAACTGTGATCACTCTGTGTTTGTTAAAGCGACCAATGGCAAAAGGGTATTACTCAGTTGTGGAAGTCATTACTTTGAAGTTCCTGATAGAGCGTAATACGAAACG
Source organism: Schistocerca serialis cubense (assembly GCF_023864345.2). Classification (NCBI taxonomy): domain Eukaryota; kingdom Metazoa; phylum Arthropoda; class Insecta; order Orthoptera; family Acrididae; genus Schistocerca; species Schistocerca serialis. The sequence goes on along the minus strand of NC_064642.1, from coordinate 102,965,064 downwards.
GATCACATTTTCTACGTTTCATAATTCGGCAAACAGCATTTTGAATAATTCCCTATTCACGGCCCAATTTGCGAGTGCTAATGTGGAGATTATGATTCAGTGCAGAGTGCAGCTAATACCGCAGTTCCATTATTTTCTCTGGCAACTGTTCTTCGACAGTTCCTTTTTCATGGCTGTGCCGTAACCTCGGGGTGAAAAACTGTTGAATAACACGACAAAAAGTAGTTCGTGACCCCATCTAGTTTCGAAAATTAGGAGGTTATCGGCATTCCTGATACTTTCTCAGTAATTCTCTTTCCTTTTTGTCGTATTAGTCTACGTCCTTACTAATAACGCAGACAGGTTATGAAGCTACATTTTTAAGAAAGGAGAGACGCCGTGGATGCAAAGAGATCAAATCATTTAATAAATAAATGAAGGTTTCAGACCAGCTACACGAAGAAAACTGCATGACAATGAGTCATTCGCAACTCACGTCTGTTTTTCTCTAGATAATGCTGTTTTGTGACTCAGTTGTGTTATTTGCTGATTACAGCGCTATTATCGCGCAATGAGAAATGTGTTATGCACAAAAGTTACGTATTTTTTCTGTAGAATCCACTTCTACAATCAGTGGATTGATTCATTTACGACTTCAAATTTGCCCTCCGCACGCGTCCCCCACCATTTAATTTGTCGGCAAGGCAGGGGAGGTGTGGTTAATCTCTGGTATCGTCGGATAGCATTTTTAATAATAATGAACACGTATTTTCCCGCTTTTTATTCCAATGCGTTGTTTTTGATATATTTCGTTGTCTCAAGATAAAAACTCACTCTGTATACACGTATGAACTTTGGAAGAAAGATCGCTACTGGGGAACATGATTGGCAGGTCTGTTCATTTATATCGAGAATGAAATTTTGAATTAGGATAGGAGCCAGGCTGGTATAACCGAAAGGCTTAATCCTTCTGCAACAGCTGAAAATAAGCATTGGAGTACTTGTGTGGCACAAAGTTTCATTTTCTATCACAAATTCTGTACATTTGTGGTTCAGCATTTATGATGGATTGTCACAAATATTTCATAACATTGCGTCTTCTTATACTTCCTGGTCTTCGCCCCCTTTTATGTATTTTAGTGAATTTCATTCACTTGAGGGATCCCTTATTATGCAGGGCCCGAGTTCTCTTTCTTTTCTGTCAGTACAGATTAACAGTTTTCTTTTCTTCTTTAAGTAAACTCATCTGACTTCCTTCCCTGTAAAGTTACAGCTGCCCCTTCGACTTGGATGTCAGGCTGATCTGTGTTGGTTGACCTCGCCGACAGTTGGATCACTCACCATGGACTAGCATGCATATTATGTAACAGGTGTCTTGCAACGGATAATTAATGAGACAGGGGTGGGCCAAGCAAACATTAGACCTTTGTGCTGTGACTTACACAAGTTAATAAAAAGAGTTTTCACCTAAAACCGAAATGAAACAATGGCTTACATTTATCTCTGTTTATTACACTATTCTATGCTGACAAACATGAATAAATTATTGGATTAGTTCGATCACAAGCAATGCTGAGAATGAGAAAACTATTATCGGTACACATGGGTCGCTATAAATCTATCATGGGAATACTTAGGCAAACATTGGGTATTTCAAATGGATGGGACAAAGCTGGATACTATAAACGATTTATTGATAGTTAAATTCTGAGTCATTGTCTGTGACCACCGAAAGAAAGAAGAAGTACACATGAAACCATCATTTAGGATTGTTTGTGATGATGTTGCAGATACTCACAAAGTATTGGATTCTGATACGTGTCTAGCCCTTACAGTGCACACATAAATGCACACCGCGCGGGGTAGCCGTCTTGTCACGGCTCGCGCGGCTCCCCCCGTCGGAGCTTCGAGTCCTCCCTCGTGCATGGGTGTGTGTTGTCCTTAGTGTAAGTTAGTTCAAGTAAGATTAAGTAGTGCGTAAGCCTAGGGACCGATGACCTCAGCGGTTTGGTCCCATAGTCCTTACGACGGATTTCAAAAATTTCCAAAAATGCACGTGCATTTTCGCACACTGCTCACCAACACTGTGACATCCCGCCATTCTCGGCTTCTGATGCACGAAGAGAAGCGGTCACCATGGTCTGCTGCGGACTGCGATTAACAGCTAACGTCTGTAAGTCAAGAGTTCTCCTTCAAGAACCAAAGAGCGATCTTTCCTCTATTGAGAACGGGGGTGAAATGTTGCATACTTTCTGCCAAGGACTGCGGAGAAGCTAGTCCCCTACCAAGAACTAATATCTATGCTCACTACTGATAAATGACTTCGTTTTGTACTCTGAAAGTCCGCTAGCTATGGCAACCTCTGCTACAAAGCACCGGCCAGTCGTATATTTGGTAGCAAATTGACAACCTCCCCTCTATGTTAAAGTTGTATAACATTAACCATTCGTTCCACACATGGGTTTAGAGCTCTTAACCTGAGTTCCTCTTCCAAACTGCAGTGTGCTCGATGTTTTAACCAATGAGCTGACCTTCACGTACTCACTTCACGTAAATTATCATCTTTGCTTCTCCCTCTCTGAATGTCGTTTAGGTTAGCCAATGAGGAGGCCTCATACAACAGTTTGGGCCAGTCTACATCCACCTAGTGTAAGGTAGCGACAGAGAGAAGAAATACTGTTAACAAAGTAGGCCAGAAGTTTCTCAGGGCAGGGCAAGATATTTATCTGAACCTAGCTTCCCCTCACATTACGTTCCTGGAAAGCGTACCCGCTTTGTTTGGCAACAAACAAAATGCATTTCTAGTTTTTTTCTACCCCAGACGCACTTGCTCACAAAAATCAAGACTTCATATTGAGAGTAGGTGGTCGTCACATACTTCTATAAATGGATAGTTGGACTCACGTCGTACAGAGCACAAGGGGTGGTCTGAAACAAGTATGAAGATGCCCGGTCGTCACTATCCCCTGATAGTAGCATGTTACGGCGCCAGGTACCTACTACCTTGCAGTCGCTGTGGCTTCGCAAAGACCACTGAAAAGGCAGCCCTCAGCTCCTAGGCGATTTTTCCGGCATTGGTTTACTATTCTGCGCCGCCCGGTTTGGCTAATCGTAAACTCAATTGAACTACAGAAAAATTCATGAAAAATCAATACCAAGAAGTTCGCAAATGGTATTTACACTACTGACCGTTAAAATTGCTACACCACGAAGATGACGTGATACAGACGCGAAAATTAACCGACAGGAAGAAGATGCTGTGATATGCAAATGATTAGCTTTTCAGAGCATTCACACAAGGTTGGCGTCGGTGGCGACACCTACAACGTGCTGACATGAGGAAAGTTTCCGATCGAGTTCTCATACACAAACAGCAGTTGAGCGGCGTTGCCTGGTGAAACGTTGTTTTGATGCCTCGTGTAAGGAGGATAAATGCTTACCATCACGTTTCCGACTTTGATAAAGGTCGGATTGTAGCCTATCGCGATTGCGGTTTATCGTATCTCGACACTGCTGCTCGCGTTGGTCGAGAGCCAATGAGTGTTAGCAGAATATGGAATCGGGGGGTTCAAGAGGGTAGTACAGAACGCCGTGCTGGATCCCAACGGCCTCGTATCACTAGTAGTCGAGATGGCAGGCATCTTATCCGCATGGCTGTAACGGATCGTGCAGCCACGTATCGATCCCTGAGTCAACAGATGGGGACGTTTGCAAGACAACAACCATCGGCACGAACAGGTGACTATGGCTGCGATTACCCTTGACCATGAATCACAGACAGGAGCACCTGCGATAGTGTACTCAACGACGAACCAGGGTGCACGAATGGCAAAACGTCATTTTTCCGGATGAATCCAGGTTGTGTTTACAGCATCATGATGGTCCCATCCGTGTTTGGCGACATCGTGGTGAACGCACATTGGAAGCGTGTATTCGTCATCACCATACTGGCGTGCCACCCAGCATGGTGGTATGGAGTGCCATGTGTTACGGCCCGTCGCTCTACCCTTCATTCGATGCCTGCCAAACCCTACTTTTCAGCAGGATAATGCATGACCGCATGTTGCAGGTCCCGTACGGGCTTTTCTGGATACAGAAAATGTTCGACTGCTGCCCTGGCCAGAACATTCTCCAGATCTCTCAACAACTGAAAACGTCTGGTCAATGGTAGCCGAGCAACTGTCTCGTCACAATACGCCAGTCACTACTCTTGATGAGCTGTGGCATCGTGTCGAAGCTGCATAGGCAGCTGTACCTGTACACGCCATCCAAGCTCTGTTTGACTCAATGCCCGGGCGTACCAAGGCCGTTATTACGGCCAGAGGTGGTTGTTCTGGGTACTGATTTCTCAGGATCTAAGCACCCAAATTGCGTGAAACTGTAATCACATGTCAGTTCTAGTATAATATATTTGTCCAATGAATACCTGTTTATTATCTGGATTTCTTCTTGGTGTAGCAATTTTGATGGTCAGTAGTGCATTTTTAGTAACAGATGGGAATTAAACTCAGCTACTACAGTTTATCACTGAAAAGTGTGAGGTTCCAGAACAGCAATAGTCACATATCACTACAAATTACTTTTTAGCTTGAAGAAAATATGTCGAGGGTGGTACTGTGGAGATGTGATACTATTTGAATTTCCATATTACAGAGACAAAATATCAAGATTTAAAAATGTTTAGAGAAGAAGTGATAGAATAATCAATCAGTAACATCCCGGTAGTGGCGTGCGTTGGTGTGAATGCTTCCGGGATGGAGAGGTACCCCAGCCCCGGATCGAATAGTCCGAACCGATTACCGACGAGTGGTTGGATTGCTAGTCAGCCTGGATATGGCTTTTAGGCAGTTTCCCACACCCCAGTATTTCAATACTGGGCTCTTTCCCATGTTCCGCCCCAGTAACTGTACGCAAACTTTTAGAACATTTTCTCATACTTGTACACATAATTCACTGTATACACGGACCGATTGAGTAAACTGTTTTAGATGATGACTCGGCATCAGCGTCACTGTGTATGGAGAATTCAGTTTTTCCACTAGGGTATGGCGCTCTTTTCTGTGAACAGCGGTATTTAAGTGGTTTCGAAACAGTACGCGTTTGGAGTATACGAAATGAAGTAATATCTGTTCCGGCTTTTCTTTCCCTCCGAGAGTGTTGAGGAAATCAAATTGGCTGCTTGCTCGGTAGCTGCTCCGTTACGCAGTATTAACTCACTCATCTCGTATTCATTGCTTCAATATGGAAACGAAACGGACTTTTCTAAGTACTGAGACGCCACGGAAATTATTCCTCTCTTTCTATCTCTTTTTAAAGCGGATGTTGCGCTTGCAAACGCCGTATCATTCTTCTGTTCCTCTCCATCTGCACTGTAACTCTTAAAAGATCCTTGCAGGGTTGGAAGTAACTTTCCAGATCTACATTTAGTAGAGCCTGAAACCGTAAACAGAAAGTTACGTGATAATCTTTTTTATCATGGTAAAAAACAGTGATTTCATTTTCATTATTCCTTCATTCGTGTTCCCACGCTTTCCAACACCTGTGGTCGGATTCACATAGCAGGCCTATTGTTAGAAAAATCCTGATCTTACATGATACTTTATAGAGCTGAAACATTTTTACCTTAAAATTTCAGTTACCTGTTCTTGAAGTCGAACTATGTGCTTCTCGCTGGGTATTTATTTTTCACGACGTCGATCTCCAACTAGAGACCCTCCTCGACCACAAAAAGTCGATATTGCTGGAGCTCTTATTTGTCCTGATCTGTTTGAAAGTTCGTTAATTTTCTATAATCTCGTGAATACTAAGAGACGTATTTATGCATTACTCTTGTTGGAAAGTGTCAAAGATGCACTGTATAATAGACATGCAGACTTAGAGCTGTCTGGACACTCGAACAGTGTTCGCAGAATAATTATTCTTCCAGTAGTCCCTACAATCGGGAGAGTGTGTTCCACAATTAAAGTGAAGATCAATCCATACAAAAGGTGTAGTATTAATCCAGGTGCACTAGCGTCGTTCTGTTAAAACGGCATGACTACAACAGTAGATGGTTGTGAAGCAATAGAGACGTAATTTGATTTGCCTGGCCCGTAAACCACGCTTCGTCAGCTCCCTAAATTTCTGTTCATTATTGGGTGGCTTGATCTTTAAGTAGGACAAAAACTGTTCTAACATGGCAGACAGAATCTCTAAACGTTACTTGACATTCTCGTTATTTCCTACGGCATTTGTTTTACCAAATCAACAGCTGCTTTCCCTCCTAAAAGTACAGGGTGTATCAAAAAGATCCATCCGATTTTTAAAGAGATCATAACTGTTTTGTAATTTGAGATATGTGAGTGAACTACGTACTGTTGGAAAGACCAAACTCTCGAGTTTTATTGGTTTCCGCTAGGGAGCAGTAGTGTGCGCCACTTCAGATCTAGTAAAAATGGTGTCGGGAAAACAGAAAGCGTATTGTGTTCTATGTTTTGTGCAGTGCGGGTCAGTTATAACTGTTCAGCGTGACTTTCGTACTAGGTACGGTGTGGGTTCTCCTACAGCATAGAGCATTAGATTATGGCACGAATAATTCCGAGAAACAGGTTGTTTGTGTAAAGGCAAATCGCCGAGCCCTTCCGGAGTGTCTGATACAGACGTCGAACGTTTCCACCACAAGGAGTCCTCGTAAATCCGTTCGCCGTGCAGCCCGACAGCTCAACATGCTTCCGATGTACGTCTGGCGTGTGTTGTGTCTACGTTTGTACATGAAACCATACAAAATCCAGCTACTGCAGGCTCTTCGTGAAGGTGACAAACAACAACGTGTGGTGTTCAGTAATTTCGTTCTTGGCAAGACGGATGAGGACTGATTTCTTCCACGCTTAGCGTTTTGTGACGAGGCAACATTCCGTTTAAATGGAAAGGTGAACCTTCAAAATGTGAGAATGTGGGGTACGGAACAGCCACATGAAGTTGTAAAACATGAGAGAGACTCTCCAAAATCTAATGCGCGTTTTGCAGTTTCACGGGAAAACGTGTGTGGTCAATTTTTCTGTGCCAAGAACTCTGTTACTGGAAGCACGTATCTCGATATGCTTGGTGAGGGTTCATTCCCACAGTTGGAAATTGACTCGGATGGCTCCATTTACGAACAGGATGGGGCACCGCCACACTGGGATCTGGAAGTGCGGGAATTTTTAAATCAAAGGAATACTGAACGATGGATCGGTCTCTCTGGATGATAAGGTTCAGCCTTACACTGCTGGCCTCCAAGGTCACAGGACGTGACTGTATGTGATTTTTTCTTGTGTGGGTTGACAAAGGTCTCTGTTTATGTGCCTCCATTACCAACAACAATGAATGAACTGCGACATCGCAAAACAGCAGCTGTGGAAGCTGTAGCTCAAGACATGCTCGTTGCAATGTGGGAACAATTTGAATACGGTATTGACATACGCTGTGCATCTCAAGTGCGGCATGTTGAACACCTTTGAAAAGGTAGAAAAAAAACTTTTTGTTTACAATTCATCAAAAACCAAAATCCGTTGTATATGTTTATTAGCCCCCAGAAATTTAGACGCACCATATCTGATGATTTTTTTTTCGGATACACCCTGTATATGGTTCTAAATGGGAACAATGATGAAGATACAGTCTATATTTACAGTGTACACTATATGAGGACGCCCCAACTTGCCCTGAGCAGCAAGATTCTGAGTAGATCGTCACTAAGTTATCCATTTTAATGGAATAGGCTCCGGTAATGGGGTGCTGTGGAAAATAAGACATTTTGAAACAAAAATTCTGAGTCATAATTATTAACACATTCCAAAGTATAAGATAATGGAGTATTTATCAGTCTACTGTCGTTAAAATCACGTGAAATTATTACTGCGAAGTCCATCACAATGAACACCATATCCCACAGTTCCTTAATCTTTTCCTCAATTTCGAGAAATTGTAGATTCGAAGAAGTACACTCCATGAGATCCCCTGCTATACCCGCAGGACAGGACAGATAGTTTCATTTGTGGAAAGGAACCAAAGCATACTACTTTATTCATTTGACAAACATTACAATAGTAAAGAAAACATTAAAAGCACAGCAATCCAAACATTAATTTTATAACTTAATTCCCAGCTAAATGCACCATTCAATCTCACGCCTGAAGTGCAAACTACTTTAATTTAAAACTGACTAGAAACCATAAATAAACAAACAAGGACAAATAAGAAAAGGCAGCACATTAAACGGCGCTCAAAAGTTTATAAGAGTCGGCCTGCAATTCAAACACTAACGCTCGCTTAGGTGACACAGGCAGTCGGCCCAACAATTCTCATTCCGACGGCAACCCAACCAACAGACAATCAGCGGACCAAGCGACAGGACAACTTCCGTTCCTCCTGACCAGCACACAGAAGGGAGTTCAATGGAACAACGCGGAAGGTATAGGCGTCCACAACGAATTACACATTCAGCTGTCAAACTACACGCCGTGCTGGACAACCACAACACAACGAGGAAAATACACTGCCTGCATTTACGTCAACGGTCAGGGCAGGTGATCGGAACGTTAACGGCCACAAGGCAGAAGCCGCTGGTGCACTTCAATTCAAAAATAATTAAATTAAGTTAAACTCCACAGGGGGGCGGCTATAATTTCACCGACTTGGAAACGCAAGTTGTTGCTCGCGGGAATATCCTAACAGCCCGTAACGAAATTCAAAAGACACAATGTGAACAGTTGGGGCTGGATGGTGGATTAAGTAAAGACTCAACTTTCGTGTCCGGGATCGGTGAGCCACGGACCTCATGTCAATGGGAACAGCCCCTCACACTTTGACCATGCGTGGGCGCCGCCAGCAGCCCTGGCCAGAAACACGCCACAGAGACTTCCTCGCTGCTCCGCGCCAACGGCGCAATTGCCCGCACACGGCACAGCCGGAAACTGTAAGTGTGAGGCCTAAGATAGTACAAGGGTGTGAATATCGATACACGCTGCTGCTGCGACTCGCGGAGAGAGAGAGGATAACAAGATAATCGCGATAACCACAGGAGACTAGTCACAGGATAGCAACCAAGGTTTAATGCAAAGCATATCACGAGGCAGCCACCGATCACTCAATACGTTACTGAAAAACATCTTACGTCTTACTAAAGTAAGGGTTTGCCGACACTACGCGTTGTTGCTTAATTACTTCTTAACCCATCACCTTATTTGGATTCGTAAACTTATTAATCACTTAGGTGATGCAATACGAATCCTGTCATAAATTGTAATTGGAAACATCTCGAACAGAAGCAATTCAATGAGTAAAGTGTAGACCTACATAAGTGCCTAGGCTCCCTCTGCGAGAGCGTACTTGAGTAACATCCTTTTACGGACTAGATCACGTCATTATGAAACACTAAAAAATCGTCAAATGGTTGTTCCGATAACATTTTCAACCGTTCTCTTCAATGTGAATAAATTTGTGGTTTCTGAAAACTCGTAAGTTTACTTGGCCTGTAGAGGACCGCTGCAAATATGGACCAAACGTCAAATTTAAAGTAACGCTGACAGGCATGGAAGATGTTACAGCACGAATTTCTTTACCTAACACTACCAAACTGGCGCTCCAGTAACTGAATGCCTGTATCATATGTTTATTAAAAATTTTAAAATTATCGAGCCATTATTTCTTACCGATTAACGTCATCATTCGGCCGTTATCAAAGAAACTGTCCAGTCACATTAACGCGACTACCGGTCCAAAACCTGAAAAACAACCTTTCGCAGCGCGGAACTCTTAGAGGCGCGCACGAAGAGTGTCAGTTAGGTTCTGGAAGGTACCGACAGCGACTTGGAACCACGCCGACTTGAGTACCGTGGTCAGCTGGGCTATGTTTCTAGGATGAGGACCCACGGCTTGCGGAACCCGATCTAGATGATCCGACACATTCTCGACTGAGTTGTAATCCGGGGAGTTTGGTGACCACTTAAGTATGGTAAACTGATCCTGGTACTCTTCGAACCACACACGTACGTTGCGAGATATGTGACACGTAGCAGCGTCCTGCTTAGTAGATGTCGTTGTGCCGAGGAGAAACGAACTGCATGTGGGGGTCAACAGGTCAACCTGATCCTTAAGGTTAGACACATACTTGTGTTGATCCATTGTGCCTTCCAGAAAGTCGAGATCACCCAGGACAGGCTCATAACAGTTGCAGGGTGTTTGCTTACCCACATTTCACACCAGTGGCCATCTTTCTGATGGAGCATAAAACGATATTTTGTAAGTGGGCTGCTTCTGTGTTAGCAGCGCTGTGTAGCGCTTTGCATTGGATCTCTGATTGCGCATTCTTTATAAGAGACTCTGTGCCTGGTCGGACTCGTTGTTTGAAGTTAATCACCAGTAGTGTTGGGCAGTTGGAAGTTAGTCGTCAGCAGTGATGGAGGTACTGTTCGGCAGTTGCTGGTGAACAGCCAGCAGTGATGGATGTTACATGTGAGAAATTAGCATTGATGGAGGGTAGAGGTCTGAAGTGTTAACGTAGGTAAACGATCTGTACATGTTCGACTTGCAGATTAAACATTATTCATGATTATATACCTTTGTACTAGATGTCAATGGCGACTTATATTCGTGTTTGAAACGGATGTCACATTATTAAGGTAAAAATTACATTATTTGGTGTGCAACAAAATCTTTCCTTTGCTAACCACATGCCTACTAGTAGTTAGTGGCTGCAGTAGTTAGAAACTTTTATTTAGTTGGCCGTATTGACGCCCGCTGTGTTGCAGTAGTTCGCGTAATGAAGATGTTTGGGAGGTAACTTCTTAATGAAATGTACAGGTTATTGTTAAGATTTCTCTTTAGTCAGGGCCATTCTTTTCAATTAATTATTTGAAGTCAGGTTGTAATTTTTTTCAGCAGTGAGATTGTGTTGGGCTAGAATATTGTGGGTGAGTGTTGACATGATTAGAAAAAGTAAAGAGAAAGTAGGCTCAGTACGTTCAGTTTTACTCAGCTGTTTCAGAACCAAATAACGTAGGTTTCATCTTATCGGTCATTCTGAAATTTAAGTACAGGCGCTCTCATTTAAAATAAAAAAGTTTCAATTTATCTGAAAAAGCCATCTGTCATCATTCAGTGGAGCTCCAGCTGCGGTGTTGGCGTGAAAATTCCACCCTTCGTCACCGATGGACAGCAGTCACCACAAGTGCACGAAACAGGCGCCTGTAGCGGAGGTCCATACGCAGCAGCGTTCGCTGAATGGTCGCTGAGAAGATACTGTTGGTACACCCTTCGATCATCTAAGCGGTCAATTGCTCACCAGCTTCCCGCACGAATCTCCTCAGCAATCGTTCACCCTTGTTGTGTATGGTCCGTGGTGCACCACAGTTACCTATACTCCATTTATGGCCGGCGCCATTTTGCAAGACTCGGTATACTTCAGTCACGAGGGTACGAGAGAAATTTACAGAATTAGCCGGTTCAGAAATGCTTCCACCCTCGTCACGGAAATCAATAATCATGTTCTTTTGGACGTCAGGTAAACCGCTCCGTTTTCAGATTACGACTACGAACTGTTTTCAAAGTATTCAAATGTGTGTGAAATCTTATGGGACTTAATTGCTAAGGTCATCAGTCCTTATGCTTACACGCTACTTAACCTAAATTATCCTAAGGACACACTCACCCCTGCCCGAGGGAGGACTCGAACCCCCGCCGGGACCAGCCGCACAGTCAATGACTGCAGCGCCCTAGACCGATCAGGTAATCCGGCGCGTCACGAACTGTTTTCTGCGCTCCACTGACGCTCTTTAAGTGTCCATCATTGATGGTGTGACCAACTCCAGTCTCTTAGTGGTTATTTCACGTTGACGTTGAATATATGTGGCGGTCACATTAATGTGACTGGGCTATGTACAATCCCTGGACAGAGTAAGAGGCAAGGACCGTTACCGAATGATATAGAGACGGATAGTTAGTTCTTTCTCGTGTAGTGTCAGCTGAAGAGATCATCCTTGATGACCTATTCTTCCAACATGGGACGTATGGATAAAAGGAAAACACTTTATTTATTACACATTCAGTTAGGCTTGGGCACTCGATGTGTCCTTTAGCCTGCTGTCTTTGGTGATGTCTGTCTCCTGTTGAGGGTAAGATGTGCCTAGGCTGTTATATGTGACTGCTTCCTCGTGTTATGACAGTCGTCTAGGGGGGGTGAAACTTGTGCCATCTTGCAGGGTTTACCGTTTCTACAGATTCTAATTATCGAACTCCGTCCCTAGTGGCATCGATTTTGTCAAAAACTCGTAAAGCCTTGTCATGGACCTTCCCTTGTATAGTGGTCCCGTGGAGTGCGGTGCGGATATCGATGCTTCTTGTCCACATGGGGCTCCTATGATCCATCGGTAGCAAATGTTTTGCAGCGCTTGGAGTTTGTTGTCGCTGGAGACGCATGTAGTTCCCCTCGAGGTGGAGCCATATAACATTGTGGTTTCCACCGTTGCCTTATACAATTGGAGTTTAGTCTTAGAATTGACATCCTCAGTCTCCAGGAAAGGAATCAATGACCAAGCCATCTTCTGGGCTGCCGTCTTCTTGTCGTCAATATGCTGCCTAAAGATCAATTTTTTGTCAACTTAGACATCGAGGTACTTCACTCCCGGCGACCACGGGATAAATTGGTCAGCTATTTGGAGCCTGTCGTTCAGAGCTGGTTTCCTCTGTGTGAACATAACGGCTGACATCTTTGTCGGGTTGATCGTTATCTTATTTTGCAGAGCCCAGCGTTCCATTACAGCAAGTTTCCGTTGCCTCCTAGCGATTAGCTGGTCCAAGTGTCGTCCGCATAAAAACTCGCCGTAACAAGGGGGACTGTTGTAATGTCATTTATATATATATATAAGTTGAAAAGCAGAGGCGAAATTACAGAGCCCTGCGGAATTCCCGAGGAGATCAGTTTCATTTCGGAGCTTTTATCGTCGACTCTGACGTACAGTTTCCTGTCCTGCAGAAAGTTGTCAATGAGTCCAATGTAACAATCAGCAATAGGGGTAGTGCGATGTAGTTTCACGATAAGGTTGGGCCGCTACACCTTATAGTACGCTATTTCGATGTCAAGAAATACACAAATCGTGTAGTGCTGCTTGTTGTATCCTTCTTGTATCCGTTCGGTGATCCGTATAAGTTGAAGTTCGGCGGATAACTTGTCCTTGTAACCGAATTGTTCGGATCATATAACATCATGTGCTTGAAGCGTGTCATGGAGCCTCTTCAACAGCACCCTCTCGAGCACCTTGCCAAGGGTTGGCAAGAGGCTATTTGGCCGGTAACTGCTGGGTTATGCTAGGCCTTTACCTGAATTTGGGATTTAAACTATTAGAGCCGTCTTCCATGCCGTAGGAAAATATCCCTGCAGAAGACAGCTTTTGAAAATTCGGATAAGGAGCACAGTTGGCTTCCTGGGCAACTGTTTCAAATCGGTGTTCCTTACGAAGTCGTTGCCTGGCGCGTTATTCCGAGACTTCTGGATAATTTTACGGATCTCTGCTGGTGTGGTGAGTTGTGGGCGGCTCTGCACGGGCGTGGGTAGTTAGTAAGAAGTGAAGCTCTAAAAGTATCTGTGGTCACCAACAGAGAGCGTGCCGCTGCGAAACCAATCGTTTGTCTGTGCACAGAGACAGAGGGCAGTGTGTGGTCTCTACGACAGGAGGTGAGTCGACCAGTAATGTCCTTTGGCAGCAGCACCACAAGCCTAGACTACGGTGCATGGATTTGGAAAGGACCCACTACGAATTATGAACAATGGAGCTGGTGATAGACTACGATGCATAAAGGAACGATACGTTAACCTTGGGTTTCTTTAAAAGGCGTTGTGAAAACTTAAAGCAAGGGTGTCGATGTTACGTCACACCAGTAGCGAGTCTTTACGTTCGAGAACGTAAATGAAATGTAGCCTATAAAGAACGTGTTCCCGTAAAGGTTTAACTTATCCGCCAAATCATTAGCGCCCTCGGTGTAATGTTATTTAAAACTGGTAGTAAGCCGACCTGCCCGGAACTTTGGGTCTTGTTCACCTACACCGTTTTCTTCGAGGTAATTCATAATGTTCTAACACAATGTACTTGTATGTTCGAAAATCCTGCTGCCTATCAACGATAATGATATGGGCTTGTAATTAAGTGGATTAATCCTACAACCTTTCTTGAATATTGGTGTGGCCTGGGCCGCTTTCCAGTCTTTGGGTGTGGATCTTTCGTCGGACGAACGGTTGTATGTGTTTGTTAAGTATGGAGCTATTCCACCAGCATACTCTGAAACTGAAACAGTCTGGATAGTAAGACTTGCTTTTGTCAAGTGATTTACGTTCCCTCACTACTCCGAGGATATTTACTTCTAAGTTACTCACGTTGGCAGCTTTTCTTCATTCGAATTCTGGAATATTTACGTCGTCTTCTTTGGCGAACGGATTTCGGAAAGCTGTGTTTAGTAACTCTGCCTCGGCAGCACTGTTGTCGATAGTATTTCCATAGCTGTCGCGCAGAGAAGGCATTGATTGTGTCTTGCCGCTAGCATACTTCACATACGACCAAAACCTCTTTGGCTTTGCTGCTAGGTTTCGAGACACGTGGAATCAATCCAGTTTCTCAATTGCGTATTTGTTAAAAAAGTGTGATAACATCTTGTCTCCTGATCATGTGTATAAACAAGTATGCGATTTTGCGTACTCGTTAAACCGGTGTGATAAGGTCTTGTTTCACTGAAGATTTGGATAAATAAGTCTGTCAAAAGGGGACGGTACATATAAAGAAGTCAGTTTAATTTTTGTTGTATGTTAAGGCGAAAGGCAGGATTTCTAGGTTCACGAAAATTCTCATTGGTCATAAGACTTGTAGCATTTATAAATATAAGAAATTACTAAAAATGTAAGGTATTTTATGTCATTGTTTGTTAGACAGATATGAAGCAATAAGTTAAAATGAAATGTTAATGAATTTTGTCTCTTCTGCTAAAGATGACGTTTAAAAAGCTCTGAATAATTAGTAGATACTGTCGAGAACACTAAATGAATGTTTCTTGCTTTGCTGGAAGCAATACTGTTTGAAATGATAAAATACGAGACAGAAAATTTTTATTCCCTTTTCTAATTAAGCCGAACTCTGCCTTCCAGCATCGTCCTTACAGCAGACCGGTGAGCACATTGGTAGGCGACATCGTCTGGAGACTAGTGACCGATCCGAATGTATCGTTGTTTTCGTAATACCATAGCCAGGATTTTGAGAGAAAATGATCGGTAAAAATTACGTAAGGGGCGTATGAACTATAATCTGATGGATTAAACGGCGAATAAACGCTAACAGTTTTCGGCAGTGGTCAGCAAACATTGCGCCAGCAGATTCTGTTCGATGCAGCCTGAAAAAGAAAGATGCATAATAAAATCACATATAACATGAATAGCAAGGAATGGGATCTTCACATGAAACACGGCAACTTAACATCAAATTAACATAATCATTCGGTAAAAGTATACAAATGACACTTACACAGCTTCCCTCGATAGCGGAGGACGAAAGAGACAGAGCGACCCAGTCGCGTTCCTCCATCTTACATCGCTAGACGAACGAAGATACTTACTACGTTTTGCTTCACAGAGTTTTCTTTACACACCCTAACTCACAGATTCATTTTTTTTACAAAATATCTAATGAATAATTAAAAATACATCCTTTCATTAGTACATCGATTCTTTCAATTAATATACAAATTTATTCATATATGTAAAATTATTTGTAATATTTTTAGGCGTTAGTTAAAATTATGGCTATTTTTTAGTCATTTATAAAATAACCTCTCGGCCTGTTGATAACAAAAGTCATTATTGAACGTTCTGCAGTATAGCAATAATGAATGTTCTGTTCTAAGCTCATTTTTATAGATAATTTCAAAATGTTTTCTCTTTTTTAAAACGGATAAATAAGTTAAATAGATTTTTAAGATATGAAAACGTTTTTATGTTTGGGCAGTCTGCTAGTTTAATGTTGTTGCTTTGGTATACACACAACTTCAAGTAAACTTAAGCAGTTTCTCTTGTAATCTGCATGGTTAAATGTTAGTTTATTTTGTAACGTACCATCAAAAGCCGTAGGCACTAATTGAAGTGGTGGATCTCGGTGTAAGTGTCCACCGATGTATTTTTGGCGAGCTGCTGAGTCTCAAATAAGGTGTAGCCAGTGTGTAGGAACATATCTGGTCATTGTTGGAATGGCGCTGAATGCTCGCCTTATGTTTAGAAGACGTAATGTTTCGTACTAGCCTCCAGCCTTCATTCCCCATGACCTGTCCCATTACGTATTTCAGGCATGACAAGAAATTCCTCAAGGGGGTATTCGGAGGCAATTTGCTTCCATGCCAAAGCGGATACAAGAGTTTAAGCATGCCTGTGACACTCACCAGTTATACTGATAATGGTGGTGGTCATTAGTTCCAAATTGAATGATACATTCTTTAAAACTTACACTGCGATTAACATCTAAATAAAATTTTATAAAAGTTCTACTGGTGCTTCATAATGGAGTACTTCCACTTTGTGTAACCGTAATTTGTGTATTTTGAAATGATTTAGCCCAATTCCCAAAAGACCTTTATTTATAGACTGTTTACTGGTACTCTGACAAAGCTTTATTTGTTCATAATGGCAACATAGCCAGTGTGTACAGAGTCAAGTTTTGCCTTTCGCAGTTACTGCTGAGTGATACCTACACTTACACTCATAAATTAAGGATAATTGCAGAATGTGGTGCCACAAAACGTGGCACTACACAAAACTGGCGCTAACAGCATAGGCGCATAGGGAACACACACGACAGGATCTGTAAGACAACGGTATTGGTGAGAAGTTGAGAGAACCGTCCCTAAACACATGTGCTACGAAAAGCCTATGTTTCCTGCGTATGTACCCCGACATCAATACGGGATATTATCTCCATGCACACGTAATCAGGCCGCACAACGGGTTGGCATACTCTGCATCAGGTGGTCGAGCAGCTGATGGGGTATAGCCTCCCATTCTTGCACCAGTGCCTGTCGGAGCTCCTGAAGTGTCGTAGGGGTTTGAAGACGTGCAGCGATACGTCGACCGAGAGCATCCCAGACGTGCTCGATGGAGAACACGCAGGCCACTCCATTCACCTGATATCTTCTGTTTCCAGGTACTCCCCCACGATGGCAGCTCGGTGGGGCAGCGCGTTATCATCCATCAGGAGGAAGGTGGGACCCACTGCATCCCTGAGAAGGCGGACATACTGGTGCAAAATAACGTCCCGATACACCTGACCTGTTACAGTTCCTCTGTCAAAGACATGTAGCGGTGTAGTGCAACAATCATAGTCCCACTCCACACCATCAAACCACGACCTCCATAGAGGTCCCTTTCAAGGACGTTAAGGGGTTGGTATGTGCTTCCTGGTTCACACCAGATGAAAACCCGGCGAGAATCACTGTTCATACCATACCTGAACTCGTCCGTGAATGTAACGTGGGACCATGTTCCAATGTCCATGTACTGTTTTCTTGGCACCAGACTTTACGGGCTCTCATGTGACCACGGCTCAGTGGAATGCACCTTGCAGGTCTCCGGGTGACTAAACCATGTCTGTTCAGTTGTCTGTAGACTGTGTGTCTGCTGAAAACTGTTCCAATGGCTGCGGCAAGGTCCCGAGCAATGCAGTATTCCGTGGCCGTCTACGGGAACTGATGGTGAGATATCGGTCTTCTTGTGGTATTGTACACTGAGGACGTTCCGTACTGTAGCGCCTGGTCACGTTTTCTGTCTGCTGGAATCGTTGCCATAATCATCAGATCACACTTTGTGGCACATGGAGGGCCCGTGCTACGACCTGCTGTGTTTAACCAGCCTTCAGTCTCCCTAGTATTCTACCCCTCATAACGTCATCAATATGTGTTCTTTGAGCCATTTTCTACACACAGTCACCATTAGCACAACTGGAAACGTCTGCACACTTACTCGCTGCACCCGACTCTGACATGCACCAACACACCTCTGCTAGCGCCACCCTGCGACAACTGCACGTGAAATGCACCGCATGATCATACCCTGAGGTGATTTAAACCCAAATATTTCACCATGAGTCAACATTATCCTTCATTTATGAGCATGAGTGTACTTAGTGCTTGTACTTCACAAACAGACAGCTATACACAGTAGCATATGTGTTTGGCTATAGTAAACCGTCCTCAACTGCGTAAATATGTGTACTTTCGGCAATTCTAATATGTATAACCTTTCACTGACATGCGGACGCCAGTAACTCACTTCGACAACACGCTTACGAAGACTTCAATTCTCTCTTTCTTAGAATTTCACGTAGTGTGAGCTCTCTTGTAAATGGCCTCTTAACCAGTAATTGGCTGTGTACGCCCTTACTCAAAAGACCTAATGAGGTTTTAGTGTAGTTATGTTTAAAAATAGATCTGTTTAGTCGTATCACACCAGTAAGAGTTCAGGAAGAATAAGAGCTCTCATGACATTTATCTTGTCTTTGCACCACCTCGTTTGGATAGATTAAAGTACTAGGAAATGAGGCTGCTCTTGCGGTCATTTGCTAGTAGCTACGTAGTCGTGATGAGCTTACTCAGAGCGGCATTCATACGCAAAAGAGATAATAAGAAAACCTCTTTTAACTTTTCAAAGATGGATCGTCAGCCTTTAACTTACCATGTACTAACAGATATCGGAAAGTAAGCGAGAACTCTGCAGTCTAAGTTCGTTAAGTAATGTAAACTGATTGCTAACTTCAATACGTGCTGTATGCTGCAACATCATTGCAAAATTTAATTTTTAACCGCTTTCGTGTTTCATTATTTCATTTGATTAATTTTTCATTTCGAATACAATTTTGAATCACACGTTATTTAATGTGTTTACGTACATGATAAGAAAGTTGTTGTTATTGTGGTCTTGAGTCCGAAGACTGATCTGATGCAGTTCTCCATGGTGCTCTACCCTGTGCAATTCTCGTCATCTCCGAGTAACTACTGCAACCTACATCTTTCTGAATCTGCTTACTGTGTTCTTCTCTTGGCCTCCATCTACAATTTTAACCCCGCCACACTTCCCTCCAATACTTAACTGGTGATCTCTTGGTGTCTCATGACGTCTCAGAATGTGTCCTATCAAACGACCCCTTCATCTAGTCAGGTTCTGCCACAAATATCTTTTCTCCTCAATTCCGGATCTACCCGTCTAATTTCCCGATTCTGCTTTAGCACCACATTTTAAAAGCTTCTGTTCTCTTCTTGTCTACATTGTTCGTCGTCCGTGTTTCACTTCCATACATTACTGCACTCCAGACAAATACATTCTGAAAAGACTTCCTAACACATGTATCAATGTCGACGTTAACAAATTTCTCTTCTTCAGTAACGCTTTTCCTGTCATTGCTAGTCTACATTTTATATACACTCTAGTTCAGCAATCATCAGTGATTTAGCTACGGTAATAGCAAAACTTGTCTAATACTTTTAATGTCTCGCGTCCTGATCTAATTCCCCCATCATCACCTGATTTAATCCGAAATAAGAAAGAGTACAGCTATTAAAATAAACTATTCGGTGTGTTACACGTTCTCAAAGCAGTTCAGTGGTGTTTATCACATCTAGCGATAACACAAACTTCTACCCAAAGTCGACCACAAAAGTTCAATAATATTGAGATGTTGTGACCGTTGTGGCCAGATGGAGTGCGACAAATCATCCTCGTGCTCACAAAACCAGTCCCGGACAATGCGAGCTGTGCGACAGGAGATAGGCTTCGAACACACCATCATCGTTTGGAAACAAACATTGTACGATGGGATAGAAATGATCAGCCAAAATGGTCACATAATTCTTGGCAGTAATACGACCTTGCAGAGCAGTTCATGGATCCATGGGACTAACGTTATACGGTTGTCCAGTTCATCATCGAACCCCTGATACTCGTATGTTTTGGTCTTGAGACATAAACTCGGCCAGAAATAGGGTTGTTTTCATCCATTTTTCGACTTCTCGGCCATTTATATTCCATGGATCGGAATAAAAGGTAAAACTCCTAGAAAATTTAGATAATTTCGTCGGAAACAAAGAATCATGCCAATTTGTTCAGTAGATTTGAAGTTACCATACCGAACGATAAAAATAACGTCGTTTGAAGAAAAACGCGTTTGAAGTTTTGATTACATATAATTGCAATATTATGCAACTTACGTTCTATCTGCTATTTCGGCTCCATAAAATAGTCATTTCTCTTCCTCATAGAGGGCGTTCTGCTCGATCTGGGCCATCCTGCGCTGCTCCAGGGCCGCTCGTACGGCCGGTGACAAGCGGTTTTCGGCCTCTTGAATCCGGTGGTCGTTCGAATGCTTGGCGAACTGCGTCTAATAGAGTCCAGGGGTGTTGTCCTTCGTTGTCATGGTCTTCAGAATTGCGGAATACCCTTCGATGAAGCTGCTCACTGCCAGGAAAGTCGCAATCTCCACAGTCTTCGCACCATAATGCAAATGCTTGGGAGTTAACTTCCAAACAAAGGCGTTCAAACTTTCATTTGAATTTTGTGTGTTTTCTCCCAAGCGCCGTTACAATAATTCGTCCTCCGAAAGAAAAGAACTGGTGCGTGAAAAAGGCCGATTTCAGGCAGGTGCATTTTTTTGTTCAACCGCGAATAACAAACATTTCCGTTTCGTATTCGGAAAAACCGTTTCAGGGGTAGATTCTAGCACTTCTATGGATCCAATAATGCTTAAACCTTCCCGTCTCCTCTACATCTCTTTTGTTACGCAACCTTCCCTTCTACGATAACCTATGAAACCTTCCCTTAGCATTTTTACATCTTGCTTAATAATAACAAATGAAATATTCCCTTTGAAATTAATTCTCTTTCTCAATAATAATAAGTTCAATCTTCGCATACAAATGTAAATACTGCTTATCAAAAGTGATTTGCTGATTATTTCGACGAAACATAGAATGTGTCGTTGTCGTGGCCCTCAGTCGCTACCTGCAATAACCCAGAACTGTTCCTTACCTTTTTTACTGTTACTGGATCGCCATCTGACTGCTACATCGAACTGCGACATTAACATATGTACTCTGTTTGACTATACTCTGTTAGCTACTGGTGGGCTGTCATAATAGGTGGCTATATTTATTACGAAAACTGACGTTATTCTTTAATAGCAAAGCTGACGTTATTCTTTAATTAATTTGAATGAAGTTACGTATTCATAGATAAACATTTTTCTTGACAACAATAAAATTATGCAAAGTTTTACGTTGATGCCTTTAGGGATGGGTTATAATCAGTAATGCAATATTGCTCGCCAAAATTAATTATATTCTGAAAACGATTCTTCAGATATTTACTGTTGGTAATGAAATGATTTTACAAACGTTCAAATGGGACTTAATTTTTTCAATAATCTTATAACTAGCACTGCGCAAACATACCGTCAGTAGTCTTGAGTTTCTCAAAAAAAAAATAATTCAGCAATATTAGTTCCTCTTATGATAATAATTAGCTGATGTCTCTGTACATCCGTTTATAATGTATTGTAAATTATAGCTGGTGGCAGGAAAGCACTCCGCTTCTCTCAACCTCTCGCTTCAGACCCGCTGCCGACCTGCTTCACATCTCGCTTACTACTGACTTCCTACGAACGCTAAAGTGCGGTCTCTCCCACCAACAATGCTTTCTGTTGCAGGCAATCCCTGCCACCATTACAAAATGTATCAATGCACGGTCTTTCCCTCTCTTTTCTTGAAATGTATCCATACGCGGTCTCTCCCGAAATTTTTAAAATTATGTCAATGTGCGGTCCCTCCCGCCAACAAAACTTTTGGTGCAGACATTCCCTGCTACTACAGTTTTTTCCAAAATGAGAAATATTAATTATTCCTACTTAATCCTATTAACCACCCCATGAACATGAACCACGGACCTTGCCGTTGGTGGGGAGGCTTGCGTGCCTCAGCGATACAGATGGCCGTATCGTAGGTGCAACCACAACGGAGGGGTATCTGTTGAGTGGCCAGACAAACATGTGATTCCTGAAGAGGGGCAGCAGCCTTTTCAGTAGTTGCAGGGGCTACAGTCTGGATGATTGACTGATCTGGCCTTGTAACATTAACCAAAACGGCCTTGCTGTGCTGGTACTGCGAACGGCTGAAAGCAAGAGGAAACTACAGCCGTAATTTTTCCCGAGGAAATGCAGCTTTACTGTATGATTAAATGATGATGGCGTCCTCTTGGGTAAAATATTCCGGAGGCAAAATAGTCCCCCATTCGGATCTCCGGGCGGGGACTACTCAAGAGGACGTCGTTATCAGGAGAAAGAAAACTGGCGTTCTACGGATCGGAGCGTGGAATGTCAGATCCCTTAATCGGGCAGGTAGGTTACAAAATTTAAAAAGGGAAATGGATAGGTTAAAGTTAGATATAGTGGGAATTAGTGAAGTTCAGTGGCAGGAGGAACAAGACTTTTGGTCAGGTGATTACAGGGTTATAAATACAAAATCAAATAGGGGTAATGCAGGAGCAGGTTTAATAATGAATAAAAAAGTAGGAGTGCGGGTTAGCTACTACAAACAGCATAGTGACGTATTATTGTAGCCAAGATAGACACGAAGCCCATGCGTACTACAGTACAAGTTTATATGCCAACTAGCTCTGCAGATGATGAAGAAATAGATGAAATGTATGACGAGATAAAAAAAATTATTCAGGTAGTGAAGGGAGACGAAAATTTAATAGTCATGGGTGACTGGAATTCGTCAGTAGGAAAAGGGAGAGAAGGAAACATAGTAGGTGAATATGGATTGGGGGGAAGAAATCAGGGAGGAAGCCGCCTTGTAGAATTTTGGACAGAGCATGACTTAATCATTGCTAATACTTGGTTCAAGAATCATAAAAGAAGGTTGTATACCTGGAAGAATCCTGGAGATACTAAAAGGTATCAGATAGATTATATAATGGTAAGACAGAGATTTAGGAACCAGGTTTTAAACTGTAAGGCATTTTCAGGGGCAGATGTGGATTCTGACCGCAATCTATTGGTTATGAACTGCAGATTGAAACTGAAGAAACTGCAAAAAGGTGGGAATTTAAGGAGATGGGACCTAGATAAACTGAAAGAACCAAAGGTTGTAGAGAGTTTCAGGGAGAGCATAAGGGAACAATTGACAGGAATGGGGGAAAGAAATTGAGTAGAAGAAGAATGGGTAGCTCTGAGGGATGAAGTAGTGAAGGCAGTAGACGATCAAGTAGGTAAAAAGACGAGGGCTAGTAGAAATCCTTGGGTAACAGAAGAAATATTGAATTTAAATGATGAAAGGAGAAAATATAAAAATGCAGTAAATGAAGCAGGCAAAAAGGAATACAAACGTCTCAAAAATGAGATCGACAGGAAGTGCAAAATAGCTACGCGGGGGTGGCTAAAGGACAAATGTAAGGATGTAAAGCTTTGTCTCACTAGGGGTAAGATAGATACTGCCTACAGGAAAATTAAAGAGACCTTTGGAGAGAAGAGAACCACTTGTATGAATATCAAGAACTCAGATTGCAACCCAGTTCTAAGCAAAGAAGGGAAGGCAGAAAGGTGGAAGGAGTACATAGAGGGTTTATACAAGGGCGATGTGCTTGAGGACAATATTATGGAAATGGAAGAGGATGTAGATGAAGACGGATTGGGAGATAAGATACTGCGTGAAGAGTTTGACAGAGCACTGAAAGACCTGAGTCTAAACAAGGCCCCGGGAGTAGACAACATTCCATTAGAACTACTGATGGCCTTGGGAGAGCCAGTCATGACAAAACTCTACCGTCTGGTGAGCTAGATGTATGAGGCAGGCGAAATACCCTCAGACTTCAAGAAGAATATAATAATTCCAATCCCAAAGAAAGCAGGTGTTGACAGATGTGAAAATTCCCGAACTATCAGTTTAATAAGTCCCAGCTGCAAAATACTAACGCGAATTCTTTACAGACGAATGGAATAACTGGTAGAAGCCGACCTCAGGGAAGATCAGTTTGGATTCCGTAGAAATGTTGGAACACGTGAGGCAATACTAACCTTACGACTTATCTTAGAAGAAAGATTAAGAAAAGGCAAACCTACGTTTCTAGCATTTGTAGACTCAGAGAAAGCTTTTGACAATGTTAACTGGAATACTCTCTTTCAAATTCTGAAGGTGGCAGGGGTATAATACAGGGAGCGAAAGGCTATTTACAATTTGTACAGAAACCAGATGGCAGTTATAAGAGTCGAGGGGCATGAAATGGAAGCAGTGGTTGGGAAAGGAGTGAAACAGGGTTGTAGCCTCTCCCCGATGTTATTCAATCTGTATATTGAGCAAGCAGTAAACGAAACAAAAGAAATATTCGTAGTAGGTATTATAATTCATGGAGAAGAAGTAAAAACTTTGAGGTTCGCCGATGACATTGTAATTCTGTCAGAGACAGCAAAGGACTGGGAAGAGCAGTTGAACGGAATGGACAGTGTCTTGAAAGGAGGATATACGATGAACATCAACAAAAGCAAAACGAGGATAATGGAATGTAGTCAAATTAAATCGGGTGATGCTGAGGGAATTACATTAGGAAATGAGACGCTTAAAGTAGTAAAGGAGTTTTGCTATTTAGGGAGTAAAATAACTGATGATGGTCGAAGTAGAGAGGATATAAAATGTAGACTGGCAATGCCAAGGAAATCGTTTCTGAAGAAGAGAAATTTGTTAACGTCGAGTATAGATTTAAGTGTAAGGGAGTCGTTTCTGAAAGTATTTGTATGGAGTGTAGCCATGTATGGAAGTGAAACATGGACGATAACTAGTTTGGACAAGAAGAGAATAGAAGCTTTCGAAATGTGGTGCTACAGAAGAATGCTGAAGATAAGGTGGGTAGATCACGTAACTAATGAGGAGGTATTGAATAGGATTGGGGAGAAGAGAAGTTTGTGGCACAACTTGACTAGAAGAAGGGATCGGTTGGTAGGACATGTTTTGAGGCATCAAGGGATCACAAATTTAGCATTGGAGGGCACCGTGGAGGGTAAAAATGGTAGAGGGAGACCAAGAGATGAATACACTAAGCAGATTCAGAAGGACGTAGGTTGCAGTAGGTACTGGGAGATGAAGAAGCTTGCACAGGATAGAGCAGCATGGAGAGCTGCATCAAACCAGTCTCAGGACTGAAGATCACAACAACAACAATCCTATTAATAAAATATAATCATCTTTCATAAATTGTAGTTTGACAATAGTCAATAGAAATATGCACGTCTTACAATCTTATTTAAAAAAATCGTTTTTTGAATCAAAAGGTAGTAAACCACCCCTTTATTTCTATTTCCTTAGTCCCAACTCTGGCATTCGAATCTCGAGCCAACATTAAATAATCCGCGTTGTTCTTTGATAATTCGCACCGTAATTCTCCTTGGCCTATGTGACGGTACGTCGCATAAATATTGACATTTTTATCCATTGTGAACCTTATTTAAGTATCTTATGAATATAATTAGTATTAAAGATACAGTTAATGTTCTTGAAACAACTGGTATGCAGCCATAATTAAAGAGTATCATCTTCATTTAATGTCTATGAAAATAAAAAAGGATCGAAAGAGACGCGATTGTACGGCAGAGGAGGAAGGACGTATTTTGTGGGACACACACTGTTTTGTTTCGCTATACGGAAGGCAGCCATTGAGCGGCTACACATATTTTATGTAAGTTATTCGTATTTATTGCTAAAATAAACTTGTTATTATTATTACAAAATGAATTTCTATCTAATGGTTGTCACCTTAAATGCCCGCAGTGGCTAATTATTTTTAATAAGCATATTTTCAGTAATTTGCACTGCAAGAAGCTCATCTTCCGATATAGCCTCTGGAAGGCCATTACGCGCCGAAGTATTAATTTATTTTTCAGTGTTAACAGTAACTGTAAATGCGAGAGATTTCGTTAAAAGAACCTTTTTAAATTGCAACAGATAATTAATTTACATTAAAGTTCATGTTTCTAAACTATACAGATTCCATGAGTTCGGTAAGTTTTATCTTGGCCGCTCCACGGCAACAATCGAAATTCTCTCAAGCCTTGTTTTGCAATCAATAAATAGAAATTAACAAAATTACACTCAATTTGAAACGTCCCCTTAGAAAAATTATTGAATTACTGTGCTGGTAAGCCCCTACGTTATTTGATTTTCAAACAGCTCAGCAGAACTGAACGTACTCAGACATTCCGCGCTTTACTTATTCTGATCAACACTGAACTGACACACAATATTTTTAGCGCAACGCAATCTGACTTTCAATAATCCCTACAAAAGAATGGCCCTGAGTAACATTAACCTACACCTATCACAAATCACTTAACTCACAAAAATCTTCGTTACCCAAGCTACTGGAATACAGCGAGCGCTACTACTGCCAGCTAAATAAAAGATTCAAACTACTGAAGGCACTAACTACTGATAGGCACAGTTAGCAAATGAAAGATTTTGATAGAGAACAAACAATGTATTTACCATAATAGTGTTCAGAAGTCATTATATATATATATATATATATATATATATATATATATATATATATATATATATATATATATATATATCAGTTCATGGCATCCAGTCTTACAAATGTACTGCTTCTGATGGACACACGTCCAGATCATCCGCTCTCAAAAATCCGCCGTCTCACTTCCCCACATCCACCACTGCTGGCGGCTCACCTCCAACTGCGCAACGCTACGCGCTGTTAACAGCCAACTGCCCAACACTACAATAGCCAACAACAATGCAAACCAGCCACAGACTGCACGCAGCACAGCCAGTGATTTTCATACAGAGCGCTACGTGGCGTTACTAATATAAAAACCTAAATAGCCTACTTACAAATTCAGTTAACAGCAACTATACTTTAGTCATCACGTTCAAAATGGTAAGTTGGTAAATGAATAACTGAGGCCCTTCAAGAACCCATTTCATATTTACTTATACAAAATTAAAAATTTATAAAATATATGTGTAATTTTTTGTATATGACGTAACGAATGCCAATGACGTCTCACCGAATTTTTGGGAAAATGTGTTGCTTATATCGGCCCGCTATTGTAGTATTTACGGTACGAGAAGAATGCCAGGCTAGATGCGGAGTTGCATTCTTCATACACGGCAATCTGGGAAGCAGTCATAAAAACAAAAAAATGGTTCAAATGGCTCTGAGCACTATGGGACTTAACATCTATGGTCATCAGGCCCCTAGAACTTAGAACCACTTAAACCTAACTAACCTAAGGACAGCACACAACACCCAGCCAACACGAGGCAGAGAAAATCCCTGACCCCACCGGGAATCGAACCCGGGAACCCGAGCATGGGAAGCGAGAACGCTACCGCACGACCACGAGATGCGGGCTCATAAAAGTAGCGGCCACGAGAATAGCTGAACTGGTCGCGCTGGCGCTACGGGCGGCTACACCTCCTATCGCCGGAGCAGAACACTATGCGGGCCGTGGTTCCTGGCATTACCCACCGCCGGTCGCCCCTACACGTCAATATGGAAGGTGCGGCGCGAGCCAGCCCCGTAATCCGGGAACAAATCCCTTACACGTGCCCGGATTATCGCGGGCGGCGACTGGATTAACTCCGTGTGGCGGGCGGCGTTAACGCGCGCGACGCCGCGGCATCGCCGATCGGCGCCGTCGCCCGACACGCAACAGATGCCGGCCGCCGGCACATAGACCGCTGCGCGCAGAGGCCCGGCACAAGCGACGCTAATTGCTCTGTGGACGCGTCGAAGGCACGCACCTGACTCCGTAACCAGCGCCAACTACTTGCTGTTATTTTCCTTCAGGAAGGTAGTGCATTCCTACAAAATCTACGAAACGACACCTTTCCAGCTGTCGACTGAATCGATTGTTTTTTACACTACTGGCCATAGAAATTGCCATAGAAATGCAGATCATTGGACAAATACATTATACTAGAACTGACATGTGATTACATTTTCGCGAAATTTGGGTGCACGGATCCTGAGAAATCGGTACCCAGAACAACCACCTCTCGCCGTAATAACGGGCTTGATACGCCTGGGCTTTGAGTCAAACAGATCTTGGATGGCATGTACAGGCACAGCTGCCCATCCAGCTTCAACATGATACCACAGTTCATCAAGAGTTGTGACTGGCGTATTGCGACGAGCCACTTGCTCGGCCACCATTGACCAGACGTTTTCAATTGCTGAGAGATCTGGAGAATCGGCTGGCCAGGGCAGCAGTCGAACATTTCCAGTATCCGGAAAGGCCCGTACAGGACCTGCAACATGCCGTCGTGCATTATCCTGCTGAAATGTAGTGTTTCTCACGGATCGAATGACGGGAAGAGCCACGGGTCGTAACACATCTGAAATGTAACGTCCACTGTTCAAAGTGCCGTCAATGCGAACAAGAGGTGACCGAGACGAGTAACCAATGGCACCCCATACCATCACGCCGGGAGATACGCCAGTATGGCGATGACGAATACACGCTTCCAATCTGCGTTCACCGCGATGTCGCCAAACACGGATGCGACCATTATGGTGCTGTAAACAGAATCTCAATTCATCCGAAAAAATTACGCCTTTCCATGCGTGCACCTAGGTTCGTCGTTAAGTATACCATCGCAGGCGCCCCTGTCTGTGATGCTGCGTCAAGGGTTACCGCAGACATGGTCTCCGACCTGCAAACGTCGTGCAGATGATTATTGTCTTGCAAACGTCCCCATCTGTTGACTCAGGGATCGAGACGTGGCTGCACGATCCGTTACAGCCATGCGGATAAGATGCCTTTCACCTCGACTGCTAGTGATACGGGGCCGTTGGGATCCAGCACGGCGTTCCGTATTACCCTCCAGAACCCACCGATTCCATATTGTGCTAACAGTCATGCGATAAACCGCAATCGCGATAGGCTACAATCCGACCTTTATCAACGTCGGAAACGTGATGGTACGCATTTTTCCTCCTTACACGAGGCATCACAACAACTTTTCACCAGGCAACGCCGGTCAACTGCTGTAGGTGTATGAGAAATCGGTTGGAAACTTTCCTCATGTCAGCACGTTGTAGGTGTCGCCACCGGCGCCAACCTTGTGTGAATGCTCTGAAAAGCTAATCATTTGCATATCACAACATCTTCTTTCTGTTGGTTGATTTCGTTTCTGTAGCACGCCATCTTCGTGGTGTAGCAATTTTAATGGCCAGTAGTGTACATTGTGTTGACAGAAACATGAACAAGTTCTCAACGTGCACTCAGTTGCTGATATTATTACCCAGTTGACGATTGCCGTTGCTATAGTAACGTTGACTCCGTAACAGTACCAGTATCGAGCATATCAAAGACCCATTACAGCAGTTGTGGGTCAACTTGGCAGAGAATACAACGGCTTTATGACATCCCTACCAGTTGATTCGCAATGGACAGTGTCTTCATTTCTGAGACTGCTTTTAAACTGGTTTTACACTGGCTGAAGGTATAGCTGCTTCCTTGTGCAGAATGCACTCATACATTGCAGTGGGGTAGGTGGAGTCCAAACTCAATGCCCACCCCGACCTCGAAGCAACAAAAGCATGCCTACACACAAAGACACCAGCCCAACCTACTGGAGCTGAAAATTTACTGAATCCCGATCCGTAACTGACAATCTTCTCAACAATTTAGCCCTTCTCCAGAAATGTAAACACAACGCACTGGGTGTGACCGGCTGCAGATAGTAGCACATGTCGGAACGAATGACGCCTGCCGCTTGGGTTCTGAGGCCATCCTTGGTTCCTTCCGGCGGCTGGCTGATTTGGTGAAGACAACCAGCATCGCACGCGGAGTGCAAGCTGAGCTTAATATCTGCAGCATAGTGCCCAGAGTCGATCGCGTTCCTCTGGTTTGGAGCCGTGTGGAGGGTCTAAACCAGAGGCTCAGACGACTCTGCGACTATAATGGTTGCAAATTCATCGACCTCCGTTATTGGGTGGAGAACTGTAGGGCCCCCCTAGACAGGTCAGGCGTGCACTACACACCGGAAGCAGCTACTAGGGTAGCAGAGTACGTGTGGCGTGCACACGGGGGTTTTTTAGGTTAGAGGGACCCCCCCTTGGGCGAAACGATAAAATACCTGACGGCTTACCAGAGAGGACATTATCATCGTTGATAAAGAACGTCCGTCCTCAGAGACCAAAAACAGGAAAAGTTAACGTAATATTGGTAAACTGCAGGAGTATCCAGGGCAAGGTTCCTGAATTAGTATCTCTTATTGAAGAAAATAGTGCGCATATAGTATTAGGAACGGAAAGTTGGTTAAAACCGGAAGTGAACAGTAACGAAATTCTAGACACAGAATGGAATATATACCGCAAGGATAGGATAAACGCCAATGGTGGAGGAGTATTTATAGCAGTAAAGAATTCAATAACATCCAGTGAAGTTATTAGCGAATGCGAATGTGAAATTATCTGGGTTAAGTTAAGTATCAAAGGTGGGTCAGATATGATAGTCGGATGCTTCTATAGACCACCTGCATCAGCAACCGTAGTAGTTGAGCGCCTCAGAGAGAACCTGCAGAACGTCGTGAAGAAGTTTCGTGATCATACTATTGTAATAGGGGGAGACTTCAATCTACCAGGTATAGAATGGGATAGTCACACAATCAGAACTGGAGCCAGGGACAGAGACTCTTGTGACATTATCCTGACTGCCTTGTCCGAGAATTACTTCGAGCAGATAGTTAGAGAACCAACTCGTGAAGCTAACGTTTTAGACCTCATAGCAACAAATAGACCGGAACTTTTCGACTCCGTGAATGTAGAAGAGGGTATCAGTGATCATAAGTCAGTGGTTGCATCAATGACTACAAGTGTAATAAGAAATGCCAAGAAAGGAAGGAAAATATATTTGCTTAACAAGAGTGATAGGGCACAAATCGCAGAATATCTGAGTGACCACCATCAAACGTTCATTTCTGAGGAAGAGGATGTGGAACAAAAATGGAAAAAATTCAGAAACATCGTCCAGTACGCCTTAGATAAGTTCGTACCGACTAAGGTCCAAAGCGAGGGGAAAGATCCACCGTGGTATAACAATCATGTACGAAAGGTACTACGGAAACAAAGAAAGCTTCATCATAGGTTTAAGAGTAGTCGAATCATAGCTGATAAGGAAAAGCTGAACGAAGCGAAAAAGAGCGTAAAGAGAGCAATGAGAGAAGCATTCAACGAATTCGAACATAAAACATTGGCAAACAATCTAAACAAGAACCCTAAAAAGTTTTGGTCATATGTAAAATCGGTAAGCGGATCTAAATCCCCTATTCAGTCACTCGTTGACCACGATGGCACCGAAACAGAGGACGACCGAAGAAAGGCAGAAATACTGAATTCAGTGTTCCGAAACTGTTTCACTGCGGAAAA
Organism: Schistocerca serialis cubense; assembly: GCF_023864345.2. Classification (NCBI taxonomy): domain Eukaryota; kingdom Metazoa; phylum Arthropoda; class Insecta; order Orthoptera; family Acrididae; genus Schistocerca; species Schistocerca serialis. Next base: position 102,933,611 of record NC_064642.1, on the reverse strand, counting down.
TCGTAACACGGTCCCTGACTTCAGCCGTCGCACGGACGCCAAAATGCAAAATATTGAAATAAACGATATCGGAATTGAAAAACAACTGCTATCACTTAGTAGCGGAAAAGCATCCGGACCAGACGAGATACCCTTAAGATTCTACAGTGATTATGCTAAAGAACTTGCCCCCTTTCTATCAGCAATTTATCGTAGATCGCTGGAAGAACGTAAAGTACCTAGCGACTGGAAGAAAGCGCAGGTCGTTCCCATTTTCAAGAAGGGTCATAAATCAGATGCGAATAATTATAGGCCTATTTCGCTTACGTCAATCTGTTGTAGAATAATGGAACATGTTTTGTGTTCTCGTATTATGACGTTCTTAGATAATACAAATCTCCTTCATCATAACCAACATGGATTCCGCAAACAGAGATCATGTGAAACCCAGCTCGCCCTATTTGCCCAAGAAATTCACAGTGCCGTAGACACTGGCGAGCAGATTGATGCCGTATTCCTGGACTTCAGGAAGGCATTTGATACGGTTCCGCACTTACGTTTAGTGAAAAAAATACGAGCTTACGGAATATCGGACCAGGTTTGTGATTGGATTCAGGATTTCCTAGAAGAAAGAACACAACATGTTATTCTTAACGGTTCAAAATCTGCAGATGTAGAGGTAATTTCGGGAGTACCGCAGGGAAGCGTGATAGGACCTTTATTGTTTACAATATACATAAATGACTTAGTTGACAACATCGGTAGCTCCGTGAGGCTATTTGCAGATGACACGGTTGTCTACAAGAAAGTAGCAACATCAGAAGATTCGTACGTACTCCAGGAGGACCTGCAGAGGATTAATGCATGGTGCGACAGCTGGCAGCTTTCCCTAAACGTAGATAAATGTAATATAATGCGCATACATAGGGGCAGAAATCCATTCCAGTACGATTATGCCATAGGTGGTAAATCATTGGATGCGGTAACGACCGTAAAATACTTAGGAGTTACTATCCGGAGCGATCTGAAGTGGAATGATCACATAAAACAAATAGTGGGAAAAGCAGGCGCCAGGTTGAGATTCATAGGAAGAATTCTAAGAAAATGTGACTCATCGACGAAAGAAGTAGCTTACAAAACGCTTGTTCGTCCGATTCTTGAGTATTGCTCATCAGTATGGGACCCTTACCAGGTTGGATTAATAGAAGAGATAGACATGATCCAGCGAAAAGCAGCGCGATTCGTCATGGGGACATTTAGTCAGCGCGAGAGCGTTACGGAGATGCTGAAGAAGCTCCAGTGGCGGACACTTCAAGAAAGGCGTTACGCAATACGGAGAGGTTTATTATCGAAATTACGAGAGAGCACATTCCGGGAAGAGATGGGCAACATATTACTACCGCCCACATATATCTCGCGTAATGATCACAGCGAAAAGATCCGAGAAATTAGAGCAAATACGGAGACTTACAAGCAGTCGTTCTTCCCACGCACAATTCGTGAATGGAACAGGGAAGGGGGGATCAGATAGTGGTACAATAAGTACCCTCCGCCACACACCGTAAGGTGGCTCGCGGAGTATAGATGTAGATGTAGATGTAGAATATTAGGAATCACGTCTTCAGTTTTACTGCTGCCAAAAATGTGACCAACGACTGCAAAAACCCTTCCAGCTGTCGCCATTGTAGATCTAATCACTTTCTCAAGCGCTCTCCTAATCTCACGTCTCCTCCAACATGTACACTGTCTGACAAAAAAAAAAGCGAACCATGGATAAGACATGGTCGGGTGTCAATGTCACTTCATCACGAACAACATATTGACGAGCATGTAAATGATTACAACTGCGATTTTCTGTGACAGGTAGGACAGCCATCAGAGGGCATTGTATTCTACGTCTTCAGTGAGTTACAAGGCCTAGCATGCTGTATAAGAGTCTTGAAGAGCGTCACATGTTGAGTGATCAGCAGGGAGCAAAGGGAGGTGCTGCGTACCTATTTGTGAAAGGCTTATCAGCAGCTGACAGCGTTTGAAAGCGGCCTCGATATGCATCTTCGTTTGGCCGGCTCGTCGATTGGTGCAATACCGAGATTTGTGGGGCATCTGTGTGTGACAGTTATCCGACAGTGGGCTACAAGGGAAAGTGAGGGCAAACATACTTGTTAAGATTCCGCTCGAGCACTTGTGACCACCACAAGGCAGGACTGCCGTATTGTGCACCAAGCATATCGTAACAGTTTCACCTCTGTGCCTGCCATCTGAGAACAAGTAATGGACTCCCTCTAACATTCTGCTTCATCCTGTACCATTGGTCGGTGACCAGCAGGAGCCAGACTAGGATTTTATCATCCCAAGCAACACAAACGACCACATTTAGAGGGGTACCGCGACCAGCAAGCGTGCAATGCTGATGAATGGCTTCACAATGATTTCAGCAATGAATTGGATTGTTCACTACTCCAGAGGACCATTTTCGGCGAATATGGCAGTGAACTGGAGAGACGTCCCATTCTTCGAACGTGTTGGAGAGGCACAGCGGTATTTCTCCTGTCGTTGCATTCAGTTCACGGCTGATACTGGTTGAAGAAACTCTGAAGGCACAGGGGTATATCACAGACATCTGCATCCTTCTGTATTTTACCTGTCATACTGCAGTATCATGCTGCCATTTTGAACAGGATGATGTTCCCTCACAAACGTTGCGGTGGTCAGTCCACCCTAATCAGCCAATTGCTGTTGAGCAGAAGGGCTGGGCAACATAAGCAACATTCACAGTTTATAACAGCAACACTTTTATTAAACTTTTCTTTAGGGAATAAAATTTTATCTTTAAAATTTTTGTGATAATATAAGTTAGCAAAGGATCCTTACAAAGAACGGGCAAGCGCCTTATTCAAACAACAACATTAATCTTTAAACAGGCATTAAGTGATTCGCAAGTTAATTAAATTCTGTACACAGTAAAGCTCGCAAAAGGAGACTACAGTAATGACATAAAGTTTAACCAATCATGGATATCACAATTTTTTTAAATAAAATGCAAACAGATACACCCCTTCGTGACAGATTTTCGGAACAGGTGACGTCACATAGGCACGGGTTAATTCAAGTAGCAAAACGGGGGGGGGGGGGGGCACTGGACCCAGACCAGAGGCGGCTAGACCCAGAACCCACAGCAAGCGGGCGAGCTGTACAGGGTGCCGCACACAGTACACTATAACACACTGAAGAAAAGATCTTAGAGCCTGTGCTACTACATAATTTCAGAGAAAGGTCGGGAGGGGGTGGGGAGGGGGGACGGCTGAGAGAACGGCAAATATTAATTCCTCAAACGTAAAATAACTACGATGTATAAAATAATAGCCTAAAATAGTCGAGGGTGAATCAATAACTAAGGCCCTTGACGTAACCTTAAAGGACGAGGGCGAATAGCATAATACCAAGTCAGCTTAGAAATTTAAACTACACTAGTAGGTTAACGTATGCTCGCTGAAACTGGGGAGCTCATTTAAATTACCCATTAACAGGATACTGATAAACAGTCAAGTAAGACTACCATTTCACTGTTTACGAGTGAACGAGTAATGCAATTAGATAACACAGAACGTACAGATTCAGTATTGAGCCTGTGCTTTGAACCAACTATAACAACGTCCACACAGCTCAGTGTACCAAGAAATGTAATACAGTTTCACCATACTGGCTTATGACGTCCGTCACTCTGAACAGCAATAGTACCAGTTAATACACCTCGCTTACTCGGACTGTATCACATCACAAAATCCAGATAAACCTTTAACCAAACAGAATAACAGGTGTTTACTTAAACAGCACTAAATAGAGGTGACCTTTTGGTTGGCAAGACAACAGTTTCCAGTCATGGTGCCCAATCTTTTATGAAATCCTTTACAGATCCAAATCAGGACCGCACGACTCGATTCGGGTACTGTGGCCGAGTCCAGTTCCCACACTACAAACCAGGTTCGGTCTTGCAAACGTGTCAAACACACCACAACCTCTGCGTCGTGCCCCGGCCTCCTCAACCACGCTCGCCTCCGATTCTCACGCGCAGCGCGGCTCTCCGGCTGTCCCTCCCTAGCGCCACAAGCCCGTCGCGGCCAAAGCCACGTCGAAGGGCCGAGCCCAAAGGTCACACCATACCGACGCAATCGATCTATCGACACGAGCAGGCACGGCTCAAACGTCACGTGTGTTTATGATCAGTTGGCATGATGTTCAGGTACTCCCGTGATCAGAAAGATCCCCTGATCCGTCCCTGATAGAACGTGTGTCGGACCAGTTCAGGACTCCGTTGAGGATATGAAGGACCGTTTACAACAGTTGAAGGCCAGCGTGACTCAGCAGAGAGCACAACAGCTTTATGACACCCTTCCCAATTGCATCAGTGCTTCGGTCCAGGCCAGATTATGACTATTTTGTAATTGCATACCGTCTCATTTTGCTTCCTCCTCCAGTTTCGGACCCTTGATTCTTTTCTTGCAATATCTGCAACCTACCCAGTGCACTTATCCTTCAAAGTACAAATCCCCAACCCCCACCATCCAGACCAGAGCCAACAATTCCCATCAAACTCATTGCTTACCCACTCCACCCAGCAACTCCCTACACCTGCCTTCCACAGCTGAAGACACCACAGGATTCATAATTGTAGTCTTTCATAACATCCACCCATTCCAAAGGGCACACACATTTCTACAAATTTCCCTTCCTGCCACCTAAACACACAAGTTATCGATTCCTGCAAACAAATGCACTTTGTTTTCACACATCTACACACTTCCTCTTAAACAGACCCCACGCACTCATTCTCCCCAAATCCTTTATATTCTTAAATTATGACTCATTAGTAGTAGAACATCCTGGTTGTATTCATTTCAGATCTCCAGCCAGAACATATCGTCAATTGGACACAATATTTCGGCGGTCAACTTGGCCGCATCTTCAGGTGAGTAGGCTGCCGCACTATCTCGCCAGAACTGATTTCAAACACGCTGCATCGGGTCCTTTATACATTGACCGTGAGTCCACCGCGTGTGCGCGAACGTAACTGCCCTCTAGTGGCAGGCACAACAGCGCACCGGTGGCGAAATCTCGCGAAAACGACAAATCGATATCGGACACCGATTTATCGCTTCCGCGAACTATCACAGTCAGTACGATGAACGACCAATGGACACTGGAAACGATTAATCGATACCAGTCATCGATTTATCGTTTTCGCGAGCTTTTATCACCGGTGCGCTGTTGTACCTGTTGCTACAGGGCAGTTATGTTCGCGTACGAGCGATGGATCCACGGTCGGTGTGTAAAGGAGCCGCCGCAGCGTGTTCGATTTCAGTTTCGGCGAAACAGTGCGACGGCCTACTCACCTGAAGATGGTGGCTAGGTGGAGCGCCGCAATATTGTGTGCGGATGACGATATGTTCCGGCTGGAGACCTGAGATGAACATAACCAATTATTACACTGGGAAAGTTTACTGAACCACAGTACAACATCCTGCTCCACTATATCTGCTGCTTATCTGCTAACAGACTCCTCTGAATACCATATCGATACTTTAATGGTGTGTAAAACTTACACTGTAGACATAAATCCATTCACATGGCAAGAGGTCAACTTGGTAAGCCCATCACAATCCATATTGGGCTACAAGGGGAACATTTTATTACGCAATTCTTTTACTGGCGGTCAAAAAGATCCTTGGCAGAGTCTTCAAACAAAAGGTACAAGTTGCAATTAAGAAAATATACGCTCATCTGAGGGAGATTTGCCTTTGCTGTGTTAATATCTCGATAGGGTGGGGCAGCTGCTTATTTCATTTATTCCAACTGTCGTTCACCATGTGTGCAGTGTCGTGCGAAACCATTTATAACCTCTCTTCTTAGGCCAAAATAAGGATATTCCCTTACATCAAAACACGTAGCGGATAAGCGCCAGGGATTTTCGTTACAATCGTGTACTGGCAGTTCAATACGTTTTACTAATCTACTTAAGAAACAGTTCTGAAACTTAAATACTCTTTCTTTCATGTTCAATTTAATGAGGAGTCCTAAGGAGACGTGGCACGTGCCTGGAAGCAGGTTAAACAGAACGTTCAGCATTAAGAGATGCGCTATTTATTAGCATCACCATATATAGTAGCAGCCAGTTCCCAAAAATGTTATAATTATTCCAGGAAGAAAACATTAATTAAAAGGGGTCCCTTAAAATACTTGCAGGTAGTGAATAGCGCTCTTTCATCTGTGTATCAGCCGGAACTAAATTTTGTTCACTCCAGTCCGTAAATACGCATACAGGTGTTCGCTTGACTCGTAATTAATTGCGCTGTTGAAGGCAGTTCTCCCTCAGTAACAGAACTTTGATTTCGTTGCATGTGGTTACCCCGCAGGCAAAAGGGTGGTCATACAAACAAATGAATGGAATTCTGAAAACAGCTAACGAGTATATATTTTCCACGCGTGTTACGGTTCGTTGTAATCACAATCCTCTATATTTTAAATGCATCAAACTCGATTGCGGTTGGACGGACTTGATTGCGTGCGTCTGCATGTTCACATAAAGGATGGATGCAATCCACCAAAAAAATTGACCTCGAAACAACGATTAATGCAACATAACACAGATACAAAAGTTATAACGTATATTGAATAATTAGTCTTCCACGACTTGATAAGATACGGACAACAGCACAGTGTGCTATCACTAACCAAACTGGAATAAGTAAATTACGAAAATATCCAGCTCTCTGCTGCTTTTAAATGATGTGTATTAACAAACATTTCATATTTTTGGGCCACAGTCCTCTAATAAACTTTAATTGTCATTTCCGCCATTTGTCTGTACAACTTCTTTCCCTTATATATTGATCTCGGCGTTAAGTGATAAGTAAGACAATGTTGGGTATAATAATACTTTGTTCAGTGAAGTCATCGCCAGGATCCAGAGGAAACAGTTAAAGACCAACTAATGGAAAGGTTGAAGACACGTGGTCAGATCTTGACCAAAGACCGTTACAAATTTACGCAGTGCATCTGGATTTACTGAAATGTTTTCGATACTTGAACCAAATTATTGCCTACCACGTAACTAAAGAACTTCTCCCCCTACCGAATTTAGCAATTACGCCTCACAAATAATATGGAACATTGTCTCAAACTATGTAGCAGGGAACAAGCGTACTTACAGTTCACCAGTACCGCTAAGAATGATTCGAAAACCAGCCAACGGTGGCATGCCGGAGAGGGCTAATGGTATCTTCGTATTATGGGGAAATTTTCTGTTTCTTCAATTTAGTTGACCGTGCTAATGAAATAGCTTGAACTCTGACCAGACAGCAAGCTACGCGAGAGTGTGTGTTGGGGACTCAAAGATGGTTGGTGCAGCTTGTAAGGTGGAATGCATATCTGGATTACCAGTACGTTCCAAATCGTCCAACCACCCACACTTCACAAAAATTATCATGGGATGGTACAGAAAGTCAAGAGGTGGCTGGTATTGAAACAAAGTAAAGTCGCTTCAGCGCATTATTTCCCCAAGTGTCTTAGCCACTACTCAACCAGATACAGTTAAAACCTTGTCTGTGTGGCTATACAGATGAAACAGAAGAACATCACAACTAAAATAACATGAATAGGTCTACTACGGACCTGTTTCACAATACAAACCCTGAACAATATTCCTATGGAACACCTCATCCTTACTCTGTTCCTAAGGCTACAACTATTACGTGTACAAACCCAGTCACTGCAGCCTTTAGGATTTCCTCATCCATGCAACCTAAACTTTTTTTCATCTAGATTATTGCCACTAACCTTCACATTTATAGGATATCCCATGCAGAATGAAATTGACAGCGTGTCCATTTATTGACTCCCTCCAAGGAGACATTCTTTCATCACCGCAGACGTGAAAGTAATTTCATTCTCAACGTCATCATTGCGTTTCCTAAGTCCATTGAGCATATTACTGAGAAGCCCTCGAATCAGTTGGAAGTGACCACCTATCTGTCCTACTTTCTAACACACCCTAATCGCGTACCGACCACCAGTTCCGTTCTCAAGCATGTACAGAATTACTCCTGAACGAAATGGAACACCTGCAGAGAATAACAAGCAGATCAAAAGTGAGAACCATTAATTCTTCTTCCAAGAACCAGGTGACACCCACCACAAAGCCATCTTCCTGCAAAAGTGCTCTTGTCCAACGTCATAAGCTACTACTTTCCAACCAGACCCAACTATCCAAAACATCCCATACTTCCTACATGAGCTCTGCTCCTCTTTCATGAACCCCCATCACTTTACAGACCTTCCCTGATGAACTGTGTCCCAGAAATAATCTCACTCTGTCGTAAGGCCCAAACGGATCAAAAGTCAGCTTAACGCAAAGAAATGCCAGGATTGGCTTTAGACATGCTCCAACCTCAACACTGCACAACCCATTAACTCCTTTAAGTCTTATTGACCACCCCCCCCCTCCTCCCTCTTACCCTCTCCTGCATAATAATCTCTCCTTAACCTACCATCCTGAGCGAAGCCAGCCACATTGCATCTTCTCTGACACCTTATCAACAACTGGTGATCCCCACATCGATTACTGCTTACTCCCAACAGTTCATGAGTGCACCAACACCTCCCCAACCTCTTGCCTCTGGCTCCCACTACCTAGGCAACATACTGGCAGAGTACTCCAGTTACAGCAAAAGATATTAAAGAGATGCTCTGTAAGAAAATATCTCTCAGTCGCGAATGTGTTACGTTCAGACACCTGAAACAAACCACTCTCCTTCTTGCAATCCTATCCTGAACAATTGGAAGCCTATGGAACTTTTTATCAAACCTAACACACCTACAACTTACACCTTGTGTTACTGTCCCATTACCCTCACATATGTGTTTAGTAAGTTCATCCAGTCTCTTGTGTCCCGAGAAATAAATATGCATAAACATCTATACCAGCACTCACCCATTCCTGCCACTGTGGCTTCTGTCTTAACTTCTCTTCCGATGACCATCTCCTGAACTTTACACATGCTCTATCCCACCAAATTAATCGAAAATCCGCCACTTCAGTATCCCTCGATCTCTAAAAAGCGCAATCCGATTTCGTCATCAAGCTGCAGGCCTATGCACTTCCAATTAATTATGTCCCACTTATCACGCCATTTCTATCCAACAGATCTTACAATGCCACCATCAGCATCACCATCTTGCACTCCAAAGCAGTTGGCCTCTCACCATACTTGTATGTCCTTATCACAGCCAATATGCCTAAGTCACCTATTCCTGAACATCTTCTTCAGTATGCTACTTTTAGTCCACCCTCCAGAAATCCCCAGGGTCCCTCTAATTCCATCTCAACCAATGGTCCTCCAAAATAAACACTACCAGAAATTAGTGAGTAATTATAGGATTAACCACAAACGTCTTCCACCCCCACAACTTTTACTTTACCATTTACAACCGTCTTATCCATTTCACTAACACACCAGAATATCTCGGACTAACGCTTCATCGTCAACTAACATAGGTACCTCACCTGCTAACCATTCAACGAAGTGTGTATAATGCACGAAAACTACTAACCGACCGCCACTGTGCTTTTGCTCCCCTCCACACTCCTCCACACCTACAAATACATTATCCGACCCTTCCTACCCTATAAAAACATTGGATGGATTTCATTTCCACCAAACAGAAATTTTATTGCACCCTACAGCCCTAGAACGCCCTGTACTCCTCCTTGCCTTCCGGATCCGCTTGCCCTCCCCTACACGAATCCTCTATGACCCTATGAAATTTCCCACTCTTCTCATACATTACACATTCAACATTACATTCAAACTTGACACTAACTATCCTACAGATTCCACATTGCTTTCCGATTCTGGTATTCAGCATTACCTATACCAACGCATTCACCCACCTCAACACTTACATACACTCTATATTCCCTACAACCGAAACTATTCCCATTACCCCCCCATGAAATCCACCCATGTACACGAGGGCTATTCTGAAAGCGACGTCCAATCGGTCACGAAATGGAAACCGCAGTGAAAATAAAATAATCTTTGATTTAGTACAGTTTGATACACCTTCCAACTACGTTTACAGCTATTTCTGTACACCGTCGCCGCTTCGACTTAGACATTTTTCGTAGCGTTGTACTAACTTTCACATACCCTCGCCTCCTGTGCTCTCAACCTATTGTCTGTGCTGGTCTGCAGTTCGTTGTCTGTGCCAAAATGCTGTTTTCGAAGCCAGTCGTTCGTGTGAACAAAGTTTAACATCAGAGGGAGCTAAGTGCACCCTGTAGGGTGGGTGATCTAGCACTTCCCATTCGAAATGCAGCGGGAGCATCCCCACTGGACCTGCAGCGTGCACCCGAGAATTGTCATGAAGAAGGAAATGCATGACAGGCACATTGTCTAAGGTTACTTTAAATCAGGCGAATCGTCAGACAGGAGACACTGTTGTTGTAGGAAGAGAGCGACACGATAGGGACACCTCCCAACACATCTGCGCAAACCTGCAAAGGATTTGCACTGTCTTTTCCAGTTTGGGACCTATCACAGCTTACTTTCCGAATACACCTCGTACACTATTTACAGCAGAACTAACATAACCTACCTCTAGTACCCTTCTCAGGTCACCTACACTCACCACTCCATCCACATCCTAACGCTCGATTCAGAATGTCTCCCTCGCCACCCTCCTAAATGCCTCAACAAAACATCCACTTAAAACTATAGTATAAATACCATAGTACAGCTAACTCTGGCACATGCTTGACAATATTCAGTTTGGGGACGATGTACATTGGCATCAATGTAGAAGTAACGAACTTCAAAATACCACAATCGCTTTTGTAGAGCATTTATTCATATAACCGGTTTGATCAATGTTGGAATCCGGACCTTATGCACTACACTTCAGGGAATCACGACCATGTGTACGCTCACTTGTGTCATTAGTATTATTATTACGGGACACAAACGATTGCACACATGAGAAAATACCTTGAAGCTATAAAGGTACAGCTTCCCACGGGACACATATGAAATGTCCGATACCACCTTCTTTTTATATGCATCTGGATAGTTATTGGACAACTCAGTGCTTCCTAAGGCCTTGTATTTGTGTCTTTATATGAATCATTCTGTCCTATTTGATAAAAAGCTTGATATTCATTGCGAAGGCATGTGGTATTTTATGGGAGGGACATGCGTTGTCGTAATTATTGGTGGATAGTTGTCATTTATAAAATTGTGTACATATACTAAATTAAGTAACTAATCTAGAAATTGAAGTAATAAGTCCTTAGCAATAAATAATTAGAGACTGCAGAGATGTCAGCGTGAAAAAGATGCTTCTAATTAACAAAATGGTAATCTAAAAATCCAATAGCAGAAAACCTCCCTATCTTGAGATACAGCTTAAAGGTTATTACCAAACGATGTATTTTCATGTGTTATTTATATTTATGTCTTCCTCTGTAATTAATATTCTTTGTAATTACATTTCTAATTAACTCTCCAATTGCTTACATCTTACAGTTTTCCAAACTCTAATCAATTATGCAACTAACATAATATGAGAGACATTATTGTAATTAATGTTCCAAATGATTTTCTTATGAAAACTTAAAGATATTACTATAAAAGATTGTCATCGAATATTGTATTCTGCACCTTATTTGGCTGTAACATCAATTTCTTCACGTTTTGTAAATTTTAATTCTAACATCAAAATTATACAAAATTAATAATGCTTTATTTTGGAAGTTATTGTTAAAATTCTATATAAAGCGATGCATTGATGCTGTGAGGAGTAAGTTTTTGAAGTTACTTTTGGAAGTCAAAGAGATCGGTGAAGTCTGTCCACATTTTGTTTACATGATGAGTGTGCAGTTCAGATGTCAATTAATGTGAATAAATTTTGTGAAGCATAAAAATTTCGCATTCATTCTTCAATGGACCAGACAGACAGAACTTACGTGACATTCAACATGAATCGTTACATTTGGTGGAATTGAGCTGGGATTGACGTTTGAAATGTGGAAATATGTTTAACAAGTGCCTTTTTCAGGTGAACAGAAGTCGAATGCCAAGCACAAATTGTCTTCAAGAATTTTGTGTTATGCACCTAGGGAAAGAATGGATCTTTCCGCATGGGAAGAGCTGGTGTGGATAAAAAGGACCAAATTCTCAGGCAGCACTCTCACGTAACAGATGAGCAACAGTTCATTTTCTTAATTAGTGTTTTTGTGAAAGTGACAAACATTTGTGTGGGAAGTTTTTATATTTTGTAATTTATCATGACTGATAACAACAAGGTAAAAATGTGTGGGGAAGAATTTGTAAGTAGCGAACCAACGGAAAACACTTCAGACCTATGATCAAGTGTCAGTGAACTATCGCCCAGTAGTAATCAAAGCTTAGATCGAAGCTTTGGTGGAGAGGCTTCCAGTGAAAATGTCGCCACGAGTACTCCAATTGCACAGGGAAGAGTAGGCAGAGATGATTTATTTATGTTGTTAATGCAGAATACGACAGGAGCGAAGGAACAGATGGGATAGATGAGGCAAGAAGCGAAGGAACAGATGGGACATATGAGGCAAGACGCGAAGGAACTGATGGGGCAGATAGGCAAGAACTGAAGGAACAAATGGGACAGGTTGGGTTGGATACTAGTAAGACAAGGGAAATCCAGAATGCTTTGGCACCACTAAAAATTACTATTGAGACATGGCTGGGTGAACTCAACATTCATCTAGGAGCAATAGAAGGAAGGACAGAAATATTAGAAACCAATTTCATGCAAGAGTTCTCAAAGAACGAGGAGAGACTCGAAAAACTAGATAAGCATATAGATGCAGAAAATTCTAAACTTAAAGCAGAGGTTGTTCAGGCTAGGAGAATCTTAGAAGAGAAAGTATAATCTTACAAAAGAAACTCTGAGCTAAGTTTTACAGACATTACCAATCACATATGTAATGTACAACTGAAGTGTGATGAAGAAACAGATTTCTGTAAAAATAATGTTGTCTATTTAAATAAGAAAGTTGTAGAACTACAAGAGGGTGCAGCTCAAAGGAATTTTGTTGGGGATATTAATTTTGTATATGGTGGCAAACCATTAAAATGCTTTCCAGGAGATGGTAAATTGTATCCTGTTGATTTTTTACCAGCATTGTAAAAATAATTTTATTAATGACATGACAGAAAATGTTAAAATTAAATTTGTTAAGGAATATTTGGATGGAGAAGCAATCTCGTGAGCCATTCAGAATGTTAATTGTACAATGTCATATGATGAATCTGAAACAAAGTTCTTAGATAAGTTTTGGTCAGAATCTGAACAGACTAGGATTAACAGAAAGTTATTGAATTTTCGAATGTATAGGGAAGGTGATGGTAGCTTCAAGTGTTTTTGTGAAAACCAACTGAGGAAATTAGTACACTTGGACAAACCTTTTGATGAACTAATACAAATAGATGCCTTAAAAAAGAGATTACCGGAAAGAGCACAGTGGGAGTTGATTTATGGACCAGACGACTCTGTAGATCAGTTCTTGAGATAGGTAGATTAGTTCAGAGCAGGAATCAAGGTAGGAGTGACAATGAAATTGAGAATAACATTAGTGGTTACAATAGAAGTGGTAATAGATGGATCAACCATAGAAATGGGAATGGAATCAGAGGATATGACAACAGGGATGGACCTTGGGAGAATAACAACAGACAATTGGATAATCACCAATCAAGACCAGGCAATTTAATCTCATAGACACCTCATTAGGAACCTGTCAGTTTGGAGAGAGAAATAAGTACCAAAATCAGGCTAAACACCACTGGCCTAGAGACATCGAAAATAATTACAGAAGACAGAGTAATCGAAGATATTGGAGTGGCAACGACAGAACTAATGTAAGAAGAGCACATCAGATTAGCAAATTACAGTTTGACAGTAAATTCTGGAAACATATGAATGAAAGTGTGGAAGATAGAAGTATTAGCATCTGTTAGAATATTGGAAAAGTTCCATTAGAGGAGGGAAACTACTTCAAATCTACATAACCAGTGTGGCGAAGAAGTTTGCGAAGAAAATGTTTTTTGGTAAACTTGATGAGTTTGGATTAAGTAAATTAATGGAGGAAGAATCTATCACTCTTAAACACTGAAGTGATAATACTTGTACAGGTGTACTTGTCGACAATTCTGGTGATCATTGTAAAGATGTTTGTAGAAGTCCCTAATATTGGAGATGATATCATGTCTGACGATGATGATAGTGAAAGTGACAGTAGTAATGGTGAACAGGAGGAAGAATTTGATGGCATTGTGTATATGAAGGTTAAAGGAGATTTAATTAGTGCTGAAGAAGATGATGTCAATAGTATTTGTGAAGAACATGGGAACCAGACGGTAGCAATGGAAACTGGGCAGGTGTAATCAGATAGGAACTTGTGGACAGACATTACGGTTTAGATGCGATGCTAGATTCTTTATGAGATACTTAAAAGGGTTATAGTGACAGCAACAGAGCAAAAACGGTCATCAAGATTATTTGTGAAGAACTGAATGCCAACTGGGAAAGTGCAACCAATAAGCAGACTTACAGTGAGATCGGTTCTGGGAAAAGAAGACAGTGTGTAAAAGAGGGACATGACATCAAGTAATCCTCAGATGTAGCTCTAAGTAAAATTTAGACAAGTAAGAGAAATGGGGCAGAAAAAAAATAGTATAAAGGACTTAAACTTTACTGATATTGAGAATGATTTGTTGCATGAAGATGAGGAAAGCAGGAAGGAAAAAGTTTTGGGTTGCCTATATAAATGTAAAAAAGTTGCAGATTATTAAGGTGTTAGCGTCTTAGATGTGGGTAGTCCTGTCTGTGCCATTTTTGAAAAATTGGACAGCAAATAAGACACAGTGCTGACTTTGAAGAATATCCTCTTATTGGAGTCAAAATTAAAGGAGTAACTGGTAGGCACAGCAAAGTTGTAAACAGGCAAGCCTTAATTTCTTTCACCATTAATGATGTAAAGTATAACCATGGATTTTTTGCAGTACCTGACCTCAATCAAAATATTTTTTTCGGAATAAATTGGCTACAAGGAGTAAGTAAGATAGACACGAAGCCCATGCCTACTACAGTAGCACAAGTTTACATGCCAACTAGCTATGCAGAGGATGAAGAAATTCTATATAAAGCGATGCATTGATGCTGTGAGGAGTAAGTTTTTGGAGTTACTTTTGGAAGTCAAAGAGATCAATGATATCTGTCCATGTTTTGTTTATATGACGAGTGTGCAGTTCGGATGTCAATTAACGTCAATAAATTTTGTGAAGTATGAAAATTTCGTAGTCATTTGTCAATGGACCAGGCAGAAGAAACTTAAGTAACATTCGGCATTAATCGTTACAAAGTGTGGTTCATAAGATGGAGAGACTACAACAAAGTTTCATGAAACTGGTTGTCTGAGTAAATGCTCTACGAAAGTGACTGTGGCATTTTGAAATTTGACACTTCTATTTTCCTACCCCTCATATCACACAAAATCTGTTCACCTCTTTTCTCCTCTGTGTAAAAATTTTAAACAATCAACAAATCAGTCTCATATCTTTATAACCAACAACTTAACTGACTGTTGTTATTTTATTTAGAGGAAACTCTGTTTCGTGGCACTATGAAAAATTGTTAATATGTAAATTTTTGGAAATAGTTTTACTGAAGAGCACGTAATGCATCTCTTCTCGCCATGTCTAGTACCCAAACATTCACAACTGGTGACGTTATATAAATAACGTACATGTAGCTCATGAATCTTTTTAAACTAATTATTTTTGTTAGCATTGCTGAGCTTCTTTAGTAAGGCTTCCATTTATATTGGATAAAATTTATGAATAAAATTTAAGGTCCATAAAGCTCTGTGTCATAATTACCTAGAAATACTTTCTATCAAACTGAAATAAGAATACTTTTCTAACTTCTTTGTTGATTAGAATGTTATTATCAACATTTCTGATCATTTGATTGTAGTCTAACTCTATTTTTTTAGTCAGTTCATTCTAAATTAGTCTTAAAACCGATGCTCCATTCAACTTTTAAACATTTTCATATTTCAAGTGAAGCCTTCATCTTCATTATTCCACTTTTACCATTATTCCCATTATAATAACTTTTAGGTCCAGTCAAAGTTTCCACATTGTCTTCACAATCATCAGTATATATTCCACGTGTGTATCAAAATGCATAACATTATTCCCTAATTTGTCTAACCTGTCATACAAACTAAGCCTTGTTTTTCATGTGGTGAAAGCTGGTATAAAGATATTCATAGCTGTATCATTTCCTACGTAATAATCCTTGTAACTGTGCTTCATCTGTGCTGTATTCTTATTAATGAACTTTATATCTGCATTAACTAACATATAATTCAATAGTATCTAATAGAATTGTTGTATATCTGCCACATACTCAGTTTTGCCCATAATTTGCTGTTGACCAAATTTTCCCCATAATGAATTCAGATGTATCTCAGTGATAGCTATTTTTGGGGATTTTCTTGTATCTTATCAGTATTTCAGTCAATATCCAATTTGCATTATTTGATATATATCTTGTTGTTTTGAAAATTGTGGTCTCATTTCTAATTTAATCTTTACAAAATGCCTTACCTAGTCTTTAAGCAAGTTGTTACCTTTATTTCTAAAACACCATACTTCACAGGTATAAACTATTATATATCCTTTTTTCACAGCTTTATTTACTTTATCAGCTATCCAAGTGCCAATCAAACTTCTTTCCTTATCGTTGTGAGTGCATTTATTTATTTTGTTGGCATTGCTGCTACACACAGGAAACAACAGTTTCTCACTTTTATAGGTGTTCATATGTACTGGTTAAAGTACGTTTTATAAATCTATACTGTGATTTAGAATAATATATTGGTTTATAAATTTTGGTTTTGTGTCTCTCAGTATAATAATAACAATATTGTACAGTTGATAAAGACTACACACATCATCAAATCTTGTCTCAACACCATCTGCTTTAGAACTTAATGTTACTGTGTTCGTTCAACCACTATACATAGCATCCCTTGGCTTCAGTCGTTAGACAACTTTGGGTGACTGTTTTAATTTCTTAAGTTTTTTAAACTCTTTTCAGTTTATACACTCACACATCTACACTAAATTATATCCAGCATTTCGTATTTCTTCTGTTAAATGTCATCCATCAATTCTTTATTTTTGTTGTTTAGCTCCAAATGTATTTGCTTCACCACCATTAAGAGTACGTTGAATATTCTTATTGTTTAAACTGTTTAACCAGGCAATGAATTCTTTACTATAATTCACAAAGTGGTTATACATTACAAACATGCCAACTGTGCTCATTGTACCCATTTGCTACAGTGGACCATGGTCGAATCACGGCCAGAGGACAGAAATTCTTTGTACTTTTCAGCTAACCTTCACCTCTCAATAATGCGAGGTGTCCCCAGAACGACACGTGTTTCGGATTGCACATTGAAGTTTACTTTCCCTTTCTCCAGATGGGTGACTATTGTTAGATTAGGGGCAAGCAATTTGTTGAAGTTTTGTCAAATAAGATGCTTTGTACCCAGCCACAAGGCCACACGGAATTATTATCAGGTTGTGCGAGCACAGAGAAAGTTCACAGAAAATAACTTCACGGGCAGGCAACAACTTGCAATTAATATCATTAATTTTACTGACTACGAGAAAGAGACAGGTGTTATGGTACTTACATCAGATGACTGTTGAGACTTTTATGGCCACTTGTCGACAAATTGCCTGTTGGCTATTGTCTCGGGTTCATTGGCCAACGTTTATTTAATTGTTTGTCTGCTATTTCCCCATCCCAAGTGGCTGCCGTCATCAAAGTTTCACCCAACATGGCTATTGTTGGGCTCCACCACCAGCAGTAGAGGGTGAAGCTTTGAAAATACCAGGCACTTGTGCTGGCGAAACGTCAGAAGAATTATCACCGAAACGTCGGCCGAAGATCCCGAGACAGAAGCCAACAGATACCTGAAATACTACAGCAAATGGGGAGCTGTAAGTGATTAGTTCGCAGGGCACCGAAACGTAAAGTTTGAACGAGTAAAGACAACTTTAGTTTTAAATGATAATCCAACCAGTTTTTACATATTTCTTTAATTCATTATATGTGAGGTACTAAAATCATTGCCAGGAAATCGGCAATATCATTTTAGAATATAAATTGAACTATGTAACTTCAGATACCAAACCGTTGAATTTCAACCCTCTCCGATGGTTCAGTTTTAACATGGATTAAATAAAAAAGCGAGTATGAACTAAAATAGACAGAACATTTCATTTAAGAAACGTTCCATAGTATCAGACTGAACATTGATAAACATTTAGTTATCAACTATCTGTGAAAAAGCTGGTCAGAGACAAATAAAACTTAAAGAACAACGCCCAGCTAGCTTCTACAACAAGTAGTAAAGTTAACCCAGAGTACCAATTGACTGGACGTAGATATCACTCTGAGGGTAGCAAGGAAGGACCACAGAGGATCAACAGAGCCGGATGTGTACTGTACATATGGAGCTCCAATTCGTTCTGCGTGGCTATAAGGCAGGTTGGTGCAATACAGGTCTGAGAGAGCAGTTTTCTTGTTAGCAGCATGCCTATATCGGTTCCTGTTCCAGACAGGCGGTCGGTGCCTGACATCACAGGATCAGAAAAGGTAGTGCTCGCAAGACATAATTGGATTTAACTGTTTAACTTGGTTTGTTTCTTAATCGGCTGGACTAGCTTTTTAATTGTGAGCCTGCCTAACTTGCGCATATTCTAGCGTTGTGCGTTGCCGTGTTCTTTAAATTGCGTAGCTCTTCCATGAACAGAACCAGTAGGTGCCGTATGTCCGCTACCGCTGTATTATTTTGTTCTCAGCTTGATCCCAGTAACATCAGATCATAATAGTTCCTTCCAGCTTGAGTACTTAATTAGTTCTAGATTTGTTTACTTACGGTTATCTGACATTGTAAACAGGATTACCTTTCACTCACCTTTTATTGCAAAGCAATAATTATGTAAGTCTCCTGTATTTTATGAAAGTGGTACTTCCTGAAATATATGAGATTTGGATCACATTATTAATATGTGACACTGAAGTTGACAAGTGTTTAGAGCCCCACATCCCCCTGAAATTCATCATTTCCAGTGCATTGATGCACCACATTGCTCTTAACTTTCGCTTTCCCCTTAAAAATCTGATGGTGATCGGAGACAATACGTGTGTTAAGAAAAGCAGCGAAGCAAATATCGTCACTGTAGCAGCGGTCAACGGAAAAGCAAAAGTATCACATTGGACTGTACACGTCTCTCGTGAAATTTTGCATCAGGTCCGCAAAAAGCCCTAAAAAATCCTTAACAGGACCATTTAATTCCAGTAATCCCTTACACATAATTTAATTGCTGAAAATGAAGTTCCCAATGTTAATTTATTGACGCAAGCTATAGATTGATTCATACCATACAGGAATACATTTAAAAGAATCATTGGGATGAATGTTAAAATTTACGAGCACATTAGCAATTAAACACCCATCAGCTTCCAAACCCAGAGCCAGACGTTGCATCGTTTAAATACAACTGAACGATGGTAATCCCATCACTGTGATTCGTCATCGTACCGGAATCATTGTTCATCTGAACTGTGATTTTGGAAAATTGTACTGTCTCAAGATCTTATAAATAATACGTGAGACATGAATAGAAAACAATCATTTTATCCATTTGTAAGTATTTGCAAATTGAAAACGAATGTTCCACACCAAAAGATACAAGTTTTTCATTGGTTTCGTATGGCAACAGATACTGAAGACGTACTTAATGTAACATAAAAGGTAATGGAAATTTGAGTATTCATCACATACGCACCAAAAAGGTGATATGAATTTGGAGTGGTACAAGACCCATTTTTTACTATGGGCTCCAGACGGGAAAATTTCATTAACACATGCAGAGCGCTCGCTGATTATTGTCGATCTTATTTTATTCTATTTCGAAATAACAACGCGTTATTGGGGCTTTGCATAATGTTGAAGTTTAGTATTTTCTCAAAAATGTAAGGTGCTTCTATTTTGAGTGTACTCTGTTCATGTCACCTAAAATATTTATCAGGTATCTGTTTTCGGTGCGTCAATGGTTTAACTCAACATAACATAAGTTGATCGATGTGTTCGTTAAAAGTGGTGTGCAATAGCTCCCTAATATTTGAAAAACGCCGTAATTCGCTCATAATAGAAACTTTGTTTTTACGACCAGTTTCAGCAGATATTCTGTATTCCAAATATGTGAATAGATGAAATGCATTTCACATTTAACTCCCAATCTAACTCTATCTTTTGTATACGCTAAGAGAAGTTAAGTACCAGCAAGTCACGTATTTACATAAGAAATTTTAAATTAGCTTACAAGGAGATATAAAAATTATGGCATAAATCAGCTTATAATCCATGATGAGTCAGTAAAAAGAAATGTACAAATCATAATATAACGGAGCTGATAGAAATACTTAAAGTACGAAGCGTTTATGCAGTGGTACGTCTTGTCAAGATATTTAATATAATTCATTGTAAAATAATAAAATTTACCAAACATTGTCGATCTTCTTTCTGCATATACAGTTTGGTTCTTACATGATATGAGAAGGGCCTCAGTAACTGTCTATTACACATTTGCTGTACTTCCTTTACTCTACATACAAACTGAAGTATATTGTATCCATTACAGAGCGCTGCAAAACGAAAACAATGAGCATACAAAACGTAAGGTGTTGGTTATTTCACATAACGAAAATAAAAATCGACATTCATTTGTACGTCATTAGTTTCAATGCTAATGTTTTTTTTTTTTTTTGTAATGCACATAATATACTGTTGCCTGCAAAGTATAGATTGTTACGTATTTATATGTGACCGTTGAATATGCTCTTAGTTACATATGATACGTAAGGTTTATAATCGTAAAGGCATTAGTCGCAGGAATCTTAGTGTAAATTGTAAACAGTGATCAGCTGTGTGGACGCCAGGATACTCAGAATTTTATAACCAGACTATATCTGTAGAACGAAGACTGACAATGTTTGGTACGGTTAACTAATATCAGCGTATTGTATCTTACCACTTACCAAAAGGTAACAGTATTTAAAGACATCGAACTGCAGTATTTAGTTATATGTTTAAACACTGCCGGTCGTATTACTTTCTGCTTCCTTTTGTTTTCCATGTTTTATGATCAATTTTATGCTATCTGACGCCGTGGGTTTTATATTGTTACCTAATCTGTTTTATATATCTTATGTACATACCACCTTACGTGAAGTTTCGTGGGCATGAACACCAGGTAGAGTTATATCGACAGATAATACGAAATTCTTTTAATGTATTCTCTCTGTTGACGTACAGGATATATGTTGGTCTGAGGATCGAAAGGCGATTAACAAAGAAGTGTGTATGATCAGTTCTAGGTGGTGAACCAAGGCGCTCTTTCAAATATACCGGATAGTCAGTTATTACCCCACTGATAAGTGATAACCGTTCTTGACAGTTGCTAAAAGCATGATTTTCGAAAGTATTTCCCTCTTGTAATACCGAAACCAGGAACAGATGCATCCACTATATATTTTATGTAATCAATGTTCTGCAGCTTGTAAATATTCGAAGAAAATTATTGTTAACCATGTGAAACTTGGTGCAAGGACATTTTCTTTAATGTCGTGTCTTTGATCAGTTCGACAAGCTTGTCACTGTGGGGTCGTTTCAAATTGATCGAAGTATGATGCAAACTTATATCATAAGAAACTGAACGCATTTCATGGTCGCAGCAGTATGCTTTTGACATTTTTGTCCAAACATTTTCAGTGACGACAAGTTTTGGCTTCTGAAGATGGTCTTTTGATCGTAACTGGTATCGACAACAAAGAATAAATTCTCGAAACCCCTTTTTGGATATTATACAATCACGTTCTTATACCTGGGCCATTTCAGTTTTCAAGATTCACATTCAGTTTTAGAATTTCTTTTGGAATGCAAAAGGAATGTCACAAGCCACAATAACACTGTGTCACAGAATTGTTATTCAACTACATCAATTTCTGATGCTACCCACATTTACCACGTTGTAGTTCTCTATTTCGCCACGGTATTTGCTATTCATATGCAGCTAGAATCTATATAACAGTTGTCTTTTTATCAGTTGTAATCAATTTACTAGATAAGTTGCAAAACAAATGCGGTATCTTTAATTTCGCCACTATGAAACAATTCAACTACCTGAATGTCTCCGCCTTTACATCTTGATTTGGGCGCCTTCAGTATGCACACAGTAGACAGCGTGACCTGAGACGTACAGTCATGATATAATTTTCATTGTTTGTTTGCCAACTTCCGTATTTCATCGTTCTGCCTTTTACACATAAGGAAAAAAGGAAGAAACTGGCAAGGAGGTACAGGAAAAAAGCCTCTACTAGCGCTCATTTCGTTTTTAATTCTAACAGCAAATGAATTTACAGATATTTTAATAATATAAGTATTTAAGCAGTGTTCGGTCTCATAAACTGACATACGGCCGGGAGAACGGTGTGATGACCACATGCCTCTCCATATCCACATATAGTGACACCTTTGGGCGACCGGTCGGCACCGTTGAGCCTTCATGGCCTGTTCGAGTGTAATTTAGCTCTTTATTTAAGTACTGTAACTCAAAACGCAAAACGTTAATAATTTATTACATTATATTACATCGAATTATAAGAAAGGAAATTCCTGTGAAAAATAGTGAGGCCAAGGATCCTGTCAGGTGACAGGTGATGGTACAAACCTAATCGAGAACGTTACCAACATCAAGAAAACCTCATCGATGCCTCACAAGAAGACCACTAGCTTACTATCGCCACCTAACAGTCCTTGGACCACTGTGGATCAAGCAATTGCAGAAAAACCTTACAGACCTTCTTACTAGGGAGGAATTAATTACTAACACTTGTGATTACCAGTTAGTTGTTGAAATCAAACACATCCTAGCATCCCATACAGAAGAGACTAGGAAATGGTCCGAGGAACCGGACAGACAGTTCCGCAGAAAAATGAAGAAATACTGCGCCAACAGAAAAGCTCAACGACTAACAAAAAACTGCCACTAAACTTCACCAAGTACAACAGAAATGGCAGACGACAACAGCATGCATAGACATGAATAGATGACCAAACGAGTTAAAATAATTTAATAATTCCTGCAATTAAAAACAGGTAAGAACTTACATGCCAGACGTTCAGCGAAGCTGAGATCGTTTCTTGAATACATACCGGATACTGCAACTGAGGTGTCAAAAGTCATGTGATACCTTCTAGTATCACGTCAGACGTCCTTTCGCCCGGTTTAGTGCAGCAACTTAATAACACATGGACTTAACTGTTGAAATATTGAACCATGCTGCATCTATAGCCGTTCCTAAATGCGAAAATGTTTCCGGCGCAGGATTTTGTGCACGAACTAACCTCTGTATCATGCCTCAGGAATGTTCGATGGGATTCATGTCGGCTGATCTGGGTGGCCAAATCAGTCGCTCGAATTGTCGAGAATGTTCTTCGGACCAGTCAAAAACAATTGTAGCCCGGCGACAGCGTAATGTCATCCATAAAATTCCCATCTTTGTTCGGAACGTGAAGTCCATGAACTGCTGTTCAATAGCCAAAGATAAGCATTTCCAGTCAGTCATCGCTTCAGGTGGCCAAAGGACCTAGTCTATTCAAAGTAAACACATGCCACACCATTATGGAGCAACCCCCAGCTTGTACAGTGTCTTGTTGACAACTTGGGTCCGTCTTTTCGTGGCGTCTGTGCCGCACTCGAACCCTGCCATCAGCTCCTACCGACCCAAATCGGGACTCGTCTGACCAGGCTACAGTTTCCCAATCGTAAGGGTCCAACGATATGTTTAGGCGCCCAGGTGAGGCACTGCAGACGGTGTGGTGCTGCTAGCATAGACACGCGCGTCGGTCGTCTGTTGCCAAAGCCCTTAACGCCATATTTCCCCGCACTGTCCTAACGGATACGTTCGTCATATGTCACACATTGATTTCTGTGGTTAATTCATGCAGTGTTGCTTGTCTGTTAGCACTGACAGCTATGCACAAACGTTGCCGTCAGCCACTGCGTTTTCCGTGGTGAGAGGTAATACCTGAAATTTGACATCCTTGGCACACTCTTCAAACAATGGCTCTCAGAGCATTGAATTCTCTAACGATTACTGAAGTGGGATGTCCCTTGCGTATAGATCAAGCTACTGCTCCGCGTTCAAAGTCTGTTAATTCCCTTCGTGGATCACAATCACGTCGGAAATTTTTTCACATGAATTACCTGACTACAAATGACAGTTCACCCAACGCTGAGCTCTTTTGTACCTTGTGTGCATGGTACTTCCGTCAGCAGTATGTGTGAACATCGCTGCCACCACGACTTTCCCCACTACATACAGTTATGTTGAAGGCTCTCAATAGTTACCGATCTAAAATACTGAAAGTCTGGCAGTATACTTCGATATGTATTCTTATAAGAGATTAAGAGGCTCGTTTTCAGTGCCTTGAAACAATCACCTTTAAATGATATGTGAGCCGGAAGTGACCAAACACAATCTGAATTACTTTGTTTTAGATTTTGTTGTGACAATGAACATTATCATAGAGCATAGCTAAGTGGGAATTTGATGGCGGTTAGCATAAATAAAACCGAGACAAAACTGTAAACATTATCCCTACTATATATCTTATGTAGCTACTCACTATCTGTGTCTCTGAACTACGCCTTAGAGGTGTAATTCGTGAAAGGTAATGTGTTTTTGTTATGTATCCTACACCATCTATCTACTCGCTATGTACATCTAATTACTGCAATTTATAGGTGTAATTAGTGCACTACGTGTTTACACACCGTATCCTAAGACACCTCTTATAAATGGAAAAGATTTGAGCTAGTGCGATAGCAAAACGTCGTCGTTTTCATCACTGCAACAGCCAGCGTTGAAGTTTCACTACAACACGACATACCTGAATAGCTGAATATTTCACTGACAATAAGAAAGTGACCTCACTGTTGAAGGCAGTTTACTCTCTCTCTGTATAAAATGTAGTGAAAGCGAAACGTAGTTCGTTCGGATATAATGTTCTCAAGTGAACAGGTAGAGGCCTAAATAAAGATGTGAGAATGAAAAGTAAGTTCATGAGAGACAGAAAATATAAACTACGGGATATACATCGTTCAGAAAACACGCAAGTGCCGTTCAATTGGCCACGTGTCAGTAAATAACCATACATACACAAAAGAGATGTGCAGTCACCCGGTATTCACATTAGCGCCCATTATTCTGTTGAAACAGTGGAAAACCAATGAGATAATTAACTTACAAGCCGAAGAGACTGAACTGAAATTGTATATTGATTCCCACGTATTTACTGCAATTGTGAAATCGAACAAAGATGTAACTTTGGCCATGTTTAACAAATCTGCAAAGTATCTAGCGTAAGTAAATCCACAAAGCTCACTCACACAAATTCGGGATGAATAAGCAATCGCCTTAAGACGCCCATTTCTCAATAGCTACGCAAAGATTCTGCACTAAATATACTGTCCCATCCTCACAGCAACAAGCGGGAGAATAGAGTGGTAACTTTGTCCACTGACCTTGATATTCTCACCAACCGATTCTGCCCTCCAAGCATTTCTGTTGGCTTTCACACTTCAGAGTATAGGCGACTTGCGTTGCAGTTTGCATCCTATGATTTCTACTGCCTTTTAAACTTCTGTAGTAAATAGATAGGTGACTAAAATTATTTGAGGCAGACAAACATTTGTCGATTGGCACATAAATACAGGACATGAAAGGTTTTTAACATGAGAAGACATTCAGTATTCAGTAACGAATTAGTTAATATTTCAGGACAGAGCATTGTGATGTACATTTCTGAATCGTTGCGATGTCCTGAAAATACACTATTTTCCCTGTGTTCTTGTGAGTTGTAGACAATGTTCAACAGTACTACTCCATTTCTGGAAATGCTGGAAGTTCCCTTCGTCTGCATTTGTACCTCGTTAAACGAGATTTGCTATAGTGGCCAAGACGTTAGTTCATCATCTTACAGTCTCATGGAGTCTGACACTCAGATGAATTTTCTGGAAACGCGTACCAGCTGCAGAAACTTACGAAAGTTATAAAATCTGAAATTAAGAACGCCTCCAGGCGTTTATGTTTGAATGTAATTGATCGTATATGCTTCTAGTTCCGGCGTTTTGCTACACCATCTTCAGGGCCCCCGACGGCATTAAGAAAATAGTCTCCGTAGACTTCTGGTTTCAGCAATGCGATCCCTTCATTCGTGCTGTTTCATCATGAAAGAAGGACTTTGTTTTCGAAACCAGAAGTCTACTGATAACACCTAATGATGGCCCCTATTTCGATTGCACATGAGGTTGAATTCATCCTACATGCTGGTCAGGGCACCTGAAGATTGCGCAGTGAAACGCCGAAACTGATCACATAAGTAAATTACATTCGAAAAATAGACGGCTGAACATGTCCCTGATTTTACATTTTGTACTGAACAGTACAAGTCTCTCAACCATCTTATACAAAGATGAGCTTACAGAGGCTTAAGAAGAAATGTCTACTTACCTGAACCATTCCTTAAGCAATAATGTACAATTTCTGATTACGTATTAATTGTCCTATCCCTTTCAAGACCTTATAGACTTTCGCACATGTTTCAGTCTTCGTGGAATAAGTATTTTCCCAGAAAAAGGACAAAAATCATGTGCGTAACTGGAAACTACATTTCTGTTGATGTCTAGAATCAACTCTCTGTATTGCAGTTTCTATTCTCTCAAAACCAATGTCAGTAATCTATAGCGGACACGAATGATATCATTAATGTAAGTAACCTATTTCCAAAGACAGTCCTCTTAGTTGCGTTTTATCGCCTGACTGGTTTTCGCGCTTAGCTTTACATCAGGGAATGGGAAAGGAAAATAATCCAGAGAAACAATTATTCAGTTATCAAACTTTTATTAGCTTCTTGAAAACATGCGAGAAAATAGAGACTTCAGAAAATTCTTGATTACATCTGATTTTGTTTGCTTCATTATACGGCCTGATTCTGGGAGACATGTAAACTCCTTGAAGAGACCAGGAACTTCATAGAACACCTTGTTCAGGTTTCCTTATACGCTACAGTACTATTTAAAAACCGTAACTTAGTATGAAGTAAAAGAAAGTCTTGTTGCTTTTGTGGCTTGATGCAGCCCTCCATGCTGCTTTATCCTGTGCAAGCTTCTTCATATCCTAGCAACTACTACAACCTACATCCTTCTGAACCTGCTTAATGTATTCATCTCTTGGTCTCCCTCTACGATTTTTACCCTCCACGCTTGCCTCCAGTACTAAGTTGGTGGTCCCTTGATGCCTCAGAATGTGTGCTGCTGACCGATCCCGTTTTTTGGCCAAGTTGTGCCACAAATTCTTCTTCTCCCCAGTTCTATACGGTATCCCCTCATTAGTTACGTGATGTACCCATCTTAACTTCAGCATTCTTCTGTAGTACCACATTTCGAAAGCTTCTATTCTCTTAGCTCTATTAATATTACGGACAACGTATGTACGTATAATATGCACTGAGTTGACAAAAGTCATGGCTAGCGGTATGCACGTACACAGATGACGGTAGAATTGAATACACAAGGTATAAAAGGGTAATGCATTGGCGGTACTGTCATTTGTACTCAGGTGTTTCACGTGAAAAGGTGTCCGATGTGACTATGGCAAGTCGGGGGATTAAAAGACTTTGCAGGCGGAATTATAATTCGAAACAGACACAAGGGACATTCAGTTTCGAAAATCGTTAGGGAATGCAATATTCCGATATCCAGAGCGTCAAGAGGGTGACGAGAATACCACAAATGAGGCATTACGCCTCATCACGGATAACACAGTGACTGACGACCTTCAGTTAACGACTGAGAGGAGCGACATTTGCGTAGAGTGGCCAGCGCTAACAGGTAAGCTCCACTGCGTGAAATAATAGCAGAAATCAATGTGGGAGAATGCTGCGAAATGTGACAATAATGGGCTATGGCAACAGACGACCGCCGCGACTGCCTTTGCTTACACCACGACATCGCCTTCAGCACATCTCCTGGACTTGTAACCATATCGGGTCGACCCTAGACGACTGGAAAACCGTTGCCTGGTCGTATAACTTCCGATATATGTTGGTGAAAGTTGATGGTAGGGTTCGAGACTGGCGTAAACCCCGCGAAGCCATGGACCCAAGTTGTTAACAAGGCATTCTGCAAGTGGTAGTGTCTCTACAATGGCGTGGGCTGTGTTTACCTGAGAGGAACTGGGTCATCTGGTCAAATGAACCTATCTTTGACTGGAAATTGCTATGTTCGGCAACTTGGAGACGATTTCTTGCCGTTGACGGATTCCGTGTTCCAAAACAACGATGAAATTTTTATAGATCACAATGCGCAGGTTCACCAGTTTGAAGAACATTCTCGACAATTCGAGCGATTGATATAGACAGGCAGATCGCTCGACAGAAACTCATCTAACATTTATAGGATGTAATCGGGAGTTCAGTTTGTGCTCAAAATCCAGCACCGGCAACAGTTTCGGATTTATTGATGGTTTAAGAAGTAACATGGCTCAATGTTTCTGCACGGGACTTCCAACGACTTGTTGAGTCCACGCCACGTCGAGTTGCTACACTATGCCGGGCGAAAGGAGATCTTACGTTATATTAGGAGGGCAGCGTGGAGGGTAAAAATTGTAGAGGGAGACCAAGAGATGAATACACTAAGCAGATTCAGAAGGATGTAGGTTGCAAGAGGTACTGGGAGATGAAGAAGCTTGCACAGGATAGAGAAGCATGGAGAGCTGCATGATACCAGTCTCTCGACTGAAGACCACAACAACGACATTAGTAGGTACCCCATTACTTTTGCCACCTCAGTGTACATTATAAGACAAAAAATGACACATCATGACAGAGAGAAGGAAACAAAATGAATATTAACAGCTTGATGGGGTATGTGACATTTTTTCAGTGGGTACAAATTAGAGTGAAATTTACAAAGAACTGGGCTATATGAGCCCATGTAACTTTGTGTCATTGATGCATACACTGATTCGTTCAGAGTGAGTATCACACAGCCGTTGGATCCTCTCTTAATCCATGGTGGCCCAAAACTGTTGTAAATGTTACCAGAGATTCTGGATTCGGGTTCTGAGATGGAGTTGACTTCTGAGGTGGCCCCAAACATATTCTGTCTGGGACAAATCTGAGGATCTTGGTGTCCTCGTTAGTCCTGAACCTGAAGCAGATTGTTCTTAGAGGAAATTCCCACGTGTATGACAATGGTGTGATACTGTCGTTTGAGTGGTAATTAATGAGGAGCAGGATGCGAGTGACGTACCGTGATGGATTCAGAGTTTCCTCCATCACTACCAGCCATGACCTACTGTTTATCGCTGACGATGGTCTTCCGAAGAGCGCAGAACCACTATTCATCGCTGAAATCTATGCAGTTCCATTCACGAGCAATCCGTCGTTCTCGGTCACGGCTCCATTCCAAAAACAGCCATTTTTGTTCTGATGTTACCGGCAAGGGACTGTAACTTTCTAGTGCAGTTGTTTCTAGCCCCCAGAGAATGGTGTGGAATGACGCACAATGTGTCGTGGATTCCACTATTTGTTCCTGGATAGCAGGAACGGATGTGAAGCTCTTACGATCAGCTTGGTGCACAATATGGCGAACCCTCTCGTGACGGCCAGATGTCGTAGGCCAGGACCTTAGACCTCGAGCACATCTTCCCTCACTTTCTCAAGAAGTCCAAAATAGTGCCATTGTCACATCCGAATTCCCCTACTCACAATGAGGTCCCATCTCAAACTCTCAGATGGTGGTGGCACTGTTCCTTCAGAACTTTCATTCAACATTTGACATTGTTCACGCCCCTTATGCATCCTACCACGTTTTCTAACAATACTAAACATGGAAAACAATAATACTCTCCAGTGGCCTCTCTCTCTCTCTCTCACACACAGAGAATTGCAACTTCAGTCATTTACACACCCACCGGTTGTGTGTGTGTATGCGTGTGTGTGTGTGTGTGTGTGTGTGTGTGTGTGTGTGTGCGCGCGCGCGCAAGCGAAGTTACATTGACATCCGACCGTGTCGTCTGGGTGCTTCACTTCTTTTGTGAGGGAGAAAATCCATAGAAGTCCACAGAAGAATCATTAAAACAGTAGGCAAGTACGAAGCCAGGGTAATTAATGTCCTCCACCTTTTGGCAGCACACACAATACGTTTCTCCTCAGCGCCGTTGAATGCATAACACACGGATACAACACAAACAAAGCAACTGGGGCGGTGTTCCTGGACATCGAAAAGGCTTTCGATCGTCTATGGCACAACGGCCTAATACGCAAACTCAGTGATGCAGGGTTCCCCGACGGGCTCGTACATCTCATACACTCATATCTCACGGAGAGGAGTTTCAACACCTATTTTCAGGACAAACAATCGACACGACATGGTATCCAGGCAGGAGTACCCCAAGGAAGCATCCTAGGGCCCTTACTGTTTAACCTCTACATTAACGACCTTCCAGCTACACACAACAGGACGGTGGCAATCTACGCGGAAGACACTGCCATCCTTGCGCAAGATTGGAATCCGTCTAACATTAACTCACGACTACAGACTCCACTCGGAGCGGCAGAGCCTTTGCTGGTGAAATGGCGTGTTAGAGTAAGCGTCGACAAGTACGAAGCCGTTCTGTTCACTAGAAGACCGAAACTACTGCGCAAACATCAGCACTTCAACCCGATAACACTACATGCACGCCCAATACGTTTCCGCGAGAAGGTCAAATACCTCGGTGTCTGGCTGGACCGAAAACTACTCTGGGGGGACCACACTCAACACGTGACCAACAAAGCGAACGCGAGGCTCGAACAACTCTACCCTATGCTTAACAGGCGTAGCACACTGAATAGGAGGGTGTCTAGGTCCATGTACATGACACTCATTCAATCCCTGATGACCTACGCAGCCCCTGTCTGGAGATACGCTGCGCCCACACGCCTGCAGCTCATACAGAACAAAAGTACTCAGAATCATAAGCAACGCTCCGCGTTACACACGCACCGCGGACCTTCACCGGGAATATCGGCAAGATTACATCTTGCAGGTATTCCAAAAACACTCTACACGACTGTACAATAACACGAGACACTCGCGTAACCAGTTTATCCTTTCTCTGGGTAACTATGACCTCAACCATAGATGGAAGCATAACAGACCAAAGACGCTATTGGCAAGGAACTAAACATCTATGGTCCATAGCATGTTAACACGACAGTACTGGCGAGCCCCTGCAACACAGCTACTACTGGTAACCCCAGATGCTCGATCTCCCGAAAAACAAAAATCAGGCAATCGCAGGGAAACCGTACTGTACACAGTACGCAAACCAGCTACACACACACCCCACACTTTGAGCCGATCTATGACCGATCGCCCACCAATGTATGACAACCTTGAACTGTTACAGGGACGCAGCAATTGCAGCAAGCCCTACAACGAGCTTCCGCAACTACAAAGGTAACGATGCACGATACCTCGCACTAACATAACCACACCTTGCATGCACTGTCGCAGCTAGCAAGCCGTTACTGCCATTACTACGCGTCCTACTGTCGCAGAGGTTTTTTTCCTTGGCGCTTGCCTTGGCAGTTTTTTTCCTCTGCCCTTACAACCGCTACCCTTCGATCGCTTTCGTCCATTTTCTATCTCCTGATGGACCATGTAAATGAGTAATCTTACCCAGATGCATGGATAACATCATAGCCAGCATCCTGTGGCTCCTGATTCAAAAACTAACATGTTATACGGAGGTGACAGTAGAACTTCTGGTTCGGTCACCACGTTGGTGTGCGCGTGGAGGGGCCCTATCCTATATATATATATATATATATATATATATATATATATATATATATATATATAAAATACGTTGCTCATTCTACATAACCTGTTTATATACGTGTGCGTTGTTTTAGAGTGCGTTTTATTGTGTACGTCGATCCAAACTGATGCCTTTGTACCTCGGCCAGTTTACTTTTGATAGTACAAAGAAGCTAAAAGATTTACTGACAGGTTTCGCACTGTAAACTAAGTGCTGATAGGTGTTAATGAGCGGAGGGACACAGGACACATTCCCAGTCAAGTATTTGGCTTTCCTGCTTCTCATTTTATTTTCGTCGTAATGTTAGTGTATGTATGTGCAGAGCACAATGTATCATTCTAGTAAATAACGCACTATGTTAAAATTGTTCAAACAGTTCAAATGGCTCTGAGCACTATGGGACTTATCATCTGAGGTCATCAGTCCCCTAGAACTACTTAAACCTAAATAACCTAAAGACATTACAAGCATCCACGCCCGAGGCAGGATTCTAACCTGCGACAGTAGTGGTCGCGCAGTTCCAGACTGAAGTGCCGGCTCACGATGTCTTGTACACGTTGCAGAGGTACGGAACGTGAATGTGCTACTCTACCACATATCGTAGCTACGGAGAAGGATATGTACAGGTTAGTCAGAAACACTCCGGGAAGCTCGTAAGGGTGTTGAAGGGAAGGCTGTGCTGGTAAATAACAGATAAGAAGAAAATTCGGTACGTTGCACCGTTTCCGAGTTAATTAGCACGGAAGTTAGCCAATCAGGACAATCGGCGCTCAAATTAAGACTGCCCGACACAGTTCAAAAATGGTACAAATGGCTCTGAGCACTATGGGACTTAACATCTGTGGTCATCAGTCCCCTAGAACTTAGAACTATTTAAACCTAACCAACCTAAGGACATCACACACATCCATGCCGGAGGCAGGATTCGAACCTGCGACCGTAGCGGTCACGCGGTTCCAGACTGAACCGCACGGCCACACCGGCCGGCCCCCGACACAGTTCGTGACAATTGTTCTCTAAGAGTAGATGATAGCGCACTAGACTGCTCAGCCGTTGGATCAGGGTCGGTCCTCACTACAGTACCATATCCACTTTTTGTACCGCTCTGTTATTCGGTTTTAGTGAACGAAACAAATCATGTCAGGCAATACTGTCTCTGGCGGGCCGCTTGAATTTGCGCGCGCGACTGCCTGGTTGTCTAACTGCAGCACTACGTAACTTGGAAAAGGCGCAACTTATCGAATTTTTTTCTCAATATATATTTCTCACAACAGCGTACCTAGCTACCTCTTATGTTTTCAGACCGCATCTAACCACCCTGTGTATATATACTCGCAAATAGTTACCTACACATATTTTTGTAAAGTACACTACTGGCCATTAAAATTGCTTCACCAAGAAGAAATGCAAATGATAAACGGGTATTCATTGGACAAATATCTTATACTAGAACTGACATGTGATTACATTTTCACGCACTTTGGGTGCATAGATCCTGAGAAATCAGTACCCAGAACAGCCACCTCTGGCCATAATAACGGCCTAGATACGCCTGGGCATTGAGTCAAACTGAGCTAGGATGGCGTGTACAGGTACAGCTGCCCATGCAGCTTCAACACGATACCACTGTTCATCAAGAGTAGTGACTGGCGTATTGTGACGAGCCAGTTGCTCGGCAATCATTCACTAGACGTCTTCAATTGGTGAGAGATCTGGAGAACGTGCTGGCCAGGGCAGCAGTCGAACATTTTCTGTATCCAGAAAGGCCCGTACAGGACCTGCAACATGCGGTCTTGCATTACCCTGCTGAAATGTACGGTTTTGCAGGGATCAAATGAAGGGTAGAGCCACGGGTCGCAACACATCTGAAATGTAACGTCCACTGTTCAAAGTGCCGGCAGTGCGAACAAGAGGTGACCGAGACGTGTAACCAATGGCACCGCATACATCTACATCTACATCTACATTTATACTCCGCAAGCCACCCAACGGTGTGTGGCGGAGGGCACTTTACGTGCCACTGTCATTACCTCCCTTTCCTGTTCCAGTCGCGTATGGTTCGCGGGAAGAACGACTGTCTGAAAGCCTCCGTACGCGCTCTAATCTCTCTAATTTTACATTCGTGATCTCCTCGGGAGGTATAAGTAGGGGGAAGCAATATATTCGATACCTCATCCAGAAACGCACCCTCTCGAAACCTGGTAAGCAAGCTACACCGCGATGCAGAGCGCCTCTCTTGCAGAGTCTGCCACTTGAGTTTGTTAAACATCTCCGTAACGCTATCACGGTTACCAAATAACCCTGTGACGAAACACGCCGCTCTTCTTTGGATCACGCCGGGTGATACGCAACTATGGCGATGACGAATACACGCTCCCAATGTGCGTTCACCGCGATGTCGCCAAACACGGATGCGACCATCATGAAGCTGTAAACAGAACCTGGATTCATCCGAAAAAAATTACGTTTTGTCATTCGTGCACCGAGGTTCGTTGTTGAGTACACCATCTAAGGCGCCCCTGTCTGTGATGCAGTGTCAAGGGTAACCGCAGCCAAGGTCTCTGAGCTGATAGTCCATGCTGCTGCAAACGTCGTCGAACTGTTCGTGCAGATGGTTGTTGTCTTGCAAACGTCCCCGTCGTTTGACTCAGGGATCGAGACGTGGCTGCACGATCCGTTACAGCCATGCGAATAAGATGCCTGTCATCTCGACTGCTAGTGATACGAGGCCGTTGGGATCCAGCACGGCGTTCCGTATTACCCTTCTGAACCCACCGATTCCATATTCTGCTAACAGTGATTGGATCTCGATCATCGCGAGTAGCAATGTCGCGATACGATAATCTGCAATCGCGATAGGCTACAATCCTACCTTTATCAAAGTCTGAAATGTGATGGTACGTATTTCTCCTCCTTACACGAGGCATTACAACAACGTTTCACCAGGCAACGTCAGTCAACTGCTGTTTGTGTATGAGAAATCGGGTGGAAACTTTCCTCATGTCAGCACATTGTAGGTGTGTCGCCACCGGCGCCAATCTTGTGCGAATGCTCTGAAAAGCTAATCATTCGAATATCACAGCATCTTCTTCCTGTCGGTTAAATTTCGCGTCTGTAGCACGTCATCTTCGTGGTGCAGCAATTTTAAAGGCCAGTATTGTACATCATTATCGCCGTTGGGTGTGTAAATTATTTACTTCACAACTGCAATTTTGGTCTTTGGGCCATTATGAAATAGTGCTGCAAAGCTAAAATATAAAAAGAAGTGAAACAAAGGATATATCGGCATATTCAGAATTGCGCTAACATGCCATCTAGATAGCTGAACATTACAAAGATGGTAAAAATAGTACATTTGTCCAACTTTCAAGGATTCTGAAAATAATACCTATTTTCAACTTTCTTTCACTTCCTCCGTAACGAATACAGGTATTCGTTGGAGCTGAGCCTTTCAATTGAGGAACATAGTGAAGTCAAACGTGAGCGACTCTGTCCATCGTGAAATGATAAAATTACGTGAATAGTTACCAACGTTAACATCCTTATTAAAAGTCGCTTCGAATCAATGTTCTAACAGAATGTTACATGTGAACTGAGGCCATTGATGAGAAATTACTCCCACAAATCAGATTTTTTGTGCACCTGTCAGAGACTGTACATTTCAACAGTCCTAATATAGGTAAGCTTCATAACATAAAAACATTTTACATTTGTTTACAACGCATAGCTATCTAAGTGACGATGTAGTCGTAAAGTACAAGGGGGGCGGAACAGAAAGATTTATTTCCAACTTGCGCTGGGTAGCCGCGCCATCTGTGGTGCCATGTCAGCGTTCGCGCGGCTGCCCTCAAAAATGGCTCCGAGCACTATGGGACCTAACATCTCAGGTCATCAATCCCCTAGAACTTAGAACTACTTAAACCTAACTAACCTAAGGACATCACAAACATCCATGCCCGAGGCAGGGTTCGAACCTGCGACCGTCGTAGCAGCGCGGTTCCGGACTGATGCGCCTAGAGCCGCTCGCCCACAGCGGCTGGCCAGAGGCCCTCGTCGGAGGTTGGAGACCTCTCTGGAGCATGTGTGTGTGTGTTTTCCTAAGCTTAAATTCGTTTAAGTTATGTTAAGAAGTGTGTAAGCCTAGTGACCGAAGGCCTCATCACTTTTGTTCAATAGTAACTTACCACAAATTTCCAAATTCTATTTCTAATAATTACTTGATGCACACAAAATATTTTCGCGCCAACGGCCCCATATCACATGTAACATTGTGTTAGAACATTGATTCATAGCGATTATTATTAAAAATGTTAACATTGGTAACAGCTCAAGTAATTCCATCATTTCACGATGGACAGAGGTTCGCTCTCGTTTCTTGTCACTGTATTCCTACAATGAAAAGACTCAGTTCTAACGAAGACATGTATGGATGTTGGAGAAAGTTGGACATTTGTGGAAGCTAAATGTAAATGATGTATTATTTTCACAGTCCTTGTTGGTTCAATTCTGTGTAAACATCGCTTGCTTCACTTTCTGTATTTTCTTTTTCTTTTTTACCTTTTGCAATATCTCTTGATAGTGGCCCTAAGGTCGAAATTCGAGGTGTGAAGTAAATGATTTCTACAGCCAACGGCGAGTATGATGTCCATTAAAAATTCCTACATGAATATAAACCCCAGAAGTGAGAAACTGATTGTATAGCTACTGTCATATTTCTCAAATGTAGTTTATTTATGGCACTTAATTTTCCATTGTATTGCAGTGCTTTTACTCTTTTGTCAGTATGTTTATATTACTTTATTTCGTAATGGCTAATAATCTAGAGCGAGTGGGAGGGGACAGGACCTGTTCTGGTTTTGAAATTCTATTGTCTATGGTATGGAATGGCAGGAGTATAATACGTTTTTGAACGTGCTGAGTGCAGAACTGCACATATATTAACCATGTACTGGGGAAACCGGAACAGAAAAGAACTGAAACCTTTCATAGTTGATGGTGTAGATGAATAGTGAGAATTTAGTGGACTGATTCCTCCGTAGATTCGGCGAGGAAAGGAACGTACTGAAAATATTAACTAGCATAGGATAGAGCATGACAGTGAAGCGAAACAAGCGCTGTATCGTTTGTGAGACACAAAGGCGGGCGAGTGTGCCGGGACTTAACTCAGTTCACTGCTAGTAGCGCCACGTTATCATAACGCGTCTGCGCGTAGCGCATAAGTATTGCACGATAATTAAGTATAAAATTAAAAGTCAAAATTTATAATTCAAACTTCGTCAACGTATGCTTTACTGTAATAACGTTTTAAATGTCAAGTCTTAAAGTAATCATATCAATAGTTTTCGTAACAGCTGGAAAGCCAGAATTTGGTCATGAAGTGCCAATGCATGTCAAAGTATATGGTGCAAGTTTCAACAGTATAGAATAAAAATTGTAGTCAGAATCCACGTTTTATAGGAAAATTCAAGGCGCTAAATATTAGACTTAGAAATGTAAAAATTTGTATAATGCTACATGTCAACCTAGAAATTTAACTAAGTGACCATGTTAAGCTACCTGTAATAGTTTTCGAGTAATTTAATGGAAACAAAATCTGTAAGTAAAACATACCTATTTGTAGTAGATTAAGTACCTGTAATTTTAATGATAGAAAATATTGGTTAGAGCACATGAGAAAGCTTGCTAAATAGTAGAGGTATAAAAAATTTTAGGACCGAAATATTTATAACAACAAGTACAAGGTCTTTTAAAGTTATAGTTGAGATGTAACGGTCTACCGTCAGTTCTACTCTTCGAATCCTAGAATGCAAAGTTTTTATTCATGCGAGCTGAAACTTTTTCTGTGATTTCAACCAACTTACCTGAATGTAGGTCAAAATTAAGAAGATTCTAAATTAATTCATAACTTTGTTATTAAAGACTGTGTGTCCGAGAAAGCGGTCGTTCAGAGACTGCTGCCAGATGGATAAGGCGAATAACAGCAGGTGTTCCCTTGGCCGTCCGCTGCGCCACATGTATAAATACAGGCCGAGAGGCAGGCGGGAGGTTCACTTCGCACTCAGCCACTACACGATCCGCGTCTGTCAAACGCCGGATTGCGCTCTACTTCGGATGACTTCAGAGACGGACTGTGACAAAACGCGTATTTTCTGTAATAACTGATAGTGAAATCGCGAGGACTGTACACCGTCCTGGACCGCTTATATTTTGTTAAAGTATCTGGTAGTGTGTCGTCCGTGATAATTACAAAACCGCGTGGCAAGTGGTGACTATTATTTCCACTTTTGTGGCGAACATTTATTTCGAACGTTTATTTCAGTATTAGTAGTCAGAGGTCGCCTCTGAGCTGATAATAGTGCTTTTTAGGATAGAAAGGTTTACTGTCAATTGAACATAGTGACTTTCAACTTGTGTGCGTGAGATACTTTACTAAATATGTGTATGAACTGGAAATCTGTATCTTCATTTATAATCATAGTCTTGATCCCGCTAAGCAGAAAGAGAATAGAAACATTTCTTTCAGTGGGCTGGACAAGAATGTGGATGTGCAGACTGGAAACTATGGTCAGTATGTTCTCCATCGCTTTCTGGCTGACCACAAAAGCAGTTTCCAGGCTCGCGTGAAAAAGACGGTGAACTACAAACACTAACTAACTACATAAACTTACAACTAAAGTTAAAAATATATTTTACCCACTGCCCCACATATGGTGCACCGGCCGGGAAAGAAATTGAACAGTGAAAGTGATTTCATTATTTTAAATACAATTTAGCTTGTTCCGTGTGTACATTACAGAACTCTACTTTCCTGTCACCTTAAATGACAAAGAATAAACACTTCATAATTATAGATACACAGTTACATATGCTTCTAATCGGTATATGTGTTACAGCCTGGACAAAAATGTGGATGTGCAGACTGGAAACTATGGTCAGCATGTTCTCAATCGCTTTCTGGCTGACCACAAAAGCAGTTTCCAGGCTCGCGTGAAAAAGACGGTGAACTACAAACTCTAACTAACTACATAAGCTAACAACTAAAAGTATTAATTTTACCCGCCGCCACACAACAGCACGCCATGGAGCGACATCCACCAAAATAGAAGGGTCTCTAATGCGCCAAAGTTGTACCGGAAGACTCAAATACGAGAGAGTAAATACTTCAAGACTTTTGGTGTGGGTGCTAGTATGAGATGAAGAGACTGATTATAGACTCCAGTTGTACTACACGCATACTGCATAAGACTTCTGTGTAACTTGCAGTTTACCGACTTCCGTCTTTTCGTGGCGTTTAGGTATATCGCCGTATCATGGCGACATAATGAAGAAATCCAAATTGGATTCAAACAACACGCTGCATTAGTTCCTCTTTTCTTGTATGATTAGAACATTTTGATTCATGTCGTTCAAGGAGCTTTCGTGACGGAATAATTATCATATCTCGCTACAGTTACTTTTTTTTTTACAAATGGAATAGGAGTCATCAAGAGTATTAGTCTAGTTTGCCTATTTTCATTTGCTTATGACATGTGGTATTATACAAATTAAATAGCAACCAGGTAAATGGTTTTAGTTGATCAACAACAGTGTTCAAATTACAATTTCAATGTAATTGCAGCGTGAGACATCAGACAGTGTTAATCGGCACTTGAACGTTATCATGAGTAACTTTTCTAAGTATCGAAAATCTGAACAAAGAATTTCTGTTAGTCTATATCAAAAGAAATGGTCTGTGGAGGTTAGCACAGGCCGGTTCCTCAGGAACCTGTTTCACTGAAAGCGTGGTCACAATATGGTAATGTTCAACAGAAGCCGGTTATGTGGTACTAGTGGATCTTATCGCTTTCAGCACTACTGGAAATTTGTCCAGCTGACGTTGAGAAATTACCTAACACTGGAGGAAAAGAATTAAACTAGCTAAGATACATTTCCTTGTAATCTAAGTGTCGTCAATGATATAATTATGCAGTCTGTAGGGTCCACTCATCCCAGAAGTTGTTCCTCATAGTTTTATCTCACAGTTGGTGTAAAATGATATACATGTTCACACGTCAGCAACGTTAATTTCATACGCTCGATAAACATCGAATGTTTGTAATTACCACAGGACAGATCACTGGGTACTAGGATTCCTCTCCACATTTTTCCCTCGGATTGGACCCAGGAGCGTTGTCGCTAGTATCCCACCTGTTAACCTATTAACCTTTATGGAGGAAAGGATTACTCCAGAAGTTATACTCCCGGCTGCAGGTGAAACTCGGGTGAAAAATCGCTGGCCGGTTCGCTCTCCCGTTTAACCAGCAATAATAATAAAGTAGCCCGCTATCTGCTCTGCTGCAGTCCTGCTGCAACTGATTAACGGACATAATTTCTGCCCAATCCCCCCTGCAGTTATGTGATTTATTCCCACTAAATCAATACTACGAAATCTGAAATTGCATATCACCATCAGATTTGCGTTATGCGAAGATTTAATGCCAACTACTGGGATCAGGACATGCAGGTGCTGTATTAGCGGGTATTTATCAATGAATTCGAGCTGCGATTTTCCCCATCAATTACCCTAAAACAATTATAGACAGAGCCTAGGGGGTTTATTAATGGTTGTTACAGAGTCACTCGCGTGTAGGCCTCCGAAAATGGAATGCGAAATTAAATACACACGACAACTGTGGCTGATGACGAGATATTTTAATCCTCTGAAATTAAAAGAGCTAAATATGAATTTTAGTTCTATAGGAGACTGCCTTTTGTAGCTATGCAATAGAGATGACAATTCAATACAAATACACCCTACGGCGCCAGGAAACCCGTGTGATTTTCAATACATTTTTATATGAAATGAAATATTTAACTTTACGACAAATTTCATTTTCAATATGGAAAGGCTCAGATATCTGTCGTACAAATATCTTTCAGGAAAAAAAGTTATGCATTTGAAACACTGGCAAAAATTCCACTTCTCTTTTGTGCGTTCAGCTGTCACTAGTTATAAAGTGGGGCAAAAATTACTGTAACCGAAAAACAACTATAGGGAGTTGATTAAAATTCACTTCAAATGCATTTCATCCGATACTCTTTTGTGGTGAAGTAGTAATGCCTAATGTATCGTGGCTTGGAAAAATCCATTGAATTTTCCATTCGGTGATAAGTGCGGTTCGTGTGAGGGGCAAGCTGTGAATTCAATGAAAAATTTTTAAAAGGAGTTGGTGAGAGTAAGGACACTCAGGGATAGTGGTTTACGGATGGACGAAGAACATACTTGAGGATTACGAATGAAATCGTCTGTCTCTTCTCCAATTTAATATCACAGCGTTAGTCTTAAATGATGGTCGCAACCAACAGGAAACAAATACGTTGGTCCTTGGACGCAGACTTTAAACACTCTAATTTTGAAATTGGTGTACAATGTATTAAATAGCTATTGCATCAGATCGCTGGCAATCATCACAGTGTGAGCTGATGTTCCACACAATCAGCGAATACCTTACATTATCGAGCAGAATATGAAGTGGCTCAGTCTTGCGAGTGTAACATGTTTGTAGCCCTGTCTCATTAAAGTTCTTAGTGAAATTAGCATTATGTAGCGAAAGTAGTTATCGTCCATGCACTGCCCACTTCACACTGAAGGAAAAAGAGGTAAATTAAGGGGGACAGGCTCATATTATGACACTTATTATCAGCTCCGTATTTATGCACTGGCCACGCGGGCCTGGGCCCATTGCGGCAAATTCTTAGCGGCCGCAAAATCTTACGCGCGCAAAATTTTGATGATACAGATTTACGTGTGCAGAAAAAAAGTAACAATGGTTGCAGGAATTATTATTAGGTTCGTTAGAGTTAGGTCGAAAAGGTTTCGACCGTGTTAATGCGTTAGAGTACACCGTTTCCGCAGTTGTCGTGGTTTCTCACTGGCCATTTGCTATTCGATTTGTTGCTTATGGACGGCCGAGACTGTCTCCCACTGATGAGAGGATTTTCTTCTGATGGTTCCTTAGCGTTTAAAGCCGCGCCTCGAAAAGATCATCGAGCATGCACATAGCATAGTTCTCTGAAACGATCAAAGGTCTCAACTAGCGCTACAGGTGGCCAAATTACGAAACACACAAAAGGCGTTCGAGTTTACAAACGAATCAAAACGAGCGCAACAGTGTCGATAGTTTGTGATACTTTAACTCGAATGAAGACTAGGGGGAAATCGTACGTAGACGGGATCGACCTGCACATCATTCAGTTGGCAGCACTGCCTATGGATTGTTTTTGTGTGACAAGACACAAACGCATCATATGTAGCGTCGATGTGGCTTGGTTTCAGTTTCGTGCTTTTATTATTGTCTATGTGTATTTTCCCCCGTTTCATGGAACTGGTGAAGTTTTGAGATAAAAAAAAAACGTGAATATGGACGGTAGGAGACGTGTCAGTGGCGCGGGCTATAGGAAATTAGTTGACAAAGGAGAAAGAGGGAAAAAAGTACTAGATCAAATTCCAAAGCTCAAACGTTCGTCATTAACGAAGGACTACATTCTTTACCTGGAAGTTCTCCTCTCTGGCGAACTTGACACCTACAAATGATTCGCAATGCAGCAGAAATTGTGGTGAAAGGCTCGATGATAGCGACTCTGAAATTGATAAGAAACATATGAAAAATGTTCACAGTAAGTGAACCAGAGTTGAAGAAAGGGGAAGTTTCATCAGACTCTACTGTTGATAAAGATCCTTTCTTTTCGGAATACAGTGATAAAATACGAAATTACGTAGTACGGTACGGATTTAATCAGAATAAAAACTGCGATTTTATGAAGTCAGAGAGTGCGTATTCTGATAAACGAAGATTTATTTCCAAAGATTTGTATGAAAGGTAATTGTAGGAATGGAGAGCCTGTGCAACGCAATTACTTCACTTACTCACCCAGTGAGGGTTCACTTTAATGAGCACCTTGCAAACTGTTTGGGGGTTCATCCCAGTTCCCAACAAGTGGCTTTAGTGATTGGAAACACGCTGATCAAAGGGTAACTGAAGATGAAAAATTCCAGTGCACATCGCGATTGCGTTGTAGGTTTCAGACGAAGGGGAAATACTCTACACAGACTCGATAAACATTTTTTTACTCAGCTACAAGACAAGTAAAGTATTGGAGAAATGTAGTGGCTGTAGTTAAAACATTTTCCTCAAAAAATAGC
Organism: Schistocerca serialis cubense; assembly: GCF_023864345.2. Taxonomy (NCBI): domain Eukaryota; kingdom Metazoa; phylum Arthropoda; class Insecta; order Orthoptera; family Acrididae; genus Schistocerca; species Schistocerca serialis. Next base: position 102,890,335 of record NC_064642.1, on the reverse strand, counting down.
AATTTTATGATGTGTTTAGAGCTGATAGCTGAATCTGATCGATTCTTAGCAGCTCATAAAGCGAAATATGGCAATCAGGGTAAAGGAAGCACCTTATATTTATCATTTAGCACTTATGAAGAAATTATCAATATTATGCGGAAGACTGTCGCAGAAAAGGTCATACCGGAGATAGCTGGTCAGCTAAGTTTCCTTATACGATATGTAAATAAAGATGGTCAACCACAAGAGCGGTTTTTTGAATTTGTGAGAAATGCTGGACATACCGAGAAAGAATTGGCAGATGCTGTATTCATGTTCCTCAAATCTCATAGAACAGATAGGAGCAATTGCCGTGGCCAGAGCTATGATAATGCTGCAAATATGGCAGGGATCCACTCTGGCGTACAAGCCCAAATCGTCATTCAATCCCATGGCAATTTCCATCCCCTCCTCCACTCATTCCCTGAATCTGGTAGGATCTAGGGTAGCCACATGCTGTAAAACGGCTACAACATTTTTTGACTTGCTGCAAACGATGTACAATTTTTTTGGCATCTACACAATGCTGGAAAATTCTACAGACAATTTTCGAAATTGCAAACATAAGTTTAAAGTCTCTCTGCGTTACAAGATGGTCAGCTCGAGAAGATGCCTACAAAAGCTTAAATGCTCATTGGGATGCAGCCAATAAAGCTCTTAGTTGCGTTTCTGAAGAGAAAAGCGAGAAAGCTGTTATTAAATCAGAAATGACAGAGATATCGCAACAGCTTAACTCTAAAATTATTGCATTCATGGCTATAATATGGGGGGGGTATTTTGCAATATTTCAGTGCAGTGAGTACAGAACTAAAGTCAGAAAAAGTGGGCATATCTGCTGTAGTAAAATTTTATAGTTCACTTCTGACTTTCATAGGTGGGATGACTAAGTCTTTTAAAGCGTACTAAAAGTTGGCAGAGAGAAAACCGGAGACCACGCAAGACCTTCTGCGAGTCCACGAAACTCCAGGGAAACGTGTGAAGAAACGAAATAAGCTCTTTGATGGCTTGGACTCTGAGTCAGAAAACGAAACAGTGGTTTGCAAATCTGGAGGTGACATTCAGAAAACCAATTATTTAATTATATTGAACAGACTATTCGCAGAGGTCAATAATCGTTTTGGTATCTACAAAGAGTTTTCTGAAAAGTTCTCTTTCTTATCCATGTAGATGGAAATGGACCTTGATTAAGTCTATATGCCGCAAAACAGCTGCAGCATATTTACTCAGAGTACATAGAGGATTCTTTTGGAACAGAATGTGTCCATCTCAAAAGGGATGGGCCTTCTCTACAAGTCTTAAATAAAATGCTAAGAGAGAATTGTCTCTTTGATATTTATACAGACATGAAAATCACTCTGCAAATTTGTTTGACCACACCAGCAACGAATTGCTCTGCTAAACGATCCTTCTCAGTTCGTGGAGGAGTTAAGAACTACTTGCGTGCTTCTCTGACTCAAGATCGTTTGAATCACTTTCTTGTATTAGCAACAGAAAATTGTCTGACGATAAAACTGGACTTTGAAAAAGTGATAAACACTTTTGCTGATAACAAGGCAAGAGGAAGGCCATGAAACTGATGACATTCTCTGTTGGTATAATAATCATTTACCATAATTCCATATAATATTATCCTTTTTGTAGATTTCTTCTTTAAGTAATATATATATACACTTATTTCAAATAGCATGTTTATAATTTTGTTGCTAATTGGTTTTCAAAATTGACTAAGTTTGTTGTTGGGGGAGGGGGGAGGGGCGACGAAAAAAGTTATTGGGCCCATGGGCGTAACATTATCTAAATACGGGGCTGCTTATTATACATCTGAGCTCTTACTGATGAAGTTGTCAATATTATTCCCCAGCTCAGTGTTGAAAATTCCCCTCTTTGACATAGCAGAGGAAGTGAAAGTTCAAGTGAAATTCGTCCGACATACACACTTCAATGAAAGAAGGGATAATGGAATTTTATGTACTCTGGATGATGCCATTGCAGAGGGAGCACACTTGGTTTGTTCGTTTCATGTTCAGTAGACCATCTCTACTATTAATCGTAATGATATGGAACAGGTCATTTTACAGTCACATTATATATTCATTTGTAAGTATCGCTACTCTTCTGTTAATAATTTCAAGCACCCACATTGTATAGATTACAAAAAACAGAAACTCGGTAGAAAGACTTGTCAAAGAAAAACTTTCGAGTTTTCTCCATATTTAAATTTCTTGTTCGTCAGAAATTTTGTATCACTGGATAAGTGACGAATAGTGATGGTTGGAGCATTCTACACGCATTTTTGTGCTAAAGACAACCCTAATGCGAAGTAATGAATGCCATTGGTTCTTCCGGTATAGCAAGTAAGTACATCATCGTTTCTTTCAAACTGCAGTGGATTATTTATAACCAACTTCCCAAAGGAATAAATATACCGTAAAGCAATAGTCAAAATGTCTAACTCCTTAAAATATGTCTAGAAGAAGAACATGGGTAAATACCACGTACTATTTTTACAACACGTTTTTAAGTAATGAAGTTACCCCAGAATATTATCTAATGAAAGATTTACAATGATTAGAAGTGAAAATGTAGATGAACTGTTTTAGGAGATCGAAGATGCATTTTTCCATTTTAAATTCTCATAAATATAATTTTTCAGTTTCCATTCTAGTCGTTATTTCCATTCTATATTTTACGCTTATCACTAGTGTATTACGTCTAGATATGCATAACTAAATTGCAATATTTGTACCATCCGCAAAAAGAAATAATTCTACTTACTGTAAAACAGACCGAAGGACTCCATAATACATGGGAAGCAACAATGGTCTTAAGGCATAGCCTTGTGAAGCTCCATATACAATTTTCCCTCATTCAGAAAACATAACTTGCTTATAATATGAGGTTTTCACTCTGCAGCGGAGTGTGCGCTGATATGAAACTTCCAGGTAGAATAAAACTGTGTGCCGGACCGAGACTCGAACTCGGGACCTTTTGCCTTTCGCGGGCAAGTGCTCTACCATCTGAGCTACCCAAGCACCCAAGCACGACTCACGACCCGTCCTCACAGCCTTACTTCTCCCAGTACCTCGTCTCCTACCTTCCAAACTTTACAGAAGCTCTGCTGCGAACCATGCAGAACTAGCACTCCTGTAAGAAAGGATACTGCGGAGACATGGCTTAGCCACAGCCTGGGGGATGTTTCCAGAAGGAGATTTTCACTCTACAGCGGAGTGTGTGCTGATATGAAACTTCCTGGCAGATTAAAACTGTGTGGCGGACCGAGACTCGAACTCGGGACCTTTGCCTTTCGCGGGCAAGTGCTCTACCAACTGAGCTACCGAAACACGACTCACGCCCGGTACTCACAGCTTTACTTCTGCCAGTACCTCGTCTCCTACCTTCCAAACTTTACAGAAGCTCTCCTGCGAACCTGGCAGGACTAGCACTCCTGAAAGAAAGGATACTGCGGAGACATGGCTTAGCCACAGCCTGGGGGATGTTTCCAGAATGAGATTTTCACTCTGCAGCGGAGTCTCGGTCGGGCACACAGTTTTAATCTGCCAGGAAGTTTCATACCCTGCTTATACTGATTGACTTACTGAGTACACCTTTCTGCTTCCTGTTGGTCAGATGTGACTTTATCCATAGGTTGGCTGTACCATCGATTCTATAACGCAGATTATCTTTCACACTAATGATTCACGCTGTCTGATGCCTTAGACATGTCACAGAAAATAGCAGGCAGCCCTTCTTTATTATTTAATACTTGAATAAGTGTAGGTGGCACTCTAGTTGAGCAACTCTTTTGAAATACAAAGTGGTATGTACTGGGGTACTATTATTGCTTAGGTGGTGCGCTATTCTAGAATATATGAACTACTCGAAAATTTTGGAAAACGTTGTCAGTAATGAAGTAAATTGGCATTTATTATCTCTCATATCACTTTTCTTACAGTGGGTATTAAAAATGGGGTTCTTTACTCTCTCTGAAAAAAAGTCTTGAGTTAGTGATGCATTACATAATAAAGAAAAGTCAGCACATATAACACTGGAGCAAGTTTTTGGTACTCTGTTGGAAACATCATCAAATCCTGATGAGAATGTAATCTGAATATGATACAAGTTCTTAATATCGGACGGAGAAGTTGGTGAGACATTAGTGTGACTCAATTTTACATGAGTTGTTTTTTCAACATATTGCACGCATTTTTCTCTTCAACTATTTGACCCAGTATTTACTCTTACATATAATCAGTTACCATAAAACATATCTGCTAAGTGCGACTGATCATTTATAGCCCTGCAGCTTAAACCAATGTACGGAATGCGTCTGCATGGTGATTTAAAATATATATATATCCCACGATCATCTGAACGTTTATTAGAGTACTGACTCAAAAATTTGAAGTAAGAAGGTTAAGAATTTTTTGAGATTTTTTAAGAAGAAACTTGTAAAAAGTTGAAGTAAGTCAGTCAATAACTTTCCGAGACTTTTTTCCTAACAATTTTTCCTCTCTTGGTTGAGTCTCTTTACTTTCGTGAACGGTTCCACGTATCCAAACGAGGATTTCGGCAAATGATGGTACGCTAATTGGCTTGTCCTTTGGTATGTAATAAAGTGTCTTACCTTCTGTATCGATAGAGATATTGAAACAAGTGTTTTTAAATAGAATGATATACTTGTTTTAACGGCACTCGAAAGCGCTTCAACAGACGAGTAGAGTGATATAATGATTGTTAATGTTGAGGTTGAAACTCCTCACAGAAGAATCCGAGAAATATTCTAAAATTGGGAGGCAAGTTGACAGGAATAGGCTATTTCAGTGTAAACACATTTATGCCATGCCATATCCATGTGCCAAGCCTTTGGACCGCCTACATGTCTGTACTGCAGAACTAGCGAGATATATGCCATCTTCGACAAATCGGTTATGCTACGGAGAACTCCCTCGTTTCTTATCTTCTATGGCCATCATCCTCCATCATTCGTCTACAGCGGAACTTCTGAAGGGATTAGTTTCTCTTCTTTTGCGGTTTTACCATAGACCATGACTCGCTTCCATACAGTACTGTGTCCCAATATAAATTCTCAGAATTTTCTTCCTCAAGATTGATATTAGTAGACATATTCTGACCAGGAATGCCTTGTTTACGTATTCTAGTCTGCTGTTTATGTCGTTTGTGAAGGGTTATTCTGCTTAGAAGGTAGCAGAATTCCTACACTTCGTCTTTACTTTAGTACATATGTTTATCATTTTATGCTTTCTGTCTGAAATGTAATCCAACACTGTGGCCAGAGAGTCACGGCTGGCAGAGTGTCGGGCAGGCTCCGTGAGAGGGCTGGCCGTACGCATGCGCACGTGGTTACCATGAGCACCTCCGGGCCCAAGGAGCAGCAGTGACGGATAAGTGGGTGTCGCTGGTGAACGGCCAAGAAGCTGGAACTCTCTAAGGGACGATCGCTAACTGTCAACTTGGGGCGTGGTCGCTGTGTGAACAGAAAAAAGCCAGTGGAGCTCTTGGGGACTTTTCCCGGGCCAGAGGACGGAGACTCCAGTGGAGGTGGAGGAAGGGGCTCCTGCATTTCAAGAGGAGCACTACCTATGTGCTTCACTAGGTGACGACCGCACTTTGGTGGTGAAACGAAATATCGTGTGGCTAGGGTATTGAGTCGGGTATACCAGTCGCCTCGTGCAAGTCTTTTTAGTTGAAGCCACTTCGGCGTCTTGCGCGTCGATGGGAATGAAATGATGTAGACAACCCGACACCCAGTCCCTGAGCGCAGAAAATCCCCGACCCAGCTGGGAATCGAACGCGGGCATCTTTGCATGGCATTCCGTTGCGCTGTCCAGTCAACTATCGAGGCGGACACGTTGATGGTTAAGTGATCCAATAGAGTGTTCAGACCGAGTACAAGCTGTGCACTAAGTGTATCGGTTAACAAATAATACACTACTGGCCATTAAAATTGCCACACCACAAAGATGACGTGCTACAGACGCGAAATTTAACCGACAGGAAGAGGATGCTGTGGTATGCAAATGATCAGCTTTTCAGGGCATTCACACAAGGTTGGCGCCGGTGGCAACACCTACAATGTGCTGACATGAGGAAAGTTTCCTATCGATTTCTTATACACAAACAGCAGTTGACCGGCGTTGCCTGGTGAAACGTTGTCGGCGGCGTATCACCGTCAGTCGAGATGACAGGCATCTTATCCGCTTGGCTGTAACGGATCGTGCAGCCACGTCTCGATCACTGTGTCAACAAATGGGGACGTTTGCAAGGCAATAACTGTGGTGTCACCGCCAGACGCCACACTTGCTAGGCGGTAGCCTTTAAATCGGCCGCGGTCCGTCAGTATACGTCGGACCAGCGTGTCGCCACTATCAGTGATTGCAGACCGAGCGCCGCCTCACAGCAGGTCTAGAGAGACTTACTAGCACTCGCCCCAGTTGTACAGCCGACTTTGCTAGCGATGGTTCACTGACAAAATACCCTCCCATTAGCCGAGACGACAGTTAGCATAGCCTTCAGCTACGTCATTTGCTACGACCTAGCAAGGCGCCATTATCAGTTGCTATTGATCATGTGATTCATGTACCGTCTGACCGACGTTCACCATTACTGGATTAAAGTTAAGTATTCCACCAGCTACGTCCGTTTTTATCTAAATTCTAATTTCCTTATCTTGTTCCAGACCTCACGCCATCCTGCGTGAGCTGAAACGCGTGCCTTTCGGCTTCCTCTAGATTCCTGGGTTGGCTCTCCTGCCAATCCACAACAATAACCATCTACACGAACAGTTCGACGACGTTGCAGCAGCATGCACTATCAGTTCGGAGACCACGGCTGCGGTTACCCTTGACGCTGCATCACAGGCAGGAGCGCCTGCGATTGTGTACTCAGCGACGAACCTGGGTCCACGAATGGCAAAACGTAACTTTTTCGGATGAATCCAGGTTCTGTTTACACCATCATGAGCGCAGAAATTCCCACTGGTAGCAGTTACTTCTGTAAAATATCTGTGAGTATGCGTGCAGAACGATTTGAAGTGGAATGATCATATAAAATTAATTGTTGGTAAGGCGGGTACCAGGTTGAGATTCATTGGGAGAGTCCTTAGAAAATGTAGTCCATCAACAAAGGAGGTGGCTTACAAAACACTCGTTCGACCTATACTTGAGTATTGCTCATCAGTGTGGGATCCGGACAAGATCGGATTGACGGAGGAGATAGAGAAGATCCAAAGAAGAGCGGCGCGTTTCGTCACAGGGTTATTTGGTAAGCGTGATAGCATTACGGAGATGTTTAGCAAACTCAAGTGGCAGACTCTGGAAGAGAGGCGCTCTGCATCGCGGTGTAGCTTGCTGTCCGGGTTTCGAGAGGGTGCGTTTCTGGATGAGGTATCGAATATATTGCTTCCCCCAACTTATACCTCCAGAGGAGATCACGAACGTAAAATTAGAAAGATTCGAGCGCGCACGGAGGCTTTCATACAGTCGTTCTTCCCGCGAACCATACGCGACTGGAACAGGAAAGGTAGGTAATGACCGTGGCACGTAAAGTGCCCTCCGCCACACGCCGCAGGGTGGCTTGCGGAGTATAAATGTAGATGTAGATGTAGATGGTGGCATCAGTGTTTGGAGACATCGCGGTGAACAGACATTGGAAGCGTGTATTCGTCATCGCCATTGGTTACACGTTTCGGTCATCTCTTGTTGGCATTGACGGCACTTTGAACAGTTGAAGTTACATTTCAGATGTGTTACGACCCGTGGCTCTACTCTTCATTCGAGCCCTGCGAAACCCTACATTTCAGCAGGATAATGCACGACCGTTTCTCGCGTGTCCTGTACGGGCCTTTCTGCGTACAGAAAATGTTCGACTGCTGCCCTGGTAAGCACATTCTCGAAATCTCTTACCAATTGAAAACGTCTGGTCAATGGTGGCCGAGCCACTGGCTCGTCACGATACGCCAGTCACTACCCTTGATGAACTGTGGTATCGAGTTGAACCTGCATGGGCAGCTGTACCTGTTCACGCCATCCAAGCTCTGTTTGACTCAATGCTCATGCGTATCAAGGCCGTTATTACGGCCAGAGGTGGTTGTTCTGTGTACTCATTTCTCAGGATCTATGCACCCAAATTGAGTGAAGTTTAATCTCATGTCAGTTCTAGTATAATGTATTTGTCCAATTAATACCCGTTTATCATCTGCCTTTCTTCTTGGTGTAGCAATTTTAATGGCCAGTAGTGTACTACACATGGGAAGTCCCCGGTTATACTGCAACGCCTTATGGTTCGTCAGTAATGGCACCCTGGGCGTGCTGTGAGTTCTCTAAAATGAGAGCCACTAAGATTTTTTATTTACATGACGTGATTGTAACTAATTTTTGTGGTTCAATAGAAAGAAGTTGATCTTGTTTTATTACGCTTTATCATTTGTTTCATGCTATTTGTACAAAGGAAATTACCTTGTTGTTTTGCTCTTTGAGAGTGACCCAAATATATTTTTTTCTTGTACATAAGATTCTACTGAGATATATATGTAGGTAGTCTTGCAAATAGCTGGTATCGTAGCTTGTCGTGGTGATGTGATTTTGATGGAAATGGTCGTAGAAAAGTGTTCAGCTGCGTGCTATATGGGTGATCCTGATCAACCCTCCGTTACCCGCGGGGAAATTCGAGACATCGTCACTCTCACAGATGACTGGTGTCATTCACAAAGCAAGCGGTCTATTTGTAGACTTTGAACGTTCTTTACGACTGGATTTATGATTTTTTATTAAATCTAAATAGAATACATTTAATATTTGTGCACAGTATAACATATTCTCACGTTTGAAACAGTTTGACCATTCGAAGAACAATATCTTCAGCTTAAATACTGACATCACATGGTCCCTCTAGTTGATTACCGACGTACGGTTCTAAATTCAAAGTGTAAGCTGTTTTCGCATCAACCAAAGCGAACACTTGAAACCCATACTTTGTTGGTTTGCTAGGAATATGTTGCCTGAACGGGCAGTTTCCTCTAAATGCCAAAAGCTATTCGTCAACAGTAAGATGTTCACTAGGTGAAAAATATTTTTGGCAATTATTCGTGAATATTTCAAGCACCTAGCTGATAGATATGGTAGCAGACAACTTATCAATCTCTCAGCGAACACCTCTATCATGGACATGATCAAACCTCAGCCATCTCAACAGAAACCTGAATCGGTTCTCACTTATGCATAAAAAACATGATTCAAATCTCTTTCCCTTTGAGATATCCCACAACTCCTATATACTACAATAATTTTCCACAAACAAACTGAAAGTCAGCAATGATTGGAGCTAACAGCCGGAGAGGTAATAGAAAGGTACTGAAAATGGCGCGATCTCAATCTTGCCCTGTCAGACAAAATTGAGCGGGAAAGTCATGTGGATGACGAATGTCATCTGCCTGAGCAACGCAGAGTTAAGCCTGAGAGTAATCAGTGTCCCATGAATGACTGCAGAAACTACAGGGTGACACAGAATAACGGTAATGTTTGAAATGAGTAGTGGCAGCCGTGGGCAGATGACAGCACTGCGGGTTCGTGACAGGTAGTGAGAAATCAGTCCGCCATTTCAGTAATCATGGATCAGTGGAACGGCCAACTGCGTTAGTCACAAAAATGTTTTATAAAAGCATTGATAGTTTGGTAGCGGCTCAGAGGGCGTTTCGACGTGTTTCTAATTTAGAGCGTCAAAATGCCGTTCCGTCGAAACACACGATCAAATGTAGGATTAATAACTTTGAAGAGCCTCGATCTGCCCTCAAGAAGAAACCAAAAGGACGACGAAGAGGTGTGCGTACTCCAGCGATCATTGATGTTGTACGCGAGTCTGTCTTATGGAGCCCACGGCGTTCAAATCGTGAGCAAGCAGCAGTGTTCCCGGGAGAGTATTGGCAGAATTCTTCATTTTGATTTAAAATTTCGTCCGCACAAACTGCAGATGGTGCAAGAATTGAAGGACAACGATTACCGGTTACGATTAGGATTCTGTCAACAAATGAAAACAAAAATAAACAATGTCGATGAATTTCTAAACATGTTGTGGATGTAAGACGAGGCACATTTTCATCTCACGGTTTATGTGAATTAACAGATCTACCGTTGCTGGGCATATACAAATCCTAATGATGTTCATGAGCGCCCTGTACACGCAAGTAAAGTGACAGTGTCGTGTGGCGTTTCATCACATGGGATTATCGGAGCGTATTTTTTCGCAAATTAATAGGGATACACAATAACTGTCAACGCCGATCGTTACGTGGAGATGTTATGAACTTTCGTTACCCCTGCATTGAACAACTTTCCAAACGTTCGAGAACCCTGGTGTCAACAGGACGGAGCAAAATCACACACTGCACGGCAATCAGTGGTATATCTGCGAGAACTGCTTGGTAACTGTGTGATCTCACGATTCGGTAAGATTCCCTTTCCCTCTAGATCGCCAGATTTATCCGTTTGTGATTATTTCTTGTGGGGCTACCAGAGTAAAGTCTACACGACTCGACCAAGAACCCTGGATGAGTTAAATTCGGGATGCAATTCACAGTACCCCAGCTGAGATAATGCAGCGGTCAATGAGGAATCTCAACAGCAGATTTCGCGAATGTATTCGTACAGTAGGACGACATCTAAAGGACGTAATTTTTAAAAAAATGATAAATGCCATTATTGTTTAGTAAATGGCAAAGTTGTAAGGTTTCAATTATTATGAATGCAATTTCTTTCCATCATCACTTCCAGTTTTATTGGATTGTGGAAATGTTTTCTGTGTCACCCTGTATATTTACGGTCTTTTCCTGTCTGTGTGCCAACGGCCATGCAACAATAGTAACACAGGTCCCCGTCAGATCACCGAAGATAAGCGCTGTCGGGCTGGGCTAGGACTTGGACTAGTGACCATCCGGTCTGCCGAGCGCTGTTGGCAAGCGGGGTGCACTCAGCCATTGTGAGCCAAATTGAGGAGCTACTTGATTGAGAAGTAGCGGCTTCGGTCTCGGAAACTGACGTACGACCGGGAGAGCGGTGTGCTGACCGCATGCCCCTCCATATCCGCATCCAGTGATGCCTGTGGGCTGAGGATTATATGGCGGCCGGTCTGTACTGTTGGGCCTTCCAGGTTCTGTTCGGACGGAGTTTAGCTTACATTTCCTCCCTGTGTAGTTACTACAGCTGTTGATTGATTCTGTGTGCTGAGGAAAAATTTATTTTAATTCGATGCATTGAATTCAGATTTATTGTGTTGAAGGAATTTTTAGGGACCCGTACCTCAGTCGACAGAAACGGAATCCTTGTAGAGTCACTTTGATGTTCGTCTGTCTGTCTGTCCGACTATTAATAACACTTTTCTCAGGAGCGGGAAGATGAAACAAGTTGACATTTACGTCACATGCTAATATATACGTTAAGGTATTAAGTCAATGCAATCGAGAGGTACAACCATTTATGTCACTTATTTTGATATCTTGCCAATATCGGCACCGATATCAGAAAAAAAACCTACGAAAGATTTCATGTTTAATAAATTAGTCGTTAAAATCAGTCGACATCTGCACCACCGCTACCTCGAACCACACCCCCCCCCCCCCCCCCCCAAACTTGGGCTACAAGTGTTTCTTTTATAACCGTCCACGGGTACTACCTTTATAGCTGCTATGCGGACTGAAGTCGTTCGTCCATTTTCACGTTTTGCACATTCATATTTCTAGATCTTCAACAACAGCATCCCATTTCCAGGACTGTTCATGATATATCACTTCCTTTCGCTCATCTTCAAATTAACAATAATTTGGCGACCAAGTTATGGTGCACTTCATCGTTCGTAACAATTGCGTGCAGCCGGATCTGTTGTTCACGCTCGAGATAGAAGAAGAAGGAGAGCGCCCATTTTTAGATCTTTTGGTTGAAGGAAGATCGGCCGCTCCGTATACCGGGCGCTCATTGATTTTTATGTCACGACAGAGAGTTTTCATCAGCCAGTCCAGGACAGAGCCGTTTTGCATGCATTGACGTACCGAGCTACAACAGATTGTGATAAGGACCACCAGTATTCCAATGCGCGTGTTTCAAAATTGTGGCTATAGAGTTAGCACTATCCAAAAAATGAAAAGGCCGAATTGTTGACCAGCCAAGTGACTATCTCTCTACTGCGAATTTAGATAACAAAACTAGCTATGAGAGCAGGCTATGCGCCACAATGAGATGGGCAAATTAGGGTGTTATGTGTTAGGCAATGCACGATTGGTTTTTAATTATTAATTTTAAATATGCGTAATTTTATGCATTGTTAACTATAGTGCATAATACTACACTCCTGGAAATGGAAAAAAGAACACATTGACACCGGTGTGTCAGACCCACCATACTTGCTCCGGACATTGCGAGAGGGCTGTACAAGCAATGATCACACGCACGGCACAGCGGACACACCAGGAACCGCGGTGTTGGCCGTCGAATGGCGCTAGCTGCGCAGCATTTGTGCACCGCCGCCGTCAGTGTCAGCCAGTTTGCCGTGGCATACGGAGCTCCATCGCAGTCTTTAACACTGGTAGCATGCCGCGACAGCGTGGACGTGAACCGTATGTGCAGTTGACGGACTTTGAGCGAGGGCGTATAGTGGGCATGCGGGAGGCCGGGTGGACGTACCGCCGAATTGCTCAACACGTGGGGCGTGAGGTCTCCACAGTACATCGATGTTGTCGCCAGTGGTCGGCGGAAGGTGCACGTGCCCGTCGACCTGGGACCGGACCGCAGTGACGCACGGATGCACGCCAAGACCGTAGGATCCTACGCAGTGCCGTAGGGGACCGCACCGCCACTTCCCAGCAAATTAGGGACACTGTTGCTCCTGGGGTATCGGCGAGGACCATTCGCAACCGTCTCCATGAAGCTGGGCTACGGTCCCGCACACCGTTAGGCCGTCTTCCGCTCACGCCCCAACATCGTGCAGCCCGCCTCCAGTGGTGTCGCGACAGGCGTGAATGGAGGGACGAATGGAGACGTGTCGTCTTCAGCGATGAGAGTCGCTTCTGCCTTGGTGCCAATGATGGTCGTATGCGTGTTTGGCGCCGTGCAGGTGAGCGCCACAATCAGGACTGCATACGACCGAGGCACACAGGGCCAACACCCGGCATCATGGTGTGGGGAGCGATCTCCTACACTGGCCGTACACCACTGGTGATGGTCGAGGGGACACTGAATAGTGCACGGTACATCCAAACCGTCATCGAACCCATCGTTCTACCATTCCTAGACCGGCAAGGGAACTTGCTGTTCCCACAGGACAATGCACGTCCGCATGTATCCCGTGCCACCCAACGTGCTCTAGAAGGTGTAAGTCAACTACCCTGGCCAGCAAGATCTCCGGATCTGTCCCCCATTGAGCATGTTTGGGACTGGATAAAGCGTCGTCTCACGCGGTCTGCACGTCCAGCACGAACGCTGGTCCAACTGAGGCGCCAGGTGGAAATGGCATGGCAAGCCGTTCCACAGGACTACATCCAGCATCTCTACGATCGTCTCCATGGGAGAATAGCAGCCTGCATTGCTGCGAAAGGTGGATATACACTGTACTAGTGCCGACATTGTGCATGCTCTGTTGCCTGTGTCTATGTGCCTGTGGTTCTGTCAGTGTGATCATGTGATGTATCTGACCCCAGGAATGTGTCAATAAAGTTTCCCCTTCCTGGGACAATGAATTCACGGTGTTCTTATTTCAATTTCCAGGAGTGTATTTTTAAAAACTTGAGAATGGGGTAATCTAGTTCGTAAACTTGTCGTGTTACGTAAACCAAATGTTTTCGACAAATTACAGGTAATAATGTCCATACTGATTCGTTGTGCCTATTTGCCTTTCTGAGGGGCTACATCTAGAAAACTATCAGTATCCAGGGATGAAGAGTCATAAGACCTATAATCATAGCACACAAAGAAGACCCTGCGCCTGGTTGTCAGTCTCGGATTATGAAAGAATCCTTGACTGCAGAAGTAAGCGTGGCACTCTGGGAGGTCCCCTCGAGCTCGCCTACACTTCAGACACTAAGGTGTCGGCAAATGCGAAAATTAGGCCGGAGCCCAGAAGTTCATATAAGGTGCGAGGTTGGTGAATTATGTCACATTAGCACCAAATGTCACCACAATTATGACCAACACAACCCTGGACATGTCACGCGATGGGAAGGACGTCACACCCTGTCTTACCATGGTTTCACCCCTTCCTCTGACACCTCCACCTTTGATGTTAGAACCACGACTGCCACCAGTGAAATCACGCGGTTTTCTTACAGGCGACTAAGGAAAAAATTTCGGACACACCGCCGCTCAGAATCGGCAGGAAATCGGCTTAGGAGATGGCAAAAAGGGTGTCTTTCAAACCACCCCTTCCCTTGGAGCGTTGATTCCCACAAATTTCGCGGTTGTAAACGACAGTTTCCCATGTGATGGGCAAAATGACGGCGTGCTTGATAACCTTTGACATTGCTAACAACTCTCGAACAGTTCAACCCTTCTCTAAGGACATCGTGGTCCAACAATCCCACTGAACGAGGTCGCACTTCTTTAGGGCACAGTACGATCGCTGTTTCTGGTCAGGTGTACGAGATGGAACCACTGGGTAACTTTCAAAACCATTCGACGAATTTTGACCGCGAATCCGAAACAGAAGAGTGTTCTCATGCTTTTCCAGCCCTCCTATCCCGCTTCCTCCTGTTGCATGACCATAGAGGGTTGCGATGGTGACACATGATGGATAATATGGCGGAGGATCCTTCTAAGAATCTCGAGTTCACCAACACCCTCGGCGCCACCCACCCGGAGTTGTTGAATACCTCAGAAACGTACCTCATCAGAGGCAACCTGAGATGAGTTCTCCTCATCTTTGATTCCGGGTGACCTATTATCAGGCGTAAGGTTAGCAGGGTAGCCTGCCTTCAGACGCCGCGGACTCTCGTAACGGGTTCTATACGTACAGCTACATTTCCAGGTGTTCAACATACGTGGCTGGGTTATCCCGAGAACATTAACGAAGTGGATGGTCTCAGAAGGATTCTTAGATGTTATATTCATGCACATGTCAATGTCGCTCCTCTCTGTGATTGCGCTACAGAAACACACATCACTGGAGAGTCGAAAAAGCTTAAGCACCCCTTGAAGCTCATTGACGTTCTGATTTCGTCGAATGATTTTTAACGGTCCCTAGTGGTTCGACCTGTGTGCCTCAACCAAAACTGCAATCCTACTGCACTCCAAAGGGCTGCGATTACGTTCAGTGCTCGTCCACATTTGGTGGCAAAGTGACTTCATTAACCCACCTTACAACTCATATGAATTTCTGGGCTCTGGCCTTTCTGTCGTATGACATTTGGCTGTTCAAAGAGACGCCGGACATTGCAGGACGTCACACTTTTGCACCATTACAGCGGAAGGTTGTAAGCATCTTTGAGCCAAATTTCAAAAGCCGCAATGGGAGACAATTATGTGCCTCCAAAGAAGTGATCCTTTGCTTGCGTTGCGAAGTGTAAAACGGTCAGTGCAGGACACCAAAGCCAGTTAAAGATAGAGAAGTTGAGAAATCCGCAGTTGCTGAACACAGTCTGACACATAAAAGCAGTATAACGTTCGGTGACACCACTAACCAGTCCCTTGGTTCAACACACCGGGATTGTGTTGTTAAAGAAGTATTTGAAATTTGAATGTTCAAGAACAACTTCATCAGGGATAGTTGTTATGATATTAATAGTGCTCTGGAGCAAACTCTCCATGGCGAGAAGATACAGAGAAATACGCTGAATTGTTTGCGCTCCCACGAGAGTGCTGGCACCTGCAAAGCAAACATGGATTCACCAGTGCGAGCGTAACGTAATGACGACGCGTGCCGACCAATCACAGACCGAGTAATGGGCTACACATGGTCACCACGATAGTCAGTTTGCCTGAACTGAATCTGTTGGAACAGGTCTGCGATACCATCGGACCTCAGATCAGCTCCCACCGATAACTTGCGCATATATCAAGTGTTATTGAGACGAGAGATTTTATGAAAAACTGACTTCAGGTACTAAAATAGGATATTCCTGAGATGAAACTTTAAACGAAAAATCAGTCTAAAAACAAAAGCATACATGAAAGGTCAGAGTCTGAAGTGAGTCGACTGTGTAAGTTTTCTGACCGACGCGGCACGTAGTAATTGTAATTTCACGCTTTGCCCAGGAATTCATCCAACGGAGTCCTGTTCGGCTCACGGATTTCACTTCACGGTGAGCCCAAATTCTCTGCATACACATTATCCGAGGCACTCTTACGTGAAACATGGATCCCATCTTCGGTCATACAAAAATATTCTGTAAGCGTGTAAGTAACTTTACTGAAAAATTTATTTATCCACTGCTACATTGCCACTGCAAAACCAAGAAAAAGGGTTATACGATTCCACTTAAATGACACCTGGCTATGTAATTTTGATGGTGACTAGAGGGTGATATCTGCTCCAGGGAATCTGAAAAAAGCTCACCACTCTCATCTGACAAAATTTCAAATATTTTTGACCAGACGCACTACGTAATAGGAGATGGAATTTCCAGCTTCAATAATTACGACCCTTAAATCATTGCAGATTTCGAATGAATGAAGGAAAGTACTAGATGCGGTATATCTTAAAAGTAGTGTGAATATTATGGAAACTGCTGTCCTGGCATGTATGTTTCAATTAAAAAGACATTTAAAACAAATTAGGTATATGACATTATTTTCAGAACTCTCAAATACGTCACCAGCTGTTAAAAACGATTTAACAACTAAAATTTATCAAATTATGCATTTCTGAAATTCATACCACCCGCGGTTAAATAATAAGAAAACATTTGTTATCGAACAATATTTCCAAATTGCGGTTATTGTGTAATGTTTCGTTTAGCATAACGTTCTCCATCTGTGCGCAGGAACACTGTAATGCCCAGATGTCTTTAACAAGCAAATACTGGATACTGCACTAGTTACAGGAGATTACGAGCAACGACTTCGTAGCTGACTTACGAGAAGATACGTTGGAAATTTACACAAATTTCCTGCCATGTTTAATTATTTATATTATTCCTTTTCCTTTCATTAATATTATCTTTGTATACATATGGAAATTTGTATGTTTGTATGTGACTGTCGTACAATCTTATTTTTTTTAGTGTATGAGTGCTGTTCCAAGAGAAATTACTACCTATGTGAATTTAGAGAGACGGACAACTGAAAGGGAAAGTAGGACAGTGAGCACAGCGAGAGAGGGACAGAGAGAGAGAGAGAGAGAGAGAGAGAGAGAGAGGGAGGGAGGGAGAGAGGGAGAAAGAGAGAGAGAGAGAGAGAGAGAGAGAGAGAGAGAGACAGACAGACTGACAGACAGACACAAAGAGATCGATGTGTCTTTAGAAAGCTATTAGTGTAAACCTAAACTGGTATAAATTACAGGCGTGTAACTTGAATAATACATGAGTTATTGGAGGTCTAAGTGGGCGATTACTATAGATCGCGTCAGGCCATAAGTACTCCACAGTTACACGAAAAAACGGTATTAGCATACTTACAACATCCGTCTGTGTCTTTGTTTATGTATGATATACACTATCCATGAAGAAATTGGTCAAATATTTTAAATATTTTCTGTGTTTTAAAAAGCACAGAGACATTAGGTTACTGGCCTACATTTGCTTGCTATTCCTTTGATATATGTTTATTTGATTTGTTTATGTATTTAATAATGTGTGTTAGAGCGTGCTTATGGTCCGCCCGTTGGAATATTTATTTAATTTTAAGTTATTTAAGTGTAAATCCAGTATTACGAATGTGTTTCATTATGTTTGTGAGTGTGCGTCGGCTTGGAGACAGGGCGAGAGCGCTCTAGCCAGTCACAGAAATCGTTACAAAAAGGACACATGGAGAGACTTTAATGAAGTGGGGGAGGAGGATAGTTTCCGGAGAGGACACGAGGCAGTTCAGAACAGCGCGGCGCGAGGGACAATCGCAAAGGACACGGAGAGTTCAGGACAGTATGGCGCAACGGAGGGACAGTAGCGGGATATAGAAATACTTCGGAGTGCCGGCTTGTAAACTTGTGAGATTTCTGTGGTTTCTACATTGTAGATGTATGCGTTTAGAAGTGAATACCTCGCGAGCTATGTTGTCGTTCATAACTAATTACGTTCAGTGGGAGTCTATTGTTTCCCTGTTATTTATATTTTATTTAATTGCTGGGCCATCGACACTAATAAGAGTTTTGCAGAAATATACCGCATTCTTAAAAGTACTTCTACTATAGTAATCATCATTTAAAGCCGTTAAGATAGTACCTGCAGATTTTATTAAATGCAATCTTTCATTTATAAGTTACTATGTTGCATTAAAAATTCGCGATTGCTGAGTGATAGGAACCTTTGACCATTCGATTGATGTGTATGTTCATATTGTATTCTGTAGACTCAGCAGTATTTGGCCTGTAATGCGGCAACTAAGTATCCAAGCCTCTAGACAACGAACAAGCCTAATCTTTTAATATTTCAACTCTGAGTCTGAGGGTACGTAGTTGAAGGCCACACACACCACGTTTCATCATTTGATTTGAAAGCCCGCATGTGGGAGAGTGAAAGCTCGCCGTAACGTTCCTTACGCGTGCTATCTCAACGCACGCGGAAAAATATTGCAGTGCAACAGTTCCGACATTGAGGTCAGTATACTTTGTGCCTGTGCACACAGTTTTTGGTGACAAACTTCCCTATTGGGAGAATGCATTGTGCCTTGTCTGGGAGGGAGTTCTGACGTGGTGTTATGATGGCCCCAATGGCGTGATTGACGAGAACCGCTCGATGATTGGAGACGATAATTTTATGGTGAAGCTTTTCGCAAAGTAATGGCGTTGAGAAGGCAAGTAGGGGAGAGGGGTAGGATGTTGCTGGTCATTCAGCGGAGGTCCGCCCTAGAATGCGGGCGCCAACAGCATTCTTGACTCAACTTGGTGCGAGGGTGCACTGGTTTTGGTTTTAGCATTTACGCACCTGTCAATACATTACATAACACACGTTCAGCAGCATATTGTTGAACGTATCCACAGCCCATGCATATTAGGGATGTTTCTTCGAGGAGTTCTGTAGTGAGTCAATCCGACCCGCAGCATCTGTATATCAGCCGGAGTACGCTGAGGTTACAAAAATGATCGGATAGTGATCTGGACATATACAGACGGTGACAGTACTGCGTACCAAAGGTGTACAAGGGCAGTGAATGGGCCTTTCTAGCCAGATGATTCATGCGACTATGGCTGCATGACGGGAATTAACAGACTTAAATATGGGACATTCCATTTCGGAGACCGTTAAGAAATTCAATAGTCCGAGATCCACAATATCAACAGTGTGCCGAGCATACCGAATTTCAGGCATTACCTCTCGACGTTGGCTGCGGATTAGCCGATGGCAATCAGTTAAAGACCGAGAGCAGCGGCGTTTACTTAGAGTTGTCAGTGCTAACAGACAGGCAATACTACATGAAATAATCGCAGCAATCCATTTCGGACCTACGCCGAAGGTATGCGTTAGGACAGTGCGGCGAAATTTGGCATTAATGGACTACGGGAGCAGAGGACCAACACGAGTGCCTTTGCTAACAGCACGAAATTTTGGTCTTATGTCAAAGCGGTAGGTGGATCAAAACAAAATGTCCAGACACTCTGTGACCAAAATGGTACTGAAACAGATGATTACAGACTAAAGGCCGAAATACTAAATGACTTTTTCCAAAGCTCTTTCACAGAGGAAGACTGCACTGTAGTTCCTTCTCTAGATTGTCGTACAGATGACAAAATAGTAGATATCGAAATAGACGACAGAGGGATAGAGAAACAATTAAAATCGCTCAAAAGAGGAAAGGCCGCTGGACCTGATGGGATACCAGTTCGATTTTACACAGAGTACGCGAAGGAATTTGCCCCTCTTCTTGCAGCGGTGTACCGTAGGTCTCTAGAGGAGCGTAGCGTTCCAAAAGATTGAAAAAGGGCACAGGTCATCCCCGTTTTCAAGAAGGGACGTCGAACAGATGTGCAGAACTATAGACCTATATTTCTAACGTCTATCGGTTGTAGAATTTTGGAACACGTATTATGTTCGAGTGTAATGACGTTTCTGGAGACTAGAAATCTACTCTGTAGGAATCAGCATGAGTTTCGAAAAAGACGATCGTGTGAAACCCAGCTCGCGCTACTCGTCCACGAGACTCAGAGGGCCATAGACACGGGTTCACAGGTGGATGCCGTGTTTCTTGACTTCCTTAAGGCGTTCGATACGGTTCCCCACAGTCGTTTAATGAACAAAGTAAGAGCATACCAATTGTGTGATTGGATTGAAGAGTTCCTAGATAACAGAACGCAGCATGTCATTCTCAACTGAGAGAAGTCTTCCGAAGTAAGAGTGATTTCAGATGTGCGCAGGGGAGTGTCATAGGACCGTTGCTATTCATAATATACGTAAATGACCTTGTGGATGACATCGGAAATTCACTGAGGCTTTTTGCAGATGATTCTGTGGTGTATCGAGAGGTTGTAACAATGGAAAATTGTACTGAAATGCAGGAGGATCTGCAGCGAATTGACGCATGGTGCAGGGAATGGCAATTGAATCTCAATGTAGACAAGTGTAATGTCCTGCGAATTCATAGAAAGATAGAACCCTTATCATTTAGCTACAAAATAGCAGGTCAGCAACTGGAAGCAGTTAATTCCATAAATTATCTGGGAGTACGCATTAGGAGTGATTTAAAATGGAATGATCATCCAAAGTTGATCGTTGGTAAAGCAGATGCCAGACTGAGATTCATTGGAAGAATCCTAAGGAAATGCAATCCGAAAACAAAGGAAGTAGGTTACAGTACGCTTGTTCGCCCACAGCTTGAATACTGCTCAGCAGTGTGGGATCCGTACCATATAGTGTTGATAGAAGAGATGGAGAAGATCCAACGGTGAGCAGCGCGCTTCGTTTAGAGTGTTACACTTTATTGCCAAGTGGATTTGTGTCTATTAATAATACGTTTATATGGACGAGGTCAGGTTATATGAAACGGATGAGATGTAAATATGACTAGAAAGCGGTATCATACCACTAAAGGGCAGTGCCGCAGGTTACTCAAAAGTCGTACATACATATCGTCCATGTAATGTTGACACATACAAATCACCCTGATGATGGAGGTATAAACATTCGAAAAACATGTCAGGGAGAATAGTAAATATATCTCTAAGATTGTCGAAAGCGTAGCCGTTTTTGAAAGGACGACATTGTGTCAGAATGGTGAACCAGTATGTGTCTAGAAGAAGATGGTGAAATACGAATATCTGCTACCAGACCCATCTCTCCTCTTCGCTTAGCAATATAATTTTCTGTTTGAGAAGAAATAAAAGGATGCGTCTCCCATGACTTATTTTTACTCTCATGAAAGCTGCGTGGTCATTAATTAATTTTGGTGACGCCATTCATGTATTTCATTAAATCGGCATACTTCTGTCATCCGTTGCATTAGAAGCGCTTTTACAGTTACTGTCGAATTTATCTCTTTACCGGGGCTAAATTAATTTCATTCATTTGCAAGCCCATCACGATGGAAGGCACGTTTGCGTGGACAGAGGCCCGCATTAATTCGCAATGGGGCTTTATCTCGTCCCGTAATGTTACTGAAACTGATGCTACGTACGTCTACGGACACCCACTGGAAATTTCCGACAGTGAGAAGTGGCGCGCGTAGAAAAATATGGACTTCACTACATGAAGTTCTTGCAGAGACAAGATGAAATTGCAAGTAAAACATTGTGACTACCGTACCTTCCTGAGCATCATGCTTGAATTTTAAATAAGCGTTAAGGTGACACAGTTAAAGAGAGGTGGATCTCCGATAAGAATTCAGGTTTCTAATATTACGTTTGTGCGCTACCTCATTTACATGATATATTAATACAATATTCAGTACCAAACTTGTGTCCACATTTAGTAATTGTTATAGGATAAGACAAATTTTATCGTATTGTGTTATGAAAATGTAGAGCAGATCTCTAATTTCGATTCATTACAACGTGATATTATAGTTTCAGCATCCAGAAACTGGTACTTAATTCTAGGTAATCTCTGAATGTTTACATATTCTAGACCTTCCGTTTCCAGGAGGGAATATTTAGCTCTCCAGCTAGCCACTCCATCCATCAGAGACCATACGGTATTTTATATTTTCTAATCTTCGCCTACCAATGGACATTTTTTTCTCTTACGCTCTTTTCATATCTAGATGAAATACACGCAGGTAGTTAGCATATGGCCCATGTTTCTTCTCATGATTATGGTCTATTATGAAATTCAGTCATTATGTGAAGGGCTTATTTCAATAGTGGTACAAGTCCATTTTTGTTCGTTCTGAGATACAGAGTCTAAAGTTAAATGAGCACTGATAAATCTGCAGTTGAGATACCAGAAATATTCAAGTATATATACCAGAAATATTCAACTATATACACTTGAATATTTCTGGAATCTCAGCTGCAGATTTTTCAGCGCTCTTTTAACGTTAGGTCTCTGTATGTCAGAATGAACAAAAATGGACTTGGACTTGTACCACTGTTGAAATAAGCCCTTCATGTGTTCTTTATAATAAACATTCGCTCTTTCATTTTCAGTTAACGCCTGACATTCTGTCGTAGTAACTAATTTCTTTTCTCTCTTTTTCTCTGGTACCTGCACTGGTCTGTCTGTATTTAAGATTAGCAGTTATTGCAAGTAGATACCGACTTTTAACGAAAGCTATTTCACCAATGCTAATTTACTTTTATTGCTTCCACAAACTTAGTTCATTTTGATCTGTTACTGTGCTTTCAGCAGTGTACTCGTACAAATGTTTTCTTTCTGTTACATGTCACTACTTTCAAATGTAAACGTTAGCCTTAAGTCGAATTTAGTACTTTAGGAAAACAATGCACGAAATGACAATTTGTTCTTTGTAGGAGGTGTTCGGCTCTGTAAACATTCGAGTGTTCATTTCACTTTAGGTGTGTATAACAAAATTTAAACTCCCGTAAGCTTATATGAGGAGCAAGCATTTGGCTCAGAAGTTAGTTTAAGTGTAGTGTATTTCTTGTATATCAGTATGAAAATCACACGTAATCATTACGCATCCTCAATTTATAGAGTTAAATTTGAAAAAAAAATGTAGAAGTGAAATCAACACTGTAAACAGCAGCAACAACAACAATAAACGTAACAGTACCAGACTCATACGATTAAAAAACCCCTTGATGAAATCCCTTAGCCCTTATAGATACATATCAGTGTTCGATTAGGACTCTCTATCCCTTCAGCTGCGTACTTGGACAATTAATAGGAGAATATTTTGATATCTCGTTTGTAGGTGACATTGATCTTTTGCAACATTAGTTAAGTGCCTTATTCATGGCATAACTAGGAATTTAATGACAAGAACATAAATTTAGTGATTACTGGAGCAAGAAAAAAAAATGTCTGTATTTAGAGCTCTCGAAATTGATACAGTGCAGAGTTAGCCAGAATCGAAGAGCATAGCCAAAGAAGCAGTTTCAACAGGCACGAATTGAAAAGAAAATAATGTGTCGTGTTCTTATATCAAAGACAGAATTTTAGTAGGAAGATTTCTCGTTGATAGAGGAAATCTCGCAATATTTGATTCGTATCCTACTGAGGAGGGAAGAATTAAGAAAAAGAGGAATTCTATAATATTTTCGATATACACATGGTTGGCTGGTAGCAGGAAATATGAATGCGAGAGTCGAAAGTAACTTACCTAAAATAGAAGGACGGTATGAATTCCAATTGATCTAAATAAGGGAAATTCTGCATCTTTAACAAACTGGGAACAAACAACACTTTCTTCAGGAGAAGAGCATGCGCTTATTGTCTCTGAACTGACTTTGACAAGTACCTCAGTGAAAAACAAAGACAGGAGAGGAAATTGAGAGGGGTAAAACTAAACAGTGTATACATAAAGTAGTTCGGATGTTTTGTGCACAACGAAACGTTATAAAAGGAAAGCAGGTCTGAGTGTACGAAGTTAGAACAAAACGGTTACCATAGAAGATACTAAATCAGACTGTTTATTTAAAAACGAGTGCTCTAAAGATCCTAAATTCAGTATCAGGACAAATGAAAAATGAGGAAAACAGTCGTGGTAAGCTTCTATGAGACCAAACTCTTGAGATCATCGGTCGAGGAAACCAGTCGTTAGAAGCGCACGGGAAGGAAGACAGGGCTTCGATAAAAACACTTAGATAATAGATAATGTTGTATTTGGACGGCACATTTTGCTCATTGGTATTAGCGAGGGCAATATGAAGCTTTCTCTTCGGTGACTTTCTCTCGCGTATTTAATGACGAATCCTAGTAACATATATAACAAAATTTTATAGCCTTTCCTGTTTTCACTGTGACTCGTTTCCTTTCCTCTGATCATTTCTAATCTATTTTCTATCCTATTACATCTAGGAATCCTAATTTCCATACTTTCAATGTGAAACAGTTCGCTTTGCCGCTTCTTCTAATTTTATGATGTATCTAAACATTTTTAAACACCTAACCTCCAAATTATTGTTACTTCCGTTTCCTGAGTTACTGGAAAATCTGTTTTGTAGCCTATCCATTCTGATAATGGAAGACATATATTCTTAGCATATCCGTTTCGAATAAAGGGCCAACGAGAAAAGTCTTCATTTCCTTATCGTTTCTCTGATTTTTCTATGCTCCGATACGTTTTATAATCAACGAATAATTTCCGGGCAAAGGTGCCTTTCACTAGACTCAACAATTATGATCAATATTCTCCTCAATTTCTGTAGTTTGTCTAACTTATAACTCACTAGTGAGGCTTCACTGATGTAATGAAATGCGTTATTTTTCCATCATTTCTACGTTTTAGACAAGGGACGGTTGATCAGTATGTGTTTCCCAGGTAAGCAAATAACTGTGAAGGCGTTGAGGCTCAAGAGATTGTTGTATATAGGGATTGTCAAACAACGGCGGTATGGTTGCTAAAGTAAAATTAAAAATGAAATACAAACCATGCAGAAAATTCAACAGAAGTTCTGAAATAGTTTTGATGAGTCTCATTACTAAAACAAATAAAGTTCCTCGAAAGTTATGTTTCCTGTGCGATAGATATATAAGAGCTTTCAACTTCACGATCGTACATGCAGCTTACGTAAAGATGCGATTTTAGCTGTTACAACTGCAGGAATCTATCTTTAGTCCCGAGCCAGCTAAAGTCAGAACGGACCTGCAGACTGGATAGCACGCAACCGCAACACGCACACGAAGCGAACAATGGCGGATCCCGGACAAGAGATGGATGGCCCAGCCGATAAAACTCACAAGCACGGCACAATTAATCTTTCTCTGCTTCTTGGGTGTCGCAGTTTCGTCACCAGAGTGCGGAAAAAAAGAGCAACAAGAAAAACCCATAGCGTGGAGCCAGGGAGGATGCGGTGGGGGTGAAGGGAGGGTGGGAGGTGAGGCTGCGTTGCTGCAGACTAAAATATATAGCACCACGAAAATGGCGCTTCTTGGAGAGAAGCAAATCGATTCCGTACCAGAGGCTGTGTGCCAGACCGTTACTTTCTGATTATCAGACAGTTGTCGTTTTGTGTGTGCGTGTGTGTGTGTGTATGTGTGTGTGTAGGTCTCAGTCTGAAACAGTATGCGGAAGGTGGCAGCGTTTAGAAGCAAACGCTATTATAGGGAATAACGTTCTGTGTAGTACTGAACGAGCTGTCGTGTGGCTGAGTTTGTCATACTTCTGTGTATTGCGCAGTAAAACTAAACCCACAGTTAGCTAAGAAAATATGCGTAACTACTTAAAGTCACATCGAAAATAGCTCCGTCTGAGAGACACCAGTTTTTCGGCTGTGGAGGGACGGGGACAAAAACTGGTTGTTTCCTCTTCCCGTGACTCATAGCCTCGTTCGAAAGATGTGATTGAACGAATTTTTTTTGTAGTATAAATTACTGTATGTGAACCCAGATCCAGCGAAAAAAGGCGGTCTCGGAGCCAACACGTCTTGTTTCTTTTCGTTTTCACAGGAAATAGTGCAAGTTTGTGTTATGTACGTAACCAAAAAAAAAAAAAAAAAAAAAAATGGTTCAAACGGCTCTGAGCACTATGGGACTTAGCATCTGAGGTCATCAGCCTCCTAGAACTTAAAACTACTTAAACCTAACTAACCTAAGGACATCACACACATCCATGCCTGAGGCAGGATTCGAATCTGCGACCGTAGCAGTCGCGCGGTTCCCGACTGTAGCGTCTAGAACCGCTCGGCCACTCCGGCCGGCTGTACGTAACCCAAATGAACTGAATTGTAAGGGGAAAAGCAATTATTTAACTAAGTGTCGTATCCGATACGGCCTAGTGAGATGTATCCTGATATCCACCTTGCGGTAGGAAGGTTAATGTGTTACTAATAAAACAGTTTAGATAATTTTTATGTTACTGTTAGCGAACAGTTTCACTCGGATTAGATCATCTTCAGGTTTAAAACTAGAACAACGAGGAATACTAGTAGAAAAGTTTGTTATTCCTTTCATTTTACCTCTGCATAACGTCTTATGAAAGTGGTAAGTACTTAAATGTACCGGGTTATCTAGTATACGAGACTGTCTCTACTGCCGCCGTAATTTGGTGTGCATCGCAAAACCTGAGAACATACAAAAAGCACAGCGATTATATGCAGAGTGTTTCGGGATGAATAGTTTATATTTCACGAGGAGACACTAAGAGATTATTTCGAATAAATCATTCCATACAACATCTGCAAAATTCTAACAGAAATTGTTTACAGAAGAATGGAAAAACTGGTAGAAGCCGTCCTCGGGGAAGATTAATTTGGATTCTGGAGAGATACAGGATAACACGAGACAACACTGAGCCTTCGGCTTCTCTTACAACATAAGATAGGGAAAACCAACCTAGGTTTATAGCTTTTGTTGACTCAGAGAAAGCTTTTGACAATGTTCAGTGAAATGCTCTCTTTGAAATTCTGAAGGTAGCGGGGATTAAATACAGGGAGCGAAAGGCTGTTTACAACTTGTACAAAATCCAGCCAGCAGTTATATGAGTCGAGGGGAATGAAAGGGAAACAGTGGTTGAGAAAGGAGTGACGTTATTCAATCCGTACATTGAGCAAGCCGTAAAGGAAAGCAACGAAAAATTTAGAGCAGGAAATAAATTTCAGAGAGAAGAAATAAAAACCGAGGTTTGCCGATGACACTGTAATCTGTCAGAGACAGCAAAGGACTTAGAAATCAGCTGAAAAGATATGACAGTGTCTTGGAAGGCGAGGCTATAAGATCCATATCAACAAAAACAAAACAAGAGTACTGATCGTAGTTGAATTAAATCGGGTGATACTAGGTAATAAGATTAGGAAACGAGAAACTTAAAGTAGTGAATGAATTTTGCTATCTAGGCAGAAAAATAACTGATGATGGTCAGAGTACAGAGGATATAAAATGTAGACCGGCAATGGCAAGAAAAGCGTTTCTACAGAAGAGAAATTTGTTTTCATGAAAAATAGATTTAAGTGTTAAGAAGTCTTTTCTAAAAGCACTTGTACGGAGTGTAACTACATACGGAAGAAAAATACGGACGTTAAACAGTTTATACAAGGGGCAATTGAACATTTTGAAATGTTGTTCTAAGGAGACGGCTGAAGGCTAAATGAGAAGATCGTGTAACTAATGTGAGGTACTGAATATAATCGGGGAGAATAGAAATTTGTGGCACAGTTTAATTAAAGGACGTAATCGCTTGACAGTACGCACTCTGAGACGTCAAGAGATCACCAATTTAGTACTGGAGGAAAGAGTGGGGAATAAAAATGGAGACCAAGAGATCAATACAATAAATAGATTCATATGGATGTACATTCCAGTATTCGGAGGTGAGGAGGCTTGCACAAGACTGAGTAGCACGGGGAGCTTAATCAAACCAGTCTTTGGAGTGAATGCCACAACAACAAGAACAAGAACAACAATAACAACATGTGAACAATTTTTATTGGTTACAAAGATGTACCAAGTTACGGAGACGCGTTCTCATTTAGATTGGTGCTCCAGTTGCTATGAATTTATGTATCGATCGTCAGTTTTATTTCGATGTCAAAGGTGTAAAGCTTTTCTCGAGTTTTCATATCTGAATATTTCAGTTATTGTCGTGAATTGCTAACCAGTCGGACTCTATCGTTTAAACAGGCCGCACGTATTTACAGGTGATGGGTATTATACTATATCATATTATGTTTGTATGCACATGGGTTTTGTAAAAGAAACTTAGTTGCTGTTTTTAGACACTTTCCTAACAATGCATTACTAGATACAGAAAAGAGTGTTCGTATATCCACTAAACTGCTTGAGGCAGCTGCTGCGCCCAGTATTCAGAAAACATTTTAACATGTAAACGAATAGAGTGTAGTTGAAGAAGGGGAGAACACAGGGCTTCAAATTTCCCACGCAGAATTTCTACACGTCTCTGTGTCTCTCATATCAGAACAAGGCGAACACTATGGTCTCTATACTTGTCATTTTCTTCGTATTAAACACCTTCGAGAAGGAGCTGGAACTTAGCCGTTAGCTAGTTGCAAAGCGTCGTGGAGTCTGTTCAATACTGTTTATTGGTGACACAACTGTTATCCTTGACTCACATCGGTGGTCCGATGAGAAACGACATGCCTTTGACGCGACATATTTCCAGAAACGAAATATGTGGTATGGTATGATAGACATACAGTTGACAACACCCGTAATGTTACTGCATAGGCTTCTAGAGCCCTATTGTCAGCCGGCCGGTGTGGCCGAGCGGTTGTATGCGCTTTTGTCTGGAACCGCGCGACGGCTACTGTCGCAGGTTCGAGTTCTGCCTCGGGCATGGATGTGTGTGGTGTGCTTAGGTTAGTTAGGTTTAAGTAGTTCTAAGTTCCAGGGGACTGATGACCTCAGATTTTATGTCCCATTGAGCTCAGACCCACCCCTGTTGTCATGATTTATTGGAAACCAGTTCCCAGCGTTGTTGGAAGTGGTTCCTTTGGCAAGGAGGATTGGGTATGTACAACGCTTTTGGCGCCAGTAACAATTACAATGATGAGAAATTCATCGCCTGTAGGTATCAATTCGTTGTTACCCAACCACCAGAGGGCGAATAAACGACCTTGAATTTGTTCATGGCTCAAGTGAACAGAAGGGGTTCGGTGACACACTGCTGCTTTAAGCCTTTGTTCAAGCATGGATCAGTTATGAGCCACATTAACTTATCATAGACAGAGTAGAGAATGAAACTAACAAATTAATAAAGGCATTCAAATTATTAAAGGGAAACATTAAGAATGAGATCTTATAGGATAATAGTGGGGGATACAGTCAAAGGATTAATCTTGACGATGAATTTGCTCAAATCATACACGAAACTATTCCGTATGGTAGCCTCACACAGGTTGTTACTGAACACGATTCAGAAACGGGCAAAGAAAATGTCTGACTTTACAGAACATGCTGAGCTTTCACAGGCAGTACCGAATTTAAACTTTAGGGATGCAACCATGCATCAAATAACTTAAAGTGCAGAAAGCCCCTAAAGTTTACCAAGTGTAAACAACCTTTACACAACAACAAAATATATCTCCGCTGTAAAGTTCGATCACTGGTAGACCTATCATGAGTCTATGAACACTTTCACTCACAATATCACTCATATTATTAAGGATACTTAAATGAAAACTTGAGTCTAGGCTATAATCCGCTGAAATACCTTAAGTCAACATCCTGTAATACAAGTGTAATACTTTTTAATTATTGCGGCAAAAACTTGTTACCTGCCTTCACAACTTCATCCTTTACACAATGCAAAGGTTATTTCTTCACAAGACTTCACCAGCGACCGTGAAAACATGCCAATGTCAGCCACTTAATACTGTTCAAAATAATATTATAACCATGTGCTATTTATTTGCTACTTTTTGTACAAGTCCAGACCGTGAATCTGTAATTTCTTGCTTCAGAAACCACTAAACATTTTTTGAAAACATTACAATCCTCAACACCAAATATTTTTTTCTGTCAAAGTTATTCTACCACTGTTGGCTTCTCTCTCGAAACGTAAGCTTGTAACTTTCTTTACAAAATCAGTCACGCTTTTACACTTTCGATCCGTAGTGAAGCTCTGTAGCAAATCTTCCATTACCTCGCTGTTCCTATATTTTAAATTGTAGCTACTGCACTTCAGCTTCTTCCTATCGTTCTGGAAACGCTGTCAACCCTACAGATGGGATTTAGTTCGCCGTAATATGTAATCCTGCATCATTTTAAAGTTGTCATCTCCGCCCCCCCCTCCCCCCCTCAGGCTAACACGTATGTAGATCTACATTGTCATGTGAGCGTAATATAAACTAGTTCTCTGATCTCCACTATCTTGCCTAGATGATAGAGCGCAGCGCCCACTTCTTGTTCCTCTATCGCTATTATTCCGGTATATTTCCATCCTGCTGACCTTAACAGTTTTTTCTGTTTGCTACATCTTTCTTGAGGTCTATTACGATTTTTCTTCTCTTCTTCATTCATCGATTTTTTTTTACCTTTCTAAGTAATTGGTAAACTTCTCTACATCATACCTGGGAGATGGAAGGAATTTGTTGCCGCAGTTCATTGTAAGCTTTCCATCTAAACCCATTTTGATCTGTTCTGGCACCAGTTAATTAGGTAAGACAAATTCGCTACCCATATAAAAGCAATTTTTTTTACACTTTGTCTTCAAGCACTGAACTTCTCCCCACCCAGAAACTATTACATCACCAACGCTCCCTCCACCGTCCATAGGAAAACAGCTCAGGAACTACACGGAAATTGGGAGATGGACTTAAAAAAAAAAACATGTAGGCAGGTTAAGGAGAAGTGACGAAGATACAGAAATCTTTCTACAGTTTTCTAGTGTTTACCACTGGAGTCAGTTCATAAGGCAAAAAAAAAAAAAAAAAAAATACCAAATCCGTTGTAAGAGAGTGCACTGGGTGTTCCATATACGTCCTTATCGATTGGATACTGTACCTTGTAACACCAAAAATGCACCAAGCAAAAATTTTTGCCGTTTGATATCCGTTCATGACTTGTACTGAACTTCTAATTCTGAATCTGTAAGCTTTATTGCAGAAACTAAAATACATTTAATAGGTAACGGATGTAATAGTGTATTTATTTGTGAATGTATAAAATTGATTGTAATTATAATGTAAATATTGTAAATTGCTAGATAATAGCCAACGGAACTTTATTTAAATGTATCAATAGCACCGGCGAAGTGGCAGTAGCTGTGCCATTGTTTATATTTGCGTGTGGAGAGTCTGTCACTTTGCGAGCAGAGAGGAACCAGATAGCTTGAGTGATGGAAGAGCGTGGAAGTGTTTGTTGGGCGCTCCCGCGGAAGCGATGTGCAGCTATGATTGCGCCAGTATAGGCACACCTACTATGTTAACCCGCCGGTACTGACAACCCTGTCGGAGGAAGCTACAGTTCTAACTATTGCCCATCTTATAATTATCCGTTGTTCTGGGAACGACTCGTCGTTCGCAACAACAGCAACAGCTGCAATTTAGCATTATCATCGGTTGCATTCTCCGTCACCCGTACAGTACAGACTCTTAACTGACAGAGTACTACTAATATCGTACAGCTGCTACCCAGTGGCTTTTCTTTCACAAACTTCAATAATTTTTCGAATAGTAACCCGCAGAGGGTAAAACTTGTAGGGCACCTGTGTTGTCATTGTCCTCAGACATTATTACCAAGCCAGTCATTTATCAAACAGTAACTTCATTTAATTTAGCTTTCAAAATTTAGTATTTCAGATTAAGCAAATGCAACCTCAGTGCTTTCTGAATCATGTATATTCTCGTTAATTGTTGTGGAAAAGCTTAACAACCTTCTGATGGATTATTTGCTTAATTTTCTTCGCCATTATCTTTCTTAATGTTCTGGAGATTAATTGCCCTAGTGGGCTGGTGACCGTGTGATTATCCCTTTTTCGGTACTCAGTATTTTTTGTATTAAAAATATTATAATGTAACCTTCCCCCCCCCCCCCCCCCCCCTCTGTGTTGTTCGTGACCGATATCACTATATTCCAACCATTTCAAAATTATTATAATTATTTACATTATATTTGGAACAGATTATTGCTTCAGAAGGGTCAGTTGTACACTTTCCTCCCACTAACCGTATTATTTTCCTTCGGTAACTTTAGTCTTACTCACTGTAAAATTTCATTAGGCATTCGCGACCACGGTCAGCTCTATTGCAATCCAGTTGGTCGATTAGGAAGGGGAGGTTACAACCTGACGCATGGAAACTTCATGTATAACTCGAATAAAGAACCCAAATAAAGCTTTTCCAGGTGCTACATCAAACAAACGACATTTCTTTCCTCTAATTACACATAGAGATATATTACAGTGAAATAGTAATTTTTTTGGGACATCGAGGTTTCTTTATGAAGTTATTTGTCTAAAGTGTAGGTTTGTACGGCTATGAAACGTAGACGATAGACTATGTAAAAATGAAGGAGATAAAAGCTTTTGAAATGTCGTGCTACAGAAGAACGCTGAAGATCAGATGGGTAGATCTAAAAGGAAACCAGTAGGTACTGAATAGAGTTATGGGAAAAAAGATTTTGACGCAGTTTATTAAAAGAATGGATCGGTTGATGGGACTCATCCTGAGGCATCATAGAAATATAAATGGCAGGAAGCGTGAAATGCAAAAATTGTAAAGGGGGAGCTTGGCTTGAGTTCAGTAAACCAATCCAAATGAATGTAGTTTGCGGTAGTTCTGCAGAAATTAAGAGCTCTTCACAAGTTAAACCAGCATGAAGAGCTGCATCTTCGGTTCTAAAGACTACAACAACAAAATCATTTGACCTACCGTCGCCAAAACTGGAGCTATCAGCCACAATCAGCATCCATTGATACATCCCATTTCAATTATATCCCTACAATTGGAGATAGCTATCGAAAATTTACAACTGAAAGCAGACATCGTTATGCCATCCACTGCCTCACTGATATTCTTAACGTATGAAAGTGGTACGAATAGATGTACTGTACACTGTATGTGAAATATCTTATTAAGGTGATTCTAGCTATATGCTCTTTGCTTTTTGTTTTAAAATGAGTAACTACTCATTCATCACCACCACAATCTTGAGAAAGAGTTAAAATTCATGGTGAAACCGTCAGCTGTCATCTATTTTGCACAATTCGGTACTAGTTTCGGTCAGTTACCATTATCAAACTTAGGCTCAAACGAATAAATCAAACCATTACAGATTACACAGTTTACAGGAGTTTACAGGGAAATATGAGGTTAAGTAGTAATTCGCTTACGGGCATGAACGGCAGGAAAGTTATATCATAATTTGAACAAAAGTAATTTGCTCTTTTAACCCCACCCTAGAACGTAAAAATTTTCTCACAGTAAAAACTGTGTACTATAATTTCGTCAAGAAGCAAGGCCACATCTACAGCTAGCAGCACACTGACAGATCTGACCAGGCCAAACAGTCAAGGGTACAATCAAAGGCAATGCAATGTTAAAGATAAAACTGTAGTACATGATAGCAATTGAAATATCAGTCTACTAAGAAATACATTATAATCCTTGGTTCCATGTAAACGCTGAGAAGTGGCGGTGATGGCCACGCTGTTTAGCACCCAACAGTTATAAATCGATCCATCCATCCACTTGCAGCTTAAACTCAGTTGCTTTGTATGCCCCCTCCTCGTCGTAGCTCTGGACCGTTAGTCTGACTTGCAAGCACACAATTACTTCAATCTCACTCCCTGTTGTCACCAGTAACCACTTTTTTTTTGGTCATCAGTCTACTGACTGGTTTGATGCGGCCCGCCACGAATTCCTTTCCTGTGCTAACCTCTTCTTCTCAGAGTAGCACTTGCAACCTACGTCCTCAATTATTTGCTTGACGTATTCCAATATCTGTCTTCCTCTACAGTTTTTGCCCTCTACAGCTCCCTCTAGTACCATGGAAGTCATTCCCTCATGTCTTAGCAGATGTCCTATCATCCTGTCCCTTCTCCTTATCAGTGTTTTCCACATATACCTTTCCTCTCCGATTCTGCGTAGAACCTCCTCATTCCTTACCTTATCAGTCCACCTAATTTTCAACATTCGTCTATAGCACCACATCTCAAATGCTTCGATTCTCTTCTGTTCCGGTTTTCCCACAGTCCATGTTTCACTACCATACAAAGCTGTGCTCCAGACATACATCCTCAGATATTTCTTCCTCAAATTAAGGCCGGTATTTGATATTAGTAGACTTCCCTTGGCCAGAAATGCCTTTTTTGCCATAGCGAGGCTGCTTTTGATGTCCTCCTTGCTCCGTCCGTCATTGGTAATTATACTGCCTAGGTAGCAGAATTCCTTAACTTCATTGACTTCGTGACCATCAATCCTGATGTTAAGTTTCTCGCTGTTCTCATTTGTACTACTTCTCATTACCTTCGTATTTCTCCGATTTACTCTCAAACCATACTGTGTACTCATTAGACTGTTCATTCCGTTCAGCAGATCATTTAATTCTTCTTCACTTTCACTCAGGATAGCAATGTCATCAGCGAATCGTATCATTGATATCCTTTCACCTTGTATTTTAATTCCACTCCTGAACCTTTCTTTTATTTCCATCATTGCTTCCTCGATGTACAGATTGAAGAGTAGGGGCGAAAGGCTACAGCCTTGTCTTACACCATTCTTAGTACGAGCACTTCGTTCTTGATCGTCCACTCTTTATTATTCCCTCTTGGTTGTTGTGCATATTGTATATGACCCGTCTCTCCCTATAGCTCACCCCTACTGTTTTCAGAATCTCGAACAGCT
This sequence comes from Schistocerca serialis cubense, assembly GCF_023864345.2. Lineage (NCBI taxonomy): Eukaryota > Metazoa > Arthropoda > Insecta > Orthoptera > Acrididae > Schistocerca > Schistocerca serialis. The sequence goes on along the minus strand of NC_064642.1, from coordinate 102,855,313 downwards.
TGCACCATTTTATATTGTCGAACGCTTTTTCCAGGTCGACAAATCCTATGAAAGTGTCTTCATTTTTCTTTGGCCTTGCTTCCATTATTAGCCGTAACGTCAGAATTGCCTCTCTCGTCCCTTTACTTTTCCTAAAGCCAAACTGATCGTCACCTAGCGCATGCTCGTCACCTAACGAAATCAACTTAACTCATCTTCCGTTGCCCAGGGCCGACGTGACGTCACTGCGTGACCTAACAGCCCGCAGGGTTGCGTCAGAACAACGGCTCATGCCCGCTGCGGAAGCGGTCATGTCACCCTCCAGTGAGCCAGCTGCTCAGATGCATAATCTGTGCTCCTGGCGTCGCACGCTATGCTGCCTCTTCCGTCGTATGATTGATACCTGCCGGCCGCACTACGTTGTAGCGAACCAATTTCGCACAAATTGACCTTCCATTCTCCTTACTTGCTTATTATACTTCAACGTCTCTCTCTCTCTCTCTGTTTCATTTTCTGTTCACCCTTCACTTCCTTGCTCAGGTTCTGAACTCTGATAGCTTTTCTTAGCTACAAATTTGAAATAATGATGGCTGGCCGGAGTGGCCGTGTGGTTCTAGGCGCTGCAGTCTGGAGGCGAGCGACCGCTACGGTCGCAGGTTCGAATCCTGCCTCGGGCATGGATGTGTTTGATGTCCTTAGGTTAGTTAGGTTTAATTAGTTCTAGGTTCTAGGCGACTGATGAGCTCGGAAGGTAAGTCGCATAGCACTAAGAGCCATTTGAACCATTTTTGAAATAATGTTGCTTCCCGGTACAAGATGCACCACACGCAACAGCGCGTCTATGTGTGACTGTCAGTGTTTTACACACTTACCTTTCCTTCGAACCAGGGCCTGCCCCGAAGTGACGTATAAGGTGGCTCAATTTCGAAAATCAATCTATAAAACAGGTTGTACTATAAATTTCAGCAGAGTGCATGAAAGAATTCTCTTTCCTGCTGCAAACAGGTCCTTTATCGTAGATGAAACTCAATCTACACAATGTGAACAAAAGCATCCGAACCCGGGGCTGAAAATGACTTACAAGTTCATGGCGCTCTCCATCGGTAATGCTGGAATTTATTATGGTGTTGGCACGCATTTAGCGTTGACTGCAGCTTCAACTCTCGCAGGCATACGTTCAATCAGGTGCTGGAAGATTTCTTGGGCATTGGCAGTCCATTCTTCACGGAGTACTGCAATGAGGGGAGGTATCGATGTCGGTCGGTGAGGCCTGGCACGAAGTCGGTGTTCCAAAACATCTCAAAGGTGCTCTACAGAATTCAGGTAAGAAGTCTGTGCAGGCCAGTCCTTTACAGGGATGTTATTGTCGTGTAACCACTCCACCACAGGCCGTGCATTATGAACAAGAGCTCGATCGTGTTGAAATATGCAATCGCCATTCCCAAATTGCTCTTCAACAGTGGGAAGCAAGAAGTTGCTTAAAACATCAATGTAGACCTGTGCTGTGATAGTGCCACGCAAAACAACAAGTGGTGCAAGCCCCCTCCACGAAAAACAAGACCATACCGTAACATCACCGCTCCGAATTTTACTGTCGGCACTACACACCCTGGCAGATGACGTTCAGCGATCATTAGTCATACCCATAACATGCCATCGTATCGCCATATTGCGTACCATGATTCATCACTCCCCACTACGTTTTTCCACTGCTCAGTCGTCCAATGTTTAAGCTCCTTACACTAAGTGAAGCGTCGTCTAGCATTTACTGGCGCGATGTGTGGCTCATGAGCAGCCACTCTACCATAAAATCCAAGTCTTCTCAACTCCCACCTAACTTCCTTAGAACTTGCGGTGGATCCTGATGCAGTTTCGAATTCCAGGATGATGATCTGGATAGGTGTCTGCCTATTACACATTACGACCCTCTTCAACTGTCAGCGTTCTCTGTCGGTGAACAGTCGAGGTCAGCCTGTATGCTTTTGTGCTGTACGTGTCCCTTCACGTTTCCACTTAACTATCACACCGGAAACAGTGGACCTAGGGACATTTAGCAGTGTGGAAATCTCTCGTAAAGACATATGACACAAGTGACACCCAATCACCTGACCACGTTCGAAGTCCGTCAGTTCAGCGGAGCGCCCATTTCTGCTCTCTCACGATGTCTAATGACTACTGAGGTCGCTGATATGGAATACCTGGCAGTAGGTGGCAGTACAGTGCATCTAATATGAGAAACGTATATTTATGGAGGAGTCCGGATGCTTTTGATGACATAATGTATTGAGTAGGACAAGTTCTACTCTCAAATTATCATTTGAACGATACATTTGTCGCTACTACCAAGGAACACCTAGAGTGAGAGATCGCAATTTTAATATTTAGTAAGGCTTATTTGAAAGTGTTGTGTTAACTTTTTTGACAGGAAAAATACTAGCTGCAAATGACTCACCATATGAATTAGGACAGCGACAGAAAATCAGTGTCCGAAAGGCACAGAGATCAATTTTTTATGGCATGTACGTATTACACTTCACAAAATGGATATCTTCGATATTCCAGAGCCGCGCGGGGCTAGCCGAGAGGTCAATCGCGCTGCAGTCGTGGACTGTGCGGCTGGTCCCGGCGGAGTTTCGAGTCTTCCCTCGGGGATGGGTGTGTGTGTTTGTCCTTAGGATATTTTAGGTTAAGTTCTGTGTAAGCTTAGGGACTGATGACCTTAGCAGTTAAGTTCCATAAGACTTCACACACATTTGAACATTTAATATTCCAGAAATGTTCAAAACAAACCGTTAACTGGCACAATGAACACCGAATGAAGAATGGCACGCCACAGTGGTCACAAAGGTCGGGACCATCAAGTTTTATGGCAAACTCCTTGGGAATTAAACACCGTGCAGGACTTACATTTAGGTATCAATTCTTAAACATCGCATATAGAATCATAAGGTGTAAAGGGGGGGGGGGGGGGGGCAGGGGGTTACGACTGATGGAATGTGACGCCATGCAACCAGATGTAAAACAGTTTGCTGCGTAGCTTATCGTGAAACTGGATATACTTTAACGCGTGGCTGCAGATAGTGCGATAATATGTTGGATAGGCACGGAAAAATAAAGATCGAGAGGCTGAATTTTCTGAGCAGTATGAACCGCAATGTCACACTTTTCAGGCAGGACAGTTTGCCCTAAGGAGTATGATTTTTATACGCAGACCAGGAATCAAACAAAATCTAGTTCCTTTGACCTTGTACTTTCCAAACGCAGTGTTGATACCATATTTGTGGTTTTCTTAATGCCATTTTCCCACTTTTGCTTGTTGTCATGTAAATCCCTACTCCTCCTTACAATATCACGTACGCGACAAACAATGGCAGGGGACAGAGCACCTCCAACTTCTCGCAGCACAATAAAAAGCTGTCCAGCCAATTTACCAGACATATTAACATTAGGGTTAATTATATACGTATGCATTAAGGCACTGATGGTTGCTCTTGATACAACTCTCTTGGTACCTCTAATATCCAGGGCTTCTCTCATATGCATTTCCTCTTCGAATCCCAATTGGTAGAAGTTGAAAACAAACTCCTTACTGAACTATAAGATGCGTTTGTTCATCTCATCTAAAAATTTTCGGGCCTATTCCGCAGTTTTCTGTGCATCGTCAAGTTGACGTATTGTTTGAATATTCGTTATCTTACGTCTTATAGTTCTGTAGCACTGTTTGAATTTATGCAACCATTGACTACTTCACTGGAAATCACTGTAATCTATGTCGCGCGCAATTTAATGTGCTTAACCTAATTGGTCAATAACATGCACGTCTTGTGATTGTATCGAGCGTCCTTGAAAAGGGCGACCACCAGTTTTTGTACAAAATGCATGTTGTTCTGTCTTGGATATCCGTAGTTTTTCTTATGCACTACACGGTCATATTGCTGCGGACATCGTCGACTTTTTCTACTTAATTATGTTTAGTGCCTGCCCATCAGACAACGATTGTCCTTTACTACGTTTCCTAGAGATGGGATTCGTGACTCCCAGATCGACAAGGATGATGAACTACATGGCTTGAAGCCGGTTTTAATATCTCTCTAACATGTTAAGCACGTATCGTCACCATTGTACTCTACACGTACATTGCCCGCACAGTCGAGAATGTATGACACATTCCACTGACTCATCTTGTAGGAAAGATAATATTTCATCTGACACTTCTTTCTGTGATATTCCTCGGGTTTCTTTCTGACGAAATTTCAAATTCGGCAGCTGTTGTTGTAGATATCATGCAATGTTTACCGTTGCCATTGATTTGCTTTTCATCAACATCACTAGCATTATAACACTGTTATGAATTACTCGACCCAAACAGTTCAGCCACGCTCCGCAACATCATGCTGTGCTCCCTATTGGATGCCCCTAGTTCCCCCAGTTCCACCCCCTGTTGCCATAAGCAGCCAATATTGTGGTTGCATGTAGACAATATGTGAGGCATCGAATGCTGTAATCACCACTGGCCTTTTGCTATCATGCACTCAAGGGGTTCCCAATAAGTACGTCATAACATGGTTTTAGATACAATAACACATGGTCATCAGCAGTTTGCATTATCAAGTTCACGATCATAGCATATTCTTTTGATAGCAGCCGACGTAAGCATAGGTTTCATGACCGTTTTGCTACGTAAATGCAAATTTTAACAGTCAATAAACGTTTTGAAAGTTCAACGATGATTATTAGTTTTATACTGTTCTTCATGTACTACACAGTTCTCCATCTTAAGTTATCTACAGTTCGGAATATACTGTACAGTACACCACGCCGAATTTTAGCTCATCGCAGTAAAGTTACAAAATTCTCTAAATTTCCGAAGCTCTTGGAAATGTTGTTTACGCCATATCGCTGTCATTTCCTGAACCACTTCGCTTCTTAACAGAAGTAAATTATAATAATTTACTAGCACACATAAGCATAGCTCCACAAGCCATGACAGCTGACTTCCGGTTCTTCAAAATGAGCTTGCAAGGATCTGTCTCTCCTTCAGATTTCACGAACATTCACCTTTATGATTTCCTGGAGCAAACTATAACCATCAGCAGCATAAAGTTTCACGGGGAACTCAGTAATGTCCCTCCTTGTCCGTTCACCATCCCGAATTTATTTAAATCAATTTCCACAATCTATATTTACTGAAAAATAAATCAAATGTATACAATCTCATGTATAGCTGTATTAAGGACAGATATAAAGATTTTGTTTCTACGATTCTTGCACTGTATACTTTGCACTGAGTACATCACACCATGTATGTGACTCACTGCATAGTTCCAAAAAATGTTTCACGTGCTCAGTCATCAAAGTACAACAAATTTCAAGTTTCTTAGTCAGATACATGTTCCATTAATCTCCTCACTCACTCTGGAAGCATGACAGACTGAAATAATAACATCGAACAAATTGAAAAAAGTAATTACTTTTTAAAAACTTGGAACATTACGAAATTTATACTGTTAAATAAAACATTGTTTCATTACCTATTTCTGTGACTAAACGTTAAGTTTAAGTAATCCTCTGACGCATTTACAGCGACTTATTAAAGTGTCTCAGTGTTGAATGTAAGGACAAGTTGTAGATTTAACTTTCTAGGTAGCGTTAAATATTTCTGAAGTTGTGAAATTTCACAGAATATTCCTGAAGTTACGTCCAATATGAAACTGAGACTCATAGAACAGTTAATTAATATTCAGAAAGGCTCTACAAAATTTCGTATCGATTGCGGTACGGCAAATTACTTTATTAATTAAGAGAGTGGTGTGTAACTTAAACTATTTGCAATATGTACACTCAAGACTACCTACTATATATTATTGCTATAGAACATAAGCAATATAGCGCTTTCTAGTTTATTCAGGTTAACCGGTGTTCGGCTTAAATGCCATCATCACACTTTAAAGTTTGACTTTATACTCTGATGATGGCTTTGCAAGCCGAAAACTGGTTAACCTAAATGTATTAATCGAATAGAACATGAGAAATATAGTGGTTTCCATTTACTAGTGCGGTGTTCTACCAAGAACGAAAGTAAGGTCAGTTAACAATCATTTTATTTGTTTTGTTTCGTGAGGTGCGAGTCATATGCCCCCATTTTACGTTAGACCATGGGTTTATGAAATCGTTTTGCGTTAGATTTTAATAAAAACGCAAATGTCGTGTAACTAGGGCCTCCCTTCGGGTAGACCGTTCGCCGGGTGCAAGTCTTTCTATTTAATGCGTCTTCGGCGTCGATGGGGATGAGATGATGATGATTAGGGCAACACAACACCCCGTCCCTGAGCGGAGAAATTCTCCGACCCAGCCGGGAAGCGAACCCGGGCCCTTACGGTTGACATTCCTTAGGACAGACCACTTAGCTACAGGGTGCAGATGTTACAGTTTAATGAAACGAAGATAATGAAAATTGTATTACAATAATGATACTGGTCACAGTATCACCTGTAGCAGTAAAAGAAACATAATTGTGATTCGCACCAGTTATCATTGTATCAGAGGCAAAGATCATTGTAGTAATCTTACTATCCGTGCAATAATTAATCCTGTTCATCATAACAGCACATGCTAAAGTATAATAATTGTGCAGTTCTGAACTTATTTCACAAAAATGAAATGAACTGAGTTACTGGAAAAGAAGATGGAAGTGACATGAATATTAATGGTAACAATTAACACCATTCTAGAAATGGATTCTTTCTCTTCTTCTTCTTTTACTACTACTACTACTGCCATTACTATTACTGCTGTAGTAATAATATTGATAATAGTACGTGTAAAGAAGAGCAAATGGACAATAGTGAGATGTGAGTGCCTGGTGACTTTTAAGAAATGGACATGAAGGTGAACTGTCCCAGAACTGGTTTTGGAATGACTAGTGTGTACTGTGAAACATGAGAAATCTGTTGTAACAGGGTACGTAACGTTCTAAAAATCAAATGTAGATTTTATTTGTGTTTTGGGAGAGATGTCATTCGCTAGCTTTTGTAACTAGAGATAAAATTAGTTCTGTGATACTGTGAGTCAAGTCAATACAATGTTCCTGCTGTCGCAAATAATGTATAGATGGTCGCTGCGATATGGCGTAGGGGAAGAATGGATGAAAATGACTAATCCTGCTTTGCTATTTAGCTAAGAGTTTATCACTCGTTTCAGGGAGTGTATACGTTCAACGAAGCAAACTGTGTGTATAGAAACGTCCGCACCTGTATGAAGGTAACCTGGATAGTAATGCAACTTGTCTGATGTGTTTTCTCCGGGTTCGCACCGAAATTTTGTGTGATGTTGCCTGTCCTAGAAGACTTAACTAATTGGTTTTCTGTAGACCACTTTATAAAGAAAAAGCATTATCTCAAAAGTTTTTATGAATGACAATGCTATGATTGGTCGTTGTACCAATGCTGTTTCACGACGGTCATAAATAAATAAAATCATATACCAAATTTTAAATTACTGAATTGTTCGATAAACGATTTTGTGGAGATTATTAACGTAATCTGTTTTGCCATCGACTGTAATTGAAATTACAGTAATAGCTCACGGAAATGGGGTATCAAACAAAAATCACTACAGTACATAATAATTATTAGTTCCTTTAAATTTTATTGTGTGGTGTGTGCATTGAATATACGCCTTAGAATGATATTGTCGCCCGGCTCTCAACAATTAGTTGACGGAATATGTATGACAGTCATGACATAAATATGGAGTGATTGACATGCTTCATACAATATACATGACCTCTGCTCGCCTCGATACATCGTTTATGCGATAAAATGAGATTTTATTTGTTGCTCCATGCAATTAAATTTTAATCTACAGTGGTTCATCGAGCTCTGGTTTGTCAAGGATCGACGATGAAAATTTAATTTCTACTCCAAAAAACCACATTATGTATCAGGGGAAAAGTGCGCCATTTACCGGACCGAAATGTCACTGCAGAATTTCGAGCATCGAATGGAATCAAATAACTGCTGCTCGCCTACAGAATAATTCATCAGTTGTGAATATGCAATTGTGTCGCTCATTCAGCATCGCTTTAGACAGTTTGCACTTACGTAAATAGAGCTGCTTGCTGATTATGTTATAAAGACACAAAATTTTGTAATCAGCTGCCAAACATACATTCGGAGAATATGTACCGACATCTAGAAAGAGGGTTTTCTTTAATTTATTTATGGCTGTTTCACATCGACTATACAGCCAGACTCAGAATGACTTTCTGACATTTAAATGTGCAGCAGCCCGAACCGTTCATCATCACCGTAAACTAAAGGCTATGCCTTGTCGATTTAGCCACGTCCCTCTCTCCATTGTCATCCTCTTCAACTCTTCATACTATTTTATCCCCATATCTACTTTGATGTTATTAAAATACGTTGAACTTGGCCTGCCTATAGGTTTTTTTCCCTAAAACTTTTCCTTCAAATACATTCTTCAGGAAGTCGTTGTGTTTCATTATGTGCCCTATCATTTTTTATTATCTTCTTCCTATATAATTTAGCAGCGTTCTGTTCTCATACACTTCTCTTAAGATCTGTTCATTATTATTTCTATCTACCCAGCTTGTTTTCGTCATTCTTCTCCATATCCACATTTCCATTACTTACAGAATCTTTTTCTCTGCCTTTCCCAGAGTCCACGCTTCACATCCGTATATTAAGACACTCCAGACAAAAGTTTTGGCAAACTTTTTCCTACTTTCTAGGCTTATATGATTGTCTGTTAGTAAATTTCTTTTATTTTGGAAAGCTTGCTTTGCCAAGGCCTTTCTTCTCTTTGTATCTGTGATACATTTATTGTCGTCAGTGATTGTGCTCCCCAAATAACAGAAGTCCTCAACCTCCTCTAGAACATCATCTTCTCGTTTAATATTAACTTTACCATTTTCTTTTTTCTTGCCTACTACCATAGTTTTTGTTTTCTTCTTATTTATTTTTAGATTAAATTCTCTTAGGATTTTGGCAAAGTTTAGCAACATAAAAATGGTTCAAATGGCTCTGAGCACTATGCGACTCAACTTCTGAGGTCATCAGTTGCCTAGAACTTAGAACTAATTAAACCTAACTAACCTAAGGACATCACACACATCCATGCCCGAGGCAGGATTCGAACCTGCGACCGTAGCGGTCACGTGGTTCCAGACTGAAGCTTAGCAACATAAACTCTATTTCCTTTACTGAGTCAGCAAATATTACTGTATCATCCGCAAACCGGATACAGTGTATTCGTTCCCCGTTAATTTTAATTCCTTTGGTTATTCTTTTCAATTTTTCAATGGTTTTTTCAGTAAATAAGTTGAACCCCGAACCGTTAGGGGAAAAAATTATAGCTTACACTCACTTAGCTTGGAATTAAATACATGATCTAAGGAATTTAAAATACGTTGACGAATACCAAAGGAGGGTTGATAAAAGAAACCATACCTATTCATTTTCTACATTATAATGTGAAAAAATGAATAATTATATAAAAAATTCACATTCCCTAAATTTCTGCTGTAAAATCGTACCTTCTATCGCTAGAAGAGTTTAAAGGTTTTTGGTAAAGCATTGCCAGAGGACATTAGCTTCATAATTTACTGATATCTTCTTTCGCATCCGAATAAGACATATTCAACGTCTCCTGAACTGCTGCATTTACATGAAGAAGGTGTAGTCAAGTTGAGGTGGTGTAAATGTTTTCGTATATTCTCCCGGCTGAATCGATGTCTTGCCAGTGGCACTGCAGTTCCTGCAGTATCTGCAGTTTTTGTATAAAGTACCTGATGGGAGGCTAGGGGCAATGTGTGCCTTTAACTTCGCAAGACCAGTGGAGGATCCTAATTCTAGTTCTTACTGTACGTAGCAAAACATCGTCATGTGCCAACTTATAACTGCACGGGAGGAAAAAAAAAAGAAAAAATACTACGCACCACAAAGGAATTATCTGAATAGAACGGTAATTGGTAGTTGGGATGTACATGCACACACAAAAATAGTTTATAGTTTCAGGTAAAATTGGACGATTTATTCAAGGGAAAGAGATTAACACATTGAACAAGCTGTCCACATCTGGCCCTTACGCAACCAGTTATTCTGCTTGCAACTGATTGACACAGTTGTGGGATGTCCACCTACGAAATCCTGTTAAATTGTCCAAACCCCGAGCCTGTTGGAGGGCCCTGCCCATAATGCTCCAGATGTCCTCAACTGGGAAGAGATCCGGCTATCTAGGGGTTGGCAACCACGAAGACAAGCAGTAGATACTCTCCCGTGTGTGGGCAGGTATTACCTTGCTGAAATATAAGCCGAGGATTGCTTGTCGTCAAGGTCTACAAAACGGGAAGTAGAATATTGTCGACTTGCCATTGCGCTGCCATGGAGCCGCAGATAACAACCAAAGCGGTCTTACTATGAAATGAAATGGCACACCAGACCATCACCATAATGGGCGACAGCCAGGTTGCTATCGTACGACTGTGCGCTGCGTCCCCATATATGTCTTTTCTCGTCATCCGGTCTCAGTTTCAAACGTGACTTATGAATGGAGACAACTTACTACAGTCATTGATATTCAGTCCAAAGATGCCTTTTTCTGTGCACCTTCGAAGAATGGAAGGTGCATCTTTTTTACGTTCAACTGCACTACGGTATTAGCGCAGTGCATGCTGAAGCAGCTCGAATTTTTGCGCAGAAAGCACAGATATAAAACCATCTGCTAAGGGCGGTAGTTTCTTGTTAAACTACTGTATGTCTGCATAGAACTTAGCTGTGAGTTCCCTCATCTACGTTAGAAAACTGTCTTGTAAGAAGTGGAGACGTTTCAGTAAGGATTAAGCGGTGATGTATAGTATTTCCTGCGTACTTCTTATGGAATTTCACTCCCTTCTACCAGTAGTGCATTAGCTGGAGTATATTTTAGTGGCCCCTAGTCCATATAAGGTCTTATTAGAGCGTGACATATCTTATTGCAGATTATCGGGAATTCTGCCACCCGAATGAGATTTTCACTCTGCAGCGGAGTGTGCGCTGATATGAAACTTCCTGGCAGATTAAAACTGTGTGCCCGACCGAGACTCGAACTCGGGACCTTTGCCTTTCGCGGGCAAGTGCTCTACCATCTGAGCTACCGAAGCACGACTCAGTTTCTGAAGATAAAGCGACTGTTCTATTCGGGAAAGGCACAACGCATTTTCAAACGGACTGAGAAGGCCTTACTACGAGAGCGCATTCAGCAGACCCGACGGGACTTGGCAAGCACAAACTGTAAGTTAATGTCTCTCCATATTACGATCAGTAATAAACTGTGCAGCGGTGACTGGGATAAAATTGATAGACTACTGCATGATACTATGGGGAAGCGTATGTTGACGACGTCTAGTAGACAGAAGAAGAAGTTTGATAATTTGCTACCTAATCAGACTGTTCGGCATTTAGACGTTTCCCGGACCGTTATCAATTTGTCCAAACGTTCGTTATCTGACGATGAGATATCTGTGCTTGCCAAGGGAGGAAATTTTGCTGTTAGTCCGCGTTTTGTGCCCACGGAAGAAATTATAGCCAATGTAGAAGCAGGAATTCGCAGTGTAGATCCTGTAACAGCTGAAGAAATCCGTATAGAAACAGTGAGAATATTAGCCAATGCAAAACCGCCGAAAAGTAATATAACTGTGGGTGAGAGAAGAGCTTTAAAACTCCTGAATGACGACGATAGTATTTTGGTTCTCCCAGCTGACAAAGGAAGCGCAACGGTGGTTATGGATGTGCCCGACTATCAGAGAAAAATTACGGATCGACTGGATCCGCAAGAATATAGGAAGCTGAATAAGGACCCCACTAACAACGTTCTCAGAACTGTGTCGCGGTTAATAAAAAAGTCCTCCATTGAAGAGAGTGTACAGAAAGGTCTCTGCAGTTCGGTTGCGCTACCACCGAGGCTTTATGGATTGCCCAAAATTCATTTAAAAAATGTTCCGTTAAGACCGATACTAAGTGCCATTGGTTCGCCCACCTACTCGTTAGCCAAGTTTTTGACTACGCTGTTAAAACCACATGTGGGCCGTTCGGACTCGTATATAAAGAATTCGACACATTTCATCAGCAGATTGAATGGCATAGTGGTCCAGCCGGAGGACATATTGGTCAGCTTCGATGTAGTATCGCTGTTTACCATGGTTCCACTTAATGATGTATTGGAACAGCTGGATCGAATTTTTCTTGCCGATACTTTAGAGCTGTTTAAGTATTGTTTGACGACCATATACTTCAAGTGGAATGAACAGTTTTGTGAGCAAACGGATGGCGTGGCTATGGGAAGCCCCCTAAGTCCCGTAATTGCAAACTTCTTTATGGAGAAATTCGAAGAACAGGCCTTAGGTACTGCCAGCAAGAAACCAGATGTATGGTTCCGATACGTGGATGACACGTTTGTGTTGTGGAGACATGGTAGGGAGGAACTAAGCCGGTTCCACGAACATCTGAACAGTATAAACTCAAGAATTCAGTTTACTATGGAGGAGGAGGTAGACGGCAAACTACATTTCCTCGATGTGCTTGTGTCTAGAAACGAAAATGGTAGTTTGGGCCACTCAGTGTACCGCAAACCCATGCACACGGACCGTTATTTGCACCGGGATTCGAACCACTACCCACAACAGAAGCGGGGTGTTATCAAGACGTTAGCGGACAGAGTTATAAATATTTGTGAACCTGAGTTGCTCGACGCTGAGATGGAACATCTCCACAATGCACTAACGGAGAACGGATATTCGTCCGCCGAAATAAAACGTGCGTTGAGGCAGCCACGCAGAAATCATACTGACGTACAGGCTACTGCAAAATCTAAGGTTTTCCTGCCGTTTGTTAAAAATGTAACGGAAAGAATAGGGAGGATCTTGACGAAGCAGAATATTACCGTAATTTACAAGCCCACCAGGAAGATACAGGAATACCTTAGGCCTGCCAAGGACGCTCGCAAACCATTGGAAAAATCTGGAGTGTATAGGATCCCATGCAGCTGTGGTGATGTTTATGTGGGTACCACCAAAAGAACTGTTTCTAAACGTTTGAAAGAGCACAAGGGAAATTGTAGAAGAAGAGAAACGGAACGATCAGCTGTTGCGGAGCATGCTTTCCAGCCAGGGAACCACAATATTCGTTTCGAGGAGACGCAAGTACTAGCGGCCACGAGCGGATACTACGAAAGGCTCTACAGGGAGGCAATCGAAATCGCTAAACACCCAAATAATTTCAACCGAAAGGAGGAGGGGGTCAAATTCAACGGTATATGGATGCCGGTGTTAAAGAAGATGTGTACCACTCGTCCACTACTGGGTGATGGCAACGGCGATCGACGGCGACGGACAGCGGCCAATTGCACTGACGCTTTCAAAACACGTGACGTCACGCCGCGGCGCGGGGGCGCGCGGACACGGAATTTAGCGGCAGTCAGTAGCGAGCCAGTGTGTGTGTTGGACCTTCCATCAAGCTATGGACCCCCTTGAAGATGTCTCCCCCAGTCGGAGACGAAACGTTGGGAATCACCTCAGAATTCATCAACCGACAACGGCATAACAGCCCGGATAATTATAATGGACATGATATTTCCGGCCGTGAAAGTTTACATTTTAGTAACAGCGCAGAAAGCGACGATGGATGCGTAATATGGACTGGGCAATGAGGGATCTATTGCATTTTGCAGGCGCGCTTTGGGTGTGTTGTGTAGAAGAAAGAAACCTGACGGCAATAGTCAAACACTAAGGAAAAATGAATGTTGTTAAAATGACTGTTTACCATGCTACCTCGAGTTAAGTGCGAATTTTTGGTGATGCAGTGAAGTATCTTATATCAACATAATGTCAGAAAAGCTGTGTTAATTATCAGTTGATGTGAGCTTATAACGTAGTTGAATATACAAAAATTATGGAGACTGTGTTTTGTAATTTCGTCGTGAGTTATTTAAATGTAGAAGTCCTTTAAAAGCCCTCGCTCCTATGTAAATCTGATGCGATGTCAGTGTTAAATATATGGTTCTTCAAGACGGCGACTGGGAAATTCCGAAAAGAAGATAGCAGTTATTCCATGAGAACGAGTAAAGACTTCGTGTCTCTCAATATATCGATCACTTAAAGTCAACCCGCAACAGAAGAAACTACCTTAGCAGAAAAATGAAATCGACTGCTCAAGACAATGACTGTATTGTGCGTTAAAGAAACTGCTATGACGAAAACGGTCTGTAAGTGGATTCGATTAGGGGTGTTCATTGTAAGAAAAAATGATACACGCACACCACACGTCAGTGTAACTTTACCCACGCACACGCCGTCAGCGGGTACTGAATGGCTAGAGTTGCTGTGCTATGTGACACGTAGAACGGCGAACAGAGTGCGTTAGCTCCGTTCGTCTTTAGTGTTGCTACCAGGCCTGTAAAGTTGCATAAGTGGGGTGAAGAGCGTCAGATAATCAATGATCACTGTGAGATAATAGTATCAGCGCCTGAGATAATATGAAAGAGGCCAGGTTGTCGGCCTCCATTTGGCTGTCTGATCGAATCGTCCAGTATCCCACTTTATGGAGAATCCATTTGTGGTGATTGCCCGACGCTGGAATGCATGGGAACTTCACGACAGGCATACTTGTGAAGATTCCGGTCGACCAATCATGACCAGCGAGGAGAGGGTCGCCGCATTGTACACCAAACTCATCGTCAACCCCACACGTGTGTGGCTGCCATCCGAAGGCAGGTAGCGGACTTCCTGCAACATTGTGTCATCCTGTACCATTGGTCAGTCTCTAGCAGCAGCAGCACTAGGACATACCGACCCATGCGTAGGCCGCCATTAACAACACGAAATAGAAACGACTGTAATTACAATGGCACAATGACCTGTACGAAACGGCTGCTGATGAATGGCGTCGTGTACTGTTCAGTGATGAACTGCGTTTCTGCCCTACCCCGGATGACCTTCATCGCCGAATAGAGCGGTGTAGTGGAGAGATGCCCCATTCTTGCACTGTCTTGAAGAGGCACAGCCGTTTTACTCCAGACGTCATGGTGTGAGGAGCCATCAGATGTGACTTCAGGACACGACTGGAACTAATTGACGGAATTATGACTACATAACTATTCGACAAGTACATGCTGCGTCCTCAGGAGTTATTTCTCAGCCGGCCGCGGTAGCCGAGCTGTTCTAGGCGCTTCAGTCCGGAACCGCGCGACTGCTACGGCCGCAGGTTCGAATCCTGCCTAGGGCATGGATGTGTGTGATGTCCTTAGGTTAGCTAGGTTTAAGTAGTTCTAAGTTCTAGGGGACTGATGACCTCAGATGTTAAGTCCCATAGTGCTCACAGCCAGTTATTTCTCATGTAATAGTATCGTGCCGCCAGTTTTCAATAGGACAATGCCCGTCCATACAAACCACGTCTTTCAGTGAAGTATCTGCGTGATGTTGAGACGGTCCCGTTGCCAACAAGATCCCCAGACCTATCCCCAGGAGAACACCAGTGTGCCCCACTCGGACGTCAACTTCATCCTGGTACCAGTATCAAGGTTATTAAAGACGAGTTACAACATTTGTGTGCCATCTTGTCTCAGAATAGGCTATAACGTTCTTATGATGGCCTTCCCAACCGAATCAGTGCATGCATCCTAGCCACATGGAGTGCAGCATCATAGTAATAAATGAGCTCGTGCTACCAAGTTCTTTATAAATTTGACTCGATATAACATAATTTGACTCGAGATAACATTACATATCCTCCCAACAGGTGAAATTCCGTTTCCTATCCTCTCTTTCTGGATGTTTTTATTTTCCTATCATGCTGTGTATGTCGGTAGCAAGTGAATATTATTAGTCGATACCCCACCAGGAGATTAGCCTTTGTACACAGTTTTATATAAGAATTGGCCATGTGCAAATACATTTCTCGGATTTGCCACCGGATCGTATTGTATAAATCCCACAATATTTCGTCAATGCAATATTCATCGAAACAAATGCTCGAGATCTTCAGGCGGTTGTAGTTGATGCTGTTACTGCTGCAAGAAGTGACTGATGACAGCAGCAACCACCACCACCTAAAAATGTCGAGCAGTTGCATTCATGAAATATTGTGGGACTTCTACAATACGATCCGACGGCATCAGTCGCGTCTTGCAGCAGTAACAGTAGCAGCTACCACCACCTGAAGATGTCGAGCAGTTGCATCGATAAATTGCTGTGCGATTTACACAATGCGATCCGGTAGCAAACCGGAGAAGTGTATTTACAACAGACCCGTCGGGAAAGCTTGAAAAGTCACGTTGGCAATATGGTTTCCGCAGTAGTGGTATTGAAACTCAAAATGTGTTTTATGGTATGATATCACGTCGGTTTAATGTATTTCATAGCGTTTTAATTTCTACGTAATCTGCATAACCTTTATTTGAATTTTATAACTTATTTGTTCTATAGATCTGAGGCTGAATAATGTAGGCCGAAACCATTCAATTCGTTTTAAAGCAGTACGACTGCAACGGGCAATCAATTATTTTCGTCCAGTGTTCACCTGTATGTGAGCTCTACCCTCCTACTGAATTAAATGTGGCTGCCTTTATTTAAATTTTAGACTACTAATATCAATAGAATATCGATTGTATTGGTGGGGTCAATATGACACGTTTCAGCATCTACCATCAACAGCTTAGGGCAGTGGTGCTTTTCTGTGTACTGCAAATTGTATCGATTCTTTAATTTACGATAGTGATAGTTATCGTGAACGCAAGTTATATTTTAAGCTTTCTGGAAAGTACTGTTATTGCTGTAACAAAATGTACTACCAAGGTAAGCTGCTGTTCCTGAATAATGCTTTACTACTGACAAGTTTTTGCTGGGAGTACCATTTTACAGTCGATCTACACAACATAAAGAAAAGTGAAAGTGTAAAATTACGTTTGTATAAGCGACAATCATAACAGCAGTATGCAGGAAATCACGTAAAGGCGTCCAAAGTAAGATTCACTTTTATAAAAATATCTTGGCAGTGAAACAACATAGCCCACGTAACATTTGTCTTGGTCAAAAACATTTACATCAAAACCTGCAAGAAATCGCCGTTTGGAGGTCAGCAATGTGGACAGCATCACATGTTCGTGTAGACGATCCCACATTAAATCAATCGGAGAGCGCCGTGCAGTCCATAATGGTGATAAAATTGGAATGAAATACTCATCTAGAAAACCTGGTACATACAGAGTGGACACGATACGATTTTTACACTAATAACACGCCGCCTGCAGTGGTTTCGTATGTCCTCTACATCTGCACCATTTTCAAATTTTAGACCAACTGATGAACTTGGTAGAACTGTGGGATGCCTGTGTTATTATAAAGTTTAGAGAATAAGTGACAGCATTGCATAAGGTATTTTATTACTTTATGCAAAATTATCTTGTATATTGAGTACAGATCTGGTTTTTAGAAGAGTGTTTAATTTCAGTATTATTGTCTTTATGGAGTGTATGGCGCTATCTAAGTGATACAATGGTAGTCTTCCACACACATTTTCATACACATACCGCCCCCCAAAGGTGTTTTCTTTTATGTTTTATTGAAAACTTACTGTCAAGGCCACTATATATTTATATTGCATACTTATACTAGTCCATTTCCCATTTGTCTCTCCGTCTGCTCCTTCACGCTGTCCATATCCATCTCCTCCACCCCTTCCATTGACCACCTTCTCCACCCTTCGCCCACTCTCTTTCCATCTCCTCCTGCCCCTCTCTCTGTCAACATGCTCCTGTCCATCTCTCTATACATCTGCTCATACACTATCTGTTCATCCCTCTTCCCCTCAATCATTCCTTCTCCTCCCCTCTCTCTATCAATCTCTCCCTCTTTCTCCTCTTTTTCTCCATCAACTCCTCGTTCTGTCTATCTCTTCCTCATCCATCGCCCTGTATATCACCGTTGATTCCCTTCCTCTGTCAATCTTTTCCCCTCTCTGTCCAGCGGCTCTTTTCCCCCACCTCTGTCCATTTCTTCCTTCCCCTCTCTCTGTTCATCTCTTCCTCCCCGTACCTGTCTGTATGTCTCCTACATATCCCTAGCTCCACCTTATCACGCTTGCACTGTTAGGGTATTTAGTATTCATTTCCAGATCGTAACAAATGTGTGTACCAAATTTATATGAGATCATTCCAAGGGTTAGGAAATGTGGAACGTACTGACTCATACATTGCCACATCCATTTTTATAATACAGGATCTATGAATTTTTCGTGACCAAGCAAAATGCTAGATTGGATATGACGTTTTGCGTAAAAATCGTTCATGGTAAGATGTCTTTGTTGGATTGTATGTTTACGTGAGTAGCCACACGCAATTTTCTACACTTACGTTAATGCTTTGATTGAAATTTACAAAAAAAATACTGTATCCTTCTCTCTTTGTGAAGTATTCATTCTACACTACTGGCCATTAAAATTGCTACACCAAGAAAAATGCAGGTGATAAACGGGTATTCATTGAACAAATATATTATACTTGAACTGATTACATTTTCACGCAATTTGGGTGCATAGATCCTGAGAAATCAGTACCCAGAACAACCACTTCTGGCCGTAATAACGGCCTTGATACGCCTGGGCATTGAGTCAAACAGAGCTTGGATGGCGTGTACAGGTACAGCTGCCCATGCAGCTTCAACACGATACCTCAGTTCATCAAGAGTAGTGACTGGCGTATTGTGACGAGCCAGTTGCTCGGCCACCATTGACCAGACGTTTTCAATTGGTGAGAGATCCGAAGAATGTGCTGGCCAGTGCAGAAGTGGAACATTTTCTGTACCCAGAAAGGCCCGAACAGGGCCTCCAACATGCGGTCGTGCTTTATCCTGCTGAAATGTAGGGTTCCGCAGGTATCGAATGAAGGGTAGAGCCACGGGTCGTGTCACATCTGAAATGTAACGTCCACTGTTCAAAGTACCGTCAATGCGAACGAGAGGTGACAGAGACGTGTAACCAATTGGCACCCCATACCATCACGCCGGGTGATACACCAGTATGGCGATGACGAATACACGCTTCCGATGTGCGTTCACCTCAATGTCACCAAGCACGGATGCCACCATCATGATGCTGTAAACAGAACCTGGATTCGTTCGCAAAAATGACGTTTTGCCATTCGTGCACCCAGGTTCGTCGTTGAGTACACCATCGCAGGCGCTCCTGTCTGTGATACAGCGTCAAGGGTAACCGCAGCCATGGTCTCCGAGCTGATTGTCCATGCTGCTGCAAACGTCGTCGAACTGTTCGTGCAGGTGGTTGTTGTCTTGCAAACGTCCCCATCTGTTGAGTCAGGGATCGAGACGTGGCTGCACGATCCGTTACAGCCATGCGAATAAGATGCCTGTCATATCGACTGCTAGTGATACGAGGCCGTTGGGATCCAGCACGGCGTTCCGTATTACCCTCCTGAACCCATCGATTCCATATTCTGCTAACAGTCACTGGATCTCGACCAACGCGAGCAGCAATGTCGCGATACGATCGACCGCAATCGCGATAGGCTACAATCCGACCTTTATCAAAGTCGGAAACGTGATGGTACGCATTTCTCCTCCTTACACGAGGCATCACAACAACGTTTCACCAGGCAACGCCGGTCAACTGCTGTTTGTGTATGAGAAATCGGTTAGAAACTTTCCCTATGTCAGCACGTTGTAGGTGTCGCCAGCGGCGCGATCCTTGTGTGAATGCTCAGAAAAGCTAACCATTTGCATATCACAGCATCTTCTTTCTGTCGGTTAAATTTCGCGCCTGTAGCACGTCATCTTCATGGTGCAGCAATTTTAATGGCCAGTAGTGTATTATGTAGCTCGACTTGTTACGCAGCTCCTGCCGACATTGATCGTAAATAAGCATTTTTCTCTAAAAACAGCTTGCGATTCTAAAATAAATTTCTGAGTAAATATCAAAGTTGCACAACACGTTTTACAGAAGCTGTCGTGCGCAGCCACTGCTGCCCTACTGAAATTCATGTAAATACGCGTGCGGAATTTCGGAGGTCGTAAGCGTTCGCTGGCTCTGCAGACGGCAGTCCTGCGCGACCCCATGCGGTCCAATAGTCACGCCCGAAGCGCTCGCCGCCCGCTCTGGCGTGCCAATTACGCGCGTGCCCGCTGTCCCACGACCCAGGACGGCGTCTTCGATCAATGGCACTGCACGCAGCTCCTGCGTGTTGCGCGCAGCGCATTGCACACTGCGGTCTTCCACAGCAGTGGCCAGCAATTGTACTAGGTGTCCCACAAATGGGTAGCCGAAAATGTCGTTTGTGTGTTACGAGTTTAGACTTACAAGGAGGGGACAAAACTCGTGTGATAGCAACATCCAGATATACATACGGCGGTAGTATCACTTGCACACGATGTAAAAGAGCAAAGCATTAGCGGTAATGTCTTTTATAGTGAGATAATTAATGTGGAAAGTTTTCCAACGTGATTATAGGCTCACTACTTTGAACACATAATTGTAGTTGGAGCTAGGCGCATGGGACATTCCATTACGGAAATCTTTAGGAAATTTTATTTTCCGCGACCCATAGAGTCAGGTGCGTGCCGGGAATACTAAATTTCAAGCTTAACACTCACCACAGAAAACGCAGTGGCCGAAAGGCTCCATTTAACGACCGACTTCAGTGGCATTTGCGTAGGGTTGTCAAGAGCGGCGTGCTGACCACATGCACCTCCATGTCTGCACCCAGTGGCACCTGTTGTTGAGTGTGACATGGCGGCCGATCGGTGCCGTTGTGCCCTCATGGCCTGTTCAGGCGGAGTTTATTCTTTTTTTTTTTTTTTTGTCAGTGCTAAAGGACAGGCAAGACTGCGTGAAATAACCGAAGAAATCAACGTCGGGCGTACAACAAACATATCTGATGGGACAGTGCTGCGAAATTTGGAGCAAATGGGCTATAGCCGCAGGTGACAGACGCGAGTGTCTTTGCTAACTGCAAGACATCGCCGGCAGCGGCGCTCCTGGGCTCGTGACCGTATTGTTTGGACCCTAGATGACAGGAAACCCGTGGCCTAATCAGATTAGTCCCGGTTACAGTTGGTAAGAGACCGCGGTGGTCTAGCGGTTCTAGGCGCTCAGTCCGGAACTGCGCGACTGCTACGGTCGCAGGTTCGAATCCTGCCTCGGGCATGGATGTGTGTGATGACCTTAGGTTGGTTAGCTGTAAGTAGTTCTAAGTTCTAGGGGACTGATGACCATAGATGTTAAGTCCCATAGTGCTCAGAGCCATTTCAACCATGGATTTGAACAGTTGGTAAGAGCTGATGGTAGGGTTCGAGTGTGGCGCTGTCCCCACGAACTATGGAACCAAGTTGTCAAGAAGGTAGTGTGAAAGTTGGTAGAGGCTCAATAAAGGTGAGGGCTTTTTAACGTGTTGTGGGCTCGGTCGTCTGGTCCAATTGAAACTATCACTCACTGGAAATGGTTGTAAGAGGTCCATGACTAAGGAATTTATTGCTAGCGCACTCGATCAGATGTAATTTCGATGGATTGCTCATGCGCTGCCTGCGATATGTAAGCTCAGACCAGAGAGCTGTGTTGTGTGCAGCAGGAACTGTGTATCAGTAGGAGGAGAAAGTAGTAGCGAGCACTCGCGTGTATGGAGTTGGCTGGGCCGGTCGTGGGGAGCGATGGCCGTGCCTGAACGATGTAGTTAAAGGTAAAAGCAGCCTCGCGCATATGTACTATCGTTATTTCAAGTCGCATGTAAATGTTTTTAAAAAATCTCTTAATAAAAATCGTTCTTATAAAACTTAAATTCTGACAATCATCCATCTCAATTTAAAGGATTTACTAATTTCTCCAATCCATGGTCATCCCGTTTATTGTAAAGAAAAATCTGTTGTTTCTTTTTATACATGAAAAGTCTATCAGCCAGCATTGCACTGGCTTATAGGAGCAGATACATACGCGTTTTTCGGCGACTTCATTGAGGTAAGATTTTTCAGTTTATTCAAACTGAATTTTCTGGGCCATGACGCAGCACTGCTGACGTCCAAATTTATCAGTTTAGATTTAAAAAATGTAAGTAGATCATTCACATTCATTCGTGCTTCTCCCATTCTTCGGAGTTGTGGGTATCTTCCAATGCATAGCTTGACGCTTTGTTTCTGGGTCGTACAGGATGAACCATGTTTCACCGCATCTGATGAGACTTCTGAGCAACTTCGGCTCTTCGTTGAGTCTTTCCATGAAACTATAGAAAATATTCTTCTGATGGTCTTGTTCCCGAGAGAGGTTTTTAGGAACCGTTCTTGCGCTAACTTTTTCCATGGTTAATTCATCATATGAAGTTTGTTTTAATGTCTCTTCGTTCGTGTTCACCAAGTCTGACATCGCCCGAATGCTCAATAGCAGGTGGTTCGCACAGTTTAATTAATTTCCGAACGTTTGCTTTAGTTCCTGAACTCACAGACCAACTAGTAGGTTTGTGTTCTACCTCTTCCCGAACGTCAGAAAACCGTTTGTGCTATTCAGAAAGTCGCGCACGTGACAGAGATTTATCATCAAAAACTCCTTTAACGTATGAAAATATTCTATTGGCGAGCTTTTTTTAATTTCGAGGTGACTTTGAGACTAATGCGCTGCTCGATTTCTAAATTCACAACGCTCGGGGGACCACTACAGAAAAATGTCCTCTACAACCAAGAATCAAAAGCGAACTAAATCAGGTAGAAAATCGAAACAAGTCTCTGCTGCTTTTGAACAGCTGGTAAAAATCGTGAGGCATCTTCTAATGTCATGTTGGATTTCGAACGGCATCTCGGCCGGTCTCTTTCTAGCCGCGGTCCCGTTCTCGTCTGTCTCGGTCTCGGTCTCGCTCGGCCGGACTTGTCCTCCTTCCCATTTCCACTCGTCGCATTTCCACTGCCGACTGCTCATAGTTAGTTCAGTATCGAGTTGTTCTTCGTTTCATTCGCTTACACGCCCATTCTAGATCTGTTTCAAACCTCTTTTGAACTCTGAACTTCTGGTTCTCTTCGTATTCTATTCAGCGTCCACGACCGCTAATTCAAATGTATTTTATAATTACTAAATTACACAAAAATCACGTGGTATCTAGTACATACATCTTTTCAGGTAACAGAACGGCGTATCAGCTTACTTCACTATTTCGATAAACAGCAGAAGAAATACTTCTAAAAAGGCAATATTTATTGTTATTACTAATACAAAGGACGCAAAGGACGTCGGCATGGCACACACGAGTGGCCATTTTCCGTCTTTTTTTTGAGCCAAGGTAAAAGAGAATGTTCACTGTTACGGAAGGCAGACCGACTTACAACTGAATAAAGCCCGCGCTTCGTGTATGGTGTTCTATTTTGCAAAGAAAATATAATAACTCCTACAATATTATTTCAGTGGAACAGGGTGCCGCACGTGTACTAGACTGCTCCTTGTCGCTTGCCAATCATCATCTATTGTGGCGAAGTTGTTTGCATTAGCTTCTTTGCTATTTCTTCACTGCCTAAATATTACGTGTTTATCTCTTCTGCTCGTAGCGGTCAAGAAATCATGCGAAATTGGCGAGCAGTCTGTACTCGGGGCCGGTGTTTCGTGGGCCACCTTATATTATTTCACTGCAATCAGCCACATAAGGCTACAGTTGGCTAAACGAGATGTCTTGCAGAATCACGAATATTAAAAGTGTGTGAGAATTCTGTTATGTATATAAACTTCTGTACTCCAGGGAGGATGCAAGTTCCCCTCTTGGCGCCTTCCATCTTCAGTCACCTATGCTACTAATTTTCAATTCTTGATAAGAACCATGTACCAAGGAAAATTAACAGTGAACGAGTGAAAATGAACGATTCCCAAATAAGAGCGATCACCTGTGAACTAGTTTCCAAGGATGAACGACTTTGCCCATATCTAATGGCAATTGGTGATTTCCACACATACAGGGCATTGTGGAAATGCTATAGCTAAAGTTGAAGATTTGTGCCGGATTGGGACTCGAACCCGCATTTACCACTTATAATGAGCGGTTTTTCTTCAGTGGCACCTCCCCGGTGCCCAAAGAGTGGCGGAGGGGCGAGGGGGTGGGGGGGGGGGGGGGGACGGTGGATAAGGTGATAAGGTGGGCAGGGGTCGCAACATGAGACCAGGACGTCACATTCGTTCGCTCCCACAGGAAGCAAGGAGAGAGTAGAGAACGTGGAGTAGAGGTACAAAGCACATCAATGATTTTGTTTTATTGTTTCTTAATTTTCTGATTAAATAATTAACTTTTTTTATTTTTAGTACCACGGATCATAGAAGGAAACCGACGTCGGGAGGGGAAGAGAGCGGCAAGTCGCCGCATTTAGTCGGGCTATCAATGCATATATATATATATATATATTTATATATATATATATATATATATATATATATATATTAGAGAAGAGCGTTCCAGTCACCAGAGAATAATCGGTACTAACAGCGGAAACGACGTGAAGCAACTCCTCGTGGCAGTAACACTGCAACTCCGGTGTGGGTTGAGAAAGACACAAGCAGTTCAGGGCACTCGTGAACCGCAGTTCAGTAGTGAAATCGAGTCATAAGCATCTGATAGTATCAGATACACGGAAAGGAACAGCGCTTTCCACAGGCAGCCCCGCACCTACAGCCTTAGCACTCTATTTGCGGACGTTAAGGTAGCTACCAGAACACTTGCCGTATGTGGTAACCCATGCCAGTGACTCCCTGACATCAAATGGCTCTGAGCACTATGGGACTTGACATCTGTGGTCATCAGGCCTCTAGAACTTAGAACTACTTAAACCTAACTAAGGACATCACACACATCCATGCCCGAGGCAGGATTCGAACCTGCGACCATAGCGGTCACGTGGTTCCAGACTGAGGCGCCTAGAACCGCACGGCCACACCGGCCGGCACTCCCTGACATCAGTACCACTACGAAGAACGAGAACTATATCGTCGCTTAAGCAGCGCAGCTGAGCACATCGCCACGGAGAGATACGAGCTAGGCGTTGACGGAGGCCGCAGAGCAATGACTCCATGGCGGAAACATACGACGGTGCAGAGATTTGGCAGCCTTGACGCACCGAACGACGTCGGCGATGGTACCAGGGTATCCCACACTGCTGAGCAGCTGGTACCAGGGTATCCCACATTGCAGAGCAGCCCTTCCAGGAAGTCATAATCGACCTCATCGAACGCCTGGCTGAAGTCAAGAATCGTCAAATGTCCAGCCACACGATGGGCATGACCAAAAGCGATTGTATCTCGACAGCGACAGACGGCAGCGCGGATGTTATTGACACCTCCCAGAGAGGTTTGATCAGGGCAAACCTCGTACCAGGCCTTCGGCTTAGGCCTCGCATCCAATAGACGGGTACAGATGTTCGTGTCGCTGTTGAGCAACGTCAAGGGACCGTAATCTCATATCCGTGATGTGTCCTGAGGTTTGTGGATGGGAGTGGGGAAACCATCGAGGAAACCGCCTGAGATATGCAAATAGGCAACATAACGACCCGACAAATTTCCCTCCTCAACGGTGCCAGTAGGGACGAAGTGTCCAATAAAACTATATTGGGAGGCCGTCAGGGCCGGATGGCTCGTTCAGAGAACTGGCCAGTACAGCATCATGGACTTCGTCCTTAACGTCGGTACGCAGATCCATCGTAGAGTCCCCAGAAATCGAGCCATAGGCTAGTCGGGAGACCGCCATAATGTTGGAAGGGTGGTGACGTGCAGAGCGCAACATAACATATTAGGCATGGAGGGCAGACCCCATATCGCTCCGGGTGTCTAAGCGTAACCCATCATCAATCGTAAGAACATTAATAAAAAGCCTCCGATGGTGGCGCCGTTCCAGTATCACGCGATTCATATAAGGAAGCTCCTGCACTAACCTGTCACATGTGGGTGCCATGACCATAGCCTCTCGAACGACGTCGAGAGTTGGCAGTGAGCTGGGCCTTGGCACAATTCCACGTTGTCTGACATGCTGTCGAATACGGCATCATAGTACATACCTAGAGAATGGTGAAGTAGGAGTCCTGGGTTTGTAGCCGCCACGCCGCGACCTCCCTTCCTTAAGCAATCAACGCCTTGCAGAGGGCAGGTTTCGGGTCGAGGTCCTACCATGACATAACAGACTGCATCACGGTGTCGACAACAAGTTGTCCACGTGGTCTCGATGAGCTGCCGGCAGACGGGTGAAGTAAGACGGATGGCGTTCGGTTTCCATGACCCCGGTGCCGCCACACACTTTAGAAGCAGAGACTGTTGGCACTGGTATATGCGTCGTGGTCAGAGAGCGAAACGGGCCAGGCTTCAGCAGCCTGCACCGACAACATCGCGCGAGATATAATCACGCCCGAGGCAACTGAAAGATGGGCTGGTGAAGTGGATAAACCGCAGAACATGAACATGATCCCAAGAGACCACAGGGTTGAGATGCTGGAGAACTGCCGCTAGCACCGCACACAGAGAGTAGCCTTCCGATAAAGGGTTTCTACGTGAGAATCTACATGATTTTGCGGAAAATAACTTCACTTTAATTCTCGGTCCAATTAGTCATGTCCCTCCGATATAAAAAGACTGAGCACCTGAATGTTTTCATATCGACCATAATAACAATGTTTTTCATATTTTACATTATATTCGCATGCTGGTCGTCCGGTCCAGATGAAGTAGTGAGAAGTTCGTCAAGTTATTGCTGATTCTCGGAGGCTCATACACATGTTTAACATGTTTTCTTACTATACCTCAGTACATCCGTATTCATCTTTTATATCTGAATAATTTAACAGCCGGTCGGTGTGGTCGTGCGGTTCTAGGCGCTTCAGTCTGGAACCGCGTGACCGCTACGGTCGCAGGTTAGAGTCCTGCCTCGGGCATGGACGTGAGTGATGTTCTTAGGTTAGTTAGGTTTAAGTAGTTCTAAGTTCTAGGGGACTGAAGACCACAGATGTTAATTCCCATAGTGCTCAGAGCCATTTGCACCACTTGAACCAATAATTTAACGAATGACTGAGAGTGTATGTGTAAGAATTCAATGTGTATAATCGCTGAAGTAAGGTACTCTGTTACTGTGAAGGTATAGCAAACTTCAAGAGAAACGTAGTGGTTAACAAAGAGGTTCCTGTTTATATTGGTCAAAGCTTTTGTGTAGATTACCACAATACGAATCGCTGGTTCACTGGTCACTTCCGTTGGAAGATAAACTCCGTTTCTCGTAGCGCGAGGTCGCCTGTCTTCTGTGGGATGTGTGATGGGTAAGGTCGGCTGCTCGTTAGAGTTCCTCTTCAATATTAAGTTAATGTTGTGTTTCATCTAAGTTTCCAAATACAGTCCTTTCATCGTTCTTAGTTTATTACCGTATGCGAGGAATTCTACTTTCAAGTTCGAAAGAGTTAGGTATATTAGAATCTAGGGGATATGTAGACTGTTGTTCAGTTCTACCGTTTACTCAAACACGTGGAACCGTGTTAAGTGTATTTGTGATGCAGTTTATGAGTTTATTGTTGCTTTCACGAGCGCATCTATACTGCGAATGATTTCCGCAGTATTAAGACTGATTTCTTCGCAATTAATCTCATCTGGTTAGTTTCTCCTCCGGTATTTACTTGTTCTTATTGCCATCTGACAGCGCCTAGATCTAAGAACCTTAAACTCGTAGCTCATGGACCCTTATAGTGACTTTTCTATAACCTTATTCCTTCATTTAAAATTCTATACTTACGTTGAGCACGGTTTTGTTTGTGAGGACTACATGATAGTGTTCTAATGAAAAAGTCTACACTCTTATAGCGTCAATTGTTTTATTTCACATGTTAAAAACAAAAGAATAGCCCCTCTTCCTAGCCACGTGTGTTGTGGCGAAGTCTTTTAGCTCTTTTACTTCTTTTCAGTCTCTCAAGCACTTATGAACGTAACTGTTCGTGATTAAACTGTCCTTTGATCATTCCTCTCGTACAGACTCTAAACTCTGCGGCGGACTCCGAAGTAAGGTACGATGTTTCATTAACATCAACGCACCACGTCACAGGGAACAGCAACCATCATATTACTTACTACAGGTATTCATGTGAGGAATTAAATATACCAAATGAAATTAGTGTTCTTTTGCCAGACTCTGTGCTTACGCTCAAAGCTAAAATTCCACTCTATGCTTCATCCAAGTCTACTCTAGGGTGCATTCCTTTTGCGCGACAGTTATATTGATGCAACTGTTTAGTATACAGCATTTCATGGAGTAAAGCTAGTTTGTGGTGTGTGCGAATGGTATTGACATTGACCATGGCTAAGTGGATGGGCTACGCAAACACGGGGGAAGCAGAGGGAGCTCAGTTTCAGGCCCCTGTGGAAGGGTAAAAATGGTTCAAATGGCTCTGAGCACTATGGGACTTAACTGCAGTGGTCATCAGTCCCCTAGAACGTAGAACTACTTAAACCTAACTAACATAATGACATCACTCACATCCATGCCCGAGGCAGGAGTCGAACCTGCGGCCGTAGCGGTCGCGCAGTTCCAGACTGTAACGCCTATAACCGCACGGCCATTCCGGCCGGCCGTGGAAGGGGAAAACGCTATGATGGGAAGGGAGCTGACCCCACCAAGGGGATTCCATAGCTCTGTATATTTCCAGAATGTTCATCCTCAGCATCGACAACATCCGCTTAGTAGGTACACGGCTCACCGGGCTGGTTCAGCGAAACGTTATCAGAGGTGTGCCCACAGGTAGCGTTAGACGCAGTACTGGAGGCAGCCGCGTCAGAAGCAAGTGGGAGAGCTGGAGTCGGGGAGAGAAGTCTTGTCGTCTGGCGCCAGAGCATCAGAGGACTGCGTATTACTGGGAGGATTGCCATCCTGTGCGTACATCCGATGGAGGCTGTCATCAGAAGGGGTACGGCGTTATCTCCTGCGTTTCCTCGGCGATCGTTGTTTCCTAACATGTGGTTCCGTTTTGGATGGTGAGCGACTGTCGTCCCACATGCGGCCAGACGGCAGAAAAACGAAGGTCGGTACAGCTCCACAATCAACAGTCACAGGCTCGGTGTTGTCGGCTTGTGTCTGCAGAAGGCCATCATCCGCTGGTACTGCCTCGAGCGTTAGTATAGGATAGATAGGCAAAACGTCAACCACGTCGTCAAGAGATATCGATTGTGATACCGATTGATTCAGCAGTGGTCGCTGCAGGCACTCCCGCTTCGGAGGCCTAAGAAACAGGTAACACTGTGGGCGCCGCAAGGAGAACGACGTCTCCGATCGACTTTTGAACCAGTCTATGTCGGAGACATTCAGAGTGGACATGGCATTCCTGGCCACAATCTGAACAAATACGCGGCTGGCCATCGTACATGACGACATTCTTGCAGCTAGCAATAACGAAGTTAAAAGGCACGTGTTTCCTCAGTTCACTTTTTATCTGACGGACACCACTGAGGACACAGAGGTCTTCCACCGTCTTCCACGTTAGAGCAGTGTGACTGACGACCTCTTCGTATGTTTTAAAGGCGGCCACCGCAACATCCGACGGCATTTCAAACGGGAGTTGGAAGACCCTCAACGTTCGGAGGCAAAATCCAGCGCGATCAACAACGAAAGCCGCTATACGGCCGTCAGAGTATCGGACCTTGAGTTCGGTAGAATTGTGCCGCTCAGAGTCGGCGCACAGTTCTTCATTCTCCAGCTTTATGTACACAGTGATACTACGGATAGAAAAATTAATTCTGAGAACATCCGTCGGCGGGAGAAGAATTTCGTCCCGTACTTACCGTTATACTTCATACGCTTTCGGTCGTTCATGATCCGATGGGAAAGTTAACTAAATAGTGTCTTGGCGATAAGGAAACTACATGACGCTGGATGAATTCGGACACGAACACGAGCTGCTACGCACTCTCGCTCGCAAGCAGCACAATAGGCGGGACGCAAACAAGTCGCGCTACCCTCACCACTGCCAAAGGCAGAGTTGTGATTCGGCCATTCAGATACTGTCTTTGACGGACTTAAATTTCCAACCTAACGCACCCTGCAATGCAGTAATTTCCAACCTAACGCACCCTTTAAACTCCTACTAATAAATTTATTGATCCCCGTAGAAGTTGGGCTGATGTCAGTGTATCCGCACTGAAACAAACGTCAAGGAATCGTAGCACTCTTATATATATATATATATATATATATATATATATATATATATATATATATATATATATATATATATATGTGTGTGTGTGTGTGTGTGTGTGTGTGTGTGTGTGTGTGTGTTTGGGTGGGTGGGTGGGTGGGTGTGGGTGTGTGGATGTGTGTGTGGGTGTTTGTATGTGTGTTTTAATGGTTTTCACATAGTCCATACGAGGTGTGGCAAGTAAATAACGAGACTGGTGTCAGAAAAGTGATTTATCGCTGAAATGCACTTATATTTGAGTGGTTTCAGCTCTGTCCGATAAACCATGCTACATTCATTGTATATATATAAACATATATTTCTGACACCAATCGCGTTATTTACTGGCTACATCTCGTATGGACTATGTGAAAATCATCAAAAACAGTGAGGCTTGCGTGTAACGGCCCAGATATAAAAGTTTTTCAGCCCTCGCTAGATTTTCCATCTACATCCACATCTACGTGATTACTCGGCTATTCACAACAAAGCGCCTGGCAGAGGGTTCAATGAACCACCTTCATGCCGTCTCTCTAACGTTCCACTCTCGAACGGCACGCGGGAAAAATGAGAACTTAAATTTTTCTGTGTGAGCCCTGATTTCGCTTATTTCATCGTGATGGTCATCTCTCCCTATGCAGGTGGGTGCCAACAAAATGTTTTCGCAATCGGAGGAGAAAACTGGTGACTGAAATTTCATGAGGAGGTCCCGTCGCAGCGAAAGACGCCTTTGTTTTAATGATTGCCACTTCAATTGACGTATCATGTCTATGACATTATCTCCCCGTCAGTCCCACCTGATGCGGATCCCACACCGCACAGCAATACTCCAGAATAGGGCGGAGAAGAGTAGTGTAAGCAGTCTCTTTAGTAGACCTCTTGCACCTTCTAAGAGTGTTCTGCCAATGAATTGCAGTCTTTGGTTTGCTCTACCCACAATATTATCTATCTGATTGTTCCAGTTTAGGTGATTTGTAATTGTAATCCCTAAGTTCAAAAATGGTTCAAATGGCTCTGAGCACTGTGGGAGTTAACTGTTGTGGTCATCAGTCCCCTAGAACTTAGAACTACCTAAACCTAACTAACCTAAGGACATCACACACATCCATGCCCGAGGCAAGATTCGAACTTGCGACCGTTGCGGTCGCGCGGTTCCAGACTGTAGCGCTTAGAACCTCACGGCCACTCCGGCCGGCGTAATCCCTAAGTATTTAGTTGAATTTACGGCCCTCAGATTTGTGTCACTTATCTCGTAAACGAAATTTTACTTGCAAATATAAAGGTAGGATCGAGAGTATCAAACTGTTGCTGAGAGTTGACCGAAAAACTATAAGTGAAAAAGCTCTGTTATTAACAGTTTTGGAAAAACCTTTTCCACGTTTCACTGTTAAGAACATCCAAGTTGCCACACTGCTGCACATTCCAGGGAATGTAGTACCTGCGAAACTGATGTTTCTGTGGGTTGGAGGAAGCGAACAATGACCTAAGAGGAGTCATGGCACTCACATAAAAATGCAAGACAAAACTTGATTTTTGTAGCAGTCTCTGCGTTGTATTCTTCCCGTCATAGAATATTTTTCAAAGACTGTTACGTAGGTATTTCTACGAAGTGAAGTGGCTGTAATATCTGTAGCGTATACTGTGATTTTAGTTCAGCAATCAATGCTTTATTTTACATAGCGAACTGATATGAAAATATTCACATTTTATTCTCAGTAATTTCCGCAACGCACGGTTCTTTCATGATCTCAGCAGAAGCAAAAGTTTACTCACTGATTTATCATTCTGTTTCCAGTTGTTTTTCTGACAAGCGTGCGTAGTAGCTACACACTTTTTAACGTAGTCAAGTGCTAAATATAGTCATGGATCATATTCGTAAAATAATTTAAGTACGGGATTTGTATTTTGCTTCTATTAATGCAGTGATTCACACATGTAACGTGTACTTCAAATATAGTATTCAACTGCTGAGTGAAACTCACTGTTGGTTTGCCCTGCGATGTGCAGGTCGACAGTGTTGTGGAATAAAACCTCATAAAAAGAAAATTTGAAAAAAAAAGAAAATTTATCTAATTAAATAGCAAAAGAAACCAAATGCGTGCTCAACAAATTTATGTAACTAAAGTTCAGCACCGAAACACGTTATGAACGATGCGCAATATGGAGTGCAATGTATATTCTGAAGGAAATTAGCTTTAAATTACCAACATAGTTCACTGAAAATTAATGTAATTGCTAGCAGGACACCTGATAATCTTGACTACACACTGTTTGCTCAAGAATGCAAGGTGAGATCTGCCCTGAAATAAAAGTGACTTACGTCTTGTTCAGCACGCTCTTTTTGTGTCTGGAATACTGACGTTCTCGAAAGCAAATGCAAATCAGCAGATGCAGCAGTTTAAGTTAAATAATCTACTGTATTTTTCTTCCTTCTGTCAGAAACGATACGTTGCTACGTGTGCCATTCGGTACAATACACACAGATAAAAATCCAAAACTTTACGATAAATTTTGGAGGTGAGTTTTCCTTCAAAGAAAATCGATTTTGAGCAGTCATGCCCTGATTATTGAGAAAAAGACAGCACAATATAATATTACTCTAACAACAACAAAATTCTCTCATTACAAAGTTACAAAAATACCTTTAAAATTCCTCCAACATCTTCTCCATCAATATAAAGAAAAAGTAAGTGTTATAAATCAGTTTTCCTCTCCATAATAAAATATTCTAGATAGCTACTCCCTCATTCATAGAAAACAGAGCAGATAAACCGGAACACGGAATCAAGGAATTCAAATGTTCAAACGTGTGTGAAATCTTATGGGACTTAACTGCTAAGGTCATCAGTCCCTAAGCTTACACACTACTAAACCTAAATTATCCTAATGACAAACATACACACCCATGCGCGAGGGAGGACTCGAACCTCCGCCAGGACCAGCCGCACAGTCAAGGATCTCATTCACTGCTCCTAATGCGCGCTCCTTCATCTTCGTCCCATTGAAGTAAAGGTGGATTTTATACAACAGCAGAAAACGTATGAGAATCTTACAATGCCGGTAATTTTTTAGAGAAACGTTATGAGGATGACAGATGAAAGCGCTACAGCTTGTTTTTAAAAGCTGGAGCATATTGAACTGTGTGTTGAGTGCAGGGCAGCTTTTTCCAGAGGCGGACATCAGCGACAGCAAAGCTGGGACACTAAATAAGTGGTACCTTGTGTTTCGATTGTGATGGCATGACAGTTGTGTAATGTCTGAAGCTAGTACTTCCGTCCTTGCACTCAGGAGCTGGTGTACTTGGCGTAGTGCACAGTAGTCACGTAGTTGCCTGGCCGCAACCACCCTAACTAAGTGTGTGAAGCACTGGCATGGTGATATCGTCGATTGCTGGATGAAGGTGCAAAAAAAAAAAAAAAAAAAAAAAAAAAAAGAAATCGTGCAAATGGCTCTGAGTACTATGGGACTTAACATCTGTCATCAGTCCCCTAGAACTTAGAACTACTTGAACCAAACTAACCTAAGGACATCACACACATTCATGTCCTAGGCAGGATTCGAACCTGTGACCGTGGCGGTCGCGTGGTTCCAGACTGAATCGCCTAGAACCGCTCGACCACTGCGGCCGGCGTGAAGGTGCGATATAACGAATGATTGCACAAGTTTACTTTTCATATCCTGTGGAAATATTGTAGTGTCGCGGAATACTAAAGAGTTGGAAACGTGGAATATTGTCAAAGTTTCGTTGCCTATGCCGAGAGCCAGAGGCAGTACGTTAGCCAAGAGGTAGGAGGATTGCACATGTATGGAATGTGTCGTCACGCAGGGGCAATGGCCTGGATACACACAACAGGCGAGAGAGAATTGCTTAGCACGCGGGTTTGTGTTAGACGGAGACTTTCGTAGAGTGCAAGACAGAAGTATAGCGTCAGCTGTACTGCATTTCATAACTGCGGTAACAACACGCAACTCTGTCGCAAGAACACCTAAGGGGCGATTACGACAGATGAATCAGCAGTATAAGTGGAACGAATGCATTCATCGCAAACGAGCATGACGTCAGGTCGTCGCTCGTGCTTCCTTTAAATACGCCAACTTTGATAGCAACAAAGCACTCGGACTCGCAGTTAGACTTGCAGTTAGATGTGTACTGGGTCGCTGCGTAGCGCTCAGCTCGGTGATCGACATGTAATCTTTATTAAGGCGATGTTGCAGCAAGGGCGGCCCATCCAGCAGCTGACGTGAGGGGACAGTACCAGCTCTGGTCCTCTCTGCTGCCGCTGTCAATCATCAACCCAGGATTAGCAGACATCGCGGCAGACTCACTCGCCGCAAATGCTGACCACATCAGTGAGCCGTCGTCGAGATCGTGTGGGGCCTAGGCGCTGTGCATCCGCCGTCACAGCCTGGTGAGCCGACGACGCTGGGGGACTGCAGCCCGCTCCGCCCGTCCACCGCAGACGAGCCACCAGGAGGAGCAGGGAAAAAGACGGGGTGGGATACACTCCACACTACGAGAACGCCTCTCGTGCCGACAGCGCCGGGACTCCAACCCGGAGCCACCTGCTGTCCGCCGTCGAGCTGGCCGGCCAGCAGGACGCCGCCAGCCACGCGCGGCCGAAGTAAGGGCATTCCTCCGCTACGTCACAGCACGCGGCGCTGCGCTAAGCAAGACTGTGCGGTCCGGATCTGGTGTCATCGCTACGAGTCAGCGAGGACTCGGGGAATGTCGTTGATATCACCAAGCCACACTGTACTTGGCAGGAATAAAGGTGTTATGAATTAATAATGTTTCTTTGGCGTTTCTGACGCTTCTACAGCCATTTCCTAGCATCCTCAGAAGTGGAGAGGTCGCCGCTCGGCCATCCAGTCCACCGTAGGCGACCGGGACCACCGGGGCTCCTACAATATGTTCAGAAGCTTTTTGAGGACATATAGGCAAGCGGAAGTCTTTCGGAATATGGCGACAGTGTTCCCTCACCATTTGAGATGCTCATTCAAAGTTGTACCCAATTCCTTCACTATTCTCTGGTTATAAGATGTTAAATTCTGATGGAAAACTAAGACTGCATTTAGTTGAAGTCGCAGTTTTTGCGCCCAGATTACCACAGAAGGCAGATCATAAAACATCTGGACAAACACAGTGTTTATACGAGGGTCGCGCAGAAAGTAATGCACCGCATTTTTTTTCTCCAACAGTTTTTTATTGAGCATAATGAGAATTACACACACGAAAGAATGGTGTGTTCTTTACGCATCCTGTTTCTTCACGTAATTTCCATCCCGTCCTAAGGAATTCCTCCAGCACGAAACAAGGGCGTGTATGCCTTGTAGGTACCAATCCTTGTCCTGGTGGCGGAGCCAGTGCTTCACTGTGTAAATCATCTCCTCATCGCCCTCAAAATGTCTTCCACGAAAGGCATCCTTTAATGGCTCAAACCAGTGGGAGTTCGATGGGGCTAGGTCAGTTCACTAAGGTGGAATGGGTAACACCGTCCAGATCTATTTTGCGATGTGTTCAGCAGTTCTCAGACTTGTACGGGGCCGAGCGTTATCGTGTTGCAGCAAAACATCTCGGTTATTGAAGCCCTGAAGTCGCCGGTATCGCGTCTTAAGTTTTGTTAATAGTTGTGTTAACATATGCTTCTGAATTGACGGTACCGCCTGTTGGCATCACATCAATGAGAAACACGGTGATCCTGACCTTACCGGCGGAAGCAGTTGCTCTGATTTTTTTCATGTGTGGGGACTGGGAATGGCTCCTTTCTATCGACTGTCGTTTTGTTTCGGGCTCAAAATGGTAAGCCCACGTTTCATCACCTGTCACCATCCGGGACAAGAATGCCTCTCTCTCAGCTTCACAACGTTGCAACAAATCAAGAATAACGTTTTTTTCTGTGCAGTTTGCAATCCACCGTTAGACACCTCGGGACCCATCTTGTACACAGTTTTGAATATCCAAGAGTGCAGATGGTTGCACCTACACTTCCTTTGCTGATTGACAAACGCAGCTCCAACTGTCGAGTCGTAATGCGTCTGTCCTCGCGAATGACAACATCAGCTCGCAGCAACATGTCACGTAAGACAGCTGTGGATGGTCTCCCCGACCGCTGCAAATCCTGGAACTCCGCCGAACCGCTCCGCACAGACGCCATTTTGAAGCTGTTCTGCAGATACTCTATTTGTCGAAAGTTCTGAAAGTTGGGGTGCTCACGCAGGAGCCTTCAAATAATACAAACGTAACGTTTCGCATTCGTAGCATTTTTTTCGGCTGAGGAAAAAAAATGTGGTACATTACTTTCTGGGCAGGCAACGGCCTTGCCGCAGTGGATACACCGGTTCCCGTGAGATCACCGGAGTTAAGCGCTGTCGGGCGTGGCCGGCACCTGGAAGGGTCACCATCGAGGCCGCCATGTGCTGTTGCCGTTTTTCGGGGTGCACTCAGCCTCGTGATGCCAATTGAGGAGCTACTCGACCGAATAGTAGCGGCTCCGGTCAAAGAAAACCATCGTAACGACCGGGAGAGCGGTGTGGTGACCACACGCCCTTCCTATCCGCATCCTCACCTCAGGATGACACGGCGGTCGAATGGTCCCGATGGGCCACTTGTGGCCTGAAGACGGAGTGCTTTTTTACTTTCTGGGCAACTCTCGTATTTTTGTCTCTGGTCCCTGCGAAAAGCTGGAGGTCGCTGGCGTAGAAATGCAGTACAGGGCTATTACAAATGATTGAAGCGATTTCATAAATTCACTGTAGCTCCATTCATTGACATATGGTCACGACACACTACAGATACGTAGAAAAACTCATAAAGTTTTGTTCGGCTGAAGCCGCACTTCAGGTTTCTGACGCCAGAGCGCTCGAGAGCGCAGTGAGACAAAATGGCGACAGGAGCCGAGAAAGCGTATGTCGTGCTTGAAATGCACTCACATGAGTCAGTCATAACAGTGCAACGACACTTCAGGACGAAGTTCAACAAAGATCCACCAACTGCTAACTCCATTCGGCGATGGTATGCGCAGTTTAAAGCTTCTGGATGCCTCTGTAAGGGGAAATCAACGGGTCGGCCTGCAGTGAGCGAAGAAACGGTTGAACGCGTGCGGGCAAGTTTCACGCGTAGCCCGCGGAAGTCGACGAATAAAGCAAGCAGGGAGCTAAACGTACCACAGCCGACGGTTTGGAAAATCTTACGGAAAAGGCTAAAGCAGAAGCCTTACCGTTTACAATTGCTACAAGCCCTGACACCCGATGACAAAGTCAAACGCTTTGAATTTTCGGCGCGGTTGCAACAGCTCATGGAAGAGGATGCGTTCAGTGCGAAACTTGTTTTCAGTGCTGAAGCAACATTTTTTCTTAACGGTGAAGTGAACAGACACAATGTGCGAATCTGGGCGATAGAGAATCCTCACGCATTCGTGCAGCAAATTCGCAATTCACCAAAAGTTAACGTGTTTTGTGCAATCTCACGGTTTAAAGTTTACGGCCCCTTTTTCTTCTGCGAAAAAAACGTCACAGGACACGTATATCTGGACATGCTGGAAAATTGGCTCATGCCACAACTGGAGACCGACAGCGCCGGCTTCATCTGTCAACAGGATGGTGCTCCACCTCACTTCCATCTTGATGTTCGGCATTTCTTCAACAGGAGATTGGAAAACCGATGGATCGGTCGTGGTGGAGATCATGATCAGCAATTCATGTCATGGCCTCCACGCTCTCCCGACTTAACCCCATGCGATTTCTTTCTGTGGGGTTATGTGAAAGATTCAGTGTTTAAACCTCCTCTACCAAGAAACGTGCCAGAACTGCGAGCTCGCATCAACGATGCTTTCGACCTCATTGATGGGGACATGCTGCGCCGAGTGTGGGAGGAACTTGATTATCGGCCTGATGTCTGCCGAATCACTAAAGGGGCACATATCGAACATTTGTGAATGCCTAAAAAAACTTTTTGAGTTTTTGTATGTGTGTGCAAAGTATTGTGAAAATATTTCAAATAATAAAGTTATTGTAGAGCTGTGAAATCGCTTCAATCATTTGTAATAACCCTGTACATTGTTGCCTGCTTTCAAGTAACTTTCAGAGCACTTCAGCGCGATATCTGGAAATCCTTTCTGTCGCCTTCTTTTAAGGAATACTTCAAAGTTGACAATATCAAGAACTTTTCTGAAGATTTGTAGTATCAGTAATGTGCCATCATGTTCGTACGTGGTAAGCTCCAGGCATCGGCTACCTTGATTAGTGGAGTGCTTGTGATGTTGCAAGCGTATTGTCATATCGTTGGCTTAGTTGTGGAGTATCTTTGCGGGCAGCCGCGTCTGTAGTGAGTCGAGCACGGGACACGAAATTGTTATGTTGTGTAGCGTGTAGCTCTGCATGTAGAAACATTGTTAGTATTCAGGTTGAAGTGCTGCTACAAGTCCTATTTTAGTAAAGTGATGACATGCGGAAATGGTTCAGAAGAAAGTGCGTCAAGAAGTAATTGAAAATGTGCAGTGGCCTTAATAACGTATTTCGCATAGCTTCGACCATCCGCGCCGTGTTCGGTCTCCAAGAATGAGAAAATGTGAATCAGTAATACTATTTACCACAAAAGAGTGCAATTAGGTGCCAGTGTCTTGTAACGAGCGTGAGAACATGCGTTCGATCATCGCGTTCCGCATCATCAACAATCAGCCGCGCCGTGACGGTTACGCGCACGCTCGTACAAGTGAGAACTGATAACTGAAAAATTAACTTTACGAACAGTGTTATATCATTACTAGTGACAAGGAGGACTATTACCAGATATCTGTATGTGTGACTAGCGTAAGAGTTTCGTTCGATCATTTGGCTTCCGCATCATCAACAATCACCTGCGTCATGTCGGTTACGTGTACGCTCGTCTGAGTTATATTTTTGGACTGTTAATCATCAAGATTGTAAATTGGGATAAACATTTACGATTTAGAGTGTAAACAGTGCAACCTGTGGTTTCTATATCGTCTCAGAATATAGATGTTCATACCAGACATAGGACAGTGTTGTGTTTTAACGTTGAGTGGCTCCCCTAAACCTGCTTGCATATTTCAATAGATAATTTCAGGCAAGCCGACAGCAGTCTGTAGCAGGACAATGCGGCCGCCGCGGGATTACCAGGTACGTGGAGTGGACAAGGCGCACGGTCACGAAACGAGAAGTCAGTAGAAGAGTTACCCCCCACCCATTGGTACTCCCGGGCGTGTTACAATGTGATGCTTACGAAAGATGGACTGATATTTGTTATACAAGCTGAATTTGCACAAGAGTTCAGAATTTGGTGGAGAGCACTATATTCAAAGGCTTTGGGCACAGCAGATAATACACTTATTGGTCACAAGGCGATTGCAAGTTTTCTATCTTAGGGATAGGTCGTAATGTCTTTCTTTTCCACGGAGTGGGGCAGGTTCCGCCCGCGACGGAAAAACGAATGTGTCTGTTAAGACATTCGTCGCCTTGGTTACGGTGACACCGTCATTCCCTATCGCTACAGAAGGGATTCTACATCTAAACCTACATCTATGCTCGGCAAGCCACCTGACGGTGTGTGGCGGAGGGTACCTTGAGTGCTTCTATCGGTTCTCCCTTCTATTCCAGTCTCGTATTGTTCGTGGAGTGAAAGATTGTCGGTAAACCTCTGTGTGGGCTCCAATCTCTCTGATTTTATCCTCATGGTCTCTTCGCGAGATACACGTAGGAGGGAGCAATATACTGCTTGTTCCTCGGTGAATGTATGTTCTCGAAACTTCAACAAAAGCCCGCACCGAGCTACTGAGCGCCTCTCTTGCAGAGTCTTCCACTGGAGTTTATCTGTCATCTCCGTAACGCTTTCGCGATTACTGAATGATCCTATAGCGAAGCACGCTGCTCTCCTTTGGATCGTCTCTATTTCTTCTGTAAACCCTATCTGGCACGGACCCCACACCGGTGAGCAGTATTCAATTTTGTATCCCGCCTGGGAGGCGGCGCGTGGGTAGGAACAGGAAAAGGAAAAGGTACTAATCTCTCGGTACTGCAGATACAGTTAAGGCACCTTTGCTAGCGGATAACGTATGCAAACATATTGCATAACTTGCAATGTGGTGCGAAGTTGAAGCGAAGTGTCCTGTCTGTCTGCACCTGATGGAATGGGCTGAACCAGTTGCGGAGCTCGTAAACCTCGACAGCACCAGCTAGAGGGTGCTGTCGTCTCTCGTGTGCCAACCTAGCAGAGCGGACCTATGTTGTGGCATCGTAGCTATCGATACCACAATCATGCAGTGCGCGAACAAGTGTACTGTAACCTACTGCTTTTCTAGTTGTATTTGCTAGTATGCGTTTCAGGTGGAACGTGTCCTTGCTAGTTACGTAGACTGGGGAGTCTCGTGGGCGATAGTTTTTTACCGCATGGGAGTTGACTGGCGCAGAGAAGAATTCGTTTAGTTTGTCAGCTGAGACCTGGAAACTAGTTTCTTATTTAATCTCTCCAACACCCGAGCTACGGAGAAACTTCCAGTCAGTCACAGTGTTTTATCACTGCCTGCAAAAGAACGAATTATCCTGAAATTCGCATTCCGAATGCATTACTTTACCCTGTTTAGTTGTTTTCTGTGTTGTTCTTAACTTCAGGTTTCGGATGTGGTGTGAAACGTTAATGAGCTGCACCACTATTCTTCAATAGTTTATGCAATTCAGTTGTCAGTCATGGAACCGGAGGTCTTCTTACAACGGA
This sequence comes from Schistocerca serialis cubense, assembly GCF_023864345.2. Taxonomy (NCBI): domain Eukaryota; kingdom Metazoa; phylum Arthropoda; class Insecta; order Orthoptera; family Acrididae; genus Schistocerca; species Schistocerca serialis. The sequence continues at coordinate 102,814,400 of NC_064642.1, read as the reverse complement.
CTGTACACTGGCGGACGTGGCTGTTGTAGAGGGCATTCAACTTGTCAGCTAGCTTATGGATTTTGTCATCAGTAACGGGCTCTCTGGTTATTTGATGTCATGAGGTTTTTGAGTAAACAGCAGTTAGAGCAGTTCCTACCAGTTATGTAATGCGATTTGAACTTTGGAGGGCTTGCTAGTTGTAGGGTAGAAACATCATTATCATGTGCTGAGAGGTCTGGAGCTGAAGTCTAACCATATCTCCTACTTTGTCAACCATTTTCGCCGTTTGGTTGGTTGATCTGAGGGAACAAAACAGCGAGGTAATCGGGCCCATCGTATTGGGAAAGGATGGGGAAGGAGATAGGCCATGCCCTTTCAAAGGAACCATCCCGTCATTTCTTTGACGTGATTTAGGGAAATCAAAGAAAACCTAAATCAGGTTGGCCGGGCGCGATATTGAACCGTCGTCCTCCCGAATGCGAGTTCATTGTGTTAACCACTGCGCCATCCCACTGGGCCCATTTTCGGTCGTGTTACATCTATAAGACTATGACTGTGCGCTCTGCGGTGCGCAGGATATACCTGAAGAATATTCATGTTGTTGCAACTGAGCAATAATCTTAGGTTTAGTGTCGAGGGAGCGTCTGTCATGAAGTCTACTTTCACCCCTCCCTTTATGATGGCGTGTTCATATTGGCACTAAAGTGTAGAAAACCATTCAACTGCTAAGCTCACATAAAATATTCCTTAATTTAAGATCACCGGTTATTCCTGTCATCTTCAGGTCTTAACTCCTTTTCATTGGACAACACGTTGATTTTACGCTAAACCTCACGCACAAGATGTAGAGTGGACAAAACTTAGCCCACTTTAAAAGGTTCGTCTTCGCTAAAATATTTTTTATCCGCTTGATGTCTTGTGCTAGAGATTCAGTATACTGCTTTACAACAAAACGATTTTAAGACCTGAAGATGACAGCACTGTCTGTTTATACCATTTGTCTCAAACAAAGAAATATTTTATGAAATCTTGGCTGCTGAATGGTTTCTTGCGGTTAAAAAAGATCACCCTTTAGTACTCTCAAAATGAGAAAAGACAATGAAGTGAATTTAAATCCAACTGAAAGTTAAGTTAGTCGACTTGTAGACGTTACCAGGTGCGCATTTCTGACTCTGTACACTTATTTCAACAGATTCATCCTGTCTTTCTTCGTAGGATCTGACGTGCTTAAGACGGTGATATCGAACATATGAATCGACACCACTGGGGTTCTTGTTTGGCCTGTCCGCCCTAAGAAATGATACAAGGATATGTCTGGTTTTCGCCACGTTTTAGAATGGAGGTCTACACGAAATTTATGTTGGAGGAAGAGGAGGCTCAGTTGTCTGTAATATGCAGATGAGGATTGGATGTGAGATTGCGCTTCTAACAACTCTGACCCATGCTGGCGGGAGGTTTGCAGGAAGCTGTTTGTCAGGTTAACCCTTTAGTTTGCGCCTCCCCGCGGTGTGGGACAGTGACCGACACTTCAAGGAGGCAGTATCTTATACTTTGCGTACCCTAGCAGATCTACCTCACGGCCGCCGAAGGAGAAATTGCGGAGTAAAGATTTCCAAGGACTAAACTGGTATTGGAAACAGAGGAGTATTTGTTTCGTGGAAATATGATTGAGATAGTGACAACTGAGAGACAACCAACCCTTTGTTTTAAAGGATGAAAAGTCATTCGTGTCTTTTACTATTCAGAGTGGAAAGAAAAAGGGAATGATTTACACTGGAGCGCCAAAGAAATTGGTTTAGGCATATGTATTCAAATACAGAGATATGTAAACAGGCAGAATACGGCGCTGCGGTCGGCAACGCCTCTGTAAGACAGATAGAGACTGGCCCAGTCGTTATACCGGTTATTGCAGGTGAAACATCCCCTTTGAACAATTATACATGACTGTGCTTAAACTGACACACAATATTTTTAGCGCAACGCAATCTGACTTTCAAAAATCCCTACAAAAGAATGGCCCTGACTAACATTAACTTATACGTTTCACGAATCACTTACCTCACAAAAATCTTCGTTACTCGAACTACTGCAATACAGCGAGCGCCACTACTGCCAGCTAAATAAAAGATTCAAACTACTGAAGGCACTAACTACTGATAGGCATAGTTAGCAAATGAAAGATTTTGATAGAGAACAAACAATGTATTTACCTTAAATTGTTCAAAAGTCATATTATATATATATATATATATATATATATATCAGTTCATGACATCCAGTCTTACAAATTTACTCTTTCTTAATGAGACACGTCCAGATCGTCCGCTCTCAAAACTCCGCCATCTCTCTCCCCACATCCACCACTGCTGGCGGCTCACCTCCAACTGCGCAACGCTACGCGCTGTTAACATCCAGCTGCCCAACACTACAATGGCAGACAACAATGCAAACTAGCCACAGACTGCACACAGCACAGCCAGTTATTTTCATACAGAGCGCTACGTGGCGTTACCAATAAGAAAACCTAAACAGCCTACTTACGCAGGTACAATGACAAGTTATCAGGATTTAAGTTAGTTTGAACGTGATGTATAGTCGCCGCACGAGTGATAGGACACAGCATCTTCGAGGTAGCGATGAAGTGGGGATTTTCCCGTACGACCATTTCACGAGCGTACCGTGAATATTAGGAATACGGTAAAATATCAAATCTCCGACATCGGTGCCGCCGGAAAAAGATCCTGCTAATACGGGACCAACAACGCCTAAAGAGAATCGTTCAACGTGATTCAACTGCAACCCTTCCGCAAATTGCTGCAGATTTCACTGATGGGCCATCAACAGGTCTCAGCATTCGAACCATTCAACGAAATATCATTGATATGGACTTTCGGAGCCGAAGGCCCAGTCTTGTACCCTCGATGGCTGTACGACACAACGCTTTACACCTCGCCTGGCCCCGACAACACCGACATTGCCCGATTGGACGAGTCTCGTTTCAAATTGCATCGAGCGGATAGACGTGTACGAATGTGGAGACAATATCCATAGACCCTGCATGTCGGCAGCGGACTGTTCAAGCTTGTGGAGGATCTATAATATTGGGGGGGGGGGGGGGGGGTGCAGTTGTAGTGATATGGGATCCCTGGTACGTTTAGATACGACTGTGACAGGTGACAAGTATGTAAGCGTTCTGCCCGATCACCTACATCCATTCATGTCCATTGTGCATTTCGACGGACTTGGGTAATTCTAGTAGGAAAATGCGACACCCGACAAGTCCAGAATTGCTGCAGAGTGGCTCCCGGAACACTCGTCTGTATTTAAACACTTCCGCTGCCACCAGACTCAACAGACATGAATGTTATTAAGCTAATGTGGGATGCTTTGTAACGTTTGTTGTGAAGAGACCACCGCTCCCTAGTACGACTACGGATTTATGGACAGCCCTGCAGGATCCATGGTGTCAGTTCCCTCCAGCACTACTTCAGATATTAGTCGATCCGATGCCACATCGTGTTGCGGGACGTCTGCGTGTTCGCGGGGGCCCTACACGATATTAGGCAGGTGCACCTGTTTCTTTGGCTCTTAAGTGTAGAAGGCCGAAGTTACTAGCAGAGAAAAGGAAGTTTAATAACTACAAAATTGACATACAAAACTACAGTCACTGTTACTGTTAGCAGTAACCAAAATTAAGTAATAGCAACAATTAGGTGTAATATAGTAAGGCCATTAGGTGTACAGATACGATTAAAACAAAATTACAAAGCTAATACAACTATAGCACAGTAATTCGGAGTATAAAGGCATTTGCGTGGGTCGGCTCCTGTGAACTGCTTCTGTAATATAGGCCGAGAGTGGAGGGAGCGAGTAGGAGCAGGAGAGGTGAAGCACTTCGGTACTGCATGTAACTTTAACACTTTTAATAGACGGAAAAACACAAGTAAATATCAAATGCATACATAACTTTGGCTAGGATGAGCACGTAGGTGTGAAGCCGTAGTCCATGTCTAATCCTGTGAAGTTAGGATGACTGTTCTGTATAATCTCAAAACTAACAAGTACTCTTTGCTGACCAAACTTAACTTAACGTAACTGATACAATGTCTCAATACCAACTAGCGCACTCGGTAGTAGAAGCAGTATTTCCAGGCCGTCTGCCCTTGATGAAATGGGCCGAAATCAAAACGGCACTTCCTGAGCTCCACAGCGTCGGCCAGAGGGCGCTGTGGTCAGCGTGGTTAGTATTCTCTCGTAGTGCCAACTTACGAGAGTGTAAACCTACGTTGGGGCATCGTAACTATCGACGACACAAAGGCTGTTGCACAAGGTTAGTACTACACCAACGAAAGTGGTGTTAAGCATACACCGTAGCTCAGGTACTTCAAATTGTTCACCTCTATCTTAGTTTAACTATCTTCTTTCCAGCTACTACTCTTCATCCCACACGATAACTACTGTCAGCATCTGCCTTGCTAACCCTAATGCACCGTTTTTCACGAGCGACGGTTGTAAGCAGTTTGTCTGTATCTTCCCCCTCGTATTCAGCTACGAGAAACAAAGGCTCTGAGCACTATGGGACTTAACATCTATGGTCATCAGTCCCCTATAACTTAGAACTACTGAAACCTAACTAACCTAAGGACATCACACAACACCCAGTCATCACGACGCAGAGAAAATCCCTGACCCCGCCGGGAATCGAACCCGGGAACCTGGGCGCGTACGCGAAACATCCGGATACTGTATCGTCTGAGATAATTTTCTAAAACGACCGTCACAGCAGACAAATTTTCTCCGAATTCTTGTGACTTTTTCTCGTAGTCCGAAACGGATGTGTTTAGGAGTCTTTTTTTCTGCGGTAATGCTAGTAACAGTTCGGCGAATTTCGATTAAGACTGCTGCCGTTTCTTCGTTTGGCACAGTGCACGCAATCAGGTCGAGAGTATCGTTGTACCTGAAGCCCTGCACGTGCTTCGGAGTTGACCAGTTTCGCTGTACCGGGAACCGGCGAGCCACGCGCCACCATGGGCCGGGCTGCAACACCTACTGCTTCACCGCTGCTGGACGTGCTGTTGTTTTTGTTCGAGTCTGCCCTTTTCCCAGTAAAGAAACTGGTGGAGCACTCGTAATATAGCACTTCTGTGAAGAACGCCGCTTTTCAAACCAGTTCCACTTGTATTAAACACACACACACACACACACACACACACACACACACACACACACACACACTCGTGAAAACAACATCGATTTCGACGAATGTTAGTGAGCCGTACTTGACAGACTTTACACTACAGCCGCCATCTTGTTATAGGACAAGACATCAAACTAAAAAATATCAATCCCAAGTGTGTGCATGTGTAACGGATTTGCCTAAATGAATGATGTCAGTAACTTCACCAAAACATGTAGATTATAAACAAGCAAATTGAGAAAAGTGTGGTAACCCTTCCATGACGGCGCTGTAACAGGGAACCGGCCTTTCACGCTGTTGTTATCCCTAACGTTCCTGCTTCTCCACTTAAAGTAACGTTGACGTACGTCATGATCTGTGCCTCTTCATTAGTTGTCTTTAAGAGATGCTCCTAATAATATACTGCACCTCAGCAGTACATTCATAAAATTTCCTCACATTTTATTCAGTAGTACAACAATCTCATAGTAGCTTCTCAATATTTTGGGTGTACTACTCCACGTCAACGATCTACCAAAGACGACACCTCCACACAACAGATTTTCTTGCAGTTCTTGAACAGCAACTATCAACAATTTATTTTATATAACACCCATGGTCTCCAGCATGTCTATCTACGATAAAACTGCGTTACGCAGTTCTTATTTCCTATGGATAATTAGGTGGTTCTCAAGACTTCAGTCGTGGGTAAGTCCAGTCTCAAAACAGAATTTCCTTGCCAGGCCTACAGCACAGTTCCGAGGAGGGTATTTTGATCCTCAGTAAATATTAAATGATATATTTATAGTTGGTGATGTCATCTTGACTAAAGAACACCAGCAAAAGAAAAAAGGAAAGATTAGCAGCTGCTGCAAAATTTCAGGTTAGTCATTGTCTTACACAGACTGTTTTCATATTTGAAATAAATTCCTTATGCTACGATTTTTCGCTATTGTCTAATTTCGTTTTCTTGAGTATTTTCAAGGTACCTGGCAGTGAAACAAATGAAAAGACGTTACAGGAGCTCGAAGAATGAAGATGTAAAATAAGATATACCCAAAAAAAACTTTCTACACTCCTCTGTCACAGTGAATAGTTATAGCCCCATATCTATTTTACAAACATTACTGTGTACTTAGAATGAAATTTTCACTCTACAGCGGAGTGTGCGCTGATATGAAACTTTCTGGCAGATTAAAGGTTCGCAGGAGAGCTTCTGTAAAGTTAGGAAGGTAGGAGACGAGGTACTGGCGGAATTAAAGCTGTGAGGACGGGGCGTGAGTCGTGCTTGGGTTGCTCAGTTGGTAGAGCACTTGCCCGCGAAAGGCAAAGGTCCCGAGTTCGAGTCTCGTTCCGGCACACAGTTTTAATCTGCCAGGAAGTTTCATTACTGTGTATTGTCTGACAGTGTGAAAGGAAGTGGTTACCTTTGTAAGGTGTCTTAATTAGTTATGTAGAGCGACTCTACAAATTTCAGCTATCTTTTTCTGTGCGCTAATAGTACTCTCCTGGTCTATTAACATAATGAACAAGTAACTGAGATGTTATTTTCATAATTCATATTACTGCTTGTAAAACATGTGTAATTCCACAGTCCGCAGCTCGTGGTCGTGAGGTAGCGTTCTCGCTTCCCACGCCCGGGTTCCCGGGTTCGATTCCCGGCGGGGTCAGGGATTTTCTCTGCCTCGTGATGACTGGGTGTTGTGTGCTGTCCTTAGGTTAGTTAGGTTAAGTTGTTCTAAGTTCTAGGGGACTGATGACCATAGATGTTAAGTCCCATAGTGCTCAGAGCCATTTCTTTTGTAATTCCACGTGTTGACTACGGTCAAGCTGGGGACTGAATTAGCTGTTCACTATTGAGAACCTGTGTTTTTCCGTTTATTCAGCACAGCCGCCTAGCAGAGAAAGACGGTGGAGGGACGCAGGCATCCATCCGTCGCCAAGTACTAGAAGCTATATGGTGAGATTCGACAAGAAATGATTTTCCGTGATAAAATTCAGGGGGCGTGGTACTTGTTAACTTTCTGGAGTAAGTCGTTTCGGTAATTGATGGCCGCACTAAGTTGTCTGTTTTGCATCTGTGAATAGTGTTTGTTCTTCTGAGTTCCCTTGCTGACAAGCTCTTCACTTGACCATGGCCAATATTCATTATTTGATACTGAAATTAGTACCAAGGTGGGAGTTACACATAGTTGTCTCTTTTACTTTGCTTTCATTGCAACCACAATAAAAAATTTTCCCACTAGAATACGGGAAGTGAATTGCATCTTTTACAATCGTGCATTTTCATTTAGTAGTTAGACGCCTTACTTAACTAAAACGTCCTGTCCTGCTGTGATTGACTTACATATTTTGTGCATGACTAATAACATCTAAGGGTGGGCTTGCTCCTGTTAAATTCAGACTTGATACGGCGTCATTGTGCTAATGTTTCGTGTTCTCTGAAAAATAAATTCACTTGTTGCTTAGGGAGGTTCCTCCGTTTTCCAATTATGGGGACTTGCATCTCAGGGATAGGCACTACTACAACCACAACCACCCCACCTCTCAACTTCCCTGACGGCGGATTGTCTTCAGAATATGACTGGAGACAAAAGAGACAATACGTGAGAAAGAAGAAAGGTGCATTACTTTAAGTCTACTAATCTTTTGTCAATTTCTATAATGTTTATTTGGAATATATGCGAGAACGTTATGAGATACATGTTAGTTTTCGACCTCCTTTGGTTTGATAGCGTCAGTAATATTACAGAAAGCTTGTCTGTTTCCTTAATTCTAGCCAATGTGTCCTGAACGACATCAAATGCACTAAGAAAGATACTGAATTTTAATCACTCGTAAACAAATGGTTCAAATGGCTCTGAGCGCTATGGGACTTAACTTCTGAGGTCATCAGTCCCCTAGAATGTAGAACTATTTAAACCTACCAAACCTAAGGACATCGCACACATCCATGACCGAGGCAGGATTCGAACCTGCGACCTTAGCGGTTGCGCGGTTCCAGACTGTAGCGCCTAGAACCACTCGGTCACTCCGGCCGGCTTACTCGTTAACTCCATGTGAAAGTACAAATACAGAAAATAAACTAGAATTAACACTCAAGTTGTCACTCTCGCTTTTTCAGAGGTAGTAAGAGAAATAAATCATTCCTAAGTAGCTCAAGTATCGACACGTCCAACTATTAGTACTTGATTTATCTCCTAATAATAGTGTCTGCACTCGCAAGACATGCATGTGACAGCACCCGTTGCACTGTGTCCCCAGGACACCGCCGGCACAACGAAGGCGGCGGACTTGGCCAGTAGTTAACGAGGAGCAGGCGGCTGCCGTCAGTAATAAGCTGCTCTGTTGCTCGGTGCTACTAAAGCCCCAGCGGAAAAGCCGGCTCCGCTGGAAGTGACAAACAAGTGTAAAGTCTAGTCTTTTTGCAGTTCCTCGGAAGCGTGCAGCTCCTGCAAAGTTTTAATGATCAGACTACAGGCCTCGATTCTGAAAACAGCGTCCCTGTCGCTCACTTCAGCAAGCAATGACGGCGAAGAACTACGAAGAATTTCGTGAACAGTTTGTGTATTTGATTACGAATTTTTCCGATGGAATATAATGAAAACATCGATTCTTTAATAAAGCCATCCTTATGTGTACACTTAGAAGAAGGAATTCATTTCCTTAAAGTCAACTGTCATTTACAAATTTTCATTTCATCATCTTTAGTTTTGAGATTTATTTTCTTTTTAAAATACTATTGATTGAGAAGACAAAAGTCTTGGAACACCGATACGTACGAGTGTTGCCCACAATGTAGGTAACGCATTTTTGTTTCTCAGCCAAATACAATTCTACAAATGCGATACGTTACCTATGTATATTTGAAGTCTCCTGAGTGACTGCGCCAAGTTTCTGTCGCTTCCGATAGATAGCGTAGCGGCAACACAGTTTCAAAATGGCGTCTGTACGTGATGTACGTTACAAGCAACGTGCCGTCATTCAATTTCTCACTGCAGAGAAAGGAACTCTGTGGAATATTCACAAACTCTTGTGCAAATTATATGGAGCATATGGTGTCGACAAAAGTACAAGTAATGGCTGGGCACGAAGGTGAGTTCATTAGAAAGCGGTTCGGCAGAGCTCCACGATTTGCAGCGGTCGAAGAGAAAATCTGCTGTGGCCTTCTCCACCAGACATCACGGCGCCTAGAGTATCAGAAACCAAACTGACAGCCTGCAGCCACGGGTTGCCCAGCTCGCAGGCACACCGAAGCACTACACAACCAACAGCCAATATTGATGAACGACCACAGTAACAACCACAACAACACCACAGCAAAGACACCAGCGGCCACCAGGGGCCACTACCGGCCCACATAAACATAAGGAAGAGGTCGCTGCAGATCCCGGAACTATTTTCACACGTCAAACCACGTGATGGAAAATAGTTCCGAGATATTCATCCGCACAAGCGCTATAAAGGCAGGCGCTCGGGCGCACATCGGCAGTTCAACGACCGCCAGCAAACGTGGATAGCTGCCGCCCCGGCAGCTCGGCTTGGATCTTATCGCTAATCTATGGATTAGCTTGGTATATCGGCGAAGTCTCTGGCGGAGTGTAGTAAGAAATTATTTCAGTTGTTTTTCATCTTATTCTTGTATGTAGTTGTGTTTCGTTTTGTGTTGGTGTTATACTTGGAGAAATTGTTTTGGTTAATTGAACAGTCCAATAAATTGTTTTCGGACTTCGATCGTTATTTCTTCTTCTTAAGCAGACATATCACCATCCACAGCTGTCACATCTGACTTGTTGCAGCGAGCTGATGTTCTCATTCGCGAGGACAGACGCATTACGATTCGGCAGTTGGCGCTGCATATGTTAATAGCAAAGGAAATGTGGATGCAACTGTCTGCGCTCTTGGATATCCTAAAGTGTGTACAAGTAGGGTCCCGCGATGTCTAACGGTGGATCACAACTCGCACAGAAAATAACATTCCTCTTGATTTGTTGCAGTGTTTTGGAGCTGAGGAGCAGTCCTTCTCGTCCCGGATTGTGACAGGTGATGAAACCTGGGTTCATCATTTTGACCTCAAGATAAAACGACAGTTGATGGAATGGCGACATTCCCAGTCCCTACAGGAGAAAAAATTCGAAGCAACTGCTTCCACCGTTAAGGTCATTATCTCCGTGCTCTGAGACTGTGAAGGTGTGATTGTCATTGATGTGATGCCAAGACGCGGTACCATTAATGCAGAATTTATGTCAACACATTAATCGAACTCAAGACGCACTTCCGGCGACTTCGACGCCACAGCAATGCAGGAGATGCTTTGCTGCACCACAATAACGCTCGGTCCCACACAAGTCTGAGGACTGCTGAAATCAGGGTTGGACTGTGTTACCCCATCCATCCTACAGTCCTGACCTAGCCCCCTCGGACTTCCACTTGTTTGGGTCATTAAAGGATGCCATTCGTGGAAGACATTTTGAGGACGATGAGAGGGTGACTCACAAAGTGAAGCACCGGCTTCGTCTCCAGGAAAGGGATTGGTACCGACAAGGCATACACGCCCTTGTTTCGCACTGGGGGACGGCCATAGAACGGGATGGAGATTACGTGGAAAAACAGGATGTATAGATAAAATGCAATTCTTTCGTGTGTGCAGTCCTCATTATATTCAATAAAGAATTGTTGAAGAAATGAATGCAGTGCATTTCTGGGCAATCCTCGTACATATACGGGAGGCGGTAGTATCGCGTTGACAATATATAAAAGGGAAGTTCTTCGGCAGAGTTGTCATTTGTGCCTAAGTAATCCGCCTGAAAAGTGTTCCGACGTAATTATGGCCGCACGACGAGAATTTACAAACACAGAATGGTAGTAGGAGTTACACGCACGGGACATTCCATTTCGGAAATCGTTAGGGCATTCAGTTATCCAAGATTCAGTCTCAAAACTGTGCCAAGAATACTAAATTTCACTCATTCCCTCCCACCAAGGACAATGCAGAAGCCGACTACCTTCACACAACGACCGAGAGCAGCAGCGTTTGCTTAGTTGTTAGTGCTAACAGACTAGCAACACTGCGTGAAACAACGGCAGAAATCAACGTGGGGTGCGCGGGGTAGCTGCTCGGTCTAGGGCGCCTTGTCACGGTCCACGCGGCTTCCCTCGTCGGAGGTTAATGTCCTCTCCCGGACATGGGTATGTGTGTGTTGTCCTTACCGTAAGTTAGTTTAAGTTAGATTAAGTAGTGTGTAAGCTTAGGGACCTATGACCTCAGCAGTTTGGTCCCATAAGACCTTACCACAAATTTCCAATTTTCTTTTCCAAGCAGAGTCAGTGAATACACATTTGGCACATGTGTAATAAAAGTGGATTTGGCAAGGTGGAGATTGAGAAAGGCCTCCTTCTCAACTATGTTGTTCGGTATGCTATAATTTGTATCCAGAGAAGTAGTAATGAAAAGAAGATTTAATTTTGTAGAGCACTAAGGAAAAGGAAAAATGGCGCTAGAAACCGGAGCACTAATAAATTACAAATGCGTCAGCGTCATTGCAAATACCCGTAAGCATTAATTGATTCTCACACAATAAATGTCTGCTCAGCTAGAAACAGTCTGCTCCACACACCGTAAGATACTACATGTAAATGTAAATACATTGCTCTAGGTTGCATTAAGCGAGACATAAAGTTCTACTGTTGCAGTAGTGCTGCGCTGGAATTAGTCGTGAAAAAGGGGCAGTTTGTCACAATTCAGTAAAGGCGAGGTTGGGCGATGAAGACTAGGGCCGCTGGCAGTGTGTAGCAATAGTCGGCAGCCAGTAGGCCAGGCGGAGTAAACATGGCGCTGAGCTGTAGCGGCGTACTGCACGTACGGATTGTTTTGCATGGAGCAACAGCGAGGCAGGGAACTGCAGCGTTGCTTTAAGTGATTGTGATGTATGAGGCAAGGCAGTAGCCAGAGCCGGGAGAGGCGTTGTGTACATGGCTGACGTATGGAATATACCTCTGGCATAGTCTCTGTCTCTCTCTGACACTACGTCAGAGGCGAGGGGAAAATCAGTATAAATAGTGAGGCAGTTAAAGCTTCAGGGGTGTGCCGGGTCAGTCGAGAGTTGGGTCGGACCTATGCTAGTCTACGCTTATAGGGGCCAGACTGGCAGCGGTGTTGTAAATATTCTATGTAAACCTGTACTTTATTTCTATGTACTTGTTCCGGCTGTATTCCGCCTTCGGTGACGCCACACCGGGGTAGGAAGGAACGACAGCCGGATATTTGGAGATGGCAAGGTTTTCCTGAAGGAGGGCAGTGACAGTGGTCTGCAGCGGGTCCAGGACTGGCCACGTTCGTTTCCCACCTGGCATAACGGGGTGCGGGCGAGGTGTACACTGCAGGAGGTGCGGCAGCGCTGTGGCAACACCAGGGGTGGCGGCAGGTGTTGCCATCCGGCAAGCACCATTAACAGCAAGTTGTGGCACAGCATCTAGGAGGGTGCGGGTTCAAATCCGGTCCTCTCCTGGGAGCAGCAGCAGCCTGAGGGGCCACGGGTGACCAGTACATCCACCCTCGTCCCATCGTCGGACAGAGCAGGACAAACAAGGCCAGGCCCCGTTGTCCCTCCTCCCACCCCCCACCCTCCTCCCTATCAAATGCCAATGCATGAAGGATTGCCTTTTAGAGATTAACAATGTACACCAAGGTTAGAGGAGCTATCCACCTTGACTCCTGCAGAGACCTGGAGTTATTTAAGACTTCAAGAATTCTAAGAGAAACTGCTCATCCGATTTTGCATTTTAGTCTCCATTTCTCTTAAACATTTAAGTAGGTGTAGCAAATGTTAAGTTGTTTACACGTCTCGCAAGGGGACTCCCGTGGTTATTTAGCCCTATCCCCCTACCATGTCTTCAGGATTCTCCGTTCTCATACTTCTTACTGCATTTTCTGCATGGCTCCATGCGATGAAGAAGGTATTGGTGGCATCTTCAGGGCAAACAGTGTCTCATCTCCAGTGATTCCCTTAGCACCCTACAATCGTTGCAGCACATCTACGCAGCAGATAAATTAGTCTAGTTCATACATGACCAGCTGTACTTCCTACTGCGGCGGGGGGAAATAAGGTGTCGTTCTGCCGGATACCAGGCCACGTGGGAATTTGGGGGAGCGAACTGGCCGAAAATGCCACTAAGGAGGCCTGAAGTGAACCCATCACTACTGAACGCGCCATTTCCTTCCAGGCTGTCTTTTCGCTGGTGGGTCGCAGTCCATACAGTCATGGGAGGTGGAGTGGCCGGCACTGACGGAACATAAGGTGCAGTTGGTGAAGCCAGCTGTCCGGCCGTGGAGATCCTCGTGCTTGTCGCTCAGGCGAGATGAGGTGGCCCTGAACCGCCTCCGAATTTGCCACGGTCCCATACATAGGAGGTTTTACTCCGGCGAGAGGATTTCCCCGTCTGTGGTACCCGTGGCGTGAGAGTCAGCGTAAGCGACGCTTTAAACAGAGCGCATTTTAGTTTATGAAAAGTGGCCAGAAGCGAATTTAGATGTTGATCTGCCCTCTATTTAGTGATGACAAGTGAGTTGAATCTTTTGAAATCTTATATCTGCATTCTGGCCTATGTTTGTAAGCTGCGAATTTAAGTGTGCTACAGAGTGTTTGGCTCAAACCCTTTATTCCAGCGATCAGCCAGGCGCAGGAGTCTGCTGTCTTCATTTAATTCTTTCCAATGCTTCTACCATTTTAACTAGTGTTTGATCTGACAATGTGATTTTAGTCGTTTCTATTCGCAGTTCTCCATTTTCGTAATTTTATTACTTTCCTCCACACTAGCCTCATTAGTTTCTGTAAGGGAGCTAAAAACTTCGCTGTTGTGCGTGTACAACACCTTATCATCACAATCCTGATCAGTAATTACCGGAATGTACTCTTCAACGAGTAGAATGAGACCCCATCCCTACACACTAAGTGCACATGGCGTGCCTCTCCATCTGTTACTGCTATATCCCTAAATGGGTACCATTATTTTTCGCATATTAGAACAGCTAATGATTATTAGACCTCCACCCTTATGTGTTTGTCTCCGCTTGACCACTGGACGGACACAGAACGTTCCACAACGCGTAAAGTGAGTTTCACTGGCTCACTTTCAGTTTCACTAAAAGACAGCGTCTTGCTTGTGGGATGGGAGTAACATGCTGAACTCACCTAGGTCCCTCTCCGCCCTGCACAAGGCATCTAGACCTGCCACTGACCTGCCACTGACATGCCACTCACAGTCAAGTGTTTCATAGAGATAGATCATGCAGAGGAGACAGCATGGCACTTGAGGTTCCTCTGGTCCCTCTGATACAAGACTCTCGCTAGCCCCCCCAATACACAGACTCGCAGCAGCTTCCAATCGATTGACAGCAGACACGATGATTTCTGACTGCTTACGAACAGAAAATAACTCATCAGGTGCCTACGAGCAGCATACAAAATATAACTGCATTGTGCTTGATGCGATATTTTGCAGAACAGCAAACAGCGTTCACTTAAGCTCGCTGACATTTTTAATTTGTGAGCCTCTTATGCCACAAGAGTTCCTAGTTGCCTGTAAGAGCTGAAGCGATTATAAGACAAAAAGAGATATCTGCTATGGCCAAAGAAAAACTCCTTGTATAATTTTCTGTTTCTCTGGTAAGATTTTGTGGTTATGGTCGCTAAGAAATCAACAATAGCGGTGATTTACGATGAGTGCAGCCGATGTACTGTTCCGTTAAGAAGAAAAGTAATGCGACACTTTTGAATTAAATCAGTTGTAAATCATACAAGCCGATCTACTTCGAAGCACGGTGTACCCAACACTCGCAACTTGCGAAATATCCTAGATGTGTACCCTCATTGACGTAGATAAGCACAGAAATATACACTGAAATTGGGAAACAATTATTATTGGTCCAAATGGCTCTGAGCACTATGGGACTTAACATCTGAGGTCATCAGTCCCCTAGAACTTAGAACTACTTAAACCTAACTAACCTAAGGACATCATACACATCCATGCCCGAGGCAGGATTCGAACCTGCGACCGAAGCGGTCGCACGGTTCCAAACTGAAGCGCCGGCACAGTTGTTAATGAAAAAGGATGCATAAAGTTTACAATTAACCGTATCATAAGAGGTTTTATTGGCACCCTCAAAGGCTAGAAAATACTGATTATATAAAGGTACAAGCATTGATACAATCAGTGACAGATTGCGCAAAATCGTCACGAACAGTAAAGTATTACAATCTAGAATATCGAGTCAGACCTACCTGGTACACGTGATTTGAAACGAAGGAAGATTCGGAAGTGGACTTACACGTGCAAATAAACAAGCAAATTGAACGGATTTTTTACTGAGCTGACTTTTTTGGCACCGTCTTTCCTGGCGTGTCATTGATGAACTCTGCTTCGTCAATGTTTCCCACTCAAAGCTACGAAAATTTTTTAGTGCCAACAAAGCACGTCTTCCACTTGAAACGTCTAACACTGGATCTCTGTCAGAATTCAATATAAACTCATGTCATGTACTACAATTATTACTGTACCTATTACTAATTTGAGTTTAAACTTTTCACTGAATGCATGGGTTGTTTTTTATTTAACTGCCACTTCGTTGCAAAATATGGCAAATCGAGCCTAATTTTGACAGTGTTTGCGTGTCTGGTCCGACGATGCAGGCCTTGGGAATATTTCAATAACCAAACCTCAGGGATCCATACACTATACTAGCGATAAAAACGGGAGCTAGGATTATTAACGCTCTTTTCTTTATCCATTTACTGAGAGTGGCTCTTAGCGATCCGACAACATAAACAATGCTATGTATGTGATGTTTACACTTTTCGACACATTTTTCTCAGCCTCAACACAGGTATACCTGAAGGGGCTGAGCGATGAGACATACGTTCCGTTAAGCCGTCCAGAATGTTTCACCTGTGTGTATCAAGATGTCGTTTCCTCCAATCTATGACACTTCCAACTAAGTAGTTCGAAGTGTCAAGTCTACATATATAGGAATATATTACATAAGTCCGTCACTCAAAGTGACGTCCGAAAGTTCTTACATTAATAATTTAAAATAAGGGCGTGATTCTAATTGAGTTAATTTTCTACTCCTATACGTAAATCTACGCAAGCCATCTGCTGCTGTACGACGGAAAGCACTTCATGCACCGCTGCATCCCTGTCCTGATGGAGACACAGTTAGTCCGCAAGAACAGTGGTTGTAGGTAAGTTTTCATGTGGGCCTCAAGATTCGTGACATATAAGTAACTGGAAACAGATTTCAGTTGATCCTTTCATGAACGCACGCCTTCGAAATTTTAACAATAACCCACGCCGTAATGCACCCCTTGTAGCATCCGTCACTAAATTAGGATGAGTATATCAATGACGCTTCGAGCTCATTATGTGAACCTGTGACCAAATATGCTACTCGTCCTTGGATATTCTTCACATCCTTTATCAGTCCTATTTGAAGCGGATATTTGAATGATGGGAAATATTCAGGTACTGGTCATATGAAGGTTTTGTAAGATACCTCTTTCGTGAATGGAATACACTTCCCGAGGATTCTTAAAGTGAATCTCACCTTGGTTCCAGTCTTACATGACATTAGTTTTATGTGATTGTTCAACTTTATACCGCTCCTTTCACATACTTGCAGATATGTAATATGTGTCCCTGCTTCCAGCGACTGGTTTGCAATTGTGAAATCATATAACTATGGCTCTTGTTTCCTGTTTATTCGCTATACGGACACATGCTAAGATGATGAATTAAAATTCGTGCCTAGGCAATACTGATGATTTAAGAAGAGTAAATTTGGCTGAAGGGTTGAACTGAGGTTTGTGTTATAGAGGGCGTTAGACTAGGGCAGTTTGCGCAAGGATTATGGTCCACAATACTACGGTGATATATTGCTTAGCACATGTCTCTGTTATGCAGGAGACGTGGGTTCAAACTTGGCCTTGGTACAATTTTAATTCGTTTCTTCAGCTTCTATCTTTAAGGAAGATAAAGCTTAGACTCATGTATCTCCAGGAAAAGGTAATCTCATCAGATCAATATTCACAATATTTTACATTTCTTTGTGCTGAGGGTACTGAGGGTCAACTGCGATCCCATTTCGCTAAAATTTTTCTAGCGTTATGACTCCTCTGTGGGTAACAGCATCTCCCGAAAAAAGCATCAGGGAACTTCCTACTATTCTCTAGAACGTAAACTTCCAAATAGATTTTTCTAGACTGCAGTAAGAAGAAGTAGAGATAGTGTCCACAAATAAGGTCCCGTAAAGGGGTCCGTGTCTGTACCTTCTGCTGCGTATAGTAACAGTGAAATACACTTTTTAATACAACTTTCTGTGCTTCAGTTGTCAGTGGGAGCAGGCTTCAAATATAAAATGCTGTGCAGGACACAACAGTGTTGGCTAATATATGATAAATACTAGAGTCGTTCGTTAACGGCATTAGCGTAATACTACATTTGACTTCTAGCATTTCCATAGTACCAGTGCTGTACCATAAAGCACTGATGACCAGGTATGTCAATAAATTTTGCTGGAGACGGTCTTGACCGCATAAATATTTTATTTAAAGTGGTGACCGGTTTCGATCTATTGCAATCAGATAATATTCAGTCCTCATACTCCATGATGGTGACAGGACTTGGGCTGGCTGAGCTGGTTGTTCTAGAGAGACGTAGTCGATTACATCTCTCTAGAGCAGCCTACTCAGTCTGGCCATCTCCTGTCACTATCATGTACTACAAGTTCTGAAATGATCTAAGTACAGGGTGTCCCACTCAAACCTCCCTGATTTCAAGGACCCAGGAGAGAAAAACCACAGTAGATACGATAGTGAAAAATGCACCACATTGTAGAGCATCTCAAAGAAGTTCTATTCCCGCGTCAGAAGTGCCAAGTATCGTCTCCAGAGTTCAGCGTGGTCGCATGAAGTGAAAATGGATACTCCACAGCAACAGGAGCAAGCAGTAGTGTGGTTTGCAGAAACAAAATCGCCGATTACTGTGCAAATAAATTATCGTCGTGTATATGAATGTGATCCACCTGATGTGAAAACAATTAAGGAATGGTATAGGAAGCTTCTGGCGACGGGAAGTATTCTGAAACATTCTGGTGGTGCACATTACGGAGTTTTAGAAGAGACGGTGGAGGACTTCAGACAAACGTTTCTCAGGAGCCCACGTAAGTCAATGCGTCAAGCATCTAACCAACTTGATGTACCTCCATCAACACTGCATCGTCTAGTTCACCAGCGTATTCGTATGTGTGCTTACGAAGTGCAAATTCTGCAACATCTGACGCCGAAAGACGAAGCACGCCGACAACAATTTGCTGCAGATATGCTGCAGCGTATTGATATGGATGCCAGCTTCCTGGAAAGATGTTTATTCTCTGATGAGGCAACCTTTCATCTATCAGGAAGGGTTAATAGGCATAATTTTCGGATTTGGGGTTCGCAAAATCCGCACGTTGTCACTGAACATGTTCGCGATAGCCCTAAACTAAACGTCTGGTGCGCGCTAATGCACGACAGGATTGTTGGACCGTTCTCTTTGCGGAACAAACAGTGAATAGGTCACTGTATCTGGACACGTTGAGCAATTTGTATACCCTCTGATACAAGACTTGTAACCTAACATTATTTTTCAACAAGAAGGAGCTCCGCCGCATTGATCAACGGCTGTTCGCAAGTTCCTGGATAGGAAATTTCCCATTCGTTGGACCAGACGCGGAGGACCCACTGCCTGGCCACCACGTTCACCCGACATTACGCCGCTTGATTTCTTCATATGGGGATTCGTGAAGGACCGCGTGTACGGGACCAAAGTGGATGATTTTCCTACGATGCGACATCGTATCACTAACGCGATTGCAACAATAACAGAGGAAAAGTTACAAGACCTTGGCAATAAATGGAATACAGACTCGATATTCTCCGTGCTGCAAATGGTTCACATGTAGAGATGTATTTATGATAAATAAATAAATTCTAAGAGATGCTCCACAATCTGGTGCATTTTTCATTGTCGTATCTAATGTGTTTTTTTTTCCTGGGTCTTTGAAATCAGGTTTGAGTGGGACACCCTGTACAATAGATCGAAACCGGTCATCAATTTAAATAAAATAATTATGCGGTTAAGACTGATTTTAGCAAGTTTAATTGGTTTCACCTTTTATTGTTTTGTATTTGTTATTATTGGTTTCAGGCAAAATCCTTTCACTAGATACAATAGCCCATGTAATGATACTAACAGTCCATTTGTATGGCTTCATTACGTAATGCAAAACACAATGTGACAATTACGTGGATCTAGGATGAATGCGAACAACTGGCCGAGAAAAATAGTCAAAAAAGCGCTTTGACTACATTACAATGAAATTCTTAATGATATCCGCAATGAAATCCATAAATTTTTAATATATATATATATATACAGGGTGAGTCACCTAACGTTACCGCTGGATATATTTCGTAAACTACAGCAAATACTGACGAACCGATTCCACAGACCGAACTTGAGGAGAGGGGATAGTGTAATTGTGTAATACAAACCATACAAAAATGCACGGAAGTATGTTTTTTAACACAAACCTACGTTTTTTAAAATGGAACCCCGTTAGTTTTGTTAGCACATCTGAACATATAAACAAATACGTAATCAGTGCCGTTTGTTGCATTGTAAAATGTCAATTACATCCGGAGATATTGTAGCCTAAAGTTTACGCTTGAGTACCACACCTCCGCTGTTCGATCGTGTGTATCGGAGAGCACCGAATTACGTAGGGATCCAAAGGGAACGGTAATAGACCTTAGGTACAGAAGAGACTGGAGCAGCACATTACGTCCACATGCTAACACCTTTTTATTGGTCTTTTTCACTGACGCACATGTACATTACCATGAGGGGTGAGGTACATGTACACACGTGGTTTCCGTTTTCAATTACGGAGTGGAATAGAGTGTGTCCCGACATGTGACACCAATAGATGTTCAATGTGGTGGCCATCATTTGCTGCACACAACTGCAAGCTCTGGCGTAATGAATGTCGTACACGCCGCAGTACATCTGGTGTAATGAGGCCGCAGGCTGCCACAATACGTTGTTTCATATCCTCTGGGGTTGTAGGCACATCACAGTACACATTCTCCTTTAACGTACCCCACAGAAAGAAGTCCAGAGGTATAAGATCAGGAGAACGGACTGACCAATTTGTGCGTCCTCCACGTCCTGTAAAACGCCCGTCGAACATCCTGTCAAGGGTCAGCCTAGTGTTAATTGCGGAATGTGCAGGTGCACCATCATGCTGATACCAGTGGGACATTTTCGAGCAACGTTGGCAGATCATTCTGTAGAAACGCGATGTATGTTGCAGTGCTCTCCGATACACACGATCGAACAGCGGAGGAGTGGTACTCAAGCGTCAACTTTAGGTTACAATATCACCAGATGTAATTAACATTTTACAATGCAACAAACGGCACTGATTAGGTATTTCTTTATATGTTCAGATGTGCTAACAAAACTAACGTGGTGCCACTTAAAAAAACGTAGGTTTGTGTTAAAAACATACTTCCGTGCATTTTTGTATGGTTTGTATTAAACAATTACACTAGCCCCTCTCCTCACGTTCGATCTGAGGAATCGGTTCGTCATTATTTGATGTGGTTTACGAAATTACGAAATATATCCAGCGGTAACGTTAGGTGACTCATATATATATATATATATATATATATATATATATATATATATATATATTCCTCATATTTGAAACCTCTCTTTTAAAAAGTGTCGTGATGTGGCACATTAACGTGACAACACTTTTAATCATGGGACTAATAGCTACTCTGAGACCAAAAATATCCCTGATTTTCCTCTTGAATTGGACAGGAATCGGTGTATGTAGAGGGTATGAAAATCAACATAAGTCGCGTCCCGTTTTATAACTATTATGTAATCTGCTATTAGTCCATTAATAGAACAGCTTCTGGTCTCGTCAGCGTCGATTTGAAAAACCAAGGATGGGGTTGAATCTGTCACTGGATCACCCAATATCATACCGCTTCTCTCAGAACCTTCTTTATGTCTTGGGCTAGAGAATATCGGAAGGGACTTCAAATGTACTTCCTGCAAATTATCAGCCTTTGTTGGCATCCTCTTTCCCCAAGTAAACCTTACTCTCCAACATTCCTTCTCAATGACTATATCATTTGACTGATTCCAGTTATAGAATGGCAATAAAATAATGTAACAAAACCAGGTCTTATCGCCTGTTCACGTGTATTATGTGTCAGGTCCTTACAAATATGACTTTTTAGTATACGAGAGCGTATTCCACGACCAACCTCTGACATCTAACACACATCGTAATTGAAACAGACATGTCCATATGGCGATGATGCATATACGTTGAGGAGCAATGGCAGACGTTAAACCATATCTGAGAAGGAATGGTATGCTGTGTGTGTAGGCTAGTTCAATATACGAGCGTATGCAGACGGGCCGTGTCGTAAATGCTGGAATGATGGCTGCAGGACCCTTACTAAAAACTTCCTCGGTCGTAAAACAGCCAAGGCGGTGACTCGCCATTAGGGCTACTTTATTCTTCTTGCAGATAAAGGGAGATTCCCTGTGATTCAGAAAGAATAACCAAAATCGATTCTGTGCTGAGATTTAATTGACCCTTAATATATTCTCGTTACTGTAGTCTACAAAGTTTCCGTCAGCGTACAGTTTGGCAGTTAATATGTTACCTAACGTTTCTGTTTATAGAGGATCTATAACCCCTATGATTAGTTATTATTATAATTATGTGATTCAAAACAAACCTTTGCATCATAAATACCGAACATAGTTTCCATTAATACTATTTCATTTAACATCTTTAGCGATTATTTAATTGTAACAATGGATTTACCGTAATAGTTTTAATCAGTGATCACTCTCATGTTTGGTAACATACGGTTGACATCACTGTGACTAGACTGCTATCACATTTTGTTTCAAAACATTTTTGGGTACAACTTATAAAACCGTTGCACCAGTGTATAAATTAGAAAGTACTACAGAGAATACACCCTCTTATGATTCCAGTGCTGTAATCACACCATCAGCCTATTAACAGGGAGTAATTGAGATGTTACTAAAAACTACTATCGCCTCGTAAGAAATGTGATGTTTCCAATGCTGTTACCAGCGTCGTTATTATAATTTTGTTTTGTTTCCCTATGAGTGTAGAAATATACCCATTTAATTCTTAAATAGCTTCATCAATCTTTATTTTTCAAATAGTGCCATGTGACTTGCAACACAAATTTATTGTCATATACTGATATTTAATATTATCAAGCTAGTTCCTCAGTTTGCAAAACGAACACATACCCACGCACTGCTGAGATTATGAACGCATTTGACAGAAATTCGACTTTCGTATTGAGCAGCTTCGTATGTAAGCAACCTGATTCTTGAAACTTCCTGGCAGATTAAAACTGTGTGCCGGACCGAGACTCGAACTCGGGACCCTTGCCTCTCGCGGGCAAGTGCTCTACCAAGAGAGTTGCCTCTCGCGGGCAAATGCTCTACCAACAGAGCTACCCAAGCACGACTCACGGCCCATCCTCACAGCTTTACTTCTGCCAGTACCTCGTCTCCTACCTTCAAAATTTTGCAGAAGCTCTCCTGCGTACCTTGCCCGCGAAAGGCAAAGGTCTCGAGTTTGAGTCTCGGTCCGGCACACAGTTTTAATCTGCCAGGAAGTTTCATATCAGCGCACACTCCGCTGCAGAGTGAAAATGTCATTCTGGAACCTGATTCTTTTCTGTGTTTGTGTTAATCAGAGTACGTGTGTTTGGTACACAGTCGCAAAGTGAAGACAGTGTGGAATGAGTCCTATCGAGATATTGCATTAAATAGAAGAGTTTCACTCTGCCAATGATCGTTGCGAAAAGCCTCTTGTGCCCTTTGCCAAGTGAGTTATTGTCGCATCGCACTGTTTAGAGTACCGTCGTGCCCTTGTGGTACAAGGTGCCCATAATCAGAGGTCCAGAATCTAAGCGCTGTAGAAAGAGAACCACTGCTTAGAAATATGTCAAATCTTAATAGCACAGATGGCACTATAAGCGACAGAATGTGCACACTAATAGACGCTCGGCACTATTCCGTTCCTCACTTTGTGTCCGAGACGCGCAACCTGAGTGTCCCCATGGATCGCGAGCTGCTGGTAATGCTCTTTCACAAAAGCGGTGATGTGCGCCAGTAGCCCTGCAGAAGTTCCGGACACTCAGTGGTATGAAAGAAGGCACTAATCCGATGTCTGCTAAGGGGCTGGAGAAAATGATTATAAAATTCGAAAAGACAGGATATTTTGAAGTGCAGTGTGGCAGAGGTAGCAATGCAATGGATCAGACGTCTATCGAAGATGTGGCCACAGCGTTGTAGGAGCGGTCGAGCGGTGGTGTGCAAACATGCAGTGTACGGGGAGTTACCCGAATGTTGGACATGCCTGTGAGTACTGTGTAAAATATCCTACGAAACATCCTGCATTGCTATCAGTACAAATTACCCATGTTCAGGAGTTGCGTCCTACTGACCTGCCAGCGACACAAACGTTCCCTCTGGAATTTCTTGCTCGCATGGAAGTGGACAAAGTATGGCCATGGAACATTCTGTGGACAAAGCCTATTTCCATTTCCAATGACATGAAAATATGCAGAATTGCAGAATGTGGGCAACGTCAGCCGGTACTAAATCATTTAGTAAAGGTGACTGTGTGGTGATGTTTGAAGACACCATAGAACCGCATTGTTTCGAGGAGATGAGTTCTGTGGGTCCTCTTACCTGTACCGTCACTGGTAACCGCTATGAGAATCTTTTGTGCACCAACGTTATTCCAACACCTCAAGAGCGTGGCCACGCGAGATACCCGCGTGGTCTCAGGCGCCTTACCACGGTGTGCGTGGCTCAAACCGTCGGAGGTTCGAGTCCTCCTCCGGGCATGGGTGCGTGTGTTGTCCTTAGTTTAAGTTAGTTTACGTTAAATTAAGTAGATGTAAGCCTAGGTACCGATGGCCTCAGAAGTTTGGTGTCATCGGAACTTACCACAAATTTCCAAATTTTTCAACAGTGTGGATGTGTGGGTAGTATCATTTTCATACAAGATGGCACTTCTATGCTAGTGAAGATGCTAATGCGAAGGCATTTCGTAAATGTCAGAGGTATCAGCTGTCACTTTCCTATAGCCTGGCCCTCCAGATCACATGATCTTAATCCGTTTGACTTCTGGCTGTGGGGTTATCTGAAAGATGCTCCAGTAACGAACATAGCTGAACTGAAGGTACGCAAAGAGCAACGCATTCTGAACATGACCTCCGAGACACTCCAATTTGCTGTGGAATATGCTGTTTCTCGATTCATCTTCAGGCTGGAAACGGTGGACAGCATACTGAACATGCCAGGTGCCAGTCTCACAATTATAAACCGATGTCATTTTGATTAGTAAGCAGTTTTCGGTCTCAGGACATCTAAAATCCTGATTTTCTCATCGAATGTAGTACGACCTTGTAGTGAGGGATGGGTTTACCTAACTAAAAGTGCCACAGTTATTGACTGCCGAATTGTCAGCCCCTGGTAGCTGAGTGGTCAGCGTGACAGAATGTCACTCTTAAGTGCCCGGGTTCGATTCCTGGCTGGGTGGGAGATTTTCTCCGCTCACGGACTGGGTGTTGTGTTGTCCTAATATCATCATTTCACCCCCAGCGACGCTCAAGTCGCTGAAGTGATTTCAAATTGAAAGACTTGCACTCGGCGAACGGTCTACCCGATGGGAGGCCCTAGTCACACGCCGTTTACTTTATTTACTGTCGAATTTCTGCCGCCATGCACATTAAACAATACGGATGGTGCAGTGCGCCACTCAAACCATAGCCGTCGTACTGCGATTCGTCTGTCATTTGTAGCTGATCCAATTTACGTTAAGACGATTACAGCGCCATCTACTGGTAAGATTTTAGTTAATTTTTTTCCATGTCGTTCCTCCAGATTCAATAACATGCTGTTCAAGTCTGACGAGATTCTGAGCAGTGGGTCTCTTTCTGTAACGTTTTGAATCTGGAACTTTAATTATGGGTACCGCACGTGTGGGTGGCTCTATCTGTAGAGAGTTGCCGTCGAGCAGATCTTCGGTCTCGATGTTCCATTCGCTTCTGGCCACATCTCTGACTACAGTAATTAGATTTCCAGCTGTAATGCATTTCCCTTCTACTCCATTTAATACTGCATTCCACCAATCGGTATGCCTTTCATTCCCTTGGGCCATAAAAATGAAACTTCTGTGCAGTTTCTTCGTGGTTCTGCCATGGTAGGAGTTATATCCTTTGATAAATGGCATCTCCCTGAGTTTTTGCCAGTTGACGTTAGTGTTCGCAACGCGGAGAGCGAGTTGGTTATTACGAGGGTTGGAACTTTAATAGTGGCAACTATTTATTTACAGCTCGTACAAAACAGATACGTGTTTCAAGGTTTTACTCACCTTCCAAGTAGTCACCAGCAAATTTGAACAGCTTAGAGACAGAAGTGATGACACTTTCTGCAGGACCTGGCCATCATTTTGCAGGACGATCCTAAAGCACGTACAGTGCAAGCTGTTACTGATTTGTTTGACTTATGGGGCTGCTATGTGCTATACCACCTATTGCACTCGGCTTACTTAAGCCCACGCGAGTTAAGATCGATTTCTAAACTGAAGGAAACATTTCATGGCCTTCGCTTCAGAACTGCTACAAACTCGTCGGTAAATAGACCGTGCCGCTCGAACTGTCAACCCAACTTGCACTGCTAAGAGTATCCAACGATTTCCACATTGCTAGCAACGGATTATACACAATGCAGGTGACTACTTTGAAGGTCAGTAAAATTTTGAAACACGAGCTGTAAATAAACAATTGCCACTATTAAAGTTCCAACCCTCTTATAACGAAATAATAAGCCGATAACGGACCGATATACAGTATCTTAGCCCTCTTTCAAAGACAACATCTTCCGTCCGGGAAACGGACGCCTCGTGGAAATTTACATAAGTAAAGCCAAATGAGTCGACAAAAGTACAGACCTGGTTCATATTGTCGCACAGCTATTTAAAATAGGCAGGAGTCGCGTTTCTAAATGAAATTCTGAAGTTTTATTAGGGCTTAAAAAGCCTCTAATAGTGGCGGTATAGATTTGTGGGATCAATATCGGCTTATATAGCATCTTACTGTAAGAAGGCTAATTTTATTTTATCATCTCATCCACAAAGCATTGTTGGCTTTTCAGAATAACTTTCTTGTTGGGATACTATCTATGCATTGGTAAAGATTCTCGCATTGTTTCGACTAATAGCGCGGTTCTCAGAGTCGTTCCTGAGCCTCACGTGCGTACCCGCTGCGCTTTGTATTGTTATCTGCTAAGCGTGTGGCTGGCTGGTTAACATACTGGATTCGAATCACCGGCCAGATATCCAGAGTTAGCTTTCCCGTGATTTCCCTACATTGCTTAAGGCAAACGCTAGGTGGTTGCGTTGACAACGAACGGACGATTTTCGTTCCTTTCCTTCCCTAAACCGAGCTTTTGCTCCGTCTAAAACGTCCACAGTGTCGACACGATGTTCAACTCTCATCTTCCTTCCTTACTCACCTTCTTTTTATACCGGAAACTGCACAATACAACATGCGTTTGTAATCTGGGTCCCACGCCCGGGTTCCCGGGTTCGATTCCCGGCGGGGTCAGGGATTTTCTCTGCCTCGTGATGACTGGGTGTTGTGTGATGTCCTTAGGTTAGTTAGGTTTAAGTAGTTCTAAGTTCTAGGGGACTGATGACCATAGATGTTAAGTCCAATAGTGCTCAGAGCCATTTGGTAATCTAGTTGAGATCACATCAACGCGAGATAAATACAAAACTCTAAGCGGAAGCCATGATCCAGTATTTAATGCAACGAAAATGCAAATTTAATTATGAAATATGCTAAACTGCAGAAGCTTATAGAGATGAACTGTTTATATAACAACTAGCCATTTTCTTCATTAGAATGATCTGTTTCAGGTCTCAATCCAGTGAATTGCCCGAGAGCAGGGAGTACTTTAAGGCCATCCAAGAGATTTCACTCATGTTAGTTCCCACAGTGTGTTGAAGGACGACATACGCATGATGCTCATTCGCCAACTGATATTTTCATTCTGTTAAACGGCGCCATGGAATCTATTGGAAACCCCCGTATTAACTACAAATCAGTTTCAATAATAAAAGCCAGTGTCACATGACTACATGCTTACCAGCCTACTACGTCTTCCAACTTAACCGCCATGAGAGTGGCATCTGGATTTGACGAGATTGAGTGGACTGCATTTCAAACCATCCAACAGTACAGGGTTTTGAGCTGCTCGCGGCGAATCTCATCTCGGCACCTCTATATAGGTGTTCATCCACAATAAACACTAACTACTCATGTGGTCCTATGAAACATCGGGCTGTAAATATCATTAAATTGTCTCAGTGATTGTCATGACAATGTACGATGAAAAAGTTGGTAGTATCTTTCCACGATAAGCTTATAAAATGTAATGAGACCAATAAACCAAATAACTCAATTTAGCAAACTGAGTTTTAGCAGATGATGTCACCGTCGTGACAAGTTTGAGTACCATAACCTGGAGAAATATTGGAACCGTGCATGTAATTGAGGGTCCCAGCGTAATTTTTTGGTTTCGCGCGGAAAGAACTTAGAATGCCTTAATCTCAGTCAACATTATGATCTGCCATAACGTCTGTCCTGCTTGTAAAACGAGATCTTCACTCAGATGCGGAGTGTGCGCTGGTATGAAACCTCTTGGATATTTAAAACTGTTTGCCAGACCGAGAATCGAACTCGCGACCTTTGCCTTTCGCGAAGAAGTGCTCTGCCTCGCAGGAGAGCTCTGAGGAGTTAGGAAAGTAGGAGATGAGGTTTTGGCGGAACTACAGCTGCGAGAGGATGTTTGGGGAGCTCAGTAAGTAAAGAACTTTCCCCCGAGACGCAGAGGTCCCGAGTTCGAGTCTCGGTATTGCACACAGTTTTAATCAGCCAGCAAGTTTCTTCTGCTTTCTAAATTCTGTATAAGTTCAGATGCACTCGTTACTGAACTCCTGGGAGGGAGGATAGGGGAGGAGAGAGAAAAGTGTTAAAGATGATTTTGAACACTTAGCACATTAACGTTTCACGTAACAATATTTGAAAACTACCGAAGAATTTTCTTCACAATACACGTATGATTTCTCACCACTCCTCCGCATCATGATGAAGTGTTTTTTGTCCAAGACAATTACTTGCCATGTTCACAGCAGAAGCTACATGTACGATGTATAGATGAGGGATGGGTTTACATAAATCACAGTGTCACAGTTATTGGCTGCCGAACTACTGCAGTAATGCACACTGAGTGACTTGGAGAAAGATTGAAACCGCTCATCTAATTGTGGGTCCCTGCGTAATTTTTTGGTTTCGTCGGGAAAGAACTTAGCACGTTCCAGTAGCAGTCGACATTACGAACTGATCTACATTGATTATAATCACATCTAACTGATGTGGCTTAGTTAGTTCAACCCCACTTTGCATATTAGCGAAACACAATTTTGGATACGGCTACTCGGAAACATCTGTAAATGATACAGACATCTAATCGTCTTTCGTATTGGTCGCAGCGTCAGTGGGTTCACGTACTATCGGGACACAGAAGCAAAAAGATTATTGCCTGTTAACCTACAAGTTAGGGTTGTGCTACACACCACTAGACACATTTTGTTATGTTATGGCAGTATAGCAAAGAATCGTGCATGAACTTTACTGTAGTACATGTGCTCTTCCCATACTGACAATGTTGAAATACACTGGGAATCAGTTAATTTTTCCAGCCATTTATTTTACTCCACAAGAAATCATCTATAGACTACATAACGGATAAAACTTTAAGGGAAAAAATTGAATGAATTTCTGAATTTGAGAGTACTGAACGGCGATCTGTTTTACTAGTTAAAAACCATCCAATAAGATCGCATAAAATATTTCATTATTTGAGACAACCGGTTTCGACAGATTTTGCTGTCATCTTCAGATCTTACGCTTTTTGTTGTAAAACATGTTCATTTTACGCTGAACTTCACGCACAACATGTGTAGTGGATAAAAACGTGGTTTGTCATCGCTTTATGTTTTTAAATAGATTAATGATGACAGACCTTTGTAATGTTCTGTTTTTTATTTACTTGACGTCTTGTGCGTGAGATTCAGCGTAAAATGGAACATGTTTTACAACAAAAAGGTTGAGACCTGAAGATTACAGCAAAGTCTGATGAAACCAGCTGTCTTAAATAAAAATATTTTATGCTACCTTGGTTGTTGAACCGTTTTCAACAAGGAAAAAAATTGCCAGAAACTCAATACATCAGTATGACGTATTTCAGATTTCCACCTGTATAGGTATAGTAGATTGCACACAGCGCATATGTTGGCTACTGACCTAATATAGGAGGAGTATGGCTTTCCTTCGATACGGATATAGGTGAGAGGGGTGGGGGGAGGGGGCGGGGTAGTTGGCCGATGCCCCTACCGCCTTTTATGCCCCTACACGAGACTAAACCCGGGATCTCCAGGGCCGAAGCCTACTGCTTTGCCCACTCGATCACCAGTGAGCGAACTCATTTATTTTAATAATGTTTTACGTTCTATTAAAAGAACTTTGAAAGCGGCATCCCGTCCTTATTAGTTGTGAAAGTCATAAGCCGATTCATTGCGTACATTGGAAACCTGAAATTAAAGTTTTATTAAATGACACGCTGCTGAAAAGCCAATAGTGTATCCATTGCAGGTACATATTGGAATCTATATTAGCTTTATTTGGAACAAACAAATCGCTGACGTTTTTAAGCTATACAACTGTAAAATATTGATGTTCAGATTGTAGTGCGTTAATAGTAGCGCTAGTCTCATGAATTGCTGTTAGGTAACTGGGCTGCCAGGTCCAAAGACATGTAGCATGAACGGCACGCATTATTGTTTCGCCAACCTGGTATCGCTGCTCTATGGGAGAGAGGTGCTTTGGATTCAGCTGTTTTGATGCACGATGGAGCTCCACCCCACATTGCTTGTAAGGCCATTCTATTATTCTGTAACTTATGAGGAGTAAACTGAATCACTGGCCGACCATTCCAACCTGCGTGGTCACGAAAATCACCAGATATGAACCCGTGTCATTTTTGGCTGTGAAGTTCCTGCAGGATAGCGTTTATTAATAGCGGAGGTGGTAGTCATCATCTCACCTGAGATGTTTCGAGAAGCATTTCTATTGCTTTTCCAGGCTGTCGTAGATGCAGATGGTTATGACATTAGGCAACGTTTATAACATGGCAAGCAAGTATAGTATGCAATCTATTAAGTGTACTCATCATAATTTTGCCAGAAGTGGAAAATAAATGATTCGATTTCTAACCAAACGGAATTCGCTAAAATTCTCGACGACAGGACGTAGGAATTTAGAATATTTTCCAGAATTAGGAATGATTGAAATAGTTTCCCAGTGCGTGAAGCCGCAATTTCAATTTTTAAATTGCCCTTAATACGTATTGCATCAATTCACTGAACAAAGTACGTTTTGATACAATCATTTTTTAACATAACACCATCTGAAAACCTTCATTCAAATTTCTTATTGTTAATTTTAAACAACTGAGCCTGTGATCTTGTTCAGCTTCATTCAGTATTCTGTAAACTTTATTTTTTCAATTCGACAGGTGGAATACTGAGATTCTTTCACATTTAAACCTGCCATCTTGGTGATTACAAGGCGGTTCAAAATTACTTAAATGGCGATCTTGGTTGAATTACAGGAACGAATTACGTCTACTGACGTCATAATTACAGATTGTAATGCCCAGTCAAAGTATAAAAACATGCATTTGCGCTATCTCTCCCACAATATTAAATCACCAATGCACCGTCATTACAAATTTCACTACAATTATCATTCGTAATATATATCTGGTTTTATTTCTTACTGAGCCTGCTTTTCACAGTGCTTTTGGTTTTTACAACTCTCTTCTTCCTTTCGATAGATTTCTTACAGATAAATAGCCTTCCATGGTGGCCGAAAGTGCTCAGACATGCAAACAAACATCATACTCTGAACTGCAAGACAGTGGGAACAGCCAACAAAAGAGCGAGCTAATAACGCATGCTGGGAAACACGTCTTGAGGGTTTTGAACCGACATCTATGGTGTATATAATACGATTTCATCCGATGCATGTTCTTCAGAACTAAATTTTTGGGAAGAAATACGAAATGACACTATGGACTCAAAAGCGTTAAAGAGCAGACCAGAATTTTATTTTGACCAGGAATGCTTTTAATAAGTTTGAAAAGATGGTCCTCAAATGTTACACTCTCACGTGGAATTTAAAATGTGTTTCGTTCAATGGTTTATTTGTTATTTTTGTTCCGCATTTCATCTCAAATATTCCCACAAAATTTCATTGTCCTACAGTCACTCGTTTTTCATAACGGCCCTCTCAAGTAGCTGAATGTTATTTATAACCAACCTATACTATGAATATTCGACAGTATGCGGTTAGTTTTCCTGCCCACAAACAACATCGAACACACTCCGTTGCAATTTCTGCGTTCCCTTCACCAATATGTTTCTTCTTCGTATTTCATTTTAATTCAGCGATTCGACAGTTTACGGGCAACTAGCTTGCCTGTATGAAGGAACACATTATCACTCACATCACCGGTGAGGTTTATTAAGAAAATCATAATGGCTGATAGCCGGCCGAAGTGGCCGTGCGGTTCTAGGCGCTACAGTCTGAAACCGCGCGACCGCTACGGTCGCAAGTTCGAATCCTGCCTCGGGCATGGATGTGTGTGATGTCCTTAGGTCAGTTAGGTTTAAGTAGTTCTAAGTTCTAGGGGACCTCAGAAGTTAAGTCCCATAGTGCTCAGAGCCATATTGGCTGATAGCTGAGTAAACAAAATAATGCATTCTATCGTGGGTGCGAAACCGTTAATTTCATTGTTCAGAGGACCAGTACAGCAGTAAATCTTTTGAAGCTAGAAACCATTCAGCCACATTCATCGGTTGATAATTAATAGGTTATTTAACGTTTTATTTTTGAGTCACTGATAATGATGACGTAACGAAATCTGCTGACTTAGTCAACAAACTTTCATTTTACAAAATTTGGACCGACTACACTAGACTCCGTCAATATGAGAGTTGGAAGGTCAATGTTAAGACCGACCGCCGTGTCATCCTCAGCTAATAGATGTCACCGGATGAGCATTTGCGCAGTCGGTAAACCGCTCTACCGGCTGCTAACAGATTTTGTGACCTGAACCGCTACTTCTCAATCGAGCATAGCCTCACTTGTCCTCACGAGGGCTGAGTGTTCCCCAATGGTTACCGGCGGTGGGTGTACCCGGATGGTCATCTATCTAAGCGCTAGCGAAGCCCCCACTGTAGTTCATTCACGTGATCTCACGGCAAGCGGTCTTACCACTACGGCAAAACCGTTGGCGTCTCATCACATACATCGGAAAATTGTCATTAACTTAAAAACCGGATGAGAAACATTATTTTCTGTCCCGACTTTGTATAAGATAATGTGGAGCTCGTTTTACTATTTTAAGCCAGTTTGGTATTTTAAGTCGTTTTTACAGTTACATATGCCAAATAAGAGGTGTAAAGTGTTTGAGGTATGGGCGAAGTTCCTAAGATAAGATTGTCATTTATGAGAGAAATACAACCCGATCCAAAGAAAATATTGTATAACGTTCCTTGTCGCGACCACACTTTTTTTCGTGTAATGCTTATAAAGTGACTATTCATGATTCTTTAAGCTATCTCTCTTTGATGTGTCGACTTGGTACATGCAGTTGTTCTGCAAGTGCAAGTTGTCTCACTTCAATAATGACAGCATAAAATAATTACCCTTTTTATGCAAGCATTCTGAACACCCTTGGTGACCCTTTGAATTAAAATCATTTTGATAAATAGTTTTCGCCTTAATAATTGTATTAACTAATGCTTGTTTGGAAGTGGGCATTTTCGACCGATCATATTTTCAGTATCTGCAAAACGATAACCTGCTTTATTCATTATTAACACACGAATTCCAACAGTTTTACACTGATTTAGTGGATGAATTTCTTTATGTATTTGAACGCTATTAAAACGGATTCCATATAGAGCTGTTCAGTAACTTCTGCTTGAATCAAACTCAAATGAAAACACAGACAGAATAGAAGTCGGAATACCTAGATAGAGGTGTGCGACAAAAACGAAAGTTGGTAGGCATGTGTTTAGATCTAAAAGATAATGTCTATTAAAATTTCGCGACAGCCGCATATGAGACGCGCTACTAGTTGTGCTTTAAATATTCGCTACAACGCTTGTGACCGTTAAATATGGTTGAGATTTGACGTACTGAGTTGATGTCAGTTAAGAACGCCTTTAAGGCGACAAAGACGCAATTATCAACACCGCACTGAGTTAGAGCGAGATCTTGCAATAGGGCTACGATAAGTTGGATATTCCTTCTGCGATACTGTAGAAAGATTTGACAGGAATGTAGCCAATATATACGATTGCCGGAGCGGTCGTCACGATTATGTACGGTCGCAAGAAGACACTACTCCGGATGGCCAGTAGAAATACCGAGAGGGAAGACCATCGTGTTCTGGGTATGCCTCTGGCGCATCGTAATGCATCTGCAACAGCGAACTGAGCAGCACTCAGCACAGGATAACGCTCGCCCGTATTCGGCTGTTGTAACCCAAAAAGCTCTACAGAATGTCGACGTGCTACCTTGGCCTGCTCGATCACAGGTCTGTCTCCAGCCGAGCACATGTGGGACATCATTGGACGACAGTTCCAGTTTCGTCCACGTACAGCATTAACCGCTTCTGTATTGGCCGACCAACTTCAGCAGACATGGAACTCCATCCCACACACTGACTTCCGGCACCTGTACAACACAATGATTACACGTTTGTATACCTGCATTCAACACTGTGGCCGTCACACCAGTTATTTAGAAACCAGCATTTCACATTTGCACTGGCTTGTCTCGCACTTACATTAACCTATGATCTTGCAATGTTAACCACTTAAATATGTTATCTAGACAAACGTACTCCCTAAAAATTTCATTACTCTAAATTAATTATATTTTGGTGTTGCGATTTTTGCCGTCGCTTAGTAGAAACTAACGTATTCAAAATTTTAGTTATCAGAATATACTCTAGCAAAGGAAGACGAATTTAAATAACAGATATCCATCTTTTGATATGCAGATCTTTGTATTGGCCGTGTTTGTAATTAAAAATGTTTGTATTTGAGGTCCGCCAGTTATGCAAAACACCGTTTTTCTCAGTACCCAAACATGTTTCGGCACCACTGTGCCATCATCAGCGGGTTTTCGTTTTTATTTATTCTGCAATGTGAACATTTTGTTAAATGATTACATAATTTTACTTCAAACAACAGATCAATTCTTATTGTAAATACCTTTACATAAATCGCGAAAAACATCGTAAAAAGCGAAATTACATTCTAGAAGATAGGTTAACTCCCAGCAAAAAACTTTCTCATGAACATCGTTTGGTTGCAGATGACAAGCTGCTTGTATTAATTAACACAAAAGTGATCCAGAAAGTTCATGCGCACCAAATGTAAGGGTATTTACAAAAAGAAATGATATGTTGTTTGAAGTAAAAATGCACATAATTTTATAATCATTTGTTGTGTACATAGTTCCGCGTAGTCAGCGCGTACACAACTTTCCCACTAGAGCGCACCCCGCTAAGCACAACAGCGCAGGCGCAGCCCTCGTCCGCCTCCGCTCTACGAGATGGCGCTGCCATAAAGACGGACCAAATTCTGCTTCCGCCGATCCGCGTATTAATATGTTACGCAGCCAATGAGTTTGCTGCTAACGTAGAACCTTTTCTCCTCGCGGATCACACTCGCGCAGTGATACCTGAACGCGCGAGGTATTATAACGAGGGTACAGACCTCCGATTAGTCGGTCTGCATTAGTCTGCATTAGTCTGCAGTCAAATTTCAGTCTGCGCCTAATAAGATTATCATATTCCTGTACATAGCCATGCAGAGAAATGTATAGACACTTTGTCAAGTATCAGAGATATGTGAGAATAAGATTAACGTACCAAGACCAAAGCAACTTCAGATTGTCAATTGTAAATAGCATCCAGAACCAAGTTAGGTTATTTTTATGCTTGTTATTATTTTAATAAATGTGTGTGAAAATTAATCAAGTTCTGTTTAAAGTTGGTCACCGTCAATCTGCTACTCTAAGCGTGCAAGTGGCATTTCTATCGTCTGACCTAACGCCACGATAAGACCACGAGACATATTGCTGACTCTCGCCTACTTCGCTAGAGCGACAAGTCAAATAACCTGATGGTGTGTGTACCGAAGGTCTTACAGTACGCACACCACACCATTTAACAAAATGTTCACATTGCAGTATAAATAAAAAAACGATAACCCTCTGATGATGGCACAGTGGTGCCGAAACATATTTGGGTACTGAGAAAAACGGAGTTTTGCATAACTGGGGGACCTCACATGCAAAATTTTTTAAATAACAGAGTGTTATATTCAGTTCAAGGGTCTAAATGGCAAAGATCTTAGAAAATAAGAATTTCTATTTTTACCTCTATTAATTTTATAACTTTTCCTCCCGCATTATTAGTACAAAGCATTTCAACATATTTTTGCATTTCACCAGCGTAAGCTACGCTTTGTATAGGGTAAAGTTACAACGATAACTGTACGCTCCAATGGTTAGTGACTCTTTAATTAGATATGAGCTGAGAATTAACCCAATATCAGTATGCTCCTAATGAGGCGATATATTTTTTACTGGATTCTGTATCAGGTGAGCAGTTGATGCGGCGCACTGCGCCTCATTCCGTGCCTTTTGCAGCGCCGTTTAGTGCCACTAGTCTGGTAACGGTATCATGCAAGTTGTAACCGTGTTTAATAATAATTCACCTGCCACGCTTAACGTAGTTAACCGCTGCTCGCATTCCGGCCGTCCGGGGCAATTGTAGCGGGGAATATTTTATTAGCAGAGCGACAAACTGGATTTCCGTAATCGAGTTAAGGCGACCGTGTGTTCAATGAGCGGGCGAGCGGCAGCCGTGGCGTCTGCCACAACAGGTACAACACGTGCGCATGGCGACGTGCCGCTGCTACCGACAGCACTGCGCCCCGCATAAAAACAAACCACCTTTGTTTTTCTCGTGCAGGTGAGGCAAACTGGAGTTTTATGACGTCCGCGTCAAGGCAATTTCTTTCGCCTACAGCGATCTGTTTCCCCAGCTGACAGTATGCCAAGGGCGCGTGTGTTCCTTTAACAGACAACCTTCGGATACCGTCTGGTAGCCCGTACATGTATTCACAGGCACCTCACCCATTTGCACTCTCGCATATACAACCGATAAAACACACACAGACACTAGTTTTCTTTTTTCCCCCCTTTCGGGCTATTTCTGTTTCACTCTTCTCTCCCATTTTTCTTTTTCCATCTTTCTATCACTCCTGTCTGTCCGCTCTCCTGTCTTATCACCATTTCCTCCCTCCTTTCCTCCATAATTCCCTTTTTTTCTTTCTTCTCTCTCCCACTCAATCACCGTACGTCTCTCCCTCTCTCTCTCTTTCTCTCTCTCTCTCTCTCTCTCTCTCTCTCCCTCCTCCCCCCCCCCCCCCCCCACTCTCTCCCTCTCTTACACATTTACACACACATACGGACACACACACACAAACACATACAATTGTATGTTGACACACACAGATATAGTCATTTCTTTCACTGTCAGTGCTTTACTTCCGTTATTTATAACAGCTATGTAACAATGTTGTAAGAGGTCCGAGCAGATGTAATTTCGATGTATTGCTCACGCGCTGCCTGCGATATGCAAGGTATAAGAGAATCTCAGACCAGAGAGCAGTGTTGACTGCAGCAGGAACTGTGTAGCAGTAGCAGTAAGTAGATGCTAGCGAGCAGTCTGGTCTGGTGTGGTGTATCGTGTTGGCTGGGCCGGTCGTGGTGCAGCGGTGCCGGAGCCTGAGCATTATTATATAAGGTAAAAAGCAGCCTCGTGCATATGTAGTATTGTTATCTCAAGTCCCATGTAAATGTTTTAAAAATCTCCTAATAATAATCTTTCTCATAAAAAATAACTTTTAACAACCATTCATTTCCATTTAAATAATTTACTAATTTGTCCAATCCATGATCATCCCGATTATTGCAAAAGAAAAATCAGTTGTTTCCTTTCATAAATGTCAAATGTATCGGCCAGCATCGCACAGGGCTGTGCCAGAAAAGTTTATTGTAAAAGCAGATGTATATGCGTTATCCGGCGACTTCATTGAGGTAAGAATTTTTCTTTTTTTTATTCAGAATGATCTTTCAGGGCCATGACGCAGCACTGCTGACGTCGAAAATTTACCAGGTTAAATTCACAGTCAATTATTAAAAAGTTATAAATGAGCGACAATTTAATTGAGAGGTTAGTTACATTATATTATTACCAGGTTACTGAATTTATTTTTGTTGGGACGTTACACTGAATGTGAACGACATAATTATAATTTTTACTGCTGCGAAGTTTAGGAATTTTTCTGTTTTGAGGTTACACTAAATGTGAATGAATTATGTGGGGAGGTTAAATGTGAATGAAATTTTGTGGGGAGGTTACAATGTGAACATTCATAAATAACTGCTACGAATAACGAAAATACCATTCTTTTGGGAGGACTGACTGATTGCAATGCATTCCGTTCCAGTACTTTTCTGTGCCTCAACTAGTTAATTTTGAACTCTCCTGTGATGCCTACTGGAAACTGATGTCGTGGAAACTGCGAAGTACATGCCTGACAGAATGGCCAATTACCGATGAGCAACAATTAGAATCGGATGTCAGGAAAGAGCATAGGCATTCACTGCCGGACTACATTACAATGAAATGCTCCTGAGTTGCGAAACCGCATCATTAGCTCATCGGACAATAAATTAACCACCTGCAGAAGAACTATTACAGGCATCATATAATACCGTGTAATTTCGCCACTGGAATTGGTAACCGCTTGTATTTGGTTAGGAATTGAGTCCACAAGCGTTTTGCAAGTACGTTGCGGCTCGGTTAAAACAGTCACTGAGGATTTTATGACGCATCTGCACCAACTTTGCCGGCCGTGGTGACCGAGCGGTTCTAGGCGCTACAGTCAGGAACCGCGCGACGGCTGCGGTCGCAGGTTCGAATCCTGCCTCGGGCATGGATGTGTGTGATGTCCTTAGGTTAGTTAGATTTAAGTAGTTCTAAGTTCTAGGGGACTGATGACCTCAGAAGTTAAGTCCCATTGTGCTCAGAGCCATTTGAACCATTTTGCACCAACTTTCAGGGTGCCGACGTCAACGTTCTACCTGCAGTTCCAACACTTAAGGTATATTTTCTGTGGAGTTCGTATCAGGTGATTTAATAAGGTAGGCTAGTGTTAAGAAAAGCAGTCACATACTCTTCCAGCCCAATGAATTTCACTGTTGTCTTCAAAAATACGGGCGCCAATA
Source organism: Schistocerca serialis cubense (assembly GCF_023864345.2). Classification (NCBI taxonomy): domain Eukaryota; kingdom Metazoa; phylum Arthropoda; class Insecta; order Orthoptera; family Acrididae; genus Schistocerca; species Schistocerca serialis. The sequence continues at coordinate 102,775,541 of NC_064642.1, read as the reverse complement.
GTATATACATCATGCAGATGTTGACTGAAACGCCACTCCTGATCATTTAGAACGGTTAAACCAACATATCGGTTCATCTTGGTGGTCAGTTCATTGAACAGACCCATAAAAAAACCACTCCACATAATATCACAGAACCACCTCCGGTGCGACCCTAATCTTGCGCGCATTCCAAATGATATTCTTCTTTTAGCCTTCAGTTGCTTTACGACTTATGCGTCATTTGAGTACAGGCAAAAATGAGATTCATCAGTCAGCTGCTGTCTACGTTCCCTCCCCTTAAATACGTACAGCTGCACATACCTGGTGAGGCAGGGCCTCCTGTCAGATGGCGAACTCCAGATGTTCTTTACACGTAGTTCCCGTTGCGATGTGCTCTCGCCAACAGGTTGGCATGGACCTCCGTTCACTGCCTTCAGCCCTTGCGTCGGGTTTGCAAGCAACGTTCGCCCACAAGCCACAAAACTCGTCTCCGGTGGCTCAAAGTCAGGATCTCTTTTCCGACCACAATTTTGACGTCATGTCATGTGGCCACGTGTTCTACACCACTGCTTGTAGAAACGTTGACGAGCCTAGCACAAAACACAAACAAAACCAGGAACTTCACACACCTTTATAGCCGTGGGCACGGTCACTAACGATTGTCCTTTCTACTACTCCGTTACTTCCTAATATTTATCCAAGCATTTCTCCAATGTCCGCTTCAAACGCTAACTTTCTCATCGATCGCTACTTTCTTACTCTGACGCAGAAGCCGTGCGCGCGCAGTTGAGCATGTGACTCGATTTGTGTGCCATCAGTAACGGCTTTACGGTTCATCGGTGCGTGCGCATTGTGGTGAGAATTTTTTTGTGCCGTGAGCTTGTGTGGTAAAACTGCAAATATTTGCTGATGATCGTTGCTAGCAACAGCACGGAAACGTGGTCAAATAGATTGAATGATTTTTAATAAAACAGATGTTCTAAATCATATCGTGTCATGTGACGTTATAACAGCGTTTGATAGCAGTGTTTGATTATATGGACCTGGAAAAATCAAAGCTAGACGACATGAATTAATAAAATACCAACAGCTGCGATTACCGTAAAGAGCACTTTTGTACATTGACGTGAAATTCGTTCAGGACAAGCTGAAACAAAAGCTTTGTACATGTTTTTTCCATACCAAAATGTTTTTCAGATTACTAGTATTTGCGTTTTGGCTACTATGAACTGTGTGGGCTGTCAGTACTTATTTCCTTCATATAAAGGAATAGATATTAGGTTACACTACCTGCTTACATCGCATTAATGTAAACATAGTCTTACTTAATTTAATAAAACCTGAAATCGTATTGTTACACTATATCCCAAGTAGGTAGCCAATATCTCCAGATGTTATATTAGTTTATTCGTTTCCTTAATTTTTGCTGAATTTTATTACATTTCCGGCCTGTTTTGTAGCAGAAACGCTTGTTATCAACATTAATATGTGAAAAAGTTGTGAGTGGCTTTTAGTTTTCACGATTACACAGGGTGATTCAAAAGTAGCATTACACATTTCGTGAATATAATATAAGCTTTGCTAGGAACAACATCAAATTCCGAGCAGTTACGCTGAAGTCAAAAATTAAAATAAAATGTCTTCAAGTCTTTGGCACGTATTCCTTGCTAGGGACAACATCAGACTGACGTTGTTCCTAGCAAGGCATACGTGCCAAGGGCTCGAACGTGTGTCATTTTAATTTTTGACTTCAATATATCTGATCGAAACTCTGACTATTACATTCTCGCAAAATAACTTTACGGTTTCTTAAAATTTCATTCTGACGATGACTACCTTAAAGGTATCGAAACTAGGTCAATGTACCAAACAGTTATTTGCAGCCAGTCGGCTGTGTGATTCCTATGCTGAAATTTATATATGGTTGATGATAGTAATATTTAAATCTGTTTTATTTAACCTTTTGCTCTTTTTTTGATGCATACATTAGACATACGAAGTGCGTAGGGTTACCTTAGAATCATCGTGTATAATCGTGAAAACTATAACCTGCTCATAACTTTTTCACATATTAATATTGATAAGACGCATTTCTGTTAGAAAACATGCCGGGAATGTAATAATATTCAGCAAAAATTAAGAAAATTATTAAATTAATAGAAAACCTGGAAATATTGATCATCTGTTCGGGATAAGCTTTAAAAATAATTTTTAATGTTTTATTAAATTAAATAAGAATATGTTTACCTTAATGCGTTGTAAGCAAGTATTGTAACCTTATACCTACGCCTCTCTGTGAGTCAAATAAGTACCGACAGAGCAAATATTTCATAGTGACGTATACACAGGTACTTGTAGTCTGAAAATCATTTTGGTATGGAAAGGAAAACAAAACTTTGTTACAGCTTGTCCTGAACAGGTCCATATAATCAAACACTGTTACTAAAATCTGTCACCATTTATAAAGTCACATGACACGCCAAGATTTATAACATCTATTTTATTAAAAATCATTCAGCGTGTGTGACCACCTTTCTGTGCTGTTGCAATGATGATCAGCAAATATTATCAGTTTCGCCATAGAAGCTCACAGCACGAAAAATTTCTCACCACATTGCTCTCGTACCGATGAACCGCAAAGCCATTACAGATGGCGCAGAGACAGAGTCACATGCTCAACCGTGCATGCACGGCTTCTGTGTCAGAGTAGGAAAGTAGCGATCATAGTTAACGTTGAAGCGGACATTGTACGAAAGCATGGGTAAATGTTAGGAAGTAACAGAGCAGCAGAAAGGGGCAATCGTGTGTGGCAGTGCCATGGCTATACGGTGTGTGAAGTTTCTGGTTTTATCGGTGTTTCGCGCTAGACTCTTCAACATTTCTGCAAACAGTGGTGGAGCACACGTGGCCACTAGGCAAAACGACAGAGTTCTGGTCAGGAAATAGATCATGACTGATAGCCACCGGTCAGTGTTCCAAACAGTTATTTACAACCTGTTTGTTGTATGATTCCTATGATGAGACGTTAAATAACGTTTTGTCTGAAATTGCGTATTGTAGAGTTTTGTAGTAGACAAAAATGGACCTAAAATTCAGCTCAACTATTTACTGTAAGTTAACCCCATGACATGCTCCAAATGATGTCCATGTTGACGAAAACAACCTGCTGAAAGACTGTACCGGCCTATGGTGGAATGCCAACCACAAGTGGTATTACGTATCATGACTCGCAAGTAAAGCAGTTTCCGTCAAAACTTTATTTAACATTTTACTCTTATTTTGATCCATATATTACAACCACGAAGCGTGTACAATCACTTTTGAATCACCCTGTGTGTGGCTACCGTTATTGGGTTGTTTGGTTGATTTGGGACGGGGACCAAGCGGCAATGTCATCAGTTCCCATCGGGTTAGGGAAGGATGGAGAAGTAAGTCGGCCGTGCCATTCAAAGGAACCATCCAGGCATTTGCCTGAAGTGATGTAGGGGTATCACGGGAAACCTAAATCGGGTCGGCCGGACGCGGGTTGGGTTTGAACCTTCGTCCTCCCGAACGCGAGTCCAGTGTGTTAGCCACTGCGCCACCTCTCTCGGTAACGTTATTATTTTGTAGATTTTGTAGTTATAAGCGCTAGATTATCTTCCACCTCAGTCTAGAGTGCTATTAACTATCAGTCGATGGTACGGTACAATACGTAATATGAACGCTTCAAACACCTGAGAGGGAAAGATGAAGCACAGAATTCAACAGTCACTGCACTGGTTCGTATCACCATGCAATGCACATGGTATGACGCAAAAATTGAGCACAAAAGCTCTGCTCAAATAACAGTGTGAAAGCTAACTGTTTATTTTGGTCTACAATAGCTTCAAATACGTTAAAGTTTATTGAGGGATCGTGATGCGTAGTGCTCTATTCGATGCATGTACCCATGGACGAGTCCGGACGTTGGATGAGGGTATTAGTGTTTAAATGATGCTTTCTCCGTGAGTATGCGAAGAATTTTCCATGAGATAATATTTGACAGTGTCCGACAAACACGTTGCTTTGACCCTGCAAAACAAATGGTCATAACAAACAGGAGTTGAAAAACATGAAAACTGCATATATCAGAGAACTGCTGTGGAGTGTTAGGGAAACAGTATGAATCACATCTTGTAATGGAACAACTGTATCCAAACACATTTACAGTAATTTATTTCGAAATCGCTTTCGATGGAATTATCTATCGAGTAATCTTGAAAAAACATTTGTAGGATGGCAATTGAGATTTCTTTGTAAACTTGTAAAATGTATTAATTTCTTTATATCTGTTAATTTAAAATGGTGAAAAGATGTAATACCTATTTCTTGAACTGTATACTACTGTTCTACTCCAAGGATGTAGACGGTGAGTTTATAAAAGTCAAATTAATACCGTGAAAGTCAGATAATAGGATTGGACGATGCTAACAATAGAGTTCATTCGAACTGGATAAATTGATCGCCTTCACTTTTCCATTTGTTGATGTAAATTTGGCTAAGTTCGCAATTCAGTTAATAACTTTCAGTAATTCATTACATAAAAACATTTTTAATGGCTGTTCTGACATGGCACTAGAATCAGTATCACTTGCTTCCATTTAAGAGATACAGTATGAAGCACGGTTAGTAAATTTGCCTTTAAATTCATAGTAAATTTCAAAATTAATTAAAATTTATTAGCTCTTTCGGCGGTCGACGACTGTAAGAAGCTAGATATAACATTTATTTCTGGAGATTTAACAAGGAAAGGCTCTTTTTCTGCGCCTGCAATATGAGCTGTTCAGTGGATAGATGTATTCAGAGTTATCAAATCGATACTGATAGTAGGCGGTGCTGTATTTAAGGTTGGGTTGATTTGTTGGAAGAGACCAGGCAGCGAGGTCATCGGTCTCATCGGGTTAGGGAAGGATGGGGAAAGAAGTCGGCCATACCCTTTCAAAGGAACCGTCCCTGCATTTGCCTGAAGCGGTTTAGGGAAACCACGGAAAACCTAAATCAGGGTCGCCGGACGCGGGATTAAACCATTGTCCTCCCGAATGCGAGTCCATTATGTTAACCACTGCGCCACCTCGCTCGGTTGTATTTGACATAATGTTTTTGTAATAGTGGATGAATTTCACGATCGAGCTCCTGCATCCGACATTGAATTGAGAGTCGATTCTCTTAATTGTTCGTCAACAATCCATTTAGTATGCAAACGGTTTAGTTCAGTAATATCGTTATCTGCCGAAAGATATGCAATGAAAATACTCCAGTGCATGACAGGGCGAATCTTTTGTGTTTACGAGGTCTGTTCAAAAACTTCAGGAACATTCGTAATTTCATGCTAGTGGTGTGTTGGAGTAAAATGTTGCTGGCATCCCAGCACACGCCTGTGTTTCATGTGTAAATCCCAGAACTTTCATTGCCGTATATCTACTGGTTGTTGTTCAATGGTGTACTGATTAGAACGTTTTGCCGCTCAGTTTGCCAATTTCGAGAGAGCAGAGTTGCAGGAACAACGCATCTGCATCAAATATTGCTTGAAACTCAAGAAAACGTTTACACAGAAACGCAAAATTGTGCGGAAAGCCTACGGTGGCGAGTGCGTAAGCAGTACTCGCTACTAATGGATCACACCGTTTAAAAATGGACAAGCGAAGATAAAGAAAATCCTCGTTAAGGACGCCATCTAACAACGACGTTCGTTTCAGGAATGTCAACGAAATTGTGCGTGCCAATCGAAGACTGTCTGTCCGAGGGATTGAAGAAGAATGTATCATTTCAGTTGGATCATGCCATGAAATCCTGACACAGCATGTCGCAATGCGTCTTACCGTCAACTTCGTCCCACGGCTCATAAGTCAAGACGAGAAAGACCTTCGCCTCAAATCTGTGAAGCGCTTTCGGATCGCACGAATGAGAACGATATTTCCTTACGAGAATCACAACCGCTGATGAGACGTACATCTACGGTAATGATGCTGAGACCAAGATTCGGCCTTCACAATGAGACAGGAAATGTTCTCCAAGACCAAAAAAGGCTCGTCAGGTTAGGTCAAATGTCAAAACCATGCTGATAGTTTTCTTTGACTCTGAAGGAATAGTTCATCATGAATTGGGGCCACAGGGACAAACTGTTCATCGATGGTACTATAGCGACGTGATGCGACGCCTGAGAGAAGATGTGAGAAGGAAACGGACTGAAACGTTGCGAGACAATTTATGGTTCTTGCATCTCAATAACGCACCCGCACATTAATCCCTGTTGGTACATGACCATTCCACAAGAAACGCAAATAACTGTGTTGCTTCATCCTCCGTACTCTCAGACCTGCGGGCTTAATTTTTATTTCCAAAGTTGGAAACCCCGTTGAAAGGACGAAGATCTACAACGATAGGCGAGATAAAGAAAAATTCGCAGACGGCGCTTTGCGTGATCCAGCAAGAGACTTACGGAGACTGCTTCCGGATGTGGAAACGGCGTTGGGAGCGGTGTATCAATAGCGTACGACTGTATTTCCAATGAGACCATGCACAATAAATAAAAGGTAAGCGCAGAAAAATTTCGAGGACACACTTCCGCAATATTTTGAACAAACCTCGCATACCGTAATTTGCGAGCGATGGGTGTCTCATTCTTTCCGCAGTTGTTGAATACAAAAACACTCATATTAATATGAGAACAATAAATAAAAGGAGTTTATTGATGTTATTAGCGATGAAAACGTAACTGAGATTGGCCTACCAAAACGTATTTCATTGCCGGCCAGAGTGGCCGAGCGGTTCTAGGCGCTACAGTCTGGAACCGCGTGACCGCAACGGTCGCAGGTTCGAATCCTGCCTCGGTAATGGATGTTTGTGATGTCCTTAGGTTAGTTAGGTTTAAGTAGTTCTAAGTTCTAGGAGACTGATGGCCACAGATGTTGAGTCCCATTGTGCTCAGAGCCATTTTGAAACTATATCACTGCATTCACTCACGTACACACACACACACACACACACACACACACACACACACACACACATACACACTGTACAGAAAACTTAGGAGGAACACGTTGCTCTACTGTAGCTAGTCAACCGAAGGAGTAATTTATAAAGGGTGTAGCTAGAGTTGAGGGATAGAGTGTGCAGCCCTGGGCAGGTAATGAGTAGACCGGCTCAACTTATGTGGAGAAACTGTTCGCAAGCTGGTGCAGCTCTCCACAAACTTCCAGCGTTGGCGTCGATCGAGATGAGCCGAGAGGGACTAACTATTCTTCCGACGTTGGCGACTTTATCGCAACGCCGTTCAAATTTATCTACTGAGCTGCTCTCCCACAACACAAACCCAGAGTACCAACCCAAGCTGGGATGACCAAAAACTGTTGACTTGCACTCACAGGGACTTGCACTCACAGGACCTTGCTATGGAGTCGGACTGACGGTATCCCATATTCTAGTTGAATTTCCCCTTCTTTTCGCCCTTCGTACTAAGTACTGCCTTTCAGATTCCGTGTCTTTAATATTAGCAGACGATTCACGGGATGGTTGAATTGGTTCATAGTTTCTTACGTGAAAGTTGTTTCTCTTTTCACTTACAAAGTTTAGCTTTATTCCTGGCGAAGGGACAGGGTGGTTGTGGTTGGGACCTTTCTTCGTGTTTTCTGGGTGTGAGACGCATGACGATTCCCTCGTGCTAAGACAGCACTTTCATTCCTTTTGTTTTTCAGGTTTTTTAGATCTGGCCCACACTTTTATGCATTCCACAGTGTGTCTTTTAACTTCTTCGCTTTGTACCCGTAGTTTGACCCGTCTGACTGGGTCCACCCACTTTCAGCGGATCCTTTATCTTACGCAAGTAACTTTTGAATCAAGGGACTTATGGCCTCGCCGTTTAGTCCCATAAGCCCCTCAATCAATCAGTCAGTACAAGGGCAAGCACCTCCCACAGTTGGCAAGACGTGGTCACATAGTGCCGAAAGCAGCGGATGGCACTTATGTATAGTAACCTCGCTGTCGAACTGTCTTGCAAAAAAATACCACCATGCCTAATGCCCACTATCGACGCCATTTTTCTCGCGCTCAGATTCCCGTATAGCATTCCTGCACATTGCTATAGCGTAACTGCATACTATTGTGAACGTACCATTGATGTTGGGCTTGAAGAGATGAAAGCGCAAGTGAGGGTCAGTTTAGAAAGTTTAATTGGTCCGTTAAAGGTTGGTATTTTTCTGTCTTGCTCTGCGAAGGTAGAACGCATTACTCATAACGACAGCGATGCGGAGACTTGTGGAACAAAAAGGTGGTTCCTGTGGTCGATCGCAGTGGAGTTCACTAAGCTACCGCCTGGCCAGAAGTCAAGTCCAGAGCACAGCAATAGCGTAAGGGTACACAAGAGAGTCCAGGGAGCAATTCGAATCGAAAACGTATACAAAGGCAAGGGCAATCACTCTCCTAATCAACCGCGGATATCAAAGGATTCTATGAAACAGCGTGACTGAGGGACAAGCAGGCGCGCGCCGTATTTACAGGCACTCTAACGTCACTGGACGGGCTTACGTGACACATGGTTGTGGCTGCGACGGCTCACGCTGTGGGAGCGAGCAGTTCGCTTGGTATGAATCTCTGACCTTTCCTCCACGTCAATGGCCGTACCTGATGTGTTAGATGCCACCCACATCTTCCTCTGTTTGGCATTATCTTACAAAAAAAATGGCTCTGAGCACTATGGGACTTAACATCTGTGGTCATCAGTCCCCTAGAACTTAGAACTACTTAAACCTAACTAACCTAAGGGCACCACACAACACCCAGTCATCACGAGGCAGAGAAAATCCCTGACCACGCCGGGAATCGAACCCGGGAAGCCGGGCGTGGGAAGCGAGAACGCTACCGCACGACCACGAGTTGCGGACCATTATTTTACAACTTTGTATATTTATGTTAGGTCTTTTTAAAAATAGGGCAGCCGTTGTCTCTGTCTGTGTGTGTGTGTGTGTGTGTGTGTGTGTGTGTGTGTGTGTGTGTGTGTGCGTGTGTGTAGTGTTGAGTGTCTGCGCACGCCTTCTATTGCGCAGTCGAAAGAACGGTGGTGTGTTTCCTGACGTCACAGTGGACAGTTTCCAACATCTCAATAATATGCCAATATAAAGCCAATAAAGATTACGAATCAAATGAACTATAATTTTTTTTCTGAATAAATTATCCAAATTACTGGAGATTTACGTACCTAACTTACGAAATCAAACTCAGAATACGAAAAATGTTTCACTTGCGGGTATATCATACTTCTGTCTGAAATGTACTTTGTATAACAAGAAATTAACATCCAGTGTAAGCTTTCCGACCCGCTCACAGATTAACTGTTTAATCACACTGTTCTCTATGGATAGTATAGATGTAAGGCTATGTCCTTGAACTATTCTGGCCCTTACCTCGTTACAGTAAACGTTTTCTCTCGAAAGTAGAGCTCAGCAAGTAGCGCCGCAGCAAAACAAAACTCTAAAGATGAACTAAAAATTATATTCAAAAGCGTCTGTACCACGATGTGCAATTTGGCCACAATTTAAATCGCATTTATTTTATGGGAATAATTTTTGGTGCTAATGACCTACAAATAACTTTTCGAAAGCAATTTTATGAGAAAGAATTACTTTATAAAAATTGGGAATCTATGGTAAGTTCCTATGGAACCAAACTGCTGAGGTCATCAGTCCCTGTTTGACTTTCAGTATCGTAAACAACACCAACTTCATAGAAAAGTAAAAAGTAACTGGGTTCTTGACAGATTGATTAACCAAATCTTTACTTTTCATAAAGATTAATCTACCCAAAATGATTTCCGTTCTTTGAAAAAAAAAATCTATACGTGGCGTATGAGAACTTCTTTCCTAGCTGTCAGCAATCCACGACATGTGTTTGAACCAAATTTCGGTACGACGATTAATTTTATAACAGAGTGCTACCTGCGTGCAAGTGGGCAAAGCAGCAAATTTACCTTAAAGCACAGTTCTTCACCGAAACTTTTCTAAAATATTTCCTGAAAATCAGTATTCAATTTTTAACAGCTCAATTCCAGATTAAAATATCCTGACCATTCAGTTCTGCTTCCCAACATACCTCCACTAATAATAATGCACTCTCTGCGAGCGCCTTTAGGCAGAGACGGCGTAACAACTCAATCCAAAGACCGTGGATCAACATGGCTTACTCTCAGATATTGGCATATCTATATAAGAAAGCACGAAGTTAACAATTCTGTAATGATCGAGGTGACACGCACACCTCACACGGCATGCGATGTTCAGAACCCAAATATCAATTTCCCGAAGCAGTTCGATGCTTCTTTCAAAAATTCTCGAGAAAATCAACAGCGAAATTTTCAGAGTGTCTTTATTATCCTAAAGTAGGACCAATGTTTCGACAGGCAGTGCTCCTCTGTGGTAGGTTGCTCGCCTATAGAATGCATGGCCTTGGTTCGACTCCCAACCAAAGCAAATTTTTAAACAAAGTAAGTAGCGCTAGCGACTGTTAAGCGATGTTTCGAGCAGCATTTGCGTCATAATTTTTCGTTTTTTCCCGGTTCTGTTCGAATAACTATGCCACTTGAATACAAAATTCATCAAATATATCCTAATTAACAATATCCAATTCTCATTATTTATGAAATAACACTTCTCCTTATTTTCATCCACATATGACACTAAAAAATTCCAGTTCTCACCGAAAATATAAATTCTTAATTACCGACATTTTATGGAAGATAGTTAATAAGGATCATTCAAATTAAATGGAGTAACAAATTAACCTTTTATCATCTTTGTATGTTTTACGCTTTACGGAAATGCTCTCGAACTTCCAATGTTGTCTGAAAATTTGCCTTAACCAGGAATCGAGCCCAGGCCTCGTACAGAAGAGGTAACACTGCGCTATGCCATCCTGTTAGAGCATCGAGCATACCTTGTGGTATTAAAAACGCTCTGACAACGTCAAAGTTGATTTTATCGAGAATTTTTGAGAGTTTTCTGATGACTGGGTGTTGTGTGCTGTCCATTGGGTTAGTTAGGTTTAAGTAGTTCTAAGTTCTAGGGGACTGATGACCATTGATGTTAAGTCCCTTAGTGCTCAGAGCCATTTGAACCATTTGAGAGTTTTGACATTGGGTCACTCACTGCTCATGAACTATCATTCCACCAGAAAAAATGGAAAGCACCCTTTTATAGAAAATTTAATGTAGTTAAATTTTGTACGGGGACACATTTTCGCGGGGGGGCACAGTTTCTGAGTTACTCAAGGAAAATGTACGAAAGTGACTTTCAAACTCACCTCCACCCCCTCACTCATCTCTCACCAACGAGAATTTCTGGTGTATTGTTCATGACTACTAATGACAATAATTTCCGACTAAACGAACTGTTCCGGATATTTGATTTTTTTCCCTTTTGTCTGCTGTTACGCCACCAACACAGTCGGCTATTTCTTTAACATTATTAAATTAAGCAAGCCCTTGAGGGTAATGAAAGAAAACCGACTTTTGTAAGCGTTAGTTAAGACTAATTACCTTGACAATTCGAAACAAACTTAACCATTACAAGCACAGTACTTCGGTAGGCAGATGGCATTGTTTACTTCATGTAGTTAAAAATCACAAAATTCTTTGGCAAAATTTACAGAAACATCAATTTTACAATTGTTAACTGTTCGACTACGACGGTGGCGTAGTAAGGTTAGTCAATGAGAACCAAATAAGCTCAAATGGGGGAAATAATTAGCGCAGTCGCAGAGTCCAGTGTAGTGGTAGGAGGGAGTGCCGTGAACCATATGCTAGAAATCCTGACCGGTGGAGGCTAACTGTGGTAGAGGGGGTATGTTTGCAGGTAGCTTTTGTACGTTTTTTCTAGAATAACTTGAAAACTGCTGCCTCTATTGGAAACGTACCTCAGTACAAAATTTAAGTGCTTTCAATATCCTACTAAAAAGTTCCTTTTTTTGTAGGAGTAACAGCCTGTGATAAGCGAGCGAGAGAACATGATAATCTCGTGAGTGGTTTTTGAAGGGTAGTTTTAATATCACAGGTTTATAAAAAATTACAAAAATCCTATTCCCACGTGATTTCGTCGTAAATGCTACAATATCTTACAAATGATAAGAAGATGGCAGGAGATATGAATGCAAGACTGTATACATTGCAATGGCAAAGAAATGAGGATGCAACGTCCCCTAGAAACTGGAAATATAACCCCTTCTTTAGGAAGGACATCTGCTTTCACATGCACAGCTCGAGGATCAAGATCTGTTTATTTTCTTTTTTTTTTCTTTTTAGTCTTCTGACTGGTTTGATGTGGCCCGCCGTGTATTCCTCTCCCACGCCAACCTCTTCGTTTCAGAGTAGCACTTGCGACCTACATCCTCAATTATTTGCAGAATGTGTTTCAATATTTGTCTTCTTCTACAGATTTTATCCTCTACAGCTCCCTCTAGTGCCATGGACGTTATTCTGTGATGTCTTAACAGATTTCCTATCATCCTGCTCCTTCTCCTTGTCAGTGTTTTCCACATATTGCTGTGGTCTCAGATTCTGTGCAGAGCCTCCTCATTCCTTACCTTATCACTCAACCTGATTTTCAACATTTGTCTGTTGCACTACATCTGAAATGCTTCGATTCCCTTCTGTTCCGGTTTCCACACAGTTCATGTTTCACTACCATCCAATGCCATGCTCCAAACGTACATTCTAAGAAATTTATTCCTCAAATTAATGCCCGTGTTTGATACTAGTAGGTTTCTCTTAGCCACGAATGCCCTTTTTGCCAGAGCTAGTCTGCTTTTGATGTCCTCTTTGCTCCGTCCGCAATTGGTTATTTTGCTGCTTACTTCATCTACTTCGTGTCCATGAAGCCGGTGTTAAGTTTCTCACTGTTCTCATTTCTGCTCCTTCTCATTACTTCTGTCCTTCTTCCATTTACTCTCGCTACATATTCTGTACTAATTAGATTATCCATTCCATTCGGCAGATTCTCCTGTTCTTCTTTCACTGTTTATAGCAATGTCGTCAGCGATTCTTATCATAGATATTCTTTCACCCTGAATTTTTATTCCCTCTTGAACCTTTATGAACAGTAGAGGCGAAAGACTACATCCCTGACTCACACACTTTTTAATCCGAGCACTTTGTTCTTGCTCTTCTACTCCGATTTTTCCCCTTGGTTCTTGTACATATAGTATATTATCCGTCTTTCCCTCTTGCTCACCCCTATTTTCCTCGGAATTTCGAACATGTTGCACCCTTTTACATGGTCAAACATTTTTTTCCTGATCGACAAATACTGTGAAAGTGTCTCGATTTTCTTTTTGTTTTTTTTTTCAGTCTTGCTTCCATTGTCAACCGGGATGTCAGAGTCGCATGTCTGCAGTTGACTGTATAATACCTAATGAGAACTTAGCTCTGACAGCACCACGGGTTCAGAGTGGAGGAAGCTACCCAGCCGCACACGGGCAGACGACAGTGTGGCTGCGTTGACCTGGCGCCGTCCCAGAGACGGGCAGCTATCTCGTCCCGGCCGCTGCAGCCAATATCTCATTCCGGACGGGCGGCGGTGCCGGCTCGGCCAGAGCAAGCAGGCCACGGCGTTCATTATGCGCTGCTCCGCCCTGCTCTAAGACCGTGTAGCGCGGCGTTGCGTCTAGTCACCGCTGCCTGCGTCAATGGTCCGTGCCGCGAGAGGAACTGGGGCGTATATGCCATCAGGCTGGGGCGAGGCGAAACCCACAGACAGACTGTCTGCACTCCAGGACGTGCGGACTGCGGAGACAAGGGCCACTTGCACCGCATATTGCTGTTAGAATCTTCCTCCTGCTTAGTCAATACTCCAAGTTCAAAAGTTCAGGTGCGTTGGGTTGTAGTAATTCACTTATGGTCTCTGCCTGCATTATATCTATCACATAATATGCAAAAAACTGGTGATTTCTCAAACTGGGGAACAATCAAGAATGGGGTGCCGCAACGTTTCGTCTTGGGTTCTCTGCTGTTCTTAAAATATATTAATGGCTTGCGATTCTATATTCACGAAGATGCAAAGCTGGTACTTTTTGCCGATGATACAAGTATAGCTATCACACCCGACAGACAGGAATTAACTGGTGAGATTGTAAACGATGTTCCTCAGAAAATCATTAAGTGGTTCTCTGCAAATGGGCTCTCAATAAACTTTGACAAAAACATAGTATATACAGTTCCACACAGGAAATGGAATGACCCCATTAATAAATGTAGACTTCTATCAGAAATCGGTAGCTAAGGTAGAATATTCAAAATTTCTAGGTGTATGCATTGATGAGGGGTTGAACTGGAAAAAAACACCCTGAGGATCTGCTGAAACGTTTGAGTTCAGCTACTTATGCTATTAGCGTCATTGCAAATTCTGGCGATATACATCTGAGTAAATTAGATTACCACGCCTATTTTCATTCGCTGCTTTCATATAGCATCATATTTTGGGGTTACTCATCACTGAGTAAAAAAGTGTTCATTGCACAAAAGTGTGTAATCAGAATAATTGCTGGAGCTCGTCCAAGATCATCCTGCAGACACTTATTTAAAGAGCTAGAAATCTTCACTGTAGCCTCACAATATATATATATTCACTTATGTAATTTGTTGTTAACAATCCGAACGAATTCAAAAGTAATAGCAGTGTACATGGCTACAACACTAGGAGAAAGGATGATCTTCACTACCCAAGGTTAAATCTAACTTTGGCTCAGAAACGAGTAAATTACGCTGCCACAAAAGTCTTTGGTCACTTATCTTTTATTTAGGTCATCAGTCTACTGACTGGTTTGATGTGGCCCGCCACAAATTCCTTTCCTGTGCTAACCTCTTCATCTCAGAGTAGCACTTGCAACCTACGTCCTCAATTATTTGCTTGACGTATTCCAAACTCTGTCTTCCTCTACAGCTTTTGCCCTCTACAGCTCCCTCTAGTACCATGGAAGTCATTCCCTAATGTCTTAGCAGATGTTCTGTCATCCTATCCCTTCTCCTTATCAGTGTTTTCCACATATTGCTTTCCTCTCCGATTCTGCGTGGAACTTCCTCATTCCTTACCTTATCAGTCCACCTAACTTTAAACATTCGTCTATAGCACCACATCTCAAACGCTTCGAATCTCTTCTGTTCCGGTTTTCCCACAGTCCATGTTTCACTACCACACAATGCTGTACTCAGACGTACATCCTCAGAAATTTCTTCCTCAAATTAAGGCCGGTATTTGATATTAGTAGACTTCTCTTGGCCAGAAATGCCTTTTTTGCCATAGCGAGTCTGCTTTTCATGTCCTCCTTGCTCCGTCCGTCATTGGTTGTTTTACTGCCTAGGTAGCAGAATTCCTTAACTTCATTGACTTCGTGACCATCAATCCTCATGTTAAATTTCTCGCTGTTCTCATTTCTACTACTTCGTCTTTCTCCGATTTACTCTCAAACCATACTGTGTACTCATTAGACTGTTCATTCCGTTCAGCGGATCATTTAATTCTTCTTCACGTTCACTCAGGATAGCAATGTCATCAGCGAATCGTATCACTGATATCCTTTGACCTTGTATTTTAATTCCACTCCCGAACCTTTCTTTTATTTCCATCATTGCTTCCTCGATGTACAGATTGAAGAGTAGGGGCGAAAGGCTACAGCCTTGTCTCACACCCTTCTTAATACGAGCACTTCGTTCTTGATCGTCCACTCTTATTATTCCCTCTTGGTTGTTGTACATATTGTATATGACCCGTCTCTCCCTATAGCTTATCCCTACTTTTTCAGAATCTCGAACAGCTTGCTTCATTTTATATTGTCGAACGCTTTTTCCAGGTCGACAAATCCTATGAAAGTGTCTTGATTTTTCTTTAGCCTTGCTTCCATTATTAGCCGTAACGTCAGAATTGCCTCTCTCGTCCCTTTACTTTTCCTAAAGCCAAACTGATCGTCACCTAGCGCATTCTCAATTTACATTTCCATTCTTCTGTATATTATTCTTGTAAGCAGCTTCGATGCATGAGCTGTTAAGCTGATTGTGCGATAATTCTCGCACTTGTCAGCTCTTCCCGTCTTCGGAATTGTGTGGATGATGCTTTTCCGAAAGTCAGATGGTATATCGCCAGACTCATATATTCTACACACCAACGTGAATAGTCGTTTTGCTGCCACTTCCCCCAATGATTTTAGAAATTCTGATGGAATGTTATCTTTCCCTTCTGCCTTATTTGACCGTAAGTCCTCCAAAATTCTTTTAAATTCCGATTCCAATACTGGATCCCCTCTCTCTTCTAAATCGAGTCCTGTTTCTTCTTCTATCACATCAGACAAATCTTCACCCTCATAGAGGCTTTCAATGTATTCTTTCCACCTATCTGCTCCCTCCTCTGCATTTAACAGTGGAATTCCCGTTGCACTCTTAATGTTACTACCGTTGCTTTTAATGTCACCAAAGGTTGTTTTGACTTTCCTGTATGCTGAGTCTGTCCTTACGATAATCATATCTTTTTCGATGTCTTCACATTTTTCATGCAGCCATTTCGTCTTAGCTTCCCTGCACTTCCTATTTATTTCATTCCTCAGCGACTTGTGTTTCTGTATTCGTGATTTTCCCGGAACATGTTTGTACTTCCTCCTTTCATCAATCAACTGAAGTATTTCTTCTGTTACCCATGGTTTCTTCGCAGCTACCTTCTTTGTACCCATGTTTTCCTTCCCAACTTATGTGATGGCCCTTTTTAGAGATGTCCATTCCTCTTCACCTGAACTGCCTACTGCGCTATTCCTTATTGCTGTATCTATAGCGTTAGAGATCTTCAAACGTATCTCGTCATTCCTTAGTAATTCCGTATCCCACTTCTTTGCGTGTTGATTCTTCCTGACTAATGTCTTGAACTTCTGCCTACTCTTCATCACTACTATATTGTGATCTGAGTCTATATCTGCTCCTGGGTACGCCTTTCAATCCAGTATCTGATTTCGGAAACTCTGTCTGACCATGATGTAATCTAAATAAAATCTTCCCGTGTCTCCTGGCCTTTTCCAAGTATACCTCCTCCTCTTGTGATTCTTGAACAGGGTATTCGCTATTACCAGCTGAAAATTGTCACAGAACTCAATTAGTCTTTCTCCTCTTTCATTCCTTGTCCCAAGGCAATATTCTCCTGTAACCTTTTCTTCTACTCCTTCCCCTACAACTGCATTCCAGTCGCCCATGACTATTAGATTTTCGTCCCCCTTTACATACTGCATTACCCTTTCGATATCCTCATACACTTTCTCTATCTGTTCATCTTCAGCTTGCGACGTCGGCATGTATACCTGATCTATCGTTGTCGGTGTTGGTCTGCTGTCGATTCTGATTAGAACAACCCGGTCACTGAACTGTTCACAGTAACACACCCTCTACCCTACCTTCCTAATCATAACGAATCCTACACCTGTTATACCATTTTCTGCTGCTGTTGATATTACCCGATACTCATCTGACCAGAAATCCTTGTCTTCCTTCCACTTCACTTAACTGACCCCTACTATATCTAGATCGAGCCTTTGCATTTCCCTTTTCAGATTTTCTAGTTTCCCTACCACGTTCAAGCTTCTGACATTCCACGCCCCGACTCGTAGAACGTTATCCTTTCGTTGATTATTCAATCTTTTTCTCATGGTAACCTCCCCCTTGACAGTCCCCTCCCGGAGATCCGAATGGGGGACTATTCCGGAATCTTTTGCCAATGGAGAGATCATCATGACACTTCTTCAATTACAGGCCACATGTCCTGTGGATACACGTTACGTGTCTTTAGTGTAGTGGTTTCCATTGCCTTCTGCATCCTCATGTGGTTGATCATTGCTGTTTCTTCGGCCTTTAGGGGCAATTTCCCACCCGTAGGACAAGAGAGTGCCCGGAACCCCTATCCGCTCCTGCGCCCTCTTTGACAAGGCCGTTGGCAGAATGAGGCTGACTTCTTATGCCGGAAGTCTTCGGCCGCCAATGCTGATTATTTATCAAAATTTAGGCAGTGGCGGGGATCGAACCCAGGACCGAAGACGTTTTGTTTATGAATCAAAGACGCTACCCCTAGACCACGGGTCTAGCATCGAAAGTCTGACAGATATCCATGTAGCATTTAAAGGGAAATTAACAGAATTTCTTAATGGCAACTCCTTCTACTCATTAGATGAATTTTTGGATATAGTAAGTGGGTAACTTCCCAACCTCCACAAAAAAATTTATTGAGTCTTATGTAGTAATTTGTCTAATGTAATAGTATAGGCACCTTTTATTAACCTGAATCGTTCCACATCATTACGAAGTGTCGTATTCATGATCTATGGCACAAGTACTAATCTAATCTAATCTAAACGGTAGTAAGGGCGTCCTGGCACGGGCGGTATTATCAATTGTTTTAAAAATATCCTTACTAATAACATGTCCTATTATAAGGTGCAATATTTCTAGTTTACTTATTCTATGATTGAAGGCAACTGTGTAATTGAAATGACATCTTTAATGTCGCAATATTGGCACGAAAATACACGCTTTTACACAGTTTTCAATGTGACAATAACAAAAAATTAGTTTTCAGGATAACACATCTCACATTATAAAAAAGTGAAATAATCCTAAACACAACAATATGAAATATTAACTATCAGAAGTATAAATTTTCCAAAACAGGACAATATTAGAGTATAGCAAAAAATTTTTTTAGAAAATTTTTCCTACTCTTACGTTACGATGTTGGTCAGGACTACGAAAATCGTCCGATTCCGGTTCAGAGATCGGTACTGTTTTTAGGATGACACTCGAATCTACAGATGGTTAGTTATGTGACAAATTGAGCAAGAGATTACCCAAGGACGTTCGAGTTTACAGTGGATGTAAGCTGGTGAACCAACAAGTTTACACCTGTGCACGCAGTATTTACCTTAAGCTGCGATTAGCTGTCGTCTGCTAGGCCGATCTCTTCCGCTGAAATTCCTATAAAACTAATTACAACTTTATGTATGTATACTAAGATGGTAACTGATCTCTCGGACATGTCCGAAAGAACAGATATCACGGTGACCATGCAGTTCGTGAGAATGAAGTTACAATGAAATGAACATCATTAGCTGCTTACAGGCGTTGACATACGTCAAAGGGACAGATGAAAATGTGTGCCCCGACCGGGACTCGAACCCGGGATCTCCTGCTTACATGCTTACGGGAATCGGCAACGCGCTGCGAGTAATGAGTATAATGGGCGGTGGCACTACGAATGTAGTGCGAGACAATACGTTGAGGATGTGGGTTACGCGGGAGGCGTGCCAGAGATAGATCACTGCAGTCGCGCTATCTTCTGTGTCCTCGGTGGCTCAGATGTATAGAGCGTCTGCCATGTAACCAGGAGATCCCGCGTTCAAGTCCCGGTCGGGGCACACACTTTCATCTGTCCCTGTTGACGTCTACCAACGCCTGTAAGCAGCTAAGGGTGTCCATTTCATTGTAATTACAACTTTGCTGAAATTTCCAGCAGAAACTTTCCCTATGTTTCTCGTTATGCGAGAGAACATGTACTCATCCCTAGTCTTAGAATGTGGCGATATACACACGCACGGTTGGACCAGAGTGCGTATTATAATGCCCTCTCAGTTCTCGCAAGAACAATTAACTAATTGGCTGGTTCGTTTCACCACAGTTGGAGCTAAACGGTGCTACAATTGATTTCTAGCTGGCTATCAGCCACAGCAGTGTTCATACAAATTACTCCTCTGCGTCCTACAGAGCGTTATGCACTCCATTCTGCACTTGACACCAGTTCAAAGAAAAGGCAACGAAAATTTCCGTCTTGTCTTCCTCATAGCCGTACTGCCTCCCCACCTGGACTCTTTCGTTCTTCACGTCACGGAATTTTTCGATCAATAGGAGTGTTCCTCTTACTTTGTGAAAACTCTCTCTACCAATCGCAAGTTCCCTACCATCAAATTGCGTCGAAACTTCGGCTCTTTCCTCCTTCCTAGCGCGTTTCCGCCAATCGGACGTTTTGTGCCCACGCCAGACATCAAAATGCGTACATTTTCTCTCACGTGTGTACCACTCGCTGGACACATGATCGAAAATGCGGCACTGGTCTGGTTTCATATCCATCTGGAATTCCAAAATGCAGTTTTCTCAAAGCTTTCATTCCTGTCCTCCCTCAGATGGGCTGTTGTACTCGCTCTCCCCGTCTGAGTCACCTGGTCGGTTGTTGGCTTTCCATCTGGGACACCCATTTAAGTGGTACCCCCTGTAGTGCGCCCTTGCCTCTGCATCGTCCCTCTCAATTCCAAATTAAAACGCCTCTCGATGCTTGTTTCACCTTCTGCTCAAACATGTATTGTAGGAATGGTGTGTTAGTTACTGTCGATTGAATGTCATCCATTTTTGCATTACATACTACTAGGCAAAATTGGTCATTACCACCGAATAAAGGTAGGTGCCACATTCATCTTCCCATTGCGATGTATGAAGCTCTCATGTAAGGTGCGAATCTGACTTCGATTAATTCTGCCACCTTACAATATAAGCACTGAATCACATAACACACACATGAGACATTTTCAAAATGCAGTTTAGCTGCCATTAATTATATTATTATCGGTTCCTGTGTTATTTATCTCTTACTGTATCACTAGGTGCGATAGATTTTGGAAATTAATAACCCCAGTGGTTCCTTTTACATAACATCTGCTCCAGGAAAGAAAATTAACATATTAACTATACTGTCAATCTCGCCAGCGAGTTTGTTGATAATAGTATTTTTTTCTATAAAAGAGAAGGAAATCGTTAAATTTTATGTTGGTTCTTGTTTCTTACATGTGACTGTTTTATTAACTTTTGCTGCCAGTGGTTTGAGAACAAAAAAAAGCGTGCAAATAAATGTCTCCTAGGATGAGTTGCACGAAGATGAAGGGTGATGCTGAAATCTCTATCTCTTTGGGGTTGCTAAGATGGTGAAGTACCCTTATGGACTTTAAGAGAATATACACCAAATTGCTTATATACGTTGGTACGTTATAAATTGGCAAGAACGAAATAGGTTTTCTGAGAAGGAGAAGTTAAATCCCTGCAGTTTATGAAGTAACATCCAGATCGAACAAATTTTTCAGTTTGCACACAATCTCCGATTTTCGATATTTAATGACTCGATATACAATCGTGAGGAACAATCGTTTATTAAACGGAAAAGGCATGTAAGACAATTGCATTTCGTATGTCTTCACCCAAATTGCGAGTTTGTGATGAAAAGTAATGACTCCAAATTCTTACATGAAAGCTCTTAAGGCTTAGAAATGAAACAAATGTTACTAACAAATGGCCCTGAGCACTATGGGACTTAATATCTGAGGTCATCAGTGCCCCAGAAGTTACAACTACTTCAACCTAACTAACCTAAGGACCTCACACACATCCACGCCTGGGGCAGGATTCGAACCTGCGACCGTAGCAGCAGCGCGGTTCCAGACTGAAGCGCCTAGAACCGCTCGGCCACCACGGCCGGCTGTTACTAAGATTATCCATCTTTATGCTTCACATCTTCATCTGCCGCATATAATTTGTACTATGGAGATATATAACGACACTATGGCAATGTCTAAGAAACAGCCTGTTGCAATCGAATTTTGAATTCAAAGATTTCTCCCACACATGCAGCACCCTCTACCCAGCATGAAAATGCCATACCACAAACGAGGTTTGCAGCATCTGCAACAATCCGACGCTTTGGCATCACTGTCATCAATAATCCTCGACACAGTCCCGACTGGGCACCATCCGATTTTCATCTTGCTCATTGAACACCTTCGAGAATTTCACTTTGATAGTGATGAGGCGGTGTCAGCAGAGGTGAGGCTGTGCTTTGGTCAACAGTGAAACATTCTACAGCGAAGGTGTCAACAAACTGGTCTCTCGTTGGGAGAAATATGTTCGTCGCCACAACGGTGTAAAATGTTAATAACGTTTGTTTTATTTAAAATACTTCAAGAGTTTTCACTTAAGAAATTCAGAGGCATTTCTTTTCAGTATGACGTCGTATTATTTAGTAATCAATCATCTCTCACCGTATTTCAGTAGAAACCCAATAATTTTAGTTACTTTGAATCACATGACTTTTTTTTCTGCCTTCATAAAACTTTCACTATCTGCTCGTAACTGAATCAGTCAATTCTCATTTCTAACTATATAAAGTAAAAAAAAAAAAATCTCACGACACTCTTCTTTTCTCACCGTCCTTCCACTTTGAACTGTCCCTTCCTCTGATTTTACGCATATACTAATCTCTCTGAGCATAGCACCCATACAACTTAAATTATATTTACAGACACAGAAATTTACGTATTTCATGTAACACCGAAAATATTAATTACGGGAAAAGAAAGAGAATTATAAACAGAAACGCCAGAAACTTTCTGTCTCAGTTGGATTATAAATTCTAGTTCCTTCCTGGTTCAAAGAATTCAGCAATTCAAATGCTGAAATACGAATGCAAGTCACTAACTAAAGGTAACTTATTTTTCTTCTTCAAAGACTGACTCAACTTTGACATGCCCAAACTTAAGAGTTGTTTATGTGTGTCTGTTCAATTGCGTCACAGAATAGCTATGTTCGTCATGATTTGGAGGACTTTACTGTTAGTACCCCTTTCCCTATATGCACCAAGACAGAAATGAGAGGAGTTATTCACTTTCTTTGCTCTGAATCAGCTACATATGCGAAGATTCTTCGCAGGATGCAACTTTTGGAGAAAGGGGAAGAGATCGTGCAGTCCGCCAACACTTCTTCTCGTGTGCCAACCTTTCATCTCGCAGCGGAGTGCTTGAACCCAACGTCTTCGATCGTGGAATGTAGCACAGTTTCTGTTTTTCCTTATAGTTTACCCCCTCCATGGATCTCTTTAGTAGTACAGAGGTTATTCAGCAATGTCCAGACACATGTCTTATTCTCTTTTCCTTTATTCTTGCTAATGTTGAACTACAACACCATTTGTCGTCAATTCTGAGAATACGCTCATTCTACTTATATGTCCTCTTCATTCTGTAACATCACATTTCACACGAATTACCGATCGAGGTGGCGCAGTCGTTAGCACACTGGACTCGCATTCGGGAGGACGACAGTCCAAACCCGCGTCCGGCCATCCTGATACAGGTATTCCGTAATTTCGGCAAATCGCTTCAGGCAAATGCCGGGATGGTTCCTTACGAAGGGTCTTGCCGATATCCTTCCCATCCTTCCCTAATCCGATGGAACTGATGCCCTCGTTGTTTCGTCCCCTCCCCTCAAATCAACCAATCAACCAAACAAACGAACCGATTCTCACCTTTTATATAAGGAAAAGATAGACTGCTACTCACTGTAATGATGAGACCATGAGTTGCAGGCAGGCACAACTAAAAGATACTTGTACATACAGCTTCCACACATAGAAGTAAGCATACCTAACGTACACATAACCGAACCGCCGGAGATGGCGGTCATGTGAGTGTGAGATAAGCTTGTCTGTATGAGTGAATGTGTGTGTGTGTGTGTGTGTGTGTGTGTGTGTGTGTTCCAAGGGGGCTTAAGTACAAAGAAAAGACTAATATTAATGAATAAATGCAATAATTTTACTAGCAGTGTGACCGGTTACAGAGTCTCGTAACCGTTTGGCCCTGACTAGTATTAGCACGCAATCTAACTGCATAAAATAAAAATAAAGAATGACAAGGAACTTCCATTAACACAATTGGTTAATTAAGTCCCCTGGAACTATAAAAGCTACGAAACAACAAAGCACAAGTGTAACTGTTCCGTGTGAGGTAGTGTGACTCAACGTACATGTATCTGGCTCGGTTCTTTCTCAATACGACAAAATATTTTAAACACCATTTACAATGAACTAATTGACGAACCAGAAATACTATAATTGCACATAGAAACCAGAATTACAAGTCTAATAAATGAACACGAGCCAGAAGCTTTGTTGACTGTACCTGTGAGCAAGAGGGATTGTTGTTAAAGAAAACTGTAATACCTTTTTACCTCATTATATATTGACGAAAATATTCCATTACACCAGCGTCATAAATGAAAAGCCCATCTCCTTTCTCAAATATATTCTGACAATTGCATCCTCTTCCATCTATACATTACACCAACCGAACAATACAACATTTCAGTCAACACTCAGATCGTCTACTCTTTCGCCCAACAGAACGACTGTTCTCGACATCCTCTGAACTACTACAGGCCAGTGGAGGCGGCGGAATAATAATCTTAGATGCAATCTCTGGCGCTGTAACTCAGTGTAGCCACCTTTCAGTGTGTTGTGTCTGCGTGTGTGTTTGTGTGTATGTCTGTGTGTGTGGGTTTCCTTTTCTGAAAGCTATATGTGTAAATGTCTTATTGTTTTGCCTGCCTACAACTCAGCGTGAAATCTTTACAGTGAGTAGCAGTCTGTCTTTTCCTTACATTTGGTCATACTCCCCCCTAGGTTTTTCATTGTTCGATTATCATCTTTTCAGGTTTTCCTTGCTGTCCATGATTCACTTCCATACAATGCTGTGCTAATACGTCTATTCACCAAATTCCTCTTTTACATTAAGAGAGACTTCTTTTAGCGATGAATATCCTTTCTGCGTGTGCCAGTCTACGACTTGCACGCTTCTTACTTCATCCGTTATGTGTTATTTTTACTTGCACGGTGGCAGAATTCGTTCTTTTTGTCTATGAAGTGGTCTCCCATCGAGATTATCATTTCTGATACTGCTCATAAATTTTACCTTTCTTTGGTTTACTGTTGGGTCACATTCTGCGTTCAGTATGTGCTATAGTATGGACAGGTACTGTAGTTCTTCCTCACTTTGAAAAACAGTAGGAGTGCCGTCAGCAGATCTCGTCATTAATACACGCATTTTAGTCCAGTCCTCAAGTTTCATATCCTTATCGGTTCTTCGATGTACATGTTAAAAAGAGAGTGAGAAAACCACTTGTAATTTACAGCTTAGTGAACGAAAAGCTTACCAGTGGATAGACTATTATAAAAGTAACGTGTATCTCTCTGCAGTAAAGAACATTCGGGTGAGAAATCCACATCGGTAACTGGCATGAACTGCAGGACAGCTCACAATGGGACCTTACCAACTTCATCTTACCGGACTGATTGATATTGACTGCAGCTGTACGGCACGACTAGCAATTTAACTATATGTAAACAGGAAGACGGAACTCTCAATTGTTTTCGGGAAAGTCGAATTTTTAGGTTTTAGGATTTCTTATATACTTTGCAAGTTCACTAGCATTCAATGGGTCCGCAGGCGAGCAAGTAAGTTCCCAGTTTCATAGGTGCGAGGTTGCTCATTTCTTATGAGCTATCAGCAACCAATATGCGATGATATGCTGCGATGTGAGTGGCGCACCGTAAACCTTATGACGACAGACAACCAACGCTGAATTTAAATCAAGTTCGTTTTGCAATGACACTTTGTAACAATTATATTGTTCTGTGTGAGTGAAACGGCGCTATAGGTTATTCCCGATGTTACTCAAGCTGTACATCGAGCAAGCAGTGAAAGTAACAAAGGAAAAATGGTAGACAAAAATGTTCTTTGTTTTTTCCAACTTAACGGATTTCCACACACATTCTGACAACTGCTTAATGTGCTCAGTATGGATTGTGACCACCTCTGGCAGCAATACAGGCATGGCAACGACGAGACATGTCGTGAATCATGTTACCAATCTCATTTTGACGCAATAACGCCCATTCCCCCCTCCATGAACCATGGACCTTGCCGTTGGTGGGGAGGCTTGCGTGCCTCAGTGATACAGATAGCCGTACCGTAGGTGCAACCACAACGGAGGGGTCTCTGTTGAGAGGCCAGACAAACGTGTGGTTCCTGAAGAGGGGCAGCAGCCTTTTCAGTAGTTGCAGGGGCAACAGTCTGGATGATTGACCGATCTGGCCTTGTAACATTAACCAAAACGGCCTTGCTGTGCTGGTACTGCGAACGGCTGAAAGCAAGGGGAAACTACAGCCGTAATTTTTTCCGAGGACATGCAGCTTTACTGTATGATTAAATGATGATGGCGTCCTCTTGGGTAAAATATTCCGGAGGTAAAATAGTCCCCCATTCGGATCTCCGGGCGGGGACTACTCAAGAGGACGTCGTTATCAGGAGAAAGAAAACTGGCGTTCTACGGATCGGAGCGTGGAATGTCAGATCCCTTAATCGGGCAGGTAGGTTAGAAAATTTAAAAAGGGAAATGGATAGGTTAAAGTTAGATATAGTGGGAATTAGTGAAGTTCGGTGGCAGGAGGAACAAGACTTTTGGTCAGGTGAATACAGGGCTATAAATACAAAATCAAATAGGGGTAATGCAGGAGTAGGTTTAATAATGAATAAAAAAATAGGAGTGCGTGTTAGCCACTACAAACAGCATAGTGAACGCATTATTGTGGCCAAGACAGACACAAAGCCCATGCCTACTACAGTAGTACAAGTTTATATGCCAACTAGCTCTGCAGATGATGAAGAAATAGATGAAATGTGTGACGAGATAAAAGAAATTATTCAGGTAGTGAAGGAAGACGAAAATTTAATAGTCATGGGTGACTGGAATTCGTCAGTAGGAAAAGGGAGAGAAGGAAACATAGTAGGTGAATATGGATTGGGGGGAAGAAATGAAAGAGGAAGCCGCCTTGTAGAATTTTACACAGAGCATGACTTAATCATAGCTAACACTTGGTTCAAGAATCATAAAAGAAGGTTGTATACCTGGAAGAATCCTGGAGATACTAAAAGGTATCAGATAGATTATATAATGGTAAGAAAGAGATTTAGGAACCAGGTTTTAAATTGTAAGACATTTCCAGGGGCAGATGTGGACTCTGACCACAATCTATTGGTTATCAACTGCAGATTGAAACTGAAGAAACTGCAAAAAGGTGGGAATTTAAGGAGTTGGGACCTGGTTAAACTGAAAGAACCAGAGGTTGTAGAGAGTTTCAGGGAGAGCATAAGGGAAGAATTGACAGGAATGGGGGAAAGAAATACAGTAGAAGAAGAATGGGTAGCTCTGAGGGATGAAGTAGTGAAGGCAGCAGACGATCAAGTAGGTAAAAAGACGAGGGCTAATAGAAATCCTTGGGTAACAGAAGAAATATTGAATTTAATTGATGAAAGGAGAAAATATAAAAATGCAGTAAATGAAGCAGGCAAAAAGGAATACAAACGTCTCAAAAATGAGATTGACAGGAAGTGCAAAATGACTAAGCAGGGATGGCTAGAGGACAAATGTAAGGATGTAGAGGCTTGTCTCATGAGGGGTAAGATAGATACTGCGTACAGGAAAATTAAAGAGACCTTTGGAGAGAAGAGAACCACTTGTATGAATATCAAGAGCTCAGATGGCAACCCAGTTCTAAGCAAGGAAGGGAAGGCAGAAAGGTGGAAGGAGTATATAGAGGGTTTATACAAGGGCGATGTACTTGAGGACAATATTATGGAACTGGAACAGGATGTAGATGAAGACGAAATGGGAGATAAGATACTGCGTGAAGAGTTTGACAGAGCACTGAAAGACCTGAGTCGAAACAAGGCCCCGGGAGTAGACAACATTCCATTAGAACTACTGATGGCCTTGGGAGAGCCAGTCATGACAAAACTGTATGAGACAGGCGAGATACCCTCAGACTTCAAGAAGAATATAATAATTCCAATCCCAAAGAAAGCAGGTGTTGACAGATGTGAAAATTACCGAACTACCAGTTTAATAAGTCATGGCTGCAAAATACTAACGCGAATTCTTTACAGAAGAATGGAAAAACTGGTAGACGCGGACCTCGGGGAAGATCAGTTTGGATTCCGTAGAAATGTTGGAACACGTGAGGCAATACTAACCTTACGACTTATCTTAGAAGAAAGATTAAGAAAAGGCAAACCTACGTTTCTAGCATTTGTAGACTTAGAGAAAGCTTTTGGCAATGTTAACTGCAATACTCTCTTTCAAATTCTGAAGGTGGCAGGGGTAAAATACAGGGAGCGAAAGGCAATTTACAATTTGTACAGAAACCAGGTGGCAGTTATAAGAGTCGAGGGACATGAAAGGGAAGCAGTGGTTGGGAAAGGAGTGAGACAGGTTTGTAGCCTCTCCCCGATGTTATTCAATCTGTATATTGAGCAAGCAGTAAAGGAAACAAAAGAAAAATTTGGAGTAGATATTAAAATTCATGGAGAATAAGTAAAAACTTTGAGGTTCGTCGATAACATTGTAATTCTGTCAGAGACAGCAAAGGACTTGGAAGAGCAGTTGAACGGAATGGACAGTGTCTTGAAAGGAGGATATAAGATGAACATCAACAAAAGCAAAACGAGGATAATGGAATGTAGTCAAATTAAATCGGGTGATGCTGAGGGAATTAAATTAGGAAATGAGAAAAAGTAGTAAAGGAGTTTTGCTATTTAGGGAGTAAAATAACTGATGATGGTCGAAGTCGAGAGGAAATAAAATGTAGACTTTCAATGGCAAGGAAATCGTTTCTGAAGAAGAGAAATTTGTTAACGTCGAGTATAAATTTAAGTGTCAGGAAGTCGTTTCTGAAAGTATTTGTATGGAGTGTAGCCATGTATGGAAGTGAAACATGGACGATAACTAGTTTGGACAAGAAGAGAATAGAAGCTTTCGAAATGTGGTGCTACAGAAGAATGCTGAAGATAAGGTGGGTAGATCACGTAACTAATGAGGAGGTATTGAATAGGATTGGGGAGAAGAGAAGTTTGTGGCACAACTTGACTAGAAGATGGGATCGGTTGGTAGGACATGTTTTGAGGCATCAAGGGATCACAAATTTAGCATTGGAGGGCAGCGTGGACGGTAAAAATCGTAGAGGGAGACCAAGAGATGAATTCACTAAGCAGATTCAGAAGAATGTAGGTTGCAGTAGGTACTGGGAGATGAAGAAGCTTGCACAGGATAGAGTAGCATGGAGAGCTGCATCAAACCAGTCTCAGGACTGAAGACCACAACAACAACAACAACAACGCCCATTCCTTGTGCAGAGCTGCTCTCAAGTCTTGGAGAGTGGTTGGAGGAAACTGACGTCATGCAACCATTCCACGCATTCATCCCAGACATTCTCTATGGGATTCAAACCGGGAGATCAGCAAGCCCCGCCTTGGGTGCAATATTTTCCGTTTAGAAGAAAACATGCTCTATGAGGTCGAAAATTATCGTCCATCAATACAAAGCCTGCGCCCACAGCACCTAGCAATGACCACACATGAGGTCGCAAGATCTCGTGACGATACCTGACAGCAATTAAACCTTGCCAGTTCATCTGTACAATTTCGTGAACAGGTGTTCATGTGGTTAACATAATCCCTATCCAAACTATTAGCGATCCCTCTCGATATCGGTCTCTCTCCGCAGTGCCTGGATCCTTAAATCGAGTTCCACTTTCCGTCCAGATGAGAATCCGTCGAGAATCACTCTGCAAGCCAAATCGGGTGTCACCTACCAAAAGAACACTGGCTCAGTGCTGGACTGTCCAAGTGACATGTTGACGGATCCAGTCTAGATGTTCCCTTCTGTGACCACGACTCAGGGGTACACATACAACAGGTCTCCGACATTAACGACCACTCTGCCAAAGCCTTCTGTACGCTGTTTGCCTCGATACAACACGTCCAGTGGATGCTAAGGGGTCAGATCCCAGTTGCTGTGCAGTAATAAGGTGGTACCGTCGTGCCAAATAACGGTTCTCTCTTCGTGATGCCACAAATGGTCGGCCCCGCCATGTTCTCCGGGATACAGTTTCGGTGTCTATAAACTGTCAGCACATCCATGAAACAATAGAATGATTCACATTAAGCTTTCGGATCACATCAGTTTGCGTGTGTCGTGCCTCCATTCTTCCTATGGTTCTCCACTTCAGAGAGTATGGTGGGCATCTTTCGGTGCCATACTCCACTGTTTGTGACTGTACAAGTATACACAGTAACTATAGCAACTGTGGTTGAGGGACTGTCCGTCAAACACGACCTCGTTTGATAGGTGCCCTGATGTCATCGGTGGCGTGGTTGCCCGTTACTGGAATGACACCTTCCGTGCCGAAAACGATTGTACGGACATCTGTTGACAGTTTGTATGATTATATTGTGAAATGAGCTGAGAAGGGGGACACAGCGGTTTGTTGCTTTAATTTTGGACACCAGTGTAGATTTATACAGTACATTATGGTCATAACGATAAGAAATTGTCTCATCATGATGCCAGAAATCTGGCAACTATGCAGGCAGTGCCAGTATGCCTCAGCTAATACGACAACAACTCACCATTTCAACGTAATGCAACTGGCCTAGAATGGAGGGGGTGGAGAAGTTGAGAAGACCAGGCAAAAAACGCAGCCAGTGCTGAAAAAGGCTTCTGCCATGGCATCGCAGCGGAGAGTTAAGGACCTTACAGCACTTATACACTGATATACTATGACCACTGCCCCCCCCCCAGCCCCCCCCCCCCTCCCCACGGCGATGGATGCCACCCGGTGGCGCTGGCGGCACGTGACGTGTTAACAAAAGTATATAAGAAGTGCACACACGAACAGGGCATCACCTTAGCGAAGATGTGGGCTGCAAATCCGGAAATCCAATGAGGTAGTCGACTCTGACAAAGGGCAGATTATTTTTATGCAGAAACTGTGAACGAGTATCTCAAAAACGGCTAACATGGTCGACTGTTCACGTGCTACTGTCGTGAGCATCTAAGAAAAGAGTTAGAAGGACAGTGACACAACCACTAGGTGCCTGTTAGTTGGACTTCAACGACTCATTACAGAACGTGGGGTTAGGAGGTTTGTCTCCACTGCAAATTAGGATAGATGGTGATCTGTGGCATCTCTGCCAAAGAGCTCAGTGCTGGCGGACACACACGTGTATCGGATCACATTGTTCATCGTGCATTGTTGAAGATGGAGCTCCGCAGCAGCCCCTCCCCTCCCCCCCCCCCCCCAACGTGCACATATGTTGACACAACTATACCGCCAATTAGGCTTTCAGTGGCCACGGGCCATCGGGATTCGACCGTAGAGCAATGGAAACTTGTCGGCTCTTCGGGTCAATCATATTTTCGCTACATTAGGTCGACCGAGCGAGGTGGCGCAGTGGTTAGCACACTGGACTCGCATTCGGGAGGACGATGGTTCAATCCCGCGTCCGGCCCTTCTGATTTAGGTTTTCCGTGATTTCCCTAAATCGCTCCAGGCAAATGCCGGGATGGTTCCTTTCAAAGGGCACGGCCGATTTCCTTCCCCATCCGCCCCTAATCCGATGAGACCGATGACCTCGCTGTCTGGTCTCCTCCTCCAAAAACCAACCCACCAACCAACCAACATGGTCGTCTCCGCTAACGCCGTCATCGAGGTGAACGTCGGATCGAAACGAGCAGCGTTCCACGGACACAGGCTGGTGGGAGCAGTGTTATTCTATGGGTGACATTCTTCTGCGCTTGCAGAGGACCTGTGTTAGTAACTGAAGACAGCTGTGAACCAGCTGCATCCCTTCATGCTTGAAGTCTTCCGCGACGGCGATGTCATCATTCAGCAGTACAACAGTCCGCGTCTCGGAGCCAGAACCGTATTGCAGTGGTTTGAAGAGCACTGTATTGAACTCACTGCCTGAGCGACCAAATTCTCGAGATATAGATCCTATGGAAACCGTCTGGGTCGCTACGGGCGCCATGAACGCCTACGAAAATCACAGGCTCGCTATTTGGGCTAGTTATGTGACTAGTGCTTAGACATCGAATGCCACATACCTCCACAAACCTATCAACAAACTATCGGATTTCTGATACGCAGACTAAGTGACGTATTTCCATCCAATAACGGGCAAGCAAGCTTTTAAGCAGCTGGTCGTAGTGTTTCTGCTCATCAATGCAGGTCTCACACCTATGCTATCTATGGTCGTTACGTGATGCAGAAGTCTTGTACAGGGTGCTGAACACAGCATGATATCCACTGAGCTATTGGTCACTTTCATAGGAGCAACAAACTGACTGTCTCATATGCAGACCAATTAGGCGAACTGCACCATCGAAGGTGGTATTCACTGACCATACATAATCTCTATGGTTTATCGCTTTGTGCTGAAATTCAGTGATTGACTAGACTGCTTCTGTTAAGTGATTTAGTCCTATCTTCATGTCCATCAAGGTGAATCCTACTCTCCTCAGCCCGGCCAATGTTTCTTTGCATGTACATAATAGCCAGAAGATCCAGATGGCCCAGGTGAATGGAATTGCCACAAAACAGAAAATCTTCGTCGTACTCGCCTCAGTCAACTTTTCATGCAGCTTTTTAAGAATAACACACATAAAATAGACTGGGACCCCATCAAGTTGAAAGCTCGTCGATACACGAAAATCAAGCCTCGTGTCACGCCTTAATTGTTATTTCTGTCTATATTCATCATAGTATACACAATGTGATTAAAAGTATCCGGACACCCTCAAAAACATACGTTTTTCATATTAGGTGCGTTGTGCTACCACCTACTGCCAGGTACTCCATGTCAAAGACCTCACTAGTCATTAGATGGTTCAAATGGCTCTGAGCACTATGGGACTCAACTGCTGAGGTCATTAGTCCCCTAGAACTTAGAACTAGTTAAACCTAACTAACCTAAGGACATCACAAACATCCATGCCCGAGGCAGGATTCGAACCTGCGACCGTAGCGGTCTTGCGGTTCCAGACTGCAGCGCCTTTAACCGCACGGCCACTTCGGCCGGCACTAGTCATTAGATATCGTGAGGGAGCAGAATGGGGGGGGCTCCGCGGAACTCACGCACTGCGAATGTGGTCAGATAATTGGGTGTCACTTGTGTCATACGTCTGTACTCGAGATTTCCAAACATCCCGAGATCAACTGTTTGCAATGTGATAGTCGTGTGTAGTGCCAACAGTAAAATTCGGAGGCGGTGGTGTTATGGTGTGATCATGTTCTTCATATATCACAGCACAGGCCTACATTGATGTTTTAAGCACCTCCTTGCTTCCCACTGTTGAAGAGCAATTCGGGGATGGCGATTGCATGTTTCAACAAAATGAAACACTTGTTCATAATGCATGGCCTGTGGCGCAATGGTTACACGACAGTAACATCCTGTAATAGACTGGCCTGCACAGAGTCCTGACCTGAATCCTACAGAACACCTTTGGCATGTTTTGGAACGCCGACTTTGTGCCAGGCCTCACCGACTGACATCGATACCTCTCCTCAGTACAGCACTCCTTCAAGAATGGGCTGCCATTCCTCAAGAAACCTTCCAGCACATGACTGAACGTATGCTTGCAAGAGTGGAAGCTGTCATCAAGGCTGAGGTTGGGTCAACACCATACTGAATTCCAACATTACCGATGGAGGGCACCACGATCTTGTAAGTTATTGCCAGCCAGGTGACCGAATACTTTTGATCGAATAGTGTAATTCTCAGCACACATTCTTGCTTCAATTATTTCCAACTGTCCTATGGGAGCCCCGGTGAATTTCCGCTACCGAATAATGCTGCTCTCATCTGTTAGCGTCCATACTGCAGTGCATGTTTGATCAAGGGTTTGCCTGTATTACGGCTTATCCAGACACAATCATCGATTTGTTATAAGACAAAATGTGATCATTTGATCGGAGGACACATTTTCATTGATTCACCTCCCACTCTCGATGATCCTGTGCTCTCAGCAATCGTAAATGAGGATTTCACTGGGTCATCATAGTTACACGTGTAGGGGCTACTGCTGTTGAGCATCATGATAAGCAGTCAGCGCAGAGACGTGTACTCCGAAACACTATACCAGGATTGTACTCTGTCCGTAGATATGGCACGGATCTCCATTTATGCTCCTTTACATAGAGGGAAAAACTCCGACCTACATGGTGTGGGCGATGCAACACTTGTCACATATTGGTGGTTTCACCATTCTTCAACAACATTACAATGATGCTCACGACAGTTCCGAAGTGCTCATTGCCATTTACCAGGCAGTAGCAATCTGATCCTCGTCAAAGTCGCTTTAATCCATTTCCAGATTTGCGTCTTTATCGTCAATAGAACGTTTCCAAGTTCGCCTATGCTCCGCTTACGTACTTTCCTTACGGTGCGACGTGTCCATAACACGTGGGCATTTTTTTTTTTTTTTTTGGATCATCATTGCATCTTCCAGTTTATGGTATGAAAAGCAGATCAAATCTACTAATACATGAAATGTATTTGCAACTGTTAATATGAACTACCATCATCTGTATAGCGGAATCACGACAATGAAAATTTGTGCAGGACCCGGACTCAAAACGGGAAGTCCCGCCTATCGCGAGCGGTTGCCTTACCATTTCACCATCCGTGAACTCTTCACGGAACGACCCAAACTTCCACTATGGAGTTAACCATGTGTCTAAAGCCAGCACTAGAAGATCCATAACGTATATTACTGTCCAGGAAAGATATTTTAATTGAAAGCAGCTTTCCCGCTGACACCATGAAAGCGACTTTAAATTAAAGTGTCTCCCAAAACATTCAACAGCATAGGTCGCTTAAATGTCCTTTAATTACACGACAAACAACCGGTTTCGACAGACTTTGGTGTCATCTTCGGGTCTTACAAAGCCTTTTTGCTACGAAACCCGTTCATTTTACGTTGGCCCTCACGCCAAGTTGTCATATGAATGAAAATCAGCGTAATGTAAAAGGTTTATCACAACTAAAATATAACATCTTGTGCAAAAAGGCCATATAAACTGAAGAGTCAAAAAAACTGGTACACCTGACTTTTAACGTGTAGGGCCACCGCGAACACGCAGAAGTGCCGCAACGTGACGTGGCATAGACCCGACTAATGTCTGAAGAAATGCTGGAGGGAACTGACACCATGAACCCTGCACGGTTGCCCATAAATCCGTAAGAGTACGAGAGGGTGGAAATCTCTTCTGAACAGCACGTTGCGAGGCATCCCAGATATGCTCAATAATGTTCACATCTTGAGAGTTTGGTGGCCAGTGCAAGTTTTTAAATACAGAAGAGTATTCCTGGAGCCACTCTGTAGCGATTCTGGACATGTGGGGGTGTCGCATTGTCTTGCTGGAATTGCCCAAGTCTGACGGATTACACAATGGACTTGAATGGATGCTGATGGGCAGACAGGATTCTCGTGTACGTGTCACCTGTCAGAGTCGTATCTAGACGCATCAGGGATGCCATATCACTCCAAGTGCACACGCCCCATTCAATTACAGAGCCTCCTACAGCTTGAACACTCCCCTGCTGACACGCAGGTTCCATGGAGTCATGAGGTTGTTTCCATACCCGAACCCCCCCAACTGTTCGATACAATTCGAAACGAGACTCGTCCGACCAGGCGACATATTTCCAGGGTCCACGCGAGGCGTAAAGTGCAGTCATCAAGGGCACACGAGTGGGCCTTCCGCACCGAAAGCCCATATCGATGATGTTTCGTTGAATGGTTCGCATGCTAACATTTGCTGATAGCTCAGCATTTAAACAGCAGCTGTTGGCGGAAGGGTGGCACTTCTGCCACGTTGAACGATTCTCTTCATTCGTCGTTGGTCCCGTTCTCGCAGGATCTTTTCCGGCCGCAGCGATGTTTAACCAAATTACTCACGGTATACTCGTGAAATGGTCGTACGGGAAAATCCCCTAATCATTGCTACCTCGGAAGTGCTCTTTCCCATCATTCGCCGACTATAACACCACGTTGAAACTCACATAAATCTTGATAACC
Organism: Schistocerca serialis cubense; assembly: GCF_023864345.2. NCBI lineage: Eukaryota > Metazoa > Arthropoda > Insecta > Orthoptera > Acrididae > Schistocerca > Schistocerca serialis. The sequence goes on along the minus strand of NC_064642.1, from coordinate 102,739,750 downwards.
TGTCATTGTAGCAGCAGTAACCGATGTAACAAATGCGCCAGACGCTTGTGGTCTTATGTAGGCGTTGCCGACCGCAGCGCCGTGTTGTACCTCTTTACATATCTTTTGATTTGAATACGCATGCCTACACCAGTTTCTCTGGCGCTTCAGTGTATAAATCGCTCACAGATGCATGTTACATCATAGAAACAAAGTACACAGTAGTACATCTGTTTACAGAAGCTGGACATATTCTGAACAGGGAAAATCCACTTTGAAAAGCATGTAAGGCACAACTGACAAGTCTGTCACAGCAGCTGGACACATTCCAAACAGTGAAGATCCAGTTTAAACGGCATATAAGGTACTTATGGCAAATCAGTGTTCCTTATACGCCGTTTAACTGGATTCCCACAGTTTATAATATGTCCACCTACAGTGTGCTGTGTTTCTGTTAAGCAACATACAGCTGTGAGAGATTTATACGCTGAAAAGCCAAAGAAACTGGTACATGTGCCTAGTATCATGTAGGACCCGGGCAACCACGCAGAAGTGCCTTAACACGATTTGGTATGGACTCGACTAAAGTCTGAAGAAATGCTAGAGGGAACTGGCACCATTAATCCTGCAAGGCTGTCCATAAATCCGGAAGAGTACGAGGAGTGGAGATCTCTTCTGAACAACATGTAGCATGGCAGCCCAGATACGCTCAATAATATTCATGTCTTGGGAGGTTGATGGCCAGCGGAAGTGATTGTATTTAGTATAGTGTTCGGGGAGCCATTCTGTAGAAATTCTAGATGTATGGGGTGTTGCATTGTCCTGCTGGAATTTCCCAATTCCGTCAGAATGCACAATGAACATGGATGGAAGCTGATGATCAGACAGGGTGCTTGCGTACGTGTCACGTGTCTAAATCGTATCCAGTAGCATCAGGGGCCCCCATATCACACCAACTATGCACGCCTCACACCACTACAGAGCCTCCCCCAGCTGTAACAGTCCTCTGCTGACACGCAGGGTCCATGGATTCACAAGGTTGGCTCCATACCCGTAAACATTCGTCAGCTCGATACAACTTAAAACGAGACTCGTCCGACCAGGCAAATGTTTCCGATCATCAACAGTCCAATGTCGGCGTTGACGGGCCTAGGCGAGGCGTAAAGCTTCGTGTCGTGCAGTCATCAAGCACATATCGCTGATGTTTCGTTGAATGGTTCGCACGCGGACCCTTGTTGATGGCCCAGCACTGAAATCTGGCGCAATTTGCGGAAGGGTTGCGCTTCTGTCACTTTGAACGATTCCCCTCAGTCGTCGTTGGTCCCGTTCTTGAAGAATCTTCTATACGAAAATTGCTGGGTATCTATCACCCAGTCTCACCAGTTGAGATACAAAATATGACCTCACCAGTTATGGACAAGGATCCGGTTCTGATATTTGTAAATATAGACCAATTTCAACGATAATTGAATCACGGATTACGATTGGATTCCTTTCTTTTACTTATTAAATTAGTATATCTGTAATGCACAATGTACCTTAAATGTGATGATTAACTACATATTTTTGTCATACACTTACCTCTTGCAACAAATATTTCGACTCTAAAAATACGTAAATATTGTTAATGAACTACCGACTGAGTAGATTCTCCATCGAAAGTTATGAAACTTTCATTTGCCGCAAACGTAATGAAAGCGTCTTTATAGTCAGCAAAGGTATAATTCTACCAAGGAGGAATAAAACTATGAATCATGGACAGTGTACAATCATATTTCTGTTAAATGCTCCAGCTTTCGCTCATTCCGCGATCAATAACGTCTGATGGTACTATTGCGAAGTCGAGTATTGCCATTGTAATTTATTCTCCCGATAAGAATTACAGTTTACCACACTGTATTTCGTTTGTTAGGCATTTAATTTCTTGTTAATGTTTTCATTGCTTCACTAAATTGGAAACTGGAAGTAAGTCGTCCAAGAAATCGCAAATCGCTCAAGTACTTTTGGAGTTGTTTGGTAACAACGTCTCTCCTGTATTTATATTAAAAATGTATAGCCTATATACACCCAAATGTTCACTTGCAGAAATTTAAATCCGCCAAGAACGATCAGAAATGTTTGATTGTAATCTTTCCCATTTATGTATTATATACGTATATGTTTCAAGTCAGATTACAATATCTTATGGAGGCAGTGATCTTCCTCTTCTCTTGAAATCAGAATGTGCAAAAGCATCAAGACTGGGCGGAATAAAACTGTAGATTTGCACAAAGAAACAAAGTCAATCTTCTATACACTTAACTATGTATTCCAGACTCATCGGTTCATGATAAGAACAATACTACGCAATTAGAACTATCCAGAGACTTTCTAACGTTGCACATTCACTAATATACGGAATGATGTCAGTGTGTTCACTATCCTCATAGATCCAGAACACTCGAGGGGTATCCGTATACATTTAACCCCACTAATATTTGGCCATCAAATATAAACTATCGTAACTAGAACAAATACAAGAAAGAAATCGAAACCTCATTTCCTCAGTACAGCACCTCATTACTTTTTCATTCTCGTAGTCGCTTTCAACCGATATCATGCACGTCTGTTGTTCACAAAAATTGATGGCTTGCGTGGGTACGAATGTTTATGGGAGAATCGTGGACAAGTTTGAAATAATTCGGTGAAGAAATCTTGCGAGATGTTTGCTAAGAACGTTTCCCTTTACATATTGGTATAGGTAGATTTTAGCCACTCAGAAACTTCGTGAAATAGATACACCCATGATCTTATATTGCACAGGAGCAGACGACATAGTGTTGACGATTCTGACACTTTAAACAAACAAACTTAGCCTCTGAAGAGGGCCATAATAGCTCGACACCGCTCATGGACAAAACTTAAATCTACTTAAAAGTATCTGTTGCTGGCTGCGTTTCTCTCAATATTACATGTTTTATTAATTTCTAGGGATGTAGCGCTTCCCGAACTCTTGTGCTCAGAGAAAAATCAGTCCCAGCCCCAAGGTTATAAATAAGACACGGAATCGTAAATCAGTTCTCATTTGCCGCGGGAAGTACGCTCCACATTTCTGTTCAGTTTCCTGCCAGCACTCGAGTCTGATACTCCTTTATTAATGCAAATCTTAAGGTCTTTGTGAAGTTCGTGAATTGGACTAGCACCGCTTCGAGACAAAAGATCAATGGCTGTGTAATTTTGTGAGAAATAATTCTTGAGGCTTCAAGTATTTCATTGTAAACGGGAGCGCATCTTAAACCGCTCACGTAAAGAAAGCGACAAAAGACCAGTGGTATTGTTTTCTGCCCTCGCCTCCAGCGTCTCAAAGGGAATGTTCTCAGTTTACCGTTCTCAACAGGAGACTAATTAATTTCGAGAGGGAGACTTGGTACAGAAGGCATGAGCTGCTGTGTATTCTCTTTTATTTACCGGCAGTAAGCTCTGTAAGTGTCTGTGTGGAACAAGCGAATGTATCTTGCGCTATCTCCAACAGTACGTATTCCATGAGGGTCCATTTGTCTATTTCTTTTTAAACATAGCTGTTTTTCCAAGGCTGACAATAAATATTCTTACTAATTTGTCTAGTTAGTTCTATTTATTATTTTATAATGTACCCACAGTCGAGTTCGAAGCTACAGAGCTCCATCTAGCGGAATAAAAATGCGGTGAAGCGAAGTATATATATCAGTAGTAAACTCAGTTACTCTGTACACAGACCAGTGTCCAGTTTCCTCATATTCAGGCAATACTCACTGCGGATGTGCGTAAGTTCCCGAACACTTGTACATGCTGATGGAACCACGTGGCTTCGAAATCGAAGGAAATCAATGGAACTGTGTGGATAAAGAAATGAAAATCAGGAATACGTGGTACTTATTTTATTCCGTAAAGGTATTAGCAACAGATACCTCCATCGAGGTCAGTCACCTCAGATGCTACTATACCATCATTTTTAATTTCTTAATGTCGGTAGTAAAAGTAGCATAGTTCTATTATCCATTTGTGTTAATGTGTGTTAGTTTGAGATAGTGTTTCTCTTTTCCTTAAACGTTTGAGCCTGTGTGGTTTAATGTTAACAGAAGAACATTCCTATTGCTGATTAACATTATTCTGGGTGTTGTACCGCACCACTAACATGACGGCAACCACGGAAGTCTGCATCGTTGTTACATTCTTATTTTGAACCAGAGATCTGCGTTGTTGTTGACGTTGCAAGTGCTTAGTTCTCAATAATTAAATGTTCGGGAAGAAATTATATAGCAACTTTGAAACCGATCCTATTTTTTAAATTAGTAAAGAAAGATTTATTCATTATTTACTTCTAGCGCATATTACGATGATCATTTCAGGCATCAATGAGCTACTATGAAACAGTACCGTTTTACTTTCAGCCATGGCTGCTCCTGCGGATGGGGTTTGTTCCGCTGTACTAGATAGCGATCATGGGATGTGTAGTAGTTTTTTTGTTTGTGATTGGTGTATTTATTCAGCAACTGATACCGAAAGACAAATGATGAATAGTTACTGGACTAAAGAAGAGTATATTAGGCCTTGACCTGTGAGCGTAGGGTGTGGTATTATGTATCGACATCATTCCACAGACGCCAAAGTTGGCAATGGAATTGCAAATTTCAATCATACGCCGACAACGGTTCTTCGAGATCTGGCGGACTCAATGATGCACGATCTCTGAGCCACACCTTCAGGGGTTCCGTACCACTATACAGGGTGGGTCCCTAACATTCTAACATTACCACTGGAAAGAGCTCCCAAAACACAACAACCACTGAATAACCAATTCCGAAGACCGAAAGTGAGGCGAGTGACTGGTATAACTGATAAATACAACCCATTGACAAAGGCACGGATGTATGATTTTCAACAGATACTTATGTTTTTTAAATGGTAACACTATTTTTAGCACAACACCAAAATAGAAAAAAATACTTAATCAATGCATTTTCTTACATTGTATAATGTTAATTAGATCCAGAGTAATTTGTAACGTAAATTTGACGCTTGAGTAACTCCTCAGCAGTTCAGTCGTGTGTATCGCAGAGGACCGAATTAATTAGGGATACAAAAAGAACAGTGATGTAACGTAGTTACAGAGGAGACATGAACACCACGTTACGTCCACATGTTAACATTTTTATTAGTCTTTTTGTCAGAAGAATACTGTACGGTACTGACTTGTTAGAAGAAAATGTACATTAACATGAGATAGTAGTTAAACTTACAAATTTGTTTTTTGTTTTCAATTACAGGATGTACAAGAGTGTGTCCTGTCATCGCAGGTCAATAGATGTTCAATGTGGTACCCATAATTTGCTGCACATACACTACTGGCCATTAAAATTGCTACACCAAGAAGATGTCGTGCTACAGACGCGAAATTTAACCGACTGCAAGAAGATGCTGTGATATGCAAATGATTAGCTTTTCAGAGCATTCACACAAGGTTGGTGTCGGTGGCGACATCTACAACGTGCTGACATGAGGAAAGTTTCCAACCGATTTCTCATACACAAACAGCAGTTCACCGGCGTTGGCTGGTGAAACGTTGTTGTGATGTCTCGTGTAAGGAGGAGAAAAAGGTCGGATTGCAGCCTATCGCGATTGCGGTTTATCGTATCGCGTCATTGCTGCTCGCGTTGGTCGATATCCAATGACTGTTAGCAGGATATGGAATCGGTGGGTTCAGGAGGGTAATACGAAACGCCGTGTTGTATCCCAACGGCCTCGTATCACTAGCAGTCAAGTTAACACGCATCTTTTCTGAATGGCTGTAACGGATCGTGCAGCCACGTCTCGATCCCTGAATCAATAGATGGGGACTTTTGCAAGACAACAACCATCTGCACTAACAGTTCGAGGACGTTTGGACGTTTGCAGCAGCATGGACTATCAGCTCGGAGACCATGGCTGCGGTTAATCTTGACGCTGCATCACAGACAGGAGCGCCTGCGATGATGCACTCAACGACGAACCTGGGTGCACGAATGGCAAAACGTCATTTTTTCCTGGTTCTGTTTACAGCATCATGATGGTCGCATCCGTGTTTCGCGACATCGCGGTGAATGTACATTGGAAGCGCGTATTCGTCATCGCCATACTGGCGTATCACCTGGCGTGGTGGTATGGGGTGCCATTGGTTACACGTCTCGGCATCCTCTTGTTTGCATTGACGGCACTTTGAACAGTGGACGTTACATTTCAGATGTGTACCCTTCATTAGATCCGTGCGAAACCCTACATTTCAGCAGGATAATGCACGATCGCATGTTGCAGGTCCTGTACGGGCCTTTCTGGATACAGAAAATGTTCGACTGCTGCCCTGGCCAGCACATTCTGTTGATCTCTCACGAACTGAAAACGTCTGGTCAGCGGTGGCCGAGCAACTGGCTCGTCACAATACGCCAGTCACTACTCTTGATGAACTGTGGTATCGTGTTGAAGCTGCATTGGCAGCTGTACCTGCGCACGCCATCCAAGCTCTGTTTGACTCAATGCCCAGGCGTATCAAGGCCGTTATTACGGCCGGAGGTTGTTGTTCTGGATACTGATTTCTCAGGATATATGCACCCAAATTGAGTGAAAATATAATCACATATCACATCACCGTACACGTTCTCCTATAACGTAACCCACAGAAAGAAGTCTAAAGCTGTAAGATCAGGAGAATGGGCTGGACAATTTTTGTGTCCGCCACTTCTCTCAAGGGTCAGCCTAGTGTTCATTGCAGAATGTGCAGGAGCACCATCGTGTTGAAACCACATACCTCTACGTGTTTCCAGAGGGACATTTTCTAGCAATATTGTCAGATCATATTTTAGACACTCCATGTCTTTTGCAGCCATTTTGGTGCCTTCATTGAAATGAGGACCAATGAGATCGTCGCCAGTTACTCCGCACCATACATTTACATTCCACTTTCGCTGTCGCTCTACCTTTCGAAGCCGTCAAGGATTGCGTGTTTCGGGAATTCACCGCACCGTCGTTTGCGAAACCTGCTTCTCCGTTAGACAGGTAGAACCGCAACGCATTCTCTGTCAATGCCCATTAGCAGAAATTCACTCGATTATTGAAGACATCTCCATGTAGCTGCTGCTGCAACGACACATGATACGGGTGAAATTTGTGGCGATTCAGTATGCGCAATACACTACTTTGACTCATTGCACTGCCTCTAGCGATGTAACGTTAATTAGTGCGTGGGTTCACGGCAACAACAGTTAAATCACCAACCGAAACAGCTTCTCCTAAGATGGGTTTGTTACGGACCCGTTTGAGTGTTATGACCATACGAGTTGCATACAATTGTTTGCAGATTGAAAATGTGCGTTGGATGATCTCTGTCCGGGTACCTTTCTGCATACAACCCGCAGGTTGCAGCTGCATATTGTCTACACTCACAGTAGATGAGTATCATCGCTGCCTTTTCATAGTTAGAATAAACCATTTTCACACTTCTTACAACACTGTACACACTGTTGTACATGCGACCTTCTGACATTCCTACTGTACGTACTTCTATTCTTACTTGTGTACAGTACACTATTACAGACGTCCGGTAACAGAGTGTACTACAGCTATTATGAGTTGTTGTTGCTGTGGTCTTCAGTCCAGAGACTGGTCTGATGCAGGTCTCCTTGCTACTCTATCCTCTGCAAGGTTCTTCGTCTCCCAGTACCTACTGCAACCTACGTCCTTGTGAATCTGCTTAGTGTATACATCACTCTCGCGTTCATCTAGAAAAGATAACCTGAAGATGCCTAAATGAGGCGAAACGAGTCGTTGAAAAATAAAAATCTAAAATTGTAACCAAGACTGTTTTTAACCAATACTGTTAAGCACTGGTTTGCTGTATGCCACATATGGATTGGAAGGTCACTATATTCTTCTTGAAGTCTGAGGGTATTTCGCCTGTCTCATACATCTTGCTCACCAGGTGGTAGAGTTTTGTCATGGCTGGCTCTTCCAAGGCTGGCAGTAGCTCTAATGGAATGTTGTCTACTCCTTGGACCTTGTTTCGACTTAGGTCTTTCAGTGATCTGTCAAATTCTTCACGCAATATCGTATCTCCCATTTCATCTTCATCTACGTCCTCTTCCATTTCCATAATTCTGCCCTCAAGTACATTTGCACGCGTAGACCTTCCATACAGTCCTTCCATCTTTCTGCTTTCCCTTGTTTGCTTAAGACTGGTTTTCCATCTGAGCTCTTGATATTCATACATGTGGTTCCCTTTTTTCCAAAGGTCTCTTTAATTTTCCTGTAGGCAGTATCCATCCCACCCATAGTAATATTTGCCTCTGCATTCATACGTTCGTCCTCTAGCCATCCTTGCTTAGCTATTTTACATTTTTTGTCGATCTTATTTTTGAGACATTTATAATACTTTTCACCTGCTTCACTTACTGCGTTTTTATATTTTCTCCTTTAATCAATCAAATTCAGTGTTTCTTGTGTTACCCAAGGATTTCTACTAGCCCTCGGCTTTTTACCTACTTCATCCTTTGCTACCTTCACTATTTCATCTCTCAAAGCCGACCATTCTTCTTCTACTCTATTTCATTCCCCTGTTCTTGTTAATAGTTCCCTAAAGTTCTCTGCGAAATTCTCTACATCCTATGGTTCCTTCAGCTTGTCCAGGTCCCGTCTCCTTAAATTCCTATATATTGCAGTTTCTTCAGTTTTAATCTACGTTGCATAACCAGTAAATTGTGGTCGGAGTACACTTCTGCCCCTGGAAATGTCCCACAATTTAATACCTGATTCCTATCTCTCTGTCTGACCATCATACAATCTATCTGAAACCTACCATTGTCTCCAGGCATCTTCCACATACAGAACCTTCTTTCATGATTCTTAAACCAAGTGTTAGCTATGATTAGGTTATGCTCTGTGCAAAATTCTACCAGGCAGCTTCCTCTTTAATTCCTTACCCCGACTCCATATTCACTTACTACTTTTCCTTCTCTTCCATTTCCTACTATCGAATTCCAGTTTCCCATGACTATTGAATTTCCTTCTTCCCTACAATCGAGAAAATTTCTCTTATCTCATCATACATTTCTTCAATTTCTTCATTATCTGAGGAGCTAGTTGGCATATAAAGTTTTGCTGCTACATTAGGTGTGGGCTTCGTGTCTATCTTATCTACGATAATGCGTTCACTATGCTGTTCGTAGTAGCTTCTGCACCTTCCTATTTTTTTGTTCATTATTAAACCTACTCCTGCATTACCCATATTGAATTTTGTATTTATAAACTTGTATTCATTCACCTGACTAGAAGTCTTGTTCCTCCTGCCGCAGAAATTCATTAATTCTCACTATATCTAACTTTAACCTATCCAATTCCCTTTTTAAATTTTCTAACCCACCTGTCCGATTATGGGATCTGACTTCGGTTCGCCGATCCGTAGAATGAAGGGGTTTCTTTCTTGTGATAACGACGTCCTCCTGAGTGGTCCCTTCCCGGGGATCCGAATGGAGGACTGTTTTACGTCCGGAATATTTTACCCAAGAGGACGCCATCATCATTTAACCATACAGCAAAGCTGGATGCCCGCGGGAAAAATTGCGGCTGTATTTTCCCCTTGCTTTCAGCCGTTCGCAGCACCAGCACAACAAGGCAGCTTTGGTTGATGTTACAAAGCCAGATCAGTCAATCATCCAGACTGTTGCCCCTGCAAGTACTGAAATCGCTGCTGCCCCTCTTCAGGAACCACACTTTAGTCGTTAGTAATTTTCCTGATCATACTGTTGTAATGACTTCACCTTGCCAACTATAGATTGGGAGTCTAATGCTATCAAAACTGATGCCAGATACAGTGATTCGTGTGAAATTTTTCTGGATGTCTTGTTCGAAAATTCCTTTGGGGAGGTAGTTAGAGAACCACCTGGTGAGGGTAACATCTTAGACCTCCTGGCACCAAACACACCTGAACTTATCGAATCACTTAATATAGAGGAAGGTATCAGTAGATACAAGGCTGTGATAGGACGTAACGAATCTACTTAGAAAGAGTGACTGGACACAAATTTCAGCGTATCTGAGCAGTCAGCATCAAATATTCGGTGATGAGGATGAAGATGTGGGACTCAATTGGAAAAAAATTCAAATAACTAATGCAGTATGCCTTAGAAAAATATGTTGCGAGTAATGTTCTAAGGGATGGGAAAAACCCGCCGTGGTATAATAGCCGTGTTAAGAAACAGCTACATAAACAAAGAGAACTTCACCGCAGATTCAAGAAAAGTAAGAAGATAACTGACAAACAAAAGCTGAACGTAGCTAAAATGTGCGTAAGGAGAGCAATGGGAGAAGCGTTCAATGACTTTGAAAGTAAAACTTTGTCAGCTGATCTGAGTAAAAACCCTAAGAGATTTTGGTCGTATGTACAGTAAAATCCCCAAGTGGCTCAAACTCATCTCCTCATTCACTCAGTGACCATACTGGCACCGAAACGGAAGATGACAGAGAGAAGGCTTAAATACTGAATTCGGTCCTCCAATACGGTTTCACCGTGAAAGATCGTAACACGGTCTCACCTTTCAATCGTCGTACGAACCTCAGAATGGCAACTAAAATCGCTTAGCTGTGGAAAGTGTGGTGTAACGACGTATTAGGTTTTCGTTTGATATATGACCATGTGCAGACTTCGTCACCTACGTCAGTTACAACCCACTTCAAAAATGATTCATATTCTTTTTAAATTGTCATAGAATGGTTCTTGAACGAAACTGTAAAACATCAGTTGAGTCGTGTGCAAAGAATTACATCACTTGGGCCAATTGGTTTTCGTAACTTTTTCGAATTTAAATTTCGTTTGTTTCTCCTCAGAAAATTATATCGACACACGTTATCTTGATCTAATCGATATCAGAATCACACATTAAATAAACTTTTTAGATTCAAAGTTTCGGCCAACGCTGTCTGAATCAATAATCTTGTCAAATATATTATTAATCAGTTCACACAATTCTTCATAAATAAATCTTCAAGACACGTGTTTCAACTTTAGTAGCATACACTATTTTATTAGCTTACTACACATACAGATGTGAACTTGAGCGTTGACAGACAGTGACTGACTTCTCAATAAGATTAAGCTCTATTTTTTTTCATTGTTGTACAAAAGGAGTATAAAAATTCATTTTTAATTTTTAGAAACACGACGCAACAACTCGGTTCCAGGATCTTCTGTTGCTCCTTGGCTGTCGACCCGCGACGTATAGCGGCCAGCAATTTCCTCTCTGGTCGCGGCAACGAAGATGCTGTCCCCGTTCGTTGCGCCGATCTCTCCGTACATGAAACACATAAAAAAATACAAAACTTTTAGATAATTCACATCTATTATAAATAATAAGAAAACACATAAACAAAACTAAATTAAACTTATAGTCACCTGCAAACTGGGCTGACTTTGGTGGATGGGTGACGCTTAATTTCGTCCCACTACATACCCCACCCACAAGCTCAGTTTGTCAGGTTTTAACCGAAATTAAAACTTTTCAATATACAATATTTAACTGTTAATACATTTTTCTCACATTTTACGTAACCTAGAGCCCTTGCTCTTAGATAGATTTAATCCTTTTAATACGATATTGTTGTGACTATTTGTCATTTACTCTTAATTGTGCTCTTATGGTAATTCGTAACCGAATATAGGGAGATTGCTCCTCTTCAGTTAATAGTTGCTAATAAATACCAATCTAGTACGTTCTTTAACGTTGTACATTAGGACAGAGCATTCAAATTGTGATAGATTAGTTATAGTTTCATTTATTTACTAGAGTTATTCTTTCCATGAATGTATATTGCTACTAAGTTTCTCACAATAACTAATAGTACTATTTACTTTACGTCATTTTTTTTCCTAATGCCTTATTTATACCTGAGGTCAAGAAGAAATCAAGCAAAACTTTCTTTAGAATCTCGGCACGGCTTTCTTTACCTTCGGACACCTGGTTGGGTAATGGCAATTTATTTAGGAGAAACAAGCGAGAGAGCCCCGTTTGGTGTGTTCTATATTAACACTATCACAAACCTCTATTAAAGGCACTCTGCTATGTTCTCGTGAGCCATATAGCTCTGGACGCCCATGGTCCCTAAAACTATTAACCATCCCCTTTGGTTCCTACTATCCGAGTAAATTTAAAATATGCAAAATTCCTTTTGACCTAAGAGCAAAATTTCTTCCATATAAATCCCCCTTTGGGTTATCTTTCTCTTTTTGAAGTACCAGTAGATTATTGTAGAACACTTGTTTAAGCTTTCTGTTCTATTCTTTAAAATAATACGTAACTATCACGAAACTCCACATGAATAAACTATGAACGCTCTTCCGTATGTAACATATACTAAATATTAACTTATTTAGAAATGAAGGGTTTCATTTGATCAACACTATATAATCCTTTAATTACACCTGATGAAGGTTCCATAAGAAGTAATGCTTTGGGATGTACAATCTTATGTACAACATATGGACCTTCAAAGATAAAGAAGAATTTTCTACATTCCTTATCGATCTTAGAACTTTTAGGATGAGATCGTACTAACACAAGATCTCCTACCTGAAATGAGGGTTCTACAGCCTGTTCATTATAACTTTTAATTCTCCGTTCGGCATTTTTTACAATCTGTTCGCAAACCTTTTCGTCTGGAATATCTTGTTGTATCTCATTTACTGGTGGCCAAGGTAAAGCAGCTAGTAAAGGCTCACCTATAATTCGTTTGCCTAAAATTTCTATAGGTGATAATCCCGTCGTTAGGTGAGGCAATTCATTTAATATCTTTTCGAATTCAGGCATTAGTTTGGCCCACCGAGTATGTTTATGTGCACAATAAGTTCTACATAATCGTCCTAATTCTTTCATGACTCTTTCTACTAAATTACTTTGAGGGTGATATTTCGAAATTAAGATATGTTTGATTCCATATTGTCTTATCATATCTTGAAATCTTTGACTAATAAAGGCACTACCGTTGTCAGACATAAGTCGTTTAGGAATTCCCCAGTTAACAAAGTAATTTCGGGTGAGGCAGCGTATAACGCTTGCTGTATTCGCTCGTTTCAAAGTATATAGCTTCACATGTTTGGACCAACATTCCATTACAACAAACACATATGTTAATCCTCCTGAACTCCGAGGCAGAGGGCCGAAAAAATCTAATGATAGTAGATCCCACAAACCTCGAGGAATTACAGCATATAATTTATAACGCTTGGATTTGTTATTAACTTTAACCTTTTGACAGGTTTCACAAGCCCTAATAATACTTCTCACAATACGGGACATATTTTTGAAATAATAATACTTCATTAGATGTTTAATACATTTATGAATTCCAAAATGCCCGTAACCTTCATGAATATAAGTAATTAACTCGTCCACAACAGTTTTCGGAATGCAGATTTTCCATCTCTGGTGTTCCCTCTGTGCTTTCCAATACAACAAGTCGTTAAAATATAACCACACACCCCGGGTGTTAACTGTTTCGTCCCCATTATTAAGGTTTTGTATAATTCGTAGAATAACATTTTTCTTTCCTTTATGTAATACGGTAACCTACTACTTAGGACTCGTATTAGATGACTTTCAATAATTGGTTCTTCAATTAATTGAGCATGATTTAAATTCCATTCAAAATAATTCCTATAACCTCTCCACCGTTTAGAATATGGAGGAGGGGCTAACAACTTTAAAGTTAAGTGTTGTTGTTTTCGTCTTGACCAATAATTTTGTTTAAACTGCTTAACAAAATCATCCCAATCCCTGAATTCATTTCTATGCAGTACTGCCCATTCCGCAGCTTCTGCTTCTAAATGTCCTATTACAAATTGAATGCGTTTTTCATTACTCCATTTAGAAGATAATGATGTTTCAAAAGCTTTTATAAAGATTATAGGGCGAAGTTCGTCTCCTGGTTTGAATACAGGAAATCGACTTGCTACATTTGAATTTGTCGTTATGTCATCCAGACATTCTGCGAGAGAAATAGTCGGATTTTGTTTAGATTGCAGAGACGGAGTTGCATCGGATTGGCTTGCCGTGATTGCTTTATTCATATTGTTGTCGTCCGTGCTAGCAAATTCGATGCGACTGTTGTCTCTGATTACGTTATTACCTCTGCTACCTGAAATGTTCTCGTTATTATCTAATTCCGATAACCGTTTAGTAATTTCCTGTATCCGCATTTCTGTATTGGATACGCGATTAGCTAATATCGATTCTTCACTGTGCTCACGATGTGAACGCTCTGTACCTTCATCAATGTTATTATCTTTGGCAGTCTCAAGGTTACTGCATATTTCAGTAATTAAAAATTTCATGTTTTCGATTTCGGTATGGTCCTTTTCTACTTGATGGGTTAATGTCTCTAATTCTACATTATCTATTGAAGAAATCTCTACAGGTTTGGTAGAGACCTCTTTAATAGATTTCAATAATTCTCTGCGAACAGTTTCTGTTTGCATAGCAAATTCATCTCGTAACATATCGTTATTTTTCTGTATTTCATTTACAACTAAAATATGGACACTATCTAGTCTCTCGGTTAAGTCAGTGATATCGTTTCGCATGCGAGCTTTTTCCTCGCGCGATTCCTGGATATGTTCTTCTAACCTTTTACAATTATCAGCAATCTTATTACTAAGTCCTACTAATTTTTCCTGCATTTCAACTTTAGAAGACTCTATTTTATCACTTAATTCTCGACTGGTTTCATTAAGATATTCCTGCAACCTGTCTGTTGATTTTGTTAGCTCCCCTTTAAGTCTAGCAGTAGATTCCTCGTTAGACTGTTTTAATTCCTGTTTTAGTTCCTCTTTTAATCTAGCAGTAGATTCCTCGTTAGACTGTTTTAATTTAGCGATCGCCCTAAAAAGGGCTCTCATGCTCCTATCGGACATAGATTGCTCTTCGTCTGACATTTCACTTCCCGACATTATTGTAAGATATTAACTATTTACACACGCAGACTTGTAATCAACAATCCTGTAAAAGCACACTCCCTATGTACAACACTCCACTTCCAACTTGAAACAAACTCACCGGACACTAATATTGTAATTTGTAGTTCTCGATGATCAGTGTGCTGCTATGGGCTGCAGATGTAACAGCCGTCGATGCAGCCGCTGAGATGCTGCGACCCCGCTTCCGCAACCGGCAGGACGCTGAGTCGAACACCGGAAACGTCGCTGGCTGCAACCACGCCCGGCACCGCCGTAGACAGGCGAAGCCCTCAGCAACACCTCTAATACCAGCCGGAGGAACGCCCCGCAGCTGACGTACTGGGCCTACTAGTTTAGGGAGAAAAAAGGTTGTCGGGGTTTGCAGCGTTCAGCTGCTGCCCAACAGATGCGCCTTCTCGTGGAACAACTGCGTGACCGTACTGCTTGGCTGCGGCTCCGTCAGATGCCCACACCCACGAAGTCGCCGCTGGCTGGTGAAGGCTCCACGAAAACTCGCGTTGACTTCCGAAGGACTCTTGATGTTTTGTTTCGTACCTGTGTGCCTTAGTTGCACACAAGTCCTGTTTCTAAGGTCGCCACGGTGTGGTGTAACGACGTATTAGGTTTTCGTTTGATATATGTATGACCATGTGCAGACTTCGTCACCTACGTCAGTTACAACCCACTTCAAAAATGATTCATATTCTTTTAAATTGTCATAGAATGGTTCTTGAACGAAACTGTAAAACATCAGTTGAGTCGTGTGCAAAGAATTACATCACTTGGGCCAATTGGTTTTCGTAACTTTTTCGAATTTAAATTTCGTTTGTTTCTCCTCAGAAAATTATATCGACACACGTTATCTTGATCTAATCGATATCAGAATCACACATTAAATAAACTTTTTAGATTCAAAGTTTCGGCCAACGCTGTCTGAATCAATAATCTTGTCAAATATATTATTAATCAGTTCACACAATTCTTCATAAATAAATCTTCAAGACACGTGTTTCAACTTTAGTAGCATACACTATTTTATTAGCTTACTACACATACAGATGTGAACTTGAGCGTTGACAGACAGTGACTGACTTCTCAATAAGATTAAGCTCTATTTTTTTTCATTGTTGTACAAAAGGAGTATAAAAATTCATTTTTAATTTTTAGAAACACGACGCAACAACTCGGTTCCAGGATCTTCTGTTGCTCCTTGGCTGTCGACCCGCGACGTATAGCGGCCAGCAATTTCCTCTCTGGTCGCGGCAACGAAGATGCTGTCCCCGTTCGTTGCGCCGATGTCTCCGCACATGAAACACATAAAAAAATACAAAACTTTTAGATAATTCACATCTATTATAAATAATAAGAAAACACATAAACAAAACTAAATTAAACTTATAGTCACCTGCAAACTGGGCTGACTTTGGTGGATGGGTGACGCTTAATTTCGTCCCACTACAAAAGGCATCAGCACCAAATGAGATACCTGTAACATTCTACAAAGATTATGCAAAAGAGCGTGCTCCTCACCTAGCAGTAATTCGTCGTAGATAGCTTGAGCAACGAATGGTATCTAGCGACTGGAAGAAAGCGCAAGTCACTTCCACTTTGAGGAAGGGCCGTAGGACAGATACATACAAATATAGGCCTATACTGCTGACGTCAATCTGTTGTAGACTTATAGACAAGCTTTATGATCAAGAATTACGACGCTCTTGGAGAAGGAAGATCTCCTTTATAAAAATCAACATGAATTTCGCAAACAGAGATCGTCTGAAACTCAGCTCGCTCTGTTCCTCCATGAGATCCACAGCCTCGTAGACAATGGCGCTCAGGTTGATGCCGTTTTCCTTGAATTCACGAAGGCATTTGCCCCAGTCCAGCACTGCCGTTTAGTGAAAAAAAAAAAAAAAACGAGCTTACATATTTTCGGAACAAATTTGCGACTGGATGCAAGACTACTTCGCAAAAAGAACTCAACACGTCGCTCTTAACGGAAATCGACAGATGTAAACACTTTTGTCGTATTTACGAGTTCCTAACTAGGAGCGAATTTTATTATATCATCTGTGTGCTTTAATAGATTAGTTTCTTGATTTTCTGCATGTAAATTTAAAATCTAATAACCACAGTCTCGCGTTTCCGTTTGCGTCAGAAAGTAAACCAATTTTGTGATTTATTACAAGTTCCTTACCAGGGGCAAATTATTTAGTTTCACCCGAGTGTTTCGGTAGTTAGGTTCTTGAATATCTGCGTATTACTAGACACAGTTCGTACGTTTTCGTCAGGGTCTATATTAGAGTTGTGCACCACGGGCCCGCAGTCCGTTTATCTGCATCGTTTAGTGTTCCACAGTCTTTCGTATGGACAGGGACTGCGAATGTTGTGTGCAGATGCGAGCCGAGTAGGTGACACTTCGCGCTCAGCTTCAGGCTGTGATGGCTTCGGTTACACAGCTTGAGGCTGCAGTGGATGGACACCACTGTTGTGGGCCGGCCGTGGGGATCCAACGGACGTGCAGCGCGTCAGAGTCCTCCGATCGGTCCTCACTGGTAGCCAACCCAATTACTGCTCGCACTAAGGCTAACCCCTCACCTGTGGTCGAGTGGGAGGTCGTCCTGGGGCGAAGCAGGTGGCGAAAGACTTCCCAGGCGGCCGCACGTAAGGCCTCCCCACTTTGTCTGACAAACAGGTTGCAGGTGCTGTCTGTGGCTGACACTGTCACTGAGCTGGATGCCGTCGCCTACCCTATTTCAGAGGAAACCACTCAGCCTGCAAGATACGGGCAATTGCAGAGGGTGGAATTATTGGTAGTTGGGAGCTCCAACGTTAGGCGCGTTATTGGTCCCCTTGTAAGTAGGCTGTTTAGGTTTTTTTATTGGTAACGCCACCTCTGTGTGAAAATCACTTGCTGTGCTGTGTGCAGTCTGTGTCTAGTTTGCATTGTTGTCTGCCATTGTAGTGTTGGGCAGCAGCAGCTGGATGTGAACAGCACGTAGCGTTGCGCAGTTGGAGGTGAGCCGCCAGCAGTGGTGGATGTGGGGAGAGAGATGGCGGAGTTTTGTAATTTGTCATGAACTGATATATATATATATATATATATATATATATATATATATATATATATATGATATGAAGGTAAATACATTGTTTGTTCTCTATTAATATCTTTCATTTGCTAACTATCCCTATCAGTAGTTAGTGCCTTCCGTAGTTTGAATCTTTTATTTAGCTGACAGTAGTGGCTCGCTGTTCTGCAGTAGTTCGAGTAATGAAGATTTTTGTGAGGTAAGTGATTTCTGAAAGGTATAGTTTAATGTTAGTCAGGGCCATTCTTTTGTAGGGATTTTGAAAGTCAGATTGCGTTGCGCTAAAAATATTGTGTGTCAGGTTAAGCACAGTCACTTGTATAAATTTTTCTAAAGGGGACGTTTCACCCTTAGGGGCTTGGCTGACAAGGAGGATAAGAAAGCCAAAGTGCACTCCTTGTGCATACCGGGCGGAGTCATTACAGATGTGGAAAGGGTCCTCCCGGATGGCACGAGGAGCACAGGGTGCAGCCAACTGCAGGTGGTTGCTCACGTCGGTACCAATGATGTGTGTCGCTTTGGATCAGAAGAGATTCTCTCTGGTTTAGAGCGGCTAACAGAAGTGGTAAAGGCAGCCAGTCTTTCTTGCAAGATGAAAACAGAGCCGACCATTTGCAGCATAGTCGACAGGACCGATTGTGGACCTCTGGTACAGAGCTGAGTGGTGGGCCTGAATCAGAGGCTGACGGTTCTGCGACCGTGTAGGCTGCAGATTCCTCGACTTGCGCCAAAGGGTGGTTCCGTTTCGGGTTCCGCTAAATAGGTCATGTGTCCACTATATGCAGGAGGCGGCTACACGGGTAGCAGGGGCTGTGTGACGTGGACTTGGCGGTTTTTTAGGTTAGAGGGTCTTGGGAAAACACAAGATAGGCTTCAGTCACAAAGGGTGTAGGCTGAACACAGGAAGAACATAGATACAGGAACCATTGATATAACTGTTGAAAATTGTCGTAGTTGTGTTGGGAAAGTACCAGAGATCAAGGCGCTAATAGAAAGCACTGATGATCAAATTGATACTGGCACTGAAAGCTGGCTAAGGTCGGATGTAAGCTCAGCCAAAATTTTTGCGAAGAACCTAACGGTGTTCCGAAAAGATATGCTAAACACGGTTGTCGGTGGCGTGTTTGTTGCTGTTGGAAGTGGTTTAACTTGTCGCGAAATTGAAGTAGATACTTCATGTGAGTTAGTATGGGCAGAGGTCATTGTTGGTAACCGGAATTAAATAATAACTGGATCCCTTTTACCGACCTCCTAATTCAGATGATACAGTTGCTGAAAGTTTCAAAGAAAACTAAGTCTGATTTCAAACACAAACCCGACTCATACGATAATAGTTGGTCGTGACTTTAATTTCCCCCCCCCCCCCCATATGTTGGCGAAAATACATGTTTAATTCCGGAGGTACGCATAAAATATCATCTGAAGTTGTGCTAAACGCATTCTCTCAAAATTATTTCGAGCAATTAGTTCATGAGCCCACGTGAATAGTAAACGGTTGTGAAAACACACTTGACCTCTTAGCAACAAATAATCCTGAGTTAATAACCAGCATCAAAACCGATATAGGGATTAGTGAACACATGGTTGTGGTAGCGAGATTGAATATTGTAATCCCCAAATCCACGAAAAATAAGCGAAAAATATACCTATTCAAAAAAGCAGATAAAAAGTCACTTGACGCCTTCCTGAGAGGCAATCTCCACTCATTCCAAATTAATAATATAAGTGTAGACCAGATGTGGATTCAAAGAAATAGTATCGGAGGCAACTGAGACGTTTATACCAAATAACTAACAAACGACGGAGCTGATCCTCCTTGATACACAAAACGGGTCAGAACACTTTTGCAGAAATAACGAAACAAACATGCCAAATTTAAACAGACGCAAAATTCTTAAGATTGGCGATTCTTTACAGAAGCCCGAAACTTAGAGCGGAGTTCAATGCGAGATGCCTATAACAAATTGCACAACGAAACTTTGTCTCGAAACCTGGCAGAAAATAGAAAGAGATTTTGGTCGTATGTGAAGTAAGTTAGTGGCAAGAAGAAATCAATGCCTTCTCTGGGCGATAACGATGGAGATACTATCGAAGACAGTGCTGCCAAAGCAGATTTACAAAACACAACCTTCCGAAATGCCTTCACAAGAGAAGACGAAGTAAATATTCCAGAATTTGGTACGAGAACAGCTGCCAACATGAGTAACGTAGAAGTAAATATCCTCGGAGTAGTGAAGCAACTCAAATCACTTGCAAGTGTTCTGGTCCAGACTGTGTATCAATTAGGTTCCTTTCGGAGTACGCTGATGCATTAGCTCCATATTTAACAATCATTTACCACCATTCGCTCGACGAAAGATCCGTACCCAAAGACTGGAAAGTTGCACATGTAACACCAATATTCAAGAAAGGTAGTAGGAGTAATCCACTAAATCACAGGCCCATATCGTTAACGTCGATATTCAGCAGGATTTTAGAACATATATTGTGTTCGAACATTATGAATTGCCTCGAAGGAAACGATCTATTGACACACAGTCAACATGGGTTTGGAAAACATCGTTACTGTGAAACACAATTAGCTCTTTTTTCACATGAAGTGTTGAGCGCTATTGACAAGGGATTTCCGATCGTTTCCGTATTCCTGGATTTCCAGAAGGCTTTTGACACTGTACCATACAAGTGGCTCGTAGTAAAATTGCGTACATGTGGAATATCGTCTCATTTATGTGACTCGATTTGCGATTTCCTGTCAGAGAGGTCACCGTTCGTAGTAATTTACAAAAAGTCATCGAGTAAAACAAGTGATTTTAGCGTTCCCCAAGGTAGTGTTATAGGCCCTTTGCTGCTCCTTATCTATATAAACGATTTGGGAGACAATCTGAGCAGACGTCTTCGGTTGTTTGCAGAAGACGCTGTCGTTTATCGACTAATAAGGTCATCAGAAGATCAAAACAAACTGCAAAACGATTTAGAAAAAATATCTGAATGGTGCCAAAAGTGGCAGTTGACCCTAAATAGCGAAAAGTGTGAAGTCATTCACATGAGTGCTAAAAGGAACTCGTTAAACTTCGGTTACACGATAAATCACTCTTCTCTACAGGCCGTAAAGTCACCTCAATACCTAGGTATTACAATCACGAACAACCTAAATTGGAAGAAATACATAGAAAATGTTGTAGGGAAGGCTAACCAAAGACTGCGTTTTATTGGCAGGGCACTTAGAAAATGTAACCGACCTACTAAGGAGACTGCCTACACTATGCTTGTCCGTCCTCTTTCAGAATACTACGGCACGGTGTGGGATCCTTACGAGGTGGGACTGACGGAGTACATCGAAAAAATTCAAAGAAAGGCAGCACGTTTTGTATTATCGCGAAATGTGGGAGTCTCAGAAATGATGCAGGATTTGGGCTGGAAATCATTAATAGAAAGGCGTTTCCCACAAAATTCCTATCACCTAATTTCTCCTCCTAATGCGAAAATATTTTGTTGACACCGACCAACATAGGGCGGAACGATCACCGCGATAAAATAAGGGAAATCAGAGCTCGTACGGAAAGATATAGGTGTTTATTCTTTCCGCGCTCTATACGAGGTTGGAATAATAGAGAACTGTGAAGATGCTAGGCACTTAAATGTGATTTGCAGAGTATCCATGTAGATGTAGATGTAGATGCAATGTCCTGTGTACCCCAAGGAAGTGTGATAGGACCGTTGGTGTTTACAATATGTATAAATGATCTAGTAGAAAGCGTTGGATGCTCTTTAAGGCTGTTCGCAGATGATGCGGTTGTCTATAACGAAGCAGCAACGGTGGAAGGTAGTAACGATTTGCAGAACGGCCTCCAGAGGACTGAATGGTGCAGGCTCTGACAGTTGACCCTGAACGTAAATAAATGTAAGATATTGCGCATACATAGGACAAGAAATCCGCTATTGTATAGCTACACTATTGATGACAATCCGCTGTAAACATTGCCGTCCTAAAATATCTAGTAGTAACTAACAAGAACGATCTTAAGTGGAATGACCATATAAAACAAATAGTGGCTAAAACAGATGCCAGACTCAGATTCACAGGAAGAATGTTAAGGATATAAAACTCATCCATGAAGGAAGTGGCTTATAAAGCACTTATTCGACCCATTCTTGAGTATTGTTCATCCATCTGGGATCCTGCCAGATAGGACTGATAGAAGGAACAGAGAAGACCGAAAGAAGAGCCGCACGTTTCGTCACAGGATCTCTTAGTCGGCTCGGAGATCTCTCAACTCCATTGCCAGACGTTACAAGAGACGCGTTGTGCATCATGGAGGGATTTACTATTGGAGAAAGAGCTTTCTGGGAAGAGTCGGGCAACATATTACTTCCCCCAGCATACGTCTCGCGTAATCACCACGAGGAGAAAATTCGAGAAATTCTAGCCAATACAGGGACTTACCGACAATAATTCTTCCCACGCGATATTCACAAGTGCAACAGGTTGGAGGGATCACTTAGTGGTACAAAGGTACTCCGTGTAACATACCATTAGATGGCTTGTGGAGTACGATTTAGATGTTAAGCCAGACAAACCGCACCTAAGGGTTGTCGAAGGGGTTGCTTAACGCTCAGGCACTAAACCAGTCGTGACGTTGAATGTATGTCGAAGTTCCTCACGCTTTTGGACCATTACAGAGGAAGGTTGTACCCACCAGTGGAAGGCAGCTTTGGCGTTTCGGAAAGGTGTTGCTATAATTGTGTTGCTCAGAGCAGTAGTATCAGTTTTAATCATCAGCAGATCAGTTTTGTTTGTATCATGGACATGTCGTTGCATAAAAGATTATGAAGCTAAACTCATAAATACAGACAGCTGCTTATTGACGTGCTAATTTGGATAGGTAAACGGAGGTGGCCGTATATTAGGATCCATCCCAGCATTTGCCTGAAGTAATTAAGGAAACTTCGGAAAATCTAAATGGGACTTCCTGGCAGATTAAAACTGTGCCGGACCGAGACTCGAACTCGGCGCCTTTGCCTTTCACGGGCAAGTGCTCTACCATCTGAACTACCCAAGCGCGACTCACGCCCCGTCCTCACAGGTTTACTTCCGCCAGTACCTCGTCTCCTACATTCCAAACTTCACAGAAGCTCTTCTGCGCACCTTGCAGAACTAGAACTTCAGGAAGAAAGGATATTGCGGAGACATGGCTTAGCCACAGCCTAGGGGATGTTTCCAGAATGAGATTTTCGCTATGCAGCGCAGTGTGCGCTGATACAAAGCTGTAAGGACGGGGCGTGTGACGTGCCTGGGTAGCTCAGATGGTAGAGCACTTGCCCGCGAAAGGCAAAGGTCCCAAGTTCGAGTCTCGGTCTGGCACACAGTTTTAATCTGCCACGAAGTTTCATATCAGCTCACACTCCGCTGCAGAGTGAAAATCTCATTCTGGAATCTAAATGAATTTCGTCGGATGAATGTTTGAGTCGTCATCGCCGTCACTGCAAGGCCAGTTCAAATGGTTCTGAGCACAATGGGACTTAACTGCTGAGGTCATCAGTCCCCTAGAACTTAGAACTACTTAAACCTAACTAACCTAAGGACATCACACACATCCATACCCGAGGCAGGATTCGAAATTGCGACCGTAACGGGCAAGGCCATTTTCTTTGAAAGAGTTAAGCATTATTCGTAGTATCGCAATTGTAAAATACTGCAAAGGAAATATTGTAAAGAAGGTACTTAATAAAATAAATAGCTAATGTAATACGAAAGCAGTTATACTCTGGTGTGCAAATCGTTAAGTACGAAAGTAACTTTCACATGATGTATCAGTTCCAAATAAAATAGCTCGATGAAACTTGGATGCCACATAGAAAGAAATGATGCAGTGTAGTACACACGGTAACTCAATGAAATACATAACAAGACTGAAAGAAAGGACACTTTTATTGAAAGACAACTATCACACGGAAGTCACTACGATTCACGATGCATCCCTGTACCTTACAAAAATCGGGAAACAGTTCTTGGTTGGGTGTGTTGATAACCACTGTCTACAACGCATATTGCATGATAGCTGATAGGATTGTAATGAGTTCTTGTAATACTACCTTCCACTCTTCCACCATCGCGGTTAACAGCTTCTGAATGGCAGCTGGTTCATATGGACGTGTTAAAATATGTGCCCCGAACACACCGCACACGTGCTCCACAGGCAATAAGTCGGAGAAACGAGCTGATCAATCTGTTCCTGAAGTATGGTCTCGTTCAAGAGCTCCTCCAGCTGCACAGTTCGATGCAGTTAAAAATGTAATCACTGCCGAATGCACCCCTGAGTAGAGGGGAAGGCATGTCGCAATAACATTGGCCGGTGAATTTACCGTGTTCAAAGATTTGGAAGTCAGTACGGTCATGCATTATCCTGCCTCCCGACACCGTAATACCTGGGACAACAGGCCGATCATGTTCGACAGTGTAGCTGGGAGCATTTCGTATTTAAACATCTCGCCAAATGGCGATACGTCCAGCATTGTCGAACATGCTCTATGAGCACGTCTTTGGCTAACGTTATTTTTGCACTATACTACTTACCCATGTGCATCTTTTCAGGAATATTCTCTGTCCTGATCACATTTTATAGGATGACAGTGTGCGACAGCATCCAACTGAGCAGGTGGAGGTGCTGTCGAAACGGCAGGTTTTTCGGTGAATGGAATGTCCTGCCAGTTCCCCCTACTTAAATTCCATCGGGTACGTGTGGGACGGATTGGAGAAAGGTTCATATGCACCAACGACCATCGAGCATTCCCCAACCGCACTGGTGGAGGAAAGGAAAGCCCTACTATAACAACTCCAGGTGAACCTTGTAGGCAGCATGGGAACACGTTGCATCTACATCTACATCTACATACATACTCCGCAATCCACCATACGGTGCGTGCCGGAGAGAACCTCGTACCACAACTAGCATCTTCCACTCCCAAACAGAACGAGGGAAAAATGACTACCTATATGCCTCTGTACAAGCCCTAATCCCACTTATCTTATCTTTGTAATCTTTCCGCGAAATGTAAGTTGGCGGCAGTAAAATTGTACTG
Organism: Schistocerca serialis cubense; assembly: GCF_023864345.2. Lineage (NCBI taxonomy): Eukaryota > Metazoa > Arthropoda > Insecta > Orthoptera > Acrididae > Schistocerca > Schistocerca serialis. The sequence goes on along the minus strand of NC_064642.1, from coordinate 102,714,613 downwards.
GAGTCAGCCTCAAATGCTGGTTCTCTAAATTTCCTCAATAGCGATTCACGAAAAGAACGACTCCTTTCCTCTAGAGACTCCCACCCGAGTTCCTGAAGCATTTCCGTAACACTCGCGTGATGATCAAACCTGCCAGTAACGAATCTAGCAGCCCGCCTCTGAATTGCTTCTATGTCATCCCTCAATCCGACCTGATAGGGATCCCAAACGCTCGAGCAGTACTCAAGAATAGGTCGTATTAGTGTTTTATAAGTGGTCTCCTTTACAGATGAACCACACCTTCCCAAAATTCTACCAATGAACCGAAGACGACTATCCGCCTTCCCCACCACTGTCATTACATGCCTTTCCCACTTCATATCGCTCTGCAATGTTACGCCCAAATATTTAATCGACGTGACTGTGTCAAGTGCTGCACTACTAATGGAGTATTCAAGCATTACGGGATTCTTTTTCCTATTCATCTGCATTAATTTACATTTATCTATATTTAGAGTTAGCTGCCATTCTTTACACCATTCAAAAATCCTGTCCAAGTCATCTTGTATCCTCCTACAGTCACTCAACGACGACACCTTCTCGTACACCACAGCATCATCAGCAGACAGCCGCGCATTGCTATCCACCCTATACAAAAGATCATTTATGCAGATAGGAAACAACAGCGGACCTACCACACTTCGCTGGGGTACTCCAGATGATACTCTCACCTCTGATGAACACTCACCATCGAGGACAACGTACTGGGTTCTACTACTTAAGAAGTTGCAGAGCATGCAATGCCGTCTGTGGTGAACACACACCGTCTTAAAAACGGTGTACCACCTTTTGTAATGACAGCGGATCGATCGTGAATCGCGGCGACGTGTACCTACTGTCCTGGAATAAAGGTGTGGGTATCATTTCTGTACGTCTCACTGTGTATTTATGTCAGTTCCTCCCGTACTACACTTCTGTAGATCTTTCTATGTATGGTCCTAGTTTCACCGAGCTATATGACTTGGCAGTGTCAAATTATTCGAAAGTTACTCTCATCCTTACGTTTTTCACACCTCTGTACATTTACATAAATGGCCAACGTTCATAGAATAATTAAACACTTGAAAAAACACAGTGCCTAGATTAGCTTGTGATGTGAAATACGTGATGATGATAGTGAAATGTCGTGTGGCGAGGGCCTCCCGGCGGGTAGACCTGGTCGCCTGTTGCAAGACTTTTGAGGGGAAGCCACTTAGGTGATTTGTGCGTCAATGAGGATGAAATGACAATGATGAAGACGACACAAACACCCAGTTCCTGAGCAGAGAATATCTCCAATCCTGCCGGGAATCGAACCTGGGCCTCCCCGGTATGACAAGCCGGTGCGCTGTCCATTCAGCTACGGTGGTGGACTATAGTGAAAAATGGAATTGAGTTTTGGATACACCGGCACTTCAAAGTGTTTCTCTTTTTGTGTTTCCTGTGTGCAACAGACACTTATACGCAGGGATACGTCGCCTGACGTCGCCCGCTGGAGTGTCCACACACTGAATGCTTCGTAGTGCAATTATCACTTACGGACAAGTGAATGGTGAGGGCAGCGTTCGCCTCCGGCGCTACCTGAACGAGCAGTGGTTCGGCGTAGGTGAGGGGCGGCGCAGGTAGCTGCGAGGGGCCGCCGAGGAGGCGCGTCTGCGCTCCGCGGGTGCGGCACGTAAGCCGCTCCGGAGAGCCATTAGCCGTGACGGACGTGGGCGGCGGGGGTGGCGGCGGGCGGCGCAGGCGGAGGCGGCTGCTGCAGGTCCCGGGCGGCTCGTATTTATCCACGTCCAGCCGCGGGGATTAGTTCTGCGAAGAGACCCGGGGACACTTCGGGACATGCCGATGCACGGCACGGCGCTGCTGGTGCGTTTCCTTCGAGCCGCTGCGAAGCCTGTCTCACGAGATAAATAACACTTCTCAACAGACATTTTGGTGCCGACAAGCTCAGAACGATTTTAGAGTCTCTTTACTGCACTGAACACAGATATGGCATCAGTTTTTCTAGACTAGCTATTGTTCTTGAGTTATCTTGTATGTCAAACCAAGAAATATGAAAAAAAAACATGAATAGGAAAACGTAAATTTTAAATCTGTCCAGAAGCAGCTTTAAAACCGTACTAAATCATTATAATGTGACACTGAAATTAGTCCTTGACAGGAAACTATGTAGTCTGTCTCGAAATTAATTAAAAAATACTCTAGAATGCAATGGCACATTCATTGTAAGGTGACCGGTTGCGACCATCACATGGTTATCTTCAGAGCTTCAAAACTGCAAGATGACACATGATATAAATTAGAGAGATACATAGAAAGAAGTTAAAACCAGCTATAGATTTGTGTAACATATATATAACCTATTGATGGTCAGTGGAGGCACACGGAGCAGGAATCACGGAATGATAATAGTTAACTCTTTGAGGACAGCAGCGCAGCTAATTCTTAAGTACTGGAGACTCCGTCCACAGCTGACAGCATGGTATCAGCGTTAGCTAGTCAGGTGAAAGTCGAATGATTTCCGTACAAAAAGATATACTCGTTAGCAAATAGAAAGACAAATTTATATGGAATAATTTTATAATAAAAAGAAACAGCTTGTTAATGCAGCTACTGTCAGATAAATATACCAAGTATTTTAAAAAGGAAACAAATATCTCGTTCGTTGTGTATAGATTGCTCTCTAGGGGCTCACTGGAAATATCATTAAGATATTATTGGTTTTTATGGAGATTGTGGACGCCGTTCCCAAGATGTAGCAACAGGGTGAATTCCAAAGAGAGGGCGGTGCGTATCATATATGATGCCAGCAGACATCATTCCATAGATGTACGAAGTAGTTCGTAACTTTGGAGATGGCAGTCGCTGTTCTCGGCCGATTTGCGTTGAAGCAGCCATGAACATCGATAAATAAAACTTACATTAGTAGAGAAAGCCCCATAGATGTAGTCACAGGCCATAAATAATAGGTATCCGTTAACGTAACTATCGATCTACAGTAAATAATTGTTCATCGTAACATGCTAGCAAATAACAATAGAATTTGTATCTGAAGCCAGCGTGATCAAATTTCTAAAATATAAAAAGTGTGTGAAGAAGGATGTACAACGGATTTGCACAGTTATAAAATCAAGATATCAGAGTAAGCATTCTAGAGCAGAAAGTCAAAAATCTAAAAAAAAAAAATGCTTGTCATTGAAATCTAGGAGCTCATTCATAAGTCTTTAGACTTATACCTGATTGGCTAACGCTGAGATCATGCTGTCAGTTGTAGGCGGAGCCTCCAGTGTTTAGGAAATATCTACGCTGCTCACTCCAGCAGTTTCCCGTATCGTATTAGTCTTGAAGGTCTGAAGATGATCATGTGATGATCGAAACAAGTCACCTAGTAGTAAACATGGCTTTGCGATTTAGACTGTTTTAGAATCAGTTTCAAATATTCCTTTTCAATTGTTGACTTTCTCCAGCAGTGGTTTCAAAGAAAATGTATCACATGGCTCTGAGCACTAAGGGACTTAAAATCTGAGGTCATCAGTGCCCTAGAACTTAGAACTACTTAGACCTAACTAACCTAAGGACATCACACACATCCATGCCCGAGGCAGGATTGGAACCTGCGAACACAGCAGTCGCGCGGTTCCAGACTGAAGCACCTAGAACGGCTCGGCCACCGCGGCCGGCGCAGTGATTTCAAAAGTAGTACAAAAAAATCCGTTTCTATGAATGTCTACTACGTGATAGATAAGGGTAGTTGTTTGGAGATTCCAGCAGTAGTCTGCGAACATATGACTGTCCCATCTTCCTTCATACCTTTCCTCCATGACAACTGACAAAGTTAGGGACTTATGGTAAATAATGACCCTGGAATATCTTTGCTATGTGGCACAGACCATCTTGCTGACTAAAAATCAGGATAAACACGCTTCCGTTTCTTGTATTTACTGAAGCCTTTTACACTCAAGACACGAAATAACATTTGTCGTGGTTTCGTGGCTTTCTCCATACTATTGGCACTTTAAAGTTTAAATTTCTCAATGTCGTTTTTTTCTACAAATATTCTGGCAATCCGAAGGCTTATCTTGGTCCCTATGACTAATACCGAAATCTGCCACATACACACATGAAAAAAAGTTTTGCATCAACCCAGTTTTCAAAACTCCTGAAGGTAGACGTTGACTATGGATTTTATATCAGAGACACAGTCCCTTTGACTGTTCAAAGATGTCACTAAACCGTCCCAAAGATGTAAACAACCATGCATGAGCAGCGCCTTTTAGACGGAGGGGGCCCGACATCCGATCAGTTCCTGTCGTTCCACAAGGAATGAGATACACGGCTCGTGTTTCTGTAGTTCAACTATGCCTAGACGGTCAATGCCCCGGCTCGATCGCATCCGCATTGTTACTTTGTGCCAGGAAGGGCTCTCAACAAGTGAAGTATCCATTCGTCTCGGAGTGAACCAAAGCTATGTAGATCAGAGATGAAATGGGTACAGAGAGACAGGAACTGTCGATGACATACCTCACTCAGGCAGCCCAAGGGCTATTGTAGTGGCTGACCGCTACCTACGGATTGCGGCTCGCAGGAACCCTGACAGCAACGCCACCATGTTGAATAATGCTTTTCGTGGAGCCACAGGACTTCGTGTGCCGACTCAAACTGTGCATAATAGGCTGTCATTAGGGTTATCGTCAACTGCACGTAGAATTGCCTCGTCCATTGCAGGTGTCCTCGTCGTTCTAGGTCTTCTCCAGTCGCGAGTCGTAGGCCGGAATGTTCCGTGCTCCATAAGACGCCGATCAATTGCTTCGAACATCTTCCTGTCGGGAGACCTTCGTTCTGGAAATCTGTTTCGATACAAACGTACCGCGCCACGGCTATTGCCCCGTGCTAATCCATACATCAAATGGGCATCTGCCTACTCCGCATTTGTAAACATTGCACTGACTGCAAAACCACGTTCGTGATGAACACGAACCTGTTGATGCTACGTACTGATGTGCTTGATGCTATTACTGTAGAGCAATGAGTCGCATGTCACCACAAGCACCGAAGTCAACATTACCTTCCTTCAATTGGGCCAACTGGCGGTGAATCGAGGAAGTACAGTACATACTGACGAAACTAAACTGAGCTCTAACATGGAAATCAAGCGTTTCCGGACACATGTCCACATAACATCTTTTCTTTATTTGTGTGTGAGGAATGTTTCCTGAAAGTTTGGCCGTACCTTTTTGTAACGCCCTGGAGATTCAGCGACACCAAAATACGTAATATTTCTTGCAACCTCAGCAGCGCCTCGATATGGTGCAGTGTGGATTATAAAATATTGCATTTCAGTATCAGTCACGTCTTTATTCCAGTTTTTACTGACTCGTGGCGTTTGGACAGGGTACTGCCTCAAGTGCCTAACACATATCTACATCATCATATTAGGTACTTCTATGAAGTGCGAAATAAATTTCTGCTGGATGTGCCTTTGTTTCTCCTGTCCAAAAAATATTTATTTGCTAAAAGATATACAAACGGACCGCGGCCGATTTAAAGGCTACCACAAAGCAAGTGTAGTATCTGGCGGTGACACCACATTTCCAGTGGAAGGCTCTGTAGTCCAAAGTCGATATACCAGTAAAGCAAAATCACTGTACTTACTTAGGAAATTATGCCACCACTGCACGAGGTTGAAGATACCAATTTACTGTGTCCTACTGCATGAAGAAGTCCATAGCTGCGTACTGTACATTCTCATTCAACAGGAATCGCCGACGCTTCAAGGCTTTTTACAAGGGAACAACGGTGGGATTTTCGCATGGGGAGAGACCAGGACAATAGGGTGGGTCCTCAAATGACTACCACTAGAGTTGACAGCTTCTGATTTACAACATTAATAGTGGAACGAAGTGGGTCCTGGCACATTTAATTTGTGCAGGTTGCATACATTCAGAGCCAAGCATACATTCAGGGGAAAATTATCCCCCTCCCTTAACCTATTGTTATTTTCAGAATGAGATTTTCACTCTGCCGCGGAGTGTGTGCTGATACGAAACTTCCTGGCAGATTAAAACTGTGTGACGGACCAAGACTCGAACTCGGGACCTTTGCCTTTCGCGGGCAATTGCACTTGACAAGGGCCAGTGAAGGAACAATTATCTACACGCAGTCCTGTGTGGCACACTCCACAATGTATGATGCCTCTCATCACTGAGTGGGAAGCCACAACAGCGGTAGCTGCCCTCGCCACCGCCGAAGCCCCTGCACTAGATCCGCTCTGGCGTCCATGTGTCTGTCTCAGTCCGGCAACTGGCTCAGGGTTGTGGAACAGCCATCTCTTTAGGCGCAACGGGGCTGCTCACACAGGGGAAACACACCAACTCCTCCTCCCCCACACTGAGGCCTGAACCACAAGATACGTGCACCTCTCTGCTCATCCATGCCACAACCAGCAGCAGCAACAGTATCACCGTCAACTAGTCGCAATTATAATGATAGTAGTAATCCTGTGGCTAGCGCCATTTCCCTTTAGTGAAGATATCAGATTAGTAACACCATACTGCAGTTAGAATACTCGGTGACTGCAGACGCCTTTGAGGAATGAATCTTGGTCACTAGCATCCATACAAAGGAATGGCGATGACTAACAATAACCTATACCTTTCATGAATCACTTAACTCACAAAAATCTTCTTTACTCGAACTACTGCACTACAGCGAGCGCCAATACTGCCAGCTAAATAAAAGATTCGAACTACTGAAGGCATTAACTACAGTTCATGATATACAGTATTAAAAATTTACTCTTTCTGATGGAAACACGTCCAGATCGTCTGCTCTCAAAATTCTGCCATCTCACTCCTATTTCAGAAAGACACATCTATGGTCATCAGTCCCCTAGAACTTAGAACTACTTAAACCTAACTAACCTAAGGACAGCACACAACACCCAGCCATCACGAGGCAGAGAAAATCCCTGACCCCGCCGGGAATCGAACCCGGGAACCCGGGCGTGGGAAGCGAGAACGCTACCGCACGACCACGAGATGCAGGCAGAAAGACACAAGGAGAAAAATTGTTGATTATCAGATAAAGTAGTAGAACTTTCGGATCACCTAAATAATTTATCTACGAAGGTAGATGATAATCTGAATGAGACAAGACCGGTAGTCTTTAATGACACAGAAGAGTACGAAGAAATTAGGAAATTCAAACAAAAACGCAGTCAAATTAATACGCAACACAAAAGAGATATCTGGGAGGTACAAGATCAGTTGGCACAAGTAATACAAGAATTACATATTTCAGAGGAGACTCGCGCTCCAACACGGGAAGAGTGACTTAAAAATACGGAAAAGCCACAAAATAATAACACGGGACATTTCGGAAATCATGAAATAAATTTGCAAGGTGCACCGAATTTTGAGATGGAACCGCCGACACGACGTAACAATGACCAATATGCGACTCGCCGACTCGATGACTTTGACTATAAGCTGTTCATTAATACACATAAATTCAAAACATTTGAGAATTCTGGCAACGACATTCATCCACAAGCGTAGCTTCATCAATTCTCTCATTGTTTTCCTCCCAACTGGTCATTAGAGCACAGATTAGAATTTATGTGTGGCTATTTCGTTTATGAACCAGCTGTAAGAATGTGATCGGTCATTCACGATTGTCACAGTGAAGGAGAATTTTATCTTGTCCTTCCTCTCAGCATTTTGGTCTCAAGCTACACAAGACGGAGTAAAACATAGCATCATAATGATGAAACATTTCAAACAGTCTGAATTTTCCAGTCTTGTGAAATATTTTGAAGACATGTTGCATAAGAATCAGTACCTGTCAAACCCATACAGCCCCTTAGAACCCATCCGCATTTGCTTAATCAAATGGCCTGAACATTTACGACATATTATTTTGGCAGGACGTAGCAAAGACGGCATTGAAGCTTTTCAGGGACTGTTACAAGAATTGGAAATTGACAATGACAATCGCGGGACGCGAAAACAGGAACACAACAATTACAGGTCACATCCGTCACAATTCCGCGATGACTGAAATAATAACTGGACACGACATGGCTATTCTGACAACGCAAATCGTGACCAGAACAGACACCACCCGTACGACAACCGTTGGCAGAATAATAGTTAAAGAGAAAGATCGCATTTCTGCAGTAATGAATATGACAGAGACAGCCATAGAAACAGACAATATGGGAACCAAAACAATTATTATCAAAGGAGACAGAATAACTTCAGATGCAACAGTTTAGCGCGCAGTTACGATTCAGGGAGAAATTCTCCACCAAGTGACCGACAAGAAAGAAAATACAGAAACTATCGACATGGCGACAGACGATATAATCTTAACAACAGACCAGAATCCAATCAGAACTGCCGGAATTTAAACAGGGCAGGGCCTTTTCGACAAGGTGAAATTGTATAAGTTAGATCTCCTAATCCCAATAACGACGTGCGCCAACAGACAGACAATGACTCGCAGCGCAAGCAGCCACGTGCGCCGGCTGGCTCAGAGAAAAATAACATAGACGCTAACCTTGAGAAAAATTCCAGTATTCTTTACCGACGTATACCGCATGATAATTGCGTTCAAGTTGAAGCTCTGCATACTAGGAATAATAGAGGTTTGCGCCACATTTCATATGCAAAACCGTTTATTGAGAGATAATCTGCTTTTTAATTTAGTCTTTGCTATAAAAATGTTCACTTCACTTTACTAGTACGCTTTGTCAGAGTTATAAACTGTTAACGCGCAACGATGTTTGATGCTAGAGAACTTATTTAAACAGTAATTATGAATGCATTGTTATAGTGAACGGACGACACAGTGTTGTTATTTGTATATTCTTGCTTGGTAGTTGCAGGATTACATAACAAATATACGTCTTACATACTTAGAACATATGCTGCTAATGAGATTTTAAAGCAACATTTTGGTTTACTTGAAAAGACATTCTTTATTTGAAGTACTTTCTGTGAGATTAAATATGAGTTAGTATTTGGTTTCTTTGATAGCTACACGTTTATTTCACTATGCTACTAATGTGTGACACAGTTTACACTGTTGCTTTTGGGGTGTATCTGTTTTATATCTGCACAGTTTTTATGTATTATTCTGGAAAGTAAAACATGTTAGTAGTAACTTTGTGGTACAGCTACAATGAGACAGCCTTTTCCATAGCACAACAATACGTTACAGTACAGTACTTTCTTCATCTTGGCAATAAGCGTTATAACTACGATATCTATACGCAAAGCATTTCACTTTTTTTATGATGAGATAAGTACATTGACTTCTGCAGAACGTTGCTTACGGAGGACGATAACTACGACACTTCCACAGATTTACCTTACAGCAAGACGCAAATTTAGCGCTACAGGACACGCATTTTAGTGATTATTTTTTATACTTGAAACATTTATTTTTAAAGATTTTTGAATCACAAAGATACAAAGAAAGATTTCTGTGATACATTTCATTCTATTTATGTAATCTGTAACACCTGAGGGTATAATTACATTAATCCTCAGGGGGGTAGACGCTTACTTTGTGTACCATGTGTGTGGCACCACAAGCAGCCCTAGCTAACATGGTATTTGCTTATACAACTTTACACATCGGTACCGTATTTCTCTAACATATAATTACACAGCTATCTGATAATTTAACTGAGAGAGACAAAAATTTTTTTTACTATGTCAGTGACAGATGTTTACGCAATTATGCAGATGGATAACTTCACACTTATGAAATTGTATTTTGTCTGTACTTCGTGAACTGTTCATGTTTTTTCGGAAGCATTGTGATACTAGAGAGCTTTGAATGATGTATTTGGTATGGGATCATGATTTTTGAAGTACGTTTGAGGTAGATGACACTATTGAAATGAGCAGATAATTTCTTTAGGTTTTGAAATTATTGCAGAAAGCTACGACGTTTTTGAGATATGGCTGAGGTGTTATGATGTTATTATTATGACGATGATGTGTAGTATGCTGTTGAGGTATGTATATGATGAATAAGCTGATGCTGTATGAGGAATTTGTTTATGCTACATACTTATTATGATGAAATTATTGAATAAGTGTCGACGAATTTATATGTGTAATAAGGTAAGGAATAATGATTAGTGGTTAGGGACCCTGATTTGTGAAAAAGGATGTTGGAAACCAAGAATCGTACTTTAAGAGTTATGAATCATGTGTACATGCATGAATGTATCACAACAGTGCTATTCATGACATTTCGTTTCTACGCATTTCTACTGTCATTTTTCTATCTGTGAAATATTTTTATATGAGGCTGTCACTGTAGTGGAGACTGCTGTCGTAAATTCTTGGGTAAGAAAGCTAAGTAACCTTGACATAATGCATTGTGGGCCCTCAGCTGTGCCAGTTGCCTGGGGAAAAAGCCATTTGGTGGAGAAAAAGTGACTATTAACCTCGCTATTGACATTCCTTTGTCGAAAGCATCGCAAATATTACACGCTATTACTTGGAAACATATGATTACTCTTGGGAGCTCATACTTTGTGCTACTTACTGAAATGCTTATGAATTGATGGGAAATATTCTTTCATCGGCACACCTGATTATGACAAGTGTCCTTCTATGAGAGCTGAGAGAATTTCTACTGACTTATGAAATGCCACATGGCTATTTAATGATGTTTTTATGCTTTGCTTTGTACATATTGCTTATTTCATTTGATATCTGGTTTCCAGTTGTGTTGCAGCATTGGTTTTATAAAATAAAATTAAATGCATTTGCTAATGTGAACACCTTCTGTCAACAGATCTCTTAAATAATAATTTTATTATCCACATTCTTCGAAAAAGGAGCACTTGGAAAGGAAAGAACAATAAGAAGGGACTAATAACAGTAACTCCATACATAATTTTCTTTTCACGTACTTGGTAATTTTTTTTTCTTGCATAATAAGTTGTTGTGGTGCACCACTTTAAGGACATAGACATTAAGGTGTGAATAGACATTTGCCTTACCTGCATTGTTGTCTTTAGTTTACTTTTTTTCTGCTTGTCGATTTGTCATGTTTAGATATAAGTTATTGCATTTGCTGCTGGTGTTTGCCAGGCATAGTGCTAGTGAATTTCACTTTGTTAAGCCAGTTTTGCTACTGATTCATTTTTCTTGTTTGCTGCATATTAGCTTATATTAGTTGTAATATTCCATTTTCTTTGCTAATTTAGATATATTGCTCCTTGCTTTGCCAATTTGAATTTTTTTGTCATTGCTGTTTGTGTTATTGTTTTGCGTTGCTGCATTGCCTCATCTCTTAGTTTATGCATCTGAGCGGAGTGGATTTAAGTTAGCTTAAGAAGGGAGGTAGGCTATATAAGAGAATGAGTTGTGAAGAATTGGAAGAAATGCATTGAGAAGCTATAAGAAAAACGTTTGGCCAAAAAAGTTGTGTACAATGAGAAATATTTATTTTGAAAGAGAATATGAACAAAACAGTTGGCTTTAGGGACAACAGGTTTAGATAGGACTTTTTTTTTTTGCATGAACATATGTTGAAATAAGAGGAAAGATCTTTATAATGAAGTTCTGGGTCGGACTGCAGTACCAGACATCTCACTGAAAACAAACCCTGTCCTTTCCTTTTGTGTTATCCTGCTATGAGTTTGTGTACTCTTGTGTATTTGTGTTCTTCCTGTTTTCATATGTTTATCTGATAAGAGTTATGTTGAATAATTTTTCTAATACTATGTTATTTACTTTGTAAAGATGTTTAACATTATTAATTCTGTTCTGTTTCAATGCTCATGTGTGAAATTAATGTTTCAAAAACTAATCTCATAATTTTATTTATTTACTTATGTCATAATTCGTGTAACACTGATGTACATGTTTATTTCTTTTCTTTTGTAACGCCTGTACTATTACAAATGCTATTACAAATGTTATCTGTATTGTTATGTTTTTTAATGATGTATTTTGTACCTTTGTAATTGCATTCTTATGTTGTAAATTTATAATTGTATAGACACCAGTTCTTCAAATTAAGTTTCGTTTCACTGCACACGTTTTTGTTGGTCACAGTATATGCACAATATGTAAAAAAAAGGGACTGTTGGTGTTCACACATGTGTTCATAATTCAGCAAGGGACTGGTTAACAGCACAGACTTTTTGACATTTCGATTCGATTTTAAGTAACTCAGCAGTTAAACTTTCACGTGTTTGTTCAAGTGTGGTGTCTTACTTCTGAAGCTGTTGCTATGTTTGCCTCCGGTGTTGTTCCATTGTGTCTAACTTTTGAAGTTTTGTCCCATTTTTTGCAATAATTGTAATAACAATGCACTGCTGTCTGAAACATGTTCCTCAGTGCTATTCGGCAGTGCATTTGAGCCGGCAATATTCGAATTTTGAAAAGCAGAAAATGTGTCTTGACTTATTTGAGAAAACGGTGAGGACGCAAAACCTGAATCTACAGTATTTTCAAGATTGTGTTCCGTCATTTCGGATTCCTGAGGCGAGCTGTTGCCGACCGATCGATCAAGAATGCTTCCCTGTTCACTAATTGTTTCACTGTCTACACCATTATTTGCTGCCCACTCCATTTCCCTAGGCACAATTACCAAATTACTACTTTAAATGTCTGTTAATTCATTACACTGTGGTGCTGATAAGCTACGCTCTGTGATTTTCTGTGTTACCATGTGAAATATTGTGACAATTATGGCGTGTGAAAAACGTAATACTAGGCTCCAAAGTAAACTGAGAAATGACAGTGAAGACGAGGGTGGTGTGTTAGCGCCACCGTGTAATGAATTAACTAATGTTGTACATTGTAATTTCATAATTGTGCATAGGGAAATGGACCAGGCGGCAAATAATACGGATACCAAGCGTAAAGACTGGTAAACCAAAAACGAATAAGTGTGCCCTCGCCAAATGAGTAGTCCGAGACATTTGAAGTCACACTGTCGGTATAGAAAGAGCTTCACCACAGGCTGCCCAGTCTAAACTACTGGCAAGTGAAGTCAGTCTTAGGACAGGCCCCTAGTACCAACTACACATGCCAGAGCTTCGACCAGAAGCGCTTCCCATACCAAAGTCCAGCAGCCGAGTGCCTTGCACCTCAGAAGAAAAAATTTCCGTTCTTCCACAAAGTGCATGAACGACACTGCCTTCACGCCATCTGGAGGCAATCACAGGGCTCTAGAGGAGCTAAATCTCCCCTCCCACACGACAGCACAAACTCATGTCAAACTAGGGTAACAATTAAGAAACCTGCATCTCTGGAAAAAAAAGGAACCGCCAATTACTGGCTTTTTTAAAGTCTTTATCTAAATCGCCTGTGCCACCGCCGCGGTGGGAGCGCCAAAACACATATAACCCGCACAGCCCCTGCCATTTCGTCGTTGCTATCGATACATTTCAGTGAAGGTTCCTAAGCTGTTATCCAGCAATTTACAATATCCTCATTATAACTACAATCAATTATATGCAGTCAAAAATAGATACACTAGTACATCGATTACGTATTTGTTATAGTTTCTGTAATACACCTTGCAGTTTCAGAATCAAAAATACAGTGCAAGTTATAAATTGATGTAAAAGGCGAATATTTTGAATAGTGCAGGAGGTATTTTATCTGCACCTTCGGTGTTACAACGTGTTATCATGTTTCTGCACTGTCGTGCAGTTAGTGTTCGGCTACCACCAAGCAAGTTAGCGCCATTTTCTGATGACAATGAACATTTATCTCGTATCTACGAACAGTTAGAATCCTGTTCTGATGCATAACCGAAGTTGTCAATAGTTAACAAATGTGTATTTCTTCGGGGATATTTTGCGAGGGAACCGAAGAGTTTGGTAGAATGCCTCGCTGTAACTATGGCGGGCTAATAACAGACCAAGGAAATATTACGTGTGGTGCCAGAAATGGAATTATCCAGGCTCATCTTGACTATAGGTAACTCGTAACACCTATAACACCTGACTCCTCAGAATCTCTTAACATTTATAGAATGCAGTAAGCGCATTCAGATGCTTCAGACACTAGGGGAGAACGTAGAGGCTTATGATCGAGTTTTAGTTCCAAAGGTACTTCGTGCTTTCCCGGAAGGCAAATGTCAACGCATGATAATTCATATCAAGATGGTGGCATTTCCAGAAGTAAACATCCTGGGATTAATAGGATCCTTGTCGGATCGGAACGGTTAGGAGGATGGGGGATTCTGACGGCGCTAAAGATTCGAGGGGAAACCTGCAGATCAACTGACAGTATTGTCTATATCAATCCTCAAAGGTCGCTTTAAGTCTGGACATACAGCACGCAAGTGCGTACAGAAGGTGGAAGCTTGCTGTGTATTTTGAGAAGAGCACAGAATTACCAGAAGGTGAAGGATGTGTATGATGGCACTAAGATTTTGAAAGCCATTAATAGGTCCTTTCTTTGCCGAATCAGGATCACACAATAAGAGATTGTAGAAAGAAAGGGAAAGCACTTTGTCTCCTTATCAGGTAAAACCGAACACTCATCAGTCCACAATGTGTAGACTGGATGCTTAGGATTCACTAACGTCCAGACAGATCGTGTATAAGTTACAGGGCCCATGGGGTAAGAATATTTACAATTTCGTTTTCGATGGTGCCAGCCAATCTAATGTCATGAGCAGTTCAATTGATCGACAGTTCAAAACTGGAAGTTGTTGCGAATCTAGCCTTCGTTCACTACATCACACTCAGGTCGGCTAAAGTGGAGAAACGCATGGAACAACGTTCATCTTAGAGTTACCGCGATACGGTGTTTTCATTCCTTTTCCAGAGATCTGTCAGTACCTCAAGAATTCAATTTACACTACTGGCCATCCGAAATGCAACACCAAGAAGGCCTGGAGTTATCTCAGCCAAATTTATTTGGACGACAAGACTTTGTGCGAAGTTCGTATGATTGAAAATACAGCCACATGTGAAGTGAGGAAGATTGCGAAATCAGTATTGAGCGTGGCTGCCACTGCTGGGTACAACCGCTTGCGACACGCCACGGCATTGTATCACAGAGGCTCAGGATGCGTTGTTGGGGATATAGCAGTACTTGCTGCTTCCACATACTGCCATTGTTGATCTAGTGTAGCAGCGGGTGGTGCATCGCAAGTCAGTCGCTCCGCTGACGTCGACCAAACGTTCTCGACAGGCGAGCTCAAGGCAGCAATGCAACACGATGACGACGAACAAGTAGTGAACATTGCTTGCCACATGTGGACGCCCATTACCCTGTTGTAGTGTAGCGGTCGGCTAGCTAGATATGGGAGGACAACAGGCTCTAACACTTGAGAGATGTAAAGCTGGCTGATAGGTATACTGGCAATGCGTACTAGAAAGTCCGGGAGTGAAATCCCGTACCTCCATAAAACACACGGTGCCCTACAAGTTTTAACTATTGCAAGCTATTCTTGAAATTAGTCACACTTCGTGAAAGAAATGTAACTGTGTAACGCCTTTACATTCCTATATCTGTCAGTTAGCAGTCTTCCATTGTTGTAGCTGTGCGAACGACCAAGAATGTAGCCGACGATAATTCTGAGCTGCCGTTGTTGTTGCTGCTGCTGTTATAGAACCCCGATCCGTCTCCATAGCCACGGATAATTATGAGGCAGGCTATAGTTAGAATTACAGCATCTCCCGTCTGTCCACACCTACCGTGCTCTCAATACTCGCAGGTTAACGAAGCAGGCGCGTCTATTCTGGCGCGGTCGTAGCTGCGGCGGGAGCGCCCAACAAACATTTCCACACTCTTTCATCAGTCAGGCTGCACCTCTCTGCTGGCTTGGCGACAGAGAAACTCAACACGCAAACACAAACATCGGCACAGCTACTGCCATTTCTTCGTTGCTATCGATACATTAAATAACGTTCCTTTGACTATTACATAGCAGTTTACAATATTTTCGTTATACATACAATCAGAAATATTATTTATTTAGCGTATGGCTAATACAAACATATCATGAAATTAAATTACGTATACATATGTACATATTGACACACAAGAAACTTAAGTTTATCTTTACAACTGAATATCCAGTCCTTCAATCCAGCACACTGCATCTGGAGTCACTAGCAGGAAGTCCTCTTTGGCGCCGTGATAGGCTCGAATCCTGCATTCACTGACAATGTGGTGAACAGTATGGTAAGGAGCCCCGCAGTCACAGGCTGGATCAGGCAGCTTCTTCCACTTAGAGAGAGCATCCCTGCATCGGCCATGGCCGGTACGGATTCTATTGAGAGTAGTCCAGGTCTTGCGTGGTAGGTCAAATCCACTTGGAAGTTTAGCACCTGAGAAGATGTTATGCAGGTGCACATCTGTCACTGCTTCCCACCGACATTTCCATTCTTCAACAGGTTTGAAATCCTTAGCAACCATGTCAGCAGCATAGCACAGAGTTGGATGGCGTGATTTCAGTATCTTACGATTTAAAAGTTGTAAGAGGTATGCGCTGCCTGCGATATAGAATCGCTGACCAGAGAGCAGTGTTGCCTGCAGTACGAACTGTGTAACTGTAGCAGTTGTTGTTGCTAGTCGCTTGTCTGAGATTGTCTGCTCTTGTCTGCAGTCTGCTCTGGTCGGGAATCTGGAGATGGGGTATTATGGTATAAGGTAAAGAAGCAGGGTCGCGCATATCAAGTAATGTATCTGAACTGTCATCCAAATGTTTTAAAAATGTCCTAATAATAATTTTGGTAATATAAAGTATTTTTTTTTAAAAAAAAAGCATTCATTTCAAAAAAATAAGTTGCTTCCTTTCACAAAATCACAAATGTATAAGCCAGCATTGCACGGAGCTGTGCCGAATTTTTTTATAGGTAAGAGCGGATATATTCGCCGTTTTTTTATTGAGGTAATAATTTTTGCTTCTTATACAGAATGATCTTACAGGGCCACGACGCAGCACTGCTGTCGTCCAAATTTTACCAGGTTACTGAATTTATTTTTTATTACGAGGTTTAGAAACTTTTCTCTTTCGAGCTTACATTAAATGAGAAAAGAATTTTGTGGGTGCATTAAATGTGAATGCACTTGTGAACGGAGATTATAAATGGGAACCAATTTTGTTCTGAGGTTACACTAAATAAGAATCACATTCATTATTCGTATTTAAACTTCGTGTGGGGAGGTTACACTTGGCGACATCCGGCCAGGATCGTATTTCCTTGTGAATCTCTGAGAAGTAGTTATATATCTGCTCTTATTTACTTAAATGTAGTTTGCATCTGGAGCAACGCATTAACTAATTTGTCACTCTTTCTTTCACAGATCATCGGCAATTCATTGCTCTTTGTTGTAATTGTGTTTGTTCCATTTTTGCTTTGGCTTTCTTTCGTTTTTGTGCTTATTTTTGATTTGCGAAAAATTCCGCTCAAAACTGTTAACAGTACATCGCGATGTGCAATGAGTGAAATAGCGGACTCGCATAATTTGACCGATAATACTTGCGACACTCAGTGTAATAGTGATAATCCACTAGTTACAGATAATCAGTGCATACCGATCACTAATATTGATTTTGATCCTAATGATGAACAAACAAATTCAGTTGTGTCCTCTGTTAATTTAACGACAATTGATGACGCGGCACGTTCCGTTACAATGAACGCTGTCCAGTTTGACACGCCTAATTTGCAAAATTTACGTAACGAACAGATAAATGTTTCTAACGAAAATGAACAGTGTAGTCAAAATACGTCAGATTTATTTGATTCCGAGGTAGTGACCAACAGTGTATATCCAATTGGCGAACCTTTTCAAGAATCAGAAAATGACCAAATGGTTACAGAAAACGTGACAAATGCAGATACACCAACACACAGCATAGAAAAAAGAATCGCTAATTTTGGCTTGGATCAAATTTTGGCATTATTGCTACAAATTAACGAAAATAATAAAAAACAAGACAACAATTACAAACAGTCTAAGAAAGAACAAGACGACAATTTCAAACAACTTAGTGAAAATCTCAAACAACAACTTAATGAAAATAATGAAAATCTCAAACAACAACTTAATGAAAAACAAGACAACAATTTTAAACAACTTAGTGAACAGATTACAGCCGTTGCCGGCCAATGTCATGACACTAAAAAACAATTACGTGAGGACATTAAGGCTTGTGCTAGGAACAGTAGTGAAGAATTTAGATCTGTGTCACAAGAATTAAATAATACACATGCAGCCACAACTAAATTAGTTAGAGAGGAAATTAGTGCAGTCGCTAAACAATGCTCCGAAAACGCAACACAGTTACGCGACGAGTTTAAAATAATGTCAGCAGAATTTTCACGCATGCTGGATGCGAAAGTAGACGCGAAATTTCACGAACAGAACAGCCAAGCTGACGAACGTTTTAATCACCACCTACAAAATAGTCAAACGCGTTACCGTAAATTTATACAGGAACGGAATAGAGTAAAGCGACAAGTCTTGGAAACAATTACTGCCCAGAGACAGGAAGACAAACGTAAATGATTTACGAAAGCAAAAACATACGCAGACAACAATATTGCTACAGTATCAGACGACGTTAATGCTATTAAACGGTTGAACACCGAATTACATGATGAAATCTCCGATCTTAAAACAAAAACAGACACACACATAGTAGACTTTCAGACAGTGACCGACAGACTGGAACAATTAGAACTAATACAGGATCCCGATGCCGTCAAAGCAGACGTTAAAAAATTGAACGAAACCACACGTAAAATACAAAAACAAATTGATACTTGTGATAATAAAAACGATGATCAGGTAAAAGCACTGACTGAAAAATATGATGAATTGGCCAGTCGTGTTGATGTTATCGAAAGTAATAATGATACCATATCAGACGATACGTCACCTGTTTCATTTAATCAAACACCCGAATTTCAAAATTTACAGCAGATGATCAGTGAGATAGATTCGTCCAATAATACATTACGTAGAAAATTGTCAATTTTACAGCAAGAAGTGACAGAGATGAAATATGTTTCAGCCTCTAACATACGCCACTTTGCGAACATTTATCAGACTCACACAGCCAGTATAATTTAAGTAATTTACAGAAAGTACGTGAATTAGCCTCCGAACAGTCACAGACAAACAGATTGTCATGCAATCCTGAACCCGTTCACAGAGTCAGAGACGATAATTTTTATTACGAATACTTTCTATCTGTTAGGAAATTTAAAGTATTTAAAAATGACAGAACACAAATACATTCTTTGGACTGGATACAACAACTTGCTTTTGAATTTTCACCGCCATTGCCTGTAACGCAGAAACTAAAATTTATTTGCAGCGCGTAATTGACCTCGGTGGATTCACTACACTTCAATAAATATGTGCCGTAGAGTGCACAGGGCCCCGAGCCGTAGTAGTGCTATTTCATCTTTAGTTTTCTGCACTGCTGCCATCTCTTCTACTATCCTTCATATCTGTCAAAACAGCTCTTCAACTATCGATCTATCTAGAATTAAGAATAAGTAAAGAAAACCTGATACGACAAGTTTTACCCGAAAGTGACTATTTTCATTAGGCACTCCAGAACTACCAGCGTAATTTTGATAACAAACAAAATTTTTAATCATCGATATGTATAAAATTTTCAGCAGTCGCAAACACATTCTGGTAACAATACAAGTTTTTCTCCGCAACAGAATCAAAGGCAGCCAGTTAGCATACCTAACCAACAATGCAATGAACAAGGTCAACGAAGCTTTAATGTTTCGCAGCCTTCACGTATAGAGTCAGCTCCAACAAATAGTAACGCACAGCAACAATGAAATTAGTACGTACAGAAAACACACTATTTCAGGTCATATCGCAATCCACCGTATAGGAATGACTATCATGACAGACGTAAAAGTAATGAGCAGAGTTATCAGTGTACGTTTAATAACAGTCGATCCTATCAACAGCAAAATCATCCGCAACAACAAATTATCATGAATGAACCAGACAGTAGATATCATCCCGAACGTAATACGTCAGGAAGAAATAACAGAACAGTACAAATAGTGGAAATGCCACAGCATCCTCCCGAAAATAATAGCATGTAAGATAGAATTTGACTAGACACAGTAAAGGTTGCATCTTACAGTAACGCAAGCAATGCTTTTGACACGCAGAATCTTGTTCACGAAAATATTATTACTTTTGACGACATCCGAGACACTCTTTTTCAGGAAAGACCAGTTATTAAAAAAACCATTTCACACCGTGTCATTGAAGTAAAGATTGGATCATCCAAATTTTCAGCAGTAATCGATTCTGGATCACCTATGTCAGTTATAAATGAGGAAACATTCAACGAATGTAACAAAGAGAATACCTATCCTACGTTACCATAAGGCAAAACTAAAGTAAAAGGGGCAGTATCTGGTGAAAGAGTAGATGTAAAATTACAGACACATTTATCATTTTGTATTGCAGGTCATACATTTCACTCAAATTTTTGGATTGTTCCCTTATTGACGACAGACGTTATTTTAAGTACGAATTTTCTGGTACAACACGACGCAATTATTGGCTTTCAAAACTCTTATTTAATGTTAAAGGATGAAAATGTACAACAGGCTTTAGAATTTCAGCACTCTTTATCTGCAGAAGAACAAACAATTAATCGTACAGAGGTCATTTCCGGCTCACGTGACGTAGACTGTCATTCCACATTGTTCACAGATACGTGCGTACACATCTTTAATACTCCAGACGAAGCTGACTATGACGTTATGCAAATGATTTCTGATAAAGTTAAACAGAGCAGCGCAAATACAGACGACAAACGCACGCAACTGCGCAAAATTCGTTTACAGCAAGCTCCAGTTTTTGACATCGTTCCTGGTACTATGTCCGGTTTTATGTATGAATTTCAAGTTAAACAGCACGACACATTTAAAGCCAAACATTATCCCACTCCGTATATTCACAGAGAACAAGTTAGAAAGAATTGCAAGCTATGCTTGACCAAGGAATTATTGAACCGGCAGTTAGTCCGTACATAAACCCGCTCCATATTGTTAAGAAAAAGGATGGTTCACTTCGCCTCGTACTTCATTCGCGTCACATCAACGACATTAATATTAATGAAACAGATCGTCCACAGACACTAGAAGACCTTCTACAGAAATTTCATGGTACTGCTATTTATTCCACATTAGATTTGAAATCGGGATTTTGGTAAATTCAACTCCATCCGGACTGCAGAAAGTACATGGCTTTTCTCTGTTTTGGTGACTGTTATCAATGTTGAATTTTACCGTTCGGTTTAACTATTTCTTCAGCAGCATTTATTCGCGGTTTGAATAATATACTTCCGACAGAACTTAAAGACAGAATCACAACGTATGTAGGCGACATTCTTATTGCAGAAGCTAACTGGTCTGAACACAATCTGATTCTTGAACAACTGTTACGAACTTTTCGTGCACAAGGACTTACAGTTAATCTTAGCAAATCGCACTTTGGCAAAACTTCCATAAAATTTCTTGGACATGTAATTTCAGCAGAAGGCATTGCGCCTGACCCGGAAAAACTTCAAGCTTTACGTGACATTACTGTTCCTACGACGAAGAAACAACTACGCAGCTTTTTGGGTTTAATTAACTTTTTTCGTGAATTTATTCATTACTCTGCTTTAGACACCCCTAGATTATGTCAATTGACGGGTAAGAACACTATTTGGTCCTGGGATAGCCACGCACATTCTGAATTTATGAACCTGAAACAAGCTTTGTTGAATGCACCACTTTTATCACATCCAGATCTTACTAGAAATTTTTCCATTGCCATCGACAGTTCTAACACCGCTTTAGGCGTACACATTTTTCAGGAAATTGAAGAAGATGGTACTACAGTAATTAAAAACATCGCCTTTGCAAGTCGCATTCTGTCACCTGCTGAACGCAATTATTCTGTTACAGAACTTGAAACATTATGTGTTGTTTGGGCATTTACGAGATTTCGGCATTTTCTTTATGGAAGACACACTACCGTTTACACAGATCATAGAGCTATACAGTTTTTACTTTCCGCTAAATTTACACACGACAGATTAAGCTGATGGAAACTTTATTTACAGGAATTTAATTTTACAATTGTTCACATTCCCGGCACACAAAATATTGTAGCAGACGCACTACCCCGCTCTCTCAGCAACAATCAGCAAGACATCGCAAACAACTTCTGCAAAGCAAATTTCAACGTCATGTGCATTCAACAAATTGAATTTGAAAATTTCATTTCGTCGTCATTACAAGACATAGCACAAGAGCAGAGTAAAGACAACGTATGGAAAGAAATTAAACACCTTTGGCAAGATAGGAATAATGTTACCATTAGAAACCATTACATTGTACGGAATAATATTCTGTTTCGCCGCTCTCACCCTGACAGCAACAATTGGTTATTATGTATTCCTGACGAGCTTGTTAACAAATTAATTTGGTATACTCATTTAAGTTACGCACATTATGGATCCAGGAAATGTTTTCTTTTACTGAGACAGAACTGTTATTTTACCAACATGGAGAAACGTATTCGACGAGTTTTAGCGTCATGTAAAATCTGACAGAAAGCTAAGTCAGATACGACTTCACATATTCCTCCGTCACATCCCATTGTACCTGCTAAATTGAGACACATGGCTGCTGTAGACATTTTTGGTCCGATTCCCAGAACTAATAGAGGTCTTTGCTACATCTTTGTCGCTGTTGAACTCACTTCAAAATTTGTTACCTTCACTCCGTTACGCAAAGCTACTGCAAAAACTGTTTCGAAAACATTTGTAAAACATTTTCTATTCCATGTAGGGCATGTATTGAAAGTAATTTCCGACAATGGATCACAGTTTCGATGTGCTATGTGGACACGTATGTTGCGAGCTAGAAACATTTCTCCGAGCTATACATCCAGGTACCATGCTTCTTCGAACCCTTGTGAACGACTAATGAAAGAAATTGGTAAACTGTAGAACATACTGCCAAAAAAAAAAAACATATTGATTGAGACACACACATACTCTCATTCCAGGATGTAATTAATTCCATACCAAATGAATCTACCATGCTATCTCCGACTGTTATACTGAAAAATGTTGAACCACCTAATAAAATTAAAGAATTAGTAACCTTTCCTACATTTCGTCGACTATGACACCATGAAATAATTGACATTGCGCTGAACAACATCAAACGTGCCGCAGAGCGCCGGAGAAGACAGTAAAAACGGGTTTGTACACGCCGTGACTTTCACATTGGACAGAAGATATTGGTACGCACACATTATTTATCCAACAGAGGAAAGAATAGGTGTAGTAAATTTGAGCTTCCATACGCAGGTCCATATCGAATTCGCAGCATTCCTCACCTCAATGTAGTACACGTCGAAACTTTGAGAACCACAAAAAGCAAAGGCAATCACCATGTCTCCAATATTAAACCCTTTATTAAATGAATATACTTTACGATTTATCACACTGTAATGCCATTTCATGATTTTTATATAACCAATGATGCAATTACATTTATGTGACTACTTACTGATGATTATCGTATTTTTTTCTTGGCAAGTGCCCGGCAAGGTAAGGTTAGCAGGTCGCTTTTCTTGTCGTTACACATCAGACGGTGCACATTTTTCCAGATAAGCTTACATATTTCATGACCAATTATGCAATTCTATCTAGTGGCATATTAATTTTATCAAATTCTTTCTCCATTAAAGTCTTCAACTCTCGCCTCTATCAACTACACAACATACAAGCTGAACAAAGAAAGGCATTTCTTGTCGTTACACATCAGACCGCGCACATTTTCCATTCTTCATGTATGTATGGTTGTTTTCCTGTTTTGTTTGTATGCACTATGAAATCTTTAAGATATAACAAACACCAGTTGACTTTGATATTTTGCCTTATGATATCTCAACATCGTGACTATTTTACATTTTTTTTTTTTTTTTTTTTTTTTTGCTGCTACATTGTGATACTCTGTGTACATTTTTTGCACCTGCACACTATCTATGTTTTTGACATATTACGTTTTCTGTCATGCTATGCTGTATGCTCAATTATATCACTAGAAACCAGTTTTTATTTAATGGGTATATGATTTAAATGCAAAAAATTAATCATTGTTCCTCATTTTCAGAAAGAAATAACATGTAAAAGAAATAAATTAAACAAACCACAGTGGATTACTATGAATTGGGAATTTCACCTTCGAAATGAACGAAAGAAGATGCAATACCTCGTCACGAAGAGTAAATGGATCAGAATTAACAGGCATTAACAAGAATATACTATACACATCGTATGATAGCGGTCTTAACTAATTTTTTCTTTCAGAATACGATGCGATTGATGCAGGCTGTCAGACAGAACTACACATCTTAGTTTTAGTGATGAAATATGCTAGAAATAAGGAACTCTATACTATGAAGTAAATGGTAATATGAATAATCAATAATGAAGTGTCTTTTTGCAGATGATAATGAATGGTGATGAATAGTGATGAAGAATGTGGTAATATGAATAATGAAGTTTTTCTTTACAGGTGATGATAATAATGAAATTATGGTGATATGAATAATGAAGTTTTAGTTTAGAGGCGTTGATAGTGATAAACTTTATACGGCCACTAAACGCACCACTTTTAAGTTTTTATTTGCAGATGAGGATAATGATGAAGTTTATATATTTACTGTTAGTTAAGAAATGCTATGTAGTTATTTAAGTATTTGTTGCAGTTCGTTTTGACAGTATGTCTTATGTCGCATGGTATGATGACTCAAGGTTTTGGAAAGGACAGCTAGAGAACATATATATTTAATACACATTTCATAACCTGTTAATTCGAAGTTCACTACTTTTCAGCATAATATGCGTTTCTTCTTTCAGCTTAATAGTCCATTATGTATTTTTTTCCGGGAGAAGCTATTCATGAAATTAATGTGCCATAAGCAGTTGGTCATTAAACCTGTTCTAGTTCTTGCATTTTTTTTACCCATTTGTGTGTGTTATTCATGAATGTAATCACATATACTCTATTTGTTTCATAACCTTGCTACAACTGACTCATGACAAATGATGTTACTTATCCTCATTTGCAGCAATTAGTCAAGAGTAAATATTGTTATGCCCCAGCAATTAATTATCGATCCCAACGCAATGCATTGCTGGTATAAAAAAAATGTATTACCAGTCCCAAATAATGCTACCAGTTTAAGAGAGTTCTGAGTAATACTGAATGATGTTCTTCTAATCACAGACCTTAAATAATAGTTACAGTGTGTTACATTTTGAATATGTCAAATGTCACTTGAATGATGAGCTCTGTGTAAAAGTGAATGACATTTTGTGCATGCATACATGCTCTACACTCATTAGCTCCCGTTTGTATGATGACTTCTGATGATTTGTAACTGGCCAATGAGTGCCAATAATTATTTTAAATATGTTGTATGTCACTTGAATGATGAAAAATGTTTTGTAACATCCAATACTTGCTATATGTTTAGTAACTGGCCAATGAGTGCCAATAATTATTTTAAATATGTCGTATGTCACTAGAATGATGAAAAAGTTTTGTAATATATGTTTAGTAACTGGCCAGTGAATGCCACTGTTTCTTATATTTGTATTATGTCACTTACATGCTATATGTATGAATACTAGTAGCTTGATGCTACACTCTTTAGCTCCTGTTTTGAAGGATGACTTCTGATGTTTCGTAACTGGCCAATGAGTGCCAATGATTACTATAACTAGCTGAATTATGTAAATAGTATGCCATCAATTAACTCTTGTTTTGAATGATCACTGTCGAATAATGCATAAAAATGGTTTATAACTGGCCAATGATTGCCAATGTTCACTATAATCAGATGACTTATGAACATTATTCTGTAATACTTCATACATAGCACAGAAATGTTCAGTAACTAGGCGATGAGTGCCACCAATTACTCACATCGGTTGATAGACTAGTGTAATTCTCAATGATGACTGGCATAAGACTTAATGTCCTTCACCTTCTGACCTAATTACCAGGAATTACTGCTATATCCGTTTGTCCTGTTTATCCTCGTGATCATGGAGTACTATATTTCGTTTTTGCACCTATTCTATGTTGGTGTACCTTAGAAGAACGTGGTGTTGACACGACATGCTGTCCACCACCTCGAGCGATCGAGATGTTATTATGGTCCCACTGTTTGGTGTACCTAATGTACTAGCAAAATGATAACGTTGAATATTAATACAACATTTCAGTGGCTTGGCTACAATGATTAATACTTCAGGGAAGAGGACTTCAGATTGTCTCACTTGGTAGTGTGCTTCTGTAGAAAGATATGGACTTTCAGTGCAGCTATGTGCAACCTACTGTGCTACAACCATGATACAATCCTTCCCTTTCCTATCCTAGTTCTTGTAAAATGGTAAAAAAATACTACAGTGCATATGCCCTTTATGTCATCTGTTAATATGATTTGTACTCATTGCGTATACATTTTGTCATTGCCTGATATGTTCTGTACTACAGTGCGTGTGCACTTTATATCATTTGTTAATATGATTGGAACTCATTGCATATACATTTTGTGATTTCTTGATATGTTCTGTACTCAGTGCATGTGCACTATATTTTATTTCATGTTCTGCACTTATATATATATGTATATATTCTGTGACTGTAAACTTAGTTAATTAAGAAATATTTGTTGCTCATGGCAAGTCCAATTGACTCACCATCGCTGCCAAATTTTTGCCCCCCAGTGGGGGGTTATGTAAGAGGTATGCGCTGCCTGTGATATAGAATCGCTGACCAGAGAGTAGTGTTGACTGCAGTACGAACTGTGTAACTGTAGCAGTTAGTTGTTGCTAGTGGCTTGTCTGAGGTCATCTGCGCTTGTCTGCAGTCTGCTCTGGTCGGGAATCTGGAGATGGAGTATTATTGTATAAGGTAAAGAAGCAGCTTCGCGCATATCTAGTAATGTATCTGAACTGTCATCCAAATGTTTTAAAAATGTCCTAATAATAATTTTGGTAATATAAAGTATTTTTTTTTTTAAATGCATTCATTTCAAAAAAATCGGTTGCTTCCTTTCACAAAATCACAAATGTATAAGCCAGCATTGCACGGAGCTGTGCCGAAAAATTTTTTAGGTAAGAGCAGATATATTCGCCGTTTTTTTACTGAGGTAAGAATTTTTGCTTTTTATACAGAATGATCTTACAGGGCCACGACGCAGCACTGCTGTCGTCCAAATTTTACCAGGTTACTGAATTTATTTTTTATTATGAGGTTTAGGAATTTTTCTGTTTCGAGCTTACATTAAATGAGAAAAGAATTTTGTGGGTACATTAAATGTGAATGCATTTGTGCACGGAGATTATAAATGGAAACCAATTTTGTTCTGAGGTTACACTAAATAAGAATCACATTCATTATTCGTGTTTGGAGGTTACAAAGTGGCAGGTCGCCATCCATGGGTAGGTTAGAATTCCTGGAGATCTTGTGGAATTCTCTCAAAAGGGCAGGACATCTGCGTAGATCAGGAGGCATTATACTGGTTAACAATGGAAGCCAATAAACTGGAGTAGATCTAATTGCGCCAGATATTATGTGCATTGTCGTATTCTGCTGAGTATCAACAAGACTTGTATGATGACTGTTCGTCCAAACAGGTGCACAATACTCAGCACTTGAGTACACCAAGCCCAGAGTTGAAGATCGCAGCGTGGTTGCTGAAGATCCCCAGGTAGTTCCACGTAGCTTATGGAGGATGTTGTTTCGAGTCCTCAACTTTTGAGCTAAGTTATGAAGGTGTTGTTTGAAGCATAGTGTACGATCCAGGATGACACCAAGATATTTTGGGTTCCTGTTATGACGAAGAATTCTGCCTCTGAAACTTACTTCCAGTTTTACGTTCACCAACCGGTTATTCAGATGGAAGCAACGCAATTCTGTTTTACTCATACTGGGTTGGAGTCTCCAGATTTTGAAGTAATTATCTAATGCAGACAGGTCATTGGCTAGAATCTCTTCTGTTGTCTTCATTTCCTGATGTTTTACGGATAGAGCCAGGTCATCAGCATAGCAGTATTTTCTTGACGAATTGTCAGGTAGTTCAGATAGATATAGGTTGAACAGTAAGGGTGACAGAACTGATCCTTGAGGCAATCCGTTGTTCAGCTTCCTCTCCTTACTTATGTTGCTTCCAGTAATTACCTGGAACTTCCGATCACTTAGTATGCTTTCAATCAGTCGAGCCATTGTTTTGCAGGGTATGATGCTGAGAAATTTGTAGATAAGGCCTTCCCTTCACACAGTGTCGGAGGCGGCAGTTAGATCAACAAATGCCACAGATGTTTTCTGCTTCATTTGGTATCCTGACTCTATGAAGGACGTGAGAGACAATATTTGGTCGCAGCAGCCTTTCAAAAAGCTTGTAGCAGCAGCTAAGTAGGGCAATGGGGCGATAGCTTTCTACCTTGTTGCTGGGTTTGCCAGGTTTCAAAACAGATATTGTCTTCGCCTTTTTAAACTCCAGTGGAAGTTGACCTGTCAGCAGGATGTCATTGAAGAATTCTGCTAGCCATTTCTTAGCTTTTCCTCCCATATTGATCAGGAATTCTGGATGGATACCATCCAATCCAGGCGCCTTAAGAGGTTTGAGGTCCTTCAGATGAGAGTCAATGTTTGAAACTGTGAAGGGATGGGTATACTCAGATGAGAGAGATGCCTTCTCTTTCAGGTCACGAAGCTGTCGCCTGATATGTCTTGTATGTTTCTTGTCAGGAGGTACTGTTGACGTAGTAATGATGTGGGAAGCAATTTGGTCTGGTGTTACTTCGGAATTTTTTCTGCATGCTGGTGCACTTCCTCCCAGCTTTCTCAGAAGACTCCATGCTTTCCTGCTCGAGTGGGAAAAGTCCATATTTTCGACTGTTCCTGCCCATTTCTGCCCCCGAGACAAGTCCAAGCTGGACAATAGTTCCGTAGCTATCTCTGGGTCAACACTTTGTTGGAAATGTTGGTACAGTGTTTCACTTTTATCATTCCATCCTGGAACATATTCTTTTCGGTATCCTCTTGGCATACACTTTTTAGCTGTTGCTGTTACTGCACCAATGAAGCGTTGATAGTTATTATGTGATGGAGGTATCCATCGAATGGTCTTATCCAGTTACGCCGAAAACTTCATCCAGTCAGCTTTCCGGAAATTCCATCGAGCATGCGTAGTTGATCGTGTGACAGGAACCGTGCAACTAATTTGAATTATTACAGGTCTGTGTTGGCTGTGAGGAAAGGCATCTATCACTTTCCTTGTGGTGCTGATGGGAAAGCCAGTTTCGTTGCAGCTAACAAAGCATAAGTCAGGATTTGACGTTGCTCACGTCCGTAGGTTTAACCTTAAAATACCCTACACGTGCCTCCTGGGTGGTGCTAATTGAGCAACAGTGATTACAGGCAGCCAGACTATCCATAGGATCTCCTGGCAATGACGTATCAACTAAATAGCAGAAACTGTTCTTTTCAGAGCTCATTAACAAGTCAGAAATAAATACAGTATTACATCGATTACTTATTAAATATAGTTCTGTAATAGAACTTGCAGCTTCAGAATCAGAAGTACAGTACAAGTTATATATGCATATTAAACGAGAACATTTTTGGATGCTGCAGAAGGTATTTTATTTCCATTTTCGGTGTTACACACTCCACAGTGGTGGTTTTCAACAGTAATGCCCTACCTTATTCATTCTTTTTTCTCTAATGTGTGTCTACCAGTGCTCACTATCCTCGATAGTGAGCAAAAGAATAACAGCACATTGTCCTATTTGGACACATTTGGTAACAGCGTTTCCATATTTCACGTTTCCGCACTAATGCACACTCATCGGAAAGACACCAATGCTACACTAATCCCTTTCCTACGTGCTGATGCCTACACACCCCCTTTGGAGCAGTTATATGTTTAATAAACGTAGAAACATCCCCGTCAATCGGAATAGAACTTCACATATGAGGGCTTGCTGAATAGTAATGTCTCAGATTTAAACTCATATGGCTTTTTTAATATAAGAAAGACTATTAACGTTCTAACTCTTGATTCTTCATGTCTACATAGTTGGAGACCACGGCCGGTAGCGGGCTCCATATTTTAGGTTCTACCATTTAGTTGTGAAACGTAACTAAGTTGGCGTGTGAGAAACAGCATTCTGTAATCCAGTTCCGCCTCAGAAGAGTTTTCCCACGCATGGAGCAGCCTCCCCTTCACCATGAGACTGTCAGACAAATCAAGAGCACTGTGACATCTGCAATAGTACGACGACATGGGCTCACTGTCACCTAGCACAGAGTCTTCATCCAAATCTCAAAGAACACCTTCGAGGACTTCCCTTTGACCGTGGAGAATCAGTACAAGCAGAGGGACGTGTTGGCTCCGTCAGCAAAGCAAATATTCTACACTGTCGTGTCAACAAACTGGTCTGCCGTTGGGAGAAACGTGTTTGTCGCCATTACGACTATGATGAGAAATAAGTATGGGAACATGAGGCATAGGGATGTAGAGTGATAAAAACGTTTGTTTTATTTTAAAATATTTAAGAGTTCTTATATCTAAAATTCGGAGCTATTACTTCTCAACAGGCTCTCGTATTCATACGTTTTACAGCATATGGAAACAAGATACTGAATGACAGGTTAGAATATAACAGTGTAAATATTTTTAAATTTATTTCCAACATTGAATATTTGTTGCACGTATTACACAGAGATTTAGGGGATATTTGTCCATCAGCTGGAACGTTAGCACATACAGGGTGTTTAAACAGGGTTGCTGAAACATGATATGTGCTAAGAGAGAGGTAGGTGGTGCGATAAGCGGTTGTCTTCACGGGAGTCGAGAGGTAATAAGTAGACAGCAGAAGGCGCTGCACAGGGTCTCCCTGTCAGCGTGAGGTAAAACGAGACGCTGTTCCCCTCATTTCAGCAGAAAGAGGCAAGATTTTCAGCAAGGTGTCGATGATGTGTCAATTTGATAGGTCTCCTAAGTTGAAGTGCCGTTGGGATTACACACAGCTGGAAAAAGGTATCGCCTTAGTTCCTCCACAGCCCAATACAGGGAACCTTCGTCCTTTGTCAAATGTCCATAAAGCATTAGTTTACTTTGAAATCTTGACTGAGATACATCAGAAGGACATGAGTGCAGCTTACGCGTTGCGTTTTAAGGCTGTTTTTGTCTGTACCCACCCCGGTGGCACGAAAATGCTTCGTGCCGCAGCATATAAATAAATGGAGATATTAAAATTTGTACAAAAGTGGGTAACACTATCCAAAATGGTTAAAAACGTGGATGAGATTGACAGTGCACTGCACTCATGTCTCTTCTTGTGTA
The DNA here is from genome assembly GCF_023864345.2 of Schistocerca serialis cubense. Taxonomy (NCBI): domain Eukaryota; kingdom Metazoa; phylum Arthropoda; class Insecta; order Orthoptera; family Acrididae; genus Schistocerca; species Schistocerca serialis. Next base: position 102,683,162 of record NC_064642.1, on the reverse strand, counting down.
TCTCAAGGATTCAAAGCGAGATGATGCACCTCTTCATGTTTCTCTATCCTGTCAAAACCATTTCATCTCCGAATAACTTTTGCACCCTACCTCCTTCTGAATCTGTTTACCAGATTCATCTCTTGATCTCCTTCTACGAGTCTTAACCCCACATTTTCCCTCCAATACTAAATTGGTGACCCCTTGATTTCTCAGAACGCGTCCTATCGTCAGATCCCTTCTTCTAGTCAAGTTATGCGACGAATTTCTTGTCTCACCACTTCTATTCGTTACCTCCTCATTAATTAAATCTACCCATGTTATCTTCAGCATTCTTCTGTAGCACTACGTTTAAAAAAACTTCTCTTCATGTCTAAACTTTTTATCACTCTTGTTTCACCACCATTCATAGCTACACTTCACGGCTATAATTCCTACGACATAAATCCATATTCCATTTTAACAAATTTCTGTTCTCCAGAAACTCTTTTCATGCCATTGACAATCTACATTTGATGTCCTCTCTTCTTTGGCCATCATTAGTTATTTTACTGGCCAAATAGCATAAATATTAAGTGTCTCGCTTCCTAATCTTATTCCCTTAGCATCACCACATTTAATTCGACTACGTTCCATTATCCTTTGTTTAGCTACTGTTGATGTTCTTCTTTTACCCTCCTTTCGAGACACTCTCTATTCCGTTCAAGAGCTCTTCTAAGTTCATTGCTGTCTCTGACAGAATTACAGTGTCGTCGGTAAACATAAAAAATTTTATTTCTTCTCCAAACCTGTGATTGCTACTCTTAATATTTCTTTCAATTTTTTCACTGCTTGCTCAATGTACTCCTTCACAACCACTGTTTCCCTTCCATGTACCTCAACAGTTATAACTTCCGTCTGGTTTTTGTACATGTTCTACATAACCTTCCGCAACCTGCACTGTGTCCCCGTTGCGTTCACAATTGTGAAGAGAATATTCCAGTCAATATTGTTAAACGCTTTCCCTAAGTCTGAAAATGCTGTAAACGTAGGTCTGCCTTTGCTTAACCTATCTTCACAGAGAAGTTGTAGGGTCAGTATTGTCTTGTCAGCATTTCCCCTTAATCCAAATTGACCTTTCCCAAGGTCGGCTTCTACCAGATATTCCATTCTTCTGCAAAGAATTAGTACACTCCTGGAAATGGAAAAAAGAACACATTGACACCGGTGTGTCAGACCCACCATACTTGCTCCGGACACTGCGAGAGGGCTGTACAAGCAATGATCACACGCACGGCACAGCGGACACACCAGGAACCACGGTGTTGGCCGTCGAATGGCGCTAGCTACGCAGCATTTGTGCACCGCCGCCGTCAGTGTCAGCCAGTTTGCCGTGGCATACGGAGCTCCATCGCAGTCTCTAACACTGGTAGCATGCCGCGACAGCGTGGACGTGAAGCGTATGTGCAGTTGACGAACTTTGAGCGAGGGCGTATAGTGGGCATGCGGGAGGCCGGGTGGACGTACCGCCGAATTGCTCAACACGTGGGGCGTGAGGTCTCCACAGTACATCGATGTTGTCGCCAGTGGTCGGCGGAAGGTGCACGTGCCCGTCGACCTGGGACCGGACCGCAGCGACGCACGGATGCACGCCAAGACCGTAGGATCCTACGCAGTGCCGTAGGGGACCGCACCGCCACTTCCCAGCAAATTAGGGACACTGTTGCTCCTGGGGTATCGGCGAGGACCATTCGCAACCGTCTCCATGAAGCTGGGCTACAGCCCCGCACACCGTTAGGCCGTCTTCCGCTCACGCCCCAACATCGTGCAGCCCGCCTCCAGTGGTGTCGCGACAGGCGTGAATGGAGGGACGAATGGAGACGTGTCGTCTTCAGCGATGAGAGTCGCTTCTGCCTTGGTGCCAATGATGGTCGTATGCGTGTTTGGCGCCGTGCAGGTGAGCGCCACAATCAGGACTGCATACGACGAGGCACACAGGGCCAACACCCGGCATCATGGTGTGGGGAGCGATCTCCTACATGGCCGTACACCACTGGTGATCGTCGAGGGGACACTGAATAGTGCACGGTACATCCAAACCGTCATCGAACCCATCGTTCTACCATTCCTAGACCGGCAAGGGAACTTGCTGTTCCAACAGGACAATGCACGTCCGCATGTATCCCGTGCCACCCAACGTACTCTAGAAGGTGTAAGTCAACTACCCTGGCCAGCAAGATCTCCGGATCTGTCCCCCATAGAGCATGTTTGGGACTGGATGAAGCGGCGTCTCACGCGGTCTGCACGTCCAGCACGAACGCTGGTCCAACTGAGGCGCCAGGTGGAAATGGCATGGCAAGCCGTTCCACAGGACTACATCCAGCATCCCTACGATCGTCTCCATGGGAGAATAGCAGCCTGCATTGCTGCGAAAGGTGGATATACACTGTACTAGTGCCGACATTGTGCATGCTCTGTTGCCTGTGTCTATGTGCCTGTTGTTCTGTCAGTGTGATCATGTGATGTATCTGACCCCAGGAATGTGTCAATAAAGTTTCCCCTTCCTGGGACAATGAATTCACGGTGTTCTTATTTCAATATCCAGGAGTGTATTTTACAACCATGACTCATTAAACTACTGCTGTTATATGTGAGTGCTGTCTGAAAACAAACTCAGCGCTCACACTACAACTTGGTTGGATAGAAAACATGTCACAGATGCTCCACTAATATAAATAGATGGTTTTTGTGGTGGGTAATATAGGGATAGGAAAAGCACAATGTGTTAGGGGTTTTTAGAAAATGGTTAGAAAGGATGTTACAACCTGTTCGTTTCATAGTGTTGTATTCGTAAATTTAAAAAAAGGCGCATTTGTTTTCCGCGCGCAGTCCTCACTTAGAACTTAAATCAAGAGTTCACCGACGACAGATGGATACAGAGGATGAGGGTTCACATGCTATGGGTGGTAGGTAGCAGGACTAATGACGTCTCCCGTTCAATGCGGAAATTTTCCAGTGAGAAAATGGCGCATTCATAGCCGAGTCATTGGAGCTAGCTCTGGAAGAAATGGGAGTGAAGGGAAGTGCAATGCCTCAGTATGTACTGATCGGAACAATTATAGATACGATAATTCTCTGCGCAGAAGAAGAGAAAAGTAGGGCGGTATCAATGGAGTGGATAAAGGATAAGGAAATTTGGGGCGGGGCTAAAAATATCTCGTCAGAGTCTGACTGCAACTGCTCTTCGATTCTGAAAATGCAGAGCAGCAGAACGAAGAACCACAGCATTTCATGTACTAGCCTCCATCAGTTCCGGACCTGCTGCTGGGATAGTTTAAGACAGAAAACGCAGTCTCTTGACCGTAATCCATTTTTCTGGCATTTCCAGTGCAGTGCGTATCGATCGGATGCTGCAGTATGAACTTTTATAACCTTCTAATTCCTTGGTAGGTACTAAGTTTGGCTCGTGATCGACATGAATTACAGCTGGTGGCAGTGCCAACTAATTGCGGCAAAATGTACGACCATATGATGGTGCAATATGATCAAAAAGTCGAACATGACAGATACAACGAACACAGACGTTCATAACCACTTCCATGTGCTCTGAGATTTCCTGAAAAAGACATTTCAGGAGAACATTTTTGTAATCAATAGTTGGAAGTACTGGTATTTGTACAAGTCTCTTTTTCAGGTCAAGAGGGAAGACATGTTTATATTTTCGAAGGGATGGAGAGATTCTGATGTCTCCTTGCATCTTGCACACTGCAGTTATTCGCTCGATCCAATTTAGATTTTCACGTATTATTACTCATTGACTCTTTTCTGAGGGAGAGAAGTTGTTATTTGTCCTATTCAGGATTAAAGATGGCAGGAATTTCAGATTTTCGGGCTAATGAGCCGAACGACAAACCTGTACCGCTTGGATTTGGGATGGATTGAGCTTTAATCTTATGTCCTGCGCTACCTTCGATAGTGCACACAATTATGTACTGAGATTCTCGATAACCGTGTTGTAAGTTTATTTGTTTTTGAACTTAGATACAACTGGGGGTCGTCAGAGCAGATATGGAACTTGCAGTAGGTCAAAAATAATGACACATCATTGACAGACAGGACTTAGTACCGATCCCTGAGGGAGGGTTTCAAACCTCCACTGTGACTTTATGGTACCGAACATCACACATTGCTCGCGATACGGCTGGTATGGGCGAAATTAGTGCGCTACACTTGGCGAAAAATGTAGGCCGTGAAGTTTGGCAAATAAAATGTCTAAGACGAAGGCGTCAGAGGCTTTGCAGCACACAATAGTCACCTCTTGTGCATCCACCCTCAGCTTCAGGTCATCTTTTGCCTTCATTAAGGCAGACGTTGTGCTGCGATGTTTGCAGAAGCCTGATTGGTATTCGTCTAGTAAATTGTTCGAGGTTTGGCAGTTAGCTGGTCGCGAACCATATACGTACTTTAAGGCCTTTGGGAGTGAAGGAAGAATGCAAATAAGTCGGTCATCAGAGGGTGCTGTGGCAACGGCCTTTCTTAGTAGTAGCTTGATTAGTCCATGTTTCCAGGCCTCAGGGAAAACACTTGTAGTTAAGGCGTGGTCAAAGATTAATGTTATACTGGGCAGCAGTGGGTCAATAATAAGCTTCCTCGTTTGGACTGTAATGCCATCGCGTCCTGTAGATGTTGATCTGATACACACAATGCCTTTTTCGACGAATCTGCAACTAATATGCTTAGAGAGAAGTTTTCGTGGCTACAGTCGTTCAGCCCCTGATGTAATCAATGAGGCTCTGTTATCTCTGTGGATCAGTTGTTGTAGGTATTTTTTTTTCCTTTATTGTAATTTTAAAACCTGTACAACAGGTAGGCTGGCAGCAGCATTCTGCGCTGCTCTTCAGCCGTAGAGTAGACAATGAGAGAAAAACGTAAGGAATACACATAATTGACATAATGGCGGGTAATAAAATAGTAGACACAGAAATACAAAAACACGGAGCCATTCACACTCGACGATAGTCCACACTACAAACTGTTGACACGATGCACAAACACTGATGATTTCGATGGCACATGTGAACGATGGGGCGTGACGGTGAACACTAAACACAAAACACGACGGCACACACGAGAAATGGATGGCGATGATCTCCGGAGCGCGAATGTCCAGGTAACATGTGCGAGTCCGGGGACCTGCCAAGAGGGGAAGAAGGGTGCGGGGGAGGGAGAGGGGAGAGCAGAGATGCCAATGGCAAAGGAGATGGAAGGAGGAGGGATAGGGGTAGGGGAAGCCCATGGGGAGGAGTGGGGAGAAAGGGAGGAGGTAGGGTAGGGGTAGAGAAGGGGGAGAGGGTGCCCAAAGGAACAAACACAGGGTGAGGGAGGGAGGATCAAAATTGGTTGGAGGGGTAGATGGAGGGGAGGAAGTCATCATCAGGGAGGAGGAGCTGGCGGAAGCCACCTTGGGAGAGGGGGGGCTGGAGAGATGTAGAGCAGGTGGGACATGCAAGTACAGGCGCAGCAGTGGACGAGGGTGGGAGACGATGGGAGAGACCAGCTGGTGAGGAGGATCGAGTTTGCTGGAGGTGCAGAGGATCCATATCTGTTCGAGGAAAAGGAGGAGTTGGGGGAAGGGAATTAGGTCGTACAGGATCCGCGTGGGGGAGGGGAGACGGATGCGATAGGCGAGGCGAAGAGCATGGCGTTCTAGGATCTGAAGGGATTTGTAAAAGGTAGGGGGAGTGGAGATCCAGGCAGGGTGGGCGTAGCAAAGGATAGGGCAAATGAGGGATTTTGTCGTAGGTAATATGAAGAACCGTTTCAGATCTCTAGATGAGATAATGGAATCAGCTACAGCTTCTATTTTTCGTAAACCGAGACCACACAGGTTTTCCATATGACGGCTCATCTTTTTCAGTTGTCGCTTAAGCTCTTCAGTCCCGACGTACAGGTACAGTATGTGCACATCAGGTCTTTGCATAGTGTTATCCTGCCAAGTATCGTTTTCCCGAATCGAGACCTGATGTACACGAATGTGCACATCATGCGGTTTTTTGTTTTTGCCACTAAGTGGCAGGCAAGTCAGTTTTGGAGGGTTTTCTCGCATCCTGAAACTTCCTATCTGAATGATGGCGTCATCTGCGAGACCTGAGAAAGGTAAATTCAGTTTTGTTATTAATTTTAGAATTATATCACTGTTTTTATGATGTCTTATTCCAAACAAGACGTCAAGTAAGTGGTATGTGCATGCAATTAGAACGATACTTTCTTAGTTTTACAAACATCGCCTGTTGAATTTGAAGTACAGATTTGTGTACATCAGGTCTTAGCTCGCAGAATGTTGTCGTTCTAACGCTAAGACAGATCTCATTGTGAATTCGTAATTTAAAATGTAATCTAAATTAGAGTCTCAGACTTTAGTACAAATACTGGAGGATAGGAGTAAAGTCATTATGGGTGGTACAGGTAGTGTGCTGGATTCTAAACATCCTAAAAGCTCCAAAAAATTTTATTTTGGTACTAGGTTCACTTTCATTTCTTTGTTCAATTACTTCAACAGTTACCTTCACTTTATTTAATTTTCGCTTCTCAGCTCTGACAGACGATGAAATTATAAAAGTACTTGAGAAGAGTTACTTGCGTTCTTTGTCAGATGAGGATCCTCCTGATAAAGTTCCAACTTCACCTGAACGAATTGGTGTGGTTGAAGTTGAAGCATGCAATGTGGATGTCCAGCCGCTGTGGCCGAGCGGTTCTAGGCGCTTCAGTCCGGAACCACGCTGCTGCAACGGTCGCAGGTTCGAATCCTGCATCAGGCATTGATGTGTGTGATGTTCGTAGGTTAGTTAGGTTTAAGTAGGCTAGTTCTAAGTCTAGGGGACTGATGACCTCAGATGTTAAGTCCCATAGTGCTTACAGCCATGCAATGTTGATGTAACTCCTGACAATCACGAACACAATCCTGGAACATCAGCTTCATCTTCCCACTTTCGCCTACTAAGGTGGAGGCTATCTAAATAAGCAATACATTGGCGTAGTTCTGTGTGTCATCTGATACGATTTACTTAACATTCTGGGCCGAGATGCCGTGGTCCATACATAAGACTCTCCGCTGACGTTTCGCCTTCGACTGCGGAAGGCATCCTCCGAGGACAATCGACGAACAGCTGCCGTGAAAGCCTTCATTCTATGATGACACGATTTAGATCAGTATTTTTTAGTGGTGCTATTTGTTTGCAGGTTGTGCAATCGACAGCCTTTTGGCGAAACTTTGAAGAACAGACAGATGATGAACTTATAAACCCTTCACAGATTTTTTTCGAGTACTTCGATAAAAATTTCTGGAAACTTGATGAAGGACAAAGAACTCAAAAAATCTTGATATAGGTAGTAACGAAAGTTTGTCCCTTGCTGCATTGATATATTGATGGGTACACTGAAACTGCCACTTGATGTTCCACCTGTACTATCAACCATGACGAAAGGTAGATACTACAAGTTACGGAATTATCTGCATTTTGTAAATAATTTGGAAGACTATGACGCAAATGACAAACTTTGGCAAGTTATGCTGTAATTGATGCTTTTAGAAATAAATGTATTAGTTTACCCAGGTCTCAACATCTGTCTGTGGATGAACAGATGATTCCATTCACGGGGAGGAGTAATATGTAGACATATGTACCTTCCAAACCTAATCCATTTGGCCTCAAAAATTTCATTTTGGCGACGCCAGATGGACTTGTCCTTGATTTTGCTATACACGCTGACAAAGGGACAATTCCTGAAAGAGATCAAACAGAACATGGCCTGAGAGCGGGTATACTCAAACTACTGGCTAGAACTCTACCCATTGATTACAACCATGTAATTTACAGTGATAGATTTATCACCAGTTAAAAATCTGTTCAGCTTTTACTAGACGGGAATATATTTCAGACAGGAACTGTGATGGCCAATAGAATAAAAGACGTAGCTTCTAAGTTCAAGAGAGATCAGGAGCTACGGCGGGGAAAATGGGATGAGTACATTAGGGGGTGGACCTGGAAATCTGTGCCCTCAAATGGAATGACAATAGATCCGTCACCCTTCTATCCTTGTGCATAGGGCCGAACCAGAGGGTACCTGCAAACGATGGTGTAATACAGAATAAGCAAAGGTCAGTGTCAAACAACCAGCCATCATCAAAAGTTATAATCACTATATGGGTGGCATTGATCTTTGTGACAGATACATGGCATACTATAGGTCAAACATCAGGACAAAGAAGTTTACTGTCAGAGTACTCAACTACTGCACTGATTTAACCATAATTAATTCATCGATTTTGTTAAAAATGTATTGTCACAAAGAAGGGATACCAAAAGAAAAGTGGATGTCTCTCTGGTAGGACATATTTTGAGGCATCAAGGGCTCAGCAATTTAGAATTGGGGGGCAGCGTGTAGGGTAAAAAACGTAGAGGGAGACCAAGAGATGAATACACTAAAGAGATTCAGAAAGATGTATGTTGCAATAGTTACGTAGAGATGAAAAAGCTTGCGCAGGATAGAGTAAAAAAAAATGTGTGTAAAATCTTATGGGACTTAACTGCTATGGTCATCATTCCCTAAGATTACACACTACTTAACCTAAATTATCCTAAGGACAAACACACACACACATGCCCGAGGGAGGACTCGAAACTCCTCCGGGACCAGCCGCACAGTCCATGACTGCAGCGCCTCAGACCGCTCGGCTAATCCCGCGCGGCAGGATAGAGTAGCATGGAGGGCTGCATCAAACTAGTCTCTGGACTGAAGACAACAACACAAACACAACACAGTTTTCCTTCAAGTTGTCGGTTACCTGGGTGTAGGTCGCATAATGTGTAAAAAGTGCAAAGTTTATTTGTGCGAATTAAAAAGACAATTGTTTTGCTAAATTCCATAAACATGAGAAGTAATGTCTTCATAAAATGTAGTGTGTACATAAAATTGAGAAGCAATGTGCACGTTTTTCATTGTAAATATAAATATAAAAATACTATGGGATCGGCATTTTTTCTCTGTTAAGACCCAATGTACACATGTTTGTACATTCAATTATTCGAACATTATATAAATTAAAATTTCAAAATTTGTTGTTTTTGTTATACTTTTAGATCAGCTGCACCAAAAAAAGCAACTGAAACATTTTTTACATTCGTTGTTTATCTTCGAGACTGAAGAGGTTAATGGATGGACATGCCAGAGTTGTGAATTTCTTCTATCTTGAATGACTCTTGTTTCATTTCTGCTCGTAAACAATATGATGCGTAGTGCGCATATTTGACAGTCTTATGTACAGCTATCCTAGCTACGTGTGGCAATCAGATAATATTATTTAACGTACCGGGATGCTGATGTTTATCCCCAACCATCAAGAGTTTCAGAATAGTACAGCTGAAACTCGCGCTCAGATAAAGCGAAAAGAGTTTCCATCCCACTAAACTGCACTGCCGATTAGTCAAAATATTTCTTTCCGCTTCAAAATCAGATCGGATGTACAGTCTTCTAACTGATATAAAGAAAAGGATTCCAGCTACTACTGTACTTCCAAAGTGAGCTGAGAATTTATGTCCTAAGCCACATTACTGTTTCCTCTTGTTTTTTGAACGAAGTCTTTGCTTCACTGCAACTGATGATCTTCGTCATTAGGGCATCCCAATACGTCCTCATCCTCACTCGTCACAATTTATATGTTTTTTTCTCTTTTCTAGAGTTCATCAGCAACACTACATTCTTACTTTTGTGCATATGTTCTCGTTTACGTTAGAGATGTCTACAGTCATTAATATTCTTATGCCTATATTCATCTTTGAATAATTACTGTCAAAAAAATATTGTTAATTACAGCTCTCTCCGTGAGACTGCTAGAATTCTTCCTACCATAAATGTAAATAAATTTGGTCCAGATCAGTTTTTCACTATTATTATTAATGATCCATTAGGCATGATGGTCATTTAACTGCACTTAAGAGGTAAGAGTGTTTGAATATGTAAATTGCTGGAAAAGGGGTGTTTTGTTGTTCGTCCAATCAGTTTAAACAAATACAATAACCCTTTAAGAGTTAAATAAACAAGAAAGACAAATTTAATTAACATGGCATAATGTCTCATTACTAACGAGAATAGCATTACGTATAATTTGAAGAGATAAGCTGTGAAGATGACAATCTTTCTAACGCTATATGTTAGTCAGAGCCTAAGGAACAATTACTGTTATCTTTGCTCATTTCGCTGCAGTTTTACAACGAATTTCTCTGCGCGTAATCGTAATTTTCGTCGAGGGCCTCGCTACACAAAGGCGGAGACGTGGCGAGGAGCTCGTAATCTCCGGCGCAAGACAAGCGCAGGTGGAACCAACCAACGAGGTCGCGGTCGTGTGTGAGTGTGATTTCTGGCGGCACGAGGATGTGTTATTATGCAAATAAGACGGCCGCTGCCGACAGCACTTCATCACGCAAAGGGGGGAAGCCCCGAGGGAGCAGCCGGCGCGTACGAGACGCTCCAGCCCGCATTGCTGCCAACATGACTACCTGGGCATGCTAGTCGCTGGCAATTCTCACTACGGGCCTGTGCGGGGCGGATCCACAATTTCCGAGAACGAACTTACACGCTCAGAGACTCTCTCTCTTTTCTGTCCTCTCCTTCTCTTACTGAACACACACACACACACACACACACACACACACACCTCTAGCGAATCTACGGCCCACTTTATTGCGTTTCCGTTCCGTTGATATCACGATGAGGAAACTTCCTGCCGACTCGCTATTGTAACAGGTCGGTTTGCTGTAAGAGAATTTATGTCTAACAGATATATTGCTCACGCCAAGCACCAAGCACTCCTCGGCAGTCGCTCCTTTCACCCGTTCTGACCCGATCCCCCCCCCCCCCCCCACACATACCATCATCGCGGCCCATGACTTTCTCTCTCCTTCCTTCCTTCCTTCCTTCCTTCCATCCTCTCCGTCCCTCCTTGATTCCTGCCACCCGGCCGGCGAGATATTGAATCTCAAGTTTGTTCCGGCCGCCTGCGGGAGAACTGTTTGCGGCCAAACCTCTGGTTTGCTCCCCGTTTCCGTATTAGCCCCGCGACTGTCTACAGCCCCTGCTGATCCAGCGAATTACCGGCTTCCGGACGACACCTCTGTCGGCTACTAGTTGCCCAGGGCTCTGTTCACACGGATGAAATCACTTTCGAGTGACCGCCGGAGTTTAGTTGGTCATCTCCACAGCGGTAAATGGTGATTCTCTGCACATTCCCTTTGTTGTAATCGGAATTTCCCCTTCTTGACTGTATCAGTCAATAGAATCTGAGGAGCGATGAGTTGTGTACTGTTCAAACGTGTATTACAGTACATTTCTATTGACGTTAATTTAACTTAATGTGGCAGACAATTTACATGAACACAATGTGTACGGTTTTCATAAAGCAGAGCAGTTTTATTTTCTGAACAAATAATTTAGTGCATAGTACGGCAAGGAAAAAAGGAATAAAAGTGAGATAGTGATAATACTTTCATCCTTCTTTATCTCCTCTGCATTACTGCAGATGACGTGTCACTGAGCACATTTGTACTGTGCATGCAGTACACGTGAGGTGCCTAGTTGTTTCCACTGCCCTGTGTGGAATACATAAGTTCTTGTACACTTCACTAACCTGCTGTCTTCATGATGATGATGTCCCCAGCGCAGAAAACAGCACATAGGTCGTGGATTGTTTTTCTTGAGGCTGGAATTAACTTCGCAAGGAACTGCTGCTACGAATAAATTATAACTCATTTGGGATGCCACTCGCGTTTTTATTGATATAGACACGAGAAACTATTCCTGATCACAACGTATTGAACATATCTTTCCACAGTCATTATATCTGGCTAAAATAACATGAAATACATCCTGCCACAGACAACATGTCTGTCTACTGGAACCGTCAGAACTGGAGAATAAAATTACGTGAATCAAATACTACTATTACAGACAACATGTCTGTACCTAGCGACGGTCGGAACTGTAGTAAATAAAACTGCATGAAACAAATACTGCTATAACAGACAACATGTCTGTCTACTGGAATGGTCAGAACTGGAGAGCCGGACTGCCTGAGACACTTCGCGCGCCAAGCCAGCAAGGCGTGACCCGAACGTCACCGAAGTGCATCGGTAGTAATATCGTCAGTCTTTTGTTTTAGTAATAATTTGATTATAATAATTTTGAAATGACTGACTGGTAGCTGGCTGTTGAGAGATGTTTATTTAAAAAATTAAGTAATTTGGATGACAGGTTTAATAAATAATAGCAACTAAAGTTTAACGTTTTGGCACCCTACCGCCGAACACAGCAGCCAATCACAGAGCAGCAGCGTCATGGAGGCGGTCTTTCTCACGGGAATGGTACCGAATCTAACATCTGTCACTGGTACCTCATCCCACATTGCGTCATCCCTATGCTTCCTGCATCTCCACTGCCCTGGGAATAGTTTCCTGGAGCCTAATATGATGGTTGAATAAGCCATAAATATTTCAATAGTCGCAATGTGGAAGTGGAAAGAATTTTTAACCAGTTGAACATTATTAAAACTAAAGCGATAAATAGGATGACATCTGAAACTATGAATACTCTTTTGTCGTTTCGAGCAGGGATGAGAAGAAAGAAACATTCTTGCAATAACAATGAAGTGCCAACAGAAGCGCTGAAGCAGATAGAAATTGTTGCAGAGTAAAAAGCATCTGTATGTACGCCATTAGCTACTACCATATCTCTCTGATGTCGAACCTTCTGTCGAGGAAGACGCTGACGATCCCGAGCAGTTCATTTTCTTTGATATAAGTTCACCTTGACACATTTCGTAATCTTGCTCTAGCTTTGAACACAAGGAATAAATTTAAGTATCTCACATTTTTGGCTTTCAGCACACTCAGTGCTTAAAACAGTAACTATCTGATGATTTTATTAGACGTACGAAGAAAACAAATCTAGTGGCTTTGCTTGTTTTGAATAAGCGTTTTAGATGGAAATCCCACTTCACCGTTGGCAACAGTGAATCTCAGTTTGGTGCTGTCAGTAACGATTCTGAAAGGTAATGTACTCAGTAATAGCAACAATTTACTTTGTATATAACAGTTCGGATGCCAGAAGTGTTGCTCCACTGAGAATTATATTTATGCAAATAGTACAAACCGTTAATAGAAAATATCGCCAGTTGGTATTTTTTGTGATGTTTCTAAGAGGTTTGAGTATGTAGATCATGTTACTCTCTTACAGATACTCAAGTTTTATGGAAATGATAGCTTTATGCACAGATATTCGGAATCGTATTTAACAAATAGAATGCAGAGAGTTGAGCTGAATAAATGCAACAATGTTAGAAGGGAGAAATCGCCAAGGGAGTCAAAGAGGGTTCAATTTTGGGTTTACATTTCTTTTATGTGTAGATGTCTTCGACTTATCAAATGACAAGCAGAATTGCTACTTTTTGCAAGCGATACTAGCGTTATAATAAATCGCTTTAGAAAGAAAGCAAGAGAGGAGATTGCTAATGTAGTCTTTCAAAAAAATATCTAGTGGTTCTCTAAACTGGAGTCTACACTCCCAAATTTTTTTGGAAAACACACTCTGTTTAGTTCTACATAGCAATGCGAATAATACCAACAATTGATGGGGCACATGAGCAGCAGTCAGTAACAAGGGGGAATAGTGCCAGATATTTGTTTGTACATATTAATGAAAACTTGAACTAGATGAAGCATATTACTGTTCTTATCAAACAATTAATTTCGGCTGCTTTTGCTCTTAGTATAATTGCTGATCAACCTCAGAACATACTTTCCACATTTCAGTTCGATAATGCCGTATGGAATAATTTTCTGGGGTAAGTCTTTACTTAGAAAAAAGTATCCCTTTGCACAAAACCTAACAGTAAGAATTATATGTGGTTTTCACCTACGGACGTAATATAGGTACCTCTTCAAGGAGCGAGTTATTTTAATTGCACAGTCACAATACAGACATTCGCGAAAGAAATTGTAATGAATAATCCAATAAAATTTGAGAACCTACAACGCCAGAGGGGTAAATGACCAATGTTACCCATTATTAAAATCGTCAGTGGCTCTCAAAGGAGTTCAATGCGCAGCAAGAAAATTTTTTTAACATTTGCCAAATAGCGTAAAATGTCTGACAAGAATCACGGCAAGTCTTAAATCTACTTTAAGATCATTTCTCCTGCACCAATCCATATACTCCAGAGACGAAAATCTGTTTAAAAAATTGTAGCCAGAAAAAAGGAAACAACATAATTTTAAGTGTAGTTGCACGAGTAGGACTATCTACACATATCCCACAAACTGACTCGTTGCAACTGATTGCGAAAAAAGAGTCGTTTAAATCACCTGTGGAACATATAACTAACATACTATCCTTTTTGAGCAGCATACGTTCAAACACTTAACAGCGATTACTTAAAATACTCTTTATGTAGCATTTGGGGTGAATTTTTCTATATAATAAGTGGAGTACGGTAAGAATTGGGAACTTCTTCTGTCGTCTGAGAGTATCTAGGTTGGCTCTGAACACAACGCCCTACTTACAATGAACAGGAGCTAGCTGAAATTACCACAGTTACATCAGTTATAGTCGGGTGTCCAAGAGTGCGAACATTCCAACAAAACATGTAATAATCGGCCAACGTTGAATTTTCTTAATCAACCGTTACTCTTGCATTTCGCTCATTAGAATATTATTACGAACTTGTAACTTGATACGTTTCTGATGACAACACATATGTCTCTCTGTAAATCGATGCACAAACAGCCCACAATGTTAATGTAATTATTTTAACTATTTACAACATTACTTACTAATTACAGAGTTCGTATTACCGGCTTCAGCAATTTACCTCAATCTTCAGCTGCGACTAAAGACTCGCAATTGTAACTGAAGTACAAATGCAGTTTAAGCTTTTAAGGCATACACTAGTTTACGTACTTGCAGACCACCAAGTCTCCTCTATAGGTAAACACAACCAACCTAGATGACAAGTGAACTTGGCCACGTCTCCACTGCAGGAGCAAATCACTGATAATAGCATCTACAGCTAGGTAACTTCTTGAACAGCTTCATCCAATCACAAGGCAGTCTTGGTCCTTCCGCTGCCTCCTTCCGATTTTACTTTTCGCTATCTGGCTCCATTAAACTCCTGATTTAGTGTGCCAACTACCGTTGTCTTGATCCTAAGATTCCTTTCAGCACTAGTCACTCTCAGTAGTACCTTTAGGAGTGTTCTTGCCACTGGCTGTGACATTAGTGTTCATATTCTGGTCTCATTCGACTCCCCGTTTGCTAGTCGATGACTGATCTGCAAGCGGTAACATTACCGCCCAGCTTCCACCCATTACAGTGCATGGATAATCCATACACGCAAAATATCAGTTCCTTCCATAATTATTTCCCACGCATCGTAAATTTATTGTATTACAGGAAACATAGAAAAGACGCCAATATCTCTTACACTCTCGAGACCATTGTGAAATCCCCCCCCCCCTTTCCCACGCAAAGCATCACCCCTTAACCACGACTCCACCCTGTCCTACGTTTATCATATGCGGTACTCATATGCCAACTGCAGTAAAACTTCCATCTGCCAGTCTTACGGCTAAACATTCTGCATATCCTCCCCCAACGAAAGTTTAACTGCATCCTTCTGCTTTTGGGAGAAAATCGTTTAATCATACTTAGTACATAATTCTTCCATCCAGTGTTCACCAGCCCCTTATTACTCGCTAAACATGTTTAGCCACTTCGTGGCAGCATATGCTGCTTGACTGAGTACACATTGTGCAACAGAATCCACACTTCCCCATTCTTTCGCGGGTGGTGGTCGGGAACAATGGTTGTTGGTGCTCCTTTCTGAACACCAAAAGGACTCTGTTTTCTTGTGGTTACTGAGTTACACGTTCCTTGTAAGATATAAAGTGTTCCTAGACAATACGCTCTGTTGGAATTTCTTGACCCTCTCACGCAGGCTACAACCAGAAGGTCAGTAGTTCTTATTTGATTCTTCCACATATTTTTATTCAACTCGTTAAGAGGACCAGACTGACGAACAAAACGAATGTATTTGTTAATCAAATGTTTTTTATTATGTCTCCTCAGTGGTAGGTAACATACAGTTTATGTTTGGCTCCGCAGTCGAGTTAAATTCCTTTTACGAAGTTACTCGGCTGCATCAGTCTTTTTCCATCCCAAACAAGTACATTAGCTTATTAGCAGTTAGTTTTTACTCATTTAGTATCTTATCACCTTTCAAAACACCTAGCAAGAAACGGCATCAGTTCACTCTTTTACTGTCTAATTTCTACTACAATAAATGTTTCAAACAAAAACGGTCTGACGCAAAAAACTATGATCATGCAATGAATAATGGCTCCCTACGATACTTCCGGTAAATCTCTGGTCTACTCAAAGATATAATTAAGTAGCTGTACACTTTAAATTGCTGCAGTCAGAGCGTACGGCATACATTACGATTTGAGTGATTTCCTTGATAGACAGCGGATCGCGGTGTTAGCGATATCTGGCTCTTTCATACACAGGGAGGTCAGAAACAGTTTGGAAAGCTAGTACGGGTATTGCAGGGTAAGTTATGCTGAGAAATAACCTTTAAGAAAAGCAATTAGCGTTGAAGTTACCCAACCACTTCGTTGTATGCGCAAATTCAAGTTGCCCGCCAGTGATGGTGTCGCCATATGTGTACTTCATTTGGTTACGTAAAACAGAACAAAATAAAGATACAAACCTTGTACATGGATCAGTAGCAAGGATGGAACCCGAGCCAAAGGCTCAGCGGCCTCGTGAGCTTCCATCAATGCTATGAGATACAGCTGACACTAATTGTATCTGGCGGGCCGCTTGAAATTGCAAGCATAACGGTCTAATCGGCTAACTTCAACGGTAATTAACTCGGAAATGGGGCCACGCATTGAATTTTTTTTGTGGCAATTAATTGTCAGCACAGCCTACAATGCAATACCCTTATATATATATATATATATATATATATATATATATATATATATATATATATATATATATATACGAAGACAGTAACTTGTTCTCGAAAGAACAGTTACTGTTCATGACCGTGCAGCTTTTCCATGGAATAAATGATGACTAACTGACAACCTCAGCTGCCGACAGGTGTTGTTATACCTCGATGTGGACACCTGAAAATGTGTTACCCCGACCAAGACTCGAACCCGGGATCTCCTGCTTACATGGCAGACGCTCTATCCATCTGAGCCACCGAGGACACAGACGAATAGCGCGACTGCAGGGACTTATCCCTTGCACGCTTCCGGTGAGACTCACATTCCCAACTGTCCACAATTCTACATGTGTATTGTACCTTATAGACATTTGCCCACCCACTCACTACTCGCGCACACTTTCCCGGAAGAGTTTGGGCAACCTATGGGCATTCGCACGAGTAATGAGTGGGTGGGCAAATGTCTATAAGGTACAATACACATGTAGAATTGTGGACAGTGGGAATGTGAATCTCACGGGAAGTGTGCAGGGGATAAGTCCCTGCAGTCGCGCTCTTCATCTGTGTCCTCGGTGGCTCAGATGGATAGAGCGTCTGCCATGTGAGCAGGAGATCCCGGGTTCGAGTCCCGGTCGGGGACACATTTTCAGCTGTCCACATCAAGGTATAACAACAACACCTGTCGGCAGCTGAGGTTGTCAGCTAGTCATCATTTAATACCCTTATATGATTTTCACACTGTTTCTGACCAACCTGTTTTTATGCGCCATACATTCTAAGACTGCAAAGTATTTGGAAGAACAGCTGAATGCATTGGATAACGAAATGAAAAGGGGTTATAAAATGAACATCAGGGAAAATAATATGAGGATACTGGAATGGAGTTCAATTACATCAGGTGATGCTGATAGATTTAGATTAAGGAATGAGACGTGAAAGTAGTTGATGTGTTTACCTATTTGGGTAGCTAAATAAGTGATGATGGCCGAAGTAGAAGCTATGTAAAATCAAGACTAACAAGATAAGCGTTCATGACAAAAGAGAAATTTGATATCATCGAATATGATTTTAAATGTTGGAAAGTCTTTTCGGAAGTTAGTGTAGCCTTGTACGGCAGTGAAACATGAACGATAGGCGAACGCATAGAAAAAGAGAGTAGAAGTTTCGGAATTTGGTGCTTCAGGAGAGTGCTCAAAATTAGATGGGTAGATCAAATACCTAACGAGGAGATACTTTTTGTATCCCGCCTGGAAGGTGGCACGTGGGTAGGAGCAGGAAAAGGCGAAGATCTCTCGGGACTGCAGTGTGAATTAAAATCACCTTTACTTTATCAACAAGAGTAATACATAACTTTGCAATGTGGTGCGAAGTGTCCCGGCCGTCTGCTCTTCATCAAATGGGGTGAATCTACAATTGCGCTTGTAGAGCTGAGCTGCGCCTGCTAGGGGGCGATGTCGTCATTCTCTGTCGTAGTGCCAACGTAACTGGCAGCTACGCAGTGGCATCCTAGCTATCGATACCACAATACTGAATCGTGTTGGAGAAAAAAGAAGTTTATGACGCAGTTGACTCAAATAAGGGATCAATTGACAGGACATATCTCGAACCCTCAATGAACTGTCGTCTTGGAGAACTGTATCAAGTCATTGTTCAGAACGAAGACTATAATCAAACTACATTTATTTACGTTCAGGCCACCTGCTAGTTTCTGCACCAAAGAATTAAGAGTCTTCTATTCTAATGGAATTATTTCCCTGTGCACAAATGTGACGTAGGCATATCGTCTCAGAGAGCTGAAACCCGTCTGTCAAGGCAGTTATGTATACAGTGAACAGTAACGGTCCTACCACACGAGCTTCAGACCGTTATTTCGCGTATCCCTGTTCTTGCCTCTAAGATCGAAATAATGCGAATAATGCTAAGAGGATTTGGGCTAAGTCGCATACCTATTTCCATGCTTCATGCGAATATCACTGATGTTGTTTACTACGTAAAGCTGCAGAACTAGGCCGCTGGCTTTCCAGACGCCATGAAATAGAGTACTAAACCATTTACCGCATTCCAGATCTTGGGAACGAAAAGAGGAAGTTGAGTTGATTCATAAGCCTGATGCTACAGCAGCTATTGTGTCTACAGACAAGAATAAGTCAAAAGGAAATATTTTCCGTAATTCTTTACCAAACAGACGCTTGAGAACTTTTTTTTCAACCATTCTTAATTACTGGATTGGACTTTGCCTGACTTTCCTATCACGTATAACGCTTTGTTGTTTCTTTACCCTTCGGTAAGCTGTTGATGGAAAGCAGTCGATATCTTTTGCATATTCAATATATACTGAAGCGCCAAAGAAACTGAGATATGGAGACAGGCAGAATACGGCGCTGCGGTCGGCAACGGCTATATCAGACAAGTGTCTCGCGCAGTTGTTACGTAGATCGGTTACTGCTGTTACAGTGCAAGTTATCAAGACTTAAGTGAGTTTCAGCGTGGTATTATAGTCGGCGCACTATCGATGGGACACAGCATCGCCGAGGTAGCGTTGAAGTGGGGAGTTTCCCGTACGATCATTTCGCGAGGGTACGGTGAATAACAGGAATCCGGCAACACATCAAATCTCCGACACCGCTGCGATCGGAGAAAGATCCTACAAGAACGGGACCAACGGCGACAGAAGAGAATCGTTCAACGTGGCAGAAGTGCAACCCCTCCGCAGATTTCAATGCTTGGCCGTCAAGTGTCAGCGTGCAACCCATTCAAAGAAATATCATCGATATGGGCTTAAGAAGCCGAAGGCACACTCGTGTACCCCTGGTGACCAAACGACACAAGGCTTTACGCCTCACCAGGGCCCGTTAACACGGCATTGGAACTGTTGACTGGAAACATGTAGCCTGGTCGGACGAAGTCTCGTTTTAAATTATATCGAGCGGATGGGCGTGTACGCGTATGGAAACGATCTCATGGATCCACGGACCCTGCATGTCAGCAGGTGACTGTTCAAGCTTGTGTAGGCTCTGTGATGGTGTGGGGTGTAAGCAGTAGGAGTGATATGCGACCCCTGATACGGCCAGATATGACATCTACATCTACATCTACATGGATACTCTGCAAATCACATTTAAGTGCCTGGCAGAGGGTTCATCGAACCACCTTCACAATTCTCTATTATTCCTATCTTGTACAGCGCGCGGAAAGAATGAACCCCTATATCTTTCCGTACGAGCTCTGATTTCCCATATTTTATCGTGGTGTAGGTCGGTATCAACAAAATATTTTCGCATTCGGAGGAGAAAGTTGACAGGTAACACGTACGGAAGAATCTTGTCTGATCACCTGCATCGATTCACGTCCATTGTGCATTCCGATACACTTGGGTAGTTCCAGCGGGACAATGAGACACCCCACACGTCCAGAATTGCCACATAGTGGCTCCAGGAACGCTCTTCTGGGTTTAAACGCTCCCGCTAGCCACCAAACTATCCACACATGAACGTTGATGAGTAAATCTGGGATACCTCGCCACATGCTGCGCTCCGCCCTCTCATACTCTACGGATTTATGGACAGCCATACAGGATTCATGATGTCAGTTCTCTCCAGCACAACTTGAGACATTAGTCGAGTTCTTGCCACGTGATGTTGCGGTACTTCAGCGTGCTCGCTGGGGCCCCACACGATATTACGCAGGTGTAGTGATTTCTTTTGCTCCTCAGTGTAGAATGTAACGAGTTAGTCATAGCAGCCATTTTTCAGCTCAACGCTTATTTAAATCTGTATCTTCCATTCTAAAGACTGTCGAAAATAGAAACGACGTTGTTAGCTTCTTCGGCAATTCATCTTCTAGAAACTGAATTTTATAGGCAACTCTTTTTTAGATCACCTTCAGTTTCAGTTCTATCGTGATCTATGACAATTCGCACAGATAACTTTTACAGTTCTCGTGCAGCGTAACAACGTAATTTCCATGCTACCTGTGGAGAGCAAAAGCGAGAATGCTACCTTTAACTGTTAAGTCTATTTTAGACAGAGCCCCACGTGAATTTTTAACGGCTGTATCTGTTTCGTCTGAGAACTGTACTTGTATACAATTAGACATACAACTTACACTGATCAACTAAATGAGTACTACTCTAGCCGAAACTAAACGTAAAGAACACAGTAGGAGTAATTTCACGAGTTGTGAGGGTATGTGCTGTAATGTAGAGATTACAAAATCGAGTCACATTTATTAATAATCTGGTAGTTTGAGCCCACTTCTCAGTATGCCATTGAACACTTCTGGTCTGAATGCATGTACTGTTTCTCTTAGGTAGGGTACCATAAAGTCTTTGAGCACACTGGACTCGCATTCGGAAGGACGACGGTTCAATCCCGCGTCCGGCCATCCCGATTTAGGTTTTCCGTGATTTCCCTATATCACCTCAGGCAAATGCCGGGATGGTTCCTTTGAAAGGGCACGGCCGATTTCCTTCCCCATCCTTCCCTAACCCGAGCTTATGCTCCGTCTCTAATGACCTCTTTGTCGATGGGACGTTAAACACTAATCTCCTCCTCCCCCATAAAGTCTTTGCAGTTGAAAACTCTTAGCGGCTGAAGGCCTGCGCCACACGTCTGAAAGACAACTATAATTAAAACACATTAATAAACAATTACTTAACCAAGAAATTTCTTTTTAAATTTACAACAGAATGGTCGAAAATCCAACTAAAGAAATATTAACTTACTGCACGGCTGAAGGTCACAAAAAAACTTGAAAAAATGGCTGAAAGCCAGAACAACAATCAGACAGTTTAAAATAAACCCTCTCCTTCTTATAAAAAATTTTCCTTTAAAGAATACACACAGCTGAAGACCTTACTAAATGGGGTTCACGTAAATCCTCGGCTGAACGCCACACATACCACATAGAACACCAACGACTTAGGGCCTGAATTACAAACAATTTCAGATAGAACAAATTTTAAGAAAAAACAGTTTTTAATACAAAATCAATTTTCAAAATTTTAATTTAACACAGCTGAAGGGCCGCGCGGGATTAGCCGAGCGGTCTTAGGCGCTGCAGTCATAGACAGTAGGGCTAGTCCCGGCGGAGGTTCGAGTCCTCCCTCGGGCATGAGTGTGTGTGTTTGTTCTTAGGATAATTTACGTTAAGTAGTGTGTAAGCTTGGAGACTGATAACCTTAGCAGTTAAGTCCCATAAGATTTCACACTCATTTTTGAACAGCTGAAGGTCCATACATAAAATCTGAAAAGAACTGAATTAATACACGGCTGAAGGCCTCGCACGATACTTCAAACTAAAATGAGAATCGCAATCTAAAACAAACAAGTGGTGCTCAGAAGTCGGCCTGAGAAGGTAGCTCAAACGTAAGATGAGGTGAGACAGGTAGCCAAGAGGTGAAGTTAAATAACTGGATGACAACCCAAGCCAGGGATGGTCCAAGGATCGACCAACAATTTAACCAATTAACGTCCGTCCAGTCAATGGCACAATGATTGAAAATATTGACCAAGGGCGAGGATACGAACAGCATCAGCCGAGGATGAGGATACAAACAGCACTATGTCTTCAGAAATTGGCGTCCAAAAACAGCCAAGCGAACAATGACCACTCTAAGCAAAATATGAACCAAACAACTTGAAAGGCTGTCGTTCTACATGCTGTGCTGGACAGCATCGACACGACGAGGAAGGGCACTCTGCCAGAAAACTATACTAACGACCAGGGCAGGTAACTGGGGCGTTAATGGCCACAGAGCAGTAAATACCTCTGGTGCCCTTCACTGGCAAGTAACAGTCAATTTAATAATTAATCACAACATAGGAAGATGGCTGCTAGATTTCGCAGACTCCAACACATCATACGCTGCTGCTAGCCCAAATGGCCGAGGGAGCAACAACCTGTAAAGGAACGAGGAAATGCCACAATACTTAAGGTTTCATAACAGGTTAACTGAACACTCAACTTCAGCGTACAGGTTCGGTGGGCAACGAACTACGTCGCTCTCACATCTAGAGCCTCACGATCCGACAGCGCGCGCACGCCGCCAGCAGTCCTGGCCTGGCCTCGCACTGCAGAGACTTCCTCGCTTCTCCGTCCCAACCGACTGACCACCACACACACCACCACTTCCCGGAAATAATAGCGGTCACACCAACGATAGTACGACAGTACTAGTATCGATAATAGCTGCTGCTGCCACTCAAGGAGGCAAGCCAGCAGTTACGCCAGTAAGTAAGGAAGAAATAAGACGCCACTCGATGTGACAAATGGCTAAAGAACAAACGGCGTAGACGCGAGCCGCACATGGCTCAGTCACATGAGAAAGCAGGACTACCATGAAGCACCGTTGTGCCGTCAAAATTCCCTGTCACCACCAGCCTGTAACACACCTGGGGATACAAATGGTGGGGGACTCCTAAAATCATTTCGCTTTGACTATGCGCACTGTCCACGCCATGTACTTGGTACCTTCGTATTATTTCCGCTCCACACTGCTCCTGGCTTGCTGAAATTATGTACACTCCTGGAAATTGAAATAAGAACACCGTGAATTCATTGTCCCAGGAAGGGGAAACTTTATTGACACATTCCTGGGGTCAGATACATCACATGATCACACTGACAGAACCACAGGCACATAGAAACAGGCAACAGAGCATGCACAATGTCGGCACTAGTACAGTGTATATCCACCTTTCGCAGCAATGCAGGCTGCTATTCTCCCATGGAGACGATCGTAGAGATGCTTGATGTAGTCCTGTGGAACGGCTTGCCATGCCATTTCCACCTGGCGCCTCAGTTGGACCAGCGTTCGTGCAGACCGCGTGAGACGACGCTTCATCCAGTCCCAAACATGCTCAATGGGGGACAGATCCGGAGATCTTGCTGGCCAGGGTAGTTGACTTACACCTTCTAGAGCACGTTGGGTGACACGGGATACATGCGGACGTGCATTGTCCTGTTGGAACAGCAAGTTCCCTTGCCGGTCTAGGAATGGTAGAACGATGGGTTCGATGACGGATTGGATGTACCGTGCACTATTCAGTGTCCCCTCGACGATCACCAGTGGTGTACGGCCAGTGTAGGAGATCGCTCCCCACACCATGATGCCGGGTGTTGGCCCTGTGTGCCTCGGTCGTTTGCAGTCCTGATTGTGGCGCTCACCTGCACGGCGCCAAACACGCATACGACCATCATTGGCACCAAGGCAGAAGCGACTCTCATCGCTGAAGACGACACGTCTCCATTCGTCCCTCCATTCACGCCTGTCGCGACACCACTGGAGGCGGGCTGCACGATGTTGGGCCGTGAGCGGAAGACGGCCTAACGGTGTGCGGGACCGTAGCCCAGCTTCATGGAGACGGTTGCGAATGGTCCTCGCCGATACCCCAGGAGCAACAGTGTCCCTAATTTGCTGGGAAGTGGCGGTGCGGTCCCCTACGGCACTGCGTAGGATCCTACGGTCTTGGCGTGCATCCGTGCGTCGCTGCGGTCCGGTCCCAGGTCGACGGGCACGTGCACCTTCCGCCGACCACTGGCGACAACATCGATGTACTGTGGAGACCTCACGCCCCACGTGTTGAGCAATTCGGCGGTACGTCCACCCGGCCTCCCGCATGCCCACTATACGCCCTCGCTCAAAGTCCGTCAACTGCACATACGGTTCACGTCCACGCTGTCGCGGCATGCTACCAGTGTTAAAGACTGCGATGGAGCTCCGTATGCCACGGCAAACTGGCTGACACTGACGGCGGCAGTGCACAAATGCTGCGCAGCTAGCGCTATTCGACGGCCAACACCGCGGTTCCTGGTGTGTCCGCTGTGCCGTGCGTGTGATCATTGTTTGTACAGCCCTCTCGCAGTGTCCGGAGCAAGTATGGTGGGTCTGACACACCGGTGTCAATGTGTTCTTTTTTCCATTTCCAGGAGTGTATATAAATATGCAACACTGTCCTATATCTGGTCTGAACAATTATATTCTGAGACGTTAAGAAAACCGCAGGTTGCACTGTTTACAAATTAAGTCGTAAGTGTTGGTGCAAATTAACATTCTTTCTAATTTGCTGAGAGGTGATAATTATCATTCCCTTGTTATTGTACATAATTCATCAAGATGTTAATGTCTGTCACTATTGAACTTCACGCTTTCACATGCATTTGACAGTCTTACTCTGACCGAACATTCGGTGATAGATACACAGGCAATGATGATGATTATCGTCCCAGTTATCACTTGGACGGGCTTACGCGTAACCGTCGCGACGCGGTTGAGTGTTGATGATGGGGAAATATAATGACCGACCGGATGTTTTCACGCTCGCTGCAAGACAATGGCACTTGGATGCTCTCCACTGTGGTAAGCTATTTTACTGACTCACGTTAGTTTCATTCTGGGATGGCGAACATGGCGCGACTGATTGATGTAGTTTGAACAGAGATGGGGCCCCTCCACGCCCGCACCAACGTGGTGACCATACCAAAAGTTGTACCGTCGCCTCCGTCAAAATGTTAGTTATCTAGTAAGTGGATCACAGGATGCTGGGCTGTGATGTTATCCGTGCGTCTGGGTAAGACTACGCATTAACACAGTCCATCAGGTGATAGATAGTGGACGAAACGCGAGTGAGGGTAGCGATTTGAAGAGCAGAGGGGAAAAAGTGCCAAGGCTCGTGCCGTGGGAAGTAAACCTCGGCGACAGTGGGATGGGTAGTAAGAGCAGTAGTGGCTTACTTCTAAACATTCTGCGTGGTGTCTGATTGTTCTATATCGTGTCTCCCTACCACTTTCGTGCAACGACGCTCTGAGCGAGTTTTTTAGGGAATTGACTAGTTTGAACCTGGGGTCAAGCAAATCCAACACCTTCCATGAAAACCCTGTCATGATAAGCAAATCCAGTAGTATGTCACATAGCTCCGAATTAATCATGACATTAAATTAACCAAAGTAATACGAGTAACGAGTGAGCAAATGGAATACCACAGGCTAACACAAGAATGCCTAAATGCATGTCATACCCTCCCACCGTGAGACAGACGCAGTTCCGAGGGGAGAAACGAGAACAGAAGCCGAGAGCAGAATCGTGTTAAGCTGGAAGGCCCTACGATAAGGGACGGACGGACACCCACGTCGCCAGCTAACTGCTAGAACCACACCACCCGCAAGTTTTAGCGTGAGACTTTTTCGCGTCTCTGTTACGTTAGGACCACCCCCTAGCCCATCTCAAAAGATAGAGCCCTCCAGAAGAACAGTATAGATCTTACGATAACCCTAAAGGGACCACACCAGCTGTAAGTTTTAACGTGAGACTTTTTCGCTTCTCTGTTACGTTGCAAACTGTAAAAACTTTGCCCCACCACGAAATGTATAACGTTTCTCAATGAATGGACAGAATTTTTGTAGGCGGAGCTTAAAGGTTAACATTGAGACCCTGATTGGTCAGATTAAAACACAGACAGATAGTTTTTTTTTTAAAAACCAACTTCGGTAAATTGTAGTAGGGAGAAGCTAGGCAGGAGAGTCCCTTCCGAGACGGCGAGGTGAGCGGAGCTGTGCTGTCCGCCGCCCCCTGACGAACACCGATAAGGTAATGATCGCACGCGATGCTGCATTTTTGAGCGCATAAGGCTTCACTCAGAACTGCAGAAGTCTCATCTGTTACATCCCCTTTACGTAATACTAGTGTCGATCGTCAATTAAAGCTCATGGTGTTCACATTTGCCACGTGAAGTAAAAATCTGAAACGCGATGATTTTTCTGTTATATAGTTATTGAGAAGCCACATCAGCCACTGTAATTTACGACAAGTTAGATAAGTAATTAAAGAAATGTTAGCGGAACAAACACTGGTAGCAGTTACTTCTGTAAAATATCTGGGAGTATGCGTGCGGAACGATTTGAAGTGGAATGATCATATAAAATTAATTGTTGGTAAGGCGGGTACCAGGTTGAGATTCATTGGGAGAGTGCTTAGAAAATGTAGTCCATCAACAAAGGAGGTGGCTTACAAAACACTCGTTCGACCTATACTTGAGTATTGCTCATCAGTGTGGGATCCGTACCAGATCGGTCTGACCGAGGAGATAGAGAAGATCCAAAGAAGAGCGGCGCGTTTCGTCACAGGGTTATTTGGTAACCGTGATAGTGTTACGGAGATGTTTAATAAACTCAAGTGGCAGACTCTGGAAGAGAGGCGCTCTGCATCGCGGTGTAGCTTGCTCGCCAGGTTTCGAGAGGGTGCGTTTCTGGATGAGGTATCGAATATATTGCTTCCCCCTACTTCTACCTCCCAAGGAGATCACGAATGTAAAATTAGAGAGATTAGAGCGCGCACGGAGGCTTTCAGACAGTCGTTCTTCCCGCGAACCATACGCGACTGGAACAGGAAAGGGAGGTAATGACAGTGGCACGTAAAGTGCCCTCCGCCACACACCGTTGTGTGGCTTGCGGAGTATAAATGTAGATGTAGATGTAGATAACTGAGGGTCACTGTAGACCATTTTGATATTTTTCTCATTTGTGAAACTTAATTTAAACCTAGATTATAGATGTGATATGGCGTAGGTCATCCTTCGATCCATTGTAGAAATAGGAAACCCATTCAGGGAATATTCGTTCACATTTTTGTTGAACGCAGTTGGTTTTTACCATCCTGTTTTAAAACATTTCCTTTTATCAATAGTGCAATTTATAAATGATGTTTTGTGAGTAGAATAAAATTTCCAATGGTAAACTTAACTGCTTTTTCGACGTTATTTTACCAGCTAACTAAAAATAGGAAAGCCTTGAACCCCTTCCACTAAATTTAGTTAGTATTAAGATTACTTTACAGGGAGTGCAGTGAAGCTGACGCTGAAACCATTAAGTATTTGGTTATATCATCGCTAGTCTCACTGAACTCTTATGAATTCTACATGTCATGTGTGGTCTGACGTCTCCTTACCAGCAACAGGTCCCAGGTCCAAACTAGTCAATTCCCTAAAAAAACACGCTCAGAGCGTCGTTGCGCGAAAGTGGTAGGGAGACCCGATATAGAACAAACAGACACCACGCAAAATGTTTAGAATGGCGATGTATCCCAGTTGTTGCAGCCGCTACATTCCTGGAACAATCAAGATCGTTATATAGTAGTGGGAGATCGGCCATAGATCATCTCACTGTGAGGGGGATGTGTGGAGCTTCTCTGCATGCAGTGTACGGTACGGCTTCCCTGCGTGGTGCCGGTTATTCGGCAGTGTATTCCGGCTGTATATCCAGTAATGACGTCTGATTAACAGGGTCTCACCTGTACCGTTGTGTTTGCGTGAGCTTGGCCATAGATGTTAGGTCCTCACAAGTATGTCTTTTGGTCTTTTATGTTTCCATCTATGGTTGTGGTCGTAGTTCCCCAGATTCGGAATAAACGGGTTCTGCGAATGTCTGGAGTTTCTGTATAGTCTTGTGGTGAGTTTGTGGATTACCTCCGTGAGAGTCTCAAGTCGGTATTCCCGGTGAAGGTCCGCGATGCGTGTGTATCGTGGAGCATTGCTTATGATTCTGAGTACTTTGTTTTGTATGAGTTGCAGACAGCGCAGGCGTATAGGCGCAGCGTATCCCCAGACAGGAGCTGCGTACGTCATCAGGGGTCGAATAAGTGTCGTGTACATGGACCTCGACACCCTTCTGTTCAGTGTGCTACGCCTGTTGAGCATAGGATAGAGCTGTTTGAGCCTCGCGCTAGCTCGGTTGGTCATGTGTTGTATGTGGTCCCCCCAGAGTAATTTCCGGTCCAGCCAGACACCGAGGTATTTGACTTTCTCACGGAAACGTATTGGACGTGCACGTAGAGTTATTGGTCTGCAGTAGCGGTGTTTGCGCAGTTGCTTCGGTCTTCTAGTGAACAGAACGGCTTCGCACTTGTCGACGTTTACTCAAACACGCCATTTCTCCAACCAAGGCTCAGCCACTCAGAGTGCAGTCTGTAAGCGTGACGTAATGTTTGATGGTTTCCAATCTTGCGTGAGGATGGCTGTGTCATCCGCGTAGATTGCCATCGATGTGTTGTGTGTGGTTGGGAGATCGTTTAGGTAGAGGTTAAACAGTAGGGGCCCTAGGATGCTTCCCTGGGGTACTCCCGCGTGTATACCGTGTCGTGTTGATTGTTTTCCCTGCACGTCAGTGTTTGAAACTCCTGTCTGTGAGGTATGAGTGTATTAGACACACCAGCCTGTCGGGGAATCCCGCGTCGCTGAGTTTGCGAATGAGGCCGTTGTGCCATAGATTGTCGAAAGCCTTATCGATGTCCAGTAACACCAGCCCTGTTGCTTTGTTTGTGTTGAAGCCATGTGTTCAATGTTCAACGACCCATAAGAGTTGTTGTGTTGTGGAGTGGTGATTCCTGAAGCCGAACTGCTCCGGTCTCAGGATGTCATTTGTTACGCGGTGCCTAGTGATTCGTTTGAGAATCACCTTCTCAACAGTCTTACTGAGCGAGCTCAGAAAGCTGATGTGTAGGTAATGTTGTGGGAGACTGTGGTCTTTCCCCGGCTTCCTGAACGTCAGGACCTTGGCCGTCTTCTAAAAGGCGGGGAAATGTTGGTGTTTTAGTATGGCATTCGTATGAAATCCGAAAATAAAGGAAGTAGGTTACAGTACGCTTGTTCGCCCACTGCTTGAATACTGCTCCGAAGTGTGGGATCCGTACCAGATAGGGTTGATAGAATAGATAGAGAAGATCCAACGGAAAGCAGCGCGCTTCGTTACAGGATCATTTAGTAATCGCGAAAGTGTTACGGAGATGATAGATAAACTCCAGTGGAAGACCCTGCAGGAGAGACGCTCAGTAGCTCGGTATGGGCTTTTGTTAAAGTTTCGAGAACATACCTTCACCGAAGAGTCAAGCAGTATATTGCTCCCTCCTACGTATATCTCACGAAGAGACCACGAGGATAAAATCAGAGAGATTATACCCCACACAGAAGCATACCGACAATCCTTCTTTCCACGAACAATACGAGACTGGAGTAGAAGGGAGAACCCACAGAGGTACTCAGGGTACCCTCCGCCACACACCGTCAGGTGGCTTGCGGAGTTTGGATGTAGATGTAGATGTAGATGTTATGTGTGTTAGGTACTCAGTAGCTTTATCCGTGAACTACTGGAGGACACGGTTTTGAATGCCATCATGACCAGGGGATTTTCTAGCAGCGGAATGCATTATATCCCAGGAGACTTCGGCTGTGCTAGCATGTCGGATGTCGTCGCGCGATGGTTGGGCTAGAATGCCAAGTCGCGCGTGTCCAGCCCTTCGGGTTTTTGGTTTCACTGTGGTGTTATATGTGTTTGTATTTTATCGTGTATGATGCACTGTAGACTGTTAATGTGTCGTTTGAATTAATGGCGCCTGGTGCGCTGCCATTGTCTCCTGAGGCGATTCCTCATTGAGATTAGGCCCAGGATATCCTGGGGCAGCGCCGCACTGTGTTGTTGTAAGGTGCGATCAGGCATGGTGCCTGCCATTGCGTCCTGGACGGCGTTAGTGAGGGTACTGCCTCGTCAATTTCTGCTGTTTCATTAATTTCGTGTGTGGGTGGGATGTGGCTATCGAGCGTTTCCTTGAACAATGTCCAATTCGCACGTCCGTAGTCAAACATCCTGCGTTGTTCCATGTGCTGCAGTGTTTCCTCAATGTATTGTATTACAGGTTGGTGGTTGGAGGGCAGATCGTTTTCAACGGATCGTTGAGTGTCTATGTAATGCCCTTAATGAGGGCCATGTCTAACACGTCTGGCCTGTGTCCCCTCTGACAGGGAATGTGCGTCGGTTCAGTCGGCGCTAGTATAATGTAGGTTCAGCCTGTTGCATGTTCATTCAGTTTTTTGCCGTTGGGATTTCGTATGCGTGAATTCCATTCTGGGTGTTTTTCGTTAAGATCTCCAGCGACTATTACTCGCGGTTAGATGTTGAGTAGTTTGCTGATATTGCGTGTTGAAGTGCCTACAGGACTGTTGTATACAGATATCAGTGTGGTGTAGGCTCCGTTGAACTTGACTCTGACGGCCGTAGCCTCGATTTTTTCCAGTTCAGGGAGCTCTATGTTTGTGTGCTCGATGTCTTTGTGTATGACGATTGCAGTTCCACCTGCCACAGCGTCGCCCGGTCGGTGGGTACGATAGACGCAGTAGCCTGGAAAGTTTAATTGTTTGTGCGGTTTAGGCTTAGTCTCACTCAGTAGCGCGACAAGGATTCCCTTGGGCTCCATGATCGTGGTTCTGCCCTTTTGTTGTGGACCGCGTCTGCATTCCAGAACAGGATCTGTGATAGTGTGTGCGGGTTTGTGTTACGGACCGGGTGTGGTATGTTATTCATGTAAGAGAGTGAAAGAGTGTTCTGATGGCAGTGTGTATGACAGCCCAGTATTGCCCGGGTTCGGCGCTCATGAGCTGGGTGATGATTGTAGTGACGGCTGTCAGCACCTAGGTAAGGATTTGAACTGTCGTGTGTCGAGGGAATAGTGTTTCCAGTATTCCCCCAGGTGATATGTTGGTGTTGAGTGTGGCAGCCTGAGGAGCTGTTGTAGAGTTAGCGGCCGCTTCGGCGGGTATTGGTGTGTTGTTAGGAGTGGCATTTGTGTTTATGTTTTGTGACAGAGGTTGTGGCACCTGTGTTACCTCTATGGTGAGGGAGATGGTAGTGTGGGTTTTTTTTTTAGATTAGATTTACTTTCATTCCAATTGATCCGTAGTGAGGAGGTCCTCCAGGATGTGGAACATGTCAGAAAAACAACAATACATGACAAATATTTAAACTAAAACAAATAAGCTAATGTACCATTCCACAGGTCCCAAGTGGAATGATCGTCATTTTTTAATGAACACTAAGAGTCATTTTACAAATACTATTGCACTGAATTTAAAATAAAAAAGTTTTATATTTATTTATAAGGTAAGAAACATGTAATACAACTACTGTAATACTTATTTACAATGAACACATTACTGCACTGAAATGGTGCAGAAGTTAGATTATACTTACACACACACACACACACACACACACACACACACACACACACACAAATTTTCAGTGAACACATTACTGCACTGAAATTGTGCATAAGTTATGTTGTACTTATATACAAATCAGTTGGTTTTCCTCAGAAATTCATCAATGGAGTAGAAGGAGTTGGCCACCAATAAATCCTTTAGGCTTCTCTTAAACTGAATTTCATTGGTTGTTAAGCTTTTTATGGCTGCTGGCAAGTTATTGAAAATGTGTGTTCCTGAATAATGCACACCTTTTTGTACAAGACTAAGTGACTTTAAATCCTTGTGAAGATTATTCTTATTTCTAGTATTGATTCCATGAATTGAGCTGTTGGTTTGAAAAAGTGATATATTTTTAATGACAAATTTCATTAAGGAATAAATATATTGGGAAGCTGTAGTTAGTATCCCTAGTTCCCTAAACAGGCTTCTGCAGGATGTTCTTGAGTTCACACCACATATAATTCTTACTGCACGTTTTTGTGCCCGGAAAACTTTAGCTTGGCTTGATGAATTACGCCAGAAAATAATCCCATATGACAGTCACGATGTCTTGTTCACTGTTTTCCTGTGCGTTAGTGGTCTTTTGTGGTGATTTGGTGGTCCCCCCCTGGGTTTACGTGTACGTCTATTCCTCCTCTGGGCTTGGGGCTCTGGGGGTTCTTGTGTGGGTGTGTTTTCCTGTATAGCGTGCGTTTCTTCGCAGCACGTGACTTCTGGGAGTATGGTCGTGTTGTTTGGGGGCAATTGATGTTGTACAGTACGACACGCAAACGGGCGGATACTCAAATACGTTATCGCCGGCACTTATTATGCACTTTTCACTGACTCCACTTCTATATCTCATTACTTCACAATAACAGTACCTGCAGCCATCCTTGAACTTCTATAACAATGCCTTTCCCATGCAGAGCTACCCACAACACATCATAGTAGCTCCTGGACCCATTCTTGATTTTATAGTACAGCCGCCGGCAAAGATACTCTGCAACAAAGTCCGCAATATGACAATACGCTCACAAGCCGTGATCTCAAGTCGTACCCGAAGGATCCCCACAACATGACACGAGGAGAATAACCGCCACGCCTTTTCTAAACAGTGGAAGAATCGGATGTCGTCACCATCCTCGCCGACGATGGTCGCGCAGGGTAGTGCGGAAACGTGTTTCATCACTGAAAACAATACTACGACATTCATCAGCAGTCCATGCTTCGAGGTCATATCACGACTCCAAAGAATCCGTTTGTGTTTCGGTGTTAACGTCAGCCTACTCATGGGATTATAGTTACCTAATCTGGCCAGTCCACAGCGCGGGATGACACATTTTCTCGGATGTCAGGCGTAGATGTGAATGTGTTATGATGTGCTTGGTGCACAGTACAGCGATCCTCCCATTTGGCGCATTAGAATCTTGACGACAAGTATGCTTCCCATGACGCTTCCATGCAGTTAGATGTGAGACAACGGTGACAGTTGAATGCCCCACACATCAAGATGCTGCATGAATCGACCAGCCGTACAAATGGAGATCCATAATCAGGCCCCATCTCTTAACACTGTGTAGCTTCTGATAACGCTGTCATACAAGAGTATACATCATCTCTTTTTCATTCACAGTGACATCTCAACTTCTGACGCTTTTGACGCCCCTGATACACCCCATCAGACCTGGTAACTACAGTAAACACGAACAACACTAATGCTCTCTGATGGCCACTGTACTCACACAGATTTGTCACTTTAATGAAGCAGTCATATACCCGCCACCCGTAGTGTGTAAAGTGCACAGAATTACAGTGACGTCCGCCTTCGTCTTCTGGGTACGTCACTTTCCTTTCTCTGGCAGTGTACATAAAATTTAAAAGTGATACCATACAAACATCTTCGTTAATGGATGCGTCATAACTTAGTACAGTCACGGTTCTGTAGGCAGTCGCCAACATTTTTCCCAGAAGGCACTGACCATCGTTTCTCATAGTGAAATAAATATATTAAAACTTACGGCGATTACTTTTGAAATGCAGTTAACTTACTTTTTTCTATTCGTTTTCATTTGACTGTACTTTATGAAGTCTTTCAACGTTTTTTCTAACAAAAAACGCTTATGTGAGGTTTGTTGCAAGGCAACAATTGGCGCAAAATAAAGATTACTGAATGGTAATCTGCAGGTCGTGATGTCCAGTCGCTATGGGGAAACATTTTTGTTTAATTTTCAGTATTTAATTTACTTACACTATAAACCAACAGAAATAATGCTCTCTATATTTTATTTCTTAGTATCAGGCATGGAAAGAGAAGTCAAAGGTGAATCTAGAATGGCAAATAAATTTTCAAGAACAGATAGCACATACAGCGTCCACGAGGACTACTAATGATTTTCCAGGAATTGACTGTTATAAAAGCGTACGGACTTCGTATTCCGTTAGTTTCATTTTGACCTTCGAACAAGCCTCGGCAGGTGCATGAAGTTCTCGGTGCAGGTGAAATCAACCCAACGAGAGAGAAAACGAAGTCTCATTACGAGAAGACTGCATTAAAATTCATTCCATTGTACACCACCAGATATCCTCAATAGTATTTGGCGAAATGTTGTGTTATGCGTGGTTTATTGTCAGTAAGCGACGAGAGAGAACCTTTTATGAATACAAACCAAGTTTGGTTTTATATATATAAACCTCAAACAACTATGTAATTATAAAACTGCAGCGTTTATACTGTGGCTGTTATCCCAACGGTATTCATCAACTGTAAAATATTAAAAGCATCTAAATTTATGTACGTAGTTCTCGTGTACGCTCTACACCCATTCGTGGAACTTTGTTTTCAATCCTGAATTTTCCTTTGCCTTTCCTTTTCATGCCTATTGTCAAACTATTAATAAATACTATGTATTGAACATTATTTTGGAATATTTGCATTTTAAGTAACCTAAAAACTGAAAATAAAGAGATTATGTGTAAACGATTGTGCTTTGTAAATAACCAGTAAACCTCCGATGCTTCAAAGAATCGAACTCCATCTTGTGAAACTTCTGGTTACTTTACAAATGAGTTAATATTAAATATTAGACGTCAAGCAAGTAAGCAAGAAAAATTTTGCAAAAGGTTTGGAACTACGTTTACAGTTTGTTGGAAGTCGTGAGATGCTCTAATTATCAAACACAGGGTGAGCACGGTCTGGGTAATTTTGCTCTCCGTTTTTACTACAAGCAAGTTTTTCATGCATCTTCATTTTTATGGCGTTACATCTGCTGAACTACGTGCAATACAGTTGTAAATTTTACAGGTATATTCACTCTTTTATGTGGATACCGATTGCAAAATATGTTACAAACAGTAAATAAGTAATAACTGCGACGCGGCAGTTATACTGCTTGAACAGCGAAAATATAGTATGTGATAAACTCTTTTTCGTTCATAACCTTGCGGCGGATATCAGAGAGACAAAGTTTAATGAAGATTTGAAATTATGTGGTTTTTGCTAGTGCTCACAACCCCATATAACGCAAGAAAAGAAGTTGGGTATTTGCACGTGTAGAGTTACGCTGCCTCACCAGACATTTACGCGGTTTCTATCTGTGATACATGTCTCACTGCAGTAAACCTTAATGAGTAGCACTTAAATTTTTAAATTCAGTCAGTGACTATACGAAACTAGCTGTTACCTACGGCTGCGCCTTGTATGTGGTGGTGCAGATTTGGTTCATATTCAAATGCAACCCCACTGAAAGCCTCGCACGTGCTACATTTAATGGTACGGCGCCTCTCTGTCTGTCATACAACATTTAAATGACAACGTCATTTTTTAAGTCTTCAAAGCCTCAGAAGATGTATGAGACGCCAGATGCTCAGCGTCTGAAAAGCGACGAGCTTCTGACTGTTCTAATGTCCCTCTAGCTGTTAAAGGCCGCTTGACGTTCTGCATCTAAGTTCAGTCGGATCTTAGACTGTTTCGAGATTTTTTGGGTTTGAGTAACTTCTGCAGCTCGTTCTCTCTTAGAACTATGCACTAAATCAGACGAACTTTAGTATTAATAATATGTTGCTTTATTCGTTGTTTACGAAATAATTTTAAATATGGATCTGGGACTTACCTTTGGATTTTATAGTTTTATCTCGACAATATATCGATGTAAAAACTGGTCAGATTCGCCAGGTGTTGTAGGAATTGTTTTAAAAATTTCAGAAACCATGCACATGAGTAAACACTGGATTCACACTGTCACGAAATCCATACTACTTATAAAATTGATGTATATACACATATGTTTGTGTATGTATGTACGTATACATGTATGTACACATCTCCTCCTAAACCACTGTACCTCTTCCAACCAAACTTGGAACAAGTATCACGTAACTGTTTTGAAATCATAGCTGCGGGTGTAAGAACCACCTACCTAGCAATTGGGTGAAGGGTAATAGCATTGTAGCTCAACGCGCGCAAACATCCATACTTTAATCGTCCAGTGTTTGAGAATGAGGGCACTCAGAATCTACGAAACTTTGTCTTGCTGACGATCCCCACAAAATGAAAAAACGAAAATATTTAATCTCTTACTGCCTTATTGTTGATCATGCACTAAAACTGCTGCTTTAAGCACGACGTTTTAACTTATTACTTCTTCACTAGCGCTGTATTCGCGACACATCTCGCAGATAGCACATTAATACTGTGGGGTCCTCTTGTACATCGAGCCAGATTTTGTAATATAATTGAAGAAAAATGACCTGAAACGATTGTCATATGTAGAAGAGATTCTATTTTTGACACCACTGAACCAAAGATGTTGCCTGAGTGGCAGAATCGATTATAAGTAGGTGCGCGCGGAGCGCAGTAGCAGTTGCTATTGTGCTCTGTCACAGGTAGGATGTAAGACGTACACCTGGTGGTTAACTGTGAGAGCATAATACAATTTTTACGAAATGAAGTGATGAGTGGTATTGTTTGTGGTTACACAGAGCCAGTAAATGTTAGGTCATAGCTATTTCTATAAAAGTATAAACTGTTTGTTACTAATTTGATGACAGAAATAATATCCATTTCATATTCATTGGCAAAGCATATTCTTTTTAAAAAGAACGCAACGTGCATTACATTTAAATTATTACCATTTTACTGATAAATTTTACAGATAATTCTATTCCAAACATACTTAAAGACGGCGTTCACATATGCTATTGAATGTACCTAGAAAAACAACCATATCATTCCCGACGAATTGGTCAAAAGATTTGAAAACATAAACATTGAGCTGCGTAGTGCGAACTTCGATAGAGATACGGGTCAAATATGTATATAAACACGTTTCAAATATGTTAAATGCATTTGACATGCGTGTACATGGGCAAAGCCACAGGTAAAAAAATTGTCCTAAGCAATTGGAACGATTTCATGCAAATTTGGTATGCATATTAGATGCAATCTGGAAAGAAATAATGTGGTGGTAATATCCACAAGCCTCCCAATGGAAGGCAGAATGAGGAGATAGACAGACAATGAGGTGGGGAGAAGGAGATGGGCACAGATGGAGGGTGGGGGGTCGAGGAGATTGGGAAGAGACAGGGGGGGAAATGGACAGAGAGGGGAGAGGTGGAGATAGACAGAGAAAGAAATGAGAGACATGGACGGAGACGTGGGGGAGGAGTAGAAAATCACAAAAATGGGGGAGGGGTAGGTGGACAAAGAAAGGAAAGAGGAGGAGAGGAACAGGTAGAGGGTGGTGAACAGGTGATGGACAGAGAGAGTAGGGAGGTGGTAAAGGACAAAGAGAGTGGGGAGGAGAAGATGGATTACTAGGGGGAAGAGGGGATGGAAATAGAAGAGGAGGAGAACATGGAAAGAAGAGGCACGAACAGATGGACAAAGGGGGAGGTGAAAACTGACAGACAAAGGGGGGGGGGGGCGAGAGATGGACCGAGACAGAGGCAGGAGGATATGGACGAGGAGATGAACAGAGAGAGGAGGAAGAAGGAGATAGACTAATAAAAGAACGGAATAAATATGTGCCCAGACAAGGCCGAGTACTATGCTAGTAATCTATAAAGGTGAGGCTATCGCGACGATCGCTTAACGATTATCGCAGGACCATTATACGTTGAACGATGATCGTCGGTTACCGCTTAACTCTGAACATCAGCAAATTATTGCTTTTTACTAGTATCGTGTTTCCATTCGCAGTCACATCGTTCTAGCGAAGGTTGATAAAATGTGTTCAGCGTTCAGTAAACGCAAAAGAGTGTTACTTAAATAGCTTTTGACTGGTGAGATGGAGGACGACGAAATACTTTTCCTGATGTATGAGACGAAAAGAGCCAAACTACACCGCATGTTTGACCTCAAAAATATCGAACATCGATCATCGCACACCTGTGAGGGGACAACAATAAGTTCTACGAATTTTTCCTTCTTTCTGTTACGCAGCTTGACTCCGTTTTATGAGTAATCAAGGACGATGTCTAGAAAGAATCATACAACAGATAACTGTATCCTCTAGCACTAGAAGAAAAACTGGCTATTACGGTGAGTTAAGTGCTATTGTTATTTACACTCTGAAATTCAATTGCCTTGAATTTTCAGAACTTACACATATTCAATAAAAAGCAAGGATAACAAAAAGCAGTGTATATCGATCAAATTTACTTAAAGATAAAATTCAAACTATACAAATAGTAGGAACGAACAAATTCTTCATCTACTAATTTATGTAAGTGCTTCATCTCTGGAGGCAAAATTTTTCGGAAGTTCAGAAGGAAAGTGAGAATGAGAGAGAAAAAAATAGCTCTGTTAGTGTAGATCTTTGATTTGAATAACCTATTTCAGAATTTGGTGATAACGATTGAAGCTCAACAGTAGCTGAAGAATTATTGCCAAAAATGTGGCTATGGGAAATACTGTAGGAACCACATTATCCTGACTCCATCATTTCAGTTTCAAATCTTGTTATTGTAAACGTTTCAGTTTTTGGACGTTAGTGTAGAGCAGCTTTTAATTTTTTGAGGATTTAGCCAAACTTCTGAAAAGAGGTCAACGACACCCTAACGTTGTTCCACAAGCAGTGCCTTGATAATTTCATTTCGTTTAGGTTCCCTCTTTTCTATGTTGTCTGCAACTTTTGCTCTTTTGTTTGATCTTTGTGAGCTGTGGTATTGTAGGAAGACGCCTTGTTGTTGGCTGTTGGTGCTGAGGTTTGCATCAGTGAAATTGGCGCCTCGTGAAGGTGAATACTCTCTTTTCTTGTGACATATTGAGACTGGAAAAGCTGCTGAAAGGAAGGCATATGCAATGAATGTCATCTACTCATACAATAGTATTAGGATTTATTTGTGTTGAATAATGGTTTCACCCACTTCAGATGTTCTTAGAAATGATAAATTTCGCTACATAGCCCTTTTTTCCATTTTTCCTTAGAGTAGCTGCTGAGTCGATGTTTCTTTTTCTGTGTTTCTCCAGTGGTTTTTGAATTGATCAACCGCAAACAAATTTATAATAGATAAACCCACATAAATTTCTAATTATGTAATTGACGTTAATAATGATTGGCTCTTTCTCTTTTCCAGGCATTTGGCAGCTGGTGAATCCTTCGATCCGAAGTAATTTCAGTTTCGGCTAAGTGTTGTAAGGACACAAATCGACTTACGAGATACGAGATGTACTAATTTTGAGATGGACTGTGTATATCAGCTGCGTTGACGGTGCTTTGCGTCCTGTAGTTTAATGAACTCTACGCTATAAATACTTGAGAATTAAGGCATTTGCGACAGCGGAAGAAAGTGACTGCGAGAATAAACACTGTGCAGGCGATGCTACACATTACTGAAATACCATCTTTGACACTGGATAACTAATACTTTTCTCTGTGGCTCTGTGTCGGAGCGGACCTAACTGTATTGTTGCACGGCAGCCATTACGGCATTAGTTAGAGAATGAAATTTAAGCGCTGAGGTATAAGTGAATATAAATACGAAAGTGGTCGTTTTGTTAAAGAGAACTATCGTATAAATAAATGCTTACCCAAAGATGAGCAATTTCATCATTTTAACAGCTTTGGAAATTTATTTACATATACGCGCGATAGACATTCGTCTCTGCTGCTTTATGAGTACTAGTTCGAGCCTGCTCGTGGTCCTGTTCCGTCGCATACACAGTCTTCGTACTGAAACTGTAATTTACTAATATTTTCTCCTCCAAAGACTGAGACGACTACATTCATACAAGTGCTACGACAGTAAGTGGCCGCTCATATCTAACGTGAGAAGTAAACGTAAATAAGCTTTTCAGGAGAGAGGCATGCAACAGCAGAGGTAAGATGTGCAGATGCTGCAGCTTCGTACCGCCACCGTTTTATCGTTACGGGGACTGTACGAACCTACATTATCCAAGTAAACTTCTTAAACATAGGCATAGCCGGACAGTCTTGAAACTTAAGATCCGTTTAAAGGCACTCTTAATTAAAGAGTAACAACGTCCTTGTGAAGCACATTAACACATTTAACTTAACATTCAAGTAACTTCATTCCAACTTTAACATTTCAAATTTAACAATCATTGAAGTAAATTGCTGTTTAATTTATCTCCCTTCACTTTTCTGTCACCATATAAAAGTGTAAGTGAAATTAGTAAATACATAAAAACGTATGTTAGAGCACTCAAGAAAACTTCAGCGTCATTAATTTTGCCTCCACTTTCTCAAGAAGACTTGAAAAGAAAAGCGAAAAAATTTGAATTTAAATGGGAATTCCTCAACGGTTGAAGCGCCAGTGATGGAAAACGTATTCTAACTGTATGCTCGATAAATTTCTCCTCCCTTTTTGTAACTTCAAGGCGTTTTTCTCAAGAGCGCTTAGGCTGTTGTCGACGCCAATCGTAAATTCATTTATAGCGATATGGAAAACAAGATGATCCTGGAATTTTCCAAATGTCTGCTATGGGAAGACTATAATGGAGGGCTGCTTCCACCGCTAAGCAAGCTACCCAACTCCGACGTAATGTTACCTCGAGTGCTGTTGGTAATGAGGCTTTTCGGTTGAATCAAAACACGTTGAATCCGAAAGGAAGCGCGATCGGGAACAACTTGAAAGCTGCATTTAAATACAGATTGGGGCATGCTCGCCGAACTTCTGAAAATCCGTTTCGATTATTAGCACAAGTTCTTGCATTACCCCAGTGAATCTACTCTTAATAGTGTCCTGCTACTTACGCAAAATACTGAGTGGTGCCTATACACGAAAACTTTCATCTTCTTGTCATCAAAATTCACACAGAGACAGTTTCATTAGTTTGCCAAGAACTCATGGGTGTGTTAACGTTGACGGATTTTTAGTAAAGATTCATTTGCTGCATATTTCAGCACAGATTGGAGACTGAGCTGCCAGGATCAACAAATTAACAAATCTATAGAATTTAATTTCAGTACTATTATTTTCGTCTATGTATTACTGCTATCTGAAAAACCTTGGCATCATTGATCTCACTCATGAACAAATTGACACGAACGTTTCAAAGCTGTCTTATTATTATTATTGCTAACGATATTATTATTGTAACTATCACAAATACTTTTCTCAACTCTGTATACATATTGCTCAACATTATATAATATAATTATGGAATACATTAAATTTTTGTTAATTATTACATTGCAAATTATACAAGTAGTTATTAAAACTAAATACAGATATTTAAATAATAAAGAAGACCTTCCATGGTTTTATAACTTTATTGGCAACCTCAGCCCATATACGGTCCTCGACCTGTTGATCTTTTACAGTACACATTTGAAAGTTGACACAGAGACAGATGATTCGCCACTTCCTCGACAAGATTTTCATCGTCTGTGTCAGACAACGGAGTCATCAGGTGTGTGGTCTTTCAAAACAAAAATCGTTTGCAGCCAACGACTACAGCCAGCCTTTTCTCGTATTCAACATGTACGGTCGTCGTTAACGACTCTTTCGGCAGATGCTCGAAGCAACGTTGCTCCATAATAAATGCAAATCAATAAGGTTTACGATTATTGTTGCACGATCATTGTTGAACGATAATCACGATAGCCGCAGCGAGGAAAACGTACCTTAAACCCTCAGGGTCACCGGCCTCCGGCCAAGTGTGATATGCGTCCCAGTCACGTGCACCAGATCTAAGAATAATAATTATGCTAAAAAATGCAACTTTTTAAAGTAGCATATGTTCCTCTACAGGGCCCAAACTATTTCGACACAAAATTTCGACAAAACTGATGCAGCACTTTAGTCGTTAAAACGTAACAGACGGAGCTACTTTCGCATTTATACCATTAGCATGGGTGGAAGGATAGATTTAATACATTCAGGACTGAATAAGCATTGTATTCGTTTGGTTGAATCGTATTGCTTAGAACATATCAACCAATGATAGACTTTTCACGAATATGATAAAGTTTAAAAGTCAAAAACGACATAACTTATTCAAAGAGTAAATGTTCTTCTCCTAATTAGCTTAATACTCATCAAATCAGCAAATATCTTGTATTACACACTTTTTAAGATATCCTGTAGTTTTTCTCAACGTTCAAGCTGTCTCCATACGAAATTTCATCGAAATAATCAGCGGTTTAGTCGCGAGAACGTAACAAACACAGCTACTTTCGCATTTATGATACAGACATGGAACCGGAAAATAAAATTGTTGTTCCCCCTGGTAACCGTTAAATAGGCAACGTGCCACTAGCTTTGTGAACCACGAACCGTGAACGGGGACAGCTGTTTCAGGAACATTGATTGCTCGGATTAACGACGACGATTCTCGAATGAGGCATCAAAAAGGGAAAAATTTCAATGTTCTCAATTAATTAATTATTGCACGGAAATACAACGCTCGCCCGCGGCAGGGGGCGAATCCGAGACTCGTAAAACAATGAGAAAAAGAGAGTCATAAAACAATGCGCTTGGCAGCGTTTCGTTTATATTCAATTCCTGGGAAAGGGCCAGAAGAACACTCGAAATTGCCAATAAGAAAAACAGTGCTGCAGACGCCGGCAACACGGACAAAGAGAGAGGAGCCGGAATAAAATTGGTATTTAAATTGGAACAATAATGGCGGACGAGCTGCGGAGGCGCTCCGCTCCGCACGACTGCCTCGGCCGCAGCCAAAACACACACGCGCCCAACAGACTCAGCAGCGCCGGAGCGAGATTTTTACTCGCAACAAAATATTGCGTTTCCGTAACGTTTCAAACTCCTCCGTAGTCTCCTTTTGTTTCCTTTTTTCACTGCCTGCCAAATGTGCGACACTAGAAGTTCCTCAGTCGTTCGCTGTGCCAGCCGTCGGGAAAAGGCGCCGCTTCAATTGATGCATTGAATTTTACAGGCCTGGACCGGAACGGGTTTCTTCTGTACCTTTAGTAAAATTTTCGTAACACCGTAGTGCTCGAGGGTGCTATCAAAATTGTAAGGAATTCCAAGTTTGGCATCCGAACTTTACTTTAGATAGAAGAAATCGTCTACGCGATCGGCTTAAATTGGGAATCTGCATAATTTTGCATTGACTTTAGTGACGTTTCTGCCTGTTAAGTTACGTACGATCGGCGAGTTTAGAAATT
Organism: Schistocerca serialis cubense; assembly: GCF_023864345.2. NCBI lineage: Eukaryota > Metazoa > Arthropoda > Insecta > Orthoptera > Acrididae > Schistocerca > Schistocerca serialis. The sequence goes on along the minus strand of NC_064642.1, from coordinate 102,639,534 downwards.
CACTAAGCTTCGGAAGAAGAAGAAGAAGAATAGCAACAACAGGCATGGAAAGAAAACTGACTAATGTGTTTGTCGACCAATAAGAATGCAGCTAAAGGCAGTGGGATACACAGGTCTGACTTCATACTCTGTTACAGCAGAAATTTAAAAAAAAAGAAAGTTCAAATGGCTCTGAGCACTATGGGACTTAGCTGCTGAGGTCATCAGTCCCCTAGAACTTGGAACTACTGAAACCTAACTAACCGAAGGACATCACACACATCCAATCCCGAGGCAGGATTCGAATCTGCGACCGTAGCGGTCGCGCGGTTCCAGACTTTAGCGCCTAGAACGGCTCGGCCACACCGTCCGGCTGAAATTAAATCATGACACTCCACAACAAACTGTTTGAACCTAACCACAAATTTATTTATGTAATTTTCTTTCCTTATACATAAGGCGTACCAGAATGAAACATTCTCATACCATAGTACCAAAAGAAAAAGAGGCAAGTATTTCCTGGGCGGAGTTATGGTGTAACGGGTGAGAATCCTACTTATCAGACGGATTTAAAGAAATTTAAATCAAAATATCCTGACATTTTCGCCATTTTTTACTTTCTAATATTTATATAATGCATCGCGTCATCCAGTACTTGTTATTAAAGCATAGGGTACATGCGTCCCCACTCCAGGTTATTTCCTAATATCTGATGCACCCTCATTGTCGGATACTTCATATCGTAGAAGCATCACCCTCTATAGAGGAACATAAATTTGTGTCTATTTCTTCTTATACCCCTCACCACACATGTAAAAGTCTAAGAGAGCTCACTGCGCTTGGTAAGCAATGTGAATTTGGAAACAACGCGAACATATCAAGTTGTTTTCAATGTCTTTGAAGCTGCTACATACGTTGAAAAGCCAGTTCCCTTCTTTTATATCCCAAACTCACCCAGGTCACTTCACCTTTCTTTTTGTGCTACGTTATGAGCTTTTTCATTCAGGTTCCCAAATTTTACTCTACCATAACTTTGACGATGGGCCGTCATAGCTTGGCAACAGATGTAAATTTTTGTTTACTCGGGCGACGACTGATACGGTACAGATATTTTATTGTCTCACGAACAACGGCCTTGTAATATGGGAACAAATAACACTTTCACAAATCAACAGGCTCACTACAAATACATGTACACATATTTTTCTACCTCGTTACAAAATTTGAACCGATTCGGACAAGTTTGAGACACATAAGTGATACACCTAAAGAAAACATATAAACCGTTTCCGCGCATTTAATTCACGTAAGGACGAATTTCCCTTACTACGCCTAGCCTCGGCTTTGAACCATGGTATCCCGACGACGGATAAAGATTAATGGATACAGGAAAATTCGTTTTGACATTATCCATTTACATACAAAACTACGTGGAACGTTTTAGGCGATTCATACAAATTTAAAGTATAGAAAGATGCGCTTCAAAAACCTCCGAGATAAACGTATCTTTTGCACGAAAAATCCAAAACGAGGCACATCCAAGCGAGATCCATATGAGAACCATCAGTCTCTCTCCAGTCTGCAGTTATTTTAGGGTCACTGTTTTCGCGCATAAAATCCGAACGAAGGTTACTATTTTTGCACTTAAAAGCCGAACGGTATGCCCACAAATGTTATCAAATTAATGCTGAACTAATGGCACCAGTTAAAATATTCAGCGAAAGGAAATAAATGATTCGCACAACTTTCCTGGCTACCAGCTCCGGTTCGTCGTTCAGACCTCTCTTCATGAACTGTAGCGCACTTAAAACAGTTGTTTGAATGGTTATATGAATGACCCGTGGTCTAGGGTTAGCCGGCACGGTAGCTCAGCGTGTTCGGTCAGAGGGTTAGATGCCCTCTGAAATAAAAAAAAAAACTGAATTAATCGATCAACAACGCACTTAAATGGATGTCTTACGACGTCCGCCCCGAGCAGATGCAACGAACGAAACCGAACAAAATGAGATTAAAAAAAAAAAGGGGTAGAGACTTTGATTCATAATGAAAACGTCTTAAGTCCCGGGTTCGATCCCCGCCACTGCCTCAATTTTGATAAATAATCAGCATTGGCGGCCGAAGACTTCCGGCATAAGAAGTCAGCCTCATTCTGCCAATGGCCTCGTCAAAGAGAACGGAGGAGCGGATAGAGATTCAGGGCACTCTCTTGTCCTACGGGTGGGAAATTGCCCCTAAAGGCGGAAGAATCAGCAATGATCAACGACATGAGGATGCCGAAGGCAACGGAAAACACTGTATTAAAGACACGTAACGTGTATCCACAGGACATGTGGCCTGTAATTAAAGAAGTGTCATGATGATCTCTCCATTGGCAAAAGATTCCGGAATCGGAATAGTCCCCCATTCGGATCTCCGGGAGGGGACTGCCAAGGGGGAGGTTACCATGAGAAAAGGATTGAATAATCAACGAAAGGATAACGTTCTACGAGTCGGGGCGTGGAATGTCAGAAGCATGAACGTGGTAGGGAAACTAGAAAAACTGAAAAGGGAAATAAAAAGGCTCGATCTAAATATGGTAGGGTTCAGTGAAGTGAAGTGGAAGGAAGACAAAGATTTCTGGTCAGATGAGTATCGGGTAATATCAACAGTAGCAGAAAATTGTATAACAGGTGTAGGATTCGTTATGAATAGGAAGGTGGGGCAGAGGGTGTGTTACTGTGAACAGTTCAGTGACCGGGTTGTTCTAATCAGAATCGACAGCAGACCAACACCGACAACGATAGTTCAGGTATACATTGCCGACGTCGCAGGCTGAAGATGAACAGATAGAGAAAGTGTATGAGGATACTGAAAGGATAACGCAGTATGTAAAGGGGGACGAAAATCTAATAGTCATGGACGACTGGAATGCAGTTGTAGGGGAAGGAGTAGAAGAAAAGGTTACAGGAGAATATGGGCTTGGGACAAGGAATGAAAGAGGAGAAAGACTAATTGAGTTCTGTAACAAGTTTCAGCTAGTAATAGCGAATACCCTGTTCAAGAATCACAAGAGGAGGAGGTATACTTGGAGAAGGCCGGGAGATTTTGAAGTTCTCTAACGCTATAGATACAGCAATAAGGAATAGCGCAGTAGGCAGTACTGTTGAATGGAAATCTCTAAAAAAGGCCATCACTGAAGTTGGGAAGGAAAACATAGGTACAAAGAAGGTAGCTTCGAAGAAACCATGGGTAACAGAAGAAATACTTCAGTTGATTGATGAAAGGAGGAAGTACAAACATGTTCCGGGAAAATCAGGAATACAGAAATACAAGTCGCTGAGGAACGAAATAAATAGGGAGTCCAGGAAAGCTAAGACGAAATGGCTGCAGGACATCGAAAAAGATATGATTGTCCGAAGGACACACTCAGCATACAGGAAAGTCAAAACAACCTTTGGTGACATTAAAAGCAACGGTGGTAACATTAAGAGTGCAACGGGAATTCCACTGTCAAATGCCAAGGAGAGAGCAGATAAGTGGAAAGAATACATTGAAAGCCTATATGAGGGTGAAGATTTGTCTGATGTGATAGAAGAAGAAACAGGAGTCGATTTAGACGAGAGAGGGGATCCAGTATTAGAATCAGAAATTTAAAAGAGCTTTGGAGGACTTACGGTCAAATAAGGCAGTAGGGATAGATAACATTCCATCAGAATTTCTAAAATAATTGGGGGAAGTGGCAACAAAACGACTATTCACGTTGGTGTGTAGAATATATGAGTCTGGCGATATACCATCTGACTTTCGGAAAAGCATTATCCACACAATTCCGAAGACGGCAAGAGCTGACAAGTGCGAGAATAACCGCACAATCAGCTTAACAGCTCAAGCATCGAAGCAGCATACAAGAGTAATATACAGAAGAACGGAAAAGAAAATTGAGAATGCGCTAGGTGACGATCAGTTTGGCTTTAGGAAAAGTAAAGGGACGAGAGAGGCAATTCTGACGTTACCGCTAATAATGGAAGCAAGGCTAAAGAAAAATGAAGACACTTTCATAGGATTTGTCGACTGGAAAAAGCGTGTGACAATATAAAATGGTGCAAGCTGTTCGAGATTCTGAAAAAAGTAGGGGTAAGCTATAAAATGGTGCAAGCTGTTCGAGATTCTGAAAAAAGTAGGGGTAAGCTATAGGGAGAGACGGGTCATATACAGTATGTACAACAAGCGCTCGAATTAAGAACGGTGTAAGACAAGGCTGTAGCCTTCCGCCCCTAGTCTTCAATCTGTACATCGAGGAAGCAGTGATGGAAATAAAAGAAAGGTTCAGGAGTGAAATTAAAATACAAGGTGAAAGGATATCAATGATACGATTCGCTGATGACATTGTTATCCTGAGTGAAAGCGAAGAAGAATTAAATGGTCTGCTGAACGGAATGAACAGTCTAATGAGTACACAGTATGGTTTGCGAGTAAATGGGAGAAAGACGAAGGTAATGAGAAGTAGTAGAAATGAGAACAGCGAGAAACTTAACATCAGGATTGATGGTCACGAAGTCAATGAAGTTAAGGAATTCTGCTACCTAGGCAGTAAAATAACCAATGACGGACGGAGCAAGGAGGACATCAAAAGCAGACTCGCTTTGGCAAAAAAGGCATTTCTGGCCAAGAGAAGTCTACTAATATCAAATACCGGCCTTAATTTGAGGAAGAAAATTATGAGGATGTACGTCTGGAGTACAGCATTGTATGGTAGTGAAACATGGACTGTGGGAAAACCGGAACAGAAGAGTATCGAAGCATTTGAGATGTGGTGCTGTAGACGAATGTTGAAAATTAGGTGGACTGATAAGGTAAGGAATGAGGAGGTTCTACGCAGAATCGGAGAGGAAAGGAAAATGTGGAAAACACTGATAAGGTGAAGGAACAGGATGATAGGACATCTGCTAAGACATGAGGGAATGACTTCCATGGTACTAGAGGGAGCTGTAGAGGGCAAAAACTGTCGAGGAAGACTGAGATTGGAATACGTCAAGCAAGTAATTGAGGACGTAGGCTGCAAGTGCTACTCTGAGATGAAGAGGTTAGCACAGGAAAGGAATTCGTGGGGGGCCGCATCAAACCAGTCAGTAAACCGATGACTAAAAAATAAATGAATGACCGCTGGTCAGGGAAATTCCAAAGACTTTTTTCCCCATGTTTCTTGCTCAAGTAGGAACCGAGCACGAAGACCCCCCACCCCCATGAAACCACGATTATGGGCACACCCTTCTTATGCATACTTGCTGCAGCACTTCCCGTTATTTGTTACATGCATTTGAGTATCTGTAATAACTAAAGATCATAGTATAATAATTGGTGTCATGGATGACCGGCACATATCGTTAGCTGTAATACTGTATCACATATCAACAAAGGAAACTGTTGCGTAAGATTCGCATTCAATTAAATGATTCTTTTAAATAATACCTTTTATCCAGAGGACGCAGGAGGACAAAAGACTACGTTTTATACAACTAACGCTAATTCAGGCGCATCAGCTATAGTATTATTACTGAAATTAAAATCAGAATGTTGAGTCCTTTATATGTAAATTGAAGGTGGTGGGGGAAAGTAGGGAAACGAACTGGAAGAAACTATTGATGCTAGCTGATTCGAGACTTCTCGATGCATCTGCCATCAAAGTTCCTTCCCTTTACGTCAACGCCCCCTCCCTATCATCAGTTTACATGACATGTATCACAGCCGATTAATCCGTGTGGTGTCCGCTCTTCCCAACATGTCCGAGAGAAGAAACACCACCCATTCATGTAGATACTTCATAGCTTCGAAAATATTACATAATTCAGAACCAGTACAAACATTTCTCTCAGATGAGATATTCTACTCGAAAATTTATTCCCTTTAAATTTCATAAAAATTTCACTTATTTTTATTTTGAAACGATGGCACACTCGTCTGAGCATCGCATAATGGATTCAAGAATGCTTACTACCACCTCAATGCGTATTCAAACTAATTAATATGCTACGGAAAACATCTATTATTACTAATACAAATGAATAATTTTGTCATTAAATACATTTTTATACTTCGTTTTTTGACATCCTTAAAATGTTGCAGAGAGGGATGTCTTTAAATTCATTTTGTGTAGGCGTCAAGCTTGCCTTGAGACTGGATACATGCTGTCCTTGGTCGTATAGCCCCCACCCCCTTTTCTTTTTCATTTTGTTCATCAATCTTCTAAATGGTTTGAAGTGGCCTGCGAGGAATTCCTCTCCCGTGCCAATTTTTTCATCTTAGAGCAGTACTTGAAACCTATGCCCTCAATTATTTGCTATATGCATTTCCATCTCTGTCATCTTCTACAGTTTTTAGCCTTTACAGTTCTCCCTGCTACCAAGGAAGTTATTTCCTGATGTCTTAAAACATGTCCTATCATCCTGTCCCTTCTTCTTGTCAGTGTTTTCCATCAATTCCGTTCATCGCAGATTCTGTGGAGAGCCTTCTTATTCCTTATCTTACCAGTCAACCTAATTTTGGACATTCTTCTGTAGTAACATATCTCAGCTGCTTCGATGCTCTTCTGTTCCGTTTTCTCTACAGTCCATGTCTCACTACCTTACAATGCCGTGCTCCAAACGCACATTCTCAGAAATTTCTTCCCCAAATTAAAGCCTATGTTTGATACTGGTAGACTTCTCTTGGCCAGGAATGCCCTCTTTGCTTTTGCTAGTCTGCTTTATACGTCCTCGTTGCTCCGTCTGTCATTGCTTATTTTGCTCCCTAGTTAGCAGAATATCTTAACTTCATCTACTTCGTGATCGCCAATCTTGAGGTTAAGTTCTCACTGTTCTCATATCTGTTACTTCCAATTAAATTCTTCCTTCCTCGATTAACCCTTACTCCACATTCTATACTCATTAGACTGTTCATTTCATTCAGCAGATCCTGTAATTCTTCTTCGCTTTCACTGAGGATAGTAATGTCATCAACGTATCTGATAACGGAAATCCTTTAATGTTGAACTTTAATTTCCCTCTCCAACCTCTCTTTTATTTCTGTCATTGCCTCTTAGATGTATACATTCAACAGTAAGTGCGAAATACTACATCCCTGTTTTACACTCTTTATACGTCTGGCACTTCGTTCTTGGTCTTCTGTTCTTATTGTTACCTCTTGCCTCTTGTACGTATTGCATGTTGCCCGTCTTTTCCTACAGCACAACAACTGCACTACAATACTTTTAATGTAATTCTCATGTGTTCTCGGTTTAATTGATTAATGGTTGATTCCACTTGTTCTGTTGAGTTATTGTTTCTATTGTATTCACAATATTACGACGACCGATCCGATGGTCTTCTTCAGGTGCTGCGTGTTTTGTAGTTACTTTTGCATGCAACCACTGTCCGGACTCTAATTACATTGAGCGAAATTCGCAGCACCGAATGAAAACAGCTCGGTCGGATGTCGAAATATTGTGCATACAAGGCAGACAGTAACATGCCAGAACAACTGGTAGCACACCATTATTTCTTTTTATTATTGTGAAAGCCAAAGTAGGTTGGCTGCAGTGTATAGATACGGTCGATCCCGGTCACGAACGACATCTGTCAGTTGTTAGTTCATTGAAAGCTGAAGTACGAAAAACTTTCTTTAATGTTTACATTGCAAATAGTAACAAAATGTGACAGCGTAAGTTAACTTTGGGACTAGAGACATAAAATCGACTGCAGCCATCAAAATCATGGTATTTCGTACATGAAACCTCTCGGCTGGATTTGTGGAAGTCTACTGCTGTATGTTAAGCGGGGGCTCAAAAAAGTTTCTTTTTAACGACTACCACCACAGATAACACCAAAACAAAATAAAGTATAGTACCGGAAAAAAAGTGCAGTACCCTGAAGCAGAACTTCGTTTTGTTGACTAGTGAGGCTACGGGTAGTTTACCATTGTAGGAGAGTATGACAACAAATACGGATCAAACAGGATCACTAGTACACAGTGTACCCCTTCTGACGTCAATGCGTGTGTGAATTCTCCAAGCAAACGATTATAAGGGTACGTGAATCAATACTGCACATAGCCTGGATAGTTCACTCAGTGAAATGTCGTCATTTGGTGATAGAAACGACTCCGTCTACCACTGACAGTTACATAATCAACATATACTTTTTGAACAAAATAATGTAATCGATTGTATGAGGGTGGTTAAAACCGAAACGCGTTATATTGAAGTCATGTGTTCACGAACTCGTGACATTTCATTGAGCCGCCTATCCAGCACTTGTGCACTTCCGAAACGTTTATGCATTGTGGTCGTTTGCTTCCTACACGACTTTCTGCCGCACCTTCGATTATACAGGTGCCACGTGGCATCCTGCGATATATTGCCTTCACCGTCGTGCGTGTCTTGTCGCAGTTCAACAACGGTTCTTGCAGGCCCTGGAACACGAATAAGTTCTAGCTTCATCGTGTGCTATATGCTTTCGACAGGCCAGATATTTGGTGATCTTGCTGGCCAGGGCATTTGCACACCACGAAGAACTCGAAGCGTTGCGGCAGCCGTATGTGGACATGTACATTGTCCTGCTGAAGAAGTATATTACCTTCCTATTGAAGAAATGGCAGTAGCACGGCAGTAACAGTCTGTGAAAAGTAACGGACACTGTTTACTTTCTCCTGAAGAAACACAAAACACTGAAAAATCATAAGAACTGCAGATTTTTCAGCGCTCTTTTAACTTTAGGACTCTGTATCTCAGAATGAACAAAAATGGAATTGTACCACTCTTGAAATAAGCACTTCATATTCTCTTCAGACAGAGGCCGCTCATGTCGTTGTGCAGTCCCAGTCAGGGAACTATTGGCTGACGTCGTTTCACAGCCTTCTGTGCTCTAGCGTTCTTCATCTTCGTGTCGGTGCTTATCGTTACGCCGGAACAGCAACCACTTCTTGTACAGTCTTGACCTGCATCTGTGTTACTCGGATGTCCAAAAAAATGGTTCAAATGGCTCTGAGCACTATGGGACTTAACTTCTGAGGTCATCAGTTCACTAGAACTTAGTACTTAAACCTATCTAACTTAAGGACAACACAGACATCGATGCCTGAGGCAGGATTCGAACCTGCGAACCTAGCGGTCGCGCGGTTCCAGACTGTAGCGTCTAGAACCACGGATGTCCAAAAGCTGGTCTGCAAAAGTGGGAATGTTCCATTGATGACTGTTAAAATTAGCGACGAATCACCGGTACACTGTGTCCAACATGTGCAACACTCCGTTGATCTGTCCATTCAGCTTCATACAGGCCATCAGTGCAACCGCGTTCAATTGGCTGTAACTGTTGAACGAAAGTACCTACTAGTAGGGTGGGCATGGTTGTGCCCTGGAATGAATATTACAAACACTGTTCTCCTTTGAACTCAGCACAAGTACCTGCCTGCGGAGACAAAGGAGGGCGTGAACAGACAGGCCCCTGAGCGCCCTCGGTTCAGTGATGACCGTAACAACGTAATCACTAACATTAGAACCCCTCAGTATTTACGTACAGTGACAGACAAAATATCACAACACAAAAAAAAATAATTAATGTATAGAGTAATGAAATTTCGTAAAATATGCGTGTGATTAACATTGCATGATCACAGTGCTGCTGAGATAAGCAAGTGCAAATGTGAAATGATAGTTAATAACCGGCAAGTAAACGTTCATGCATTGCATGGTTCAGGTGTCGCATGTCAGTTGCGGGATGGGGTTCCATGCCCTCTGCGCTTGGTTAATGCCGTTTGTGGATGACGCTGGAGTCGTCGGGCGATTATGTCCTATATGTGATAACTCGAGAAGGATCTGGCGATCTATTAGGCCAAGGCAATATATCGACTCTATATAGAGCCTGTCGGGTTACAACAGCGGTATGTGGACGAGCATTATCATCTTGAGAAACACCACTGGAATGCTGTTTACGAATGACAGCACAACAGGTCTAATCGACAGACTAAAGTACAAATATGCCGGTACGGTACGTGGAATAACCACGACAGTGCTTCCGCTGTCACACGAAATCACACCACAGACCCTAGTTAAAGACGCTGGTCCAGTGGTTCTAGAACGCACACAAGGTCGTTGTAGACCTCCAACTTGCCTCCTCTTCCACAACACATGGTCGTCACTGGTACCGAGGCATAACTGGCTTTCATCAGAAGCCGCAAAGCTCACCACCCTGTCCTGCAATCAACTCTCACTTGACACCAGTTAAGCCAGAAATGTCGGCAGTTTGGGGGACAGTAGAAAGAACGCTACAGAGCGTGTGGCTCAGCGGGCCGGTGTGGCCGAGCGGTTCTAGGCGCTACAGTCCACAACCGCGGGACCGCTCCGGTCGCAGGTTCGAATCCTGCCTCGGGCATGGATGTGTGTGATGTCCTTAGGTTAGTTAGGTTTAAGTAGTTCTACGTTCTAGGGGACTGATGACCTCAGAAGTTAAGTCCCATAGGGCTTAGAGCCATTTGAACCATTTTTACAGCGTGTCGCTCGGAGCTGTCCTTGAAGTAACGGATTTGTAGCAGTTCGTGGTTTCACTGTGGTGGCACCTGCTACTCAAACTGCTGCTGCAGATGGAGTAAGTTGCGCCAGAGCCATACGCTAAACGCGTTTGTCTACTCTCTCGTTAGTGCCACGTGGCCGTCCACGTCCAATATACGAGGCCTGTTCAGAAAGTAAGCTCCGATTGATTGTCAAATTGAAACCACAGTGAACATCAGAAATGTTTTACTTCTAACAATTAGCTACACCTTTCAGCTACTACTCTACGTAGTCGCCGTTCTGACTTAGACTTTTGTCATAGCGTTGTACCAACTTTTCAATAGCCTCATCGTAGAAGGCAGCCGCCAGTGCTTTCCGCCAATTCTCCACGCTGGCCTACACCTCGTTGTCTGTGTCAAAATGTTGTCTTCAAAGACAGCGGTTCATGTGACCAGAGATGAAACTCAGGGGGAGACAATTGCGGACTGTATTGTGGGTAATCTAACATTTCCATTTGAAAACGATGCAGGAGCATCTTCATTGCCCCTGCAGAATGCGGCTGAGAATTGTCTTGAAGAAGAAACGCACGACAGTTATGTAATGTTAGCTGCATAGCTTCAGGCGAAATTTCTCACCAGGCCCTCGTATTTGGCGGCAGACACTATTTTCTAGACATCTTTACGCACTCACTGCGAGCTCAGAAATGAGAAGAGCGACGTGATGCTAACTGGGGTTATACTAGAGACACTACCCAACACATCTGTGCAAAGCTTTATCGGATTTTCATAGTCGTTTCCATTTCGCGACCGATCGGAGCTTACTTTCTGAAAGCCTCTCGTACTTGCCACCATACGTTCTCGTGACCACCGCTGCTAGCAGTTATGTACACTGTCTACATTCCTGCCAAGTCTTTGTGCAAGATCGCAAAAGGAAAATCCAGCATCTCGTTCAAACTCTATGAGATGTTGATAATACTCTGAAATTTGAACAGACAAGCCTACCAACTTATGTTAATGTCGCACAACTTCTTCTTGGTGCTGTGATTTTTTTCCGCCAATGTGTTGTACCCTGGTACTGAGGGTGTTAGATCTTTTTCCGGCAGTGCCTAACCGACAGAAAGACAAGGGATTACAAGATACAGGGAATTACTGTTTGAGTTTTATTACACAACCAAATCCACTTAGTGTGAACATATGCCGATTATCAAAGAAATGTGAAAATATACCGACATCTACTAACGGCACGCCGTCTTACGGTGTGTGGAAGGGAGTGATTTTTGTACCACTGTGATCGTCCACGTCCCCACCACCACCCTCCTCCCCAACTACACCGTCTCTCGTGTTCGAGTAACGAAAGGTTCGCGGGAAGAGCGATTGCTGGTCAGCCTGCAGGTGGCGGAATATATTTAACTTTCCTTGCGGAATCGCCCGCCACCCGGTTTGTCACACATTAAAATATGCGCGCCATCAGTCACAGTGGCTGCCGCGTTTCCTACAGCCGCCACCATGGCACGAGGGCGCTGCCATGACCACTTACGCCGCTGTCAATGATATGCAAGAATCGTCTCTCCAGTGGCGGGTCTACTTAAGTCCAAACATTGATGCACAGAGCTAATTATGTGTTTGTCGTTACATAACATTTACGGACTTTCATAGCAGTCAGGTCTCGTCATCTGCGGAACAGTCATTGTATTGAAGACTGGCCGAATTAAAAACCTTTGCAATTGTATGTAGTACTTCAGCTTTCGAATCTACTGCTAGTGACTGACGCTGCAACTACAGCAAACAAGATTATTTCTTACTTTTGTTATTTGATATTACATGTAGACTACATTAATAGATGAATTTTCTGACCACTGACCTCATCTGTTCCTCGCTCCTCTATCCACTCAAGAACCACAAAGCGTGTAACGGACGGCCACTGTGGACGAGCGACTCTAGGCGCTTCAGTCCGGAACAGCGCTGCTCCTACAGTCGCAGGTTCGAATCCTCGCTCGGGCATGGGTGTGTGTGATGTCCTTAGGTTATTTAGGTTTAAGTAGTTCTAAGTCTAGGGGACTGATGACGTAAGATGTTAAGTCCCATAGTGCTCAGAGCCATTTGAACGATTTGCATCTAGTGATTGTCGTGTAATCTTGTAATCAAACAAAAATGGGTCTTGAAACGTCCCCTTTGGAAAATTATAAATTACTGTGCTGGTAAACTTCTACGTTATTTGACTGCTGAGTAAAACTGACATATTCAGACAGTTCTTTCTTTACTTATTCTGATCATCAATAAACTGATACACAATATTTTTAGCGCAACGCAATCTCACTTTCAATAATCCCTACAAAGGAATGGCTCTGATTAACAATAACCTATACCTTTTATGAATCACTCACCTCAGAAAAATCTTCGTTACTCGAACTATTGCAATACAGCGAGCGCCAATACTGCCAGCTAAATAAAAGATTCTAACTACGGAAGGCAGTAACTACTGATGGGCATAGTTAGCAAATGAAAGATTTTGATACAGAACAAACAATGAATTTACCTTAGTAATGCTCAAAAGTCATCATATATATATATATGAGTTCATGATATCCAGTCTTAAAAATTTCCTTTTTCTGACGGACACACGTCCAGATCGTCCGCTCATAGTAACCTCTCAAAACTCTGGCATCTCTCTCCCCACATCCACCACTGCTGGCGGCTCACCTCAAACTACGCAACGCTACGCGCTGTTCGCATCCAACTGCCCAATACTACGCAAGCGAATATTCCAACAATGAGTCCAACCGACCACATACTGAACACAGCACAGTCAGTTATTTTCATATAGTGCGCTACGTGCCGTTACCAACACAAAAAGCTAAACAGCCTACTTACAGTCTTTAGGTCTACTTACGCACACTAGTCAAATTTTTATTTACACTGAGAGGTACGTTCCAATCTCTGCACCAAGCGTAAGCCCTTCATTGATTTTCCTGACTTTTGGTAAAGCTTTTTAGAGTTGCAGTTTTTCTGTAAGCAAGATCATCATCCACGAAAAGTGTCATATCAATTCCGACGTTATTCAATGTCAGTCAAGAAGAACCAAACAGGGATGAGCAGAGGAAGTAATTAATTAAGTCGCAAAGTTTTTGGCGGTGGTAAGAGGGAGTACCATGAACAATACACAAAAAATACAACAGCTCTGAGCGGTGAGGCCGGGGATGAGTGGAGGTCACCGTGGTTCGGGGACAGAATGAGACACTGTTTTCTATTTTTCCGTAATATTTTACTGCTGATGCGGTGCCATAATCGGAGTTTGAGAGTTCATTCTTAATTGAATGCCGCTGCTCGTCGTCCATGCAGTATCTCAACCACCGGACTGTAGTAATTCATGTCATCGCAACGCAATGAAGAGAGAAGACCGTCTCACACCGTGCGGTGAGCACGGTGATACAGTGCGAGGACAAAGGACAGTAAACAGTAGTTCAAGTGGAGATTAGAGCCTTTCCTGGAAGCTTCCTCCGATTGCCGAAGTGATTAATATGACTGCTTGCATAAAGAGGGAAATCCGAGATCGAGTCCCAATGCAGCACAAATTTTCAAGTCACCAGTAAGTAGTGCAGCTGAAGTCTAATCATATTCTATTTGCGAGTAGGTTTCTTCTATTTCGTACAGCTGTAGATCATAGCAGTGTCTACATGCATGTCTGCAAAGGGCTTAGGATGCCATAAACATCAACACTGTGAAATATCTTTGAGGAAATGGGCTGATGCGATAGCGCCAATATTTTCATTTATGAGAACTGTTAACTGGACGCCCTTGCACCATTGCATATGTGTCGTAGAGGAACTGCAAATCCTGCGACTTTAACGGGTAACATCCGGAAATGTTTTCCACGCTGCCTTTGGAACATTTTTCTGGGTCGAAAATTGTGGCGTTCAGAGCTGCTACCAACCGCCCTAGCATACCACTAAGGACTTCCGTCGATCTCGTGTAGTGTTCTCTGGGCGCAAGTTTGTTGCTTAAAGGTCTACAGTCGTTTTGTAATTTGTTTGTAATTTTATTGAAAAGAATCTTGAATATCGTTTCCAAAATTGAGTGTCATCCTGGTCTATCCCCACAACATTTTATCGAGCTGAATAGCAAGACTGAGCACTGCTGCGAGCAAAAAATTAATGAGGATATGTGCTAACAGTTCCTGATTGCATACGTAAAATTTTTTATTCTCTGGTCTGTAGGTGGCTAATAACTTCAGTCGAAACTAGTAATCGATAAAAGTAATAAATTGTGGTCTTGACCAATAGAGGATATTATCTGAATCCAAAAATTGTACTACTACGGCACGTTACATGTCACAGTTTATTGTACACTCGATACTATTAAACGCGTCGTTCCATTAGCCATCCTCGCATTTGCATGCAATAGCGATATCTGTCGTGAGATATGAATTCTTCCAAACATCCCCGAATCATGGAAAGCAGGAACTGTCTGCAAAAGCCGGCCGAAGTGGCCGTGCGGTTAAAGGCCCTGCAGTCTGGAACCGCAAGACCGCTACGGTCGCAGGTTCGAATCCTGCCTAGGGCATGGATGTTTGTGATGTCCTTAGGTTGGTTAAGTTTAACTAGTTCTAAGTTCTAGGGGACTAATGACCTCAGCAGTTGAGTCCCATAGTGCTCAGAGCCATTTTTTTGTCTGCAAAATTCGCTGCTACAGTCCTTAAACCATACCGTTAGGTTCTGTACACATCAATCCTGTTTGAACTCTCATTAATGAAATATACTGACGCATTAGGTGCTGCCATACATCAGCAGCGAAATATGCCGGCACATCATCGTGAATGTATTACGTTCCACAAGGTGAATTTTCGGAGAAATCGAAGGTAACGGCATCCATCAACTTTTCTTGGAAGGATGTCTGGCGAAATTAAACAAGCAGAAGTACCTCAATCCGCAAGTTCAGTGAGTAACGCTGCTGTTGTGAGTCCTGAACAGTATGTGGATTTGCGTCAGATTTTATTCCGAAGCAGGTGGAGATTTATTCGAAAAGTGTAATTTGTAATACCAATGTAATACGAGGGGCGTTGAATGAGAAACGCAACATATTTTTTTTTTTTGGATAATTTCGCCTGAAGAAATTCGAAATTTGCTGTAGGATATCGCGGAAAATTCCTCATTCTGCCCCTGTCATGAAGGTCCGATAGGTAGTGGTACTACACGTAGCCTTCAAAATGGCGTTTTTAAAAAATGGCTCTGAGCACTATGGGACTCAACTGCTGAGGTCATCAGTCCCCTAGAACTTAGAACTAGTTAAACCTAACTAACCTAAGGACATCACAAACATCCATGCCCGAGGCAGGATTCGAACACGCGACCGTAGCGGGCGTTTTTAATGGAGGTGTCATTGAGTCCCTTTTCACGGAGAACTAGAGCATCGACGATATGCAGGGGCGCTTGCAGAATGTCTACGGAGACCTGGCAGTGAACAAAAGTGCAATGAGTCGTTGGTGCGGCGTTTCTCATTATCAGAACAAGGTCGCACAAATCAGTTTGACGTCCTACGTGTCGGCCGGCCGCTCACAGCCTCGACGCCAGCAATGTTCAAACGTGTGGAAAATCTCATTCGCGGTGATAGTCGGATTAAGCAGACACCTCGCTGGACAACTAGTCGTCTCATGGTGACGAACTCGTCCTCCAGCTAGGATACTCAAAGGTCTGGGTCCACGCACCTTCCATTTGATCGTCCCAATGAAGGATGCAATATTCGGGAAGCAGTACTTGGATGATGGTCAGGTTATCGATGCAGCGAGATGTTGGCTCCAACGCCGACCAGTAGAGTGGTACAACACTGGTACACAGGCCCTCCCAGTAAGGTGGTGTATGGCTTTCGCATTGAACAAAAATTACGTTGAAAAATAGGGTTTTGTACCCGGACTATTGCGTGATAATATGGTGTATTGGAGTCCCGAATAAAACCAACCCTTTTTTCAGAAAAAAAATTTGTGCGCGAATTATTGGACACCCCTCTTATGTAGGATAATATACCCTGTTGAAAGTGACTTTCCGTATTCACACATATGCAGGTGTCTCCTAAACGGCTTATTTTGGGACTAATATTTACTGGACCGTTTTTGCTTTTGTTATCTTACACTTTCACCGCTGTCAGTAATAGCTGTTAATTATGATATGCACTGTATATCATCACAAAGACTCATGACTGAGACAGATATTTCATTTCGGTGGTAAGAGGGGTGTTTTAATCTGTAATGTAACAGCGAAAGAAAGAGCAATAACTGAGAGCGAATTCTATAGTTTTATTACAGAATATCTGTATTTCAACTATTAAATAGTCATTTAGTACAGTTTGCAACAGGTGACATTAGTCATTGTGTCGTGTAGTAAACAGCATTGGAGGATGTGGGATGTTCAGGAGTGTAACATACTAGTCTCTTGTACACCGAGGTGACGAAGTCATCGAATACCTCCTAATACCGTGTCGGACTTACTTTTGCGCGGCATAGTGCAGCAGCTCGACGTAGCATGGACTCAAGAAGCCGCTGGGAGCTCCGGTAGAAATATTGAGCCAGGTTTACTCTGCAGTCTCCATAACTACGAAAGTGTTGCCGGTGCAGGATTTTGTGCAATAATTGACCTCTCGATTATGTTCCAAAAATGTTCGATGGGATTCATGTTGGGCGATCTGAGTGGTCAAATCATTAGTCCACATTGTCCGGAAGGTTGTTCAAACAAATCGCGAAGAATAGTGGCGCATTGTCATCCATAAAAGTTTCAGCGTTTTTTTTGGGATCATAATGTCCATGAATGGTGCAAATGCAAATGGTCTCCAAGTAGCCGAGTATAACCATTTCCAGTCAATGTCGGTTCGATGGGACTAGAAAACGCAGTTCATTCCGTGTAAACATAGCCCACAATATTACGGAGCTACCACCGTTGCACAGTGCATTGTTAACAACTTGGATCCATGACTTCGTATGGTCTGCGCCACACTGTATCCTATAAATGATCGATGGGATTCAAGTCAGGCAATCTGGGTGACCAAATCGTTCGCTCGAATTGTCCACAATTGTGGCCCAATGATATGGCGCATTCTCCTCCATAAACATCGAATAGGTGTTTGGGACCATCAAGTCAACGAATGGCTGCAGTGGGTCTCCAAGTAGCCGAACATAACCAAATACAATCAATGATCGGTTCAATTGGACCAGAGGACCCAGTCCATTCCATGTAAACACAGCACGCACCATTATGGGGCCACCACCAGCTTGCACAGTGCCTTGTTGAGAACTTGGGTCCATGGCTTCGTCGGGTCTGCAGCTCTTACTAACAGATACCGGGACTCATTTGACCACGTCACGGTTTTCCAGGCGTCTAGGGTCCAACAGATATGGTGGCGAGCCCAGCAGAGTCGCTGCATCACACTGATTTCTGTGGTGGTTTCAAGCTAAGTGAAGGCCGTTGGCCGCTGTGTTGTCCGTGGTGAGAAGTAATGCCTGAAATTTCAGATTCTCAGCACACTCACGACACTGTTGGTCTCGGAATACCGAATTCGTTAACGATGAGTGCAGCTTCAGCTGGCATAGCTTCAACTAGCATTCCGCGTTTAAAATCTGTTAATTCCTGTCGTGGCGCCATAATCACGTCGGAAGCCTTTCCATATGAATCATCTGAGTACAAACGAAGCTCCATCAATGCACTGCCGTTTTATGCCTTGTGCACGCGATACTACCGCCATTTTTATACGTGCATATCGCTATCTAATGACTTCGGCACCTCAGTGCATACCCTATATCAGTCAATATCTTTTACAGTGTCAACTTTAAATTAATATCACTTGTCGTTATAAGCAATGAAGAAGACTGTGAAATTGTAACAGGAAGACAAATTTCCAGATCGATTGCTGTTCTTTTCTCCATTGTCTATAATGAACGATCGCTGCGCACAGCGGGATCGTATGGATTCCAATCTAGTTACCAACTGTGCTCGGTTACAGCGGGTGTAAGTTGCTAAAATTTTGATACCGAACCAAATTTAATTAAGCTCCTTGAGAAATTTGCAGTTTTCAACTACAAACTCGGAACTTCGCGTAGCTTTGGGTTCAAGTGCTTTCTGTGCGCGCTACAGGTGCGTCTCAGAAATTTGGGGTGAAAAGTTTCTTGGAAAGTTGTTTACCCTTTGTCCAGAAGGTAACTTGCAATAGGGTATCTCTGAGCGAGCGAAACTTGCGTCCGCTCTCCAAGCTGCGGCGCGAGATAGCCCGCGGGAAAGGGGTAGAAGGGTAGGGGGAGGGGAGGATAAAATTTCACCAACGTTCTTTAAACATTATGCATCATTACAGGACGCTTTATACTGCGGCCGTATAAGCTTCGCCGAATGAAGTTTGCGTAAAAGTCGAAGTTTTAAGCCGACCCGCATTTCCCAACGTGCGGCTCGTCTCGGATTACGGGATTTGTGTTATAAATATCGTCCGAGCACGCCAGGAAGGTGTTAGCCGCGCTAAGGATTATTTTGCTTTCAGACAGATCCGCTCCGGTGTACAGGCATTGCGGAGGAGCCAAGCCTGTTTCAACTACCACAGCCGCGCGCGCGTCTGCTTTTTTCGCCGGGCGCACTCTGTCGTAATTAATCGGCTGCGCCGCAGCTAGCGCCTGCAGACCGCCACAACGTTCTCTTCTCGTCGTTTTTCACTTTTTATCCCACAGCTCCAGTGTACATAATTTAACAAACTTCAGCAGTTACAACGTGCGTTATCCTACTATGCGGAGGTTAAACTATTGTTTCAGGACGAGTTTAGCTGTGCAAGTAGGACATCAGCGCCCCTTCTCCCAAAAACGAAACGCAGTCACACATCACAGGAGCTCAAAGCCACGTCCCTGTTATTGCAGTGCGCCAACTGGAATGCTCCAGAAGCTTCTCAGCCCGAAATTCATTTGGATGCTGAACGTCTGTGTGTGACTATCTCTCTCTCTCTCTCTCTCTCTCTCTCTCTCTCTCTCTATCTCTCTCTTTATCTTCCACAGAGATACAACTGAACGTTTTTAATATGTTGTCAGATCGAAACAGTATTGCGCTGAAGGACAGGGGCTCTCCGAGGCTTACTGCCCTCTTTTGGAGTCGGGTTACAACAAACTGAGGACTCGGGAATTTATCATGTTTTACATTTTGGATCGAAATTCAGTCTTCAGCTATCGACAAGTTCCATTGCAAATTACAACACAGTGCGAGAAACACTCTGTTATACAGCGACCCTATTATTAAATTTCCATTTCCGAAACGCTTTAGAAAGACGACCAGTGCTAAGGTTGAACAGCAAATTAAAGGCACAGGGAGAAAAGCCATTAAAAGAAGACAGCGCTGTAAGAGTCTTTTCGGAGGAGGAAGAGGAGGAGATTAGTGTTTAACGTCCCGTCGACAACGAGGTCATTAGAGACGGAGCGCAAGCTCTGGTGAGGGAAGGATGGGGAAGGAAATCGGCCGTGCCCTTTCAAAGGAACCATCCCGGCATTTGCCTGAAGTGATTTAGGGAAATCACGGAAAACCTAAATCAGGATGGCCGGAGACGGGATTGAACCGTCGTCCTCCCGAATGCGAGTCCAGTGTGCTAACCACTGCGCCACCTCGCTCGGTAGTCTTTTCGGCTACAAATGACAGACGACTTTGTGTGTTGCACATTCAGTGTGCATTACTACACACTGTAAGTAGGCTGTTTAGGTTTATATGTTGGTAACGCCACGTAGCGCTCTGTATGAAAATCACTGACTGTGCTGTGAGCAGTCTTTGGGCGGTTGCCATTGTTGCAATATTCGCTATTGTAATGTTGGGCAGTTGGATGTGAACAGGGCGCAGCATTGCGCAGTTGGAGGTGAGCCACCAGTAGTGGTGCGTGTGGGGAGAGAGATGGCGGAGTTTTGAGAGCGGATGATCTGCACGTGTGTCCATCAGAGAGAGTAAATTTGTAAGCCTGGCTGTCATGAACTGATATATATATTATGACTTTTGAACACTATTAAGGTAAATACATTACTTGTTCTCTATGAAAGTCTTTCATCTGTTAAGTGTGCCTATCAGTAGTTAGTGCCCTCAGTAGTTAGAATCTTTTATTTAGCTGGCAGTATTGGCGCTCGCTGTGTTGCAGTATTCGAGTAACGAAGATTTTTGTGAGGTAAGTGATTAAAGAAAGTTATAGGTTATTCTTAGTCAGGGCCATTCTTTTGTAGAGATTATTGAAAGTCAGATTGCGTTGCGCTAAAAATATTGTGTGTCACTTTAGTGTTGATCAGAATAGGTAAAGAGCGAAACGTCTGATGACGTTCAGTTCTGCTCAGCTGTTTGAAAATTGAATAATGTAAGAGGTTTATCAGCACAGTAATTCAGAAATTTTTCTTTGGGGATGTTTCAACACGTTCGCTAGTCAACAGCTGTGGCATTGTTAGATAAGTCCATCCACCGCGGCAAGGACGTACCACATCGTATGGGATGTTTCAACACGTTCGCTAGTCAACAGCTGTGGCATTGTTAGATAAGTCCATCCACCGCGGCAAGGACGTACCACATCGTATGGGATAATTGTTTCAACACGTTCGCTAGTCAACAGCTGTGGCATTGTTAGATAAGTCCATCCACCGCGGCAAGGACGTACCACATCGTATGGGATAAATCGGTTTTTAATTGTCTTGGGGACAAAACCGCCTAAACAACGAACTGACATAGGTTATTAATTGACCTGGGAACATCGCATAATAAGCAAAATAACACCGGTTTCTCACTGTCGTGCGACTGTGCTGAATTTACTGCCCACCCTTTTCTGCCACAAGTTGAAACGTCACCTTCCACAACAGATCGCAGTGTCTTGGGGGTAAACATTTGTAATTGCAACACTGAACACAGCATCTATCACATAACCCGACAGCCAGAAGTCACACATGACCTGGACGGCCAGACTGTAGCGAAAGGACGGCTGATTATTCTAGTATTTTCGAAATACCTCTGCAGCATCCACCTCACTTGCCGTGCGACTTTCGGAAGAGCGCCATCTTGCATAAACATGATCCTACCTGAAACTTCCTGGCAGATTAATACTGTATGCCGGGCCAAGACTCGAACTCGGGGCCTTTGCCTTTCGCATGCAAGTGCTCTACGAACTGAGCTACCCAAGCGCGACTCACGCCCCGTCCTCACACCTTTACTTCTGCCAGTACCTTGTCTCCTACCTTCCAAACTTCACAAAAGCTGAAACTTCCTGGCAGACTAAAACTGTGTGCCGGACCGAGACTCGATCATTCAGAATGAGATCCCATGTTCGAGTCTCGGTCCGGCACACAGTTTTAATCTGCCAGGAAGTTTCATATTAGCGCACACTCCGCTGCAGAGTGAAAATCTCAATCTGTTCGCAGAAGCTCTTCTGCTTCTGTGAAGTTTGGAAGGTAGGAGACGAGGTACTGGCAGAAGTGAAGCTGTGAGGACGGGTCGTGAGTCGTGCTTGGGTAGCTCAGTCGGTAGATCACTTGCCCGCGAAGGGCAAAGGTCCCGAGTTCGAGACTCGCTCCAGCACACAGTTTTAATCTGCCAGGATGTTTCATATCAGCGCACACTCCGCTGCACAGTGAATATCATATTCTGAATAACCCTATCTATCTAAACATCCACGTTGTTAAAGGGTTGGAATACCATTGGTGCGCAAAAGACCCTCATAGCACATACAAGTGACGGACCGCAGGACTCATCCCCTTGGAAAAGATACGGCCCAACGGAAAACGATGGCGTCAACGGGCACCACAAAATCGCCTTTGCAGAACTAAGCGGCTCCAGTTGATGTGCGTGCGGCTTTTCCGTTGCCCTTCTTCAGAAATTCTGCTTATTGATATGTCGATGGAGAAGGCTACTGGTTGATTTACGTTCAAATTTTCCGTTGCCCACATTCAGAAATTCTTCGTATTGACATGTCCTTGACGATAGGAATGGGCTTCATCTGTCCAGAGAATGTTCCGTGACCATACATTGCCCATTTCCGAGCGAGCTTGAAATTTAAGAGGGAACATTTGTCTTGGTGTCACGTGTGCTGGAAGCAATTCCCGAACATGGGTGATTTTGTATTGATCGCAGTGCAGGATGTTTCATAGGATTTTATGCACCGTGCTCGCAGGCATGTCCAACGCAAGGGAAATTCCCCGCTCACACTGCCGTTCGACCCATCAAGCAGTGCTGTGGCGTCATCTGCAATAGATGTCGGATCAACTGCTTTCCTCCCTCCTTCACATTGCATTTCAGAAGAATCCGTCCTTTCGAAATTTGTAATTATTTTCTCCAGACCCTTAGCAGTCATCGAAACAATACGTTTTTATATTCTTCAGTGTCCGGAACTTCTGCTGCACTACTGTCGCACAGTAATATTTCTTGTAAAATAGCTTTAGAAGCAGCGCGCGATCCTTCATGCTGACAGCCACGCTGGGCGTCTCAAACGCAATCTAAGGAACTGCCCTTCGCAGCGCGTCTTGGTGTGCACATTCTGACGCTCGTATCGCCATCTATTGGTCAAATTTTCATTTTCTATTAAAATTTTGTTCCATGAAGTTTTCAGCTGCGTCAATAATTCGCTTTGAAGGGCCTCTAGATGGCTCTCGTCATCATTTTGTTTAACATTTAACTTAATGTAGCCACCTCTGGCACCTCAATTCTCGGCGCAAACTGTAAACTACATAAAAAAACATTGAGCAGCTGGGTGTGTGTATAGTGGTCACAAGGTATATTACCATTACATCACCTCCCATTGTATTAAGATTGTCGGTCATCATTGGAGCCCCACACGCGTATTCAACACACTTATGTTCAGTCTGTCAGTATATACATTCTTTCCTCCTCTCACCTGATGAATGAAAAGTATGAATGAGAGTGCACAAGGTACATCTCAGTATATAGATCTGTAGGAGTAAAAGCAGACTACTACCGTGGCGGAATAACCAACCCTGTAAAGCACGTACCAGGTAGCAAAGAGGTTTCTGTTTGCCTTGGACGAAGTATTGTACACGTTCGCACTATAGAATAGGGAGCTCTCTGGGTTTCAAAAGAGTTTGCTCGGCAGTGCTATGGGAGACGCGAGACTGGCGACACCGACTAAGTGTGAATGTGCCTCTTCGTAGCTAATTCATTATCTTATTTTTGTATATTGCTGCTCCAGTCAAAACTAACGTCTTATTCTCATCGCTCACTGCTCGTTGAGCAGTATGCGGAATTTTTCTGGTTAATTTCGAAGCATTATAACCAGCTGCTCCTGACCACGCAAGCAAACCACTGTTCTGCTCTAACTCTGTTGAAACATGTGGACTTGTGAAGTACCTTCTCAGTTCACTCCTATTTGGTTCTTTGGTGATTTCACGAGTATAGTGAAATCGAATAGCTTTCTGAAAAGTCTTTAATTGCGATTTCTGTTCTGAATCTAGTTTACCATGTCTTTGTTGTCTCAGCACGTATTAAGTACCCATCTGAGAGCCTTAAGTTCACAGATCTCGACTCACATTAATGGTTCCTGACCAATCTGGTCAGATATTCTGAATATTACCGCTCATTTTATGCAGAATTTTTGTTTGTGACGATCACGTGTTCACGGACTGTGAGAAACGTTACGAGTCACAGTTACTGATTCTCGGGGTAAAACTTACAAATTACTTTCAGAACTTCTTCTATGTCGCAACTATTAACGGTTTACTATTATCGATGAATTCTTGATCGCTTGCTTCGTGCACTCAGGCCAAGGGAACGGCCGTTTGCCAACCACGTGCATAGTGGTAAAGTTTTTTCCTATTCCTATATTTGTCCTGAATCTCTATAATATTTGTGTATGTGCGTGAATGTCGTCATTGAAAGATTCCTCTGACCCTTCAAAATTTAATAATGAATAATAAAATCGTGCTGGAGTCTCCAATACGCAGTTGTAAATGTAATGTTCTAACTCAGCCAAGAGCGTTATGTAAAACAGAAGTCATCCCCCCAGTTATTAGTTGTTTAGCTTATTAGTTCGTTCAGCTGTTCTTGAATAAACGTGATATTTTCACCAGAGCACAAGCCTAAGTATTCCCTCCCAAACTTCCAATTTACTTCCTACTCCTATCCGTTGTGTAACAAATAAATATGGCCAAGTTATTTATTTAATGAAACTTCCTAGCAGATTAAAACTGTGTGCCGGACCGAGACTCGAACTCGGGACCTTTGCCTCTCGCGGATTAAAACTGTGTGCAGCACTGAGACTCGAAGTGGGGACCTGTGCCTTTCACCGGCAAGCTACCCAAGTACAACTCACGCCCAGTCCTCACAACTTTACTTCCGCCAACATTTCATCTCCTGACTTCCAAACTTCACAGAAACTCTCCTGCGAAACTCACAAGACTAGCGCTCCTGAAAGAAACGATATAGCGGAGATATTGCTTGCAGAGTGAAAAATCCTTCTGGAAATAACGGCAGTTGCTTCGATTGGCTTTCAGCTGTTCGCAGTAAAGTACAGCAAGGATATGTTCGGTAATGTTGCGAGGCCCGATCAGTCAACCATGCAGAATGTTGCCCTTGCAGCTACTGATAACGCTACTCTCTGGTTTCGCCACATATACCCATACGATGTGGTTGCACCTAGGGCATGACTATATTCATCGTAGAGGCACGCAAACCACTCCGCCTCGGCAAGGGCTCTGGTTCTTGAGGGCCAGAGAAAGAGAACGGAAATGGAAACGATGTTCCTGAAGCTCCTTATCAGTTAATTTTTCGTTCATCACAGTGGAAGAAGCTAGCAAAAAGTTTCAGTTCTAAAGCCGTACAGTCCAGAATCGATATGTCAATCAGGCAAGTCATCCTACCGACGCACCAGTTAAAGGTACCCCATTTGCAAAACACGGTGTCCTGCTGCGTGAAGAAGTCTGTAACTGCCTGCTGCATATCTTCGTCCAACTGATATCGCCAACCCTTCAAGCCTTTTTAAGAGACCTAAGGCTTGATAATCGCATGGGGATAGAGACCAGTGTCTTCCACTTGGGTTGGAGGAACTTCTTATCTCTCCCAGACCGATCGGCGTCTTGAGTTGATTCACGACAAGCCAGGATCTAGTAGCACCATCCCACAATGGTGGCTTTCGACAGACATGCTGCTCCATACACATTTTTCATTCTCCGATGCATGTCTGCCGGTGTTGTTTGTCCTTCGACAGCCGAAAAAAGAAAAAAAAACAGCAAGTTGACACGTTGGTCCCTTTTTTGGGTGCATTTGCCAGTAACGTCACCATAGTTCATGTTTACGCATTTACCACACGCTCTTCGGAAAGACACAGATACCACATTGACCCCTCACTGACATGTCAGTGTTAATATACCCGCACATGAGTCGCGTTACGTTGCGTAGAAGCTAAAACAACGCCCTCAAATGGAAGCATTCAGATCGCCCCCTATATATGTCATATTTTTCATGTTATGAGGTCGCATTGCTGATTAATTTGTCATAATCTTTAAGAATGCACTTCACAAACAGCTAAGGACGACGAAACAAGGCCCGTAGTTACATTTATAAATGTCATGTTCAGCAAGCATTAACGATAGTCTCATACAGCCCTGGTACTAGGTTTTAGTCTATTTACTGCCGATGTTCTGAAGAAATTCTCTGTAACTGCACATTTTCAAGTGGTGTAAATTGTATACGAGCCAAATGTTAAAACATGGACAACCCAGCAAATACTCGAATGCCTGAGAATAAGAGAGGAGAATTAACGGGTACGGAGGAAGAGCTTTGTGTTTTCATTTCAATAGACGCTACTCGTATAAATACCAAGTCGTTATAAATGAACGATATGGCGTGATCAGTTGGAAATACGGGTAGCTGCTAAGCCGTCACTTAAATAAATCAAGAAATTATATGATTACTACATCGTCATTCTGAAACTGGACCTATAGTAAGTTATTAAGACAGTTGCTATGACGTTACGCCGTTATAGTGTCGATGATGAACGCAAACACCCTTATTTTAAACATTCAACTGATGCGTTTCATCCATTGCCAAATAATGTCCAGTAGGGAGAATAACAAATGTCAACCTTTCAATAATATGTAGTTCTTCAGTGACGTGAGAACATCGAAGGACGGTCCTTGGTATGGTCTGACGTAAGCTGTGGAAAACATGAAACACCTAAATAAGAGTGGCCTAGCGAACGTTATTTGAACTTGACGCTACTCCATTCCGGTGCTCTACTGTAAAAGCTCTTGTCCTCACAAGAATTGCTATTCCCAGAGTCAACTACATTAATACTATATCAACAATAAATTCTATGGTATTGTATGGACATACGGTTTCCTGAACTTTCACGAACACAGTCCCATACATCAATGAGCATTAGGGGCGTATACAGGAATCGCATGTGGTCATCTAGGCAAAAGTCCTGGTTCAGGTTTGCCTTCTCCTGTTATGAAAAGTCAATGGGTGTCTGTGTCGAGAGGATGTCTGTGAAGTGGACTTGTTCAGTATAGTGTTGTGTTTGTTTTGTTACTTGCCACATGATCGGAGAAGCTGAAATTCGATGATGGCACATAGCTTGCAAACTGTGAATGGTACCAACAGTGCTGCTGTGTTTAACAATGTCCCCATCTGTTTAACAGATCACAAACAAGAGTGGCACGTGCACTCACTCCACCTGGTACACAAGAGAAATTTGAAATTTAACCCAGGGAATTAGCGCAAAGTGATACTGAAGAAGAATTACAGATCGCGTTCAGTGTAATAACCAGTCTAATGACCAAAGAATATGGGCTGAGACAAATCGAAGAAAGACGAAGGCAATGAGGTGTAGCATAAATGCGATAGAGATAAACGTAACATCAAAATTGATGACAACGAAGTAGACAGATTGAAAGGTCTCTGTTGGATTCTGTTGATGTTAATTTCTTACATCTGTTGTCATTTATGGCATACATTCCTATCTAAATTTACTGTGGTGTTTCTGACTCTATCTGGGAGGAGACTGATCAGTGGAACGTGTTACTTTTACACATAATCAAGAACGATTTGTCACACTACTACACTTTAAAATACAGTTTATATGTAGTTCATGTCACACAGTCTCATACGGAACCTACATCTGCTTTCTTTTATATACTGTATATGATAAGATACTGTCATCCCCCTTCCCTTCTGCGTGAAAGGATGAATGAGCAAATGTATTTCTAGTCGCATGCTTGATGGTAGCAGACAAGCCTGTCTGCTAGAGACAAGTAGGACCAACGTCACAACAGGTAGTTACGCTTTCCAAAGCAAAGAGGTTTCTATTCTTGGTATCGTCCTGTCCGTCCCCTGTCATGTTGGTATAGGAAGCTGCCTCTCTGGTCACTTCCGTTTGTATCTGTGAGGCACCCTCAGGAGGGGCCCACAGCAGTCTGTCCATGGCGAGCGTCAGAAAGTAGTAAGATCTCCGGCACAGCGCGTCTCTGCTAAGACTGTAGGACAATGGATTTCTTACATTCGGCCTAACTGAAAATTTAATCACCTTTGTTTCAGGTTTAGATCTAAAATATCTGATGTTATCTTAAATTGCAACGCAGTGTAATCCAAGTGTGAAGTTCAGAATATCTTCCAGTAGCTGCTTCGTCACTACTTTATGAGCAAAGTGGAACCACATGTTGATGATCCATAACTCTAACTAAGATCATCAATTTTAAATGCGAATGTGTGTGAGATTATAACGTCTCGACTTGACAATATTTTTCAATACAGTAACTTTTCTTTGTGTTCATCCCACGTGGGGTGTACTTTGTGAGACCAGTACCACGTGCTTATATAATTGTTTCAACCATCACATTAATAGTATGACGATAGCAACCAGTTCGATGTTTTCCTTTTGTAAATTGCATTTCGATGTAGTTTATTTTAATTATCAAAATGATTGTGGAGTGACACTCTTTTTGTAAACCAAGTTGACCACGTGAAGCATGTGGGGTAAGCATCAAAGTAGCTCTCAGCTATTCTTTTCGAGAAGATTTCACAGACTATTAGTATGAATTTAGTATACCAGTGTGTGGTAATTTCATGACAGACAGGATTGCGCTACGAATGTAACTTCTTTGGGTGAAAATTGAATCGGTTGGTTGTGGTTAATTTCCTCTTGCATATGTTTCAACGTTCTTCGTGTGTTATTTTATGAATGCAGTGTTGTATGCAGTCTCCCAACCTTGGCTCCATATTTGATGTGTTCAGTAAGATTACAAACTCACATTTTCACAGTTCTAAATAAGGCTCCAGTTTAGTTATGAATCAAGTTTAATATGCTGAAAATTTAACGGAACAATGATCAATGTTAAAATAAATGTCCAAATATAAACGGATTTATTTCTTTTTATTTAAATTCTCTTTATACACAGGGTGAGTCACCTAACGTTACCGCTGGATATATTTCGTAAACCACATCAAATACTGACGAACCGATTCCACAGACCGAACGTGAGGAGAGGGGCTAGTGTAATTGTTTAATACAAACCATTCAAAAATGCACGGAAGTATGTTTTTTAACAAAAACCTACGTTTTTTTAAATGGAACCACGTTAGTTTTGTTGGCACATCTGAACATATAAACAAATACGTAATCAGTGCCGTTTGTTGCATTGTAAAATGTTAATTACATCCGGAGATATTGCAACCTAAGGTTGACGCTTGAAACCTCCTACGTTCAGTTGCGTGTTGTAACAAACACGGGCCACGGTCGGCGAACAGCATCTGCAGGGACATGTTTACGACGACGACCGTGTTTACGAGTGTGGCTGTAGTGCACTGTTGTGGTTTGGTCTAGCTGTCGCAGTGTCCGCATGTAGCGCTTGCTGCTATTGTTATTCTGCATTCGTCTCCGCACGCGGACCAACTGTAGTTCACCGTTTTACCAGACTTCTGTGATAGTGTAGTGTTGTAGGAACTGTGACCATGGTGTATTCGAACTCTGAAAAGGCGGAGATGATGCTCATCTAGGGCGAGTGTCGACGAAATGCAGCTGAAGCCGGCAAGGTGTATGCAGAAGGGTACCCGGACAGAGAGCATCCAACGTGGTGCACATTGCAAAACATCTACCGCCAACTGTATGCAACAGGTATGGTCGTAGCACGCAAACGGGTCCGTAACAGGCCCGTCACAGGGGAAGCGGGTGCAGTTGGTGTGTTAGCTGCTGTTGCCATGAACCCACACATGAGTACACAGGACATTGCGAGAGCCGGTGGACTGAGTCAAAGTAGTGTCATGCGCAAACTGCATCGTCACCGCTTTCACCCGTTTCCTGTGTCGCTACATCAGCAGTTACATGGTGATGACTTTAATCATCGAGTGCAATTCTGTCAATGGGCATTAACAGAGAATGCGTTGCAGTTCTACCTGTTTACCGATGAAGCGAGTTTCACAAACCACGGGGCAGTGAATCTGCGGAATATGCATTACTGGTCCGTGGACAATCCTCGCTGGCTCAGACAGGTAGAGCGACAGCGACCGTGGACTGTAAATGTATGGTGCGGAATCATTGGCGACCACCTCATTGGTCCTCACTTCATTGCAGGTGTCCAAACAGCTGGAACATACATCGCGTTTCTACAGAATGATCTGCCAACGTTGCTAGAAAATGTCCCACTGGAAACGCGTCGACGTACGTGGTATCAGCATGATGGTACACCTGCACATTCCTCAATTAATACTAGGCTGACCCTTGACAGGATGTTCGACGGGCGTTTCATAGGACGTGGAGGACGCATAAATTGGCCAGCCCGTTCTCCCGATCTTACACCTCTGGACTTCTTTCTCTGGGGTACGTTAAAGGAGAATGTGCACCGTGATGTGCCTACAAACCCAGAGGATATGAAACAACGTATTGTGGCAGCCTGCGGCGACATTACACCAGATGTACTGCGGCGTGTACGACATTCATTACGCCAGAGATTGCAATTGGGTGCAGCAAATGATGGCCACCACACTGAACATCTATTGGTCTGACATGTCGGGGCACACTCTATTCCACTCCGTAATTGAAAACGGAAACCACGTGTGTACGTGTACCTCACCCCTCATGGTAATGTACATGTGCGCCAGTGAAAAAGACCAATAAAAAGGTGTTAGGATGTGGACGTAATGTGCTGTTCAAGTCTCTTCTGTACCTAAGGTCCATCACCGTTCCCTTTGGATCCCTACGTAATTCGGTGCTCTCCGATACACACGATCGAACAGCGGAGGAGTGGTACTCAAGCGTCAACTTTAGGTTACAATATCTCCGGGTGTAATTAACATTTTACAATGCAACAACGGCACTGATTACGTATTTGTTTATATGTTCAGATGTGCTAACAAAACTAACGGGATTCCATTTAAAAAAAACATAGGTTTGTGTTAAAAAAACATACTTCCGGGCATTTTTTTATGGTTTGTATGAACCAATTACACTAGCCCCTCTCCTCACGTTCGGTCAGTGGATTCGATTCGTCAGTATTTCATGTGGTTTACGAAATATATCCAGCGGTAATGTTAGGTGACTCACCCTATATATATATATATATATATATATATATATATATATATATATATATATATATATATATATCACCGGTTGTCGTAACATGACTATTAAAAGATTATAATGTTAGTCTGGTTGGGAATTTGGTAAGCTAGACTGGATTCCTGGTGAAACAGTTGCTCAGTAATGCAAGGTTAACTTCCCCAGATAGCTCACAGCTTTTAACCCGCTTTTATTGTCTTGAATATCAGCACCACTTTCAGAACAACTTAATGCATCAACATTACAAGATTTAAGCAATCATCAAACCTGAAAGCATACTAACACTTGATGGACGAAGCGAGGACATAAGAAGCAGAGTAGTACAAAGAGGGAGTTGCTGGAGAAATGAAGTCTCCTAGTCTCAAAGACTGGCCTTAGTTTGAGGAAGAAATTTCTGAGAATATACGTTTGAATCGCACAATTGTATGATAGTGAACCACGGACTCTTGGAAAGCCCGCAACGATGAGAATCGAAGCTTTTGGGATGTGTTGCTGTGGAAGGATGTCGAAAATTAGGTGGACTTATAAGAAAAGAGGAGATTCTCTGCAGAATCAGTGAGTGGAGCATGTCGGAAACATTGGGAAGAAGAAGTAATAGGATAACAGAACATGTGTTAACACTTTAGGGATGATATCCATGGCATTCCATGGAGCCGTAGGAGGCAACAATTGCAGGTAAAAACATAGATTAGGATATACCCAACAAATAATTGAGGACATAGGATGCAAGTGCTGCTCTGAGATGAGGAGGTTGGCAGAGGCATCAAACCAGTCAGGAGACAGATGACTTTAAAAAGCTAAAATGAAGTCCGCATAAACGTTACGCCTCCAATTCTCGTTTCTTTTCCAGTAAAATACTGGCAGTGATAATTTCTTCTACCATCAAACCAACTAAGCGTGCGTTGAGTGTTATTGAAGAAGGCTGCGTTGTCAATTGCATCGACGGAATGTCAGATGGAAGTTGTAACCTCCCAACAGATAAAAAATATATAATTATATCATTCACATTTAGTGTAACCTCCCAACAGAAAAATAAAATAAATAATTATAGCATTCGCATTCAGTGTAACTCCCCACAGATAAATTTCGTAACCTACCAATAATAAAATGTACTAATATCTCAACGAAATTGTGGCTCACTTATAACCTTTCAATAATTAACTGACTGTGACTCTAAACTGGTAAATTTGGACGTTATACTTACCTCAGTGAAATTGCAGGTAAACGTGTATGTATCTGCTCCTATATGAAATTTTTCTGGCACAGCGCAGTGCAATGCAGGCCGATAGATTTGTCATGTATAAAAGGAAACAACTGATTTTTCTTTACAATAATTAGGATGACCACGGATTGTAGAAATTAGTAAATTCTTTAAATTGAGATGAATTATTGTCAAAAGTTAATTTTTATAAGAAAGATTATTATTAAGAGATTTTTTTTTAAAATCATTTACATGGGACTTGATATAATAATAGTACATATGCTGCTTTTACCTTATATTACATCGCTCAGGCACCGCCATCGCTCCCCCCGACCGGCCCAGTCAACTCGATACACACGACTGCAAGCTGCTACAAACTCCTACTGCCACACAGTTCCTACTGCGGCCAATATTGCTCTCTGGTCTGAGATTCTCTTATAGCTTACATATCGCAGGCATCGCGTGAGCAATCCATCGAAATTACATCTGCTCGAGTGTGCTAGCAATAAATTCCTTAGTCATGGACCTCTTAGAAAGTAAATTTAAGAATTTTGCAAGAAAGATGTAGTTGATCAAACAGTAATTAATCCGATGTGTGGAATAAGAAGCCAACTTATTATCTTTGTAGTTTTTCTTTGTAAATTATGCAACTTGCCAATTCAGTTTGAAGGCTAATTAAGCGTAGATGTAAAACATTAGTGTTGGAATTTTAACGCAAAGTAGCGTTTGCAGGAGAGTTGTTGCTAGTGGGAGGTTGAGTGAATTACTACTCTCTCTAGTGATTTTCATGCTGTTTAATTTTTCCTGAATCGCTTCATGTGTGCCTACACACAAAAGAGGAGAATGCAACAATGTGTGTGTGTGTGTGTGTGTGTGTGTGGGTGGGTGGGTGGGTGGGTGGGTGGGTTGTAAGGGAGACAGAGAGAGAGACAGAGAGAGAGAGTCTTTGTGAATTAGAAACATAGAGGCAAACGGTGAAGAGAACGGTATGAAGGGTGGACGGGTGGCTAAGGGGACACTGTATTGGAGGACGAGAATTTGAGGAACCCGAGGCGTCTTTCCCTCCTTCCCTTTCCCTTTCCCTCACGTAGCCGACACCCTGGCTGAATCCGGCGGCTGACAGGATGGTGGCGAGCGGCGCGTGACGCTGATTGGCAGCTCAATTGCGGACACTTCACCTCCCCCCACCCCCTCCTCCTCCTCGGCAACTGCTGTCGGCTGTCATTTGTTCCAGAGTTCATTTGTCGAGCGGGCAGCGGCGACGGAAGGGGAGAAGCCCTCCCGCGATATCTTATGCTTCGCCATGAACTGTCTCTGGTCTGAAGAGGGGCAGAGAAGTGTTTCAACGTAATGCCAAATTGCATTAATACGATGAGCACAGTCGAAGGATGTCGCACAGTTAGTTGGGTATTTCTCTGCGAATACGAATAGAAGGAATACGTCTCAGGTATTTTTCGTTTCTTTCTGTACTAAAGTGCGTGTCATATATCTTGGCGGCCGAGTTAAGGTTCGTTCTGCGCATCTGACGTCACAAAACACAGTCAGCCAATGAACAGAGAACAACGTTGCCAGATCTCGACAGCAGTGCAGAGCAGGAACGAGTGTCTTCAGTTTTAGAAACGTTCAGTCATAAATAAAGTAATAGAACAAAAGCAATGTCTTGATAGCAGACTTTCTTTTACAGAAAGTTTGGAAAAAGCATTCTTTATACCAATTGCTTCATACTCTATTAATTAATTAAACCAAACAAGCAATAAGACTCCTAATTCAGGCGATAGCAAGGAAAGGTGTTTGTTTCAGTCTCACGAACTGCTTTTTCGCAATAAAGAACAGCGGTAATTGTTTATTTCCTATTGTACTTCGACGAAGCGTGAGTAATTCATAGTCATACCAACAGTGTTTATAACTAGTTGCGTAAGGTGTTAGAGTCGTTATGGACTTACACTGTTCGATGAGCTGAGGTAGCGGAATGGTTAAGCTGTTGGGCTGGCAAGTGAAAGGTTATGAGTTCAAACATTGTTCGGTGCTTAATATTTTCTTTATTTAAAAACAATGTTGGAGTGCCTTACTTCACGAATTTTATTCGTTTGAATGAAATTTCTAGTGCTTTGCCTCTTCATTAACTTTTTCGCTGCTGCAGACACGTGCTCCCCGCATTCCGCGCTGTGCGCGATTTTGTCATCACTGGACTTCTCGCCTGTGCAGACACATGGTGTTCCCACTGCTTTGACACACATATCATTCGATTTCACAAAAACTATTTGGCCAAAAAATTTGATTTTTACACGTCTTCTTGCCTGATACCTTCCCCCCATAAATGACTTAATTTTGTTTTGATGTGCAGCATTAAATGTAGTAAACCATTGCACGAAATTTTGAAGAGTTTGCAGAGGTAAAAGTCCATAGCGTATACTTTCCGTATGGTCGATTTTAGTTGCCACAATGTTGAGAATGAAATGTGGACAAGATACCTAAATTTCATATAATATTTACTGTATAACAATATCTCATTTAATTTAAGTACCACATAGGTGTCGTATGTAATATTGAGAAATATTCCGTCTTTCGCGACTGTAATAAAAGTTTTATATACACACGGCGCGTTTAGCTTTATTTTAAAGCACTTCCATCGGTGAAAGGTATGGCACATACACAATGGTATTCATGTTCTATATCTTGTTTTTGTTCCACACTCGCAGTTTTACCAATGGTATTGAAATATATCCCTCTTCTGCGACTGTAATAAGCGACTTATTTAGACCAGACGCGTTTCTCTCTTTTGAAGCATCATAAGAGGACTGTATTTTGTGTCCTCCATTCCCAAGTCACCTTCCGTAGTTTTGTGCTGCGGTAGCACAATATTCAACGTTTGTGTTGGCTCACCAGTGTTTTAGCAAATAAATGCTGTTTGTGTGTGCCACACACAAAATTATATTTGACATAGCTCTGAGCACTTCACTGACAGACGGTATATTCAAGTCCTAATGTTTTTGTAAGTCCACAGTTTTGTTTAATGTATTTTGTCTACTTCCTTTTGATTGATTGAAGTGCTTTAAAATAAAGCCAAACGTGCCCAGTGTAAGTAAAACTTTTGTTACAGTCGCGAAAGGTGGAATATTTCTCAATATTACATATGGCACTTATGTGGTATTTAAATTAAATGAAATATATAGGTATCTTGTCCACATTTCATTCTCAACATTGTGGCAACTAAAATCGACCATACGGAAAGTATACTCCATGGACTTTTACCTCTGCAAACTCTGCAAAATTTCGTGCAAACGTTTACTATATTTAATGCTGCATAATAACTGCGTTGAACATCGAAACAAAATTAAGTCATTTATGGGGGAAAGGTATCAGTCAAGAAGATAGGTAAAAATCTAATTTTTGAGCAAAATAGTTTTTGTGGAATCGAATGATAAAGAGTGTCAAAGCAGTCGGAACACAATGTGTCTGCACAGGCGAGCAGTGCAGTGACAAAATCGCCCACAGCGCGGAATGCAGGGAGCACGTCTTTGTAGCAGCGAAAGGGTTAATGCGGCCGTGGTGGCTTTACTTCATGAACCCCCTACACCTACGCTTGCGAACTATGCTATACTATGGCGCTGCTTCTATTGGCGCGTGCGTCGTGTGCAACTGGCAATGCAGCAATCTCCAGCGTCTGGGCGGGCATGCGCGAGCCGCCAAGATAAAAGAATTGAACTATAAATATTAACAATAATTTCAGAAACAGCATCACAAGCTACTGAAATTAACATAGGCTTCCTGTCTGCTTGAAACATTTCTACATTGAATAACCCGCTAGGTAAGGGATGGGTAACAGAATGTCGTACCCACGGGCTGCATTACTTTTTTGCAATGAAGACTCTCACACAGCCTCCTACACAATGTGTACAATGCGGTCAGCAGCATGATAAGAGTAAATTACGTTCGATACTGAGTTCCGCTGCAGACTTTTCTCCTACACAAATGTATTATTTTCAGTAACACTTGTCGATAGATAAACAGAACAACTTCTGCGTAGTTCACCTAATATTTGGATCTGGTACCCTGTATACAAATATAACCCAGAAGAAGAAATACTAGGTTATTAAAATATTATGGTGCGGAAGTAAAGGTAAATTATTCTTTGCTTAAATGACTCACACGGTCCTCAGAGGCAGCGAGTGATACGTGACTTTTGGAAGTGAGCTATTCATACATTTACGCCTATGTTGTTCACAATTATGCCAACAGAAGCACTTTTTCATCCATTTGTGACAGACGTTGTATATGAGCACCCTGGTTGACACCAAATATGTACATACAACAATTCAGCTCATAAGTGTTCCAACATATCTGAGGTTCAGACCACAAATACAGGTGCCCCAAAAGCCCATGAAAATGCGCAGATGCACCGAAAAATGTAGGGAGAGACATAAAAATTCAGACACATGCCTCGAATGGCAAGGGGTTTTATTGAAATCAAAAACGATTGCCGAAACAGGCCTACAAGAGCGGGAGTCAGATCATCCCTGGTCTCGTTGATAAACACCCTCTGGAATGCACGACTTTCATGCAGGGTGGCACTCACCCCATATCGCCGAACGTCTGAGAGACCTCTTGCGCACATCGTTCGATGACGATCGGGTTCCGGTCCGCCGCGTCCACCAGGCTTCGCCTCGCAGGTCCCTGGATCGCAATCTGTGTGCTTATTGGTTGTGGGTTTACCTGATTCGCCAGACTACCGCGATCGTCCGACCTCCCTAGGAGCTCTGAGAGACAACGTCCGACTGCAGTTTCTCACCAGACCTACTGATGAGCTGTACAGAGATTTTCACAACATTGTTCCTAGACTACAGGCATTGCTGGTGAATAACGGCCAACAAGTTGAGCATTTGTTAGAAAGAATATCATCCTTTGTTTGTTCTTCCAATTATGGCTCTTGTATCATATGAAGCGCCATCTGTTTACCATTTTGTGCAATTTCTTTACCTCAATGAAACAACCCGTCATTTCAAATATGTTTGTCAATTTTTACATCCATACGTGCGTTATTCCGTGAAGTATTGAACTTTCAAACGTTAACGAACTTTGTGTCACCCTGTATTCATTCTTTAGCACGATGTATCCTCAGTTCACCTTCAACGGAGCTGGTGAAAGTCAACCATTCCTTCGTCTTGCCCAATACGCTCTCTCTCATCGTCCTTTTAATAAACTTATTATAAAGCAATTAAACAGTATAATAACTGACATATTTTACACTCAAATACCTCAACAAAACGGCTCTTTGACTGGAATACTCTCTTTCAAATTCTGAAAGTGGCAGGGGTAAAATACAGGGAGCGAAAGGCTATTTACAATTTGTACAGAAACCAGATGGCAGTTATAAGAGTCGAGGGGCACGAAAGGGAAGCAGTGGTTGGGAAGGGAGTGAGACAGGGTTGTAGCCTCTCCCCGATGTTATTCAACCTGTATATTGAGCAAGCAGTAAAGGAAACAAAAGAAAAATTCGGAGTTGGAATTAAAGTCCATGGAGAAGAAATAAAAACTTTGAGGTGTCTTGAAAGGAGGATATAAGATGAACATCAACAAAAGCAAAACGAGAACAATGGAATGTCCAAATAAGTCGGGTGATGCTGAGGGAATTAAATTAGGAAATGAGACGCTTAAAGTTGTAAAGGAGTTTTGCTATTTGGGTAACAGAATTACTGATGATGGTCGAAGTAGAGAGGATATAAAACGTAGACTGGCAATGGCAAGGAAAGCGTTTCTGAAGAAGAGAAGTTTGTTAACGTCGAGTATATATTTAAGTGTCAGGAAGTCTTTTCTGAAAGTATTTGTATTTAGTGTTGCCATGTATGGAAGTGAAACGTGGACGATAAATAGTTTAGACAAGAAGAGAATAGAAACTTTCGAAAAGTGGTGCTACAGAAGAATGCTAAAGGTTAGATGGTTAGATCACATAACTAATGAGGAGGTACTGAATAGAATTGGGGAGAAGAAAAATTTGTGGCACAATTTGACCAGAATAAGGGATCGCTTGGTTGGACATATTCTGAGGCATCAAGGGATCACCAATTTAGTATTGGAGGGCAGCGTGGAGGGTAAAAATCGTAGAGGGAGATCAAGAGAGGAATACTCTTAACAGATTCAGAAGGATGTAGGTAGGAGTGGGTACTGGAAGATAAAGAACCTTGCACAGGATAGAGTAGCATGGACAGGTGCATCAAACCAGTCTCAGGAGTGAAGACCACAACAACAACAACCTCAACACACTGTAATGTCCCTGGGTAATGTTATATATTTTAATATTCCGGCTGCAAGTATCAGTGATGATATGCTACTGTCCTTGAGACGACAACGCTCTTCGCTGTGACGACGACGTTCTTTGCTGTGAAAAAAAGAAGGCTTTTTTTTTTTGGCAATTGTCGGAGATAAGAAAGCCGATTGGACATTGTGTTTTTCTGAGGTCAGATAAGTTTACATGTAGACGTAATCTGAAGTGCAGAGGTCAACTTGCGATCGCAGTTATCAAGAATAAGAAAATTTCTCTTATGAAAAAGAAGGTAAATATCGTCTGTGAACTTTTATTCGATGTTGGATCCCCGGACCTTCATAAAAACTATAAGTTTCTTTAGCAATATAGTGCATAGTGATTTATCGCGAATTAACAATATTGGGCGAATCTGCTACTATCACGGTCCGATCGACGTGCAATAGAAATATTGCCGTCAGCTTGTGTGTTGAAGACGTTCACTAAGTGACCAGTTTGTTAATCAGAAGATACCACTCTGCCACTGTTGTTGATCCTTCTCATTCTGAAAGTGTTCCCAGAAAATCTTACGGCGACTGTGAGTGTTTTAGCTGCCAAGAGAGACGGAGTCTTCATCGCGAGTTGTAGCACTTTTCTTCGACTGTGCCTGGTGTTCTCTGAGACCGTAGCAACGGAAACCTCCGACCGCCAACTCATCCTGTACCCGTTCTCTCCTCACAGCAGCCACGCCGAAAACATAGCAATCAATAGTAAAATTTTGTTCACAGATTTTTGTATTAGACTGGTGAATAGTTTTAAAATGTATGCGTCTAGGTACAAAAACAAAAGAGAGTTTAAATGCAGTACCTGTCTTATCTGTGTGAAAGTCATAAATTTTTTTCGACGTACCAGTTCATTAAAACTCCCCATGTTTATTTTATCAAAACAATTACAAAAACGTGAACTCTCCTCTCTTTGCTTCCACTCAGTTCAACACCAGGAGAAGACAAAGTACGTAAGTGTTACTTCTGTTACTTTACTTCAACACAACTGGAAAAGGGACTGCGCAGATATGCAATGACTCAGTTGAGCGCCTAATAGCGACTAAAACACGCTTTACGAGGAAGGGACCGCCGTGGCTTGGAGTCAGTACACCACGAATTACGCTGTCAGAACAGGCCTGACGCACCGGTTCTAGGCAAGCATCTTCCAATCTCCTCCCATTAAAATCCCGAGGAACGTCTGTGTGAGCGCATCTGCGTAAATTACAAGAAGAGGAGAGAGCCTGCTGTGACTCTATATTTGCTGCAAATTTTGTCCTTGCTAACCAACAGCCACTATCTTAAGTATGCTTGTGTATTTCCTGCAAGTAACATGATGTTTCAGCACCTGCTCATAATTCAGTTTGATGTCGCCAAATTCAACTACTCTTCTACACACCATACGTCAGCTAAAACTAATAAGAACTTGCAGCGTGCTGCAGGTGAAAAACAGGTCCTCAGCTTCTCTTATAACTGAAATAAATGGTTGTAGCTCCGTCGTAAGTTGAATTTAGAAGTATCTTTTTTTATTTCTTGGTGATGACAAATGTCGACTTAACGTGGTGTATTTCACTACTGTTAATTCGGCCACAGTACTGTGCTGATCACTGAAGGGAAAGTTTCTGTACATGTGCAACCGCCTGTATTTGTCACACTTACGGGTGATATGAAAATGGATACAGGTGTCATTGTCATGAAATAAAAATTGACAGTCCTCACTGCAACCTATGATGGAGCTCCAATTATTTATTTCAGTTTAAACTAATAAATATTGATTGACCAACTCCTCTTAAAGTATTGCTCCACCTATTAACACTTAGGCTTCATGCACAAACACATGTACTCATCCATTCCGGCACACGAAAAGTTCATCAAACAAATATATGGTGTAATTTAAGCAGGTGATATCGTCAGGAATGGACAACTGTAAAACTAAAATTGAAACGGCGGCTGGGGTGGCTGAGCGGTTCTATGCACTACAGTCTGGAACCGCGTGACCGCTACGGTCGCAGGTTCGAATCCTGCCTCGGGCATGGATGTGTGTGATGTCATTAGGTTAGTTAGGTTTAAGTAGTTCTAGGTTCTAGGGGATTGATGACCTCTGAAGCTAAGTTCCATAGTGCTCAGAACCTCCTGAACCATTTTTAGAAATTTGAAACAAAATATAGAGTCTAATGTTAAAGTGAAGAGCGCTTGTAACATTTTAACTTATTTTGCTCAGATCACAAAGAGAGTCACTTTTGATTTATGATGATACACCCTGCAAGTCACATTTAGGCCAGAAAGATAAATGTTGTATTAACTTCTTGCGAACCACAATGAACTGTTGATGAAAGTAGATCCAATTACAAAATTCTCCTGCGTTAATGTGAATGTAACTGTAACTCTAATGGATAAAAAATTATACCTGCGAGAAAATATTATGTTTTTACTGTATCAATGTAAAAGTGTTCGACTGGTTATATTCTCTCGAAATTCCACTGAAAAATCCTTCTTTAATAAAACTAATTTATTTGATATATATACACTCCTGGAAATTGAAATAAGAACACCGTGAATTCATTGTCCCAGGAAGTGGAAACTTTATTGACACATTCCTGGGGTCAGATACATCACATGATCACACTGACAGAACCACAGGCACATAGACACAGGCAACAGAGCATGCACAATAACGGCACTAGTACAGTGTATATCCACCTTTCGCAGCAATGCAGGCTGCTATTCTCCCATGGAGACGATCGTAGAGATGCTGGATGTAGTCCTGTGGAACGGCTTGCCATGCCATTTCCACCTGGCGCCTCAGTTGGACCAGCGTTCGTGCTGGACGTGCAGACCGCGTGAGACGACGCTTCATCCAGTCCCAAACATGCTCAATGGGGGACAGATCCGGAGATCTTGCTGGCCAGGGTAGTTGACTTACACCTTCTAGAGCACGTTGGGTGGCACGGGATACATGCGGACGTGCATTGTCCTGTTGGAACAGCAAGTTCCCTTGCCGGTCTAGGAATGGTAGAACGATGGGTTCGATGACGGTTTGGATGTACCGTGCACTATTCAGTGTCCCCTCGACGATCACCAGTGGTGTACGGCCAGTGTAGGAGATTGCTCCCCACACCATGATGCCGGGTGTTGGCCCTGTGTGCCTCGGTCGTATGCAGTCCTGATTGTGGCGCTCACCTGCACGGCGCCAAACACGCATACGACCATCATTGGCACCAAGGCAGAAGCGACTCTCATCGCTGAAGACGACACGTCTCCATTCGTCCCTTCATTCACGCCTGTCGCGACACCACTGGAGGCGGGCTGCACGATGTTGGGGCGTGAGCGGAAGACGGCCTAACGGTGTGCGGGACCGTAGCCTAGCTTCATGGAGACGGTTGCGAATGGTCCTCGCCGATACCCCAGGAGCAACAGTGTCCCTAATTTGCTGGGAAGTGGCGGTGCGGTCCCCTACGGCACTGCGTAGGATCCTACGGTCTTGGCGTGCATCCGTGCGTCGCTGCGGTCCGGTCCCAGGTCGACGGGCACGTGCACCTTCCGCCGACCACTGGCGACAACATCGATGTACTGTGGAGACCTCACGCCCCACGTGTTGAGCAATTCGGCGGTACGTCCATCCGGTCCCCCGCATGCCCATTATACGCCCTCGCTCAAAGTCCGTCAACTGCACATACGGTTCACGTCCACGCTGTAGCGGCATGCTACCAGTGTTAAAGACTGCGATGGAGCTCCGTATGCCAAGGCAAACTGGCTGACACTGACGGCGGCGGTGCACAAATGCTGCGCAGCTAGCGCCATTCGACGGCCAACACCGCGGTTCCTTGTGTGTCCGCTGTGCCGTGCGTGTGATCATTGCTTGTACAGCCCTCTCGCAGTGTCCGGAGCAAGTATGGTGGGTGTGACACACCGGAGTCAATGTGTTCTTTTTTCCATTTCCAGGAGTGTACTTCCTGCTGAAAATAGTTTATTACTTATTTAACCTAATCAGTTTAGAGCCTTAAGATATTTCACAAACTTTAATAATTTAAAAGTTCATTCATCAGGTTAGTTGTGATACAATTGACAAAGGTCTCGTTTCAAACACTGTCGTTTGTGTCTTGGATGAATATGTGTTGTTATTGTGACAACATATGACCCATGGCCTAGGGTAGCGTCTTTGATTAGTAGTTAAAACGTCCTCTGTCCCTGGTTTGATACCAGCCACTGTTTAAATTTTGATCAATAATCAACATTAGTCGCCGAAGACTTCA
Source organism: Schistocerca serialis cubense (assembly GCF_023864345.2). Classification (NCBI taxonomy): domain Eukaryota; kingdom Metazoa; phylum Arthropoda; class Insecta; order Orthoptera; family Acrididae; genus Schistocerca; species Schistocerca serialis. The sequence goes on along the minus strand of NC_064642.1, from coordinate 102,596,799 downwards.
GGCTTAAGAAATCTCCCTCATTCTGCCAACGGCCTTGTCAAAGAGGTGGGGAAACTGCCCCTAAAGGTGGAAGAATCAGCAATTATCAATGTCATGAGGATGCAGAAGGCATTGGAAGCCACTGCATTAAATACACGTAACGTGTATCCACCGGGCATTTGACCTGTAATTGAAAAAGAGTCACGATGATCTGTCCATTGGCAAAAGATTTCTCAGTGGTCCACCACTCCGATCTCTGGAGGGGGACTTCAAGGGGGGGTGAACATCAGAAAAAAATCGAAACGATAACGTTCTACGAGTCGAGGCTAGGAGTGTCAGAAACTTGAACGCGGTAGGGACGCTAGAAAATCTCAAAAGGGAAATGAAAAGACTCAATGTAAATATAGTAGGGGTCCAGTGAAGTGAAATGGAAAGAGAGAAGGATATCTGGTCAGATGAGCTTAGGGCAATATCAATATCGGCAGAAAATAGTATAAATGGAGTAGGATTTGTTATGAATAGGAAGGTAGGGGAGAGAGTGTGTTACAGCAAACAGTCCAGTGACAGGGTTGTTCTTATCAGAATCGACAGCAAACCAACACCGACAACGATAGTTCAGGTACGCACGCCGACGTCGCAAAATGAAGATGAGGAGATGGAGAAAGTATATGAAGACATAGGAAGGGTATACAATACGTAAAGGGAGATGATACTGTAATAGACATGGGGGACTGGAATGTAGATGTAGGGGAATGAGCAGAAGAAATGGTTACAGGAGAATATGGGCTTGGGATAAGTAATGAGAGAGGAGGAAGACTAATTGAGTTCTGTAACAAATTTCAGCTAGTCATAACGAATACTCTGTTCAAGAACCACAAGACGAGGAGGTTTACTTGGAAAATGCCGGGTGATATGGGAAGATTTCAGTTAGATTACATCACGGTCAGACAGGCATTCCGAAAACAGATTCTGGATTGTAAGATGTACCCAGGAGCAAATACAAACGCAGTTCACAAAGTAGTAATGATGAAGAGTAGGCTGAAGTTTAACACATTAATCAGGAAGAATCAATATGCAAAGAAGTGGGGTATGAAATACTAAGGAATGACGAGATACACTAGAAGTTCTCTAAAGTTATAGATACCACAATAAGGAATAGCTCAGTAGGCAGTGCAGTTGAAGAGGAATGGGCCTCTCTAAAAAGCGCCATCACAGAAGTTGGAAAGTAAAACATAGGAACAAGGGAGGTAAAGGCGGAGATACCATGGGTAGCAGAAGAAATACTTCAGCTGATCGATAAAGGAGGAAATACAAAACTGTTCTGGGAAACTCAGGACTACAGAAATACAAGTCAGTGAGGCATGAAATGAACAGGAATGGCAGGGAAGCTAAGACGAAATGGCTACGTGAAAAATCTGAAGAAATCGATAAATAAATGACTGTCGCAAGGCTGACTCAGCAAATAGAAAAGTGGAAACAACCTTTGGTAAAATTAAAAGCAAGGTTAGCCGTGCGTGGCTCGTCTTCGTGCCATCTCTTATTTAACATCATGTTTTTGCCGTACTGCCACCTCGTTATGTTAGTTTCCATTACTTGTGTCACTGAGTGCTGCTTTGCGTGCCCATGAGCGGCAGCAGCAGCGCTTATCGATATAAGCCCTGCCGTATTACCTTTACTGGACTGCTATTACTTGCCGGTGTGGCCGTGCGGTACTAGGCGCTTCAGTCTGGAACCGCGTGACCGCTACGGTCGCAGGTTCGATCCTGCCTCGGGCATGGATGAGTGTGATGTCCTTAGGTTAGTTAGGTTCAAGTAGTTCCAAGTTCTAGGGGACTGATGACCTCAGAAGTTAAGTCCCATGGTGCTCAGAGCCATTTGAACCATTTTTTTGCTATTGGTTCCCAGTCGCCGTGTGTCGACAAGTCAGCTGGAACGTGTCAGCAGTTAGTTGGGACCTGGCAGTGTTTGAGTTGGCACGCGGCACAAGTTCAGTCGGGGCGCGGCAGCAGTGAGGTCCGGACCGCCGTGACTCGCCCGACGCTTGCCGACACTCATGACTGGAGTGGGGGCGACTTTGGTTGGTCGTCGGCCGGTCGCCTTGCAGGACGACGTGTATTTGGCCGGTGATCGCTTGTGGGTTGGCTGTGTGTGCCGACTCGTGATTCGTCCCTGTTACTGTAGAGTCACTTCCGTTAGCATTGTGTAGTTCTTCGCGCAAGTGTTCGTGAAACTGTGTAGAGTTTGTATGATTTGACTGACAGGTTATTTTAAATGTTGTCGGCATACTGGCTCTGAGGAGTCGGTCGCTTGGCGTGGAGCAGCAAGGAATTCTCTGCGGGGCGTAGTTTGGCCGGAGCCCATTGCCGGTCTCTACGCGGTGTCTTAAATAATCACTATGTGGACGATGTGGCCTGTTCTACACCTTATTTTAGAGCTATGTGACGATGCTGTGCTGATTATGTTTATATGTTTTGACGATGCCATTATGGCCTAATCACTTTAAGACATGGTCATTACGGCCCGAAACCTGTCATCATCTAAAGAATTGATATTGTGATCAGAGACTGGAATAAAAAACATTTGACAGTATTGGATCACTGTTTGTATACGCGATTATGTCGCAGTTGGTAAATCATGTTGCAATTGATTTTGACCATGTGACACTTTACAAGACAGTAAGTGACAGAATGACGTGAAAAAAATCTAAGAGAGCAGCTCATATTATCTCGAATGTCATTTATGTAGATCGGAGAGGACCTATATCACTTCCTTGGGGAATGCCAGATGTTTTACTCGATGAATTCCCGTCGATTACTACGAACTGTGACCTTCCTGACAGGATATCACCAATTTAGTCGCACAACTGGGACGGTACTCCATAAAGCACTCCGTCTTCAGTCCACGAGTGGCCTACCGGGACCATCCGACCGCCGTGTGATCCTCAGAGGAGGATACGGATAGGAGGGGCGTGCTGTCAGCACACCGCTCGCCCGGTCGTTATGATGGTATTCTTGACCGAAGCAGTTACTATTCGGTCGAGTAGCTCCTCAATTGGCGTCACGAGGCTGAGTGCACCCCGAAAAATTGCAACAGCGCATGGGGGCTCGATGGTCACCCATCCAAGTGTCGACCACGCCCAACAGCGCTTAACTTCGGTGGTCTCACGGGAACCGGTGTATCCACTGCGGAAAGGCCGTTGCCTAAGTGACAGAAAGATGTGCAAAAAGTCTAGGAGAGCTGCTCATATTATCTCGTATGTCATTTATGTAGATTCCTTGGGGAATGCCAGGTGTTACTTCTGGTTTGCTCGATGATATCCCGTTACTTTGAACTGTGACCTTTCCTACAGGAAATCACGAATTTAGTCGCACAACTGTGACGGTACTTCATAGGCACGCGACTGTAAGTCGTAAGAAACGATGTAAAAAACCCTCCTGGGAATTTAAAAATATGGAATCATTTTGACATCCCATGTTGATAGCAAAGAGGATTAAGATAAGTTGAAATATAACTTACGAGGTACGGGCTTAAGGGGGGTAGGACGTCAAACGGGGCGAATTGGAACAGGAGAGGCACCACAGGACACTTTCATTTCTACTGTCTATACTTTTACAAGTAAATTCATTAAACTTTGTGAGCATGACGAAGAAGGATTCAGGATTCCCATTCGTAGCAGCGGAAGTTCAAAAACATAATAAAGTAATTTTTTTTACATGTGAAATTTCATCATTTTTTCACTTACTATTGGCTGCATTTCTTGCTATAGGTACACTTTTCTTCATAGGTAACAGAGACTGCTCGATGAGATTTGCACAGCATACAAACCATACTTACAGGTGTCTGAAACTCTTGAATCTATTTAATGTATGAAAAAATGAATGAGCTGTTACGTTTTAAACTTTACGTATAGGAAAAAATCAAATTTTGTAGTTAATTATCTCAATTTTTACCACAGTTTTTAATAGATTTGGGAAATTCTAGAGTTTTATACACGTGTAAGTATGGTTTGTATGCTGTGAAAAATTCATCAAAGAATCTCTCTTACTTGTGAAGAAAAATGTACCTATAGCCACAAATGCAGCCAACAGCAAGTGAAAAAATGATGAAATTTCAATCTAAAAATTATTTATTTTGTTATGTTTTTGCACTTCCACTGATGTCAGTGTGAATCCTGAATCCTTCCTGGTCATGCTGACAAAGTTTTATGAATTTATTTTTAAAAGTATAGACACTGGAAAATAAAATGTCCCGTGGTGCCTGTCCTGCTCCAAGTCGGCCCGTTTGACGTCCTACCCCCCTAAGTCATTTACCTTCACGATGCGCGCAGTCCGCACTTGCTGCCGGCCAAGGACGGCGGCTTTTGCAGCTGGCTGAAGTAGCCGGTAACAGCTCCCTGCGGCCACCACGCTGACGTCAGCACCGGTGGCGGAGGCGGCCCGGCCGTCAGCCGCTGCCGGTGGGTGACAACTGCAGCATTAGCAGCCGCCACCCACGCCCGCCCACCCCCTGCCACCCTCGCAGCCGCAGCCGCAGCCACCAAGACGGTGGCGCCTCCTCCCGTCCACAGCCGCCTGCCAGCCCGGCCTGGCACCGGCAATAATTAATAGAGCGGCCCTCTCCGTGTCTTAATTAAACTTTCGGCAATTGCGGCCCCTTAATAATGAGGCGACCAGGCCGGAGACTAGGAGAGAATAGTTGGGGGAGGGGAATGGGGGGGGGGGGGGAGAGGGGACAACGATGGCGGACGCGTCCGGCAGGGTGCACCACGCTGGCCGCCTACCGAGCCCGGAGCTGCATTAATAATGTTCCGCACGGCGGCGCCTCGGATCTCATGCATACATGTAACGAGATTGTTACTTGGTAAACTCGGTTAGGCGACGGCCGCGGCATTCGCTAGAGATTGTGCCTCGGTTCTCGGCCCTAGTCGGATCTGACGCCTCCTCACCAACTCCCCCCGTTACCCCCACCTACCGTCCCTAGAGCGGTTCGTACCCAGCCCCGCCCGCCCTCACCAACTAGGCACTAGGCGGTAAGTGAGGTGGGCAGGCGCGCCTTAACAAAATTAGGAAATCAGCGGGGCGCCCCGATGCCGCTGCTGCCTCGTGGCGTGCAACCGCGCTCCGGTGCCACGCCCCAGCGTCGGCAGGTGGCTGCGTCACGCACTAGGAGCTCGAGCAGAGACGTTTTATCCGTGCTGCACGTCTGTAGTCTCTGAACTAGAGAGTGGGGAAAGCGACATTAGCTGTATTACTAATGTCTGTTTCTCCTGTAGTGTTGACATGGGCTACTAACAACGGAAACCGCCCATTGTACCCCCTCAGATTTACTGGTAGAATAGCCCAGCGGTTAGCCCGTCAAAAACGGAGCACTGATCAAGCATGAAAACGGGAAGAAAATGTACGGAACTGTAAAAAAAAGCAAAATAGATACAGAGAATGGTCCAAGGTTAAAAACATAGAGCTGCCTTAAAGATCAAACGAAACTGTAGCGCACTTGTCCCTACTAGAAAACAATATCATAATTTGGAAATGATGCACGAAAAAATTTGCACCTATCAACAGAACCTGAGAAAGTCATGCACCAATAACTGCAGCTTTCCAACTCTATTGGAAATGTTACCCGTCCCCAAAGAATAAGAGTTATTCGTAACTTCTGGGACAGTTAGTGTTTTACGCGTTAACAAACAAAACTTAGAACTTAGAAGAGTACATGTTTTATAATGGAGAAGAACATTTTAATTTCAAGAAGAATAGCAAGTATAACGAATGCATTAAAAACCTTTTATCTATCGATTTATGTGGGCTACAAATAGGAGGACAGTTTTCTCCATAGAAGCAGAATACTTATTCTTTCTGTTCTATTATTCCGGAATCTTTCTTATGTTGGTTCTAAATAGAGAACAGTTCTAATTTATCAAAACCTCTCTGGCGCTGAATTTTGTTTCACTTGTTGATAAATGAATGACTTCTTTACAGGCATCACATGCATCCATTGCATAATCACTTAAATTGTGGAAATGTTTTCGAATGTACGTTTGCTATGGATTTTGCGGTCACCTTTTTGCCTGTTATAAGCTATGTCCCACAAGGAACTCTCGCCCTTGGAGGTGGCAATCTGTTATTCATCTTACCGTGATTACTACTTCAATCTTGTCTTACAATTTAAGGCATATATGGAAACAAACATGTGACGGTACGTCGCGTCGAACTTTCTTTCCTTCAAAAAAAAAAAAACGTGAATAAAGAAAAAGGCGTCGGGGTTAAGTGGTCAAAGTGTTGGATAGCCAAGCGGGTGTGCCGCGTTCTAAGCTTCGATGTCTCATTTTTTTTCACATCATTATGAACTGCCAATCCGGTCATTGAAGTGTTTGTTCTCTTTCTGTAGTCTCGGCAGATGTCATACTATGAATTGTTCATAGAATATGAGTCATGTGGTATGAATACGTTACCTACCCAGGTGAACGTGATGAGTGGTGAGAGCAGGCGAAGTACCACATAGACGTCTCACAGAAATGAAAATAACAAATAAACGGGTGGAAACTTTGTTACAACAAAGGAATTTAAGGGTCGAAAGAACGGAAAGCAACTTGAAAAACGTTAAAAACGTATGTTTTGCCAGAGCACAGAGAAACTGTGTGACCTGGAAACTGTTGCGTTCATTTGTTGCACTATATGTCACATTTCCAATTGAAATTATATCTCCTTGACAACTCCTTCTATACCATAGATGAATTAATGAATAGGAATAAGTAAATCTATAAATATAGTATATGAATGTTGAGCCATTTGAGGGAATCGGGTAAATAATAGAAATATCGTTCCACATCATAACAGCTACCGTACCGTGGGATCGATCACTGGAACACGCTACCAACCAACTAACTAACTAACTACCTTTGGAATGATCACATTCACATTCACACGAACACGTAAATAGGGCAAGGAGGCATATCTCACTCACTCACCAGGCGGACAAATTAGAAATTCCTCGCATATGTCACACGTCCTGTTAACGCCGTGTACGACACACTGGACGTGTTTTCCGGTGAAGATTTTGTTTGACTTGTCGCCTTGTCATCAAACGTTTGCTGTTTCCATTTGAAAGCCACTTCCTTTCGGCTGCTAAAAAAGTGATTGCGCAGGACCAACTATCATTATAGGTCCCTTCCTTACATCTCGCTGTTGCAAACGGACGTTACACATTAACAGAGACACAAATTTGGATTAAGTGAAAAGCGTAAAATAAAGGATAAAATAATTAACATGAGGGACGTTTCAACACAGCTCACCCGCTTGGCAGTCCAACATCGTGACGACTTACCCATGACGTAGTTGCTGTTCCAGGTTCCTCTACACTGCTGTAGCGGCACCACTGTTTAGGATAGGGAAAGTTAGTTTCGAGCGATAATCGGAGCACGAGTTACAGCCAGGTGCAGGCCAGATTGCTGTAAGCTACGCATACCAGCAGTTGCGAAGGCAAATAGAGGCTCTCATTAGAAAACAACACCAGTTTGTACTTGGCTGCGTGCCTCTGTTTCGCTACTGCACCGCTGCACGTCACATACGCATAACACTTTGGTTGGCCAGTGGCCCTCTTCTGCCTGTGACTTGCGCCATGAAAACTGCAGTGTGCGCCCTCTCCGGCAGTTCTGCGCCCGCGTGGCCTCTATTTGCCTTGGCAACTGCTGGCATGCGTAACTTACAGCAATCCGGCCCACACTTGACTGTAACTCGTGCTTCGAATACAGCATACAACTAGCTTTCCCTATCCAGAACGGTGGTGCCACTACACTGCACTTCCTGTTCCTCGACCGTCCACTGTTTCTATTTTGCTTTTCATTTACGGTCAGTGCACCATCTTCCTGTTTTCATGCTTGGTCTGTCTTCAGTTTTTGACGGGCTGCCCACTGGGTCCTCCTACCACTAAATCTGATGAGGGTTCAATGCGGAGTTTCCCTTGTTAGTGAAGTTCAGGGTGAGACAAGAAGTCGTTAACATTAATTGGGTGTTCTCTCTTTTCCCTTTTTTCGCAGATTAAACAATGGTGCCCCGATATTCCACAAAGGAACAAAGGAAGATAGCTGCCTGAATGGAGGTCTTTCAGTCCCTGAGAATCGTACAAGAAAAATTCAAGGCCTGGACCGGATACGATGCACCATTGCAACCTACATCTAGTAGGAACTACGAAGCTGTGTAATGAAGGGAACCGTTCAAGATGATTGTAAGGGAAACAGGGGTAGAAAGAGGCCTGACCGAATGAACTCAAGAGAATATCATACTCATCTTTGGTAGTGAAGGTAGCCAGCTCCACGAAGTTCTCGTGCAGACTCTCTAGAGACTAATATATCTCTAACGCCAGTGGTTAGAATTTTGTACCGTAATTTAGGAATTAAACAGTAACTATGGCAAATTGTGCAGCAGGTCGCAGACGTGTAAAAGCAAGCAGGTGTAAGTGCTGCACAAATAATCTTGGAAATGGTGCACATGGAGTCTGACATCCTGTTCAGGTTTTCTGATGGTGCAGCATTCCAGAACACTGGTCGTATAAACGAGCACAGGTGTGTCATCTGGTCCACCGAACAGCCTTCGGAATTTCGAGAGCACTTTTTTTTTTTTTTTTTTTTTTTTGTTAAGGGACAGACCTTCAGGGAAGAGAATTACCTTGCCATGATCAGCACGTTCATGGAGGATAACGCGCCATTTGCCATTCTCCAGCGAGGATACTAGGATGCTTTCAGCAAGACGTCGCCCCTGCCCGTTACGGTCAGATAATTGGGGATTACCTGAACGACACAGGTGGTAAATATTTTATTGGTACAGGTGGCCCTCTCCTATTGCCAGCACGTTCATCCGACCTGAAGCCATGTGAGTTTTGGCTGTGGGGCACTGTCAAGGATCGTGTCTATGCCAGAAAACCTAGCAACTTTGACGACGTGAAGCACCGCGTCACTGAGGTCATCTCTCCTATCAATGCTCAAATGGCCCAGTGAAACGTGAAATTAACAATGGACGGGTTTTGTAAGTTCATTGAGTGGGATGGGTGCCAAACCGAAAACCTGCAAAAAAATCTCTACGTTCTAATTTCATGTGATTATACACCCGCCGGCCGGGGTGGCCGAGCGGTTTTAGGCGCTACAGTCTGGAACCGGGCGACCTCTACGGTCGCAGGTTCGAATCCTGCCTCGGGCATGGATGTTTGTGATGTCCTTAGGTTAGTTAGGTTGAATTGCTTCTAAGTTCTAGGGCACTGACGACCTTAGAACTTAAGTCCCATAGTGCTCAGAGCCATTTTGATTATACACCCGTTTAACGTTATATCATTTTCCCTCACCCTGTGTAAACACTTCCCATTATTGTCTGCACACTGCGTCGCTCGTGGGTTCTGGAATGAGGCTGCCTAAGGATCAGTATAGCTTTGTGACACAGACTGTTAAAGTAGCTCGGTAGAGAGGATACGCAGATCCAGGTTTATGTTTTCTCTTTTTGGGGTGGGGGAACGAGGTCACATTTTTCTACTGTCTGTTTCGCTTTGTATTGAATCATATTATTTCCCTTTCCTTTCTTTTCTTATATATAAGCTGTATGTAAATTGAATGAGCTATAAACCAAAGACACCGTCAAAAGTAAATGAACGAGTTATTATGTGTCAAGGATAATGTTTTGATACATCATTAAACATCTGTATGAAACAAAGTAAGAAATACGCTCTGCAGTTTATTAATTCATGTATACTCACCGCTTTGTTTCAGGAAGTGAAGGCGTACGGACGGATGCTTGGATCCGGCGTACCAGCATTGTCAAAAATTTATACTTCAACCGTTCATTAAGACTATTATAAAAGGTTACTAGAAAAGGAATATATACGCACGGTTATAAGTTCAACTCCTATCCGTTCATCATCACTCGCCGCCGAGATCCTGCATCAAGATGTTCCGTGTAGACAAGAATAATTAAAGCCGTATCTGGAGGAGCGTTCCTGAGTCGACATTGTCACACTCAAAACAATAAACACAATGAAATTAATGTGAAAGCAATGACTCAGACTTAATAGGCACCTATTGAACTTAGGTTACTTATACTAGAATTATTGTGCTTCATTCGTTCAAGAACTTATAGACAGATCGATAGTTTCAATGGATGCGGTGAATATTTGGTACCGCACACTACTGGAAGCAGGAGTACGTAATGCAAATTATGTTTATTGACCTTCAATGTAATGATATTAGTTAAAGTTCACCCAAGATTGTGCACAGATTCATAAATTACCTTCAAAATTTTCTCAACTACACTTCCCAATAAGTTTTTCCAATTATTCAAGCAATTATTAATCCATTTCAACATCCATATACCTATATAGCTTCTCCAGACTATTGCGTATTTATCTTTTTACACTAGTTCCTTATAGGATCAAAACGCCGGTCGCTGTGGTCGAGCGGTTCTAGGCGTTTCAGTCCGGAAATATGTGGCTGCTACGGTCGCAGGTTCGAATCCTGCCTCGGGCATGGATGTTTGTGGTGTCTTTAGGTTAGTTAGGTTTAAGTAGTTCTACGTATAGGGGACTGATGACCTTAGATGTTAAGTCCCATAGTGCTTACAGCCATTTGAACCATTTTTAGGATCAAAACGAGTCTTGGTCATGGAGCGATATAATACATGAAATAAAATCATAAAACTTAATAATAAATATAATAAAGTTTACACTAATCCTATGCAGACGACAACTTTTGTGAATATATCAGCGTAATCAGCAATGTAACACAGGAATTTGCTTAAAGTATAGAAGAGCAAGAGTGAGGCCTGAGGGAATTCTTCAGTTTAGACTTAAAAGAGCGAGGAATACTGCTAAGAATGTTTAATTCTTGTGGTAGCTAGTAGCTTACTAAAATGGATGCGGCAGGGTACTGTTCGACGTTCTTCACAATAGTCAAGAAGCTGCAATCCAGATGCAGATTGGATTTATGCCCAGTATTAACTGTTAACAACGAAGGACATCAAAGAAAATATACGTTGATAGGCCACTGTCAATATTCCGAACTCCTGAACAGGGGTCGACGAGAGGTTGATTAACTTACACAGACTACTACTCGAACTGCCAGTTTGTGAGTAAATGGTACCCTTTGTGAATGGGAAGACTTACCACAGAAAGAAATGCCATTTGTGATAAGCGAATGAAAATAAGCAAAACGGGCTAATTTTCATGTTGGAATTTCAGTTAGTGCGTATTGCTCTAGTTGTAGGCGTAGTGCCATTTAGTTATTGAACAAGATCTTCAACATAGGCTTTGGTCGAGAACTTACTACAGATCCTAATACCTTCGAATTCGAATGGTTCAAACTCACTAATCATGTACCCACTCTCTGTAATCAAAATCATGGTTTTAACTTAATTGCGTATTAGAAACTCTAAAACATTTAACACCAATTTATTTTCTACAAGCTATAAAGTTATCTCTCTATCTCTATTATTTGGTACACTGCCCATATTACACTCAACATCCTTCACCACTAAGCTAGTGCCATCATCGAACAGAAATATTTTAGAATCATCTGTCATATTAAGAGGTCTATCTTTTAAATATATTAGAAACAGCAATGGTCCCAGGAGAGACATCTGAAAGACGAAACCCACGCCCCCCCCCCCCCTCCACCCCCTCTGTCCCCTAGGTAGACGCCAGCTCACACCACGGTCTCATTGTTGTGGGGAATGACCTTCAGCTTAATGTAAGTGAGGAACCAAAAGGCAAAAGACACGTCAAGCGTTTCTCTGTCTTTGTTCAATCGGACCAGGTCTGCATGCCGAGAAATAGGTAGGTGCTGAGACAGAGAGCAAAAATAATGATAAATAAGAAATACGCGCAATACAGTGTGAAAAAAGACATGGGACAGCGATATGTGCAAATATAAAAATGGTTCAAATGGCTCTGAAAACTATGGGACTTAACATGTGAGGTCATCAGTCCCCTAGAATTAGAGCTACTTAAACTTAACTAACCTAACAACATCAAACACATCCATGCCAGAGGAAGGATTCGAACCTGCGAGCGGAGCAGCAGCGCGGTTCCGGACTGAAGCGCCTAGAACCGTTCGGCCACAGCGGACGGCTGTACATATATAGACGGCGGTATTATCGTATACACAAGGTACAAAAGGGCTGTGTATTGGCGAAGCTGTCATTTGTACTCAGCTGATTCATATGAAAAGGTCTCCGACGTTAATATGACTGGATGTGGGGAATTAACAGACTTAACAGACTGAAAGCGCCAAGGTAGTTAGAGCTGGACCCATGGGGTCGTTCCATTTGGGAAATCGTTAGGGATTTCAGTATTCCGAGATTGACAGTGTCGAGAGTGTGCCAGGTTTCTGGCATTACTACTCTCCCCACGGACGATACTGTGGTGAACGGCCTTCGATTAACGACCAAGAGCAGCGGCGCTTGCGTAGAGTTGTCAGTAATAACAGGCAAAAAGCACTGCGTGAAATAGCTGCAGTAATCAATGTGGAAAGCAAGACGAACGTATTCGTTAGGACTATGTGGCTATGTGGCTATGGCAGCAGACGACTGACGGCAGTGCCTTTGCTAACAGCACGACATCGCCTGCAGCGCCTCTCCTGGGCTCGTGAGCTGATGGTAGGGTTCGAGTGTGGCATAGACGCTATGAAGCCACGGATCCAGGTTGTCAACAAGACACTGTGCTAGCTGGTGGTATTTCCATGACGGTGTCAGCTATTCACATGGGACGGACTAGGTCCTGTGGTATAGCTGAAGCGATCGTTGACTGGAAATGCTTATGTTTGGCTACTTGGAGAGCATTTCTAACTATTTCTGGACTTCATGCTATGGATGACAAATTTTCATGTCACTGGGCCACAGTCGTTCTCGATTGGTTCGAAGAACATTCGGAACAGTTCGGGCAAATGATTTGGCCACCCAGATCGTACGACATGAATGGCATCGAACATATACGGGTCATAATTGCGAGGTCAATTCGTGCACAAAATCCTGCTCTGTCAACACACTCGCATTTAGGGACGGCTAAAGCGGCAGCGTGGCTCGTAGGGCTACTTTCCCTTTATTTAAGATGTCCTTCCTTGAATAAACATTACTCGCCATAAATCTCAGTCGTCTACGTCAATTACAGACGTCGGAATAGAACCATTATTGTTAAGCTGTTCATTTACACTATATATTTCTTTGTATTTACTAATTCGCAGTTCCAGCCACTGCATGAACTATTTGACTGCAGGAGCACCGCTTTAGGTAACTATTTGCAGCGAGTTAGCTGCTGGACATGAAACTAGACGTTTGCAGCTTCACCCTATGACTACATCAAGATATTCCTTCAAACCACAGCCATCCATATCCACACCGAGGTTACGAGCAACATCAGGTAAAGTCACAACTGATTTGCTCATGTTGCACGCTGTTTAGAAGAACAGCTGCACTATGCGGTAATCATTAGGTACTACAGCAGTAGATAATAGCAGTCGTCCATGAAATATGCAAATTTTCCCTCAAAACATTAACTATTTTTTTTCCTTTTACCATGGTGGCATTCAAACACTTAAACTCTTTTTAGCAAAATTAAATCTTAAAATAGTCAGTTTAATAGCCATCAGTCCATCTCACACTCTTCGTTTGGCTATAAAATTGAGCAAAAACCATAGTGTTATTTTCCCCAAATCACTATTTACGTTTTTCTTTTTCCCCCTATTTCTTTAACACAGACAGATCCCTTTTTACAAATGCAGATTCCATCTGGTGAGACTGATACCTCTTTTGTCCATTTTCCACTCTCCACTAGCCTAGGAAAATTGGAAATATCTCATTGTGGTTCTTACAGGAAGCCCCTTTTGTTACACTTATTTGGCCAATAAAATGTAAATGTTGTGTGTAAATTGAATATGGAGAGTGGAAGAAAGGAAAAGAAAGAGAAGGATTTACTGATGTCAGCTGTATCGAAGTATTATGCGGAATCATGGGCGACGAGTGAAAATGTGTACCGGCCGACAATTCGAACCCCGTATAACACTTTCGTCTGCTACTGTTATACTATAACCCCAAAACTGGAGGCAGTTCGTACAATGAAATTATTTTTATTCAAGCAATTATAGCATAAAGAAGCAGGGCAGTGTTACCCTCTGAGAGGAATTTTGTTTGTGTTGACCGTTTTGTACCTAACGGAGGTGGCTTATCGGAAGTGAAAGTCAGAATTACGTACATATTTAAACAGTAACAAACAATATTTTACCTGTCTACACTGTTAAAAGAATAAAGAAAACGGCCGCCAGCTTAATTAGGCAAGAGAATGGTTGACATTCTTGTTCAAGAAAATAAGTATGAGTAACCTTAACGGACAAACACAACCTCTACTTTGCCACATGCGAGTGCAATGAACTCTGACACCTGCATATGTTCATGGTAAGGTTGGAGTTGACACAGCAGAACAAACTATTTGCATAAATACAACAGATAACAATACACACTATTACGTTCAGGGCTTATTCATACTGAATGGTCTTTATAACATTACTATTAATATTCACAGTAGAATCATAAATTGGACATAGGTTCAGCATTACCTTTCAAACATTTTCCTAGCTGACATAAAATTGTAAATGTATTTCACTGCAAAATTATGAACTGGTCAGAGGTTAAGTCTCACTCAGCTAAATACTTTCCTATTTAGAATGAAAGTTAAATGTATTTCACTAATAAATTACTTCTCACTGTGTTTTGAATAAAAAAGTTACTGTTTTAATAGATAGTTGTCTTTCTATTAATTGTTATTTATCATGAGCATAAAGGATAAACTGTGGATCCTATTACATTATTAATATGCACTTTTAATACACAAGAGGAACCCAATATTGTACAGAATTTGGCTTGAATAGCAAGAGTAATTAAGACTTTCCATAATTAAGTAACTCTGTGCATTTGAACTACTTTCAATGGAGGGGGGCCCTTAATCTTGACCACTGTAGCAGAGCAAGCTAAACGCACTTTCATTACACTTGAGAGACAAGTACTTAGCAAGCATGAACATATAACTCTCAACACTTGCAGTTCTGAACTTTTACTTCACTGAAACAGAAAATGAGGTATTTGTAAGAGCCATTCAACAAAAAATATTAAATTTAGCACATTCTATAGCCATATTACTTTTAAAATGCTTTCAATGAAGGACACTCGGTAATCACTTTAGCATGGGCCCTAAGTGGTTGTGTGACTAGGGATAAAAAATCAAAGTAAGTACAAGAGTTCAGTCAAATTTTACCTTATACCTGGGTACACCATAACATCCTATGAGCTGATCTTTAACTGTAGGTTACTATAGTGTTCCATTACAGTGATTGCGCAATGTGGTGGCGATTGCATGTTGGTAGGTGGATTTGCAGGTAGAATTGCTGGACTCTGTCATTTTCTTGGTGGCGATGATAGATACCACTTCCAGAATAGTTCCAGCTCCTTATCCATCCATCCGAGGCATTGGAAAGCGTCAGGAAAAGCCTCTCCTTCGGAACCAGCACAATACACAACTTTTACATGAGCAGTCGATAGTTTGGTAGCTCGTCCCCGACTGACTCTTGGTTCCACCTTTTCTACCTAGGCCCACCACAATTTGCGCGCGCTGCCTGCTTCCGTTCCCGAGGGGAACCACAACACCTTTCACATACAAAATAACTAAGAACCCTAAATGTGGATCAGCAATTACATAACAACAGCAAAACATATTAATTAAAGCAGAATATTTGCACATATTGGTATTTCTACCAAATATTATTTAAACAAAATTATTAAATCTCAAAGATAACCAAAGACACTAAGAGATAAAGAAAAACATATGATTTGCTCATTTCGTACATATTACATAGGTCAATGTTCCCACATTCCAAAAGACATCAAAGTTTGTTACAGAGAACAGAATAAACACTCTCATGGTATGGATTCAATCCAACAACATTTACAGGAACTCAATGATATAACATTAAATACAACAAAAGGCAAAATAAATCTATAGAGGAGTAAAGCTATGGTGTTACACCCGGACGTCCTGCTTTCTAGGCAAGTGCGTTAACCACTGCGCCATCCGTGACACACTGTTAACTCAACTCTACGGACCATCTCGGCACACGTCAAGGCCAACTCATGTTCCACCGAGCGCCACCTATCCACAGTCACTGACCATTTCCTCCATGCTTGCTCCTCTGAGATTTCTATAGGAGGTCGGACGTACTTGTGCATCCGCACTGAAGAAGGTGGATGCATTGCCCTACTAAGCGAATCTCTTATTTGAATACGTTGTGTCTGTACTTTTCGACATGTCCGAAAGAATGGACAGCACGAATTCAAAAAATTTAAAAGTCTTCTCACAATTATACGTAGATCACTAAGAATTATCATTGTGGCCATTGGTCTGGGAACTATGGCTGTACGAGCGTGTATGAAGGGGTACAATTTCTTTAAGTCATTTACTTGTACGCTCCGCAAGTCAGTCTTCTGCTTGTTTCCCCTCCCCTCTTCCCTGATCCACACCCTAAAGGACGATATTTTCCATCCTCTCTTCCTTTACTCAAACTTCCTGCGGCTCCCTGGTTCTTTCTATAGACTCAGAAACCATATGGAAATTGTTGTTGACGGATTTATTGTTCTATCAACCGGTGAATGTGTGCTTTTATCTATATGGAGGGAATGCTAATGGTCAGGCAGCAAGCCCTACCAAGTGAGTACGCGCTCACACCAGCAGCAGTAAAATGGCATAGTTTGTACGTAGCTTACAGAGTCTAAAATTCCTTTCCATTTTCGAGACTTTGCTTTCTTCCTGATGATTTATTCTCCGAAATTTAGCTTGAATTTTGGGAAGTGATACATTGAAAATATAAATGCTGTTTTAAAAGATTTATACTGATAGAGGGGAGGTGATATTGTGACCCCTATGAAATCCTACACCCCCACCCCCTTCACCTTAGGATCTGTGCCTGCTGGAAAGACACATGTCGTGTCTGCTCGTTCTTCAGTTTGCTCGCAGACAGAGAAAAGCACACACTGCAGGCCCCGCATGCCAGGAGTTCTGGAATTATACTTCACAGTTTGGAACAGGAAGTAATAAAACAAAGTAGGATTATTTCCGAATGATAGGGTAACGAACATTTGTCGCAGTATTGTCGAGAGAGGTTATTTGGTCCGCAGTGGTAATAAAACCCGCCTGAAAGGTCATTTCCTGATAAACCCTCACACCAGGTGACGTAGATTGTTAAGCAAACAGTCGAACAATGACAATCGCTTTAAGATAACGTTGTCGATGACGTAGCTCAGCTAGTGCTGCTTTTGTGGCACTGTTTTCAGGTTCTTTTCACTAATTTAAACTTTACCCAGTGTCATTTTATAGTACGTTTCTCTCCAACATTTCAACGAATCTGTGTAATGTATTCATGCATATTATCATGTTTAACCCTTTCAGATACGATACTGTGCTCGCCCTCTACTGCCAAATGTTGTAGAATTAGGTTTCCAGGTTCCATCGTTATGCATAATTCATATTAGGCTTTCACATTTACTTTTCTGGGTGTGTGGAGTGTGTCCCGAACTATTGTTTAATCCAGAGACTTAAACTTGATAATCGAGTACATTGTATTATTAATTTATATACAAAAACTTTAACATATTTTAAACATTTTCGACAGAGCGTGTGCAAGTCATCGCCAGCGCTGGCAGGTTTCTATAAATTCAACTTGCCGATAATTCAAGAGATGTTAGAAAATTGGAGCGGAGTGAGTCGTGGAGGTGTTACGTTACTTCACTGCCCACACTTAATTCGGAAAGAAAAAGTACGGAATGCATAATGTAGATAATGTAGCATAAAAGCATAATTTATGATAAAAGATATCTTCAATATTGTATATCTTTGATCTGCAATTGATTGGCACATACCGTGGAAAAATCGGTCAGGTGGAGCATGAGCTATTGTAATTTTATGGAGGTAAGCGACATGAGGAATGGGTTATTGTAACGGAAGTTGGGGCGGCCGCCGAAGACTTGTGGCTTTCAGGTGGGGCGGGAGCAAGAGCATCGGTAATATTCTCGAAGCCTCGTGCAGGAATGCTTCCGTGAAAAACCAAAAGTAAGACGCAGTTTCTGTGGGCATACATACCTTAACAATATTGAGGTTGGACTCGATTGTTACCCTGAAGGCTGGGAGAAGAAAAAGTAGTCAGTCGAGAAAAATACGTTTTACAGTAGTCAGAGGGAATACCAAATTATTCTCGGGAGATTTCGAAGTGAGTTTCCGTGGGAACAATACACGTTGAATCTCGTAATATCAAAACCGAGTTTTGTGAGAGAAGTGACATGTCTGGAATCTCAGTTGGCTACGAAGTTAGAAGTGGGGTTGATTGTAAGGTGAATATCTGTGCAGTGTCCTTAAACAGTTTTCCAGTAGTGGTCCGCTCGATGGGGAGACCACCGTATCCTGCTGGAGTATCGCCAGTATTACACCGCTGGTCACCCAAATTGCAACACCCTAAACTTCCTTTAGGGCCTAAAGGAAGTATCCAAATCAGGTGAGTTTTGCAGCATGGGTTTGCGGCGGCGAGGGTTGCACATAATTAGTATTTCAGCTCAGGCCACTTGACGGGCGAGAGTAGCGCCACATGCAAGCACTACAGAAAGTGGGAACAGACGGCCGTTCGGACGTAGTTGAATTATTCTTTCTTCGATTCCCGGCGGGGTCAGGGATTTTCTCTGCCTCGTGATGACTGGGTGTTGTGTGACGTCCTTAGGTTAGTTAGGTTTAAGTAGTTCTAAGTTCTAGGGGACTGATGACCATAGATGTTAAGTCCCATAGTGCTCAGAGCCGTTTGAACCGTTTTTTGAATTATTATTTCGTGCTTTGGTTTTGCGTAAGCAGCTTCGGTGTACCTCGTAGAAGACAACGAGCATCTCTCGAGCACATTTCGGCGTTCGACCACGGAAGAATCGTTGCCTTTAGGGCTTGCGGATTATCCTTCAGAGAAATCGGTGATGGTGTCGGATGGAACCAAGCAACTGTGATGCAGATCTGCAATCTTTGGACGCAAGAGATAACGACGGACAGATGGGACTGATTGCAACCATCTCGTTGCAGCACTGCACACAATAAAAGGTATATTGTTTGCATGGCGGTGACGGATCGCTCTGCCACATCAAGAACCATATTACAACAAATTGTGTCTGTTGCGCAACAAGAAGAGTCTGGGCGTACTATTACACATCATTTGCTGCAGAGTGGACTGTCCGTAAGCCGTCGATTGATGCGTTTTCCATTGAATCAACGCCACAGGCGCCTGCGCCGGCAATGATGCGGTGAACGACGGACATGAACAGGAGAATGGCACAACATTGTTTTTACCGATGAATCCTTATTCTGCTTGCATCTTCACGATGGTCGGTTTAGAGTATGCTGGAGACACCGTGGTGAGAGACTGTTGAACTGTTACCTAATGCATCGCCATGCTGGTCCTGCATCTAGTTAATGTTTTATGGTGGTAATGGATTTCACTCCCGCAACTCCTAGTACGCAACGCCTGTATACCTACCACCCAGCGTTACATCTCCCAAGTGTTGGAGCCTGTTGTCCTCGCATACTTTTGGAGCTTGCCGACGGCAGCATTGCAACAGGATAACGCCCGCCCACAAGTGGAATGCAATGTTGAACACCTGTTTGTCGTCATCGGGTGGCATTGCTGCCTTGGCCTCCCTGTTCTCTCAATGTCTCACCTGTCAAAAGGTCTGGGAGAAGATAGCGGAACGACTGACCTGCGTTACACCACCCGCTGCTGCACTAGATCAACACTGGCAGTATGTGTAAGCAGCGTGTACTGCTACATCCCCAACAACACCTACGGAGCCTCTTTGATTCAATGCCGTGGCGTGTCGCAAGCGGTTGTAGCCAGCAGCGGCGGCCAAGCTCAATACTGATTTCTTAATCTTTCTCACCTAACATGTGGCTGTATTTTCAATCATATGATCTTCGTACAAAGTGATGTCGTCCAAATGAATTTGGCTGAGATAACTCCAGTCCTTTTTGGTGTTGCATTTTGGATGGGCAGTGGTGTAAGATGGTTCAAATGGCTCTGAGCACTATGGGACTTAACATCGATGGTCATCAGTCCCCTAGAACTTAGAACTACTTACACCTAACTAACCTAAGGACATCATACAACACCCAGTCATCACGAGGCAGAGAAAATCACTGACCCCGCCGGGAGTCGAACCCGGGAACTCCGGCGTGGGAAGTGAGAACGCTACCGCACGACCACGAGATGCGGACGGCAGTAGTGTAAATTGACTTTTTGAGGTACTGACAGATCTCTCTAAAAGGAATTAAAACACTGTATCGAGGTAACTCTAAGGTGAACCTTGTTCCACGTTAGCCGACCTGAGTGTGATGTAGTGAATGAAGACTAGATTCGCAACAACTCCAGTTTTGAACTGTCGATCAATAAACTGCCCATGATATTAGATTGGCTGACACTATCGAAAACGAAATTGTAAATATTCTTACCCCTATGGGCCCTGATACTTACACGATCTGTCTGGACGCAAGTGAATCCCAACTATCCAGTCTTCACACTGTGAACAGAACTGTGTTCAACATCACCTGGTAAAAGAATGGCTTTCCCTTTCTTTCTCCAATCTCTTATTGCGTGATCCTGATTGAGACAAAGAAAGGACCTATAAACGGCTTTCAGAATCTTAGTGCGGACATGAACTCTCTTCACCTTCTGGCAGTTTCTGCTGTTTTAAAAATACAGAGCAAGATGCTGCCTTCCGTACCGACTTGCGTACTCTACGCCCTGACTTATGGCGACCGTTGAGGACTGCTACACACAATACTCTTACTTGATTTGATTTGTGCAGGTTTCCCCCCACGACTAGCGCCGTCAGAGTCCTCCCCCCCCCCCCCCCCCCCCCCGGCCTCAACCAATCTATCCTCTTCGTATGAAGCGTCGCTATTTGTCTGCCGGGAAAGCACGCAGTACCTTTGAAACTAAAACTCGATCATAGGCCATTACGTTCTCCCCTAGCGCCTAAAGCGCTTGAATGCACTTACTGCATTCTGAAAATGTTAAGCAATTCTGGAGAGTCAGGTGTTATAGGTATGACGAGTTCCAGATAGTCAAGACGAGGCCTGATAATTCCATTTCTGTCACCATATTTAACATTTCATTTGTTTGTTAATAAGCTGCCGCAGTTACAGAGAGGCCTTCTACCAAACTCTTTGGTTTCCTCTCCACACTTCCCCGAGGAAATACACATCTGTTGACACCTTCAGTTCTGCATCAAAATAGGATTCTAACTGTTCCAAGGAACGAGTCCAATGTTCTCTGTCACCAGACAATAGCTCTAACATGCTCGGTGGTAGCCGAACACTGTGACTGCACGACTGTGTAGAAACTCGCTAACACGTCCTATCGCCTAAGGCGTCTGAAGTCCTCACTCAATTTATATGAATCAGAGATGGGAGAAAGAAAAGGAAGGGATGGAGGAGAATACGTGACTTCCAGGGTCACAGGATGTTGCGGTAATGCAATGGCGAAAGTTGAAAATCTGTGCCGGACCGGGATTCGAACGTCGATTTACCGCTTCGCATGAGCCGTTGCCTTAACCGCTTCGGCCATCCGGACACGGTCATCGACCGTGAAACAACGTGCTACCGAAATATAGCACGACCACCAAGACAGTAGGCACTGCAAAGTGCTCTCAGTCCCTACAGCCTGTGGAGTTATCACCAGCTTGAGGCGCGCCCAACAGGACGCATTTCTCGTAAAGGGTCTTGCCAAGCTTGATGCACTCGCTCCATAACCGCTACGCAGCTCTCCCACGCTTGGCGTGCCTCCCGGCCCCGGAGCGCCATCTGGCTGCACGGAGCGGCAGTGGACCAAAGACTCACAAGCAACATTAACTCCTGCTCGCAAATTATTGATTCCTGTAGTTCTGACGACATTAGGACATCCACACTGAAGCAGTCAAGGAACCGTTGCGCTCTTACAGAAATATACATATTTCAGTGGTGTCTCATCTGTCGGACATTTCCGGCTTCGTACTCCACGTCGTCAAGTAAGTCTTGGAGTGCATCGTCCAGCGTCATTAAGCTAGGCAAAGTTTCCAGCTATCGACCGCTAATGTATTCTGTCTCAGGTCTGGCAGTAAAGTCATCAGACAAATCTACCATATCGACGAAGTGTGTAGCCCTGCAATGCTGCGTTCCTTGTTTACGCTTCAACTTAGACAGTCGCTTGCTTCCTTATTCTAGCTCACGTTTGGTCGTAGTTGTGGTATTGGTAACAGTTGGCACCAGTTGACAAGCATCAATGTGAAACTTTCAGATAGGCCGTTACTTTATATAAGCACTTGGTACAGCTGCTAAATATTTCAAGAAAAGGATTTTATGGCCATCAGCAGCAGGCATTCACCTTTATTACTTAGCGGTTTCGGTTTTGATAACCGTCATCACTGGAGGACTAAACAAGAACGACAGATGGGTAAGGTTATACATAAGTTTTCTGCTACCAATCACGATTTTCTTTTATTTATACTTTAAATGAGATTATTCTTATTTCCTAGTGAGTTTTTCTCTTTGTAATATTCCATATTTTCGTAATTTCTTTTTTAATTTGTGAGGTTCTGCATTGTTCTTTTGTCTTTATAGGTCAGTGTTAAGTAGGGCTACTAAGATACCTCTGAACCAAGAAAACATACAAGAAATAAACATCGTAAAACAGACTGCAGTTGCCAATAATGTTACATTGCTTTAATGGTTAACATGGTACTAGACGCAGCAGAGAAGGTCTCACACATAAATCACACCACAGCAAAAAAAGTTAAAGGCAATGTATCCCATACATTGGCACCATGTCGCAGAACACTGGGGCGTTCTCGCTTCCCACGCCCGGGTTCCCGGGTTCGATTCCCGGCGGGGTCAGGGATTTTCTCTGCCTCGTGATGGCTGGGTGTTGTGTGCTGTCCTTAGGTTAGTTAGGTTTAAGTAGTTCTAAGTTCTAGGGGACTGATGACCATAGATGTTAAGTCCCATAGTGCTCAGAGCCATTTGAACCATTTAGAACACTGGAAATATTTTCAAAAATCACAACGTAAAAATTGGGTATTCTGCAAATAATAAACTGCAATGAATACTAATGCATAATGTAAAAATCATGACCCATACTCAGACTCTGGAAAATCCAATGTAACATACTATGAATGCTCCTTGTTCTACGTAGGACAAACAGGTCGAGGTTTCATTACCAGGTGTACAGAGCACATTAAAGGCTACACAAACAACAAGCACACAGAATCACCAACTGCTACACACACGTACACAATAATGACACCGATTAGAAAAAGTACAGCCAAATATCAAAGTACTCCACCAACTAAATAAAGAACACAAAACTGATCTATCGGAAGACCTGGAGATATATTAATATTATACAAAATATAAAAGCAAAATATTAAGTGCAAAACTTGAAAGTGAACCAGTGAATTTCTTCAGATGCTTCAACACCATACTTAAATAAAAACCGTGACACAAAGAAATAAACACCGTTGTAAACAAATATAAACAAATTATGATCAATATTGTCAAGGCAAATACCCTCTTAAATAAATACATGATTCTCTGTGGAACGCCGATAGATTTATCTCTGTTGATTACATCTAAAAGCGACTTTGTAACTTACTGTTTATGTAAGTCTGTTAGTCTCCACTTATACAGTGTACAGAATAAAGTGTGTCATGTTTTATATGTGTGGAAGACAACAGAACTAGATCACAAGAATACTGTAAGCACAAGTTCTCCGAATTTCGTCACTAACTATATAGTGATAGAAAATCTAAAAAGGGAAATGCAAAGGCTCAATCTAGATATAGTAGGGGACAGTGAAGTGAAGTGGAAGGAAGACAAGGATTTCTGGTGAGGTGAGTATCGGGTAATATAAACAGCAGCAGAAAATGGTATAACAGGTGTAGGATTCCTTATGAATAGGAAGGTAGGGCAGAGGGTGTGTTTCTGTGAACAGTTCAGTGACCGGGTTGTTCTAATCAGAATCGACAGCAGACCAACACCGACAACGATAGTTCAGGTATACATGCCGGTGTCACAAGCTGAAGATGAACAGATAGAGAAAGTGTATGAGGATATTGAAAGGGTAATGCAGTATGTAAAGGGGGACGAAATTCTAATAGTCATGGGCGACTGGAATGCAGTTGTAGGGGAAGGAGTAGAAGAAAAGGTTACAGGAGAATGTGGGCTTGGGACAAGGAATGAAAGAGGAGAAAGACTAATTGAGTTCTGTAACAAGTTTCAGCTAGTAACAGCGAATACCCTGTTCAAGAATCGAAAGAGGAGGAGGTATACTTGGAAAAAGCCGGGAGATACGGGAAGATTTCAATTAGATTGGATTATGGTCAGACAGAGATTCCGAAATCAGATACTGGATTGTAAGGCGTACCCAGGAGCAGATACAGACTCAGATCAGAATATAGTAGTGATGAAGAGTAGTCTGAAGTTCAAGACATTAGTCAGGAAGAATCAATACGCAAAGAAGTGGGATACGGAAGTACTAGGGAATGACGAGATACGTTTGAAGTTCTCTAACGCTATAGATACAGCAATAAGGAATACCGCAGTAGGCAGTACAGTTAAAGAAGAATGGACATCTCTAAAAAGGGCCATCACAGAAGTTGGGAAGGAAAACATGGGTACAAAGAAGGTAGCTGCGAAGATACCATGGGTAACAGAAGAAATACTTCAGTTGATTGATGAAAGGAGGAAGTACAAACATGTTCCGGGAAAATCAGGAATACAGAAATACAAGTCGCTGAGGAATGAAATAAATAGGAAGTGCAGGGAAGCTAAGACGAAATGGCTGCAGGAAAAATGTGAAGACATCGAAAAAGATATTGTCGGAAGGACAGACTCAGCATACAGGAAAGTCAAAACAACCTTTGGTGACATTAAAAGCAACGGTGGTAACATTAAGAATGCAACGGGAATTCCACTGTTAAATGCAGAGGAGAGAGCAGACAGGTGGAAAGAATACATTGAAAGCCTCTATGAGGGTGAAGATTTGTCTGATGTGATAGAAGAAGAAACAGGAGTCGATTTAGAAGAGATAGGGGATCCAGTATTAGAATCGGAATTTAAAAGAGCTTTGGAGGACTTACGGTCAAATAAGGCAGAAGGGATAGATAACATTCCATCATAATTTCTAAAATCAGTGGGGGAAGTGGCAACAAAACGACTATTCACGTTGGTGTATAGAATATATGAGTCGCGATATACCATCTGACTTTCGGAAAAGCATCATCCACACAATCCCGAAGACGGCAAGAGCTGACAAGTGCGAGAATTATCGCACAATCAGCTTAACAGTTCATGCATCAAAGCTGCTTACAAGAATAATATACAGAAGAACGGAAAAGAAAATTGAGAATGCGCTAGGTGACGATCAGTTTGGCTTTAGGAAAAGTAAAGGGACGAGAGAGGCAATTCTGACGTTACCGCTAATAATGGAAGCAAGGATAAAGAAAATTCAGGACACTTCCATAGGATTTGTCGACCTGGAAAAAGCGTTCGACAATATAAAATGGTGCAAGCTGTTCGAGATTCTGAAAAATGTTGGTGTAAGCTTTAGGGAGAGACGGGTCATATACAGTATGTACAACAACCAAAAGGGAATAATAAGAGTGGACGATGAAGAACGAAGCGCTCGTATTAAGAAGGGTGTAAGACAAGGCTGTAGCCTTTCGCCCCTACTCTTCAGTCTGTACATCGAGGAAGCAATGATGGAAATAAAAGAATGATTCAGGAGTGGAATTAAAATACAAGGTGAAAGGATATCAATGATACGATTCGCTGATGACATTGCTATCCTGAGAGAAAGTGAAGAAGAATTAAATGGTCTGCTGAACGGAATGAACAGTCTAATGAGTACACAGTATGGTTTGAGAGCAAATCGGAGAAAGACGAAGGTAATGAGAAGTAGTAGAAATGAGAACAGCGAGAAACTTAACATCAGGATTGATGGTCACGAAGTCAATGAAGTTAAGGAATTCTGCTACCTAGGCAGTAAAATAACCAATGACGGACGGAGCAAGGAGGACATCAAAAGCAGACTCGCTATGGCAAAAAAGGCATTTCTGGCCAAGAGAAGTCTACTAATATCAAATATCGGCCTTAATTTGAGGAAGAAATTTCTGAGGATGTACGTCTGGAGTACAGCATTCTATGGTAGTGAAACATGGACTGTGGGAAAATCGGAAGAGAAGAGAATCGAAGCATTTGAGATGTGGTGCTACAGACGAATGTTGAAAATTAGGTGGACTGATAAGGTAAGGAATGAGGAGGTTCTACTCAGAATCGGAGAGGAAAGGAATATGTGGAAAACACTGTTAAGGAGAAGGGACAGGATGATGGGACATCTGCTAAGACACGAGGGACTGACTTCCATGGTACTAGAGGGAGCTGTAGAGGGCAAAAACTGTAGAGGAAGTCAGAGATTGGAATACGTCAAGCAAATAATTGAGGACGTAGGTTGCAAGTGTTACTCTGAGATGAAGAGGTTAGCACAGGATAGGAATTCGTGGCGGGCAGCATCAAACCAGTCAGTAGACTGATGACCAAAAAAAAGCTATATATAAAGCGATCCATAGTCAATATACATAAAGATCGATAGTCAACTAAAAATTAATGGTATTTATATACTGCAGTAAAGACAACAGAACAATTCACAACCTTACACATCAAAAGCATTACGAAAAATGACATAATACATAGGAAAAACGCACTTAAAATTGGGAATAATTTCCCGGAATGCGTCATATGAAATATAAATAAAAGAAAACTGTGACAATAGCAAAAAAATTATTTTTGAGCAGATCCATTTTTTCACTGTTCCAGGCTTCCGTAAACCATTTACAATGTATTAAGTGAGAAAACCAACACAAAAACGTAAATAGTGCAGCAGACGAAAGAACGAGAAATCCCAGAATTCTATATGTATAGTGCTGAAACTTTCCCTTCTTTCTGTTGATTAAAGAAAATCTAAACCGGTAAAGGACAAAGTTGAAAGTGTATAGCTGACAGCTATAAAAATGCTTTTCTTCTTGTGATAGGGTCAGGAGCTTGTGACGCAGTCAGATAATTGATCTGCCCTCTGCTCAAATATTATTGCAACAGCTAGAATACGTGCACCAAACAGACACAGTTAACGAAAGGAATGCAAGTAATCTGAAGTTGTGCTGAGAGTGTGTCTTGTCTGTCAAGCGTGAAGAAACTCCGCCGCTTTAATCACTCACAATCGATGTGAAAGTCCACACAGAGTTTCGTAGACGCCCCAGAGATAGAAAAGTTCCAATTCGTTTCGACACCAGAAAATAAGCGGGAACAATCACAAAGAGATTTTAACGGCCAGTAACATATAATTTTATTTACACAGAAGTTATGTATCACGGAAGTTACATAATGTATTTCGTTACAGAAACACAGATACAGATACAATCAGAGATGGCGTTTAGTGAACCCACGCCATATGACCCCGACGCCCACTATTCACGGGCGTGATGAAGTATGCTTTTTGACGAAATGTCAGCAATATGATCCAACACCATTTCCCCATATTCTGTTGACTGTCGGACCAAATCTTTAAGATTCGAACTGCCCTGTTCTACTTACGATAAATCCTGCTCTGAAACTCCCAACTGAACCATAAAGTATATGAATGTGTACAAGTTGCTGTAACAAGCAATATATAATTTCCGAGGCCGGCTGCGGTGACCGAGCGGTTGTAGGCGCTTCAGTCCGGAACCGTGCGACTGCTACGGTCGCAGGTTCGAATCCTGCCTCGGGCATGGATGTGTGTGATGTGCTTAGGTTAGTTAGGTTTAAGTAGTTCTAAGTTCTAGGGGACGGATGACCTCCGATGTTAAGTCCCATAGTGCTCAGAGCCATTTGAACCATTATAATCTCCGATCACCACTGAGCGACTGTAAGCACTAGGCCTCATTCAATACGTACTTTTTTAAATATTCATTTATACACTTACACCTACATACCTATTCCGAAAGCAACCAAGGAGACGTGTATGTTGGAGTTTACCTTTTACCACTGCTTGCCAGAATCTTTCGTGAAAGAATTTGGCATTTCTTCTAATTGTCTGCTAGCTCGAAGAGGATCAAGGAAATACGACTGTCTATTTGCTCTTGTAAAAACCTGTTTTTTCTTATCTCGTATCTCGTCTTCATGGACCTTACACGAGATCTATGTTGTTGGAGGTAGGAATATTCTGCAGTCTGCAAATGCCGATTCTCTAGACATTCTTAATTGCGTTTTGCGAAAACAATGTCTTCTCCCTCCAAAGGTCACATTTGATTTCAAAGGGCATTTCCTCGGTATTCACGGCTCGATCTACCGGTAACAAATGTACCACCACGCCTCTGAATTGCTTCGATGTCTTCATTTAATCCAACGCAGTGTGGTTCCCAGACATTAGAGCATTGCCTACTATTGCCAGTACACTTTCATTCGTTCATCTACTCTTATTAAAGTTCCATGGAGTGCACAGATAAGTGGTCGAAGTCTACGCGTTGGCGTAGACTATAAGAGACCGAAGTGACACACAGACATCCACGTTTATTTACGGAATAAAAAAAAAAAAGGTTCAAATGGCTCTGAGCACTATGGGACTCAACATCTTAGGTCATAAGTCCCCTAGAACTTAGAACTACTTAAACCTAACTAACCTAAGGACATCACACACACCCATGCCCGAGGCAGGATTCGAACCTGCGACCGTAGCAGCCTCGCGGTTCATGACTGCAGCGCCAGAACTGCACGGCCACTGCGGCCGGCTACGGAATAAAACATTGATGAATACACATATAGTATGTTATATTCCTTTCTTCAGCTGCAATACCTATTAGATACCACCGAGCAGACTTCTAAAGATAGACAGTAGATAGTCGTGTTCTCCATTCTGGTATCAGATCCTGTAGAGTAGCTGTCGCATCACGTCAGACATCGGGGTTCCTCCGACACAGAATCGCTATTAGAATTTCAGAGAATTTTGACAGTTTCTTATAGCCTTTACACACTGTGTTATCACGTACCATGTTCAGTGTATAGAGGGTGATCCAAAACCCCACCGATTGTTCAGGGTTATTTTCTGCATATTTTGGTACGAGGGAATCGTGGTCTCCTGTGGCTCGTTACGGAATTATTGAATATCGTTAGATTTCTTGCTCTTATTTATCACTGTACCGTACTACACCAAAAATATCAGCATAATACTGCAAATCTCGACACTATGTATTATGTGTCTTGTTGGGAACTTTTTGTTCCATTCACTCATCGTACCAGGTGGTTCTAAAAGTGTAGCTACTCACAGAGGTCCGTATGGCAACGAAACTTGAGTGATATCCTAATGCCTAAATGTGGAATCGATTTACGCCAGAAAAAAAGTTCCAAATTTGCACACCAGGAGAACAGCTGGCCTGTGGACACAAGGAAGAAGTGCAGAAATGTTTCCATTTAAAGAGGAGTGGGCAGGAAAGTTAAAGTAAGTGAGTATCGCATAACGTTGATTTCGTTATTAACCGACGATTACACAGTTTGTTCAGTATGTGTACAGGAGGCGTAGACGAGTCGATGCATCCGGCCAGAATCGCCGTTCGGTTCGAGGCGCTACAGTCTGGAGCCGAGCGGCCGCTCCGGTCGCAGGTTCGAATCCTGCCTCGGCCATGGATGTGTGTGATATCCTTAGGTTAGTTAGGTTTAATTAGTTCTAAGTTCTAGGCGACTGATGACCTCAGAAGTTAAGTCGAATAGTGCTCAGAGCCATTTGAACCAATTTTTTTTTTTGTTTTTTTTTTTTTTTTTTTTTTCGAGACGATGCTTCCGTAAAACAACGCGATCAGCAGTCGCTCGCAGGAGTTCCGACGGAATCTGAGCAACGTGTTCCTGTATACTGGTCTTCATAACAGGTACAGATCGAATGGGTCCGTGGTCAAAGAATTGTTTTAGATATCCCTAGGGCCCTAAGTCATAATCATAAATATTAGGTGGTCCTGCGGGCAAAAGCGCCGGAGACAACACGTTCGTGGTAGGCTGCACTACGCAGGTCTTCCACTGAGCGAGCGACGTAAGGTGTTATCCACCTTTGCATCAAAACACTGGTTTCCCACTGTTGTACTCTTCCAAAACAGAAATCACATGCTGTTCAAGGAGGTTTCGATAACGCGCAGACGTCATGGTACACTTGACAGGTCCTCTGGATGTATTCTCTTCAAAGAAGAACGGGCCGGGAATAAAGGTACTTGTGAATCAATACTACGCTGTCACATAAGGTGAATGCGATGGCTCTTCTTGCATAACACTCACTTCAACAGGACCTCGAATTCGGCAGATCCGTGTATTCACTAAACCTTGTACTGTAAAATGTCCCTTATAATTTCAGAGCATATTGGCCAGCGACATATAATCAACTTCGATCCGTGCCTGAACCGAAGAAAAAATTCAGAAAGCTGCTAAGGATCGTGAGGTTTCGGATGCTGCGCAATCTGGATCTTGTTGCGGGTACCAGTGTAATACATACCGCAAAACATTCCGAACGATGGGCAGTGGATGGGAAATTCAAGTAAGACTGCACGATCACCAGCACTACTCGAACCCTTCCTGCATGGTCAGTTACAGCAACAGCAACCTCGTAAAGAACTTCGACAGGGATAGGACGCCATGTCTTCCAGGTGACACATCAAGCCCACTTGTTTTTTAGAATTTCATTACCATCGTCTTTCAACCATTTGCTGACATTTTGCACCTCCTTAGACCTATTAGTCAGCGATACTCTCTCAATGCAGCACTGTAATTGCTGCTGTTTAACATAAAACAGTTCCACTAACAGCGTACTGTCTCTCTTCTCAATGACCATACAGTTTATTCACTTCATGGCTTGTCAAATGACACCAACGATGTCATACGGTCATACAAACTGTGTAGACCACCAGTTGTGCACCTCGTGGCCCGAACTGGAACTTTGTCTCGAAACCTGGCAGAAAATCCGAAGAGATTCATGTCGTATTTGAAATACACTCCTGGAAATGGAAAAAAGAACACATTGACACCGGTGTGTCAGACCCACCATACTTGCTCCGGACACTGCGAGAGGGCTGTACAAGCAATGATCACACGCACGGCACAGCGGACACACCAGGAACCGCGGTGTTGGCCGTCGAATGGCGCTAGCTGCGCAACATTTGTGCACCGCCGCCGTCAGTGTCAGCCAGTTTGCCGTGGCATATGGAGCTCCATCGCAGTCTTTAACACTGGTAGCATGCCGCGACAGCGTGGACGTGAACCGTATGTGCAGTTGACGGACTTTGAGCGAGGGCGTATAGTGGGTATGCGGGAGGCCGGGTGGACGTACCGCCGAATTGCTCAACACGTGGGGCGTGAGGTCTCCACAGTACATCGATGTTGTCGCCAGTGGTCGGCGGAAGGTGCACGTGCCCGTCGACCTGGGACCGGACCGCAGCGACGCACGGATGCACGCCAAGACCGTAGGATCCTACGCAGTGCCGTAGGGGACCGCACCGCCAATTCCCAGCAAATTAGGGACACTGTTGCTCCTGGGGTATCGGCGAGGACCATTCGCAACCGTCTCCATGAGGCTGGGCTACGGTCCCGCACACCGTTAGACCGTCTTCCGCTCACGCCCCAACATCGTGCAGCCCGCCTCCAGTGGTGTCGCGACAGGCGTGAATGGAGGGACGAATGGAGACGTGTCGTCTTCAGCGATGACAGTCGCCTCTGCCTTGGTGCCAATGATGGTCGTATGCGTGTTTGGCGCCGTGCAGGTGAGCGCCACAATCAGGACTGCATACGACCGAGGCACACAGGGCCAACACCCGGCATCATGGTGTGGGGAGCGATCTCCTACACTGGCCATACACCACTGGTGATCGTCGAGGGGACACTGAATAGTGCAAGGTACATCCAAACCGTCATCGAACCCATCGTTCTACCATTCCTAGACCGGCAAGGGAACTTGCTGTTCCAACAGGACAATGCACGTCCGCATGTATCCCGTGCCACCCAACGTGCTCTAGAAGGTGTACGTCAACTACCCTGGCCAGCAAGATCTTCGGATCTGTCCCCCCTTGAGCATGTTTGGGACTGGATGAAGCGTCGTCTCACGTGGTCTGCACGTCCAGCACGAACGCTGGTCCAACTGAGGCGCCAGGTGGAAATGGCATGGCAAGCCGTTCCACAGGACTACATCCAGCATCTCTACGATCGTCTCCATGGGAGAATAGCAGCCTGCATTGCTGCGAAAGGTGGATATACACTGTACTAGTGCCGACATTGTGCATGCTCTGTTGCCTGTGTCTATGTGCCTGTGGTTCTGCCAGTGTGATCATGTGATGTACCTGACCCCAGGAATGTGTCAATAAAGTTTCCCCTTCCTGGGACAATGAATTCACGGTGTTCTTATTTCAATTTCCAGGAGTGTATGTTAGCGGCAAGACACATGAATGCCTTCTCTGGGCGATAGCAACGGAGATACTATCGAAGACAGTGCTGCCAAAGCAGAATTACTATACACAGCCTTCTGAAATGCCTTCACAAAAGAGGACGAATTAAATTTTCCAGAATTCGAATCGAGAACAGCTGCCAACATGAGTAACGTAGAAGTAAATATCTTCGGAGTAGTGATGCAACTCAAATCACTTAGTAAAAGCAAGTCTTCTGATCCAGACTACGTACCAGTTAGATTCCTTTCCGAGTATGCTGATACATTAGCTACATACTTAACAATCATATACAACAGTTCGCTCGACTGGAAAGTTGCACAGGTCACACCAATATTCAAGAAAGGTAGTTGGAGTAATCCACTAAATTACAGGCACATATCGTTAACGTCGATATGCAGCAGGATTTTAGAAGATATATTGTGTTCGAACATTATGAATTACCTCGAAGGAAGCGGTCTATTGCCGGCCGGAGTGGCCGAGTGGTTCTAGACGCTACATTCCGGAACCGCGCGACCGCTACGGTCCATGCCTCGGGCGTGGATATGTGTGATGTCCTTAGGTTAATCAGGTTTAAGCAGTTCTAAGTTCTAGGGGACTGATGACCTCAGAAGTTAAGTCCCATAGTGCTCAGAGCCATTTTTGAAACGGTCTATTGACACACAGTCAACATAGGTTTGGAAAACCTCGTTCCTGTGAAACACAAATAGCTCTTTATTCACATGAAGTGCTGAGTGCTATTGACAAGAGACTTCAGATCGATTCCGTATTCCTGGATTTCCGGAAGGCTTTTGACACTGTACCTCACAAGCGGGTCGTAGTGAAATTGCGTGCTTATGGAATATCGTCTCAGTCATGTGACTGGATTTCCGATGTCCTGTCAGAGAGCTCACAGTTCGTAGTAACTGACGGAAAGTCATCGAGTAAAACAGAAGTGATTTCTGGTGTTCCCCAAGGTAGTGTTATAGGACCTTTGCTGTTCCTTATCTATAGAAACGATTTGGGAGAAAATCTGAGCAGCCGTCTTCGGTTGTTTGCAGATAACGCAGTCGTTTATCGACTAATAAAGTCATCAGAAGATTAAAACAAACTGAAAAACGATTTTTAAAAGATATATGATTGATGCGAAAAGTGGTAGTTGACCCTAAATAACGAAAAGTTTGAGGTCATCCACATGAGTGCTAAAAGGAACTCCTTAAACTTCGGTTACACGTTAAATCAGTCTAATCTAAAAACCGTAAATTCAACTAAATACCTAGGTATTACGATTACGAACAACTTGAATTGGAAGGAACACATATAAAATGTTGTGGGGAAGGCTAACCAAAGACTACGTTTTATTGGCAGGACACATAGAAAAGGTAACAGACCTACTAATGAGACTGCTTACGCTACGTTTGTCCGTCCTCTTTTAGAATACTGCTGCGCGGTGTGGGATCCTTACCAGATAGGACTGACGGAGTACATCGAAAAAGTTCAAAGAAAGGCAGCACGTTTCGTATTATCGCGAAATATGGGAGAGAGTGTCACAGAAATGATGCAGGATTTGTGCTGGAAATCATTAAAAGAAAGGCGTTTTTCGTTGCGACGGAATCTTCTCACCAAAATCTAATCACCAACTTTCTCCTCCGAATGTGAAAATATTTTGTTGACACCGACCTACATAGGAAGAAACGATCACCACGACAAAATAAGGGAAATCAGAGCGCTATACGAGATTGGAATAATAGAGACTTGTGAAGGTTGTTCGATGAACCCTCTGCCAGGCACTTAATCGTGATTTGTAGAGTATCCATGTAGATGTAGATGTAGAGGTGAAAGTGTAGTTTATGAAGTGATGCAGCACGGAGACATATGCTTTAAAATGTCTCCGTTATCGTTAGAAGGCTTCTGGGAACCCCATGTTGTAGTACTGAAATAAATAAAAGATTTTTATACGCTTAAAATCCGGTCTGAGGCGCAAAATTAGTTTTGCTTAATTTCAGTTTCAAAATTTCACTAACCCATAAAATTCCTTTCGTATGAGTGATATAACCTATTGCGGACGGAAAAAGAAGCGAACCAGAAGAAAAACGACCCTATCGGAGGGCCAAAAAAGGCTAGTATACTTCTATTTTGAAAGATTATGACTGAAAAGTCGGGTACTAGCTGCGTAATTCTACCTTCCTCAGCACTTTTACAATTTTTTCCAAAAATTTAGCAAGCCAACATATTACCACTTTTTTTGCTGGAAGAAGGTAGACAGTGATTGTGCTACAGAAAGAGTCAGTGGCAGTATGAAAGAAAGAGAGCGACACAGTGGCAGTGAAACATGCTGGGAAAAGAATGAAGGAGACAGTACCACTGGGAGAGGAATAAAGTGAAGGACAAAATGGAAGTGGTTGGGAGGCAGTAGTAACGAGTGAGAAGACACCTTATCACTGGGAATGAATGAGTGAGTAAGAGAGGGAAAGGAGAAGACAGTGCCACTGAGAGGAGACGGTAGTAGTAGGAGCGAACGGAGGAGATTGTGGCTGTGAGATGGGAGACAATGACAGAGATGCACAACGGAATAATGCCAATGGATAGGACGGAATGAGTGAGTGAGAATGGGCAAGTGCTAGTGGATGGGTGTGAGCGACTCACACTGATGGACTATTGGATGTGAGCAAGTTAGGGTTAGGGGAGCTTGTGGGAATGGGATGTGAGTTACATGTTAAAAAGAGCATGATTCTGTTAGGATGTTAAAATTTTGGGAAAAATTTTAAAGGTGCTGTTGACGCCCCACTTTTCAGTGAGACACTTTTAAAACAGCAGCATATTAGCCTTTTTGTCCTCACGTAGGAGCATTTTTCTATGGTAGGTATATTTAGTAGGCCGCTATCCTGTCCACTCTATTTATGAGTGTTTATGCAAAATTATGGACACGATGTACGTCCTGAAATCTACCCAAGATAGCAATGACGAAGGCGAAATGACCTTTAGACAGATAGACAGGAGGTGGCAAGCTCATGCAAATCGCATCGACAGGGGGAAAGTTACTAGGACGTAACAAAATTTAGTATGTACATGGAACTCTTGAGCCCGTATAACACAACCTCTCAACGGTAATAAATCTCATCTCATCGGTTCTGTTTATACAAGGAGAAATGCCTGTGCCATCTGTTACCAATTTGCTCTATAACCTATGAACATTAACCCGTGTGGTAAATGCTATGATCTGCAATCACTTTGTCTCAGCAGCAGGAAACCTCTGAGTAACGGTATCAACGGCAGCTTACCTTCTAACGGCGAACGAATGTGCAAATTACACCAAAATCTAGTGCAACACAAATTCAGGAAGCACACCACCCTTGAATTTGCATAAGAATTCTAATACGCAAACTAATAAACGTGGCAGAAACTGGTAATTCCAGGTAAATATATAAAGTGATTAATTCGAGAAGTGAAAATGCAGTAGGTTTACCGTATGCTTTACAGTAGACTATTTGTACAGTTTCGACGTTGCAACGCTGAGTAAACATCGCGTCGGAATCTCTCTCATTCTTTCCGAACACCATTTCATAATCACAAAAAAAGTAAAATTGTAGAATCCTCGATAACTTCGTCATGAAATTAATCGTTTGAATTTATAGATACGTAGCACAGACATGGATTCAGGGCAACGTGTGTTCCGAATCGTTTCAGAAAGTGAGCGAAGACGCGATTTTCTGCTTGTGAAATACACTCTTGAAAAGAAACACGGAAACGGTACGACTTTACCTATCCTGTCCGTTATCACGGCCCGCAATCAAATTAAAGCAATGACAATTTTGCGTCTTGTCAGTATTATACCGGTGTTGGCTGGTCGGAAACATTCATATTCACATTAGACAAATGCCAGGAAACTTTTCACCAGGGAGTGTTGCTCCGTGTGACTAACAAGAAAGACGTGTCTTTGTCTAACATATCGTTGTGGAATAGAAAAGAATTATGCAGCCTAGCATTTTTATTCGCTAAAGGCAGTCAAAGCTCTTAGTCACTGTCAGATGGGCTCGTATATTCTTGATTAAAAGCCAACGATCTTGGCGCAGTGGTAACACCGGTTCCCGTTGGATCACCAAAGTTAAGTGCTGTCGGGCTTGGCTAACACTTGGATGGGTGACCGTCCGATCTTCCTAGTGCTACTGACAAGCGGGATGCACTCAGTCCTTGTGAGGCAAACTGAGGAGCTACTTGACTGAGAAGTAGCGGTTCCGGTCTCGTAAACTGACAACGGCTGGGAGAGCGGTCTGCCAACCACATGACCCTCCGTATCTACATCAGTTGACGCCTAGGGATTATTTCACATGTACCCGGCAGCCGACAAGTTGGTATTTTTGCCGAGCCGACGCGGTACCTAACGCCTCTTCACACAGAGCCGGCAGGCGCACGGCATGCCGTGCCGTCCTTTCGTGTCGTGTGCTTATTCTGTTGACCTCGACTACAAATGGAGCACGACCAGCTATTAGCGCGGTATCTCTTGAAAAACAGTAGTAGAAGAAGAATGCATTGGGTCCATCCACTCAGTACGAGAAAAGACAGTGTGGGTGCATTCTTCGTTCTTTTTGAGAAATTAAGGGGAGATGAAAATTAGTTTTTTAATTATTATCGCATGAGTTTACGAACTTTCGACGATATATATGCACGAATGAAGAGTTCCATTCAACGCCGTAATACATCCTTCCGAGAATGTATCCAGCCTATGCAAATGTTGGCAATTAGAGTCAGCCGCGGGGGGTAGCCGCACGGTCTGAGGCGCCTTGTCATGGTCCGTGCTGCTCCCGTCAGAGGTTCGAGTTCTCCCTCGGGCATGGGTGTGTGTGTTGTCCATAGCGTAAATTAGTTTAAGTTAGATTAAGTAGTGTGTAAGCTCAGGGACCGATGGCCTCAGCAGTTTGGTCCCATAAGACCTTACCACAAATTTCCAAATTCCAATATCAGTCATGTGAATGGGAAAGAAAACCACAGCTAATTTTTTTTAAAAAGCTATTATCCTAAAGGATGATAATTAAAACATTGGTTAAATATTTCCACAATCAGTAAAATAGTCAGATGTGTGTGCCAAGCCATTTGGTCTCTGTGTTATGAATGTATGCCTCCACCCACCAAAGACGACTTTGAAAACATTGCTGGAAAATTTGAGCAAAGAGCAAGTTTTTCACACTGTATTGGAGCTGTAGATGGAAACTACATTCGTATGGTCCATCCATGATCCATATAACTCATTGTACTACAGTTGCAAAGGATATTCACGTATAGTGTTGACGGCTGTGGCTGACTCTGACTATAGATTTATCAACGTAGATATAGGCAGCTATGGTAAAGAGAGTGGCTCTACTATATATAAAGAATGTTCTTTCTGGAAATCACTTATGTAAATAACTGTTAATTCCTGAAGACTGGTGCCTTCAGAAAAAAAGTCCAAAGGTATCTTATTTTTTTATTGGTGATGAAGCATTTAGACTGCATCAACACCTCCTACGACCATATTCTGGGCACCAATAAACAGTTGCTAAAAGAGAGTTCAATTATCGCCTATCAAGAGCCCAGAGGTACGTAGAATGTTTATTTGGAATACTGACTAATAAATGGAGGATTTTCCACAAAGCTATAAATTAAGACCCAATTTTGCTCTTGACATAGTCAAGGCGTGTGTTGTTTTGCACAATACGGAAGGTACTCTGGCCATAACTGGACTTGAAAGTATAACAAGAAGTGAATGTTTACGTGGGGGAATTTCTGCCAATAATTTACGAAAAATGATGAAGAATTATTTTATGGCACCGGAGGCATATGTGAAATGACAATTATCTAAAATTTAATGTGCCATTGATGTAAGTTTTTTGTATTTAACGTAAAAAAATAAAGTTTTGTGCTTACCATAGTCGTCTCTGTCTTTGTCACACATCTATTCAAAGCCTTCGTTCAGTTCTTTGCAAACTGCGTTCCATGCTTTCTGTGTTTGTATTCTGTCCTTATAAGTACGTGAAGTCTTGTCCCACAAATCTGGTCGTTTCTGAACTAATGCGTTAACGATTTCGATATCAATTTCCGCCTTGACTAGAAATGTCCACAACAGATTGAACCACCAACAAAGCTATCAACAACTTGCCGGCACACGATAGTTTTCGGGTGTATGTGTACCGCACTACTGTTCTGCATGCCCCACCACCTGCGCCGGTATTTCCGCACGACACCGACATCGGTCCAACACAGTGGGGGCCGCCGGCATCCCACAGCCTCGGCAGGGCTGTCGGCTGTCGTTCAGCCGGCCCTCATCAAGGGCATTACAGCGACACTCAACGTTGCCGTTGAAAACGATCTGCCCTCAAACCACCAACCTGTAATACTATACATTGAGGAAACACTGCAGCACATGGAACAACGCAAGATGTTGGACTACGGGCGTGCGAATTGGACATTGTTCAAGCAAACGCTCGATAGCCACATCCCACCTATACACGAAATTATTGAAACAGCACAAATTGACGAGGCAGTAGAAACCCTCACTAACGCCGTCCAGGACGCAATGGCTGGCACTATACCTGATCGCACCTCAATACAACGCAGTGCGGCCCTGCCCCAGGAAATCCTGGGCCTAATCTCAATGAGGAATCGCCTCAGGAGACAATGGCAGCGCACCAGTCGTCCGTACTTCAAACGGCACATTAACAGACTACAGGGCATCATACACGATAAAATACAAACACATAGAACACAACAGTGGAACCAAAAACTCGAAGGGCTGGACACCGCACGACCTGGCGTGTGGCAACTAGCCCGACACTTCACCAGGGAGAAAATATAAACCCCAACGCTTCAAGGGCCTGACGAACCTGCATACTCAGCAGAAGAGAAAGCAGAACTAATGGCCCGAACACCCGCAGCGTCATTCACACCGAACCTGGTACCATCAGATCCAGTGTTCAAACTTGCTACTGACCAAGAGGTTACACGCATTCTAGCCCAACCATCGCGCGACGACATTCGACATGCCAGCACAGCCGAAGTCTCCTGGACTATAATGCATTCCGCTGCTAGGAAAGCCCATGGTCATGATGGCATTCAAAACCGTGTCCTCCAGGAGTTCACGGATAAAGCAACTGAGTACCTAACACACATAACGAATGCCATACTAAAACACCAACACTTCCCCGCCTTTTCGAAGACGGCCAAGGTCCTGATGTTCAGGAAGCCGGGGAAAGACCACAGCCTCCCACAAAATTACTGACCCATCAGCCTTCTGAGCTCGCTCAGTAAGATTGTTGAGAAGGTGATTCTTAAACGCATCACTAGGCAATGCATAACAAATGACATCCAGAGACCGGAGCAATTCGGCTTCAGGAATCACCACTCCACAACACAACAACTCCTACGGGTCGTTGAACATATAACACATGGCTTCAACATAAACAAAGCTACAGGGGCAGTGTTCCTGGACATCGAAAAGGCTTTCGACCGTCTATGGCACAACGGCCTCATCCGCAAACTCAGCGACGTGGGATTCCCCGACGGGCTGCTGCGTCTAATACACTCATACCTCACAGACAAGAGTTTCAACACTAACCTGCAGGGAAAACAATCAACACGACACGGTATACACGCGGGAGTACCCCAGGAAGCATCCTAGTGCCCCTACTGTTTAACCTCTACAAAAACGATCTCCCAACCACACACAACACAATGATGGCAATCTACGCGGATGACACAGCCATCCTTGCGCAAGATTGGAAACGCCTACAGACTGCACTCAGAGTGGCCGAGCCTTGGTTGGAGAAATGGCGTGTTAGAGTAAACGTTGACAAGTGCGAAACCGTTCTGTTCACTAGAAGACCGAAGCAACTGCGCAAACACCGCTACTGCAGACCAATAACTCTACATGCACGTCCAATACATTTCCGCGAGAAAGTCAAATACCTCGGTGTCTGGCTGGACCGGAAATTAGTCTGGGGGGGACCACATACAACACATGACCAACCGAGCTAGCGCGAGGCTCAAACAGCTCTATCCTATGCTCAACAGGCGTAGCACACTGAACAGAAGGGTGTCGAGGTCCATGTACATGACTCTTATCCGACTCCTGATGACGTACGCAGCTCCTGTCTGGGGATACGCTGCGCCTACACGCCTGCGCCGTCTGCAGCTCATACAAAACAAAGTACTCAAAATCATAAGCAATGCTTCACGATACACTCGCATCGCGGACCTTCACCGGGAATACCGACTTGAGACTCTCACGGAGGTAATCCACAAACTCACCACAAGACTATACGGAAACTCCAGACATTCGCAGAACCCGTTTATTCTCAATGTGGGGAACTACGACCACAACCATAGATGGAAACATAAAAGACCAAAAGACATACTTGTAAGGACATAACATCTATAGCCAAGCATACGCAAACATAACGGCACAGGGGAGCCCCTGTTAATCAGACGCCATTACTGGATATCCAGCAGAAATACACTGCCGAATAACTGGCACCACACAGGGAAGCTGTACCGTACACTGCATGCAAATAAGTTCCACACATCCCCCACACAGTGAGATGATCTATGGCCGATCTCCCACTACTGTATAACGATCTTGATTGTTCCAGGAATGTAGCAGCTGCAGCAACTGGGACACATCGCCATCGCTTGTCACGGTAATGATGCATGATACCTATACTAACAAATCCAACCTTGCATGAGCTATCGCAGCTAGTAAGCCACTAGTGCTCTTACTACCCATCCCACTGTCGCAGAGGTTTTTTTCCCATGGCACGAGCCAATGCACTTTTATCCCTCTGCTCTTCAAATCGCTACCCTCACTCGCGTTTCGTCCACTATCTATCACCTGATGGACCGTGTTAATGCGTAGTCTTACCCAGACGCACGGACAACATCACAGCCCAGCATCCTGTGATCCACTTACTAGATAACTAACATGTTTACGGAGGTGAGAGTAGAACTTTTGGTTTGGTCACCACGTAGGTGCGGGCGTGGAGGACCCCATCTCTTTTTAAAAAAAAAGCCGTCCACACTGTCTGTCGGCCAGGTGTGAAACTTCCCGTAAGCGTCTCACCCTCACAACCGGCTAGACTGTGCCGGTTGCCGGGGGCCGGGTAGATGTGAAATAACCCTAAAGCGTGAGAATGACACGGCGGCCGGTCGGTAACGTACGGCCTTCAAGGCCTACTCAGAAGGTGCTTCTTCTTTTTTTTATTCTCGTCTGAAAAGAGGTGACGTGTGAACAAATTCCTATGAACAAACAAATGAGTTCCGCCGATCACGTTGCAGTTTTGCAACAGGAGACTGGCGCCCTTTCCAAAACGGCTGTCTTTCCGTCTTTCACACCGAACATAATAATTTGTCCTTTTTGACTGACTTACAGTCTGAAGTAATTATTATTATTATTATTATTATTAGTCGTAAAGCTCCCAACATGGAAGACGCTAAGTAAAGATGGTTCACTTCTGGGGCTTCTTATTCTTCTTGTTTGCCCACCAGGTCTTCATTCTTTGCGAGAATTCAGCTTTTCTTTCTTCGCTCCATTTTGTTCCAGTTCTCGGCGCTTTTGTCTCTGGTTTGACCTCCCATTTGTCAACTTTAAGGTTGAAATTGTTTCTTTTGTTCATGTCTTCAGTAGTAATGTTGGCTAATTCCAGATCTTTCTTTACATTTTTGATCCATTCTCCTCCATTAACAAGGGATGCTACGTATCTTACAATTTTTTTTGTAAGTCTGTGATCGGGAAGTCTCATTATGTGGCCATAGAATTTTAGACGCCTCTTCCTCATGTCTATCTCTATGTTAGAATATTCTTCAATTTTAGAATTTTTCTGTAATCTATACCCCTCTTTGGTCCATCTTGGTCCCAGAATTTTCCTAATGATTTTCCTTTCCTCTTTCTTCAGGTTTTCCATATCTGTTTTCCTTTTAAGTGTCATGGTTTCGCTGGCATATAGCATTATTGGTTTAATTACCGACTTATAATGTTTAATTTTTGTATTTATAGATAGACATTTTTTATTGCAATTGTTTTGGACCAGCCCTAGACCCCTACGAACTTTTAATATTCTTTCTTGTTGTGAGTATTTTTCAGAAATTATCTCTCCTAAATATTTAAAGTATGGTACCCTCTTAATTTCTCCATATTTGGTTTGTAACTTAGAAATTTCTAGATTTGTTGTTGTAAACACCGTTTTCTCAAAAGATATTTGTAGGCCAACTTTTCCTGCACACTCTTTTAAGGTTTCTATCTGTTTGACTGCCATTTCACTAGAATCTGCCATTATTGCAAGATCGTCTGCGTAGGCTAAGTAGGGGATTTGTAGGTCATCTTTTTTGGTTGCCAGTGATATTGGTATCCAGTACTTTTCTTTTTTGAGTTCTTTTTCCCATTCTGCCATGACTCTATCCAGAACTAAGTTAAATAACAGAGGTGATAATCCTCTGAAGTAATTATAATTGTTCTAATATGTCTTCCTGAAGGCACAATGTGGTAGCTGAATTTGAAATAGAATGACACTGACCACCTACAAGTAGCGTCCGGAAGAGGTGGACGTGTTTCGTAACGCGCCTTTAACATTATAAAGAAATGGTGGGTCTTTAGACTTTCCCTGTGACGTGTTGACATTTTGAGGTGTCGGGCGTCAGCATCGTTCATGCACGTTATTTCGACAACGTGACTCGTTACCTTCGTCAGGTGATACTTCAGACTGGTCGTCGAATGGAAGTGTGTAGTCCCACGCCCGGGTTCCCGGGTTCGATTCCCGGCGGGGTCAGGGATTTTCTCTGCCTCGTGATGGCTGGGTGTTGTGTGCTGTCCTTAGGTTAGTTAGGTTTAAGTA
The DNA here is from genome assembly GCF_023864345.2 of Schistocerca serialis cubense. Taxonomy (NCBI): domain Eukaryota; kingdom Metazoa; phylum Arthropoda; class Insecta; order Orthoptera; family Acrididae; genus Schistocerca; species Schistocerca serialis. The sequence goes on along the minus strand of NC_064642.1, from coordinate 102,553,421 downwards.
GTTCTAAGTTCTCGGGGACTTATGACCACAGCAGTTGAGTCCCATAGTGCTCAGAGCCATTTGAACCATTTTTTTGAAGTGTGTAGGTATAAACACTGGAACCGTTCCATTCGACGAGCAGTCTCGGATAGCACCTGGTGAAGATAGCGAGTCACCGTCTCAAAATATCATGCAAGAATGACGCTGACACCCGGCAGACTATCCGACACCTTAAGAAGAGCTTGGGAAATTGACTCTTTCCTCACTCCAGCACTGGTAGGATCATGTAGCATTCTGAGTTTTATATTAATCCAACTGAATTCTTTTCGATGAAGAAATGGTGTTCGGTTTTAATACCATCCTTAGAAGCAGACTGTACAGCTCATTTTCCATACCCGCATATACACTCCTGGAAATTGAAATAAGAACACCGTGAATTCATTGTCCCAGGAAGGGGAAACTTTATTGACACATTCCTGGGGTCAGATACATCACATGATCACACTGACAGAACCACAGGCACATAGACACAGGCAACAGAGCATGCACAATGTCGGCACTAGTACAGTGTATATCCACCTTTCGCAGCAATGCAGGCTGCTATTCTCCCATGGAGACGATCGTAGAGATGCTGGATGTAGTCCTGTGGAACGGCTTGCCATGCCATTTCCACCTGGCGCCTCAGTTGGACCAGCGTTCGTGCTGGACGTGCAGACCGCGTGAGACGACGCTTCATCCAGTCCCAAACATGCTCAATGGGGGACAGATCCGGAGATCTTGCTGGCCAGGGTAGTTGACTTACAGCTTCTAGAGCACGTTGGGTGGCACGGGATACATGCGGACGTGCATTGTCCTGTTGGAACAGCAAGTTCCCTTGCCGGTCTAGGAATGGTAGAACGATGGGTTCGATGACGGTTTGGATGTACCGTGCACTATTCAGTGTCCCCGCGACGATCACCTGTGGTGTACGGCCAGTGTAGGAGTTCGCTCCCCACACCATGATGCCGGGTGTTGGCCCTGTGTGCCTCGGTCATATGCAGTCCTGATTGTGGCGCTCACCTGCACGGCGCCAAACACGCATACGACCGTCATTGGCACCAAGGCAGAAGCGACTCTCATCGCTGAAGACGACACGTCTCCATTCGTCCCTCCATTCACGCCTGTCGCGACACCACTGGAGGCGGGCTGCACGATGTTGGGGCGTGAGCGGAAGACGGCCTAACGGTGTGCGGGACCGTAGCCCAGCTTCATGGTGACGGTTGCGAATGGTCCTCGCCGATACCCCAGGAGCAACAGTGTCCCTAATTTGCTGGGAAGTGGCGGTGCGGTCCCCTACGGCACTGCGTTGGATCCTACGGTCTTGGCGTGCATCCGTGCGTCGCTGCGGTCCGGTCCCAGGTTGACGGGCACGTGCACCTTCCGCCGACCACTGGCGACAACATCGATGTACTGTGGAGACCTCACGCCCCATGTGTTGAGCAATTCGGCGGTACGTCCACCCGGCCTCCCGCATGCCCACTATACGCCCTCGCTCAAAGTCCGTCAACTGCACATACGGTTCACGTCCACGCTGTCGCGGCATGCTACCAGTGTTAAAGACTGCGATGGAGCTCCGTATGCCACGGCAATCTGGCTGACACTGACGGCGGCGGTGCACAAATGCTGCGCAGATAGCGCCATTCGACGGCCAACACCGCGGTTCCTGGTGTGTCCGCTGTGCCGTGCGTGTGATCATTGCTTGTACAGCCCTCTCGCAGTGTCCGGAGAAAGTATGGTGGGTCTGACACACCGGTGTCAATGTGTTCTTTTTTCCATTTCCAGGAGTGTAATTCTTGCATTAAGAGCACGTCTTTTATCCTCTCGTTGGCAATGAAATGCTCTCGTGCGCTAAACAATCACGGTTTCGGCAAACGATGACAGATGAGAAGCCAAGTTTCGTACGTAACGTTGTTGCAATAACCAACAAAATAATTGTGACTTCCATTATTCATTTCAAATGCAATCAATATTTATCAGTAAAATTGTAAATAGAACACAGTATACGAAAACAATATCGTTTGGAAAACGAAACTATGCGGCAATATCCGGTGAGCCACCGCCTCTCCCCAATGACGTCACAGCAGCTAACAATGACAAAGACCGTTTTGTACAGGGAGCCAGAACACAGTTCTGTGAATTTTATCATCCAAGTTCTACGTTTGCAACTACATTCGGCTCTGAAAATCGCTGTGAAGAGTGTGGCAGAGGGTACATCCCATTGCTCCAGTTATTAGTCCTTCTACAATTTCCACTCACATGTGGAGCACGATAAGGATGACTCTTTAAATGCCTCTCCCTACAGGAGCTATATATAGGTTTCAGTAGAATATCATAAGATTCAACATATAAAGCCGATTTCTGAAACTTAGTGAACTCTGTCGGTACAGTCTGCCTCTATCTTCGAGCGACGACTAGTCCAGTATCTTCAGCATCTCTGTGACGCTCTCCGACTGGTCTCAAACCTCTGAACATTCGTTCTGCTCTTCTCTGTATGCGTCAATGTCTTCAGTGGTACTAATCCCACACACATGGGCAATATTCTGTGATGGGTCGCACAGGTGATCTGTAAGCAAACTCCTTTGTACACGGATTGCCTTATCTTAATATTCTATCAATAAACAGAATTCTGCCACCTGCTTTACCTAAAATTGTCCCTATGTAATCGTTTCATGTCATATCTCTACAAAGCATTACAAGAACTTTCAGCATTGCAGCGCGTCAGCAATCGGAAGTATCAAATAATTATGAAAAATCCGCCTCGATTGCACAAAATACCTGGTGTTTACCTAGGTTTCAGCGTGGGTAACCACGCCTTCTTCAGAACAAATATAAAATAGCTTCCCTAAATAGGCATAGTTAAAGGTTAAAATCAACACCTACAGCGGCAAGACCCCATGGAAATTTTTACAGATACACGGTACATATGTACCAAGTCAATAATGTTACTTATCTCAACCCTGTGTGTGTTGCCTCGCCCCAGCCAACGTACGATGGTCACAGGCTCTCCACCGAACTGAGGCACTGCAGGCTGCTCGCATACGCGGCTATCGAAATCACAGTGCATGCGCGCGGCCTCGAAACGCTCTTCTTATGCATGGCAGCGGGATTAAAAAGTTAACACGGATCGGGACCTAACTGATTGCCAAAAGTTGTCACACAAATAGCAAATTGAGCAAATGATGAAAGCAATGATTCAGGAATTAAGAAATTATTAATAGTAACGCACGACAAACTTTGTGCACAGATGGTAAATCAGCCACAAGCTAATATGGAGGCCCTAGAATTAGACCGGCCAAGGTGGCCGAGCGGTTCTAGGCGCTACAGTCTGGAACCGCGCTACCGCTACGGTCCAAGTTTCGAATCCTGCCTCGGGCATGGATGTGTGTGATGTTAGGTTTAAGTAGTTCTAAGTTCTAGGAGACTGATGACCTCTGAAGTTAAGTCCCATAGTGCTCAGAGCCATTTGAGCCTAGAATTAGGTACAAATTACAACTAAACTAAAAAGATAGCTATGCTAAGGACGTTATTATTAACGGATAAAATCGCACTAATAATATCTGCAGCAGAAACAACCATAGACGCTACATCGCCATAATACTAAGCAGCCGACCAGGCCGTAATCAGAAGACGTTAAAGATTTATAACATACCATGGCTCCATGAACTTATATTAACATAAAAGCCAACGAAGCTACATAAAATACCTCTTAAAAGCGCGCAGCAATAAGAAAATACAAATGGTGTTCTTCTTGGCTAACAAAACCCTCAATTCAGTAGGGGGGAAAACGTACCAAATTTGGGGGGGGGGGGGGGCTCGTTATCATCCGTGAACAATCAACATCGTGCGCGTGCATCAACCAACTTCCACGTCATGCAAATTAATTAAGTAAGGGACCGAAACCTTCAAACAAATTTCTGTTTTTTAAATGGAGCTGATCGTTAAGGACATCGTCTTTGGCATACTGCAGGTGTTTAAAAATCTGCATTTCCTCTAAGATGTCCAATTTTGAACCCTTAACTTCAGCATGAAGCATCTCGATATTAGACGGAGAACATGGCGTATCAGTCATTTGTACACTCCTGGAAATTGAAATAAGAACACCGTGAATTCATTGTCCCAGGAAGGGGAAACTTTATTGACACATTCCTGGGGTCGGATACATCACATGATCACACTGACAGAACCACAGGCACATAGAGACAGACAACAGAGCATGCACAATGTCGGCACTAGTACAGTGTATATCCACCTTTCGCAGCAATGCAGGCTGCTATTCTCCCATGGAGACGATCGTAGAGATGCTGGATGTAGTCCTGTGGAACGGCTTGCCATGCCATTTCCACCTGGCGCCTCAGTTGGACCAGCGTTCGTGCTGGACGTGCAGACCGCGTGAGACGACGCTTCATCCAGTCCCAAACATGCTCAATGGGGGACAGATCCGGAGATCTTGCTGGCCAGGGTAGTTGACTTACAGCTTCTAGAGCACGTTGGGTGGCACGGGATACATGCGGACGTGCATTGTCCTGTTGGAACAGCAAGTTCCCTTGCCGGTCTAGGAATGGTAGAACGATGGGTTCGATGACGGTTTGGATGTACCGTGCACTATTCAGTGTCCCCGCGACGATCACCTGTGGTGTACGGCCAGTGTAGGAGTTCGCTCCCCACACCATGATGCCGGGTGTTGGCCCTGTGTGCCTCGGTCATATGCAGTCCTGATTGTGGCGCTCACCTGCACGGCGCCAAACACGCATACGACCGTCATTGGCACCAAGGCAGAAGCGACTCTCATCGCTGAAGACGACACGTCTCCATTCGTCCCTCCATTCACGCCTGTCGCGACACCACTGGAGGCGGGCTGCACGATGTTGGGGCGTGAGCGGAAGACGGCCTAACGGTGTGCGGGACCGTAGCCCAGCTTCATGGTGACGGTTGCGAATGGTCCTCGCCGATACCCCAGGAGCAACAGTGTCCCTAATTTGCTGGGAAGTGGCGGTGCGGTCCCCTACGGCACTGCGTTGGATCCTACGGTCTTGGCGTGCATCCGTGCGTCGCTGCGGTCCGGTCCCAGGTTGACGGGCACGTGCACCTTCCGCCGACCACTGGCGACAACATCGATGTACTGTGGAGACCTCACGCCCCATGTGTTGAGCAATTCGGCGGTACGTCCACCCGGCCTCCCGCATGCCCACTATACGCCCTCGCTCAAAGTCCGTCAACTGCACATACGGTTCACGTCCACGCTGTCGCGGCATGCTACCAGTGTTAAAGACTGCGATGGAGCTCCGTATGCCACGGCAATCTGGCTGACACTGACGGCGGCGGTGCACAAATGCTGCGCAGATAGCGCCATTCGACGGCCAACACCGCGGTTCCTGGTGTGTCCGCTGTGCCGTGCGTGTGATCATTGCTTGTACAGCCCTCTCGCAGTGTCCGGAGAAAGTATGGTGGGTCTGACACACCGGTGTCAATGTGTTCTTTTTTCCATTTCCAGGAGTGTAATTCTTGCATTAAGAGCACGTCTTTTATCCTCTCGTTGGCAATGAAATGCTCTCGTGCGCTAAACAATCACGGTTTCGGCAAACGATGACAGATGAGAAGCCAAGTTTCGTACGTAACGTTGTTGCAATAACCAACAAAATAATTGTGACTTCCATTATTCATTTCAAATGCAATCAATATTTATCAGTAAAATTGTAAATAGAACACAGTATACGAAAACAATATCGTTTGGAAAACGAAACTATGCGGCAATATCCGGTGAGCCACCGCCTCTCCCCAATGACGTCACAGCAGCTAACAATGACAAAGACCGTTTTGTACAGGGAGCCAGAACACAGTTCTGTGAATTTTATCATCCAAGTTCTACGTTTGCAACTACATTCGGCTCTGAAAATCGCTGTGAAGAGTGTGGCAGAGGGTACATCCCATTGCTCCAGTTATTAGTCCTTCTACAATTTCCACTCACATGTGGAGCACGATAAGGATGACTCTTTAAATGCCTCTCCCTACAGGAGCTATATATAGGTTTCAGTAGAATATCATAAGATTCAACATATAAAGCCGATTTCTGAAACTTAGTGAACTCTGTCGGTACAGTCTGCCTCTATCTTCGAGCGACGACTAGTCCAGTATCTTCAGCATCTCTGTGACGCTCTCCGACTGGTCTCAAACCTCTGAACATTCGTTCTGCTCTTCTCTGTATGCGTCAATGTCTTCAGTGGTACTAATCCCACACACATGGGCAATATTCTGTGATGGGTCGCACAGGTGATCTGTAAGCAAACTCCTTTGTACACGGATTGCCTTATCTTAATATTCTATCAATAAACAGAATTCTGCCACCTGCTTTACCTAAAATTGTCCCTATGTAATCGTTTCATGTCATATCTCTACAAAGCATTACAAGAACTTTCAGCATTGCAGCGCGTCAGCAATCGGAAGTATCAAATAATTATGAAAAATCCGCCTCGATTGCACAAAATACCTGGTGTTTACCTAGGTTTCAGCGTGGGTAACCACGCCTTCTTCAGAACAAATATAAAATAGCTTCCCTAAATAGGCATAGTTAAAGGTTAAAATCAACACCTACAGCGGCAAGACCCCATGGAAATTTTTACAGATACACGGTACATATGTACCAAGTCAATAATGTTACTTATCTCAACCCTGTGTGTGTTGCCTCGCCCCAGCCAACGTACGATGGTTACAGGCTCTCCACCGAACTGAGGCACTGCAGGCTGCTCGCATACGCGGCTATCGAAATCACAGCGCATGCGCGCGGCCTCGAAACGCTCTTCTTATGCCTGGCAGCGGGATTAAAAAGTTAACTCGGATCGGGACCTAACTGATTGCCAAAAGTTGTCACACAAATAGCAAATTGAGCAAATGATGAAAGCAATGATTCAGGAATTAAGAAATTATTAATAGTAACGCACGACAAACTTTGTGCACAGATGGTAAATCAGCCACAAGCTAATATGGAGGCCCTAGAATTAGACCGGCCAAGGTGGCCGAGCGGTTCTAGGCGCTACAGTCTGGAACCGCGCTACCGCTACGGTCCAAGTTTCGAATCCTGCCTCGGGCATGGATGTGTGTGATGTTAGGTTTAAGTAGTTCTAAGTTCTAGGAGACTGATGACCTCTGAAGTTAAGTCCCATAGTGCTCAGAGCCATTTGAGCCTAGAATTAGGTACAAATTACAACTAAACTAAAAAGATAGCTATGCTAAGGACGTTATTATTAACGGATAAAATCGCACTAATAATATCTGCAGCAGAAACAACCATAGTCGCTACATCGCCATAATACTAAGCAGCCGACCAGGCCGTAATCAGAAGACGTTAAAGATTTATAACATACCATGGCTCCATGAACTTATATTAACATAAAAGCCAACGAAGCTACATAAAATACCTCTTAAAAGCGCGCAGCAATAAGAAAATACAAATGGTGTTATTCTTGGCTAACAAAACCCTCAATTCAGTAGGGGGGAAAACGTACCAAATTTGGGGGGGGGGGGTGGCTCGTTATCATCCGTGAACAATCAACATCGTGCGCGTGCATCAACCAACTTCCACGTCATGCAAATTAATTAAGTAAGGGACCGAAACCTTCAAACAAATTTCTGTTTTTTAAATGGAGCTGATCGTTAAGGACATCGTCTTTGGCATACTGCAGGTGTTTAAAAATCTGCATTTCCTCTAAGATGTCCAATTTTGAACCCTTAACTTCAGCATGAAGCATCTCGATATTAGACGGAGAACATGGCGTATCAGTCATTTGTACACTCCTGGAAATTGAAATAAGAACACCGTGAATTCATTGTCCCAGGAAGGGGAAACTTTATTGACACATTCCTGGGGTCGGATACATCACATGATCACACTGACAGAACCACAGGCACATAGAGACAGACAACAGAGCATGCACAATGTCGGCACTAGTACAGTGTATATCCACCTTTCGCAGCAATGCAGGCTGCTATTCTCCCATGGAGACGATCGTAGAGATGCTGGATGTAGTCCTGTGGAACGGCTTGCCATGCCATTTCCACCTGGCGCCTCAGTTGGACCAGCGTTCGTGCTGGACGTGCAGACTGCGTGAGACGACGCTTCATCCAGTCCCAAACATGCTCAATGGGGGACAGATCCGGAGATCTTGCTGGCCAGGGTAGTTGACTTACACCTTCTAGAGCACGTTGGGTGGCACGGGATACATGCGGACGTGCATTGTCCTGTTGGAACAGCAAGTACCCTTGCCGGTCTAGGAATGGTAGAACGATGGGTTCGATGACGGTTTGGATGTACCGTGCACTATTCAGTGTCCCCTCGACGATCACCAGTGGTGTACGGCCAGTGTAGGAGATCGCTCCCCACACCATGATGCCGGGTGTTGGCCCTGTGTGCCTCGGTCGTATGCAGTCCTGATTGTGGCGCTCACCTGCACGGCGCCAAACACGCATACGACCATCATTGGCACCAAGGCAGAAGCGACTCTCATCGCTGAAGACGACACGTCTCCATTCGTCCCTCCATTCACGCCTGTCGCGACACCACTGGAGGCGGGCTGCACGATGTTGGGGCGTGAGCGGAAGACGGCCTAACGGTGTGCGGGACCGTAGCCCAGCTTCATGGAGACGGTTGCGAATGGTCCTCGCCGATACCCTAGGAGCAACAGTGTCCCTAATTTGCTGGGAAGTGGCGGTGCGGTCCCCTACGGCACTGCGTAGGATCCTACGGTCTTGGCGTGCATCCGTGCGTCGCTGCGGTCCGGTCCCAGGTCGACGGGCACGTGCACCTTCCGCCGACCACTGGCGACAACATCGATGTACTGTGGAGACCTCATGCCCCACGTGTTGAGCAATTCGGCGGTACGTCCACCCAGCCTCCCGCATGCCCACTATACGCCCTCGCTCAAAGTCCGTCAACTGCACATACGGTTCACGTCCACGCTGTCGCGGCATGCTACCAGTGTTAAAGACTGCGATGGAGCTCCGTATGCCACGGCAAACTGGCTGACACTGACGGTGGCGGTGCACAAATGCTGCACAGCTAGCGCCATTCGACGGCCAACACCGCGGTTCCTGGTGTGTCCGCTGTGCCGTGCGTGTGATCATTGCTTGTACAGCCCACTCGCAGTGTCCGGAGCAAGTATGGTGGGTCTGACACACCGGTGTCAATGTGTTCTTTTTTCCATTTCCAGGAGTGTATAAGGTGTTCTGCATAAGTGGAACCCCTCGTACCATCACCACTTGTAGTGGGGTTGTGCTCTTTATATCTAGTCATGAGAGCTCGGCCTGTCTGATCTATGTAAAATTTCGGACAGTCACCGCAAGTAATTTTATACACACCAGACTGAGACAGTTTATCATCTAAGATCTGCAACTAGTGGATTAAATTCTTGTGCAGATTATTGCTGGTGGAAAAGGCTACTCTAAAGATATAGGCTCTAAGTAAACGCCCTAATTTGTAACTAACATTACGTACACAAGGGGTAGATACTGTTGCATTTGGTTTGTCATTTACTAAATCTCCTAATGTGGAAGCCGTACCATTATTTTTGTTTATTTTCTTATTGTACAAACGTCTTACCTGTTGCGAACTGTAACCATTATTTCTAGCGATAGCTTCCAGTGTGACCAATTCGGTTTCTAGCGCCTCCGGTGACAGGAGGATAGATGTAGCTCGATGTATAAAGCATTATACCCAGTTACTTGTAGTAATTGATCAATTGGTACCATGACTCTTTGATATTTTACATATAGCATACAACGTTATTTTGTTGTGTGAAATGCATTATTTTACATTTTTGAACATTTAAAGCGAGCTTCCGATCTTTGCAATCTTATCGAGATCCAGCTTAATATATGTGCACCTTTCTCCAGGCAGAACTTCTGTACTGACAACATCATCTATGAAAAGTCTGAGTTTACTATTGATACTGTCTGCAAAGTCATTGACACACAACATGAACAGTAAGGGTCCTTTACTCTCCCCTGAGGCACATCTGAAGTAACCTCTACATCCGTTCATGACTCTTCATCCAAGATAACATGCATCCACCCTACCATAAATCCCCAACAAGTCAAAAAGTTTGCCTAATGCCCCATAATATCGTACTTTTGCTAATAAGCACAGATGTAGTATTGAGCTAAAAGATTTTTGAAAATCAAGAAAGTTTCCTGTGTTAGGTAACCTATTTTTCTAATGTAATGTGAAGAGCCCAACAGTATGGCGAATTCTTTAATGTTACTTGAAATTTGTTGACGATATTCACTACAGACAATGATTGCACAACTAGTTTTCTTCTCCTTAACTCTAAATATGTTGAGGGAGATCTGTTATTTCTGCAGCCTTGGGGTTTTTTCTTTAGCTGGCTTTCAACTGGAAATTAACTAGGACCTAGGTATCATAAAACTGTTCCATATACTTCGATTGGAGATATACGATTTGAAGGCCACGTGAAAACCATGAGATTCAGACCGCTGCACAAGCCATTGGACGCTGCCGTGGCGTACAGGAATGTCCATTTAAATCTGAGTAATGGGTTTTGTGATTGGTTCAGAGCAGCTGTTTCGGTAGGAAGCGCGATTTTCCCAGTCGGTCTACATGTAATTCCTTTAGTTCACGTGGATAGAAATCTGACAATTAGTGGGAGACGTTTTCTGTCTTCTTTTCAGTCCACAGATTTACTGCTTGACCATGAGAAAATAAGCTTGAGCAAGAAATTGCTAAACATGTTTACAAACGCATTATTGCTAGGAATCTGCAAGGTCTACTACAATTAAACGGTGAGATTACAAGGCTGGCAAAACCAGCTATGTTTCATAGAGTCGAGTCAGAACAACCTTGGAGAGACATTGAAGAGAACACTCGGTGCAGGAACAACAAAGAGTAATCTTTCTCCCAGTTGTAGCAGAGAATTGCTAAGAGGGATTTCTATGACATAGAACAAGGTACACAAATCGAGTTAGACCAAATTTCCAGCTGCTACTGGCCCCTCAGATACACGTACACCGGTTAAGGTTGGTAAGCGTGCACCACTGACGAAGTCACCGAGGCGAGGAGGATGCAAAGCTATTTAAATTTCATCTGGGTTTCATTACACAGATTTAACTTTCGCAGCCAGCTAGTCGCACGCATTTTACTGTCTGGTCGCAGTACTGGTGTTCCTTCTTGCTTTACCGGGGACGTTTCTTCAAATCGTTAACCATTTCCACTGTCGTTGGCCATATCCATGACGTAATTTAATATTATAATTTTCCTGTGTCCTCTCACCTGTGCCAAGATTACAGTTTGTATTTGCCTTCTCTTGTCCACTTACTAAATGGTCATATACTTGATTCAGTGGGTTAACCTGTTATTTGATATTTTACGGCAATAGCCCAATTTTTATATTGACTGATAGTTTAATCTCCTAGTTTGATGAATCACTCAGTTAATATATCTGTGTGAGTTATGGTACCTACTGGATGACAATTACTGAACTTCGTGGGAAAAACGTAAATAAGTTACAAACTACGGCGTGCACACACTTTATTCAACATGTAAACGTCACTACAGATATTCGGATTTACGTTATGATATATACGATATGCCTGGAATCATTGGCGATGATGTGGCGCTGAAGAATAGCTTAAATCTGCATGACCCGCTAAATTGTCGGAACATTGATACTGTCGATGATTTCCCGCATGGCTGTTTTCAGCTCAGCATTGGTTTTGGGGTTATTGCCGTACACCTTGTCTTCAATGTAGCTCTACAATAAGGATTCATATGTTTTGAGATTCGGAGAATATGGTGGCCAATAGAGGCCCACGCCAGTGGCCTCTGGGTACCACAGAGCCAGAGTGCAGTTTCCAAAGAGCTCCTCCAGGACATCAAACACTCTACTGCTTCGATGGGGTCGAGCTCCGTCTTGCATGAACCACATATTGCCGAAATCAGGGCCACTTTGGATAATGGGGATAAAATCGTCTTCCAACACCTTCACATACTGTTCGGTACTCACCGTACTGTCAAGGAACATCGCATCGATTACTCCGCGACTGGTCATTGCACTCCACACAGTGACCCGTTGAAGGTGAGGAGACTTATCGATCGCGAAATATGGATTCTCAATCACCCAAATATGACAATTTTGCTTATTGACGAACACATCCGAATGAAATTTGGTTTCGTCGCTAAACCAAACCATATTCACGTCAAAGTCCTGTTCGTCAGTTACGTGGACAATAGTGTTGGCGATACACAACCACCGTTTCATGGCTCCGGGACTTAATGGCTGATGCGTTTGAATTTTATATGGTAAGAGATGCAGGCCTTCAACAAAAATTTGTCGCAATGTCTCCCAGTTGATTCCCACCCGTGGTGCGACTCATCCGATCGATTGCCTGGGACTTGTTTGAAACACAGAGTGGTCTTCTCGATGTTTTCAGGCGTTTTCACTCTTTTTGAACGACCGACATTGTCAACACTATCACGAACACTGCCCCTTTTCACAAATTTGCGAATCAAATTCTTGATTGTTAGTACACTTGAACCGGTTGTCTTCAGCTTGTAGTCGGTAGTTCAAAGGAAGTAACTACAGTTGGGCTGTTACTGCTCGCACAGCACGCCTTCACAAGCGCTATACGCTCAGGCACGCTGTACTGTGACATTTTCTCATGCTAATGGCCGACAACAACAAGGCGCGTGCGTATGCTCACACTAGTTACTATCATGCGCTGCGGCCAACTGTGTATTTTGAACGTCCTAACGCAATCTGTTCGGAAGTTATTATTTCATATAATTCGATAGTTTTCAATTTGTATATTTCCGTGCTTAGCTGGGCCACCCCTAGTTAATTTCATCTAATAAGATGTTATCTCTGGGGTGAGACTGTTTACCTTAACTTTGCAGGGGCTTACGGGGAGCTCCCTTTCTTGCAGGTCACCGGGGATCGGATCTATAGCATCTTGGGGTATGATTAACAGCTCAAGCCTTGACGCTTAGCTTTCTGTATGTCATACGAGAAAAGTGCGAGCTGCATTTCAAATGATTAATGGTTATGGGATTCATGCTTGTTGACATGGACGACATTCGTTTGGAAATAGCTCATTACATTTGAGCTCAGAACATATTCTAAGATTCCACAAAAAATCTGTGTCAAAGACATTGGGCGGAAGGTCTGTGAGTCACTTCTGCTACCATTCTATTAGACAGGCGTGGCCTGTGCTTCCTTCCAAGTCATTGATCTGAGTGACACAAAGGCACAGCCCACCTCACCCACCCCTCGCTGTTGCTATGAGGGACATACACTGGGCTGCGGCAGGTAATCCCTCAACTGCCGCTGGCCTCTTCGCGTCCCATGTCCATCAGGTGCGACGCGTCCCACGCACGACGTAAATCAGGCGGCCGGCCTCCCCCGCGCTGCGCTGTGCTGCGCCGTGCCTCCCAGATTCATCAGCGGCCTCGCGGCGCCGCAGTAACTCTCCACGTCGGGGCCGCTGGCGCTAGACGCTAACTCGATTTACTCTGCCCGGCTCCGCTCCCTGACAACGCGCTAAACAAAACATTCGGGCCGGCCGCGTCCGCTCGGCCACCGCAGGCTTCGAGTCTTGTCCACCAGCCAGCCGGGCAGTCGGGCGGCCCACTTTTCAGCGCCAATAAACGCATTGGTCGCGACGCGGCTGTTAATCAGACGCACGCTCTCTGCGAGTATCCTGCACCGTAATCCGTGTCCCACCCCTTGACCGCCGACTGCCAGCGGCCGTTTGTCTCACGCAAACGGCTCCACGTCTGCTTTATTGTGTCGTCCATGGACAAGCAGTCTTACTTCTAGTGCCATAATTTCCAGATAACACGTTTGTTCTGGTTTTCCAACGGTGCATCTTATGTTGTATACACCGTGAAAATAATTGAAATACATGAAAAACAAACAAAAACGTAAATTAGTTACAAAATACGGCGGGCACACATTTTATTCAGTATTTAAACGTCACCGAAAGTAGTTGGATTTAGCTTACGACATGTCTGATATGTCTGCGACCCGCCACGGTAGACAAGCGCGCTAACGCGCTCCTTCCTGGACTCGGGTACGCGCGCCGGCCCTGGATCCAATCCGCCCGGCGGATTAACGACGAGGGTCGATGTGCCGGCCAGCCTGAATGTGGTTTATAGGCGGTTTTCCACATCCCGCTAGGTGAATACCGGGCTGGTCCCCATGTTCCGCCACAGTTACACAGCTCGCAGATATCTGAACACATTCGCACTATTCCATGGACTACACTCGAAGCAGACAGTTGGGGTACACTAATCCTTCCCAGGGGGTATGTGGTGGCGGCAGGAAGGGCATCCGGCCACCCCTTACCCATTAACATGCTAAATCCGATTAACGATGGCTGACCCTGCGTAACTGCGGGACAAGGCTCAAGCGATAGAATAGAATGTTTGATATGTCTGCCGTTATTGGCAATGATGTGGCGCGGACGAATAACGAAATTCTGCATGACCCGCTAAGCGTCGAAACATCGATGACCTCCTGAATGACTGTTTTCCACTCAGCATTGTTTTTGGGCTTATTGCTGTACACCTTGTCTTTAATATTGCCCCACAAAAAAGGCGTCGCATGTGTTCAGATCCGGAGAATACGGCGGCCAGACGAAGCCCATGCCAGTGAATTATGGGTATCTCAGAGCCACAATGGGTCCCCAAAGTGCTCCTCCAGGACATCAAACACTCTTCTGCTTCGATGGGGTCGAGCTCCGTCTTATATGAACCACACCTTGTGGAAATCAGGGCGACTCTGGATGAAGGGGGTGAAATCATTTTTCAAAACTTTCACGTACCATTCGGTAGTCACCCTCCCATCAACGTATATCTCACCAATTATTCCGTGACTGGAGATTGCATGCCACAGTCACCCATTGATGAGAGTGAAGAGGTTTCTCGATTGCGAAATCTGGATTCTCTGTCCCTCAACTGCGTCAGGTTTGCTTATTGACAAACCCATCCAAACGAAAGTGGACTTCGTCGCTAAACCGAACCATGTATGCGCGTACTAAATCTCGTCACGCCCAGCGTCAGCCATGCAGTTTGAACGTCCTAACGCAAACCGTTCAGAAGTTACAATGATTTTATTTCATATAGTTCAAAAATGTCACCGTGTACGTATGGCGATGGGTTTCATTCAAAACTTCATTCCGTCCAAAAGTATCGGTTACTAGATACGTTCAGAAGTAGCTGCATCTGTTGACTGCCGGCCTTTCTACAGTGCTTGTCGGAAGAAATAGGGTGTATATTTTTTAAAATTATTTCTTTATTTGGCTACAGGCAAATTATGTGATATAATGATAAAAACAGGAGATTTCTCTGATTTCATCGCAAAATGCGTACATGAAACAAAATTATCTAAGGATAAGCGAACAGGTATATTGGCTGACTCGTCGGAAAAAGTCATTGGGCTGACTGGCATCTTATTTCTAGGGATAATAGATCACGTCATAGCGAACAACTTTTTTTAGAGCCAAAATGTTTGTAGTATTTGCCGGCCCTGGCAAAACGTCATTTTACTGAACTCGCGGAGTCTGCTTACCAAACGTGTTGCATACTGCTTGCTATCCTAGTAAACTGACAGAGTGATTTTCAACAAGGTACTTTAAGAATAAGTATCTCTAAGTGCAGAAAGATACAAGGGTTGTCCAGAACGTAAGTTCCGATCGGTCGCGAAATGGAAACCACAGTGAAAACCAGAAACGTTTTATTTGCAACAGTTAGGTACACGTTCGACCTACTTCTCTACATTGTCGCCGCACCAACTTCGAGTGTTGTCGTAGTGTTGTATCAACTTTCCAATATCCTCGTCATAGAAAGCAGCCGCCTGTGCTTTCGGCCAGTTATCTGCACTGGTCTGCAGCTCGGTGTCTGTGGAAAATTTTTGTCTTCATAGCCAGCGGTTCTTGTGAGCAGAGATGAGACTCAGGGAGAGCCAATTACGGACTGTATTGTGGGTGATCAGACACTTCTCATGAGAACCGCTGCAGGAGCGTCTTCATTGCCCCAGCAGTGTGCGGCCATGAAATGGCATGAAAAAGAACTGCTCGACAGTTGTGTTATGTGGGCGCATGACACAGGCGAAATCTCTAACGAGGCCCTTATACTTGGCGGGAGACGTGATTCCCTAGGCATCTTTACGTGCTGACTGTTCACTCAAAACAAAAAAGAGCGACACGATACGATTGACGGGCATACTAGAGACACTGCCCAATACATCTGCGCAAAGCTTTACCGGATTTTCCCACTTGTTTCCATTTCGCGACCGATCGGAACTTACTTTCTGGACAACCCTCGTATTTTAGAAGCGTATCAGAAGTTTTAATTTGATCTTCCCTGTACCCTTCATTCCGAGCAGACGACTGGATTATAGGCAGCACGCAAGGCATATTCTCGCCGCAACATGCCTACTCCCTGCCGCTTCTCAGGGCCGTAACCAGTACAATAGGATGCCTATTGCAACCAGGAACTGTCAGCAAATGTCTTGTCTTTAAAGGAAGTTGTTCGTCATAACGTGATTTATCTCCCTTAGACATTTGATGGAAAGACGATCATGTCCTGATATCACCCATATACAATATCCACCTGTAGAAAGATCCCAACCACACCACACTCTTAGGTGCGTGCGTCAAAGGGCAAGGAACCCAAAGACATTCACGCAGTAGCTGTTACACAACTGTCGTGGCTCCCTACATGCGATCTTTCTGCTAGGGGTGACAGTTGTGGATTCAAACATGTATTGTCAAATCGGAGATAAGAAGACTTGTGAAGATGAAGGGGTGGAGGTAACAAATGGACTAGCCCCGAGGATGCAGGACGTTAATTTGAAATGGATACCACTCAGTTTTCCAAGCGAGGCAACGCTTGCGACAGTTAACCTTTCTGAATTTATGCTTGTTTTTTCCTTCTGTGAGAATTGTGGAAAAGATCGCAGACCCAACACAATGTCAGTATAAAGTGTAAAGCAGCCCATTCACAGCCGGACCGGTCCGCTGACCGACCCGTTGAGAGGGTTGGCGCCGACCGACTCGCCTGTGTGTGGGCGATGGGTTCGCGCTGGTGTCCGGAGCTGGGGTGCGTCGCCTCCACCTGCATCCCCGACCGCCACCTGCTGAGCCGGGGCCACAGCTCAGGCCGGCCGCTTCCTCCCAGCCCACATTCCGTCAGTACGGTGTCCGACTCCGTGTTATTCACTACTTCTTTCGCAGTCACTGATTTTCGCTGCTTTTATGATAATGTCGTTCGAAGAAAACAAAGACTTTTGGGCGTGTTACATTAATATGTACAGAGAATAACCATATTTGTGGGAGATAAAATCGAAGGACTGCTCCAATAGGAATATGAGGAACAAAGCCTACGAAGTTCTTATAGCTAAGTGCAAAGAGATGAATTGTGCATCGGTCATGGCGTTTGTTATTAAAAAAAATTAGTTCTCTACGAGCGTCTTTCCGGCGACAGTTTAGAAAAATAGAGGACGCTAAATCAGCAACTGGAAGCGCTGCTGAAAACGTGCCAGAACCGACGCTTTCGTACTACGGTCTGCTGCAGTTCACCCTGGATCGAGAAGAGGTGCGATGTGGGATATCTTCACTAACACAGGGGAGGACTCTGGAGGATGAACAGACTGAAGAAGTAAATGATGAGTCAGATATTGATGTTGTAAGTATATAAACGCTTTTATTTATTAAGTATACAAAGTATAAATAAATATTTATCTGGACATAAACTCGAAATGATCAATGTTTCTTGAAATTCTAATTCATTCACACGTCACTGAAATGTTGCTTGTATTTTCCTCGCACTCCCTCTGCAGTAACTGTGCTGGTTTGTCGTGTCGTATCGAGTCTTAACATTTGTTGACTACCTGACTGCAAGTTGTTATCAGTAAGGTGTACAATATGTGAGTTATTGCAATCAGCGGCGGTATGAATGTAATTAGGGCTTTTCTTCCTTAAAAAGTTGTGCAAAACTGTACATGCAAGAACGATTCCATCAACAGTTCTTACGACAACCGCTATTGGCGTTAATAACACTCTAAATCTGTTTGCCATTATTCCCAAAAGCATTCTCAACTACTCGCCGAGCTCTGCTAAGCCTGTAATTGAAGATCTTTTTCTCCCTTGTTAAGTTCCTTTGAGGATATGGTTTCATTAAATTCGGCATGAAAGGGAAAGCTTCATCACCTACGAACACAAATAGCACTGTAGAATCCACTCCTTCCAGATAAACGGGATCTGGTTAATTTAGAGTTCCAGATACTAGTGAAGTGTAGAAGTGTGTAAGCTTGAGAATACCACCATCTGCCACTCGACCTTTCGTACCGGTGTGAACATATATAAAAACATAGTTTGCATTTACAACAGCGAAAAGGACAACACTGAAAATACCTTTGTAATTATAGTAATAGGAGCCACTACCCGCAGGTTTTTTAATGACATGCTTGCTACGAGTCGCTCCTCCGCAGGATGATAGCTTTTATATGCGTTTCTTTCTTCTCAATTTTAGGCCGTATGAGATCCAGTAATTCACAAAAAGTATTGTCATCCATACGTAAGAAGTTTTTATAGTCTGTAGGCTCTTGAACTTGGAGGGTACGTAACATATTTATGTGAGAAAACTTGTTTATCGATGAAAGTATGGTTGAGAGATAAATACGTTTCTTTTTCTTGCCTTCATCTACACATAACATCACTGCTGCAGCCGCAGCAAGTTTTTCTTTACGTTTTGGCATGGTGAGCGCTGCCACACGACTGTGCGCTCGCAGCTAGAGGCCACCCAGCGGTCGGGGGTGGCCACACACAGCCCGACTTGTCGGAGCTACCGTTAGCGAGCGGTTTGGCGGACCGGTCGGGCTGTGAATGGGCTGCTTTAAGGAGACAGCAGTTGGAGGTGACAAATGGACGCATCCACAGGACACAGTTGTTAACTGACTGCATGTGATTCGTTTGGTGAGGGAATGCCAGTGGTAACAGCTTACCATGACAGTTGTATTGTGGGAAGTACAGAATATTTAATAGGGATGTTGAACAATAATTTGATTGCCCAGAAGAAGGACAATCGCCGATCAGATGTATGGTTATTCCTAAGGATAGAGCTCTGTAGAACACGTAGAGATCATCTTGGTAGGTACTTTTCGTCGACTTTCTAGCGAGAGTCGAGGGAAGACACCGCCAGATTAAGAACATTGGTGATGGCCTTGATGACACATGCCTGCTGATAATCACTGCCGCTAATGGGTACCTAGCCTCGGCCGCTGCCGAAAGACCTGCATTCTGCCTCGCCAACTCCACGCCACTGCCGGAAGATATGGCCAGTCACCCGCAGCATGTCTTCAGCTCGCCACCAACAACCTGATCGTCGTCAGGTAAATGACTTGCACTATGGCACTTCAAAGTCCGCCTGCCAGTTTCATTTGTCTCTTACTAGCGAACGTATAAAAACCCCTGTGTGTCGTTATTAAGTAAGAAGGAATTATTGCTTTGGTCAGTTTGTAAATTTGTTTCTGTTTGTAAATTGTGTTCTTATAGCAACAGTCCAACAGACCTATGTTCCTAAAAATAAACGTTTGCGATTGCCCTCCTTATATTCCTGTAGCTGACAATCCTGCCATTCAGTAGGTAAATTAGTAAATGCTAAAAGTCAATCAGTACGACATTACAAGCAAACAATGTCACTATGTACGGAAAAGAGTGTTCTCCCACGAAACAGAAGATGTCATCGAGAAGAAATAACATGCAGGTCAGAATTAAAATTTATGTAAGTCAGTAATTGGGCCAAATTCCATCACTATCTATAGCCAAAGATTTGGACCGTTGTGTGCCATATCTTGGTATGCTATTCACCTACGAAATTAACTGATTCATTGTTGGTGTTGTTCTATCTTTTGTGCTGAACTGAATGAATTACTTTTTCTGAAATTAAAAAAAAGGGTCGTTAAGCAGATAAGTACCTATCGCATCTTTGAAAGACATTTGAATATTTTTTGTTGTTGTTTCTCTAACATGGGAAACTGTATTAGCTACCAAAAGCATCAATTCTACTTGATTTAAGTTAAGTGGAAAATAATTATTACATAAAATGTACAGTAGTGGATCCAGAAATGAATCCTTTAGGACTCAATTTGTAATTTCAGCCCGTCTAGATTAACAAGAACAATTTTCCCGTATCATTTTTTAAAATAAAATTCAGATAAATTGTTTTTATCTCTAAATAAATAATACTCCGGCTTTCCTAATACAAAATGAACTAAACAATGGACTACATTGGACAGATTGTAAATGGAGATATTTCACAGTCTAATGCATTGCAAGATTTGCTGATTAATTGTATAATTTAGATTCAGAACTGAAAACTGTGAAATCAAAACTCTGATGTGACAGTTAAATTGTATCCAATTAAGTATGAAAGCGTTCCTGAGAGGGTTTCTGTCTTATCTACTTCACAAGCTAATGTCAGTAAGGCAACTGGGTGATTCTTACTTGAGTTTACGCTGATACCTTTCTGATAAAGAATTTTTATAATGGTATACTTTAATCTGTCAGGTGAAGTCCCTGTATCTGTGATGCATTACATACTTCACGAAGGGATGCCATATTGAATGGTAACTTCTCTTTGGAATTTTGTTTAAAATTTCATCAATAAAAGTTTAATTAGTTTTTTGGGGCGAGATCTTTTCTTTATTTCCTCGTATCATCTGCAGTTATCCACAGTGAAGAACTGAAAAAAAGGGGGAAAAAGATTTCAGCGTATTTCATGCGAGTTAATTGCTAGGGTACTGGGAAAATGCGATAAATCTACAAAGGAAGTTGCTTACAAATAATTAACGCGACACATCCTAGAATATTGCTCAAACGTATGTGTCTGATGCCACGCCCGTCTAACAGTAGGTTTCAAATGGTTCAAATGGCTCTGAGCACTATGGGACTTAACATCTGTGGTCATCAGTCCCCTAGAACTTAGAACTACTTAAACCTCACTAACCTAAGGACATCACACACATCCATGCCCGAGGCAGGATTCGAACCTGCGACCGTAGTAGTCGCGCGGTTCCGGACTGAGCGCCGGAACCGCTAGACCACCGCGGCCGGCAACAGTAGGTTTAGAAGTTATACAAAAAGGGCTCCAGGAATGACAATATGTCTGTTTGACCTACGGGAGAGGGTTATAAAATTGCTGACAAGCATGAACTAGCAGTCACTTGAAGACTGAAGCAAACCTCTCTACCAAAGCATGCTTACCGCATTTAAAAAACTGGTATACTGTATGTGAAAATTCTGGGAACATACCACTGCACACTATGTATCGCTCACGTAAAGACGACGAAGACAAGACTTGTGACCGAGCACATAGAGGCATTTCAGCGGTTATTCGTCCCTTGCTGCATACGCCAATGGAACGGGAAGAGTCCCTCGTAGATGGTAGCAGAATGTGAAGTACTATACACCACCACCGTTAAGTGGTGATGATACCACGCACTTCACAATAGTTTTGAGAATATGGACATAACCGTAAATGTAAATGAACTACTTGACCCTGTATTTGTTGCAACTTTTTGGTAATTATTATCAAAAAAAGTTGCTTCTTATGAATTACAGTCACATAATAATCTTTCAGATTAATTGTATTATTGTAATGTTGCTGTCTGTTCTCCTTACGTCGGGGTTCCTGAGACAACCCTGACATGGTTGGGACCAAGACACAGGGGCTGCTCGAGTGGACGGCTGAGCAACAAATTGAGGATAGAATATAAAATTAAATTTATTACGCAAGAAAATTCATGCAAGGTACTGGTAAAAGGATATTGACATATAACTTGTTCAATTTAAATGTACATCAGCTGGTTTAACATGAATCATCAACAAGTTATCTAACATCAAACAATCTGCAAATATGAGATTTAAACATTTTCCAAAATTTTAATGCTTGTAAAATGTTATTACGAAACACAGAAAATTACCAAACTGGTCACTGTGTTTAAGCCTTACATAACCTAATGGGCACAATGGCTTACAGGAAATAATATCACAGACGTGTAGCAATATCTGCCCACTACAGCACTGTCTTACGTGACCTTGTGTGCCACAATGATTCACAGAACCAACTCATATAGTTAAATGGTAAATATTACCCACAATGCGGCTTGCGTTATAATCTTACGTAGCACACAGATTTACCAAGACAATGCAATTAATGCGAAGTACAGTCTGGTCCAGAATAACAAGCGCCCTACCACTGATTAAACTACTCAGAATCAGTAATGAACTGTTTTACAAGGCAAGCACATTCAGCTCAGACAAGTTAACAAGACAGTGCCTCCATTTGTGTGGGCCAGACACCCCGTTGCAACAGGAGCCGTTAACAAGAGTACCCGTAGAATTCTTTCTAAAACCACACCGTGAAATGACGTCAAAGGGGTTTCCAAAACAGTATAGGACTCAACAATAATGAGTAAGACAAAAGAGCAAAAAAACAAACACACATGCCACTTACAATTAGCCTTGAATTATTCCTAGCTGTGTTTAAGATTGAAATAATTTTAATCCAACTGGTAAACAGTGGTGTCACAGTAGACTTAAACTTCACTTCACTAGCGTGACAATTTGGGCGTCCCTTAACTGACATAAGTTCAGTAACGAACTGAAACGCAATTTAAAGACATCCAAGTAAGGGTATTGTCAAACACTTCATCAACAATTTATGCAAACACGCCCACACAGTTCATACGTAAATCAACCAGGGCACAAGTCAGTATTTCGACACGCGACGTAGGAACACTCACAGCTCAGTAGCGCAAGCCAAAATACGACAGAAAGAAGTCTCGCTGTAACTCCACCAGATGAAGAAGCACCAAACTAACAGCTCCCCTTCAACAATATTAATCGAAATGCCGCTAATAAGGTAATGGCCAGAATAACACCAGCCCGTAGCCACAGCGTGAGGAAGGTTGAACTCGTAAACAGAACGAACGACAGCGAGTCACTGCAGCACCCCTAGTACCGCTGCTCGGCCGGCCTCAATGCTACTGCCACACTCACACCACTTGCCAAAGCGACTTCCCCGATCTAACGGCGTCGCTCCGCCCAGGCCCGCTCGTCTCTCTCTGCCCTAGACTCCCTTTCAGCTTCCCGCACGGAATATCAGAGGGCGCACCAACCCACGCTTCGCAAGGCGAATCGAAAGAGATCGAACACACTACACCCGAACAATCAAATCGCAGGAGCACACGTCACAAACCCTAATTTCTTGAGTCTTGCGGTTTGCAATGCGTATGTTTACCCGTGGTCTAGGAGTAGCGTCTTTGATTCATAATCAAATAGTCTTCAGTCCTAGGTTCGATCCCCGCCACTGCCTAAATTTTGATAAATAATCAGCATTGGCGGCCGAAGACTTCCGGCATGAGAAGTCAGCCTCATTCTGCCAACGGCCTTGTCAAAGAGGGCGGAGGCGCGGATAGAGGTTCAGGGCACTCTCTTCTCCTAGGGGTGAGAAATTGCCCCTAAAGGCGGAAGAATCAGCAATGATCAACGACTTGAGGATGCAGAAGACAATGGAAACCACTGCATTAAAGACAAGTAACGTGTATCCACAGGACATGTGGCCTGTAATTGAAGAAGTGTCATGATGATCTCTCCATTGGCAAAAGATTCCGGAATAGTCCCACATTCGGATCACCTGGAGGGGACTGCCAAGGGGGAGGATACCATGAGAAAGAGACTGAATAATCAACGAAAGGATACCGTTCTACGAGTCGGGGTGTGGAATGTCAGAAGCTTGAACGTGGTAGGGAAACTAGAAAATCTGAAAAGGGAAATGCAAAGGCTCAATCTAGATATAGTAGTGGTCAGTGAAGTGAAGTGGAAGGAAGACAAGGATTTCTGGTCAGATGAGTATCGGGTAATATCAACAGCAGCAGAAAATGGTATAACAGGTGTAGGAATCGTTATGAATAGGAAGGTATGGCAGAGGGTGTGTTACTGCGAACAGTTCAGTGACCGGGTTGTTCTAATCAGAATCGACAGCAGACCAACACCGACAACGATATTTCAGGTATACATGCCGACGTCGCAAGCTGAAGATGAACAAATAGAGAAAGTATATGAGGATATTGAAAGGATAATGCAGTATGTAAAGGGGGACGAAAATCTAATAGTCATGGGCGACTGGAATGCAGCTGTATGGGAAGGAGTAGAAGAAAAGGTTACAGGAGAATATTGCCTTGGGACAAGGAATGAGAGAGGAGAAAGACTAATTGAGTTCTGTAACAAGTTTCAGCTAGTAATAGCGAATACCCTGTTCAAGAATCACAAGAGGAGGAGGTATATATGGGAATGGCCGGTAGATACGGGAAGATTTCAATTAGATTACATCATGGTCAGACAGAAATTACGAAATCAGATACGGGATTGTAAGGCGTACCCAGGAGCAGATATAGACTCAGTTCACAATATAGTAGTGATGAAGAGTAGGCTGAAGTTCAAGACATTAGTCAGCAAGAATCAATACGCAAAGAAGTGGGATACAGAAGTACTAAGGAATGACGAGATACGTTTGAAGTTCTCTAACGCTATAGCTACAGCAATAAGGAATAGCGCAGTAGGCTGTACAGTTGAAGAGGAATGGACATCTCTAAAAAGGGCCATCACAGAAGTTGGGAAGGAAAACATAGGTACAAAGAAGGTAGCTGCGAAGAAACCATGGGTAACAGAAGAAATACTTCAGTTGATTGATGAAAGGAGGAAGTACAAAAAGGTTCCGGGAAAATCAGGGATACAGAAATACAAGTCGCTGAGGAATGGAATAAATAGGAAGTGCAGGGAAGCTAAGACGAAATGGCTGCAGGAAAAATGTGAAGACATCGAAAAAGATATGATTGTCGGAAGGACACACTCAGCATACAGGAAAGTCAAAACAACCTTTGGTGACATTAAAAGCAACGGTGGTAACATTAAGAGTGCAACGGGAATTCCACTGTTAAATGCAGAGGAGAGAGCAGATAGGTGGAAAGAATACATTGAAAGCCTCTATGAGGGTGAAGATTTGTCTGATGTGATAGAAGAAGAAACAGGAGTCGATTTAGAAGAGATAGGGGATCCAGTATTACAATCGGAATTTAAAAGAGCTTCGGAGGACTTACGGTCAAATAAGGCAGAAGGGATAGATAACATTCCATCAGAATTTCTAAAATCATTGGGGGAAGTGGCAACGAAACGACTATTCACGTTGGTGTGTAGAATATATGAATCTGGGGATATACCATCTGACTTTCGGAAAAACATCATCGACACAACTCCGAAGAAGGCAAGAGCTGACAAGTGAGAGAATTATCGCACAATCAGCTTAACAGCTCATGCATCGAAGCTGCTTACAAGAATAATATACAGAAAAATGGAAAAGAAAATTGAGAATGCGCCAGGTGACGATCAGTTTGGCTTTAGGAAAAGTAAAGGGACGAGAGAGGCAATTCTGACGTAACGGCTAATAATGGAAGCAAGGCTAAAGAAAAAGTCACTTTCATAGGATTTGTCGACCTGGAAAAAGCGTTCGACAATATAAAATGGTGCAAGCTGTTCGAGATTCTGAAAAAAGTAGGGGTAAGCTATAGGGAGAGACGGGTCACATAAAATATGTACAACAACCAAGAGCGAATAATAAGGGTGGACGATTAAGAACGAAGTGCTCGTATTAAGAAGGGTGTAAGACAAGGCTGCAGCCTTTCGCCCCTACTCTTCAATCTGTACATCGGGGAAGCAATGACGGAAATAAAAGAAAGGTTCAGGAGTGGAATTAAAATACAAGGTGAAAGGATATCATTGATACGATTCGCTGATGACATTCGTATCCTGAGTGAAAGTGAAGAAGAATTAAATGATCTGCTGAACGGAATGAATAGTCTAATGAGTACACAATATGGTTTGAGAGTAAATCGGAAAAAGACGAAGGTAATGAGAAGTAGTAGAAAGGAGAACAGCGAGAAACTTAAGATCAGGATTGATGGTCATGAAGTCAATGAAGTTAAGGAATTCTGCTACCTAGGCAGTAAAATAACCAATGACGGATGGAGCAAGGAGGACATCAAAAGCAGACTCGCTACGGCAAAAAAGGCATTTCTGGCCATGAGAAGTCTACTAATATCAAATACCGGCCTTAATTTGAGGAAGAAATTCCTGAATATGTACGTCTGGAGTACAGCGTTCTATGGTAGTGAAACATGGACTGTGGGAAAACCGGAACAGAAGAGAATCGAAACATTTGAGATGTGGTGCTAAAGACGAATGTTGAAAATTAGGTGGACTGATAAGGTAAGGAATGAGGAGGCTCTACACAGAATCGGAGAGGAAAGGAATATGTGGAAAACACTGATAAGGAGAAGGGACAGGATGATAGGACATCTGCTAAGACATGAGGGAATGATTTCCATGGTACTAGTGTTAGCTGTAGAGGGCAAAAACTGTAGAGGAAGGCAGAGATTGGAATACGTCAAGCAAATAATTGAGGACGTAGGTTGCAAGTGCTACTCTGAGATGAAGAGGTTAGCACAGGACAGGAATTCGTGGGGGGCCACATCAAACCAATCAGTAGACTGATGACCAAAAAAAATTGTTTATAGCTATGCCCTATGTAGCTTATAGTGAAAGAAACGATGATAGTGAGAGGTGGCATGAGTCCCCTCTCGTATTTCTGTCTTACTCTGAGTAACTCGATTTTCCTCTCTATTTCCATGCGGTGAAAAATTGCTATTCCTTCACACGCGGACTTCCCACGCAGCGTCTCTCGTCACCCGGGTGGTCCGTTGACTGACGGGATCTGCTGATCTTGAAAGGATTAAGCCGACGGGTGTGAGGGAGTCGAGTGGATGCTTTCCAGACGCCGACATTGTCATAAGAGCGGGGGCGACACGCCCCACAGGAGCCTGATGGAGCAGCTGGGCGAGAGATTCCGTTACTTCACAGAAACGTTGTGAAAACACTCTCTGGCGGGCTACCAATGAGGCTTGGGAATGACTTGTGTTTCCAGGCAGTCTTGGCGGGCAAATTCCCGCGTTTTGTGCAAAATCATAACTGTGATTGGCTTTCTCAGGGGATAGCTCCGCGATGCAGCAAAATCGGCGCAGAAATTGGCACCAAGTATCTCCATTGGTGGAATAGTAGTGCGTTGGCAATAGAGTGGAATTTTCCACCGGTTATCGAGTTGCTGATTGGAACGTGTAACCATGGCCACTTCTCTTGTTGAAATCACTCACTGTACCGTCAATGATTGTGTAGCGAGCCTTCTTCGTCTCCCTCAGAGGCGTATTTGTGCTGCTAGGAAGTCTTTAGTCTGGAACGACCAGACCAGGAGAATTTGTTTCGGGCTATACTCGCGACAATATCATCAGCACGACGGGACGTCGAAGCAACCAGCCATCGCCTCCGGTATGCCAGATCGTGTCCTTGCAGTTAAGAAAACAGCTTGGTTATGTACATCCACAGCACCGGCAAATCAAGGAATTTTGCTAGGTGATAATCAGAGCTCAGCAGAGCGCGCCTATTCGTCTTTTCTAACTTTGTTCTGTCTTGGGTGTTCATTGTCCGAGTTATCACCAATGTAGCAGCAATTAATGTTGGATTGGATGGGTGTTTCTCTTAAGATTTGAGTTGCAAGGAATTGGTTCCTCATACCACTTGGTCATAAAAGTCGCAATCTAGTTTACGGGGAACTTCACCTTCACAGCATTTATTTGAGTATCCAAAAATGGCTCTGAGCACTAGGGGACTCAACATCTTAGGTCATCAGTCCCCTAGAACTTAGAACTACTTAAACCTAACTAACCTAAGGACATCACACACATCCGTGGCCGAGGCAGGATTCGAACCTGCGACCGTAGCAATCCCGCGGTTCCGGACTGCAGCGCCTAGAACCGCAAGTCCACCGCGGCCGGCTATTTGAGTATCCAATTTGATGTATTGTAAATGTTTCATGTGTTTTGTTTATTATTTTTTGTTTAGTCATAATAAATCAAATTGTTATCTTGGACAGAACTTTCATTCTGTTAATCGGTAGAGCAAGCCTTTCATTTCTTACTACGTTAATGAAACTTTCCTTTAACTAATTAATTTCTATCCAATTAAATTATTGCAGGTGCCAAACTCTTTCCTACTCCACTTGCAGGGTCGATTACAGTCAGTTGGCGTTTCTTCTTAATCCATGTGCAACAGCAAAAGTCGGAGTAGGAAAAGGGGGGGCTTAGATCATCATTTCCAAATGAAGATTCGAGAAGAATTTAGTGTTAAATACACTGCTAGCCCCGGCACCTCGCAATGGATTTTATCGTTTCTCGCTTTTTAATAAGATCGCCAGTGACATTCTGACGAAATCCCATCACTTTATGGGCCTAAACTATTCCATTTGCTTCACTGGTTCCCCCAACACAAGAACTATCTCGGGTGTCCATGAATGTAAGATGCACGGTGATGGGGTGATTCGGGATAGGTACAACATCAGACAGAAAGGATTTCCAGCTCAATCTACCGGAGAATTTTCAGATAGTTGGTAAGAAGTGTTTGAAGCTTAGAGGAAGCAGCAATGTTTATCAGACTCTACGGCAGGTTACCTGGAAAACGAGATAGTAGCAGCACACGATGTGAATGTTTAATTCCAGGGAGCACTTGCTCTTCGGTGTAACGACCTGCAGCACCGTGCTTATCCTCGGGCGAAATGCGGGAGGCATATTTTTCAGAGACGCCTCTTAGCGCGCACTCTGAGCGCCCCATTTGCTGTCAGTGGAACCGTGAGGCGCGATAGCGCCTGCATCACCACACGGTACACTTGCTGGCGACAACGGCGTCACGGACTGGCGTCGGAAACAAGGGGCTGCTTATCATGCGGCCTGCTTCCTTGTTACAGCGTTACCCCGCGCGTGCGATCTCAGCCGCTGCTGAAGCCCGCAGAGAAATTTACTGCCGGGCACCGCAGCAACCGTTAAGGTGCCCCCCCCCCTTTTTTCAGTATTTAGACCATTTCTAATATACAGATAACGTTAACGACCACCGCTACTTCATGAATGAGAGAATCTGAAGGGTTAACTTTGTACTGAATATGATTCTCGTCGTATCGAAGCCATTTCTTACAAAGTCCTTGCTCTCAGTGTCAGGCGGTTGCAATTAAATTTTTGGACAACATGGTTGTGGAGATGAAGCAGCGATTAGTATGATTGATCAGTTATTCGTGGGCTTAAATAGCGTTCTGAGATCACGTGAATAGACGGCAACAACCCAAGCGGCGATCAACGGCATTAAATACAGTTTATTATATGTAATTACTAGTCACCTTGGTTTAACATAAATTTAAGTGACCGTAAATAATAGAAAACGAGACCATTCCATTTAAAAAGAGTTAAGATTATAGCGTCAATTATAAAATAATAACAAATGCTCCGCAGTCAACTCGTAAAATTCGTAAAAGTGTATTACATTATGTGCCATAATATAAAGTAAAACAATTTGTGACACACAAAGCTGGTGTCCTCTTGTATTATAATATATCTATTCGTACATTTACGTAGAAAACATATGAGTCAAATTACTAAAATGGGTAGTATGGATGGACTACAAAGCCCTCTACTCCTTGTGTTGAGGACGCTGTCGCCAAGGATTATAAGGAGTATATCAGGCGCCCTCTAGTCTGTGTAGCGAGGACGCCGTCGTCATGGTAGCAGCTGGTGTGTTCGTATGGTGTTATCTTTGCCCTGGCCACGGCGTCCGTTACCGTGGTAGCGGTATGACATGGCTCTTCATCCACAGAGATGTTGTCACTTATTTGAGGTTATGGAAATATCGTCAATCAAGGATAACCTAAAAATTCTAAAGATAGGATAAAAGTTTACGACACGTTTGTAGTACCCAGTAAAGGAATTAAAGTATTAAAATAATAAAAGGAAAAGTAGCATCAGTGTGTACAAATAATATTTTCGAATAGCTCGAATTTTTTTAAAATCATGATTCTCTATCTGTTCATTCAGCATCGCTGCCAGATTCTGTTTATTATGTATAAAAATTTCCAGGCTCTCTACAATATCTATCATAGGTCCTTTTTGGTTACATGCATTATCTTCAGATTTTACTTTATGTTGATTTCTGCATGTTTTTCCATATCTAAATGCTGTCCGAACAGTGATTTATTACGTGCTGTTCCAGTAGTGTGTTCTTTAAATCTGGTATTAAAACTTCTCCCTGTATGCCCGATGTAAATTTTGCTACAATCTTTACAAGTCAATTTATAAATTACTGATTTATCAAGCATCTTGTTTTTAACATCTCTTATACTATGCCGTAGGTGCAACCACAACGGAGGGGTATCTGTTGAGAGGCCAGACAAGCGCTTCCCGCGGAACGCATTCATCGGTGGACCAAACGGAAGTCGGAAGATGCGAAATACAGGCAATAGGGTGGGTAACAAAGAACAGTTCAATGAAGTTTTCTGAGCTCCTTTCGGGTGCGCAGACTTGTGTTAAGCCTAGCGTTCGCATGGAGAAGGAGAAGGTCGTCCACACTTCTGTGGCGACGAACTTGCTGAAGTCGTTTCTTCATTTTCATGAGGGCAGCACAAAACACTACAGTGTTGACCGTTGCACCACGAGGGAGGACATCATACAAGAATAACCCCATCAGAAGACCGTAAACATTCTGCAGCCGCCTATGAGTTACTGCGAAGCTCTGGTTTCCCCCCGAAAGAAACATAATGAGATTCTCTACTTGGAAAGCACCTCCGTTGCAGACGTCATTTTGAAGGCTAAATACAGGCGTTTCAGAAAAGATGGGCAATTTTCAGAGATGTCACTTATAATCGGTCTTGATTGCAGAATATTTATTCACATGACCGGTTTCGGTTCCTCTAGAACCATCTTCATATCTGCAAATTTCGGTTACATTCAATGTGACGCAGCTTGTGAAGGTTGCTGAGTGTGGACGGCTTACTCCTGTAACCGAAATTTGCGGATCGGAAGATGATTCTAGAGGAACCGAAACCGGTCATGTGAAGAAATATTTTGCAATCAAGACGGATTATAAGTAACATTCCATAAAAAAGTGGTTGGGGTATCCCAGCAGACATTATGTCTGTTTTTGCAAAATGTTCAGAGATACGAGAGGAATGATCATTCGAAACAAAAAGTCATATAAACATACGTTCTAAGACCCATACTTTAAGAGCTATGAGCAATTCTTGATCTTTGTTGCTGTGAAACAAACCTCTTCTACTGAAAGCTCTTTGCTTTCCATATTCTGGGAACGAAACCAAGAAACAAATGTCCGATAATCGTGTGCTCCAAAATGCTTAGTTCAAGAGATGTGACTACTTGTTCATTAGAAGAGTTGGGTTTCTAGGCAGCAAAGATGAACAAGTGCTCATAGCTCTTCAGATAAGCGTTTTAGAGCCCTTGTTTACTTTACTTTTTTGTTTCGAATGATCATTGCTGTCATATTAATGAATATCGACCATTACTTCTGAATAGCGTCGCCTCCTGTCGGAACTTAATGAATACGGTCTGCGGGAATATTCCACGACGTCCCAAAAATAATTCCGTAATTTTTCGACCGAAATTAGTAGAGAAAAAGAAGTGTTGTGTTACTTACTGGAGAACAGAGAAACTCTTGTATGAATATCAAGAGCTCTGATGGAAAAACAGTTCTAAGCAAAGAAGGGAAAGCAGAAAGATGGAAGGAGTATATTGAGGGTCTATACAAGGGCTATGTTTTTAAGGACAATACTATAGAAATGGAAGAGAATGTAGATGAAGATGAAATGGGAGATCTGATACTGCGTGAAGAGTTTGACAGACCACTGAAAGACCCAAGTCGATACAAGGCCCCGGGAGTAGACAATATTCCAATAGAACTACTGACAGCCATGGGAGAGCCAGGCCTAACAAATCTCTACCATCTAGTGAGCAAGACGTTTGAGACAGGCGAAATACCCTCCTTCAAGAAGAATATGAACATTCCACTCCCAAAGAAAGCAGGTGTAGACAGGTCTGAAAATTACCGAACTATCAGCTTAATACGCCAGGGTTGAAAATACTAACGCGAATTCTTTACAGACGAATGGAAAAACTGGTAGAAGCTGACCTCGGGGAAGATTAGTTTGGATTCCGTAGAAATGTTGGAACACGTGAGGCAATACTGACCCTACGACTTATCATAGAAAATATATTAAGGGAAGGGAAACCTACGTTCCTAGCATTTGTAGACTTAGAGAAGCTTTTGACTATGTTAACTTCAATACTCTCTTCGAAATTCTGAAGGTGGCAAGGGTAAAATGCAGGGAGCGAACGGTTATTTACAATTTGTACAGAAACCAGATGACAATTATAAGAGTCGAGGAACATGAAAGGGAAGCAGTGGTTGGGAAGGGAGTTAGACAGGGTTGTAGGCTCTCCCCGATGTTATTCAATCTGTATACTGAGCAAGCAGTAAATGAAACAAAGGAAAAATTCGGAGTAGGAATTAAAATCCATGGAGAAGAAATAAAAACTTTGAGGTTCGCCGATGACATTGTAGTTCTGTCAGAGACAGCAAAGGACCTGGAAGAGCAGCTGAACGGAACGGACAGTGTCTTGAAAGGAGGATATAAGATGAACATCAACACAAGCAAACTGAGGACAATAGAATGTAGTCGAATTCAACCCGGTGATGCTGCGGGAATTGGATTAAGAAATGATACGCTTAAAGTGGTAAATGAGTTTTGCTATTTGGGGAGCAAAATAACTGATGATGGTCGAAGTAGAGAGGATATAAAAAGTAGACTGCCAATGGCAAGGAAAGCGTTTCTGAAGGAGAGAAATTTGTTAACGTCGAGTATTGATGTGTCAGGAAGTCGTTTCTGAAAGTATTTGTATGGAGTGTAACCATGTATGGAAGTGAAACGTGGACGATAAATAGTTTAGACAAGAAGAGAATAGAAGCTTTCGAAATGTAGTGCTACAGAAGGATGCTGAAGATTGAATGGGTGATCACGTAACTAATGAGGATGTACTGAATAGAAGTGGGGAGAAGAGGAGTTGTGGCACAACTTGACTAGAAGAAGGGATCGGTTGGTAGGACATGTTCTGAGGGATCAAGGGATCTCCAATTTAGTATTGGAGGTCTGCGTGGAGGGTAAAAATCGTAGAGGGATTAAGAGATGAATACGCTAAACAGATTCAGAAGGATGTAGGTTGCAGTAGGTACTGGGAGAAGCTTGCACAGGATAGAGTAGCATGGAGAGCCGCATCAGACCAGTCTCAGGACTAAAGACCACAACAACAACTACATACCTTGCATACATAATTCCTGAAAATAACTTGGTATTATCTGAAAACTGTAATATTTGTGTATGTACTTTTTATCAGACATGAACAAAATTAGTCCTGGTAGCAAGACAGTATGATCACCGAAGCCCCCAACGGTAAGGGTTCTAAATACCAGACGTTGCTGCTGAATAGATGTAGGAACAGTCAGTGGTCAGGGTATTCAGTAAGAGCACGGGAACACCGTCAGGACCCGGAGCAGTGGTGAGAGGTACAGGGGCCGGGAAAACGAGACAATGATGGACTCGCAGGGTCTGCAGGGCGTTTTTGTCGCGTCGGGTCCGAAGACTAACGACCTTGCAGCAGCGGGGCAGGCGGGCAAGAAGACGCGACAAACGGTGAGGGCAGCCAGGTGGGCGGAGCCGCTCAGAGCAGAGCAAACCGGCCGCTTTGTTTGCGCCCTCTGATGTATGGCCGACAAAGGACACGGCCGCGGCGCGCAGCGCCGGCGTCCCACAGGGCCGCGCTGCCGACCCTGCTGCCGGCCAATTTTCTGCACCGAATGCGCTGAATCCGCCCACCTTAAAAGCTGCGCATGAGCCAAAATGTGGGGCATTTATTTCGTTCCGACGAAAGAGACCAGTTAGCCTTATTTTGCTTTGAGAGACATAATGAATGTAATTCTGTCTCCAAAAACCACCTTCTCACGTCAATTTCATGTTGATGACGTTTCTTGGCGACTTCACGGTACTCCAGTACTGCCATACAGAGATCGGATAACGCAGCGGTCGCTAGCACACTGTTACTTAAGTATCAACTTTGCCACATATGGTCAACCCCTTAACCTCGAACTGCTTCTTTACGAACTACACAAACATCGACCATCAATCATCTTATTCCTAGACATGGGAAAGGCTACAGTGTTCGTTCACGCACGACTGGTACTCATATCCAGTGAGTTCCATACACCTTATTACATCTTTCCCGACTAACAACCAATCTCGTGGAATAATAATCATAATCGACTCCCGTATTTCCCACCCAAAAACTACAGGCCTGCCCCGTGATGGATTTTGTCGAGTCAGTCATCAGACTGTTTTGATGCGGTCCGCCATAAATTCCTCTCTTGTTTCAGCCTCCCTATCTTAAAGCAGAAATAACGACTTATGCCCTGTTTTTTTATGGGCATTTAAATTTCTATCTTCCTTGAAGATTCTACCCTGTACAGCTCCCTCTACTGCCATATTAGTTATTGCGTAACATCTTAACCCATGTCCTAGCATCTGGACCCTTCATCTGGTCAGTGTTTCTCAAACCTTCATTTATTCTCAGAGGCCACAGAACCTCGTCCTTTCTTAACAGTCCATTTTCTACTTATGTCATTCCTAAGTGATTAATATTGTTATATTCCTTTTTTCCCTCAGTGTTTTCGTACTGTCTTCTTTCGTCGATTAACTGAAGTATTTTTTCGGTTACCCAAGACTTATTCATAGTTACTTTCCTTATGCTTTTGTTTTTTTGTCCAACTTCTGTGATTGGCCGATTAAGAGATGTCCATTTATCGTTATCTGAACTGCCTACTGAGTATTCATTACCAAGGTATCTACCAAGAGAACTCCAAATGCACCTCTTCCTTGCTAAGTAGTTCAGTATACCAAAGTACAGTAGCTCACTTCCTTATTGATTCTTCTGTCCGATTCTCTTAAACACCAGTCTACTCTTCACCGTTACTGAACCGTGACGGGAGTCTGTTCCTGTGCTTGTGGACACTTTACCTTCCACTATTTTATTTCAGAATCTGTAAAAATGAAGTACTCCATCCGGAATCATCTTGTAATTTTTTAGCTGTGTATGCACTATCATTAACTGAAATATATTGCAGAACACAATATTTCTCGTCTCTAATTCCTATTACCAAATTCATATTCTCTGTAACTCAGTCTTCTATTCCTTCCCTGCTACCGCGTTCCAACCTTCCATGATTATTAGATTTTTCATTTCCTTTTGCATAGTAGATTACATGTTCAATGTCCTCATACAATTTTTCCGTATCTTCATCTTCTGCTCGTGATGTTGGCACGTATTGTTAAACTGTTGTTGTTCGTGTTGGTTTACTTCTGATTCTGGTGAGAACAACCCTGTTACTGAACTGATCACAGCAATCCACTCTCTGCCCTGTCGTCTTCTTCATACAGAATCCTACTCATTTTATACTATTTTCTGCTGCTATTGTTATTTCCTGTATTCGAACAGTCCTACAACAGGACACTAACGGTCACTGTAACAATTTGGTCTTTTACCATAGGATAAATTTTCCCCATTGAATGAAACATATAAATAATTAACTACAGGACAAAGGGTTCTAATTATCAACTAAATTCTTGGCGCTATGTGGTGGACACATGAAAACATAATATGAAACTATGTCACGGACACTGTCAACGACTGTGTAAATGGTTTGTGATGTTAAGACAGATCCCTCCAGAAACAAGACAGTATGAACGGCAACAGAATTTGACGAATTGTATGATGGTAGCTCCTAGCTGGCTGCAATCGTTAATACTGGGTAATTAAAACCTCCTGTATATTGACTAGCTTCGCGTCTTCATTGGCTTGGTGACTACATCGCCGGCTCATGCTTACCACGTTACCACTCTTAAACAGAATGAGTGTGAAATACAGTGGCCGTAATGTCTGGAAATTGTGAGTCTAGCTCGACGTCTGTACTTTGTCCTAAGTCAGTGATACCACCTAAAGCGCATTCTCGATGGCGTTCCTGAAGAAAGTGTTTTCTGACTCCTACTTCGCGAAACTTGGCTAGGTCTGCCAGCATAGGAACCCACTGGACAACTGCAACAGTCTTCGTGAGTTCCGATCAATTACACTTTTATAAACGAGTTTAACAAATTCCTACTGTGGTGGATTTTGTCATTGCTGAACAGTAAATGTGTGGCAGAGGGAGGAAAGGCAGAGAATCTCTCCTACTACGTGACAGCTTTCCAACCCTAGCCAAGGAAATGGCTTGCACACAGCTGCCTGTAGCAAAACGTGCCTTCGATGGAAATAATTATTGTGTGCCAATTACTATCCCTGTTACTCAAATTCAAACGAACATTCCTTCGTGGTATGACCGCAGACAATGGCCAGTGAATGTTCTGAGTTCTTTACCTGACTTTGAGATCTTTATCTCTTAAAAAAAGTTCCTTCTAGCATTTCACACAACGCAATTTTTACGACACACAGGCTTTCCTCCAACGCCCCTCTATGTAGAGATAGGACATAGCGACTTCACTGTCCCATAATGCACGGAGGGAGGTTATAGTGCTGAACAAGTTTATGACACTCCGGCCTTTTTATGTTAACCTCTCTGTCGTGAGCCAGCTAAGGAATGCTCTTAATGCAGGAAATCTGGTCCTCCTCACCATAATAAAAAATTCTTCGGTCGCCATTGCAAATGTTCTTTATTCAAAATTTAAGCAATTGCTGTGGTAGAACACCGGACGCAGGACTTCTTGATTACTTCTGTCCTTTTTGAAGTTTTTTCTTCTTTCCATTTCGCATTTTCTCTCCACCATTTTTTAATAATAAGTGCTATCTTTGCTTCTACGTCCAATATTATCTGCTAGTCATTAACATCCAAATTACGATCAACATAGTGTGCTAAGTGAGGGTATCTTGCTAACCTTGAAATAAAATAACACATAACATACGAAGCAAGGAAGACATAATAAGAAACCTAGTACAGGAAAAGAGTGCTTACCTCGCCAACATAATTCTAAAAGATTCCACATATGCCGCAGTTAGAAACAAAAATTTCTGAGAATGTATGTATGAAGCACGGCAATGTATGAAAGTAATTCGTGGACTGTGGAAAAAATACGAAAATAAGCGTTTGGAAGCGTTTGCGTAGCAGGCCTTGTAAAAAGTTAAGTCGACTGGCAATATGACAGATGAGTACTTCTTCCCAGGACCTGAGGGGAAAGGAGTACGTAGGAAAAGTTATATGCACGGTATGACATCCTGGAATCACATCCATGGTGCTACAGGAAGCTATAGAAGGCAAAAATAGTAAGAAAATGTTAACTGAAATATGCACAGCAATTAATTGAGACTTCTGTGTGTAACTTCTACTCCTCTCTCCTTCCCCAATGACACACAGAAAACAAAAGCCCAGATCGAGAGAAAATGAATGCGTTTCGTGACGGGGTCATTTCGTAAATGGTGTGGAATTACTGTGGTACCAGAAATACATTTCGCACTGTGGGGTGACTTTCCGAACATAGATGCGTACTGTAGATATCTCGAATCATCTGGAAGTTATCGGCCATGGCAAATTGAAAAATAAAGAATTAATCTAATCATCATGACGAATATGCCCATTAATATCGAATATATACAGTCGACCACTACCTGAAAATAGAGTTCTTGCATTACCCTTTCCTCAACAGAAATGGCGGTATTTTGAGGTGCTTAGGTAAATGTAGTGAGGTTAACTTTGATCATGGGAGTAGTCAGTTACTCGTGAGAAATTTTCTTGTGATTTTTGTCTGAGATCTATCGCTACAAATTCTGTAGAAACCAGCCAACCTTGCGTTCAAAAAGACTTGGGGTGACTTCCTTGCGGTGGGTTTTCTATTGTTCATCATTACAAGTTTCTATGTGGGCATTAGTAACTGATGTACGTTGGTAAGTGCCATGTTGCTAGTTACTGTTACGACGTAGCGCGTGGAGCTCTGGCTATCGAAGAGAATGAGAACCGTTAACCAGGAGGGTATCGGTGTAATGGTGATTTCCGGAATTCTTAGGAGCTTGGTGGGACCCCAGTTGTCCACTAGGCAGTGCCCACGTCCCAGTCTGTCACCGTTTTATTACCATAGCGAACTGTAATAAATAGTAAAGCATGCTTTCTGCGTGTATCTTAAATGATGTCGAGAAAATAAAACGTCTTTTCGTTGTCACAGACGATTACATAAGTCCTGATGCGTGGTGTGCCAGTTCGATTTACTTTTGCGTGAAAATCCTCTATGCCTCATATATCGATAGTGATCAGGTCTTTAGTTGCCACCAGATGGGGGAGAAGTGGCGGCGGTGGCGGGGGTGAGGGGGATGGGGGGGAGAGAATGCTCGATAGGGCACGCTTGGTGAGTGGCCGCCAGAACGCCAGAAAAACAGTGCGGAATTGCGTTTGTTCTAACGGCGTGAGCTCCGGTGCGGTCCTAGTGGCGAAATGATGGAGTGCGTCTGTATCGCCATGGTTTTCAAGCTCGTCATGGGGAGAGATTTCGTTGGCCTGAGGCACAGCGGAAGGAAAGTTCTGCGGGAGTTCTTGGGAGGAGCCATGGCTAATGTGATACGGCAGTGGGACGGTGACTTTTCGCCAGCATGGCGAACATCCCGTGGATATGGCTTCATTTGTCCACTTTTTGCGGAGATTTCCTTTGTTTAATGGTGAGCTCTGATAAATTTCCTTGGGAAATCCTTATTCTTATGTGGAAACCTACCAGCCATTTCGGACTTTCGTTGTTCGCCACCATGAGGTTTTATGAAATTTGGAGAGAGTGCCGGAACGAGTTGAGTGTAAAGATCCGCGTTGCGATAAAATTCGTCCTAATACTTGTGAAGTAATTAAAGCGTGGGGCCAGTTTAGTGACTGAGATTGCCACAGTGGTTTATTCACCTAACTGTGTAAGACACTGGTCGGAGCCGTTCATAAATTTTAATTGTTATTAATCTGAACGATAGTTGCCTAAGTCTAAGTAGTAAAGTTTTGTTTGTTTGTGGAAATCTGAAAGGTTTCTCTTTAAACTGTTTGTGTTCATTTGTTGTGAGACGGTACTTATGTTTCTTTTTTTATTTTCCAGGTAGCTTAATAATTATGCTTGTAAAACCTAGAGCTTGTAGTGACAGCTGATGAACGTTACGTATGTCTTGGCTTAATGCACCCTTCTTATAGCTACGTGTAATTATTCCGCCACACGATTCCCGTAGCTACACGCGCTGGTTTTGGGCGTGGTGCTCGAGTCTAATATTACTGTAGTTCTTGATATAAAGTGCAGTCTTACTATTGTGTAAAATTTAATTCTTTAAGTGGCTCCGAAAGTAATTCATTTAACAGAATGCTATGTAAGGTTGTAAAAAGGTTCTTAACTCTGAAACTTCCTGGCAGATTAAAACTGTGTGTTCGACCGAGACTCGAACTCGCGACCTTTGCCTTTCGCGGGCAAGTGCTCTACCAACTGAGCTACCGAAGCACGACTCACGCACGGTACTCACAGCTTTACTTCTGGCAGTACCTCGTCTCCTACCTTCCAAACTTTACAGAAGCTCTCCTCGCAGGAGCTTCGGTAGCTCAGTTGGTAGAGCACTTGCTCGCGAAAGGCAAAGGTCCCGAGTTCGAGTCTCGGTCGGGCACACAGTTTTAATCTGCCAGGAAGTTTCATATCAGCGCACACTCCGCTGCAGAGTGAAAATCTCATTCTGGTTCTTTGTTAGTGTCTAGCCATTTTGCTTTGGTCACTAGGAAATTTCGTCTTGTAAGAACTCTTTGGCTTGTAGTCGCAGTAATTTTTTGGAATTTAAAGTTAGTTGAGTGTTTCAAGATTTAAAGACAGGTTGCCATTGAGTTTTCTTCTGTAATGTTTGCTTGTTTAAGCCCATTGCGAACGCGATCGATTGAAGGTATAATTAAGATCCTGTTTACCTTCTGGAAAATTCTATCTTTAATGAATGTACTTTAAAGTATTATGTGTTTATTAGCTAATCCAGCCTCTGACCACTCATGACCTATATCCTGGCTATCGCGACATTACACATCTCTCAGCGATGAATGCATTCCCAGTCTTTTTAAATTACTGAGCGGTTAAATCAAAACAGTGTGTGGTAGGGTAACACTTGATGTTTGCTATGAATGTTCTGATATTTAGTGCAAAGTGTGTTAAATCGCATGTCCTTGTTCAAAGAAAGGGAAGTAAGAGGTAATCATTGAGAATTAAAGAGGTGAATCAGATTACATACAACTGTCCCGAACATTCTCGAGTTTTTCCCATACCACAACTAACCTAATAATAAAGAGTTAAAGGGGCTGCATAGTGATGTCCTTTGGGTATCCAGCCACATCGAATCTGAATAAGTTGAATACGTATGAATGCTGTATGCGCTTTGTTAGGCCACTTCCCACCGCCTGTTTACTTATAAGATGTCATTCCATTTCGAGAAATGAATTAGCTATACCTTCCACAAAGTTTAGTTGTGATTTCACCATGTCCGAAGCTCGTAGTCGTGCGGTAGCGTTCTCACTTCCCGCGCCCGGGTTCCCGAGTTCGATTCCCGGCGGGGTCAGGGATTTTCTCTGCCTCGTGATGACTGGGTGTTGTGTGATGTCCTTAGGATAGTTAGGTTTCTACATCTACATCTACATTGATACTCCGCAAGCCACCCAACGGTGTGTGGCGGAGGGCACTTTACGTAGTTCTAAGTTCTAGGGGACTGATGACCATAGATGTTAAGTCCCATAGTGCTCAGAACCATTTGAATTATTTGATTTCACCATACTCACTACTGCAACAGGTAAAGAAGCTGAAATGTGGGGGCAAAGGAAGGATAATAAAGTAACAGAAGCCTAAGCTTTCAAGTACAATAAACTTTCAGAATACTGCTGTAACAAAAGTGGTACCTCTTCTGTCACTCTTTACTGAAATATCTTCAGATACCAGCAGCAAGGCTAGATGTGCACGTCAGACTTCAGATTATTGAGGACGCAGCTTGATCGCAGATGGCCAGTGATTAGGGAAAAAATATCATGACTTTGTTACAGAAATGTTTCTATCAACGACAGAAAATGTCTTCTGAAAATTACGTAGTATCTAATGTCGATTGGCAAGATTTAGAGATTTTAGAATATTTTCCGAGAGGGCATCTAGTGGCCAAACCAGTGATCCACTTAATCATTTCTCTCTCTCACTTTATCTCTCATTGTCTACTTATATTCCACGCAGTCTAAAATCCAGTTGTCAACTCAAGTAGTAACACGAAGAAAACAATCAGTCAACACGGAAAAGTCTGAAATCGCTGATTATCTGCTTCATTTCATATTATCCCCAATGCCGTATCATATTACAGTAAACGCCATCCACCAGGGAGTAATTGTTTCAACCATATTTAATAATCTGCTTTTGACATAGCTTTTATCAATGAGAACAACACTGCAATTTTTTAGTTTACCTTCCTTGTGACACTTGTACCCATAAACGTACAACACTCCCAGCTGTAGTATTATTTTTTGCAATCTGCCTGACTCACACTGGTTCTCAAGAAGCCAATGAAAGGTGAGGTTTAAAGTGGTTCATTTAAAGTAATGTTTTCAATTAGACTGCAGCATCCATACAAATTTCCTTGCTTACATACTGGCAAACGTACTTTCAGAGATTGGATACTACATTTGTATTTAATGAAGAAAGTATAACACTTGCAGTTACAGAAAGAAAACAGGTTCCCAGATCCCTGCTTCAGAACGCTAGATTTCCACGTCTTATTTCCAATCATTGCTCCCGGAAACACTGGACGAGTTTGACGTCACTAAATGATCGTGTAGCTGGCAGTAAAACGGCTGCGTCACTTAGCTTTTATGGTTGTTTGAGAGGCTGTAGAAGTCTCTGTCGAAATTTACTGTTATCCACTTTGCACTAAAGTTAACGGCCGTTTCCAGATTAGCCCTGAGTTCCGGAAATGTAGTTTCACTTTAAGTAGCTATTACGATAATCGTCAGGCGGAAAGAGAAATTCCACTTCGCATGCGAGGCGAGATGAATCTGTTGAGCGTTTCAAAGGATTTAACTATTACGAAGAATTTAATTTCCTCGCATTCATTATCACACCATCACTGAAAAGTCAGTTTCGTCGACGATAATATACAAGCATTACATTCATGGTCATAAATATCTAAAAATAAAGCCACTTAGAAAATTAACATGCGACTGCAGACATTTTTTTTGCCTTCTTATTCTGTATCGTAGCAACCGTAGGGCTACCTTAATACAGGCAGTTCAGGGCGGGAAGACAATTAGCATCAATTTTATTTTGATTTTAATTCCAGTCTCTGTCTTAAGATATCGTATGTTACGACAATTGTTACCAGACTGTACAATGTCATATCTTTATGTTATGTTATGTTCTTCGTGTTAGTAAATAATCTGCGCTTCACGTAACAGCTACTTCTAGGTCAAGAGAGACAAAGAAATGGCTGTGGTTAACTATTTATTTGTTGCATTATTTTTATTTGCGGCATACGTGTCCGAACTTCTATACTGGTTCCACAGAGGATCATATTGCCTTCGTTTTAAATTTCCGTAGTACTGTTAAGGAAGTTCAATACTAATTATATAATAGCAAAATCGAGAGAAATAAACCTTCCATTTCAAGTAGTTTTATGACTTCTTTGATGATGTCTACCGTTCTGTCCTATCTTGAACTGATAATTTCATCTCTACACACGAGCAAGCCTCATCAACCTCAAAAATTTGTTTTTCATATTTCAGTCTCGGTCTTAGTCTTCCCGTGTTATATTCCCTCATTCCTCCTCCGAGCGGTGTTGATGCATTTCTGAACGCTGTAGCATATATAACACTGTAAGTAGGCTGTTTATGTTTTCTTATTGGCAACGTTACGTAGCGCTCTGTATGAT
This sequence comes from Schistocerca serialis cubense, assembly GCF_023864345.2. Lineage (NCBI taxonomy): Eukaryota > Metazoa > Arthropoda > Insecta > Orthoptera > Acrididae > Schistocerca > Schistocerca serialis. The sequence continues at coordinate 102,510,435 of NC_064642.1, read as the reverse complement.
AATCACTGGCTGTGCTGTGTGCAGTCGGTGGCTAATTTGCATTGTTGTCTGCCTTTGTAGTGTTGGGCAGCGGCAGCTGGATGTGAACAGCGCGTAGCGTTGCGCAGTTGGAGGTAAGCCGCCAGCAGTGGTGGATGTGGGGAGAGAAATGGCGGAGGTTTGAAATTTGTAAGACTGGATGAACTGCTATATATATTATGACTATTAAGGTAAATACATTTTTTGTTCTCTATCAAAATCTTTAATTTGCTAACTATGCCTATCAGTAGCTAGTGCCTTCCGTAGTTTGAATCTTTTATTTAGCTGCCAGTAGTCGCGCTTGTTGTATTGCAGTAGTTCGAGTAACGAAGATTTTTGTGAGATAAGTGATTTGCGAAAGGTATAGGTTAATGTTAGTCAGGCCCATTCTTTTGTAGGGATTTTTGAAAGTCAGATTGCGTTGCGCTAAAAATATTGTGTGTCAGTTTAAGCACAGTCGTATATAATTGTTCTAAGGAGACGTTTCATATGTCGACCCTTAGCCGAGGATACCTCGCTGGAATCTTCTGATTTTTTCTTATAGTTTGTGTAATTAGTGTAGATTTTGTTTATTGCTAGCGCGTAATTGTAGAGAGAATCTCCTTTGTAGTCGCAGTCTTTCATTCTCCTACAGTAAAACAGTTGTGGCATGCATGTATATTTGCACCAAGTATTTCGCAGCTGCGCTTGCAATTAACTAGATATTATTTTCAGTGGTATGTTAATGTGTTTTCTTATTTTACTCTTCCAATTGTGCTTTTCTGCGTTATTGTGACAATAATGGCGTGTGAAAAACGTAATACTAGGCTCCAAAGTAAACTGAGAAATGACAGTGAAGACGAAAGTAGTCTGTTAGCGCCACCGAGTAATGAATTAACTAATGTTCAAAGTAGTAATTTGGTAATTCTGCATAGGGAAATGGAGCGGGCGGCAAATAATGGTGTAGACAATGAAGCAATTAGTGAACAGGGAAGCATTATCGAACGATCGGTCAGCAACAGTTCGCCTCAGGAATCCGAAATGACAGGACACAATCTTGCAAATACTGTAGATTCAGGTTTTGGGTCCTCACCGTTTTCTCAAATAAGTCAAGCAACATTTTCTGCTTTTCAAAATGTGAATGTTGCCGGAGCAGATTCACTGCCGAAAAAAAAGCACTGAGGAACATGTTTCAGACACCAGTGCATTGTCATTACAGTTAATGCAACAAATGGGACAAAGGCTACAAAAGTTAGACACAACGCTTGAACAAAATCAGAAACAAATGGGACAAAATCTTTAAAAGTTAGACACAATGGAACAACACCAGAGACAAACACAGCAACAGTTAGACACAATGGAACAAAATCAGAGACAAACACAGCAAAAGCTTCAAAAGTTTGACACCACACTTGAACAAACACGTGAAGATTTAACTACTGAGTTACATAACATTGAATCGAAATGTCAAAAAATCTGTAGTGACGTAAAAGCACAAATTTCTGAGCATTTCCAACTAATTTTTTTGCGTCATGAAAATGCATTACAGATTCACGAAGTAGCCATAAAAGAACCGCAAACTATTGTTCATGAAAATCACGACACCTTGCAAGCTAAAATTGACTCAGTAGCATCTACCGATTCGGTTACGCAACTTGCAATAACTCAGGAAAACTTAAAGGACACAGTAGATACGATTTCAACACAAATGGACACTCTGAAACTTGGTTCAGAAAAACACACAGAGGAAATAATTTCACTAAGGGATAAAGTAGCCGAACTTTCAGATCAGTTCACTAACTTATCTACAAAGGTAGATAATGATCTGAATGACACAAGACCTGTAGCCTTCACGGACACTGAAGAGTATGAACTAATTAGAAAATTCAAACAAAATCAAAATCAAATCAATACACAGTACAAAAGATAAATCCGGGAAGTACAGATCAGTTGGCACAAGTAATACAAGAATTACATATTTCAGAGGATACTCGCGCTCCAGTACGGGAAGAGGGACTTAGAAATACGGAACAACCACAAAATAACAACACAGGACACTTCGGAAATTATGAAAGAAAGTGGCAAGGCGCATTGGATTTTGAGATGGAACCGCCGAAACGAAGTAACAATGAGCGATGTGCGACTCGCCGACACGATGATTTTGACTATAAGCTGTTCATTACTACACGTAAATTCAAAACATTTAAGAATTCTGACAACGACATTCATCCACAAGCATGGCTTCATCTATTCTCTCATTGTTTTCCTCCCAACTGGTCATAGGAGCACAGGTTAGAATTTATGTGTGGCTACTTGGAGAATGAACCAGCTGTAAGAATGCGATCGGTCATTCACGATTGTCACAGTGAAGGAGAATTTTATCATGCCTTCCTCTCAGCGTATTGGTCTCAAGCTACACAAGACCGAGTAAAACGATGAAACGTTTCGAACAATCTGAATTTTCCAGTCTTATCAAATATTTTGAATACATGTTGCATAAGAATCAGTACCTTTCAAACCCATACAGCCCCTCAGAACTCATCCGCATTTGCTTAATCAATCTGCCTGAACATTTACGACATATTATTTTAGCAGGACGTTGCAAAGACGACACTGAAGCTTTTCAGGGACTGTTACAAGAACTGGAAATTGTCACTGGCAATCGCGGAACGCGAAAACAGGAGCAAAACAATTACAGGTCACATCTGTCACAATTCCGCGATGTCAGAAATAATACACGACAAAGCTATTCTTGCAACGTAAATCGTGACCAAAACAGACACCACCCGTATGACAACCGTTGGTAGAGTTGTAATAATTCAGGGAAAGATCACCTCTCCGCAGTAATGACTATCACAGAGACAATCAGAGAAACAGACAATATGGGAACCAAAATAATTATTATCAAGGGAGACAGAATAACTTTAGACGCAACAGTCCAGCGCACAGTTACGATTCAGGGAGAAATTCTCCACCACGTGACCGACAAGAAAGAAACTATGGAATCTACCGACATGACGACTGACGATATGATCGTAACGACAGACCTGAATTGCATCAGAACTGGCGGGATTCAAACAGAGCAGGGGCCTCTCGACAAGGTGAATTTGTAGAAGTTAGGTCTCCAAATCCCAATAACGACGCGCGACAACAAAGACACAATAGGCAATGACTCATACCGCTGACAGCCACAAAACGTACTTATGAAACTGACGATGCAGCTGCCGTAGCTAGTAAGACATTAGGGACATCTTACTCCAGAAACACTACGTAAAACATAACAACATTGCATATCCTGTGATTCACATTACTGTAAAAGACGCAAAATTTACGGCAGTACTTGACTCTGGCAGTCCCATTTCAGTAATTAGTGAAACAGCTTTTAGCAAATGCCACAAATCGAACGATTGCCCCACACTTCCGTTACGTAAGACGAAATTACAAGGCGCAATCATTGGAAAAAGAGTAGATGTATGCCAACAAACCAACTTAGAATTCTTTTGTCAAAGCCACAGCTTCTCTATGAACTTCCTTATTGTTCCATTATTGTCGACGGAAATTATATTGGGAGTAGACTTTTGAATTAATACAAAGCTATCTTAAACTTTCACGATGCTGAAATAAGTTTAGCGAAAGAAGGTAACTCAATAGCTTTGAAATTTGAAGATTGGCTCTCAAACCATGACGAGGAAATTAATCGGCTTTACCTTCTGTTAGACAACAGTTCGGAATTTTCTACGGAACTAGACACTAACAGTCACTCTGCAAGTACTGACAGGGATGATATCGACGGGATATTTGAAACTAAAGAGTTAATTCAGAATAAAATTCAAACAATTGAGAATTGTAATGACACTGATAGGCAGGACCTTTTTGAGATTTTACAAGCACATTCTACAGTTTTTACTCACAAAACCGGAACAATCAAGGGATTTCAATGCCAATTTCGTGTTCGTGAGCATAGTAAATTTTGTGTTAGACCATACGTAATTCCGGCACATTATAGGGACCGTGTTAGAACAGATATACAATCTATGCTTGACGAGGGCATTATTGAGCCTCCAGTAAGCTCATACAACAATCCATTACATGTTGTTGAGAAGAAAAATGGATCGATCAGGCCTGTCTTAGATTCGAGACAAATCAATACTATCATTATTCCTGAAACATACAGGCCGCAAACGTTGGAAGAACTCATCAAAATTTTAATGGTATAAAAGTGTTGTCTTCTATTGATCTCAGATCTAGCTTTTAACAGATCAAACTTCATCCAGAATGTAGAAAATACACAGCTTTCCTTTGTTTCGGTGTTTGTTATCAATTTTGGAAACTTCCTTTTGGTTTGAACATTTCTTTGGCAGCGTTCATTCGTGGTCTAAATTCCATATTACCTGAGTTCTTAAAACGTCACATCACCTTATATGTGGACGATATTCTGGTAGCAGAAGCCTCATGGGAACAACATAATCGCATCCTCAACAGCGTGTTACATATTTTTGCAGAATCTGGAATTACAGTTGACTTGGAAAAATCTGAGTTCGGTAGGACAAAGGTGAAGTTTTTGGGACATATTATTTCTTCTGAAGGCATTCAGCCGGATCCTGAAAAGTTAGAAGCCATCAGAGCCATTCCAGTTCCATCCACAAAAAAACAAGTCCGCAGTTTTCTAGGTCTCGTAAATTTATGCCGTCGTTTTCTGAATATGCAAATTCTTGTTACACCAAAACTTTGTTCTCTCACTGGAAAAAATACTATTTGAAACTGGGACGAACAAGCACAGTTGGAATTCAATTCTTTGAAAGAATCGCTACTTAACGCGCCAATACTAGCTCATCCAGACCTGTCACAAGATTTCTGCCTTCTAAAGTTGGTCTTGGTGCCCATTTATTTCAAGAAGCCATAGAAAATGACACTACCGTTCAGAAAACCATAGCTTTTGCTAGCCGAACGCTGACAAAATCTGAAAAAAATTATTCCGTTACTGAATTAGAAGCTTTAGCTATCGTTTGGGAATTTAACAAATTCCGTTTCTTTCTTACTGGTAAGCACGTAAAAGTATACAGCGATCATCGTGCATTACAGTTTCTTATGTCTTCAAAATTAAATCATGACAGGTTAAAACGTTAGGCATTATTTCTGCAAGAATTCCACTTCACAAAAGTCCACATTCCCGGCAAGGAAAACATTGTTGTGGACGCACTGTCACGCGCACCGGCTGGGCTTGAGAAAGGTAACACAGAAGGCAACCTCGAGAAAAATTTCAGTATTCTTTACATTCAGAAATTCGCATTTGAAAACTTCATCACCACATCTTTAAAGGACATTTGCCATGAAAAAGATAAAGATCCTATTTGGAAAGACATCAAAAGTAAGTGGCATGAAAAGACACACACACAGATTCGGCATTATTATCTGGTTAGAAACAACATACTGATCAAACGCTGCACTGTTGATGACAAGCTATGGGTACTTTGCATTCCTGACGATTTTGTTAAAAGCTGATTTGGTGCATTCATTTCAACTATGCACATTTTGGTCCACGAAAATGTTATCATATTCTTCGGACGACTTGTTATTTTAACAATATGGAAAAGAGAATTCGAAGAGTCTTGTCTATTTCTAAACTTTGTCAAAAGGCGAAACCATCTACTATGTCACATCGTGCTCCATTGTTTCCTATCATTCTTTCTAAATTAAAAGAATTTGCTGCTGTTCATCTCTTGGGACCGCTTGTCAGAGCATCTAATGGATTTTCGTACGTTCTAGTCGCTGTTGAACTTACTTCAAAATTTGTTTCTTTCACACCGTTACGTAAAGCCACTGGACGGTCTGTATCCAACGCCTTTGTTAAAAATTTCTTACGTGAAGTTGGACACATTAGTAAAGTCATTTCTGATAACAGACCGCAATTCAGATCTGCTGTTAGGTCACGCATGCTTCGGAACCATAAAATCAAACCTGTTTTTATTTCATTGTACTCACCACATTGTAACCCATCTGAACGGATTATGAAAGAAATCAATAAGATTTGCAGACTTTATTGTCACAGAAAGCATCAGCATTGGGACAGGTATTTATGCTTATTCCAAAATGTGCTGAATGAAATGCCTCATGACTCCACTGCTTTACCACCTACTTTGTACTGAAGAATGAAGAACCACCGAACAGAATCAGAGAGCTTGTACACGTAAACTTCGACACAAGGACATAATTGATTTGGCTATTAAAAATATAAAATCTGCAGCAGACAAAAGGAGAAAACTACACGGTAAAGCAAATGCAAAGAAATTATACACTCCTGGAAATGGAAAAAAGAACACATTGACACCGGTGTGTCAGACCCACCATACTTGCTCCGGACACTGCGAGAGGGCTGTACAAGCAATGATCACACGCACGGCACAGCGGACACACCAGGAACCGCGGTGTTGGCCGTCGAATGGCGCTAGCTGCGCAGCATTTGTGCACCGCCGCCGTCAGTGTCAGCCAGTTTGCCGTGGCATACGGAGCGCCATCGCATTCTTTAACACTGGTAGCATGCCGCGACAGCGTGGACGTGAACCGTATGTGCAGTTGACGGACTTTGAGCGAGGGCGTATAGTGGGCATGCGGGAGGCCGGGTGGACGTACCGCCGAATTGCTCAACACGTGGGGCGTGAGGTCTCCACAGTACATCGATGTTGTCGCCAGTGGTCGGCGGAAGGTGCACGTGCCCGTCGACCTGGGACCGGACCGCAGCGACGCACGGATGCACGCCAAGACCGTAGGATCCTACGCAGTGCCGTAGGGGACCGCATCGCCACTTCCCAGCAAATTAGGGACACTGTTGCTCCTGGGGTATCGGCGAGGACCATTCGCAACCGTCCCCATGAAGCTGGGCTACGGTCCCGCACACCGTTAGGCCGTCTTCCGCTCACGCCCCAACATCGTGCAGCCCGCCTCCAGTGGTGTCGCGACAGGCGTGAATGGAGGGACGAATGGAGACGTGTCGTCTTCAGCGATGAGAGTCGCTTCTGCCTTGATGCCAATGATGGTCGTATGCGTGTTTGGCGCCGTGCAGGTGAGCGCCACAATCAGGACTGCATACGACCGAGGCACACAGGGCCAACACCCGGCATCATGGTGTGGGGAGCGATCTCCTACACTGGCCGTACACCACTGGTGATCGTCGAGGGGACACTGAATAGTGCACGGTACAGCCAAACCGTCATTGAACCCATCGTTCTACCATTCCTAGACCGGCAAGGGAACTTGCTGTTCCAACAGGACAATGCACGTCCGCATGTATCCCGTGCCACCCAACGTGCTCTAGAAGGTGTAAGTCAACTACCCTGGCCAGCAAGATCTCCGGATCTGTCCCCCATTGAGCATGTTTGGGACTGGATGAAGCGTCGTCTCACGCGGTCTGCACGTCCAGCACGAACGCTGGTCCAACTGAGGCGCCAGGTGGAAATGGCATGGCAAGCCGTTCCACAGGACTACATCCAGCATCTCTACGATCGTCTCCATAGGAGAATAGCAGCCTGCATTGCTGGGAAAGGTGGATATACACTGTACTAGTGCCGACATTGTGCATGCTCTGTTGCCTGTGTCTATGTGCCTGTGGTTCTGTCAGTGTGATCATGTGATGTATCTGACCCCAGGAATGTGTCAATAAAGTTTCCCCTTCCTGGGACAATGAATTCACGGTGTTCTTATTTCAATTTCCAGGAGTGTATATTGGTCAGAAAGGTCTCATTAAAGTTCATTCTTTGTCACATAAGAAGAAACACTTGAGTCAAAAATTCTTTCTAGTTTATAATGGACCTTACAGAATCCGACAAATACCACATGATAATTGCGTTGAAGTTGAAACTCTGCGTACTAGGAAGAGTAAAGGTTTGCACCACATTTCACATGTAAAAACGTTTGTTGAAAGATAATCTGCTTGTTAACTTTGTCTTTTCCATAAAACTTTTCACTTTACATTACTAATATGCTTTGTCAGACTTAGAATCTGTTAACTTGCAACAATGTTCGAAGTTAAATATCCAGTCAAGAACCAAGAGAACTTATTTCAACAGAAATTACGAATGCATTGTTATAGTGAACAGACGACAAAGTGTTGTTATTTGTACAATCTTGCTTGTTAGTTGCACAATTACGTAACGACTATAAGACTTACATACTTAGAACATATACTGGTACTGCTAGTGAGATTTTAATACACCATTTTGGTTTACTTGAAAATACATTCTGGATTTAAAGTACTTTCTGTGAGATACCAAATGACACAGTGGTTAGTTTATGTGACAGCAACGCGATTTTATCACGACACTACTAATGAGTGGCAATTTACAATGTTGCTTTTGCGGTGTTTCTGTTTTATATCTGCACAGTTTTTCTGAATTTCTCTGGAAAGTAAAACATGTTTTAGTAGTAACTTTTGTGGTATAGCTACAATGAGTCAGCCTTTCCCAGGCACAGCAGTACGTTACATTACAGTACTTTCATCATGGTAAGGTACGTAATAACTACGATATCTACACGCAAAGCATTTCACTTTCGTTTCTCATGAGGTAAGTACATTGACTTCAGCAGAGCTTTGCTTACAGAGGACGATAACTACGACACTTCCGCAGAGATTATCTTACAACAAGACGCACAGTTTAGCGGTACAGTACATCTATTTGAGTGATTAATTTTGTACTTAAGACATTTGTTTTTAAAAATTTTTGAATTACAAAGATACAAAGGTTTTCCGTGATACATTTCATTCCATTGCCATAATCTGTAACACTTGAGGGTATAATTATATTAATCCTCAGGGGGGTACACGCCTATTTTGTGTACCATGTGTGTGGCAAGCACATAGAGCCCTAGCTAATATGGTATTTGCTTATACAACTTTACACATTGGTACCATATTTCTGTAACACACAAATTACACAGCTATCTGATCATTTAGTGAGAGGTAAACATTTTTTTACTACATCAGTAACACACATTTACGCAATTACGCAGCTGGGTAACTTCACACTTATGAAATAGTATTTTGTCCGTACATTGTGAACTGTTCATATTTTTTCGGAACCACTGTGATACTATGAGAGCTTTGAATGACGTATTTGGTATGGGATCATGATTTTAAAGTACATTTGAGGTAGATGGCACTATTGAAATGAGCAGAAAATTTTTTTTTTAGGTTTTGAAATTATTGGAGGAAGCTACGACGATTTTGAGAACTGACTGAGATGTTATGATATTATAACGACGGCGATATGTATTATGCTGTTGAGGTATGTTTATGATCAATAAGATGATGATACCGTATATGAGGAATTTGATTACGCTATGTATTGCTTATAATGAAATATTGAAGAAGTCTTGATGAATATGTATATGTATAATAAGATAAGGAATAATGAGTAGTGGTTAGGGTCTCTGATTTGCGGGAAAGGATGTTGGAAACCAAGAATCGTACTTAAGAAATGTGTGTACCTGTGTGAATGTATCACAATGGCACTGAAAACTTTTTGGACACTGTTGTATTTATAGGATTTTGTTTCTACACATTTGTAACACAAATTCTCGACCTGTGAAATTTTTTTATATGAGACCGCCACTGTAGCAGAATCTGCTGTCATAAATATTTCGGTAGGAAAGTTAAGTGACCTTCACGTAATGTGTGGTGGGCACCCAGCTGTGCGATAGTCGCCTGGGAAAAAGCCATTAGTGTGTGCCTTTCAGAGGTGCAGGTGGAGAAAAAAAAAGGAGTCCATTATTCTCGCTATTGACATTCCTTTGTAGAAAGTATCGCAAATACGACACGCTCAAACTTGAAAACATATGATTATACTGTGGAGCTCATAATTTAGGATATTTACTAAAATGCCTAATGAAATGATGAGAAACATTTCACGGCTATTGTCTTGCAAGTTGAGAGAAATGCCATATGGCTTGCTTTATGTATTTACTTACTCATTTTGTTTAATATCTAGTTTGTAGCTGCACTGCAGCATTGGTTAAAATAAAATTTAATAGATGTACTAATATAGTTATTTTATGCCTACAGATCCAGTCAATAAGAAGTTTATGATCTACTTCCAAGAAAACGAGGGCACATAAATAGGCATTTCCCTTCACAGGAATTGCATAAATAATTTTTTTACGATTTGGTAACTTATCTGCTAGTGTAAGTTCTCGTGATGCATCACTCTAGTGTTAAGATGTGACATAGGTATTAAACACGGTCATTTTTACTGTAATATTTTTTCTGCTTTAGATTTGTCATGTTTAGATATAAATTATTGCATTTGCTGCAGCTTGCTTTGCCAATTTCCATTTTTTTTTCTTTTTTTTGTCATTGCTCTTTGTGTTAACTTTTCTGTGCTGCTGCATTGCCTCGTCCCTTAGTTTAGCATCTGATCTCAGTAGATTTAAGTTAGCTTAAGAGGGGGTAGACTATATAAGAGAATGAGTTGCAATGAATTGGAAGAAATGCATTGAGAAGTCATATGAAAAAAGTACAGAAAGCAGGTATAGATAGGACTTTTTGGCAATAATGAAGAACGAAGGGAGATCTCCGAGAAGTAATGAAAGTTTTGTTAGCAAAATACTGCAGTAAAAGAAACCCTGATTTTTCCTTGTGTTATCCCACTATGTGTTTGTGTTCCCTTGTGTATTTGTCTTTTTCCTTTATTTATGTGTTTAGCTGATGTTGTTATGTTGTAGAATTTTTCTAATACTATGTTATTTACTTTGTAAAGATGTTTAAACATTATTTTTTCTGTTTTGTTTTAATGCTCATGTGTGAAGTTGATGTTTCCAAAGTTTTTCTGATCTTTTATGTATGTACTCATGTCGTAATTCCTGTAACACTGATATATATGTTATTTCGATTCTTTTGTAAAGCCTGTACTACAAATGTTATCTGTATTGTTATGATCTTTAATGATGTATTTTGTAGCTTTGTATTGCTATTCTTATGTTATAAAATTGTAATTGACACCAGTTCATGATATTATTAACTTGTAAGTTCCATTTCACTGCACACGTTTCTGTTGGTCGTAGTATACGGACAATATGTGAGAAGTAGGGACTGTTAGTGTTTACACGTGTGTTAATAATTCAGCAAGGGACTGGATAACAGCATTGCTGGTTCTAAGGACAATTCCAAGAATCTTGTGAGTGCACTAGTGGTGGTTTTGGACATGCTATATTTTCAGCAAGACTCTTCATTGGTGATTGTGCACCTGCACAGTCACAACAGATGGCTGCTGGCCATCTCTACAAGGACTACAGTGGGTCTGCATCTTTGATGACCCGCCAATACCATTATTTCTACAAGGACTGCAGTGGGTCTGCTCCTCTGGTGGCCCACCAATACCACAATCTCTCTCAGGACTACAGTGAGTCTGCACCTCTGGTGGCCCACCAATACCGTAATCTCTACCAGGACTACACTGGGTCTACTCTGTGATGACCTGCCTACCAGTATTCTTCAAAATTTCGAATGACTCTGCTGTGGGTTTGCTCTGTTGTGACCCATTATTTGTCTGCATGTCGAGAGTCAGCACTGTCTTTCCGTTGGAAGGACAACACTACTTCTTCAAGACTGCATGGAAATCCACTACTTCTGTGTGCATTTTCTTTTACTACTCAGACTTTGAGAAAAAGACTGCAATTTTACTGTGATTAATGATCAGGACTGTCTTTATGATGGACTGTTTGAAAATTTGAGCTTTTGACCAACATTGTATCAATAAGTGTGTGCATTTGATATCTTTGTTATTGTAATTATGAAAAATTTTATCAAATCAATATTGGCCACTGCCCAAAACAATTTGTAAAATTTTTTGTGGGGTGCATGGGGGCTATGTAAGTAGGCTGTTTATGTTTTCTTATTGGCAACATTATGTAGCGCTCTGTATGAAAATCACTCGTTGTGCTGTGTGCAGTCTGTGGCTAGTTTGCATTGTTGTTTGCCATTGTAGTGTTGGGCAACGGCTGCTGGATGTGAACAGCGCGTAGCGTTGCGCAGTTGGAGGTAAGCCGCCAGCAGTGGTGGATGTGGGGAGAGAAATGGCGGAGTTTTGAAATTTGTAAGACTGGATGAACTGCTATATATATTATGACTATTAAGGTAAATACATTTTTTGTTCTCTATTAAAATCTTTAATTTGCTAACTATGCCTATCAGTAGTTAGTGCCTTCCGTAGTTTGAATCTTTTATTTAGCTGGCAGTAGTGGCGCTTGTTGTATTGCAGTAGTTCGAGTAACGAAGATTTTTGTGAGATAAGTGATTTGCGAAAGGTATAGGTTAATGTTAGTCAGGCCCATTCTTTTGTAGGGATTTTTGAAAGTCAGATTGCGTTGCGCTAAAAATATTGTGTGTCAGTTTAAGCACAGTCGTATATAATTGTTCTAAGGGGACGTTTCAACACTAGCTTCTCAGTTCTTATGATCAGAATAATCCTCAAATATCTTTCCTTAGATTTTGCTCTTACAGCTTCTTTATTAAGTGTTTTATCGGTTCACTTTTAGTTATTCGGTATCAGCACGCTCTACATGCTCCCCGTTTTCTTTTCGAGCTTTTCGTGCAGAAGTTTGGTTGGTTACACTTCTATTAATCCCATTTGGGATTTGGGGATGTTATAGATTATTCGTCTGCTTCTGTACTTTATCCACATTCACCAAAGGACTACGAACATCTTATTCCTCCTTACATTTAAAGGCTTGCCCCATGTCCAGAGAGTATCCTAATTTTTCTACAGTCTTTCTTCCCTTATTAAGTATAACATGAGAGTTGCTTCACTGCTACCTTTCCCTTTCCTCATAATAATCAGATAATTACCAATAATTCCGTAAACTTCTATCCATTCTTCTGCACTATTCTGATTATTTGTTAATAAGAGCTTAATATCAAGCTCATTGTTTCATAAATTACACATTTGTCACCATACAGAAGTAGACATGTATTGGTTTTAAGAAGCAATTCACATATCCTACACGATATTAAATATATAATCGAGGTAAACAACATCCTAATACCTGAGATTGCATACGACACATAGATGGACATATATATAAAATACTGTAGCAGACATATAAATAGAAGAAGTTAGCCCTACACTGATGTTCATGAGTGAAGTAGGCGATTTCGAGAGACCATCTAGTCTTGCCCTCACCGATAATCTTAATACTTTTAGGATGTACAATAGCACGGGTCCCGACTTGTTTACTCACAGTATCTACAAGAACAGAGTCTCCACTACCAGCATGAGTCCGAAATATCTACTGTCTCAGATACATTGAAGCGACAAGAAACTGGTATAGGCACGCGTACTCAGATAAAGAGATCTGTAAACATGCAGAATACGGCGCTGCGGTCGGAAACGCCTATATATGACAACAAGTGTCTGGCATAGTTGATAGATCGGTTACTGTTATTCCAGTGGCAAGTTCTCAAGATGTAAGTGAGTTTGAACTTGGTGTTATAGGCGGCGCACGCGCCATGGGACACAGCATCTCTGTGGTAGCGATGAAGTGAGGATTTTTCCCGTACGATCATTTCACGAGTATACCGTGATTATCAGGAATCACTGACATCGCTGTGACCGGAACAATTTCTTGCAAGAACAGGATCAGCGACGATTGGAGAGAATCGTTCAACGTGAAAGAAGTGCAACTCATCCGCAAATTCCTACAGGTTTCAATGCTGGGTCATCAACAAATGTCAGCGTGCAAACCATTCAACGAAACATCATCGATATGAGCTTTCGGAGCAGAAGGCCCACTCGTATAACCTTGATGACTGCACGACACAAACATTTACACCTCGCCTGGGCCCGTTAACACCAATATTGGACTGTTGATGACTAAAAACAAGTTGCCTGGTTGGACAAGTCTCGTTTCAAGTTGCATCGAGCGGATGGACGTGTAGGGTTATGGAGATAACTTCATGGATCCATCGACCCTGTATGTCAGCAGGGAACTGTTCAAGTTGGTGGAGGCTCTGTATGGTGTGGGGCCTGTGCAGTTGGAGTGATATGGGACCCTTGATACGTTTGACTCCGAAAAGTGAAACGTACATAAGGATTCAGTCTGATCACCTGCATCCATTCGTGTCTATTGTGCATTCAGACGGACTTGGTCAACTCAAGCAGGACAATGCGACGACCCGCATGTCCTGAATTGCTCCACAGTGGCTCCAGGAACACTCTCTTGGGTTTAAACACTTCCACTGGCCACCAGACTCGTCAGACATGAAAACTATTGAGCATATCTGTGATGCCTTGCCACGAGCTGTTCAGAAGAGATTTCCACCCTCTTTCGGATTTTCAGACAGCCTTGCACTACTGATGTTGTCAGTTCCCTCCAGTACTACTTCAGACATCAGTCGAGTCCATGCCACATCGAGTTGCAGCACTTCTGCGTGCTCGAGGAGGCCCTACATGATATTAGACAGGTGTACCAGTTTCTTTGGCTCTTCATTGTATTTTTAAAAACGATGGTACTTTCAACTTCAGATTAATTATGAATAATATTCAAGGAATTTCAAGATCTTTACTAAACACCATGGGACATCTACATCTACATTTATACTCAGCAAGCCACCCAACAGAGTGTGGTGGAGGGCACTTTACGTGCCACTGTGTAAGACGTCGTGGTCTCCTGACCTTCATTGCTTACATATTCCGCCTTCACAATCATATTCCGCACATCAAGGCACTTCATTCGAATCCAAACTCGATAAGATAAAGTTAATGTTGTACGAATTCATGTTGGTTGGTTGGTTGTTTTGGGGGAAGAGACCAGACAGCGAGGTCAACGGTCTTATCGGATTAGGGAAGGAAGTCGGCCGTGACCTTTGAAAGGGACCATCCCAGCATTTGCCTGGAGCAATTTAGGGAGATCACGGAAAACCAAAATCAGGATGGCCGGACGCGGGATTTATCCGTCGTCCTCCCGAATGCGAGTCCAGTGTGTTACGATTGCGCCACCTCGCTCGGTGACGAATTCATGTAAACGATATGCAAATAACTAATAAATCGCAAGTGCGCACCGTGGTGGAAATACTCGAGGCTGGTGTACACACATACATTCCAGACACGACGGTCATAGGAGCTTTTAGTTCAAGAGAGGCAACCGCATGCTAGGAGGCCAGTCCCAACCCATCTATGTCGGTCGGTAGCCACCCGTGGAGCGGACAGCATTCGCCTGAGGGAAAGGAGGAACGACCCCATGATCGGCTTAGAAGCAAATGCCACTACACTGTGTGGGAGCGGCCAGCCTACACATTCTTTACACATAGCATGCAGTTTCAGAGATTTTCACACGAGGACAGCAAACACCAAACGCAGATACTACAGATTTCTGGATTGGTCGCCTTAATCAGAACCCCATTCTCCCGTTTTGGAAGAGCAATGCTGATTGGCAGACGATATTTCTGATGCCTTGAGCTGAAGGATTAATGGAAGAGACCGAAAGATATACCCCTTCACGTCTGGCGTGGAGAGGCGCCGTTCAGTTGTCGCTCTTAGAGCGAGAACACGTAACGAGAGAGTGTGCGCTCGTACGTTTACTCAAAGAGTGAGGAACAAGTCTCTCCTCAGTATTTCACTGGGAGAGCACCTCTGTCAAGAGCGAATCGAAGTGTGACTCTGTATTGAGTCCTTGTGACTAAGTGTTGTTCACTGTGTTGGCCGTCACACTTATTGTGCGGTGTGAACTGACAGAGTTATAGTTAAACGTCTGGGAGCGAATTTTTAAGTGGCATCGAGGTGGACTGGTTATCTGACCGGTGTACCACGCCAGTGGTTAGACTAGGGGCGATCAGGAATCCTTGACTTCATCAAGGTGTAGGGAGAGTTTGACTGGCGAAGGTCAATCCAGATAGAACGAGATTTATCTTATTCGTCAGCAGCAAGTGGCGCAGACAGCAGTCAAGGCAGCTTACGGTATTGTGCGCTACAGCTATTGCGAGCTCCATATTTCCTCCACAACATTGCACTTCACTGCATTTCACACGCGACAGCCTCGACTGTACCTAGCAACATTCTAAAAGATATTTATTCAAGTTGAGTAGGCACGCCTCTCAGCCATTCTGCCAAGTCAACAACCACCTAAAACTTCGTATAGAAATTTCATTAGCGAATCCTATCCTTGAGAGGTAACTTCACTTTCCAAAAAGAACCAGGATATAACTTGTTCAATTCATAACTAAAAGTGTCATTGTGATTTCCCAGAATTTTTGCAAAATTAATAATAACTTTCGTTAGTTTCATGTTTTTCTTACACTAACTAGCACTACTCCAGTACCCAAGTATTCCACTAGTTACATAAGAAATTTTGTGAATTTTTGTGTCATTTCCTTACAGCGGACGACTCCAGAAGATATTTATTGCTGAAAGTTTTTCAGGCATTTCTCTTTAGAACGTTAGGAGCATCTGTCTGACTTCAGTAGTAGTGTGGGGGTGGAAATTGCATCTTGCAGGAGCCACAGGGTACAGGGTACACCGCAGATTAATCCGTTGCGCAGAATAACAGAATCTCAGATCAACCCCACGTTCATCACAACTGTCATTACCTCCCTTTTCTGTTCCAGTTGCGTATGGTTCGTGGGAAGAACGACTGCCGGAAAGCCCCCGTGGGGGCTCGAATCTCTCTAATTTTACATTCGTGATCTCCTCGGGAGGGATAAGTAGGGGGAAGCAATATATCCGATACCTCATTCACAAACACACCCTTTCGAAATGCAAGCACAACAAATAAACTTCGTAGTAACTTCTACTATTGATTGTAAATTGCACGTCCGTATTGCAATGAAGTGGGGATTTCATAGTTGTGCCGTGTCTGTTCTTTCAGATTATCACAAAAAACAGTCAACATACATTCACATAATTGATTCGACTCGTTGGGCAATGCATAAGCCACCTTCATTGCAGATATACAATTACGTTCGACCTCCTGTGGGAATCTGAAAGCAGGGAGCATGGAGGACATGAAGAGGAACTGCGGACAGGTGGCACTAGGTGGGAGTGTGGATGGCTGGAAGGCGTGCCGAGACAGTCCGCACAGTTGCGATGGACAGTGTGTCCGGATGATGCAGTGGTCAACACACCTGCATAGTGAGCAGGAGGTTCCGGGTTCGAATCCCGGTCCGGTACACATTTTTATTCATCAACTTTCTCCTCTTCCCCCTCCCCCCCCTCCACCACTAGTTTACATATGATGTGCCATAGCTGTGTATTCTGCGTGGTGTCTGTTTTTCTCGGAAATGTCTGAAAGACGAGACACCACACATTCAAATAATTGATTCGCATAGGTGTCAATGGATCCACATTCTTCGGTAGCACAAGTACGTCCGACCTCCTGCAGGAATCTCAGAGCAGCGAGCATAGAGGGAATGGGCAGGGACTTTGGATAGGTGGCGCGCAGTGGGTCGGCCATGAGGCGTACGCAGATAGTCTGTGCAGTATCCTAAATACTGTGTCTGTTAACTGTGTACAAGAGCCTAATGTGTGTGAGATACCTGAGATGCGAGTCCCGGTGCGGCACACAATTTCTCCGCATTAAGTCCCGATGGAGCAGACATCAATAGTTCCCTTCCTTTCTGCCTTCCCTTGCCCCACCTTCCCACCTTCAAAGATTTTATCTTGGAACTCTTCCATTTGGTCCGTGTTGGCATAGAAAAACAGTAATATCAGAAATTGAGTCCGCCTTGATGTAAAACATCTTGTAATTCGTTTATTTCTTTATTATCCTAAACTAGGTTCGGCGACAAATATCGCCATCATCAGTGGGTTTTTTAATATAAATTTGCAGAAAATAGCATGGTTATACAAAGCAAAACATTATTACATAATGAGTTGTCGTATAATCGGGTCTACTGCCGGATGTTTGTGTCGCTCTGGCACAGTATTTCGTCCACGTAACTCGTTGCCTTCTTCAGGTGCTACCCGTGACTTCTCAGGTAGCACCTGAAGAAGCCAACGAGTTACGTGGCCGAAATATTGTGCCAGAGCGACACAAACATCCGGCAGTAGACCCGATTATTCCACATGCCAAGATCTCGCCGGGAAAGCCTGAACAGTTACATTATTACATAATGTTTTACTGTGTTTGTATTACCATGCTATTTTCTGCATGTTTTAGATTTAAAAAAAAACACTAATGATGGTGATATTTGTCACCGAAACTAGTTTGGGATAATAAAGAAATAAACGAATAACAGGGTTTTTGTATCAAGACGGACTCAATTTCTGATATTACTGTTTTCCCACCTTCAGTTTAAAAAAGAAGTGAGAGAAGGAGCGCTAAACAGTTTCTGCATTTTTATCCGAAAATTTTAAGGAAACGTGGCTTTCCAGTTTGTCTTTCACTGTATTTATGATGGCGTTGTATGAAGTTTGTGTTTCACGGTGAAGTGCATAACAACACATTTCATTTCAAGTAGTCACTATGAGTGAACTTGACATTTCGATATTACAGATAAGATTATGTCTCAGAAAATCAACATCGTCTTTATATACGAATTATCTGTGGAGGAATTTTCGATCTTTATTTGTTAAACTAACAGAACTGATATTCCTTCCTTCCTTCTTCTTCGAGCATCGGTGATATAAGATGACACAATTTCAATATAACTTGCATTCTTTATTAATTAATAATGCTTTCGAAATTATTCTCTCTCATTTTGGTAACATAGTGCGAAACCCTGCCTTCCCAAACCGATGAAGTTCATTTCGTGTAATTTTTGGTCAATTTTAGGTCGAACCTGCAGTCCATGTTTTAAATAAAGTCCAATTCTGATTATTATTGTTATTATTATGCAAAACTAACTCTTTGCATTAACTGTAACGACAATAGGGTTTCTCGTCAACAAGCTCGCTGCTTTCTGACGACGACTGTTTGACCTGACGTCTGGCCTGAGAATGAAAGTAAACTCATACGAGTAAGATCGTTTTGTGCCGTAAGAAAAGACTAGCTAATCTAATACCTTCTTGTCCGTTTTGTAATTACATGTGGACATGTTTGTACTTCTTATTGGCAATATAATGTACACTTCCCCAATAACGTTTTACTTTCATGACAAGATGTAAAATAACAAAACCCATCCCAGGAAAGAAAGCTGATACAAGTGGCACATGTACAGAGTGTCCATAATTAAAGTTTCTGTTTCAGAGCGCTGTAGAAAGAGAACCACTGGTCACAACGACGTCGTATTTGAACATCGTATTGTTGACGCTAGCGGAAACGCCGTAGTAGACTAAAAGTTACAACGAAAACTTTAACAGTAGGTGTCGCTGTAAGAGTATTAGCGTAAAAGTGGTAGACTACAAGTTAAGGGCTTATTTCAATAGTGGTACAAGTCCATTTTTGTTCGTCGTGAGATACAGACTCCTAAAGTTAAACGAGCGCTGAAAAATCTGCAGTTGAGATACCAGAAATATTGAAGAACATGGTTTCTTGCTAGAGTTGAACTTTCCTTTCTGTTTGTTTGCATCATTTAATTTCAGAAGCATTACAGGCAGAAAAGTGGAGGTAATGGACTTATACCACTACTGAAATAAACCGTTCAAATGATATACGACTCGCAATACGACGGCTGTGGTTTGAGCTGCACTTTACACCAGCAACATTGTTGTGTGTAGATCACTGCGCAAGTGCTACAGTTAGCAGCTGTGCCACTGTAAGTTAGGTAAGCCAATCCAACACGGCAAGGTCGTACCACATCGGATAAGAGAAATCGGTTTTTAATTGCCCTCGGACCGAAAACCTCAAAACAAGCAAAATGAGATAGGTTTATAACTGTCGTGGGATTGGCGCAAGACATATTCAATATGCCGTGCACCGTTTTCTGCCACAAGACATTTTACGCAACAGATCAGCTGGCCGCTGTGGCCGAGCGGTTCTAGGCGCTTCAGTCTGGAACCGTGCGACCGCTACGGATGCTGGTACGAATCCTGCTTCGGGCATGGATGCGTGTGATGTCCTTACGTTAGTTAGGTTTAAGTAGTTCTACGTCTAGAGGACTGATGACCTCAGATGTTAAGTCCCTTAGTGCTCAGAGCCATTTGAACCATTTGACCCCCAACTAATCGGCGTGTGTCGAAGGACACGCACGAAATACGTTGCGCAACGTGTGCATTGAGTTCAAATACGTTCATAATTGGAGCACTGAACACAGCATCTTTCAGCTAACCCCATAGCCCGAAGTCACACGGATTAAGATCAGGTGATATGGAGATCCAGACTGAAGGGAAACGACGGCTGATATGTTTAGCATTTCCGAAAAGCGTCTGCAGCACCCGCTTCGCTTGCTGTGCACGGTGCAGAAGAGCTCCATCTTACATAAAAATGATCTTAACTTAACAGCTACGCAACTGAAGCGTTGCAACGATGTTGGTGCGGAAAAGATTCTCACAGCGTTTAACAGTGACGGTACAGACGATAGGACGCAAGCGAGTCATCTCCTCAAAAAACTACGGTCTGACAAATGGTGCTGTCAACCCACACCTTACAGTGGTAACAGTTTATGTGCGTGCGGATTCTTCGTTGGCCATATCCTGCAAATTCTGCGTACTGACATTTTCTTGGAGGTGGGTATGAGCTTCGTCCGTGTACAGAATGTATCATAGCCATTAACTGTCCATGAGAGTAAGAAATTCAAGAGCGAACATTTTATCTTGCGAACAGCTCTACCGGGAGCAACTCCTAATCTTTGGATATTTTATATGGGTGTTACGTAGGATTTTTCTGCACTGTGCCCGCAGGTATGTTCAGCGTTCGGCCAATTCCCCGTGCACTGCATGTTTACACACCACTGCCCGACCCCTTTTCGAAAGCAGTTACCCATCTTTGACAGACGTCGGATCAACTGCTTTCCTCCATCTGTCACATTGCGCTTCAAATGAAACTGTCTTTTCGAATTTTTTTTAGCAAACTTCAGACCAATTTCTTTTTTCATATCCTTGAACTTCTGCAAGGCTCCTAGTGCACAGTCGCCGTAGTTGTAAAAGAGGTTTACTAGCAGCGCGCGATCCTTAATGGAGACAGTTGTTTTACGCGTCTCGAACGTAAACTGAGGAACAGCCGTATGCCGCGTGCCTGTAAGTGTGCAAGTTTTAATGCTTACAGCGTCGTTTATTAGCGAACTGTTCGGTATTTATTTATTTTGCTTATTTATTGATTTATTTCTTTATTCCCTGGTGACAATAATGTACTGTTCAAACCATGATTTCGTTTGGAGCACTGATTCTCTTTCTATAGCGTCTTGAAACCGGAACTTTAGTTATGGACAACCTATTATTACGAATATTTTAAAATCGCACCCTGTGAAAATCGCACACAGCTAGAAATCTGTGAAATTCGCACCCAGTTTTGCTGGAAGCTACCTGCTCACGGGCAAAGCTTACCTGCGCCCCAGGGAGTTGTCATTCACCTGAAACGATCACTGTGCAGCACGGCCCACCTGCACTCGGAAAATCCTCGAACACCCAAGTGAGTGACCGCTAGGATAGTCACTGTCAGTGTGAGTCTAACTTCCGGAGTGTTCAGCTCGTTCGCTTTGTGTCTCTGTGTGCTTATACGCTCGATATGCAACTGTCAACAACCGCCCACGGTAAAACATGTGCCCACTATGATGTTTACTCGTACATCGTAAAGAGAACCAATGCAGATGGCACTGCGATATGGCGCTGTTCGAAATAATAGAACAACATATTGCCGAGGATCAATGTGGGCCTCTAGATGACGCTCGCGTAGAAGCAAAAAAAGACGCTGAGTCAGGCGAAGAAGAGATTACGAGAGGAAGAGACTTCGATTTTTAAAATATATACCGAAGAGTTAGGCGACTTGCGCAATCGAGGGTATGATTTTATCACCGAAATGCCAGAACAGCAAGCAATGCAGAGGATATTATACCGAGTGATCAAAAAGTCAGTATACATTTGAAAACTGAATAAATCACGGAATAATGTAGATGGAGAGGTACAAATTGACACACATGCTTGGAATGATATGGGGTTTTATTGGAAACAAAAAAATACAGAAGTTAAAAAAATGTCCAACAGATGCGCTTCATCTGATCAGAATAGCACTAATTAGCATAACAAAGTAAGACAAAGCGAAGATGATGTTCTTTACAGGAAATGCTCAATATGCCCACCATCATTCCTCAACAATAGCTGTAGTCTAGAAATAATGTTGAGAAGAGCACTGTAAAGCATGTCCGGAGTTATGGTGAGGCATTGGCGTCGGATGTTGTCTTTCAGCATCCCTAGAAATGCCGGTCGATCACGATTCGATTGCGACTTCAGGTAACCCCAAAGCCAATAATCATACGGACTGAGGTCTGGGGACCTGGGAGGCCAAGCACGACGAAAGTGGCGGCTGAGCACACCATCATCACCAAACGAAGCGCGCAAGAGCTCTTTCACGCGTCTATCAATATGGAGTGGAGGGTCGTCCTGCATAAACATCGTACGTTCCGGCAGGTGTTTATCAGCCAGGCTGGGGATGATGCGATTCTGTAACGTATCGGCATACCTCTCACCCGTCACGGTAGCAGTTACAAAACCAGAATCACGCGTTTCCTCGAAGAAAAAAGGGCCGCTAACGGTAGATGTGGTAAATCCAACTCATACCGTGACTTTCTCGTCGTGCAATGGAGTTTCCACGACAGTTCTACGATTTTCGGTAGGCCAAATTCTGCAGTTGTGGGCGTTGACAGATCCTTGGAGCGTGAAATGAGCTTGGTCGGTCCACAACACGTTACTCAACCAATCGTCATCTTCCACCATCTTTTGAAACTCCCACACCGCAAATGCCCTCCGCTTCACTAAATCGCCATGTAACAGTTCATGATTCCGATGGATTTTGTACGGATAGCATCGGAGGGTACGCCTAAGTGCCAACCAAACAGTAGTGTATGGAATGCCGGTGCGACGTGCGACTAGCCGGCCGGGGTGGCCGAGCGGTTCTAGGCGCTTCAGTCCGGAACCGCGCGACTGCTACGGTCGCAGGTTCGAATCCTGCCTCGGGCATGGATGTGTGTGATGTCTTTAGGTTAGTTGGGTTTAAATAGTTCTAAGTTCTAGGGGACTGATGACCAGAGATGTTAAGTCCCATAGTGCTCAGAGCCATTTGACGTGCGACTGCACGAGCGCTGACTTACCCGTGCAAAAACGAACCCGCTACAGTCTCCATTTCTCCCTGAACTGTCTCAGCAGCATTACGCCTTGTGCTCGGTAGGCCACCCGTGGCTTTGACCTTCGAAATCATTCTCGCCACTGCTGCATTTGTCAACGGACCTTTACCCGTTCGAATCCCCTACCTATGGCGATAGGATCGTAGCGCTGAACTAGCACATTCCCCATTCTGATAATGCAGCTTCACTAAAAGCGCCTTTTCAGGTAACGTCAACATGCTGCGACTGCTGGCGCATCTGATTCTCTCTCTCATTACAGCTCCTTTTGTACACGATTGCCATGCGCAGTCACTGACGTTTTGCTGTCCAGCGCCATTTGTCTGAGATTTTGTTAACTTTTTTTATCTAGTAAAACCCCATGTCATTCCAAACATGTGTGTAAATTTTTTCCTCTCTATCTACATTATTCCGTGGTTTATTAAGTTTTCAAATTTATACTGACCTTTTGACCAACCGGTACATATACTGGGGCAAATCACACGGCAATTACAAAGAGCCAGAAACACAACAAGAAGTTGATCTTCAAGCAGAGTTACTAACTACGAATGACAGCAGCAGTTTTTCCTTTGGCGATAGGATCTTAGTTTTTAGCGGAAAAACAGGCAGACAGGTTGTAAAGACTAAACAAGACTTTTTCATGGATGGAACCTTCAAATGCTGTAGCAAGCAATTTTCACAAATATGTACTATTCATTCAGACTTTGGAAGTTCAAAGAGCCGGCCGGAGTGGCCGTGCGGTTCTAGGCGTTACAGTCTGGAGCCGAGCGACCGCTACGGTCGCAGGTTCGAGTCCTGCCTCGGGCATGGATGTGTGTGATGTCCTTAGGTTAGTTAAGTTTAATTAGTTCTAAGTTCTAGGCGACTGAAGACCTCATAAGTTAGGTCGCATAGTTCTCAGAGCCATTTGAAGTTCAAAATACGAAACAAACATCTATCCGATGGCTATTGCATTCTTACCAAACAAAAGCAAAGAAACATGTATCCGTCTTTTCCGCAATATTGTGGATAATTTACCACAATGGAAACCTAATAATGTCACCATTGATTTCGAATCAGCTGCGATTTCTGCGCTAAAAGTTGTGGTCCCGTCGGTTCAAGTGCATGGCTGCCATTTCCATATGAAGAAATCTCTCTGGAGGTAAGTTCAAAATGGTTCAAATGGCTCTGAGCACTATGGGACTCAACTGCTGAGGTCATTAGTCCCCTAGAACTTAGAACTAGTTAAACCTAACTAACCTAAGGACATCACAAACATCCATGCCCGAGGCAGGATTCGAACCTGCGACCGTAGCGGTCTTGCGGTTCCAGACTGCAGCGCCTTTAACCGCACGGCCACTTCGGCCGGCTCTGGAGGTAAGTGCAAGATTTGGGACTTACTTTGAAAATACAGAGAAAACGAAGAAGTAAAGTTGCAAATTCACATTTTTATTGCTCTGGCGTTCCGTCGACCTGAAGATGCCTGCGATGGCTGGCTCGTAATACATTCACAAGCACCGGATAACATCGATGGCAGGAAAATCACAAAAATACGATCAGTCTTTGGAACTGCTACAGACGGCGCCATCCTACCACCAACGCTGTAGAAGGTTGGCAGAACAAAATTAGTAATCTTCTCTGAAAACCGAATCCTAAAATTAGAGACTTGATCGAGTGTATGAAGACAAAATCAGAGAACTCGTCATGTGCATTAACGAGATAAGAATTAAGTGTGGAAGGCAAACAAAGAAAACAACTCATGCGTAACCAGATGAAAGGCTGGAAAAAATAGCAGAAAGGTATACGAGGATGGTGACATCAGGGCTTGTTTGAAAGCTGTCTCCTATGTCCAAAAATTCGAATGAAATCATATGTTTGTGTTGGACGATATATATCAAAAGAATGCACAAAATGTAAATACTCATAGTAACTTACAAATTTAAAAATAAAATATAAAATTTAAGAAAGTAAATACAAAAATAAAAAAATATAAGACATACAAAATACTGATTTTAAACACACCTTAATGACAGTTTACTCTTCCCATTTAGCCAGTCCAAAGCCTGGATAAAGTGTGATGATTGTCTGTTTACTACGAAAACTCCATAGATGCAACATTGTCATTTCCTATAAGAAACGAAGTTGCATGTATGGAGTACCATGATTGACTGTTTAATTTTTTTTTATTTTCTCTCTCGCGAAATCACAAAATTTTTACATGTGGTCGCCAACGTCGTCCATCTCCAGAAACAATGTAAAACATACATATAATATTACAAACATATAATTTAAAAATCGTATCTCTTCAACCTGTCAAAAGCATACTTTCAAATAAACAAAAAATGAAGTATGGCTCATAACCGTATCATGTATATATAATTAAAGTACATAACATGCATTATCGAGCGCCCTCTTCAAGGGCTGTTCGTATGTAGCGCTACGTGTGACGTGAGAAGCCGTGTACAGCTAATTTCACCTATATTCGTGCCTAAGCATGGACTTTTAGTTAGTATGAAAACGTGTCTTAGATACATTACATGTACCATATGCTGATCCACGTCTGTGGACCATATTTTACTTTATATTTACTTTATTCTTTGTGAAGTAGAAGTAACTAAATCTTTATATTCCGTGTTTGTAAATTGGTTTTACTGTTTCCGATTGTAATTTCTAACGATATTGTATAAAGCAAAAAAAACATCTAATAGAAAAAATGTAATGTGGCATTACGAATCTTATTCGACCATCACTAGTCCCCTTCACCTGTACACCACGTAAGATTACGTTTACACGGACTGCAAAAATTGGCTATTGCTAACTATATAGGCCGGGATTGTTGTCGGGGATTATCATGGTCACACGAATTACAACCAAATGTACGGCAGCATTGCCGGCCACTGTTGCCCGGCAATGTTTGCAGCAGAATATTTCTGGGCCAAATGTGTTTACATGAGCCACGCTACGGCCGCGTAATGAACAAAAGCAATAGAGTGCATGTTAGGGGAGCTCTCCTACATTTGCACACTACAAGGAAAAAAATTAGCAAGAACAAAAGATACAGGGCATCATGGCGCCTTTTTTCGGACTGCTTCCGCAACTTTAGCATGTTAACTGATACTGGGAACATATCTTTTCCAGAATGCTGAAATCCGATTTCGAATATGTCTTTTAAAAGAGAATTGGTAAAATCAGTACCAATATTAGTATATTTTAAGTAGGCTATTTAGGTTTTTATGTTGGTAACGCCACGTAGAGCTCTACATGAAAATGACTGACTGTGCTGTGTGAAGTCTGTGGCTGGTTTGCATTGTTGGAATATTTGCTATTGTAGTGTTGGGCAGTTGGATGTGAACAGCACGTAGCGTTGCGCAGTTGGAGGTGAGCCGCCAGCAGTGGTGGACGTGGAGAGAGGGATGGCAGAATTTTGAGAGCGGACGATCTTGACGTGTGTCCATCAGAAAGAGTAAATCTGTAATATTGGATACCATGAACTGATATATATGATGACTTTTGAACATTATTAAGGTAAATGCATTGTTTGTTATCTATCAAAATCTTTCATTTGCTAACTATGCCCATCAGCAGTTAATGCCTTCAGTAGTTAGAATCTTTTATTCAACTGGCAGTATTGGAGCATACTATATTGCAATAGTTCGAGTAACGAAGATTTTTGTAAGGTAAGTGATTCATGAAAGGTATAGGTTACTGTCAGTCAGGGCCGTTCTTTTGTAGGGATTATTGAAAGTCAGATTGCGTTGCGCTAAAAATATTGTGTGTCAGTTTAGTGTTGATCAGAACAAGTAAAGAGCGAAATGTCTGAGTACGTTCAGTTCTGCTCAGCTGTTTGAAAATCAAATGATGTAAGAGGTTTATCAGCACAGTAATTCACAAATTTTTCTAAGGGGTTGTTTCAATATATATCTATACGAGTTGCAACCGTTCAGTTTTCGGCTAGTGAGGACTGATAGCCGCGCGGGATTAGCCGAGCGGTCTGGGGGCTGCAGTCATAGACTGTGCGGCTGGTCCCGGCGGAGGTTCGAGTCCTCCCACGGGCATGGTTGTGTGTGTTTGTACTTAGGATAATTTAGGTTAAGTTGTGTGTAAGCTTAGGGACTGATGACCTTAGCAGTTAAGTCCCATAAGATTTCACACACATTCGAACATTTTTGAGGGCTGATACATCTACATCTGCATGATTACTCTGCAATTCACATTTAAGTGCTTGGCAGAGGGTTCATCGAACCACAATCATACTATCTCCCTACCATTCCACTCCCGAACAGCGCGCCGGAAAAACGAACACCTAAACCTTCGTGTTCGAGCCCTGATTTCTCATATTTTATTTTGATGACCATTCCTACCTATGTAGGTTGGCCTCAACAAAATATTTTCGCATTCGGAAGAGAAAGTTGGTGACTGAAATTTCGTAAATAGATCTCGCCGCGATGAAAAACGTCTTTGCTTTAATGACTTCCATCCCAACTAGCGTATCATATCTGCCACACTCTCTCCCCTACTACGTGATAATAACAAAACGAGCTGCCCGTTTTTGCACCCTTTCGATGTCCTCCGTCAATTCCACCTGGTAAGGATCCCACACTACGCAGCAATACTCCACCAGAGGACGAACGAGTGTAGAGTAAGCTGTCTCTTTAGTGGACTTGTTGCATCTTCTAAGTGTCCTGCCAATGAAACGCAACCTTTGGTTCGCCTTCCCCACAATATTATCTATGGGGTCTTTCCAACTGAAGTTGTTCGTAATTTTAACACCCAGGTACTTAGTTGAATTGACAGCCTTGAGAATTGTACTATTTATCGAGTAATCGAATTCCAACGGATTTCTTTTGGAACTCATGTGGTTCGATATTCCTCTTTCAAGAGATGAAAAGAATACATCTTTAAAAGTTTACACCAGAGTTGCTAGTTATTTAGTGTTGGCTATTAAGTTTCAGCCGTACCTATTTTCAGATGCCACCTGTTACAGAGAATAAAATTTGTAATACGTCGATGCGTCGAATGTGGATAATAAACGTAGCCTATCAGTAATAGTATGGTTCATACGCTAACCACTTACGTATTTTGTATTTAGGATGTGTTTGGTGTGGACTGTTCTATTTGCGTCATAGCACTTACATTTATCTCAGTTCTGCATTAACATACACTCCTGGAAATGGAAAAAAGAACACATTGACACCGGTGTGTCAGACCCACCATACTTGCTCCGGACACTGCGAGAGGGCTGTACAAGCAATGATCACACGCACGGCACAGCGGACACACCAGGAACCGCGGTGTTGGCCGTCGAATGGCGCTAGCTGCGCAGCATTTGTGCACCGCCGCCGTCAGTGTCAGCCAGTTTGCCGTGGCATACGGAGCTCCATCGCAGTCTTTAACACTGGTAGCATGCCGCGACAGCGTGGACATGAACCGTATGTGCAGTTGACAGACTTTGAGCGAGGGCGTATAGTGGGCATGCGGGAGGCCGGGTGGACGTACCGCCGAATTGCTCAATACATGGGGCGTGAGGTCTCCACAGTACATCGATGTTGTCGCCAGTGGTCGGCGGAAGGTGCACGTGCCCGTCGACCTGTGACCGGACCGCAGCGACGCACGGATGCACGCCAAGACCGTAGGATCCTACGCAGTGCCGTAGGGGACCGCACCGCCACTTCCCAGTAAATTAGGGACACTGTTGCTCCTGGGGTATCGGCGAGGACCATTCGCAACCGTCTCCATGAAGCTGGGCTACGGTCCCGCACACCGTTAGGCCGTCTTCCGCTCACGCCCCAACATCGTGCAGCCCGCATCCAGTGGTGTCGCGACAGGCGTGAATGGAGGGACGAATGGAGACGTGTCGTCTTCAGCGATGAGAGTCGCTTCTGCCTTGATGCCAATGATGGTCGTATGCGTGTTTGGCGCCGTGCAGGTGAGCGCCACAATCAGGACTGCATACGACCGAGGCACACAGGGCCAACACCCGGCATCATGGTGTGGGGAGCGATGTCCTACACTGGCCGTACACCACTGGTGATCGTCGAGGGGACACTGAATAGTGCACGGTACATCCAAACCGTCATCGAACCCATCGTTCTACCATTCCTAGACCGGCAAGGGAACTTGCTGTTCCAACAAGACAATGCACGTCCGCATGTATCCCGTGCCACCCAACGTGCTCTAGAAGGTGTAAGTCAACTACCCTGGCCAGCAAGATCTCCGGATCTGTCCCCCATTGAGCATGTTTGGGACTGGATGAAGCGTCGTCTCACGCGGTCTGCACGTCCAGCACGAACGCTGGTCCAACTGAGGCGCCAGGTGGAAATGGCATGGCAAGCCGTTCCACAGGACTACATCCAGCATCTCTACGATCGTCTCCATGGGAGAATACCAGCCTGCATTGCTGCGAAAGGTGGATATACACTGTACTAGTGCCGACATTGTGCATGCTCTGTTGCCTGTGTCTATGTGCCTGTGGTTCTGTCAGTGTGATCATGTGATGTATCTGACCCCAGGAATGTGTCAATAAAGTTTCCCCTTCCTGGGACAATGAATTCACGGTGTTCTTTTTTCAATTTCCAGGAGTGTATATAACAATTGCAGTTACAACTTACTGTGTTATGTTAATGTATCTGCATAATATATATTTTCCGTAACTGTTGTGCCTTCATTACCCAGCATAATGTGATTCACATGACAATGATATTTTATATACAGAGGCGAAGTTCCTCAATGAAACACACTGTGTGTCACTCTCCCTAATTTTTTCGTAACTATTATCACAATTTTGACGGATGTTGATACAACGAATTTTATTAGGTCTTTTATAATCATTGATGTCTTCAATTTACTTTGCGATTGTATTAACATCAACGACTATATCCAATATAAGACAGTGTTCCACCACATCACAGTTTCACAATATATATTTAATTTCCTTTCAGCACTATTTGAAAGCAAACGTATTGCTTAATTACTATTTCAATGAAATATACGTACAATATTATTTCGCTTTTATAATTCTCACTAGATTGTAATTCACATGCTGATTAAGGTACTCTTGAAGGTTTCTATGAATTGTTTATAGGCGCGTATTTGATTATTAATGAATGGTGGAGTGCCTTTCATGTGCTCATAAACGTGCTACGGAAATTTTCTATGATTTTTCTGATACTCCATTTTGTTTCTTGATTTAACAATTGGTCTGGGAGCTTAGTCGTGTGAATGTAGATTTGTACAGGTATTTCTTCCAGCGTGTCCATCAATTGCCCTTTGAAAGATTTGTACATTAGTGAAATTTCTCTCGATGTTTTCAATGGAGTGTGTATTACTCTCTGAGGTGCGTGCTGAAAATTGAAAGGCTATTTTCGCTTCTGTTTATGTATCTCGTATATCTCATTTTAAGGGGACCTGGAGTTCAACGAGCTGCATATCTACGCCTCGCTTTCATCACGTGTTACTCTTTATCTACTATGCGAAGGAAGTTGCGGTTTTATGCCAACACTGAATGACATTAACTAAAGCTGTACAAGGAAGGCTATTTAATTATCTGTTATAGTTTAAGAAATACGACATTCTGTATAATAGACAGTTTACTTTGGGGAATTTGGTGAACATAACTCAAATCATACGTAAGGTCCTGAAAATGTAGTTTTGAGAAAATGAGAGAAGATCGTTCTCAGAGTTTTCGACTCACCGTATGCCTCTTTCAGAACATTCCAGCAGAATTATTCTTGCTGGTCAGCTGCTCTTGATCCTCTGTAGACTTTTACAGGAATCTTTTCCTTACGCTGGACCGTTAGTGTTGACTTACGCAACCCTTTCACCTTCAGCTACATGCTGACAATCTTTCTCATTCATCACAGCTATCATATTATTTCCTGTTTGGATGCCTGATTTGTCCATTAGTTTTGTCTTCTGATTACACCATCACTGAAACGAGTGAGAGCTTCCACTACACCTGAGCACTATCAATTGAACAAACACTCTTATTGGTACTCTTTGCCTAACACAGCTGTTGAAACTCTCATGAAGGTTTGGTGTATGGCCATGTAGACACCTGCTAAGTAGTTTTGTATCTGCTAGGTCCCTGTATATTGGATTTATCCTGGTGGGATGTTTAATTTGTCCATTAGTTTTGTCTTCTGATTACACCATCACTGAAACAGATGACAGCATCTACTACACCTGACTACTATCAATCGAACAAACTCTCTTTTTGGTACTCTTTGACAAACACAACTGTTGAATCTCTCATGAGGGCTGTGTATGGTCATACAGACATCTGCTAAGTAACTTTGTATCTTCAACGTCCCTGTATACTGGATTTATTGCTTCCGTGACAGGCAAGACATGGTTGTGGTGATATTCCTTGCCTGTCGCGTGAGTGTCGCTGGTTCGCAGACATTTGTTCGAAGGGCGTTTAAGACCAAATCAACAAATGAAAAGGAGATAAAAATACATTTTTTGAAGCAGGAGAAATTTGTCTTTCAGATGGTGACAAAAATATGTTTTCGACAACTTCAGTCATTTCTCGTCCAGGTCCCCTCAAAACGTCCGGCTGTCCAACTTAGCCTTTATTACATTCGTTACCTTGGATTTTTTAACTGCCAAAATAGTTACATCGTCATGTTTTGGCTACTTTATAAACGGTTTTGATGTCGAGTGAGTATAAACTTACCTCTACTATTGTAATTTAGTATGCTTTTACATAAATAACAGAGCCACGTATAAGCCTCTTACTAAAAATTAGTTTAGTTTCCTAATAAAGTACCCTATGGGAGGATAGTTCTGTTAATAGAAAAAGCTAATCAATAGAGTTACCCTTTTTACTGGATTTGGCCATGTGATATGTACAATGGATAAGTAAATCAGACTATTCAATTCTTTTCCTAAGATTTTACCCAGACGTTAAACAGAAATGCAGTATGAATAATGTTATACTAAAGCTAGGACAAGTTCTAAGTTACAAGTTCGTGTAGTGGTTTGAAACAAGTACTAATGATCGCCAGCCTATCCAGGCAATGTAACAGTGAAGTACCGGTATTGGAAAAGCTGAAGTATGACTTCCTGCCTACTTTCTTCCTGCTGTTCAATTTGGCTCTTCAAATTAATATTACTCCACTTCAACAGTTTTAGAGCAGACACTGGAATTTCTTTTTGAGTACTACACCCTTATACATTACGTTTTTAAAAGAGGAAAATCCCAGTAAATAACTGCGGGGAAGCTAAAAAAATTGGCCAGAGAGACCTATAGAAAATCGTTTTCTATAATAAACAAAGTTAAATACTAAAATACTTAGATAATGAAGCACACACTCTTTCTACTGACCATTTCACTTCCAGAAAACCTCTTTCTTAATGGAATTTACTTTCGAAAGCTATTGTTCTTTGAACTAACTCTGTATAGCCATTTACCAGATTCTAGTAACTTAGCTACAGTCTGATTGAATTTTACGTTAGCAAACTTTTACTAAAACACTTTACAATTGTTAAGTAAACAGAAAAACAATTTAGATGATGCCTCTTTATATTAAGTTGGCACTTCATTAGTCTGTGAAATAGGATACTCGGATTCAACAAACACCAGGAAGGAAACCAATATAGGTGTATGATTAGGATGAAATAAATGAGTGAAGCACTTTCTTTAAACTTGAAGAATCATTATTAAAACACAGTTTAAATTAATGATTTACCCTGTACAAAAGTAAATTTACTCTAAAAATCTCATACTTAGTGGCTGTAGGCTTGGGTGTGGCGAACAATTATGGCGGTTACACTACCCACAGTACGGCCTGCAAGTCTCCTGCTGTATCGGCATAATTTCTCTTCTTGGCGTCGTTCAGTTCTACATACAGTAGCGCAACAACTCGTAGCTATCTCGTTTGCAGTCTCCATCCGAGGCATTTTGTGCTAATTTGCAGGCAAAGCATCTCCTGTTCCACTTAAGTGTTGCCTGAATCACTGCTGCATACAGACTGTGTGACTTACATCCCGTGCTTGCTCTAGGTAGCATGCCAATTCGCCCTTGCCACCTTTTCCACTCACCAGAGCAATTTTCGTTATAAACAAAACCACATTGACTTTTACGCGACACCTATTTCTTATATTGTTGCTAAGCGCATACGAGCATATGAGATTGGTTCCCAAATATGTGAGTGGCTCGAAGACTTCTTAAGTAACAGAACCAAGTACCTTGTCCTCGATGGTGAGTGTTCATCGGAGATGAGGGTATCATCTGGAGTGCCCCATGGAAGTGTGGTAGGTCCGCTGTTGTTTTCTATCTACATAAATGATCTTTTGGATAGGAAGGATAGCTATGTGCGGCTGTTTGCTGATGATGCTGTGGTGTACGGGAAGGTGTCGTCGTTGAGTGACTGTACGAGGATACAAGATGACTTGGACAAGATTTGTGATTGGTGTAAAGAATGGCAGCTAACTCTAAATATAGATAAATGTAAATTAACGCAGATGAATAGGAAAAAGAATCCAGTAACTTTTGAATACTCCATTAGTAGCGTAGTGCTTGACACAGTCACGTCGATTAAATATTTGGGCGTAACATCGCAGAGCGGTATGAAGTGGGACAAGCATGTAATGGCAGTTGTGGGGAAGGCGGATAGTCGTCTTCGGTTCATTGGTAGAATTTTGGGAAGATGTAGTTCATCTGTAAAGGAGACCGCTTATAAAACACTAATACGACCTATTCTTGAGTACTGCTCGAGTGTTTGGGATCCCTATCAGGTCGGGTTAAGGGAGGACATAGAACCAATTCAGAGGCGGGCTGCTAGATTTGTTACTGGTAGGTATGGTCATCACGCGAGTGTTACGGAAATGCTTCAAGAACTCGGGTGGGAGTCTCTGGAGGAAAGGAGGGGTTCTTTTCGTGAATCGCTACTGAGGATATTTAGAGAAGCAGCATTTGAGTCTGACTGCAGTACAATTTTACTGCCGCCAACTTATATTTCGCGGAAAGACCACAAAGATAAGATAAGAGAGATTAGGGCTCGTACAGAGGCATATAGGCTGTCATTTTTCCCTCGTTCTGTTTGGGAGTGGAACAGGGAGAGAAGATGCTAGTTGTGGAACGAGGTACCCTCCGCTACACACCGTATGGTGGATTGCGGAGTATGTATGTAGATGTAGGTGTAAGCGTGACCATTTCTTGAATTGTCAAATTGACATCAACATGAACAATTTATACACATAAATATTTTTAAATATGAAAGGTCATTAGAAAATTACTTAACATAATGAGCAATTGACTTAATTCAAATGGTTCAAATGGCTCTGAGCACTATGGGACGCAACATCTATGGTCATCAGTCCCCTAGAACGTAGAACCACTTAAACCTAACTAACCTAAGGACAGCACACAACACCCAGCCATCACGAGGCAGAGAAAATCTCTGACCCCGCCGGGAATCGAACCCGGGAACCCGGGCGTGGGAAGCGAGAACGCTACCGCACGACCACGAGATGCGGGCTGACTTAGTATTTTACTTACATTACGCACATACAATGCAAAGAATTTCAGTCTCCAGTATAGTACACTTTACGTATACAGAAAACTTAGTAGGAATCCGCAAAAATTTTTAAAGCAAAAAAATTTATAAAAAAGTTCAAATGAAACATAGAAAACTATTATTCTATGTGTTTCTGTCCAAATTGCGATAATACCCGCAATAAATAAACTAGCGTAATCCAATGAGAACAAATTTTCCTCTGAATGTAAAATATCGTTGTCACGTGGATCACATCAAGCTGGGTAATGAAGGTACCACAATTAAATACATATATAGTGCACATACATTAACATAATACGGTAGAGTAAAGTGTAAATACAGCTACGATCTGAGATACATTCAAGTGTGGTGACATAAATAGCGCTGTCCACACCAAACACATACTACATACAAAATACGTAAATAGTTACCATATGAATCACATTATTTATGATATCTTTATTATATACAACCAACGCATCCACTTGTAACAGATTTTGTTCTGTGTAAGAAGTGGCTTGGGAAAATGGGCAAAATACGAAACTAGTCGACCAACGGTAAATAATTAATTAGCAACTTTGTGGTCAATGTTTCAAAACGTCTTTTCTTCCACATTTTTGAGTTGCCAGACGCGACGCAGTGAAAAATTGTATATCTTTAAAGTTCATTGCTCATGTGTGTGCTTCTTGGTACACGGCATTTGTAATGCTTTGGTGGAAGGGCTCAAAGAATTTATTGAAGTAATAGATCAGAGTTATAGGGCGTGCAACGTAATGTATGTATCGCAAGAAAATAATAACAGTTGGCAAATTGCTGCCCATTTAATACGCGTGACGAAGCTTCAAAAACATCCAGGTGTCTTAATAACCAATGTAGAATGAAATTTCTATTCAGTACTGCAGATCTTCTAAAACGATAGCAGTGAGAACGTCCTTTTTCAGAATTCGCTCTGTGAATACGTTAATTTCTGTTTCTTTCGCTCTAGTTATAGATGTTCATCGATTTCTCGTTAGTTGTCTCGTTTGCCCAATTTTACGTATCTGTAGCTGCTTATGTATTCTTGGAGCAGTGGTTCGTGTAATTCATTAGACGAACCTAATCTCCAAGAACTACATAATGCTGTTTCACGTGACTTCACACACCGGCACTGTCGGCTGAAGAAGAAGAAACAATGCTGAGAATGAAAGGCAAACACATACGTACAAGAACTGAGACGGATATGGCCTGGGAATTGAAGCGTTGCAGCAGTGTTGCTGGAAACATTATTTCTATCACACATTGCCGTAGAACAAGCCCTCGTCTCTCCTACCTGGCGAGTGGCGATTCTACCTGCCGGGCGGAGATCGGACAGAAAGATTAGAGTACCCTTCCTCGACCTTTCCTGGATGCTAATTACACGTGCGCAGCTCGTGGCACAAATATCGTCTGGCTTTAGCTGTCGCAGCGGTCGCACGCTCCTCAAGTTTGCTCCGTGAACGTTCAGTGTTTACGCCAGTGTTTTCGAGTTTCGTGCTCGTTTATTGAAGTTTTGCACGTGAATTGAGCGTTATCAATTGAGCATTTTGTCTTCGTCGTGTCATCTTTCTACGTAGTGCTGTTGGGATTTCGGCGTTGTCCGAGATTTCTTCGCTGCTGAACACCATGGCAAACTCCGTGAGAAAAAACACCGTGATTTTCACCTTCGACAAGTACACCCGTCGAGTACATCCCTCTGCACTTGAAATACACGACTGGATTACCGAGGTAATTGGCCTTCATTCTGAATCTGTTCATACCATGCAGCTAGACTCTGATGAACACTGCATTTTTGTAAAGTCTAACGATTCCGTGAGTGTAGACCGCTTTCTGGCAAAATTTGCTTATGAAACGGAATTTATACACCGTGATGGTACTAAAAGTACTGTAAAACTCCGGAATTCCGAGTCTGTAATTAGGAATGTTAAGGTTTTGAGTATTCCCATAGAAGTAGACAACTCGAAAATTAAAGAAGTCCTTTCAAAATATGGGGTTGTCAATCAAATAGTCAACGAAAGGTGGGCTTCGCATTTCAAGCTGCAGTGCTTTAACGGCATTCGCTCCGTGGAGATGGAAGTGAAGGCAAACATTCCCTCCCGCATCTTTGTTGACGGGCACAAGGCGCATGTTATGTACTCAGGGCAAACCCCTACATGTCATGTATGTAACGAGTCTGGCCACCTCCGCCAGGACTGCCCTCGCCGTGTTTTTGTGCTAAAAGATAACCTTACGCAACGCCGGAAATTAACACTCAACGATTTTTTGCCAGCCAGTAAGACAACAGAGCCGGCGGCTGTCGTGGATCCTGTTACTACCTCTGAAAATGTTGCACTTAATGTTAATGACTTTCCGTCTTTAAAACCTGCATTAACTGCTGAAATTCCGTCCCGTGACAGCGAGATTCCCACTAAAAAGCGTCCTCTAGAGGACACTGAAGAAAATGTTGATGAGGACTCTTCCTGTGAAACACCCGTTGCTAGGAGGCCGAAGCCCAGTCCTGAAGATCTGTTGGAAGTGGAAAAAGGAGATGGAATGCAGGTCGATGTGGCTCCCACTTCCGCACAAAGACTTATACCGCCACGAACAAATAGTGACGCAGCTGGTAGTGACCTTTCACGGAAATGTGACCCTGAGCCTGAGGTCACGACTGAAATAACCGCATCAAGTGCACAGCCCATACAGTGCGAACAGTACGAGGAAGTACCAAGTAAGCAACCTGCTGACCCCGAAGCGCAACGCCGCGCCGAAGGAGGCAATAAACAAGCATCACCGCCTCGCCAGCAAGACAGCACAACAGACACCACGCCGGAACCAAATATTGACGACTCGCAAGCCACGGCCGTTGCCCCAGTCAGCCCCTTCGGCGGCAGCGACCGACACCGGGTCTTGCTGTCACACGTCAACAAGCGAAAGCCACACCAGAGAAGAAAGACATCAAGAAAAAGAATATTAAACATGAAGTCATCCGGGCCAACACTGACGAGGAGAAAGAGAATGGCCTCAGTGACATATAACAATGCACTGTCGGGATTTCAGGATACTTTTCTTCTCAAGCTCTTTGTTTAAAAGCAGTGCAACTTTTACCAGGAATTTAGTACATGTAATGGGCACACAGCTTGTAAAGATCGTGCCTTGTAGGGAAGCACGTTGCTGCTATAATCATACCGATCCCCATCCCAAATAGCTTCTTATGGTATGTCTGTGATGCAAGCTTATAGCATTACTACTGTTAACATTAATAAATTACAGTCACCCTTGAAATTGGCAGCACTAAAAGAATTCTTGTACCAGTCCGGTACTGATATCGCGTTGCTACAAGAAGTTGCGATAACGGAATTTCGGATCCCAGGCTTTTTTGAAATTGTTAATGTTTCTACGGAAGCCAATATCGGTACAGCCTTTCTTATAAAGGAAGGCATTCCGGTGACTGAAATCGAACCACTAGAATCAGGAAGAGCCATAGGCATAATAATATTCGATGTGACAGTGCTTAACCTTTACGCCCCATCAGGAAATTCCCACAAATTGGATCGTGCGAAGTTTTTTTCAAGATGAACTGATTTATTTATTGAAGAAAAATCCGTGTTCTCT
Source organism: Schistocerca serialis cubense (assembly GCF_023864345.2). Lineage (NCBI taxonomy): Eukaryota > Metazoa > Arthropoda > Insecta > Orthoptera > Acrididae > Schistocerca > Schistocerca serialis. The sequence goes on along the minus strand of NC_064642.1, from coordinate 102,472,164 downwards.
TATACTAGGTGGAGATTTTACCTGTGTTTTAAACCAGAAAGATCAACAACCCAACTTCAACTACTCGCCACAGTTAAAAAAGTTAGTAAGTGATCTACACCTTAAGGATGTGTGGGAACCTCAGCACCCGACGTCAGTCGGGATCACGTATATAACCAGCCACTCCCGCAGCAGACTAGATAGAATTTACGTGTCACCAAATTTGCAAAATTATTTATTAATCGTTGAAACTATTCCCGTGTATTTTAGCGATCACAGTACACTTTTAACTTGCTTTAATTTAGGTGTACAGCCAACCCGACGATTCAGATGCCAATGGAATTTAAATATCTCTGTTTTAAGTGACGAAGAACTGGAACAGGAAATAAGAGTAGCGTGGACTATGTGCCTCCGCAAAGTAGACAAGCACCCAACAGTCATTGACTGGTGGACTAGGAGGGCTAAACCAAGGCTGCGGAAAGTTGTCATGCCGTATAGTACAGCGAGGCACAGGGAGTTGAGGAATACAATGGAGTTTTATTATAAAGTTTTAAGAGACTTATATCAACAGGCCCATGATGACGTAATTCGTCTGAATGATATCAAAAAAATAAAAGCCAAGTTATTAAGCATTAAACGGCAACAGATGGAGGGACTCAAAATTAAATCGAAAGCCACATCAGTAGTAGCAGATGAAACAGCTCCTCTGTATCACTTGGTGCGGCATGCTAAAAACAGACGTCTAATTTTAATTGATGAAGTCCAGACGCATACTGGTACGAGACTCACATGCCAGAAACAAATACTGGACGAAGTCCACAGGTACTATGAAACCTTATATGCCCCTACCACAGTGGAAGATGCAGCTCTCGATGACTTTCTCACTATTTTAGGTCCACAATTGTCGGGAACAGACAACGCTGACATCCTGTCACCTATTACTAAAGATGAAGTGCATGAGGCAGTGCGTAACTCACCTCTCAAAAAATCTCCGGGACTTGATGGCCTCCCTGTGGAGTTTTATGCCCGCTACTGGTCTATAATTGGGGACAAGATCACTTCCATGGCAAATGAGGTCCTGAACGGAAAACCGGTCCCTGCAGAGTTTAAGGAAAGTAAAATAGTACTGATTCCTAAGAGTAAAGGCAAAACGAACTTAAACAATTTTCGGCCTCTTTCGCTACTAAATTCTGATTACAAAATAATTTCGCGTACTATCAACAAAAGACTCTCTGCCTTTTCCAACAAAATATTGAGTCATCATCAATCTTGTTCTCCGACCAGAACGATATTCGAAAGTCTATCTGCATACAGAGACGTCATTGCAATTACCTCAGTGACAAGTATAAAATGTGTGTTAATCTTTATAGATTTCAACAAAGCTTTTGACCGCGTTAGTCATAGATACCTCTTTGCGACGCTGTCAAGTATGGCTTTCCACCCCCAGATTGTGAACATGCTAAGGAATATTGCAACAGGCATAAATGCGAAAATAGCAATCAATGGCCAAACATCTAAACCAATACAGATAAGGCGAGGGGTTCCACAGGGCAGTCCCTTATCTATGTTTTTCTGTATCTTTAGAGCCCTTCCTCCGCACTGTCCACGCAAGATTAACAGGCATAACATTGAGTGGTGAGAAAACTGTCATACGAGCTTATGCTGATGACGTGGGCGTTGTAATAAGAAATAAGGAGGAGACAGTTACACTGGAAAGAGAAATCCAAAGGTATTGCCTAGCGACGGGAGCGACAGCAAATGAAAACAAAAGTCAAATATTGAATTTACGGGGCCTAGATCACCTTCGACTGGCATGGGCAAAACAAGACAACAAACATAAAACTTTGGGAATAACCTTAATGGCATGTCCGATGAGGATGGCTGCTTTTAACTGGACGGAAACTAGGAGGAAAGTTCATGGTGCTGTAATGGAGAACATCCATCGAACTATGGACCTGGTGCAAAAAGTCAGATTCATCAACTCCTGCGTTTTGTCTAAAGCGTATTTCACTGCGCAGGTATTTCCAATCCCTAAACTAGTAGCGAAAGGGATCATGTCCACTGTTACCAATTATTTATGGCGAGGAGACATATTCAGGGTTGGTGCGACTACCGTTATACTGGATGTCAGAAACGGGGGCCTCGGTTTGGTGGATATCCGCAATAAAGCGTCTGCTCTGTTCCTCAAACGGACTTTCCATATACTCAGAGAACTTCCACAATGTGTAACCGCAAAGCTCTTTGAGGCTGTAACACCCCATAGCCTGCAAGCACCGATTGATGTGCGAAGGATTAATGCCTGTCTGCAGTATGTGAGGAACTTTTTCCTCGAAGCAAGTTATCTTAGTGACGAAATCAGAAGCAACACACGTATCACAGCGCGCGACATCATACTTGAAAGGAAGTTAAATGAGGGTAGAAACAAAATTGAAACGAAACGCCCAAATTGTGACTGGAAAGCTGTATGGCGGAACATCAACTATGCCGGGCTATCTACAGACGCTATTTCCGCATGGTACAAAACAGTTAATAATGTCATCAGCACCAACGAAAGACTATATGGGATCGGTTTAAACCAGACACACCTTTGTGGAAAATGCAATCTGGTGGATACACTCAGCCACAGATTCACCTGTGGTGGCAATGTGCATAACTGGAATTGGATCAGGCAACAAATCGCTTTTCTCACCAGATCCTCTACGGAATATATAACGCCATCGCTCCTCCTGAGACCAGACATGACATACTTTCCAAAATTAAAAACCAACGCCATTAGCTGGTTACTGGGAAAATATGTTAGTTATGTCATTTACACACTTGGGTCGGACAACGAGACAGAATTCCGCGTTTACATGAAGTGTGAATATGCAAAAATCAGTACGTATCACCACCACAAGAAGCACTACGGCAACATGCTGAAGATTATTTTTGAAAGAATGGGTGTTGGTTAAATATGTGGAACCACTACAACACCTTGAACGAGAACGAAGAGAAGAATATTAAAAGTCACTTGGTTTCTTATTATTATTTACTATTACCTTGCTTCCGGAACATTTTTTTTTCAAAACAATTTTGTTCAAAATTACTCGTGTTCGACTTCCAAAGTATTTGTGTGATTCGAGAAGAATTGTTCAGTTTTTTTCTTTTATCAGTGTTCAGTTTCTACTCAGAGAAGAGGTTTCTTTGTCTTTCTTACATCGGAGAATGGAAATATTGTGTTAAGATTTCTGCACACTTAGTGTTATGACCCAACAGGGAACATGAAATAGGGGTGGGAGGGGTTTGGGCCTCGACGCACTGGCAGTGCCGTGAACAGACCCCACTGCTAGTGCGCCGTGTACCACGCCCTGACCATCCAAAATTACAAAAAAATACAAAAAATAAATAAAAAATAAAAAATGTAAAAATAAAATAAAAGTGGTTAACAAAAATTGGGCTGCTGGGAAAAAAAGGATGGATAAGAAAGTGAATAGAGAAAAAAAAAGTGGTCGTGCGGTAGCGTTCTCGCTTCCCACGCCCGGGTTCCCGGGTTCGATTCCCGGCGGGGTAAAGGATTCTCTCTTCCTCGTGATAACTGTTTTGTGTTGTGTGATGTCGTTAGGTTTAAGTAGTTCTAAGTTCTAGGGGACTGATGACCATAGATGTTAAGTCCCATAGTGCTCAGAGCCTTTGAACCATTTTGCTAATTTCACTGGGTGCGAGTTTCAGGACACAGTTCTTTCTCTGATAGTCCATGGACTAAAGGAATCGTCATTCGATTTGGATAAAACAGGCAAATAACAAAATTTGTAAGCTGTGGTCAAGACATTTCCACTGATAAAGTTAACACGTTAATATAAATCTTGTACTAAAATATGACGAACAATATTTCATAATATCAACGATATAATTTTATCATAGCGAGAATATTTCACCTCGTCTATATATTTACCGAACGGATGCGATGAAGCGTTGCTCTCAGTTGTCAGTCAATCGTTCCGTTGTACCTTACATGATCAACGGTTTACACAGATTATTTAACTTCACCCGCTTTATACACCTGATTTTAAAAACATTTTTTAGCTTGTTGGTACAGATTTTCCTGATATATATTTTCGCATTTTCAGCTGTTTTGAATATTTAGATTATTGCTGACAGTCGGAAAGGTTGTACTTGTTTTGGAGCGCTCGACGAATTTTCACTTTCGAAAAAGATGGATCAAAGATTTTTCATTAAATTAGCTTGAAAAATGGAATGAAGTGCGGCATCGCATTCGAAGTATTGACTGTCGCTTTGGCGACTCTACTATGAGGAAGACAAGAGTTTATGAGTGGTATAAACGTTCCAGAGCGGGTCGAGAAGACGTCGAAGGCAACGTACGCCCATAGACGCCTTAGCATATCAATATGGAAAAAGTACAGAAAATGTTTCGGCAGAATCGCCATCAGAGAGGTAGGTGAGGATGTCGGCATATCCTTTGATCTTGCCAATCAATTTTTCGCCCATTTTGGGCCTGAAACTTGTAGCAGTTTTTGTTCGAAATTGTTGATCTTTCGACTAAAACCGATGTCACGTATACATCGCTCAGGAATTGCTGAATAAAGTCGACAACGATCCAGAAAGTCTGAAGAAGGTCATAGCAGGTGGAAAGACCAGGGTTCAGTCGTCCCAGTGCAAATATGCCTGACGAGCCAAGACCGAAAAAAATTCGACGACTTCGATCATATGTGAAAATTCTTGTCACTATGTTCTTCGATTACTATGGGGTAGCGCAATTCGTGTTACTGCCTTACGGTCGTGCGTTCAATAAGGAACACTAGCTGAAGCTATGCGCCATTTCCGCGGAGCAGTCCAAAGAAAACAACGAGAATTGTGACAAAACCACTCGTGGATATCGCGCCACGATAATGTACCCGCTTATACCTCAGTGTCTGATCGTGATTACTTTGGCAGAAAACAAAGCCATTATGTTTCCTTAACCAACGTATTTGCCGCATGTGACCCCATGCGACGTCTATCTTTTCTTGAAGCTGAAGAAAACTATGGAAGGACGTCTTTTTGCCACCGTTGATGACTCGCTGAAGGAGTTGAACACAATAAAAGAGTTACAGAAGTGCTTCCAAGATTGTAAAAAGCGCTGTCATTAGTGCTTTATTTCTGAGAGGGAAAACTTTGAATGGGTCAGAGTTGCTACTGATGAATAAATTAAGATTTTTTTAAGAAAACCAAAAATTTCTGTTACCTTTTGATCACACCTCGTAGATTATATTTTCATTGTGTCTGTCTTCACACGCCGTGTTAAGTGGTAAGGGCCACTGCCAGCAGTGCGTAACGGCAGTTCAGCAAATGTACTCTGGTAAGCGGGGACAGAGCCTGCCGTGGCTCTGAATGCGCCCCAAATTAAAATTTATCACCGGCCGTATTGTTGATTGTCGGGTCTATTAGCAGCGCTAATAGGAGCACCTCATTTGTCCGTATTGACGAGGCTGCAGCTGTTAGCTCCGCGCCGGCTGCTAGCTGCCTGTGACGTCACTGGACTCAGCCAATAGCAGCCGCCTGGCGGTACATCTACATCTACATCTACACTGATACTTCGCAAGCCACCCAACGGTGTGTGGCGGAGGGCACTTTACGTGCCACTGTCATTACCTCCCTTTCCTGTTCCAGTCGCGTATGGTTCGCGGGAAGAACGACTGTCTGAAAGCCTCCGTGCGCGCTCTAATCTCTCTAATTTTACATTCGTGATCTCCTCGGGAAGTATAAGTAGGGGGAAGCAATATATTCGATACCTCATCCAGAAACGCACCCTCTCGAAACCTGGTGAGCAAGCTACACCGCGATGCAGAGCGCCTCTCTTGCAGAGTCTGCCACTTGAGCTTATTAAACATCTCCGTAACGCTATCACGGTTACCAAATAACCCAGTGACGAAACGCGCCGCTCTTCTTTGGATCTTCTCTATCTCCTCCGTCAACCCGACCTGGTACGGATCCCACACTGATGAGCAATACTCAAGTATAGGTCGAACGAGTGTTTTGTAAGCCACCTCCTTTGTTGATGGACTACATTTTCTAAGCACTCTCCCAATGAATCTCAACCTGGTACCCGCCTTACCAACAATTAGTTTTATATGATCATTCCACTTCAAATCGTTCCGTACGCATACTCCCAGATATTTTACAGAAGTAACTGCTACCAGTGTTTGTTCCGCTATCATATAATCATACAATAAAGGATCCTTCTTTCTATGTATTCGCAATACATTACATTTGTCTATGTTAAGGGTCAGTTGCCACTCCCTGCACCAAGTGCCTATCCGCTGCAGATCTTCCTGTATTTCGCTACAATTTTCTAATGCAGCAACTTCTCTGTATACTACAGCATCATCCGCGAAAAGCCGCATGGAACTTCCGACACTATCTACTAAGTCATTTACATATATTGTGAAAAGCAATGGTCCCATAACACTCCCCTGTGGCACGCCGGAGGTTACTTTAACGTCTGTAGACGTCTCTCCATTGATAACAACATGCTGTGTTCTGTTTGCTAAAAACTCTTCAATCCAGCCACACAGCTGGTCTGATATTCCGTAGGCTCTTACTTTGTTTATCAGGCGACAGTGCGGAACTGTATCGAATACCTTCCGGAAGTCAAGAAAAATAGCATCTACCTGGGAGCCTGTATCTAATATTTTCTGGGTCTCATGAACAAATAAGGCGAGTTGGGTCTCACACGATCGCTGTTTCCGGAATCCATGTTGATTCCTACATAGTAGATTCTGGGTTTCCAGAAATGACATGATACGCGAGCAAAAAACATGTTCTAAAATTCTACAAGAGATCGACGTAAGAGATATAGGTTTATAGTTTTGCGCATCTGCTCGACGACCCTTCTTGAAGACTGGGACTATCTGTGCTCTTTTCCAATCATTTGGAACCCTCCGTTCCTCTAGAGACTTGCGGTACACGGCTGTTAGAAGGGGGGCAAGTTCTTTCGCGTACTCTGTGTAGAATCGAATTGGTATCCCGTCAGGTGCAGTACGTAAGCACTGGAGGCGAAGTCTGCTAATGTTGTGTAACCGTGCGCGTAGCCACCTGCAAGCGACATGGTCTTCCTGCGAAGGTGTATGAACGACTTCATGATGCTGAAAGTACTAGACTGCGTATCTGGCAGAATAAAAAAGGAAAAAGATATGAGAAAAGTTTTAAGATCGCTGGGAGTGTGCTTTGAAACGAGAACTTCCTTTATCCAGATTAGGTAGCACAGCACCTAATCCGGATTACCAAAAATTCAGATAATCCAGTAATATTCGCCTAATACATAAGTTCCAATACACGCTAAAATAAACAAATCTTTTATTTTAGCACTAACTACAAACACTTTCATGGCACATAAACTCTTTATTTACTGTTGTCTAGTAATGTTTATTGACTGAAACAATATATTAAGCAGCCACTAGATGACCAATAATATTGACAGTATTTCCCTTTTGCACAATAATATTGACTGACTAGGAATGCGACTGAGCGAGGTTGCTCAGTAATACTAAGAACATGAAAAACTTGGGAAATATATTGTGCTGCCTGGAAATATGGTTACGTCTGTGGGAAGTATTCGCAGTATCTTCGACAGTGTCTGACGTGCTACACGGACCAAAGACGTTAGGTTAAGAAAATTCTGCAACATTGTCCCTGGGAACAAGGTTAGGTTTACTGTTGTGTCGAAAACGAGTTCAAATCAAGCTGAAAGAACGGTATTCACATTGTTGAGTATTCTCGTCTTTGAATTCGCTGATATTGTTTTTAAGCTGAGCGCCTCACTGAGGGAATATATGCATTTCATTCCAACTACTGTTGTTTCCTTAACGTCATTTTATATGCTGTTGTCGCTGGTCTCAAGTATTTGACATGGTGAATACTTTTGAACGTCATGCCATCCATCTCAAGAAATTCTTCCTGCTATTGCCTTCTTCCGAATTGCATGAATTCCGTTTTATCTTAATTTATCTTTAGAACAGTCTTCTGTGGCTAGCTGACCATTTTCTGGTACATTTCTTACAAATCATCGTTTGATTCCCTCAGTAACACATCATACGCATATGCGAGACAATTGAAGTTAGCATCATATGTCCTCCAATCCACTCCTGCTGCCTACATTCCCTTATTACTTTCCCTCAGATCATGTTGGATAGAACACATGAGAGAGCATCCACTTATCTCAAGCCTGTCTCAATCACGAACGCTTCTGATGTGAGCGCTCGGAAATGCATTGCTGCCTTTGATCCATCCGTACTAGTTTGCACTCTTCTCTTTAGCTTCTCAGGGATTCCGAAGCCACACAGCGCGCTTCACAGGCTATTCCTGCGAATACTGTGCTTCTTGTTGTTGTGGTCTTCAGTCGAGAGGCTGGTTTAAAGCAGCTCTTCATGCTACTCTATCCTGTGCAAACCTCTTCATATCCTAATAATTACTGCAACCTACATCCTTCTGAATCTGCTTAGTGTACTCATCTCTTGGTCTTCCTCCACGATTTTTAACCCCTACGCTTCTCCACAATACTAAATTGGTGATCCCTTGATGCCTCATAACGTATCCCACCAATCGATCCCTTCTTCAAGTTTTGCCACAAATTCCTCTTCTCCCAGATTCTATTCAGTACCTCCCCATTAGTTGCATGATCTATCCATCTATTCTTCAGTATTCTTCTGTAGCACCACATTTCGAAAGCTTCTATTCTCTTCTTGTCCAAACTATTTATCGTCCATGTTTCACTTCCATAGATGGCTACATACCATACACATACTTTCAGAAAAGATTTCCTGACACTTAAATCTATACTCGATGTTAATAAATTTCTCTTCTTCAGATATGCTTTCCATGCCGTAGCCAGTCTACATTTTATATCTTCCCTACTTCGACAGTCATCAGTTGTTTTGCTCCCCAAATTCCAAAACTCAATTACCACTTTAAGTGTCTCATTTTCTAATCGAATACTATCAGCATCACCTGATTTGATTCGACTACATTCCATTATCCTCGTTACGCTTTAGTTGATATTCATCTTGTATCCTCCTTCCAAGACACTGCGTATTCCACTAAACTGCTCTTCCAGGTTCTTTGCTGTCTCCGACAGAATTACAACGTCGTCGGCAAACCTCAGAGTTTTTATTTCTTCTCCGTGGATTTTAATTGCTACTCCAATTTTTTCTTTGTTTCCTTCTGCTTGCTCAATATACAAACTGAATAATAGCGGGGATAGGCTACAACCTTGTCTCACTTCCTTCTCAATCACTGCTTCCATTTCATTCCCTTTCATGCCCCTCGACTCTTATAACTGCTCAAAAATGGTTCAAATGGCTCTGAGCACTATGGGACTTAACATCGAAGGTCATCAGTCCACTAGAACTTAGAACTACTTAAACCTAACTAACCAAAGGACATCACACACATCCATGCCCAAGGCAGGATTCGAACCTGCGACCGCAGCGGTCGCACGGTTCCAGACTGAAGCGCATTTAATCGCTTGGCCACACCGGCCGGCCTTATAACTGCCATCTGGCTTCCGTTCAAATTGTAAATAGACTTTTGCTCCCTGTATTTTACACCTGCCACCTTCAGAATTTGAAAGAGAGTGTTAAAGTCAGAAGCTTTCTTTGAGACTACAAATGCTGGAAACGTGGGTTTGCCTTTCCTTAACCTATCTTCTAAGAAAAGTCGTAGTGTCAGTATTGCCTCGCGTGTTCCAACATTTCTACGGAATCCAAACTGATCTTCCTCGAGATCGGCTTCTACCAGTTTTTCCATTCGTCTGTAAAGAATTCCTGTTAGTATTTTGCAACTATGACTGATAGTTCGGTAATTTCACTCCTGTTAACACCTGCATTGTTTGGGATTTGAATTATTATATTCTTCTTGAAGTCCGAAGGTATTTCGCCTGTCTCATACATCTTGCTGATCAGATGGGAGAGTTTTGTCTCGGCTGTCACTCACAAGGCCGTCAGTAGTTCTAACGAAATGTTGTCTACTCCCGGGGCCTGTTTCGACTTAGGTCTTTCATTTCTCTGTCAAATTCTTCACGCAGTTTCAAATCTCCCATTTCATCTTCACTTACGTCCTCTTCCATTTCTATAACATTGCCCTCAAGTGCATGACCTTGTATAAACCTTGTATACACTCCTTCTACCTTTCTGCTTTCCCTTCTTTGCTTAGAACTCTTGTTCCATTTGAGCTCTTGGTATTGATACAAGTGGTTCTCTTTTCTCCAAAGGTCTATTTAATATCCCTAGTGGTATGTGCCTCTAAGTTTATCCCTGATGAGGATCTAATACACAGCTGAAAGATCATGTTAATCAGAAATTGAGACTTTCGAGTCAAAACAACTTTCAGACGTCTAATAGTTATTTTATTGAACAAGCTATTTCGGATATATATTACGCACTCTTCAGGCCCCCTGACCGACGTGTAGGAAGATTCCCACCTCTGGTCCAGTCAAAATAATAAATGTTCATGACAACAACAGTGACAACAGCGACCGCCGTCACATTCCCACCGCTTGCAGAGACGGTGACAGTAATAATGCTAGGCATCATCTGACAAGGAGAAACACAATTAAAATCAAACAATAAAAATCTATCACTTCAATCGTCACATCCGGGGATGACAAATAAATTACTTGTCAGGAAAGAAACACAAGGTGCACAGCGAACACCGAGGTGGGCAAGGCTGAAACAGCTTCTGTAAGCGGTACAGACAACACCAACGGAGGATCCAAACTTCCCGGAAAGCGCAAATTCACAACTCAGGGAAGAATCACATAGGACACGGCGGTAAGAACAGAGCCCGATAATGTCGCCAAACTAGATCGTACGACACGGCTCGTCCACATGAAAGAGGAGCCCTTTCAGCGCATCGAAGTCAGCTAATTGTAATCAAAGTCGTCCTCTACATCTACATCTACTTAGATATTCTGCAAGCCACAGTTCGCTGCGTGGCCGTGAGTAGCCCGTACTACTATGAGTCATATCCTTTCCTGTCCCACTTACAAACAGAGCGAGGGAAAAATGGCCTAAATGCCTCTGTATGAGCCCAGTTTCTCGTACCTAATCGTCGGAGACCTTAAGCGCAATATACGTTGGCGGCAGTCAACTTCAAATGTCGGTTATCTAAATTTTCTCAATAGTGTTCACCGAAAACAACATCTCCTTCTTTCCAGGGATTCCCAATTGGGTTTCTGAAGCATCTCCGTAACACTTTTTCGAACCTACCAGGAACAAATCTGTAACCCGCTTTTGAATTGCTTCATTTCCCCCTTCAGCCCGACTTGGTGCGGATCTCAAATATTCGAGAAATGTTGAAGCATATGTCACACCAGCGTCCTATATGTGATCTCCTTTACAGATGAACCACACTTTCCTAAAATTGCCTCAATAAACCGAAGTCGACAGTTTGACATTCCTACCGCAGTACTCACATGCTCGTTCCATTTGATATGGCACTGCAACGTTACATCCAGATATTCAAACGACTGATTGTGTCAAGTAGTACACTACTAACGCTCTATTCCAACACTACAGGTCTCTTTTTCCTGCTCATCCGCATTAACTTACATTCTTCCTCATTTAGATCTATCTGCCATTCACCATACCAATTTTGTCTAAGTCATCTTGTAACTTCCTACAGTCACTCAACTTCGACACCTTATCGCAGTCCACAAGACCATCAGCAAACAACCACAGATTCCTGCCCACCCCAACCCGCCAAATCATTTATGTATATAAAGAACAACGGTGGTCCTATCAAACTTCCCTGGGACTCTCCTGATGATCCTCTCGTCTGCCATAAACACTCGCGGTCGAAGATAACATACGGGGTTCTATTACTTAAAAAGTCTTGGAGCCACTCACATACCAGTGAACTTAATTCATATGCTCGAACCCTCGTTAACGGCCTACAATGGGACACCATGGCAAATGCTTTCTGTAAATCTAGATATAAGAAATCTGCCTGTTGCCCTTCGTTTATAGTTCGCAGTATGTCATGAGACAAAAAGGCAAGCCGAGTTCCACACGAGCGATGCTTTCTAAAACCATGCTGATTCGTGGAAATAAGCTTCTGTCTCAAGAAAAATTTTTATATTCGAACTGAGAATATGTTCAAGGATTATGCAGCAAGCCGAAGTTAGGGATGTTGGTCTATAACTTAGCGGATCCGTTATTTTAACCTTCTAACCTACAGGAGTCGCCTGCGTTTCTTTACAGTCTCTTGGGACATTGCGCTGGTAGAGAGATTCCAGATAAATGCAAACTACGTAAGAGGCCAATGTCCTAGCGTACTCTTTGTAAAACCGTACGTGATGACTTATTTGCTTTCAAATCTTTCTGTTGTTTCACTGCGCCAGGGATGCTTATTACTATGTCGTCCGTACGGTATGTTTGTACGATTCTCCTGCGTGAACGATTTCTTGAACAAAAATTTAATCTTCGGCTTTCTTTTTGCTATCTTTAACTGCCACAGCAGCCTGATCAACAAGGGACTGAATGGAAACCTGAGACCCACATAGCAATTTTACATAGAACCAGAAATTTCTCGGTTTTTCTGTCAGATCTTTTCCTGAGGTATGACGGTGGTAGTTGCTGTATACTTCGCGCGTAGATATTTTCACAGATGCACGAATCTTTACTAACTTTTGCTTGTCCTCATTTGTGCGTTATTTTTTAAACGGGGAGTGCAATAGCCCCTGAATCCTCAGTATCTTCCTAACTTTGCTGTTAAATCATGGTGGGTCTCTTCCGTCCTATATCCACTTCTAGGCACATAACTCTACAGACCACAAATTTTAGTCTGCTTGAACTTTGCCCATAATCCCCCAACCTCCATCTTACTTGAACTAAGTAACATAAGTTCACTCTCTGAGTGAGATCCTAACCACGACTTATCTGCTCTATCTGGCTGATAAACAAGCTTATCCTTTTTGACTGATTTATTGACTTCCGTAACAGTAATGACATCATGATCGTTAATACCCGTTTCTATACTGACATTGTTGATGATGTACGACCTATTTGTAGCTATAACGTCTAAGATATTTCCATTGCCTGTGGGCTGCCGAGATAACTGCTCAAGACAGTTTTCAGAAAATGTGTTCCAAAGTACTCCCGTCTGTAACCCTCCCAAATGAAGCCATAGACATCCCAGTCTATGCTTCGTATGTTAAAGTCACCTCCAAATAGTATTGCTTGATGTATGTATTTACACGCTACTGACCGTACAGTTACTCGAGAACTATCACAGTGGAATCGGATGACCGGTAAAAACCTCAAACAATTCACTTGGTTTCACCTACACCTGTTCTACGCGACCGTATAACTTCACTATCGCGCTTCACTTCGACCTCAGCCCGCTGCAACGATTCCCTCAGAGAGAATCGATCGACACACCGACCAATGGCACGTGTCAACACACGTTTCCTCCTACCCACGTCCTTCCTCCTCGTTTCCAGTGACTGTCCGTTCCACACTCGCGCAGCTCGCAATGATTTCAAACTCAACGACCAGAGGGAAAACGAACCAGAGATTCGATCTACAGACCGCAATCGATACGAGCCAAAACGGCCCTTATCTGAGGCCTGTCTCAATCTCTGAAGTTTCTGATGTGACCAACCCATACAGGTTTGCAAACTTCTGACTAGCTTTGAAACGTCCCCTTAGAAAAATTATACATGACTGTGCTTAAACTGACACACAGTATTTTTAGCGCAACGCAATCTGACTTCCAAAAATTCCTACAAAAGAATGGCCCTGACTAACATTAATCTATACCTTTCACAAATCACTTACCTCACAAAAATCTTGGTTACTCGAACTACTGCAATACAGCGAGCGCCACTACTGCCAGCTAAATAAAAGATTCAAACTACGGAAGGCACTAACTACTGATAGGCATAGTTGGCAAATGAAAGATTTTAATAGAGAACAAACAATGTATTTACCTTAATAGTCATCAAAAGTCATAATATATATAGCAGTTAATGACATCCAGTCTTACAAATTTCAAAATTCCGCCATTTCTCTTCCCACATCCACCACTGCTGGCGGCTCACCTCCAACTGCGCAACGCTACGCGCTGTTCACATCCAGCTGCCCAACACTACAATGGCAGACAACAATGCAAACTAGCCACAGACTGCACACAGCACAGCCAGTGATTTTCATACAGAGCGCTACGTGACGTTGCCAATAAGAAAACATAAACAGCCTACTTACAGCTTCTCAGGAATTCTGAATTGAATAGGCTATTCCTGTGAATGCTGTCTCATGCACATTGAAAATCAAATAACAGACTATAGATATCTTTAACATATTCCCAGTGCTTTCCTAAAAATTGTCTTAGAGTAAAATTGTTACCTGTTGTCGATCGGTTTGTTCGAAAGTCAGGTTAGTATTCCTGTATGTTGTTCTTTACCAATGGTTCTAATTTTCTGAGGATAATGATAGTACTTTGTGGGTCATATTCGGCAACCTGATGTCTCTGAAGGTACGACATCCCATTTTGTTTTCCCTCTTGCATACCTGGCATATTGTGCCCAGTTTCCATTGTTTTGGCTGTGTCCCATTCTTCCATATCAACTTGATCAATTCAAATATCTCTTATTGCAAGCTCTCACGACTGACCAGTAAAATTACTACTTGTTCACCAAAGGTTATTAATCTCAATCAAATGTAGAGGGGCAGTAGGTGCCAAGGAATAACTGGTGAAATTACACAAAATTTTCAGTAACACTTTTTATTAAAATTTGGTACATATTAAAAAAAACAATCATTTAACTAATAAGTCACAATTTACGATAGGAAATGACTTTTAAATTATTAAATTATTATAAAAAATTTCACGCCAGTAAAAGCCAAGTACAGGCAAGCAATTTAACATATACAACGCGACGCTGTATATTATTTCAAGCTCAGCTAAATTACAGGTGAATTTCACTCCATTCATTAAATGGTGCCGAATCTAACTTGTCTGCAACATATAAAGACAATCCTGTTTACAAAAGTTCTCAAAATAAGAAAAACCAAAATGCATGAGTCATGCACACGGAGGGACACTCACATTAACATTTCCAAAATGTATAAAAAAACATATTTTACAAATTTCAAATTTTTGCCAGTTAACTTACGGCAAACACACACGCTCACCAGGTAAGACTTGCGAACTTTTACACCATTCTCCTTTCAAGTCGACAATTTCTACTCGTAAATAAATGGCGAACTTTTGCGTGGCAAGTAAACACACTATTAACCAACTGCCTGTAGAAAACACTTAAGCATGTTGAGTAAAAGCCTTAAAAGGTATTGAATTGGAAAAACACACAACAGTTTTTGCTCACTAGAAACAATATAAATATCCACTACGGCATACATTAACACACAACTACGTAAGTTACAGCTTCCAGATGAGCAGTAATTCGTAATGCAATTGACTGATTCCTACTTCGAGGCAAAAGGAATTTTTCTTCTTTAAGTACCTTTTACACGTGAGTCTAGTAATACTAGTTATGGCAGGCGAGAAAATGGATCAGGTCTCAGTGCCTTGCATTTTAAACAGTACAGTCATTGGTGCCTTAGACTTTCACAGACATGCCAGAGGCTAACAGTCGAATAAACCCGTAGGTAAGCTGGGAGAGGAAAGAAGCAATCCGAACCACAGATTTACTCTGACTGCCCCCATTTAGTCCTCAAAAGGGGACAAACAGACCACCCTTTCTAATCACCTTCCCACAGATGGGCAGGCGAGAATGAATGGCGGGAAAACCACAAAAAATACGGCTGGTATAATTAACAAGAATAAGTGAATTGAATTCAATTAAACTTCATAAAATCTGTTAACAATGAATACTCAAATTCTGGTGCGTTACGACTCCCAGGACTGAACCAACGCAGCACCTCCAAATGCTCTGCCGAGCCGCCCGCTGCCAGTTGTTTCAACGGGCGCAGGAAGGCGCGCCGATTTTCAGAACCTCCTCGCCTGTCGACAGCATACGGCCGAACTGCAGATTAGGCCCCTTGCGGACCCACGCTCAGGAAGATTCCTTTCGCGACGAGCAGTTAACGCCCCATACCACGGAGCCGCTGCTCGCGTCGCTTACGCTCATGCCGCGCTCTGCGTGCTGTCCCTCTAGCATCGGCAGAGAAGTCGCTTCTCGATGCCCCGACTGCCAACTCTCCACGAGAGCCCATACAGGCACTTCTTAAACCCTCGCGAACAGCCCACTTTTCCCCTTTCCCGCTAGAGGAAGGCACCGAAGCATTCAATTGCTACAACGGCACCACCACCACGAAACGGAGGGCGACTGCTTCACGCTACGCGCTGCGGCGCGCTTTCCAAACCTAACTTTACTATGGCTCAACGACCCTCTTTGTTACATTATCCTTATATACTGTCCTCCACTGGGCCTGTGTCCTTTAACTGCAGTCTTCACAACTTCTTCAGTCAGTTCCCGTTCTTTCTCATTTTTCCTCCCCACCGTGGTGTCTGCAGGTAGCATATCACCTTATTCTGGGCATTTCAGGATTACTGAGAAGTAGTCTCTCCGTCTTTCTACAATTCTTTCCTTGTGACTTGCTAATTGCTACTGCCCATCCACGACTTTTTTTGTTGATTTGTAGACAATTGGCGAACCGTACCGATTAAGGTATTTCAGTACAGGCGGATGTCAGCCGCGGTAAAAATTACTGTTTTGAAGAGCGCGCCGCAGCGCGTAGTGTGAAGCAGTCGCCCTCCGTTTCTGGCGGTGGCGCCGCTGTGGCAATCGCAGCTTTGGTGTCTCCCTCTGGTGGGAAAGGGGAATGGTTGCCTGCTCACGTGCATTTAATGGGGGCTATGAGCTCGCCAGGGGAGCAGTCTGGCTCTGTATCTCGTCCGCATTTGTTAGGCAGTTAGTGCCTGTCTGTCGTTAGGAGTGCTAGTATGTCTGTCGTTCGGATCAACCTTTAAAGCCGGCAAAATGAGAGTCATTCCACTTCGCCAGTAAGAGAACTCAGCGAACGGTCGCCCGGTCTGCGATTAGTTCCTGCATCTGAGTCTGCGCGTTAGGCCACCAGTCTGCTCGAGTTTGCTCAGGCAATGTTCATTGGCGGTTGGATCGATCGGTTGGTCGGTCGCGCACAGAGACACAAGATGACTAATCCGTAGTGAGCGTCGGCGCATGTGAGGTCGCCTCGTGAGTCCAGTGGGTCGCGGTCGACACGAGAGCAACAGGAGTCAACCCATGACATCAGTGTGGCCGGTGCGAACTGCGACGCCGTGAGACGGGAGATCGACGCGCCTTCCTGCGTCCGTTGAAGCGGCTGGCAGCGGACGGTACGGGAGAGCGATTTGGGGGTACTGCGCCAGGTCTTCTCGAGAAATCGCAGTTTATTAAAAGTTAAGTGATTGGTGATATGTTGTTTGATTTACTTTTGTTAAATCCTACTTGTTTTCTTGGTGAGGTCACCAGCTGTTTTGGTTTGGGGTCGTCCCACCATTCTTCTCCGTTTGCACACCCGCGGGAGGGTGGTTGTTTATAAATTGGGTGGTCCGTTTTTCCCTTGTGGAGTATGGGCGGGTTAGAGCAACCTGCGGTTCAGGTGGTTCGGTAATCTGCCTATCAATCTATCGTACGTTAGTAGCTG
The DNA here is from genome assembly GCF_023864345.2 of Schistocerca serialis cubense. Classification (NCBI taxonomy): domain Eukaryota; kingdom Metazoa; phylum Arthropoda; class Insecta; order Orthoptera; family Acrididae; genus Schistocerca; species Schistocerca serialis. The sequence goes on along the minus strand of NC_064642.1, from coordinate 102,454,543 downwards.
CCTTTGTCATGTTTGTCGGATTTGGTGTGTTAACAAATTTATAGCTTGGAGTGTAACGGCCTAATACCTGAAATGTGTTTTGATCTTTTGAAACTTTGATATTATTGCCTATGATTTTGAGAAGCGGTATCTGTGTACTGTAGAGCATATTAACTATTGTTTGGCCAACCTTGTAGAATTTTAAATAAGATTGCATTTCATGGGCTTTTATTTAAAAGATCATTTTAGTATATAAAGTTGCCACTCTTTCACCGTAAGACTTTTCTTATAAGTTAAAATGAAGTTGCACCTTCGGTGACAAGGTGAATATTTTAATTGTTAGCCTTTAGTACCATTTCCATCCCTCCTACAGGGGGTGCATAGTTTGTGTGCGTGTGTAAATTGTTAAAACTCTTAGTTTGAAGTTATCTGGTGTGTTGCAAATTTGCACCAGTGTAGTATTTCAGAGGCTGTTGTGAGCCGTCGTAACTAGGGCCGTGGCAAAAGGGAGCGGCAAGGTTCTCTGCCCGAAAGCTCATACAGTCAAAACTTGTTTCTTTCTGCCTGTGAATAAATTGTAACTTTGATATTTAGAGGGTGCTTTCTGATTATAATTTTAAATCTGTTTCTTTTTAAAAAAGCTTTTAGGCACTATTAAAGTGAATAAAATTCCCATTTGTTAAAAGGAATTTGGTTATGGTTTCATCAGTTGCTCCCTGGCAACTACTTCCATACTTACGTAGTGTTATTAAATGTGTTAATGTTCTTGATGAATCGCTAGTAAATAAAATGAATTCTTAAAAAATGAATCACGGTTCAGGATGTGTTTATTTTCCGTCAACTAGAGAGGGAATTTTGCGTCTCCTGGATGCATTGCTACAGGTCATAACTGAACCTTGATGTCGCTTCTTATAACTCAATCTTTTGCTTCGAATCCGTTTCACTCTCGCACACTCAACACGAGGACACAAAAGAACAATACCAGTATAACTTCTTAACTCTCTAAGGAACAGATCCACTCTGACCGTAGTAACGGAAAATGGAAGCGTGTGACAGCTGATATCTATGCTACCTGTGGTGCCAACATAACTGCTGCACGTATACCATACCGTACTAATTGTAGACCCGCGTTTCCCTGGAAAGGAAAAAAAAAAGGAATCCGGATAAACTGTTTTAATGAGTGCTGGATAAACTAATTTCTTTTCTAGTTGCCCAATTCATCACACACTGCGGACACAACTTGAGAGATGCCACCGGTGAGGCAGAGCGCCCGTCTGGAGACTTTCTACCTTTTCTGCGCCCGCGAGCGCAGCGCGCATACCGAAGAAAGTAATTCTAGCGCGCGCTCTTCAGAGAGCGTTCCAACAGGCCCCATGCGAACGGCGCTGCGTGCTTTGTTAGCGCAACAGCCGTAAGTTCCCTCCTCTCGGGCGAAATCCGCCGAGCCACTTCTCCCTCGGCCTCCTTTCGTCGTCGTTTTATCCCGAGTTGCTTTACGACCGGAGATAAAACCGCCGATGCAGATGAAATTCTTGCGTGCTCGCGGCAGCCGATGGCCTGGGGTGGTACCGCGAGGGGCGGCCCGGCTCATTTCGCCGCAGGTGGCAAGTGGCAGCCCTGACAGCGGGGAAACCCCGCCAGAATTATGCACCCTTCTCACGTCCCCAGTGGGGTGGGGGACTCTGGAGTGAGAACGGAGGCCGGCCGCGCCTGCACTAATTGCGTGCACGTTAAGAAAGCTCGCCGGTGCCGAGTTGGCCGCCACTCGGTTCGCCGGTTCTTCCGACTCTTGTCTGCTCCCCGGCCACAGAGGCCTCGTTCCCACCCCTCGTGCGGAAGACGGGAACACTGCAACAGGAATACCAACTTATCTCCGGTGCAGTAAAATAGCTGGCGCGGCGGAGACGGAGTTCACAAATTAAGGTTTCTGAGTGGTGGACTACCGCGTAAAAGGAGGGGAGTTTTTACGGGAATGTCAGTCACTTGCAGTGGCAATACATACAAACCAGCAACGGGAGCAGTGAATTCGATATGTTAGACAGGCGGCGGGAGCGCAACAGATATCTGCGTAATGGAGAAGAGCTATTCAATAATGGGGTTGGGACACTTGGGAGGAGATCCGGCCGAACAGGTAGCGCGCGGACTGCAGGGACACCAAACAGGTAGCGCATCGCAGTTAAGTACTGCAGCTGTAAAGATGGAATTCCCCGGTGTGCGGACATTTGCCACGCCGTACATTTGCCACGATTTTACCTGCTCCGAACGGTTGGGTCCCCCCTCCCCCCCTCCTCCTCCTCCTCCTCCTCCTCCTCCTCCTCCTCGTCACCCACCGCCCGACCAGCAGTGAAGGTACTTGCTGAGCATTTCCGCTGGTTTACTTAACATAGGACCAGAATCTCTATGAACTTTCCGCCACATTTCTAGAGAGACTTTCGTTGTGGAAACTATTAAATGCACCTCGCATTGAAATCCGCACCAAATTTCGAGCCTCAGTAAAACTTCGCCAGTCTTCGACATTTTGCGCTCATCTAAATTATACGTGCCGTTTTCGGTGCTCCTGCAGCAGCTTTCTGTCGTGTTTTGTGTACCGTGGAGAATCAGTTCCGTTTGTTACTAATTTATTTGGTATGAATCTCTCGAGTGCTATTGATATGATTTCTTTGAACTTATGCTACATATGGTCTTCACTTACATAGTTTGGAAGGATTGGAGACTGTCTCTTAGAAAGACGTCAACCGAATTTTTAGTTGCTTTTATAGATAGATATATTTCGCGTTTAGTTTTGGTGAATTGCTTTGATACGAAATTGAGCCTCCCTACGACTGTGTGTTCACTAATCCCTGTTTCCGTCGTGATGCTCAGGATTATTTGTGGCTAAGAGGTCAAGTGTGTTTTCGTAACCTTTTACAATTTGAATGGCCTCGTGAACAAATTATTCAAAATAATTTTAAAAAAACATTTAGAACAATTACGGAAGTTGTTTTCTATCTGCAATAGGGTCTGAAAATATATTTTTCTCAACATACGGAAGGTAGACTGAAGTAACTGCCAACTATAATTGTATGAGTAGGGTACCCATTTGCGATGAAACTCCAGTTTTCTTTGAGATGTTCAGCAACTGTTTCATCTGAGACCGGGGGTCGGTAAAAGGAGCCAGTCAATAATTTACTCCCGCTGTCGAAGATAACCTCTGCCATACCAAGTCACGGGAACTATCTGCTTCAATGTCGCTTGTGAGCTGGAACACACATTACATTATTTTTCCTGAAATTGTGCTTCTTGTTTCTGTTGTAGTGGAGATCATTACGATTACGGCTTTTCCCTCCAAAACCTCGGATGCTTGCTCTGTGACCCTGTAAATACCACAGCTAAACAATGTAGAACAACAACATACGTTACAAGCATAGCATTCCGTATTACTTCATTTCCTTATATCTAACATTTTAAAATTTTACGTCGACTTTAGATGACATGTCAATCATAGATTTTCTTATCTCTGTTTATGAACGTACTTTCAGTCATATTTTCAACATTGTCCCGCTACACTTTATTAACTAATGTCTCGCCGCAAGGGATATCGGATTTTAGAGAGTAAATTAACATGGAGTCTGTCGATCTTCTTTTCAAACATTCATATACCCATTTCTTCTTTCCTTATTGTCTTTTGGGCATGCAGTTGTAGTAATTAAAGTAGGCACAGATGCGGTGATCAAAAAGAAATAATTAGATTACATTCGCATTCTCTTTGCATCGTTCCTTTCTTGTTACTCCCATGGCGATGGACTGTTTCTATCGCAATCAGTAAGCGTGAAAGGAAGCTACCGTACAAACAGAGGGATCTATATTTACACTTGGCAGAACTAATTACATACTGACATAATCGTCGGAATTGCTTCCGTTTCCCAAAAGTTATAAATATTTCGATTTCGGAAAAGAAGCTCTGTATTTGGCCAAGATCTCGGATAAGAAGGTCCCTTACGTACTGGTTGTATCGAGTAAGATGTGGAGACGGCGGTTTGAAAGCGGACAGAAGTTGTACGAGGAAGGGCGTCCCTTACCCGAGGGATCGCTACTCAAGCTACCTGCCGAAGGGACAAGTGTGGCAAATGTCCGTCGTGGCAAATGACCTGCGTGGCAAATGTCCGGCATTCGAATTCCCCAGAAACAACTTAGTTTTAGGCGAAGGCAGCCATACATGTGTTCCGGACGTCGCGGCTAATGAAGTGTGAAAACACATGCCAAACGCCAAAAGGCGTGTAAAAGGAACGGACATTTCAATTCCTTCTGTATACGTCAAAGAAGTAGGGCCGCTATTCAATCAAGGATACGACATCGTCACATCACTGCCGTCACACAGGACTGCAAAACGATCGTTGCAACGCATCAGGCAAAAAAGCATGGGATCTACACAAGATCCGACCGGTGTTACAGGAATAATTCTGCAAGAACATCATTTGCTAAGGAATGATGGGAGCAAATTTTAACATGCAGATGACGACAGCGGACCAAATGATAGGATATCGGTGTTCTCCATAGGAAGGAGTAAATCCTGTTTAACAGACTGCAATTCGTTCTTTGTCGATGGAACGTTCAAAAGCTCCAATAAGCAGTTTGGACAGTTATTTATTGTTCATGCCGGTATTTCTGGTTCTGAGGAAGAAACAAACGCAGTCCCAACCGTGTACGCCTTGCTACCCCATACAAAGCGAGAAACGTTGCTGTTAAGAACAACGTACCTGGATGGAATCCTATAGCTATCACGATGGATTCTGAAGCTGTTTCCTGATGCAAAGATTAATGGCTGCAACTACCATTTCAGTCAGTACTTGTGGATGCAAGTGCAGAATGGCGACCTTGTTGCTGCCTACAAGGAAAACAAAGAAATTCGTTTTCACATAAGATTCTTTTCCGCTTTGGCTCACATTCCCCTGGACATGTTAGATGATGGGTGGCTATGCATTCAGGAGAGCACCCCAGATAATGACAAACTGCAGTATTTTTAAGACTTTTGTTGAACAATGGCTGGATAATGAAGACATGCCAAGTGATATATGGAACCGCGAAAGAAGGCGTCACCGCACCAACAATGTTTCATAAGGATGTAATCGGAGGATAAATACATTAATTTCGAAGGTTCGTCCAAATTTTTACTCCTTAGTAAAATTCTCAGAGAGGACGCAGAATATCATGGGCACAAATTTGACCGACTAGTTTTAAATCTAGGTGGGAAAAGAAGAAAGAAGTCCGCAATTAAGACAGATGAGATAGTTTCTAAATCCCTTACAAGACTCCAAGTTTACGGCAGTATAAAATCATTTCTTACTTGCGTGGCCTATGCACAGAAATTTCAATGAAAAGGAAATGGCTGAAGCTACAGCAATATCTGTAAATATTGAAAAGGAGTTCAATTCACGCCGATCTCCCTATTGTAAAAATTGTAAATAAATAATCATCCTGTAAGTATTGTAAATAAATATAATGGGGGACGAAGAGAGACTACCTCCTAGTTGTGTTCCCTGGAAACGACACCAAGTCGGCTAAATGTCTCTTGCAAATTGTAAAAGATTCACTAATTAAGTCTGAAAAGTCTAAGTTTTCTGACAATCACAATCGGCATTTTTATGTAGAGAATTTTAGAAACAATGTCTGTTTGAGAGGACGATGAATACATCCTGTTTCAATACATAAATTACGTTCCTTAACGCTAATTGCTAGCATGACTCATATTAGACTTCAGTACACTTCCCTGCGTGGTACGGGAAAATTGAGGTTTATTTCGAAATGATAACAGAAAAAATTTTCTACCGAGAACCAAATTCTTTAGTTGGATCCTATTAATATATGGTAAAAGTTTGCCACTGCTATCATATTAAATTTTGGGTGAGGGGTTGAAAGATGGAAAACATTTTTGGTTTCTATAGTTTCTGTAAAATACATCGTTAAGTATGAGTTTGAGCGAAAATTATTCCCTATGTAAGATTAATCAGAACAAAAACTCCAATGAAAAAGGTCATAGGGATAGCTGTGCTTCAACTAATGGTTGGCATGATATCGTGGGGGCAAAATCAGCTCCGACTGCTAATTTGACTAAGGCACTCTTCCTTGCCCAAAAAAATTCTGAAATACCGTAACCTGACTGCACTGTAGCAGTGAGAAGTCCCTCGGCAGCTGCCCGGGCCGGCACAAGCCGAGCGCTCGGTTACACCAAGCGGCAGCAGGTAGTGGCGCAGCATTTACGACACACCCTATGCTGGTCCCTCAGTACCCCGGATTTCTCACAGATGTCGCCACATTCCAGTTTCTCACAAGTGTCGCTTCTCGCAAGTGTCTACAATTCTTCAATAATATGACTGTATTAACACACATGGTGTTTCACGACTCTTGTTGCACACTTCTAAAGATTGTTGAAGGGACTTATCCCAAAAAGTTGCCTAGCTTACAATCTTAACAACAACAGTGCAGGTACATGTATTTCTCTGTCAGATGTATCAGGACGGTTTTCGCTAATAACTTTCGATTCATTCGTTTCCGATGCAGGGACCCTGACCTCAAATTGATACACTTATCCTTCTCCACCCTCCTTGAAAGTCTGTAAAATCATCACGGAAGCACCCTCTGTATACTCGTACATACATTTACAGGCGCCGGCGCCTACGACGTTGACGCACTTAACGTCGTTGGACGACGTTACCGGACATGCTTTCTTTTGTAAAACTTGATCTACTAAGTCACCTCTAAAACCTCCAGTAGTGTGTAACACGAATTGCCAAACACACTGTATATATTTCGCAACCGGCTGTATAATGCACGCCGAAGAGTAGGTCCTATCAGCGTTTCCGACGTCCTTTACTACTTCAAATGGGCATTAGCCGGCGAAAAGCGACTGCCAACATAAAATCGACGCAAAGTAATCTATTAAAAAAAAAAGAAAAAAAAAAGCAGATAATATTTGTTTGGGGCCTCTCTAAGAGGCAACGTCCAGTATTTCCAATCTGATTGTGAAAGCGTGTTGACCTGACGTGGTTTAAATGGAAAGAAATAACACTGTCGCCTTTTAGGGGACATTGGGTTGTTGCATAAGCTCGTAGTGTTTTGTTCTGCATGTTAGTATTCCGTTTGCCACTGGTCCATTGATCGACTTTAATTTTTTGTTTGTCGTTCAGTGCTGGAACTTTGTGTTACGGTCTACGGGACCAGACTGCTGAGGTCATCGGTCCCTAAACATACGTACGACTTAATCTAACTTAAAGTAACTTACGCTAAGGACAACACACAGCCATGCCGGATGGAGGACTCGAACCTCCGACGGAGGGAGCCGCGCGGGCCGCGACAAGACGCCTTAGACTACGCGGCTACCACGAGCGGCCTCAGTGTTGCTATTTGAGTTTACATGTATGTCATTTTGAGGCAGTGAGTGGAGGTGTGGACCATAGAAACTGGTTTGTCGAGCGGAGAAATCAGAAAATTTCCGACATTTTGAAAGGGTACAGTACCGCCCGACATTGAAAATAGGTACAACATACTTCATTATTGTTGTCAGAGCAACACATTTTTTTTGTAAAATAACTCAATTTCAATTAATACAGTGAAGCCGGATACCAGTGTGGGAAAGAATGACAATTTATTTATTTAATTGATCACATGTGCACTCCCACAAAATAAATCCCTACATCCAGTTTGGAGAGACCTGTGAAATGAATAAATGTATGGTCGTCTGCTAACGGCAGATGCTGAATGTGAGTATATGATCATCTTTGAGACGATCCTTTGGCCACCTTTGGTGGGACCAAAGAGATGAAATTTACCTGAGCTTTGAGCGCCTGAAATGTGGCTGACCAATACGGTAGCATGGTCTTCCCCCACCTCGACAGAGGTGCGAGATGACCTAGAGAACCGCCATTTTTCAGCACTCTGCTGCTGGATCTTGTGCTATTAAGACCTGTTTTAGTTGTGCTCCGTAATGACGAACGAGTGGAGACATGGTATGCATGTGGAATATTTAAGAGTAGTTTGAAATAATAATTTCTCTATTTCAGGAACTTTTGTGGGGAGAATTAAATGTCAGGCAGGTAATATTAATGGGATCGTAGTAATCTTCGAAAGTGACCAACGGTCACAATGAAACTACGTGTAGCAATAAGTTGAAATACTTCCGTGTGCTTAAGTTAAGCTGAATTACTAGCGTGTGTACAATAAGTTGAAATATTTAAGAAATAGCGTGTGTACCATAAGTTGAAATATTTAAGAAATGGCGTGTGCACGACTTGAAATTAGAGACGAGTACTTCCACGTGGTGAGTACTGTGTGAGTCTCAATCTGTGTATGAGACAAAAGATAAAGAGAAGTACTCGTCCATGGTATCAGTTGAGGACTCGCGTGTGTGATGAATACGTTCTTAATATTACCTTGCGTGATATAATTCCGTGTGACGCTAGATTCAAACTCTGAGAGAGAAGGAAGGTGAGTCGGCCGTCTATCCAGCAACGCCACTTGGCTTGCATTGCACAGGAAGACGTGCATATATCTCCAGAGTTCATAGTAGGAAAGTAGAATTACGAAGTGGGGCAGTGTCGTGTGAAACTGGGATAAATATTAATTGAAGTGGGAAAGCTGAAAGTGATAGTGTTGTGACTATTTAGTGATCTATATTTCTTATTGCAGTGTGATGTATGTCATGTAATTTGGGTACGTGTGGTTTGCATGGGAGAGTAGCAAGGTAGTTTCAAAATATTAGTGGGTTATGCTTGTTCCTTCTGTATCGCTCGATCTGGAGGAAAGTTTCGTGATGATGATTGTGAGAGTCGAAGTGTGAGATATAATAAAAGATCCACCATCCTATCCAGAAAGTGCACTGTAGCGTTAAATAATTACGAGACCATAATATAGAGATTCACCAATGTAAAGCCATGCCCACTGGGCGGAATTTCTCATGTGTTATTGTTGTAGGTTATAGAATTTGTGTGTTTAGGTTATAGAATTTATCGGAATAAATAAGATAGTGAAAAGAAAAAGATTGGTGGACTTTTCCTTCGAATTGTATGTTGTCATGATGTCCCGAATTTATAATGTGTGCGCCATTCATATTCAGTCCGGTGGTCACGTGTTGATAAAAGCCGTTAAATAAAAGACATAAAGAAAATGTGGTATTGCCAGTGCGTAGTGAACAGTCTGAGTTCTGTAAATCACTGATAGTCAGAAGTGCGTTTCCGTTGCATATTATTCATACAGGAGGATAATTTGTAACTTAATTGTAAGTACGAGAGTTTATGTTACTCGACAAATAAGAATGAATCCACTCGCTTGGCAGACCACTCATCTTGCAGGTCTGACTGCTTGATGCCACAGTATAAGCAAGGCATGTGGGTGCCTCTCAATATTCTTCTCTTTGAGTTTATCAAAGGGTGACAGCAGCGGAGTTTGCCTGAAGCATTTGCGCCGTGTAGGCGGACAATGGCGCAAACATTTCTGGCGAACTCAGCTGTTAAGCAGTGTCGGGCATGAAATTAGCACAAGTCGTCCAGTGATAGCGTCTTTTATTGATAATAAGAACGATATGGTCCTGGCTTCGAACACCACCATCACTTAAATTCAGAATACTTCCATCATAAGACGTCACCCTTATTCAACGGGGATTCCACTGTTAAATGCAGAGGAGAGAGCTGATGATGGAAAGAGTACATTGAGAGCCTCCATGAAGTGGAAGACTTGTCTGACGACATGACGCAAGGAGAAAGTGGAGTTAGTATAGAAGGGATAGGGGATTCAATACTACAGTCAGAATTTAAAAGAGCTGTCGGATATTTAAGATTACATAAAGAACGAGGAACAGATAACACTCCATCAGAATTTCTAACATCATTGAGGGAAGTGGCAACAAAGCGACCATTCGTATTGGTGCGTAGAATGTTTGAGACGTGCACATTTACCATCAGACCCTTCGGAAGAGCATCACGCACACATTTCCGAAGATAGCGAGACCCAACAAGTAGGAGTATTATCACCCAGTCAGCTTAACAGCTCACCAATCCGAGATGCTGACAATAATAGTATATAGAAGAATGGAAAGGATGATTGAGGATGTGTTAGATGACGATCAGTTTGGCTTTAGGAAGGATGAAGACACCAGAGGGGTAGTTTTGATGGCGGGTTGATAATGGAAGTAAGACGAAAGAAAAATCAAGACACAGAAAAGGATCTGTCGACATGAAAAAAGCTATAGGGAGAGGCGCATAATATGTGTCATGTATAAGAGCGCAGAGGAGATAATAAGAGTTGAAGACCAAGAATGATGTGCTCAGATTGAAAAGGGTGTACGTCATGGCTTTAGAGTTTCACCCCTATTGTTAAATCTATATGAAGAAGCAATGATGGAAATAAAATGAAGCTTCAAGAGTGGGACTGAAATTCAGAGTGAAAGGATATCAATGATTAATTCGCTGATGACTTTACCATTATCAGCAATAGCGAAGAAGTACTGGATCTGTTAAGCAGTCTAATGATTACACAATATGGACTCAGAGTAAATCCAAGAAAGACGCAAGTAATTAGAAGTAGCAGAAATGAGAACAGTGAAAAACCTAACATCCGGTTTGACGGTCACGAAATAGATTAAGTGAAGGTATTCCGTTACCTAGGCAGGCGAATAACCCATGACGGACGGAGCAAGGAGGACATGAAAAGCAGACTAGAACTGTCAAAAAGGGCATTCCTGACCAAGAGAAGTCAACTAGTGTCAGACACAGGCTTTAATTTGAGGAAGCAATTTCTGAGAACATGTGTGTGGATTACAGTTGTGTAGAGTAGTGAAACATGGACGTGGGAGAACCAGAACTGAAGAGAATCGACACATTTGACGCGTGGTGCTACAGACGAATGTTTAAAATTTGGTGGAATGACGAGGTTCTGCGCAGAATCGGAAAGGGAAGGAATATATGGAAGACAATGACAAGAAGAAGGAACAGGATGATAGGGCATCCGTTGAAAGAGCACTGTGACATTCGATTCCAGTGCCAGTGGCCGCCACCTTGAATTCCCGCCGGTTGACGCCATCGTCAGCCTTAATGACGGGAACGGTCGCGCCAGTCCTGCTGTCAGTCTGCGGACAAAACCTTCCGGAGATGGACGACTTAAGACTTCTCGCTGTGAGAGAGACGGCTGATGAAGACCAGCTGCAGTCTTCGGCCTGGTGAACTGGTGAACTGGTCGGCGCACACGGTCGGTCAACCGGAGTTTCCAAGCCGTTGTTGGATCGAGTGGGCATGGAGTTCTTTGAAGCGGCTCGCCGGACCTGCTGCATACCGGTATTTACCAAAATTTGGATCCTGAGCGACGTTAAACCGTTCATAAAAACGGTGATGTTGGTCGGGATGGCCGTTTGCAACCGTTTAGCCTGTGTGCACTCCAGTGGCCGTTACTGCTTGTAAAGGCGTATTCAGTGCTCAGACGGTTCCATAACTTAGTTGGTTGTAGTGAAGTACGTTATTGGTGAGCATTATGGTAATTGTATTGAGTTCATGTGGTTTTGGAATGGGGTGCATGTCTCGATAAGAATAATATTTATTACATTAGGTGCTTCTCAGTTGAAAACTATTTATACTGTTATTCATTTGAATATTGTTGAGGAAGATGTCGTTCACATTTTGGAAGGAGGACTGTATATGGGTAATGTTAACATGTGAGCTACCAGTTCAGTGTAGTAATTGACTTGTCTGTTGTGTAAGCATTACCTGTGGCCATTTTAATATTATTTTTTCTGTTGTGTAAGCATTATCTGTGGCCATTCTAATACTATTTTTTCTGAAATGCAGGACGGTGAACTTATCACGTCAATTTAAATCTTTCCTTGTTAATTCATAGTGAGAGCTGTGCGATTTCAATCTGCCATGTTAGTTAATGGAGTTTGTTTTTTATGTAAGTTTTATCTGTGGGACTTTTAAAATTGACTATTCTAAATGCAGGAAGGTGAACCCAGCATATAATTTTTAAGTTGTTATGGTTGGTTCCAGATACGCTTATGTTATGTTGAATCACTAGCTGCTGTCTTAATACTAATTGTTTCTTAAGTGCAAAAGAGGAAGGAATGCTTAATGTGAGCTTTTCCCTGCTTATAGTTCTTTAAAGTTCTATTAAAAGAAACATTGTGTGACAAAATTGTTTTATCGATTCTTTTGTAAGGCTTACTCGGGGTTCACCTCTTAAAAGAATTTTAAGTGACTGGATGGAAGCCTTCGACCCGCTTAACCGATTTAACGTAAGACCAGAATTTCCTTGGGTTTTCAGCAAGATCTTTTGCTAAGGTATGACGGTGGTAGTGGTTGTATGCTTCGCGCATCGCTCTTTTTACAGCAGCACGAATCTCTACTAACTTTTGCCTGTCCTCATTCTCCCGATCTTTCTTGTACCACGAGTGCAACTGTCTTTGCTTCCTGAGCATTCTCCGAATTGCGCTGTTAAACCACGGTGGGTCTTTTCCGTACGTAGCCCACTTTTTCGGCACATAATTCTCCAATGCGTGATTTACAATGTGTTTAAAATTTGCCCATAATTCTTCCATGTCCATCGTACCGGAAATAAATGAAGTCGTTTCATTTAATAAGTTGGATGCTGACAACTGCTTATCTGCTCTTTCTAGTAAGAATACTCCCCTAGCCTTCTTGACCGACTTTTTAACTTTCGTAACCATAGTCGTAATGACAACATCATGATCACTAATCCCTGTCTCAACACTGCCACCGTCGGTGAAGTCTGGTCTGTTCGTGGCTACCAGATCTAAAATATTTCCATTACGCATTGGCTATCGATTTAGCTGCCCAAGACACTTTTCGGATAATGTGTTCAAAAGTAATTCACATGATGGCTTGCCTGTAACACCTGCAACGAATCCATAGACATCCCAGTCTATACTATGTAGGTTGAAGTCGCCTCCGACTAATATAGCATGATCCGGGTACTTCTGCGATACAGAATGTAGACTCCCTTTGAATGATTCTAGAACTGTCACGGTGGAACCTGGTGGCCAGTAATAACACCCAACAATTAACTTTGTTTCTCCTAGCCCTGTTAAACGTGTCCAGATAACTTCACAATCACACTCTACTTCAATCTCAGTAGACCCAATATTTTTGTCAGCTGCAATGAAGACCTCCTACGGTGTCTAATCTGTCTTTCTGATACACGTTCCAACCCTCACTAAATATTTCAGAACTTCCAATCTCAGGGTTCAGCCAGGTCTCAGTCACGGGAATAATTTTCGAGATGGTACAAAACGATCTGCTGTTCTTTGAATTTTTTCGACGTCGTCCATCAGTCCAATCTGACGAGCATCCCACACCACGCAGGAATACTCCAGAACAGGATGGGCAAGCGTAATTTAGGCAACATCTCTGGTTGATATGATGAATTTGCTAAGTGAAGCATCAATAAATCGAATTAGTTTGGTTGCTTTCTTCACAACATTGTGCGTTGCTCCAACTTAAATTATCCATAATTGTAGTCCCTGAGTATTTAGTTGTGTTCACAATCCTTACATTTGTATGCTTCATCGTATAACTGAAATTTAGCAGGTTTCTCTAAGTACTCAAGTGCATCAATTCACAATTTCATTATTTATAGTCAATTCTCATTTTTTATACCATGCAGATATCTTGTCTAAATCATTTTGCAATTCGTCTTGACCATCTGATGTCTTTACAAGGCGGTAAATGGCTTCATCATCTGCAAAAAATCTAAGAGGGCTGCCCAGATTATCTCCTAAATGGTTTATGTAAGTCGTGAACAACAGAGTAACACTTCCTCGAGGAACGCGAGATACTTCTTAAGTTTTAATCGACGACTTTCCGTCAGCTATTACGAACTGTGACCTTTCTGACAGGAAATCACGAATCCACTCACACAACTGAGACGATACTTCAGAAGTACGCAGTTCAATTAGAAGTCGCTTGTGTGTGAAGGTGTCAAAGGCCCGCCGGAAATCTAAAAATATGGAACCAATTTGAAGTCTCCCGTTGACAGCACTCATTACTTCCTGAGAATAAAGAGCTAGTTGTGTTTCACAAGAACGATATTTCCAGAATCCGTTCTGGCTGTTTGTTAAATCTTTTCTTCGAGGTAATTCATAGTTTTCGAACATAATATTTCGTCCAAAATAGTACTGAAAATCGACGTTAGTAATATGGGCTTGTAATTCAGCAAATTACTCCTATTTCTTTTGTTGAGTTGAGGTGTAACCTTCGCTACTTTCGAGTCTTTAGGTACAGAACTTTCGACGAGCGGCGGTTGTATATGAGTGCTAAGTATTGAGCTATTGTGACGGCATATTCTGAAAGGAACCTAACTCTTATGAGATCTGTGATAGAGGCCTTTACTTTATTGAGTAATTTACCCTGCTTCGCTATACAAGGATAACTACGTTTAAGTTATTCATGTTGGCAGTTGTTCTTGATTCGAATTTTGGAATATTTAGTTCGACTTGTTTTGTGAAGGAATTTCTTATCTATTAGTACCGTCATCATTACTATTAGCACTGCTATCGCACAGTGAACGTATTGATTGCATCTTGCCAGTGGTGTACATCACACATGACAAAATTCTCTGTGGTTTTTCTTTCAGTTTTCGAGGCAGTTTCGTTGTACAAAATGCATCTGGCACTGAAGCTCGCGCTAATTTTCAAGCTTCTGTAAAACCCCGCCAAAATTGGGGATATTGCGTTCTTTTAAATTGTTATGCTTTTTTCGTTGTTTTCGCTACTGTAGTATAACCTGTTTTGTGTACCGTGGGGAATCAGTATACGTACTATTAATTTGGCCTATATTGGATCGGTGCGGAAGTTCGCAACGTTTTATCATATGTTTCATACAAACTACAGATACTCATAACAGAGATTTTCGTCTTCAGTAATGTATTTCTTATTTTCACTATTTTCAGAAGTCTACCAACGCTGGAGTAACTTTTCTATTCTGCGACTGTAGAAATCATCGAGCCATGTTCGGAGCCCATTTTCATCTGAAGAGGAAGTTCCATGCAGGTTGTTCAATGAAGAGCGGAAAAGATGAAAACATGAGGGCGCAAGGTCAGGTGAAGAAGGTGAATGTGGAATGTCTTCTCAAACCAATTTCTGTACAGTGTTTTGTGTTAGTCTAGCAGAATGCGAGTAGGCTTATCGTGGAGTAGCGTAACTTCATGAAGTCTTCCTGGTAGTTGTTCTTGGATTGCATCTCTAAGACGTCTCCGTTGTTATCAATAACGTAACCAGTGGAACCAGTAGCATCGGGGAAGCAACACCATCACTGTTGCATAAGATGCGTAACACTATCTTTTGTGGATGGACGCAAGTCTTTGTATGGGAAGTTGCGTTTTGTTTTTTTTCCTTGTGTTAACATAAGACTCCATCACCAGTAACAGTATAGGACAGGAATGGTCCGTGTTTTTCACGAGTGAAATTGATGTCGAGCATGCAGAGATGCTCATATGGCTACCCACTGACTTCTATGAGCATAGGTACCCATTATATCCGATTTTTAGACATTCCCCACTGCAAGCGAATGTCGCAGATCGTGGAATAATCACAGTTCATCACAGAATGATCAGTCTAGCCTGGCAAAGGGAGACAACAAAACGAAAGCCGAAATTTTAAATTTAGCATTTGAGAAATATTTCACGCAGGAGGATTGTACAAACCTACCGCCGTTTGAGTCTCGTACAGATTCGCGTATGGAGGAAATAGAGATAGACATCCATGGGGTTGTGAAGCAGCTGAATGGGTTGCAAATAAATAAATCGCCAGGACCTGATGGGATTCCAATTCGGTTTTACGGAGAGTACTCTACTGTATTGGCTCCTTACTTAGCTTTCATTTATCGCGAATTTCTTGCCCAACGTAAAGACCCGAGCGACTGGAAACAAAGCGCAGGTGGCGCCTGTATATAAGAAGGGTAGGAGGACGGATCCCCAAAATTACAGACGAATATCTTTAACATCGGTTTGTTGCAGGATTCTCGAACATATTGTCAGTTCGAATATAATGAGTTTCCTTGAGACAGAGAAGTTGCTGTTCATGCATCAGGACGGCTTTAGAAAGCATCGCTCCTGCGAAACGCAACTCGCCCTTTTTTCACATGATATCTTGCGAACCATGGATGAAGGGTATCAGACGGATGCCATATTCCTTGACTTCCGGAAAGCGTTTGACTCGGTGCCCCACTGCAGACTCCTACCCAAGGTGTGAGTGGCTCGAAGTCTTCTTAAGTAATAGAACCCAGTACGTTGTCCTCGATGGTGAGTGTTCATCGGAGGTGAAGGTATCATCTGGAATGCCCCAGGCAAGTGTGGTAGGTCCGCTGTTGTTTTCTATCTACTTAAATGATCTTTTGGTACATTGGATAGCAATGTGCGGCTGTTTGCTGGTAATGCTGTGGTGTACGGGAAGGTGTCGTCGTTGAGTGACTTTAGGAGGATACAAGATTACTTGGGCAGGATTTGTTATTGGTGTAAAGAATGACAGCTAACTCTTAATATAGATAAATGTAAATTGATGCAGATGATAAGGAAAAGGAATCCCGTAATGTTTGAATACCCCATTAGTAGCGTAGCGCTTGACACAGTCACGTCGATTAAATATTTGGGCGTAACATTGCAGTGCGATATGAAGTGGGACAAGCATGTAATGGCAGTTGTGGGGAAGGCTCGTACAGAGGCACATAGGCAGTCATTTTTCCCTCGTTCTGTTTGAGAGTGGAACAGGGAGATAAGATTCTAGTTGTTGTACGAGGTACCCTCTGCCACGCACCGTATGATGGAATGCGGAGATGTAGATGACCTAGTGCCAGGGACATGACACCCTAATTGGTGTGGCAGCTGCTTTTCGTCGGGGCAAGACCTTCTCATGAAGTTTCTATCACGAGCTTTCTCTTCAGAGTGTGAAAATATTTTGTTGGTAACCATCTACGTAGGAAGAAATGATCACCGTTAGCAAAATAAGAGAAATCAGAGCTCATAAGCAAAGATGTAAGCGTTTTTTCTTCCCGCGTGTTGCTCGAGAGTGGTACGGAAGAGAAATAGCGTAAAGGTGGTTCAGTGAACACTCTACCAGGCACTTAAATATGAATCGCAGAGTAATCATGCAGATATGCCTCTGCATATTTGTTTTTTTTTCTTTCTGTTGCTTTCTTTCTTTCTTTCTGTTGCTGATTAAAAGTTTCAGTTTTGTCACTGCGGGTTTTCCACAAAAACGTAAATTTCTCTTCCTCTGACGCAGATGTACTGGTACCAGAAATCCAAATTTTAGCTCATTATTAAGAAGCATTCAACAGGAAGTTTAGTTATATATTTAATTATGTCGTTTCCCTTTCAATTACGAAGCAAACCCTCATGGCACGGTTGGCTGAGAAACTCAGTAGGTAAGGTTCAGCAGCCTAGATTTTTCGTTTACTTCCCACATAATGGCTCCTTTCTTTCACGAAGTATGAGAAATGCGAATTCACGTGTGTCCGAGGAACGCAGGTGACTATAGTGGGTCCTTGTGTAGTGTGGTGTCGTGTTTGTGTTGGATGATCATGAGAGAAGGGAGAGGGTGAAACCCATAGCTCCCACTTAGCCTGCTCCTCTCGAATATCACAAAGGGGGCCTCCGAGCTTAACTTCCCCATGCGGTGGACAGATCACCACGAACAGTGTTACATGTCTTCGCTCCATGAAACACTGCTTAGAGGGTTGAAATTTAATCCAGGACATTTGCGCAAAGTCAGGGGATCAGTAACACAATGTTTCCTCCCCTCCTCCACTTTGCCGTAAAGGTAAAGGTAAAGCTGCCAAGAGCGAGCGACATACCCGGTTCGTTACCCATCAAAGTGCCGGGCACGCCCGGCGTTGCTTAACTTCGTAGCTTTTATGTGTAGACAAAAGTCTCTGCCAGTATCTACACTAGCTCGATCACAGTTAACGGAGACGATTTTCGCTGTTATTTTAGAACAAAGAAAACAACTAAATCTTCTGTAAGGTTCAAACTGTGTGTCCAAAGAGACTCGAGTCTAGGATCTATTGGAGCTATGCGAATTTCTTTTTTATTTTTATGTGAGCTATCCAAGCACGGCTCACGACCCGCCCTAATGTTATTCCCTGGAGTCTTAACATATGTGCTGTCATTCTGTTACTTCTTTTTGTCAGTGTTGTCCATTTTGCAAATGTTCCTTCCACAGCTAATTCTGCAGAGAACCTCCCTTTTCAGTCCACCAGTTTTTCCGCATTCTTCTGTATCACCACATCTAAGCGATTCAGTTTTTTTTCTTTTCTGTTTTACCCATAATCGATGACTAGCTTAGTAGCTTCCATGCCATTCGGTGCAGAGATGCTCATATAGCCGTTGGCTGATTTCTGTGATTTTGGTATAGAGCATGCGGTATCGCAGTACATCCGGTTTCTGGTTCCCCATTGCATGCAAATGTCGCACGATCTTATTTCAAGCCAGACTGACTAAGGGACGTTTGTCACCCCTTAGGAAATTCTGGGTCAAAGTAAGACTTACGTTTAATGTCAGTACACTTCTTTTGGGCAGGACTGCCCTGTTTCCCTGTAATCATTCTTTATACGTTCACCTTGCTTCGTAAGTCATGTTCCGTCGGCTTATAGAACTAAACTTCATTTTTACGGTCCACGCTTAGCTAAACGTAATTAGTTAAACGTATTAATCGACGTCAAGGAATAATAGTAAATTATCAGTCAATTCATATTAATACGATCACCTATCAGAAACCTGAATAGCCACATTTTGCTCCAGGGCCAGCTGCGTTGGATTTCTCGGCAAAGAACACATGGTGCGAACAGGTCGATCGATGTGGTGCCACGGATTCTCGATCGGGATTGCATCCGAGGAGTTTGGTGGCCAGGAGTGTATGGTAGACCTATGCTGGTGCTTTTCAAATCACATACGTCCACTGTCTTGCTGTAAGATGCCATCGTGCCGAGGAAAAAGGAACTGGGTTTTGGCCTGAACCGTACCGACGACGGTTGCGAAGTGTTTGCTTTTAGACGTTCCACACCGTTCTCGCCAACGGTCTTACATCCGATGGAGCGTTGAACATCATTCATCTGAAAAGACTACCTGACACCACTCAGTCAACATCCAGATGCGTTTGTCGCTGATGAAAAGCAATCAACACGGCTGCATGAACCAGGCGTGTTTTGTGGAGGCCTACGTGCAGAAATATTAGCCGAATCGTTGCGGACACACTGTTGATAGCCCCTTGTTGCATCACACCTCTGCAGCCGCAGATCACCCCCGTCATCTATGGTCCGCGGTGATAGTACAACGGCGACTTAGTCGTTTCAGAAATGCTTCTAAACTTGGCCCAAAAGCCAATGATCATGCCCTTTTGGAAGTCAGATGAATCTCTTAGTTACCACATTACGACAGCAACTGTACTGCTGTAAGCGTCCTCCCGACACGCCTTACGCTGAAGTGACAAAACTCCATGTTACAGCGATATGCAAATATACGGATGGCATTAATACATAACGTATTAAATGGCAGTGCATTCGCGGAACTGTCAAAGATGATTCACGTAGAAAGGTTTCTGACGTGATTATGGTCGGACGACAGCGGTTAGCAGATTTTGAAGGCGGAATAGAAAAAAATGGTTCAAATGGCTCTGAGCACTATGCGACTCAACTGCTGAGGTCATCAGTCGCCTAGAACTTAGAACTAATTAAACCTAACTAACCTAAGGACAGCACACAACACCCAGCCATCACGAGGCAGAGAAAATCCCTAACCCCGCCGGGAATCGAACCCGGGAACCCGGGCGTGTGAAGCGAGAACGCTACCGCACGACCACGAGATGCGGGCGCGGAATAGTAGTTGAAGCTCGACACGTGGGATATTCCATTTCAAAGATCTTTGGGGAATTCAATATTCCGAGATCCACAACGTGAAGAGCGTCCAAAGAACAACAAATCTCAGGCATTACTTCTCACCACGCACAACGCAGTGGCCGTCGGCCTTCACCTAACTACAGCGATCACTGGTGTTTTTGTAGAGTTTCAGTTCTAACAGACGAACAATACTGAGTGAAGTAACAATAGAAATCAGCGTGGGACGTACGAAGAACGTGTCCGTTAGGACACTGCGGCAAAATATGGCGTTAATGGGTTAGGGCAGCAGGCGACTGACACGATTGCCTTTGGTAATAGCACGACATCGCCTGCAGCGCCCGACCCGAGGAGAGTGGAGAAACGTGGACTGGTCAGATGTGTCCCGATTTCAGATGGTAAGAACTGATGGTAGTGTTCGGGTGTGGAGCAGACCACACGAAGCCAAGGACCCAAATGGTCAACAAAGCACTACGCAAACTAGTAGTTCATCCATAATGGTGTGGGCTGTGTTTACATGAAATGGACAGCGTCCTATGGTACAACTAAACAGGTGAAACGTCCCCTTAGAAAAATGAAGAATGACAGTGCTGGAAAAACTCTTACGTTATTGGATTTTCAAACAGCTGAGGAAAACTCAACGTACTCAGACAGTTTCCTCTTTACTTATTCTGGTCATCACTAAACTAACACACAACATTTTTTAGCGCAACGCAGGGTGAATTTCAATAATCCTTACAAAAGAATGGCCCTGACTAACAATAACATATACTTTTCATGAATCACTTACCTCACAAAAATTTTCGGCACTCGAATTACTGCAATACAGCGAGCGCCAATACTGCCAGCTAAATAAAAGATTCTAACTACTGAAGGCACTAACTACTGATAGACATAGTTAGCAAATGACAGATTTTGATAGAGAACAAAGAATGTAGTTATCTTAATAGCGCTCAAAAGTCATTATATATATATATATATATATATATATATATATATATATATATATATATATATATATATATATATATATAATTTTGTGACATCCACTTAAACAAATTTCCTTTTTCTGACGGACACACGTCCAGATCGTCCGTTCAAAACACTGGCATCTTCCTCCCCACATCCACCACTGCTGGGGCCTCACCTCCAACTGCACAACGGTACGCGCCTAAACAGCCTACTTACACCGTTCATTAGTTGAAAATGGGTATGATCGGTACTTCAAGACTGTTTGCAGCCACCAATGGAATTAATGCTCGCTAACAATTCTGGAATTTTTGTCTATGAACAACTGTTCACGACTGGTTGGTAGTACGTTCTGGATAGTTCGAGTGAATGATTTGGTTACCCAGATCCACCGTTAACACTTTCGCAATTATGAACGAATACAGAGGCAGCATGGCTCAATATTTCTGCGTGGGACTTCCATGTTGAGGGCATGCGATTTTGAGTTGCTTGCCAGCCAAAAGGAGATCCAGCATGATATTAGGAGATATTCCATGACTCTTGTCGCCTCCATTGCTAGTGCTGCCACCTGCTGCCTGTGAGTGGTTATTGAACTTTGACCTCAAACATAAATGGTGATTACACGAGTGTGACCCGACTGCGTACGTTGAGCGCTTGGCAGATGGCGAAGTTGCTTACGTAGTATTGGCGAGGCATCGACTGTATTCAATTGCTACAGGCAGGTCGGTACCGAAGTGGGGAACAGTGGCTCCGCCGAAGCATTCGGCTCCAAAGGCTCGGAGGGTAAACACCTGACCACTAATTCCCCGCGGCTGCCGGATTCCGCCCACATCGGCCCGTCTCGCCAGTGAGCTGCGGCGTTGATTAGGCCCTCGGCAGCGTCGGGTTCCTCGGCTGATTCTGCAGACCGCCGCCAGGGGGTGGGCGCCCGCACTAGCCGGTCCAGCCCCCTTCCCTCCCCCCAACCTCCCCACCCTCTTGTCCGTAGATAATCAAATCGGAATGGGCCCGTTGTTTCGGCGGCCGCGTTCTGTGCACCTCGCAGGGCTGAATCGGCCATTGTCTGCGGCGCTGAGCCGCGCTTTGTATCGGCGCCCGCTTGCTGCGCTGATCTAGCCGGGCCTTCTTCCTACGGCTTCCTATAAATTAGTAGCGGTCGGCGCTGATTGATCTGCTCCCCCCCCCCCCCCTTCCTGCTTCAGCCTGAATACTCCTGCGTGCGCGCCTGCGGTGCCCGCTCACGCAATGCCGTGCGTGGAACAACAGGAGATACCGGTTCCGGGGTGGAATAATTCAGAGAGTAGTCGTACCGAGTGTACCGTGTGGGGGTCACCTTTCAACCACAAACCTTTGTTCCGTGAACACACTTAAGCTGATTTTAGTAGCACTACAAAATACACTGACAAAAATGAAAATTGTTACACTTTCGACCGAACATTTCCAAACAGATACTCCTTTATTTTGGGATGCTTGTCTTAAAACTTCATCCACCTCCTCCATGACTGACCGTGGCTGGGAGATCTCTGTTGTGACCGAGAGAGTATTCTGTCGTCAGCTCGAGCTCCTGGCAGGGTCATCGATGTCATAATAGACTGTATGGCAGGAATCAGAAGAAGAGCAGTCAATAACATATCGGAGCAGTGGGGACTCTTAGACATATGGGAGCTCACTCCCCCAGAGGAGAGAATCTTAATGGGAAACTGGAGACAACACCATTCAAAACCAGCTACAATATCCACAGGCTGGTATCCTGTAATGGGGGACCTGTGAGGGATGATCAAAAATGAATCCCAGCATTGATGCCGTCATCCCACTGACTCAGCAGACTCAAGATACTCATTTGGTAAAACAATGTCCTGCTGTGTGAGTAAGTCCCCAACTGCCTGCGGCACATCCTGGTCCGACAGGAGTCATCAATCCTCCAAGGCAATTTTTTAAGGGAGCGAAGGCGTGACAGTCACATGGGAAGAGATAAAGACGATAGGGCGGGTTCTCAAGGGCCTTCTACTTCCGTTGGCCTTACTTCTGCGTTACGACACACAGGGTAACGATCTCTGCGGGGTCCCTACAGTGGCCACGCGAAGAGGTGGCAAAGTGTCGTTAACACTGAGCGCGACAGCCGCAGCCGTCATTCGATATGTACTCATAACAGGTGCTGCTTGGTCTAAATTGCTTGGTCTAAACTATCAAGCGGCAGTTGGTGCTACGAATGGCTTGCAACCAGAGTCTATGCCGACATTGGGATGGGGTGTTTCCTTGATATGGAGTTTGCATAAAAGGAGACGATAGCTGTAGTGGTACGGTTTTGCCCTTAGCCGTAATCATTCCCTCTAAGTGCTGCGTGACCATCCGACGGAAGTTTGCCTCCGGCCGCAGTGGCCGAGAGGTTCTAAGCGCGTTCAGTCTGGACCCGCATGACCGCTACGGTCGCAGGTTCGAATCCTGCCTCGGGCATGGATGTGTGTGATGTCCATAGGTTAGTTAGATTTAAGTAGTTCTAAAGAAACACAAGAGGAGGAGGTATACTTGGAAAAGACCGGGAGATACGGGAAGATTTCAGTTAGATTACATCATGGTCAGACAGAGATTCCGAAATCAGATACTGGATTGTAAGGCGTACCCAGGAGCAGATATAGACTTAGATCACAATATAGTAGTGATGAAGAGTAGGCTGAAGTTCAAGACATTAGTCAGGAAGAATCAATATGCAAAGATGTGGGATACGGAAGTACTAAGGAATGACGAGATACGTTTGAAGTTCTCTAACGCTATACACACAGCAGTAAGGAATAGTGCAGTAGGCAGTACAGTTGAAGAGGAATGGACATCTTTAAAAAGGGCCATCACAGAGGTTGGGAAGGAAAACATAGGTACAAAGAAGGTAGCTGCGAAGAAACCATGGGTAACAGAAGAAATACTTCAGTTGATTGATGAAAGGAGGAAGTACAAACATGTTCCGAGAAAATCAGGAATACAGAAATACAAGTCGCTGAGGAATGAAACAGATAGGAAGTTCAGGGAAGCTAAGACGAAATGGCTGCAGGAAAAATGTGAAGACATCGAAAAAGACATGATTGTCGGAGGGACACACTCAGCATACAGGAAAGTCAACACAACCTTTGGTGACATTAAAAGCAACGGTGGTAACATTAAGAGTGCAACGGTAATTCCACTGTTAAATGCAGAGGAGAGAGCAGATAGGTGGAAAGAATAGATTGAAAGCCTCTATGAGGGTGAAGATTTGTCTGATGGGATAGAAGAAGAAACAGGAGTCGATTTAGAAGAGATAGGGAATCCAGTATTAGAATCGGAATTTAAAAGAGGATTGGAGGACTTACGGTCAAATAAGGCAGAAGGGATAGATAACATTCCATCAGAATTTCTAAAATCATTGGGGGAAGTGGCAACAAAACGACTATACACGTTGGTGTGTAGAATATATGAGTCTGGCGATATACCATCTGACTTTCGGAGAAGCATCATCCACACAATTCCGAAGACGGAAAGAGCTGACAAATGCGAGAATTATCGCACAATCAGCTTAACAGCGTATGCATCGAAGCTGCTAACAAGAATAATATACAAAGGAATGGAAAAGAAAATTGAGAATGAGCTAGGTGACGATCAGTTTGGCTTTAGGAAAAGTAAAGGGACGAGAGAGGCAAGTCTGACGTTACGGCTAATAATGGAAGCAAGGCTAAAGAAAAATCAAGACACGTTCATAGGATTTGTCGACCTGGAAAAAGCGTTCGACAATATAAAATGGTGCAAGCTGTTAGAGATTCTGAAAAAAGTAGGGGTAAGCTATAGGGAGAGACGGGTCACATACAATATGTACAACAACCAAGAGGGAATAATAAGAGTGGACGATCAAGAACGAAGTGCTCGTATTAAAAAGGAGGTAAGACAAAGTTATAGCATTTCGCCCCTACTATTCATTCTGTACATCGAGGAAGCAATGATGGAAATAAAAGAAAGGTTCAGGAGTGGAATTAAAATACAAGGTGAAAGGATATCAATGATACGATTCGTTGATGACATTGCTATCATGAGTGAAAGTGAAGAACAATTAAATGACATGCTGAACGGAATGAACAGTCTAATGAGTACACAGTATGGTTTGAGAGTAAATCGGAGAAAGACGAAGGTAATGAGAAGTAGTAGAAATGAGAACAGCGAGAAACTTAACATCAGGATTGATGGTCACGAAGTCAATGAAGTTAAGGAATTCTGCTACCTAGGCAGTAAAATAACCAATGACGGACGGAGCAAGGAGGACATCAAAAGCAGACTCGCTATGGCAAAAAAGGCATTTCTGGCCAAGAGAAGTCTACTAACATCAAATACCGGCCTTAATTTGAGGAAGAAATTTCTGAGGATGTACTTCTGGAGTACAGCATTGTATGGTAGTGAAACGTGGACTGTGGGAAAACCGGAACAGAAGAGAATCGAAGCATTTGAGATGTGGTGCTACAGACGAATGTTGAAAATTAGGTGGACTGATAACGTAAGGAATGAGGAGGTTCTACGCAGAATCGGAGAGGAAAGGAATATGTGGAAAACGCTGATAAGGAGAAGGGACAGGACGATAGGACATCTGCTAGGACATGAGGGAATGACTTCCATGCCAGAGAGGGAGCTGTAGAGGGCAAAAACTGTAGAGGAAGAGAGAGATTGGAATACGTCAAACAAATAATTGAGGACGTAGGTTGCAAGTGCTACTCTGAGATGAAGAGGTTAGCACAGGAAAGGAATTCGTAGCGGGCCGCATCAAACCAGTCAGTAGACTGATGAAAAAAGAAAAAAAAAAAAAAGAATTTCTAGTGGACTGTTGATCTCAGATGTTCAAATGCCCCTGTGCACTATGGGAATTAACATCGGAGGTCATTAGTCCCCTAGAACTTAGAACTACTTAAACCTAACTAACCTAAGGACATCACACACACCCATGCCCGAGGCAGGACGCAAACCTGCGACCGTAGCAGCAGTGCGGTTCCTGACTGAAGCGCCTAGAACCGCTCGGTCTCAGCGGCCGTCTGATATTTATCCTACACCCTTGTATGTACATTTACATGCACATTTTTCTCAATAAAATTGTTTAGAGTGCATTCCAGTACCTTGATTTGAATGATATTTGACGTGGAAATGTGATCTTCGTGTACTTCTTGTTTTTCATTTTCTTTAAGAGATAAAAAAAGTGTTATTTGAATCAGCTACCCTTGAAAAGGCTACATGCAATTGACTGTGAGTAGGGATGGGATTTGGTAAACGAAGTCCTGCCTTTTGAACCGTTTATCCCTGCAACTTGTTCACAATGATCGCAAATGTAATTTTGATAGCCTACTGTCTTGCCAGCTGAGAAAGCATCCTTGGATCAGATGGTGTTACGTTTATCGGTGGTGTTACTACAATCTTCCCGGCGTCAGTCAGCTGAGCATTAATTGTAAACAGAGGATTCGTGCGACACTTTCGCGCTTTTGTAGTTATAAGGAGCGGCTGAATTTGGAATAGATGTAGCCATTAGGGTAAAGGTTTGTCGTATCAGAAAGTCAACGTGTACGAAAGGCAGAGAGAATAGATTACTGCTGTGGTCGCGGTTATCATCTGTGACAATATCGAATACAAATTATCCAGTTAATAAGTATTTTAAAGCAAATAAAGTGGTATATCTAGTAAGACAATATGACAAGGGAATCTCTTATTCGTGATTAATAACCTGACTTCGTGAATTGTAGGCATGAAGCTGGGCATACATGATGTCCTTTTGCCTACGACAGTTAAAAGTGTTTTATGTTAAAACTTTCCACAAATAGTAACTTTTAGCTGAAAATTTGTGTGCAGTATCAAAAGCTGGCTTAAAACTTTTTCCAACTAAACCTCATTCATCAATGTAAAATTAGTATGCTTTGAGACAAGGGGACTTTGACGTGAGACATTATACGAGCGGCTTTCAATAAGTAATGCAACATATATTTTTCCTACGCTATTTTCGGTTGAAAACACGCGAAATTTGTTGTGGGACATTGTCGAACAATCCCACTTCAGCCTTTGTAGTTCCATGGCGTTCCGACGGGTGACAGCGCTACACGTAGCCTTCAAAATGGCAACTGTAACGGAGGTCTGTTCCAAGCAGAGATCTATCACTGATTTTGTTTTGGCAGAAAACCAGAGCATCACAGATATTCATAGACGCTAGTGAAATGTATAATGAGTAGTTGAGCGAGGCGCACGTCATCATCGCAACAAGGTCGTGCGAACCTCGTGGTGCAACGGTCAACTCTCGAGTGTACTGCGT
The DNA here is from genome assembly GCF_023864345.2 of Schistocerca serialis cubense. NCBI lineage: Eukaryota > Metazoa > Arthropoda > Insecta > Orthoptera > Acrididae > Schistocerca > Schistocerca serialis. The sequence continues at coordinate 102,427,441 of NC_064642.1, read as the reverse complement.
CCCCCTCAGGATTGATGAAACGACTTCAGCGTGATCGTCGCCACGAAAATGCAAACGAACTTCTCCTTCTTTACGACAACAAAAGGCCTCTCACAAGTATGCGCACCCGAGAGGAGCTCACAAAACTTCATTGCACTGTTATTCCTCATCCACCCAACAACCCACCTCTCGCACCTTCCGCCTTCGATCCATTGGCCCGTTGAAGGATACACTCCGCAGGAACCACTGATGTGGCGGTTACTAAAGCCGTCGGCACACGGACCGTGCAACCGAAAGCTGAGCATTGAGCGTGCCGAGTTTCTGACGTCATAGCGTGGAATAGCACGTTCGTGAGTCTTTCCGAACGTGCAGAGCAGTATCTGGAATGTCAGGGATTCTGTGCGTGCGTCTGAGCGTTGGCCAATGAGATGGCACACGTCACCTACGTCACATGCACGCCGTCTCCCTTCAGGACAGAGTTTTGAGGCACCATATTGCCATATTGGCATTCATTTCAAGCCTATACGTATATATGCCGTATCTGGGCACCAGAAAAATGAGAATCACGGGAAAACCCGTTGTTAACTGTGTGATTCGTTCCAATAAAATAATGAAAAACGTCATATTCGAGGCAAAAGAATTATTGTATTTTGCGTATTATGAGAGTAACCTATTTGAAGGCAGCGACGCACTTAAGATCCACCCAAAACAAATTGTTCTTGGTACAATTTGTTATAACTGAATTTCAATTAATAACACAGCTACGATTAAGGTTTTCCTTACCTTGTAAGCTGCTTTGATTTGGTGACGGTTGTACGCTGTTGGGTTAGCGAAGTGTGCAGCGTCGGTATGAAATGGCATGTTTGAGAAGCGGTTCGCTACTCCACACTTTCAGACTTCTTTTTTCTAACATTTCCGTTTTTATTAGATTCTGATACTTTATTATTAGTTTAATATAAGTATATACTATAATATTTGATGTTAAATAAATATAAGTTCACCTTTTTTTGAGGGGTGACTTTGTTCGACTGGCTTTCGCTACTTGTATAAAGATATTTTGCTCCTTTTTCTTTTACGCTCCGTAATTCACATGCTGCAAAGAGTCTGCTATTGGGTAGGAACAGTGACCTTGGGGTTTTACTAAAATGTGCGAATGATGAAATAATGTTTATCTAGTGTAGATAAGTATTGCAAATTTGTATCGCACTTTTTGTAACGGAACTTTTATATGCCCGTGTTCTTTTTGACTGGGCATAGTACTTTCCTTTTCGTAGACGATGGAGGAAATGTGCGTTTTAATAGAAACGGTGTGAATTACGAACTAGAAACATCCCGCAGCTACCGCTGGAGTGCGTTGTGATCACGTATACCGCGTTGGGACCCACGTACCATATGCACAAGTCGCATCATTTCTGAGCGTTCAGCAGCACGTTGAACTTAACACGCTCAACGTTGACGTCCGACAGCACGGCCCGTGTGCCGACGGCTTAACGAAGCAATACGTTGGCTCCGACGTCGACCAGAAGAGTGGTAGCCTTTACAAGAGAGGCATTGTGCCTCTCGGAGAGATTTGCTGTTGAAATTTCGAGAGAGTACCTACCGGAAAGAGTCCTCCAACATATTACTTCCGTCCACGTATGTCTCACGTAATGACTAAAGGGACAAAATTCAAGAAATTAGAGCCAATACAGAGACTGGCCGATTTTCATTGTTCCCAAGTACTGTTCGCGAGTGGAACTGTTAGTGATACAAAATGTAGCCTCCAACACATACCGTTACGTGGCCTGTAGAGTATGACACAGATGTAGATGTAGATGTGGGCATACGAGCCATCCCAGTAAAGTGGCGCAAGGCCGTCACATTGAATTGAGATTATGTTGGAAAACAGGATTTTGTAGCAAGAAGAGGGGGAATAACATGGTGTATTGGAATCCTGAATAAAACCAACTTGATTTCAGAAAAAAGTGCTCCATTTCTAATTTAACGCCTCTCGTAAATATGATTGCTATTTCTAAACATCCATTTATTCAGTAACACAAATACTCAACTCATGTGGTCGTTGCACAAACAGTTCTTGGCTGTGCCAGGCCAGTTCTGAGACTAAATCCGAGTCGGTAAGCACTACTATCTTCTTCTCAACATAGAATGTTCGGTAGCGATGATTTGTGTTGTCGATGGACTGCTGATCACAAGCGTCGTCGGTGAGCGTGGCGGTTCCTTCGGCGGACAGGTCGATGCTCATTGGCAAGTGAGCTCCAATAGAGCTCCAATAGGAACTGTACGATAAGCCGCGGAGCGTGGCTTAAATTCTCGTTGCTGCAATGTTACGAAACCGCACATTATTTGTTTCACGCCATCACTGACGTGCAGCGTCGTTCGCCTTAGCCTGGCGACCTCTGTGCGGGTCCGCACGAGTTGTTAAAGCAGTTTCTCTGCCTGGTGATTAGGCAGTCCCGTGCAACCTTTGTTACTAGAGGGCAAGCTACCTTGCACTAGATATGTGACCACGCTAATAGCGATCACAACTTCAGTTTAGTTTCTGTTGGATTCCCTTTTCAAAATATTCTCAATTAGCGAAATTCAACACAACTGTACGCTCGGAACTTCAGAAAGCGGCGTATAGACCTTCCAGGCCAAATACCCACCTGTTTGAGACATTTTGCGTGTATTATTAATTTGTCTAATTGAAGTTATAGGGCAGTGGTTCGATTAGCAAGAGAAGTAAAGATAAATTACACCAGCTGAATTAGCAAACCGCCTATTTTTACAAGCAACATTTCTCTTAAACACACAGTGGCCAGTACAGTTACACAAATGACTTCAGCTTAATCTTTACCAAAATGCACTGGACACACGCTCTCACTACTGAAGCCGTGACTTAATTGTTGGGGCACACAGTCTGATCGCAAACATCAGGGATGCTCTTATACAAACAAAGGTATCTCGAATCACCTGTACCCTCATCATGTACTCGATACAGAGTGCAGATTCCCCAACGCTTGTTGCTGCGTTTATGGACTCTCTTATGAACGCCAACTGCCCTCTGTGTCCGGCCGCCCAGCCACCTTACAGCAGCACCATCCTACATCACGCTCCGTCCAACAGTCACGCCAGCTGCCATTTCCTGGGGTCATCTTCTTCCACAACCAGCACGACATGCCTCTAAATGCGCTTCTCACTAGCCACCACAGCCCTCCTCCAGTATAAGTCACACACGCACCACACATTTAAAGAAAAGAGTAAGTGAGGGAAGTGTAGATATCGAACTGGCGCCAACTGGTTGTAACACGTTCACGGGACACTAACTATTGATATCAACTTTCACGTTTATTGAATTTCTGGGCTCGTGCCGTTTTTAATATGACCATCTTCCCCTAATTATAGTTGCCGGCCGCTGTGGCCGAGTGGTTCTAGGCGTTTCAGTCGCAGTTTCGAATCCTTCCTCGGGCATGGATGTGTGTACTGTCCTTAGGTTAGTTAGGTTTAAGTAGTTCTAAGTTCTAGGGGACTGATGACCTCTGAGTTAAGTTCAAAATGGTTCAAATGTCTATGAGCACTATGGGGCTTAACGGCCGAGGTCATCAGTTCCCTAGAACTTAGAACTACTTAAACCTAACTAATCTAAGGACATAAACACATCCATGCCCTAGGCAGGATTCAAACCTGCGACCGTAGTGGTCGCGCGGCAACAGACTGTAGCGCCTAGAACCGCTCGGCCACTCCGACCAGCAGATGTTAAGTCCCATAGTGCTCAGAGCCATTTGAACCTAATTAAAGTTTGCCTGTTAAAGAGAAATTACAATCTCCCGGTAACAGATAAAGCACCAGATATCAGAATACATTTTCAGTTACTTCAACACTTTGGAGCCCTAAGGGATTCTGACAGCGAGTAACGTAATAAATAAATGACACAAAAATGTGGAAAATCAATGTTTCAATCATATGCAAACGCATTCTATAGACCCGCATACAAAAAGTAATATCAAGTGAAGCGTACATGTACACTGCTGACAGAAACGCGGAAGCACCGAGAAACATGAATAGATGTCAATGTAAGATCGTACTCGTCCACACGATAGGTGGATATGAAAACGGTTAGAATTACAATTTCCTCTGACAGGTAGAACAGCCACCAAAGTGCATTCACTATGTTCGTGTTTAGCGCTGTTACCATGCGTGATAGTGTTACCAGAACCTTACTGAATTTGAGTAGGGAATCATTTTGGGACCCCATTTGGCCTGCTGGTGGAATGGTACAATATCCACATTTGTTGGACACTTGGAAGGGGCAGTGGACCAATGTTGGAATGCATACGAACGTGATAGCAGGCATATCCGTCTTCAGTCGACGTCATCTGACCACCACAAGGAAAGGTAACCGATTAAGCACCAATCTCATTGTAACTCCTTCACATTTGCGCCTGCCACACATGTACAAGTAATTGGCTCCCTGTAACTTTCAGTGTCATCGTGCGCAATTGATTGGACACCAGCAACAGCCGGACAAGGAAATAAGTGACCCATGGCTAGACTGCCGTTGACACTACGACACAAACGCTTGCGTTTGGAGTGGTGCCGAGAATGGGAATACTGGAATGCTGATGAGTGGCGTCGCACTGTGTTCCGTGATGAATCGTAGTACTGCGCCACTCCGGCTGAATATCGACAACGAGTATGACGGCGACCTAGGGAGGTGTCCCAGTGTTCCACAGATTTGGAGAGACAAAGCGGTGCTACTCCTGGTGTTATGGCGTGGGAAGTCATCGGGTATAAGTTCAGGACGCGGTTGGTAATGATGGAGGGAATTCTGATGGCACAGTCTATGTCCACGGTTATCCTGCGTGTTCATGTGTCATCCACCGTGGGGCAATATCACTGTGCATTTCTCAACAGGACAATAATGGGGACGTATCTCCAAGAAGTCTGCGCCATCTTGAAGTACACTGTGCCCAGTAAGATCCCCAGATCTATCGTCGATGGGAACCGAATAATTGTACGCATCGAAGCCAGAGGGATGCAACACCAAACTGATAGGTGGGGTAACACTGCCATCTTCTTCGCAAATTAGATAGTAACTGCAGTTGCATCATATACTCTCTCAACTCGTAAGTTTCATTTCGTTTTCCCCTCACTTTCTGGGCACTGGGTGGTTATTATTTGCACTAAACGAAAAGGTGAGTGATTAACGACTGATAGATTACATTCATTTATTTATTCTTTGAAACTCTTATCATTTACAAAACAACACTACCGTGCGCTGGTGAAGCGTAATTCTTCATTCTGACTGTCATACCGGTTGAATCAGAAACACGGAGTGGATTTCACATATGAGTGAAGGCTCTATTAACAATGATGTTTTGCTGTGAGCAATTGATATGAATCTTGCTAAAGAGATAGAAGATCCATTAAAGCGTAAATTAGGTTATTAATTACTTATTTTATGTTATGTCTGGTAACTGATCAAAATGTCGATTGCCATGATATCGACAGCACATTATGGTATCCTCCAATTTCCTAGCAGACGAGTGTGAACGCCATGAAACGTGAAGAGTCCCAGGAAAGGCTGACAGGTTTCCGGCGGACTGCTTTTTCAATAGTTGCTACAAAGAGGCAGCCATGAATTAATTAGTTAAATAATTAATCTCTGATGGTTTCCTTTGTGACGCATTATGACTCATCTGTTACTTGATGCATTACATGGACAGACCAACGTAATTTTGTGTAAATTTATCGTCGCAAAAACAAAGGAAAGCACAAAAATCAGCTCTTATCTACTTATTTACTGTAAATAAATTTAGATCTAAATAACTTATGCCAATTAATTTTGAGAAATGTAATTATTATTTCACAAATAATGTTTCAAAAAAATAGCAGCAGTCAGCCTCACTGCGATCGATTGTAATACGTCTTTTTCGTTTTTTTTGTTTTAGAAGGTAAGTGGCGGAATTCGTAAACGCAAATGATAAACGGGTATTCAATGGACAAATATATTACACTAGAACTGACATGTGATTACATTTTCACGCAATTTGGGTGCATAGATCCTGAGAAATCAGTACCCACAACAACCACCTCTGGCCTTAATAACGGCCTTGATAAGCATGGGCATTGAGTCAAACACAGCTTGGATGGCGTGTACAGGTTCAGCTGTCCATGCAGCTTCAACACGATACCACAGTTCACAAGAGTGGTGACTGCCGTATTGTGACGAGCCATTTGCTCGGCCACCATTGACCAGGTGTATTCAGTTGGTGAGAGATCTGGAGAATGTGCTGGCCAGGGCAGCAGTCGAACATTTTCTGTATCCAGAAAGGGCCATACAGGACCTGCAACATGCAGTCGTGCATTATCCTGCTGGAATGTAGGGTTTCGCAGAGGTAGAATGAAGGGTAGAGCCACGGGTCGTAACACATCTGAAATGTAACGTCCACTGCTCAAAGTGCCGTCAATGCGAACAAGAGGTGACCGAGACGTGTAACCAGTGGCACCCCATACCATTACGCTGGGTGATACGCCAATATGGCGATGACGAATACACGCTTCCAATGTGTATTCACCGCGATGTCGCCAAACACGGATGCGATCATCATTGTGCTGTAAACAGAACCTGGATTCATTCGAAAAAATGACGTTTAGCCATTCGTGCACCCTGGTTCGTCGTTGAGTACACCATCGCAGGCGCTCCTGTCTGTGATGCAGCGTCAAGGGTACCAGCAGCCATCTTCTCCGAGCTGATAGTCCGTGCTGCTGCAAACGTCGTCGAACTGTTCGTGCAGATGGTTGTTGTCTTGCAAACGTCCCCATCTGTTGAGTCAGGGATCGAGACGTGGCTGCATCCCAACGTGCTGGATCCCAATGGCCTCGTATCACTAGCAGTCGAGATGACAAGCATCTTATCTGCATGGCTGTAACGTACCGAGTCGTGGCTGCACGATCCGTTGCAGCCATGCGGATTAGATGCCTGTCATCTCGACTGCTAGTGATACGAGGCCGTTCGGATCCAACACGGTGTTCCGTATTACCCTCCTGAACCATCCGATTCCATATTCTGCTAACAGTCATTGGATCTCGACCAACGCGAGCAGCAGTGTCGCGATACGATAAACCGCAATCGCGATAGGCTACGATCCGACCTTTATCAAAGCTGGAAGTGTGATGGTACGTATTTCTCCTCCTTACCCGTTGCATCACAACAACGTTTCACCAGGCAACACTGGTCAACTGCTGTTTGTGTAAGAGTAATCGGTTGGAAACTTTCCTCACGTCATCACGTTGTAGGTGTCGCCACAGGCGCCAACCTTGTGTGAATGCTCTGAAACGCTAGCCATTTGCATATCACAGCATCTTCTTCCTGTCGTCTAAATTTCGCGCCTGTAGTACGTCATCTTCGTGGTGTAGCAATTTTAATGGCCAGTAATATATTTACTTAGCGGGAGAGAAGGAAAGAGGATTACTCAAATATTTTATAGAATTCAGTTGTATTACAGAATGATTAGCCCCTATTGAGAACAGATACGTGAAGCAAACACCAATCCATACATTAGACTCATGATGTCTCTGTCTTATCCGCACTTACGTTGTGGTTAAAATACAGTCTCTTGTAATGTCATGATGACGTTGCTTGGTTCCTGATGTGGAATATAGTATCGCCGAGCTCTGCAGGAGATGGTCGCCCCATCGGCTTTGAATGTACACACGAGGGCTATCTTTTTCTCAACCTCCAATCGCTCACAAAATCGAAACCAAAGTGAAAAGTAAAAATAAAAAATGATTTTCTTGCAACATTTAGCTATGCCTCCCAGCTTATTCTCTACGTAGTCGCTCCTTACACTCTGTTGCGTCGTCGTACCATTTTTCTAAAATCCATGTCATAGACAGCTGCCAGCTTCCTTAACTTCATCTACTTCATGACCATTAAACGTGATGTTAAGTTTCTCGCTGTTCTAATTTCTACTACTCCTCATTACCTTCGTCTTTCTGCGATTTACTCTCAATCCATAATGTGTACTCATTAGACTGTTCATTCCATTCAGCAGATCATGTAATTCTTCTTCACTTTCACACAGGATTGCAATGTCATCAGCGAATCGTATCATTGATATCCTTTCACCTTGAATTTTGATTCCACTCCTGAACATTTCTTTTACTTCCATCATTGCTTCCTCGTTGAACAGACTGAACAGTAGGGGTGAAAGGCTACATCCTTCCATCGAGGAATTTAAATAGCACGGAATACACACTTAATAACTGCAGATACTCAGTTACATAATAACCTACTTCTAATCATATAAGCGTTACAAACCGGACATCACTAAAGTCGTGGCCTCTCCGTGGACACAGAAACCTGGCGGAGCAGAGGACAGCGGTTGCAGTGCATGTGGAGAAAGAGGCTTCTGTATGTCAAGAGGAACACTATTTGAGTCCCTGAGCAGCTTACGGTAGCACCTGGTGGTTTGGTGCTTCGTGTGTGTGTGTGTGTGTGTGTGTGTGTGTGTGTGTGTGTGTGTGTGTGTGTGTGTGAGAGAGAGAGAGAGAGAGAGAGTATGTGTGTGTTTGTTGGATAGGGGTTCGGAAAGACGAGATTATCAGCGGTCTTACTAAATTAGTAGAAACGAATGGGATTAAAATGGAAAAAAATGCGAGAAAAGAGATAAGAAAACAATTTAAGATAAAATCACACTCACCGTCATTCAGTGCCACCTTGCACGATAGATCGTAATGATGTGGAACGAGTCATTTTACATTGACGTAGAAGATCAATTTGTACATACGGACACTCTCTGTACATTTCAAAGTCTTTTTATTTTAAAAAGAAAAAAGATACACTGATCTTAATTAATAATTCGTACCCACCATGTTTTACACATTACATTAATAGAGATGCTTCTAGGGAATAGAAGTATTTGTCAAGTAGAAAATTTCTCAGTTTGTTAGCAAATTTTACTTTGCTGTCTGTCAGACATTTTATACCTCTGGGTAAGTAATAAAAAACTTTTTTGCAGCGTTGTGCACCCTTTTTGAGCTAAAGACAGCCTTATGTGGAATAATGAACGTCATATTTCCTTCCGATATTGTAATTATGTACCTTACCGGTGTTTCTGAACTGTAGTGGATTATGTACAACAAACTTCATAAGGCAATAAATATACTGTGAAACAGTAGTCAGAATGCCCAACTGCTTAAACAGGTGTCTACAAGATGATCGTGGTTGAGTGTCACATATTATTCTTACAACACGTTTTCTCGCAATGAAGACATTCTTTCTTAAAGATGATTTACCCCAGAATATTGTTCCATATGACATTATTGAACGGAAACTTGAAAAATATGTCGACTTTCTGACTTGTCCCTCTCCAAGATTTGCAATGATTCTAAGCACAAATGTGCGTGAACTAAGTTGTTTCAGGGGTCCAAAATGTGCTTCTTCCAATGTACACTCCTGGAAATTGAAATAAGAACACCGTGAATTCATTGTCCCAGGAAGGGGAAACTTTATTGACACATTCCTGGGGTCAGATACATCACATGATCACACTGACAGAACCACAGGCACATAGACACAGGCAACAGAGCATGCACAATGTCGGCACTAGTACAGTGTATATCCACCTTTCGCAGCAATGCAGGCTGCTATTCTCCCATGGAGACGATCGTAGAGATGCTGGATGTAGTCCTGTGGAACGGCTTGCCATGCCATTTCCACCTGGCGCCTCAGTTGGACCAGCGTTCGTGCTGGACGTGCAGACCGCGTGAGACGACGCTTCATCCAGTCCCAAACATGCTCAATGGGGGACAGATCCGGAGATCTTGCTGGCCAGGGTAGTTGACTTACACCTTCTAGAGCACGTTGGGTGGCACGGGATACATGCGGACGTGCATTGTCCTGTTGGAACAGCAAGTTCCCTTGCCGGTCTAGGAATGGTAGGACGATGGGTTCGATGACGGTTTGGATGTACCGTGCACTATTCAGTGTCCCCTCGACGATCACCAGTGGTGTACGGCCAGTGTAGGAGATCGCTCCCCACACCATGATGCTGGGTGTTGGCCCTGTGTGCCTCGGTCGTATGCAGTCCTGATTGTGGCGCTCACCTGCACGGCGCCAAACACGCATACGACCATCATTGGCACCAAGGCAGAAGCGACTCTCATCGCTGAAGGCGACACGTCTCCATTCGCCCCTCCATTCACGCCTGTCGCGACACCACTGGAGGCGGGCTGCACGATGTTGGGGCGTGAGCGGAAGACGGCCTAACGATGTGCGGGACCGTAGCCCAGCTTCATGGAGACGGTTGCGAATGGTCCTCGCCGATACCCCAGGAGCAACAGTGTCCCTAATTTGCTGGGAAGTGGCGGTGTGGTCCCCTACGGCACTGCGTAGGATCCTACGGTCTTGGCGTGCATCCGTGCGTCGCTGCGGTCCGGTCCCAGGTCGACGGGCACGTGCACCTTCCGCCGACCACTGGCGACAACATCGATGTACTGTGGAGACCTCACGCCCCACGTGTTGAGCAATTCGGCGGTACGCCCACCCGGCCTCCCGCATGCCCACTATACGCCCTCGCTCAAAGTCCGTCAACTGCACATACGTTTCACGTCCACGCTGTCGCGGCATGCTACCAGTGTTAAAGACTGCGATGGAGCTCCGTATGCCACGGCAAACTGGCTGACACTGACGGCGGCGGTGCACAAATGCTGCGCAGCTAGCGCCATTCGACGGCCAACACCGCGGTTCCTGGTGTGTCCGCTGTGCCGTGCGTGTGATCATTGCTTGTACAGCCCTCTCGCAGTGTCCGGAGCAAGTATGGTGGGTCTGACACACCGGTGTCAATGTGTTCTTTTTTCCATTTCCAGGAGTGTAAATTCTCATCAACATGGACCCCCAAGAATTCTGAAGTTTCCACCCTATTTATTATTTTCTCAATGTGTGGTTCCCTTATCACGGGTGTAGTACTTCTAGATGTAAAGAAATGAGTATGGAGGGCCTTTTTCAAATTGAGAGTGAGACCATTCACAGAAAACCAGCCAATGATTCTTTCTAGAACTTTGTTTACTATTTCCTCTGTTTCTGTACGTTGTTTGGGTTGTTTACAATACTAGTGTCATCTGCAAATAGAACTAATTCCGCTTGTTGCATACTAGACGAAAGATCGTTTACATATATGAGGAATATTACTTGGCCTAAGATTGAACCTTGGGAAAGCCCATATATAATTTCTCCCCAACCATAATTATGTCCCCAGACTATATTGCTTCAATTACTAAGTATAAATTTCTGCAGTCTTTTGGTTAGTTATGACATTATCCATTGTTTGGCTATACCACCAGTCCCATGAAACGTCAACTTGTCTAAGAGAATACTGTGATTCACTCAGTGAAATGCCTTAGAGAGCTCGTAGAAAATACCTACCGGAGTTACTTTATTCTTTATTGCTTGTAAAATCTGGTGAGTGAACGTGTAAATGGCACTCTCAGTAGGGCAACCCTTATGAAACTCAAACTATGATTTGTTCAGGATACAATTATTGCTAAGGTGAGATACTATTATAGAGACTATCATCTTCTAAAAAATGTAGGAGAATGCTGCCAACAGGGAAACTTGACAGTAGTTATTGACACCTCTCTCAACACATTTCTTAAGGAGGGGTTTAACAACGGTGTATTTCAGTTTCTCTGGAAAAATGCCCTGAGTTAGTGATGCCTTACAAATTTCACACAAGACTGAGTTTATACATGGGAACAAACTTTTATTACACTATTGGAAACACCATCTAAATCAGATGAGCTTTTGTTTTTGAGAGAATTTCAGAAGGAGAAGCTGGTAATACACTCATATGACTGAATTTTACGCAAGTTACATTTTCAACATATTGCTGGGATTTCGCTCTTGAACTGTTTTTCACTAAGCTTTCTACTACATTTAAGAAATTATTATTAAAGGCGTTTGTTACCTATGACTCATAATTTATAGCCCATCCATTCAGTTCAGCAGTGATGTTATCTCGTTCTGTGGCTTGACGGGAGATACAGTTTTCTGGGCATCTTTAGGTGCCCACTGAGCGCTCACAACTGAAAAAAACGACGTGACGCAGTCAATGAGCTTTCTAGAGACACTGACGAACACATCTGTGCAAAACGTAATCGGAGTTTCGCTGCTGTTTCCTTTCCGCGCCGATGGGTCTTTACTTTCCGAACAGGCTTCGTCAAATAGATTCACTGGTACATGTGGGCTGGCTGATCACTTTCCAAAAACATGAATGATCCAGCCACCCGAAAAAAACGCCTCCTTATATTTTAGAGAACAAGCCTGACAATTCACAAAACACATTCGTTCGATTCTCAGTTGCCACCCTTTGATCTGAAAATCAAACACGGTTTGCTAAAATATGGCGTATTGTGATCTGTAAGCCACAGGTATCGTTCATTGGAGAGTTCCTTCCCTGGTACGATAAGGCATGTCTCATAGGAGATATGCCATGGCCGCGTTGTGGACTTTACTACCTGCAGATCATTGTCTGCAAATTCCAGTAGCTATTCTTCCCATCGACCCGAGGCGATAACATGTTGGTGGCTGACACACCCTCCCTGGCTGCTACTTCCGCCCTTTTGTTCCCCCGAAATACCTATGTGCCCTGTTACACTGCACAAAGATACCTCGTTCCCCAGCCCTTGTAGGTGTAGGAGGACGTCGTGGATATCCTGAACCACTTCATCTGCTGGGGAAAAGCGTTGTAGAAAGAGAAGGCCACTCAGAGATTCGGTATAGTGTTGAAAGCTATTGACAAAGGATTGCAAATGGATTCTTTATTTCTGGATTTCCAGAAGACTTTCCACACAATACCACACAAGCTGCTTGTAAACGTGTATCGTGATTATGGAATATCGACTCAGTTATGAGACTGGATTCGTGATTTCCTGTCAGGGAGATCACACAGATCACAGCAATTGACGGAAAGTCATCGAGAAATACAAAAGTGATTTCTGGCGTTCCCCGAAATACCTATGTGCCCTGTTACACTGCACAAAGATACCTCGTTCCCCAGCCCTTGTAGGTGTAGGAGGACGTCGTGGATATCCTGAACCACTTCATCTGCTGGGGAAAAGCGTTGTAGAAAGAGAAGGCCACTCAGAGATTCGGTATAGTGTTGAAATCTATTGACAAAGGATTGCAAATGGATTCTTTATTTCTGGATTTCCAGAAGGCTTTCCACACAATACCACACAAGCTGCTTGTAAACGAGTATCGTGATTATGGAATATCGACTCAGTTATGAGACTGGATTCGTGATTTCCTGTCAGGGAGATCACACAGATCATAGCAATTGACGGAAAGTCATCGAGAAATACAAAAGTGATTTCTGGCGTTCCCCAAGGTAGTATTACAGGCCCTCTGTTGTTCCGTATCTACACTGAAGAGCCAAAAAGACTGGTACACATGTCTAATATCGTATAGGGCCCCTGTGAAGACGGAGAAGTGCCGCAACACGACGTGGCATGGACTCGAACAACGTCTGAAGCGGTGCTGGAGGGAACTGGCATCATGAATCCCGCAGTGCTGTTTATAAATCCGTAAGCGTACGAGGTGGTGCAGATCGCTTCTGAACAGCATGTTGTAAGGCAGTACAGATATACTCAATAATGTTCATGATTGGGGAGTCTGGTGCCCAACGGAAGTGTTTAAACTCGGAAGAGGTTTCCTGGAGCCACGCTGTAGCTGTTCTGGACATGTGGGGTGTCGCACTGTCCTGCTGCAATTGCTAGTCCTTCGGAATGCACAATGGACATGAGTAGATACAGGTGATCAGACAGGATCCTTAAGTACACGTCACCTGTCAGAGTCCTATCTAGACGTGTAAGGGGTCCCATATCACTCCAACTGCACCCACAGAACACCGTTACTAAGCCTCCACCAGCTTGAACAGTACCTTACGGACTTGCAGGGTCCATGGATTCATGAGGCTGTTTCCATACCCGTACTCCTCCATCCTCTTGATACAATTCGAAACGAGACTAGTCTGACCAGGATACATGTTTCTAGTCATCAACAGTCCATTGTCCCTCTAGATGGGGCCAGATGGTGCGTAAAGTTTTGTGTTGTGCAGTCATCAAGGGTACACGAGTGGGCCTTCGGCTCCGAAAGCCCATATCGATCATGTTTCGTTGAATGGTTTGCACGCTGACACTTATTGATGGCCCAGCAATAATATCTGCCGCAAATTCAAGTGCTGGACTTCTCTGGAGCCATCTTGGTCCCGTTCTTGCACAATCTTTTTCCGGCCGCAGCGATGTCGGAGATTTGATGTTTTACTGGATTCCTAAAATTCACGGAACACTAGTGCAATGGTCGTACGCCAAAATCCCCACGTCATCTCTACCCCTGTGTCCAATCGCCTGTGCGCCGACTATAACATCACGTTCAAACTCACTTAAATCTTGATAACCTGCCATTGTAGGTGCAGTAACCGATCTACCAATTGCGCCAGTGACTTATTGTCTTATATAGGTGTTGTCAACCTTAGCGTCATATTCTGCCTGTATTTGAACACGCATGCCTACACCAGTTTCTTTGGCGCTTGAGTGTGTATAAAAGATTTAGGTGACAATCTGAGTAACAGTCTAAGTTTTTTTGCAGATGACATCTAGTCTAGTAAAGTCATCAGAAGGTCAAAACAAATTGCAAAAAGACTTAGAAAAGATATCTGTATGGTGTGATAATTGGCATTTGATCCTAAATAACGAAAAGTGTGAGGTTATCCATGTGAGTGCTAAGAGGAATCCTTTTAATTTCGGCTACATGGTAAATCAATCGAATCTAAAGGCCGTAAATTCAACTAAATACCTAGGAATTACAATCACGAATAACCTGAATTTGGAAGAACATAAAGAGAATGCTGTGGGTAAGGTAAACCAGTGACCGCATTTTATTGAAAGAACACTTAGGACATGCAACACTTCTACTAACGGGAATGCCTACACTATGCTTGTCCGTCCTCTTTCGGAGTATTGCTGCGCGATGTGAAATCCTTACTAGATAGGGTTAATGGAGTAATAGAGAAAGTCCAAGGGACGGCAACACATTTTGTACTATGGAGAAAGAGGAGAGAAAGTGTCACTGCTATGATACAGGATATGGCGTGGATATAATTTAAATAAAGGCGATTCTCGTTGCGGCGGGATCTTCTCAAAAAATTTCCATCACCAACTGTCTCCTCCGAATGCGAAAGTATGTTGTCGACGCCAATCTACAAAGAGAGAAACGATTATCGTAATAAAATAAGGAAAATCAAAGCTCGCACTGAAATACGTGGGGGTTCGTTTTTCCCGCGCGCTCTTCGAGAGTAAAATAATAGAGAATTATTGTGATGGTGGTTCGATGAACCCTCTTTCAAGCACTTAAGTGTGATTTTCAGAGCATCCATGTAGATGTAGATGTAGATGTGTACAAGCGACGCAATGAGTGTACTGGCCAGCAATGAACATTACGCAGAGAGGTCAGCGTTATCGTGTGTCGCGTTGTGGTTACTGATTGAAGGAAGACTGGGGGAGTGGATGTGTTCTGCGGAAGAGGGTCAGTTTATATGGTAAATTACGCGCCGCGAGTGTGATAAACTTTGTTACACAGAAAGTGATACACCGTTAGAGTAACTGTTATATGACTCAGTTTGTACTAAGAAAATCACCTTGCTATTTGATTTGTGCGATTACCAGTGTGTACGTGTTATTGTAGGAGTTTATTGAGGTAGATGCGTAGGGAGTTTGATAGAACTTCGATGTTAGCTTGTAACTACTAGGTGAATGTGCTACGTATACGATATTAATTAAGACTAGTAGTTGTTTTGGTGTGTTATGCTTAGCTACTACTACTACTACGTGATCAGGCCCAGTGGACCGCACGCATCTACAAGTTTCCTCCTCCACTGTATTCTGTCCATTGCTGCTATCCGCCATTCGTCCACATCTATTAACATTTGTTTTAAATCTTCATGGAGTCCATCCCTCCAACGCTTCTTGGGTCTCCCTGGTGGTCTCTTTCCTGTAGGTGTGAAATCCAGGAGCTTCCGAGGCCATCTGTGATCTTCCATCCGGGCCACATGGCCGGCCCACTGCATTCGTTTGGCTTTGACAGCTCCTGCTATGTTGGGCTGCTGGTATAGTTCCTCAAGCTCTTGGTTGTATCTGATCCTCCATTCCCCTGTATCTGCATCCAGAACCGGACAGAATATCTTCCGAAGCACTTTCCTCTCAAAGAGAAGGTGCTTATCGAAGTCCTGTTTCCGGCTACTCCATGTCTCACAGCCATATAGAACAACAGGCTGGATCACGGTTTTGTACAGTCGAATCTGGAGAGAGATTTGGACCGAAGCAGTTGTGCTAGGCTGTGGTAAGATCGGTTTCCTGCTTGTATTCTGGCACTGATCTCTGCTTCACATGATGAGTTCTCAGTGAAAAGTGCCCCTAGGTATTTGAATTCTTGCACTCTCTTGTAGGAATGGTCCCCAACCTGCAGTAATTGTAGATGATCAGCAGTCTGACAATGACCACGCGTCATAACGAGGTACTCTGTCTTAGCTTCGTTTATGTTTAGCCCAAATTTGCTGGCAGCCTCCTTTTGTGCTTTGGTCATTTGCTCCAACTCCTCTTCCGACCTAGAGAGTAAACAGATGTCGTCTGCATAGGCTAAGTATGCCAGTCTCTTTCCTTCGATTTCAATCCCTTCGTTCTCTTGGAAGGTCTCGCGTACGATCATCTCGAGGGCAAAGTTGAACAGGATAGGGGACAACTCATCTCCTTGCCTGAGTCCTGTCACAATTTCAAATTCCTCAGTTACGCGATTTCCCATCTTCACCTTTGCATGTGTTTCGTTCAGACAGATCTTTATCAGATTGATGAGTTTCTCTGCTATGCCAAACTCCCTTAAACAGTTGAGCAGGCTCCTGCGATGTATGCAATCTTAGGCCTTCTTAAAATCAACGAATAAAATATGTAAATCGTTACCATATTCACCCAGTTTCTCAGTGAGCTGCCGGAGACTGAAGGTGTGATCTACTGTTGACCGTCCTGGCCGGAAACCTCCCTGGTACTCCCCAATCACCGATTCTGCCACTGGCTGAATTCTATGTATGAGGCAATTGGACAGGATCTTATAGCAGACGTTAAGCAGGGCGATTCCTCGATAGTTGTCACATTTCAGTTTGTCGCCCTTCTTATGTATTGCACAAATCAGAGCTGTTTTCCATTCTCCTGGTAGTTCTTCTTTGGTCCATATTGCCTGTATCAGTCGGTGTATTTTTTCTGCACGTTTCTCTCCTCCTGCCAGGATCATTTCAGCCTGTATTCCATCTTCACCTGGACTCTTATTCTGTTTAAGGTGTCTGATTCTGTTTTTTATCTCATCCAAGGTAGGTGGGGGATAGTCTGCATCGGCTGTAATTGGGTACTGGAAATCAAACTGCAGTTCGGGTTCATCACAATTTAGCAGCTGTCGAAAGTACTCTTTCCATCTCTCAGCTATGTCCCTATCGTTCGTCAGAATCTTATCACGGGAATCTTTGACAAATTCTGCTTGGCCTGGTGACCTTTGCAGAGGTACTTCACCCTCAGAAACATTTCCCTCGTCTTTTGTCCTCTGAAGTCTGTTTCTGCTTCAGTGATGATATTCCTTATGTATTTCCTCTTTGCTCTTCTCAGAATTGCTTGTGTAGTCTTTCGGACCTCCTGAAATTGTGCTTTGGCCTGTGCCAGATTTGTCCCCTTCAGCCATTTGTTCCTGGCTTCCTTCCTCCTTTCCAGGGCATCTGCACATTCCTTTCCAAACCAGATCTTCTTGCCCACTGGGTTTACCATCAGTGTTTCCTTTGCTGTATCCCTAACTGAGCTCTGGATGTTTCCCCACGTAAGTTCGAGGTCCTGATTCGCGTCCACTTCACTGAGTGCTTCAAAGCGGTTACTAAGTTGCAACTGGTATCTGGTCTTCGTTGCCTCATCTTTCAGTTTCTCCGCATGGTACCTTTCCACTCTTTTTAACTGTTTTAATGGCATCTGACCAGGAAATGATCACTCCCACCTTCGGCACCCCGCGCTGTCTTAACGTCTAACACCCATCTCTTGGCTCTGAGATCAACGGCAACATGGTCTATTTGATTTACAGTTCTCCCATCTGGTGATACCCAGGTTCCTTTATGTATGTTTTTCCGCTGGGAGTTTGTGCTGGAGATGAACAACCCTAATGATGTAGCGAAGCTGATGAACCTAACTCCATTGTCATTGCTTAGGTTGTGTAGACTGTGCCTACCTGTTGGGTCTTGGAATATTTGTTCTTTCCCAACCTGGGCATTCATATCGCCAAGGAGGATCCTCAGGTGTCCATTTGGTATAGCGTCCATCACTGCCTCTAGCTGTGCATAGAACTCTTCTTTCACTTCACATTCGCTCTCCTCCGTGGGAGCATGACAGTTCACAAAAGTCGCCTTAATATGCTCTACTTCCAGTGTTAGAACAGATATTCTTAGGTTGACTGAAACGAATTCTGAAACATTAGTGGTCAACGTCTTACTGACGCAGAAACCAGTGCCTAACAGATGACCTCGTTCACAGGCTCCATACAGAATTGTACAGTTTTCAACATCAATGCTCCCAGCATCGTCCTACCGGATTTCTTGAAGTGCAACTAGGTCTAGTTCGTACTTCTGAATTTCCTTGACCACACTGATTGCAGCTCCTGTCTTGCACAGACTCCTTGAATTCCACGTTCCAAATCGTATACCGTTTCTTTGCCATTGACGACGTCTATTTTTGTCAGTAATGTTCCGAGGCTTACTTGTAGTCTTGAAAGCATGTTTAATTTTTTACGGAGAGAGGGTGCTAGCCTCCCGTCCAACCTGCGGTGTTACCCTCACAGCTCACAGGACTGCTGGCTTTTCTTAAGGGGTGGGCTCCCCTCAGGATTTGGGTTATAAGAAGGAATAAGAAAATTGGAAAGACGCCCTCCGGCCTCGAAACCTAATACCGTTGGGGTCGAAAAAGCAAGAGTTGGCCAAGGAAGGCCGACAGGGAAGGAGAAAGAAGGAGTCTGACACAAGTAAGTGGAAGCAATGTCAGACTCAGCTCGGGTCCCCGCGGTCGCAACCCGCGTACTTCTAGCTGAAGCCCGTGGGGCTTAGCTGCAAATGTTAAATCTGCTGTACTCGCTGTATATCGTAAAGGGTCTTACGTTCTAATTGTGACTGTTGTTACCTGGCTACGTTTCCTGGGACAAAGGTTAGATTTTGATCCTGTTTATAGCGTGAAAGGTAATTTAGTTGTTGTCTGAGCTCTGCTTAAGTGGCTTGTCATTTTTTTGAAAATTTCAAAAACATCATTTCGTTTGCTTAAAATGTTCTCTGGTATGTCTACTTTATCGCAGTGTTGATCCCCAGTTCACCAGAAACACTGTTATCGAGTTACAAGGCCATTTGCGAAAAAGCGTTTCCGAAAGCAATTCACACCGCCGAAAAAGTTGTCGATATGTAATTTCAACGACGGCCTAACAGGGTTGTGGAAATGATGGGAGTGTCTGAACTTTTGATCAGACCAGCATTTTACAACTTCTGCACAAAAGCTGTCGAAAAGAATACTGAGTAAGCAGAGCAACAGATGACAGAAGCTGCGCAAGAGGTCTCAAGGACCACCATGGCCACGAATAAGATGGAGGCGGACCTACTTTTGGATCTGGAATTATTGCTTTGTGGTCCACGTATGGCTGACTAGAATTACTTTCGGCTTAGCTACAAAAAGCAGTGCAATACTTTAAACGCCTTGTTCTCTAAACCACATTTTTTCAAACTGAGAACGGCATACGATTTTGCTCGGAGTTTTCTGCTGGCTTCCAGTTCAATTCAGCGAACGTAGAACTTTTGAGATATCTTTAATGCATTCCAGTTTAATTCAGCGGACGCAGAAGTTTTGAGATACCTTCAATGCATTCCAGTTTAATTGAGTGAACGTAGAAGTTTTGAGATACCTTCAAATGTCTATTTTGGGGTGGACGCTTTTGTCTCGATTTTGAGCACAAAGAAAACGACATTTGTTTCAACACTTTATCATCTTGTTACAACTTAATATTTTTCAGCTATCTGATGTATGCTCACAGAAAATGTATTGGAAATGACTTATAGTAAATTATTTTGTTACAGGTCCATTGTGCCGGATGCAAGGGGTCCTTCCACATAATGCAGCGTTTATGAGGAGCATCAGATGTAGACACAAAGATGCCTTCTCAAACACATTTTAACAAAAAAGCTATATCATCAAATTTTGCATTAGTTTTTATTTTAGCTGAAAAGAAGAAAACGTAATTCATTATTATTCTTGTGATCGAGGAAGGTTGCCCCATTTGAAACTGTACAGGGTTTACAGAATTGCGCAGGGTGTTTCCTAATGGATATACGTGTTTTAAGGCTTTGTAGCGTCATAAGCAATACATCAAATGAAAGAGCAACTCAATTTCCTTTGTGTAACTTAGCGCAAAGGGAGGAATATGGAACGACCAAGAGTGACTGAAGAACGTGTTGAACGAGTGAGAGACATTCACGCGTACCCCCAAGAAATCAGTTCGGAAGGATGGTCGTGAGTTAGTAGCTCCAGTGAAGTCTGCGTGTAGACTTTTAAGGGGACGCTTACAACTATGTCCTTATCGTTTGCAGTTGGTACAAACTCTAACTCCTACAGACTATGGTTCACATGCCAACAAAATGTAATTCTCCTCCTGCCACAAACAGTATTCTGAAATTATTAATGTCGGCCGTGTTACGGCTCTCTCTGCTTAGTTGGAAGTTCTGAAAAGATCAAGATAACTTTACAAGTTTTTCTTTCCCTCGTTTACCTTCAGCTCTGTGAAAGCGAGATGCAGACGTAAAATAACACTTTGGGATACTCAATGACCTTTCCTATCTCAAAATGTAACATAGCAGCGGCACACCAGTGAAATAAACACTACGGTGCCAGTTAAGACGGCAGATTTTGCATGTACAGTACTTTAGAAAACTTGTCACCACAGATCTGATGAGTGTATGTAGTCAGAACGGCTTTTTTCTTATTTCTGAGGAAATAATGAGCGGTTGTACTCCTACCTCTGAGGTTTTTCTTCAAATTCTCGAAAACTCTTCTTCGAAATGTGATAGGTCTATCTTATAGCGTTGAACAAGTAGTGTTTGCATCTCCAGGAGAGCAAAAATGGACACTCGCATAAAGTGTTGTACATTTAAGAGCATTTAACATTCATAACGTTCCACTTTCTCTGTGTGCCTTCACGGAAATTAGATCGTCTCATTGTTTTGATGTACGCAATGTGTCGTCCACTGTTTCAGTACACCTGACTTTATAGCAAGGAACTCCTGTATAGAACACATTAGCCTATAAATTCTCACTAAATTTCCGCAAAATTGCCGTGCTAATAGCGGAAGTTATGGCATTAATCTGCCTAACGTATTGTCAACATGCGTACCGAGCAGCTTAATTAATTGACCTCCTCTCTGCTATCTGCGCGAAGATCTAATTGACTCGTCTTCAACAGGTCTCCGTTTATCTATCCACTACCGTGCAAATACACTGTGTACACACCTAAACACGCACGTGAGTACGAACTCGCACACCCACGCACGCAGGCACTCACGCAGGCATACACACACAGACACACACACACACACACACACACACACACACACACACACACACACACACACACCTATTTACAACATACTGCACCTGTAAGGCAGAGGAAGCCATTACAGTATATCACAAATACTACATTATATTTAGCACGAGAGTCCCCAAACTGTTGCTCTGAGAGTACACTTTGAGAATTCTGGTACTTTTGATGAGTCAGCCTCTTTGTTTTGGCGTTTAGTGAAATTAAAAAAAGAATGAGACGAACTTGTTTTATTCAGCGGTTACTCCAATTTTAAACTATAACTAATAACACATAAAGCATAATAAAATTTTAAAAAAATAGTGTCGTCATAATGCCGCTGTTAAAATCCAAGTTACTAATAGTTTTCCGCGAAAGACATGTTCACCCTTGTAGAACACTGGTGTTCCTCGGAACACAGTTTGGGAAACTCTGACTCGGTATCATCAACTACTTGTTACTAAGGAATGTATATTAAAGTAGACGCTTCAACGAAAAATACTTCTTTGTTTGTCTGCGTTCTCTCGAAATGACAGTTTTCTAGCGTAGTTATTACTTTCGTTTCATTGGATCTCGATAAAATTTCTTCTGTTGTAATACTGATTCACAAGTATCGGATCTTTCCCTTTCAGCTTCATTTACTAAACGTAATTAATTTTGTATGTCGTTGATATAAGAATTTCAGGTAATCAAGTCTCAATTGATCTGGTACAGTCGTGTACTTGTGTTTTCACTTGCGTCTAATTGTGAAAAAGTGAGATTAGTTTTAAATTTTCCGTGAAAAAATTAGTATCTGAAAATCTTATTTACACCAGAATCATACAAGGAAAGTCACAACGTGCTTGAAAATCCCTTATTAAAGTATCTAAGTACTCCGCATATACACTAGCTTCTTCACCAAAAGGGTTCGACAAGGGTTCGACAAAAGTAATGCATCTGATGTCGTGTTATGATGTTGTACTTGACCACGAACGGTACCTGTGCAGTGACCTTAATGTGTTTCAAATGTGAGTAGTCGTCAGAGCAATATTCTGTATAGTTTTGAATGAATTACGTCGGAGCTAAGTGACTTCGAAAGTAGAAAATTCTTGGGGTCCGTATGGTGGGCGCTTCCGTGATCAAGGTAGCCAAAGTGTTTGGAATTTCAGGAGGTACCATATCGAAGACTTATACTACGTACAGGGAAAGAGGGAAAACATGACCCGCTAAGTCACAACGCGAAAGAAACTGAGTGTTGAGCGACTGCGGTGGACTATAACTGAAGAGGACTTTGACGAAAATGAGAGCACGACAGCAGAAGATGTCACTGCAGAATAGAATGTCGCACTTGCAAACACTGTCAGCACCTAAACAACACGAAGAGACCTCCATAAGAATCAAATTACAAGGTAAGTTGGAATTGCAAAACCACTCATTAATGATGCAAATGCCCATGAGAAGAAAACATTGGGTCGAAACCACTAAACCAGGTCTACGGAGTGTTGAAAGAAGTCTTCTGGTCTGGATCACTATTTACAAACTTTGGCCGAATTTACGTCACAAGATTGAAGCAGGACTGGGGTTCATTGACGAAGTGGTCACTTTATTGGGGTAGTCGAAGGGCCCCTGTAAGTACTCTGCAGTGTTGCAGTACTGATAATGTTTATGTGTCTGCTGTTTGGACACGAGGATGAACTGTCGCATATCCCCTGGCCACCATAGCCGCCAGACCTCAGTTTATTGAGCCTTTATAGTTTGTTTTAAGGAGAAAGTTACCGGAACTTGCCCCTATTTTGAAGCAAGAATGGTATAAGATTCCAGTGAGAAACACACAGGGCCTGAATTTCCCATTCCTAGAGAACTTGAAGGTTTTTTAAATACGAACACTCCGCTGCAGAGCGAAAATCTCATTCTACCAACAGCTCTCCTGCACCGTATTAGGCATGTTAACGATTTTTTCCGTGTATCTTCTCCAACGCGAAGCGTCACATAGTAAAATAGGTAAGATTAATATGAGTAATTGCGGCAACAAGCAGATAATTGGCTATGATATTTAGAGAAAAAGAACAAACAGTAGAAGTGAGGGGAGTCTTTCGGCAAATTGACAGAAATGAGAAACTAGGACAATTATATCTTGGAAGAAGTCATCGTAGGTGAGGGGACTTACAGACACGAACATACCACACAACGACAAACAGCAGAAGTTCATATAGAAGATCAACGTTTTACGACATAAACAACATTCAAGAGAATGTGACGAGCGAACGTAATACACAGCTCAACTGAATTAAAGGATCACTTTCTCGAAAAGCCGTAATTGTCTTCCAAGAAATTGGGCTGAAAGGTGACACAGGATGACGCGAAACACGATGGTTGAAAAAGCGTAAGCACCATTCACTACTTCGGATCACGTTTAAATGTCGTCGAATTGTTTTGAACCGCCCCTACTGTTCCAACCCGTAGACGAAGCTAAAATTGCGGTGACGCTGCTCTCAGAACGGGGTGCAATCATGTTTAATGGGGATGCAGCCCCAAAATGTCCTTAGAGAAGGGCACAAACGTCAGGAAACGTTAGCAATGTAAAGGTTTTCACGAATGCCGTACTGTTAACTGAGGTTTGCGACTGCGAGATGTGTGTTAATCTACTGCCCGAGGGAAGAGGTGGTTTCATTGACGCTCTATGCCACACTGTGACCTTTTCGTGTCGCTTCTGAGACGCGGTGTGTATGAAATTATTTTGTGACCATTCGTAACAAAACCTCGTGGTATCAACGGAGGGCGTTGCCGTTTTGGCCTCCCTTGCAGGAGATTTAAATGAAGAGATGGAAAGAGGAATACTCTCTTTCAAATTCTGAAGGTGGCAGGGGTTAAATACAGGGAGCGAAAAGCTATTTACAATTTGTACAGAAACCAGATGGCAGTTATAAGAGTCGAGGGGCACGAAAGGGAAGCAATGGTTGGGAAGGGAGTGAGACAGGGTTATAGCCTCTCTCCGATGTTATTCAATCTGTATATTGAGCAAGCAGTAACGGAAACAAATAAAAATTCGGAGATGGAATTAAAACGCATTGAAAAGAAATAATAACTTTGAGGTTCGCCGATGACAAAGTAATTCTGACAGAGACAGCAAAGGACCTGGAAGAGCAGCTGAACGGAATGGACGGTGTATTGAAATGAGGATATGAGATGAACATCAACAAAAGCATAACTAAACTAAAGTAAGTGTTTTCGCGTATTATTTAACTGATTATTATTGACAGTGTCTGCTTACTACGCTGTGTTGCACGGGATCAGTGGGGAACGTCTGATTTACATTGGACGAACCTGCCGTATTGTATGCTCAAGATATCTAGTTTATTACTTCCAATAAATAGGCTAGCACGGTCTTCCCAGCAGATCTCCCGTCTTCCCCATGTCATCACCGAAAGTTAATAATTATTACAAATGATATACCCGGAACCTTTTTCCTTTTCACGTGGGTCTTTAAAGAAATACTTTGAGAAATATATAAACAAACCGCGGTACTGGGATAAGCTTATGCCTCTACAAGACGTGATTGGCATATCAAAACCTCGACTTCCGGCCAGCATCAGAAATAGAATGCTGCATATTAATTAGCATGACCTTGACTCTTTCATGACTACGTTTGACACTATACAGGGTGTTACAAAAAGGTACGACCAAACTTTCAGGAAACATTCCTCACACACAAATAAAGAAAAGATGTTATGTGGACATGTGTCCGGAAACGCTTAATTTCCATGTTAGAGCTCATATTAGTTTCGTCAGTATGTACTGTACTTCCTCGATTCACCGCCAGTTGGCCCAATTGAAGGAAGGTAATGTTGACTTCGGTGCTTGTGTTGACATGCGACTCATTGCTCTACAGTACTAGCACCAAGCACATCAGTACGTAGCATCAACCGGTTAGTGTTCATCACGAACGTGGTTTTGCAGTCAGTGCAGTGTTTACAACTGCGGAGTTGGCAGATGCCCATTTGATGTATGGATTAGCACTGGGCAATAGCCGTGGCGCGGTACGTTTGTATCGAGACAGATTTCCAGAACGAAGGTGTCCCGACAGGAAGTCGTTGGAAGCAATTGATCGGCGTCTTAGGGAGCACGCAACATTCCAGCCTATGTCCCGCGACTGGGGAAGACCTAGAACGACGAGGACACCTACAATGGACGAGGCAATTCTTCGTGTAGTTGACGATAACTCTAATGTCAGCGGCAGAGAACTTACTGCTGTACAAGGTAACGTTGCCCACGTCACTGTATGGAGAGTGCTACGGGAGAACCAGTTGTTGCCGTATCATGTACAGCGTGTGCAGGCACCATCAGCAGCTGATTGGCCTCCACGGGTACACTTCTGCGAATGATTCATCCAACAATGTAACAATTTTCATTTCAGTGCAAATGTTCTCTTTACGGATGTGGCTTCATTCCAACGTGATCATCCGCACGCAATTGTGCAATCACGTCGTCAACACAGATTTTCTGTGAACGTTTGGGCAGGCATTGTTGGTGATGTCTTGATTGGGCCCCATGTTCTTCCACCTACGCTCAATGGAGCACGTTATCATGATTTCATACAGGATACTCTACCTGTGCTGCTAGAACATGTGCCTTTACAAGCTCCTGCACATTTCAGTCGAAGTGTTCGTACGCTTCTCCACAACAGATTCGGTGACCGATGGATTGGTAGAGGCGGACCAGTTCCATGGCCTCCACGCTCTCCTGACCTCAACCCTCTTGACTTTCATTTATGGGGGCATTTGAAAGCTCTTGTCTACGCAAGCCCGGTACCAAATGTAGAGACTCTTCGTGCTCGCATTGTGGACGGCTGTGATACAACACGCCATTCTCCAGGGCTGCATCAGCGCATCAGGGATTCCACGCGACGGAGGGTGGACGCATGTATCCACGCTAACGGAGGACATTTTGAACATTTCCTGTAACAAAGTGTTTGAAGTCACGCTGGTACGATCTGTTGCTGTGTGTTTCGAGTCCATGATTAATGTGATTTGAAGAGAAGTAATAAAATGAGCTCTAACATGGAAAGTAAGCGTTTCCGGACACACATTCACATAACATATTTTCTTTCTTTGTGTGTGAGGAATGTTTCCTGAAAGCTTGGCCGTACCTTTTTGTAACACCCTGTAGAGGAAGATGAACATCGGCCAAGACAACCGGTTATTCAGAGGAGAGCGAATGAGGCGTCAAACGCAAACCGGAACGGAAACGGATTTAGTAATAGTTATACTAGGAATAGTCAGAGATTCAACGGAAACAATTACAACGGAAATGGAAATTTCAATAACAGTTCTGCGAGGGGCAGGTTCAGAGGCAATCGAACATGCCGCAGATACAACCCAATGTTGGGAAATGCGAGAGATTATCAGAACCAGCGGTTTTCAAACAATAATAATGCGTACAGAAATTCTGACCCTCGATTTGAAGCAAATAACACAACCAGTCATCAACAACAACCAATCATAACGGAAGTAGTAGATGATTCAAGAGGAAATAATAATCATCATTTAAACTGAAGAGGGCCGCTTTATGCTCCGTAAAGTCGGCCAGGGAATACAAAAGGGGCAAACCTGTTTTAAATGAAATTAATTCCGTGGCAATGTTGAGATATAATGAAGGTGAATTAATGACAGATGAATTGACGAGAGACTTAGGGGCCTGTGTAGTCGAAGATAGAAGGGTTCCTGTGTCTGAGATCATCACAGAAGTGGGAGGAATTTTAACCAATGTTGTATTGGACACAGCTTCATCTACAGACGTAATATCCGGAACTTAGTTTGCAGAATTAGTAAAATTAAGAAAATCCCTGTCCTACCAGTACAAAATTGCCGAGTTATAGGTGCAGTGGGCGCAAAATCCCGGGACGTCAAGATACAAACGCTTATAGAGACAAAATTGGGAAATGTAGCTAAACAATGCACATTCCTTGTAGTGGAAAAGTTGTAAGTAGATTGGAACTTTGCAAGCCTGCAATCGCCAGTTAGACTTGGTAGAAGGAAAGGTGCATTTTAAAATCGATGATCAATTTGTTACACTGATCTTACTGAGAAAGGAGGCAGTGTATGAGCGATATTTCCGTGGTGCTGCTGTGCATTTGATTTGTGCTGAAAATAATAATATGTACCGACTACCGATCAATCAAATTCAAGTAGAGGATTTCAGACAAACAGTCGAACAGAACATTGCTGAGTCAGATTGCCTAACGGATAGTCAGAGGGAACAATTATTCAATATATTAACAGAATATGAGTAAGTGTTCGATGAAAAGCCTGGAATTATTAGAGGATATGTTTGTACATTACAGATTAAGCCCCATAAGACATTTTGCCGCTCACACTATCCCATACCCTGGCGGTGAAAACAACCATTTCAGGAAGAGATACAAAAAATGTTAAACTGGAATATTATTGAACCGTCGAACAGTCCATATTGTTCTCCGTTGCTTGTTGTACCAAAGCCAGGAGGAAACGTTTGGTATTAGATGCAAGGGAAATTAACAAAATTATAGTACCTGTGCGCACACATCCGGAGAACATCGATGAGTTAATACAGAAATATCAAGATGTATCCTATTTAACCAGTATTGATTTGAGAAGTTCGTTCTGGCAAGTACTTTTAAGGAAAGTGTTTCAAATTAAATGAAAAGTCTGTATGAAGTATTTGGGTGTTGAAAAAAATTGAAGTGCGAAGGATAGTATGCCTCAGCTGCTGTGATAGGTTAAATGACAGCATACCAAGCATCTGTGATAGTAAGCGATTGCTTCTCTGATAGTATAGGAATATTTAGAAAAGTAATTGGAACTGTAGCTATTGCTGGTGTGAAGACCTATGGGTTATCTGCCTATGCGATGACCACCAAAGAAGCTTGTGCGTGTGAAATAATATACATTCAGGGAGTGTTAATCTCCAGTGATAATAAGTTTACTGAAACTATATGATCGAATACGGCGCTTTCGTGATAAGGTAGTGTTTGTAAACTGACAGTTCACAGGAGAACAAGTGAACCGCGTTAGGAAATTAGAAATAAATTCTATTCAAGAGAATTTAATTAACTAGCTTACAGTGTGTTTATAAAATCAGATTTAATAAGAATGTTCTTCATTGAATTAATAATAATGTGTCATTTTCCAGTTGGATTTGTTTATAGTTATATTGCATTCATGTATGTTCATGAGAAAATGCGACAATCGGAGTATAAAAGAAAAAAATTTATTCGTCAATCACTACTGACATAGATTAATTTCAGCTGGAGAGGTCATGCAGTAAGACTTAATTAAGCTTTCTCTTTCAGCAAAATTTCATAGTAATCATGTATGAATAAGATACACTTTTTTCGAAATTGTCTCAAGTAATAAAGTTTTTAATATTCTGACATGCTATCCACATTCGTACTTGAAACCAAATTAGGAAAGATTCAGATCTACTTCCACCTGGAAAGGCGAAAGAAACAAAAAAAAAAAAAAAAAAAAAAAAAACTAAACCAAGATTAAAACCTTTCGGCTTACTCAATAAGATGGATGAAATTAACCATGTTTTCAAACTGTTTTCCTATCTGGAGTTGTGATATCGTGCAACTACAGTATCGATTAAGACACCTAGGTGTGGAAAGTATAAGACGAATGGATTTTCCCATTCTTCAGATGGAAGATTGGATGGATCAGGTCTTTATCTGAGTTCAAAATGAATCTGGAGAAATTCGACTAACCCTTCTCTTCCAGGAATCTTTAATAGTTG
Organism: Schistocerca serialis cubense; assembly: GCF_023864345.2. Classification (NCBI taxonomy): domain Eukaryota; kingdom Metazoa; phylum Arthropoda; class Insecta; order Orthoptera; family Acrididae; genus Schistocerca; species Schistocerca serialis. Next base: position 102,398,052 of record NC_064642.1, on the reverse strand, counting down.
ACCATTCCTTAGACGAATTTCGATTGTTTCATGCCACAATCCTGAGTACCTGTTCCTGATCTCTCAAATCCGTTACGTCTCCTGTCCGGCACGCCAATGCGACGCCTGTCCTCCGTGTCGTGTCCCATGTTCCTGTTCGATCAGTTTCACTGCAGTTCAGCAAGACATCGATGAAGAAAATTTTTCAGAAGATTGTAAAAATTTGAATGTGTAAAGATTTTTTTTGGCTATGAGGCAGATTTTATCTTTCCTATGATTTCTAGAATATCTCTCAAATTTCTAAATTATTCTGTCTTTCCTGTCATCTGTGATACCTAGTTGGAGTCTAAGCTTCCAGGTTTTACGGGGTTTCCCTGTGAAGGCCAGTTCCTGAATAGGTAGACCTGATTAACAACTATATAAGCCCATCTTACCTGGTTGTGTACGTGGGATACGGGTATGCCCCAGTACACGTGAAAGGAAAAACTAGGTATCTAGGTAACGAATATCGGTGTTACCTATACCAAACCTATTTCAATTCTTGTAATCAAAAAATCTTACTAACTTCTTAAAATTTATAGGAACATATGTTCCACAAATTCTGACGAGTTAGCTAAGCCAGTAGTTAGCTCGCAAAGTGGTGCTCACTGCGAGGGGCGATGTAATGTCTCTTGCAGCGGTCTCTCCGCGATATTTTCAGAAATTTTATAAATTATATAACTCAGTACATATCTCGAAATATCTCTTCTTATCTTACCGATTCCTAAACTTTAATATACGATGATTATCAATGCAAAGTAGTTTAAAGCCCTATTATTGCTTGGAACGTCCATTTACTCCATGGAATAGCTTCTCTGCTATCTATGTTTTCTCTTATGAAAAGATTGAAGGAGATCTTGCGAATTAGCCGTGAGAGAACGAAGATGTATATGTATGTATTGTTGAGCTAGTCGCCATATTGATGAGATTCTGTATGAGAAGGAATTTAATACAAGAACTAAACTAAAGTAAGTGTGTTCTGGTATTATTTAACTGATTATTATTGACAGTGTCTGCTCACTATGCTGTGTTGCACGGGATCATTGGAGTGTAAAAGTAGACTGTCTCCAAGTGGTACACCCCGGGAAATGCCGAAAGGTAGCTAAAAGTCTACTACTATCGTGGCGCTGCACTATGAGTGTGAACTCATCTCGCGGCTTAAAAGTGCAAATGGAAGCAAAGAATAAAATGAATGGGTCTTCTCAAAACCCAATGACAAGAGACCTCGGCCCATCAGTCCGAGTGCTGCAAATTAACATAGAAGGTATAAGTAAGACTAAATGTGGTATCCTCTCAAGACTAGCACGAGATAACAATATACATACCATACTGATCCAAGAAACACATGTAAACCACGAGGCAGATCTCATGAAAAGAGGTCTCATAAGTGGATACACCGTTGCTGGAGCTATTCACCGTGAAAACTATGGATCTGCTACATACGTGCGTAGTGACATTGATAACTGGGCTCCAATAAAAGTAATTTCTTCGGATAACATATTTTTAATAGGAACACTAGTAAGTAACCTCACAAAAATCAATGTATATAAGCCTTCTAACATCCAGTGACCAAAAGAAGCACTCCCTGAAACAAAATACCCTACCCTCTTAATGGGCGATTTCAATAGCCACCACAGTTTATGGGGCTATAGTGAAAACGATGATAATGGTGAAGCCCTACTTGAGTGGGCTGATATTGAAGACCTGCAACTAATATATGATGCTAAAGAGAGACACACCTTCTGGTCAGCTAGATGGCAACGCGGTTTCAACCCAGATCTGTGCTTTGTTAGTAGAGACCACAAGGGTAAAGGTTACCCATCAAGCAGGAAAGTATTAACTAACTTCCCACATAGCCAGCATAGACCTGTCATTGTCCACATTGGAATACAAGTCCCTCATAAAATCAGCTCTAAAACCAAGATGGAATTTTGAAAAGGCTGATTGGGAGTCATACGCAAAACGTGCCGATGCCACTGTATGGTGGATAAAGCCAATCATTAACAACTATGAACGATTTAGTAAAGCTCTTATTGCATCAGCTAAGAAAACTATACCACGTGGTTTCAGGAAAGAATATACACCTGCCTGGAATGAAACAACTGAACGCCTCTATAACGAGTTCAAAGAATCGGGAGACAGGGAAGTGGCAGAGGAACTTATTGAGTCACTTCACAGCGCCCAAAGAGAAAAGTGGAAAAAAACCGTGGAAGGTATAGACTTTAGAAAGTCCAGTCGAAAAGCGTGGCCCAACTCAAGAAACTAGGATCTGGTGCATACAATCCCTGTGAAAGAGCAAAAACCACTCCCAATGCAATTGCAGGCCGTATAGCCAATATGTCCAGGGCACCTCTTGACAAAGAAACCTCCAGAAACATTAAGAAACTAATTAAAACACTGTGGAGACAAGCTACTGAAAGATCACATCCTGCAGCACCCTTCACAGTGGAAGAACTGAAAACGGTTATCTCGAACATCAAAACTAGGAAGGCAGCTGGGCCAGATGAGTTATACTCAGAATTCATTAAGTATAGTGGGGAAAATGTTATCAACTGGCTCGTGAACTTCTATAATAACTTCTATAATAACATCCTTGAAGAAGGCCAGCTGCCTAAGATATTCAAAAGATGTAAAGTATTGCCAATATTAAAACCTGGGAAAACACCAGGCAAGCCTGAACATTTTAGACCAATCTCTCTCCTGAGCACCTGCTTCAAACTCTTGGAGAGACTCTTGTATAATCGTATTGGGACGACTTTGAGTGACAGAATCCCCATCGAGCAGGCTGGTTTGCGGCCACAACGTAACTGTTGAGACCAAGTACTGGCTTTAACAACACATGTCGAGAACGGTTATGAACGGAAACTTAAAACAGCTGTTGCATTTGTAGATTTAACCCCTGCATACGATACTGTGTGGAGGCATGGTCTTCTTAGCAAGATACTTCAGACTATCCCTTGCCACACCTTGTACAAATTACTAAGTGATATGCTCAGCAATAGAACCCTTGAAGTTCATCTAAAAGGAAAGAAGAGCCGAACCATTGTTTCAAACAATGGCTTACCACAGGGTTCTGTATTGGCACCATTACTTTTCAACGTGTACATAAGCGACATACCAACAACAAATGCGCGGAAGTTCTGTTATGCAGATGGCATGGCCCTGGCTGTGCAACATAAAAGTTTTGAACAGTGTGAAAACTCCCTTAACCTAGACCTCGGAGTAATGGGTAGATATTTCAGATCTTGGAGATTAATTCCTAACCCAATAAAGTCAGAAGTTACAGTGTTTCATTTAAACAACCAACAGGCAACCCGATTCCTTGACGCTACCTTTGCTGGTAGAAAGTTATGGCATAACCCAAATCCAAAATATCTTGGTATTAAATTGGATAGATCGCTTACATTCAAACTACACCTAATAGATACTGTTGCTAAGATACGTACAAGAAATAATATTATTCAAAAGCTCGCCAATACTAGCTGGGGAGCTGATGTACATACTCTGAAGATTTCTTCTGTAGCGCTGGTATACTCTGTTGCGGAGTATTGCAGCCCTGTTTGGCTTAACAGCAGCCACACGTCTAAAGTGGATACTCAACTAAACAATACCATGAGAATCATAACTGGGACCATTAAATCCACCCCACTATCTTGGCTTCCTGTTCTTTGCAGTATAGGTCCACCACATGTTAGGCGGCAAACCGCCTTAGTTAATGAATGGCCTAAAATCTCCTCCAATACCAACCTTCCAATCCATCAGGACATTGCCCCAAATCTTTCCCGACTAAGATCTAGAGTACCACCATGGAGAACAGCTCAAAACTGTATGGCTATGTCACACGATGCTATGGATTCATGGAAAAATGAATGGTCTCAGACCGGACTATCCAAGAACTGCAATGAAATATCACCTGGTGGAAACCTACCTGGTACAGACCTGCCAAGAAGAACTTGGGTTATACTCAATAGACTCAGAACTGGCCATGGCAGAAGTGGCGAGATGCTCTGTAGATGGGGCATACGAGATTCACCATAGTGCGATTGAGGACATCCAGCACATCATTCAGGAATGTCCTAAACGTGCGTTTAAAGGATCCATTCGAGAACTTTATGCAGCCTCTCCTGCAGCCGTCGAGTGGATGGAAAACCTAGACATAGAACTTTAAAGAGACTCAATAGATTCCATATATGTGATTGCTGAATGACCTTATAGCAACAATTTCTATATGATAATTTTATCTTATCTAAGACAAGATACCTTATTGTAACAACCTGTGTATGCCTACTTTATCCTTAATTGAATGTCCATAAGACGAGACATTATTTATGTGTTATAATGTACGTTGATTTTATCTTTATCTGTCTGTAGGTATTTAAACATGAAACCATTTGTACTTGAAAACCTTATACGCTAAATAAATAATAAGCGGGGAACGTCTGATTTACACTGGACGAACCTGTCGTTTTGTATGCTCAAGATATCCAGTTTATTACTTCCAATGAATAGGCTAACACGGTCTTACCAGCAGATCTCCGGTCTTCCCCATGTGATCAACGAAAGTTATTAATTATTACAAATGTTTTCAGGAGATCGACTGACAATAATCGTCGCACGGAGACTTCGAAATTGCTTCACTGCCAGATGGAATTTAAGTTAAGCTCAATTTAATCAGGATAGAACAGTACTGAAATGTGTGAATGTGATAAGCCTGCTTTGTGAATTAAAATTCCCTTATTATACGCATGTTTTTTACTATCCTGAACAGTGAGGCCGGTGTGAGAGAGGTTTTTAAATTTCAGATCGTACAAAAAAATATTAAAAAAATGGTTCAAATGGCTCTGAGCACTATGGGACTTAACATCTATGGTCATCTGTACCCTAGAACTTAGAACTACGTAAATCTAACTAACCTAAGGACATCACACAACACCCAGTCATCACGAGTCAGAAAAATTCCCTGACCCCGCCGGGAAAAAATATTAAAAAGGTATCATCAATTTGGTATTGGAGGGCAGCGTGGAGGGTAAAAATCGTGGAGGGAGACCGAGAGAGGAATACACTAAACAGATGCAGAAGGATATAGGTTGCAGTAGGTACTGGGAGATGAAGAACCTCGCACAGGGTAGAGTAGCATGGAGAGCTGCATCAAACCAGTCTCAGGACTGAAGACCACAACAACAACAACAATGGAAAGAGGGGCTGTGACGCTCCTCCTATCACGTGACACGGCTACGGTGGCATTGGGCAGATTGTGGTAGAACTTGCTGCCAATATTACACCGCTAACCTACCTTATACATCAGATAAACTTCTCATTACTGACCTATTTCTCGCATGGGTCGACACCTTGCTGTCTGAACTGGCATCGAATCCGATGACGACGTCACACTTTTGTACCATTACAGAAGAAGACTGTGGCACGTCTGATCTAAATTTCAAACTTCATTCGCAGTGGGAGACAATTACGGAGTTTTGAAAAAGTGCTCCTTTAATTCTACTGGGCCGTGCACAGCTCTAAAGAAGGAGCTTTCTGACAGTCTCACACGGTTATATAAACGTTCTGTGAATTTTTCTCAGGTGGAGGCGCCAAAGAAACTGGTCTAGGTATACGTATCCAAATACAGAGACATATAAACAGACAGAATGCGGCGCTGCAGTCGGCAACCCCTATGTAAGACAACAAGGCTGGCACACGTGTTAGATCGGTTGCTGTTGCTACAATTGCGGGTTATCAAGGTTTAAGTGAGTTTGAACGCGCAGTTATAGTCCCCTCACGAACGATGGGACACAGCATCTCCGAGGTAGCAATGAAGTGGGGCATTTCCCCTACCACCATTTCACGCGTGTACCGTGAAAGTCAGGAATCCGATAAAACATCAAATCTGTGACACTCACTGCGGCCGGAAAGAGATTCTGCAGGAACGAGACCAACGACGACTGAAGAGAATCGTTCAACGTGACACAGATTGCTGCAGACTTCAATGCTCTGCCATCAACAGGAGTTAGCACGCGTACCATTCAACGAAAAACCATCGATATGGGCTTTCGGACCCGAAGGCTACTCGTGTACCCTTGATGACTGCACGACACAAAGCTTTATGCGTCGCCTGGGCCCGTCAGCACCGACATTGGACTGTAAATGACTGGAAAAATGTTCAGGCCGGACGAGTGTCGTTTCAAATTGTATCGAGCTGATGGACGTGTAGGGATATGAGGACAACCTCATGAATCCATTGACCCTGGAATTCCGCAGGGGACTACTCAAGGTGGTGGATACAGTGTATTGGTATGGTGGGGTGCGCAGTTGGAGACATATGGGACCACTGATACGTCTAGATACGACTCTGACAGGTGACCGTACGTAAGCATCCATTCATGTCCATTGTGCATTTCGACGGCCTGGGCAATCCCAGCAAGACAATACGACACCCCATACGTGCAGAATTGCTACAGAGTAGCTGCAGGAACACTCTTCTGAGTTTAAACACTTCCATTGGCCCCCAAACTCACCAGACATGAAAATTATATCTGCGATGCCTTGCAATGTGCTCTTCAGAAGAGATCTCCACCCCCTCACACATACAGATTTATGGACAGCCCTTCAGGATTCATAGTATCAGTTCCCTCCAGCACTACTTCAGACATTAGTTCAATCCATGACATGTCGTGTAGCGCGACTTTGCGTCCTTGCAGGGGCCCTACACAATATTAGGCAGGTGTTCCAGTTTCCTTGGCTGTTCAGTGTAGAAACCTGAAGCATTAAAACCACCATCTTAACGTTTCTCTACTGTTATTAATCCGTTCTCGAAACACTCTGAAGTGCCTGGGTAAACCTGATGTGGAAAATATTCCTTGCACCGAAGATATGCAATCCATCACACACCACTCACTCTGGGAGCAGATGATGTTAGTTGTGTTATCTGTCTGAAGGCGGATAAACTATTTTCAACGACAGTTTTGTTTTAGCTAAGCAGTATATAATTTTTGCCCCCTTGCTCAGTACATGAGTGAAATAGGACAGGAAAACGCTAAAATTGGTGTGACACACCATGCTTTATTCATACTGTGTTTTAAAGTAGCTTAGATATGTATGTATGTAGATATGAATATTGCCAATACATAAGAAATTGATTACCAAAAGTGCATGCTTCTAATGAGATATAGTAATAACAATTGTCAAAATGTTACGCTAGGCTTGTGGCATTAAACTAGTAACAAGTTCGTTGTCGATTGTAAGATAAACCTCTCAGTTTAGTTACAACAATGAACAGTGCTATCATTGACGTCGAAAGCAACGCAAGAGATGGAGTAACCTTCAGACGTATGAAGCTGATTTCGTCCTTTATGAAATAGTACGTTCCTTCAGTGTGTGCTTTGACGTATGTAGTTCTGAAGCAGCTACTGACACAGCCGATTGTAGTGACTGTTTGCAGCAGTTACGGCTTGCTACTAACGAGCAGAATTACGGGCACACTACACCTAGTATTTACACGGAAGAGGTTGCAGAGCAAACACGTTGAATAGCGCTGACGTGGTAGCATGCGCTACTGGTAAGAGAAGCCATTTATTCTCGTTGCGGTGGCACTCGCATGTGGGAACAGGAAGCACTATTTCGTCTCTGACTGGAAGATTCTAGATGCTCGCCCCACATGAGTGCTACACAAAAATAACAGATAAAGAATTGCATTTAAGTATTCTAGCTCCTAGTGTAAAACCAGGAATCTTTGTCAGCGCTAGATGTAGCAGGGCAACTGATTCTGGGATACCTCAGTGCTATACAAAAATCACGGGTAAGGAATTAACCTTACGCATTCCAGTTCCTAGTGTACAGCCAGGAAACATAGTCAGCGCTAGATGTTACAGGATAACTGAATCTACCCACAATCGATTTAATGATACATTAGGTTTGAAAACAATGTTCTTCTTTATGTATCTCTAATTTTTCAGCACAAGTACCATTGTGGTAAAATGGAAAAAAAACTGACGATACTCAGTGAAGACAATCGTTTTGAGCTATTTGTAGTTAGTTTAAGATGGCAGTCAGGTTGTAGCTTATACAACAAAGGAGCACAGTGCTAAATTAAAAACGCAAAGAACGCTCTCAAAGATGAGCATCAAAATAGGCACCCAAATTAGTGTTTAGACTAAAAGTAATGACGTAGCAAACTGCATTGGAGAAATGCACGACAGTGGGTACATTTTATTGTATTGTATAGTAGTTGTTTGTTCCTTCCATTCGCGGAGAGAGTTTGGAAACAATCAATGACTGCTTTTCCGTTTTAGTCTATCAAGGTGGAAGGGTATCAATGATACCATGAGCCGGTGATATTATCTTTTGTTATTGTGAGGAAGAATTGCAAAATCCTTTGAATGGAATGAACATTGTAACGAACGTGGGATATAACATGCGAGTTAATAGAAGAATGCAGAGTCATCAGTGGCGATAAACTTAACATTACAGTTGGGAACCACTAAGCGGACGAAGAGAAGGAATTCTGCCACTTGGGAGGCAATGCAACGCATTACTGACAGAGTAAGGAGCACACGGAGAGCACAGTAGTACAGGGACAGAGGGCTTTCTCAGCCGAAATAGGTCTTCGAGTATCAAATGTCTTTCTTAATTTGAGGAAGAAATTTGTGAGATTGTACGTTCGGAAATGAATCGTGGACTATTGGAAAACAGAAAAGAATATAACTGAAACTATCAAGATGCGTTTTAGGTGGATGTAGAAAATTAGGTGGACCTGATAAGAAATGAGGAGGTCCTCTGCAGACTCGGCAAATTAAGAAATTTGCGGAAAACACTGAACAAGAAGAACGGACTGGCGGTAAGATATTAAGACATCAGGGAATAACATTCAAGGTACTAGAGGAAGCTGTAGGGGATGTTGGAGAAGTCCGAGATTACAGTACCGTATATGCAACAAATAACTGAGGATGTGTGACATCGTATATCAGACGAAGTCGTCGTTGGATACATCATATCTGTCACCAGAATGAATGAACGTTACAAACGTTAAACCAGATTCCAGAATTAGGCATCCACCGTAACGACTCGAACGATGATATGGGACAGGACTGGTATCGAGCGGATCACCTTGGTTCGGGCTGTGTGTTCACGAAAGTGAAATCACTATATAGTGATACATTTTCAATTTTCGACTTTAATAAATCGCTTTCATGGGAAGGTAAAAAATCGAGCGACTGCTGAAAGTAGCAAATCTGCTTCTTTTATTATTTGCATAATTTTTCGGTTAAATTGTAGCTGCACATAACAGATAGCAGCACTTTTGTGAATTATCAGCCTTCTGATTGGTTTGATACCGCTCCCGAACCCCTTCACCTCGGAGCAGCACTTCCAACCTATGTCCTTAGTTATTTGCTGAATGTATTGCATTATCTGTTTTCCTCCACAGTTTTTATACTGTACAGTTCCCTCTAGTACCATGGGAGTTATTCCTTGATGTATTAACAGATGTGCTAAAGCCTTGTTCCTTCTTCTTTCCTGCGTTTTCCTTATATTCCTGTACTCGCTGATTCTCCAGAGAACCTCCTCACTCCCTACCCTGTCAGTCCATCTTATTATTAACATTCTTCTGTAACTCCACATATGAAATGCTTCAGTTCCCCTATTTTGTGGTTTTCCACAGTCCATGTTTACCTTCCATAAAATGCGTACATTCTCAGAAATTTCTTCCTCACACTAAGGCCTAAGTTTTATACTAGTACATTTCTCGTGGTCAGAAATGCCCTTCTTACCAGTGTTAGTCTACTTTCTATATCCGCTTTGCTCTGTCCGTCATGTATTATTTTGTTGCCTAAGTAGCCGAATTCCTTAAATTTATCTACATCTTGACCATCAATCCAGATGTTAAGTTTCTCGCTGTTCTCTTTTCTGCCAGCACTCATTATTTTCGTCTTTCTTCGATTTCTCGGTTCACATTCTGTACTTAGAAGGTAACAATCCACACTCCGTACCCATTAGACTGGTCAGTCCATTCAGCAGATCATGTAGTTCTTCTTCGCATTCACTGAGGGTAACAAATCCACCAGCGAATCTTGTCACTGATATCCTTTTAAATTGAATATCAATTCCACCCTAGAATCTTTCTTCTATTTCTCATTGCTTCTTCAATGCATAGTTTGAACATCAGGGGCATAAAAAGTCTTCCGAAATTGTACTGAATGCTGTCTTAGAAAAATATTTCTAACAATTAGTTCATGAGTCTACTCTTGAGCATAAATGGTTGCGAAAGCATACTTGACCTCCTAGCAACAAATAATCCTGGACAAATAGGGAGTATCATGAAGAATACAGGGATTAGTCACCACAAGGCTGTTACTGCTAGGCTGAATACCGTAACACACACAACCATGAAAAAGAACCGCGAAGTACATCTGTTTAAAACAGCTGATAAAAATGCTCGTAACGCCTTTTAAGAGACAGTCTCCACTCCTTCCGATCTGATCATGTAAGCACTGAAAAGATGTGGAATGATTTCTGAGAGATAGTACCGACGGCAGTTGATTTAATAATCATAAATTAATAAGTGATGGTACTGACCCCTATGGTATACTAAACGGGGCAGATCGCTGTTGCAGAAGCAACGAAAAAAGCATGCCAAATTTAATAGAACGCAAAATCCCCAAAATTGGCCAAGTTTTGCAGAAGTTCGGAATAAAGAGCGTACTTCAATCCAAGATGCTTTTCATTATTTCCACAATGAAACTCTGGCTTGGAATCTGGCAGAAAACCCAAACAGATTTTGGTCATACGTAAAGCACACCAGTGGCAAGACGCAATCAGTATCTTGCTTGTGCGATAATAACGGTGAAGTCACTGGTGACAGTTCGACTAAAGCAGAGTTATTAAACGCCGTTTTCCGAAACTCCTTCACCACAGAAGGCGAAGTAAATATTCCTGAACTTCAATGAAGAACAACTGCCAAGATGAGGAACATAGATGTAGATATCTTCGGTGTATCAAAGCATCTGATCATTGAATGAAGGCAAGACCTCCTGTCCAGATCGTATACCAGTCAGGTTACTTTGAGAGTATGCTCATACAATAGCTCCATATTTAGCAATGATACACAACCGCCCGCTCACAGAAATATCCGTACCTAAAGACTGGAAAATTACTCACACCAATACTCAAAACGGGAAATAGGAGTAACTCGCTGAATTACAGGCCCATAACACTAACGTCGATTTGCAGTAGGGTTTTGAACATATACTGTGTTCGAACGTTACGAATTACCTCGAAGGAAACTATTTATTGACATATAGTCAATACGGATTCAAAAAATATCGTTATTGTGAAACACAACTAGTGCTTTATACCCATGAAGTAATGAGTGCTATCGACAGGGGATGTCAAATTGATTCCATTTTTTAGACTTCTAGGCTTTCTACACCGTTCCTCACAAGCGTCTTCTAATCAAACTGCGTGCCTGTGGAATAGCGCCTCAGTCGTGCGACTGGATTCGTGATTTACTGTCAGAAAGGTCACAGTTCGTAGTAACAGATGGAACGTCATCGAGTGGAGTAATATGAGGCGTACCCAAGAAGTCTTATAGGCCCTCTATTGTTCCAGATCGATATTAACGGCATAGGAGACAATCTGAACAGCCTTCGTAGACTAGATTGCTTGCAAATGATGCTGCCATTTACCATCCTGTAAAGTCAGTAGATGACAAAAACGAACTGTAAAAGATTTAGATAAGACATCTGTATGATGCGAAAAGTTCCAATAGGTCCTGAACAAAGAAACGTGTGAAATTATTCACATGAGTACTAGCAGAAATCCGCTAAATTTCGATTACGCGATAAGATACACAAATTTGAAGACTACATAGGGAGAAATAATCATCACGATAAAATAAGAGAAATCGTGCTCGCAGAGAAAAATTGAAGTTCTCGTTTTTCCCGCGCGCCGTTCGAGAGTGGAACAGTAGAGAGACAGCTTGACGGTGGTTCATTGAACCCTCTGCCAGGCACTTTATTGTGAATAGCAGAGTAGACGTAGACGTAGACATAGACGAGGCGAAAGACTGCATCTCTGTCTTACACCCATTTTAATCTGAGCACTTCGTTCTTGGTTTTTATTCTTATTACTCCCTGTTGGCTCTTGTACATATTGTATGCCACGTTTCTTTCCCTGAAGCTTACCCCAGTTTTCCTCAGAATTTCACCATTCGACATGGTAGAATACTTTTTCCACGTCAAAAAATCCTATGAACGTGTCTTGGTTTCTCTTTAGTCCTGCTTCCTATATCAACCGCAACGTCAGATATGCCTCTCTGGTGCCCATCGCCTTCTTAAAGCCAAACTGATAGTTAACTAAAAGATCCTTAATTTCCTCTTCCACTGCCGCACGGGATTAGCCGAGTGGTCTAGGGCGCTGCAGTCATGGGCTGTGCGGCTGGTCCCGGCGGAGGTTCGAGTCCTCCCTCGGCATGGGTGTGTGTTTGTCCTTAGGACAATTTAGGTTAAGTAGTGTGTAAGCTTAGGGACTGATGACCTTAGTAGTTGAGTCCCATAAGATTTCACGCAGATTTGAACATTTTTTTCCTCTTCCACTCTTCTGTATATTATTCATGTCAGAAACTTGATTGCAGGGATACAGGAATCGTTAAGCTGATTGTGCGATGATTCTGGCAATTGTCGGTTCTTACAATCTTCGGAAGTGTGTGGACGATGTTTTGCCGCAAGTCAGATGGTATAACACCAGACTCATACATTCTACACACAAACGTGAATAGTCGTTGTGAGTCCAATTTCCCAAGGATTTCAAAAATTCTGATGGTATGTTATCTATCCCTTCTGCCTTAATCGGTCATATGTCTTCCAAACTTCTTTTGAAGACTGATTCTATTACTGGATCTCGTATGTCTTCAGTATGAACCCCTGCTTTTCCTTCTCACACATCAGACAAGCCCTCATTGTTCAACAGGAGAAATCCCATCCCTTCTTTTTCGATTTCTTCACATTTTTCATGCAGCCATTTCGCCTTAGGTTCCTTGCACTTCCTACTTATTTCATTTCTAAGTGACTTGTATTTCTCTATTCCTGAATTTCTCTGAACACTTTTGTATTTCTTCCATTCATCAATCAACTGAAGTATATCCTCTGTTATCCACGACTTCTTTGATGTACCGACTGTGCGCCTTTGTTTTTCTATCCAATCTCATTATTTGCCATTTTTAGAGATGTCCGTTTCTCTTCAACTGAACTGCCTGCTGACCTATTCATTATTGCATTAACAATAGCTTCAGAGGACTTCAAGCATCTCTCTTCATTCCTTAGCACTTCCTCATCCCATTCCTTTGAGCATTGATTGTTCCTGAGTAGTCTCTTAAACCTCAGCCTGCTTGTCATCATTATTGAACTGTTATCTGAGACTGTATCAGCACCTGGGTCGCCTTACAATCCAGTACCCGATTTCGGAATCTCTATCTGACCATGATGTAATCTGGGGATAATAGAATTTAGTCGAATTATATCAGGTGATGTTGAGGGTATTAGATTAGGAAGTGAGACAGTTAAAGTAGTAAATGAGTTCTGCTATTTGGGGAGCGAAATAACTGATGATGGTCGGAGTAGAGAGGATATGAAATGTAGACTGGCAATAGCAAGAAATTTGTTAACATCGAGTATAGATTTAAGTGTCAGGAAGTCTTTTCTGAAAGTATTAGTCTGGAGTGTAGCCATGTACGGAAGTGAAACATGGACAATAGCCGGCCGGTGTGGCCGAGCGGTTCTAGGCGCTACAGTCTGGAACCGCGAGACCGCTACGGTCGCAGGTTCGAATCCTGCCTCGGGTATGGATGTCCTTAGGTTAGTTACGTTTAAGTAGTTCTAAGTTCTAGGGGACTGATGACCTCAGATGATAAGTCCCATAGTGCTCAGAGCCATTTGAACCATTACACCTACGTCAGATGTTTCTTCACAAAAGAAACATTAGTTCCCGATACGCAGGAAACTAAGCCATAGTGCGTTCTATCAGTATAAGAGTTAGCAGACAAGGCAGAGACATCCGAGCAGGAACGCTCTTCACTTACCTTCTCAAACAATGGACAATAAATGGCTTAGACAAGAAAAGAATATAAGCTTTCGAAGTGTGGTGCTACTGAAGAAAGCTGAAGATTAGATGGGTAGACCTTGTAACTAATGAGGATGAGCTGAACAGAACTGGGGAGAAAAGGAATTTGTGAAACAACTTGACTATAAGAAGGGATGAGTTGCTAGGACACGTTCTGAGGTGTCAAGGGATCACCAAATTAGTACTGGAGGGAAGCGTGGGGCGGGGGGGGGGGGGGTTCATATCATAGAGGGAGTCCAAGAGATGAATACGCTAAGCAGATACAGAAGTATGTAAGTTGCAGTAGTTATTCGGAGATGAAGACGCTTGCACTGGATAGAGTAGTATGGGGAGCTGCATCAAACTAGTCTCTGGACTGAAGACCACAACAACAAAAATAAATTATAGTAACACTTATTTGAAGACCGTAGAACAAACAAGAAGACTACAGTTTTACGTTCCGTTGACAATGAATCGATTAGATACGGAGCACAAGCTAGGACTGGGTAAGGAGGGAAAGCAAACGAGCCGTGTCATTTGAAAGGAATCTTCCCGGCGTTTTCCTTAATTGACTCTGGAAAATGATGGAAATTCTAAATGAAGCTTGCAGGATGGGGATCCGAACCGTTGTCTCAAATGCGAGCCCACTGTGGTAAACATTGCGCATCCACGCTGCCTACCGGAGCACATGATGTTCATGTAGTTCATAGTGACACAGTGGGGTCTGTATGGGATGTTTTATTAATACGACACACCACATGCGACGTATGGTGAATTCTATCAGCTGCGGCTAATGAGTTCAGTTTTTTAGGGGTGGGGAATATGTTCATTGGTTTTCACTGGCTACTCTTCCCCCACCATCCATCGGTGGCAAATACAATTCCCTATCACTGTCTCAATTATTATTTATTTCATGTTCCATTGATCATTCGTACGATTATTCGGTATGAGTCTGAACGAGTCGTTTTACATTCATCGTAGACGTGACATAAGGTACTAAGAGAGGAGTGCGACCATTTTAATCTCAGAAACGAAAACGGCTTTAAAAAAGCTGTTCCGTTGCTAAATAACAAACACATGGTTTTTCTGGACCCATTTATTATTCATTTTGCATTACTGGCTCTGCTCTTCTTCAGATAATTAGTACAGTATTAGACAGAATAAATATACAACCCCGACAGGAATGTCAATTTACATTCAAAAAAACGTGAAGTTTACTCTTTCACTCAGAAAATTACTTTATGACCAAACGAGTGCATGACCAACATTGTACTCGGCTGAAAGTAGCACAAACATTAGTCATAAAGTTATTTTCTGAGTTAAAAAATGAACTCCACGTTCCTTTCAACACTAATTGACATTCTTGTCAAAGTTTCATATTCGCTCTGTGCTAAATGGTCATATATCGATGGGAAAAGCCCGATACGCGTAATGGATAATAAAAACGCCCATAAACTTTGTGTGACTATTATTTTGCGACCAACTAGTTATTTAAAGCCGTTTCCGTTTGTGTGATTTTACATTCATGTCCTTGTCTAGATATGGCTACATTCAGACAATTCAAATTCTTTTTTTTTAAGTACGGAAGTGACATGTGACTCAGTAACTAATACCTACCACCATACTGCACAGCAAAAAATTTAAAATTTTTTACGAAATAGAATTTGCTCTCAACGAATAATTGCTTCAGTTTGTTTTCAAATCTTAATTTGTTCACTGTCACACCTTCTATATAATTGACTAACCATGCACTCTTTTTGTGCTACTAAAGACAACCTTAATGATGAATAATGAATGTCACTTTTACCTTGTAGTTTTGTAGCTTTGGGCACCTTGTCCATTGTTAACTACAGTGAATTATTTACAATAACCTGCATGAAGAAATAAATATAATGTGGAATAGTACTGAGAGTGCCTAACTCCTTGAACAGTTTTTTATAAGATGATCGTCGGTGAGCGCCACACATTGCTCTTACAGCACGATTCTGAATAATGAAAACTTTCGGTCTAGAAGATGAGTTACCTCAGAACATTATTCCATATGACATTACTGAATGAAACACCCAAAATATCCAAAATACGCCAACCTACAAATAGCTCTCTCTCTGAGATTTGGAGTGATTTGAAGTGCAAATGTAGGTGGTCCAAGATGTCTTAGCATCATTCCATGGTTACAGTGGCAACGTTTGTACCGTATGCATTGAAGTGCTAACACGAAACTAATCAAGAAATAGAGCTGAATATGACACTATATACAGTGAAGGTATAATGATTTGAGCTGTGTTGATCTGGTAATAAAAAAAGTGCACAAACTGTTAAAGACGCAACAAAATCCTCATTTTTCCTGGAATGACATTTAAGTAGTTCCAAAATTAGCTTTTCTGCTTTTAAATTCCAATCAATATGGAAAACAAAAAATATTAAGTTCTTCACTAGCTGTTATTTACTCACCATGCGCTACATTATCACTAGTGCAGTACTGTTAGATGTGCAGATCTGAATATAATGTCTCTTTGAAATTGAAGATGAACCAACCTCAACAATACCTAACAGAGCTTTATTTACTATTTCTTCTGTTGCTGTAAGTATGTTAGGATTGATTACAAAACTAACTTCATTCCAAAAAAGAGCATTTATTCTTATTCTATATCAGATGGTCGATCTTTTCCATAAACGAGAAACAATAGTGGATCTAAGATTGAGCCTTGTGGAGTGCAATATATGATTTTTTTCCCCAATAAGAAGAATATCTTCTGCTTACATTGATGGAATTATTGGGAACAACTAAGTGCATTCTTTTGGTTAGGTGTGACGTTACCCATTGATTGGCTGCATCATCAATCAAGTAATGTGCTGCAGATAGCTAGGATCTTAATAACAAGAACAACAAAATATGGTTAGTTGAGTGCTCGTAGCATTCGGTTGGTGGTGGGGAGGCGGGGGGGGGGGGGGGGGCGGATGCGGACCCCTAAGACCCCCTCGATGGTATTCAAACCTGATCTGCGAACGACGCAAACCACCATTTAATTACGTCACACACCAGAGTGACTGTGCCACTGAAAACGGTGCAGGGTCTCAAAACACATCACTGCAGCAACCAGACGCACATTATTGGCGTTATTTCAGATAATAATTAATTAATTAATACAGTCACTTTACAACATAACACATGTTCTGAGAGATTAACAATCAGAGTGGTAGGTAGAGGGACAGAGGCTGAGGGAATGAATTAGTCTGTTACTCCAGCAAACCTGAGTGTAACTTTTGAACAAGTTTCATCACTCGTTTAGGCAAATATAGGTTTGTATCCTATTCTCTACAGATTTTTTGTGCGTTGTATGTGGGTACACAAGAGATCCATATTAGTGACACAAAATTAAATGCTAGATTATTTCGATAAAATAAGTACTTTAAAGGTATATAGAAACTGTTACTAAAATGCTAAATGCGTTACATTTTTACTTCATTACATGTAAAATAATATTCAGTTTAGAAAAGCAACGAGTTATATCCGATATCCACTAGATGGCTTTTCCTATGTAATTAATTAGTTTACGCCGTATCCAGTCGAGTAAAAGCAAGAAAATGACAACGTTCAAAAAAGGTATGATGCTCGGTCGGTGAACGTTGGATTATTTTCCGTTTCTTGCTCGTAAACGTTAGTAAGATGCACTCCTACTGTGTTTCCGACGTAGCGAGTTTTCTGATTATACCTTCAAATTTACAGTCCACGAAGTGATTATGAGACAGTAATAACAACTTTTCACGAAAAGTAAACGGTAATGCAGTGTAATACTGTCAAAACATAACGAATCAGAACTATGGGGATCTTTGATTAATAGTAGATTACGATACCAACCCTCTTTGACGAAATTAGCAATTCCGTCCTTGTTTCAGGTATATTTTGTCTGAAGAACAAAAAGGGAACTTAAGGGACAGTGTATTGTATAGAAGTACGTATATAATTCTGCATCTATCCAAGGTTTTCTGTAATACCTTGGAACAATATTTTATTTTATATTTTAAACCTAGTCAATCATCTGGTAAATTCCATTTGCGCAGTTGTACCAGAAATGTCATATATTCCACACATCGGAGGAGTTTGGTTACGAAATACTTCATAACGCTTTATGATCCATTGAAGAACTGGTATAATTTTTCGAAAGCAAACTCAGTTTTTGATAATAACCACTTTTACGAAAGAAATTATCAAATGTTTTATTTTTTCCCGATGTGACATACACCACAGTTTTCACAAAAACTATATTTCAAAACTATGTGCAATAATTCATAATTATTTTTATCTTTGTTAATTCTGCTAGCCACATAAGTGGTTTCTACTTTGTAACTATTCACTAATGCATGCAGAAACACACATAAAAAAAAGTTTTGCATCCCCCCCAGATGCTAGAACTCTTGAAGATAGGCGTTGACTGTGGATATTGTATCACAGACACACTCTCTTTGACTGTTCAGAGTCCGTAGCTCGTGGTCGTGCGGTAGCGTTCTCGCTTCCCGCACCCGGGTCCCGGCTTCGATTCCCGGCGGGGTCAGGGATGTTCTCTGCCTCGTGATGACTGGGTGTTGTGTGATGTCCTTAGGTTAGTTAGGTTTAAGTAGTTCTAAGTTCTAGGGGACTGATGACCATAGCTGTTAAGTCCCATGGTGCTCAGAGCCATTTGAACCAATTTGAACTGTTCAGGGATGTCACTAAACCCGCCCAAAGATGTAAAAAACCATGCATGAGCAGCGCCTATTAGACGGAGGGGGTCCGACAGCCGATCAGTTCCAGTCATTCCACCAGGTAGGAGGTACACGGCTCGTGTTGTCTGTAGTTCAACCATGCCTACACGGTCAATACCGTGGTTCGATCGCGTTAGCATTGTTACTTTGGGCCAGGAAGGGCTCTCAACGAGGGAAGTGTCCAGGTGTCTCGGAGTGAATCAGAGCGAAGTTGTTCTGACATTGAGGAGATACGGAGAGACTGGAACTGTCGATGACTCGCCTCCCTCAGGCCGCCCAAGGGCCACTACTGCAGTGGATGACCGCTGCCTATGGATTATGGCTCAGAGGGACCCTGATAGCAACGCCACCATCTTCAATCATACTTTTCGTGCAACCAAAGGACGTATTGTTACGACTCAAACTGTGCGCAATAGGCTGCATGATGCTCATCTTCACTCCCGACGTCCATGCTGAGGTCCACCTTTGTAACCACGACACCATGCAGTGCGGAACAGATAGGCCAAACAACATCCGAATGGACCGCTCAGTATTGGCATCACATTCTCTTCACCGATGAGTATCGCATATGCCTTCAGCTAGACGATTGTCGGAGACGCGTTTGGAGGCAAACCGGTCAGGCTGAACTCCTTAGACATACTGTCCAGCGAGTGAAGCAAGGTGACGGTTCCCTGCTGTTTTGGGGTGGCATTATGTTGGGCCGATGTACACCACTGGTGGTCATCGAAGGGACCGTAACGGCTGTACGATACGTGAATGCTATCCTCCGACCAATAGTGCAACCATATCAGCAGCATTTTCGGGAGGCATTCGTCTTCATGGACGTCAATTCGCGCCCTCATCGTGCACATCTTGCGAATGACTTCCTTCAGTATAATGACATCGCTCTACTAAAGGGCCAGCATGATCTCCAGACATGGACCCTATCGAACATGCCTGGGATAGATTGGAAACGGCTGTTTATGGACGACATGACCAACCAACCACTCTGAGGGATCTACCGCGTATCGCCATTGAGGAGTGGGACAATCTGGACCAACAATGCATTGATGAACTTGTGGATAGTATGTTACGACGAATACAGGCATGCATCAATGCAATAGGACGTGCTGCTGAGTATTAGAGGTACCGGTGTGTGCAGCAATGAAACCTCTGAAGGCCTCGCTCTATGGTGGTGCAACAAGCAATGTCCGGTTCCCATGATCAATAAAAATGGTTGAAAGGATGTTTATGTTGATCTCTATTCCAGTTTTTAGTACAGGTTCCGGAACTCTGGGAACCGAGGTGATGCCAAACTTTTTTTGATGTATATATGTAAAAAAGGTAATTTTGCCATTTACCGTTTCTGGAAAAATCTAGATCTTCAGTTTGTAATACATCGTCTGTCATACACGCCAGAGGTTGTTTTGTCTTTGTCTGAGCTCGAGTGGCAGTCTTTGTTTGGGTACAGCGTTGTAATTTAGTCGTTGCCCCATGGATCGAATGTGCACCATGTACGATTTTTTAAGTTGGAAACAGTAATTTGTACTGATAATGCGCTGGAAATTTTTTACGAGCTTGTTGAGGTCGGTGATTAGTGTGTGATTTGTGTATGGGCGTCAGAAGTATCTCTTCAGCGATGAGCAAAAATGTTGATGGATAAATTTCGTTGTTTGCCGTGTCTGGAGAGGCAGTCACATCCACGATGAGTATCAAAATTTTTTGCTCATTGAATCTGCCATTTTACAACCGCTTGTTAACTTTCCCATTTCCCGCATTATACAATTAAACATTTACGTAGCTTTATGGCTAGCTGAACAAATGCAACTGATTAGCATCAAACTACGTAACAGTGGCTTTTAGGTGGAGATAGGCAGCAGAAGTGTTCGAACAGGAGCTTGCTGGGCATTCATCGTCTTTTACGAGGGCGTGCTGAGAGTAGTGCCTGGGAATTATTTTATGTGAAAACTCTTAAAAATTTTCAAATAAAACAAACTTTATTCAATGCAAAAACATAATACTGCAACCAGTACCTTTTTTGAAATAGCTATTTATTCATTCCACGAACTGGTTTTCCAGCCTTTTCAGGCTCATTTTCAGACGGTGTGCAGTGTAACATCCACGTGATAAATTTTTGGCTACAGTGCGACGAGAGGAAATTATGCCTCTAACAGTTATAAACATTATGTATTCGACGTACAGTGAAAACTTATAAATATTAATTAGTTATATGATATTCTATGATATAATTGGACATATCGATGTGTATCATACAAAGACAATGATAATTGTAAATTGCTTTTATGATCTGCGTTTGTCTTCCTTTGTTTTTACCTTTTGTTGGATGGCTTTTGTAGGTTCAGCACGCAAGACGCATCTCAAACTAAGGTCTGTTAGGAAATTGTAATTATTTGTTAATTATTACTTGAAAATAGAGTTCATTATTATCATAAACATGAGTGAATAAATTATTTGTAGCTGTAATTCCTCTCTCAGTAAGCATTATCTGTGTTAATTGTTTCTTTCCACTGCAAGGAGCGATGCCATTTATGATAGCTATTTGTATCGCGTTTTTGTCTGTGTTTTCCTTAGAAACAAATCGAATGTTTGCTTGATGAAGTCTAAATAGTGCACAATACGAAAGTAGAGTTTCTGTAAAGTTTAATAAGCAGTTAAAATACTTATTTGGTCTAACAATAGAAAGCCTCTATCAATTGTCTGCCGCCATCTTAACAATTGTCTCAGCGGCAAATTCAAATTACGCAGCTCTGCAGACATAAATGCTGAACGTAATACAAATGTGTAAAAATAAATGTGCACCGGTGGTCCCGAACTCATTTGAATGAAAATGATTCGAATCAGATTGGTTCTTAAAAAACAGTGCTCATAGCACGATCGTTATAACAAACTTTTGTAGCTGATGTATGGAGCCGAAATTAATTACGCACGAGTTGCGAAGAATATTGTTTCAGGTAACATACGGCAGTGTTGTGCGCGGCTGATATTCTGTGGTTTTATTGATCATTTTGCTGAAGATAACTGTTTCCATCATAATCCCTAGTTGTATAGAATCTGTTGTAAGAACTGTCATTTAGTGACACTTTCACAGCTTACAGACAACACTTTAACACGACGTTAACTTGGAGTTCATTAGCAACTTGATCAAATCTTTAGCCGGGAGAAAAATTATTTAGTAATTACTCTATGTAATAAAATAAGATTATCATATCCATTTACGAATTAGTTAAATACCAAACCACTGATTAACACAGCGAACGCCGCAGCAGGAAATCACAAAGGTATTTCAAGCATAATGCTACGTGCTTGCTTGCGACACTATGGGCAGCTTCTGTTGTTATCACAATGTATATGCATACGTATTCTGTAAAAATGAGTGACGTGGTACCTACTGGCCACCACGATGAAAGTTGACAGATGGATATTAACAACAAAAGCCACCCATTCTGCAGCAAGCCAGTGCCCATCATTATGCTTTAAACAGTTACGTAGCTTCATCTGAGGACGAGCCTGAGAAGGTTCGAAAGCCAGCACATGGAATGAATGAATAACTATTTCAAAAAAGTGACTGGTGGCAGTATTACTTATTTGCACTGAATAAACAGCCACGTGTTCTTAAACATCCGTAATGGATAAGCTTAGTCTTGAACGTTATTGAGACTCTAAATCTTTATTCTACATGCCTACGTGTTTGCAGCGTAACTATGTTGTTGCATGAGGAACAGAGTGTTGCAATCGACTTTCGAATTCAATGAGTTCGTCCACACATGGAGCTACTTCTCCTTTAGTGAGAGAATGCCTGACTACACACGACCGCTGCAATATCTGCAACCATCCGATGCTTCGCATTCTCCCTTTCATCGATCATCCTCCATACATTGCCGAAATGACTGCATCCGATTTCACGAGTTTCCTAAGTTTAAAGACACTATGGAGGGCTTCACTGTGGTAGAGATGAAGCGGTGCTAAGAAAGATGAGCTTGTAGCTCTTTCATCAAAGTCTAAACTTCTACAGTGACAATATCAACAAACTGGTCTCTCGCTGGGAGAAATCTGTTCCTCTTTAGGATGCCTACGCCGGCCGTTGTGGCCGAGCGGTTCTAGGCGCTTCAGTCTGGAACCGCGTGACCGCTTTGGTCGCAGCTTCGAATCCTGTCTCGGGCATGGATGTGTCTGATGTCCTTAGGTTAGTTAGGTTTAAGTAGTTCTAAGTTCTAGGGGACTGTTGACCTCTGATGTTAAGTCCCATAGTGCTCAGAACAATTTGAACTCTTTTTAGGATGCCTACGTTGAGAAATAAACATGCGGACATGAAGAATAAAAATGAACAATCCTAATAACTTTGTTTTATGTATGAAATTTTTTGAGTTTTACGTTAGAAATTCGGGAGCATTACTTTTTATTACGCCCTCGTACAATTGGAAGTACCGGAGATTATCAGCGCCAGTGAAGCGAAACGAAAAGAAGTACAAGAAGACAAGAAGAAAAGGCCGATGTCTGTCGCTCCACACAGAAAACTTCAACTGTGCTATCAAGGACGGATATGGAAATGTTTGCACTAACAGTCATCGCGCCCTGTTCCCTTCATCCAGCGACGATTGAACGGCCAGCACAGTTCGCTTGATGGGGTGGGCTGCGTCATCGCAGGCGCCATGTCTGAATTAAGCACGTCGCTTGGCCGATTAATTGCTCTCCCTCCCCCGGCACTCCTGCGCATCGCCGCCGCGGTATGACGTGCCATCGAGTCGTCCCCCCCCCTCTCCCACTCACCTCCTCCCACCCCCACCGCCCCCTGGTCCCACGCCTCGCCCAACCGACCGGCTACTCCCGCGCAGAGTCAATTATTGTCATAATTGAGTGGCGTTGTCTCCGTTGCCAGTGAGGGTGTCGTACGCCGGCGCCAGCTCCCATCGGCCGCCAGATAACGCGCCTGCGGGCTACTGGTGCCAGTCGCAGATCGGGAAGCTCCATCTCGCTCGCTCCTGGAGCTGCGGCAACCCGTCGCTCACATCCATTGTCTCGGTGCGATTGCTTCCCGATCTAGTTAGCACGCGATGCCCCGTCTGTGAATATATGCGTACATGCATGCACGTATGGGGCCCTGACCTTCCGAGAATATATTGTATCTCCAGATTCTATTGGAACTGAATCCGCAAAAGAATACGAAGGTGCTATTTATAGAGAGAATTCCGCACTTTTGTGAATATCTCACGAAGAGGACACGGCAAGTGCCATAACCTGATTTCCCATTAACTTTGCGCAGTAGGAGAGGAGCCAAAATAAGCGAACACGTGTCTCGGCTTATTCGTAGATACCCCCATCATTTCTGAGAAAACGACGGTCAAAGTTTATGACGTAATTTAGACACCTTTTAGAGCACGGTAAGCTCAGCCCAACTAGTGACATAATGGCTGGTTTCGCGGTTTTCACTTCCGTGTCTAATGTTCGGAACTCGATTGTTGCTGTTGTGGTCTTCAGTCCTGAGACTGGTTTGATGCAACCTACATCCTTCTGAATCTGCTTAGTGTATTCATCTTTTGGTCTCCCTCTACGATTTTTATCCTCCACGCTGCCCTCCAATGCTAAATTTGTGATCCCTTTATGCCTCAGGACATGTCCTACCAACCGATCCCTTCTTCTAGTCAAGTTGTGCCACAAACTTCTCTTCTCCCCAATCCTATTCAATACCTCGTCATTAGTTACGTGATCTACCCACCTAATCTTCAACATTCTTCTGTAGCACCACGTTTTGAAAGCTTCTATTCTCCTTCTTGTCCAAACTATTTATTGTCCATGTTTCACTTCCATACGTGGCTACACTCCATACAAATACTTTCAGAAACGACTTCCTGACACTTAAATCTATACTCGATGTTAACAAATTTCTCTTCTTCAGAAATGCTTTCCTTGCCATTGCCAGTCTACAATTTATATCCTCTCTACTTCGACCATCATCATTTATTTTGCTCCCCAAATAGCAAAACTCCTTTACTACTTTAAGTAAATTGTCTTTTTTTTCTTTCTTAATACATGCACCAGACATAAAATAAGTAGACGTATAGGGACGGTATTATTTCAATATACACTGGCAAACATTCGTGTAGTAATCTTCTACGCACATGGGTAGACACATAGAAGGGAGAACCGATAGAGGTACTCAAGGTACCCTCCGCCACACACCGTCATGTGGCTTGCGGAGTATGGATGTAGATGTAGATGAAGTGTCTCATTTCCTAATCTAATTCCCTCAGCATCACCCGACTTAATTCGACAACATTCCATTATCCTCGTTGTGGTTTTGTTGATGTTCATCTTATATCCTCCTTTCAAGACAATGTCCATTCCATTCAACTTCTCTTCCACGTCCTTTGCTGTCTCTGACAGAATTACAATGTCATCGGCGAACCTCAGAAACTCGATTACGGTTTTCATTTATTCTGTTTTCCATTTACCTACCTGTGCCCATAGAAGGTTACTACATCAACGTTTCTTATTTGGTTATGAGATACAAGGGTGTTACAATAACTAAAATTACAACTGGTTTCACAATAACTGTCATATATTAAGCGTATAGTACAACCTTCCTAAATTTTCATATGTGGTATTTCATTCTTATATCAGTTCTTAGTTCTTATATTTTATTCTTACATTTATTCTTCGAGAAGATTCGGTGCAGTCTCATGGATGATAGAGGAAGTAGAAACGTCCGAAACACAGAAATTTCGAACACCACGAGCTTCGCGCGAAGACAGTTTGCAACAGAGGCATTTCTTCTTATGAACCGCAGTCGGGAAGGAAACATCGTTAACACTGCTGAAGATTTCACACATTGGTAGTAATTTCGCAAAAAACCGTACGTAACTGATCACTTTTACGAAAAATGGCACATGCAATTGGTACGAAAAATATTGCACTATAAGTATTTCACCGAAAACCATTTCAAATAATTTTCCCGTTCATTAATTGTTTTTTTTTCTTTCTTAATACATGCACCAGACATAAAATAAGTAGACGTATAGGGACGGTATTATTTCAATATACACTGGCAAACATCCGTGTAGTAATCTTCTACGCACATGGGTAGACAAATGTAGAACAAAACTAAAAATAAAAATTATAATCAGGTCTCTAACACCGACGCAAAAGTGTTGAGTCACGACGTTTCTCTTGGACATTGTACTTGTGAAAAGGCACGTAAATTATATCAAAAAGTTTGACCGTCGTTTTCTAAGAAACAGTCAAATATGTAGAGATAAGCTTGTTTTGACCCCTGTTCCAATGAGCGAATATGTGGGAAATCGCGTTTTGCCACTTGTCGTGTTATCCCCATCAGCATGAAACTGAAAAAAGAACGAAAATGGTAAATACGCTGCTTTCTTGGAGTTGCAATGAAATCTTACCAGGCACATTACGATCTTTTGAGCCGTGTAATGACGGTCTAAACGGGTTTCTGTCAAATAGTATGTAAAATTTTTGGTGACGAACCGACTCTGGAAAACGAAGTCAAGTTCTAATCTGCATGTAAGAGTTTTTTTTCGGGTTTTGGTGTACTTATCAGTATAGTATTCCTGGTTTGGCGCCACAATACGAACAATGTTCATAGGTTGATGTGAATACTTCTAATTTTCGTAATGATATCTGTTGATAAATATGGCGGTTAATGAAGGTTTATTTAAAAAACTTCATCAGCAGTTTTTGGTGATTCTTAACCACGAATTTCTTGTAACAATGACACTACAAGTTTAAGACGCAACTTACACACATTATTTCGGAGGAAGACATCATTCCAGGCCTAATCGAAGAATTTATTTTGACCTACTGTATGGCTTAGTCATTATTTAGTTGTTTGAGCTGTGAATAAATATTCATGACAATTCATTATTAGCACTCTGAAAAACTAAGTAGTTGTTTGAAGAATTCCATAGTATGTACAATGTCTTTATTTATCTGAAATTTCTCTTACTCCGAGCTTAGAAGGTGCGATCTGTATTTTCTTTTACCAAAAAATTTCAGTGCCAAGGATCGCTTAAATTAGCCTTTATTTTTGACAACCGTTTTCGAGAGTGTAACTGTCATCTGGTCTTCGCAAATTTTTTGTTATGAAACGTGCTCCATTGTGAGTTCGTACCTCATGCCATGTTGTCATTATGGTGGATAAAATACGGCACGTTATACTTAGGTTTGTCAAAAATAAAACTTTGTTTTCTTGAGTCATTAGTCTTCTGACTAGTTTGATGAGGTCCCCTACGAATTCCTCTCCTGTGCCAACCACTTCATCGCAGAGTAGCACGTGCAACCTACATCCTCGATTACTTGCTGAATGTATTCCAGTCTCTGTCTTCCTCTACAGTTTTAACCCCTTACACCTTCCTCTAGTGCCGTGGAAGCTATGCCCAGATGTCTTAACAGATCTCCTATCTTGACATCTCTCCTTCTTGTCAGTGTTTTCCAAATACTCTCCCTCTCTCTGATTCGGCGCAGAACTTCCTCGTTCCTTACCTTATCAGTCTACCTAATCTTAAGCATTCCTTTGTATCACCGCATCTCATATACTTCAATTCTCTTCGGATTTGGTTTTCCCACGGTCAATGTTCCACTACTGTACAATGATGTACTCCAAAAGTAAATTCTCAGAAATTTTTTCCTCAAATTAAGGCATATATTTCATACAACGACCTTTCTCTTGGCCATAAATGACCTTTTTAAAGGTTCTAGGCCACTGTTGGTGTCCTCTTTGGTCCGTCCGTGATGAATTATTCTGCTGCCTACGTAGCAGAATTACTCAACTTAATCTATCTCATGACCATCAATACTGATGTTATTATTCTCGCTGTTCTCATTTATGTTACTTTTCATTACTTTTGTGCCATCAGACTGTTCATTCCATTCAGCAGATCTTCATTTTCACTGACGATAGCAATGTCAATACCGAATACCGAATCTTATCACTGATATTCTTTCACATTTAATTTCTTATTCCACTCTTGAACCTTTCGTTTATTTTTACCCTTGCTTCTTCGATGTCTAAATTGAACAGTAGGGGTTAATGACTACATCCCTGTCTTACAACATTTTTAATCCGAGTGCTTCGTTCTTGGTCTTCTACTCCTATCATTCTCTGTTGGCGCTTTAACATGTTATATATTTCCCCTGACTCCCTATAACTTATCCATATTTTCCGTATAATTTCGAACATTTTGCACCATTTGACAGTGTCGTACGTTTTATCCAGGTCCTTAAATCCTATAAATGTGTCTTGATCTTTTTAGTCTTGCTTCCATTACCAACCGTAACGTCAGAACTGCCTGTATTTGCTTTATTTTTTTATTGACATCTAACTGAAATGTTCTCCTATCTCCCGTACTTTTTGAAGTACACTTCCTTCTTGTTTTATTCTTGATCAGAGTATTTGCTATTACTGGCTGAAATTTATTGTAAAACTCAATTAGTCTTTCTCCTCTCTCATTCCTGGGACCAAGCCCATATTGTCCTATAATCCTTTCTCCTACTCCTTCCCCTACAACCGCACTCCAGCCTCCCATGACTATTAGATTTTCATCTCTCATTTACAGTTAAAAAGTACTTTATGTCAAGCTTTTGTGAATGTTACGTATATAAAAGTGCCCACGTACACGGTGCTTTTTAACCTTAAATTGTTTTATTTTTGACAAACCTACGTATAATGTACTGTAATTTATGTACCATAATGACAACACGGATTGAGGTACGAACTCACAGTGGAACACATTTTATAACATTTATAAACATCAGAATGAGACATTTATAGCTTTCCAAACCTGTTTTCATCAATAAAGTCTATTATATGAGATCTTGGTCATTGACAGTTTTTCCCAATCCCATTTGTTCTGCCTTTATTATTCAGTAACCGATGCAGGTTTCTATAGGACCATCTTCAAGCCAATCAGCTGAGCATCATACAAACTTATCTTTACAATGTTAACATCTTTTATGGATCTACAATTCCTTACATGACGTTATTACTAATTCATTCACATAGGTCTAACCGTCGAGAGGGCTGACTTAGCGATGTCGGTTTTGCTATGGACGTGGGGTGTAAGACATTGGCGGTGATTGAAAGACAGCGGTTGTTTGCTTTGCCCCAGCAGCGGGCTGATCCTCAACCGTAATCGTCCGTTTGTTAAGAGTAGATATAACGAAGCACTTAGTGGATGTTATACGTGAATGTTATGGCGATGTTCTCCACTACCAAGCTAAATACTTGTGGGTGATAGTGTATCCTGGATTGTAGCGTTGGAAATGTTTGATATTATCAGAATTGGGTGCGACTACTAGTACCTTTTTGGCGTGGACCGAAATTGACAACCATTAGTTTTCATAACGAAGCTGGACTGCCATGCATTTTTTGAAGAATATACCTGAATGAAAATTTATGAAGCAGTGGCAACACCTGATTAAGCATCACCTGATTAAAACCTTAACGTTTATAATACTTTCGGTGGGATGCAGTAGAAAACGCAAAGATGAGAATGAACGAAGACAACTTACCAAAACAGATAAGGCTTTGTATGCCACAACGAAGAAGAGATCCTTAAAGACATGACGGAGGATGGCAACAACTCTGAATGTGAGGTGGGAACGGCCATTTTGTCTAGCCCATTAAGTGCAAAAGAAGGAAGATACATTTATGTGACTTGAAATTAGATAGTGACGTTGACTACAGTGGAACATAAATTTCTGTCGTAGTCGGGATGCAGCCCTGTAGTACCGTTCTACCTTCTCCCTTTCTGAGCAGGTCAGCCTTGTGCTTTATCCACTGTCATGTGTTAACTTACGCCTGCTTTCTTTATTTGAGTTAACAACGCTTGAAATTCAAAATGGGAACTCACACACTTTATGGCATATAAAACTTTCCAAAATTGACATGTAAAATTTAATATGTAACTACAGTTGCCTGGCGGCAAGTTCACGACATCACCAAAGCGTTTCTTTAATAAAAGTGATACATATGTGAAACAAATGTTTACTGTTCCTCAGGTAGTCAGAGAGGATCACATGTGAGTTGTCTACTTATCGAATGTTGCTTAGAGGTACGAATAATTCAATGAAATTCTGCAGATACCATACAGCTGTCAACTACAGTTTACGGAAAATAAGTAACTCTGGCTGCAAGTAACTCTGTGTTGTACAGTTGACAGAAGTCATCAATGAAACAACACTGAACTACAGAAGCGTTTAAAGAAACCTTTTTTGTCTTAAGCTTCCCGCGAAGTGTTAGCACTAGTGAAATCAGTGGCTTCATCGAAATACGCCCCATCTTGTCTCCGATGTAGCATCGGATGGCTACTCTCGGCCTTTACTTTCGAGAGGCAGTGGTAAAATAAGAGCGTCTAGCATTTTGCTACACGCAAGTTGTCTGTAAGATTTCGGTCCGAGGAGCGGATTAGAAGACATTCCGAGCCGCAAGCCGTATATCAGAAGCTGCCGAGAGCGTAAGCCGTCACGGAGATGCTCCACCGACCTTGGAGTTTACAGTAGTCGCAAGAGTCTTTTCCCCACGAGAAGTTTCTTTATCTGCACACGGAGGCTAAGCCGGCGCGCACGGCGGCATCTAAAATCCTAGGTAATTCAATTAACTCGGGACAAAGATTACCGCCCCGGGTCCGCACAACTCGGGCGCGAGTTGGCGTGAGATAAGGCTCGTCGAAACATAATCCAGATTAGTCGCGAAACGCCCGGAGGAGGCTCGCGAGGGCGGTTGCGCAGTAAGGAGACCGACCTCCCTCCACCCTGTCCTGCTGACGAAGTAACCCGGTGAGCCCCTGCCCACTAGACCAGTGCTTTCGACTGCTGCCGGCAAAACAACTCCGTCAGCTTTCAACGCGACTCGCTGTGCTGCGGCCTCTCACAACGGAGAAGTTCGCTACACGCGGTTTAACTACAGCTATTAACACCCTCCATTCACGATTCTTTACAGAACCGAGATCTCACATCAAAACCAGCTTCAAATGACTGCATAATTTGTGCTCCCTTTTATAAAAAGCAGTTTCTTCACCCATATCAACGTTAATGACGACATACCTTCTGAACTCTGTGTCGCTCAAAGATATAATTTTCGGGTGTGTTAAGTGGTAGATGAGGATTTGTGGACAGCTCTCCAAATTACGAGGGGCGTTCAGAAAGTATGCTCCGATCGGTCGCGAAATGGAAACGACTATGAAAATCCGATAAAGCTTTGCACAGATGTGTTGGGTAGTGTCTCTAGTATAACCCCTGTTAGCATCACGTCGCTCTTCTCATTTCTGAGCTCGCAGTGAGTGCGTAAAGATGTCTAGAAAATAGTGTCTGCCTCCAAGTACGAGGGCCTGGTGAGAAATTTCGCCTGAAGCTATGCAGCTAACATTACATAACTGTCGTGCTGTTTCGTCTTCACGACAATTCTCAGCCGCATTCTGCAGGGGCAATGAAGATGCTCCTGCATCGTTTTCAAATGGAAATGTTAGATTACCCACAATACAGTCCGCAATTGTCTCCCCCTGAGTTTCATCTCTGGTCACATGAACCGCTGTCTTTGAAGACAACATTTTGACACAGACAACGAGGTGTAGGCCAGCGTGGAGAATTGGCGGAAAGCACTGGCGGCTGCCTTCTATGATGAGGCTATTGAAAAGTTGGTACAACGCTATGACAAAAGTCTAAGTCAGAACGGCGACTACGTAGAGAAGTAGCTGAAAGGTGTAGCTAATTGTTACAAGTAAAACATTTCTGATGTTCACTGTGGTTTCAATTTGGCAATCAATCGGAGCTTACTTTCTGAACAGGCCTCGTATTTTGTCTGTAGAGTTATTAAGAAAAAGAGAATAAAGTTAACAGAACCATGCCCGATGCTCAAGGTCATTCATAAACACCGAAATTTAATCGACAAACATTTCTCATTCATTACTTTGCGCGAACAGTGGGCGAGAAGGAGTTTAGGAAAGCTTTGAAACTATACGTAAGGTTTGTTGGAAGTCTCTAAGTACTTTTACTCTCAAATATTGAATCAGTATCTGAGCACTGTGTCTTACGTTGCCTGAAAAGATGCACGCAGTCTCTAAGTTAAACGTATTGTATTAAACTGTCAGAGTAAGATTATATTTGAAACTCCCTGGCAGATTAATACGGCGTGCCGGACCGAGATTCGAACTCGGGACCTTTGCCTTTCGCGGGCAAGTGCTCTTTGCAGGAGGGCTTCTGTGAAATTTGGAAGGCAGAAGACGAGGTACTGGAGGAATTAAGGCTGTGAGGCTGCGTCCTGAGCCGTGATTGGGTAGCTCAGTCGGACAGCCGACACGATAGTTCAGCGTGTTCGGTCAGAGGGTTAGCTGATCTGAGTTAATGGATCAACCATGAACTTGAACAAGCGTGAAGGGCCGTCCACCCCGAACAAGTACAACGAACAATATCGAACAAAATTAGATAAAAAAGTAGGTAGAGCAGTTGCCCGCCAAAGCCAACGGTCTCGAGTTCGAATCTCGGCAGTTTAAATATGCCGGGAAGTTTGATATCAGCGCACACTCCACTGTAGAGGAAAATTTCCGTCTGGAAGATTATACTTCTTATTGAGTAGACTAAGGCATCAGTGTAAATTCTATCAGTACTTACGAGGATGAATTGAAAACAAATGCCTCAAAATTTCTTATGTGAAAGCTCTTAAACCTTTTTTAGGTAAAACGAATTTATTAACGTTCTACTTCTTTATTCTTCATGTCTATACATTGGGTTGGTACACAAATTAATAGCGCTTCCCCACATTTTTAATAAACACGACAGATAAACATAACAGAGACGTCAGTCAGCAATAAAATACTGGTGTCCAAAATTAAAGCAACAAACCGTTATTTCCCCGACCTGTGTCGAATTTACTCTACAATCACACAAACTGTCAATCAGACGTCCGTACGATAGTGTTCACACGGAAAACGGCATTCCGGTCAATGGACAACCATGTCAACGAAGACGGGCATCTATGAAACGAGGTAGCGTTTGCCAGGTAGCCCCACATCCTCAACTGCTATGTACATAGTCGCAGACATTGCAATATGACAGAGTCTAGCAGACTCTCAGCAGTGAAGGGACACAAAGTAAGGAAGCAGGACAGTTGCAAACTGACGTAGCCCGATAGCGCAATGTGAATTATTCTCTTGTTTCTCAGATGTCGCGACAGTTCATAGCCACCGAAACTATCCCAAACACAAGGGCAGGGCCGACCACGTATGACTTCATAACAGTGAACCGTTATTTGGCTGTAAGGACACGACTGCACCGCCTTAGTACTGCACAGCAACTAGTATGTGATCTTGCAGCATCCACTGGACATGTTGTAACGAGGCGGAGTGCAGAATGCTTCGGCGGTGTTGCCTTAATTGTCGGAGACCTGTGTAAGAAGGCTGTTTAGGTTTTCATGTTGGAAACGCCACGTAGCGCTCTGTATGAAAATCACTGACTGTGCTATGTGCAGTCTGAGGCTGGTCGGCATTGTTGCAATATTTGCTATTGTAGTGTTGGGCAGTTGCATGTGAACAGCGCGTAGCGTTGCGCAGTTGGAGGTGAACCACCAGCAGTGGTGGATGTGGGAACAGAGATGGCAGAATTTAGAGAGCAGACGATCTGGACGTGTGTCCATCAGAAAGAATAAATTTGTAATACTGGATATCATGTATGATGAATTTTGAACATTTTTAACGTAAATACATTGTTTGTTCTCTATCAAAATCTTTCATTTGCTAATTATGTCTATCAGTAGTTAGTGCCTTCAGTAGGTAGAATCTTATTTAGCTGGCAGTATTGGCACTCGCTGCATTGCAGTAGTTCGAGTAACGAAGATTTTTGTGAGGTAAGTGAGTCATGAAAGTTATAGGTTACTGTTAGTAGGGCCATTCTTTTGTAGGGATTATTGAAAGTCAGATTGCGTTGCGCTAAAAATATTGTGTGTCAGTTTAGTGTTGATCAGAATAAGTAAAGAGAGAAATGTGTGAGTACGTTCAGTTTTGGTCAGCTGTTTGAAAAGCAAATAACGTAAGAGGTTTTCCAGCACAGCAATTCATAATTTTTTCTAAGGGGGCGTTTCACCTGTTGTATGTTTACCTCTGACTCGTCTTCACAGAAGGGTACGTGTAGAGTGGAGTCATCAACATGTCACCTGGACGGCTGAACAGTGGACCACTGTTATTTTCACAGATCAGTCTCGATTTAGTCTGGAGAGTGATTCTCGATGGATTCGCATCTGGAGGCAACGTGGAACACGATTCCGGAACCGAAACAGTGTGGAAAGAGACCGATCCCAAGGAGGATCCTTAATGGTGTGGTCAGGGATTATGGTCATCACTCAAACCACTCTTCATGAACCTGTACGGGTGAATCGGTAAGATTTAACTGCTGTCAGGTAACGCGACAAGATCTTGGGACCTCATTT
This sequence comes from Schistocerca serialis cubense, assembly GCF_023864345.2. Lineage (NCBI taxonomy): Eukaryota > Metazoa > Arthropoda > Insecta > Orthoptera > Acrididae > Schistocerca > Schistocerca serialis. The sequence continues at coordinate 102,363,776 of NC_064642.1, read as the reverse complement.
GTGGTTGTTGCGATGCGCCATGGGCCCAGACTTCATACTGATGGACTATAATGCTCGACCTCATAGAGTATAGGTGGCTGATGTTTTCTTGGAAAAGGAAGATATCGCACTCATGGCGTGATCTGCTCGCTCTCGCCATTTGAATCCCATAGAGGATGTCTGGGATGCACTAGGGAGACGGTTTGAATCATGTCAGCATCCGCCAACAAATCTCCAAGACTGCGAACAGCTCCGTAGGAAGAAAAGGCTTTACTTCGTCAACAGGAGACTGATGATATCATTCAAAGCATGCCCCGTTGTCGTCAGGGCTGTATTGAGAGATGAACCAGCTGTCGGAATATGTGTACAAATCAGTTGGAAACAACGAAGGGCATTTTTGTATACCGTTATGTTTTTTGCAGTTGTTAACGTTTTCTGTTCATGACATTCTTTCTACTTTACTATCACTTGTGTATATCGTTTTGTAGCAAAATAAACCCAACCTTCAAAAATTTCCGTTTGTTGCTCCAATTTTAGACACCCTCACTATTTACAATAGTCTGCCAACACTGGGGTAATTTTTACATTCTGCGACTGTAGAATTAATATGGTTTTAGGGCTAATAACTCGATGAGCCATGTTCGGAGTGTATATTCATCCGGAAAAGAAGTTCCTTGAAGGTTGTTCGATAGAGAGCGCGCGGTGGTCTCGCGGTTCTAGGCGCGCAGTCCGGAACCGTGCGACTGCTACGGTCGCAGGTTCGAATCCTGCCTCGGGCATGGATGTGTGTGATGTCCTTAGGTTAGTTAGGTTTAATTAGTTCTAAGTTCTAGGGGACTGATGACCTCAGCAGTTGAGTCCCATCGTGCTCAGAGCCATTTTTTTGATAGAGAGCGGAAAAAGTGAAAAACTGAGGGCGGAAGATGAGGTGAATAATATGGGTGCGGAATGACTTCCTAACCTATTTCCCGCATAATGTTTTTTGTCAGTTTAGGAGAATGTATGCGGGCATTATCGTGGAGTAACATCACTTCACGCAATCTTTCGTGTTGTTGTTATTGGGTTGCGTCTGCAAGACGTCCCAGTTGTTCACAGTAAATGTCAGCAGTGATGGTTATACGTAGGGGAAGCAATTCGTAGTACACCACACCGTCGCTGTTCCATCAGATACATAACATTTTGTTTTGCGGAAGCCCGCAGGTCCTTGTACGGGTAATTTAGTACTTTGTTTAGTCTCGGCCACTCCTTTCTTATCCTTTTTTTTAGGATAAAGATGACATTTATAGTCACTAGTAACGAGACATGATAGGAATGGTCGGTGTTGTTCACCAGCCAATTGACGAGTAAGCAGATATGCCCGTGTGGCCATCCGATAATTTTTGTGATTTTGGGTTACAGCAGGCGGCAGTCATACGCCTTATTTTAGCGCCTTCCCCATTGCAAATTTTGCACAGTGGTATAATGGTAACAGTGCATCACCTTTGCCAGTTCTCGAGTAAAATGACGTCGATCATTGTAGATTAATAAGTTTGGACGATTTTCATCAAACCCAAATGTCTTCCTGAACGTGGACAGTCACTACTGACAAAACGATTATTTTGAAAACGAGAAAGCAATTTTCTTACCTTGCACTAACCAATGGCAATATCTCCAAACAGGACGCAAATGTTTCTGCATGTCTCCACTTCTGTCACCCCTCTACTGAACTCAAGCAGAAGAATATGTCGGAAACGTTTCGATTTCTCCAGTTGGCACTCCATTTTTTAGATTCGTCAGCTCCACTCACTATTTCCGGATGACAAAATGACAATCTCAAAACTCAAATATCAACAGTGGACTACTAATAAAAAATGACAATCGACAAATTAACCCATTGCAACCGGAATGCAAAGCAAAAACGCTACGAACTTATGCACCAATCTAAACATTGCAGCTCTCTGCCTCTAGAGGAGTCCGAATTGTAGCGTGTAACTCGGCAGTGTGTAAGAAACAGCTTGCTGTATTCGAATTTCGAATTCGAAGGGTTCGTCCTAACACTGAGCACCGTCCTCTTTAGCATCACAATGCCAGACCACACCCATGTGCAAAAATCCGACGCCTTGAGTTCCCTGTCACCTACCATCGTCCATTCGATTCTGAATCGGCCAGCCGGCCGAAGTGGCCGCGCGGTTCTGGCGCTGCAGTCTGGAACCGCGAGACCGCTACGGTCGCAGGTTCGAATCCTGCCTCGGGCATGGATGTGTGTGATGTCCTTAGGTTAGTTAGGTTTAACTAGTTCTAAGTTCTAGGGGACTAATGACCTCAGCAGTTGAGTCCCATAGTGCTCAGAGCCATTTGAACCATTTGAATCGGCCACATCCGATTTTCTTCTGTTTCCAAACAATCTTCGAGAACGTCACATGGGTAGTGATGGAGCAGTGCAAGCAAAGGTGAGGTTATGGCTCCGTCAACGAAGTCAAACATTCTACAGTGACGGAATAGCCGAACTGGTCTCTGGTTGGGAGAAATGTATTCGTCACGAGGATGACTTTGTTGAGAAATGCATATGTGGACACGAAGAGAAAAAGTGTAAAATGTTAATAAGGTTTTCTTGATGTAAGTATACCGTATTTACAACTGCTTGAGGGAACTACAAGTAGAATCCTTATCATTTAAGGAGCATAAATTAACTGCTATGCCAGTCATTGAACAAAATAAACTACTGAATGTCTGTTACTATAGGCTATCCGTCTCGAGCTGGCTGCAATTTAATTAAAAGGAATTACACCAGACTCGTTTCTCTTATATTTGTAAAGCATCTCTCGTGGTTATTCTGCAAATTGGATACGTTCGTTTGTACATTTTTGGTCATTTTAGGTTAAAAACAGCGTTTTGTTTATAAAGTTGGTATGCAAGTTACTTACGGTGTTTCTTTACATATTCTGCTTCTTCCCTCCTTGCTACAAACACCGTAAAGTAACCTGCACACCCAATTTACAAACAAAATCTCTTTTTAGCTTCAAAGATAAAAAAAATATACAAACTTATGCATCCCATTTGCAGAATAACCCTGGAAGATGCGTTATAAATAAAAGCGAAACACTTCTGGTGTAATTATTTTCAATTAAATTGCTATCAGGTCAATACAGATAACCTATAGTAACAGATTTTAACAGCTGCTGCGGAAGATTACGACGCAAACAAATGTACTATTGAACGTCTACGAGAAAGCGCAAGCTCTATCCTATAATAATCATCCAAGACGCATAAGTTTACTACTATCCCTTAAAGCAGCTTAGCCGTTTAGTAGTGGTCAAAAGAGCACCAGAGCTTTCTGTACTAACCCCATCATTTAAAATCTATGTCAGAAATTAATTGTGGAAGACACAACACCAAAAACGAAATGAGCTAAGAAATGGATGTGCCATACAGCACCACTGCAGCAGTCACTTCAGATATACTGCTGACTTCATGTCCAGCACATCTGCAACACACGACACGGCTGACGCAAGTGATCTTCGAACTCGTCTGCGTACAGGGTCGAGCAACCAGTGGTTCTGCCAGCAAATCGGGAGCCACCGTTACTTCACTTCACTGAAGACTTTGCTACTATTTTTATGTCAACTATAAGTTGGAAAAGAGTAAAATATATCTTCAAACGACTAACTGAAAGATATTACCTGTTAGCACTGAACCTTGTAAACGTTTTTTGTTGCAATTGGTCCAAGCACTCCAGAGTTGTTCTTTGTCATCTTTTTACCTATATCAACATACTTAGGGGTGAACGCCATCTGGAGAATCAGCATTCATTGCAGGAACCTGGAACATCGTGTATCTGACACAGTTGTTACCAATAGTTTTTCCTTGTTAGCCGCTTCACATTCCAACTGTTCTCCTAACAGTATTAAGGCTGTCATGCACAAATAGCACGTTTTTCTAGAGAGTAGGTTGTATGGATCAGATTTAGTCGAAACTGCTCAAAGTGTCAACGACTGCTGTTTTTATGTCACCCAGCAGCTCACATCTTAATAACCTCAATAAATTTGTCTCATCTAAAAAAACCTATTGCAGATTTAATTGGAAAGATGAAAATCATAGTATCATCACCAATGTTGCAATGTAGCTTTATTTTTCTTTGTCAAGAATGTTAGTAACCTTAAAGTAACGTCTTACCAAATTTACATCAGTGTCTTGTCACATTTATGATACCAATGTCTTGTCACATCTTCGTAGTAAGGACACTATGCACAGTTCAAGTGCCAGCTTGTGATTCATCCATTTCGTATTTATGCCGTCACTAGTGTACTTTCGGCACCAAAGAGAAAGCTTCATGGCATCGGCAACGGCAGGCGGGTTCGGCATTTCACTCTATTGTGCTACTTCACTTGGTCACCAACCCTGCTATGGCGATTGCCTCGCACCACTTCAACTGACTCTTTCTCTTAACTGAAATGCTTCGTTACTTGGCAAGTTATAACTATACCTCTTTGAGTGTCAGAGCACAGTTGTTATTAGATTTATTAACAGTGGACCTACAGTGTCACGTTGCGCCGCGAAATTGTACTTCACAGTACGCTAACCTATTTCCTCGTTCAGTAGGCCGTGGCAACGCTTTTCTGCCGCTCGCAGATTGGCCAGAAGTTTCGGTTGCCGCGTATGAGAGGACGCGGCAGAACTGCGAGGCAGCACGACACGCAAGAGGTTACCCAGCTGATCCAAATGCTGACGACATCAGCTGGAGGTCGCCGCCTCGGTTGATGAAGTGGACAAGCGTGAATCACACCGCCGACACCAGGTGTCAGTGCGATTGCCAAGATTGCCTTATGAGCAAAGTAGAACAGGATATGTCAACCAACGGGACAGGGAGGTACCACTACTTGTTCAGCCACAGTCAAAAGCCGCAGGGATAGCCCCGAAAGAGTCATATGGTGATGGCAGTCCTGCTATGTTTGTCTGGGTTTGCTTTGGGGGTGGCACAGCAGACCAAAGTTGTCGTCGCGGGCCACTATTGAAGGAGGCCAGAGGGTTAATTGGTGGGCAGCACCGAGACACATGTTGCAACCAGCAACGTCTCTTGCCGCAGAGCTGGACAGCCTGCAGCCTGTAACGTCATAACGGTCAATACAAGGCAAGGCCAAGCGGTCATGTTTCATCGCTAACCGGGAGGGTGGACCGTGTCTTCTCGATGTGGCCACAGAAGACGGCAACCATTATTGGGAAACAGTGGAGATCTGTTATGGCTGTAGCGTGCGTACAATGATTGGAGGACAGCTGACAAGTTCTCAGGACGATGTTACTCTGCGACGGTACTAAACTTATTTAAAGCAGTCAGTGTCTAGGCCATGATGTTGCTCGGCGTGGCCGTGAGTGTGCTAGAGTGTATTTTTTGTATTGTGTTTTACTCCTATACCGAGGACCTATTCAGGAACGAATAGAGAGGGTTCTGTAATGTGTTTTGTAATCATGCTGACGGCGTGTTCAATTTTTATGCATCGCTATATGTTTTCTTAATTTCATGTTGATTTTTCTTGTCTAGAGACTAGGACCCAGCCACACATTGAATTTTGAATAGAAATTGATGGGCGAAGACTTCCAGTACGAAGTCAGCCTCGTTCTGCCAACGTTGTCAAATAGGGCGGAGGAAAGGACAGAGATTCGAGGCACTCTCTTACTCTTGCGTTGGGAAATTGCCTCTGAAAGGCATAAGAGTCAACAGTGAGCAACAGCATCAGGATGCACAAGGCAATTGAAGCCACTGCATCCAAAGGGCTGAAACTGAAAAAAAAAAAAGAATGTGTCATGAAGAACTCTCGACTGGCAAAAGATACCGGATTAGTCCAGCATTGAGATAACCGGGAGGGGACTGCAAATGGAGTGCTGACCATGAGAAAGACTTGGAATCACCGGCGGGAGGTTAACATTATGCTAGTCGGAGAGCTGGATCTCAGAAATGTGAACGTAGGCTGTTTAGATATATTGGGGATCAGTGAAGTGAAATGGGAAAAAAGTGTGGATTTTTGGTCAGACGAATTTAGGGTACTGAAAATTGAATAAGGGAAAAGGATTCGTATGAAAAGGAAGGTACGGTTGAGAGTCAGTTACTTTGAACAGTTCATTAATAGAATAATCATCAGATTTCACAGCAAGTCAAAGTCGCTAAAATTACTTCAGGTCCACGTGCCAAAGACGCATGCAGAAAATGAAGAGTGACAGAATGTATATGAGGATAATGAAACGGCGTTTCAGATTGTAAACGGAGACGCCAATTTCATATTCATGAGGAATTCAAAAGTGGTTATAGGGGAAGAAATAGAAGAACGGAATTCCGGAGGAGCTTCGTAGCAGGAATAAGATAAGGCAAAGATAGAGTTCGGCCATAACATTCAGTTAGTAATAGCGAATACTCTGTTCAAGAATCTCAAGAGATGTATGTAACTTGAAAAAATATCACAATTCCAAAGCTAGCAAGAGCAAATACGTGGGAGAACTGTTGCACAGTCAGCTTAACTGCACATTCGACTAGGCTGCTGACTAGAATAATGTAGAGAAAAACAGAAAAGTAATTATAGGATCTGTCGGATGACGGTCAGTTAGGTTTAGAAAAGTTTAGAAAAGGTAATGGCACCAGAGAGGCAGTTCTGACGTTGCGCTTGATAATGGAAGCAAGACTGAAGGGAAATCGAGACACGTTCTGGGACACGTTCATGCGATTTGTCGATCTGAAAAATGCGCTCAGCATTACAAAATGGTGCATGATATTTCAAATTAGGAAAAAGTAGGAGTAAGCATTAACGAAGGACTGGTAGTATACAATAAGTACAGAAACCAAGACGGATCAGCAATATTGGGAGATCTAGAACGAAATGCTCGGATTAAAAATGGTGTAGAACAGGGACGAGCCTTTCGTCCCCACTGTTCGGTCTACTCATCCATGACGATTTGACAGAAATAAAGAAAAATGTTCAAGAGAGATAATCAAAGTCAGTGTGTCATTATATAAATGATAAGATTCACTAAAGACATTGCTATCCTCAGTGAAAGTGAGGAAGAAATGCCAGACAGTTGAATGGAATGAACATTCTACTTGGTACAGAGTATTTATCACGAGTAAACCGAAGAATGATGAAAGTAATGAAAAGTATCAGGAATGAAAATTACGAAAAGCTTAGCAGCAAAACTGGTGATCATTAAGTAGAGAATGTGAGGAATGCGCAACCTAGAAAGCTAAATAACCCCTGACGGACGAAGCAGGGAGGAGATAAAACATAGACCCACACAGACGAGTAGGGCATTCCTGGTCAAAAAGTTTACTACTGTCAATATGAGGAAGATATTTCTGAGAATGTACGTCTGGAGCATAGATATGTGTAACTGTGAATCGTGGACTTTGGGAAAAACCGGAACACAGCATGATGGAAGCGTTTGACATGCGGTGCTGCAGGAGAGTGTAATAGTGTGGTGGACTGATACGATGAGGAATGAGGGTTTATCCACAGAATTAGCGAAGAGAGAAATGTATAGAAGACGTATGCGGAGATGGAGGGACAGAATGACAGGCCATGATCAGGGGAATATTTTAAGATACCAGAGATTAACTTCGATGGCGCCTGAGGGAACTGCAGAGAATAAAACCTATAGGGAAAGCCAGGCATTGGGCTATAGCCAACAAACAATTGACAATGAAATAGAATTGAAGTGCTACTCTCACTGTGAGGTGACGGGATTGGCACTGGAGAGGAATTCCTGGGGGCTCACATGTAACCAGACAGAAGGCAGATGATTCCCCGCCCCTGGGCCCAACACCTAAAGAGGAAAAGATTGGGTATCTTTATGTAGTGTTGTTGTCTGTAAAGTCAGTGAGTAGCTGGTAGATTTTTTCCGTATTGGGGTACCTCCGGTAGTGATTTTTTCATTAATTGTTCTGTGATATTACTGTCGCTCTACTAAGACCTACACTGGCTTAAATTGTGAAGATTGTGAGTTCTATTGTGTGTTCTTGGTTGGTGCTCGATTGATCGTCACAGGTGCTGAATGAGATCAGAACTCAACATGTTATATTTGCGTAGGCTAAGTTTCTTTTATGTTATTTATTACTGTGTGGCGCCCATTTCTACACAAGAACTATTTCGAGCCAAATACTGTTGATATGTCAGTGTCTGCCAACAATTTCTTTTGATACTCCTCTTCTTCTTCTTTCTCACCTCCTCCTCCTTTTCCTTCTTCTTCTGTCTCTTCTTCTCAGCACCATTGCATTTCAGCGGGGTCCACTTTTTCAATCAATGAATGCCATTTCTTACAGTCAGATCCTTACTAGAAACTTAAGCTTCTTCATCTCATATCTGAGTTGATAGTGTCTAATCACCGTCATGTAGATCTCCCATGTGGTCTCTGGCTATCGACAGTGGTGTTGGTGCTGACAAGTAGGTGGTGTCTGTATGATGGGTCCATACCACCGAAGTATTCACTATTGCATCTTTTCACTCATTGGAGTCACTCCAGCTAGTTGTAGATGTACTGTTGACGTGGTCAGGTAGAGAAATGCTTAATCATCTTCTCAGTATCCGAATTTCAATGACATGTGGTGAGTGGTCAACGCTTCTAGGTGCGGGCCAGCAGTATATAATGCGACTAGTCTAACCATTGTGTGGTATGCCTTTGATTTTATGTGGATAGGCATCTTCCTATCACGAAGAACACCATTTGTATTGATCTCTTTCTGTTTGTACGTTAATATATAACGCTAATGTAAACTGAGCCCACGGTTGCACAACTCCCAGGCGCGACCCCACCCACATCAATTCCCGCGCTACAACGAAATAAGGAAACGAATGTTGTAATTTGACAAAAAAATGTGACAATCTTAAGCCCTCTTCTTCTTCATCATTCCCGTGCTTTATTATGCACAGTTACACACTTCGACAATTGAATATGAAACCTTTACAAGCGCAACAAAATCATGGTCCTGTAATACAAATAATGATAATTATGGGACAGCATAATGCAGCCAAATACTAAGAAATACCATAATTTGAAATGAATTCTCTGAGCACCAGGTATGCAGAAAAGCTATTCGTATTTATTACTTCGTACCAGCTGACGTACGACTGGTGACGAATCATAAATAACGCCGTCTCGCACCCTTTTCCCTTCTTTTCCGGTCCTATATATTTTTCGCTATAGTCTTGTCGCTATAATGTAGGCTAATTATAGTAACACTGAAGTATGGTATGCTTTCCAGCGAAATTAATGTTCACTTTGACCCGACTTGTTCCGTAACTTAAAAAAAAATCTGCATAGGTAGAAAAGAAACTTTGTTAATCTGAATATTGGTTTGAAAGCCACAGTGCTGTACTTGACACGACCCCGTAGGATGCGGTATGACGTTGCCATCATCTAACTTTCGAACTGACCTACCCAGCTGGTTGTAAGTGAAAGTGTATCGCGAAGTCACAAACCATGGTGCAAATCGGCATCTCGAGATAAAAAAAGGAATAAGTGATACGATTCACGTAAAAATCATTGGAATGGGCATGGGTCAAACCAGAGGCATTATGAACCTTTATTTGCATTGCCATATTGACCGTAGTTGCTTTACTATTCCATCCTAGGGCGGTCAGTCTTACAGACATAACACAAGATGAAAACGAATAACAGCTCAGAGAAAAAGGTCTAAAATGCAATGTCGACCCACCATCAAATGAACAACGGATACATATCTCATTATAGGATCTGAATATATTCTTACTATGGAAGAAAAAATGGAAACAGCAGTGTAAACACAGGGTTAACTAGGTAGGTAATAAATGAAGAGATGAAAAACTTAGCAACACGGATTAAAAAAGAAAACAAAAAATTCAAAAGTAATTGTGACGAAACAAAGCTTAAAGATCAGAAAAAAACTGCAAGCAGAAAACATTATAGCAAAATCTGACAAAGATAATGCTGTTGCCGGCCGAAGTGGCCGTGCGGTTAAAGGCGCTGCAGCCTGGAACCGCAAGACCGCTACGGTCGCAGGTTCGAATCCTGCCTCGGGCATGGATGTTTGTGATGTCTTTAGGTTAGTTAGGTTTAACTAGTTCTAAGTTCTAGGGGACTAATGACCTCAGCAGTTGAGTCCCATAGTGCTCAGAGCCATTTGAACCATTTTTGATAATGCTGTTGTCCCCATGTAAACAAAGGAATACACTGAAAAATAAACAGAAGAATTCATCAGCAAAAACAACACAAAAAAGTTAAAATCAAACTCAACAAACAGATTTCAAACACATGTTAAAAACACACTCAAAAACATAGAGTATACGTTTCCAAACAGAGAGAAACAGGGACTCACACAAAAATAAAAATCCCTCAAGCCTGTGACTTGTGATGTCAACCAAAGACCCATAAAGAAAATTATTTGGTCCATCGAATAGTAAATTTCAGTGTAGCTCCTACATACCCGCTAATAAAACAAATACAGTCACAGCTCACCCAGTATGATAAACTAGAAAATGATAGAACAATCAGAAATACCTCTCAACTGGTACAACATATAATGTGCACTAAAATCCCTGGCGCAGCAACATACTGAAGAATGTATGTTCAGTTGGATCCCTACTAATTAAACGATAAAAATAATTGAAGAAAACCTGAAAAGAAACATCCAGCTACCTCATGAACACAGAGATGAAACAATGAAATTATTGCAGTTAATAAGACAACAATATTATTTTGAATTCATTCAAGAACACTAAATACAAGAAGGGTTACTCATGAGTTCACCGATTTCAGGAAGAATTGCCAACATTTTCATGAATCATATAGAATAATTAATATTTCAAAACATAATACCAAAGAAAAGCAACATCATCATCTACTTGCACAGGTACATGGATGACATAATATGGCTGATAGATGAACCTAAAAACAGGATACAGAAACTACACCAAGACATAAATACTGTACACAAAAACATAAAGACCATAACAGAAGAAGAAGAAGAAGAAGAATAAAACTTACTCAGTTTTCTAGACATAACCGTAAGAAAAGAGAATAATAAACACACATTTTATATATACAGAAAACCCACAGTAAGTGACATTATCTTCAGTGCAACCTCAAACCACCACAGAATCAAAAACAAGTACCACTCACATACACGTTAAACAGACTGAACAGGATCCCCCTAAACGGTTCTGATTATCAGAAACAGCTAACCATTGTAAAACAAATAGCATCAATAAATAGACAATTGTAGACAAACTAACCAAAAAAAAAATAGAGAGACAAATAATGAAACAACTAACCAAACCACACCAACTCATACAACTTGCATTATGACAAAAAATGACATACAATGACCTAACACAAGAAATTAATACACAAAACATGCAACATATTCAAAAACAAGGCATAAACTTTGCTTACAAAACAAAAAATCTGCTTTTATATCAAGCAGATACCAACACTGAATTTAAAACCTGAGAGATACCAGCAATCTGTCAGCTCCATTGCAGAGATTGCGAAAAGATATACACTGGACTGACTGGCCAGACAGTCAACACAAGATATAAAGTATGCATCAAAGCATCTAAATACAGTAGTAACCATTCAACATTTGCAGATCATCTAAAAAAAGAACACCATAGATCATGCAATATTGAAAAAAAAAATGAATAACATAAAAATCAGTAAAGACAGACACCTCCTCCCTTTCAAAGGAAAATACCACATACAAAAAGCAGTAACCAAATAAATATTGGAAACAAGACACTATATGTAATAACTGATAAAATTACATGAAAAGGAAAGAGCCTCGTTCAACCCACCCCACAAACACCCTACCCCCACTCACAATTTCGTTTCACATCATGGTTCTCACCTTCTCCTCTAACTCATACTCCATCACACTACTATACACTTATGTCCACTCAACATGGTTTCTCCCTCCCCTACTCCGAAAAAAATCCTTCCATCACTGTTTCTTCCCTACTCTTACACAATATATAAATACACAGCAGCATAATTAAATAGCACTACACACGTGCAATAATAAAATATAAAAAAATCCTTGTAGTTCAGAGACAAAGTAGTAGAAAGGTTATGTTGGCAACGCTACAAAACACAAACGACAACACATACAGTACAAAAACAAATAGAATGTAGTGGTGTGTGGTGAAAAACATAAGAAATGCATGGTGCAACAAAGAACTAAAAATTACACCGAAATTATCAGTGTTGAATGCAAAAATCAACGTAGTGCTAGCAGACGGTATTTCCCGATGTGAGCGAAGAATCAAGCGAAAAGTAAGCACAAATCAACGTACTCTTAACGAACTGTTTCTCGATCTAAAAGCACATCAAAATGTAAATAACTTAATTACAGATCACTGATGATGCTTTACATCAATAAACCGAAACGCGTCTGGTGAAAAAAGTCACGCAACTTTTTAGTTCCAACGACAGAACAAAAATACCCTGAAGCATTTAGATCCTTTTGAGGCATTTCATTCGTTCTTTGTTGACTCTAAATTTGTTCCACTTGCCATCTCATTTCCTTTGCTGCTGGATATAATGCGGACGTATGCGATCACCTAAATGTTGATAGCACTGTTTCTACCAGCTTGTTGTACACTAAAAAAGGCAACAAAGCTTAGCAGTTCTGCATAACGAAAAGGTGAATATTGTTTCAGACTATACAAGTAAACAAACAAAAAGTCAATCATGTAAGTATATTTTTCGAGGTGACAGTTAACACTGTGCGACTAGCTTTCGTAGCGGAGAATGTGCGTCATTGTGTAGCAGCGACATGTGGATTCTGGAAGTCACAGGAAATAGAAACACTGAATAGTTTGAGAAGTATCAGGCTGGATCGTAAGAAATTTACTGACGAGACTACGAACGACGAAACCTAGGTGAATACAAGTGTATGGAAAACTGATGTAAAAAGAATTTAGATTATTTGCCATCTATTGGGACTTAAGGGGCTTCTAAAAACAAATATTCGACTATATATCAATGGAAAAAGAACTGAAGGAACTTTGTGCCATACGTATGGATAAAATGATGGAAGATGCCACCTGCTACTCCTACGCAGAGATGAAAACGAAGGCACGGATACCTATTGGGTTTTTGTCTTGGATTCTTATAGGGGTTGGTGTAGCCACCTGTTCGGAAACGGTTTCCTACCTTCGTGAACGACGGCCTGTTTCCCCGTGCAGTATGGGTGTTGTATTTTAAATTTATTTGTAGGTGACTGTGGTGGATGTATGTATTACGTGACGTCATGTTCGTGTTGTACGACGATGGAGAAGAGTGGGAGTAAAACCCGGTGGCGTCACACGCCCTACTCCTCTCGAATACCACTAAGGGAGCCGCCAAGCACAGCATCCCCAACCGTCAGGCTGATCAGCATCAACGTCGTCGAGTGCCCTCAAGCCACGGGACACTGCAAGGAGGAATGGAATTTAATCCACGAAACAGGCCCAAAATTCGTTGAGCAGAAACATTTCGCCAATACTTCGAAACTCGTGATAAAAAGCGAAAATTACTCCCATAAGCAGTAGTAATCTAGCCCAAGTAACAAAGATCAGTGGAACTTGGATCTTACACAACAAGACGTACAGCAAAGAAGGTAACAAAATGTACTGTATATGCAGTGAGCCGGACAGAAATGACACCGTTACTGAAAGACAATAATTACACTGAACCCACCGAGATCCATGGTGCTCTCGTGGACATTAATAAAAGTCGAACGTGGCTCTTAACAGGTACGTCTCCACGGATGGCAATGATATTCAGCAACATGCTCCCACAAGTCTGGTTAGGGGTTATTGGTGTGGAGCGTTGCAGTCCTGCAATAGCGTGATTGATAGCTGGAGGGTGGTCCATGGTGCCCAAGGACGTGCCGGAATACACCTCCCCTACGCATCGCACGCGAGCTGCATGAGATGTAGGTCGGGGGAACGGTCAGGTCAGTCCATTCCGTGAATATCCTCTCCTTCCAGCAGCTCCCATCTGCGCTGTTCGATGCGATTGCGCATTGTGATCCACAAAAATGAAGTCACGGCCGAATGCACATCTGATATAAAGTACCAGGTGTACCGGTATGAAATGAGAGTTTTTTTGTGAAAATGAAGAACTAATTTTGAATTGAAATCTAAAAACATTTTATTCAAAGTACTGACCATTACTTTCTACTCATTTTGACCACCTTTCTGGCAATTTGTGGACACCACGCCAATGGAAGTGTTCGTCTTTTGAAGCAAACCACTCAGACACCCAATGTTCGACGTCTTCGTAGGAATCGAAATGTTCCTCAGCCAATGCGTGTCCCATTGATGAAAACAAATGGTAGTCGTAAATTGCCAAGTCTGGTGAATACGGCGGGTGGTGTAGCAGCTCCCAGCCAGGTGTTTTGATTGTATCCTGTACAAGTTTTCCTTTGTGTGCAGGTGCACTGTCACGTAAAATATTACTTTCCCATGTCTTCTGGCCCATTCTGGTCTTATTTCGATCAATGCACTGTTCAAATTGATCATTTGTTGTCTGTAGAGATTAGCATTCACAGTTTCACCGGGTTTTAGAAGCTCATGATACACCACACCTTTCTGATCCCACCGAACACAGAGCATTGTCTTCTTGCCGAATCGATCTGGTTTTGCAGTCGATGTTGATGGTTGTCCCGGATTAACCAATGATTTTTCCCGTTTAGGATTCTTAAAATAAATCTATTTTACATCGCCAGTAACAATTCGATGCAAAATTGATTTTCTTTCATGTCTTTGAAGCAAAATTTGACAAATGGTTTTTCGGTTTTCCATCTGTCTTTCATTCAATTCATGTGGCACCCATTTTCCACGCTTTTGGATCTTTCCCATAGCTTTCAAACGGTTAGTAATTGTTTGTAGTGCAACATTCAGCATTGCTGCCATTTGCTTCTGACTCATAGTATCATCTTCATCCAATATTACTTGCAATTCGACGTCTTCGAACTTTTTTGGTGGTCTTCCACGTTCTTCATCTCTTACATCAAAATCATTATTTCTGAACCGTTGAAACCATCTTTTGCATGTTGCTTCTGATAGAGCATGATCACTATATGCCTCGACAAGCATTCGATGCGACTCTGCAGCATTTTTTTGAAATGAAAACAAAAACTTAATGATCTCCGTAAATCATCAGTTTCTGGTACAAAATTCGACATTGTTAACACGATGATGATTTGTTTGTTGGCTCTGAGCCCTATAGGATTGCCCTGAGAGGTCATCAGTCCCC
Source organism: Schistocerca serialis cubense (assembly GCF_023864345.2). NCBI lineage: Eukaryota > Metazoa > Arthropoda > Insecta > Orthoptera > Acrididae > Schistocerca > Schistocerca serialis. The sequence continues at coordinate 102,348,563 of NC_064642.1, read as the reverse complement.
TAGAACTTAGAACTACTTAATCCTAACTAAGGACATCGCACACATCCATGTCCGAGGCAGGATTCGAACCGGCGGCCGTAGCGGTCACGAGGTTCCAGACTGAAGCGCCTAGAACCTCTCGGCCACCTCGGCCGGCGATTTGTTTGTTCCATGACTAGATGTATACTAAATACACTCCTGGAAATGGAAAAAAGAACACATTGACACCGGTGTGTCAGACCCACCATACTTGCTCCGGACACTGCGAGAGGGCTGTACAAGCAATGATCACACGCACGGCACAGCGGACACACCAGGAACCGCCGTGTTGGCCGTCGAATGGCGCTAGCTGCGCAGCATTTGTGCACCGCCGCCGTCAGTGTCAGCCAGTTTGCCGTGGCATACGGAGCCCCATCGCAGTCTTTAACACTGGTAGCATGCCGCGACAGCGTGGACGTGAACCGTATGTGCAGTTGACGGACTTTGAGCGAGGGCGTATAGTGGGCATGCGGGAGGCCGGGTGGACGTACCGCCGAATTGCTCAAAACGTGGGGCGTGAGGTCTGCACGGTACATCGATGTTGTCGCCAGTGGTCGGCGGAAGGTGCACGTGCCCGTCGACTTGGGACCGGACCGCAGCGACGCACGGATGCACGCCAAGACCGTAGGATCCTACGCAGTGCCGTAGGGGACCGCACCGCCACTTCCCAGCAATTTAAGGACACTGTTGCTCCTGGGGTATCGGCGAGGACCATTCGCAACCGTCTCCATGAAGCTGGGCTACGGTCCCGCACACCGTTAGGCCGTCTTCCGCTCACGCCCCAACATCGTGCAGCCCGCCTCCAGTAGTGTCGCGACAGGCGTGAATGGAGGGACGAATGGAGACGTGTCGTCTTCAGCGATGAGAGTCGCTTCTGCCTTGGTGCCAATGATGGTCGTATGCGTGTTTGGCGCCGTGCAGGTGAGCGCCACAATCAGTACTGCATACGACCGAGGCACACAGGGCCAACACCCGGCATCATGGTGTGGGGAGCGATCTCCTACACTGGCCGTACACCACTGGTGATCGTCGAGGGGACACTGAATAGTGCACGGTACATCCAAACCGTCATCGAACCCATCGTTCTACCATTCCTAGACCGGCAAGGGAACTTGCTGTTCCAACAGGACAATGCACGTCCGCATGTATCCCGTGCCACCCAACGTGCTCTAGAAGGTGTAAGTCAACTACCCTGGCCAGCAAGATCTCCGGATCTGTCCCCCATTGAGCATGTTTGGGATTGGATGAAGCGTCGTCTCACGCGGTCTGCACGTCCAGCACGAACGCTGGTCCAACTGAGGCGCCAGGTGGAAATGGCATGGCAAGCCGTTCCACAGGACTACATCCAGCATCTCTACGATCGTCTCCATGGGAGAATAGCAGCCTGCATTGCTGCGAAAGGTGGATATACACTGTACTAGTGCCGACATTGTGCATGCTCTGTTGCCTGTGTCTATGTGCCTGTGGTTCTGTCAGTGTGATTATGTGATGTATCTGACCCCAGGAATGTGTCAATAAAGTTTCTCCTTCCTGGGGCAATGAATTCACGGTGTTCTTATTTCAATTTCCAGGAGTGTATCTTTGACAGATGTCATACCAACCAAACAAAAAAATATTAAAGCTCGTTCACAACAAATGTTCCCTATCGACACATTTGTATCTTAACGCTCATTTCATACCGGTTCACCTGGTATACAGTATGAGGAAGGAGTGAAACGTTACAAAGGCGTTGATAAGTGAGTGTAACGACTTTAAAGATTTGAAGATGAGTACACCTAAGCTTTCGTATAACTTAACACACGGGCCACTAAAGCGTTATATCAAAGAAAGGAATATATATGTGTTACACCACCTGGAGTTGCTCTAAATTTTAAAGGCTGATACGAACTTGGTAAACAGCCGCTTTAGCTTAGACAACTACTTTATTGCTCTTAGAAGAACCAAATCAGATCCATTCTATTTGTGAAAATCCTGTCGATAAATTAAGGGTGGCGGCCGCCTGCAATGACTTACTTCGACATGTCACCTTTTTCAGGAGGGAGCCTGCCTCCTGTAGCGGCTCAATCATCCCACGTTGTTCGCCCGGCCAGCCAAGGAAATGTGCTCAGCCTCCAGGGAGTCGTATCGCAGATGGAACTGCGTCAGTGTGGCAGACGCGTAGCCTGCGGAACGTGCGCAGACGTCCGAACAGGTGACTGCCGGCCCGTAAACATTCGCACGGAATTCTGACGCTACTGCTAACGGGCAAGTTGTGGACGCCTGGCTGTATTTTGCGAGGAAACGTGTCACGATCGTCATACAAACATCCTCACTGTCAAGAGCTCTGTTACTATCGCAGACTTAACTAACGCACTCGCGTCAATAGTGACACATGTGGCACCCTTCTATAAGAACTTGCAGAATTGAAGCACTTAACACTGCTACAAAGTATCGGTGTGTGTACTTGTAAATCACCCTCGGTGTTACCGTGCTATCCTTGCTATCCCACATTTACTGTAGTGCAATATTCAGCAACACTTATATTGGCGTAACTGTGCAGTTCATAGCTTGCCGTATTTTCGTCGTGGAAGTTATAAGAGATGCTGGAAGTGATCCCCTTAAACGTGAAGTCACAGCTGCACACGGAGTGATGTTCCGAATGTGATGTGTCAGTGCAGCTTAGAGTCCTTGTATGGTGTGCGGATTGCCTTCATAGACCTTTCCCCTCGACGTACCCAATAGAAAGTAATCCGGTTGACCCAAGTCGGGTGAACCGGAGGCCAGAGTCCTCAACAGATGATGTGGTTACCGAAGATCTCCTTTAAAAAGTTCATCACCTTGTGGGCGGCATGTGCAGTCGCCCAGCCGGCCGGAGTGACCGAGCGGTTCTAGGCGCTACAGTCTGCAACCGCGCGGCCGCTACGGTCACAGGTTCGAATCCTGCCTCGGACATGGATGTGTGTAATGTCTTTAGGTTAGTTAGGTTTAAGTAGTTCTAAGTTCCAGGGGACTGATGACCTCAGAACTTAAGTTCCGTAGTGCTCACAGCCATTTGAACCATTTTTTCAGTCGCCCCATCCTGTTGGAACTAGGCATCCTCAATTTCGTCCTCATTCACTTCACCTAGAAAGGGCTCCAGAATGCATGTGCAGTACCGTTCCACATTTATGGTGTCCTGTAATAGGATGGGCCCAATGATGCGTTTACGAGTCACGGCGCACCAGACACCAAACTTTTGATCATGCAGTAGCGACACTTTAAATTCATGAGGATTCTCCGTAGTCCACACAGGACTGCTCTGATTATTCACGTAACCGGAGAGGTGAAACCACGCCTCATCCGTGAAAAACGTTATGTCAAAAAACCCCTCACCATTGTCCTGCAGCAAGGACAGAAACCAGTCGCAAAAGTTCACAAGCGCCGGGCGATCGGTGTCTCTCAGTTCATGAATGACCGACATTTTGTACAGATACATGGTCAGTGACTTCCGGAGAATCTCGTGAGCGGAACCCAAGGACACTTGGGCTTGCTGAGCTAGCCTCTAACCGACTTCTTTGTGCTTTGCAGCATTATGTCTAACACCACCAGTACCTTCTCCTCGAATGTAAATGTGGATGGCCTGCCTGAGTTTGGACCCATATGAACGCTTGCGGTCTTTCGAAACTTGGTGATGAGGTTCCGTACAGCATTGTGGTTAGGCATCTTTACTCCTGTGGACTTTCCTGAAAATGTTGCTTCTATGCTGAGGTAAATTTGTCTCCATTGTGGAACACATGCTCCACAAGATACACTGATTGTTCAGTCGTCAGCATAATGACCTGGATCACAATGATGTTACGCAAGTCGCTGGTATTAAATCAAACCGGATCTGAGAACAAATACAAATACCAGGTCAAATATGGTTCAAATATGTTAAACAATGAAGAAGGTTGTATTTATAATTTACAATCAAATCAGTCATTACTTAGCACATGACAACATGGTACTGCATAGTTACTTCCTGAACACCCGATGTAAGCAGCTTCGAATCTTGTGCATGCTGCATCTATTCTGTTACAGCGCTGTTCACAATACAGTCTCCAACGTCGTAGTATGCAGCTGCACGAGAGACGAGGGCTCCTTACTTTTAATGCAGCGTTATGTAATCAACATTTCTCAAAATAGTCAATAGTCAATAATCAAATGACATGAATCTGGAATTTAAAAACTTCCGATTACTTACGTTATCCAAGTTGACGGCCCCAGGCGAGGCGCAAAGCTTTGTGTTGTGCAGTCATCACGGGTACACAAGTAGGCATTCAGCCCCGAAAACCCCCCCCGTTGCGTTGAATTTTTCGCATGCTGACACTTGTTGATGGCCCAGCATTGAAATCTGCAGCTATTTGCAGAGGGGTTGCACTCCTGTGACGTTGAAAGATTCGCTTCAGCCATCGTTGGTCCCGTTCTAGCTGGATCTTTTTCCGGCCGCACAGATGTCGGAGATTTGACTGTTTTATCGCATTCCTGATATTCACGGTCCACTCGTGAAGCGGGCGTACGTTAAAGTCCCCACTTCATCACTACCTCAGAGATGCTGCGTCCCATCGCGCGTGCACCGACTGCAACACCAAGTTCAGACTCACTTAAACCTTCATACCTGCCGTTGCAGCAGCAATAACAGATCTAACAACTGCGCCGGACACTCGCTGTCATATATAGCAGCACCGTATTCTGTCTGTTTACATATCTCTGTATTTGAATACGCATGCATTTACCAATTTCATTGGCTCGTCATTGTAGTCCACATTAAGGGCCACTACGTCGCGTCTATCCTGAATGGCCTCGTTGATGTCGGTGTATTTCAGAACAGCCCCTCGACTGGGAGCAAATCCTGGGGGAAGAAATCCAGAGCTGCAGTAAATTTTGATGTCAGTATCGAAGTTGTAAATGAGACGAATTTAACATTGTTTCACTCCTCAAAATCCGCTTAGTAGTTTAGGAGGAATTAGAACATTGACAACATCGAATTTATCTGTTTACAAGATGGAACTGATAGCTGTGGAATGAAGAGGTTCACCCTGTTACATGCCGGCCGCGGTGGCCGTGCGGTTCTAGGCGCTTCAGTCTGGAACCTCTTGACCGCTACGGCCACAGGTTCGAATCCTGCCTCGGACATGGATGTGTGTGATGTCCTTAGGTTAGTTAGGTTTAAGTAGTTCTACGTTCTACGGGACTGATGACCTCATAGGTTAATCCCATAGTCCTCAGAGCCAACAAACAAATCATCATCGTGTTAACAATGTCGAATTTTGTACCAGAAACTGATGATTTACGGAGAGCATTAATTTTTTGATTTCATTTGAAAAAAAGTGCTGCAGAGTCGCATCGAATGCTTGTCGAAACATATAGTGATCATGCTCTATCAGAAGCAACATGCAAAAGATGGTTTCAACGGTTCAGAAATAATGATTTTGATGTAAGAAATGAAGAACGTGGAAGAACACCAAAAAAATTCGAAGACGTCGAACTGCAAGCAATATTGGATGAAGATGATACTCTGGGTCAGAAGCAAATGGTAGCAATGCTAAATGTTGCACAACAAACAATTACTGACCGTTTGAAAGCTATGTGAAAGATCCAAAAGTGTGGAAAATGGGTGCCACATAAATTGAATGAAAGACAGATGGAAAACCGAAAAACCATTTGTCAAATTTTGCTTCAAAGACATGAAAGAAAATTAATTTTGCCGCGGGACTGCTACGGTCGCAGGTTCGAATCCTGCCTCGGGCATATATGTGTGTGATGTCCTTAGGTTAGTTAGGTTTAAGTAGTTCTAAGTTCTAGGGGACTGATGACCTAAGATGTTAAGTCCCATAGTGCTCAGAGCCATTTGAACCATTTTTGAACCCTGTTACACCGAGCTATCACGTCAACCCGTTACGGATGTACAGCTTGACGCAGGTATTAGCGTCAACTTACAAAAGCGGAGTAGTAGAGGAAGATTTAATTTTGGCTCATGCTAATCACTGGAGCTCGGATTTACATGCACTTTGAAGTATAAATTCATGCATGCATCTATGCACTTTATGTATGATGCCTAAGCTCTAACACTATTAAAGAGTGCATAAAAAATAAAATTTGCCATTCACCATCAACTATTTTGTCTTCTTCTTAATTCTGATGGAATCAAATTTTAAATTTATTCATAAACTCACTCATTTACAAAATCTGTGTTTATTATTCTCTCTCTCTCTCTCTCTCTCTCTCTCTCTCTCTCTATATATATATATATATATATATATATATATATATATATATATATATACACTCCTGGAAATTGAAATAAGAACACCGTGAATTCATTGTCCCAGGAAGGGGAAACTTTATTGACACATTCCTGGGGTCAGATACATCACCTGATCACACTGACAGAACCACAGGCACATAGACACAGGCAACAGAGCATCCACAATGTCGGCACTAGTACAGTGTATATCCACCTTTCGCAGCAATGCAGGCTGCTATTCTCCCATGGAGACGATCGTAGAGATGCTGGATGTAGTCCTGTGGAACGGCTTGCCATGCCATTTCCACCTGGCGCCTCAGTTGGACCAGCGTTCGTGCTGGACGTGCAGACCGCGTGAGACGACGCTTCATCCAGTTCCAAACATGCTCAATGGGGGACAGATCCGGAGATCTTACTGGCCAGGGTAGTTGACTTACACCTTCTAGAGCACGTTGGGTGGCACGGGATACATGCGGACGTGCATTGTCCTGTTGGAACAGCAAGTTCCCTTGCCGGTCTAGGAATGGTAGAACGATGGGTTCGATGACGGTTTGGATGTACCGTGCACTATTCAGTGTCCCCTCGACGATCACCAGTGGTGTACGGCCAGTGTAGGAGATCGCTCCCCACACCATGATGCCGGGTGTTGGCCCTGTGTGCCTCGGTCGTATGCAGTCCTGATTGTGGCGCTCACCTGCACGGCGCCAAACACGCATACGACCATCATTGGCACCAAGGCAGAAGCGACTCTCATCGCTGAAGACGACACGTCTCCATTCGTCCCTCCATTCACGCCTGTCGCGACACCACTGGAGGCGGGCTGCACGATGTTGGGGCGTGAGCGGAAGACGGCCTAACGGTGTGCGGGACCGTAGCCCAGCTTCATGGAGACGGTTGCGAATGGTCCTCGCCGATACCCCAGGAGCAACAGTGTCCCTAATTTGCTGGGAAGTGGCGGTGCGGTCCCCTACGGCACTGCGTAGGATCCTACGGTCTTGGCGTGCATCCGTGCGTCGCTGCGGTCCGGTCCCAGGTCGACGGGCACGAGCACCTTCCGCCGACCACTGGCGACAACATCGATGTACTGTGGAGACCTCACGCCCCACGTGTTGAGCAATTCGGCGGTACGTCCACCCGGCCTCCCGCATGCCCACTATACGCCCTCGCTCAAAGTCCGTCAACTGCACATACGGTTCACGCCCACGCTGTCGCGGCATGCTACCAGTGTTAAAGACTGCGATGGAGCTCCGTATGCCACGGCAAACTGGCTGACACTGACGGCGGCGGTGCACAAATGCTGCGCAGCTAGCGCCATTCGACGGCCAACACCGCGGTTCCTGGTGTGTCCGCTGTGCCGTGCGTGTGATCATTGCTTGTACAGCCCTCTCGCAGTGTCCGGAGCAAGTATGGTGGGTCTGACACACCGGTGTCAATGTGTTCTTTTTTCCATTTCCGTGAGTATATATATATATATATATATATATATATATATATATATATAAAAAACCGAGTTTACCCAAAAGTATGTTAACATTTGAAAATGCACCAGTTCATGGTACAAAGCAGGTACAAAACTAGAACGTAAATCTGGTGCCTGAAGTGACACGGGCTTTTATTGAAAGAAAAACCGAGTGAAAAATTAGCCAACAGATGACGATGGACAGCAGCACGTCACTGCCGCCGCCTGGGAATAGTGAGAGGAGCGAGAGGTACCCCAGTATGTTACCGAACCCCTTTATCCATTGCCTCGCTCATAAACACCTTCTGGTAGGTACGGCTTTTATGCAGGATGGCGCTCAGTCCCGTATTCATAAACGTGTGATTGATACCTTGCGCACATAGTTCGATGAAGATCGGTTGCTGAGCCGCCACATCTGTCATGCTAGACCACCCGGGTCCCGGTACCTCAATGCTCGTCTGTAGTGATTGTAGGGTTACCCGAAATCGCAGGTCTACTGCGATCGCCGGCCGTGGTGGCCACGCGGTTAAAGGCGCTACAGTCTGGAACCGCGCGGCCGCTACGGTCGCAGGTTCGAATCCTGCCTCGGGCATGGATGTGTGTGGTGTCCTTAGGTTAGTTAGGTTTAATTAGTTCTAAGTTCTAGGCGACTGATGACCTTAGAAGTTAAGTCGCATAGTGCTCAGAGCCATTTGAACCATTTGAACCATTCTACTGCGATCATCTGACCTCATTAGGGATGCTAAAAGACAACATCCAACGGAAATTTCTTGCCATAGCTCCTGATATGCTGCACAGCATTGTCCCTCGACTACAGGTATTATTGATGACTGACTACCGACATGATGAGCATTTATTATAAAGAACATTGTTTTTGCTAAAAATCAATTGTTAAGCTAATTATTGCTTTTATATCATATGAAGGGCCCTCTGTTGGTCATTTGATGGACGTCTCAGGTTTCATCAAAACCCCATGTAATTTCAAGCATTTATATCAGTTTTCTCATCTCAACCTACATGGCTCCGTGAAGTACTGAACTTTCAAATGTTGTCGGACTTTTGGTCACACCTGATTTAAGCATTAGGTTCTTTTTGTTGCAATAAGTAACTAAATATTTTCACAGTTTTCTATCACTTAATATGTTTTCATGTGAAAAGAAAGATAGCTCTACTTCATGTGGCTTTACAGAACAGAAGCGAAAAGATGTTATGTCAACTGAAGAATAAGCATGTAGCTACTTTTCAAATTACTCTTTCAGCACCTTACTCACATACAGAAGAAACACTAAACTAGCATTCCTCGCTCCAATTTTCTCGTTTCCATTACGAAGATATTTTTCTATTTCTCTTCGTATGTCTCTGGTGACATATGCTTCGTATACTTTCGGGGCAGATGCTACAAGCACCCCATTTTCTTCCAGATGTGTGATTTTAGATGATAGTGTACTGAAATAGTTCTTAATAAAGGCTAATTTACACTGGAGACTCTTCTAATTGGAAGCACTAGCTGCAGTAGTGATACTTGTTGCTTCGTTTTTGTCCATCACAGGGAGAATCTTTTCACATCTTCTAAATGATCACTGTAACATAGGTCTGTCCATGTTCCCCAACCGTCGAGGATTAGCTCTTAGAGTAAAGGAGTATCTTGCGTCATATGAATAAATAATTTCACTCTTGATGACGCCTTCAAAAATACTTTTTTTCGGAGGAAATTACGCCATTTACTTGTGGAAAATCGGCTCGAATTTTCACTGCCAGCCGGTGAAGAGCTTATGCTAAACAAATCTTAAGAACTACCTTAGGTGAACATATTTCAAAACTCTTGGTGACCTTAATCACCTATTCTGCTGCATCTGTAACTCGAAGCCAAGCTTTGTTCGTATATCGTAATGTCAGCGTTAGAATTATCATGCTCAAAACAAAGTTTGTGCTGCATAAAGAACTAATACCTTTTTCCTAATTCCCTTTGTCTCCTATTTTATACATGTAAACTACTAATAGTCTGCTTCACTTTCCTGCCTAGAGGCATTGGATGATCAGGTCATGTCGTCGGTGTGCTACTGAAATCTGTTTTGAAATAATAAGTTCAAATGGCCCTGAGCACTATGGGACTCAACTTCTGAGGTCATTAGTCCCCTAGAACTTAGAACTAGTTAAACCTAACTAACCTAAGGACATCACAAACATCCATGCCCGAGGCAGGATTCGAACCTGCGACCGTAGCGGTCTTGGGGTTCCAGACTGCAGCGCCTTTAACCGCACGGCCACTTCGGCCGGCAAATAATAAGTAACAATAACTTCATTGTGTTTTATTTCGAAAAATTTCATCTAACCCTTTTGGCTACTAAACGATGAAACCTCTCTAGGCATGTGTCAGTCTGTTAAATTAGTTGGAACTGATCAGCTTGGTGACGTAACGACCGTGTGCCATAAGCGCGTTATAGTTTATATTATAAAGTACGTTATGGGTACGTGCAGTTTGTAATTATTTCTATTATTACGCAAATCATTCCATTGCACTGAAACCTACCACGAAACACGGTTTTGTGTCACCAGTATCCCCCACTTTTTAACGACGGCTTCTGAGCCGGAGAGGCAGATGCTTTAGTTTCACAAAGAGAACTGGCATTTAATTAATTTAAAGTGTTACACGCAACTGGGGAATCTTCAATCTTTTCAACTCATTAATTGTAAACCCTACGTTAAGTATTTTCATTATTCTCTAGTTGTCTTCAAGGTTTTATTTCCTTCCTTCAAAACATTTTAAAAAACCATCGCTGTCGGAAGGAGTTAACATTACAAACTATGAACAAGAGATTTCCTAATTGTTTTAGTGTCCCACAAAACACGTCATGCAGCACGAAGAACCCTAGGAATGGTTGAATGTTTTTTTTTCTTTTCTTTTAGTAGCCTCGGGACAATGAGGTGTGGTGTTCCTGATTCAGGTTCAGTCATTTTTCCCACTACGACGTTGGCAATAAATCTCCCACACGCGTCGGATATTTCATCTACATACCACAACAAGTCTGAGTCGCTGATGTCGTCTATTATTTCTTGTATTACATGAAAAGAATTATTTCATTGAATATTAATAATGTTCATGGGTGTAATTTGGAGGTCTCACTTTTTGGTGGAGCATGTTTATATAAATATATAAAAATATGTTGCTTGATATTAAGCCATACTGAATTACGCTCTGTGGCACTAGAGGCCGTAGATAGTTTTATGTTTCCATTTTCAGTATTTTTGTCTAGTGCATTTGAAAGGTTTAAACAATTGACAAGTTTGTTTGAATCATTGGAGGGGGTCTGGGTAGTTGACGTAAAAACTAATTTCATTGAATAAAATTTTAAACTCACCTCTTCACAAACTTTGCAAAGATAGTTTTTCTTTTTTATTGATTCATCAGTATTATTTCGACGAATATTTTTCCAGGAACATTCGAAATTCAAAATAAGTTAACTTAATCAAAGGGATGTTGACTGATGCTGCTGCTTTGCAAATATCTTTCGAAAAATTATCATTTCCATTTCTGTTTGCAGAAACTTCTGCTGGTAATGTTGTTTGGGCCTTAAAGACGTTCTTGTTGATTGTGTTTCTAAGAGCAGTTGTTTATATATGTGTAATCTGGAATTATTTGTCGCAGGGCACCAATAACAATGGTATAAACATAATATGAGTGCATTTTAGTTAAATAAAAACAAGAATCACAAACTCTAAAATCGCACTGCTTTTCAAAATATTCACACATTCGACACAGTACTATATTTACAGTTGTCTGTATTTCCAGCTGTTGTTATAATAGGATTTCTATCAACACACCGTCGAAGCGAAGAACCATTTCTGCTTTTGTCCTTTGACACTGTAACACAACGCTTCTCCTTCTTACACTTCAGAAATTGTACAAGCTGCTACATGGTCCCGAATCGAGCAGTGATCCAGAAAGTTTAGAATAAATTTCCTTATTTCCGTGTATAACCACAAACTTATTACGCCTTCAGACAATCGTTTTCTGTGAGTGATAACCATCTTCAGATCTGTTTAAAAACATCGCTTTTTATAATAGAGCCATAGTGACGTCGTCAAAAGATTGTGATCATAGATTCAACTTCAGAAATTACGTGTGACAGCAGACTAGTTACAAATTTGGAGTTAAGTGAAAGTGACACTTTTTAATTCTTGGAAATGTTATGATTGCGGCAAACGACTTCGTCTGTAACATAATACAAATAATATCGAGTTTGATGATGCGACGGTTGAACCAAACTTTAAAGATTTGCTGGATGATTATTGAATGCCTTTTAGTTTCGGTCCAGCTGTGGAGCGGCGTATTTCATTGTATTACGTCGTGAACTGTTTACTGATGGCATCTGTTTTGTCTTTTTAGGTGTCCTTTTATGTGTGTAGAAACATGATATAGAACATTCGTTTTACACAGACATAGCAATAAAAGAAAAATTTTCTCGCGCCTTTCTCCTCTTAATGTTTCGTTGTGCCATATATTAGTACTTCGAGAATCACTGCTGAAAAATCATAATATATGCATAAATACGCACAAAATAATTAAATACGTATTAACCCGTATACGGGCATTTTGTGCGCTATCATGCAAGTATGCAAAAATATGAGCTCTACTAAACATACTTGGCTGCATGTAGTTGGACTGACACACCATCTGGTATAAAAAGGACGTATCATCTAAGGAAGAGTCAGCAATTAATTACTGTATTAGCTCTGCTCCTGTTTCTCCTAGAGCCCCGAAAGACAGGTGAGCGTAAAAATCTGATTGCATTTGTAGAACAGAGAACTGAGGTATTAAAATATTTGTTAGTGTCAAGATATACTCTTATATTGTTAGGTTACATCAGCAACCAATATCGACAAGAAATCACAAAAAATTTGATCATAAGAAATTCCTTAACATTTTATTAATGCCATAAAGTGCTCGAAATGATCACCGGCTCTTATAATAGACGTTTACACCCTTTGGTGCCGGGATGTCTCGATAGACTGAAAAGATTTCTTCGGTACCATGGCACATGTTACAACAACGCGATGTTTCAACTTCTCTTAAGTCGTCATAGTTTGGAATATAATTTATCGTTACCGCAGAAAAACGTCGAAAAAAATGTTCACTGGAATAAAATTACGTGAAAGTGCAGGTCATTCGATGAGGCTTTCGGGTTCTCTACAGAGACTACAAAAGAGCTGGGTGAGCGCTTTCGTAGCCGACATCGAACATCCAGTCTGCCACCGATCGTGCTAGTACACATAAGTCTACGTATCTGAAGCGGTACGTATTTCTAGGACCAATGGTAGTACATCAGTGTGAAACTGTTCATATCTCTTAGCCGTCAAAGTTTCTTCAATGAAGTAAGCATCAATCATATTCGATAAAATAATCCAGCATGAAACATTCACACTCATCTGCCTCTGAATTTTAGTCCCCCTGGATAATCGAGGATTATGACGCTCAGTAAAGCGTTACACTCAACTTTTCATGGTTTGTAAACGTAACTTTACCCGTGAAAAGAGTTCTTTGAAGAATGAACGTCTCCTACTGTTGCACATTAGAAACGAGCTATAGTATTCCATACGCCTTTTGCAGACTCGCTGGTTAAGTGACACATACATTGACGGGACAGTGCTCATGGGATAGCGATACGCACGTGTACAGATGATGGCAGTAGCGCGCAAACAACGTACAAAAGGGCATTGCTTTGAGCGGAGCTGTCATTTGTACTCAGGTGATTCGTGTGAAAAGCTCCCAAACTCGTTTAGTTTTGGAAATCTTTAGAAATTTCAATATTCCGAGACCCAAACTGTTAGGCGTGTTTCGAAAATCCCATTACCTCGCACCACGCAACGCAGGGGTCGACGGCCTTCAATTAACGACCGAGAATTGTGGCGTTTCCGTAAAGGTGTCAAGGCTGACAGACAACCGACACTGCATGAAATAACAGCAGAAATCAATGTGGGACGTACGGCGAACGTACCCATTATTACAGTGCGATGAAAACTGGCGTTAATGGCCTATGGCAGAAGAAGACCAACACAAGTGCCTTTGCCAACAGCACGACATCGCTTTCAGCACTTCTCCTGGCCTTAGACGTATTGAAAACCATGTCCCGGCTTAGGTAGGTAAGAGCTGATGGTAGGGCTTGAGTGTTGCGCAGAACCCACGAAGCCTAGGACCTAAATTGCCTCTGCGGCTGATCCCGGCGGAGGTTCGATTCCTCCCTCGGGCAAGGATGTGTGTGTTTGTCCTTAGGATAATTTAGATTAAGTAGTGTATAAGCTTAGGGACTGATGACCTTAGCAGTTAAGTCCCATAAGGTTTCACACACATTTGAACATTTTTGAACCTAAGTTGCAACAAGGCACTTTTCATGCTGGTGAAGGCTCCATAACGATATAGACTTTGTTTGCACGGAATGTACTGGGCTCTCCGGTCCAACAGAACAGATCATTGACTGGAATGATTATGTTTGGCTACTTGGAGACCATCTGCAGCCATTCGTGGACTTCATGATCCCAAACATGTAAACGAGTCGCAGTTGTTCGCGTTTGGTATGAAGAACATTCTCGAGAGTTCCAGCGAATGATTCGACCATCCAGATCGCCGTACATGAATCATATTCAATATTTATGGGCTGTAATTGAGAGGTCAGATCGTGCGGAAACTTCTGCATTGCCAACACTTCCGCAGTTATGGACGGGTATAGAGCCAGTATGGCTCCGTATTATTGTAGGAGACATCCCACGAGTTGTTCATGCCACGTCGAGCTGTCACACTTCGCCGGACAGAAGAATGTACGACACGATGATAGGAGGTTAACATGACTTTTGTTATGTCAGTGTAATATTATTGGCTGCAGTTCACGCTCAAAATGCGAACAACCCTGTACTGAGTTATTTAACTGATAATTTCTCCACAGCTAACATATGGCGTAGGAACAACTGCTACCAGATCAACTATTTAGTTGCATAGCATTGAAGAGCCCTCTGATTAAAGAGTTTTGGCTCATTCGCTGTATTGTCATTCTTGTCGGACACCATCTATCAGGATACATTTGTGTGTAGAGTTCAAGTGCCCTCTCCGTGTTCCTCCTACGTTTTCCGTAAAGAAATAGCATTTTAGGGTCTCTTGGTTTATGAAAGAAATTTATTACTGCAATGTAAACAGTACTTGTACTACAAGAATGGCACGTAGAGAATAAAAGCTAAGTTTCCTCTCTGTCCCTCACGCACCAGTAAGGCGGTCTCCATATTGTCCGATATCTCGTACATCGAGGACACAACTGACATGGGATGCGTCCTGACACCTTGCCGGACCTCCTCTTGCCCGTCGTAGAGCAGCAACTCGACGTGGCATGGTCCCAACAAGTCGTCGAAAGTCCTCTGCAGACATACTCAGCCGTATAGAAGTCCGTAATTGCGAAAGTGTTGCAGGTGTAGGAATTTGTGCACAAACTGACCTCTCGATTATGTTCCGCAAATGTTCGTTGGGATTGATATCGTGATAATTCGCTCGAATTATTCAGGATTTTCTTCAAGCCAGTCGCGAACAACTGTGGCTCAGTGGCACGGCGCACCATCGTCCATACAAATTTACATCGTTGTCGTCTGGAAACATGAATTCCTCGAATGGCTGAGGATGGTCTCCAGGTAGCCGAAAATATTTCCAATCAATGATCTGTTCAGTTTGACCAGAGGGCAAAGTCAGTTCGATGAAAACACAGCCCGCACCACAATGGAGCCACCACCAGCCTGCACAGTGCTTTGTTGATAACTTGCGTCCATGGCTTCGCTGGGTCTGCGCCGCACTCGAACCTTACCATCCGCTCTTACCAGCTGAAGCTGGGACTCATCTGACCATGTCACGGTTTTACAGTCACCTAGATTCCAAACGGTACCGTCACGAGCATAGGAGATTCGCTGCAAGCGATGTCGTGCTGTTAGCAGAGGAACTCTCTTCGGTTGTCTGCTGCCATTGCTCATTAAGGCCGCATTACGCCGCACTGTCCTATCGCGTACGTTCGTCGTACTTTCCACTTTGATTTCTTCCGGTATTTCACGCGGTCTTACTTTCCACTTAGCACTGACAATACGCAAACAGAACAGCTCTCGTTCGTCGAGTAAAGGACATCAGCCACTGCGTTGTCTGTGGTGAGAGGTAAGGCCTGAAATTTAGTATTCGCGGTACACTCTTGACACTGTGGATTTCGGAACATTTGCATTCCCTAACGATGTCCGAAATGGAATGTCCAACGCGTCTAGGTCCAACTACCATTCCGCGTTCAGAGTCCGTTAATTCCTGTCTTATGACCATAATCGTGTCAGAACATTTCCCCATGAATCACCTAAGTAAAATTCTCAGCTCAGCTAGTGGACTTCCGTTTTATAGCGTACTCGTTATTACCGCCATTTGTACACGTGCATCAAGCTATCCCATGACTTTTGTCGCCTCAGTGTATATGGTTAACTGGGTATGAAAGCAAGAGCTTCTGCCGGTCGCGGTGGCCAAGCGGTTCTAGGCGCTTCAGTCCGGAACCGCGCGACTGCTACGGTCGCAGGTTCGAGTCCTGCTTCAGGCATGGATGTCTGTGATGTCCTTAGGTTGGTTAGGTTTGAGTAGTTCTAAGTTCTAGGGGACTGGTGATGTCAGATGTTGGGTCCCAAAGTGCTCACAGCCAAGAGCTTCTGTATAAGACAGAAAACGATTTCGTGATCAAAACAGATGAGATCTAAGTTATGAATACTGTTATTACTACGAAACTAGCAACCAGAAGAAGGAACCCCGTCGACTATCTTATATAACTACGATACTGACAACAGAAATTACTGTAGTGTGATCTGAAAAAGTAAAGTTGATACCGGTACATCTATAACACTAGTCAACAGCCATTTTACATCTGGGATGTGATACATCAACTCCGAATATACCTTTCAAAATGTTCTAGCCCGTACCACTGAGGTTTTTCAGGCTTTTATTTTTCGTATTCAGTATATTGCTTTTTGTTGTTCTTCTGTTTTGATCTTTAATTGTTCGTTTTGGATATGCAGAGAACTAGAATATCTACAAATCGTCAGTAAATGGTTGGTGTGGTAATTCAGTGGTGTGAAAGAGATCCTCAGTGAGTGATTCCTGTGAAAGATACTGCAAAGTTTTTGTGTTTAAAACTTACACTACGAAAAATGGCAACTAGTAAATCTTGTTCCTGTCTAAACGACTCCGACAATTTTTGTTATGTGTGTGGGAAATTCACTCCAAAAGCCCATAGAAAACCAATCATTGATTTTGTTAAGAAAGCATATAATTTGTGTTTTGATTGTCCTGTTGGTGATCAAGATAAAAATGTTGCACCTCATAGGCCTATTACCTGTACAACCTATAGTACAACCTTAACCGAGTGATTGAAAGAAAAATGACGAGCCATGCCATTCGCTGTACCAGTTGTAGCATCGCAGCTTGACAGTACTGTCGGAGCCGGCGCCTCGAATATTTCTGCGCCTTGAACGCCCAGGCCGCCGACCATTGAAGACCGTCAGGAGGACGTTACAAGCGGCAAGTGGGCACAGGGGGGCAAGTCTTCTCGTTTAGGATTACTTATAGTTTTTACTTGGTGCCGAACGTTACACCGAGCTGTTGACAGCTAGCTCTATCGGCAAACATTCAGTATACTTAGACGCACGCCCGTGTCGTGCCTTGCTTATAGTTAGCCACGCCTGCCACAGGCTGTCAATAGTGTAGCATTTCTTCACCGATAAGTTGAGTGTACTATATTTATTTAGAGTGCGCATGAGCCAACTTTCCTTGCATGCCCAGACTCTTACGGCAACAGATCCTTTGTTCACTTTCCACCCACTCACCGTTTGCTGTGAGGACATGAAATTCGACTCCTCAGAACATAACGGCTACCAACTTGCATCGTAATATCCGGGGTAATGTAACTCGTCCACTTGTGGAATTTGACAAGAGAAATGAACACCGATTGTTCAGTTGCGTGAATCCACACGTCAGCACACGACAACCTGAAAGGGAGATTAGCATTGCAAAAACTATTGCACATCTCACACTAACACGTCACCAGTTCCAGTTTTATAATATACAATTACACAAGGAATTGCGCTTGAATGGTTCCCAGAAATGTGTATAATGGTTCAAAGGACTCCGAGCACCATGGCACTTAGTATCTGAGGTCATCAGTCCCCTAGACCTTAGAACTACTTAAACCTAAGTAACCTAAGGACATCACACACATCCATGCCCGACGCAGGATTCGGACTTGCGACCATAGCGGTCTCGTGGTTCCAGACCGAATCGCCCAGAACCGCTCGGCGACACTGGCCGGCAAAATGTGTATAATTCAGTCAGTGTTCACAGAAGAAATTCATCTCCACCCAGAGCTTCATCTCCTATATTCTTTTTACCGATGAATGTTCGCCCTCAGACTGGTTCTAGGCGCTTCAGTCCGGAACCACGTGGCTGCTACGGTTGCAGGTTCGAATCCTTCTTTGGGCATGGATGTGTGTGATGTCCTTAGGTTATTTAGTTTTAAGTAGTTATAAGTATAGGGTACTGATGCCCTCAGATGTTAAGTCCCATAGTGCTTATAGCCATTTGAACCATTCGCCTCAAACAAACAGAAGTATATCCAAAACACGTGCATTAGTAGTTCAGCGAAAACGCATGATGGATTACGCAAGTGGAACATCAGCGTCAATGTAGATTTAATGTCTGGTGTGGGATGCTTATTACCACAATTGTAGCCCTTATTTCACCAACGGTTACCTAAATGACAGGGCGTACTTACCTTTCTTACAAAAGTTCTTCTTCTTTGTCTGTATGAACTGCAGATAAGCAACAGAATGCTTACGTGGTACGAACGCGCTGCATATTCAGTACATAAGACTTTTTGTAAACACAGTGTTCTGCACCGAAGGTATCCTGCCAGATCGATTGGTCACGGAACAGACTAAAATTTACTTTAGTTATGAGAGTAAACCGATTGTTCTGTACTGACAAGTTACTGTGTAACTGCAATATATGATCTAAAGATGGGCAGCTAGCCTGAAACCGGTCATTGAAAATAAAAAAAATAGCGATCAAAGACTAAAATGCCATATTTTTACTGAAAGAATAAGTCTTTTATTTAGTTGCACAGACAGATCACATCTCCAAGAAAACAAGTAATACAGATCACATCTCTAAATAGAAGAAAGCGACAAGCATATGGCATACAAAGAATAAGTCTTTCATTTACTTGCACAGGCAGATCACATCTCCAAGACTAGAATAATAGTGAAATGGTAATGATTTGCCGATTTACATAGTGTAATTCTTGAGTAGTAAAAAAATATTTGAATAATTTTGGTGTAGCTGTCCCTCACTTTGGGAGTGTCACATGTGTTTTCTTTCCCGATAAAAAGTAAAAGACCGATTTCCGTTGTTACTTGATGTCGGATGAATAATTAAATGGGTACTCTTCCTTTGGGCTCATACCACCTACACAAGATATACTGAAAGTTGAAAGTATTGCTGAAATAAAAGAGAAAATGTATTCGACATGCAATGGATGAGACAAGTAGAGTATATGAAAAGCTGTTACAGTGCAATCGTGATGCATGGCAGCACACTCTTTGCTACACACAGTACGTTTGTATTACGTCACAGCCTAATAATGTCTACATTATTTAAAAGTAAAAGCGCGAGAAGATAATTATGGAACGGCTCGTAGTACACAACCAGTCCAGCCAGGAATTTGTGCGAAGGAATGTTTCATGACCTTGCCTCTCTTTGTGAGCGGCGGCGCGGAGAGGGCTGGTTTGCAAGTCTGCAGCGGCGCGCGCCGCTGTTTGCCGTGAGTGATGCGCCGGGCCCAGTGTGGCGTGCAGTGGAGACGGCGCCGCTGAATATTTCAGCCGCCTGGAGGGCCGCGGGTTGTCGTCCCGCTGTACACCGGCCTGCAGCAAAGCGCGCCAGAACAATGGCGGACAACCGAGGCGCCGGCCCACTCCGGCGCTCGGCCAGTGCCCGGCGAGGGGGTGGGCGGCGCGGCCCGCACGGTCAGCGGGAGCCGGCCGGCCGCCCTTGGCAACAGGTCGCGAGCGCTGCACGCCGGTGTGTGCACGTAATCGAGTTCACGCTGCCGTTCCCAATTCCGTTTCCCAGTTCCCTCTCAAAGTCGTGCAAGGGCACGTATTCAGCAGTGAAACGTTGCACATCACACAGTGATAGCTCACTTTTCGTGACGGTCGCGATGCTTAAAATACATCATGGATTTGATGGGGCTGTTATTTGATAAAAATCTTTAATTCTTTACTTCTGGTCACTTTCGGCCACACGTCCATTATCGTCATGTGTTTAAGATTATTCACAGATGGATATCAAAACTGTAAAACCAGCAATTACAGCAAATAGTGAAATGTTCTTCAATTGTGTGGGAATATTGTCCGTAACTGCTATACAATACTTGAGAGTATTTTCGTTCTGTCGTTGCAACTACAAAAAACGCGTGTCTTCTTTTTTTCACCTGACGCATCAGCTTGATTTCTTGCCTACATCGCGAAATGCCATCTGCTAGCACATCGTTGATGTTTTTCTTCTGTATACACTGATAGTTGTGGTCTAATGTATAGTTGCTCAGCAGCATTCTTCTTTTATATGTTTTTCGCAGCACAATTATTCTCATACGATTTATTTCAATTAAAACTAATACATATTAGTTGAACTTACATTAGTAAGGACTAATGTACCATCGCCGTTTTCAGAATTGTCGGCATAGATCCATGTGTCAAAAATAAAGTATAGCCATAGAATTAGGGTTTGTCACGTAAATATAAAATAGCTCGTGGATCTTGCAAAGCTCACAACCGACTGAGTGTAATCGGCGAGCGTAGCTGCTCTGAAAACAGGGCAGGTGGCGCTCGTGCGGAGAAACATGTGCCAATTGGCGTACAAAGTCAACGTGTAATTTACCAGTATTAATAACGTCCTTAGGTAGAGTAACAATAAAAAAGGAAGGAAATTAACACTCTCGTTATAACAGTATGGGAGCATTGATACAAATAATTTAGTTATACATCAAAAAAGGCAGGTGGCGCTAACGCAGAGAAACTTAGGCCCAGTGGCGTATACAGCCAAAATATATAAAAATTACATTACTATATTAGTGAAGCCCACAAACGGTATACATGTGAGAATTTTAAAATTGACAATAATGGCTCTTGTCAAGAAAGAATTATGAACACTGGTACACGATCCTGTTAATACACATTCACAGGAGAAACACAATTTTTTACAGCCAGGCAAAATCACATAAGGGCCGATGTAGTAGCAAACACACATCGTGACAAACTCACCATTACATAAGGGGTAGTGAGCTTAAAGCTCTGAAGGTGCATCGTAGCTTCTTCAGGAAATAAACCACTAAGGTTACCAGCATTAATGTTGTACCGTAAACAGTGCAGATTTAAAGCCTTCGAAAAATTGTCTACAAGCAAGGTTAACTGGTAGTTCAGTATATTACCGTCCTTCAGCTCAAGATGTTTGAAAATTTGTATCTCTTCCCACAAATCTAATCTACGCCCTTTGTCTTCTCTGTGTAGGATAACAGTGTCTTCTAAA
Organism: Schistocerca serialis cubense; assembly: GCF_023864345.2. Lineage (NCBI taxonomy): Eukaryota > Metazoa > Arthropoda > Insecta > Orthoptera > Acrididae > Schistocerca > Schistocerca serialis. The sequence goes on along the minus strand of NC_064642.1, from coordinate 102,327,212 downwards.
TGTGCTGGCATATGACTGGCTATCAGGAGGTGTTCAGCAAAAGTAGAATTGTGTATATTCGCTCCTTTTTTACCTAATAGGTGTTCTTTATATCTTGCTTTCACCGCTCTAGCGAGCTGTTGTATGTGATTGCTAAGTATGAAGTTATTGCATTTCCGTACCCTGAAAGGAACCAAATTGGTATACAGTCTGGACCGTAAGACTTACTTTTATCAGTTGATTTTAAGTTGCTTTTACTACTCCGGAGGTATCTACTTTTAAGCTACTCATGGTGGCAGCTGGTTTTGATTCGAATTTAGGAATATTTACTTCCTTTTCTTCGGTGGAGGAATCTCGGAAGGCTATATTTAATAACTCTGCTTTAGCAGCACTGTCGTCGATAGTGTTTCTATTTCTATCGCGCTGAGAAAGCATCGGTGCATACTATCAGAATGTCTTTGGATTTTCTGCCAGGTTAGAGAGAAAGATTCCTTGTGGAGATTATTATAAGCATGTCACATTTAGTGCCGCGCTGGTACTGGTTAAGCTTAAGTTAAGAGCTTACTTCATGTGGGGAAACTTACAGATTTCCCGCTACACGTAAATTACCACAACACCCGTTGCTCTCTGAGTACTTCTGCTTGTCGCCTGGGTCCACTTATAGGTAGGGCTCGATCTGATGATTTCCGATTGAAACAGTGATATAGTGCCCCCATACACTGTTCCAGAACACACGATCACCAATCTCTGGTCCTCCCGGATCCGCCGCAGCCTTAACCCGTACCAATCGGTCTTCCACGGATGCCACAGGGCTTGGATGCCACAGCTGGTCCCGAAGACCTCGGACAACACATGAAAAACGAGGTGGGGCGTCGTGTTGGAACCACATGTTCTGATGCACATGCAGTGGCACATCTTCCAAGAGCTCATGCAGTACGCTATCAAGGAATCCCAAGTACGCGGTACCAGTCAGATCTGAAGGATGAAGGTATGGTCCAGTCACACATCCATCCCAGAACCCTGCCCAAATGTTCATACCGTACCGTTCCTGAAACCGATGGGGTCGGGAGTGGGGTGGGGGTAGGATGGGGGGAGGGGGTACGGGGGGAGGGGAGGGACGCAGAATGAACTTTACATCATCCCAGACACAACTGTTGTGGAAATTGAGATCCCCTTCCCTGGTGAACTTGGCTTCATCCTTCAAAAGGACCTACCGTGGGAAGTCGGGTTTGTTTACACATTGATGCAAGAATCACCTGTAGATACGGGCTCATGACGCAACATCCTGTGGTGGCTTTTTAGTGTTACGGGTGTAGCTACAGTTTAGGCAGAACACCTGACAGTTTGTTGATCCACATTCATACTACTTGCTATATTTCCTGGTACTCGTCATCGCGTTCTCTTCCACTGCACGGAGTACAGCCTCCTAAAGCACTGGCGTGCGACACCGCCATGGAGCACCACAGTTGACGCTGTTGGTGGTGAAAGTACTCGTTTCTCATCCCCCGTGGTACAATACTGCAAAGAGGGATGTCTGGTGGAGTGGGAAACACTTCAGATACAACTGACGGGCATTGAACCGAACTTAGCCATATGACAATGTCGGTGTGTTCCGCAAATGAGTAATTCGCTATTGTCAACGGCAAAACAATAAAAAAGATATATACGTCCAGTTTCCATTCTGTACTGTAGTGGATGGTTAGTACTGTACAACACCGCAGTATGGACAAAGACAACAGGCACAAAGGCAAGTACATACCACTCTGGGCAAGTCGCAACTGAATGGCTTGTAAAGGAACCTGTATTGGGATTAGTACATCAGGTGATCGGTGAATGATATATATGATACCCTAAACAGAGGTGGTGGAAACGCATGAGATCTGAGAGTGTGTTGTGGTATTCTGCGGGTAGCGGGAAAACGGTACGTTTCAGTACATGAGTTCCTGTGATAAACTTAACCGTCCTGGTCCCTACTCAATTCTTTAACGTCTGGAAATATAATTTAGTTACAAGACAAACTCTGTAGGGTAGAAAACGCAACCTTTTGATTCACGTTACTACACGCCAGCCGCTTGGAACGCTAGTATCGGTTCTGATGTCCAAAGTTTACTTAACTCGAATAACGTATGTGTTACTTCACTAGAGCATATAGCGCCAAACGGTCTTGACCACAGTACCCAATGCTTTGCCGTCCTGAAGCCATAAGGGTCTCAACAGAGGCTCTTACAATATGATTTCTGACAACTAAAATCCATTTCATGATAAACAGAGCCGAAGGTGGCATTTGTGGGCGAAACTGTGAAGTCCTTTAATAAGGGCAATATTTACATACACTATCTGATCAAAAATATCCGGACACCTGGCTGAAAATGACTTACAAGTTCGTTGCGCCCTCCACCGGTAATTCTGGGATTCAATATGGTGTTGACCTATCCTTAGCTTTGATGACAGCTTCCACTCTCGCAGGAGTACGTTCAATCAGGTGCTGGTTTTATGTTTAATCAAGAATATTTTCAACAGATTGACGGTGTCACCATGGGTAGCCCCCGTCTCCTTTGGTGGCCAACCTTCTTATGGAGAATTTTGAGGCGAGAGCGCTTGAATCAGCTGCCCTGAAACCAACAGTTTTTTGGGGGTATGTGGATGACACTTTCAGTGTCGCCTCATGGAGAAGATAAATCAATGGAGTTTCTTTATCACCTTAACTCCATGCATAGCAACATCCTGTTCACCATGGAAATAGAGAAAGATGGTAGTTTGCCTTATTTGGATGTCCTGTTTCGAAGGAAGAATGATGGTTCTGTAGGGCATTCAGTTTACCGGAAACCCACTCATACTGATTTGTACCTGCAAGCATCGAGTTGCCATCACCCATCACAAACCATGAGTTTGCTTAAAACACTTGTTCATAGAGCTCATACTGTCTCAGATATAGATAGCTTACGTCAAGAACTCGACCATCTAAAGACAGTATTCAGCGAAAATGGGTATTCCATCCGGCAGATTAACAGGGCACTGACAGTTAAAACCAAGAAGGAGGAAGTGAATGAAGAGGAGAACATACCGGAACAATCTTTAGCTTTTCTTCCTTTCGTTGGCAGCACTTCGTTTAAAATAGCAAGAATCCTCGGAAAGTTTCAGGTAAAAGGGGTTATCCGTCCACCATCGAAGATGTCGGACCTTGTGGGATCAATTAAGGTCAGTCTGTTACTACGAAAGGCCGGAATTTACAAGATACCGTGCCAATGTGGTATGGCTTACATAGGTCAAACCACACGCACCGTGAAAGAAGGCTGCGCTGAACATCAATGTTACACCCGCCTTTTGCAGAAAAGCAAGTCCGCTATTGCTGAACATTGTATTTCTACTGGACATTCAATGGAGTATGAGAAACAATGATTTTGTCCGCAGCAACGTCTTTCTCAGACTCCATTATTAAAGAATCAGTAGAAATACGACTGGCGGAAAATCTGTTAAACCGTGACAGTAGCTACCAGCTGGACAGTGCATGGAATCCCATCATCTCCACAATTTGCTCTAATCGAAGACGACAGAGTGCGCCGACGGCCGCGGCAAACAGCAACGCAGAGGGCGACTGAGTTCCGCTATTCCACCAGCGAGGGCGCTGCCGGCGGGCAGTGTGGTTCATCTATCAAGTTTTCGACACATGCGCAGAATAGTAACAGTACGCTATATGTTGCGGACGGAGGACGTTTTCACCAGTCTGCGAAGGCTCACCTGAAGATGACTGGCAGGTGCCCAGTTAAAATATCGTGCAAAGTATTGAACGACGCCCGGCTGCAAGCCCGAAATTTGTTTGAACAGGTGCTGGTAGGTTTCTTGGGGAACAGCAGCGCATTCTTCACTTCACAGAGGACAGCTGTCGATGTCGGTCGGTGAAGCCTTGCACGAAGTTCCAAAACATCCCAAACATGTTTTATAGGATTCAGGTCAAGACTCTGTGCAGGCCAGTCCATGAAAGGGACGTTTTGACATACAACCACTCTGCCACAGGCCGTGCATTATGAACAGGTGCTCGATCTGGTTGAAAGATGTAGTCGCCATCCCCGAATTGCTCTTCAACAGTGGGTAGGAAGAAGGTGCTTACAACATCAATGTAGGCCTGTGCTTTGATAGTGCCACCCAAAACAACAAGCAGTGTAAGCCTCCTCCATGAAAAACACGACCACAGCGTAACACCACAGATTCCGAATTTTACTGTTGGCACTACACATGCTGGCAGATGACGTTCATCGGGCATTCACCAACCCACACCCTGCCATCGGATAGCCACATTGTGAACCGTGATTCGTCGCTCCATATAACGTGTTTCCACTGTTTAATCGTCCATTGTTAAAGGTCCTTACACCAAGCGAGGTGTCGTTTGCCATTTACCTGCGTAATGTGTGACTTATGAGCAGCCGCTAGATCATGAAATCAAAGTTTTCTCACCTCACGCCCAAGTGTGGTAGTACTTGCAGTGGATTCTGATGCAGTTTGGAATTTCTGTGTGATGGTCTGGATAGATGTCTGTCTATCACACGTTACGACCATCTTCAGGTGTCGGCGGTCTCTGTCACTCAACCGACGAGGTCGGCCTGTACGCTTTTGTGCTATATTTGCCCCTTCACATTTCCACTTCACTGTCACATCGGAAACAGTGGACAGGGATGTTTAGGAGTGTGGAAACGTCGCGTACAGATGAATGACACAAGTGACACCCAATCACCTGACCACGTTCGAAGTCCGTGAGTTCCGCGAAGCACCCCATTCTGCTCTCTCACGATGTCTAATGATTACTGAGGTCGCCGATAAGGAGTACCTGGCAGTAGGTGGCAGCACAATGCACCTAATAGGAAAAACGTATGTTTTTGGGGGTGTCCAGGTACTTTTGATCACATACTGTAGCTTAAATGCTATAGATGTGTAACTGACCGTTCTCACATGAAACAAGGGATTTAGTCTTGAAAAACTAATGGACATAATAAAACAGAAATAGGACCACAAACTAATCAAGGAATAAACAGTCAGAAGTAAATTTATTACAAGAAACTTGATTACTGCAGTAACAAATAGCACATTTGAAATAACAAGTAATGAAAGAATATCGCTTGATTAAAGCTGACCTTTAGCCACATATTTTCTCTTGGCTGTTTTAATAAACAACAGGAAAAAATGGAACTCCGTAAGAGCGTGGAAAAATGTAACAGGACTCCACTGAGTAAGATGTGGTAGCGAACCTGGGGTCGGAGAAGCCAGTTTAAGGAGATACGGAAGGACACTGTACATTAGAGAATTATAGTAGAGAGTGCCACAGATGAAAATTAAAAGGTGATGTTGAAACTCACGGATTGGGCGATGAAACTGCATATCCCATTTCTCTATCAACAAAATTGTCAACAGCCATCCACAGACTTGAGCTATTCTTCCGAATTAATACCAGATTCGACAAAATCGATTTACTCACATTTGTGGACGAAAATGTGAGCCTTCTTATGTAGATGATGGTTTTCCCCACAAGCCCTTCAATCCTTATTTTAGATACTTTCGAAATTATTTGTATAAAAGGCTACAAAGTCAAGAATAACATCACATAAGACTAAACTTAACTTCGCCTGAACAGGCCATGAAGACCCAACGGTACCGACTGGCCGCCACAGACGTCACTGGATGCGGATATGGAGGAGCATGTCGTCAGCACACCGCGCCCCAAGCCGTATGTCAGTTTACGAGAACGGAGACGCTACTTCTCAATCAAGCAGCTCCTCAGTTTGAATCACAAGTGCTGAGTGCACCCCGCTTGGTAACAGCGCTCCGCAGACCGGATGGTCACCCATCCAAGTGCTAGCCCAGCCCGACAGCGCCTAACTTCGGTGATCTGACAGGAACCAGTGTTACCACAGCGGCGAGGCTGTCGGTACGTCACAGAACAGTAAGAAGATGATTATAATTATTCTTAGAACAACGAATATTACCTTCTTATAAATGACAAGCCGTTTACGTTTTGGTATTTCACCTTTTAAATTAACAAAATTTTGCCGAAAAATATATAAGGGCCGATGAAAAAGTTTGCTTTCGAAGGTCGAACAGTCTAGAATCGGATTACCAACCAGGCAAAATAGCCTTGAGCATTGAGGTTGAAGGTAGCCGGCGACAAAACACCGTGTCCTCCTGTATGAAAAAATCCGTTACTACCTGCTGCTCATTCTCGTCCGATAGGAGTCGTTGACCCTTGAAGGACTTTCTAAGGGACCGAAGGCGTGGTAATACCTTGGGAGAGATTAGGTCTTCCAGGCGGCTGCTCGAGCCTCCCAGTCAAGTTGGCGTAACTTCTGCGTTATGGTGTTTGCGATTATGGGGTCCCGCGTTATTATGAAGCAGCAGCACCCCTTGTCGCACGATACCACAATGGTGGTTTTCGACAGACGTCCTGCCCCATACCCGATCTTCATTCTGTGATGGATGCCTACCGGTGTAGAAGATTAAGAGAAGATTAATAGTGCGTTGTTCCTGTTTGGACTCATTTGGTAACAGCATCACAATCATGATGTGCGTCGGAAAGACACAGAGGCCGCACTAATCCCTCACATGCATGTCAGTACTTAGACACTGACACGTAGCAGCTATTTGCACGGCTACAGAGTTTTGCAGTAAGTTTTATTCCGTTAGGTCGAGCTGTATTGGAGGCTGGCAATAAAGCCTGCAGCCCCAGCCGTTGTGTAGTCGGCTGCTGGCGGCTTAATGCCATATGTCGCAGTGTGCGGACCGTGAGAACTGCTCTGTGTGGAGCGTACTAAGATCACTTATTCATCCCACCTAAGAAAGAAAATAACTACGATAAACATGATTTTTTTGTTCTCAAATTTGGTTTAGGAACTTTTATAATTTAGAAGAACAGTGTGCAAAATTTTCATGGGGATAATTTTTATAGTTTTGAAAATATAAAAACCTATCAAAAAAAGTACTTAACCGACACTTAGTAAAGTAAATTCAGATAGGAATCATGACAGTTAAAGTTTCTTTGTTATTTGAAAACAGTAACAGCGCTCTCAGTGGGCACAAGTTATTTTTAAGGAATTTTGATTCTTAACTTGTAATAATTCTGGTTTCGTAAGGAAAATAATAATTTAAAAGTTCATATTTATATTTTGTGTTGGGGTGGGAATAGATGAGAGTGAATGTGAGTGTGTATGTGGGAATATACGTCAAATTTCAATTTTATAGTGTATTATACCATCCGTAACTAGCAAGTGTTACGTGACCAGGACGTCCTGAAAATGGTGAATCCCCCTAACTGGTAGATGACGTATGTCTAGGAGCGTTTGCTTTTGTAATAAGGCAGCCAGAAAGATAGTAAGAGGATAATTACTTCTAAAGTATATTTCAAGCATAGTTTTCTTCTAGTTTTCGATTGGTTTGGTTTTGTGGAACATTTCGTGAATTTTGCAGTATGAAATGAAGTAGAAGCATCTGCAAATGCTGATTGTAGTAAAGAGGTTTGCGCGCGCAATTGATCATGAAAGATTAATCTGATTGGATGATCACTTTGAGCAAACAATGAGAGAAAAGTCTTTCCAGCGTAATTGAATGAGTTATATGCCCTGTGAGCGAGGGCATTCAGGCAGTCGTGGACACGCTGTCGGACGAGATCATGTTAAATGTGCCCGAAAACGGTATCTGTAAGATGAAGAAATGGCAGTTAAATCGCACTCGGCTTATATCGCCGTGCTAGCAGATGCAATTACGGACATTTCGGTAAAGTTATGAGAGCTTTTGGAATGTTGGTTGCAGAATAAACCGCGTGTGAAACTATCGGCCTTTGCGAGTATTCTGCGTGGCGTGTTCCGCATGCAAGTACCGAACATTTTGCCGAGCATATTCTTTCGAAGAGTCCACTGAAAAGGACCGAAAGTAAACTCGCTTTGTAACAGAGTATTGCCTGTGTGAATCTAGTAATATTTCGCGTTATAGTTAGCACGTTTCAGACTGTCTTACGTGTGATATAAGCTGCACGAGCAACTAGTAGATGTAATACCCACGTAAATGTGGGCTTGGTGACACTATAAATGAAAAGGACCGTAATGAAACATCAGTATCTACAAACAAACATTTTCAATGAAGGCAGGAAGCACCCACTTTGCCTGCTATTAATAGAGGTTTACAGGTTCATCTTGTTATTTGAAATACGCGGACTTTGCAATCGTAAGTATAAGCGGTGGTAGTCTTCAACGCTGCTTTCTTCATCGTCTATATACTACCAACGAATGCAGAGCAACGGGTGGTGAATGGACACTATACTGAGGTAGGTGGATATCAATAATTAAATCGCAACGCAGCGTGACAACCCCTCCCCGCCGCAACACCTGAATCGATGTCTCGCTATGTTGTACACTATTGGCCATTAAAACTGCTACACCAAGAAGAAATGCAGGTGACAACGGCTATTCACTGGACAAATATATTATACTAGAACTGACATGTGATTGCATTTTCACGCAATTTGGGTGCATAGATCCTGCAAAATCAGTACCCAGATCAATCACCTCTGGCCGTAATAACGGCCTTCATACGCCTGGGCATTGAGTCAAACAGAGCTTGGATGGCGTGTACAAGTACACTTGCCCATGCAGCTTCAACACGATACCACGGTTCATCAACAGTAGTGACTGGCGTATTGTGACGAGCAAGTTGCTCCGCCACCTTTGACCAGACGTTTTCAATTGGTGAGAGATCTGGAGAATGTGCTGGCCAGGGCAGCAGTCGAACGTTTTCTGTATCCAGAGAGGCCCGTACAGGAGCTGTAACATGCGGTCATGCATTATCCTGCTGAAATGTAGGGTTTCGCTGAGATCAAATGAAGGGTAGAGCCACGGGTCGTAACACATCTGAAATGTAACGTTTACTGTTCAAAGTGCCGTCAATGCGAACAAGACGTGACCGTGACGTGTAACCAATGGCACACCATACCATCACGCCGGGTGACATGCCAGTATGGCAATGACGAACACACGCTTCCAATGTGCGTACACCGCTTTGTCGCCAAACACGGATACCACCACCATGATGCTGTACACAGAACCTGGATTCATCCGAAAAAATGACGTTTTGCCATTCGTGCACCCAAGTTCGTCGTTGAGTACACCATCGCAGGCGCTCCTGTCTGTGACGCAGCTTGAAGGATAACCGCAGCCATCGTGTCCGAGCTGATAGTCCATGCTGCTGCAAACATAGTCGAACTGTTCGTGCAGATGGTTGTTGTCTTGCAAACGACCCCATCTGTTGACTCAGTGATCGAGACGTGGCTGCACGATCCGTTACAGCCATGCGGATAAGATGCCTGTCATCTCGACTGCTAGTGATACGAGGCCGTTGGGATCCAGCACAGCGTTCCGTTTTACCCTCCGGAAACCACCGATTCCATATTCTGCTAACAGCCATTGGATCTCGACCAACGCGATCAACAGTGTCGCGATACGATAAACCGCAGTCGCGATAGGCTACGATCCGACCTTTATCAAAGTCGGAAACGTGATGGTACACATTTCTCCTCCTTACACGAGGCATCACAACAAAGTTTCACCAGGCAACAACGCCGGTCAACTGGTGTTTGTGTATGAGAAATCGGTTGGAAACTTTCCTCATGTCAGGACGTTGTAGGTGTCACCACCAGCGCCAACCTTCTGTGAATGCTCTGAAAAGGTAATCATTTGCATATCACAGCATCATCTTCCTGTCGGTTAAATTTCGCGTCTGTAGCACGTCATCTTCGTGGTGCAGCAATTTTAATGACATATGGTGTATATACGCTGCAGCAACGTGCTCAAACAGAAACAAAGCGATCGCAGCACCCGACTTTTAAAACTGACATGGCCCTACGTCGATGTCTTGTCTGCTTTGGCTACCTGCGGACGCTGTCTGAAGTTGAAGCTGCACAACAACTTAAACTAGCTGAGAACGGATTATCTGTACTGATGTATCTTGTAGTGGACGAAGCATTGACTAACACCATTTTAACGTCTGTTTGTCTAAATGCTGCAGAATGATATGTCCGTCGAATACACTGGGAACAGCGGGCCGTGGCAACATATATCAAGTGCCTTCCGACATGTTCTACCCACTCTCTGTAGTTGAGAACTACTTAGTGCCTGCATACCTGCGAATCACAGTAAATCCTAAGCGGGTGTATCTTTAATGTTACCAAGGTAGCATATGGAATCTTCTGGGTTTCGTCTCGTCTGTTCGCTCTTTTTGTACTCACTATTATTTACGTTCTAACTCCGATGGAGCCTGCAGAATGATGCGGAGACGCTGGCGCCAGAAACAAAATAGGATTTTTAAATTCCGGCGAACACTTAGAGAAACAGCATTAGCAGTGGATAAAATTGTATCAGGCAGCTCGCCGTGGGTTGCCGAGCGCCGCTCCGGCACCACGGGTGGCCCTGTTCCAGACGTTCATTGGATTACGGCTAGAGCTCTGCAAAATCAAAAAGAATGAGCCCGTAATGGATTTAGCAAACATCAGACCGCGCGGCCTAGTAATCCAATTACGATCGCTCATTGGGCGTGCAAATGGCGGCGGTCCAGCGAGGTGAGAGCGAGGGGCGTGGCGGGTTCGCGCAACTGGCGAGGACGAGCTGCAGCAGCGATTAATGGCGGAGAACACAGCAGGCGATGGACAGCGTTCTGGAAGGGCCACCATTCACAGCGTCAGACCGCAATGTATTTAAAAATTATAGAAATTTTTGTAAAATTTTGCTACCAAAAAATGATGTTGTGATCTCAAGACCGAAGATTTGTCACATGGAGCGCTCTGTCTCTATGCTTACAAGGCTCATTTGAACCAGTCTTTGTATTCGCTCCATTACCAAATTGACAATTACCAGATGCCACACCTCTATCTTTTTGAGTCATCACTCTTCTCACAGGTATGATGCTGCCCGCCACGAATTCTAAAAAAAAAAAAAAAAATAAAATAAAATAAAAAAAATAAAAAAAATTGGTTCAAATGGCTCTGAGCACTATGGGACTTAACATCTATGGTCATCAGTCCCCTAGAACATAGAACTACTTAAACCTAACTAACCTAAGGACAGCACACAACACCCAGTCATCACGAGGCAGAGAAAACCCCTGAGCCCGCCGGGAATCTAACCCGGGCGCGGGAAGCGAGAACGCTACCGCACGACCACGAGCTGCGGACACACGAATTCTCAACTTCGCCAGTCTCTTGATTTCAAAAACGCACTCCCACCCAATGTCTTCAGTTATTTGCTAGATGTATTAAAATTCCTGTCTTCCCCTACAGTTTTTACCCTTCACAACTTCCTCTAATGCCATGGAAATTATTGAGTGATGCCTTAACACATGTACTACCTTCCTGTTGTTCTTGTCACTTTTCCCATACTTCCCTTACTTCGTCGATTCTGTGAAGGCCATCCTCGTTACATGTCTTATCAGTCTACTCGATTTTCATCATTATACGATTCTCTTGTGTTGCGATATTCCGCACTGTCCGTGATTCACAACCGTACAATGCCCCAGCTCTCGTCTGTTACACATATCCACAGCAGTGAGTTAGGTATTTAGCTTCTCCTGTGTTTTCCTTGTAGTATATTTTGTAACGTATATGCATCAAATTCTGAAGGTGGCAGGGGCAAAATACAGGAACCAGATGGCAGTTATGAGTCGAGGGGCATGAAAGGGAGTTTGACAGGGTTCTAGCCTATCCCCGATGTTATTCAATCTGTATATTGAGTAAGCAGTAAAGGAAACAAAAGAAAAGTTCGGAGTAGGAATTAAAATCCATGGAGAAGAAATAAAAACTGTGAGGTTCGCCGACGACATTGTAATTCTGTCAGAGACAGCAATGGGCCTGGATGAGCAGCTGAACGGAATGGACAGTGTCTTGAAAGGAGTGTATAAGATGAACATCAACAAAAGCAAAACGAGGATAATGGAATGTAGTCGAATTAAGTTGGGTGATGCTGCGGGAATTAGGCCATCATCGACGTGAGGGCAGCGTGAGACCTCTTCTGTCTCTGAGCTCTCGACCTACACTACTCTTCTACTCTCACAGACAGACCTCGTCTCACAACAATGCTTAGAATCACGCTCCCATCTTTCGCCCTCAGATTGTTACTATCGATATCTGAGTGCTTACACAATGCAAAGACTTGCGTTAAGTTGGATGTACTGTTTTATGTAATGGAGAGTTCTGACACACTCCTCACAACTTCTTAAACTTCGTGCGAGGTTTTCTGTTTAAGAGGTGTAATCTCATGTTTTCTAACTGTAAGTGTAAATTCAATCAGTTTGTAGGTCAGTAGTTGCTGATTTTTTTGTATTTGTTTTGATGACTTGCGTCCGTTCGTTTAGTGAGCCAGTGAGAGCATCAAATATCGCCTGTTCATAGTTCTGCAGAGGCAAGTTACGTATTTAGCTTTCCCCGTGTTTTCCTAGCTGTACCCTTCCAAAATTTTCGTGGGTGTTTTTTTTCTGTTACAAAGGTTTCATGTCGCCTTTTTAACAGTAAGCGTAAATGCAGGCAGTTTGTAGCCCATTTTCTGTACGTCAGGAGCTTAGCAAGTTGCCTGTGTAGGTCTCTGACTGCTTTTACAGTTTACTTCTTCAGTTAGTCTTCCAAGGATGGGAAGGACGTGTGCATGCTGTGTGCGGACGCAGGAGCAGGAACAGCAGGCTGCAGTTCTCGAACTGTTAGATGAGCATATGGCTACAATCAGTCACCTTCAGGCTGCTGCTCTGAGTGTACCGGTGGCGGAGAATCTGGAGTGTCCCATAGAGCACCTCAGATGTCTCTTGTTTCGACCACTGGCACCTCCTAATGTACCTGATGCTGCGGATCCACCCTCACAGCGTGGTGAGACTTTCACGACGATTAATACCTAGTGTGGATGCTGGCCGTCAGGAGTCACCTATTCTCCAGTTTGTAGATGTGGGCCAAACGGTTATTCTGGAGTAACCGTTATCACGGTTCCAGTTATTCTTTGATAATCGTTTTTTTTAACGGCTATCAAAAACTATCAAGTTATTTTTCACTACCGAATACCGAATACTCCGATGGGGCTACAGTTAAATAACGACATAGGTGGAATCCATCAGTTTAGTTCTCGGTGTAGGTGCGAGTAGTGTGAAATGGCAGCAATGTCGTATGAATCGTGTCATAACCTTAACTAACTAACTCCGTGTACAATTCAGTCGATGTTGGAACGATTATTAGTGTTTGACATTATATGTATGTAGGTTATCGGTCGCTATTAGAAATATTATCCTCGCAGCTGCAGTAGAAAGTACGGGGAACTTCGCCACAGCACTGCTTAAGTAAAATGTTAATAACGTGCGTTTGTAAATATGAAGTAATATGTAAACTGAATAATTTTGGTTAAATTAGAAGCTTAATTTCTTGTACTGCTCACTTAATAGAGTAAGTGTACAGCTTTGTAATACAACAAAAAAATATACGTGATGTGACAGATGCGTTTACCCTTGTCCTGTACAAGATAGTCCTGTTGGAGAAAGTGTGGGTACGCTAATCCCAGTTATATGTGAGATTTGGAAAACTCGAGTTCTCCAGCTGCAGCACGTGTATAACATATGAAGACAAGCAGATCGAAAAGCCTGACAGTGCTACCTTTCTGGGACTACAAAAAAATGGTTCAAATGGCTCTGAGCACTACGGGACTTAACTTCTGAGGTCATCAGTCGATTATAACTTAGAACTACTAAAACCTAACTAACCTAAGGACATCACACACACCCATACCCGAGGTAGGATCGAATCTGCGACCGTAGCGGTCTCGCGGTTCCAGACTGTAGTGCCTAGAACTGCTCGGCCACCCTGTCCGGCCAGGAATTACAATTCGATAATAAATTCAGTTGGGATGGGCATACCACAGAATTGATTAAGCACCTAAACAAGTCTGTATTTGCAGTGGGAATGATGTCAGATGTAGGAGACATATATATAAAAAAGCTTACATACTTTCATTCTATTATTTCATAAGGGATCATATTCTGAGGGCAACTCATCAAACGGAGCAAACGTTTTTAGCTTGTAAAGGGGTGTAATGAAAATCTTTTGTGGTATAAATTCAAGAACATCATATAGGAAAGTGTTCGAGCAACTTCGTATTCTAACTGCTGCTTCCTAGTATATTTATTCCTTAATGAAATATGTTGCAAGTATTTTCAACCAATAGCTCTATACATAATATAAATACTAGAAGTAGGAACAGCAATCTACAATAAGACCTAAAATCACTTACCTTGGTCCAAAAAGGGGTCCAATATTCAGGAACACGCATTTTCAATAAACTGCCAGCAAGTCAGCAACCATTAAGAACTTGGTTTCAGATAAGGCACGGTTTACAGAGTGTTTGAAAGACTTTTCGATACAGAAGTGTCCGATTCCACACGTCTGCATTGACCCATGACGTCATCAATATGGCCGAAATGATATTCTAAGTGTCTCTTATGACGTCACTCCATACACATGGCAACAAACTCGAAGATACACATAAATAAGACTATAACATCTCCCTCCAAACTATCGGGACAACATCGGGAAGTGGGGGGTTTTAGGGTGAGGATAAGCTAAATATAATAGTAAAAAAAACACACACACCACGATCCCAAATCACAAAACGACGAACAAAGGAAAGAAAATTACAACATTACGCTACCCCAATAAAATCTACAGGAATATGACACTTCCCTTCAACCATGGTCGGAGAGGTGTTTGGAGGTAACCCGGTCAGGCCGAACGCCTTAGACAAACTGTCCAGCGTGTGCAACTAGGTGAAGGTTCCCTGCTGTTTTGCGGTGGCATTATGTGGGGCCGACATACGCCGCTCGTGGTCTTGGAAGGCGCCGTAACGGCTGTACGATACGTGAATGCAATCCTCCGACCGACAGTGTAACAATATCAGCAGCATATTGGCGAGGCATTCGTCTTCATGGACAGCACTACGGGCCCCCATCGTGCACATCTTGTGAATGACTTCCTTTAGGATAACGACGTCTCTCGACTAGAGCGGTCAGCATGTTTTCCAGACATGAAAGCTGTGGAACATGCCTGGGATAGATTGAAAAGGGCTGTTTGTGGACGACGTGACACCTCAGCTCTGAGGGATCTACGTCGAATCGCCGTTGAGGAGTGCTACAGTCTGGACCATGAGTGCCTTGATGAACTTGTGGATAGTAATACAGGCATGCATCAATGCAAGAGGACGTGCTACTGGGTATGAAGTACCGGTGTGTACAGCAATCTGACCACCACCTCTGAAGGCCTCGCTGTATGGTGGTACAATATGCAATGTGTCGCTTTTATGAGCAATAAAAAGAACGGAAATAATGTTTGATCTCTATTCCAATTCTCTATACAGGTTTGGGAACTCTCAGAGCCGAGGTGACGCAAAACATTTTTTGATGTGTGTAGCTGGCGGTGACTTTAACCTATCCTCGATACGTTGGCGAAAGTACACGTTTAAATCCAAAGATACGCATGAAATATTATCCGAAAGTTGCTAAACGCTTTCTCTGAAAATTATTTAGAGCAGTTAGTTCATAAGCCCACGGGAGTAGTAAACAGTTGTGAAAACACACTTGACCTCTTGGCAACACATAAACCACAGATAATAGCGAGCATCAAAACGGATACAGGAATTAGTGAACACAGGAATGTCATAGCCAGACTGAATATTGTAACCTCTAAATCCTCCAAATATAAAGGAAAAATGTTCCCATTCAAAAAAGCAGATTAAAATTCACTTGACGACTTCCTCATAGACAATCTCCACCAATTCCAAATTAACAGTATAAGTGTAGAGCAGATGTGACTTAGATTGAAAGAAATAGTATCGAGGGCAATTGAGAGATTTGTAATAAATAAATTAACAAACGACGGAGCTGATCCCCCTTGGTACACAAAATGGTCAGAACGCTGTTGCAGAAACAACGAAAAAATGATGCCAACTTTTAACGAACGCAAAATCTCCAAGATGGGGGATCTTTTACGGAACGTCGGAATTTAGCACGGACTTCAAAGCGGGGTGCTTATAATAATTGCCACAACGGAACTTTGTCTCGAAACCTGGCAGAGATTCCAAAGGGATTCAGGTCGTAAGTGAAGCATGCTTGTAGCAAGACACAATCGACGCCTTCTCTACGCAACAGAAATGGAAATACTATCGACAACAGTGCTGGTAAAGCGGAATTACTATAGACAGCCTTTCGAAATGCCTTCACCATACAACATGAAGTAAATAATCCAGCATTTGCATTAAGAACAGCTCCCACCATGGGTAACTTAAAAGCAGATATCCTCGGAGAAGTGAAGCAACCTAAGGGGGGGTAGGACGTCAAACGGGCCGAGTTGGAGCAGGAGAGGCACCACAGGACATTTTAATTTTCACTGTGTATACTTCTACAAGTAAATTCATAAAAGTCAACATGACCAGGAAGGATTCAGGATTCACACTCGTAGCAGAGGTAGTTCAAAAACATAACAAAATAATTTTTTTTTACATGTGAAATTTCATCATTTTTTTACTTACTATTGGCTGCATTTGTTGCTATAGCTAAAGTTTCTTTCATAAGTAAGAGAGGCTGTTCGATGAATGTTGCACAGCATACAAACCATACTTACAGGTGTCTGAAACTCTAGAATATATTTAATTTATGAAAAAATGAATGAGCTGTTACGTTTCAAACTTTGTGTTTAGAAAAAAAAAAAAACAAATTTTGTAGTTAATTATCTAAATTTTTGCCACAGTTTCTAATACATTTGGAAAATTCTGGAGTTCCATACACCGGTAAGTATGGTTTGTATGCTGTGCAAAATTCATCAAAGAATCTCTCTTACTTGTGAAGAAAAAATGCAGCCAACAGTAAGTGAAAAAATGACGAAATTTCATATCAAAAAAAATTATTTTGCTATGTTTTTGCACTTCCACTGCTATGAGTGTGAATCCTGAATCCTTCCTGGTCATGCTGACTTTCATGAATTTACTTGTAAATGTATACACAGTGAAAATCAAAATGTCCTGTGGTGCCTCTCCTGCTCCAAGTCGGCCCGTTTGACGTCCTACCCCCCTTAAATCACTTAATAAAAGCAAGTCTTCCGGTCCAGACTGTATATCAGTTAGGTTCCTTCCAAAGTATGCTGATACAGTAACTCCATACTTAACGATCATATACAACCGCTCGCTTGACGAAAGATCTGTACCCAAAGACAGGAAAGTTGCACAGGTCACACCAATATTCAAAAAGGGTAGTAGAACTATTCCGCTAAATTACGGGCCCATATCATCATCATCATTTAAGACTGATTATGCCTCTCAGCGTTCAGTCTGGAACATAGTCCCCCTTATAAAATTCCTCCATGATCCCCTATTCAGTGCTAACATTGATGCCTCTTCTAATGTTAAGCCTATTACTTCCAAATCATTCTTAACCGAATCCAGGTATCTTCTCCTTGGTCTGCCCCGACTCCTGCTACCCTCTACTGCTGAACCCATGAGTCTATTGGGTAACCTGGCTTCTCCCATGCGTGTAACATGACCCCACCATCGAAGCCTGTTCGCCCTGACTGCTACATCTATAGAGTTCATTCCCAGTTTTTCTTTGATTTCCTCATTGTGGACACCCTCCTGCCATTGTTCCCATCTACTAGTACCTGCAATCATCCTAGCTACTTTCATATCCGTAACCTCAACCTTATTGATAAGGTAACCTGTATTCACCCAGCTTTCACTCCCATACAACAAAGTTGGTCGAAAGGTTGAACGGTGCACAGATAACTTAGTCTTGGTACTGACTACCTTCTTGCAGAAGAGAGTAGATCGTAGCTGAGCGCTCACTGCATTAGCTTTACTACACCTCGCTTCCAGTTCTTTCACTATGTTGCCATCCTGTGAGAATATGCATCCTAAGTACTTGAAACCGTCCTTCTGGTCTAACTTTGTTCCTCCTATTTGGCACTCAATCCGTTTATATTTCTTTCCCACTGACATTACTTTCGTTTTGGAGATGTTAATCTTCATACCATAGTCCTTACATTTCTGATCTAGTTCTGAAATATTACTTTGCAAACTTTCAATCAAATCTGCCATCACAACTATGTCATTTGCATATGCGAGGCTGCTTATTTTGTGTTCGCATATCTTAATCTCACCCAGCCAGTTTATTGTTTCCAACATATGATTCATAAATAGTATGAACAACAGTGGAGACAGGTTGCAGCCTTGTCTTACTCCTGAAACTACTCTGAACCATGAACTCAATTTACCATCAACTCTAACTGCTGCCTGGCTATCTATGTAAAAACATTTAATTGCTTGCAAAAGTTTGCCTCCTGTTCCATAATCTCGTAGAACAGACAATAACTTCCTTCTAGGAACCCCGTCATATGCCTTTTCTAGATCTGTAAAACATAGATACAATTCCCTGTTCCACTCGTAACACTTCTCCATTATTTGCCGTAAGCTAAAGATCTGTTCCTGACAACCTCTAAGAGGCCTAAACCCACACTGATTTTCATCCAATTTGTCCTTTCAACAATACCTGGGAAGATTTTACCCACAACGCTGATTAAAGAAATACCTCTGTAGTTGTTACAATCTCTTCTGATTCCATGTTCAAAGATTGGTGTGATTACTGCTTTCGTCCAGTCTGATGGAACCTGTCCCGACTCCCACGCCATTTCAATTACCCTGTGTAGCCATTTAAGACCTGACATTCCACTGTATTTGATGAGTTCCGACTTAATTTCATCCACCCCAGCCGCTTTACTGCACTGCATTATATTGACCATTTTCTCCACTTCCTCAAACGTTATCCTATTTCCATTATCATTCCTATCCCATTGTACATCGAAATCTGAAACATTACTCATCGTATTTTCACCTAAATTGAGCAGCTCTTCAAAATATTCCCTCCATCTGCCCAAGGCATCAACGTGATTCACCAGCAGTTTTCCTGACTTGTCCATAATACTTGTCATTTCCTTCTTACCTCCCTTTCGAAGGCTGCTAATTACACTCCACAATGGTTTTCCAGCAGCTTGACCCAAAGTCTCCAACCTATTTCCAAAGTCTTCCCAAGATTTCTTCTTGGATGCTGCAATTATCTGTTTGGCTTTGTTCCTTTCTTCAGCATACCTTTCTCTGTCTACCTGTGATCTAGTGTGTAGCCATTTTTGATACGCCATCTTTTTTCCTTTTACAGGCTGCCTTGATTGTGTCATTCCACCAAGCTCTTTGCTTCATCCTACCTTTACACACTACTGTTCCAAGACATTCTTTAGCCACTTCTAGTACTGTGTCTCTGTACCTTGTCCATTCCTTTTCCAATGACTGTAATTGCCTACATTCAACTAACTGGTACCTTTCTGAGATCACTGTTATGTACTTGTGCCTGATTTCCTTATCCTGAAGTTTCTCCACTCTTATCCTCCTACATATGGACCTGACGTGCTGCACTTTCGGCCTCACGATACCAATTTCACTGCAGATTATATAGTGATCAGTGTCATCAAAGGATCCCCTGAAGCCGGCCGAAGTGGCCGAGCGGTTAAAGGCGCTGCAGTCTGGAACCGCACGACCGCTCCGGTCGCAGGTTCGAATCCTGCCTCGGGCATGGATGTGTGTGATGTCCTTAGGTTAGTTAGGTTTAAGTAGTTCTAAGTTCTAGGGGACTTATGACCACAGCAGTTGAGTCCCATAGTGCTCAGAGCCATTTGAACCATTTGATCCCCTGAATACACGTGTGTACCTCACAGCCTTCCTGAATTCCTGATCTGTTTTTATATAGTGAATGGAAGATCTGCTTCCCCTGCCTTCCCAAGTATACCGGTGAATGTTCTTACGTTTAAAAAATGAGTTTGTGATTACTAAGCCCATACTGGCACAGAAATCCAAGAGTTGTTCCCCGTTCCTGTTGGCCTCCATATCCTCTCCAAATTTACCCATAACCTTTTCATACCCTTCCGTTCGATTTCCAATCCTGGCATTAAAATCAACCATGAGCTATACACTGTCCTTATCCTTTACTCTAAAAACTACATCACTGAGTGCCCCATAAAAACTATCCATCTTATCTGGATCTGTCCCTTCACAATGAGAATATACTGACACAATCCTAATTTTCTTGCTAGACACTGTCAAATCTATCCACATCTTTCGTTCGTTTACATACCTTATTGCAACTACGCTGGATTCCATTTCTTTCCTGATGTAAAGCCCTACACCCCATTGTGCTATTCCTGCTTTGACTCCTGACAGGTAAACCTTGTATTCTCCCACTTCCTCTTCTTTCTCACCCCTTACCCGAATGTCACTAACAGCTAAAACGTCCAACCCCATCTTACTTGCAGCCCATATCATTAACGTCAATATGCGGCGGGATTTTGGAACACATTCTGTGTTCAAACATTATGAATTACCTCGAAGACAACGTCCTATTGACACACAGTCAATACGGATGTAGAAAACATCGTTCTTGTGAAACACAACTAGCTCTTTACTCACGCGAAGTGTTGAGTGCTATTGACAAGGGATTTGAAATTGATTCCGTATTTCTAGCTTTCCAGAAGGCTTTTCACATTGTATCTTACAAGGGGCTTTCAGTGAAATTACGTGCTTATGGAATGTCTCAAATATGTGACTGGATTCGTGATTTCCTATCAGAGAGCTCACAGTTCGCAGTAATTCACTGGAAGTCATCGGGAAAACAGAAGTGATTTCTAGCGTTCCCCAAGAAATTGTTACAGGCCCTCTGCTGTTCTTTATCTACATTACCGATTTAGGAGACAATCTGAGCTGCCGCCTTAGGTTGTTTTAGATGACAGTGTCATTTATCTTCTAGTGATGTCATTAGAAGGTCAAAACAAACTACGATTTAGGAAAGTTATCAGTATGGTGCAAAAATTGGCAGTGGATCGTGACGTGATCAACATGAGTGCTAAAAGGAGTTTTTTAAACTTCGGTTACACGATAAATCACTAACATCTGAAGGTCGTAAATTCATCTAAATACCGAGGAATTACAATTACGAACAACTTAAATTAGAAAGAACACAAAGAAAATGTTGTCACTAAGGCAAACCAAAGACAGCATTTTGTTGGCTGAACACTTAGAAAACGTAACAGATCTGCTACAGAGACAGTCTTCACTACGCTT
Organism: Schistocerca serialis cubense; assembly: GCF_023864345.2. Lineage (NCBI taxonomy): Eukaryota > Metazoa > Arthropoda > Insecta > Orthoptera > Acrididae > Schistocerca > Schistocerca serialis. Next base: position 102,306,039 of record NC_064642.1, on the reverse strand, counting down.
GTCCCTCCTCTTTTAGAGTACTGCTGCACGGTCTGGGATCCTTACCAAATAGGATTAACGAAGCACGTCGAGAAACTTCATAGAAGATTAGCTCTTTTGTATTACCCTGAAATAGTGGAGGTAGTGTCACTGACATGATACAGGATTTGTGTTGGACATCATTAAGCAAAGGCGTTTTTTGTTGCTGCGGGATCATCTCACGAATTTCAATCACCAACTTACTCCTCCGAATGCGAAAATATTTTGTTGACACTGACCTACATAGGGAGAAACGACCATGGTAATAAAATAAGGGAAATGAGAGCTCCAAGGCAAAGATAATGTTATAGGTGCTCGTTTTTTCTGCGGCTGTTCGATATTGGAATAATAGTGAATTATTTTGAAGGTAGCTCGAGGAACCTTCTGCGAGGCACTTAAGTGTGATTTGCAGAGTATCAATGTAGCTATAGATGTAGATCTTAGGGTATATACTATTTGCAGCGGTTTGTCATCGACTGTGTAGCTGTACAACAGTGGATTACTTTTTCTACGTATGCGCAATACGTTACATTTATTTATATTTAGGGTCAACTACCAGACCAGACCTGCATCTTTCCTCAATTCCCTGGATGTCATTCTGCAGATCTTTACTATCTTCTGGCGTTGCAACTCTGTTGTACACAACCGGATCATCTGTGAAAAGCCATAAAGAGCACCCGACGCTTTTTGCTAGATCATTTATATATATTGTAAACAGTAATGGTCGTACCACACTTCCTTGGTGTACTCCTGAGATAACCCTTACATCTGTCTATTTTGTTCCGTTAAGAGCGATGTTTTGAGTTCTATCTGCAAGGAAGTCTTGAATAAAGGCATAAGTCTGCTCCGATACTCAATAAGCTCACATTTTTTTCACAAAACTGCAGTGCAGGAAGATTTCAAACGTCTTCCTGAAGTCAAGGAACACGGCATCGCCGTCCGGTGTCGCCGAGCGTTTCTAGGCGCGTCAGTCTGGAACCGCGAGACCACTACGGTCCTGCCTCGGGTATGGATGTGTGTGATGCCCTTAGGTTAGTTAGGTTTAAGTAGTTCTAAGTTCTAGGGGACTGATGACCTCAGATGTTAAGTCCCATAGTACTCAGAGCCATTTTTGAACACGGCATCAACCTGAGAGCCATTGCGCATGACACTGTGGACCCCATGGGCGAACACAGTTAGCTGAGTTTCCCAGGGTCTCTGTTTGTTGAATCCATGCTGATTTTTATCTCGGAGATTTTCATTCTCCAGAAAATCATAATTCTTGAGCATAACGCTCATCTTCAGAAAGTTGTATCCCTCGATGTCAAATGAATTTTCGAAATACGTCGCTGCGCTGTACGCTGATTCGGCGGGAAACTTCCTGTGTTGAGTACTGTATTTGCCAGTGTGAGATAATACACGTAAGGACTAAGCTTGAAATGATCCTTCGAAGCATTACGAAAAGACTGGAAGATGAACACAAGCCGCGCCGTATCTTCCACCACTGCTGAAGAAAACTTTTCCTTGTATTACACAGGGATGTAGGTAGCTACCTTGTGGTCAGATGGGTGCCGAGGAAGGTATCTGCAAGGCTTGGATGAAAATAGGAAAGCATCACGAGAAATTGAAACTTGAACATAATACAAATTGTAGCTGCGCTGTCGTATTTGACCACGGATGGCACCTGTGCAATGCCCTCAATACATTACAAGTGTCAGGCTTGTTCAGAACAGTGTTGTGTGTAGTTGTGAGTTTATTATGTCAGAACTAAGTGACTTCGAACGTGGGGAAGTTCTTTGCGCTCGTATGATGGGTGCTTCCGTAACCATGGTCGCCGAGGCGTTTGCTATTTCAAGAAGCATCATATAGAAGATCTCTACCGCATACAGGGAAAACGGAAAACTATCATCTGCTAAGTCACAGATGGTTACCGAAGACGATTCTCACGAAATATAAGAGGACTACAGCGCAAAAGTCACTGCAGTACTGAATGTAGCACTCGCGAACCCCGTCAGAGTCAAAACAACACGAAGGGAGCTCCATAAGTTGGGAACTGCAGGACGAGTTGGAATTCCAAAATCACTCATCAGTGATCCCCATACCAGTAACAGGGAAACGTCATCCGATGCCATAAAAACTGTACCACGGAGCAACGAAATAAAGTTTCAATGTCAGATGGATCGCCGGCCGCGGTGGCCGTGCGGTTCTGGCGCTGCAGTCCGGAACCGCGAGGCTGCTACGGTCACAGGTTCGAATCCTGCCTCGGGCATGGGTGTGTGTGGTGTCCTTAGGTTAGTTAGGTTTAAGTAGTTCTAAGTTCTACGGGACTTATGACCTAAGATGTTGAGCCCCGTAGTGCTCAGAGCCATTTGAACCTTTTTTTTTTTCAGATGGATCTTATTGTACATAGTTCCCAGCGTCCGGTCGAGTTTACGTTCAAAGAGTAATACACGGCGTGGATTCGGTGACGATTCGGAGAACCTTATCGCCATAGTCCATGAGCTCCATGGGTGCTCTGCAAGCTTGCACTACTTTTAAGGATTATGTGACTATTTTGGCTGACCGGTCCATTCCACGGTACAGCAGAGTCTCGATAGTTCGAGTGTCGATAGTTCGAGTTTCCAATAATCCGAGCGTCTTCAAAAAATAAAAAAAAGGTTGCAACGATCTACTTCCTTTTTTTTTTTACTAACATGATAAATAATGAAAACATCATTGCAAAAGACAGATAAGGAGAGTACAGCTCAGTGACAAAGCAGACAACAATGCAATCAACACCGGCGATTACCTCGCTGCCCTGTTGCACGAACATCTGTTGTCAGTATGGCACGAATTTCCCTGACTGCTGCCGGCTGCTACCGATCAAAGCTGGGGAGTTCATACGCTGCTGTAGTTACCAGTACCTGTACTGTACAGTGTTGTGTGTCGTTTTGTTTGTTGACTGTGTGTTCCGTTGTACACTTTACAAACATGAGTGCTGTAACAAAAAAGAGGAAATTTGTGCATTCGCATCTAAAATCAGAAGCACTAAGACGACTTGACAAAGGAGAAACAATAAAAAAACTTGCTCTAGAATATGGTGTCGGCGAAGTTACTGTTGGTGACTGGCGAAGAAACCGACTTAAATTGGAACAGTTTTCTTCATAGAAATGCTCACACGAATCTCTCAGTCGAAGAAGTATAGAGAAGTCAGACTTCGAAAAAAAACAAGTGAGGCATTGTTCACGTGATTTACCCAACAGAGACAGAAGGGTGCTCCGATTTCTGGCCCAATCTTGCAAGAAAAAGCTTTGTTTTTCAGAAACCAGCTGCAGAGAGGAGATGACAATTTGGCCGCTAGTGTGGGCTGGCTCGACAAGTGGAAGAAGAGGTATGGAATGCGTCAACTAGACATGTGTGGAGAAAAACTCTCTGGTGACGCTCAGGCCGTTTCAAAATTTATCGTCATCATCATCATCATCTAGGTCAGTTTCCAGCCACTGGCTGGGTCTGTCGGGAACACAAGCCTCTCCATCGTGTTCTGTCTTTCCACCATTCCCCCTCTTCCACCTTCGTCCAGTTCTCTCCTCTTCTCGTCACACATTCCTTCACTGCCTTCACCCATCTATCTCTTGGTCTTCCTCTGGGCCTCTTTCCCTCCAGTTGCAGATCAAACATCCTCTCTGGAATTCTTCCCTCATCCATTCTCTTCTAGCGTCCATACCACTGCAGTCTTGATTTTTCTATCCTGTCCTGTACTGGTTCCTCCTTTAGTCTTTCCCTCACATACACAGTTCGCAATCTGTCTCGTCTTGTTACACTCAACCTGCTCCTCTGGAACTTAATTTCACTAGCCTGTATTCTACTTTTGTCGCTTTTGTACATTACCCATGTCTCACTTCCGTATGCCAATATGGGGACAAAGTAGGTTCGGTATATAATTCCCTTGGATTTCTGTGGCACCTCCTTGCTCCAAATAAGCCCCCTAATGCAATTGTAGAACTCCCCTGTTTTTCCGCACCTTTCATTTATTTCCATTGCGTTTCCCCCTTTACTTTCAATCATGCTTCCCAGGTGCTTGAAGTTCTCTACCACTTGTAGTTTTTCCCCTCCACGAGTTATATCCACATTTGGCCTATTCTACTTCCATGTTGTGACAATTATTTCACTTTTCTTTGCAGAGAAATGCATTCCATATTGTGCTGCCGTTGCCTCCCATACATCTAACTGCTCTTGCACCTCCTTCTCGCGATTTCCCCATAACATCAGGTCATCGGCATAAAGCACTGCTTTCATTTTATGATCTCCAGTTGCATCTGATACTTGCTGTAGGATTTCATCCATAACAATAATAAACAATAAAGGCGAAAGTGCACTTCCCTGTCGCAGCCCATTTTCCAGCTTGAACCATGCAGTACGTTCCCTCCCCACTTTCACACAACTCTCACTTCCCTCATACATTTTTTCTGACTTTTCGTGTTATCTCTTCATCTATCCCTTTTGCGTTCAGCACATCCCAGAGCTTGTCCCTACAGATACTGTCATACGCCTTCTCAATATCTAAAAAGGCCATGATTAAGTCCTTCCCGTACTCATAGTGCCTTTCCTGCAGTTGCCTTACCGCAAATATGACGTCCGTTGTTGATCTTCCCGGTCTGAAACCGTACTGCTCCTCTTGCAGTCTACTTTCAATACTGCTTCTTATTCTCTTCTCCAGGATCTTTTCATAGATTTTTCCACAGTGGCATAGCAGGGTGATTCCTCTGTAGTTCTCACATCTCCTTTTATCCCCTTTCTTGAAGATCGGGACTATAATTCCTTTCTTCCAATCCTCAGGAATTCTGTTCTCCTTCCACACCACCCCCAGCACTCTGTATAGCCACTGGGTTCCTACTTCTCCTGCTGCTCGTATCATATCCTCGAGTTTAAAAGAATCATAACTGACGAAAATTTGACTAATGAACAAATATATAACAGTGACAAAAGTGGGCAAATTTTAAAAAGTTACCAGCGAGAACACTTGCTTCTTGTGAAGAAAAAAGTGCTCCTGGCAAAAAGCAAAGAGCGGCTCACAGTTATGGCAGCTTCAAATGAAACTGGAAACAACAAACTAAAAGTAGCTGTGATTGGAAAGTGTGCCAAGCCAAGAGCATTCAAGAATGTATCTGTCAAAGCTCTTCCGGTTGTCTATACACATCAGAATAATTCCTGGATGAATCAGGAAATCTTCAAGAACTTGTTTTTTAACTCATTTGTACCTGACTTCAAGAATTTTTTAAAAGTAAGGGGACTGCCATGCTAAGCAATTTTGGTCGTGGATAATGCGTCCTCACATGCAGGAGAACGGCAGTGTGGCGGTATCCGTGCCTTGTTTTTCCCACCAAGCGTTACCTGTCTCATTCAGCCCATGGATCAGGGCGTTGTGGAATGTCTAAAAAAAGTCTCGATGGCGATTGCTACAGTCAGTCCTGCATTCCGAAGACAACAAAAGCATTGTAGGAGCTTTGAAGAAAGTGACTTTGAAGGACGTGGTGTACTAGATTAGCGAATCTTGCAGCGAAATAAAGCCAGACACAATTTCTAAGTCATGGAGGAAAATTCTACAGGAAAGTATGCCAGACACAGAAACTGAAGATTTAGCAGATGAGGACGATCAACCATTGTGTAATTTAATCAGAAGATTGCCAGGGTGTGAAGAGGCAGAAGACGTGGAAGTAGGCGAGTGCTTAAATTCGGACGAACAGTTGGAAGTGACAGACTCTTCTATTATTGACATGGTTAACATTCCATCGCAATGTGAGAGTGACGAGGATGACGAGGCAGAGGCTGCACCGATGACGAGCCACACCGATGGCTACGCCGCTCTCGAGGCCGCCATATGCTACGTGGAACAACAGCCGGAGGCGACACCAACTGACCTACTGCTCCTGAGACGGTGGCGTGACATTGCCGCGAGGAAACGTTGCAGCTTCGCCAAACAAAAGACACTTCACTATTACTTCTCTAAATAAATAGTTATTGTTATTCTGCCAATGCAAATGCATGTGTAAATACTTTTATTTTAATAAAGTTCATATTTTGACCTGTATTACTTACAATATCATAATATTTCTTTTTCCTGTTTAAATTTCGATAGTCTGAGTTATCGATATTTCAAGGTGGTTCCGGTCCCGTTCACCTCGAACTATCGAGACTCTACTGTACAATGTTTGTCCCCAACTGTGATGCAGTGTTACAAGATGACTGTATCCGGTTGACACAAGACTGGTTTTGTGAGTACAACGATATCCTATAGTATCTCCCTTAGCCACCACAGTCACAAAACCTCAACATTATTGAGTCTTTGTGATCTACTACTGAGAAAAGTTTGAGTGATCTCTACCTCCATCAACGTTGCCTGAAATTGCACTATTTTACAGGAAAAACCCTACAAGCCTCCCACGAAAACCGTATAGGACCTGTATTCATCCATTTGGAGACCACTGAAAGCTGTTTTGAATGGCTGTGTAACTACATACGTCAGATTAGGATGTTTCCAAGTTTTTTTCCCCCACGCTCTTTACATTCAGAGAGTTTCGAACTCTTTCCATCAAACGTGTAGAGGGGACAGATCGTGTGAAGGAGAACACCGTTCGTAAGACACAAAATCTTCATTTAGTCTTTCCGCCGACGCTACCCGTCGTTTAGCTTTTGTCAGTCATGTGACGTCCGCATTCCATTTAATTAGCGGGGTTCACTAGCAAGATGTGCTGCGTGCTACCTATCCTAGCTATTTGCAACATGATAACTTAAAGAAAAAATGTCTCTAAGGCGATAACGATATTGTAGTATCCAATCAGCAACTTTAATTTTATTTAGCCTACCTCCTTTCATACCGAGCCGATGTCGGGATTGTGGACAACACACGAGGCATACGCACGTTCCGGAGTGCCTACGCCCGCCGCCTCTCAGGGGCGTAGCCGAAATCAAACACTGCTAACCGTCTCCGGGAAGCGCGAACGAACATTTTATATGTAACAAAGCTGTTCCACATGACGTGACCTGATATCTGTAGACGTGTGATCGTGTGAAGCCAAGACTTTCACACTCGCTGTATGTAAACAGGGAGAGCACAAAAGTACTTCATATTTTCAAAAACTAATACAGACGAATCGATACAAGTTACTTGCTTCAAACTTTACTTTGCTATTATAGTGTCTTTGGAATTTTTTAATATAGCATCTCTAGAAAGATTTTGCACGTTAAAGGGACACAGATTGTGCTTCTGGAGCCACATGGCAAATGTCGAGTGACGCTTTCCAAACCTTCTGCAGCACGTCGATGGTGAAATACTGTGCCTCAGCTGCTATTCGCTGTCATAACTGTGGTAAGGATTATGGCAAGTGTGGGACACAATGTCTTTCACGTAACTGAAAAAAATGCGGAAATTGTTAAGACCGATGAGCATAGTAGGCTTCCGCACCACATCCTATCATCGATCAGCACCTGCACAGCTAATCTATCGCCTAAGCAGGTGTATGTTTAGGTGTTCCATACAACCAAGTGGAAATATTGAGCTGTATCGTCTGCTTGCAAAACGAAATTTTAGAAATATTCTTGAAGTTGAGGTACAAGCCACAAAGAAAGCTTGTCGAGGTAGCAAAAGCCAGTGAAGGTTTTCTCCATGAAAAATAAGGGCCTATGAATCTAATACCTCGACAATGCGCAGAACGCTTTGATCTTTGGCGAATGTTGGTCGCGTTCAATAGAAAAATGAAGGTTACGATTCCCAGAAACGAACACTGCTTGCTTAGGTTCATTTTACCATTACTGGTAACTGTTGCTTAGTCGCTGAAGGTTAGCTTCTGTGATGGGTCTTTGTCACTGACCATTCTTGACAACGCCTGGGAGTATACGTCAGATCGTACAACGCAATCTAATGGAGTCAGTGCCTGGTGTGACAGCAGTCTGTACTACTTCACGTGCAAGCGTTTACGCAGGGTGTTGAAAACGGTTGTTTATTGGATCTGTAGCCCACACGAAGCTCTACATTTATGTGATCTTCACTGTTAGAACGCCGTCTGCATTTTGTTCAGAGAATGGAGCCCATCTCTTGAAATTGTATGTACCAGGCACAAGTGGAGTCTCGGACAGGTGGCTCCTTTTGAAAGGGTGTGCGAGATGCAGCTTGAACAGCAGTTATCGACTCTATTTATGATAACTGGAGTACACGGCAGCTCTTTTGTAGTAATTTAATTGCCGTTTCCTACACTAGCGCTCTCTGGCGCAGGTAGCCTGCAACAAAAGAAATGTGTCTACACGCAAAATAACCTCCAGAATTGCTCCATTGATAGGGCTTCCACACAAATGTAAAATGAACTTTTTGTTCCTCCCTCCCTTATCACGCCATATAAATGCTCGAACGCGATGCATTCCCCCTAGCCATTCGCATACGCTTTCCCTCCATCACCTGCATCCTCTAACAACCTATAAAATTCCCATCCCTCCTCATCCATCTTGAACACTTTCGAATTTCTTACGCTACCCGTAATATCGACACTACCCACCCCCTAATTCTTAGGTGATCTGCCGTCATGACTCTATCACCACATTCCCACAACGCTGCACCTCCTCACACTCTACATCCTCTCCCAACGAGACTTTAATCATCTTGCCTTACAAGACTAACAAATCCGCTGTGATGTATACCCATCCTGCCAGATCTAAAAGAACCCACCTCACCTTCCGGTCAGGGCTCCCTGCCTCTCCACTCTTCTTGAGCCACATCCTAAGGCTTGGTCCGAAACCGTATCTCTCCTCCCTCTCCCGACTTCCTTATCTAGACTTCCTACATCCATTGTTGAAATGGAGGACAGTGGGACGTGAGCTGGTATAAATCTATATTAAAAATGAAGAAATTCCTCCAGCTGTTTTTAAGGTGTCGATTTTATTTTGGGAACTAGTTTTGACGTTGTAACAACGTCATATTCAGGCCCATACCCTTCTTGACGTCAACTGCGTGCGGCTGATACTAGAAGTCAGTGGTGAGATACGGACGCGCTCCGTGTGGAACGTGGTCAGTAACTCCTCTAAACATCCGTCTACACAGATATCCACTTACTCACTTTCCCAACTAATACGTTCAAGTGATCGCACTCTTCCTGGAAGTCTAGGCCCAATCATCACTTCACTCATCTATGAATCTATTATACTTCTGCAAGTTATGCAAATGTCCCTGTGACTTTTATCTTTTGTGAAACATTCAATTGCCATTTCATTTGTGTCAGTCTTTTAATAAATCAACAAATTACCCTTTCATATGCTAAATTATGCAACTGAATCTAAGTCTTTTTATTATGTCAAATATTCATTTTGTCAGCTGCCGTGTCCAATTTTAAAATACATTTTGAATTCTTTACTCTCATACGGCAGAAGAGTGGCGACGTGCATCCGCAGACAGCCCACTCTCAAATGGACGACGGGAATGAAATGACATTAAAGAAAAGAAAATTTGATGGGGTTATGGATTGAGGCAAATAGGTTACACAATTTTATTTGCGTGAATGTTTGGGAGTGTAGTTTGTAGCTCATGTTGCAGCACTTAGCAGTGCTGCCAGTAGATCGGAGGTCTGGGGTTCAATGCGCGGTCCGTTCAGAGACTTTATCTTGTCGGAGACTAGGTCTTTTGTTGTCCTAACCATCAGTACACCAGAATCGACGCTGAACTCGCCGTAATGGCATCAAAAGAAAAAGATGTTGGTACTTTGTGCACACCCTGTACAATATTTCTAAAAAAAGAACCTCTTCCATTCGTAATACAAAAATATAACATATAATTTTACGACAGTAATGGCTGAACTGTGTAAGCATTCACTTGAGCACGAACAACTGCTACAATTCCGCACTGGTATGTAATGTTGAAATTAAAAGACAACGATGTGATGGACTTATAACTTTTGTAAATCACATTGTAATATATACTCTTGTATTTGTTTTAGCATTGATAATGACCTGACACAGGTCGAAATCTGATCTGCGTTGTGACTATAAATGTCACCTTAAAGCAACGTAATTCCACGACTGATTGCTGCTCTATCTAACCCAAAAAATATAAGTGGTAAATCTTATATTACTTAAGTTCTCCTACACTTCATATTTTAGTATTTTGATTTAACCGACAGTTCAGCAGTGAGTATGCCCAAAACTGTTTCAGATTGCAGTGAAAAACTTGACACACACATACATACTAATCTCTGACCACCCTCATAATAAATACAGCTGCTGTAATGACAAATATAAAGTCAATCCTGAACTTGCTGAATATATTTTTTAGCATATTTCCTTTAGCTTTTTCTCGATATGTATGTAATTTGAGCATGCGCTTAGTCAAAAGACTTCATGTCACTCTTAATTACGGAATATAGTTTTATAGGTGCGAGAGAACGTTTCATAGCTCTATTATAAAGATACACAACAATTAAAATTAATTTATACGCTTTCATTTTTATTTTTATTGTAACTGTAGCACCAATTTTTGAGAGAACCTATTTCTTTGGCTGCTATACACGATAATGGAACTGAGAACAAGTGAATGACTAATAATCGATGTCCATAACGGACATTAAACGTTTTAAATTGTTCCTCTTCATCGAAGGTTTAGCTTATGTCATCATTGTTTTAAAAACACATTTTACTTAGTAGCTCACTCTGAAACCACTCTCTGCTTGTTCAGTGACAGATGTGATTTCCGAAAAAAAAGTCGCGTTAGCGTGATACGCTTGACGTAGCAGCCCATTTTCGTTGCGAGAAGGGAGAACGTAATGGCCAGCATTGGAAAATTTCCTCTTTTAAAGAGTCACAGTAAGCTGGTAAATACGGCTGTAATTGTTAATTCATTCGATTTCACGTCAGAGTTAACTAGAGTAGTCCGCTGCGTACGCAGCGCACGTTGTTTAATTTTAAAGCCTTCAAATATATATCGGCAGCTCGGATTCAGCAATTTTTATTTCCCAACAGCAATTACGTCACTGGGTTAATCCCACGAGGCTAAATCCGTTTGTGTGTTATGCGACACGTTAAAATCATAACTTTCATCTACTAATAACATACATAAAAGGAAGATGTATTAGACTGCTAGAAATGAAGGGAAAATATACACGAACTCACTCGAGTGGACTAGTGAGTACAACTAATTTACTGACGAAATTTTATTATAAAAATGTACCTTATTCTTTTTTAGCGTTCTCCTGTGGCAACAACAACGAACAGTTGGTCGCGCCACACTGAGGCCGATAAGGTCAGTATCATTATATGGCTTGAAGTTAAAGGTAGATTGAACTTCTTCCACATATCTAATAATATGAAACGCCGTTTGCTCATTTTTCCTTCGTATATAGTATGTAAAACTTTCACTAGCTCTCGTGTTTCCATTTATTACCGGAAACCTTTTCTTTTCGCTTGCGAAATCGTATTTCTATTCGCAGCGTTCAAAGCTCTTCAGATTACTTCCCTCTAACAGAGTTATCGTCGAGGTCTTCGAATTACTGAGCCATTTGAGCTTCATTCCTCCAGAAAGAAACCATCCAGACTGCTCCACATATTAAACGAACAAGCGATACGAATTTATTGTAATGCTATCAACCCACCACATGTTCACTCGCTGCCTCGGTCTTTTCTTTCCTATTCAACAAAGAGTTTCCTTTGGGCACGTACCGTCCGTTAGTTTATCTACATGTCACACTAACCTCCATTTCTTCTGCTGCGTTTTCTATTTCAGTCTGCTCTGCGATCCATCTGTATGTTTCCAAATTTCTCTTAGTGATTTTTGGTGTGCGTGTCTTCTTTACGAACCTCTGTTATTTAATATTTTTCACATCTGCAGACCATGTCTTATTTCCATTAGTGAAAATTGGAAAAAAAGGTCTTATCAGTCATGATGATAGCATTGATTACAATAAATGAGGGAGACAGGCATATATGAAAACAAACGAGCAAAGCAATGGCAGTGTAACAACTTACAATGCGTAGTCGATCAAAATCCTTGCTTGTGTACTGTATAGAATGCACTTACTCTCCTTCGACTGTTCAACACAGCTTTGTCCTTTACTGTGGCGAGGCTACAGTCGACGGTTAGTAACACGTCTTTAGTGAACAACCCATCCACTGCCGTGTTTGGCTGACGAAAGGTGCCACACTTTATGGACTCATTTCTGTACTGGTATGCCGCTGCACACCGATACAGCAAGATAAATAGTTTCTTATTAATGCGAACAGTGTCGTTTCCTTTGTGGCCAGGTAGTTTTTTGCTCTTAGTAGCACCGTGAATTCCGTATTTTGAGGTTTTCACAGTATCATACCTTCAACCCTTTATTAGTTTCAGAGTGGTATAACGTATAAATTTTAATGCATCGAATACCAGTTTCAACAAAAGTAGAACAAGTAAAATAAATAGTAGAATCATGTGAGAGAATGCAAAATCAATGACTGGGATATGAGAAATAATAAATTAGTTGTATTATTTGGGCAGCAAAATAAGTGACAATGGCCCATGTAGAGGCGATACAAAATGCGCGTTGGAAATAGCAAGAAAAGCTTTTATAATTAACAGAAATATATTAAAACTGAATTCAAATTTAAATTTAGGAAGTATTTTCTAAAGCTGTTTGGAGTATAGTTTCATACGGAACCGAAATCTGGACGATAAACAGTTCAGACAAGATGAGATTATTCTAACGTGGCCCTAGAAGAGAATACTGGAGATTACGTGAGTATTTCGGGTAACTAGTGAAGAGGTACTGGATCTAAATAATGAGAGTAACTGACTAAAAGAAGGTATCGGTTGATAAGACATACTCTGAAGCTTTAAGGAATAGTCAGTCCGGCAGTGCCGGGAAGTGTAGCCGGAAAAATTGTAGAGGAACACGAAAGGATGTGTACAATACTTGTAGCAGTTACGCAAAGATGAAGAGACGTGCACAGGATAAATTATGGTGGCGAGGCGCATCATAACAATCTTCGAACAGAAAATCACATAAACAACAACGTCAGTGATAACTTCGGCGAGTAACTTTTGATGAGGAAGAAAGTTGGGGGAGAGGGGACTGGGGAGGTAGAAGGCGGACGTGTGAGTTATGACCAGTCACCAGTCAGACCATTCTATAAAGCTGTTACTCCTTTGCGTTACTAAACTATAATTAACGGGTCATGTGGAATGGTACGGGCCCGCCTCCAAACAGTTGCGTTGTTCAAGTAATTTCTCAAAGTCCTTGTGGGGTTGATTGAAAAACTTTTCAGCATCGAAATGACAATTATTTTATGCATAATGGATATGAGATAGTAACTGTAACAGTGAGCCACCTACTTACGAGTTTCGACGTTCAAGCGTTCATCGTCAGAACTGATGACGATAAAGGCTGGGCCGTCTACAAGCGTAAGTTCTATTGTTTTTTAACTGTTAATAGGTGATTGAGCCGACATTTTAGCACTGATCGAAGCAACAAACACGTCTATGCAGTAACAGGCACCAAACATGGGTCTTCCCGGTGGGAGTCAACTATTGCCACAGGCTCTTTAACTACATTAATGATGGTTTGAACGATCCCCAGCTATGTCTACATATAGCGAGTGGAGGTATGTTTTCAACTTCGCTTGTAATTCGTAGTAGGTAGCAACAATATATCCAGACACTCCAAGTCGCTAATGAAACTGGGTGACTTGAGTGCAACTCTGGACTCGGAAGCATCAAAGGAAGAATTCTGAGCGTTTAAATGCGGGCTGGAGACTCCTGAGAGACTCCAGAAAGTGTCTAGAAGGAATGGCAGCTGTTGTCACTGCGTCACGGGGAACAAAGGGGAGCGATTACACCGAAATAACTGCACCGCACCGCTCTGTCACCGGAAGCGTCCGAAATAACGCTGCGCTCTTTGATGCACCAGCTGCGCTAGTGACAAAGTGATGTGTTTGAGGGAACAGTAACGAGCTTCCTTTCTAGAAATTGGAATGTTCGGCATCTGAAATTGCTTCCTTCTGCTTTCCTTGAGTCAAATTAATGATACGAATTAAGAAACCTTAAATGAGGTTCCAACAAGAGAAGTCTCACAAGACACAATGACGCTGTTTAAATATTCACAGCTTGTATCTCAAGAAGTCCTTCCTGATATATTCCCACTGACCTCCACTGCTTGCTAATGGAAGTTAATGGAAGATGAAGTTAAAGTATGCTAATGCCATATCATTTTACACACGTGTGCTGATACTATCAAGATGTCACCCTGTTCTGTCATTCATCGTTAATTATATGTTCTAAATTGATAAATAATTCAATTCCGTAATATAGGAACTTGTAACAAAATGAAATTCATGGTCAAATCGAAAGAATCTGGAACACTTCAAAGTAAAATATAAACGGGAAGAAAAATATTGTTTGTTTATATATATATATTGGTGCTGTTACAGCATGTTGTTGACATTAGAGTATTTCAGACACTCTCATCAGCTGGTAGAATGAAGACGTGCATTCAATTTCAAGAACATTATGCTCAAATAGTCATCATTAAAATGTTACTGACAAGACGAAAAATTTCTGGGGGTACTAGAATTTCCAGAAAGAGCTATTTAACTTATAGAGACAAATGGAAAAGGCTTCACACATTAGTAGAAACAAGAAGCATTTTAACTCTAATATGAAGATTCAAATTCGGATCTTTTAGAAGGAAGATAGAGACAAATTCATGTACCCTGAGCAGGCAGTCACAAAAATCTGTAAGAGTAAATCTAGATTTCGACTATAACATAGTAATCATCGGTACATTACCAGAGAAAAGGAAGGAAGCTTGAGTCTAACGTCCCATCGATGTCGTGGTCATTAGAGACGGAGTACAAGCTCGGATTGTGACAGGGATGGGGAAGGAAATCACGGCCTTTGCGTGGAGTGATTTAGGTAAATCACCGATAACCTAAATCTGGATGGCTGGACCCGTATTTGAACCGTCGCCCTCCCGAATCCGAGTCCGTTGTACTAACCACTCCGTCAAAGCGCAAACATATGGCAAAATGACACTAGCCTTCACACGTAAAACGCAAATTACCGATTTTTGTGACTGATTGATGTCCTCTAAATATAAATAGTTTATTGTCGCTGCGCACAGTAGCAGCCAATAGATTCCAACTTAGTCGCATATCCTCGTTCTCGTTTCGCTGGAGGTTGAAGAGGTACGACAACTCATTTGTCGACGACATAAGCATTGACGTCTCAGAGAGAGCATATCTGTATAGTCAGAGAAATTACCTGAACGGAGGTAGAAACTAAAACTATTGACTGACATTAATTGTTTTACAAAAATGTTACTACATTGTACAGTGTCAGAGGGAACCTGTTAAGTATTAGTAGTAACTTTCAAACCCAGTGGTGCCCGCCAGTGCTTTAGGCCCACTTGTCTTAGCTTACATTGCCATTCAACTACTAAACATCACAGACAACTACTTACTCAAACCAAGAACCTATCAAAGAATCTACGGGTTTATAATATTTTCACCCAGAACCAAACTCCTGACCAACTGTGAAAATTGTTTTAAATTTTTGAGTGTAAGGATGGCCTGTTGGACTCTTTTTCTATTGATCATGGTTATACTGAATTAGATATTTCGTGATTTTCATTACTCTAGAAAAAAACTAAGTAGAATCTTAGGGCAAATTAAAATCAAAGGTAACATTAAGAGTGCAACGGGAATTCCATTGATAAATGCAGAGAAGAGAGGGGATAGGTGGAGAGAGTACATTAAAGTTTTGTATGAGGGGTGAAGATTCGTCTGAAGTGCTAGAACAAGAAACGGGAGTCGATACAGAAAAAATTGGGGATTCAGTATTAGAACCAGAGTGTAAAGGAGCTTTGAAGGACTTAAGATGAAATACGGCACAAGGGATCGATGACATTCCATCAGAATTTCTAAAATCATTGCGGAAAGTGGCACCAAAACGACAATTCAAGTTGGTGTGTAGAATGTATGAATCTGGCAAAATACTGTCTGACTTTCGGAAAAATATCATCCACAAAACTCCGAAGACTGTAAGAGCTGATAAGTACGAGAATTACCACACAATCAGCTTAACAGCTCATTCATCCAAGTTTCTCAATAGAATAATTGGAGAAGAATGGAAAAGAAAATAGAGGGTGTGTTAGCTGACGATCAGTTTGCCTTTAGGAAAAGTAAAGGCACCAGAGAAGCAATTCTGACGATGCGGTTGATAATGGAAGCAAGACTAAAGACAAGTGAAGACACTTTCATAGGATTTGTTGACCTAGAAAAAACGTTCTGCAATGTAAAATGCTGTAAGAAAATGTTCGAAATTCTCAGAAAAATAGGGGTAAGCTACCGGGAGAGACGGGCAATAAACAATATCTACAAGAACCAAGTGGGAATAATAAGAGTGGACGACCAAGAACGAAACGCTCGGATTAAGAAGGGTGTAGGACAGGAATATAGTCTTTCGCCCCTACTGATCAATCTGTACATCTAAGAAGCAACGATGGAAATAAAAGAACGGTTCAGTTACGGAATTAAAATTCAATGTGAAAGGATACCAATGATACGATTCGCTGATGACATTTCTATCCTGAGTGAAAGTGAAGAAGAATTTCATGATCTGCTGAATGGAATGGACCGTCTAATGAGTACATAATATGGATTGAGAGTAAATCGAAGAGAGACGAAAATAATGAGAAGTAGCAGCAATGAGAACTGCGAGAAACTTAACATCAGTACTGATGGTAACGAAGTTGATAAAGTTAAGGAATTATGCTACGTAGGCAGCAAAATAACCAATGACAGACAGAGCAAGGAAGACATTAAAAGTAGACCACCACTGGCAAAAAGGACATTCCTGGCCAAGAGAACTTTGCACGTAGACCTTAATTTGATGAACAAATTCCCAAGAATATACTTTTGGAGCACAGCATTGAATGGTAGTGAAACATGGACTGTGGGAGAACCGTAGAAGAAGAGAAACGAAGCATTTGACGTGTGGTGTTACGGAGGAACGTTGAGACGTAGGAGGACTGACAAGGTAAGGAATGAGGAGATCCTGCCTAGAATCGGAGCGGAAACGAATATGGAGAAAACACGGACAGGATGGTAGGACATCTGTTAAGACGTACTAGAAGGAGCTGTAGAGATCATAAACGGTAGAAGAAGACAGAGACTGGAATACATCCTGGCGATAACTGACGACATAGGTTGCAAGTGCTACTCTGAGATGAAGAGGTTTGCACAGGAGAGAAATTCCTGGTGGGTCACATCAAACCAGTCCAAAGACTGATGACTCAAAAAAAAAGTACAGTGTTGATGTAGACCTCTGTGAAATGGTTTCTTCTCCTTTTCACGAGAAGTTCTTCAGAGTACAATGTCCACTGTACACTAGACACTGGTTGTACTGTGCGTGCAGGATTGCCAGCCACTTTCATCTTCGTTATCATCCTCCATGCCTCTGCGCATCTCCTATATCCAAGCGAATGCTTCACCACATACTCTTTACCATGCCTCTTTCTTACACATTCTTGTTTATTTCTTTGCCCACTTTTGTATCCTTTGTACCGATTGGAATCATCTTCCCCTCCAGAGATTAACCATACGTGATGCAGTTTCTTCTTTTCCTCAACCATTTTTAATATTTTTTCCCAATTATTCATTTACGTCTCCCGTTAGTAACAATTCACGTCCATCTGACATTCGTCAGCCACTTCCTGAACTTCATCGTAGAAGACTCATCTCGTCTCACCACGCGCATCTTCGTCAGGCCCATACACGCCACTTGATTCCAGTGTTATTCGATAAATTTCTATTCTTACACTGATTATCCTTTCTTTCACTTCATGACAGTTTAATTATTCCATGTTCCCATTTCCTTCTTATGAGAACTGCTCCTTCTGATTTTTCTTTTTAAGTGTTTTTCACTGCTCTCCAAAACAGAATATAAATTACATCTTGTCAATGTGTTTTCTTTTTTATTTCTGTCATCATATATCCATTTTATGTTCTTCCATCCATTGAATTATGTTTTCAGTTTTTCCCGCTAACCCCTGTACCTTCCGAAACGCGAACTTTCTTTTGGGTTCCCGGGTTCGATTCCCGGCGGGGTCAGGGATTTTCTCTGCCTCGTGATGACTGGGTGTTGTGTGATGTCCTTAGGTTAGTTAGGTTTAAGTAGTTCTGAGTTCTAGGGGCTGATGACCATAGATGTTAAGTCCCATAGTGCTCAGAGCCACTTCCTTTTGGTTGTCATGGGGACTGAAGGACTGAGCAAACACGGACTGAACGCCACTCATGACACAAATAAATTTTAAATTCACTTTACTGAAGTTCCTCATCAATGTTTAATTTGCCGTGCAAAAGAATAATGACAGCTGAAAATGAAGAGAGTAAGTTTATCCTCCGACGCCTCAGGCTAATCGGGCCGCATCACACGTTGGGCTGGTCAAAGAATTTAGACACCGTCTCACTCTAAAACAAAAGTAAAACATCCTTGAAATGCCCTCAATGACAATTGATCAAATTAACACGCTACACACTATAAGTTGTCACAAGAATCTCTGCCTTTGAATGCTATCAACCTCGAAGAATTTTAATAACGCGTGTGCGTTCAAAACAGCTAGCAACATACACCCCTTAAACCAATTATCAACAAGTTCAGATGGCAAAATGGGTGTACACAAAAATTAAAAGAAAAGGTGTTCTAACTTTGGCAAACGCACATGCGCTCAAACAAGAACGAGAACCCTCACTTCTAATTACTCAATGAGTCTGACAGGAAATTTAAAAGCGTACTTGAAACTGATTTAAAACCCAAGCAATTTCAATAAACAAAGATACGTTCACACTGTAAACTGAGGGCTCAGCCGGAATTCGTCTAAGATTCTAGAACCAATGATCAAAAATGGTTCTAATGGCTCTGAGCACTATGGGACTTACCTGCAGAGGTCATCAGTCCGCTAGAACTTAGAATTACTTAAACCTAACTAAGGACATCACACAAATCCATGTCCGAGGCAGGATTCGAACCTGCGACTGTAGAAGTCGCGCGGTTCCAGATTGAAGGACTTAGAACCGCTCGGCCACATTGGCCTGCCCAATGATCAAATAACGAACGTAATGGGTGTCTAAGCAAGCTTTAGAATAAATACCTTGGATTAAGTAAAGATCAAGTTTTTTAACAACTGGGCTTGCACGCATACCCGTTTAATCGTATTAACTACACTTGATGTCTCCAGCACCCCGGATCACAGAGCCAAGTAAGGATGGCAGCTCCCGTCAATCCAAACATCAAGGGAGCCGAATTTATTCACGCAATTTTTACAAGTTACGATGATTAGATAGTCGATAGGACGAAGAACGGGCGGAGAGTGCATCACAAAAGGCATTTATGAACTACATAACTTAAAGAGGTACAGTTCTTAAAAACATAATAATTACGGGGACATAATTGTGCCAGTCAGTAACACGAGTAGCAGAATGCGCAGCACCCTAGGTTAAGGCCACCGGACAGACTGAAAGAGTTGGTCGCACAGCAAACTTTCATGCCCCAAGATCACAATGGGAGACACAACGAATCGCAGGGAAAATTCCAGGACGTGCTCACCACTAAAAAGAGTCCGACAAGGTCTACGAGAATACAAGTCGAAGTCCCTCGGTGCTGGGACTCACTTTCTGCTAACCAGTGTCCATTAGAACGCTGCTACGACGGTAAACCGCAGGCGGCTTAATCGGCGCGGCCGACGCGACTCTCATACGTCCAACACGCCACGGCCAGCACGTACTGCGTGCACCAGGAAGGATTTCAGCGACGAACCATTAACCCAGAATATGGTGCCACTCGAACCGACACCGGATGAAACTGCGGCCCCACGCCCGGATCTGCTCCTCGGCCAACTTAGTTGCCCCACGATCGAACGTCAAGAGAGCGAGCCCCCGACCGGCGCGATGTATCAGTCGCCAGCCACGTCCTCAGGCCAAAGATCAATACAGCTGAGAGTGTGACGTGACCTGTCGAGTGGCATCACTGCTCACCTTCCACGTCATACGAATTAGAGTCCTTGTTCTCAGCCAGAGTCGATCCCTTTGATCCATCCAGCCTTCTTTTATTTTGTTTGGGAAAACAAAATCACTTTTTACTGGAATGGGGTGCCAAAACCCCACCTCCCTCCCTTCACTCGTACAAACCCAAGCCTCAGGGTTTCTCCCCTTCACTGTGCCAAAGACTCCCCTCCCCTCATACCTAATATTGCCATGTATTTCCTCTTCCTCCACAATCTGAGCAATGTAGGCCTAAATCTCACCATCTGAGCGGGGACCATACTAGCACAAGTATATTACAGCTCTTTCCGATCCACTTGCCTTTCCATTTCTTGCCTTCTGGAGCATCTCCTTTACTTATTCCTCTAATGTAGGTTCTGAATGGAAAAAAAACTTGATCGGATGAGGAAAAGATGGGTTGTTGTGAGACACGCTTTGTCTGGCTCCTCTGCAGGAGGCTTGCCGGGCATGGAAACCCCGACAGTAACCACGCAACCGCCGGTGTAGCTTTCTGCTTGACTGAAACACGTAAACCCTCTCTTCCACACGGACACTGCTATTTTAAGGCGGTATTTCCTCGAGAGTTAGTGAAAGGACATGTTACCAAATACTTTATAGCTCGTCTCATTTTGGGACGATGCAAATTTCTAGACATATGTAGTCTTCCAAGAGATGACACAAAATTATTTCTGGCAATATGCTTATTACTTGTGCATTGCTAAACAAACAGATATAGAAATAAAGTTTGAGGGAATGTAGCGCCATGAGTTACCACCAAAACATATTTCAGATTCTAGATACTCGTTAGGAACACAAACTACAGCAGACTTCGATTCAGGGAGCTATGATGGTGAGACAGTACAAGATAAGAAATGGTGATCCATGTCATGTGGCGTAAAAGTCATCATTTACATCTACATCAACATAGACAGTTAGTAAATCACATTTATGTTCCTGGCTGAGGGCTCATGAAACCAGCTTCAGAATAATTCTCTATTATTCCAGTCGGGTAGAGAGTGATGAAAAAACGAACACCTATATCTTTCCGTGCTAGGTATGATCTCCCTTATTTTATTACGGTGATCGTTTTTCTCTATGTAGGTCGGCTTCAACAAAATATTTTCGCATTCAGAGGACAAAGTTAGTGATTGAAATTTCGTAACAAGATTCCGCCGCAATGAAGAACACCTTTGTTTTAATTATGCCCACGCCAAATCCTGTATCATTTGAGTGACAGTTTCTCCCCTATTTCGCGATAATACAAAACGTGCTGCCCGTCTCTGAACTTTCTCTTAGATTGGATGAAGCTCCATAATCTTTTTGTTAGTCGGTCACCAACCCTCCTCATGAGATGACCGTAAAATAACAATCATCTCTTCTTAACGGATGCTGTGATGGGTTCTGTCTTACTGTACAAGTCCTCATTTGCCCTCATTCGCCGTTGTCCGTCAACTCATCTATTACCTAGGACTTTCCTTAATAACCTACGGTCTCACTTTTCCGGCTGCTTAGCTTGACCTTGTATATTCATGGTCAAAGTTTCGGACGCACATAAGCCCTCAGGCTTTACAACTGTAATATAATGTCGGTACTTGGTCCCTATACTCACAGACTTTTCGTTATAGGTGTTCTTTGTCAGTTGGTATGCTTGGTCAAAATAACTCATCCTGACATTAACTGCTTCTTCTTCTTCTAATCCATTCTCTGGATGACTTCACCGAGATACCTGAAATTCTTAACTCGTCAGATTTTTCCCAGATTGGTAATCATCCATTGGGGTCCATCACAGATGTTCGTCATTCGCGTTAGATTAATATGGTCCCACGTTAATAACTGTCAATTTCCATATCCTCTCCATACTTATCTTCACATCGAATAGATTGTGCAATAATTTCTTATACGTGCGGACGTTAACAGGGAAACTTAAACAGGAATTTACGTGGACCATTGTTTCATTTCCTATTTGGATGATAAACCTATTTGTAAAATTTTATATGGCGAGACACCTCGTCTTTCCTAGTGGTGTTCCCTGTTCTATTGGTTATCGGTTGCGCAGCATCTTTTATTAAATGCGTATGAGCACAATGGAAGTGACCTGCGTGTCCGGCAGCCAACTGATGCTGGTCACTCTGGCATCCACTGTGGTATGCCAAAAGCTCAGCTGTTCCCTTAGACAAAATTATTGTTTTGTCGAGAAGGTCACAGTAAAAGGAGAACGGGTCAGTCAATAGTACTCTATGACTTCGAACATGGAGTGGTCGTTGGATGTCACCTGGGAAACAAATCCATCAGGTATGTTTCCATCCTTCTGATGTCTCCGAAGTGGTTGGTGATATGACTGTGAAATGGATATGCGAAGGATCAACCACACAGCTAAGCCAAGACAACCCAGTCCGTCTACTGACGCACGCGGTCTGTAGAGCGTTACAGAGAGTGATTGTAAAATATCATACGAAATAAGTGCAGGGAACCACTTGTGAATTCGGAAGTTTCAGCAGCAGTCTAGCTAGCTCTATAACTGCGTGTAGGCAGCCAAGAAGAATGGGCTACAGTGCTAGAACAGCTTGTGATAAGCCAAACATTTCCGTACTCAGTTCTAAGAGACACCTGAGGTAGTGGAGAGAGTGACGCGACCAGACACTGTACAGCTGGAAACGAATGATCTGTAGTGACGAATCACGGTATATACACTGTGGCAATCACATGGAAGTGTTTGGGTCTGGGAAACGCCTGGAGAACGTTGTCTGCCATAATGTGTATTGCCAAACAGTGAAGTAAGAACGAGGTGCTGTTACGGTAGTCGGATTGTCCTGTGGCTAGGCTGTGGTTCCCGTATTGCGCGTTATAAAACGCTGAGTGTGAAAGGATCTGAACGAATTATGCAGTATTGCGTACTTCGTGCGTACGGGCAAACTTTAGAGGCGATGACAGTGTCAGCATGCCAGTGCATCCTGTCATAAACCATCATCCGTGAGGCAATGTTTCTAGAACAATAACATTACTGAAATGGACTGGCATGCCCAGGGTTTCGACCTGAAAGGAATACAACACGTTTGGGATGAGTTAGAAGGTGTACTTCACTCAGTCCCTATGGTAAAACTTCACTGCCCTATCTGATTTCAATTCATCTGGAAGAATGAACTGCAGCTCCTCCACAGACATTCAAACACTTCCCTACAAGTTCACCCAGCAGAGTTCAAGACATCATAGAGGCTAAGAGTGGACGCATACCGCATTAATGTCTACTAGTGATGTCCGGACACACTGGTCTTTTTAGACGTAATTATCAAATGTTATGTGATCGTAAAATGATACTTTTAAAAACAGTATGGGCATGTACCGGTGAACATTGCAGTAAAATTGGCCGAAAAAGTTTTTTCTCGAAAGTAAACTATTTTTCAGGTGTATTTTTCGGTGTTAATTTTTGTCTAAAAAACATGTTTTGCATGCTTCAGCTTAAAGGTTGGGGGGGGGGGGGGAGGGGGGGGGGTTGGCTGGAAGGGGGCGGGGGTGGAGATGAAGAGATGTATAGGATCCTACATAGAGTGTTTCAAAGTAAGAGAAAGGACCCTTGATCGTAAGCACACTGGACAATCGTGCGAAAGAAAATTACTGGTGTAAAAAAAATCTGGACATTTAGAACGCCAATAGTTGATGTGAGAAACGTAATGTTCGATTAAAAGGTGGACCCAAAAACGTTTCACATGAAACTACACATAATCAAACAATTTATTAAAGTTGTGCCAAAAGGGTGCGATATTTTCAAGTATGTAGAAAGTAAGTTAACATTACTTTCAGGCGATAAGATGTAAGCAGGATGTCTTCAGCAGCCCTGACTTCCAGGAACTAATCACAGAAAATACGTTTGAAGACGAAGTAAACGAAGTTTAAGGCTGTTCGATATCCAGTAAACAAATTGCCAACAATTTTCTTGGCGACTGCAAAGACATTAATTCGAGTATTACTAAGAAAAATGTCGGATAACTTCAAAGTGTTGGGTGCCTCAGTGAGTTGGAAGCTGCACGTGCTTGACTCCCGCTTCCGTTACTTTCTGAAAGATACAGATGTTGCAAATGATGAACAGCTAGAAAGCTTTTTTATCGAAACGCTGAACAGTTGTCACGGGGTGTACCAGGACCGAAGGGATGTTAGCATGGTAGCTGACTACTGCAGGATGCTTAACAGGGAGTGTCTTAAGTCAGTGCTCAGAAGAAAACGCAGTGCAGATGTGAGTGGAAAAAAGAAGGAAAATTTATACCTTTTTAGCAGAGGTGAGATCATAATACTTCATTATAATGTTAGGAATTCTTAACTTTAGCATGTATTTTTAGGGCTCAGTACCTCAATCTGAAAACTGAACTGTTGAAACATTATTTTTTTGTACTTCTGTCTCTTTGTCCGGCTTTAAGACTCCAGTTTCTCAAGAACAAGGGATTGTATCAATTCGTAATCTGTATCAGATATTAAACTCTAAGATCCCTTGTCGGTGTAAAACATTTAAGCTTCTAAGTCAAAATATACCCACATTATTGTTCCATATTTTCATACTCGCAAAATATGTGGGGTACCTCCCGTTGACCTAGAATCAAGATTTTACATCACCTGTAATGCAAAAATAACGAAAATGAAAATAATATATATATAATACTTTCGGAGTTTTGTTCCTTCCTTGTACTGTGAGTCCTAACTTCCTGCCGGATTTCAAGATCCTAGGTTAACGGGATCTACACTATAGGTTCTGATGAGTGAGTTTGCGTGTATCAAAATATGTTACGTAAACCCAATTACCAGTTAGCATAGCACGTTAATGTAACTGCAAAATAAATAAAATGGTATAATAATCTTGAACAATCAAGTTTTCCAAGATGATTAGCAATTCTAGCAATTGTTTTTCGACAGCTCTACGTTTTCATCCTCGAATGTTGTAACATAAGTTGATTGGTTTCAGCATCTGATTTGACACATTATTTTGCGACTTTCAGTGTTGTAACAGGCATGAACATCTAACAACAGGATCCGATAAAGACAACATAGATCTGTCGGAACCGATTACAGTGATATATTGAATTGCTAGCGCTCCTGGCAAACCTGATTCTTCAAGGGTAACATAACGTTCATATCGCCCCCAACGACTGCCGCAGTCTCAAAAATATATTAATAAAATGAACGAAAAATTACGATAGTAAATGAGAAATTACACAGAAAATATACTCGAAAGGGACCTACTTACTGTACTAAGTTTGTACGGAACTCTCGGTCCGCGAATCCTACTTGCACTTATCCAGATTTGTTAACAGGTATTCTTAATGTGAGTTTTTTGTATGAATTTTGTGAGTGTTGACCATTTGTGAATATATCTACATCTACATCTACATCCATGCTCCGTAAGCCACCTGACGGTGTGTGGCGGAGGGTACTTTGAGTACCTCTATCGGTTCTCCCTTCTACTCCAGTCTCGTATTGTTCGTGGAAAGAAGGATTGTCAGTATGCCTCTGTGTGGGCTCTAATCTCTCTGATTTTATCCACATCGTCTCTTCGCGAGATATACGTAGGAGGGAGCAATATACTGCTTGACTCTTCGGTGAAGGTATGTTCTCGAAACTTCAACAAAAGCCCGTACCGAGCTACTGAGCGCCTCCCCTGCACAGTCTTCCACTGGAGTTTATCAATCATCACCGTAACCCTTTCGCGATTGCTAAATGATCATGTAACGAAGCGGGCTGCTCTCCGTTGGATCTTCTCTATCTCTTCTATCAACCCTATCTGGTACGTATCCCATAGTGGTGTGCTACATTCAAGCAGTGGGCAAACAATTTTCGAATTGCATTTCCTTAGGATTCTTCCAATGAATCTCAGTCTGGCATCCACTTTACTGACGATCAACGTTATGTGATCATTCCATTTTAAATCACTCCTAATCTATACTCCCAGATAATTCACGGAATGAACGGCTTCCAGTTGCTGACCTGCTATATTGCAGCTAAATGATAGAGGATCTTTCTTTCTATGTATTCGCAGCACATTACACTTGTCTACATTGAGATTCAATTGCCATTCCCTGCACCATGGGTCAATTCGTTGCACATCCTCCTGCATTTCAGTACAACGTTCCATTGTTACAACCTCTCGATATACCACAGCATCATCCGCAAAAAACCTCAGTGAACTTGCGATGTTATCCACAAGGTCATTGATATATAATACAAATGGCAACGGTCCTACGACACTCCCCTGCGACACACCTGAAATCACTCTTACTTGGGAAGACCTCTCCATTGAGAATGACACGCTGCGTTCTGTCATCTAGGAACTCTTCAATCCAATCACACAATTGGTCTTATAGTCCATATGCTCTTACTTTGTTCATTAACCGACTGTGGGGAACTGTATCGAACGCCTTGCGGAAGTCAAGAAACACGGAATCTACCTGGGAACCCGTGTCTATGGCCCTCGAGTCTCGTGGACGAATAGCGCGAGCTGGGTTCCACACGATCGTCTTTTTCGAAACCCATGCTGATTCCTACAGAGTAGATTTCTAGTCTCCAGAAAAGTCATTATACTCGAACATAATACGTGTTCCAAAATTGTACAACAGATCGACGTTAGAGATGTAGGTCTATAGTTCTGCACATCTGATTGACGTCCCTTCTTGAAAACGGGGATGACCTGTGGCATTTTCCAATCCTTTGGAATGCTTCGCTCTTCTAGAGACTTACAGTACACCGCTGCAAGAAGGGAGGCAAGTTCCTTCGCGTACTCTGTGTAAAATCGAACTGGTATCCCGTCAGGTCTAGCGGCCTTTCCTCTCTTGAGCGATTTTAGTTGTTTTTCTATCCCCCTGTCATCTATTTCGATATCAAAAAATTTACTTGACAGGCTGGAACCCTCAGAATACCAAAAACCATTATAAGCACCTAAAAATATTAAGAACAAGTCTCAAACTATAAATTTGTGCTCCTGTGGAACTACATAATGGCAGGATTTCCACACCATTATCTTTGTCTATTAACGAGACCTTATGTAAGAGATAAGGGGTGCTGGGAACCCACGGATGATATGCTTTCGAATATAGTGAGCGCAGCATTGAAGCAGCCACATAATTAGTAGAGGTAGGATGCGGGCCGTGGTGCGTGACGCGCGCACGTCGCTGTGCAGGCGGGGTAGGCGGCCGCCGCGGCCGTCCGGCAGTTGCTAATAGCGACCATTGTTCCTCAATCTGCGCGCTCACTTCGGACGGCTATCAGCTGGCGCGCGCGGCGGACAAGGGCGGCGGCGTTATCTGAGCGGCCGCCATTTCACACCCGCGTGGGCCGCGCCGTGGCCGGCCTTTGTTCCGGCACCGCCTCTGACGCCACGTGCCGCGGCCGGCGCAGCGCTCGGACAGCCGCTGTCAGCCGCAAAATAACGCCGCGCCGCCCCCGTGGCTGTGCAGAAACACGGCGGCTGGCGCCGAGCGCCTCTTGTTACCGGCCTGTCGGCACTGGCCACAGCAGCTGTCCACGTTCACCTCCAGCCACTGAGCGAACATCATACTCGCAACACCCGCTCCAACAGCGCGGTCACTACCAGCTAAAACGTTGCTCATTTTTGTAACGAGACCTACTGCGTTTCAGACAAGTAGCAGCCCTCGACAATGAATCGAAGACTTGGAATGAAAAAGGTCTTAAGTGCTGTAATAAGGACTACTAAAGTTTTGTGTGAACTCGGGTCTATAATCCAAATCAGTAACGTATAACAGGCTCAAACTACCACGAATCAAGGTGTAGTAACCATCCTTCGCAATTTTTCTTATTTCCGTACTTGCTAAGAAAATTGTAGAGTATTCCACCTTATGCGTGACACCTTCCTAGTTTTCTTTCCACCCAGATATGTTTATCTTCGTTGGTTTTACTACAAACAATCCTGTTGGCAGAGCATCCGCAACTGAGCATTATAGCAGAGGTTGAAAATACCGCTTCAATTGTAAATTACTTTACACGACCTGACACCGCGTCTAGTACACGCGGTGCTCGGGGACCACAGCACAGCTACGACACCTGAGGATGGGCTTATAACAGTCCGAAACCGGTTGTCTGGAAATAAAATAATTTACAATTGAAGCGGTATTTTCAACCTCTGCAAATTGTTCAAATATGCGTGAAATCTTATGGGACTTAACTGCTAAGGTCATCAGTCCCTAAGCTTACACACTACTTAACCTAAATTATCCTAAGAACAAACACACACACACATGCCCGAGGGAGGACTCGAACCTCCGCCGGGACCAGCCGCACAGTCCATGACTGCAGCGCCTTAGACCGCTTGGCTAATCCCAACCTCTGCTTCATTGGTTTTGTTAATTTCTCTTCTCACATGAAGCTATAGGATACTTATGCTAGTAGCTCTAGATCTACTACGCAGTCTACAGCTTGTCATAGATTTTGATGTTGTGATGCGTTTGTTTCGTTTGTGTGGAAGATACTTACCTATTTCTATTGATTTTGTCCATACAGATGCATATCCTACTGTTTCTTCGCCAAGCACAACGTAATGGCGACGAAAACTCTGTGCTTGGCTAACAAATCGTTGGGAATGCGTATGTGTAGACAAAAGCGCAAGAAATAAGCGTGTTTCCTCCATAAAAACAAAACGAAAACACCACAACATAAGCTGTAGATTGTGTAGTAGAAATAGAAAGATTCTATATCTTCGTGTGAGAACAAAAATAAATAAACACACCGAAAACAGCGCAAAAGGTGCTGAAACACGTCTGGGTGGAAAACCTACAAAGGTGTCTTGTATAAGGCGGAAAACCTCTCCAATGAAATTGTAGTACCAAATGTAATCAACGGATGGACTATGGGCTAACATCCTCTGCTGTTAACATAATATGAAAGGCTCTATGTTCCGCGCACTTACTCCTCAGTGTCAGATAAAATAGCGGAAGCAGCCTATGTTTCTAACAGTTTGAGTGGAAAGAAACGACAAATTAAAGGAGAAGGTAATGTAGTAGCAGTGAGGAAATAGCTCATAAATGGAGGGAATGACTACATAAGTTCAAGCGATAAATGAATGCCTTCAAAAATTCGTCCAGCACAGGAGGTAAGTCACTACTAATCGCTAACCTACACCATAACTTGAGTTTCCCAGATATTGTCCCCCAAGACATAAAAGATATGATATAGCAATCAAGACAAATAAAGCCATTTGTCGACACTGACATGAATGCATCTAACTTCTTAGATATCAAGAAAGCAGCAGACTGTAACATAAACCCAACAAATCTCAACATTTCCAAAGTACAGCGGCTACAGTAAGACAAACAGAGAACTATGTACTTAAGATCAACAGAAGCCAGAAGGCCTGGTAAGGTATCCCTATTTAGAGAAAAGGTTTACGATTACAGGACGTCTAGAGAATGCATTACCTGCCCTGCATGTTACAAGTCACATATGTGAAGAAAAGAAGAAACAATTGATTGAAGTGAAGCAGTATCTGACAAATAATGACTACATAGTTTTTAAAAAGCAGAATGAACTTTTTCTACCTTTTTTCTGAGTGTTGAACTGTAGCACTCACAGCTTTTCGTTGCATTTTCACTTTCAGTTAGATTTTCATGTCGTTACAGTAAAATGTATGTAATGTCCTTTGGAAAGTAGATCTATACTACGTTTAACTTTGAAATAAAACATCTAAACAATGCAATTACGACAATTAATTCCCTAGTATACTTAAAACTCGTTTTCCTCAAATTCATTATTGTGACGCACAGAGCCTTTTTTAAGTCTTTAATTAGTTTCCAGATGGAAGTTCTGGAAGAAAAAATGCATTAGATGACTTTCTATTTTTTCTTCAATATTTTGAAGCTGGATCTGTTGAAAGGAAGATTGCGTAAAATCATTTGTTTTTTAATAATCTGATTTGGCTTAAGTCTTTAGACCAAACAGAAATCTGTAACTACAAATCTCTTCTCTTCAGTCGATATTCGAACTGAGTGCTAAAGTTAAGGACAAAAGTAAGTCTCGCGCGATTCACTGTCAAATAAGAGAGCTCGATGAAAGTTGGATCATACATGGAAAGAACTGCTACAGTATGGTAGAGAACGCAGCTGAAAGAAATGCACAATGGGACTTAAGATCGGAGGTCATCAGTCCCCTAGAACTTAGAGCTACCTAAACCTAACTAACGTAAGGGCAACACACACATCCATGCCCGAGGCAGGATTCGAACCTGCGACCGTAGCAGTCGCGCGGTCCCAGATTGAAGCGCCTGGGATGGAAAGGAGAGGTGGATACAGAGTGGTACGGCAAGTGTCGTCGCAAGGATGTTGGACAAGAGCAGAAACATTTAACGGAAAAGTTATTATAATAAAGAAGATTTACTTAACCTGTATTTTCCCAAGCTTACAAAGATTCATTTTAAGTAATGCAGGAAGAAACAGAGTCCATTGATCACAATGGCAACAAGTATGGGGCTCGCTGTACTAAAGCTTGGTCGGTGCAGGCAGAGCCACGACAGGGCGGCGTCTGCATAGCGTGTCGTAGGGAAAAAGTCTCCAAGTGTAAGTGAGTTGAGTGGCTGCCTTTGGCAGTCCAATACCGCCGCTGCAATGGTCGCTCATTGGCCAGAGCCGCTCATTGGCAAGCCTCAGTGGGCGCACACTATTGGCTCCACCAGGACTCATGTGACCGCTATTGGCGTATGACGGAAACTTGCAATTCCGTTGCCCCCATGAAGACGCCCGCGGGGTGGTATCGATATGTGGTGGCACAGAGATGAACAGAAATGACATTTTCATTCAAAGACAATAATTACACTGAAGTCACCGTGATTTCTGACGGTCCCCTGGACATTACAAAAAGCGAGACCTGGTTCTTAACACATGCACGCCAGCGCTCAGAACTTCCCATTGTGAAGCATCAAGCGTATTCATGATGTCCCTCATCTGACAGCTCTGTTGTTCATTTTTATCGCCTTGTGGCGCATGTCCTATTCAAAGACACTACGCTATAATTTAAGTAACCTACCGTTTTACTTCTGAAAGTGGCGAAAGTCCATTCTCTTAAAACACTGACACATCACATAATTTTAGTCTAAATAATTCACTATTTGTGTGATACCTCATTTGTTTATAAAGCTTTCCCCTTGAAGGGTCAAACAAATGTTCATTCAAAGCTATTCGTTCTGCATGGATGATAAGCAGCACATCATACGCAGTTGTATCGCTGGTAGTATAAGTCGTAGAGTCACGTGTGAAACACTGGTAGTACATTTCGCCCTACAGGAGGATAGACTTGAGTAACCAGTAGTACACGCCATCTGGAACGTGTTAACAGGATGTGTGATAACTACCGACGGCAGTACATGTTCTGCAATGTGCTCCCATAATGGCAACAAGATTGGTATGGAGTTTTCGCGGAACAGCGTTCTATTTCCTTCACCAGAGGATTTGACAGCTGCTGGATGTTGTTGGTGCATGCTGTAACATATCTCCCCAATACATCCCACACATGCTAGCTGCGGTTTAAGTGCAAATGCAAATTGGGGGGGGGGGGGTGTAGGGGAGCCAGGCACGCCAGTCCATTCGTCGAATATCCGAATAATCTCTCGTTCCGTGTGGTCCTCCAATAGTGCATTCCGATGTGTTCACGCATTGTCACCTATAAAACTGAAGACGATGCCAGATGCATCCCTAATAAGACGCACATGGAGAAGGAGTACTGTATCACAATAGCGTTGACCGATAAGTGTATAGAATGTTGTTTTGCTTTTCAATGTGCTGAATCATTTCTTCTTTATTTCCTTACATTTTTTCTGCAGCGGTTTCGCATTGATTTCGCTAAACTTCCTATTTAAGTCGTACATAAGCGGCTAATAATGGGTTTTCCTGCCTGTCACTAAACAATTTCGATGAGTTGAAGTGTCTCTTCTGTTAACCTAGGTTTCTCACTATTACCATGTCTCTGTTACCTATTGGCAATATTTGTACAACCAACTACTACGACTGCCGTTCCTAGAGATGACCGATATTCGCATTATTCATCAACCACACTGCATGTCTTGGTATTCACTCTCACAGTGCCTACAGCCTTGGAGAATTTCGAACATCTCTCATCGTGCATCAGCACTTCAGGATCCCAATCTTTCAACACTGATTTTCCCAATCGACTCTTTTCTGGTGCAGTCTACTCTTCATCATTACTGAATTCGATTTCAGATTACAGCTGCTCCTGATTCCGCATTACAATCCACTATCTGGTTTAGGAATCTTTGTCTGATCATGTTTTAATCTAGCTGGAATCTTCATATATCTCTGAGGCTTTTCAAGTGCTTCTCATCTTATATGTTTGAAGCAGTATATTCGCTATTATTAGCTGAAATTTTATGCTAAACTAATTTAGTCTTTCTCATTCCTCATTCCAACTACCAAGACAACAGTCTCCCGCAATTCTTTCTTCTGTTCTTTTCTCTGTTACCGTTTTCCACTCCCCATGATTACGAGATTTTCATCTCCCGTTACGTACTGAATTACTCATCCATTGTCTTCGTATACTTTATCTGTCACTTCCTCTTCTGCTTGTGATGTCGGTTTATATACTTGAAATATTATTGTGTTCATTAAAATTTTACTGTGTGTTTTACCGTGTAATTGCATAAAACAGTTTAATTACATACTCTAAAAATAACATCTCGGCCGCATTATAGCGGCCTTTTTCAGGGCAAGTCTCACCCTGAGGACGACTTGGTACAACACCCAAGAGAATTTTAATCATCGTGACACCGGCTGCGGAACCCTGCGTAGTTAGAAACTGATGCTGTTGGCGTTTGTTTGCTGTCGGTTATGATGAGACGAACCCTACCTCTGTACTGCTCACAATGACTCACAAACTGCCTTGTCTTCCTACTCATATGTTCGTATAGTTACTAATTTACGACAAGGACACCGCTAAAGCCGAAAGACAGGTGTTTTCGAAAAGGGTACTCCGCAACTTAGTGTTAAAAAAATACTCAGCAGTTCCGGATTAAAGAGGGAGGCGGCAGTTATTAACGGTGTCGCCTCCCGACCCCCACCCCAATAACATTTCCTCCAGTTTCCAAATTTCACGGCTAGGTTCAGGAGACTATTGTAAAGAAATAACTAAGAGTTTCGAAACTGGCAAAAAGTTCTATGCACTGTAAGCTGCATCCAGGACATGATACTCTTCAGTTGCTCCTGTGGCGGCCAGACCATGTGTAAGGATTTACATCCTAACCGGTAACATTGTAGTATGATAAATGAGCACAGTCCCAGGTTTACTGTACCTGCTGTCAACAACATATCAGGAACAGGTAGGACGTGCAAAGCACAAGATATTGAGTAAGGGCATAAAGAAAGACGAAGTCTCTCCACTAAGGAAATAAAAATTATAGATAGACTGATTTCCTGAATGTATGTGGAAAGGACTGACTTTGTCCTCATTTACACTCTCAGTAGCCATAGCCTTAAGATCTGTATTTGCAGTCGTGGTGCTAAATCAAATACTGCTAATGGTCAATGCACATTTCTGTTTTATTTTGTGGCAAAGTTGTGAGAGTTTGTCTCCAACAGCGCACTTAAATTTATTGCAAGACGAAATGTACGGTGGTCAGCTGCCAATACCGATGGGTATTATGCAACCCGCAGTGTTTTCCGATATCACGAGTAACACTTTCAGATTCTGTCACCCACTACATGCATATTATTAGCGCTGCAGGAACGACGAACAGGACCTTTTTGTAGGACATTTCATTTTTTTACTGGAGGCCACAATTTTTGTGTTATTCAAGGGAAACGCGTCTGAAGGTCCCTTCTCTATGTTATTCTTGCGTAATTCGGAAACTACGGCCCTTAGCGAAAACGTATCTTAGTAAGAAATTTAGCAACAGTATATTTGCTACGAAAAGCTCCTGTTCATTTCCTTCTGCAGGGCTAATCGTTAACGTGAAGTGAGGGAGAGAATACGAAAATCTTGGTTGTGGTTTATGAAGACTTTGCGGTTTGCATAAATCCATAGATAGGGGCAACTGAATCACCGTGAATGTTCTTCGGACGAGTCCTTTCTGCATTCAATATTCCTCAGACTCGCAAATGGCTGGACTAGTAAGTACTGCTGTTAACAAAATATTATTATCATATTAAAACGTTTTGCATTTTACATTATTATTCATAAGAACATAGCTCTCTATGGAACGTCAAAAGTGCGGATGATAACAATGATTATTTGAAATTAGGAGTGGAGGAGTCGATATCGGACAGTGACAACTGTGACCAGTAATTTTAGCATTAGACCACTCTGTGGTACACAACGCAGTTTTAGTGTTTTCGACAGGTTTTGCTACTGCTTCAGGATCGTCAGTGTCGATCAGCGTGAAGTTCGAAACGAGTTTGTGACAGTTGTACGGGGTGAAACTTCTGCATAGACAGGATGTGTTGAGATTTCCCTTGACATTTCACACTGTTTTAAACTTTCACACGGACCAGTCCGCCCACAACTTGGTTTTCTTGCGTCCACAGTAGTTGGCTATGCTGCATATCAGTCTTTTACCAGAACTAGGTTATCTACTCTCATGTTGGTTGGCTTCGCCATCTGACAGCCAGACTGTCACATTCCAGACCAACCTAGCCGTGGTCCGAAGATTGGAAAACCAGCTGGAAACTGGTAAAGGGAAAAGAAATTATTATAAAAAATTAATTGGTTTCATTTTCCTTCAACCTTTCAACTCATATCAAAACTAATTCATAGCAATACGTAGACTACAGCACGCTGCGCTACACTGCTGTGCAGAAAACAAGTTCTCGGTGACCCTGTATGCTAGCTGCGAAAAGGCGCTTATTGCAGAAAAAGCGCCTGGCTCTGCCAATTTCTCTCAGCAAATGTGTTACAACGTCGTTAGTATCTGTTGAGAGGAGCCTGTACTAATTTGAGGTCTTTCGGAGGGACACAGTCGGGAGTCCACTAGTACACGGTAAGCAAACGTCACGTCAGGCCACTGATTTAGCCTTGTGTATACTGGCTATACCAAATACGAAGAGTCAGAATTACATGACTGTAAAATGTATACATCAACGCCGGCAATGTCACACTTTTGAAAATATTAGTGGCTAATATGCCGTGTTTGGGTGAATTGCTAGTGGACACCCGAAGTTTCATCCACATCTGCGAAGGTCCTGTAGAAAGGGAGGGGAGGCTGCAGCTCTTTTGAAGGTCTGCTGAAATAAAAGGAGCCTTAAGACAGCCAGGAAAATATCATAGTTATGTACAGGCGTACGCGAAATACAAGGTTTCCCAGCTATTCATTTAAGAAATTTCTGACCACATAGGAAACATGTGCAAGGAATAACATACACTCCTGGAAATTGAAATAAGAACACCGTGAATTCATTGTCCCAGGAAGGGGAAACTTTATTGACACATTCCTGGGGTCAGATACATCACATGATCACACTGACAGAACCACAGGCACGTAGACACAGGCAACAGAGCATGCACAATGTCGGCACTAGTACAGTGTATATCCACCTTTCGCAGCAATGCAGGCTGCTATTCTCCCATGGAGACGATCGTAGAGATGCTGGATGTAGTCCTGTGGAACGGCTTGCCATGCCATTTCCACCTGGCGCCTCAGTTGGACCAGCGTTCGTGCTGGACGTGCAGACCGCGTGAGACGACGCTTCATCCAGTCCCAAACATGCTCAATGGGGGACAGATCCGGAGATCTTGCTGGCCAGGGTAGTTGACTTACACCTTCTAGAGCACGTTGGGTGGCACGGGATACATGCGGACGTGCATTGTCCTGTTGGAACAGCAAGTTCCCTTGCCGGTCTAGGAATGGTAGAACGATGGGTTCGATGACGGTTTGGATGTACCGTGCACTATTCAGTGTCCCCTCGACCATCACCAGTGGTGTACGGCCAGTGTAGGAGATCGCTCCCCACACCATGATGCCGGGTGTGGGCCCTGTGTGCCTCGGTCGTATGCAGTCCTGATTGTGGCGCTCACCTGCACGGCGCCAAACACGCATACGACCATCATTGGCACCAAGGCAGAAGCGACTCTCATCGCTGAAGACGACGCGTCTCCATTCGTCCCTCCATTCACGCCTGTCGGGACACCACTGGAGACGGGCTGCACGATGTTGGGGCGTGGGCGGAAGACGGCCTAACGGTGTGCGGGACCGTAGCCCAGCTTCATGGAGACGGTTGCGAATGGTCCTCGCCGATACCCCAGGAGCAACAGTGTCCCTAATTTGCTGGGAAGTGGCGGTGCGGTCCCCTACGGCACTGCGTGCATCCGTGCGTCGCTGCGGTCCGGTCCCAGGTCGACGGGCACGTGCACCTTCCGCCGACCACTGGCGACAACATCGATGTACTGTGGAGACCTCACGCCCCACGTGTTGAGCAATTCGGCGGTACGTCCACCCGGCCTCCCGCATGCCCACTATACGCCCTCGTTCAAAGTCCGTCAACTGCACATACGGTTCACGTCCACGCTGTCGCGGCATGCTACCAGTGTTAAAGACTGCGATGGAGCTCCGTATGCCACGGCAAACTGGCTGACACTGACGGCGGCGGTGCACAAATGCTGCGCAGCTAGCGCCATTGGACGGCCAACACCGCGGTTCCTGGTGTGTCCGCTGTGCCGTGCGTGTGATCACTGCTTGTACAGCCCTCTCGCAGTGTCCGGAGGAAGTATGGTGGGTCTGACACACCGGTGTCAATGTATTCTTTTTTCCATTTCCAGGAGTGTATTATTGTAATCTACAAATCCATCAGAAAGATAAAGGAACACATAAATTCGACAAAGAATGCTCGCAAACAGCTACAAAAATTAGGTATTTACAGCATCTGCTCGAATATGTATGTGGGTGCTACTAAAATAATGGTCGAAAAGCGACGAGAAGAGTACAACTGCAGAAAGAGATAAACAGCTGTTGCGGAAAGTGCGTTACAACCAGGAGATCATCGTATTCGATTTTACAGTACTCATTTCCCGGCTAGACAAGCCGATATTGTGAAGGCCCTTACAGAGAGACTGGGGAGATCACTAAACACCCCAACTGTAACCGGTAGGAGGGAGGGTGTGAAACTCAGTCGCATCTGAATTTCATTGTTCAGTAAGGCATGTAATTGTCTTCCAACATGAGGTGACTCGAACAGCGGATACCACTTACAGCAGATAACGGTAAATTGCGCTCGAGTTTTCAAAACTTTACGTCGACCTTCTGCGCGGGATCACGTGGGACCAGAAATTTATTTAGTAGTGAGCCAGCAAGAACTTCGGACCTTCAAAAAGTTGCAACACCTTGAAGACGTCCTCAGCAGATGAGGATGAGAATTCATCCGACCGCGGCATAACAGACGACATATTTTAATTGGTGGCAGATTAATAGTCGGTACAGGATCGCAGTTAGAGTACTTTGAGGTTAAGAACCAACGGTCTTAAATTAGTATCTCAGTCGATATGGAACACGAACACGTGATGTATAAGGGGTTTGTGTCTGTAAACTGCGTATATAAGAACCACCTGCTGCACCATCATTGGTAGTTGTACCTTGATTATACATTGCTCTACAAAATTTAGGGACGATGTATAGTACCATGACATGTTGACTACGAGGTGGAAATAAATGAAAATGAGGCAGTATGTTACCGGCG
Organism: Schistocerca serialis cubense; assembly: GCF_023864345.2. Classification (NCBI taxonomy): domain Eukaryota; kingdom Metazoa; phylum Arthropoda; class Insecta; order Orthoptera; family Acrididae; genus Schistocerca; species Schistocerca serialis. The sequence continues at coordinate 102,268,366 of NC_064642.1, read as the reverse complement.
GTGTATAAGTCGTGCACAAAAAGCTGGGCATCACGTGGTGAGAGGTCAGCATGATTCTGGCAACAAAGGGGTTTGTCCGCCTTAGCCCTGCTGTTATCCTCTCTTTGCGCGGGTGGCAGCAGCGGTGTGTATAGATATTCGCACCTTGGACTATCTTTGGCCTGGCGCTTATTGTCTCCAGCTGGGCTTTGTGCTTGACAGATGGTCGGTTGGCGTGGAGCATTGAGGAAATCTGCTCATCGCATAGTTTGGCCGGGCCCGGTGGCGGCCTCTATGCGGTGTCAGAGTGTGCTGTGCTGTTCCCTTTGCTACGAGGTTCGTGGCTCACTGATCCTGGACATGATAGATGATAGTTGAGTTTTGACTTAGTCTAGCAGCAAGTCACGACTGTTCACAATGTGTCGTTTGGAGTTTGTTATCGGCTGTTGGGATATTCCCGCGAGCAACAATCTTTGTTTTCAAGTCGGCAAATTTTAACCATCCTCTGGTGGAGTTTAACTGTACTTGCTTATTTGAAGTATTTTCCTCATCGTGTTGTCGCTGTCCAGCATGGTGTGTAGTTTGACAGCTCACTGTATAAACTGTTGTGGGCACCAATACCTTTTCACGTCACCATTGAGCTCCCTGTTGTGTGATGGTCGGGTGAAGTGGTTATCTTGTCAGTGGGTCAATTGGCTGTCTGTCAGTTGGGTTGTCGTCCAGTTGACAATGGTTGGGGTGACTGTCTGTCTCACCTAAGTGTGCGTTAGTACTGGAATTCCATGCCAACCCCTGGAACTTCTAAGTGCCCTTGGGTGTACTGCCTTTTCTTGTTTGTTTTTGTTGTTTGTACTTGTATGGCCTCTAGCCGATCTTGAGATTGAGGTTGTTTTGCCCTTAAGGCGTCACATAGTTTGGGCCTTCAGCCTAATTTAAAACTGTTTTACATAAGGTCTGTGACATTTTAAAAGTTAATATTACTGAGTCTTAAGTGTTGGACCTTAAGCCGATTTTGAATTTGTTTTGCTCTTGAAGTGTCAGATTCATTGGGCCTTCAGCCGATTTTGAATTAACATTGTTTGCTCTTAAGCGGTCAGATGGTTTGGGCCTTCAGCCCAAATAAGGAACTGTTTTAAGATAAGAACCTGCCTTTTAAATTTCTGATTTTGGTTGTGCTATAAGTTACTGGCTTTCAGCCGTTTTTAAGTTAAAGTGGTATTGCCCTTAAGGCATGAGATTGTACGGCGCATTCATCCGCTAATTAAGTTACTAAAACTGTGTTTTATTTAAATTCCTCTTGGCTCTTGTAATGTTTGATCAAATAAAGGGTTGTATGTTCGAGTGTAACTGACAGCCGCTTATTTTGGCCCTTTTCCACAAGTTAAACTACCAGTCGTGTCCTGCGGGTTTGGCAGGGCGTCTCACCGCCTACAATAGGCAGGCGAAGGAGCGGGCAAAGACCATGTGTGATAATCAGCTATCTGTTACGGTCCACTAAGATGGTGATCTTCATTAGAACCTTAGGATGACGCCACACGGGGAAGAATCATCGAGAAACGGTAGAGAGAACGAGATGTGACGAGTGTAGCCCAGGAGTTTGGTATTGCTTGCAGCATTGTTTCACATGCATGGGGAGTGTTCCGAACCACACTGCTGCCCAAACGGGGGGTGTTTGACCACAGTCAATTACAGTCAATGATCGCAGCATTGCTTCACATGCGTGGGGAGTGTTTCGCACCATAGACACAGAGACACTGCTGCCCAAACTGGAGGTGGTTGACCACGTTCAATTACAGCAGCTGATTATAGCTACACTCAGCAGGTAAAAAGGTACCTACGTGAAACTGCGGGTGTAATCCATGGCCGAACCGAAATTCGCAGGTGGAGGAGATTTTGAAGAGAATAGGTATTTGATGAATGGACTACCCTGCCCGTCCCTCCTACTTAAATCCCATCGACTAAGAGTGGGTTCTACTCGGGAGGCGTAATGCAGCACGTGGATATGCACCAATGACCATGCAGCGGTTGTCAAACGCGATGGTGGAGGAAAGGAACACCATATAACAAGAACTCCTTGCCAACCGTCTGGCCAGCATGGAAGCACGTTGAGTGGCATGTACGTCCGTCTGTGCTGATCACACACTCTATTATGAACCATGTCTCGCCTATTGTAACATCCGCAGAACCATCATAAATCGCGGATGAGTTCTGTGTAGTTATTGACTTTGAATAAATGTGTAATTTCTTTTCGTCTCATTTCATATTTATTTCAATTACCTTGAGTACTATACGGTAGCAACTCTTTCTATGCATAGTCCGAGTTTCATTGAGCTAGGTGGGTTGGCAGCGACAAATAATTCGAAAGCTACACTCGTCTGTACGTTTCGCAAAGCAGTGTAATATACGCAGTGCTCTGTTGTGTGTACACCAACTAATGACTGGTTATTGGAGTTAGAACATAAAGAAATGTATTTCATAGACAGTTGCACTACAATACTGCGCTTCGTAACCCGAAAAAATGGGCAGATAAAATCGGAAGCACCATTAAATTTTTTTATTTAAGATTGCAATTTCTGGTTGCCGTTCATAACAGATGGGTATAAAGTGTTTGAATGCATGTTAAATACTAGTATCAAAGGTTTATATGCCCCTACACGTTTCACACATTTTTTAAATAGTGTACGTAAAGTGATAAATAAGCATGAAGTATTTACCAGAGTGCTATAGGGATATCTACAAAATTAAGTGCTGCTTCCTTTTGTATAGATGACGCATCTCATTTTTTAATAATTGACACAGGACGGCTTACGCCTGACAGGAACTAAAATAGGATTGACGCACTTTATGGTGAGCTGTTATTTGGGATCGGCATAATAGCCGATACCATGATCCTAAATGAACAAATTTAGGAACAGTCCCACATATTATTCCTACAGTTGGAGGGTCACCGACAGAACTTCGGGTGTGTGATAGGAAAGACTTGTTCATATTCTATACACTGCTCGTCAGAAATATTCCGTGGCGTATTTTATTCTTGGCGTATAAACTAAATCAGCGCAATAACTGGAGGGTCAGTTTGAACTAACAACTGTAAGTAACCCATGTCTGTAGGACAAGTCAGTTGTGAGCATGCAGTGTTACGCAGAGGACGTCTAACCGTAGTGCGTCAACGTTATAAAACGCAATGCAGCTGCGTCTGTAATTCAAGCGGTCTCACCAGTGTTTTGAAAAAGAGACTCCAGAACAAAAGAAAAATGGTTCAAATGGCTCTGAGCACTATGGGACTTAACATTTATGGTCATCAGTCCCCTAGAACTTAGAACTACTTAAACCTGACCAACCTAAGGACATCACACAACACTCAGTCATCACGAGGCAGAGAAAATCCCTGACCCCGCCGGGAATAGAACCCGGGAACCCGGGCGTGGGAAGCAAGAACGCTACCGCACAACCACGAGCTGCGGACCCCGAACAAAAGCAGTGACTCTTGAATGCCTGCCGTGACGTGACTGAAATGCAAACAAGGGCAATTATTGTCTGTAGAAAAGTCGTCATGGGTGACGTGACTTGGTGTTATCAATACGAACCTAACACAGAACGACACAGTGCAGAACTCTGCATGAAGGGTCGACGATTTTGTGCCGTGTATCGAAACATTCCGCAAAGTTGGGTACTTTTCGATTTTGTGCCTCTGTGGTGCAATCGCTGGTTGTGTAGAACCTCTTTGCCAGAGAGCCTTGTGGTGCGAATGTCAGAATGTCATCCGTGAGGCGGTGTGGCTCGGGCAGGGGAGGCGTCTTGAGTTAGCAGCAGCACGAGGAAGTTGGCGAGTGGGGCCCCGTGCTGGAAGGAGTCTATTTGTGCTGGAAAACACTTGGCCGCACTTGGAGTGATAGTGCAGCCTAGTACTTTCAGCTGTTGTTGGGAAGGTGTAATTTGCAAAGAAGCTCTCCTCTTTTATTACATCGGAAACACATTATGTCATTTCTAAATTCAACGGTAAGCTCAGTTTGTTCACTTGCGGAAGCTTGTACTTGGATGTTAAAGAGATTTATTTCCCCGTTCTTGCGTTTCGTGTCACTAAACCCTAACTGTCCAATGTGAAAGGCTAATTGATATAATTTAATAAATGTCTGTGGCTTAGCGCAAAGTGTCACCCTTTATCTGTCTTCTACCCCAAGACTCACAATTATATTTCCTATCGCATCACTCTTCGATATTTCTACACACAGCACCTACAGTGCTACTTGGATTTCCTAGATATATTGAGCCAAATTCTCCGAACTCTGTTGCACACGATATAAATGAGATTTTATACGTTCATATCGTGACCACTCTGGGAGCTGATTCTGCAGAATTTGTCTTCTGAAATTTTCATTAATGGCTTCAATGATCGCCCTTTGAAGTTTCCCTACACCAGGAGGACACATCACGTGTAACCCTACTATGTCAGGCACTGGCAAAGCTTCGCTCAAATTTTGTAACCACACTGTAAACCATGATAATTGCACAATTTTTTCATTAGTATCTATAGGAAAACCTGATGTAGCTGCAAACAGATTGGATAGTTTATTATACATTTCATAGCCCTGCACCAATGCCCACTCTATTACAATCACTGACCATTTCACTCGTTTGACCAGAGCCATGCATGCGTTCTCTCCCCCTCATTTCGTTTCCAGGTTAGCAAACTACTTTGTAACTGTACTTTTATTGCTCTATTCCGCAAGTCCTGAATAAGCGCTTTCTGTTTGGAGTCAACAAGTAAATTTTCAAGATCTTGAACACGACTGAGCAAATGATGCGTTTGCGCTTGTATTCTGAAAACTTGCACGCAACTAGGAACACTGCCCAGCACTAACTCTGTACTAGAATGATTTTTTTTTCTCTGCAGCGGAGTGTGCGCTGATGTGAAACTTCCTGGCAGATCATATTTGTGGGCCGGATCTACAATCGAACTCGGGACCTTCGCCTGTCGCGGACAAGTGCTCTACCAACTGAGTTACCCAAGCACGACTCACGACCAGTCCGCACAGCTGTAACTGATCTGCCAGGACGTTTCACATCAGCGCACACTCCGCTGCAGAGTGAAAATGTCATTCTGGAAACATCCCCCTGGCTATGGCTAAACCATGTCTCCGCAATGTCGTTTCTTCCGGGAGTGCTAGTTCTGCAAGTTTCGCAGGAGAGCTTCTGTGAAGTCTGCAAGGTACTGTCGCAAATAGAGCTGTGGGGAGAGGTCGTGAGTCGTGCGTGGGTAGCTCAGTTGGTAGAGCAGTTGCCCGCGAAAGGAAAAGGTCCAGAATTATTATCTCGGTCAGGCACTCAGTTCTGACCTGCTAGGAAGTTTCAGCTCTGTACTAGACTGCACTGTTTCTAGGAGGCTACTACAACATGCGCAGGCATCACTCACCTGGCCCACAGTTCCCGTGTTGACAGTTAGGCAGCGTCCCAGCACTCCGCACAGCCGTTGCGCTAATTCAGTTAGGTTTCCATCAAAGTTTTCTTGGCGAAAGGCAAGCTCATTTTGAAGTTGACGTTTTGTTGAATATGGTATCCCCAGCGCGTATCTAGCTGCCACAGTACATCCAGTGCAACCTGCAGAGGAAGAATGACTATATTAAGGCAGTCACAACAGGTGCCAAATACTTAAAACTGAAACAAGTTCCACCACACGACAGGCTCAGAACCCCACCACCTTCTTATTCCGCTCTGCTGCCATTGGTGTTGTAGGAGCTGTGAATGACTGTATGGTTTCGGGCTAACATGAATTAAGATATCCTTTAAAACAAATTAATTTACAACAGTTCGTACTCAACACTTTTTATAAACATTGTCTTTGAGCCCAAAGAAACTATAACATGAATTAAAAGTTTCAACTCACGCTCGATAACTATTTGTAATAAAAAGTTTAAAATGCCCAAGGCTATTTCAGAATGCATGTAATAACCTTAAAAACAAATTTACAGTAGCAAACTGACAGCAATTGAAACCTAATAACAGTATTCAGATTAATCCAATTTAGCCAAAGCACTTGGAACACACAACAAACCGTAGCGGTATCTCCTTATCACTAGTTTTGTACACGCCTCTTTTTTGGTGCCACAGTTTACAGTTCACTCATCCGTTGTACAGCAGTACCACACAATTTCAAATAAGTGTAGGTGTAAATTTCTTCAGATGAACGACCAATTAAAATGAGTAAATTATTATTACAAATGTAATTACTTAACTCAAGAACAAATCTGCACTATTAGAATTCATCCGCTGATACATCAGTGGGCTTGTAGAGCCGTAATCTTGCCATCTCATTGAGCCGTGGTAAAATTTGCTGTTTTGAAGAGCGCGCCGCAGCGCGTAGAGTAAAGCAGTCGCCCTCCGTTTGTGGCGGTGGCGAGGCTGTGGCAATCGGAGCTTTGGTGTATCCCTCTGTTAGGAAAGGGGAAAGGCTGCCTGTTCACGTGCATTTAAGAGGCGCTATCAGCTCAGCGGTTGGTCAGTCGGAGTGAATCTGGGTCAGTGGGCCAGTCTCGGGAAGTCTAGTCAGTTGGTCAGCCGGGTCAGTGCGGGGCAGTCAGTGTCTGTCTGTCGTCCAGAGTGCTACTATATGTTAGGCCGCCAGTCTGCTCGAGTTGCTAGGGCAACGGTCATTGGCTGTTGGTTCGATCGGCTGGTCGGTCGCGCACTGAGACACAAGATGACTTGTCCGCCTTGAGCGTCGGCGCATGTGAGGTCCCCACGTGAGCCCAGTGGGCCGCGCAGTATACGACATCGGTCTGGCCGTGGCGAGCTGCGACGCCGTGAGACGGGAGATCGGCGCGCCTTCATACGCCCGTTGAAGCGGCTGGCAGCGGACGGTTCGGGAGAGCGTTTTGGGCGTGCTGCGCCAGGTCTTCGCCAGAAATCGCATTTATTAGAAGTTAAGTGATTCGTGAAATGTTGTTTCATTTACTTGTTAAATTCTACTTGTTCCTTGGTCGGTCTCTCGTCCCCAGCTTGCTGGATTGTCTCTCGTCCGCATTTGTTAGGCAGTTAGTGTCTGTCTGTCAGTCTGTCGGTCTGCCGTACGTTAATAGCTGCCTCTGTCATGTTTGTCGGATTCGGTGTTAACGAATGTATTGCTTAAGGTGTAAAGGCCGAATTCCTGTAATATGTGTTTATGGTTCAAATGGCTCTGAGCACTATGCGACGTAACGTCTGAGGTCATGAGTCCCCTAGAATTTAGTAGTTAAACCTAACTAACCTAAGGACATCACACACATCCATGCCCGAGGCAGGATTCGAACCTGCGACCGTAGCGGTCGCGCGATTCCAGACTGTAGCGCCTAGAAGCGCTCGGCCACTCTGGCCGGCTATGTGTTTATCTTGGCTATCATCTTGAGAGGTGGTATACGTGTAATGTAGAGGATGTTTGTACATTTTATGTAAGACTGTATTTCATGGGTTTTTATTTAAATGGTCATTTTAGTATATAGAGGTGCCACCCTTCCACCGTAAGAGTTCTTTTAAAAACAAGTTTCACTTTCGGTGGCAAATAATTTTTAATGTGAGTGTTTTGCATCATTTCCATCCCTCCTACGGGGTGCATAGTTTATGTGTTTGTGTGAGTTGTAAAATTTTTAGTAAAGTAATCTGGTGTGTTGCATATTTGCACCAGTGTTTCAAAAAAAAAAGGGGGGGGAGGCTCTTGGGAATAGATTTCCATTCTTTAAAAAAAAATTTATTTGTTTTCATCAGTTACCCACTGGCAACTATCTCCACGATCGCATAGTGTGATTAAATGTGTTAATGTTCTTGATGAATCGCTAGTAAATAAAGTAAATTCTTAAGAAAAGGTTTTGAAAGTAAATCCACGGTTCACTCATTTTATTTCACACGTCCGTCTTGCGCACACTTCCTGGCAACACATTACACACATCATTAAACAGGGGTGATAAGACGTGAAACATAAATCAATTACCAGTGGTCCCACACATGCATACAATAATGGACCACACGAGGGCAAACTCAATGATAACCTTATAACATGAACAGTTAATACAGACAATTTCCTAGTCACGAAATTGTGGAACTAATGGCGCCCCACAAGAGCAGATCCAATTACAGTTTTGCAAGATAAACAACTAAAAAACCAAGATGGGCAAGTTCTCAGAAATAAAGTTACTCAGATCCACGTGGAGTTAGCAGTACTCGTGTGTCAATGCGACTAGGGCGCAGCGGAAGTATAGTGACAGCTGTACAATTCTCCAGCCATTGCTTTAGCTGCCTATCTCCTTTGGGCAACACCAGTATTGTGCATGCAAAAGAGGAGCTCCTTTCCCAATTACAGAGATTCCCAAACAACGGCTCTCAACTACTACTACTACTACTACGCCGCGCTATGAGGCTTGCCGACATAACTGGCATTCAACTCAGTAACAGTTCTCTATTTATTTATTAACTCACTCTCGAAACTTATCGCAATGATGAGTTATTAATGACTTGGCAGACAATGTTAGTAGTAACTCAAACATTTTAGAGATTATGCAGTTATCTGTCATAGACTATTGCTCGGAAAGTGCTACACAAATGTTCAATCAGATCCAGATAAGATTCAATATCTTGGAGAGTTGCTAATGGAGGCAACTTGTTCAAATGTTGAGAAATGTAAAACTGTGCCTTTCACATAACGCAAAAAAGATTTTTTTTTATTACAGTAGCAACGAGCAACAGTTGGATTGAGTCGACACCTGCTAATATCTCGACGTATCAGTTTCTAGGGATATGAAATAGTACGATTAGATACGCTCAGTCGTATATGAGGCATGTGGTAGGCTACTGATTTATGACGAGAAACTGGAAAAAATGCTTTCAGTCTACACAGGACACAGCTTACAAACCTCTTGTGTGTGGCTCCAATAAAACAGGGGAAACTGAACATCAGAAAAGAGTAGCAACAGAAATGGTCAACCGAATGTTTGACAAAACGGGGGAGTGTCACGGAAATGTTGACAAACCTAAATTGGCAGACACCAGAAGAGAGACACCAGTTATACAACGAAAGCCTGTTTAGAAAGTTTCACGAACCAACGTTAAGGAAATAACCCAGAATTATTCTTCGTCAACCGACATATCGTCCCATAGGGATGTTAAAGACAAAATTAGTCTCAACAAAATATGCACAGAGTCATTCAAGCGGTCGGGGAGGAATGGTAAGTATCCTATTCCATGCCCTTCACAATGGTTATACGAAGTATTTGTGTACTTATATATGTAAATATGTAAATATTGCGGGGCTAAAAGGGTCTCTGCGCCTATACGTCATCAGCGGTTTCGTCGAAATTTATGACATTTGTACGGCTTGGCCAAAAATGAAAGTGACAGAAGTGGGATGTATAGATGGCGAACCGTTCAGAAAAAATTATGGTTTTGGGGGGGTGTCGGGCGAGGCATGGTCTAAATGTCTTGGCATAATTTCCAAGTAGCGGTTGGCACTGTGGAAAGAGTTTTACTTTGCTAACACAGCACACAAAACGAAATGCTCAATGTACTGTATTTATTAACATTTTCATAAAAATCGTGAAAATGAAAGTGAGATGAGAATTTGAGATAGCAAATCAATTTACAGGAAGGTTCAAATGGTTCAAATGGCTATGAGCACTATGCGACTTAACTTCTGACTTCATCAGTCGCCTAGAACTTAGAGCTAATTAAACCTAACTAACCTAAGGACAACACACACATCCATGCCCGAGGCAGGATTCGAACCTGCGACCGTAGCGGTCGCTCGGTTACAGACTGCAGCGCCCAGAACCGCAAGGTCACTCCGGCCGGCTTTACAGGAAGGAATTGTACGAAGTCGTACTGGAAAATAATGCCTTCGAATTTTTTATGTGAATATTCCTGTATCTTTCAAACAGAACAAACGTTATTAACATTGTAACATCTTTAATCTTCATGCCTGTGTATTTATTTCTGAATATAGTCGCCCTTGCGGTGAACAAACTCCTCCCAGAGAGAGATTACTTTCTTGATACGTTCACTGTAGAATGTTTGACTTTGCTGACGGAGCCACAACCTCACCTCTGCTTGCACCGCTTTATGGCTATCAGAGTGAAATCCTCTAAGATGTCCTTTAAGCTGTGGAAACAGATGGACTCAGATGGGGTCAAATCGGGACTGGATGCGGAAAATAGACGACCAGTGACCCCTAGGCGTCGGGTTCTTGCAAATGTCGCAGCGGTTGTGTGTGGCCTGGTATTGTCGTGTTGAAGGAGAGGGTGCTCCATGTGCGAATGATCTCTTCGAATTCGAAACTCGATTACAGCATGCTGTTTCTCACTCACCGACATACACTCATGTTCAGAAACAAAAACATCTTGAACGATTAGAGACTAGATAAATCATATGTTGGAGCACCGACATTGCTCACTATGGGGCGTAAGGGCACATTATCCTTATGGATCTTTGGAAGACCATATAACCTCGGTGGAACAGAACTGTGAGGTCTCAATCTTTTCACAGTTTCTTGCGGCAGAGAAGAGGAGTTTAGCAACTCTGACGCTTATTAGTGCTGTTGAAGAAGCTGTCAGGCCTCTATCCAGTGAAGCAGCAGAAGAAATCAGGCGGGAAACATGTCGCGCCATTACGAGAACTCGGCCTCAGAAGAGCAACATTTCTTCAATGGAAAGGGCTGCGCTGCGCAAGTTACGGGAAGATACTCAGACGGTGGTCCTTCCGGCGGATAAGGGGAATGCTACTGTGCTGTTGCCACGTGATATGTATGATCAGAAGATACATAGTTTGCTGAGTGAGACAACGTACAAGAAGCTCGATAAAGACCCTACTCGGGAAGTAGAAAGGAAAACGTCAGAGTTGCTAAACTCCTCTTCTCTGTCGCAAGAAGTTGTGAAAAGATTGAGACCTCACAGTTCTGTTCCACCGAGGTTATATGGTCTTCCAAAGATCCATAAGGATAATGTGCCCTTACGCCCCATAGTGAGCAATGTCGGTGCTCCAACATATGATTTATCTAGTCATTTGGCTTCGCTACTGAGACCTTTTGTTGGCAAATGTACGCACCATATTCGCAACTCTGCGGACTTTATCAATAGACTGAGAACACTACAGCTGAAGGATCCGGACTTATTAGTAAGTTTCTATGTCGTTTCACTCTTTACGAAGGTCCCTTTTTTGGATTCATTGTCACTTATCGGCAATAAGTTTACGGCCGATATAACGGCGCTGTTTCACCATGCCCTGTCCTCTACTTACTTTCTATTTAATAATGAATATTTTGAGCAACTTGACGGTGTTGCCATGGGCAGTCCTCTGTCCCCTCTGGTAGCAAACTTTTATATGGAAGACTTTCTGGCGGTACGTGGACGATAGCTTTGTAGTGTGGCCTCACGGTGAAGAAGAGCTTTCACGGTTTTTACAACATCTGAATTACATCCACACAAACATTCAGTTTACGATGGAAGTTGAAAAGGATGGTTGTCTACCATTTCTGGACGTCATGGTTAAACGCAGGGTGGATGGGTCATTGGGGCATTCTGTCTATCGAAAACCCACGCATACGGATCTCTACCTGCAGGCGTCAAGCTGTCATCACCCGTCACAAACTATGGGCGTCCTTCGAACGTTGGTGCATAGGGCACATGTCGTGTCTGATAAAGACAGCCTTGCAGACGAATTGGAGCACTTGAAATCGGTATTTCAACGTAATGGATATTCTGCACATCAGGTCAGTAGTGCTTTAAGGAGGAAAAAACGTGACCACCAACAAGATCAAGAGGATAAGGAGGTGTTTAAGTCCAGAGCATTTCTCCCATATGTCGGGAACATTCCATCGAAAGTAGGCAGACTTTTAAAGAAACATCGTGTGAAAGCAATCTTCCGGCCACCTACAAAGAATCGTGCTCTTCTGGGCTCAGCCAAGGATGACCTGGGATTACGGAAGGCTGGAATTTATAAAATACCTTGCGAGTGTGGGAAAGCCTACATTGGTCAAACCACACGCACAGTACACGACCGCTGCGTTGAACATGAGCGCCACACTCGCCTTTTACAGCCAAGTAAGTCGGCTATAGCCGAACATTGTATTTCCACAGGACATACTATGGATTATTCGGCGACGAAAATCTTGGCCCCATCGAGATCCTTCTGGGATTCAGTTGTGAAGGAATCCGTGGAAATACGTTTAGCGGATAAGCTCATTAATCGTGATGGCGGCTTTTTATTGAATAAGGCCTGGGACCCGTTGATTTCTTTAATTTCATCAAAAGAAAACTTTTTATGGCTTCTGACACGTCGAGCGACAAGTAATTTTAATATTGAAATTTTATTGTTTTAGACACGTCTGCGTGCATGTTTTACTTTTTTCACGCATTCGATTGCGCTCCATAGATGCAGTAATATTGTAGAGGGCCTTGGAATCGGCAGGTGGCGCGCATGCTACGGTAACTTGCGCATGCGCGCCTGCGGCACTTTTACGTATAAATAGAGTGACTTGCACTAGCAATCTCCAGTGTCAAAAACTCGCTTGAAGATGGCTGTAACGTAGTCAGCCGAAATATCGTGGAAAGAAGTCGATGAGATCCGGCTGCAATCCCGAAATCTTGTGGAATATGGATGGAAGGAGTTCGGAACGGGGTGACGCGAGGGACAGTCGCACAGGACACGGAAAGTACTGGAGGTGAGAGTCGCGAGAGGGACTTGGAGTATGTGGAGCGGTTTGCGCGTGGTCGCGGCAGATAGGAAAATTTCGGAGTGCCGACTTGTGCACTTGTGAGATTTCCGTGCCTTCTACAGTGAAGACGTATTGTGCGTTTAGAAGTGAATAACTCGCGAGCAGTATGAATCTATTGTTTCCCTGTTATTCAACTTATATTTTATTTAACTGCTGGACCATCGACCATAATAAGTGTTTTGCACAAATATACCGCACGCTCAAAAGTACTTCTACTATCGTAATCAACATTTAAAGTCGTTAAGATACTACTTGCAGATTTTATTTAATTGCCATCTTTCATTTATAAATTTATATATACCATTCACAATTCGCAATTTCCGAGTGACAGAAACCTTCGACCATTCGATTCATGTGTGTATTCTTATCGTGTACTATAGGCTCAGCAGTATTTGGCTTGTTACGCTGCAGCTACGTATCCCAGCCCCTGGACAACGAAAACAGCCAAAACTTTTAATATCGCAACTCTGAGTGGGAGGGTCCGTAGTAATTTCGGAATTCCGCAAACGGCACCGGCATCACACTGACTGCATTCGCACAAGACATTCAGCGCCAACTGATGTCGGGTACTATTGGGTACAATCTAAAATCACAGTTGGTGCGTGTCCAGAACACTGTGAGCGCTGTGGACTACGTGAATGACATCTTGCGAGCCGTAACCATGCCCTTTCTGCGCAATACCCCAGACGCCGTTTTTTAGCAAGACAATCCACGACCACACGTTACTGCACGAACACGTGCATTCTCTGTCCTTTTGTCCTAGTCCGCCACATCACCAGACTTGTCTCCAATCCAAAGTGTGTGGGATATGGTGAAACGACGGGTGCAGCTCTGTGACCCAGCGCCAAACACTACAGATGGACTTTGGAACTAGGTGAATGCAGCATGGATACCATTGGAGGCAATTCGTGCCTTATACGCGTCTATTTCATCAAACATGGAACAAGTTACCAAGGGCAATTGCATACCTGTGACTACGAAGCAACAAAATTTCAAATGGCTCTGAGCACTATGGGACTTAACATCTGAGGTCATCAGTCCTCTGGAACTTAGAACTAGTTAAACCTAACTAACCTATGGACATCACACACATCCACGCCCGAGGCAGGATTCGAACCTGCGACCGTAGCAGCAGCGCGGTTCCGGACTGAAGCTCCTAGAACCCCTCGGCCACAGCGGCCGGCACGAGGCAACAGGACACATGCTGAACCGAGGTGACTGAAATGCTAAGAATTTCTGCAGAACGTGCTAATGTGCGTGTCTTGTGAATATCAATGTACTATCCCTAGTCGTTCAAAGTGTTCTGTTTTTTTTTTTTCTGAACATGAGTGTAGCTACGTTTCACTCTGACATATTTCGGAGCCCTCTAGAGGGAGAGGAGTCCAAATATAGGCATGAAGAATAAAGATGCAGCATGTTAATAACGTTTGTTTTACTTGAAAAATTTTGAGAGTTTTCAAATAAAGAGAAACGGAGGAAACGGAGGAATTACTTTCCAGAACGGTATCGCACTTACAGCGTCAACGTGGACTCTACAAATAACTTTCCAAGAACGGATTTTAATTAGTGTGCACGGGATATTCCATTACTTTCAATGTGACGTTCGAGCCACGTTACGCGTGGTTTTCGGAGAGCTGTGGGATGAGAGAGAACCTTCCTTTCATTTAAAACAAGGGTGTTTTTGTACAGCAACTTAAGAATAAGCTTTTCACTGTAAAAATGCAGCGTTCGACACGGGTACAAGACATCGAGAAAGTGGTTTTTATCACAATGTCTACAACTTTGCTTCCGCCGTTTTTTACCCAACATTTGAGGCTTTCTGCATCTACATTCACACTCCGCAAGCCACTTGGCGGTGTGTGGCGGAGAGTACCTTGAGTACCTCTATCGGTTCTCCCTTCTATTCCAGTCTCGTATTGTTCGTGGAAAGAGAGATTGTCGGTATGCCTCTGTGTGGGCTCTAATCTCTCTGATTTTAGCCTCATGGTCTCTTCGCGACATATACGTAGGAGGGAGAAACATACTGCTTCACTCCTCGGTGAAGGTATTTTCTCAAAACTTCAACAAAAGCCCGTACCGAGCTAGTGAGCTCCTCTCTTGCAGAGGCTTCCACTGGAGTTTATCTATCATCTCCGTAACGCTTTCCCGATTACTAAATGATCCTGTAACGAAGCGCGCTGCTCTCCGTTGTATCTTCTCTATTTATTCTGTCAACCCTATCTGGTACGGATCCCACACTGGTGAGCAGTATTCAAGCATTGGGCGAACAAGTTTACGGTACCCTACTTCCTTTGTTTTTGGACTGCATTTCCTTAGGATTCTTCCAATGAATCTCTGTCTGGCATTTACTTTACCGATCAATTTTATATGGTCATTCCATTTTAAATCACTCCTAATGCCTACTCCCAGACAATTTGTGGAATTAACTGCTTCCAGTTGCTAACCCATGTATCATTCAAACTATTTTCCATTGCTGGCCACTACTATCACCCATCTTTCGGGCAGTGTACGAATCCCACGTCGAAAAAATTGTTCATCTTTTAAAGCGATCCACGAATCGCTCCAATTTGTGACTTCTTCATGACATCGGACGTGTTGGTCATGCGCCATGGGCCATTGATCTAAACAGATGATAGTCAGACGGAGCAATGTCTGGATAATACGATGGGTGGGGTAGGACTTCCCATTTTAACGTTTCCAAGTACTTTTTGACCTCTTTTGCAACGTGGGGACGAGCGTTGTCGTGCTGCAAAATCACTTTATCGTGCCTCTCGCTGTATTGCGGCCGTTTGTCTTTTAATGCTCTGCTCGGACGCTTTAATTGCGTTCGATAACGAGCACGTGTGAATGTTTCACTTGGTTTTAACTCCTCACAATACACGACGCCGTGCTGGGCCCACCAAATTCAGAGCGTGATCTTGGAGCCGTGAATATTCGGTTTGGTCGTCGACTTGGAAGCATAGCCGGGATATCCCCATGATTTTGTGCGTTTGTGGATCTCGTAATGAACCCATTTGTCGTCCCCTGTCACAATGAGATGCAGAAATCCCTTCCGTTTTTACCTCTCAAGCAACTATTCACAAACACACAAACGCCGTTCAACGTCTCTTGGTTTCAGCTCACACGGGAACCAAGTTCCTTCTTTCTGAATCATGCCCATAGCCTTGAGACGCTTTGAAATGGCTCTGTGTCACTCCCACTATTAGTGCTAATTCTTCTTGAGTTTGACGCGAGTCTTCACTCAGCAACGTCTCCAATTCTGCATCTTCGATAACTTTCTCTCTTCCACCATTATGCCGGTCTACAACGTTAACATCACCGTTCTTGAAGCGTTGAACCACTCACGTCACGTTCTTTCACTAACAGCGTTCTTACTATATGTACTTGAGAGTATTCGATGAGACTCAGCCGTTGTTTTCTTCATATTGAAACAAAGCATTAACACCTCCCGCAAATGACGAGAATTAGGCTCGTAAACTGACATTTTTAATCAAGAACAACTTTATGATGCAGACACAAATCCATTAATGTTTGAATGAGTTCATGTTGACCGAGGTCCAAGCTAACTGCCTGACGTCAGCGATGTGTTTCTTTCGGCCGTTACTTACTGTTGACGCCACCTATCGGCAAACGGCGGATGCAAAGTTGTACACCCTGTAGATACAATATGTTGAGCATCATTTCGGTTTATATGTGGTAAAAGTAAAGTAAATTTTTTTAAAAAAAACTAAAAACTTTCCTTACATGGTTCCATCCCACGACCCTAGCTTAGCGTTCTGTATTCATTAAGCTGCGTCAGCCACTATCTGGAAACAACAGTAACGTATATGACTCAAGTCCCACCTGACCCACTCCAAAAGTTGTATTACTTTCCAAATGCTTTGCCATCTGCAGCTCGCACTTCTGACTCTTTCACTTCTGGTCACGCCTCGCACATTCCCTAAATTTGGACGAAATCATTATGACGAATAGAGCGCGGTCCCCTTGTAAAATGAAAGTGAACGGAAAATATTTGTAAATTTACGTAAAACCATAGAATGCACACCTCGAGCAGTGGAGTGTTAAGTGTAGTGTTTATGCGGCTCTAGCTCACAGAATGTGCAAGGAACGGGACAAAATGATTTCGAATGCAGACCACAGCGTTGTCAAGCGGTATTTGTATTTTGGAAAACACATATCTTATTGAAGAGGGGACATATGTTTCTCGGAAGTGTTGCACGTCAGGATGCACCCTCAAGAGATACTTGTATTGTACCACAAGAAACGTGATCCTCTCGAACGACATTATCCACGTTTTCCTGATAAATGTAAAGAAAAACCTGCGTAAAACCCTTGCGATAACTGAATACGATCAAATTAGTGCACTGGAGAAATCGTATGAGTCACCCCCAACAACGTAACTTCCCAGGAATTGGCCTTGACATTGGCCATATGACAGTTGTAAGAGTATGTGGATGGGTGATCTCATTTTTGCAAAAAGCTAATCTTTCATAGGTTTCTTGTCCTAGCGATTTTCATCTCTTGTCCGTCATTCTCAGTAATTAGTTCTTTTGGAGAAAATCTGGATATATAATCATTTTACAATAGCACTTGGCAATGATAATTAATCTTAAAGCTGTTGTTGTGTCTAATGCGGTATTTTTGCTAACGACCTAATAACGTGACGGATGTGGGTGGGACACGTAACCAGATGAATGGATGGTAAACAGAGACAGTACAAGAAACATACACAGGTGAGGAGTCAATGGAGGGTGAGCAGATGACAAAATAAATCTTGCCGGAGCAACATGAACACATACAGCTGTGGTTTAAGTCTGTTGGAGTAGACGATGGTGTCAGTCGGTTCTATTTCTAGAACCGTCATTAAATAGGCGGTTTGTCAAAAGCAAGAACACTTTATGTGATGGAAAATTATGAAAAATTGCCTTCTTCTAGGAAATTGTTGCACGGAAATACGACTATTTTAAGAGGAATTAAAATTTACAGTGCTCTTCCTGTTGCATACGTCGAAAAAAATGTGCATGCTCACAAAATATATTCATCTAACTGTTTACCGTCGTAAAAATGTAAAGTAGACATTGTCACGTAGAGACATATGGAGAGATTTTAAAGCCCCCTGCATTTATCTACGTCAGGAATCAATAACAAAATTTGAGTCACTGTGTCGTTGTGTCATGTATCATTGAGACTTGAAAGCTACACATATTTGCCTTAATAGATTAACAAATGCAATATGGCAAAACTGGATCAGTCGAAACTGGTTAAGGAGTTTTATATCCAGATTTTATCTTTTCAAAATGGTTCAAATGGCTCTGAGCACTATGGGACTTAACATCTGTGGTCATCAGTCCCCTAGAACTTAGAACTACTTAAACCTAACTAACCGAAGGACACCACACACATCCATGCCCGAGGCAGGATTCGAACCTGCGACCGTAGCAGTCGCGCGGTTCCGGACTGAGCGCCTAGAAGCGCTAGGCCACCGCGGCCGGCTTATCTTTTCATAAATGCTGTTAATTTTGTCTGGGGATCAGGTAATGAAATAACTGCACTATAATTGTTGTAGTAATAGACGCATATGACCACCCAGTAATGCAAAGATTTTCAGATAAATCCGTTTGTAAAATATTGGCAGATAGGAGCGCTTTTTACATTCCTTGCGGTTTTGATATTTCACACACGTGAAGTTACTGTATTTTATTTTATTTATTTACACGTCAAGTTCCGTAGGACCAAACTGAGGAGCAAATCTCCAAGGTCATGGAACGCGTCAGCACATGAAATTGCAACATCAAAGTAATAACAGATAAAATAAAATGTTCATGAAACCGAAAATATTTAGTCCATAAGTTTAAGTAAACGCGATCACCAATACAATAAGAATCAGCTTAATTTTTCTAGGAACTCCTCGACAGAATAGAAGGAGTGACCCATCCGGAAACTCTTCAGTTTCGATTTGAAATCACATGGATAGCTGCAAAGATTTTTGAATTCTAGTGGTAATTTATTGAAAATGAATGCAGCAGTATACTGCACACCTTTTTGCACGAGAGTTAAGGAAGTCCGATCCAAATGCAGGTTTCATTTCTGCCCGTTATTAACCGAGTGAAAACTGCTTATCCTTGGGAATAATTTAATAGTGTTAACAAGAAATGCTGCTGCAGCCATGTTTAAAATCTTGGAATAAGGAATATATTTATTGATATGCCAGTGTCAAAATACTCTGACTTGTGAAGAGGGGTCAACAAGAGGATCATGAACTTACACCGCTTATTGCGCGAACCGCCCGTTTCTGAGCCAAAAATATCCTTTTACAATGGGAAGAGTTACCCCAACATATAATACCATACGACATAAGTGAATGAAAATAAGCAAAGTAGACTAATTTTCTTGTCGAACGGTCATTCACTTCTGATACCATTCGAATAGTAAAAATGACAGTATTAAGTATTTGAACAAGATCCAGGACGTGGGCTTTCCACGACAGCTTACTATCTATGTGAACACCTAGAAATTTGAACTGTTCAGTTTCACTAATCATATGCCCGTTCTGTGAAATTAAAACGCCAGGTTTTGTTGAATTGTGTGTTACAAACTGTAAAAACTGAGTCTTACTGTGATTTAGTGTTAGTTAATTTTCTACAAGCCACGAACTTAGGTCGTCAACTGCACCATTTGGAACCGAGCCAATGTTGCACACAACATCCTTTAGTACCAACCTAGTGTCATCAGCAAACCGAAACATTATTGAGTTACCCGTAATGTATTAGGGCTGCAGTATGTACGCAGTGAGAAGCGGGCTGTAGGTTCCCACGCTGGCTTGCAGAGGTGGTTGGTTGCAGAAATCGCTCGTGGCGTCAGTAAAGAGAAATCTAGCGAAAGTACATTTATTGTGGCACGAATCAAGCAACTGCTATTAATAAATATTTGATAAAAATGTTGCCTTTTTCCATTCAGGCATTAGGAGGAATCTACGGATCATAAATATTATCTTTCAGCAATTTTTCAATGATACCAACCGTTGATATTAATAAATGAAGCAATAAGTTTGGAATGACCAAAGGTGTATGAACTTGTACGAACTATACCGATTGCAAGCTTGAGTTAAGGACTGGGCACGATAGTCGGCAGTCATCGATAGGATGCCTTTCGATCTAGTCATGCAGTAGACCATGCTGTCGTACCGTTAATAGTTAGCTTATAATCAGTACGAAGAAGTTCATTTTACGGTGTTTCTTAAAATAAACGCACCATAATGGCATCCAGTGAAAAATTATTTGCACAAAAAAAACTTCTTCCCGCTTCATTATGTCAAACGTAGACAATAGTATTTAAACTTTCAGAATCAAACGGCGCTTCTACGGTTCTGTAATTGGAAATAAAACTACGAGAACATATCCACATAACAGGTAGGAAGAATTCCTATGCGGCAGCTCACCAGGTCAATTCAGAGACGTACTGGCTTAATTATTGCAGAACGCTGGTGGGAAAGCATGTTCATTTATACTATACTCCCTTTATACCACCATCTACGAAATCACCGGCTGAATTGAGATATTTCTGGAGGTTGAATATGAGCGTGTGTGTGTGTGTCGGGGAGGGGGGGGGGGGTTTGAAAAGTGATCTGTAAATTCTTTATTCTCGGTGATTTAATATCTGAAGAATTTAAATGGTCAATGGTATTAACATCTGAGTTAGAACAAATTTACCTGAGTGCCCTGCATCAAAAGTTAGTTACTTGGGTCAAGAAGGAGTGAAAACATGCACGATTAGCCGAAATACTTGTGTTCACCTGAACATAATAAAAGATGCATATAATATTGCAAAATGATGAACGGAACTTCATGATAAATCCACCTATGTTTTCACTGGATATTTAAGTTGTTATGTCCCAAACCACAAGGAATCGTACGATGAGTGTTTATTTGGTGAATGGGCATTAGTATCAATTTGGTGGTAATGTGTGATTTTTATAATTTGTAACTGCGTGATATGAGGCCATTCTATTGCTAACAACTATATCGAAAAGTACGATAACGGGGAAGGGGAAGCCAAAATTGTTGAATTTATAATCCTGATCGGAATTTGCAAAGCAATTCAGACAGATAAAGTACAAAATTAAAGATAGTATTCTAGTAAATCCCAGGAAAGAGACTTATGGATAGTCCTTTGAAGAGATGTAGTTAACGAATATCAGTTCCTAAATTTCTATATCAATCGTGAAAATAAGTAAATGTGACTAATGACCAAAGGAAGCCAAATACCTATTACTCTTAACATGGGCTTCTGGACTACGTCGGAATCAGAGAATATAAATTATCCACAGTCAAAGATTACCAAAGGGCAGGTAACAATGTCGGTAAGTAGCAAAGAAAAGAGAGTGCACAAGTTTTTTTGCCTGTCCACTCCCGTTTGGGGCTGCGTCATGGCCCTATGAAATCATCCTGAATAAACAGAAAAATTCGAAGCTCACACTGATGTCACTGGATAGCGCAATCTACATATCTGCACCCATAAGAAATTTTTGGTACAGACCAGTGCAATGCTTGTCATTAGATTTTCATTTGTAGGAAAACAACTAAGTTCTTTTTGCTTAACCAACACGAGTATGAACACGAAAATTTCGTAAAATCTTTAAACTCAGATAAATAACTGGCAAAAGTTTTCTTCAGAACTAAAGTTACTATTGAACCATTTGTGCATGGGTCTTTAACATTACAATTGTGGTTAAATCAGTTGTGGCAATTAACATATGCCCGCGGCAACAAAGAACATTTTCTTTTTTTTATATATCTTATACCACATCGCTCAGGCACCGCCATCGTTATGCACGACCGGCCCAACACAAGTCAACCGCTGCACTGCCCTGTCCGAACTCCATAACTCAAGTGCTCTCTGCGAGTTACAAAAAACGACTGCTCTCTGCGAACTAGAAATTCGACTGACTGCTAACACTGCTCTGACCTGCGATTCTACTGTATCACAGATATTCGATATCGCAGGCAGCGCGTTGGCAATCCATCGAAACTATATCTGATCACGTGCGCTAGCGAATAGTAATGAACCCCTAATGAACCCCTTACAACAGCGAAACCTTCGGCGCTTTCTCTTTGAGTGAGGGTTTCTGATGAGAGAGATAATACGCCATGCTCTCGATCAGAATTAGGTCACACAATACTTCTGGAAGAACTTTCCGAAGAACGAGTTGAAGATTGATGTTTTCGAGCCGCAGCAAGTCTCGGCTCACGATCATAGGATTCTTGGACACTGCATAGTACTCAGTCTTTTAGACAATACTGTACAGGGTGATTCAAAAAGAATACCACAACTTTAAAAATGTGTATTTAATGAAAGAAACATAATTTAACCTTCTGTTATACATCATTACAAAGAGTATTTAAAAATGTTTTTTTTTTCACTCAGAAACAAGTTCAGAGATGTTCAATATGGCCCCCTCCAGACACACGAGCAATATCAACCCGATACTCCAACTCGTTCCACACTCTCTGTAGCATATCAGGCGTAACAGTTTGGATAGCTGCTGTTATTTCTCGTTTCAAATCATCAATGGTGGCTGGGAGAGGTGGCCGAAACACCATATCCTTAACATACCCCCATAAGAAAAAATCGCAGGGGGTAAGATCAGGGCTTCTTGGAGGCCAGTGATGAAGTGTTCTGTCACGGGCTGCCTGGCGGCCGATCCATCGCCTCGGGTAGTTGACGTTCAGGTAGTTACGGACAGATAAGTGCCAATGTGGTGTCGCTCCATCCTGGTGAAAAATGAATTGTTGTGCTTCGAGCTGAGGGAACAGCCAATTCTCTAACATCTCCAGATACTGTAGTCCAGTTACAGTAGCACCTTCGAAGAAAAAGGGACCAAAAACTTTATTGGCTGAAATGGCAAACAAATGTACAACTAAATGAAACTTGATAGCTCCCTTAATTCGCCGACAGATAGTGCTTAGCTCTGCCTTTTGTCGTTGCAGAGTTTTAAATTCCTAAAGTTGTGGTATTCTTTTTGAATCACCCTGTATAATGTACTGAGAAAGACTTGCCAGTTTTCTAGGCATTTTATTCCTAAAGGAAACGAATCAAAAAGTAATAAGTAGGCATTCAAAACACCAAGCGAACTCAATAAATTCTTTTTCTCTAGCCATGAAGTCGAAAAAACTAAGAAATAAATCAACAGTAAAAAATAAAATAAAAAATTCCTATCGGAAGGAGCAAAGCAATATTGTAAAATTTTTAATGCGCACAACGAAATGAGCAAATCCGTATATCCCAGCCAAATGAATCCGATATTTGTTTTGTGTACGTGATGATAAGATTTCGACGCTTAATTCTACCACTGTTCTTTCCAAAATGTTTCTATCACTGAGGTAAACGAATTTACAGCGCCACGTATTGGTACTTTCCTGTACTAGGAAACTAAAAGCGCCATTATTATTTCACTGATGTAGCAACCGTGAGGATCGTGTCACTGAGGTATATATCTGAAGCACTAAGCTAAGGAAACTTCTATGGCATCAAACTGAGACACATGTTTTGTCCATGATCTCATTTTAATTAACTAAGGTCTATGTATTGTCCCAAAATCCCCCTCAACTTACATGTGAAATGGCATGAAAATTCGTCAAGTAATTTTGGAGATCGTGTTGAAATAGATATAAAGACGAAGAAAGCTTATATACATAGTCTTATTGTATTCTGTTACAAGCCCAACATCAACCACAATCTGCTTTTAGTGAATATTTTCAGTATTAGGGCACAATGGTATTACAATATTATTATTACTATTGGTTATTTTAGTTTTGTTTGAAATACATCAGTGTGGACTGAGGTCAGTCTTTATGCTCCAGGCGCTTACACCAATATGTTTCCCATCTTTTTTTTTATTTTATTTTATTTTATTTTATTTTTTTTTTTTTGTGTGTTTTGCTTCAGTCATAAGTCGTCCGACTAGTTCATTGCGGCCAAACACGAATTCTCCTGTGCCAACTTCTTCATCCCAGGATAGCACCAGCAATACAGTTTTTTGCTGGACATATTCCAGTCTCTGTCTTCCTCTACATTTTTACCCTCTACATTTGTCCGAAATTTTGTGTAGTGAAAGAGGACCCCTAACAACTCACGTGGTTAAAATATTAGGACGCACTACGGGGAAGATCCCGGGAAAAATCGATCCAATCTTTCTTACGTGCGATTTGAGTATAAAACGTTACTGCTTTGCCGAGCCATCGTCTGTCCTAGAGGTTTAGGGTTCGGACTCTTACGCCAGAGATCTCGTGTTCGGTTCCTCCTCCGGCACTTTTTTTTTCTTCTGTTTCATATTCTTTGGTTATTCCACCAATTATTCAGAAAGTTTCCCAAACCTACATTATCTTTAACAAATTAGTTACATTATTCAATATTAATTATTTTCTTTTTTTCCACAATACAATTCACGGCGGTGGGTTTCCAATTTTTCATTGTAAAGTATATGAGGAGAAACATTGGGTTTTTAATCAGAATAACAAAGCCGATTGGGAAACATTCAATTTTTATACATATGATGATTATAAACAAGAACCGCAGTGGTAATTATCGTAAAAACAAACAAAGTAATAATTTTTGCGACATCTTGTGCAACATATAAAAGCGGATTTTTTGCAATCACAGGGCGTTTGCAATAAATCTGTACAAAAACATGCCCCATTAACATTTACGAAAATGTTTTGAGTTTCTGATAATCTTGTAGCAAATCAGGATTATTGAATCATGTCTGGGAACATTGGCGACGATAGTTGATGGTGAATTATAGAATGAATTTTTATACAAACTTCCCGGGAATTTATTTCACGATTCTCCTGTAACAATGCGCTGCAATTTTGCAAGCAACAGAATTTTAAAAAAAAGAAAGTGCCGGAGGAGGTATCGAACTCTAGACCTCTTGAGTAAATGTCCGAGCGCTGAGCATGTAGGCTTAACGGCGGCTCGGCAACGGACTAACATTTTATGCTCATACGGCACCTAAGAAACTTTGGATCGAGTTTCCTCGGGATTTTCCGAGTAGTGCGTCCTAATACTTTAACAATGTGAGGTGTTAGGGGTCCTCTTTTACCACACAAAATTTCGGACAAATCCCCGACGCCGCGGTCGTGCCGTCTCCTTGTGAGTGGAGTATCTCGGCACGCCTCACGGCCGACCTACATTCCCACTGAGCGCCGACGTGCTTGTGTATCTGCAATGACGAAGATGGATCAACTGACATCTAAACGAATTAATTGTACGAATACGTGGAGCCTGTTCTTTCGGACATGTCACACCACGCATTCTCCACACATTCATATAA
Organism: Schistocerca serialis cubense; assembly: GCF_023864345.2. Taxonomy (NCBI): domain Eukaryota; kingdom Metazoa; phylum Arthropoda; class Insecta; order Orthoptera; family Acrididae; genus Schistocerca; species Schistocerca serialis. The sequence goes on along the minus strand of NC_064642.1, from coordinate 102,243,326 downwards.
AAGGATTCCTTAACTTCATCTACTTTGCGATCATCGCTCCTGATGTTAAGTTTTTCGCAGTTTTCATATCTGCTACTTTCCGTTACTTTCGTCTTCCTTTCTTTTCATATTCTGTACTCACCGGACTGTTCATTCCATGCAGCAGATCCTGAAATTCTTCCACACTCTCGCTGATGATAGCAATGTCATCAGCGAAACTTATCGCTGACATTCTTTTACCTTGAATTTTAATTCCGCTGCTACCTCTTCCTTTTATTTCCGTCACTGCCACTTCGAAGTATAGATAGAACAGTTGGAGCAAAAGACTGTATTCCTTGAATTCACCCTTCTTAATCCGAGCACTTCATTCTTGGTCTTCCGCTCTTGCTATACCCTCCTACTTCTTGTTCATATTGTATATTAAACGTCTTCCCCTATAACTCACCGAATTTTTCTCAGGTTGTCGAACATCGTGCACCATTTGAGATTCCCGATTTCTTTTTTCAGGTGGACAAATCCGATGAATTGGACTTGATTTTTCTTTAGTCTTGCTTCCAGTATCAAGCACGATGTCAGAACTGCCTTTCTGGTGCCTTTACCTTTCCTAAAGAAAAACTGATCGTCATATAACAGATCCTTAACTTTCTTTCCCATTCTTATGCGTATAATTCCTGTCAGCAACCTAGATGCTTGAGTTGTTAAGCTGATTGTGTAATACTTGTCGCACTTGTCGTCTCTTGCAATCTTTGGAGTTGTGTGGCTGGTGTTTTTTCGAAAGTCACGTTGTATGTCGCCTTACTCACACCAACGTGAATAGTCGTTTTGTTGCCACTTCTCCCAGATATTTAGAAATTCTGATCGAATGTTTTCTATCCCTTCTAACTTATTTGACTTCACGTCTTCCAAATCTCTTTTAAATTCTGATTCTAATATCGACTCCTGTATCTTCTCCTGTCGCATTGTCAGACAAGTCTTCCTCCTCGTGGAGGCCTTCATTGTTAAATTTTCACGTCTATCCTCCCTCCTCCGTATTTAACAGGGGAACTCCCATGGCACTTTTAATGTTACAACACTTACATTCAGTTTGAAAGAAGTTTGTTTTGGCTATTCTATAAGCAGTTTTCTCATTCAAATTTTAATATAAAGTTACAGCATGGATCTATGTTTTTAGCTTTAGACAGTGAAATGGTAGTTCTCTGTTGCTTCTCGTCTCCAGTCCGAAGACGGGTTTGATGCAGCTCTCCAAGTTACACTATCATGTACAGGCCTCTTCATCTCCAAATACTGCTGTACCCTACATCTATCTGAATCTGCTTACTGTATTCATCTCTTGGTCGCCCTCTACGATTTTTACCACTCACACTTCACTCCAGTACTAAATTGATGATTTCTTGAACTCCCAGAATGTGTAGTATCAATCGATCCCTTCCTTTGTCAAGCTGTACCACAAATTCCTTAATCTCCCCAAATTTGTTCAGTAACTTCTCATTAGTTACGTGATCGACCCATCTGATCATCATTCTTTGTAGCACCACATTTCGAAAGCTTCTATTCTCTTTTTAGTTAAACTGTATATCGTCCCATTTTCACACCCATGCACGGTTACACTCAAAACAAATACCTTCACAAAACACTTCATAAGAAATCTACAGTCGATGCTAACAAATTTCTTTCCTTCAGAAAGGCCTTCCTTGTCTTTGCCGTCCTTTCTACTTCGGCGATCATCAGTTATGTGCCTACCCAAATAGCAAAACTTATCTACTGATTTTAGTGTCTCGTTTCCTAATCAAAGTCCATTAGCATCACCTGATTTATTTCGACTACATTTCACTCTCGTTGTTTAGCTTTTGTTGATGTTCGTTATATATCCTTCTTTTAAGACACTGCCCGTTCCATTCAGCTACTCTCCCATGTCCTTTGCTGTCTGCTGACAGAACTACAATGTCATTGGCAAACCTCAAAGCTTTTATTCCTTCTCTCTGAGCTTTCATTCCTACTCTAAATTTTTTTTTATTTTCCTTTGTTGCTTGCTCAATGTACATATTGAATAACATCAGGGATAACCTGTCTCACTTTCTTCTCAACCACTGCTTCACTTTCATTATGAATATGTGAAGATGGCATCTGTTCTTTCGGACGTGTCAGAAAGAACAGTACCATCGGTGACCATGCAGCTCTCTTAGAATTAAATGATAATTAAATCAAGAGCCTAAGCTGTCGACAGGTGTTGATATACATCAACGGGGACAGTTGAAAAGGTGTGCCCCGAACAGAACTGGAACCCCTGATCTCCTGCTTACATGGCACACGCTCTATCCATGTGAGCCACCGAGGGCACAGAGTATAGTGCGACTGGAGGGATTTATGCCTTGCACGCTCCCCTTGAGACCCACATTCCCGACTTAATGCTCACACACTACATTCGTAGTGCCCCTGTCCTTTACACTCATTACTGACGGCAGACAACCGTGTCGAGTCCCATAAGAGTTCGGGCAACGCGTGTGCATCCAGCACAGAAGAAGTAGGTCAACGGCTGGTTAGCCTTAACTACATGAGAATGGTATCTGTTCTTTCGGACATGTCCGACAATAGAGTGGCCTGAACCTCTGTAAGCTGCTCCGCCCTCTTTGAGAAGGCCATTGGCAGAATGAGGGTGACTTATTATGCCGGAAGTCTTCGGCCGCCAGTGCTGATAATTAATCAAACTTTATGCGGTGATGGGTTTCGAACGCGGGCCGAGGGCGTATTAATTACTAATCAAAGACAGTACCCCTACACCACTATTGCACACCACCGTCATGTAATCAATCTGAAACCGTCCAGTGGCTGTGCAGGGTCTCTTCCACATATACAACCTTCATTTATGATTCTTAAACCAAACGTTAGCCATTATCAAGTTATGCTCTATGCAAACTCCAGCTGGGCGACTTCCTCGTTTATTTCTTCCCCTAGTCCATATTCACCTAATATTTTTTCCTACTTTTCCTTTTTCTGCTGTCGAATTCCAGTCAGCAATCACGATTAAATTTTTGTCAGTTTCGTTTACACCATCATACATTTCTTCACTCTTGTCATCATTCGTGGAGCTAGTTGGAATGTAAACTTTATACTATTGCAGTGGGCGTGGACTTTAAGTCTATCTCGGCTACCATAACGCTTTCACCATTCTGTTCATAGCAGCTAACCTGTATTTCTGTTTCCTTATTAATTATTAAACCTACTCCTGCATTACCCCAATATGATTTTGTATTTATAACCCCGTTTTCACCTGACCAGAAGTCCTGTTCCTCCTGCCACGGAACTATACCAGTTCTCACTACATCTAACTTCAACCTATCCATTTTCTTTTTTAAATTTTCTGACCCACCTGTCCGATTCAGGCGTCTAAAGTTCCACGCTCAGATCCGTAGTATGCCAGTTATGTTACTCCTGACGACATCCTCTTGAATAGTCCCCTCCCGGAAGTCCAAATGGGGGACTATTTTACCCAAGAGGACGCTGTCATCATTTAACCATACAGTAGCGCTGCATTTTCTCGGGAAAAGTTTCGACTGTAGTTTCCCCTTACTTTCAGCCATTCACAGTACCAGCACAGCAAGGCCGTTTTGGTTGATGCTACAAGGCCAGATCAGTCGGTCATCCAACCTTTTGCCCCGGAAACTACTCATGTGGCTGCTACCCCTCTTGGGAAACCACATGCTTGTCTGATCTGTCAACAGATACATCTCCGTTGTAGTTTCATCTCCGGTAAGCTATTTCAACCACCGAGGCACGAAAGCCATCACACAGACAGCAGGGTCTATGGTTCTTGGGGGAAAGGTGGTTCTATAGGTGACATTTTCACACTGCAACCAAGTGTACACTGATATCAAGCTTCCTGGCAGATTAACATTTAGTTTCTGCCAGTGACTCGAATTCGAGACCTTTGCCTATCGCTGGCCAGTGCTTCACTGACTAAGATACCCAAGCACAGATCACGAGTCCTCCTCACGAACCTACTTCCGTCTGTACCTCATTTTCTATGTTCCAGATTTGAAAGAAGCTTTCCAGCAAAGCTGTCCTTTCGTAGGAGAGCTTCTGTGAAGTTTGGAAGGTAGGAGAAGACGTACTGATGGATGTAAAGCTGTGATGACAGATTGTGAGTCATGCTTGGGTAACTCAGTCAATAGAGCACATGCCCGCGAATGGTTATGGACGTGATTTTATGTCGCAGTCCTATACACCGTTTTAAGTTGCCAGGAAGTTTTCACTGATAGTTCTGTTACGACTGATTATTCTGTAAATATGACATGTGGTTCGTTGTATATGTTATGTGTTGTAAATACACAATAATGTTTTTTAGCGCTGTAAACATAGGGTCAGAAAGCAACTGTTATTCATTTTGTTATTTAACAGATATGAAGATTGGCGACATCCCAGAAATCGGTAATTCTTAAATAAAAAAAGGTCTCAGCGGAAACTTGTTTTGTAAAATAAGGATGAATTATGACTAACATGTGCCAAATATGTCCACTTGTGATAGAAACAGGGACCGAGCAACAACAGAGCTACATTCCTGACCAGCAATAATTACAGTGGGGAATTGCTCGCATTATTCATTGCTAGCCTGGGAGACACACGTTAATCACATCAAGTATTTAGAACACACTGCCGCTCCCAACAGACATGAGATATTGATTGGCCAGAAGTCACCGCAGTTGCTACCCTCTATGCGCGTATATGAGTAATTGTATACGAAGAACTTTAGATGGCCTTTCTAGCGTAGTAAGGCCAAAATAGACCCATTAAAAACGATTTAAACTGTTCTTATCCTTAATTCCCTGGGCAAGACAGTACAACTGAAAGATCTTGAAACTCGTTACTTCGCTTTTCTACTTGCAGAAGAATTCATCACCAGTCACTCTCAAGCAATGCACTTAATATAATACAACGAGAATGGATGATAAAAGGGGAATAAAAATATATAAAAATGATTCACTTAACAGCTTCTATTCTGGCAGCTCAATGACGAACACAAGAGATTCTTGGCTGTATCTCACTAGAAAGCAATTGAACTTCAATAACCGAGCATTTCACTGTCATGGAAACGCTAGTATACGAAAAAGTGGTGGAAAAACTGTGATGACTATTTGATGTTAATTTTTACTTAAGGATTTGAAACAGTCGTTGTAATTCGGACATTTCATAGAACTGAACTGCTGCTGAAAGGAGAGAATAAAGTAAAGTTATGTTAACTGTGTAGGTAACAGATGGAAGGTACCTAAAATGTTTAAAAGCGATGTAAATAAAAATAATTTAATCGGTATCCTTACAATTTACGACGATACCAACATGCACTGATCAAAATTTGATGATAAATGGAGAGTGCGGTGAATTGTAGGGCTACTGGGAAATAACAACGTACATTAAAATAAACAAATTGAAAGTGAACTATCAAATTTCATATGTTAATGACTTATTTATCTTAGGTACCGTGATCAAAACATTTTCTCGAGGAAATAAATCTAAACTATCAGGAAATACGGGTAAGTGCAACACGCACAAGAACCAAGATAGGAAACTAAGAAGACCAAGAAAGCAGTGCTCGGATTAAAAAGAGTATTCGATATGGATATAATCACTCGAGTCTACACTTCAACAAATGCACTGAAGAGGTAGAAGTTCAAATGGCTCTGAGCACTATGGGACTTAACTTCTGAGGTCATCAGTCCCCTAGAACTTAGAACCACTTAAACCTAGATAACCTAAGGACATCACACACATCCATACCGGAGGCAGGATTCGAACCTGCGACCGTAGCGGTCGCGCGGTTCCAGATTGTAGCGCCTAGAACCGCAAGGCCACTCCGGCCGGCAGAGGTGGAAGTGGAACCAAAAGAAAGGTTCAGGGGTTGGTTTAAAATTCAGGGCAGAAGAATATCAAAGGTAAGACTTGCTAATGACATTGTTACCCTTAGTCAAACTGAGGAAAAAATCCGGAATGTACCGAACCAAATAAAAAGTCTAAAGAGCACACCCAGTGGATTGAGTGCAAACCGGAGAAAGGCTAAAGTAATGAGGTGTAGCAAAAATGAATATTGATTAAGTTAAATGAGATGTGGTACTAAGGGAAGGCAGAATTTGGTGTGGATGGGGCCTTACTCAGTTACCGTTGGTTGCTCAGATTTCTTTTTTATAAAATCACATACAGTTTATTTGGAACCAATTGCTAATGAGGTTGACAATAAGGAACAATTTTCAAATTTGACTGTTACAATGTCTAATAAAGAGATCTTAAGAAAACTGCACTCACGGCTGAAGGCCTTATTGATCTGAAATGCAAATTACTTCTTGGCTGAAGGCCCCAATAGTAATAACTCAAAAACAATTTGGTAGCTGAAGGCCTGGACAGAAAATTCTTAAAAACAGTTAAACTTCTAAAAGAGATACTAAAATATTTTAAAAAAAACAATCCTCAATATTTCACTATTAAGAGACAATATCTGATTAAAAATCCTAAGACAAATTGCATTCATGGGTGAGGGCTTTATTGATTAGAAATTCAAATTATTTGTCGTCAGAAAATGGTTCAAATGGCTCTGAGCACCATGGGACTTAACTTCTAAGGTCATCAGTCCCCTAGAACTTAGAACTACTTAAACCTAACTAACCTAAGGACATCACACACATCCATGCCCAAGGCAGGATTCGAACCTGCGATCGTAGCGGTCGCGCGGTTCCAGACTGAAGCGCATTTAACCGCTTGGCCTGGGTCCCGTGGACGATGAGGTTGTGGGCCTCACCACTACAGCCCCTTGATCTGGCAGTGCCTGTGTGCCGCCAGCGGTCCCAGCATGTCCTTGCGCTCCATACCTCACTACTGCTCCTTCCCAACCGAACTACTGACACACTCCGACCCGAAAAACACATGATGCCATTCCAAAGGTAGTACTAGGGTACCAGATATCGATAAGCGCTGCTGCTGCCACTCGCAGACAGATAACGCTAGCAAACCTAGTGGTGCCAGTAAACACAAGAAGAAAACGTGAGCCACTATCCGTGTTACACGATGCCGACCTACCAACCGAACCAACGCAAGCCGCAACACAGCTCATTAACATCGAAATTGTAGTTTACAAAGCGGATGAATTGAAAGATCACAACCACATCAGAAGCAAGGGAACATGGGAAGGACGAAGCGATGGAGGCATAGAAGGCTGACTATCACAAAGACGCCATCCATAGCGATAAAAATCTGCTAGTATCAATTAATGGCCTTAACGTGAGAAACAAGTTTTTGACGCTATATTTCTGAAGGATACCACTGTACAGAAATAAATTTTTGACTGCAGGAAAAGCCAGAAAGAAGAATATCGAAAAATTTGAGATTTGGTCCTACAGAACGATGTTGAGGATTTAGTGGGCTGAACACAAGGTGTGTGGAGGTTATCTGCAGATTCGGTGAGTACAGTAACGTACGGTAAACATTGGTAACAGGATTGTACACGATGATAGGACATGATTTAAGATGGCAACGAGTGACTCCTATTGTATTGCAGGGTGTTATATCGGGAAAATTACATAGTGGAGAACGATTGGAACATGTCCGTCAAATAACTGTGGACACTGAGTGTAAGTGCTGCACTGAAATATGTAACTAACATTTCCTTGATACTGAATTTGTGGTGAGTAGCATCAAAACATTCAAAACTTTGTTGATGAAAAAAATTAAAAAGGAAGACAGTCTGCTACTAGATAATATAATGAGATCGAAAACCAGCCAGAACTTTTGGTATGGGGGCAGTACAATTACCAAGCCAACTGTATACACTCAGTTCAAGCGACACAAGTCGTCAACTGGATCGACGAGGTGAGAGGGGCGCCGCAGGCATTACAACTGTAAGATGTTTATACGAGACGTGCCACAGTAAAATTGGTAACGGACGGTTGGGGGTCTCAAACTAAGAGGGGCGCTAGAGGTGTCCATGTGCAAGATTAGCACGAAGTGAATACGACACTTAGCGAGACCAGGGTGAAAGTGCATGAGGGAAAACGGGGGCACTGGATTGGGGAGAGGGGGAGGGAGGGTGGAAGTTCGGTGATATTAAACGACATGTGTGGAAAATGTTGTTGAACCGACGCTGTGTGCAGTGGTTGCGAGCTTGTCAATATCTGACAGATTGACCGTCTTCGAGAAGGTGTGTTCCGGATAACCGAATCACAAGCAGAATGACGGAGCCTTGAGTAAAAGGGAAGATTAAGAGATTATCATCCCGTTGAACACAAATTAATCGTAGGTGGATCGCAAGCTGGAGAATCGGAATGAAGCATGGCCCTATCATTCCAAAGGAAACATTTGTCTTCACCAATTTAGGGAGGAAATCACCGGAAAGCTAAATTTGGATAGTCGGACGGTGATTCTCCCACATCAGTGCAACCTCTATAGGTCACACTGTTGGATCTTGCACACCGAGTGCATAGGGTCTATGTTGTACAGAAGAAACAATGAGACAAATCGATCAGCTATCTGCATGTCTCCACATTTAATTCCTACATCGTCGCCGCAATGGGTAGCCGCGCGGTCTAGGCGCTTTGTCACGGTCCGCTCGGCTGCCCCCGTTGGAGGTTGAAGTCCTCTCTCGGGCATGGGTGTGTGAGTTGTCCTTAGCGTAAGTTAGTTTAAGCTAGATTTAGTAGTGTGTAAGCTTACTGATGACTTCAGCAGTTTGGTCCCATAAGACCTTACCTCAAATTTCTACATCTCACTTCACTACAACATGCTTCAGCTTCTTTCTTTCTTTTTTAACGTTCTTTGCCGTTTGTCTTTATCCTAGAATGTCGGCCATCGTTTGTTGTGTGTTGCTTTTGACATTTTCTGATAATGTGCTTTCTCAGGCTTCATAGCTTTATAACCATGTCTGTGTCATGGAATTATAAGTAGAACATTTCGCTCTCTCTCTCTCTCTCTCTCTCTCTCTCTCTCTCTCTCTCCCTCTCTCTCTCTGTCTATCTACATCTTGGCCTTCATATTGAATCTACGTGTTCCTTTAAGTATATAGGATTTCTCGGTGGCACAGCAAGTTTCATTGAAGGTTCGGTGCGATTCTGAGATGCTGCTGGTAGTCTATTCCATTTTACCGCTCGCTACATCCTACCCGATGACACGAAATTTTATGGCCTAGTCAGTACTGCATTGAGTCCATTGTACTGTATATCTTCAATCGGTAGCTGATTTTGGTGTTTTCTACATGTACTTCGGGTTTTACAATCACTTCCTATTAATTATTGATACCAACAATACACGTAAATTTTATTTACATGCATGTTTCTTCTGTTTCTCTCTTTTAATAATTACAATATACTTTAAATTAGTTTCAGCCATTTGTCTTCTGGGAGAAAGTTCTTAAGTTTGTGATTTATAAAATTATAAAGGCATTTAGATGCCCACTTGAGGTTATCTCCCTCCCTTTATGTTTCCGTACCTCAGTCGGTGACAGTTGAAGCCTTGACGGATCAGTTTCTTGCCAGTCTGTCTGCCTGTTTTTCTTTCTGTCTGTTTGTCTTTCTGTCTGTACGACTATTAAAAACTCCTTTTCTCAAGTATGTGTAGGCATATAAAGTTGAAATTTAAGTCTTATGTTCAAGGTAACGGTCCCTTGCAGTCTAAGAAACTGATACTTCTAAATTAACAGAGCCAAAAGATACGTCTATAAATGTCACATATTTTTTTCCCCTCTCTCTGTCCGTCTGTTAACGCCTTTCTCAGGAAAGGTTAAACGTATCAAGTTGAACTTTATGTCACGTACTAAGGTCCATTGTCCTTTGGAGGTGTAAAAAAATTAACCCATATGACTTATTATCTAATGATACCACCATTTTAGTGACATATTGTTTTATCACTTCAGTATCGATATCGACAACAGACAGAAATCGTAGAGAGTCTCGATTCCCGAGACGAATTATCTGTGTACATAATCACTCAGCGCTCGAATTCTACTCACAGTTACCAGGAATTTTCTTTCTTGTCGCAGTTCTCTGCTTGATTATTGTTTATTCTTCACTATTGGGTGTTATGCCATTTTAAGTGGTAGTTGCCAGTTACCAGGAATTTTCCTTCTTGTCGCAGTTCTCTGCTTGATTATTGTTTATTCTTCACTATTGGGTGTTGTGCCATTTTAAGTGGTAGTTGACGTATAAAACACAAGCCACGTAAACTATCGCTAGGAAGTTACATACCATGACCAATAATGACAAATAAAATACTGCAGTCGAATGTGGCAAATATTATCAATCCATCTGTTTTGCCAGACAGCGGAACATGCCAGACAAAAAGTGATTTTTTGTTTACATGTACCTGTTCAAAAAAATGTTTCAAATGGCTCTGATCACTATGCGACTTAAAATCTCAGGTCATCAGTCCCCTAGAACTTAGAACTACTTAAACCTAACTGACCTAAGGACATCATACACATCCATGCCCGAGGCAGGATTCGAACCTGCGATCGTAGCTGTCACGCGGTCCCAGACTGTAGCGCCTAGAACCGCTCGGCCACCAGCGGCCGGAATGTACCTGTTGAGACTCTCAGTTCAAAAACTGGTTAGACGCCTTGTTCAATGACAGTTTATAATGCTCGAGCCACTTCATTTGCGAATTGCTACTGCAATGTAATTACATTTTCTACCTACTAAGAGCAGTCAAAAATTCAACCACTTTCACTATTTTTATGCACCACACCTCCTTCCATTACCAAATTAATTATTCTTATTATGTCTCCGAATGTGTAGTAACACAAAGTATTCTGTCTTTTAGGGAAATTGTGCCATGAATTCAGTTTATCTCCTGTTCGATTCAATAAATTTTCAGTGGTTATCTGATCAGCCAGACTAGTCTTCAGTATTCTTCTGTAGCACCACATTTAAAAAGTCCACATTCTCTTCTTCCCATTACTGTCTACTGTTCACGTACAAGGTAAGCCTCTACATTAATAATTTCAGAGAATGCTTCGTGTAAATCTATTTATAAACAGTTCTCTTTTCAGGACTCTCTTTTCTTTCTGCCCTCAGTAATTCCGTCATTGTTAAGGTAATTTGCTGCACAATTAATGAACGTCATTTGTGGTTCTATGTTCTTGTTTTAGTTCGACTTTATTTTGTTACCCTTGTTTTGATAATATTCATCTGAATACATATGTTCAAAACAGTATACAGTTCGCCGAAATTAGTGTCTAACTTCTTTGTCAGTTTGACAGAATGTCAAGGTTATCGGCAAACATTTGAGTTGTAATTTTTTTTTTTTTATATTCTCCCTGAAAGTCAATTTCCTTTCCAAGTTTGCTTTTGGTTCCCTTTATTTCTTACTCTTGTTGTGAATGTTATGGTTGTGTGCTTTAGTCCGCTGTATAGTGTGATGCAGCTCTCCATGCCAGACTGTCGTTTTTTTTTCAGCATAACTGTGGCCACCGACGTTTATTTGATTCTACTTCTTGCGTTCATTCCTTTATGTTCCTCTACAATTTTCATTCCCCCGACCAATTCCTAAACTTATATGCATTACAAAATTGACGATTCCAGTACAAGGTTTTGAAAATACTTCTTGAAACTTAAATTGGTATTATATATTAAGAATCTCAGCTTTTTTCAGAAATAATTTTCTTGCTAGCCTGTCTACAGTGTATATCATATCGACTCCGCCCATCATTAATTTGTTTGTAGCTCAAATAGCCAACTATATATGCTACTTAGAGCGTCTCATTTCTTAATCTAATTCCAACAGCAGAGCCTGACTTAAATCGACTGCACTTCCATTACCGTTGTTTAACTTTGGCTGAGGTTTATCTCATCATCTATTTTCAGTACTAGCCATACCAGGGCCTATACCGTCTCTGACAAAATTACAGTGTCATCGGCGAACTGTAAAGTTATCTTATTTTCTCATTGAACTTCGTTTTCTTTATCAATTTGCTCAATGATTTCCTTTACTGCTTGCTCAATGTACAGATTGAATTACATCAGAGAGAGGCCATAACCCTCTCTTACATCCTTCTCAACCACTGCGTCCTTTTCATGTCTTTCGACTCATATAACATTAATAGCGTTTCAATTCCTGTGATCTTATCCCACTGCCTTTAAACATACAAACAGTGTAGTCCAGTGAAACTTAACTTTGCCTTTCTTCGACCTGTCTTCTAGGAAACTCGTATGGTGACTTCCGACTTTCTATATTTTTCTGGAACCCAAAGTAATAGTCCTCGATGTCAGCGTCTTCCAGTTCTTCCATTTTTTTTATATATTATGTGCGTCATTATTTACTACTGTGATTTACTAACATGATGGTTCGGTCGTATTCACACCTACTAGTACCTGTCTTGTTTCGAGATAGAATTATTACATTCAAATTGAAGTCAGAGAGTCATAAACCTCTCCCTGATATTCTACACACCAGATGGATTAACGATATAGACACAGCTGCTTCTCTTTTCTGCACATATTTTGTTTAAGGAGCGAAGGTACCTTCTACTTTCGAAAAGTAGAACACAGACTTTTTTACATACGTTTACACCATTTGCTAACATGGAGAGACTTTTTTAATGAAAAACGTACTGATACTGTTATACTGAAAAAATGTTTCAATAATGTCTCTTATGGGGGCAAATTTTTAAAACGAAATTGGCCATAAGGACCTTTATAATACAGACAGAGGTCTAAGGAAACTAAATTATTATACGTGTACTAAGACAGCTGACTGTCAGAAATCCATTGTAGTATGGCATGTGGTTCCGTAGAAAAGGACATTGTGGTAGAAAAAAAAAAACAAAAGTTACAGGAAACTGAATTTAATTTTTTATTGCACTGACAGTGCCTTCAGTATGGTACAGTTACCTTAGTCATACCACAACTTACGTCGTACACAAGTAATATCTGATCCCATGTTTGTAAAACTGATAGTTACCGAAAATTATAGGTGCCAGATGCGACGGGGCGGAAAATAATTGCGGTTGAAGAGTTCACAAGACTGTGCATATACAAATTAGTGCAAATTTTAGCTCTCACGGAAGTCTCAGGAGATGATTTCCACACTTGGTGCATTAGTACAGTGTGGCACACCCGCGCATTAGTAATAGTTTTTGAATTAATATTCACTCAGGCATGAGTACAATTAATGCTAGGGAACAAAAATTTGGCAATTATTATAGTAAAATCATTTTTACGACACAATTCAATTAAGTTTTTATCATAACTATTTATTGGCGGCGTCCTTTTCTTTCACACAATGAAATTAGCACTGGTGAGATGGTTTACAGTTTTACTTTAATAACAATTTGACTCCGAGTCCCCAATAGCAGTAACGAAGGCTCCTATAATCGAAAGTTACGCAATCAACTCGAACAGAACCACAAGTCACACTGTCCTCTTCGTTCTAACAGTTTTGGCGCGAAGTCACAGACAGCCACATGTTCACTTACGCCGATGGATACCTCGTAATTCCTACTCACACAGCCGGCCGAAGTAGCCGTGCGGTTAAAGGCGCTACAGTCTGGAACCGCAAGACCGCTACGGTCGCAGGTTCGAATCCTGCCTCGGGCATGGATGTTTGTGATGTCATAAGGTTAGTTAGGTTTAACTAGTTCTAAGTTCTAGGGGACTAATGACCTCAGCAGTTGAGTCCCATAGTGCTCAGAGCCATTTGAACCATTTGACCCTACTCACACCATCTGGTGAGCAAGATGTATGAGACAGGCGAAATACCCTCAGACTCCAAGAAGAATATAATAATTCCAATCCCAAAGAAAGCCGGAGTTGATAGATATGAAAATGACCGAACTATCAGTTTAATAAGTCACAGCTGCAAAATACTAACGCGAATTCTTTACAGACGAATGGAAAAACTGGTAGAAGCCGACCTCGGGGGAGATCAGTTTGGATTCCGTAGAAATGTTGGAACGCATGAGGCAATATTGACGTTACGACTTATCTTAGAAGAAAGATTAAGGAAAGGCAAACCTACGTTTCTAGCATTAGTAGACTTAGAGAAAGCTTTTGACAATGTTGACTGGAATACTCTCTTTCAAATTCTGAAGGTGGCAGGGGTAAAATACACGGAGCGAAAGACTATTTACAATTTGCGCAGAAACCAGATGGCAATTATAAGAGTCGAGGGGCACGAAAGGGAAGCAGTGGTTGGGAAGGGAGTGAGACATAGTTGTAGCATCTCCCCTACGTTATTCAATGTAACGATAAATAGTTTGGACAAGAAGAGAAAATAGTTTGGACGAGAAGAGAATAGAAGCTTTCGAAATGTGGTGCCAGAGAAGAATGCTGAAGATTAGATGGGTAGATCACATAACTAATGAGGAGGTATTGAATAGAATTGGGGAGAAGAGGATTTTGTGGCACAACTTGACAAGAAGAAGGGACCGGTTTGTAGGACATGTTCTGAGGCATCAGAGGATCACAAATTTAGCATTTGAGGGCAGCGTGGAGGGTAGAAATCGTAGAGGGAGACCAAGAGATGAATACACTAAGCAGATTAAGAAGGATGTAGGCTGCAGTAAGTGCTGGGAGATGAAGAACTTCGCACAGGATAGTGTAGCATGGAGAGCTGCATCAAACCAGTCTCAGGACTGAAGACCACAACAACAAAAACAGTTAAAAATACATGTGATGCCTCCCAAAATATTATATAATGCCGTTCTTTACTTCATGAAATTTTTATTGAATTTTACAAAGAATATCTCATCAAACTTTATTTATTGCTCTTTAAGAGCTTAATTATTTTGGAAGCTTAACATATGACTACGACACTCGATCCGCTATGACGAGACACCTTTAATGAGAGCTCGCTAATCCCTGTAAGTTGTTATTTACTATTTTTATTAATCTTTCAGTGTTCGTGATATTAAACAATATTCAAGTTACTATAACTTTTGCGTCTCGTGACTTAAATAAATGACAATCTTTCAGAAGGAAAATATTGCTGACCACAATCCAGTGCCATATCGCTCTTCACCGTAAGTTACGTAGTTTTCGCGAAATCCGTGAAAAACCAAACAATGCCATAAGTTGCAGGCCACGTGGTCGCCTGGCGGCGGAGGCATCCCGTCGACACGTGGCGAATCTCGCGTGGGTGCGCCACGCGATTCCGCAAATGGCGCACCATGTCGCGCGCTCGCTCTCCACAAAGCAACCCTTGCGTACTAGACCTAGTCATACAGAAAGGGGTTTTGTACCGTTACACAGAGCAGGATTGGCTAGAGGACAAATGGAAAGCTATAGAAGGTTACATAACTGGGGGATGGTAGATGCAACCTAAACGAAAATTAACGGCACAAGGTACCCTGAAAATGATTGGTGATTGTCACGCTGGAACTATAATTTGTACGAATATAAAAGTATTTTAGACTAAAATGATATTTAATGAACCCGAACGTCAGTTTAAATCGCAGTTTGCAGAGTCAGTCACGTCCACTTGCTGCTAAGGAATTTCTTTTCTTTGAATTCATAAGTGTAGGGACATTTTTCCCTTTCCTGAGGATTTTCAGATAATGGCTATATTGTTTCTTTATTTGTAGTCCTTTGTTTTCTTTAGTAATAACGTAATAGTGCGTTATTTGTTTCTGAGGAATGAAGTACCTGATATAAATGTCTGGAGGACTGGGAAGCAAGAAAACAATGAATATATGGAAAAATATTAGTGCCACGTGGAGTAGCCGCGCGGTCTTGGGCACCTTACCATGGTTTGCACGGCTTCCCCTGTTGGAGGTTCAAGTCCTCCCTCAGGGATGGGTGTGTGTTGTCCCTAGCGTAAGTTAGTTTAAGTTAGATTGAGTAGGGTATAAGCCTAGAGACCAATTACCTCAGCAGTTTGGTACCATAGGAACTTACCGCCGAACTTGTGTGTGGCATGTTCAAAAAGTGGTCAAATGTGTGTGAAATCTTATGGGACCTAACTGCTAAGATCATCAGTCCCTAAGCTTACACACTACTTAACCTAAATTACCCTAAGCACAAACACACGCACCCATGCCCGAAGGAGGACTCGAACCTCCGCCTGGACCAGCCGCACAGTCCATGACTGCAGCGCCTTAGACCGCTAGGCTAATCCCGCGCGGCTGTGTGGCATGTGTAACACTGGAAAGAGTTTAGCAGATGGGAAAATTTTATGTGCCACTATGAACTTACCAAGTCCTCCTATAAAAATGTAATTGGTTACCGTATTCTGCTTGCAAATCAGTGACAGATGCAGTGGAATGAATAGAGAATTTAACTGATGAATGCATAGCTGGAATATACGTTAAGTTGTTCTAGTCGTTTCCCTTATGAGATAGGTTACTTCAAATAAGACAAGTTGTTTTGCGTACAGTGAGTCTTATTTTTAAGCTGTCAGCTAGCTACCGCGTAAATACAAAAATTTTTCTCTCGGTATGTGTTTTCAACAATTTTAGAGAAACTGTACCTTGGGTACTATTATCGCTGCTGGTTTCTTAATCTGTACCCCCTGTAACCTGAATCGTACATTGGATACGTACTCAGCAACAACATAAAGAATCCATGAATAATGCAACAAAAGTCACAATAACATATTACAAAGTTTAAACATTTCACTACTTCCATAGTTACAGGTAATGAAATTACACTTGCGAAACAAAGACCGAATTCTTAACAAATTAAATTGCTTGGATTGCATTTTAAAATCAGTTGGTTTGACCACAGGTATCAAAAAAGAATTTCTTAATTTTAATTTCGATGCCACTGAACCATGTCTTCTTCTCGATCTTCCTTACACAGCTGACGTAACTAAATCGCTGTGCCCTTCATTTTTTTTGTTTTCATCTATTTGTCCCTTTTTATACGTTTGTGCACTCATTTCTTCTTTTTAATGCTATTTCATAGGCTTCTATGTCATTTCTGTAAGAACCTAATGATAATTCCATTGGTGGTTCAGGTCATTTAGTATTTGAAGTATTTGCAGTAGAAGAATAGGAATGTGGAAAACACAAGTCCGGAAACAATTTATTGGACTCACCAAAACGAACCAATAATACAATCTCCAAAAAAACAACAGACTCAATTCCAACTGCGAATCATCACAAATAATAAATAACAAATAATAATAGAAAAGACCCGACTCTTCACATGGAGAGATCGCAATAACGCAAATCTATAATGTCAAGATGTTCATCGACTATATCAAGTCCTTCTGTAGGAGATCGCCCAATTAGAAGAGGCGTCAGGCCGTGGCTGCCGGGGTAGCAGCTCTGTAGACTTCCAATCAGTGTGTCAAACTGCCCATTGCCGGCAGTGCGCCGCCCTATAAAGCCTGTTTGGCAGATGTGTCTGCCGGAAATGTTAGCAGTCAGAAGCCTGGCATATCAAAGTAGTTGCTGGACTAGCTGCGACCTATGGTGAAACTGTTCTGTGGGCTCCATGAATAGGTAGCAGTCCCTGGCGGCCGTTGATGGAAACATGGTGTTGTGGTCGCCGGTAAACATTTATGTTGACACACAGACGACGTAGGTTTTCCTGGTAAATATGTGCTCATACACACTGTGATGGAAGCTGCAGTGTTGGTTGGACGTGAAGTGGGATGCCGATGCAGTAGGCGCTATGATGTATGAAGTGGGCCACAGTGACCTCCCTCCCCCCCTCCCAGGGATGAGTAGAAGACTCGTCTCGACATAAGGCCTCAGGGCGATTGGCGACAGGAGACCAGGGTCGGTCGCTGGTGAGGATCCACCTCCATGGGTGTCGGGATGTCTGCTGGAGGGTCCACTTGGGAGATGCAGCAGTGATGTCGGAGGTGGTGGTCGGGTAGGGAGAGGAGCACTGTCATCCTTGAGGGCCTACAGCCATGGAGATGGCAGAGGAATTGGCTGTGGACCACACAAGGGGCGAAGCTGGTTGGTGTGCTTCTGGCACACCATGCCATCGTCGAGGGTGATTGCTGCCACAGTACACCTAATGAGCAACGAGACCCTGCAGGGACCCCTGGGGACGATTCTGGGTGAGCACCATCAGCCAGACCGGATCCAGCAGGGAAAAATGGGGCCATGCCAAATGTGGAGGAGCTGGGCTTGGAGAAGACAGAAACAGGAGAGACAAGGGGGACCAATTAGGGCAGCCAATAAGTTTTTCAGCTAGGGAAGACCCATCCTGAACAGTGAACCAATAGGAGGAAAGAAATATGGTAAGGGCGTCGTCGGGGGAGTCTTGCGGCCCCCAATGACCAACATGCAGGAGTTCCAAGGCCCTCTGGTGGAGGGAGGGCTGCAGCATAACCTGCCAATGATCGTTATCACCCAAGATGGGGAGGATATCTCTGACAGACAGGTCCTGGTTGTGGAGCAAATAGGCCTGGACCTCTGGCTGCAGCCGCTTATACTGAACATGGTGAATCAGCAACTGGAGGGTAGTGACATCTGCTGTGCGACATGTGACTAGCTTGGTAACCAGTGGGAAAACAGCTACTGCTTTCGGAGCGGCGTTTTCCAGGTGCAAAGAGGCAACCAGGTCTGCATCAAACTCAAAGCCGGTGCCCACCAAGAGATGTGGGAGAAGATCTGCATTGGCATGGATAGCTGTGGCCTGAAAACAAATGTCATAGGGATATTCCATCAGGTGATAGCAGTCTTTATGGGGATGGCAGACATAGCACTGAACAGCGAGACCAGAGGCTTGTGATTGGTTTATAAGGTGAAGAAACAGCCATAGATGAAATCGTGGAATTCTTTAAACCCAAAGAGGTCTCCTTCTAAATTTGGCTGCAGTTACACTGAGCCGAGGATAGCATTTAAGGGCCAAAGGCCACCGAGCACTCACCTCCATTGATGATGTGAGTGAAGACAGGCCACAAACCGTGGTCTGGTGCATTTTCAAGCCAAGGTGAGAGGCTTGGTAGGATCGTAAGGGACAAAGCAAGCCAGCATCAGGAGAGAAGACTTCAGTTCGTAGGGCGCCCTATCACAAGCCAGCAAACCAGTACCAGCAAACATTCTTATGGAGGAGGGGGTGAAGGGGTTCCGCCAGAGCTGCGTCATATAGGATAAAATGACTGTAGTAATTGAGTTGACTCAGGACTGCCCTGAGCTGGGAGATGTCCTTTGGGGAAGGCAGCTGCTGGATAACATCGACATACTGGGGTGTAGGTCGACTGCCAATAGTGCTCAAAACATAGCTGAGGTAGGGTACCTGAGACACAAAAGAAAAACATTCCTCCTTGTTGCAACATAAGACAGCACCCAGGAGAGCATGGAAGAGGCGTTGGGGACTCTGGACGATGTTGCCTGTGACTAAGATGTCATCAAGGTCCCTAGAATGTCTCCTAGAATGTCTCTTGTCAATGTTTCCAAATAGCGCTGGAAGATGGCTGAAGCACTGGCGACCCCAAACAGGACGGGGCTGTCAGGGAAGAGCCCACCACGATGGGTGTAGCCCAATGTCTATGGTGGACTAGGGTCAGGATGTCCTCAGCCTCTAGATGACGAAGCTCCCGCTGCAGTTTGTCACAGAGGGCAAACAGTACCAAGCAAACATTGTGGAACTTTGGGACTGCTGAGAGGAGGACTTCGATATGTGCATCGAATGCAGAGACCCCTTCTAGATGTGGCAGAGAGCATGTCTGGTACGTTATCCAGAAGCTGCTGCAAGTAGTTGTCTGATGACAACAACTTGATGGCCCAGTTAGGGAAAAAGATCCATTTCCAATACGTTGGTGGCCTTAGGCTGGCAAGGACCAATACCCAGGCCATAACATCATAAGTGAGGTATGGCAACTGAGCCAAGAACCATCCCTGTAGGCGGTTGATGTCGTTGCTGTAGCTCTTCAGGGAAGTATGGAATTGATGACGTGGCAGTGAACCCAACTGACAGTGGGAATCTGCATCATTGATGGTGGCAGAGGACCTCCTATCTACTTCAAACTGGAGGGGAATGCCATCCAACCACACAGTTACAGTGAATGTTGTCGTCATGTGTGGAAAAACCAATTGCACGAAGGAAATTGCAGGCAATGGGTCCGTTTTATCCACCACAGAGTCGGAGGAGTCAGAAGCAATGTAGCCCGTGGCCATCAAAGATGACGACCTACAGACCTTAGCCCTTGTGACCCTGCTTTCCGCAGGCTGAACAAGTCACCCTCCAGAGACAGCCATATTGCCTCTGACGTGTGACAAAGCATTGACTGCAGGACGGCCACTGTTTTAGCTCCCGCTGCTGCTGCCGCTGCACCCGCTACTGGCACAGATGGTGATCAGCGCCCTGGTCCTAGAGGGTGTTCGTGGCCTCAGGAGAGGGCACGCGGTGCTGATGCAGCGGCTTTGGTGATGTGGACTGGCGTCACCCAGGATGGGCAGCAAATACCTGCGTTGGAGACTGTAGTGAGGAAGCAGAGCGAAAGGATTGCTCATGAGTGTGGATAATGGATAAAGAGGTGTTTAAAGAGAGATTTTTCAGCTTCAGCAGATCAGTCCATAAGTTAACATGTGGGACATGGACAAGAACCATATCACGAATAATTGCCAAACCATAAGAAGACTGCTTGAAATGGGTGTTTCCACAGAAAGAACGACAGTCATGGGAGTGAGCTTGCAGCGTAGCTGTTCATTCCCTGCGAGACTGCGCAGGAAGCTTCAGTCACCAGAAAAACTTGTGATGCTCTGCCACGACATAGATCTGAGAATCAAAATAATCCAATAGGCTACAAGTCAACGCCTCGTAAGAAAGAGCATGAGGTTCCACACCGCGGTGCAACTTTTTGTGTTATATTAGATGCAGTGCTGTAGACTTCATTATTCGACAGTCACAAAGTTAAGTAAACCTTTTTAACTTATTTGTGAGACTTTTTTTACTAATTTGTTAGTGTTGTAGAACCTTCGTTCTATTATCCTGTTACCTGTCCCTGGGGCATAGCTGTGTATTAGTGTCAGGGGGAAATTGTCTTAGCGATGAACTACACCAGAAGCCCTATCATGAACTCACAAACTCGGCCTACTGTACAACAGTGGCACTCGACCTTCACAGCAGTAGCGATGAAGCCTTTAAAAATCTCACATTTAAAAAGAACTCATTAACATACCGTTTGTTGAATATCTCCTTTCGTGCCATCTATATCTCTTCTGTATCATTTTTCATTAACCTATTATATCGTATTTTACAGTCTGCCTTTCTTTCTTTATTGAAGCGGTGTGGTAGATGATATTTCTGAGGATGTTGGCAGGCAAGTTTCCTTAATTCACTAATAGCTACTTCAAAAAACTAGACTTAAAGGTAAGTATAGCTCGTGCTAATTCGTCTTCCATCTCTGCTGCGATATCATTAGGTCTTCGAAATTCAGATGTTTTATTTAAACCCTTCAAGCGAAAAGCAGTGTAGGCTTTGGTATATTGTACCTTCTACATACTTCAATAAACACATTTTCACCATCAGACTTTTTCAGTAAAGCTTCATTCTTAACCTCCTGCTTCCACTTCCATTACACTCTCTTCATCATATTGATCACTTGACACCAATAATTTTGGTTGGTCTGTAATTTCCATCAACACCTAGGACGTAACGATAAGCTTTACAAATTCTTCACAGTTGTGACTTTGAGAGCGCCACCGTTCCGAACCAGAATAACAGGCATACAGTGTGTATCCCATCTCCAGTAGCACTGTGGCCACGAAAAATAAGTCACAGATTGTATTCACAAAACGTTCGGGCCACATAGGTGAGAAAAATGCGCGAAGCTGAACTTCACCAGTGACATCATAAGCAATAAACTGTGGTTCCAGACGAGCCACATAGTTGCCTCAAGTCTCGACAGATTTGTCGAAGTAAGGAAACGCAGGCGCCGTGGCACGGAGCCCCAGAAGTGGGGAAGCTGGGTGGCACCCCTGCATAGGTACCCCAAAGGGGGTGGGGGTGGACATCCCCTGTAGCCGCTGAATAATGACCTCGTTCGTTTGCTGCACACGCACACTTTCCAACTGCGCTATGACTCGCGCCGATGGTTCATCAATATCTGGAATACCGTCTCCCATAGTGGACAACAACCGATCAAATGCGGGAAACTCTTAAATCTACCTGTCGCCACTGAAGTATCTGCGCTAGCAGAAGAGATATGCGAAAAACACAAGTGGGAAAACAATTTGTTGGACGCACCAATAATACAATCTCCAATAGAAAACAGACTTGCTCCCAGCTGCGGATTGTCACAAATAATAAATAACAAATAATAATAGAAATGACCCGACCCCTCTTCGGGGGAGATAACAATGAAACAATTCTACAGTGCCAAGAGGTTCGTCGACTATGTCAAGTCCTTCTGCTGGAGATCGGCCAGTTAGAAGAGGTGTCTGGCCGTAGCTGCCGGGGCGGCAGCTCTGTAGACTTCCAAGCGCTGCATCGAACTGTCCTTTGCCGGCAGTGCGCTGCCCTATAAAGCCCGTTTGGCGGATGTATCTGCTATAACTATTAGCGATCACGTGCCTGGCGTATCAATGTATTCCTCGGCTAGCTGCGACCTCTGGTGAAAATGTTCTCCAGGTTCCACGAACGGGTAGCAGTCCACAATGGCCGTTGGTGGATACCTGGTGTTGTGTTGCGGCCGCCGGTAAATATTTGTGTTGGCAACACAGGCGACGTAAGTTTTCCTGGTGAATATACGCCCTATGATTCAGGCCTCCTGTGTTGGTCCAACGTGAAGTTGGATGGCGATGCAGTAGGCGCTACGATGTATGAGGTGAGTGGTCGCAGCAGTTTTTTTCTTGGGAACTGTTGCTATGTATGGGATAGGAGATAAAGTGTACTAGTAAAACCTTATTTGTTGACTGTTAATTTTGGCAACTGCTGCAGATTGTTTCCGAGTCTTCACTCTTGAGACACTGTAGAATGCCGAGACTGGTCATTGAGAGACATCGCCACGTGGGCGTCCTCTGTTTTCACGGTGTTGCTACAGTTCCATCAGCCGCTTCATGTTCGGACTGATCAACAATTCGTACTGTCCTATTCCTTGCCGGCCGGAGTGGCCGTGCGGTTCTAGGCGCTACAGTCTGGAACCGAGCGACCGCTACGGTCGCAGGTTCGAATCCTGCCTCGGGCATGGATGTGTGTGATGTCCTTAGGTTAGTTAGGTTTAATTACTTCTAAGTTCTAGGCGACTGATGACCTCAGAAGTTAAGTCGCATAGTGCTCAGAGCCATTTGAACCATTTTTGAACCTCTTCCTTGACAATATTTGTATGATGTGGTCACAACACCGTTGCCTTAATACCGTTAAATGCCTCGTCCGTACGAACTAATCTGGGGTATGCAGTACTCAAGAGCTCAGCAATGTTTGCTCATTTCATGACACTGCCGAAACTAGAACATAACCAAGAAGATGCCACTTTATTGTAAGTGGGTTTTAGTGTTACAGAGAAGGACTTGTGCAATGACTATAGACGATGAATCGTCTGAGCAGGAAATGGTAGAACGGTTATACCATGATAATGAGCCAGCTGAATTGCCTCTAAATTTTAAATGTGTGTGTGTGTGTGTGTGTGTGTGTGTGTGTGTGTGTGTGTGTGTGTGTGTGTGTATGTGCGTGTGTGTGTGTCTGTGTATGTGTTTGTGCTAGGACCATCCAGTAAAAGAAATTTGTTTTTGTTGTCTAAATGGTTCAAATGGCTCTGAGCACTATGGGACTTAACATCTGGGTTCATCAGTCCCCTAGAACTTAGAACTACTTAAACCTAACTAACCTAAGGACATCACACACATCCATGCCCGAGGCAGGATTTGAACCTGCGACCGTAGCAGTCCCGCAGTTCCGAACTGCAGCGCTAGAACCACACGACCACCGCGGCCGGCGTTTTTGGTCTCTATTCCTACTTTTGTAGATTTTACGAAATACTCTAGCCGTCGGAGGAACAGTTATTATGTTATCCATGCATCGGTGGAGCATCCAAATGCTATGTTTGGCGGACCTCAGCTTTTTAAGAAGTAATTTGTTCTGCTGTGCTTAAATATTAACGTCGGAGGTATGAATTTGTCTGCTGCATTCATTGCACATACATATATCATTGTGACCCCTTTCCCCCTTGTGATTGCACCCACTTGGCAGTTACTTCAGATGCTTTGTTTACTGTGGATAGTGTGATTTCAATCACGTTTTGTATTTGGTCAGCGTTGAAGTTATGTACATCTAGCATATCCTCATTGCTGTGTCATCCTAACAAGATACAGCCAGGGTAAAAGCACCTGCTAAGCTCAGATCTGGCGCCAGTGCCATAGAAACTTGCCACCTGCGCGAGTTCCACCAGCGCAGCGGGCGGCGCTGAGGATGAAGATATTGCCTTCCCCTGGGCCAATTTCTGGCCGAGTACAATGGCCGGACGACAACGGACAGAAGTCTACTCGAAAGACAGAAGAGTAGCTCTCGGTCACCTGGCTACAGATCATCGTCAGAGGCAGACCTTGTGAAGGTCGTTTAGTGAACTCCTAAAGATGAACAGACAGTTGTTGTAAATTGCATTTGCTATGTGGAGTTCACCTGGGATTATTTGCACTTAGCCATTGAGGGCCTTTTTCGTGTTATATCAGATGCAGTGCTGCAGACTTCATTATTCGATAAGTCACAAAGATGTGTAAACATTTTTAACTCATGTGTGAGACTTTTTTTACTAATTTGTTAATGTTGTAGAACCTTCGTTCTCCTACCCTGTTACCTGGCCCTGGGGCATAGCTCTGTGATAGTGTAAGAGGGAAATTGTCTTAGCGGTGTACTGTACCACAAGCCGTTTCATGCATTCACAATCTCGGCCTACCGTACAACAGCGCCCACTCGGCCTCCACAGCAGTAGCGATGAGGCAAAAAAAAAAAAAAAAGAACTCACATTTATCAAACAACTCATTAACATACCGTTTATTAATTACCTTCCTTCGTGCCATCGATATCGCTTCTGGATCATTTTTCATTAACCTGTTATATCGTATTTTACCCTCTGCCTTTCTTTCTTTATTGAAGCGGTGTTGTAGATGATATTTGTGAGGAAGTTGGTAGTCAAGTTTCCTTAATTCACTAATAGCTACTTCAAAGAAACTAGTCTCAAAGGTAAGTATATGCCGTGCTAATTCGTCTTCCATCTCTGCTGCGGTATCATTAAGTCTTCGAAATTCTGATGTTTTATTTAAACCCTTCTAACGAAAAGCAGTATATGCTTTGGTATATCTTCTACGTGCTTCAATAAATACAATTTCAGCATCAGAATGTTTCAGTGAAGCTTCATCCTTATCTTCCTGCTTCCATTTATTGTACGCTCTTTGCCGACCGGAGTGGCCGTACGGTTCTAGGCGCTGCAGTCTGGAACTACGAGACCGCTACGGTCGCAGGTTCGAATCCTGCCTCGGGCATGGATGTGTGTGATGTCCTTAGGTTAGTTAGGTTTAACTAGTTCAAAGTTCTAGGGGACTGATGACCTCAGAAGTTGAGTCCCATAGTGCTCAGAGCCATTTGAATAATTTTTTTTGTACGCTCTTTTGTCATATTGATAACCTGAAATCGATAATTTTGGTTGGTATGTAATTTCCATCAACACTTAGGTTGTAACGATAAGCTTTACAAATTCTTCACAGTTGTGACTTCGGATCTGAGAGCGCTACCGTTTCAAACCAGAATAACAGGCACGCATCGTGTATCCAATTTCCGGTAGCACTGTGGATAGGAAAAATAAAAGTCACGGATTATGTTCACAAAATCACTGTGCTTATTCAAAGTAGTCTCCTCCCGAATCAAAGCACAGCTGAAATCGTCTTAAAAGTGTTTTGAAACAGTCACTGTAGTCCGTTATACGAGCTGCATTTAGTACTGTACAGTTTTCGTGGATGTCTTTAACTGCGTCATATTGCCAAATTCAAAGAGGGGAACAACGAGAAGTCGTCTTGGGCCAAATCCGTCGAATACAGTTGATGATTCCGGACTGTAATCTATTTGCTGGCCAAATGCTCGGGCACAATCTTCGCTCTGTGGACTGGGGTGTCGACATGGAGGAACAACCAGGAACCTGCAGCAGTGCTCGCTTTGACATCCTACACGGCTGTTAATGAAACTTCAATGATGGTAGTGCTGCATCTCGCCAAAAGGTAGCGCTGCAGTTTCAAATTTCACAAAAGCAATCCTAATGGAATTGGAACACACAGTGTAGCCTCAAGGATTTCTACCGCTTGATTATGATTAAAAGAATGACGGAGCACCACGAAAATAGAGATGCTGCAAATCATTATATTCTTGTGTGATATTGCTTACAAATGTGAAAGAGAATTTGATAAAAAGGAAACAAATTACAGAATCGGTTTGTTCACTTGTTTTTGCTTACTCGCACGACTTTTTTGTTCATTTTTACACTATTCGATGTTGTAGATGCAGTGGAAGAAATATAGACTTGAAATAACGAGTGGACAGTAGGAATTTAACGTCGGGTTCCTCAAGTCGTACCCCCTTAAGAAAGACTTAGGTTACTTTAAATAATACAATTTGTTTTGCATACGGTGGATCTTTATTTTTTAAGCTTGCTACCACATAAACACGAAAATGTCCTCAGGCTTATGAATTCAAAGAAAAGAAATTCCAGAACAATAAGTGGAAGTGTCTGACCCTTTAAGCTGCCATTTAAACTGACATCTGGGGCCTTCAGATACCGATTTGGTCTAAAATACTAAAATACGAACTATAGTTCCAACAGTTACTACCACCAATCATTTTCAAGGCGCCTTCTTTGTCCATTTTCCACAATTTCCCTAGTTATGCAACCTTGAGCCTTCCGTTTGTCCTCTAGTCATTTCTGCTTTGTCATTGCTATCTCACTTTTTAGACGTTTGTATTCTCTTTAGCTTGCTTCAATTTCTGTAGTTTTATAGCATCTCCTTCTGTCAATTAACTTCGACATCTGCTGTTAACAAGACCATATGCATGTTTTCCAGGTTACGACAGACCGTTATTAAGCCTGTTTGCTGAGAAGGAACATTGGCAAGGAACAGCAGTATTTAGAAAGGCCAAAAATACGGGAAGTTAACTGGTACCTAATCTTATCTCTGGCAGAATGTAAGGGATGTTGACAACTACGGAATCGCTGAAACCACCTAATTAGCAAAACATTTGAAATAAGAGAAACACGAAGCTAACAAGGAAAAGGAAGTAAAGGAAATAGAGCATAAAAAGGAAATAAACACGATATTACAGCTGACGTACTCAGTTAAAAAATGGACTACTCTGCTACCTAGGCAGCGTAGTTTAGTTAGCTTAGTATTATTGCACATTCCACGGATCATATTCGCTACAGTTCAGTGTGATGTGGAAAGAGGCACTTGTTTCACAAATAAAATGCATATTTGTTCTGTGGAAGCATGGCTATTTGCGAGCCATTTACACCTCCGGATTTTTTAATCTTAATCTCCAATCAATTTTGGTAAACGTATTACAACCATGTGCATAAAATTCAGTCAGTAATGCAGCTAAGGATTAGAGGGAATTATCAAATGTAGATAAATTCAATTTGTTTTTAAAAGTTGCACTGTTTAACAGCAGGTTTAAGTTAATAGGGAGTCAGTCAAATGTTTCTAGGGTTTCATAATTCGCTTCGGTCTCTGAAAGAGTACGATTACGTTTCGTATATTAGATGATATTTTCGAAGGTAACATCTTACGGGCTGTTAGGCCGCGTCACATTTCCTTTATTCTATCAACGTTTCCAACCCTCAGCTGGGACTTCCTTCGCATCTTTTGGTATCAACTGTTAACTGGATGCTGTCAAATAAGTTTAGCGTTATCTTACAGTAGAAAGTCTTCCCGCGCATATGTTAGAAAACCATTATTGGATAAAAATCCTGTAACTACCATTGGTGGGCCAACATTACTGGATAGAAAGGGATTTCTCCAACACTTAAGCTGAAGATGAGTTATCGCCTAAAATTCTTCCTGCTACCATTGACGAGCCATCGTAATTGGAAAGAAGCGAAATGGGCAGATAGGGAGAATGTTTATCACAAATACTTTTTTTTGTAGAGGTGGCATCCTGGACGTTGTTTATATTCGTCGCGCACCGCAGCCACGTATTCACTTCCTTGATAGTAGGCCGCGCGGGGTAGCCTTGCGGTCTAGGGCGACGTGTCACGGTTCGCTCGGCTCCCGCCGTCGGAGGTTAGAGTCCTCCCTCGGGCATAGGTGTGTGCGTGTGTGTGTGTGTGTGTGTGTGTGTTGTCCATAACGTAAGTTAGTCCAAGTTAGATTAATTAGAGCGTAAGCCTAGGGAAAGATGACCTCAGCAATTTGATCCCATAGCCCTTATCTCAAATTTCCAAAAATTTCCTTGATTACGGGGAGCCACGTACCCGGAAACCTATAGTCGTCGTCTCTTGTGATGTTATACTCGTTTGTTGAAGGTCAAATTGCTTCTGGGACTTTTCTTCTGTAAATGTTGGTTTTCTTATGCAGCACACGTACAGGTACGTTATTCAAGAGACTTAAGGGTCGCATTAGTTGTGATATTCCCCTACCGCAGATGTTGCTCTCTGTGTTATATTTTTTGATATTTAGGCTCCTAATGTTGTATTTGTGAGTGATAGTACTATATTCTAACACTGAACGGCTATTCACACCAAATAACGCAAGAGAGTGAATGTTATGTGAGGCTTTTGCTAGCACGTCAAATTTTTTAAGGTCACCATACAAATATCACCTTTCTCTGGAATGAATAGGTATGGATCTTCCCCACAGAATTTTTCCATATGACATCAAAAAACAGGAGTACGCGGAGAAAGCTAATTTTGTGATGCGTTATCACTAAGATCAGCAATTACACGTAGAAAAAATGCTGCCTACTCAAACGTTAGAGAAGATTTGTTATAAGAATTTCCAATTCAAGTTCTGATCAGTATATACATCCAAAAATGGTCAACGATCATTAATGTATTTCCATTCCCCAGTACTTTATCGTTAATGACGTTGATATTTATTTCGTTCGCCTTGCACACGACTCATTTCATTTCTTTTTATTAACCATATATCCTGAACCATTCAATAGAGCTTCGAAGTACTTCATTGATTGCTCCTTCTCTTGAGACAGCTCAGTTTTGTTAGATTACGATGCACAATTTCAATTTTATCAGTGTAAATGGAAGGTAATTTATGTGCTGGTAGATCATGGACCTTCAAGTACTTTAACCCTTTGGAAATATGAGACGGTTACAAATATAAAAGGGTAATTCCTAAGTGTGTAGCGTCATAAAATAATTTTTATGTTGAGACTTAATATCTACAAGAAATTAAGAAATACGTTAACGAAACCATACATAATGATGAAAACAATGTACTTAAGTAAAATTTGAACTGAGAGGGTACTGGACAATAATAATGGAAAGTATCTGAAATACTACACCACCGAGTATGTTATAAGATAACTGAGCAATTTAACAACATATTTGACTTCTGAGAAAATCTTTACAGAAGATAATAGAGATTGAAGGAACGTTGGGGAACGCTAAAGGGGCCGAAAATTGCAGCGAAAGATTGATTAAAAAAGGAACATTATCTAAGCAAGCGGAGACATAAAACGTGCTCTCATTTAAATATATGTCAGAAAGAGTCAGCCTTCAGGAATTTTGAAACGAACCCTGTCGTCCAGGACCGTGTGCCACAAAGAGCGCAGATTCGCCCCGAGATGGGGAAATTGACAGGCGTCTATTGTCCTGAATGAGGCCTAGGAGCTGTAGTGTGCGAGTGAGACAGACGAAAACCTACGTCATAGGGAAACCCCATAGAAGCTGTTTTCGGCCAAGGAGAGGAAGCAGTGTTAAATATGGCGGGCCTAAGATCGGGCATAAAGAGAAACATTTATGAAAACTATTTAATTCTGTAGTAACTCAGGGAATGAAGCCACAGTAATTTTAATTTATCATCCTTCATAAAATTTCATAGTGATCCCAATCAATCTTGAATATTGATCATATCTATAATAGTTTAGGATTTACTTTAAAGCGA
The DNA here is from genome assembly GCF_023864345.2 of Schistocerca serialis cubense. Taxonomy (NCBI): domain Eukaryota; kingdom Metazoa; phylum Arthropoda; class Insecta; order Orthoptera; family Acrididae; genus Schistocerca; species Schistocerca serialis. Next base: position 102,213,382 of record NC_064642.1, on the reverse strand, counting down.
AATTTAGAAGTTTTCTAACAAAGACCTTAATGCTAAGATCTGAGCGCTTTGGTCGATCTTAAATATCAACATTTCATACAGATATGCATAACTAAAATGACAAATGTTGTAAATATCAACTCTGTAACTTTATTTATGTAAAAGATATAGTAAATTTGAGTTATCAGTGTTTTCAGTTAAGCATCATATCATTATTTCCCCCACACAAAACACACTGAACGATGACGGCATGACACCTTACTGAATCATTAGGTAATATAAGGTTTGTTGTTAAGTTTAGTGCATAATAGTTACTTTTGTTCTTTATTTTTTTATCAGAAATCACATTGGTGCAAGGCTACTGGCCATGGGATTCAAAGCTAAGAAGGAAATTGTATTGGTTTTATGTAAAAGAATCTAACGTTTATTATGTAATGGATGTTATTGTTACTTTATTTAGAACGCGAAAATGGCGAAGCTTCGAGTAATTAAATGTATTAAAATGTTAAATAATGTAGAATAAGCTGTAGCCAACCAGACGGACGGCTTGAGGAAAGGGAACTGCCCTAGTCAGTTGAGCGAGGAGGTTTGGCGAGCGGGAAAACGCGGCCGGAGACGGGCAGAGGGACAGTTCGGCTGGAGAGACCAAATTGGAGAGTTCGGATTGAGACAAGAAAGCGGACAGTCAGTCTTTAGGTAGCTAGGAAGTGAAACGGCTTAGAAAATTTCGCATTGTGTGGTATCGCAGGACTTAGTCTCTGAGCGGTGAGCAGTAGAGTGCCTGGTGTGAACTCTAACTTTTCGTGTAAAGAACGAGGTGGAGTACTGGACTTGTGTTTCGCGATGAGACTGTGAATGATCGCACTGTGTCAAATGGATACGCGCTCGAGTGTAACAACTATCAGCTAGGAGACCATGGCTGCAGTTACCCTTGACGCTGCATCACAGACAGGAGCGTCCGCGGTGTTGTACACAACGACGAACCTGGGCGCACGAATGGAAAAACGTCATTTTTTCGGATGAATCCAGGTTCTGTTTACAGCATCATGATAGTCGCATCCGTGTTAGGCGACATCGCGTGAACGTACATTGAAAGCGTGTATTCGTCATCGCCATACTGACGTATCACCCGGTATCATGGTATGGAGTGCCATTGGTTACACGTCTCGGTCACCTCTTGTTCGCATTGACGCCACTTTGAACAGTGGACGTTACATTTCAGATGTGTTACGACCCGTGGCTCTACCCTTCATTCGATCCCCGCGAAACCCTACTTTTCAGCAGGACAATGCACGACCGCATGTTGCAGATCCTCTGCGGGCCATTCTGGATACAGAAAATGTTCGACTGCTGCCCTGGCCAGCACATTGTCCACATCTCTCACCAACTGAAAACGTCTTGTCAATGGTGGCCGAGCAACTGGCTCATCACAATACGCCATTCACTACTGTTGATGAACTGTGGTATCGTGTTGAAGCTGCATGGGCAGCTATACCTGTACAAGCCATCCAAGCTCTGTTTGACTCAATGCCCAGGCGTATCAAGGCCGTTATTACGGACAGAGGTGGTTGTTCTGGGTACTGGTTGCGTGAAAATGTAATCACATGTCAGTTCTAGTATAATATATTTGTCCAATGAATACCCGTTTATCATCTGCATTTCTTATTCGTGTAGCAATTTTAATGGCCAGTAGTGTAGTAGAAGTCCGGGTAACGATGTTGGAGGTGATTAGCGATAGTTCATTCTTTTCTCCGTTGTTTATGTTTGTGGCTCAATAATATTGAGATCTAGTAACTGTGAAGGCCATGGGAGATGCGAAAATTTAACCTATTGGTCACAAAACCAGTCCTGGATAATGCGAGCAGTGTGGAGAGAGCTCTGTCATCTTCCAACACACATCAACATTGTCGAACAGATATTGCACCACGGGATGGCCCCGACTGGCCAGAATGGTCACATAATCCTCTGGAGTAATGTGACCTAGCAGAGTAACCAAGGGGGAGACGGAATACAATGATTGGCGTCCCATATCAGCATAGAACACATGGTGCGTTTCACGTTTGGCAACAAGCAATCTGAGTAGTATATTTGGGACGGCATATGCAAGACGAAAACTGGACACAATTTGGAAACAGTGTGAAACAAGATTCATCACGCAAATTGACTTTCGTCCATTGCACTGAGGTCCAAGTTTTATAGCTTCACCAGCAGATTTTCGTGTTGTGGGCATCACTGATGTGTTTTTGAATTCTTGCTCGACCTGCAGTTATTAGCTTACGAAGCTCCCTTCGTGTTGTTTTGATGCTCACGGAGTTCGCGAATTCTGCAATGCCTTCTATGCGTCACAATCTTCTTTAATGACAGTGTGTGACTGTCACTCACCCCACTTTCGTCATCGTTGTGACCTAGCGGATAATGTTTTCCGTTTTGCCTGTATGCGGTACAGGCCTTCAGTACGGTGCTTCTTGGAAGACCAAACACTTCGGCTACCTTGTGTACTAAAACACCCACCATACTAACACCAACAGTGGATACCTTCGAAATCAGTGAGCTTGGACATAATACACTCACGTGTGCAGTGTGAAAAGTATTTAAACCGACAACCTCTGGGAGGTTGTAAGGGACATCAAAACAAATATTTTTTCCTAAATTTAATTTTTTCCTATGAGGATTATTTAAGCCGGTGGAGACCGTATTACGATCTTCAGTTGTTAGAGGGTGTATTACGCCCTTCAGTTGTAAGCAACTGCTGTCCACCAGTATAGTAGTGCATTGTCTTTGTTTGCTAATGGAGCGATACACCTGGAGTGAGTACACTGATATGGGTGGAGCGTACAACGTAGCGCACCACAATGGACGAGCTGCACAGCGGGGCCGGCCGGGGTAGCCAAGGGATTCTAGGTGCTACGTTATGGAACCGCGCGACCGCTACGGTCACAGGTTAGAATCCTGGCTCGGGCATGGATATGTGTGATGCCTTAGGGTAGTAAGGTTTAAATAGTTCTAAGTTCTAGGGGACTGATGACCTCAGAAATTAAGTCCCATAGTGCTCAGAGCCATTTTAACCATTTTCTTGCACAGCGAGTTTATCAACAACAATATCCTAATCGTCATATCGAGCATCATACGACCTTTGCTGCTGTGTACCAATGTCTGCGTGAGACCGGGTAATTTAGCAGATTTCCAGGACAAGGACGCCATCGCACGGTAAGAACGCTGCAATTTGCGGAAGCTGTCTTGCAGCATGTGGAGCGTGATCCTTCAGTCAACACTCGTGCAATTGCACGTAACATGGGGACGAATCAGACTAATGTAAGAACAGTCCTTCGAGAGCAGTTGTTAAGTTCATTTCACTTACAGCGTGCCCACAACCTGGAACCAGTTGATTATCCACCCAGAGCACCTGGAACAGTGTGAAATGCATCCTACATTTCCAACCTCAGTGTTGTTTACCGATGAAGCAACGTTCGGGCGTGATGGAGTCTTCAACATGCACAATTCGCATCTTTGTATTGAGGATAACCCACTTGCCACAGTTACTAGCGCTCATCAAGTGCGGTTCTTCGTTAATGTGTGGGTCGGTGTTGTTGGGGACTGTTCAATTGGGCCGTATCTGCTACCTAGGCCATTAAATGGCAGGCACTATTACAATTTTCTCGCCAGAGCATTCCAGAATTGCAGGAAGACGTCCCGCTTCCTACAAGACAACGCATGTGTTTCCAACATGACCGGGTGCCGGTACATTTCAGTCGTCGTGTGCGTCGATTCCTGGACCGCCGGTCCTAGTAACGTGAATTGGCGGGGGTGGTCCTGTGTCAGGATCTGCTTGATGCCCTATATGTCAACTCTGGACTTTTTTTGTGTGGGGAGAGATGCGCAACCTTGTTTACGCAACTCCTGTTGCATCAGAAGAGTATCTGATTGCAATGATAGTAGCAGCAGCAGGAAAAATTCAGGATACTCCTGGGGTTTTTGCCCGTGTGAGGCAGAACTTGATCCGACGGTGTAACCTTTGTTTACGTGTCAATGGAGGCATTTTTAAAAATCTACTGAAATTTAAATTGGGTTGTGTTAATGTGTTGTCTCTTGGTCATAAAAAAATGGAAAAGTGTTCTTTGGTTTAATTAATTTGCCGCCAGAGAAATCTTCCTCTACCGGTTTAAATACCGCTCATAGGAAAAAATGATATTATGGAAAAATATTTGTTTTGATGTCCCCTACAACCTCCCAGAGTTTGTCGGTTTAAATACTTTTCACCCTGTATAGAGAATACTGTTCCGACCGCGATTGGCTCTTGGCAACATACTGGAGGCGTTGAACAGGTGCCGTTCAATATAACAGTGCAGCCTGCCTGCTTGTCTAGCGTCTGCGTTTATATTCAAACGTGCATTGCTGGTGGTGTTTTCATATTTTTGTCCAACCTTTGTAATTTTACAGCAGGAAGCAAACAGTGTGTCAGGAACTCGTATAAATACGGCTATGACTCCTGTATTCGTCCAACAGGAATGAAAGAAAATCCGATTTCATAAGCGGAGGTACCCCGCGCACCTGCTGTGGTGTACATCGATCACTGGTGGATTGTCGCCCGTCCAAGCGGCAGGCACACCCCCGCGTGTTGGTGGCCTGTGAGACAAGTCACAAATGGCAATACGTCCTATTTCTGCTTTATTTTTTTATTTATTTATTGTTCCGTGGGACCAAATTAAGGAGAAGTCTCCATGGTCATGGAACGAGTCAATACATGAAATTATAACACGATAGTAGAAACGGATAAAATGAAATATAAGAAACATATTCAAGCGACAAGTCGTAAGTTTAAATAAAGAAAATCAACAATGTACTACTGGAATTTGCTTAATTTTTCAGCTCTTCCAGGCACTCCTCGACAGAATAGATGGAGTGAGCCATGAAGAAACTCTTCAGTTTAGACTTAAGAGTGTTTGGGCTACTGCTAAGATTTTTAGTTCCTGTGGTAGCTTATTGAAAATGTATGCAGCAGAATACTGCACTCCTTTCTGCACAAGAGTCAAGGATGTGCATACCACATGTACATTTGATTTCTGCCTAGTATTAACCGAGTGAAAGCTGCTAACTTTTGGGAATAAGCTAATATAAAGAAAATATATACTGTGAGGGAAACGTCAGAATTCCCATACTATTGAACAGGGGTGGAAAGAGGTTCTCGAACTTACACCACATATAGCTCGAACAGCCCGTTTTTGAGCCAAAAATACCCTTTTTGAATCAGAAGAATTACCCAAAAAATAACACCATTAGACATAAGCGTATGAAAATATGCGAAGTAGCCTACTTTTCGTGTTGAACTCCTATTTCAGATACTGTTCTAATGGTAAATAAAGCAGCTTTTAGTTTCTGAACAAAATCCTGAACATGGGCTTTCCACAACAGCTTACTATCTATCCGAACGCCTAGGAACTTGAACTGTTCCGTCTCGCTTATAATATGCCCATTCTGTCTGATCAAAATATCGGTTCTTGTTGAATTGTGAGTTAGAAACTGTAAAAACTGAGTCTTACTGTGATTTAGAATCAAATTCTTTTCCACAAGCCACGAACGTATTTCATGATCTACATTATTTGATACTGTTTCAATATTACACAAAAGATCCTTCACTAACAAACTGGTGTCATCAACAAACAGAAATATCTTTTGATCACCTGTAATACTAGAAGGCATATCATTTATACAAATAAGAAACAGCAGTGGCTCCAACACCGATCCTTGGGGAACGCTCCACTTAACAGTGCCCCATTAGGACTGAACATCACTACCACTCGCAATATTGCGGAGAATGACCTTCTACTTTCGGTTCTTAAAGTAAGAGGCGAACCAATTGCAAGCTACTCCCCTTACTCCATAATGGTCCAACATCTGTAGTAATACTTTGTGGTCAACACAGTCAAAAGCCTTCGTTAAATCAAAGAAAACACCCAGCGTTCGCAGCTTTTTATTTAATCCGTCCAAAACCTAGGGTCGGATACATTATTCGCATGATTTTAAGCCCGACAGCCATTTCAGAGGATTAATAGGCAACAGCACTGGAAGCGTCAGGACAACAACGGCAAGTTATTTAAAGCCAAATTAGTAGCAGTTTCTGTTGCTTGCGAATTTGGCTCAGTATTCGCTTACGACCAAGTTTGTCTAAATTGAGGTGTACAGCATAATGATCAAATTTGCAACAGCTTCGCGAAACTGGGACAATTGGTCGACATCGAAACGGTAATATGCAGTCATTGTTATTGTGGTGACTGTACAACCGTATGGCGTTGCGTAAAGAGATGACGACCCAGGTCCCAGATTTTCTGTTTTGTTCTGTTGTGACTTTCGGATGACATGCAGCACTTTCATGCTATACAACCACATTCTATTTACTCCAGTAACTTTTATTCATCGAACGGAAATAACATCTGACTTCTTCAAAACGATACGCTGTGTTTTCACTTTTCACTTATTTCTAATTTAACTTCTGTTACGTGGCTCTGGTTTTAATACAAACACTACACACTAGATTTTAACTGACTGCTAGGTCCGCTCTATACGTTATAAAAGTCACGTTTGTGAAAGTAAAGAATTCGCGGAGTGAGTTCTTACATTCCTATGAAGGGTGCCATTATTGAGTTTGACGTCACTTGCTTACACGACATCATATCCGCTGTTATCAACATACATTTTCCCTATTTTCCTCAACATGCTACATCCGCTATACAAAATTCAGTGAAAGTAACTTTCGTTTTGTGTTTCAGCTGCTGGTGGCTCTGGATGTGGATGGAAGTGGAGTTCGCCAGGGATTAGTGGAAGCCTTTACTTTAATAAATCTGTGTTTTATTAGGCAATAATTTACAGTACCAGAGCGCATACAAATACAATGAATCCTTGCTCTCAACCTCTAGCTGCCATTAACTTCAGACAACAAATGGCGTATACTAAAAACAAAACCTTCTCCCCATAGTACTAAAATGGTCGGACCGCCGAAGTGGGCAATAGTAAAAACTTATCCTAAGACATAAGCATTCATTATATAGATAAAACAGTATTACTTCATCCTGTAGATTAAAAGTGGATATCAAACTAAAATAGTGACAAGCGGAATGGCTCAATAGAACGACTTACAGTACCGTACTGCCCACACCTCCTCTGTATCGCAGACAGAAATCAGACATGACAACACAACCTACACATACATGAAAATTACAACATAATCTACAAGGAAACTGTTTGAAAGAGTAAGACAACAATAATAGTAATCTCAGATATGGGCAAGGCAACATAGTGCAAAAACAAATGTTCAAATGGCTCTGAGCACTATGGGACTTAACATCTGAGGTCATCAGTCCCCTAGAACGTAGAACTACTTATACCTAACTAACCTAAGAACATCACACATATTCATGCTCGACGCAGGATTTGAAACTGCGACCGCAGCAGTCGCGCGATTCCGGACTGAAGCGCCTAGAACCACTCGGCCACAGTGGCAGGCTAGTACAAAGCACTTAAAAACATTTACAGTACATTGAAATCCCTCATGGGCTCTCTATGCTTCGCCACAACAACAAATAATGGCAAGCCATCTATCGAAATATAAGCAACTAGCTGTATAATAGAAATTATCGATATATACAACTACAACTTCCGAAGACGAATAAAAATATTAACAACAGGCCAATTTCACCGAATATGACACACACGGCTGCACTGTATTTTGATTCTTAAAAACTCCGACAACCAACACTGCACATCAGCCGAAATTGTGACACCCACATAATCACAAGTCACTTAGTGCTATTTGTTCTGTCGTCATAACCGAAACCGTTCATGGTCTTTCCTCTCTGTCTCTGACCTATCACCATTATTTTAGAAGGTTGACAAAATCTGTTACCACAGCAGGACGATGTCGGCGATACAACTGGCTATGCCCCCACAGACCAATGCAGTTCACTTCTGCTGATTCAACACTGTCCTCGGCCAAACACCGTTTTCCTTCCCCGCGGCATTTTTCCTTGTTGGCTGAGCCCTAGGGAAGTGGCGCAGTGGTTAACACACTGGACTCACTTTCGGGAGGACGACGTATCAAACCCGACTCCGGCCATCCTGATTTGGGCTTTCCCTGATTTCCCTAAATCACATTAGACAAATGCCGGTATGGTTCGTTTGTAAGGGCACGGCCAATTTCCTTCCCTATCTCCCCCTAATCTGATGGGACCGATGATCTCGCTGTTTGGTCCCTTTGCAACGCCGGAAATGCATATCCATCCTATTTCCATCTATTGTACTATAATATTTTTCCTTATTTTGTTACCTGAAGATATGACGCTTCTGTGTCTTTATGTATTGTAATTGTTTTACTATTTGTATAAATATATTTATGCATTTATGTCGATGTATAATTAGTTTGTTTTGTAAATTTTATTTGTATTTTTATGTTGGGTCTGGCCTAGGGAAAACTATGCTATCGAGCGATTACATCGATTGGTCGTGTGGAGAACCAAAGTGTTTCGGATCTTTGGTAGTGTTAACTCTGCCGCATGGAGCGCGGGCAGAGGGAGTCTGGCTGGAGTAGGGCGGTGGAGGAGGTGTGTTATGTGACGCTCCCGTGAGTTGCCGCGCTTTCGCGGCTTGGCAGCATGTAATTGCGCTCGACTTGCTATGATAGTTTCTGACACGGTGTTGCGGACGGGAAACATTAGCTGGCGCACATCAAGACCCCGTTTCGCCTGGTGACAGTGTCGAGAAGAAGGCGCGCCAACATCCAGCTTCTGCAATAGCGACGGCCGACAATGAGTGACTAACGCCACCTCCTCGATCGATGACATCAAACCTTCAATCAACCAACAAGGAAGACTGGAAGCACGTAAAGTCTTAGAACTGTATGGCAGACCTCAGCTTTTCAAACTGTTGCATCACATAAATACAGCAACTTAGCATGAACCTTTGCTGCTCATTGTCCCAATTGCATTACCGAACAGGGTTCCTTCCTTTTCCGGAATGAACCCGAGTGTCGTTGAAATTCAAACGCCAGCATTAAAGTAGTATCATTCCATTTCACTGCTTTAATTTCAAAGTTCAGTTAAGGTATTCATAGCTGGCTATAATATTTAGATTACACAAGCAGAAATTAAGAGTGAGAGTTTTGTTACCATTTTTAGATTACCTGTGACTGGAGCTCGGCTTGGTACGTACTAAATTTTACAATTGTTAATTGTTCAGAGTCATTTAATTCAAGTTGAAAGTTAAATCTCTTATTTGTAAATTGCGTGGATTGAAGTAGCTTTTGAAATGATTGTTGAGGTAGCCCAAGACTAACCTTATTTTATTGAATTTCGTAGTGCTTCAGAAACAAAGCTCACTATTAATTTCAGTCACTAAATTAATTTTCAATTTTCCGGTTTTATTAATTCTTTTGCTAAATTAAGTCAGAGTGTAGCGAAATTTATTACTTGTGACAAACATCCAGTTTTCACAAAACTCGTGTGAACCTTCAGTTGCCCCTCTTTTAGTGCTAATTATATGTGCAATAACCTTTCTTTTTCAGTTATTATAGTAGTTGTCCTTAGAATTGGCGACCATAATTTTCCCCAAATCTCAAATATCTAATTAACGCCAATTAATTGTTAACGTGACGACCGCACATTTACTTTCTTTATTAATTTTACCCTTTTCTCAAAATTAATTTCCACCAATTTCATTTGCATTTTTCCTTTCATTTAGATGTAACCCTTTCCTCCCTCTTTACCGACAGATTAACTACGGTGACGATTGCTTTTTCCCAAATTTCCATTAGGTACGCGGTTTAATTTTTCACTGTCATTAAGGTCGATAAGTGAGGGGGAGGTTACACCCTCCCTAAAACCAACCAACCAACCAACATTATTGGCTGTGAATAAACTCCCAACTCGTCCTTATACACCGAATGGTGATCTACATCAGCCATCCACGTTAAACTACGATGAGCGCAGCCAGCCTACCATACAAGGCTGCATTGGCGCCTCACGACTAGTCAGCCATTGTCCGCAGCAGCCATGGCACTGCGCCCAGAAGTTGTGATCGTTGACTCCACTCCATACTGCAGACTCGCTCTAACACAGCAAATCTTGGACCGACCCGCCAACTTCGAACAACCTCAGCCGTCTCGCCAGTACATGGTCCCCAGCGGGGCACCACAGACTAGTCAGCTGACTCTACGCTGTGGACGTTGTCGTGGCATCGAGGTGATGTGCCCGATTTTGGTCTGTGGCTCCAGCGCTGTCTCCCACCACCACAGGAGGTCTCGCTATGGTGCTGACTCTGCCACCTCACAGTTATACGTGCCCTCTCTTGAAACTACACTGATCAGCCAGAATATTAAGACCACCTGTCTACCAGCCGGTATGTCCGCTTTTGGCACGGGTAACAGCGGCGACGCGTCATGGCATGCGGACAGTGTGGCCTTGGTAGGTCGCTGGAGTGCGTTGGAACCAGGTCTGCACACACGTCACCTAATTCCCGAAAAATTCTGGTGAGAGGGCGATGAGCTATGACGCCACGTTCAATCACTTACCCGATGTGTTCGATCGGGGTCAGATCTGGCGACTTGGGGTGCCAGCACATAAATTAGAACTCGACACTGTGTTCCTCAAGCATTGCATCACACTTATGGCTTTTTGACATGGGACATTATATTGTTGAAAAATACCACTGTCATCTGGAACATGATCGTCGTGACAGGGTGTATGCGGTCTTCAAGCGGTGTACGATACTCCTTGGTTATCACTGTGCCCTGAACGAGCTCGACAGGACCCATGGATAGCCACGTGAATGTTCTCCATAGCATAACAAAGCCGCCGCCAGCTTGTCTTCGTCCCACAGTACAGGTGTCAAGGAGCTGTTCGCCTGGAAGACGACGGATTGGCGCCCTACCATCGGCATGATGATGAACATACCAGGATTCATCAGACCCGCAGCGCTCTTCCATTGCACCAACGTCCAGCTCCGACAGTCACTTGCCCAATTCACAGTTACCGATTTCGTGATATTAACTTTCCCACATGCATGGGTCGTCGGTAGCCGAGGCCCGTCATTAGATGTGTCCGGTTCACTGTGTGTTCAGACACGCTTGTATACTGCCCATAATTACGGTCTGATGTAACTTCCACCACAATTCGCGGTCTGTCCTGTTTTACTAATCTGCCCAGCCTACGACGTCCGACATTTCAAATGAGGGGTGACCGCCCAACCCCACGACGTCTGGACGTGGTTTCACCTAGATTTCGTCACATGTTTAAGGCACTCACCAAAGCACTTCTCGAACACTCGACAAGTGCAGTTTTCGATATGCTTGTGCTTGAGCTTCCGAGCCATCACAATCTGCTCTCGGTCAAAGTGAGAGAGACCGGACGGCTTCCCCATTCTACACACGGACACTACCCTCACTGATACTACATGCGCCGTGAATGTGTGTGTCTGACTAGCAGTCATTCCGCACCAGGTGGCGCTGCTGTCACCTGGATCGCCTAGACTGTTTTGTACCGACAGTAGGTCGGTAGTCATTGAACAAAAAAAAAAAAAAAAAAAAAAAAAAACCTATCTTGGGGCTTGGACCCGGGATGGCTTACAATTCTCTGTTCGGCTGTGTGTTTGCGGAACTGCTCGACCAATATATGGCCTGTACGTCTGTGCGTGGACCTGGACCTTGGAAATTAGAGAACAGTGACCACAAGTCCCCTGATTACTGCTGGCGTGACGAATGTACACATCCTGTAGGATGATGCAACACCAAAAACCGTCAGTTTTGTGTATCCAGAGCTAAAGTTTCTACTTTACATTTTGATTTTGGATGGTATCAGTCAATCATATTTGGCAGGGTAAAAGGCGCTGTGATGTATGTTTATGAAGTAATGAGGGCTGTTTACCAACCCCTAGTTAGTTAATTGACATACAGTAAGTGACGGAGTAGGCTTCCCCTAAGTTTTGATTTACGCAGGGAATTCCTTGTTCGTCACTGTGGAGAAAGTCGTAATTCAGCCCTCCAAGTCGTCGGGTCTTGGGAGCGGAGAGGAGCATACAGAAGGTCGGAAGACACACCGTGCAGACTCGCGGCCGCTTGGTCACATGGAGAGAGAGGCGCCCCTCCACTGCCCAGCGTATTTTGCTGAGTTTCGAGTAAGTGACGCTTTTAGTGTTAGCGATGCCCTTGGTCTGAGCAGCTCACAATTTGCGATGTGCATTCCGCAACTTGTGTTGTTTTTCCAGTGAGTTCACTAGTCTGAATCTTCGATCCGTTTTATCTTTGCGAGCTGCGTAGATTTTGAACGCCAACCGTGGCTCTGTAGCACTCTTCTATTAAGTTTGAGCAACCTACCAGTTGTTAACAGAACAATCTGTAGCAGTTGAGCATCATTGAAGCAGCCATTTATTATATTTTCGCACAAAACTCGCCCATTCCATTGTGGAATTGATTTTGTTGCACTCATTCTGAGATAAATAACAATTTTTGTCCGTCAGGTAAGCCATCAACTTTGTCACGGATAAGGGAATTAATAATAACTTTGGTTCAAATAAATATGTGTAAATCGTTTATCTGTGGGCTTATGGGAATTTATATTCATCTTTTAGTTCAAATAAATAACTGTAAATCATTTAACTGCGATAACAACTTGAGAGAAGCTTAGGACTGTATTTTCTTCCGACCTACAACAGTTCTGGTCAGACGACCCTAATTGGAATCTAAATACGTCCAGCTTCTTTTGTAAAGCGATACTGTACTTTCACTGTGTCGACGTTACCTTGTAAATCAGGTACTCTTACATGGAACATTTAAAGTGCGATGAAGGAAATTTACTTTGTCTTCACCACTAATCATTAATGAGACTTGCTCTCATTTGTATCTACAGCAGGGTCGAGATCATAGAGCGTTTCAGTTACTGTAACTAGTAAGCTGTTGGTTTAATGTTACACAGGCTATGCACTAGCTTGTATAAAGCTTTTGTATTGATTACAGAAGTGCGGTAGGAAGTTTGCACACTCCGCTGCCGAGTCCCAGCAAGTCATAGAGACACTCCACAAAGAAACATAAACATATCACTCTACTTGACCCTTAGATTCCAGAAAATACCGTCCATGTTTCGTCTTTCAGCCTGCTGCACAATTATTTGATTTCTTTTACGTTCCTAATTATGTTTTCCATTTCTTTCTCTTCTCTGACACATTTATTTAGTCGATGCGACTTCAGATAATTCCAAACCGTACTCGTATCTCACTGAGTGACGCCCGCCGGCGAGTGGTTTTGTAGTCAAAAGTCCGCGTTAAATTGAAATCTTTAATATATACTGACAGGGAACATTTTTTCCAGATATATCGGACGTTTAGTTTTGACAACGCTAGACAGCTGACGAAAAGCGCTTCAGACCATTTACACTCTCCTGCAAGTTTCTTTTGCTGTCAATTTAGTTATCGTCTTCCGCTCCTCTATATGCAAAAACTGTCGCCTTGTTATTATTTTGTACAATGTCAGTTTCGACGCATTAGTAATAAACTATTTTTATTTGATTGTAACTGATTTTTCAGAGCAGCTGGATTAAGATCTGTAAGTTGTTGTCGGCGTCTATCTTTGCTACAGGCAACAGCACAGTGTCATGAGCGAAACGAAGTTCATTGAAATTCCGGTAATACTTATTCTCTCCTCGTTGGTCCACCTCCGGAATCTCAGAACTTCGTTGAGATTGTTGAGAATAATTCTGGTTTTACGGAATCCCCTTATCAGGAAAGGTACGACGCAGTCAATGCATCAATAAACTAACCTCCTATTATCAAATCGTTCAAATGGGTCTGAGCACTATGCGGCTAAACAGATGAGGTCATCAGTCCCCTAGAACGTAGAACTACTTAAACCTACCTAACCTAAGGACATCACACACATGCATACCCGAGGCAGGATTCGAACCTGCGACCGTAGTGGTCGCGTGGTGGTGGTGGTGGTGGTTAGTGTTTAACGTCCCGTCGACAACGAGGTCATTAGAGACGGAGCTGAAGCTCTGGTTAGGGAAGTATTGGGAAGGAAATCGGCCGTGCCCTTTCAAAGGAACCATCCCGGCATTTGCCTGAAACGACTTAGGGAAATCACGTGAAACCTAAATCAGGATGGCCGGAGACCGGATTGAACCGTCGTCCTCCCGAATGCGAGTCCAGTGTGCTAAGCACTGAACCACCTCGCTCGGTAGTGGTCGCGTGGTTCCAGACTGAAGCGCCTAGAAACGCTCGGCCACAGCGGGCGGCCCTCCTTTTATCTCGAGAGTTTACCGTCTTCCTTACTCTCTATCTTCGTTTCATAACCATAGTGAAGAAAGAGACAAGTAAGACCAATTGCTCAATCTAGAGGCGAGCGTTCACATATTACGAGGATATTAAGATTATGACCATTGGTAGTGTTTGATGGTGACAACAACATCGCTAATTAAAAGTAAGTTTTTGCCTGATTGATTCGTAGCTGTGCATATTTACAGCATAGCTTTTGTGGCGGATGGTAATGGCAGCGTTTATGTATTATCAAGTAATTAATAATTAATCTGAAAATCAAATAATAGCACAGTGCCGAAAAAGTTTTGTTGAATATTTAATTTTAGCAGAAATATTTAATGATGTCACTTCAATGTGTGGTATGTGTGTGTCGGAGGGGTTTATGTGTGTGTGTTCATGTGTGTATGTGGGAATTGCGTGTGTGTGTGTGTGTGTGTGTGTGTGTGTGTGTGTGTGTGATAGAGAGAGAGAGAGAGAGAGAGAGAGAAAGAGAGAGAGAACGGCGGTAGCATTTTGTGCATCCGATTCTGTTTCCCTCATTCTAAATTTGTTGGGATCGCTTGTTAAATGTGAATATTATGCCAGCAGTTTCCTTGGACAAAATCAAGAAATTTATTATACCGTTTGCATTTTGTTACACATTTCGTAACATGTTGATGTGTTATATTACTTTTAAGGCAGCACTGTGATACGCAGTACCCGCGTCAGGCTACCTGTGGTAGGAAGGACGGGGCTAAAAGGAGAATGAACATCATTCGTGTAATGAACTTTCTCTTTATTTTAACAGAGTACACAAAGCTATATTTAGTGAAAATTTATTGGAAAAACACATCCAGCTGCATTGACTACTGATAAAAAGAATAAATAAGAAGCATAATAGTGCACTTGGATGATTAATAACGAACAGATTAAGTACGATAAAAATTCTTTAGTAGTTCAACAGAAGTGCTGAAATCTCTTTCTCGAAAGAAGCTTTTTGTTTTGCAATCCAAAATGGAAGTATAATCCGCAAATAAACATCGTATCAGAAATTTACTGTATCGCCGGATAGCGAGGGTGCGCAAGACATGCAAGAGAAATAACCAGGCAAAGCTGGCGTTTAATATTGATATATTGCGTGTTGAATAGTGAGAACCTTCACGAAGTTAACAGATCTCAAATCTCCTAGTGTTTGCCCAATCCAAAAACCAACAGCGCATACAAGGAGGAAGATTAATAACCATTCAGTTGGCCGAGGAAAGACGTTTAAGTATAGTATATACATGTAGTAATTACTCGACTGTGGCCGAGCGGATCTAGGCACTACAGTCTGGAGCCGCGCGACCGCTACGGTCGCAGGTTCGAATCCTGCCTCGGGCATGGATGTGTCTGATGTCCTTAGGTTAGTTAGGTTTAAGTAGTTCTAAGTTATAGGGGACTGATGACCTCAGAAGTTAAGCCCCATAGTGCTCAGAGCCATTTGAACCGATTAATCGACTGACAAATTAGCCGCATAACATTTTGACAATTTACATGAGTGAGAAAAAAGAAATTAAAAGAAGAGCTCCAGTATGAGCGCAATGATTACGGCTCAAATAAAGCTATCGACATGCTATACAATCCCGTCTTGGTAAGACCTAGTGGGCCCGGGAAGATTAAGTTTTGCCGGACCATATGCACCCGGCTGGTATTTCGGACGCTGTGTTCGCCCTATCAAGCAGATTTCGTCCACGTCCCACCAAAAGAAACAAGAATTGTAGCCTAAATAATAGAGAAATACAGAATTCAATACAGGAATTGGGGCAGACTTCTATTGTAGACTGAAGCCCGACAAGCGGGAGTGAAAATTAGAGCAACAAGATAAACAAATAAATAACCGTTCACTGAATTTATGGAGTCAGATAAATGAAACTGTAAGGGGCCCGAAAACTACAGTTACCGAGCGGTCTGGTGGCAACCAAAAAGTGTATAAAGGGCGCACCAGGTGGGAGACCTGTAAACAAGTAACCGTCACGCGGAGCAGAGCACAAAACCCCAAGTTAATGTGTTCGTTTGGCTAACGAAACCCTGACTAACAGCACATAACCTTCTGAATAACATCACAACCACGTCTAACGTAGTAGTAACAAACACAAAATGAGGTCCTCACTGACAAACTCCTCCAGAACAGGCCATGAAAGCCCAACAGCATCGAAGTGCCGCCGTGTCATCCTCAGCCCACAGGCATCACTGGATACGTATATGGAGGACCATGTGGTCAGCACACCGCTCTTCCGGCCGTGTGTCAGCTTCAGAGACCGAAGCCGCTACTTCTCAGTCAAGTAGCTCCTCAGTTTGCCTCACAAGGGCTGAGTGCACCCCGCTAGCCAACAGCGCTCGACAGACCAGATGGTTACCCATCCAAATGCTGGTTGAGCCCGACAGCGCTTAACTTCGGTGATTTGACGGAAACCGGTGTTATCAATGCGCCAAGGCCGTTGGCTCCTCAACTGACAGGGACTCAATAATTAGGAAAATTGGAAATTAGTGGTAAGTTCCTATGGGACCAAACTGCTCAGGTCGTCGGTCCCTGGGCTTACACACTAGTTAATCCAACCTAAACTAACGTACGCTAAGGACAACACAAACACACACACCCATGCCCAAGGGAGCACTCGAACCTCCGACGGGGGGAGCTGCGCGAACCGTGGCACGGCGCCCGAGATCGCACGGCTACCCCGCGCGGCCGTTAGTTAAGAGTCTCCATCGTTACAAATAATGAAAAATACAGTCAAACTTGGAAATATAAAGACCCAAGCATGTATTAGTTTATGCAAGACGTGTGTGTGTGTTTTTTTTTTTTTTTTGACAGGAGGTGGAGCCCCTCCACGCCCACACCGGCATGATGGCCTACACAATAGGTCTACTGACATCTCTGCATAGGAGTTAGTATTCATTAAAATGAGGTGTCGCAGGATGTGGGTACTGCGATGTTTGCGTACGTCTGGTTAAGGTTAACCATTTATACGCGCTCATCTGGAGATAGACTGGGATGAAATCGAACGAAGGGTACGAGAGAGGTTTGAAGGGCAGAGGTAAAAAAAGTACCAAGGCAAGAGCCAAGGGAAAAAAAACTTCTGCGATAGTTAGATCGGGTCGTAAGAGCAGTAGCGGTTGTGTTGCTGCCTGCGATAGGTCGTGCAAGGATAGGCTTTGTTAGTGGTGGGTATCATGCATGTCGATACCTTGACGTTGTGCGGTTGTGCTGCTCGGAGGCTGGCGCTGAGTGCTGGTGCAGAGTCCTCGTTCAGCGTCAGCCACCTGCAACAGTTAGGTTTACTATCGTTCTTGTGTCCGATAGTTCATGTACCGGAAGCACAGTGTGAGGTAATGTTGGCGGAATGTTTGTGCGTCTGTGGGCGAGCTCGTCGGTGTCCCTGCTGTGGCCTGTTGGTCGGCTCTAATAGCAGCTGGTAGTTACCAGTCACTGTTGCTGATATGCAGGGGCTTGCCGGCGTTTGTCGCTTGTTTACGTGTGTTAGTTTACCATAGGTGGCTATGACCTAGCTAGCAGTATCTTTGGCCGCTTGTGCTTCCACCTGTGGTTCTGGTCGTGTATTCCTAGTGTGAGGATGAAAAGATTGTTCGAGTGTCTCGAGTTCCTGTAAAGTCGTGTGGCGTGTTTTTTAAATACTTCCTTGAGGGTGTCAAGGCGGTATTGATGGTGAAGATCCACGGTGCGTGTGTAGCGTGGAGCGTTGCTAATGATTCGTAGCACCTTGTTCTGTGTGATCTGCAGGCGGTGCAGTCGTGTAGGAGCTGCATATCCCCAGACGAGAGCTGCGTACGTCATCAGAGGTCTATCAGTGTCATGTATATGGACCTCGACACCTAGACGTGGCATACGCACTTAATATATAAGTGTGCGCCGCCTTACAGCAAATAACAGTCAGACTGGAGCACTAAATAAAGAAACGAATTCACTAATTTTATAGTCGTGCAAGCACAAGTTTCCTGCCTAGAGAAAGAAGCAGGATCAATAACCAGAGGTCTGGCGTGGTACCGGACGTGAAAGAAAAACGAACAACAACAAAAAAAAAAAAATAAACTACCGAACTAAACGGTAACAGCACTGGTATAGGAAATGGCAATTATAGCAATGGTTACTGCTGATGCTCGGCTCAGTCACATAAATCAAGCTCACCAGACATATCCGTACAACGACCCAGGAGGGACACCGTGGAGACGACACAGAGGTACATAACAGTGGGGGTCTGCCGTCCGTCTCTACGACTGGTCGGTCGCTGAAGCACACAACACCCGCTTTCCCTCGGCACGCACCCCACGCGTCCAGAGGTTTGCAGCCCGCAGAAGCCGAGGCAATTGAACCATGGATTTACTTCCAAATTCTTTTCTTTAAGAATTTACTTTATTTACTAGCGTTTCATCAAGAACAATAACACATTTAATCACACTATGTGAGCATAAGGGAACAATTGACAGGAATGCGGCAAAGAAGTGCAGTAGAAGAAGAATGGGTTGCTCTGCGGGATGAAGAAGTGAAGGCAGCAGAGGATCAAGTAGGTAAAAAGACGAGGGCTAGTAGAACTCCTTGGGTAATAAAAGAAATATTGTATTTAATTGATGAAAGGAGAAAACATAAAAATGCAGTAAATGAAGCAGGCAAAAAGGAATACAGACGTCTCAAAAATGAGATCGACACGAAGTGCAAAATGGCTAAGCAGGGATGGCTAGAGGACAAATGTAAGGATGTAGAGGCTTATCTCACTAGGGGTAAGATAGATACTACCTACAGGAAAATTAAAGAGACCATTGGAGAAAAGAGAACCACTTGTATGAATATCAAGAGCTCAGATGGAAACCCAGTTCTAAGCAAAGAAGGGAAAACAGAAAGGTGGAAGGAGTATATAGAGGGTCTATACAAGGGCGATATACTTGAGGACAATATTATGGAAATGGAAGAGGATGTAGACGAAGATGAAATGGGAGATACGACACTGCGTGAAGAGTTTGACAGAGCACCGAAAGACCTAAGTAGAAACAAGGCCTCGGGAGTAAACAACATTCCATTAGAACTACTGACGAACTTGGGAGAGCCAGTCCTGACAAAACTCTACCATCTAGTGAGCAAGATTTATGAGACAGGCGAAATACCCTCTGACTTCAAGAAGAATATAATAATTCAAATCCCAAAGAGAGCAGGTGTTGACAAATGTAAAAATTACCAAACTATCAGTTTAATAAGTCACAGTTGCAAAATACTAACGCGAATTCTTTACAGACGAATGGAAAAACTGGTAGAAGCCGACCTCGGGGAAGATCAATTTGGATTCCGTAGAAATGTTGGAACACGTGAGGCAATTCTGACCTTAGGACTTATCTTCGAAGAAAGATTAAGGAAAGGCAAACCTACGTTTCTAGCATTTGTAGACTTAGAGAAAGCTTTTGACAATGTTGACTGGAACACTCTCTTTCAAATTCTAAAGGTGGCAGGGGTAAAATACAGGGAGCGAAAGGCTATTTACAATTGATACAGAAACCAGATGGCAGTTGAATAAGGGTCGAGGGGCATGAAAGGGAAGCAGTGGTTGGGAAAGGAGGAGACAGGGTTGTAGCCTCTCCCCGATGTTATTCAGTCTGTATATTGAGCAAGCAGTAAAGGAAACAAAAGAAAAATTCGGAGTAGGTATTAAAATCCATGGAGAAGAAATAAAAACTTTGAGGTTCGCCGATGACATTGTAATTCTATCGGAGACAGCAAAGGACTTGGAAGAGCGGTTGAATGGAATGGACAGTGTCTTGAAAGGAGGATATAAGATGAACATCAACAAAAGCAAAACAAGGATAATGTAATGTGGTCGAATGAAGACGGGTTATGCTGAGGGAATTAGATCAGGAAATGAGACACTTAAAGTAGTAGAGGAGTTTTGCTATTTGGGGAGCAAAATAACTGATGATTATCGAAGTAGGGAAGATATAAAATGTAGACTGGCAATGGCAAGGGAAGTGTTTCTGAAGAAGAAAAATTTGTTAACATCGAGTATACATTTAAGTGTTAAGAAGTCGTTTCTGAAAGAATTTGTATGGAGTGTAGTCATGTATGGAAGTCAAACATGGACGATAAATAGTTTGGACAAGAAGAGAATAGAAGCTTTCGAAATGTGGTGCTACAGAAGAATGTTGAAGATTAGATGGGTAGATCACATAACTAATGAGGAAGTATTGAATAGGATTGGGGAGAAGTTTGTGGCACAACTTGACTAGAAGAAGGGATCGGTTGGTAGGACATGTCCTGAGGCATCAAGGGATCACAAATTTAGCATTGGAGGGCAGCGTGGAGGGTAAAAATCGTAGGGGGAGACCAAGAGATGAATACACTAAGCAGATTCAGAAGGATGTGGGTTGCAGTAAGTACTGGGAGATGAAGAAGCTTGCACAGGATAGGTAGCATGGAGAGCTGAATCAAACCAGTCTCAGGACTGAAGACCACAACAACAACAACATGTGAGCGTGGAAGTAGTTGCCAGTGGGTAACTGATGAAAACAAATTTCTTTCAACAAATGGAAATTTTATTTCTAAAAACGCCTTCTTTTTTAAACATATTTAAAAATTATAATAAGAAAGCACCCTATAAAAATCAAGTTACAATTCCGCTCCCTTTTAACAGGGCCGTAGTCACGACCGCTCACAACTACCTCTGAAAGACTACACAGGTGCAAATCTGCAACACACCAGACTACTTTAAACTAAAATTTTTAACAACTCACACAAACACATAAACTCTGCACCCCGTAGGAGGGATGGAAATGGTACAAAACACGCACACTGAAAAAATACATGGCACCGAAAGTGCAACTTGTTTTTAAAAGAAAACCCTTACGGTGGAAGGGTGGCAAATTTATATACTAAAATGACCATTTAAATAAAAACCCATGAAATGCAGTCTTACATAAAATGTACAAATGGCTCTGAGCACTATGCGACGTCACTTCTGAGGTCATCAGTGCCTAGAACTTAGAACTAATTAAACCTAACTAACCTAAGGTCATCACACACATCCATGCCCGAGGCAGGATTCGAACCTGCGACCGGAGCGGTCGCTCGGTTCCAGACTGTAGCGCCTTGAACCGCACGTAAAATGTACAAACATGCTCTACATTACACATAAACCGCCTCTCTAGATGATAGGCAAGACAAAAACATATTTCAGGAATTAGGCCCTTACACCTTAAGCAATAAATTCGTTAACACTGAATCCGACAAACATGACAGAGACAACTACTAACGTACTAACGTACGGCAGATTGACAGGGGGATTACTGAACAACCCGGACCGCAGATTGCTCTAGCCCGTCCCTACTCCACAAGGGAAAAACGGACCACCCAACTCATAAATAACCACCTTCCCATGGGTGGGCAAACGGAGAAGAATGGTGGGACGACCCCAGAACAAAGCGGCTGGTGGCCTCACCAAGAAATCAAGTAGAATTTAACAAGTAAATGAAACAACATATCTCCAATCACTTAACTTCTAACAAACTGCGATTTCTGACGAAGACCTGGCGCAGCATCTCCAACGCTCTCCCGAACCGTCCGCTGCCAGCCGCTTTAACGGACGCAAGAAGGCGCGCCGAACTCCCGTCTCACGCGTCGCACCTCGCACCGGCCAGCCCGATTTCGTGGTTTGACTCCTGTTGCTCTCGTGTCAACCGCGAAGCCACTACACGGCGCGGCCCACTGGACTTACTTGGGGACCTCACATGCGCCGGCGCTCAAGGCGGACAAGTGATCTTGTGTCTCAGTGAGCGACCGACCAACCGATCGATCCAACCGCCAATGACCGTTGCCCAAGCAGCTCGAGCAGACTCAGATGCAATAACTCAGCCCCGAGCGGGCGACCACTAGCTGAGTTCTGTTACTGGCGGAGGGAAAAGACTCATTTTATGGCTTTAAAGTTTGATCCAAAGGACAGACATACTAGCACTCCGACGACAGACAGATACTAACTGCCGCACAAATGCGAAAGAGAGACAGACCAGCAACTGCTGACGCGAGACTGAGCTAGCATCACTGCGACTGACCACCTGCCCCTGGCGAGATTATATCGCACCTTAAATGCACGTGAACAGCCAACCTTTCCGCTTTTCCACCAGAGTGAGACACCAAAGCTGCGATTGCCACAGCGGCGCCACCGCCAGAAACGGAGGGCGACTGCTTCACACTATGCGCTGCGGTGTGCTCTTCAAAACAGCAAATTTTACCACGGCTCAACAATAGTGGTTCGCAGTCCAAGAAACCCGTCCGAGTGTCTCTCCCTGGTGTAGCTGCCATGCTCAGAGTCTGTAACTGTTCACTGCCGAGCTTGTACCAGCCATCAACATCCTGCACACTACTCGCCTCGTCGTCAGGTTTCGACTCTGCTACCTCACTACGAGCGAATTGTTTCGACTTCTCGGTTTCATTGACACTGCCCTCGTGCCTGCGGCTTTCCCGCGAAGCACGCCTTTGTAAGGCGAAGGTGTTTTACTAAAAACTTAGCGCAACCTATTGATCGCGCAGCGGTTCACATTGTTAATGTGTGCCTGAATGAGGCAAAGTGCAAAACTCTGAATCTGTAGCGCAGTGTAACGAAATTAAGCAGTACCGCCCCACACTGTCGAAGATTTAAGCCAACCTTTTCTTATAATAGCCGAAAAAAGCTAAGTGCTTGGGCAAAGTCAAAACCTACACTTTGAAAATTACACCCTGCTTTATTCACTCTAACAGGGTCATGGTTCAGTAATCGAACACGTTAAGTGTTACTGCAGTTCCCTTCCCGGTGTCGTGTAATTTCTTGAAATATTTTATGGCTGAACACTTACTAACCAAAATACACTCCTGGAAATGGAAAAAAGAACACATCGACACCGGTGTGTCAGACCCACCATACTTGCTCCGGACACTGCGAGAGGGCTGTACAAGCAATGATCACACGCACGGCACAGCGGACACACCAGGAACCGCGGTGTTGGCCGTCGAATGGCGCTAGCTGCGCAGCATTTGTGCACCGCCGCCGTCAGTGTCAGCCAGTTTGCCGTGGCATACGGAGCTCCATCGCAGTCTTTAACACTGGTAGCATGCCGCGACAGCGTGGACGTGAGCCGTATGTGCAGTTGACGGACTTTGAGCGAGGGCGTATAGTGGGCATGCGGGAGGCCGGGTGGACGTACCGCCGAATTGCTCAACACGTGGGGCGTGAGGTCTCCACAGTACATCGATGTTGTCGCCAGTGGTCGGCGGAAGGTGCACGTGCCCGTCGACCTGGGACCGGACCGCAGCGACACACGGATGCACGCCAAGACCGTAGGATCCTACGCAGTGCCGTAGGGGACCGCACCGCCACTTCCCAGCAAATTAGGGACACTGTTGCTCCTGGGGCGTCGGCGAGGACCATTCGCAACCGTCTCCATGAAGCTGGGCTACGGTCCCTCACACCGTTAGGCCGTCTTCCGCTCACGCCCCAACATCGTGCAGCCCGCCTCCAGTGGTGTCGCGACAGGCGTGAATGGAGGGACGAATGGAGACGTGTCGTCTTCAGCGATGAGAGTCCCTTCTGCCTTGGTGCCAATGATGGTCGTATGCGTGTTTGGCGCCGTGCAGGTGAGCGCCACAATCAGGACTGCATACGACCGAGGCACACAGGGCCAACACCCGGCATCATGGTGTGGGGAGCGATCTCCTACACTGGCCGTACACCACTGGTGATCGTCGAGGGGACACTGAATAGTGCACGGTACATCCAAACCGTCATCGAACCCATCGTTCTACCATTCCTAGACCGGCAAGGGAAATTGCTGTTCCAACTGGACAATGCACGTCCGCATGTATCCCGTGGCACCCAACGTGCTCTAGAAGGTGTAAGTCAACTACCCTGGCCAGCAAGATCTCCGGATCTGTCCCCAATTGAGCATGTTTGGGACTGGATGAAGCGTCGTCTCACGCGGTCTGCACGTCCAGCACGAACGCTGGTCCAACTGAGGCGCCAGGTGGAAATGGCTTGGCAAGCCGTTCCACAGGACTACATCCAGCATCTCTACGATCGTCTCCATGGGAGAATAGCAGCCTGCATTGCTGCGAAAGGTGGATATACACTGTACTAGTGCCGACATTGTGCATGCTCTGTTGCCTGTGTCTATGTGCCTGTGGTTCTGTCAGTGTGATCATGTGATGCATCCGACCCCAGGAATTTGTCAATAAAGTTTCCCCTTCCTGGGACAATGAATTCACGGTGTTCTTATTTCAATTTCCAGGAGTGTAGTTTGCCAAAACTTCAACACAAGGTTCCCAAGTGATCTAAGCATCATGTGTGGGGTGCACACTTGTTTGTAGCTCGATGTATTGGTTTAGGGTGCCAGTAAAGGTTCAATGTCAAGAAAATGATACACTGTCTAACAGAAAAAATGAAGCACCGAGAAGGGGGGAGGGTGGGGGAACGAAATGAGCTTTCACAGATTCACAGAGTGTGAGATGTTATTTCAGTGATTATAAAATCGAGTCAAGTTTACGAAGCACTTGACACCATAAGACTACTTATCAGTATGACGTTGCATCCCCTCTGACTTGGATGGATGCATTGATGCGGTTGGGAAGGGTGTCACGAATCTGTTGTATCCGCTCCCGACGTAAGATGGCCTACAACTGTTGCAGCTGATCCTTTATGTCTGAATACGTCGCTGGGGAGGTGATGACGTCCGAGATTGTCCTCCACCTGTTCTATAAGGGACAGATGTGGGCCTCCTGCTGGCCGTGGATGTACCTCAACATCATGAAGACAGTTCACAGACACACCCAATACATGGACGAAGATTGCCTTCTCAAAAATGGCGTCAGACACTACAACATGAGAGGTAACATGTAGGGGCGAAGGATGTTCGTGACATACCATTTAGCCCTCGGAGTACGCTCAGTCACTACGGGACGGGAACTGAAGTCATAACTGATGGCTGACCACCTCATGACGCGAAGAGTAATACCTCTGTGCCTCTACAGAACAATGGAGGAAAGGGACCTCTCACCAGGTCTTCGTCATACTTGCCGACAATGTTCATTCGAAGTAGTACAAACTTCGACTCATCGCTGAACACAGTGCGACGCCATTCGTCATCAGTCCATACTTGCCAATGACGGCACGACAAGTGTGTTGTGTTGTCCCAACTTTCGCATTGGATGTTAATTCCCTAGTCCGGCTGCTGCAATTCTACAAGTAGGGGTGCGGGATGACACATAGCCTTGCAGGGAGTCCATTATTTGTTGTTCTTATACGACAGGCGGACACGTGAAGGAGTTGCGACCTGTTTGGAGCACAATACAGTGATCCTTACTTGTGATGGTCAGGGGTGGTCAACTGGAAGCCTTTAGAGTGAGTGTGCTTGCCTTCACGTTCCTATGCAGTACAACGTCGGGTCGTTGTGACGTCTGAATGCCTCAATGATCCGGGTTTTGCACGGTCCGACTAGACTGACAACGGAGACTCACACTGAGGCCCGTTTCAATTTATGTCAGGTGCTGATTATGGTGTCTCACACGAGTGTTCTGCATCTTCGTGCCCTGCACAGTCATCACTTAACATATGAAGCTGTTCACGACCCTTATACAGGGTGTTTCCGTAATAGCGTGCAAAAATTTAACAGGACATAGAGAATGTTCCACTGAAAAATGCGAGGTAGGGAACCTGGATACGGAGAAGCCAGTTGAAGGAAGTAATAGGAATAAAACTACGTTACTGCGTACTTTTTTATTTATGTTAAGTACAGTTAACTGCAAATACCAATGAAAGTACCACTTGTACTGTATCATACAAAGTGTGATGAAACTGACGGCCATCAGTCTTAACTAAAGTAAGACACCGGCGAACAAGATTATGACCGACCCTGACAAATATCCTTGGCTTTACTCGAATTACATCACAAGCGGCTACAATTCTGGCAACTAGTTCCATCTGTGGTTTGATACACAAATAACTTTAGATATTACCATAGGAAATAATCAAAGCGATTCAAGTCAGGTGACCTCGCAGGCAATGGAACAGGACCAGCCCTTCCAACCTAGCGAACAGAAAATACAGTACTGAGATGGTTGTGGACCTTCACACTGACGTGAGACGATGCACCGTCATGTTGTATCCTTATTCTGTCATGAACAGCCAACGATATGTTCTCCAACAACTCAGGCAGAGCTCTTTGCCTGAGCCTCAAGTGCAGGTGCCCATTCGGACGGCCAGGTTAAAGATACGGTACAGTGAGTTTGTCGCCTACAATGCCGGCCCAGATATTTACAACAAAAAGTGCTTGATGGTGTGACTCTACTACAGCGTAGAGTTTCCCTCCTCCCACACATGGCTGTTCCTGCTGTTCGAAATCCCATCACGATCAAATGAGGCCTCGTCAGAAAACAGTACGATCTGGAGGAAATCCATTCTTGGAGCGACCACTGACACAATGCTGCTCTTGGTGCAAAGTCAGTCACTACCATTTCATGGACTCCTTGTGGGTGATACTGCTGTAATTGTTGTTTGCGGAGTAGTAGTCACACTCTAATATGTGCAGCGCCCAGTTCACGTGCAAAACGACTACTTGTGGGGGAGGGGGGGTCCTCTGCAAAAAAGGTCGAGCAGCTCCGCTTCAAAACCGGGTGTGCGAGTGGTCCTCATGTTGCCAGGTTTCTCGTTTCATCTTTTCAGTGAACCAGACTCCCGCAGCGTCTGTCGAAAGATATAAACATTCGTGGTAACGGATGATGATTATTAGGAAACCGTTTCCTGTACAGACTTTCAGCAGCGATAGCATTGCAACGTATTTCCCCATACTCAAGGTATGGAAATGAGGGTTTGGGGTCACTGGCCAGGAGGCCCCTTACGGGGCAGGTCCGGCCACCTTGGTGCAGGTCTTATTACATTCGACTCCACATTGGACGACCTGCGCGCCGGATGGGGATGAAATGATAATGAAGACAACACAACACCCAGTCCCTGAGCGGAGAAAATCCTCGGCCCAGTAGGGAATCGAACCCGGGCCCCTTAGGACGGCAGCTCGTCACGCTGACCATTCAGCTATCTGGGCGGACATACTGAAGGTGAATGTCACTGAGGCTGGCGAAATTGCACCGGTACTGCTCCATCGTATTGTACTGAACGTCTCTGAACAATACCGAATAATGAATGGGCCTGTTGTTGATTCATAGCGGGATCTGTCGTGGGACAATGTAAACATGATTAAACTGAGCCACAATATGGACAAGTAAAGTAAACAAACTCTGCAGCATGACTTCGTAGTAATAAGGCTCGTCCTCCTTGTTTCCTTGCAGGAAATAAAGAATGTACAATTATGTAAACACCACGCTACGTGTAATCGTGTACGCATGCTAGTAGTAAAAAGCTGGAAAACAGTATTGCAAGACAAAGCGGTGGACAACTTTACTTCCAAATCTCCTTAAGCGGGCTTCGACGATCCCAGATTCCGTACCTCCAATTCTTCAGTGGAGCATTCTCTATGTTCTGTTACGTTTTTGCACGCCCTTACGAAACACCCTGTATACCCAACCAAGCCTGGTGACAATACTAAACACGAATAACACTGAAGCAGTCTGGTGTGCGTTCTACGTGAAACTCATTTACAGACTTGTGTACGAAGTTACACTGTCATTCGACAATTTCTTTTGGGTGCTTCAGATACTTTCTTTTGTCAGGCAGTATATTTCATAAATGGTTCAAATGGCTCTGAGCACTATGGGACTCAACTGCTGAGGTCATTAGTCCCCTAGAACTTAGAACTAGTTAAACCTAACTAACCTAAGGACATCACAAACATCCATGCCCGAGGCAGGATTCGAACCTGCGACCGTAGCGGTCTTGCGGTTCCAGACTGCAGCGCCCTTAACCGCACGGCCACTTCGGCCGGCTATATTTCATATATTCATTAAATTTCTGAAGATTTTGTAGAAGCATGATTTTATGTTTATTTACTGAACTGGTTGCGTAATATCCAACACTGCAGCGTTTGTTAAAAAGCTCTCTCTGTGTCGACTACGTAGTTCTACCAACTTTCAAAAATTAAAATTTCGAAATTTTATTAAATATTGAACATTTTTCGAAAGTGATTGCAGCAGTCTGTGTGTTCTTTGCTATCATTCTCTGTTTCGATTAATAACTATCATCGCCGTATAAAAGTTCATATATGACTTTTTTACGTCTCACGTTTTGTCATACCAGCATGACAACAGAAAGACATCCACCAGAACTGCAGGACATCAAAAGAGCAAACAGGTTCCCACATTCAAGAAGTATATGTCAAGTATGAAGACACACAGTTAGCTCTCTTCATACCAAATAATTTGTAAGAGTGACTGGAGTTCTCAGTTAACTAAAACACCAGAAAGTTAAAGCACGACCAGACATTAGCTCCTCTTCACGGACTAGAATCCCGTCAATTTTAGGTAATTTTAACTTTAGGTAATTTTAACTTTCTTAGCCGGCCGGTGTGGCCGTGCGGTTCTAAGCGCGTCAGTTTGGAACCGCGTGACCGCTACGGTCGCAGGTTCGAATCCTGCCTCGGGCATGGATGTGTGTGATGTCCTTAGGTTAGTTAGGTTTAAGTAGTTCTAAGTTCTAGGGGACTGATGACCTCAGTAGTTAAGTCCCATAGTGCTCAGAGCCATTTCATTTTTTAACTTTCTTCGAGCGTTCGACTGAAGATTTATCTATAACATAGCTTCCATCTTACTGTCTTTTTTTAATTGAATCTCCTGTATTACAGATGTTTTGTTTATTTTTTTGTGGCATTTTACTTCCTATTTATCAAAGGATTATAAATGTAAGTGTAAAAGGAATATGGAATCCCACAGTACCTCTGCGCCAGTTCTTTTCAGTTTCTTGTTGATGTTTTGCAGTTCTGATCGTTTTACACATGCTCTAAGTGGTGTTGATTCGTACTTTGTACCACGGTTCTGCATTAAATAACACAGTGGAATGATTATCATTTCTTCCTACACTATTAAGGCCTTTAAATACCTTTAGCCCCAAATCCTGTATGACAGTGAGATTCACTGTATTCATCAATGCCCCCAAAAGCTATTCGATCGCACTATGTTGTAGATACAGCATAGTAAAGGACACACCTTTCAAAATAACAGAAGAAAATTAGCGATGGATCACAGACGAGCAAACGAGTAGCTAACTCCGATGGCGAAGCAGGACATCCAACAGAAATTTTGTTCCCTGGATACAATGTGTTTTAATAGCGGCCTTTATTACACCGAATTGCAGCCATTAATTAACAAAAACAAACAACGGCTCTGATGAAAAAGCAATACATATTCACTGTGCGTAATAACGCCAGCAGCGGCGATGGAGAACTCAGGAAATGCGATGCGATGGAAAGGGGGGAGGGAGGGGAGGGGGATGGTAGAACATACCGACCAGGATAAACACCAAAATTCGCTGGCTGACTTCGTGCTTCGTTTGGACGGCAGAATTCTTTTATTGCCTCCCCTGTGGCTTTATTGCCAGCCAGTTTTAATCTAACATTTTTTTTTCCCCTTCCCGGAGTCATGGTCCAACAGTACCGTAGTGTATTTGTATTTCGGAGGCCCAGTCTCGATTCATCATTTGACGATTTTAACTCATCGATAGACTACCAAGCGTTCATAATAATAGACCATTCGAATGTCTTACTGCATTTCTGTTTCCTACATCAATACCTATGTGACTTTCGTATATGATGGATGATTTTTTTAACACGAGTACATAAGTAGAAAAGATGTCCTGATAAAATGTGTACTTCAATTCAGGAGACGAGGACTGGATGACTTACGAGACGGAAAGATGTTTTTTGAAATCAGTTGTACGTTGGATGTTGACACTCTCTGCCATACTGTGGTTGGAACTTTTAGGAGAATGCTGGGCATATTGTACTGCGGATTGTGTCAGACAGGAGCTGTTTTAAAATTCTTCCGCCTGTGACTGTATGTGTAGCACCATGGTAGCATGAACTATACGAGAACAAGACAACTCATGCGATTCCGCGGTGGCCGAGCGATTCTAGGTGCTTCAGTCCGGGACCGCACGACTGCTACGGTCGCAGGTTCGAATCCTGCCTCGGGCATGGATGTGTGTGATGTCCTTAGGTTAGTTAGGTTTAAGTAGCTCTAAGTTCTAGGGGACCGATGACCTCAGATGTTAAGTCCCATAGTGCTCAGAGCCATTTGAACCATTTGATTCCGAATCAAAACAACATAGCATTTGAAAAAAAAAAAAAAAAAAAATTTCAAATGTGTGTGAAATCTTTTGGGACTTAACTGCTAAGGTCATCGGTCCCTAAGCTTACACACTACTTAACCTAAATTATCCTAAGGACAAACACACACACTCATGCCCGAGGGAGGACTCGAACCTCCGCTGGGACCAGCAGCACAGTCCATGACTGCAGCGTCTAAGAGCGCTTGGCTAATCCCGCGCGGGCATAGCATTTCCAACGGCAACAAATTGTCTATTGTTAATGTTTCTTCGCTGAATGGCTTAACTTTGGAGTGTTGCGTTTTGTTTGCGAATAAGTAATATTACATTTTTACTATATCCTGAGATGTAACTGACTTCATTGTCCAAGTTTTGGGCTGTGAGAATGTGCTGTAAAATAGAAACAATGCGAGTATTAAACTACTACTTCAGTACGCTAGGTCTGCAGTTTCGGGTTGTACCGAAAAAAAAGAATCAGATATAAACGAAATTTTTTGCGGTTTTATTTCCTTAACAGACGGGGATTGAGAAGTCAGGGCATAAATGGGATAAAAATAAGCTTCAATATGAAAATAACACGAAGGACGTCGCACATAAAGTCCGACTTCTTGAAAAGACTGTCATGGAAGTGAGTGAGAAAAAATTAGTTACAAGAAGTACACTCGACAGCTAAAAAAGTGGGTCACCCCTGTAATCCAATGTGTAGGCTGCACCTGAATCTATGCAACCAACATAGCATATCTGTGTTGCACATAGTCGCAACTCTCCACAGTACAGTCGTTGTAAGATACACAACGGTTACTGCTGCAGACTACTAGAGAATACCGGTCTTTATGACAGTCCGTCCTGGTGTAAAGTAACCCCACAATAGTACAGAAGAGATCAGACAGTCCTTAACGTTTGTAAACTAAATTTAATTACAATAAGTGACATTTCAAATGTTATGGGACAACTAGTTATGTAACATAAATCGTTCAATAATCCTTAGGCACAATTAAATATTTGAGACAGTATATGGATTTATAAAGTTGTATGGCAACTGGAAACAAGTTCTTTGCTGTCAAAAAGGTTTACCCAAGCACATGCTGAACGTCGTTCAACGTTCAATGGGGAGTAGTTTCACATCAACTTTATGTAATACTAAGCAGTTAAAAGAAAACGTAATTAACGGCGGCAGCCACTTACGGAAATCCCAACATTAACAGCGAATCACAAGTAATATCATTGTTCACATTACTCATCAACAGTTACTTGTACACGAAGTTGTACTTTAAATGACATGACCAACGTCTTCGTTCTGGATCCGGATGCAAACCCAGAACGTAAGGCCATTGTTAACCAAGCAAAGCTTTGTGCGTTAACGAGACTCGATCACTAGGCAGAAAGAGACGTCAAGTATTGACGTTTTCACCAGTATCAGTTATCAATTCTCAACTTGAACGTAAATGACGATAATGTTTGTACGAAAGCAGGAACCCTAACATGACAATTACCTTCTTGGTAATTAACCTCGAAAAACGTTGTATAGTGTTGCATTGTCAAGGAATCAAGGATGCACATGTTTAAAATTGAAATGCCATCATGTAATGATGGCCCCTTAGGGATATGGCAGCAAGAGAGGGGAAGAAAACCAATGTTCACTCCGTGTGCATACCGGGGGAGTCATTCCAGATGTGGAAAGGGTCCTTCCGGATGCCATGAAGGGTACAGGCTGCACCCATCTGCAGGTGGTCGCTCATGTCGGCACCAACGATGTGTGTCACTATGAATCCGAGGAAATCCTCTCTGGCTTCCGGCGGCTATCTGACTTGGTGAAGACTGCCAGTCTCGCTAGCGGGATGAAAGCAGAGCTCACCATCTGCAGCATCGTCGACAGGACTGACTGCGGACCTTTGGTACAGAGCCGAGTGGAGGGTCTCAATCAGAGACTGAGACGGTTCTGCGACCGCGTGGGCTGCAGATTCCTCGACTTGCGTCATAGGGTGGTGGGGTTTCGGGTTCCGCTGGATAGGTCAGGAGTCCACTACACGCAACAAGCGGCTACACGGGTAGCAGGGGTTGTGTGGCGTGGGCTGGGCGGTATTTTAGGTTAGATGGCCTTGGGCAAGTACAGAAAGCGCTACAGCCTCAACGGGTGCAGGGCAAAGTCAGGACATGCGGGACCAAGCAGCAATAGGTATTGTAATTGTAAACTGTCGAAGCTGCGTTGGTAAAGTACCGGAACTTCAAGCGCTGATAGAAAGCACCGAAGCTGCAATCGTTATAGGTATGGAAAGCTGGCTGAAGCTAGAGATAAATTCTGCCGAAATTTTTACATAGGTACAGACGGTGCTTAGAAAGGATAGATTGCATGCAACCAGTGGTGGAGTGTTCGTCGCTGTTAGTAGTAGTTTATCCTCTAGTGAAGTAGAAGTGGATAGTTCCTGTGAATTATTATAGGTGGAGGTTACACTCAACAACCGAGCTAGGTTAATAATTGGCTCCTTTTACCGACCTCCCGACTCAGCAGCATTAGTGGCAGAACAACTGAGAGAAAATTTGGAATACATTTCACATACATTTTCTCAACATGTTATAGTCGTAGGTGGAGATTTCAATTTACCAGATATAGACTGGGACACTCAGATGTTTAGGACGGGTGGTAGGGACAGAGCATCGAGTGACATTATACTGAGTGCACTATCCGAAAATTACCTCGAGCAATTAAACAGAGAACCGACTCGTGGAGATAACATCTTGGACCTACTGATATCAAACAGACCCGAACCTTTCGACTCTGTATGTACAGAACAGGGAATCAGTGATCATAAGGCCGTTGCAGCATCCCTGAATATGGAAGTTAGTAGGAATATAAAAAAAGGTAGGAAGGTTTATCTGTTTAGCAAGAGTAATAGAAGGCAGATTTCAGACTACCTAACAGATCAAAACGAAAATTTCTGTTCCGACACTGACAATGTTGAGTGTTTATGGAAAAAGTTCAAGGCAATCGTAAAATGCGTTTTAGACATGTACGTGCCGAGTGAAACTGTGAGGGACGGGAAAAACCCACCGTGGTACAACAACAAAGTTAGGAAACTACTGCGAAAGCAAAGAGAGCTCCACTCCAAGTTTAAACGCAGCCAAAACCTCTCAGACAAACAGAAGCTAAACAATGTCAAAGTTAGCGTAAGGAGGGCTATGCGTGAAGCGTTCAGTGAATTCGAAAGTAAAACTCTATGTACCGACTTGACAGAAAATCCTAGGAAGTTCTGGTCTTACGTTAAATCAGTAAGTGGCTCGAAACAGCATATCCAGACACTACGGGATGATGATGGCATTGAAACAGAGGATGACACGCGTAAAGCTGAAATACTAAACACCTTTTTCCAAAGGTGTTTCACAGAGGAATACCGCACTGCAGTTCCTTCTCTAAATCCTCGCACAAACGAAAAAATGGCTGACATCGAAATAAGTGTCCAAGTAACAGAAAAGCAACTGGAATCACTCAACAGAGGAAAGTCCACTGGACCTGACGGGATACCAATTCGATTCTACACAGAGTACGCGAAAGAACTTGCCCCCCTTCTAACAGCTGTGTACCGCAAGTCTCTAGAGGAACCGAAGGTTCCAAATGATTGGAAAAGAGCACAGATAGTCCCAGTCTTCAAGAAGGGTCGTCGAGCAGATGCGCAAAACTATAGACCAATATCTCTGACGTCGATCTGTTGTAGAATTTTAGAACATGTTTTTTGCTCGAGTATCATGTCGTTTTTGGAAAACCAGAATCTACTACGTAGGAATCAACATGGATTCCGGAACCAGCGATCGTGTGAGACCCAACTCGGTTTATTTGTTCATGAGACCCAGAAAATATTAGATACAGGCTCCCAGGTAGATGCTATTTTTCTTGACTTCCGGAAGGCGTTCGATAGAGTCCCGCACTGTCGCCTGATAAACAAAGTAAGAGCCTACGAAATATCAGACCAGCTGTGTGG
Source organism: Schistocerca serialis cubense (assembly GCF_023864345.2). Taxonomy (NCBI): domain Eukaryota; kingdom Metazoa; phylum Arthropoda; class Insecta; order Orthoptera; family Acrididae; genus Schistocerca; species Schistocerca serialis. Next base: position 102,178,893 of record NC_064642.1, on the reverse strand, counting down.
CTGGATTGAAGAGTTTTTAGCAAACAGAACACAGCATGTTGTTATCAATGGAGAGACGTCTACAGACGTTAAAGTAACCTCTGGCGTGCTACAGGGGAGTGTTATTGGACCATTGCTTTTCACAATATATATAAATGACCTAGTAGATAGTGTCGGAAGTCCCATGCGGCTTTTCGCGGATGATGCTGTAGTATACAGAGAAGTTGCAGCATTAGAAAATCGTTGCGAAATGCAGGAAGATCTGCAGTGGATAGGCACTTGGTGCAGGGAGTGGCAACTGACCCTTAACATAGGCAAATGTAATGTATTGCGAATACATAGAAAGAAGGATCCTTTATTGTATGATTATATGATAGCGGAACAAACACGGGTAGCAGTTACTTCCGTAAAATATCTGGGAGTATGCGTGCGGAACGATTTGAAGTGGAATGATCACATAAAATTAATTGTTGGTAAGGCGGGTACCAGGTTGAGATTCATTGGGAGAGTCCTTAGAAAATGTAGTCCATCAACAAAGGAGGTGGCTTACAAAACCCTCGTTCGACCTATACTTGAGTATTGCTCATCAGTGTAGGATCCGTACCAGATCGGGTTGAAGGAGGAGATAGAGAAGATCCAAAGAAGAGCGGCGCGTTTCGTCACAGGGTTATTTGGTAACCGTGATAGCGTTACGGAGATGTTTAACAAACTCAAGTGGCAGACTCTGCAAGAGAGGCGCTCTGCATCGCGGTGTAGCTTGCTCGCCAGGTTTCGATAGGGTGCGTTTCTGGATGAGGTACCGAATATATTGCTTCCCCCTACTTATACCTCCCGAGGAGATCACGAATGTAAAATTAGAGAGATTAGAGCGCGCACGGAGGCTTTCAGACAGTCGCTCTTCCCGCGAACCATATGCGACTGGAACAGGAAAGGGAGGTAATGACAGTGGTTGGCTTGCGGAGTATAAATGTAGATGTAGATGTAGATGTAATGCTGGGGACAAGGATGCGAACACGGCACCTAATCGGATTGTTGAATAAGTACGTAAAATCGGTATGAAGATATCACAGTTTGTCACCAGTAGTGGGGTTGGAACCCTAAATGACGACTGAAGTTGTATTGCCTGACGGGGATTCGAACCCGGCGCCTACCGCCGTCGTTGTCTAACCTGGAACAGACGAGAAATGTCCAATGTTGGTCCACCATCAGCGAGATGTGCACACGTTTAACTAGAAATAAGGTGACGATAACGTCTATGCTGACTGAGAGTCGAACGCCGCATCCATGGTTATGAAGACACGTTAATAATCAGCTTCATATTCAGTAGTAGCTAGGAGTAGCATGTTTAGTTGCAAACCTTAGGGCCTTACTCATCCCTAGTAACGTGTTGCCTAATATCTGCGATATCATGATGTTAATTTACAAGTGGATTGACTGCCGTAAAGAGCCATGTTCTCTAGTAGTCGTGTATCATTGAGATGTAAATGAAGTGCCTCGGCAGAAAGTAATTTCTGTCGTGCAGCACGTATTGTTTCAGAGGCACTGAGTACATGTTGTAAGTGCACAAAACGTGTATTATATACTAAGTATACACTATTATTTTTAACAGAACGAGGTGGGGCAGTGGTTCGACACTGGACTCGCATTCGGGAGGATGACGGTTCAATCCTGCGTCCGGCCATCCTGATTTAGGTTTTCCGTGATTTCCCTAAATCGCTCCAGGCAAATCCCGGGATGGTTCCTTTCAAAGGGCACGGCCGACTTCCTTCCCCGTCCTTCCCTAATCCGATGAGACCGATGACCTCACTGTCTCCTTCCCCCCCCCCCCCCCCCAAAAAAAAAAAACAAAAAAAAAATTAGAAGCTGCCGCCAAACCGGTTTGCTTTTACATTCGGCTTGGTTGTCGTGGTTGAATACAGCATTTCTTAAGGCTACATCTACTGCACAGCGCTTACAAGAATGTATAGTTTCCTGCGTCATACTATTGCTAGCTAGGTGAAATATTTTGTGGTAGCTGTGTTTAAAATTAATGTATTTTTGAAAGTATTGTTCATCAAATATTTGAATAAATCGTGAACTGTAGGTGTGCCTGCACATGTTATAGCATAGTAGCTGTTGCTGCGTTAGTTTGTACTACAGACTTGGGTAGGTTAAGTGTAACTTTTGATCCTTCAAGGGGAGATCGTGGCCATGCGGCCCGGGTCTGTACTAGCCGCGACTCGCGAGCTGCGGGCCAGCCAGGCTGGCCGAGGCGAGACGGAAGTGAGCGAGCTGGCGGTGGAGTTGGTGGGCCAACAGCCCGGGACGAGCCAGCACGGCTGCGCCGCATGCCTCTGCCTCTGCCGCTCCGTTTGGCGTAAATACGTCTACCTTCTCTCCTGGCATCAGTATAAGAGCGGCAAGCAGAAATACACATCAGGCTGTCTGCCGTAATGGCTCACTGGTAGAGGTCTATTCGAGGTAGAGTCAAAAAATGGTTCAAATGGCTCTGAGCACTATGGGACTTAACATCTGAGGTCATCAGTCCCATAGAACTTAGAACTACTTAAACCTAACTAACCTAAGGACATCACACACATCCATGCCCGAGGCAGGATTCGAACCTGCGACCGTAGCGGTCACGCGGTTCCTGACTAAAGCGCCTATAACCGCTCGGCCACCCCTGCCGGCCGAGGTAGAGTCGTCGCTCTTATTGAGGAAGGAGGATGTTCCACCAGAGATGCTGGCAGACGGTATGGCGTACCACATACCACTGCAACGAGATGGTGGAGGATCGGTCTTGAAAGAAGCACCACCAACAGGGCTCCTGGCTCAGGCAGGAAGAGAGTGATCTCACAGCAGGAAGACAGGGACCTAGTGTCTAGGAGCAGAGAAAATCCCTTTCTGAACGCGAAGCAGTTGCGGCGGGAGACCAACTTCCCCGGCTCTAGTGACATGATTCGCCGAAGGCTGAGGGACGCTGGACTGCATGCACGACGATCCGCCGTGAAACAAGAGCTCAGCGAAGACAACGTTTTATACCGGCTAGCATTTGCGGAGCTCCATCTGAGGGCGTCGTGGGACAACGTAATTTTCACTGATGAGAAAGAGTTTTCCCCAATAACGACGGTCCACGAATCGTTTACAGGCCGCAAGGGACTCGCCATCGACGCGAATATGTAACCACGACGAGAAGAAGTGGCTGGCTATCTGTTACCTGCTGAGGTTGGAATTCTGCGAGAGGGGCGGGAATTCTTCACAGGATAGAAGGAACTCTGGACAGCGCGCAGTATGCCCACATATTGGAAAATGTGATGCTTCCGTCAGTGCGAATGCTGTACGCAGAAGGGAACGTCACATTGGAAGAGGACCATTCTCCCATTCACAAGTCTGCATTTGTTCAGCATCGGCTCTCCACGACTGGCGTCAACGTCATGGACTGGCAGCCACGGGCAGCTGATAAGAAATCGATGGAAAACATGCGGGCTGAGGTCACCAGAACATTAACAGAGAACTGGCCACGAAACCAACCAACTACTGCGGACGCTTTTTGGGACTGCGTCGTGGAAGCCTGAGAGGAAGTTGCTTCTTCAGGCTGTTACGTCCGACGGCTTATACATTCTATGACAAAACGTGTGATAGAATTACAAAATAATGAAGGATTCTGGATAAAATATTAGAGTTCTTAAAATGTTTTGTTATGTCTTCTTTTTCGTCATTTTTCCTCATTGGGAGCTAGTGGAAGATCGCGTGGCAGCAGAAAAGATACAATATGGGTTAGCTTTTCTTTGAGTTGCCCTTTTGATTGAAGTGGGTTTCTTTTGAATATACAGTTTGTTAAGTATTCTATTTGATTTCATTTATACCCTGTCTACATACTTACAAACTAATCAGCGTAGATGGACTCTGTCTCAGTAGTTTTTGTTATTTCAAATACGTCTCTCTCTTCCCCTCCGTCCTCCACACAATACGCCAACGATTTCATATTATATTTACTCGCCGCGCGGGATTAGCCGAGCGGTCTGAGGCGTTGCTGTGATGGGCTGTGAGGCTGGTTACGGCGGAGGTTCGAGATCTCCCTCGGGCAAGGGTGTATATGTTTGTCCTTAGGATAATTTAGGTTAAGTAGTGTGTAAGATTAGGGACTGATGACCTTAGCAGTTAAGTCCCATAAGATTTCACGCACATTTGAACATTTATGTTTACTCGTTGTTAATATCTGTTCTATTCTCTCTCACACACTCTCTCTCTGACACTATCGCCGCAAGTGCCCTTCTATTACACTCCCCCAAAACTTTGTAAACAAATCTAGCGGTTCCCAATGACGCTACATTTTCTCTTTTAATTGCTGCTGTCTTTACTCTGTATCATTCCTCTCACCACCTATGAAACCGTATTCTTTGATCTCCCCTTCCCTATAACCCATTCTTCGTTCTGAGAACAGTCCTTCCTTATCTCTCGGTCCTAAGATAAAACGAACTGTGGCACACATCTAAGTAAGCAATACTTTGCAAGCATTTCAAGCTTATATTTTGCGCTTCTGCACTTCTATCCATTCCCAGATCCCGCCCTCCTTCCTGTTACGCGTCCCTTGACATCTGCATCTACATCTAAATAAATACTCTGCAGTTCATAATTATGTGCGTGGTAGGGCTTTTGTGGTCTGGTGGATTAATTTTGTATTGATGTTTAAAAAGTGTAGGTTCACATCTCACGTCAGGCGTAGATTTTTAACACACACAAGTAGCTCTCCTTCACCCTTAGCAGCGCCAAGTGCAGAACGCCAGTAAGCTCCGTAGTTCAATATCCGCAGTAAAGATAACATCCCTTCGCTGCCGACTGGGCATTCATTTGAGCTGTGACACATGGAGAAACCCGGTAAGGCAGAGACTCTGTCACCAGTAAACCGTCGTAAACTAGTATTTCATTTAATGAACCAATGGCCATGTAAGTTCACAAGGCTCTTACTTTATTTGAAACTGAGACGTTGAAAATTCTGGTGCTGGACTGGGATTAGAATTCGATTTCACTGTGTTCCCGAAGCTTGCAAACTCTTCTAGGCGTCCTCGAAAGGCACCTATCTGGTTTCGAATCCTGATCAGCACAAAATATTCATTATTTCATTTCAAGCCCTAGCATGTGCACTCCGAACTATTGGTGAAAAATAGTTGCATTTTCAACGTCTCTTCGTGCTTTGTCAGTTGTAACGTGTTCGTTTCAACTCACAGCCACATGATGAGCTTTTTATCACAACATTACATGATCAAACGTTTCCTTATATCTTTTCAGGTTCAAACATTCCTCTCCATCCTGCTGGTGAAAACGGATTTGGGTTTGACGTTGTGTTCGTTGTGATCACCAACGACGACATGTTGTGGATTCAACTTCTAGCCAGCGGAGTATTTTCCATCACATCATTGAAAGTACAAACATGCCATTCCTACCTATTATTGGAAAAGAATTTGATAGGTAAAGTGTCTTCATGACCACTTTTGCGGGGTTTGAATTCCATTCAGCACAGAACTTTTCGTCGCCTGATGTCTAGCTAAACATGCGCCCATCTCGCTACTGGTGAACCAACAATAGCTTTTTATCGTCTGTTCCTGGCTAGAAAACGACGGTGCTAGATGCTGGGTTCGAATCCCAGTCAGGCAAAAACAATTCTATCATCAGTTAAGGTTCCAGCATTTCGTTTTGTTGAAAACATTTGATCTATAATTTCTGATTTTACGTACAGTCGTTCTCAAAGGTATCCGAACGACCTGAATAGCATTTCACCTGATTCCCTTGCGACCTACATAACGCTGCTGTCTAGCAGGTCCTCTAATCGCTCCTTGGTACAGTCGTTTGACTATTGAAAATGGTTCCAACAAGTCGCCACTAGAAAACACAGCTCTGTATCGCAATAACTCAAGATATAAAGTAATACCACGATACTACAAATATCAGTGAACACCTCATCACAGATAAGACTATCCTTAAGGCTTGTAAGCTCACATTTATTGCAATAAATGACATACCTGAAATGTTAGCACTCTCATTATTACGTCAGATAGGAAATGCGCGTAGTAAGTTCGTCGTATTCATGATTTCCTCTTCAAAGTAACATACCATACTTGTTGTTTAACACAAAATGACATTAAAAATTTACGTTATTCAAGAGCAGCTAGTTGAGAATATGTATAAACATCAAATGATACGACGAACCGACTCGTTCTGCTTATGGATTCAAACCCAGGTCATGCAGGCAAGGCCTCGGTGGCCTTGCGGTTCTAGGCACTTAAGCCTGGAACCGCGTGACTGCTACGGTCGCAGGTTCGAATCCTGCTGTAACGACAACTGTACATATAATAATTTTTTTTTCTTTATGAATTTAGATAAATTAATTTAAGCAATGTTTTGAACTTATGTTTCGGTTCGTATCGTTATGTTAAAGAGACTGTGAGCAACTTTTGAAATGAATATTATTTATGTTAGATTTCTAATAATATGGTAATCAAAGGAAAGTGTATTTAATGTTAAAACTATTGTAAGATGTGAAAATTGTAATTTATACACTTGGTCCATACGTAGGTAATGCATTAGGATACGTGTAGTAGAAAACCTGTGGTGAATACCCTACCTGTAGGGGAGCGGGAAAAGGCGAGCGCGGGAGAACGCACACTGGCGCGGTTCGGCACAACGGGCACAGTATTACAGCCGGAGACGAGCAACAGTCGGAAGTACACGTACTGTACCGAGGAGGCTACCCAGGAAAAGTGGATTCCATTGAGCCTCGGATGAACCGATTCCGACGACTACTTGGCATGGCTATATTCTGAGGCACAAAATTGGAAAGATTGCGACGCCAAGAAGATGGAAAGTGCCGATGTTGTGTGAGCCTTAGCCGTGCTTTTATGTGTGCCGTGCTGCCCGCTATCTCGCTGCCCGCCAACCGCCGCACCGACTTGCACAGGTCAAACATTTATTTCATCTTTAGAAGTGTATCTGTGTGGACCAGTGTCGAAACTGTTTCTAATTGTTCAATAATAACGTGACTTTTACCAGAATTGCTTTAGCCATGACTTATCCTGATCACTGACCTAGACAGGATCCCTACCTCGTATTGTGCAACCCGAGTATCATAAACTGAAAGTTTAATGTTAGTGTTAATGAAAATTATCAGCAGATTAACGTATGCCATAAAGGAATCTAAAGTGCTGTGTGTTATTGCAAATGTTGGTAAAGAACAAAAGCATGACTAAATTGGAAGAGAGTTTTTTTTTGAATTGAGTTAGCGATGTTATTTAATTAATTTGAGACAGAAATAATGACAGTTAAATTATTCAGAAGTAAGACAAAAGAGTAGTTATCCATAGATTGATAATTTTGAGTGTTAACTTGCCTTCAGTACTTAATAGTTTCAGTTTAACGACCATAACAGTTTCAGGGCCCCCCTTTTCTCTTGTCCATTCTTTCAAACCTTGATGTGTACTGACCAGATTTGACCTGTAGAGCTAAGTTCTATATTAAACCTAAGTGTATAAGTGTTTTTCATCTTTAATAGCGGCATTGTGTGTGTGTTTTCAAGATTGTCAGTGCTAGGGCAATCTATGCCCGATTTCGGTCTGATCAATATACAAAATGCAGTTTGTAGTAATCATTGCTGGGTGGTGTTGTGTATTTATAGCTCATTCAAATTAGTACTAAAGGAGAAAACTTTAGTTCAGTGGATTTTTCCGGTTCCAAACTTTGCCATATAACGCATCATTACTACGTGTTACTATGCTTGTACATGCACCCACTTGCACAAGGAAAAACTCACTCATTGCCTAAGTAAGCTGGCGATTGAATTATTATTTATGGGTGACATCTACTGTGTGTACTTCTTGTCCATGCGAAAGAGTAATTATACTTTACATTTGCTTGACTGCATCACTGTAGTTATTGACTGAGTATAAGTCCGATCTTGCTTCTATTAGGTACACGCGGTCAACTTTTGTACTAAAATCCTTGTTTATAAGGTGAAGCCCGTGAACTTATTACAGTACAGGCTTTATAGAGCTAACGTACGTCCGAGAAGGGCGGTAGCGTTACAAGTGGCTTCCCGGTGACAGGACATCCAGTTGTTGTCAGTTACAATTTAACGTAAAGATTGAACAGTGGATGTTCAATGGCACGAATTGCAATAAAGTTCAGCAAAATAAACTACAGTGTGAGTCAAGTATAATAGTGTGGCGTAATTGGCATTCAATATGGACAGGAACGTAGGCAGGGTAGATGCGCCAAGCGAAATGGAGAATGCGGCTGGCAGTAGCCGGAGTTTACGCGGCCAGATAACAGATGGCGTTAGCGGAAGACAATTGGCGTACATACAATACCACGAACATGTCAATGAACAGATTGAAAGGTTTAGATCGTCTCGAACACAGCAAGGGACAAAACAGAAAGAAGAGGGTGACTTTGTAGATGATAGTGGGTACGTGAACGAATCCACTGACATATTTGATTCACCACAGATAAAGAAAGAACAGAAAGAAACTTCTGAAGTAGAATCGGAACAAATCGATCCTGTAGAACAAAACAGTGTAAAAATTTTAAGTATGAACGATTTATTTGAACAATTAACCAAACAAATTGCAGGACAGAATGAGCAACTTCGAAAACAAGTCGGCAATCAGGTTAATCAGCTCAAAACGCATGTTGACGAGCAGCTCAAAACACAGGTGGATCAAATTAAAGCACAGGTCGAAGGACAGGGAATTCAAATTAGTAAACAAATAGAACAGGTAGAACAAAAAGTGGGTAATTTAAGTTCTGTGGTAAATACACTGAAACTTGAAATTGATACTATTAACAAAAATATGGATACTATGCAGGAGGAAATTGGAAACATTAATAATAGATTCGATGTTGAAATTCTCAACATCCAAGAGAAAGTAGAACCTCTGGTTGAAACTAAGGTAGATGAAAAAGTTTTCGGTCTTAAAACTGAGATCGTAAACGAATGTCAACACGGGGTATCACAATTGAAAAAGGTAGTTTTAGACACTGAAAGGGATTTAAGTAAAAAAGTAACCGGATGTGTTCAAAATTGTGAACAAAATACTACGAAAATTCAAGGCAGAATTTTCGATCTGGAGAGCAAAATTAAAGATAGGCCTGGTGTTGTCTGTAATGGCACACCAATTACGAAGCTGTTAGAAGGCGAGGAACGCTTCGATCCAGCCAAGAAACATAACGGGTGGCATCTGTTGGATTTTATTAAAAATTGCGAGAGAGTATTTTCTGAGCACTTGTCTGATCAGGAAAAGATAAACGTTGTAATTAGCGCCTTAGCGGGTGATGCTAAGCGCTGGGGAATAAATTTAAATACCGAACGAATGACGTTCGAAGAATTTAGGCAAAGATTTACGGAAGAATATTGGTCTGAACAAAAGCAGGACCATTTATGGCGGGAGTTCATGGCCAAACAGCATGATAACAGGGGCAGGAACTCTTTGAAAGATTTCTGCGAGTATTGGTACCGGAAACTAACGCATTTAAAAGGCCGAAGATCAGATTCAGAAATTATCTGGGAGCTATATTAAAAGCTTCCGGAGGATTCCAAGAGGTATGTAGGAAGCAATCATCGCAGCTTCCAAGCATTTCTAGAATGGGTCGAAGACGAAGACCATTGGCGCGCAAGTCGTGCCAATTACCAAAACTTTGGTAACCGTAATAACCGACAGAATGACGAACGAAATGACGGCGATGGATTTCGCGTCAATATAATACAGAGAGGAAGAGGCAGAGGAAGAGGCAGAGGAAATAATCCAGGTCGCGGTAGAGGGTATACCGCGCAAAATAATAGCGACGCGGGAAACTAATTTCCGCGAACGTTGTGGGCAAACGGAAGCGGACAATACATACCGGCCCCGATTTAAGAAAAGATACCGGACCGACCGTAATGTAATGAGACAGGCTAGGGTCGGACATGCAACGCCGCAAAGTGTTGTGGCGAAACAAGCGTCAGGTGCGAGCCAGAATGAGTCATCTCTGCCGCACAGAGCACTACATGTTAACAGGCGAGTGGAGCATCAGAGGGCAACGGCCCAGCCTAGCAGAACATCTGTTCGGAAAGAAGCCGCTAGCAATACGGCAGCAGTAGGTACGAACGTAGCCGTATGAGCTGAGGAAAATTTTACGAGAGATAATTCCGTGGCAAAGGAAACAATAAATGAAACTGTGATTACACAGGGAGGTGCGGTTAGCAAAGTTTGCGATGAGATAAAAGGCGAGGATGAATTAGCAGAAGTAACTGATTGGCGTGTGCAGATCGATGATCTGTACAAGGGCCTAAAGCAATGTGAGTGGGAGGATTTTAAAAGGGAGTATGAGGCGAAGAAATTAGTTGGGGGAAAGAGAGATAGTAGGGACGTCCATAAAGTGACGTGGCCCAAATTTGAAGAGGGGAGAATAAATAGCGCCGCGCAAAGTACGTGTGCTGCCGATAGGAGGAAGGTTAATGATAGGAAGGATTTGGAGGATGAAATCCTCAGCATTGACGAAGAAATAACTTGTGCTAACAGTTCGCCAATAGTACAAGCTGCTACCGAGAGGCACCATGGAGAAGGGGCAGATGATTACCTGAAAGTAATTAAAGTCCACGAGAATTACACCGAATATGAAGTCACAATGGATGTGAATATAGCTGAGGATGTGGCCGTTTTGACAAAAGAGGAGATTGAATTAAAATCCAAGCCTGACGACAATACAGAGGAAGAACTTAGTGCCTGCCTCAGAAAAGCTTTTATGTTAGAACCTGAAAGCGATCCGGAATGGTCGGATTCCGACGATAGTTCAGATGATGAAAGATACGCAAATACAGACGAAAATGAATGTACTAACTCTCCCTATTGTGCAAAGTAGCGTACTTAAGTGTATCTGATGTTGAGGGAGAGAGTAGTGGTGATTCTAGTGAAGATGAATTTTCAGGTGTAGAGGAAAATGAATATACTTTTACTGAAAGAGGGTATGAGAAAATCAGTGAAAATAAAGGGGATGCAGTTAACTGCGATATTGTACCTAACGATGACGGCGTATCAAAACAGAATCCAGACGTTGAAACAGAACAAGGAAAGAAAGAACCACCGGACGTCTCAGTGTTTATTTTGCAAAGAGTTCAAGTAAGTACAGACTTTGAACTCCAGAAACCGAAAAAGCCGCCAGATATAAAAGGTTCACAGGTCAGGAACATATCTTGGGACGATGTCACAGTCGACCAAGGTGCGTTGTGGAAATAACAGTAAGGGGCATGATGTAGAGCCGGGGGCAGATTTATATCGGATTTTGACAATGTCATGAACACATTACATCATGAATCTACAGGATTTCCACCGGAAGAAATTTTGTTAGGCAGAAGTAGTAAAAGTTTAATTGAAGAAAAACTAGAGTTTCCACATTGTACAAGTTTGGGATTGGATCAAAAGAAAGAATTGGTGATAAAAAGGGCAAAGCAAAAAGCTGAATCTAGATCTAAAAGACACAAAAAAAATTTAAAAGTTTCAAAATTTAAAATTGGAGATTATGTTCTTTTAAAAACCCACGAAAAGTCTAGTGAACTAAACCATGAAATTTCAAAATTTAAATATATTTATAATGGACCTTATATAATACAGAATATTCTACACGACAATGCTTACTACCTGATCTACCCAAAATCCAAAAGACCTTTAGTGTAAGAAATATTGTGGTCCTGAAACTGTATGTTCCTAGGAACGAGTAATTGTGCTGTATCTTATGCTGAACCCAAGTTATTCTAAATGTAACTAGTCTTTGTAAATGTCTGTATACCTTTGAAAGTGTGCTAATGTAGTTATGTGAGTTTCAGTTTACCAATTGTACTGTAACTGTAAAAATGTATGGAGAAAAGGACTAAAATGAAAGGATAAATGCTATCAGCCAGATAAAAGATGGGACTGTCAAAAATGAAAATGGGCAGTGTATGAACCATAATATGAAGGACTGCCAAATACCAATGAGGGCAGATAAATAGTCGATGGAAAATGGTAAATGTGATCCAGGAGATGTGACGATATGAAGTGAAAAGGACTGCCCAAATCCACGCAGCAAATATGTGTAGTTAATTTTCTGAATATATGTGTGTGTGTTTTGTTTAGTAAGTAAGAAAATGGACTGCTATTCAAAGTAAGCAGCGACAAATTATCTTATAGTGTATACAAAATATGCAATTGTTTTTGTAGTTAAATGTTTGTATCCCAGAATTTTAAATTATTTCTTTGAGAAATTTAGAAAAAATGATTAAATTGTTATTTTAGTGATGTTATGATGGGAAGTTGGACTGTCCAAAAGGCACTTGAGTAAATGACAAGTAATTATTCTTGATGTGTTAAAAAAGTGTAAACCTATATACAGTGAGTAAAAGGAAATATGTAGTGTATATCTTTTTGGACAATTAAGTAAAGATTCAGAACCACTGTATAATTGTAAGATTTAGTATTCCCATAAAATTTGGACTTAAGAAAATTTTCTGGAAACAAGGGCATGTGTAACGACAACTGTACATATAATAATTTTTTTTTCTTTATGTTTTTAGATAAATTAATTTAAGCAATGTTTTGAACTTATGTTTCGGTTCGTATCGTTATGTTAAAGAGACTGTGAGCAACTTTTGAAATGAATATTATTTATGTGAGATTTCAAATAATGTGGTAATTGAAGGAAAGTGTATTTAATGTTAAAACTATTGTAAGATGTGAAAATTGTAATTTATACACTTGGTCCATACGTAGGTAATGCATTCGGATATGTGTAGTAGAAAACCTGTGGTGAATACCCTACCTGTAGGGGAGCGGGAAAAGGCGAGCGCGGGAGAACGCACACTGGCGCGGTTCGGCACAACGGGCACAGTATTACTGTCGGAGACGAGCAGCATCCGGAAGTACACGTACTGTACCGAGGAGGCTACCCAGGAAAAGTGGATTCCATTGAGCCTCGGATGAACCGATTCCGACGACTACTTGGCATGGCTATATTCTGAGGCACAAAATTGGAAAGATTGCGACGCCAAGAAGATGGAAAGTGCCGATGTTGTGTGAGCCTTAGCCGTGCTTGTATGTGTGCCGTGCTGCCCGCTATCTCGCTGCCCGCTAACCGCCGCACCGACTTGCACAGGTCAAACATTTATTTCATCTTTAGAAGTGTATCTGTGTGGACCAGTGTCGAAACTGTTTCTAATTGTTCAACAATAACGTGACTTTTACCAGAATTGCTTTAGCCATGACTTATCCTGATCACTGACCTAGACAGGATCCTTACCTCGTATTGTGCAACCCGAGTATCATAAACTGAAAGTTTAATGTTAGTGTTAATGAAAATTATCAGCAGATTAACGTATGCCATAAAGGAATCTAAAGTGCTGTGTGTTATTGCAAATGTTGGTAAAGAACAAAAGCATGACTAAATTGGAAGAGAGTTTTTTTTGAATTGAGTTAGCGATGTTATTTAATTAATTTGAGACAGAAATAATGACAGTTAAATTATTCAGAAGTAAGACAAAAGAGTAGTTATCCATAGATTGATAATTTTGAGTGTTAACTTGCCTTCAGTACTTAATAGTTTCAGTTTAACGACCATAACAGTTTCAGGGCCCCCCCTTTTCTCTTGTCCATTCTTTCAAACCTTGATGCGTACTGACCAGATTTGACCTGTAAAGCTAAGTTCTATATTAAACCTAAGTGTATAAGTGTTTTTCATCTTTAATAGTGACATTGTGTGTGTGTTTTCAAGATTGTCAGTGCTAGGGCAATCTATGCCCGATTTCGGTCTGATCAATATACAAAATGCAGTTTGTAGTAATCATTGCTGGGTGGTGTTGTGTATTCATAGCTCATTCAAATTAGTACTAAAGGAGAAAACTTTAGTTCAGTGGATTTTTCCGGTTCCAAACTTTGCCATATAACGCATCATTACTACGTGTTACTATGCTTGTACATGCACCCACTTGTACAAGGAAAAACTCACTCATTGCCTAAGTAAGCTGGCGATCGAATATTAATTATAGGTGACATTTACTGTGTGTACTTCTTGTCCATGCGAAAGAGTAATTATACTTTACATTTTATTGACTGCATCACTGTAGTTATTAACTGAGTATAAGTCCGATCTTGCTTCTATTAGGTACACGCGGTCAACTTTTGTACTAAAATCCTTGTTTATAAGGTGAAGCCCGTGAACTTATTACAGTACAGGCTTTATAGAGCTAACGTACGTCCGAGAAGGGCGGTAGCGTTACAAGTGGCTTCCCGGTGACAGGACATCCAGTTGTTGTCAGTTACAAATTAACGTAAAGATTGAACAGTGGATGTTCAATGGCACGAATTGCAATAAAGTTCAGCAAAATAAACTGCAGTGTGAGTCAAGTACAATAGTGTGGTGTAATTGGTATTCAATATGGACAGGAATGTAGGCAGGGTAGATGCGCCAAGCGAAATGGAGAATGCGGCTGGCAGTAGCCGGAGTTTACGCGGCCAGATAACAGATGGCGTTAGCGGAAGACAATTGGCGTACATACAATGCCACGAACATGTCAATGAACAGATTGAAAGGTTGAGATCGTCTCGAACACAGCAAGGGACAAAACAGAAAGAAGAGGGTGACTTTGTAGATGATAGTGGGTACGTGAACGAATCCACTGACATATTTGATTCACCACAGATAAAGAAAGAACCGAAAGAAACTTCTGAAGTAGAATCGGAACAAATCGATCCTGTAGAACAAAACAGTGTAAAAATTTTAAGTATGAACGATTTATTTGAACAATTAACCAAACAAATTGCAGGACAGAATGAGCAACTTCAAAAACAAGTCGGCAATCAGGTTAATCAGCGCAAAACGCACGTTGACGAGCAGCTCAAAACACAGGTGGATCAAATTAAAGCACAGTCGAAGGACAGGGAATTCAAATTAGTAAACAAATAGAACAGGTAGAACAAAAAGTGGGTAATTTAAGTTCTGTGGTAAATACACTGAAACTTGAAATTGATACTATTAACAAAAATATGGATACTATGCAGGAGGAAATTGGAAACATTAATAATAGATTCGATGTTGAAATGCTCAACATCCAAGAGAAAGTAGAACCTCTGGTTGAAACTAAGGTAGATGAAAAAGTTTTCGGTCTTAAAACTGAGATCGTAAACGAATGTCAACACGGGATATCACAATTGAAAAAGGTAGTTTTAGACACTGAAAGGGATTTAAGTAAAAAAGTAACCGGATGTGTTCAAAATTGTGAACAAAATACTACGAAAATTCAAGGCAGAATTTTCGATCTGGAGAGCAAAATTAAAGATAGGCCTGGTGTTGTCTGTAATGGCACACCAATTACGAAGCTGTTAGAAGGCGAGGAACGCTTCGATCCAGCCAAGAAACATAACGGTTGGCATCTGTTAGAATTTATTAAAAATTGCGAGAGAGTATTTTCTGAGCACTTGTCTGATCAGGAAAAGATAAACGTTGTAATTAGCGCCTTAGCGGGTGATGCTAAGCGCTGGGGAATAAATTTAAATACCGAACGAATGACGTTCGAAGAATTTAGGCAAAGATTTACGGAAGAATATTGGTCTGAACAAAAGCAGGACCATTTATGGCGGGAGTTCATGGCCAAACAGCATGATAACAGGGGCAGGAACTCTTTGAAAGATTTCTGCGAGTATTGGTACCGGAAACTAACGCATTTAAAAGGCCGAAGATCAGATTCAGAAATTATCTGGGAGCTATATTAAAAGCTTCCGGAGGATTCCAAGAGGTATGTAGGAAGCAATCATCGCAGCTTCCAAGCATTTCTAGAATGGGTCGAAGACGAAGACCATTGGCGCGCAAGTCGTGCCAATTACCAAAACTTTGGTAACCGTAATAACCGACAGAATGACGAACGAAATGACGGCGATGGATTTCGCGTCAATATAATACAGAGAGGAAGAGGCAGAGGAAGAGGCAGAGGAAATAATCCAGGTCGCGGTAGAGGGTATACCGCGCAAAATAATAGCGACGCGGGAAACTAATTTCCGCGAACGTTGTGGGCAAACGGAAGCGGACAATACATACCGGCCCCGATTTAAGAAAAGATACCGGACCGACCGTAATGTAATGAGACAGGCTAGGGTCGGACATGCAACGCCGCAAAGTGTTGTGGCGAAACAAGCGTCAGGTGCGAGCCAGAATGAGTCATCTCTGCCGCACAGAGCACTACATGTTAACAGGCGAGTGGAGCATCAGAGGGCAACGGCCCAGCCTAGCAGAACATCTGTTCGGAAAGAAGCCGCTAGCAATACGGCAGCAGTAGGTACGAACGTAGCCGTATGAGCTGAGGAAAATTTTACGAGAGATAATTCCGTGGCAAAGGAAACAATAAATGAAACTGTGATTACACAGGGAGGTGCGGTTAGCAAAGTTTGCGATGAGATAAAAGGCGAGGATGAATTAGCAGAAGTAACTGATTGGCGTGTGCAGATCGATGATCTGTACAAGGGCCTAAAGCAATGTGAGTGGGAGGATTTTAAAAGGGAGTATGAGGCGAAGAAATTAGTTGGGGGAAAGAGAGATAGTAGGGACGTCCATAAAGTGACGTGGCCCAAATTTGAAGAGGGGAGAATAAATAGCGTCGCGCAAAGTACGTGTGCTGCCGATAGGAGGAAGGTTAATGATAGGAAGGATTTGGAGGATGAAATCCTCAGCATTGACGAAGAAATAACTTGTGCTAACAGTTCACCAATAGTACAAGCTGCTACCGAGAGGCACCGTGGAGAAGGGGCAGATGATTACCTGAAAGTAATTAAAGTCCACGAGAATTACACCGAATATGAAGTCATAATGGATGTGAATAAAGCTGAGGATGTGGCCGATTTGACAAAAGAGGAGATTGAATTAAAATCCAAGCCTGACGACAATACAGAGGAAGAACTTAGTGCCTGCCTCAGAAAAGCTTTTATGTTAGAACCTGAAAGCGATCCGGAATGGTCGGATTCCGACGATAGTTCAGATGATGAAAGATACGCAAATACAGACGAAAATGAATGTACTAACTCTCCCTATTGTGCAAAGTAGCGTACTTAAGTGTATCTGATGTTGAGGGAGAGAGTAGTGGTGATTCTAGTGAAGATGAATTTTCAGGTGTAGAGGAAAATGAATATACTTTTACTGAAAGAGGGTATGAGAAAATCAGTGAAAATAAAGGGGATGCAGTTAATTGCGATATTGTACCTAACGATGACGACGTATCAAAACAGAATCCAGACGTTGAAACAGAACAAGGAAAGAAAGAGCCACCGGACGACTCAGTGTTTATTTTGCAAAGAGTTCAAGTAAGTACAGACTTTGAACTCCAGAAACCGAAAAAGCCGCCAGATATAAAAGGTTCACAGGTCAGGAACATATCTTGGGACGATGTCACAGTCGACCAAGGTGCGTTGTGGAAATAACAGTAAGGGGCATGATGTAGAGCCGGGGGCAGATTTATATCGGATTTTGACAATGTCATGAACACATTACATCATGAATCTACAGGATTTCCACCGGAAGAAATTTTGTTAGGCAGAAGTAGTAAAAGTTTAATTGAAGAAAAACTAGAGTTTCCACCTTGTACAAGTTTGGGATTGGATCAAAAGAAAGAATTGGTGATAAAAAGGGCAAAGCAAAAAGCTGAATCTAGATCTAAAAGACACAAAAAAAATTTAAAAGTTTCAAAATTTAAAATTGGAGATTATGTTCTTTTAAAAACCCACGAAAAGTCTAGTGAACTAAACCATGAAATTTCAAAATTTAAATATATTTATAATGGACCATATATAATACAGAATATTCTACACGACAATGCTTACTACCTGATCTACCCAAAATCCAAAAGACCTTTAGTGTAAGAAATATTGTGGTCCTGAAACTGTATGTTCCTAGGAAGGAGTAATTGTGCTGTATCTTATGCTGAACCCAAGTTATTCTAAATGTAACTAATCTTTGTAAATGTCTGTATACCTTTGAAAGTGTGCTAATGTAGTTATGTGAGTTTCAGTTTACCAATTGTACTGTAACTGTAAAAATGTATGGAGAAAAGGACTAAAATGAAAGGATAAATGCTATCAGCCAGATAAAAGATGGGACTGTCAAAAATGAAAATGGGCAGTGTATGAACCATAATATGAAGGACTGCCAAATACCAATGAGGTCAGATAAATAGTCGATGGAAAATGGTAAATGTGATCCAGGAGATGTGACGATATGAAGTGAAAAGGACTGCCCAAATCCACGCAGCAAATATGTGTAGTTAATTTTCTGAATATATGTGTGTGTGTTTTGTTTAGTAAGTAAGAAAATGGACTGCTATTCAAAGTAAGCAGCGACAAATTATCTTATAGTGTATACAAAATATGCAATTGTTTTTGTAGTTAAATGTTTGTATCCCAGAATTTTAAATTATTTCTTTGAGAAATTTAGAAAAAATGATTAAATTGTTATTTTAGTGATGTTATGATGGGAAGTTGGACTGTGCAAAAGGCACTTGAGTAAATGACAAGTAATTATTCTTGATATGTTAAAAAAGTGTAAACCTATATACAGTGAGTAAAAGGAAATATGTAGTGTATATCTTTTTGGACAATTAAGTAAAGATTCAGAACCACTGTATAATTGTAAGATTTAGTGTTCCCATAAAATTTGGACTTAAGAAAATTTTCTGGAAACAAGGGCATGTGTAACGACAACTGTACATATAATAATTTTTTTTTCTTTATGTTTTTAGATAAATTAATTTAAGCAATGTTTTGAACTTATGTTTCGGTTCGTATCGTAATGTTAAAGAGACTGTGAGCAACTTTTGAAATGAATATTATTTATGTGAGATTTCAAATAATGTGGTAATCGAAGGAAAGTGTATTTAATGTTAAAACTATTGTAAGATGTGAAAATTGTAATTTATACACTTGGTCCATACGTAGGTAATGCATTAGGATACGTGTAGTAGAAAACCTGTGGTGAATACCCTACCTGTAGGGGAGCGGGAAAAGGCGAGCGCGGGAGAACGCACACTGGCGCGGTTCGGCACAACGGGCACAGTATTACAGCCGGAGACGAGCAACAGTCGGAAGTACACGTACTGTACAGAGGAGGCTACCCAGGAAAAGTGGATTCCATTGAGCCTCGGATGAACCGATTCCGACGACTACTTGGCATGGCTGTATTCTGAGGCACAAAATTGGAAAGATTGCGACGCCAAGAAGATGGAAAGTGCCGATGCTGTGTGAGCCTTAGCCGTGCTTGTATGTGTACAGTGCTTCCCGCTATCTCGCTGCCCGCCAACCGCCGCACCGACTTGCACAGGTCAAACATTTATTTCATCTTTAGAAGTGTATCTGTGTGGACCAGTGTCGAAACTGTTTCTAATTGTTCAATAATAACGTGACTTTTACCAGAATTGCTTTAGCCATGACTTATCCTGATCACTGACCTAGACAGGATCCCTACCTCGTATTGTGCAACCCGAGTATCATAAACTGAAAGTTTAATGTTAGTGTTAATGAAAATTATCAGCAGATTAACGTATGCCATAAAGGAATCTAAAGTGCTGTGTGTTATTGCAAATGTTGGTAAAGAACAAAAGCATGACTAAATTGGAAGAGAGTTTTTTTTGAATTGAGTTAGCGATGTTATTTAATTAATTTGAGACAGAAGTAATGACAGTTAAATAATTCAGAAGTAAGACAAAAGAGTAGTTATCCATAGATTGATAATTTTGAGTGTTAACTTGCCTTCAGTACTTAGTAGTTTCAGTTTAACGACCATAACAGTTTCAGGGCCCCCCTTTTCTCTTGTCCATTCTTTCAAACCTTGATGTGTACTGACCAGATTTGACCTGTAAAGCTAAGTTCTATATTAAACCTAAGTGTATAAGTGTTTTTCATCTTTAATAGTGACATTGTGTGTGTGTTTTCAAGATTGTCAGTGCTAGGGCAATCTATGCCCGATTTCGGTCTGATCAATATACAAAATGCAGTTTGTAGTAATCATTGCTGGGTGGTGTTGTGTATTCATAGCTCATTCAAATTAGTACTAAAGGAGAAAACTTTAGTTCAGTGGATTTTTCCGGTTCCAAACTTTGCCATATAACGCATCATTACTACGTGTTACTATGCTTGTACATGCACCCACTTGTACAAGGAAAAACTCACTCATTGCCTAAGTAGGCTGGCGATCGAATTATTAATTATAGGTGACATCTACTGTGTGTACTTCTTGTCCATGCGAAAGAGTAATTATACTTTACATTTGCTTGACTGCATCACTGTAGTTATTGACTGAGTATAAGTCCGATCTTGCTTCTATTAGGTACACGCGGTCAACTTTTGTACTAAAATCCTTGTTTATAAGGTGAAGCCCGTGAACTTATTACAGTACAGGCTTTATAGAGCTAACGTACGTCCGAGAAGGGCGGTAGCGTTACACTGCCTCAGGCATGGATGTCTGTGATGTCCTTAGGTTAGTTAGGATTAAGTAGTTCTAAGTTCTAGGGGACTGATGACCTCAGATGTTGAGTCCCATAGTGCTCAGAGTCATTCGAACCAAACATGCAAGCTAAAATTTCGTGGCTGACGGAAATTAACAGTTATTCCTGACTAGGCATACAGAGAGTGGTATACCTCATTTTTGGACAGTATCAGTTAGGAAATGTTGTTTTTGTTGTTGTGGTCTTCAGTCCTGAGACTGGTTTGATGCAGCTCTCCATGCTACTCTATCCCGTGCAAGCTCCTTCATCTCCCAGTACCAACTGCAGCATACATCCTTCTGCATCTGCTTAGCGTATTCATCTCTTGGTCTCCCTCTACGATTTTTACCCTCCACGCTGCCCTCCAATACTAAACTGGTGTCCCTCGATGCCTCAGAACATGTCCTACCAACCGATCCCTTCCTCTAGTCAAGTTGTGCCACAAACTTCTCTTCTACCCAATCCTATTCAATACTTCCTCATTAGTTATGTGATCTACCCATCTAATCTTCAGCATTCTCCTGTAGCACCACATTTCGAATGCTTCTATTCTCTTTTTGTCTAAACTATTTATCGTCCACGTTTCACTTCCATACATGGCTACACTCCATACAAATACATTCAGAAACGACTTCCTGACATTTATATCTATACTCGATGTTAACAAATTTTTCTTCTTCAGAATCGCTTCCTTGCCATTGCCAGTCTACATTTCATATCCTCCCTACTTCGACCATATCAAATTTAAATTACATAACGTGACATTTTTAACGGACGCGAATTCCTACCCAGCATCTATTGTCCCTGTTAACGAACTACAAGAGATGTTAAATACTGCTTCTTCACAAGTAACTTACTTGAAATGCAGTGGGGTAAAGCTTTGTGTTGGACAGGGATTCGAAAACAGAACCTAATCGCATTGTTATCGAAGCACAATCAAATCTGACATATCGGATTTTCTCGGCAGTAGCTAGATGTATTAACTGAAATGACGAAACGAAACATTAACTTTTTCCTTACCAGGACTCCAACCCGGCACGTATCGCTGTTATATTCTACAGGAAAAGAACGTTAAATATGGGTCTGTTACACCAGCAGCGACATGTGAGCATGTTTGAACTAGAAATAATATGACGAAGTGTTCATTGCTGCCTGAGAATCGAACCCCAAACATATCGTTGTTGACTATACGCAAAGAGACGACAGTTACCGAATTTTTCTCCACCAGCAGCTCGGAATGACATCCTTGAACTTACAGTGATCTCGCAAATAGTTCTGTGTCTCACTGGGAGTCAAAAACGTCAGATATCTTTAGTGTTGACAACGAATGAAAATACATTAAAAATAAAAATTATCATCTACCAGCAGATAGGTGTTCTCATGCTAGAGCTTGATAATACATACTGAAAGGTTTAGTGATGGGCCATGATTCCAACCCATTCATGCGCAATATGTGGAGATGTTGAGGAATCAGCAGTTTTCAACAAACAACAAGTTGTAGTCGAGCTGTATTGTCATGAAGGGATGACATTCCGCGTTAAGGGCGGTCTGAGTTGCATTCCCAGTTCAGAACCAATTTCATCGACATACGGAAGCTCAAATAAAAGACGGAATAACTGTCCTGTGACCATACACCGGTTTGTTTCGTCGCTAGAAATAGATAACTAGTATAAGAAGGGTTACTGGTGATAGAGTATCTACATGTCGCCACTCCTTACTTTATTGTGGTTCCACCTAACGTCTACTTGGTAGAAAAGGAATATCATGTTTAATGTGATTTTCAGACCACAATGCCATTATACCTTCTTCACTTGGCATAGCCAGAAGAGAATAGAATCGGCCTCTCCCTATCTCCCTATCAATGAAACTATGATCAGTACAACAGACCTCCAAACCGTCTGCTCTACGACTTTGTTCTCTATCACAACACCGTTGCGGCACACAAGATGAGAATTCTGACACACAGGCTCCCTGTAGTGGTTTGCAGGATGTTCAGTACATTCAGTTACTTGGTTGACCGAATCGCCATGAAGTAGCTGCCTTGGCTACCTAGTGCATACATTCGACTCTATTTTGTAATTACCGAAATAAAATAACGTAACTGCCACCTACACAGAACTGCCAACAGCGTAGGATGCAGAAATTTAAATAGTAAGTGTTCCTTTCCATTTGAGCTACTCTATTGCGCTATCTGTTTGTTGAAACCATCGTGCAGTGCAACAGAAATGCTGTAACTGTCTGTCTCTCAGAAGTCTGGATCCGGCTATATGCATTACCTCACAGCACTGTGGAATGCCGAAGTTCTGGAGGAACTGTTGTTCACTTTCGGAGGTGCTGGAGCTGCGTCACAGCTAGTAGCGTAACGGTAAGTGTCGCGCACTGTTGATAAGATGTCGTGTGTTCTATTACATTCGCTACAACATTTTTTAAAAACGAAATTCTGCTGTCTGCTGAAGTTATCAATGTAATGGAACTTTGAACATAATTCCCTTCACTTCTCAACTCAAAATAGTCGCATGTGGAAAAAAGGCTAACTTCTGCGTCATTTTGTTCTTTTCATGTTTAATAGATGGCCAGGCAGCAGATGCGTCCCGAAGCTTTTGTATTTTGTATGGAGAGAGTGCATCGTGCCAAAATAGTCAGAAAAGTATTTTTTACATTAGCTGTCATCTGGTAGTGGCATTTTATTCTTCTTCAAACCTTGTTTGACAGCTTTAACTCAGAACAAGTTTCCTACATGCATGTAATCAATAAAACTGCATGTACATTGTAGGACTGTTATAGATAACATCAGACAATTCGCATATATCGTTGATGATTAATTTTTCTTTCATGCTTAGTATTGTTTTAATAACACTAAAAGAAACCTTACTAAAACTGTGCACTGTATTGTAACAAATGAAATAAAACTACCCACGATAACCTTACGACGAAAGTAAGTCTGTTTTAACAAAACTGAGTATCTGTACACAAGCGTGCCTCTATCTACACAAATTGGTAAAATACTACTCACTCAGATTTTCATTGGGTCTCTGTTTAAATAGTATGCTGTGTCATACTCAACAGGTATGCAAATGTGACATTTCATAAGTAAAGTTACGTATTCCTAGAAACCCAAAATTTGCTTGTCAGCAGCGGAAAGGGGCGTTACCTGTTGCGCAGCATTGTAAGTTTTTCACCATTGCACTATGAGCTGAAAGTATTTTCTTGCGATTTGCTAATCAATTTATTTCCTTCATACTTATCAACCTGGCATGGGAGTCTTAAGTGAAGAACATTATTGAATTTCGTATCGTTGACGGTCGATTCGAATTTTCCAGAGACGCTTGTATTGTATAGCAGCTTGGCAGTCAGAAAGCCGAGATCTACGACCATTAACACAACTTACTGAATCGAGCTGCCAAGAGGATTTGATGTGTAAAGGTTTTCTTCTGATTTTGTTACAAAATTTTTTGTGGGAATTCGCAGCTCCACGAAGTAATACACAAGAAAAGCTCGCACGCGCTGCCCCTACCACGCTTAGATCTGACGAATTTCTCAACAATTGGAACACGAGACACGGGCGATACCACGGGGCTACGGACACACTGCTGCCAGCACGCCACTCTCGTCATGGTATTGGTCGCTCAGCCTCATAACTCATTGTGAGAGATATTAAAATTTGTCACTTATGTGAAGAATAGTATTTCTTTAGACAAAAAATTTAAATTTCTGTCTCAGTGTCTTAGTTTACGTGAGGATTATATACCACGAGTCATTCAAATGGAAAGGGAATATCAAATGAATTTAGCGAGTCAGTTCAGTACCATACGCGGAAGTGATTGCCAAATGTTTGTGAAGATGTTGCCAATTCTCAGCTATGCTAGGAACAGCTCTGTAGCGTTATAGGAGGAGAATCCTGTGCTCGTGTCAGGAGGATACAGAGAGGAGGCGCGGGGTTTGGTTAATATGCAGCGTTTTTTCCTACCACCTGTGTTAAACATTCTGGTGTGCAATCTTCCATCACGATTACAGTTTCCTACAAAATATATACGAATAAAACACTTACCTTCTTACTTTGTTAAAAAAGATTATTTCAGTACAATAAAAAGTCTGTGGAAATCAGCTTCGCCAACCTGCCACGAAAAGTAAGATAACAAACACTTTGCACCTCGAAACCGATTGCATCTATGTGCAGTCTTGTGATCATACAAGTAGAATTTCATGAATTGCACGAGAATGTAGAAAAATGTTGGTGCGAATGGAAGCTGTAAGAAACACAGTTACCTAATTATTCTGTACCACGTAATAATCAATTCATTTGATAATTCAGAAGAGAAGAAACTAAAAATTATGCCCATTAAGACAGAAACTAAAGTGCAGATGCGGGCGCTGTGCAGATCTGCGCTTTTTCATCTTCAGATCAATATAAATAATGTATACTAACCAGCGTATTTATTGCTTTCGTAATGTTTCCCTCTTGTTTAGTCTTCTTATGATGAACTGGATCCACACCCATGAGTCTGATTTTTTCTTTGTATCCTTCCATCTACTATCTTTGTGTGTTATTGTTCGGTGTTCAAAAAGCAAAATATTATGCCTGCTCCCACGAGGTATTAAAATGAGGTGGCAAAAAGGCTAACGAATTTTAAACAAAATACAGTGAGACGGCAATTTGTCTGTCGTCATGGTGTTAAGTGGACAGAAATAGTTGGGTGTTATTGTCGTCTTTTCTTATTGAGATTTTCATATTACCCTGACACAAGACTCGGAGATTAATGTGTATATTCTCCGTGACGAAACATCCCACATTCCATTCATCCTAATCCATTCGTTACGTGGATCGGCGGCAATGAGTGATAGGAAAGCTGTTGTTGGGTGACGAATAACAATAACAATGGTAGTAATTACAAATCAATAATCAAGGATGTTTACTGCATTACAGACGATTAACAAAATGACCAAGAATGGCTGAGTGTTTAATTGGCGCAATGTGTAAGTGCTCTTACCACTTTGTTGCTGAATTCTGTTCTAGTTGTTTGCAGAGAGAAAAGAAAGAACCCCGTAACCATACATATCGCTAGTACGAGATATTACCTATCAACTATCCTTGCTTTACATCACGAGACGAACATGGCGTCAGTGAGCTGATATTTGAAATACATTTATGTCTTCTCTCTGTGTCTCTTTTCTTTTTATTTTTATTTTTTGAGGAAAGCATCGAGAAGCGCGATAATAAGCAAGTAGGCATATAACTTGTTTACAGTTATTTTCATCGGGATACATAATGCAAAAAAACAACTTTTAAATGTATTATTGCGTAATTCCAGTTATTGACAGTCTATTCGTGAGCTTGCTCGCATTCAGTGGGGTGAAACCTATCACAGAAGCAAGCAAACCACAAATATTTCTTGCACCATGCGCAACACATTAACGAAATCTCGCTGCACTGACGTGTTGTCCGATATATTGCACGGGAAACATATCTGATTCATGTTGCTAAATACAGCTCTATCAGATATCAATTTGGAAGCGTACCAAGTGTATAAAGGTATATGTTGAAATACGCAGAAAGGCCCATAGAGGTATTCAGCTGAAACATAGCCATGACCAAAATTGCAACTGGGGTCGACAGCATCGTCGTCTTCCACCTTGACAACTCGAACGGTGACAGTGCTCGACCGGTTACTTACGTTTACTGGTATCAAAGCTACAGCATGAAAGCACAAAAATGTTAATAACCCCAAGATCATTAGTTTTGGAACCCATAGAAAGTAAAGCAGTCGTCAGTCGCAAGAGTGGTTTGAACGCCACAGTGCTTTAATACGCACTGTCTTGTTGGAGGTGGTATGCTGTTGCTTTCATCCGACCTTTGAGTTGACTTACCTAGCCAGTTAATAGGGGAACCTACAGTTTTACGTGGCTTTCGGACTACAGTGCAACTCGGCGTTTTTAACATCAAAAAACACTGCCCCAGGGGAAATATGTGTAAAACGGCACATAAAAATCGTGGGATTGGTGAGGGATCGAACCTGAGACCTTCGTATCCAAAGTCTTGCTCTGTATCACCTTGCCACCATGCAGGCAACACTGTGGTTTCTGCTTGCCATTAAAATTAAGGATCTCTCGTTTGTGCCTGCGTTGGGACTTGCGTGTCCCTTAGGAGACCTTACCTTTGGGATTACTCTCGTATACGTGTGTGTAAGCGCCTTCCAATGCCCACTCAAGGAAGACAAGGATACCTACTCTAGCCTCAATATTACAAATACGCCTCAGTTTGTTGATTAACGCAGACTTAGGTTCATAATCATTTTGCATATTTATCAGTACTGTACCCATTGGTGTGAAACTCGTTTTCTACCAATGATTCCCACAGCTACAGGAACACTACCTTAATACCTCTTACACAAAATACTTACGCAGTACTATCAGACGAAAAGATCAACCTGACACAAACTGTGGGAAGTTTGTTTTACAACCTTCGTAGCTGGATAAGGAGCTTTTCGTATCTGAGATATCTGTGAACGTTGCTGCATAAGACGATTTAAGAAGAAACTAAATTCCTTCAGCTACGCCAATGTTTAAAGAAATCGTGTTAACGGCACTAAATCGTGGTTTGTAAATCGTTTACCAGCCGTACTCTGCCGCATTTCGCTGGTTCTAAGCTTACTGCTCGATGCTTTCCTCAAAAAATTAAGCTTACTGACAAATTTCACAGAAGGAAAAGGGGGACGAAACGTCTCCCACTCGAAGGTCATGTTGTTTTACTTAAATGATTACAAAATCGGGTTAAAAGAACAATGAGGTTGTCAGTATAAGCACATTACTGTTGTCAATATGATGTTGCACCGCCCAGGGCCTGTAATGATAAAGGACCACTTTAGGTCAGGCAAATTGTACACAGAAGTGGAAGAGAGAGCACCACTAAATTCCACAATCCGTATGCATTGCATACACACAGAAATTACTGTTACAGTGTACTTATGGAGCCCAATGAGTGAACTGTATATTCTCCGGTGAGAAAGAGCACTGGCAAACAGTCTTCGCTACATTAGGTTACTTAAACTGCCGTCACTTTGAGCTAGAATTTATGGCCAGCGACTAAGTGTAAGGACATTGAGTCGGATGCGCGTTTTGCAACTGTGAAATACTTTCCTCACATTATGGAAGCGAATATTAAATTTGAACTAATATTGCGAAAATTTTGGACTTGGATAGCTTATAATAAAAATCTTTCTGTTTATTGCAAAGGAAAACAATTGATTTTCTAAAACATTCTGTGTCATACACAACTTGAAACAGGTTACGTCGACCAAATCATATGGAAGAACCGACAGCGACGTATGTTGGAAGGCAATAAGATCCCTTGGCTTTTGGTTTGGCAGTATTCGACAGCCATTTCTAGGCGCAAGTAAATGAAGAAAGGCAGCGCGTTTTCGTTATCAAGTAACGTCTTCATCAATTACTTTAGTTTTAATGTGATCTACGAGTAATTGCTCATGTTTGATATTAACATGAAAAGGATTCCGTAGAAAGGGAAAGAACTTGTTCTTGGACAACCACTTCTATAATGACCAAAAGGACTTAAATGATCTTCAAGCACATGTGTTCCAGCAACGGTATGAAGAAAATGATAGTAATAATGACGGTGATAATCGAATTATCCGGTAATTTCACACTTCACAGTGGATTTTTTCGAACTATGAAATTTCCTGAATTAGTGACAATTTCAAAATAGCTTCAAGTCGAGGCTATGACGCCTAGAAGAGTCTTTACATCCTGCTCACATGAGAATAGCATAATCTCCACGTCAGAAGCTAAGCTTCTACTTAACAATTTAATAGACTCGCGTTTTTTTTTTTTTCCACCGTGACTAGTATAGTAAGCTAAGTACATCATCCATTACAGCGCATTCCTGGGGCTGGGAAATGTGGCCACAATGGTCTGGTGGAACGAACTATCACAAGCGGAATGCGTGGGTTCAGGAATTTAATTTTAAGAGACACTAACAGATTTGCTTCTCCTCTGGTAACCTCAAGAGAAAGCTGTTATAATCCAGAATCTGCATTAAACATCACGTTCCTTCATTCCAAACTGGCAGAGCCGGTTTACGTTGGAAAATGACATAGGTGGAGGTCAGGGTAAACAGAAATACTGTCAGCAATAAACTTACTTACATTAGAAAATTTTATTATATTTGATGAACCGATAGCCGTCTTAAAGAACAGGGCTCTTATTTTACTTGTACTTGATTGAACTAGAGACGTTGAAAAATTTGGTGCTGGACTGTGATTCGAATTCGTATCTCCTCTTTCGAGGATCTGAATCTCTCGGAACAGCATAGTTCAATCAGTTCATTCCTTTTCCCAAGACTGCAGTCTTCTCTAGGTCTCCTCCAAACGTAAATATGTGGGTCCGAATACTGATCAAGTACAAAAATATTCGTAATTGCATTTCAAGCCCTATCACGTGCACACCGGCTTGTTAGTGAAAATTAACCTGCATTTATAATGTTCGTTCATGTTTCCAACAATTTATGGACAAACTCGCACACATCTTACTGTTGATGAGTACGCAATTGATACTTAAGCAATATTCGTGGACAATAAAGAAGAACGATAGGAGTGCGGTTCGATTGTCGCTCAGGCACAAAAATTTGTGTCCTTATTTTAGATTAGACACCCAGCAGCTGGCAAGAAAAACCGATACGTAACATTTGATTTTACTTAGTTAACAATCCGTTTACGTCTTCGGTTCGTATCTCCGTCCCAGAACTTTATCTTTAAATTCATACACACTTCGTTAATTCTGAATTGAGGTATATCAGACATCTTTCATGGTTAGTTAACAAGGATGAAATGGTCTTGATAGGAGTCCCGGTTTATTACAAAAACTGTCGTCTTTTATTTTCGAGTTTAGATTTGGTTACTGATATAGGCGAAAATTTCGGTACTTCATGAGTTTTCATGGATAGTCAGCAATATGATGTGATTAGATTAGATTAGATTAATACTTGTTCCATAGATCATGAATACGACATTTCGTAATGATGTGGAACGAGTCATTTAAATGAAAGATTTCTTTACATGCCATTATTCAATTTCTTTACAACAAATTTTTACCCTCTCTCTCTCTCTCTCTCTCTCTCTCTCTCTCTCTCTCTCTCTCTTTCTCTCTCTCGCTCTCTTCTCTCTCTCTCTCTCTCTCTCTCTCTCTCTCCCCCTCTCCCTCTCACTCCCTCTCTCTCTCTTCCTCTCTCTCTCTCACACACACACACCAACACACACATTCTCTTTTTATTAGTATTTGTTTGTTGTGCTCGACGATCGGCGAGGCACGAAAACATCCGTGAATGAGTTTATTAGTTTTGAGTACAGTTACGAAAGAAATATAAAAACAACTATGAGAGTTACTGATTTATGATGCTTAGTAGCAGTTAGTTCTGAGTATTATTAGTAAATAAACTCCAGTACCTAAACCTAGTTACAGAAATGCGAAACAGACGCATTACGTAGACCAGGCCGCAGCAGCCGCGCCTTTGAGGCCTCAACTATGGTCTCTACCCAGCCTGCTGTAGGATCACATAGGTTCGTCTTCTGCCTGGTGGAAATGTAACTGAGATTTGGCAACAACGCAAGGTATGTTTGGCAACTCTGTGATCGACGAGTTACTTCCTGGTGTACACGGAATTACGGATCAAAGTTCACTTGATTTCTCGTGTCACCTCCATTGATAACCTGAGTTGTTATCGCTTGAGGTGTAACAGATGATTGTAAATTTACGGTTTTCAGCCCAGCAAAGTCATTGAACGTGACAATCGCAACTAATCTCGTCCTGTAAATAACGGTTTACGAGTTGTAGTCACTATTGACCTCGTAAGAGGAAGGTGCAAACCGTATCTATCCGCTAGCTGTGTGTTGACGTGCTGACCTGTGAAAACGCGACTGTTATGGTTCGCGGTTCCAGCCTCGCTGAATATAACGTTTTTATCCCTTCTGTGTAAGAGCTGCAAGCAGTCAGATCAAACATCGATAAGCAAATCGTAAGAAAATTCTTTCAGCTCAAAGCGCAATGATGAAAATCTTACAATGCTGCACAACAAGTAACGCCTCTTTCCGCTGCTGGCAAGAAAATTTTGGGTTTCTAGGAATACGTAACTTTATTTATGAAACGCCACATTTGCATACTTGTTGAGTATGACACAGCATACTATTTAAACACAGATCCAATCGAAATCTAAGTGAGTAGCGTTTTACTAATTCGTGCAGAAAGAGGCACACTTGTGTACAGATACTCAGTTTTGTTAAAACAGACTTACTTTCGTCGTAAGGTTATCGTGGGTAGTTTTATTTCATTTCTTACAATACAGTGCACAGTTTTCGTATGGTTTCTTTTAGTGTTGTTAAAACAATACTAAACAAGAGAGAAAAATTAATCACCAACGATATATGCGAATTCTCTGATGTTATCTATAACAGTCTGACAATGCACATGCAGTTTATTCTTTACATGCATGTAGAAAACGTGTTCTGAGTTAAAGCTGTCAAACAAGGTTTGAAGAATAATAAAATGCCACTACCAGATGACAGCTAATGTAGAAAATACTTTTCTGACTATTTTGGCACGATGCACTCTCTCCATACAAAATACAAAAGCTTCGGGACGCATCTGCTGCCTGGCCATCTATTAAACATGAAAAGAACAAAATGACGCAGAAGTTAGCCTTTTTTCCACATGCGACTATTTTGGGTTGAGAAGTGAAGGGAATTATGTTCAAAGTACCATTAAATTGATAACTTCAGCAGACAGCAGAATTGCGTTTTAAAAAAATTTAGTAGCGAATGTAATACAACGCGCGACATCTCATCAACAGTGCGCGACGCTTACTGTTACGCTACGAACAGTGACGTAGCTACAGCACCTCCAAAAGTGAACACCAGTTCCTCCAGAACTTCGGCATTCCACAGTGCTATGAGATAATGCATATGGCCGGATCTAGACTTTTGAGAGACAGACAGTTACAGCATTTCTTTTGCACTGCACGATGGTTTCAACAAACAGATAGCGCAATAGAGTAGCTCAAATGGAAAGGAACACTTCCTATTTAATTTTCTCCATCCTACACTGTTGGCAGTTCTGTGTAGGTGGCAGTTACGATATTTTATTTCAGTGATTACAAAATAGAGTCGAATGTATGCACTGGGTAGTCAAGGCCGCTACTTCATGGCGATTCGGTCAACCAAGTAAATGAATGTACTGAACATCCTGCAAACCCCTACAGGGAGCCTGTGTGCCAGAATTCACATCTTGTGTGCCGCAACGGTGTTGTGATAGAAAACTGAGCAGTAGAGCAGACGGTTTGGTGGTCTGTTGAACTGATAACAGTTTCATTGAATGATGGTCTTGGTTCGAATCCGGCTTCTGCCTGTGTTTTTTGATAGGGAGAGGCAGATTCTATTCTCTTCTGGCTATGCCAAGTGAAGGAGGTATAATGGCATTGTGGTCTGAAAATCACATTAAACATGATATTCCTTTTCTACCAAGTAGACGTTAGGGTGAACCACAATAAAGTAAGGAGTGGCGACATGTAGCAACTCTATCACCAGTAACCTATCTTATACCAGTTATTTATTTCTAGCCGGAGTGGCCGAGCGGTTAAAGGCGCTACAGCCTGGAACCGCACGACCGCTGCGGTCGCAGGTTCGAATCCTGGCTAGGGCATGGATGTGTGTGATGTCCTTAGGTTAGTTAGGTTTAAGTAGTTCTAAGTTCTAGGGGACATATGACCACAGCAGTTGAGTCCCATAGTGCTCAGAGCCATTTGAACCATTAGTTCTAGTGAAGAAACAAACCCTGTGTATGGTCACAGGACACTTGTTCCGTCTTTTATTTGAGCTTCCGTATGTCGATGAAATAGGTTCTGAACTGGGAATGCAACTCAGACCGCCCTTAACGCGGAATTTGATCCCTTCGTGACAATACAGCTCGACTACAACTTGTTGTTTGTTCAAAACTACAGATTCCTCAACATCTCCACATATTGCGCGTGAATGGGTTGGAATCCTGGCCCAGCACTATACTTTTCAGTTTGTATTATCGAGTCCTATCTGCTGGTAGATGATAATTTTTATTTTTAATGCATTTTCACTCGTTGTCAGCACTAACGATATCTGACGTTTTTGACTCCCAGTGAGACACAGAACTATTTGCGAGATCACTGTAAGTTCAAGGAAGTTATTCCTAGCTGCTGGTGGAGAAAAATTCGGTAACTTTCGTCTCTTTGCGTATAGTCAACAACGATATGTTTGGGGTTCGATTCTCAGGCAGCAATGAACACTTCGTCATATTATTTCTAGTTCAAACATGCTCACATGTCGCTGCTGGTGTAACAGACCCATATTTAACGTTCCTTTTCTGTGTAATATAACAGCGATACGTGCCGGCTTGGAGTCCTGGTAAGGAAAAAATTAATGTTTCGTTTCGTCATTTCAGTTAATACATCTAGCTACTGTCGAGAAAATCCGATATGTCAAATTTGATTGTGCTTCGATAACAATGCGATTAGGTTCTGTTTTCGAATCCCTGTCCAACACAAAGCTTTACCTCACTGCATTTCAAGTAAGTTACTTGTGAAGAAGCAGTATTTGACATCTCTTGCAGTTCGTTAACAGGGACAATACATGCTTGGTAGGAATTCGCGACCGTTAAAAATGTCACGTTATGTAATTTAAAGTTGACATTTGTTAACTGATACTGTCTAAAATCGAGGTATATAACTCTCTTTATGCCTAGTCAGGAATGACTGTTAATTTCCGTCAGTCACGAAATCTTAGTTTGCATGACCTGGGTTTGAATCCATATGCAGAACGAGTCGGTTCGTCGTGTCATTTGAAGTTCATACAAATTCTCAACTATCTGCTCGTGAATAACGCTAACTTTTAGTGACATTTTGTCTTAAATAACATGTATAGTATGTTAGTTTGAAGAGGAAAACATGAATACGACGAACTTACTACGTGCATTACCTATCTGACGTAATAATGAGAGTGCTAACATTTCAGGTATGTCATTTATTGCAATAAATGTGAGCTTACAAGCCTTAAGGATAGTCTTATCTGTGATGAGGTGTTCCCTGATATTTTTAGTATCGTGGTATTATTTTACATCCTGAGTTATTGCGATACAGAGCAGTGTTTTCTAGTGGTGACTTGTTAGAACCATTTTCAATAGTCAAACGACTGTATCAAGGAGCGATTAGAGTACCCGCTAGACAGATGCATTATGTGGGTTGCATGTGAATCAGGCGGAATGCAATAGAGGTCGTTCGGATACTTTTGAGCTTGACTTGACTTCCTTCGTTAACAATCCGATTAGGTGCTGGGTTCGCATCCCTATCACAAGCTTTGTATGACGGCATTTCAATTTTAAACATGAGCATACCTTGTTCGTTGTGAATGATACCATATTGGACGTCGTTGGGGGTAGTTCCCAGGACGGTAACTGTTGTGACAGGATTCCCAGTTCAGTACAAACATTTTCGTCATTTATTTTCAGGATCTGAATTGATAACTGATACTGGTGCAAACGTCTATACTTCACGTCTCATTATGCCTAGTGATCCGGTCTCAATAAGGCACAAACAAAGCTTAGCTTAGCTTAGTTTGCAATGGCTATAGGTGCTGTGTTTGAATCCAGGTCCAGAACGACGACGTTAGTCATGTCATTTAAAGTTCAAATTTGTGTACACGTAGCTGTTGATGTGTTACGAGAACAATGATATTACTGGTGATTCGCTGTTAATGTTGAGATTTCCTTAGAGTGCTTGTTGCCGTTAATCGCGTTTTTCTACTGGTTCGTCCAATATCCAGTTTCCTGAGCCACTCGCCGCTGAGCGACCTTCAGCACGTGGATGGAAAACCTTTTAGAGAGCGAAAAACTTTTTTCCAGTTGCCGTACAGCTTTGTAACTCCATATATTGTCTCAAGTATTTAATTTTGACTAAGGATTACTGTACGATATATGTAAAGTAATCCGTTTTCTCAGAACTTTTGGAATGTCACTTGTTGTAATTAAGGTCAGTTTATGAGTGCTATAGGGTGTCTCATCGCTAAGAACGTGTTTTCTAATATGTTTTGTAAGACGATATTAGTTGACGCTTAGACAGACTGCTATAAAGACCTTTGGTCTCTTAGTAGTCTTTTGCGCTACCCATTGTGTGTAGTCAAACGACTGTACCCCACGGGGTTTTGGTGTTTAGAGGACCTGCAACACAGCTACGTTATGTTGGTTGTATTCGGCAGTGACCCACTTTTTTGCTGTCAAGTGTACATACAGGAATTGACTCATAGCCTCCCAGGGAAACAAAGGAGTGCCTGTGAAATTAGGTGTAGGAAACAATAATGTTTTTCCAAGTACATTCATTGAGGAACATGAAACAGTATTGTACGGTCATGTAAATAAAATTAGATAGAGAGCTTAGTTCTTTGAGCACAGACAGAATGTCGTCGAAACATTATGAAAGCAATATAGGCACCAAATTATTTCATTTCATGCTGTCTACTTCGAGCTATAGGGTGACACTATACGTGACATTAGGACAGATATTGTCAGAGAGAAGACAGTGGCTGAGTTGGTTGTTATGTACACTTTTTCTCGTTTTTGTTTGGACTTAATTCTCGCTTGGCCACAACCAGGATTGGGTCGATCAGTCTTCTTTCCATCCTTTCGTTGCTCCTCGCAGTGAGAAAATAATATTAAGTTATCGGACTTTCAGTCGGGTGGATTAGCTGGAATGGAGCATTTCAATAATCTTCGCGAGATGATGATACAATGAATATCGCGTTATTGCAAACAATGAAAATGAAGACATCCCACGTCTTGAAAGTCAAGATATTAAACATTCTTTTCGTTGAAACCATTTCACATGAGTGGTCGCTTTATGGTTGTACTAATCGAGCGATGTGCATAACAGCGCCCACCAATACGTGCCTAGTTTCACCAGTAAACGAGATAAGGGAATCAACGTCGTAGATCATGTGCTTCATAGGAAGAAAGGACAAGCAGTCATCGAGAAGTTGTCATGCAACATTTATGTGTTGAAGAAAATAAATACCAACTTTGGGAAACATTTGAAGTATCAAGGGCGAATATTTAAGAGAATATAAAAGTTAGGAGCAGCAAGCTTAAGTAACTGTAGCAGAAGGAAAGCAGATGAAAAGGAAACCGGAGCTGAGAGCATATATGTACATAAACGAAGCATCTTCATTACTGCATAGATATGGCAGAAAAATTTTCAGCTCATTGCTAATCATACGAAGCAGATGGCTGCATAACTAATTATAAGGAATTTGCTGCCCCCATTAAATTTCAGTTGCAAATGACAGCGCTGATCGAAGGTTACCGACTTATGTTTTGAAGAGAAATCCGGTAGTCTGAATAATAACTCGGTTTCAAGAATCAGTAATTCGTTTCGTTAAAACTATTATATCTGTATGGTGACCTTCAAATTCAATACAGATTAGTTAGGAGAAATCTGAATTTTAGAATTGATATGAGTGAAGAACTGGCAACTTGCTCTTAATTGCGACGTTAAACGATGTTTGCAACAAGGGTAGGCGAGATTGGGATCGTGAACCCCCAGTTTTAATTTTATCAAAATATGTTGATAACTACATACGGGAAATTATTAGAACACTAATGGTAAAGGATATTTATTTGTAATACTCGTATTTACTGAGATTTCATCTGCGCCTGTCTTCACCTATCTTTCACACCCATGTAAGTCTACACTGAATACAAATACTTTCAGAAAGTACTTCAAAATATATTCGATAATGATGTTCCAGTTTCTCAGAAATCCTTTTTTTGTAACTGCTTATTAACATTTTCGACCCTCTTACTTCTGTCTTCAATATTTATTTTTGTTGCTGAAATAACGAAAAGCGGTGACCGACTTCTGCGTTTCAGTTCACAACATAACTTCCTCAGGATCGCCCGACTTGAAATATCTTGATTTACTTTTACTAGTATTGATCATACATCCTCATTTCGACACACAGTCTCTCAGCTTCAGTAGGAAAAACTCATCTGTCCAGAGAGAACGATAGTCTCAGACAGTCTGTTAGTTTTAGTTTTTTCTTGTTGTATGTCGTAATACATTCAATTCAACTTACCAGTGCTCGTATGCAAAAGTCAGTAATTTCAAGAGCTCAGTCTTTTTAATAAACATACTTATTTACTTGTGGTCCGCAACCATTGCAGTCACATTTGTAAATGTTACTCAAAATAGCACTCTATTAAAGCAAGGAAATAGAAAATTTAAATTACGTGAAATAAGAGCACTTTAGAACCTATTCAGTCATGGTAGACCAGGGCAGATTGACACACTTGGTTTGACGATAATTTTTCTTGTTTTAACCATTGCATTTTTTAGACGTTGTTATGCTCGTTTTTAAAGTCTTAAACCACGTTTTTATGCCTTGCATGAAGCTCACGGTGTTGTGTTTGTTAATCTATACAAATTTGTTTTCCGCAATGTGACCCGTGGGAAGTTGCCTGTTAATGAGGT
Source organism: Schistocerca serialis cubense (assembly GCF_023864345.2). Lineage (NCBI taxonomy): Eukaryota > Metazoa > Arthropoda > Insecta > Orthoptera > Acrididae > Schistocerca > Schistocerca serialis. The sequence continues at coordinate 102,141,874 of NC_064642.1, read as the reverse complement.
AACTTTCCACGGGCCACATGATGGAGAACAAATTATTGGGTAGGGCTAAATCGCACTTGGGGTACGCTGCACGTGGGGTAAATTGATTAAAATGTAACACAATATCTAAGTAATAAGATTACTTATTGCGTTGTGAAAATTGTGATTATAAAATTAAATATTATAGTGTGACCCAGTCATGCGCATGTGAGTTTTGCAGATGGTAAATCTCACACAGCAGTCTATGTATTATTCAAGTTATTCCCCTTAAAACCATCGCGTGAGATTTTATGAAAATCTTGGAGTACCAAAATGTAACTGCTGTATAAATTTCAGTTATGCAATTGAAATGTTTTCTAAAATTTGAAAAATTTATTTACAATCCATATATTGTCTATCATCGCATCCCACATATTTATTGCCATCAGTTTCTGTCCAGCAATGTTTCTCGTTTTCTTCTGTTTTTCTTTTCCTCATGACCTCCCTTACCCCACCTAACCATGCTGTCTTCCGCCCTCTTCTTCTCCTTCCCTCATTACGACGGTACAGTAAAATCTCATTTGCATAGTTACCCATACCAAGCATGCTGCCGTTCTTCTGTTCTGTCTGTGATGCTTTCTTGTATCTCGTTATTTCCCGAGCCCTTCTCTTTCTTATCGTCATTAACGTTATTCTGAGATAATCCATTTCTGTATCTATCAATTTGCTTTTATTGTTTCCAGCAAACCTCCAACCACACGCATGCACTGGTCGTTATAGACTCCACAATGCTTGTATGTAGCATCCTTTTTAGCCTCCACCTTTCCTTAGAAGACCGTAACGGAAGGTATGATTTCTGGATTGCTGCTATCTCATGAGCTATTCATTGCTGCATTTCCCAATTACGTGTTTCGTAGTCCAGTAGGATGGTAGTAAGCTGTAAGTAAGTTTTCTGTTTGTTGGTAGCGCTATAGACTGTGTTAATATCACTTGTAGTGTTAGCGCCCTCGGCAAGAGATTGTGTGGTAGGACGGACTAGCAGTTAGCGTGTGAAAAGGGAAGTGTATGGACATGATATCTGTAGTGGAGAGACTGCGTTTGTAGGACATGCACTATAAAGTGAGATGAATGATGTGTTTGCAAGAAAATATGTAAGGAAATTATGATGATGGACGTTTCCGATAATGTTTGGGTAGTGGAATTATTGATAACTACATAATTTTTGGAACTGGATGTCGCATGAATAAGGTAAAATTTTCTAAGTACAAAGTTTGCTCTTCAACAAAATCTTTCTCTTTGCTAACCATGTGCCTCCTAGTAGTTAGTCTACAGTAGTTAGAATCTTTTTATTCAGCTGGCCGTTGTTGCTAATTGCTGTAATTGCTGTACTTCGTGCTATGAAGATTTTCTGTGCGGTAAGTGATTTATGAAAAAAAGGGGTTTTCAGTATCGGGATTCGTGATTGAAATGAGTTTCGGCAATAACATAGTTGGTGGGAGTTTCATATTTCTTTAATTTCAAAATTTTTGGATTTGTATTATTGTTAGGATTTCTTGCAATTCACAGCCATTCTTTTGTGTTAATTACTGTAAGTGATGCTGTCAATGCATAGCAGGCAGATTCCATTGGACTTGTATACGGTGGGTAATAAATGAATAGGTTAAGTTTGAGTTGTCTTTGTCAGGGAAAATTCTGTAGGTCAGTGTTTCATTAAAAAAAAAAAAAAAAAAAAAAAAAAAAAAACAATTGAAGAGGTAGTTTCAAAGTTTCTCACATTTTCTCCTCTGCATAGCTACTAAATATTTCCAAAATTTCCTTTCAATGCCCATACTAGTTTCTTCTAATAATTGTCTTAGAATAAAGGAGATACGAACTTCTGTACTAGAATCGACTAACTGATCATATGGAAAGAACAAGTAGTGCCAGAATTGGTCCTTTGTTATTTTAATGTTCACTCATACACATTTCCTGTTCCTGGCGTCTAAGGCTTTATGGACATACATTTTAAACAGTGTTGGAGATAAACAATATCTTTATTTTAATCAATTTGTAATATTGAAATGCTGCGAGGAAATTTTATTCTCCATTTTTATTACAAACTCTACAAACCTGTATTACTTGCATACACTTACAACATTTCTTCAGCGCCAATATGTTATAAGGTTGCTAAATACTTCGTTGCGAAAAAAAACAGTAGTTTGTCAATAGAAATATATGTCATTTTACGTTTTAAGTTCGAAGCTGCTTTAATGTTATCAGTTGATATTATTAATTTCATTTATTATTCTGTGAGACCCTAGGGAGTGAATAAAACATGTATGTGCTGTGTGACGTTTGAAATTTGTTGATACGGGTGAATGATCCTGTGAACCGCAGTGCGTAACAGTACAGTGCGATGCTTGTTGTAAAGTAGTTACTGTAGACATTCTGGAAATTTAATCTTTAGTTCTTAAGAGAAATGAAGACGGAATAGTTTTGAGTTTGCTTTTTGGAGAAAAGTGAAGTCTGGTGTATGATTAAATATAAATTAAAATTTGTCGAGGGGAGAAATTACTGTGCTGTCTAGGTTAAGCAGTGCAGATGACTTTCGTCAGCACGTTCGAGCCAATCAGAGGGGAGTACGAGTCTGTATTCTGGGAGCGAGAAATTGGTGTGTGCTCGTCTCGCGGAGTTGGGATTCAGTTTTAGTATTGTGAAGCGGTATTGCTCGGTACTGTGTATTTTTGTAAAAGTCTTATAATTTACTTTAGCTGTAAAAGTGAGTAACTCGGAAACTGATGAGATACGATGTAAATTACTATTCCAGAAGTTTCTGGCGTTTTAGAGTCATTTGTGACTTTCGTCCAGTAAGCTAAGAGATTAGTGAGACTTACTCTACAATGGTATTTCATTAACTCTGCATTACTGAACAATGATGGTAGCAAGCGATCATTGTCAATTAATAAACACCATATACATTATCTGGGATACAATTCGTACCAGTTTGAAGTTATTGCTCAAATACACAACTGTCATCCGAGTCTTTATACTCTCAGGTGTTAGCCAAACAAACTTTTAATATGTAGCAATTAAAATATAAGTGTAACCTTAATTCATATGTTCATGCTGATTAACATTCCCAATATCTACCTGTCACAAATCATGCACGCCTCGAATTATAACAGATCTACACGGAAAATTTTTCCCTGTAGGTTTGTGAAGTTCTTCTATACTGTTTCCATCGTTACTCAATGTGTGAGTCTTGAAGCTCAAAAATAACTAAAATAATTTAGTATGCATGGTATTTCCAGTAGTCTTGATGCCATTAAACGTTTCAAATTATTTACCGTCTCGTTCAACTTAGATTGACTGTCCAAATTCTTATACTGGCTCAGACTGCATTACGATTTCTATCGCTTCAATTACCATTCAACACAGGTATAATAATGAGAGTGGTTTTCCTGCAGATATTCTAATTTATGTCCCTGTCACTTCACTTGTGCACTGCATTTATCCGTAGTATCTCCGCTTAAGGTCGTAAATCTTTCTGTAAATAATTATCTTGCTCAGATATTTCTGTTCAGGACATTAGGTCTAGTAAATATGTTGTTGATTCAAACTCTCTACCTCCAATACGTATTGCATTTCTCGTTAATTTTGTTGTACGTGTACATAGTATAAACGATCGTACACCGCTAATGGCGTATGTCCTACTTAAATCGGTGTTTCTGCGTAACTAAATAATATCGTCAATCACGTCAATATCACCCTCTTTTCCAACCATTTGCAAGACTCATTCAATGACTCCAGAGATTGTTCGACAAGTCTCTCTATGATTCTGTTCCTGCGCCAGGTACGCCGTTTTTAGCGACCTCAATCTTTGAACGATTTCCCTTTACATCTTGATAATTTTCTTTTTCTCTTTTCTTTCGACAGTGCTTACTAAAGGCACTTCATGTTGCATGCAGCTGACGTGACCATCGTAAATATGTTTCAGTTTCAAGTTTTTCTGTCTAAAAGACATAATAAGGGTCCCATTACGTAGTACCAACTGTTTGGTATCGTTGAATATGGGGATGAAATATAAATAGCGTCAACTGCTTTATGCTGTCCAGAGCAAAACCAGTTTCTTGCCAGTTGTTGGTTTTCAGTAGTGAGTTCATGTAAAATGAATAATGATTCTGATATTACCTTTTTTGGAGGTGGGTCTTCAGTGCTGTCGCTGAATTTTTCATATGTAACGCCTTTAATACCATTCAGTCATTCAATACGTATTGGGGTAACTGATTACTCATACTTTTTTAATATTTCTAAGCTTTTTAAAGACAGATAAACAATAAAACTAAATACGATCTCATTTCCACAGTTCCTATGGTATTCTAGGTTCATACATCGCACCATGTATAGAGTCAGAAGAAAAATCGATATGTCTGGTTGCACTACCTTCATTTAGACTACTGTTACGACCACCACGTTCTTTTAAATTCTTTTGTAGATTTTCATAAATATTTCCTATACATCATCTCCTAGTAACGATTTCATTGATCCCACAGTGTACTGCAAGGCTTGAAATATTAAATTGATGTGTGTATTTTCTTGACTGTCTCTACACTGGTTCTTGCTGAAAATTATTGATTTCTGAAAGCACAACCGCAACCTTCATGGCGTTCCAACTTCACTACTGGAGTTTCAGTATTTCAGCTGAACACTGCTGTAATCTGCGCAGAGTTATCACAAACCAGTGTGCACTCATGAGTTGTTAGTATTATTTTACTACTACAAAACAAACGATTTTCAATTATTAGAACAGGATGAAACAGACCATCCAATGACATTCCTAGAATAAATCTTTTCGAATTGTTTGTATGTAAGTAATGCAAAGTATTGAAAAGATGTACTGCTGTACCACACCGTAATGGTGTCTCCTTAGTCGCTGGATATCAACAGACATCGTCTGAGACAATGACGATGATGGATACCGGCGCACAACAGCGTCATGATTACATGTGTGTTATCTGAAACATCTTGTGATGGTGTTGTCAATTAACACTCGTAGGTAATACCTGAAAAATGAAAAAAATACTAAAAATTCGCACATGTTAATAGTGTAATTTGAAAAAATTACAATACTTACATGATTGTGAAACTTTATTTATTTTAGACATCAACATTGTGTGCTTGTTGCTCACCCTTCAGTTGGTATTCTAAAACCGATTAGTCTTCAACATGATTGTTAATAACAAGAACTATTACGCTAATCCCACGCACACTGTCGGAATAAACTGAAACTATGCACAGCGTTGGGCGTTTCGCAGAAGCGCTGTTACGGACCCCTCACAGTCGCCGGGATGCTTCAGTACTAGCGTATCGGATTCAACGGTAGAGGATGCTACTTGCATACATCGGTGGTACTTACTGTTAGCGTGACTGTCTCAATGCTAGAGAGCGTGGTATTGCACTGTATATGACTGTAAAGATTCTAATCCGATAATATGCATCACGAAATAGCTTATGAATTACGAATTATTCTGATATAATACTGTCCGTTTTCATGTCGTCTGTATATTGCAACATTATTTATGCTTGCAATTTGTTGTCAGTCTGCTGTTTTTATATGAGCCACGTCTGTAGCATTACACAACTGTGGGTCTGTCATGCGTTTGGACTGGCTGGGGCAACTCACCGGTGGTAACTGCATGACTGCCATCATTTTTTAAATTTATTTCACTTGTTATGCTAGTGCCTGGTGCTGCAAATAAAAACTATTAGTGTCAGTGGAGGTTGTAGGAATACCCTATCGGTTAGCCATGCATTTGGACTGGTTGGAGCAACTCCAACATTTTTCCGACTTCTTCGGTTGTAATCCGCAGTTCAGAATCAATAAATTGCCATCAGGGTCTACATTGACCCTTGATATATCTTACATTTTGAAAATGTTTTCGGACCATTATATAATCAGTCTGAAACCTTCCAGTGTCTCCAAGACTTCGACAAGTATAAACAGACCTTCTTACGTGATTCTTAAACCGAGCGTTGTACAAAGGTTAAATTACGGTCTGTGCTAAATTCTGCCAGGCAGTATCCCCTTCAATCCTGTCCTCGACACCATTTTCTCAAACTATTTTTCCTTTTCCTCCATTTCCTGCTACCGAGTTCCAGTTCCCTATCACAATTAATCTTCATGTCCCTTAACAGCAACCACTATTTGAGGGGAGTAAAAGCTGCAGAGTAGCATGTGTTAGAGCTTTGGACGACATATAAGAAAACAGAATTTTATAAAAAGAAAATTAACGGAAACCACAACAACTCTCAGATGAATGAAGTTGTGGCAAAGAACCTCCCTTTCTACGCAGATTGGATTTCAGAGAGAGGAATCCGCACAAAGTTCGCTTTCCCTGCCGCGAAACTTAGCTCACGCCATCGGACGCTTTAATTGAGTTTTCATCAGACTACAGACTCATTTTGGGGTTGCGTGACCATTCCGCTGACGAACTTCTCTGAAACTAAGACACCATCATTTTAGCTCCTGAGCCATGGGCAGTTGCATCTCAGGTACAATAACTGAAACCGAGGTTCGTACAACGTGACAACTTGTCTCCATCTCGTCATTTTCACAGAAAAAACCATGTAATGGCGACTTGGAAGAAGACTTGGGTTACATTTCTTACCCTAGTTCTACTCATGATACTCAATCCGTATCCACGACTCAGTAGTTCAATGTAACTCATATGTGAGGCCACATTTCAGCGGAACAAATAATCTTCGTCCATTTTTCTTGTGAAAAATTATCATCTAAGTACTAGATTTCTTTAGTGTAATGATATGTGAGAAGTTTTAAGGGATAATTACACTGTCTCTGGTAACCTCCTTCTTGTCTGTAACACATTCTAATTGAAACATCCAAATATGTCTTTCACTTTTTCTCACAATGTCTGATCCTTTCAATTTCTCATTTTTTCAGCATTTATTTATTTTAACGTTCCTTTAGGTTCTGTATTTCTTGCAACAACTGTCTATGATATCATTTACTCTATTTCTTCATCACCTTCCACATACGATAAATTTCTAATTTATTCTTAAATATTTTTGTCATATGTTAATTTTAATTCATTTAATTGCGATAGATAATTTAAATAACTGTACAGACTGTTAGGTTGTTTCACCAATAGTACCTCTTCTCTTCTACTGAGTGTACTTCTTTCCTCTTGTTGTCCTGTTGCTTCTCTTCGTTTTCCCTCTCTCTCTCTCTCTGTCTCTCACCCACCCTCCCACCCTCCCACCCACTCACACACACACACACACACACACACACACACACACACACACACAGATACGCACACACCAACACACGCAGAGTCTTCTCGATGTTTATCATCTGTGTTTTCTGTTTTGTCGCCAACACATTTATTTACTGCTCAAAACTTTTCAGTCACAGCACTGTTGTACAAATACAACGTTTAATCTGTATTTGCGCCTCCGTCTGTATGCACAAATCTTTTCCCGTGTTATTTACCATTAGTGTATCTCGTTCATGACGATATTTGCGATATTTGCTTTCAGATTAATGGTGGCTCTGTAGGCCGAAAACTAGTTAACGAAATAAATAAATTCCGTTGAACATCACCAATTTTGTGATCTTCATGTTATACATTTCACATTATAAATTATATAATCAGATACTTGTTGTTTATCAATCATTTTACGAAGAGACTTTCTATACCATTCTTAATATTCACAGGCTTATTAAATCAGCATAGCAGAAATTTCAACATTCCTTCGGATGAGCTTTAGCGTTTTTCCGTTTCCTTGCTTGTTTCAATAGACAGTGAAGAAAAGGCAACAGTTTAATTCGCAGCAGCACCCGGCCTATGTACCAACATCTGCACTTTTTTGTTCGTTTCCTGAGATGAACACGACATTCCATGCAGTAAAATGAGTAGTAAAGTTACTGGGTTTCTGACAGGTGGTGTAAGTACATGTGACGTAACACACACTGACTACCCAAATGCAGGGGTAGGTTTGATAACGAGGTGAGAGGTGGAGGGAGGACAGGCTGGGGAGGGAACTGGCTCACGCACACACACACACACACACACACACACACACACACAAACAGACACATACACACTTTGTTTTTAACTGTGGAGTATGTCTTTTCATTTCCTATGAAATGGTGATTAGAGAGCTGAAGCGCAACTGGTTTTGTAGATCCTCGCATATTACGAAAATACGCAGTTTAAGTGACAGACGGTATTATAGACCTCTGAAGTTCTAACACTACCGGCCTTATCACTACATTAGCGATACACCGATTACGTTCGTCCTGTGCAACGATTTCAACGTGACCATGACTGTGACTGTGCAACTGATAAGGTATCACACTAAGCTTTTAGTCTCTCGAAAGTATTCTGTTGAAACGAACAGCAGCGGGACAATCATCAAGCAAAGATTCTAACAGTGAAAATGTAAACTGCACTCAAGTAAAAGGAAACGGTGGAGAGCCTAATTAGGCATAATTCTGTCGAGTACGAACGTTTTTCATAAAGGACGTTAACTTTTGGTATTTACTTCATAATGAAATACAATTTTTGCGTATATGACGTTAGACAGTAGTACATATTGGCAATTAGTAAAGCAGTAGTTTGACATTAACAACAAATGAGGCATATTAAATCTTTATGGGAACAACCGCCTGTCACTAACATCTATCTGTATATTAAATGAGGAACCTAATGATAATTAGCGGCAAATGATTACTTATGGTGGAGCACTGCTAATTTTCACAAGAGCACCTTTATTAAATTAATTATTTGGATGTACTGTCACTGAAATGATTTTTTGATAATTATATTCCTCTGTTCTGATTATTCTCGGGGACATTCACTTATTTATACTATATAGCTCAATTCGGACCTATGTTTCCTGGACCTGCTACAGTCTGAATAATTGCAGCCAGTTGATTATTATAGCACACTAATGCTATGAAACTGATAGTTGTCCTTCAGTTGGACTGTGATTGTAATGCGGAAATTAAAGCTGGCTCAATAACTATTATGGGAGACCAGTAACTACTCTCCAGAATGAGATTTTCATTCTGCAGCGGAGAGTGCGATGATATGAAACTTCCTGGCAGATTAAAACTGTGTGTCGGACTGAGACTCGAACTCGGGACCTTTGCCTTTCGCGGGCAAACTGAGCTACCCAAGCATGATTCACGCCCCGTTCTCACAGCCTTACTTCTGCCAGTACCCGTCTTCAATCTACCAGCTTCTGTAAAGTTTGGAAAGTAGAGACGAGGTACTGGCAGAAGTAAAGCTGTGAAACGGGGCGTGAGTCGTGCTTGGATCGCTCAGTTGGTAGAGCACTTGCCCGCGAAAGGCAAAGGTCCCGAGTTCGAGTCTTGGTCCGGCACACAGTAACTACTCTATCGGTAAGATCACATCGAGATTAAACTCTTTAGTTTCGTCATAATAGGGAAAACATCTCTTGATTACATAGACACGAAAATATTAATATTATTGCAAATCCACTCAGAAATTACTCCTTATGCTGGAACTTCAAGTTTACTAGCCACTAACTATTATGAATAATCCCAGTTTTATTCATTTAACTTTACTGCTGTACTGGGTTTTCAATTGGAACAACGCCTTAAGTAATGCGCCTTTTGTCTTTCCTTGGCAATTAAACAGCAGCGAAACTTTTAGTATCCAACGGTGTAAAACACATTGATTACTACAGAAACAAATTCTATAAATTTTAAAGGCACTTCAAAAACTTAATTAAATGTTCGTTGTTCAAGAAATCAGTTACTTTCGTATAAGGACATTGCAGATTATATTATGAGACCAAGGCGCTGCTGCTGCGTTCGACTGTGTTGTTTATTACAATAGGCCTAATTCGGCGTGTTTGCCATCTTCACGTTTTCGGCCAAATGTACACAGTTTGGTACAATATTTTAAATTTTGAAGTAGATTATTTAACGGATTACAGAATAATGGTTAGCTACGAACATCAGGTATTCTTGACGTCCAGATGACATCTATATCTATGTTGCTGACGCACTACTATGTAAGTTTGCTGCTTTGATGTTGGTGGAGCTATAGTGGGTGTTAAACTGTTGCTGGAGCAGTTATTTGTGAAGTTGTCGCAGTATGAAAGCATAATCGTATTATATTTTCGTACGTAGCTATGAAAGATAGTTTTTTAGTGAAATTTATAACAATTTAGCGACCTTGTTTTATTCTTCAACCATACGCTTTCCGGTAGTAATTTTTAATTTAGTGGTAATATGATCTCTGATATATTTGTAGGTTTTGTTTCTGTACTCTTCTGATGTCATGGAAGACTATTTCATTAAACTTTTCTATCTGATATTTGTGTTTCAAATCGATCTATTCATTTAGAATTCCTCGAACGTAATTTTGTGTGTGTGAATCTACTACAGTTTGTTCAAGAATATTCATTAGAGTTTAGTAGTGGACGAAGGTTGTGTCGAGTTTGGCATATAAATGTCATGTTAGTGTGTTTTGGTTATGCGTTGATTGTGTTAGATATCGTTTCTGGATATATAGTGGGCATATATATAATTTTTAAATTTTGTTGGTAAGTATCTTGTCAGCGCTATTTCCTTGTACAGTGGACTTTACAGGCATTGTGCGTTTATCGTATAGATATATAAGAAATTTAAGCTCAAAATCATTCCTCTCTGCAACGTATTTTAGGATTCGTATCCCTTTTTGTATGTTGTTTTGTTACAAAGACAGGCTTGTTAATCCATTAATCACAGCATGAAAATATGCTTATTTTTGCCAACTTGAATAACAGAAATTTGAGGTAACAACATTGTCTGTTGTGGTCGGTTTCCTACAAATCTCAAATTTGTGTGCGTAGTAGATGTTTCTATGGTCAAATCCAGATAAGTTATTACTTTTTTAATTTATAATTCTACTGTAAATGTTATTTTCAGGTGCAGGTTGTTGAAGTTATCATATATTAGTTCGATGTCTTCATTAATTCCATCTATTAAAATCAATGTGTCATTAAAATATTTATAGTAATATACTATTTTTGAGATTATTAGTCTGTGGTACGAAAGAATATCTGTTCCAAATTATTTAAGAAAATTTCCGCTATTATGCTTGCGATGCTACAGCACATAGCTACATCATCCCTTTGAGTATAAATTGTGCCATATAATGAAAGTAATTTTATTTATGTATACGTTTAATAAGTAAACTCTCTCATTGAGGCCCGTTATCTTGTTTTTCCTGTAACTTAGTAAATTGGGTTCTATTACGACAATTTTTTCGTCTCCTGGAGTTTTTATATATAGATATGTGATATCAAATGAGACAAATTTGATGTTTTTGGGGGTTTTGATGTCTTTTTTTGTTAGTAATCTAGAATTACTACTTGTGTATTGTTTGTTAAATTTGTGTATTGTGTATTTTATGTCCACGTAATTTGGGTGTTCTAGGGATCAATAATAAATGTGCGTTTTTTTCGTAATTGTATAGAATTGTGTTAAACTGTTTGATTATTTTCTTTGTTTGTGCTGAATATTTGTTTGTCAGATCTCTGGTGATTTGTTTGATCTTGTTTAGTGTGGAAAGGTCTTTCACTTTTTGCATACATTCTTTTCGTTTTGCATACATTCATTTTGTTTTAATATGACTAAGCTATTATCTTTGTCCAACTGTACTGGTATTGCGTAATTAGATATTAGTTTACCATTATTTTGGCGTAATAACATGCACTCCTTTTACTGGATTTTGTAATGTTGGTGCTTTGCCTGTCCTAATAGAGATTTCGGTTTGTTGTTTTATAGGTAATGTATCTAAATCAATCGATACTTTAGTTGTTGCTATAAGTTGTTTCTTGGCAGTGTTGTGGAATTTGGGTTCTAGATTATATTTTAGACCCTTGTCTAACACATTTTGTTCGCCCGCTGTGTATACTATATGCGTTAGGTTTGCTGTTCTTTTATAAAATTAAAATGGGGGTGTTTGGATTTGTGGTGAACTTTTTGTAAGGTACTGAACTTTTATAAGGTTCTGAATTGTCCTTTTGTTTATAAGTTGCCCCTTTAGGCTAATAATATGTACATACTTACCTATAAATTTTGAAACATCTTGAGATGTAAGTGGGACTGTTAGTATTACAAAGGTCTAAATGTGCAAAATACTTATACTGATCGAGGTAAACTTTGTGATCGGTATTGTCCTTGATTTCTTGCCGCATATACAGATTTGCCGCGTATTTCTTGATGGCGGATGTCATTGCAGGTCGTTTGATGATCAGTTCAATAAAATAGTACACTCGTAAATACCGTAGCAGTTGGAACAGGGTTCTGTCTAGGAAAAGGACAGGATGAGATATGGGCACTTGACAACACCATCTGATTACCAAATTATGCCAAAATCTTCCACATCCGTTGCTGTATTAAACAATTTTGGCTGCTATACCAAAGTCTCCGGTAAAAAAAAGGAGTATAAATAGGTTATCAATTCGAACAATAAAGAAGCGTGATCTGTGCTCTCCGAATCGAAATAGTTATCATCTTTGTCCAGTTTTATGAAAATAATGAGCGTTTTTTGTTGTCATCTCGCTTCTGATGTTCTAGCTGACGTATGCTTATTTTTCACGGTCTGTAATTCATAGAATTATCTGTAGCAATATTATTATTTGTCTGAATATATATGAAACTACTGGTTATAAAATGTATTTTTATCAGTAGCGAGTACCTTTTCTGAATATGATATAGTTATGTAATAATTAAATGTGGGCCTGGCCATCTTTGTGGAGGCTCGTTGTTGTAGCGACACCATTAATGATAAAATGATATAAGCTCGTTTTATAGTCATTTCATGCTAAAAGTATTAAAAAGAGAAATCTCAACAAATGGAAAACTGCTTCTTGTAATATTTTCCAATTCATATTATGCCAGAGGTACAGTTTTTTTATTGACAGGAATTTCTATAAATTCTTACGAATGCCGCTGCACATAGGCAGCTATCCTGGAGCATCAAGCCTCACAAAAAAAGAGAAATTAAGCATTGTGTTTAATGGATTATCACGTAATATTAAAGAAAGATTTTTAATCCATTTTGAGTAAGACAGATGTCTTCACGATGGTATACGTATGATATTTCTCCCGATAGCGCCATGAGAAAATTTAGCAGTGGCTTTTAACAAACGTAAAAGAGTATTTTCGAAAACATTTCATACAATAGGAATAACACCACAGTTATCGTTGTATGAATTAACAGCATTTTCAAAATGTTACGCGATACTGCTCTTGTTGCCTCATTCACCACAAAAGGTGATCACACCATTGCAAACACCACTGGCTGGCAAGTTTTTAAAACTACCAAAGAAATGCATATAGAAGCATCTCATTGAACAACTCGAAGCACAATGCGCTGAATAATAAGTCAATAAAAACTTTAAAACTGCTAAAAAGATACTAGCCACCAACAAACTCTTCCCACAAAGAAGCCTTGCAGTTCGACTGCCATTCCTCTTTTTTCTACTTCCACCATACAGATTTCGTAGTAGAGTGACTTCCTTCCCGGTTTTATGTGATTGCAGTCCTAATTGCCCTATGCGTGAACAGCAGCTATAAATATAGGTTTAATATTTCAGCACTTTTGCAGAATATTACCATTGCAATTAAGTACGTAGATTAATCATATTGGCATGAATTATTAGGGAAACATTTACATAAACGTTATATTACAGAACTTGATTACTGAGATGTCACAATAAGTAAAAGCAGACAAAGAAGTTACCGAAAGAAGTAAAGGTGACATCGAGATTAGTTACACAGACGGATGAAAGAGTGTGTGTGTGTGTGTGTGTGTGTGTGTGTGTGTGTGTGTGTGTGTGTGTGTGTGTGTATGTGTGTGTGTGTGTGTGTGTGTATGTGTGTGAGAGAGAGAGAGAGAGAGAGAGAGAGAGAGAGAGAAGAGCGACAAGGAAATTTCATTGTTGCGCTAGGTAACGTGGTTGGGAAGTGGAGCAATGCGTTATTTACAACGGAGATATTGGCGGGATGAAAGAAATGTATTTTTCATTTCGTTCTTTTTCATTTTTCCATATTGCAAATTTATTAACAAGTCTTGCGATCCGACGCAAATTTGGAACCACGGACGTCCTGGTACCAGATGTTAGGGCCTGCCAATCTCGACCAGAGTACCATCGGTAGCAGCGACTTCGAGCAACCTTCAGCTGCTGAAAATGCAGCACCTATGGAAATTAGAAGCTCTTGAACAGATCTCTACAACCAAGGTGATCGCTCCGTAGCAAACACCACTGGCTACCAAACAAATGCACATAGAAACGTCCCATCGAACAACTTGAAGCACTGAATAATCAGTCAATAAAAACTTCAGAACTGCTAAAAACCGTGTTTTTGTCTCATTGAACTGCTGGTTTGATTTGAGAGTATCAATCTGTGCTAAAGCTTCACTAATTTATTCCGCAGGAAGACGCTGGAAAATTGGAGCACACGACGAAGCTGTATACCATATGATTTTTGTTCACATCCCTTATATTATTGTTTGAGAAGCATACCAAAACAAGATGTCTCGTGTCACGATTAGTCGTTTTTTGCGATGCAGCGTTTAAGGCAGTGAATTGAGATTTAAGAGGAGAAGAGAGCAGTTCACAGTCTGACCTTTATGATCAATAGTTCAAAAAGCGTAGATAAATCACCTGAAGAACTTTTTACTTTAGATCAAAACTGGTTATGTCTTCCACTGGATGATGCTGTTCCATTGACGCAAGTCTTCCTATCTTCTTCGAAGATGAAAAACTGAACCAAATTTGGTAAATGTAATGAGACGTGCAGGGACGACAGAAGAAGGCAATTCAGCGTTTAATCTTCCGTAGACTACGTCATCTTTAAATAGGAATTACAAGCTCGTATTAGGGAAGGAATGGGCAGGAGACCGGCTGTGAGCTTTCAAAGGAACCGTCGTGGCACTTGCCTTAAGCGTGTTAGGGAATTCGTGCAAAACCTGAATGTGGATGGCCCGACGGGGATTTGAACCGTCAGCCCCCTGAAGGGAGAAGGAAAGAGGAATTATGGTAGGAAAAGGAATTAAAATATAACTAGTCGACAATAGACAAGTTGACGGATATATCTCAGGCTTTGCTTGAAATTGCTTAAGAAAATCTCTAAATGAATCCGAACATTATTTACGAGAAGGATATGTGTATGACATGAGCCGCAGTTATTGATTGCGGAGTATAAGCAAATGGAAAAATCATTTTCTCAAAAAAACAAGAATGATTCAAGAAAAACCCAGATTTTTTCAAAGAGTCTATTACTAAAATGGAATATGAGACCTATTTATATATCATCGCAATCCTCCTCAAGTGTGATAATCTTAAAATACCAGATCCGTGGGATCCAAGGAGTGTGCAAAGCAGGCGAACGTCAGGTCTCCCTGCACACAACCATGCGGCAGTATTTGAATTCTGATGTCAAATGCTCTGGAACAGACCTCGCACACACTTCCTTGAACATCAGTATGTCATGAACACCATGGTGAGTTGGTCGGACACTAATGTAACGTTGTTGGTGGAATATGACTCACTGTAAAACGGCTCTTTTTTCCTTAGCTATTCATTAACTCTCGCAATGTTGTTCTCCGTAACTAGGAGATTACTAATCTTTAAAATCCTATACAATATCCGTGATGAAAGTGATCTATTCAGTGTGAGGTAGCACGCATTTGCCGCCCGTAATCTCTTCTTCAGTTCGGATTCAATCGCATTTCTCGAAGTGATGTCCACGCCTAGGTACTTAAATGTGTTCACTTTTTCAAACTGAATGTCTCCACCTTAATAATATAAAAGGAAAACCTCTGTCGACGTTTAGCGTTTCTATTTTTTTTTTAATGTCCCGTTGACAACGAGGTCATTAGAGACGTAGCGCAAGTTCGGGTTAGGGAAGGATGGGGAAGGATATCGGCCGTGCCCTTTCAAAGGAACCATCCCGGCATTGGCCTGAAACGATTTAGGGAAATCACGGAAAACCTAAATCAGGATGGCTGGAGACGGGATTGAACCGTCGTCCTCCCGAATGCGAGTCCAGTTGCTAACCACTGCGCCAACTCGCTCGGTTTGTGTTTCTTTACGCACGCTACTTTGCTACCGCGAATCACTTCTTCTATGAAATTTTAATGACAGCTTGTTTTGGGGGCTGTGCTGGAGGAATCTAAAGCACATCCTGCAGCAATTTTTTGTCTGTTCGCGAGAACTGGCATGCAAACAATACTATCACACTTGAACAATTACGCAGGTCCATCTGTGCAGGCATGCATAATACTGCACTACAGATCCTAAATTTGTTTCTGTTCATTCGGATATTACACTACTGGCCATTAAAATTGCTACACCACGAAGATGACGTGCAACAGACGCGATATTTAACCTACAGGAAGACGATGCTGTGATATACAAATGTTTAGCTTTTCAGAGCATTCACACAAGGGTGGCACCGGTGGCGACACCTACAACGTGCTGACATGAGGAGAGTTTCCAACCGATTTCTCACACACAAGATACAGTTGACCTTTCCGACTTTGATAAAGGTCGGATTATAGTCTATCTCGACTGTGGTTTATCGTGTCGTGACACTGCTGCTCGTGTTGGTCAAGATTCAATGACTGTTAGCAGCATATGGAATCAGTGGGTTCAGAAGGGTAAAACGGAACGCCGTGCTGGATCCCAACGGCCTCGTATCACTAGCAGCCGAGATGACAGGCATCTTATCCGCATGACTGTAGTGGCTCGTGCAGCTACGTCTCGATCCAAAAATGGTTCAAATGGCTCTGAGCACTATGGGACTTAACATCTATGGCCATCAGTCCCCTAGAACTTAGAACTACTTAAACCTAACTAACCTAAGGACAGCACACAACACCCAGCCATCACGAGGCAGAGAAAATCCTTGATCCCGCCGGGAATCGAACCCGGGAACCCGGGCGTGGGAAGCGAGAACGCTACCGCACGACCACGAGATGCGGGCCGTCTCGATCCCTGAGTCAACAGATGGGCACGTTTGCAAGACAACAACAATCTGCACGAACAGTTCGACAAAGTTTGCAGCAGCGTGGATTATCAGCTCGGAGACCATGGCTGCGGCCCTTGACGCTGCATCACAGACAGGAGTGCCTGCGATGGTGTACTCAACGACGAACCTATGGGCACGAATGGCAAAACGTCATTTTTTCGGGTGAATCCTGGTTCTGTTTACAGCATCATGATGGTCGCATCCGTGTTTGACGACAACACACATTGGAAGCGTGTATTCGTCATCGCCATACTGGCGTATCACCTGACGTGGCGGTATGGGGTGCCATTGGTTACACGTCTCGGTCACCTCTTGTTCGCATTGACGGCACTTTGAACAGTGGACATTACGTTTCTGATGTGTTACGACCTGTGGTCTAAGGGTAGCGTCTTTGTTTCATGGCTTCGGTCCCGGGTTCGATCCCCGCCACTGTCTAAATTTTGATAAATAATCAGCATTGGCGGCCGAAGACTTCCGGCATAAGAAGTCAGCCTCATTCTGCCAACAGCCTTGTCAAAGAGGGCGGAGGAGCGGATAGAGGTTCAGATCACTCTCTTGCCCTAGGGGTTGAAAATTGCCCCTAAAGGCGGAAGAATCAGCAATGATCAACGACATGAGGATGCAGAAGCCAATGGAAACCACTGCATTACAGACACGTAACGTGTATCCACAGGACATGTGGCCTGTAATTGAAGAAGTGTCATGATGATATCTCCATTGGCAAGAGATTCCGGAATAGTCCCCCATTCGGATCTCCGGGAGGAGACTGCCAAGGGGGAGGCTACCATGACAAAAAGATTGAATAACCAACGAAAGGATAACGTTCTACGAGTCGGGGCGTGGAATGTCAGAAGCTTGAACGTGGTAGGGAAACTAGAAAATCTGAAAACGGAAATGCAAAGGCTCAATCTAGATATAGCAGGGGTCAGTGAAGTGAAGTGGAATGAAGACAAGGATATCTGGTCAGATGAGTATCGGGTAATATCAACAGCAGCAGAAAATGGTATAACAGGTGTAGGATTCATTATGAATAGGAAGATAGGGCAGGGCGTGTGTCACTGTGAACAGTTCAGTGACCGGGTAGTTCTAATCAGAATCGACAGCAGACCAACACCGACAACGATAGTTCAGGTATACATGCCGACGTCGCAAGCTGAAGATGAACAGATACAGAAAGTGTATGAGGATAGTGAAAGGGTAGTACAGTATGTAATGGGGGACGAAAATCTAATAGTCATGGATGACTGGAATGCAGTTGTAGGGGAAGGAGTAGAAGAAAAGGTTACAGGAGAATATGGGCTTGGGACGAGGAATGAAAGAGGAGAAAGACTAATTGAGTTCTGTAACAAGTTTCAGCTAGTAATAGCGAATACCCTGTTCAAAAATCACAAGAGGAGGAGGTATACTTCGGAAAGGCCGGGATATACGGGAAGATTTCAATTAGATTACATCATGGTCAGACAGAGATTCCGAAATCAGATACTGGATTGTAAGGCGTACGCAGGAGCAGATATAGATTCAGATCACAATATAGTAGTAATGAAGGGTAGGCTGAAGTTCAAGACATTAGTCAGGAAGAATCAATACGCAAAGAAGTGGGTTACGAAAGTACTAAGGAATGACGAGATACGTTTGAAGTTCTCTAACGCTGTACATACGGCAATAACCAATAGCGCAGTAGGCAGTACAGTTGAAGAGTAATGGACATCTCTAAAAAGGGCCATCACAGAAGTTGGGAAGGAAAACATAGGTACAAAGAAGGTAGCTGCGAAGAAACCATGGGTAACAGAAGAAATTCTTCAGTTGATTGATGAAAGGACAAAGTACAAACAAGTTCTGGGAAAATCAGGAATACAGATATACAGGTCGCTGAGGAATGAAATAAATAGGAAATGCAGGGAAGCTAAGACGGAATGGCTCCAGGAATAATGTGAAGACATCGAAAAAGATACGATTGTCGGAAGGACAGACTTAGCATACAGGAAAGTCGAAACAACCTCTGGTGACATTAAAAGCAACGGTGGAAACATTAAGAGTGCAACGGGAATTCCACTGTTAAATGAAGAGGAGAGAGCAGATATGTGGAATGAATACATTGAAAGCCTCTATGAGGGTGAAGATTTATCTGATGTGATAGAAGAAGAAACAGGAGTCGACTGAGAAGAGACAGGGGATGCAGTATTAGAATCGGAATTTCAAAGAGCTTTGGACGACTTACGGTCAAATAAGGCAGAAGGGATAGATAACATACCATCAGAATTTCTAAAATCATTGGGGGAAGTGGCAACAAAACGACTATTCACGTTGGTGTGTAGAATATATGAGTATGGCGACATACCATCTGACTTTCGGAAAAGCATCATCCACACAATTCCGAAGACGGCAAGAGCTGACAAGTGCGAGAATTATCGCACAATTAGCTTAACAGCTCATGCATCGAAGCTGCTTACAAGAATAATATACAGAAGATTGAAAAAGAAAATTGAGAATGCGCTAGGTGACGATCAGTTCGGCTTTACGAAAAGTAAAGTGACGAGAGAGGCAATTCTGACGTTACGGCTAATAATGGAAGTAAGGCTAAAGAAAAATCAAGACACTGTCATAGGATTTGTCGACGTGGGAAAAGCGTTCGACAATATAAAATGGTGCAAGCTGTTCGTGATTCTGAAAAAAGTAGGGGTAAGCTATAGGGAAACACGGGTCATATACAATATGTAAAACAACAATAAGAGTGGACGATCAAGAACGAAGTGCTCGTATTAAGAAGGGTGTAAGACAAGGCTGTGGCCTTTCGCCCCTACTCTTCAATCTGTACATCGAGGAAGAAATGATGGAAATAAAAGAAAGGTTTAGGAGTGGAATTAAAATACAAGGTGAGAGGATATCAATGATACGATTCGCTGATGACATTGCTATCCTGAGTGAAAGTGAAGAAGAATTAAATGATCTGCTGAACGGAACGAACAGTCTAATGAGTACACTGTATGGTTTGAGAGTAAATCGGAGAAAGACGAAGGTAATGAGAAGTAGTAGAAGTGAGAACATCGAGAAACTTAACATCAGGATTGATGGTCACGAAGTTAATGAAGTTAAGGAATTCTGATTCCTAGGCAGTAAAATAACCAATGACGGACGGAGCAAGGAGGACATCAAAAGCAGTCTCGCTATGGCAAAAAAGGCATTTCTGGCCATGAGAAGTCAACTAATTTCAAATACCGGCCTTAATTTGAGGAAG
The DNA here is from genome assembly GCF_023864345.2 of Schistocerca serialis cubense. Classification (NCBI taxonomy): domain Eukaryota; kingdom Metazoa; phylum Arthropoda; class Insecta; order Orthoptera; family Acrididae; genus Schistocerca; species Schistocerca serialis. Next base: position 102,121,619 of record NC_064642.1, on the reverse strand, counting down.
AAATTTCTGAGGATGTACGTCTGGAGTACAGCATTGTGTGGTAGTGAAACATGGACTGTGGGAAAACCGGAACAGAAGAGAATCGAAGTATTTGAGATGTGGTGCTATAGACGAATATTGAAAATTAGGTGGACTGATAAGGTAAGCAATGAGGGGGTTCTACGCAGAATCGGAGAGGAAAGGAATATGTGGAAAACACTGATAAGGAGAAGGGACGGGATGATAGGACATCTGCTAAGACATGAGGGAATGACTTCCATGGTACTAGAGGGAGCCGTAGAGGGCAAAAACTGTAGAGGAAGACAGAGACTGGAATACATCAAGCAAATAATTGAAGACGTAGGTTGCAAGTGCTACTCTGAGATGAAGAGGTTAGCACAGGATAGGAATTCGTGGCGGGCCGCATCAAACCAGCCAGTAGACTGATGACCAAAAAAGAAAAAAAAAACGACCCGTGGATCTACCCTTCATTCGATCCCGGCGAAACCCCACATTTCAGCAGGATAATGCACATCCTCATGTTGCAGGTCGTGTACGGGCCTTTCTTGGATACATAAAATGTTCGACTGCTGACCTGGCCAGCACATTCTCCATATCTCTCGCCAATTGAAAACGTCTGGTCAATGGTGTCCGAGCAACGGGCTCGTCACATATGCCAGTCAGTACTCTTGATGAACTGTGGTATCGTGGTGAACCTGCAAGGGCAGCTGTACCTGTACACGCCATCCTAGCTCTGTTTGACTCAATGCCCAGGCGTATCAAGGCCGTTGTTACACTCAGAGCTGGTTGTTCTGGGTACTGATTTCTCAGGATCCATGCACCCAAATTGCATGAAAATGTAATCACAAGTCAGTTCAAGCACAATATATTTGTCCAATGAAAACCCGTTTATCATCTTTGTGTAGCAATTTTAATGGCAAGTAATGTATTATGCTCTACAGTTCGAATACATGAGCTGTAAAAGCAGTTGTGCCATAATTTTAGCATTTATGTACCCTTAATAAGTTAGAGATTGTGTCAGTGATATTCTCAAGAAAGACGGTTGTATGTTTCAGTGTCATTCTAAACCATGACTTGAATAAAACTATTATGTTGCCCTCGTAAATGTAGATTTTATGTTACCGTCCCTTTCTTGTGTCGTTAATAGCCCGTTCCATTTTTCCTTAGTTTACGAATACGTCTTGGGCGCCGACGTCGACCTGCCGGCCCGCTGTCCACAGCACTAAATCCGAGCGAGCGCTCCATCACGACTGTTTACGCACGTCATCGACGGCGGCCAAGTTCCTGCAGTAAAGCCCCCGGAGAGCAAACTACTTGCGTGCGGAGTACGGGCAGGATGCGCTGCCCGCCTGGATGGCCCCCGCCACGCGCTCGTTAGGCTTAATAAGCCACCACTACTGTGCGTCGCCCCTAATTAGGAAAGTGACTTTAATATCAGTCTGGTGGCTGCATTCCTAGGGCGCGCTAGACTTGGACGAGAGCTTACCGTGACCCAGAGCCTATCAAATAACACGTATAAGCAAATTATAAGGTACTAATAGTTAATTATCCATTGCTGTCCATTGTTTATAGCTTGGCAGTTATGGGACTATGAAATAAAATCGTCGCAATGTGTGAACGGTTTGGCATTAGCACGTTCAAACTGTACGGTTGGCCACGGGGCATGACGGGAATTGATATGCACATGGTTTGGTTAAGCCCACATTCTTTTGGATGGGCTCGTCAATAAGCACAACTGTCGCATTTGGGGGACTGAGAATGCACATTTCGCGATCGAGAAGCCTCTTCGCCCTCAATGGGTGACTGTGTGGTGTGCAGACTCCAGTCACGGAAAAATTGGTGCGATATTCCATTATTGCACGGTGGCTACCGAAAGGTACGTGAAGGTTTTGGAGGGTGATTGCATCCCCATTAGCCGGCCGAAGTGGCCGTGCGGTTAAAGGCGCTGCAGTCTGGAACCGCAAGACCGCTCCGGTCGCAGGTTCGAATCCTGCCTCGGGCATGGATGTTTGTGATGTCCTTAGGTTAGTTAGGTTTAATTAGTTCTAAGTTCTAGGGGACTAATGATCTCAGCAGTTGAGTCCCATAGTGCTCAGAGCCATTTGAACCATTTTTTTCATCCCCATTATCCAAAGTGACAATGATTTTTACAAAATGTGTTTCATGCAAGATGGAGCTCGGCGCAATCGAAACAGGAAGGTGTTTGATGTCCTGGAAGAGCACTTTTGGTGCCGCATTCTGGCTCTGGGGTACCCAGAAGCCACTTGCGTGTGCCTCGATTGGCCGCCACAGTCTCCGGATCTGAACACATGCGACTCGGTATTGCGGGGTTGTGTTAAAGACTAGGAGTACAGCAACAACCCTAAAACCATTTCTGAGCTGCAAAAGCCTTTGACGAGGTCATCGATAGCAGCAGTGTTCCGACTATTCAGGGGGTCATGCAGAATTTCGCTATTCGTCTGCGCCACATCATCGCCTATAATGGCAGATATAGGGAACATGTCATAACCTAAATCCGAATATCTGCAGTGATGTTGACATGTTGAGTAAGATGTGTGCACGCCATAGTTTGTAACTAATTTACCTCGTTTTTTCATGCTGTTCAATAATTGTCACCCTCTTTATATATGACGTTAGGAGCATTAAGGAGATTGGGAACGAAATTTTTTTTTTAAATTTTCTGATGTTTACCTGATTATAAAATGTGCAAAAAATGGCTCTAAGCACTATGGGACTTAACATCTGAGGTTATCAGTCCCCTAGACTTAGAATTACTTAAACCTAACTAACCTAAGGACATCACACACATCCCTTCCCAAGGCAGGATTCGAACCTGCGACAGTAGCAGCAGCGCGATTCCGGACTGAAGCGAATAGAACCGCTCTGCCAAAGCTAGCGGCATAAAATTTGCAATTTTGCAAATAAAATAACTTATAAACTCACATGGAAAGTATTTTTTTTTTTTTTACGTGTGATCTGCAGTGATTGAAAATGTTGAAATTTTTACGTGCATTTCTTCAAGATCTAATATAATCGGTAATTTTTTGTATAGAAGGCTGTGAATTGCTGTGTTATAAAGGTTACATTACGTGTGTATTGGTAGAACTGTCAAACAGTATCTTATCGTTTCATAGTAGAAGTACGCGTTGTATGTCAAGGTGCTAACGTTTTTCCAAGGAAAAGTGACGAATAGATCGGTAAATCTCTCAAAAAGTAAGTACGATTCCCAAAACGAAGTGTTTTTAAGAAACGGGGGTTTCTTGGGAATAGATTTTCGAATAAAGGGAATCATTGTGTGCAACGTACGGCGTGTGAAGTTACTGACAATGAAATACAGGCAAACTCGTCAGTAACTATTGAAACACCCATTAGTGCTTCGAACAATAAAATAAAACTTTGTGATACACAGTTTTCTCGAAACTAAAGTGATGTAAATGGTAGGTTATGATATATCCTGATTAATTTACACATCCTAACAAGAGTGTTAGGTGAATGTGTGTGTTGTAAGATATGTGGATTAGTCAGTTTACGTGAAGGGAGTGAGGTATCAAATGGACTATCCAGGAAATTTATCATTAATTGTGTCAGTTGTAAATATACTCATTCAGTTTGAAATTCTGATAAGTATAAAGATAATTACTTTGAAGCAAATGTTAGGTGGTTTTATGGATGAGAGCTATTGGCAATGGACGCACTGCAGCAGAAACAATGTGTGCTGTGATGACTATGCCACGCCCGCCGTAAAATCGACAAGTATGCTGGATTTATTGCAGCTGCTCTGGAATCTTATGCATGTGAGTCAATGAAGGGTGCTGCAAACGAAGCTGTTGAAATAAATAATGGCATGACTTACATACCAATATATTTTGATGTCACTTAGGCAGAAGCGCAGCTACGTTTCTAAGAATTCTGTTGCTACGGTGACCCATGTGGATACTGAAAATGGGGTAATAGATTACCAGATTTAAGCCGAACACTGTTATAAGTGTAAATCAGGGAATGAAGAAGGACATATCTGGGACAGAAATTATGAAGGAACGAGTGGTGGTATGGAGGCCTCTGCAGGTATTGAAATTTTTAGTCGATATGTGAATGAAAGGGGAGTGTATTACTCTAAGTTCTTAGGTGATGGAGACTAAAAAGTATATAACAGTGTAGTAGCCGCTCAGCCTTAGGGTGAGAAGATTGTCACAAAATTGGAACGTGTTGGTCATATCCAGAAGACGATGGGCACCGGGTAGAAGAAGCTGAAACGAAGTTTGAGAGACAAGAAACTTTCTGATGGTAAAACCATAAGAGGCAGGCTGACAGACAAAATGATTGAACTATAGCAGTATTGTGTGATGGCCATTAAAATGATATTGAGGACTTGGAAATGAAGCAGGCAGTATGGGCCACCTTCATCCACAGACTAACTGAAGAAAAACCAGTACACCCCCTTTGCCCTTCTGGAGCTGATTCATTGTGCAAACGGTTCAAATGGCTGTGAGCACTATGGGACTTAACATCTGAGGCGATCAGTCCACTAGAACTTAGAACTATTTAAACCTAACTAACATAAGGACATCACACACATCAATGCCCGAGGCAGGATTCGAACATGTGACCGTACCGGTCCCGCGGTTCCAGACTGAAGCGCCTAGAACCACTCGGGCACACCGGCCAGCTGATTCATGGTGCAGTTACCGCAATGCCCAGTACTCAAACAGTTCATACAGCCATAAAAATTCCATCTCAGGAGCAGTCATGGCTATCATAAAAGCTACACTCCTGGAAATTGAAATAAGAACACCGTGAATTCATTGTCCCAGGAAGGGGAAACTTTATTGACACATTCCTGGGGTCAGATACATCACATGATCACACTGACAGAACCACAGGCACATAGACACAGGCAACAGAGCATGCACAATGTCGGCACTAGTACAGTGTATATCCACCTTTCGCAGCAATGCAGGCTGCTATTATCCCATGGAGACGATCGTAGAGATGCTGGATGTAGTCCTGTGGAACGGCTTGCCATGCCATTTCCACCTGGCGCCTCAGTTGGACCAGCGTTCGTGCTGGACGGCAGACCGCGTGAGACGACGCTTCATCCAGTCCCAAACATGCTCAATGGGGGACAGATCTTGCTGGCCAGGGTAGTTGACTTGCACCTTCTAGAGCACGTTGGGTGGCACGGGATACATGCGGACGTGCATTGTACTGTTGGAACAGCAAGTTCCCTTGCCGGTCTAGGAATGGTAGAACGATGGGTTCGATGACGGTTTGGATGTACCGTGCACTATTCAGTGTCCCCTCGACGATCACCAGTGGTGTACGGCCAGTGTAGGAGATCGCTCCCCACACCATGATGCCGGGTGTTGGCCCTGTGTGCCTCGGTCGTATGCAGTCCTGATTGTGGCGCTCACCTGCACGGCGCCAAACACGCATACGACCATCATTGGCACCAAGGCAGAAGCGACTCTCATCGCTGAAGACGACACGTCTCCATTCGTCCCTCCATTCACGCCTGTCGCGACACCACTGGAGGCGGGCTGCACGATGTTGGGGCGTGAGCGGAAGACGGCCTAACGGTGTGCGGGACCGTAGCCCAGCTTCATGGAGACGGTTGCGAATGGTCCTCGCCGATACCCCAGGAGCAACAGTGTCCCTAATTTGCTGGGAAGTGGCGGTGCGGTCCCCTACGGCACTGCGTAGGATCCTACGGTCTTGGCGTGCATCCGTGCGTCGCTGCTGTCCGGTCCCAGGTCGACGGGCACGTGCACCTTCCGCCGACCACTGGCGACAACATCGATGTACTGTGGAGACCTCACGCCCCACGTGTTGAGCAATTCGGTGGTACGTCCACCCGGCCTCCCGCATGCCCACTATACGCCCTCGCTCAAAGTCCGTCAGCTGCACATACGGTTCACGTCCACGCTGTCGCGGCATGCTACCAGTGTTAAAGACTGCGATGGAGCTCCGTATGCCACGGCAAACTGGCTGACACTGACGGCGGCGGTGCACAAATGCTGCGCAGCTAGCGCCATTCGACGGCCAACACCGCGGTTCCTGGTGTGTTCGCTGTGCCGTGCGTGTGATCATTGCTTGTACAGCCCTCTCGCAGTGTCCGGAGCAAGTATGGTGGGTCTGACACACCGGTGTCAATGTGTTCCTTTTTTCCATTTCCAGGAGTGTATTTACAGAGACCCGGCAAATCCTGAATTACTGAAGAAGTGTCTGCATGGTCAGACTCAAGATACCAATGAGTAGTTCAATAATCTTATATGCACTTGCTTACCAAAAACTGTTGTTATTGGAATGAAGAAATTAAAGTGCAGGGTGAGTGATGCTGTTATTGCTTTTAATTGGTAGGATGAAAGTCCTACAGCGTATTGGAATTAATTCTAGAGCAAACTGCATCAGAGAACTTTAACGGAGGCACAAGTTTCGCATTGATAAAGCAGAGTATGCAGTACAATTGGTCACTAACGAGTCCAGAAATAAAAAAAAGCAGAAAAAGTTGGAAAAAGATCAAGAAGATGATATACACTATGGTGCATGGTTCTTCTGAGTGACTAACAATTAAAAAAAATTGAGCATACATTAAGTGAGTTACAGTTTTGAAACCTTAGAAGCCGTTACTGAAAATTTACATTTTCTGTTGCATTTTTCCCTAAATCTCAGAAACCGCTTCGAGTAGAGTACTGAAATTTTCTGGGAGTAGTAACATACAATTCCTGAGTCCACTGAAATGAAAGAGGAAAATAATGTTATGTATAATTAAAATTATTTGGGATAACGTGAAAAAGGGTAAACAAAGTTTTAACTGTCTAATTACAAAATTTAATTTTTGAAAGCAGTGGTTGAAATGGAATTATTGTAGTTCAGTAGACTCAGAACATTTAGTTTAATATCCTGTAAAAGTTTCATGTCAATGGCTACAGTGGTTCTTCAAATACAGGGAAGGCAAGTCACTAAATTTAACATTGCCAGGATAGTGCGTTCCAGCTCCCCTTAAAGGAAGAGTCGCTATGTGAACGACCTAGGACTACAATATCTGAAGTATCGGTAACAACTGACATTCTACACCACAGTACTTCAACTCGTAGTCTAGCCACACAGATTGTGACCTTCTTTTCCTAGGTGATTACATTCGACCCGCATTTCAATCCGAGGTTGTGCTCCTTCCACCCTCTACAGCCGGCCGGTGTGGCCGAGCGGTTCTGGGCGCTTCAGTCTGGAACCGCGCGACCGCTACGGTCGCAAGTTCGGATCCTGCCTCGACCATGGATGTGTGCGATGACCTTAGGCTAGTTAGGTTTAAGTACAGGGTTATTACAAATTATTGAAGCGATTTCACAGCTCTACAATAGCTTTACTATTTGAGATATTTTCACAATGCTTTGCACACACATACAAAAACTCAAAAAGTTTTTTTAGGCATTTACAAACGTTCGATATGTGCCCCTTTAGTGATTCGGCAGCAGCATGTTGCCGTCAATGAGTTCGAAAGCATCGTTGATGCGAGCTCGCAGTTCTGGCACGTTTCTTGGTAGAGGAGGTTTAAACACTGAATCTTTCACATAACCCCACAGAAAGAAATCGCATGGGGTTAAGTCGGGAGAGCGTGGAGGCCATGACACGAATTGCTGATCATGATCTCCACCACGACCGATCCATCGGTTTTCCAATCTCCTGTTTAAGAAATGCCGAACATCATGATGGAAGTGCGGTGGAGCGCAATCCTGTTGAAAGATGAAGTCGGCGCTGTCGGTCTCCAGTTGTGGCATGAGCCAATTTTCCAGCATGTCCAGATACACGTGTCCTGTAACGTTTTTTTCGCAGAAGAAAAAGGGGCCGTAAACTTTAAACCGTGAGATTGCACAAAACACGTTAACTTTTGGTGAATTGCGAATTTGCTGCACGAATGCGTGAGGATTCTCGACCGCCCAGTTTCGCACATTGTGTCTGTTCACTTCACCATTAAGAAAAAATGGTGCTTCATCACTGAAAACAAGTTTCGCACTGAACCCATCATCTTCCATGAGCTGTTGCAACCGCTCCGAAAATTCAAAGCGTTTGACTTTGTCATCGGGTGTCAGGGCTTGTAGCAATTGTAAACGGTAAGGCTTCTGCTTTAGCCTTTTCCGTAAGATTTTCCAAACCGTCAGCTGTGGTACGTTTAGCTCCCTGCTTGCTTTATTCGTCGACTTCCGCGGGCTACGTGTGAAACTTGCCCGCACGCGTTCAACCGTTTCTTCGCTCACTGCAGGCCGACCCGTTGATGTCCCCTTACAGAGGCATCCAGAAGCTTTAAACTGTGCATACCATCGCCGAATGGAGTTAGCAGTTGGTGGATCTTTGTTGAACTTCGTCCTGAAGTGTCGTTGCACTGTTATGACTGACTGATGTGAGTGCGTTTCAAGCACGACATACGCTTTCTCGGCTTCTGTCGCCATTTTGTCTCACTGCGCTCTCGAGCGCTCTGGCGGCAGAAACCTGAAGTGCAGCTTCAGCCGAACAAAACTTTATGAGTTTTGCTACGTATCTGTTGTGTGTCGTGACCATATGTCAATGAATGGAGCTACAGTGAATTTATGAAATCGCTTCAATCATTTGTAATAGCCCTGTAGTTCTAAATTATAGGGGACTGATGACCTCAGATGTTGAGTCCCATAGTCCTCAGAGGCATCTGAATCATCCTCTCATCCTTTTTTCTGCGCACGTATTCCGCTGCCCACATTATAGTGAATCATGGAGGGTACCCTCTAACACTACTAATCATTTCACTCGCAAATAGAGTGAGGGGAAAGCCACTGTCTATATGCCTCAGTACGAGCCCTAATATCTCTAATCGCACCTCCGTGGTCGTTACGCGAAATGTACGTTGGCTGCAGTAGAAGCGTTCAGCAGTCAGTCGACAATGTCAGTTCTCTAAATTTTCTCAATAGTAGTTCTCCGAAAGAACGCCGCATTCCCTCCAGTTATTCCCATTTGGCTTCCTGAAGCATCTTCGTGATACGTCTGTGTTTTTCAAACTTAGCGGTAAGAAATCTATCAGTTCGCCTCTGAATTGCTGTGAAGTATTGCTTTAATCCTAACTGGTGCGAATGACAAACACTCGAACAGAACTTATAATGGGTCGCACTAGTGCCCATTATGCAGTGTCCTTTGCAGATGAGCGATAATTTGCTAAAATTCTCGCAATGAACCGTGGTCGACCATTCGCCTTCCCTACTACAACCCTTACACGGTCACTCCATTTAATACCGATGTGCAAAGTTACGCCAAGATCCAGAATGAGATCTTCACTCTGCAGCGGAGTGTGGCTGATATGAAACTTCCTGGCAGATTAAAACTGTGCGCCCGACCGAGACTCGAACTCGGGACTTTGCCTTTCGCTGTGAATACAGGACGTGAGTCGTGCTTCGGTGGCTCAGATTGTAGAGCACTCTCCCGCGAAAAGCAAAGGTCCCGAGTTCGAGTCTCAGTCGGGCACAGGGTTTTAATCTGCCAGGAAGTTTCATATTTACGCGAAGATGTTTAATGGGCCTGACTGTGTCAAACAGTACACTAGCAATACCGTATTCGAACATTATGGGATTGTTTTCCTACATCTGCATTAACTTACATTTTCTGACATTTATAGCTAGCCGCCTTTCATGGCAAGCATTTCTAAGTCGTCTTGTATCCCCCTACAGTCACTCAACGGTGACACCTTTCCGTACACCATAGCATCATCGCCAAACAACCGCTGACTACTCTTTGCCCTATCCGCCAGATCATTCTTGTAGAGAAAATAGCAGCCGTCCTGTCACACTTCCCTGAGGAACTACTGACTATACACTTGTCTCTGACGAACACTCGATATCGACGACAACATGATAGGTTCTGTTACTTATGTAGTCTTCTACACACTCACATACCAGCCAGCCTATTCCGTAATCTTGTACCTTCGCTAACAGTCGGCAGTAGGGCGCCGTGTTAAATGCTATACGGTAATCTAGGAATGAGCCATGTTTCACAATATCTCATGTGAGAAAAGGACAAGCTGAGTTTCACAATAGTGATGCTTTCTAAAAAGAGCTGAACTGCGGACTGAAGCCGTTCCGTCTCAAGGAAATCCTGAGACAATTCTCAACGATTTTACAGCAAAGCGATGTCAAAGATATTGGTCTGTAATTTTGCGGGTCCGTTCTTTTACCCTTCTTACGTTCAGGAGTCACCTGCGCTTTTTTCCAGTCGCTTAGGACTTGGCGCTCGGCGCAAAAAGACACAGAAAACTACCCTCCCTTATACAGCCTTTAGTTGAAACGCACGGTAAGCATAAAACAGCGTGACCTATAAACGCTGTAATATTTCTTTACCAACAGAGCTGTACAGTCATGAAACTATTTGACCTCGCAGCCAACGTCGTGAGAACGTGGTGAATAGTTAATCAGTGGAAAAATTTCCCGCGAAAATCAAAACTTTTCGGTTCGACTTCCAGACCAGAAACATTTTTAACCTTCCGTGTCGATTAAATCGTGTGCCCTGTCCGCAGTAGGTTGACAATGACTTCTGCAACCCTTAGTTTCCTCCGTTCTTTGGCTTGGTGAAACACTCAGTTACAAAATATACTGGAGCTGGGCAACCTTTAAGATTCTACGGCTATCTATTACACACATTTGTATATTATTTTTTTTAACATGGCGTGAATCTATAGAAAGTGTCGATAATAATGGTAAAGCAAAATATTTGTCACCTTGAGAAGGTATATACACTACTGGCCATTAAAATTGCTACACCACGAAGATGACGTGCTGCAACGCGAAATTTAACCGACGGGAAGAAGATGCTGTGCTATGTAAATGATTAGCTTTTCAGAGCATTCACACAAGGTTGGCGCCGGTGGCGACACCTACAACGTGCCGACATGAGGAAAGTTTCCAACCGTTTACTCATACACGTCTCGATCCCTGAGTCAACAGATTGGGACGTTTGTAAGACAACAACCATCTGCACGAACAGTTCGACGACGTTTGCAGCAGCGTGGACCATTAGATCGGAGTCCATGGCTGCGGTTACCCTTGACGCTGCATCACAGACAGGAGCGCCTGCGATGGTGTACTCAACGACGAACCTGGGTGCACGATTGGCAAAACGTCATTTTGTCGGGTGAATCCAGGTTCTGTTTACAGCATCATGATGGTGGCATCGATGTTTGGCGACATAGCGGTGAACGCACTTTAGAAGCGCGTATTCGTCGTCGCCATACTGGGGTATCACCCGGTGTGATGGTATGGGGTCCCATTGGTTACACGTCTCGGTCACCTCTTGTTCGCACTGACGGCACTTCGAACAGTGGACGCTACATATCAGAAGTGTTACGACCCGTGGATCTACCCTTCATTCGATCCCTGCGAAACCCTTCATTTCAGCAGGATAATATACGACCCTATGTTAAAGGGCCTCTCTGGATACAGAAAGTGTTCGACTGCTGCCATGGCCAGCACATTCTCCAGATCTCTCACCAATTGAAGACGTCTGGTCAATGGTGGCCGAGCAACTGGCTCGTCAAAATACGCCAGTCACTACTCTTGATGAACTGCGGTATCGTGTTGACGCTGCATGGCCAGCTGTACCTGTACACGCCATCCAAGCTCTATTTGACCTATTTAGGCCGTTGTTTCGGCCAGAGGTGGTACTGGGCACTGATTTATCCAGATCTATGCACCCAAACTGCGTGAAAATGTTATCACATATCAGTTCTAGTATAATATATTTGTCCAATGAATACCGGTTTATCATCTGCATTTCATCTTGGTGTAGCAATTTTAATGGCCAGTAGTGTATTAACCGTGGGGAACGATACTAATCCGCCCTAACCGGAAAAAAACTTGTGGATTTTGGAAACTGAGACACGTAAGACACGGTTATAGTGAAGAATTTAACAGCTTATCACCTAAATTGTTTTCTTCTTAGCTTTGGAAGGGAGATCCAGGAGTACATTACAAGTGTAAGAGAAACGGGTACACAGAGAACCTAGCACAAAATTCGATGGAGCACCTTGAGGCGGTCCGTAGTCGGTTGCACAGAGGCTTGCTGTCGGTGAGATGAAGAGCGTGCAGCACCGAAATTTAAAGTAGGAAATAGCGGACCGGCGCACACAGAGGTGGAGGGGCCAGTGGATGTGGTGGTTTAGCACCGAGCGCACTGCAGGGCTTCGTCGAAGGCAGGTACGACGTGGTGTGGTGCCGAAGTATACTTTAAAGCTTGTAGCAGACAGCAACGGAAGCACCGCTCGGAGTGACCGCGCAGTTTGAGGCACCATGTCACGGATTGCGCTGCACCTCTTGCCGGAGGTTCTAGTCCTCCCTCAGGCATGTGTGTTAAGTTTTGTCCTTAGCGTTAAGTTAGTTTAAGTAGTGTGTGTAAGTCTAGGGACCGATGACCTCAGCAGTTCGGTCCCTTAAGAATTCACACACCTTTGAACCTTTTTGCAGTGGACGCCGAGCAATTTAGTGGCCTGTTGTTAAGTCGCCTTGCACTGAGTCACATGGAGAGACGGCGCTCGGCGTGGAGGAAGTTCCTTATTGCAGCGGGTTGAGTTGGCCCTTGTAGCCGTCCTGGGCTCCGGTTTCTTCATAAATTTAGACAACATTGTCTGTGGAGCGCAGCGAACTGGTGCTAACTTTGATTAAAACAACGGTCGAGATCGTAGCAACATTTGTTTATTATTACCTGTTTCGGCTTATTTTAAAGCCCTCCTCAGATCTTTTGGGCCTCCTATGGCTGGTTCTAGCATACTGTGTAAGATCGTGTTATCACGTGAAGAGCCGAGGAGCCGCCAACATCAGCCATAGGGGGCCTGAAAGATCTGAGGAGGGCTTTAACATTAGCCGAAACAACTAATAATAAAAAATGTGTTTGCGATATTGACTGTTGTTTTAATCAAGGAGGTATTTTGTTGATCGCTATAGTGAAATACGATCAATGCTAGCTTCTTTACTGGCTGTTACAGTTCTTCCGTGTGACTGAAAAGAACTGAGCTTTGCTTAGGCATGATATGAGTGACCATCTGCATGTTTGTAAAACTTCATGCATTGCCTCTGCTTTAATCGCTTTAGTGTGTTTTGTCCTCTTTCTAACAGCACTGAACGTTGTTAGTTTTATGTGAGATTTATATGTCAATGTGATGTCTGCTTTTAAAAAATCGGTCTTTACTTTTTATACGTGTGTCAAAGTTTCTTTTAAAGCTTTTGTGTTGAGTAAATTGAAAGTTATCTAAATAAATAAAAAGAAGACTGAAGTACTGTTTCTGTTTGCAACGTCTGAGCTGTAATAATAGCCGGTCGGGGTGGCCGAGCGGTTCTAGGCGCTACAGTTTGGAGCCGCGCGACCGCTACGATCGCAGGTTCGAATCCTGCCCCGGGCATGGATGTGTGTGATGTCCTTAGGTTAGTTAGGTTTCAGTAGTTCTAAGTTCTGAGGGACTGATGACCTCAGAAGTTAAGTCCCATAGTGCTCAGAACCACTTGAACCATTTGTAATAATAAATGAACTGTCGTAACGAAACTTGTGCTGTCGTAATGTGATACCAAAGCCACACTGCAGTGATGGTTAGGTGTCGTAACGTAAAGGGAAGTATTTCATACTGTAAAAGTTAACAAACTGACTGCAAGAATTTTGAACAGTATAAACTGCCTGAAAAATGAACTTTGACATGAAACCTACGATAATTAGCTTTGCAAACCTGATCACAGATCCCAGAACTAAAACTGATTTACAGCACTGAAAAATCTAGCTGTCTCTGAATGAAATAATGTGGCCCTGACTGAATTAAAAAAAAATTAGTCCTCGTGGTGCTACAGAAGAATGCTGAAGATTAGATGGGTAGATCACATAACTAATGAGGAGGTGTTGAATAGGATTGGGGGGAAGAGAAGTTTGTGGCACAACTTGACTAGAAGAAGGGATCGGTTGGTAGGACATGTTTTGAGGCATCAAGGGATCACAAATTTAGCATTAGAGGGCAGCGTGGAGGGTAAAAATCGTAGAGGGAGACCAAGAGATGAATACACTAAGCAGATTCAGAAGGATGTAGGTTGCAGTAAGTACTGGGACATGAAGAAGCTTGCTCAGGATAGAGTAGCATGGAGAGCTGCATCAAACCAGTCTCAGGACTGAAGACCACAACAACAACAACAACCTCTATTCTGTGCAAATCCGGATAACGCGGTGCAGTACTGCTCTGTCTTGCACGCCGCTATGCTAAAGCCGCAAATTACTATGTCTATACAGAGACACTCGTGAAGTGCAATGAGTTCTCTGTTAGTTTCAAATCGAAGTATTTTCGGAACACAATTGGTTCCTGTTCTACTTTTGAAAAAAACCATTATCAATTAAGAACTGTAACAGAAAGGTAGGTGGAAAAATGCTCTGCAATAATAAAAGAGTGACTTCAAAAAAATTACCTTTCAATTTCGCTTCACGTAAATAAAAGGTATCATTACTCCTCCTTCCCAGATCAGTTACCATTACATGATCATCTTAATTAAACAAATCGATAAATTGAGACTTTACATTTGAAACATAACTTTACAACGGCTTCCTCACTTTCACGCAGCTAACCACTATCTGCTACCGCGCCTTTTCACACACCAAAGATAATAAACTCACTTCTGCGATACAGCTTTACAAAGTCTCTGCTCGCTCACCATCGATTGAGATACCAAAATTATACATGACATCTATCAACATTTTACTGAGTTATCCTAAACGCTCAGAGTTCATCGAAACAGACGGTTGTTTAGTAACCCTTAATTTGTATTTATTGCTGATCACAGCCAATGTTCACTAATTGTTGTTGGACAGCTATTGCTAGAGTTCGAAGTAACAGATGAGTAATTTTGTGGCGCCATCAACTGACGCCGTGTATATTTGTTTAAAGTCGGGTTATAAAGTTGTCTTGCATACGAAAATATACTATTAATTATAGTTATTGCCGCTGTGTTGTACAATCCTGCGCCTGGTCGAGCCTGTTGTGTGCTTGTGAAATCATTATGTATGTTGTTACAGATTTGTTTTACAAGTTTCATACTACCAACCCGTAATCACTGTGTTCGTGATAAGGCAGGCGGCAGCTGTTGGCATAAAGTGGGCCTAGGGACATGTTGTGTCTGTTTGTAACAGTCTTTGTAATTAACGCATTTTTATGTAAGAGATTGTAATAAATTGAGGTGAATTTAAATTGTAGCCTCTGAGTTATGTTCCTACGCATTCCCGAGTTTGAACGTAATTTTGTTGTTTCTCTTGTGTTAAATATTGTCCTTGAAGTGCATTAAATTTATTGAAATTCAGTCCTGTATATATATAATTTACTGTAAAGTAAGTTTCACATTTTCATGGCCTATTTTGTTAATGAAAAAGGCGACAATTCAACCTGTTAACAATTATGTAGGTGCTACTATAATCAACCACAGAACACGACATCTGTAAAACTGTAGAAATAAAAAAATTAAAAACGTTGTAGGTGCCGACAAGGTATCAGTTTGTGCGCTAAACAGCGTTTATCAAGTACAGTCACGTTTCTCCACTTATTAATATAAAACGAGCTTTTAAGCCTTGTTCGAAAGTATATATTCGAGGAATTTAACACTTGTCTGCCAATTGCAGAGGGTTTCTGCAAGTGGGGCGCTGTAGCTTCTATGATTTCCAGATTCTCCCCTGGCTCATTACTGAGTTAGTATGGGGGCCAGACGGTGAATCGGACGTTCATAGAATCTACAACAACCCTTGAAGATGTCGTATACAAATATGGAACCAAATGTTGAGTTCCTCCAACAATGTTATTCGAATACGGCATAACTGATCGGGATATTTAACAATTGTTATAACTAATTCTCTGATTTTTGCAAATTGTGTTAGGTGAGAAATGAGACTATACCTTCCTGTGCCATCAGGTTATATGGATAGTTTATCCCTTGATCGCAGTGCAAGCAGGGTATTTGGAGACACCTCATCACAGAGCGGAAGTCTGCAGCAGCAGATATTAATGAAGCGACATGGTAAGCGGAAGCATTGTGCAACGACTCATTGACAGGTTAAGCGATTTTGTGATAGTTACACAAGCGCAATTGTAATATAAAACGCATAGATCGTTGTTTTATCATTTAAGCTGCAATATGGGGACGCCAGCAAGTCTTGTGGAACTAAGTAAAGCTGAATGTACACTAAAGAGACACTCGCCTAATATCGAGCAAGCAAAAGTGCCGCAACACGAATTGCCGTGGACTCGACTAATGTCTGAAGTAGTGCTGGAGGGAACTGACACCATGAACCCTGCAGGGCCGTCCATATATCCGTAAGAGTACGACGGGTTGGAGTGCTCTTCTGAAAAGCACGTTGCAAGACGTAACAGAAATGCTCAATAATGATCATGTTTGGAGTGTTTGGTGGCCAGCGGAAGTGTTTCAACTCAGAACAGTGTTCCTGGCGCCACTCTGTAGCAATTCTGGACGTGTGGGGTGTCTATTGTCCTGCTGGAATTGCCCAAGTACGTCGGAATGCGCAATGGACATGAATAAAGGCAGGTAATCAGACACGATGCTTACGTACGTGTCACCAGTCACACTCATATCAAGACATATCAGTGGTCCCATATCTCCCCAACTGCATGCGTTCCACACGATCACAAAGCCTCCACAAGCTTGAAATGTCCCCTGCTGACATGCAGGGTCCATGGATTCATAAGGTTGTCACCATATCCCTACACATCCATTTGCTCGATACAATTTGAAAGGAGACTCGTCCGACAAGGCAACAAGTTGCCAGCCATCAACAGTCCAATGTCGCTGCTGACTTTCCCAGGCGAGGCTCAAATAGTTCAAATGGCTGCAAGCACTGTGGGACATCATCTGAGATCATAGGTCCCCTAGACTTACAACTGCTCAAACCTAACTGAGCCGTGGCTGCCTCATGCTATGCGCTGGATTAAACCTTCGTTGCGATCCTGTGTTTAGTCTCCCGCGATTATCGCGGTTGCGCTGTTATCCTCTCTTACCGCGGGTGGCAGCAGCGGTGTGTATCGATATTCGCACCTTGAACTATCTTTGACCTGGCGCTTACAGTTTCCTGCTGGCCGGTGTGCGTCCAGTCGGTCGGTTGGAGTGGAGTTGCAAGGAATTCTCCGTGGGACGTAGTTAGGTCGGAGCCGCCGGCAGTCTCCATGCCGTGTCGGAGTATGGGGGGCTTTTCCTATTGCTACGAGGTCCGTGGCTCACCGACCCTGGATACGAAACTTGAGTTTTGATTCAACTTACCAGCAAGTCAAGACTGTTCACATTGAGTCGTTTGGAGTTCTAGGCGTTTCCGTCTGGAATCGCGCGAACGCTATGGTCGCAGGTTCGAATCCTGCCTCGGACATGGATGTGTGTGATGTCCTTAGGTTTGTTAGGTATATGTAGTTCTAAGTTGTCGGGGACAGATGACCTCAGATGTTAAGTCCTATAGTGCTCTGAGCAATTTGAAACATTTGTTCGGAATTCATTGTCGGCTATTGGGAAATTCCCGCTAGCAACAACGTGGTTTTCAAGTTGGAGAATTCTAGCCATCCTCCGGAGGAGTTTTACTGTATTTGGTTATTTGAATTGAAGTGCACCAGCGGAATCTTCTGCCTTGTGGCCGTTAACGTTCCAGTTAACTCCCCTGGCCGTTGGCGTAAATTTCAGGCAGTGTAGTTTCCTCACCGTGTTGTTGCTGTCGAGCACGGTGTGTAGTTTGACAGCTCCATGTATGATTGGTTGTGGGCGCCAATATCTTCTACGTTGTTACGTTGAACTCCCTTTTGTGCCCTGGTCGGCTGAAGTGGAACTTATCTTGTCGGTAGATCCGTTGACTGTCAGTCGGTTGGGTTGTCGTCCGACCGTGAAAGGTTGGCGCGACTGCCTGTCTCACCTAAACGAGCGTCAGTGTTAGAATTCCAGGCCGACCCTCAAACATCTGAGCGCCCTTGGGTTTACTTGGGTTTATTTGTTCTTGTTGTTTGTACTTGTAGGGCTTCTAGCCGGGTTTGTGTTTTAAATTAGAGTTGTTTTACTCTTAAGGCCTTCACCCTAGTTTACAGGACTGTTTCACGTAAGCCCTGTGGCATTCAAAATAATTTTAGTATTTTTAACTCTTCAGCTTTCAGCCGGTTTGAGATTCAGTTGTTTGTTCTTAAGGCCTAGAACCTAAATTAAAGAACCGTTTCAAGTAATGACTTTGGTATTTAAAAAAATTAATTTTTTGAACTAATAAGTGTTCGGTCTTCATTTGATTTGAATTGAACTTGTTTACTTCAGCCTAACTAACAACTGTTTGAAGTTAAGGCTTGCCTTTTAAATTTCTGATTATGCTTGCATTTTAAGTTATTGGCCTTGAGCAGTTTTTAAATTAAAGTGGCTTGTCCTAAAGAATAAAGCTGTATGTTCTTTTTTTAATTGCGGTCTTGTAATGTTTAATCAAATAATAAACTTCAATGTTCGAGTGTGACAGCCCCTTATTTTGGACCATTTCCACAATTTAAACTATCTGTCCCGTCCTGCGGGTTTAGCAGGGCGTCTCGCTAACTATCCTAAGGACTTCCATGACCAAGGCATGATTCGAACTTGCGACCGTAGAAGCCGCGTAGTGGCGGACTGAAGCTCCTAGAACCGCTCGACCACAGCGGCCGGCCCAGGTGAGGCGTAAAGCTTTGTGTCGTGCAGTCAACAAGGGTACACGAATGGGCCTTCGGTTCAGAAAGCCTATATCGATGACGTTTCGTTGAATGGCTCACACGCTGACACTTCTTGATTGCGAAGCATTGATATCTGTAACAACTTGTGGAAGGGTTGCACTTCTGTCACATTGTACGACTCTCTTCAGTCGTCATTGGTCCCGTTCTTGCAGGATCGCTTTCCGGCCGCAGCGATGATGTGATGTTTTACCGGATTCCTGATATTTACGGTACACTCGTGAAACGGGCGTATGGGAAAGTCCCCACTTCATCGCTACCTCGGAGACACTGTGTCCTATAGCTCGTGCACCGTCTGTTATACCACGTTCAAACTCACTTAAATTCATAACCTGCCACTCTAGCTACAGTAACGGATCTAACAACTGCGCCAGACATTTACATAGGCGCTGCAGACCGCAGCGCCGTGTTCTACCTGTTTACATATCTCTGTATTTGGGTGACCATGTCTACACCATTTTTTTGGCGCTTCAGTGTAGCACATCAATACATCTGTTCCTATTGTTTGTAATGTGATATTGCCTCCGACTGACCTTTCAACTGTCTTTCGGAGCCAATGATAGGACGACCAATAAGGTTTTTCACTGTAACAAACCGTGCTTGAGATGAACGACTTAGTATGTGGTCGATAAATGCAATACGTACACAAAAAAAGTAGGTGTACGAACGTAGAAACCGGTTGATGAAAAGCAGCGTACACTGTCTTCGTGAGAATCATGCATAATCAGGGACTCTGTTCTTAAAAACAGCCCTCACTTTTAAGGCAGCAGTAGTTTTCTTCTCTTCGTTTTATAACAGGATAAGCCTGGCTGCTTTGGAACTCTTTGCTCTCGGCGAAATCACAGAAATACAGGAATCGGAAAACTTATTCCAAGTTTAAAATGTTGGTGACAGGAATGCTACTGGCGGCAATTATCTGATACCAAAAGGAAGATTTTTGAAACTTTAAGCCGATGTGAAGAATTCGAGCAGGGATTCAAGCCTGTTATTTTCAGATCCCTCTCTCTCTCTTTCCCTTTTTTTCATTTCTTTTTTTTTTAATATCAGCTCTCGTAAGATATCCTCCACTTTCAAAACTACTCCTAGGCAGATGGGAATAGTGCAGGAGTATCCTAAATGGGTTTTCCAACGGCGCTTTTAGATTCGGTATTTGTCTAACCACCGAGGAAAACTTCTCGTAACCGTCAGGATAGCCAATCGTTTTAATGCAACTGGTTTCGGGATGGGTAGGTGCGCCAGCCGAGGATCGACTGCGCCCGGTGGATTAACGACGAACGATCAGTGTGCCGGTCATCCTGAAGGTGGTTTTAGGCAGATTCCCACATCCCACTGGGCTTATTCCCATATTCCGCCTCAGGTACACACTATGCAAACAATTAGAACACTATCCCACACTTGCACACAGAATTTACTCTATACGCAGACAGATTGGGGAAACTGTTTCTGTCACAACAGGTAGATAGTAGACTGGTGATCATAGCTGTTTGGTCACCTTAAACACCCAATGAGCATCAGCAAAGGACCTCCAAAACTTGGTCAAAATGACGGGTTCGATCTATCGACCTATAATTTGTTTCGGCGTCGATATATCACAATATATTAGGTTGATACGTAAGTTCGTAGCATTTTTGCCTTGCGTGTTTGTATTCCAGTTGCTATTGGTTTACTTATCAATCGCCGATTGTTATTTGTAATTCACTGCAACTATCTGAATTTACATTGTGTCATTTTGTCACTTGGAGGTACTGAGTGGGGATATGGGCGCAGAAAAATCGAGTTCCAAGTGGAGAAATCGGAACACTTTCGACACATTCTTCTGTTTGAATTCAGTAGAGGGATTACAGCAGCAGAGGCAGCCAGAAAAAATTGCGGCTTATATGGGGATAACGCCATTGGACACAGGATGGCAAGAAATTGGTTTTCTCGTTTCGAGAAGGATCGTTTTGACATTAGTGACTCTCCGCGTTCAGAAGAAAATTCCAGTTTTGACGAAGGTTTCTTAAACGCATTAATCAACAATAATCCCCGTCAGTGTATTCGGGAACAGGCAGAAGTGATGAACTGCGATCACTCCAGCATCTAGCTACATTTACATGTTATTGGGAAGGGTCAGAAATTGGATGTATGAGTACAGCAAGTTCTAAGCCAAAATTACAAAAATCAGTAGGTGGCTATATGTGCATCTTTGCTTGTTCGTCATCAACTGGCTTGTGAACAACACCTATCAATCATATCCTGTACCGTTACTGGTGACGAGAAATAGTGTGTTTACGCTAACATACGGAAAGGAAAGGAATGACTGAGCCGAAACAAAGGAGAAACTCCTCGTACAAAGATGCCGTAGGAAGATAATGTTATGCATCTGGTGGAGTAGCGACGGTGCAGTGTACTGCGAATTGCTTCCCCGAGGCGTAACCATCAGAGTTGACATTTATTGTCAACAACTCAGACGTGTTTCAGACGCAAACCAAGAACACCGTGAAAGGTGGCTACACTGAGCCACTGCGCCAGAGATTGCGCCAAAGAGTATTATTAAGCCGCCTACACAGTGCTTGGGGAGAGCTCGTAGTAGTCAGTGCCTGTCGAGGACTCGTGGTAGTCAGTGATTGTTAAGAGCTCGTAGCAGAGAGTGTTTGTTGAGATGTGCTAGCAGACAGTGCTTGCTGAGATGTGATACTGAAGAGTCTTGTTGAGATGTGGTAGTAGAGAGTCGGTGTGGAGATATATTGTAAGGATTAGAGTGCTTTTCATCAATATAAATTAAGGTAACAAATTACTTTTCCTTTTTTTTTCATTATTTCAATGTCCTGAATAATGCGTCATTACAGGTTCAGTCAACAAAGCATCTGGCTTGTGTTCTTGTATTAGAGTTGAATTCTGCTTTCCTTACGCAATTATAGTATTTCTAATTTTCTTTTGTCACGTCAGTATAATTGGTATTTAAAAATTCTTGTTTTGTTGGAGAAGAACCGTGCCAGATGTGTACGTTGACTCACACTCCCACACACAGAACAATTACACTTGTGCTTTGGTTTAGTAGGTTTTATAGTTGCTGGGGACTTAATTAATTAACTGTGTTAACGAAAATTTTTATTTCATTCTTTGTTGTTGTTCTTTGCAGTCAGATAGTCAGGGCCAACCGTTTACGAAACAGCGTAATCGGACTTACAGCTACTAAAAATATTCTCATTTTAAATAATTAAGCCCCCATGCACGTGGTGTAACGTCTAGAGAAACAAAAACAATATATTATGTAGTAATTAGAGAATTAGATGTATCATATTGTGTCATTGTATAAAATTATGTATTTTTTTATTATTTATTTCTGAAAACGTCTGCGTCGGCGAGTAATAAAACCGACACAGAAGATAAATGTTAAAAAGAGATTAAAAAAGGAACTAGTATATAATACGTGTTGAATATGAATGTCTTTGTCGTCTTAATTTGGAAGTTGTGCGAGTAAGATCTCCTGTTGTTGTCGTAGAGAACGCCAATGTAGCATTCTTTTGTCGAGACTAAGCAATGTACGCCATTACGTGTGAATTCACAAAGGTCTGTAATCACTGAGATATTTAAAGGTTTTAATAGAGGTGTTTAAATGAAAACTTGTATTATTTATTGTTAAGCTTGCTTGCATATTATCCCATCCTGTTGAGACATTTTTCAGTTATATAAATATTATCTGTGGTGCTGAGCTGCGTGGAGAACGAAGAGCCGCTGCCGCGGCGTATTTAAACGACTTACAATATAGTCGAGCATACCGCAAGGAAGCGGTAAAATAATAGTAAAAATAATATTATTTCTTTTAGCTCCCAGACTGGCAGTGAAGATCAGCAGATTTTATGATGTGTTGCAGATTGACGCGGGCTGCTGATAGGATATAATTTACAGTGCAAAAAAATTTAATGTACCTTCAGAATCTGATAGGAATCTTGCTGTGCTCCGTTCTGATCTGGCAAACTTTATAGTGACAACGTATTTTTTAATGAGAGTCTCATGTTCTTGGGCTAGTCGTGGTATGAAATAGCATTTTAACGAGAAATAAAATCCACTGCGAACTTGTGTTTTTGAACGATCACACGAACTGTAACATCAGTGTTCATAACAAAGTAATTTCAACTTTTAATCACTATGAAGTAGGGAAGATATATATTGATTCTTAGCATGAGTTGCAGTTACGAAAAATCGTTCCTTAAATTGTAGGCCAGATACAGAACAATAAGGCTTCCATATATACATTTTATTCCGCTAAAAGGTAATGACGATAAAGAAAAGAAAAGCACAGCATTGCTAAAAGTATTTCACGTAACTCTTTTCGTAAATGTGTTGTTACAAAGAGAATAAATAAACCAAAGAGCAACAATTTTACAATCCGCGAGAGAGTTGGACGTGAAAGTGGCGACCGCTGCTTCGGATCGTCCCTTGGAATCTTCTGATTGTAAAAATAGTAGACCGTAGTATTGTTGTAGTAATTTGAGTTTAGAGATTGTAGTCTGTATTGCATGTGTAGATTTGGTAATTGTCATTCTGCTAATGGTATTTTTTTCTCAGAATTTGATTTGTTTTCTTGTATACGCGTTTGACAATCTAGTGCAATTATTTCAATTGTTCGATTAATCGTGTTTGAGGGAAACAATTCATGTAAATGGTATTGTTGGAGATAAAGAGTCATTGTGTGTAATTTTCGTACAGTGACCAGTTTTGTATATTTTGTAAATGATTACGCGATCAATGAATAAGGCAAAAATGATGGATAGTGAGAATGACGAAATTGTTAACATGGCGAACTCGCCAACAGAGGAAAACAGTATCATGAATAATGAAGTGGAAAACAATTTAATCAGTCGAGAAGATAGTCCGGAACCATTTCAAAATTTTTCTCAATCAGAAAATTCACATAATACGAGATTAACGATAGAAGATTCTGGAATAGTATCGAACATAGATAGCTTTACAGCTATGACAAAGGAAACTGGTTTTGCGGGAAATGTTAGGGGCGAAAAGAATTCTGAACCATTTAATATGGAGCAGTTGATGGGTGCAACATTAAATTTGGGATCACAGTTACGATCTGAATTAAAAACAGAGATGGGAACATTGGCAACATGGTTAGACTCACAAATGGAAACACGGATGGGAACAATGGAAACTCGGTTAGGATCTGAATTTTAAAACAGAGATTGGAACAATTAAAACAGAGATGGGAACTTTGTAAACACGGTTAGATTCACGAATAGGGACATGTTTCAAAAATATGAAAGATGAATTAAAGAAAGAAATCAGAGAAGAAGTACAACCGATTTTGAATGCTCACAATAATAGATTATTTGCAGTAGAGATTAGACAAAGGGAACAGGATAGAGAACAGGAAGAAAGAGATCGCGTGATAGTACAGAAATTTTCAGAGTTAAATTTACAGCGTGCAAAAGATAAGGAAGAAATATTTGAGAGAATCGAGGAATCCGTACCAAATGACAGATTAAATAACCTAACACAACAGTATGAACAGTTAACTACCAAATGTGTTAATACTGAAACCCGAGTCGCGACACTTACGGAAGATGTAAATAAGCAGAAAGAAAAAATAGGTGACTTATCGGAAAGAGTTGAGGAGATTTCAGATAAATTGACAAGTCTTAGTTTAAATGGGGAGAGAGATTCAGATGATACAGCACCATTGCCATTTGCAGAAACCGAAGAGTACCAGAACATAAATAAGCATGTTGAAAATCGGGGAAAATTTAATGAACGCGTTAAAAGGGAAGTTGAGGCATTACGAAAGCAAGTCAAACAGATCGAAGGCGAAATTGTAGGAAAAGGCAGCAAAAGAAATTTGGAATCACAGATAACAGAGGGGTTTGAAGAAAATAATTTGTTTCATTTACGGGATGCGACAAGAGAGCGCCAGGCGCGCGAACTTGACAATAATCGTCATTGGGACTGGGACAGATGCGGTAGGTCTTTGTCGCCACGAGGCGAAAACTTTGACTATAAACACTTTTTGACTGTTCGGAAATTTAAGATCTTCCGCAATTCTAAGAATGACATACATCCATGTTCATGGCTAGATCAATTTACGTACGCACTTCCGCCAAATTTGCCACTAAGTCACAAACTGGAAATTATGTGCGGCTATTAAGGTCCTCAGGGGATTCACTACTCTAAGTGAATGTGTGCCGTAGCGAGCATAGGGCCCCGAGCTGTAGTGGTGCTATTTCCTTTTTAGTTTTCTGCACCGCTGCCTACTCTTTTACTATTCTTTGCATCTGTCAAACCAACTCTTCGACTATCAATCTATCTAGAGAGTAAGTAAACAATAACCGGATACGACTAATTTACCTAAATGTGCTTTCGGAAATTACCATGTGGACTTACTGTATCTTCATCAGCATTCATTCGTAGCTTAAATGAAATTTTACCTGTTTATCTTCGTAACAATATTACTTCATATGTTGACGACATTCTTATTGCTAAACATTCTTGGAGTGAGCACAACAAAATTTTGGATTCATTATTACGTATTTTAGCAAGAGTTGGCATTACAGTGAACTTGGAAAAATCTGAATTTGGTCGTTCTCAGGTGAAATTTCTCGGTCACATTATTTCTAAAGAAGGTATTCTTCCTGATCCAAAAAAAAACTAGACGCTATTCGTAATTATGCTGTTCCTACCACAAAACGTGAGGTTCGTAGTTTCCAAATTTTTGTGGAATGATATACTTTTAAAAAAATTTTGTGGAATGACATACTTTTGAGAAACTAACAGCTAGATGTAAACATGCGGAGAGTACAAGGATACCGCGCTGTGTTTTGGCGGCGGCACATACTCAAAGCAACAGTAAAGTCTGCGCGCCGCACAAGGCAGTCGTTGACCGCAAACAATTGCTTCCTACGTCACGCGCCTACAGCTGATCGAGCGCTCAGTGCGAATGCACTGACAACCGTAAGCAAATACACAGTTTAATTTCTCCGACTAAATTCAGTATAAAGCTATAGTGACTTGATGAATTATGTTATTAACATTCAGTATTTTTCAGGATACGGTTCTATAAAATATTTAAGAACTTCAGGTAAATTCTGTGCGTATCCGACGTTAAGACGACTTGCTATCGAGAAATTTTCAGGAAGAATGTAATTTCCAAGAAGAAACTAATAAACTAAAAAAAGGTAACTATTAATTGAGTTCATTTTTCAGGTAACATATTTCCACTTAGGTACGTACTTTAGACGTAATTTGCTGCTCCCGATTACGTGATTCATACTTTGTGCTAATTTCCTGTTCTATGAAATTACTTGTGAAGCGACGTGCTTGCGTTGGTTAACTGATTTTGACAATGATTATTAATTAACTGGGTTGTAACTTGTGTATATTATGCATCACTTGGCTGCACTGCTTTTTCACTGATGTCATATTTTTTAATTATGTGCCTGCTGTGTTTATTTATTTAAATTATAATTGTCACCTGATTTATTGTGCTGATGTGGTTAGGTATGTAAGTTATACTTTGTGATTTATCTGCTTGCTCCTTCATGTTTACTTATTAAGATTACATATGAACACTTATTTGCTTATGCTGGTATGATGCTAATGACCTGTTTGCTGCTGTGCGTATGGATTGCATATTAATACATATCTGTTGTTGTCATAACTACTCTTTAATTTGGTGTATAGAAATGCTGATATACTGTGTACAAACAGAGAGTTTAGGTCACACTATTGGATTAATTATAGATTGTTCGCTTGGCAGAGCCTCGTTGTAAGAATTGTGCTGCATCCACTTGTTGATATTCTGTTCTCTACTGGTATATTTACTCGCTATTGCTTGTTTTGCTTACGCTCAGTGCCTTATATTTTTAAGATAAGAAAATGAACTGCTATAATTCGACGAACGACATTGGTACAAGGAACTTCATAGAAGTCACATGAGCTGGAGGTTTTATGAAAGCTGTATAAATGTATGCTAATAGGAAGGAAGCTAACGACATGACATACCAAAACTAGGTTTAGACCATTGACAGTTATTACACTGCATTTTTCGTGAGCAATTGAAATAGGAAGTGACACTTGACACAAGAAATACTCCACATGTTTGCTTCTGTTTGCCATAATTCTTGACGTGGTGTACACACTGTGAAATATTATGATCATTCACACTCTGTAATCGTACTTAATTACTGAGAGTTATTCGAACTAAGTCTGTTAGAGGTCATGTATGCATTTCTTTGCTTATAATTCATAATGAGTAGAAGATTTGGGTCAGATGGATTACACAGAGGTTGTGTGTTGACAATGTGTCTTCAGATTGTATGGGATGATGAGGTTTGCATTAGGATTTTATCTGTACTTGTTCGAGGAGACTGACTAGAGGAAAGAGTTGTTATGGAAGTGAAATGATAATGGTAATAAGGTTTATATGTATCGACGTATTGAAGAGGTATTATTTAGGTATTATTGAGATTATGTGAAGTTGATGATTATTGGAGTTTTGGTGGACAAGAGGTAAGGTAAATGCTATTGATGATAAGATTTATATGAATCGACGTAAGAGGTATTATTGAAGTATTGATATTATGTGATGCTGATGACTATTGGAGTTTTGGTGTATAAGAGGTAAAGTAAGTGAGGAGCATATTTTTTTGTTGGTCTATATGGAACAAGGAGGATGAAGATAGCAGACTAGAACACTTAAGTGGAAAGAAGATTGCCTACACACACACTTTGTTAAATCAATAAGCAGTATATACTTTTTTTTTTTTTGGAGAGAGGAAGTAATTGCGTATCTTGGCTCACTGACGGTTGTTCAGCAACCGTACATTTTGATCTGGCTTGGCAAACATTGGTCTTGACATGATGACTATGACGTTGACTTAACTATTATTGACTGTTATACATTGCTGCCACTACTACTTGATACACATGATGAACATGAAATTTTGACAGAATTGCATTTACACAGTTAACACTATTCAATTACACAGTAGTATTTAATGTGGATGAAAGATGAGTGAGTGTGTTTTGTGTGTTTTCCTTTCCTAATCCTACCCACCTATCTCCTAAATATTATTTTATTTGTATGTAGTGGCTTGCACTGACACCCATAAATATTATAGGTTTACTGATATTTGAGTACTTGTAATAGTTAATATGACAATTATCTGATATCATTTGTGTGTTTATTAGAATTTGTATGTTTAGTGTAAGAGCATTGTAAAAGCATTTGTATGTGTATTCAAACTATTGTACATGCTTGAACTGTCTGATTAGTGATGGTGAATATTATGAACTGTTACCTGCACTTTTTTTTAACATAATGGGTGCCACTTAGGAATGATTAATTTCTGCTGATGAACTGTGTGATCAGTGATAGTTGGACTGTTACTTGTACTTTTTCTACATGATTGGTGCCACTAGGACATGTTTAATTTCTGCTAATAAACTCTGATGAACAGTGTGATCAGTGATAGTGAATATTATGGACTGCTCTCTGGACCTGCTCATCATTGCTAGGTGCAACTGATGTACTGCTTCTGCTGAAATGGTGTCACTTGTTGGTGTCTGCACCTGCTCAACATTACTGGGTGCACAGATGGAGCTACTTCTATGGAAATGATGTCACTTGTCGGTGTCTGCACCTACTCAACATTGTTGGGTGCCACTGTTAGAACTGTTTCTACTGAAATGATGTTACTTCTTGCTGTCTGCACCTACCCAACATTGCTGGGTGCCACTGTTGGAACTGTTTCTACTGAAATGATGTTACTTCTTGCTGTCTGCACTTACTCAACATTGCTGGGTGCCACTGATGGATTGCTTCTACTGAAATAATGTCACTTGTTGCTGTGTGTACCTGCTCAACTTTACTGGGTGCCACTGATGAACTGCTTCTACTGAAATAATGTCACTTGTTGCTGTGTGTACCTCTTCAACATTGCTGGGTGCCACAGATGGAACTGCTTCTACTGAAATAATGTCACTTGTTGCTGTCTGCACCTGCTCAACTTTGCTGGGTGCCACTGATGAACTGCTTCTACTGAAATAATGTCACTTGTTGCTGTCTGCACCTGCTCAACATTACTGGGTGCCACTGATGGACTGTTTTTTACTGAAATAATGTGACTTGTTGCTGTGTGTACCTGCTCAACACTACTGGGTGCCACAGATGGAACTGCTTTTACTAAAATGATGTCACTTGTTGGTGTTTGCACCTGTTGACCATTGCTGGGCTGGAATTATCAACTATTTGTTGTTTTTTTTTTTTTTTTTTTTGAATAATGAAATGTATTTTATGTGAACATTTGTATAAACTGATTTTTTGTGTATTGTGTAAACTATTACGTAAAGCCACATGTATGAAAGAATTTGTATTGCCTACTGTATTTTATATATTAGGTTATTGAAAGGTCAGTGCAAAGCCAAAAATTTTAACTAATTATGTGATATTTAGGTGTTAATATTATCTTTTATTTTTGTCTGTATTTTTGTGGACGAATTTGGTGGTATTTTCACCACCAATGCTGGCAAAAATACCATCAAATTCTGGACTGTGGAGGAGGGGCATATGAAAGGTGGCTACACTGAGCCACTGCGCCAGAGATTGCGCCAAAGAGTATTATTAAGCCGCCTACACAGTGCTTGGGGAGAGCTCGTAGTAGTCAGTGTCTGTCGAGGACTCGTGGTAGTCAGTGCTTGTTAAGAACTCGTAGCAGAGAGTGTTTGTTGAGATGTGCTAGCAGGCAGTGCTTGCTGAGATGTGATACTGAAGAGTCTTATTGAGATGTGGTAGTAGAGAGTCGGTGTGGAGATATATTGTAAGGATTAGAGTGCTTTTCATCAATATAAATTAAGGTAACAAACTACTTTTCCTTTTTTTTTTCATTATTTCAATGTCCTGAATAATGTGTCATTACAGGTTCAGTCAACAAAGCATCTGGCTTGTGTTCTTGTATTAGAGTTGAATTCTGCTTTCCTTACGCAATTATAGTATTTCTAATTTTCTTTTATCACGTCAGTATAATTGGTATTTAAAAATTCTTGTCTTGTTGAAGAAGAACCGTGCCAGATGTGTACGTTGAGTCACACTCCCACACACAGAACAATTACACTTGTGCTTTGGTTTAGTAGGTTTTATAGTTGCTGGGGACTTAATTAATTAACTGTGTTAACGAAAATTTTCATTTCATTCTTTGTTGTTCTTTGCAGTCAGATAGCGTAATAATACTAGTCAGGGCCAACCGTTTACGAAACAGCGTAATCGGACTTACAGCTACTAAAAATATTCTCATTTTAAATAATTAAGCCGCCACGCAACCGTTCACGATGATGGCATGAAGTGATGGTACTCCACGATAAAGCCAGCCCGCATTCTCCTAGAGCGGCAAAGAACACTATACACCTTATTTACCTGATGTTGCGCCCTCAGATTTTCATCTTTTCGCTCTCTGTCAAACAACTTTCAAAGAACTCACTTTCCGGAAGAAAAGGTGCTCCGAACATGGCTTGATATGTTCTTCGCCTCAATATCACGTGACCTGTGCAGTCGCGGAATCGAAAAATTACTCCAGCGTTGACAGACTGTTTTAAATAGTGAAAGAGAATACATTATTGAATTCTAAAGTCTCTGTTATTTTTAACTTTTGTGTTAATTAAACTTATGGGAAAAGGCTATGAACTTATAAACCAGCCGAATACTAACAATTGCGTGTACCAAAGTATTAATTTGTTGTGCTTGCAATATACTAATAGAATTTGTCTACAGAGGTATGACGTCAGCTTAGTCCTGAAGGAAGAAAATTTGGGTTCCGGAGATATCTAGAAAGTGGGAAGGGAGTACTGCTCTTAAGAGTTAGCTTAAAAGATAGGTTGCTGAAGGCATCTGAAATTCCAGAATTGTCGCGAAAAAAAATCAGAGAAGAAAAGGTTTCTGCAATTCGTATAGAAATCTGACAACTCTTATAGTATACAAACGACATTAATGTGAATCTGGAGCTGAGAAGTGAGACAGGATTTTAATGTATCCCCCTTGACATTCTATTTGCAAATGAAGGTAACACTAGATAAAAATGTGGAAAATAATTACAGCCCATGGAGAAGATATAAAAACAGCATGGTCTCCAAATGGTATCGTAAATATACCTGATAAATGAAATGACTCTGGTGTTCAGCTGAATGGAATAGATACTGTCTTGAAAAGCCTTTATAAAATGCGACAGAAGTTAAATAAGGATAATGGAGCTTAGTCGAAGAGTGTGAGAATGCGGAAGAACGAGCGAGGATATTAGATACAAACAGAAACAAGAAAAATTTTTCTGAAAAATAAAATTGCATCAGGTTGGAAATTAAAGTTCATGTTCGTTCTTGTTAGAAAGTGTTAATTTGGGTATAGTCTTACAGTAAAGGGAAAAATGCGGTATAAAGTGCACAGTTGAGAACAGAAGATAAGCTTCTGAATTGTGATTTTAGAGAAAATATCAGTTGGGTGGATAGAGTAACTTGTGAAGAAATACTGAATATAATAAGGGAGAAAAGAAATTATTTATGACACAGTATATAAAAAGTGATAGGTTCTTATGATCCGTCCTGAGCCATTAAGGAATAGTTCCAGGGTAATGGAGACCGCACTAGGGCAACAACGGTTCACTACAGTACGCATATGCTAGTGAGTGTGGACCGCAGGTGTCATGCAGAGATGAAGCGAGTTGTACAGAATATAAGTCTTCCGATTAACAAATCACGATTAGCAAAATGTAAGTGGCTTATGTTGAAACGAGTTGCGATGCGATAAACTGATTAACTTGCCAGCTCTGGCTAGCGAGAGATTCTCATACTACTGGTGATTGATATCTAGTGTTGTGATACATGGAAAATTTATAAAGATGAAAGTAAACCCTTCGTGGGCCTCTCTGCATTGCTGACGACTAAATAACAATCGATGGTAGTGAGGTGTTCCTCGTGCGGAAGTGAACAAATTAAATTCCAATGCATTAACTAATAAAATAGATATGTAGTGGATCTGCATTCTGTTTAAGCTTTTATATGGGTATTTTTATGGAGTCGTTCCTTTTTAAGAAAAAAAGTTTATTTTTAGATACGTTTAATAGTCAGGGGTGAAGATCGACGGCAAGGATTGTTTACGACGAACGAAGGTAACTGTTCGATTTTCCGCATGACCCACGTCTACACACGATATCTCAATGATCTTTTACAGTCAAGTGTGTAATGAACATGACAGAAAGCTACGAGTTAACCAACTTTGAATGCTCGACAATAATCGGTTTAGAACACCAGAGTTACATTATATCGGAAATTACTCAAAAATTCGGGTTCTCAAGGTCGGCAGTGCCTACGTTGGGTCTTCAACGTCTCTGAGACAATGTTTCCAGACGCTTAAAACGCCGTTCATTACGACCACAAAAGTTTGGCGAACTAATCTCACGTCGCCTCCGTACAGATATGTTGGGTGATCGACTGTCTGCTGTGAGGCATATGACTGCTCTGCTGCTCTGCATGTGAGACTTCAGGAACCCATCTCCGCCGAGACTGAACGGATTCAAACGGACCGCATGAGCTGCAGGAATTTCCGACAGTCTTGTGTCACGTTGCTTTCTCTAGACTTTTGGTCAGATAAAGCAGGTGGCGCAGGCCGTTGCGGTCCGGAACTGCGCGACCGCTACGGTCGCTGATTCGAATTCGGCCTCGGTCATGAATGTGTGTGATGTCGTTAGGTTAGTTAGGTTTAAGTAGTTTCAAGTTCTAGGGGACTGATGACCTCTGATGTTAAGTCCCATGGTACTCAGATCCTTTTGAACCATTTGATAGCAGGTGGCAGCACTAGCATGGCACAGTACATAAAGCAGGTCGGGGAAACAGTTAATTCGTAGTCCGAGCGACGTATCTGATATGAAGATGATCATTGGTTTCCAGGGCAAGAGTGGACGCATTTCCGAAACGGCTTTGTTTGTAAACAGTCCACGTAGCATCGTGATTAAAGTATGCTGTGGATGGCAAAATAACCCTAACCAAAACTAGTACCGGGGTACTTGTTGTGTACCACAAGCCATTTATGACACGAGCGAGTGGCCGCTTTGGAGATGTGAAACGTCCTCTTAGAAAAATTATAAATGACTGTGCTTAAACTGACACACAATAGTTTTAGCGCAACGCAATCTGACTTTCAATAACCCCTACAAAAGAATGGCCCTGACTAACAAAACCTATACCTTTCACAAATCACTTACCTTACAAATATCTTCGTTACTCAAACTACTGCAATACAGCGAGCGCCAATGCTGCCAGCTAAATAAAAGCTTCAAACTACTGATAGGCATAGTTAGCAAATGAAAGATTTTGATAGAGAACAAACAATGTATTTATCCTAATAGTGTTGAAAAGTCATAATATATATAGCAGTTCATGACATCCAGTCTTACAAATTTACTGTCTCTGATGGACACACGTCCAGATCATCCGCTCTCAAAACTCCGCCACTTCTCTCCCCACATCCACCACTGCTGGCGGCTCACCTCCAACTGCGCAACGCTACGCGCTGTTAACAGCCAACTGCCCAACACTACAATAGCGAATATTACTCCAACAATGCAAACCAACCACAGCCTTCACACAGCACAGTCAGTGATTTTCATATAGAGCGCTACGTGGTGTTACCAACATAAAAACCTAAACAGCCTACTTACAGATGTGTACAGGCGAATAGAGTTATTACGACGTGTGGGGAGCGTATTGCTTCTTTCTCGTCTTTTTTCCGATCTACGAGATTTAATAAATGACTCTTTCAGATACTATCACTATTTTTTGGTAGAGTTATCAACAGTTTTAAAGTTGCGCCAAATTTTATGGAATTAGTATAATTTGGTGTGTGATTTTTCCCACAGTTATTCATCATAAATAATTCAACAGGCATCCAAAACAGTCCTTCCGCAGTGAAGGTCAGGTGAATGGTTGTTTAATCAAGTATGACGTCACTTCAGCAGGCAACTAGTAGTCATACAGTCAACAGTCATAGACTCGCAGATATACATTGCCCAGTCGCATTAATGTGACTAACTGTCAAAAACCTGATTAACCCCCTTTCGCAGCACGGATTTTTGCGAGACGTTCAGCAGGAGAGTCAGTTAAGTTCTGCGAGGTAACACCGACAGGAAGGTGGAGCCAAGACGACACCGCTGACGTGGCCAGCTACGCTAGGTTTGTCGGTTGAGCATCCATGGTGCAAACAGCCCGATCTAGGTGGCCTCACAGGTTCTCGCTTCGGCTTAAAACCGGGTTGTTTGGTGGCACGTTCACTGCGGGCTGCATGACACGTTGCATTGTCCTGCTGGTAGATACCTTCGTGCCTAGGAAAAGCAAACTGTCTGTGTAGGTTCAAATGGTTCAAATGGCTCTGAGCACGATGCGACTTAACTGCTGAGGTATTACGTCGCCTATGACTTAGAACTAATTAAACCTAAATAACCTAAGGACATCACACACATCCATGCCCGA
Organism: Schistocerca serialis cubense; assembly: GCF_023864345.2. Taxonomy (NCBI): domain Eukaryota; kingdom Metazoa; phylum Arthropoda; class Insecta; order Orthoptera; family Acrididae; genus Schistocerca; species Schistocerca serialis. Next base: position 102,087,379 of record NC_064642.1, on the reverse strand, counting down.
GGCAGGATTCGAACCTGCGACCGTAGCGGTCGCTCGGCTCCAGACTGTAGCGCCTAGAACCGTACGGCCACTCCGGCCGGCGGATCTGTGTTGGTGTGCATGGTCCCAGAGGGAAGATGGATACTTCTCCTGATCCACTGTGCCCTCCAGAATGACCAGATCATCCAGGGAATCCCCTCCGGTTCGGACTCTTGTGATGATTGTTGCAGGGTGCTTCTATTCAGTCGTTTCGCGCCGATACACGCCAACGGCCACCTGTGTGACGAAGCTTAAAACGTGAGTCGTCTGAAAAGACAACCTGTTATCACTCAGTGGACGTCTACTTGTGGTATTGGCGTGCGAACTGCAGTCTTCGTCTCCGATGAACAGCAATCAGCACAGATGCATGGAACAGGCGCGTGATGCAAAGGGCTACACACCAGAATGTTGGGTGAACAGTCATTGACAGCACGCTGTTGATCGCTACTTCATTTAGGCAGTCAGTTATTCGACAGCTGCATGTCTATTCGCCCATACACATATCTGCACTCGTGGTTCACCCCTGTCATCTGTGGCCCTTTATGCGCCACAGTTGCCACGGTGCTTGTTTCGGCCAGCACCATTTGCTTTCTTTAACCACAGTGGCAGGCGAACGGTTTAAAAAGTTTGCGATTTTAGGAAATTCATCCACCCATGGCCACTAAGTCAATGGTAATGGCCTTTTGGACGGGAGATACATCGCTCCATTCCCACATTACAACAACGACTACACTGTTTCCCGCACCTCCCCGGCACACTTTATATACCCTCCATACCTGGTGCTGCCATCTCCCATCTTTGAGTGATTATTACACTATGACGTCGAACACAGGCGATATTCTCATTTATGTATTGGACCATGCTTTTTCCACGAAACGCCCACAAAGAGTCATACGTATAGTTCCCAGAATGAGATTTCCACTCTGCAGCGGAGTGTCCGCTGATCGAAACTTCCTGGCAGATTAAAACTGCGTGACGGACCGAGACTCGAACTGGGGACCTTTGCCTTTCGGGGGAAAGTTCTCTACCATCTGAGCTACCCAAGCACGACTCAGGAGAGCTAGTTCTGCAAGGTTCGCAGGAGAGCTTCTGTAAAGTTTGGAAGGTAGGAGACGAGGTACTGGCAGATGTAAAGTTCTGAGGATGGGGCGTGAGTCGTGCTTGGGTAGCTCAGATGGTAGAGCACTTTCCCGCTTAAGGCAAAGGTCTCGAGTTCGAGTCTCGGTCCGGCACACAGTTTTCACCTGCCAGGAAGTTTCATACGTATAGTTATTTGCCCGCGATATTATTTTCTTGGTGTGCTCACAAGGAAGCCCAAAAAAGAAATCGCAACTTACCACATACAGAATTTTAAGAACAACGGTGGACTTCGTCCGCTAGCCCAGGCAATTGCGGGTGATAGAGAGGACCACGTGGTGCTCCTGACTCTGACAAGAAAGGGACGAAGAGCGGTCCCGTCACTCTCTTGCTTGCCAGCTCCAGCGCCTGACCACTCTCTCTCCCCATCCTCGGAACTTTGCCATAGTGGCCACTTTTCCAGGCTGTCTTGGACACATTTTCACTCGTCGCTGCTAATTCCAAATATAGTCACGATGCAGCTGGTATCATCAGTTTCTTCCTTTTCCTTTACTTTCTCACCACATCCACCTTCAGTTTACATAATACATATCACAGCTGCGAATTCCGTGTGGTGTCTGTTCTTTCGGACATGTTGGAAAGAACAGACACTATGCTTTCATACACTTCTGTCCATTAAAATTGCTACACCAAGGAGAAATGCAGATGATAAACCGGTATTCATTGGACAAATATATTATACTAGAACTGACATGTGATAACATTTTCATGCAATTTGGGTGCATAGATCCTGAGAAATCAGTACCCAGAACAACCAGCTCTGGCCGTAATAACGACCTTGATACGCCTGGGAATTGAGGCAAACAGAGCTTGGATGCGCGTACAGGTACAGCTGCCCATGCAGCTTCAAGACGATACCCCAGTTCATCAAGAGAAGTGACTGGCGTATTGTGACGAGCCAGTTGCACGGCCACCATAGACCAAACGTTTTCAATTGTTCAGAGATCTGGAGAATGTGCTGACCAGGGCAGCAGTCGAACATTTTCTGTATCCAGGAACGCCCATACAGGACCTGCAACATGCGGCGTGCATTATCCTGCTATAAGGTAGTGTTTCGCTGGGATCGAATGATGGGTAGAGCCACGGGTCGTAACACATCTGAAGTGTAACGTCCACTGTTCAAAGCGCCGTCAATGCGAACAAGAGGTGACCGAGACGAGTAACCAATGGCACCCCATTCCATCTCGCCGGGTGATACGCCAGAATGGCGATGACGAATACACGCTTCCAAGCCGGCCGAAGTGGCCGTGCGGTTAAAGGCGCTGCAGTCTGGAACCGCAAGACCACTACGGTCGCAGGTTCGAATCCTGCCTCGGGCATGGATGTTTGTGATGTCCTTCGGTTAGTTAGGTTTAACTAGTTCTAAGTTCTAGGGGACTAATGACCTCAGCGGTTGAGTCCCATAGTGCTCAGAGCCATTTGAACCATTTTTGAACGCTTCCAATGTGCGTTCACCGCGTTGTCGCCAAACACTGATGCGACCATCATGATGCTGTAAACAGAACCTGGATGCATCCGAAAAAATGACGTTTTGCCATTCGTGCATCCAGGTTCGTCGTTGAGTACACCAACGCAGGCGCTCCTGTCTGTGATGCAGCGTCAAGGGTAACCGCAGTCATGGTCTCCGAGCTGATAGTCCATGTTGCTGCAAACGTCGTCGAACTGTTCGTGCAGACGGTTGTTGTCTTGCAACCGTCCCCATCTGTTGACTTAGGGACCGGGACGTGGCTGCATGATCCGTTACAGCCATGCGGATAAGATGCCTGTCATCTCGACTGCTAGTGATACGAGGCCGTTGGGATCCAGCACGGCGTTCCGAATTACCCTCCTGAACCCACCGATTCCATATTCTGCTAACAGTCATTGGATCTCGACCAACGCGAGCAGCAATGTCGCGATACGATAAACCAAAATCGCGATAGGCTACAATACGATCTTTGTCAAAGTCGGAAACGTGATGGTACGCATTTCTCCTCCTTACACGAAGCATCACGACAACGTTTCACCAGGCAACGCCGGTCAACAGCTGTATGTGTATGAGAAATTGGTTGGAAACTTTCCATGTCAACACGCTGTAGGTGTCGCCACCGGCGCCAACCTTGTGTGAATGCTCTGAAAAGCTAATCATTTGCATATCACGCCATCTTTGTCCTGTCGGTTAAATTTCGCGTCTGTTGCATGTCAGCTTCGTGGTGTATTATTCAGAACTGTTTACTGTTTACTGATTCCTTTCTTTAATCTATTTCTTTATTCTATGCACGTTCGAAAAACATTTCAGAGAGATCTGTATCTAATCAATTCTGTAGATGTAAATGATACAGAATTCTGAGCTGTCGTTATGCTTTCTTGGCTTCTGAGTATTCGTAATCCTTTTGAAAATCCTAGGATTCGAATAGGGCAAATGGAGCGCTTCCAACGTAGCTGAGCGAGTGCGCTCTTGATATTCAATGGCTCGGATGTATTGTCTCTTGGCAACGCCTATCGTGGCGTCCCACTGTTCGGCAAGTGGAGTCACGCAGTGAGTCTTTAAAGCGCTGTGCGAGGATCGGCTCATGATCTTGTTACCGCCAGCGAATGTTGTAACTAGTGAGTCTTTTGTAACACCGGGGCAGTTGTTCTAAACTGGAGTCGATGCCGCTGCGTTGGCATAGTGTACCTCGGACGAAAGTTCGGTGGCGGGATTTACAGATGTTGTCGGGGTCACCTCAAAGTGAAGAAGATTTCGTATTATGTTTGGAGTTTAAACTGAGCAACCCAGTAAATTCTCCGTAGAGGTTACGAGTTGTGTATGTGGTGCTGAATGTGCTCCCTGTTGTACCTGAAAGTCAACAGGTGCAACACGTAAGGTGTGTGTCATATGGTAATTTGGCTGGATTTCACCGTATTGCTTCTGGATTTTCACCGTAGAAAAAGAATGCAAATGAACAAACGGCGAGTTTCACAGTTTCATATGCAAAGAGCGAACACTTGTCACTTTTAATATGAAAGTACGCCACCAATTAGCTGGCCGTTGTGGCCGAGCGGTTATAGGCGCTGTCTGGAACCGCGCGATGGCTACTTTCGCAGGTTCGAGTCCTGCCTAGGGTATGGATGTGTGTGCTGTCCTTAGGTTAGTTAGGTCTAAGTAGTTCTAAGTTCTAGGGGACTGATGACCTCAGATGTTAAATCCCATAGCGCTCAGAGCCATTTGAACCATCTGAACCATACGCCACCAATTACTGTTGTTTAGTAGTCCGACGGTGTTATAGAGCGTTGTTTTCAAGTCTATATGGTGAGTGGAACGCTGTGTGGTCAGAGTGTTCCCCGATCTTTCAGTATTATGACTTGGCTGAGTTCCGTTGAGTTGTATGTAACGATTTTTTTATGACCACTGGTGCAGGCACCTTTATTCTTGCTAAATGTTGTCGAAATTGGTTTAAAGAGTAAGTGTATTTTGCACCTCTGCTCTTGGTTAAGATAAGTGATAAGTGACCGGTTTTCCTCAGAGAGAGATAGAGAGAGAGAGAGAGAGAGAGAGAGAGAGATTTTGGCTAAACAGTGATTCATGATGCATAAGGTGCTTTTGAAATCGTATTGTATTTACGTTTTTAATGACTTTTTTATCAAAGTATTGGTAGAACCTTATTTCTTAAATCGTAGTTACGAGACTAAAGGTTTATTCAATATCTCTTGTATCTACGTTACATAGTTTTCATATCACGTTACCCAAGAAGCGTTAATTCTTCTTCCAGACATTAAGTATATAGTAGCTTATTTCATTTTAAGACATGTTTTGTAACAGTTTCTTATGTGTGCTTTAGACCGCTGAAGAATGTGATCCCCTCTGTATTGTAATTAATCTGTTTGAGTAGAGAGCAATTTTGAAGGCCGGGCTAGGTAGTTATTTTGTGAAATATATTTTCAGTCCCCAAAGGGAGTGTGTCTAATGTTTAAACCGTATATATCTCAAAGAAACATTGTTGTTCCCGTTGGTGACAATTACTGTTGTTTCTCAAATTCTTACGATGGCTGTGTTTATTGGAATTACTTGATAAAATAAAATAATGTAAAAAATTATATCGCTTTACTTCTTATAATGTGCGTTTGGTGCGTTCCACTACTGAAATGAGTGTATTATTATCATGTGGTGATTTTGAGCTAGCTCAATACCAAAGCCTACAAAAATCGCAGTAAAGATAACGTATTCCATTTTGAGGATACTCATTCAAAAGGAAAATAATTATCTATGTAACGCCTTAGCAGAGAAAATACTAGAATGTGTTACTATTATCCGAACAGTACATTCTCATATTATAGTGACAATTTGCCTTCGATTTTCTTCCACCAATGAATTCCGATAATCTGCGTAGTCTGCAAATTCTCTTTTACTGAGAATACACTTCGCTCTCACGTATCTGTAATGACGTCACGCCCTACGCCTGACGTGTAAGTGAAAATGATTTTCAATTTTTCCTCATCCAGAATTCTCCGCCAGTGGTCTCATTCTCCTTTCTGTGGAGCCCTCGCACATCTCCGAATTCCAATTCCATGAAAGAAACCTTAGATTTAAGGTAATACGACGCACTCTTCTGCAGCAGATGCTCCACTCTGTGTAAGCCTCAATGCCATCAAAAATTGATTCTCGCTGCTTTTATTCGTTCCTGGCGAGAGCGATAGGATTCCCGCGCTTAGCTCCTCCATTTCCCGTCCGGAAACTCACATTCTTCCAATTTAGTTGCCTGCCTTTGTCGGCCCGCTTCCTCTACGTCAGTTTCCGGTACCTTCCTGATTCTTGCTTGTACTCTATCACCTAGCAATATTTTTATCCGTGATGTAGCTTCACATGGTGATTGCAAGCATACTATTTTATACACCGCTGCTGACATGCAGTGATGCTGTGGCAATATTTTTTTAAACGTTTCAACAAAGCGAAAACTAGACGCTGTAGACATTACGCAATGGACTTTTGGTCATATTTCCATAGCCAAGCGAAGAATGTGAAGTGGACAAGTGGGGCATCAATTGGACCAAAATGAGGTCTACTTTCGCAAAGAAGATTTAATTGCTTGATAGTAGGGCTTGGCACTGAGCACTATGGGATCTAACTTCAGAGGTCATCAGTCCCCTAGAACTTAGAATCTAACTAACCTAAGGACATCACACACATCAAAGTCCGAGTCAGGATTCGAACCTGTGACCGTAGCGGTCGCGCGGTTCCAGATTATACCGTCTAGAACCGCTCGGCCACTCCGGCCGGTCTGCTTGAAAGTAATATGGGTAATTTATAAATAGTTAATTTGTGCTTTAAAGAAGATATTTTCCGATTTTCACAGCCAAACTAAATGTATAAGACAGAAATAGACCAAATAATATTTAAGTGCTTGCAGATAATCGGGGTACTTAAGATAATGGAATGAGTGATCTGAGGAATATTTGCACAATATTTTCTTGTCTGAATTTCCTGATGCAAATGAAGAGTGTCAAATGGAGTATCGGACTAATCCGAATTAGGTCTAGTGTAGCAAAAACAGGCTTAATCTCTTGAACATAGTCACAATAATCAAGAAAAACTCAATTAGTGATATGAAGGACCAGTTTTGCAAGAACTTCCATAGTCTAAAGAAGACTGGAAAATATGAGGTATCAATTTGCCCAGTGTGAGTTCTAGTTTCGAAAATTAGAAACTAGAAAATAATTAAATATAGACAAATATTTAGTGAAATGACGTGTTGTATAAATTAGGTTAGAGCGAGATCGAACGCACCAGTGAATGATGCTCGAAATTATGTACAGCAAGTGAGCTACGAATTTAGAATGTAAAGTTCCACCTGAAAAACATCCTGTATTTTAATCAAGGACAAAACAGGCAACTGGCTGTACAAATTTTATTGCATTGCAATGCAATAAATTTTGTGCTGCACGTTGGCCTTTGTTTTTTTCCTTCACTACAACTTAAATACGATTATCAAACGTCAGCCACCTTAAGAACTGGATGCATCCTATAACGCTCTTTAAAATTCTATTTTCAACACCGACCTTTATCTTTCTAATTAGCATCTCTTCTGCTCTCCATGATTTTGAGCTTTATTAAAAGGTGCGTTAAATGTTCCTCTAACTTTATTTAGTTCTTACTTTGAGACATGTCAGTACATGAATCAATTGACTGTTATTTCAAACTCTTTAATGTTTTTGCATAAAAGTCCTCAATACACAGTCCTCAATACACGCCCGGCAGTATACAAAATACTCAAAAAATTTGATTTATTTTATTTCAAATCACCAGTCCTCTAGTCAGTTTGATACTACATCCTCAATTTCCACCCGTCTCGTTCTAATATTTTCGGTCTATTTAACGTTTACATCTTAAAAATACTGTGCATTCCATTGCAAATGCCGTCGCAATTATTCCAGTGTGATATGGGCAGTCTGCACAGTGTTTTCTCGCATATTGTCTCCAGTATTGTTATTTCTATACTTTATTCGTATACTTCGTGCTAAGTAATCTTCGACAGCAACATATTGCAAAAGTTTCGAGTTTCTTCTTTTCCAGATTTCACATGGTTCACGTTTCGCTACTGTGCCATCATTTGATTCGATCCCACATGTGCACGATGGTCTTCCTCATTTTCGCATCAGTGTGTGGTATCATCAGAACTCGTTTACCGAAGGAAGCTTTCGTTGCTTTTGTCATTCTTCGCTGGAACAAAAGCATATTACCAATGTCCACCGTGAAATTAAATGCGTAGTAGAACAGGTGACAATAAGGGGCAGATACGGCGACAGATTGCAGTGGTGGCAAAGGAACAATTGCGACTGTAGCAGCAGCGCGGTTCTGGACTGAAAGGCCTAGAACCGGTCGGCCACAGCAGCCGGCGCTCATATTTCGGCACACATTTTTCAACACGATGCTCTGTGTTCCCGAGTTGACCGAATGACATCGACAATTACGACTGAAATGGGCACAGAACCATTGAGTTGGGACGGTGGATCAACAGAAAAGTGCCATCGCCTTAGATGAAAGATGAGTCAGCGATAGACCAGATCACCTATTCGTGTCTGAAGACGCCGTCATTCACACGAAAAGCTACTCGAAATACGTTCACCATGGGTGCAGGAAGATGGGGTGATTATTATGCTATGGGGACATCCAAATGGGCTACCACAGTACCTACGACCACCTGAACACTGTTGCAGACCACCTGCATCCCTTAATGCTTGCTGTTTTCCACGACTCCGATGGCTGCTTCCACGAGGATAACAGGGCGCGTCACAAGGCCAAAATTCTGCTACAGTGGCTCTTGGTGCGTAACAGTGAACTCAACGTTAATGTCTAGGCCACCAAACTCGCCATATCTGAAACTGATTTAAAAGATCAGGGATACTACTGGATGCCGGTCACGCGCCCAGAGACCAACAGCCAATATTTTACAGGAATGGCGTGATCTGTGAGTAGAGTAGCTCTCACAGCATCAGTTATGCAATCCGACCAGACTCCAGCAGGTAGGCTGCGGTAAAGAGTGAGGTGGCATGCACCCCCTCCCCCTACCCCGACACACACACCACACACAAGTGTGCTGTTAACACGGCTGTCAGGGACGTCTCGAGATACTCGGCCTGGAATCTCATTGACTGGAGTGGGATTACCTTCGAACAGAGCCCCGATGACCAGCGAGGACGTTGTCTGAAGAAGCCATGACATCGGGTGGATACCAACCTCTCGCTCGCTGTATGGCCCGACAGTCAGGAGTGGTGGTTTGGGACACCATTTCTTTTCACCGAAGGACCTCTTTGCTTGTCATCCGCGGTAGCTCTCTTGTAAAATGGTCAATATTCGACGCCCTATTTGGTTTCTCTTCATGGCAAGCCAGCATAGACTTTCGTTTCAGCAAGATAATGACCGCCCGCACACGGCTGAGTTTCTAATGTTGTCTTCGCGCTTGCGAAGCACAACCATGGCCAGCAAGGCCAACCGAGCTCTCGCAGATTAAGAACGTTTCGAGCACTCTGTACAGGCCCCTCGAACGAGCTTGGGATTTTTGACTATCTAACTTGCCACTTGGAGAGAATTTGAAACGATATCCCTCAATAAGACATCCAATGACTCCATTAGTGCCAAGCTGCAAAACTGGTGGCATAAGGGCCGGAAGTGGACCAATGCATTATTGACTTGCTGAATTTGTGAGGCTGTTTTTCTCCCTTCTTTCTGAAACTGTAATCATTTATTTATTTGTACATGTACATCACATTACCGATTTCCGTTAAAATCGTTCGTGCGTATACTTTTGACATAACAAAGAAAACACAACCTCAGGAAATGTTACAAGCTAATATTCGTTTCAGATACCGTCGTAATCAATATCTGAATATTTACATTCTGCTTTTCTTCATTATGATAAAGAAATCATTATAAAATGTACTGGGTGATCAAAAAGTCAGTATAAATTTGAAAACTTAATAAACCACGCAATATTGTAGAAGAGAGGTAAAAACTGACCGACAAGCTTATGACATGAAGATTTATTAGAACAAAAAAAAAAAAAAAACAAACAAAGTTCACAAAATGTCCGACAGATGTTGCTGAACAGCAAAACGTCAGTGACTACGCATGACAATCGTGTACGAAAGAGCTGTAATGAGAGAGAGAATCAGATGCGCCAGCAGTCGCAGAGTGTTAACGTTACCAGAAAAGGAGCTTTTAGTGAAGCTGTATCATCAGAATGGGGAATGTGCTAGTTCAGCGTTACGATCCTATCGCCATAGGAAGGGGATTCGAACGGGTAAAGCTCCGTTGACAAATGCAGCTGTGGCGAGAATGATTTCGAAGTTCGAAGCCACGGGTTGTTTAAACGATAGAATCCGTAGTGGCCGACTGAGCACAAGGTGTAATCTTGCTGAGACACTTCAGGAAGAAATGGAGACTGTAGTGGGTTCGTCCATGCACGGGAAAGTCAGCGCTCGTGAAGTCGCACGTCGCACCGGCATTTCATATACTACTGTTTTGTTGGCAGTTAGGCGTACCCACCGATACTATCCGTACAAAATCCTTCGGTATCATGAACTATTACCTGGCGATTTAGTGAAGTGGAGGGCATTTGCGGTGTGGGCGTTTCAAAAGATGGCGGAAGATGACGATTGGTTGAGTAACGTGTTGTGGACCGACGAAGCTCATTACACGCTCCGAGGGTCTGTCAACGCCCACAACTGCAGAATTTGGCTACCAAAAATCCTAGAACCGTCGTGGAAACTCCATTGCACCACGAGAAAGTACGGTATGGGTTGGATTTACCACATTCACCGTTATCGGGCCTTTTTTATTCGAGGAAATGAGCGATTCTGGTTTTGTAACTGCTACCGCGACGGGTGAGAGGTATGCCATTACGTTACAGAATCGCATCATCCCCAGGCCTGGCTGATAAACACCTGCTGGAACGTACGATGTTTATGCAAGATGGCGCTCCACCCCATATTGCCAGACGCGTGAAAGCTCTCTTGCGCGCGTCGTTTGGTGATGATCGTGTGCTCAGCCGCCACTTTCGTCATGCTTGGCCTCCCAGGTCCCCAGACCTCAGTCCGTGCGATTATTGGCTTTGGTGTTACCTGAAGTCCGCAAGTGTATCGTGATCGACCGACATCTCTAGGGATGCTGAAAGACAACATTCGACCCCAATGCCTCACCACAACTCCAAACATGCCTTACAGTGCTGTTCACAACATTATTCGTCGACTACAGCTATTGTTGAGGAATGATGGTGGACATATTGAGCATTTCCTGTAAAGAACATCATCTTTGCTTTGTCTTACTTCGTCATGCTAATTATTGCTATTCTGATCAGATGAAGCGCCATCTGTCAGACATTTTATGAACTTCTGTACTTTTTTTGTTCTAATAAAACCCCATGTCATTCCAAGCAAGTATGTCAATTTGTACCTGTCTGTCTACATTATTCCGCGATTTATTCAGTTTTCAAATTTATATTGACCTTTTGACCACCCGTTACAATACTGTAGAGGTTCTAAAATTTTGAAATGTTTTCACCTTCGGTCATCACAATACTTCGATGTAAGTTTCAGTGGAGAGATAAACATGGAAAATACCAAAGTAACAACGTTTAGATCAGATCCATCTTATAGGCTTCAAGAAAGAACTGGAGGTAGTGAATGACTGAGCACATCTAGTATCGTTGAAAAATGATGCTGGAAATTGCGATAAAGAGATCAGTAGTGAAACATCCTTCCTTGCCCGAGTCGCAATGGATAAACTCGCTACAATTTGTCGGAACATAGCATTGTCAAAATAAGGAAGATCCCCTTAGAGAAATCATTTGTGTCCCCTGTGTTCCAGTACAGCTTGGAAGATTGGGACTGTGAAAGCTACTGACACAAACCGAACTGATTCCTTAGAAATGTAATGTTGAAGGAGGAAGTAACAAGTACTATTTGCAGAAACGAGAAGCAATTATTTCATTGTAAAAGAACTTAGAAAAACAAGAAATTTATCTTACCGAGTGAGTTAAAGTATCTTCCAGATTCTTGTGCTGATTTTGAGAAATAAAGGCAATAATTTAGAAAAATTCATTTTACGAGGCAAGATAAAAGGCAGAAGATTGTGAGGAATAGCAAAAAGTAGATAGTTGGATCAAGCAAGGACGATTACCAGCCTATCTCTTCATATTATATGAAAATGGAAGTATCTAGTTGGAGATACAGCTATTTAAGAAATCAGTGAAGATATGAGCTAACGGCACTCAGTAATGAGTAAGACGATTAACGATGGTGATAGTTTCTCAACTAATATTTTTGTTTCGTTAATCAACTAAACCACATAAACTTTTGAATTCAGAGTTTCTTTTTGTGCACTAGTTTTATGTAGTGGTAGCGCACAAGGAGAGAACCGGATATGAAGACCAAAATCGGTCAGTATTTATGGAAAATATTTCACTGCGATTTTCTTTTCAAAAAAAGAATAAAAGTTATTTTTGTGGAAGTTAGTTCCTGATTTGGTTATCTGGAAAGAAATTTTCGCAGTACAGTTGTGTTTTGAGGAACTTAATGTGTGCTTTTAGATTATGTAATTAATACACTCATGGGCAGTGATCGGCAGTTTTTGTTCCGTTGTGATTCATGCTATTATCTTAAAGTTGGTAGGTTAGTTGAGTGAAGTGCGAATATCATTACCTGAGATCTTTTCTTCTCGACATTATTGTGCTGTATTTTTGAAGCTGGTACCTTGATTCCGAAAACATTATCCTGAGCCAACACTTAGTATGTACCATGGAATTTAGGGAGCGGGGAGAGCGGATTTTAAATAGAGAAGAGGTCGTGCTGACTCACATTACTTTTATTAATCTTATTTCTTTTAAATTTGTGCATTCAGAATTCTAATTCAGCCGAACTCCGATCCTGCATCTCGACCTACCAATGTGCTGGCGAAGGAGACCAACACGAGTCATCGTTGGTAAACGCTGCTGGGACACGGGACGTTCGGGGTGGGAACATTGCATTTTTGGAGCTCCTAGCGGGACAGAACCGCGCTCTGTAACAGGAACCTGAGTACTAATCACGGACCATCAGTCGTCAAGCTTAGCTGTCATTAGATCTGCCTCTTTTAATACAATCAATAAAACAAAAAGGTGATCAATCTTACAAGAGGAAACAATAAAACAATAATCTGAGCACACTCACGAACTTTCCAAGCTATTTAATATTTCAAACCTCCGGTACGAGACAAAACTAAGTAATTTCACCGTTAATAAACTGAATGAAAATTTCTTTAACAAAGATTGTAAAACTCACTTAACAACAATATCACGTGACGACACGTTTATAAATGTTCTTCCAATCAGTGAACACAAAACACCAGACATCACTAAGCAAGGACATCACATTTCACATAGTTGACACTCATCACATAGAGAGTTCTAAGCTGGTTACACACAGAACATATAAGTCCTAACCACAAGTTAGGAGCAATAATTTCATGGACTGCCAATCTAGTGGCCACTGACTTCCTCATACCCAAACTGCTAGCCACACAGAGCTTTCTTAAAACGGCGCAGTGTCAATAACTATCATATAAATTAAAATATGTCATTAAACTGAATTAGTTTTTGCAGTTTATGAATGGCAGGAATAATTCTTTATTTCTGCAGGCACTGGCCAGCTACTGGCTCTAGTCCTAGCTTTAATTAGATCTTAATACGTGGCGGAGTTTAGCACCTTTTCATTAGGTGCGCACTATCACAGTTAATACAAGTCGGCCTCTGTTTATTTAAAGTGATAGCGTGCCGATAGTCAGGAAAGTAATCCGAATTAATTACCGACATACTAATCCTTAACCGGCCGTGGTGGACGAGCGGTTCTAGGCGCTACAGTCTGGAACCGAGCGACGCTACGGTCGCAGGTTCGAATCCTGCCTCGGGCATGGATATGTGTGATGTCCTTAGGTTAGTTAGGTTTGAGTAGTTCTAAGTTCTAGGGGACTGATGACCTTAGAATTTAAGTCTCATAGTGCTCAGAGCCATTTGAACCATTTTTGAACTAATCCAAAATTAACACACACACTGGCCAAGGCGGTGAACACCGTTATCAGGTGTTAGCAGGACATACAACAATGGCCCTCAACTGCGACGTTCCACTCATGTAGTTATATATGAGTACAGAAAAAGCATTTCGTGCCCCAAAGCTCCCTGAGGTAACCAAACTCTCTTTTCCTGAGTCAAGCACACGGAAACGAAAAACAACCACAGTAGAAAATAGTACAATACCTCTAGGCACGCCGATAACCCGTTCTTTCAAAACCATTCTAGATCAAAAGACAAATAATGTGACTGATACTGCCACCGAAAACTCGCTCAAATTCTGTGACGTCTAAGCTCACGTTATCGGCCAATAAAATAAAGAGAGTTTTACGCTTGTACAACTTAACTTTGTATGCCGCGCACGGAGTCAATCGCAAACCTTTCGCAACAGCGATGGGCCAACCGCTTAAAATAGTAAAAGGAAGGAGGATTACGTATTGTGTCCTTTGTGGCAAACTGCCTTCACTAATCATCGCTTGAATGCCTGGCCGGATAGTGTTCCCCTCCCAAAAGGAGCCAATGCCTATCTCATAGCAATTCAAAGGTAACAAACTCAGAAATACTGCTGACAGAATGAAGTATTAAACCAACAACCATAAACCGTGGACTGCGCCATAACTTTTTCCACGCTTAAAACAAGCGTCTCTCAACTTGCAACAACGCGGCAATGCGGAAACACTCACGCAGCAGCGCAATTCGATTTCCAACCCGAATCATAAGTTGATTAGGAGCGCACACCACCAACATACGAAATTATGTAAAATCTGAACAATCGCTATCAAATGTTTTGAGTCAACAAACTAGTAACTTCCACCTATCAGGGAAGCACACTAATGGTATTCCAAATAACTCTGCTATAAAAAAAGATGTGATCGAAAGGCTACCCCGACAATTTCTACGTAAAATAACGTCACATCTTAACGTGTACCAGGCAAGATGAAGTATCACCCAAATACCAGGGGTCCGTGGTTCCAGCGAGCTCCGCACTGATGAACGATACAGACCAAAATTACTAAACCGACGTTGGCTGATTACAACTCGTAATCGTTAGCAATCAGCAACTTCACACCGTTGGCGAACACACTTACAAAAACAAAGCATTCACAAGAGGGCATGCACAATTCCGTAGTTAGCTTCAAAATTACATTGGCTGGTCACAAATCGTGGTAACGGATCACTCACAGTAGAGTAGGACATCATTTCCCATCGAGCTATCAAGACTGCCCAACGCTGGGGAACATAACCATAGTGACAGGTCTCCGTGTGACTCTGAAATCATAGCGCACAGCGCACACAGTACCGCAGTGTGTCAATAAAGGCTCTGGGCTTGTAAACCAGCCACAATTGCCATCTCCGTCAGACGCCCCAGCACTCTCTCCTCTCCTCGGTATTCGGGTCGGTGCACTCCTATGCAGAGTGGCGCCCGGACCACAGGGCACTAAGGTTACACACAACGCGGCGGAATTCAGATTACCACGGCAGACCGACAACTGGCACAGTGTGTACAACATACACGATCGTCAATGATTAGCCAGTCTGAATGGGCGTGCTTCGCAACTTCAGAGAAGATGTTTTTGCTTATATTAATATTTTTCTTTTTCCATTTACTTACGCGGATCTTCGAAAAAGTAAGACTTAAGTAGCCTGAATTACTCGTTAGGCACTATATTTTGAGAGGATACTCTTCGGATGTGTCACTTCTAGCTGGAGACGTAGATAGATAGACAGAGAGAGAGAGAGAGAGAGATAGAGAGAGAGAGAGAGAGATCGAATCTGTGCTGCATACGGTGAGCAAAATGTTTCAAATGGCACTGAGCACTATGGGACTTAAAATCTGAGGTCATCAGTCCCGTAGAACGTAGAACTACTTAAACCTAACTAACATAAGGACATCACAAACATCCATGCTCGAGGCAGGATTCGAACCTGCGACCGCAGCGGTCGCGCGGTTCCAGAGTGAAGCGCCTAGAACCGCTCGGCCACATCGGCCGGCTACGGTGAGCACATACAACTTCAACATACTTATTTTGACAGTCATCGGCTAAGAAACAAATTTCCGCTAGTGTTACTGTGATTTAGGAAGTTTTCAATATCATGAGTGAAGTTTAGTAACCCCCTACTGAGTATGGCACTGACTTATCATGTTACCCCAACTTGATATGTTCATGTCATCTGGAAGAATTTTTATCCAAGATATATGCTGAAGGAAAAAATCGCCACACCAAAACGTAGTTAATATAGAGTACTGAAATTTCGGGAACATGTTTGTATACGGAACATAATAATGTGATTAACATTGAAAGATTGCAAGTTAATTAACCACGAGATAGGCCACTGCAAATGTGAAACGACCGTACGTTAACAACCGGTGTAACAGCCTGAAGAAAAAGAGATTGAATGACTAACAGCAGAACAACGTTCTAAGAGTCTGTGCATGGAATGTCAGTAGCTTGAACGTGGTAAGGAAGCTAGAAAATCTGAAAAGGGAAATGCAAAGTTTCAATCTAGATGTTGTAGCTGTCAGTAAAGTGAAATGGAAAGAAGATAAAGATTTCTGGTCATATGAATGTAGGGTAATATCAACAGCAGCAAAATATGGTAGAACGAGAGTAGGATTCGTTATGAATAGAAAGGAAAGAAAGAGAGTCTGTTAACGTGAACAGTCTAGTGATAGGGCTGTTCTTATCAGAATCGACAGCAAACCGACATCGACAAAGATAGTTCAGGTATACATGCCGGCGTCACAAGCTGAAGATAAAAAGATAGAGAAAATACATGACCATACTGAAAGGGTAATACAGCACGTAAGGGGAGACGAAAATCTAATAGACATGCGGGAGTGAAATGTAATTGTGAGGGAAGGAGTAGAAGAAAAGAAATGAGAGAGGACAGGCTCTATTCTAGCTCGGTAATAAATTTCAAATAGTAGTAGTGAATACTCTGCTCAAGAATCACAAGAAGAGGAGTTATACTTGGAAAAGGCCGGATCATACGAGAAGATTTCAGTTAGATTACATCATGGTGAAACAGAGATTCCGAAATCAGATACTGGATTGTAAGGCGTATCCAGGAGCAGACATAGACTCAGTTCACAATGTAGTAGTGATGAAGAGTAGGCTGACGTTCAAGAGATTAGTCAGGAAGTATCAATATGCAAAGAATTGGGATACTGAAGTACTAAGGAATGACCAGGTACGTTTGAAGTTCTCTAGGGCTATAGATACAGCAATAACGAATAGCTCAGTAGGCAGTACAGTTGAAGAGTAATGGACATATCTAAAAAGAATAATCACCGAAGTTGGAAAGGAAAATACAGGTACAAAGAAGGCAACTGCGAAGAAACCATGGGTAAGAGAAGAAATACTTCAGTTCCTCGATGAATGAAGGAAATACTCATGAAGGAGAAACTCATGAATGTGGATTAAGAGTCGCTAAGAAATTCAAAATGTTTGAAATTCTGACAAAAACAGGGGTAATTGTAGGGAGAGACGGGTAATATACAATATGTACAACAGCCGCGAGAGAATGATAACAGTGGATGACCAAGAACGGTGTGCTCAGATTAAAAAGCGTGTAACACAGGGACGAGTGCCATCCTGACACACCAACACTTCCCTGACTTTTGGAAGGCGGCCAAGGTCCTGATGTTCAGGAAGCCAGGGAAAGACCACTCCCTCCCACAAAATTACCGACCTATCAGTCTGCTGTGCTCGCTCAGCAAGATTGTTGAGAAGGTAATACTAAAACGTATCACTAGGCATTGCATCACCAACGACACCCTAAGACCGGAGCAATTCGGCTTTAGGAATCACCACTCGACAACACAACAACTCCTCCGCGTAGTCGAACATATAACACACGGCTACAACATGAACAAGGCCACAGGGGCCGTGTTCCTAGACATCGAAAAGGCTTTCGATCGTCTCTGGCACAACGGACTCATACGCAAACTAAGCGAAGCTGGTTTCCCGGACGGACTCGTGCGTCTCATACACTCATATCTCACGAACAGATGTTTCAACACTAACGTGCAGGATAAACAATCAACACAACACGGTATCCAAGCTGGAGTACCCCAAGGAAGCATCCTAGGGCCCATCTTGTTTAACCTGTACATTAATGACTTCCCAGCGACACGAAACACGACGTTAGCCGTCTACGCGGATGACACAGCCATCCTCGCGCAAGACTGGAAACCGTCGAACATCAACTCACGAATACAGACAGCACTCAGAACAGCTGAGCCTTGGCTGGAGCGATGGCGTATTAAAGTAAACGTCGACAAGTGCGAAGCAGTTCTGTTCACACGCAGACCGAAACTACTGCGCAAACACCAACACTGTAGACCGATAACACTACATACACGCCCAATACGTTTCCGAGAGAAAGTCAGATACCTTGGTGTCTGGCTGGACCGGAAACTTACATGGGGGGGACCACATCGAATACGTTGCCAACCGAGCGCACGCGAGGCTCAAACAGCTCTACCCAATGCTCAACAGGGCAAGCACACTGAATAGGAGGGTGTCGAGGTCCTTATACATGACACTGATTAGACCACTGATGACGTACGCAGCTCCCGTCTGGGGATATGCAGCTCCCACACGACTGCGCCACCTGCAGATCATACAGAACAAGGTGCTACGAATCATCAGCAATGCTCCACGCTACACACGCACCGTGGATCTTCACCATGAATACCGCCTAGATACCCTCAAGGAAGTATTCAAGAAACACGCCACACGACTATACAGGAACTCGAGACACTCGAACAATCCTTTCATCCTCACTCTGGGAAACTACGATCACAACCACAGGTGGAAACACAAGCGGCCAAAGACACTGCTAGCTAGGGCATAACCACCTATGGTAAACTAACATACGCAAACAGCGACAAACGCCGGTAAGCCCCTGCATATCAGCAACACTGACTGGCAAATACCAGCTGCTATTAGAGCCAACCAACAGGCCACAGCAGGGACACCGACGAGCTCGCCCACAGACGCACGAACAATCTGCCAACACTCCCTCACACTGTGCCTCCGGTATATGACCTATTGGACACAAGACCGATAACAAACCTAACTGTTGCAGGTTGCAGGACGCTGAACGACGACTCTGTACCAGCACCCAGCGCCAGCCGCCGAGCAGCACAAACGCACAACGTCAAGGTATCGACATGCATGATACCCACTACTAACAAAGCCTATCCTTACACAACCTATCGCAGGCAGCAAGTTAACCGCTACTTCTCTTGCCCCCCGACCTAACTTTCGCAGAGGTTTTTTTCCCTTGGCTCTTGCTTTGGCACTTTTTTTCCTCTGCCCTTCAAACCACTACCCTTCGTCAGATTTCGACCAATCTATCTCCAGATGAGCGCGTATTAATGGTTAATCCTAACCAGACGTACGCAGACATCGCAGTACCCACATACTGCGACACCTCACTTTAGTGAATACTAACCCTTATGCAGAGATGGCAGTAGACCTTTTGTGTTGGCCATCATGCCGGTGTGAGCGTGGAGGGGCTCCACCTCTTCTTTTTTTTTTTTTAAAAAAAAAAAAAAGGATGTAGTCTTTTGCCCCTGCTGTTCAGTCTCTACATTGACGAGATAGAGGTGGAAATGAAACAAAGGTTCAGCAGTGGAATTAAGATTTAAGGTGAAAGGATATCAGTGGTAAGGTTCACTGTGACATTGCTATCCTGAGTGAAAGTGAAGAAGAATTCCATCATGAGATTTTCACTCTGCAGCGGAGTATGTGCTGATATGAAACTTCCTGGCATATTAAAACTGTGTGCCGGGCCGAGACTCGAACTCGGCACCTTTGCCTTGGAAGGTAGGAGACGATGTACTGGCAGAAGTGAAGCTGTGAGGACGGGGCGTGAGTCATGCTTGGGTAGCTCAGTTGGTAGACCACTTGCCCGCGAAAGGCTAAGGTCCCGAGTTCGAGTCTCGGCCCAGCACACAGTTTTAATCTGCCAAGAAGTTTCAAGAATTCCATCATCTGCTGAATGGAATGAACAGTCTAATGAGTATAGAATATGGACTTAGAGTAGATCCAAGGCAGACGAAGGTAATGAGTAGTAGCAGAAATGAGAACAGCGAGAAACGTAACATCAGGGTTGATGGTCACAAAGTGGATGAAGTTAAGGAATTCTACAACCTAGGCAGCAAGAGGACATAATAAGCAGATAGACCTTACAGAAAGGGCATTCGTTGCCAAGAGAAATCTACATTTATCAAACATAAGCCTTAATCTGAGGGACAACTTAGTGAGAAGGTACTTTTGGGGCATAGAATTGTATGGTTGTGAAACATGGAGTATGGGAAAAGAGGAACAGAAAAGAATCTAAGCATTTGAGATGTGGAGCTACAGTCGAATGTTGAAAATTAGGTGGACTGATAAGGTAAGAAATGGAGATGTTCTGCGCAGAGTCGGAGACTTGGCCTGCACCTCTACAGGTATGGGAAGGGAAGGTTGGCAAAGCTTATAGGTGACGACATAGGTGGGGTCGGTGGGATCACTCATTGGAAAATTCCTGCAGTTGTGGGTGTTAGAGCTGAACCTTTTTTAGATTGAAGTAAGCTGATATGTATTCCTGCTTAAGGGAAGTCTCTCTAACAAGGGAATCACTTTTGACAAAGCTTAGGTATCCGAATAATGAGGGAATTAGTATATTTCATCAACATATACAAGGTATTAGATATAAAGTTAGTGAACTGCTTATAGATGTTGACTCTGAAATTATTGGTATATCTGAACACTTCTTAAATAAGGAGATAATTCAGAGGCTTCCTTTACCAGGATACCGGTTGGCTGGCAGCTTTCCGACTAGCTCTTTGCGGTGTGGGGGAGTGGCCATGTATGTGGAAAATGGCATCCCATTTGAGTCAGTTGATGTTTCAAAGTACTGCACTGAAAAGGTGTTTGAATGTTGTGCAGGTGTAGTTAAATTTAACGGAGCTAAACATCTAACTGTTGTTATTTATAGATCCCCAGACTCCGATTTCACAACATTTTTGCTAAAGCTAGAGGAGGTTCTTGGTTCACTTTATAGGAAATACAAAAAGTTAGTTATGTGTGGTGACTTCAATATTAATTGTATAAGTGATTGTGCAAGGAAGAGGATGCTGGTAGACCTCTTTAATTCAAATAATCTTATGCAAACCGTGTTCTTTCCAACGAGAGTGCAAGGGAACAGTAGAACAACCATAGACAACATTTTTGTTCATTCCTCATTACTAGAAGGGCACTCTGTTAGCAAAAATGTGAATGGCCTTTCAGATCATGATGCACATATTTTAACTTTAAAAGACTTTTGTGCTGCAACACGTGTTAAATATAGTCATCAGCTGTTCAGGAAAGCTGATCCAGTTGCTGTAGAGACCTTTGTAAACCTTATAAAGGAACAAGATTGGCAAGATGCTTATAGCGCTGATACGGTAGACGATAAACATAATGCTTTTCTCAAGACTCTTTCACACGCTCTTTGAAAGTTGCTTTCCGTTAGAACGTTTAAAACAGGGTACTAGCACAAACAAGCAGCCTGGGTGGCTGACTAGAGGGATAAGAATATCTTATAGTACAAAGTGGCAATTATATCAAAACGTTAGAAACAGTCAAAATCTAAATGCAGCAGCCCATTACAAACAGTATTGTATGGTGTTTAAAAATGTTATTAGGAAGGCAAAAAGTATGTGGTATGCAGATAGAATAGCTAAGTCTCAGGATAAAATTACAACCATATGGTCAGTCGTAAAGGAAGTTGCTGGTCTGCAGAGACAGGTCGAGGATATAGAATCAGTGCGTAGTGGGAATGTCCGTGTTACTGATAAGTCGCATATATGTACAGTATTTATTAATCACTTTCTGAATATAGCAGGTGGACTAAATAGAAACCTAGTCCCAACAGGGAATCATATAGCGCTCTTAGACTGTTACCCGAAATGCTCCTCCATGATACTGACAAGAGTGAGATTGAGTTAATAATTAAATCATTAAAGACCAAGAACTCTCATGGATACTGAAGTATTGTTGTATGTATGTTAGCCCTGTTCTCAACCATATCTGTAACTTTTCCTTTAGGAGTGGTTGGTTTCTGGACCGATTAAAGTACTCGGTAGTGAAGCCACTTTATAAAAAGGGAGACATTGATAATGTTGACAATTTTAGACCTATTTCTATGCCATTGGTGTTTGCTAAAGTTATGGAGAAGTTTGTATATACAAGGTTACTGGAGCATTTAAATTCACATAATTTGCTGTCAAATGTTCAGTTTGGTTTTAGAAATGGTTTAACAACTGAAAATGCTGTATTCTCTTTTCTCTGTGAGGTTTTGGACGGATTAAATAAAAGGTTGCGAACGCTAGGTGTTTTCTTTGATTTAACGAATGCTTTTGACTGTGTTGACCACAAAATATTACTGCAGAAGTTGGACCATTATGGAGTAAAGGGAGTAGCTTACAATTGGTTCGCCTCTTACTTTAAGAACAGAAAGCAGAGGGTAATTCTGTGCAATATTGAGAGTGGTAGTGATGTTCAGTCCCAGTGGGGCACTGTTAAGTGGAGTGTTCCCCAAGGGTCGGTGCTGGGGCCACTGCTGTTTCTTTTTTATATAAATGATATGCCTTCTAGTATTACAGGTGATTCAAAAATATTTCTGTTTGCTGATGACACCAGCTTGATAGTGAAGGATCTTGTGTGTAACATTGAAACATTAACAAATAATGTAGTTCATGAAATATGTTCGTGGCTTGTGGGAAATAATTTGATGCTAAATCACAGTAAGACTCAGTTTTTATAGTTTCTAACTCACAATTCAACAAGAACCTATATTTTGATTAGACAGAATAGGCATATTATAAGCGAGACGGAACAGTTCAAGTTCCTAGGCGTTCGGATAGATAGTAAGCTGTTGTGGAAAGCCCATGTCCAGGATCTTGTTCAGAAGCTAAGTGCTGCTTTATTTGCCATTAGAACAGTATCTGAAATAAGTGACACTTCTACACGAAAAGTAGTCTACTTCATATATTCATACGCTTATGTCTAATGGTATTATTTTTTAAGGTAATTCTTCTGATTCAAAAAGGATATTTTTGGCTTGAAAACGGGCTGTTCGAGCTATATGTGGTGTAAGTTCGAGAACCTCTTGTCGACCCTTATTCAAAATTCTGGGAATTCTGACTTTGCCCTCACAGTATATATTTTCTTTAATGTCGTTTGTTGTTAGCAATATTAGCATATTCCCAAGAGTTAGCAGCTTTCACTCAGTTAATACTAGGCAGAAATCAAATCTGCATGTAGAATGCACTTCCTTGACTCTTGTGCAGAAAGGAGTGCAGTATTCTGCTGCATCCATTTTCAATAAGCTGCCACAAGAACTCAAAAATCTTAGCAGTAGCCCAAACACTTTTAAGTCTAAACTGAATAGTTTCCTCATGGCTAACTCCTTCTATTCTGTCGAGGAGCTCCTGGAAGAGCTAAAAAATTAAGCAAATTCCAGTGTTACACTGTTGATTTTCTTCATTTAAAGTTACGACTTGTCACCTGAATATGTTTTTTTTATATTTGATTTTATCTGTTTCTAATATCGTTTTATAATTTAATGTATTGACTCGTTCCATGACCATGGAGACTTCTCCTCAATTAGGTCCCACGGGGAACAATAAATAAAAAAAGAAAAAAAATGGATATGTGGAAAACACTGGCAAGGGGAATGAATGGACAGAATGACAGGATATCTGTTAAGACATCAGGGGATGATTTCTATGGTACTAGAGGGAGCTGTAGAGGGCAAAAAGTACAGAGGAAGACAGAGATCGTAACATATCCAGCAAATAATTGAGGACATAGTTTGCAAGTGCTACTCTGAGATGAAGAGCGTAGAAGACTGATGACTCAGAAAAAAGAAAAAGGAACAGAAAAAACACCAGAATGCTGCATGTAAGCTCTTGAATGTGCACGCGTTGTGCTGTACAGGTGCCGGGTGTCAGTTTGTCGGATGGAGTTCCATGTCTGTTGCAAATAGTCGCTCAGTACAGGGACTGTTGAAGATGGTTGTGGATGACGCTATAGCTGTCGTCCAACGGTGTCCCATATGTGCTCCATCGAATACAAATCTGGTGATCGAGCAGGCCAAGATAACGTGTCGACATTTTGTAGAGCATGTTGGGTTACAACAGCGATACGTGGACAAGCATTATTCCGTTCGAAAACACAGGAATGCTGTTCATGAACGTCAGTACAGCAGGTGCGTGGGATAACTAACAGAGTGCTCCAGTTGAGCCTTCCAACCATTATGGTTGGTTCCAGGCCTTCAACTGGTCTCCTTCTACCCAACACTTGGTCATGACTGGCACCGAGGCAGAACCAATTTACCACAGGATACCCGAAAGACCTCCACTCTGCCCTCCAGTGAGCTCTCTCTTGAAACCACTGAAGTCGCAAATGGCGGTTGTTCGGAATCAGTGGAATGCACACCTCAGGGTGTCTAGCTTGGAGCTATCGCTGAAGTGACCGATTTGTCACATCATACAATGTAGGAATTCACAGCCGGTGTTGTCTTCAGTTAAACCTTCCGGGACGAGAGGCCGTGGTCGATGTATAAAATTTCCATCTAACGTTTCATCTCCATCTGCGGGGCTCATCTTCTGAGGTCGTTCTGTAACTATTGTGCCAAATGCTGCTCTAATTGCTGCTGCTAATTAAGTACGACCATGTGGCCGTCCGGAGCACCGCTGCCAATAATCGTGTACCACGGCTACGTTCCTGCCAAGCCTCCCTGCAGTATCGCAGAAGAAACATCTAGCTTCTCGTAGCCAATTTACACTACCTCGTTCTAACTCACCGAGGTACTGATAATGGCATCTTTGCCACCTTAAAGATATTCTTGACTAACGTCACCTCACCATGTCTGATCTCAAAGGTAACTAACGCTCATGACCATTAAGGCATGTGCCGGGTGATCAAAAAGTCAGTATAAATTTGAAAACTGAATAAATCACGGAATAATGTAGATAGAGAGGTACAAATTGACACACGTGCTTGGAATGACATGGGGTTTTATTAGAACAAAAAAAAAATACAGAAGTTAAAAAAATGTCCGACAGATGGCACTTCATCTGATCGGAATAGCAATAATTAGCATAACAAAGAAAAACAAAGCAAAGATGAGGTTCTTTACAGGAAATGCTCAATATGTCCACCATCATTCCTCAACAATAGCTGTAGTCGAAGAATAATGTTGTGAACAGCACTGTAAAACATGTCCGGAGTTATGGTGAGGCATTGGCGTCGGATGTTGTCTTTCAGCATCCCTAGAGATGTCGGTCGATCACGATACACTTGCGACTTCAGGTAACCTCAAACCCAATAATCGCACGGACTGAGGTCTGGGGACCTGCGAGGCCAAGCATGACGAAAGTGTCGACTGAGCACACGATCATCACCAAACGACGCGCGCAAGAGATCTTTCACGCGTCTAGCAATAAGCGATGGAGCGCCATCCAGTATAAACATCGTACGTTCCAGCAGGTGTTTATCAGCCAGGCTGGGGGTGATGCGATTCTGTAACATAACGGCGTACCTCTCACTCGTCACGGTAGCAGTAATGACGTTTTGATGTCCAGCGCCATCTGTCGGACATTTTGTGAACTTTGTTTTTTTTTTGTTCTAATAAAACCCCATGTCATTCCAAACATGTGTGTCAATTTTTACCTCTCTATCTACATTATTCCGTGGTTTATTATGTTTCCAAATTTACACTGACTTTTTGATCACCCGATATTTAAAGCAAACCTGGTATGTATCCCCATAGTGGCGCTACTAGCACCACTATTATACGACTGGAGTGAAATTTTAACAGACATCTTATTTGAGATGTTGAAACACGCCTAACAACTTTCGTTTATCTTACACAACTCTTTCTCGGTGTTGTGATTTTTTTCCGTCAGTGTATTAAAATAGACCGTCTCGCTCTGGCTATCTGATTCATCACGTTACACAAATGGAACCGTACATCTCTGAAATACACTGACAAAAAAAGGAAGCAATCAGAATTGGTAATGTTTTGTGGCCAGTAAGGAAAAAAAATGCGTGCTGTGTCGAACAAAAACTAAATTACGTGTGAAGCATTTAAAAAATTTTTCCCTGGTCAGAGAAATCGCGTCTGCCAGTGTACTGAATTATGTGACGCAAGGGTTTTCTTCATATGTTCAATAAATGAAGCATTTCAACATTTTCAAATTAATAAATCCTCAATTTTTGAAAGAAAGCTTCCATACAGAATAGCATTTAATTTATGTCAAGATTATTTAGTGAATGTGGCTGCCATAAAGTCCGGCACTCCTCCATAAGGAATCTGTTTACCGTTACAAGAAATTATTGTGAATGCGTTCAGGGTTTTCTCCGCTGAGCTACTAGGAATAGTATTGCTAATGTGAGTGTAATGCAGGTCTGCGTACAGTGCGTTCTCACGAGAGTCTTAGGTCTGTTAGGCAACGACGTATCAAGTAAAAAGCTTATTTCAGTTTACCGTTGCTGCAGCTCTGAGCGATCGTGTGTGTCGTATTAACCTCTTTCTTCGGATTTCCACTTGTTGCACGTCGACGTTAAATGGTATTTGAGAGGCTGTGATGACCTAAACTGTATTCGCATATCAAGTGTTGGCAATTAAAAATGCGATAAAGTTTAATCTCTTCAGTTCACCTATAAAGATATCCTGTTGGTTTCGATGTACGCTACTTCATAACGTATACGTGCAGAATATGAAGGTGGATGGGGTGAGGGGTGGAGGAGGAGGGGTGTAACCTTTCACATTTATAAAGGTCAAACGGGTCCAGCCCCGGTGCGTTACTGTTTTATTTAGGACGACTCTCGTTTACGACTCGGTTTCCATACACGAACGTGACGCTGACTGCGTGGGAATCTGTGAAAAGGCTGCAGCGGTAATTAGAGAGTTCTTCAGGCCCTTTGTGCTACTGGTGTGGCGGAGGGTTGGACGTGGGGGGATGGAACGGTAGAGAGGGGGTGGGCAGGGGAGGGTGGCTTCCCTCCAGCTGCGGTTAACGACACCTTTATTCAGTCTGCCAGGTGGCTACGTTTACGCACGGAATTCTTATTGCATGCTGACGCTACTCCTTCCATTACTTTCCACATCTCTGGACCCACGTAAAAGGACTACTACGGAAGTCACTTGTAATGGTATCTGGCATATGGTGCTCGTAATTTATTGTCTCCGCTCACATGCTCTAGGAATCTTTACTTCGTGTCTAGGTAAGTAGTTCTCATACCCGTACAGGTGTTTTGTTGCTTCTCTTCTTTCAGCCAAACTCTACAGTCTTACGGTAATTCTCAAAAAATTAAAATGACTCATGCATATTCGAGTGAGTTAGTCGCAGTGGTTAGCATACTAGACTCGCATTCGGGAAGAATAACGGTTCAAATCCGCGTCCGGCCATCCTGATTTAGATTTCTCGTGATTTTCCTAAATCGCTTTAGGCAAATGCCGGAATGCCAACGGCCGATTTCCTTCCCCATCTTTTCCTAAACCGATGGGATCGATAACTTCGCTATTTGTTTCCCTCTCCAAAATCAATCACCCAACCAACTTAAACATGACGTTAAATGGTGTCTGTACACAATCTACATACGCCAGAATGAGATTTTCATTCTGCAGCGGAGTGTGTGCGGATATGAAACTTCCTGGCAGATAAAAACCTGTGTGCCGGACCGAGACTCGATCTCGGGACCTTTGCCTTCGCGGGCAAGTGCTCTACCAAGTTTTTTTGCATTTTGTTCGTTATCGATCTTTGTGTTTGGTCGTTGCGGACGTGGCAAGACATCCTGTTCAAGTTCGGTGGTTGATCCTTCCACTGAGTTTTTTTATTACAGAGTCCAACCGGCTCTCTGACCGAACACGCTGAGCTACCGTGCCGGCTTTTTTTTAACTCAGTTTTTTTATTACAGAGGGCTCCTAACCCTCTGACCGAAACTGAGCTACCCAAGCACGACTCAATCCCCGTCCTCACAGCTTTACGTCTGCCAGTATCTCGTCTCCTACCTTCCCAGGTGAGCTTCTGTTAAGGTTTGGAAGATAGGAGACGAGATACTGGCAGAAGTAAAGCTGTGAGGATGGGGCGTGAGTCGTGCTTGGGTAGCTCAGTTGGTAGAGCACTTGCCCGCGAAAGGCAAAGGTCCCGAGTTCGAGTCTCGGCCCCGCACACAGTTTTAATCTGCCAGGAAGTTTCAATCCACCTATGATTTGTGACACAACAAAATACAAAACTAAAACTTAATACCCTTAGGTGCCAAATGTCATGGGAAGACATAGTGACAGGGTCATCGGCTGCTGAAGCCTATGAGGCGTTGTTGTTGTTGTGGTCTTCAGTCCTGAGACTCGTTTGATGCAGCTCTCCATGCTACCCTATCCTGTGCAAGTTTCTTCATCTCCCAGTACCTACTGCAACCTACATCCTTCTGAATCTGCTTAGTGTATTCATCTCTTGGTCTCCCTCTACGACTTTTACCCTCCACGCTGCCCTCCAATGCTAAATTTGTGATTCCTTGATGCCTCAGAACATGTCCTACCAACCGGTCCCTTCTTCTCGTCAAGTTGTGCCACAAATTCCTCTTCTCCCCAACTCTATTCAATACCTCCTCATTAGTTATGTGATCTACCCAACCAATCTTCAGCATTCTTCTGTAGAACCACATTTTGAAAGCTTCTATTCTCTTCTTGTCCAAACTATTTATCGTCCACGTTTCACTTCCATACATGGTTACACACCGTACAAATACTTTCAGAAACTACTTCCTGACACTTAAATCTATACTCGATGTTAACAAATTTCTCTTCTTCAGAAACGCTTTCCTTGCCATTGCCAGTCTACATTTTATATCTTCTCTACTTCGGCCATCATCAGTTATTTTGCTCCCCAAATAGCAAAACTCCTTTACTACTTTAAGGGTCTCATTTCCTAATCTAATTCCCTCAGCATCACCCGATTTAATTCGACTACATTCCATTACCCTCGTTTTGCTTTTGTTGACGTTCATCTTATATCCTCCTTTCAGGACACTGTCCATTCCGTTCAACTGCTCTTCCAAGTCCTTTGCTATCTCTGACAAAATTACAATGTCATCGGTGAACGTCAAAATTTTTATTTCTTCTCCATGGATTTTAATACCTGCTCCGAATTTTTCTTTTGTTTCCTTTACTGCTTGTTCAATTTACAGATTGAATAACATTGGGGAGGGGCTACAACCCTGCCTCACTCCCTTCCCTAACACTGCTTCCCTTTCATGTCCTCGACTCTTATAACTGCCATCAGGTTTCTGTACAGATTGTAAATAGCCTTTCGCTCCCTGTACTTTACCCCTGCCACCTTTACAATTTGGAAGAGGCGTATGTGCCTTATAACAGTCCAGGTATGGATTAATAAATTGGTTCCTCACACTACACATTCAGCTCGGCGGTGACCTGGTTGGCAGCGGACCATATTTTGCCCAAGTGGCTCCGCGGAAGCGACGTCATGCACGTTCGCCAAAAAATGGTTCAAATAGCTCTGAGCACTATGGGACGTAACTTCTGAGGACATCAGTCCCCTAGAACTTAGAACTACTTAAACCTAACTAACCTAAGGAGAACACACACATCCATGCCCGAGGCAGGATTCGAACCTGCGACCGTAGCGGTCGCGTGGTTCCAGACTGTAGAGCGTAGAACCGCTCGGCCACTTCGGCCGGCGCACGTTCGTCAAAGTCTTGTCTTTGTGACAGTTTATGCTTGTGGAAACATTGTCTCCGCGGTAATGAAGGTCCACCCAAGGCACTGCTGACCTCGTAAACCCGAATTCTTATGTAATCTCCGATATGGTGTGACCCATTCCTCTTGCACAGATTATCATTCCATTTTCGAAGTCAGTCAGGTTGGAACGCGCAGTCATGTTGACAGAATACCCGTCTGAGACAAAGAGCTTACATATCATGTCCACATTCGCGCCGTTCCAGCATGTAGCCGAAATGGTGAGGAGTTATAAACTGTAAATCTGATATTCTTTTCTGTAACTTTAGGTTATTCAATCTAGTTACTCTACGAAAGAAATATTTGTTGCTCTTGAATTTGGAAATACGGTTTTTTTGTAACTGATGCTGCTTTCAGGCAAATAGGATTAATTACGAGGCCCTACCCATCCTCCTCCTAAATGTCCAACGCCATTACAGCTAGTTTCGACTTCATTACGTGGATACACGGACGATATTGGCAATCGTCACCCCTTAGAGAGCTCTGACGGTTTTTTAAATTTCTTGTGACTCAGGAATGTTATCCTTGGCTTCGCCCACGAGCATGAGTGTCACATGTATTGCACACATCTCGTCTTCCCTCGTCTCTGTTCATATACTACCTCTTAACTGTCCATCTCCTCTTGACCCCACTGTCCTACTGCTCCTCCCCACACCCCCCTCTCCGTGTGTCTTTTTGGCTCCACTCCATCTCCTCCTCCACACTTACTCTGTCCATCTTATCCACCCACTACTCTCTGTCCATCTCCTTCATTCCGCTCTCTCCCTCCATCTCTTCCTTGCTCTCTGCTCGCTTGCTATGTGACCCCAATGGGCGCTAGGTGATTGTTTCACCCGTAGTACTTCTACAGGGAGCACGATATACCGCAGAGGCTTCAGCAACTGACGACAACTGACGACGAAATATGCCACCGTGTCTTCCCATGAAATTTGTCCACGAAACGTATAAATTATTTGTTTTGTGTTTTTCTGCGTCGCAAAACTTGGGCAGAATGTGTATATCGGCTATTTAGCACTACATGTTAGTCATTTTAACTCTTTGAGAATCACCATATGTGTCAACAGTTCTGTTGAAAGTAATGAAGTGACGAATCACTTGCACGATTATAACAAATACTCCACTGCAAGCGAAGCAGGAATTCCTTGACCACAATTGCTGATGTAAGTGAGACGATTAATCATGTCGTTATGGAGGTGTGGTCAAGTGCTAATTTTACGTCAGTAGTTACTTCTTTACTTGCTTTTTAGTTCATTTACTCTGTAAACTGAACTATAGATCTTTCTCTACTAACCCATTTTCGGCATCTGCAAACTCAAATGAAGTTAGGTTTACTATTCTGTTCTGAAATATTCATCTCTTTCTTAAGTGAACATTGCTCTGTTTGCTTCCTGTAGATAATACTCGCTCTGACTACTTGTAAAGTCTAGCCGTAATTCTTCAATATATATATTTAATTTTATTCTGCATGATTTTCAGAACATCGTTGAACTGAGCTTCAGAAAGAAGCTTTTTAAAATTATTTTCTACCTTATGTACTTCTTTGAAGAGTAGATCAATTATTTTATAGACTTACTTTATTTGTAATTTAATCCACGTTGCTTTCGATTTACTTTCTACCCTATTTTCAGTTAGAGAAGTATATCTGATGTTAATTATTGCTCACTTTTTCGTAATATGGTATTTAATACATGCTTCGTTAAATAGTATGTGCGGCTCAAATTTCTTGATTTTTCTTTTTCATTTTCCGCAATACGTAGCTTTCTTTCAGCGTCTTGTAGCGCACAATGTGTTTGAAGTTTTTCGTAATGAGAAATGAGAAGGAGAGGTATGTATGTACCTTAAAGAAATTTCTTACTGCCATGGTGGAGTTCAAAACTGATTTTATTGTCCATTTTTGACAGGTAAGACTCTGATCTTCAGACCTGCAACACATTGCATTTACATTTTATTCGTCCACTATTATTACATTTTGGAATTGTCCGTTTATCACTCATGCCATGTAAATATATTAGTGCAAATTATATTGCACATTCCATACAGATTCTCAAAAATTAAATTACAAATAAGTTTCTCATAAGTAAAATTATATACAGCTAAAATGTACCTAGTTGAACTTGTCATATCTACATATGTAGCACCCTTTTAAGTCTTGTCGTAGTACTTAAAATCCACAACATACAGTAAAAGTGCACATTTATGCCACTGTATACATTTCAGATGATGGGATAAGCATATCATTTAACCTTCTCACGCGGAATACATAGTGCAGCTGAATGACAGTGATGCAAAGATAATTCATGCAAATAACGTCTGCCACTAGATAGTTTTTACGTAGGTATTCTGAAAATCTATTAATACCTTATCTTTCTTGACATATAAAACTTCAAAAAGATTTGATTATAAAACAGTATAGCATTTGAGAATTATACAGATTTGTATATGACAAGATTTTTTATATTTCGGTAGTTTGCTTCAAAAATTCTTATAGTTACATCGGCTCTCTACCTGAACCGACTCGCATCTCAGTTGTCTCCTTTACGTTCGAAAAATTTTACACAGACATGATTTTTTCTTTCTGAAACAGACGCACATTTACATAGTCACATTGCGAATAATACTACAACTCAAAATCACAACATCAATTTACATTATACTTTCTCATTACATGTTAGTACACATGAATCATCAGATATCTGTACTTAATTGAAAGAAAGAAAATGAAGAGAATATATGTAGTTGTTGTTCCCTACAAGATATCGACTTAATGAAACACTGTCACAACACTACCGAAAGCAGTGCCAAAATATGTCCCTATCAGGTTTAACCAAAATGAAGAAGGTCTGGGATAGTGGGTGGGACATTGACAAAGATATAGAAACCAAGAATCGCTTATCTACCTTACGCTGGCGCAATGTGAGGTAAGATTGATAGACTACTACGGAAACAGGATATCTAATATATTTCGATGCAGAGATACGAAGCCTGTCTAATAGTAAAGAAGGTATATCGTTCCAAAAGTCTTCTATGTACTGTATTCCTTGCGAATGTGGCATGTCTTGCTTGGGGAAGACTGCTGGGACAGTCAAGGTGAAATGCAAAGAACATTAGCGACACACTCAACTGAAACAATCAAGCTAATCAGGTCTCACCATGAACTGGCCAGAATGTAAACACGACATGAAATATGATGAGACCAATATAGTAGAGCAAATGCCAAATTTGTGGGCAGTGTAATCGAGCAGTTTGTAGAAAAGTAAATGTAGGGAAAACCGAAAAGAAAGTAGAATGTAAGATTCAATTAAGACAAACCGTTGGCTGCGACATTCACTCGTTTAAGTTCTCGTTGGCAATCACTTCCCCTGAAATGGTAAACCTGAGAGAATGTGGGTTCATTGAATATTGGTGCGGTCTCTGAGAAACAAAGGACCACTGAAGGATGTAGAAGGCATAGGGAGTTGAAGTCTCAGTTATCAACAGCGGCATGAGGTCAACAATAATTCAGAGCCGAGCTGAAGTTCATCTGGCGAGTGCACATAACAGCACATTTCACAAGGTCTGAAGAAGATCATGCAATACTTGC
This sequence comes from Schistocerca serialis cubense, assembly GCF_023864345.2. NCBI lineage: Eukaryota > Metazoa > Arthropoda > Insecta > Orthoptera > Acrididae > Schistocerca > Schistocerca serialis. The sequence goes on along the minus strand of NC_064642.1, from coordinate 102,054,283 downwards.
TAGAGGCCATTTAACCTAACGAGTGTAGACTGGGACGCCTGCGTAGCTACAAGAAATGGTTCAAATGGCTCTGAGCACTATGGGACTTAATATCTGAGGTCATCAGTCCCCTAGAACTTAGAACTACTTAAACCTAACTATCCTAAGGAAATCACACACATCCATGCCCGAGGCAGGATTCGAACCTGCGACCGTAGCAGTGTCGCGGTTCCAGACTGATGCGCCTAGAACTGCACGGCTACAAGCAAACCATATCGACAGCGTCAGTATATAGTTGGGGGTTAGTGATCATGACGTCATTATAGCAATTATGGCTACGAAAGTTAACGAACCAGTGAAGAAGCCTAGGAGTGTATTTCTGCAGACAAGCAGTTTTTAGCAGCTCACTTAGACACTGGAGTGACATCACTTAGGTCCAGTACGACTGACGTAGAGAAATTATGGACAAGTTTAAACAGGCTGTAAATCGTGGTCTGGAGAAACATGTACCTAGTAAGTAGATTAAGGACAGAAAATACCCATCATCGTTTAATAACTAAATTCTGAAAATGCTGAGGAAATAAAGGCTGTTGCACTTTCTACGCAAAATATAAAGTGCAAATGGCGGCAGGCAAAGATTAGTAGAGATCTGTCTGTGAAAAGATCTATGCTGGAAGCATACAACTACCACCAGTGCCATGCCTCAGCAAAACATCCGGCCTAGATCCTGAGAAAATTCTGGTCGTATGTAAAACTGCTAAGCGGGCCTAAGGCTTCCATTCAGTTACTCTTTGACCAGTCTCGTGTGGCATCTGTAAACAGCAAAACGAAACCCAAAGTTTTAAATTACACTTCTAAGAAATAGTTCACTAGAGAGAATCGTACAAACATACCATTGTTTGACCCCCGAACAGACTCACATTCGGATTAAATAGTAATAGGGATCCCTGCAGAGAGAAATAAGTGGAAAAGTTGAAAACAAATAAGACGCCAGGTTCGGGTGGAACCCCAGTCGCCGCGCGGAGTGGCCGCGCCGTTTCAGGCACCATGTCACGGATTGCGTGGCCCCTCCTGCCGGAGATTCGGTTCCTCCCACGGGCATGGGCGTGTGTGTGTTGTTCTTAGCGTAAGTTAGTTTCAGTAGTGTGTAAGTCTAGGAACCGATGACCTCAGCAATTTGGTCCCATAGGAATTCACACACATTTGAACATCTGAATCCCAATCCGGTCTTACAAAGAATATTCAACGGCATTTGACCCTTACAGAGCTTTCATTTATTACGAATCTCTCGCCCAGCCCAAATTCCCTGGGAGACTGGAGAAAAGCGCATGTGACTGTGTATATAAGAAGGGTAAAACAACGGAATCGCAAAATCACAGAACAACACCGCAGAGATCAGTTTGCTGCAGAATCCTTGAAGACATTCTCAGAATATAATGAATTTTCTTGAGACCGAGAAGCTTATGCCCACGAATCAGAATGGTTTTAGAAAGCGTCGCTCGTGCGAAACTCAGCTTACCCTTTTCTCACTTGATATACTGTGAAGTATGGATGAAGGGTAGCAGGCCTCTTCCATATTCCTGAATATCTGGAAAGCATTTCACATTGTGCCCCACTGCATACTCTTACCGAATGTATAGGCATATCGAATATGTTCCCAGATATGTGAGTGGCTAGAAGACTTCCTAAGTGGTAGAACCGAGTATTTTGTACTCTACGGCGAGTGTTTATGAGAGACAAGGACATATTCTGGCATGCCACCGAAGTGTAACAGGGCCGCTACTATTTTCTATATCAATAAATTGTTTGGCGGACAGGGTTAGCAGTTATCTACGGTTGTTTGCTGATTATGGTGTAGTGTATGGGAAGGTGTTGAATTTGTGTTACTGCAGAAGGATACATAATTACTTACAAAAAATACCTGGTTGGTGTCATGAACTTCAGTTACCTCTAAATGTAGAAAAATGTAAGTTAATTTGGATGTGTATAAAATATATACTCGTAGTATTTTGATACAGTATTGGCAGGGTCCTGCTCGACATCACATCGTTTAAATATATGGACGTAACGTTGGAAAGCGATGTGATATGGAACGATCGTGTGAGGATAATGGTAGGCAAGGCAAACGGTTGACGTCTGTTCTTTGGGAGAATTTTGGGCAAGGATGACTACCTGTGAGGGAGATCGCATTTAGGACGCTAGTACGACCTATTCCTGAATACTGCCCAAGTGTTTGGGATCCGTACTGGCTCATATTAAAACTATTAAAACAGTTCATGGGCGGGCTGCTAGGTTAGTTACCGGTAGGTTAGCACAACAAGCAAGTGTTGCAGACACTCTTGGAGACTTCAGAAGAGAATCCGTGGGGGGAAGGCGACGATCTTCTGGATGAACAGTCTTGAGAAAATTTAGTTAATCTGCATCTGAAGCCGACGAAGGGTGAGTCTTCTACCAGCAATATACATTTCGCGAGGGGACCACGAAAATAATACACGAGAAGCTTATAGACAGTCGTTTTTCTCTAGCCCTATTTGCTAGTGGAACAAATGGCTCTCGGAGTGTATATGTAGATGCGAAAGAAAAAGCTTGAATCGAAATGCCTTCATAAAATGGAAGAATATCCAGAAGTACACCTTTAACAAATCACTACGAGAAAAATCTAGATCCGAATGATGTCTTGGAGTTCGGACGTGTAATGTGTACATTTTCTGCATTTCTCTCTATTGCTACTCTGATGAAGCTGTTCCCATTTTTATCAGTGTTTATGGTCTAATAGTGTAGAAACACTGTAAACTGCGCAGAACCCTAATTTCGAAGAAATGTTTATCTGGCGCCTTGTTTCCATCTTATAGTGAGCTACCACCAATTTTTTTGGATTTGAAGGCGCTGCAACAGTTTATTTACGGTTCCAGTGTCAACGTCGTGTGAGCGTACGGCCTGTGGCGTCAGCTTAGAGCGGCAGTTTCCAGCCGCAGACCACGTGGCTGTCAGTTGCTACGGGCCCGTGTCGAGCGGTTAGCGTGTACGCAGCCTTGGAAAAACCCGAGCCGACGACTGGCAGGGGCGCATATGACCGTGTTTGCGCGCTTGGAGAAATTTCATAGAAATGTTGATAAAATCGAAACTAAGAGTGATACGGAGGTGCGAGCTGGCACTCATGGACACAAAAATGTGCAAAACTAAATTATCTAGACGCACCACAAAAATATGTAATAGTTTAAAAGTAATTGTCGTCTTAAAAATTGTAAATTTTTGAATGTTCAAAGGCTAATATCTTGGCAGTGCTTTGGCCAATTAAACTGAACGAAGAGTCTACGGATGTGAGTAATAGATCTTCAACGAGCACTCGTAGCCAATTTAGCAGAATCTGTACCATTTTCTGTTCAGAGGTCGGAATATGGTATATTCGACCGAGAGAAACTGTGTTTTTGGTAAGAAATGAATTTAAAGAGACGAAACTAGCGGCAGAACTCTAAATTTGAAAGTGGTAGATGAGTAATTAAGTATGTATGTTTATTTGTTTATTTATGTTAAGTATCAAAATTCCGGGCTAAGCAATATCACAGTACACGAACATTATTTGTGCAAAACGGTGGCAGATACAAACGTTATGACTTTAAATTGTTATTGCCCGTAAAATTTCCATATTTCTCAATATATCATATGTGTTTTTGTGTTAAATATTAGAATTTCCGTAACTTTGTCAAACATTGTTTTGAGTTAAGTAGTTGTTTCGAGGGATTGATAGGGCGGCCATCTTTGATGACAGGAGGAGTTGGTTCTGAGCGACACTAAGACCCGAACGTACTGCGCATCTGGGGTAGTAGAGGGTTGGTAGGTACGTTCGAAATTGATCAAGTGGAGCGCAATATAATGTTTTTGGCCAGCAGATAAGATTGTATTTTGTGAATTGTGAACAGGCTGTCGAGTGCCGTGATCGCGACATACGAATTTTATAGTGAAGTGTTGTAGGATAAGTGGTTAAAGGCCGCCCTTAAATAAAAGAACCTCAAACTGCATTTTAAGTGTTTAGTGAATATATTGAAAAATAGAAATAAACTATTTATACAAATTATCAATCAACGTGAGTGACTCAATATTTTAAATTTCATCGCAATACCTGCCTGCATTTTTCTTTTATATTTTATTTCAGCTTAAGAAATTGTGTTTACGACAGGTTAGAGCTGATACCCCATGAAGAAAAACGTAGCCAAACATTGAGACCAGCCACATCTCTGGGCAGCTCAATTAAACCGAGTGTAACAAATATATATATTTTCGTGCCATAGCATGTGGGAACTCGAGCCAAACTATTCATAACTCAATGTGTAGTGCCCAGTACTGTCGTAGTCGCAAGCTGATGACGAAGAGACAGAGCTGAGGATATTGAGCGGGAAATTCAGTACGTAGAGGGAGATCAAATTCTTATATTGTCTTGAGGGACTGGAATGCAATTGAAGGGGAAGGAGTAGAAGAATGAGATAGGAGAAAGACTAATTGAATTCTGTAAGAACTTTTACTAGTAATAGCAAATAATTTGTTCAAGAATCACAAAATGAGGAGGTATACGTAGAAGATACCAGGTGATATGGTAAGATTTTAGTTAGATTACATCATGGTCATGCAGAGATCCGAAAACAAACGCTGGGTTTTAAGGCGTACACAGGAGCAGATATAGAATCATATGACAATATAGTAGTGAAGAGGAGTTGGCTGAAGCTTAAGGCATTAGTCAGGGAGAATCAATACGCAACGAAGTGGGATACAGAAATACAAAGAATGAAGAGATAGGCTTGAAGTTGTCTAAGGCCATAGATAATACAATGAAGAATAGCTCAGTAGGCAGTACATTTGAAGACGAATGGACATCTCTAAATAGGGCAATCACAAAAGTTGGAAAGGAAAACATTGTGTAAAGAAGGTAACTGAGAAGAAGAAACCACCAACAGACGAATGTTGAAAATTAGGTGGACTGATAAGGTAAGAAATGAGGAGGTTGACTGATAAGGTAAGAAATGAGGAGGTCCTACGCAGAATCAGAGAGGATAGGAATTTGTTGAAAAGACTGACAAGAAGAGAGGGCAGGATGATAAGATATCTGTGAAGACAGCATAGATTAACTTCCACGGTACCAGAGGGAGCTGTACAGAGAGACTGGAACGCATCCAGCAAATAGGTGAGATGGAATGATTAGTCTGATGGCTACAGAATGTGGATTACAGCGTACCATTAAAAAGTAAAAGCACTGAGGAGTAACAGATATCACAATATGTGAAATATTAACAGCAAAGGTGCCGGCCTGAGTGGCCGAGCGGCTCTAAGCACCACAGGCTGGAACCGCGCGACCGCTACGGTAGCAGGTTCGAATCCTGCCTCGGTCATGGATGTGTGTGATGTCCTTAGATTAGTTAGGTTTAAGTAGTTCTAAGTTCTAGGGTACTGATGACCTCAGATGTTAAATCCAATAGTGCTCAGAGCCATTTGAACCATTTTGAACAGCAAAGGTGACGACCAGAAAATGGTCGAAGTTAAGGATATCTTCTACGATGAAAGAAAATATCCCCTGAAGGACGCAACTAGGAGAACATAATAAGGAAAATAGTACAGGCAAAGAAATAATTCGTGGACAAGGGAAGCTGTCTGGTATGAATGTCACTCTAAGTCTAGGAAGAAATTTCTGAGAATGTACGTTTGGAGCACAGTATTGTGTAGTGGTGAATCAGAGACAGTGGGAACACCGGAACACAGGAGAATCTAAGCGTCTTAAATGCGGTGTAGCAGAAATACGTTAAATGTTAGGTGGACTGGTAAGGTAACGAAAGAGAAGTTTCTCCACAGAATCGTCGAAGGAAGGAACATATGGAGAACACTGACAAGGAAAACGGACGTGGTGATAGGACATGTGTTAGGATAACAGGGATCGTAATGAACGGAGCACTAGAGGGTAAAACCAGTAGATGAAGATAGACTGCGGTACATCAAGGAATTAACTGAGAACGTCGGACGCAAGTTTTACACTTAGATTAACAGATTGGCGCAAGAGAGGAATTCGTGGCATGCCACATCAAACCAGTCAGAAAACTGATGATCCCTCCACCCCCCCCCCCCAAACAAACATAAATAAGCAAAGGAAGTGATATAATAATGCTGGAACTAATTACGCGCCGAAAGGAGTCTATTTTTGTAACGACTAGGCACTACACCAAGTGGCATATGTATGAATTGTGGCTGTTCTATGAAACCATACAGAGTTACTGGTAAACAATTCTCAAGCTGAAGGGATTCCTGAAGTTTTACTACATATTCTGAGGAAAATACCACTTTATAAAACCGTTGATATAAACAGTTGACTTATTACACATCTACGCATGAATGTAACTACCTTAGTTATTAGAACTACGTAAAGAAAACATTCCCGTAGGAGTTGTTATTGGCACACCACCTCTGCACTCGTTAACACTGTTAAGTGGCCTCAGTACGTCGTGCCACTTAATGCACCAACAGGGAAACAGTGGAAACGTGAAATATTGTCTGCTGCTTACTTTTCCCTTATTTATACAATGCAGTGACGAAAGTCATGGCATACCTCCTAATACCGTGCTAGATCTACTTTTCCCCATTACATTGCAGCATGGACTCAACAAGTCGATGGAAGTCCCCTACAGAAATCCTGAACCATGCTGCCAGTATAGCCATGCTATCTGTATGTTGTTGTTGTTGTGGTCTTCAGTCCTGAGACTGGTTTGATGCAGCTCTCCATGCTACTCTATGCTGTGCAAACTTCTTCATCTACCAGTACCTACTGCAACCTACATCCTTCTGAATCTGCTTAGTGTATTGATCTCTTGGTATCCCTCTACGATTTTTACCCTCCACGCTGTCCTCCAATGCTAAATTTGTGATCCTTTGATGCCTCAAAACATGTCCTACCAACCGATCCCTTCTTCTAGTCAAGTTGTGCCACAAACTTCTCTTCTCCCCAATCCTATTCAACACCTCCTCATTAGTTACGTGATCTACCCACCTTATCTTCAGCATTCTTCTGTAGCACCACATTTCGAAAGCTTCTATTCTCTTCTTGTCCAAACTGGTTATCGTCCATGTTTCACTTCCATACATCGCTACACTCCATACAAATACTTTCAGAAACGACTTCCTGACACTTAAATCTATACTCGATGTTAACAAATTTATCTTCTTCAGAAACGATTTCCTTGCCATTGCCAGCCTACATTTTATATCCGCTCTACATCGACCATCATCAGTTATTTTACTCCCTAAATAGCAAAACTCATTTACTACTTTCAGTGTCTCATTTCCTAATCTAATCGCCGCAGCATCACCCGATTTAATTTGACTACATTCCATTGTCCTCGTTTTGCTTTTGTTGATGTTCATCTTATATCCTCCTTTCAAGACACTGTCCATTCCGTTCAACTGCTCTTCCAAGTCCTTTGCTGACTCTGACAGAATTACAATGTCATCGGCGAACCTCAAAGTTTTTACTTCTTCTCCATGAATTTTAATACCTACTCCGAATTTTTCTTTTGTTTCCTTTACTGCTTACTCAATATACAGATTGAATAACATCGGGGAGAGGCTACAACCCTGTCTCACTCCTTTCCCAACCACTGCTTCCCTTTCATGCCCCTCGACTCTTATAACTGCCATCTGGTTTCTGTACAAATTCTAAATAGCCTTTCGCTCCCTGTACTTGACCCCTGCCACCTTCAGAATTTGAAAGAGAGTATTCCAGTTAACGTTGTCAAAAGCTTTCTCTAAGTCTACAAATGCTAGAAACGTAGGTTTGCCTTTTCTTAATCTTTCTTCTAAGATAAGTCGTAAGGTTAGTATTGCCTCACGTGTTCCAACATTTCTACGGAATCCAAACTGATCTTCCCCGAGGTCCGCTTCTACTAGTTTTTCCATTCGTCTGTAAAGAACTCGCGTTAGTATTTTGCAGCTGTGACTTATTAAACTGATTGTTCGGTAATTTTCACATCTGTCAATACCTGCTTTCTTTGGGATTGGAATTATTATATTCTTCTTGAAGTCTGTGGGTATTTCGCCTGTCTCATACATCTTGCTCACCAGATGGTAGAGTTTTGTCATGACTGGCTCTCCCAAGGCCATCAGTAGTTCTAATGGAATGTTGTCTACTCCCGGGGCCTTGTTTCGACTCAGGTCTTTCAGTGCTCTGTCAAACTCTTCAAGCAGTATCGTATGTCCCATTTCATCTTCATCTACATCCTCTTCCATTTCTGTATATCTGTATAGCTGTCCATAACTGCGAAAGTGTTCACTTTGCAGAACTAGTTCGATTATGTCCCACAAATGGTATTCATATCGGGTGACCCGGCTGGCCAAATCATTCCCCCGAATTATCGACATCTCCAAGTAGCTGGACATAACCAGTCAATGATCGGTTCTGTTGGACCAGAGGACCCAGTCCATTCAATGTAAGCACAGCTCATACCATTATCGAGCCACCACTAGCTTCCACAGTGCCTTGTTGACAACCTCGGTCCACGACTTCGTGGTATCTGCACCGCACTCGGACCCAACCATCAGCTCTTTCCAACTGAAATCCATACTCATTTGACCACGCCACGGTTTCCCAGTCGTCTAGGGTCCAGCCGATATGGTCACGAGCCCAGATGAGGCACAGCAAGCGATGACATGCTGTTAGCAAAGGCAGTCCTGTCGGTCGTCTGCTGTCATAGCCCCTTAATAACAAATTTTTCCGCACTGTCCTAACAGATACGTTCGTGTTGCTTGTATGTAAACACTGCCAACTCTACGCAAACGCCGCTGCTGTCAGTCGTTAAGAGAAGGCTGTCGGTCATTGCGCTGCCCGTAGTGAGAGGTAATTGAAATTTGGTACTCTCGGCACACTCTTGAATCTGTGCATTCCTAACGATTTCCGGAATGGAATGTTTCATGCGCCAGGCTCCTACAACCACATCACGTTCAAAGTCTGTTAATTCCGATGATCCGACCATAATCACATCGGCAAACTTTTCAGGTGAATGACCTGAGCACAAATGACAGCTCCGCCAGTACACTACCTTTGCATACCCTATGTTCGTGACACTACAATCATCTGTGGGTGTGAACAACGCTATCGCATGACTTTTGACACCTCTATGTATATTCCACACGAAGATAACTGCACAGGATACAGTATCGTCGGGAAATGCGTCAAACCAGTCCTCTCACTAAGGAACAGAACCACAACATTTTTGCTTTCTTAAAAACAATCAGTTGGCGATATCCTTTACAAATGTACAGCATATCAGTTTACTCGACTGTGTTACTGAAAAGTGAGCAGTTGCTGTTTTTGATAGGCGTTTTGGAAAGATTACGGAACGGAAGAATTGAGGTAGCGGGAACGAAGTGTTCGAAAGAGTTGAGACGAATGTGTGGAACGTGGGGGCTGGGGTGGGGGTGGAGAGAAAGGGGGGTATTTTATTAAAGCTGAAGGATGCATAGATCTTTGCGGAATATCATAATCATTTACGGAAAAGTGGTTAAAGCTTCACTGGGGCAGGGTGTAGTGTCTCTTTTTGCGTGTGTGTGTAGGTGTAGGTTTCGGGGGATGGGGTGGGGTGTATGTTGAATGTTGGTGTAAGCGACCACAGTACCAGCTTCAGTAACCAGGGATGAAACAAAACATTGGCTGGTCTCAGGTTTGCGGAAACTGAAGAAACTCCAAAAGGGGTTAAATGTGAAAGACGAGAGAGGGAAACTGAAAAGGAATGACGCTGTATTGATCTAGATTTTGGTAGAGTGAGCTGTTTGCTCCGCTCATGTCGAATTTAGCACCGCCCGACGAATACTGCTTCACCGCTGGCGCGTTGGGGCATGCATAACGGTGTTATTTCTCGTATGCTCTATGTCGGTATTTTTGTAGTTACATTTATGAAATTTATTTTCATTCTGCACGATATTTAGCGTATTTTGTTTATTTGAGAGTAAATTAGGGAATGATAAAGTCCCAAGCCTAATACAGTTGAAAGTCGCAACAAATGTCTTCATCCGAATATGTTACCACAGATTCATTCATCATCAAATCCCAATAGGATATCATCGTAGGTAAGGTTTTCGGGGCACAACGATATATGTAATGTCACGCGGAGAGACAGTACTCAGCAATGGCTAACTTGCGGGGCTGTGTGACGGTCATGCTGCACGGACCCTTTCATTTATTTTGTGTGTGGTCTGGCCAGTGTGAGATTCACTATACTGACGGAGTATTATGTAGATTCTTGCTGTCTGCAAACCCATATCATTATGTCACTGTAAGCGGTCGGAGAACTGCTCTAACTTAACAGTTTTCAAACTTCTCCACAATTTTAATAAGTATTGCGCCATCGGCTTGAACCGTATCTTATTGTGTTTATCGGTGGTCACGGTTACTAGTCATTATATTGTCGTAAATTTCGCTTTCAGTAGTAAGAGTCTTATTTCGCCTAGTACGCCATTATGAAGTGTACCGGTTCATGTTACAATTAATACGGCTTACTTAGCTTACGCATATATCATATACAGGTGTTTTATAATTTCAGTCACGTCTAGGTGGCATAACATTCATAACGAATCATGGAGCGGATTTCTATCTGCTGACAAGTTGTTTGGTCACGCAATTTCGTCTGTAGAACACTATTTTTGACAGCCCACTGTGCTTAGTGCTGACAGAGTAAATTTGTGATTAAAACATTTTGCTTCTAGTGTGTTAATGAGAACAAACTGCACTGCAGAAACTGTTGCAGATATATTCATTAACACATCGGAGCCGCGCGGGATTAGCCGAGCGATCTAGGCGCTGCAGTCATGGACTGTGTGGCTGGTCACGGCGGAGGTTCGAGTCCTCCCTCGGGCATGGGTGTGTGTGTTTGTCCTTAGGATAATTTACGTTAAGTGGTGTGTAAGCTTACGGACTGATGACCTTAGCAGTTAAGTCCCATAAGATTTCATACACATTTTTGAACACATCGGAATAAAAATTTTGCAATCGAAATTGATAGTTACTTACCAAAATTATACATACCCAACGTAACGTAAACGACACATTGCTGCTAATAGCTAAAGACGACAATAACATTCAACAATTCACCAAAACCTAAACATCTTACACGCAAAAATAAATTTTACACAGGAGACAGATGAAAGAAATCCATAAATTTTCTGGGCTGAAAAATGATACATATTCCAGATTTATGAGAAACGAACCACTGAAGATAACATAATAAAAGTTCGTGTCAACCAAACTCGCTGAAATATGCGTTTTTCAAATCGGTGATGAATGCAATCGTAGATCTGCGCCTGGGACAACACTACAGTACGTAGCATAAAAGAATATTTTCATCTCAGGCATAGTGCTCGCCTATATGAACGACACACAGAACCTAAAACAATAATCATACATAGAGAGACAACATAGAAAACACCAGACCTAAGTAAAACCAGTCATAGCATACATAGAGAGATAACGTAGAAAAGAACAAACATAAGTAAAACGAGCCATAGCTGAGTACGTAACAACAACATACTTTGGCAACATTCCGAACAAGATGAACGAACTGTGAAAAGAACGTAAATCGAGCATTTCGCACTAATACTAGTTTAAGACGGGGGCTGACACCGAGAAAAACAGAAGCTAACATTATTCTAGTCCAGGCGTCTACAAAATTCCAGTGTATTGGGCAAACGGGAAGAAGTTCTGCAATTTGATTAAACGAATATATGAGAAACAGCAAGTAGTCAAACTTCCACTTACATGTAAAAAACTAAACCAACATAGCATAACACAACGAAAATAGTATAAAAATTCTCCAGATAATATATAAAGACGCTATTATGAGCATTTTGGAAGAATTAGGAATTTACACACTTTTGAATCCTCATGAATATCCCAACAACATTCCAGACGAACAAATCGAACTGAAATGTAAAAATTATTTGGAAACTTATTTGAAATTTTAGAACAAGAAAAGGAATAAAAACCACACCATGCATAACAACAACAACTGACAGCCTTTAACTACAGTTAACTAAAATCTTTTAATGTTTGTGATGAGGAACCACCATCTCTAATCAACAGAGATAAGATTTATTTGTATAAACGTGAAGCGTTGTGGGGAGGAAACCGCCACCTTACCTTTCAAACACAGTATTCTATACAGGCAAAATTACGTTATTCCAACAAAATTCACCAGAGAAATATCCTCTCCACAATGCATTATGAAAGTCACTCCACCTAGACATAAGTTAAATTGAAATACAAATTTATAATATAGAATTCTAAGTCTATGAAACCTTTCGAATGTGAGGAACAACAAGGACAATCAATTCCCATGCATGTGCATTAATTGGAGTGTTTCTGAGATAAAAAAAAGAAAAAAAGCTAAATGCCAGCCATTCATGATTTTTATGTAGAAATAACTAATTAATTATTTTAAATTTCATAAGTTAATAGATGTCGCTGATATTCCCATTTGCTTAAAGAGAAGCCTGCAAAATTTACTTGCATCAACCACACGTATTATGTTTATTGCCTTCGTTTGTACAACGAATGCTTTCTCCCTTAGTGATGAGCTATTTCAGAAACGTATCCCAAAGACGTGACTGAAAAGTATGTCAAATATATTAACTTACTGACAACCTCATTCTATTTATGGTAGCACACGCCAAGCAAAATACACGTACATTGTAAGATAGCTTGTGGACTACGTTCTTTACAGATGATCATTCATACCAGGAACTGCAAACTTACATCAGCACTAAAAGTACCACATGATACTACAATAACAAATGTGTACCACATCGGATAGAAATTTGAATCCCTGCTACCTGAGGGACGTTATACATCCATCACAGTCAGTTAAATGGAGGCGGTGAGATGAGCATAAACACAAAACTATGAACTGAAATATGCGTCCTTTGAGTCGTCATGGACATCTGCCCATGATGCTCTCATTGTAGTTCCGGCGAATCTGCTCTAGTGCGAACAGAGATTGAGTCTGCAGCCGAAGGGAAAATTGGTAGTTTGGGGCAAACTGGTAATGAAGCAGAGTGCTGTGCGGACAGGCACCGTGCCAGATGCACACATCACCATATGATCGTTTCACAATTATACGCAGCCGCAGAAAATGCATTTGTATAAGACTCTAAGATGGGATGTACATCACTTCAATCTGAAAATTAATTCTATTTGTTGGTCGATCTACGTCTTTTCCATATACTATATATTTGGGAAATATCCTTCCACAAATATAGCAATATCATATATCAACAATATTGCACAGTTATTACAAACCCATTAATGCATACAACTAACAAATTATATGTCGTGGGAAATATATTACTGAAAGCATAAGCGTACATTGTAACTTTTATCTAGACCAATAAATTTTTTAAAAGTTATGTATCTATACCTACTGCTGACACAGTAACGTATTAGCATTGGGTATTGTATCAAACATATAACAGTATGTCCCTGCGTAGTAGATCCTGTACTCTCTCTATTGACTTTAACTCAACATACAAATGTAGAAGTAGCGCGGGAGCGTTACCTCTGCGCGAGCAGCTCCATCCAAAGAGACTGCGTATATCGACAATGTAAAGTTCCGTGCTGCTTATGCTATGGATTCGCTGGTTTTTTACATTTTGTAAAATAACATGTAAGATGGCTTGAAGCCCTATTTTTCTTAAATATCTTGTTCTAATCACTTGTCGATAAATATAGTTGTGATTAATCAGGTACGGCATATGAGGAAATACCTATTGAAAAGTGTTGCCTTATGTGCGTGTTAGCAATGAATATCTACTTTAAGATAGATTCTATAGACTCAGCTGCTGTATTACCTTCTGTGATACAGGGAATAAAATTAATAGCCTTCAGAGATACAAATTTTATTAAAATACTGTGGCATCAACATTATTTGCTGTTTCATTTATAGTGTACTTCACTTCATAATTATGTCTGTTGTACATAATTAACAACGACATGCAGTTATCTGATTGTTTCTTGTGATACAATTGACAACCTGAATACTTTATTATGACGTCATATGGTCAAAGTTTAGTTAATAATATTATATGGCATAAATTAATTGGTGTCAGATAGGATGGTGAGCTGGACGGCACTATAACTGACATATGGCCTAGAAACATGTATGTCCCTTGACAACTGAATTGTACACTCTTCTGTACACATGAATGTATTGGAACAAAAGGATCGTAGGAACACATATCACAATTATTATAATGTTACGTAGAGAGTGCATTATTGTAATTACTTTTAAACTACATCATTTATAAAATTTGTTTGAGTTGACTACTATCTGAGCAAACGATTGAGAGGAATAATCAGAATTTTTAAATTTAATTTGGATAAAACATAATATTGCAAAATACGCTATGAATATACGTGAAATAAAAATTCCGATCTTCCAAGAAACAATATTTTATGGTAGTGCACGTGGTGGTCTATTGATCTTAATAAAATTTTAAAAGATATAGTTACAAAACAATGTATATTTTTACACTTTCACCGTTTTAAATGCTTAAATACGTAGTCTTGTCAACAGGTTGTCTGATTCAAATTCGTTGGTGTTCACCTGACTACAATTTTGGGCTTTTATTTACTCCAACTGGTACCAGCGTCAAATTTGAGGGTACCAATGGCTGGGCAAGCAGACCATTACAAATGATTCCTTAATGGTTCATTACTTCATTTTCTTACACAGAAAATCTAGCTTAAAGGTGGTCGTTTAAACCAAAAGTATATACACCTTTGCATAATATGCACGTAAAGAGCATGTCTCGCCTAGCGTTGTACCCATTCGGAATAATTGATCTTAAAATTCCTTTCTATGTCAAACAGAAGTAAATAAAGTTAGCAATCAGAAAACAACACGACCTTGAAGTGTGGATTTGATAAGAAATATGGAACGATCGCTTCCAGATTCTAATTTTTCATTTAATTTTTTCATCAAAATAAAACTGATGCTGAGATTGAATATCAGTCAACACAAAACTCAAGATAATATACTGAACAGCCCAAAAGCTTATTATAAGCAATGTGGTAGGGAAAGAAGGAGAAAATGTTGTATTGGAAGCACTGTGAAACGACCATTTTAAATGAACAATGCGTTAGTTAAGGTAGGAAATAATTGGAAATGAATAACGGATCTGACGTTTCGGCAGATTTTGTATTCTTGTTTTCGTAGTGTGCAGATGAAGCTGGCCCTAACGAAAACTGCTCATGTCGTGTTCCACGCGATGGCCAGTCATATCTGCAGTCATGTGTCTATGATATCACTGGGTATCTTATATTTTGTCCGTGTCAGCTTTGGGATTTCAAACGTTAGTAACAGTGAAGCTACGTAATCTACACATTGTGGGGTGGTGCATAAAAAGTTATTATGTGTATGTTTCTTCATTAATTTTGAACGTTGTAATGTTTGGTAGCATTTTGCGATTTTTGGATACAACAGCCTTCCTCAAAGGCTTGTAAACTATTCGTGTGAAGAGCTAGAAAGCGATTAAGAACGTGCGGTTCAATATCCGTCAGTCCAGAACTCCACTACTGAGCTCGCCGATAGCGACATAAAGTGTTCTGAGTCTCTAAGAATAATTCAGGGGGGGTAAGGCTTGTCTTATCGTACGCAGCTCTCCAAACAGCTTAGATACGTTTTCTATTCTTTGTTCCTAATTACCTAAAGTTAATTGATCGCCTTAAAAGTGGAGATTAATCTCGGACATTTGTCACGCGATTTCCTGCAATACAGCCGGAGATATACAAAACTGAACACCGACAACGAAACATGAGATTTCAGATAAAGTATTAAACGAATTAAATTCACGTTTAAATGGTTTCACGAGATATGCAAAATGGCTCTGAGCGCTATGGGACTTGACATCTGTGGTCATCAGTCCCCTCGAGATATGCAGGAGATACACTGATCAGCCGGAACATTATGACCACCTAACTAAACGCCAGTAAGTCCGCCTTTGGCACGAACAACCGTTAAGTGATTCGTCGTGGCACAGATGCAATGAGGCCTTGGTAGGTCGCTGGAGGCAGCTGACACCGCATCTGCACACACAGATCGCCTAATTCCCGTAATTTTGGGGTGAGAGGCGATGAGCTCTGACGCCACTTTCAATCACATCTCAGATGTGTTCCACCGAGTTCAGATACAGCGAGTTGTGGGGTCAGCACATCAATTGGAAATCACCACTACGTTCCTCGAAGCACTCCATCACACTCCTGGCCTCGTTAGATGGCTCATTACCTTGTTGAAAAATGTCGTTGCACTAGGGAAACACGATCGTCATGGAGGGGTGTACATGGTCTGCAACCAGTGTACGATAGATCTCGGCTGCCATGGTATCTTGCACGAGCTCCACTTGGGCCCCGGCTGCACATGTGATGATCCTCAGAGCACAACGCAGTAGCCGCCTGCTTGTCTCCGTCCTACAGTACAAGTGTGAAGGACCTATTCCCTTGGAAGACAACGGATTTGCTCCCTCCCATCGGCAGGATGAAGAAAATGTCGGGATTCATCAGATTATCCAACTCTCTCCTACTGAGCCGGCGTCCAGTGCCGATGGTCAAGTGCTTATTTCATTCACAGTTTCGGCTGAGGAGGCCCATAATTAACAGTGTTCGTTGCACCATGTGTTCATACACAGTTGTACTCTGCCCAGCATTAAAGCCTGATGTTAATTCCTCCACAGTTCAGCGCCTGTCATGTTTTACCAATCTGCCCACCCTACAAAGTCCGAAACCTGTAATGAGCAGTGGCCGCCCATCCTCACGACGTGCGGATGTGGTCTGACATTGATTTCTCCACATGTTGTAGACACTCACCACAGCACTCCTCGAACACCCGACAAGTCGTGCAGCTTCAGATATGCTCGTGCCGAGTCTCCGGGCCATCAGAGTCTGCCCTTTGTGAAACTGAAATAGATCTCTCACTGATACTACACTACGTGATCAAAAGTGTTCGGACACCCCTAAAAATGTACGTTTTTCATATTAGATGCATTGTGTTCCCACCTACTGCCAGGTACTGCATATCAGCGACCTTAGTAGTCATTAGACATTGTAAAAGAGCAGAATTGGGCGCTCCGCGGAACTCACGGGCTTCGAACGTGGTCAGGTGATTTGGTGTCACTTCGGTCATACGTCTGTACGCGATATTTCCACACTCCTAAACACCCCAGGTCCACTGTTACTGATGTGACAGTGAAGTGGAAACGTGAAGGGACACGTTCAGCACAAAAGCGTACACTCCGATCTCGTCTGTTGACTGACAGAGACCGCCGACAGTTGAAGAGGATCGTAATGTGTAATAGGTAGACATCAATCCAGACCATCACACGGGAATTCCAAACTGCATCAGGATCGACTGCAAGTAATATGACAATTAGGCGGGAGGTGAGATAAGTTGGATTTCATGGTCGAACGGCTGCTCATAAGCCACACATCACACCGTAAATGCCAGACTGTGGTGTGACGAATCACGTTACACAATGTCTGATGCCAGGGTGTGAGTATGGCGAATACCCGATGAACTTCATCTGCTAGCGTGTTTAGTGCCAACAGTAAAATTCGGAGGCGGTGGTGTTATGATGTGGTCATGTTTTTCATGGAGGGGGCTTGCCCCCTTATTCTTTCGCGTGACACTATTGCGGCACAGGCCAACATTGATGTTTTAGGCACCTTCTTTCTTTCCACTGTTGAAGATCAATTAGGGGATGCCGATTGCATCGTTCAGCACCACAGAGCACCTGTCCATAATGCACTGCCTGCGGCGGAGTGGCTACACGACAATACCATCTCCGTAATGGGCTGGGATGTTTTGGAACGCCGACTTCATGCCAGGCCTCACCGACCGACATCGATACCTCTTCTCAGCGCAGCGCTCCGTGTGGATGGGCTGCCATTCCCCGAGAAATCTTCCAGCACCTGATTGAACGTATGCCTGTGAGAGTGGAAGCTGTCATCAAAGCTAAGAGTGGACCAACACCACACTGAATTCCAGCATTACCAGTGGAGGGTGCCACTAAACTTGTAGGTCATTTTCAGCCAGGTGTCCGGATGCTTTTGATAACATAGTGTACACGCACCGTATGTGTGTGTGACTGGTAGTCTCTCCTCACCAGGTGCCGCTGTTAACGCCTGAATGAATTTAAGTCGATAATAGGTCGGTGATCTTAATCCTCTGAGTGATGAGTCTATGATACGAACGAAACACAATAGTCATTTTAAAAGGCATCCGAGGTTCAAGCGGCCAATGTGGCTGACAAAATCTCGGAAATATTCTGAAGCGGAGCATAGCATCTTTCCGTGTCAATGATAACTAATAGATAACCTCTCGGCTGGGCATACCATCTTTTAATACACTTGGACGGACCTCGAAACGGAACTTGTGGTGTAGAATACTTCCTATCCCGACAGCGGTGGCAAGACAGCACTTTTTTAAGCCAAAATATTTATTTATATCGTTGGTAGCTGAAGACCTACGACGAACGCAATTTTTCTGTAACAAAAATCTGTGCTTGATGTTCTATGAATTCTTAACGGGATAACCCTAACATTTGAATTCGACAATTTTCCAAACTGAACCAAGGGTAGCTGGTGGCCTCTGAACTGTCTCCTTACTAATATCTGCATCTTTGAAAAATTACTGTGTTATCTTGAAGCAGCGGTCGGGAAGGGAGTGAGACAGGGTTGTAGCCTATCCCCGATGTTATTCAATCTGTATATTGAACAAATAGTACCCGTGGTCTAGGGGTAGCGTCTTTGATTCATAATCAAAACGTCTTCGGTCCCGGGTTCGATCCCCGCCACTGCCTAAACTTTGATAAATAATCAGCATTGGCGGCCGAAGACTTCCGGCATAAGAAGTCAGCCTCATTCTTGTCAAAGAGGGTGGAGGAGCGGATAGAGGTTCAGGGCACTCTCTTGTCCTAGGGGTGGGAAACTGCCCCGAAAGGTGGAAGAATCAGCAATGATCAACGACATGAGGATGCAGAAGGCAATGGAAACCACTGCATTAAAGACACGTAACGTGTATCCACATGACATGTGGCCTGTATTTGAAGAAGTGTCATGATGATCTCTCCATTGGCAAGAGATTCCGGAATAGTCCCCCATTCGGATCTCCGGGAAGGACTGCCAAGGGGGAGGCTACCATGAGAAAAAGATTGAATAACCAACGAAAGGATAACGTTCTACGAGTCGGGGCGTGGAATGTCAGAAGCTTGAACCTGGTAGGGAAACTAGAAAATCTGAAAACGGAAATGCAAAGGCTCAATCTAGAAATAGTAGGGGTCAGTGAAGTGAAGTGGACGGAAGACAAGGATTTCTGGTCAGATGAGTATCGGGTAATATCAACAGCAGCAGAAAATGGTATAACAGGTGTAGGATTCGTTATGAATAGGAAGGTAGGGCAGAGGGTGTGTTACTGTGAACAGTTCAGTGACCAGGTTGTTCTAATCAGAATCGACAGCAGACCAACACCGACTACGATAGTTCAGGTATACATGCCGACGTCGCAAGCTGAAGATGAACAGATAGAGAAAGTGTATGTGGATATTGAAAGGGTATGTAAAGGGGGACAAAAATCTAATAGTCATGGGCGACTGGAATGCAGTTGTAGGGGAAGGAGTAGAAGAAAAGGTTACAGGAGAATATGGGCTTGGGACAAGGAATGAAAGAGGAGGAAGACTAATTGAGTTCTGTAACAAGTTTCAGCTAGTAATAGCGAATACCCTGTACAAGAATCACAAGAGGAGGAGGTATACTTGGAAAAGGCCGGGAGATCCGGGAAGATTTCAATTAGATTACATCATGGTCAGACAGAGATTCCGAAATCAGATACTGGATTGTAAGGCGTACCCAGGAGCAGATATAGACTCAGATCACAACATAGTAGTGATGAAGAGTAGGTTGAAGTTCAAAACATTAGTCAGGAAGAATCAATACGCAAAGAAGTGGGATACGTAAGTACTAAGGAATGACGAGACACGTTTGACGTTCTCTAACGCTATAGGTACAGCAATAAGGAATAGCGCAGTAGGCAGTACAGTTGAAGAGGAATGGCCATCTCTAGAAAGGGCCATCACTGAAGTTGGGAAGGAAAACATAGGTACAGAGAAGGTAGCTGCGAAGAAACCATGGGTAACAGAAGAAATACTTAAGTTGAGTGACGAAAGGAGGAAATACAAACATGTTCAGGGAAAATCAGAAATACAGAAATACAAGTCGCTGAAGAATGAAATAAATAGGAAGTGCAGGGAAGCTAAGACCAAATGGCTGCAGGAAAAATGTGAAGACATCGAAAAAGATATGATTGTCGGAAGGACAGATTCAGCATACAGGAAAGTCAAAACAACCTTTGATGACATTAAAAGCAACGGTGGTAACATTAAGAGTGCAACTGGAATTCCACTGTTAAATGCAGAGGAGAGAGCGAACAAGTGGAAAGAATACATTGAAAGCCTCTATGAGGGTGAAGATTTGTCTGATGTGATAGAAGAAGAAACAGGAGTCGATTTAGAAGAGATAGGGGATCCAGTATCAGAATCGGAATTTAAAAGAGCTTTGGAGGACTTACGGTCAAATAAGGCAGAGGGGATAGATAACATTCCATCAGAATTTGTAAAATCATTGGGGGTAGTGGCACTAAAACGACTATTCACGTTGGTGTGTAGAATATATGAGTCTGGCGACATACCATCTGACTTTCGGAAAAGCATCATCCACAGAATTCCGAAGACGGCAAGAGCTGACAAGTGCGAGAATTATCGCACAATCAGCTTAACAGCTCATGCATCGAAGATGCTTACAAGAATAATATACAGAAGAATGGAAAAGAAAATTGAGGATGCGCTAGGTGACGATCAGTTTGGCTTTAGGAAAAGTAAAGGGACGAGAGAGGCAATTCTGACGTTACGGCTAATAATGGAAGCAAGGCTAAAGAAAAATCAAGACACTTTCATAGGATTTGTCGACCTGGAAAAAGCGTTCGACAATATAAAATGGTGCAAGTTGTTCGAGATTCTGAAAAAAGTAGGGGTAAGCTATAGGGAGAGACGGGTCATATACAATATGTACAACAACCAAGAGGGAATTATAAGTGTGGACGATCAAGAACGAAGTGCTCGTATTAAGAAGGGTGTAAGACAAGGCTGTAGCCTTTCGCCCCTACTCTTCAATCTGTACATCGAGGAAGCAATGATGGAAATAAATGAAAGGTTCAGGAGTGGAATTAAAATACAAGGTGAAAGGATATATATGATACAATTCGCTGATGACATTGCTATGCTGAGTGAAAGTGAAGAAGAATTAAATGATCTGCTGAACGGAATGAACAGTCTAATGAGTACACAGTATGGTTTGAGAGTAAATCGGAGAAAGACGAAGGTAATGAGAAGTAGTAGAAATGAGAACAGTGAGAAACTTAACATTAGGATTGATGGTCAGGAAGTCAATGAAGTTAAGGAATTCTGCTACCTAGGCAGTAAAATAACCAATGACGGACGGAGCAAAGAGGACATCAAAAGCAGACTCGCTATGGCAAAAAAGGCATTTCTGGCCAAGAGAAGCCTACTAATATCAAATACCGGCCTTAATTTGAGGAAGAAATTTCTGAGGATGTACGTCTGGAATAAAGCATTGTATGGTAGTGAAACATGGACTGTGGGAAAAACGGAACAGAAGAGAATCGAAGCGTTTGAGATGTGGTGCTATAGACGAATGTTGAAAATTAGGTGGACTGATAAGGTAAGGAATGAGGAGGTTCTACGCAGAATCGGAGAGGAAAGGAATACGTGGAAAACACTCATAAGGAGAAGGGACAAGATGATAGGACATCTGCTAAGACACGAGGGAATGACTTCCTTGGTACTAGAGGGAGCTGTAGAGGGCAAAAACTGTAGAGGAAGACAGAGATAGGAATACGTCAAGCAAATAATTGAGGATGTAGGTTGCAAGTGCTACTCTGAGATGAAGAGGTTAGAACAGGAAAGGAATTTGTGGAGGGTCGCATCAAACCAGTCAGTAGACTGATGACAAAAAAAAAAAAAAAAATTGAACAAGAAGTAAAGGAAACAAAAGAAAAATTCGGAGTATTAATTCTAATCCATGGAGAAGAAATTAAAACTTTTAGGTTCGCTGATGACATTGTAATACTGTCAGACAGCAAAAGGCCTAGAAGAGAAGTTGAACCGAATGGACAATGTCTTGAAAGGAGGATATAAGATGAACACCGATAAAAGCAAAACGAGGACAATGGAATGTAGTCGAATTAAATCGGGTGATGCTGAGGGTATCAAATTAGGAAATGAGACGCTTAAAGTAGTAAATGAGTTTTGCTATTTGGGGAGCAAAATAACTGCGATGGTCGAAGAAGAGAGGTTATAACATGGTGACTGACAATGGCAAGGAAAGCGTTTCTGAAGAAGAGAAATTTGTTAACATCGAGTATAGATTGAAGTGTCAGGAAGTCTTTTCTGAAAGTATTTGTATGGAGTGTAGCCATGTATGGAAGTGAAACGTAAACGATAAATAGTTTGGACAAGAAGATAATAGAAGTATTCGAAATGTGGTGCTACAGAAGAATGCTGAAGATTAGATGGGTACATCACATAACTAATAAGGAGGTATTGACTAAATTCGGAGTGAAGAGAAATTTGTTGCACAACTTGTCTTGAAGAAGGGATCGATTTGTACTACATATTCTGAGGCATCAAGGGATCACCAATTTAGTATTGGAGGGCAGTGCGGAGGGTAATAATCGCAGAGGGAGACCAAGAGATGAATACACTAAACAGATTCAGAAGGATGTAGGTTGCAGTAGGTACTGGGAGATGAAGAAGCTTGCACGGCATAGAGTAGTAGTACAGTCTCTGTACTCAAGACCACGACAACACAACATCTTCAAGCTTGGTGTAGCTTAATCAATACATACAGTCTGCTCTAAAATTCCTGCTACAAACTTCTAAGAATGTTAGAGAGGATTGAGTAGACAATATTTCCAAAGAGAACACATGTTCCGAAACGATTCGGTTCCATGGTACAGCATTTTGAAAACATGTGCACTAGGTCGGCATGCAACGGGGTAGTCATGGACCGGGCGGGGGCAAGGGGGGGAGGTGCTTCTTACTTCAGATCGGCTGATGTCACTTAATGTCTATCATACATCTCTGACCTGGTTCGAGCCTCATTCGGGTGAGTATGAGTGTTGTGGCAACATGGCTGCGTATACGTTTGCAGAATACGAAGACATGGTCCTTCTGTATGGCGAAGCTCACGGTAATGGAAGAGCTGCTCGTTGTGATTTTCAATATGGTTGTCCACAATGGCCGACTTCATCGCATAACCTTCACGCGACACTTAAACAATGTCTACCTTCACAGTCAGCTTACACGACTGTTGTGACTGCAGAGACAAAAATGGTTTAAGTTTAACTGTAAAGAACAGTGTTTGTGAAAACTGATTAACTTTCACTTTTGTTCCGTTGATTATTAAAGGTTGGAATTGTAAAACAAGTGATGAATTGGGTCACACCTAATAAATTACTTTTAAAAGTGGTCACGTTACCAACAAGTTTGCTAATGGTTGTAGCATGGAAACGATACATTTCCGGACAGATTTTAGGTTCGAAAATTGTCTTTTTCTTCAGAATTCAAAAAGTATATGGGGTAGCTTCGTGTAAAGTTTTACCATTAATTTTTATATTAAGCTGAAAGAACTCCCTAGCTTTCACATGAAGTGCTTCTAAAACTCCGAAAATAACGGAATAATTCAAAAACTAACACAGGTAGCTCCATGGAAACTTCTACTATATGCATCTAATTCCAAAAGTAAAACATTCAAACTGTAATATTACGCACTTCTTACAGTTTTAAAAAATGGTGGATTTTCGAAGGAACTAATTATCAAACCATGTTGACATTCATAATATTTAATCTTTTTATAGTATTACATGCTGTGCTCAAGCATACTGTGCTCAAGTTTTGAAACAATATGCAAACATCTTGGAGTGATAGACGGACGAAGCCGGTCATCGTTTACTTTCTGGTGGAAAAGAAAACTCTGAGACAGTTGAAGGAGGTAACTGCTCTCCCAGGAAAGGCTTATGATGGAGACTATCAAGTGGTGGTGGCAAAGATGAGATTCGATGAATTGAAAGATATAAAGGAAGAAAGTGAAAGGAAAATAAAAATGTCGTAACTAAAGGATAGCATGGTACATGAAAAGTTCAATGAGTTACTTGAGCGTAATATCCTTAACACCGAGTGTGGCGACGTGGAAGAGGAATGGGGTAGGTTCAAAGAAGCATT
Source organism: Schistocerca serialis cubense (assembly GCF_023864345.2). Classification (NCBI taxonomy): domain Eukaryota; kingdom Metazoa; phylum Arthropoda; class Insecta; order Orthoptera; family Acrididae; genus Schistocerca; species Schistocerca serialis. Next base: position 102,029,941 of record NC_064642.1, on the reverse strand, counting down.
TGTAAGCTCTGCTGAGAAAACCTGTGGCAGAGAGTCTGGAAGGGTAGAGGAAAAGGAGACGCCATGGTGGAATGAGAGGGTGAAGGAGGCAGTAAAAGAAAAGAAGAAAGCCTGTCATGAGTGGAAAAGAGACCGAACAGCTGAATGTAAGAGGAAATACCAGGATAGTAAAAATATGTGTAAGAGAATGGTAGCAGAAGAAGAGAGGAAAAACTGGAAGAAATTCGCCCGAGAGTTGGACAAAGATGTTACTAGTGGTAAGAGTATTATATATAAAAGTACAAAGAGTATGAGGAAGGGAAAAACATAGACAAGGCTAGTGAAAGGGGAAAGCGGAGAGCTATTAATGCAACCAGAGGAGATAAGGGAAAGATGGAAGGAGTACTTTAATAAATTACTAAATATGAAGAACAGCTATGGAAAGGGAATAGAAGCAAGCCAGGGGGGCAGGGGTCTGGAAGAAGAGGGGGATATAACGATGTTAGAAGTGGAACTAGATCTGAGAAAAATGATAACAGGAATGGCACCTGGGTTAAATGAAATTACTGTGGAGATGACAAAGGCAGCTGTACCAGTTGGGCTACAGTGGCTATAGAGATTAATAAGATGGATTTGGACCCAAAAATGTGTACCGAAGAATGGGGAAAGGGAAAAATAATCAGAGATTTCAAGAAGGATGACAGGAAAGTATATGCCAACTATCGAGGGATTACACTCATATCCCAAGTAGCAAAAATAACAGAGAGGATACTGGAAAGAAGAGTGAGAGAAAAAGTAGAAGGGCAGTCAGAAGAGGAGCAGTATGGCTTTCGTCATCGTAGATCAACAGTAGGCCCAGTCTTTAGTATGAGACAGTTGATGGTAACACATTGGGAGTATGGGAAAGATTTGGTGATGACATTTCTCGACCTAGTGAAAGCATATGTCAGTGTTCCTAGGGAAAAGATATGGGCAACCTTGAAGAGAAAAGGAGTTGGAAAGCAAACGCTTGAAGCCATCCAGGCAATGTATGAAAAAACTCAAGTTGTGTGCAAACACCATTTGGAAGAACTGAATCGTTTAAGAATGGTATGGGACTAAAACAAGGACGTGTGATTTCACCACTACTATTTATAATGGTGATGAATGAAATAGACAGAGAGACGAAAGAAGCCCATAGAGGAAGGGAGATGAAGCTGCTACTATTTGATGATGATATTGTGGTGTGGAGAACAAGCAGTAAGGAGGTACAAAAACAAATAGACATCCCAAATGATAAGGTCGATAAATATGGTATGAAATTTAGTGTGGAGAAAAAAAAAGACGTTAGTGGTAACCAGAGGGAATAGAGAGGGCAAGGGACAGATTCATGTTAAGGGATGGGATATTGAAATAGTGGACAACTTAAAATATTTGGGAAGTGTATTAATGGGGAATGCTCGTTTGGAGACAGGAATTAGCAACAGAATACAACAGAGTAGTACATTTTACCAGAGTCTGAGGGGCTTGGAGTGGGGAAGGGAAGTGCTGATGAGGTGCAAGCTGGTACTATAAAAGACTTACTCCGCACCCATACTAATTTACGACTCAGAGACTTGGCCTGTGACTAGAAGACGGGAGAGTGGGATACAATCCAGTGAAATGAAATTTTTGAGAAGTATGCTAGGGAAGACGAGGAGAAACAGAGTCAAATATGGTGTTAGGAAGGAAATTGTAGTGAAGAAATTGACTGAGAAAATTGAAAAGGTTTAAAATGGTTTGGGTATGTAAAGAGGATGGGACATGGAAGAATACCAAGAAGAATGATGGAGCTCAAGATTGAGGCCAAGAGGAAGACCGAGAACAGGATGGATTGATACAATAAACATGAGATTATGGAGGAGAAACCTGCTATGGAACCAAATTGTGGAAGAGTAATGGTGTCAAGACCGAATAAAGTAGCGAAGTATCGCTGATACCCCAACGCGACCAGATGTTGGATAGAGGGGAAACGAAGATGAGATGATGTAAATATCTAATTTTATACACTTATATGCTCCAGGTTCTTTAATAGCGGCTCATGGCATTTGCTAGGCACTGTCTCGACCGTGACCGAGCGACGAGGAAAAGTCAATACTTCATGCGCCTCTCAGCGCTTGTTTGCTTCCACACAACATTAAGGAAGCAATCTGAGAATAGTAAGGCACGACGAGAAGCGGAACTGTCCCCTCGAGCGTACACCAGGCAGCGTCGGAACGAGAGGCATCGGAAGAGGCGGCTGGGCGGAGGCGCCGTGCTCGCTATTAGCGGCCCCGCCGGCAGCTCAGCTCGTTAGTCGGCGCGTCGCGGCGCTCGGCGTCTCTCGTTTCTGCGGCGTCTGTCACCGGAGAAGCCTCGCGTCACGTCGCCTGGCAGGGGATGGCGGTGCGCACCGCGCAGCGCTCTAATGGTTCGCAGGTTGCCTGCCTTACAGGCGGCCCGCTGTGGCTGACTCCTCCGGCAGAGCGCGCCCGCCCCGTAACGACGTCTGCAGCCAATCAGCGGGGTCGGCTTAAGCGGCAGAAGGCACTGATCAGCAGGCTGCTCAGGTTCTCTCGTTCGGAACCGCTACCCAGTCCGAGACTAAGGGGCGGCACGCCCATTCTTTAACAGAGAACGGATGGTCTTCGTTAGAGCACAGGCCACAATCAAGGAGAAAAAAGAAAGAAAAAGGAAAAGAAGTGTCGTTTACAGCATGACATAGAGGTTTTGAGTGGAGTGGAGATTAGCCGAGGGTTGTGCGAGGATGGGCTCATAGTAAATATCTTTTATATTAAGCAATAGACTACAGTATGCGAGTGCATAAGAAACTGGAGCTTGGCGCTCAGTACTAAAAATAAAGAATCAAGAAGTTATATGAATGCATGGTGTCTGTTCTTTCAGACATGTCCGAACAGACAAAATGCGGAATCTGCAGTTGTGGGACATATCACGTAAATTAAAGGTGGAGGTGGGAGAAAGGAAAGGAAAGAGAAGAATATCAGCTGCATCGGGACCTTGCGTGGAATCATTAACAGCGAGTGAAAACCTGCTCCAGACTGGGAATCGAACCAGGGATCGCCGGCTTACTAGGTAGTTATGTTAACCGCTGCACCACTTCGACACAGTGTTTATTGCAAATGCATTGGCTATCTCGGTACGAAAGAACAGATACTATGCATTCCTATTTGTACAATTGATTCGCCGTCATGAGCAATGAATCCACAATCAGTAGTGTGGATGAACATTTACATTCCATCTCCAACTGGAATCTGAAATTAGTGAACATGAGAGACATGGATCTGGACTGCAGGTACGTGGCTCTGGATGGGAATGTGGGTCATTGAGGGAGTGTACCGAGGTAGTCAGTGAATTTGCGACAACACTGTGTCCGGGTGGCGCAGTGGGTAACGATACTGCCTAGTAAGCAGCAGATCCCAGGTCTGAGTCTCACTCCAGCAAACACTGCACAAATTTTCACTCGTCACTGATGATCCACATATAGTCCCGATGCAGCCTCAACTTTGAATTAACGTAATAAGAATAAGAAAACTTCTTATGCCAGAAATAAAACCGTATCTCCTCCAGACATGAATAATTGTTCTTAAATCGACTGAGCAATAGCATTGTATAGGGTGTAACATAATTAATGGTGGAATCGCGTACAGGTGAGGCCAGACGATACTACAAGCAAACATTTATAGTGAAATTGGGCTCTAAAATGCATATCTTAAGAGCTGTGAGCGATTCTTCACCTTCGATACTATGGAACAAATCGCTTCTACTGCAATCTCTTCGCGTTCCATATTTTGAGAGGAGTTTGTATGGATCAAAGGAAGAAGAGAAGTCCAGAAAACATTGGTTCTAAAGTGAGCACCGTAAGAGCTATCAGAAAATGATCTACTGTTGTGTGAAACACATCTCTTCAACTGAACAAGCTCTCAGACTCTTAAGCTACGCGTTTTAGTGCCCATCCTTACCAGACACTTTTTCTTGTCTTGATCTATACTGCCTCCTGCCAAAAAATGTAAAGCCAAGAACTCGTAACAGAACAGATTTATTGAACAGTATCGATGATAGATCTTACAGTTTGATTTTGAAGCCCATGTTTACTAGAAACTTTTCTCTTATTTTGTTCCGTACCCCTGCTGCCAAATTATGGAAAGCAAAAAACTTGCAGTAGATGAGACTGTTTGCACTGTATCGGAGTTGACAAAGTGCTCATACCTATTAAGGCATGCATTCTAGCCCATGTTTATCAGAAATTTTTCTTTCTCATAAAGTATGCATTCGCACCATTGATTATGATACTCTGTATGACTTAACTCATTCTAAAATTTCTTAGATAAAATAATTTCGCTTGGCCCAAATGATCTATACAAGCGAGCTTCAATTGAAAATGACACATTGTTTAAACTTGTGTTACTTTTACAAGCAGGAACACTGCATGACTAATAAAAACAACGAGCTCACTTGAAATGTTCCAAATGCATCACACCTTGAACATCCCAGAATACTGTGAGCGTGACTTAGCCTGCTAATGACATGGTCTTTAACTTGTTTGGTGTCGGTGATTATTTGTACCGGGACTCCATTCATGTATGTTCATAGTGAAACCAACTTCCATCGCCTGTCTCAGTGTTGTTAAGAAACTCATCACCCCCACTCCCAGAACGAAAAAGAAATTATTGACAAGTTTTCTGCGGTTAGAATCTCGATTGCAGCACGTTTTTCCGCAACCACCGACATAGTTATGTCACACATCGCGATGTTACACGCTACCAGTCAGAACACTCTAGCGGAAGATGGCTCCATCTTGCGTCAGTGAAGCAGGAAAGTCGACCTTGTAATATATGTGACATGTAATACCTCAACCGATATTGAGAACACAATAAAAATATCGGAGCACGCTCTTGTAATAATATTTTAACCAATTTGACGTTTCTTGCACTGCACCTACTTGTCATTCCAATAATAATGGCCAGCAGCGTAAATTAATTGTAGCCCCAGAACGTTGCATTTCCGATCGGTGGTTATTTGGGAGTAGTTGTTTTACTTTTTTATTTACAGAACCATATGGGGACAACGAAAGTCCACCTTGGCTCTGATCACCATAGAATTTAATGTGGGATGTCCGGTAGTACCATTACTGTACACATATGCACCGAATACGTTTCAGCAAAATGATGACCTCTGAAAGATAAATTTTCCTACCTGCACCATGACTCTGTGTCATAATTCTTGCTTACCAAATCGGTGGTCTGCATTCTACTCTCGGCTGTGGTAGAATTTTAACTAAGGTAGATGTTCCACGAGGATTTCCGTGAAGTGTAAAATAAATAAGGACGGAGATTTTTTTCTACTGTTCTCTTAGTTAACACAATGTTAATTAACAAAATTTTGTTATTGATCGGTAATTATGAATTTAGATTTACAATGCAAACTGTATTTTTGTGTATTATGTAATTAGAAATAACAAGACGTGCATTTTTGTTAAAAGTGACGATTAGACGTATGTTAATTAGCATATATTTGATGAATTTTGTAGTTGAATAAGGTAAGTATTCGAAATGAATAGAACAAAACGAAAACAATAATAACAGGAAAATTGTTCGAATCAGTCATTACCAGTCTCAATAAGTCCTGATCGAAATAAAAATTTTGTTTGATTACCATTTTCAGTCAGTGGTGTGGTATTGAGTAAAACAATTTTCAGAAGAAGTACCTCATACACCTGTGGCCCCAAATCGATGGCTCTAGGATGTCATGTGAGAATAGTGATAGTTGATTTTGGAATTACCGGTATTTTAAAAATGTATGTTGATTGGCATGGGAGAGACCATTGTTTTCGAGATACCTAATTAGGTATGACCATTGCTTGTAGAATATGCAATAGGTCTACATCCAAATAAGAGCTACCCATATCGCCACGGAGTGCCTCGCTGGGATGTATAGTCTCAAAATTCTGAAACTAATACGCTCAGGATGAATAAAGCCGTATATTAATGGATCCCACATGCCTTACCACAACAGTGTAGTCATAATAATTGGAACTCATATGGTAGCTTACCGACATATATCGCATTATTATCTGTTTCGGTCACTGATGACTGTCTTCACATCTGAACGGCAATATTAAAAAAGAAGCTCATTGTTTAACCTAATATGGCTTCCTATTTAGCAGTGCGCAAAAAGAAGGTTCACTTTCTCAAAATCCTGCAATTATTTCCCCTAGCAACCCTCATCGTATATCCTTTGTAGGGACACCATGAAGAAAGCTGATGAGTAATTGGTTTTTAATCAGGAAAGAGTTGATTCAGTGAGTCGTAAGAAAAGAAAGTGTCGATGCAAACAAAGCCTTTGGACAATAATTTCAGCTAGTAAACCCCTATGGCCTCGGGGGTCTAGTCTACGTCTTATGCTCACGGTGACAGAGTAAATAGCAGTGAGCACACGAGAAATTTCGCCGTGGCTTGAAACTGGACCACTTCCTTCTGTAAGTTCATGATAGCACTGCGACATTTGAAAAGCAGATTTAGCGTAAATCATGGAAGAAGTTCATTGTTGGAATTTAACTTTCGAAATCTGGCTTTTAGGTTCTAACAATAAAAATCATCCTAAATTTTTTGTTGTTGATTGATATTCTCTCATAACTCATCTACAACTGATTACATGTTTTGCTATTATCTGACCGCTTTCAGACGGGTGTTTGCCGTCGGTATCTAAGCCCTAATACTTCTATGAAGATAGTATCTGTTCTTTCGGACATATCCGAAAGAACAGATGCGATCGATGACCATGAAGCTCTCTTAGAATGAAATGATAATTAAATCAAGACCCTAAGCTGTCGACCGGCGTTGATATACATAAACGGGGACAGTTGAAAACGTGTTCCCCGACCGGGACTCGAAGCCGGGATCTCCTTTTTGGATTGTAGACGCTCTAACCATCTGAGCCACCGAGGGAACAGAGGATGGTGCGACTGCATATCCCTTGCACTGTCCCCGTGAGACCCACATTCCCAACTTAATGTCCACACAGTACATTCGTAGTGGCCCTGCCCATTACAGTCATTACTCGTGGCAGACAATCCTACCGAGTTTCGTAAGAGTTCGGGCAATACGTGTGCATCCAGCGCAGAAGAAGAAGGTCAATGGCCGGTTAGCCTTAACTATATGAAGGTGGTATATGTCAACTACTTGAAACCATCTGCGAAAAAACCATTAAACTGAAAGGGCTTAGCATGTGTAAACCAGAGGCATGCACGAGATTTTTGCGAGGGGCAGTTACACACGGCCTTGGCTTGTGGTTGAACTTCGGAACAACGTTTTTGCATGAGTTAAGCTTCAATGAGATTTATGACAATGTACTCAAGATTAAGAAGTCGAAAGCTCAAGACCTAAAGCGCTTTTCCTCTATCTGACGTGTGCGAGCCGAAACTTTTCCAAAACACCAAGTGCCTGTGGAGAGAAAGAAGATGGCCGAACTTGGATGTAACTGAATCGGACGACAGTGGTGGAGAGGACCAGTAAACTTTTGTTTCAGCAATTCTGTGTATCTTTAAAGTAGCCTAATTTTTTGTCGTGCTATAAATCAGTATATTATGAGGTTTAGGACGTATAAATAGTGCACCTATTGAGTTATTCCTTCAAACTCCCACATACATTTGGCTACGTAAAGAGCCTATGTAAATGACGACTATAATTTAGAAAAAAAAAAGATCTGATTAGCTACACTGAACGGTAAGATAGTATAGTGTCATAAAATGATTTAGACAATCCCAAGATATAACTGACAGTAAGACATTATACAACTATTTAGAACGTTTCTTCGCTCTCCTCAAAAGCCAAAATTTTTGAAAAGGGCCCTTTTTGTTGTGTAGTGTTCTGTCAGTTGTGTAAATGTTTGAAGAAATCAGTAGAGTGCTGCACTGAGGAGTGGATGAGTTTAGAGTAAGTAGATCGGCTAGTTGAAAGTGAGATTCTAGGAGATTATAGTGTTGAGTTTGGTGTGATTTTTGGTACGAACTTCGTTTGCCGCAGGTAGCATCTTACTGAAATAAATTATTATGAAACCCATTGGACAGATTTTTCTGAAGGAGCCAAAAGTCTAAATGGCTTACAATGTACGCAAAGAGGTACACACACGTAGTTTATAGTTAAGAAACTACCTTTCCAAGTATTCAATGAAAATTTAAAACGGTAGCAGGAAAATATCGTTACTAGTGTAGGGAATGCGGGGGAAAGAAGTTGAAAACAATACATGAAATAGTAGAGGAAAGAATACAAATTTCTGTACTAAAAGCTGCTGACCCGAAAAGCTAGGACTTCAACTGCGAAGTAAGTGTTCACCGTGAGTCAAAGAAAATATTACTACCAGAAAAAACAAGGAGCTTCCTGAGATGTACTATACAACCTTCTGCAAAATATTAAAATATTACTTGTTAGAAACAATGTACAGCATGCTTTCATTTTGATACTAGCTGAATGTGTTTATTCCAATTTCCCAGTAGCCCTTCTCCTTCTTCTCCCTCTCTCTGTACTCCTCCAAATCCTCCTACTGCTCGTGCCCCTCTCTCTGTCCATCTCCTCCCTTCCCCCTTTCGGTGTATCTCCTCGTCTCTCCTTTCTCTATCTCCTCCATGCCCTCTCTCTCCCGTCGGTTTCTCTCCGCCTGCCTCTGTCGATCTCCTCTCTCTCTGTCCATCTCCTCCACGCCCCTATCTCTGTCCATTCCCTCCTTCCATCTCTTGGTCTGTCCAATGTCTACTCCCCATTCTGCCTCCATGTTGTCACCAACAACCCAATAGGAAGATGGTGGTTCTTACCCACAAAGTGTTTCTTCCCAGGTCGTAAGTAATATATGTACCACATTTCGCTGAAATCGTTTCCGAGGATTAGGGTGAGCTTTCTGCCCGTGGCTTAGCTCGCGTACATGTATTTCATATACATTTCACATATATTTAACGTGTTTCGCACTCATTTCTACAGATTTTTCACCTGCATGTCTAGCGAATGTCGCCCTGCAGTTGTATTTTCACCCAGCGGTAACATTTATGACGTCATTTCTTCTGAACTACGTATCCTTGAATGATGTATTTTAGCAGTTACGTTCAGTGGAATACGTGGATACTATCTGCGAAATATGTTACGAACAGAGTTAGTAGTGGAGAAGTAATAAATTATACGTCATCCATGATGCGGCAGTGTTTTCACGCATCTCAGTGTTTATGAAGTCATAACTCGTGAACTATGTTTCGTACAATGATACAATTTTCCTGATTGGATACCAGTTCGATTTTACACAGAGTACGTGAAGGAACTTGCCCCCCTTCTTGCAGCGGTGTACCGTAGGTCTCTAGAGGAGCGTAGTATTCCAAAGGATTGGAAAAGGGCACAGGTCATCCCCGTTCCAAGAAGGGACGTCGAACAGATGTGCAGTACTATAGACCTATATCTCTAACGTTGATCAGTTGTAGAATTTTGGAACACGTATTATGTTCGAGTATAATGACTTTTCTGGAGACTAGAAATCTACTACGTAGGAATAAGAATGGGTTCCGAAAAAGACGGTCGTGTGAAACCCAGCTCGCGCTATTCGTCCACGAGACTCAGAGGGTGGTGGTGGTGGTAGTGGTTAGTGTTTAACGTCCCGTCGACAACGAGGTCATTAGAGACGAAGCGCAAGCTCGGGTTAGGGAAGGATTGGGAAGGAAATCAGCCGTGCCCTTTCAAAGGAACCATCCCGGCATTTGCCTGAAACGATTTAGGGAAATCACGGAAAACCTAAATCAGGATGGCTGGAGACGGGATTGAACCGTCGTCCTCCCTAATGCGAGTCCAGTAGACTCAGAGGGCCATAGACACGGGTTCACAGGTAGATACTGTGTTTCTTGACTTCCGCAAGGCGTTCGATAGAGTTCCCCACAGTCGTTTAATGAACAAAGTAAGAGCATATGGACTATCAGACCAATTGTGTGATTGGATTGAAGAGTTCTTAGATAACAGAACGCAGCATGTAATTCTCAATGGAGAGAAGTCTTCCGAAGTAAGAGTGATTTCAGGTGTGCCGCAGGTGAGTGTCGTAGGACAGTTCCTATTCACAATACACATAAATGACCTTGTGGATGACATCGGAAGTTCACTGAGGCTTTTTGCGGATGATGCTGTGGTATATCGAGAGGTTTTAACAATGGAAAATTGTACTGAAATGCAGGAGGATCTGCAGCGAATTGACGCATGGTGCAGGGAATGGCAGTTGAATCTCAATGTAGACAAGTGTAATGTGCTGCGAATACATAGAAAGATTGATCCCTTACCATTTAGCTACGAAATAGCAGGTCCGCAACTGGAAGCAGTTAATTTCATATATTATCTGGGAGTACGCATTAGGAGTGATTTAAAATGGAATGATCATATAAAATTGATCGTTGGTAAAGCAGATGCCAGACTGAGATTCATAGGAAGAATCCTAAGGAAATGAAATCCGAAAACAAAGGAAGTAGGTTACAGTACTCTTGTTTGCCCACTGCTTGAATACTGCTCAGCAGTGTGGGATCCGTATCAGATATGGTTGATAGAAGAGATAGAGAAAATACAGCGGAGAGCAGCGCGCTTCGTTACAGGATCACTTAGTAATCGCGAAAGCGTTACGGAGATGATAGATAAACTCCGGTGGAGGACTCTGCAGGAGAGACGCTAAGTAGCTCGGTACGGGCTTTTGTTGAAGTTTCGAGAACATACCTTCATCGAAGAGTCAAGAAGTATATTGCTCCCTCCTACGTATATCTCGCGAAGAGACCATGAGGATAAAATCAGAGAGATTTGAGCCCACACAGAAGCATACCGACAATCCTTCTTTCCACGAGCAGTACGAGATTTGAATAGAAGGGAGAACCGATAGAAGTACTCAAGGTACCCCCCGCCACACACCGTCAGGTGGCTTGCGGAGTATGGATGTAGATGTAGATGTAGATGTGGATGTACACTCTGCGGTACATGTAATAATGTCTTCGAAAACCTTTTGCGAATAAATTGAGAACTCAAGAAGTAATATATTAAAACGTCACGTTTTACGTGGAAGTTTCACTGTACAAACAGCAGAAATATAGCAGACGATATACTATTTACTTTTCATCATTACGTGGGGTTGTCAGCAAGAAAAGCTTCGTAAAGGTTTGAAATTATGTGTAAAGTTCGTTACAAATCACTAAGTGCTCTCAATATCAAATGCTGCGTGAATTAAGTATGGATAACAACGCGTCCTGAGCTACACTGATTTTCTCCCCCATTCACCCCGCCCCCCTCTTCTTGACAGGTAGGTGATTCTCACCCTCACAACAACACAGACGGTAAGTGATATGTGTACCAAGCTTGGCTGAAATCAGTCGAGTAGGGTACGAGCTGATATGGAACGTACATACGTACGTATTTAGCTAAATCTATTTTCCATAAGCCTTATACTGATAAATGAGAACTGGGATGCTTACACAATGCCGCCCAGTATGTTAGCATTCATTAAGGCTATGGTTACTTAGTGTCACCTTTTAAACAACTGCTCTAAATGAAACTTCCTGGCAGATTAAAACTGTGTGCCCGACCGAGACTCGAACTCGGGACCTTTGCCTTTCGCGGGCAAATGCTCTACCAAGTTTCAAATCAGCGCACACTCCGCTGCAGAGTGAAAATCTCATTCTGGAAACATCCCCCAGGCTGTGGCTAAGCCATGTCTCCGCAATATCCTTTCTTTCAGGAGTGCTAGTTCTGCAAGGTTCGCAGGAGAGCTTCTGTAAAGTTTGGAAGGTAGGAGACGAGGTACTGGCAGAAGTAAAGCTGTGAGTACCGGGCGTGAGTCGTGCTTCGGTAGCTCAGATGACAGAGCACTTGCCCGCGAATGGCAAAGGTCCCGAGTTCGAGTCTCGGTCGGGCACACAGTCTTAATCTGCCAGGAAGTTTCATATCAGCGCACACTCCGCTGCAGAGTGAAAATCTCATTCTGGAAACTGCTCTAAATTTCAGTGGATTTTTCATAATGTAAAATTAAATACTAGCGTTCAGTTCACTGTTTTAAACAAATAAAATTTAGAAGCTAAATCTGGAAGAATAATGAACAATAATTACTGTTAGGAGAATAATTACTTAATAATAAAAATACTTTAACTTTACTACCATTTTTCCACATAAATGCTGAATCGTTTTAAAGGGATTAATTTGCACGAAAAGATAAATATTTGTGTTGCTGCATGAAGTATAAAACCAGAAACATGTTCAGAAGAATTCACGTTCTTATAGATTCAATTGATCAAATTGCATCATAGCAGCGTTAATGTTATTCCAGACACAACGTAACCATCTCTTAAGATACTGTCAAAGATAAAAGAAAAGGGACTGGTGGTTTTTAAGGGAATTGTATGTACCAGACTAAAAATGAATTAGCTTAGAGAAATTGATATGTAGATGTATTCCAGTAGATAATTCGGATTTTCAGAGATGTGTAACTCACGAAATAAATCACAGACGGAATTTAGAAATTGTAATTTTTTTATGAAATAGTTATATTTGCGTATTCCTAATCCTAAAATTCGTAACAGTAGCAAATATTGCGTAAATTTACTTCCGTTTTGACTTTTTGAGCAGTTTTCCGCAATTAAGTGCACTGCACAATTAACAAATCATCTATACAATTTCCCAAAAAAATCTGGGGTGGCGACCTCCAGAGTGAATGGAGAGAAATTTGTTAACTGAAAGAGGAACGAAATTGGATCAGGCCCTAACAGTGGTACACTCTACTGGCTTCAGGAACAACTAAATGTTCAATGCTATCAATTGTACTTACCTGAACGAGTGCCTTTTACTTGGTCAGAAATAACAGCTCGATGAATAATTGCAATTTTAATACGCCACAATGCCAAAAGTGGTCGAAACCAGTATGTGTAACAGTGTAACACAGAAGTTTGCAACTTACTGTTGTGGTAAGGAATTGTAGCTTTCAGACACTCTCTTCTCTGTTCAAAGGCTGGCGGGCGAATTTTCCTTCACCGCCGAAACTGGACTATGCTAGCCGCAAGTTGTGTGCCACTTCACATACAAAGAGAGGACAGGCTAACGACTGCTGTAGAGTCGCTTCGTGTTTCTTTCACAGTTTTTCCACGACCTAAATTATAATTATGTCACTGTAATTTAATTTATGTCGTAATGGGGAGCAGATAATTAGATGAAATTCCAGAAATATTTTCCCGCGTCGTGTTCTGACGCTGCATCAGCAAAGGACATAACAAGTTCGTCGGAGCTGCACGAATGTATCTTTTTACTTGGAAATTGTAAACGTAGCAGAAGTACTCAGAAATTTTTCTGTTAAGAAAATAAAAACAACATAGTTATCTTGGTAAAATGAGTACTCTAGTTTTGATACAAAATGTAATTCAGATCAAGATACTTTTAGCTGATAACAGGGTATATCCCGTCATCCCTCTGATATGGAAATCTCAGCCGCTTCGTATGCGTGTCCCTCTTTCCTGTGAATTATTCACAGGAAGGACAACAATTTTTAGTAGCCCTGCAGCTGAAATCTAACCTTTCTAGTTTTATAACTTCTAAAGTAAATTCGAGAGGTATGCATACAAAAACCGGCAATATGTTTCCTATCATGTAGCTGGCCTTCTTCGGGAGCATTTGGCCTGAATTTGTCAAAAGTCATGCGCAAAATCATATTTCCTTTCTTCCTACTGGATTGTCCAGTTTGCAGAAAATTTCGTATGTATGTGTGTAAATGTCAGCTACAAACGTGTACTACAGGACGCTGATAAGTTCTACTGCCATTCCTAAATACGCTTTACAGTTAATGCTCTTTTTCTATTTAGCATTTTCTGCAATGGCCTCCAACTGACAAAATATCTTTTAGTAAGACCTTCAAAGTTCATTACAATAAAATAATGTGCCTTACACATAATGTAAGAAGTTATAATATCAAATTGAATGAGGAATCGTCAGTTTTGTGTCCATTATTGAATTAATTATAATGTAGTGTCCACGTGGGAGGATCCATACAATTATCCTGGAGACAAATTCCTCCTTACCAACGGATAAAATCTTGAGTAAATGGAAGATAATTGCGGGATCTACTTCCCAATCAGTACAGTAAGACCAATTAAACTGTTGATCCTCACCAACGTCAGTTCTCCTTCCACATGGCGACTACTATTACCAGCTGAATGGTTAACGCTGTATAATATCCCAGACTTCGAAGGAAGGGACTTAACACTGAGCTGTTAAACAGCTCTTAACAAATCACCAACGTGCCCCTTAATGTATCATAATGCGGAGGAAGCTTGTCACCATTAACATCTCTCGAACAGGAAACACTAGACCAAACAGATGGAAGCATCTGTTCATGTTCTGAAATTCTCTGAAATCAGAATGCTGGGCTGTTGAAGACCAAATCTTACTGGTTTAGTTGAATGAGAGGTACAAAAAAGAAAGAATAAATGAAAACATTGAGTACTTTTCACTGCATGTAGTACTTAGCTCTTTGAGCAATTAAACATATAAATGTGTTCGCAATATCATCATATTTTGTGAAAGGGATACTGCATGTAAATTTAGCTTTGAATTTTTTATGATTTTTTTTCGTTTTTTTGTTTCTATATTAAAAGTAACGTTGAATTGCATTGTGCTTAATTTTAAATTCTGTTACGTTCAATAATTTTCAGTATATACTATGTCCCGTATGTGGAGTAATTTCAGTTTCATTATTGTGTTTCCTAATGTTGTTATGTGACACCAACACACAAGCACAGACACACATACACACACATGCACACGGACACACACACACATACACACACACAGAGATAGAGAGAGAGAGAGAGAGAGAGAGAGAGAGAGAGAGGAGAGAGAGAGATGTGAAGCCAGCAAAATGGGAGGAGGAAACAACACTTCACGGGATGAGAGGGTACGTAACGTACTTCTGTGATAAAAAATTGGAATCCGTTTTACAAAGAAATTCGCAGTGTCAGCAGACATACCAGTATGACGTTGCGTCACCTCTGTCATGGATGCCGGAACATATTCTCAGTTCGAATATAATAACTTTGAGACTGAGAAGCTTATGTCCACAAATTAGCATGGTTTTTGAGGGCACATCGCTCGTGCGAAACCCAGCTTGCCCTTTTCTCGCATGATGTACTCCGAACTATGGGACAACATGCAGATTCCATATATCTATATTTCCGGAAAGCATTTCATACGGTGCCCCGTTGCATGCTGTTAACGAAGGTACTAGCGTATGGAATAAGGTCAAAGACATGCGAGTGGTTCGAAGACTTCTTAAGTAATAGAACCCAGTATGTTGTCCTCGATGGCGAGTGTTCATCAAATAGAAAGGTTGAAAGGTCTCTGTTGGATTCCTTTCATGTTAATTTCTTAAAACTGTTGTCATTTATGGCATACATTCAACTTCTAAATTTACTATGGTGTTTCTGACTATCTGGGAGGAGACCGAGCAGTGGAACCTGTTACTTTTACACATAAACCAGAACGATTTGTGGAACTACTAGACTTTAAAACACAGTTTCAGCCTAACTGAAAATTCACATCACACAGTCTCAAACAGACCCTACATCCGCTTTCTTTTATGTACTGTATATGATAAGATACTGTCATCGCCCTTCCCTTCTGTGTGAAAGAATGAATGAGCAGATGTATTTCTAGTTGCATGCTTGATGGTAGCAGACAAGCCTGTCTGCTAGATAACAGTGGGACCAACGTTGGAACAGGCAGCTACGCTTTCTAAAAGCAAAGAGGTATCTATTCTTAGTATGGTCCCGTCCGTCCCATGTCATGTTGGTATAGGAAGCTGTCTCTCTGATCACTTCCGTTTGTATCTGTGAAGCACCCTCGGTAGGGGCCCAGGCCAATCTGTCTGCGGCGAGCGTCGGAAGTGGTAAGATCTCCGACTAAGGGCGTCTCTGCTAAGCCTGTAGGACAATGGATTTCTTAAGTTCAGCCTAACTGAAAATTTAATCACCTTTATTTAAGGTTTAGATCTAAAATATCTAATGTTATCTTAAATTGTAACACAGTGAAATTCGAGTGTGAAGTTCAGAATATATTCCAGTAATTGCTTTGTCACTACTTTGTGAGTAAAGTGGAGCCACGTGTTGATGATTTGTAACTCTAATTAAGATCATCAATCTTAAATGCGAATGTGCATGAGATTATAACGTCTTGTTTTGACAGTATTTTTCAATATAGCAACTTTTCTTTATGTTCAACCCACGTGGGGTGTACTTTGTGAGACCAGTACCACGTGGTTATACAATTGTTTGACCCATCAGATTAATAGTAAGACGATAGTAACCAGAATGAGATTTTCACTCTGCAGCGGAGTGTGCGCTGATATGAAACTTCCTGGCAGATTAAAACTGTGTGCCCGACCGAGACTCGAACTCGGGACCTTTGCCTTTCGCGGGCAAGTGCTCTACCAACTGAGCTACCGAAGCACGACTCACGCCCGGTACTCACAGCTTTACTTCTGCCAGTACCCCGTCTCCTACCTTCCAAACTTTACAGAAGCTCTCCTGCGAACCTTGCAGAACTAGCACTCCTGAAAGAAAGGATATTGCGGAGACATGGCTTAGCCACAGCCTGGGGGATGTTTCCAGAATGAGATTTTCACTCTGCAGCGGAGTGTGCGCTGATATGAAACTTCCTGGCAGATTAAAACTGTGTGCCCGACCGAGACTCCGCTGCAGAGTGAAAATCTCATTCTGGAAACATCCCCCAGGGTGTGGCTAAGCCATGTCTCCGCAATATCCTTTCTTTCAGGAGTGCTAGTTCTGCAAGGTTCGCAGGAGAGCTTCTGTAAAGTTTGGAAGGTAGGAGACGGGGTACTGGCAGAAGTAAAGCTGTGAGTACCGGGCGTGAGTCGTGCTTCGGTAGCTCAGTTGGTAGAGCACTTGCCCGCGAAAGGCATAGGTCCCGAGTTCGAGTCTCGGTCGGGCACACAGTTTTAATCTGCCAGGAAGTTTGATAGTAACCAGTTTGAGGTTTTTCTTTTGTAAATTGCGTTTCGATGTAATTTATTTTAACTATCGAAATTATTGTGGAGTTACACTCTTTGTGTGAACCAAGTTGATCACGTGAAGCATGTGGTGTAATCATCAAAGTAGCCCTCAGCTATTCTTTTCGGAAAGACTTCACAGAGAGTTAGTATGAATTTAGTATACCAGTGTGTGGTAATTTCATGATGGACAGGATTGTGCTACGAACGTAACTTCTTTGGGTGAAAATTGAATTGGTTGGTTGTGGTTAATCTCCTCTTGCATATGTTTCAACGTTCTTTGTGTGTTATTTTATGAACGCAGTGTTGTATGCAGTCTCCCAATCTTGGCTCCGTATTTGATGTGTTCCGTAAGATTACAAACTCACATTTTCACAATCCCAGGTAAGGCACGAGTTTAGTTATGACCAAGTTTAATATGCTGAAATTTTAAGGGAACAACGATCAATGTTAAAATAAATGTCCAAATGCAAACTGATTTATTTCTTTTTATTTAAATTCTTTATATATATATATATATATATATATATATATATATATATATATATATATATATATATACACTCCTGGAAATTGAAATAAGAACACCGTGAATTCATTGTCCCAGGAAGGGGAAACTTTATTGACACATTCCTGGGGTCAGATACATCACATGATCACACTGACAGAACCACAGGCACATAGACACAGGCAACAGAGCATGCACAATGTCGGCACTAGTACAGTGTATATCCACCTTTCGCAGCAATGCAGGCTGCTATTCTCCCATGGAGACTATCGTAGAGATGCTGCATGTAGTCCTGTGGAACGGCTTGCCATGCCATTTCCACCTGGCGCCTCAGTTGGACCAGCGTTCGTGCTGGACGTGCAGACCGCGTGAGACGACGCTTCATCCAGTCCCAAACATGCTCAATGGGGGACAGATCCGGAGATCTTGCTGGCCAGGGTAGTTGACTTACACCTTCTAGAGCACGTTGGGTGGCACGGGATACATGCCGACGTGCATTGTCCTGTTGGAACAGCAAGTTCCCTTGCCGGTCTAGGAATGGTAGAACGATGGGTTCGATGACGGTTTGGATGTACTGTGCACTATTCAGTGTCCCCTCGACGATCACCAGTGGTGTACGGCCAGTGTAGGAGATCGCTCCCCACACCATGATGCCGGGTGTTGGTCCTGTGTGCCTCAGTCGTATGCGGTCCTGATTGTGGCGCTCACCTGCACGGCGCCAAACACGCATACGACCATCATTGGCACCAAGGCAGAAGCGACTCTCATCGCTGAAGACGACACGTCTCCATTCGTCCCTCCATTCACGCCTGTCGCGACGCCACTGGAGGCGGGCTGCACGATGTTGGGACGTGAGCGGAAGACGGCCTAACGGTGTGCGGGACCGTAGCCCAGCTTCATGGAGACGGTTGCGAATGGTCCTCGCCGATACCCCAGGAGCAACAGTGTCCCTAATTTGCTGGGAAGTGGCGGTGCGGTCCCCTACGGCACTGCGTAGGATCCTACGGTCTTGGCGTGCATCCGTGCGTCGCTGCGGTCCGGTCCCAGGTCGACGGGCACGTGCACCTTCCACCGACCACTGGCGACAACATCGATGTACTGTGGAGACCTCACGCCCCACGTGTTGAGCAATTCGGCGGTACGTCCACCCGGCCTCCCGCATGCCCACTATACGCCCTCGCTCAAAGTCCGTCAACTGCACATACGGTTCACGTCCACGCTGTCGCGGCATGCTACCAGTGTTAAAGACTGCGATGGAGCTCCGTATGCCACGGCAAACTGGCTGACACTGACGGCGGCGGTGCACAAATGCTGCGCAGCTAGCGCCATTCGACGGCCAACACCGCGGTTCCTGGTGTGTCCGCTGTGCCGTGCGTGTGATCATTGCTTGTACAGCCCTCTCGCAGTGTCCGGAGCAAGTATGGTGGGTCTGACACACCGGTGTCAATGTGTTCTTTTTTCCATTTCCAGGAGTGTATATACAGGGTGTTTCAAAAATGACCGGTATATTTGAAACGGCAATAAAAACTAAACGAGCAGCGATAGAAATACACCGTTTGTTGCAATATGCTTGGGACAACAGTACATTTTCAGGCAGACAAACTTTCGAAATTACAGTAGCTACAATTTTCAACAACAGATGGCGCTGCGGTCTGGGAAACTCTATAGTACGATATTTTCCACATATCCACCATGCGTAGCAGTAATATGGCATAGTCTATGAATGTAATTACCCGAAACCTTTGACAACGTGTCTGGCGGAATGGCAGATGAGATGTACTGCTTCAGCTGTTCAATTGTTTCTGGATCCTGGCGGTACACCTGGTCTTTCAGGTGTCCCCACAGAAAGAAGTCACAGGGGTTCATGTCTGGCGAATAGGGAGGCCAATCCACGCCGCCTCCTGTATGTTTCAGATAGCCCAAAGCAATCACACGATCATCGAAATATTCATTCAGGAAATTAAAGACGTCGGCCGTGCGATGTGGCCGGGCACCATCTTGCATAAACCACAAGGTGTTCGCAGTGTCGTCTAAGGCAGTTTGTACCGCCACAAATTCACGAGGAATGTCCAGATAGCGTGATGCAGTAATCGTTTCGGATCTGAAAAATGGGCCAATGATTCCTTTGGAAGAAATGGCGGCCCAGACCAGTACTTTTTGAGGATGCAGGGACGATGGGACTGCAACACGGGGCTTTTTGGTTCCCCATATGCGCCAGTTCTGTTAAGCGACGAAGCCATCCAGGTAAAAATAAGCTTCGTCAGTAAACCAAATGCTGCCCACATGCATATCGCCGTCATCAATCCTGTGCACTATATCGTTAGCGAATGTCTCTCGTGCAGCAATGGTAGCGGCGCTGAGGGGTTGCCGCATTTGAATTTTGTATAGATAGAGGTGTAAACTCTGGCGCATGAGACGATACGTGGACGTTGGCGTCATTTGGACCGCAGCTGCAACACGGCGAACGGAGACCCGAGGCTGCTGTTGGATCACCTGCTGCACTAGCTGCGCGTTGCCCTCTGTGGTTGCCGTACGCGGTTGCCCTACCTTTCCAGCACGTTCATCTGTCACATTCCCAGTCCGTTGAAACTTTTCGAACAGATCCTTTATCGTATCGCTTTTCGGTCCTTTGGTTACATTAAACCTCCGTTGAAAACTTCGTCTTGTTGCAACAACACTGTGTTCTAGGCGGTGGAATTCCAACACCAGAAAAATCCTCTGTTCTAAGGAATAAACCATGTTGTCTACAGCACACTTGCACGTTGTGAACAGCACACGCTTACAGCAGAAAGACGACGTACAGAATGGCGCACCCACAGACTGCGTTGTCTTCTATATCTTTCACATCACTTGCAGCGCCATCTGTTGTTGAAAATTGTAACTACTGTAATTTCGAAAGTTTGTCCGCCTGAAAATGTACTGTTGTCCCAAGCATATTGCAACAAACGGTGTATTTCTATCGCTGCTCGTTTAGTTTTTATTGCCGTTTCAAATATACCGGTCATTTTTGAAACACCCTATATATATATATATATATATATATATATATATATATATATATATATATATATATATATATATATATATATATATATATCACCGGTTATCGTAAGATGACTATTAAAGATTATAATTAATGTTAGTCTGGTTAGGAATTTGGTAAGCTAGACTGGATACCTGGTGAAACAGTTGCTCAGTAATGCAAGCTTACCTTCTCCAGATAGCTCACAGCTTTTAACCCGCTTTTATTGTCTTGAATATCAATACCGCTTTCGGAACAGCTTAATGCATCAAAATTATAAGTTATCATTAAGCGTGCCCCAGGGAAGTGTGACAGGACCGCTCTAGTTCTCTATTATTATTAGTCACGTATGGGCCCAACAGCAATAGGCGACTTACGAGGGCCCAAAATGCTAACAGAGCACCATAAAGAACAGCGTATGGGGGCAACGTTGACATTTCTGGAGACCTACCACACACATGGTGATTCATTGCTGGATCTAATCGTAATCGGTGACGAGACTTGGGTGAAACGCGTCAATTGCGAGACAAAATTACAGTTTATGGAGTGGGGGCACACAAGGTCCTGCCAAAAACCGAGAAAATGTTTGCAAACCTTGTTAGCAAGGAAGTGGGTAACGACAGTTTTTTTGGGATAGGCATGATTTGCTTCTTATTGTTATGCTTATTATGCTTATGGAGCATCCATAAATTCTGCCCGGTACTGTCAGACTTTGCACGGCCTTAGGAGAGCAGTTCAAAATAAACGCCGAGGAAAGCTAACGTCCAAAATTTTGTTTTTGCATGACAATGCCCAATCTCTCACGGCAAACCGCACTAAATAACTCCTTAATTCTTTGAAATGGGAAATTTTCCCTCATGCCCGTTACAACCTCGATCTTGCACCAAGCGACTTACACTTGTTTCCGAATATGATGAACTGGCATGCAACGCAGCGCTTTGATGACGACGTGGAACTCCAGGCGGGCGTGACTCACTGGCTGAAGTCTCAGGAGGCAGAATTTTACGATGAAGGTCTTTCAAAGCTTGTCCACCGCTATGATAAGTGCCTCAATCTGTTTGGTGACTACGTGAAAAAGTAGTATGTCAATTGCTCTTTCAGATGCGTGTAATAAATTGTATTTCTTGTACTTAGTTTTTCTTAGTGCCAAAACGTTTCGTACTTTATGAATAGCCCTCGTACACTCCATCAATGTCACTTTTGCTGGTTGGCCTTCCCTTATGTACAAATTTGTTTCATCCTTTCGGAATGACGTCTCTTCCTTTCATCAGACCACTGTGTTCCAGTCCGTTTTCTCATTTCCCTCTGACCAACTTTACAAACAAATATTGTTTGTCTGAATATTTTTCTGTCTGTAACATTTGCCTGAGTTTTACCGGCTACTTTAAGATACTCCTTAATCACAGTGATTCATTTACTGGCTCATTTTTGCCTTACTTCTGTTGTTCACTATAAACGCAAGTGATTTGGCTGGTACTGATGACCTCGCTGTTTGGTTATCTCCCTCCAAATCAACCAACCATCCAACAAAATGATTTGGCAGACAGGTTGGCCAACAATCTGCTGTTGTTTTCTGATGATGACTTGGTGTATGGTAAGGTGTCGAAGATGAGTGACTGTAGGAAGATACAAGACGACTTAGACGAAATTTACAGCTAGTGTGATGAGTGGCAGGTAGCCCTAAACGTAAATGAATGCGGATGAGTATATACAGTATTACCAGGTTCCTGCTTGATACAGTCAAGGCGTCTAAATATCTGGGCATAGCGTTACAAAGCGAATTAGGTGGCTCGAGCATGTGAGAACTGAAGTAGAGAAGCCGAATGGTCGAATTCGGTTTATTTGGAGAATCTTAGGAAAGAGTTGTTTACTTGTAAAGGAGGCAGCGTATAAGACTCTGGTGCGACCTATTCTTGAATACATCTTGAGTGTTTGGGATCCGCACTAGGTCGAACTGAAGGAGGGCATCGAAACAATTCAGATGTGGGATGCTAGATTTGTTACCGCTAGATTCGGATAACACATTAGTGTTACGGAGATGCTTCGGAAACTCAAAAAGAGACTCCCTGGAGGCAAGGCGACGCTCTTTTCGAGAAACACTGCTGAGAAGATTCAGAGAACCGGCATTTGAAGCTGACTGCCGAACGATTCTACTACCGTCAACACACATTGCGCGTAAGGACTACGAAGATAACATACGAGAAATTAGGGCTCATATGGAGGCATATAGACAGGCGTTTTTCCGTCTCTCTTTCTGCGAGTGGAACAAGGAAAAAAAATGGTTCAAATGGCTCTGAGCACTATGGGACTCAACTGCTGAGGTCATAAGTCCCCTAGAACTTAGAACTACTTAAACCTAACTAACCTAAGGACAACACACACATCCATGCCCGAGGCAGGATTCGAACCTGCGACCGTAGCGTGGAACAAGAAAGGAAATGACTAGTTGTGGTACAGTGTAACCTCCGCCACGCACCCTGCGACGGCTTGCGGATTATCTAAGTAGTTGTAAATGCCTTTGCATGTACTGACTCGGTTGAGAAGGGTTTCGTAAGCCTGTTGTACCCTTTCCTGAGCCTAACTGTCTCTCTTTTACTAAAGAATGACTTCAAATACTTACATACAGCCCAACAACCATAATAACTAATTATTTTACACAACAGGTAACTTGAAACTAGTGTCTGATGCAACTTGTCGTAATGGAGGTAGCTTTAGGATATTTTCCACGGCGCATTCCTCAAAATGAATCTTTCTTTCAAGAGACATCCACTTTTCGCTGCATTTTAACCTTTTAGGGCAAGCACTTGGGAGTGGGTGGAAATCTGAACCCTTGGTGTAAAAATCATGAAGGGAGAATAAAAGAGTCTTTCTTCGTAAATGATAACGATTCATTCAAACATGATTGTCACCAACATACAGGTTGAACATTAATAAAATCGACAAACTGCAAGGACGGAATCCTGATTGGAAACGGAGTAAAGAAGTTTTACGAGCATACGTCTGGAAGTGCATCGTTGCTACGATGGATGACGCTGACGCCTGACAGTTCCTTGATTATGTGCTGTGCCTTCCTTGTGTGTTGTAAGGTGTGTGCCTGACGCACCGTACTCTAAGCACCTGAATGTTCCGGTATTCATGTCGGGAACAAGGCGAGATGGTGTTTGTGTACGACCAAGCAGATGGAAACGATCGAGAAGCAGCATGGCTGTACCGAAACAAGTACCCTCACAGACACGAATCACACCACACAACATTTTAAGCCGATTTTGGGCGTTTGTTTGAACATGGGTCCATTCAGACAGACGAACGTGCAGGGAGGTGGCAGGCTATGCGTACACCGGATTTGGGGGACCAGGTTGTACAGAATTGTGAGATGAACCCTGGTACAAGCTCCAGTCAAGTAGACCGCTAACATGATATACGCCAAAGTACGATTATGTGTATCCTGCATGACAACCGCTCCTTTTACTATCACTTGCTAACCCACGGAGTCCACTCTGAACATCTGTTGTGCCGTGGATTCGATGATACTCAGTATTGCGTTCCGAGACAATTGGTTTTCGACGCACGCGGACCGTCCATGTCCGGACACATGTTCATAGGACCTTTTTCTCTCCATTTCCGTTAGAAATCCGCCCCTGCAGTTTGTCGGTTTCATCACTGTTCACCCTGTAAATTCGGAACAGCATTTGCAATACAGAGTACTTCAAACACAGCCAGGGTCACGCAGTTTAACACGCGTCTCGATTTTGTAACTGTTTATTAAATATGATATCTCTTAACACATATCGAAGTGCGATGTAAGGTAAACATTAACTGTAACATGCATAAATGTTTCACTGAATCAACAAAATGGATGGGACAAATATCATTTAATCCAGACGCATTCACACAGTGAGAGAGAGGGCAACGTTTCTTTCTGCAACATACTCCCATTAAGGCAAACAGTTAATGGACATAGAGGCTGTGAGTGGAATTGTGTCAGAGACCCGTTGTTCCGAAAATTTTGTAAATAAACGAGGTAAAGTTACCAAAAAGTATCTCCACACATTTGGGTATTAATGTGGTGCATAATGTCATGCTCTACATTACCTATTAGTAGCTCGCAGGGACATTTGAGGCTGATCGCGGTAACGCTCAGGATAGATAACTTGGATTGCTCCAGTCAGGTCAGACGGCGCTCCCTCCAGCAACTACTTGTTTCTCCACCGCAGTTACCATTGTCTGTTGAGAATACTATATTGACAGCCTCACAGTTGATTGTATACTCCTGAGGTGGTGCTGGCTATTTTTGTCGAGTGAATATCAGGTACGTGCTAACATGAGTAGTTCATTTACTCCCTGATACTTAACCAGGCTTCTTCTAATCATGGCGTGTTCAAGCAACAGGCCTATCACTTTCATTTGCATTTATCCACGTAAAGAACAAATGTGTGTGTTTACTGCGCTATACAGTTGTGTCAGATGGTAAGAAGAAGATCGTCTAACAGCATTTCAAATCCATTCATTCAGAAATTAAAAAATATTTTCCACAGGATACTGCTCTAAAGAAAGAAAAGACAAAGCAGCTAAATTCCGAATTTAATGCTCAATAATCAACTTCTTTAAAACCTTAGATACAAATAAAGCGGCAAACGAGGCGTCAGTCCGAACTTGAAAAGTTTTAGTACTGATGGTGGTGGTGGTGGTGGTTAGTGTTTAACGACCCGTCGACAACGAGGTCATTAGAGACGGAGCGCAAGCTCGGGTTAGGGAAGGATTGGGAAGGAAATCGGCCGTGCCCTTTCAAAGGAACCATCCCGGCATTTGCCTGAAATGATTTAGGGAAATCACGGAAAACCTAAATCAGGATGGCCGGAGACGGGATTGAACCGTCGTCCTCCCGCATGCGAGTCCAGTGTGCTAACCACTGCGCCACCTCGCTCGGTTTTTAGCACTGAGTATGAAGCTTTACTCATAAGGTCAAGGAATCAAAAGTGCATTTTAGAAGCTACTGGTTCATTATTTGATAGTTTCAAAAATGAAACTGAGTCATATCTGCTGCTAAATCTCTTCAGCTTTCAGGAAATACAGTAATCAGGTGGGTTGAGGTTCTGAGGTCTGACCTTACTTCACAACCTAAAGCTGTCTTTGATCGCTGCAGCTGTGTTGTAAGGTAACATACTTTACGAATGACTCACGTAGTTGATACATCTTAGTTGGCAGTTTTTGCAAGAATGGCTTTTGATACTTTCGAAGTGAGAGAGGATCTAGTAAAGATTGTACCAGTAGCAGAACGCAGTACAAGACAGGATATATTTTTAACGGTTAAAGATCAGTCTACTCTGAAAACATTCGTATAAAGGAGTTGGAGGGCTTAGCAGCTGATGATCGTCTGCGACAGTAGGCTTAGAAGAGGCATTCATAGCGTTGCGTCCTATAGACAACAGCTTTCCGAAATGTTACCATCGTGTGATAACCACACAGTCCCCGTGTGGAAAGTTCTTAAGCTGGAACAATGTAATCAAATTAAGACTCAAATTTGAGTCACTGGTCATTTTAGCAACAAAGATGCCGGATTTATATAGGTAATAATGGTAGTGAACGAAGCAAGAGCACATGCACTTCAGAGACGTTTTGTCAGAGCACTGACGGAATTAGATTGCCAGTATGATTAGCTATTGCTTTATACAGAATTTCAATAGCTTCTTCCAGTCAGAGTTTTACAAAATTTTACAGATTTGCTTTCTGTCTCCGTAGAGTTATTGAAAGAACGAGGCGAATCCTTCGTGAACTAGAAGATCGGGAATGGCTGCGGAATTTTGCTTTTCTCACAGACGTCATCAAAAATTAAATATCCTGAACTTGCAATTGCTGGGTAAAGTATTATATGTATTAGTGGAACGATTTCAGATGTGGCTTCACCCTAAAAAAAAAAAAAAAAAAAAAAACTGGAACGGTGGGGAAAATACGTGATCCAAGAAGAATATTAACACTTTGCACGTTTGAAATAAACCCTTGACAAGAAAGGTTTTTCAACGTCTCCGTACAACAGAAAAATACAAGCTGAAATACTTTCAGATTTTAGAAGTATATTCAGCAAACGCTACAGAGACTTAAAAAGCATTTCAGTTGATGGACAGTTTGTCAAACGGACTTTCATAGAGATTGACGTTAAAACGTTCCCTATTCGTGCCATGCAGCATTTTGGTTTTCAGGATGACAGTGCTACAGTGGAACTGGAACTGACTTAGTTTCAAAAGATTTTGGTTTAAAATCGCTTTCTTCATTCTGTGAAATACAATAACACTTCGGCCAGAAACCTAATTGACGGAAGTAGATTGTCTTTGTTGACGAGTGTCGCTTCGAATTGAGCTCCTATGACTAGCGATGACGTGTCTGGAAACACCCTGGACAGCGGTGGGACACCGGCCTGACTGTTACACGCCATACGTTCCGACAACAAGGAGTGATGGTCAGAGATACGATTTCTTTTCATAGCAGGATCACTTTGGTTGTGATCCGCGGCACACTTACGACACACCGACGATATTTTAGGCTTTGTTTCGTCGCCCCTCACGGCAAGCCATCGTGGGCTCGAATTTCAGTAAGGTAACGCACGCCAGCGCCCAGCGAGATTTTCTACTGCTTGCTCCGTGCTTGCCAAACCTACATTCGCCAGCGGGGTCACCGGATCTCTCCCCAACTGAGAACGTATTGAGCCATCTCGGGATTTTGTCTATGTAACGCGCAATTTGACATAATTTGGCACGAAATTCATCAGGAGGACATCCAATTCTATCAATGGCAAGCAGAGTAACTGCTTACATAAGGGCCAAAGAGGAACCACGCGTTATTAACTTGCACAATTTTTGAAGCTCTTTCTCTTGAATAAATCACGAAATATTTCTGAAACTATAATCGTTTCCTTGTCTTTACACGTTTATCACATCCTCTGATTTCTGTCCCCCGGATAATTCCTTCTTGGTGCTTTTCATTTTTTTAAAAAAAAGAGTCTACTTGTGTATTTGGCCCCCTGTTTCTAAATAAAAATATAAAATTTCTGTCCAGGCTGGTCTCAAAGAGAAGGCAATGTTCAGCTCTATATATTTGTGTGTGCATTTCCTTTCCATCGTGGAATTTGTAAAAAGCATGTACTGAAACAAACTCACTTACACTACAGTATTCCAGTGTCAGCCACCACCTACTTTCCCAACACTAAAAAATTGTTGATGCTATAAAAAGTGTGCCGTCCTTCTCATTAAAACTAAAAAAATTTGATGATACATTGGTTATTTATTACTATTTTCAGTTTCTCCATTAAGTGCAGATCAATTTCAATTTCTTTTACTTATGTTCAGTCTAATTAAAATTCGTTTCATATTAACTAAAACTCTTCAGTTTACTTACTTAGCGCAGTTCAAGTTGAATTTCGTTTTCTTATATGCAGTTTACTTAAAGTTCCTTGCATTTTTACTAGAGACATAAGTTTATAGGCATCAGACAAAAGTAATATTATCTTTAAAATAATAATTCTCATGTTTGTACTAGTTTATTTTGGTTGCTCAGGTAGGTTTTTTAAAAACGGTGCGGTGGCTAAGAAGCTTCATAAGTTTGCCACCCACTACTCTGCAACATGCAAAGCGAAGGAAGGAAGATTAGAATTTAACATCCTCAGCTCATTAGAGTCGAATCACAAGCTCAGAGTATTTCAATTATGCTAAAGGAAACCGGCAATGCCATTTATAAGGAAAGATCCCAGAATTTGCCTGCAGCGATTTGTGAAAATATAGAATACCCAAATCTGGATTAACGGACGAGGATTTGAACTGTCTTCCTCCCGAATGCGAGTTCAGTGTGCCGATTACAGCATCAGCTCCCTGGCTAACATAAATAGCCACTCTAACTCGAAAACATGAAATGAAGAATCCATGGGGTATTAACGGGCCAAAGTAGTAACATCGGAAGGAAAAGCTAATCTGTTAAAACGATATTCGCCATACGGTTCAAGTTAGCAAAGTTTGAGCTCATACTGCCTCGTGCATCGCTCGAAGATCACAGTTGGTACTAGCGATGAAGAGTATACAAAGCGTGTCAGAGGGGTGGGAAGGCGATAGGCTGGGAAGTCGGAATACAGTCCAGTCATTGTCCCAATCCTCATTACGACAACGAGCCATTTAAGTGCCGTCAAACCAAAAGGGCTTGGCCTCGGTAGGATTTCGGACCAATGGTGGGAGCACTTCCGAATCGGCTGAGTTTGTAAGCAGTTCCCGTGCGAGCCGCAGTGGTTGTGCACTGCGCTTGGCAAAATGGCGCTATCCAACAGTGGAGCACCACAGGCCATAGATGTCGGGGATATGCGACGAGTGCAGAAATGTTTACGGGTGAACAGACGTGCAACTGTTGAGTAACAGACCATCCAGATGAACCAAGAGACTATCAACACGACTCCTCAACGATCGCTCAGCGTATGGAACTCCGCAGCAGGTTCCTGGTTCATACACGTGTGCAGCCGGCTCTTCACTGGCGAAGAAGGCTGAAATTCGCTCGCCTGTACCCCAAGTGAACGTCAGCTGCGAGGCGACAGGTGGCCTTTTCAGATGACTCGGACACTTCAACCTTGTCTTGTACGGCTTGCAACGTCTGAGAGTAAAGAGCCTGCAGTAACCATCAGTAGGCTGCAGGGCGGAGGAGGGAATGTTATCTTTTGCGGAATGTTTTCGTGCCATTCCCTGCGTGGTCTCGTCATTCTGGAAGGTGCACTGGATCAACACACCTATGCTTGTGGACCATATACACTCCTACATGCAGATGGTATTTCCTCGGCACTGTGGCATCTACCAGCGAGACAATGCAACGTGCGAGCCAGCTCGTAGTGTAAATGGGTGGTTCGAAGAGCACCAGAATTAGTTTACATTACTTCCCTGGCCACCACAACTCCACGAATTTAGATCCGATCGAGGATATGTAAGGCCACATCACTCGAGCTGTTCGCACCATGGATCGTCAGCCGAGAAACATGCAGCTAGCCACGGCTCTAGTGTCCGTACCTTCTGGAACCTCACTAACTCACTAGCTGCACATCTTGTAGCGGTTCAGTGTGACTGTGCAGTGTGCGGATTTCTACAAGCTGGTGTATCACATTTATATATCTGGATCTGCACTTAGACACGATATCCAGCAGAGGATTTCCGTTCACTTATCAAACGGCGCAAGGATACCGAAATACAAGTATGAACGAAATGGTTCCTCTTTGGAACAGGTGGAGGGGAGGTTTCGTCTCGTGCGACCAAAAAACTCGAGTGACTACCGGACATTGCACTTACCTCTGACACTGCTCGCTGCTTTCCACCAGATTAGGTTTCCAAGTCCGACTTTCCAGTTGCACTCTAGCTGATTTCCCATAGAAACGTTTGAAATATACTCTTACATTCATTCATTCATAGACATTTGTAGGTTAAACTGGTAAGGAAGGGACAAATGCTAGTGAAATGAATGAACAAATTGACTCGTCTTCTCCCCAGTGGTTTGTTGTAGGCTTTAAAGAATAATTTAAGGACATTCATGTTAAATGTACGTTGTTTATGAAACGAATCTAATGAACCCGTTAAAACTGTTCCTTCACGTCGTGGATTTTGACAGTGGGACGCAGTTGACGCCCGAGTTGGTCCGTCACGACCTTGGAGTTCCTCAGCATGAAGCAGACAGTTCATAGACGCATATGTGGACAAACATTGTCGTGCTGAAAACAGTGCATACGATGCTGTCACATGAGGATTCATGAAGTCCGTAAAGCGGGGTTGTGCTGTTAGAGTTACTTCAATTACTACCAGCCCTGACATGAAACGGCACATCATGGCTCAGGCACGTGATAATTCTGGAGTATGTTGTCTCTGCCTAAAACATTCAAAGAGCGGAACCTCTCTCTCGCAATGACGCGCCTATAGTCGCTGACGATGATTTCACGAGGTAGTGTTGAACTGCGATACATCGTCGAACTATGCCACGCTGTTAATCAGCAGTACGCTTACTCGTCACGGCACCAAGTCAACCGCAACCGTTTGTGTTGTCCTGTTAGGGGCAACCTACACGTGGGACGGTAATTTTCTAGCCCGTTTGCTGCTAGTCTCCAAACAATGATGGGGGGAGGGGCAAGGGGGTGACACGGAAAGTGGCAGGGAGTCCATTAATTTTTCTCAGATGGCAGACGAAAATCTGATAGGGTCACAAAATGCTTGGTGTACAATATCAAGACCCTTCCTTGTGTTGGTCAGACGTCGTCAACTTAAACCATGACGACGAGTATGTATGCACCCACTTTTCCACGCAGTCCATCACCGATCCGTTGTCACATTCAAATGCCCCACAAATATTTATACTTATTAAAAGCCCTTGGCGGCGGAGTTGTGACAAATTTTCTGAAGTCATACTACGTTAATGCAGTCAGCCCATCGTTCAGTGCCACAGAGAGTTTCTTCCACCTAAAACTCTCGACTTTTCTTAATCGTGATTGTCCTACATTAATGAATCGCTTATTTGTGAAAGGATATAAATCAGTTTTTGGTGAAAATGAGTTATTGATGGAAATAGTTTCTTTGACTGTAGACACATGGTTTGGTAATGAAAGAACCTAAGTCTGAGACTTAGAATGGTGCGAATAAACCTGGGCCTTTTTTCATTTATTTAAATAACGTCTTAAATCAACTGGCGTACGTCCCCTCATAAATAAAGAAAAAGAGTACATCTTTCAAATACCATATAATGAATGAAGGTTAGAGACTGAAGGCGTGCAAAAATGAAGAAGGGATGAGGGGAGTACAGACTATATTAACGGTGGGAAAATAGCCAACGGACAGACGGGGCCAACAAGAAAACAGGACGGACAAAATGCAAGATGTGGAACGAATTAAAGTGGACACACGTTCCTTTCCAGTAAGCACCAGAGTCTGTGCTTCAAGGAAAATTAAGTACCTTTAATCAGCTGTGGCTTTTAGAAAAATGCACAGTGTATTCAAGACGAAGTTTCCAGATTTACAGGTTAGGTATCCGCTCTATTACAAGCTGTTCAATGATGGCTTTGATTAAATTCTGATACTTGTGGTGTTTGCGAACAACTAGAAGTTAAGTTAAAGGATCCTACTTAAAAAGACACTTCAAGACATGTGGCAGCTTAATTACATGAAAGAAAAGCTAAGACGTTTTACACTAGTGTACCGGAGATGGGAGAGCTACATGAAACAATTACAGCATTATGAGTCTTTCGGTTGGTTATATGCAGAACTTATCTATACCATGCATTTCTGTTCTAGAGATGTATTATTACAGTCATCTTTCTGTTTTCCCACTTGCAAGACGTGATCTCGGCACTGGAAGTGCTGATTTCTCTGTGTACCGTGGAAGCCAAGGCCCAAAAGAAACATGTTTATTCCTTTTCAGATATTTGAATGAGGACGATACCTCAAACACAGAGGACTTCATTCCTTTAGAGATTCCCATGGTGTGCGAAACAAGAACCATTCCATGATAAGATTCTTACTAGCTCTCCCAGACAATGGGACAAAACTGTTCATCGCTTTCCAATCAATCGTCACTCATTCTTAGAGCGTGACGTAATTTTGATCTGCTAAAGCGTATACTCAGAAAGAGAAACAGATGATTACACCATTGCTAGTTTCATGCTGTTTGACTACAACTGAACCACTGAAGGCATAGTTACTAATTCCCAACACATAGATACACAGTTTTGTACTAAGGCACAAGTTTCATATGGATGTTTCATGTGTAGTGCCAACTGAAAGAGTGTATGATGATAAAAAGCTGCCTTCAATATTGATAAAATTAGGGACTTGTCTAAAAAAGTGAAATTAAAACGTGAGGAACATCAATACTTTCAGAGATATGCCCTGCAGTGGACCACAAACATATCTACTACGAAATTATGTTTTATAACTTACCGGAATTCGTTAAATGACGTTATTTATACCTTACACCATTTGTTTATTCTAAAAGAAGTGAAAATAATGCATTATTAAAGGGTAACCAATATTACTGAGTAATTTCATTTCTAAAATATCTGCGTTTATGTCTCTAAATGTGCCAATGAAGACAATTTTCAAAACTCTATTATTTACATTGTACTGCTCGCATACGAAACCTTTCCATTAAACAATCCTCCATACATGAGCATTTAAATTAATGAATGTAAGGTTTGGCTCACTAAGAGAGAGAAAGATGTGTTAAGTCTTTCATTTCTGAAAGATTGGCTTCTCTGACTTACGTCCTTTCACAAATAATCGGTTCTAATATCCTAGCTTAAACTTAATCTCTTCTCTGGCGAGCTCTTTACTGCTGTGGTAACTTCTATCGTGTTATAAGCTCGTCTACTGAATGCCTTGATTCCGGACTGTTTTGTGCAAAAAGCAAGTACTTACTGCGTGCCTCTCGACTTTGTATGCAAAATTTTTGTCGTGAACATTTGCTTCAGTTGGCAGACACGAGAATATGGGGAGAAAGACCTAATGCAACACGGCTGGAATAAAGCGGCAGAATTGGGACAAAGTGGTCTTTACCGTTCCGTCAGAGATTTTACGTATTCAGTGGTCTCTAATCAGCCTAACAGCACCTCAAAGCCGTCTGGCAGAGGCCCCCTTCAGTACTGAGCAAAACGGCAAAAATAGTCCTAGCAAATCCTGCCGTAGCACAAAACTTCCGCATGTGTTCCATATGGAGCGGAAGTTCTAACGCCTGTGACTAGATGACTACCATACTGTTTCTCAGAATAAAGTGCAGGACACAATTTGTCTTCTAGTTTCGTGATGAGCAAATGCCATCAGGTTCCGGCTCCAGTTCTTCATTTTCCTTCGTTAATTTCAATTGCCCTAATGCTTCCTGATTGTCACTGCACTATGCAGCTTTTTCTTCGTTTCAAAGTACTTCTATTTCCATGTCCTGTAGTATTACTGTCCTACAACATTTTTCTGTGGGCAGTTCATATTGTCATTTCCGTTTCTTAAAAACTGTTTTTTTCCACCATCTAAATTGATATCTCTTGTACATACTCGTATCGTTATTTCCCTTCCTGACCTATAATCTGTGGTATTACTAAGGATTATTAAAGGACTAGGTATTCATGTAAATGGAGGATGAGCACGCACTATAACTCTTTTTACCCTTGTTTGCCAAATCATTTTCTAAAGATGTTCTCATTAGACATAAAAGTTTCCTGGGTATGGTACCGCGTCATATTGTATTAAAACTTCTGCTGGAGAAAATCAACGTTTCGACCACGGCTGCAGCGGCCTACTTCTGGGTCTACTGGTGTGTTCTAGCTACGCAGTGCCCCTTACATTTTGTTATTACTATTCACTGCGCATAACATTTGGTCATAATTTTTAAAACATAGTTCACTTCATTGGCCACTTAAGGAAGAGGAAGAGGGAACTTTATTTTAATAGGTTGCTGCGATACAAGGAGAGCGTAACCTCTGTTGTGTACTGGCTCTTCTGTTATTTCCCATGATTGGTTGTCACCATCGAATGAGAAGTTGATTCCTGTTTGTCAAGTGCTGGATGTCGGCCGCGCGGCAGCAGTTACTCGCCGGTAGTGTTGGCGCCTCGTGTTGACAGTGCGGTCTGTTGGGCTCTGACGGCTGGTAGCCAAGATGGGGCAAGCCTGAGTCCATCCTCTCTGTTCGTGTTCTTTGGGTGTTTAAGTATTTCGATGGCCTCTCTGATTTTGTGTTTCGTCATAATCGGGTGCCTGGCTAACACATAGGCTTCTCTGAATTTTACTTCATTTTCGCAATCTTGCTGCTGCTCTGCGTGCGGCCGCTACTGTCGCAGGTTCGAATCCTGCCTCGGGCATGGATTTGTGTGATGTCCTTAGGTTAGTTATGTTTAAGTAGTTCTAAGTTCTAGGGGACTGATGACCTCAGAAGTTAAGTCCCATAGTGCTCAGAGCCATTTTTTTTATTTTATTTTTTTTTTTTTTTTTGCTGCTCTGCCACTGCAGACTTGTTGTGTTGCCCTAGACGAATATAGCGCTCGTGTTCCCTAATGCGCGTCCCTATTGGACTGCCAGCCTCGCCAATGTATGCCCCCCACATTCGCATTCCACCTTGCACACGCCTGCAGTGTAAAATGCACGCGCCTTGTCCTTGGTCGACCCTCTTGCCGACCCTTGTTCACGAGTCTGGGTATTTTGACATTGACCCCTCAATATATATAAACTTTACTGTCATTTCTTGTTGATAGTATTAGCTATTCCAAGAATAAGCAACTTTCACTCAGTTCATACTCGGCAGAAATGAAACCTGCGTTTGAATCAGATTTCCTTAACTCTTGTGCAGAAACAAGAGGTTCGTGACCTTACACCACTTATTGCCCGAAGCGTCCGTTTCTGAACCAAAAGTGACCCTTCAGAATGGGAAGAGTTACCCCAAAATATAATACCATACGCCATAAGCGAATGAAAATAAGCAAAGTTAACTAATTTTCTTGTCTAACGATCACTCACTTCAGATATCGTACGAATAGTACAAATTATTTGAACAAGATCCTGAACGTGGGCTTTCCACGACAGTTTACTTTATATCTGAACATCTAGAAATTTAAACTGTTCAGTTTCACTAATCATATGCCCATTCTGTGAAATTAAAACGTCAGGGTATTTTTGAATTGTGTGTTAGAAACTGTAAAAACTGAATCTTACAGCGCATCCGAAGACATAGCGACATCCAGAACACCAGGGAATCCCATGGGCTCCAGAGGGGTCATACTCGTCACTCATGCCCCAGTGATTTCGGCAGTACCCCGAAGCCGTTCTACCATGGCCAAAGTAGAATCCAACTGCTTTATAAGAGATACATTTTTACTTTTTGTAGCTGAATTATTTCAGGTGTTAGGTTTAGTGATTTTTGTCTTTGAATTCCATACTTGCTCCTCCAAAAGCATCTAGTAGTAAATAATTATAAAAGTGACTAATAAATTGTTTTAGGATTCAAATCTAACACTTTTCAGCCGTCTAGTTTGAAAACTTATAATATTTGGCTACCAGTTTCGGCAATTTACTACGCCATCTTCAGGCCCCTGACCGACGAGTTGGAAGATTCTGCTTGGGTTCTGGTCAAAACAGGGGCCAGCGGGCAAATGCTGGTATTAGTATATTTCTGCTTGCTATAACGATCACTTCAACCACCTTCTGCCGACTCAGCTGTATCGTACAGCCCAGTCCCGCAACCATCTCTGAAAAGATGGACATACAGAGAATAAATTGTTGGTCCTTCATCTGGATTTATACCCTGCTGATTTTTATGAAGTCAAAAGCAGAAAGTATGTTTTAGTAGATCAGATATATTAAAGGTTTTACTTATTCCATTCATCATGGGGCACGCGAAGATTGATTGCGTCTTTGAGTAATTCAGTCTGAAGGATCTCTGTGGGATAGGTACGTAAAGGACGTAACAGTATTCGTAATGTCTCATTGAAAGCCTTTTCTTGGGTGTTTTAGGATTGTTCTCACGATTTGCTTCTTTCTTCAAATACCTGCCAGTTAATTTTCTTCGGTGATTGACGTAAATCTCACAATTTTGGAGGATATCTCGAAGGGCTCCATTAGACATCTGACAGGTATGATACGGCCCACCACTAACTGCTCTGATATCTTCTTCTGCTCAAAGTAGCTCTTGCATCCAGCGTCCTTAATTTTTTCTTGAGCATAACCTAATCTGTGTCTTCCCCTATAGTTCTTGTGGTGTCAGCGCCAGACACCACACTTGCTAGGTGGTAGCCTTTAAATCGGCCGCGGTCCGTTAGTATACGTCGGACCCGCGTGTCGCCACTATCAGAGATTGCAGACCGAGCGCCGCCGCACGGCAGGTCTAGAGAGACTTCCTAGCACTCGTCCCAGTTGTACAACCGACTTTGCTAGCGATGGATCACTGACAAAATACGCTCTCATTTGCCGAGACGATAGTTATCATAGCCTTCAGCTACGTCATTTGCTACGACCTAGCAAGGCGCCATGTTCAGTTAATATTGATATTATAAATATTGTACAGACAAGAGCTACGTTCAACATTAATGGATTAAAGTTAAGTATTCAACCATCTGCGCTCCGTTTTTCTAAGTTATAAAGTCCTTGTCCTGTTCCAGACCTCAAGCCAACCTGCGTGAGCTTAAACGCGTGCCTTTCGGCTTCCTCCAAACCCCGTGGGTTGGCTCCTGCCAATCCACAACAGGTCTTACCCTCTACAGCTCTTTCCACTACTACAAAAGTTATTCTCCGATGTCTTATAGTGTGTCCTATCAGCCTGTCCTTTAATCTTCTCAATATTTTCAACATGGTGGTCTCTTTGTCGATTCTGCATAAATTCTCCTTATTTCTTACCTTATCAGTCACTATCCTTTCTTAGCACAACGTGGCCAAGAAAACTGAAGGTCTGTTAGAAAAGTACCAATTTGGCTTTAGGAAAGGGAGAGGCATTTCTGATGATGCGGTTGATAATGGAGGCAAGTCTTAACAAAATTCAAGACACATTCATGTGATTTGTCGGCAGGGAAAAAGAGTTTGACAATGTGAAATGGTGCAAGAGGTTCCTAGTTTTGAGAAAAACAGGGGATAAGCTGTAGAAAAAGACATGTAATATAAATATGTACAGGAATCCAAGAGGGAAGAATAAGAGTGGAAGACCAAGAACGACGTGCTCCAATTAAAATGGGCTGAGACAGGGCTTTAGTCTTTCATCGCTACTGTTCAATCTATGGATCGAAGAAGCAAAGACGGAAGTAAAAGATAGGGTCAAGAATGGAATTAAAATTCCTGATGAAAGGATATCAATAATAATTTACACTGATGACAATGCTGTCCTGAGTGAAAGTAAAGAAGAATTACAGGATACGTTGAATGGAATGAACAGTGCAATGAGTACAGAACATGGATTTAGTGTAAATTGAAGAAAGACAAAGTAATGAGATGTAGCAGAAACGATGAGAAGGAGAAACTTCACGTCACGATTGGTGATCACGAAGCAGATAAAGTTGTGGAATTCTGCCATGTAGGCAGGCAGCTAAATAGCCCCTGACGGACGGTGCAAGGAGGACATAAAATGCAAGTTTTATGCATATACAGGGTTATTACAAATGATTGAAGCGATTTCACAGCTCTACAATAACTTTATTATTTGAGATATTTTCACAATGCTTTGCACACACATACAAAAACTCAAAAAGTATTTTTAGGCATTCACAAATGTTCGATATGTGCCCCTTTAGTGATTCGGCAGACATCAAGCCGATAATAAAGTTCCTCCCACACTCGGCGCAGCATGTCCCAATCAATGAGCTCGAAAGCATCGTTGATGCGAGCTCGCAGTTCTGGCACGTTTCTTGGTAGAGGAGGTTTAAACACTGAATCTTTCACATAACCCCACAGAAAGAAATCGCATGGGGTTAAGTCGGGAGAGCGTGGAGGCCATGACACGAATTGCTGATCATGATCTCCACCACGACCGATCCATCGGTTTTCCAATCTCCTGTTTAAGAAATGCCGAACATCATGATGCAAGTGCGGTGAAGCACCATCCTGTTGAAAGATAAAGTCGGCGCTGTCCGTCTCCAGTTGTGGCATGAGTCAATTTTCCAGCATGTCCAGGTACACGTGTCCTGTAACGTTTTTTTCGCAGAAGAAAAAGGGGCCGTAAACTTTAAACCGTGAGATTGCACAAAACACGTTAACTTTTGGTGAATTGCGAATTTTCTGCACGAATGCGTGAGGATTCTCTACCGCCCAGATTCGCACATTGTGTCTGTTCACTTCACCATTAAGAAAAAATGGTGCTTCATCACTGAAAACAAGTTTCGCACTGAACGCATCCTCTTCCATGAGCTGTTGCAACCGCGCCGAAAATTCAAAGCGTTTGACTTTGTCATCGGGTGTCAGGGCTTATAGCAATTGTAAACGGTAAGGCTTCTGCTTTAGCCTTTTCCGTAAGATTTTCCAAACCGTCGGCTGTGGTACGTTTAGCTCCCTGCTTGCTTTATTCGTCGACTTCCGCGGGCTACGCGTGAAACTTGCCCGCACGCGTTCAACCGTTTCTTCGCTCACTTCAGGCCGACCCGTTGATTTACCCTTACAGAGGCATCCAAAAGCTTTAAACTGCGCATACCATCGCCGAATGGAGTTAGCAGTTGGTGGATCTTTGTTGAACTTCGTCCTGAAGTGTCGTTGAACTGTTATGACTGACTGATGTGAGTGCGTTTCAAGCACGACATACGCTTTCTCGGCTTCTGTCGCCATTTTGTCTCACTGCGCTCTCGAGCGCTCTGGCGGCAGAAACCTGAAGTGCGGCTTCAGCCGAACCAAACTTTATGAGTTTTTCTACGTATCTGTAGTGTGTCGTGACCATATGTCAATGAATGGAGCTACAGTGAATTTATGAAATCGCTTCAATCATTTGTAATAGCCCTGTAGACTAAAACGGCGAGTGAAAATTTGTACATCTGGAAGGTGCGTTAACCAATAAGCCACCTTGGCGCAACTGTTCACACTGCTGAACGGATTACCCTGGAACGCCTCCTTCCCCCTGTTCAATTGTAAGGGGGAATTTAAAGTAGACCGGTGTGACAGTGAGAATACGGACCGAGGAGGGAGGCTTGGCAGAGTAATCCACGCAAATGACTGAGCATATGTGCCAAGGAGGTTTAGTGGCTAATGTACCAACCCAGTAAGCAGAAGACGTGGGCTCCATTCCCAGTATTGGTACACACTTTCCCTCGCCGCTTCAGCCTATATTCATAAAATCATATCTGTATGAGGCCAATAAAGTCTTTGAAGCTGTGCTCTTTCATTTGCAAACAGCTGATTAGCATTGGCAAAAAAGATATTCCTGGCCAAGAGAATCTACTAGCATCAAACATAGGCCTTAATTTGACGAAGAAATTTCTTAGAATATACGTTCGGAGAACAGCATTATGTGCTAGTGAAACATGGACTGCAGGAGAACTGGAACAGAAGAGAATCAATGGATGTGAGATGCGGTGCTACAAACCAATGTGGAAAATGAGGTGGATTGTTCAGGTTAGAAATGGGGAGGTTCTCTGAAGAATCGGCGAGGAAAGGAATGTGTAAAACGCTCACAAGAAGAAGAGACAGGATGATTTGACTGCTGTTATGGTATCAGGGAAGAGCTTCCATGGTACTAGAGGGATCTGTAGAGGGTAAAAACTGTAGAGTAAGACAGAGACTGGACTACATCCACCCAATAATTGAAGACATGGGTTGCACGTGCTATTCTGAGACTAAGACATTGGGACGGGAGAGTAATTCATGGCGGGCCACATCAAACCAACCTAGAAAAAAAAAGCTATTAAACCCTTCCGTTGTCCCACAGACCATAACGCAGTGAACAGAACAACCTGCTCGATCTGTACGTACATCCTCAGAAATTTCTTCCACAAATTTCGTACGATATTTGACACGGAAAGGTTTGTTTTGGCCATCTTTACCATTCCTAGTCTATTTTATGCTTCCTCCTTGCTTCACCCGTCATGTGTTATTGCATGCAAAGTATCATAATTCCCTCATGCAAATTTTCTCACTAATCTCAATTGTGCTACCACTGATTACTGCACACTTTACTGGTATTCGAGTGGATGACGCTTCTAACCTGCGTCCAGCCGTCCTGATTAGGTTTTCCGTGATTTCCCTAAATGCCGGAATGGTTCCTCAGAGAGGACACGGCCGACTTCCTTCCTCATCCTACCCTAATGCGATTGGACTGATGACCTCACTGTTTGTTTCTCTCCCTCAAACCAACCAACCCTGATTACTTTCGTCTTTCTTCGGTTTCATCTCTGTCAACATGTCTGCCCAGCAGACTGTTTATTGCAATAAGTACACTCAGTAATTCTTCATCAATCTCACTAAGGACAGAAATGTGATAAAAGAGTTTGATGCTAACTAGGTCACAGTCTTCATAAAATCTTTAAATGCAACCATTTTGCTTTTGGCTGTTAAAACATTATTTATTGAGACTGCAATTTCGGCATGTTCTCATTTTCAAGCATTATGGGATGTTGCAACCCACTCATATGCAACTACTCATAGACCACTTGTCACAGCTTCATATTATTGTGTTGGTTACAACATACCACACTGTTTGAAAAGTACGATACGTCGGATTTTCAGTCGCAATAAATAAGTTTTAACAGGCAAAAGTCGAGTGGTTTAATTTAAAGAACATGAAAGGGAGTTAAGAAGTCCTTTCATTCCTAAATTTGATCCACATTCTGAATCATGGTTTTATTTCCATCATTACTACTTCAGTATACTGATTTAGCACTGCGAGAGGAAGACTGTATCTCTGTCTTATACCGTTATTATGCAAGTACTTTATTTTTAGTTCTTATTTTTCAGTCTTGGTTGTCATTCATATTGAAAATTGCCCATCTTCCACTACATTTTATGCATTTTTCTCTATAAATTTGGAAAATTATGCATCATTTTACATCCGAACGTTTTTTGTAGGTCAACAATCTAATGATCGTGTTTTGAGATTTTTTTCAATCTGGCTTCAGTAACAAGGGCACCGTCAGTACTGCCTCGCTGGTGACTTTGCTTTCTGTAAAGCCAGGCTCATCATCTAACAACACCTCAGTTCTTCTCTCCATACTTCTGTATATTATTCACCTCAACAACTTCAATGGACGAGCTGTTAAGTTCTCACTTTTATATGCCCTTGCTGTCTCCGGTACGGTCTGTTGATACGTCTCCAGATCACCGTTTCTACACATCATTTTGAATATTTATTTGGTTATTTTATTTACCCATTATTTTCGGAAAATCCTAAGGAATGTTCTCTATGTCATCATGGCCTTATCACAAGCCTTCCAGAGATTCGGCTAAACCCAAATACTGAATCCCCTGTATGTTCCACGTCTAGTACCAGTTCTCCCACTATCACGTCATCACAGTTTTCGTTCCTGGAAAAGGCCACGATGTTCTCTTTCCACCTATCCTCTCCTCCTCTCCGTTTAACCTGTTAGTTCCAATAATATGAAAAAACATAATTTTAATATTTCTCACAAAATTGACTTTTATTACCATAGTAAGCAACGAATACAAGAATAAATTGGCAAAAAGTAAACAACTGATTGTATTGAGGAGGTGGTTTCAATTTTTAACGACTGGAAGATGCGGATTCTACCACCCATCATATTATGTGATTTAGTATTTGAAAGAATTTTAGCATTTTTCCTAGGTACAATCCCACACCTCGAAACTTCCGTGAGCCCATAAAGCTAAAACAAACTATAGGTATAAATTTCAAACAAAAATGAGTCTAAAATATAATAAATTTATATAAAAAGCACATACTGCCATAGTGGTTTAATTTGGAAATCTCTTAGAGGAAAACAGTACAAACTGAAATTTATTTTACAGTAATTTTTAGATACACTTACTTTCACTGTCAGTGATGTCCTGAAAACGCTCACTAAAAAAGAAAAGCACTTTGCTATCTCCTACAATCACGCAGCACTACCTCCGCATCCACTGTTGCTTCGAACGGTGTGAGTGCCACAGTGCACTACGTTCGTAGAAGTACCTCAATGTACCACTAGATATCTCTGTCTTGCAACAGTATCTGTGGTTTCATGTAAAAGGCAAGAGAACTTCATTACAAAATTAATTACATTATGCTTTGAGCAGGAAACCATTGGTGTTCAAAGAGGTAACAGTGGCACTCTTGATGTTGACAGTTTCTATGTTGCTGTAGCGGCCTGGAGCATGACGTTATAACGAATTAGGGATCCTACAGAGCACCAAACAAAATCCAGCAGTTTTGTGCTAAAAATACTGGTGTAGAAACTGCGAGACAGCAATGTACCGTAACGGTGGGTTGTGTTAGCACATGTCTTGGCATGCAACGCTTCTATGGCCGCGTGCATCTACGTCTACATAAACACAGATATTCCGCCACCCAATGCACGGTGCGTGGTGGAGGGTACTTGGTACCACTACTAGTCATATTCCCTTCCTGTTTCACTGGTAAATAGAGTGACGGAAAAACGACAATATATATGCTTCCATAAGAGCTCTAATTTATCTGATCTTATGTTCGTGACCCGTACGTGAAATGTACGTTGGCGACAGTAGGGTCGTTCTGCAGTAAACCTTAAATAACGGTGTCTAAATTATCTCAGAAGCATTCTTCGGGAAGAAAGTGCCCTTCGCTCCAGGGATTCTCATTTGAGTTCCCGAAACATCTCCGTCTTGTTCGAATCTACTAGTAAAATGTGTACTAATCCACCTCGAGATTCATTTGATGTGTTCGATTAATGCGACCTGGTGGGAATCGAAAACACTCCAGCAGTGCTCAAGAATGGGTCCTTTGCAGATCAGTCATACTTTCCTAAGACTCTCCCAGTTATGAGCAACCGGTTATTCGCCTTCCCCACTACAATCCATACATGCTCGTTCCATTTAAAATGAGATACCGTTTCCTTAGCACACATCATTGTGTTTCCAACTGTGAAATTAAAAATAACGGCAACAAAGGAAATAATAATATGAAACACTTCATTTATTCCTACAGTCAGTAACCTAAGACACCTTGCCGTACACTACAGCATCATCAGCAAACAGCCAAAAAGTGCGGTTTACCTTATGGATGAAATGATTTATGAATATCGAGAAAATTACCGGTCCTGTCATACTTCCCTGGGAGACTTCTGACGATACCCTCGTCTAACGAACTTTGGGAGGACAACGTACTGCGTCCTTGTACTTAAAAAGTCTTCAGGCCATTGACATATCTATAAATCCATTCCGTATGCTTATACCTTCGTTAACAGTCTCAATGGGGCATTGTGTCATGAAAGATAGGAACAGGTCTTCTTTCACCAAATTCGTGGCCAGTGCAAGTGTCAATGCTTCCTGCTCAATCACTAGCAAAATGTTTAGTTCTTGGACTTCCAAATATCCACACGAAGACTCTCCGATACTGGGACCTCATATCTGGACAATCCTCCGTCTCCCCTTCACATGCAAATCACGCAACCACCATGATGTCCTCCACTCCAGTCGTCGGTCAAAACATGGATGAGGAAGGTGCAGTCGGTGAGGCTGCTGGGGTGGAAGCCGCCAGCTAGACCCGATGATCCTTGTCTCTAAATGAAACTGACAAGGTCAGGCCATCTCCTAGGGTGTCATTGACAGACACTCCAGCCTGTCTTCTGGTGTCCTGTGTTCAAGTAGGAGCGTCTCTATGCCCTTTCTGGCCGCCTGGGCTGCCTGCAGAATAATCAGCTACAGAAGCAAGCTCTTGGGCTGCCGAGATGTATCCTGTCTTGGATTAGCAACAGAATGCATGCTGTTAGCCGTTGTTGCGCTGAGGAGCCACTGCCTCGAAATACAGATCTGCTTCTGGGAGCTGTCACCGACTTTCTGCGGGGAAGCAGCGTTTAACAAAGACTGTTGTTAATGAGTAATCATTCATGAAATCCCACTCGCCACTCGCCACAATTTTGGAGGATGGGATCCAACAGCACCCACAAACGTCGTCTTGTATCAGAAGTGGCGGTTGTGGCAAGTACCGGTACTGGTTTTGGTGTTCACTCTGCGAAGCCGATATCTTTACACTTTT
The DNA here is from genome assembly GCF_023864345.2 of Schistocerca serialis cubense. Classification (NCBI taxonomy): domain Eukaryota; kingdom Metazoa; phylum Arthropoda; class Insecta; order Orthoptera; family Acrididae; genus Schistocerca; species Schistocerca serialis. The sequence goes on along the minus strand of NC_064642.1, from coordinate 101,985,757 downwards.
ATTAATTCCATTCATCATCTCTTTTAGAATTTGTCCGTATTATTCCTGCAGCCACTTCACCTTGGTTCCCCTGCGTTATCTATTTATTTTATTCCTGACTTACAAATAATATTATATTCACTTCTTTTACTGAACATTTCTTTATTTCCTTGTTTTATTGATCAGTTAAAGCATTTCCTCTGTTACCCAATGTTACTTCGTTGCTACCAATTTCGGCGATTGCTCTTTTTAGAGACGTCCATTTCTCTTCAACCACATTGCCTGTATCGACGAATCTCTAGCTCTTGAGAACGTTCAACGTACATCTTCGTTCCTCAGTACAGCAGTAATCCATTTCGTCCCACATTGATTCTTTCGAACGATCCTCTTAAACTTCAACACACTCGTCAGTATTACTCAAATTTGATCACGATCTATATGTGCTCCGCAATGAGACTTACAGTGTAATATCTGAATTCGAACGCTCTGTCTACCTGTAATGTAATCGAACTGGAATCATCCTTTGTCCCCAGGCCGTTTACAAGTATACCTCCTACTTTTTAATTTTTGAACTGTACATTCGCCATTACTAACTGAAATTTATTACAGAACTTAATTAACGATTCCTCTCTCTCATTCCCACTAACAAGCCCGTATTCTCACTTTTTTTTCTTCTCTTCCGTCCCCTGCTACTGTGTCCCTATCCCCCACGATTGTTGAATATCCAATTCCTGAATTACTCGTTCAGTGTCATCATACGCCTTTTCAACTCTTCACCTCCTGTTTGTGAGGTCGCGATATGTATACACGAACTATTTTTGTTGACGTTAGTTTGTTTCTGACTACGATTAGGATAATCCGGTCTCTGATCTGTTAACAGCAACTCTCTCTCTCTGCCCTGTCTTGCTATTCACGAAGAATACTACTCCTGTTACACCATTTTTTGCTGCTGTCGATATTACCCTCTTTTAGTCCTTATCCGCTTTTTCATTTCACTAATGGCGAGTACATCTACAGTGAGCCGTTGCATTTCATATTTTCTATCTTCCCTACCGCAAGTAGGTTTCTGACACTCCAGGATTCTACTCGTAAACTGCTGTTCTCTATTACCAGTCATACAAGCATGTGACAATTCATACCGTCCTTTTTACGAATTCACACACACACTTCATCTGACCCTTTATAGATCCCACGTAGATGAGCACTATTCCAGCCTAGACCCCCAAAAGTTTTCTAACTAGTCTATTTGGTAGAAAAACTTAATTTTCAGATTTGATCAATTGAATTGTTGTCTGCATTTACTGCACCTACAAATTAGCCCATACGATCGTTGTGTTTCATATCTCATCTCTGCAGTTACTGTAAGATCTGACTGACTGTAGCTGTAACTTCCTAATCCTTGCGCCAGGATGGTATGCTATTGATAAGTAAAGAGATATTAATGAAATCTGTACCTCACAGAATTTTCTCATAGACAAATGGTTCAAATGGCTCTGAGCACTATGGGACTCAACTGCTGAGGTCATTAGTCCCCTAGAACTTAGAACTAGTTAAACCTAACTAACCTAAGGACATCACAAACATCCACGCCCGAGGCAGCATTCGAACCTGCGACCGTAGCGGTCTCGCGGTTCCAGACTGCAGCGTCTTTAACCGCACGGCCACTTCGGCCGGCTTTCTCATAGACAATCGAATCTGCCGGCCGGAGTGGCCGAGAGGTTCTAGGCGCTACAGTCTGAAACCGCGTGACCACGACGCTCGCAGGTTCGTATCCTGCCTCGGGCATGGATGTGTATGATGTCCTTAGGTTACTTAGGTTTAAGCAGTTCTAAGTTCAAGGGACTGATGACCTCAGAAGTTAAGTCTCATAGTGTTCAGAGCCATTTGAACCATTTGAACAATCGTATTTACCGTGCACAAAAATGCTCCACAGGGAACAATGGACCTTACCTCGGTGTTTCTGTATGTCGTTCTGTGCATTTATGTAGATCTATTAGTGGGCTTATTTAGACATCCCTTGTGAACTTATTTTGTAGGAAAGGAGTTGGCTCTGAGCACTATGCGACTTAACTTCTGAAGTCATCAGTCGCCTAGAACTTAGAACTAATTAAACCTAACTAACCTAAAGATATCACACACATCGATGCCCGAGGCAGGATTCGAACCTGCGACCGGAGCGGTCACTCGGTTCCAGACTGTAGCGCCTAGAACCGCATGGCCACTCCGGCCGGCTGCAAAGGAATCGATCTGACGCCGAATGTGGTATAAAATTAACTTGGGTCCCTTTATCCACCACACTGAGGATTATGGAAGGAAACATTATTCAACAAAGGTACTCTGTACGCCGAAAGTTTTTTTTATTTAAGCTGGATGTATAAGATCATCATAAAATTGAAGTTTTTAGTTTGAACTAGCTTCTAGTCATTCTTATTTCTTGTTTTTGTGTGAGTTAAGAGATCAGTATTAAATAGTTACGCTTGCAGGCATCATAATACTGTAAATGTCAATTACGGATAACAAATGCATAATGAACCTTGCTTCCGACTTTTTGGACACTCAGGTGGCTACTAAAAACACAGTTAATGAGAACATTCTGAATAAGAAATACTTTATTAACTGCAAGAAAGCTTATCTCTGCTCACCACGCTCGGCTGTAGCTATGAAACTTGCACACGCGGACTTGCGATTCAGAACACACTAAATGAGCCACGATTACTGAGTGTCAAACTGATAAAAGTTCAGAATAGCCGTACAGTGGCTTTGATACAGTCATTATGAAACACAAATTCGTAGAATCTTGTTGACATTCCTCTGATAGCGTTGGCACGTAGGCACAGTTCAAAGGAGACGGTAGTCTTTTCAGCAAACGACGGTTGACATGGGCTGTGTCATGGCGAGAAGGCAGCACAACATTGTTACTGCTGAAAATGGTTAAGAGGTCCACACCCTGCCTATCTAACCCATGTTAATTTAGGGAAGTATTTGACACATTTCTGAAAAAAGCTATTTGACGCAGGACCTTAATATTTTTACTGTATGTTACATGATGCTAACAGAATGAACTGTACTAAAATCTACTTAATCCATTTTATAGTTTTTAAGAAATACCTTTTTAAATTTATTAACAAAAAATTGTAAGTTTTTTCTGCAGAAAATATTTTTTTGTGAAGTTCCTAATAGCGGAATATTAATGAATGTAGTACCAGAGGTGGCTTTTTATGTTATGCAGAGTCTCTGAAAATTTAATTTGTTTATCTATGATAGTTTCTGATATAATGGGGCATATGTACTGAAAATTTTAGTTTGCGGGAAACAGACTTTAAAGAAAAAAACTTTTGAAATTTGTTTCTTACAGTTAATCAAAACTGTCCTACTGCATATAATGGCCCTTCTCTGGCCTCTAGCGGGCCTTCCAGCTTCTTTTTCACCTTCCTGGATGTTTGTCTTGCTTTCTTGGCCATATTAGATACAGACCTTTCTGCCTCGGCTGTCTCATTTTATCGCAGTGTTGCAGCCCAGTGATAATATTTTTACCAAGATTAATTCCCAGCTTTTTCAGTATCCATCACTTTCCAATATTACCACAACTGAATGTAATAGCACCATCATGACCTTCCAGTTTCATTGTATGCATGTATACAAATACAGTTTTAGGAATGCGGTTCCAAATTATGCTCTTGAAACATTCATTTGGGTTCTGTGTCTGCCCATTTAGACCTTTTCTTAGGAGGTCAGGATGAGCCGTGTCTCGAAAATAGGTTCAATTGCTGTAATAAAAGCAGCAGGAAGAGAATACTGATGAGAATAAGATTCTCCTGTGGCCTGACCCCTATTGTACTTGCACCACGAATTTTCTCCTGATGGACACAATCCATGACATGGTTTAACATCTGTAGAGAATTTATGGAAGAATAAGACTCAAACATCTATCTTCATAGCCTAAAGATTTTATTTATTTCTCCTGATTGCCTGCCCATAGTATACCTGCAAATTATCTATTTCAGTTTTAGTTAACCTGGTCCGCAGCTCGTGGTCTGCGGTAGCGTTCTCGCTTCCCGCGCCCGGGTTCCCGGGTTCGATTCCCGGCGGGGTCAGGGATTTTCCCTGCCTCGTGATGACTGGGTGTTGTGTGATGTCCTTAGGTTAGTTAGGTTTAAGTATTTCTAAGTTCCAGGGGACTGATGACCATAGATGTTAAGTCCCATAGCGCTCAGAGCCATTTTAGTTAACCGACCCTGTCCGGTCAACAATTATCCACTTTCTAATTTTTCTCCTTTCATATCAAAAGTTAGTTTTCTCAGCCTTCTTCCCAGACGTTTTTGAACATGGCCTACACATTCTATTTTGCTAATAATGACATCTCCATATGGCTCAGAGTCACCACATTGTTTTATGCCTAAGCACCATGGGACTTACCATCTGAGGTCATCAGTCTCTTAGACTTAGAACTACTTAAACCTAACTAACCTAAGGACATCACACACATCTATGGCCGAGGCAGGATTCGAACCTGCGACCGTAGCAGCAGCGCTGTTCCGGACTGAAGTGCCTAGAACCGCTCTATCACAGCGGCCGGCGCTTATTTTATCGTGGTGATCGTTCCGCCCTATGTAGGTCGGTGTCAACAAAATATTTTTGCATTTTAGGAGAAAGTTGGTGATTCGATTTCGTGAGAAGACTCCGTCGCAACGAAAAACGCCTTTCTTTTAATGATGTCCACCACAAATCCTGTACCATTTCTGTGACACACTCTCTCGTATTTCGCGATAATACAAAACGTGCTGCCTCCGTCAGTCTTATCTGTTAAGGATCCCACACCGCGCAGCAGTATTCTAAAAGAGGACGGATAAGTGTAGTGTAGGCAGTCTCCTTAATAGGTCTGTTACATTTTCTAAGTGTCCTGCCAATAAAACGCAGTCTTTGGTTAGCCTTCCCCACAACAATTTCTATGGGTTCCTTCCAATTTAAGTTGTTCGTAATAGTAATACCTATGTATTTAGTTGAATTTACAGTCTTTAGATTAAACTGATTAACCGCGTAACGGAAGTTTAACAAGTTCCTTATATCACTCATGTGGTTGACCTCACACTTTTCGTTATTTAGGGTCAACTGCCACTTTTCGCACCATTCAGACATTTTTTTCTGTATCGTTTTGCAACTGCTTTTGATATTCTGATGATTTTATTAGTCGATAAACGACAGCGTCATCTGCAAGCAACCGAAGACGGCTGCTCAGATTGTCTCCCAAATCGTTTATTGTAATCATTTGTTTATCTATTCTCGTACACCATATCTGCCATTTCTGTAATAAAATGTAACAACTGCAACTGTCCTTTCTACGTATTTGTTGCATAGTTACGAGTGTCGGTGATTCAGTACGCCATCTTGAAGTCTAAACTCAAAAATGGCTCTGAGCACTATGGGACTTAACTTCTGAGGTCATCAGTCCCCTAGAACTTAAAACTACTTAAACCTAAGTAACCTAAGAACATCACACACATCCAAGCCCGAGGCAGTATCTAACCTACGACCGTAGCGGTCGCGCAGTTCCAGACTGTAGCGCCTAGAACCTCTCGGCCACACTGGCCGGCGAAGCCTTAACTGACGCTGAGGGGATTAACTCTAATCGTATACAAGATCTCATCTGTGCCCAACATCTATGAAGTGGTTTCATTTCACTGTAACATCGATGTTTTTTGTAAAACCTTTACAACTGATTGAAATCCATGTGAATATGACGTAGTCACCTGAAGACCGCGTGATAGGAACGTGCAAACTGGTTGCCTAATAAAATAATCAGAACAGCGGCTACTGGTACAGTATTATTATTTTATTACATTCCATCGATCACATGCTGTCCCACGCTCCTGAACCTAAGATGATGCCACTTTTTTCTTGTTTTACTGTGTATTTAGAACGACTGTTACCTGCGGGATCACATTGGGACACGCAAGGTGAACGTTGTTTGGTGCAGTAGACCCCATACTGGATGGATAATGACACATAGTAAGAGTTGGCAGTCATTGCTCAGACACTGTAATGCGGTGAATACTGACACTCGCAGGTTTCGCGCTGTCCGCTGCGCTGAAGCCTGTGGTTAACTCGGCGCCGCCAGCGCGCCCTCTACTCTCCGGTGGGCGACCGCCATTCCACCGGCGAGATGCGGCCGCGCGCTGAATGCAAGACAAATACTCACCTGTCAGCCGCCGGCATTCACCGCGCCGCCTTAAAACCCGGCCGACTCGGGGAACTCCATTCAAAAACATACGGCGGCGCCGCGCCGTGGGTCCTCCGCCTCCTTGCTCGTTCCGCTCCTTCGTGTCTCTCCCGCTCTCGACCAGAGGACGGGGAACCGCCTCCGCAGCCACCATCACCACCACCGCCGGCACCACCACCGCCACCCACGTGCTTTTCAGCCGACGCCCAGGAAGTGAGAATGAATGGCAGCACTCGGCGCCCATCCTGAAAAACAGTTTTCCTGCCGTAATGACTTTCGCGGACGTCTTTTGGTGTCTCCCGGCTGTAGCCATCCTCCGGGCGTCGCCTCCTCCTCCCGGGCGGCCTTTCGTGTTCTCCTCTACCCCTTCCCCCCCCTCCACTCACGCCCCACTACGTGCGGACTCCACAGTTCCCACTCCAACCCCCTTTCCAATGTTACTGCGGCGCTTTTCAGGCTGTTGCGGTTCGACCGCCCCTTTGTCTGCTTGCCGAATCGATCCTAGGCGCGGTGCTTTCGTAAGCAGCAATCCTAAGGCCAAGGGTGTGAGAGAGAACCGGCTTCCAATTAAGGTGGTCTGGAGAGCGCCTGTAAATGGAGGTGTTGGATTTCGTGGTCTAACGTAGGAAGAGAGAGAGAGAGAGAGAGAGAGAGAGAAGAGATGCAAATAGACGCTTTGGAGTGGCACGCTGTTGCTGAACAACACCAACATATGTGATGAAGACACCTGTATAGCCGCAGTACTCTATGAGTATGTAGTAGACAATATGAACAGAGTGGAGACTCAAAAGTTGCTCATACCCTTCTGCATACTGAATGTTTAACATTACTCGTTCTGCATTGACGTAATCTATCTTACCAAGCGTCTCTCCCGGAACCTGAAACTAGAATGAGTTGCAAGTTGCATAGGTATTGGGTACCAGTGGCATCACAATGTAACATCCACGAGATAAATTTTAGCTACAGTGCGACGTTAGGAAATTATGCCTCTAACAGCTATAGACATTACCTATCCGACATATGAAAAAACAGTGAAACAAAACGATCTACATCTACATCTAAATCTACATCTACATGACTACTCTGCAATTCACATTTAAGTGCTTGGCAGAGGGTTCATCGAACCACAATCTTACCATCTCTCTACCATTCCACTCCCGAACAGCGCGCGGGAAAAACGAACACCTAAACCTTTCTGTTCGAGCTCTGATTTCTCTTATTTTATTTTGATGATCATTCCTACCTATGTAGGTTGGGCTCAACAAAACATTTTCGCATTCGGAAGAGAAAGTTGGTGACTGAAATATCGTAAATAGATCTCGCCGCAACGAAAAACGTCTTTGCTTTATTGACTTCCATTCCAACTCGCGTATCAAATCTGCCACACTCTCTCCCCTATTACCTGATAATACAAAACGAGCTGCCCTTTTTTGCACCCTTTCGATGTCCGTCAATCCCACCTGGTAAGGATCCCACACCGCACAGCAGTATTCTAACAGAGGACGAACGAGTGTAGTGTAAGCTGTCTCTTTAGTGGACTTGTTGCATCTTCTAAGTGTCCTGCCAATGAAACGCAGCCTTTCGCTCACCTTCCACACAATATTATCTACGTTGATAAATATTAATTATTGATATAACATTTTATGACGTAATTGGACATATGGATGTGTATCATACAAAGACAATGATAATTGTAAATTCCTTTTATGATCTGCGTTTGTCTTCCCTTGTTTTTACGTTTTGTTGGTTGGCTTTTGTAGGTTACGGACGCAAGACGCATATCAAACTGAGGTCTGTTAAGAAATTGCAATTATTTGTTAATTATTACTTGAGAATAGAGTTCATTGTTATTATAAATATGAGTGAATAATTAATTGTAACTTTAATTTCTCTCTCAATAAGCATTATCTGTGTTAATTATTTCTTCCCGCTGCAAGGAGCGCAGCCATTGATGATAGCGATTTGTATCGCGTTTTTATCTGTGTTTCTTACGAAAGTATCAAAGGTTTGCTTGATGAAAAGTAGTCTAAATAGTGCACATTGTGAAAGCAAAGTTTAATAAGCATTTCAAGTACTTATCCTGTTAAAAGGAAATTTGCTCTAACAGTAGAAAGTCTCTATCATTTATCTGCCGCTATCTCAATAATTATCTCAGCGGCAAATTCAAATTACGCAACTCTGCAGACATAAATGCAGAAGGTAATAAAAATGTGTAAAAATAAGTGTATACCGGTGGTCCCTAACTCATTTTAATGAAAATAATTCGAATCAGATTGGTTCTTTAAAAACAGTGCTCATAGCACGATCCATATAACGTACTTTTCTTGCTGATGTATGGAGCCGAAATTAATTACGCACGAGTAGGTGCGCTGCTGATATTCGGTGCTTTTAATGATCATTTTGCTGAAGATAACTGTTTCCATCATAATCAATAGTTCCATAGAATCTGTTGTATGAACTGTGATTTAGTGACACACAACTTACAGACAACACTTTAACACATCGTTAACTTGGAGTTCTTTAGCAACTTGACCAAATCTTTAGCCGGGAGAAAAAAAATTATTTTGTAATTACGCAATGTAATAAAAGAAGATTATCATTTTCATTTACAAATTAGTTAAATACTAAACCACTGAATAACACAGCGAACGCCACAACAAACTTAGTGTCAGTAATTATAGAGGTTAGTGAATGAATTTAAAAATTCAAAATGCTGTCATAATCTACTCATGAATAGGTATGATTTTCCGTTAATAGTTTAAGACAGTAATACAAATATTAAAGTTACAAACTGTGTCTTTCTCTAGAGATACCATAACTAATAACACTCGACTACAAGGGATATGATCATCCATTATTTAAGAATGATGACACTAAGCGATTTGCAACTAACAAAATACACAATTCCAAACCATTATGAAAATTTTTGTCGCTGGCATCACTCACAAAAGGATGAAAGGAAAAGAGTTTACCGCTTACTACAATTAAACACTTCCTGCAATAAAACTTGAGCCCTAAACATGACGACTTAGTCTGTTACTTCTTTACTACTGATCTTAATGCCAACATAATTTGCAGGCAGAATCTACAATAATCTTTCGATACAACAGCAAAATTGTATCAGTGTGCGACAGATACTCACACATACAACATCATAGGCATTTAGATGCGTGAAAAACTACCAGTAGCTTCTGGTTAAAATGGCGCGCAGTAAAACTTCAATATCAGGCATGCCGCTTTTCGTACTACATTTTGAAGACAGTATCTACAAATATCACTCATTGTACCGGCGATAGGTCATTTTATTACCCATAGTTACGGAGAAGTGATGTCATAAAAACTGAGTTGCGTCAAAACCTTGCTTTAGTATAAACTGGAGCTCAATTCAACCCGATTACATTCATCCAGTCTTTCATACTGAGAGCACGTAGAAACTTCCATCAAACTTTGGGTATATTTTCAAACCTTTTCTAAACGTTTCCTTGCTAACATACTTATACATTTAACAATTTAACTGATTTCTAAATTAATCACACGTTTTATACATGGGAGTTCGATGTTTTAAAGAACCTGTCGTTTACCAGTATGTTTCACTGACCCGTATTCGCTCACACAGATCAAGAGGGTACGAATTCTGTACCAGTAAAGCTGTTTAATCTTAAGGCACATTGATATTGTTGTCAACAGGTATGAGAGTAATTGAGACTGCCTTCTGATAAAACAACTTCGACTGCGCAGTTTAAAATTATTGATAGTATTTTGTAATAGAATAACGTGATTCCAGAGATAACGACAAATTTGTTAAGTGAAGCCATTTACAAACACGCATGCAGACACGGATCATATTTTTTTTTCTGAATACAATTTCAGTTTTTAAACTCAGACTTTAGCAAAACACAAGGTTTTTCTTTTCCTGTTTACCCAGATATGTTTCCACCTATATTTGTCATCTTCTGTCAATTTCGATTTGATTCCACAAAAATATCATACAAACTTCATGGCTAATTTTCTGTTTGAGTCCTACAAACTATAACAAGTTCACTTCATTTTGTTTCGATCGCCCAGCTGAAAACTATATTCATTGTGAAAGTTGATTTGTACAGATAGGATTATTTCATGTCTTTTTATTGTTCGACAGTATGTCTTATGTAAAGTAAAGAGAAGAATTATCTCAAAGAGTTGCTAACTTTGAAAACACTTTCTCGAGAGTGCTGGTTATATACTCACGTTCTTTCGTGCTTTTGGCATCTTTGGCGTACTACCTGTTCCTGTTGCAGCTATATACACTTTTTTTCCACACTTTTATATTCTTCATTCTCAACGGTTTTCGCACTTTGTTATACAAAAACAAGGCTTTAGCACACGTTTACGTAGGAAACTCATTCAGAGACCCTTTGTTGTTCTCGACAATCATTTGTTCATCCTTTTGTTTCTGTTCACTTTTTCAGTGTTTGGTGAAACTTTTGGTGTGTGTCTGCTGGGAGAGAATATTTTTGGCCTGTGTATGCGTGCTTGCGCGTGTGCCTACGCGCGCGCGCGCGCGCGCGTGTGTGTGTGTGTGTGTGTGTGTGTGTGTGTGTAATGATTGAGAGACAGCTAGAATAGGGGTGTCAGCAGTATAGAATTTTTTTGATAAAAAGTATAATTCACTAAGCGTCGCAAAAGTTTATTATTACAGAGTGAAGCGTGTTCTTTCAGCTTTTTTTACTTGTATAAACTGCTTTTGTACGTAATAATTCTCTTCTAAAGCAAGTATTTGATAGAGACTAGTGCTTATTTTGAGATCAGTTTCACAATTTTTTTACGGTGGTTTTCATTAATTCTGACTTGATTGTAGTTTAAGTGTGTGTTAGTGTTTTGCATTTTACTGTAAAGGTAGCATCAAGTACGATAAATGTGGATACATCCGTATCTTAGTTGGTATGGAAGAAAAATGTCGGAATTGTGGGTTTGAATTACATGGGCTGAGGGGGAAAAAAGCAATGGAAACTGGGAAAAGGTAACAAGTACGGTTAGCTTACAAAGCATACTGCAGAAATTGAGAGAGGAATCAAAAGCACACAAGGCAAAATCTCTGTGACTATGGGAGTCAGAGGAGCGATTTTCAATATCAGATTCATGTTATAAACAGAAAATACAGAAAGAAAAAATAATAATAGTAACTGGGACCATAATATTTACAGCTGTTACCGTGAAGTAAAATTATTTTGTTTCATCAGAAAATATATTATTATACTTCACTCAAGCGAATTGACAGAAAGCTTAGATCCTGCCACAGTTCAATGCACAGAACAATATCGATCAGTTTCCACTCGTAGGTCTCTGGAACACTAAAATTCAATGTCTTTGTTTTATCTTAAATATCACAATAAATGACTCGGTTAGCCACTTCAATAAATCGAAATGTAACAGCACTTTGTTGATGTGATTGCTTCGGGTTGTCGACTTTTTGGTGTATTTCGGCTTCCTCGCTTTCTCTGCTATGATCTTGAACCATCTTCCTCCTTGTGTGGTTCTTGGTTCCTTTCTGGAACCTTCACCACCTACGCTTACGTCTTGTGCGTCGATTTACGAAGTAAAATGATCTTGGGAAGTATTTAAAAATTGTAGCAGCAATAATGAAGCAATCGATTTCCAGAGAATTGTAGCTTTCACTCATCTTTCTATGTAAAATTAGAGTTTCCTCGGTCTCAAAACGCTGTTCCTAGGAACTTCTAAGTTTTCCCTCCTTCCTCTAAGATTGTTTTTCATTCAAAAAACTGATTAATTTTTCGTAACTTAATTCCGCGTTCCTAACCGACAGTTTTAACACATGTATATGTCAATATGTAGAATAACAGCTGCAAGATTCAAAATTAATTTCTCACTTTTCGACATAAGCACCATCTCTGCCAACAGTTTTTATTTTCGACCTAGAAGCAAGACCATTGAGCCGTGGCGAGGTTGCTGGTGTCGCCTTTCGAGTTCCTGGTGCCACTATCTCGATCTGTCGTGTGATGTCCCTCCTAGTTCGAGGCCACTATGACCTCTCGGGTTGTTGATGGGGGATGGGGCGTGCTGGGGCGTGGCGAGGTGGAGAGTGGTAACGGAACGAGGAATATGTTGTGAGAGGTCCGCCCGACGACTAAGGTGAGCACCTGCACAAGTGTCTTGTACACGGAATTCGGAGAGTGGTTGCTGGGCATATTTGTGGGCCGATTTGAATCCATGGCTTTCTTCAAATGCCGCCTTGGTGCGTAGCCTGGCCAGCCGACTCTGGGAGATGGTACACCGATGAGAGAGTTGAAGCCAGTTTCGCCTTGCCTCTATTCTGGGTGAGTTATGGGCCCCCTTTGAAACACGCAGCTTCTGCTTCGATTCTTGAACTTCAGTTAAGTTTTAGATCTTGAGCTATTAACTGTTATTTTCTTATTGATACCAATAGGTATGTCGGGATAATTTCGATTTTATAGCTGATTTACTCCAACAGCAGTTCATTCCTTGAATGTTTGCTTTTTCTGAGTCGATACTGGCCTTGGTTGTCTGTTAACAGGATATCTTAAACTGTGCGAGACGATGGTTTTTCCTGAGCCGGAGCGATAAAGTATTTCTTCTTCGCTGAGACCGAAGCCCGCGTGGTCATGCAGTACCTAGGTGGTTGGCTTTCGCCGATCTCCCTGCCAAACGTATTGGAACACCAGTTAAGTACTTTTCTCTTGTAATACGGCCGGGTGCCGGTTTCGAGATGTCTTGCAGACGTTATCGCTCTGTTAATTATAATGGCTTAGGAGATGTCTGCGTCTCAAAATTTGCAATTGCTAAGGCTGTATAATTGGGTTTGGCAGCCAAGTTATCTTTCGGGCGATTCGCCGTCGTTGTAGTGGCGGTACTGACACGAGTATACCGTTAGGCTTGTTATTGTTGGTTTCACGTAATTAAACTAACTGTGTTAACATACATTTTGCCGGTCTGAACCCAACGAAAAAGGCCTTGGAAAGCTGGTCCTCTCGTTGTTACCGTTCTTGAGCTTCCTATTTGGTGTAGTCCTGCGCTTCTTGCGTATAGGCCTTCTGGTGCACCCGTTGTGAGGAGGCATTACAAGCTCTTGGTTACTTAACTGAAGCAATTTTAATGAATGTCTACCTGTTTTCTATTTTGAAGTCTTACTTAACTGAAGCTATTATTAAAGAAAGCCTGCCTGTTGGTATTCTTACACAACCTAAGCTTTTATTATTGGAAGCCTGCCTGTTTTCTATTTGGTAATTTTACTTAACTGAAGCTGTTATCAGTCAAAGCCTATCTGTTTTCTGTTTAGTAATTTTACTTAACCGTAGCTGCCTCTTTTACATTTGCTTACTTTGTTTAACTGAAGCGGTTATCACTGAAGACCTGCCTAATTTCCATTTGGTAATTTTACGTAACTGAAGCTGTTATTTAAAACGACCTGCCAGTTTTCTGCTTGGTGATTTCACTTAAATGGAGCTGTCATCATTGGGGGCCTGCCTGTTCTCTATTTAGTAATCCTACTTAACTGAAGTTGTTATCACAGAAGGTCAGAATGTTCCCTATTTGGTAATCTTACGTAACTAAAGCTGTTATCACTGAAGGTCTGCCTGTTTTCTATTTGGTAATTTTACTTAACTAATGCTGTTATTAAAGAAGGATAGCCTGTTTCTGTATGATGATTTCATTTAACTGAAGCTGTTATTAATGAAGGCCTCCCTGTTTTTTATTTGCTAATTTCTCTTAACTGAAGCTGTCATCATTGGAGCCCTGCCTCCTTTTTATGGTAACTTTGCTTAACTGAAGCCTGCATGTTCTCTTTTAATTAAATTAGGAGCGGTTTCACAATTTGGGTTAGCTGAAACTTTTATTAATCAAAGCCTGCCTCCTTTCATTGCCCAGTTTTGTAATTAACTGAAATTGTGTTTGCCATAGACCGACCTGTTTCAGAAATATATATGTCAATAAGTTAGTAACAGGAAATGGCACATAGTGGTACATGGGCCCCAACCTTTCACCGCGCAGCCCTTTAACCGTAATCGTAGGTTTCAACCATGTTTCCCCTTACAGAATATATCATGCTCCTCCTCCCTCAGCTACAGATATACGGAATTTTTTAGGTTCTCTGCCTGTTCAAAATGATGCTCCACGATGAACGTTTGTGAGTGGACCGAAAACTTGGAAGTCGGATGTTCCTCACGGATGATTTGGTCGACACGATCGATGTCGTATTAAGTCGATACAGTTTCTTGCCGGCTGCTCAACGTTGCCAACTGTATTTGCCCTTTAACTTCTATACAGTGCTGAGCTCGTCATAAAAAGCGTCGTGTAACTGCTTCTCCCTCTTGGTTAAACCATTAAAGGTTATTTGTTTCACATGACTGGCAATAAAAGAAGGCGAAATTTTCTTGATGACGGGAACGAATTTATGGATCAACTCCATCTGTAACAGTTTGTCTGCTAGTATTAAAGTAAAGCATGACCGTGGGGAAAAGGTTGGAATTTCAATGCTAGAATTAGCACAGAAGAGCAGTGTTTCTGTAAAGGGATCACACTTTGAAAACCAAAGTGTGGAAAAACCGCAGACTGTCTTATTCATCACGCAGTACAGATTGAAGGCTGTAGAAATGGCTGCCAACAAGTAGCATCATTGTATTAGTAACACCAATATCTTTTTCACCCCAGAGTACAGTTTTGTAAAGTACATTAAAATACAAGATTAGGACAGGAAATATTAATAATATTACACGACGCTATTTATTTTTAAATTAAATGTAAATAGTCTATATTGTACACCTCCACCTTCTGCTACCTGTACATAGAGATAAGGCGTGGAAAGAAAAGTGATACAAGAAGAAGAAGAAGAAGAAGAAGAAAGTCTTATCAGAAGTTTTTACACAAAAACATAACGAAAAAGTTACAGAGAATATGTCTATAGTGCGAATGGTTTTGGGAGATAGTGGATTTATCTATCTCAAGTTTTGTCCTGTTATATAGTACCCTTGAATGACGTTAAGTCAGATTGTTGTAGTTGACTTGATGAAGTCATTCAACTAACGACCACTCAGAACATATACTTACATAGAGGAGTTCATTACTTTTCATAGTGTGTTACCATCACAGTTCGTTTGTAGTCGTAAGAAGTTTCTTTCATTATACATACGCACACATATTGACACAATTAAATGATTTTCATTTCTATTTCCTTTTTCATTTCCTTAGTGTTCACGTAGCAGATACAAGTAAGCATTTATCCAAGTGTCATCTGAAGAAGGCTGATAAATGTTGTCAACAGGCAGTTACAAAGAATGTTCAAATGTGTGTGTGTGTACCTAAGGGACCAAACAGTTGAGGTTATCGGTCCCTAGACTTACACACTACTCAAACTAACTTAAACTAACTTACGCTACGATCAACACACACACCCATGCCTGAGGAAGGACTCGAACATCCGGTGGGAGGGGCCGCGCAATCCGTGACATGGCACCTCAAACCGCACGGCCACTCAGCGCGGCTTACAAAGAATGAAAAAGGGTATAGGTAACACAGTTTCTACACTCATGGAAATGAACATAGTGACAGGGGACAGGTGACAGGTGACGTTGATACATGCCGGATGTTGCCAATGAGAAGGAGGGGAACCAGGCGACAAGTTGCCAGGTTGGTTCGAATGAGGCATAACAAACCAACAGGGTTGTTACTCTGAGAGCTTCCATGCCCTCTTTTGCATGTCGCCTCTCATTTTCATCAATTTTATTGATGTTCTATGTCGTTGCACGGTAGTAACAGACCGAATAAGGTTATTATAATGAGAGTATTTGTACTGAGAGCTCAAAAAATACTTTTCACTCGATTCCTAAACAAGTTGTTTTACTTCCCTGGGTGGCCAGTGCGAGGCGAGCATCGGAGGACGCGGCACACTGCGTTCCCGGTTGGGGGCTGCAATTCCCTGAATTCTTAGGGGTTCGTACAATAGGCTTAAGCGCCTGGCGGAACGACTGACGTCGGTCGAGTTTCGCTTATTGTATGCAGGACGAAACGACCTCGGAGACGTCAGAGTGTCGCCGCAGTTTATGTGTTTACCGGTCCGGCGCGTCCGGAACGTAGATTCCTCGCACTAAATACTGCATTGTCCTCTTGATTCTGAGAATACTTGTGGACTGTGCCCTGCTGGATGCGACTGTGTGGAGGCGGATAGCCGGTGGTCTAGGCAGGTTGTTTTCGTAGCCGGTCAAACGGCAAGTTCAGTGCCCTTAGCTGAATAGCAGAGGCAAGACTGGTCAACTTAAACTGCGGCTAGTTGACGTCATAAAGTCCTGCTCCAAATTGGTGGGAACGGTCGCTACTGGCGCGAATGACGTTCTGAGACAGTGTGGGAATTTTGGAATCTGAACTGAATGCTGATTCGCAGTTTTCGAGGAGAGTAGGGAGTAGAGCAATGTTGGCTTCGCTCTTGCGTTGCGCGGGCAGGGGATTCGGGATCTGATCTTCGTACGAATCAGTCTTGCGACTTCGTCGCTTTTTTTCTGTATAACTTAGAATTCTCGGACAACCTTCGCGGCCAGGGGTTGACACAGAGTTGCTGCACGGCAGAAGTCGTCGCCTACATCATCTGGACGCTGCCTACCGACGACGTGCAGGTTTCAGTACTGGTACAGTATTTTGCGGCTCCGGCATTGTAGGTCCTTATCAATTTTATACTGAATCCCTCAGCAGTACGCGCACTCGTTTTGCTACAAGTCCACCTTGCTTGTTTCTCCATGTGATCCCATTTGAGCTCTCACTACTAATTGCGATACTGCTATATAGTCAGAAGATTAATATTTGATTCATTAGGACCTCCTGTCATTATCATCGACATATTGCATCACAGAGAGTAGGAGCCCCTTGTTCTCGATCCAACTCTTGTTCTCATAATAGTTCAGTGTACCCTACCCTTTAACCTGCTGTGTGTGTCGACAATGATGTGCATTTATGTTCTGATGTATAATAAATCTCATTGTAATGTTAAATCTCCATATTATTTCGTAGAAATAAGTAGAATCCCGTTTCCTGTAGTTTATTATGATAAAGTTTTATTTTTTCTGAGTAGATTACGGTTTTTATTAGATTATTGTGAGTGTGCACTCCTTATTTTACCAACTAGCAGGGTCCACCATCATTATCTTCCGTTACCGTTGTGCGCATAGTTAATTAGGTAGTCGATAAGGAGGGGGACGAGTGCATGTCTCGCACTCATGCAAAATTCGTCTGAATTAAAGAGGTACAAACTTATCTCCACCCGGCACCTCGCAACTCGTATACGCATCAGTTGCCAAGCAAGGGCTGGGTTTCGTGGAACAGTCGTACAGTGGACTCAGGAATGTGGCATAACTCATAAAGGTTGTGCTGAAGTAAAAGGTGTTCTTATACAACTCGATTTTTTTTCTTACAGGTCATGTATAGTTTGCTTAAGGAATAGGATTAGCATAATTACAGGTTACTTACTGCTACTGGGGACATCGTTTTACAGTTTATTTTCTATAAAAGTGTTTCGTTTTACCTTGTAGTGGAATTCATTGGTTCCTTATTTATTATGTGCCACAACGTGTCGTCTATCAGTTTCACTTTTAACTAAGTTTCCTGACAAACACTTCTTGTATCCTCATTGGTCCTATTTTCTTACTAACTCCTTTCGTTTCGTTTGAAGACTTTTAACGGTGATGTCTTTGCAAGACAGCTGTAACATTCAAATTCCTCTTGCGAGACAGAGATTCTCACATGGTACCTGCGCAGCTAAGGGTGACCACCAGTTGACGATACAGTAAGTTGGCTGCCGTGTTCATGTGCGCTCTTGTGTAGGATTTCTCGTCAACAAGGCAGTGAACCACCGGCAACGAGTAACTCAGGTAGTCATGCACTAAGATAAGCGAAGATTTCATCTGTTTGTGGCATCTGTTTCATGTAAACTGTCCGATTGCACCACGCAACACACGTCACACACTGGATTACACACACACGCTACTCAGTACCTTACCACGCTTATTTCAATCACAAGGGTTTCGTTAGCTTTTAGATGTAAGAAAAGATTTCACAGCAATTCCGACACTGCTCTTCATGAATATACTTTAAATATGTTCCTACGGATCCCGTTAGTCTTATTATACACTACTGGCCATTAAAATTGCTACACCAAGCAGAAATGCAGATGGTAAACGGATATTCATTGGATAAATATATTATCCTAGAACTGACATGTGATTACACTTTCACGCAATTTGGGTGCATAGATCCTGAGAAATCAGTACCCAGAACAACCACCTCTGGCCGTAATAACAGTCTTGATACGCCTGGGCATTGAGTCAAACAGAGCTTGGATGGCGTGTGCAAGTACAGCGGCCCATGCAGCTTCAACACGATACCACAGTTCATCAAGAGTAGAGACTGGCGTATTGTGACGAGCCAGTTGCTCGGCCACCATTGACCAGACGTTTTCAATTGGTGATAGATCTCGAGAATGTGCTGGCCAGGGCAGCAGTCGAGCATTTTCTGTATCCAGAAAGGTCTGTACAGGACCTATAACATGCAGCCGTGCATTATCCTGCTGAAATGTAGGGTTTCGCAGGGATCGAATGAAGGGTAGAGCCACGGGTCGTAACACATCTGAAATGTAACGTCCACTGTTCAAAGTGGCGTCAATGCGAACA
This sequence comes from Schistocerca serialis cubense, assembly GCF_023864345.2. NCBI lineage: Eukaryota > Metazoa > Arthropoda > Insecta > Orthoptera > Acrididae > Schistocerca > Schistocerca serialis. The sequence goes on along the minus strand of NC_064642.1, from coordinate 101,966,893 downwards.
AGACGTGACCGAGACGTGTAACCAATGGCACCCCATACCATCACGCCAGGTGAAAAGTCAGTATGGCGATGACGAATACACGCTTGCAATGAGCATTCACCGCGATGTCGCAAACACGGATGCGACTATCATGATGCTGTAAACAGAACCTGGATTCATCCGAAAAGAATGACGTTTTGCAATTCGTGCACCCAGGTTCGTCTTTGAGTACACCATCGCAGGCGCTCCTGTCTGTGATGCAGCGTCAAGGGTAACCGCAGCCATGGTCTCCGAGCTTATAGTCCATGCTGCTTCAAACTTCGTCGAACTGTGCGTGCAGATAGTTGTTGTCTCGCAAACTTCGCCATCTGTTGACTCAGGGATCGAGACGTAGCTGCACGATCCGTTACAGCCATGCGGAAAAATGGCTGTCATCTCGACTGCTAGGGATACGAGGCCGTTGGGATCTAGCACGGCGTTGCGTATTACCCTCCTAAACCCACCGAGTCCCTGTTCTGCTAACAGTCATGAGATCTCGACCAACGCGAGCAGCAATGTCGAGATGGGATAAACCACAATCGCGATAGGCTACAATCCGACCTTTATCAAAGGTGGAAATGTGATGGTACGCATTTTTCCTCCTTACACGAGGCATCACAACAACTTTTCACCAGGCAACGCCGGTCAACTGCTGTTTGTGTATGAGAAATCAGTTGGAAACTTTCCTCATGTCAGCACGTTGTAGGTGTCACCACCGGCGCCAACCTTGTTTGAATCCTCTGAAAAGCTAATCATTTGCATATCGCAGCATCTTCTTCGTGTCGGTTAAATTTCTCGTCTGTAGCACGTCATCTTTATGGTGTAACAATTTTAATGGCCAGTAGTGTATTTACGTGAAGAATATTAATCCCATATTTAGCATTACATTCCCTTCTCATCATTGCCAAAAGTATTTATATTCTGTAAAGTATCTTTAGATCGGGCTGAGTGCATTTTTAAGATTTACTGCTATACAGATTCATCAGAGCTAGCGGTTCAGACAACCGATCATCTCTTGATCTCAAATACGGCTCATCTACTCAAAGCAGGATAATTACTGCATGTGTATGGAAAAATACACGCAAACGAAATAAAATCTCTAAAGTTACGTTCAGTCATGTCTTATTGTATGTACAGCTTCCATACCAAAATATTTGTCCATTGCCGCGCAGGATTACCCTAGCAGTCTAAGGCGCTGCAGTCGTGGACTGTGCGGATGGTCCCAGCGGAGGTTCGAGTCCCCCCTCGGGTATGGGTGTGTGTGTTTGTCCTTAGGATAGTTTAGGTTAAGTAGTGTGTAAGCATAGGGACTGATGACCTTAGCAGTTAAGTCTCATAAGATTTCACACACATTTGTACATTTTTATTTGTCCATCACCTAACTACACCTACTCCTCTGTATACAGTTAATGAACTAGAAATTTGTCTCGTTCAGGCTCATGAGGTTTTATTTTACAAATACACAGCATTAAAGAACAGTATTGATACACAAAACCATTAATGATATCATTAATAATTAATTTTGAGGTTTGCCTGAAAGCTCATATTATCTCCAGTCACTTTATTATTTTGGTCAAACTGATAGTAATCAAGACATCTTAATGAATAATATATACACATACAGTTACTAACTTCTGCCATTAGTAAAGTAGTGGTCACTGTAAAAAATCTACTCCTTCAGTTTACAGCAAAGAAAATAAGTATGTCTTTCCAGACTTAACCTAGTTTTTCATTGCTGTGCTTTTTTATCTTTGGTATGTATCAGTGTCTCATATGAACATACTGTACACGAAGTACATCCTCTTACACTCTATATATGTACCTATCAAACAGACAACTGGTGTACTGCCGCTTCATAGTACCCGTGGGCACAATATTTCAGTAATCACACGTGTCGCCATCGTCAGGTGCATGAAGAACTGATCTCCTGAGGCTGTCGCTTCTTTGGAAAGCTTTCCTTGCTTATGTTGAGCAGTTTAAACATGAAAATGTTGTTCCTGCGGGGAAAAAAATAGAAAGCTTACCTATACGAATTGGCCTTGGGTGATGTGGTGATGCTTTCTTGTGTCTTCTGCGAAGAAATTATTCTCACAGCAGGTCAGGTGGGCCTGTAATGTGGTTGATGGCTCAATTTACGGACGAAACGGTTGCGGGATTGCCCCGTTTTCTCGTAGAACGATCCTGAATCTGTTCTTCTGGGGCAGGATGCGTGTGTCTTCGTGTAGTGACGAGTGAGGTATTACCTCGGAAGACGTATAGCGGTCTTCAGAAGCTCGTTTCTGGATTCTTTTCAGCGTTACGACGAATTAATCTGTATAAACTCTGGCTGGATCAGTGTTAGGCATAAGGCAATGTCGTGCAGCGGCGTCAGTGTCGACTGGTTATTGAGTGCAGAGGCGCAGAATTTCGACTAGCGGGAGATCTGGCCGCAAGGTTCTTCGGGTGAATGTCGCTGCATCGAATTTCACCAGCCGTTTCGTTAATCGCGAGAGCAGATTGTTGCACCCGGGTTAGAGATGGTGACACGTAGTGTGTGCGCTCATACCGCGGGTATACAACGCTCTATCATCGGAGCTCCCTATGACGCAGCCGACTTCAAACGGTGAGCCGCTCCATCAGAAGTCCAATACCGCAGCAGCGCGACGGCGGTCGCGGGAACGCTAGTGTCGGCGACTGTGGTAACTATGTATGTTCTCCGTCCACCTTGATCGCCAAATCGATTTTTTTGCTGATAGTTTTCTTAGTTAAACTCAGTGCTGGTTACCAAGCCTTGCTAAGACTATAGCCGCAATCTCGGATGATGAGATCGTCCTTGGTGCGAATTTATAAGGCTAACATAATGACGCTGTTCCAGATTATGGCAGTCTGTGCCAAGATCCTGATATGTTCGTAATCCATTGCATGATTCTCGTACAGAGAGTACTCCATGATCGCTGACTTGATGGGATACGTCAGATGATTGTGCATTTGGTTTTCTCAGCAACAATCTTAGACTGTGAGCACTGCCTGTCCAGTATAGGTCTTTCCACACTGAGATGGAATCTGTTACACGCCGGCCTTCCGTAAACCGAATTCATCTTTAATGCTCTCCAATAATGCTCATGTTTTATTGGATGGGAAAATGTTTTTACTCGGTGCTTCTTCAACATACGTTTGAGTTTTCTCGGTTGTGCGCCAGTCTACGATAAAAAGGCAGTGGCAGCATCTTCCTCAGTGACTTCTTCCATCTCCACAGGTTGTAAAGTTATGGTGGGACGGAGAGCGCGACTAATCTGCCATCGGGTACCGGTTTCTTTATAATACACTTCTGAAGAGTTCTAGCTCCTGGGGCAGACTCTGTATTTGAGTCCAAATGGAAATCCACGTTTTTTTATGTAGATGACAAATTTGTAGATGACACGTTCTTCATCTGGCCCCACGGAAGAGACAAACTTCTTGACTACTTTACACAGCTGAACCGCTTTCATCCCAACATCGGATTCAAAGTGGACACTGAAGCTGAAAGAAGATTACCATTCCTGGACCTGACAACCAAGAGAAGAGATGATGGCACTCTGTGCCACGGTGCGTATTGAAGGAAAACGTACACGACCTGTATTTGCTTGCAAAGAGCTGCTACCACCCTCTACAGAGGAATGGGATACTAAACCCTCTAGTACACAGAGCACACACCATCTCAGAGGCAGAGAGTTCAGGAGCTGGAACATTTCACAATTGTCTTTCAAATAAACGGATACCCAGAATGGGAGATTAGGTGCGCTTACCGCTCCACCACAACAGTACAACATGTGGAGAAGGAAGAAGTCGCTGAGGAAGAGGCTGTCACAACCCTTATACCTTATGTTCGCGCATATTGAATCAGCATCGAGTGAAAACCTAGCAGAACTAGCACTCCTCGAAGAAACATCCTTTCATCCAGGAGTGCTAGTTTTGCAAGGTTCGCAGGAGAGCTTCTGTGAGGTTTGGAAGGTAGGAGACGAGGTACTGCGGAATTGAAGCTGTGAGGACGGGGCTTCAGTCATGCTTGGGTAGCTCAGTTGGTAGAGCACTTGTCTGTGAAGGTAAAGGTCCCGAGTTCGAGTCTCGGTCAGGCACACAGTTTTCATGTGCCAGGAAGTGTCAGTATGAAGTCGTTAAGTATTCTTGTGTTGATGGTAGGAAATGGTGTCATCTTTAATGCATGCAGTGTGACATATTTCGAGAAAAGATCAGAAGGGACCACTAAGTATTTATGTATTTATCTCCAACTCGTGCAGAGGATCCTGGTCCACCAACATCGACAGTTATTACTTGCAGTGATTGTGTTGGTGTAGCTCTGTCTAACAGCACTTGTTAGTAGGTTTTGTTCTCAGACAAATCTTACAAAATATATCAATTACTGTTCTACATATCTACGCATATTAGGAATATGACAATAAAGATCCACTTTTCTTAGACATTGTGGTGTACCATAGTGCTCCCATACATAATGTGTTTGCCAAACTAAAGTATTTCTGCAAGTATGAGATATACATACACACCAGTTATTGTTATGAGTATTACGTCCATAAAACAATGCATCTTTTTGCACTTTGTAGCGTTTTACGAGTTGTTCAGATGGATCTTCTGTGAGTAGTGTATTGACTTTGAGACATCTAGTATCTCATCCTGTAGTGTGGATAGTTTGGCAAATAGTACAGCGTATAATGCACTCTTTCAGTAAGAGAATTTGGTAATCAGTAATTTGTAGTGATAAGTCAGCAAGATCAGTCAGATCGTGTGGTAGAAACGGCAAGGTCTCCACTACTGTATTATCCTTATGTTTTACGAGTATTATCCCAAACCTGTTCTCTTGAAGAAAACTGTCCATCATGTGATCAGAGCACAAAGTATGCTTGCAGATTAATAAGAAGCTCAGTGATGGGTGGTCACAAAGTACCTTAATGAATCTGCTATAAATGTAGTATTTAAACTTCTTGAGCGCCCATATTATAGATAAAGCTTTCAATTCAATAGCCGAATTTGTATGCGCATATTCTGAATGTATTCTGTTTGCAAAACTAATTGTGTTCACATGGACATTTTTGCCCTTTAGGGATGTCTCAAACAGACAGGCTACAAGTCCAGAATAAGATTCATTTGTGACAATATAGAAATTTAAATTCTTGCCAGGATGACTCAATATTTCAGAACTTACCAAAAAATTTTTCATGTTATCAAAATGTGCTCGACATTTATCTGTCCAACATCATACTTCATTTTTATTTAGCAAATTTAGCACTGCTGGGACACTGAACAGTTCATCTGGTACAAAACTACGGAAAATAGAAATTGAAAAATGAAAACTTTCAGCTGTCGCTTTGTCTTAGGAGCTGTGAAATGCTTTACGTCACTTATTTTGCTAGAATCTGGTGTTATTTCTGAGAGTAAAATAATGCAGCGTAAAAATTTAATTTATTCGCTATCGAGCTTTGTCTTTCTGGGACTTGGTGCCACTCCATCCTGTGAAAATTTTCGTAATGCCCTATCCAGTAGATCGAGGTGGTCCTCCCATGCGGCAGTAGGAGTTGTCTCGCACACATAGTGTCAACTTATCTAGCAGGTTGAGTCCTAGAACTGTATCTAGAGAAGCAATGATATTCCAGAACTTACACGGAGTCCAAATGGTATTATTTGATACTGGTAGCTTCTACCGGTATGAAAAAAACTCGTATACTTTCTAGAATCTTTGGACAGTAAGACATACCTACACGAAGGTCTGGATCAAAGCTACTCAACACCATGGAATTTTTGCAACAATTTGCCTAAACATTCAGTCCATGTGCGAACTGGTATAATTATTTTGTTGATGGCACATGCATGTTGGACAAAATGAATTTGCCAATAAGGTTTTTCTAGTGCTAACAATGGACTGGAGTACAGGGAATGACAACCAGTTTGGCTTTAGGAAAAGTAAAAGTACCCGTGAGCAGTTACGACGCTGCAGTTGACAGTGGAACCAAGACTGAAGAAAACTCAAGACACATTAATAGCATTTGTCGACCTGGAAAAAAGCAGTAGACCTCGCAAAAAGGTGTAAGATATTCGAAATTCTGAAGAACGTAAGCTATAAGGAAGGATGCGTAATAAATAATACGCACAAGAACGAAGAGAGAAAAATAAGAACGGGGAACCAAGAACGAAGTACTCGGAATTAAAAAATGTGTAAGACAGGGATATAGTCTTTTGCCCCTGTTGTTCAATTTATGCATCGAAGAACCAATGACGGAAATAAATGAAAATTTCATTTACAGGGTTAAAGTTCAGGGTGAAAGAGTGTCAGTGACACGATTAGCTGATGACATTGCTATCATTAGTGAAAGTGAAGAAGAACTACGGGATTTATTGACTACAATGAACAGTCTAACGGGAACAGAATATGGCTTGAGAGTCAATCAAAGAAAAACTAATGAGACGTAGACAAAATGAAAACAGCGAGAAACTGACCGGAATTGGGCATCATGAAGTAGATAATGTCAAGGAACACTGCTACCTAGCCAGCAAAATAGCCTGTGATGGATGGAGCAGGGAGGACATAAAACGCAGACTAGCACTGGTAGGAAGGTCAGTCCTGGCGAAGAGAAATTTACTAGTTTCGAGCGTAGGCCTTAATTTGAGGAAGAAATTTCTCGTAATGTACATTTGGAACACAGCATTAAGTGGTAGTGGAACATGGACTGTGGGAGAACCGAAACAGAAGAGAATCAAAGCATTTGAAATGTCGTGCTATAGAAGAATGTTGAAAATAATGTTGACTGATGTAGTGAGGAATGAGGAGGTTCTCTGCAGAATACGCGAGGAAAGGGATGTATGGAAAACACTGACAAGAAGGAGACATAATGACAAGACACATGTTAAGACATCATATAATAAATTCCCTGACACCAGTGGGAGCTGTAGAAGGTAAAAACAGTAAAGGAAAGTAGAGCTTGGACTATGCCCAGCAAATAATTGAGGACATATGCTGCAAGTCCTGCTCTGGTATGAAAAGGTTGACATAGAAGTGGAATTGGTGGGAAGCCACATCACACCACTCAGAAGGTTGATAATACAAAAAATAAGAAAGTAAAAGACAAAATGAAATAAAATGTAAAATAAAGTATAAAAAAGATGTGTTGGCTGAATGAGATTCCAAGTAATATTTCGTTTTGTTCCTCTACTAACTGCCTATCATTTCACCCACAAGATGGGGTAGAATTTTCAGCAACAGTTTCATGTGACATCACATCCAAGTTGTGCATAATCATATTTATGACCTCTGCTTTCTCGGTAAATACTTCAGAAGTGTGTTTCTTAACTTTTGTTGCTGTTTTGGATTGAAATAGGTAGATTCCATTACTTTGTCACCAATGTAAATATTGTTACCTTAATTCATACCATAAAGAGTTGCACAATTATTTGGATGTCCACTCATTGTGTTCAAGAATTTTGCCGAATATCCTGGTAATATTTCGTGTGGTGATGCACTTGGCATTAGGTCTGCTATGTTATCCTTGACTTCAGTGAACAAATTACACAGACCCAAAGAAAAGCCCAAATTTAATGATCTTTTCCCACAGTAACTCCATGCCTCACTGCCAACTCTACGCCAAAAATTCTTCAAAATTAGGAACACACGTAGAACAACTTCATTTCGTATTACGGCATGTTCTTATGCCTGGCACTTGGCGACGTGCAAATTTTCTCGCAACTCTCAAGTTAATTGGGAGTTTTACCTGGTTAAGTAACCATTTTCATTATTTCTATAATCTTCCTAAATTAATTCTGTGATATAACAGTATCAAAGGCCGTTATGTTGAACTTAAGGGTGAACAGAAATAAAATAAAAGGAAGTCACGAATACTTTTTATTACTGAAACTAAACTTAAGCGAATCAATCTTAAGTTCGCATAATCAATGCAGATAAATTTTCAATACAAAATCAAAAATTAACATCAACAACAAACTTGTGCTGTCCGGGGCTACCCCACAAAGTCTGGGGTGGTTACTAACGGTGTGTAAGGTAATCATGGACAAAGTCTAATCACGAGAAGCCACATTTAAATGTTCTTGTGCTTTCACCACTTGTGCAGTTTTCGTGGGCCCGTAATTTTATATGTAGCAATTTATACTATATTCAGTGGGAAGATCTTCACAAATTTTTTTCACAGATTAGACAATAATACTCATTCTCCATCACCGCTCCTTCACTGTTTTCTTCAACCTGCACAGTATTTCCTTCTCTTGAAATTCGTCATAATGTTATCATCTGCAAATGCTTGAAGACTGTTGACACCTTTCCTACCTTTAGTGGAACGAACAGTATTTTCACTTTCTATCATCTGCTTGTTATTGGTTTTTCTTTCTTCTTTTTCTGAACCGTCTTTCGCAGAAGCACTGGTCGTTTTCTGACATTTTCTTTACGGTTTCTTTATGTTTGTCCAAAACAGCTCGAGGGTTTACTGGTCTGTGCTGCACATTTCATGTCGATACTAGGCTTATCTGTGTGTCACGTGTCACTGCTCTTTGCACTTTTGATGAAAATATTACCTGTATCACTGACGTCCCATCTACGAAATGTTCATTGAATTTAGTTGTATCTACTTGCCAGATAACAGTTGTTCAAAAACTATTTTCTGACTTCTTTACACTGCTGATGCGACTGAAAGTTTTCGCTAAAAAGTTGATAATTTCATACTCTGTAATTCGCTGGTCTGCATCTGAAGCCATTTACAAGTCACATCTTCTGTTGTATGAAGCCTTGAAAGTTCCAAGATACGGCAGATCCAATGGCTGCCTAAGTTGCGAGGAAGGAATAACCACATTTTTCTATTCTGGCCACAAAGCGGATAGCAGGTAGGGCTAACAGACATCCATGGTAGTCTGAAATCAGTAGGACTCGTTCTGCAGCAGTTGGCTTTGCGTAAGAGAAGAAGTGGTGTAGCCAACCTATGAATAAATTCTCATTGACCCAGCCCCAACCGCTAATTGCCGTTATCGTATCAACATCGCCTCCACGCAATAAATGAGCACGCATTTGTTTGCCTTAAAAAAAACGAACGAAATACTTTCCTGAAGCAGTAATTGCGCAGACAGCTGCTGTTGTAGAGGGTCTTTCACCACTCGTTGCCATGCCCACTTGATTCTGTCCCTTCGGTGCTAAAATCCTTGAATTTCGTAGGACATTAGAACTGCCTGTTTAGTCAACTTTGTAAATACGATTAGAATGAAAGTGTTATTTTGTTTGCAAAACTTGCAAGGCACTGAAGAAAATTTTCGCTTCCGTTTCATTAAAAGATGTTGTTCTGTTGATGGAAGTGCACTCACATCTCCTCAGCGAAATGTTAAGATGCCTCTCTTTAAATTCGTAGAACCAGTCTTTTCCTGCCATTGGGATGTTTCATCAAAATTATACTTCAAATGATTTACTTCAGCAAATTTGGAAGCTATTTTCCGCACCATCTCTCTGTTTAACTCATACAACTATCTGATGCACTTTAATATATGTTCTTCTAATTTCCTTCCTCTTCTTCGGAAATTATAGCTCTAAGTCCAGGTTTTGGTTGTTGAGATGGTCGTGTGTACCACTCTTTTGAACAGAGTAAGTAGCAGCTGCTACTCCTACTGCACGTATTTGATCTTAATGTCCGTAATGGCTTTCTCTACGTCGTCTGAATTGTGTTTGGTCTCTGTTTTCCTTTGGTGATTTCGTGGCGTCTGAAACAGATGTGATTAAATGTGTAGGGGTAATTACTGTTGATCGGGAATACCCCACTCAAAACGTCCGTCACTACCCAGTACATACGCTAACGCAAAACAATGTTTATGTTTGAAGATAGAATCGCATGATGGATGCGGCGAGTACATATAAATGTTGTTTCACTAGAGGTTGATTCTGAAAAACGATACCTTGTTTCTATATTATACGTTAAATATTGAAAATTGAAATAAGAACACCGTGAATTCATTGTCCCAGGAAGGGGAAACTTTATTGACACATTCCTGGGGTCAGATACATCACATGATCACACTGACAGAACCACAGGCACATAGACACAGGCAACAGAGCATGCACAATGTCGGCACTAGTACAGTGTATATCCACCTTTCGCAGCAATGCAGGCTGCTATTCTCCCATGGAGACGATCGTAGAGATGCTGGATGTAGTCCTGTGGAACGGTTTGCCATGCCATTTCCACCTGGCGCCTCAGTTGGACCAGCGTTCGAGCTGGACGTGCAGACCGCGTGAGACGACGCTTCATCCAGTCCCAAACATGCTCAATGGGGGACAGATCCGGAGATCTTGCTGGCCAGGGTAGTTGACTTACACCTTCTAGAGCACGTTGGGTGGCACGGGATACATGCGGACGTGCATTGTCCTGTTGGAACAGCAACTTCCCTTGCCGGTCTAGGAATGGTAGAACGATGGGTTCGATGACGGTTTGGATGTACCGTGCACTATTCAGTGTCCCCTCGACGATCACCAGTGGTGTACGGCCAGTGTAGGAGATCGCACCCACACCATGATGCTGGGTGTTGGCCCTGTGTGCCTCGGTCGTATGCAGTCCTGATTGTGGCGCTCACGTGCACGGCGCCAAACACGCATACGACCATCATTGGCACCAAGGCAGAAGCGACTCTCATCGCTGAAGACGACACGTCTCCATTCGTCCCTCCATTCACGCCTGTCGCGACACCACTGGAGGGGGGCTGCACGATGTTGGGGCGTGAGCGGAAGACGGCCTAACGGTGTGCGGGACCGTAGCCCAGCTTCATGGAGACGGTTGCGAATGGTCCTCGCCGATACCCCAGGAGCAACAGTGTCCCTAATTTGCTGGGAAGTGGCGGTGCGGTCCCCTACGGCACTGCGTAGGATCCTACGGTCTTGGCGTGCATCCGTGCGTCGCTGCGGTCCGGTCCCAGGTCGACGGGCACGTGCATCTTCCGCCGACCACTGGCGACAACATCGATGTACTGTGGAGACCTCACGCCCCACGTGTTGAGCAATTCGGCGGTACGTCCACCCGGCCTCCCGCATGCCCACTATACGCCCTCGCTCAAAGTCCGTCAACTGCACATACGGTTCACGTCCACGCTGTCGCGGCATGCTACCAGTGTTAAAGACTGCGATGGAGCTCCGTATGTCACGGCAAACTGGCTGACAGTGACGGCGGCGGTGCACAAATGCTGCGCAGCTAGTGCCATTCGACGGCCAACACCGCGGTTCCTGGTGTGTCCGCTGTGCCGTGCGTGTGATCATTGCTTGTACAGCCCTCTCGCAGTGTCCGGAGCAAGTATGGTGGGTCTGACACACCGGTGTCAATGTGTTCTTTTTTCCATTTCCAGGAGTGTATATTGTCAACAACTGAGTCTTCTTGCAGAGTCCCAAGAACAGATTACCAGGAAGACTGAGTGAAGTGATGCCACTCCACGATAACGTTCACCCACGATCTGCTAGACTGACAAAAAACACTGTACAGAGGTCGGATTGGGAAGTCATTCTGCACACAAATTACCCAACTGATCTTGTAGCCTCAAATTTTCCGATGCCTATCTAACAACTTTTAAGGAACTTCTTTTCGAGAGGAAAATATGTTCCACCCATCGACCGGGGAGTTCTTCGTCTCAATACCACATGATTTCTACAATTATAGAATTGAAAAGTTACCCCAATGGTGGCCGTCTGTTATAAATAGTGCACGCAATCATATTATTGAAGACTAGATGGTTGAAATCGCTCTAAGAACTATGGGATTTAACATCTGAGGTCATCAGTCCCCTAGAGTTAGAATAACTTAAACCTAACTAACCTTGGAACTTCACACACATCCATGCCCAAGGCAGGATTCGAACCTGCGACCGTAGCAGCAGCGCGGTTCTGAACTGAAACTCCTCGAACCGCTCGGCCATAGGGGCCGGCATTGACGACTAAAATCTGTCTTATGTGTATCTGCAGTGTTTATTAAACTAATGGAAAAGGCTACGAACTAATGCACCAGCCCAGTCCTATCACCTACAATAACGTGCTACTCCCATACCAACTGCGGGTCAGAGCCATAATTCAGCTAGGCCCAATGATAACCACGTCGCCTCTGAAGTCATGTAACGCAGCATAACGACCACTGCCAGCCGAATATGTATCATAATAGCAGTAGAAAAAACAGTAATAGGTATAATCACGGTTACCAAGGTAACGTGGATGGACAGTTTTATGAGAATAACGGCAATCTTTACTTGCAATGGCGTAATGTGGATCAGAACCAAGGAGATGCAAAAAGGACTCATCCACCAAACAGTCCGGTGTACAAATAGTCCACCAGATACTAGCTGGCGGAATCTGGTTCCATCGGTAAACACCACTGTAGTAACCAGTGAACCACAGCCGACAAACACTAGGGGAGAGGGGGAAAATCACGGACGTGGGGCAATGGCGAAACAAACGTTTGTCTATGTTAGAAGAGGATGGAAAATATTTCCAGTGGCGCATTCGTGAGTCGAGCTTGAACGCAGTGCTGTACAAACAGTTGTGAAGTGACGCTGCACTCGCTGTATGTGGTATGTTTACTTCACATTTTTATAACAATTTCGTGTAACGTATGAGTAAACTTCCACAGAAGTACACTCCTGGAAATGGAAAAAAGAACACATTGACACCGGTGTGTCAGACCCACCATACTTGCTCCAGACACTGCGAGAGGGCTGTACAAGCAATGATCACACGCACGGCACAGCGGACACACCAGGAACCGCGGTGTTGGCCGTCGAATGGCACTAGCTGCGCAGCATTTGTGCACCGCCGCCGTCACTGTCAGCCAGTTTGCCGTGACATACGGAGCTCCATCGCAGTCTTTAACACTGGTGGCATGCCGCGACAGCGTGGACGTGAACCGTATGTGCAGTTGACGGACTTTGAGCGAGGGCGTATAGTGGGCATGCGGGAGGCTGGGTGGACGTACCGCCGAATTGCTCCACACGTGGGGCGTGAGGTCTCCACAGTACATCGATGTTGTCGCCAGTGGTCGGCGGAAGATGCACGTGCCCGTCGACCTGGGACCGGACCGCAGCGACGCACGGATGCACGCCAAGACCGTAGGATCCTACGCAGTGCCGTAGGGGACCGCACCGCCACTTCCCAGCAAATTAGGGACACTGTTGCTCCTGGGGTATCGGCGAGGACCATTCGCAACCGTCTCCATGAAGCTGGGCTACGGTCCCGCACACCGTTAGGCCGTCTTCCGCTCACGCCCCAACATCGTGCAGCCCCCCTCCAGTGGTGTCGTGACAGGCGTGAATGGAGGGACGAATGGAGACGTGTCGTCTTCAGCGATGAGAGTCGCTTCTGCCTTGGTGCCAATGATGGTCGTATGCGTGTTTGGCGCCGTGCAGGTGAGCGCCACAATCAGGACTGCATACGACCGAGGCACACAGGGTCAACACCCGGCATCATGGTGTGGGGAGCGATCTCCTACACTGGCCGTACACCACTGGTGATCGTCGAGGGGACACTGAATAGTGCACGGTACATCCAAACCGTCATCGAACCCATCGTTCTACCATTCCTAGACCGGCAAGGGAAGTTGCTGTTCCAACAGGACAATGCACGTCCGCATGTATCCCGTGCCACCCAACGTGCTCTAGAAGGTGTAAGTCAACTACCCTGGCCAGCAAGATCTCCGGATCTGTCCCCCATTGAGCATGTTTGGGACTGGATGAAGCGTCGTCTCACGCGGTCTGCACGTCCAGCTCGAACGCTGGTCCAACTGAGGCGCCAGGTGGAAATGGCATGGCAAACCGTTCCACAGGACTACATCCAGCATCTCTACGATCGTCTCCATGGGAGAATAGCAGCCTGCATTGCTGCGAAAGGTGGATATACACTGTACTAGTGCCGACATTGTGCATGCTCTGTTGCCTGTGTCTATGTGCCTGTGGTTCTGTCAGTGTGATCATGTGATGTATCTGACCCCAGGAATGTGTCAATAAAGTTTCCCCTTCCTGGGACAATGAATTCACGGTGTTCTTATTTCAATTTCCAGGAGTGTATTTCATCAGTGATGGTTACACCTCGGGGAAGTAATTCGTAGTACACCACATCGTCACTGTGATGGTATTGTTTAAAATGTTTTAATACTCCTACAACTGTGAAGTAAGACGGTAAAATATGAACAACTGAGTAACTGAGAAATTTTGACTGAAAATATCATAAGCTTATTTGATATGGAAATACGTGAAGCTCACGCTACGCGATGTAATATTCAGAGTAATCGGATGATCAAACAATACGTCTCCGAGAAAGAAATCTATTATCAGTACAAGTTACGTACGCTATCTGAATCTGTGTCGAATTAACCTTTTGTTAAATGTTGTCCCTGAATGTTGCGAATATTTTGAAATCACTGTATAGCACTATTCCACCCGCTTTAAAAGTCTAAACATAGTGATATTACTCTCGCAACTATACTTTGACTATCACTGTGCCTAATTCTAAATATGAGCTACAACGACGTGAAATTTATGGCTGATCTGTGGGCGACAGACCGCTCACTACTCTGCAACGTCATTCTTTTTATTTTTTGATAAAATAATGATGTGACTGTTAAAATTAAATTTCGCTCAACATACTCGCAATGTGAAATAGTACACAGTATTTCCTTATTACTCAATAATGTCATCCAGCTCGCAACTGCCAATATGCACTGCGTGTGTGCAGTTAAATAAAACCATGAATGCTAGTGAAAAACCGAGTATCAAGCTCACCAACAAAGACATAACTGAACCGAAACCTTAAGTTTTAACTGAACATAATTAAGTCATAACAACACAACTTTCCACACTTCTCACACATGCACTGATTCGTAAAATATCTCTTTAGCGTTTATCACTCCAGTGAAAGATAGAAACAAATAACTTCATTAGAAAAACCTTGCAGAGAATCTAAACCATAAGCACTGTTACATACGTCAGTATACTAAGTAATTACAAATGTGACAAAGCACGTTATCTTTAAATGTTACCTTTTTTCATTGACACAATACTATAACCACTCTGCCTAATATAGTGTGACTGTTACTGAAGTACATGAAATAAAATCGTCGTAACTTCTGATCAATTTACGAATCCCACCTTCATTTGGATTGGTTCCTCATTAAGCAAAATCTGCCCATATGGGGGTCTGAGAATCCGCATTTCCCGATCGAGAAGTCCTTTCACCCTCAACGGGTGATTGTGTGGTGTGCAATGTCCAGTCACGGAATAATTGTTGCGATATTACTTGATGGGATGGTGACTACCGAACGGTAAGTGCAGATTTTGGAAGATGATTTCATCCCTGTGATCGAAAGTGACAATTATTTCGACAAGACGTGGTTCGCGCAAGACGAAGCTCGACCCCATCGAAGCAGAAGAGTGTTTGATGTCCTAGAGGAACACTTTGGGGACCGCATTCTGGCTCTGGGGTACCCAGGGGCTACTGACATGGTCCTTGATTGGGTGCCATATTCCCCGGATATGAACCCATGCGGACATTAAAGACAAGGTGTATGGCAATAACACCAAAACCATTACTGAGGTGAAAGCCGCCACTCAGGAGGTCATCGACCGCATCGATGTTCCGTCACCTCAGCGGGTCAAGCAGATTTTCGCTATTCGTTTGCGCCACATCATCGCCAATGATGGCAGGTATATCGAACATGTCTTAATATAAATCCGAATATCTGCAGTGACTTAACATCTCGAATAAAGTGTGTGCACGCTGTAGTTTCTAACTAATTTACGTTTGTTTCCATGTAGATCAATAATTGTCATCATGTATCTCTCTTTAAACATCATATTACAAAAACTGCTCCAAATAATGCTGCCTCCACTCCAGGACAGGGAAGCTCCGTACATTTCAAACCAAGTACATTACCATACCGTTGCTACTACCACAATCTGATCCTACTCTGACGAAGTAAAGCTCATCTCTCTGACCAACTTCTTCGGTCTCGAACAAGGTTTTCATATTGTATAATTATTAAGGCAATGTTTAAGTGATACTAAAACGCTTAAGAAAATTCATAAAATTTACTAAATAATACATATTTGTGGCCCATCAGATACTCAGAATTGTCATAGAAAATACGACAGCCACATTTCATCCCACCTGCTCCATTTAACAAGAAATTTGCACAGTGGTTACTGTTGATACACTAGCAGGAGTTACTCAAAATATTCTACTAAATAAGAATGATACATAGTGTTTGGATACTAATGCCTGGGGTGGGTGACAGTCCATACAAAATATCAATGAACAAGCACTAAGTAAGTATAACAAATAGAGTACATAAATTTAAATAATAGTAGAATCACATACATAAAGACAAATGTGTCAAGTTTTCAGCAGTAAATCATTTTGCATTTTCTTATAATGGAGAAGATGTGGAGTAACAAAATGGTTGCTGTGTGAATCCTTATTCTTGTCTGTTTAAATACAGTAGCACAGATACATACAGTTTTGCAGTTTAGTGTGAAGCATTACAAATTATGTACAATTGTACGTTCATATCTGTGCAATTTAATGTGAAAAGCTACATGAAGAAGTAAGTATTCCTGTAAGTTCCAATAAAGTAAGAAAGATACACACATCGTTGCAGGATGGTACAAAACTTTATAAAGTAGTTACTGTTGTCTGTTCAAATTATTGAGGAAACCTATACAGACTATATCATGCAATGGGACGAAAAATATTGAAGCAAAATGTCACACACAGGATTGTTTTGTCACACGCCCTCATACCACAGTCACACCAGCATTGTGGTATGATTTCATTTTTGGGGCAGGCTTAGAGACCATCGTACTTTGGCTTTAATTTCTCCAGTAACACCTCACAGAACTTGAAGATAAGTATGATAACCAGGCAGACTCAGAGAGGATGAAAGCGTCATCTCTCAACCTTCACTGCCAAAGCAGCATTGAAATAATGAGCACTGTTTTCGTTGGTCCATCTTTTTCATAAGGTAATGGTTGATATGACACCCAACTTAGCGCCCAGTGAACTGTACAAGGCATCTAGTATCATTACTTCCACGAAGCTCTGGAAGCTAGCCAGGATTATCTCACACATTTGTCAAAAACTAGGAAACAAATATACAAAGGAATTAAAGGAACAGTTACATCGTTCTTAATACAGTAATGAACTGTCGTGAAACCATATAATTTCATGCACATGTCCCTTATTCAAAACCCTTATTTATTATATCTCATAACCTGTCTACTGCATGAGTTGTGTATAAGAGGTGTCAGTAAAATTGTGACGCCATTTTAACCACATCGCTTAGAAAGTATACAGTTGCTACTCCTTTTTGTATCAGTTGTCAATGTTATGTATTCATCTCTTTTCTTAAAGTGCATACCATAAATGAAAGGATTTAAATCTAGGTTTCTAGTTACGTCCATATGTCTGTCTCGCTAGAATGCTACCTACCACATATAACATCCATTACAACATTAGGAATAACTATGGTGATCACCGAAAATAGATAGCTATTGTGTACACACTCTTATGACATAAAAACTTATTAGTGTACTATTAATATCAGTCATGTGTCAGTCAACACCTTACACCACTAGAGAAAAAAAATACTTAGTTGAAACATCATGCTAGTATCTGTCAAAGTTACTTGTATTGTTGACACTACAAAACTGTTGTCATTACTGATGATAGTGGAGCAACATTTTAATTGTATATTCATTGATAGGAAGGATATTCCTGAAAATTCAAAGATCGGATGTAAGCTACAAAGCACATTTATCATCTATTGAATACTTCCTCATATACACAAAGCACAAATTTGAATGAAAATTTTCGTGGCAAATGCTTTGTGCTTTTCGTTTCCACAGCTACACAGTGTGCTTCTAATGTTATATTTGAACCATATACATCTTTATTATTGACACAAAATATTCCATTACTCCTCATTGAATTTCTGAAATAATAATTTTTTAGAATGTATTTACAACTTAATATACATATCACATATCAATAGATCATTTACTCACTGCTGCTCTAGATAAGTACCATTTTCAGAGTTACAATATATCAACATCTTATTTCATAACAAAAATACATCTCCATCACGAGCACATTATCTCCAACCTGTTGATCTCATTACTTCTTTTAACAATGCCACCTTTGCCCTTTCTCTAGCATGCTTTAAATTGTGCCCTATTTCTCACAATGTACATATTCATCTGGAAATTTCAGTTAATACACCGGTATTACCAGTATCCAATGGCTAACGATTTTTAGCGAAACAGAATTATTCTGAAATATGTCAATGTGACATTAGTACTGTTCACCTCTGAAGCATTATTCACTAGCAAACTGATAGTGGAGTATCAACTAGTCTCTAAACTTACTTCACCACATATACACTAGGATAGTAGAAGAGAATCATTTACACTTTATAGTGAAATTGAACAGTAGAAGAAGTTGGGTGCACTGTTAATTAAAAGATGGAATAGTAATGCCCAGCTTGAGGAGCCATCAGTCGCCAGCAGATGTACCGATCAGGGAGAGATCAATCCCCACCATCTAATGCACACATACATCTCTGCAAATTCAGTAAAACAAATTCTTATTAAATCATAAGGGCTATACGGACTTGATAAGAAATGATTCTTGCGTAGCATTTGCTGACAACAGTCTGCAAGGCTGGAAAGTCTGATTCTCAAAATATTTTAATATGATAGTACTATTTTTCACTTCGTCTTGTGTTGCGTCTGATCAGTAAGCAGTCAAGTATGCATTATAAAATTCTACTTCCGTTGGCATTCTTGCGCTACTGCTCTCATTCTCGTCTGGTTCATTTCCTGAATAGTCACACATATATTCCAATTTACTACCAATTGATGATGAAGGTGAAAGACAATACTGGAACTGTTGTGGCCATTCTCCGGGATTCATATCACTGTGAAAATTTAGAAAAACTTTTAACTTTCGAACAGAGAGGAAATTTTTGTAATCAAATGAATCATTCCGGTGGGAGGATAAATTTTTTTCGTGCTGTGTGAGGCATCCATACTATATTGTCGGGCTAAGGCCCTGGGTTCACGTATCAATTAACCTACATCACACGAATCACAAATTTCGTCAGAAGTTTTAAAGCGCGCAGTGCGCATAGATATCACCAGGCTCGCCGTTAGTTTTCCGTTCAGTGCATAATAAATGGTCATCAGGTTTCTTTGTAAGACTTGTGCTGTTGGTTAACTGTATTTGTATCTATTTAAAACGTTGAAGAGAAGAAATGCGTCCAAATCGGTAAATGTAACAGGCTATGTAATTTCAGAAGTTCTGTCCATGTTAACTGACAGCTGGGTGACGACTACAGAAAGTTCATCTACTTGTTGGGAACTGTATTTAACTGGTATTGGGTAACAAATTCAGTCTCTTTAGCCTTAAACTATGCACCCCCCGGTTCAAGACATCGTATCTTGGTTTAAAACTTACTGTCCTGCTGTTTTAACTGTGAAATTTCGACAGTTGCAACATATTCGGGTCTTGACTCTAGATTATTTATTACAGGGTTGAACTCCTCATGTAGTACCTTGCTTAAACTGCTTAGCTTCCTCATTTAAATCGGCCAAAAGTTCAACTCTAATTTTTTATTTTATTATTCTGTTTCAGATTGCTGGCGTTGTACCCCAACTATTTGTCCAGTTTTCAGCCGTGTTCTTCAAGTTTTATATGCTGTTCTTTACTATGCTCTGATAATACTTAGAAAATACTTTGTAAAAATCATTGTTCCCATCCTTGGCATTACTACAGAAAGTAGTAGAGAATGGCTCAGTTTGGTCAACAGTTGTGGATGCAAAACCTGGATCTTTAACTACAGATCCTAACTGTTGTGACAAATTGCGTCCTACACACACACTTTCAAAACCAAAACCCCAACTCCACTTCCTTCTCCAATGTTTGATACTGAAAAATTATCTTGATCATTCCTGTCAGGCATTGTCCTATCTGTCCCAGTTAAACCAGGATCCCTCTCCACTTGTCGCTTCTCTGCCCACCGAATCATTGCAAGTTGCATCATCTACACCTATAACATTTGACCTATCTCTGGTAGCACTTGCGACTTCAATCAATTATAGAAAGCAATAACCAAAACAGAAATCTCTCACACATATAGCACCTACATTACCCAGATATTTACTAAAATTACTTCCTATAAATGGTGATGAGAGCAGAAGTATTTAAATTACTGTTGATAGAATTTACTAAATAAATGCAGATCCAAGCTTCTGATAATATCACTGTGAACTGATAAACCTGCACTCCTATAAAGGACAAGGAGTAGAATACACCATAAGGAATCTCTGTCTGGCTAACCATACGACACTTCAAAGTCAATAATCAACAACACTAAAACTGGTAGTTTATCATTAGCAAAAGGAAAAATCAATAGCAAAATCACTTATCCTAAATACAACATAACACTACAAATGCATAAAATGAAAGGATCTCATTTGTAGTACACTCTATAGCATTTGAAAGCTTCACAATTGAGGATAAATTACTATTCACGAAATCTGTGTTCAAAGTTGCAGAGAATACACAGTGGTTCTATTTCCGTACAACCAAACTTAACTATCCTCTATAAAATTTGATTATATTGTTCACTGTTAAAAGATACAGAAATGATATTAAGTTGCTCTAGTGGCATGCAGTGTATAATCACTCTATTGTTAAGTCACAAATTCTTAAAGCACATTCTAGATCAAAGCATGTCTTTAAAATTTTGGAATATGTGGTTGCAGAACAAATCTTTATCTGACAGCAGATATCAAGAATTCTGGCAGGAAAGTCCACAGGTGAAAGTGTAAATTAAAATGATTTAATATTCATATGATTGTTAAGATGATGGTAAAATATGCAAAACCGAGTAACTGAGAATTTTTGACTAAAAGTATCTGAAACTCATTTGAGATGTAAGTATGTGTAGTTCACGATGTGAAATCCCAAGTAACTGGTCAATCAAACAATATGACTCTGAGAAAGATATTTGTTCTCAATGAAATTTACATACTCTATCTGACACTGTGACAAAATTACTTTCTGTTAAATCTGGGCCATGAATGTTTCAGATCTTTGTTAGTATAGAAAACAATTGCTGTACCAGAACTATAATCGTAATTACACAACAAATGGTCACTGACTAGTATGGATATGACTATCTGTTAAATCTGTTTCAAATCACAATGTAGCACAATTTCACTCACATTAAACCTCTGAACTTGTGCCGGTAAATGCACTCTGACAGTCACTGTGCCTGACTCTGTACATGAACTACAATGATAGTGAATTTTATAGATTACCTATGCGCAGTGAATCGCTCGACTGCTCTGTTACCTTATGGTTTTTAGTGAAATAATGATCCACATGTCAACATTATTTTTCTTTCACCGTTCGCGATTTGCAAAGCGAGACGAGATGTCCTCAATATTCAGAAATGTTACTCAACAAACAACTCACTACGTGCAATGCGAGTGTGCAGTTAAGGAGAGACGGAAGGCAAAGCATGTCGAAAAATTCGATTTTTAGATTTTTACATATCTCAAATTCTTGATATTTCGTGTGTAATGCAGTTTATGTTTCATATAATTAAGACAACTTTTTCTAAGTTATGATGCTTTTCTTGACGCTCTGTGCGATCTGGCACTTAAACGCTATGCCTTCTTTTTTTCAACAAGCAGAGATAATGCACAGCTATCATGCACTCCTTGCATGTTATTTCCTGCTTCTGTCGTTTCTCTATGTCGAGGTTTCCTGTCCTGTATCTACTATCGTCAGTCATCGGTTCGATCATGTTTGTTATAATTTTCGAGAGCTGTTGGTTTGACTTAGTGAAGTTTGTTGTGAGTGAGGTAAGCGTTGATTTACATTTTCTTTGGCATCGCAAGTTTTCGGAAAATGCAGCTAATAAAGAAATTCTCACCTAAATTAAAGTTCACAGGAAAGAAATACGTGAAGATAAATGAGGTTAATCGCTCAAAGGAGCCAAGAATGTTAGATATAAAGATAATCAGTACCTCAGGGAAGAAACTGCAGAGTCTCCAAGGTGTTTCCTCCCAGTCAGCTTATGGAGTTGAACACTCGCTTGGAAATAGTGTGGTGAACCTTAGCATGTTCTGTGATTTCATTTCCAGAAATACTGTGTGCAGAATATGTGGTGGTGAGTTATACTTGGGAGAGAATTAGTGTCTTCACAACGGGATTCTGACAATCTTGACCTTGTATTGTAGAAAATATGTTGCAGTTGCTGTAATAATGCAATCCGAAATGGCAAATAATAATTTGTATGAGAATAAAACAAACCTAGTTTATCATCTCAGATCTTATGTGCATTACTTGACATTCCAAATCCACCTGCTAAATTTATGACTGCTGTTGCTGAAGTAGTGTCACTCAAGAAAAGTGATGACGGTGAAAATGGTGATATTTTAGCACGTTTTCATGGCGGAAACATGACCATACTTTACTAAACGGTGTCGTGACAGCTACATGATTTAGCACAAGCAAGCCGATAAAATTTGTGGCAGCGAAAATCAGAAAGAAGATGAACATAACTGTCAGATGATTATACTGGTCCAAGTGATGGGATGGAAGTAGCAGGAGTTCTTAGGATTTTCAATAGTTCAGTGACAGACAGGGATACACAGTATTTAGAGTATGGTAACAGCAGGGCTTATGACTGTAACATCCCTACGGTCCTACCGTCACAATTCCTAAATTAGGATGGATTGGGCATGTCAAGAAAACTATGGGATCCAGGTTGAAAAGATTATTAAAAGAAAATTAAAAAAGAAGGAAGACAGTAAGAAGGTAGGTGGTAAAGGTGTCCTGAAAAATTTTGAATTAGGTAGATTTCAGAATTATTATGGCTTGGAAATATGAAGATATGTTGGAAATTTAGAAAACATCAGCAAAGATTTGTGGGCTGTCTTTTTGAACAACCTTTCCACAAATGAAATTCCTCAGTACTGCCTTGATCCTAACACTAGGTGCAAATACAAGGGAATTGTAGCACATGACCATAAACTTTTTTTACCTGCAGCAGTAATGGGCGAAATTAAACCTATATTTAGAGACACTTGTAAAGACACTTTGCTGAAGAAATGTCTTCATGGGAAAATGCTAAATTTAAATGAACGTGCGAATTCTGTCACTTGGACCTAGTTACTGAAAATTGTACTTTTTCAGATTAAAACCATCAAGTTTGGTGTTTATGATGCTATTGTATGCTTCAATGATGGCTTAACAGGAAACTGGATATTTTGGAAGTATTGAGCATAAAATGTAGTGGAAATACTGCAAATTCCTTGGTGCACGTAGATAAATAGAGAATATACTAAACAGAAGATGCTGTTTAAAATGTACAAAAGAAGCTAGATATGACAGAAGGGAAACAAAGGGAAGAAAAGATCAGTATGATAGAGATGATCCTCAGTATATTGCAGGACAATATTAGTTTTAAGAAGTTCTCCTCAGTAACTATACAAAATGGCAACGCTAAACTTTAAACTGATTTTTCTCAAAACTACATGTTTTGACATTCAAATTGTTTTATAGTAATTAATGTGTTAAAAAATGAAACTTTACTAGTGAAAGAATAAAGAAATCTTTTCTTCAAATCCATAAGAGGCATTTTGTTAATTTTACTTGTAAAAGCAGTAATTTCGGTGTTTTAACACTCACAGCTCTTTTGAAAAGTGTCCTAATCAGAGGGTGAAATACACTGGCAAAAAAGGTGGGATTAAAATTGCCTTCTGTCTCCCCTAAAATAAAGCCATGAATGCAAATGAGCAATTGGTTGCTAATCTCACTGGCAAAGAAATAACTGAATCTACACCGTAAGTTTTCACTGAGCTTCATCAAGTCACAGCAACAACTCAAATTTCGACAATTCTCACGCATGAATTAATTCTCAAAGTATCTCTTTAGCATATATACCATTTTAGTGAAAGACAGATGACATAACTTCATTAGAAAACCTTGCAGAGAATCTAAACCACAAGCACTGTTGTAACAATGACCATACTAAGTAGTTACAAATGTAACAAACTACATTACCTTTAAATGTTGCCTTTTCTCACTCATACAACATTACAATCCTTGTGCTCGATAGCTTTCTTTAACCTTCATATTACGAAACACTGCCCCAACAATGCCGCATGCACTGCCGAGCGGGTCAGCTTCCATCCATTTCAAACCAAATACATTACCAGACCGTTGCAGCTAGCATAGGCTGACTCTACTCTAACGAAGTGAAACTAAGCTCTCTGACAACATCTATAGTCTCGAAGAAGTTTCAAAGTGTGTAATTATAAAGGCTATATTAAAGTGATATTACAAGGCTTGAGACCATTCATCAAATTTACAAATTAACTTATATTTGTAGGTCATGACACACTCACAATCATTACAGAAAATAGGACAGCCACTTCTCAACCGTTCCAGCAGATGCATTACATTATCTATTGAGTATGGACAAAACTCTTTGTGCCGGCTGGGGTGGCCGAGCGGTTCTAGGCGCTACCGTCTGGAACCATTCGACCGCTACGGTCGCAGGTTTGAATCTTGCCTCGGGCATGGGTGTGTGTGATGTCCTTAGGTTAGTTAGCTTTAAGTGGTTCTAAGTTATAGGGGACTAACGACCTCAGACGTCCCATAGTGCTTAGAGCCATTTGAACCATTTTTCAAAGCTCTTTGTACTCCTTCTGCTTTGTTTGGGCTCAGTCGTTGCTTTCTTTTCCGTACATTAGCATAAAGACATCATTTCTCATCACCAGTATCGATGTAGGATAGGAATGATCGGTGTCGTTAAGAAACCAACTGATGACGAGCAAGCAGAAATGCACATATGGCCACTAGCTGATTTTTGTGATTTTGGCTTAGAGAATTTAGTACCCATACCCGAAATTTTTGAACTTTTCCCATTACACGCAAATGTCACGCGATGATGGAATGTTCACCATTCATCACATTCGCCAGTTTTTGAGAACACTGGCGTGGATCATTACGGATTAATGCGTTTCAACGATCTTCATGAAACCCCAAAGGTCATCCTGAGTGGGGAGTGTAACTAATGACGAAACGATCCTGCTTAAAATGAAAAAAAAAAAAAGATATTTTCTTAGCGAGACCTGCCCAATGGCATTATCCCCCTATATGGAGCAGACGTTTCTGGCTAACCAGCTGCTGTAACCCGTCTACTGAATTCAGGCAGGAGAATATCTAGGAAATGTTCCGTTATCTCCACTTAGCACTCCATTTTCTAACGTTCACAACTCCACTTACTACCTCCAGACGAAGAAACGGCATTATGTAAATTCA
This sequence comes from Schistocerca serialis cubense, assembly GCF_023864345.2. Lineage (NCBI taxonomy): Eukaryota > Metazoa > Arthropoda > Insecta > Orthoptera > Acrididae > Schistocerca > Schistocerca serialis. The sequence goes on along the minus strand of NC_064642.1, from coordinate 101,941,506 downwards.
AATAGCTATAGTGAAACAAAAATAAAAAATAACCGTCCATAAATAAACTCATAGCAACCAGAATACCAACAAGAGAAACAGAAATGCTATGAAAGCAAGCACCAACCAAATACTACCGTTATTGCCCTTTATGTTCCCTCGTATGAGGTTTGTTGAGTATAGCGCTGACATAAAGTATTCTGGGTCCTCGTCTGGAACATGTACTAATTTTCTCGAGTATCTAAAGGCATCTCCGCCTTAAAAATCAGTAACATCACTTTATGAGAAATAAGTGTTTGAATATTTCTCAAAATATCTTCGGAAACCATCCTGTTCCTTATGGAAGGACTCCAGATTGAACAGTTTCCTTCTAAGTCTCTCCTTATAGCTTATCCATTACGTAGAAACTAACGCTCTTTAAACTGTTAATAAGTTTGACGAAGTTCTGTCGCGTCCATGACCCAAGGTGCTGCACACCTTGTATGTAGCCTGTCGTGGAACGGATCTTTTGTTGTGTAGTCCAGGACTGCAGTAGCATACCCTTAAAAGCCGTTATGAACAAAACGGAATGTGGTGTAGGTTTATCCGGCAAAGAGACTTGAAATTGTCTGTGCTTAATTAGACTTTCTGCTGGCAGTACTGAAGACAGTCTGGGTATTAGTCAGACTTCGTCGGTACACGGTTAGGCCATAAATCAAAGGAATTCTTTCCAGTACCGTACATCGTGTGATATGCGGCTGGACGGCTTTGATTATCACAAACTTTATCAGCAGATGCTGAGGTTCCCTGAACCCTGTCCCTAACCGCAGACGATTCCTGTTGCGCTGTGACAATTAGTACAGTTACATGGTCATGTCTTTCGGGCAAATTGTTGTTTGAAACGACATTTATTTTTGCCACTCAGGACTTTGCGATTCACCAGAACTGTCTCCCTCAGACACTGCAGCTGTGAATGTTTCACTTACAGCTCGTTCTGAGTCTGAATTTAATTTTTTCATTAATTTCTACATCTTCCTGTGAAAGACATTCAAAAGTCTTCAACAATGTGCCTTAACCTGTCATTATACTGCTTTTTACTTTAGCATCCTCTTCTTCTATAAACCCTATATTCTAACTTCACTACAGCTTCTCTTAGTTGTTTGTGTCCTTTGGTCAAAGCCTATACGGCTTTCGGGTTTCAAAAATGGCTCTGAGCACTACTGCACTTAACTTCTGAGGTCATCAGTCCCTAAGAACTGAGAACTACTTGAACCTAACTAACCTAAGGACATCACACACATCCATGTCCCAGGCAAGATTCGAACCTGCGACCGTAGCGGTCGCGCGGCTCCAGACTGTAGCGACTACAACCGCTCGGCCACCCTGGCCGGCTCGGGTGTCAACAATAAACCTTTTTTAACTGTGAAACATCATCTGCTGAAGTATTAAACTGCACTGACAAACTATTAAAATAGTATAAATTTTTTCTGAACCCCTTCATTTTTTTCTTGTCATTGGCTTCTTGCAATTCTTCTGAAATTCTATTGTTTTGTTTAGATACATTGTTAAACTTCGACTGTTGTTCATTTCTAAGAGCTCTTATGCTTTCCTTAACTCCTTGAAGACTTCGTTAGAAGAACGTAATTGGATCCTTTGGTTAATCACTTATTTGTATATTCCTTTCTCATTAAGTATTGCGCATCGTGACATTTACTTTACATGAAGCTTCATCATGCTCCACAGTTGTATTACATAAAGAAGTGTCTAGGTCATAACAAAATTAACGGAAAATATTATTAGTTAAGACATTTGCGTCACTTTTAGAGCACGATCGTGTTCTAAACTTGGTTATTTTTCTACTTCTATATCAGAAAAGTCGTTTTGTTCAGTGTTAGGATCCATTGTACTGTTTCCTTCCATAGCCATTTTTGGGTTCTTTCCTGTTTTGACCGCAACACGAAATTTAAGCAATAAACTTTTAAAACACTTTTAAAAAAATTGATTTGAAAAAGTATCTACGTGGTAACAGTGCTAGTTAACATTTACTCCTTTTACCCAAATTAACAATGTATCAATGTGTATGTAGTAGGGTGGGAGGTGGTCACCATTACGTGAGACATGTTACCAGAACGACCATATTATGACTAAAAACTGTTGGATAATGAAATTTACCTTGCCTAAAGTTAATATTTTTACTATTAATGGACGGAGATCTCTGTGTCAATAATTGTATGCAGTCTAAGACAAAAAAATAAATAAGCTGTTGATACCTTAAGTGGTTACATGCTGTAATTCTTAATCACAGTTCATGTTAATTTTCTCCGTAAAAATCTTCTTATTTTGCATTGATAGAGAGATTTCTTCCATTTCCATCGTAGTAAACTTCACTGTTCTGTTCGCTTATTGGACATGACACATAAAGATGCAATGCAAGAAATTTACAAGTCGTTCGGCTGTATCGCCATTATAAATCCTGTTTCCTCTTAGGTAAATAATTAAGCATTATTTGTTTCATATGATTAGCATGAAGGGAAGACGGAATTATTATCATGATGGGAACGAATTTATAAATCAGCACAGTCTCTAATTGTTGATCCGAAACATTTCTCTAAATGGATCGTACTTGGATAATACAATTCTGGAGAAACCGCAGGTTCTGTTATGGATCCGGCGATATGCATTTATGGCTACAGCAGTGGCTGCCAACCAGCAGCATCATCGTATTAGTAACACCAGCATCGACTTCGTCCCCGATCACAGTTCGGCAAAACATATTCAGAAGAAGGTTAGGACACAAAATATTAATAATGTTACACGGCATTGATATTCACGTTTAAATCAAAGATCAAAACTGTGCAGCATCATCACATTTTACTGTTAGTGTGGACAGGTAAAGCGCCAAGAGACAAGCGGTACAAGAAGAAGAGCTATCTCGTATCAAAAGTTTTCAGTCAAAAAACGTAACGAAACAGTGAAAGAGAATGCAATATCAATGGCATCTGCCATTTAAGAAGATTCTGGACTTATTTATTTGTTGATTTTCAATGTCCTTTTATAATTCCAACATAACTACTTCAGCCTTTCGTGAATGTGGTGGGGCTATTTCTCCTTTTAGAATATGCGAAAAAGCGTGTTTCAAATCTAAAACTTTGTTCATGTGGTTTGCCCTGTTTCTGAGCGGCCTAAGGCATGCCCTTTACATAAACTTATAATCAACCCCGAAGCAACTGTGTATGGAAAAGTTGTAGGAAAGATATTTGCTGTACAATCCTAAATGCGTAGTCAGTTACTGTCATCATTAATGTAGGCACAATGCACACTCACTTCCATTGGTGTACCTGACCTTTGCTGAGTGGATCCTCTTGAAATATCAGATGCGGTATTAGAAGTACCGGTGATCGTTCGTAGAACTCATCGTGATATGGGGTCACTGTTTGCTGGAATTTGTGTTTGAACAGTGGAACATAAGAGAAAACAGAGGCAGCACAGACACGAGAACAGAGACAGGGAGAGTAATGGCGTAGTTTCAGGGTTGAGCCACGCACGCAGAGCAGCTTCGATATGCAGAGCGTGCAAGGGTCCCCGTCCACGGAACACGGTTAGTACGGCCATCGCACTCGACACACCTGCATTAGATAACGCGGTCCGCCGGGTGAGAAGAGCCAATGCCACGCGAGCAGTAAGTTAACCGAGCCGTTAAGTTCGGAGGGTTCGCCTCTGCAGAGTTCCTGCACGCGGCAAACACTTGGCGTCTTCCGCTCGCTTCCCATTGTTATTTCAAGGGGGCCTGTTGTCTTTTTCCCAGCCGCCCACCAAACACGAATACGCCCAAACACACACACACACACACACACACACACACACACACACACACAGCCACCAGGCGCCACTTTTCGCGTGACGAAGTATTTGTGGTGGGCTTAGTTACCGGCGTTCTGCCCTGTTTATTCGGCGCCATTTCACGTTACGCCAGCTTTTACTGCGATGCCGAATTGTTGATTCGGCAGCAGGAAAAATATCGGTGGGCCAGCGCGGCTGGACCGGCACGCATTGCACTGTACTCACGTACGCACGAACAGACACGCTCACACGTTCACCCACCCCTTTGTATACAGCGCGGAGGGTCAAAGTGCGGGCATCCGACCGAGGTGCCACAAGCCACTACGCGGGTGTAGATTTGTAGACACACTTTGCGGGATAATCCAGGCGAGTCTGCTGTCATTAGATGCAGATACTGTCAATTGTCAGCGGACCTCAATGAAGCATTTCCTTCGTGCACCATCTCCAATTCTTCTTAACTAAGCTGATTTAGCCTAATAACATGCATCTTTGTTAGTAAACAGTCAAAAATTACAGTGTTGTTTTCAAAATTCTATTCATACTTCTGTTTAATTAATCTGCTTATTTGACCAAGGAAACACGAATTTACAATATTGTATCCAATGTCCTTTACTCTAACTCCTCTTAAAATTGTAATGGATTCTCTAATAGCTTGAACTTTAATCAACAGTCAACAAAATATATGATCGTACAGCTACGAGTATGACGGAATTTTCAGGCTTCGACTTCGCGGGAAATGAGTGCTTTATAATGAGAAGGCAGTTGCATTTTCCACCTTGACTGTTATGCAGCGACGAAATAAGCCGATCGCGTAACCTACACAGCCTGTCAAAAATGTGAAGCACCCAGAAATGGAGGAGGAAACGAAATGAAATATTACACTGAAAGTTACCCTGGCATGGGATGCCAGAATGAAATTTAACACTCCGGGTGACTATATAAAAAAGTTTGATTAAGAATGTATGCAAAATCTAATTTACTAACATTATTTATTTTCCCAAAAAACAAAGACTCACATAATCTATGCAAAACAGGTTATGATAGAATATTGTACGCAACTAACAGGTGGTTTAAGAACACAATGGGCAAGTATCCTGGATGGCAGAAGTGAGTCAAGTACTCTGGCCCTAAAAATGTGGATAACGCAATTTGAATGGATCTAACGCTGACCAGACTTTGATCGATAATCTACAGAAGTCTGTATAGGTGCAGCTGAGAGCAAGTGGCGATTGGGATTTGTACGCCCTGACAAGGCCGGAGCAGCAGTACGTTACCCTGTTTGCTTCGTGCAGTGATGTAACTAGTAGAGATGGGGGATCCGCTCCTGAACTAATTCATAGAGTTGTATCTTTCAAAGGAGTGAACAATCAGTGATTCAGAAAAAAGGAACGGTAGCTCCAAACGTTTCCCACAGTCACAGCAGAGAGACAGAGAGAGAGAGAGAGAGAGAGAGAGAGAGAGAGAGTCGGAGCAGACCAGTGGGGCCTCTGCTGGTCAGAGCACACTGCACGCCACACAACACAGCCAGCGCCGGCCTCTGCCCTGCTTCTGCCTTGGCTGCCTGCATTGTGCAGTGCCCCATTGGATATTGTGTTTCACATACGCCGTGCCCTCTCTGGGCTTCCTCTGCCGCGTGCAGTGCCTGGCGCAGCTTAACTTAGCATCGCACTCCGTCGGCGATCGTTTCAGTCGCACGTCCTGCCCTCTGGGCAGTTGATGCGAGCAACAGGACAGAGAGCCTCCTAGCGGAGAACATAAGAACTACTTGCAACAACCTGCTCGCAAGAGAACGGACGATCTGCCTCCGAGCGGGTGAATGGTGGCCGTTCACCGCTCCCCCCACCCTCGGAACTCGCCCGCTCAACGCTCACCCCACCGTTCTCGACTCTAGCCAGAGCATTGAGCAAAGCAACTCAGGTGTCAGTCTGGTCTCTGCGGTCTTAGCTCGCGCAGTAATACAGCTCACAGCTCGACCTGCTTGACTCAGCGCCTCTGCATCAGAGTTTGTCTCTACTGGAGATCGTTCTTCATAGTAATACCGTTATGTATATTACATAATTATGTTATGTATGCATCATTTGTTTTTATTTTATTTTTATTTGCTTAAACTGATCAGATTAGGTTCCTGACGGCTCCTCTTACTATAGGATTTTTTATTATCGTCACTCGAATTTACACTTTAATTATGAGCGAACCGATAAACATATAGCAAAAGTGATACACCAATATTTTCCTTGTTTTATTCTGCGGAAGGCTACTCGTATATGCAGCACTTTGGTCTTACAGTCAAATTTATATATTTTTTTCTTATTGTAGTACGGATTTTGCGATTTTAGGCATCTTCGGAAGGAAATGTTCACTATAAAAATTTATGGCTTGCGATGTATTTGTACGAGGTTAATGATATTTCAATACATTATAGCCAAATATATTGTTAATGTAAATCTCAAGTTGCAACATTTTCCGATCACCCAAAAAACCACGATAGTGCAAAATAAATCAGTAATCGAACACTTTGTCATACCGTGGAAATTTCAATAAAAGGATCAAATAAGATCAAAATACAGGTTTAGTACTGGAATAAACCAAGTTTAAAGGGCAATGTGCCTTCCATTTATTTTCTGTTGTGAATGAGTGGTGAGTCATGAAAAAGAGTTAGTTCATTTCAGGGAGTGAACAGTTCTGATCCGATTTCTGAAAAGAACAGTTTTGCCCATCTCTAGTAACTAGCAGCTCGCGAGATGTGTGCGGCGGAGGCGAGGCGTAAGGCAGCACCTGTGAATCGACTGCGGCCACGAAAGAAATGCTAAATCTCACAGGCTAGCGATCAGGCAGACGGACCGAAATTTACTCTCTACCAAAGCCCGGAAATTATGGTGATTTCAGTGTGTGACACAGCCATTCGATGGTCGTAACAAGGACTGATCTGGTTCACTTATATGACAGAGCACACAAGGATGCCAAACGTCACGACTGGTAAACCAAAAACTAATAAGTGAGCCCTCAGCAAATGAATACTCCGAGACGTTTGAAGTCACACTGTCAGTACGTTGAGAACTTCACCACAGGCTCCGCAGTCTAGCTACTCGCAAGTGAAGTCAGTCTTAGAACAGGTCCCAAGTACCAACCACTTATGCCACAGCTTTGACCAGAAGTTGCTTCCCAGACTGAAGTCCAGAGCCTGAGTGCCTCGCACCTCTCCAGATAAAACAAATTCCGTTTTTTCGCAAAGTGTACGAACGATACTGCCTTCTACCCGTCTTGAGCCAATCACAGGGCTTTAGAGGCGCTAAATCTCCCCTCCTACAAACTAATGTCGAACCAGCGCAAGAGTTATGAAACCTGCATCTCTGGAAAAAAAGAAACCGCCAATTACTGGCGTTTCAAAGTTTTCATGGTGGGAGAAGACGCTTTTTTCTCCGAAGTCGCGTCGGTTCCCACAGCAACAAGCAAGCAGATACAATCTAAAAGATCTTTATCTAAGTTGCCTGTTCCTTGGGGCATGTTAGTCCTAGCTATGACGTGCTATGAAGATTGTGTCTCTAAAGGTTTTTGAGATGCCAGAGTTTCTTATACGACCGAGGCTGCCGACGGAAGTGGGTCACAGGCCTATTTGCAGTATTGGAGAACACGAAACTTGTCAATTTTTATTTGGCGTGGCTCTGTACACAAAGCCCAGTTTATGACTACACTGTGTAGACGCATCCCTTCAGTCTGTCGCCCACAGCCCAGCCTTCGTCTGGCGGCAATGTGGGTATAGTGGCATTGTTGTGCCAGAGACCTGTCTTGACTACGGGCTGCTCTGTCTGCTTTGTACGGCTGTGGGCCTGTCCGGCAGGATTTACTGAGGGATGGGCTCACCGCGACTTGCTTTCAACTCCCAACATGCCGTTTCTACGAACTAAGAACCATAAAATAACCTCATGCTTTTAGCTCAATACTAGGCTCAATCAACACCCACTCAGGCCATTAACTTTCCAGAGTTGTAGCAAAATCTCTATGAAAAATAGGTGAGAGAGTAACTCGTCCTCACTCAACACGTTTATGTTATGGCAGTGATTACAAAAGCGAGTCAGTTTTGAAAACAACTTGGCACTATGAGCCTACTTAGGAATATGATGTTGCTAGCCTCTCTGATGTGGATGCTTACACTCATTGGCTTGGGGTTTCTTTACTGAGGCCAGATGGCTCACAATTGTTGTAACTGGGACTTGATACCCTGGACCCTGGAAATGGGGCAGAGTTGACGTCTGATCTGATTCCACATTCTCCTATGTTTTATTGAAAACGGGTGTGGGGATCTCTCTCTCCATGAGAGTAGCCCAACACGCTGGCACTTTATAGGTGCAGGTGCCATATGGGGACGAGCAATGTGATGTAAGAAAGTGATACCACAACACTTTCCCTTGGGAGATAACTCATGGAAAAGCAGGTTGTCCGTGAAATACCACTGTGCCATCAGAGATCCTTCAGTCACACCAGGCCTGATCTTAAGTCATACCCAAAGCACCCCATGTCATGATACAAGTGTAATATGACGCTAGGGTAATAAAGCTGGGCCTCTACAAACAATGGAAAAATGATACCTCTCAGCAGGTCTTCTATGATGGTCAATACGGGTGGTAGAAAACAACGATTCACATCTGAAAACAATGAGACGCCATGTTGTGTACATAGTTCCGCGTAGTCAGCGCGTACACAACTTTCCCACTAGAGCGCACCCCGCTAAGCACAATAGCGCAGGCGCAGTGCTCGTCCGTCTCCGCACTACGAGATGGCGCTGTCTTGGACCAAATTCTGCTTCCGCCGATCCGCGTATTAATATGTAACACAGCCAATGAGATTGCTGCTAACGTAGAAACTTTTCTCCTCGCGGATCACACTCACGCAGTGATACCTGAACGCGCGAGGTATTATAACGAGTGTACAGACCCCCGACCAGTCAGTCTGCATCAGTCTGCATTAGTCTGCATTAGTCTATAGTCAAGTTTCAGTCTGCGCCTAATAAGATCATCATATTCCTGTACATAGCCATGAAGAGAAATGTATAGACACTTTGCCAAGTATCAGAGATATGTGAGAATAAGATTAACGTACCAAGACCAAAGGAACTTCAGATTGTCAATTGTAAATAGCATCCAGAACCAAGTTAAGTAGTTTTTAGGCTTGTTATTATTTTAATACATGTGTGTGAAAATTAATCAAGTTCTGTTTAAAGTTGGTCATCGTCAAACTGCTACTCTAAGCAAGTGCCATTTCTATCGTCTGACCTAACGGCAGAAGATAAACACGCCGCGATAAGACCACGAGACATATTGCTGACACTCGCCTACTTCGTTAGAGCGACTTGTCAAATAATCTGATGGTGTGTGTACCGAAGGTCTTACAGTACGCACACCACACGCCGATCATCAGCTGTTCATGCTTCCACCTCATGTCACCACTTAAGATGTAGCCATTTGTTTTGTGGCGTTAACGGCAGCCTACGCATTGGACGATAAGTTCCTAGTCGGCTGCTCCTACTCCGTACCAATGGTGCGGGATTATACCGAACGCTGCAGTGATTCCATTACTTGTTCTCAGATAGCAAGTGAAGATTTGAAGGGCGTACTCCCTTGTGGCGATGAAACGTGGCCGATTGGAATCTTGACAGTGAGTATGACACCGCTTAAATTCCAGTAACCCCAATATTAAATCACATTGGAATGCCGAAAGTATGTCCCCAATGACCGCTCTTTCATACTCTGTCAGTTGCTTATAAGGCTGTCTCACATGATTATGTGACATCTCCGAGCCCTTCACACTGATTACTCAACATCGCACAACGTTCGTGTCCTTTACATAATGCTACTCCAAGAATAAGTACAAGCACGGATTTGGGGAATTCTTGTAAATTTCGCGCAATCATGGCTGGAAGTTAGAAGTTAAGGGACTGCTTTCGACATGGGATGGCAGATGTGGGCAATATTGATATTTTTCATACGATTATACGAGGCAGGTTTACGACACTGATCACAGACGAGAAGGACCGGACCAGCGGACGCTGTATATAAACGTGAGGTAATCACGGCAGCACAGGGCACTTACATGTTGCCAAGAACACAGACGTTGCATTTACAATAGTACCTAGTGACCTGTGTGTAGGGGTCGAAGCGAGCTGGGGAAAGCTGACGTTGTAATAATGAAAGACCACTCCACTTCTCCCCGCCAGAGGAACTACGAGGGTAATCCCAAAGTAAGGTTCATATTTTTTTTATAAGTACATACACCTGGTTATTTCTACAATGGTTTACATCAGTTTGCAGCTTGAACATTTAGCAATTTTAGACATAATCACAATTTCTGTCGATGCATTTTTGTAGACGCTGTGGTAGTTTTTGTTGCCCATGTCATACCACTCACCGTCATGCTGTTCAGAAAGTTATGAACCTCTTCTCTCACCTCGTCGTCGGGGCTAAATCGCTGGGAGGACAATTAACGTTGACAGGTGCTGTGAGACTCTGAAAAAACTCAAACGGGCAATTCAGAACCGTAGAAGAGAAATGTTGAGCAAGGGCGTACACTTTCTCAATGATAACGCTCGCCCACACATCGCTCGGCAAACCGTTGCTCTCCTGCAACAGTTTCAGTGGAACATAATCACCCACTCACCCTATAGTCCTGAGTTGGCGCCCAGTGACTATCACCATTTCTCTAGGTTAAAAGAACATTTGGCCGGAATGTGATTCAGCTCCGACGACGAGGTGAAAGAAGAGGTTTATAACTTTCTGAACAGTATGGCGGCGAGCTGGTATGACATGGGCATACAAAAACTACCGCAGCGTGTGTGGTGTCACCGCCAGACACCACACTTGCTAGGTGGTAGCCTTTAAATCGGCCGCGGCCCATTAGTATACGCCGGACCCGCGTGTCGCCACTGTCAGTGATTGCAAACCGAGCGCCACCACACGGCAGGTCTAGAGAGACTTACTAGCACTCGCCCCAGTTGTACAGCCGACTTTGCTAGCGACGCTACACTGACAACTACGCTCTCAATTGCCGAGACGATAGTTAGCATAGCCTTCAGCTACGTCATTTGCTACGACCTAGCAAGGCGCCATAGCATTTGATATTGAGATTATAACATACCGTCAAGAGCGATGTACACCAATTGTGGATTAAAGTTAAGTATTATATCAACTACGTACTTTATTTGCTACTATTAATTCCCGTAACTGTTCCAGACCTCGCGCCAGCCTGCGTGAGCTTAAGCGCGTGCGTTTCGGCTTCCTCTCATTGTGACTTGGCTGTCTTGCCAAGTCACAACAGCGTGTACAAAAATTCATCGACAGAAATTGTGTTTATGTTGAAAATTGCTAAATGTTCAAGCTGTAAACTGATGTAAACCATTATAGAAATAAACAAGTCTATGTACTTATTAAAAAATAGGGGATCTTACTTTTGGGATTACCCTCGTATGTCTGGGACGTAGGGAAAAGGCGTAAAAGTAGGTGAGCCTGGAGCCTCAAAACAGGTCGTTGTGTCGCCATTCTGTACATATTTAGAACCAGAGAGAATGATGATTGTTCAAGTTGCAGGCCAAAGACGACGACTTTCTGGTGATGGATATCGGCGGCCAACCGGCTTGCTGAATCTGCTTCTACTCTCCGCTGCGCGGACGCGCCATAGCTGTGGCGGGGTAGTCCGCACTTTGGAGCAGTACCGGCGTATGGAGTGACAGGCCTGCTGGCCTCCGCTCACTGGGGGACATCGTCCAGCAGACTGGAAGCTGGCGTCAGCAGCGGTTGGGTAGGGGTACGAGCTGCTCTGGATGGGTGGCCGAAGCTATTAGGACTCACTACAACGACGGCGGACGGCTGTTTCCCTTCGACACACTACATGGGGTCAACGAGCTGCTCTTGAGGAAACAGTCAGCCGTGTTGCTGGCATGAGTAGGAGCGCTACATCCGCAAGGCTGGACGACTGGATGCTGATGCAGCAGACTCCGGCATTCGCATTGGTGATGACCTATGCACTCACGCCGTTCTGCACTTTCACTGGGATCAGTGAAAGCCAGCTATTTAACTGCGATGCAATAAAGTTGATGACACACTTCCGTGGTTTCTCTGCATGTTTCAGCGTGAATCACCCTACTCCTGTCTGTCATTGTGACATAATATAGCCCCTGAGCACGGGTGTGAGGGCGAGAGGAAGGGGGGTTGTAACAATTCAGCGTAAGGAGGTTGTCGTTTCACTTTCTAACACAATACGTTGTGTCACAACTTGTTCGTCCCCGTACAACACCACATTAGTGTGAGAGTTCTCGTTTTGGTGAGAGGAGAGTGAGGCACCGGCACATGCAGGTTGGGTGGTACTAGCTCAGAAAAATATTGTGTAGCGAGTCTAAGTTTTATTTATCTTATTTCTGATGTTTGATTTCATTGTCAGATTTAGTTTTCTCAGCTAGGGTAATTAAATGCCGTGTGGCTAGGGCCTCCCGTCGGGTAGACCGTTTGCCTGGTACGAGTCTTTAAAGTTGACGCCACTTCAGCGACTTGCATGTCGATGTGGATGAAATGATGATGATAATGACAGCTCAACACCCTGTGCATGAGCGGAGAAAATCCCCGACCCAGCCAGGAATCGAACCCGGGCCGTTAGGCATTAACATTCCGTCGCGCTGACGACTCAGCTACCTGGGGTGGGCTGAGCTAGGGTACAGGAGGTTTACTGCTAGGTTAGTAAAGCCACAGGAACCTGTGGACTTACCTTTGTTTAGAGATAATGGTGGACGTGATAATTTAGTGTGAGATGTTCATTTTTCAGTTTGTCTGGGCAGGAGTTTCCGTGTACCGAAACTGTAGGAAGTGTTTGTTTTGTATGTAGGCGTACTGGTCATCTGTCTAGCAGTTGTACTGAGTGTGGATGGGCGACGATTCGCCAGAGGAGTAAATCGGCGATTACATCTTTTTGTAGTATTAATTGGCAGTTTGTTATTTGACTTTTTTTAAACATTCAGTTGAAGTAAGGCGGTTGTTCAATTCGTATAATGGTGGAAACATGTCCCACTACCTCAGATGCAGTTGCTACCGTAACTCAGCAAGCGCAAACGTTAACAGAGCAGTTTGAGGGCATGAAACAGAGAAATTTCTAACGTAGTCGTGAGTTTGAGATGCAATCATAATCATGGGAATGAAAGTCTGGATTGAGAGTGCCTTCTGTTCTTTATGACCCAGCATTGGTCGCACTGATTAATCCCTTCCTGGGCGAGGCAACGGAGAACGTGACAGTTCTCGTTAATGGCGGGAGACACAAAGCACGTATTGTCTACCAGAGACATTGAGTATAGCACGTACGTACCAGGAGTGAGCCGCTGGGTTGAGCCAACTGCATCAAAAGCAGAACAGTGCGCGATTTTTGAGGGAGAAATTAAGTATGTTGTTGATTCAGCAGAACCTGCCTGTGGAATCGCTCTCGGATAGAATCCATAAGCTAAATGCAAAGTCATGTATACAGATCCCCGATTGCAGAAGCTAATAGAATCCTGTTACAGGAGGCAGGAAACAGAGTGGTGAATTTTTTTTTTTTTTTTTTTTTTTTTTTTTTTTTTTTTTTTTTTTTTTTTTTTTTTTTTTTTTTTTTTTCGTAGTATACTCGCGAGAGTAGAGACTGAGAACGCAGAAGACTCAGAGCCAGCTTTTAGAATCGAGGAGGTGGATATGGCCACAAAGCAGAGAGTGGACCAACGGCGTGTCCGCCTCTGAAGCCATGTGTTATACATATGGTCGGGTGGGTCATGTAAGTAACCAGAGCGCTATGCGTGTGGCATGGTGGGCCAACGCGCATTTAGATGTACGAAGGATGGAAAGCAGCGTCAAGGGAAACAGCCATTAAACGCAAACGAGGTAGCTTCAGCCGTTGGAAGGCAGTCCCGATAAACGGTAACACGGCACAAGTTAGTGCAAAAACGGAACGCAGCTTAGCGTGCTTACTAGGTGAGATTTTTGGTGAATACAGGTGCAAATGTGTCCATTATCATTCTAGACCTCGTGGAAAAGAGGAGACTAGGGTATCCACAGCATAAGTTACGTATGGTTGGCGTTAATAAACAGGAATCGTTGGGTACGGCCGTACATAAGCTTTCGGTCGGGTAAACTAAGTTCAGCGAATACATGGAGGTGCTGCCACGTGTAGGTTAAGGTTATTCAGTGGTTCTCGGGTTATGCTTCCTCGACAAATATCACGAAAAAATTGATGTTTTGCAACACACAAAGTGGTTCAAATGCCTCTGAGCACTATGGGACTTAACATCTGAGGTCATCAGTCCCCTAGAACTTAGAACTACTTAAACCTAACTAACCTAAGGACATCACACACATCCATGCCCGAGGCAGGATTCGAACCTGCGACGCACAACTGAACTCAGTGGGACTTTGTTTCAATTTGGAGAAACTGTTGCAACTGAGGCAATGGTGCAAGGTTCACCTATAATGGGGGTGAGGTCATCTAAACTGTGTACATTTTCTACAAAGGTCGATTAGCAGGAAAAGATAGCAGCAAGTATGGGAAAGACAGTGTGGGTTTCAATGGATACCGATTTGGCCAGGAAAAGAATATATGTGGTTGAACCACTCTTAAGCAGTGAAGAGTTGGATAGTTCACATCGTTTTATCCGCAGGGCTTTAGAGTATGTGAGTGACATTAATGGGGAACAGATGATTCTGGTCCATGTGGATAGCTTTGGGGAAGGGGAGGTGACTCTGTCAAAGGGTGCAATAATAACAGTCACTTGGAAGATAAGGACTTCGACACATCGAGCGTAGACGAAAGCTACAAAGAAACCGTCGATACGGAAGTGTTATGAGGGAACGAAAGTAATTTATTTGAAGGAAACTGATCGAATAGCTATCAAGTACTTGTTGTTGAGGTTAAGTAATCTATTTTGTTCTGACACAACATTACGTACCAACAAGGGATAATTTTCCAATTTATTGGAAGCCATACTGTATTGCAAAGCTGTCGCAACCATTAGTAGAAGAATTTACAAATTAACAACTACGGGTTGGGATTATAGATCTGAGGGGCAGTCCCTGGAACAAAAATACTGTTATCGTGCCAAAGAGGTCTGCGAACGGAACATGGAAATAGAGATTTTTCTGTGACTACAGATATCAAAATGCCCGAACAATTTCAGAAACTTATCCAATACCAAACACGAGGAAACCTTAGACAATCTGGGTCAGTGTCGGTCTTTTACAACTATAGACCTCATGAGCGATGGCCATCAATTGGAAGTGGCGCCTAAAGATAGGTTGAAAACAGTGTTTACCGTCGAATGATTCCATTACAAACGCATGCCATTTGGACTAACGAAAGCACCGCCTACTTTCCAGCGTCTCTTAAAAGACTCACTGAGAGGATTAAAGATAAAAAGTTGTTTGGTTTATTACGTTGACATAATTGTCTATTCAGAGGAATTACTGGAGCACGTGAGACGTTTGTAGGATGTATTTAGTAGACTACGATCGGCATGTTTGACATGAAGTGTGGACAGGTGCCACTTGGCGCAAACTCAGATAAACTATCGGGGGTACACGATTAGTGATTGTGGCGTACAGACCACACACGCATCCCGAGCAGACAGCCGGAGAACGGTCAGACAAAGAGAAAGAACTTGGGGAACAGACGACATTTTAAAGCTGAAACAAAATATTCGCCTTTCGAGGCTAGAAAACAGAGACACCTTCTAAACAACACAGCGACATGTGACTAGAATTGACAACTTAGAAGGTGCGACAATCCGCTATCCGACGAGCGAGCAGACAGACAGACTTTTGCTGAGATCAGCTAATGTACTAACAGACATTAAAAAACTGACTGCACAAGAAGGGGTGAAAATCTCATTCTAGAAAATGTATATAAAGACTTAAGGGGGCCAACGGACGAATATAATTCGTTTACAATTAAGAGGGATCTAAATGTTTTGTATACACCGGGCATTCATTAAACCCTTACAACTGAATGCAAAAAACCGGACACTGGTTACTACTGAGATGCATAAACTAGTAGATGAAGTACACGTGGACGAGGTGTGCTTGCAGGAGCCCTACACCAGGAATGGCATACTATGAGTTTTTTACCATAAACAAATAATCGTAACAGGTACATCCAATGCGAAGGCTGCGGATGTCCTCACAAATCGAAACTTTACAGTTACACAGATAGCTCACCTATGTACCGAACACCCCGTAACAGTGGAAATAGTGAACGGAGGCAGGAAGTAGGTTATTGCGTCGTTTTATGCGTGGTATTCGCATGATATTGAATCATATCACAGTTACGTCAGGGACGTCGCATATATCAATAACAGAAACTTACTAATAGCTGCAGACATAAATGCTAGGTCAACTATATGGCTCTCTCACACAACGGACGACTGGGTGCTCCAAGTCCATGATGTGCTAACTGAACACAACAGTCCGGATGAGCCAGCCACCTACATAGCGTCATCGGGAGCCAGCAGCTGGACTGACATAAAATTTGCAAATGCAAATGCACTTCCACTTATAACGGGGCTGGAGGTCAAGGGTGGCGCTGCTCATAGCGGTAACTCTATCATGAAGACAGACACACTAATGTACACACCTACACAGGTCAGACGTCAGCGATTGTCATTTTATAATGCGGACTGGGAAAAACTGAGATGATTGAGGCCTTCCCCCTACATGCAGTTCAGGGGTCAATGGATTATAAAGCACATATTTTGAGTGACTTACTACAAAAAGCACAAAGGGCTGTAATTTCGACCGCTGACACAGGACGAAAGTTAAACATATCATGGACTAGAAGACTAAAAAGGTTGCGCAAAGATGCAAGAAACTAACGGAAACGGTATCAAAGGGCTACAACAGCAAGGGCAGAGATGTCAGATTCATACATGTCACGGAAGCGAAACAACGCTACAAACAAGAGTTACAAAAAACACGAGAACATGGAACACACACATGCAGAAACAGCTCCAGACTAACATTTGAGAGGAAACCTTCAGAATACAAACGGAGCGTCTGAAAGCGCCGCTAATCTTAGCAACGCTGAAACGAGACGACGGTACCATAGCAGAGCGATGGAGAAGTTCTGAAGAATTCCTGCTAAGCAAACTCCTCCCCGATGACAAGCAACAATCGGATGAACAGGTTCATACTGGACAACTAAACTTAATGAAATCATGCTAGGAAGATGGTACCGTAATTATTCCCTTAGCATTTGAGGAGGTAGCCCTTGCGAATGGCAAACTAAAGAACAAAATATACCCTGGGCCATTTTGGTTGACTTCCGGAAGGCGTTCGATACAGTTCCGCACTGTCGCCTGATAAACAAAATAAAAGCCTGCGGAATATCAGACCAGCTGTGTGGCTGGATTGAAGAATTTTTAGCAAACAGAACACAGCATGTTGTTCTCAATGGAGAGACGTCTACAGACGTTAAAGTAACCTCTGGCGTGGCACAGGGGAGTGTTATGGGACCATTGCTTTTCACGATATATATAAATGACCTAGTAGATAGTGTCGGAAGTTCCATGCGGCTTTTCGTGGATGATGCTGCAGTATACAGAGAAGTTGCAGCATTAGAAAATTTTAGCGAAATGCAGGAAGATCTGCAGCGGATAGGCACTTGGTGCAGGGAGTGGCAACAGACCCTTAACATAGACAAATGTAATGTATTGCGAATACATAGAAAGACTTTATTGTATGATTATATGATAGCGGAACTAACACTGGAAGCAGTTACTTCTGTAAAATATCATGGAGTATGTGTACGGAACAATTTTAAGTGGAATGATTATATAAAATTAATTGTTGGTAAGGCGAGTACCAGGTTGGGATACATTGGGAGAGTCCTTAGAAAATGTAATCCATCAACAAAGGAGGTGGGTTACAAAACACCCGTTCGACCTATACTTGTGTATTGCTCATCAGTGTCGGATCCGCACCAGGTAGGGTTGACAGAGGAGATACAGAAGATCCAAAGAAGAGCGGCGCGTTTCGTCACAGGATTATTTGGTAAGCGTGATAGGGTTACGGAGATGTATAGCAAACTCAAGTGGCAGACTACAAGAGAGGCGCTCTGCGGTGTAGCTTGCTGTCCAGGTTTCGAGAGGATGCGTTTCTGGATGAGGTGTCGAATATATTGCTTCCCCCTACTTATACATCCCGAGGAGACCACGAATGTAAAATCAGAGAGATTCGAGCGCGCACGGAGGCTTTCCGGCAGTCGTTCTTCCCGCGAACCATACGCGGCTGGAACAGGAAAGTGAGTTAATGACAGTGGCACGTTAAGTGTCCTCCGCCACACTCCGTTGGATGGCTTGCGGAGTATAAATGTAAATGTAGATGTAGATGGTATCCATTCCGACACCGAAAATTATCGTTCCACGGACTGTTCCATACCTGACGCATGTACTCTTCGAAGCTGGGACGCTTACCTGCGATCTGGAAAACAGCAAATTCCGTCATAATTAAAAAGTCAGAGGACAAGGATCCTGCTTTGATCCAAAAAACGTGTAGACCTATATGCTTAATTAACACCTTGGCTAAGGTCCACGAACGACTTTTGTGCGACTACTTGGAAAAGCACAGGGAGCTCCTTGGCCTTCCCCGTACCAGTTCGGTTTCAGGGCGGGAAAATCTATAGATGACGCCCTAAATAAGGTGTTATTCACTGTTAATAACACAGAAAACAAATAAGCATTGCTATTCTTACAGACATTTCAGGCGCTTTCATTTATATCTGGTGCCCAGCAGTGTTTGAAAGACTCAGAGAGATGCAGGTACCTAAGGCCACCTACGATAGCCTCTCTACGACTACAGCCAAAATAGGGTGGTTGCATGGCCCGTAGGAAATCACAAAGTAGTGGAAAGAATCATCAAATGTTGCCCGCAAGGATCAATCTGTGGCCCCGTGTTTTGGGATATCGCCTTTGAACCGCTCCTACATCACTGGATGCGGATAACAGTGAGAACGGGGCAATAGCATATGCAGATGACCTTCTGGTGGGGGGTCTCCGCGAACTCAGGAGAGCGATTTGACCACCGGTTAACACAGCCACTCACAAGTACAAGCCAGTAATGCAAACATAATAAACTTTAGATGGCTCTACACAAAACAGTTTGTATACTACTCAAAGGGACACATAAAGTAATTCAATCATACTACACGACATTAGCATTCGCAGGCAACGGAAAACACGATATAATGGTGTGCAACTCCACGAACGACTGTCCTCTGACGAACACATGAGAACAACGACTGACAGGGCTTCCAAGGTCATGTACAAGCTGGC
The DNA here is from genome assembly GCF_023864345.2 of Schistocerca serialis cubense. Classification (NCBI taxonomy): domain Eukaryota; kingdom Metazoa; phylum Arthropoda; class Insecta; order Orthoptera; family Acrididae; genus Schistocerca; species Schistocerca serialis. Next base: position 101,922,389 of record NC_064642.1, on the reverse strand, counting down.
CAGGCTCAGCGCAGCACACTTCAAGGTACCATCACGCACATTGAGAACTTACTGTTGGGCGCTCTTTGTCTGTGGTCTGCTTAGCAGCCAGAGCATGGGCCCACCGAATACGTCTGGTGACGAATCGGAACATCGTCCACCTAGGGCAGAGAAGTGCCCTGCTGAGGCTGTCTGGACCTATCAACACGACATCACTGGAACAACTCTGTGTGGTGCTTGGAACCTACCACATCGACTTAAGCATTCGGATTCGGGCTGCAGTGTACCGGCTGAGGAGAAGGAGACAGGAGAAGCGATCGAGGTTACCGGACAGGACATAACCAGAAGCGCCAACTCTTTACATGACGGGTGGATACCTGACGAACGGAATGGGAGTTAGGCGATAAGGGCCGTAGGGTATATCACTTCTTCCCGGACATCAGGTAATGTCTGAGAGTGAGCCATATCAATCCCAGCCGGGGATTGGTTCACTTTCTAACAGGTCATGGTACTTACCCTGCACACCTCACATGAACAATGCTTCTTGTACAGACGTGGACTAAACGAGCGAGACCTCTCGCCTTTCCATTATGCAGATCCGCACAGCTTTAAAGTCTGCTACACAGCATAACAGGCGAGGCGACGAAGTGCTACCTACATACTATGCGCAGGTGTGAAATTGAAAAACTATCCGAATTTTGTCAGACTGTTTTCAATCATTTGTATGACTGTATTAATGCTGATTAGTGTGTTAAACACAACACGTAAATATAAGATATAAATGAAAGAAGAAACGCCAATTAGTGGTAACTGTACTAAAAAAAATGAATTTCAACTTATCGAGATAACATAACTAATTTAATAAGACAAAGAACCTCAGATCGATACAAATTAGCAAAATATTATGTGCATTCGGCCGCGAAACGGTCTGTGTCAACGTTCAGACCAGTCTTAATGGGCTACCGTTGCTGACGTACCATGAAAGCGTGCAAGTTTAGCAATGCGTGAAGATTCATAACGAAATTCGGTTAAAAATCATTCAGTGCCACATTAAGTCAATTAAATTATTGACAGAAGCGGAAAACGTTGGCAGTAATAAGTATGAAATTCTACAAGATTTTCTTATTTACGTCCACAAGGGCTCCGGTACAGAATAAAGGTAGCAATAAAACGTATTGGGGGCGCAAGAATTTCTTAAAATTGCTTTACTGATAGTCTCTCTGTCTCCATCGAGATTAGAACCAAAAACAAACCAGACCTCCACTGCAGTAGCAAACACGTTTCACTACGCTAGCAGAAAACCCAAGCAAACAGCCCAAACATGAATAAGACGGCAATTTCGCAATGAAAGTGGCAAAATGATCTTCAGTTTCTGTTGCATAGAGCTTTCTGGACTCTAAAACAAGAATTTTCTACCTTTATGTCACTGCTTATGTGACAATCATTCGGAATATTTATCGAAATAACAAAATACTGTTATTAGCGAGTAAATGTAGTAGGATAATTCAGCACCACCCCAGGGAATAAACGGTTACATAGCTACCAAACGTATTCACCAATGTTTCGAATTCTCCATTAGACTCGCCACAGCCAGAAGACGTTCATTGGCTGAAGTGTAAGCTAGGTAGCAATGGGAATGCTCGCACTTGTAAAACGAGGTGTCATTAATACTGGGATCTGAATTACCACGTGTATAGGCATATGGATTTTATATGCGTTCCTGTAAACGTGATTTAGATCGAAAGCGTAGCTACGATTAATATGCTGATGTATCGACTGCAACTAGAACTATTCGAATAAAGAGAAGGGGGAATTATCTATGCGGCCCTCATCTTCAGTAACTATCGTAGCTATTTTCGTTGTTAGGATTTCGTCACCTAAATCGGTAAAAATGGAACCCTACTAGTCTCTCTTTCATGACCGTCTATCTGTCTAGCCAACCCTTAAAACCCGTTTAGCTCGTGTACGTGTAGACATAATAAGCGGAAATGTATCGCACTTCCTGCAGTATACGGTTCGTTGGTGGTGTAAAAAAGTGAGCTTCTATGTCAACGCAGTCTATAAAGATACGGCCGTTTATATAAAGAAAATTTACGAGAGAGGTCAAAAAATGTCTCTAAGAACTATGCGACTAAACTGCTTACGTCGTCTGCTTAGGTTGTCTTCTAGCGTAGTGAAAGGTGTTTGCTACTGCAAGGGAGGTCTGGTTTGTTTTCGATTCTAATCTAGATGCTTTACTATCAGTAAAGCAATTTTAAGAAATTCTCGCGCCCCCAATTCGTTTTATTGCTACCTTTACTCTGTACCGGCGCCCTGTGGATGTAAATAAGAAAATCTTGTAGAATTTCATACTTGTTACCTCCTACTTTTCCGCTTCTGTCAGTAATTAAATTGACTTAAGTGTGGCACTCAATGATTTTTTACTGAATGTCGTTATGAATCTTCACGCATTGCTAAATTTGCACACTCTCATGGTACGTCAGCAACGGTAATCCTGTAAGACTGGTCTGAATGTTGACACAGGCAGTTCCGAAGTCGAATGCGCATAATATTTTGCCAATTCGTAACGATCTGGGGTACTTTGTATTACTAAAACAGTTATGCTATCTCGATAAGCTTAAATTCATTTTTATTAGTACAGTTCATACTAATTAGCGTTTATTCTTTCATTTACATCTTATATTTACGTGTTGTGTTTAACACACTAATCAGCATTAATATAGTCTTACAAATGATTGAAAACGGTCTGACAAAGTTCGGATAGTTTTTCAGTTTCACGCCTGTGCATAGTATGTTGGTAGCACTTCGTCACCTCGCCTGTTATGCTGTGTAGCAGACTTTAAAGCTGTGCAGACCTGCATAACATAAAGGCGAGGGGTCTCGCTCGTTTTGTCCACGACTGTACGTGTGGGGAACTTGGATCCACATAACGCATATTTTTTCACTGCCAGTGATACAGAGCAGCATACCAGACACCAACGCCGAGGACAATGACATGATATGGGTAATTAGAGACATAGACGAGTGGAAGATAATAAATAAATTTCCTGATGATGTCCCAACGAGCGTAGATGAAGAATACAGACAGACACGGCCGTATAACAGAAAACCGCAACACACACGAAGCACGTAAGACAGCAGTTCTAATTCGTGCTCCAACACAGACAGCAGCACCCAAACAGACACTCACTCAAACTGCAAAGACTTTCACCAACTCGTACCACCAAAAACCTCACACAACGTCTAAAATAATTCAAATTGGTTCAAATGGCTCTAAGCCCCCTAGAGTGAGAGTGAGAACTACTTAAACCTAACTACCTAAGGACATTCACGCCCGGGGCAGGATTCGAACCTGCGACCATAGCAGCAGCACGGTTCCGGACTGAAGGGCCTAGAACCGCTTGGCCCCAGCGGAGGGCTCTAAAATAATTAAAATGTGTCAGAGTAAACGGTGTAATTCAATCAAAGCTGTAAACATGTCCTAGCTTAAGTACAAACAGCAATCATACCCATCCCGCCGTCATTATACCACTGTTGGGATGCAACATTTGTAACTGAACACATAGTATATAAGCAACAAGACACATGATATAGGAACTGAAGGTAAACCAATAACCCGAAGAAATAACATAGTTTACACTCACGCACCACTGTGATTTTCACAATGTACGTAATATTTATAGTGTTTTTGTAAATAGTGTTTATAAATCCTAATCCGTAAATTAAATTGTAGCGAACCGGCACTCCAAGACTCGAAGTAGTTCCGTGGCTTTCAACCTGGCTGGCTCCGATAGGGTAACATTTCTCTCTCTCTCTCTCTCTCTCTCTCTCTCTCACTTACTATCCAAGTCTTTCCTATCGTCTATCATCATATCTTCTTAAAATCTGAATACTGTTTGTGTTTTTTCCTTTCAATTTCTAATGTATTTTTAATTTATTATCACTTCTATTGTAATTACTGAAAACAATAATTGCTTTTTGTAATATAGAATATGGTTTGTAATTTCCGTGAGAAACTGTAAATTGAATGACCTGTTATAAAATGTAAGGCAACAGGTCTCTAAATGAGCAATAAATCATATCAAATAAAATCAGTGCTCGAGTAGAATTTCCTACAGTTATTACCCGGAATTTTGCAGGATCTATGAAATGGTCACACTGTTTTCACCAGGACAAGTGGTTACGATGGAGATGGAATGAATGGGGAGTAGGAAAAACTTCAAGGATGACTGTATCATTAGAAGACTGCAGTAGATAGGGAGGATTAGTACTGGCAGGGTTGTATATAGGAAAGGAAGAGTGACAATTGGACCTATCCTTGGGGCACCCCTCCAACTGGACGGAAAATTAGCTACAGGGTTTCTTGATTGTTACATAGTTTTCGTGTTTAGCCAGAAACAATGCAGTTAGACGGATACAACAGACTGATAGTGTATGACACCTGGCATATGGATAGAGAGATGGAAGACGGAGTTTGATGTGTTGTTGGTCTGTGAGGTGAACTAAATGTAGGAACTGGTCATTGTCACAGAAGTTAGGATAGAAGCCTTACAGGCTGCTAAGAATTGAAGAGTTTTGTTAAAGCTGCTTACTGATGCGTTGGTTGGTTGGTTGATTGGGGAGGGACCCAAACAGGGAGCTTGTTGGCCTAATCAGATTAGGGGAAGATAGGAAGGAAGTCGGTCATACTGTTTCAAAGGAACCATCACGGCATTTGCCTGAAGCGATAGGGAAATCACGGAAAACCTAAATCAGGATGGCCAGACATGCGTTTGAACCATCATCCTCTGGAATGCGAGCCCAGTGTGCTCACCTCTGCGTTACCTCGCTCGTTATTGCTGATGCGTTGGGAGAAGTTTCATCCACATATATTGCTAGGGCAGAAGTAAGATTAATGGTTCGATGAAAAGCGATTTTATTGGGGGATATGTTGAGCTTGAAAGGATTACACAGCTGAAGATAAAAACCTTCGTAGAAGGTAGCATTATGAACACTTGGTAAGGTTTCCTAGAAGAAGCAAGGGCTTTCTTTATGAGGTGGTACGTAATGGAACTGTGATTGGGGACCGCATCGTGTTTCTGCTCCATAATGGGTTTATATTGTGAATTGCTAGAGATGTACAAAATTGCTGAGGCTTTAGTGAGCTCTTTCCTGTTGCTTTTTCTCTCGAGATCCTCGGCCCTCATTAAACAAACATCCCGAAACAAAACGCATTAGGCAGTACATATGAGACATCTGTTTATATTTGTTCGTGGTGTGATGGGCATGATAAACGTTCCTTCGAGGCTGGATGTGAAATGTTTCCTTCACTTAGGTTATCAATAAGGCCTTAGTTGTCGTGAAGGAGTAGGTATGGAAATGGAAATGTCGTGTGGCTAGGGCCTCCCGTCGGGTAGACCGTTCGCCTGGTGCAGGTAGGTAATATGCCGTAGGATTGTGGCCAGTGATCAATAAACGCACCTCACAAACGTATATATCCCAGTAGCTTTTGAGGAGAGAGCAGAAATGCGGAAAGAGTACACTGGAGGACTTTCTGACGGGTAGGAACTGTCAGAGCCGGCCGGGGTGGCCGAGCGGTTCTAGGCGCTACAGTCTGGAGCCCCGTGACCGTTACGGTCGCAGGTTCGAATCCTGCCTCGGGCATGGATGTATGTGATGTCCTTAGGTTAGTTAGGTTTAAGAAGTTCTAAGTTCTAGGGGACTGATGACCTCAGAAGTTAAGTCCCATAGCGCTCAGAGCCATTTGAACCATTTGAACTGTCAGATGACGTGACAGAAGAAGAAAGTCTATTTAGAAGAGAGAGAGGACCATCGTACTTATCAGCTAAATAGTTCGTGAATCCCAGTTGCTGACAAGAATAATTTATAGATTAATGTAAGGAACTGAGGTTCTGTTACATGATTATCAGTTTGGCTTTAGGAAAAGTAAGGGCATCAAAACTATTTGTGACGTTGCCTCCCTATAATGGTAACAAGAAGACACTTTCAAATGACCTGTCGACCTGGAAAAAAGCGTTCGACATTGTGAAATGGTTAAAGATGTTATAAACTTTGAGAAAAATAGGATTCATATACAGGGATAGACGGGTTATTTACAGTATGTACAAGAACCAAGAGGTAACAAACAGACTGTAAGACCAAGAACGAAGTGCTAGAGCTAGAACGGGTGTAACATAGGGTAACAGTATTTCGAAATTACCGCTCAATCTGTATGACGAAGAAGCAATGGCGGGTGTAAAAGAAGGATTCAAGAGTGGGATTAAAAGTCAGAGTAAAAGGAAATCAATAGTAAGTTTCACTTACGACATTCCTTTCCTTGGGGAAACTGAGGGAGATGCATAGGATCTGTAGAATGAATGAACAGTCTAATAAATAACGCATATGGATTGAAAGTAAATCGGAAAAGATAAAGGTAATAAGTAGTAGTAGGAATGAGAACAGAAACTTAACATCAAAACTGATGATCAAGAAGTAGACGAACATTAGGAATTCGTCTACTCTGGATACAACTAACCGACGACTGCCGAAGCAACAAGGACAAAAAGCCATCTGAAACAGACAGAGGGATTTCTAGCTAAGAGAAGTCTGCTAGTGTCAAACATAGGCTTTATTTTGAGGAATAAATTTCTTAGAACGTACGTTTGGAACACAACGTTGAATGATAGTGGAACATGGACTTTGGGAAAATCGGGACAGAACAGGATCGAAGCATTTGGTGGGATGTTGTGCTACACAAAAATGCTGTAAATTATACAGACCGGTAGGGTAAAAGCGGGAAGGTTCTCCACAGAATCTCTGAAGACAGGACGGATGGAGAACACGTGCAGTAAGACGGTACAAGAGAGGGAGCTGTGGAGAATAAAAAACATATGACAGAAATTGGAACACATTTAACAAATAACTGAGGAGTAGCGTGTAAATGCTACCCTGAGGTGATGAGAGACTTCTTGGCGTGGTGCGTGAAAAAAAAAAAAAAAAAAAAAAAAAAAAAACATTTTTCAAATGGCTCTGAGCACTATGGGACTTAACATCTATGTTCATCAGTCCCCTAGAACTTAGAACTACTTAAACCTAACTAACCTAAGGACATCACACAACACCCAGTCATCACGAGGTAGAAAAAATCCCTGACCCCGCCGGGAATCGAACCCGGAAACCCGGGTGTGGGAAGCGAGAACGCTACCGCACGACCACGAGCTGCGGACGTGGTGCGTAAAACCAATCAGATGACCGCTAATACAAAGAAAGAAAGAAATGATCAAAATGTTTCCAGTACTTTCGTCAGTTTAGGGTAGGCGGGTATTTGACTACATCTGACACGTCACAATAAAGGAACACATCATTTGTTTTTCAATGTCAATATATACAGAATCCAGATACGGAAATTTTTGAAACGTTTTCTGTGTCTGAGATTAAGTATGACATCCCACAAGAAACTTGTTGTGTTCCATTTCCAAAGACTTTTATTTTAACCATGAGATAAGTAACACAGGACACTCGAAGATAGTCATAATGGTTCAAATGGCTCAAACCACTATGGGACTTAACATCTGAGGTCACCAGTCCCCTGGACTTGGAACTACTTACACTTAATGAACCTAAGGACATCACAGATCCAAGCCCGAGGGAGGATTAGAACCTGCGACCGTAGTAGCAACGCAGTTTCGGACTGAAGCGCCTAGAGCCGCTCGGCCACAGCAGCCGGCGAGGAAGATGGTCATTTGGAGTCTGGGGTTGGTGGTTAAATTCACTTGTTGTAGTGGTATTAAGAGAGACAAGATTTCATTTTACACTGAAGTGCCAAAGAAACTGGTATAGGCATGCGTATTCAAATACAGAGATATGTTAACAGGCAGAATACAGCGCTGCGGTCGGCAAAGCCTATATAAGACAAGAAGTGTCTGGCGCAGTTGTTACATCGGTTACCACTGCTGCAAGGACAGGTTATCAACATTTAAGCGAGTTTGAACGTAATGGTATCGTCGGTGCACGAGCGATGGGACTCAGCATCTCCGCGGTAGCAATGTAGAGGGGATTTTTCTGTACGACCAATTCACGAGTGTACCGTCAGTATTAGAAATTCGGTAAAACATCAGATCTCCGACATCGCTGCGGCTGGAAAAAGATCCTGCAAGAAAGGGACAAACGACGACTAAAAAAAATCGTTCAACGTGACAGAAGTGCAACCCTTCCGCAAATATCTTCAGATTTCAATGCTGGGCAATCAACAAGTGTCATCGTGCAAACTATTCAACGAAAAATCATCGATATCGGCTTTCGGAGCCGAAGGCTCATTCGTGTACCTTTGATGACTGCCAGACACAAAGCTTTAGGCATCTCCAGGATCGCTCAACATCGACATTGGACTGTTGATAACATGAAAAATGTTGCCGGGTCGGATGAGTCTCGTTTCAGATTGTATCGAGCGGATGAATGTGTACTGGTATGGAGACAACCTTATGAATCCATGGACCCTGCATGTCAACAGGGGACTGTTCGAGCTGGTAGAGGCTCTGTAATGGCATGGAGAGTGTGTAGTAGCGGTGGTATAGGACCCTTGAAGCGTCTAGGTACGGCTCCGAAAGCATCGTGTCTGATCTCTTGTATCGGTTCATATCCACTGTGCATTCCGACGGACTTGGGCAATTCCAGCAGAACAGTGCGACACACCAAACGTCCAAAATTGCTACAGAGGGGCTCCAAGGGCCTTCTTCTGAGTTTAAACACTTCCGCTGGCCACCAGGCTCCCAGAAATGAACATTACTGAGCATATCTGGCATGCCTTGCAACGTGCTGTTCAGAAGAGAACTCCACCCCTCGCACTCTTACGGATTTATGGACAGCCCAGCAGGATTCTTGGTGTCAGTTCCCTTCAGCACTATTTCAGATATTAGTTGAGAACATGCCAAATTGTATTGCGGCGCTTCTGCGTGATCGCGGGGGTCCTTTACGATATTTGGCAGGTTTTTCAGTTTCTTTTGCTCATCAGTGCACAATAGAACATAGTCTACAGAGATGACATACAGAAGATCACGTGACTACACGGCGCGTTTCTCCCTACTTTCTCTTACACCTGCCATATGGAAATGTTTTCGTTTAAGCTTGCTCCGTATAGAACTAAACTCCGTCCAAACAAGCCTCGGAAGGCCTAACGGTACCAACCGGCCGCCCTGTCATCCTCAGCCCACAGGCATCGCTGGATCAGGACATGCAGCACCGTGTGGTCAGCACATCACTCTCCCCGCCGTTTAGTCAGTTTAAATGCAACCCGCTTGCCAACAGCGTTCGGCAGACTGGGACCGTGACCCATCCAAGTCTTAGCCAAGTCCGACGGAGTTACACTTCGGTGATCTGACGGAAACGGGTGTTACCACTACTGCAAGGCCATGGCTGTTCAATATAGAGATTAAATAAGATAGGTAATAGACTACCACTTTTACTGCCTCCGTATCACCAGCCTACGAATGTCAATTTCAGTCTTGTTTCTGTACATGTTGCAAATGATCATTCGGTCACTGTAATGTAATCTACGCTAATTTCAGAGTCAATTTTAGTAGCTTAGCTGCTATAATAATAATAATGTCTTGTGACGAGGGCCTCCCGTCAGGTAGACCGTTCGCCTGGTGCAAGTCTTTCGATTTGACGCCACGTCGGCGACTTGCGCGTCGATGGGGGTGAAATGATGATGATTAGGACAACACAACACCCAGTCCCTGAGCGTAGAAAATCCCCGACGCAGTCGGGAATCGAACCCGGGCTCCTGCGATTGACATTCCTTCGCGCTGACCATTCAGCTACCGGGGGCGGACGTTTAGCTGCTAATTAGCCTACAGAGGCTGCATCTGTAGAATGAACGACTACGAAGAAACGTTGCTACCATTTCAGGATGCAGCGTTTACGACCTCTGGCCAGATATGTTAGGTGGTAGGCTCCCCCAACGTACTAGGCTGTGCCTACGCAGCATTGTGCTACTCCACGTAGTAACACAGTCACCCTCTGGCAGCAGAAAGCCCTCGACAAATCACTCAACTACAACAAGATTCATAAAGAAACAGTATTGAATATTAGGATTAAAGTTGGCACTCATCTTTCACGGAAATTAATATTTACCCTAGCTGAATATTATAGCGGATTCAAACTGATTTGGATAATGATGAAAGAACAAGGTCGTTTGTCAAATCGGACATACTTCACTGCGAAATCGGTTGAGAGTAGCAGTGCAGTGTGTAACCCTGAATGTATAGTTCGATTACGTAATTTTGTAACATGCCTACTGACGCAAGTATTCCCCGCGAGTACTGAATTCAGCGTTTCTGAATTCGCTCCGCTCAGTAATTTTGATAGAAGTTTCTCAGTTCTACAAAATATAATGAAAAATGGTTCAACAATGGCTCTGAGCACTATGGGGCTCAACTGCTGTGGTCATAAGTCCCCTAGAACTTAGAACTACTTAAACATAACTAACCTAAAGACATCACACACATCCATGGCCGAGGCAGGATTCGAACCTGCGACAGTGTAGCGCCTAGAACCGCTCGGCCACTCCGGCCGGCTAATGAAATGTGATTGACACGACAATACATATCAGCACGTACTAACACTTACCTTGACAAATTTATTTTAGATGAATTAAGAAGAACAGAAAAAGATAACATCTCTACCACTGAAAATCAGTAAGAAAAATCAACTGTTGAACCAACGCTGTAATTTTTGGTCAGTTGAGTATCGAGTAACATCAGCAGCAGCAGAAAAAGGTGTAACGGGAGTACGATTCGTTATGAATAGCAACGTATGGTGGACAGTGTGTTACTGTGAACAGTATAGTGATAGGGTTGTTCTCATCGTAATCGAAAGCAAACCAACACGTACAACGATAGTTCAGGGATAAACGCCGACGTCGTAAGCTGAAGCTGAGGGGACAAAGAAAGTAAATGAGGATCCCGAATGCATAAAGCAATAAGTAATTGGACATAAAAGTCTAATGCACATCTGAGACGGGAAAGCGGTTGTAATGGAAGAAGTAAGAGAAAGAGCTACGGGAGAATGTGGGTTTGATACTAGTAATGGCAGAGGAGAAAGACTAAGTGAGTTCTGTAATAGATTTCAGCTAGTACTAGCGAATACTCAGCTCAACAAACACAAGTAGAGGAGATGCACTTGGGAAAGTCTGGGAGATACGGGAAGATATCAGTTAGATTTCATCATGGTCTGACAGACATTTCGAAATCAGATACTGGATTGTAAGACGTACCTAGGAGCAGATATAGACACAAATCACAATGTAGTAGTGATGAAGACTTGGCTGAAGTTTATGAGATTAGTCAAGAAGAATCAATATGAAAGAAAATGGAATACGGTAGTTCAAGGGATTGAAGGGATATGTTTGAAATTCTCTAAGGCTATAGGTACTGCGATAAGGAGTAGCTCAGCAGGCAGTATAGATGAAGAGGAACGGCATCTCTAAAAAGGGCAAACACAGAAGGTGGAAAGAAAGCATAGATACTAAGAAGGTAGCTACGCGGAAAGCACAGGCTGATCGATGAAAAATACAAGAACAAAAGTTTAGGAATACAAAAATAAAAGTCACTGAAGAATGAAATAAATAGGAAGTGCAGGAAAGCTAAGAAGTAATGGCTACATGAAAAATGTGAAGCAATCTGAAAGATATGAGTGTCGGAAGTACTGACTCAGCGTATAGGAAGTACGTAAAATGAAAAGCGAAAGTGGTAACATTAAGAATGCAGCAGGAATGACACTGTTGAACGCAGATGGTTGAGCGGATAGGTGGAAAGAGAACATTGGAGGCCTCTACAAGTGGAAAGATATATCTGATGTGATAGACGAAGAAACAACAGCTGATATAGAAGAATGGGGGCTTCAGTATCAGAATTAGAATTTAAAAGAACTTCGGAAGACTTAAGATCAAGTAAGGCAGAAGGGATAGATGACATTCCATCAGAATTTCTAAAATCATTAGAGGAAGTGGCAACGAAACGACAGTTCACATTAGTATGCTGGATATATGAGTCTGGCGATATACCATGTGACTTTCGGAAAAACATCATCCACACAATTCCGAAGACTGCAAGAACTGACAAGTGCCAGATCTATCGCATAATGAGCTTAATAGCTCATTCATCCAAGTTACCCACACAAGTGATACACGGAAAAGTGGAAAAGACAGTTGAAAACGTGTCAGATGACTATTAGTTGGGCTTTAGGAAAGCTGAAGTCACCAGAAAGGAAATTCGGACGCCGAATTTGATAATGGAAGCAAGAACCAAAAAAATTATGACACATTCATAGGATTTGTCGACCTGGAAAAAGCATTCGACAATGTAATATGGTGTAAGACGTTAAAAATTCTGAGAAAATTGGTGATAAGCTATAGGAAAAGACGGTTAATGTACAATAAGTGTAAGAACCAAGAAGAAATAGTAAGAGTGGAAGACGAAGAACGAAGTTCCCGAATTATAAAGGGCGTAAGACAGAGATGTATTCTTTCACCCCTATTGTTTAATCTATACATTAATAAGAGATGATGGAAATAAATCACAATTTCAGGAATGGAATTAAAACTCAATGTGAAGGGATATCAGTGATTAGATTCGCTGATGAGATAGCTATGCGCCATGAAACTGAAGGAGAATTACGAGATCTGTTGAACAGAATGAAAAGTCTAACGAGTGCAGAACATGGATTGAGAGTAAATCGAAGAAATACGAAACCTACGGGAAGTAGCGGGATTGAGGGTCACAAAGTAGGGGAAGTTAAGGAACTCTGCTAGTAGGCAGCAAAATAACCAGTAACAGACGGAGAAAGGAGAACTTCAAGATCCGACTAGCACAGGAAAGAAGACCATTCCTGGTCAAGATATGTATATCAGCATCAAACACAAGTCTTAATTTGAGAAAGAGATTTATGAGAAAGTACGTTTGGAGCACTGAATTGTACGGTAATGAAACATGGACTGTGGGAAGACCGGAACAGAAGAGAATATAAGCACTTGAGATGTGGTGCTAATGACGACTGTTGAAATTTAGGTCGTCTGATGAGGTAAGTAATGAGGAGGTTCTGTGCGAAATCGGAGAGGAAAGCAATATGTGGAAAACAGTAACAAGGAGAAGGGACAGGACGATAGGACATCTTTTGAGACGCAAGGGAACAGCTTCCTTCGTTCTACAGAGAGCTGTAGAGGGTGAAAACTGTAGAGGAAGATAGATATTGGAATACATCCATCAAATAGTTGGGGTTATTAGCGCAGCTTTGAGATGAAGATGTTGGCAGAGGAGATGAATTTATGACAGGTGGCATGAAACTAGTCATAAAACCGTTGACTCAGAAGAAAAAAAAAAGTTGCGGTACAAAATATTTGATTTACCGATGAATATTTGAAAGGAAGAAAATTTGATAGAAATCTACTAAATTCTGTTACATATTTGTGATGGACGACAATGCCTACAAGAATCTTCTACTCGGAAATTTACCTTACCTGTTAACAGCATAGGTCTGTAATGTAAAGTCACGTATAATCTAAATTGATACCAAACACTGTACTGTACGAATATTATAATTTTCAAAAGAGTTACTGTGATTTACAATTGAAGTTACTCTAAGCGTCAGTCTTACTGTCTCCTCATGCTGGGGTCGTAGAAAGTCATAATTTCGTTCACAGTTTATCGGCGCTAACAGTGTTCAACAACAGCTGCCTATCCAACGTTAGCGACATCTCGTTAATGTTGTGTATTGGGTAAACTTCTGTCAAGGTCTTCTTCTACGCAAACTGCAGCCCACGACCATCAGATCAGCTAGGCAATCAGATGCTGTTAACTCGCACTTCACATAATGCAAGCGAGTACAGTCCACCATTTACGACCTCACTTCACGGCTCTGATCTCTGCAAACGAGGCTTCTACTGGCAGAATACCTTTTCTGCGACCTGCATTGTGCTCTTCAGGTTTCAAAGTCGTTTTTAGGAAGACGTACCAGGCCAACCTTTATAATTCGATTTGTCCTATTGAACCCCCGCGATTACACTTGTAAGGGGCAACCAAATGAAAACGAGACAAATTGAAACAAATGGATAAGTGCGAGTAGGACATGCACCCAGAGGGTTCCGTGCAAACTTAATTATGTACACACATCAATAAAAGTTTTGCATCGCCTCGGTTCCGTGAGTTCCGGAACCTATACAGAAAATTGGAATATAGATCAGTATAAATATCACTTCCACCCTTTTTATTGCTCTTGAAAACAACACATTGTATGTTGTACCACCATACAGCGAGACCTTCAGAGGTGGTGATCCAGATTGCTGTACACACTGGTACCTTTAAGACCCAGTAGCACGTCCTCTTACATTGACGCATGCCTGTATTCGCCGTGGTACACTATCAATAATGTCATCAAGGCACTGTTCGTCTAGATTGTCCCACTCCTCAACGACGATTCGGCGCCGATCCCTCGGAGTGGTTGGTGGGCAACGTATTCCATAAACAGTCCTTTTCAGTCGATCCCGTGCATGTTCGATAGGATCCATGTCTGGAGAACATGCTGGCCACTCTAGTCGAGCGAGGTTGTTATCCTGAAAGAAGTCATTCACAAGATGTGCACAATAGGGGCGCGAAATGTCGTCGATGAACACGAATGCCGCGCCAATATGCTGCGCAGGATGACATTCACGTGTCGTCCAGCCGTTACGGCGCCAGCGGCGTACGTCGGCCCCACATAAAGCCACCCCAAAACTGCAAGGAACCTCCACCATGCTGCTAAGGCGTGTCTAAGGCGTTCAGCCTCACCAGGTTGCCTCCAAACACGACTCCGACGATTGTCTGCTTGAAGGCATATGCAACACTCATCGATCAAGAGAATGTGATGCCAATCCCGAGCGGTCCGTTCGGCATGTTTTTGGACCCATCTGTACCGCGCTGCATGGTGTCGTGGTTGCAAAGATGGACCTCGCCATGGACGTCGGGAGTGAAGTTGCGCACATTGCAGCTTATTCCGCACAGTTTGAGTCGTAATCCGGCGTCCTTTGACAGCACGAAAGGCATTATCCAACATCGTGGCGTTACTGTCAGTGTTCCTCCGAGCCATAATCCGTATGTAGCGGTCATCCACTGCAGTAGTAGCCGTTAGGCGGATTGAGCGAGGCATGTCAGCGACAGTTCCAGTCTCTCTGTATCTCCTCCACGTCCGAACAATAACACCTTGGTTCACTCCGAGACGCCTGGACACTTCCCTTGTGGAGGGCCCTTGCTGGCACGAAGTAACAACGCGGACGCGATGGAACAACGGTATTGACCGTCTAGGCATGGTTGGACTACAGACAACACGAGCCGTGTACCTCCTTTCTGGAGGGATGACTGGAACTGATCGGCTGTCGGGCCCCATCCGTCTAATAGGGGCTGCTAATGCGTGGTTGTTTACATCTTTGGGCGGGTTTAGTGTCATCTCTGAACAATCGAAGGGACTGTGTTGTGATACAATACCCACAATCAACATCTGTCTTCAGGAGTTCTGGGAACTGGAGTGACGCAAAACGTTTTTTTGATGTGTGTATATAGATTGTTCATACATCTCTGGAACCTAGAATTTCGACGATTTTTGTCAGTTATCGATATCGATACCGGCAAGATACCGGTCCTGGGAGTCCTCAGACTTTCAGGAATATTTTATTTGAGGTTTTAATCACATAAAAAATGACACAAAATAATGTTTCTTTCATATAATCACAAATTAATAATTTTTGACTTTTTTACTTTAATTTTGCTGAAAATCCTTGTTTCTTGCGGAATTTCATGATTCTAGGTCAACTGGAAATATCGCACAGGTTTATATGAGAGAGTGCGAGGATAAATACTTATGACATAAACGACTTTGTCTGTTGATTCTATTGATCTAGAATCGTGCATTTCTTACACTGTCCATAAGAACTAAGTAAACTGTTTATTCAAAAAATGGTTCAAATGGGTCTGAGCACTATGAGACTTAACATCTGAGGTCATCAGTCTCCTAGAACTTAGAACTACTTAAACCTAACAAACCTAAGGACATCACACATACCCACGCCCGAGGCAGGATTCGAACCTGCGACCGTAGCAGTCGCGTGGTTCCGGAATGAAGCGCCTAGAACCGCTCGGCCACAACTGTTTATTCCTTTGAAAGTGTACGCCATAACTGTTAACCTCCAATCAGAAGGAAGGACATACAAAAGACTTCTGCTGCGTGTCTTCGTGCTTGCCATACTCTACCTTGGCCAACAAGGCCGCCGGGTCTTTCGCCAGTTGAGAACGTATGGAGCATTATGGCAAGGTCCTCTAACGAGCTTCGGATTTTGACGGTCTAACGCATCAGAAGGACTGAAATTGGCACGGTATCCTCAGAGGAACATCCGACAACTCTATCACTCAATGCCAAGCCGAATAACTACTTGCTTAAGGGCCAGAGCTGGAGCAAGGCGTTTTTGATTTGCTCAATTTGTGAAGCTCTTTCTCCTGAATACATCAACCATTTTATCTGAACTTGTGGTCATTTGTTTGTCTGTACATGTAAATCGCATCTACCGACTTCCGTCCCATAATGATACATCCGTTTTTCTCTTTTGTCTTAGAGTGTAGCAATAGATCCATATGGCGGAAGCCTTTAGCCACCAATATATACCGATTCTCGTCATTTTAGTACCTCAAATCACACCCAGTATTTTGAAACAAAATATGCCCTTAGCAGGTCAGTTACAATGTGAAATATGCCAAATATGAGTTTCAGCTACAAAATGACGTAATCCAGTATGACGTCAACTGAGTTGAGCTTCTGACGTAAAAGCGATTTTAAATCTCCCTGTCCACATCCTTCTCAAGGAAGCGAAAATTTAGCGTGTCCTTTATGCATTTCACGCTTGGGAATCTCCGCAAAGCGAAGCTCCACGTTCTGATAACACGAAACTCAATGTTACGTCCACGTTGGCTTAAAAGTTCCATGTGAGTATGTATTAGGAGCGATGGTGGCTTATGCCGTCCGCACGCGCGAGACAAATAAAAAGAAACGCAATGGGCAGGCATTCTAAATCAGCAACTGATTGCTGATTCGGAGGCAGCGCAGCTCCGCACAAGGTGCAGATCTGCCGTATTGGAGCAGGGAGTAGGGAGGGAATATCGCTTGTTGCCCCCTACCCCCCAACCCCCCCCCCCACCCCCCACCCCGAGCATCTTCCGCGTGTCGAGCACAGACTCAAGCTCAGAGGGAGATGCGATTGTATATTATTACTACACACGAACGAGAAAACTAAGAAAATTTTGAATCCATTCGCACATTCAATGAAACAAATTGCAGGTCGTATGTATCATGCATGGCGCTGGGACAGACAGATTCGAAATTTATAGCTTTTTGGGGAACGACTACAGTAGTTTCTCATTGTCGATTCCCCCTCACGTAACGCAGCATCACCTTTATTTTGAAAGCATAAATGTCTTGAGATTTATGTACACGGAAATGTGGCGATGGTGGTTTATGTTCGCTAAACCATTTGTGTGACCACTGTTATGTTCTCATGTATCGGAGAGTTGTGGCTTTTCTGACATTTTCCCACCGTTTGCAGCGCTTTTCTTTCCTCTTGGCATCTTAATTTTAAAGAACGGTACATGTTGCTAGTCACACAATGCAACCCTCCCAGTGTTATTCATGTTTTTTGTGCGTTTTCTTGCACTGAAGTACCTAATGTGATCTATAAGTAAAGCATTAAAAAGAATGTGAAAAATGTAAATAAAGTATTGGTAGTTTAACAAAATACAGTCTTATTAGGCAGGTATCACTTTTATCACACACTGATAAAAAAATTTCATGGAGCCTTATATTATGATAATTTTATTTGTGGTGGTACTCAGATAAAGAGTCATTCTGTGATGTTACACACTGGAACACTGAACAGCCCTGGCACTTTATTTTGGTTTTCTCCGTGCAGCAGGTGTTGTTATTTCTCATGCTATTTTTCAGCTCAGTCATTTCTGGCCAATGAGGTGCAGTAGGTGAGCTTGGTTGTGAAGGCACTAGTTATTGCTTTTTATAAGCCGACTACCCATCCTCTTCTTCAGAATATTGTTTGTCTTAGAATTAACAAATGCTCTACAGTTCTTAGTACGATATTTAGATAATGCATCATACTCCACCTTGGTTCGCCGTTCTTAATTTGGTCAGTCTTGTACTGAATCCAGTTATCTGTAATTAGCAAACCTATGAGGTGAAAAATACCTGCAATCACTAACGCCCGTCCCCTCCATGGTGCATGGCCATTTCCTCAATGCACGCCTCTGATTTCACTTTGATGGCGATGAAGAAGAATGGGAAAGAAAATTGAAGATCTGTTGGATGACGACCAGTTTGCCTGTAAGAAAGGCAAAGGCACTAGAGAGGCAGTTCTGACGTTGCGGTTGACACCCGAAGCAAGACTAAAGAAAAATTAAGACACATTCATACGACCTGTCGACCTGGAAAATGCATTAGGCAATATCAAATGATGCAAGTCTTTCGAAATTCTGAGAAAAATAGGGGTAAGCTGCAGGAAAAGGCGGGTAATGCACAATAGGGAGAAGCGCCAAATGGGAATAATAACAGTAGGAGGCGAAGAACAAACTGCTCGGATTAAAAAGATTGTAAAACAGAGATGTAGACTTTTTTTCCGTAATGCTCATCTTCGAGGAGACAACTACGGAAAACAAAGAAAGGTTCAAAGCAAAATTAAAATTCAAGGTGGAAGAATAGCAATAAAATTTACTGGTGTCTTTTCTATCCTCAGTGGAAGTGAAGGAGCGATACAGGATCTGCTGAATGGAACGAACAGTCTGATGAGTACAGAAACTTGGTCGAGAGTGAATCAAGAGAAGACGAATGTAATGAGTAGCAGCAGAAATAAGAACAGCGAGAAAAGAAACTTACCTTCAACACTGGTGATCACGAAGTAGATTAAGTTAAGGAATTCTGCTACCCATGCGTCAACAAAGAGGTCGGTCGTAGGGAGAAAAATGTTACAAGCTACAGTTCTGAGTCATCCAGTGCCACAGGGCTACAACTTGCGTCATCGAAGCGGGAAAGACGACCAAGTAATAAGTACGACGTCTAATACCTCAGCCGACATTGAGAGTAGAATAAAAAGATTGGAGGCGTTACCTTTCAGCACGCCTTCGTAGATATATCAATTGGGTTTCACCTTCCTTTACATTGTGTGTGTGCGATAGCCGTCCAACGAAATCAATTACAAGTCGATATCAACACAGCATGTCATCTGTTACACAGTGATGTTAGGGTAACTTCTGTTTTGAATTTTGTCTAAAATATGATCTGACAAATTTAAGTATTCAGATAAAAAGTTGAGCATAGCCGATAGTGGAAACTAACGCATACCCTGACGCGTATATAAACTGCCACAAAAAGTGCATATATTTTTTTGTTTTGTACTTAATTCCAAGGGTCACTGCGCGTCATTGCGGGTTACTGCAGGTAATTACGGGCGACTGCAGTCATGTGAAAAATCCTATGAATAATTTCTAGCTGGATTTCAGTATTCCAGTGAGGTATTATGAAACCATGTGTCCATATCAAATTGACAGGTGTCCCCACATAACAGTTCATGTAAAAATATAAAACCGAGCTGTGCATGAAACAGGAAGATATGACTGACGAGAAGTTGTAACATAGCTTTATTCTACGTATTTAGTCACGATAAGACTACTATCATCTAACTAATGCTTACAGCTCCCAATGTTTCATAGCAATGGTATCTACTATAACTATATTACATTCGACCAGATGATGATAATGGCATTAAACGATTTCTTGAATAACGTTGAGTAGTATGACAGCTGTTCTCCTTCTTCAAATACCAGGAAACTGCTGAGCACCACCTACACAAAAGTTATCGAGCAGTCTGCATTGAAATGTGTACTCGTGTATATCATGAGAAACGTAGGGCTTAAAAGAACCTTTTGAGATGAAATAAAGAACTCTCTTCATCAGCAAAATTTTCATATAATTCAGTTGATGCGTTTTTCTAAGAGGGGATTACCCAGCATTAGTCGCTCTGTGTGATTATTTAATAAGAAAGCCGTTCTGTCCATTATTGATAAGGGTTCTTTGAACTTAATCGCATTCACCGTTAGATTCTGTTGGTATCACACACATTAAAAGGAGTTTACATAGTTAACCGTCTTGTTTAAAAGTAGGACAGTTAAAGCTATTCCAGATCAGAATAAAAGGGCTACACTGCAATCGGATTTTAAAAGCACTAGCTTTCGTATTGCTAGGGACAGGTTTTTAAACACAAAGGTTCCAGTTACCAAGTTTAAGATTAAAAGTTTCAACTTATTTGTAGAGAGGACTTCTATATCCCTGTGTATGACAACACAGAATCTGTGGGTTGCCGCTGAAAGCTAAAGCGTCTGCAGATTCAGCCGAGTTTTTGTGGGTATTTCGTAAACGTACACTTCGAGCACCTAAACCCTGACAACGCAATATTTTTTGTGTACCAGCATTCACGTTTTAAAGTGCTAGCCTTGGGCACCCGCAGACCGACTGGAGCCAATTGCCATCGCAGGGACAGACTTCTGTCCATTATTGATAAGGGTTCTTTGAACTTAATCGCATTCACCGTTAGATTCTGTTGGTATCACACACATTAAAAGGAGTTTACATAGTTAACCGTCTTGTTTAAAAGTAGGACAGTTAAAGCTATTTTAGATCAGAGTAAAAGGGCTACACTGCAATCGGATTTTAAAAGCACTAGCTTTCGTATTGCTAGGGACAGGTTTTTAAACACAAAGGTTCCAGTTACCAAGTTTAAGATTAAAAGTTTCAACTTATTTGTAGAGAGGACTTCTATATCCCTGTGTATGACAACGCAGAATCTGTGGGTTGCCGCTGAAAGCTAAAGCGTCTGCAGATTCAGCCGAGTTTTTGTGGGTATTTCGTAAACGTACACTTCGAGCACCTAAACCCTGACAACGCAATATTTTTTGTGTACCAGCATTCACGTTTTAAAGTGCTAGCCTTGGGCACCCGCAGACCGACTGGAGCCAATTGCCATCGCAGGGACAGACTTCAAAGACGCCTCTAGACGAGATTGTCTAACCATACGGGCCGAAGTGCGCCTTTGACACGTTGTTGGTCACCTACACGTTCGCAGATATTTGCCCTGCAAAAGCACTTGTCGAAGTCATCAGACAAATCGACTCTTCTACACGATAGAGAACTTCCCGGTATCAGGAAAACTAAATGCAAGCAACATAATTCAGGATAGGATCAGAGAGGAACTCCCCTGGTCTGTCTTTAGCGTGAGAAAAAAGATATTCGAAATAAACACAATAAAATTTAACAAATACACTCCTGGAAATTGAAATAAGAACACCGTGAATTCATTGTCCCAGGAAGGGGAAACTTTATTGACACATTCCTGGGGTCAGATACATCACATGATCACACTGACAGAACCACAGGCACATAGACACAGGCAACAGAGCATGCACAATGTCGGCACTAGTACAGTGTATATCCACCTTTCGCAGCAATGCAGGCTGCTATTCTCCCATGGAGACGATCGTAGAGATGCTGGATGTAGTCCTGTGGAACGGCTTGCCATGCCATTTCCACCTGGCGCCTCAGTTGGACGTGCAGACCGCGTGAGACGACGCTTCATCCAGTCCCAAACATGCTCAATGGGGGACAGATCCGGAGATCTTGCTGGCCAGGGTAGTTGACTTACACCTTCTAGAGCACATTGGGTGGCACGGGATACATGCGGACGTGCATTGTCCTGTTGGAACAGCAAGTTCCCTTGCCGGTCTAGGAATGGTAGAACGATGGGTTCGATGACGGTTTGGATGTACCGTGCACTATGCAGTGTCCCCTCGACGATCACCAGTGGTGTACGGCCAGTGTAGGAGATCGCTCCCCACACCATGATGCCGGGTGTTGGCCCTGTGTGCCTCGGTCGTATGCAGTCCTGATTGTGGCGCTCACCTGCACGGCGCCAAACACGCATACGACCATCATTGGCACCAAGGCAGAAGCGACTCTCATCGCTGAAGACGACACGTCTCCATTCGTCCCTCCATTCACGCCTGTCGCGACACCACTGGAGGCGGGCTGCACGATGTTGGGGCGTGAGCGGAAGACGGCCTAACGGTGTGCGGGACCGTAGCCAAGCTTCATGGAGACGGTTGCGAATGGTCCTCGCCGATACCCCAGGAGCAACAGTGTCCCTAATTTGCTGGGAAGTGGCGGTGCGGTCCCCTACGGCACTGCGTAGGATCCTACGGTCTTGGCGTGCACCCGTGCGTCGCTGCGGTCCGGTCCCAGGTCGACGGGCACGTGCACCTTCCGCCGACCACTGGCGACAACATCGATGTACTGTGGAGACCTCACGCCCCACGTGTTGAGCAATTCGGCGGTACGTCCACCCGGCCTCCCGCATGCCCACTATACGCCCTCGCTCAAAGTCCGTCAACTGCACATACGGTTCACGTCCACGCTGTCGCGGCATGCTACCAGTGTTAAAGACTGCGATGGAGCTCCGTATGCCACGGCAAACTGGCTGACACTGACGGCAGCGGTGCACAAATGCTGCGCAGCTAGCGCCATTCGACGGCCAACACCGCGGTTCCTGGTGTGTCCGCTGTGCCGTGCGTGTGATCATTGCTTGTACAGCCCTCTCGCAGTGTCCGGATCAAGTATGGTGGGTCTGACACACCGGTGTCAATGTGTTCTTTTTTCCATTTCCAGGAGTGTAATTTTATTGACGCGAGGGAGTATCCAAGCTAGTCAATAAGATTTATGGACACGCCCATAGAAAGCTCTGCGGACCTTTAGACTAGGTATTCTCGTAGTAGGGGCACATGACAGATGTACAGTGTGGTTGTAATTAGACTTTCAGTACTTGAGAGGACCCACAAGACAGGACAATGAAACTTCCTGGAAACACTTTTAAGAACTCACGGAAAGGAAACAAACAAGAAACTATTGAAAGATACGCATTTTAATTTCCGCGTTAGAGGGTAACATCTGTTAACCGCCTGACACGTTTAAGTTTAAGGTTAAAAACGTTGCTCAGAGTGGCGACAATCTGTATCAATGACAGTTTTCTAGGTGAAAATTGATTTATTGATTGTCGAAGTGAGCATGTCGTTAGGGAAATTGTTCCAATATTTACATGGAGTCCATGAAATACTGTAACAACAAAAAATGTTGATACATAAACTTCATCCACGATGGTGACCACACTACAGATTGCTCTTCTCTAAATCGCCAGTGAACTCAATCTTCCGAGTCATGTTCTTCGCATCCAGTGCGGAAAAAGGATCTCTCCATGTATCTTTAATGCGTCTATACTAAGTAAGATTAGAAGCACTACTGATACTGTTTTGATAAAGGAGCTTTGCGGAAAACTCCCAACTAATCTTGTATATGTCTGCATTTATAATGCATACTGATACTTGTACTTCAACCCTTCGTCGCCGTGCCGGTACTGACGTCTAACTGCAAGTCATGAGACTAACACTTCTAACAATGCTCGCACAAACCCTGCAGCGTGCAGTATGAACATTCTTGTAAAGTTGGGTACCAGTATGGTAAATAGTTTTCCGTCTACACTGGCTCACGTTTAATTACAAGCGCCCTATATATTGATGCGGGGCTTCGTGATAGAGGTTTCGCCGTAAGAAAGCATTAAAGCACTGGCTGCGAGATTGTACAAGATTATGTTTGCGTAAGTGAACAACGTCCTTTATCGTGAATCACAGCTGGTAGTCGCAGGCTCCATTTTAACCCCGCACTGCTGCTGCTCTAAGGCCTCCTCCACATGGTGCGACTACAATCAACCAGTTGCCAGCGAGTTTGAGTCCTGGGTGCCAGACGATCTGGGTGGCGTCGTGTCCTCAAGCGCACCTTTGTATTGGTTTTAACGTGAAAATGAACGAGCGGCTCTGAATATTAGTTTGTAAAGTGAAGTGGGAAAATATTCCGTTAAAAATGGAGCTAAAAGTTCCCAGACGTGTGCAGACGAGATTTGACAGAGAAGCCGTGAAGTGACTTGAATGTACTGTGCCGCACATCTACTGTTCAATGATTTTTTTTTCAGAAACTAATGCTTCGTGAATTTCATTTCACTACTCTGTGTTTAACGTGTAACCTCTCACTCACTTATCGACCTTAATGACAGTGAAAAATTAAACCACGTGTACCTAATGGAAATTTCGGTAAAGCAATCATCACTGAAGTTAATCCGTCGGTAAAGAGGGAGGAAGGGTTACATCTAAATGAAAGGAATAATGCAAATGAAACTGGTAGAAAATTAATTTTGAAAAAGGGTAAAGTTAATAAAGAAAGTAAATGTGTGGTCGTTACGTTAACAATTAATTGGCGTTAATTAGATATTTGTGATTTGGGGAAAATTACGGTCGCCTGTCCTATGGATAACTACTATAATAACTGAAAAAGAAAGGTTAATGCACATATAATTAGCACTAAAACCGTGGCAACTGAAGGTTGACACGTGTTGTGTGAAAACTGAATGTTTGTCAGAAGTAATAAATTTCGCTACACTCTGAGTTAATTTAGCACAATAATTAATAAAACCGGAAAACTGAAAGTTAATTCAGCGACTGAAATTAATAGTGAACTTTGTTTCTGAAGCACTACGAAATTAAATAAAATAAGGTTAGTCTTGGGCTACCTCAACAATCATCTCAAAAGCAACTTGAGTCTACACAATTTAGAAATAAGAGATTCAACTTTGAACTTGAATTAAATGATTTTGAACATTTCACAATAGTACAGTTTAGTACGTACCAGCTGCAGTCACGGGTAAGCTAAAATATGCTAACAAAACTCTCACTCTCTTAATTTGTGCTTGTGTAATCTAAATATAGTTCTGTTTGTTTATTGTAGCAAGCTCTTAATACCTTAACTGAACTTTGAAATTAAAGTAGTGAAATGGAATGATATTACTTTAACGCTTGCCTTTGAATTTCAACGACACTCGGGTTCATTTCGGAAAAGGAAGGGACCCTGCTTGGTAATGCAATTGGGGAAATGAGTAACAAAGGTTCATGCTAAGTTGCTGCACTTCCGTGATGCTGAGGTCTGCCACACTGTTCTAAAACTTTACGTGCTTTCAGTCTTCCTTGTTGGATGATTGAAAGTTCGAAGTCGTCGAAAGAGGAGGTGGCGACAATCACTTATTGTCGGCCGTCGCTGTTACAGAAGCTGGATGTTGGCGCTCCTTCTTCTCGACACGGTCGGACGAAACGGGTTCTTGAAGTGTACCAGCTAATGTTTCCCGTCCGCGACACCGTGGTAGACACTATCGTAGTAAGTCGAGCGCAATTACATGCTGCCAATCCCCGAAAGCGCGGCAACACACCTGCTCCACCGCCCTACTCCAGCTAGAATATGCTCAGCCCGCGCTCCACGCGGCAGTGTTAACACTCCCAGTGATCCTAAACACTTTGGTGCTCCACACCACCTATCGCTGAAATCGTCCGATAGCATAGTTTTCCCTTGGAAAGACGCAGCATAAAAATACAAATAATATTTACAAAACAAACCAATTATTCATCGACATAAATGCACATATATATATATATATATATATATATATATATATATATATATATATATATATTGTAAAACAATTACAATATATAAAGACACAGAAATGTCATATCTTCAGGTAACAAAACAAAGGAAAAAAATTATAGTACAACAGATAGAAATAGGAGGATATGCATTTCCGGCGTTACAAACGGATAAATTTAAAAAAAAATTAATAAAAGAAATTGCCGCCAGGTCTTTGGAGGATATAGATATATGCTCTTCCCTCGTTTCACTTCTAGTGGAAGATGTAAAGGAATGACTAGGAGTGGCACAATGTGTACGAGGTGAACTGTGCGCGGGAAGTGCAGCGGGCAGCGTAGTCTGCCCCTGTGGGAAAGAGAAGCAAGCTCCTCTCTTGTAGCGGGCTCCTTCGTTGAGACGTGGTTCCCTGGAGTGCTTGTGTTGTTGCCTCTCGGTATAATTAGCGACAGTCACGTAGAACTCGAAAGGGATAAGAGAAAGAAGAGACGGCGAAGTTTCAAAGGGTTAGGTAGTGGGAGGTTGTGGAGTGGGGGGGTGGGGGGTGGGAAAGGGTGTCCTCCTGCTGTCCCTTCGCGGTCGCTCCCCTGGCTGGCTGCGCCGGCCTACGAACGCTGCCGTGAGTTATAACACAGTGTTTAATATCCGGCGTATGTTTGTCTTACAATCTGGAGAGCGCTTTATTGCGCCGCCGGGACTCGGCCGCTCTCTACAAATGGCGGCGCTCGAGTGGTTCCTCGGATGTCCGAGACGTCTTGAGCAGGTCGCCGGCGCCGGCGCCTTCACCTCCGCCTTCGCCTCGGCCGTACGTGCCCTCTCGTGCACGACGCTCGGCTCACTGCTCACAGGAAATTGCCGGCGGAGACGTGGCGTCGCACCGAGAGGAAAGCGGGCGAGGCGAGAGAAAAAGCTCCATCCAGAGCCGGCAGCAGGGAGGCGACGGGCGTTAGCGCTTGTAGCTACTCCAAATGCCGCTCACGATAGCCATTTTGTCTGTCAGTGTCTTTCAGGACGATACTGCGTGAGACAAGTACCGTGGAGACCTTTGATATTTGATAACCGGATCAGAATACTTAGAAAAGGAGTTCGACACGTGGCAGTACGCCAAGATCAGGATTCAGTTGTAATGTCTCTTGCAGCGGTCTCTCGGCGATATTTTCAGAAATTTTATAAATTATATAGCTCAGTACATATCTCGAAATATCTCTTCTTATGTTACCGATTCCGCGCCCGGGTTACCGGGTTCGATTACCGGCGGGGTCAGGGATTTTCTCTGCCTCGTGATGACTGGGTGTTGTGTGATGTCCTTAGGTTAGTTAGGTTTAAGTAGTTCTAAGTTCTAGGGGACTGATGACCATAGCTGTTAAGCCCCATGGTGCTCAGAGCCATTTGAACCTTACCGATTCCTAAACTTTAATATACGATGATTATCAATGCAAAGTAGTTTCAAGTCCTATTATTCCTTGGAGCGTCCATTTACTCCATGGAATAGCTTCTCTGCTATCTGTTTTCTCTTATGAAAAGAATGAAGAGATCTTGCCGATTAGCCGTGAAAGAAGGAGGATGTAGATGTATGTATTGTTGAGCTAGTCGCCATCTTGATGAGATTCTGTGTGAGAAGGAATTTCGTACATGAACTAAACTAAAGTAATTGTGTTCGCGTATTATTTAGCTGATTATTATTGACAGTGTCTGCTTACTACGCTGTGTTGCACGGGATCAGTGGGGAACGTCTGATTTGCACTGGACGAACCTGCCGTTTTGTATACTCAAGATATCCAGTTACTTCAAACAAATAGGCTAACACGGTCTTACCAGCAGATCTCCGGCCTTCCCCATGTGATCACCGAAAGTTAATAATTATTAAAAACGTTTTCAGGAGATCGTCTGACAATTTTCGTAGCACCGAGACATCTAAATTGCTTCACTGCCTTATGGAATTTAAGCTCAACTTAATCAGGATAGAACAGTATTGAACTGTGTGAATGTGATAAGCCTGCTTTGTGAATGAAAATTCCCTTAACATACGCATGTTTTTACTATCCTGATCAGTGACGCTAAATCAGGCCGGTGTGAGAGAGGTTTTAAATTTTTTGAATACCACAAAAAAAATATTAAACAGTGTTATTAATAACTCGATGCATATTTGTTCCGTCTATGTAAGTAAAAAATCGATATTTATGGCAAGAAAGTACTTATGCATTATCTAATATAATTCGAAACTTATTTCATGAAAATACGTACCTATTGTGACACGTCGAACGATAAAAGTTGCAGGATAGAGATTTATTAAAATTCTTGACCACGGTTTCGGTGTATCTAAATATACCTTCATCAGAAGTAAAATAAACCTGAACGGGAAGACACCTTCATTAGCAAAGAACTTTGCATCTGAACCGAGAAAGTAAAACACTATAGCTAAAGTAACTGTAAAATTACCAGAGTATTATAAGCACAAAAACTTTTAGTCACTTACTAAAAACACATACAAAACAATTGTGCCAAAGGCGTCATCTGTAGTTATTATATCATCTCCATTTATACAACATAATTATGGACAGAGGGTTGATGCGAACACAGCGTAGCATCATTACCTCGCCTGTGAATTAGCGTGAAGAGGGTGTAAAAGCCCCAGGGCAGACAGTTTCACCGAGAGAGGGCACTTAAGGTATGCGCGAGACGCTCGCGCGCATTAAAACCCATGGATACGTACACATACACATCAAAATTATTAAAAGTTGTCCTAATTCAAACCTTCTGTCTTAATAAATAAAACATATCAGAACCATTTAAAAACATATACGTAAAATGGAAAATATGGAACCAATTTTTCCTGTGTCCTAGTGACAAGCAGATGAAGCTTGCGCTACGGAACACATCCAAAGAGTGAGGACACTAGTATTATGCCCGAGAATCTCGCATAACTTAAAAGGTAAAATACATACTAGCGAAAACAACCAAATTGTTAAAGTAAACCGAAACCATCTGTCGTTGTGAATAAAAACATAACAGAGTCATTTAACCACACATACACATCGAAAGCCACTAGCAACAAACCTCAAAATTACGTAAAATCCCAACAAGACATGAAAAGCGCATCTCACCAGCATCAACAGGCAAGAAAACTAACTTCTAGTCAGCCAGACTATATTACATTAGAGCAAGGAGGGGTTTGAAACTATCTATAAAATTTTGTTTCTAAGCTGCACCTGTTCATTAAGAATAAAACCATCTTTTTGAGACAGATGCTTGAAAATCTCTAATTCTTCGAGCAGGTCCAGTTTGTAACCCTTACTCGCTTCGTGAAGGAATTCTACGTCATCCAGTTTACGTGGCGTATGCTGTGAGAGCCATAGATGTTCAGCAAACGAGGAATTATATACGTTTTCCCCATTTTTACCTAGCATGTGTTCTTTATACCTTACTTTAATAAGTCTACCTGTCTGTCGAATGTAATAGTTTGGGCAGTCGTTACAAGTAATTTTGTGAACAATATCTTTAAGTGTTGTTCATATGCCTTTGTTGTGTAATAAGCGTTTCTTTTTATTTGCAAAGCGTCTTCAGCACTCTATAATTCTCTGTGCATATAATACTTATCTTCCAGATATTTCCTCTATTCCAGTTTTCTTCGTTATTCACATATTTTCAGGTAGCAAATACTTTTGCTGCGAAGGTTTCGTAAAGGTAAATTTCGTTTTCATTTACTTTACTCCACGTCTTTCTCTTGCCTACGTCTGTACATGTCATTCCAGGCTCAGCGACCAATTTTCTTCTGAAAACCTCGCTTTAACGGCGTGTTATTTTCTAAAATGTGGGTCGCTTGTGCATGTTTATCGAGTTGCCAGCTGTCGCAGTGTGTTGTCTAGTCGTCTTTTATTTGCGTTATGTCCTCATGCATTTAGATATTCGTTTGTATGTAGACACCGAAATGTTCACAAAAGACACCAAGATGTCCGATTTTGGGCGTTTGCTAGCAAATTTAATTAAACACTTCACTTTCACGATATATATTTGTTTTCGTAGAACGGGTGTTGGTTCAGTGTTTGCCGTATACAGTTTTGCTAACAGCCGCTGTCCTTTTTTCAGTCGCGTTTTATTGCATTGTGGTGTCTGTTTGTATTTCTATATACTTTTTTCTTTTTGCGCCCAGATGCCACAACGTAAACAAAAGACAACTGAAAAATACACAGTGACTGTTGGGAACATAGTTAACAGTACGCACAAACAAACAACACACATTTTTAAAAAGTACTGCTAAAGTAATACTTAGTGTAATGCTTAGTGGAATACTCAGGTTAGTAAGTTAGGACGAAGGTAAAGAGAGCTTAATCTCAGCGTGGCCAAAGGCTAGATGACAAGTAAAAACTCATCGGAAACATAATGTGCTTAAGGAGAGCAATGAAAAAAGCGTTCAATTAATTAAAAAGTAAAATTTTCCCACCAATCATATTAAGAGTTCTAACAAATTTTCGTCCTAAGTTACGTCAATAAGCGGATCTAAAGCTGTCCTATCAATCAGTGACCATACTGGTACCGAAATGGAAGACGAAAAAGAGGATGTGGAAGTACTAAATTCCGACCTCCGATCTTGTTTCAACGTGGAAGTTCGTAATAGGAAGTCATCAATGGCATCTAACTCGTTCGATGCTGTTAGACATTTTCATCTCAGTGTAACACTTGCATCTTATGTCCGCAGTTATTTGTTTGACATATTCGAATCTCTGTCCACCCCTACAGTATACAACCTCTGCAGCACCTTCTAGTAGCATGTAAACTATTTCTTGAAGTCCTGTCCACCTGTTCCTTCCTCAAGCCAGCCGTTTCCGTATGTTCCTTCCTTTCTAGATTTTGCGGACTGACTCACCATTTGTGATTGTATCGTTCCACCTAATTTTCAACATCATTCTATATTACATCTCCATTTCTTTCAGATTTTTGTTCAGTCATGGTTGACTACCATACAAAGCTGTGTTCCAAGTCTATATTACCAGAATGTTCTTCCTCAAGTTAAGGTCTGCGTCTGACGCTAGCTGACTTCTCTTGACCAGGAACGTCCCCTTTCCCTGTTCTAATACTGTTTTTTTCTATCCTACTTTCTTTATTCGTCATATATTATTTTCTTTACAAGGTAGCGGAGTTTCTTCACTTCTTACCGCCCCCCCCCCCCCAGTTTTGATATTAAGTTTGACACTAAACTAATGTCTGTTACTGCTCACCACTTTCGTCCTGCTTTGGTTCATAGATAAGCCATATTCTGTACTCATTAGACCATTCCACTTCAGTAATTATTCTTCGCTTTCACTCAAAATAGCAACGTCACAGTGAATCCAGTAATACGTTTTACCCAGGATTCTAATCTCACTATTGAATATTTCTTTTATTTTGCAATGTATAGAATTAAAAGCTGGGCCGAAAGACTACATCTCAGTCTTGCGCCATTTTTAATCTGAAAACTTCGTTACGATCATCCATTTCTTAGGTATCCGCCCCTTGATTAATGCAAATATTGCATACAATTTGTCTTTCCCTAAAGCCTACCTATATTTCCCATAACTTTGAAAATATTGAATCTTTTTGCATTGTCGAACGCTTTTCTCCTGATTATCAATGTTTCTTGATTTTTTATTCTTCCCTTCCATTACCAGTTCAACTTCAGAAATGTCTTTTCCTTTCCTTTATCTAACAATCTTCAATTTCTTTTTTTGCATTCTTCTGCATATTATTCTTGTCAGCATTTGATTGCGCGGTAGTTCTCGCACTTACCTGTCCTTGTTAACTTCAGTGTCGTGTGGATGTGATTTTCCTGGATGTGTGATGGTATTTTTCCACACTCATGAATTGTTCACACCATTTTGAATAGTCGCTTGACTGTTACATCCCACAGTGAGTTCAGAATCTGCGATGGAACGTTATCGACGCCTTCGGCCTTATTTGATGGCAAATCATCCTAAGCATTGTTAAACTCTGACTCTAATACTGGATCCTCTATGTCTTCCATATCGAATCTCATTTCTTCATCAGCCGTGTCATCAGACAAGGTCTCCCTCCCGCTGAGGCCTTTAGCTTTCTCTTTCCGCCTATCCTCTCTATACTCTTTGCTTAACACTGGGACCTACCTTTGCGCTCTTTATGCTGATGCGCTGGCTTTCAGTCTTATTTATGTGGTAATAACAGGTATTGGTTTCCTTCACTTGAAAATGCTCCAACCAAAGATACTGAAATAGTGTATGAGAAAAATGTACAGTTAAAGGCGGCAGCGTGTAACTTTAAATTTAGGTTACTCAACTCTCGAGAATCCTAGCTCTACTATACTCTGATCGAAAGACGAATGTGCATTTTGTAAGTTTAGGTGAACTTAAAATATGTTTATTTTTTGTAGTCTGTGGCAACGTCGTGGACGACGATAACATTATTCATAAATTTTGCGTGAATACTAAGTGAGTAAAAGTTTAATAGCAACAGTAAAATGTATGAGGCAATATTCGGTCGTCCCTGGAAATATCATAAGGTGGACTGATTCAAGATACACTTCATTGATCTTACATAGGTAATACTTTGTGCACTACCGACAGCAAGAAAATGAAACTGAGCAACCATACACACGATAAAACTCTAATATCTAGGCGATTTCACAGTTTTAAGAACAATCAAAAGAATGTTCACAGCTACTGAAGCTGGACATTCTATTTAAACACCGACCTGCTTTTTCAAATGTTTCAGCCGCGCAATCAGTGCATCAACGAACGGAAAAATTAAAAGCTATGTTCCACACGATTAGTTTTCATGAAGTGGGTCAGTGCAGTGCACAGAGATTATTGAATGGTACAGCGGGCAAATTTGAAAATAATTTCCTCTGATGAACCGTCATTGTCGTTAAGTGAACATTGTTTTCAAATTCATATCCAAACTGGTATGAGCTTATTCGGCCATAAGCATGGAATATCAACATACGCCGATTTGTTTCGATCATGTATTGCGACCAGCCATCTAGTATTTACGCTGGAAAACAGTTCCAGTTTGACGACTTGTTTATTCAAGGTAGGTTTGTTTGCAATACGAATTCAGCGTTTCACTTCGATTATGTTTGTTGATTTGGAGTAGAAATAACAGCAAATCAGTTGTTATAACACACTTCGTGAAATATTTTTCCTGAACGGAAATTTTATATTATAGCACAATATATGAGAATATAGTAAGCGATCTAAACGGCATTATTTAGGTGAGTGCATAATGGTGGCAGGCTTATTCAAGGAATGTATTGCCTGTTACGTATTACTCGAACAAGCCAGTAACTATCTAAGGGCTTTATGCATCAAAGATCGGAATCATTCATGGTCAAATACTGTAATCGATGTCCACATGTGTTTCGATCATGATATAATACATGACGAAAGTCGAAAAACAAATTAACGATCCTGTATATGCCAGGAAGAAACGAGGCTCACGAGGAGAAACAAACTAAAAATTATAGGAAGTGATGGCATTTAAGGAGAACCTCAAAAGATCAGAAATTATGGTTTATAACGAAATAATCGAGCAATTTAAATGTTTCGACTCGTTATGTTGTGGTATTACTTATGAATCTGTACAAACAAGGAACTAAAATATTCTCAAATATTACTGGAATAAAAACAGGTGCCTGAAAATCAAAATAATGTCCTTTTATAGGACCAAGACCGATCCTACTTCATTGCGTGGAAACGATTAAAGTTTTACACATTTAAAACAGAGAAGAAGCCATGCTGTAGAAGCTACATATATCAGAGCAGGAAAAGACTGAAGTATATTAGACAGAATTAATAAAAGTGGCCTTCGAAATCGTTTGAACATGAATAGCGAATCGTAACGCCTCAAAATCGTAAGATACATACCTATAGGTAGAAGAAGCTAAGGCAGTCTGATGAAAAGATAAGTAGCACAATAGGGAGAAGACGATTGAATGAAGGGTAGTAGAAGAGATTTATGATATCAAAAATTTTTAGAATTGTTATCTCCTGTTGGAGAAAGAATTTTAGATTTTAATGATTACTCATGAGTGAAATTCTGTTACTTTTAAAGTTTTTACCATTTATTTATGAAACATGAAAACGGCACAATTTCTCTTACCGGTAAATCAGAATAAAAGTATGTATTCCTATGCCGAAGATGTACTGGTATGGCCTTGTCGTTCAAATATTCCCGCTCGTTCTAGTTATTTAATTTAATTCAGCGGAAAGGCTACCAGTAGCATGGAAAAATAGGTTCATTTTCAGCTCATATAATTATAGCACTTTGTTTCTAAAGCCCATGATGATAAGGTTAGGTGGTGTCGAAATTAGTGTAGTAACAGCAGTGTTGTAGTTCAGTTTAACACACGTACGACGTAGTACGTTTCATCTGTATCTTGGTGACACGAACTGCTACTGAAAGAATCTGCGCATTTATGCTCAATCAGTTCTTATAATTAAGCGCAGAACGTCAACAACAATGGGCACAAACTGCAAACACTTAGATGGATATTGGAATTCGTTCTAGTTAGTATTCATAATTGTGTGCTACCTTTACGGTTTGTTAGGAAAATCGATCACACCGTTAGAAGTACATTTAATGTGAAAGAAAGCATACTAGTATTCTCCAATAGAACGGTGTAGTGGCTCTTTACATAGCTGACAGGCCTCAAACTGCCCGTAATGAAGACCGGGGCATCTCACTCATGGAAAATCGCACAAGTGCAAAGCAAGTTCAGAGTGTGTATGCGCGGTGCTTCTGTCTAACTCTGTTTAATTCGCCTCAACCAGGCGTCCATGGTGAAGACGCCGTGGTGTGGTGTCGAGTGCGTTGATAGACGGCTTATTCAACAGTGAAACAGAAAAACAGATAAGCACAAGACAGTCATTAGAATAATAGAATAACTTGCTCTAAAAAAACAAAGATTTCCGAAACTCTTGAAACGTCTATTTTTATTAATTACACTGAAATAACTGAGAAGATGAAACTTCAATGTTTTTACTTAAACAGCTTAATGCTATTGAACCTTCTAAAACTGCTGAGTGCAACTGAACGTACTGTCACTTTGCTTGTCTTTATCGTTTGAACACTGACCTACAGAATTTTCCCTGACAAATACAGCTTAAAATTATTGTATTAATTAATGAGCAATATACAAGGATAACGCAATCTGACTATTAATTAACACAAAAGGATGGCTCTGAATTAGAAGAAATCCTAACAATAAACCATACATTTCATAAGTCACTTACCTCACAGAAAATCATCATGACACGAACTACAGCAAATATAGCAAGTATACAAAGTATACAGGTAGCTAAATAAAACGATTCCAACTACTGTAGGCTCTAACTATTAATAGACATATCGTTAGCAAAGGAAAGATTTTGGTGCACAGCAAGCAATGTATTTAGTAGATATTACCTTAATCATCTGACATAAAGTTCCAAAAATTATTTAATCGTCCGTGACATTCAGTTCCAAAAATCGTCAATAATTCCATTACCCGCATTTTACAATCCATGTCCAATCAATATTAAATCTCGATGACGGACAGAC
This sequence comes from Schistocerca serialis cubense, assembly GCF_023864345.2. Lineage (NCBI taxonomy): Eukaryota > Metazoa > Arthropoda > Insecta > Orthoptera > Acrididae > Schistocerca > Schistocerca serialis. The sequence goes on along the minus strand of NC_064642.1, from coordinate 101,887,247 downwards.
GTCCCGACCGTCCGCTTGCGCCAACACTGCATCTAACCTCCACCACTGCTAACTATTAACTTCTAACTGCCAACACTGCTATTAACTTCCTACTACGAGTCCTTCCAACCAGAGAGTCTCCCACAGAGGGCGCACAGTTCTGTCAGTGATATTAACGCAGTCTAAAGCGCTGCCAACATAAAACATATAAACAGACTACCGACACTCTATTGTAATTGGAGTGGGAACTTCCTTTTTTATTTGCTTGGTTTTTACGATAAACCCAAATGTCTAAACTATGATACAGTAACTAAGTGTGTAAGAAAGTCGTCTATTGAAAGACATTTCAGCAAACTACTTTCAGAACAGTATTGTGGAATCATAGGGGACGCCGGAGAGGGGGAGTTAAAGAAGTAGCAAACTCTTGCAGAAGAAAATTGTGTACCCACAAATGACGTTTCTGCCAATATTTTAGCATATTTATTTTGGTTAGACGTCCAGCGAAACGAACTGACGTTTGTCTATATTCTTCTCAAATGTCTTCTCAAATGTGTATTCGTTTTTGTTCTCGGTTGTACTATTCCTAACACGGTACTTTTACTTTAATTTAGGACGAAGAAGATAAACGGTGCTGTGAAGTGACTCGTCGAAAGATATAAAGTTGCTCTACCTTTAGAAAGAGCTGTAAAGCTGTTTATGGAAGGGCAATTAATAGAGAATATTTTGTTGGACGTGGTAGAGACAATGAATCCCAAATTAGCTCCCGCATACAACGGAATACCACTTTCCAGCATGACAATACCTCAGCGAATCAGCGACATTGCTGGGAATTTCCACGAACAATTGGCAGCGAAAATTGAAAACTTCCTAGTGTGCCCTATCGTACTTGATTAGCCCACGGATATTATGGACACAGCTTAGTTAGACTTTTTTATTTTTGCGTGGCATGGACGATGACCTGTATGTATCGAAAGGCTCCTGGATATGATTTCGTTGAAGAACCGTGCTGCAGGGCGTATATTTTAGAAACTTTCGAAATGGCAGCTGAAAGGATAAAACTCACTAGGGAAAAGCAGTTTTCTGTAACCACATCGGGGAGCCAGCATTGCTGGTAAGAGTATATGTGTAAAAAAGTAAGATTTTTTTCACTGTAAGGAGAGCGTTATCGGCTACTTTTATCATCGACCGACACTGTAGCTAATTTCTGGTGCTGTGAATATCGCTGCTTCTCCAGAACATTCGGAACGGTCGGGCTTCATAGCGACTGCTGCTGCTGTCGGGTGTTGTCGATAGTGCGTTCGAGGCATCGTGGCTGTTTCGTTGAATATGGTGGGAAAGTTGGCGACGCCATCTTACCGAGGTCACACAAGTTTTGCCCGCCTGTGCCGTGGCAATAATTAGCAAGTAAAAATGAATCCAGTTGTTTCTTTTAAATGGCGAACAACGTAAAGTGATCTGTAGTAATTTGTGGGAGTATTGATTATTCTGTGAAGTTGAATTTCGTAATCGAAAAACTTGTGAAAGTTAAGCGTCGCGAACACTGTAAGAGTTACTCTGACAAACCAGTTTCATGTGCGTGAGAGTAAAATAGGCTATTTACTTGCTTCATCTTGTGAATTACGAAAGTAATGGCGCACAATACAGCTTAACGTTTTATGAACAATTGTTACCACAGTGCCGTACTGCCGACAGCATAACACAGGCAATAATTAGAACAATTTCCTATATGTGATACTGGTGAAAAAAGTCCAACCACTCTTTACGTACGCGATCGCCGAATTTTATACGAAATTTAAAGTCGCAAGAGATGCATATTTTTAGTCATGTTAAATCTACCTCTTGCTCTCGAATTGCTTTTTTCTTAATGAAATTTAAAGTGTTTTAATCTCATGATGCTCGCACTAGTATGTCTGATTCAACTCGAAGGGATCACACATTTACATAGTAACACTCCACGCCGAGACACTTTCACCGAAAATAGCTTTCAATTAAAGTTGAGATGGCGTATGAGGTGACCTATACAAGATGAGCACAGACTTGTTTAGTGGCTGTGAACGAAAAACGTCGCAAGTTGCACAACGGGCAAGCTTGCCGCGGAAGCAGTGACTAATACAACAGCCACCGATGACGGAGGCTGATTGGAGGGAGTTATTTAACACTGAATGAGGACAGTAGCCTAATTCATCAGTCGTTAGTTATGATGGCTGAATGGAGTCATACCTTTTTGTTTTCTGTTTTTTGTTTTTTCCATTTTTTGACTTGTTTGATGCGGCCCGCACGCTTTCTTCTCCTGTGCTAACCTCTTCGTCTCAGAGTACCATCTGTAACCTAAAGCGTAATTAAGATTTACAAAAGTTGCGAACCGTAGAAGTAGTTTCCCCAAGCTTAGTGAGTCATGGCAAAGACGTACAAAATCTAAGTCTCAAACATTACCTGCCAAAACTTAAGTCTGTACCGTACAGTATAAACAGTCACTTGAAACTGCAGGAGAAACTTCCAGCTTCAGAGTCCCCTCATAACAGTTAGTGGTTAACTGTCAGTCCAGTTCTATCACTGGACTTGCCTTAAGTACGAACAAAAGTTCAAATATTTTGCACACATGCGTCTGAAACCGCTGCGAAATCTGTGACTTGTGAATCCTCACAGCTGACTGACATAGGTTATTCCCAGTCTAACGACCAACCACGAAGCGGAGCTCCACTTCTGTGCCTTTTGTATTCTCTGGTCATTCCCACTCTTCTGTATAATCGTCAGTTTAATAAATTGGACCTCCATTCAAATATACACACAATTGTAGCGTTGTTACATATACAGAGACGAGTCCCCCTCTCGGTCGGTCCAAGACAGTATATGTTGAACAGAACATTAATAATCAACTGAATTGCAACAGTTGCGGACGTGCGTTCATTATTAAATACACAAGAAGATACTGAAATACACGTGTTACAGTATTTATTTCTCTTAGCGTTAATTTCGTCTAGTAAGGCGCCTGCTGTTTCAGTACTTGGAAAACTTTATTATACTATTTAGCTTTGTGACCGGATGCTCGTTTTGACGCCTCAATCGTCTTGGCAATCTGAGGAAGAGAAACCGTTTGAACCGAGTATCCTCTGTCCAATATGGTTTCGTATTTTGATTGCTGGCGTATCGTGTTCTCTGAAATTGAAGATCAGCCCAAAATTAACGAGAAATAAGCCTGAGAAACCTACTTAAAGCCACTCTCAGGCTCGTGAAATCAGCCGTCCACGGTCATTAATTCTTTAATGCTGGTTCGATGCGCTTGTCGCCCACCTCCCTCTCTCTTTAGCAAGCGCGGGTCGCGTTGCACTATACGAACAAGTAAATACATTTGATACATGACGAGTGACATATTCATTTGGAGGGCATTTATTTGTTCTTTATGGTAGTAAATTTAGGTTTTACACTGGAAGTAGCCAATTAACGCAACTTGCGTTTTTATTACTCGCCAGTTTAACTGATTTCGTAAATTATCACTAAATCATACCAAAACCTACACATGTTACATATCGGAGGAAAGGTAAGCAGTCCTGAATTTCATATCCTGGCTGATGTACTATGTACCTGTGCCGAATTCTAACTTCTAGCTGAAATATTTAGGTATTATAATGTATTGTTTGTGTAGATATCTCAATGCATAAGAAAAACCATTATCAGTTTTTTCAAATGTTTGTCGAGAATATTCATTTGCATTAACATTGATGATTCCTGTAACAGTAATGCTACGTTGATCGGATTAGGATCAATGAAGCAACGAATTCTTCTCACTCTGAATAAAATTCGGTGTTTCCAGATTATTACGTCAAACCGTTCTAGGGAATTGCTCTGAATTTCGTTCATACAGTGTTTACCTCTCTCTCTCTCTATGTCTATATCTACATCTACATGGATACTCTGCAAGTCACATTTAAGTGCCTGGCGGAGGGTTCATCGAACCACCTTCACAATTCTCTATTATTCCAACCTCGTATAGGCGCGGAAAGAATGAACACCTATATCTTTCCGTACGAGCTCTGATTTCCCTTATTTTATCTTGGTGATCGTTCCTCCTTATGTAAGTCGGTGTCAACAATATATTTTCTCATTCTGAGGAGAGAGTTGGTGATTGGAATTTCGTGAAAAGATTCCGTCGCAACGAAAAACGCATTTCTTTTAATGATGTCCATCCCAAATCCTGTTGCATTTCTGTGACACTCTCTCCCATATTTCACGATAATACAAAACGTGCTACCTTTCTTTGAATTTTTTCGATGTACTCCGTCAGTCCAATTTGGTAAGGATCCCACACCGCGCAGCAGTATTCTGTCGCAACGAAAAACGCATTTCTTTTAATGATGTCCATCCCAAATCCTGTTGCATTTCTGTGACACTCTCTCCCATATTTCACGATAATACAAAACGTGCTACCTTTCTTTGAATTTTTTCGATGTACTCCGTCAGTCCAATTTGGTAAGGATCCCACACCGCGCAGCAGTATTCTAAAAGAGGACAGACAAGCCTAGTGTAGGCAGTCTCCTTAGTAGGTCTGTTAAATTTTCTAAGTGTCCTGCCAATAAAACGCACTCTTTGCTAAGCTTTCCCCACAACATTTTCTATGTGTTTCTTCCAATTTAAGTTGTTCGTAATTGTAATACCTAGGTATTTCGTTGAATTTACGGCTTCTAGATTAGACTGACTTATCGTGTAACCGAAGTTTAACGAGTTCCTTTTCGTTATTTAACGTCAACTCTCTCTTTCTTTGTGCCTTCTTCTATTCAGCCATTACCAGCAATGTGGTTTCAAAGCTTTTCCCTTTCACCGTACTCGGGGAAACACGTTGTACTAACTGGTGTCTCACACCTACGACATATACTTTTCCTGCCAGGACGCCCGTTATATTTCATCGCAAACGTCGCACCAGCGTAGCGTAGTTGGAGTTGCAGGAACGTCATCTATTCGCGCAATGAAAAGTCATCCTTCCATGTATCCTGGCCGTGGTTTCTGCTTCAAGCAATTGAATCCCTACACTCCCTGAAGTCCGCAACAGTCACACCCTCCCGTCCACATTTCTATGTGCAAAATGTGTGGTTATTTTTGGTTGTTTGTTGTTGTGATTCCTTTAACGACTTCACTCTTCAGGTGCTGACTATTGTGACAGTAGATCTTCTACTGGTACTACTACGGATTTTGGTTTCGTCTAAGTGTGGCGATTCTGCAACTGTCATTCAGTTTCAAAATAGAATCGTTCATCCTCGGGGTGAGTAAGGGTCGCCTGTTGTGGTTTGTGACAGTCACTTGACAGTAAGTACCAAACTGTCAATTTTCGAATGTAATTTGTGTCACAGCCCCAAGTTTCACAAAGTTGTTCAGCATCCCTTTCCCCAACAATTACCACTATTTCCCATGCTGTTTTGTGAGTCGCACAGCTCCCTTAACTTTTGGGTATCAGTTTTTATCTGCCGCAGTTCCAGCGACCTATAAACACAATAACGTTGCATTTAAAAGTTACACACCAAGTTACACACATGTCTTTGACGGTATTGCCCCTTAGCAGACTACTTTGCTAGCTGGATACCTTCAGCAAAATTCCGCTTGAGAAGCACATAGCCATCTCGAAAGTTTGTGGAACTACTGTTTTCATTCTAGTGCCACCATGGCAACAACAAATTGCTACCTGAACTGTAAGCAACACCTGTTCATCTATCGAGATGTGTTATTGTGCAATACCCTCTCACTGATTTAAATTGGCCCGAGAATGTAATTGACCATTTAACCTCACAACACATTTACTGCATCTATTGCATCTCTCGTCGAGTTTTACAGATCTCTAATATTGTTGTTTTATTCCGTGTATAGACATATTTTCTGATTTGGTGTCCGTAACGTCCAGTTTACAAACCAGTATGTTCAAATGTGTGTGAAATCTTATGGGACTTAACTGCTAAGGTCATCAGTCCCTAAGCTTACACACTACTTAACCTAAATCATCCTAAGGGCAAACACACACACCCATGACCGAGGGAGGACTCGAATCTCCACCGGGACCAGCCGCACTTTCCCTGACTGTAGCGCCTAAGACCGCTCGGCTAATCCCGCGCGGCTTACAAACCAGTACATAGCTTTCGTAAAGGCATGTTTATGCCATTCCTCACTGCTCTCCCACTTCATGATTTTTCCCTCCATAGATACTGGTTGCTCTCAGACTCGGTTTTGGTTCATTTCCTAGCGTCAAACCACTATTTCATATTCCGATTGTTTTCCGAGTTAAGGATACATGATGAAATTTCAGTTAGGCACAGTTCTTCAAGTTTACTGTTCGTCAACTGGTATTCCTGAGAAAAAATGTCGCGGCCAATACAAATATTTTACTGTATTAGTTTCCATCCTTTGGTCGCGTTATACGACTCCGCACATATGCGAACACGGCCGGCCTAAGAATCCAATAAAACATAAATGATGCATATGTAACAAAGTGACAAACTGACATTAAAAAAAATTATTTCGAGGGAACGTTTAGTGCAGAGCTTCACTACGGATCAAAAATTCTTTTATATCACATGAGTTTAGTCTTTTATACAATTTGAGTGAGCTGTACTCTTTAACACAATTTGAATGACATATTATTGAACCATTTATAACGTATTCGTTAATTGCAACTTCGATATATATGCTATAGAATAGCTACAAGCTAATGATCATTGATACCAAAGTTATTAAATTCGGCAGTTCAGTGGCATAGTTAGACACTAATAACAGCTCTTCATACAGAGTAAAACGATGACAACTTACGAAATTCGTTACTCTACTTTTTTAACTGTTCATTACGTTGTCAACAAATGGATACTAAAGGGTAACTGAAAATATAATGACACGGCCTTTTACGTGGAGATTACCGGACAGTATCCATTCGTTTCAGTACCTCATGAAGGATAAGTACTTTCAGTATGTCACATTTTTCTAATGCTTTGCAGTATTACAGACCGTGGAAGATTTTTGCTGTAGATTAGTAAGTACACAAAATATCCTTAATATCCCATTGGAACATCAGATACTACATGATTCTGGTTAACGTTGGATTGGGCTCTTATCTAGATGTTAAGCACAGTGTATTTGCATGTCCTCTGAGTAACATTTGTTTGGCACAAGCGGACGGCCGGAATTTAATCTGTTGATTCACTGTTGGTTTGTGTGCCAACATTAAAGTATCATCGTTTAACGCCATTCGCTTTAAGGATTTATCATTAGTTCCAGCTTTCGATTGAAGGTGATTGCTAGGACTCCATTTAGAAACAGCTACGTAATTTCAACGTTCTTGTAATGATAAGTGTTACATATGGAATTATTAAAGAGCTTCTCTTGGTTTCATGTTACTGGGAAATCAGATGCGCGAAATAATGTAACTCAGTAGTCAACTTGATAATGATGGTCCTCCTTATATAATTTTCTACAGTGACTTTACATACATTACGTGAACACTGAAGAAGTGACAATTATTGTAGTCCTTGTACATGTTGGGTGAAGTGACAACTTTTTCTCGCACTTGATAAATTTTTAAATACACTTACAAGTATTGCACCACCAAACATGTTCGAGGTGTTCGGTTTTCTCATGAGTTTAATATGGCTGTGAACCTTACTGCAGGATACATTTTCGTAAGCCTTTGGCCTGTCTATTGTTTGTTTGATTTTTATTGTTTAGGTCTATTGTCACCAATGCTAAGTAGTTCCTAAGCAGGACATATTTTATAATGTTTACCGCAGAATGCAAACTTTATAAAATTTTTAAATTATGCGTGGATATAGAGTGACTAATATTTGACCAGCAGGCACTACATGTTATCTAGGATCGTTTATCAGTCAAGCATTCACATATATCGGGTTTCACTCCTAAGAGTTGTCAGGAGCATTTTCTCTGGCGTTTAGTCAGATACCTGAAATTTTAGTTTTTACAGTGTGTAGCTGGAATCAGCCCAAACGAACATTGCCCATCAAGTCTTTTATGGGACACCCAATGCCGACGAAGAGCGTCGGTTTTGTTTCCTGTTGCGAGCAAAATGGATTTTGAAGCGAACTTTCACGTGCTCATTCAGTTGAGCGGTCCCAAATTAGCATAGAGCAATATCTGTTTGGTTCATATTTATTAGCAGACACAATGAAACACGAAGAACATTGAGTAATAACAGCACCGGCTGGACGGCGCTACCACTTGGTGGCAGTAGCAGTCAGCGCGGTCTCTTGTTGTCACTGATGAATGATATAGAAATAACAGAAGAGATTTTACAAGGAAAGCCAGGTGGACTGAGAGAACGTGGTCGACCGAAAACTAGATGGGATGACGGAGTCATAGAAGACCTTCGAAGAAGGGCTACAGGAACTGGATAACGCTAACAAGGAACCGGGATAAATGGACGGAGATAGATAAAGGGACCAAGACTCATCATGACTTGTAGAGCCGCAGAAGAAACAGAAGATATTACTTATCGATAAAACAAATAGAGCACTATGGTATTTTGGGGCCGCTCGATCTGATGGGCACGTAAAATTCGCTTAAAAAATTAGTTTGCTCGGACGGGAAAACAAGCAGACGCTTTCTGTTGTCACTGGGCTTCGAATGAAAGACTTGATCAGCAGTATTTCTTTCGTCTAACTCCAGTTATTCATTGCCAAAGAGAAATTGCACCTGTCTGCCGAAACACCAGAGAAATCGCGCCTAAGGAGAGACACCCTGTAGAAAATGTTTCAAAGTCTGCATCAGACGTTTAGGGAGAATGACAACATGGAAAAAACGTCTGTTAGATACGAAATGTTCACTGATGCTTCCCGGGGAAGCTGTCTTAACACACGTCCTAACTCTGAGAGGTGGCAGCGCATAGATAGACACTACGCTGCTTGTATAATGAGTGTGTGTTACCTTAATCCAGTGATCTGCTCTACATGAAAAGGTGTAGGTAATACTCTTGATTGACGTCTAAAATACCCTATTCAGCTTATGTATTTCCATCCTTGTGATGAGTGGATGCAAGGATTCCGGCTGTTCAGTATGAAGCCAAAATTGAATTAAAATACCCGCAACCGCCTCTTTTGCATTTAATTTATTTATGCATCAAGTTTCAGTGTCCCATTACACATTTTTAGGCCCACTGAGTAACGTAAATTTGGAGGAAACCAATCTCTTTTGCAGTCATAACAAGAGCCAATGTTAAATAACTGTTGTCTGTAGACCCCTGTGTTACGAGACACCATCCCTTCGTTCATCGACCTAGAGTTTTGTTGCAAAGACTCCGAAACACTTTTTATATCATGGCATGTGATAACGGGGATTGGTAACCAGCATGTGAGGATACAAATCCTATCCTATACAACTCGTAGTAAAAGTTCAGTGCTAAAATGCTGCAGAGTCTACCACCAATGGAGCTAAATTTTAATAAGTCCGCAGTTATAAGAATAGTAACTGTGCGTACATGCATTTCTGTACTGCCCAGACACCTACGGCCAACACGTTTTCACTGTACAGTAATCTGAATGCACGTTCTTTTATCGCCACTACCAGATCGAGACCATCGCTCCACAGCGTCCTAAACAAAATTTTCTTTGTCCATCACAGCTTCAAACGCAACATCGTTCCTCCACTGTGTCCCTAGCCCAACTTCTGCTATGCTAGATAACCCATTAAGTCTCAACGCACACACGTCTTGATTGCTGTAGCATCCACTACCCTCCTCCTAACCTCAACAGTGCTAAGTGATACCATCCATTAGAAATTAAATGAAAATCACAAGTGACAAACCATTAGTCTGTTGTAAAATTAAGGAACATAATTTTATACATGTTAATGCTCTAAGCGCACTACACAACGCAGTTGCCTCTACTCTTATAACACAAAGAAAGGATGAGAAAAACTTGCTAAATATAGAAAATTTTCTCATGACTACACACTGAAAAATATAGGGATTCGATTACCGAACTTGAAGCTGAACTGGCAGAGCAAACATGTACATCACTTGTAGCAATACAGCATCACACATTAACACACTTACCAGCGCAAAGTCGCTTTTAAGGGGACCACATCCAGCCATTCTAACCCACATTAATTTAGGCAAGTATTTGACCCAATTCTGAAAAAAAAACTATTTGATGCAGGACCTTAATATTTTTACTGAATGTTACATGATGCTAATAGAGTCAACTGAACTAAAATCTACTTTATCCATTTTATAGTGTTTAAGAAATACTTTTTTAAATTTATTAACAAAAATATTAAGTTTTTCTGCCGAAAATATTTTTTTGCGGTCTTCCTAAAGGGGGTATATTAATGGGTGTAGTACTAGAGGTGCCTTATTATGTTATGCAGAGTCTATGAAAATTTCATTCATTTATCTGTGATAGTTTCTGATATAATGGGGCATATGTACTGAAAATTTTAGTTTGCCAGAAACTGACTTTAAAGAAAAACTTTTTAAATTTGTTACTTACAGTTAATTAAATCTGTCTTGCTGCATATATCGGCCCTTCTTTGGCCTATAGTAGGTCTTCCAGCTTCTTTTTCACGTTCCTGGATGTTTGTCTTGCTTTCTTGGCCATTATAGATGCAGACCTGTCTGCATCGGCTAGCCTCATTTCATCGCAATGTTGCAGCCCTGTGATCATATTTTTACCAGGATTAATTCCCAGCTTTTTCAGTACCCAACACTTTCCAATATTACCACAATTCAATGTAATATCAGCATCATGAACTCCTAGTTTCATTTTATGCATGCCTACAAATACAGTATTAGAAAGGCGGTTCCAAATTATGCTGCTGAAACATTCATTTGGGTTCTGTGTCTGCCTATGAAGACATTTCCTTTGAAGGGCACGATGAGCTAAGTCTCTGAAAATAGGTTTAATTGCTGTAATAACAGCAGCAGGAAGAGAATGCTGGTGAGAATAAGATTCTCCAGTTGCCTGAGCCCTATTGTATTTGCACAACAAATTTTCTCCTGATGGACACACTCCATGACATGACTTATCATCAGTAGATGACTTATGGAAGAATATGGCCCAAACGTCTCTCTTCATTGCCTCCAGATTTTCTTTATTTCTCCTAATTGCCTGCCCATAGTATACCTGCAAGTTTTCTATTTCAGTTTTTACCGGTGCCTACATTCGTGGCAGTCATTCAGAGAGGTATGTCCTCTTTTCTGCCAACTTCCATCAAATGCAACTGTAATATCCGAACATCCATCATTTTCTTCTACTGCTTCCCTAGCAGCCAGTTTCATATTTCCTCAGTCACCTCACATACAGTCAGTTTTTCAAATTTATTTTGTGGTTGAAGTAAGCTCATCACTGAACAAACAGTTCTCCCTGCAGCCATGCCCTTGCCAATGGATCGTAAGGCATAAACTAATCTAGTATTCATTTCATAAGGGCCACTTGCACCTGGTTTTGAGGAACTCAAAAATGAAATCACTGCTGAGCGTTTATTGCAAATTAAATCCAAAGCAATTGCTAGGCCTTTTCTCCCACTGGCACTCTCACAACTTTTCACATTCTGTGACTCACACGATGTCCGCATTGTACAAATTTATAAATTGCATCTGATAATATTCTCAAATTTATAATAATATTATTGCACCCCTTGTCACTTACAGTAAATTCATTGTAACTCTCTTGAAATGGTGAAAGCTTCTTTGATGATGCACTTGCTAAAGAATTACATTTAGAAACATCGTTGCCAGGCGATATAACCTTTTGTACAGATAGCTTTCTAAACTTGTTTTCTCTAAATTGTCATTTCTTGAAAATGCCTTTACGTTTCGTCATCTTCAATAAACATAACAAAGCACACGTAAACAAGCACTGCAAAACGTAAGTATAACAACTGCTCTCAATCAAACTTGAACCAACTAACAACGTGTTTGAAAGCGTGTTGTTTGCAAACAGCAGCGTGTTGTTTGCAAACAGCAGAAACAAAAGCATATCAACTGCTGCATTCAAAGGATAGCCAACACACTCGGGAGTAAAAAAAAAATCCCTAACGTGTAGGGGATTTAAAGATCTAAAATATATGCAGGAAAGTGTGTGACAGAAAAGTGGGCGTGCCACATAAACACACGTGGTAGGAAAATGCTCTTTAAATGCAAAAAAAAAATTCCCCAAAATCTTTTTCAGAGTACTTAAATAAAGCCTTGATCTATCGAAATATGATGAAAACTGAAAATCGATTTTTTCCGACCTGAACCACGGTGTGGTCCCCTTAAGAGTACCTCCTTCACTCACCAAAGGTCAGGAAACGTTAGCGACAGTCCCGGACATGGCACAAGCCCAGCCCATTTACCCCTCTCCACACCGACCAAGTGCACATGGAAGAGCCTTGTCCAGGCCACGTAGCGCATCAATATGATCTTTGGTCGCCATTCTGTGTGGCGCACCTATATGACCTTCGGTCGTCGGGCTTCTTTGTTAATGAACTTTTGTTTGTTCTCTGCTCTGGCTATGTGTAGTCCTTGTGTTTCCGAAGGTTGCTTATATAAACAGTGTTGTATTGTTCGAAGAACTTCTTAGCAGATTGCATAAAGAATACGTTTAAACTGAGTGCTTTAAGTGCGAAATTTGTGGATGGTTCAAATGGCTCTGAGCACTATGGGACTCAACTGCTGAGGTCATTAGTCCCCTAGAACTTAGAACTAGTTAAACCCAACTAACATAAGGACATCACAAACATCCATGCCCGAGGCAGGATTCGAACCTGCGACCGTAGCGGTCTTGCGGTTCCAGACTGCAGCGCCTTTAACCGCACGGCCACTTCGGCCGGCAAATTTGTGGAAACGAATACAATTACCAGAGGAGTCTGAGGCGACATATTTCCATATCGCACCCGAAGCAACTGAACGAAAACGTACCCCATGTTACAAATTATGAACAATCTTGTTCCTATCAGTGCTACTCATGTGACAAGAGTTTTAACTCGAGAAGAAGTTTAAAATGCCACCAACAAGACTTTCATGGCTTAATGAAGCAGCAGAAGAGGTTGAAGTGTACGATGCACACATTTGAAGCTGAGTCAAAAAAGTGGGATAGAACATTTCCAAGCCGTTCATCAAATGCGCGTGAAATCTGAAGACCCTGAGTTTCTAGTTAAGCTGAATTTTTGAAGTGGAAAGAAGAAATTGAACATACTACACAATCCAGATTCGTGAAACACCATGGCATTAAGTTTGTTGATGATTACTCAACCTGTATGTATGTTTGCCATTGTTCAGGTCAGTCTATTTCCAAAGTTGAAGGCATGAGACACTTGCAAATGGAAGGCAGTAACAAAATTGATGGAAGGTGCCCTGTAAGGAAGGAAAGTGCCTCGTCAATTTTGTGTCGATTCATATTGGACTCGAATTAGACTTAAGTCATTTGAATGTGACACCACAAGAACGTGAGAGCATAGCTGCAGACATCGCTGTAGGAATCACCTTTCCTATAGTTCTTGACAAAATTCGAGCAACAGTGCAGGATTCAAATTTGGAGACATTACATCTCACAACGATTCAGGACTTGCACAACATTGCAGCTTCTTATAATTTGGCTTCAGAGTTAGTCAGACATCAAAATGATGCCATCAGGTCATTGTTGGGTACTACAAATAAATTTTAAACTAAACTTTAAGAGAATATCTCAATGCAGCAGAATGGAGCACATGAGCATTTCAGGTATTAAAATATTACCACGAAATGGTTGCTAATTAGTGGTTCAAACCTTCACCAAGAAGGGTTCTGAATATCCCATGGCTTTCTTCTATATCAGCAACAGCGATAGGTGTGCAGTGTAATGATTCCCTTTTCGTTGTTGAAAACAGCCACCTCTGTGGCACAAGTTTCCTCTTGTGACTCCTTTCTGCGTTGATGAAAGAGCTACCACTATGGGTTTTAACAGCACCTACATTTGCCTTCAATGTTGTCAACATTTTTTAGACTAACTTAACTTCAGCAGTTGACTTGCCAGCAATGACCTCCGAAAACATTGAGACAATCTTTTTATTTTCGTCTGACAATGCTTATTGGGTGTAGCAGGTAGCATTTGTGCTTACTTGTTCCAAAATTGCTTCCCTCTCATCAATCACAGACACATCTTCAGCAGCAGTAACAAGTGCATCTGACAGTATAAGACTCTGCAAGGATATCTCGCCTCTGCTTTTCTTTCCTGTTGTGCAAACAATATGAATGTGTTTACACATATGTAATTTAATACTATAATCAATGCATGTGCAAGTACACGATGAATGCACACTTCAAATTAACTGCACACTAATTTACAATTACAGTGAACGTCATTGTCCTTCAGAAGACAGACAGCGTTTGATTTTGAAGAAGGTACTTCTCAACCACTGTCTACCTTAGTAATGAAGTCTTCCGTTAAAGTAGACTAGTGTCTAGCACAAATGTCTTATTTTACTAGTTACCTTTTCTTTCACGATCACATTAAGACTAACTAAAAGCTTTGCAGTCACAAAAGACATCAGTTCATTTATACAGCCTTTCACTTGCTTTACATTAGGATGCACATATTTCAAAGCCTAGTGCATACTCACCAGGTGCATGTTTGTACTGAGTCCAACTTGATTCCTGTGACAATATGCTCAACACTTCGCATTTTTTTCGTAGTAGTCTGGATCACCACAGAGCTTCTAGAGTGCTTTTTACAGTGATTCTTCAAATACAGCAGCATCTTTCACCTGCATTAATTTCTCGGCTAGCTTGTATGCCTTAGTTCTCTTGTCCTTATGCTGAATTTTACAGTTAATGTTGTTCCTCCATGCTTTATCCGCATGCCAGATGCAGTAAAGTCTCTTTTTAGGAGGACTCATTGCTCTGTTCAAAGTGATACTGTAGGATTCTGCCAGGTGTGACATGAATATCTTCGGGCTGATATCTCCAACCTGATTTTTTATGTAGTTGAAAAATATATTATCACTGTCATTCCTCATAGAAATCCTTGCCTCATATCATCCAGTACCAGTATTGTCTTAAGTTGAAAATCGTTGCCGTTTAGACCATGAGTCCCACCAACACAAATGTAAACATTTCGATATTTTGTCAATAATTCACCTTGTGCAGTGTTCATTATTAGTAACATGAAATCCCAGCTTCTCAATTCTGAGTTCTGGTCAGTCATTATTTCCGGAGGATTATCAAATAATACACACGGATTATCACTATTCCTAGCTTCTTGTAGCCAGTCTTCAACGCTGATGGCATTATTTTGGTGTCCCACTGACTATGAAGCCAAATTACAAGAAGCTGCTATGTTATCCAAGTCCTGCAGCGTTCTGAGATGTACTCTCTTTGAATTCGAATCCCGCAACGTAGATCAAATTTTGTCACGAATAATGGGAAATTGGGTTCCTACAGCAATGTCTGCTGCTATGCTCTCGTGTTCTTGTGGAGTCAGATTCAAATGACTTACGCCTAGATCGTTTCCAACACGACTGGGCACAAAATTAACGAGGCACTTTCCTTCCTTGTAGAGGACCTTCATCTCTTCAGGC
This sequence comes from Schistocerca serialis cubense, assembly GCF_023864345.2. Lineage (NCBI taxonomy): Eukaryota > Metazoa > Arthropoda > Insecta > Orthoptera > Acrididae > Schistocerca > Schistocerca serialis. Next base: position 101,871,752 of record NC_064642.1, on the reverse strand, counting down.
CACCTTCTATCAATTTTGTTACTACCTACCATTTTGAGGTGTCTCATATCTTCAACTTTGGAAAGAAACTGACCTGAACGATGGCAAACATACTTACAGGTCGAGTAATCATCAACATACTTAATGCCACGGTGTTTCAAAAAACTGCATTGTGTAGTATGTTCAATTTCCTCTTTCTTCTTCAATAATTCACCTTTACTAGAGAACACCAGATCTTCAGGTTTCACATGTATCTGATGAGTGGCCTGGAAATGATCAATCCAACACTTTTTTGACTCTGCTTCAAATGTGCATATCATACACTTCGATCTCTTCTGCTGCTTCATTACGCCACTAACGTCTTGTTGGCGGCGTTTTAAACTTCTTTCCCAAGTAAAACTCTTGTCGCATATGTAGCACTGACAGGAACATGAAGGTTCATTATTTGTAACATGAGTTACAATTTCGTTCAGCTGCTATGGGGCGCACTGGAAATAAGCTGCCTCATAGTCTTCCAATAATAGTATTTGTTTCCTCAAGTTACCCACTTAAAAGCACTCGTTTTAAATACTTTAACTACACAAACTTCGCTCTATTTCCGAGTGGAACAGGAAAGGAAATGACACGTAGTGGTACAGGGTACCCTCCAGCATGGGACTGTATGGTGGATTGCGGAGTATCTATTTAGATGTAGAATACCATTTTACCAGGAAATATCAGGGAATTTCAGGAATGTTATAAAGTCCCAAGGAATTCGACATTTTAATATAGCATTGAAATTTAATTTTATTGAGTTTCGTTAGTCACAAATTTTAAAATACCTAATATTTCAAAGTGTGTTACTTGCATGAATGTTATTCCACAGTAATTAGTGATATTTAAAAATTAGTTAAACTACCGCTTATTATTGTGGTATTCTGCCACTGCCCCCCCCCCCCACCTTCCCCTCTTACCATTAATTTATCAGCAGTGTATTGAGGCATTCATCCACCTCGCACCTGGAGTTCTAAGGGAATTTTTTTCCTTGTTTGAGTAGCCACCCTTGAAGTAGCTTAATGCTATTAAATTATTAACATTGCTGTTGTGCGTTATTTTCTTTGCACTAAAGAGAAGATACTGTTAAACTGAAGTATATTTGCAGGCACTGCGCTACTCATCAATGTAATTTGAAATACACCATATGGGTTAATGTTCTCCTTAGAATTCATTGAGGCTGTTGTGACAGTCCAAAAGATATCATCTATATATTGGTTCTCTGCAGTAGTATACATCTGTGAGGTTTTCCTCACTATATATATATGGAACTAAAACTATGTGTCTACTCAGATTCCTGTGGGAGCTTAGAGTTTGTAATATATGTGTTTCAGTGCAAATGTTTTAATCAATGGTACTTACAGATCATATTCCCAATATACTATATTTTTGGTGTTCAGCATTATAATTTGATTCGCATAATGCTTATGTGATGTCATATCCCTATCCTAATATATTACATTCCGGCACCTAATGTAGGGACTAATTTAATGTACAGAGTACATTATTTTTTTGTTTTTTGTATTTACCTGATATTTTGTTGTTTTGTGTGACCTTTACAAAGCAAATACTGTTTTTAAGTTTTAGATAATTTTAGCCATGAGAGTTGTAATGTGTTTCAACTGCACTATCTGTGTTCCACCAAATAAAGTACTTAGCTCCCTGAAAAAGTGATCATACCAAACTGTCTTATTTGTTTCACAGATTTTGAGAAACATTTAAATTTTGGATGCTATGGGAAAATTGTTTTTGATTTCTTGGAGTGTTCAGAGTTTCATATTTTATTCAGTATGCACTGAAAACCAGTTGATTGACTGTTGTGGACTATAGATATCTGATAGTAGGTCACTTTCAACTTATTCCCACATTTGTTTTATTCAGAAGTCTGGAACAGTTATAAGAATTTTACTGAGTCAATAAAAGTATATCAGTACACCATTTGTTTCTTCTCAATTACCTTGCCCATTTACATAATTACAATTACCCATTGGAAATATGAAGGGGTACCATTGGAATCTCAACACTTATGGTGATTGATAAGTATGTGTTAATAAAATGGTCATCCTGACAATGTTATGTAACGGTATACACTTTAAAAATGGTGCTGCATTGCATCTCAGTAAAAGTACCAATGCATGGTTCCAGTTCTCATCCATCACAAAAATCCGAAAGTTTGTCTAATGTGATGCCTGTATTCTTCTCATTACCTGTGGCTGCCTGAGTTGTGAAGTAGTGTTGACAACTGTCAGTGCTGTCTCATAATGTCTGTGCTGTACATAGTTGCTAACATGTAGTCTTACACTGAACACCCAAGACGATTTCATCACAAGGACTGTTTCTGGCTAATCAAAAATGCATTGCAGTATGAAAAGACTCTCAAAACTGAAATCGAACAACGAATAATCCGGGATGGAATAAGTTATATTAAGAAAAGGATGGATTGATAGCATATGGATGCGCTGTTGAGTCCTAGACAGGCACAAAAAAAATATTGTTACACATTTGAGTTTTGGGTCAAAGGGCCTTTTCCTAATGAAGAAAATACACACACATATTCATGCAACACAATTCTCTCGCAAATGAGCACTCTGTCAAGCCAGGAACAAGGTCTTTTGGCCATAAGTTCTCATAAATATAGCAGTCTTTTTGTTGAGAATTTGTGCAACTCAGTGTCTCCTCTGTGTGCTGAGTTGTAATCTAGCCTATTCAAAATTAAAATATTGCACCTCATGCAGCAAACAGTTTATATTACTAGAAAGTTTCATGTAGATATGTGAAAACTCGTAGAATAATTTCCATCTTCATATGTCTTCAGTTGGTATGACCACGCAAGACTTGGGAACTCTAAACTGTTATAGTGAACTTGATTTTTAATTATTATTGAACTGTTAGGAAACAAAGCTAAGAGATCCTTTGCATGAGAGGGGTACCTTGCAATATTGAGGTAGGTAAAGTGTTTTCCTGTGAGTATTGATTCTGCATAAAATTCCATTTAGAATCTGCAGAGTTTTTATTGCCATCTAGTGTCAACTTCTGCATCTGGCTAGTGGATATCCTTACAGCATACTCTTATGAAATAATCTTCTTTGCTTTCCATAGTCGTCATACACACACATTTGTAACGCAGCTGAGTGCTTAACATCATGAAGTAAACAGTTTTCTCAAGATACATTGTTTATCCTTGTGCATCCCTATGCCACTCCCAATCACAACCTCTTGCAATCCCTGTGGAAGAGATAGGTGAGAGAGCTGCCCAAACCACTCGCCCAGCACTTTCTATTCCTGCCCTGTCACAGGCTTATCCTACCCCATCAAAGAGATCAGGCCTCCTTTGAAAGCAGTTGTGTAATATACCAGCTCTGCTGCAGTAATGGGTCATATTTTTATATTGGTATGACTATCAACCCGCTGTCAGTGAAATCGAATGGCCAGCTCAAAGCTGTGACCAAGAACAAAGTGGACCATCTTGTGGCACAACATGCAGCTTACATAACATAATTGATTTCAATAGCTGATTCACAACCCAGGCCATCTGGATCATCTCCTTCACCACCAGCTTTTCTAAACTGTATAAATAAGAATCATACTTAAAACAAATTCTCCATTCCCAAAATCGTCCCATCCTGAACTTAAGCTAACCTACTGACCCCACATTTTCCACCCAACTGTTTACAGCCACCTCTATCCGGTCACCTTACATTTCTTCTCTCCTCACCCAATCTATATGCTTTTCTCAGCCATTGAGTCCACTTGCTTTTTTGCTTCTCTGCTTCTCTCCTTCCTTCTCCCTGTGATCTCCCTCCCCGACAACGTCCTGATGCTGTACCTATCAGCTGTATCCTTCGCCCTCTGGCTACTGCATGCTGCACCAGAAGGGCCGATTCCTATTCTTCAGCCATATCCCATTGGCACTTCCCCTTCCCTGCCCTGCTCTGGATTATTTCTTCTGTTTAACACGTTTCTGTTGCAGTCTGGCTGGAGGCATTAGTTGTGTGTATGAGGTGTTCTACCTTGTGTGAATGTGTGTGCGTTTCTCCTTTCTGAAAAGGTCACGTGTCAAAAGCTTATACATAACAGAAAGCATCTTTACAAAGAGTATCTGTCAATACTTTTCATAGTATTATTACTTGCCATTGATAGATTTGTATTTGAAACATCAATGGAAGATCACAATTGTGAACTGGCCAGGAGTTGAATGCAGTTACCCAATTATCTAGAGCAGTACACTCAGTAGTAAGGATACTTCACTCTTCCAGTAATGTTTGAAAAACAGCTCACACTCAGCTGCAAAGTGCATTATCTTGCCTGAGTTAGGACAATTAGAACAAAAAATGGGAGTGTATGAGGGATATGAATGTGTGAGGTGAGGGGAACCTAAACATCATCTAAAAAGTGATCTTCTTTCGGAATATATACAAGAAAGATACACATGCATGCAGTTTATCTATAATTCAGTTCATTGTAAATGACTGAAGAAAGAGCACTCTACCTTGTTACTTTGCATGGAGAATCTGTCAACACTGAAAATTGAGCTTGCTATTCTCATGGTAACATATTTATATTCAAATGAACTATTATATTGTGACTCCTCTGACATCACAAACAAAATTTATTGTACATTATAATATTACACAAATGTGGACATGTGTTATTGCAATGTTGTTAGAAAGATCTCTTATGGATGCAAACGAGTAACAGTAGGTAATGTAATAGAGTCCTCATTTTGTTCTGTATAAAAAACTGTAAAATTGAAAAATATTTTTATTTGGAACAGTGTTAAGAGGGCAAAGGTTGACACTCAGCTGAACTAATCTACTTTACATAAAATAGGTTGCCAGGGGGGGGGGGGGAGGAAAATTATTTATTTGATTCTGAGAGAATATGATGAACAATCGTACATTAATGGATCATCCCTATAATCAACACAAAAAGAAAATATTTTAAACTTAAGCATCCCTCATTTGCTACAATCAATAATCCTGGTAAGAGATGAAAAATACCAATTTGTAGAGGTACATGACAATTCTGTGGGAACTTACAGTCTTGCAAATTCGGAAACAATACAATTTAGACACATATGTCTCACGTTAAAGGAGTACATTGTGATTCTAGTACAGGTGCAGCAACTGAATTTTTTATTGGAAAATAAATTAATAGAGCTTTACATTATTAGATAACATTACCTCACTTCCAACAGCTACTCCTTTTCCCTCCCTACTCTAGGTTGTTGCTGGACTGCAGTCAAGGTGTCCTGAAGCACAATGCAACTTTTGATAACATCTGTGTGTTTTCACCTGATGACATCCACAGAATGATATGTAAGTCTGTACATCAGATGCATCCAGTTTTGTCTGTACAGGTCATACATCCACAAGAAATCATTACTTTTTTAATACTGCAAACTGTTCATACGGTTGCAATGATGTATTTATTCATCCAGGGACCATCTTACAACGGTATAGGATTTGTCATTGTAATGAAATGAAACTAAGTAGCTTATTCATATATGTAAAGGACAGAAAAGGAAATTTACACTTCTATTACAAATTTCAGTTAACATCGTGCCACCCATTCTATCATCAGCACTTTCGTTTGTGAAATTAATAGCACATTTCTATTATTGAATGAATAATGACAGGAAGCACGGTTATAACAAACAATAAAAAAGAAGTGGTTGTTTCCAAATGATGGATTTCAAGTCAAAGTCATGCAGCTGCAATACATATAATGGTCATGCAAGAGTACAGAAGAATTCAAGGATATTCAGGTGTGAGCATTCTATAATTATCTTTGCTTTTCCACCAACATGGAAGGCAGATATTACAAAAACAAACACTTGCTGATTTGGTTTCACCTGTGACAGCAACTTCTACACAAAATGTAAGTGAAGAGGACAGCACCTGAACTTACACCAGATTCTTTAAACAGAAGTACTCGGTATTTAGGTGAACAGCTTAGGAAGAAGTAGACCTCAGTGTGATGGAAAGCAAAAACTGAAAACTGTATCCTCAATGTTTGGGGTACATTTATGTAGCACAATCATAGGGAGAGTACTGAGAAGAATTTATAGAATATAGAGGAACATACAGGGTGTTTCAAAAATGACCGGTATATTTGAAACGGCAATAAAAACTAAGCGAGCAGCGATAGAAATACACCGTTTGTTGCAATATGCTTGGGACAACAGTACATTTTCAGGCGGACAAACTTTCGAAATTACAGTAGTTACAATTTTCAACAACAGATGGCGCTGCAAGTGATGTGAAAGATATAGAAGACAACGCAGTCTGTGGGTGCGCCATTCTGTACGTCGTCTTTCTGCTGTAAGCGTGTGCTGTTCACAACGTGCAAGTGTGCTGTAGACAACATGGTTTATTCCTTAGAACAGAGGATTTTTCTGGTGTTGGAATTCCACCGCCTAGAACACAGTGTTGTTGCAACAAGACGAAGTTTTCAACGGAGGTTTAATGTAACCAAAGGACCGAAAAGCGATACAATAAAGGATCTGTTTGAAAAATTTAAACGGACTGGGAACGTGACGGATGAACGTGCTGGAAAGGTAGGGCGACCGCGTACGGCAACCACAGAGGGCAACGTGCAGCTAGTGCAGCAGGTGATCCAACAGCGGCCTCGGGTTTCCGTTCGCCGTGTTGCAGCTGCGGTCCAAATGACGCCAACGTCCACGTATCGTCTCATGCGCCAGAGTTTACACCTCTATCCATACCGCACAGGATTGATGACGGCGATATGCATGTGGGCAGCATTTGGTTTACTGACGAAGCTTATTTTTACCTGGACGGCTTCGTCAATAAACAGAACTGGCGCATATTCTTCTTCTTCATGTGCCGTCTCCTCTAAGAAGGTTGGCTGTCATCATGGCAATTTCTGATCTTGATTTGGCTGATCTAAGGAGTTCTGACGTTGAACAGTTGTACCAATTTTTTAAATTGTCAATCCAGGATGTCCGTTTTCTACCCCTCGTTCTCTTCCCACAAATTTTCCCTTCTAGTATTATTTGCAATATTTTGCAATTTACTCCCCTAATAACATGGCCTAAATATTGTAGCTTCCTTACTTTAATAATTTTAATTAATTCTTTTTCCTTTCCCATTCTTCTTAGGACATCTTGATTAGTAATCCTCGACACCCAACTAATTCTAAGTATTCTTCTATATTCCCACATTTCAAAAGCTTCTAAACTGTTCATGTCCTTCTTTTTCAATGTCCACGCTTCCATTCCGTATAATAATTTTGAGAATACATAGCATCTTAGCAACCTCATTTTTGTGTTTAAACAAATGTCTCTCGAACAGAATGCATATGGGGAACCGAAAAGCCCCATGTTGCAGTCCCATCGTCCCTGCATCCTCAAAAAGTACTGGTCTGGGGCGCCATTTCTTCCAAAGGAATCATTGGCCCATTTTTCAGATCCGAAACGATTACTGCATCACGCTATCTGGACATTCTTCGTGAATTTGTGGCGGTACAAACTGCCTTAGACGACACTGCGAACACCTCGTGGTTTATGCAAGATGGTGCCCGGCCACATCGCACGGCCGACGTCTTTAATTTCCTGAATGAATATTTCGATGATCGTGTGATTGCCTTGGGCTATCCGAAACATACAGGAGGCGGCGTGGATTGGCCTCCCTATTCGCCAGACATGAACCCCTGTGACTTCTTTCTGTGGGGACACTTGAAAGACCAGGTGTACCGCCAGAATCCAGAAACAATTGAACAGCTGAGCAGTACATCTCATCTGCATGTGAATCCATTCCGCCAGACACGTTGTCAAAGGTTTCGGGTAATTTCATTCAGGGACTACGCCATATTATTGCTACGCATGGTGGATATGTGGAAAACATCGTACTATAGAGTTTCCCAGACCGCAGCGCCATCTGTTGTTGAAAATTGTAACTACTGTAATTTCGAAAGTTTGTCTGCCTGAAAATGTACTGTTGTCCCAAGCATATTGCAACAAAAGGTGTATTTCTATCGCTGCTCGTTTAGTTTTTATTGCCGTTTCAAATATATCGGTCATTTTTGAAACACCCTGTACAAACTTAGAGGAAACTTGCAGAATTCAGACAGTTTGTGTGACAAAATATAAATTTTGGTTGGAGTTCTGAAGGGAAGCCAATTCACTGTATTGCTGCCTGTGCATGTGATTCACACAGTTTTAAGTTTTGCTGCATAGTTTTAAGGGTGGGAAAATAATTTAGCAATGGAATCAAGACCAATTGTTTTGACCATAAAAAAGCTATGTAGTACTTATTTTAAACCGTTACATTGTGCTAAGATGTTTCTTACATCCACGTGCCGACTATTAAGTTCAGATTAGATACAGTTTTCGTTCCATAGACCCAAAACTGAGATGATTCTTATGGGTGTAGAACAAGACATAAAGTATGAAATACAAAAACAAGACATTTAAATACGCACAACCCTGATCATTTATCAGGAGGTTGTAAAACTTTGTGAATACATTACAGTAAACTGGATTTGCTAATATTTACAGAATTAATACACTGTCAGAACGAAACATAGATACACACTTTCAATAAAATTATCATAAACAAGATACCTTATCTTGACTGTTATGAGCAGCTGCTGTCAAAATTGATATCTAAGAGAAATTAAAGTATGATAAGATGGGGGGGGGGGGGGAATTACACTGACGTAATTCTATACAAATGCTCAACAACAGACAGCTCTAAATCTCTCAAACAGTGAAGAAGACCTCAAAGTAATCATGTGTGTGCAATAGGCAAGCAGTCACGAGAGTTCACAAGTAAAAATTCACTCATTATAACATGCAAATACTAATGAAGTATGTCACATATATAAATGTCTGACTGCTTGCATTACGGATTTCTACATTATCTCATTCTTATATTATTTCATTTTGATGAGGTAATCAGAAACAAATTAGGACATCGATTCTGGCTTCTTTATGCTCAAAATTGCCTTTAGACAATAAAGATAATAGACTGCATCCTTGGCGCTACAGCCAATAAATATTTCCCAACAGAATTTCTTACACTGTGTGAGTTCATGGAAATTGCTCACTGCAGTTAACAAATATCAGATTTTTTGATATAATACATATGGAAGCCCATGAATTAAAACAGACAGCTTGGATACCAATTTTACTTTTGTTTTTTATTGATGATTTTTCTGCTCACATATTCAATATACATATTTCTATTTATTTAATAATATACTCTTTTCACAGTGGTACCGGAAAAACTGAATTTCGTACTAATTACTGATTTTCTCCCTTGTTTTTATGACTAGCATATCTGTGATACTAACAACCTTGATGTCGGAACAAGCGGCAAACCATGGGTGGAGCTAAGCATATGAGTAGGTGTGTAGGGAGATGAAGGGCGGAACTTGTACCATGTTCGGGGCTGTCGCTAACGTTACGTCCAAAGGTCTGGTCTAGAGTGCCGAGAACACGCTCTCCCAGCAATGAACTTCCCCCAGGTACACGGAAGAGGTGTTCTTTCTGCTACCAACTTCACTGCTGTCGAATGACTTCCGAAAAGGTACAAATCTCTTTGGCTTGACTGATTGACTGAGAAAGGTGCACTGGCTACACTGTTGCTGCCACAGCAGACTGGCAGATGCTGCACTGCTACTATATAAGAGAAATTCAGCTTACTCACTCACTCACTCACTCACTCACTCATACAGATGATAAAGAAATAAAGAAATTCCGGAGTACAAAATGTAGGTAATATACATAGGACTGGATGCTAACTGGAAAAATTGATACTTTGCTGCACTTTACACTGTTATGAAAGATCTGAGTATACGAAGTTGGTTCTCAGATACTCACTCCATCGAAGATTTTTTTGAGTAGTGAAACCCAGCACATTGTCCTGGGCAGCAGATGTTCATCAGAGACAAACGAAAGTTCAGGAACGCTACTGTTCTGTTAGTACCCGAATATCCTGTAAAATATGTTCACACTTGCCACATTGTGGGGCAGGGTGTCCTGGAGCTCATTAATTTGCCGACAGACGTAAATACTCACAGTTATTTATTGACTAAAATGGATTATAGGGTGGCCAGCAATCTGCTTGTGGATGTTTCTGTTGTGTACGAGAAAACTCGTGTTGCCGATTAACTTAATGGGGATTCAGGACGAAGAACTTCTTTTTGTTGCGATGACTGGCAGCTTGTTTTCATTATTGATAAACGAAAGTCATTGCTACTGGCGAGGAAAAAAGACCCCTGTAACGTTAGAATTCGGTATTAATTCAGTGGCGGCAATTATACCAGCCCTTAAAATATTTACGCTGCCTAAGGAAAGCAACCCAACTTACTTCAGCAGCACCCGGGGCGGATGATGTAAGTGGGATGGTCTATCTTAAGGGGCATAAAGTATACTGCCTGAGGAAAAAAAGAAAAATGGAAGCATCAAGCAGACATGGCTTGATGTCAGTGTAACTTCACACACGCACACTAAATCAGTAGATTTGTGAATGATTGTAACTGCCATTCTCTGTGACCAACAGAATGGCCAAAAGAGTGATTTAGTACTGCTCTTATTTAGTGCCGTCACCAGTCCTGCGGTAGTACACTACTGGCCATTAAAATTGCTACACCAAGAAGAAATGCAGATGATAAACGGGTATTCATTGGACAAATATATTATACTAGAACTGACATGTGATTTCATTTTTACGCAATTTGGGTGCGTAGATCCTGAGAAATCAGTACCTAGAACACCAACTCTGGCCGTAATAACGGCCTTGATACACCTGGGCATTGAGTCAAACTGAACTTGGATGGCGTGTACAGGTACAGCTGCCCATGCAGCTTCAACACGATACCACAGTTCATCAATAGTAGTGACTGGCATATAGTGACGAGCCAGTTGCTCGGCCACCATTGACCAGACGTTTTCAATTGGTGAGAGATCTGGAGAATGTGCTGGCCAGGGCAGCAGTCGAACATTTTTTGTATCCAGAAAGGCCCGTACAGGGCCTGCAACATGCGGTGTTGTATTATCTTGCTGAAATGTAGGGTTTCGCAGGGATCGAATTAAGGGTAGAGCCACGGGTCGTGACACATCTGAAATGTAACGTCCACTATTCAAAGTGCCGTCAAGCGAACAAGAGGTGACCGAGACGTGTAACCAATGGCACCCCATTCCATCACGCCGGGTGATACGCCAGTATGGCGATGACGAATACACGCTTTCAATGTGCGTTCACCGCGATATCGCCAAACACGGATGCGACCATTATGGTGCTGTGAACAGAACCTGGATTCATCCGAAAAATTACGTTTCGCCATTCTTGCACCCCGGTGCGTCGTTGAGTACACCATCGCAGTCGCTGCTGTCTGTGATGCAGCATCAAGGGTAACTGCAGCCACGATCTCCGAACTGACAGTCTATGCTGCTGCAAGCGTCGACGAGCTGTTCGTGCAGATGGTTGTTGTCTTTCAAACGTCCACATCTGTTGACTCAGGGATCGATACGTGGCTGCACGATCCGTTACAGCCATGCGGATAAAATGCATGTCATCTCGACTGCTAGTGATACGAGGCCGTTGGGATCCAGCACGGCGTTCCGTATAACCCTCCTGAACCCGCTTATTCCATATTGTGTTAACACTCATTGGATCTCGACCAACGCGAGCAGCAATGTCGCGATACGATAAACGGCAATCGCGTTAGGCTACAATCCGACCTTTATCAAAGTCGGAAACGTGATGGTGCGCATTTCTCCTCTTTACACGAGGCATCACAACAACAATTCACCAGGCAACGCCGGTGAACTGCTGTTTGTGTATGAGAAATCGGTTGGAAACTTTCCTCATGTCAGAACGTTGTTGGGGTCGTCACCGGCGCCAACTTTCTGTGAATGCTATGAAAAGCTAATCATTTGCATATCACAGCATTTTCTTCCTGTCGGTTAAATTTCGCGTCTGTAGCACGTCATCTTCGTGGTGTAGCGATTTTCATGGCCAGTAGTGTATGTAGAGGACTTGGAGAGCGTTAGAAGTTGAGTAGTCACTGTGAAGGACAAAGGGAGGCGGAATACTCATACGAGACAGCGTTATCAGCAGCTGAGAGAGTTTACAGGACGCTCATTTTGGGTCTCCAATTGTCCAGTAAGTGGACCCTTGCAGTACCGAGATTTGTACCGTCTCAAGTGATCTCTTTGTCGACGGTAAACAGTAATACTCTTTGCTTTCCAAGTTATATGGGGCATTCAGACGTGATAGTCTACCTATGTTAGACTGCATCGGATTGTGTGGGCGGTCATACTCTTCATGAAAAATCCCTTCGACCACTTCCGACCATCAGAAGGCAGGACTGCCATACTATGGACAACTTATCCCCTTCACATCTGCACCTACCAACCTAGAACGAGGAATGGGTTGGCTGCAACATTGTGTCTACACTCACCATTGTTCGGATACTGGCAGCAGCACGAATAGGAAATCACCGCCACATGCTGACGTTGCCGTTAACACCACAACACAAACGGCCGCAGCTGCACTGCCGCCGTGACCGGGAGGCGTCATCTGTTGATGAATGGCGTCTCATAGCGTCCGGCGATGAATCCCGTTCTGCCAGCGAGTATGACTGCGACCTGGGAGGAGAGTGTAACTTTCGAGGGAAGTGTTTTGTGGTAACATAATTACGAATAGAAACTAATCGTCAGGTGACTAATTTTTTTGCTTCAATCCACCGCATCGGCAAGTAAACAACCATATACTAATTGAATGGTTCGACTGTAGGCCTTGAGTTTTGGTAGTGGACCATTGAATTGTGCCCTAATGAAATCTTTTGAATTGTAAGGCCCAGTCTCAGTAACAGTCGATGAATAAATTGCAATACACAAATAAATGTGGTGTATTGACTGACTTGGGAACAGCGCATTCAGACGAAGACATACATTGACGGCATTACAAGATCTAATCTTACTTATCTCAAGCGAAAAGATGTATCGAACGGTGACCTTCTACAACTACATCTACATGGATAGTCTGCAAATCACATTTTAGTGCCCGGCAAAGGGTTCATCGAACCACATTCACAGTTCCCTATCAAATCTCGCATAGCGCGCGGAAAGAACGAACACCTATATCTTTCAATACTAGCTCTGATTTCCCTTATATTATCATGCTGATCGTTTCTCCCTATGCAGGTCGAAATCAACAAAATACACTCCTGGAAATTGAAATAAGAACACCGTGAATTCATTGTCCCAGGAAGGGGAAACTTTATTGACACATTCCTGGGGTCAGATACATCACATGATCACACTGACAGAACCACAGGCACATAGACACAGGCAACAGAGCATGCACAATGTCGGCACTAGTACAGTGTATATCCACCTTTCGCAGCAATGCAGGCTGCTATTCTCCCATGGAGACGATCGTAGAGATGCTGGATGTAGTCCTGTGGAACGGCTTGCCATGCCATTTCCACCTGGCACCTCAGTTGGACCAGCGTTCGTGCTGGACGTGCAGACCGCGTCAGACGACGCTTCATCCAGTCCCAAACATGCTCAATGGGGGACAGATCCGGAGATCTTGCTGGCCAGGGTAGTTGACTTACACCTTCTAGAGCACGTTGGGTGGCACGGGATACATGCGGACGTGCATTGTCCTGTTGGAACAGCAAGTTCCCTTGCCGGTCTAGGAATGGTAGAACGATGGGTTCGATGACGGTTTGGATGTACCGTGCACTATTCAGTGTCCCCTCGACGATCACCAGTGGTGTACGGCCAGTGTAGGAGATCGCTCCCCACACCATGATGCCGGGTGTTGGCCCTGTGTGCCTCGGTCGTATGCAGTCCTGATTGTGGCGCTCACCTGCACGGCGCCAAACACGCATACGACCATCATTGGCACCAAAGCAGAAGCGACTCTCATCGCTGAAGACGACACGTCTCCATTCGTCCCTCCATTCACGCCTGTCGCGACACCACTGGAGGCGGGCTGCACGATGTTGGGGCGTGAGCGGAAGACGGCCTAACGGTGTGCGGGACCGTAGCCCAGCTTCATGGAGACGGTTGCGAATGGTCCTCGCCGATACCCCAGGAGCAACAGTGTCCCTAATTTGCTGGGAAGTGGCGGTGCGGTCCCCTACGGCACTGCGTAGGATCCTACGGTCTTGGCGTGCATCCGTGCGTTGCTGCGGTCCGGTCCCAGGTCGACGGGCACGTGCACCTTCCGCCGACCACTGGCGACAACATCGATGTACTGTGGAGACCTCACGCCCCACGTGTTGAGCAATTCGGCAGTACGTCCACCCGGCCTCCCGCATGCCCACTATACGCCCTCGCTCAAAGTCCGTCAACTGCACATACGGTTCACGTCCACGCTGTCGCGGCATGCTACCAGTGTTAAAGACTGCGATGGAGCTCCGTATGCCACGGCAAACTGGCTGACACTGACGGCGGCGGTGCACAAATGCTGCGCAGCTAGCGCCATTCGACGGCCAACACCGCGGTTCCTGGTGGGTCCGCTGTGCCGTGCGTGTGATCATTGCTTGTACAGCCCTCTCGCAGTGTCCGGAGCAAGTATGGTGGGTCTGACACACCGGTGTCAATGTGTTCTTTTTTCCATTTCCAGGAGTGTATTCTCACATTCAGAGGAGAAAGTTGGTGACTAGAATTTGCTGAGAAGATTCCGCCGCAACGAAAAATGCCTTTGTTTTAATTAAGTTCATCCCAAATCCTGTATCATTTCAGTGACACTCTCTCCCTTATTTCGCGTTAATTCAAAGCGTTCCGCCCTTCTTTGAACTTTTTCGTTGTACTCCGTGAATCCCATTTGGTAAAGATCCCACACAGCGCAGCAGTATTCTAAAAGAGGACGGACAAGTGTAGCGTAGGCATTTTCCTTAAGAGATTTGTTACATTTTCTAAGTGTTCGGCCAGTAAAACGTAGTCTTTGGTTAGCCTTCCCCACAACATTTTGTATGTGTTCTTACCACTTTAAGTTGTTCGTAATTGTAGTTCCCAGGTATTTAGGTGAATTTTCGACCTTTAGATTTGACTGATTTATCGTGGAACCGAAGTTTAGTAGATTTCTTTTAGCACTCATGTGGGTGACCTCACACTTTTGGTTATTTAGGGTCAACTGCCAATTTTCACACCATACAGATATCTTTCCTAAACCGTTTTGCAATTTGTTTCGATCTTCTGGTGACTTTATTAGTCGATAAATGACAGTGTTATCAGCAAACAACCAAACACCGTTGCTCAGATTGTCTCCCAATTCGTTTATATAGATAAGGAAAAGCAAATGGCCTTTAACACTACCTTGGGGAACGCCAGAAGTCACCTCCGTTTTACTCGATGACTTTTCGCCAGATACTTCGTATTGTGTCCTCTCTGACACGAGCTCCTAAATAAAATCACATAACTGAGACGATATTCCATAAGCACGCAATTTCACTACAAGCCGCTTGTGTGAGACAGTGTCAAAATCCTTCTGGAAATCCAGAATTACGAAATCAAATTGAAATCTCTTGTCAATAGCACTCAACAGTTCGTGTGAGTTAAGCAGCTAACTGTGTTTCACAAGAACGATGTTTCCTAAATCTATGTTGACTGTGCCCAACAGGTCGCTTTCTTCGAGGTAATTCATTATGTTCGAACACAATATATGTACCAAAAGACTGCTGCATATCGACGTTAATGAAGTGGGCCTGTAATTTAGTGGATTACTCCTACTACCTTTCTTGAGTATTGGAGTGACCTGTGCAGCTTGTCTGTCTTTGGGTACGGATCTTTCGTAGAGCGAACGGTTGTATATGATTGTTTAATTTGGAGCTGTTGCATCAGCATACCCTGGTATACAGTCTGGACCAGAAGAGGCTTTTGTTAAGTGATTTAAGCCGCTTCACTACTCCGAGGATATTTACTTCTGCGTTACTCATATTGGCAGCTGTTCTTCACTCGAATTCTAGAATAATTACTTCGTCTTCTTTTGTGAAGGCATTTCGGAAGACTGTGCTTAGTAAGTCTGTTTTGACAGCACGGTCTTCGACAGTATTTCCTTTGCTATCACGTAGAGAAGGCATTGATTGAGTCTGGCCGCTAGCATACTTCACATGCGACCAGAATCTTTTTGTATTTTCTGCCAGGTTTCGAGACTGTGTTTCGTTGTGGAAACTATTATAAGCATCTCACATTGAATTTCGCGCTAAATTTCGAGCTGCTGTAAAATATGGTGAATCTAGGGAATTTTGCGTCTGTTTAAATTTGGTATGTTTGTTTCGTTGTTTTTGTAACATTCTTCTGACCCGTTTTGTGTACCAAGGAGAATCAGCTCCATCGTTTGTTAATTTAACTGGTATAAGTCTCTCAGTTGGTGGTGATACTATTTCTTCGAATTCAAGCCACATCCGGTCTACATTTAAATTGTTAATTTGGAAAGAGAGGAGATCGTCTCTCCGGAAGGCGTCAAGTGAATTTTTACCTGTTTTGAATAGGTATATTTTTAGTTTGTTTTTGGAGGATTTGGGCGTTACAGCATTCAGTCTCACAACGACAGCCATGTGTATACTAATCCGTTTTGATGCTCGTTATCAACTGAGAATTATTTCTTGCTAAGAGGTCAAGTATGTTTTCACAACCGTTTGCTATTCGTGTGGGCCCATGAATTCAATATTATTTTCAGACAATGCATTTAGCTCAATTTCGTGTGATCTTTCATGGGTACCTCCGGAATTAAACATGTATTTTCGCAAACATATTGTTGTTTTGGCAGAAGAGCAAACACTGTGTTACTAATGGAGGCCAAAATGCACGCGTTTTAGCTCACGCAGGCTGGCGTGAGGAGGGAAGAACTATACTGACATGAGGTCTGGAACATGACAAGGAATTAGAATTCAAAATGCGGTCGTAATTAGTTTTATACTTAACTTTAATCCATCAATGATGAACGTCCCTTTTGACGGTACATGATTCACAATATTATCGGTTCAGGATGCATAGTAACTGAATATGGCGCCTTGCTAGGTCGTAGCAAATGACGTAGCTGAAGGCTATGCTAAACTGTCGTCTCTGCAAATGAGAGCTATGTAGGCAGTGAACCATCGCTAGCAAAGTCGGCTGTACAACTGGGGTGAGTGCTAGAGAGTCTCTCTAGACTAGACCTGCCGTGTGGCGGCGCTCGGTCTGCAATCACTGATAGTGGCGACACGATGGTCCGAGGTATGCTAACGGACCGCGGCCGATTTAAAGGCTACCACCTAGCAAGTGTGGTGTCTGGCGGTGACACCACACATATCGGGGGTAATGAGCTGTGCGCGGCTTGCGCTCATGCCGTTTATTGCTCGTCATCTTGTTTTTATGGTTCTGTCGCCTCGTTTTTCTTTAATTCGATCTACTGGCGTCACTAGGTTGCTGGTTTGCTTTCCTGTGAGTGGCAGCAGCAGCGCTTGTTGATAAGTGCACCGTCGTACTATCTATGGAGCCACCGTTAGTATTTCGGGATCGTCGTGTGTCTGGAGTTCAGTTGGGAGCGTCAGTCGGGACGCAGCAGCAGTGAAGTGGGGCACGGAGCGCCAGTGAGGTGCGGACAGCCAGTGCTCGCCGACTGCTGGCGACACACATGAACTGTCCGACGGAAAGAGATTGACGCGGGATGATCGCTGGGTCGCTCGTTCGGTTGCTCGTCTCATCGGGCGACGTGTATTTGGTCTTTTGACCGTTTCTGGGCCTCGTCAGTTGGTCATCTTGCCGCACGTGGGTCGGTTCCTTCCTTGTGCAGAGATGTCTTGGCCAATTGGCGAGACTTACCTCCGCATGGTTGGGTCAGAGCCAGTGTGCCACGTCTCCGTGTCTCCGAATTCCGCACGGACATCGAGTTGAGTCGGGTTGGAGCTTCTGTCAGCTTCGGATAGCCAAGACTCGCCCGACAGTTGCCGACACACGTAACTTCAGTGGGAACGACTTGAGTTGGCCGTTATGTCGGTCGTCTCATCGGATGACGTGTGTTTGGTCGCCGACCGCTTGTGGAAACTCACTGTGTGTCGAATTGACTCGTCATTGTTGTTCCACAGTGATTGCTTGTACGATTATTCGAGTTCTTGCGCAAGTGTGTTTACGTGGTACGATGTGTAGCCTCTGTGATTTCCACTGAGCAGATGAATGCTGTCTGCGTACTGGAGTAGTGAGTCGGTCCGTTGAAATGGAGCAGCGAGTGTGTCGGGTGGAAGGGAATTGATCAGGCTGTTGTTTGGTTCTTCAGCGGTCCCTAGGTTGTTCAGTGTTACGCTTTGCTGTCTGTCTGACCTAAACTGTGGTTAGAGTTTCCTTCCCAGGCCGACCCTTGGAACACTTCTGATCGCCACCGTTTGTTGTCAGTGATTGTAATTTTAATTGGTCGCAGGTACTGTGCCACACCTTCAGCCGTGTGTAGTAATATTCTCCGTTTTATGTTTGGTGTAGGGCCTTCAACCGAACTTCATGCCGCTATTTTAAGATTAAACCTTCGTGTTTTATTTAAAATTCTTGTTGCTCTGTACTTAGGGCTTCCGCCACGTTTGCTTCAGAATATGGGGCTTTAATACGTAAATCCTTGCCTGTAAAGTTTCTCTTTAATTATCTTTAATTTCTGAAATGGCCTTCAGCCGTGCTCCATAAATATTTATTTTAAGGTGGTCTTTAATTAGTCTTGAGTGATTGTATGGGCCTTCAGTCGACAAGATACTTAATGTTTTCTTAAGATATTTTTCTGTTGCACTGTGTAAAAGCTTGTCTTTGAAGCCTCTCTTTTATTACGTAAGGAAACATTTCTTATTGGGCTCTCAGCCGAAGAATTAACATGAATTTTCCTTAGTATGGCTTTTAGCAGGAATTTGTAAATGCTTGGCTTTTAAAGGACATCCTTAGCTAATCTGAAATATTATTTCAGCCTTTAGCCGAGAAGATATTGCAATTTTACTAAAGTAAGGCCTTCAACCGTTACTCTAAATCCTGGTGTTTTAAAAGCAATCATTCAACTTATTGTGAAGAAATTACTTGGGCCCTCAGTCACGAATTGATCTTTGTTGTTTTAAAGAGAAAACTGTGCGTTGGTTTGAGCATTAAAGTTGAGCGTCTTCTTGTATAACTAACAGTAATTGACCTTGGCCCTTTCCACAACCTGATCCGCTCTGTCCTGCGGAACCAGATTTCAGGTAAATTCAAGTCACCACCAACTAGAATCATATCAGTCGGGTACGTGTTTGAAATCAAACTAAAGTTTTCTTTGAATCTTTCACCACTCTTTGTGACTGTAGCCTTTTTTGTGTTTCCCCGAATCGCTCTAACCTAAATAACCATCGATTTCACGCCACACATCCCCTTTTACCCGTGTAGCCGCCTCCTGCGTATAGTGGACTTCTGACCGATTCAGCGGAACCGAAAACCCGACCACCGTTTGGCACAAGTCTAGGAATCTGAAGCCTAAACGGTCGCAGAACCGTCTGAGCCTCTGATTCAGACATTCCATTCGCCTCTGTACCAGAGGTCCGCAATCGATCTTGTCGACTATGCTGCAAATGGTCAGATCTGCTTTCATCTCACAAGGGAGACTGGCATCCTTTACGACTTCTGTTAGCCGCTCTAAACCAGAGAGAATCTCTTCTGATCCAAAGTCACACTCATCATTGGTACCGACCTGAGCTACCACCTGCAATTGGCTGCAGTCTGTGCTCTTCATGTCATCCGGGGGGACCCGTTTCACGTCTGGAATGACTCCACCCAGGATGCACACAGAGTGCACATTGGCCCCTTCTTGGCAGCCATGTCCCTAAGGGGCCCCATAACCAGCCTAACGTTGGAAGTCCCAACTATTAATAATCACACCATCTGCGATTGTCCGGATCTTGCAAGCTCAGAGGTTTCCTCTGAAACAGGACAGGCTACGGCATCTGGCTTAGCGACATTGTCAACCACAAACAGCACCTGTAACCTGTTTTTCAGACTAAATGGGGCAGTCTTTATCCGCCTGCTACGCTCCAGGGTGACTTCCCACTCGACCACAGGTAAGAGGTCAACCTCAGCGCGAGCAGTAACTGGGTTTGCCACCGGTGAGGACCGATTGGCGGACGTGGATGTGTTGGACGTCCATTGGATCCCACGACCAGGCACACAACAGTGATGCCCATCCACTGCAGCCTCAAACTGTGTAACCGCAGCCGTCAAAGCCTGGAGCTGAGAGCGAAGTGTCACGAACTCGGATCGCATCCGCACTCAACAATCACACTCCCTATCCACAGCGAAAACAGTGGAAAACTGAACGACGCAGAAAAACGGACTATCGGCACGTGCTGTGGAACTCTACTGTAGACACCGACGAAATTGCAGGGACTGTGACTAATGATTTAGATTAACCATTTCGGGAAGGAGCGCTTTTCCCCAGAGTGGAGCCATTCGGCGGCGCTGAGCGGATTCCATATTCCTTAGGTTTCTTTCATCGCTTATAAAATCTATAGTTTTTGACTTATCGGTGTAATTGTTTTTTGTAAATGAAGCTTGAAACAAGCTCTTTACTGGCACACTATTTTCACTATTCCATATCGCGCTCTTTGTTACTTGGCGGTGCTGTTAAAATAGAAAAAAATTAAAAATTTGATTTTTATTTACTTTTTTAGTTGAGAGGTGATGCACTGAATTAGACATATTTAAATTAGTTGTACCTACATCTTTAAAGTTTTAGCTTTAAGATGACATATAAAATACAATTTTATCACTTATGGGACATCCGTGGGAAGAAAAATAAGAAATCCATTTTCAGGGACTAAAAATGTAATTTATGTCAATAAAATACAAACTTTCATAAAATTTGTTTCAAACAAAATTTACAACTTTGGCATATCGATTTTTCGATATGCAACCATATTTTACAAGTCCTTTCGGTACTTTGCTACTTTGAAGCACTCAGGCACATGAAGAGAAGGGTTGGACGGACAAGTTTCTCAAGAAAAAGAGGGACCGTTTTCGCCCTCCTGGCTTGGAGCAATCACTGCAAACGACACAATCACCCTGTTTTCCGCTGTATATTCTTGCGATAGCATGTTACAGGCCGCCCATCCTGTGTAGGTCACCATGCTCAGAGCGTGGCCTTGTCCTCGATGTGTTGTTTGAGCCCTGACGTCGTCCACACGCTCCTTGACGAGACTCTTCCGAAACTGCAAATGACTCTTTGGTGTCGGTCCTCTTTTCTTTTGTATGATGGCACATAGAAAGAAAAATGGCTCTGAGCACTATGGGACTTAACTTCTGAGGTCATCAGTTCCCTAGAACTTAGAACTACTTAAGCCTAACTAACCTAAGGACAGGATACGAACCTGCGACCGTAGCGGTCACGCGGTTCCAGACTGTTGCGCCTGGAACCGCTGAGCCACCGTAGCAAGAAAACGTTGACGATCCCCACCTGAAATTAGCCAGAAAAATTACCCTTTTGTCAGGATGCGCCCCCTCCCGTGTCGATACTCCAAGCCAGTCCCTAGATACAGCGCTGGGTGTGTGACGCGTCAATCGGGCCATGTAACGGGCCTCGCGTCCCATAGCGACTGCCGCGTCGGGCTACGTATACGGGCCTCGGGTCCCGCAAGGGTTAATACTCAGAGATTCAGAAATCTAACTCCCGAAGCACTCAGGTGAAACTAAATAATTCGCCCGTGATTTGGAAGTGGCGATATGTCACAAAATCGGTTTACATTCCGACGTAGACGAAAACGTGAGAACTGTGGCTGTTAGATATTAAATTAACACGCGGAAACTCAAGAAACTAGAGTATTAAAGCACAAAGATGATATTATAAAATTCGCTCCTGTTTAGAAACTCGTAAAAGTGACAAAATAGATTCATTCCTTGTCGCTGCATCTGTCTCGACCGACAGTCGCTGCCTGACCGTACAAGAGCTATTATTTACACATTAAAAAATAATACGAAATAATATTGCAGTTACAGTAAGCGCACAGTACACAGGCAATATTTAATAAGAGCCAACGGCATTGTGCAGTGCACTACAACGTTATTAAAATACTAATATAACATTACATACATATATACTCTGCAAAAACCACAACAGTAAATACTGGTCATTTTATTTTGTCTTGCGGGTGAGTACTATGGTGTTCAGTTATCGTCTTTATAAAAGTTGTTCCATGAATGTCTTATTAAACAGACACAAACAATAAAAAGCAGCGGTATGAAAATATCTTGCATGACCAGTCTTTTCCTGTATCATTAGAGATTTCTTTGTTTCAGCACTCAAAAATCCTAATATACACTTTTATTTACAATCATTTATAGACAATCCATCATATGCATTTGCTGCCTGTCTGTAGCTTTGTTACTATTGTTATAAACAATAGGGTATTATTTCATTTTATTGTCATAACACGCTATCCGAACTGAAATTCAAAAAATTTTAAAGCCCGCTAAAACGCTCCATTCGAGTCATGTGATGTCTGTGACGTCGCTGGCTTACTCGCTGCTCTTACTATCATAAAGTTAATTCCCAGTGATGTCTTTTTTTGGAACTTGTGTTTCTGAAAATGGATTATAAATGGTGTGTGATACCACAATGCAGTGTCAAATCCATAAAAACTCTTGAAAAAAATTGTTTTTGTATGTTTATGAGAACGGGAAGATGCGTAAAAATTGGTTGCACTGTATCAGCAAAATTCCACCATGTCGATGCCCAAGTTCCTTTACTTGATTAAAAATGTCTTGCACTCTGAGGTTAACATTAATTTACCTCCGAGCTATACTTTCCCACCATTACAAAGATGGATAGCGTCAGTCGACGAAATTAAACTCTTAATTAAAATCATCGTTACACCCACATTACTGCAAGCCGTTCGTAGCTCGGTTTGTAGAGCGGTGAACTGTAGAATACTGAAAAATGAAATCTATAGGTCACTGGTTCAAATCTAGTCTGCAACAATATTTTAACTCATTTATGAAACAAATCGACAGTCCTTCCATATCAACACCAAATCACAATTACAAATCCTCGCCATACGGATTAGAAAAAGAGTATTGTTGTATTCCTTTGCGTTTACATGCGCTTCCATTCGTGATAGTTGTTCACACACGTCACGTTCAAGAAGATGTTTTGTAGCTACGTCCCCACAGACTATTTATTTTATTGAAACAATTCTTTTTATCTTTGTGCTGTCCGGCTAGGATCCTTATGGCTTAAGCTTTTGATGTGTCGTCATCCTATATAAGATGAAGTTAAGGTTGCTTCAGACACTGACGTTAGTTTACTCTCACGAACAGCACATTCCTTATGTTTGTGTTACCTGCATGATGTACGTGCTTTGTGTCTCTCCGCATGCACAACCTCATCGTCTTACACCACACTGTATGGTGATATATTCACTACTAGCAATCTTTCTAAAAAGTGGTAGATGTTTGTAAGCAAAAAGAGGGTATTGATCAATAGCTGTCTGTTTCTCAGACGAAGATTAATGTGAAGCTATATATAATACATCCAACTATCGAAACAACCGCTACTATGAATTTTTGTTAACGCTGTTGTCATACTTCATACCCTCCCAGGATTCAAACACGTCTTGTTCCTATCATTAGTCGCATGCACTATACGTCGCGCTACCGAAAATGTACTTCTGGTATTATCTCTGCTCAGTGTCCTGTAGAGCGGTATCAGCACTAAGATTTGACGAGAATAATTGCACTGTGCTTTGGGTCGTATTTGATGACTGGTAGCCTACTATCTAGATATAATATACGGACCCATTTGCAAAATTTTCACAATTTCTTAATTTTGAGCGGATTTAAATGATACTGCAAGTAGCCGTTCCAAATGAGTGGAGCATAAATGCATCATTTTTCGTAAGGTTTCTACTATCAGTGTTCTCAAAACTCCTTTCTATTGTTACTTAAAGGTTGTAAATTCGTTTTCCATCACTAAATAACTAAATTATTTACATAAAGGTACGTAAGAACCTAGCAACTTCAGCTGACACTCCTGTAACACACGTATAGCTTCGTGTTACCTCCAGCCTGTGACGTCATTAGAGCTTCAGCCAGTAAGAGTGTTTTCGGCCACGTGAAGAAATCTTGATATTTGATGATTTTTAAGACATATTTTGTGAGAATATTAACCGTAAATGTGATTTGAATTTCATAATCATTCCAAATGATAACAACCTCAACCATATTTTTAACATTCCACTTACAAAAGTTGATAAGTTATGTAATATATACGGTACACTCAAGGAGATAGTTTTATATGGATTGTTTCTTTGCTGCGATTTCTGTGCCGTCTTTGTATTCTCTGTAGCTCTTTTCGAAACAGTTTTAATGTTTTGGTGACTATCTTTTATGTTTCTCATGAGCCGTAAATTCGCCACAGTTGTTCTTGACAAATCCTTCGTTTGGATCAAATCATACACACGACACGGACTTAGGAATGCAAATCGCATTTTCGGGTGGTTGACTGCGTACGAGAGAATCGTTCCAGCAAATTTTTGTGTGGGTGGTACAGTTTTCTCGCACATATTCAAGGACCTGAAGATGTATTTACCACAGTCATCTATATAATTTGATCCAAATAAGGATTTGTTAAATACATCTGGAGCGGATTTATTCATCAACAAAAATTTTAGCAACAACTTTGGGTGTTCCATTTATACGGACCATGACCTATAGGTGTATAAGAAACTGCACGTAACGTTAAGAGGTTCCATTTTCCTTAGTATTACGGAAACAGTGATGTTACTCCTCGCTTCATCATGTGGAGAGCGTCTCATAGGACTTCAGGTTATAGACAGTGGTGACTGAGGGATCTCTGGCGGTAAAACGGTAAGTCATGGGCATCCTGCATACTCACTCGTTACCTCTCGTGTGTCATTATGGCGGTGCCATTAGTCAGCAGGATGACATATGCGCCCGGCCAGTGTGGCCACGTGGTTAAAGGCGCTTCAGTCTGGAACCGCGCGACCGCTACGGTCGCAGGTTCGAATCCTGGCTCGGGCATGGATGTGTGTGATGTCCTTAGGTTAGTTAGGTCTAAGTAGTTCTAAGTTCTAGGGGACTGATGACCTCAGATGTTAAGTCCCATAGTGCTCAGAGCCATTTGAACCATTTTTTTGACATATGCGCACACGTAGGTAGTGTCTCTGTGGATTGTTTGATGATGGTGCACTCCCGTGGATAGCAAAGTCCCCTGATCTGCCCCAGTGAAAAATGTGTGGGAACATCTAGGGTGTCAAGTCGGTTCCAGTAGTGCCACCCATGATATCTAAAACCAGTTACAATTGTGGACCAACTTGTCTTGCGAGTGAGTGCAACAGCTTTATGACATCTTTCCGAACCGAATCATTGCATGGATCCAGGGCAGATATTGATAAATGGGATTTAATTGCCAAATTTTTTGCAAATTTGGCTCCATTTTGTACTCATGAAAATAAGAGCACATTCCTTCCCAACACCTGAAGTTTCATTTCGTTTTCTCCTCCCCTTTTGTCTGCTCCATTGTCTCTTTTTTGCTTTTTTCTGCATTTTTTCAAGCAGTATACTTTCAAGGCGACATTTTTTTAACGGCTCTGAAAACTGCTGCCTTCCGTCTGCAAGTTGATTGTATATGTAGGTGTAACACTGTGAGACGATATGAAAAACGAACGCCTAAGTGTTGTTGCACGTTAGGCGAGTGGGAGCTTTAAAGGACGTGTAGCTCGTCTGTAATAGAAGCTCCTAATACGACCTGTTCATGAATAGTGCAGTTTTAATCTGCTAGGTAGTGTCATATCTGCGCACACTCCGCTGCAGAGTGAAAATTTCATTCGGGAAACATCCACCAGGCTGTGACTAAGTCATGTCTCCGCAATAATCTTTCTTTCTGGAGTGCTAGTTCTATAGGTTTCGCACAGGAGAGCTTCTGTGAGGTTTGGAAGGTAGGAGACAAGGTGCTGGCGCAAGTAAACCTGTGAGAACAGGTTGTGAGTCGTGCTTTGGTAGATCGGTTGGTAGAGCACTTGCCCGCGAAAGGCAAAGGTCCCGAGTTTGAGTTTTGGTCATGGGAACAGAGGCAATTATATGTCTCTTTTAGAGAAGAACACGAAGGGCTGAACTTGGAAGAACATAGGTCACTTTTCGCCGTACGAAGATTACATTGCCTTGTCGACTGTGTGTGCAGATGCTTGACGAGGAAACAGTTCCATTTTTCTCCTCAACCATATTCCCATAGTTCATTATTCACTTCCATACACTTACGTGATCCAAATGTGCCTCTTCAGAGATTTTTTTCTCAAAGTATAGCCTAAGTTTGATTAATGATTTTCAGCAAAGTATATGCCATTTGCATATGCAAGTCTAGTTTTGAATTGGTTGGGGTTTGGGTTGTTTGGGGGAAGAGACCAAACAGCGAGGTCATCGGTCTCATGGGATTAGGGAAGGGCGGGGAAGGAAGTCGGCCATGCCCTTTCAAAGGAACCATCCCAGCATTTGCCTGGAGCGATTTAGGGAAATCACGATAAACCTAAATCAAGATGGCCGGATGCGGGATTGAACCGTCGTCCTCCCGAATGCGAGGCCAGTGTGCTAACCACTGCACCACCTCGCTCGGTTTTGTATTGTCTCAGCCGTTCACGCAGCCCTACAATATTTCCGACAGGAAAGCAGAAATTGCTGTTTTTCTTTGGCGCTGATGTGCACAGTAAAGGTCACCATGATGTGATTGTACTGGAATTGATGGTGACTTGAAAAGAATATTTGCTTGGTGCTATCAGTGACAGTCCACATTAAATGCGGATAAACGTAAGTTATTTCGGATGGGTACAAAAACGTTCCCGTAATGTTGCAGTACTCTGGCTAACTGAGGCAGGTGGCTTAAATATGTGGATGTAACGCTGTTGAACGACCCCAATGAAACGAGCACATAAGGTGAGTCGTCGAGAAGGCTAATGGCCGACTGGCCGAATGGCCGGATGCCGAACCGGCTTTATAGGTGCAATACACTTACCCAGATCTCGCCCGATAAACTATAGTGGCCATGAACCCACCGTATGGTGACGTCAGCCGTTTCCAGCGATCGACATTTGGTAAGTTTGTCCACAGGGGTAAAAGCCATAAAATGGCGAATATTGACTGATACAAAATACTCATTCGAGATCTGTTGCTTTCAGTAACACTTAAAGCTTTCCTTAATATATTATAATGTTTTTTTTTTATTTTAATACTGTCTCTGCGACCAAAATGGCAGTTAGTTTTACTGAAATAAACTTCATCATCGGTGGTAGAAGCATGTGTGTTTCCACTTACTTTTGGATGTATCGTCTGCCTGCTCGCTTTACAATACAATTTTCCTTAAGAACTAATCTTACTGTCCTCTCTGGGCTACACACTTCACAGGTGTATCGGATGTTCAGAGTACTGGTCTATTTACCTTAAGTTACGCCACGTTTGCGAAATATCCCAATAGGCATAATCAATATGCTTATAAATATATACTGAATGTGTGTGCAGCTCTAGTATCAGTATATGACAGCTAAATACTAAACCCCAGTTTAGAGCTTGTCCTTAGCACTCAGAAGGGTGCCAAAATTGATTCTGTTGGTCGTTAACTGCTAATACTTTGCCTCAGAAAACTACAACCAGAATAACGATTCGTCATTCTTTCCGTTTCCCGGTAGTCTATGGACTAAGAATTGTTACTAGATTGCCCGTTTCTGTATGGAGACTGAATCAATACAAATTCGGAAATTTTAAACAATGTTTGACATATTGTTACTGAATATCAACATTCTACAATTATTTTACTTTCTTGCTAATATTCTCACTCTAATTTACTCCAATGACAATATGAAATTTAAACACAGCTCCGCGAATATTATTATCACATCTTATCTATTACACACTTCCAGGATGTTTTGTGTATAGACACAGAGAAGCTTTGATAGCTGCAGTTGATTAGTCGGGTCTGTATCACCTGATTACAAGAGTTATGCTATGTGAGATTATAACCCCCGAAGTACCATGTACACTACATTGTACTTGAAACGACTCATAGCTGTATTGGGGTGTGCGGCGTGGGAAAATACGAGGGTTGGAACTTTAATAGTGGCGACTATATATTTACAGCTCGTACAAAATAGATACGTGTTTCAAAGTTTTACTGACCTTCAAAGCAGTCACCAACATTTCTTATAACCCGTTGCCAGCGATGTGGAAGTCTTAGTATACAATTTGCAGTGCAAGTTGTGTTGACAGTTCGAGTGGCGCGGTGTATTGACCAACGAATTTGTAGCACTTCTGAAGCGAATGCCGTGAAGTAATTCAGCTTAAAAATCAAGTACAATTCATGAGGGTTTAAGTCAGTGGTGTGGAGTAGGTGGTATAACAGCAGCCCCATCAGTCACCGTAAGTGCTTGAGAATTGTCCTGTGCAATGATGGTCAGGTCCTTCAGAAAATGTCATGACTTGTGTCTCTAAGCTGGTCGTAGGTTGTGTTCCAAAATTGAACAGCATAGAGACTGAAGTAACGAACTTTCTGAAGGACCTTACCAGCATTTTGCAGGACAAAGCTCAAGCACGTAAAATGCAAGCTGTTACTGAGTTGTTATTGAAACACTTCACGGCATTCGCTTCAGAACTGCTACAAATTCGTCTGGCAATACACCGCGTCGCTCGAGCTGTCAACACAACTGGCACTGCTAAGAGTATCCTACGACTTCCACATCGCTGGCAAGGGTTTATAAGCAATGCTGGTGATTACTTTTAAGGTCAGTAAAACTCTCAAACACGTATCTATTTTGTACGAGCTGTAAATAAATATTTGCCGGCCGGGGTGGCCGAGCGGTTCTAGGCGCTACAGTCTGGAACCGCGCGACCGCTACGGTCGCAGGTTCGAATCCTGCCTCGGGCATGGATGTGTGTGATGTCCTTAGGTTAGTTAGGTTTAAGTAGTTCTCAGTTCTAGGGGACTGATGACCTTAGAAGTTAAGTCGCATAGTGCTCAGAGCCATTTTTTTTTAAAATAAATAGTTGCTGCTATTAAAGTTGCAACACTCATATATAATTCTGACATATACCAATCATAACTCCTTGGCTACACTGATTTACAGATATTATTAGAAAAGACCTTGTACAAAGGCAGTAATGGTATCTGTGGCAGAAAATACAGGTCTTCAACGTAAGCATAAGGTACTGAGGTGGGATGAAGTATCATATGTATGTGTCTTAATTGGGGAAAGACGGGGCATTCTAGAGACACAGTGTTAAGACGATACTGCCATACTCCCTTACAAGATTGCAGTACAACCTAACATCAGACCACGATGTTACTTCTCCCATGACAACTGACTTTGATATTACCATACTATATAATTTCCAACTGAGGAATGGACTGTTTCTTCCACGTGAAAGCCTTTCTCAATGTACTCAGTGTCAACAAACAATATTTTTACTTTGTACAGCTATACTCGCTGCACTCTACACGTCACCCTGCATGTGATGGAGTATAATACAGACCCCATGTTATTCCATGAATGCTAAGAACATTAGTAACTTAAGCCATTCTCTCTGAGGAGCGTTTACCCTAAAAAAAATGGCTCTGAGCACTATGGGACTCAACATCTTAGGTCATAAGTCCCCTAGAACTTAGAACTACTTAAACCTAACGACATCACATACACCCATGCCCGAGGCAGGATTCGAACCTGCGACCGTAGCAGTCCCGCGGTTCCGGACTGCAGCGCCAGAACCGCACGGCCACCGCGGCCGGCGTTTTCCCTCAGACCAGGGCATTATGGAAGTTCTGTATCATAACGAAAAATATGTAAACGAATCAATGTGTTAAGCAGAGTACAACCATCCTTTATAATGCATCTTGCCAGGTACTCTACCGAAGAAAGGTAGCTAATGGAGACTAGTAGTCGAGCTAGACAGGTCCAGTACGGACTGTAGCCGGAATAAAATCGACTTTGTAGCTGGAACGTGTTACTCCCAACCACGTACGTCTGGCAACATGTATACAAGATGTAGCAGATAATTTTATATATCGCACCGTAAAGTGTACCCACATCACTGTGTTGGTTGTTGCTGCTCTGCGTCTAAAAGCTTCCCACAAACAAGTCACAGATTTCACTACCCGGTGTTTACTGCACAGGTCGTATTGCACCAAAAGAGGACTATGTCCGGAAGTATAGACTAACTGTTTTGCGACCACACGTCCACACTTCAACACCTGACATGTTGCACATGACAAAATAAGCATTAATGGCTTCCTCTTGCCACATATACTTAATTTGTTTTTTTTTGAGATGTCTGCCTTGAATCTAGTTTGATACCACCCGCCACGAATTCCTCTCCTGTGCCAACCTCCTCATATCAGATTAGCGCTTACATCCTACGTCCTCAATTATTAGCTGGATGTATTCCAATTTCTGTTTTCGTCTACGGTTTTTACCCTCTACAGCTCCCTCTATTAACGTGGAAGTCATTCTGTGTGGTCTTCACAGATGACCTACCATCGTTTCCGTTCCTCTTATCAGTGTTTTCCATTTACTCCTTTCCTCGCCGCATCTTCACTGAAACTCCTCATTCCTTACCTTATCGGTCCACCTAATTTTCAATATTCTTCTCTAGCAACCCATCTCAAATGCTTCTGATCTCTTCTTTTCCGGTCTTCCCACACAACACGTCTCACTGTTACACAACGCTGTGATCCAAACACATTCTCGGAAATTTCTTGCGCAATTAACGCCTATGTTTGAGACTGGTATATTTCTCTTGTCCGGTAACACACTTTTTGCCAGTGCCAGACTGCCTTTCATGTCCTCCTAATTCCGTCTGTCGTTTGTTATTTTGCCGCCTACGTAGCAGAATTCCTTAACTTCATGTACTTCGTGATCACCAACCCTGATCTTAAGTTTCTCTCTATTGTCATTTCTGCTGTTTCTCATTACATTCGTCTTTCTTCGATTTATTTTCAGTCCATATTCTGTACTCATTAGACTGTTCTTTCCATTCAGCTTGTCCTGTAATTCCTCTTTCACTGAGGATAGCAAAGTCATCGGCGAATCTTATCATTTACATTCTTTCACCCTCAATGTTAATCCCCTTTTCAACCTTTCTTTTGTTTCTGTCATTGCTACTTCGATGGAGATTGAACAGCAATGGCGAAAGACTACATCCTTATCTTACACTTCTTTTAATCTCAGTACTTCTTTCTTTGCCTTCCGCTACTATTTTTCTTCCTTGGCTCTTGTAAATATCGTATATTACCCGTCTTTAGCTGTAGCTTACCCATATTTTAATCAAAATTTCAAACATCGAGCACCATTTGATACTGTCAAACTTTTTTCCAGGTCGTCGGATCCTACGAACGTTTCTTATTTTTTCTTTACCCTTGCTTCCATTAGAAACGGAACCGTCAGAATTGCCACTCTGGTGCCTTTAGCTTTCCTAAAGCCATACTGCTCGTCATGCAACGGATCCTCAGTATTCTTATGCTTATCCATTACGGATATTTTAGAACCGTGACTGTATATTGAATGTAAATAAGTTATACACAATTGCAACCAGTCACTTTTTTCAATAATAATGCTTTATTACATGAACCGTTTTTCGAACCCTTTCGGGTTCATCTTCAGATGATTTCGGGAAGATCCGGGAAGTTACATCATTACTGGTAGTAGCATAATGCTGGGTGCTGGTTCTATGCCAGAGGGATGGGTCACACTTTAATGTATCGCCATGACTATAGCTTATCTGTCGATATGGCTGTATCCCACGCCCGGGTTCCCGGGTTCGATTCCCGGCGGGGTCAGGGATTTTCTCTGCCTCGTGATGGCTGGGTGTTGTGTGATGTCCTTAGGTTAGTTAGGTTTAAGTAGTTCTAAGTTCTAGGGGACTGATGACCATCGATGTTAAGTCCCACAGTGCTCAGAGCCATTTGAACCATTTTTGATATGGATGTAAATTTAGTTTCTACTTACTGCGACAGTATAGGCGGTTTTTTCGTATCTGTCTGCCTCCATTTTGATGTCCAGAACACTTTCACACGAAAGTCTGCCTCCATTCGATGTCCATAACACTTTCACACGAAAGTCTGCCTCCATTTTGGATGTACAGAACACTTTCACACTTTCGCAGTAAGTAAAAACTAAATTTGCATTCATATCGACAGATAAGCTATAGTCATGGCGATACATTAAAGTGTGACCCATCTTTCTGCGATAGAACCAGCACCCAGCATTATGCTACTACCAGTAATGATGTAACTTCCCGGATCCTCCCGAAATCATCTGAAGATGAACCCGAAAGGGTTCGAAAACCGGTTCATGTAATAAAGCATTATTATTGAAAAAAGTGACTGGTTGCAGTTGTGTATAACTTATTTACCTCAGTTTTCTATTCCATTCTTCTTCATCACTATCACTGTGAATGCAGAGGCGTGCAGCTATTACCTGTAGGTTGGTAAAGCTCCCACCTATTATGAAAACGGGCTATGCAGCGAGGAGGGAACAGACGTTGCCGTGGGGCCATTGAGTTAGTAGACTGTTCTGCGTGGCGCCACTACCCACCTCGACTATCCCTCTTGCGGCTTCATGTCTATGAGGAAGAGTTGGTATCTGTGGGTTGTGTTCCTAGAAGGTCTTTGCTTGCCGCTATATATACGTGGTTCGCTGGCCCGAGAGGGAGGCACGAAGTTTGGGGACTGGCGGCAGCGTCGCGACAAGTAGGCACGAAGTCCGAGCGGCCAAAGAAGCCACGAGCTGCGCAAGGAGGGCCTGCGCGCAGCGAAGATATCGGAGCACCTCATCGGGATCAGCGTCGACTACAAGCAGCAGGCCGACATACCGTCGTCAGTTGGTTGGCAACGTTCGTGTCGGACGACCGCTTGTGGCCTGGCTGCCCTCTTCTACCTGGCTTTCATCGGCATCACTCAGTAACCGCTGCGAAGCACTGTGGATCCATGGAATTGCTTTCTGATGAAGGGGAGTAAAATTCTGTAATCCTCCTGGTGATTTTTTTCATTGCCTACCTGCCCTTCTTATTATTTTCTGGTTTGTACCCGACCCTCAGAGTTTACTCGGTCTGCTCTTTGGTCGCAAATATAGCCCGTAGTATTGTACTAAGACAGCAGTTATCCAAAATTGTTATGGCTTTCGTGGTCACTTGTTGACAAACTGCCTATTGGCATCTGTCTCGGGTTCTTCGGCCGACGTTCATCTAATGATTTTTCTGACTTTTCGCCAGCACAAGTGGCTGGCATTGTCAAGGCTTCACCCTCCATTGCCGGTGGTGAACTGGAGCCGAGCTCGCGGGCGCAGGTTATATGTACCTGGCGCGCCAACGTCCGACCACGTAATAAAATTCGCCGACATGGAAGTTCTGGCTGTAGAGAAGCATTATCACACGAGCTTGTTCAGAGAAGCTGTAGAAATACAAAAACACGCGAACAGTTTGACCAAGAAAGAGGAAAGCCTTAAGGTAAACGGATCTTGACTTCCCGTACTGCAGCGAACGACCGTCGCAGGTAGCAAGAGGAATACCGCACCGGAAATGACCGCGGAGAAGCCCTCGGACGTTGGCGCGCCAGGTACATATAGTCTGCGCCCGCGAGCTCGGCTCCAGTTAGTGATTGGCTAAACTGCGATTTTCCGATATCAGTGCTTTCTGTGAATGCTACTTTTCAGTATCTGTTATTCTAAACTGTGATTCGTCGCAGTTAAGAGTCGCAGTTAAGGAACCTAGGTCGTGTATCCCTCCACCACTGCTATTTCTGCGGTTTCTGCTACTTCCATCATTTCTGCGACTTCTGCGATTTCTGCTACTTCAGCGATTTCTGCGACTTCTGCTACTTCTGCGATTTCTGCGACTTCTGCTTCTTCCCCGATTTCTGCGACTCCTGCGATTTCTGCGACTTACCACCGTGTGAAAAAGTTACATCTGTCCACACAGAAAATTGCATCTCAACATACCTGTCATTGGTAAGTATGTTTTACGTTTGTTCTTCCGTTGGCTTTAATTTTGTATTAAAGAAACAACTGTGAAAATATTAATAGTGTAATTAATATGTAAGTAGCCTTACAGTAGCATAATAAGTCATGTTTATAAAATGAATTCTAACATATTGTTATATTCACAGGTACCCGAACTACATTTCAGTCACTCAGTAAAGTGATAACTCAAAATATCATTTTGAACAGATCTGGTGAAATTGCCACTGCATCTTTAGACCGTTTTCGTCAGACGAGGGGTTAGTTTCTAAGTGTTTCGATGGACTTAATTACTTCAGTGAGATCGTTCTTGCAAATGTGAAATTTACCCCATTGAGTGGCTTTCATTACAGCAAATATTAGCAATCTACTCTGTCAATTATATTGCTTGTAATTAGTGACAGCAAAAATTGTTTAATAATCATTGTGATTTTGCAGACACAGGTCTGACTCTGATTACTGGTTGCTGTACGTATCTATCCACATCAAGGCTGTTGAGAGAGACTCGTGAAGACTCAAGACAGCTCTTAGAGGATTTGCAGTTTAAAATTGACATAATTGTGAAATAAGTGTGCAGATGAGTGATTAAACTGTGTTTTATTGAAGTTGTTGTGCGATTTTAAAGGAATAATAAATGTTAAATACAGTGAGTGAATAATGAAAATATCGTTTTCCACATGTTTAAGCCGTCCTATACCCGTAATTTTCCGACACTTATTTACTGGTAAACACTTGTTGGAGAGTGACATGCCGCCCCCCCCCCCCCCCCCCCCCCCCCTGCTCCCCAATCTTGGTGCGACACTGACCTGTAACAGATCCCAAAGTCTACAATATGCATTTTGAGGCTGTTGATATGAAATTGGGAAGTACAGATCTTCCAGTTAAATCAGGAATAGCTTAAGTGCATTACTTGAAAGTAACACAGGAAAAGCTTACTTATGTAGGTGGTAGTAGTGTCGGCAAAAATTTCTTGTGTGTTAAGTTGCCATGTAGAACACCAGGTGTAAAACTTTTATCCCGAGTCTTGAACTGTGTCGGAACAAATGTGAGGCATTCATATGACTCAATAATACTGTTTTCATTTCACTACACTTATACAGATGTCTGAGTTCTGCTGTGTTAACATTGCAAAGTCCTGTAGGCATGTGGAGTAGTAACCAAAACTGTCATATTGGAAGCAGAATCAAACACATTTGTTACGTTACTTCATACTTTCAGGAGAAAAAGGCAATGTTGCTTATTATTAATATAATACATTCAGAGTCACAGCTGTGTTTGACCAACCATAACGGATACTGTATGTGCATGTCGTCATATAATGTGAAGGGCTTATTTCAATAGTGGTGCAAGTCCATTACCTCCACTTTTCTGCCTATAATGCTTCTGAAATTAATGATCCAAACAAACATAAATAAAGGTTCATCTCTAGCAAGAAGCCATATGCTTTAATATTTCTGGTATCTCAACTGCAGATTTTTCAGCGCTCATTTAACTTTACGACTCTGTATCTCAAAATGAACAAAAATGGACTTGCCCCTCTAATGAAATAAGTCCTTCATATGCACACACAGCACACCGATCTCGTGAGGCACAAGGCTCTCATAACAAGTACGTACGTCGGTCAACAGATGGCACTAGGAAAAGAATGTTAACTGCGCTTTTTAGTTGCTACTTGTGACTCTTAGTTGAGATATGTCACGGAAATCGCAGTTAGACTCGATAGCGTGTCGCAGAGATGAGAATAGTACGAACTTTGGCCAACAGATGGCACTGTTAACTGCGCTTTTTAGTTTCTACTTGCGACTCTTAGTTGCGACTTGTCACTGAAATCGCAGAAAGCAGTACGAAATTCGGCCAACAGATGGCTCACGGCGTTGAATGTGAAATGCTACTTGCGACTGCTGCCTGTGACTGAAATCGCAGTTAGATTTTGTAAAGTTGTTATTGTGATATCTGTGACTTCTCAGTCACTGTGATTTCTAACAGATACGCGATTTCTTGCCCACCACTAGCTCCAGTTCACCACCGGCAATGGAGGGTGAAGCTTTGACAATGCCAGCCACTCGTGCTGGCGAAACGTCAGAAAAATCATTAGATGAACGTCGGCTGAAGAACCCGAGACAGAAGCCAATAGGCAGTTTGACAGTAGTTATCGTTTGAAAATTTGTCCCACTATTGTACTGCCTTTCCTTTCTGGTATGTACCTGATCATTAATATCTTAATTAATGAGCTCTTGGTCATTTGTCGCGTGGGGTAGCCGTGCGGTCTATGGCGTCTTATCACAGTTCGCGTGGCTCCACCCCACGGAGGTTCGAGTCCTCCCTCGGGCATGGGTGTGTGTGTTGTCTTTAGCGTAAGTTAGTTGAAGTTAGATTAAGAAGTGTGTAAACCTAGGGACCGATGATCTCCGCAGTTTGGTCTCATAGTCCTTACCACACATTTTCAAATTTTCTTGGTCGTAAATATTGCCGCAACGTACTAAGGCACAGGTTGCCGTTAAACAAAAGAAGGACCTTGTGGTTAGGTTTAGCTGTTAA
Organism: Schistocerca serialis cubense; assembly: GCF_023864345.2. NCBI lineage: Eukaryota > Metazoa > Arthropoda > Insecta > Orthoptera > Acrididae > Schistocerca > Schistocerca serialis. Next base: position 101,835,245 of record NC_064642.1, on the reverse strand, counting down.
CCGGTTCAATGCTTTGATTGTAACTGTATTTCTCAATCGTTAGTAATAATATGAACAACCTGTTGTACTAAGCTGATCGTTACTGTGTTTGAGAGACCGGGGTATCACTGGTGTATTTTAGCTGGATCTTGTGGTTCCACCGAGTGAGTTCTCTTGTAATAAGTGTTCACAAGTAATTTTTTAATATGTTCCTTCAAAAAATGGTTGGTTCAAATGGCTTTGAGCACTATGGAACTTAACATCAATGGTCATCAGTCCCCTAGAACTTAGAACTACTTAAACCTAACTAACCTAAGAACAGCACACAACACCCAGCCATCACGAGGCAGAGAAAATCCCTGATCCCGCCTGGAATCGAACCCGGGAACCCGGGCGTGGGAAGCGAGAACGCTACCGCACGACCACGAGATGCGGGCAGGTTCCTTCAGAGCGGTCTTAGTAACTGACGATCAGTTTAACTTTGAAACTATTAACAGCCAACTGGCACCAGGGCTGTAGTCAAAATAAAATTAGAAGGGACGGATTGGGATCCAGCCGCACCTTGGTTGCCGATTGAAAGTAAGAGGTTGTTTGCTTTGAAGTAAGCCTCATCATTGCCGTATTGTTTCCTAATCTTTTTAACCTTTCGACATACAGCTTTCAAATTAAAAGTTAAGTCATCTGTTTTGAGTAACTGAATCACTCCTGTTATCAGTGGTGCTTATATAGTTTTCATGTTTCACATGAGGGCATTTAATAAGCGCTGTAGTAAACACAGCTGTTTTTTGGTTATTGTCATATTGTTTGCTGTTTTACAATACACCACTTCAGATTTCTTATGCAAAGATTAAAAGCTTATTCAAGTTAACGTTTAAGGTCAGAAGAATTTTGCAAGTTTGTTCATTTTGTTACGGAAAATTTTATGGTTAAATGCTTCGATTATCTGTAAAACACAGTTTATATATTGTTAAACAAACAGGTTGTGCGAAAAGAAAATTATATTGGTGGGTCCTCCCTTCCACATTTTCCTTAATTCCAGTAAGTACCACGTATCAAAACTGATCGTAACCCAACAGATCCTCAGCTTTCTATTCCATTCCTCTTCATCACAATCGCTGTGATTTCAGAGGCCTGTTGCTATTACCTGTAGACTGGTAAAGCTCACACCTATTACGAAAATGGGTCATGCAGCGCGGAGGGAACAGACGTTTGCGTTTGTAGATGCTTTTCACCTCATAGGATCAGTAATTGCAAATAGCTGAACACAGCACAGGATGGACCGAATGAAGAAAGGTGAGCCAAAGAAAAGCAGCCTTCATTATCTTAATTTCAGGCTAAGAACTGCAGAGCAACACATCCTCAGTTTTCTTTTGAGTTCTACTGTATGTTATTCTTATCAGCAACTTGGGTGCAAGACCTGTTAAGCTGACAGTGCGATAATTCTCGTACGCGTCGGCATTTTCAGTCTTCAGAATTGTATGGATGATATTTCTCCGCAAGACAGGTGATCTAATCGTCAATTCAAACATTCTACACATCAACGTGAGTAGTTGTTTTGTTGCCACTTCCCCTAACGATTTTACAAGTTATGATGGAATAAAACCTATCTCTTCTGCCTTATTCGACCTTTAGTCTTTCAAAACCCTTTTAAATTCCGATTCTAATATTTAGCCCACCATCTCTTCTACATCGACTCCTGTTTCTTCTTCTATCGTATCATCAGACAAGTCTTCAACCTCATAGAGGCTTTCAATGTATTCTCTCCACTTACTCGTTTACTCCTCTAAAGTTAACAGTGGAATTACCATTGCATTCTTAATGTTACTGCCCTGCTTTTTACTTCACCGAAATTTGTTTCAACTTCTCTACATGCTCAATCTGTTCTTCCGACGATCATTCCTTTTCTGATTCCTTCACATTTTTCATGCTGCCATTTCGCCTTAGCTTCCCTGCAGTTCCTATTTATTTCGTTTTAAGTGATTTGTATTTCTGTATTCCTAAGTTTCCGTGAACAGTTTTTCATTGGTCAACTAAAGTATTTTTTTCTGTTCTCCAACGTCTGTGGTTGCCCTTCTTCTTCAAGTGAATTGCCTACTGAGCTATTCCTTATTACAGTACCTGTAAACCTGGAGAACTTCAAGCATATCCCTCCATTCCTTAGGACTTTCGTATCTCATTTCTTTGGCAAATCATTCTTCCTGACTAGGCTCTTGAACTTTAGCCTACTCTTACGTTAATAAATTTTGCTCTGAGACTCCATCTGCTCGTGAGTATGCCTTTGAATCCAATATCTGATTTCGGAATCTCTGTCTAACTATGATGTTATTTAATTGGAATCATCCCATATCTCCTGGACTCTTCCAAATATATCTCCTCCTCTTCTGATTTCTTGATCAGAGTGTCTGCTATTGCTATCTGAAGTTTGTTGAAGAACTCAATTGGTCTTTGTCTTCTACATAAAAATTAAACTCGATTTTTACAGTTTAGTATGAATTACTACTAATATCGTTGAGTCCTTGTGCTAACAGTTCACGATGTACACTTTCTACGAACTATGGTACACATTCATATCACCAACAAAATGAAGGTTCGCATCATTTCCAAGGCCACCAATAAATATAGACAGGGTAGCGTATTTTGACGGTTTACAGAAACGTCTCTTACGAACAAACACAGTTTTATCAGTATACAAATCTTCAGACATATCGTTCGTGGCTGTAGCCCAAGACTAATGGATCATAAACGTCCTCAAGCTAATAACATCACTGGTTGGTGCCAAAGAACGTAGAGCAGAATCAATGCGAACAATAGCCGGCCGAAGTGGCCGTGCGGTTAAAGGCGCTGCAGTCTGGAACCGCAAGACCGCTACGGTCGCAGGTTCGAATCCTGCCTCGGGCATGGATGTTTGTGGTGTCCTTAGGTTAGTTAGGTTTAACTAGTTCTAAGTTCTAGGGGACTAATGACCTCAGCAGTTGAGTCCCATAGTGCTCAGAGCCATTTGAACCATTTGAATGCGAACAATAGCTGCAGTAAGCCATGTTTGGCAGCCACGAAATACAGCAGGACCATGGAGAACGCCTTTAAGTTTCGCCGGATCCACATTCATATTATAATTAGTTTCGACATCGAGAAATGTTTTCTAGATGGTAGAACGCCAGCGGTGTAAACGATGCACAAGGCGGCGTGGCACGTTGATATCTGAACTGTCTTTTATCCACATTCCCGACTTATACAGTAAGGCGCAAATGATTATTAGATTTTCATTTCACTTTACGTACTGATTTACCCTTTCTATGTCCTTACTGAATTACCCGTTCTTCATTCTTATGCACTTTCTCCATCTCTTCATTTTCATCTTGCGACGTCGGCATGTATACCGATACGATCGTTGTCACTGTTTGTTTGCTGTTGATTCTGATGTGAACAAACGTATCACTGAACTGTTCACTGATGCCCGTTGTATCTAGATTCAGCGGAGGCATTTCTCATTTCTGATTGTCTAGCTCCCCTACCACGTTTAAACTTCTGACATTTCACATCCCGACTTGTAGAACATTATTCTTTCGTTTGTTATTCAGATTTTTTCTCACTGTCATCTCCTTCTTGGAAGTACAAATGGGTAATTGTCCGGAATATTTTACCACCGGAGAGATCATCATGACACTTTTTCAATTACAGGGCACATGTCCTATGGATGCACGTTATGTGTCTTTAATGCAGTGTTTTCCATTGCCATTTACATCGTCATGCCGTTGATCATTGCTGTTTATTCCATATTTAGGGGCATTTTCCGACTCCAAGGCCAAGAGAGTGCCATGAACCTCAGTTCACTTCTCCATCCTCTTTGGCAAGTCCGTTGGCAGAAGGAGGGTGACTTCTTATCCCGAATGTTTTCGGCTGCCATTGCTGGTACTAACCAAACTAAAAACATACGACTTGTAATGCCTCTAGTAATTAGTCTGCCGATGACGTCAGTACCGACGTAATGTGGTTCAGTGCGACGTCCTTAGTCTTCACAGAAATATGTGCATGTATACCCGTTAAACCCAACATATTTCCGATGCCTGACTGCACTGCCATTCAGGTTGCTATATGTTTTCGTCACTACTCATAAGCTTAGGAGAGATGACGAGAACAGTTCCCAGCTGCAGTTCGGTGACACTCTTCTTCGGGATGCAAGGTATTTGCGTTAGCTGGGCAGATGTTAGGAAGAACGAACACGGCTTGACGGAAAAATGTGGCACTGGATCACGGCAATGTTCCATTAACAGGTCAGGCACATATGTAGAACGTTGTGACTGCCTCAACGAAACAGATAGTCGCAACCACTAAAATACGAGAATTGCAAACGTATTTTTCTAACTGAGGAGTTTATCCACCTCCGTGCATTTCGTAATATAAATACCCTGTTCTCCTACAGTTTTTAACTATTTACTTTTTCAGTCTTATACAAAGTTTCGCGTTAATTACAACAGTATTGCACATATGCTGAATAGGTCGCTTAGTAAGACATCATCAGCTGGTGAATGAATGACTGTAATATTACAAGTTTCGGGATAACTCAGCATCAGCTATCAGATACATCGAGATGTACACATGAACAGAAGTTATGTGTCACACACTTAAATGTGCAGAGGCAGACGCCGAGGCAGTTATGTACGTAAGAGATAACTTCTGTTCATGTGTACACCTCGATGTATGTAATACCTAGTGACGAATTACCCCGAAACACGTAATATTAAAGTCATTAATTCATTATCCGATGACGTTTAACTAAGTGATCTGTTCACTAATTGTGCAGTACTAATCCAGCTGTATAATATGATTGCATGGTTCTTGTACGATTTCTTGTCTCATCTCAAATTTCTAGTTGTTCATCATTGTGATCAATATTATGTCCTTCCCTTTGCATATGGAAGCCTAATGATGTTTTATTGCTGCTCTATGTATGCTCGTTAAATTTAAAACAAATAACTTGCCTATCTTGCAGCTATAGCTTTTATCGCATTCACGGCATGATATATTACAGATACGCAGATTTCTCATATTTATTATTCTTATGTGGCAGTTTATGACACGCCCGTACTTTTATATTAGCTGATGTTCTAAACATAATTTTGATTCACTTTCTCAGGGACATGTGCCCACCGTCTGTACATGTACTTAATTTTTCATCTTTATACGCTTTATAATTTTGTTATGTATAGTGTTCACAAAGTCTGCGTCATATTTACCTGTATTTGCAAGTGCGACTTGTCTTAACATACCTACCTCACACAATGTTAATGGCCACAAGCAGATGGGAAGTGGACATTTATCACCTGCCAAGAGAACGGGAAACTGATGTGAATAGAAATACATGGGTGATACCCATATTTAGGCAGGAATACATTTGTTAGCTGGGAGGGGGTAAAAGGTCATTTCTAAAGGCTCTTTGGAGCACGACCATCTGTGGTACAAAACAGCACAGCTGTTTCTTTTTGGACTATGTACGTATATCTACAGCACAGAAGTGGTACTCCTTCGTCAGAACCAGTATCCGAAGAAGTAATAAAAGACGTAACAATAATCATGCTTAAAGATAGAATCCCACGAGCAAACGGTACCCATTACAATTTTATAAAATTTTCTTCTCAACCGTCAATAGAGAGTTCACGGAAGTAACGAGGAAGAAGCAGCGTAATGGAAACTTATACAATCTTATCACGGAAAAGTGGGTACTCGAAGAAAATGAGTATAAAGTTATAACAAATAGTACTGGGAGCTGGGTATGATTACAGACAATATCGAATTTTTAATTTATAGTAATGCAGCCACATTTTATTGTAATTCAGCCACATACTGCATTTTAAAGCGTATTACCTCGTAACTTATTGTAATATTTACCACTAGTCACCCCTTATCCTGTTCCTCCCGCAAACAGAGCGAAGAAAATGCGGCTTTTTATATGCTTCCATACTAGCCACACTTGCCATCTTACCTTCGCGAATTGTACGCTATAATGGAATCATTCCGCAGTCAGGCGCAGTAATTTAAAATGGGTTTTTCGCTACGTGTTACGCATAAATTACAGCAGGTTACAAGGAAGTTAGCAACCTCATATTAGTTGGTGATACCATCACGCATCTGGATTTGTAATGCTAGAAAGGTACGTCTGTTATGCAATTCATTGCTACAAATTTGCAGTGTGTAACCTCTATTTGAAAGTATGTCTATAAACTATACGAACATTGCTAATATCGACGCCATGGATATTGTATACTGAAGCGCCAAAGAAACTGGTATTGGCATGCGTATTCAAATACAGTGATAAGCAAACAGACAGAATACGGCGCTGCGGTCTGCAACGCCTATGCAAGACAAGTGTCTGACGCAGTTGTTAGATCGGCTACTGCTGCTACAATGGTAGATGATCAAAGTTTAAGTGAGTTTGAATGTGGTGCTACAGTCAGCACACGAGCGATGGGACACAGCCTCGCCGACGTAGCAATGAAGCGGGGATTTTCATGAGTGTACCGTGAATGTCAGGAATCGGGTAAAGCATCAAATCTCCGACATTGCTGCAGCCAGAAAAAGATCCTGCAAGAACAGGACCGACGACGACTCAAGAGAATCCTTCAACGTGACAGAAGTGCAACCCTTGCCCAAATTGCTGCATATGTCAATGCTGTGGCGTCAACAAGTATCAGCGTGCGAACCATTCAACGAAACATCATCAATATGGGATTTCGGGGCCGAAATCCTATTGATGACTGCACGACGCAAAGCTTTACGCCTCACCTGGGCTCATCAACACGAAACCTGGACAGTTTGTAACTGGAAACATGTTGCCTGCTGGGACAAGCCTCGTTTTAAATTGTGTCGAGCGGATGGACGTGAACGGGTATGGAGACAATCTCATGAATACAAGAGTGCTGCTTGTCAGCAGGGGACTGTTCAAGCTGGCTGAGGCTCCATAATGGTGTGAGGAGTGTGCAGTTGGATTGATATGGGATCCCTGATGCGTATAGATACGACTCTGACAGGTGACACGTACGTAAGCATCGTGTCTGATCACCTGTATCCATTCATGTCCATTGTGCATTCCAACGGACTTCGGCAATGCGACACCCCACACGTCCAGAATTGCTACAGAGTGGTTCCATGCGCGCTCTTCTGAGATTAAACACACCTGCTGGCCACCAAAATTCCCAGACATGAACATTATTGAGCATATCAGGTTGCGCTGCAATGCGCTGTTCAGAAGAGGTCTCCACCCTCTCGTACTGTAAAGGATTTATGGACAGCACTGCAAGATTCATGGTATCAATTCCCTCCAGCATTATATCAGACATTAGTCGAGTCCATGCCACGTCGTGCTGTGGCACTTCTGCGTGGTCTCGGAAGCCGCACACGACATTAGGCAGGTGTACTAGTTTCTTTGGCTCTTAAGTGTACATAGATGCCATATTTCAGTTGGAGAAATATTTTTCCCTCAATTCAGAATCTTATTAAAGTGCAATTAAAAAAATCCAAATTTTATATAAAATGGGTAAATATACCACTTGCTTCTTAGGGGAGATAGATTAAAAAGTCGCAACACTCTTCTGTGGCCAATGCAAAATAGTTCATTTGAAAATGTGTTTGGAACTTTGAACACGAATGGCGTATTTCGTTAATTTCGGCGGTAGCAGCATCAGGGAAGGTGCTTTTCGTCATCTTCCCAGAACAGGAAATTCGTAGAGTCACAGCTATATGTGAAGTCAACCCGACAGCTCAACAACAATACTTACAGATCCCCACAAAGTTGTAGGAATCTTTCATGGGCTAATTGTACTCACCTAAGCTCAAAGCAATAGGGCCGGGCGGGGCCGCTGAGATTGTCTCGACTCCGATACGTCCTTAGTGACGGGCGGAAACGTCAGGACTTTACTTTTTGGTAGGTCGATGTTGGTGCTTACGTTGAAGACCTGTATCTTCTGCCGCAAATTCCTATTAATGATAATATGCTGAAGCTACCTAACGTGCGATAACCAATGCAACGATGCAACACCACGCCAAAGCCGAACCGGCGGTCAGCACTGCATCTTCAGAATGCTGTGTTTAGAGCGTCCGAATGGAGAAGATTAGAAGAAACACCAACCAACCTACAAATCAAGGAACCTGTCAAAACTACACTCCTTACCGGACAGCAGCGGCAAGACGAGGAAACGTACATTGCCGTTACATACACTAACCTCCGTCCAATTAATGATAATCTGCTGAAGCTATCTAACGTGCGATAACCAATGCAACGATGGAACACCACGCCAAAGCCGAAACCGGCGGTCAGCACTGCATCCTCAGAATGCTATGTTTAGAGCGTCCGAATGGAGAAGATTAGAAGAAACACCAACCAACCTACAAATCAAGGAACCTGTCAAAACTACACTCCTTACCGGACAGCAGCGGCAAGACGAGGAAACGTACACTGCCGTTGCATACACAAACCTCCAGAGCAGGTCACTGGGGCGTTAGCGGCCGCCAGGCAGGACCAATACCACTGGTTCAACTTAACAAATAGTAACACATAGAATGCAGCAATTAGTAACAGGAAGTCGAGGAAAGGTAATTAGATCCGCCTTCCCCAAGCACCCCACTCGCTGCTCTTCGTCTCGGCGACACTGCGAGCAGCAACACGAACCCAAGTCACTGGAGAATCGGGAGATCACACAATGGCGGAGGTTTCACTGCTAGGATTAAAATCCACTCAATTTAATGCTTGTTCGATTCGGTTGATGTCTAGGTCGTGTACCCTCGCAACCACAGCCCTTCCATCCGGCAGTGCATGTGTGCCACCAGTGGTCCCGGCGTATTCTAGCACTGCTCTTTTGGCTGCTCCGATGTCCCCAACCGAACTGCTCACTCACGCGACCCGGAAGAACCACCGTCACACAAAAGATAAGGCCACAGTTACTACATATCGATAACGCCGCTGCTGCCACTAGTGGATAGGCAACGCTTACGAAACCAGTGGTGCCAGTCAACACAAGAAGAAAACAAACAACCGCAACCATGTCAACTAAACGATACAGTCTGGCCTCCAACAGAGGACGGATACCTACAACAGCACCAACCCGAGTCTCAGCATGGCTCAATATATATATATATATATATATATATATATATATATATATATATATATATATATATATATAGGGTGATTCAAAAAGAATACCACAACTTTAAAAATGTGTATTTAATGAAAGAAACATAATATAACCTTCTGTTATACATCATTACAAAGAGTATTTAAAAAGGTTTTTTTTCACTCAAAAACAAGTTCAGAGATGTTCGACATGGCCCCCTCCAGACACACGAGCAATATCAACCCGATGCTCCAACTCGTTCCACACTCTCTGTAGCATATCAGGCGTAACAGTTTGGATAGCTGCTGTTATTTCTCGTTTCAAATCATCAATGGTGGCTGGGAGAGGTGGCCGAAACACCATATCCTTAACATACCCCCATAAGAAAAAATCGCAGGGTGTAAGATCAGGGCTTCTTGGAGGCCAGTGATGAAGTGCTCTGTCACGGGCTGCCTGGCGGCCGATCCATCGCCTCGGGTAGTTGACGTTCAGGTTTCATAACTAACCTTTTTCGTAGGACTCTCCATACAGTTGATTGTGGAATTTGCAGCTCTCTGCTACCTCTGCGAGTCGATTTTCCTGGGCTGCGAACAAATGCTTGCTGGATGCGTGCTACATTTTCATCACTCGTTCTCGGCCGTCCAGAACTATTCCCTTTGCACAAACACCCATTCTCTGTAAACTGTTTATACCAAAGTTTAATACACCACCTATCAGGAGGTTTAACACCATACTTCGTTCGAAATGCACGCTGAACAACTGTCGTCGATTCACTTGTGCCGTACTCAATAACACAAAAAGGTTTCTGTTGAGCGGTCGCCATCTTAGCATCAACTGACGCTGACGCCTAGTCAACAGCGCCTCAAGCGAACAAATGTACAACTAAATGAAACTTCATAGCTTAATTCGCCGACAGATAGTGCTTAGCTCTGCCTTTTGTCGTTGCAGAGCTTTAAATTCCTGAAGTTGTGGTATTCTTTTTGAATCACCCTGTATATATATATATATATACATATATATATATATATATATAGGGTGGTCGATTGATCGTGACCGGGCCAAATACCTCACGAAATGAGCGTCAAACGAAAAAACTACAAAGTAAGAAACTTGTCTAGCTTGGAGGGGGAAACCAGATGGCGCTATCGTTGGCCCGCTAGATGGCACTGCCATAGGTCAAACGGATATCAACTGCGTTTTTCAAATAGGAACCCGCATTTTTTATTACATATTCGTATAGTACGTAAGGAAATATGAATGTTTTAGTTAGACCACTTTTTTTCGCTTTGTGACAGATGGCGCTGTAATAGTCACAAACATATGGCTCACAATTTTAGATGAACAGTTGGTAACAGGTAGGTTTTTTAAATTACATTACAGAATATAGGTACGTTTGAACATTTTATTTCGATTGTTCCAATGTGATACATGTGCCTTTGTGAACTTATCATTTCTGAGAACGCATGCTGTTACAGCGTGATTACCTGTAAATACCACATTAATGCAATAAATGCTCAAAAAGATGTCCGTCAACCTAAATGCATTTGACAATACGTGTAACGACATTCCTCTCAACAGCGAGTAGTTCGCCATCCGTAATGTTCACACAGGCATTGACAATGCGCTGACACATGTTGTCCGGCGTTGTCGCTGGATCACGATGGCAAATATCCTTCAACTTTCCCCACAGAAAGAAATCCGGGGACGTCAGATCCAGTGAACGTGTGGGCCATGGTATGGTGCTTCGACGACCAATCAACCTGTCATGAAATATGCTATTTAATACCGATTCAACGGCACGCGAGCAATGTGCTTGACATCCATCTTGTCGGAAGTACATCGTCATTCTGTCAAGCACTGAAACATCTTGTAGTAAAATCGGTAAAACATTACGTAGGAAATCAGCATACATTGCGCAATTTAGATTGCCATCGATAAAATGGGGGCCAGTTATACTTCCTCCCACAACGCTGCACAATAAGTTAACCCGCCAAGGTCGCTGATGTTCCACTTGTAGCAGCCATCGTGGATTTTTCCGTTGCCTAATAGTGCATATTATGCCGGTTTACGTTACCGCTGTTGGTGAATGACGCTTCGTCGCTAGATAGATCGCGTGCAAAAAGTCTGTCATCGTCCCGTAATTTCTCTTGTGCCCAGTGGCAGAACTGTCCACGAAGTTCAAGGTCGTCGTCATGCAACTCCTGGTGCATAGAAATGTGGTACGGGTGCAATCGACGTTGATGTAGCATTCTCAACACCGACGTGTTTGAGATTCCCGATTCTCGCGCAGTTTGTCTGCCACTGATGTGCAGATTAGCCGTGACAGCAGCTAAAACACCTACTCGGGCATCATCATTTGTTGCAGGTCGTGGTTGACGTTTCACATGTGGCTGAACGCTTCCTGTTTCCTTAAATAACGTAACTATCCGGCGAACGTCCGGACACTCGGATGATGTGGTCCAGGATAACGAGCAGCATACATAGCACACGCCCGTTGGGCAACTTGATCACAATAGGCGTACATCAACACGATATCGACCTTTCCCGCAATTGGTAAACGGTCCATTTTAACACGGGCAATGAATGTATCACGAAACAAATACCATCCGCACTGGCGGAATGTTACGTGATACCACGTAATTATACATTTGTGACTATTACAGCGCCATCTGTTATAAAGCGAAAACAGTGGTCCAACTAAAACCTTGATATTTCTTTACGTACTACACGAAAATGTAATAAAAAAGTGGTGCTCATATATAAAAAAAACGCAGTTGATATCCGTTTGACCTATCGCAGTGCCATCTAGCGGGCCATCCATAGCGCCATCTGTTTTCCGCTTCAAGCTAGACGAGTTTGTTCTTTGTAGGTTTTTCGTTTGATGCTTATTTCGTGAGATATTTGGCCCGGTCACTATCAGTGGACCACCATATACATATATATGTAGGGTGTCAAAAAAACGCCACCAAACCATAGAAACCTTAGGAACAAGGTCCTTATACTAAAACACGAAAAAAAGTCTAGTAAACAAGGATTTTAAGGCGCTACCTTAAGAGATATGCCCACTCGATTTTCTGTGATACTACGTAACATACCCCCTCTCAAGCAGCCACTTTGATTTTCCAATTTTGAAGGAGGTAGTCTGGACTAAGAAAAGAAAAAAGGTGTGGAAAAAATGCGCTCTAGAATATATACCTTAAGAGCTAAGAGCATCTGTCTGGCAAAAGAGAGGTATGTCACACGTCACAATTCTAAAGTGTTCAGTGAGAAAAATTTCCGTATGCAGCAGCAAGAATGCAGTCTGAATGTATTCACATCTGTTGGACGAATGTTATGAAAACATTTCACTTAAGTCACATGCAACGATAATCTGTAACGCAACCATCTGTGTATGGCGTGCTTATAATCATGTATTACCCCACTCAACAGGTTTACTCCAGACGCACTCTAACGTTCCACCTAATGAAACTAATGGGGATTGACAGACCTGGAGTGGATGTTTCGGCTGTATGCTTGTCCATGATCGGTAAATGTGCCTTCACCGTTAAAGAAGATTCATGATACATCTGGAGTATCCTGTCTTAATACCCAAGCACGAAAGGTAACACGAATCTCATAAAAGTTTCCAAGCAGTTCTTGATGGAGGGATGTGAAAGGGATGGAATCTGTGTCGATGTAGAATGCGAGACACACTAGCCTGAATCAAGCGACGTCATCGTCCGATTGGGCAGGAGTTAACGTGCAATTCAACTGCAACAGCAGGGACGTTAATTTCCATCTCTTCTGTCGTCGGTTGTTTCCTTCTGCTAGGATGTCTAGGTGTTACGCTACAGCATACACGTAACTGACAGAAGAGACTGATAAATATTTGCGAATATGGTTGATGTCTGTTGGGATATATTGCCGCATACACCGTAAAAGAACGAACTGCACTCTCCATGCACCATGTGAGTCGCGGCGGGGTTGCTGGCGTCGCCTTTCGAATTCCTGTCGCCACAAGCTAGATCTATCGTGTGATTTCACCTTGATTAGAGGCCAATAGGATCTTCGCTAGCGTCTTGGGCACGGAGTCCGGCGACTGGTTGCAAGGTATATTTGTGGGCTAATTTGAATCCGTGGCTGACTTTATGCGCAGCCTGGCCGGCCGGATGTTAATGGTTGGCGTCCGTTGCCACATCGTTGCTCTGCAGCTTGCCCTTTTTATTCCGCACGATTTGTTGAATTGAAGGTTTGATCGGAGAATATTAAAACAGTGTGCGGAGTCGTAGATGCAAAGACATATACACATTTAATGACTGAAGACCATTCATTTGTGTTGAAATGATTGGTCTGGTGTCGCGCCACGGGTCTGCTGCTGGAATCTGGTTTTCCACGACAGAGCGGATCAGGTTGTGGAAAGAAGTGAAGGTCAATTACTGTTTGTTATACAAGAACACACAACTTTAATGCTCGAACCAATGCACAGTTTTCTCTTTAAAACACATCAATTCACGGCTGAGGGCCCTAATAACTTGTCCAGAAAAAGTTGAATGACTGCTTTTAAAACTCCAGCATTTAAAATAACGGCTGAAGGCTTTACTTAAGCAAAATTATAATATCTTCTCGGCTAAAGGCCAAAACAATAATTCACATTAGCTAAGGAATTCTTTAAAAGCCAAGCATTTACATATTCCGGCTAAAGGCCAGATTAAGGGAAATTCAAGTTAATTCTTATGCTGAAGGCACAATTAAAAATTTTCTTTACATAATAAAAGAGAGGCTTTAAAGATAAGATTTAACACAGTACAACAGAAAAAAATCTTAAAAAAAAACTTGAGGTATCTTGCCGGCTGAAGGCCCAAACAATTACGCAAGAAAAATTAAAGACAATCCTAAGATAAACATTTACAGAACACGGCAGAAGGTCGTTTCAAGAAATCAAGATAATTAAAGGGAAACCTTACAGACAAGGATTTACATATTAAATCCCAGGATTCTGAAACAAACGCGGCTGAAGGACTAAATACAGAGCAACAAGAATTTTAAATGAAACACGGCTGAAGGCCTAATCTGAAAGTTGTTACAAAGATCGGCTGAAGGCCATATACAAAAGACAAAACAGACAATATTAATACACGGCTGAAGGCCTGGCGCAGTACCTGCGGCCAAACAAAATGACAGTCCCAAACAACACACAGTGGTATTCAGAAGTCTTCCAAGGGACGGCCTGGGGAGGAAACTCTAACGACAGTTTAGGTGAGACAGCCATCCAACGTAACACTAAACAATCGGGTAGCAACACGACCTAGGGACGGCTGAAGAACCAACCAACCGCCTAATCAATTCCCTTCCACCCGACAAACTTGCTGCTCTATTTCAACCGACCGACTGTCTACTCCAGTACGCAGACAGCATTGATCTGCTCAGTGGAAACCACAGAAGCTGCACACGGTTCTACGTAACAAACTTGCACAAGAACTCGAACAATCGTAAAAGCAATCGCTGTGGAACAACTAGAACGAATAATTTCGACACACAGAGAGTTTCCACAAGCGGTCGGCTACCAAATACACGTCGGCCGATGAGACAACGGAGCGAACGACCAACCCACGTCGTTGCCACTCATGTTACACGTGTCGGAAACGGTCAGGCGAGTCTTGGCTGTCCGAAGCTGACTGCAGCTCCAACCCAACTCAACTCGATGTCCTTTCGGAATTCGGAGACAAGGTGACCCGGGCCCACTGGCTTGGACCCAACCGTGCAGAGGTAACTCTTCCCTGTTGGCCACGACATCTCTGCAGAAGGTAGGAACCCGCCAACGTCGGGCAAGATGACCTACTGACAAGGCCCGAAAACGGCCAAAAGACCAAATACACATCGCCCAATGAGACAACCAACCGAACGACCAACCAGCGGTCGTTCACGCTCCAATCTCGCTCCATCGGACAGTTCATGTGTGTGGCCAGCCGTCGGCAAGTACTGGCTGCGCGCGCCTCACTGGCGCTCCGTCCTCACTTCAGTGCAGCTACGTTCCGACTTAACTCCCAACTGAACTCCGGCCAGACGACGACCCGGAAAGACTAGCGGTCGCTCTAGAGATGGTACGACAGTGCACTAATCGATTAGCGCTGCTGCTGCCACTGACGCGCAAGCAAACCAGCAATCCAGTGGCGCAAGTAAATCGAATTAAAGAAGAAAATGGGGTGACAGAACCACCAAAACAAGATGACGATCAATAAACGGCATGAGCGCGAGCCGCGCACGGCTCAGCTACTAAGTGTTTTAGTGCAATGTCATCGCCGTAGCTCGTGGAACTTTTCGGTAGACGCCCTCCGGTCGGCGAAATTGTGAGTGGCGTGCTGTTTGCATTTGTTGCATCGTTGCTGTTACTGCAGGCTCCTTGGCTTTGCTGTTTCGGAGAGTGTTCACTTTAGAATTGAGATATCGGAAAAGGTGCTACTGCTTGCGCAGCGATCAAAACGAATTCTGTGGAAGCACATGGGCAGAAGACGCTACAAATTAACTACGAACAGGTGGGGCTTGTGCACCATCAGCAGGCGCGGAACATCGTCAATGTTGCCTGTGTCTGGTGCCACGTCCTAACACGGAGTGCAGCCCACGTCAGTTGTTCCGGCGTTATTCTGAGTCTGGCTTGAGGCTAGTAGCAAGCCGTGGCTCGCTCATTCTCTCTCACTCTGTGTTCATTGCTGTAAGTGTCCTACAGTGATGGTTTGCACTGCTGTGGCGGAACGTGATTACTGATATTACGCATGCTTGCTAGTCGTGGAAGATAGTACTTTATATCCTTGATCAGACTTTTTTCTTTGGCGTACGGAGAGAAAAGCGGAGGGTTGCGCCATTACCTTGAGTGCTTGTGATAGAACTACACGCCGTACGTATCCTCTCGAAATATACCAGGAAGTGTGTTTGCCACTGTTTCAGTGTGAGTAAGGAATTGATTTGTAATTTCATAAACCCCAGCTGGCGCTGCCTTTCGACACTGTTTGCCACTGTTGTGTTTGAATTACATTAAAAGTACGAGTGTTAGAAATTTTCTTGCTTCAAATTTTCTTGCACTGCCCCCCAATTCTAAGTTGCAATGAGTGTACCAGGTTCAAATGGTTCAAATGGCTCTGAGCTCTATGGGACTTAACATCTGTGGTCAGCAGTCCCCTAGAACTTAGAACTACTTAAACCTAACTAACCTAAGGACAGCACACACATCCATGCCCGAGGCAGGATTCGAAACTGCGACCGTAGCAATCTCGTGGTTTCGGACCGAGCGCCTGGAACCGCTAGACCACCGCGAACGGCGAGTGTACCAGGCTCACTCAGGATAGTGTACTGATTAGTCGCCTAGCTTAAGTGGTGTCCATGCAGATTTAGCGCTGTTAAGCTGGTTTACTTCAGAATGTATCTATCTTAATGCGTGCTAAGCTATTTAAGCTCCATCGCACGCGAAGTAACTAGTTTGGGGTGACGATTTGGCATATTGAGAGCATAGCGAGTAATGGTGTACCTTTGAAGCGGCGC
Organism: Schistocerca serialis cubense; assembly: GCF_023864345.2. Taxonomy (NCBI): domain Eukaryota; kingdom Metazoa; phylum Arthropoda; class Insecta; order Orthoptera; family Acrididae; genus Schistocerca; species Schistocerca serialis. Next base: position 101,818,647 of record NC_064642.1, on the reverse strand, counting down.
ATTGGCCACTAACTGTCATACCAGGAAGTGTGTTTGCCACTGTTTCAGTGTGAGTAAGGAATTGATTTGTAATTTCATAAACCCCAGTTGGCGCTGCCTTTCGACACTGTTTGCCACTGTTGTGTTTAAATTAAATTTGGCACATTGAGAGCATAGCGAGTAATGGTGTACCTTTGAAGCGGTGCATTGGGCACTAATTGTCATACCAGGAAGTGTGTTTGCCACTGTTTCAGTGTGAGTAAGGAATTGATTTGTAATTTCATAAACCCCAGTTGGCGCTGCTTTTCGACACTGTTTGCCACTGTTGTGTTTAAATTAAATTTGGCATATTGAGAGCATAGCGAGTAATGGTGTACCTTTGAAGCGGTGCATTGGCCACTAATTGTCATACCAGGAAGTGTGTTTGCCACTGTTTCAGTGTGAGTAAGGAATTGATTTGTAATTTCATAAACCCCAGTTGGCGCTGCCTTTCGACACTGTTTGCCACTGTTGTGTTTAAATTAAATTTGGCATATTGAGAGCATAGCGAGTAATGGTGTGCCTTTGAAGCGGTGCATTGGGCACTAATTGTCATACCAGGAAGTGTGTTTGCCACTGTTTCAGTGTGAGTAAGGAATCGATTTGTAATTTCATAAACCCCAGTTGGCGCTGCCTTTCGACACTGTTTGCCACTGTTGTGTTTAAATTAAATTTGGCATATTGAGAGCATAGCGAGTAATGGTGTACCTTTGAAGCGGTGCCTTTCGACACTGTTTGCCACTGTTGTGTATAAATTAAATTTGGCATATTGAGAGCATAGCGAGTAATGGTGTACCTTTGAAGCGGTGCATTGGCCACTAATTGTCATACCAGGAAGTGTGTTTGCCACTGTTTCAGTGTGAGTAAGGAATTGATTTGTAATTTCATAAACCCCAGTTGGCGCTGCCTTTCGACACTGTTTGCCACTGTTGTGTTTAAATTAAATTTGGCACATTGAGAGCATAGCGAGTAATGGTGTACCTTTGAAGCGGTGCATTGGGCACTAATTGTCATACCAGGAAGTGTGTTTGCCACTGTTTCAGTGTGAGTAAGGAATTGATTTGTAATTTCATAAACCCCAGTTGGCGCTGCCTATCGACACTGTTTGCCACTGTTGTGTTTAAATTAAATTTGGCATATTGAGAGCATAGCGAGTAATGGTGTCCCTTTGAAGCGGTGCATTGGGCACTAATTGTCATACCAGGAAGTGTGTTTGCCACTGTTTCAGTGTGAGTAAGGAATCGATTTGTAATTTCATAAACCCCAGTTGGCGCTGCCTTTCGACACTGTTTGCCACTGTTGTGTTTAAATTAAATTTGCCATATTGAGAGTATAGCGAGTAATGCTGTACCTTTGAAGCGGTTCATTGGGCACTAATTGTCATGTGTTGTGTTGTCCTGTGGTGATTGGTGACTAGAGGCTCATTACATGTCAGATGCTATGTAAATTGTTGTGTGCGGTAGTTCTCATCGACGAGAATTAATTGATCAAAATTGAATTCACTTGTCCTTGTGTGTTTTAAGACGGAAACATGTGGGAACAAAAGCCAAGTTCTGATATTAAAAATTATATTGCTGATGAATTATCACATGATTAACCTTTCGAAGAAGGAGGGCCTGCCTATTTAGCGTTTCGTAATTTTGCTCAGCTGGAGCTGCTACCGTTGAAGGCCTGTCTTTTGTCTCTATTTGGTATTTTTACTTAAATTAAGCTGCTTTACTGAAGGTCTTCCTGGTTTGTATTTTGTAAATTTACCTAACTGAAGCTGTTGTTATTAAGGGTCTATCTGTTTTATATTTGGTAATTTTATCTAACTGAAGATTTGTTATTGAAGGCTGAAATGGTTCAAATGGCTCTGAGTACTATGGGACTTAACATCTTAGGTCATCAGTCCCCTAGAACTTAGAACTTAGAACCTAAGGACATCACACACATCCATGCCCGCGGCAGGATTCGAACCTGCGACCGTATTAGTCCCGTGGTTCCGGACTGCAGCGCCTTGAACCGCACGGCCACCGCGGCCTACTGTTATTGGAGGCCTGCCTGTTTGGTATATGGTTATTTTGTGTAGTTGAAGTCCTGCCCTATTCCCTTTTTAATTAAATTAAGAGCTGTTTCACAGTTAGTGTTAGCTGAAAGTACTATTAATCAAGATCTATCTGTCTGTATTCCCCCGTTATTGAAATCTGGTATGTTACTTAGTCTGTGTCTTAATTAACTGAAACTGTGATTCCCAAAGGCTTACCTGTTTCAGAGGTATTATGTCGACAAAAATGGCTCTGAACACTATGGGACTTAACTTCTGAGGTCATCCGTCCCCTACAACTTAGAACTACTTAAACCTAACTAACCTAGGGACATCACACACATCCATGCCCAAGGCAGGATTCGAACCTGCGACCGTAGCGGTCGCGCGATTCCAGACTGTAGCTCCTAGAACCGCTCGGCCACTCCGGCCGGCATTATATCGACTAAGGTAGTATCAGGAAATGACACATGATGGTACATGGGCCCTAACTTTTGGCCTTACATCCCTTTATCTATAATTGTATGTTTCACCATGAGCATGTCTGCTTTCTCTGCACTGGTAAATCTCACGTTTATCCACGGTCTAATGCTTGGAGTGTCACACAATGACTGACTATAAAGTCGTAGTGCAATCGAGGAACACACAAGCGCACTGTAAGTAAACATAACAACATCGTACCTAACCACTACGCACGTTGAATGTCACAAACAAGTGTTGGTGTAGTGAAAACTTTTCAAAATACGATATCTTGTAGTCAACTCGCACTAGAATCGTTCTACAAACGCCACTGATATTCTGATTTACAGTACTCTTAGTTCTTAATATCTTTAGACATTGTTGAATTCAAAAAAAGTGATGTTCGCATAGAAAATACACTTTTTAAGTATCATTGCGATCTGGTCATTGGCTAACAATACGAGCCACTGACTATCAGACTTTCTGTGAAAACCACACATCAGTATCACTTTCCATTCCAGCAAATTTTGCGGTGCAAATTTTAGGAGATTCACTACACACAATCACAAACGCGCGAAAGCGTAATAGGATATTCACAAAAAAGGCAGGTATACTGCTTGTAGCAGTTCTGGCTGAGTGTAGCGAACTGCAGATGATCGCTGATGTATGGTTGACTAAGCATGTAAATATTTGTTGAATAATGTGCAAAGTCGAAACAGTTTATTTTTAAGATAAATCACCGTTTTCATTTCTTACATTAATGAGGAGACCAGCAGATTCCCTGATACAGAAGAACGTCACTAGGGACATTATGTCAGGGTGACAACGTGTCATTCCTATTGCACTGATTTTCGCCTTATGTGCAGAGATAGCCCTTACCTGGAGCCCAGTGTAGTGTCAGACCTTTGTTCTAGTTAATTAGTGAAATAATCATCATAATCATTATGATCATCAGTGTCCTGCCAAAGGCAGGTTTTCACATGGTAGTTCCCCAGGCTGTCCGGTCTTCTGCCATCCTCATCAGGTCTGAATAATTTCGTCTTCCATTTATATCGTCTATCATCTTGTATCTCTTTCCTCTCAGTCTTGCCGGCCGCTGTGGCCGAGCGGTTGTAGGCGCTTCAGTCCTGAACCGCGCGCCTGCTACGGTCGCAGGTTCGAATCCTGCCTCGGGCATGGATGTGTGTGATGTCCTTAGGTTAGTTAGGTTTAAGTAGTTCTAAGTTCTAGGGGACTGATGGCCTCAGATGTTAGGTTAGGTTAGGTTAGTGTTGTTTTAACGTCCCGTCGACAACGAGGTCACTAGAGACGGAGCGCAAGCTCGGGTTAGTGAAGGATGGGGAAGGAAATCGGCCGTGCCCTTTCAAAGGAACCATCCCGGCATTTGCCTGAAACGATTTAGGGAAATCACGGGAAACCTAAATCAGGATGGCTGGAGACGGGATTGAACCGTCGTCCTCCCGAATGCGAGTCCAGTGTGCTAACCAATGCGCCACCTCGCTCGGTCAGATGTTAAGTCCCATATTGCTCAGAGCCATTTGAACCTCTCAGTCTTCTCCCAGAAACCAAACCTTCTAAATCATCTGCTAGCAAGTACTCCCTTTGAAACGTCCCCTTTGAACAATTATACATGACTGTGTTTAAACTGACACACAATAATTTTAGCGCAACGCAACCTGACTTTCAAAAATCCGTACAAAACAATGGCCCTGACTAACATTAACCTATACGTTTCACAAATCACTTACCTCACAAAAATCTTCGTTACTCGAACTACTGCAATACAGCGAGCGCCACTACTGCCAGCTAAATAAAAGATTCAAACTACTGAAGGCACTAACTACTGATGGGCATAGTTAGCAAATGAAAGATTTTGATAGAGAACAAACAATGTATTTACCTTAATAGTGTTCAAAAGTCGTAATATATACATCAGTCCATGAATACTTTTTCTGCTGGACACACGTCCAGATCATCCACTTTCAAAATTCCGCCATCTGTCTCCCCACATCTACCACTGCTGGCGGTTCAACTCCAACTGCGCAACGCTACGCGCTGTTAACATCCAGCTGCCCAACACTACAATGACAGACAACAATGCAAACTAGCCACAGACTGCCCACAGCACAGCCAGTGATTTTCGTACAGAGCGCTACGTGGCGTTACCAATAAGAAAACCTAAACAGCCTACTTACACCTTATCAATGAATGTCCCAACCAGTTCTTCACCACGCGTATCAAGGCCGTTATTACGGCCAGAGGTGGTTGTTCTGGGTACTGATTTCTCGGGATCTACCCACGCAAATTGCGTGAAAATGTAATCACATGTCAGTTCTAGTATAATATATTTGTCCAATGAATATTCGTTTATCATCTGCACTTCTTCTTGGTGTAGCAGTTTTAATGGCCAGTAGTGTACGACAGCACAGCTACCGCCCGAAAGGGGGTTGGGTTGGAAATCCAATACAGGAAAAAGCGTAAAGGAATGAAGCACGTAACAGGAAGAGCCAATGATAATATCGCATTGTCATCTTTTCCGCTTATGAACAGAGCGTCATTGTACCTTACCGGGTCGCGTAGGCGGGCGTCTGAGCAGAGGAACGCGACATTGCCCGTTCGCGAACGCCGGCTGTGGGCGGCAGCGACTGAACCGCTCGAGGGGAAACGAACGACGCAGCGGCGCCCACCTGCGAGCCCAGAGGCGAGCGGGCGAGATTTGATGGGGTCGGGGGTGGGGGTGGGGGACTACGAGCGGGGAAATATGCGCGCGCGAATACGCCGCGAGGAAGTCGTACGGCGGCCGATACCGCCAGCTGCGCCGCCGCGCTCGCAGAGGTCGCAGTGATGGGGCGGAAGAGATCAGACGGCGCGGGGGAGGTGCCGCACGTCCCCAGGCGGGCGGCGTGGCGGGGGGCGGCATCTGACGCCGAGAGAGCTGCCTCCTGAGGCACGAGTCGCTGACGCGGACGCTCCCGGCACGGAAGCGCGGGGGCAGAGTGCACACACCGCTACCCACAACCACTGCAGCCCACTTCCCAAATGAAACTGCCCGGGCTATCTAACAACGAATTGACGGAAAAGAATGAATGGAACAGAAATTAGCAGTTCAGGATGAAACAGTCTCTCTTATGATACTGTGATTTATAAGGTAACACAACTGTAGAGTTTTAAAGAAATTTTTTTATTGATTTGAAAGGTACTTTGAGCCGCCTAAAATACACTACTGGCCATTAAAATTGATACACCAAGAAGAAATGCAGATGATAAACGGGTATTCATTAAACAAATATATTATACTAGAACTGACATGTGATTACATTTTCACGCAATTTGGGTGCGTACATCCTGAGAAATCAGTACCCAGAACAACCACCTCTGGCCGTAATAACGGCCTTGACACGCCTGGGCATTGAGTCAAACAGAGCTTGCATAGCGTGTACAGGTACAGCTGCCCATGCAGCTTCGACACCTTACCACAGTTCATCAAGAGTAGTGACTGAGGTACTGTGATGAGCCAGTTGCTCGGCCACCATCGACCAGACGTTTTCAATTGGAGAGACAACTGGACAATGTGGTGGTCAGGGCAGCAGTCGAACATTTCCTGTATCCAGAAACGCTCGTACAGGACCTTCAACATGCGGTAGTGCATTATCTTGCTGAAATGTAGGATCTCACAGGGATCGAATGAAGGATAGAGCCACGGGTCGTAACACATCTGAAATGTAACGTCCACTGTTCAAAGAGCCGTCACTGCGAACAAGAGGTGACCGAGACGTGTAACCAACGGCACCCCATACCATCACGCCGGGTGGTACGACAGTATGGCGATGACGAATACACGCTTCCAATGTGCACTCACCGCGATGTCGCCAAACACGGATGCGACCATCATGATGCTGTAAACAGATACTGGATTCATCCGAAATAATGATGTTTTGCCATTCGTTCACCCAGGTTCGTCATTGAGTACACCATCGCAGGCGCTCCTGTCTGTAATGCAGCGTCAAGGGTAACCGCAGTCATGGTCTCCGAGCTGATAGTCCATGCTGCTGCAAACGTCGTCCAACTGTGCATGCAGATGGTTGTTGTCATGCAAACGTCCCCACCTGTTGACTCAGGGATCGAGACGTGGCTGCACGATCCGTTACAGCCTTGCGGATAAGATGCCTGTCGTCTCGACTGCTAGTGATATGAGGCCGTTGGGATCCAGCACGGCGTTCCGTATTATCCTCCTGAACCCACCGATTCCATATTCTGCTAACAGTAATTGGAACACGACCAACGCGAGCAGCAATGTCGCGATACGATAAACCGCAATCGCGATAGGCTACAATCCGACCTTTATCAAAGTCGGAAACGTGCTAGTACGCATTTCTCATCCTTACACGAGGCATCACAACAACGTTTCACCAGGCAACGCCGGTGAATTGGTGTTTGTGTAGGAGAAATCGGTTGGAAACTTTCCTAGTGTCAGCACGTTGTAGGTGTCGCCACCGGTGCCAACCGTGTGTGAATGCTCTGAAAACCTAATCATTTGCATATCACAGCATCTTCTTCCTATCGATTAAATTTCGCGCCTGTAGCACATCATCTTCGTGGTGTAGCAATGTTACTGGCCAGTAGTGCACAAAGCAAGAAATGAAAGTTGTTCTAAGGATGAACCATGTAATCTTACCCTCCAAAACATCAGTATCAAATATTTCTTGGTGTCTTCATTAGTTACATAGGCTTTCAGAAGCGTACGATATGAAACGTACGCTTAGAAAAAAAATTATAAATGACATTTCTGGAAAATTTCTACGTTACTTGATTATCAAACTCTCTTTACTTATTCTGATCAACAGTAAACTGACACACAATATATTTTTTTAGCGCAACGCAATCTGACTTTCAATAATCCCTACAAGAGCATGGCCCTAACTAACATTAACCTATACCTTTCATGAATCAATTACCTCAAAAAACCTTCGTTACTCGAACTACTGCAATACAACGAGTGCCAATACTGCCAGCTAAATAAAAGATTCTAACTACTGAAGGCACTAACTGCTGATAGGAATAGTTAGTGAATGAAAGATTTTGATAGAGAACAAACAACTTACTTACCTTAATAATCTTCAAAAGTCATTATATGATATCCAGTATTACAAATTTACTCTTTCTGATGGACACACGACCTGATCGTCCGCTCTCAAAATTCTGCCATCTCTCTCCATACATCCACCACTGCTGGCGGCTCACCTCAACGCGCTGTTAACATCCAACTGCCCAACATTAGAATAGCGAATATTCCAACAATGCTAACCAGCCAGACTGCACACAGCACAGCCAGTGATTTTCATACAGAGCGCTACGTGATGTTACCAACATAAAAACCTGAACAACCCACTTACAGATATACAAAGGAAGAAGTTATCTTCACTTTCTCTTGTTGTTCTTACCTCCAGCTCTTGCGAATTGTGGTACATTCTAGCATATGAAATTTTGACTTACTGGGTCCGAGATGACTTAATAACTGATTAAGTACTATCTGTTACTATGATTTTGTTTTATTTCATCCTGTTCTCCTATATGACACTGACTCTAGAATCTCAATTTTTATAAAAAAGTACCAATCATGATATTGTCGTAGACAAAATTAGAAAAAAGAGCTTGTGTTTCCACCAGAGGCATGCTCACTACTCCTACATTCTGCGGTAAGCACAATATTCCGAAGAGTTTACAAAGCAAAATAGTTTAAAACGTTCTTGACAAAAGAAGAATCTTCGCTAAAATAAATCATTATTTTATAAATGATTCCAGAAATAAATTTAATAATTTGCGTCAGATTGAATAATTACTAATATTAGTTTTAAGTATGCCAGACATTTCGAAATTTCAAATATTTCTAAGAGAAGAGCAAATATCACTGTACATACGGAGTACTAAAAAATTTATTTCTTTTTATAAATTTTAGATTCGAATATAGTAAATCGTATACAAAATCAAATGAAATTCTTTTAGTGAAGCAAATGGTTCAAATGGCTCTGAGCACTATGGGACTTAACAGCTAAAGTCATCAGTCCCCAAGAACTTAGAACCACTTACACCTAACTAACGTAAGCACATTACACACATCCATGCCCGAGGCAGGATTCAAACCTGCGACCGTAGTGATCGCGCGGTTCCAGACTGAAGCGCGTAGCGCCGCTCGGCCACACTGGCCGGCTTTAGTGAACCATTGGAGATAAATTTAACCTATACAAGATTTAAAAGACTTTTTGGAATCGCATGTTTCTATAAAAAGAGTTATGTTAGAAAAGGGTGTCCCATTACAACCTGTCGGTTCGAGACCTGTAACGGTGCTATTTAAATACGAGATCTGTTCAAAAACTTCCGTAACATTGTCCACAAAATTTTTCTGCGCTTACGTTTCACTTATTGTGCATGGTGACCTTCGAAATACTCTCCTCCACAATGGCTACACCTCTCCAAAGGCCGATTCCACTTCCGAAAGCAGTCTTGGTACGCCTCTTGCTGGATCGTGCGAAGCGCCATCTGTGAATTTTCTTCAATCTCGTCTATCGTTGCAAATCTTATGCTTTCGACGAGGTTTTCCACTTTCGAAGTAAAAGAATAGTCCGCAGGGGTCAGGTCTGGAGAGGACGCAGGATGAAGCAGCAGAGGTGATTTTTTTGTGCAATAGTCACGCCGCAACAGGGATGAATGTGCGAGTTCGATATAACGATGCAAGAGCCATGAATTGTCTCGCCACTTTTCAGGATGTTTCCTTCTCACATTTTCTCGCAGGCGTCGCAACACACCCCGATAGTACCATCGCTTAATACACTCCTGGAAATGGAAAAAAGAACACATTGACACCGGTGTGTCAGACCCACCATACTTGCTCCGGACACTGCGAGAGGGCTGTAAAAACAATGATCACACGCACGGCACAGCCGACACACCAGGAACCGCGGTGTTGGCCGTCGAATGGCGCTAGCTGCGCAGCATTTGTGCACCGCTGCCGTCAGTGTCAGCCAGTTTGCCGTGGCATACGGAGCTCCATCGCAGTTTTTAACACTGGTAGCATGCCGCGACAGCGTGGACGTGAACCGTATGTGCAGTTGACGGACTTTGAGCGAGGGCGTATAGTGGGCATGCGGGAGGCCGGGTGGACGTACCGCCGAATTGCTCAACACGTGGGGCGTGAGGTCTCCACAGTACATCGATGTTGTCGCCAGTGGTCGGCGGAAGGTGCACGTGCCCGTCGACCTGGGACCGGACCGCTGCGAAGCACGGATGCACGCCAAGATCGTAGGATCCTACGCAGTGCCGTAGGGGACCGCACCGCCACTTCCCAGCAAATTAGGGACACCGTTGCTCCTGGGGTATCGGCGAGGACCATTCGCAACCGTCTCCATGAAGCTGGGCTACGGTTCCGCACACCCTTAGGCCGTCTTCCGCTCACGCCCCAACATCGTGCAGCCCGCCTCCAGTGGTGTCGCGACAGGCGTGAATGGAGGGACGAATGGAGACGTGTCGTCTTCAGCGATGAGAGTCAATTCTGCCTTGGTGCCAATGATGGTCGTATGCGTGTTTGGCGCCGTGCAGGTGAGCGCCACAATCAGGACTGCATACGACCGAGGCACACAGGGCCAACACCCGGCATCATGGTGTGGGGAGCGATCTCCTACACTGGCCGTACACCACTGGTGATCGTCGAGGGGACACTGAATAGTGCACGGTACATCCAAACCGTCATCGAACCCATCGTTCTACCATTCCTAGACCGGCAAGGGAACTTGCTGTTCCAACAGGACAATGCGCGTCCGCATGTATCCCGTGCCACCCAACGTGCTCTAGAAGGTGTAAGTCAACTACTCTGGCCAGCAAGATCTCCGGATCTGTCCCCCATTGAGCATGTTTGGGACTGGATGAAGCGTCGTCTCACGCGGTCTGCACGTCCAGCACGAACGCTGGTCCAACTGAGGCGCCAGGTGGAAATGGCATGGCAAGCCGTTCCACAGGACTACATCCAGCATCTCTACGATCGTCTCCATGGGAGAATACCAGCCTGCATTGCTGCGAAAGGTGGATATACACTGTACTAGTGCCGACATTGTGCATGCTCTGTTGCCTGTGTCTATGTGACTGTGGTTCTGTCAGTGTGATCATGTGATGTATCTGACCCCAGGAATGTGTCAATAAAGTTTCCCCTTCCTGGGACAATGAATTAACGGTGTTATTATTTCAATTTCCAGGAGTGTAGTTTGTCCCAGTGGCCCGAATTCTTGATGAAATTCAGTGAAATAAAACTCACAGCATGGTTTTGACATTTGACCTGACCCGACGAGCTTTTTTAGGTCTCGCAGAACCTTTCCCGACCCATTGTGAAGAGTGGATGGTGGTATCAAGATTATAATCATAGACCCATGTTTCATCACCAGTTATGATTCTCTTAAGGAACGTCTCGTTCTTACCTGCGCGATCCGAAAGCTCTTCACTGATTGCGAGACGAAGGTCCTTCTGGTCTTGCCTCATGAGCCTTGAGACGAACTTGGCGGCCACACGATGCATTCCAAGATGCTGTTTCAGGAATTCATGATGTGATCCAACTGGAATGATGAATAACTCTGCAGACTTTTAGTTTTGGATTGGCATGGGCGGTTTCATTGCCGTTCCTGACACGAGTATCTTCGGTAAAGCCGAAGGGCTACCTTAACAAGGGTCACCTTTAACTTGTCAGGCTATATTCAAACCGTGTAAACCATACGTACACGGACTATGGCTGAATCACTCATCACCGCAGGCTTCTTGCCTCGTTTGCTGTGCCTCTGCAACGATTTTCTTGAGTTTCACGCAAAATTTAATGCAGACGCCATCTCGAAATCCATAAAGTGTGCGATACAACTAGACATTCCTCACTGTAACTTCCGGCAGTTACGCTTTAAACTCAGGAGTATGCACTGATGCCAAATGCATTTCGCTCCGTCACAACATTGGCGCCAAATTACGAATGTTCCGGAATTTTATGAACAGACCTTCTGCGTAAGAGTCAACCTATATGTTCCATAGAGTTCTAAACTCCTCCTCTAGCGCCTTGCATGACCCGGGATCTCGATACCCCATGTACTTTCCGGGTATAGTTAGAAACCTTCTTTTTTCAGTCATCAGTCTTTAACTGGTTTGATGCGGCCCGTCGCGCTTTCCTGCGCCAACCTCTTCATCTCAGTGTAGCACTTGCGACCTACGTTCTCAATTATTTGCTAGATTTATTCTTCTACAGCTTTTGTCCTCTACAGCTCCCTCTATTACTATGGAAGTCAATCCCTTATGACTCAACAGGTCCTATCATCCTGTCACGTATCCTTGTCAGTGTTGTCCACATATGCTTTCCCACTCCCATTCTACTCAGAAGCACCACCCATCAAATGCTTCGATTCTGTTCTGTTAGGACTTTCCCAAGGTCCATGTCCCACTATCATACAATGCTGCGCTCCAAACGTAAATTCTCAGGAAGTTCTTCCTCAAATTAAGGCCTATGTTTGATACCAGCAGACTGCTCTTGGCCAGGAATGGCCCTTTTTCCAGAGCTAGTCTGCTTTTGATGTCCTCCTGGCACCGTCCATCACAGGTTATTTTGCTGCCTACGTAGCAGAATTTCTTAACTTCATCTGCCTTGTGATTCACAATCCTGCCGTTAAGTTTCTCGTTGTCCCCATTTCTGCTACTTCTCATTACTTTCGTCTTTCTTCGAATTACTCTGAATCCATAGTCCGTAATTATTAGACAGCTTATTCAGTTCAGGAGATCCTGAAATTCTTCTTCATTTTCACTCAGAATAGTAATGTCATCAGCGAATCGTATGATTGATATCCTTTCATCTTTAATTTTAATTCCACGCCGGCCGGTGTGGCCGTGCGGTTCTAGGCGCTACAGTCTGGAACCGCGAGACCGCTACGGTCGCAGGTTCGAATCCTGCCTCGGGCATGGAAGTGTGTGGTGTCCTTAGGTTAGTTAGGTTTAAGTAGTTCTAAGTTCTAGGGGACTGATGACCTCGGAAGTTAAGTCCCATAGTGCTCAGAGCCATTTGAACCATTTTTTTAAATTCCATTCCTAAACCTTCCTTTTCTCCCATCATGGTTCAAATGGCTCTAAGCACAATGGGACTTAACATTTGTTTTTCCATCATTGCTTCTTCGATGTATATACTCAGCAGTAGGGGCGAAAGACTACGTCCCTCTTATAATCCGAGCACTTCGTTCATGGTCGTTCACACATATTACTTCGTCTTAGCTCTTGTACATATTATATATTACTCGTCTCTCCCTATAGCGTACCCCTGTTTTTCTCAGAATTTCGAATGTCTTGCACCATCTGACATTGCCGACCGCTTTGTCCAGGTCGACAAATCCTGAGAGAGTAACTTGAGTTATCTTTAGTCTTGCTTCCATTTTCAAAACAATGTCAGGATTGGCTCTCTGGTGCCGTTACCTTTCCAAAGCCAAACTGATCGTCATCTAACACATTCTCAATTTTCTTCTCCATTCATCTGTACATTATTCTTACCAGTAACTTTGATGCATGAGCTGCTAAGCTGATTGAACGAACATTCTGGCACTTGTCAATTCTTGCTGTCCTCGGAATCATGTGGGTGATATTTTTCCGAAAGTCAGTTGGTATGTCGTGAGGCTTATACATTCCACAGAGCAATATGATAGTCTTTCTTTGCCATTTACCTCAATGATTGTAGAAAATTCTGATGGACTGTTATCTATCCCATCTGTCTTATTTGTTCTTAAGCTCTTTTAAATTCTGAATCTAGTGCTGGATCCCCTGTCTTTGCTAAATCTACTCCCGTTTCCCGTTTTAACACATCAGACAAACTTTCAACATCATAGAGGCTTTCAATTTTCTCATCCCACCTACCCATTCGCTTCTCTGCATTTAACAGTGGAATTTCCGTTACTCTGTTAATGTTACCACCCTTGCTTTTAATTTCACCGAAGGTTTTTTTGACTTTCCTCTATGCTGAATCAGTCCTTCTGCAATCATTTCTTTTTCGATTTCTTCACATCTGTCATGGAGCCATTCCGTCTTAGCTTCATTGCACTTCCTATTTATTTCATTCCGCAGCGACTTGTATATCTGTATTCCTGGATTTCCCTAACCATTTTTGTAATTTCTTCTTTCATCGATCAACTGAACTATTTCTTCTTTTACCCATGGTTTCTACGCAGTTACCTTCTTTGTATCTATGTTTCTGTTTATAACGTCTGTGATTACCCTTTTTAGAGACGTCCATTCCACTTCAACGGCACTGCCTACTGAGCTGATCCTCATTGCCGTGTCTATAGCCTTAGTGAACTTCAAGCGTACTTCGTCCTTCCTTATTACCTCCGCATCCCACTTCTCTGCGTATTGATTCTTCCTGACTAATTTCTTAAATGTCACCCTTCTCTTGATCGCTACTACGCTGTGATCTGAGTCTCTATCCGCTCCTGGGTACGCTTTACATCCAGTATCTTATTTCGGAATCTCTGTCTGACCATGATGTAATATAACTGAAATCTTCTTGTATCAACCAGCCTTTTCCCTTACCTCCTCCTATGGTGATTCCTGAACATAATATTCGCTATTAGTACCTGAAATTTATTGCGGAAGTCAATTAGCCTTTCTCCTTTCTCATTCTTTGTCCCAAGCCCATATTCTCCTGTAACTTTATCTTCTACTACCGCCCCAAAAACTGGATTCCAGTCGCTCGTGAATATTAGTTTTTCTTCTCCCTTTACGTACTGTTTTACCCTTTTAATATCCTCATATACTTTCTTTATCTCTTCATCTTCAGAATCCGACGTCGGCATGAATACCATCGTTGTCGGCGTTGGTTTGCTGTCGATTCTGATAAGAACAACCTTACTGTCCAGACGAGTGTACCTCAAAATGTTTGCATGGTACAGTAGTTACGGTGTACACATACATGGAGACAGTATTTACGCAGCAATAGCCAACATCGTGTAACTGAGGCGGAAGAAGGGGAACAAGCCCTAATTCACCTAGGAAGGTGGAAAACCGCCATAAAAACCACCCACAGGTTGGACGGTACACCGGACCTCGATACAGATCCACCGGGCGGATTCGTGCCGGGGACCTGCACACCTTCCCGCTCGGGAAGCAGCGCGTTAGACCGCGTGGCTAGTTTTTTTTTCTTTTTTTTTCTTTTTTTTATTGAAAACACCTGTCCATGCACAAGACCCATTTTTTTTTTATGTTGTAACATACGATGGAATCAAGTCTGCTCTTGAAAGTAAAACTAAGGGTGAGAAACTCTGTTTTTTTTTAATAAAATAAAAATAAAAACGCGGTTCCTCCGCTTTATGGTCCAACAACGCGACCACGTTTTTTTTTTTATTAATTTTTTTTTTTTTTTTTTTGGGAACAGGAAGACAGGGTAAACAAACAATCTTTATTCGTACAATTGTGCTGTCCTAGGGATAGGAAAAGTATCGAGACAGCAAAAACAATTTGGCAAACCATAAAATCAACGCAAAGGCCGCCCTTTTTTTTTGTTTTTTTTAACAGGAATAAAGTAAATGACAATCCTAGTCACGGGCGGGAGTGAAAATGAAGTTATCATCTGCATCACAATCCCTGCAGCACGCGGTGTCGCATCATAAACCTGGCAGCAAGCCATATGATCTTGACCATTTCTGCCAGTGTGGGCGGTATTTATTTCTCCTGTGTCGACCATTCGAAGGACCATTATCTGAGGCGATTTCGGTGTTTACCATCGTTGTGTGTGTGGGTGTTTTTTTTCACGTTAACATAATGCAGTCATAACTGGCGCCAACAGGTTGGGGCCAGTTTTCTTCTCAATGTGCTATAGGCCAATATAATCGAACCGCGCAGTACTGTCTCTAGTCGTTCTGCTGCAGGAGTCTTCCCAGTTCTGGGACACCCCAGCTGTCGGGCGGATTGTGAAAAACACTTCCTAAAAAATTGGAAAAGTAAGTCCTGTATTTCGTATGACTCCGTATGAGCTCGTGTTGTTCTTGTAAATACATCCAATAATCCAACACGGACTTAATATCGTACGAATACAAATATTTCGTCGCATGTCCAGCGATCCAATTGACCGCATACGTCTTTTGTTTCGGAAAAAAGGTCTTGTCCGGTAGAAAAAGTACATACGATGTGATTTCTGTGTAGTTAGTGGGCCGAAGGAAGGCCAATATTCGACGCGTCAGCATCCAGACGTCCCTCGCTGCGCCACACACTATACCATGTTCTTCCGTGGCTAACAGTCCACAGTTGGTGCAAAGAGGAGAATCGACCATATGAATTGTATGTAATCGACTCCTGGTCACAAGTTTACGGTTTATAAGAATATACCACATCGATCTCGCTGCTGTTGACAGTAGTGGAGTATGCACTGCACACCAAATGTGGTTCCACGTTCTCGACGGGCATTTGAATTCCATTATGTTGCGGCCATGGTGATCCATCAAGCATCTATAGATCTCCCGAGTCGTGGGTATTCTCGTCGAAGGTACTTTCAGACAAACATAACTGTAATCAACAAGAAATGAGGCAATGTGTGCAAGAGAGGGCGAAATATTGCCCACCGCAATAGGGGGTTCGTACGAAGGCGGAACAAGTGCTTCTATCAGAGCTAACGTTATGGTATGCTTTCTTTGTTGCCAATTTCGTATCATCGCTCGCATGTAAAGCGCCAGAGCTTAGTTTCGCACGTTTGTGAGGTTGAGGCCACCGTTCCGGAACTGTAGCGTTAACGTTTCATATTTGATCTTAAATAACATCCCAGTACTAACATAGTAACCAAAGGCAGCCATGAGGCGGTCGGCGATACCCTTCGGTATTGGTAGGATCTGCGCTAAATGGGGCAGTCGTGACGCTATGTGAACGTTGGTGTATGCCACACGTTGGATCATGTCAAAGGCTCTCAGTGAGTTGTTGCGTATCGTCAGACGAACATTCTGCAGAAGCCGCCGAGAACTCGCCGCCGCTGACCGCCGTAGTGAACGGGTAAATGTAATCCCCAGACATCTCAGCGATTCCACCGTCTGGAACGGTCCCGGTACGTCTACCAGACCCCGTCCAATGTGCATAATTTTGGATTTCGTCATGTTAACGACACTGCCTGCCGCCGTCCTGTAAGAGTCTAGATGTTCAACAGCCTGACGAACTTCATGTCCTGATCTGACAAGAAGGATCAGGTCGTCCGCATATGCGCGACAAATGAAAGAGTTCTCATTAAGCGCTATCCCAGTAAGTGAGCGCCTCATAACACACATCAGCGGCTCAAGCGCTATCGCAAACAGCATCATGGAGAGTGGGCACCCTTGTCGGACTGAGCTGTTAATAGGAATCGAGCCCGCTTCCCGACCGTTTACAATCACCTTCGATGTAGCCCCTCGTATTAGCCTCATAACGATGGAGATGAAAACTGGGGGAATCGCCATTCGGCTCATGACTGACACCAAGAAGTCATGGTCTATCCTGTCGAACGCACGATCGAAGTCCACAGATATCATCGCTGCTCGCATTTCACACGTTTCCGCAAGGGCGATAACGTCACGGTATTCACTTAACGCCGAGGAGATGTTGCTTCGCACCCCTAGGCAAGCCTGATCAGGGGATATTGTCCTGGAAATCGCCAGCTTGAGACGAGACGCTAGTAGTCGTGCAAAGATTTTATAGTCGGTGTTCAGCATAGTGAGAGGCCGATATTGATTAACACTGCGACTCCCCGCCATCTTCAGGATGGGAGGAAGAAAGCCCGTCACAAAATCCGACGGTAGGCGCATGTCCGGACGCATCGCCTCATTGTACATCGATACCAACTGTGGCATCATCATGTCCACGAATTCTCGATAAAACTCTAGCGTAATCCCATCTGGTCCTGGTGATTTATGGGCCGATCCTTTTGTGAGTGCCACCTTTATATCGTCTACTGTGAGTGGCTCCATAAGCGCTGCCTTATCCGTCTCTGTCAGTGTCGTTTGCAGATGTTGCAGTATCTCTTCCCCCACCAGACGGTCCGTCGGTGTACCGGCATAGAGATGGCGGAAATGCTCTAAAATTCGTTTGCAATGTCCTGTTGTGTTGTCAGTTGACGGCCATCTAAACCGTGGAGCACTGTTACCAATGCCCGGCGGTAACGTTTATGTTCCCGCGACACGGTGCATCGAGGTACGTTCCCCAGTGATGGTGTCAAGACATCTTGCCCGTATTGGGATGCCACCCAGTCGTCGTCGCGTGATCGATAGGATTTGTGCCTTGACACGATGAACTTCCGCATGATGTTCTGCAGACGGCACCTGGAAGGACAGCTCACGAAGCATGGTGAAATAATAATCAAGAGTGTCTCGTTGCCATCTCGTCTTATCCCGACCATAATGTATGAGAGCTCTTCTTATTGCCGGCTTAGTACACTCGAGCCACCATTGAAGCACGGAGGTATATGTTGGTAGACGGCGTTTACATGTGACCCATACCTCCTTGACTCTCTGACGACATTCGGGGTCCGCCAAAAGTGACGAATTGAGCTTCCATGTCCCGCGGCTTCTCCACACACTTTGCCTAGGGAGTGATATGGTACAAATGTAAGCCAGATGATCAGTAAATGCCGCAGGCCATCGTTCCGCGTCGACCACCTTATCCTGTAGGCCAACCGAAACATATATTCGATCGAGTCTGCTCGCCGAGTGACTGGTATAAAAAGTATATCCCACACGGTTCCTATGTCCCAGGTGTCGCTTAACTCCAGATCTCGGCATAGCACATGCAATTCACGACAGGTATTGTAATGTGGAGTCTGGTCTTTTTGCGCTAAAACACAATTGAAGTCACCACCTATAATGAAATGATCGAATCTGCCGGTAAATAAGGGCACAATCTCTTCCGAATAATATCTAGCACGCGCCCGTCTGTTGTCTGTGCCGGAAGGGGCATAAACATTGAGAATGCGAATTCCATTAACAGTTATCGCGAGTCCTCGTGCCGAAGGTAGATAAGCCAGGTCGTGAACCGGAATCCCGTCCCGTACCAATATCGCTGTTCCACTGTCGTTGTTCGAGTGCGGCGAGGTGTGGGAGATGTATCCATGGACTTCCTGGAACTCAGGAATGTAAATTTCCTGCACCATAAGTATATCCACATCTGACGCGTATATCATGTCCCTAAACAACTGCTGTTTCACGGGCGATCTAATGGTATTTACATTCACTGTCCCTATTCTGTATGCCTGGGGTCGAGTAGCTGTCATCTCCATATGATGTTAAAATGACAAAGTTTCACCGTATCGATAGTCCCTTTGCACATCCGCAGAGGGTCGCCCGACGGACGTGTCCCTGCGGCATTAGGTTTCTTGAGATGCGGACGGATGCAAGTCCCCACCAGTAGAATGGTCCGCATCGGTGATTTCGTCGTCCTGCTCATACCAGCTGATATTATTGGGGTGCTCCAAATATTCCTGTGCGGCATTGATGTGTGACATCTGTTGTTCTTTCGCAGCATTAGACTACACCGCAGATGGGGTAGCAGGCCCCTGAGCGGATGCGTCTTCCGAGCGACATGACATCTTTTCACTGTCCGAATTCATATGGTCTGCGACATCCGAAGCTTGTGGTTCCAAGTCAGACAGTTCCATAGTGTTAGACTCATCTGGGCTTCCAAGAAGAGAAGGGAGCGTCTCCGCAGAGTTTAGTCGGCGCTTCTTGCGGCGCTTTGGCGAGCGTTGTTTGCGGGCCCTAACCTCGGCCTCTGGTGTTGGCGAATCTTGCATCACCTGCGCTCTCGCCGCCGCTACAACGCCATGGGGCCGTTCCACTTCAGCTTCCATGCCTGTTGTGATGCTCTCATCCTCCTTCTGCACCACCTGTAATGTCTGGCACTGAGGGTTGGTGGGAGCCGTTCCTTCTTCAGTGAGGTCCGAAGGCGCCTCAATCAACTGCGGCGTCGGTTCGATAGTGCGCTCCGACCTCGGCGTCACCTCCCCGCGAAGCGCCGCCACGTAAGTCATCGGCAGTGACGTTGGTGTAGTCGGATTCTGGAGGTCCCCGCTGGGGAGTTGCACGAGTCTCCTCTGCATACACGCAGATCGAAGATGTCCTTCACCACCACACCCGGAGCATGTCCGGGGCTGTCCATCATAGATGACAATAGCTCGACAGCCGCCGATGTTGATGTACGATGGCACATGTTTCGTAAGCGCAATTCGCACCTGTCGGACACCATTGAGCACTGGATACGTGCTAAAACTTGCCCAACGTTCGGCCGTATGACTCATAACTCTGCCATATGGCTGGAGCGATTCAGTGACCAAGGATTCTGGTACCTCGAAAGGCAGCTCGAAGACTCGAATCGTACGCACGCCCATGCCCGAATGAGCGACTAATACTTCGCCAATATGACCATCGGAGTGTCGGAACTGGAATCCTCGTTTGGCGGCTTCAATGATCTTATCGCATGCTGCGTCGTCAATCATCTTTACGTAAAGAGTGCTGCTCACGATCGATAAATGTGAAAGTTGCTGAATTGGACGGGTTACTCCTGTAACTTAAATATCAGATCTGAAGATGGTTCTGAATGAACCGAAACCGGTCATATGAATAATAAAAAAAAAATAAAATAAAAATAAAAAAATTTGCAATCAAGACGGATTTAAAGTAACATAAAATCACTGATTGCTGTTATCCCATAAGACATTATGTCTGTTTTTGCAAAATTCCAATAACCTCAGTGTAATCAAGTTGCACTTCGTCCCTCAAGAAACGTTCGATTTCGAATGCCTTCGGTCGTGCATACTCGTTACAGAACGTGAACTGTATCGTGGTTTTTCGGAAATTGTGTGCCATTGCGTTCGATGCAAACAGTAACACACGCGAGTGACGACGGTGTAAACACCGCTTCTTCCGCGAACGTTCGCAGTCGGGACGTAAACAAGTCCGAGCTGCTCCGCGGCTAAAGGCGGACTAGAGTAGTTGGGCGGGCGTGTTACTCTGTACTTATCCGACCATAAATCCATGTCTTCTTCCCATTTAACTTCACTGACCCCCTTCTGTATCTAGATTGAGCTTTGCATTTCCCTTGTCAGATATTCTAGCTTCCCAACCACATCCAAGCTTCTGATAGTCCATGCCCCAACTGGTTCAACGTTATCCTTTCGTTGGTTATTCAGTCTGTGACTCGTGGTCCCCTCCCAATCCGAATGGGGCAGTATTCCGGAAAAATTTCACAAGACTAATACGTTATCTTGCCGTTAGCAAGCCTTAGTTTGTGTACGAGAAACATAATTCTTTCGCTTCGAACCTTGAGTTTCTTTGTTTAGTTTTGACTTTTGACATATGTTTGTGAACTTATAGTATGCAGGTATGTTTATCAAGTAAAAATGAGTGGTAAGAAAGTGTACTCGGATAGAAAAGGTACGAAAACATCGCATTCAACGTAGCATGGAAGCAGAATGTCATCAAACATCCAAAGGATAGATATAAAGCTGAGTGCAGATGGAAAATCTCGATTTCTCTCCTACGAAACAGAAAGACAATGGTCACGATTTTGAAGTGAATTACGGACTGAGCTTTAGGATTATAAATTTCTTCCAGTTTTCTCAACACGAGAAATGTGAAACGTGCAATGCAGTCATCAAGTCGCAAGAAAGAAGTCCTCAAGGTTTAGGCTTCACAATACTTATTGCTTGTCCAAACTGCCCAGAATTTGTTACACCAAGTCGAAAGTTTATGCGGAAGGCATATGAAATCAATCCTCCAATCGTCCTAGGAATGCGCCTGCTTGGAGTAGGGATAAACGGAATTGCAAAGTTTTTTGCTTTCATGGAATTGCCACGACCAATATTTCGTCATTCTATAACCAGCGGATATGATTTCGATCGCAACGACCGCTGCACGAGAGGCCAGTCCTAGGATAGCAGATTAATGGTAAGAGTTTTCTAAAGTAGAATTTCTTCATTTGCTCATGTCTACCACACATTTCTAAACTTCATTACGTTTTTCGGGGAATATGATTTTTCACTATTTGTCTTATTTGAAAATTTATCCTCTACTTCGAAATAAGATTTAAAACAGAACCAAGTAGGGAATTTTCGCATAGTTAACTTAAACAGTAGCTGTTAACAAAAAAAAATGCCTTCATTTTTTGGTGAAAATTGAAAGACTTAATTCAAAGACACGGAAATTACACAGAAATCTATATTTCAGAAATTCCTTTCGTGGTTCACTAACTACCCTCATTTACATTACATAGACTTTGTTTTCTTTTTTCCAGATTCTAATTGGCAACAATTATAATGCGTGCCGCAGTTCGCCTCAAATTCAACCTGTGTCAGGAGAACTGCTGCAGTGTCGCCGATTTAAAATATTTTCAGACTTTTTTTTGTAATATGCTTCAATATATGCTCAATAGCTACTCCAAGTATTATTTCTATGCCGTCTTCCCTTCAGCCTAAAGAAAGTTATCAAAGAAATGCTTTTTTTGGGCCGTTACAGTGGTTTTACCCCTTAACACGTAGTAAGTATAGATATTAAGAATGATTTCTTTATGTCTCCTGAAGTAGACGTGTACCCGAGATTGGACCCTAGGTGTAGAGTCATTGTCTGACTTTTGCAGTCATCATATCTAGCTCCAAGATCCTTTCCTCAGAGCAGCATTATGCATATGAAGCAATCAGTCGTGTGATGTACCAGTAGCAGGCCGGAAAGAGCGCCACAATTGAAGTCCATCGTTTTGATTGTCTGATGCGATTGGAGGCCGTACACCAAACGCTAACTTTCTATCATTAATACTTTAACAAAGGTCCATTAAACGTGCTTAAAATTCTGGAACTGGTATCTCCAAATAGCAAGCTATCACTGCATACTTCGAAAGTCAGAAGTATATGCCAGATGCTGCGTGGGGTAGCCGAGCGGTCTCAGGCGAATTGTCACGGTTCACGCGGCTTCCCCCGTCGGAGATTCGAATCCTCCCTCGGGCATGGGTGTGTGTTTTGTCCTTAGCCTAAGTTAGTTTAAGTTAGATTAAGTAGTGTGTAAGCTAAGCGACCGATGACCTCCGCAGTTTGGTCCTATAAGACCTTATCAAAAATTTCCAATTTATATGCCAAACTAAAAGGAAAAGGTAAATGAAAAGGAGCACAAAGTTGTCGGTTGTCTTGGGAGCTCCTAAAGGCCAGCCTTCCAGGCGAAGTACACTTGCCGTCTAATCATATCAGAAAGTCTAGTCATGGGAGGGAGACGTGTGTCTGACACAGACAGTTATGTTCCAGCTCAGTAAAGTCTTAGACAGATCGAAAGGGGTAGTCATGGAGTAAAGACGACGAGACAGTTATAACACAATTTTTGATTTATTCAGTGCACCCAAGTGATAACCAGGTTGGAAGAGATAATCATGGAAGACAAATGTGTTGTCTGGTGCGGTAGGTCAAATCTTAATTTTATGCAGGAATAATGAATTAGAACATTTTAGGAATCCGTAAGGTGTAATCAGTTACTGGTGTCGCACGACAAAGTTTGTGAAGTCAGACATGTTCAAAAGCCAATGGGTGAAGATTTTAACTTGCAGTTTCTCGTGTTCTGCTTAAATGAATGCTAGTGGTATCCCTGAAGAAAACAGTGAACGAATCAGTTATTTACGCGACATCCATTCCTCGCTACCAGTTCATTATGGCCTCAAGAGAACGGTTCTACGATCTACGTGCTGCTGTCTGATCAGGGGACATCTTCAGAACTCCAAGCATTTCACTCAGGGTGGTGAAAGGAGGTGGACACCTCTCGTATAGTACATTTCCAGAACAAATATGATTGCACGAGGTGGCACAGTGAATAGCGCACTGGACTCGCATTCGGGACGACGATGGTTCAAACCAGCGTCCGACCATTCTTATTTAGGCTTTTGGTGATTGCCGGGATTGTTCCTTTGAAAAGGCACGGCCGCCTTCCTTCCACATACTTTAATAGTCCGACGGGACCGATGAACTTGCTGTTTGGTCCCCTCCCCTCAAGCAATCATCCAACCAGAACAAATGTGCTCATTAACACGTAATCTCTGGTAACACAGAGGGGGCTGTGATTTGATACAGTAATAACAACTGATCATACTACTATTTTTACGCCATACCATGCAGATTTGGTCAGCCTGATAGGGATGCAGGCCGATGTCAGCTCACTGAAACAATATCAAAAGGCAAACATTTTATTAGAACTACTGTATACGTAGCAGTTCTGCGAGATAGCTTACCTCCCACTCTGCATGTCACAAGGTCAGTGTGTGCTATAGTGAGGCGGCCGTCTGGCCAGCAGTAGGCCTACTGTGACATCTGTGCTTAGGATTGCTGACACACTGGTGCCTGCTGAGCAACCCATGCCCCAGTTAGCATGGCGTCATGGTGGGCGCCATGCGCAGAAGATTGCCAAAATACTTGCAGGGGATGATGGTCTCTGACAATGGGACTCGATCTGGCAATTTATGCACTTGGCACCAGCGTCCCCACACCAGTACAGGAGGGCGAGCATCTGTACTGCCTTGGTCCTGACTTTCTACCCCTGAAGGCTGGAAGCAGGTGACTGCTGCAGTGCACCTTGAGTGTTCGGACAGCAGGGCGGCACCAATTCAGGGAAGGTGGATTTGGTGCTAGAGGCTGGTGGGGTGGAAGTGGAATGTCCATGCAAGTGATGACTGCTTGATGTACCTGGCGGAGCCCCCTCTGAAGCAGGAGCTGCTGAACCACTGATGGCTCAGGTTAAGTAGACAGTTATTTATATGGGTCGGCCACATTCGGAATGATAGATGAGTGTGCCGTTGGTGTAATAATTGCAAGAGCCATTTCTTTTTGCAGTGACACCAGGTTTGCGGATCTTGGTCTGACCCATCTTGCAATGCAGATATAGCCCTGTTGCTACAGTTGGAATGCCAATACCTTGGTGCCTACCAGCTGTGTCTGGATAATGCAACAGAGCCGACAGTTTCTGTAGTAAATCCCAAATTCGCTGTGAGACTACAGTACTATACACAGTAACACTGAGTTATGCTACCAGTGGTTGCAAAGTATAATGGGGACCACAGGGCTGTAGACCCACTGAAAAGAGTAAACCCAGAGGTTTGCATGGCGCAAGTTACAGGCAGAAGGGGCCCACTGGCCCAACCCAGATGTTACGAGTGCATGACTTGAAGCGGTGCATTAGCAAAACAGAGGTGCACAGCTGCGTATAAATAGGCGTCCATTCACTAACAAGACATTCAATTGTGACACCTCTCCTGGATGGCTGGGCCTGTCATACCACTGGCTACATGCAGCAGCAGATGCGGTGGCGGCAATCCAGTCCATGGCAGGTTGTTGGTTTGACCCTCTGAGGCCAACACGGTGTCCGCAGTCAGCCAGCAGTTGGCCATGCCACAGCTCGGTACTGCAGGCAGTCTTGTTGGCTCCCAAGGCGAGGGCCGCGGATTCGGACACCAGATTGTGGGCGCTTGTTGTCGCCACATTCTTAGCCACGCCAGCGAGAGAGCACGCTGCGGGCCACCTTGCAACTCGCGGCAGGCGGTGCTGAGGCAGCCGCGATGGAGACGCTGAGTTGACTGCTGACGCATCCTCATGTCATTACAACTCCGCCGCCGTACGTTGCACGGGTCGCTGAGGCAGCCATTCCGCGCCAAGCTCTTTCGCAGACACTGACGTGGTGTTCTGAGCAATGCGAGACCTGGTGATGCAGACCGAGAGGAACGGGGGCACTATAACTGGAAATAATAAATCACTTGGGCAACTTGGACTACTTTTTATACGGCACATCCTGATAGTCCCCGTCCTCATCCAACATCCCTCTACATTTGGTCTCAGAATAGCGGGCGTCATCTGTAGAGTACAATTTTCGAGCCCACTGCCTGCATTACAGTCACAAGATGTGGTGAGTGTTGACCTATTTTTCTATTTGAGTGTTGGGCGTTTTCATTCTTTTTTTTTTTTTTTGTGTTCTGAGTATGGCTCCTAGCAGACCATTTTAGATGTGTTGTGTACGCATATTATTTTTTTGTCAGAATAAGTGTTAGTGTGTTTGGGGCAGTAAGATGTTATTTTTCAGGGTATTTGATTACTTTTGTACTAGTGTATGAAGATTCTGAGTACGATGATACGGAGCTGTAGAAAGTCGCGTTATTCTTGTACTTAAATTTTTTGTTTCATGACTAAGTGGGAACGAAAGCAACACAATGACAGAGTCAGGGATGCAAGATGTGTTGGAACCAGAGGTGGTACGAATTTTGTTGGAAAAGATAGCACAATTGACAGACGACATTACGCAGTTGAGAAGAGAATTAACAACTAGAAGTATGCGGGAAACCGATCTGATCAGTCATTTTTGCCTAGGGTGTTGCAGTAGGAGATTGATCCAGCCACTGCGAGTTTGATCATTCTGTTTTCTGGCAAGGCATCTGAGGATGGGCGTTCGTTTGTGGAAGACTTGGAAACTTCAGCTATGATGAATGGTTGGTCTTATGAACAGTTATTACATGTTGCACAGATTAGATTAAAAGGTGAAGAGAAGACATGTATAAGGTGTTCTGAGGCCTTAAGGAAGGCTGGGAGTTTAAGCGGCGTGTGCGCTTATATTAAACTTCCTGCAGAGTAAAAATCTCATTCTGGAACCATCCCCCAGGCTGTGGCTAAGCCACGTCACTGTTAGTTCTGCAAGGTTCACGGAAGAGCTTCTGTGAAGTTTGGAAGGTAGGAGACGAGGTACTGGCGGAATTAAAATTGTGAGGACGGGTCGTGAGTCATGCTTGGGTAGCTCAGTGGTAGAGCACTTGCTAGTGAAGGGCAAAGCCCTCGACTTCGAGTCTCGGTCCGGCGCACAGTTTTAATCTGCCAGAAAGTTTCATTTCATGTACCACCCGGTGGTGTGGACGTGTACGAAGCTATGTTGACATCTGACTATGTCTTCTGCCAAGTTTACGTTTTATTTAGCAGGCGGCGTAATTTTTGACTTATTTATCTGCTTCTGGGTATGCCTTATGGGCAGTTTCAATAACCCTGCACCACGGTGATCCTACGAAGATTCTAGGATAATAAACATCAGCTTTCAATGAAAACTAATTCAAAACATAAGGCAAGCTCACCAAGGATTGGAAAGCGCCAGGAATCGAACATTGGAGTGGAGCAAGCTGAAAATAAAATGGATATGCGTGCAGAAGAATGGATGGTAGACAGACGAAGCAAGTACTTTACTGGAAATCAAGAGATAAAAGATCGAAAACGAGATCTAACAGGTTGTCGCTAGATGACACTGAAAACATCTAGCAGCAACATGGAAGAGTGCATCGTAAAATAATGTATGGATTGGTATGTAGGATATTTTTATCCAACAGTGGGTATTAAAATGGCTCCCAGTTTATTTCTGCTTTGGGCAACTTTAGGCGGCAGGACGGGAGAGGTACTTACTCAGCACCCCGCCCTTACCATTGAAATGGATTAAAAGAGTCCACATCGCCAGGGCAGAGAAGGAGAACAACCCTCCAATATATTTTATTTACTTATGACAATCGTACTCGAGGATAGTGATACCTAATGTACATAACAGTATGTAAGGACGAAACAAAATTTCTGGTTTCCATCCGTTATGAGCCAAATGAAATCGTTCCTTATTATGGTGGGTGAATGCTAGACAGGATTCCTTTTTCAGCAACTTCTGTACTGTACATATTCATTCGTTGTTTGTAGTTGTCCCCGTTTTACCGCCGTGTGACTATGTGGCTTATAGATAACTGCATAATGATTTACTATCACAATATTGGGCGAACAAAGCTTTCTATAATTTCGAAGCTATATTAGAGAGATAAAATTAGTAACTTTGGTACAAATATTTAGGAAACATCTTTTGTTTTTAATTTCAATGTTCTCGAAATGAAACTAAATGTATTATGTTATTATTCGCTGCTTTGGTATGACTAACAAAAGTTAGCGACAAGAGAAGTACTTATTATAATATTGGAAACAGACTTTCAGCTTCAGCACGCTCTTATTTCGTTCCGATAGACAGCTTTAAGTAGCTACCAATGTTCATTCTGGCGCATAAGCTGTAGATATATCTTGGTTTGTTGAGTTTCGATAGTAAAAATCAGGGTGGAAGAATGCCTCCTATCGAAAGTACCAGAGTCTTAACGTTCACATCTGTGGAATGGTTGGTAATTAGTTTTCTGTTGCTTCATTACCTCACAACAGTCTGCCAGCAGACAGCAGTCCAGCTCACTAACACGCAATCTGGCGATCTGGAATTAAGGAGGCCGCTACTTCGACCCGGTTGAATTCCAGCGAACTACATTCCCTGAACAACTGGGCTTCCAAACCGGGTCCTCTCAGCTGAATGCCTCAGCGTCTCAGAATTTAGTAGCCTTAGTCACGGACCTGGGCCGTTATGTTGTTATACGATATTGCAGACCGTCTTGTATGTGTTTTGTCTGGTACGATTCACACTGTTTATTGCCGAGATTAGTGCATATCAGTTGCGTAAGACTAAGTCTCATTTGAAATCATTTTCTCAGCTACAGTATGATTTTTAAACTTCAAATAATGTAATCTTGTTTCAGTGCTTCTAGTGCTGTCTAAGAACGAAAAACAGTTCAGTTACTCTATTCATTAACTGTATTTATTATGCAAGTTTTAATATTTAATTACAGTTAATTACTTACGGAATTATAAGACATGTAATTTGTTTTGTCTTATCATCTCAGAACATTTTATCTAAGCATTATGTTGGCATTTATGATTGGCCCTCTTAACGTTATTTTCATTATATAAGAATTGCTGGGATCTTTTGATGTTGAGTACAACATTTAGATTCAGACAAAAAAAGGAAAACTTGTCGTGAATGGATTAGGCTGTTACATAGCTTGATCCTCGATAACAATTCCAGGAAGAGAGGAGTGGATATGGGTGATGAGGGGGAAGGTACGAGAGTTAGGAAGAAAGGAGAGGGCAGGGGATGGGAGGGAAAGCACGAGAGATGAGGGATGGTTAATGGAGGGTAGAGGAGGCGAAAAGATATAATGGATAATGTTCCGTCACTTCATGCCAGGATGATTAAGTGAATCATTTGTGTCCGCAGAAATCTTACAGATAAATATACCTGTAGTATTGGATTCAGATTTAAGTAGGTTCCCAAATATAAATTTTCACTGTTTTCCCTAAATCACTTGAAGTGAATACCAGTATAGTTCCTTTCTATAAGCCGCAGCCGAATTCTTTCCATTTCTTATTCTCCTAAAACATTAGCACTAACGTTAACAGTTACCCTTCGTTCCACCTTGTAGTTTAGACACGTGGCCTCCGTGCTTTAGCAGATGAGTTTAGCTGCTACTTATTAAAACTTCGTGCTCAAGCTATACTATATGGCGGCAGGACGTCATTCATTCAGGTAATGTTCCGCAGATTATTTATTCCTTTTTTATCGAAATGATTTGTAACGAGTCGGTCTGCAGGATATGCCAGGAAACGCGTACATTTCATACGAGTATGAAAGTTGACCATTTTCAGAAAGCTATATAGCATTGCGTCTCACAGTAAATAAACAAAGCAGTTTGGTGTTTGTCACTGTTCATGTAACAAGTGAAACACTGGATCTAAATTTTATAGTCGGTGTTGTGAATAACCCCATGTGCGACTGTGAACATGTGAGTGACATAAACTCTCTTTGCGTCTTCATAATATGAAGACCAAAAGGTATAACTATCCCTCGACTGAAAAACGAGGAGTGCAGTGCTCTTGTTGTATGCTCAGTTTCTTATTCCTAAAACATGTACTCATATAAGTTTCGCCAATTTCCTCACATCGTGTGAACTCTTCTTGTAGGTGTTTTTGCACTCTCTACATACTATTGAATAGAACAGAAACGTAATCAGAAATTACAAATATCTGAAGTTAAAATGTGGACTGTTGACTAAATGTTGTGGTATTCCTGTGACTATTATGTATGTTCCTCGCTATTCTAGTCTTACGTTGTATACTGATTTTTCAAGTGTGTGCTGTGCAGCAGGCGTGGGTGTGTCACGTATTAACAACCAAAAGCTAAGTAAAGGAAAATGCGTGAACCAGTTCTAGTAACAAGGCAATTTATAATTCTTACTACCTGCAAATGCTATTTGTGTCTAATAAAACATGTTCTGTGCGTTAGAAGATGCTTTAAAAAACAAACAATTCACATTACATTTTCGATTGGCTATTTTATTTGTCACATTCTTTATGCAAAGAGTGATTCATCAAACGTTTTTGCAGTCGCGTAATTAATTCGGTTCCGAGACACATAGCGTTAATAACGACTTCTAGTATTTTAGCTGCGGACATTACAACTGTTTCTGGTTGATTATTTATGGTGACATTCATCAACGAATATACATTTTGGAAGGTGTATTTGAAAATGCACTTTCAAGACGTCTCAGAGTGATCGATACGTACCAATTCTCGCTGATAGCTTTTGTCCACTCAATAATTTACAGCTGAGTGAGGAGCAAGCCCATACAATTAATCCTTGAGATATTAATGAGTGAAATTTGTCAAACTACCTTGATGTATTCATCTGATTGTTTTCTAAACGAAAACTTATTGGAGAAGAGAAAGTGACCACATGTAGGTATTCGCCAAGCTCTAGTTTCCTTAGTAGTTACACGATGCAAACAATTATTTTCTTGTACCAAGTCATTCTAGAAAGTTTCCCTAGACATCATTATTATAAATCCTTAACTGACAATCATATTTCACTCTTTCACTGTTATATTTGACATATTTAATTTACTTATGTTTAGAGGCTGAAGCAATGTTATCAAGTGCTCGTCATCATCACACAAATTTAAGAATTGTAAAGAGGCTACATGTAAGGAAATGAAGGCCAAAAAATGATATTTGGTGTGGCACATTCTCCATGAAATTCATACGTCATTTTTACAAAGACAATTATTGAATGTCTGTAATCGATAAGTCTTTCAGAAAATGTTTTACGTCTACAACTCACTTACTTATATATTTACTATCATTATCGAACACTCATCATCCCCGTCATCACACAGGCCCAAAAACTGTAAGGAAGGTGAAAGTTTTATGAAAAATGTAATAACACAAGTCAAGAAAATCGTCTTTAGATTGTGCTGCACAATTTGATAATGGATATTTTTGTATATACCACAAAAATACTGCTATAAAACTTTATTTTGATTCAATGAGTTACGATTTTCTTTTCTCTTTTGGTGTACTTTTAATCTTAAAATATTTTACAGTATAATAGTGACACGTAGTAAATACTGTTTTACGCACTAAAGTCTGCCGTGCGATGACGTAAATGTAGAAACTACTTCAGAATACTAAATGGTAATACCAGGTCTTGCTAGTATGTATAAAAATTTCTGATACATTGTGGGAAACAGCTGTATTGGTTCGGCTGCCACAGATGCAGATAACTTGCTTCCATCCGTTTTCTGATCAGTATTCTTCTTCCCAAAAGTAAACACAGAGTTAGCCGGCCGGTAGTGGCCGATCGGTTCTAGGCGCTACAGTCTGGAACCGCGCGACCGCTACGGTCGCAGGTTCGAATCCTGCCTCGGGCATGAATGTGTGTTATGTCTTTACGTTAGTTAGGTTAAAGTAGTTCTAAGTTCTAGGGGACTGATGACCTCAAAAGTTAATTCCCATAGTGCTCAGAGCCATAAACACAGAACTATGCGGGGAAGCAATCTAATTTGCTCGATTACGACAGGTACAATCTAACACCGATCGTCAGACTCAGTGTGACGGCCCGTTCCCTAACTTTGTGTCCCAAACGCGTTAACTGACTGACGTTGTGTGCATAGAGACAGCGCAACAACATAACGAAAAATCGTTAAAATTAATTTTGTTCAAATTGTGCCTTAAATTATTCAATGATATATTAAGCAAACACATCCTGAATTTGGCAGTGATTCATGTAAAAATCTACGTTTTTTGTAACTTTTAGACACGCTGTATATTAACCTATAGACTTGAAAATTTCATGGTAGATGTATGTTATTGTAAAATATCGCCCTAAATTTGCTGTTGTGCTGCATTCATTAATGTTGGAGTTCTTCATGAAAATATAAAATATAACCCGTAATAAGCAAATGTGTTGTACATTATCTAACACTTAGAGATAAGGTAGCAAGTAGAAACTTCACCTTAATTTTCCAATTGCACATTAATGAAGTTACACCAGTTTTTAAGATAATGAGTTTCATACTGCTTAGTTCACAGGCGGAAGAAACCAATAGGTCCATTAACAAACGAAAAAAAAACAAGAAAAAAAAACAAAGATACAATACGAAGAAAATATCCGAAAGTGACGGAAATCCATTTCATGTATATGAAGGAGACAAGCAAATGATTATAATTTCAAGTAAATTGGGTGATTCACTCAACAGAAAGAGTTCCACCAATTGGGCAAATACTTAATGAGTTGGTCCATCTCTGTCTCTTATGGAAGCAGTTATTTGGCACAACATTGATTGACCGAGTTGTTGGATGTCGGGGATATCGTGCCAGGTCCTGTCCAATTGGCGGCCTAAATGGTCAAAATCCCGAGTTCGTTGCAAGGCTCTGCTTATAATGCTCCAAACGTTCTCAATTGATGAGGCGCTCTTGTTGCCCAAGGTAGTGTTTAGCAAGTACGAAAACCAGCAACAGAAACTCTCTCTTTGTGTTCTATTGCGGAAATGTAAGCAACGTATGGATTGCCATGAAACCACCAAAATCAGGCGTTGTTGTTGTTGTTGTTGTTGTTGTTGTGGTCTTCAGTCCTGAGACTCGTTTGATGCAGCTCTCCATGCTACTGTATCCTGTGCAAGCTTCTTCATCTCCCAGTACCTACTGCAGCTTACATCCTTCTGAATCTGCTTAGTGTATTTATCTCTTGGTCTCCCTCTACGATTTTTACCCTCCACGCTGCCCTCCAGTAGTTAACTGGTGATCCCTTGATGCCTCAGAACATGTGCTACCAACCGATCCCTTCTTCTGGTCAAATTGTACCACAAACCCCTCTCCTCCCCAATTCAATTCAATACCTCCTCATTAGTTATGTGATCTACCCATCTAATCTTCAGCATTCTTTTGTAGCACCACACTTCGAAAGCTTCTATTCTCTTCTTGTCCAAACTATTTATCGCTCATGTTTCACTTCCATAGATGGCTACACTCCATACAAATACTTTCAGAAATTACTTGCTGACACTTAAATCTATACTCGATGTTAACAAATGTCTCTTCTTCAGTAACGCTTTCCTTGCCATTGCCAGTCTACATTTTATATCCTCTCTACTTCGACCATCATCAGTTATTTTGCTCCACAAATATCAAAACTCCTTTCTACTTTAAGTGTCTCATTTCCTAATCTAATTCCCTCAGCATCACCCGATTTAATTCGACTACATTCCATTATCCTCGTTTTGCTTTTGTTGATGTTCATCTTATATCCTCCTTTCAAGGCACTGCCATTCCGTTCAACTGCTCTTCGAAGTCCTTTGCTGTCTCTGACAGAATTACAATGTCATCGGCGAACTCAAACTTTCTATTTCTTCTCCATGGATTTTAATACCTACTCCGAACTTTTCTTTTGTTTCCTTTACTGCTTGCTCAATATCCAGATTAAATAGCATCGGGGAGAGGCTACAACCCTGTCTCACTCCCTTCCCAACAACTGCTTCCCTTTCATGCCCCTCGACTCCTATAACTACCATCTGATTTCTGTACAAATTATAAATAGCCTTTCGCTCCCAGTATTTTACCCCTGCCACCTTCAGAAATTGAAAGAGATTATTCCAGTCAACATTGTCAAAAGCTTTCTCTAAGTCTACAAATGCTAGAAACGTAACGTAAGTTTGCCTTTCCTTAATCTTTCTTCTAAGATAAGTCGTAGGGTCAATATTGCCTCACGTGTTCTAACATTTCTACGGAATCCAAACTGATCTTCCCCGAGGTCGGCTTCTACCAGTTTTTCCATTCGTCTGTAAAGAATTCACGTTAGTATTTTGCAGCTGTGACTTATTAAACTGATAGTTTGGTAATTTTCACATCTGTCGGCACCTGCTTTCTTTGGGATTGGAATTATTATATTATTCTTGAAGTCTGAGAGAATTTCGCCTGTCTCATACATCTTGCTCACCATATGGTAGAGTTATGTCAGGACTGGCTCTCCCAAGGCTGTCAGTAGTTCTAATGGAATGTTGTCTACTCCCGGGGCCTTGTTTCGACTTGGGTCTTTCAGATCAGGCGTAGAATATCGTAAATGTGCCGTCGACCAGAGCGTCTCCAGTCAAGTCTTTGCTGGTCGTCGACTCTCACTTCTAAACAGTGCTCATCATTGAAGACAGTTCTACCCCAGTTAATGAGATTACAGGTCGAAGAAGTGTCTAGAGACGCTCTGGACTGATGTGGAAACCGAACCCGACTATCACCCACCATACGACCCGACAACCAGGTGGTATGGTCTCGGACGTCAGTTCCTTTCGTAGCTTGATCCCTTTGATTGTCATCCACAGCACACTTACAGCACAGCGATTTGTCGGCGATATTCTACACGCCGTTTTGCTGCCCTTCAAGGCAAGCCATCCTGAGCCTACATTTCAGCAAGATAAAGTGCGCCCGCACACCGCGAGAGTATCAGCTGTTTGCTTCGTCCATTCGAAGCTCTACCTTGGTCAGCAAGGTTACCGAATCTCTTCCCAAGTGAGAGCGTCTGTAGACCCTCCCATTATTTCGCGATTCTGACAATCTAACGCACCAGCTGGGCAGAATTTGTCATCGTATCCTCAGGAAGACACCCGAAAACTCATTCAGCGCCAAGCCGAATAACTGCTTGCATAAGGGGCAGAGTTGAATCAGCGCGTTATTGATTTGCTCAATTCGCGAAGCTCTTTCTCTTGAAGCCATCACATTTTTCTGCACGGACATGTTCACGTTCATGACATTTATCGATTTCGGTTCCATTCGGATAATTCCTTCGTGGCACGTTGTTTCTTTGTCATAAAGTGTATTTGTAGAGACGGTATGTATTTAAATAGGCGTCAAATTTCATCAGGTTATTGTTGTAATCGTCACCTAATAGAGGTTAAATCGGCATTGCAACAGAATTCAAATCGGGAAGACTAAGATTTTGATCTTCCGCGAGTGTGCTTTCTGAGCAGACAGTTGCACTAGCAGTGGGAACTGGAATGAAGCAGCGTCCGCACCGAATCACAAAGGCATCAATGGCGTAGGCCGAAAGACCAGAATGCCGTAGTCGGTCGATGTGTGCAGCTCTTGATGGAGAGTATTAGTGGGTAACTGTCACATAGCAGGACGGCTTAGAACGACTCTATAGGGCAAATGCCACAAATCACGAGTGAGTCTACGTGAGCATTACATTTCCATTTTATGAATAGATACTTTGGTGTTGTGTTTATGAAGAGCTGAAGACATGAAACGTGTTACCGCTTCAGAATTTTCGGTATTTAAAAGTTTCTGTGTGCCGCGTTTATCACAAATCAGCCAGGAATGTGGACTATTAGTCTTTCCACGTTATGGGCGAGCAAAGCTGTCACTGGTTAAACAGGCCGATGTTTCATATGAACAGAACTATTGTGAAATTTAAGATTTTCCCGGTGAGTGAAATGTTTCAAGATATATCGGGATTACAGCAGGTCGTCGTAAGCTTGACTCCACAATATTTTGACTGGACGCCTGCCTGTCTTATTCAGGTGAACCATCGAAGACTGACGAAGACGTTCGGACGTCAGAGTCACGGTTGTAGATGTACCACACCGTTCGGCGGCAACGACGTCGCTGGTGGAACTCCGAAGATCAGCTTTTTCGGCGTTGCCGTTCTCCGCAGCCATCGGAGTATTCTAGCATCTTCGTCTGGAACAAACCTCGGAGATGATGAGATTCCACGTCTTATTCAGCTGTTAGCCGCTGTCACGCTTCATTAGATTTTCCGCGATGGGACTTTCAAGGGTTTCTTATATAATGGATTTCCAAGAAGAAGATTCCGTGGCCAAAGTTAATGTTCTGTCATACTCCATTGAATGGCTTTTCGAGACACAATGATTCGCAATTGGAGACTTGCTGGGCTGCAAAAGGCAAGTAAACGTTGATGTTCTGTGCAGCATTCTTCCACTGTGCCTGTTGTTTGTCCTATATGGGCCATATCACACTGGCAAGATATTCTGTAAATTCCCGCCTTCCGCAATGACAGATTATCCTTTACCGATGTCAGCAGATCAAAATCTCAGACTGTGGGACGCAAAATCATTTTCAGCTGAAAATTACTAAGGATTCTTACGGTTTTGAAGGAGACATTTCCAACGAAGGGAGGAAACGTGGGGAGCTTTGTTGGCGCTTCTCCTCTTTATCCACTTCCCGTTTCTTCGTTTTAACTGAGAATGCCCTGTTAATTTGTTATTGCGGAAGATGTGAATTTACAGTGTGCTATGGCCTCTACAGGACAGACATCACGCTCCACAGAACATAAATGATGCACTAGCCTTTTGCAGCCCAGCAAATCTGCAATTGCGGAAAATTGTGTCTCCAACGGGAATTCAATGGAGTATGACAAAACATTTATTTTGGCCACAGTAACATCTTTTTGGGACTCCATTATAAAAGAATCCCTTGAAATACGCATCACGGGAAATGTAATGAACCGTGACAGCGGCTACCAGCTGGACAAGGGGTGGAATCCCGTCATCTCCGAGATTGACTGCCGACGAAGCCACCGTTCTTCTGCGATGACTGCGGCGAGCGGCGACGCTGAAGACGGCTGATCTTCGCAGTTCCGCCAGTGAGGGTGCTGCCACCGGTCGGTGTGGTCCATCTGTCACCGTAACTCCGCATGCACGGTGTAACCTCCCCACAAGAAATTTTAAAAAGTCCCACAAAAGTGAATAATAAAAATGAGCCAAGCGTAACCTCCTTGCAAAATTAAAGAATATTAATGACCTAAATGTAAACTCTTCACAAACATTCACGAATGAACATTGCTCATAAAACCACAATAATGTTAATTAAATAATGATCTATGACCTGAATGTAACATCTCTACAGCAATAATTAAACCTGATAAATTTTATGAGGGCAGCGGCGCTGACCTGCGGCCCTGTGCAATAATTAAACCAGAACACAAAAACCAAAATTCTTACATCAGTAAACTGCCTCAATATCTGCTCTTATTTTTCGGCACAGCTCCGTGCAATGCTGGCCCATGTTTAATTTTAATTCTTGGAGGGAATGCATAGGAAGTATTACTGGACTTGAAATGAATCTTTTTGTTTAAAACAGTTACTTTATAAGAAAATTATTATTGGGGCAACTCTTGAACAAATTAATTACAATTAACATATGTTATTAGCTGAGCGCAATGCTGCTTCATTACCTTCTAAAACAATATACCTCCTCCCCGCAAAAATAATAAAAGTCAATAATAGTGAAATCGTAACCTCGCAGCAAGAATATGAAAGTCAATGTTAAGTGAAAAATGAGCCAAGCGTAACCTGCTTGCAAAATTAAAGAATAATAATGGCCCAAACGTAAACTCCACACAAAAGTTAAAGAATAATAATTGACCATTAAACCCACAATAATATTAATTAAATAATGATCTATGAACTGAATGTAACATCTCAACAGCAATAATTAAACCTGATAAATTTTATAAGGGCAGCGGCGGTGACCTTCGGCCCTGTGAAATAATTAAACCTGAACACAAAAACCAAAATTCTTACCTCAGTAAACTGCATCTATATCTGCTTTTATTTAAAAGAAAATTTCCGGCACAGCTCCGTGCAATGCTGGCCCATATTTAATTTAGATTCTTGGAGGGAATGCATGGGAAATATTATTTAATTTGAAATGAATCCTTTTCTTTAAAACAGTTACTTTATAAGAAAATTATTATTGGGGCAATTCGTGAACAAACTAATTACAATTAACATATGTTATTAGCTGAGCGCAATGCTGCTTCATTACTTTCGATAACAATATACCTCGTCCCGAATCGTGACCAGAGATGGAAGGAGAGCACGCCGCCGACGCATGCCGACGCCCGCTCAGTACAACCGTCCACTAGCTACAACTACTGCCGACTGAGTGCAACTCGCAACTGACTACTCACAACTGAACACTCCACACACACTACTGAACTCTCGCGCGGCCAAGCGCAGACTAGCAACGATGAATAACTCTCTGGTCAGAGATTCTGTCATGCCTCGCCATCGCTGGTAATGAATACATATGAAATGTACGCGTTTCAACGGCTACGCTCTCAGTGCACTATATAGAGCAGAGAGGAGAACGTCTTCGTCATTCTTCGATGGCTAATCTGAAGATGATTGCCAGGTGTCCAGTCGAAATAACGTGGAGTGGAGTCTACGTTGACCGGCTATAATCCAGAAATCTCTGCCGGCCGGTGTGGCCGAGCTGTTCTAGGCGATTCAGTCCGGAACCGCGCTGCTGCTACGGTCGCAGATTCGAATCCTGCCTAGGTCATGGATGTGTGTGATATCCTTAGGTCAGTTATGTTTAAGTAGTTTTAAGTCTAGGGAACTGATGACCTCAGATTTAAGTCCCATACTGCTTAGAGCCATCGGAACCATTTTTGAGCCGATATCTCTTCGAATACATTGTTTTTCATGAAACTTCAGTAGGATATTACTCACCAATGCCACGTGCTGAGGGTTGATTAACATCTATATGAACAATTTACTGCTTTTTGTGTGTTTGTCGAAAAGAATTTAAATTACATGAGCGTTTTAAAAGAACCGTGTTTACATAAGTTGTGTTAAGAATTTCCACATTGTAGCATACTGTCATTAAGTAAGAATTTTTGGGCTTCTGCAAGCTGAGAAGTTCTAGGGCAGAATGAAAACTGTAGGTAATTCTTCACGTCTAACCTGCAGTTTACTTTATGGATCGTTTTTAAGCCTTTATTGTGTGGGTGAAATAAACACTGGAGTTATCTTTTGATACTAATTTTCATTCTTGCTCGGAGAATTTATAGATCTGCATACAAGACTGGTAGGAAATAAAACCCTCCGTCCCACAGTATGTTCGCTGAAATGCATACAATAGCTAACGTGATACCTGTTACGGTTTACTTTCAAATAGATTTGTAATTTTGGTCCTAATTTCAACATTTTATGATCTCTTTACAGTTAGCAAGGCTGTGTGATGGTTTTCAGTATTTCGTACTAAGTCATTAGCCTCGAAACTGATAATGATAGAAAAAGTGGTCAAGAAGTCAACTGTAACATAGGAAGAGCTCTCCCTTCAAATGTCTATAAAGAATAGCAATATACATATATCATATAATACACAACTACACTGACTTTAATTTTGACAACCTACTTCGGTTACAATTTGACCATCATCGGACCATCTGTGCCAATGAGAATACATGTGTATTAGCGCATTCAGTAACAGTACATACTGTCCAAGAGAAATTTTTTCATGAAGTATACATGCACTGCACACAGTGTATCACTTACGTATGAAAATAATATACCTGCAAAATACATAGCTAACCGAGAATTTCACAACTACATTACTCTTCAAAATCTTGAAGTGGCTTTTTGGCGTACCACGTTTTATAGTACATCATGTAGTTCACTTTATTGTGAATAGCAGAGTAATCACGCAGATGTAGATGAACGCGCCTGGACAGTGTAGAACCATAAGAAGCTGTACTGTTGTTCCAAGCTTGTTGATAGTTTATCATTGTTGGAAGACAGAAATACACGATAGGTTGTAACAAAAGTTATACCGAAATGGATGATTTTAAGATTTTGATTAATTATTGCAGTTGTGAAGTGGACAGTTGTATACAACTTTTGTAAGTATATTCTTCCTTTAGTTATGTGTCACTCAACGTATAATGGAAGAGTTCTTGATGAAAACGTTCTATGAATTCTTGTATACTGTTAGTGTACGCACTGGATGTCCCGAGGACGGTCGGACGGTCGGACCATGACTGAAATCGATTGTCAAAATACGTATACCTCAGTATTGGTTGATGCATTTCCTGTCTTTTATTCTATCTGTTCAACACCGCCTATAGAAAACGCCTTCAGTGCTGTGAGTGGATCGGGAGTTTGAGCGAAACGCTAGCAAGGCGCGGTCCATCCCGTTCAGGTGGCTCCCACAGCAAGACGGTGCCGGCGGTCTGTTGGCTGAGAAGTTTCCTATCACCTGGAATTAGATTTATGCCACGCGCCGGTAAAAAGTTTCCTTCCGCCAGAAACATGAGCCTCTCTCCTCCACCGCGGTGGATCACCGAGGTGTGGAGCAGGTATTGTTGCCTCAGAGGTCGTCCAATATTGATACTGGGAAGTTAGTCCGCGGCGAAAACTCGAGAAAGTCAACGCCCGCCTCTGGCCCAGTCGAAGCGGGTGCCAACCAACTTCCCGCCGCCGGCTCTGCTCCTGTCGACAAGGACCCTGTTCGTAATACCACCTGCGACGGCAAAGTTTGTTCCTTTACAGTACTGAACGGTACTTCAAGACTTAGCAATAAAACCGCTATCTTTCCACATACTGCATTTGATAATTACGTTACCTTCACCGATAAATAGATTAACAGATCCACTCATCTCTCTAAGAAAGGAAATAGTGATGAAGTAATATTTTTACAGTATGGTAAGGAAGACAGAAACTTGCTTTCACTTCGAAGCCCATTCGTATTTATGCAGATGCTAAGTTATATCTGTGGTATTACGAAGGAGACGAAGTGAAAGAATTCAGCCACCTCGGAAGCAAAACTATGCATGTCGACGGAAGCAAAGACGGCACAGGGAGAGTGTGTAATATAATCGATGGTATCAAATACTGTACTAAAGGTTGTTGCGACGTGGGATTTATTGCCAAACGGATGCCTATGTTGTGACGACCTGTATGGTGATTTTTATCAGTGGAAATAACATACGCAAGACTCAAGTCATGCATCTAAAACTTAATCTACTGCAAGTAATGCACACTATGAAAAAGCTGCACACACTTTTTTAATGAATGAAACAACGTTCCTTAAAGAATGACAGTGAGAGATTTGCTATATCCATTAATCAACAAGAATGAACTGATTTCTAAATATCAAATTCTACGACTGATTGCTGCTCTATCTACCCTATTTTAACTAGGACTCTTGCAATGATTATTCTTAAACTCAGAACGCTAGGTCAGACATTTGAGTGGCAATGACTCGCGAAAATTGAACCATAAATGAAACTTCCTGGCAGATTATCAGCGCACACTCCGCTGCAGAGTGAAAATCTCATTCTGTGAACCATAAATGTTTGTCATAAGATAATAATTTGAAAATGAGCGCTTTAATCAGGTCAAAGTGAGCAGCCTCTACACAGAAAAGGAAATGTACTGACTGGTTCAAGGACTCATCATCGCCCAGTCCAAGCCGCTAAATAGAGGATTATAAGTAAAGTAAAGTAAGTAAGTAAACTGGAGACATTGTTGATTTATACTGCAAACATCATTTAAGAGGGACTTTTCGAAATTCCCAGGGTGTCTAACAGGGGATGAAAAAGGGCATGAAAATTTTCAAGAAAATATTTCATTGTATTAACAAAATTTTAAAGTTACATTTATTAAAACTGATGCTTGACTTCTCAGTTAGAAATATGTGTTAGCGAATAAATTTTTTTATGGAAATATCACCACAAAACTCAAGTGACAGGTTCAACAAAAGTGTCTCAAGCCAGTTACCAGAATCGGATTTGTTCATAAGTGCATTCTGAGAAGATCATGCTCCTGTACCCTTAATTAGCGTGAAAGTTTGAAAAGGCGTCGCACTTTGTGAACTGAATCAAAGGAATCTCTTTCACAATCACCACGATAAATCGGCTCTGTCAGAACTGCTTAGAAAATTAAACGGCCCTTTAACAGATTAATTTTGTGTAGTATCCTAATATAATTTTGCAAATTTATTTTTATTCTGAATATTATGCAAACGAGTGAAAAGCAGCGGGCATTATGCTAGTTTACAATAAATACAGAAGAATAATGTGCAGAAGAATAGTAAAGCAAACTGAGGATCTACTGAATGACAATCACTTTAATTTTAGGAAT
Source organism: Schistocerca serialis cubense (assembly GCF_023864345.2). Taxonomy (NCBI): domain Eukaryota; kingdom Metazoa; phylum Arthropoda; class Insecta; order Orthoptera; family Acrididae; genus Schistocerca; species Schistocerca serialis. The sequence continues at coordinate 101,777,039 of NC_064642.1, read as the reverse complement.
AGTAAACGATTAGAAAAGCTGTTGTGACGTTACTCTTGACGCTTGAAGTAAGACTTGACAATAATCAACACATGATCATGTGGGTCTACGGGCTCGTAAATGCGCAAAATGGAGTAAAATGTTCCAAATTCTCAGCAAAATATATGTGATCTGTAAGGAAATACGAGTAATGTATGATATGTACAAGATCCAAGAGGGAAAAATAACACTGCAAGACGACGAATGAAGTGCTGGGATTACAAATTTCGATTAGTGATAGACTTAATACCAAAACTGGGACCTGAAGTAGAAAAGAACGAATTCTGTTATCTCGGAAGCGAAATAAAATGTAGCCCAAGCAAGGAAGACATAAAATAGAGACCAATCGGGCAAAGTGGCCATTCCTGTCCAAAATGAGACTACTAGTATCGCCTTAATTTGAGGAAGAAATTATTGAGGATTACTAAGGATGCAGCGTTGTATGGAAGTGCATCATGGACGATGGCAAAACCGAAAGGGAGAGGATCGAAGCATTTGAGCTGTGATGCTACAGAGCGGTGTTGAAAGTTAGATGGACTGATGATCTACGAAATGAGGTTCTTTGCCCAATCGGTGAGAAAAAGAACATGTGGGAAAGATAGACAGGATAGGGGTAAAGACATCAAGGAATATTTTCCATTGTACTTGAGGGCGCTATAGCCGAATACAGAGATTATGGAAGAAATCTATCCCTTCCACCTTGTTTCAAAGCAAGTATTCCAAAGTCCTTTTAAGATTTAACTATAATTCTGGATCACATAAGTCATCCATTTCTTCTTCTATCATGTCATCAAATAATTTCGTCCACTCGTACAGCCCTTCAACAGACTCATTCCACCCATTTTTCGTATCCTCAGCAGTCAGTAGTGGAATTCCTATTGCAGTCTTAATGTTGACGTCATTGCTTTTAATGTCACCGAATGTTGTTTTGACTTACCTGTATGTTGAATTTCTCCTTTCGACGACCACTTCTTTTGCGGTGTCTTCCTATTTTTCCTCAAGCCAATTCATCTTAGCTATGCGGCATTTCCTACTTATTTTATTCCTGAGTGACACCTACCGCTCTATTTCAACGTTTTATGATCGTTTTTGTGCTTCCTTCTTTCGTCGATCAACCGTTTCTAGTGTTACCCAAGGTTTATCCGCAGTTGCCGTCCTTGTATCTATATTTGTGTCCAAAATCTGTGATTGTCCTTTTCGGAGACGTACATTCCTCTTCTACAGTAGTATTCGTTATTGCAGAGAACTTCAACCGCAGCTCATCATTTCTGAGTATTTCTGTACTCATTTCTTTCTCTTAAACTACTACCTAGTCTTTATCGTTACTACATTGTGAGCCGAGTCCATATCTGCACCAGGATGTTCCTAACGATCCAGTATCTTATTTCGGAATCTCTCTTGCATCATGACGGAATGCAGCTGATATCCTCCCATGCTTCCTCATGTTGTGATTTTTAAACAGACTATTCGCTATTACCATCTGAAATGAACTACAGAACTTAAGTGGTCTTCATTCGCCTTCGACCCTGCTGCCAAGCCTATATTCTCCCGTACCCCTTTCTTCTAAGCGTTTCAGTCTCCCACGATTATTAGTTTTCTGTCTCCTTTTGCGTATTGAATTGTCCATTCAGTATCCTCACATACTCATATCCTCTCAAGCTTTCCGTTTGTGACGTCAGCATGTATACCGAAGGATTTTTGTGCATCCAGCAAACAACTGTGCACGTTCGGTGCAAGTGCTACTCTGAGGTAAAGAGTCTCTGAGATAAATTACATTACGGTAATTTATATAATCCATGTGTTTTTTCGTTTTTTTTTTATTATAGCCAACATTGATTGTAAGGTGATACCCTTAGTTTACGTCACACCGCGGAGAAGTTAAAGAGACAATGGTATGTAACTGTTAGAGTCTGTTTCAATGGCCTAATGTTAAATTAGCTATGTCAGTATCTCACTCCCTCTTTTTTGATTAAGATATCCAACGTATATGGTATTATTAATGCACACTGTATGTTTTTCTACATTTTTTCACTTGAATAAGCGATTACAAAATACCGAAAACTTCATGTATAACCTTGACATAAGCGATTATCAACAGCTTATGCGGTTTCCAGAAGTTTTTAGATTTTAATACAAAAAATTTACAGATATTCGTTAACGTTTCAGGCAGTGCGGGTGAAGAGACTTTTAAAATGGAAAGACGAGTGCCTGAAATTTCTAGCTCATTTTTTTTATGATCCACAGGAAGGTGAGAATTAGACTATGACCGCAATCACTTTAACTTGTAAGCCTTCCACTTATCTGCTAAATTGATTCCGCCCTCTGGCTGTGGTTGTTGTTGCCAGCCTGCAGTAGAGGTTTTCAGTTGTATCAGAATCTTAAATAAAACTTGAATTCTAAGGAAAATTTAAAGAAATGGTGGCCCTGACTGCAGTCAAATACTGATGGGTGATTCATATACCAACATCAGATTAATCCTTTACAAAAGATGTATCTGTTTAATCTATTTATCAAAACATGGATAAGTCAATCATAAAGTATCTAACACTGGGCGGACTTTCACGGATTTATTCTATTTAGAAATTACGCTATATTGGAGCAGCTGAGAACAAGTGGCCAGACTGTGATTCTGTTTTCCCTAAAAACCCGAATCAGCAGATCCATGCCCCTTTTTCGATTTGAAGAGCTTTTTCAGGTGATGATCATGGTGCAAACATCTGCAGAGTAGCGATGCGCTGCTTCTGTAATTCTTTACTGTGGGCAAGAAATATGTAACGTCGTGGGGGATGACCTTTTAGATGGTCCGCAATTACTCTCCAATGTAACCCTGAAATCCGGGCAGATTCCAACGTGTGACACTCCCTTTCGCCAACCATACCAAGGAACAGTTTGACTCACTTTTACGGCAGCACAAACAAAGAGAGCAAACGTCAAGATGGCAAACCTGATACGAATAAGACTGTCTTCGGCACAGCGAACTATCTGAGATGACTGAGTTCTAGACTGTCGGTACAGCTAAGACTTCATCACCGGCTCCCCGGTCAAGACCAGTCCAAAGTGCAACACAGTTATAACAAGAGTGAAGACCAGAAACCCCTTCATACCGAAGCCTGAATCAGAAGCCCTGTTTCTCCGCTTTTCCCCAGCCATCAAAACTTACTAAGCTCCAAAAGTACACCAACGCAACTGCTCCCATATATGTTTCGTGCCAATCACAAGTCAACGAGTGCCACATCTCCCATCCAGCTTGTCTGCTCTACCTCCTGGCCAATCCTAACCGGAATTAATAACATTCTTTTCTCTGCTGGATGACCGACCAGTAACGACTCGTAAATACCCGTGCATTGAGGAGAAAACGTTATGCTTTAGAATTGTGTTTCCCACAGTCACTTTGGGCAGCACATGTTGAGAGTTTTCGTTCATGCTTCAAGGTGAACAATACATTTATCAGAGAGATCGTTGTCTTGACGAGCCAAACGTTGCAGCATGTCCGATCAGGGGCCTCTGCTAAACAAAGGTAAGTGCATTTGTATTCCAACACAGAGCAATACAGAGGCACCGAAAATATTTCATTCTCTCCTAACATTCTCCCGGAGGTCGAAGGGTTCCCAAAAAACTCGGCAGCAGAGGGATAACACCACCTTTTGGCTCCATCTACAGCATCTAGGCCAAGACGAACAGGGAAACTTATGGATTTATATGGACATCAGCTCTTTACACAAGGTACGTTTATAACACTGACAAAAGTCCTCGGCCAGGCGACCTACTTTTTCTCCTGCACACCTCTCCGTGCAGTGGCCAGAAACGCCTAACAGGTAGAACCTGGTAGACAATTTTTCGCCTCTTCGGCCGGAAGCACACTGATGCGAGACATTCTTGGGACCAGCATTCTGCCCCCTGTAAGTGCTTTGAGATGCCCTCTCTGTAATAGCTGCACATGGCTTCCCAAGCCCTAAATGTCCACTGCAAGATTGGCTGTTACCTGACCAAACGCCCTGCTTGTTCTCAACTACAGAAAATGCTGTTGGAGAACTACCATAAAGATCCAGCACGCGTTAACAATGTACATGCTCCTATCAGTGCCTGCTCATGTTGGTAACTTACTGTCAGCTCACAAAAAATGATATGTTGGGTGTAGCAACAATATTAAAGAATTGCCTTGAAAATGAAAATTAATGAAAGAGTGACTTATCCTCTCATAGTTTTCAACACGGAATGCGAATTTATTGATTTGTTGGTTTCACGAACGTGTCTAGGAAAAGAAGAGGTTTTCACCTTGAACTTCAAGAGTGTTGACGAAGTAGGTAAGTATACCATTTTACAAATACTTATACTTACCACCTTTTAAATTAAAACATAGTTATTAAGAGAACATGTGTTTAACAAACTTGATATTCTAGATGAAATGCAGGAACGAATTACGCTACCAGAAACGAAGATACCACACTCCCCAAAATACGTCTATATGGATGAAATGTAGTCCCTATTTTGAGAAAGTAGTTTAAAAATGAACTTTTGCAGTACGACATTGTGTAGAAAATAATCGTAGACTAGTGGACAGCCGTGAAAGTAAAGAATGAAGCGTATCGGACGAGGTGTCACAGAAAGATTCCGAATATTTAGTGGGCTAATAATTTAAAAATAAGGAGCACATTGTCTACGCAATCAGGGAAAAAACGTATATGAGGAGGATTACCAAAAAGATGTGTTAAAAGATTACATCTTACAGCACAGGAGGAACTGCAGTTTTGAGAAAGTGTTACTCTGATTTTACGTCGGGTATATATAAATTCGTAAATCAAAAGAGCGGATTCAATGAGGACAGAGAAATTTACTGACACGGAATGATATCATTGTAACCTGTTCCAATATTCAGTCGAATAAAAGTGTCAAGACAAACTTGGATTTGTGACAGACTTGCATTCGAACCTCAGTCTCCTGATAATCACGAATTAGACACCAAACCTTCAGTTATTCTTCGGATGATCAATGTTTAATTGTGCATAATCATTTTGTAGTGATCAAATTTCTTATAATAAATTAGGCATAGTTTCGAATAACATTATTTATCAAGACTTTTAAAGTTTCCTCTCTTAAACAGAGTGCGAAACGGTACATTATCCGTCGGTTAAATTGCTATTTGTCCACCATCAAATCATTTCATGGTACTAGTTTAGTTATCTCATTGTTTCAATTGTGATCCTTGTCTGCCTGTGTGGAACCTACATGTGTGTACCTCCCTACTGTGTTAGCCATGATTTTATGAAACTGTTTATGGGTTTACTGTATATATAGGTAAGGGATATGATAATTGTATAATTGTTATCCTCATGTACAAAAGAATGTTGATAGGCAACGTGGAAAATAATTATATGTGTATTAACTGAGCAGGTTTGCATTTTCCAATATGAAAGAGAAGACCTACTGGTCAACGTGCCAAGATGGGAATCTGTAGTGCCTCGAAAATGGAGGGGTAGAACCTGGGAAGAGAATAACAAAATAGTTTGTTTGCGAGGAATCCCTCAGGGAAATACAAGCCCACTTGGTGAACAAAAATAGTGTTACATACATCTTTTTATTGCCACTTGATCACATTGAAAAGTGGAGTACTGCTTGGGCTGTAAAAGATGTCCTCTACAAGAAGCGCGTTTTTAACACTTCAGTAAACGTGTTGTGGACAGCTATATAAACAGAAGAATTCTCTGAGAGACTATGTAAGCCAGATCCATCAAGCTGACAATCGAGTAAAGGAATCGTGGGTGTCAAGATGGCGATGCAGACGTCACTGACAAAACGCGAGAGAAGCTGCTTTTGTTTCGGCATTCTTTACAGGTGACTCTTTCGTCAGTAGTGTAATAGTCGTGTAAATTAGAAGACCGAATCGCCTGTGTAAGTTGATGTAGACTGGCAAAAAATTACATTACTGACGAAGTTTTCCTGACAGGAGTTTCATAAAAATCCATGTGGCAGAAATTTAACGAGAGCGTAAGTCCTTACAGCTCTACCTTTAGATCAACAGTGGCATGTACATTTTCTTTAATATTTACTGTACAGATAACTGGCAGTCCGCCGTCCCCTGTAGGTACAATCAGGAGATGCTTTTTGGGGAGATGAATCATGTTGTTGTTTGAGATAAGTAATTAGACTGACCTTGATTTATAAAAGTAATTAGACTGACCTTGATTTATAAAAGTTTTTATTTTTTCAAATAACAATATTGCCCCTTTCAAAGCAATTCGCTTTGGCGGCTATAAACCAGACGCATTGTTCTCAGTCTTGATAACAGCACAGAAATGCTACAGCTCGTAGCGCCTTAAACATATCGATCACATTCTTTTAAATGCTCTCCAGAGACCCAAAATGACGTTCTTTAAGAATTTTCCTATTACTTGAAAAAAAAAACAGTCAAAAGGACTCAGATGAGGTAGATAGGAAGGCTGTGAATTAACAGGAATGCCCTTTGATGCCAAAAACTCCGTGATGGAAGTAGCCGTGTGACCTGGAGTGTTGTCTTGATGCAGCATCCACTTGCCTACAACGTCCGGTCTTACCTCAATTCACCCTTTTCCTGATTCTTTCAAGGACATCACTGTAAAACACTTGGTTGACACCTCGTCCTGGAGGAACAGTCTCACAAGAGCACGCACCCGTTCGACGTTTTTGTCGATATTCGAAGTTTGGAGATCTCCATGAGCGAGGTTCATCTTCAGCGTCTTTTCTGCCTTCATTAGATAACTGGTGCAAGCGAAAAACTTGTACTCTTGATAAGGAATGTTTCCCATACGCCTGTTTCAACTTTAGAAGGGCTCTGGCTCTGAGCACTATCGGACTTAACATCTGTGGTCATCAGTCCCCTAGAACTTAAAACTGCTTAAACCTAACTAACCTAAGGACATCACACACATCCATGCCCGAGGCAGGATTCGAACCTGCGACCGTAGCGGTCATGCAGTTCCAGACTGAAGCGCCTAGAACCGCACGGCCACACCGGCCGTCTTTAGAAGGGCCGCGCTCGCGAATTCCCCAAGTTTAACTGAAAACTTGATGGAATAAGGTTGCTTTAAATTCCGCAGTTCCATTTTCGTAACACACAACAAAAACACAGCTTCACTGATTTCACTCTCAAAAATCACATGTTCGTTGTACGGAACTGAAACTCGGCCTGAACACCTGTAAGGAATGACCACACCGGTCTACACTAGTCGAACAACACAGTGTTCCCAGATCGCCTGCAGTTTTTAGCAGTATCACTACTTTTCTCACATGGTTTGACTTCAATGACATTTCGCAAATAGTATGCCAATTACATAGACCACCCTAAACAGAGGCCGCCATTGCCATTTGCACCAGTCCCCTGAAATTCATGAAACGTAATGTTTGTGGCACTGACAAGCATGTACGAAATATGGCATCCATTCCAGCTTTGAAGTAGCACAGTCGGGGACCTAAGGCTTACCAGAGATCGTAACAGGGCGTGTACTACCTAAGTGATTAAAATAATTTTATCACCCGCTATATCTTTTGGACATATGCTTACAAGTTCTCAATAGATTCCGGATTGTAAGGAAGAATAATGGGTCTGATGACAGTGTCGATACCAGTTATATGGCTTGTAGAAAAAGATTATTCTTGAAATTTAAAACCACTTTACCCTCTTCAGTTGTTAACTATTTCTAAATTAATGCTTTCGTTCATTTGCTAATTAACCACTGGGGTTTGGCCACATCGCCTTTATTATGTACTTCACAGATCAGACCCTCATCATTTTACCTTTGTGGGTTCGCACTGGATGGAGGTGTGATTTGAGTACTACTTGGCGAAATCGGTTAATACGTCAGAGATGAGAAATGAAATATAGGAAAATTCACTTTAAAAATTTTATATTGTTCATGGTGGCAAAATTCCTTTATCTTTTACAAAACTTCACTGCAGCTGTAAAATATGCACAAGGAAATCAATGATTTAAAAATCTACCTGTGATATAGTCTGTCAAAAGTTCATGATATAGTCAGATTTACTCTGTAAGTGATTTCATAAATTAAGGAAAGTATTGAGGAAGAAACGACAATTATAGAGGTTTTGAATAACTTAAAAGTGTAATTTAATATGATAAGTACGAGTTAACGGGTCGATATAAATGTAGTGTAGAGACTACGTATGTGTATTAGTGTATTAGGCCCTTATGCATGTAGTTCCGGAACTGCAGACCCGAAATTAATTGTAACAAGCTCAACAGCATTTTAATATTATTTAATTTTACAGTTCGGTGTGGTATACGATATTTGTCAGTAGTTGAAGTAAGTGTAACTCTCTGTAGGAGAGCGAGCTACGAAGTCTCTTAAAAGAAAATAAATAAAATAAAAATAAAAAAGTCAGACAACCTGACTTTGAAAGATTTAAGGCCACTTTAAGCCTTACCTCCATTTAAACTCACGCGAAAATTTCGTTGGGCAAGGGCCGGACTCGAGGCATATATACAGATAGTGGGTCAGGAGTGATGCGTGGGCTTTTCTCGATGCCAGACGTGGGCCGCGCGTTAACAAGCGGATCGAGAGACCGTGCTGAGCTCTGTTGTAATAAATCTCTCGCAGAGGGCGCGTACGAATATTCTGCTGACCCTCATTTCTGTCCGAGGCCGGAGAGATAGCACCGGCCTCAGCCGTACGCCCGCACACAACTGCGCCTCTTTGCGGGCAGATCTGTTTTTGTAATACGTCATTGCACCCGGCTGCCCGCGGGGCTATCGGTTATTCAAGCGAACGCAATCGATGGGAACTCCTGAATTACGGGTCGCACCGAGGGCTCGGCTGATGAATGTGGCGTCGCTGGCGGCCGGTATAGCCCGGATCGGCTCACACCCGCTCGCGACAAGTGAGCGCCAATTCTCCGATTAGCCAATCCGTTTCCGTCGTCTCTCCACTCCACCGCTGAGAGGGAAGTCCGCCAGCGTCGGGCAGTGCTTTGCGTGTCGTAGTGTGAGGCTGAGGGAAGGACAGTTTGAGTGGAAGAGGGTGAGTAAGCAATAGAGGGAGCTAGAGAGAGAGAGAGAGAGAGAGAGAGAGAGAGTAAGACAGTGGAAAAGGGAGGGGGACGGTGGACACACAAGCGTCGTCGCCGGCGCCGCCTTTTCTGCTGATTGCGTCTATTGAGTCCAATTGAATAGAAAGCTTCGTACGCTGAATCAGTTGTCTGAGAATCCCCAGATAACGATTCGTCCACAGTCTTTCGCAACTGACTTTCGTACTTTTCTACACAGTTGTGGTTAGCAATGTTAGAGCATACGTTGCAATCTATGAAGGAAACACTGACGCGAACGACTTGTTAATTTTCTACGTATGCTTTCCGTACTTCGGCATGTAACGAATAAAAAATTCTGAAACTGACAGATGAGCGAAAGACAACAGATTTTTAGTCCAAAGAAGCAACTTATTTGGATAAATATTACTAGCAATGAAAAATATTTAGCAGCAGTTTAGAAGTTCTAATGTGACCGATTCGTTCTATTTTAAATCATTCTGTCCTAGCTCTTTTCACCACGATGCCATTACCAAGTGATTAAAAAGTCAAAATTCAATGTACACTTCAATTTTTGAAGCAAATTATATTCTGAAGTAAGTTGTCTTGTGCCAGTTAAGCTCGAAAATTCACACAGGTAAAAATACCAACCGAGAGACGATGTTAGTGCGGAGAAAGTTTTTATGGTTTCTGTGTAATAACATGTAAATATGATAACGGAATTATTACAAAAATTACGTAACTTCAGTCCATTGAATTGTTCACCGGTGTCCCATCAGAGGCACCACATATATCTGGCGTCACATTATCTTCCTATTCAACCATCTGAGTAATAAGCTCAGTTCATGTTAATGTCCTATATAAACCTATATTATTTACAACATGACACTTTGTACTACCGTCACCTGTTGTTACATGGAATGTAACTGTGTGGTACCAACGTTCGTACTTACGATTTGCTGTTATCTGTATTCTGTTAGTGCCTTATTCTCCTGTTTTGCAATTTTTAGTTCTGAAGAGGGCTATGTAATAGTCGAAATCTAGATCCGCTGCAGTTTTCGCGATCAACGGCTGTTCTTTTCTCCATTGTCGACGTGAATATTGTTAAAAATTATAGTTACTGCCAGTTATATTACGTATTAAACAAGATTTCATAAATGTTCACTATCTAAACATGTGCAGTAGTTAAACAGAAAGGCCCACATTTGAAATGTTGTTGTTGCTGAGGTTTTCAGTGCAGAGACTGGTTTGATGCATCTCTCCATGCTCCTCTATCCTTCTTCATCGCCCAATACCTATTGCAACCTACATCCTTATGAATCTGTTTAGTGTATTCATCTCTTGGTCTTCTTCTACTATTTTTACCTTCCACGCTGCCTTCCAATACTAAATTGGTGATCCCCTGATGCCTCAGAATATGTCCTACGAACCGATCACTTATTATAGTCAAGTTGTGCCACAAAGTTCATTTCTCCCCAGTTCTATTCAATACCTCCCCATTAGTCATATGATCTACCCATCTAATCTTCACCATTCTTCTGTAGCACCACATTTCAAAAGCTTCTATCCTCGTTTTGCTTTTGTCGATGTTCATCATATATACTACTTTCAAGACACTGTACATTCAATTCAGCTGCTCTTCCAGGTCCTTTGCTGTCTCTGACAGAATTACAATGTCATCGGCGAACCTCAAAGTTTTTATATCTTCTCCATGGATTTTAATTCCTACTCCGAATTTTTCTTTTGTTTCCTTTACTGCTTGCTCAATATAAAGATTGAATTACATCGGGGATAGGCTACAGCCCTGTCTCACTCCCTTCCCAACCACTGCTTCCCTCTCAAGCCCCTCGGCTGTTATAACTGCCATCTGGTCTCTGTACAAATTATAAATAGCCTGTCGCTCCCTGTATTTTACCCCTGCCACCTTCAGAATTTGAAAGAGAGTATTCCAGTCAACATTGTGAAAAGGTTTCTGTAAGTCTACAAATGCGTTAAACGTAGGTTTGCCTTTCCTTAATCTATTTTCTAAGATAAGTCGTAGGGTCAGTATTGCCCCACGTGTTCCAACATTTCTACGGAATCCAAACTGATCTTCCCCGAGGTCGTCTGCTACCAGTTTTTCCATTCGTCTGTAAAGAATTCGCGTTAGTATTTTGCAGCAGTGGCTTATTAAACTGATAGTTCCGTTATATTCATATATGTCAACACCTGCTTTCTTTGGGATTGGAATTATTATATTCATCTTGAAGTTTGAGGGTATTTCGACTGTCTCATACATCTTCCTCACCAGATGGTAGAGTTTTGTTAGGCCTGGCTCTCCAAAGGCTGTCAGTAGTTCTAATTGGATGTTGTCTACTCCCCGGGCCTTGTTTCGACTTAGGTCTTTCAGTGCTCTGTCAATCTCTTCACGCAGTATCTTATCTCCTATTTCATCTTCATCTACATTCTCTTCCATTTCAAGATTTTAAACATTTTATATGTATTATATAATATTGTCCTCTCCCAATTCATCTTCATCAACCTCCTCTTCCATTTCTATAATATTGTCCTGAAGTACATCGCCCTTGTATAGACCCTCGATATACTTCTTCCACCTTTCTACTTTCCCTTCTTAGCTTAGAACTGGGTTCCCATCTGATCTCTTGATATTCATGCAAGTGGTTCTCTTTTCTCCAAATGTCTCTTTAATTTTCCTGTAGGCAGTATCTATTTTACCCCTAATGAGATAAGCCTCTACATCCTTACATTTGTCCTCTAGCCATCCCTGCTAAGCCATTTTGCACTTCCTGTCGATGTCATTTTTGAGACGTTTGTATTCCTTTTTGTCTGCTTCATTTACAGCATTTTTATATTTTCTCCTTTCATCAATTGCATTCAATATACCTTCTGTTACCCAAGGATTTCTATTAGCCCTCGTCTTTTTATCTACTTGATCCTCTGCTACCTTCACTATTTCGTCTCTCAAAGCTACCCATTCTTCTTCTACTGTATTTCTTTCCCCAGTTCTTGTCGATCGTTCCCTAATGCTCTCCCTGAAGCTCTCTACAACCTCTGGTTCTTTCAGTTTATCCAGGTCCCATCTCCTCAAATTCCCACATTTCAAATAACAGCCACAATTACTTCCTCTTATTTATACGCGGATCCACAGCTTCGAGAAGTTCGAAAAATAATAGACTACAAGAACAACATTTTCTTTTATAAGTACATATGATGTGTAACGAAACGGGGTAGTTCAGCAAGTTTGTTTCAAGATCAGATGTTATTCATATCCGCTGAACATCAAGTATGCCTTACCTTAGTGCTGTGATTATTTCAGTAGTAAATACATTTGCGACATGCACGTACAATGACACATAGGTGTTGAAATTTAGTTGAACAAGGTACAAAAATTCTTGTAGAGTGAATCAGTGGCTAAGTGGATGAGTGTTACACAAGAAATAGATGAGGCCGAGTTTCGATCCTCTGTTAATAATCGGATCGTTGCTGTTACATATCGTGGCCATGATTTGTGCATGAGAAAAATACAAAGTATCAGTGTGTGTCGAATTCCACGAAGAGCCGTATATCCGCCTATTAATATATAGGTGAATTAATTCAGATAAGAACAAGGAAATGGAAATGCTATCATGCGGACACACAAGAATTTAGACTTTTGGACATATCTACCATACTACTGAGGGTGTATGGTTACTCAGAGTGCAAAGTGCGAGCGAGACATGTTCAGATAGTAAGTGTACTGTGACCATAACAGGCTGTGTTTCTTTGTTTCTTCTTTGGGGGTGGGGGTTGGGTGAACTGGTAACACTGAGTGGTAGAGGAGGATCTCCTGAACAGAGCGAGCATCGCAGCAACACGCTAACAAGTGTTACTCATGTTGTAATGTCCAGCTGTATGTCGGTAAGAAATCCTGCCAAGTGCGAGATGCGTCTTGTGATCAGCTACCTACTTGCTGAAGGATTAATACCTACCGAAACTTGTTCGCGAATCAAAAGGGTTCAGGGCGAAGGCGTTACAAACAGAACGAATGTGTATTTTGTAGGGATCTTGGTGGAGGCAGAACAAATGTCCATGACGAATAGATAAGTGGAAGTCCTCCCATTTTGACATGAGTTGGAACAAAATACTGACGAAACCGTTCGTGAAGATCGCCGGTTGACAGCGGCCGAATATTCTGCAATGTTTCCACTACTTTCCAGAACTCTATTATACAAAACACGGAAGCACTGAGATACCGGAAAATGTGCGCAAGACGCGACCAGAAACAGCTGACAGAGCAAGCCAAGAAATATGGGGTCAACAGCGCACGCGATGCTCTTGAGCGACGTGAATTGGAAAGTGAGGATTTTCCGAGCTATGTTGTGATTTGAGATGAAACGTGGGTGTCTCATTGCACTCCCGAGACAGAAAGTGAGTCGTCACTGTGGCGTCACACCGATTTCCCAAATACCAAAAAATTGAGAACCACAATTTGTGGCAAAAAGTAATGGCTTAGTGTTTTGGAACCGAAATATTACTTCGCTCGAGGTTCTGCCTCAGGAGACAATCAATGCACAACGAAATTGTGAGACCTCAAAAAAATCAAAAGGAGCATTAAAAACAAAAGTAGGGGAATGACGGAGAGAGGAGTGTGCTTGTTGCACGACAACGCCCGTCCTCACACAGCCTTCTGGCAGTTATTTCGTTGGAATATTTCCAACCAACCCCCGTATTCTCCTTAGTTGTCACTTTCATATTACCATCTTTCAAGCTGCCTGAAGGCAGACGATGGTAGAGTTCATCAAGGAGGGCACGAAGAACCTTGTGCGACGCGGAATGAAAGTGATGGCGAATGTTTGTAAATGTAGTTAGCAAATGTCAACAATATCCTGTTCTTTTTTTTAAATACACTTTTTCTCTAAAAACATATAAGAATTTTGTACACTTACGTTCTTAACATGCTTCGTATGTAGTGCGACTAGTAAATATGGATCAGTATAAAAGTGCCCGGAAACTAACCGTCTGGAAGATAACGTTACTAAGCTGATGCTGTATTCTTTGTCTTTAAATGTTCTCCTACCTAGGAAAATGGAAATATATGTGAATAACCCATGAACGATGGATTTTACCGTTATTGGGGAGGCTTCCGTGCCTCAGCGATACGGATAGCCATATTGTGGGTATCTGTTGAGAGGCCAGACAAACATGTGCTTCCTGAAGAGGGGTAGAAGTTTTCCAGTAGTTGCAGTGGCAACAGTCTCGATGATTGACTGATCTGGCCTTGTAACATCAACCAAAACAGCCTTGCTGCGCTGGTACTGCGTACGGCTGAAAGCAAGAAGAAACTGCAGCCGTAATTCTTCCCGAGTTCATATACCAACTAGCTCCGCAGATGATCAAGAGATTGAAGAAATATGTGATGCGATAAAATAAATTACTCAGATAGTGAAGGGAGACAAAAATGATGATGGAGTCCTCTTGGGTAAAATATTCCGGAGGTAAATTAGTCTCCCATTCGGATCTGCGGTAGAGGTCTACTCAGGAGGACGTCACCATTAGGAGAAATAAAAGTGGCGATCTACGGATCGAAGAGTGGAATGTCAGATCCCTTAATCGGGCTGATAAGATAGAAACTTTAAACAGGAAAATGGATAGGTTACAGCTACATATAGTGGGAATTAGTGAAGTTCTGTGGCAGGAGGAACAAGACATTTGAATACAAGGTTATAGATACAAAATCAAATAGGGGTAATGCAGTAGGAGGTTTAATAATGAATAAAAAAATAGGAGCGCGGGCGAGCTACTACGAACAGCATAGTGAACGCATTACTGCAGCCAAGATAGGAACGAAATCGACGCCTACCGCAGAAGTACTAGTTCATATACCAACTAGATCCGCAGATGATCAAGAGATTGAAGTAATATATGATGCGATAAAATAAATTACTCAGATAGTGAAGGGAAACAAAAATTTATTGGTGATGGGAAACTAGAATTCCATAGCAGTAAAAGAGAGAAGGAAAATAGTTGGTGAAAATGGAATTGGAGTAAGGAATGAAGGAGGAAGCCGCATGGTAGAATTTTGCACAGAGCTTTACCTAACCATAGCTGACACTTGGTTTGAGAGTCATGAAAGAAGGTTTTGTACGTGGAAGAGGCCTGGAGACACTGGAAAGTTTCAGATAGTCTATATAATTGTGAGACAGAGCTTTAGGAACCAAGTTTTAAATTGTAAGACATTTCCAGGGGCAGATGTGGATACTGATGACAATTTACTGGTTATGAATTGTAGATGAAAACTGAAGAAACTGCAAAAAGGTGGGAATTAAAGGAGGTGGGACCTGGATAAACTGAAATTACCAGAGGTTGTAGACAGTTTCAGAGAGAGCATTAGGAAACGAATGACAAGAACAGGCGAAAGAAATACAGCAAAAGAAGATTGGGTGGCTTTGAGAGATGAAATAGTGAAGGCAGCAGAGGATCAAGTAGCTAAAAAGGCGAGGGCTAGTAGAATTCCTTGGGTAACACAAGAGATACTGGATTTAAGTGATGAGAGGAGAAAATATAAAAATGCAGTAAATGAAGCAGGCGAAAAGGAGTACAAAGGTCCCAAAAATGAGATCGACAGGAAGTGCAAAATGGCTAAGCAGGGATGGCTAGAGGACACATACCAGGATGCAGAGGCATATATCACTAGGAGTAAGATAGATACTACCTATAGGAAAATTACAGAGACATTAAGTGAAAAGACGACTACCTGTATGAATATCGAAAGCTCAGATGGAAAACCAGTTCCGAGCAAAGATGGGAAAGCAGAAAGGTGAAAGGAGTAAATAGAGGGCACACACCAGGGCGATGTGCTTGAGATCAGTGTTATGGAAATTGAAGAGGACGTATATGAAGATATGTCCGCAGCTCGTGGTCGTGCGGTAGCGTTCTCGTTTCCCGCGCCCGGGTTTCCGGGTTCGATTCCCGGCGGGGACAGGGATTATCTCTGCCTCGTGATGACTGGGTGTTGTGTGATGTCCTTAGGTTAGTTAGATTTAAGTAGTTCTAAGTTCTATGGGACTGATGACCATAGATGTTAAGTCCCATAGTGCTCAGAGCCATTTGAACCATTTTTGTATATGAAGATGAAATGGGGGACAGGATACTGCGTGAACAGTTTGACAGGGCACTGAAAGACCTAAGTCGAAGCAAGGCCCCTGGAGTAGACAACTTTCCATTAGAATTACCGAGAGCCTCGGAAGAGCCAGAATTATTCCAGTCCCAAAGAAAGTAAGTGCTGACAGGTGCTATAATTACCGAACTATCAGTTTAATGAGTCACAGCTGCAAAAAACTAACACGAATTCCTTACAGACGAATGGAAAAGCTGCAAGAAGTCGACCTCGGGGAAGATCAGTTTGGATTCCGTAGAAATCTTGGAACACGTGAGGCAATACTGACCCTACGAATTATCTTAGAAGATAGTTAAGGAAAGGCAAATATACGTTTAACGCATTTGTAGACTTAGAGAAAGCTTTTGGCTATGTTGACTGGAATACTCTCTTTGAAATTATGAAGGTGGCAGGGGTAAAATACACAGAGCGAAAGGCTATTTACAATTTCTACAGAAACCACATGGCAATTTTAAGAGTTAGAAGCGGAGCAGTGATTGAGAAGGGAGTGACACAGGGCTGTAGCCTATCCCCGTTGCTGTTCATTCTATATATTGAGCGAGCAGTAAAGGAAACAAAAGGAAAATTAGGAGTAGTAATTAAAATCCATGTAGAAGTAATAAAAGCTTTAAGGTCTGCCTGTGGCATTGTTATTCTGTCAGAGATAGCAAAGGACTTGGAAGATTAGTTGAACGGAATAGACTTTGTCTTGAAAGGAGAATAGAAGATGAACATCAACATGAGTAAAACGAGGATAATGGTATGTAGTGAGATTAAATCAGGTGATGTTGAGAGAATTAAATTACGAAATGAGACACTTAAAGTAGTAGATGCGTTTTGCTATTTGAGGAGCAAATAATTGATGAAGGTCTAAGTAGGAGAATATAAAATGTAGACTGGCTATAGCAAGGAAAGCGTTTTTGAAGAAGATAAATTAAACATCGAGTGTACATTTAAATGTGAGAAACTCATTTGTATAGAGTATAGCCACGTCTGGAACTTAAACATGGACGATAACTAGTTTAGACAAGAAGAGAATATTAGCTTTCGAAATGTGGTGCTACAGAAGAATGCTGAAGATCAGTAACTAATGGGGAGGTACCAAATATAATTGGAGAGAAGAGTACTTTGTGGCACAACTTGACTAGAAGAAGGGCTCAGTTGGTAGGACATGTTCTGAGGCGTCAAGGGATCACTAATTTAGTGTTAGAGGACAGCGTGGAGGGTAAAAATCGTAGAGGGAGACCAAGGGATGAATACACAAAGCAGATTCAGAAGAATGTAAAGTGCAGTAGTTACTTGGTGAAGAAGAAGCTTGCACAGGATATAGTAGCATGGAGAACTGCATGAAACCAGTCTCTGTACTGACGACCACAACAACAAGAACAACAAACAGTAAAAGAGGATCGTTATAAGGTGATCCGGCAGGCCAATCTAAAAGTCCGCTTCGACATATCTATGAGTATCACCAAGGACATCGGGGCACGGCTACTGGAATACATGATAGGGATACACAGGATGTGTACGCTGTTGCAACTTGCAATGCTGACGTCACAGATGACCCAGCGACTAAATGAAGAACAGTACTGCCGTACCCTATATCTTGTCGGCACTGACTTTTTGAGTGAATGCAATGTTGTTAAATGGATTTGGTTGCCTCCAGTGATACTTGTGCAATCGGATAGTAATACAATAATGAGTCATTCTATCTATTTATGTACAATGCGTTACATTTATCTACGTCTGGGGATCAGGTGCCAGCCGTTGCACCAAGCTTTCATCGTCTATAGGCCATCTGGCTTTTAGCTCTAGTTTTGTAGACTGGCGACTTCTCTGCAGCAGCAGTACCCGTAATAGACGATTAAATACAGGGTTGCGCTATATTTATCAGTATAAGAAGTGGCTCTGAGAGTATGTTTCGAATGTTTTTCAGAGAAAAGCGAGTGTTCGCTGTGCAATCTGAAGTTATACTAATTACTACAAACCCCGAGAAATTTACGCATTAAGTTTCATCTAATTTCTAAGCACAATGAGAGAAAAAAGTGGGTAAATGCTTATAAATGTGCTCGTTCGTTTTCAGTTACTAACGCGTGTGTCCGATAAATACATTTTGCTGATTCTTGTTATAAAATGGATTACGAAAGTTTGCTGTTCCATCTCTGTACCTCCGAAAGTTCGGAACTAACTGAGGGGGTAGTTATGAGCTTATTCATGGAACTCGGGCTAGAAACGAAGTTTTCTGTAGACTAATAAAGAAACTACTTGCAGAGAAAATATTAACTATGAATTCAAATACTTATGTAAATGCGACAATGCGCGTATGTGTATAAGCTTACTATTTCGCATTATAAAATGAAAACTTAAAAAATAGGAAGCAGAATCAGAGAACTGCCTCTGTCGGTGTAACGAGGACGTAGCCAAAAGACAGGGTGCAGGGCATCCGGAGCCACCGTATGAGTTAAACAAGACGTAGATGCCGTGTAGCGAAATTGAAAGATACAAGGGACCATAAAAAAGTTTCCGTTCGTAGGCATTGCTGCAGGGTATGTGCTACGTAGCGCGTGTCTGATGCGGGTGTGTATGTATCGAAACATGGGCAAGGGTTTACTGCAGCATTCGCAACTGCTTAGATTCGGTTCAGTTTTACTATTATTGAGCCAGTATTAGCTTCCACAGTGCCTTATTGACAACTTAGGTCCATGGTTTCGTGTGGTCTGAGCCACACGCGAACCCTACCGTCAGTTGTTACTAACTGGAATCGGGACTCGTCTGACCAGCCTACTGTTTTCCAGTAATCTTGGTGTTGTTTCAGCTTCTATATCAGCACGCGAAGCTGTCAATTTTATACAAAATGAAAATTTCAACAAAAATTACTCAAAAACATCTACTGTGGCGAAAAAATGCATGTAAACATAACAACTCAGTCTGCACCACAAATACAATACGCAGAAATGTTTGACAGCTACAACATCAACGATGAGATATGGAAGTAAGCAGTCGACACACTGTTACGAAAACGTGAACCATGGCGACGTTATTACCAAACATAACCAACGTGCTGCTATTCTTTTCTTGGCTGCGGAATAACAAAGACTAGTAGACGTCCATCGGAGAATGAACAACTCTATGGGTCAGCGTCTCTGTCGAAAACCACCTTGTAGATGTATATGTAGATGTGAAATGATGCGGAAAGGGGTGCTTCATGGTAACGCACCTCCCCATATTGCAAATGTCGTAAAGCAGAAGTTACACCAAATCACGTGGGAGACACCCGAGCACCCACTCTATAGCACTGACCTCTCCCCATACCATTATCATGCCTTAGGTCCTTTTAAAAGACACTGAGCAGTCGACGACGCCCGTCGGACGAGAATGGGCAGCAGGCAGTTACTGACTATTTGACATAGCAGCACCTGTTGTTTTACCAATGCAATAGCAGTGGGATAATAGCCATGGCCATCGATATGTTTAAACTATATGTATAGATAGCACTATCGGTTGCCACCTATCCCCACTTTAGGCAACTTCAGCCATTGTAAGTTGTTGTCCTTACTCCTTATTAGTTAGTTCAAATCTTACTTGCGTTGAATTTAAAGTAAGTGCTGCTGTTCATTGATTCTTAGCTATGCGCTTTTGTGATACTTTCTCATCGTGGATAACTTTGTAACAAGAAAGAAGAGGGAAACCGCTTTTGAATCGTCATTTAGCGTTATGATAAGTGAAAAATATGTGAACTGCCTGAGCTAGCAGGACAGAGCTGATTAGGTTGTGGAAAGGGGCCAAAATGAGTTGCTGTCAGATGCACTCAACGTAAAAACTTTATTTCTCAACACACAGTATTAGCAAAACTTCAATCGACCTCCTTTGATTAACCTTAGATCGACTGAAGGCCACATTCAAAATCCAAGACACAAGGCCTTAGAAAAATTGAAATACAAGATTCTTCTGGAAGTTTCAACCAAGGATATTTTCTAAATCTTCAATCTAATTGGCTGAAGGCCTTTGCAATTTTGTTTCAATGGAACTAGGCTCGAGGTCGCATGTCTAGCAATAAGAGGAGTTTTAATCAAAAGGCAAAAGGCCTTATCTCAAAAAATTTCATATAAAATAAAGGATAACAATCTCATGCCTTAAGGACAAGACAAGGACATTAATTTAAGAGATATTAATACTCAGCTGAAGGCCACACATCAACCAAATAACTAAAACTCAAACAGGGAAGTTACACGGAAAGGCACTCAGTAGTTTCCAAGGGTCAGCTTGGAATTGTAACACTAACGCCCGTTTGGGTGAGACAGGCAGCCTGACCAACAATCTCTAAATCGGAAGGCACGCCATCCGACACCTAGCCGACCGACCAATCAACCAAATCAGTTCCACTCCACGCACCAGCAAAACGACCACAAGATTTCAATACGACGACACACAGAATATGGCACCCATAACGACTAACAACACCTCAGCTGTCGAACTACACCACACGCTGGACAGCAACAACGGGACGAGGAAAATACACTGCCGATAATTACGTCAATGACCAGGGCAGGTAACCGGAATGTCAACGGCCACAAGGCAGAAGATACCACAGGTGAACTTCAATTTTTTTCGTTTTGGGCATCAGTCTACTGACTGGTTTGATGCGGCCCGCCACGAATTCCTTTCCTGTGCTAACCTCTTCATCTCAGAGTAGCACTTACAACCTATGTCCTCAATTATTTGCTTGACGTATTCCAATCTCTGTCTTCCTCTACAGTTTTTGCCCTCTACAGCTCCCTCTAGTACCATGGAAGTCATTCCCTCATGTCTTAGCAGATGTCCTATCATCCTGTACCTTCTCCTTATCAGTGTTTTCCACATATTCCTTTCCACTCCGATTCTGTGTAGAACCTCCTCATTCCTTACCTTATCAGCACATCTAATTTTCAACATTCGTCTATAGCACCACATCTCAAATGCTTCGATTCTCTTCTGTTCCGGTTTTCCCACAGTCCATGTTTCACTACCATACAATGCTGTACTCCAGACGTACATCGTCAGAAATTTCTTCCTCAAATTAAGGCCGGTATTTGATATTAGTAGACTTCTCTTGGCCAGAAGTACCTTTTTTTGGCATAGCGAGTCTGCTTTTGATGTCCTCCTTGCTCCGTCCGTCATTGGTTATTTTACTGCCTAGGTAGCAGAATTCCTTAACTTCATTGACATCGTGACCATCAATCCTGATGTTAAGTTTCTCGCTGTTTTAATTTCTACTACTTCTCATTACCTTCGTCTTTCTCCGATTTACTCTCAAACCATACTGTGTACTCATTAGACTGTTCATTCCGTTCAGCAGATCATTTAATACTTCTTCACTTTCACTCAGGATAGCAATGTCATCAGTGAATCGTATCATTGATATCCTTTCACCTTGTATTTTAATTCCACTCCTGAACCTTTCTTTTATTTCCATAATTGCTTCCTCCATGTACAGATTGAAGAGTAGGGGCGAAAGGCTACAGCCTTGTCTTACACCCTTCTTAATACGAGCACTTCGTTCTTGATCATCCACACTTATTATTCCCTCTTGGTTGTTGTACATGTTGTATATGACCCGTCTCTCCCTATAGCTTACCCCTACTTTTTTCAGAATCTCGAACAGCTTGCACTATTTTATATTGTCGAACGCTTTTTCCAGGTCGACAAATCCTATGAATGTGTCTTGATTTTTCTTTAGCCTTGCTTCCATTATTAGCCGTAACGTCCGAATTGCCTCTCTCGTCCCTTTACTTTCCCTAAAGCCAAACTGATCGTCACCTAGCGCATTCTCTATTTTCTTTTCCATTCTTCTGTATATTATTCTTGTAAGCAGCTTCGATGCATGAGCTGTTAAGCTGATTGTGCGATAATTCTCGCACTTATCAGCTCTTGCCGTCTTCGGAATTGTGTGGATGATGCTTTTCAGAAAGTCAGATCGTATATCCCCAGACTCATATATTCTACACACCAACGTGAATAGTCGTTTTGTTACCATTTCCCCCAATTATGATGGAATGTTATCTATCCCTTCTGCCTTATTTGACCGTAAGTCCTTCGAAGATCTTTTAAATTCTTATTCTAATACTGGGTCCCCTATATCTTCTAAATCGACTCCTGTTTCTTCTTCTATCACATCAGACAAATCTTCACCTTCACAGAGGCTTTCAATGTATTCTTTTCGCCTATCTGCTCTCTCCTCTGCATTTAACAGTGGAATTCCCGTTGCACTCTTAATGTTACCACCGTTGCTTTTAATGTCACCAAAGGTTGTTTTGACTTTCCTGTATGCTGAGTCTGTCCATCCGATAATCATATCTTTTTCGATGTCTCCACATTTTTCCTGCAGCCATTTCGTCTTAGCTTCCCTGCACTTCCTATTTATTTCATTTCTCTGCGACTTGTATTTCTGTATTCCTGATTTTCCCGAACATGTTTGTACTTCCTCCTTTCATCAATCAACTGAAGTATTTCTTCTGTTACCCATGGTATCTTCGCAGCTACCTTCTTTGTACCTATGTTTTCCTTCCCATCTTCTGTGATGGCCCTTTTTAGAGATGTCCATTCCTCTTCAACTGTACTGCCTACTGCGCCATTCCTTATTGCTGTATCTATAGCGTTAGAGAACTTCAAACGTATCTCGTCATTCCTTAGTACTTCCGTATCCCACTTCTTTGCATATTGATTCTTCCTGACTAATGTCTTGAACTTCAGCCTACTCTTCATCACTACTATATTGTGATCTGAGTCTATATCTGCTCCTGGGTACGCCTTACAATCCAGTATCTGATTTCGGAATCTCTGTCTGACCATGATGTAATCTAATTGAAATTTCCCGCACCTCCCGGCCTTTTCCAAGTATACCTTCTCCTCTTGTGATTCTTGAACAGGGTATTCGCTATTACCAGCTGAAACTTGTTACAGAACTCAATTAGTCTTTCTCCTCTTTCATTCCTTTTCCCAAGCCCATATTCTCCTGTAGCCTTTTCTTCTACTCCTTCCCCTACAACTGCATTCCAGTTGCCCATGACTATTAGATTTTCGTCCCCCTTTACAAACTGCATTACAATTTCAATATCCTCATACACTTACTCTATCTGTTCATCTTCAGCTTGCGACGTCGGCATGTATACCTGAACTACCGTTGTCGGTGTTGGTCTGCTGTCGATTCTGATTAGAACAACCCGGTCTCTGAACTGTTCACAGTAACACACCCTCTGCCCTACCTTCCTATTCATAACGAATCCTACACCTGTTATACCATTTTCTGCTGCTGTTGATATTACCCGATACTCATCTGACCAGAAATCCTTGTCTTCCTTCCACCTCACTTCACTGACTGCTACTATATCTAGATTGAGCCGATGCATTTCCCTTTTCAGATTTTCTAGTTTCCCTACCACGTTCAAGCTTCTGACATTACACGCCCCGACTCGTAGAACGTTATCCTGTCGTAGATTATTCGATCTTTTTCTCATGGTAACCTCCCCCTTGGCAGTCCCCTCCCGGAGATCCGAATGGGGGACTATTCCGGAATCTTTTGCCAATGGAGAGATCATCATGACACTTCTTCAATTACAGGCCACATGTCCTGTGGATACACGCTACGTGTCTTTAATGCAGTGGTTTCCATTGCCTTCTGCATCCTCATGTCGTTGATCATTGCTGATTCTTCCGCCTTTCGGGGCAATTTCCCACCTCTAGGACAAGAGAGTGCCCTGAACCTCTATCCGCTCCTCCGCCCTCTTTGACAAGGCCGTCTTCGGCCGCCTATGCTGATTATTTATCAAAATTTAGGCAGTGGCGGGTACGAACCCGGGACCGAAGACGTTTTGATTATGAATCAAAGACGCTACCCCTAGACCACGGGTATTCAATAACAGGGAATAAATTAAGTTAAATTCCGCAGTAAGGCGAATGGAATCTTAGCCGACTCAAATACAGAAAAATGGTTAAAATGGATCTGAGCACTATGGGACTTAACTTCTGAGGTCATCAGTCCCCTAGAACTTTGACCTACTTGAGCCTAACTAACCTAAGGACATCAGACACATCCATGCCCGAGGCAGGATTCGAACCTGCGACCGTAGCGGTTCCAGACTGTAGCGCCTAGAACCTCTAGGCCACCCTAGCCGGCTCAAATAGAGACACGTTGTTGCTCGCCGCAATGTCGCAAAAGCGACAACCAGTATCAAACGAAGAAATGTAGAAAGTTGAGGCCCGATAGTAAGTTAAGTGAAGACTCAACTTTCATGTCGAAGATCGGTGGGCGACGGTCTTCGTACCACTCGCAAGCAGCACCTCACACTCCAACCGCGCGTTCACGCCGGCAGCGGCTCCAGTCCGACACCGCGCGATGGGACCTCGCTTGCTGCTCCACGCCAACCGACCGATTGGACTGCTGGTCCGTCCGCGACTGCTGCTCCGTCGCGACTGCACTGTTGGGGTCTCTGCCACAAATTGACTTCCTTCGGACGGACAACGTCCTGGGGACAGTGGCTCGGACCCAGCCTTGCAGAGGGAACACAACTGACATCTCTGCATAGGAAGGAACCGACCCAAATACACGTCGTCGATGAGGCGACCGACCGAACGGCCAACCAACGGTAGTCCCCACTGGTACTGGCTGTGCGGGCTCCGTGCCCGACTGCACTGTTGCTGCGTCCCAACTGCCCTGCTGGTCATTCTCCAACCGACTGCCACAAACACGACGACCCGGAAAAACAAAAAAATGGTTAAAATAGCTCTGAGCCCTGTGCGACTTAACTTCTGAGCTCATCAGTCGCCTAGAACTTAGAACTAATTAAACCTAACTAACCTAAGGACATCACACACATGCATGCCCGAGGCAAGATTCGAACCTGTGACCGTAGCGGTCGCTCGGCCCCAGACTGTAGCGCCTAGAACCGCACGGTCACTTCGGCCGGCCCCGGAAATACAGTCGGTCCCCAGAGATAGTACGACAGTACACTTATCGATAGGCGCTGCTGCTGCCGCTCACGGGCAGGCAAGACAGCGATTCAGTGACACCAGTAAATGGAATAAGAAAACTAGGCGGCAGTACCGTAATAGAAGATGCCGGACAATAAATGGCATGAACACGAGCTGTGCGCGGCTCAATTTGTATGTCCTACTATAACAGTCCAATTACCTGCCTATAGAAACTTAATATTAACACTATAGTCCGCATTTGGAGACGTGAAGAATTTTGGGATTGCCATATTTCAGTATTTCACAACGCATCGGAGGTGTAAACATCATTATAAATAATATTATATTGAAATAAATGCGTAAAGGTACTCTTGGAATTGCCACTATTGCCCAAAAAATAGCGTTGTTCAACAAAAACATTACCCACACGGCGATAGATGCATTTCTTTAAAAGAAACTACTAAACATTCTAACATTATTAACCCAAATGGCAAAATATCGCCCTATATGGTCACCCGGGCGGTAATCACTAGTGAAAACCGGTTCCGATACGGAACGAAGGGCAGAAGGGGCAAGTGATGACAGCGCATTCTATAGTTGGTTCGTTTCTAAAAGATTTGTATGCGGGCTGCTAAGCTAGCAGCCGTAAGATTCGGTAGGCGAGGTGATCCGAATTCATCCTCCGGCTGATTTGAAAATGGGTTTCTGTTTCTGTGGCTGGCCCCTTACTACAGGCTCCAGCCAATTTCTTCTGCTTTCTTTCCGTAGAGGTTCCAGTTCCCTTAATGATGGGACCCCTCTGCTTAAATGAAAAGAACTGTATGGAAGGAAAACCGAACATCTCTTCGGAGAATTGCGGTACTAAAAGCCATATTTATATTGGAGGGCTGCTGGCTATCGTCATTTTGTACTACGTATCTATACGTAAAGTTGGTTTTCTTGTGGAACTGCGATATATCATGCCCTCAAATTTTACTGCAAGCACTATGTTCTACTGTGAAATGTCTTATTCGTAATAATGTTGGAATAGTGAGATTATCCGTCACGACCCTAACGTACATTTAAATAAACCTCTTATATTCGACAACGTATACTGTGCGAAGAGTTTATTGGCATCAAAGGCAGCATATTTGATAAATACAAATTCCTATATAAAGACGCACACCTTAGAAATCTAGTTGAAATTAATGAGTGAATCAGAGTTAAAATCCCGAAACAGTATATATTAAAAAGCATTAGGTTTCTAAGTAAAGAAAAAACTCTTTATTTATTTAACGAAGAAACAAATTAATGAGAACAATAATCTGCTATAAAATTAAAAACCCTTTTTTATCGCCAACTGTATAAGGGATAAGTATGCGAGTTGGGAGTATAATTATATGCGTGGTGAGAGATACTGCAGTGACGTAACGCTAGCAGCACTTTTATGCGCGATATGCCGTTTATTCTTGTGGCCAAGCATCGGAGCATTAGATTTCGTCTTACAGAAGCAGCAAATTGTTCTTGTGCACCACCATATATTTGCATAAATGATCGGGTAGCCACTGTTCGTTGGAACCATTCATACGTCTCCCAAACTATCCAATAAATGTCCTTAACAACTGAGTTATTTATTTCAGGAACCCGCTAAGCGCACTTTATGAAATTTTCTGGAAACACAAACAAAACATTGTATTGTTGATAGTTAGACGTCGTTGGCTTGAAAACATTTGGGGAAGTAATTAACATGCTTTCGAAGTAGATGTTGCCTGTAACTAGATGACAATCATTATTCCTTGATTTTTTAGAGAAAGTATCTAATTACTTCAGTTAAAGGGCTCCTGCCGTAAAAACTGTTTCTCTTAAAAAAAAAAAAAAAAATTATTTCTGTGAGTGTAAAGTTTCAGTTGCAGTAGGATCAAAGTGACCTTGGCCATTGTTTGTTTTAATCATGCGATACGTTTCCTTTACTTCTGAGATAAAACATGTATCTTGACTACTTTTAGTACCTAAACAATAAAAATAATTCTAAGTCTTATTTTTTGGTTCATTATCAAATGATAAACTGAATTTAGATGGATAGTGGCACATAATTTCATTGGGAACCTATTTCATTATCACCAGTTTATCTTTGCGTGTCTTATAACATTTCGTTTGCAATTGCCTTCCTTAACAGTACCATGTTTCCTATTTGCCCGGTTTCATTCTCACAGCTGCCACTAGACACTATAAACAAAATGTGAAACAGTACAGAACTAGAACTAAACTGGTTATTATAACAGCACTGGTTTAATCTGCGCACAACATCTCAGCCATGACTGCTGAGAAATTACGGCAAAATTGGCAGGTGGTGCAAATGGGAAAGCAGAAACAACCAAAGTCGCGTATCAGTGCAGTGTTGGCAACAGACGTAAAAC
Organism: Schistocerca serialis cubense; assembly: GCF_023864345.2. Lineage (NCBI taxonomy): Eukaryota > Metazoa > Arthropoda > Insecta > Orthoptera > Acrididae > Schistocerca > Schistocerca serialis. The sequence continues at coordinate 101,749,532 of NC_064642.1, read as the reverse complement.
TATGCTACAGAAGCAGGCTATGTGGTATCACATGACAGATTTTTGCACTAAACTCAATATTTGATCTGTATAATAACCCACAAGAAGCAATTACAGATGACGAGCTTGTGCTCTAAAATGTGTGCTTACATTAGGAGTCATCGATTCTGTAAAATCACCATTTTGTGAAAAAAATTTTAGTTGACTGGTTTCGGTTATCAATTACCTAGGGAGTACGAGGTTTGCGAACAATTAAGTAAGCAGCAGTTTGCATCATCCAGTTTGGATTTACCTCACAGACAGTTCGTTTGCTAACCTCAGTTTAGTCAGAAAATTTAGTTTCAAGTACTGTGTACGCTGAACAGTGTGATCAGTGCCGCTAATTATGATTCTCATCGCATACACCTGCTTCCGACTGCCGTCTAAAATACTGCATTCCGTTTTGGCACGAGGGTCTTTAATTTGGTGCCAGAAACGAGGAATTCAATGTTACGCCTAACTGTAACCCGTTACCGCGGTTAAATCTGTTAGCTGGGCGGTCGTACTGCAGAAGCAGTGTTGCGGACGAGAAAGAGTATCTGATCGGTTGTTTCATACACGAAGTTCCACTGCACGGTGCGGTACTTGAATCAGATTTAAACGAGCGCGACACAACAGCAGCCGCGCAGTTCCGTCCGCCGTGATTGGTTTACATCATAGATATGAAAACGTGACCGAAATTCCGGCGGGGTCCCGCAGGCTTGCATTCCGGGGCCGTTCACCAGCCCCTGCCCCTCCGCCGTCCACCACCACCACCACCACCACCACCATCCCCGCCTCTCTCCGCTGACGGACGACTTTCATTTTGCCATGGCGAGCAGCCCCATGGCTGCCAGAAGGGCCTCGTAGAGTGGAATTTTGTTGCGCGCAGAAGAAATGAACATCACTCGTATATGAGCAGCTGGCACCACGTATCGCTTTAGTGAGCAGCATTTGTGATAACACTGAACAGGTAAACCCGTAATACAGTGTAGTGGACGCCAAAGAAGGTAGATATTTTAAATAATTTAATAGCAGGCACCTCAATTAAACTGAAGCTTGATATTTTGTTATTAAGTAACATAAGGCTCTACTGAAAAGAGTGAGATATGGAAATTAAGACTAAATAAACGTAAACATGGTCCGTAGTAGGCTGTAATGCGATGTTTATTTAATCGTGCGATTAGCTAATTTCAACTAACCATCTGGAGGCTGTGGATTCTCACAAACACAAAATTTTAATTACGACTAAGCTATTAAGTAATGCAAAGCTCTACAGAAAAGAGTAGGAGATGGAAATTACGTAATTTTATTCGTTAGGCACGAATGTATATACGAAGACTTTAATTTTGGCATACCTCTTTTCTGTTCGTAATTACTAATTTTCACCAAGATGGTTATGTCCTTTAGAATGGTTCTGTTGCCTCGAGATGCCATGAGACTAGACATACCCGCTGCAAAGCGCTTGGCTGATAGGACCAATCGTTTTCCACAGAGCTCTTTTGTAAAAGTGACCAAGTTTTGCCCGTGACTTTCATTTACTGTGGCAGTACGAAAGTAATGCTATCCAGTGTAGTGTGCTGTTCTCTTGCTGTGAAAGTTTAAATATGACCCAGTAGGATATTCATCTCACGTCGGTCATTATTTGTCTCATGTAAAGCGCGGTAGTCACTGTCTACTACAATGGACCTCGTGCTGAATAGCATGTTGGAAAAAATCTTCTTCCGAAAGCTCAGGCACCCGAACGAGTAGCACAAGCCCCCAATATGTATTGGGACGCTTAAGTTCGTAAATTTCCTTCGTAATCAACGCAACGAAAAATCAGCTCACAGTATGGAAATGCTTCCACCTTCGGTTTAGGTTAAACGCTGTAATGTTCCACGGTCCGGCCGTGGTGGTCGAGCGGTTCTGGCGCTACAGTCTGGAACAGCACGACCGCCACGGTCGCAGGTTCGAATCCTGCTTCGGGCATGGATGTGTGTGTTGTCCTTAGATTAGTTAGGTTGAAGTAGTTCTAAGTTATAGGGGACTGATGACCTCAGAAGTTAAGTTCCAGAGTGCTCAGAGCCATTTGAACCATTTTTTTGTTCCACGGTCGCTTATCGCTGTTAGCTATTTTCTCTCCCGCTCATCGCAAGTTAGTAGGACGTTTTCAAATTTCGTAATACTCTGTAGACTGTTACCTGTCCTAGCTTGTGAAACCCGATGATCAATAGCAATCAATTCTTTTCTTCTGCATTTAGTGAACATAATTATTGTCCTCAGTAAATGTAAATCTTCTATCACGTGTTTTGATTATCGAGTCGAATATGAGTTCTTATGAATGTTTTACTTTCTTATGAATGTGTTACTTCCCTTCCTGTTTACTCACGACACCGTGACGGATTTTGATTCATCGATCTAAGATGTACAGGTTAATTAAGTACAACGCAGAACGATATCTGCTTCATTGTTATTGCTTAATTCGCAATAAGTTACAACACGGAACGAAATCTGTTTCCTTGTGAGTGCTACACTCTCTTTAAAAACGATTACATGTGGTTGTTAATAGGAATCTAGCGACTACTTTGCGCCTGTACAAACGAATGAGAAGGCAGACTAAACTGAATATGAACTTCTTAACTTTTAAAATCCCACAGCAGTGAATGCATAGTCACTAATGACACCTGCCTAGTAATCTAAGGAACTGTCATTTAATAGACGAATAAATGGAACATAAACAAGAAACATGTAACACGTGCACAAATGTAATAATAACACAAGAAACCATAACTATGGGCAGTGTTGGATTCATTTCAATCACCTGCAGTGAAACCAAGCAACTCAAAATAAAGCTCATGGACACGTTTTTCAAATATCACTACTATTACAATCTTCTGCTAACAGGCTTAAATTACTTTATCTCAGAACAGGTCTCAGGTTGTAGCCTCACGGTCACCATGTATTAACATTTAACATTAATACATATAGCTATTACAATATCTGCACTTTTTTCTTCACATGTTCTGCGACTTGTCTGCTGAAAAACATAAATGTAACTCATGTGAGAGAGCATTAGCTTCATTTTTTGGTCTGTTGCGTATACAAAGAAACGTAAATAACCACTGTGTTCATTAGGAATATCTGTCTTCTTGTAGCGGATTCAGTTTCAGTCTTTGCTGTGTCTAGCTGGCTCTTGTAAAGAAGACTCACTCTAGGTTTTTGATAAAGTTTGACACTCTATCTGTAAAGTGCTTTCCTCTAAACCGGAAGGTAGTGGAATCGAATCTCGGTCGGACCACAAAATACTACAGTCTGTGTTTCAAACTGGTGTCACTTCTCAGTGATGTGAAAAAACGGCCGGAACAATACATGTTTCAGATTACTCTTAAGATATAGGTCCCCTTCCGTAATAGGACTGTGGGGATAGGTTAGACATACTCAAGTCTCCAAAGTGGCGACCAAGAGAAAGTCTTGTACCATACGACTGAGTCGCACGGATTTATTATGACACCATGTTATCTGTTACAATACAAACAACTAGTGCAACAAAAAGAGGATGGTTTCGTTTGACTGCATTATCAGTGTGTTGATTCTGATGTTATCTCGCACTTCGCAACGTCTTTTGTACACTCTGGCGAACCATCTCTGACGTTAGCAGACAAAACAAATATCAGTAAGAGAGAATGTAAGTATTTCGTGTTAGTGGCGCCAAAATTTTCCAAAAATTTGGAACCTATAGCCCTGGACATACAATTCTTACACAGTAATGACTACTATGGATTTAGTAATTTAACAGTACTAAGCTACAGTTGATGAAGACGAGTTGTGGGAATTTGTGATTTAATTCAGGATTTAATTTTTCTACTTTTGGTCAGGTATGAACATTTGGAAGTTCTTCAAGATGGCCATTCTTCTGTAATGTGCGCAATGCTTGAGGGTCGTTATCTAATATAGCACTGTGAGCTTTCTCGCCCACACGTTTAGCTACTACACTTGCTGAATCCGAAACAGTCAATGCGGTCTTGGTACCGGCTTCCAAAATTTCTGCCCGTTAATTCTAGATACACTGCCTGACTATAGAGTGAAGCACCCGGAAAGGGGGAAGAAACTAAACGAAAATTCACAGTTGGAGAGAGTACGTTATTTAATGATCATCATCAATTAATTAATTGTTCGCCCCCGGTAGCTTAGTGGTCAGCGCGACAGAATGTCAGTTCTAAGGGCCATGGTTCGATTCCCGGCAGGCTCAGAGATTTTTTTCCGCTCAGGGACTGGGTGTTGTGTTGCCCTTCTCATCATCATTTCATCCCCATCGACGCGCAAGAAACCGAAGTGGCGTGAAATCGAAAGACTTGCACCCGGCGAACTGTCTACCCGACGGGAGGGGAGGCCCTAGTCACACGACATTTTATATTTATCTGTTAACTCATTCGTTTCTTAAGTAACTGAACCTTCTACTAGAAGTCTCCACCCGCAGCGACAGTCAACTCTTCTTAACATAATATGAAGAGGTGGGCTGATAACCTTCTTCTCTTGATCCCAGCATATTCTTCCTGCTCTCGGCTCGCTGAGTGCAGTGATTCGGCTGGGAAGAGTGTCATAACTCATTGTATCCTGTCCTGAAGAACGCTGCGCCGCACCAGTTGACGCCCGATGTGGTCCTACACATACTCTATCCGTGACGTATCTGGGGAACCTGTGTCCAAGAGGGTACCTCAGCATCACGCAGACAGCTCACAGAGACCCGTGACACCCGTCGACGATCATTGTCTGTTCGAAATACGACCACGGTACTCTCGCATAACCACTCGTGAGGATGCACGACGCCTGTGACGCAAAGTTGAGCCGTCGATCATTGCCAGCCACGACCTAAAACCAGACCCGATTACTCCACACACTATCACGCCAGGACTAACACCCCTGCGCCTATCCAAAACACTGAAATAATGGCATCTCTCCCCGGATCGTCACCGTGTTAGCGGACGATGGCCATCCGGCTTAATGCAGGATGGTGATTCATCGCTGAACACAGTGCGACTCCGTTCATCAGCAGACCATTCCGCCTAGTCACTGCACTACCTGAAACGCAGTCGTTTGTTTTGTGGTGTTAATGGATGCCTACGCCAGGGACGGTAATTCCCTACTCAGGTTGCTGCTATACGTCGACCAATTGTGTGAGACGACACATAAAGTTGCACGGAATCCTTTACTTGTTCTTTGTGAAGTGGTTACGAAAGCTTGGTGCACAATATGGCGATCCTTCTATACGATGGTCAGATATTATCGATCAGAACGCTGCCTAGCTTCAGGACAGTGTCACACAAAAATGGGGCACAAATGTGGATACTGCTTGATTGGTCCATTAGCCAATGGAGACGCACAATGATACTATGCTCAGACTAATTCCGTTGTTGATAATGCTAGCTCGAGTTTGCAGTATTTCCCTCCCCGTCACAATGGTCACTCAACATCTGATGCTGTCCGCGCTACTTTTGTACCCTACCAGACCTGATAACAACAAGTACACACGTACAACACTAGTGCCCTCTGGCGGTCCTTCTACATGTCACAGAGAATTGCAACTCAAGTCATTTACAAACCAGCCTATGCTACCTACGCGAAGAAGTTACATTGTATTCTTACCATGTCTGCTGCATACTTCATTCATTTTCTCAGGAAGTGCACTACTTGTTGCATTGACTGCATACCGCTTTATAAATCCATTACTCTCTAAAGCAAGTGTTGACAGACGTCACAGCTGCAAAATGCTAACACGAGTTCTTTAGAGACGAATGGAAAAACTGTTAGAAGCCGACCTCGAAGAAGATCAGTCTGGATTCCATAGAAATGTTGGAACACGTGAGGTAATACAAACCCTACGACTTACTTTAGAAACTAGATTAACATTTCTAGCAATTGTAGGCTTAGAGAAAGAAACTAGATTAACGTTTCTAGCATTTGTAGACTTAGTGAAAGTTTTTGACAATGTTAACTGGAATACTCTCTCTCAAATTCTGAAGGTGCCAGGGGTAAAATACAGGGAGCGAACGGCTATTTACAATTTATACAGGAACCAGATGGCAGTTGTAAGAGTGGAGGGACATGAAAGGGAAGCAGTGGTTGGGAAGGGAATGAGACAGAGTTGAAGCTTCTCCCCGATGTTATTCAATCTGTATATTGAGCAAGCAGTAAGGGAAAGAAAAGAAAAATTCGGAGTAGGTATTAAAATCCATGGAGAAAAAATAAAAACTTTGCGGTCCGCCGATGACATTGTAATTCTGACTGAGACAGCAAAGGCTTGGAAGATCAGTTGAACGGAATAGACAGTGTCTTGAAAGGAGGATACAAGATGAACATCAGCAAAAGCAAAACGAGGATAATGGAATGTAGTCGAATAAAGTCGGGTGATGCTGAGGGAGTTAGATTAGGAAATGGGACACCTGGCCGGCCGAAGTGGCCGTGCAGTTCTAGGCGCTATAGTCTGGAACCGCGAGACCGCTACGGTCGCAGGTTCGAATCCTGCCTCTGGCATGGATGTGCGTGATGTCCTTAGGTTAGTTAGGTTTAACTAGTTCTAAGTTCTAGGGGACTAATGACCTCAGAAGTTGAGTCCCATAGTACTCAGAGGCATTTGAACCATTTTTTTAAGACAATTGAAGTAGTAAAGGAATTTTGCTATTTGGGGAGCAAAATAACTGGTGGTGGTCGAAGTAGAGAGGATATAAAATGTAGACTGTAAATGGCAAGGAAAGCGTTTCTGAAGAAGAGAAATTTGTTAACATCGAGTATGGATTTAAGAGTCAGGAAGTCGTTTCGGAAAGTATTTGTATGGAGTGTAGTCATGTATGGAAGTCAAACATGGACGATACATAGTTTGGACAAGAAGAGAATAGAAGCTTTCGAAATGTGGTGCTACAGAAGAATGCTGAAAATTAGATGGGTAGATCACATAACTAATGAGGAGGTACTGAGTAGAATTGGCGAGAAGAGGAGTTTGTGGCACAACTTGACCAGAAGAAGGGATCGGTTGGTAGGATATGTTCTGAGGCATCAAGGGATCACCAATTTAGTATTGGAGGGCAGAGTGGAGGGTAAAAATCGTAGAGAAGGACCAAGAGATGAATACACTAAACAGATTCAGAGGGATGTAGGTTGCAGTTGGTACTGGGAGATGAAGAAGCTTGCACAGGATAGAATAGCATGGAGAGCTGCATCAGGCCAGTCTCAGGACTGAAGACCACAACAACAACAACTCTCTAAACTCTGTGTATAGACCAGCAACACGTCAGTGGAAATCAGTGAGCATAGTCGTGTCATCACACGCCTATTCTAGTGCTGTAGTACTATTGTATGTGAAAAACCTCAGTCACTGTCGTAAACTGCCGCGAGCCACAATGCGTTAATCGGGAATCCCATCAGTTAAAGCATATGCTGAAAGTGTAGGCTGCACCATAGCGCCACATTTCACTCACTATTTCACTGCCGGACAACAGAAACAAGGCCGGCCGCGGTGGTGTCGCGGTTAAGGCGCTCAGTCCGGAACCGCGCGACTGCTACGGTCGCCGGTTAGAATCCTGCCTCGGATATGGATGAGTGTGATGTCCTTAGGTTAGTTAGGTTTAAGTAGTTCTAAGTTCTAGGGGACTGATGACCACAGATGTTAAGTCCCATAGTGCTCAGACACATTTGAACCATTTGAACAGAAACAGGTGGGTGCTGTACCGCCGAAAGCAAATTCCTCGCACACGCCTATAGTAACTCTGCTTCATATGTCACCGAATCTGGAGGTTATTACAGGAGCAGGCACACTGTCAATCGACGAACGAAGATGGAAGGAGATCATTTGAATTGATTCACACAAGCTGGACACTATTCAGGTATGCGACTAAGATATTCACGTGTAAGAGATTTTTACTTATACCTCCGAACTGTAAGGGGCGTTTCACAATTTTCATTACGGGCTTCTACACATTGTAGACTGAACGTAGTAAAGTTCCAATAAGGCAACCAAGACCCGAAATGTACCGTTTGGAAATAAAATGCGTCAGCAGATCGGATCACTGTCAAATCTCCTGCCTCACGATACGGTACGTTACGACAGAGCTGCACAAGGCTTCACGTCGGAGCTCATTGTCCCCGTTATGTGCTGCCCGTGATGCGAAAGATGCGAATGTGACCTGATCTTCAAACTCGATTTACACTTAAACTAATATTTCCGGACATGCATTCCCTATGAACATTTCATGTACTTATTTCTCTCCACAATCCGTAGAACCCCTCTGTAGGAATTGTAAAATACCACATACAGTCTCGTACAGTAGGAACACGCAAATACGTTTTCTCATCTGCAGGAACCGCCGAGTCCATCACAGCCGACTTGTGACAGAATTTAGTGATAAACAATCAACAACCACGATGATATTTATTCCGAGCCATGATCTCAATCCTGTTGGGTGACCGAGCGGTTCTGGGCGCTCCAGCCTGGAACCGCGCGACCGCTACGTTCTCAGGTTCGAATCCTGCCTCGGGCATGGGTGTGTGTGATGTCCTTAGGTTAGTTAGGTTTAAGTAGTTCTAAGTTCTAGGGGACTGGTGACTTCAGATGTTAAGTCCCATAGTGCTCAGAGCCATTTGAACCATTTTGTTGAAAAAATATAGTCCCGCATTCTGTGAAATTAGAGTGCCTTGAACAACATTCAAATCTACTTCCGTGAACTGTGGACGATGGTTGGGCAGTTAGAGATCAACATTTATCGGTGGTCTAGGTGCAACGTGTTTGGTTAGTCGAAACGCGCCATTACTTAATATTGAACAAAAATCATCACCAATGACAGCCGAAGACTTCCCCCTAAGACGACACCCTAATTCTTCCAACGGCGATGTCAAAGAGGACGGAAGATGAGACTGAAGTTCAGGGTACTCTCTTGCCCTCGGGATGGTAAACTGCTCCTAAGGCCAGAACAATCAGCAATGATGAACGGCATTATGATGCAGGAGGCAACGGAAAGCACTAATTAAAGACACATAGTGTATATCCAAAGGTCACTTGGTCTGTAATTGAAAAAGTGTCATAATGTTCTCTAAATTGGGAAAATATTCTGTACTATCCACCATTCGGATCTCTAAGAGGGGACTACCAATGAGGAAGTGACCAAGAGAAACAGAATGAATAACAATCGAAATGATAACGTTCCACGAGCCGCAGAGAGTCAGAAGTTGCAAGGTGGTAAGGAAGTTAGAAAATCTGAAAAGGGAAATACTATGGCCCAATCTAGCTGCAGTGGGGGGGGGTCAGTGAAATGGAGAAAGAAGACCAGATGAGTATAGGCTAATATCAATAGCGACAAAGAGCGGTCTAACGGAATAGGATTCGTTATAATAGGAAGGTAGGGCAAAGAGTTACTATGAGCAGTTCAGCGATAGGAATGTTCTCGTCAGAATCGACAACAAACCAACATTGACAACATAGTTCAGGTATATATACAGATTTCACAAGCTGAAGATGAAGAGACGTAGATAGTATATGATGACATAGAATGGGTAATTCAGTACCCAAACGAAAATGAAGATCTAATAAACATGGGGGGGCTGGAACGTTGGTGAAGTAGAAAGGAGAGAAGAAAGTGTTACAATATCGCCATGTACTAGAAATGATAGAAAAGAAAGATTAATTGTGTGCTGCAATAAATTTCAGCAAGTAACAGTAAATACTCTGTCAGAAAAGGAGGAGGTGTACTTGGAAAAGGCCGGGATGGACGGGAAGATTTCAGTTAGATTGGATCATGGTCAGGCAGAGATTCCGAAATCAGATGCTCGATTGTAAGTCCTATCGAGGAGCATGTATAGGTTAGATCACAATTTAATAGTGGTGAAGAAAAGGCTGTATGCTGAACTGTAAGAGAATTGTCAGAAGAATCAGTGCGCAATGAAGGGGGGAACAGAAGTACAAAGGAATGAAGAAGTACGCTTGTAGCTCTCTGACACTGTAGACACTGTGCGAAGGAATATCTCAGCAGGAATTTCAGTTGAAGAGGATTGGACATCATTAAAAAGGGAAACCGTAGAAACTGGAAAGGAAAATACCGGAACAAAGAAGGTAATTGCGAAGAAACCGTGGGTAACTGATGAAAGACTTCAGCTGATTAATGAAAAAAGCGAGTATAGGAATGTTCAGAGAAATTCAGAAACACAGAAATACAAGCCACTTAGGACAGAGATAAACAGGAAGTCCAGGAAAACTAAAGCGAAATGGCTGCACGAAAAATGTGAAGAAATCGGAAGGGAAATGATTTTCGGAAGGACTGACTCAGTATATGGAAAAGTCGAAACAATCATCGGTGAAATTAAAAGATAGGGCGATAACATTAAGAGTTCAATTCCAATTTCACTGTGAAATGCGGAGATGAGAATAGATATGTGGAAAGGGTGTACTGATGACATCAAATGAGGCAGAAGGGATAGACAGCACTCAGTCAGATTTTCTAAAATCATTTGGGCATGTGGTAACAAACCGACTATTCACGTTAGTGTGTGAAATGTATGAGTCTATAGACAAACCATTTAACTTTCGGAAAAACATCATGCACAGTGTTCCGGGAATTTCAACAGCTGACAGGTGCGACAGTTATCGCACAATCACCTTAACAGCTCATGTTCCCATGTTGTTTACGGGAATAATATACAGAAGAATGGGAATAAAAGTAGGATGTGTTAGATGATGTTCAACTTGGCCTTAGAAAAGGTGAAGGTATTTCGGAAGTTGCCTTGATAAGGAAAACCTGATCGAAAAGAAAACCAAGACATACTCATTGGATTTGTTGACCTGGAAAAAGCTTTCGCCAGTGTAAAATGGTACCAGATGATTGAAATTCTGAGATAAATACGGGTAAGCTGTAGGGAAAGTCTGATAATATAGAAAATGTACAAGAGCCAAGGAGGAATAGTACGAGTAGACAACAAAAAACCAAGTGCTCGGATTAAAATGGATGTACGACAGAGCTCTATTGTTTCTCCGCTACTGTTCTGTCAATAAATCGGAGAAACAATGATGGATAAAAGAAAAGTTCAAAGTGAAATTAAAATCCAAGCTGAAAGGACATCCATGGTACGACGTCACTGATGACGTTGCTGTACTCAGTGAGAGTGGACAAGAATTACAGGATCTGCTGAATGAAACGAACAGTGTAACGACTACATTACATGGATTGACAGTAAATCGGAGATAGTAATGAGCAGTAGCAGAAATGAGAACAACCTGAAACTTTCCATCAAGATTTGTGATCATGAAGGAGATAAAGTTAAAGAATTCTGCTATCTCGGTAGCAAAATAACCCATGACGTCGGAGTGAGGAGGTAAAAAGCAGACTAGAGCTGGCGATAGGGCATTCCTGGCCAAGAGAAGTCTACTAGTATCAGACATAGGCCTCTATTACAAGCAGAAATTTCTGGAACGTGCGTTTGGAACACAGCATTGAATGATAGTGAGACAAAGACTGTGGGAAAACTGGAACGGAAGAGAATTGAACCATTTGAGACGTTTAATATTAGGTTGACTGTTAAGGTAAGGAATATGTAGGTTTTCCGGAGCATCGGCGAGGAAAGGAATATATGGAAAACACTGAGTGTAAAAAAGGACAAGATGGCAGGGAATCTGTTAAGACAACAGAGACTGGAATATACCCAGTAAATAACTGTGTAGGCTGCAAGAGCTACTCTGAGATGAAGAGGATGGCACAGGAGAGGAATTTGTGGAGGGCTGCATCAAACCAGTCGGAAGAGTAGTACCTCAAAAAAAAAAAAAAAAAAAATAAATAAATAAATGCAACTACATACCTCCGCCGTTATTGGGTTATTGGTTATCTATTTCTTCGTTGGTGTTTTAACAATTACGTTGCCAGATCATATCAGTTTTACATATTCACGTCTTAAAATTTCCGATTCATTGATCACCTTCGGATGCAAAATACGGCATGCTGTATGGCATGTAAATCCACAGGAAAGGAAAGCTATCCGTAACTAAAGAAGCTTCGACTGGAATATCGTTTACGTTTTCTGTGTTGGATTCTTTCATAGTTGAAGATGACAGGAAGAAGGATCAGTTACGAAAGATAGCCCAAAAACTAATACACTGTTGCGATAGTTCCGTAAGCAATTACGAATATAATGCTGAGATCTGTTATTGAATACGAAAGCAGGAATTGCATTAGAATTGAAAACCACTGAATACAAAGGGACGAATTTAAAGCCAACAGTCAGTTAACATAGTTGCCACTGAATAAGATCACCGTCGCCTAAGTTAAAACAAGCAACACTTCAGGTAGTACTTCAGGCTGCTTCCTCAGCCTGAAAAATATTTGAACTGTTATTGGATTTAGATTTGTTTTACTAACGATATGGTTGGAAACGCAGAGAATTTTAGTGAAAAATTTGTATAAAGTTTGCTAATTATATGAAAAAGCCAGTGAACGAAAACATATGTACTCCTCATGAATCGCGTTACATATGAACAAAACTCGTTATAGTCCAAACTATACAGAACACCAAGAAAAGGTCGTATATTAGATACAAATGGTTCAAATGGCTCTGAGCACTATGGTACTTAACATCTGAGGTCATCAGTGCCCTAGAACTTAGAACTAATTAAACCCAAGGACGTCACACACATCCATGCCCGAGGCAGGATTCGAACCTGCGACCGTAGCGGTCGCGCGGTTCCAGACTGAAGCGCCTAGAACCGCATGGATATATTAGATACAGGCATAGCTGTGTAATATACACAGAACCGCTGAACAAACTGGTGTAGATACGCATGCGTATTCAAATGGAGACATATGTAAACAGGCAGAATACGGTGCTGCAGTCGGTGACGCCTGTGTATAACAACAAGATGTGGAAAGTTGTTAAATCACTTACTGCTGCTACAGTGGCAGGTCATGAAGATTTTAATGAGTCTGAAAGTGGTGTTACAATAGGCGCACGAGCGATGGGTAGCAGTGAAGTGGGGATTTTCCCGTGCGACCATTTCACGAGTGTACCGTGAATATCCGGAATCGGGTAAAACATAAAATCTCTGACATCGCTGCAGCCGGAAAAAGATCCAGCAAAAACAGGACCACGCGCGACGGAAACATTCAACGTGACGGAAGTATAACCCTTCCGCAAATTGCTGCAGATTTCAGTGCTGGGCCATCAACAAGTGTCAGCGTGCGAATCATTCAACGAAACATAATCGATATGAGCTTTCGGTTCCGAAGGCCCACTCTTCCGAAGGCCCACTCTTGTACCCTTGATTGCACGACACAAAGCTTTGTGCCTCGCCTGGGCTCGTCAGCACCGACAATGGAAGGTTGATGTCTGTAAATATGTAGCCTGGTCGTACTAGTCTCGTTTTAAATTGTATCGAGCGGTTGGACGTGTACGGGTATGGAGACAACCTCATGAATGAATGGACCCTGCATGTCACCAGGGGACTGTTCAAGCTGGTGGAGGTTTTATAATGATGTGGGGCGTATGCAGTTGCAGTGATATGGGACCACTGAGACGTGTAGATACGACTCTGGCGGTTGACACGGACGTAAGCAACCTGTTTGATCACCTGCATCCATTCATGTCCTTTGCGAATTCCAACGGACTTTGGCAATACCAGGAGGACAATGCGACATCTCACCGTCCACATTTGCTACGAAGTGGCTCTTCCGAGATTACACACTTCCGCTGGCCACCAAACTCTCCATACATTAACATTACTGAACATATCTGCGATTACTTGCAAACGCGCTGTTCAGAATAGATCTCCGCCCCTCGTACTTTTACGGATTTATAGACAGCCCTGCAGGATTCATAGTGTTAGTGCCCTTCAGCACTACTTCAGACATTAGTCAATTCCGTGCCACGTCGTGTTACGGCGCACTATCCGACAATAGGGAGGTGCACTAATTTCTTTGGCTCTTCAGTGTAAAAATGTATCTAGACAGAGAAGATCTTTTTCTATTCATGTCAGAAGCATCAGACACTGAAACACAGGGCTCGATTCACAGATCACATGAAACAAGATTTTTAAAATAAACGGGTACAGGTGTAAGAACTTGGAAGATTTTTCTATGGACGAGCAATAGAGGAGTTTCTCACGAGTATTTGAAGTTGTCTGAGGCAGGTCCAGGTCACAGAATGCGGGAAACAACCGGCAGCAGAGCAAGTGCTCCACGGTTCGTGGGTTTTCGATATTACATCTCCCTGATCCACAGTTTAGGCGACTGAGAAATCGCCACGTAGTTCTATTGGTGGCTAGCAGTTAGATTTGAAGATGAGTGAGGTCACTGTGGATCGTTTAAGGCTCTTGTCTTCCTTATTTGCATTCCTTTTTTTGGATGGTGTCATTGGCAAGATCCTCGCCTCTCTAGACGGTAGGGGCACAATCATGTCATGGATAGCTATTGTGCCATTTAGACCTCTTTCTCGTGAACAGACAGGGTATGAGTACCGTACCGAAAATTTACAGACTACCTTCTTCCAGTTGTAACTTACGGCTTCGTCTTATAGTCTTGTTTAATGGAAATACCCCTTTTACGTCAAGATGTGATCAACTGCGACACTTGAATAATGTTTACATGGTGTTGCACCTGATCTTTCCATGTACACAAAATGCAGAGTTTACGTTTTGCCTGTCTGTAATTAATATAGATTGCACATAATTCGGTTTCATACGGTTTCGGTGACGTTTATTGTATCTGCAACGGATATCTAAGTTCTCTAACGTATCAGTTGCCAAAACATAAACATTTATATAAATGATACTCCTGGTGTGTCTGGACGCGGATGGTCATCAGTATTGATGTCAAAGAGAAGAGAAGAAAATACTCTTCGATCTGTAAATTGTTTTTCAGTCGTAGTCATCTGTTGCGTTAACGTTGAAAGTGTTTAAATACCATTTTGTTTCCAACTAATGTTTCGTTGAGTTTACTGAAGCCGTAATGTTCGGTGAACCCTTAGATGTTTTTTATCAATATGACCAACCATCTAATAAGCAGCGGTTAACTCGATGAAAGCTACACATTCGTTACAGTGTTTCGTATCCATCCCGTTACATACATGGCTTGATTAAGAATCTGAGTATTTTTCTGACGAGAAACTTATCGATAAATTGAAGCTGGTTTCAACCAATGTTTTAGTCAAGTGGTCAACATAATTTCACAGATTTTATACAAACGTCACAAAGTCTCATACTAGCCTTGGTTAACGGCGCAAATGGGTGTTTATTTCTTGTCTTTCGCTGCTTGTACCTTACAATATTTGAAGGGATGGGGCAAAGACAGATGATAGATAAATCTGGTATCCTGTAAGCTGCACACAGAAAAATATACTTCCAACGCCCAGCGCCCAGTGCATATTTCATTGTGTGCAGTTTACAGGGCTCTAAATTTTTTCACCATCTATCTTTGTCGCACCACATCAAGTATAGCAAGGTACGTATTTTAGAATCCCATGCTGTTTGGTATGAGGAGATAACGATTTACATTTGATCTCAGAATATTTTCTAAGATTCTACAATAAACGGATATCAAGGATATTGGATGTAAGTTATATGGTTCACTTCTGATACGCTTCTTGTATATGGAGGAGACCTATGCTTCCTTCCAACCAGTGGGCAAGGTCTTTTTTCTGTTCGAGGGATTTATTATAAACTGTGGTTAAAAGGGGGCTTACTCAGACGGAAATATGGTATAGACTCTACTAGGGATTCTAGTGGATGCTGAAACTGTTAAATCTTAGGGCTTTCAGCTGTTTCTCAACACCACTGACGCTAATATCTCTATCATTTCTCTTTGCAGTGGCGCGACAATTACGTAGGGGCAATACCACTGGATAATTCTACAGATGCCGGCCGGGGTGGCCGAGCGGGTAAAGGCGCTACAGTCTGGAACCGCACGACCACTACGGTCGCAGGTTCGAATCCTGCCTCGGGCATGGATGTGTGTAATGTCCTTAGGTTAGTTAGGTTTAAGTAGTTCTAAGTTCTAGGGGACTTATGACCACAGCAGTTGAGTCCCATAGTGCTCAGAGCCATTTGAACCATTTGAACCAATTCTACAGATTTCTGTCGTTATTGTGAAGTGGAAGACAAATAATCATAATAAAGGTATACTAAAAGAACAGAGTATTCATGACAACATTCGTAACATCACATCTTACATGACACAACAACAAAGAACATTGAAGGTGACAAAGCATAACAATTTTTGATATTAGGACAGAGTATGCACTGTAATGTTACCGATAAAAATGCCACTAAAGGGGATTCACTAAATCCGGTTTTCTGAAATTCGTACACCAAAGAAGATGAAGTAAATAGTTTAGAATTTGAATGAAGAATTTTTGCTAACATGAGTAACTTACAAGTAGATATCTTCAGTGTAGCGAAACGACTCAAATCACTTAATAAAGGCAAGTCTTCCGATACATTCTGTATACAAATTAGGTTCCTTTCAGAGGATACTGATGTAACAGCTCCATACTTAGCTATCATCTGCTCGCTCGACGTAAGATCCGTACCGAAAACGGGAAAGTTACACAGCTCACAACAATACTCCAGAAAAGAAATAGGAGTAACCCGCTGAACACAGATGAATGTCGCGGATATAGATACACAGTAGGATACTGGACTATATACTGTGTTCAAACATTGTAAATTTGAGTTGGTAGAGCACTTGCCCACGAAAGGCAAAGGTCCCGACTTCGAGTCGCGGTCCGGCACACAGTGTTAATCTTTCATTCTAGGATTATAAATTTCCTCGAACATAACGATCTGTTGTCAAATAGTCGAGACGGATTGAGAAAATGTCGTTCATGTGAAACCCAACAAGCTCTATACTTGCACGATGTAATGAGTGCTATCGACAGCCGATCTCAAAGTGATTCCATGTTTCTAAATTTCCAGGCGGCTTTCGACATCGTTTCTCACAAGCAGCTTCTAATCATACCTACGGAGTATCCTCTCAGTTGTGGCAGCTGGGCCGGCCGCGGTGGTCTAGCGGTTCTACGCGCTCAGTCAAGAACCGCGCGACTGCTACGGTCGCAGGTTCGAATCCTGCCTCGGGCATTGATGTGTGTGATGTACTTAGGTTAGTTAGGTTTAAGTAGTTCTAAGTTCTAGGGGACTTATGACCACAGATGTTGAGTCCCATAGTGCTCAGAGCCATTTGAACCATTTTTGTGGCAGCTGGATTCGTGGTTTCCTGTCAGAGATATCACAGTCTGTAGTAACTGCCAGAGAGTCATCAGCTAAAACGTAAGTGTATTCTGACTTTTCCCATGGAAGTGAAATAGGCCCTCTGCTGCCAGCAATCTGCACAAATGATTAAGGAGACAGTCTGAGCAGCCCTCTTAGACAGTTTGAAGATGATGCTGTCATTTATTGTTTGGTAAAGTCACCAAAATGCCAAAACCAATTGCAAAATGATTTAGAAGAGATATCAGCACTGAGAGAAAAGTGGAAACTGACTCTAAATAAAGTGTGTCTTCGTCCACATGATTACTGAAAGGAATCCATTAAATTTCGGTTACACGATAAACTACACAATTCCAAATGCTGTCAAATCAGTTAATTATTTATGGATAAGAGTTTAGAAATATTTTAACTGGACCGACCACATAGGTAATGTTGTGGGTAAGGAAAACGAAAGACTGTTTTGTCCTCAGAACAGTAGATGTAACAGTTCTACTGCAGAGATAACCTACACTACGCTTGTTCGTCCTCGTCTACAGTACTGCTATGCGGTATGGGATCCTTACCAGGCAGGACTGACGGAGGACATCGAAAAAGTCCAAAGAAAGGCGGCTAGTTATGTGTCATAGCGAAATACTGGAGAGAGTGTCACGGATATGATAACGCGAGTTGGGGTAGAAATCACGAAATCAGAGGAGTTCTTCACTGCGGTGAGATCTCTTCAAGAAATTCCAATCTCCACCTTCATCCCTCTATTGCGAAAATGTTTCGATGGCGCCCGCTTACATGGGGAGAGACGATCAGCGTAATAAGAGAAATCAGAGATCGTATGTAAAGACTTAGGTTGTAACCTCCCCCTTACTATTCGGCCTATCCTGCTTGCGATGTAAAATATGACCGTGGGTCGCATGTATGCCTAATGGATTTTTACTAATTGGATAAAGCTATCTTTCCCGAAGAAATAATACCGATAAGTAGGAGGAAAGTGTTCAACAGACTCATCAGATGGAAAAGTCTACTAAAAATGAAAAGTAATTAAATCGAACAGGGTTATAATAGGGAAGAAAGAAAGTTATTTTGTGCATTCACTCACGATCAACTCTGGACAGAAAAGGGGTACCACTGATCATGTATCCAAAAGTTACACTAATAAACGAAAAGGGAATAATTAACGGTCGCCAGCCCACTACGGTAATTTACATCCAAAATCCTGTACAAGATGATGGGAAAGAAAAACATATATTATTAAACACTGACGAGCCAACTGAAGGTTGTCACGTTTTTGACACTAATCTTAAGTATGTAATGATAAAGAAAACTGGGAAATCACTCTTAGGTTATGTTTGTCATTAAATTTTGAAAAAAAAAACAATCGAGTAATGATTTGAAAATATGCAATTAAACTGTATGTTAGTATTGAACTTCGTTACGTGAACAATGACTTTCAGTGTCCTCAACGTAAGTTATCAAAGCAATTTAGAAAAAAAAAGAAGTGCTGTTACATTGCAGTTACTTATTTTGCAAATTTTATTTCAAATTATGGTCCAAGCATCTGAGCTAATTGATGCAAGTAGCAAATCCTTTGGCTTTTTCCCGGAGCTTATAAGTTTCACAGTAAGAGATAGATAAATACAATGAAATGTCAACCGACCTCTGCTTAAATTTCCACATGCAGTGAAGCAATGTCCTTACGTATTAAAAGAAAGCATTTGTTGTTGTTATTGTTGTTGTGGTCTTCAGTCCTGAGACTGGTTCGATGCAGCTCTCCATGCTACTCTATCCTGTGCAAGCTTTTTCATCTCCCAGTACCTACTGCAACCTACATCCTTCTAGAAAGCATTTAAATTACAAATATTTACATACAATTAAACAAAAAATTATATATCGGTAGCAGGTGCCATGCATCCTGCATTTTCGGTGTTACAAGATGTTCTCCCTTCCCTCGCGTTGTTTAAGAGCGGAACGGTAGAGAAACACAGTGAAAGTGGTTTGCTGAAACCTCTGCCAGCCACTTAATTATGACCTGCAGAGTAATCACGTAGATGTAGATACGCATCGTAAATGAAGGAAATGTGGGATATAAACGTTAAAATAAGTACAGTGTCACATGCGTATGTAAGAGGGAATATCGTAGGGCGTTACGTAGACAATTGGTGGGGTTCTTTCTCTTCTTCCGACAGTAGGATACTTGGTTGACGTTGGTATCTTGCATGGCAGTGCCTATGCGGATCGGTTAGGCCTACAATTAACCCACAAGGCAGAGAGTACTTCTATCCTCTGTGGTAGTCCGCATTGCTTCCCGAGCTAGCGGGCGAGCGACAAGTCGTGTCGCAGGTAGGCCGTGGCGTAGTGAGCAGAAATTTCAAGGTAGACTGGTTGGAAATTCCATGTGTTGGGTTGATTGTAAATTTCACTCTTTGCGGTATTGGTACATCCGAAACATGTTGATACTTCGAAATTTTGATGGTAAATTTTACGCCACAATGCTACCCAAATATTGTTCTTCCACTGCATTAATGACTGTTACTATGTATACGACAGACACATAATAAAAACTTCTGTTCCTATATTTGCCAATAAAATATTTACGTTCTATGTTATTGTTGATAGGTCAGCGGAATTTAGGGTAATGGGTTATCCACATTCAAAGGGGACTTAGTATGTTACTGTTATATTTGCATGTAAGTTAGGTCCACAAATGCACTTGCCTGTATTACTCTTTAACTCTTTCCCAGGTAGCCTTTTGGTTCGAATACTTTCCTAAAATTAAAATAAATAATAATTATTTGGTCTATATCGATAGAAACCTCCACAACTGCATTTCAAGTACGGTTAATACACCACGGACGGTTTCTTCCTAAACGAACATGCATGATACTGAAAGTGCACCAATAGTCCTCGTAACTAATTCCCACAAAGCTCCAGAATTTTTTGTTCCCTTTCATCGCTACGCGTATTTTTGATGACTTACTGTTTGTTAGTGCACTGTAATGAGTTTATGTTCACCACTGACATATAGTTTGCTTCTGCACGTCTAAAAATGGAATGGCATAATTTCGTTATCGATCATGTGTATAAAAAGCCACCAATAAAACGGATCGATAATTCAGTGAAAGAATGTTAATGGTAAAGGGAACAGCACAAAGGGACAGCGAAAAAGCGATTTCTAGTCCTGCCTAAACTTTCATGAGAAGATAATGCAGTTGTCAGTTTAAACCTGCCGGTTGGCAAACAGCTAGCGGTAGTATTTATTGGTAACGGCCAGGCGTGTTGCCCCCACCTACATCAGCCCTCATCCGCTCCCCTACCGCTCCCCTGTGCTCTTACTGAACTATGGCCGACGCGATTATTTCACCGGCGGCCGGTGGCTATCAGGTTATAATTATTCCGAAATCCTCGCAGAAGATTTGAGTTCCGGCTGGCATTAATTCATTATTCGCTCCCCTCCCCTTCCCTCCTTGCCCCCCCGACAGCCGCAATGTTGTGTGTTGCCAATTTTACAGTTTAGCACGGGGGAATACTTTATTAGAGGAGGGAAAATTCAATATCGATAATTGTGTTTGTCGGGATGTATTTAACGACTTGCAGCGTCAGCGGGAAGAGGCACGGTGCACCAGTTTTGGAGGGGTAGCCGGAGGTGCGGGTGGGGGTGGGGGTTGGCGAGGGGGTGGCGCCGGGCCGTGCATTCTCCCCCCCCCCCCTTACCCTGCCTAGCCGGCCTTTCTATTGATTTATTGGCGGACGGCGCACTGGGAGTCCCGTCTACCTGCCGGATCCGTAGACAGTCGTTTTGCCACCGCATAAGAAAGCCCCAGCCTTGTGATCCAATGGTCTTTTTTGCTCCAAGCATAATCTGGTTGGAAGCTCTACTCTCATGTGCAGTCTACCGCACTGCCGAAGAGTATTTCCATTGCTTCCTACGGTAACGTCAAGGGAAGATCCTGGTCGAGACCGATGAAAAACGACTTTTTGACATAATCATTTCTTAATTGCAAAATTTTTTTGTAAGTTACAACGTGTCGAATGGAACCGTATGCAGACCGAATTATAGGCAGCTACAGACACTCGATGAATTCGACCAGTATACGATTTTCTATCCAACATAGATTTACTTCGACGCTGCGCCGGTGCCAACACGCAAAATGGTAACGAGAGCTTCAAAGTGTGCATTTGGAGACTAGTAGCGATACATATTCGACGCAGGGCTCAAACTGTTGAAATAGAAGCGTATATAGCTTTAAGTGTATCCAAAAAAGGTGATTCATCTATTCTGAAGACCTCGAAAGTGACAGGAACCGTCATACGGTCGACCAACGAAAACTTCGCGAATATATCTGTCTAGAAACGCGTGCCCACAGCGCCGCAAGAAATAACTCACTTTGTTGAAACAGCACGAACTGCAAAATAACTGCACCAAATTGAGAATCCGAAATTGTCTGAGGAAGAAGAAGGATGCCTCCGCGGTCCTGAAATTGCGGATTAGTTATAAGTTTTGAAACAACGTTTTTCTGTTACTCCAAACTTTAAACACGTTTTTCTGGACCAAGTATTTTTCAGCGCACGTAGCTCTATGCGGTCTCGAACGTTTGAGCGGTTCATTTGAAGTTTTTTGAAATGAAAGACAAATATAATTAGGTGGCATTATAGAGCGCATTTTTCTTGTGCTCGAATTTTGAATAAATTTTTAAAAACTGGAAATTATAAAAACAGGCCAAGAAATAGACTTGTTATTCAAACAGCTCGAAATTTGTAGCTTCCTGGCAAACTGTGTGCCGGACCGAGACTCGAACTCTGGACCTTTGCCATTCGCAGCCAAGTGCTCTACCAACTGAGCTACCCAAGCACGACTCACGCTCCACCCACACAGCTTTACTTCTGCCTGTACCTCGTCTTCTACTTTCCAAACTTTACAGAAGAAAAAAAAAGTTCTTAGAGCACTTTCCTGTGAGAGGCAAAGGTCCCGAGTTCGAGTCTCGGTCCAGCACACACTTTTGATCTGCCAGGAAGTTTCATATCAGCGCACACTCCACTGCAGAGTGAAAATCTCGTTCAGCTCGCAATTTTTCTTTCGATGTATTTTCCAAAAGCAATTGTGATAGCTGCCCAAATTCATTCTAGCTTAAGAATTTTCAGTTTTCCATGGTTTTAGGAATAACCTCGATTCTGTACAATGCTTCTTGCAAAGCAGGAAGTGCCATGTGGTGCATACTTTGACAGAAGCTGCATACACCTTTTGAAATTTGTTATAATCATCTTAAAAAACGTAAACATACATAAATTCTTGTACACACATCAAAAAAAGTTTTCAATCACCTCAGTTGTACAGAAAATTGAAATAGAGATCAACATAAACATCATTTCTGCCCTATTTATTGCTCATCAAAACCACACATTGCATGTTGTACCACCACACAGCGAGATCTTCAGAGGCGGTGGGCCACATTGCTGTACACACCGGTACCTCTAATATCCGGTAGCACGTCCTCTTTCACTGATGCATGCCTGTATTCTTCGTAGCATACTATTCTAAAGTTCATCTAGGCACTATTGGTCCCGATTGTCCCACTCTTCAACAGCGATTTGGCGAAGATCCCTCAGAGTTGTTGGTGGGTAATGTCGTCCATAAACAGCCCATTTCAATCTATCGCAGGCATTTTAGATAGGGTTCATGTCAGGAGAACGTGCTGGCCACTCTGTTCGAGCGATGTCATTATCCTGAAGGAAGTCATTCACAAGATGTGCACGATGGGGGAGCGAATTGTCGTCCATGAAGAAGTGTGCCTCGACAATATGCTGCCGATATGGTTTCAGTATCAGTCGGAGGGTGGCATTCCCGTATCGTACAGCTGTTACGGCGCCTTCTATACCCACCAGCGGCATACGTCGGCCCCCCATAATGCCACCCCAAAATAGCAGGGAAACTCCACCTTGTTACGCTCGCTGGACCATGTGTCTAAGGCGTTCAGCCTGATCGGGTTGCCACGAAACACGTCTCCGACGATTGTCTGGTTCAAGGCATATGCGACACTAATCGATGAAGAGTACGTGATGCCAATCCCTGAGTGGTACATTCGGCATCTTGTTCGGTCCATATGTACCGCACTGCATGGTGTCATGGTTGCCAAGATGGACCTCGCCATGGACATTGGGGGGTGAAGTTGCGCATCATGCAGCCTATTGCGCATAGTTTGAGTCGTAACACGACGTCCTGTAGCTGCACGTAAAGCGTTATTCAACATTGTGGCCTTGCTGTCAGGGTACCTTCGAGCCATAATCCGTAGGTAGCGGTCATCCACTGCAGTAGTATTCCTTGGGCGGCCTGAGAGAGGCATGTCATCGACTGTTCCTGCCTCTCTGTATCTCGTTCATGTCCGAAGAACATCCTTTTGGGTCACCCCGAGACACCTGGACACTTCCCTTGTTGAGAGTCCTTCCTGCCACAAAGTAACAATGCGAACGGAATCGAGCCGCGGTATTGACCGTCTAGGCACGGTTGAACTACAGACAACACGAACCGTGTACATCCTTCTTGGTGGAATGACTGGAACTGATGGGCTGTCGGACCCACTCCGTCTAATAGGCGCTGTTCGTGCATGGTTATTTACATCTTTGGGCGGGTTTAGTGACATCGCTAAACATTCAAAGGGACTGTGTCTGTGGTACAATATGCACAGTCAACATCTATCCTAAGGAGTTCTGGGAATCGGGGTGATGCAAAATATTTTCTGATGCGTGTATAATAAAGCACTAAAACGGTTATTCTAATAAACGCAACCCGGGCATGAAAAAATATTCTGAACCTCATCCACTTCATGGTAGCATCAGTTCGACAGTGAATGCAGAGTGCGCTAGCCCAGTTGAAGATAGAGTGCACTACTCCAGATGAATAGAGTGTCCGCTACTCCAGATGAATAGAGAGAGAGAGCACTACTCAAGAAGAATACACATTGCACTATTCCAGATAAATCGAGAGTTTACGACTGAGGATAAATAGAGTGTGCGTTATTCAGATGAATAGTGAGTGTACTACTCCAAATGAACAGACATTGCGCTGTCCAGATGAATATAGTGTGCACTACTGTAGATGATTAGAGAGTGCACTACACGAAACTGCATGAGAACTTTCAAGGTTGCTACTTTTTGCTAACATATATTTGAAGTACTTTTAAACTAATATTGACATTAGATCACAATTTATGTTGCACAACTGTATTATTATTCAGTTCATTGGCTGATACTGGTTGGCACCACTTACTAACAATTCCTGTAGTTTTGCATGTTTGGGAGTTAATTAGAGCTGGGAGCTGATGGAAAGGGTGAAATGGGCCACACATTCCTCTGAAACCACTGCCAGCTAAACAGGACCTGGGAAGAGACGTGTCGGGTTCTCCAGGGGTAGACGTTTTTCTGCTCTGAAAGAGAGAAGGGCTTGGAAGCGGCAGTTTACAGTGCTGGAGGCTGCAGAACCCCCATTGCGTGGGCAGAGTTGGCAGGGCATTGCTCTCTGGTGGAACAGAAAAGAATTTCAGAATAACATACCTCGAGGAGGAGCGCCAGAGCGGAACAAGGAGAGAAGACGGCCTTTTAATGCTAAGGAATGCGAGGGATCACAGACGATGACTGTGAGCTACTCTCCAAAGGAATCTTCTCATGGAAAGCAATGGGACATGCTTCCTGCTGAAAAAGAGAGACACGATTTTTATTGGTGGAGATGTAGGAAGGGAAATGAAAACTCTTATAAAATCATCAAAAGAGTGCGAGCTTCAGATGACTGGCTGGCAGATTCATGGCCCTTGTAGTGGGATGTGATGTTCGATCGAGGGCACTTCCCTGCCAGGTTCGATTGAAGACAGTTCCTTCCAGGGATCGACCCAGAGACTCTGCTGGCCAGAGCCACAATGGAGAATCTAGCAGTTAAATTTTGCCAGTTGTTGCTTGGACACAGGGAGCTGGTGAAGCTCTTTCCCTGTTGATACTGTGTTTACTCGAGCGATGATTCTTTAGTTCTCTGTAGAACCTGACACATATTGGAGAATTTTGTATTGGAGAATACTTGAGTCGAGTTCCTGTTCCTGGTTAGTGACAAGCAGGAACCTTGATCTGAGCATTTTCAGCCGTAGTAATTTGTGGATTGCATATTGCGTCCACTGTGTAGGCAGAGAGTATGTCATCTCCACAGCGGCGAACGTCCCAACGAGCGGATTACAGGCGGAGTACCACAAAGATCCTTACACCAAAAGGTGAGATGCGCACTTTGGTTTAGAAGCAGGGGCGTTGGCATGGGATGTGGGAGGGGGGGGGGGGCGATCATGGGGGCTATAGCTCCCCCCTGCCCCCCCTCAATGGAGCATCATATTACAATGGATAAAATGACGTCATAAATCAGCGAATACATTACTCTAACAGATTCGTTCATTTTTTTATAATTATGTAGTAATATAGGTTGCAATGGATTTCAGACCCATTTTAACAAAAGAATAAGAGCAGCAAATAGCTTACTATCTAAACCAATAAATATCATTTAACTTAAAATGAGCGTCTTATTATTTATTAAAACATATTTTTTACCCTGAACTCCAAAACAGCTACCAGAAACTACTTTATGCAAATGCAAATTTTACCAATCGGTGGAGGACCCCCAACTCTCCTTTTGTTAATCGATATTCCATTTCCACAAACCCCCTCCCCCCACATTAGCTCCCCCTCTCTCCCCTTGACCGACTTCTAGAATCGCCCCTGTTTAGCGTACAGGGAAACACTCACAGTAAATGCGATAAGTTCCAACAGCTTGTCCCCTGAGCATTTTCCGAAAGTCAGCATGTAGGACTTGTGTTTCTCTCTGATAATCGGTATCTTCAAACTTTTGTCCATATAGAAATTGGGAAATTGGGCCGGTGGGTGGGGGGGGGGGGGGGGGGGGGAGGGTTATTGGGTCTAAAGGAAGTCCAACATATGTTCTACTAGCCTCATAATTACATGTGGAATAGGAATCTGACATTGCGCATTTAATATTTGTATACAGTATTTTGCACTCTATATCTTTTAGAAAACGAATAATTTATGGATTACCTTTAATGTTAGTTTTATTTAGGGTTCAAGATTTTTATAATACTTTATATTTTCCTTTGTTATTTGAGTTTGGTTCTTATTATTTTATGTTTTTATGATTTCGGCTTTTTTCATTCTAGTAGCATCTCGATAGGAATGATTGGTTTGATGTGCTAAACTGAAGTAAAACCACAACACAATACTTCGTTTTGTAGTAGTCCCTGTGTGTACGTTAATAATTGGCAACCATTGCTGTACAACCGCAATAAAGTAATGAGACGTTCAATTGACTGTTTTATTAGACCATGTTACGCGTTTCGGGGTTACACTTATCTTCAGACATCTGTTACAAAAAAGTACAAAACGTAAGTGAACAGCACACTCAACACGTCTCAGCGTTACAAAATATGAGATCGGGTCATATGAGTTACATACCACAAAATTCAACTCCTTCCTAACCAACCAGGCGTACAGCCTTGAATACTCAAAGAAAGAGTCCCATAATATAAGTCTATAACTGTGACACAAACAGTCTTGAAGCAGAGCGTACACTGACGCTAAACAAGTCAACTAGAAGCGAAGCGTCCTCGGTAGGGGGCGAAGCATGGTTTTGTGCTCCATGCGTTCACATGTAATTTAATAATATCATACTCAGCATATAACATATAACAGGGTGTAATTACAGCTAACAACCGGAATGGTATTTCCGTGTATGTTAACACCAAAGGATTTTTTAAAAAAATTTTAAAAGCTCGAAAAAACTTTTTCTTTCATTGCCACACTATACCTATAGCCAGTAGCGGCACTAAGCACAACTCAAACCATATGTATATATAAAATAAATAATAGGGGCGGAGTTCCTTCATGAATAAACCTTTCAACCTCCCAAATCTCAAAAAGAATACCACCAAATTAAATATAACCAACATTATCCATCATAAACTAAAACCCTGTGATCAGTTCGCGTACGCAAACGTCTTAGGCGCCGTCGGGTAAAGGTTAGGTTAGTGTTGTTTAACGTCCCGTCGACAACGAGGTCATTAGAGACGGAGCGCAAGCTCGGGTTAGGGAAGGATGGGGAAGGAAATCGGCCGTACCCTTTCAAAGGAACCATCCCGGCATTTGCCTGAAACGATTTAGGGAAATCACGGAAAACCTAAATCAGGATGGCTGGAGACGGGATTGAACCGTCGTCCTCCCGAATGCGAGTCCAGTGGTCGGGTAAAGCCAACGGCAACTACGTCGCCGGAAGCCATCTGCCTATTGAATTACTGCCAAGCCAAGTGATATTCATGGGCCATGACTGCCCAAATAGAAGCCTTCAAAGAACAACTTACACCCCTCTACCACATGGAAAAAAGTTTAAAGGTGAGAGGAAGAACAATTTCTTAAAATCTCAAAACACACACGTGGGTTATGTGTCATGCATTCTTTATATAAAGCAGTGGCACGACAATTGCCTAAGTCCCGCACTATCTGGATACTGGGGAGCTCTAGATTTTTAAAAAACAAAAAGCAAAACATTAAAAGTGTTGAAACTTTAAAGTCTAAAATCAACAGAATAAACCATTGTGTCACCAAGGACCACCCAAAGGGTACGGTGGTGAACAATCCGTATATGCAAACCTATTTACCCATCTACCTTTACCCATATGACGCTAAACTAGCCAACCACTCAGTAAAAAACCTAGCCTGTCATAAGGGTACGGTTTTTTAAAAAAAAAATCCTTTAGTGTTAACGTGTACGGAAGTTCCATTCCGGTTGCTAGTCGTAATTACATCCTGTTAGATGTTATATGCTAAGTATATTATTATTAAATTACATGTGAACGCATAGAGCACATGACCAAGCAGCGCCCCCTACCGAGGGCGGTTCGCTGCTAGTTGACTTGTTTAGCGTCAGTATACGCTCTGCTTCAAGACTGCTTGTGTCGCAGTTATAGTCACATGTTATTGGACACTTTCTTTGAGATGTCAAGGCTGTACGCCTGGTAGACTAGGAAGGAGTTGAAGTTTATGGTAAGTAACTCATATGACCCGATCTCATGTTCTATAACGTTGAGACGTGTTGAGTGTGCTGTTCGCTTATATTTTGTACATTTTTGTATCAGACATCTGAAGATGGGTGTACTCCCGAAACGCGTAACATGTTCTAATAAAAGAGTCAATTGAACATCTCGGACTTTATTGCGATTGTACAGCGTTGGTTGTCAATTATTAACATAAAATGATCGCAGGCCTCAGACGGGATTTTACGTCCTGTATATCGTATGTGTACGTTGTCAATGGCAGGGTCATCTTACTCGTCTGCAGGCGGAGAATTCCATTGCGAAAACAACACTAGGCAACCAAACATAGACACGCCATATGTTACAAACACCACGACGGTTTCAAAGCTCATCGCTACGTCTCACTCGATCTCCATAACAGCTCCAGGCATTTTCAGCAGGAATGAGAGGGATTGATTAAGCAGACCATCTGAGGTGCTTGAGTTTTTGTGAAATCAGGGTTGTGTGCCTGCCACACTGCCAACACAGCCGTTACTCGTAATGAAACTGTAGGAGAAATTCAACACTCGGTCACAGATGATTTCCATATAAACTTTGTGTCTGATGTTTACGATTATCCGAATGAGTGAGCCCGACAACGAAAAACACACCCAAAACATTAAAATCTAATTACGATTCTAACTACCCCCCCCCCCCCCCCCACACACACACACACTGCTGGTTAAACAGCTATTGGAACATCAGTGCACTAGATCCCTTCCATTATTTCAAAGTGAGAAGTGTGCTTATCGGCCCAAAACACACCTCTCCAGTCACGTACAGTGTAGTTTTTGTGTTGTTTGGGGCACGTGGAGCTCTATGCGAACTGCGAGCAATGGCCATTTGCGAGGAACCCATCTTACTGTGCTGGCTCAATATCGCCGATTACCGCATTCAGACCACTTCGCTGCAATGACTTACGTCATTGGTGAAGGCTCACCTGACAGTTTGGCACCAGTTCCACGTAATCTACAACGCTACAAACTTACCAGCGTGCTCTTTTAAGGGGGATTAATATTTCTGTCTATGAGCAAAGCATCACTCGTGCCGCTTATTTTAATGGTGGTCTTGCCACGCCTAACCTAAATTTTTACAATACGTGCCGTCAAAATTTTAAATACGGCACGGGATTCCCTCAACAAAACAGAGACAATGATTCTGAAAAGTATTGGAAAGTAAACCTCATGGAGATTTAAACTGTTGGGGACCGAGGCTCCAAACAGGGACATGGTCTTCCGAACTACAACTCTTATTGACGTATCAGAAGTCAAGCCTCACGACCCGCCCTCATAGTCTTAATTCTGCTAGTACCTATCTCCCAGTTTCAAGAGTAGACAGAAGTTCTGCTGCTTACATTGAGGATTCTGCGAACAAGTGCCAAGGTTCGGATTAGAATAGCGGTCTAACACACAATCTGCCAGTTGGTGTAATAACAGCGTGCACCTGTCTGCAGGGCTAAAGATTACTCTGGAACAAATACTCTATGCTGCCACGAAGTCATTTCTTCTCAGTATCTGTCCTCATAAGAGTGCTTATGCCATAAGGTAAGTAAGACTGTGTATGTTGGAAACTACATGAGAGATACTGGTAGAAATAAGACTGTGAGAGTTAGTAGGTCGTCCCTGAAAGCTCGGTCGACAAGATCATTTTCCACGAAAGGCAAGGTTCTGGATTAGCGTCCCGTTGTAGCACACGGTTTTAATCTGCTAGGAAATTCAGGTCCTAGGTAAAACTGCCAAGCGGGCTGAAGGCTGCTGTTGAGCCACTTGTCGACCAGTTTGGTTTAGTAATGCAAGATAGCAAAAGGAGAGCTGAAGTTTTACATTACACATTTGAAAACATCATTTCCGCAGGAGGATCGCACCCATATACCATCGTTCCGCTGTCACACAGACTCTTCTGTGGGACCTTCCGAGAGGAGACAGTGGTTCGCGCAACAAACTCGCATTCCAGGTCGGCGGTTTAAATCTACGTTCGGCCAATCCGATTTAGGTTTTCCACAATTTCCCTAAATCTCTCCAGTCAAATGTCGGAATACTTCTTTGAAAGAGTGTGGGTGAGTTTCTTCTCCATCTTCGAAACAATTCGTGCTTGTGCTCCATCGCTAACTACTTCGACGTTTACGGGTTACTAAACCTAATGTTCTATCCTTTCCTATATGAAGAACATAGAAATAAGCACAGCCCGCGTACAGAAGCAGGGACGAAATAAATGTAAGTCACTTGGTCTGGATGGAATTTCAGTTCAGTTTTGCTGAGTGGCATTGGCTCTGCAGTTATTAGCTTGCATTGATCTACATCTGTGTGAATACAGTGCAACTCACTCTTGAGTGTCTGGCAAAGAGTTCATCGAACCACTTTCACTCTGTTTCTCTACAGCTCCATTATGGAATATCGCACTGGAAAATACGCACTCTTAAATCATTCGGTGCGAGTTCTGGTTTCTATTATTTTATCATTTCTTCCTATGTAGGGTGGTGTTAACAAAATATTTTCGCATTCGGTAAAGGGAAATAGAGATTGAAATGGCATGAAATGATCTCACTGTAACGGAAAACAACATCGTTTAATGATTTCCACTCCAACTCGCATATCGTATCCGTGACACTCACTACCTTATTTCGCGGTAGTACAAAACGAATTGCCAATATTTGAATTTTTTTGATGTCCCCCCGTCAGTCGTATCTAGCAGTGATCCCATATCGCACAATAATGCTTAAGTAGAGGATGGAGAAGGGTAGTGTAGGCAGACTCTTTAGTAGACCTGCTCCACCTTGTAAGTGTTCCGGCGGTAAAACGCTCTCTTATTTTTTCCTTCTCCACAACATTATGTCATTGTCACCTGGTAGTCAGGGAGAGGCAGCATAAGGCAACGATTGTGGATGGAGCCGTAATCAGCTATCGTTGGCTACAGTAAACACATAAACTTTATTTGAGGAAATAATTTTCAACAGCCATTTTAAAAGATTTTACTACACTGACGGCAGAAAGCCTTACTAAGAAAGAATTCATAATTATTCGTCGGCTGACGGCCACAAGCAACTTCAGAGTACTCAATAGCTGAAGGCCTGAATTACAAGAGAGGAAGGCAGTTACACGTTAACAGAAACTAAGATATTTTCTTCTTAAACAATAAAAAACTGTAACAAGCTATAGTAACCGCTAAAGGCCTTATTAAGAAAGAACTGCAAATAATTTGTCGGCTGTTGGCCGCAAGCAATGTTACACACAATCAACGGCTGAAGGCCTGTTTAACAAAAAAATTCAAAATTATTCGTCGACTGAAGGCCACAAGAAATTTCAGAATACTCAACGGCTTAAAGCCTGAATTACAAGTAAGGAAAGCAATTACATGTTAAAAGTACTAAAACCTTTTTAAACAATCTTAACAAACCGTAAGAGGCTATAGTGTCGGCTGAAGGCCTTATTAAGACAGAATTGAAAATTATTTGTCGGTTGAAGGGCACAAGCAAAGTTGGAAACAATTAATGGCTGAAGGCCTAAATTACGAGTGAGGAAGGCAATTGCGTGTTAAAACATTAGGGTAAAATTTAAACAATTATAATAACTTGACCAAGTAAGATGGAGTGATCCACAGATCGACCTGAGGAAGGTCACGACAACTGTGTAAGCGGTCGTCGGCTACAGCCCCTCGATCCGATGGTGCCTGCACGCCACAGCGGTCCCGGCCTGCCCTCACACTGTTGACCTCCTCGCTGCTCCGTCCGAAGCTGAACTGCCTCACACACACGACGACCTGTAAATACAAGCGGTCGTAACAAAGATAGTACCACAGTACTGGCTATCGATAACCACTGCTGCTGCCACTCGTGGACAAACAATATTAGCAAACTCAGTGGCGCCACTAACACAAGAAGCAACTGAGGCACCACTACTGCTATTACAAGACACCAAACTATGAACAGCAAGAACGTGAGCCTCACACGGCTCAGTAATTTAAGTTATTCGTAATTGTAATTACTAAGTATTTAGGTAATTGACAGGCTTTAGATATGTGTTATTTAACGTATAACTGAAACTTAATGGATTCCTTTGAGTACTTATGTGGAGAACATACAGTTTTCTTTATATAGAGTCATTTGCCACTTTTCATGCCACGTAGATATTTCGTCTAGCTTCTTTTGCAATTTATTTTAATCTGATATAACTTTAAAAGACGGTAAATGACAGCAGTATCCGTAAACAATCTGACTAGTAAGGTTTTCTCCTAAATCATTTATAATGATTAGAAACAGCTGAGGGCGTATAACTGCCTTGAGGAAAGCTAGATATCATTTCTGCTTTTCTCGACGACTTTCCGTCAGTTACTACGAAATGTGACTTTCCCGACAGGAAATCACAAATCCAGTCACGCAACTGAGACGATACTCGATAAGCACTCAACCTCATTGCATGTCGCGTATGAGGAATGGCATCAAAAGCCTTTTGGAAGTCTGGAAATACAGAATCAGTTTGGCTTCCACAGTCGATAGCGCTAATTATTTAGTGATAATAAGAAGCTAGATGTGTTTCATGTGATCGATATTTCCTAAGTCCGTGCTGACTACGTTACAACACATTGTTTACGTCTATGTCATTCATAATGTTCGAACACAGTATATGATCGAGAATGCTACTGCCAATGGACATCACTTGACACGGGCCTGTAATTCAGGAGATTACTCCTACGTCATTTCTTGGCTGTTCGAAGTCCACACCTCGTTGGCCTCGTTGAGTGCTGGTGTCATGTATGGAGCATTACAGTGTTTAGGTGCGGATCTTAGGTAATGCGAACGGTTTCTTAATATTTTAGAATACGAATTTATTGTATTAGCTTATTCTGAAAGTAATCTAATTGGTATGCAGTCTAGACCGAAGGACTTGCCTGTGTTAAGTGATTTCAGCTGCTTTTCTACGCCAGGATTATCAACTCCAAGATTCGATTTCTGGAATATTTACTTTGATTTCTATGGTGGAGGAATTGCGGAAAACCGTGTTTTGTAACTTAGCTTTAGAGGAACTGTCATCTGCAACATTAGCGCCACTATCCCACGGTGATGATACTGTTTTCGCCTAGTCTCTGGTGTACTTCACATAGGACCAGATTATATTTGAATTTTATGCCATATTTCTAGCCTGATTTGCTCCTGCACACACAAGAATCATTTTAAACGCTGACTGCAGAGTACCAAGATTTTATGTGAGCAGTAGCAACAAACTTAGTGCACAAATGATTCTTGACACAGTCAGTTATTTCAGCTTTCTTGGTTGGACACATCGATAGTTCCACAAGTTTTTAGTTATAGCACATGAACGTGACCAACCAAATCACAGCGAAGACCGCAGAAGTAGCCTCGACGATTTACTGGAATGATTTTTTGAATTGGATATGCCAAAAAATCATTTCTTAAAGAACAAACGAGGGCATTACCTTAAATTACAACATCCAAGGTGGGTTGTCGACCTTGCGCTTTTAGTGGATGTCATGGGACATATGAATGCATTAAACACTCTCTTGCAAGGTGAAAAATCAATTGATTTGTGAAAATAATGACACAGTAAATGCTTTCACGAGAAAGTTTCTTCTTTCTTTAAAAGAGCTACAAGTGGTACGTTTCCCCATTTAGTATAATACAAGAGGAATGTTTCAAGCGATTTGGACATACATTAAATATGTCCCAAGGTTTCGAATAGTTTTCGAAACCATTTGCTACTTCAGTAGTTGATACGCCTCACAATTTGTAAATGAAATTAATAGGCCTAGAATGTAATTCTCGTCTGACAGACATGTTAGTTTTGGCAAGTTGTTTGTAGATTTTTATCAGAACTGTCCCCAGCAAGAGTTTCCTCGCCTTCATCCAAAAGCCGCGAAAATAATGTCAATTTTTGGCTCTACATATGTATGTGAGTGATTAAGATCAAATGTCCATGGTGAAAATTTATACTACAATTGGAGTTTGTATGTACTTACAACTCTACCGTACATTAACCTCGTTGTAAATTCGACTTGTCATAACCACACGTATTATTACTTCATGGGGGTGAACGATTGTAGTCACAAAAATTCTGTCTATAGCATGTTACAGGCAATACCATCAATGAAGCCATCATGCGTGTCAGCCCTACATCTGGACTTTATAGCATCACAGTCCAAATGATGAAGCACATTTTTGACCCACTGCTGCCCAGTATAAGAGATATCTTCAACCAGTCGTTAAGCTCAAGTGTTCTGCTTGAGTCTTGGAAATAGAGACTAGTTAAGCCACTTCCTAAAAATGGACCTTGCCTAAGCACCCTCTGATTACCAACATATTGATATTCTTCCTGCTCTGTCAATAGCCTTAGAAAATATTGACCACGGCCAGCTAACAAACTACGCAATCATAAACAACTCACTATACGAATCCCAATCAGATTTCCGTGAACATCGCAGCACAGTATCCGCTTTAGAAAGGTAGCAGATGTACTGAAGCTTCCCACAAATGCACAAGAGGCAGCTACCATTTGCTTGTTAGACTTCTGCGAAGCCTTTGACACCGTCGACTTCGACATTATACTTGTCAAACTTAGCAGCCGGAATTTGACACTATGTACAGCTCAATGGTTTCGCTCGTACCTGATGTCCCGGCAGTAATGCGTCATGTCCGGCACCATAGTCGCAATGGTGGCTAGTAGTATCAGGCGACGCCCAGGGTTCGGTATTAGATCCTATACTTTATCATTGTACGTAGATCATGTTTCAACAATTTTGTACTGTTGCAAATACCACAGTTACGCTGATGATGTCTAACTCTAAATGGTTCAAATTGCTTTGAGCACTGTGGGACGTAATATCTGAGGTCATCAGTCCCCTAGAACTTAGAACTACTTAAACCTAACTAACCTAAGGACATCGCACACATCCATACCCGAGACTGGATTCGAACCTGCGACCGTAGCACTCGCACCGTCTAATTCTATCTAAGTGGAAAACCAATAAACCCGAAGAAAGCTATCGAGAATCACAGTACCGCCCTGTGTGCACTATCAAAGTGGTTGCAGGTTATAGGGTTAAAGCTGAGGCTTCCCAAAACCTAAGCAGATATGGTTGATCGTCAGTCTCATTAGCCCATAATTTTGGGAAGCCTTATCACCTTTAACCTTATGTAAGGTGTCAGGCAAATCCAACACCCTCCATGAAAACCCTGACATGATAGCAAATCCGGCAGTATGGCACATAGCTCCGAATAAATCGTGACATTAAATTAACCAAAGTAATACGATCAACGAGTGAGCAAGGGAATACCACAGACTAACACAAGAGCGCCTAAATGCATGTCATACATTCCCACCATGAAACAGACGCAGTTCCGAGGGGAGAAACGAGAACAGAAGCCGAGAGCAGAGTCGTGTAGGCGAGAAGGCCCTAGGATAAGGGACGGACACCCACATCGCCAGCCGACCGCCAAGACCAACCCCCAGCCCATGTTAAAAGATAGAGCCCTCCAGAATAACAATATAGATCTTACGATAACACTAAAAGGGCCATACCAGCCGAAAGTTTTAGCGTGAGACTATACGCGTCTCTGTAAGGTTGCAAACATTAAAAACATTGCCCCACCACAAAAAGTATAACGTTTCTCATTGGATAGACAGAATTTTTGCTGGCGGAGCTTAAGGTTAACATTGAGACCCTGATTGGTCAGTTGAAAACACAGCCACATACCTTTTTCTAAAACCAACTTCGGGAAATTGTAGTAAGGAGAAGTTAGAAAGAGTTGCATCTGAGACGGCTAGGTGTGTGGAGCTGCGCCACCAGCGGCCCCCTGACGCTGCCTAACCAACGACAAGGTAATGAACGCACGCATTGCCGCATAAGAGCACATAAGGCTTCACTCAGAACTGCAGAAGTCTCATCTGTTACACCCCCTTTTTGCGTAATAATAGTGTCGATCGACAATTAAACTTCGTGGTATTCCCCTTTTTCTATTAGAAGTTAAAATCTGAAACGCGATGATTTTTCTGTTATATACTTACTGAGAAGCCACACCAGCCAGTGTAATGTACAACAAGTTAAATAAGTAATTAAAGATAATTGAGGGTCACTGAAAACCATTTTGATAGTTTTCTCTTTTATGAAACTTAACTTAATCCTGAATTATAGATGTGATATGGCATAGGTCATCCTTCGATCCATTATAGAACTTGGAAACCCATTCAGGGAATATTTGTTCTCATTTTTGTTGAACGCAGTTGGTTTTTATCATCCAGTATTTATAAACAATGTATTGCGAGTAGAATAAAAATTCCAGTGGTAAACTTAACGAATTTCTAAACGTTTTTTTACCAGCTAACTAAAAATAGGAAAGCCTTTAACCCCTTCCACTAAATTTAGTTAGTATTAAGATTCTTTTAGAGGGAGTGCAGTGAAGCTGACGCTGAAATCATTAAGTATTTGATTGTATCATCGCTAGTCTCACTGAACTCTTCTGAATTCTACATTTCATGTTTGGTCTGGCGTCTCCTTACCAGCAACAGGTCCCTGGTTCAATCTAGTCAATTCCCTAAAAAACACGCTCAGAGCGTCGTTGCGTGAAAGTGGTAGGGAGACACGACTTAGAACAAACAGACACCACGCAGAATGTTAGACTTATATTGGAGAATTATCAACTTCTCTCCCTAATCAATAATAAATGAAAATCTTCATCTGAATGCAGTGTTCAACAAGGCATCATAATCCCTGATGCCTAAGGAAAATAGAAAAAGCTCATCCCTCTTGAAATGGAAAAGGAACCTGCATAAATATTTATATTTTCAATTACTGAATGAAGTGATGTTATCGTGCAAGCACCCTCACAGGAAAGTTCACGGCACCAGGAACTGGTTATGACTGCCTGTGTTTACGTTATACCTGTAAAGTTCGATTCTTTGATCGTAGTTCAACATCATATGCACAGCAACCCTGGCTGCGTGCAGACAAGCGCCGAGACTTCCTTCCCCCTCTCTCTTCTCTACTGTCTACTGTCACCCATATATCCCCTCGATCTTGTGAGAACAATATGGCAGAAGCACCCGTTCCCATAAGAGAAAAACTCTTTCTGTTCAATTCCAGCGTCCTGCCACGTTCTCGAAGTCCTTCTCAGTGGCAGAAATATGACTCTGGAATAACATACCACATTATATTAGAAGACTTAATATCATATCCAGCCTCAAAAGACGGTTAATAACGTATCTAGTGAAGCAACAACAGTGATCATCATTGTTACCCCTGTACTCCTACATCCTTCCTTCCAACTAGATCTTCCTTGTTATCTAGTATTATTAGTTGGTGCAGTCTTAGCTTCTCCTGAGCTCGCTATATCAGAAAACATCGGTTTTGTACACCTATAAATTATTTTTATATCTGCCACTATCATTATTATTACTACTACCATTATTATCATTACTAATATCATTATTAGTGTCTGCAGCAGCAACAGTAGAAGTACTGCCAGTATTAACTTTATTAGTTCGTAGTCAGTGTTATTTACTCACATTGGCACTAGAGGCACTCAAATTGTTTAAAAACTATTATTCATACGAAAGGTGTCTGTGATGTACAACTGTACTGTGTGCATCAAACTCTGGTTTGATGTAAGATAGGGCCTGATGGCCCTAATCAGATCTGGTTAAATAAATAAACCATTATATATTTCCATTTGTCTCATTCATTCTATAATGCAAGATAAGAAATAGAAAACACATTTAACGCATCGCAGAGGAACATATTGTGGAGATGGTCTAGAAAGAGTATGGAGGCGAGGAGAGAAATGCAAACGGCTGGTCTGACCCTGTGCTCATGCCTCATACACTCCCCTGTTCATATGCAAGCACAATTCGCACGAGCAGGATTCCTGCCCGCCCCTGGTTTAGCCTGTCCAGCAGTGTCCGGCGAGGCCGCTGCCTTAACATCACCTTCTGGCAGCCTGGATCCCGGAAGCCCGGAGCCATCTCCTCTGTTGACATTGTCAGGCCTCTCTCTTATTTTTCATACTGAAATTCAGAGGAACTTCATATCCTCTGACTCCTGCTGTAACGCATGCCATCAGAATTTCAACAGTAAGCTTCATCGCGATGCGTAACTCCTTCCTTGCATTGCTGGTTTGACGCAACAGCCATATTAAACGCTGACGAGAAGCCTTGCTCTTGTTTGAAACTTCTCTGTGTCCTATATTAATCCTCAGTGGTCAATTCAAAGACTGATAAGAAACATTCAGAAATAAACCAAGCAACGTCTCATTAAGCTACGTCTATCCTGGGGAAATACACGTGGTGTTAAAAAGGTTTCCTTTGATATGAAAGATGGTAATAGGGACCAAAACAATACAAAAGTGTCAAGTAAACAACGGCTCCAAATGGTTCAAATGGCTCTGAGCACTATGGGACTCAACTTCTCAGGTCATTAGTCCCCTAGAACTTAGAACTAGTTAAACCTAACTAACCTAAGGACATCACACACATCCATGCCCGAGGCAGGATTCGAACCTGCGACCGTAGCGGTCTCGCGGTTCCAGACTGCAGCGCTTAGAACCGCACGGCCACTTCGGCTGGCAAAGGCTCCAAAATGCCTACCTTATGAACCATGAGCACTTGTTCATCTACGCTACTGTTTCTGTCAGACTTGACACTCTGTTATCTACGTCTACATCTACATCTACATCCATACTCCGCAAGCCACCTGACGGTGTGTGGCGGAGGGTACCTTGAGTGCCTCTATCGGTTCTCCCTTCTATTCCAGTCTTGTATTCTTCGTGGAAAGATGGATTGTCGGTATGACTGTATGTGGGCTCTAATCTCTCTGATTTTATCCTCACGGTCTCTTCCCGAGATATACGTAGGAGGGAGCAATATACTGCTTGACTCTTCGGTGAAGGTATGTTCTCGAAACTTCAACAAAAGCCCGTACCGAGCTACTGAGCGTCTCTCCTGCAGAGTCTTCCACTGGAGTTTATCTATCATCTCCGTAACACTTTCGCGATTACTAAAAGATCCTGTAACGAAGCGCGCTGCTCTCCGCTAGATCCTCTCTATCTCCTCTATCAACCCTATCTGCTACGGATCCCACACTGCTGCGCAGTATTCAAGCAGCGGGCGAACAAGCGTACTGTAACCTACTTCCTTTGTTTTTGGATTGCATTTCCTTAGGATTCTTCCAGTGAATCTCAGTCTGGCAACTGCTTTACCAACGACCAACTTTATATGATCATTCCATTTTAAATCACTCCTAATGCGTACTCCCTGATAATTTATGGCATGAACTGCTTCCAGTTGCTGACATGCTATTTTGTTGCCAAATGATAAGGGATCTTTCTTTCTATGTATTCGCAGCACATTACACTTGTTTACATTGAGATTCAATTGCCATTCCCTGCACCATGCGACAATTCGCTGCATATCCCCCTGCATTTC
This sequence comes from Schistocerca serialis cubense, assembly GCF_023864345.2. Lineage (NCBI taxonomy): Eukaryota > Metazoa > Arthropoda > Insecta > Orthoptera > Acrididae > Schistocerca > Schistocerca serialis. The sequence continues at coordinate 101,709,810 of NC_064642.1, read as the reverse complement.
AGTACAATTTTCCATTGTTACAACCTCTCGATATACCACAGTATCATCCGCAAAAAGCCTCAGTAAACTTCTGATGTCATCCACAAGGTCATTTATGTATATTGTGAATAGCAACGGTCCTACGACACTCCCCTGCGGCACACCTGTAATCACTCTTACTTCGGAAGACTTCTCTCCATTGAGAATGACATGCTGCGTTCTGTTATGTAGGAACTCTTCAATCCAATCACACAATTGGTCTGATAGTCCACATGCTCTTCCTTTGTTCATTAAACGACTGTGGGGAACTGTATCGAACGCCTTGCGGAAGTCAAGAGACACGGCATCTACCTGTGAACCAGTGTCTATGGCCCTCTGAGTCTCGTGGACGAATAGCGCGAGCTGGGTTTCACACCACCGTCTTTTTCGAAACTCATGCTGATTCCTACAGAGTAGATTTCTAGTCTCCAGATGCTCTAGCAACTGAAAACAATCGTCGAGCCTGCGTCCTGTATGCTGAAAAAAAATTGAAAAAAATAAAGAAAGCCAGAATGAAGTGTCCCATCTGAAGAACTACGCAGCCGTGTTTTTCAGCGACTAGCAGATTCTGGTTCCGTAGCGCCAACAATAGCGCATTGTGGCAGACCTCACACATTCTTACTTCTGTTGTGGAAGAGACGAGTCGGTGGAGGCATAAAACGTCGTCCGCCATCGTACTACATGCTTTGAAGGAAAGTAATTTTCAACAGTTAGTTCAGGAGCCCATTCAAAATGTAAATGTCTGCGAAAGCATACGCGACCTCCTAGCGGCCAACAATCCCGAGAAAATATGGAGCATCACGACGGATGTAGTGATTAGTGACCTTATACTGAGACTGAATACAGTACATTACAAATGCACCTAGCATAAACCCAAAATATACCTATTCAAAAAAAGCAGATGAAAATTCACTGAACCCACTCCTAAGAATGCATGAAAAGTTTTTCACAGTTGCGAATACGGACAACCATCAGCTGTATAATGAAATGACGGCAATGAAAATTTCTACCCGACCAGGACTCGGACCGGTATTTACCGTTTATCGCGAACCGTCGCCTTACCGTTTTTTTTCCCGTTAAGCTACCCGAGCCGACTAACAGCCACACTCAAACTTCCAAATGTTGTCAACCATGAGTCTACAACCTGTACTCGTACATCCATAATGCACATTCCCGAACAGGAGAGACATTTTACTTGAAGGCCATTTGACCGGTGTCGGATGATATTGCAGTAACCAAAGAATAGCTCTAAGCACTATGGGGCTTAACATCTGAAGTCATCAGTACCCTACACATAGGACTACGTAAATCTAACTAACCTAAGGACATTACACACATACGTGTCCGAAGTAGGATTCGAACCTGCGACGGTAGCAGCAACGCGGTTCCCGACTGAAGCGCCTAGAATCGCTCTTCCACAGTAGCTGGCTATTGCAGTACCTGTGTTATTCCGAACTGTTGTTGTTGTTGTGGTCTTCAGTCCTGAGACTGGTTTGATGCAGCTCTCCATGCTACTCTATCCTGTGCAAGCTTTTTCATCTCCCAGTACCTACTGCAACCTACATCCTTCTGAACCTGCTTAGTGTATTCATCTCTTGGTCTCCCTCTACGATTTTTACCCTCCACGCTGCCCTCCAATACTAAATTGGTGATCCCTTGATGCCTCAGAACATGTCCTACCAACCGATCCCTTCTTCTGGTCAAGTTGTGCCACAGACTTCTCTTCTCCCCAATCCTATTCAATACTTCCTCATTAGTTATGTGATCTACCCATCTAATCTTCAGCATTCTTCTGTAGCACCACATTTCGAAAGCTTCTATTCTCTTCTTGTCCAAACTATTTATCGTCCATGTTTCACTTCCATACATGGCTACACTCCATACGAATACTTTCAGAAATGACTTCCTGACACTTAAATCAATACTGGATGTTAACAAATTTCTCTTCTTCAGAAACGCTTTCCTTGCCATTGTCAGCCTACATTTTATATCCTCTCTACTTCGACCATTATCAGTTATTTTGCTCCCCAAATAGCAAAACTCCTTTACTACTTTAAGTGCCTCATTTCCTAATCTAATTCCCTCAGCATCACCCGACTTAATTAGGCTACATTTCATTATCCTTGTTTTGCTTTTGTTGATGTTCATCTTATATCCTCCTTTCAAGACACTGTCCATTCCATTCAACTGCTCTTCCAAGTCCTTTGCTGTCTCGGACAGAATTACAATGTCATCGGCGAACCTCAAAGTTTTTATTTCTTCTCCATGAATTTTAATACCTACTCCGAATTTTTCTTTTGTTTTCTTTACTGCTTGCTCAATATACAGATTGAACAACATCGGGGAGAGGCTACAACCCTGTCTTACTCCCTTCCCAACCACTGCTTCCCTTTCATGTCCCTCGACTCTTATAACTGCCATCTGGTTTCTGTACAAATTGTAAATAGCATTTCGCTCCCTGTATTTTACCCCTGCCACCTTTAGAATTTGAAAGAGAGTATTCCAGTCAACATTGTCAAAAGCTTTCTCTAAGTCTACAAATGCTAGAAACGTAGGTTTGCCTTTCCTTAATCTTTCTTCTAAGATAAGTCGTAAGGTCAGTATTGCCTCACGTGTTCCAGTGTTTCTACGGAATCCAAACTGATCTTCCCCGAGGTTGGCTTCTACTAGTTTTTCCATTCGTCTGTAAAGAATTCGTGTTAGTATTTTGCAGCTGTGACTTATTAAGCTGATAGTTCGGTAATTTTCACATCTGTCAACACCTGCTTTCTTTGGGATTGGAATTATTATATTCTTCTTGAAGTCTGAGGGTATTTCGCCTGTCTCATACGTCTTCCTCACCAGATGGTAGAGTTTTGTCAGCACTGGCTCTCCCACGGCCGTCAGTAGTTCCAATGGAATATTGTCTACTCCGGGGGCTTTGTTTCGACTCAGGTCTTTCAGTGCTCTGTCAAACTCTTCACGCAGTATCATATCTCCCATTTCATCTTCATCTACATCCTCTTCCATTTCCATAATATTGTCCTCAAGTACATCGCCCTTGTATAGACCCTCTATATACTCCTTCCACCTTTCTGCTTTCCCTTCTTTGCTTAGAACTGGGTTTCCATCTGAGCTCTTGATATTCATACAAGTCGTTCTCTTATCTCCAAAGGTCTCTTTAATTTTCCTGTAGGCGGTATCTATCTTACCCCTAGTGAGATAGGCCTCTACATCCTTACATTTGTCCTCTAGCCATCCCTGCTTAGCCATTTTGCACTTCCTGTCGATCTCATTTTTGAGACGTTTGTATTCCTTTTTGCCTGTTTCACTTACTGCATTTTTATATTTTCTCCTTTCATCAATTAAATTCAGTATTTCTTCTGTTACCCAAGGATTTCTACTAGCCCTCGTCTTTTTACCTATTTGATCCTCTGCTGCCTTCACTACTTCATCCCTCAAAGCTACCCATTCTTCTTCTACTGTATTTATTTCCCCCATTCCTGTCAATTGCTCCCTTATGCTCTCCCTGAATCTCTGTACAACCTCTGGTTCTTTCAGTTTATCCAGGTCCCATCTCCTTAAATTCCCACCTTTTTGCAGTTTCTTCAGTTTTAATCTACAGGTCATAACCAATAGATTGTGGTCAGAGTCCACATCTGCCCCTGGAAATGTCTTACAATTTAAAACCTGGTTCCTAAATCTCTGTCTTACCATTATATAATCTATCTGATACCTTTTAGTATCTCCAGGGTTCTTCCACGTATACAACCTTCTTTCATGATTCTTAAACCAAGTGTTAGTTATGATTATGTTGTGCTCTGTGCAAAATTCTACCAGGCGGCTTCCTCTTTCATTTCTGTCCCCCAATCCATATTCACCTACTATGTTTCCTTCTCTCCCTTTTCCTACACTCGAATTCCAGTCACCCATGACTATTAAATTTTCGTCTCCCTTCACAATCTGAATAATTTCTTTTATTTCATCATACATTTCTTCAATGTCTTCGTCATCTGCAGAGCTAGTTGGCATATAAACTTGTACTACTGTAGTAGGTGTGGGCTTCGTATCTATCTTGGCCACAATAATGCGTTCACTATGCTGTTTGTAGTAGCTTACCCGCATTCCTATTTTCCTATTCATTATTAAACCTACTCCTGCATTACCCCTATTTGATTTTGTGTTTATAACCCTGTAGTCACCTGACCAGAAGTCTTGTTCCTCCTGCCACCGAACTTCACTAATTCCCACAATATCTAACTTCAACCTATCCATTTCCCTTTTTAAATTTTCTAACCTACCTGCCCGATTAAGGGATCTGACATTCCACGCTCCGATCCGTAGAACGCCAGTTTTCTTTCTCCTGATAACGACATCCTCTTGAGTAGTCCCCGCCCGGAGATCCGAATGGGGGACTATTTCACCTCCGGAATATTTTACCCAAGAGGATGCCATCATCATGTAATCATACAGTAAAGCTGCATGCCCCCGGGAAAAATTACGGCTGTAGTTTCCCCTTGCTTTCAGCCGTTCGCAGTACCGGCACGGCAAGGCCGTTTCGGTTATTGTTACAAGGCCAGATCAGTCAATCATCCAGACTGTTGCCCTTGCAACTACTGAAAAGGCTGCTGCCCCTCTTCAGGAACCACACGTTTGTCTGGCCTCTCAACAGATACCCCTCCGTTGTGGTTGCACCTACGGTACGGCTATCTGTATCGCTGAGGCACGCAAGCCTCCCCACCAACGGTAAGGTCCATGGTTCATGGGGGGTATTCCGAACTACGATGCAATATTCCTTAGAGATGTATGCATATGCGAAGAAACATTGCGTCGTAATTTGGAATAACAAAGATACTATAATTTCGTATCCATCCTAAAAAGACAGCGTCCATTCCCTCCGAACTAACTACGTTACCGCAGACCAGATATGGCTTAAATTCGAAGAAATAGTGTGAACGGTAATGGAAAGGTTTATACACAGTAAATAACACACATCAAAAAAAGTTTTGCATCACCTCGGTTCCGAGAGTTCCGGAACCTGTACAGAAAATTGGAATAGAAAAAAAAGTAAACATCATTTACGCTCATTTCATGGCTCATGAAAACCACACATTACACGTTGTACCACCATACAGCGAGACCTTCAAATGTGGTGGTACAGATTACTGTAAACACCGGTACATCTAATACCAGGAAGCATTTCATCTTGCATTGATGCATGCCTGTAATCGTCGTGGAACACTATCAACAAGTTCTTGAAGGCACTGTTGGTCCAGATTGTCCCACTCCTCAACGACGATGCGGCGTAGATCCCTCAGAGTGGTTGGTGGGTTAGGTGGTTCAATCTATCCCAGCCACGTTTGATAGGGTTCATGTCTGGAGAACATGCTAGCCTCTCTCGTCGAGCGATGTCGTTATCCTGAAGAAAGTCATTCACAAGATGTGCACGATGGGGGCGCGAATTGTAGTCCATGAAGACGAATGCCTCGATATAGTTGCGGCATCATTACACTATTGGTCAGAGGATGGCATTTTCCTATCGTACTGCCATTACTGCGCCTTCCATGACCACCAGCGGCGAACGTCGACCCCACATACTGCAACCCAAAACAGCAGGGAACCTCCACCTTGCTGACTGGCATTGGAATAGAGTGTGTCTAAGGAATTCAGCCCGATCAGGTTCCCTCCAAACACGTCTGCAACGATTGTCTGGTTGAAGGCATATGCGACACTTATCGGTGAAGAGAACTCGACGCCAGTACTGGCCGGTGCATTTGGCATGTTGTCGGGCCCATCTGTACCGCGGTGCATGGTGTCGTGGTTGCAAAGATGGACCTCGCTATAAACTTCGGGAAGTTGCGCATCATACAGCCTACTGCGCACAGTTTGAGTCGTAACACGGCATCCCGTGGCTGCAAAAAAGGATTATTCAATGTGGTGGCTTTGCTGTCAAGGTTCCTCCGAGCCATAATCCATAGCTAGCGGTCATCCGCAGCAGTAGTAGCACTTGGGCGGCCTGAGCGAGGCATGTGATCGACTGTTCCTGTCTCTCTGTATCTCCTCCACGCTTTGGTTCACTCCGAAAATGGTTCAATTGGCTCTAAGCACTATGGGACTTAACACCTGAGGTCATCAGTCCCCTAGACTTAGAACTACTTAAATCTAACTAACGTAAGGTCATCACACACATCCACGCCCGAGGCAGGATTCGTGCCTGTGACCGTAGCAGCAGCGCGGTTCCGGAGTGAAGCACCTAGAACCGGGTTCACCCCGAGACCCCTGGATACTTCCTTTTGAGAGCCCTTCCTGGTACAAATTAACAACGCGGACGCGATCGAACCACGGTATTGACCGTCCAGGCACGGTTGAGCTACAGACAACACGAACTGTGTACCAGACAACACTAACCGTGTGCCTCCTTCCTGGTGTAATGACTTCAACTGTTCGGCTGTCGGAGTCCCTCCGTCTAATAGGCGCTACTCATGCATGGTTGTTTACGTCTTTGGGCGGGTTTAGAGACATCTCTGAACAGTCAAACGGACTGTGTCTGTGATCAATATCCACATTTACGTGTATCTTCATGAGTTCTGTGAACCGGGGTGACGGAAAACTTTTTTTGGTGTATGTAACAAGATACGGAACTGACACCCCGGGTACACAAAACCTGTCAAAAGACTGTTGAAGATGGAAAATCTCCAAGACTAGCGTAGTTTTACAGAAGCTCCAAATTTAACGCAAACTTCATGCGAGATGCTTCGCTAATTGCGCTGTATCTGATATAGTTGAAGAGTCATCAAGTGCGATGGAAAATGAAAGTCCTGAACTTTACTTCGAATGATTAAAATGGCTCTAAGCACTATGAGGTCATGAGTACCCTAGACGTAGTACTACTTAATCGTAACTAACCTATGGACATAACACATATCCATGCCCGAGGCAGGATTCGAACCTGCGAACGCAGCTGCAGCGCGGTTCCGTACTAAAGCGCCTAGAAACGCTCTTTACTTCGAAATTTCCGGTAAACGTCATCGCCGATGGCACTGATGCGCTGAATTACATTCGCCGAATAATGTTGATTGTTCGAAACCGATTGCCATTGAATGGGTACAAAAGGTGAGCAGCATCACTGATGTACTCTTTTAAGAACTCACCATCAGAGAGCGGCCTACCAGCTATTAGCATGTCATGTGTAGTCTTATAACTGCCGTGCTGTCGTTGGTTTCATCATGAAAATCTGAAAGTCGTTTTCTATTAAATAATGCATCACTTACGGGAGGCGTTTAGTAGGGCAACACTTTTTTATCTGAGGGTGGGTCCGTTTTAGTCAAGAGTCCAGTATACTTTACTATTTCCCACTCTTTCGGCTACAAAATTCTGTTTTTCAACGTAATACCTTCAAAGTGCCAGACGACCGTGAACCGTCAACATAACCTTACCGGCTGTGCGTGAGGCTCTGAACTTTTACTTCGAGCGGAGGTGGTGTGTTGCTACTCCGTGGATTGCCGTTTTGTTTCCGATTAGAAGTAATGAGCCCATGTTTCATCACCTTCACAATTTTAGAGAAAAAATGTCACTATCAGTCTCTTAACGTTCAAGCAATTACGCTCAGATGGTCCACCGTTGCTCATTATGGTGTTTTGCCAGACAGTGATGAACCCAGCGGACACACTTTTCCGAGAACACTACTGTCTACCAAAAGAGACATCCAGCAGAGCATCGAGGTGTTTGAGTGTGATCCGCTGACCACCTCTAATGACAGTGTCCGCATGTTCCAATATTGCACTAGTCACAGCTGTGTGCTACCGGCCTACAAGCGAGAGATGGGACGGGTTTGCGCGGCGTTGTTGCGATGATGACAGAGGCGTCGCGCAACGACTAACCGTAGCTCTGTTCAGTACTAGGTCTCCGTAGACATTCTGCACGCGACTGTTAATATCTGCGATGCCCCGGTTTTCCGCCAAAAGAAACTGAATCACAGCTCTATGCTAGGAACCCACCACCGTTACAGACGCCACTTTGAAGGTTATGTATTCTGCCCGCATTTATCGGAATTTCATGAAACCACAGGGGCTAAAGTGGGAATAATCCACGATGCTCCACATCAAATTCTGCATTTTTCAACCAAAACTATCCGAGAAATTTTTTTTTTCTGTTATTTACTGAACGCCCCTCTTACGTTCCATGCAAAGCAGCATATACGACAGTTTGTAAGGGACGGGGGGACTAGAAATAGGGGTACGGAGTATTTTTAGAATTTTGGAAGACGATTGGAGAACAGTAACTTAACTTTGTGTTCTGCCCTACGGCATGTGTTTTTATAGGAGAAGCCCCGTCAGAGAGGTCCACCACATGAGCGTCTGGGGAAGTGATTCCAGTGGGGGTTTCCGTTGCCTTCCACTGACGATGATGAAGTAATATTGAGGACAACACAACACCCAGTCCCTGAGCGGGGACGATCTCCGACCCAGCCGGGAATCAAACCCGGCCAACTTGGCGTGACAGACCGCCACGCTGGCCACTCAGCTATCGGGGCGGACTGACGAATAGTAAGTAGCCATAAAGTTCCAGTTATGACACTGTTACAAACCTGCATAATACTGACATTTAAGTCATATCCTGATGGAAAAACAACTGTCTACACTATATTCTCTTTCCTTTGCCTGAGAGGTGTTAGTGGGAGGGGGCGGCCTCTCTTGCCCCTGTGTTCCATACTTCATTGGCGTTGCGAGAGACCTTTGATGGTAATGATGGGAGTTACGAGGTTGTCAGTTACAAAGGTGGCGGTATCTGACGGGAAAATCAGTAAACATCCGCTGCATCTCCCGAGACCAGAATATCTATTAAATCATAAAGTGTTAACTTGACAGCAATTGTCGCGTTGCTCATATGACGTAAAATGGAACATATTGTTGCAAAGGGTTAGAACCGTTATTCAATTTGGCCTAATTAAAGTTGAGAAATTTGCCTAAAGTGAAACGTCTAGAGAAGATGCATGGCAGAGAGTGGCACATCCGTAGCATTTTGTGGCAACGTACAGGAAACTACGTACAAAGTTTTGTCTATGGCAAGTTTAAGTGGCTAGCATGCTTAATTAATTTGTGTATTTCATCTCTGCAAAGAGATAGGAGTAGAGAGATCGTTCACGAAGAGGGAAAGTAAATTTTTTCTTGGTACAGGAAAACTGGCACCTCCGGTTACAAATCTCTTTTATTTTACAGGGAGTCTGCGTATCATATGCAAATAGTAGAAATGGGAATAGCATTATTTTGTCGCACACAGTGCTACACGTCGGTTGTACGTTAGACCAGCATTACGTGTGTTTTTTTGTTTAAAGTAATAAAGGTGAATTTTTAGTAAGTAGATAATGACAGTGAACGTATCTTAATCCTAATTTCTTAAGTAATCTCGGTTGGTAGTTATCTTTTCGCCTCAGTCTGAAAGTCTGGTTGCTGTTAAAAAGAGAACCGACAGTGATATCATTATGAGGCGGTACCGGTTCTGAATGTTAAGGAACAGAATTAAATTTGCAGACTGCGAACTGGTTAAGTGTAAAAGAAAACAAAAGTGTTAAAATAAAAAGCTTGAATAACTGTACGTGACTTTACGTTCACAAATATTCTTTCGTGTAATTGAAGATACCAGTTCATAAAAAACCTGCCAACATATTTTACGTTCTAACAACAGAATCACTTTCATTTGGATATGAGTACCTTCCTCTGTAAAAAATCATAGAATAAAATTTAATTCCGACTTTGCAACTACAAAAAAATGCATGCCTCGTCACCAAAAGCGTTTAGCTTTACTGAAATAAAAGACCATTATTGTTGGTATTTCATGCTTAATTATTCACTCACGTCAAGGAACGCTGTCTTCTCGTAAAGTTTTTAGTTTATTTCTTCGTTCGACACTGTTGACTTTGGCCTAATCCCATACTGCTCTACACAACTATGCATTTTCTTATGCTAAACGTCATACAGTGTGAAACTGTAATGAAATCTAGACCTCTAGCTGCTTACAGGCTTTGATAAATATCAACGGGGACAGTTGAAAAATCTGTGCCCCGACCGGAACTCGAATCTTTTTCTTTTGTAACCATATATATTTCTTTAAATTAATAACAACGACATGTTTTTAAACATTTCTTTTTTTTAGCTATTGCATTCCTACAGTTGGTTAACATTACTGTCGTTTTATAGGTTTTCGTTTGTATATGCTTATATTTTGCATTTTTTCTTATTGATGTTCCTCGACTCCTATTTCATGGCTATTTGTCGTCTCTTTTTGTGGATAAACAATTGCAGGACAGGTATGATAATTTTTATCTAGCATCAACACATTGATTATGGGTTCAGATTTATGTATGTGATGCACTTTGTGGTGCCACAGGCACCTTGAGCAAGCTGGATTCATACCTTCCTCTAGCTAGCACTATTATGTGGGACAGAATGAGAGAAAACATCAGCTTGACAGATGGAGCAGAAGAGGAAGAAATTTTTACTAATACTACAAATTATAGTAAACTGAAAAAGGAAGAAAAATTATGTCATATTATATAAGAGAAGCGGAGAGGAATGTGTGAGTAAAAAACATAAATTTTATAGAGCACATAGTAAAGCAAAACATTCAAAAAAATTGTGAATAGTTTACACTTTTCACTAAGAATTGCTTGTATCCTAGACAATGTAGTACAAATATAGAAAAACACTGGTAGTATCATTGGGCATATTTTTGACTCTGATTTGGCTGTAAGCTTGACAGATGTTTAGTGAGAAGCAGTTTATAGCACTGATTTGACTAAGAGGAAACACTTCCGGACACTACACTATTTGCGGCGAGAGGAGAACACTTTGTGAGTAGGCTGTTATGGTTTTTATGTTGGTAAAGCCACATAACCTTCTGAGTGAAAATCACTGACTGTGATGTGTGCAGTCTGCGGCTGGTTGGACTAACTGTTGAAATATTCGCTTGTGTAGTGTTGGGTAGTTGGATGTGAAAAGCGCATAGTGTTAGGCAGCTTGTGGTGAGCCGCCAGAAGTGGTGGATGTGGGGAAAGAGATGCCAGAGTTTTGAGTGTATGATCTGGATGTGTGTCCATCAGGAAATTTGTGAAGATGGAGGTCAGCCCCATCTTACTTGCAGCCTCTGCCAGCTCTACCTTCTTCCCAGAGTAGCCCCCATTGATATTAATAGCTCCCCATCTCATTACCATTTGTTTGTCAAGTAATATCTTTGGTTTCCCTGATTTGTCAGTTAGAGGTGGGACTCCGTCACCTCCCAAGGTCCGAGGCATTTTGCACTGATTGTTGCCAGCATCATATTTAAAGTACCGGGGAAGCAGGTTGCTAGCCTTACTTTCCCCGAGTCCCATTGCGTTTTACCCCTAACGGTTGTGGGACTAACCGGTGGATTTGGTAGTCTTTGCCGTATGAGCACAAACGTGACCACAACTCAGAATATGGCGGAGATGCCCAGCCTTATTCCAAAGTAACTAGTATCCCGACTGTCGGCATCACTTACTTGGCCACTCATACGTTGCCCATGGTTCATGAACTAGGACATGACTACAGGAACCCACACCATGAACCACTGATATATATATATATATATATATATATATATATATATATATATATATATACATATGACGACTTTTGAACATTATTAAGGTTTTGAAATTATTGGAGGAAGCTACGATGTTTTTGAGATTTGATTGATGTGCTATGATGATATTATTATGACAACAATATGTATTATGCTGTTGAGTATGTTTATGTTTATGATCAATGAGATGATGCTATATGAGGAATTTGATTATGCTATGTATTTATTATTATGAAATATTGAAGGAGTGTTGACGAATGTCTGTATGTGTAATAAGGTAAGGAATAATGAGTAGTGGTTATGGACTCTGGTTTGTGAAAAGTATGTTGGAAACCAAGAATTGTGCTTTAAGAGCTACGAAATGTGTGTACATGCATGAATGTATCACAATGCTGGTGGAAATTTTCGGACACTGCTATATTTATGGTAAATTTGTAAGGTAAATTCTCAACTCGTGAAATTTTTTATATATATGAGACTGTCACTGTGGCAGAAACTGCTGTCGTAAATATTTCGGTAAGGAAGGTAAGTGATCTTGATGTAATGCATTGTGGGTGCCCAGCTGTGTGACAGTCGCCTGGAAAAACGCCATTAGGTGGAGAAAAAAGAAGCCATTAACCTCGCAATTGACATTTCTTTGTAGAAAGCACCAAAAATATGAAATGCTCATACTTGAAAACATATAATTACACTTTGGAGCTCTTAATTTCTGATATTTACTGAAATGCCATATGGCTAGTGAATGATGTTTCATGCTTTGGTTTATATATGTATTTGCTCATTTTGTTTAATATTTAGTTTCTAGTTGCACTGTAGCATTGGTTAAAATAAAATGTAATAGATGTACTGATATCACTATTTTCTTTCTACTGATGCATTAAATAATAATTCTATGATCTACTTTCTTAAAAAAGGGAGCACAAATAGACATTTTCCATCACAGGAATTGCATGCATAATTTTCTTATCAACGTAGTAACTTGTTTGGTAGGGTAAGTTATTGTAATGCAGTACTCCAGTGTTAAGATCTGGCGTAGGTATTAGACATTTCCCATCTTTACTGTAGCACTTTTTCTGCTAGAGCGTTATAATGTTTAGGTATATGTTATTGCATTTGCTGCTGCTGTTTGCCATCCGTAGTGCTACTGAATTTCACTTTGTATTACTATGTTAAGCAAGTTTTACTACTGATTTATTTTTCTTGTGGCTGCACTTTGGCTCATATTAGTAGTAATGTTGCATTTGCCTTGCTAATTTAGATATACTGCCACTTGCTTTGCCTTTTTGCATTTTTTGTCGTTGCTGTTTGTGTTAATTGTTTTGTGCTGCTGCATTGCCTAATTCTCTAGTATGTATAACTGAGCTCAATAGATTTAAGTTAGCTTAAGAGGGAGTAGGCTATATAAGAGAATGAGTTTTGATGAATTGGAAAAAATGCATTAAGAAGCTACAAGAATAAGGTTTGGCCAAACAAGTAGTGTACAATGATAAATACTTTGAAAGAGGATATGAACAAAAAAGTAGGGTTTAGGGACTAGAGGATTAGGTAGTATTTTCTTGGAAACAAATGATGAACTAAGGCAGATTTCCGATGAGTAAAGAAAATTTTGTTTGTAAATCAAATACTATAATTACTGCACTACCAAATGATGTACTGAAAACCACCTTGTCCTTTCGTTTTGTGTTATTCGGCTATGGTTTTGTATACCCTTGTGTATTTGCGTTCCTCCTGTCCTGACATGTTTAGCTGATAATAGTTATGTTGTAGAATTTTTCTAATACTAAGCCACATTCACTATGATGAGGAATACTGTTATCCTCAAATATAATTTGCATTAATAATATGTTATTTACTTTGTAAAAATGTTTGCACATTATTTATTCTGGTCCATTTTAATGCTTATTTGAGAAGTTAATGTTTCGAAAACAATTCTCATTACTTCATTTATTTACTTATGTCATAACTTCTTTAACGCTGATGTATATAATTATTTGTATTCTTTTGTAAAACCTGTATTACTACAAATGAGATCTGTATTATTATGTTCTTCAGTGATGTTTTCTGTACCATTGTAACTGTATTCTCATGTCATAAAATTGTATAGACACCAGTTCTTCAAATTAAGTATACAGTATGGTTACTGCACATGTTTCTGTTGGTCATTGTATATGCACAATATGTGAGAAGTTAAAAAAAAGGACTGTTAGCGTTTGCTCATGTGTTGATAATTCAGCAAGGGATTGGTTAACAGCACTGCTGGCTCTAAGGACATTTCAAAAAGTTTGTGAGTGCACATGTGGTGGTTTATGGACTTGCTATATTATTTGCAAGACTCTTCGATGGTGGTTGTGCAGCCACATAGTCGTAACACATGGCTGCTGGCCATCTCTACAAGGACTACCGTGGGCCTGCACCTTTGATGACCCACCAATACTATAATCTCCACAAGGTATACTGTAAGTCTGCTGTGTAATGACCTACCTACCAATATTCTTCAAAACTTCGACTGACTCTGTCGGTTTGCTCTGCTATGGCCCATTATCTGTCTGCATGTCAAGAGTTAGCACTGTCTTTCCGTTGGAAGGACAACACCACTTCTTCAAGACTACATAGAAATCCACTACTTCCATGTGCATTTCCTTTTATTGATCAGACTTTGTGCTGTGTAATTACTACTGTGATGAATGATCACGACTGTCTTTATGGACAGTGGGCAAATTTTGCTTTTGGGCAACAGTCTATCAATAAGTGTGTGCATTTGATATATTTATTAGAGTTAATATAAAAAATTTTAGCAAATTTTTCTTGGCCACTGCCCAAAAAAATTTGTAAAATTATTTGTGGGGAGCATAGGGGCTATGTAAGTAGGCTGTTTAGGTTTTTATGTTGGTAACGCCACGTAGCACTCTGTATGAAAATCACTGACTGTGGTTTGTGCAGTCTGTGGCTGGTTGGACTCATTGTTCGAATATTCGTTTGTGTAATGTTGCACAGTTGTATGTAATCAGCGGGTAGCGTTGGGCAGTTGGAGGTGAGCCGCCACAAGTGGTGCATATGTGGCTGGTTGGACTCATTGTTCGAATATTCGTTTGTGTAATGTTGCACAGTTGCAAGTAATCAGTGGGTAGCGTTGGGCAGTTGGAGGTGACCCGCCACAAGTGGTGCATATATATATATATATATATATATATATATATATATATATATATATATATATATATACTATTAAGGTAAATACATTGTTTGTTCTCTATCAGAATCTTTCATTTGCTAACTATGGCTATCAATAGTTAGTGCCTTCAGTAGTTAGAATCTTTTATTTAGCTGGTAGTATTGGCGCTCGTTGTATTGCAGTAGTTCCGAGTAACGAAGATTGTTGTGAGGTAAGTGATTCATGAAAGGTATAGGTTATTGTTAGTCCGGGCCATTCTTTTGTAGGGATTATTGAATGTCAGACTGCGTTGCGCTAAAAATATTGTGTCAATTTAGTGATGATCAGAATGAGTAAAGAGAGAAATTTCTGAGTACGTTCAGTTTTGCTCAGTTATTTGAAACTCAAATAACGTAAGAGGTTTTCCAGCACTGTCATTCATAAGTTTTTCTAAGGGGATGTTTCAATTTTATCCTTTTTGTTGCACTTATTCACTTTCACTGCACATTTTCTCCTTGTGGTGAGTGTGGTGAAGTAGCTGGTGGTGCTGCTGAGGGTCACAGGCTGGGGAGGACTCTGGCGATTTCTGTCTGCAGTGGAATCTGCAGGAAGTTTTTGGAGTTCTCATGATACCGCCTGTGCTTCTAGGCCATCTTGTTCTCCTCCCAGAGGTCCATCAGGAAGGTCAGCTGGTCGGTCTGCTTCCTCGGTACTATGGCGTGTGCCGTCATGGCGATGATCCAGAGAGTCGCCAGTCGCTTGGGTCGTGGAAATGGGTTGGAGTCTGGGTCGGTGGTTGCTTCCACTGTGATGCTTTCCGGCGCCGTTCTGTTGATGTGGGCCACCATCTGCTGGCGTGCTTCCCATATGTTGGTGACATTCCCGCAGGTGAAACGGTGCTCGAGGGTATCGGTCATGGCACATACGTCACACTTGTCACTTGCCACGAGTCTTATATCTGCCAGTCTTTGGTTGGTTGGTACCGTTCTGCTTACTATTTTGTACCATGTTTCCTTCGCATCTTTAGGCAACACATTTTCCGATACATTTTCTCATATTTGTTTCAGATTGTTCTGCGGGAGTTTGTTTTCAAACTTGTTTTTTCCGGCTTCCCCCTGAGGCCCAGTATAATCTTCATCCGTTCTCTGGCCGGGGTTGGCCACGGTGTCCCGAGCGAACCTGGGACCTCCTGCTTACATGGCAGACGCTCTAACCGACTGAGCCGCTGAGGACACAGACGATAGTGCGACTGCAGGACTTATCTCTGGTACGCTCCCCATAAGACTCACACTTTCCAGCTTTCTGTCCACACACTACATTTAGCAGCTAAAGGTCTAGACTTCACTGCAATTTCATTCTTCTAGAGCTGCAAGATCACCGATCATATTTGTACAGATACCGTCTTCATATCATACAATGTGGCACGTGTTTATCTGTAGTGACGTAACTCGTATTTTTTTTTTTTTTTGTTTCTGAAAACAAGGACATCAAATACTATCAATAATTCTAAAGCAGTTACAGGCAATATGGACACACAAATGAATTTAATCGGGTGGTAACAGTTTTTAAAACCTTTTTTCTACAACGAAGCGAAGTCAGAAGAGGTCAGTTGGTGACATTTTAATAAAAAGAGAGCAGCCGATTGGAGGTTTGTTACCGAATAACCCAATTATATTAATGACGTGTGTGACACGAGTGAAATTAAGTGATACATCAACACTGACAATTAAGAAGAAAAGGAGCAATAAATATGTAATAATAACCTACATTTAGATCCCAACACCTGTTTATGTAACGTATCAAAGAAATATATACAATTGTTGTGGTATGTAGCTTAAGTAAATCCACAAAGATGAGCCCCGTCGCGTGTTGGGTTAAAGTCGCACGTTAAAAAATCCAAGTAATAAAGAGAGAAATACCGACATGCACTCACCTCCCATCTAATTAGTCTGTGTGCTGCGAAAGTCAGCCACAACATGGACGCAATGTCGATTGTGTTAGTATTATAGCATTTCCAGTATTTCATAAGGACACGCGGCATTACACCCAGAGGGATTTAATGAGAATAACTCCGGCTGCGGAAACCTACTGTAACAGAACAGGTTTTTATTATGGTAGTAAGCCCTCTACTATGTTATCACTTCGACACGAATTTTGTTTGACCTTGATCGTGTGCTTATGAAAGTTAGAGTTTCGTCACCAGAACAGTTCTATTTTGAAGTGGAGCTGCAGTTACTTTAACGGGAATCGGATCAACGGCATCAGAATTGGATAGTAAAACTGTGGTCATGTAAATGAATACGCTCGTCTTCCTAATTAGACTAAGTAGTTCCTGGTATATGTACTGCTAATAAAACAAGCTAAAAGCGGCTTTATCTTTACCTGGAACTGAAAACTGTTTGGTAAATCGGACACTAAAACAACAGCACATCCTAGCGTGTATTAGTAAAATCACTAATCAGTTACAACCCAGGTAACTGACAAAATTCGATTCTCAATAAACTATCTCACACTGACGTACCCCATCTGCTTTAAAGTGTGTAAGGTAATCCTCATTACAAAGTATCACGTAATAAAGGAGAAGCACGGATAATTTGCACATGAGGTGACTTCAATACTTCAGTCTACAAGACAGTGGTATTAGAATAGTTATCAGGCTGTTACTTTCACTAAAATGGACACTATTTGTTTCTATCGAAAACTGATCAGACTTTGCATCATGCAAAACGTAATTGAAGCAGGGGAACCTTCAATCTGTTATGGTTTTCATAAAAAGTTGTTACCAATTATAACTTTCATTTCATAAAAGTATTTAAAATAGTGACCTAAATTTATAAACATTTTACTGCAAAATTGACTAAATTACTAGCTTTACGGATGATGGGGCTCCCAGAACCTGTTCTGTCTACTGAGTAGGTTTTGGTATAAGATGTCTAATAGGACGAAGCGACAATACGAAGTGACTATACCCATGAGTACAAGCACTGTTACAAACTTGTAGTGCAAATAAGGTAACTGTAGGTTTTAGAACTATTAAGGCTTGCACTTGCTTTCCAAACCACTGTTCTGTGTGTACCTTTAAACACTGTGCAAAGTTTGTAATATGAACTGAAAACTGCCACTTTAATTACGCCTTCTGAAACTTTTACACATTTGTAGAAATTTAACGACGTTCAAAATTCAGAGTATCAACCAATCACTCGAGAAAATTATTTCTCCGCGAATGCTAATAATTATTTTGAGTAGCAGTAATACCTGAGGGTATTTCTGTTCAGTCGTTACAAATACAAGGAAATGCGTGTTTTCTCCTAGACGTGTTTCGCTTTATTGAAGTAAAGCGTCATCAATCGTCTATAATTAACGGTATTTACAATCTGATTTGTTTTTAAAGTCGACATGCAGTTTCTTAACAATTTTTTGGTGGTAACTTACGACAATTTTTGCTTCGTTTCTCGCTCTCATCAGGAAACGCCTTCCGCTAGCACGTCTTTGGTTTCTTTCTCGATTAGGCACTGATATTTGTAGTTAATTTTTCGATGCTTTTCAGAACTATGCACTTTTATGTTTTACGCAGCATATCTATACGTTCATCACTGTTTACTGTTGATTTGTGCACTTCTAAGCATCTATTGTGTTCTGTAGTAGCCAAAAGCCAACATTGTTACTTGATTGTGTTGGCTTACACTTTTTCCTGTGTAGTTAATTGTGTGTGTGTTATTCTATATCATCACGTTGCCGTGTACTTATATAGTGTGTGAGAGTAATAAAGGAATATTGGTTGAGGCGAAATTTTTTTTTTCTTTAAATAGGTAGTGGAGGGAGAAGCAAAGATGAGTGGGCATGTGGACATTAGCGCATAGCATTGTGATAAAGAGTGAGTTGGCGGAAAAGGTGAGGAGCAAGAAGTGAAATGAAAATGGATGCGGGGGGGGGGGGGGGGGGATGGGGGGGGAGGGGGGGATGGAAGGGGGTCGATCGTAGGTATTGAGTGGGTGTGAGTGAAGGATGGAAAAGACTGTTCTTTTCATGCCATTTATACAGTTATTTTATATAGCGTCCTCTTTTCAATATTTATTTCATTTTTGAGCAAAAGTTTTTTTCCTGTTAAATCTTGAAAAATAAACTGCAAACAGCTGTAGTGTGAACCTTCAATAGTACCACCGGATTCACAACGTTAGACTTGCATCTTCAGGTGCTCATAAACGTAGAAGGCTTGCGTATGAAGAATTAAAAATAATATTTTTTTTTAGAAATGGAAAGAATCTAGGAAGAAGAAAATATATACGACACGAATGCGACAAAAGAAAAATTTAAATACATTAACAACTTACTTATTTTCACATCATTTACATGTACAAGTTGAGCGCATTGGATGTTCCATCATTCCCAGTCAGGTTATAATAAATATTTTGAAATCGTGACGGATGTTAAATTTTCAAGCAGCAAATTTTGAATGTCTTCAGTGTAACTAATAGATCCTTGTAATAATTCAATAGTTGTTACTGCACTTTTCAACATTATCTCTATATCGCAAGGACGCATCTCAAAATTATTATTCTGATTACTTAAAACTTCACGCGTCGTCTCTCTCCTCATCAGATGTGTTTCAGTGGGAGTGGTAATATTCGTTTTGCATCTCTTTGCCGTTATCTTATCCATTTTGTTTCTTGGCCCATTTTTCTGATGTTTTTAAGTGCGTTTTAGTATATGGCCTCTTTTTTTGTGCTTTTCACTGCATCCTGTATTTTGATCGTGACTAGTGTTTGATATCTTTCTCCTGTTTTACACCGTTATTGTCCTTTCAGAGTTGAACTGCTTTTATGGCCGTCTTCTTCATTCCACTTGTTTTAAATTTTGGCTTGCGTCACTACGTTTAAGTATTTATTGTAACTCGACTGGGAATGAGAGGATTCCTATGCGCTCAACTCTTTCATGTAAAGGATCTGAAAATAAGTATGTTAACCACTAAATTTAAATTTCGCTATTATCACTTACCTGTTGAATATCAGTTTATATTTCCTTCACTGAAAATTATTACCACTGCTAAATACCTTTATAATTTCTAAATCCCTCATGTGCTATCCTTCTTTGTTAAGATGACCCTGAAGTTGTAACTCTAACGTTGTGTAACCGGTAGTAATTTTGACGGATTACACAACAACAGTTTTACGCTTTATTTTTCAATAATATTTTTTAACAACTTAGCAAATTATTGGTACATGCAAATAAATTATATACTAAACTTTGCTTGTTCTGAAGGACGTGGCCGTAGAAATCTTCTACGATGAAAGAGGAAAATCGTCACACTTGATCGTGACTCTTGATGTAAAATACTTCGTAAATATCTTCTGGGAGTCGAAATTTCACGACTCCGAGCATACTAATAAATGCTAAGATCTAGTGGCCAACATAATTCCACATCCGAGGCATAATTAATCCACTCTAGCTACAATTGTTGATTCATTAAGTGCTTTGGACGTTGTATGTTGACCACCAACCTCGCTACTTCGCGACAAATCACCTTTTACACTCTTGCCTCAGTCTTTTCGTTTCTGAGGAACTGCCTTCCGGCTTGTACATCTCATACAACTCTACAGTCCCTAAGCAGGAACTAATTGCACAAATAATAGTTTAAAACAAAAATTTTGTTTGCATGGCAATCCTCCGCAACAAACACAGAAATACTTGTTCTGTAAATAAATCCGCATTTTCTTGCTGCAACTTAATTTTTAAATAAATTAACTTGCTGCACGAAAAGGCGATATTATTTACAAAACAAGTAAGTAGTTTAAAACATTTGTGTTATGAAAGAACATAGTTTTAAAAATACATTCACAAATTAATTGTGGTTTCGTAACTTAACGAGAAGAGGAACAGTATTTTCATATGTGTCAGTTCAAAGAATATTGTAAGAGGGACACGAACATTAAAAGTATTAATGGCTAGCATGGAAGTTACTTCGAAGAGCCACAATCGATGTCAGAGGTAACTGTTACAAACTACGTTTCAGTTCTCTAAATCACCATAACAGGCAGTTATATAGTAACTGCTACTGCCAAGAACAGTGCTACATGCAGTATAGCACAGAGGTAAGCAGTAGGGCTGTTAATGTATTATCAACACATTAATACATCGCTATATCTTCTGAAAGGTATCGATGGATGAATATTTATCGGCGATATTATTTCCCGATATATCTATATTAAAATGACAATATCGAGAGCCAATATTTTTAATTTATATTATATTTTTTCGCAGTTTTCGTTAAGGCGCGGCGGGGGGGGGGGGGGGCGGGGGGGGGGGGAGATGGGTGGCGGTGTGAATGGAATAACATGATTTCCGATGTGAAGAAACAGCACAGTGGTTGCGTTAAAAAACTATTTTTAACGTAACTAGTGTGCTATTTCTTCACATCGGCATTCTTCAAAAACATGTGCTGAAAATGATGAACAAAAATCTAAATGTGATTCTTGAAGTTTTCCCGGCCGACATTATGTTCCATCATCTTTCGGGCGTGCACTCGGGACAGCGACAATTCTTCTTGCGATATTTCGGCTAGAAACCTCCCAGCCATCTTCAAGGCGAGTCGGAGACTGATGTAATAGCGTTTGCGCGTGCCTATTTATACGGAGAGTCACGTGATACAAAGCTGCTGAGGATTGAAAGCGCATGCGTCAAAGATATCAAAATCGCCACCGCTGCGCTAGTCATAGATAAGATGTATAAAGCAAAGATTAATTATTTATTTACAAGCACGGTGGATTCGTAGCAGCTCTATTTTGTTTGCACTCTGCGCTGATGTTTGTCTTTGCTATATACATCTTATCTATGACTAGCGCAGCAGTGGTGACTTTGATATCTTTGACGCATGCGCTTTCAATCCTTAGCAGCTTTGTATCACGTGACTCTCCGTATAAATAGGCACGCTCAAACGCTATGAACTCAGTCTCCGACTCGCCTTGAAGATGGCTGGGAGGTTTCTAGCCGAAATATCGCAAGAAGAATTGTCGCTGTCCCGAGTGCACGCCCGAAAGATAATGGAACAAAAATCTAAATGACAAGATTGGTCTTTATTGTGGGAGGAGATGTTTTGAGGCGAAATGGCGACGTAATCAGCGCTCGGTGCTACCAACAGAAACTGCAACGCTTAGCTTCACAATGCAGTTTTGATATTACAACTGCTAGGCCGCTGGCGTTGGCAGGAATGAAAGAAAACGGGGAAGTCGACAAGAAATGTTCGGACAAATCCGATATGTGACGAAAGCGAACGACAGACACATCGGAGAAGTTTTATTCTGCCACTCAAATGCAGTTGCCATTGTTAGCAAAGTGGTTATGGCCAAGCTTGAACATGCATCGTGTTCCTTTCAGTTTTTGCTCTAAGGAAGACAGGCAGGCTGCTGGCTTGTTGATGTACAGAGTATCTAATAATAAATCAATACTTAAATATAAAGCTCTTAAAACTGGCTGTACATTTTCAACGTGCAGCCGATATTTTTATAGCCATGTATGTCGATACATTTTCCATCAATATATCGTCGTATCGGTACTCTTCTAGATACAGAGAGACAATAACAATTCTTTTTAAATATAGGTATGTCGGATGTTTTTAAAAATACCAACAGACCAAGTAAGCACCGCCAGCTGGCGTGCTGCGGTCGCCTGCTCAAACTCAGCCAGCAGCAGCTATTTAGTATTCATCATTATTTACATGTTTTAGAAATTCCTTGTGTCTATAATGTTGAAATATTCTGCAATATTCGAAGTTGGTATAAATAGCCGCAGTCACCGTCCTGGAGTTCAGTTTCGCTCTGTTCTGCTTGTACTCTGGCTTTCGCCGCAAACGTACTTTTAGTGATAAGTTTTGGACTTCATTGACGACCTTGGTTTAGGATTTGGACTTCATTCTGGCTACGATGTAACAATAAGAAACGCTTCTTTTTCTCCCACCAGACGCGACTGCGACACAATAAGGGGGTGTACCATAATGCTACTAGAAGTAAACTGCGCTACAGAAAAATGATTTGCGAAAACCAGTGATGTGGAGATTCGATCCCAACAATGCAAACAACTGGAACACTTGGGCAAACTTCTTAATAGCATTATATTTCTCGATAATAGACGATAAATGTAAAATTAGAGGATCTCGAGCTCATAAAGAGGCTTATCAGCATTCATTCTTTACTACTACCATTCGTGATATGAACAGGAAAAGTAAAGGGGGGGGGGGGGGGATGATGGCGTGAAATTGTGCAGCTGCAAAGAGTTGGTCACATATACACATACTGGTCATGGTATAGAAGATTTTGCTGGGCGATGTGTGGCTAGCTATTTGCAACGTTTTGACCGGGCGAGACCGGTAAATATGGAAGCTAGCAGCTTAGCAAGGTTCTGCCTGTATCTAAAACTGAAATACACTCCTGGAAATGGAAAAAAGAACACATTGACACCGGTGTGTCAGACCCACCATACTTGCTCCGGACACTGCGAGAGGGCTGTACAAGCAATGATCACACGCACGGCACAGCGGACACACCAGGAACCGCGGTGTTGGCCGTCGAATGGCGCTATCTGCGCAGCATTTATGCACCACCGCCGTCAGTGTCAGCCAGTTTGCCAATGGCATACGGAGCTCCATCGCAGTCTTTAACACTGGTAGCATGCCGCGACAGCGTGGACGTGAACCGTATGTGCAGTTGACGGACTTTGAGCGAGGGCGTATAGTGGGCATGCGGGAAGCCGAGTGGACGTACCGCCGAATTGCTCAACACGTGGGGCGTGAGGTCTCCACAGTACATCGATGTTGTCGCCAGTGGTCGGTGGAAGGTGCACGTGCCCGTCGACCTGGGACCGGACCGCAGCGACGCACGGATGCACGCCAAGACCGTAGGATCCTACGCAGTGCCGTAGGGGACCGCACCGCCACTTCCCAGCAAATTAGGGACACTGTTGCTCCTGGGGTATCGGCGAGGACCATTCGCAACCGTATCCATGAAGCTGGGCTACGGTCCCGCACACCGTTAGGCCGTCTTCCGCTCACGCCCCAACATCGTGCAGCCCGCCTCCAGTGGTGTCGCGACAGGCGTGAATGGAGGGACGAATGGAGACGTGTCGTCTTCAGCGATGAGAGCCGCTTCTGCCTTGGTGCCAATGATGGTCGTATGCGTGTTTGGCGCCGTGCAGGTGAGCGCCACAATCAGGACTGCATACGACCGAGGCACACAGGGCCAACACCCGGCATCATGGTGTGGGGAGCGATCTCCTACACTGGCCGTACACCACTGGTGATCGTCGAGGGGACACTGAATAGTGCACGGTACATCCAAACCGTCATCGAACCCATCGTTCTACCATTCCTAGACCGGCAAGGGAACTTGCTGTTCCAACAGGACAATGCACGTCCGCATGTATCCCGTGCCACCCAACGTGCTCTAGAAGGTGTGAGTCAACTACCCTGGCCAGCAAGATTTCCGGATCTGTCCCCCATTGAGCATGTTTGGGACTGGATGAAGCGTCGTCTCACGCGGTCTGCACGTCCAGCACGAACGCTGGTCCAACAGAGGCGGCAGGTGGAAGTGGCATGGCAAGCCATTCCACAGGACTACATCCAGCATCTCTACGATCGTCTCCATGGGAGAATAGCAGCCTGCATTGCTGCGAAAGGTGGATATACACTGTACTAGTGCCGACATTGTGCATGCTCTGTTGCCTGTGTCTATGTGCCTGTGGTTCTGTCAGTGTGATCATGTGATGTATCTGACCCCAGGAATGTGTCAATAAAGTTTCCCCTTCCTGGGACAATGAATTCACGGTGTTCTTATTTCAATTTCCAGGAGTGTATATGTGAACATTAGAACAGAAAAATCACTTCCAAAAGACCCGCAGAAAATCAGAAGAGTATTGAAATTGCATGAAAGGGGTAATTCTTACAAAAATATCATTGTGTTTTTACGACATGTGTTAAATAAGTTATTAGCAATTGTATGCGAAATTATTTCTAAAAACAGTAGCAAAGCTGCAAAGATACTACAGATGAATACAATACATCATATATTAGTTGTTGGTATATGATTTTTTTAATGAGGGTATTTCACATACAATTGAAGAAACTGTTCAATCATAAATGAATATACGTAGTAGGACGGCTGAGTGCCAAAATAAGGAGTTCTCGTAAGTTGCGAGGAAAGGTTAGTTAATGCATAAATTGTGTATACCATGGTTTTTAACGCTTATGTAATTTGCAGAATAGAAGTTGTGAAGGAGATACTTGAAAAACACAGAGAAGTAAAAACGATGACAATTGTTGAGTAGCTACCGCTGTTCCGGTTCGCACAGAACACACAGAGTGAAAGCTACTGAACTACATGCAAAAAAAAAAGCGTAAATTAGTTACAAACTACGGCGAGCATACACTTTATTCAACGCTTAAACGTCACCACAGATATTCAGATTTGGTTCCTGACATGTTCGATATGCATGCCAACATCGGCGATGATGTGCCGTAGACGAATAGCGAAATTCTGGATGACCCGCTAAAGTGTCGGAACATCAATGCTGTCGATAACCTCCTGCTCCTGAATGGCTGTTTTCAGCTAAGCAATAGTTTTGTTGCCAGTTTCGCCAACTCAATATGCCATCTTCAAGCCCCATACGCATCTCTGGAAAATTATCGACATTGGCATACAGAGGCCATCTGGTTCTGGATGTCGAGAATTCGGAGCTGCTTCCTTCAAGGAAGTAGGTGAGAATTTGCGACATCCAGAAACAGATTGGCTCAGTATGCCAATATTGACAATTTTTCATAGATGAATGTGGGAGCTGAAGATGGCATGCTGAATTGCCGAAACTGGCAGCAAAAATAAAATAACCTCTAAATTTTCACTGCTGCTTGGCTAATTTCTAATTAAATAAATACCAGTCTCATGAGTTTTACTTCTTTTTTAATCAAGTCTCAACATCCTACATTACCTATAGAAATTTAGTACCCACTTTATGTTCTAAAATTTTAAGTCATGTTTAGGACTGTTATTTTTAATGTTAATGCACAAAATTTTCGTATATGTGGTAGTGCCAATAGTGTTTTTTTGGCTGTAAAGTAATTTTTAATTAATGCGAAATTAGAACCAGAATACGTGGTCGTGCGGTAGCGTTCTCGCTTCCCACGCCCGGGTTCCCGGGTTCGATTCCCGGCGGGGTCAGGGATTTTCTCTACCTCGTGATGGCTGGGTGTTGTGTGCTGTCCTTAGGTTAGTTAGGTTTAAGTAGTTCTAAGTTCTAGGGGACTTATGACCACAGCAGTTGAGTCCCATAGTGCTCAGAGCCATTTTTGAGAACCAGAATATGAACACACACCACACACACAAGCAGCTATGACCTATCCCAATACTTCAAAGTCCTCGTGAGCGTCTTTTTCACTAAGCACACTCTCAGGCTTGATGTCTGATAAAGCTGTCTATTCACATCAGGTAGGAAATCTAGTTGTCCTGTTAAGTCTATGAGTTTCAACTTTGATCTAGTAGTTTTATTAAGATATGTGTTTCAAGGTTGATATTTGCCTTCTACCTACATACGTTGGCATTAAATTTTTCAAGGCATCTAACCATAGTGGGGAAATAACAAATTGTGGTCTCCCTCAATGTGACTTGAAGAAAATGATGGCATCTCACTACTCCAATGAAGAATATGTTACTATAAACATGGTAATTGAGTTGGAAAGTACGTCAGTATAAAATATCTCTAATATACATTGTTACGACGAACACCAGCTTTTGTTTGGTAGTAAAGTCGATAACTCTTATGATATTTCTGAAATACTCGGTGTATATTTTACAGACTGCTATGCTGAAACCAGGGCCCGTGATGTTGTGGTGGGGCTTTCCTTCAGGGTCTTCCTGCTTTTATGAAGAAATGGACGTCAGAGGAGCCAGTGACCGTTCCTACACCAAAGACAATTTGAATTTTTTGTCCGTATGGAATTGAATATCAGAAAAAACTTTTCGCAAGTGTTGATACACACAATACAGGGGTACAGAACTAATAAAATTCGTTCATCCTAAGATCAACAGACGTCTGGAGCGTTTATACATGCTAAAATTTTAAAAACAACGGCAGTATGCTTTAGACCCGTATGGCTCCCAGCGCCATGATTACACACAAATGTAACGTCTTGTCTATAAGTCTTGGGGTATGGTTGTGCGTTTTTCATTGTGTCCTAACGAAACATTTTGAATCATAGATGCCCAGCCTAAAGCACAGTCAGTGTATAAATTGCTAATCACTAATAAATGGAAAATATTAAGTGAAATTATACGGTAGTGGTCCATTAGCACAAGGATGTTCTCTGACGATGGTATAATATTTAGTATCAATTTTATTTATCTCAACAAACAAAATTTATTGAATTGTGACCCTACAGAGCTTAATATTTACACTTTGAAACACATACGATACGAAACAGAAATGCAATTATGGCAAGCAAAGCGTACACAGGTAACATATGATATTTGCCACTGGCATTGTGCAGTGTACCAGAACGTTAACCTTAATAAAACTCCCATTTCTAGCAGTTCAATCAGTTCTATCAGGTATCCAGTTCCCCACCAACAACGTACAGTACCAGAACTCTGTACTAATTAAAAGTGAATACACATTTTGAAGTTGCAAACTGTTGCAACGAAATAACTCTGTCCAGACTAGCTACACATGACAATAATAGTCGATTGGCGACTCCATGGCGTGTTGTGTGCACCACGACCAAGTAGTGGATAGAATCGGAAGGAAAATTTTTGTGGTTTTATTGACAGCAGAATCGATTTTCGGTCACTTAGCGACTATCCTTAGTGCTGTAATATACGATTAAAATTGGTAGGCACTGGTAACAAACTATAACCACAAGCTTAGAGCGATCACATAAACTGAGCAATAATAGTCATAGGCCGCACAAGCTCTTTTACTCCACAAAGAACAGCAGTGAAAAAACCACGATACATGCACTGCCTAGCACGTGACTAACGTCTCTAGTCAAAAGAGCTACAGCACGCCTAATCACCATTTCAAATACGGATCTGTACTAGTTTGTGAGTATTCCAGCTATGTATAGAATAAATGTGGGGACAGTAATAACTGAGTGTTCTTTCCATTTAGTTATACAGTGTTACAAACTACTAACATAACAATAGCTTCATAGTGCAGGGTGACATTTATTAAGCTATATGAAATAAAATCTTGCAAACGGTTAGCGTTAGAACGTGCAAACAGCATGGTTGACCACGTGGCATGATAGACAGTAGTATGGTTTGGTTTAGCGATGAACTAAACTTCCATTTGGATGGGATCGGCAATAAACAAAATTTGCACTTTTGGGGGAGTCAGAATTTCGCGATCGAGATGTCCCTTCACCCTAAGTGGTCAATGTGTGGTGTGCAGTGTCCAGTCACGGAATAATCGGTGTGATATTCCTTGCTGGCACGGTGCCTACCGAAACGTACGTGAAAGTTTTGGAAGGCCATTTCATCCCTATTATGCAAAGTGACATACATTTCTACAATACGTGGTTCATGCAAGACAGCTCGACCCCATCGAAACAGAAGAGTGTTTGATGTCTTGGAGGAGCACTTTTATGACGGCATTTTGGCTCTGGGGCATCCAGGGGCCACTGGCATGGACCTGGATTGGCCGTCATAGTTTCCGGATCTGAACACATACTACTCCTTTTTGTGGGGCTGTATTAAAGACAAGGTGTACAGCTGAGAATTCACGATATCCAGAAACAGATGGCCGCAGTATGCCAACACCGACAATTTTCCAGAGATGCATATGGGGCCTGGAGATGGCACATTAAATTGTGAAACTAGTAGCAAAAATAAAATAAATAGCTTCTTAGTTTGCACCGCTGTTTTAGTGATTTTTTCGTTAATTATTTGACCAGCCGCTGTCCCAAGGCCACAATGAATCAACAGAGGGTATGCGACTGGTGGTTTGCCTGCTACTTACATTTTCAAAAACATATATTTTTATCAGTGCTTTGTATCTTTGCTTTGGGCTTTTATGGTCCACAGTGCCTCAGTCGTTTGCGCCTCCATCAATTGGTAGGAAATTAACAATCTGACGAGTAGTTTCACTTCATAGTTTCTTTTCAACAAAACTACTGTATATTGGGAAGTGACAGGTGTACGCAAAGTACCCTCTGCCACACACGATGAGGTGGCTTGCAGGGTGCAGGTTTAGGTGTTGACAAAACCAACTGCACCTCATTGCAGTCCAGACACGTTAAGAAGTTACCAGTCAAATGACAACCGACTAAGAAATCTCACAGACGAGTTGGCTCGTATATCTGGCGCTCCCCGCGAGGCTCAAAGTGCTACAGCGGCTGCCCGGAAACTGGGACCGTTGAGCACGGCGCTACGGCTCTGCGGCTACACGCCGTTCCCTTAGCGCCACCCAGCAGTCGTTTCCAGAGATTTATGTCGCTGCCGGAGGTAAGCCCCCCAAATCGATCACGGCAATAAAGCTGCCCATATCGTAAAACAGTATCCGCACATTTCCACACCATAAAAATCCTGCCGTTTATTTGGCCCGCAGTCAGTAAGTGCAGCAACAGTGCTATCCCCATATAGCCACGCAAAAGGTCACAAAAAATATTCTGGGACGTTTTGAGCCCTGAGCATCGAGATACGGTCTGGCGAATCCCACGAGTACGTAACGAGGGACCATTCGCGAAAGAATCTTTTTATTTGACAAATCGACTACTATTTCTCTGGTGGCAACAGAGTTGTATATGCAAGTTCAAGTAGATCTTCAAAGGAGGTCAATCTTATAATCAGTTAGTGAGACTCGTGAGCATGTGCTCTCCTTTAGAGTAGTGGTAACATTATCTCGGGGGCCCAACAACGTGGTTTGAAATCCACGAGTTTTCAGCCGAGTGATGCTCCTCGGCTATTGTCAAAGGAGTCGCTCTCGTGCGTGTGCTACTGTTGTCCTTATACAGCCACGGTGTCTTCTCTAATGCTACTGGTGCTCATTATAGCGGCATATATGGTAATATGTTAGTTGCTCACACAGCAAACACGCTTCTACGTCCCGATGGTCGGATCTAAAGCAGTGCTTAGCTGGAGTCCACCGTTGAGAGTCTGGTTACAAACATATTCGTCGATGGCTTCGTTTATGACGCGAATGCAGAAAATATTTATCCGTTTCATAACAGATGATTCGCTGTCTGCAGCTCTGTGTGTGTTTCCCAGAGCATGTTCTCCTGCCGCAGATTTCTGAGGATACCGTCGGCAGATACACGTGTTCTCCATGGAGCTGTTTATTGGTACCCACAGAATGCCAGACATAAAACTGTTCACACCCACACGGTATATTATGTACTCTTGGCATTCTGGGGCCTGCATCGTGTTTTACAGACCTCATGAATGGTCAGATTATTTTCTGGAGTCCTAAAGATTTAATCGTTGTGTACCAGGTAATCTTTCCTGTTACTGAGCCACAGAAAGGCAAAAACTGCAAGTTTCTTCGTGTCCTATTTGGGGCGCAGGGGGGGGGGGGGCGTCTTCCGCTTGCGAGTTTTCGGAAAAATGGCTCAGGAAATCTGTTGGTAGTGTTAGCCGCTTTCCTAGAATTCTTTCCATAAATGGCTCTCCGTTCCTTTGGCAGGTTTTCACGAGGGTCTTCAAGAACAGTACGATTCTGAGGTGGGTGGTAGTAGTGAAACGTCCCCTTACAAAAATTATAAATGACTGTGCTTAAACTAACACACAATACTTCTAGCGCAACGCAATCTGACTTTCAATAATTCCTACAAAAGAATGGCCCTGAATAACATTAACCTACACATTTCACAAATCACTTACCTCACAAAAATCTTCATTACTCGAACCACTGCAATACAGCGAGCTCTACTACTGCCAGCTAAATAAAAGATTCAAACTACTGAAGGCACTAATTACTGGCAGGAATAGTTAGCAAATGAAAGATTTTGATAGAGAACAAACAATGTATTTACCTTAATAGTGTTCAAAAGTCCTAATATATATATAGCAGTTCATGACATCCATTCTTACAAATGTACTGTTTCTGATGGACACACGTCCAGATCATCCACTCTCAAAACTCCGCCATATCTCTCCCAACATCCACCACTGCTGGCGGCTCACCTCCAACTGCGCAGCGCTACGCGCTGTTCACATCGAGCTGCCCAACACTACAATGTCAGACAACAATGCAAACTAGCCACAGACTGCACACAGCACAGCTAGTGATTTTCATACAGAGCGCTACGTGGCGTTACCAATATAAAAACCTAAACAGCCTACTTACAGTAGCTGTCAGCATGCAGATACCACTCGGAGAGTTTTCAGCAAACACCGTTTCTGGGTCACCAACTGGAATTTCGGCAGACGATGACGTAAAGGAACGACGAGGCACCACCAGTCGCTAAATCCGTTATGAATCTGATTTTTCGTAGATGTTTTCCATGTAGTCCAACAAATCTCCTAGTTTTCACGTCCATCTTTCTTCCTCTTCCTCGCTTTTATCCCATATCTTTACCTGGTATGTATATTAATCTTTGGATTTGGCAATGTTATTAGCAGAGGTTGGCAGCATGTCGTTTCTGTCGCCACTCCTTTCCACGGGCGGGACGGAGTGTGCGTACCCCATCTGTCTATGTAAATTGTTATCCCTTTTGAAAGTGTGCTACCGTTTTCTAAATGTTTGCGAAAGTGTAACTGAGGCCTATTCGAATGTGGGAAAGGGCCTAAAGACTGCCTTCACGAGAGCAGTCGCACCGTAACTAGACTTCGCAGCAGCCGTGTCCAGGGTAAAGTCTTCAAACTAGTCCGTAAATGGCTGGGTTCCTCCTGTAACTAATAGGCTTCCCATCGCAACGCCGTCTCTCTGCTTAATCTGTTTCTCACTGTACAAAATACGCGATGTTGTCAGCCCATTTTCAATTAAATCCACAATAGTATTAAACTTCCTGGCAGATTAAAACTGTGTGCCGCATCGAGACTCGAACTCAGGACTTCGAATCTCGGTCCGGCACACAGTTTTAATTTGCCAGGAAGTTTCATATCAGCGCATACTCCTCTGCACAGTGAAAATTTATTTCTACCACAGTAGTATTGTCAAATGAGAGAGATCAGATATCACAGCCTTTCTAATGGGAACACAAGTATATGACAAAATGGAAGTTGACCATCGGATTTCCTTCTCCAAGTTGCAGGTATATAATTAGGCTGATTAAGTCCGTCGTGTTCTTGATATGGCGCACACAGTTACCAACATGTGGAGTAAGAAGTCTGGCCGTATGTTTTACAAGTCTTTAAGTCAGTTATCTAATGGTGCTCACGATGGGATATGGAGGAGAATTTTGATGAAACTCTTTTCCATTGAAGACCGCCTGAAAAAATCTAACATATTCCTCACTATTCTGAATGGCGGATATCGTGATAATTTTGGGTACTTCACCTCCTCTTAACATCAATCAAATCTTCGGTTTGTACTCGGCCTTTTCACTATGACGGCTACATTACCCTCGTCAGTTGACAGCACTGCTATGAGAGGATTGTTGCGGGACTCGACAAGAACATTACGCTTGTCAGCCCTGGCGGCATGGATACTGTAAGTATACGGCCCATTTCTGGATGATTTTTTCTGCGATTTCACCGGGAATCTTGCCTACTGCTTATACCACACCACGTACTATACCAGTGAAACAGATACTCCGTGTCTCTGGGGCAAAGTTAGGCCCGTTCTTCAGTGTCGACATGTCACCCGCGTCGATGTTAATTGTCGTCATGTTGATAACAGTGCTTAGAGTTCTTCATTCTGCCAGATACTGCTCCTGTGGAAACCGTCTGAATTTCTATCTATGCCTGTCCATGGTTTTCTCTTATTGTGGCATCGGTTGTGATACCGCCACTGTATTTATGTTCCAAGCCAAAGCCGAAAGTGACCCCGTCAGCACAAGTGTGCGGCCATTAGCTCGTGGCGGTTTGTACTGATAATATCGCCTCAAAGCCATACATTCGTTTAAAACGTACCGCTACGGCGAGAAGTGGCGGGGCCCTAACAGCATGGACAATCTGCTTATTAAAGTGGTTAATTTATTAAGCTTTGAAGCCCTCGTACAACGGTGCCACGAAGAGATGACGACTGCACGATTTCATGCCGTTGTACGCCATATCAATAGGGCTGCGACCTTTTTTTGAAAATTTAAACCCTTCACGATGTTTTCGGGGAACCTCGAGGTCCCCAAGATTGTGGCTGCACTGAGTGGCGAATTGTCGACCAACTCAACAAGATTCATCAAAATATTAAATTTGCCATGGGTGTTGATGAAAACCACTGTCTTCAATTTCTGCATATCATCGTGCAGACCCAACTTGAAGAAACTCTGGGATACAGAACGTACCGGAAGGTCATCTACATGGACCTGTATCTCCCAGCGATTAACTGCCACCATCGGGCACTGCTACACTTCTGCTTCCAACAGCTATCAAATGGACGAATCAAGGGAGGTCATTTTGGTGTCAGCATAATTAGCTATAGCGTGGGAGGGCCAGGCCACAGCAAGTAAACGGAAATAATATTTCAAACACATTTCATAATTTAATAGAAATTCAACAAACATTCATTTTGAAAAGTTACTTTGCACATTACTTCTAATGACATTATTTAGGTCTTGACTCTAAACTTTTCCCAAAAGAATACAAAACCAAATTTAGAACTAAAATCTTTAAATATGCGCCATCGCAGGCGATCATTGCACGGTGGCCCAAGTCGCCAATACGGGATTATCCAACAGGACCAACAGTACCAACAGGCGTGGATAGAAGAGCAGTTACAATCAAATCATTACAACCGGTATAACAATAAGATTAAATTTCAAATATGTACTGAGCTCCGACATTTTTACTTACAAAGAGAAAAAAGTTTAAACTTTTAATCTGTGGCAGATAAGAAAAACCATGTCAACACTAAAAAAAAAAAAAAAAAAATGGATACTGAGCTTGGCATCGTATGAAAGGCCACAAATAATTTTAACCTTGAAATTTTTTAAATTCAATCTCTTTGATGAATTAAAATCCCAGTGTGTTTCCTGAGCGCCTCTAGTTTAAACAGCACTGGTCATAATAAATGCTATTAAAAAGGTTATTTTAAGAACAAATATCAACTTGGGATTTAATAACTATAAAAGTTCAAGACGAGAATGACCTGCTGTATGGTTAAATTAAAAACAAATACCTGCTTGAGATTTAATAACTACTAAGAATTCCTGATGGCAATGACCAGCTGTGTAGTAAAACTGTACTTATTTGGTTAAGCACTATCAAATGAAAAGTAGCGTATAACAGCACGCCAGAAGCAACTGCCATTTGTGAACTAAACTACTAAACTGAAAAGATATCAATCCCACAGCACAACTCCAAAATTTGATTCAGATTACAGAGCATCTTTACGACTTTTGAAACACACGAACTTTTCTAGACTACAAAGTTTTTCTTATTAATTTACGCAACATGGGAGCTCCATATAATTCTTAAGATTACATTAACCAAAGACTGCAATAGCTTTGCTCTGCAAAATGGTATAAGAGAAGACATTGTAAATGCTCATAATAAGCACAATAAAACCTGGACAAAAGCACTAAAGAAGTTCACTCAGCAGCTTCACCTCATGGGAGTACCTATTTTTCAACCAAGATAAGAGTCCAGTCAATTAACATTAAATGAAATTAAGCTTAATGAGAACCTCAGACAGACAGGTACTAGAGATGTTAATATATCACAAGATTCTCGTAAAAATACAGTGAAAAGTAATGTTAGTTTATTGCATCAGAACTGCAGGGGACTGAAAAACTAAGTAGATGAGCTTCTTGCTTGTTTAGAAGATTTAGAAACTGTGGGTGGAATAGTTGTACTATGCCTGTCTGAACATCGTATAGCCATAGATATGAAAATGGTAAAAATATGTCGATGTAAACTTTCAGTACATGTAAGTAGAGGCACTATGGAGAGAAGAGGAGCTGCCATATGTGTTAAAAGTTATCGTAGTGTGAAAAATTAGAAACTCAAAAATTTGTGTAGAGCAACATGTAGAAGCGTTTACCTTTGAGCTAAAACTAAATATTGGTACTTTGGTAACTGAAGCTGCGTATAGGCTCCCAGCCGGAAATTTTCAGCTATTACTGAAAACCTTGGCTTCTCTGTTGTGCTATCTGTCAGACAGATGGAAGCAAATTATTGTTTGTGGAAATTTCAATGTAGATTTTCTGAAAGAGTCTGACAGAAAGAATGACCTTGAAGTATTACATCATTCAAACTGACATCAGTTTCTGGTTATTCTACTGGGGTGGTGAAGGAAAGCAGTGCACTAATAGATAAATTTAATCAAATGATAACGTTTCCCGTTAAGAATGGTGATTCTGAACATTATGCACAGATTGTTGCATTATATGACATAGCTCCATAAAGTAATACAAAACAATCCTCAAGGGTAGTGTGTTCGATTAACTATTTAACTACTGCAAAGTTTAGGGAACTCTTGCAATAGTTATACTGGGATCAGATCTACACGAAACTCGATGCTAATTTAAAATTTTTCCTATTTCATGATACCTTTGACAGTATATTTCAAAATATTTTCCCTAAGGAAACAGTGAAAAGTAATTGCAAGAAATCATCTAAAAATCTGTGGCTTACTAAAGAGATAAAAATATCTTGTAAACAGGAAAGGGAAATGTATCTTATAGCTAGAAGGTGTACTGATCCAGAGGCAGTCAAACATCATAAAAACTATTGCACAGTATTAAGAAAAGCTATTAAAAAGTCCAAAAGTATGTACACTATATCTGAGATTAGCATCTCTGATAAAGAAATTAAAATAATTTGGAATTTTGTTAAAAGAGCACCAGGCAACCAAGAGAACAGGAAGACTATATTTCAATCAAATTCAGTGGAAAAAAATGTTAAAAATGTCACAAGCTGAAAACATTTTCAATAATCATTTTTTAAATGTTGTAGACAAAATAGGGTCCAGATCTTACTTAAAAAATGCAAGGCTGTATATGGAAGAGGTAATCCTTATGCAGTTTGATAAAATTGAAATTACAGCCCAATCTCATGTCTGACAACTTCATCCAATATTCCTGAAAAAGTAATGTAATCAAGAGTAGCTTCACATATTTGTTAAAGTGAGGAACTAACGAAATGTCATTTTGATTTTGAGAATAGTTTCTCAACAGAAAATGCAACATATGCTTTCACTGATTAAATATTACATACTCAGAATAATGGAACATCACCCATTGGGACTTTTTGTGATCTCTCAAAGGCTTTTGACTTTCTGAATCATGAAGTTATTCTAGATAAGCTTCATTACTGTGGAGTGAGTGGGACAGCACACAAATGGCTTAGTTCATATTTAACTGGAAGGATGCAGAGGTTGAAATTATCAGAACAGATAACCTGCAAAAATATGCAGAGTCTTCTAACTGGGGAGGCATCAAGAATGGCGCCCTACAGGCTACAGGCTTCAGTCCTCAATCCCTTATTCTTGTCAACATATAGTAATGACTTGCCAGTCGGTATTCATGTAGATGCAAATTTAGTTGTTTTGCTAATAATACAAGTATAGAAATTACGTCCAACAAACAAGAATTAACTGAGGAAATTTTAAATAACATATTTCCTAAAATTACTAAGTTGTTCTCTTCAAATCGACTCTGACTAAATTTTGAGAAAAAACTGCACATAATGATCTGTACACTAAATAAAATAGCACCACAGATAAGTACAGACCTGAAAAAGAAGTCTGTTGCTAATTTTCTAAGTGCGTACTCTGATAGAAATTGAACTCGAAGAAACACAATTATGCTCTGCTGAAATGTTTGAGTTCAACTGCTTATGCTGTTAGGGTTATTACTAATTTTGGTGACAAATATTAACATATTATGTCTGTGTCGATTCACTACTTTCATATGACATCATATTTTGGGGTAATTCATCATTAAGGGAAAAAGTATTCATTGCACTAAAATTTGTAATCGATTAATTGCTGGAGACCACCTGAGATCACCTTGCAGACATTTTATCAAGTAACTAGGGATATTCGCAGTACTTTGACAATTATTGTCAGAACGCAAACACGAGTTGAGTCAAACACCATTTAAAATTTTAGTGTTTGTATTATTCAGTAGAACAAGCTGCTACTGCCTTTTATAGTTTCAATCTAAAACCAAGTCACACGCCGGCAAACCACATAAAAACTGCAGCCGCACGCTACAAATGACAGAATAGAACTGCTCAGCAAATTAGCTGTGGTCTTGACAAATAGCTAGATTGGTTAATATATGTATGTTCCCTCTACAGATAGTCGACATCTAAGTGCATGAAGTACAGGGCAAGGGTTTATAACGAACGTGGTCGCACCTTACATCCCAATAACCTTGCAAGTGACTCGGTATACGATCCCTTGTGGCTAAGCGCCTGCAGACCACACACAACAACAAAAGGAACCTGCTCGATGGGCCTGCAGTTGGTATTGCTGTTCACTTTATGGTGTACGGACCAGCCGTCACTTCATCACCGCCCTCTAGTCTTCCCGGCGCTGCTCTCAGTCAAAGATAACAGCGACTGCCGTTGGGAATCAAAGATCGACTGGAGTCCACACGACGCACTGGGGCAAACACACACAACGACGATAAGCATAAAAAAGTGAAAACAAAAAGAGAAGTTTCGGTTCCAACCACACGTCAGTACAGCTACCGAAATAATAGGCGAAGCTTTGTTTATGAAAGTTAGCAAGCTCATATTTCGAGCAACTGTTCAAAAAAGGAACGCTTCTAGCCAGCGTGAATCATAACTTTCGACATCGTACATTTGGGGTCTTCCACATA
Source organism: Schistocerca serialis cubense (assembly GCF_023864345.2). Lineage (NCBI taxonomy): Eukaryota > Metazoa > Arthropoda > Insecta > Orthoptera > Acrididae > Schistocerca > Schistocerca serialis. Next base: position 101,672,161 of record NC_064642.1, on the reverse strand, counting down.
TCGCATATAGTGTGAATGTAGAACTTCTTACATGGTGCAAACCAGTCACTGTGTCTCCCTACGTTAACGAGTGTGTGTGAATCTCTAACATCGTGCAAATCCGTCGTTGTGTGTGTGTGTGTGTGTGGGGGGGGGGGGGGGGGGGGGGTGTCGGGTCACCAGTCTCCTGACTGCTGCGGCCCTCCACGAATTCCTCTCCTGTACCAACCTCTTCGTCTCAGAGTAGCACTTGAAACACAAGTCCTCTATTATTTGTTGGATGTATTCAAATCTCTCTCCTCCTCTACAGTTTTTGCCCTCTACAGTGCCTCTATTACAAAGGAACTCATTCCCTGATGTCTTAACAGATGTCCTATCGTCCTGTTCCTTTTACTTGTCAGTGTTTTCCACGTATTCCATTCCTCTCCGATTCCTTAGCTTAACAGTCAACTTAGTTTTCAACTTTCGCCTGTAGCAAAACATCTCAAATGCTTCTATTCTCTTATGTTCCAGGTTTTCCACAGTACGTGTTCCACTGTCATACAGCGCTGTGCACAAAACGTAGATTCTCAAAAATTTCTTCCTCAAATGAAGGCCTGAGTTTGATACTAGCAGACTTCCCTTGGCCAGGAATGCCCTCTTTGCCAGTGCTAGTCTGCTTTTGATGTCCTCCTAGCTCCATCTGTCATTGGCTGTTTTGCTCCCTAGGTAGCAGTATACCTTAATTTCATCTACTTCGTGACCATCAACCCTGGTGTTAAGTTCCCCGCTGTTCTCATTTCTTCTACTTCTTATTACTTTCGTCTGATTCATTAGACTGTTCATTTCATTCAACACATACCATAATTCTTCTTGACTTTCTCTATGGATAGCAGTTTCTTCATTTAGTCGTATCATTGATGTCCTTTCACCTTGAATTTTAATTCCACTCCTGAACTTCTCTTTTATTTCCTTCAGAGCTTCATCGATGTACAGAGTGAACAATAGGAGGAAAGACTACGTCACTGTCTTACACCCTTTTGAATTCGAACGCTTCGTTCTAGGTCATCCACTCTTATTATTCCATCTTGGCTCTTGGACATAGTATGTATTACCCGTCACTTCCTATAGATTACCCCTAATTTTCTCAGCACTTCGAACATCTTGCACCATTTTACACTGTTCACTGCGTTTTCCAGGTCGACAAATCCTATTAATGTGTCTTGAATTTTCTTTAGTCTTGCACCCATTATCAACCTTAACGTCGGAATTGTCTCTCTGGTGCCTTTATCCTTTCTAAATCCCAACGAATCGTCATCAACACATCCTCAATTTTCTTTTCTATTCTTCTGTACATTATCCTTGTCAGCAACTTGGATGCATGAACTGTTAAGCTGATTGTGGGGTAAATCTCGCATTTCTCAGCTCTTGCAGTCTTCGGAAATGTGTGGGTGATATTTTTCCGAAAGTGAGGTGGTACGTGGCCGGATCCATATATTCTACACACCAATATGAATTGTCGTTTTGTTGCCAATTCCCAAGGATTTTAGAAATTCTGATGGAGTGTTATCTATCCATTGCCTTATTTGATTTTAAGCCCTCTAAAACTCCCTTAAATTCTGTTACCAGTAATGGATGCCCTGTCTCTTATAAATCGACTTCTGTTTCTTCCGCTATCACACCAGACAAATTTTCTCCCCCGTAAATGCCTTCAATGTACTCTTTCCACCAATCATACCCCTCCTCTGTATTTAACAGAGGAATTCCCGTTGCACTTTTAATGGTACTACCCTTGCTTTTAGTGTCACCGAAGGATGCTTTGGCTTTCGTGTGTGCTGAGTCAGTTTTTCCGACAATAATTTCTTTTTCTATTTCTTCACAGTATTCATGCGGCCATATCTTTTTAGCTTCGTTGCACTTTCAGTTTATTTATTTCCTCGGCGATTTGTATTTCTGTCTTTGAATTTCCCTTGAAAATTTTTGTACATCCTTCTTTCATCTATCAACTGAAGTATTTCTTCTGTTCCCCGTGGTTTCTTTGAAGTTACCTTCTTTGAACCTATGTTTCTCTTCCTATCTTCTGTGATTGCCCTTGTTAGAGATGTGCGTTTCTCTTCAACTGTACTACCTACTGAGATATTTCTTATTGCTTTATCTTTAATCTTAGAGAGCCCACCCCCGGTAGCTGAGTGGTCAGTGCGACTGATTGTCAATCCTAAGGGCCCGGTTCAATTTCTGGATGGGTCGGAGATTTGTGTTGTCCTAATCATAATCATTTCATCCCAATCGACGGGAAAATCACCCAAGTCGCGTCAAATCGAAAGACTTTCACGTGACAAACGGTCTACCGACGGGAGTCCCTTGTTCAACTGGTTCCAATGACTCTGAGCACTATGGGACTTAACGTCTGAGGTCTTCAGTCCCCTGGAATTTAGAACTACTTAAACCTAACTAACCTAAGGACATCGCACACATCCATGCCCGAGGCAGGTTTCGAAACTGCGACCGTAGCGGTCGCGCGGTTCCAGACTGTAGCGCCTATAACCTCTCGGCCACCCCGGCCGGTGGAGGCCCTTGTCACACGACATTTAAATTTTTACATCTTATAGAACTTCAAGCGTGTCTCGTCATCCCTTAGTACTTCTGTGTCCCACCTCTTTGCGTGTTTATTCTCCCTTACCAATCACTTAAATTTCAGCCTACTCCTCATCACTACTATATCGTGATCTGAGTCTATATCTACTCATGGGTTCGCCTCACAATCCAGCTTCTGATGTCGGAATCTCTGTCTGACCATGATGTAATCTAATATAAATCTTTCTGTATTTTCCAAGTACATCTCTTCTTTTTGTGATTCTTGGACTGAGTGTTCGCTATTACTAACTGAAATTTATTGCAGAACTCAACTAGTCTTTCTGCTCTCCCATTCCTTCTCTCAGGCCGATATTATCTTGTTACCTTTCCTTCTACTCTTTCCCTTACAACTGCATTCCAGTTCCCCATGACTATTAGAATTTCATCTCCCTTTATGTACTGTATTTCCCTTTCAAAATCCTCATATGTTTTCTCTATCGCTTGATCTTCAGCTTACGACGAGGGTATTTTACCTGAAATATCGTTATCGGAGTTGGTTTTCTGTCGATTCTGATAAGAACAACTCTGTCCCTGAACTGTTTACTGAAACACACTCTCTGCCCTATCTACCTATTCATAAAGAATCGTACTCCCGTTATACCATTTTCTGCTGCTGTTGATATTACCCTACACTCATCTGATCAGATATCCTTGTCTTCTCTCCATTGCATTTCATTAACACCTACTGTATCTAGATTGCACCTTTCAGATCTTCTAGGAACCCTACCACACTCAACCATCTGATACTCTAAGCCCCGACCCTTAGAACGTTATCTTTTCTTTAATTATTCAGTTTTTTCTCATGTTCACCTCCTATTGGGCAGTCCCCTACATGCATAGACACGAAGAAATACGTAACATGAGACTCAGGCAAGAAGATAAATCTGTACTGACTGAGCACCCCTTAACGGCAAAACGTAAGTTCGATTTCGAAAAGACATCAGGTATCTAGTTCCTGCGACAGCTTTATTTAGGAGGCAATCTAGATACGAGAGTCGACGAACCTTTTTAATCTAGATAAGCGTTTGTCCCCAACTCAGTTTGACAGCAATGCTTTTTAAGTAATATGGCGGGAATGCAGCAGTCTGCATTACGGAGAGGAGTGATGGACGGCGGGGGCAGTCTGTGTGTGGGTACACAATTAATAGCGCTGTTTTTGAACTGGCGTGGAGAGGTCGTACGAGATCTAAACGGTAGCCGCCGATACCTACTTAAGGAGACTGATTGCGACACCTAGTCGCAATGTGTAAAGACAAACTAGTTCCCACTGCGTCCATACCTGGCCAGTATGTGGTGTCACCGCCAGACACCACACTTGTTAGGTGGTAGCCTTTAAATCGGCCGCGGTCCGTTAGTATACGTCGGACCCGCGTGGCACCATTGTCAGTGATTACAGACCGAGCGCCGCCACGCGGCAGGTCTAGAGAGACTTCCTAGCACTCACCCCTGTTGTACAGCCGACTTTGCTAGCTATGGTTCACTGATAAATTACGCTCTCATTTGCCGAGACGATAGTTAGCATAGCCTTCAGCTACGTCATTTGCTACGACCTAGCAAGGCGCCAACATCATTTGCTATTTATCGTGTGATGCATGTACCGTCAGACCGATGTTCACCAAATATGGATTAATGTTAAGTATTCCAGAAGCTACGTACTTTTTTACTAGACTCAACTCCTTTAACTGTTCCAGACCTCACGCCAGCCTGCGTGAGCTTAAACGCGTGCCTTTCGGCTATCTCATAGTGGCTTGGCTGTCTTGCCAAGTCACAACACAGAAAACCTGTGAATATATTGTTCCACAGATAAACCAAAAAAATTTTCATAGAGATATCAAGAACAACGACGCCATATCACAAGGAGCTGAAAAGTTTAAGTGGAGATATTTTTGTGATTGTGTCTGAAAATAAAGAACAAAAAGATACTTTTTAAACGTGTAGAGGGACGAATTGAAGGAAGGAAATTTGGAAACAATACTATAGGAGCGTAGGAGGTAGACGATGATATTGAGATGGTTGGTGTGTCAATTGGCGAAGAATTTGACAGTCTCCTATATTAGAAGACCACCGCCAAAAGTTTTCATCTCGTTTAGAGAACCATAAAAAATACTGTTCCACCTGGTGTGCTGAATGAATAAGATAGTGTAATGTTGATGCATTAATTTGTTCTGAAAGCGGTGCTGATATTCAAGATAATAAAAGCGGGTTAAAAGCTGTGAGCTATGTGGGGAAGTTATCATTACATTAGTGAGCAACTGTTTTTATTAACAGGTATCTAGTTTAGTTTACCAAATTGCCAACCAGGCTAACATTAATTATAATCTTTTAATAGTCATCTTACGACAACCGATGATATATACATATAAAGAGAATTTGAATAAAAAGAAATAAATCAGTTTCTATTTGGACATTTATTTTAACACTGATCATTGTTCCGTTAAAATTCCAGCATATTAAACTTGATTCATAACTAAACTGGTGCCTTATAAAGGATTGTGAAAATGTTAGTTTGTAATCTTATGGAACACATCAAATATGGAGCCAGGATTGGGAGTCTGCATACATCACTGCATTCATAAAATAACACACAAAGGACGTTGAAACATATGCAAGAGGAAATTAACCACAACCAAACGGTTCAATTTTCACCCAAAGATGTTACGGTTGTAGCGCAACCCTGTCCGTAATGAAATTACCACACACTGGTATACTGAATTCATGCTAACTCTCTGTGAAATCTTCCCGAAAAGAATAGCTGAGGGCTACTTTGAGGATTACACCAAAACCTTCACGTGGTCAACTTGGTTTGCACAAAGAGTGTAACTCCACAAAAATTTTTATAATTAAAATAAATTACATCGAAACGCAATTTACAAAAGAAAAACCTCGAACTGGTTACTATCGTCTTACTATTAACCTGATGGGTCAAACAGTTGTATAAGCACGTGGTACTGGTCTCACAAAGTACATCCAACGTGGATTAAACATAAAGAAAAGTTGCTATATTGAAAAATATTGTCAAGACGAGACGTTATAATCTCACGCCCATTGGCATTTAAGATTGATGATCTTAGTTAGAGTTACGGATCCTCAACACGTGGTTCCACTTTACTCACAATGTAGTGACAAAGCTACTACGGGAAGATACTCTGAACTTCACACTCAAATTGCACTGTGTTGCAAATTAAGATAACTTTAGATATTTTAGATCTAAACCTGAAATAAAGGTGATTAAATTTTCAGTTAGGCTGAACTTAACAAATCCATTGTCCTACGGACTTAGCAGAGACGCGCTTAGCCGGAGATCTTACCACTTCAGACGCTCGCCGCGGACAGACTCGTGGGCTCCTACCAAGGGTGCTTCCAGATACAAAACGGAAGTGACCAGAGAGGCTGCTTCCTATACCAACATGACAAGGGACGGACAGGAGCATACTAAGAATAGAAACCTCTTTGCTTTTGGAAAGCGTAGCGACCTGTTCCGACGTTGGTCCTACTGTTCTCTAGCAGACAGGCTTGTCTGCTACCATCAAGCATGCAAATAGAAATACATTTGCTCATTCATCCTTTCACACAGAAGGGAAGGGGGATGACAGTATCTTATCATATACAGTATATAAAAGAAAGCGGACGGAGGTTCCGTATGAGACTGTGTGACATGAATTACACATAAACTGTGTTTTAAAGTGTAGTAGTGTTGTAACGTCTCCGCTCGGGCGTACGTTAACTATTTAAAGCCTGTACTATGATAAGTTGACGGGCTTCACCTTCTAAGAAAGGATTTTAGTAAATATGTTGACCGCGTGTACCTGAATGGAGGCAAAATCAGACTTACGCCCACTCAGTAACAACAATGATACGTCAAGCAAGTCTAAAGTGCAACTACACGTTAGGACGGGCAAGAAACATACACAGCAGATGCTACCAATTGTTAATAATACGGTCGCCAGCCTAATTAGGCATTAAGTGAGTTTTTTCCTTGTACAAGTGGATGTACGTACAAGCATAACAACACGTAGTAATACTGCATTATATGGTAAATTTTAGAACCAGAAAAATCTACTGAACTAATATTTTCCCTTTCTGTACTAATTTGGATAAGCTATAAATACACAACATTACACTATAAGGATTACTACAAACTGCGTTTTGTCTATTGATCTGACTGAAATCGGGCATAAGTTACCCTAGTAATAGCACTTTTGAAACACACAAACAATGTCAATTTTAATAAGGGTAAAACACTGATAAATTTAGGTTTTACATTGACTTTAACTTTGCAGGTCAAATCAGTTCAGTACACTCCAGAATTTAAATGAATAGAAAAGAAAAAGAAAAGAGAGGAAGGGGGCGGTGGGGGGGGGGACCCTGAAACTGTTATGATCACTGTGTTGAAACTATTAGCTATTGGAAACATTAAGCACTCAAGATTTACAAAATATGAGTTTCTACTCTTTTAGCCTTATTGCTTCCGCATTTAACTACCATTATTTTTGTCTCAAATTATTTAAGCTTCATTACTAAACCAATTCCAAAATTATCTTCCAACTTTGTCAGACCTTTGTTCTTTGCTTATATTTTCTTTAACAATAAAGCTCCTTAAACATCTTTATAGCATAGATAGGTCTGCAGGTAATTCTTATTAACATAAACTTTAAATCTTCATTTCGGGACACTCGGATTGCACAACATGTGGGAAGGACCCTGTCTCGGTTAGTGATGAGGATAATTAATTGATAGAGCAATTCTGGTAAAAGTTAAGTTATTATTGAATAGTCAGGAACAAAATTAACACTGGTCCACACGAATACAATTCTAAAGATTCAACCTGTTCGAGTCGATGCAGCGGTTGGCGGGCAGCGAGATGGCGAGGCGCACAGCACACATACTATCACAGCTATGGCTCTTGCTGTATCGGCACTTTGCTTCTTCTTAGCGTCGTAATCCTTTTCAAATCAGTGCCTATAGAATATAGCCATGCTGTATAGCCGTCGGAAACGGCACATCCGAGGCTCAATGAACCACTTTTTCCAGGATAGCCTCCTCGATCCGGAACGTGTTCCTCAGACCGATGCCCAACTCCGACTGTTACTGCCGAGCCCGCTATGCCGTGCCGCGCCCGTGTGCATTTTCCCGCGCTCGCCTGCCATCCACCCTTTACCGCTCCCCTACAGATAGGGTATTCACCAAAGGTTTTACATTCCACATATCCTAATAAATTGCCTACGTATGGACCAGGCGCACAATTACAATTTTAAACATATTACAATAGATTCAACATGTGTTACACTTCAATTCTGTTATAGCATTTCATGAAATTTGACATAAATATTAATATTCACATCGAAAGTTGCTTACATTTTCTTTAACATAATGACACGAAAAGAAAAAGAAATGAAATCAAAACATTGCTTACATTAATTCATCGAAAATCAGAAGAAAAAAATTTATTGCATGTACAGTTGTTGTTACAGTGTGACAGATCGTTCTTGATTATGTGTAAAAGTAACACGTTCCACTGCTCAGTCTCCTCCCAGATAGTCAGAAACATGACAGCAAATTTAGAAGTGGAATGTATGCCGTAAATGACAACAGTTTTAAAAAATTAACATGAAAGGAATCCAACAGAGACCTTTCAATAGGAGAAATACCCCAAAGGCTCAAGCATGTAATGATGCCAATGTATAATGTAGCACAGTAGGCGTGCATCCATCATATGTTCTGATACTGTCATCAGACTGCTTTGCGGTCGCATGTAACAAAGCTCCATTTGCTGTTAAAATGACTTTTTTATTTGCGACTGCCCGAAACGTGTCATTGAAGAAGACTTAACATCTGGATGGTTGTTAAGAGGCCAATGAGTGATCCCTGTATCAAAGAGGCAGTCGCACCCAACCGCATTGAAGAATGGTAACACGAATTACATACAGAAGATTGAAACCACTTGTGGGAAGCAACCTTGGTGATAGTTTCGGTTCCCGAGAAATGCCAGAAGACGCGAGACTGTCCTGATTTTATAATTCAGCTCAGAAGGCAAATTAAACAAAAACAAAAGCTCACTTATACGGAGTAGTTTTTGATGGTTTAGAAATGAGCTTTGAAAGTATTGGCTAGCATACAAAATATAATTCTGAAATTGTAAGCGGTAAAATATAGGGATCTGACTGCAGTTATAAGAGACAAGAGACATGAAATGCAAGCAATAGTTAATACAAGAATATGAAAAGGTATAATCTGTCACCGACTGACGCGCGGGGTACCCGTGCAGTCTGAGGCGTCTTGACGCGGTTCGTACAGCTACCCCCGTCGGAGGATCGTGTCCTCCCTCCGGCATGGATGTGTGTGTGTGGTCCTTAGCGTGTTAGTTTAAGTTAGTTTAATTAGTGTGTTAGCCTAGGGATTGATGACCTCAGCAGTTTGGTCCCATAGTCCTTACCACAATTTTTTTTGTCCCCGACGCTAAGCACTTTGTATGTAAAGAAGAAAAATATGCTAATGGGCATCCTGGAACTCAATGTAATTTTAGTTAGAAGATAGAATAGATTCCACGCGCCTTACGCAAATGAATGTAGGCCAAAAAGGTAAAGAATTGGTAATGAAGTCTAGTCGAATTATGCCGCAAGATGCATTGTGTCAGGGAATGAGATCCTACAATCAAGCGTAGAAATATTTTCACAATTTATGATACATACACATCCCCAGGAACCACGGACCTTGCCGTCTGTGGGGAGGCTTGCGTGCCTCAGCGACACAGATAGCCGTACCGTAGGTGCAACCACAGCGGAGGGGTATCTGTTGAGAGGCCAGACAAACGTGTGCTTCCTGAAGAGGGGCAGCAGCCTTTTCAGTAGTTGCAGGGGCAACAGTCTCGATGATTGACTGATCTGGTTTTGTAACATTAACCAAAACGGCCTTGCTGTTCTGATACTACGAACGGCTGAAAGCGATGGGGAAACTGAAGCCGTAATTTTTCCGGAGGGCATGCAACTGTACTGTGTTGTTAAATGATGATGGCGTCAACTTGGGTAAAATATTCCGGAGGTAAAATAGTCCCCCATTCTGATCTCCGGGCGGGGACTACTCAGGGGGGCGTCATTATCAGGAAAAGAAAACTGGCGATCTACGGATCGGAGCGTGGAATGTCAAATCCCTTAATCGGGCAGGTAGGTTAGAAAAATTAGAAAGGGAAATGGATAGGTTAAGGTTAAATATAGTGGGAATTAGTGAAGTTCAGTGGCAGGACGAACAAGACTTTTGGTCAGGTGAATACAGGGCTATAAATATTAAATCAAATAGGGGGAATGCAGGAGTAGGTATAATAATGAATGAAAAAATAGGAGTGTTGGTCAGCTATTACCAACAGCGTAGTGAACGCATTATTGTAGCCAAGATAGAAACGAAGCCCACGCCTACCACAATAGTACAAATTTATGTGCCAACAAGCTCCTCAGATGACGAAGGGGCCGAAGAAATGTATGACAAGATAAAAGAAATTATTTAGATAGTGAAGGAAGGCGAAAATTTAGTAGTCATGGGGGACTGCAATTCCATAGCAGGAAAAGGAAGAGAAGGAAATTTGAATAAGGGAGGGGGGTAATGATTGAAAGAGGAAGCCGATTGGTAGAATTTTGCACAGAGCATAACTTAATCATAGCTAATACTTAGTTTAAAAATCATGAATGAAGGTTGTATACGTGGAAGACGCCTGCAGACACTGAAAGATTTCAGATAGCTTATATAATTGTAATAAAGAGATTTAGGAATCAGGTTTTACATTGTAAGGCATTTCGAGGGGTAGATGTGGATTCTGGCCACAATCGATTGGTTATGAACTGTAGATTAAAACTGAAGAAACTGCGAAAAGGTAGGAATTTAAGGAAATGGGACATGGATAAGCTAAAGTAATCAGAGGTTGTAGAGAGTTTCAGAGAGAGTATTAGGGAACGATTGACAGGAACATGGGAAAGAAGTACAGTAGAAGAAGAACGGGTAGCTTAGAGATATGAAATAGTGAAGGCAGCAGAGGATCAAGTAGATAAAAAAACGACGCCTAGTAGAAATCTTTGTATAACGCAAGAGATATTGAATTTAATTGATGAAAGGAGAAAATATAAAAATGCATTGAATGAAGCAGGTAAAAAAGGAACACAAACACCTCAAAAATGAAATCGACAGCAAGTTAAAATAACTAATCATGGATGGCTAGAGGACAAATGTAAGGAAGTTAGGCATATGTCACTAGGGGTAAGGTATATACTGTCTACAGAAAAATTAAACAGATCTTTGGAGAAAAGACAACCACTTGTATAAATATCAAGAGCTCAGATGGACAATCAGTTCTACGGAAAGAAGGGAAAGCAGAAATGTGGAAGGAGTATACAGAAGGTCTATGCAAGGGCGATGTACTTGAGGGTATTATTATGTAAATGGAATAGGACATAGGTGAAGATGAAATGGGAAATACGATACTGCATGAAGAATTTGACGAGGCACTGAATGGCCTAAGTAGGAATATGGGCCCTGGGAGCAGACAACATTCCATTAGAACTACTGATTTAGACGGCCATAGTGGCCGATCGGTTCTAGGCACTTCAGTCCGGAACCGTGCGACGGCTGCGGTCGCAGGTTCGAATGCTGCCACGGGCATGGATGTGTGTGATGTTCTTAGGTTAGTTAGGTTTAAGTAGTTCTAAGTTCTAGGGGACTGATGACCTCAGATGTTGAGTCCCATAGTGCTGAGAGCCATTTGAACCATTTAAACTACTGATAGCCTTGGGAGAGCCAGCCCTACCAAAACTTTACCATCTGGTGAGCAAGATGTATGAGACAGGTGAAATACCCTCAGACTTGAAGAAGGATATAATTATTCCAGTCTCAAGGAAAGCAGGTGTTTACAGGTGTGAAAACTACCGAACTATCAGCTTAATAAGTCACGGTTGCAAAATACTGACACAAATTCTTTACAGATGAATGGAAGAACTGGTAGAAGCCACCTAGGGGAAGATCAGTTCGGGTTCCGTAGAAATGTTGTAGCACATGAGGCAATACTGACCCTACGGCTTACCATACAAGATAGACTAAGGAAAAGCATTTGTACACGTAGAGAAAGCTTTTGGCAATGGTCACTGGAATACTCTCTTTGAAATTCTGAAGGTGGCAGGGGTAAAATACACGGAGCGAAAGGCTATTTACAGAACTGTACAGAAACCAGACGGTAGTTATAAGAGTCGAGAGGCATGAAAGGGAAGCGGTGATTGAGAAGGGAGTGAGACAGGGTTGTAGTCTGTCCTCGATGTTATTCGATCTGTGTATTGAGCAAGCAGTAAAGGAAACAAAAGAATTTTTTTTTCTCTTTTTAAAAGAGATATATGTTGTCTAAAACACGTTTATGTGTTTGTAAGACTTTTATGAAAGTGAATAAAGTACATTCACAAACCGCAGAACGATTTTACATCAGCTTTACAAATGATTAGTGACCTATGGACACATGTGCAGTACTGGGACCCGAACCCCTATTCCCCATTTATCGCCAGAGGTAAGCTTAACCCTTCATCTATCGGTGCAAGCCTCCTGGATCGACCCATACTTTCATTAGTGACACTGTACACGTCCTATGCTCGCACATAGTTTCATGTGATTCCGGCACCGGGAGTGACATTTCTTTCTCGTCGTATTTGCCCTGCTGGGCATGAAAGATTGTATTTACGGTAAAGATGCAGTGTTGGGAAATATTTTAATCATCAGCTGAGGGTACTATTTAATTTATATGTGTAGTTACTTCAGTTTAGGCATTGTAGGTTTATGTTTCCGTTGCTCCCATTCTTTTCGCTTTATTTCTTAAATCTGTGATGCCAGAAAATTAATCCGTTAAACTATTTTGTACAGTTTAACACAGCTTGTGAAAAACATTTTTGCGATACGTGTACTTCAATCTTCTTTATATATGTGGCACAACGCCACTATTAATCGTAATGTTATATTGTTCTTTGATCTCGCCTTTAAATTGCTAAAATGTGTTGTACAGTGCCTTGCATGCATGTCAATCAACAGCGGACTTCTAAAACCCTCTTTTAAACTTGTATTTGTATGCTCTCATATTATGTCATCAAGTAATATTTTGCACTGTATGTCAGTTATTTACCTCTTAGCCACCGACAGTTACATTAAAAATTTACTTATGTTGTGGTACCCAAGCAGAGATGGAGAGACGTTCACTGAACAAATGGGCGTGGAAAGTTACATACATATATGTAGGGTCAGTTCTGAAGATTTCAATGACAACATGTTCACTTGTGAAGCAGTCTTTACTTTCAATTTTCAAAAGAGTTACATCAGTAACCTATAAATTTTCATGACCGGAAATGTCACAGTTACTGAAATATGCCGGACTATAATGCAGTGGTCGCATTAATTTCTCAGTGAACCCCAACATTTCGTTCACATCTGCCAAAGTCACTTTCAAAGGGGTTCATAGATTCTGTGAACGTCGCCCTGTGAACCCAATGCTCGTAGAAACTACAAAAAATTCTCAGAAATAGGGGACAACTCTTTATTTTCTTGGAGAAACCCTTCTTTGGTTTAAACAATTGTAGCCTTTATGGAGTTTAATGAAGAAAATAATGAATACTAATATAGACGATTTCATTATAGCTGGCATTTCTCAACAGCCCTCAAGAAAGAAGGACAAACAAGCCCTGGGCAAATGAAGACTGAGCATTATACGTTAATACACATCTGATTTATGATTTATTAAGATTACAAAATTCTACACACGTCAGTAAACTTAAAATTATGGTTGTTAAAACCAAAGTACATAGTTATCGATTTCTAAATTAAGAGCACAGCAAGCCAAAGATTTTTGTGTAAGGTGGAAGAACAAATGATGGTCAGATTCGCACCTGGCATGAGAGCTTTATACATCACAATGGGAAGGTGAATATAACACCTAGCCTAATTTGGCGCTTATGAGCAGATTTGCCTATCAGTATGTAATGCAAAAAGCGATGACCCTAAATCGATGGTAATTAACACATCGTTCCTACATAATGCATGTATGTGAGCAGAAGCTGCAACAAACAGCGAGAAACGTTTTAGTTTGAATTCCAAGGGGCAAGAGAAGAGACAAGGCTGTGTCACGGGCGATACAACATACATCACTTAAAGTAGCATCCCAAGCCAAGTCAATCACCAACCAAGTGACTCAGAAGGGGAGAGCGAGTTAATGGGCCATCTGAGGGAGGACAGGAAAGAAAGCAGTTAAAAGACTGCGTTTCAGAATTCCTAATGGATACTAAAAAGACCAGTGACGCATTTTCGGTCGTGTGTCCAGCGGGTGGTTCACACGTGAGAGAGAACGTACGCATTTTGACTTCTGGCGTGGGCACAAAGCGTCCGATTGGCGAAAACGCACTAGGAAGGAGTAAAGAGCCGAGGTTTCGATGCAGTTTAATGGTAGGGCCCTTGCGATTGGTAGAGAGAGTTTCCACAAAACAAGAGTAACGCTCCTATTGGTCGGAAAGAGCTGTGATGTGAAGAATGAAAGAACCCAGGTGAGGAGACAGTTCGGCTATGAGAAAGACATAACAGAAATTTTGAGGGGACTCTTATCTGAATTGGCATCAAGTGCAGAACGGAGCGCATATCGCTCTGTTTGATGCAGAGAAGAAATTTAGGTGAACACTGCGTTCGCAGCAGCTGACATCCTGCTAGAAATTAGCTGTAGCATCGTTTAGCTCCAAATGAGGAGAAACGAACCAGCCAGTTAGTTAATTAATCTTGCGAGAACTGAGAGGGCATTATAATATGCAAGCTGCTTCAGTCATTTGCAGTGTATATTGCTACATTCTAATACCAGGGATTAGTATATGTTCTCTTGCATAACGAAAAATATAAGGAGAGTTTATGCTGAAAAAAGACAGCAAAAGTTATAATTAGTTTTATAGGAATTTCAGAGGAGAGAGCGGCCCAGTAGATGACAATTTATCGCAGCTTATGGTAAATACCGCGTGCAGAGGCATAAACTTCTTAGTTCATCAGCTTGCGACCACTGTAAACTCGAGCGACCTTGGGTAACCTTTGGCTCAATTTGTCACCTAACTAACCATCCAACGTAGACTTGATTGTCATCCTAGAAACAGTATCAAACTTTGAACCGGAGTCGGATGATGTATCGTAGCACTGACCAACATCATAACGAAATCGTAAGAACAATTTTGTAAAGAAACATCTAGTTAAACTTTAATATTGTCGTGTTTAGGATAATATAACTTTCTTAGAGTTAATATTTAATATTGATGTGTTTAGGATTATTTCACTTCCGACTCCGATGGCTCTGACCACTATGGGACTTAACATCTGAGGTCATCATTCCCCTAGAACTTAGAACTACCTAAACCTAACTAACCTAAAGACATCACACACATCCATGCCCGTGGCAGGATTCGAACCTGCGACCGTAGCGGTCGCGCGGTTCCAGACTGAAGCGCATAGAACCGCTCGGCCACCCCGGCCGGCTCACATCTGATGTTGATGAGATGCGTTATCCTGACAACTGTTTTAACATGGTCACTTGGTAAACTGCGTAAAAGCGTGTATTTCTATGCTAATATTGAGAGATTAAACATGCGATTTCAACTTGCTCAGTTGTCCTCAATCACAGAATAATAAAAACTGAATATATCACCTTACATATATATGATGAAATTTATCCAATATCCTTCACATCAGTGTGCATTTGAGAGTAAAATTACGTAATAAATACCTTATAGGCTTTACATAAAATGAAACAACTCTTAAAAGTTTTAGCAGTGCGTGAAATAATGTACACAAACTCGCAGCTACATCTAACTGAACCTTGAATAGGTGCATCCAGTGACATTTAAATAAGACCACCGAATTTTCTGACAAAAGACGTGTACAACAACTGAAATAAGAAATCTGAATTTGAAACTTTAGCGGATACAACAACTGTGCTACGAAATCTGAACGTGCAATTTTTCGGAGCAGCATTTTGGTATTGCAAGCGGTTCGCACACAGGGCGGTAGAACTCGTGACATTCTACGAGAAGGCGGACCACAAGCCCAAATTAACTGGTTCTAAGACATACACAAGACAATTAATACAGGCACAATAAACACGCGGATTATTGCGTGGTAACAAATAGCTGAATCTCACACTCTGGGGATTAGATTTGAGGTTCAGCAGCACCCCTTCCTTCAACAACATTAGAAAAAAGTTAATATAAGACTTCTTCAGTTACAAGAAGTAGAATTTTATTCGGTTGCAAGACCGGCACTACCGGACTTAAATAGACAATTCCGTTAATACCAAGACAGCCGAGGGTGGGCCAGCTCCATAAGGCTGCATGGAATAACACAGATGAAGCATTAAAAGTCACATCAGACTGTTATCTATTCACAATGGCAAAATTTACTGAATGTCGAATTGTACGCCCTTATCCACTTGTCTCATCAAAGGACCAACACAATAAGCAGCAGGAATGCAGTTAGGAAGAAGTTTTACCACGAGAGGCTTAACCTTGTCAAACATATCAAAGGATTTAAATAGCAAGTTAATAATAAGCTGTTATCAGATTCTATCAGAGATCCGCCCTGTTAACAAGCGTTACCCAATTTACCGCACTTTGCAAGACATCCGGCTCGTATAACTGCAATTACAATAGCGCTGCTGCACTCCTCACCGGGTATTAAAGGGGAGACGTAACAACATGCTGATGGCCGTTTGCAGCACCAGTGCTTAGGATGCCTTGGAAAGGCCACTCTTACGTGATACAAAAAACTACGGCGGAACGTGGCCCACACTCCCACCGTCAAAAGCACAGTCGACGATTCCGGACTGCTAGATGCTCCGCACGCACTACTATGGGCTTTCCAGCTAGGCACCATCTGCCTCAGAAAGAGCGAGCTGGCTGAGACCTCTTAGTAGCCTCCCTTGGACGCCCTGTAGGCAAACATAATGGCACACGGAAGCCTTGCTCGATTGGTGATTCGCAACACGGCTCAATAATTTAGACGCATTGATTCTAGCTCTTTGTGGAAAGTAATACTCAACTATTCATTATGTCTGTGCTCGAAAAATGCATATGTGCTTTAGATACTCATGCGTGCTACTGTTATTTTCTCTTTCAGTAATATAAGGGGCGATCAAAATGTTTCCGCTCGAAGCACGTACGGTCCATAATTGGTATGCCGACCAGGAAAAATCGCGATGGGCATTGAGCCAATCATCAAAACGACTTATCCAGTTCAGATTCCCGTTTGGTAAAACGGCATGTCCTGCTACGTGAAGAAATCCTACTTGCCTACTGTACATCCTCATCGACAGTAGCCGTAAACACCTGTAGACAATTTTTAAGGAGCCAAAGGCATGATAATCGCATGGGAAGAAATGCAAACTATCTGGAGGGTACTTGAGGGGGTCTCCCATTTGAGTTGGCGTAACTTCTGCATTAAAGTATTTGCGATATTGTAACGTGCGTCATCATGAATCAGCAGCCCTTGTCAAGCCCTTGTCACGGTTATCCGAACGTTTCACCCCAATTGGAGGCCATAATTTCTCCAGTGTAGCGCACTATCGTTCCCCAGTGGTGGCGACACCAAGTTACTCGAAAGCAGTACGCAATGTGCCCCGGTAATCAAAGAACAGCGTGAGAATCACCCTTCCAGCAGATGGATGGCTCTTGAACATCTTGGGACGAGCGAATGACGGATAACACTACCGCATCGTCGACGTTTTCGACTCTGGTTTCCTGAGGTGGCACCAGCTTTTGTCGCCTGCAAGGAACGTGTTGCCTTCAATGCAAACAGACAACCGATTTGCAGTTTGTTCGGCTCCCAACACCGGGGTATCTTGAACATCTCTTTTGGTAGTCTAACTCATGCCTGAGAATGTGTTGTTCCCTACTGAAGTTATTGCCGAGATCCCTCGCTAGCGCACGAATGCCAATGCGTGTCCACCTTCATCAGATCGCCAATCGCTCGCTTGCTGTGATGTGCAATGAATGAGGCTGGGCCAAGAGATCGACCGGCATCGTGTCAAATCCCAACCAGCACGGAACTTCGCGCACCACTCCACAACGATAGTTTTCGAAAGACATGGTGCCCCATACACATTCTTTATTCTCCGATGGGTATCTACCGGTTATTCTCCTTCACCAGCTAAAGAAAGAATAACAGCACGTTGGTTCTGTTTGGACGCATTTGGTAATACTGTCGCCATCGTTCACGTTGCCGCATTTATCGCATATCGGAAAGATACGAACGCTACACAAACCCATTGCCTACATGTCGGTGCTTGGACACCTGCATCGGTATTGCACTGGCTTGCATATTAACTTCAGCGGCGCCCTCAAAGGGGAACTTTTTGATCTCCGCTTGTATTTTAATTAAAAGTATTTTACTGCAAGATTCTTTTCACGTGTCACTCCTAACATACCTATATATGATCACCATTCGTGGTCTAACGTCAAAACTTATGAGAGATCATACATTACATTTTGCTGATACCGTACACAGTTAAATACATCTTTAAGTTTTGTAAAGTGAAAAATTTTATATATGCCCTCAGAGCATTTTTTTACAGCTGAGAATGATCTCTATAAAACATAAGGGTCAACTGCACATATTTTGTCGATTGAAGAAAATGCTCGTGGCACTCAATACAAATAACTTCGAACTTTTCCTCTGAATAATGGTGAACACTTTTTTCACATCTTCACTTCCCGGATACCTCAGACGAATATTCCTTCATTTAATGCCTCATGGTGTACAAACTGAACCAGGTATTCCCTCACGATACACCTGCACCTCGGAGATCACATCTACAACATTTTTCAGTGATCGAAATGCGGACTCGACGCGGCCATTTGCATCAGATTGTTGTTGGAAGCCGAGTCTTGAAAATGTCATGTACGTAACATTATTTTTCTAAAGAACCGTCTTGGTTATTTCAGTAAAAGCTAATTCACTGCAGTCGAATGTGTCTCCTAGCTCTTTTATATTTTGGTAGTGTTGGGCTTAATACAAAACTGCTAAGAGCAGCATGCATAGACGTGTAAGTAAGGGTTCAGGTGGGAGGGGAAGGTTTGGAGACATTTACTTAAAGAACTGAATACGGGTACGAGCTTTGTGAAACACTTTCGTAACAGAGGAAACAATACCGTTAGCCCCAGCAAAATCGTATCAGACATCCTCTGCTAGACGAGGTCACGGGCAAGACAGGTGCATTGGATCATATTGGAACAGAATTCTTTCAGTGATGCTCTCGCTTTTAACATATAGGTAGCACAGTACGTTACAAACAGAAAAACTGTATCACCTCTATCTTTCCTGGTCATAGGACGCATAGGGCATCGCTCACAGTGCGGGTTACGGTGCCATGGTTCGTCTTCTCCAATTCATCAACACAGGAAGAGGTGGGGTTTTCCTAGTGAAGTAAAATATAATTTCCCCACCGCGACATTTGCTATAAATCAGCTACACATGTCAATGGTCTCGCCGACTGAAAGCCAAAATAAGGTGGTGATGGAA
Organism: Schistocerca serialis cubense; assembly: GCF_023864345.2. Classification (NCBI taxonomy): domain Eukaryota; kingdom Metazoa; phylum Arthropoda; class Insecta; order Orthoptera; family Acrididae; genus Schistocerca; species Schistocerca serialis. Next base: position 101,653,024 of record NC_064642.1, on the reverse strand, counting down.
TCACCAATAGTCCTTTCAGACACCTGTTTCAAATATTTTTTGCGCATCGTCAACTTATGTGGTATACTGCGTCCGCTGATACTCTCCAGGAAGCCCTTCAAAGCATTTTTCGTCACGATACGTGGCACATAAGCTGACAACGCTGAAGCCTAATAGAAGTCTAGGTTAAAGCTGTCCGCTGCTCTACTTGTCATAGAACAAATTAATGGTGGAAACCATTGTTTTTTTTTCCTTTTGACGCTCGCACTTTGATGCTGAATCTTTGTACGGAAGAAACTGTGACTTTATGTCACGGTTTACTTAAAGTGAAAACACATAAACCCTAATAAATGGCAGTAACTAAAGAATAAGAGCGTCATCATTTAAATGCCCACTTCGATTAAATCGCATATGCATATCAGTAAACTAATAGTAAATACTGATTTGAAAATGTGAGGGGAGGAGACAAGTTGATAACCTGAATGATAAAAGTAAACTCTGTTTAGTTACCCATTTTTGACGCGTCTGTAAAAATTCCTCGGCCATCAGTTGTGAAACTGGTTTCTTCTACAATACTCCATGGGAAAAGACCAATTTTTGACCATATCTGTATACACATAAAGTGAACTATTGGATGCGAGTCAACAGAGTCAACACAACATGACACTTTAGATCGTAAGTACAAAAAAAAAAAAAAGAAGCAGGCGTCAAGAGTCATTAGTGTTAATGTATCCCCCAATCGTCGCACGCAATAAGTAAATGCTGGTGGAATTTGTCCGACGCAACTGCGAGTGAAGATGTGTCATAGTAGTGATTTCAGTGCGGGCCACATTTCTTATTTATACTGAGCTACACAAAGAAAAAGACTCAAATGTGTTAACAATTTGTAGAGCTCCATAGACAAGCGACATTGCGCCTTATGCATTTAGAATTCACTGCAGTGTAGTAATTTATTTATTATATCTTTTCTTAAAATGTCCAGATTCACATTATTAACTTCCCTTAGTACTAATTCATAAATGTACATATAAACCTTGTTTTTCTACGATCTGCGAAAGTGCTATTTAGCCCCTTGTAGATCATTCAGTACGGTGTAACCCTTTTTGGGTTCTGTGAGTTTAAGATCTTCAAATACCGACCATACTGTCCAGAAAATCTTATATGTTCTCAATTTTTACGACGAATTTTTAAAGACAGCTACAATTCCAAACATTCAACAAGTATCGTATTATTACATGTTTTCCCACTGGACTTCTGACGAAAAACGAATTCTTGTAGCTGGAATCCAGTTTTTTGTTAATCATGCCTTTCGCGTTTTTGTGGTCATATTTCCAACTAGTCTTTAATTCCCTAACATATATGTCTGTAAATATAACCGTGAAGTGAAATTCCAGTTGTCATAGATTCAGTTTAAAAAAAATTTAATATAATGAAGTAGTTTCCTAAAAACTTTCATCCCCTTAGGGATTAAATTTCCAAGAACAGTTGCGACAGTTAATAAAAAGTAAAGCTGGAATAAAATGTAGGGTGTATATGATATAAGATATTCATGTAAATGACGTGCGTGTAACGATGGAAACAATGTGGAGAATAACTAAATTTTAGAATCAGGTTTATAGGTTTTTCTCATAATACGTTACGTTACATGTAGTCAATGGAACATAAAACAGAGGACTATTGATCTCCTTTGTATGGCTGTCTAAATGTCCTGATAATAAGCAGGAAAAACCGTAGGTCGAAAACGTCAAATATCAGGTGACCCGTTTATAATTGGGCGACAGGGTAACAGACCAAACATTGTTCGGGTTCCAGAGCTCCTCTTCTGCCTCAGCGCTTCTCTGCAGCATGCAAACATTCAGTTAAGCACACCCGCATCTTATAATCTGCCGCACATCCAGCGCAGCGAAACAGAACAGCGACAAGTTTGGTACGACGTTAAGGAAGCAAATAGGTTAATTAATAACTATGTTTGACTTTTACTGCTATGTGATATACGAAACACATTAGACTCTAAATATCATTCAGATCTTGGGACAGCTGCTACATTACCGGTGCGTATTCAAATAAACTAGAAAAATAAAAAGTTTTGTGAGAAGACGTATTACTGTTACCACTATTATTATTATTATTATTATTATTGATGTACGGGGCTGGGACATCTAAGGCACGTCACCCCAAATACGTCCAAAACGAGTAAATGAATCGAGGGGAGGTTTACGCTAAGGATAGAAAGTGGCAAAAGTTCTGACTTAGATAAGTAACTTATTTTTCACATACAGCTGCCTTCTTTTTTTTTAAAAAAAAAATAAGGCTATATTTTTTTTTTCTCCGGCACTGGGAAAAGCGTTCAGAGGAGGCTGAACCCAATAGTAAGAGTGGGAAACCACAGGGAGAAGAGATCCCATGAACCTCAGTCCTGCGGTAGCACATGTAAGAAAGATAGAATGTATCTCAAATATATTTTTAAGATTGTGGAAGTAAACAAGCCTGGAATATGCCACGACATAGCTCAGCGTTCCTTTACAGGTGTGGGAATAAATACAGTTTTCGCAAGCAACGATCGTCATGAAACGCAGACCGCTTTCTGTGTTCTTTATTCTTGAGATCCAGAAGGCAAGGGACAGCAATGCTCAGTTTGATGACTTCCAGAGAGCCCTATTCGGCAAAACTATTGGCAGAACGAGGGTGACTTCTCATGCCGCAGGTTTTCGGTCGCACTTGCTAATGATTATGAGACAAAATTTAAGCAGTTGCGTGGTTCACGATGTTATCATTATCTGTCAAAGACACTACCCCAGCCCAGGAGGGACTTCTACAACGTTTCAAATTCCATATGGCAGATAAGCCAATATCCAAACAAGTGGAGGGAGGCGATTTGATATCTCTCCTCAAAGCCGGGAAGGGAACGATCATGTCCCAGCAGTTACTGGAGCTTCGCCATATCCAGCTGCGTAGGGAAGACCCTGGAGCAAATTAGATTAGATTAATTATTCATTCCATAGACCCATATAAGAGGGAATCCTCCTGAGTGTGGAACATGTCAGATAAACACATTACAAAAATGTAATTAGAAAAAATTGAGTTTCATTAATTTTAATGATCCTCAGTCAATAAACAGTAAAATTATGTCCATTAATTAAATTTAAACTTCTAATATTTACAGGTTTAATACTTACATCTGCTTTCATTAAATCCATCATTCAGATATTTGCTAGTTTCTTGGCTATTACAATCAAGTATTGTCAAAAATTAAAGTAAATTATTCATTTCAGTGATCCTCAGGTAAGAACAGTCAGGTTATGTACAAGATTTAAAATTAAACTTCCACTATTTACAGACTTAAGACTTACATCTGGTTAACCGTCGTTTGGCCTGGATGTTAGACACAAAGCAGCTTCTTAGCCACACACATAATAGATTCAGATGTCGATCCACTGTCGAAAATCTGACCCTGTTGGAGGCGTTTGCCCAATAGGCTTTCCTAAATAAACAGCGCTGTGTAGTTATATTCTTTGACATCCGGTTCTCGTCTCCTGCGGCGCCAGAGGGCTTTCAAGACACTGAGCAACTAAAGGCGTGGCACAGCACGCGTGCTCCATTGGGCCCGCCGGATGCAGTGCGACCGCTTTCGGAGTCTAACAGAAACTTACAGTTCCGTTGCGATGACGCCTGGGGGATGGCATCGATAACTGATACCATACCCTCTGGCAAAGCCAACAATAGCGTCATATCTACAGTAAAGACCCCTGTACAATGCTCCTAATTTGTCGACGATTTTGCAGTTTTCTGCTCCTCCTCCTACACAGCGGCAGCGTCGCGTCAGTTGCAACTTGCACCGAAGAGTTGAGGAGAAGCCTTCAAAGAGGGGTCTTGCATTTTATGCAGGTTAGTCTGTGCTCAGATGTACCGACGGTCAAGCGGAGACGGCACGGTAGCTCAGCGTCTTCGGTCAGAGGTTTAGCTGCCCTCTGTAATAAAAAAAACTGAGCTATGGATCAACGACGAACTCAAACGGGTGTCTTGCGACGTCCGCCCCGAGCAGAGGCAACAAACTAAAAAACGAACAAAATAAAATTTTGAAAAAAAAGCCGTAGCGTCTTCGATTTCTTGCCAAACAGTTCTCTGTACCGGGTTCAGACCCCGCCATCACGTAACCTGTGAAAAAAAATCATCATAAATGGCGGCCAGAGATTCTCGGGATAAACTCACGCTCACTCCGCAAAAGTCTTTTAAAAAGGGCGGAGGAGCGAACAGAGGTTTAGGAGGCTCTCTTGTCCTTGGAATGGGAAACTGCCTCTAAAGGTGAAAGAATAAGCAATGATCAATGGCATGAGAATGCAGAAGGCAATGGAAACCATTATATTAAATGCACATACTTCGTGTCTGCAGAGCATGTGGCCTGTAGTTGAAGAAGGGGCGTGAGGATCACTCTATTGGGAAAATATTCCGGAAAAATCCCCCATTCGGATCCCCCTGAAGGAGGAACTGAACGACGGACGAAAGGATGAGGTTTTACTAGTTAGGACGTGAAATGACAGAAGTTTTCACAAGGTAGGAATCTATATATATTGGTGGTCAGTGAAATGAAATGTGAAGACGAAAGGGATTTTTGGTTAGGTGAGTGTAGGGTAATATCAACGGCAACAGAAAATGGTATAACGGGAGTAGGATTCCTTAGACATGAGAAGGTAGGGCTACTGTGAAGATTTCAGTGATACGGTTGTTCTCAACAGAATAGACAGCAAACAAACACCGACAACAATAGATACGGTACACATGCCGACATCACAAACCAAAGATGAAGAGATAGGGAAAAAGTAATGGGATACTGAACTGCAGTTCTGCACGTACAGGGAGAAGAAAATCAAATAGCCTTGGGCGATTGGAATGATACTGTAGGGGAAGGTGATGACGAAAGGGTTACCGGAGAATATGGGCTTGGTACTAGGAATGAGAGAGGAGAAAGACTAATTCAGTTCAGTAATAAATTTCAGCTATTAATAGGTATACTCTGTTCAAGAATCACAATAGGAGAGGTATACTTAGACAATGGCGGGAGATATGGATAGATTTCAGTTATACTACATCTGATTCAGGCAGAGATTCCGAAATCAAGTACTAGATTGTAAGGCGCACACTGGAGCAGATACAGGCTCAGATCACAATTTAGTAGTGATGAAGAGCGGACTGAAGTTTAAATATATACAGGGTTATTACAAATGATTGAAGCGATTTCACAGCACTACAATAACTTTATTATTTGAGATACTTTCACAATACTTCGCACACACATACAAACACTCAAAAAGTTTTTTTAGGCATTCACAAATGTTCGATATGTGCCCCTTTAGTGATTCGGCAATGCATGGGGGCTTAGTTAAATACGATTGAAAATACTTTCAGTTTTTTGTGGCTGTAAGTCCGATTACGCTGTCTCATAAACGGCTGGCCCTGACTAGTATTATTACGCTATCTGACTGCAAAGAACAACAACAAAGAATGAAACGAAATTTTTCGTAAACACAGTTAATTAATTAAGTCCCCAGCAACTATAAAACCTACTAAACCAAAGCATAAGTATAACTGTTCTGTATGTGGAAGTATGACTCAACGTACACATCTGGCACGGTTGTTCTTTAACAAGACAAGAAATTTCAAATACCATTTATACTGACGTGATAAAAGAAAATTAGAAAATACCATAATTGCTCAAGGAAAGTAGAATTACATTCTAATAGAAGAACACAAGCCAGATGCTTTGTTGACTGAACCTGTCATGACGCATTATTTAAAACATGGAAATAATAAAAAAAATACGCAATATTTTACCTTCATATATATTGACGAAAAGCACTCTGATCGTTACAATATCTTCATTGGAGTAACATCTGCTATCTCTCCCATCAAATAACTGCATAAACATGGAACAACACTCTCCACTACCACATCTCACTCCAACTTCACGACAAGCAGTGTCCACCACAACTTCTCGGCAAGAACTGCCTGCCGCTACTTCTCAATAATCACTCTCTGCTACAACATCTCACCACTGACTACTACGAGCTCACGACAAGCACTCACTGCAACGAGTTCTTAACAGGCACTGTCTTCTACGAGTTCTCTCCAAGCACTGACTTCTACGAGCTCTCGACCAGCACTGTGGAGGCGGCTTAATAATACTCTTTGGCGCAATCTCTGGCGCAGTGGCTCAGTGTAGCCACCTTTCATACGCCCCTCCTCCACAGGCCAGAATTTGATGGTATTTTTGCCAGCATTGGTGGTGAAAATACCACCAAATTCGTCCAGAAAAATACAGACAAAAATAAAAGATAATATTAATACCTAAATATCACATAATTAGTTAAAATTTTGGCTTTGCACTGACCTTTCAATAACCTAGTATATGAAATACAGTAGGAAATACAAATTCTTTTCATACATGTGGCTTTACATAATAGTTTGCACAATACACAAAAAATCAGTCTATACAAATGTTCACATAAAAAGCTTTCAATGATTAGTTTATACAAAAAAAGACACCAACAGGTGACATCTTTTCAGTAGAAGCAGTCCATCAGTGGCACCCACTAAAGTTTAGCAGGTACACCCAGCAACAAGTCACATTAGTTCAGTAGAAGCAATCCATCAGAGGCACCCAGCAATGTTGAGTAGGTGTGGACAGCAACAAGTGACTTCATTTCAGTAGAAACAGTTCATCAGTTGCACCCAGCAATGTTGAGCGGGTGCAGACACCAACAAGTGACATCATTTCAGTAGAAGCAGTCCATCAGTTGCACCCAGCAATGTTGAGCAGGTGCAAACAAGTGACATCATTTCAGTAGAAGCAGTTCCATCTGTGGCACCCAGTAAAGTTGAAGAGGTACACACAGCAACAAGTCACATTAGTTAAGTAGAAGCAGTCCATCAGTGGCACCCAGCAATGTAGAGTAGGTGTAGACACCGGCAAGTGACATCATTTCCATAGAAGCAGCTTCATCTGTGCACCCAGTAATGTTGAGCAGGTGCAGACACCAACAAGTGATTTCATTTCCATACAAGTAGTCCATCAGTTGCACCTAGCAATGATGAGCAGGTCCAGAGAGCGGTCGATGATATTCACTATCACTAATCACACTGTTCATCAGCAGAAATTAATCATTCCTAAGTGTCACCAATCATGTAGAAAAAGTACAAGTAACAGTCCATAATGTTCACTATCACTGATCACACAGTTCATCAGCAGGAATTAAACATGTCCTAGTGGCACCAATCATGTAGAAAAAGTACAAGTAACAGTCCATAATATTCACTATCACTGATCACACAGTTCATCAGCAGAAATTAATCATTCCTAAGTGTCACACATTATGTTGAAAAGTGCAGGTAACAGTTCATAATATTTACCCTCACTAATCAGACAGTTCAGGCATGAACAATAGTTTGAATGCACATACAAATGCTTTTACACTAAACATACAAATCATAACAAACACACAAATGATGTCAGATAATTTTCATATTAACTATTACAAATACTCAAATATCAGTAAACCTATAATATTTATGGGTGTCAGTGCAAGCCACAACAAACAAATAAAATAATATTTACGAGATAGGTGGATAGGATTAGGAAAGGAAAACACACAAAACACACTCATTCATCTTTCATCCACATTACGTACTACTGTGTAACTGAATAGTGTTAACTGTGTAAATGCAATTCTGTCAAAATCTGATGTTCATCATGTGTATCAAGTAGTAGTGGCAGAAATGTATAACAGTCAATAATAGTTAAGTCAACGTCATAGTCATCATGTCAAGACCAATGTTTGCCAAGCCAGATCAAATGTACTGTTGTTGAACAACTGTCAGTGAGCCAAGATTTACAAATACTTCCTCTCTTAAAAAAAAAAAATATATACTGCTTAGTGATTTAACAAAGTGTGTATAGACTATCTTCCTTCTACTTTAGTGTTCTCGTCTGCTATCTTCATCCTCCTTGTTCCATAAGACCAACAAAAAAAATATGCATCTCACTTACTTTACGTCTTATCCACCAAAACTCCAATAATCATCAACTTCACACAATCTCAATAATACCTCAATAATACCTCTTCAATATGTCGATACATATAAACCTTATTGCCAAAATATGCTCCTCACTTACTTTACCTCTTATCCACAAAAACTCCAATACTCATCAACTTCACACAATCTCACTAATACCTCAATAATACCTCTTCAATGCGTCGATACATATAAACCTTATTACCAATATCATTTCACTTCCATAACAACTCTTTCCTCTAGTCAGTCTCCTCGAACAAGTACAGATAAAATCCTAATGCAAACCTCATCATCCCATACAATCCGAAGACACATTATCAACACACAACCTCTGTGTAATCCGTCTGACCCAAATCTTCTACTCATTATGAATTATAAACAAAAGAAATGCAAACATGACCTCTAACAGACTTAGTTCGAAAAACTCTCAGTAATTAAGTACGATTACGGAATGTGAATGATCACAATATTTCACAGTGTGTACACCACTTCAAGAATTATGGCAGAAGCAAACATGTGGAGTATTTCTTGTATCAAATGTCACTTCCTATTTCAATTGCTCACGAAAAATGCAGTGTAATAACTGTTAATGGTCTAAACCTAGTGATGGTATGTCATGTCGTTAGCTTCCTTCCTATTAGCATAAAGTTATACAGCTTCCATAAAATCTCCCGCTCATGTGACTTCTATGAAGTTTCTTGTACTAATGTCGTTCGTCGAATTATAGCAGTTCATTTTCTTATCTTAAAAATATAAGGCACTTAGCGTAAGCAAAACAAGCAATAGCGAGTAAATATACCAGTAGAGAACAGAATGTCAAAAAGTGGATGCAGCACAATCCTTACAACGAGGCTCTGCCAAGCGAACAATCTATAATTAATCCAATAGTGTGACCTAAACTCTCTGTTTGTACACAGTATATCAGCATTTCTATACACCAAATTAAAGAGTAGTTATGACAACAACAGATATGTATAAATATGCAAACCATACGCAAAGCAGTAAACATATGTTATCTAACATAATAAACAGGTCATTACCATCATATCAGCATAAGCAAATAAATGTTCATATGTCATCTTAATAAGTAAACATGAAGGCGCAAGCAGATAAATCACAAAGTATAACTTACATACCTAACCACATCAGCACAATTAATCAGGTGACAATTATAATTTAAATAAATAAGCACAGCAGGCACATAATAAAAAAATATGACATCAGTGAAAAAGCAGTGCAGCCAAGCGATGCATAATATACACAAGTTACAACCCAGTTCATTAATAATCATTGTCAAAATCAGTTAACGTACGCAAGCACGTCGCTTCACAAGTAATTTCATAGAACATGAAATTTAGCACAAAGTATGAATCACGTAATCGCGAGCAGCAAACTACGTCTAAAGTACGTACCTAAGTGGAAATATGTTACCTGAAAAATGAACTCAAATAATAGTTACGTTTTTAGTTTATTAGTTTCTTCTTCGAAATTACATTCTTCCTGAAATTTTCTCGATAGCAAGTCCTCTTAACGTCGGACACGCACAGAATTTACCTGAAGTTCTTAAATATTTTATAGAACCGTATCCTGAAAAATACTGAATGTTAATAACACAATTCATCAAGTCACTATAGCTTTATACTGAATTTAAACGGAGAAATTAAACTGTGTATTTGTTTACGGCTGTCAGTGCATTCGCACTGAGCGCTCGATCAGCTGTAGGCGCGTGACGTAGGAAGCAATTGTTCGCGGTCAACGACTGCCTTGTGCGGCGCGCAGACTTGACTGTTTCTTTGAGTATACGCCGCCGCCAAAACACAGCGCGGTATCCTTGTACTCTCTGCGCGTTTACATCTGGCTGTTAGTTTCTCACAAGTATGTCATTCCACAAAAATTTTTCAAAAGTATATCATTTCACAAAAATTTTGGAAACTACGAACCTCACGTTTTGTGGTAGGAACAGCATAATTACGAACAGCGTCTAATTTTTCTGGATCAGGAAGAATACCTTCTGTAGAAATAATGTGACCGAGAAATTTCACCTGTGAACGTCCAAATTCAGATTTTTCCAAGTTTCCTGTAATGCCAACTCTTGCAAAAATACGTAACAATGAATCCAAAATTTTGTTGTGCTCACTCCAAGAATGTTTAGCAATAAGAATATCGTCAACATATGAAGTAATATTGTCACGAAGATAAACAGGTAAAATTTCATTTAAGCTACGAATGAATGCTGCAGAAGATACAGTAAGTCCACATGGTAATTTCCGAAGTCACTTTCGGGTAACATAGTCATATCCGGTTAATGTTTACTTACTCTCTAGATAGACTGATAGTCGAAGAGTGGGTTTGACAGATGCAAAGAATAGTAAAAGAGTAGGCAGCGGTACAGAAAACTAAAAGAGAAATAGCACCACTACAGCTCGGGGCCCTATGCTCGCTACGGCACATATTCACTTAGAGTAGTGAATCCCCTGAGGACTTTAATAAGTTCAAACAGTAATTTTCGAAATCTCCTTTTGGGTAAATTGTCATATCCGGTTATTGTTTACTTACTCACTAGATAGATTGATAGTAGAAGAGTTGTTTTGACAGATGCAAAGAATAGTAAAAGAGTAGGCAGCGGTGCAGAAAACTAAAAGAGAAATAGCACCACTACAGCTCGGGGCCCTATGCTCGCTAAGGCACATATTCACTTAGAGTAGTGAATCCCCTGAGGACCTTAATAGCCGCACATAATTTCCAGTTTGTGACTTAGTGGCAAATTTGGCGGAAGTGCGTACGCAAATTGACCTGACCATGAACATGGATGTATGTCGTTCTTAGAATTGCGGAAGATCTTAAATTTCCGAACAGTCAAAAAGTGTTTATAGTCAAAATTTTCGCCTCGTGGCGACAAAGACCTGCCGCGCCTGTCCCAGTCCCAATGACGATTATTGTCAAGTTCGCGCGCCTGGCGCTCTCTTGTTGCATCCCGTAAATGAAACAAATTATTCTCTTCAAAGCCCTCCGCTATCTGTGATTCTAGATTTCTTCTGCTGTCTTTTCCTACAATTTCGCCTTCGATCTGTTTGACTTGCTTTTTTAATGCCTCAAATTCCCTTTTCACGCGTTCATTAAATTTTCCCTGATTTTCAACATGCTTATTTATGTTCTGATACTCTTCGGTTTCTGCAAATGGCAATGGTGCTGTATCATCTGAATCTCTGTCCCCATGTAAACTAAGATTTGTCAGTTTATCTGAAATTTCCTCAACTCTTTCCGATAAGTCACCTAATTGTTCTTTCTGTTTATTTACGTCTTCCGTAAGTGTCGCAACTCGGGTTTCAGTATTGACACATTTGGTAGTTAACTGTTCATATTGTTGTGTTAGATTATTTATTCTGTCATTTGGTACAGATTCCTCGATTCTTTCAATTATTTCTTCCTTATCTTTTGCACATTGTAAATTTAACTCTGAAACTTTCTGTACTATCAAGCGATCTTTTTCTTCCTGTTCCCTGCCCTGTTCCTCTTGTCTGATTTCTGTTGAAATTAAGCTATTATTGTAAGCCTTCAAAATCGATTGTACTTGTTCTCTAATTTCTTTATTTGATTCGTCTTTCATGTATTTGAAACACGTCCCTGTTCGTGAGCCTAACTGTTTTTCCATTGTTCCCATATCAGTTTCTAATTCAGATCGTAACTGTGATCCCACTGCTTTCATCTCGGTTTTAATTGTTCCTATTTTTGAGCATAACCGTGTTGTCATAGCTTTCATCTCAGTTCTAATTGTTCCTAACTGTGAATCTAACCGTGTTTTTAATTCAGATCGTAACTGTGATCCAAAATTTAATATTGCACTCATCAACTGCTCCGTACTAACTTGTTCGAAATTCTTCTCGCCCCTAACATTTCCCGCAAAATCAGTTTCCTTCGCCATAGCTGTAAAGCTATCTGTGTTCGATACTATTCCAGAATCTTCTATCGTTAATCTCGTATTCTGTGAATTTTCTGACTGAGAAAAATTTTGAAATGGTTCCTGACTATTTTCCCGACTTATTAAATTGTTTTCAACTCCATTATTCATCATACTGTTGTCCTGTGTTGGCGAGTTCGCCATGTCAACAACTTCGTCATTCTCACTATTCATCATTTTCGCCTTTTTCATCGACCGTGTAATCATTTACAAAACATAAAAAATTCGTCCCTGTACGAAAATTACACACAATGACTCTTTATCTCAACAATACCATTTACATGCAATGTCTCCCTCAAACACGATCAATCGAACAATTGATATAATTGCACTAAATTGTCAAACCCGTAGACAAGACAACAACAAAAATAAATTTTGAAAAATACCATTAGAAGAATGCCAATTACCAAATCTACACATTCAATACAGACTACAATTACGAAACTCAAATTACTACAACAATACTACAGTCTACTATTTTTACAATCAGAAGAATTCCAAGGGACGATCCGAAGCAGCGGTCGCCACGTGCATGGGGGCTTAGTTAAATAAAAGATTGAAAATATTTTTAGCTTTTTTTAGTAACTGTATGTCCGATTACGCTGTGTCTCGTAATCGGTTGGCCCTGACTAGTATTATTACGCTATCTGACTGCAAAGAACAACAACAAAGAATGAAACGAAATTTTTCGTAAACACAGTTAATTAATTAAGTCCACAGCAACTATAAAACCTACTAAACCAAAGCATAAGTATAACTGTTCTGTATGTGGAAGTATGACTCAACGTACACATCTGGCACGGTTGTTCTTTAACAAGACAAGAAATTTCAAATACCATTTATACTGACGTGATAAAAGAAAATTAGAAAATACCATAATTGCTCAAGGAAAGTAGAATTACATTCTAATAGAAGAACACAAGCCAGATGCTTTGTTGACTGAACCTGTCATGACGCATTATTTAAAACATGGAAATAATAAAAAAAATACGCAATATTTTACCTTCATATATATTGACGAAAAGCACTCTGATCGTTACAATATCTTCATTGGAGTAACATCTGCTATCTCTCCCATCAAATAACTGCATAAACATGGAACAACACTCTCCACTACCACATCTCACTCCAACTTCACGACAAGCAGTGTCCACCACAACTTCTCGGCAAGAACTGCCTGCCGCTACTTCTCAATAATCACTCTCTGCTGCAACATCTCACCACTGACTATTACGAGCTCACGACAAGCACTCACTGCTACGAGTTCTTAACAGGCACTGTCTTCTACGAGTTCTCTCCAAGCAATGACTTCTACGAGCTCTCGACAAGCACTGTGGAGGCGGCTTAATAATACTCTTTGGCGCAATCTCTGGCGCAGTGGCTCAGTGTAGCCACCTTTCAGCAAACATCAAGCCGATAAATCAAGTTCCTCCCACACTCGGCGCAGCATGTCCCCATCAATGAGTTCGAAAGCATCGTTGATGCGAGCTCGCAGTTCTGGCACGTTTCTTGGTAGAGGAGGTTTAAACACTGAATCTTTCACATAACCCCACAGAAAGAAATCGCATAGGGTTAAGTCGGGAGAGCGTGGAGGCCATGACATGAATTGTAGATCATGATCTCCACCACGACCTATCCATCGGTTTTCCAATCTCCTGTTTAAGAAATGCTTCTGCTTTAGCCTTTTCCGTAAGATTTTCCAAACCGTCGGCTGTGGTACGTTTAGCTCCCTGCTTGCTTTATTCGTCGACTTCCGCGGGCTACGCATGAAACTTGCCCGCACGCCTTCAACCGTTTCTTCGCTCACTGCAGGCTGACCCGTTGATTTCCCCTCACAGAGGCATCCAGAAGCTTTAAACTGCGCATACCATCGCCGAATGGAGTTAGCAGTTGGTGGATCTTTGTTGAACTTCGTCCTGAAGTGTCGTTGCACTGTTATGACTGAGTGATGTGAGTGCATTTCAAGCACGACATACGCTTTCTCGGCTCCTGTCGTCATGTTGTCTCACTGCGCTCTCGAGCGCTCTGGCGGCAGAAACCTTAAGTGCGGCTTCAGCCGAACAAAACTTTATGAGTTTTTCTACGTATCTGTAGTGTGTCGTGACCATATGTCAATGAATGGAGCTACAGTGAATTTATGAAATCGTTTCAATCATTTGTAACAACCCTGTATATATATATATATATATACAAGGAAGTCAGATACCAAAGTACTAAGGAATACGCTTGAAATTCTCTAAGGCTATAGCTGTAGCTATAGCTATAGCTACAAGGAGTAGCTCTGTAGTAAGTTCAGTTGTAGAGGAATGGACATCTCTAAGAAGGACAATTACAGAAGTTGGAAGAAAAACGTAATTTGTACAAAGGAGAAATAGTTCAGTTGATCGATGAAGGAAGGATTTACTAAAATGTTCAGGGAAATTCAAGAATACAGAAATACAAGTCACTTAGGAATGAAATAAATAACAACTGCAGGGAAGCTAAGGCGAAATAGCTGCATGAACGATGTGAAGGAACTGAAAATGAAATGATTGTCAGAAGGGCTAACTCAAGCAAAGTCAGCCTTTGGTAAATACACTCCTGGAAATTGAAATAAGAACACCGTGAATTCATTGTCCCAGGAAGGGGTAACTTTATTGACACATTCCTGGGGTCAGATACATCACATGATCACACTGACAGAACCACAAGCACATAGACACAGGCAACAGAGTATGCACAATGTCGGCACTAGTACAGTGTATATCCACCTTTCGCAGCAATGCAGGCTGCTATTCTCCCATGGAGACGATCGTAGAGATGCTGGATGTAGTCCTGTGGAACGGCTTGCCATGCCATTTCCACCTGGCGCCTCAGTTGGACCAGCGTTCGTGCTGGACGTGCAGACCGCGTGAGACGACGCTTCATCCAGTCCCAAACATGCTCAATGGGGGACAGATCCGGAGATCTTGCTGGCCAGGGTAGGTGGCTTACACCTTCTAGAGCACGTTGGGTGGCACGGGATACATGCGGACGTGCATTGTCCTGTTGGAACAGCAAGTTCCCTTGCCGGTCTAGGAATGGTAGAACGATGGGTTCGATGACGGTTTGGATGTACCGTGCACTATTCAGCGTCCCCTCGACGATCACCAGTGGTGTACGGCCAGTGTAGGAGATCGCTCCCCACACCATGATGCCGGGTGTTGGCCCTGTGTGCCTCGGTCGTATGCAGTCCTGATTGTGGCGCTCACCTGCACGGCGCCAAACACGCATACGACCATTATTGGCACCAAGGCAGAAGCGACTCTCATCGCTGAAGACGACACGTCTCCATTCGTCCCTCCATTCACGCCTGTCGCGACACCACTGGAGGCGGGCTGCACGATGTTGGGGCGTGAGCGGAAGACGGCCTAACGGTGTGCGGGACCGTAGCCCAGCTTCATGGAGACGGTTGCGAATGGTCCTCGCCGATACCCCAGGAGCAACAGTGTCCCTAATTTGCTGGGAATTGGCGGTGCGGTCCCCTACGGCACTGCGTAGGATCCTACGGTCTTGGCGTGCATCCGTGCGTCGCTGCGGTCCGGTCCCAGGTCGACGGGCACGTGCACCTTCCGCCGACCACTGGCGACAACATCGATGTACTGTGGAGACCTCACGCCCCACGTGTTGAGCAATTCGGCGGTACGTCCACCCGGCCTCCCGCATGCCCACTATACGCCCTCGCTCAAAGTCCGTCAACTGCACAAACGGTTCACGTCCACGCTGTCGCGGCATGCTACCAGTGTTAAAGACTGCGATGGAGCTCCGTATGCCACGGCAAACTGGCTGACACTGACGGCGGCGGTGCACAAATGCTGCGCAGCTAGCGCCATTCGACGGCCAACACCGCGGTTCCTGGTGTGTCCGCTGTGCCGTGCGTGTGATCATTGCTTGTACAGCCCTCTCGCAGTGTCCGGAGCAAGTATGGTGGGTCTGACACACCGGTGTCTATGTGTTCTTTTTTCCATTTCCAGGAGTGTATTAAAAGCAAGAGCTGTAACGCAATGGCAACTACACTGTTACTTGCAGAGTTCGAAGCAGATAGGGGTAAAGAGTGCACTGAAGGCTTCTATTAGAAGGAATATTTGTCTGTTGACGTGATAGAATAACAAACAGGAGTCGACAGAAAAGATAGGGGATCCAGAATCAGAGTTTAAAAGAGCCTTCGTCGACTTAAGATCAAATAAGCCAGAAGGGATGATTATCATTCCATCGGAATACTTTAAATCGTCTTAGAAATTAAGCAACAAAAAGACTGTTCACGTTAGTGTGTAGAATATATGAGACCGGCGACATACCACTATACTCTCGAAAAACATCGTCCACACATTTCCGTAGATAGCAAGAGCTGAGAAGTTCGAAATTTATATGACAATCAACTTAACATCTCATCCCACGCATCCAAGTGGCTGACATGGTTAATATTCAGAAAAATGGAAATAAAAGTTGTGAATTGTTGGATGACGATCGGTTGGATTTTAGGATGAATAAAGACGCCATATGTACAGTGCTGACATTGCGACTAGTATTGGAATCAATGCTGAAGAAAAACCAATATACGTTCATAGGATTTGTCGACCTGGCAAAAGCTTTCGACATTGCAAATGGGGAAAGATGTCCGAAATTCTGTGAAAAATAGGGGATGCTTTAAGGAGACGCGTGGCTTATACAAAATGGACAAGAGCCAAGAGGGAATTATAAGAGAGGACGACGAAGAATAAAGTTCTCGGATTAACAGGAGTGTAAGACAGGGATTTAGTCTTTCACCTCTACTGTTCAGTCTGTACATCGAAGAAGCAATGATGGCAATATAAGAAACCTTCAGGAGTGGAATTAAAATTCAAGGTGAAAGGATATCAATGTCAGGATTCGCTGATATCATTAATATCCTCAGTGAAAGTGAAGAAGAGTTACATGATCTGCTGAATGGAATGAACAATCTAATGAGTTCAGAATACTGATTGAGAGTAAATCGAAGAAAGACTAAAGTAAATTGTAGTAGCAGATATGAGATCAGCGTGAAACGTAACATGCGGATTGGTGGTCACGAAGTAGATGAAGTTTAGGAATTCTGCTACCTGGCAGTAAAATAATCAATGACGGACGGAGCAAGGAGGAGGTCAAAAGCAGACTACCGTTAGCAAAAAGGGCATTCCTGGCCAAGAGAGTTCTACTTGTATCAAACACAGGATTTAATTTGAGGAAGAAATTTCTGAGAACGTATGTCTGGAGCACAGCATTGTTTGGTAGGGAAACATGGACGGTGGGAAAAGAGGAACAGAAGAGAATGGAAGAATCTGAGATGTGGTGCTACAGACGAATGTTGAAAATCATGTGGGTTGGTAAGGTAAGGAATGAGGTGGTCCTGCCCAGAATCGGAGAGGAAAGGAATGTGCAGAAAACATGTATGGTAGTGAAATATGGACTGTGGAGAAACTAAAAACGAAGAGAATCGAAGCAGTTGAGGTGTGACATTAACAGAAGTATTTTGAAAATTTGGTGGATTGATTAGGCAAGGAGTGTGGAGGTTGTGCAGAGAATCGGCGAGGAGAGGAATATACGGTAAGTACTGACAAGAAGAGGGAAGAGGATGGTAAGGCATGTATTACGACACAAGGTAATAATTTTTATCGTACTACAGTGAGCTGTAGAGGGTAACAACTGCAGAGGAAAATATTCTAAAATACACCCAGCATATAGTAGAGGACGTAGATGGCAAGTGCTACTCTGAGATGAATAGCTCGGCACAAGAGAGGAATTCGTGGCGGACCGCATCAAAATAGTCAGAAAACAAAAGTGTGTATTCATTTCAGTCTTTTCGTTCGTACTTTTAATTTACCTGACTTGATTATGAACGACACCAATAAAATACCCTTTGATGCTTCCGCTCTTCATTTTTGATTCGAAACTGCGTTGGTTTCTACACGTGACAGACCTGTAGGCAAGGGCCCAGAAGACACTGAATATCTCAAGGAGCCGTAGCCACAGGCCTTGGGGACCAGAAGAGAGCGTCTGCTCCAGTTCAATAGGGCTACCTAGGGATCTAAACTTGATCATGGGTGCATGGTATATTGATCAGCGAGGCTTTATTTGATGATCATTGATGCTATTCACCATGTGCGCCATGGGTGCATTCTTGAGCAGTCCCGTACCCAGGACCTTTACTGGTGCTGGCTGATACCCATTTACCATCAGGCGTCACTCATGTGACGCTCCGAATTCAACAGTGTACCATAGTGTTGCACGTCCAACTATAGAACACGTTTTCTCCAGTCGTCCATGAACAAGAAGACCGTTTTGTATCAGTGTTTAGTGTGAGCTGGAATCACATGCGGGAAATACAGGCCCAAACCCAGGGTTTTACCAAACTGCTTCTCCGGAAATTTCAGACGTAGTGCCGTACACAGAGGCTACATTCGTGTTTATATTTTTAATACAGCACTTTCCGGAATTTTAAAAGTACAGCACAACTATGTAGCGGCTTCTATGGACGGGTCTAAACAAGAAGTTTCCCATGATTGCATTGTTGTTTTCCCTGATCGTGTCATCAGGAGTCACGAAATTGCGGATGTAGTAGCAAAGGACGAGTGCCACTACATCAGTTTCTTCAGCGTACTTTCCCCTCGCATGCTGTCGCCTTGTTCTTAAGGCATAGAGCCATGCGACGATGGGATGACGAGTGACGGGAAGTGACAGACAAAAACTTCGAACGGTAAAGTTCTCAACTCGGCTAAAGCGTACCTCCTTCCAGTCTCACAGACGCAGTGAAGTCCTTCTTACTTGTCTTCGCTTAGAGCGTAGTCCTACGACGCATGGGTTCTTGCACTGGCGAGAGGACGCTCGAATGTGGGGTGCTTGTGGGTGCAGATCAACGTGCGCTCAATTAATAGACTGTTTCTTGCATTCAGACAGCCGCGCGGAGTGGCCGTGCGGTTTTAGGCGCCTTGTCATGGACTTCGGGGGCCCTCCCGCCTATGGTACGGGTCCTCCGTCGGGCATGGGTGTGTGCGTTGTTCTTAGCATAAGTTACTTGTGTTAGTTTAAGTAGTGTACAGTCTAGGGACCGATGACCTCATCGGTTTGGCCTCTTAGGAATTCACACACTGTTCTTTCTTTCTTTTTGCATTCAGACAGGAGGGTAGCAGTTCGTTCGTCAGCTGATTGGTCCTATATTTTCAGTGACAACGACACGAATGTGGTAAACCTTTTCAAGTATTGTGCAATATCCGGTTTTTCCCCTAAAAGTTTGGGCGACAATTTTTATTTTGTGTGTATGTGTGTGTATAAATTATCAGCCATGAACCTATTTTAGTTTACCGTGTGTCTTACTTGTCTTTTCATTGATAGTTTTACCGCATCTCACCATTTTTAACACTATCTTACATGAAGTAAGTTAGGTGATTGCGTGGGTGGTCTTGGGTGAGAGTGGGAGAGAGTGTGAGCGATTTAATTTATGATTCGTTTCTATTTCTTTTATCCTGTTTGAACGCCACTCGTCTGTACTAATATTCGTGTGAGTGCTGCGTTAACAATTGGAGTGGCTTTCCATTAATTCAACGTACAGCTGAGGAATCAACGCAATCCGAATAGGGAGAAACTAATAACAATGTTATGAGATTGTAAGTGACCTGTAATCGTAGACAATTTCATCGTTAACATATTAAGCGATTTCCTTGGTGTACCTAAAGGGCTTAAAAATCCAAAATGAAGCAAAAGTGTGTCACGTATAATTATAGACATAATTAAAGAAGTCGTTACAAATAAGCAAGCAGGAATAGTAACCGTTTCCTTACGGACTCTCGGGCACAGTGGCATATTCCATATTGAAATAGTAGCAGCTTAGCGAAGCGAGTAGTGAACTTAGGTTAAATCTTAAATGGCAGACTTCCTTGTCAAGAAATGCTGAGTTTAATGAAAAAGCGAGTAACGACTGAAGGACGCAATGTGGTTCAACTAACATATCAAAAGGAGTACAATATGGCGAGATGCAACCTAAAATAGCGTTTTCCCCTTCATTCATTGATTGGAAGGGGGGTAGACGATTCATAACAACTACTACTCTCAGTCGAAGAAATCATGGTAAATTCCCGGCCGAGGTATTCCGAAGCGAATTGAAGGATTCTCTAGTATGTCTCATACGCAATGAAGAAGGAGACGTAAATCATTTAATGTTCTTGTGCACCAGATGCCAGACACAACAAAAATCCTTTAGCAGCGAAATGTTTAAAGCAAAGATTTCTCTTCCATCGCTAATGTATTGTTGCCAACCCAAAAGAAGGCGCTAGTATTAAATGTGATGTTCAGTCACTTAATTATGTGTGACCTAACTATCTGGAGACACTTTGTACGTCATCTAGGGATTTTTCTACGTTATATTTCCTTTTTTTATTATTACAGTATAATCACATTGAGCAGTTTATAGTGGTGACACGTATCAATCAATTATTCATATTCTTATTTGCAAATAGCAATTCACGAAATGTGTAAAAGTATAACCATTAAGAAAGATACTTTGTAAATATAATGGATGTCTGTATGGCGATGACGAAATACAAAAAAAAGTGCATCACGCGGAGTGGGTGTAAAACAGAAGGGTACTGCTGAAAAGCTTTTGCAATTTTTGTGCATACTAACTACGATCTACTTGAAATGAGAAGTTCTGTCGATTAACAGCAGTCGGCTGCAGTGCCACGTAAAGCTGTGGCGGGAGGGGTGAGGGTGTGCTGGTAAACGAAATATCACGACGGCCTGCGGACCCGTTGGAGAGGGGGGGGGGGGGGAAGGGGGGAGGAGTGGGGGTGGGTGGGGGGAAGGAACGGGTGGCCAGTGTTGGCCGGGTGGCGCAGTCGACAACTGAGACTTCGCCAACTTCCCCAGCAGTTGTTTATTTTTATAAGAAGCTCGCACTTGCTGAGTGAAGAGACACAGTTAAGGGAAAAGTTTGACCGTAGAGCTGACTTCCATTCTAGAAGAGAATTCGAACACCCTGCCGCTGCGGGTCACTCGCTAAATCCTCCTCCCCTCCCTCCCACCCCGCACTCTATCCCTTTTCTCCTTATCTGCTGCAGTTTGTTTCTTTCCTGCTGGCACAGACAGTACTTCAAGCGAGAAGAAATTTTTCACACGTGTACCTGAGATAAGATTCTATAAATGATAAATGATGAAGCACGTAAACAACACATAGTTGACATAACTAGTGACACTGATCGTGACTCATTTCGCACTCTACGCTGCCAAGAATATGCACCCAACGTTTAACTTCCGTCTTGCAGGAACGTAAACTTTTCGTCAGGTTTGGAAGGTGTCCATTAACAACCCTTGATGCAAAGTAGTACGCAGTCTTTGCTCTTTTCATCTGTGAGATGCTGACTTTCGTTTCTTTAATTAATCAACTGTCACTTCGCTTGAAAACGTTATTTTCGTACAAGTAACATATTATGAAGTAGCTCATTCAAATGCGTTCATTTTAAATAACTGTTTTATTTCCTTTTACAATATATCCTTTACTAACGGAATTTCCCGTAAACGTAAGATTACACTTTTACGCAGAAGATCACACATCATTCTTCGAAGAGCATATTTTCTACACCTTGCAAGCAAACAAGTTCGCCTTCTTTGGACAGTAAGGGAGGTCCTGTGTCTTCCCCTGCTAAGGTCAACCTATTAGACCCGTCTAGGCATCTCCAGTGCGTCCAGTGCGTCGTGATACAACACGTTACTGGTAAGCTCCATTATTCCTGTGACGATGTAACATTTCTTCTTCCCATATTTCATCCTTATGCAATAATTTTACAATTCCGAAAGTTTTCTAGTTCTCTACGACAATTTAGGAATTGTTCTCCTGATGCATTCTACACACGACCAGTAAATTACTTTTGCTGCCGAAAGGTATAACTCATTTCGTATGTGTTGTTGATAACGCCATTCGTTTTAGATTTGCGAACATTCGTTTGTTCTGACACATTACTTTCCTTCTACGTTTGCATATACCCAGGGTAGGACACTTCTTAACTTGCTCCCTTTGAGCTGTTATAAAGATAAATCTGCAGAGAGTAGCTATTACTGATGTGCTAATGCTGTTGTGGATTATTATATCACATGAGAAGGCAACGATTGAGACGCGATACTATGACATCTCGGGTTCCTCAGAAGAGAATGTCCCATGTGCTCTTTCCAGGATATACAGTAGCCTTTTGGAGCTCTTGGTGGTTGGACAATGAGGAAGTCCCAATGGCGTAGTAGCTAATCCTCCATCTTTATTGTTCGAGCAGTGGATAATTACAGATGGAGTGACATTGCCTCATGAGATAAAGAGTGTGGAATACGCAAGTGAGGTGATGCCAAATCCTATTGACGTAGCAACTTCTGAATACAACTTCGGTCAACAATACTCACTTGGAGAGAAAGTAGCACTCGCTACCCATTGTAGCAAAGCGTAGTGACATTTGTTCTTGTCCCTTTATTCTTTGTTGTCATTTAGGCTTTTTGGAATCTTCACTCATCTGACTCGTTCGTGCAGCCCACCACAAATTCCTCCACTTGCGCCCTGCATCCTCAGTTATTTGTAGGATATATTCCGATATTTGTCTCTCTCTATCGTTTTCATGCTCTACAACAGCATCTAGTGTCATTGAAATTATTCCCTGATGTCTTTACATATGTCTTACCATCTTGACCCCTGAGTGTTTTCTATCCATTCCTTTCTTCGCCGATACTGGGGAGAACCTGCTCATTTCGTATCCTATAGGTCCACCTTACTTTCAATTATCTGCTCGTGTGCCACATCTAAGACGCTTTCGGTTCTCTTGAGCTCTGGTTCTTCTTCGACAATGCATGACACAATTCTGTGCTGAATAGGTACATTCTCAGAAATTTGTTCCTCAGATTAATGTCGATATTTCTTATTGCCAGACGTTTCTTGACGAGGAATTCCCTGTTTATCTTAATCTGGTTAGCAAAATTCATTAAATTCGCCAACTCTGCCGTCCCAATTTTCCTGTTCAGTTTGTCGCTGAGATCGTTTCTGCTACTACTCGTCTATCTTCGGCTTACTCTCAGTTTAACTTCTGTACCCATTAGGCTGATAATTCCATTTAATAGGTTCTTCTACACCTTCGCTGAGGATATCAATATCATCGGTGAATCTCATCATCGCTACCCTTCCACCTTGAATTTTAATCCGGTTCTTGTACCTATCTTTTATTTTCGTCATTGCCTGTTAGAAGTACAGAATGTAAAATAGGGGCGGGTGAAAGACTACAGGTCTGTATTACATACATTTTAATGCGAGCACATCTTTCTTGGACTTCCATTGTTATTGTTCCCTCTAGGTTCTTGTACATATTTTATATTCTGAGTCTTTCCTTGTAGCTTACATCCATTTTTCCAGTATTTCTTATAACTGTCAACGCTTTACATCGTCTAACACTCTTATCAGCCCGATTAATTTTATAAGAGTGTCATGGTTTTTTTAAAAATTAAATTTAGTTTCTGTTATCATTCACAACGTCAGAACAGCCTCTGTGGCGCCTTTAACTTTGCGAAAGTCAAAGAAATCGTCGTATAAGTGATCCTATATTTTCTTTCCCATTCTTTTACATACCATTCTTCTTAGTAACTTGGATATACGAGCAGTTAAGCCGAAATTACGGTAGTTCTCGCACTTATCTGGCATTGCTTTCGTCGAGATTAATGTGGATGATATTTGTCTGAAAGTCTGGTATTATGTCTCCCGATTCATAGATTCCACACGAACTCGAATAGTCTTGGTTGCCACTTCCCCCCAATGGCTCCAGAAATTCCGAAGCTTTGTTACATATCCCTTCTTTTTCATTTGATCGCAAGTCTTCCTCTATTAAATTCTGACTCTAGTACTGGTAACAAAGAGTTTTTGTTAGGACTGGAAGTAACATTTAGCCCAAACAATCAGTTTAATATATTGCATTAGGTGTTACGTCTACGTGGATTTGATCTTTTGTTCACGCGTTATGAGTTGCATGTGCGTCATATGATGAGATCTAACGGTATATTTGTCAACTACTGAACTTTCAGGCAAGTGTACGACACTGTTCTATTTTTACTCAGAAGTGCCCACTTGCGGACAGAATCAGATGGTAGGTAACGCATCTGAGTATGCCCACAAAATTTTTATTCAGTTGTGGATATCACCCCTTACGGCGTAACGGCAAGAGTCGAAACTGGATATCATCAGGTGTAATTACACTATTGCACTGTTGTAGTTAGTAATCCAGAGACAGTAACGTCTCCAGGAGCAGGAACAGGATTGGTAGTATTCCGTAGAACAAATGTCTAAATACACACTCTCATTGTGGACATCTGACTTCTGCAGGAAGGTCTCAGCTGACAGGAGAAAGCTTGGGTCCACAAACAAAAGTTTTTCCTCCGTACAACAGGAGATTTCTCTAGAATGGAAACCAAACTACAAGGAAGAGAGAAGTAGAAATGAAATGAATAGAGAAAAAAAAGTAAGGTCATCTAGGGCAGAAGAAAAGCTTGTTGTGCAAAACTTCAATTAGTCGAAAATCCCCAGGAGAGTGAATCCACAAAAAAATGAATGTGCCCAAGGCGCAGAAATGATTTTGATGATGACCAGACACACTTTGATAAATATAAACAATGGTGTCAGTTAGGACCTTATGGACTATAACGGTGTAGGTCTTTATTTCTGTGATCACCGGTGAAGAATGTCTCGTACGAGCTCTTGCCCAACATAATGAGTGCTATTATCCACCGCTGCGTGCACAGTAGGCAGTTAACGACTTTCTGTTCATCCTGTAGTAAGAGGAGAGATGCTTTTAGTTTTGCAGTGACTACCACGGGCACTTAGGCAACGGCCTTGCCGCAGTGGATACACAGGTTCCCGTCAGATCACCGAAGTTAAGCGCTGTGGGCGTGGTTGGCACTTGGATGGGTGACCATCCTGCTGCCATGCGCTGTTGCCATTTTTCGGGGTGCACTCAGCCTCTTGATGCCAACTGAGGAGCTACTCGACCGAATAGTAGCGGCTCTGTCACGAAAGTGATGTGCTGACCACACGCCCCTTCTATCCACATCCTCAACTGAGGATGACACGGCTGTCGGATGATCCTAATGGGACATTTGTGGCCTGAAGACGGAGTGCTACCATGAGCACTTAGAAGACTGGTGTACAAACACGAGGAAAAGATTCTCCATATCCGTATTATTTCCGTATGTGTTTACTTCACCCAGAATTTCCTTTACGTTTGAAAATACTTTCATGGCCAGCAAAGGAATTTATTTTGCTCAAGGAACCGACAGACCATCATCAGACAATTTGAAGAAAGCCCATAGGGGAGAAACGTGCGGCTAAATACAGCAACATGCTGAGACAAATTGGTATGCTATATGGACAATGCAAAAGTGATTTTATCGTGATGCGTAGTAAACTCACTGCAGTGTACGGAGGCGCGCGTGATATGTTGGTTTGTGAGGTTATTAGTATCTATCATAATGAACAATCAGTAGCATTTAGTACTAAAGCCTATATTTTGTACAAGCTGAATTTATCCTCAGAATCGAAGTACTTAATCCGACCAAACGATCATTCAGAACTTTACGATTTACCAATGACAGTACCATATGGTACCAAAATACTAATACAGATCACATCCAAGCGTTCGAAAGCACCACGTTTGAAAGTGTAGTTTATTCAGCAGCGTAAAAGAGCAATTAAATTGAATGAATTGTTTGTTGTTAAGTACATATCAAAATATAATTCCCAAATTATGTAGCTTTACATTTGTCGAACGTCGTCTTAAAATTTCAGGTTTCCTTGACAATATAACACGGTTGTTTGTAGGATCTCAGTGACCAGACATGAGTTGCCATGTACAACAAATCTGTCAAACATTAGCTTTAAGTTACACATGAACAGCAATCACGGAATTTAGAATTATGAACTATAATAACTGAATAACTACATAGAGATAAGATGAATTTTGCATAATTCAGTTAATACTTGCCGAAAACACCTTCTTATTTGCTGATATTGTTGAGTGAATGTATCATCGAATTCGCATATTTAGTAAATCCCGTGGACAGTTATTATAAATTTAATGAAAGAGTAATTTAAAGCAGTGGAATAAAGCAATGTGATCAACCATATCCTCCTGTATGTGCTTATTTTTACCTCTGTTGCACTTCTGAGGTTAGCGTCTACCCTGGTTACGTTGTTCACGTTGTAGGAAAACGATATTTCAGATAATTAAAAGTTATACTATTGAAACATCTGCTTTCTTGAGAAACAGAAAAATGTGATCCTTTACTAAACTTTGGGAGAATAAATTTGTACTAAGGTTAGGAAAGAGTGTGGCTTGATAAGATGGGAGGCAGAGAAAAGTTTGTAATCCACAAACCATGTTTATTCTTTTCAACATCGTCGGCAGCAGAGGTAATGTACTGGCAGACGAAGACGGATAACATCACAATGAATGTGAATACCTTAGAGAGGAGTACCCACACCTGCCAGAAATAAGACAGGGTATGACCACTGCATGAAACGTAGCAGAGACTACATCCGAACACATGGAATTTACCAACGGTGTTGGAAACATAGCAAGGATATGGAGAGGTTCCTTACTGTCGTAAAGCAATCTGGTCTCAAACTGTAAGCTGCAAACCATCCTTTAATACCTGTCGAAGTGCCCCAGTGTGAATGAAATGTTTGTTTATTATGATACATAGCGACTAACTTCGGCGTCATTGCGGTCGAGTCAGCGTATATGGAGTAGTACACTCATGCTCATAAATTAAGGATAACGCTAATACATGGTGAAACAACGCTCTGGTGGGCGGTTTGCGGGTTTAAATCACCTCGGGGTATGATCATGCGGTGCATTTGACCTACGGTCGTTACACGGTGGCGCTGGCAGCAGTCCACATACACTGAAGTGTGTTGATGCGTGTCAGAGTACGGTGCAGCGAGTAAGTGTGCAGAAGTTTCCAGACGTGCTAATGGTAACTGTGTGTTGAAAATAGCTCAAAGAACACATATTGATGAGGTTATAAGGGGTACAATACTAGGGCGACTGGAGGCTGGTTAAACACAGCAGGTCATAGCACGGGCCCTCCGTGTGACACAAAATGTGATCTCAAGATTATGGCAACGATTCCAGCAGACAGAAAACGTGTACAGGCGCTACAGTACGGGACGTCTACAGTGTACAACACCACTAGAACAGCGATATGTCACCATCAGTGCCCGCAGACGGCCACGGAATACTGCAGATAGCCTTGCTAGGGACCTTACCGCAGCCATGGAACAGTTGTCTCCAGACACACAAGCTACATACGACTGAACAGACATGGTTTATTCGTCCGGAAACCTAAAAGGTGCATTCCACTGACCCCTGGTCACAGGAGAGCCCGTAAAGCCTGATGTCAGGAGCACAGTACATGGTCATTGGAACAATGGTCCCAGGTTATGTTCACGGACGAGTGCAGGTATAGTCTGAGCTCTGATTCTCGCAGGGTTTCCATCTGCCGTGAACCAGGAACCAGATACCAAAGGGACCTGTAGGGAAGTCGTGGTTTGATGGTGTGGGGTGGGATTATGATTGGTGCACGTACACCCCTGCGTGTCTTTGACAGAGGAACTGTAATAGGTCAGGTGTGTCGAGACGTCATTTTGCACCAATATGTCCGCCTTTTCAGGGGTACAGTGAGTTCCACCTTCCTCCTGATGGATGAAAAAGCACGAGCCCACCGAACTACCATCGTGGACGAGTTCCTTTAAACAGAAGATATCAGGCGAATGGAGAGGCCTGCCTGTTCTCCAGAACTAAGCCCCATCGAGCACGTCTGGGATGCTCTCGGTCGACGCATCGCAGCACTTCTTGAAACCCCTAAGACACTCCAGGAGCTCCGACAGGCACTGGGGCAAGAATGGGAGGCTATACCGCAGCAGCGCCCGACCACCTGACCCAGAGTATGCCAACGCGTTGTGCAGCCTGTGTACGAATGCATGGTGATCATATCCCATATTGATGTCGGGGTACGTGCGCAGGAAACAGTGGCGTTTTGTAGCACATGTGTTTCGGGACGGTTTTCTCAACTTATCACCAGTACCACGGACTTACAGATCTGTGTCGCGTGTGTTCCCTATGTGCCTATGCTATTGGTGTCAGTTTTGTGTAGTGCTACGGTGTGGCACCACACTCTGCAGTTATCCTTAATTTAAGAGCATTAGTGTATATTGTTTCTTTCTATGGAAAATCAAAAGTTGTTACGTGGTAGTTTACTCCCTAACCTCCCACCCTGTTCCTCACCGAGGGTACGATCAGTTGCGTCATAGGTGTGTGTGGTTAACAGCTCTACCACCACCTCACAAAGTAAAAGAAATCAATGACCAAAATACTGGAGAACGAACTTAACGTGTCTGTCTGAAGTTTTGTGCCCTCTGTAGCTGCAAATGATGATGTTTAGTATGGATTTAATAGTATTTCTGAATTGTGTTAAACCGTTCACAAGGATAGTATAAATTCATCTTATATACCAAATGAAAAAGTTACGTTAATCGAAATGTATATGTCTCGGCATGATAAAAAATTGTAGAAATATTGGAAAATATCATAAGGACGTGCTTAAGGAGTCTACGCTTCAATATTACTTTACGAAATAGAATAATGCTAGCTTTGGAAGATCCACTTTGAAGCTCACAGACAAATACGTGAGGCAAATCATTGACGATAGAGCCCACTGACAACAAATGAATCAGAGTGCAAGATTTTTAGCACCATTGTTTATGGCTTTTCTTGCTCCCACTGGGACACATTTATACCACCAACAGCTAACTATATCATTACAACTGCACCTGTGAGTGATGAGTAGTGTGCTTCCCCTTGATCATCCTGTCAGATTGGACCAGGTGCATAATGGACGTGAAGAGCGTCATATCGTTAGTGTGTTCTGTGCAACGTTTCTAACAGTTTCCAGAGTGAGAAAGGCATAACACTGTGTGGTTCAAATGGTTCAAATGGCTCTGAGCTCTATGGGACTTAACATCTGAGGTCATCAGTCACCTAGAACTTAGAACTACCTAAACCTAAATAACCTAAGGACATCACACACATCCATGCCCGATGCAGGATTCGAACCTGCGACCGTAACAGTCGCGCGGTTCCGGACTGAAGTGCCTAGAACCACTCGGCCATCGCGGCCGGCTAACACTGTGTGTCTGCATGTAGCCGGTACGTCGAATAGTTCTGTACCCCGGCGTGTCGAGCGTCTGAATTTTACAGTGGCCAGATTTTGGACTGTACGAAGGGGTTGGCCACATGCATTGTCGAGGTTATGGTCGACCAGTTCTGACTGCACAGAGGACTGTATTGCAGTATTGAGTACAGAGTTTAGTTCCTCCACATCTGCATCTGCGTGTGAGCACAAGCAATATACACGACAATACCAGATTTCACTACGCACCATTAGGTCAACATCACCAAAGGCTATGAGACTTTGCTCTGTGCATCTTATTGGGTCATCATCATAAAGACAGACTCAACGAACGTTTTGCAGAGACGTACCCCAGGTGGCCAAGCGTCAACTTGTATTTACTGAACTGTAGCATGTACATTGGTGGGTAAAAACCGCAACACCAAAATATACCTGTACTAAGATGGTATCTGCTCTTTCGGACATGTCCGAAAGAAAAGATACCATCTTAGTACCTATATAGTTAAGGCTCACCGGCCACTTGACCATCTTCTTCTCCTGTGCGAATGCACAAACACTGC
The DNA here is from genome assembly GCF_023864345.2 of Schistocerca serialis cubense. NCBI lineage: Eukaryota > Metazoa > Arthropoda > Insecta > Orthoptera > Acrididae > Schistocerca > Schistocerca serialis. The sequence continues at coordinate 101,623,231 of NC_064642.1, read as the reverse complement.
CCGAACTCTTACGGGAATCGGCAACGCGCTGCGAGTAATGAGTATAATGGGCGGGGGCACTACGAATGTAGTGCGGGACAATACGTAGAGAATGTGGGTTTCGCGGGAGGGGTGCCAGAGATAAATCCCTGCAGTCGCGCTATCCTCTGTGTCCTCGGTCGCTCAGATGGATAGAGCGTCTGCCATGTAAGCAGGAGATCCCGGGCTCGAGTCCTGGTCGGGGCACACATTTTCATCTGTCTCCGTTGACGTATGACAACGCCTGTAAGCAGCTAAGGGTGTTCATTTCATTGTAAAATATAGTTAATGTAACGAAATGAAATTTCGGGAACACATTTGCCTAGGTAACATGCAAGTGATTAACATTGCTGGATCATAGATTAAGCACAAAATATGCCATTTAAAAAATGAAAGGCTAATACATTAACAAGCGATGTTACCGCCGGGATAACGAACGCAAGAATGCAAACGCACATGCATTGTGTTGGACAGGTGCCGAATATAAATTTGTAGGATGCAGTTGCTCTTGGTCGGTTAGTACAGGGACGGTCAATGCTCTTTGTGGATGAGGCTGAAGTTGTTGGGTGATGATGTCCCATCTGTGCTCGATTGGACACAGGTCTGGTGTCCGAGCAGGGAAAGACGGCACATCGACATACTGTAGAGAATCTTAGGCTACAACGGTGTTACGTGGGTGAGGGTTATCCTGTTGAAACCAGACCAAGGAATGTTGTTCAACACAACAGGTCCAATCCACCTGACATACAAAATTTGCAGACATGCTGCATGGGATAACCACCAGAGTGCACCCGCTGTCTTACGTAATCGCAACCACGACCGTAAGTCCAGGCATAGGTACAGTGCGTCAAGCTCGCAGACAGTTTGGTTGCAGGACCTCAACTGGACTCCATCCAACCGACTCACGGCAACCGAGGCAGAAGCAGCTTTCATCAGAAAACGCAACAAAGCTCCATCATGACCTCCAATGAGCTCTCGCTTCACACCACTGAAGTTGCATATAGCGCTAGTTTGGGGTCAGAGGGAAGCATGGTACAGGGCTTCTGGTTCGCAGCTGGCAATGAAGTAAGCGATTTGTAACAGTGAGTTACGTCACTGTGGTGCCAACTGCTGCTCAGATTGCTGCTGCAGATGCAGTATCATCCGCCATAGCCACACGCCGAACGCGATGGCCTTCCCTCTCGGCAGTGTCACGTGGCCGTCCGCAGCCCGGTCTTCTAGCGACGGTACCATTTTCTTGTCCACTGCTGAAAGCAATCACGTACAGTGACAACATTCCTGCCAAGTCTTCCTGCAGTATCGCAGAGAGAACACTCAGCTTCGCATAGCCCTACAACACAACCTCGATCAAACTCAGAGATGTGCTGGTAATGGCGTCTTCGTCGCCTTAAAGTTATTCTTGAGTAACACTCAACCATGTCCAATCTCAAGGGTAACTAACGCTCACGGACATTTAAAGCAAATCTGATTTGCATCCTCATAATCCTCTTAAGCGACTGGCGTGAAATTTGAACAGAGGTCTTCTTTCAGATGTAGAAACATTCCTATCGACTTTCGTTTATGTCACACAACTCCTTCTTTGAAAAGCGATTTTTTTCCGTCAGCGTCACTTGTCGAGGTATAGTGTTTCAATTCGTTTCTTCCACACGGCCGGCCGCTGTGGCCGAGCGGTTCTAGGCGCTTCGGTCCTGAATGGCGCTGCTGCTGCAGTCGCAGGTTCGAATCCTGCCTCGGGCATGGATGTCTGTAATGTCCTTGGGTTAGCTAGGTTTAAGTAATTCTAAGTCTAGGGGACTGATGACCTCAGATGTTAAGTTCCATTGTGCTGAGAGCCATTTGAACCATTCCTTCTTCTGTTTCATTGTTTTTTATTTAAGTTACATAAATTTTGCATCGAAAGTTGACGTAACTTACATCTATATATTCTGGGATATTAGTTGGATTTCAATTAACGCTCTGATTCCTGGACTCGGGTAGGCGCGCCGACCCCGGATCGAATCCGGCCGGCGGATTAACTACGACGGCCGGTTTGCCGGCTAGCCTGGATGCGGTTTTAAGGTAGTTTTCCACATCCTACTAGATGAATACCGGGCTGGCTCCCACGTCCCGCCTCAGTTACACGACTCGCAGACCTTTGAAACACATTCCCACTATTTCACGATTTCCACTAGAAGCAGACAGCTAGGGTACGCTAATTCCATCCTGGAGGGTATGGGGTGGCGGCAGGAAGGGCATCCGGCCACCCCTTACAATTAACGATGCCACATCCGTACTTAACCCTGCCGACCTTGTGCGCAATTCGGGATAAAGGCGGTAGCAAAAAAAAAGAAAGAAAGATTAGTTGGATTTAAATTAACGACTCAGTTTAAAATGTTAAAAATAGTTCAAAAAATGGCTCTGAGCGCTATGGGACTTAACATCTGTGGTCATCAGTCCACTAGAACTTAGAACTACTTAAACCTAACTAACCTAAGGACATCACACACATCGATGCCTGAGGCAGGATTCGAACCTGCGACCGTAGCAGTCGCGCGGTTCCGGAATTAGCGCCTAGAACCGCTCGGCCACCTCGGCCAGCTAAAAATAGTACTTGTACATTCTTTCAGTCCTCATGCTCCTGACAAACTTGTTCTCACTTCACCGAAAATTTGGGTTGGTGGTGAGCACTTCGACATTGCGAAAGTATGAAGCCTACAGATTTACAGTACTTCCATGACCACAGTCTAAGGCCGGCCGAAGTGGCCGTGCGGTTAAAGGCGCTGCAGTCTGGAACCGCAGGACCGCTACGGTCGCAGGTTCGAATCCTGCCTCGGGCATGGATGTTTGTGATGTCCTTAGGTTAGTTAGGTTTAACTAGTTCTAAGTTCTAGGGGACTAATGACCTCAGCAGTTGAGTCCCATAGTGCTCAGAGCCATTTTTGAACCACAGTCTAAACAGCCAGCCAATATTGGCAACCTATGTTGATAGCAACTAAACGCCAAATAAACCGATTCCTTCTCCAAAGTTTCACAGCGAGTTCAACTTGAATTTATGTCCTGACAAGTGGTATTTAAATAACACTTCACTAAAATACATAGAGTTACTAGAGTATCCAGTTTTTATTTAGTTTCATGAGCAGCGCGTACTCGCTGACGTATGACAGCTGTATGATTTACAGATAGGCCATAATTAATGGACAGAGGCGGGCGTAAACTAGCTCAAGTTTCAGATTATGTACAACGCTGGGAATGATTTAAGCTTGGATGTAAATCGCTTATGCAATAACGGCGCAGCCTTCTGGTAGGACGTAGCCCTCTAACTTCATGATTGGCCCATAAATCCTCTTCCTGAACTCAACTTTGGCAGTTATGACCTTGAGGCCGGTTGCAAGTGAACTTTATTGCGGGTGCTTTGGCAGCGCATTAAGACCGCCCACAGCAGTTTGCGCCGCGGCGCTCCGACCTCACGGCCGCCTTTCGTGTGTTGTTATTCTGGCAGCAAATTCCCAGCCGCGAATTACGCGAGCGCCTCGCTAAGAGGCAGCAGCCACAGGAGAAACACGGCGTATTATGTGCTACGCGTGAGCAGAAAGTGTAATAACGTCCCTCCAGGGAGCTTATCTCGTACATATAAATCCCTAATCTCTGTGGCTCGTCGATGGTAGATTACGAGCAAGACTGCAAGTCCACTCCTAAGGGTTAAAATTTTTATTTATTGCTTACCATTATCCAACTTCAAGATAAGTTTTGTTGTTAGGACAGAGAGAAAAACCACCGAAAGAATAAACGAACTGAAAAAGTGCTCGTTGCAAAATATGGAGTGCGAGTTTCGCATTTCTTTTCTACATCTACGTCTACATATATACTCCGCTAGCCACCAGTCGGTGTGTGGCGGAGGGCACAATTCGCGCCAAAGTCAAATTCCCCCCCCCCCCCCCCCCCTCTGTTCCACTCGCGGATCGCGAGAGGGAAAATCGACTGAACGCCTCAGTACGAGCTCTTATTTCCCTCATCTTTGAATGATGATCATTACGCGACTTGAAATTTGGTGGTAATAATATGTGCTCTACACCCTCGGTGAAGATGGGATTTCGGAATTTAGTGAGCAGCCCCTTCTGTTTAGCGCGTCGTCTATCTGCAAGTGTGTCGTACATCAAACGTCCTATGAGATTTGTAACGATCTCGCGATGGCTAAATGTACCAGTCACGAATCTTGCCGCTCTTCTTTGGACCTTCTCAATCTCTTGAATCAGACCCAACTGGTAAGGGTCCCATACAGACGAACAGTACTAAAAGACTGGACGAATTAACGTATTGTAAGCTATTTCTTTTGTTGAAGGACTGAATCGCTCCAGGATCCTACCAATAAACCGCAATCTAGGGTTCGCCCTAACCGTTCATTGTATAATCGGATCGTTCCATTTGAGATCATTTCGTATAGTCACACCCAGATACTTGACTGATGTTACCGCTTCCAAAGACTGATCATTTATTTTGTACTCATACATTAATGGGGATTTTCGACTTGTTATACGCAGTAGGTTACACTTACTAATATTGAGAGATAACTGCCATTCATTACACCACGCATTTATTTTCTGCAAATCCTCATTGATTTGTTCACAACTTTCGTGTTATACTACTCTCCTGTAGACTACAGAATCATCGGCGAACAGTCTAACGCCACTGTCAATACTATCAATCAGATCGTTTATGCAAATCGTAAAAGCAGAGGACCTATTACGCTGCCCTGGGGTACACCTGAAGTTACTCTTGTTTCTGTTGATGTTACCCCGTTCAGGACGACATACTACTCTCTCTCTGTTAGAAAACTTTCTATCCAATCGCATACGTAATTGGATAGACGGTTAGCGCGCACTTTTTGTAGCAAGTGACATTGCGGAACTGAGTCGAACGCCTTTCGAAAGTCGAGGAATATGGCATCAACCTGTGAGCCGGTATCTAGAGCCTGTTGTACATAATGCAGAAAGAGGGCCAGCTGCGTCTCGCATGACCGCTGTTCCCTAAAACCGTGCTGGTTTCTGCAGATGAGCTTCTCAGAGTCTAGAAAGGTCATTATGTCTGAACACAAAATATGTTCCGTGATCCTACAACAAATCGATGTCAGTGAAGTTGGCCGGTAATTACGTGCACACGATTTTCCACCCTTTTTTATAGATTTCTATGACCTGGGCCATCTTCCATTCCCGTGGAACTTTCCGCCGTTCCAATGATCTGTGATAGGTGACGGATAAGAATGGTTTTATATTTGTAGCATAATCAACATTATATCTTACGGGTATACCGTCTGAGCCAGATGCCTTTCTGACGTCTAAGGATCTTAAATGTTTTACAATCCTAGATACACTAAACACTATGTCAGCCATCCTTTCGTTTGTTCCATAATTGAAAGGGGGATTGGTGCTGCAGTCCTCTATCGTAAACGAGTTTTTGAAAGCTAGGTTTAGAGTTTGGGCCTTCTGTTTATCATCATCAGTTACATTACCCGTACTGTCAGCAAGAGAAGGTATTGAATTATTAGTAGCGTTCATAGATTTTACTTACGACCAAAACTTTTTGGGGTTATTTTTAGAATCTACAGATAAAATATTGCTTTCAAATTCGTTGGGTCATACAAACTAAATTCCATATGATCTTGTCAAATCAGTCCACCACAATCACGACCACATGTTAACAACAAAAGCAAAGAACATAAAAGAAAGGCCGTGTGTATTATAACAAGTATTATATTACTTCGCCTGCTCTAAGCATATTGCAAGTAAACAAATTTTTGATCATTTCAAACTAGTTTTCGGTTTATTGGGTCATCTTCAGAAAATCAACTGAGCTCTTTTTCAGGATACAAGTTGTTTCCTGAAGATGGCCCAGTAAGTCGAAAGTTAGTTTGAAACAGTGATGCTCAGATTTTGCTTTACTTACGGCCTTTGTTCATCCTTTCCATATGTTGTGATGCTACGATATGTTTTCTTCTGGTGTTGTCTGAGACTGAACTCTAGAATTTAATATTTATTTCACTAGTTACTTTTTCCAAGCTTTTTCGAGTCAACTTTTCCTTGAGGTGCATTTCTTTTTTATAAGCGCTTCATTTAAATTCGTAAAAAAAACTGTATTACAGTAATAATTGATAACTTCACCTAAAATGTGCTATACATATGCGTTGTGCGTTCATTTGCTTTTTAAGTGACTTTTGGGTATTGCTAAATGGGGAAATTCGGTGTTTATACTTTATGTCAAGTGGGTTGTTGCAATGTGTGTAAGTAATTTGGAAGAGGAATAGGGTTGTTGTAGAGGAGGTAAGGGGACTGAAGAAATGATTGTATGAGAGGAGAGAGTTTGATGGGTGTATATTTGCACTCATATATTTCTTGAAATATGTGGAAAATTTAAAATTAAAATATGGTTAATATTTAATATATTCATGTCGTCACCTCCTGAAGGTACATCGATTCATGCAGTGAAAACCAAGCCAAAAGCTCAGTTGCTTGCTGTGCGAAATTTGGTACAACATTCCATTCATCCATAACATTGTGTTGTAACTTACAGCAAAAGTAACAATAACCATCATCAACCCAGTTTAATATCTATTCAAGCTAGTATAACATGACAGAAAAAATTTTCATTTTAGCACAGAAGACTTGAATAAGCTCACCCATAAATGACTGAAATGAATGAAAGCAATATACATCAATGATTTGATTTTATATGGCTCCTGTGAAATTCTGTTACGGATAGCGTTATTAAATTAGCAGCTAATAATACACCGAAATCAAATAAATGTTAGACATGATAACCAGTATGTCAGCCGAATGTTGTTACGTATTTACCTTAAGAAAGTGCTCCACGGTTTTTGAGTGGTATAGCTTCAGCCGACTCAAACTCCTTGCAGCACATAGAATGTAAACCAGTTTTCTCTTTGAGTAGGAAAGATTTCACGACAGATACAAAGTGCATGTAGGATGGCAGCAGTTGCGTAGAATTTCGAAGAGTTTGTGGTGAAATACTATTTGTATATCGTCGTGTTTGCGTAACGAAGTAAGCTCTTCTCCTTTGATCAAGAAACTTAATGCGTGCGGGGACATGTAGCTAAGCTTCTGTGAAAGAAACGCTGTTTCCAGCACAGTGCAATCGATGAAGGCACTTCGAAGCTGCACTTGACTGCATTGCCTAGCTTGCAGCCCTTACGCTGCATAGGAACGATGTAATTTATAAAAAGTGTTCACGGACACGAAACTTTGTTACAAAACTTCTCTCGGGGATGTCGTACAAGCGGAAAGAACAACATTTTGCGAATAAGCCTCATCCTCTTTATGGAAATTGCTTCATAAAAGTGGTATGTCGTCTCGAGGCATAATAGAAGCTATCCAGTCCGCGAGAATACAAGACAATCGGTAAAACGATCCTTCGCAGTCGTGGGCCATATTAATCTTAAGAGTACACTGTCTACTGCAGTTTCCTGATATGTCTTTCAGTGTGCTGTTTTGCATTCGAAGTTTTGAATTCTATAATGATGCACATGTTCGTTTTTATTTTAAAGAGTGAAAGTGAAATCTGCTTAAATTCTAAAAACGTAACTCTCTTATTTCTGCTTGGTACTTACCCATACCTTAATTGTCAGTCGGCATCGACATAAGGATATATCTATTTCCATTAGGTGTTTCATTATATGCTATTCTTTTCCGCTGTTGCACGCTACGTGTGTGGTGAAGGGACAGATTGTATTATTTGTAAGACGGAAGTGTTAGAGCGTGCCTCAAAAATATGTAAACTCACTGTTAGCGCCTATGGTTCTACCATGTTTGCTGGGAGACTCTTATATCAAGTGTGATAACCTCAGATTGCTCTTTGATATCCCAAAGTCATTAACTCTCCACACATCTTAAATGTTTAGCGAAAGATGTCTTAAAAGAAAAGAAATTGATAAATTATCAATTTTTGTTATTTTAGACTAGTTTCGATCTTAAAGTTGCAACATGTAACCCCACCACCGACCACCTTAAAAGGGCAGTTGATGCTAACGTTATACCTCTGTGAGGAATTTTTGAAAAGTTGTAACCGTGAGTTAACCTAATGGTAACAGAGCAATCAAACTGGGATTCATGTCCGAAATACGCCAGCAGAGTATAATCAAAAGTAAACGGTGGGTTAGGAGTAGACAGTCACCCAGCACAAAAGCAAATTGTGACATTACATATTAAAACCGGTCGCCAGCCTAAGTAAGCATTCTTGTGTCAAGCAAAATGATAAATCAGAAGGTAGTGCTAAGGCTAACCTAAACTTTCTTGACACACACACCAAACTCTTTCCTTATATCTGTTCGTACTACAACACAGTAACCTAACCTTGCAGATGAATGTGCTACTCACAAACAAATGGCCAGTGGAATAGTAAACAGTAACATATGCCTCTCAACATTTACTAACTTAAATGAACTAGGCATAACAGTTTATCATACCAATTACCTACAAACATGAAACTAGTAGCAATACAGAACAAGGAAAAGCTTGAAATGATTTGTGATTTAAATCAGAAGGTCTACTAATGATGATAATACATAACTTCATTGCTTTATACAGGATCTCTATGCCTGTGTATTAACCAACGTACCTTAGAATAGATAACACAGTAAACAGTTCATCCTTAAACTCGGTTTGAAGAAACTAAACAGATTCCAGATCTAACTACACTGGCTCTGAAGGAGCCTTTGGATTGCTTCATTTACCAGCTAGCCTAGTACATGAGGACCCTTAAGCTTTCATGGTCTGAAGAACGATGCTCATTAAAAGACTACATCACAATGTATGAGGAATTAATTATTAATTAAGTGAAGGACAACGAACTGAACTCTTTAAATAACGAATGTGGTTTCATAAGCAGTCTTTCGACCTACTGAAAAGTATAATTGGCTGTGAAAATGACAACACAACATTAAATTCGAGTTCAACCACTTTCTCATAATAAATTAGAACACTCGGAATTAAAATCACTACGATACGATTCCTGTCCGGGTTTGTTATTTGGGGTAATCACGGGTGTAGGACAGTGTTTTTAGCAACACCACAGCTGTTATTACAAAATCGACCAAATTTCACAATTATCTGGTCCATTTACAGAGTGCCAAATATAAACAATTTAGTGGGAGGCTGGTGGAAATGGTGGCGCAATTGGCAGTGGCTATTAACCTGGAGGCGATGCAGTCAAGGCAGTACTGTTGGTCTCGTCCTGTTACATATTGTCTTGGCGTCGGAATTATATTTATAGAGCCAAACACCATTCCCTGATAATGGTATCACCAAATGCAGCATCCCTTAATCTCTTTGGCCTCAAAACTCCAGGAATATGAGCAACAATGATCCGCTACCGTTAGCAACGTGTTAACCACAGCACTGCTCAGCCCGGACTCCTTACATATCACAAAGGTCGAGTTGCTACTTGCACGCCGACCACACCTTTTCCACTCTGCCAGGGTACTTCCGTAACTGCGGGGCTTCCCTACATCTTTCATATTAAACACTACGTCCCCAAACTATGGACCAAGTCATTTACGGCACATTTTACAACAATAATTCTAGTAGGTATTTAAATTCGCAATCGCATTTTAAACAACATTGTTCAAATGTTTCACATATCTGAAACATGTATGCATATTTAAATAATTCCCATGACAGATACAACATTATACATAAACAATACTACAAATCGACATAGAAATATCGATACAGATACAAAATAGGTCAAAAAAAGGTGTCACAGACATTACCCTGGAGAATGGCTCATTGAGAGCAAAAGTACCACAGAAACTAAAGAGAACTTCATGGTCTTCCAGCAGAGTTTGTTGGCATTAGATGAACAAATTATTATCTTCATCATCTTCACTTTATAGACTTTCTGAAACCACCCTGTTCTGGCATCCGAAACTTGCCTGTAAAGTGGTCTTGTAGTTCATTGCAATTCTATGTAGACGATCTTGCTGTATTCTTTCTAAATAATTACTGCAGTTGAATTTTGTTTTTCAAATCGGAAATCTATAGCTCTTGTATTACATCTGTGTTTCGTATTTTTCCCATTAGTGTGCTGCCGTTGAGCGCATTCAAACATTTCATATCAGTTGACGTAATTTTCTTTTCTTCATTTTACGAGAGTCCCACATCACAGTTCCATGCTGTTTTATAAAGCATCAATTCAGTTTATTTTCTGGTTTTATATTTCAGTTAGTTATAACTGAAGTGCAGATACTCAGAGAGATTCAGTGTGGCCCGTAATTTTCATGTGGCAACGAAATTTGGTATATATTCTAATACGTAAATGTGGAATCTATTTACGCTGGGGAAAAAAATTCCGATTATGCCACCAGGCTGAAATCTGCAGTTGTGATTGCGAGAAGGATGTACAAAAATTTTCCATATTTAATGGACGGGGAACGGGAAGTTGGCACAACGGGTCAAACAAATGAGAAGCATATAATGTTAGTTTTATTATTAGCACCGCTTATACTGTTTCTTCAGCATGAGAACCGGAGACTTCAAGGTGATGCTGCGTCCGTAAAATGATGTCTTCAACACTTCCTCGCAGCAGTTCCGGTGGAATCCGAGAAACGTGTTCACGCACTTTGGCCTTAAGAACAGGTAGAGATCTAATGTTTCCCTGGTAAACGCGTTTTCTTTTAGATATCCGCAGAACCAAAAGTCACATGGATTCAGATCAGATGACATAGCAGGCCATGCACCTGGAAAACCCCTAAAATGACACGTTCGTGGAAGGTTGCATTAGGTAGGCTGTGCGATTGACAAATTGATTTATCCCATCCTGCATGAAAACAATTGTTTCCACGCAGCTGCCCTCTACCGAAGCAGGAACAGCACGCTGGTTCATGACGGTCTCGAAAACGCGCAGATATCACGGTACAACTGGCAGGCCTTCCGGGTTTATACTCTTCAAAGAAGATCGGACCGAGATGAAGGCGTTTGTTCAAATGGCTCTAAGCACTATGGGACTTAACATCTGAGGTCATCAGTCCCCTAGACTTAGAACTACTTAAACCTAACTAACCTAAGGACATCACACACATCCATGCCCAAGGCAGGATTCTAACCTGCGACCATAGCAGCCGCGTAGTTCCGGACCGAAGCGCCTAGAACCGCTAGACCACAGCGGCCGGCGAAGGCGTTTGTGAATCTACACCACACAGTGACACAATGCGAGTGAAAGGGCTCTTCGTGCACAACATGCGGGTTAACAGTGCCCCAAATTACGCAGTTTTGTGTATCCACTGCACCCTGTAGCGTAAATGTGCCTCGTAATTTGGCAGAAAATTGCCTGGCCGAAGAGCAAATTCGGAATGATGCTGCAAGTTATGAGGTTCCAGTTACTGCGCCGTCTAGGTCTTGTGCGGGTACCAGTGTAAAATAGACCTTAAAACTTTCCGTACTGTTCACCATGGGCTAGAAAATTCTCGTGCACTAGTTCTAGCCGGGGCACGTACTGTGTGGTCAGTTACAGTACCAGCAACATCGTCAATAATTTCCACAGGGATAGCACGCCTCCGTCATCCAGGTGCCACACCACGGTCACTCGTGTTCTGAGATTCCATTATCATCTTCATTAAACCATTTAATGACATCGGGCCTCAGTGGAGACAAGCGTGGAAAAGGCAGCCACGGTGTGCTTCCTTTTGAAATCCATGAATGTATTTATATCGGCCACAGCACAATGATGCATGTTGACCTCTTGCGACCTGACGATACACCGGATTGCAAAGGCTGGTGTCTGCGGCGTCACACTAACGGTGCACTGTGTTTTAAAGTTCTGTGTGTTGAACAGTGATAGGAGGGTAGTCTTTGAGAGACTTACCCTCCGTTTGATCATAGATATGTTGTTAACTAGTTTGAAATTAATAAGATTCGTTTGAGTGATTATACAGAGATCTAGATGTAATATTTAAGTGTGAGGGCCAGTGTCCACTTTTGTCGAAAGGAAAAAGAGAAACGGATGTCAACTTCATCAATACACGTTTTCAATCATTTGAATGCAAAAATGCTTGTTAAGGTTGCGATTAAGGATGAGATCGGCATCTAGAATTTCTGATCTTTGAGAGTTTACCTTTTTACAAAAATAGGCTTTTTTCCCATTGATCTGCATGATATGCTGCTAAGAAAACTGTATGTTTGCCTAAATATAACACTAACTAACATTTAAACAAAATGATATTTTGTGACAAATATACATTTTATACATAATGGTTCATTTAGCATCAAGAAACTCGGTTTCACTTATGAAGTTAAATGTATCTGTATTAGAAACAAGATGTAAAGAAACAACACGGATATGTGATGGCAAAACCACAAAAGAAACGGAAAGAAAATAGTTCTTCAAGTAGGATGCGGTGGCTCTTTGTATTCGTCCGATACACAAAAAATATTCAATAAAGAAACCGTAATTTACAGCATATCTGAGCACATATCTGAGCACAAATTGCCCTATGTAATGACGCCCTATGCTCAGTTTATCAAAACAATTATTGTCTATTTGCACCCGAATTGCTATCTACCTGTAGTTATGATTTTTGAAGGGATTCACGTGTAAAAAACTGAAGTAATCGTCAAGGAAGATGAGAAGTTGCTCACGTGTGTTTAACGCAAGAAAAAGAAAACCTGCGTCTCTCTCTTCTGGGTACGGCCTTGTACCTGACTGGCCAGTTTGGACTTTCCGTTTCGTATATATATATATACGGAAAATTGGCGCCAAGCACTCCGATTGGCCGACGGGTTGCTCTGTTGCCGGATGCTCTGAACAATGCATCGCCACGAATGCTTTGCCTACCGGTGATCGCAATGTATCCAAGGCTCGGTGGTAGCGCGGCGGCCTCCCACTCTGGGGGCCTGGGGCGAATCCGCTGTGGTCCCGACACATCCATTGTAATTTCATAATAAGACATATTGGGAACAAACCCGTCAATAGCTGTTAGTTCGCGTGCAGAAAGTCTTTTACAAATTGTGTCTGCCTTGAATAGCAAGTGCTCGAACTGGCTAACCTCAGACGCGGTACAAGCTTGGTAATGTCGAATAGTGTTTCTCCGAACTCTTTCAAAGATTCGTGACGTGGCCCTGATGTGATGGGCGGGATGTTGAATGCGGTCCATTAATTCCTCTTCGTTTCTAGGTGATTCGCGTCCAGGTGGGAGAAGTAGAACCTTGAAGAATCCCCAAAGGAAGAAGTCCAGTGGCGTGGGGTCTGGTGATCGCTTGGGCCATGTCCTAAGAGCTCCTTTGCAAATTACCCGGCCGTTGAAGAGTTCATTTAAATATCAGTGCACAGCACGACTGTTATGTGTGGTCGCCCCATCATGCTGCAACCACATGCGTAGCCGCATGTCCAGGGGGACAAAGTGGAGGTAATTTGCCCCGGTTAGTCCAGGAGGTAGAAGGACCGGCCCAATCCGATGGTCACCGACAATGCCTGCCAAAAAGTTGAGCGAATATCGTTCCTGGTATCCGTGGACATACATAACGTGAGGATTTCCCCTTGCCCAGTAATGAACATTTTGAGTGTTGTAAAGGCTATCCCGATGGAAGGTGCAGTAGTCGGTAAACAACACTACGGCGGGGAAGTGGCGATCTCGTGTGCAAAATTTCGCAGAAACCACCGGCAAAACCCTAACCTGTGTTAATAGTCCGCTACGGGATTTAAGTCTTCGACAGGGTGAGAAATAAATGGATGATGGCCGTCATCCCTCAAAAACTCCCAGATTAACCGATGCGTGATCACCATGTCGTGTCCAAGCACTAGAGAACTTGTCGTAGGTGCTTCCTCGAAGCGCTCGAGAGCAGTCTCTTCAAATGCAGAATCCCGGCGTATTGTAGGTCCTCCAGCATCACCATGCTATCCCGCTAACGAGCCTGTTTCGCCAAGTTGCCGGTGAATTGGTGTAAACATCTGGGGGTTGGAGGTGGCGTCTTGGTGGGTACTGTTCCTCATACAACCATCTAGCTTCATGCGCATTACCGTCGACTAGTCCATTAACAAGTACCATATTTCGTTGTTCTTCAAACGAATACTGTGGCACCATAATTACTGTACCTACATCGCAGGTGACGTGCGTATGCTCCGAAGCGAAGCTTAGAGGTGAATGCCTCTGACGTGAGGTGGAGACAACCAGCAAGACCTATTCGACACATATGGGGCAGTGACGGGACGAGGGACGTTTGTATGTGTGAACCGACAACCATAGCGCTGCCCGTCAACCGACGAACGGAGCGCGTGGCGCCAAGGATCCCCTAGTTTAAAAATAGTGCGTTGTCGACTACAGAACATTAGTAATTTTGGTACCTACTGGCATCAGCTATCCAGGATTAAAATTTCGTGGCACAGTTTTCCTCCAGAATATGTGTGTGTCTGTATCCGAAAGAACAGACATCGCACACATAACTGAAGCATGTAAATGTGCCTCTCTTGAAACCTGGCCCCTGAGGACTATAATGTCTACAAACGTCAGTCGACGTAAGCTTCTAACAGCAAGCAAATGGTACAGCGAACGGCATCCGCGCTAGCGTTCCGCGAGCAGCACAAATGAGACGAATCCGCCAGGCAGCCCCACACTAATCAGATTACTGTGATCGCCGCTCTGCGACTGTCCGACAACAGCGGAGCTCATTGCTCGCCGTAAGCTTCGTGTGACGTAATACGGGTCTGTACTGCGGAGCTACAGTGCCCGCCGCTCCCTAGGAGCATCGTATTCCTCGGCGTATAGAGATATAGATCTGTCATTTTACGCTGTTAGTCAGTCGTGATGGAAAGCTTTAACGTTAGAAAATGTACGTTGGTTCCGGTGCACTCACCAGGTTGCATGTACAACCGTGTACATTATTCATTAAAATTACTACACCACGTAGGACAGCAAGTAACGATATTTATGTTCAGATAACTTACGAGTTAGCTGCCGGGTGACGTCGTCGATACCACCGCCGATATTTCGACAGGAGCACACCCTGCCATTCACAAGATACAACTGCAAGGAGGAAGCAATGTGCAAGGGAATTTAATACCTCGGTTCACAGAGGGGAAACGAGGAATATACCACACACAGAACAAGTAACCGCAGAGTCAACACACAACGAAAGATAACCAACATCAGAAATATTGATAGTGACTATTAATCAAGAGGTGAGGTAGCACTAATTCTGTCCCTCTGTTTTTGATGAGAGACAGAGCCGGATTCCAAGCAGCATTTAAACAAAATCCACCATCTCTGTTTATAAAGTTGCTTGATAATTTGATATCAACAGCTTCCTTAATAACACTATCCCAATAGCTGGACGTGCAAGCCAGAATCTCAGTGTTGTTGTATTCCATAGGATGACTGGTGTCAAGGCAATGTTCTGCAATAGCGGATATGCTCTGCTGTTGTAAGTGTGTGTGACGTTTATGTTCAATACACCAGACTTCCACAGTCCTGATTGTCTGACCAATATATGACATGCCACAACTGCAAGTAATACGATAGATACCAGCCTTACGCAAACCTAGATCATCTTTTACGGACGCCAACAGGGCCTTAATCTTAGAAGGTGGTCGAAAATCACATTTCACATAATATTTCCGCAAAATACATCCAACCCTGTTGGAAATGCTTCCTGCGTAAGGCAAAAAGGCCGTAGACTTGGGTGCCACTTCGTTGCTATCGTCACTCACCCGTTGCACAGAAGGCTGATGGCGCAACGCACGTTTGATCTGCCTCTCACTATAACCATTCTGACGAAAGGTGACTTCGAGATGTGATAGCTCAGTTGCCAAACTTTCAGGGTATGAGATAACGTGGGCCCTGTGAACCAAGGTACGAAGTACTCCTTCACGCTGAGCTGGATGGTGACAACTATCAGCTCGCAGATACAAGTCAGTGTGGGTAGGCTTCCCTTAAACAGAATGTCCCAACGTACCATCAGTCTTCCTTTTGACCAACACATCAAGGAAGGGAAGGTATCCATTCTTTTCCACCTCTACAGTGAACTGAATATTCGGGTGGATTGAATTCAGGTGTTCCAAAATCCGGTTTAAACAGAGGGACAGAATTAGTGCTAGCTCATCTGTTAATTAATAGTCACTATCGATATTTCTGATGTTGGTTATCTTTCGTTGTGTGTTGACTTGCGGTTACTTGTTCTGTGTGTGGTATCTTCCTTGTTTCTCCTCTGTGAACCGAGGTATTAAATTCCCTTTCACACTTCTTCCGCCTTGTAGTTGTGCTCTGAGAATGGCAGGGTGTGCTCCTGTCGAAATATCGGCGGTGGTCGACGACGTCACCCGGCAGCAAAACCGTAAGTTATTTGAACGTTCAATTCTCCGGGAAAAGTTAAGGTCCCACAACGAAATTTATACTTACCACGTTTATAGAGTGTAGTAGGAAGAAGAAATCATTAAATCTTCAGGTGATTTGGTGGCAAACCGGGGGGGCAAACTTTAGTTTTTAGGGCTGCCATGTCTGGCGGGCATCACGGCTCTAGTTCGGCTGGACATGGAGTCGCCCTCAACCCGAATAATACACACCATGTTGCTTCATTCTTGGTCAGATTTCTTCAGTCATAATGACCAGTTGATTTATGGTAGTTGAGAACGTGCTGAAGGAGGGCTGTTCGTTTATTAAGGTCTGAACGGTCGTGAAATGGAAACCACAGTGAAAATGAAATGTATTTTATTTGCAACACCTTCCAGCTACTTCTCAAAATGGTCACCTCTCCGACTTGCACATCTGTAGTAGCGTTCTACCAACTTTCCAATATCCTCGTCATAGAAGGCAGCCACCTGTGGTTTCTGCCTATTCTCTACGCTGTTCTGCAACTCGCTGTCTGTGTCAAAATGTTGTCTTCATAGCCAGCAGTTCATGCTAGTAGACATGAAATTCAGAGGGAACAATTCCGGGCTGTATGGTGGATGACCGAACACATCCTACTGAAAACGCCGCGGGAGGGTCTTGATTGCCCTGCAGTGAGAGGTCGACAATTGCCATAAAGAAGGAAATGTATGACAATTACTTTGTGTGGGCTACATGAAATCAGGAGAAATCTCTCATCAGGCACTCAGACTTGGCGAGAGACACTATTCTCTAAGCATCCTTATGTACTCTGTGTGAGCTCAGAACTTGAGTGACGTGACGCAATCGACGATCTTATTAAGGACATGGCACAGCATATATGTGCAAAGATTCATCACATTTTGATTGTAGTTTTCATGTCGCGAGCGATCGGACCTTAATTAATAGCGATCGTTTGATGTCTCGCTGCTGGTATTGTGTCTTCCATGTATCAACTGAAGGTCGACTGGCAAACCACAGTATAAACAGGGACAAGGACTACATTTTAAGCAGAATGAGGAATTCTGTTTCGTCAGGGGTTAAGAAACAAGGGTCTCTGACCAAGTCGGCAGAATGTTTTGACAGAGGTATTATGGTGAATGTGTTGACCAGGCAGCAGTCAAATAAACTGTGGATTACGTTAGGATGGACATCACGAGTAACGTGAAGTCTTGCGTTATCGTGCTAAAAATTAATGTCACAGAGATTTCGAACTCAGATCAAAGCCACTGGTTACTTGCCGACAGCCTCCCATCCAATAATCTGCGGTGTCTCGGCGACATTAATCTGAATACTGAAGTCGTCTTTTTGACCGCTTTTGGGCTGATAGTAACAGCAGTCCACTTGTTAGAGCATTACTTTACTTACAAGTTTCGGGCATAGACTTTCATCAGAAGATAAGATGAAAGAACGTAATAAGCAGTATCGAGTCACCTTATTACAGGCATAACTTTGGTAGTTAAAAATTAAATGATGAATTGCGCTAACCTTTACTGTCTCCTATTTGATATCCGTAATATTCTGATTTTAGGGCTACGCCTGAAACGTGTTTAAAAAAGTGGGACTGTTATTCGGCGAAAACGCGGCGAAAAAGACGAGCGTAGTAGACAGGGGGTAACGGGTATAAATGCAGATATTTTTATATGTGGTACCTTAATATGTAATCAGTAGAGTGGTGGTATTTTCTCTCTGACTATCAGTCCTCTCACAAACACATCACATTATTAACTAACTGATGTTTTCTGAACTGTCGTGACAGCACCACAAAGTCGACTACCCCTGTCAGTAGAGACAAACCGTTTTCCGTCCATACACCCACACTTCCATACGTCAGTTGCTGCCCAGGAGAAAATAACCGTTAAGGTGTTAATCTAGCCACATGTGCTTGAATGTACTAACAAACCTGAAAACATATGGTTTGTAATAGCTATAACTATTAGTCTGCAAATGACGTAAATGCTGATGTAATGTCGTTCAGTACACCGTCCTCAGTCATCATTACAAATACGTGCACCTATGTGTGTTGCACCCCGTTTGTAAGATGACTCCACTTCGGAGCGTTCACGCTCCGATACATCCATCGCGATGCTCGTCTGGTAAGACGACGTGCTGCCACACTTGTGTCTATTATGGTCGCTGGGAGCGTGGCTGTCGACGCCGTGTAGACAGTCTGCGGTGCTCCAGACGTCGCACTGGAGACTTGTCTTGCTGCGAACAGACCTATCTCCTGACTCAAGGTATGTAAGGACCAAAAAAAAAAAAAAATGGCTCAAATGGCTCTGAGCACTATGGGACTCAACTGCTGTGGTCATCAGTCCCCTAGAACTTAGAACTATTTAAACCTAACTAACCTAAGGACATCACACACATCCATGCCCGAGGCAGGATTCGAACCTGCGACCGCAGCAGTCGCACGGTTCCGGACTGTGCGCCTAGAACCGCGAGACCACCGCGGCCGGCTGGTATGTAAGGACCCTACACAAAATTCTCCATTCGTTATTAAACTGTTCTCTTATCGTCTTTTATTACAAGGGTCTGGTCGCACCTCATAAGCTGCGTGACCTCGCTACAAACTTGGCTATCTTTCGCAACGTCTTAATTCGAACTCGTAAATAAAAGTAGTGCTCACAAACACTTTGAACACTACTTCTGTGGCGTTGAATGGGAAGAATGGGTGCATACACTTCGTTCTTACCTTTAATCATCGTTCTGACGGTTAATGTTTTTCACTAAAGCGCAGTGACAGCTTTTACAACTCACAAACCAATACTGACCCGCCTTGAGACGTATCCGTTAGGAATTCTATAATGAGACACACTAATACCGGTCGCCACGTTATGAAGGACGAATTGCGAAAGTAAGAATGTTTATTAAACTTAGAACAGTTAATGAATTTATTTTTAGTAATTTAAATCATTGCTTTTTGTAGCAGAATGAAACTAACAAGATCTTAAATACTTCCTGTTTAAATATTAATTAATAAATTTTCACAAGAAACATGAATTTTGTGATTAAAATTAGACTGTAGATAGTTTAGGCTTGAGACTTTTAGGAGGTGATGTTAGGCAATCGAGATTTAAGCAATGTCTTTACTATGAGGTCCTTTAAAGCTGATTGTCTCCACTTTCTTACTTTAGTAAATTACACCAACATTGCACTGAATGTTGAAGCTTTTCTATTCAATAAGAATTTCAGTAAAGTAAATGGTAGGTACTTTTACAATTAACTGTCAATATATTGAACCAAAAGCATTTTCCTTAAACAGTGCTGCGCTAGTATTAGCCTTAGTCGTAGGAAAGGGGAATTCTGTTAAAAATTCAGTAAAGGTGCGGTTGGGCGATGAAGTCTGGGGCCGCTGCCAGTGTGTGATAATAGTCTGCAGCCAGTAAGCCAGGCAGGGTAAACATGGCGCGGAGCTGCGGCGAAGTATTGTATGTACGATTTCTTTGGAGTGGAGCAACAGCGAGGCAGGGAACTACAGCACTGCTTTAAGTTATTGCGATGTACATGTCGACCCTAAGGGCCCGGGTTCGATCCCCGGCTGGGCCGGAGATTTTCTCCGTTCAGGGACTGGGTGTTGTGTTGTCCTAATCATCATCATTTCATCCACATCGACGCGCAAGTCGCCGAAGGGGCGTCAAATCGAAAGACTTGCATCCGGCGAACGGTCTACCAGACGGGAGGCCCTGGTCACACGACATTGCGATGTATGAGGCGAGGCAGTAGGCCAGAGCCGTGAGTGGCGATGTGTGAGTGGGCTGACGTATGGGAATTTATCCTTGCCATAGTTTCTGTCTCTCTCTGACACTACGTCTGAAGCGAGGGGAAAAGCAGTATAAATCGTCAGGCACTTTTAGATCGAGGGTGTGCGAGATCAGCCGAGCGTCAGGTTGGACCTGTGCAGGTCTCCGCTTATAGGATCCAGTGTATTTTTTTTTTGTTTTTTTTTTTGTTTTTAGGGAGCAAAACAACTATGGTCATTAGCGCCCGGTCTGTGACTTATGAAAAGGTAAAAAACGAAAATGGAAACCAGCAGCAATGGGAACGAAACTAAAAAAATTGGAGAAACTAAAAGAGGATGGAAAGCGTAAGAAACCACTACAGAAAGGGGTTGGTTGTCCCCAAGAAGAGCTTCAAATGACCGACGTCATCTCACTGGCACTAATAAACTCGAGAACGCGATCGGCTGAGCGCGTGTCATCTGCTAAAATGGACGATATTTCAGGCGACAGCTGTAGACGGGCGCGTAACGGAGTAAAATAGGGGCACTCAAGTAAAACGTGTCTTACCGTCCACAGCTGGGAGCAGTGGGGACAGAGTGGGGGAGGATCGCCGCTTAAAAGATGTCGATGGCTAAAAAGACAGTGCCCTATCCGGAGTCTAGTTAAAATTACCTCCTCCCGACGACGCGTTCGGGAGGAAGAGGTCCAAGCACAGGGAAGAGCTTGCACGTCCCGCAATTTATTATGGGGAAGTGTCGACCAATGTGCATGCCATAAAAGAACAACATGACGACGTAAAACACTCCGTAGATCGGCGAAGGAAATCGTGCGAATAGCTGGCCGACGAAGAGAGACTGCAGCCTTGGCCGCTATATCGGCCGCCTCATTTCCACAGATACCAACGTGTCCTGGGATCCAGAGGAACGCCACCGAGACGCCCCCCAAGTGGAGCAAGCGTAGGCAGTCCTGAATCCGGTGGACCAGAGGGTGGACAGGGTAGAGAGCATGGAGACTGAGGAGAGAGCTGAGAGAATCTGAACAGATAACACACTGTATCCGCTGATGGCGACGGATGTACTGGACAGCCTGGAGAACAGCGTAAAGCTCCGCAGTATAAACTGAACACTGGTCGGGAAGCCGAAATCGATTTACAGTGTATATAAATGTGGCTTCCTTCATTTGCCGTCGATAAACAAGTGAATGGGTACCCTCCTTGGGAAACTGACAAAGGTCACGGAGCAGGCAGGTCCGGGGACGGAGCCAAGGCGGTGCTGTACCCCAAGTTGTCAAGAAAGTTTTAGGAAAGCGGAAGGAAAGAGAATGGAGCAGTTGACGGAAGCGGACTCCTGGTGGCAGTAGGGAGGAAGGGCGGCCTGCATACCCAACATCCCAGGAGGCGTCGAAAAAAATGTCATGGGCCGGATTAGCAGTCATGGAAGTCAAATGGCTAGCATAACGACTTAGAAGGACAGCTCGCCGATTGGACAGCGGAAGTTCAGCAGTCTCAGCATAAAGGCTTTCCACAGGGCTGGTGTAAAAATCTCCAGACACTAAACGTAATCCACGGTGGTGCATAGAGTCGAGACGCCGAAGAATAGACGGCCGAGCAGAGGAGTAAACTATGCTTCCATAGTCCAATTTCGAGCGCACTAAGGCGCGATAGAGGCGGAGAAGGACCACTCGGTCCGCTCCCCAGGAGGTACCATTCAGGACACGGAGGGTGTTGAGGGACCGCAGACAGCGAGCCAAAGGATAGGAAACGTGGGAGGACCAGCACAGTTTTCTCTCAAACATAAGACCCAAGTATTTAGCGACGTCCGAAAACGGAAGGTTGACAGGTCCTAGATGTAAGGAAGGTGGAAGAAACTCCGTACGATGCCAAAAATTAACACAAACGGTCTTACTGGGAGAAAAGCGGAAGCCTGTTTCGATGCTCCAAGAGTGGAGGCGATCAAGACAGCCTTGAAGACGACGTTCAAGAAGGCTGGTCCGTTGAGAGCTGTAGTAGATCGCAAAATCGTCCACAAAGAGGGAGCCCGAGACATCAGGAAGGAGACGATCCATAATTGGATTTATGGCAATGGCAAACAGTACAACACTTAGCACGGAGCCCTGGGGTACCCCGTTTTCTTGGGAGAGAGTACGGGAGAGAGTAGCGCTCACCCGCACTTTAAATGTGCGCTCTGCCATAAACTGGCGAAGAAAAAGGGGCAACCGACCGCGCAAGCCCCAAGAGAACAGTGTGCGGGGGATTCCTGTCCTCCAACAGGTATCGTATGCTCTCCCCAGATCAAGAAATATTGCTACTGTTCGGCGTTTCCGGAGAAAATTGTTCATGATATAAGTGGAAAGAGCAACAAGATGGTCAACTGCAGAACGATGCTTTCGGAAACCGCATTGGGCAGGTGTTAAAAGACTGCGGGACTCCAGCCACCAAGCTAAACGGCAATTCACTATACGCTCCAAAACCTTACATACACTACTCGTGAGAGAAATGGGGCGATAGCTAGAGGGGAGATGATTCTCCTTTCCAGGTTTCGGAACAGGAACGACGATAGCTTCCCGTCACCGTCTGGGAAAAGTACTGTCAGTCCAAATTCGATTATAAAGGCGAAGGAGGTAACGCAGACTAGGTATGATACATGCAGCAACATTTGGATGTAGATACCATCCGGTCCTGGGACGGAGGAGCGAGAAGAAGAGAGTGCATGTTGGAGTTCCCGCATGGAGAAAACAGTATTGTAGCTTTCGCGATTTTGAGAGGAGAAAGCAAGAGGTCGCACTTCCGCTGCACGTTTCTTCGGGAGAAACGCTGACTGGTAATTTGAAGAGCTCGAAATCTCAGCAAATTGCTACCCAATGAGTTAGAAATTGCGACGGGGTCCACTAATGTATCATGCGCGACTGTGAGCCCAGAGACCGGGGAGAAACTAGGCGCGCCTGATAACCGTCGATTCCGACTCCAAACTTCCGAGGAGGGAGTGAAGGTGTTAAATGAGCTAGTAAAGAAGTCCCAGCTTGCCTTCTTGCTATCGCGGATGACGCGACGACACCGCGCACGGAACTGCTTAAAGCGGATACAGTTGGCCAATGTAGGATGGTGTCTGAAAACGCGAAGAGCGCGTCGCCGCTCACGTATTGCGTCACGGCATGCCTCGCTCCACCAAGGAACTGGGGGGCGCCGGGGCAATTCGGAGGTGCGAGGTATTGAACGTTCCGCAGCTGTAAGAATAACGTCTGTAATATGAGTGACCTCATCGTCGACGCTAGGAAAGTGACGGTCATCGAATGTCGCTAGAGACGAAAACAGTGTCCAATCGGCTTGGGCAAACTTCCAGCGTCTCCTGAAGGAGGGCAGTGACAGTGGTCTGCAGTGGGTTCAGGACGGCCCACGTTTGCTTCCAACCTGGCGTACTGGGGTGCTGCGAGTTGTTTGCTGTGGGGGGCGCAGCAGAGCTGAAAAGCCGTTAATGATGGCGGCGGGTGTTGCCATCCGGCAAGCACCAATAGCGGCAAGTTGTAGCATGGTGTCCAGAAGGTCGCGGTTTCGAGTCTGGTCCTGCCCTGGGAGCAGCAGTGGCTGAGGGCCACGGGCGACCAGTGAAACCATCTTCGTCCCATGGTTGGATAGAGCTGACCAAATGGGGTGGAGGGCGGCGAGGAGCACGGACTGTAACAGTCTCTGGAATCGCAGGCAGTAGAGTGGCGACAGTCGCTACGCCTCAGAGGGCGGCGACCGGGGGAGCGCGGCTGACTTCCTTCGTCAGGCGGCCTTGATGAATGCAGCAGTGGTGTTAGCAGTCTAGGAGTTCTGAGACGGCTGGTCTCGTGGAACAGCGCAAGGGCGGAGCACCGACATTACGCTTCTGTAAACTAGCTGAATAAAGGAATACTTTCGAATACCGCTGTATCACTCTACACTGCCCCTTGACGCTATTGAACTTGCTCGGCCTCCTGACGAGAAAGGGCGTGGTAGCCCCTGGCTTCAGCTCGGCCATCTGAAGTCTCGGGTTCGATCATCGACGGTCCACAACAACAGGTTTTGTTGACATAAGTCTGGCTTTCCTTTTGATGAATAATGAAATAAACTGCCTTCAGCTTGCCTTTTAAGAAGCAGTGTTGTTGAGAATTCTGTGCAAAAGTTCTGCAGAATTTTCATATCTCTTATTAGTTAGAGGCAACATAATGTCTTCCTGTGAGAGGTTTTATTGAATTTAGATGCTGTAATTCTTACAGCACCATATTTTGGTTGGGAATGTGTTGCATTAACGACCACACTTTACATGAGACGATTTAATATTACAGTAGTACTAATTATTGTTTTCTTTTGTAATTTGTACAAATGTTAGCACAACGTACGTAATTTGTTGGATACAGCACCAACACATGTCCTCAAACAACCAGAGGTAGTTGGTTACTCACCGCTGCTCAGTCTGTCTAAAATCCGTTCAAATTAAAAGGCATCCACACAATGGAAATGCTAAGACACATCTGCTTACCCTAACTCGATACTATTCCACTGAATCAGTCTAATGTGCAAATTCTCTTGAAGAAAAGTCATCCCAAAACGGAATGATAAAAGGAAAAGCTTGGACGTCCTCAAGCCTAATGCCTTCCTAATTTCTCTAGCAGAATACTAACCTTTCCGTAAAAATAAAACATGATGACCCCAGGAAGAGCTAAGATTTAGAAGTGTGATTATTTCAAATTGTGAAGTATATGACAATGAAATGAATGTCAATCTACTAATCACGGTGTACAGTATGATTATAGTCGGTCTTCCGCTACTTGAGAGGGCCTCCAGGAATAAGGAGTGATTGATGGACAATGAGCCTTGGCTCAGTAGTTACACCGGTTCCCGTCAGAAGTTAAGCGCTGTTGGGCTTGAGTGCTACTGGCAGTCGGGGTGCACTCAGCCCTTATCAGACAAATCGAGGAGCTACTTGATCGAGAAGCTGCGGTTCTGGTCACGGATACTGACAACGGCCAGGCGAGAAGTGTGCTAGCCACATGGCCCTCCAAATCCGCATCGATTGTCACCTATCGATTGGGGGTGACACGGCAACTGGTCGGTACAGTTGGGTCTTACGAGTCCTGTTTGGACGGTGTCTCGGTAGGATTAGGATAATGACACACAGTGGAAACATTTGTAATGACGCACACGAGAGCAGTAACGAATAAACCATTGAAAGAAACACATTTTAATTTGTACATGAGAGGATAACGTTAGTTAGCTGCATATCATGTTACATTCCCGATAACAAACGATGCTCTATGTGACGGCCATCTGCATCTACTACAGTCTGAAAGTGCAGTAAAAATTGGTCTACTGCTTCCGGAATCATCTCAGATGCCATGTTGGATACGTGCCTCGCCATGCTCATTTTCAGCCTCCAACGTTTGTTAGTGTCCCTTTAATAAATCCAGTCCTTTAGGTAATCCCACATACAGGAATGTCATGGGTTTGATGGCCCACGCAGTTCATAATAATCCAACCACGGTTCAGTTTTCTAAGATGTGTTGCTGAGTAACCGAATGTCCCCACGAGCATTACCAGGTGGTATGCATCAGAACAGTTGACTCCAGTGCTCATCTCTTCTGTAGAGCATGGATCACATCTTGGTTAAGGAGATCACAGTACGTGTGCCTTCGCATTTCAAATCCTTGGTCCTTGAGGTTCGAGTTCCTGAAAGAAAATCGGACCAATTATGAACTGTGCGTAAAGCCACACTACACAGTGACGCTTTCACTATGCAGAACAACTTCATAAAAGTTCGTTGGCTGTGATTACATCTTCATCTACTAGATATTCCGCAAGTCACAATATGGTGCTAGTCATTTCCTTTCCCGTTCCAGTTGTTTCTGTACACCACGGATGCTTATTACTATATCGTAAAATGACGGTATGTCTCTACGATTCTCCTGTGTCAACGATTTCTTGAATTTGAAGTTTAAAACTTAGGCTTTCGTTTTGCCATCTTCAACTGCCGCATTAGACTGGTCAACAAGGGACTGAATGGCAGTCTCAGACCCGATTAGCGATTTTACATATGACCAGAATTTCGTCGAGTTCTCTGCCAGATCCTTTGCTAAGGTGCGACAATGGTAGTTGTCGTAGGCTTCGCGTACAGATCTTTTCACAGAGAACCGAACCTCTACTAACTTTAGCTTGTCGTAATTTTTACGTTCTCTTTTGAACAGAGAGTGCAACAGCCTCCTCTTCCTCAGCATCCTTTGAATTTCGTTATTAAACCATGGTGGGTTTTTTCCATCCTTTATCCACTTATTAGGCACGTAACTTTCCATATCACGATTTGCGATCTGCTAAACCTTTGCCCAGAATTCCTCTACATCCATCTTACTGGAACTAAGTGATGACAATTCACCGTCTAAGTGAGATACTAATAACTGCTTATCTGCTCTAACTGCCGGCCGGGGTGGCCAAGCGGTTCTAGGCGCTTCAGTCTGGAACCGCACGACCGCTACGGTCGCAGGTTCGAATCCTGCCTCGGGCATGGGTGTGTGTGATGTCCTTAGGTTAGTTAGGTTTACGTAGTTCTAAGTTCTAGGGGACTGATGACCTCAGAAGTTAAGTCCCATAGTGCTCAGAGCCATTTTTTTTCTGCTCTATCTACCGAAAATACTCTCCTAGCCTTCTTGACCAATTGATTGACTTTCGAATCATAGTTGCTATAATGACATCACGATCACTAAACCCCGTTTATAGACGGACATTGTCGATAAGGGCCGGCCTATTTGTAGCCAGAAGGCCTAACATATTTCGAATGCGTATGAGTTGCAGAGTTACCTGCTCAAGATCGTTCTCAGACATAGCCCCCAAATGGAACAATTATGAGTTTCAATGCTCCAGTGACCGTAATGCGTTCTTCGTGACACCACAAAATGTTCCATGGCCATTGCAAGCCATTGCAAGAAACGTACGAGCACAGTCTAGTCGAATATCTGCGTCACGTGGGAAAAGTTGGTGAGTTATGTGCAGTTTGTACCGATACTATTTCTCAACAGTTCGCAGCACTTTTCGAACGGTAGACCATACAATGTTCAGCTGTGCTGTCGTGACCGAGCTCGTGCGCTGCTTGAAGATCGCACATTACGCCCAGTGATCTCAGCCATGGCAACAGAAAATTCATAAAAAATTTTCTCTCACTTGAGCAATTCCCAAATCGTCAGTTAATGCGAAAAATCGAATCAAACTCTTCAACGCCAGGGCAGAAAGGGATTTTCTCCGTAGTTCTTTAATGCATCGACGCTCGCGAAGAGCAGTTGTGATATTGCTTTTGGCTGCAGATTGATGGTAGTGTTTCAGCCCTACGTCGCCGTGCCAGTACGACAAATCATGACTATTAACACCGTTAAGAACGGAAATCCTGCAGCGCAGAGTCTTAATATCACTCCTATAAAATTTGGTACTCATACGGTAAAAAGTTTTCCCTCTTTACTGGCTCAGGTAGCCAAAGTTTAACTACGCGGGGTGCCCAGAAAGTAATGCACCGCATTTTTTTCTCAGCCGAAAACAATGGTACGAGATCGAAACGTATGTATTATTTGAAGTCTCCTGAATGAGCGCGCCAGGTTTCCGTCACATCTGACAGACAGCGTAGCTGCAGGAGACTTTCAAACTGGCGTCTGTAGGTGATGTACGTGTGCCGTCATTGAATTTCTCACTGCAGACGCTTGTGCAAAGTCAATGGAGCATCTGCAGTCGACACTAGTACAGTTAGTCGCTGGCACGGAAGGTGGGGTCATCAAAAGGCGGTTCGGCAGAGCTCCACGATTTGCAGCGGTCGGGGAGACTATCCACGCTGTCACACCTGAAGTGTTGCAGGGAGCTGATGTTATGTCACGGGGACAGGCGCATTAAGACTCTGCAATTGGCGGTGCATCTGTCAATCAGAAAAGAAAGTGTGGATGCAATTATCCGCACTCTTGTATATTCAGAAGTGGCTGCAAGGTGGGTCCTGCGGTGTCTAGCGGTGGAACACAAATCGCACAGAAGAAAATTTGATTTGTTGCAACGTTTTGAAACTGAGGGGGAGACCTTCTTGTCCTGGATTGTGACAGGTGATGAAACATGGGCTCACCATTTTGAGACCACAACAAAATGACAGTCGATGGAATGGCGAAATTCCCAATCCCCACAGAAGAAAAAACTCAAAGCAATTGCTTCCGCCAGTAAGGTAATGATCACCATGTTCTAGGACTGAGAATGTGTGATTCTCATTGATCTGATGACAAGAGGTGATACCATTAATTCAGAAACGTATTGAAAGTATCACAGATAAAATTATCTTTAAAAGTGAAAGTATGTTACCAAACTAGTTTCCTTTTTAATTAGTGAAAGTATCAAAGATAAAATTGTTCCAAAAAAATTATTCAACAAACCTGCATCTGACTGCGTCTGCGAACTTGTTTCGTGCACTCCTCCACTTTGCCAGTATAGAAACATGTATTTGACTCAGCAATCAAGTTTAAGAGAATAATGATGTATCTGCAATGGCAATAAGATGGTACTGAAAAATTTACTTTTGGCCCTGATGTTCACTAAATGAAGTTATATCTTGACTTGAATAATGCCAGTTCTGCAATGGCATAAAATTATTTATTTGATATAACTTTGCGCTGATAACTTTAGTTATACCAAAACCGGTAACTTTACTTTACCACTCATTTTCATATTCAATACAAGCAAAGGATGTGTATTATTATTCAGGCTGTGGGATTTAAACACAATGTTCATTCGGATCACTATATATATATATATATATATATATATATATATATATATATATATATATATATATTGTTAAAATTTAAGTCATATACAAAAACTTCCATTTCCAGCATTTTTTTTTTTTGCACGAATCACACTTACTAAAAATTTTACAAAACGCTTACTGCGTCAAACCTTGGACATACCAGTCCTAACTCTGAACATTATCTAACAAAAACCATTTTGAAATGATTATATAGCTTCTCCCAGTAATGCGCTAAAGTTTGCTCAGTGTAAACTGCGCAGCGCGAATCCTACCTTAAAGCAGTCACCACAGGTCTGCTTCCTCCGGGCACCTAGCTGCGACTCCTGAGTTTTTTCCTGTGCCTGCCCGGCTCTCTTAACCATCAAAGGCCCTTCTGCTCAAAGATATTATGCTCATTCCACCTTGCGGTTGGCAACTATCCACTTTATTTTCTGGATCTACCCTGATCAGACCTCAGCACATATCTTTCAATATGTCAACACATTAAGAAACCTCGGAACGTGCTTCCGGCGACTTCGGCGTCACGGCAACCCAGGATATGTTTTTATGCAACACGATAACGTTCGGCCTCCTACTAGTCTGAGTACTGTTAAACACATCGCAAAATAGGGTTGAACACTGTTACCCCATCCACCCTACAGCAATAACCTACCCGCCTCTGACTTCCACTTGTTTGGGCCATTAAAGGACACCATTCGTGGAATACATTTTGAGGACGATGAGGAGGCGATTCACACAGTGAATCACTGGTTCCACCATCAGGGCAAGGACCAGTACCGACAGGGAATACACGTCCTTACTTAGCGCTGGAGGAAGGCCATAGAACGGGATGGAGGTTACGTGGAAAAATAATGTGTGTGGGTGAAACACCATTCTTTCGTGTATGTAATTCCCATTATGGTTGAAGAAAAAAATGCGGTGCATTACTTTCTGGGCAACCATCTTATAACAATTCCGTACTTCCCAATGGCTTCATAGCATCGCTCTTCCATAATCATCTTGAAGTAACAGGTAATAAATGATATGAGATATTGGCTAGACCCTAGGTAAATGTAAAAAAGTACCATATCACGTAACACTCTTCCTTACTGTGTGACTGTACGATCCCACACGGACGACGAAATAACATGTCTGTTCCTCCGGGCGCTAAACACTGTGCAGCCGCTGCTGAGATCCTGAGATCGACCGTTTATTCGATACGCGTGTAGCAGTAATAGTAGACGACCAAAACGAGCCTTAACATCGTCAAAAGATAAACAGCTATTTCGATACGGCGCAACCATGCCGATGCTGAAAACCGATACTTTCGGCAAGACAATCGTGCGGCCTACACGTGGAAAAACGTGATATTCTCACAACTAACCAACATTCAAAAGTCGTTTCTCAAAGAGAAAACTCCGACGGATTGTACAAGGCTTCTGGATGCTATGTGTGGTTTCTATGAAAGACTAATAATTTGGATATCCAGACATGTCGGAGACTTGTTGCCCAACGCCCTCACCGTGCTCCATTGCTAATTGCTAGCAGTGTGTTTTACACATGCATAACGTCTTCTCCACTGTAAAGTGTAATACGGTTGAGGTTAGTGGGGTTAAACTACAAGAACTCACTAGTTGTCTATAAGTATTTCGAAGGTGACCGAGCACCTTGTAACTAGAAGTAAGATGTAAGTCCTTTTGGGATAGAATAAAAGCATAGTTTGAACAGAATATAAGTGAAGTAATTCCATTTCACCGAAATAATTCTTTAGAGTATATGACCGAACCTTCACTATTCCATGACATTTAAATTTGCAGTTTTATCCAACGACAAATTGCCTAGCACCGCATCACGTTTCTTACGTATCGCTTATCATAACGCTAATACTTTGCCATCAATTGGTCCTAATTTTGTTTACGGTATTGCAGCGTCTGTGTTCTTACAAGTACGATGCAATGTGCCTTCGGAGATGCGTGGGGTTTCGACAGAGTTTAGCTGCGATCTTCAGATCTTATGGAAATAAAGTTACTGTGAATGGTTGTGCGATTAATGCACGGTAATTTTTTTTTTCCAGAACTCGCGGCGTGTTGCCGATTCCCGTAAGAGTTCGGGCACTGTTTGTGCATCCGCACAGAAGAATGAGATGGTCAAGTGGCCGGTGAGCCTTAACTGGTATCTGTTCTTTCGGACATGTCCGAATGAGTATAATGGGCGGGGTCACTACAAATGTAGTTGCGGGACAATACGTTGAGAATGTGAGTCTCGCGGGAGTAATGAGTATAATGGGCTGGGACACTATGAATATGATACGGGACAAGAAGTTGGGAAAGTGGGTCTCACGGGACCCGTGCCGGACCCCGCAGTCGCACTATCCTCTGTGTCCTCGGGGGCTCAGATGGATAGAGCGTTTGCCATGTAAACAGGAGATCCTGGGTTCAAGTCCCGGTCGGGGCATACATTTTCATCTGTCGCCGTTGACATATGTCAACGTCTGTGAACAGCTAAGGGTTGTAATTTCACAGTAATTTGATTCTAACGAGCTGTCCGAAAGAACAGATACCATCATCGTATAGACACGAAAAGAGCTAGACGATGACAAAATGGAAGGTAAGTAGTTTAGATAATAAGCGGAAGGTATAACACTACCGTCCGCTTCTGTTATACCATAACCTCAAAGCTGGAGGAAAATTTAATCTCGTAATTATTAGTCAAAGCAATTACAGTATAAAGAAGCCCTCTGGAAGGAATTTTGATACGCTGACCGTGATGTACCAAACGGGAGTGGCTCTTCGGAAGGGAAAGTCAGAATTGCGTAAATATTTAAACAGTAACAAACAATACTGTACCTATCTGCACTGTTCAAAGAATAAAGGAAACGGTCGCAAGCTTATTTAGGCACGAGAATGATTAACATTCTTCTTCAAGAAAATAGATACGAGTAACTTTAATGGACCAACACAACCTTTACTTTGCCACACGAGAGTGCAATGAACTCTGGCACTTGCATATGTTAACGTTAAGGTTGGAGCTGACAGTTAGAGCAGAACAAACTATTGGCAAGAAGATAACAGATAACGATACACACTATTATCTTGAGGGCTTAGTCAAACTGAATGGTTTCAAAAATATTACTATTAATATTCACTGTAGAATCATGAATTGGACGTAGGTTCAGTAATACTTTTCAAACATTTTCCTATCTGACAAAAAATTGTAAATGATGTTCACTGCAAAATTATGAATTGGGCGTAGGTTAAGTCTCTCTCAGCTAAATACTTTTTATTTAGAATCAAAGTTAAATGTCTTTCACTAACAAACACTTTCTCACTAACTTTTGAATAAAAGAAGTTACTGTTTTCATAGATAATGGTCTTACTATTAATCGTTATTTAGCTTGAGCACAATAGACAAACTGTGGGTCCTGTTACACTATTAACAAGCACTTCCAATACACAAGAGGAACACAATACTGTACAGACTTTGACAGGAATAGCAAGAGTAATTGAAACTCTTTATAATTAAGTAACTTTCGGCATCTGGACTACTTTCAATGAGGGGCCCTTAATCTTGACCACTGTAGTAGAGCAAACTAAACGCACTTTCATTACATTAGTGAAACAAGCACTTAGCAAGCATGAACATGTAACTCTCAACAGTTGCAGTTCTGAACTTTTACTGCAGTGAAACACAAAATTCAGATATTTGTAAGAACCTTTCGACAAACAATATTAATTTTAGCACACTCTTTTGCCACATTATCTTTAATATGCTTTCAATAAAGGACACTCGGTAAACACTTTAGCATGGGAGGGATCCTAAGTGGATATGTGACTGAGGATAAATCACGGTAGGTACAAGAATTCAGGTATAATTTAACTTATATTTGAGCACACTGAAATATCCAATGAGCTGATCCTTCACTGTACAATTCTACTAGTTCTTGGTCCCTTTTCAGTGATTGCGCAATGTGGTGGCGAGTGCATGTTGTTGGATGTAGGTGTAGACTGACAAGGTGGTGGCGAAGTTAGATATTAATTTCAGAGTACTGCCAGCATATTACTCCATTCATCGGAGGCTTTGATGCGTATTAAAAAGGCACTAAGAGCCCCTCTCGGTACCAGCACAAATCACAACCTTTACATGAGCTGTTAGCGGTTCAGTAGCTCGTCTCCGACAGACTCTCCCTTCCACCTTTCTATCCATGCCAACCACATTATTCCCGCGCTACAAAGTTCCGTTCCCGAGGGGAACCATACCACATTTGTAACCTCCCCCTCACTTACCGACCTTAATGACAGTGAAAAATGAAACCGCGTGTACCTAATGGGAGTTTTGGAAAAGCAATCGTCACCGAAGTTAACCTGTCGGTAAAGAGGGAGGAAAGGGTTACATCTAAATGAAAGGAAATGTGCTAATGAAACTGGTGGAAATTAATTTTGAAAAGGGGTAAAGTTAATAAGGAAAGTAAATGTGCAGCCGTTACATTAACAATTAACTAGCGGTAATTAGGTATTTGAGATTTGGGGAAATCACGGTCGCCAGTCCTAAGGACAATTACTATAGTAACTGAAAAAGAAAGGTAATTACACATATAATTAGCACTAGAAGCGTGGCAACTGAAGGTTGACACGTGTAGTGTGAAAACTGAAAGTTTGTCAGAAGTAATAAATTTCGCTACACTCTGACTTTATTTAGCAAAAGAATTAATAAAACTGGAAAATCGAAAGTTAATTTAGTGACTGAAGTTAATAGTGAGCTTTCTTTCTGAAGCACATCGACATTAAGTAAAATAAGGTTAGTCTTGGACTACCTCAACAATCATTTCAAAAGCTACTTGAATCTACGCAATTTAGAAATAAGAGAATTAACTTTGAACTTGAATTAAATGATTCTGAACTGTTAACAATAGTAAAATTTAGTACGTACCAAGCTGAGCTGCAGTCACAGGTAAGCTAAATTATGCTAACAAAACTCGCACTCTAAATTTGTGCTCGTGTAACCTAAATATTGTAGCCAGCTACTGAACTTTGAAATTAAAGCAGTGAAATCTAATCATATTATTTTAATGCTGGCGTTTGAATTTCAACGACACTCGGGTTCATTTCGGAAAAGGAAGGGACCCTGCTTGGCAATGCAATTGGGACAATGAGCAACAAAGGTTCATGCTAAGTTGCTGTAATTTTGCGAGGCAAATGGAACAATTTGAAAAGCTGAGGTCTGCCATACAGTTCTGAAACTTTACGTGCTTTTAGTCTTCCTTGTTGGTTGATTGAAGGTTTGAAGCCGTCGATCGAGGAGGTGGCGACAGTCACTCATTGTCGGCCGTCGCTGTTGCAGAAGCTGGATGTTGGCGCGCCTTCTTCTCGACACGGTTACCAGGCGAAACGGGCTCTTGATGTGCGCCAGCTAATGCTTCCCGTCCGCGACACCATGTCAGAAACTATCATCGCGAGTCGAGCGCAATTACATGCTGCCAAACCCCGAAAGCGCGGCAACTCGCGGGAGCGTCACGCAACACCTCCTCCACTCGCTACTCCCGCCAGACTCTCTCTGTCCTGCCCGCGCTTCACCCGGCAGAGTTAACACTACCAAAGATCCTGCACACTTTGAGTCTTCACACGACCTATCGATGTAATCGTTCGATAGCAGTTTTCCCTAGGCAAGACCCAGCGTAAAAATACAAATAATATTTACGAAACAAATCAATTATACATCGACATGAGTGCATAAATATATATATATACAAACAGTAAAACAATTACAATATATAAAGAGACAGAAATGTCATATCTTGAGGTAACAAAACAAGGCAAAAAAATAATAGTACAATAGATGAAAATAGGAGGATATGCATTTCCGGCGTTACACGTGCCCCACATTGTCTGAGGATGTTCGTGTAACGTCAACAGACTCAGAAAATGTCCCAAAAAAGAAACAGCGGAAATGCATATGCTCAAAACATCAACAAAATTTAGCATTCGTCTAATTAAGCATAAATCAATTTTTAGACCATAATAATTGAGTGGAGACACTCCTAATCTTATTCCACTCTGTCATCTTGCACAAAATAAAACAGGTTGACAACATATTAAAATTCATAGAAAATATAGAAAATGGTTTAGCTATTCCAAAATCATTAAAATTCGTAACACTATGAGGAATGGAATACTATTTGCAAAATTAATTAGATTGCATGGTCATAAAACCAGGTAGATCAAAATACGCAAATAAATAATTAAATAGACTACACATTTTATATAACCTTTTCATAATTAATATTCTCGTCACGAGAATCTATTAAACGCTAAACAAGAAAATAACACACATCAGATCGAAAAAAACATAAAAATTGACAGTAGAATTCTTTCAGCTGTCCAGGAAGAAAAACAATTCCGCCTTCCGTACTCGCAAGTACAAAGAATGCCGACAGCGGCCCAAGAGCCAACAGCGGCACAAGAGCCGACAGCGGCTCGCCTCGCCAGTATTGTTGCGCCCGCGTGTGCGGCACGCTTGATCTCACTCGCCCTTGTGACGGCGTTTCCAGAACGTCCGTTCCACTGAATTCTTTCGGAAAAACTCACTCCCGAGTAATCTCAAGGAGTCCATAAACACTATCACAGTGGATAACTCAACACTGTCCATCATCACACATGTACAAGCCTGAAACTTAAAACAGCGTCTAAGTACATCGGCAATGACTAGTAAAACACATATTCATGAAATCTTACAGCTAGTTACAAAATCATATTTACATTGCTTAATCTACTGTGACTCAGCTGAAAACTTAAACTAGCAGCTTGGATTTTTCAGTTGATTAGATCATGATTAAATTGATTAAAATTAAATTGATTAATCAAAATTAATTACTTATTAATTACAACTTCTTTAATGACCTTGGTCAGTCAAAAGCATGGCAATCTAGCAAACCTTAAATCTTACACTCTATATTTACATATTGTACAAATTACCCATTGTGTGGTATTAATCGATCCTAGGTTGGTACAATTTCAGATCTACTATATTTCGAATACCTAATAGCTTTCCAGAGCTTGGATACTCTAAGCAATAAGCATTTGTGTGAGGTATACCAATGACTTTATATGGTCCATTATAAACAAACTTAAATTTAGAGATTTCATTGTTTATCTCGCTCGATTTCTCATGAGCTTTTACAAGTACTAAGTCTCCGATCGCAAACTTAGCAAAACGCGCTTTAGCGTCATGACGACGTATGCGAGCATCGGCTTTAAGCTTCATTACTTCTCGCAAACGATCTTTTTTCACACCAATACTAATGTCAATCCGTGGGGGGAATTTGATTATCTCTTCCACTAAACTTTTACTTCTGTCATCCAACAGGATTTCCTCTGGAGAAAATCCCGTAGATTCATGTTTCAAGGTGTTCATAATTCTCTCAAATACTGCTACGTATTTGCCCCATGCCCTATGGTTGTGATGGCAATAGGTACGGCACAGTCGGCCTAGCTCGCGCATATACCTCTCAGCGGGATTCCCAGCCGGACAATAAGCTGAAATATGGATCACCTCGACCCCATTACTTTCCATGCCTTCATTCCACAACTTAGAAGTAAATTGTGCCCCATTGTCTGATAGAATCGCCTTGGGCTTACCAATATGAACAAAATAATCGTTCACCAGCTTGCTATAGACCGCTTTGGCTGTAGCTTTCCTAATCGGGTATAGTTTGATGAACTTGGAAAAAGCTTCTAGCACTACTAAAATGTAGGCAAAGTTTCCTGATGACTTGGGCAAAGGTCCGTACAAGTCCACGCACAGTAACTCAAAGGTGTCGTTAGGCCTTATACTTTGCATAGGACCACGACTCGTACAGTTGGTAACCTTCACCTTCTGACATAAATCGCAAGTTTTCACTCTGTCAGTAACTCGTTTTAACATGTTGTTGAAATGCACTACTTCACTCAGCTTTTCCGTACATTTCTTTGGTCCACAGTGACCATACGCCAAATGGTAGTAGTCTATTATTTCCGTGACGTATTTGGTGGGCCAGCATACCCGCCAAATATTACTATCTTCACCCTTACGTATGTACAAGATATGATCGTACATCTTGTAATACTTCCTTAATTTCTCTCCTTCTGGACTCTTTTCATCATATCGGGTTTTCACCATATTTAAACAACCATCCTCGTTCTGATGACGACGTAGATTCTTACAGATGTTCATTATTAATTTACGTCCCTCAACTTCTTTAAAATAGTACAATTTGACCACTCCATCTGCCTCATCTTTCAGTAGACCTTGATTAGACTCGGGCAACCGCGACAGCGCATCCGCTACGCAATTGTCGGTCCCTTTTACGTAACAGATGTCATAGTTAAATTGCTGTAAATACAGCGACCACCTAGTCAGTCTTTCGTGAAGTAGTTTACAATCCTTCAGATAAGTGAGCGCCTTATGGTCCGTATGAATAATCACCTTACGGTCCCATAGGTAACCCTTGAACTTCTTGAATCCCCACACGATAGCGAGACACTCTTTCTCAGAAATCGTGTAGTTTCGCTCACTTTTTGATAAAGTTCGACTCGCGAACGCTATCGTCCGGTGTTCCTTATCCTCCCCTTTACCAACTTCTTGGAACAGTTCTACCCCCACCCCGTAATTCGACGAATCCGTTCCCAGATGGAAGGGTAGCGATAAATCAGGATGAAATAGTATGTTAGATCTTAACAACTCGTCTTTTAATCTCTCGAAAGCGGTCTGACACCCGTCAGTCCACACAAACGGAACATTTTTGCGTAAGAGGTTATTCAAATTTTCATCATTAAACACTTGTCCTTTTACAAATTTACGGTAAAATCCTGTGAGCCCTAGAAAACTTTTTAACTGTTTCCTAGACTTGGGTGGAGGACAATTCCTTATTGCCTCTAGTTTCTCTGGGTCTTTCGTAATACCAGCAGTGGTAATTACATGCCCTAAAAATTTCAGTTCCTGCTTCACAAATTCGCATTTCTTTAGCTTTAGAGTCATTCCGCCACGGCGCAATGCTCTAAAAACTTCATCTAACAGGTCACAATGGTCATGCCAAGTGGCATTGGCCAACAATAGGTCGTCAACATATACAGTTAATCTTGAACTCAAAGCCGATCCTAGCACTTTATCTAGGGCCCTGATGAATACGGACACAGATATATTAAGTCCAAACGGCAGTACTCTATACTGATAACACCTGCCCGCAAACAAGAAGGCGGTGTATGGCCTAGATTCTTCTTCGAGTTCTATTTGCCAGTAACTAGCCGTCAGATCGAGGCTAGTCATGAACTTAACGTCATGAAAACGTTGCAAAATCTCCTCCATACTCTCTGGTCTGTCTGTTTCACGTTGAACGACCCTATTCAACGTGCGTGCGTCAATCACAATACGCACACTACCATCCCGTTTTGCTACAATGACCAAACCGTTATTGTATGGACTTGTACTTCTTTCAATCACTCCCCATTCGATCATCTTATCTATCTCCCGTTGCACTGCTTCCTTTTTGGACAGCGGTATAGCATACGGTCTCACGAAGAATGGTTCGTGCGGAATTACATGCAACTTGCATTTATATCCTTCCACAAGACCCGGTTTGTCTGAAAACACACCCTTATTCCTCATTATTACTTCATACAGGCCTCGTCTTTGTTCGTGTGTTACGTTTGACACACCGTCTACAATACTTTCCAATTCACTTTCTACACTATTGTCAATGCCGAGATTCCTCACATTACAGTAGTTCAAATTCATACCTACGTCAATACCATTCGGCCAGTTAACAATGTGTATAGGCTGGTATTGCCTATGCACACCGTCTCCTGCCTCGTCAAAACTAACTACTATTGTTTTATCTTGGGACGTACATGTCAAAGTTTTGCTTTCGCAGTTAATCACTGCATGGTACTTTAATAGCCAATCTAACCCGATAATTACTTCCGTAGTTAAGTCTGGCACGACGACAAACTCTTGTTCAAATCGTGCCCCACATATCTCGAAGTTGACAAAAATCTGTTTTGTGACCGGTTTACTGGCCTTCCCAGTAGCACCGATTATTTTCACTCCTGTTACTGGCATAACTACGATGCCAGGTCTGTCTTTCAGTAACTCAAATATTTTCCCAGATACAGCACTCAATTCTGCACCGGTGTCAATCAACACGTTTAGTTGTAGGTCGTGCATATTAACAGACACCACTATCTGTCTACACTTGTCCTCGACTGTTTCTTTATTTTCCCACAGTAAATCCTCGTCTATATCCAGGTCATTCCAGAAAAAACCATCCGGCTTTGATCCTAAATCCGGTTTATCTGGCGGCTTTTTCAGCCTCTGTTCACTTACAGTTTTAATTTCAACACGTCTGTCCTGAGGCTTAGTCTGTAGCTTCGCCTCCAATATCGAAACCTTTTCCTGTAACTCGTCAACTAGTGAGTGCTGCTTTGCTATCACTTCACTAATTGTCACCTTCGTTGATTCCTCTTTGGTCAGATTGATCTCATCTGCCAATCTACCTGGAAGAATGTGCCCAGTACCATCTGAAATTACTTCCTCTGGATCTGCGCAACCCACACTGCTACCGTCTGACCGTATAACGTCAGCTCTAACCTCATACACGCTGTAATCTACGTGCTTCTCTACCAATCGTGTCCGGCTACCACTAAAATTTTCATAATCTTTCTCCTTAATACTCTCGCAATGTTTAAACTGGATGTTCGCGTCGGATGGGTCGGCTACTTCTACCACTACAACTTTCGGTAAAGTCTGCCGGTTAGGGCCAGAACTTTCCGTTACTACTTCAACATTCAACTCCTGCGGGACGAAACACGACGCATCTTGCTCGTGCTCCCCCTTAACATCAACTATTTCTGGTAAAGTCTGCCGGTTAGGGCCAGAACTTTCCATCACTTCACAAATACTATCTTCCTGCGGGACGAAACGCGGCAAATCCTGTCCGCGCTCCCTATAAACACTTCTCCCGTACAGGCCCCTATAATCTCTTAGTTCGTCGTATAAGCGACCGAACTGCCTTAACCAGACCTCATCCCTCTCTGCATCCCCTCGCTCGATGACGGACGATTTATCCGACATCTGATCTTCTCTCAACAATTGCGAATCATTCTTAAACTCAATCTCCAGTTCCGCTGTGGGTATTACAGCTGCCACTTTATAATCGATTTCCGGAACACTACTTAAATTGTTCTCACTGACAGTGAATGTATTTTCTGCTGCCATGTATACAGCTGATTTACTACTTGTGGGCGCACTCCTTTCTCCTAACACTGGCACACTCTCCCGCCGTTGATTATTCCATACGGAATTTTCATAACGACGACACCTGGGTTTTCTCCTGTTATTGGGCCGCCAAAATTTCTCCACGCCCGGTCGGCCCCTCACCGGCGCGGCTAATGGTTTCCCTGTCTCGTCCCAGCAGATACGCTCCCCGGATACTGCTGAGGCGGCTGGTCACACCCTCTGGCGTTATTACTATTCTGCGCAGCCCGTATCACGCTAGTATGATACTGGTTTCCGGCATTCCGGTTATTATTTGCATTGTACCGATTGTTATTACGGTCCGAACCATTATTGTTATTGCTGCCATGGTTGCGGTATGCATTATTCCCATGGTTATCGTTGGTGTAGTTGCTGTGGTACCCGTTGTTGTTACCACGGCCTCTACCACTGTCGCGATTATTGCGCCAATTGTCCTCGTCCTCCACTCTTTCCAGGAAATCATTTATTGTCCTGTAATTGCTTCCTACGTAGCGTTTTGTATCATTTGGAAGCTTTTTGTAGAGTTCCCAGACTATTTCGGATTCCGAGCGGCGATCACGCAAATATTCCAACTTGCGGATCCAGCCCTCACAAAACTCCTTCATCGAGCCGCGCGAATTCGCATCGAAAGGCCTCGATACGACAAATTCGCGCCAGACACTTTGCTGTTTTTGCTCTGACCAGTATTCAGCCAGAAACAAATTTTTAAACTCGTCAAAAGTCAGGTTCGTAATGTTGAGGTTTAAGCCCCAACGCTTGGCATCACCAGCCAGCACATCAATAACCGCATTAATTTTTCTCTCATTAGTCCATGATCTGGGTAAAACTCTTTCACAATTTTTAATGAAATCCGTCGCGTGTATACCGCCTTTTTTCAAGGGGTCGAACCGCTCCTCTTTCGTCAACAATTCCGAACTATGTGCACAGATTGGCACATAGCTCTGTTTTTCGTCAAGTTTCTTTTCTAATTCCGACACTCTCGTAATTACTTGGCAAGTGGTTGTCGCAAGCGTTTCCACTTCCCTCTTTTTCTCTTCGCAGGTATTAGCCTGCTCCCTCACTT
The DNA here is from genome assembly GCF_023864345.2 of Schistocerca serialis cubense. NCBI lineage: Eukaryota > Metazoa > Arthropoda > Insecta > Orthoptera > Acrididae > Schistocerca > Schistocerca serialis. Next base: position 101,582,050 of record NC_064642.1, on the reverse strand, counting down.
TAGTGTCTACTTCGGACACTAAAGCCTTTAAAGTTTCCACCTTCTGTTGATCCTCTTTTTTCATTAATTGAATTTGTTCCGTCACCCTATTCTCGATGATCGGAGCAACTGCTTCTCCTACACTTTTCTCGATTCTGCTAATTTCGGAATCAAAACGAGTATTTATGCTCGCAATTTCCGCCTGAACGCCTATCATTTCCTGTTTAAGATTACCGATTTCGGTATTAATTACAACAATATCTTCTTTGATTTTATCAACTTTTGTATTAACAACTCCAACATTGTTGTTAACAACATTAATAGCTTTGTTCTGATTGTCTAGCTTTCGTTCAATTTTTTCAGACTGAGCTTCCTGCTTGGCAGACAGAGCTATAATTTCTGCCGATTGACTCTTGATTTCATTAATCAAAACATTCAATAAATCAGTTAAATTCCCGGAGACTACCGGTTTTACTTCCGTAGCTGGTTCCTCTATATATGTTCCCCCGTATTCATCATCAAGGGGTACAGATTTGATTTTCGCTTCCGATTCCGAAACATTTTCTAAAGTTTGGAATTCCATTTCTGCTCTTTGTTGCGTTTCGGCGGTCGCGTCTTTCATGCTAGCCGCCTGCCCCTGAACAATGGGAACCGCCGTGCGCGTTTCCCACTGTTCGACCGATTGTTCCGTATCCAAGTCTACCAAATTTTGGTAATTGTTGCCTTCACTCATTTTAATAATTTTCAATATAAATGACAAATCTCAAATGTAATTAGGATTACTCCCACTACTTATTCTCGCTGACGTAACGGCCTGTACGTAACCAGTACTTTGTTACGACATTTGCACCAAAGAAAATTCGTGTCCAGAACAACCTCAAATCTGAAGATTGTCCTGTCACCAGGTCGCCACGTGTAACCTCCCCCCTCACTTATCGACCTTACTGACAGTGAAAAATTAAACCGCGTGTACCTAATGGAAATTTGGGAAAAGCAATCGTCACCGAAGTTAACCTGTCGGTAAAGAGGGAGGAAAGGGTTACATCTAAATGAAAGGAAATGTGCTAATGAAACTGGTGGAAATTAATTTTGAAAAGGGGTAAAGTTAATAAGGAAAGTAAATGTGCAGCCGTTACATTAACAATTAACTAGCGGTAATTAGGTATTTGAGATTTGGGGAAATCACGGTCGCCAGTCCTAAGGACAATTACTATAGTAACTGAAAAAGAAAGGTAATTACACATATAATTAGCACTAGAAGCGTGGCAACTGAAGGTTGACACGTGTAGTGTGAAAACTGAAAGTTTGTCAGAAGTAATAAATTTCGCTACACTCTGACTTTATTTAGCAAAAGAATTAATAAAACTGGAAAATCGAAAGTTAATTTAGTGACTGAAGTTAATAGTGAGCTTTCTTTCTGAAGCACATCGACATTAAGTAAAATAAGGTTAGTCTTGGACTACCTCAACAATCATTTCAAAAGCTACTTGAATCTACGCAATTTAGAAATAAGAGAATTAACTTTGAACTTGAATTAAATGATTCTGAACTGTTAACAATAGTAAAATTTAGTACGTACCAAGCTGAGCTGCAGTCACAGGTAAGCTAAATTATGCTAACAAAACTCGCACTCTAAATTTGTGCTCGTGTAACCTAAATATTGTAGCCAGCTACTGAACTTTGAAATTAAAGCAGTGAAATCTAATCATATTATTTTAATGCTGGCGTTTGAATTTCAACGACACTCGGGTTCATTTCGGAAAAGGAAGGGACCCTGCTTGGCAATGCAATTGGGACAATGAGCAACAAAGGTTCATGCTAAGTTGCTGTAATTTTGCGAGGCAAATGGAACAATTTGAAAAGCTGAGGTCTGCCATACAGTTCTGAAACTTTACGTGCTTTTAGTCTTCCTTGTTGGTTGATTGAAGGTTTGAAGCCGTCGATCGAGGAGGTGGCGACAGTCACTCATTGTCGGCCGTCGCTGTTGCAGAAGCTGGATGTTGGCGCGCCTTCTTCTCGACACGGTTACCAGGCGAAACGGGCTCTTGATGTGCGCCAGCTAATGCTTCCCGTCCGCGACACCATGTCAGAAACTATCATCGCGAGTCGAGCGCAATTACATGCTGCCAAACCCCGAAAGCGCGGCAACTCGCGGGAGCGTCACGCAACACCTCCTCCACTCGCTACTCCCGCCAGACTCTCTCTGTCCTGCCCGCGCTTCACGCGGCAGAGTTAACACTACCAAAGATCCTGCACACTTTGAGTCTTCACACGACCTATCGATGTAATCGTTCGATAGCAGTTTTCCCTAGGCAAGACCCAGCGTAAAAATACAAATAATATTTACGAAACAAATCAATTATACATCGACATGAGTGCATAAATATATATATATACAAACAGTAAAACAATTACAATATATAAAGAGACAGAAATGTCATATCTTGAGGTAACAAAACAAGGAAAAAAAAATAATAGTACAATAGATGAAAATAGGAGGATATGCATTTCCGGCGTTACACTTTGACGTACCAAATAACTAAAAGTCCTAAGTGATGGTCAGAATTACATAGCAACAACCAACCATATTAAATAAAAGAGATCATTTGCACATATTGGTATTACTACAAAAAAATTATTTACACAGAATTTAGAATTATATACATTAAGTTTTGTCCCGTCCAAATGGGGCCAAGAATTTAACTAAGAAAGGCAATACATTGCGTATGATTAAACCAAGACATCAAAGTTTCTGCAAAGAAAAAAGTACACATTTTTTACAGTACCGAATTCAGCGATGGAATGTTGAACAAAACAGGAAGCAAAATGAATCAGCAAAAGGTATGTAGCGCCTAATCTATGGTGTTACAAGGATTATGGGTGGCCATGACTGTCAAATGTAAAGCAGTCAAATGTCTCGGACAGCCTTCATCTATTTGATGGTGATGATGCTAAAGGCTTAAGTAAGATCACCAAAGGAAATATTAGTCATCCCCTTAAAGAACAACACTGTTCAATGTGGAGCGCTGGTGGTGGTGCAGTTGCAATAGCTGGTGTAGAAGCAGATGAGTGAAGTGCCAGTCGGTTAGGTGAAATCAGCGTTGTTAAGATGGGTCAACTTTGAGGCGTGACGGAAAGGCAGAAAGGAGCTTTCGTATGTGGACAGGCCCATGACGAATGAAGTTGACCGACTTGTGGCTGCATCAATGCGAACTTTGACATGTATGTACAAAAATTACGTACACTCTCAGCCGCTAATCATGGCGCATTAATTCATGTCGAAAAAATATCACAGCCGAGAAGGGCTGTAGGCGAGTGTCACTTCTTGTCAACGACTATTGGTTTCAAAACCGAAAAGAATTGCTGCTCTCACTGAATAAAGTTCCATCTCAAGCAGTTTCCGCATGAGCTCTGCGAACCGAACTGCATTCAACGGACATTTTTAAGTCTTGACTCACAGAATACGGTTGTTTTTTGTGTTACATAAAGCTGCAGGTCTCCAATGGTCTAAACAACGCAGAAACTGGCCAGTACTGGCTGGAAACATGTAATCCAACGAGTTGCCACGATGAACCTTTCAAAATTATATAAATGCTAATGATTGTGGGTACATCATCATTTCATTTCTATGTGATGGAGGATCTGCGTAGTGTATTTTTGTAAGCTAGCTCCGATGTCTGACTGAGAGAGTGAGGACCACAAGGGTACAACTGAAAACTGCTCCTCACTGAAAGGATGAGTATCAGCCTGGCACACAAAGAAAAGACGGGAGCATTCACATAATCTGATAAGAGCCCAATTAAGTGCATGAGGTAGCATGCAACAGGCTGTAAGCTTCCAGATAAGCAACGTATGGATTGCTTTATAAAAAGGCAGAGACCTGGAAGGATATCGGAAAACATGAATTCCGTCTGTTGGAAAAAAAAAGAGTTCAACAGTATGTTGTGAGGAAGCCCCGATTTGGTTCAATAAAATAATTTTTGTGGTGGAGATGAAGACTCGGAAGTGCATACGGGCAGCTGCCATCACTGGGTGAAACATGAAAATGTTCTCGTAGAGGGAGAAAAGTTCGAGAAAATTTCTGCTTGCTTCCACACTCAATGAGAGCTAGGGTTTTCACTGGTCTACAGTAATCGGCTATTGAGAATATGGTGCAGGTAACACCAGCACGGCTTGGGGAGGGAATAGACACTTCCTCTAGGACTGTCAGTGCAAGAGGTGTCTTCACCATAGAAGTACAGGGAGGGAGGACTTCATCCAAGAGCTGATCAGAAATGCAGGGGCTGAACTTCTGATTCTCGGTTACCGCTCCAGCCACCCTCCGTACCTAACATTTAGGAAGATGATGATCACGAGCCGCATTCGGGTACGACTTGATGAGTGGACTGCGCTGTCGTTTGATTCGAATTAGAGTTTTACTTATGTGAATTAACCTAACAGTACCAGGAGGATTGTATTGGGGGGGGGGGCTGCATTGCGGCCACTCTATATTTCAAAGTTTTGAAAAAAGAATTTACTGTGTTTGATAATTTCTTGTATTAGATTCCGTAACAATTTTATACATTTCAGTAAATCTGAATCCATAAATTTAAGCCTTCATAGTGAATGTGACTTTTCGCAATAAAAGTCATATTAAAATTTTCTGTAAAAGGTACGTTGTGAATAAAACTAAACGAAAATTAATGAAATTTGTATTTCATTATGGTGGTCGCAAAGTACCACTTCAGTCAGTGTAAACATTATGGTACATGCGCTAGCGTTGCTAAGATTGTGTTAAAAGATATGTTCAAGTTCTGTACCATACTTACACATCAGTAAAAGTTGAACACGTTTAACAAAATTGGTTTTCGTTTTAGGCTTTCTAGTAGTGGGCTCACAGTATCCCCCACCTCCCCTGTACGACGCGTTAAGAAAAATGCCTTGTTACTCCTATGGATAATTCACACAGACAGCTTGTTGAACTCAACTTGTACCTGTGTAAGAGAACTTGTGCTTATATGTACTTTTCTGCGTCTTCCCTTCAATCTCTTAACTATTTCGTCAGTAACAGACGCTTTACACTGACATAAGTAATTGCATCTTTTCATTCTTAGTTCTACCCTCCTCTGCCAGGGTTATTGTGTATGGTATCATTTATCATTCGTTTGAACTACTGTTCACTAAATAATTATTTATAAAGCCGACTCAATGACTGAAATGAAGTTAATGCATTTTCAGTAATAAAAAGGTTTCTATTGTGACCCTTAGTTTCAGTCCATACTTTGATGGAACCATTTTTCATTATAGCTATGAGAGCAATTGTACCCGTATTTCATGTTCGATTGGGGCATCCCAGTTTAAATTCAGATGTTCATTAGTTTCCATTGTGCGACTTTGTCATTAAGTTTTACACTATTTTCTGTGTAGTAGTCTGTTCACTGTAAAAAACACTGACTTCATCTCTTGTTAGCGCCAACTGTACTCTCGAATTGTTAACTTAGGAGTTGGACCAGGTCGCACCCTATCGCCACTGCTCTTTACTATATACACCGACGAATCTGTAGAGCATTGGAAAATGTAACTACAGAATGACACGTGCGATTCTAACCAATGGGATTATATAACGACGATTGTATTAGCAGGTGACAGGCTTCCATGTCGAACCGTCAAATGGTCCATATACAACTTCCTATGGAATAAAATAAAATGTGAAGATGTACAGCACCTCAATGTCAGTTGAAAATGACATGCCTTTTCGTGGGAAAATCCCAATAAGGACAATAGTAGGAAATGAGACGTAGCTCACAGAGCAAGTACAACAGATTTAAATGTTTAGGGAGCTTTGTAACGTACAGTGCAGACCTAGATTAAAAAGACGACACTGAGGAGCTGAGTTATTTACAATATATTACTTGCATAATATCCTAAAATAAATCAGGAACATACACCTGCCTAGATTTGTAAAGTTGTGTCTGTACCAGCTTTGCTGCATGGGTGTGAATTTTGAGTAATGAGGAAAAAAAAACTAATTAGAATGCAATGAAATGAAATTCCGTATGAATGTAGCAAGATCTGAAAAATCAGATTGTAAGAGGAATTTATATATTCCAAATAAGTAGAAAGCATTTGACATAAATGAAAAGGTTGAAGGCCATAGGCAAAAATAGATATCCCACCTGTTGTCAAGGAAGGAGTAAAAATTAGTAGAACACTTTCGATAATATATTCCACAAGATAAAAGTGAACTGGAAGACAAGCAAGAAGATGGAGTACCAAATATACTCCAACAGTATGTGCAACACTAACGCATGGCAGAAGAAAAGATTATAGCAGGTTTTGTTGGTTTCGTGTTGCTGTTCCTTAAGGAAACTGAAGGTGGACAGCAACATCCTACATTGAAAATATCTCGTAATAAAATGGAAATAAGGTTGACAGAACACGTGGCAGACGGAAGTATGGTAAATGGTCCAAGTTATTCGCCGAAAATAGGAAAAGACGGAGACTTCGTTTTGTAACTCACGTCGGAAAATATTCAGGAGAAATACTTATTTCTATGGAAGAAGCCTTAGAAGTCTATTACAGCCCCTTTTTTCAACAGTACATGTTAAATGGCTCCTCATGATAATGTAAGGTTACTTACAGCGGCAGTAGCATTTTACTAGTTGTGTATTATGAATTCTTGATAGTGCGTGTACGCCTCTGGGTCAATTGAACACATTTCGAAATCGTGTAAATATATATATTGAAGCAGCGTCAATGTAGTGCTAACCAACACCAGCTGAAATTGCACGTAAATCCATACACCAGTCCAACTGAAATGGCACGTAAATAATTTTCAAAACTGATACAGTACATGGATCGAGGAAGAGCGGCAAAACTATGATATTTCCCTCAGCGGGTCGTATTAAAGTGTTTTCACAAGTGGAGCAAGAATTTCGCAGTCAAGTGATAAACTCTCGGGTCCCAGTGGCTCAGATGAGACTCAAAAACTATCAGCGGCTCCGCCGTACGGTCGTAGCGAGGGCAACAGAGCGGGCTATCTCGCCCAGCCACCAGCATCGGCACTCTTTCCGTCCGAGATGCGGTCAGCGCAGTGCCGACTCGTATTGACGTCACAAATCCCCTCGGAGCGCGCTGTTTACCAGGCGACGGTGGCCTGGCGTGGGCGCCTCCATTTCGAGTCCACTCTTCGCAGCGAGTCCTAAAGCCCGAAAACTCCGCGAGCTGCGTGAATTATGCAAAAGGCCTCCCGGCGCACGACAATTCGGGAAAGAATTTTTGCTCGTGCGTCACCGTAACGTGCTCTCTATATTGGCCTCCAAGCTGGGCGTAATCTGCGGGGTGGCATGGAAAGAGCGAGGCAGCTGGCCCGGCCCGCTGGTAAAGCTAATGCTGCCGCCTCTGACGTCGGAAGGCACCGCGGGTGAATAAGTAGCTGGCTGGCTGGCTGGAGAGCGGATTCTGTGAGGAGGGCGCCCTGAATACCGCTGGATGGTCTCCGAGGGCGTTAGTGCTTTCGTGGAGGTCGGGCGCCAATGGAGTGCCGGTGCTACGTTCCATTTTTCATTTCTGCAGAGATCGTACTCACACTGTAGTGTGAGACTTTGCTTCTATTTTCTCTTATCCAAACAGGTGAACAATGGTCAATTTGAAGATAAATCGCCGTTTCTACGAGGCCGTTATTTTAAATAAATACTTTATTCAAAAATATTTGTGCATTTCTAACGTGCTTTTGCTCCCAAATGTGTCAAAATCCAAAGTGAACTTGATAACTACACTGAAAACCAACTATTAGTGCTGAAACGTCTCCTTAGAAAAATTATTGAATTACTGTGCTGGTAAACCCCTTACGTTATTTGTTTTTCAAACAGCTGAGCAGAACTGAACGTACTCAGACATTCCTCTCTTTACTTATTCTGATAAACACTAAACTGACACACAACGTTTTAGCGCAACGCAATATGACTTTCAATAATCCCTACAAGAGAATGACCCTGACTGACAATAACCTATACCTTTCATGAATCATTTACCTCACAAAAATCTTCGTTACTCGATCTACTGCAATACAGCGAGCGCCAATACTGCCAGCTAAATAAAAGATTCAAACTACTGAAGGCACTAACTACTGATAGGCATAGTTAGCAAATGAAAGATTTTGATAGAGAACAAACAATGTATTTACCTTAATAATGTTCAAAATTCATCATATATGTATCAGTTCATGATATCCAGTATTAGAAATTTACTCCTGCTGATGGACACACGTCCAGATCGTCCGCTCTCAAAATTCTGCCATCTCTCTCCCCACGTCCACCACTGCTGGCGGCTCACCTCCAACTGCGCAACGCTACGCGCTGTTCACATCCAACTGCCCAACACTACAATAGCAATATTGCAACAATGCTGACCAACCACAGACTTCACACAGCACAGTCGTTGATTTTCATATAGAGCGCTACGTGGCGTTACCATCATATGAACCTAAACAGCTTACTTACAGCTTGTACTTGGTACAAACGTCGCTTTTTAAATTTATCGAAGCAGTAGTGTGCACAGTGGTGAAGACAATACCCAAATAAGTTTGTAATCGAAGGAAAAGAAAGAAAAACTGAAATCATATTTTGTCATTAGTAATGAAGTGTTGTCATATCCAAGACAGTTTACACCTGTCAAGCATAACTGTGGATGTAGCATATTTGCGTCAACAGACATTTGAGAAATAGAGCATTTACTACACCTCAATAAGCACAAAATTTTTATCTTACATTTTGACACTGCATTGATAGGATTTACATGACTAAAAATGAAAAATACCTAACGACATTCATTGTAAACCTCTACGTATAAAAGGCGATGTCCCGACTGGCTTATTCACTCATTGACTCATCATCGCCCAGCGCAAACCACTAATGATAGACGCTTTAAATTGGCAGATACTTTCGGTATTATACTGTAGTCGTCGTCTAGGAAGGGATTTTTCCAAGTTCCATCTCTAAGGGGATGGGATAGAGGATGAATTTTTTTTTGAAAATATGTCGCTAATATGACGATTTTGAACCTAGACCTACAAAAATTGATATTTGACTCCTCTACCAGAAACAAATAAATACGTGTATCAACGTATATGGAAATTTAACCCCTTTGGCGGACAAATAGTGGGTGAAAATTATTTTTAAATACATCATTATTAAAAAGTACTTAAGTATTTTTAAAGCTACCTCTGTGAAAACTGGCATTTGACTTGTCACAAATAAAAAGTTCTTGTTTCAGTGTTTCTGAAAATTCAACCCTTAATGGGATGAAATAATAGGTGACATGTTTCACGAAAACATTTCGACAGCATGTTTAAAACTAAATATTTTAAAAATCATATTTTTCATCTCAATTAGAAATTTAAAAAAATATCTGTTTCACTGTTGTTGGCAATTCCATCCCTAAGGGGGTGAAACAGGACCAGAGTGTTTCACTGACTCATCATCCCCCAGTCCAACGTGTTAACGATAGAAACATGAAATTTTCAGAGGATGTGGATCTTATACTATAGCCATTGATTAAGAAGGAATTGTTCGAAATTCCTCTCCTCTGTGGGTGAAATAGGAGATGAAACGCTTCCTCAAAACATGTCGCTATTAAGACGGTTTTAAAGCTAGAACTACGAAAATTCTTATTCAGTTTCTGAGTCAGAAATAAAGAAATAATGCTGCACCATTTTTGGAAATTCAGTCATTAAGGGTGTAAAATAGTGGGTGAAATTATTTTTGAAAATTGTTCATAATTAAGGAACTACGAAAGCATTTTTATGCTACATAATGACAAATGATATTTGACTTCTCGATTAGCAATAAAGAAATTACATATTTCACTGTTTTTGGAAATTCAATACCTTAAGGAACTGAAATAGAGGATGCAATGTTTTATGAAATTATTTGATGATGAAAGCAATTTCGAAGCTAAAGGTAGGACTATGTTTCGCTTCTCTTTTAGAAACGGAAAAAATGCGTGTTTTACTGTGATTACAATCTGAACTCTTAAGGGTGTGAAATAGGGGATGAAAAATTTGTAAAGAATATTTCGTTGTATCTAAAGAATTTTGAAAGCTGACTCTATGAAACTGATAGTTCACTTCTCGGTTAGATATAAAGAAATACGTGTGGGGGGGTAGGCGGGTGAAAGTTTATATTGAAATATAAAAAAAAAATGGCTCAAGTGGCTCTGAGCACTATGGGACTTAACATCTGAGGTCATCAGTCCATTAGAACTTAGAACTACAAAAACCTAACTAACCTAAGGACATCACAGACACATCCATGCCCGAGGCAGGATTCGAACCTGCGACCGTAGCGGTCGCGCGGTTCCAGACTGTAGCGCCTAGAGCCGCTTAGCCACACTTGCCGGCTGGAAATATCACCCCAAGAACGAAAAGACATGATTAAGAAAAGTATGATTAAAAGTAACCTACCAGAATTTCTTTTTTGATTAGTAGTACATTCTGTGCCTTTAATTAGCTTAGAAGGTTGAGAAGGTTTTGCAATATGTGTGAAACACAAAAATTCGATTAAAGAAAAACAAAAATGACTCCAGAATGAGATTTTCACTCTGCAGCGGATTGTGCGCTGATATGAAACTTCCTGGCAGATTACAACTGTGTGCCGGACCGCGACTCGAACTGGGGACTTTTGCCTTTCGCGAGCAAGTGTTGTATCAATTGAGCTACCGAAACACGACTCACAACCCGTCCCCACAGCTTTGTTTTAAAAACAATAGTGATCTGTGCAGACCACATAGTCTACGCGAGTGAAGCAGCGGGCACTAAGCTAGTACTTATATGAAATGCAATTCAGCCTCATTTGTGATATTCTCGGAAACGGTTTACTTTTTTATTTAGACACAGACGAAAGTTTGAGTCACTACACATGAACATCGTCTCTCCTTGCTGGACCCTGCTGCTTCTCACAATACTGTTCACCATCTCCACTGGCTGAATTCTTATCTCTCTTTATATCTGCCATATCTTTTCCATGCTTGAAACGTGCTTCTGCAGTTCTGCGTTTCACTTCTAGTAGATAATTTTTTTTTTCATTGTGGCGAATTCTGAAATCGTCACAGTCCATCTTCGCAGGTGGTACCCGAGCTTTCAAATCTCCATTTGCATTTCGACGTGCATAAAACTCCATCCCTAAAAGAATAAAAGCTTCAGCGCTTCAAGCGGTTCACTAGAATTTCAGATCGGATGGTCATATGAATTATAGGAAACTTGCAACAGCTTAAAGTACATGTACTGTACTGAAACGTGTAAGAAGTTAAAGTATATGTGCACAAATGATGAACACAAATGATGAACGCAGTTGGCCTCGACAGTATTCTGCTGCTACAAATTTAGGCAAATACTTGGTTTTATTTCCCTTGATTTAGTCTCTTGCATGCATACTCCTAGTAATGCGTGTTTTACACAAACAGTATTTTCCAATTCGATAGCGTAAGCAGCTATTTTATTACATCAAAACTGATTTACGTCACATCACAGGTACTATAGAACAACCAAATAATTTCGAGAACAGGTCTAGCCTCTGTATCTAGCTGTAACGGTCCAAACACTGATGATGACTTTTCGTGTGTGTCTCGTGATCAAAGGCCCGAACAGCAAGACGCTCTAGAGGAAGAGTGGCTAGGTTCAAGCAGAATTCGCGCTCTGAAGTTTCCATACGAACTTAATTATATATGTATATGGAGAAAAACCCATTCCGGGAATCGCGAATTTAGACGATTTTTGCATGTTATAGATATTGCTACTAACAGAAATAAATATTTTGTCGTGCTGTATAATTGAAAATTTAGAGACTTTTAATTTTTTTTCTCTGCTTCCACCGTGAAATCTTGCTTGTTGCCAACTTTAATGATGGTAGGTCAGCGAAAAATACTCCACGATTTATTTACTGTGTTTGCGTGTACCAAAATATGCTACATGGACGGCCGTATTTTTTGATTTCATTTACTTAGAGGCTTAACTGTCTTGAACCACCAAGGGATCATAGACCTTACTCTGAGACAGGAATATGTGCTTCATACTTCAGCACGTTTCCTGAGAAGAAGTGGTCTTAACAGACGTACTGACAAAGAGACTGTCTAATAGTAAATAACAGCTTTTTTGCGTATGACATTTCCATTTTCCCATTACAAGTACAGTGAAGCTTTCCTGTTGCGAAATGTCATGATTCTGGACCAACTGGAGGTAAAGTGTAGGTTTTCATGAGTGATTTTGCGAGTATCAAAATATTTGACGTATGTGGCTGTATCTTTTGACTGCATTGCGTTAGAACCTTACTTTTGTTACAACGCCTAGGGACGACGCACATTGGTATATGATATAAATATCAACTTCATGCCGGCTGGGGTGGCCGAGCGGTTCTAGGCGCTACAGTCTGGAACCACGCGATCGCTACGGTCGCAGGTTTGAATAATGCTTCGGGCATGGATGTGTGTGATATCCTTAGGTTAGGTTAGGTTTAAGTAGTTCTATGTTCTAGGGGACTGATGACCTCCGCTGTCCGCTGTTAAGTCCCTTAGTGCTCAGAGCCATTTTGAATCAACTTTATATGTCTACCCGCTCTGTAAAAAAAAAAAAAAAAAAAAAAAAAAAGGGCTTAAGGGACTCACGGACAAGTGGCTTAAATTCTTTCGCGTGATATAATCACGAATTTACTGTTTCAAGTTTTCTTCTTTACTGCTTATGATAAACCTTGCTTCTTACCAAATCATGACTCTATGCATTTTTTCACGTGATATAATTCAAAAGTAACAATATTTTGGCTTATATGTATGGTAATGCTGGGAGAGTTGGACAACTGGGTCAGACAGACCAGTGACGTATTTCACAAATGCGTAGTTGTAGAGCAGCTCGCGCTACTTGTAAGGACGTTAATTCGGAACAAACGTTCTGCAGAAGTGTTGGCGTCACTTTCATGTTAGTTCAGGAGAAAAATCACGTCCTCTGTTCTGGTAATCAGGAAGCTTCTATGGCGTGCAAATGAAATAACACAGTTTCAGAGGCTTTGCTTGTCTCATACAGATACGATTGTATGTAAACAGACCGAAGCGGCGCTTGAAGATTTGCACCAAGTCCGTGAGTCAAATCGCTGTCTCCTGTTTGCTAGCCAGGTGCGTTAACCACTAAGCCACCTCGGCATAGCGGTTCACACAACTGCAATCATGGCCCTCACACGCCTCTCTCCTCGATCCAAAATCTCACTGCCACACCAGTGTGCTTTAAACTGCCACTTACACTAGGAAAGAATTACCAAGGCGTGCCAGGGTAAACCGAGCAGTTGTGTGAATTGCTATGCAAAGGTGGATTAGCAGCTAAGCCATCTGCCTACTAAGCAAAAGACTAGGGGTCGATTCCCTGTCTTTGTGCTAAATTTCATTCGCAGCTTCAATGTGCATACATAAAATCTGATCGTGTGGTTACACGATTTTAGTATCAATGCTTAATTGGCGCAATATTGATAGAGTTTCCTTACTGCGAGCACGACAAATGTGTAGGAATGAAACTGGCCAAAAATGACCACCTAGTTCGCTGCCTCCAGGCAGAAGTCGGAATGGTCCATCTCTTCCAGTCCGGAGAGATGGACCAGAATCACGTTGGACAGATCGACCATCTGTTGTAATGTGAGACAAATGGAGTACAACTGCATTTTGTTTCAATATATATGCAATAATCCCACTGAAGACCACCGCACTCTCAGAAAGTGTTTGTCGGGAGATATATCTGTGCCAACAGGTGGAAGAGCAAAATCTTGTACACAGTCCATCCAACCACTTCAAACCACATCACAAGACTTGCTGGTCCCAAGGACACCAAAGTAGCAGAGCTATCTACAGAAGCCAAATTCCTTCACTGACACAACTTCGGACTCGACTCCTAATAAACCTAAATCTTTCAAGCTTACACCTCAAAACTGATTTCTCCTAAGCCAGCAAAGACAAAAAGCTTGGAAGAAATGTCATCTATTCCTTCTATAGATGAAAACATGAGTTTTAAGAGGAAGACAGTAAATATACACAAAGGGCTAAGCTTTTCTGAAAATACCGAAACTATTAAGAAAAAAGAAGGGAGCCAGAAAAAAGGCACAGAAAGACCACCAAAGGCCAACACTATTCAAGAGAAAAAGAGACACATTTAAAAAAAGGAAGAAAGAAGAAAAAACACTGCAAAGAGCTCACCGTGTCCATCAGGTGTAGACATTGTAACTGTCTACGAAGATAACTTTGATGAATGAGGTGAGGATGAATGTGTTATGTGCAGCGTATTGCCTGTTTACGGTCGTCAACATTTGGAAATAAGTGTAACTGCTGTAGTATGAAATGCTATGTGGACAGGGCCTCCCGTGTTGTAGACCGATCGTCACTTCGGCGACTTGCGTGTCAATGGGGATGATATGATGATGAAGACAACGCAACACCCAGTCCCTGAGCGGAGAAAATGTCTGACCCACCTTGGTCACTTTGTATGGCATTCCGTAGGGCTGACCACTTAGCTATCGAGGCGGACTACTGCTGTGGTGAAATAAAGAAGACAGATTGGTGACTGAACAAAACCAACAGCTATTAGGAAAGCCTTTGTTCAAACAAGATTCATAATAAACTAATGAAACCGTTTTGGACTGAAATATTTAATTCGTAATTAGTTTTTCATTGCAACACATTGTAAACAAAAATATAAATTTTTAATTGGCTCTTTCTTCTTGTACAGCCAGTTTACCCAGACACCTACGGGTGAGAAGGAACACTGATGTATAGTTTCATTCTATCATACCTCTCATGCCGCCAGAAGTAGGAGAAAGATTGAAAAACACACAAATTTCATGCAGAAGAAGGAAAGTGGTCCAACCATTCTGAAGATGGTATTAGCGACCATAATGTCGTTGTGGCTTCTATGTCATTAAAGTGTCATTAACGAATGTCTTCATAGTCAGCTCCAAGCATTCACAGCGGGAAGCAATGATATTGAGCATTTTTGGTCGGAATTTAAACGTATTTTCCACCACGTGCTACAGAAATATGAGCAAATATAGGGGAGGAAAAGGATCCACCTCGGGTGAAGAAACGTATTAGGAAGTTGCTTAGAAAATAGAGAATTTTGCACAGTCGTTTTAAACGTAGTCACTGCCCCATTGACAAACAGAAATTATGCGAAATGAAAGCCGCTGTCAAAAGGTCTACGAGAGATTCTTTTAATGAATTTGAAAGCAATATTTTATCTGCAGATTCTAAAAAAAAAAAAAAAAAAAATTCTGTCGTACGTAAAATCTATGAACTTTACAAATAATTGTATCCTTCTCTTCCTGACAGTATGCGTAATGTAACTGATGATGATAAACAGAAGGCCGAAATTCTAAACCTAACCTTCAAAAAGTCATTTACGGTAGACGACTGCAGCATCAGTCCCCCTTTCAACTATTGAACAAACGCAAGGATGGCTGACATAGCGTTTAGAGTATCTGGGATTGTAAAACAGTTAAGATCCTTAGACTCCTGGAAGGCATCTGGCCCAGACGTATCCCCGTAAGATTTTATGTTGACTATGCTACAAATATACTACCATTCTTATCCATCATCTACCAGAGATCACTGCAACAGCGGAAATTTTCACTGGACTGGAAGGAGGCCCAGGTCATAGCAATCTATAAAAAGGGTAGAAAATCTGATGCACATAATTACCGGCCAATTCCACTGACATAGATTTGTTGTAGAATCATGGAGTATAATTGGTGTTCAGACATAATGACCTTTATAGACTCTGAGAAGCTCATCTGCCGAAACCAGCACTGTTTTAGGAAGCAAAGTTCATGCGAGACACAGCTGGCCCTCTTTGTGCAAGATATACAGTAGGCTCTAGATATGGCTCTCAGGTTGATGCCATATTCCTCGACTTTCGAAAAGCGTTGGACTCAGTTCCGCACTGTCACTTGCTCCAAAAAGTGCGCTCTTACGGTCTATCTGATGACATATGCGGTTGGATGGAAAGTTTTCTTACAGACAGAGAGCAGTATGTCGTCCTGAATGTGGTGACTTCAACAGAAACAAACGTAACATCAGGTGTGTCCAAGTCAGCGTAATACGTAAAGTTCATCTATAGCGTTACCATACAAGGTAGTTAGGAGGATTACACACTTGTTTTTCCTTGGTGAAAAACTGCCTAGTGTCGTTTCTTTCGTAAATGCCAACTGACCTGAAATTACTTCCCTATTAGTATTTGGTTTCATCTGTTTTGTAATTCCTCTTTTATTCATCATCATTGTCACCACAAGAGTTTGGGTTTTACTCAACATTTCTGGCTAAACCAGCCTTATTGCCTGCAAGGGTCTTCAGTGTAGAAAGGTCCAAATTTTTCGGGGTTGGCTCACCTGCTTTCCTTCCTATATACGCAATCCCATCAATGGCACAACCAGTTTCGGCTTCATGCATAGTGAATATTAACCATTAGCGCCCAATTTTTTTTTAGTGTGAATTTTTTAAAAATCTTTAAAGGAAATGTTTAAAAGGTCTAAAGTAACACATACCTGAAGTTTAAATTGACTCCCTCCGATAGGAACAATAACAATCACCGTCGTATAAATAGGATGTTGGGCGCCTGCATTGTTTTATAAGGAAAACAATCTTTTTTCAGCCTTCTTTCCTGTTTTACAGATTTTGATCCACTTCATTTTTGAAGAAATAAATTAGAAATAAACCCTAAATTTTAAAGAGAGAAAGATTTATTAAATGCTCAAATTACAAAGCAAATTCAGTACTCTTGAAAGATTATGAGAAGTAATTTTAGAAAACCGGTAGTTACTCTCTAAATAGCGGTACATCAGTTATTCATTTGATGAACAAGGATGATTTTGACTATCTACGGAAGTTAGTCATTAGAACCTGCAGGCCCTATGAGTTATATTTACCGTAATTGTAGCATCTAATCGTTATTGATGCAAATGTTGGAAAAGTTGTGACCGTACTTCAGTTTTTTTGGGATCATATGAAAATTATTTAGAACATCTTGGAACGTCGTCGCCCTGCGGCAGGTTGATTTCTATTGTTCCTGGAATATTCTACACAGTGGGACACCCTGTTTCAGGGTCATCGAAACTCTCCTCATCTGTCAGTTCATCAATATTGGGTGGTACTGCAATCATATCTGCTTCTGTCTCTTAAGAGAACAAGTAATCTACAGCCTCACCGGCCGATTAGAATGTTTTTTGCTGATGCATGTTAGAATTATGTAATAGAAAGGAATTGGGTACGGATATTATAGCAGCCCAGCTTCCTATTTATAGCACACCATTTTCAGCTCAACTTTATTAGTACGAGATCATTAGTTTTCAGTAGATATTTTATACAACTGCCATAATTACACTTTCCACATTAAAATACTAAGTAACTTACAGTGAAGAGACAAAAGAACAGGTACATCTGCCTAATATCGTGTAGAGCCCCCGTAAGCACGCAGAAGTGCCGCAACATGACGTGGCATGGACTCGACCAATCTCTGAAGTAGTGCTGAAGGGAATTGACACCATAATCCTGCAGGGCTGTCCATAAATCCGTAAGACTATGAGGGGATGGAGATTTCCTCTGTACAGCACGCTGCAATGTATCCCAGATATGCTCAGTAATGTTAATATCTGGAGAGCGTGGTGGCCAGCGGAAGTGTTTAAAGTTAGAAGTGTTCCAGGAGCCACTCTGTAGCAATTCTGGACGTGTGGGGTGTCGCATTGTCCCACCGAAATTGCCCAAGCCCATCGGAATGCACAGTGGACTTGAATGGATGCAGGTTATTAGGATGCTTTGTAAGTAGGCTGTTTAGGTTTTTATGTTGGTAACGCCATGTAGCGCTCTATATGAAAATCACTGGCTGTGCTGTGTGCAGTCTGTGGCTGGTATGCATTGTTGTTTGCTATTGTAGTGTTGGGCAGTTGGATGTTAACAGCACGAAGCGTTGCACAGTTGGAGGTGAGCCGCCAGCAGTGGTGGATGTGGGGAGAGAGATGGTGGAGTTTTGAGAGCGGATGGCCTGGACGTGTGTCCATCAGTTAGACTGGATGTCATGAACTGATATATATATATATATATATATATATATATATATATATATATAATGACTATTGAACACTATTAAGGTAAATACATCGTTAGTTGTCTATCAAAATCTTTCATTTGCTAACTATGCCTATTAGTAGGTAGTGCCTTCAGTAGTAAGAACCTTTCATTTAGCTGGCAGTATTGGCGCTCGCTGTATTGCGGTAGTTTGAGTAACGAAGATTTTTGTGAGGTAAGTGATTTTTTCTTAATTTTGCTCTTCAAATTGTGCTTTTCTGTGTTATCGGTGAAATATTGTGACAATTATGGCGTGTGAAAAACGTAATACTAGGCTCCAAAGTAAACAAAGAAATGACAGTGAAGACGAAAGCAGTGTGTTAGCGCTACCGTGTAATGAATTAACGAATGTTCAACATAGTAATTTGGTAATTGTGCAAAGGGAAACGAAGCGGGTGGCAAATAATGGTGTAGACAGTGAAACATGTAGTGGACAGGGAAGCATTATCGATCGATCGGTCGGCAACAGTTCACCTCAGGAATCCGAAATGACAGGACACAATATTGCAAATACATTAGAATCAGGTTTTGGGTCCTGACCGTTTTCTCAAGAGTGAAGACACATTTTCTGCTTATCAAAATGTGAATGTCGCTGGTGAAAATGCACTGCCAAAAAGCATAGAGAAACAGCTTCCAGACACTAATACACTATTATTGCAATTAATGCAACAAATGGAACAAAGTCAGAGACAAACACAGCAAAAGCTTCAAAAGTTAGACACAATAGAACAAAATCTTCGAAAGTTAGACACTACGCTTGAACAAATACGTGAAGATTTAACTGCAGAGCTACTTAAAATCGAATATAAATACTGAAAAGTCTGTAATGACGTAAAAACACAAATTTGTGAGCATTTTCAAACTATTTTTTCCCGGCATGAAAACACATTACAGAATCACGAAGCAGCCATAAAAGAACTGCAAACTATTGTTCATGAAAATCACGACACCTTGAAAGCTAAAATTGACTCAGTTGCATCTACCGATTCGGTTACGAAACTTGCAAAAACTCAGGAAAACTTAACGGACATAGTTGATATGATTTCAACACAAATGGACGCTCTGAAAATTGGTTCAGAAAAACACACTGGGGAAATCAGTTCACCATCGGAGAAAGTAGCCGAGCTTTCGGATCAGTTCACTAACTTATCTACAAAGGTAAATGATGATCTGAATGACACAAAACCTGTAGCTTTCACTGACACAGAAGAGTATGAACAAATTAGAAAATTCAATCAAAACCAAAATCAAATCAATACGCAACGCCAAAGAGAAATCTGGGAAGTACAAGATCAGTTGACACAGGTAATACAAGAATTACATATTTCAGAGGACACTCGCGCCCCAATACGGGAAGACGGACATGGAAATACGGAACAGCCACAAAATAATAACACAGGGCACTTCGGAAATTATGAAAGAAATTGGCAAGGTACACCGAATTTTGAGATGGAACCGCCGAAACGAAGTAACAATGACCGACATCCGACTTGTCGACATGGTGATTTTGACTATAAGCTGTTTATTACTACACGTAAATTCAACACATTTAAGAATTCCGGCAACGACATTCATCCACAAGCGTGGCTTCATCAATTCTCTCATTGTTTTCCTCCCAACTGTCCATTAGGGAACAGATAAGAATTTATGTGTGGTTATTAAGAGAAGGAACCAGCTGTAAGAATACGATCGATCATTCACGATTGTCACAGTGAAGGAGAATTTTATCATGCCTTCCTCTCAGCATATTGGTCTCAAGCTACACAACACCGATTAAAACATAGCTTCATAATGATGAAACAATTCGAACAATCTCAATTTTCCAGTCAAAATGGTTCAAATGGCTCTGAGCACTATGGGACTCAACTGCTGAGGTCATCAGTCCCCTAGAACTTAGAATTAGTTGAACCTAACTAATCTAACGACATCACACACATCCATATCCGAGGCAGGATTCGAACCTACGACCGTAGCGGTCTCGCGGTTCCAGACTGCAGCGCCAGAACCGCGCGGCCACTTCGGCCGGCAATTTTCCAGTCTTGTCAAATATTTCGAAGACATGTTACATAAGAATCAGTATCTTTCAAACCCATACAGCCCCTCAGAACTCATCCGCATTTGCTTAATCAAATTGCTTGAAGATTTACGACATATTATTTTGGCAGGACGTTGCAAAGACGACATTGAAGCTTGTCAGGGACTCTTACAAGAAAAGGAAATTGACACTGACAATCGCGGAACTCGAAAACAGGAGCACAACAATTACAGGTCACATCCGTCAAAGTACCGTGATGACAGAAATAATTGGACACGACAAGGCTATTGTTACAACGTAAATCGTGACCAAAACAGACGCCACCCGTATGACAACCGTTGGCACAGTAGTAAGAATTACAGGGGAAGATCACCTCTCAGCGGTAATGACTATCACAGAGACAATCAGAGAAACAGACATTGTGGAAACCAAAATAATTATTATCAAGGGATACAAAATAACGTCAGACGCAACGGTCCACAGGCAGGTACGATTCCGGGAGAAATTCTCCACCACATGACAGACAAAAAAGAAACTATGTACAGTACCGACAAAACGAAAGACCTGAATTTCATCAGAACTGGCGGGATTCAAACAGGGTAGGGCACTCACGACAAGGTGAATTTGTAGAAGTTAGATCTCCAAATCCCAATAACGATGCGCGCCGACAAAGAGACAATAGGCAATGACTCACACCGCTGGCAGCCACAAACCGTACTTATGAAGCTGAAGACGTAGCTGCCGTGGCTAGTAATTACGCAAAAATGGAAGACATTAGGGACATCTTACTCCAGGAACACGACATAAAACATACAAACATTGCACCTCCTATAATTCACATTACAGTAAATGACGTAAAATTTACGGCAGTACTTGACTCTGGCAGTTCCATCTCAGTAATTAGTAAAACTGCCTTTAGCAAAAGCAACAAATCGAACGATTGCCCCACACTTCCGTTACGTAAGATTAAATTACAAGGTGCAATCGCTGGAAAAAGTGTGATGTGCGCCAACCAACCAACTTATAATTCTTTTGTCAAAGCCACAGCTTCTTTATGAACTTTCTTGTTGTTCCATTATTGTCGACGGAGATTATATTGGGAGTAGACTTTTTGAATGAATACAAAGCAATCTTAAACTTTCACGATGCTGAAATAAGTTTAGAGAAAGAAAGTAAGTTAATTGCTTTGAAATTTGAAGATTGGCACTCAAACCATGACGAGGAAATTAATCGGCTTTACCTTCGGTTAGACAACAGTTCGGAATTTTCGACGGAACTAGACACTAACAATCACTGTGTAAGTACTGACAGGGATGATATCGACAGCATATTTGATACTAACGAGTTAATTCAGAATAAAATTCAAACAATTGAGAACTGTAATGACACTGATAGGCAGGACCTTTTTGAGACTTTACAGGCACATTCCACAGTTTTTACCCACAAAACAGGAACAATCAAGGAATTTCAATACCAATTTCATGTTCGTGAACATAATAAATTTTGTGTTAGACCATACGTAACTCCGGCACATTATAGGGACCGTGTTAGAACAGAAATACAATCAATGCTTGATGAGGGCCTGCAGTAAGCTCATACAAAAATCCATTACATGTTGTTGTGAAGAAAAATGGATCGATCAGTCTTGTCTTAGATTCGAGACAAATCAATACTATCATAATTCCTGAAACAGACAGGCCGCAAACGTTGAAAGAACTTCTTCAAAATATTAATGGTGTAAAGGGATTGTCTTCTATTGATCCCAGTTCCAGCATTTATCAGATCGAACTTCGTACAAAATATTGACAATACACAGCTTTTCTTTGTTTCGGAGTTTGTTATCATTTTCGGAAACTTCCTTTTGGTTTCAACATTTCTTCGTCAGCGTTCATTAGCGAGCAAAATTCCATATTACCTGATTTCTTAAAACGTCACATCACCTTATATGTGGATGATATTCTAATAGCAGAAGCCTCATGGGAACAACATAATCGCATCCTCAACAGTTTGTTACGTATTTTTGCAGAATCTGGAATTACAGTTAACTTGGAAAAGTCTGAATTCGGTAGGTCAAAGGTGAGGTTTTTGGGACATATTATTTCTTCTGAAGGCATTCAGTCGGATCCTGAAAAATTATAAGCAATCAGAGCCAATCCAGTTCCATCCACAAAAAACAAATACGCACTTTTCTGGGTCTCGTAAATTTTTACCGTCCTTTTCTGAATATCCTAATTCTAGTTACACCAAAACTTTGTTCTCTCACTGGAAAAAAATGCTATTTGGAACTGGGACGAACAAGCACAGTTGGAATTCAATTCTTTGATAGAAGCGCTACTTAACGCGCCAATACTAGCTCATCCAGATCTGTCACAAGATTTCTGCCTTAGCACGGATTCTTCTAAAGTTGGTCTTCGTGCCCATTTATTTCAAGAAGCCATCAAAAATGACACTATTGTTCAGAAAACCATTGCTTTTGCTAGCTGAGTGCTAACAAAATCTGAAAAAAATTATTCCGTTACTGAATTAGAAGCTTTAGCTATCGTTTGGGCGTTTAACAAATTCCGTTTCTTTCTTTCTGGTAAGCACGTAAGAGTATACAGTGATCATCGCGCATTACAATTTCTTATGTCTTCAAAATTAAATCATGACAGATTATAACATTGGGCATTGTTTCTGCAAGAATTCCACTGTACAGTAGTCTACTTTCCCGGCAAGTAGAACATTGTTGCTGACACACTGTCACGCGCACCGGCTGGGCTTGAAAAGTAACACAGAAGGTAGCTTTGAGAAAAATTTCAGTATTCTTTACATTCAGAAAGTCGCCTTTGAAAACTTCATCACCACATCATTAAAGGACATTGCTCATGAACAAGATAAAGATCTGATTTGGAAAGACATCAAAAGTAAATGGCATGAAAAGACACACACTCAGATTCGGCATTATTATCTGGTTAGAAACAACATACTCTCAAACGCTGCACTGTTGATGACAAGCTATGGGTACTTATCATTCCAGACGATTTTGTTAATAAGCTCATTTGGTACAGTCATTTCAGCTACGCACATTTTGGTCCACGAAAATGTTATCATATTCTTCGAACGACTTGTTATTTTAACAATATGGAAAAGAGAATTCGAAACGTCTCGCCTATTTGTAAACTTTGTCAAAAGGCTACACCATCTACTATCTCACATCGTGCTCCGTTGTTTCCTATCATTCCTTCTAAATTAAAAGTATTTGCTGCTGTTGATCTCTTGGGACCCCTTGTCTGAACATCGAATGGATTTTCATACGTTCTAGTTGCTGTTGAACTTACTTCAAAATTTGTTTCTTTCACTCCGTTATGTAAAGCCACTGGACGGTCTGTATCCAACGCCTTTATTAAACATTTCTTACGTGAAGTTGGACACGTTAATAAAGTCATTTCAGATAGCGGACCGCAATTCAGGTCTGCTATTTGGTCACGCATGCTTCGGAATCATAAAATCAAACCTGTTTTTATTTCTTTGTACTCACCACATTGTAACCCATCTGAACGGATTATGAAAGAAATCAGCCAGCTTTACAGACTTTGTTGTCACAGAAAGCATCAGCATTGGGACAGATATTTACAGTTAATTCAAAACGTGCTGAATGAAATGCCTCATGACTCCACTGCTTTACCACCTATTCTTGTACTGAAGAATGAAGAACCACCGAACAGAATCAGAGAGCTTGTATCTTTTCCGAATACACGTAAACTTCGACACAAAAACATAATTTATTTGGCTATAAAAAATATAAAATCTGCAGCAGACAAAAGGAGAAAACTACACGGTCAAGCAAATGCAAAAAAATTATATATTGGTCAGAAAGTTCTCATTAAAGCTCATTCATTGTCACATAAGAAGAAAAACTTGAGTCACAAATTCTTTCTGATTTACAATGGACCTTACAGAATCCCACGAATACCACATGATACGTAATTGCATTCAAGTTGAAATTCTGCGTGCTAGGAAGAGTAAAGGATTGCAACACATTTCACATGTAACACCGTTTATTGAGAGATAATCTGCTTTTTAACTTAGTCTTTGCTATAAAACTTTTCACTTCACGTTACTAGTATGCTTTGTCAGACTTAGAAACTGTTAACATGCAACAATGTTTGAAGTTAAATATCCAGTCCAGAACCTAGGGAACTTATTTAGACAAGTAATTACAAATGCATTGCTATAGTGGACAGAGGACACAGTGTTATTGTGTGTGTACATTCTTGCTTGTTAGTTGCACAATTACGTAACAACTAAAGGCTTACATACTTAAAACATATAGCAGTACTGCTAATGAGATTTTACTGCAACATTTTGGTTTACTTGAAAATACATTAAGGATTTAGAGTGCTTTCTGAGAGATACCAGATGACACAATGGTTAGTTTATTTGACACGACAATATCACTATGCTAGTAATGTGTGACACAATTTACATTGCTGCTTTTGTGGTTTATCTGTTTTATATCTGCACAGTTTTTCTGAATTCTTCTGGAAAGTAAAACATGTTTTAGTAGTAACTTTTGTGGTATAGCTACAATGAGACAGCCTTTTCTGAAGCACAACAATGCATTACAGTAAAGTACTTACTTCATCACGGCAATAAACGTAACAGCTACGATATCTATACGCATAGCAATTCACTTTGTTTATTACGAGGTTAGTACATTGACTTCTAAAGAACTTTGCTTCCGCACAGTTTAAGGCTACAGTACACGCATTTGAGTGATTAATTTTGTACTTAAAACATTTATTTTTAAAGATTTTAGAATTACATGCATACAAAGGTTTTCATTGATATATTTCATTCCATTGCTGTAATCTGCAACACCTGAGGGTATAATTAAATTAATCCTCAGGGGGGTACACGCTTACTTTGTGTACCATGTGTTTGGCAAGCACAAGAAGACCGAACTGATATGGTATTTGCTTATACAACTTTACACATCGGTACCATATTTCTCTAACACAGAATTACACAGCTATCTGATTATTTAACAGAGAGACAAACATTTATTTTACTACATCAGTGACACATGTTTACAAAATTACACATTGGATAATTTCACACTTATGAAATTGTATTTTGTCTGCACTGTGTGAACTGTTCATATTTTTTCGGAACCATTGTGATACTATGAGAGCTTTGAATGTCGCATTTGGTAAGGGAGCATGATTTTTTAAGTACGTTTGAGGTAGATGACTTTATTAAAGGTCTTGAAGTTATTGAAAGAAGCAGCGATGATTTTGAGATGTGATTCATATGTTATGATGCTATTATTGCGATGAAGATTGCTGTTGAGGTATGTTTATGATCAATAGGATGATACTACCATATATGAGGAATGTGATTACGTGTTTATATGTATATGAATAATGAGTAGTGGTTAGGGACTCTGATTTGTGGAAAAGGATGTTGGAAACCAAGAATCGTACTTTAAGAATTATGAAATGTGTGTAAATGCCTGAATGTATCACAATGCCACTGAAATTTATTTGGACACTGTTATATTTATAGGATTTTGTTTCTACAGAATTGTAACGCAAATTCTCGACCTGTGAAATTTTTTTATGAGACTGTCACTGTAGCGCAAACTGCTGCCATAATATTTCGGTAAGAAAGCTAAGTAACCTTGTCGTAATGCGTTGTGGGCGCACAGCTGTGCCAATCACCTGAAAATAGAAAGCCATTAGGTGGAGAAAAAAATAAGAGACCACTATCCTCGCTATTGACATTTCTTTGTAGAAAGCATCGCAAATACGACACGCTCCAACTTCAAAACATATGATTACACTGTGGAGCTCTTCATTTATGATATTTACAAAATGCTTAATGAAATGATGAGAAACATTTTACATCGATTGTCTTTCTAGTTGAGAGGTTGCTCATTTTGTTTAATATCTAGTTTGTAGCTGCACTGCAGTATTGATGAAAATAAAATTTAATAGATGTACTAATGTAAATATTTTATGCCTACAGATCCAGTTAAAAATAATTTTATGATCTACTTCCAAAAAAAACTGGGTAACTTGTTTCATAGAGTAAGTCAAGGTGATTTGCCAGGCCTAGTGCTATTAAATTTCACTTTGTATTACTCTGTTAAGCCAGTTTTACTACAGATTTATTTTTCTTGTTTGCTGCACATTGCCTTAAATTAGTTGTAATGTTGCATTTGCTTTGCTAATTTAGATATTCTGCTGATTGCTTTGCCAATTTGCATTTTTTTGTCATTGCTGTTTGTGTTAATTTGTTTTGTGCTGCTGCATTGCCTCGTCCCTTAGTTTATGCATCTGAGCTCAGTAGATTTAAGTTAGCTTTAGAGGGGGTAGAGTATATAAGAAACAAACTATGAAGAATAGGGAAAGACTGCATTGAGAAGTTATATGAAAAAAGTTTGTAAAAAGAAAAGGTACTGTACAATGAAGAATAAGGAAACTGTGTGTCTTGTTATAAGATAATAGATGTACTAATGTAAATATTTTATGCCTACAGATCCAGTTAATAATAATTTTATGATCTACTTCCAAAAAAAAAAAAAACGAGGGACCACAAAAAGACATTTCCCTTCACAGGAATTGCATACATAATTTTTGTCAATGACTGGGTAACTAAAAAAACGAGGGAGCACAAAAATGAATAGAATACAGAAAACATGTAGAGATAGGACTTTTTGGGAATAATGATGAAAGAAGGGAGATCTCCAAGAAGTAAAAAACTTTTTGTTTGCAAAATACTGCAGTAAAACAAACCCTGTCCTATCCTGTTGTGTTATTCCTTTATGTGTTAGTGTACTCTTGTGTATTTGTGTTTTTCCTGTCTTTGTGTTTTTAGCTGATAAGAGTTATGTTGTAGAACTTTTCTAAAAATATGTTATTTACTTTCCAAAGATGTTTAGATATTATTTATTCTGTTTTGTTTTAATGCTCATGTGTGAAGTTGATGTTTCAAAAGTTATTCTGATCGTTTATGTATTTACTTATGTTATAATTCCTGTAAGACTGATGTATATGTTATTTCGATTCTTTTGTAAAGCCCATATTACTACCAATGTTATTTGTATTGTTATGTTCTTTAATGATGTGTATTGTACCTTTGTAATTGTATTCTTATGCTGTAAATTTAAAATTGTAATTGACACTAGTTCATCAAATTAAGTAACTTGTAAGGATACATTTCGCTGCACACGCTTTTGTTGGTCATAGTACATGCAGAATATTCGAGAAAAAAGGGGACTGTTAGCATTTGCACGTGTGTTAATAATTCAGCAAGGGACTGGATAACAGCATTGCTGGTTCTAAGGAAAATTCCTAAAAATTTGTGAGTGCACAAGTGGTGGTTCATGGACTTGCTGTATTGTCCGCAAGACTCTTCAATGGTGACTGTTCACCTGCACAGTCGCAACAGATGGCTGCTGGCCGTCTCTACAAGGACTACACTGGCTGTGCATCTTTGATGGCCCACCAATACCATTATTTCTACAAGGACTGCAGTGGATCTGCACCTCTGGTGGCCCACCAATACCGTAATCTCTACCAGGACTACAGTGGATCTGCTCTGTGGTGACCTACCTACCAATATTCTTCAAAACTCGACTGACTGCTGTGGGTTTGCTCTGTTGTGGCCCATTACCTGTCTGCATGTCAAGAGTCAGCACCGTCTTTCCTTTGGAAGGACAACACTAGTTCTTCAAGACTGCATGGAAATCCACAACTTCCGTGTCCATTTCCTTTTACTGCTCAGACTTTGAAAAAAAAGTGCAATTTTACTGTGATGAATGATTAGGACTGTCTTTATGGACTGCAAATAATTTTAGCTTTTAACCAACATTGTATCGATAAGTGTGTGCATTTGATTTCTTTTTTATTGTAATTATGTAAATTTTTTTCAAATCTGTATTGGCCACTGCCGAAAACAATTTGTAAAATTTTTTGTGAGGAGCATGGGGGCTATGTAAGTAGGCTGTTTAGGTTTGTATGTTGGTAACGCCATGTAGCGCTCTATATGAAAATTACTGGCTGTGCTGTGTGCAGTCTGTGGCTGGTTTGCATTGTGTTTTGCTATTGTAGTGTTGGGCAGCTGTATGTTAACAGCACGAAGCATTGCGTAGTTGGAGATGAGCCGCCAGCAGTGGTGGATGTCGGGAGAGAAATGGCGGAGTTTTGAGAGCGGATGACCTGGACGTGTGTCCATCAGAGACAGTAAATTTGTAAGACTGAGTGTCATGAACTGCTATATATATATTATGACTTTTGAACACTATTAAGGTAAATACATTGTTTGTTCTTTATCACAATCTTAAATTTGCTAACTATGCCTATCAATAGTTAGTGCCTTCAGTAGTTTGAATTATTTAGCTGGCAGTAGTGGCACTCGCTGTATTGCAGTAGTTTGAGTAACGAAGATTTTTGTGAGGTGAGTGATTTGTGAAAGGTATAGGTTATTGTTAGTCAGGGCCATTCTTTTGTAGGGATTATGAAAAGTCAGATTGCGTTGCGCTAAAAATATTGTGTGTCAGTTTAGTGTTGATCAGAATAGGTAAAGAGCGAAATGTCTGAGTGCGTTCAGTTCTGCTGAGCTGTTTGAAAATCAAATAATGTAAGAGGTTTATCAGCACAGCAATTCATTAATTTTTCTAAGGGACGTTTCAGCTTAAGTACGTGTCTACCGTCGCAGTCGTATCTAGACATATCAGGGGTCGCATATCACTCCAACTGAACATGCCCCACACCATTACAGAGCCTCCAGTAGCTTGAACAGTCCTCTGCTGACATGCAGGGTCCATAGATTCATGAGGTTGTCTCCATGTAAGTACACGTTCATCCGCTCGATACAATTAGAAACGAGATTCGTCCAACGAGACAACATTCTTTCTAGTCATCGACAGTCCTATGTCGGTGTTGGTGGGCCTAGGCGAGGTGTAGAGCTTTGAGTCGTGCCGTCATCGAGGCTATAGGAGTGGGCCTTCGGCTCCGAAAGCCCAAATCGATGATGTTTCGTTGAATGGTTCGCACACAGATGAGATAGTGAAGCTCTAAAGCAGGCGTGTATGTTTACTCAGTGCGCTCGCAAATATAGGTGTTTACTCGTGGCAAAACCATTTATTAAGGCAATATTGTAACTTAAATAAGTAAATTAGAATTTATAGTGGTCCATTTATTGAAGGTTTCGCTTTTACTTGTGTAATTCTCGTGAAAAGATAACTGTTCTAAATTGCAAGCCGTTGGCTTGGGTTTGTTTTCCTTATCGACCGCAGTAAGTTATGTGATTATTCAACAATTTCCGGGTAGTGTCTGTGTAGCTTTATTGTGAAGAGTATCGTGCGTTTATAGTTTGCATTCGGTTCGTGTTTTCTGTGTTTCTATACTTCTGTATAGTTAATTTTCCATATTGTGCGGCGACTGGGGTGGCCGAGCGGTTCTAGGTGCTACAATCTGGAACCACGCGACCGCTACGGTCGCAGATTCGAATCCTGCCTCGGACATGGATGTGTGTGATGTCCTTAGGTTAGTTAGGTTTAAGTAGTTCTAAGTTATAGGGGACTGATGTCCTCAGAATTAAGTCCCATAGTGCTCAGCGCCATTTGAACCATATTGTGCAGTAAAGTATTTGTGTTTCTGTTTCCATTAGAGTATTTGTACATAATTCGGTGATAGCGCCTGTTCAAATTTTTCGTTAGAAAATATTTAGACTCGTTTCGCGATTTCCGCCACTATATCCTACGGCAGCAATTAACTTCACGCTGTTTGCATTAGCCTGCTGCTACATTCACCTGACGTCCAGAAGTTCTACTAATTATTAACTGGGGTAGGAGAATTGTTTCTAGCGGAATTTGTATTGTTTAATCTGCCATCATGTGTGAGAAATGTGGATGTTGTCGTAGATTAGTGAACACAAGAGTGAAATGTCGGAATTGTCGGTTGGTGTTTCAGTGGGGTGAATGTAGCGGGGAAGCTGTTATAGTGCCAGATGAGGCTCGCCAATGGAGTTGTAGATTATGTGATTATGTAACCGTGACATGAAAATTGTGGAACAGGTAAAAATGATTTGTGCCCTTCAGGCTGAACTAGAATTGGCGTACTTCGAATTAGACAGGTTGAAGGGGTAAAGATACAATGGGAGCTGGCAACAGGTAACGAGTCGTAGTCAGAAGGAGAAACCCCCAGAAAACACTTTTCAGATTCCAGTGAGCAGTCAGTTTGACTTTTTACCTTACGTAGAAGAGCCTCAGACAGTTTGTGAGCAAAGTAGGGTGCAGCAGACTCGTAGTAACAATGGCAATGCTAGGTCGGAAGTAAAGTCAAGCAGAAAGGAAAGATTCCTGCTATTAGGTAGCAGTCATGGGAGAGGTGTAGGCCAGATGCTACAGGGTAGGTTAGGAGTCTAGTACCAGGTCACAAGCATTGTGAAACCTAGTGCTAATCTTAGCCAGGTTACAGAAAACCTAGGGGCCTTGTGCAAAGATTTTGATGCTGAGGACCATGTTCTTACAGTAGGAGGAGCAGGAAACAGCCTGGCAAGGAATTCGGGCTATAGTACTAGGTGCGACCTGGATGTAACAGGAGCAGCAACAGTTCACATTCGTGTGGGGTTTGTGGATGTTTTGCAGCGCCGTGACCAGCCCTGGGTTAACACGGCTGTCAACCGTTTTAACAGGGAGTTGGGTGGGGGTGGGGTGGGCATTCGTTACTTTTGGCAGAAACTAAATCTCATAGAAAATGTAAGGAGTGCCGCATGCACACACGACAAAAAACCTGTGATTACTGCGGTCAGAGGGACATATTTTTTCCGTTTAGAGTCAGGCTACAGACAGAGAGAATTGAAAGACATTAGAACAGAACAGTGCCATAACGTATGTAGCCAGGTATGTGTGTTTCATCAGAACATTAGCGGATTGAAAAATAAGATAGATGAACTTCTTGTATGCCTAGAAAACGGGGTAAGTTCTGACGGTAAAGATGTTTTGTGTCTCTCTGAACACCATGTAATCGCAGGGATGGAGAAGTTAAATTTAAGTAATTACAGATGAGTGTCTTATTCATGTAGGATCACCATGAAAAACGGAAGAGTTGCTACATAAAAACTGGACACAAAGTGAAAATATTGAAACAAATAGTTTTTGCGTAGATCAGATCTTTGAAGCATGTGCTTGTGAGTTGCTACTGCAATATACTTCTGTAGTAATTGTAACAATTAACAGATCTCCTCAAGGTAACATTCAGTAATTCATGAAAAATCTAGAGGCATTATTGAGCTACATGTCAGACAAAAAGAAGCAGTTAGTGGTGATTTTAATGTAGATTTATTAAAAGATACTGACAGGATATATCAGCTAGAATCTTTGTTTGGTTGTTTCAGTCTGGTATCTGCTGTAAATTTTCTTAATCGTATGCAGCAGGATAGTAGGTCGCTTATTGACTACATTTTCAGACACAGTGCTCAGGCAGAAACAATTAATGTGTACCCAGTTGTTAACGGGCTCAATTATTCAAGAACAGTCTCAATCGCATTTATTATTATTATACCGGCAACCGGTTTCAACCCGACGTAGGGGTCATCTTCTGGGGGTTTACACTGTGAAATTATAGATATCCGTCAGAAAGACTCCGTTATACAACAGCTAAAATTACGTAAATTTAAAATATGTTCCCCAATGGTCGACTGCTGGTGGTGTCACTCTTGTCTACATAACGGCAGGAAACTATGCGGTACTAACCCTTCGTATGGGCTTCAATAGCGTGCTGAGATCACGTGAATGGACGGCAACCCCCCACCGGCGATCAACGGCATTTATTACAGCTTATTATCTGTAATTATTAGTCACCTTGGTTTAACATAAATTTAAGTGACAGTAATAACAGAAAACGGAACCATTCCATTTAAAAAGAGTTACAATTATAGCGTTAATTATAAAATAATAACAATGTTCCGTAGTCAACTCGTAAAATTCGTAAAAGTATATTACATTATCTGCCATAATATAAAGTAAAACAATTTGTGACATACAAAAACTGGTGTCGTCTTCTATTATAATATATCTGTTCGTGCATTTACGTAGAAAACATTTGAGTCAGTTTACTAAAACGGCTAATATGGAAGGACTACAGAGCCCTCTACTCCTTGTGGTGAGGACGCCGTTGCCATGGATTATATAGCGTATATCAGGCGCCCTCTCCTACCTTATTAATTTTACCAAGATCATGTTTGCCTGTAAGAACGTCTGTAATTCCGACCGACCACCAACGGTTATTAGATTTTCATTTACTGCATTATATATTCAATATGGTCATATAACCCTTCCTTTTCTTCATCTATTGACTGTGACGTCGGAAAGTAAATCTGAACTACAGCTGTTGGCGCTTGGTTGCTGTTGATTCAGATAGGAATAGCTTTACAACAACTATTGACCGTAAGCCCCTTTCTGCAGTATATTCTTATTCATGGCGAATCCTACTTTCATTACACTGTTCTCTGCCGCTGTTGATATAACCCAATATTGATCTAACTACGAATTATTACCTTCATTCAATTTCACTTCCCTAATCCTCACTCTATACAGACCTAGCTCTAGCATTTTCCTTTTCTGATTTTCTAGCTTCCCTACAACATTCGGAATTCTGACAATCCAGTCTCCGACACGAAGAATTTTATCCTTTGTTAAGTTATTCATCTATATTCTCATACTCCCCTGTCACTTTACAGTTATCTCCTGGAGATATGGGGGAGAGTAATTCTGATTCTTTGGTTATTTTACGGATCATCATGGCAATTCCAAGCCGTATGTCCTGTGGATACACAAGATGTGTCTTTAAGATTGTGGTTTCGATTGCCTCCTGCATCTTCATGCAGTTCTCGTAATTGATACGAGCATTATGGGCTTTGCCCTCCAGCCAGTTCGTGATTCCGATGCTATAACTCGACAGTTGTACAGAATTTGGCACTATATCCCTCTGGCTATTCAATAATGCTTATCAATCATCGTCAACCGGATAACTGCTTGCAGAGGAGGACCAACGTATTATTGATTTGCTCAATTTGTCAATTTGTGAAGCTCTTTGTTCTGAATAAAATATCCGTTATTTTCTGAAATTCTAATAATGTGTTCTCTGTACAGGTTACCTGAGAGTCCGCGGCCCACCGAACGTTGGCTGGGGTGAGGAAGCACGCTTCTGACGTTTGAGCTAAGTACAGATATTGACATGGTACACACTTACCGTTTATTTTACATTTTATGCGAGTCTTTTGCCCATTTGGGCGTTCTGTATTAATATTGGACCATGCATCTTTAGGCAGTTTGTAGTTTAGTGTGTTCCGAAGAAGGCGTGGTTATCCGCATCGAAACCTAGGTCAACAGCCGGTTTCTATTTGCAATTGAGGCGTATTCTTTATAATCATTAGATTATATCTTGGCTACCAAGTTTGACTGTTATAGCCGCTACGGTCGCAGGTTCGAATCCTGCATCGGGCAAGGATGTGTGTGATGTCCTTAGGTTAGTTAGGTTTAAGTAGTTCTAAGTTCTAGGGGACTGATGATCTCAGATGATAAGTCCCATAGTGCTCAGAGACATCTGAACCATTTTGCCACTGAGCACTTGTTGATTCATCATACGACGAGTTGCTGCTGTAAATCGTTCGAGAAGTGGATCTCCATGCCTTTAGGCAGATAGCCATGAAGATATTGCTCATTGGTTTGTAGACAGGTAAATTTTAACGAGAATGGTTAGAAATATTTGAAGTCTTGAATGTGGCAGCAGTAATTAACTGCAGAATTATGGATACAATGGAAATCATATAGTCAACCAGCTGCACTTCGGAAGTTTATTCAAATCTTAACCTAGACGTCGACAGACACAATGTCTACCTCAGAAGAACAGAAGAACTAATAATACGTTTTGCCTGTTAGTGTTTACGATGCACGTTTACCTTAGATTCCCCATCGATAACTTTTACTACTGACTAAAAAGTATGGCTATTGCATTTGTATGGATCATTTTTTTTTTTTTACTAAGCCCTTTGAGTTTTCGCCTAAGTAAAGGTTTCCATAAACTTTTGACGTACATCTGGTCGGCTGCGTGATTCCCACTGCAGAAACGTTTGAAATGCTACGATGAACAAGTTATTAAACACTTAACTCACGAATACCACGGGAATCACATCGTTTCAGACCAACTAACAAAAATTCTTCTACATCTACATTTATATCTATACTCCGAAAGCCACCTTCTACTGTGTTGCGGGGGGTACTTTCTGTATAACTATCAGTTCTCCCGTCCCTGTTCCAGACGCGAATAGTTTGTGCGAAGAACGATTGCCTGTAAGCTTGGATGTGGGTTCGAATCTTCTAATTTTATCTGCACTGTCATTCCACGAAATATACGTAGGAGGAAACAATATACTTACTGATTTACACGAAAGTACGTTCTCGAAACTTTTACAGTAAATCACAGCGTGATTAAAAGGCATCTCTCCCATCGTGTCCCAATGGAGCTGGTTGATCATCTCTGTGACGCTTTCGTGCTTACTAAATGAACCGGTAACGAAACGTGCTGCTCTTCTTAGGATTTTCTCTATTTCTCCCACCAATCCTGTCTAATACGGATCACTCACTAACGAACGACATTCAAGTATTGCCCCAAAGAGGATTGGATGAAGGACTACATTTCCCAAGAATGCTTCCTCTCAGTCTGGCATCTACGTTCCCTGCGATTAGTTCTACGCAGTCGTTACATTTTAAACATACTCTTGAGTATATGATTTAAGTAACTCCTTCCAGTGATTGGTCAGCAATCGTGTAATCATATAATAGCGCCTTTCTTTCTACGATGTGTGAGAAAAGTAATGAGATTGGCTTTTTATCTACCAAATTTTTAATTCTTTCCAGACAACATATTGTCCCCATCCAAGTACTTCCGTTCGACAGCTATTCACAGGTGGAGCCGGTCCCAGTTTTGGTAGCGGCGGTCAAATTCAGATTCTTTTGAATGCTTACCTGAGTCCCAAAATGATGTCCTTTTCTGACAGTTTCCAGTTTCTGGATATGAAGAAAGAAGAAAGTTACAAGACTCAGATCAGGTGAATGAAGAGATGGTGGGGAGGGGGGCGGGAGGGGGAGAAAGGGGAAGCAGGAATGCCCTTTGAGGAAAACTTCCGTTATGAAAATGGCCGTGAGACGTGGTGCATTGTCATGATGCATCATCCACATATCTGCAAGTCCGGTCACATTGGACTTAGCCGTCTTAAGGATTTTTTTTTGCGGGGGAGAGGGGGGGGGGGGAGTTGGTCATCAGCCCTTTGCCTGGTTTGATGCGGCCTGTCACGAATTCCTCTCCTATGTCAACCTCTTCATTTCGGAGCAGCAACTGCAACCTACATCCTCAATTATTTTCTGAATGTATTCCAATCTCTGTCTTCCTCTACAGTTCTTGCCCTCTACCGCTCCGTCTAGTACTATGGAAGTCATTTCCCGGTGTCTTAACAGATGCCCTATCACCCTGTCCCTTCGCCTTGTCAATGTTTTCCACATATTCCATTCCTCTTCGATTCAGTGCAGATCTTCCTCATTCCTTACCTTATCAGTACACCTAATTTTCAACATAGCCTGTAGCACTACATCTCAAAAGCTTCGATTCTCCTCTGTTCCGGTTTTCCCACAATCCATGTTTCACTACCATACAATGCTGTGCTCCAGACATACATTCTCGGGAATATTTTCCTCGAGTTAAGGCCTATGTAAAAATCTCTTGGCCAGGAATGTCCTTTTTTCCAGTGCTAGTCTGCTTTTGATGTCCTCCTTACTTTGTCCGTAATTTCTTATTTTGCTGCCTAGGCAGCAGAATTCCATAACTTCATCAACTTTGTGACCATCAATCCCGATTTCAGTTTGTCGCTGTTTTTAATTCTACTACTTCTCATTGCCTTGTCTTCCTTCGATTTACTTTCAATCCATGTTCTGTACTCATTAGATTGTTCACCACATTCAGCAGATCAATAATCACTTTCACTAGGTTGGTTCAAATGGCTCTGTGCACTATGGGACTTAACATCTTAGGTCATCAGTCCCATAGAACTTAGAACTACTTAAACCTAACTAACCTAAGGACATCACACACATCCATGCCCGAGGCAGGATTCGAACCTGCAACCGGAGCAGTCGCGCGGTTCAAGACTGTAGCGCCTAGAACCGCTCGGCCACACTGGCCGGCACTTTCACTAGAGATAACAATCTGTAATGTTTCTGCAACCAGCTCCACAGCAGCAGCGGCTAAGTCTAACATGCATAACACTGTTTCTGTGTTGTATGAGTGTCGGTTTCACTGTTATTTAAGTCCTCAACAGATCGATACACGCAAAACTTGAAAAAAAAATTTGGATAAGCTATCTAAGTGAGTATCTGAACAATAATTTTCAAGTGATACAGAATCTGACTTGTGAAGCGGAATTAACTGGCCTAGAGTACATGACACGTTGTCGTCTGTTAGTGCCTCTGTATTTGCACTAAGGTTTTCAGTCACCTCATTAGATGACGGCCTTTTTGCATGTGGTTTACAGCAATGCGCAGCAGAATGTAGCAGCAGCGGTTAAAGCTTATTGTTACTAAGAATGAATTTAATAAAAACGAGTTTTCTTGGGTTCTGTTGTCTATTAAATAACTTTTGAGAAGGAACTTCAATAATTAAGTCTATTTAAAACTTCAGAATTATCAGGAGCAAATATTAATAATGACAGTGACCAACGACATATGTGTCAATAATCACTGAGTGTGCCGGCTGGTGTGGGCTAGCGGTTGTTGCGAGCGGTTCTAGCCGGTTCAGTTTGGAACCATGCTACCACTATAGTCGCAGGTTTGGATCCTGCCTCGGGCATGGATGTGTGTGATGTACTTAGGTTGATGACTGGATGACTAGGGGACTGATGACACCAGATGTTAAGTCCCATAGTGCTCAGAGCCATTTGAGCCATCACTGAGTACCCAATTAACAAATTAATTCAATTTCAAAATGGCATTAACATTTAGTAACCACAGTATATTATTTAGATGTGGAGAATAATTACTATTATTTGGAAGATAAGGAGGCTTCTTTCACTGACTAGCAAATAAGGGTTATTGCAAATTGGGACTAACAATCACGAGTCCAACCCTGCAATTGCTTTTGCACTATGCTTGCGAATTCTACCTTGAATTCCATCTTCAGGGGTAGTGAAGATATCTAAACTTCTCCTGGCCATATAAATGAAATCAGTCCTCGAGTGTGGTATGATCTGCCGTCACCGACGTGAGGGCCGCGTGACACGTCTTCTGTCTCTGAGCTGTCGACCGACATTACTATTGCCGCTCTCTCAGACAGACCGCGTCTAACAACAATGCTAAGAATCGCGCTCCTATGTTTCTCCCTCAGATTGTTATTATCGATATCTGAGTGCTTACAGAATACAAAGTATAGCTTTAAGTCGAATGTAATGTTTTATGTAATGGAGAGTTCTGAGACACTGCTTACAAATGTCATCAGTGATATCCATTCACCTAGAATTTTAATTCCACTCCTTTTATTTCCATCATTGTTTCTTCGACCTTCAGATTGAACAGTAGGGGTGGGGGATGGAGGGGGGATTAGAAGGAGATTACACCCCTGTCATACAACCTTTTTAATCCAAGCACTTCGTTCTTGATCGTCCACTCTTATTACACCCTCTTGAGTCTTATACAAACTGTATATTGCCCATCTATCAGTATAGCTTACCCTACTTTCTTCAGAATTTCGAACATCTTGCACCGTTTTACACTGTCGAAAGCTTTTTGCAAGTCGAAAAATCCTACGAACGCGTCTTGATTTTTCTTTAGTCTTGCTTCCATTATCAACCGCAATGCCAGAATTGCCTCTAGGGTGCCTTTACCTTTTCTAAAGCCAAAATGATCGACATTTAGAACACACTCAAATTTATTTTCCATTCTTCCGTATATTTAACTTGTTAGCAACTTGGATGCATAGCTGTTAAGCAGACTTTGCGGTAATTCTTGCACTTCTCAGCTCTTACAGTCTTCTGTACTGTGTGGATGATATTTTTCCGAAACTCATATGGTATGTCGCCAGACTCACACACTCTACACACCAACATGAAGAGCCGTTTTATTGCCACTTCCACCAAAGATTTTAGAAATTCTGAAGGAATGTTATTAACCCCTTGTGCCTTACTTGATCATAAGTCCTCCAAAGATCTCTTAAATTCTGATTCCAATACTGGATACCCTATCTCTTCTAAATCGACCCCTGATTCT
This sequence comes from Schistocerca serialis cubense, assembly GCF_023864345.2. NCBI lineage: Eukaryota > Metazoa > Arthropoda > Insecta > Orthoptera > Acrididae > Schistocerca > Schistocerca serialis. The sequence continues at coordinate 101,543,618 of NC_064642.1, read as the reverse complement.
TCTTCTATCTTATCAGACAAATCTTCCCCCTCATACAGCCTTCGATGTACTCTTTCCTCCTACCTGCCCTCTTCTCTGCATTTAAAAGTGGAGTTCCCGTTGCGCTCTTTTGCTTTAATGTCACCGAATGTTGTTTTGACTTTCCTATAAGCAGAATCAGTCCTTCTGACAATCACTTCTTTTTCGATTTCTTCACATTTTTCATGCAGCCTTTTCGTCTTAGTTTCCCTGCACCTTGTTTAGTACAGTCCTCAGCAACCTGTATGCCTGTATTTCTGTATTTCTGAATTTCCCTGAACACTTTTCTACTTCCTACTTTTATGGATCAACTGAAATTCTTCTTCTGTTACCCATGGTTTCTTCGCAGTTACCTATTTGGTAGAAATGTTTTTTTTCTAACTTCAAGGATACCTTTTTAAATAAATTGGATGTCCGTTGGTCCTGGGGTAATTGTCTGACGAGACCAAGCACACTTTCAAAGTTTTCCTCGGTTTCTGAAGATCTCTCTCAGCGAGGTTCATCTTCTGCGTGTTCTCGGCCTTCCAAAAATGATTTGTGACAGTGCAAAAACTTATGCTCTAGATAATGAATGTTCCACATAGGTCTGTTTCAACTCTTAAAGAAAAGATCACTCCTGCGGATTCCCCAAGTTTAACACAAAACGTAGTGGCATAACGTTGACCTAAATGCCGGTATCCGATTTTCCTACCACACAACAAAAACACAGCTTATGCTCCAGGGGGAGGGGCCGCGCAATCCGTGACGTGGCGCCTCAAACCATGCGGCCATTCCGCGCGGCTGTACGAGCTTGTTTTAAAATTCGAAAGGAAATAGTTTTTATATGTTTTGTAGTGAGTGAATTGACGCTGACACTTTTTTACAGACTGCAGCTGCTTGTTTAGAACCATCCCCAAGTTCTTTGAAGATTAGGAAAAGGTTATTTCTGTGCAGTTCCAGATTAATATGACGTAGTGTGTAAGAGGCAGAGATGGAAAGAAACCTACTGGCTGAAACCTTACCGGTATTTCAGCCAAGAGTAAGGAGCATTTTCCGGTATTTGTTTGCTCCCGTTTTTTTTCAATTTTTTATTAAAAACCTAAGAAAAAGGGCAAATAAATTTGCCATAAGAACACTGCTAAAATTTTGATTCTCTAAATGAATCTGATTTGAAAATGAATGGTGTTTATTCGTAAAATTCTTATTACTTTGAAATATTTGGTTATTACAGAAAATGTGAAAAGCGATCAGTGCTAGTTCAATGACAGAGCCAGAGATAAAAACTAGCAATAAATACATCAGCTAAGAATCGGTAGAGCACTACAGAGACAAAAAGTACCTGTTGCAGTGTGATGCGGCCTATTAGACGGAACCCGTGTACATCCAGCATGCAAGACTTGCTCGCACTTGATCAGTACGGTAGTTTCTCGCTGTCATCGTCGGAACCAACTGTGTTACGGAATAATACGATCACTGGTTTGGAAGTCTTTTACGAAATATGGTAACAATGAAGTACAATGCCCCATGTGCTTTAAAAGATGAAAACGGGACGAGGCACAACAAACTAGTGACGTCATACAAGGAGAAAACATCCACAACGATCCTTAGAATAGAGGTTAAATTTCATTGATATATATATATATATATATATATATATATATATATATATATATATAAAGTTTTATCTATATGCTGTAGCTTGGAATATTAACTGAAGCCTTAACTTTTTAATTGTTTCACGGAGAAGGCTGATACCATACAAAAGTGATGATGCAGGGAAGTCATCAACTTGGGACATTTCGCAACTATTATTGCTGCGCGCTTCTCCTTCACCTATGCTGGAGGGAATGAGACCGATTTCTGCTGCAGCCTCAACCCCACATCGGCTGTGTTCACCCACTTCCTCACCTTCATTAGTAGTTTTCAATCTATGATTATTACAAGAAGTAATAGCACTAAAACACCGAAAATCGGTTATTACTGAAACTGATTACTTGGAGCGGTTTTAACAGTCAGATTAAACTTGGGACGAAATGAAGCAATGTAACCTAAAACTGGTTGCTTCGGTGAGAACCGCCATTCCTAGTGAATGCCCTATATATCGACTCCACGGCTTGTTCATACACGCCAGTGTGACAATTCACCATGGCTGTTCCACAAATTTCGTTCTGTCCTCTGAAATCAGTTTATGGGCACGGTACATTCCTCCGAGGGACGCTCAGCGAACGTCCCTGTGGCACCTCCGAAAGTTCGTAGGCAGAGTTCGCCCCTGTCTCGCATAATTTTATTCATTAACGGACGACAAGTGATAGCGCAAAGTGGCTGCCTGCTGCCGTGGGCCCCTCCCGCGGAAGGCCCTTCACGAGTCGGTGGTGGGCTGCGCAGCAAGGCGGCAGGTGGCGCGTTTCGCAGCCTAGAGAGCCCTCCATGAATATTTAGCTGCGGGCGGCTGCAGCTTACACAGAGCAAGGTCAGACCGCGCAAACGTCCGATTCTCGGCGGCGCGTTGCGCGGGCCTGCTGTTGTGCCACACGGCATAACGCCAGGCTATGGCAGAGCGGTTATAGCTGTCACAGCGCACACGCTACCGGTGACAAAGGAGAATCGGACCAACATTTCAGTGTAGTACGTAATATTTTTAGAAAGTTCTGGGACTTAATACAAGAACAGGGTTACAACTGTTACGGATTCTGCACCACTTGTTACCTGCGCCAAAGACTGAGACGGCGTGGAGTGTTACAATTATTTATTGAACTTTCTTTACAATTTCTCCCTCGTCGTCGCTGCCCAGCCCTGCGGATCCCTCCGCTGGCTGCTGCTGTGTAGATTCTCCGGCAATGCGCGCGACGCGCGCCGTTCATCGCACTCAGGAGCCTCAGGCCACCAGTGCTCCGCTGAAGCCAGGATGCCCTATGGTTGAGGTGAACTCGTCGACGCTCGGTCGCCCCAGTACAGGCACGCCCAAGGGGCCGCATCGGCGTGAGGTCAGCTGCCGACGCCTGCTGCGCCGGCGGCTGGGAAGCCGTCAGTCGCGATCTAAGAGAGCTCCGCTCATGGACGGACCACGCGCCATGGGGCCGGGTTGCCGTGAAGTCCGGGCGTCAGTCCCCGGCGGCGCCTGTGACCAAGACCGCGCTGCGGTCGGTCCTGCTGGAAGTTCTCACTGTAGTTAGTCAGCCATGGTGCCGACCGCACTTGGGCCGACCTCCAGAGCTGAAGTTGACATCTGGCGGCGAACGGATGAGTCCTGCGAGCTGGAACAGGCTTCTGGAATCGTCACCTACGAAGATTGAACATTCGGACACGGACCAAGTCCGTGCTCTGATGCGAACTGCTTCCTAATGGCTTCTGTGTGTTGCTCCCTGTGCTCCACAATTTACATCCGGCAGGAGGACTTTTTTACCCTCGGTAGTAGCTTTTTGTTATTACTCCAGCAGTATATTGCAGCGTAACTTAGCGTGCTGGCGTCACTTCCCTTACTCAGCACACTCCAGGCTTCGCTCGGCGCTCGGTCTGTGTGTGTCCTTGCGTCAGTCTGTTGGTAGACTGCTGCTGTCAGCAAGGCTATCTGTGCCTGCTTATTTCGCAACACCTCGGTCGCCAGCGTGCCTCTGTTTTGCCATTCTCCACTGCGTGAAGCAGCGCTTACTACATGTGGCCACAACACAACTTTTAAACTATACGAAATAAAACAGTCATAACTTGCGAACGGTTTGCGTTATGACGTCCACACTGTACAGTTGGCCGCAGGGCATGATGGGAATAAGGAGCGCATAGTCTGGTTGAGCACACATTCATTTGATTGCGTTCGTCAATAGGCTAACTTGCTGCATTGAGGTGACTGAGAACCCGCATTTCGGGGTCGAGAAGTCTCTTCACCCTCAACAGGTGACGGTGTAGTGTGCAATGTCCAATCACAGGATAATCGGTGCGATAATCGTTGATTGCACGGAGACTGCCAAACGTTACATGAAGGTTTTGGAAGATGGTTTCATCCCCATTGTCCTCAGAGACCCTGATTTCGACAAGATGTGGTTCATGCAAGGCGGAACGCAACCGCATCGAAGCAGGATAGTGTTTGATGTCCTGGAGGAACAATTCGGGGACCGCATCTTAGGCCTGGGGTACCCAGAGGCCACTGGTATGGGCCTCGGTTGGCCGCCAAATTCTCCGGATCGGAACATTTGCAACTCCTTTTTGTGGGGCTGTATTAAAGACAAGGTGTACAGCAATAGCACCAAAACCGCTACAAAACTGAAAACAGCAATTCAGTATGTCATCGACGGCATCGATGAACTACACTTCCAGTGGGTCATGCACTTCGCTACTCGTCTGCGCCACCTCACCGCTAATGGTGGCAGGAATGTCGAACATGTCATAACCTAAATCAGAATATTTGAGTCACGTTTACACGTTGATTACAGAGTGTGCACGCCGGTGTTTCTCGCTAATTTACGTTGTTTTCCGTATAGGTCAATAATTCTCACCCTGTATTAAGTGCAAGTAAAGATAAATTGGAAAACACTACTTTTGTAGACAGTGAATGAAACACATTTTTAAATATATGGCCGTTTGTTCTTTAAGATATGTCCGAAAGAGCACACACAGTTGTGATCCCACAACGACTATGAATCAATCAAGACACAAAAGAATGATTGATGTTAGTTGCTAGTAAGCACTGATTTAAATCAATGGGGAAAGTTGAAAATTTGTGGCGGACCAGGATTCGCAGTCGGATCTCCGGGATACTAGGCAGAGGCGCTGACGAAAGCGCTAACTGGACATAAAGGCCATCGTAACTCGACGGAATACCGTAGTAGGTAATGCCATTCATTCGTTTGTGTCTTGACTGAATATTACTTTCTGTTATAAATAAAATGGAGAAAGAATTGGGTATTCTACAGCAATAATTAATGTGGTTAACCGGCTCTCGGCACGCAATGCCATCATCAAACAACAGCTTATTACCATCGTCAAAGAGAATACAGTAACAGTGAACACCTTCGGAAAGATACTACAGGCAGTGAATGAGATAGAATACCAGAATAAACGTCATCTGCAATAGAGCAGTTGCATCATACATGCTATTTCAGTTGCCAGGAAATAATTCATATTAAGCATTGAAATGAGCAGTGCGTGTGCGCGTGTTTAGTGTGTGTGTTTGGGCCCGGGAGCGGGTAAGACTAAAATCTAACCATGGTACATCGAAATCTAAATTCGGAACTATTGCAAGTAATAATTAAATTTACGTTTAGATATATAATTACCAAGAATTACACTCATCAGAGCAGTAGTCATACAGGGAGTTCGAAATTACCAATAGAAACTTTTAGGACTTGTGGAGGGGAGTGAGTACATAATACTTTGAATAGGACCCCACTTCCGGGAACGAACCGTTTCCGTGCTCAGGGTAGTCGTGATAGGGAGTTGTTACATCGGATCAGCTGATGTCATTTGACGTCTATCCTACCTCGTTGATGGGCTGTGAGTGTTCGAGCAACATGCCTGAGTACACGTTTGCAGTACACACCGGCATGATCCTTACGGGGAAGCTGATGGTAATGGAAACGCCGCTCGCTGCCTTTATCCACAACGTCTGACTATATAGTATACTGTTCCCGCCCCAAAAACACAACAGCCTCGAGAGAGGGTACCTTCATCGTCAGCAGGCGTGACTCTGGTGCTCCAAGGAGACACCGTACACGAGAACTGGACTTCGGGAAACAGGCAGCTTGCTAATATGCCGCTGTAACAGACGAAGAAATGCAAGATGTGACGAGTCGGAGGTGTTTGTTTTAGCTGCAGTCCACCACGATCCTCATGTCAGATTACGAGGCGTTTGCTGTCAGTCTCACATCTGTGTGGCGTATAGTAAACGGCCACTTGTTTCACCCGTACCGCATGTCACTGACCCAGGAGCTGCATGGGAAAGCTTTCCGTGCGAGAGTTACATTCTGGGAATGGGCCACGCGTAATTTCACGCTGGTGTCTTTACAAGGTGTTATGTTCTCTGATGAGTCCTCGTTCACAAATTATGGTGCAGTGAATCATCATAACGTGCACTACTGGGCCGCAGAAAATCCTCCGTGGGTACGAGGAGACGACCCTCAGCGTAAGTGGTCTATTAATTATGGTGTGGAATCCTTGGGGGTGAAATCATCGGTCCACACTACTTCCCAGGTACACAGACAGGTGAGTTGTATGGCGCGTTTATAGTCCACAGTTTAGGTGGTCTCCTTCAACATGTGTGTCTACACACGACAGACCATATGTGGATGCGGCACGATGGTCATCCAGCCCATCCTGCGCATGGTGTTGTGGAAGAACTAAACAACAGGTTTGCAGGAAGGTAGTTGGAGCGCCATGGTGTCCTCATTCATGGCCCGCAAGGTCGCCCGATTTAACACCATTAGATTTCTTTTTGTCGGATATCTAACGGATCTTGTCACTGACCCAACATCGCCAGATGGTCTAAAACGGCGCATCGAGGACGTATGTCGCTCCGTGACACCGGTGGTGTTACATGTCGTCCGTAAATCCTTTAGAAGGCGCATTACATTGTGCATTCAGGAACATGGACACGTATTTGAACATCTCATTTAAACTTCTCACCGCCAGAACATCCATCACCCACCACACAGCCAAGTATTACCTACAGCGTGTGGTATCTGCCCCGGAAATTTTCAAGGGTTGTAGCTCCAGAACTAAAAGTGATGGGACTTTAATTTAAATTGATGTACACACAGGTGGTGTTACTGAGTCCAGTGCATATTATAAACAGCTGTTGTTCATTTTAAAAAATTGTATGTTTTTGCTATAACTCTTTCGATAATAACACAATAAGCTATGTTCATAGCTCCGCAGACAGTCTAACGTTTCTTATGGTGACCTACCACAATAAATATTTCCGTCACCTATTACTTCGTAACTTACAGAGGCAAACACATTTATTAAAACACCCTGTATATAGCATGTGAGGACAAGCATTGTCTTTTTGAAAAATGGACACACGATACTGTAGCATAGGAGGTAGCACATGCGGACATAGAATGTCCGTGAAACACCCTTGTGCCACATAATTCCCTCAGGCATCACCAGCCCTCACGTGAACTCATACAAGTCGGTTCTCACACCATGACTCAAGGGATAACACAGCAGTGCCTCTCGAAGCACTAGGATAAAAGCATCTCTCCTCAGGTCACCACCATACACGCTGATGGTCACACAGGTAGTGTAGAATCATGATTCAGCAATGAAGATCATGCGACACCTTTCTCAGCAGTTTATGTATTCCGGTCATTGCACCACACCAAGGGCAGTCGTTGTCTCGTGGAGGTAGCGACATCCTACGCAACAGACGGTAATTCCCTTGCCTGCTGCTGCTGGACTCTGCCCATTGGTGAATGATGACACAGGCTGTTGCAGGAAATTCATTACTTGCTCTCAGGTGGCAGGTACAAATGTTAAGGAGTGCTGATGTGCTTGGTGCTGAATACAGTGATCATCACTTGTGATGGTCAGACACAGTCAGTTATATAACAATGGGCACTTAGGCATGGGGTGCATAGGTGTCATTTATCCCCACTGACCCCCCCCTCCCCTATGCATCTGATTCCTCCCCCCCCCCCCCCCCCGGACTTGGATCAAAATTTGATGGGATATTCACGAACAGCCCAGTTGTGTTACAGATTTTTCTCACCCCCTGCTATGATATCACTGTGAAAATTGAGCTGTTAAATTGGCAAGATCCTGAAAATGTTGAAATCAAAGACGGAAATTGAAGACTGATGATCTGGACACTAGGAGAGTCTCCACTGTTGCCAGATTTAAGGTTTTTTCCAGCTACATGATATCAGTAACTAAGAAGGCGATCTTCGCATACTAGGAGAAAAGATGGCGACCTATGTGTACAAGGAAAGTCTGCACTGTTGCCAGACTCCTCGGGATTTTCTCAGCCCTCATTCCAATCACAGCATGTATGAAAAGCTGTTCACAACCTGTCTGTTAGACAATAGCCTGCCTGTCTGACAAAAGATGCTTTTCTTCTGTGAGTCTGAGCCTGTCAGCTATTTTGAGAATACATAAACATATATTTGAATCTATAGGTGTCAACCTGTCTGAACTTGTCTACTGACCTGCTTGCAGTGACAAGGAAAAATACTTAATATTATTCACTCATATAGTACGTATCTGCAGAGACATTTTTCTAGCAGTCGGTTTACTTTTTCAGAGTACAGAATTCAAGACTTCCACTGGGTATTTTGCCCTCTGACATCACACATGCCGTTTGTCCTAAGTAGTAACCAGTTAGTGCCATGTTTAGGATATCCTCGAAGATCATAGTTTGAACAATTGTCACCAAATGCTTAGTGCTGACTGACCTTAAGTTTAAATCCGCGCCGGCCCGTGTGGCCGAGCGGTTGTAGGCGCTACAGTCTGGAAACGCGCGACCGGTACGGTCGCAGGTTCGAATCCTTCCTCGGGCATGGACGTGTGTGATGTCCTTAAGTTAGTTAGGTTCAAGTAGTTCTAAGTTGTAGGGGCCTGATGACCTCACAGTTAAGTCCCGTAGTGCTCAGAGTCATTTGAACCATTTTAAATCCGCTCAGTATGCCGAAACAGCCTCACAGCTCATAGCAGGCAGGTATCCAGGTGTTTAACCAGTCTCAGCCAATGACATCTGCAGCCACTGTGAGCTGGTTGCAAAACAATGTTCAAATGTATGTGAAACCTTGTGGGACTTAACTGCTACGGCCATCAGTCCCTAAGCTTAGACACTACTTAAGCTAAATTATCCTAAGGACAAACACACCCACCCATGTCCCAGGGAGGTCTCGAACCTCCGCCGGGACCAGCCGCAGCTGGTTGCATTCGACTCCACATGGAGTCACACCACAACAGCTGATGACAGCTCAGTGCACATTCTGTCGCTTTAATTGTCTAATGCCAAGTGTGATACAATAGTTCCAGTTTTTGATTCTAGTATGCCGTTTGTGGAATGTCAGATCCCTTAATCGGGCGGGTGGGTTAGAAAATTTAAAAAGGGAAATGGATAGGTTGAAGTTAGATATAGTGGGAATTAGTGATGTTCGATGGCAGGAGGAACAAGACTTTTGGTCAGGTGAATACAGGGTTATAAATACAAAATCAAATAGGGGTAATGCTGGAGTAGGTTTAATAATGAATAAAAAAGTAGGAGTATGGGTAAGCTACTACAAACACCATAGTGAACACATTGTTGTGGCCTAAACAGACACGAAGCCCACGCCTACTACAGTAGTACAAGTTTATATCCCAAATAGCTCTGCACATGACGAAGAAATTGATGAAATGTATGATGAGATAAAAGAAATTATTCAGGTTGTGAAGGGAGACGAAAATTTAATAGTCATGGGTGACTGGAATTCGAGAGTAGAAAAAGGGAGAGAAGGGAACATCATAGGTGAATATGGATTAGAGCTAAGAAATGAAAGAGTAGAATTTTGCTCAGAGAATAAATTAATCGTAGCTAACACTTGGTTCAAGAATCATGAAAGAAAGTTGTATACATGGAAGAACCCTGGAGATACTAAAAGGTATCAGATAGATAATATAATTGTAAGACAGAGATTTAGGAACCAGGTTTTAAATTGTAAGACATTTCCAGGGCCAGATGTGGACCCTGACAACAATCTAGTGGTTACGAACTGTAGATTAAAACTGCAGAAACTGCAAAAAGGTGGGACTTTAAGGAAATGGGACCTGGATAAACTGAAAGAACCAGAGGTTGTACAGAGTTTCAGGGAGAGCACAAGGGACCAATTGACAGGAATGGGGGAAAGAAATACAGTGGAAGAGGAATGGGTAGCTTTGAGGGATGAAATAGTGAAGGCAGCAGAGGATCAAGTAGGTAAAAAGACGAGGGCTAGTAGAAACCCTTGGGTAACAGAAGAAATATTGAACTTATTTAATGAAAGGAGAAAATATAAAAATGCAGTAAATGAAGCAGGCAAAAAGGAATACAAAAGTCTCAAAACTGAGATCGACAGGATGTGCAAAATGGCTAAGCAGGGATGGCTAGAAGACAAATGTAAGGATGTAGAGACTTATCTCACTAGGGGTAAGATAGATACCGCCTACAGGAACGTTAAAGAGACCTTTGGAGAGAAGAGAGCCACTTGTATGAATATCAAGAGCTCCAATGGAAATCAAGTACTAAGCAAAGAAGGGAAAGGAGACAGGTGGAAGGAGTATATAGAGGGTCTATAAAAGAGCGATGTACTTTAGGACAATATTATGGAAATGGAAGAGGATGTAGATTAAGATGAAATGGGAGATATGGTACTGCCTGAAGAGTTTGACAGAGCACTGAAAGACCTGAGTCGAAACAAGGCCCTGGGAGTAGACCACATCCCATTAAAACTACTGACAGCCTTCGGAGAGCCAGTCCTGACAAAACTCCACCATCAGGTGAGCAAGATGTATGAGACTGGCGAAATACCCTCAGACTTCAAGAAGAATATAATAATTCTAATCCCAAAGAAAGCAGGTGTTGAAAGATGTGAAAATTACCGAACTATCAGTTTAATAAGGCACAGCTGCGGGATACTAACGCGAATTCTTTACAGTCGAATGGAAAAACTGATAGAAGTCGACCTTGGGGAAGATCAGTTTGGATTCCGTAGAAATGTTGGAACACGTGAGGCAATACTGACCCTACGACGTGTCTTAGATGAAAGATTAATGAAAAGCAAACATAGGTTTCTAGCATTTGTAGACTTAGAGAAAGCTTTTGACAATGTTGACTTGAATATTCTCTTTCAAATTCTGAAGGTGGCATGAACAAAATACAGGGAACGAAAGGCTATTTATAATTCGTACAGAAACCAGATGGTAGTTATAAGAGTCGACGGGTATGAAAGGGAAGCAGTGGTTGGGAAGGGAATAAGACGTTGTAGCCTATCCCCGATGTTATTCAATCTGTATATTGAGCAAGCAAGAAAGGAAACAAAAGAAGTGTTCGGAGCAGGTATTAAAATCCATGGAGAAGATATAAAAACTGTGAGGTTCGCCGATGACATTGTAATTCTGTCAGAGACAGCAAAGGATCAGGAAGAGCAGTCGAACGGTAGGGTCAGTGGCTTGATAGGAGGGTATAAGATGAACACCAACAAAAGAAAAACGAGGATAATGGAATGTAGTCGAATTAAGTTGGGTGATGGTGAGGGAATTAGATTAGGCAATGAGACATTTAAAGTAGCAAAGGATTTTTACTACTTGGGGAGCAAAATAACTGATGATAGTCGAAGTAGAGAGGATATAAAATGTAGACTGGCAATGGCAAGGAAAGCGTTTCTGAAGAAGAGAAATTTGTTAACATCGAGTATAGATTTAAGTGTCAGGAAGTCGTTTCTGAAAGTATTTGTACGGAGTGTAGCCATGTATGGATGTGAAACGTGGACGATAAATAGTTTAGACAAGAAGAGAATAGAAGCTTTCGAAATGTGGTGCTACAGAAGAATGCTGAAGATTAGATGGGTAGATCACATAACTAATGAGGAGGTACTGAATAGACATGTTCTGAGACATCATGAGATCACCAATTTAGTATTGGAGGGCAGCGTGGAGGGTAAAAATCGTAGAGGGAGACCAAGAGATGAATACACTAAGCAAATTCAGAAGGATGTAGGTTGCAGTAGGTACTGGTAGATGAAGAAGCTTGCACAGGATAGAGTAGCATGGTGAGCTGCATCAAACCAGTCTCAGGACAAGACCACAACAACAACATGCTGTTTGTAATGACGATGTGGCCACATTCCAATGTGAATGAAGCTAAATTCAGGGGGGGGGGGGGGGGGGATTTTGAAGAATCACCTAATTACGAAGTATACGATGACCTACATATACATTCCACAGAAAAATACAAAATACTCATAGAAGTCTATTCATCACCCTGAGGGAAGATTTGTGCAATAGCTCAGGACACAAATCAGTAAAAAAATTAGGTTCAGATATGACACTTCTAAAATTCACTGTGTCCTATTTCTGTTCCAAGCTTATGGATTGTTTTTTTACTGCAATACACTCTGATGTGATGGTACGATACGGCGCTGCACATGGATACAGTGCCCATAGTAAAATACAGAGTAGGGCAAAGCAGTACCCAGTGCACGACCCATGTTAGGAAACGTGCTGTGTGGTTCTCTGCATGCAGTTGCCAGATTTTGCAATGTGCAGCTTTGCACCTAGGCGCAATGCCCAACATGGCATGCAACAGGGCAGTGACACTTGTGTGGCCACCAACCCTCCCTCCTACAAAGCATCTTTCATGGTTCATCAGCACATACTTTAATTTTTGAGGAACTACACTCCATATACATTTTGTCGCTTCTAATAATGAACTATTAAGTCGAACAAACACTGAACAATGTATTAACTACTATGTTTCCGCCTAACATAGTGATAAGATTTGCAAATGTATGACAATGGAAGTAGGACTATGCGTTTCATATGCTGCAAATTGTCTGTCCTGTCAACATAGCAACAACTTGTACTGTAAAGTCCCTGTCTGGGTCTAGTCTGATGGGTTTACACACATTAAGTAGTGGATGTTTGGTGTTGCCAGTTTTGAGGGGTTCTCTAGCTACAGCTATGTAACATTTACATATACTGAAAAGCATTTGATACAATTTCTGAATTAACGTGAAGCAATTTGATACACTTTTATTATAACACCGAATTATATTTAAAACAACCGTCAAGTCTGTATCACTCCCTAACATTGCAACAACTGAACTGTCTTGTTACACTTCGCATCAAAATATGCTTTCTTTCGTTCATGTAACAATTACTTGACTGTAATGCCATGACCCTTCATATCAAGAACTAATCTATTCGTTAGGTATTTATCTGGCGCATCAACCGTTGTTTACTTGAACTTGACCGACAGCTCTTCCACATGCTCCCATTTGCAGGTAATTGTTTCTGGTTCCTCCTTGAGAGATAGTCTGAGTCCAGACATATCCCTCAACGAGGAACTATGGATGGGAGCTTCTTTATTTAGATTACTCAACATGTCGATTATTCTGGTTGTCATTTGTACTTTAGTAATATTAAGTACCTATTTTATTCAACATGTGTGAGGTTTTTGTTGAAATGAGACACAGTTTAGAGATACAAGAGTTCTTTTAACTCCCCTTTTTCTAAAAATCTGGTCTGACATTGTGAGGTATCCAGATAAGTACAAAGACGCATATTATTCTCTAACAATGCCAAAGAGTGAACTTGCTGATGCATCATACAGTGTGTACTGTACTGTAGCACAACATGCATCGACATTAGTAACACATACTGCATACAATGTTTTCTGACTGGTAAGCTTTGTAAGTACGTGCCATACATTTACAAACAATCCATACACATACTCCCACAACTGAAGATGCTTATACAATGCACACTGGACGACTCAGTTAGCACACATTAACTTTCTGCATCTAGGTGGCTTAAAGTGAGAGTTCTGTGTGATACACTCATTGTTGTACACTTTTTCTGTTGTTGGGGGCCCCAACATGTATCGTAGGACATTCCAGTAACATTACAGGATTTTGAGTGCTGAATGCTGTAGTTATTTGTGTTGAATTGTGACATAATTCTTATCATTCATAGAATGAAGGCACCACTTTAGCGTCAATAAGTAATGGAATTTCAATAATTATTAGTCTGAACTAATGAACTGAGTACAAATATATGGTCACTTACAGTCAGCTTGTACTTTGTACAGAAAAGCACCATACTTGTAGGAGCATTAAGCCATGGTAATGACTCGATGGTTGGTGAGACATGGTGATAGGGAAAACTCCAAGTCTGGATACAGTTTTGCATGCTGACTTCATACCTGCTCCACGCTGGTGGTTAGAAACTCAGTGCTTATGTTGAATACATTGGAAACTTGAATTGTGGAAACGATTCTGTGTCTTGTTTTAATGTACCAGGCACTGCATCATGAAGTCGTTTGTGTGTTGACCTGATTTCAGCTGCTGCTCATATGTAGCAGACACTGCATCATCTACATCAGGGATCTGTTGTGCTGAGACAGCACATGTGCACAAATACAGAAGTAACAAAAGTAACAATAAACATTGAGAGAGAGAGGCATAATTCATTCCTTGCAATCAACTGTGCATGCTAGATTTATCTGTCTGGAGGTCACAGATCTCTGATGATGCCTCGTAATTATCAGCCTTTCACTAGTGTATAATGTACATGTCTGCCGAGTTCACCAATGCTTGGATGCTGAGGATAGCAATGAGAGTAGACGACTACAGTGCCTCAGGAATTGGAACAATTGTTCTGGACAGACGACACTACAGGCTGTGCAGGTATCCCTGTGTCCATCATCATGGGTCGTCATCTTGGATCACAAACTTGAATTCCAGAGGTAGAAATATGTGGACTTCATCAGTGCCCTCAGGATCTCTATCTTGGATCGCTCACCATGCAGGATGTGCTAAGATCATCTTGTTTATGGTTTGAGGACAATCTCCTACAGTTTGATTGTAATTTGTTTTAGTATAGAGGTATGTATATTCGTGGTTAATACGGAATACTGTAAGTCCAAACTTTGTTTGAAATATTTCAGTGAGGCTTTCATAAAATTAAACTTCTCACAACTTTCGCTAAATTGCATCTAAAATGATATCAAATTTCCGTCACACCCAAGCTCACCTCCAGCGAAAATAAATGTTAATTAAAGAATATACTAGGAATCTACCGCTTTGCTTCACTAAATTCACCATGGGACCTACTGTTTGAATCATTGGACTGAATGTAATACAATGACAACTAGCACTCTACCATGTGATTCACGTTGACCACACATCTTTCAGAACTACTACAGCGCATCCTCCTGCACGATCATTCTTATTACTGATGACGATATATCACTCAATCGTGCTATAGCAGTTTGACGAGCACTCACATTGATGTCTTAGTCATCAAATTCATCTGATCTGAACACATTTGGAATGCAATTTAACATCAGTCCTCCACTTGTAACTTACAGCAGTAGTGTGTAATCGTATGATAACTTATGTTTCAAGATAAAAGCGCTGTGAAAACATTCATTTACATGTTCGAGCTGGTAGCAGTCATAAGATTTCATGTGGAATGTAATATAAATCGTAGCAGTAGATCTCCTTTTCATGGGAAACGGCAAAACGTGGTCTACAAGTAGAATTCAAGCCTGTTGATGAAGGTATCACACCTGCATTCATCAGAAATCATCCAGAAATCTGTGAAAACTGTCGGTGTCTGATTCTGTCCTTTGTGTATACTCAGATATGAGACATATGCAGCCCAGTATAACAAACTGTGCTCTGTTTTTCAGCGGATTCGTGCTACATTGGTTCGAGGATGTAATGCACACATTACTGTAACTATAGGGGTAGCATGGCGCTGTAAGTGCTGTTCAGTCACCTTACGACATATATAACGGTAGTATGTAGATTTAGTAATTGTTCTAGTATTGTCTAAAGGCCACTTACAACACTCACGATTTCTATTCTCGCAATTACATTTAGTACTTCAGATGTTATTCTAGTTCGGTAATTGAAGTACTCAAACACAACTACCTCTTTAACAACCGCTAGTGACCTCAGATGCCGTGTAATGGATAAAGCTCAATGAAATGTGAAGTTATCGTATTGTCTTGGTTACAGCTTTTCTATTTCGTCAAACTACTTCTTGCAAGTAATAATATTGAAAACACGGTCGCCAGCCCAAATAACGAACCGGTTGACATTATTCAATAAATTCACCAAATTTGGTCTTTAGTATATTTTGGTTCTTATTAAAACTTTTCTCTTTTAATAATTTCTATCACTGAAGGAACAGGCTAATGCTCGTATATAGCTGAATAATGACTGCTTTCAGAATAGGTCAACGCACACAGTTAGAAAGTTTTGGTCCCTGAAAACTACGCCAGAACGACAATAATGCCTACTTACGTTTCTGAAGGTAAGATCAGCAACATTGCCTCTGAATACATGTATTATACACAAGAAATATTTTTACGATAATTTTGCAAGTATCGAAATGAATGCATAAGGTTTTATACTTAGTTGTTCTCAGGTTTATTGAAATAGTTATTTTACGTAATTTCTTTGACAGAAGGTCCCAATAACCAAGTTCACACACCAGGTATAATTGTTATTTACTTTACGTACTTTCAATGCAATCTACAATTCTCCACATTTACTTTAATTTCTGCACTTGAGTGATAATTTAAATTTACTTTGAAAGAAAACACTCAGTTGCGCAATATTGTTTCACACCAATGGATCCTCAGTTTCTTCCTCTTTAGTATAGGAAAGAAACCCTACTTGGAACACTTTAGGTTAAATGAGTAGTTCTGCGTAAAAAAATACATTTAAATGATTATTGAATAAAACACACAGAACTTATCAACAGAGCTAATATGCAGACGTATGGACGCTTAATTTCAGTATTTCCAGTGTGAGCATAATTGCTAAAGCTTTAGGTGCTTTGAAGGCGCGTACCGTTTTTTAGCGACGGAGACTATTTCTTGTCTTCGTGGCGCCGAATTAAGTATCTTATACCAACGCAAATATGAGTTTGGCTTTCCCAGGGATCTGCGTCAGTCTAAGTAACGGATGCCTTAGACCATTTCACATCCAGGAACCAACACTTGTTGCAAATGTAATTTTATATCTCCTCTAAAGCTTGCAATTTTGTACCTTAGCACTTCCGCTTCACTCACATCTATTAAGCAGTTAAACTTTTCCTTTGTTTACACAATACTGCGGAGAACAGTGCGCGTCAGCTTTCATCACCGGCCTCCACAGTGTCTTGCGCCTGTCTGACCCGCTCCGTTTCTCCCCTCTCCTACATGTTTCCGCTGGCAGCAAAAAATATCCAACTTTTCCGGCCTTCCAGGACGTCTGTAGATCCCTACTGGTTTCCACCTGTATTTAACTTTAGCCCTAAGCTGGCGTTGACTTCACTTTACAAACAATTAGATAAATAAAAGATACCTATTTTTACTTACATAACATTATAAACATTTGTTAATTACATATAAACATTAAACTTCACATCGTCTAAGAATATTGTCTTCTACAGACACTCTTATACACTACATCGTAACATTCACGAGATAAATTTTAGCTACAGTGTGACGAGAGGAAATTATGCCTCTAACAGTTATAAACATTATCTATTCGACAGACCAAAAAAACAGTGAAAACGATGATAAATATTAACTATTTATATAATATTTTATGATGTAATGGGACATATCGATATGTATCATACAAAGATAATGATAACTGTAAATTTTTTTTGTGATCTGCGTTTGTCTTCTTTCGTTTTTACCTTTTGTTAGATGGCTTTTGTAGGTTGCGGCCGCCTATCAAACTGAGGTCTGTTAAGAAATTATAATTATTTGTTGATTATTACTTGAGAAAAAGTTCATTATTATTATAAATATGAGTGAATAATTATTTGTAACTTAATTCCTCTCTCAGTAAGCATTATCTGTGTTAATTATTTCTTTCCACTGCAAGGAGAGCAGCCATTGATGATAACGATTTGTATCGCGCTTTTTTGTCTATGTTTTCCTTAGAAAAAAATTAAATGTTTGCTTGATGAAGTCCAAATAGTGCACAATACGAAAGTAAAGTTTAATAAGCATTTCAAATACCTATCCTATTTGCTCTAACAATAGAAAGTCTCTATCAATTGTCCGCTGCCATCTTAACAATTATCTCAGCGGCAAATTCAAATTACGCAACTCTGCAGACATAAATGCCGAAGGTAATAAAAATGTGTAAAAATAACTGTGTACCGGTGGTTCCGAACTCATTTTAACGAAAATAATTCGAATCAGATTGGTTCTTTAAACACAGTGCTCGTAGAACGATCCTTATAACAAATTTTTCTAGCTGGTGTATGGAGCCGAAATTAATTACGGACGAGTTGCGAAGAATATTGTTTCAGGTAACGTACGTCAGTGTTGTGGGCGGCTTATATTCGGTGGTTGTAATGTTCATTTTTCTGAAGATAACTTTCCACCATAATCAATAGTTGTATAGAATCTGTTGTATGAACTGTGATTTAGTGACACTTCCACAACTTACAGACAACAATTTAACACAACGTTAATTTGGAATTCTTTGGCAACTTGACCAAATCTTTAGCCGGTAGAAAAATTATTTAGTAATCACTCAATGTAATGAAATAAGATTATAATTTTCACTTACAAATTAATTAAATGCCAAACCACTGAATAATGTGGGGCCGCCAATGCGTATTTATTCATTCTAATACTTGAAATTGTGATCTATTTCAGGTACAGGGTACCAAAAGAAACTATTAATCACTGCATATTGACTTGTTTGTTGTTTATTGACATCTTCCTATCAAACTGCTGTACGAATCTGTATCTTCGCTGGTGCGAGACACAAGAGTAACTTCATACAAGCGGTGCAGTCCACCACCTTTACACCGGTAGCAACAATTGATCAGTACCTGCAGCGATAAGTAGTAATAACTGAATATTCTGGCCTCGAGAATATTATTTTTAAGTGTTATTTGTGTATATGTGTTAGTTATAAGATTATTTTGTGTCAATTGGTGCTTGTCAGTGATTTACATATTTGTTGTGCTATATTGGTGACAGAATGGTTAAACAAAAGAAACAAAATAAACCGAATGAGCATACTGATGCAGAGATGACATCAGAGTCTCAGGTAAAACAATCTGCCCATATTTCTGTCGAATTATTAGAAAATTTAATTATGAATGATAATTTAGTAACTGATGTCCCGAGTGATAGCAAAACTAAGGAGTTGCCAAAACAAACTGACACTCCTGCATTCAACCAGTTAGGAATTAATGACAATATTTCTTCTGGGCAAGGAGCAGAAGTTAGCAATGCTCAAGCTATGTCCATACAGGATATGCTAACAGGATTATTTGAAAATTTTACTATTAAAGAACAGGAGCGTGAAAAACAATGCGAATTTAAAGAGCAGGAGCGTGAAAGACAACTTCAGCAGAAAAAGGAAAAACGTAGACAGGAAAAACTTATAGAAAAACAGCAACAGGAGCTCAGGGACCAAGAAAAGGAAAAGAAATTTATGGAAATTATAAACAATATTTTTCTGGAAAGAGTTAAAGAAATTGTCCGTAGGATAAATCAAGTGTTGGTCGATCGTGATAATGCTATGAATATCAATTTCGAGCAGGAGATCGATGCAATAAAAACCACTATTGAACCGTTAACAAACATTCCAGTTCAGGTCAATAGCCTTCAAACTGAAATAGATAGACTAGAGAACCAATTGAAAGCTTTGGCTACCGCTGTGGATACAATGCAGGAGGACATTTCCTCGGAAATCCGGAAGCAAGTCCCAACAGAAGTAGCCAGGGTGCTGAGCTCTGAAATTCAAAACTTTGAAAATCTGACAGTATGCATTAATGACCAAACTCGTACTGACAGGCAAAAGATCGCATATAATCTAACGGCGAATTTTAATG
Organism: Schistocerca serialis cubense; assembly: GCF_023864345.2. Taxonomy (NCBI): domain Eukaryota; kingdom Metazoa; phylum Arthropoda; class Insecta; order Orthoptera; family Acrididae; genus Schistocerca; species Schistocerca serialis. The sequence goes on along the minus strand of NC_064642.1, from coordinate 101,524,085 downwards.
CACCACAAGGAAGACCAAGTTTTGGTAATAACCGATATTACCAGAGCAATATGTGACACCAAGGAACAATAATAGTGGAATAGAACGTACTTGTAATAAAGTAACCACACCACCTGCGAATGATAGCAATTCCTTGCACTTAACTACTTCAATGCATGAAGGAAGCCAGATTAAGCATAGACAGTTTCAAATATTTACCGAGGAAAGCAAGAAAAACATACATCCAGTAGTTTTCATACGAAACTTCAAAAGTGTTCTTCCAAAATCATGGTCAGAAGAACACGAAATACAGTTTGTGGTTTCACATATTTCTGGTGATGCGTCGCTCTGGGCATTAAATGCAGCAGAAACTTGCAAGACTTTCCACGACTTTGAGAAGGCGTTCCTTGATCATTTCTGGTCAGCGTCTACTCAAGAGCGACTCCGTGAAGTTGTTTACAATGCGGAAATGTACAATCCGGTCAGGTTACTTCAGGAAGTACTTTGAAAAATATATTAACATGACCCGGTACTGGGATGAGTCAGTAACCACCAGAGACTTATTGCGAGTGTTAAAAGCTAGATTACCCATACATATTAGAGAAAAATTATATAATGTTACAGACACCGATCTGAAAGAATTTCTGTCTGTAATTGATTCTCTGGATTTAGTGCAAGAAGACGCCAGAAAAAATTCTGACGTTATCAGCAATAATAATAATCCTAATAGAAAAAATTAATGGAATGGAAATAATGGAAATAGGGGCGAAGGTAGTCCAAAGAAAAATAAAAGTATAGCTTATAGTAACGGAAAATACAATAACAATAATAATAGTAGTGGGAATCCATACAACCAAAACTTTGGTTATCTTAATAATAATAATAACAGTAATTATCAAAGGGCCGAAGAACACCAACAACCGAATGGTGATCAGAGGCAGTACCACAATGAAAACCCAAACAATAACGATGTTGTTGTTGTTGTTGTGGTCTTCAGTCCTGAGACTGGTTGGATGCAGCTCTCCATGCTACTCTATCCTGTGCAAGCTTCTTCATCTCCCAGTACCTACTGCAACCTACATCCTTCTGAACCTGCTTAGTGTATTCATCTCTTGGTCTCCCCCTACGATTTTTACCCTCCACACTGCCCTCCAATACTAAATTGGTGATCCCTTGATGCCTCAGAACATGACTTACCAACCGATCCCTTCTACTGGTCAAGTTGTGCCACAAGCTTCTCTTCTCTCCAATCCTATTAAATACTTCCTCATTAGTTACGTTATCTACCCATCTAATCTTCAGCATTCTTCTGTAGCACCACATTTCGAAAGCTTCTATTCTCTTCTTGTCCAAACTATTTACCGTCCATGTTTCACTTCCATACATGGCTACACTCCATACAAATACTTTCAGAAATGACTTCCTGACACTTAAATCTATACTCGAAGTTAGCAAATTTCTCTTCTTCAGAAACGCTTTCCTTGCCATTGCCAATCTACATTTCATATCCTTTCTACTTCGACCATCATCAGTTATTTTGCTCCCCAAATAGCAAAACTCCTTTACTATTTTAGGTGTCTCATTTCCTAATCTAATACCCTCAACATCACCCGACTTAATTCGACTACATTCCATTATCCTCGTTTTGCTTTTGTTGATGTTCATCTTATATCCTCTCTTCAAGACACTGTCCATTCCGTTCAACTGCTCTTCCAAGTCCTTTGCTGTCTATGACAGAATTACAGTGTCATCGGCGAACCTCAAAGATTTTATTTCTTCCCCATGGATTTTAATACCTACTCCGAATTTTTCTTTTGTTTCCTTGCTCAATATACAGATTGAATAACACCGGGGAGAGGCTACAACCCTGTCTTACTCCCTTCCCAACCACTGCTTCCCTTTCATGACCCTCGACTCTTATAACTGCCATCTGGTTTCTGTACATATTGTAAATAGCCTTTCGCTCCCTGTATTTCACCCCTGCCACCTTTAGAATTTGAAAGAGAGTATTCCAATGAACATTATCAAAAGCTTTCTCTAAGTCTACAAATGCTAGAAACGTAGGTTTGCCTTTCCTTAATCTTTCTTCTAAGATAAGTCGTTAGGTCAGTATTGCCTCACGTGTTCCAGTATTTCTACGGAATCCAAACTGATCTTCCCCGAGGTCGGCTTCTACTAGTTTTTCCATTCGTCTGTAAAGAATTGGTGTTAGTATTTTGCAGCTGTGGCTTATTAAACCGATTGTGCGGTAATTTTCACATCTGTCAACACCTGCTTTCTTTGGGATTGGTATTATTATATTCTTCTTGAAGTCTGAGGGTATTTCGCCTGTTTCATACATCTTGCTCACCAGATGGTAGAGTTTTGTCAGGACTGGCTCTCCCAAGCCTGTCAGTAGTTTTAATGGGATGTTGTCTACTCCCGGGGCCTTGTTTGGACTCAGGTCTTTCAGTGCTCTGTCAAACTCTTCACGCAGTATCGTATCTCCCATTTCATCTTCATCTACATCCTCTTTCATTTCCATAATATTGTCCTCAAGTACATCGCCCTTGTATAGACGCTCTATATACTCCTTCCACCTTTCTGCTTTCCCTTCTTTGCTTAGAACTGGGTTTCCATCTGAACTCTTGATGTTCATACAAGTGGTTCTCTTATCTCCAAAGGTCTCTTTAATTTTTCTGTAGGGAGTATCAATCTTATTCCTAGTGAGATAAGCCTCTACATCCTTACATTTGTCCTCTAGCCATCCCTGCTTAGCCATTTTGCACTTCTGTCGATCTCGTTTTTGAGACGTTTGTATTCCTTTTTGCCTGCTTCATTTACTGCATTTTTATATTTTCTCCTTTCATCAATTAAATTTAATATTTCTTCTGTTATCCAAGGATTTCTACTAGCCCTCGTCTTTTTACCTACTTGATCCTCTGCTGCCTTCACTATTTCATCCCTCAAAGCTACCCATTCTTCTTCTATTGTATTTCTTTCCCCCATTCCTGTCAATTGTTCCCTTATGCTCTCCCTGAAACTCTGTACAACTTCTGGTTCCTTCAGTTTATCCAGGTCCCATCTCCTTAAAGTCCCACCTTTTTGCAGTTTCTTCAGTTTTAATCTACAGGTCATAACCAATACATTGTGGTCAGAGTCCACATCTGCCCCTGGAAATGTCTTACAATTTGAAACCTGGTTCCTAAATCTCTGTCTTACTATTATATAATCTATCTGATACCTTTTAGTATCTGCAGGGATCTTCCATGTATACAACCTTCTATCATGATTCTTAAACCAAGTGTTAGCTATGATTAAGTTGTGCTCTGCGCAAAATTCTACCTGGCGGCTTCCTCTTTCATTTCTTAGCCCCAATCCATATTCACCTACTATGTTTCCTTCTCTCCCTTTTCCTACACTCGAATTCCAGTCACCCATGACTATTAAATTTTCGTCTCCCTTCACTATCTGAATAATTTCTTTTATTTCATCATACATTTCTTCAATTTCTTCGTCATCTGCAGAGCTAGTTGGCATATAAACTTGTACTACTGTAGTAGGTGTGGGCTTCGTATCTATCTTGGCCACAATAATGCGTTCACTATGCTGTTTGTAGTAGCTTACCCGCATTCCTGTTTTCCTATTCATTATTAAACCTACTCCTGCATTACCCCTATTTGACTTTGTGTTTATAACCCTGTAGTCACCTGACCAGAAGTCTTGTTCCTCCTGCAACCGAACTCACTAATTCACACTATATCTATCTTTAACCTATCCATTTCCCTTTTTAAATTTTCTAACCTACCTGCCCGATTAAGGGATCTGACATTCCACGCTCCGATCCGTAGAACGCCAGTTTTCTGTCTCCTGATAACGACATCCTGTTGAGTAGTCCCCGCCCGGAGATCCGAATGGGGGACTATTTTACCTCCGGAATATTTTACCCAAGAGGACGCCATCATCATTTAATCATACAGCAAAACTGCATGCCCTCGGGAAAAATTACGGCCGTAGTTTCCCCTTCCTTTCAGCCGTTCGCAGTACCAGCACAGCAAGGCCGTTTTGGTTATTGTTACAAGGCCAAATCAGTCAATCATCCAGACTGTTGCCCTTGCAACTACTGAAAAGGCTGCTGCCCCTCTTCAAGAACCACATGTTTGTCTGGCCTCTCAACGGATACCCCTCCGTTGAGGTTGCACCTACGGTACGGCTATCAGTATCGCTGAGGCACGCAAGCCTCCCCACCAACGGCAAGGTCCATGGTTCGTGGGGGGACAACAACGACAGCAACCGAAAAAGACGAAATGACAACAGGTCAGACAGTCCATATAAAGACAAGCCTAAAAATATGAGGGTTGTCAGTGAATATTAGCGACAGCCAGGGCCAATCATTGGCAGCCGCAGCAAAGTTCTATCAATTCAGGTCAGCCAATAAATTATGTAAAGGCTATACCTATGCCAAGCAATTAAGATCCACCGTGGTGGGATCCAAGCAGGCCTCCTCCGACTGAAAACTCACAAAATGTTAGAATAATGGAGGTACCTTCAGAAGCAAAACAAAACACTCAGAAGCCAACAAATTAATTTAGGTCCCTGTAGGCCTTCGCCAGGTGACCGAGGCCAACAATGGAGGCAATGGGTCGATGGAACAAAAAATAAGCATGATACGGTATCAGGATGGCAACAGGATCGAAGATGAGCTATATCAGGAACCTGGTGTCTCTGATAAGCCACAAAGGGAAAATATCCAAGCAAGTGTCACCGGAGCTGTAAATGGTGTAACAACTACTATTCTGCTTGACACAGGTGCCAATGTATCATTTATGAACACGCAGTTTTTCAAGAAGGTATCGGAGATAAAGAGATTACCGATTTTGCCGGTTGCAAATTGTAATGTTATAGGGGCATTGGGAAATAAGACACAGAGTATAAAATACCAGACAGGTGGAAGTTTCCTTGGGAGATGATCGCTTATTATGCACGTTCCTACTAATGGATAACTTGTCAGTACCGGTGCTTCTGGGTCTTGAGTTCCTTCGGGAAAGGGAAGCTGTAATTGGTCTCGCCCGTGGGACATGTGCACTTAAGTACCAACAGCGACCCATAACATTAACGCTGAATCGGGAGTTTGGTGCGAACCTTCCGCTGATGAGAAAAATGAATCTTTTTGTCAGCAAACAGAAGTTGTGTGTGTTGGATCATAAGCACCCACAGATGTGTCACAAAAATCGAAATGACGATGCACCCAGCAAATTGAGTGACATCGTCACAACAATAGAAGAGAAAGTGCAGGAGGCAACTTGCATTAATGCTTCAGAGGCTAGACAATTAACGGAATTATTATCCGGATACCTCGAAGTATTCACTGAACGCCCTGGAATCATAAAAGATTACAATACGAAAGTATATACGCACAAGACTTATTGCAGAGCATCTTATTCGGTCCCCTGCACTAAGAAAAACGAAGTGAATATACAAAAGACGAATCATGAGTGCAAGTGCACTATACCATATCTGTAAATATAATGTTTATGGTAAAATAATAAGCAGTAATAATGTGGTAATATTTGTACGTATTAGTTTATAAGCTTTTATGTCAAGTATACACTGTAATATTCTTGAGTTATTGAAACAAGGAGTAGAGAATCTCCATAATAAATGTATTTTTACTCTAAAAGGGATCAATAACTTGATAAACACTTGAGTGTTATTGCTTTAAATGTGAGTAATTTTACCTTTCTATACGTAGGACAGAAATGATTAAAATACTTAAATAATATATTTGTTCGTGTTAAGAATGGATATAACAAATATATTTTCATAAGTTGAAGTCATGTAGTCCCACACACGTAGCGAGTGTTGGTAGTGTGTGAGCTGTGTGACTGAGGAAAAAAATAAAAAATTAAGTAAACTGCTTTCACCACTAGTGAAGCGAAATCTGAATGTGTACTGATTTACGTACACGGTTTCATTACGAAGTCATTTAAAATGCTCTTATGAGCCACATTCCGGTTAGATAAACGGAACATGGACATCTGTCTCAAAAACATGGTAAATAACAAACCAATAAAAAATAAAATATACAAATATATCAATATATGTATCTGTAATAAAAATGGAATTGTACTGTTAGCTGGACAGTTCAGTAATGATCTCATGGTCAAGATAATGTAGCAGATTCTGAAAGTTTTGTATTGCCTCATGTTTGTGTGACAATGTAAAATTTTAAATTTTGTTATTCAGTCATGGTAATATGAACTTATGTGCAAGTGTACCAGAACTCATTACTTGAAAAGTGTCATTTGCTTATAGGTTGTCTGTTAAGTACTGTGGAAAACTACTGACAGCAATCAGAACAGTGAAACGTGTTTCGCAGGAACTAGTGGACATGTGAAGAACTGTGATTTACATTGTGAATAATGATGAACAGCGAGAAAAACTGTGATCACGTAACCTTATGAACGCTCTTGGAGTTAGCAGCAACGCTATGAACGTTGAGTACTGTTGACTGTATTAATAATTAACTTGAACTGATACCTTTAGTAGCCTGACACGAAGCGTCTTCGCGGTCCAAATTTAATGTGACAGACTGTACAGCCAGCCGCGCGGAAAAACAATAATGCAACTTTGGGTACGCAGCGCGTCGCGAAAATATTTACATTCCGCTTAAGTAAATGAAGCACCCTACGGACACTTGTGTGATTAACGGTGCAGTGTTCAAAATGTGCATATTGTGATAAACTTATATGTGAATCACTATATTGTGTTGAACAATGTCAAAATACAGAACATACCCCATAAACATTCTAATTCCATCCGTGTGAATGCGAGTGAAATGGACGCTAATAAACTTTTCTACAGTATGAGAATAGCAATTATCTTGTCACTGATGCTTATATTTTGACATTTCATGTACTCGTCTTAAACTGAGGGACGTGGGAAAGGAGAAACAAGACCTGGTGCAGCGCGACTTCTAGCCAGCAGCAGATCCAAACCACGATGCAGCCGACGGCAGCCGACGCCCCACCGACTCGGCCGGGGGCGGTCCAGCAGCAGCCACTACCTGTCTGCGTTCCAGCGGCTCGACACGGGGGCGGTCTTACGACGTCAGCGGCAAATTCTTACGAAATTCGATAAATGAGTGACTTTGGAAATTTTATGACATACCACCATGAAAAATCATTCATTATCCCAGATGCTTACAACAGAGTCATAAATTTGTATTTACCAGCATATTTTATTACATTCATGTCAAGCCTGACTGTTAAAAGTAAGTGTCTGTATTTTCTTGAAGTCCCTTGGACGGCTTTATTCCCGGTTTTCCGAGTCCAGTGAACCAAAATGGTGGGGAAGGGATAAGTTAACCCGGGAAGTATCCACAGAAATATCCGAAATAATACAGTCACTGAAGTCATTTAAAGTACTCGATTCAACTATAATTTTATCATATCTAAAACAACATTGAAACAAAACATTTGCATCTTGAGAGTAGCAAATCTACGTGGATTACATGGATTGATAAAAAAATATAAAATAGAGAAATTATTTTTTTTTCTCAGCCCAAGGGGCATTGTAACATCCACGAGATAAATTTTAGCTACAGTGCGACGAGAGGAAACTATACCTCTAACAGTTATAAACATTATCTATTCGAAATACGAAAAAACAGTGAAAACGATGATAAATATTAATTATTTATGTAATATTTTGTGATGTAATAGGACATATCGATGTGTATCATACAAAGATAATGGTAATTGTAAATTCCTTTCATCATCTGTGTTTGTCTTCTTTCGTTTTTACCTTTTGTTAGATGGCTTTTGTAGGTTGTGGACGCATATCAAACTGAGGTCTGTTAAGAAATTGTAATTATTTGTTAATTATTACTTGAGAATAGAAATCATTATTAATATAAATATGAGTTAATAATTATTTGTAACTTTAATTCCTCTCTCAGTAAGCATTATCTGTGTTAATAATTTCTTTCCGCTGCAAGGAGAGCAGCCATTGATGATAATGATTTGTACCCCGTTTTTTGTCTATGTTTTCCTTAGAAAATATCAAATGTTTGCTTGATGAAGTCTAAATAGTGCACAATACGAAAGTAAAGTTTAATAAGCATTTCAAATACTTATCCTATTTGCTCTAACAATAGAAAGTCTCTATCAATTGTCCGCCGCCATCTTAACAATTCTCTCAGCGGCAAATTCAATTTACGCAACTCTGCAGACATAAATGCCGAAGGTAATACAAATGTGTAAAAATAAATGTGCACCGGTGGTTCCGAGCTCATTTTAATGAAAATAATTCGAATCAGATTGGGTCTTTAAAAACATAATCAATAGTTGTATAGAATCTGTTGTATGAACTGTGATTTAGTGACACACAACTTACAGACAACACTTCAACATAACGTTAACTTGGAGTTCTTTAGCAACTTGACGAAATCTTTAGCCGGGAGAAAAATTATTTAAAAATTACTCAGTGTAATAAAATAAGATTATCATTTTCACTTACAAATTAGTTAAATACCAAACCACTGAATAACACCGCGAACGCCACAACATACTGTACAAATCTCATTCTTTGCTTCATTAGTGCCAAGTCTCTCGACTCTCAGAAGGTCGATACTGTTACATAACTACATGTTTGACAGTTGTTTTGAGAGGGAGAGAGATCGGGCTGAGCTAGTGTTCTGTTCACCACGTTAGTACAATATCAGCAGCATGCTGCTAAGTCCAAACCTCGAACAGTGGGACGATCATGTCTACGTCCTCTAAGGAGCCGGCCGGAGTGACCTAGCGGTTCTAGGCGCTACAGTCTGGAACCGTGCGACTGCTACGGTCGCAGGTTCGAATCCTGCCTCGGGAATGGGTGTGTGTGATGTCCTTAGGTTAGTTAGGTTTAAGTAGTTCTAAGTTATAGGGGACTGATGAACTCAGAAGTTAAGTCCCATAGTGCTTAGAGCCATTTGAACCACACTCCAAGGAATTCGCTTGCATTGCATTGGTGGTTGTGGTGTGTACGGATAATAGTGTAATTTCTTTGCAAGTAAAACCGATAATGAACTCTGACAAATTGTAAGGCGACAGCTTACCACAGGCAAGGGTTGAAACCAACAGCATGTTTGAAATCCATGAACATTATATACAGAATCATTCTCAAGACGTACAGCTAAATACGTAAACATACCGTTCTTGAGAGATGTAGTATCGTCAAACATGTGTAATTGCGTGAAATACAAACCATTGCTATTATGAGCTTGAAATATTTTCACAGTTAGAATCGAATCGTTCTTTTGACTTCGTAATGGTGAAGCGGATGGAAGACTTACGTTTATGGAACGGTTCCTAGAAAATGAAGTATGCTGTTGAGAAAAATGGCATAAAGACGCTTGTATGATGAACTCCAGAAAATCATTTCAAGTAGATGACAACAGATTACTAAATATTCTCTCAGATGCAAGCATGCATTGTGGAGCGTGTAAACCGAACTTTATATCCACTGATTTCAATGCAAAATACAGTGTTGGCAGCGCAACATTCGCTGTAAAAAGTGAAAGATTTCAACTGGAGGGCGTTTTTTATGTACGCATGTCATTGGTTTCTATTCAGTATATCTTAATTTCAGGGCGAAACTAACGTAAGGATAGAACGTTCTGCTGTATTTAGGCACTGTACTGTGTTTGTTGCACCCTGCTAGAAAATAGAAATATCGTTCCAGACTAATAGCTTACAGTTCGGTATTATTAGAATCACATCCAGATATAACACGCTACTGATGGCACTACATCCTTACCTGGCAGAGCTCTTCGACCTGTGGAATGTTTCGTGTCCTGTGTGTTAGGACATCGTGGGGGTGCATATCTCGGCATGTGCTGCGGTGGTCTGTTGTCGGATTAGCTGACACAGTTCACTATTGTCTTCATGATATGCTTGTGGGCGAGCCTCAATATTGTGAAGGCAAGTACAGATGAACCTTGCTCAACCAGACAACTGTGCTTCTTATCTGACAGGAGACGCCTGTGTCTTGAATCTATCACAATTGACTGTTTTTTCTTGTTGAAATGCGGGCCACAGTTACGTTATGGACCACGCTGTCATAAAATACTCTTATTTTATCGTCTTTTATATTTACCGTTTCTTCGACGATAAATGGGTATAGATATGTCTTATTCTCAAATGAGATTGAAGCATAGTGGTTGCAGTAACTCATTCGTATTGAAGGTTGGATGGAGCTGTGGTGGCAACGTATCATCAAAACAGATTATTGCTTTAATCACTGACCCCCATCTCACACATCAGTTTTTCGTGGTTAGCTTTAAAACCATAGCACCTGACCTTACTTTCCTTTCTCCTGAGCTACCGCACAAGTCTTCCCTGAGGATGATAAATGCGCTACTGCGTACTACGGATTTTTCTTATTTCCCTGTAGGATGTATGTGTGGTCTATTGTTCACTTTAAAAATAGGTGAATTTTCACCATGCCGTTTTAACCTGGTTGGCTCTGGTCTGTGGCTGCAATCACAGAAATACAATCACAAACACCTTACTAGTGACAGAAATAGGAAATACTATTCTGAATTTTGCGTTAGGCAGTTGAATTGGCACCTTGCAAGCAGTACCTCTGTGTACTTAGTTGTCACCAGTGGACGGTGGCATGAATCCTGAGGGAGTGGTACTGGGGCAGATGCTGGCAGCTGTGGCTGTTATTGGCTATGGTAGAGCGGCTTGTGGCTGACTGGTTGCTACTGTGCCAGACTTGCATGCCTACTGTGGGCTATGACACTGCAGCAGCACACGAAGTGGATGAGAACCTAAGCCAAGTCAGCTCCAAACCTGGACCGAAAATTGTTTAAACCATGACAACAAATGGGGATTGTGTAAATGTAGCATTAACGGACTAAAATTAGGACAAGCAGTAAGCGTGATATCGAGGTAGGTATCTTGAATTCTATATTTAGAGCAAGTGACCCGACTGCCAGAAAAGTGTCCCTGCAGGTCCCTAAAGGTCTCAGTGAATGTTGGGGGGGGGGGGGGGAGGGGGAAGGAAGGGACATGATAAGTGTTTTTTCTTCTCACTTGTGGCTGTGAATGACAGCCCTTGCATACTCAAACTGGTATGAGGGCTGGGGAAAATCAAGGGAATCTCATAATAATGTAGACTGCCCAAGATGACCAGCACAATGTACTGTCCTGGCATGCTTAAGTCACTAACTCAAACTCTAACATAGCAGAGCTAGGGAAAACCCAGGAAATCTGACGCCAATGCTGACTGTCCAGGTATTCCAGGTCAGCCATTTGGACTTGTCATCTGGGATTTCACAAGACAAAACACCGTTTTTAGTTTCTCGACGTTTTATTCTTAGTGTAATTGGTGTTGCTGTGATAGGGGGAGGTCGGAGGAAATCTAGCAACAGCACATGATGTCGTATGGGGGGGGGGGGGAGGAGGGGAGGGGGAAATCTGACATAGATGCACTATTTGCCTGATCGCCCCTTGTTCTACTGCTATGAATGAATGGAACCTTGAAGATTAGGAAGCTTGTCTTAGTTTGCTATGCAGGCCAGCCATTGGTCTGCTAGTCACGTCTGAATATCCCATAAATCTGGAAACTGTTCGATATAGCAGCTGACCAAATAGATACACAATGTCGTTCCATGGTGACCGTTTCAGGTACTTAGCATTTCTGTGTCCTTCACACTGATAATTCGCCATCTGACGCCCCTACAATAGCCTAACCGACACGGTAACAACAGTAAACACGGCACTTGTACGTGTCACAGTGAAAGGCAACAATAATATTTATATACCGGTGATGTGCACATATATAAAGCTACAATGGCATGAGACTATATCTTCCGGGCGCGTCACTTGCTGTTTCAGGCAGTGTATGGCATCTCTGAGTAGATCGACAATCAAGAGCCTGGAATTTTTTTCGTGAGGTCCATCAGATTTGTCTTCAGCTTGTAATGGAACCTATTAAAGGTTTCATTATAAAGAAGTATGCGATACCCTCCTAATTCAACCACTTTAACTAGCAATTATGATAATAGAAAAGTAATTCTGATTGTTAGCAATGATTGCATAACATGTCTACATAAACAGTCAACCCAATAAAATATAATTTATAACTGACCCACACAAAAGTTAACATAATTTGAACACTGGTACAGCAGATGCCGTTATGTAAAAGCACTATATTCAACTGAAATTATTAATATGAAATACGAATAACATTGGTAAATTTACGTATTTTGGATATCCTTAAATAAAAATTACCCAGTGGAACCTATATATTCACTAGGACTGTTTTCACTCACTATTCAGGTAAACACATCTAATGTAAACGAGAACCACTAAAATTTTCAATAGTTCACGTTATTTACTTATGTATGCAAATGAGAGAAGTCAATAGATGTTGAAAAACGGCCTTTTTGCAACAAAGAATTGTTCTGACAAGCTGACAAATCTGTCATTTTAATGACCTGTTAAATTATGCCACTCGATGTAAATTAATAACTATTTTGAACAAATTACGATAACAGACGGATGCCTGGTTTATAAACCACATCTCTTCTTAGTAGTTCTTTGACGAGGTTATAAATACAAGCAGCAAGGAGCCTCGTTAGCCCAGTGTCGATAGAACTTTTGTAAAGTGTGTATGTTATTGTCTTACGTGGAAAAACAATGCAATGATGTTGTAAAAGAAGTGTTACTCTGTACTGTGACAACGTCTTTGGGTGTTCAGCGGAGTTAAGGTACCTACCATGCCCATAAGTAATTGAAATTCACTTATGCTGTCGTTCATTATTTATCAACAAGCTCGTCAAAAACACGGGACCTCATCTTTTTACCCCTAGACGAATACATATAGAGCCAACATTAACATCAAGATACAGCAGTGAACCAGCCAGCAGTAGCAGCAACTACTACAATACAATTTAATGGCACCAACCCAATTCTCTACGTCAAGTGCTAACAAGCTTCGTATATTGGAGTGATATTGTGCGAATATAGGAAGATACGAAGAAGATGCTGTGAAATGCAAATGATTAGCTTTCCAGAGCACTCACACAAGGTTGGCGCCGGTGGCGACACCTACAACGTGCTGACATGAGGGAAGTTTCCAACCGATTTCTCATACACTAACAGCAGTTGACCAGCGTTGCCTGGTAAAACGTTGTTGTGATGCCTCGTTTAAGGAGGATAAATGCGTGTTTCCGACTTTGATAAAGGTCGGATTGTAGCCTATCGCGATTGCGGTTTATCGTATGGCGACATTGCTGCTCGCATTGATCGAGATCCAATGACTGTTAGCAGAATATGGATTCGGTCGGTTCAGGAGGGTAATACGGACCGCCGTGCTGGATCCCAATGGCCTCGTGTCACTAGCAGTCGAGACGACAGGCATCTTTTCCGCATGGCTGTAACGGATCGTGCAGCTACGTCTCGATCCCTGAGTGAATCAGATGGGGACGTTTGCAGGACAACAACCATCTGCACGAACAGTTCGACGACGTTTGTAGCAGCATGAACTATCAGCTCGGAGACCATGACTGCGGTTACCCTTGAAGCTGCATCACAGACAGGAGCGCCTGCGATGGTGTAATTAACGGCGAACCTGGGTGCACGAATGGCCAAAAGTCATTTTTTTATGAATTCAGGTTCTGTTTACAGCATCATGATGGTTGCATCCGTGTTTGGCGATATCGCGGTGTATGCACGTTAGAAGCGTGTATTCGTCATCGCCATACTTGCGTATCACCCGGTGTGATGGTATGGGGTGCCACTGGTTACACGTCTTGGTCCCTTCTTGTTCGCATTGACGGCACTTTGAACAGTGGACGTTACATTTCATATGTTTACGACCCGTGGCTCTACCCTTCATTCGATCGCTGCGAAACCCTACATTTCAGCAGGATAATGCACGACCGCATGTTGCAGGTTCTGTACGGGCCTTTCAGGATACAGAAAATGTTCGACTGCAGCTCTGGCCAGCACATTCTCCATATCTCTCACCAATTAAAAACGTCTGGTCAATGGTGGCCGAGCAACTGGCTCGTCACATTATCCCAGTCACCACTCTTGATGAACTGTGGTATCGTGTTGAAGCTGCATGGGCAGCTGAACCTGTACACGCCATCAAAGCTCTGTTTCACTCAATGCCTCGGCGTATCAAGGTCGTTATTACGGCCAGAGTTGGTTGTTCTGGGTACTGATTTCTCAGCACCCAAATTGCGTGAAAATGTCAGTTCTAGTGTAATATATTTGTCCAATGAATATCCGCTTATCATCCGCATTTCTTTTTGGTGTAGCAATGTTAATGGCCAGTGGTGTAAATGGTATGACTACACCTCCTAATACTACTTAATAGTAAGTATACGTTCTGTTTTGGATTATTTTCGTAGTTCATTCCGACACACAAAATAAACAAGGAATCATTAACGCCGGGCTGGAACAGTGAGAGGTGGCACTTAAATGTTACGAGGCTACATCCACGAGATCTGGTGACCAAGTAAGTGACACGGAACAGCACAAGAAATCGAGGTGGCGGCGGAGAGCAGGTGAAAAAGAAAAAGACCCGTAGCAGAATCCCCGAAGGGTTTCTGCGGCTTTACAAACGGGGATAAACAAACAAACGGAAGAAACAGAAGGGAAACAGAAGGGCCCTTCATGTATTGTTCACGAGACGGCGGGAGAGTAGGGCTTATAAATGTTACTGCACAACTTGGAGGCGGGACCGCCCCCCGTAGCCGTAAACTCTGCGCTTCCTGGCCCGCCCCACGCGGCCCCCTAGGCGGCGGTCGCTCGCGCCACCTTAAAATAAACGCTTCTTATTTATTTCGCTTAGTGGCGCGCCATGGCCGCGGCCGGTACGGGAGTTGCTCTTCGTGTACGTTGGGCGATCTTCCTGAGTGGAAGAACAAATGCCAGGGGGATCATGTCAGTGTGCTGCTGCGCTAGTCGAGACAGCGGGAAATGGGACCATCGCAGTAAAATCCTTGAAACAAACTGATTTCCTCCACAAGAGAAAATGCTGGATGTCTCAGAGAGCGGTGTCTACTCTACGCTTGAGATTTCACTTTCTGGGATGCAATCCGAGTGTTAATCCTGTCGCTTCCGTAGTGCTGGTACTTGGGGAAGACAGGTTATCAGCTATTCTGGTTTATAGGGAAAGCTTTTTCGCGTATGCCAATCCACTTTGCTTTCGTCTCTAACATTCCCCCACATCACGACAAGATAAATATTTTTGCGTAGCACATATTGGTGATGTGAGTATATTAAACTAGTATTTTGGTTAAAATATGAAGTTTGGTTACAATTTGTAACCACTCTTTCACGAATATAAGTAAAAATTCATCAAATTATAGTGCACTGATGAACTCAGATGTTAAGTCCTATAGTGCTCAGAGCGATTTGAACCACTTGAGGAAACATAAATTGATTGTTTTAGTTTCTTCTTATTGTCTTGAATTTTATTCCGCTTGAAGGAATTTTCATTACATTCAGCGTTATGTAATTAGAAAAACGTTTTTCCATACAGAACATTCCGAGTCACGAATTGCCACGAAGAAATTACGATGGCCGCTCTCGGGTATTTCAGTGTTTTACTACATTTCGATTTTTCACATAACTTATTTTCATCAGTAATTATTACGTTAAGTTGATCTGCATTATTAATTAGTCTTTTGACATCGGCAAATAATTTTAGTAGAAATTACAATAAACGTAAAATGAGTAATTCCTGAAAGTGTACGTCTGAAACAGAAATGTATTAAAGTGACTCATGTCTCTGGGGAAACCGGAAACGAAGATAATCGAGAATGTTGAAGTAATGTTCTAGGTTCATGGTTTTTTTTAATCAACTTTATTAGCTTTTTGGCCGCGCCAATTCAGCCATCTCGATAGTAACGTCAATTAAGAAGATACGAAAGGGAGGACAATACCTAGTCCCCGAAGAGAGAAAATCTCCGACTGGATTGGTAATAGAAACCAAGCCCCTTCGCTTAGCAATTCGCCGCACTTACCGCGCAGCTATCGAAGAGACCCCTGGTTCCTGTTGACGGCAACCTGAAAGACAGTCTTCTTCTCCTTCCTCTTCTTCTTCCTTTAACAGATTACTCCTGTCGACCTGATTTGGCCTCAGTTCGGTCTTATAACTAGTTGCCCGATGTCCCTATTTCACTTGTGTTTGTATTGTAAATGTATCTTTTGAATCTATGTTTCTTCATTTAATTACAGAATTTCCTTACAGCGTTTCATCCTTGTATCATACCTTTTATGGTATGGTAGCAGCCGTAGGATATGGTAAGGTGCAAGGCTAATATTAATTCAGACATGTTATTTAACCAAATTTATTAGCACGAAATTCCTACCCATCATTTACAAAAAACATATGTGGACCACCCCTTCTTTAAAAAGAAAAAGTAACCATTACAATAACCTAGAATAAATACTAATCCAGATCCAACACTGATGCGAAATAGCAATGATACAATGATGTCAAATTTAAGCTCGAGACAGTTACAACGGCAGAGCTAAAAGTTTCAGCTAAAACTAGGTAACTACTCGAAATTCAAATTTAAAAAGGCAAACCTATATTAAAAACACTTATATTAAACGTTTAACAAAATATCAAATGATAAACCAACATCAGTTCAAATTTAAAAACAATCTTCAGATAAAATTAGTTTGTCAACAGAACATGTGATACACAACAACAATTACAGCAGGACCCTTACTCGTAAGTTTTAGGCACACCAGTTTCACTCGTGGCACAATTTAAAATTTACTTAAGTACTGTACAGAAGTTGCAGACAATTTCAAAACAATCTCAGGCGCAGAGCACCTTCAGATGAACGTCAAATAGGTAGACGCCAATTGTTCAATCACTAAAGGTGATTACTTAAACTCAAGATTGAGCTGCAGCATTAGACGCCAGCCGATGTGGCCAAGTGGTTCTAGGCGCTTCGGTCCGGAACCGCGAGACCGCTACTGTCGCAGTTTCGAATCCTGCCTCGGGCTTGGATGTGTGTGATATCCTTAGGTTAGCTAGGTTTAAGTAGATCTACGTTCTAGGGGACTGATGACCTCAGATGTTAAGCCCCATGGTGCTCAGAACCATTTGAGCCATTTGCAGCATTAGAACTCATCCACGGCTATCTCACTGGGTTTACAGTGCCGAAAGCTTGCAATTATATTTTTATTTCACACTTCAGTTATGCGTATACTTCCTGGCGATACATTTTACACATCGCTATACTGGCATGATTGAACCTGAAACATAAGTAAATTGTCATCGGTCCCAACCACACACGTACATCCACCACAAACACACACACACACACACACACACACACACACACACACACACACACACACAAACACACCCAAACATACACACACACACAAACGTAACACAAATGGCACCCAGAAGAGAATGAGCAGAGTAAATAAATAGATTATCAGCTACTGGACAGTAGAACCACTCAGCTTCGCGTGGAGTGAACAAGTACTCGTCCGTAAGTGGCCCTGGGAGTACACAACATTCCATTAGAACTACTGACGGCCTTGGGAGAGCCAATCCTGACAAACCTCTACCATCTGGTGAGCAACATGTATGACACAGGCGAAATACCCTCAGACTTCAAGAAGAATATAATAATTCCTATCCCAAAGAAAGCTGGTGTTGACAGATGTGAAAATTACCGAACTATCAGTTTAATAAGTCACAGCTGCAAAATACTAAAGCGAATTCTTTACAGACTGATGGGAAGATCAGTTTGGATTCCGCAGAAATGTTGGAACACGTGAGGCAATACTGACTCTACGACTTATCTTAGAAAATAGATTAAGGAAAGGCATACCTACATTTCTAGCTTTTGTAGACTTAGAGAAAGCTTTTGACAATGTTGACTGGAATACTCTCTTTCAAATTCTAAAGGTGGTAGGGGTAAAATACAGGGAGCGAAAGACTGTTTACAATTTGTACAGAAACCA
The DNA here is from genome assembly GCF_023864345.2 of Schistocerca serialis cubense. Taxonomy (NCBI): domain Eukaryota; kingdom Metazoa; phylum Arthropoda; class Insecta; order Orthoptera; family Acrididae; genus Schistocerca; species Schistocerca serialis. The sequence continues at coordinate 101,506,122 of NC_064642.1, read as the reverse complement.
GATGGCAGTTATAAGAGTCGAGGGGCATGAAAGGGAAGCAGCGGTTGGAAAGGGAGTGAGACAGGGTTGTAGCCTGTCCCCGATGTTATTCAATCTGTATATTGAGGAAGCAGTAAAGGAAACAAAAGAAAAATTCGGAGTAGGTATTAAAGTCCACGGAGAACAAATAAAAACGTTGAGGTTTACCGATGACATTGTAATTCTGTCAGAGACAGCAAAGGACTTGGAAGACCTGTTGAACGGAATGGACAGTGTCTTGAAAGGAGGATATAAGATGAACATCAACAAAAGCAAAACGAGGATAATGGAATGTAGTCGAATTAAGTCGGGTGATGCTGAGGGAATTAGATTAGGAAATGAGACCCTTAAAGTAGTAAATGAGGTTTGCTATTTGGGGAGCAAAATAACTGATGATGGTCGAAGTAGAGAGGATATAAAATGTAGACTGGCAATGGCAAAGAAAGCGTTTCTGAAGAAGAGAAATTTGTTAACATCGAGTATAGATTTAAGTGTCAGGAAGTCGTTTCTGAAAGTATTTGTATGGAGTGTAGCCATATATGGAAGTGAAACATGGACGATAAATAGTTTGGACAAGAAGAGAATAGAAGCTTTCGAAATGTGGTGCTACAGAAGAATGCTGAAGATTAGATGGGTAGATCACATAACTAATGAGGAGGTATTGAATGGAATTGGGGAGAAGAGGAGTTTCTGGGACAACTTGACAAGAAGAAGGGACCGGTTGGTAGGACATGTTCTAAGGCATCAAGGGATTACAAATTTAGCATTCGAGGGCAGCGTGGAGGGTCAAAATCGTAGAGGGAGACCAAGAGATGAATACACTAAGCAGATTCAGAAGGATGTAGGTTGCAGTAAGTACGGGTAGATGAAGAAGCTTGCACAGGACAGAGTAGCATGGAGAGCTGCATCAATCCAGTCTCAGGACTGAAGACAACAACAACAACAAGTGTAACTAGGCAGCAGCGACAGAGTAATGAAGGCTTGCAGACCTTCCAGATTTGCTTTGACCGACAGCCTTTTTTTGGAAAGCGGACACAGGATGCGAAAGCGTAGATCGTTCAGTGTCAACACATCTAAGAAACACCAGCACAGTGCGACCCGCGAACACTTGAATCCAAACTAGATGGTTCTTTTCAGACATACAGCCCTCAACGCAAGAAAGTCCGCGCTATCACTCCAGGTGTAGATCAGACGTTTTCCGACACAAGTACGAGTCTGTTCACATTAGAGGTGCGGCTTGCCACACTCTTCGTGCCGCTGCTAACCCGAAACATCGTCGCTGACCCGCACGCACCGCCTAGCGGACCACGGTTAAACGACGAGTTACTCTCTGACAAAGAGAAGTTGTACCACCATATATTTCACCAGAGGGTCGCACAACCGGGAAAATACAAAATAACTTTCAGGAGGGTTCCACGAACGGCGCAATTTACTGCAGAAGTATTAAGTTCTTGTCTAATGTTTCCAGTAACAAGCCTCTATTCAAGAAAGGGGATAAAGAGATAAAGTAGAGCGTCGATTATCTGAAGTAATTGGGGGACATGGGTGTTCGGAAAACTGGTTCGTTCGGATAATCGAACTGTACATGTTTATTTGACAAAAAGAAGTACTGTACAGTAAATTTATTCATAAAAACAGGCGTCTCTTTTGGTATTACAAAGTAACATTCAAAGGCAACTTCAGTAGGAATTTACAGTATGAGCCACAGTTTATTAAACAAAAATATATACATATAACATACGGATTTTGCATGAAGAATACACACAGTATACAAAATTAACGTTTAAAAAAATCCTTTATTTTGGTCTGTCTAAGTAAGCCTACACGCTTACGAGCAGCTAAGTGATGTACTTTTTACATTACAGAAATCTGAAACTGGTCACTTTCATCTGCGCTTCAAACCATCGCAAGGCAGTATCTAAACAAGCGAACGCCTCAGAACCTGTTGGTATACTTTCGTCATCACTTTCTGGAGCACTGATTGGTGAGATTCTGGCGGCGTCTTCTTTACCAGTGACGACGTTTACAATCTCGCTGTCCTGCATGATTTGGTGTCCTGGATCTGCCTCATCGATATTCATCCATTCATGAACTTCTTCTTCATCACATTCGTGGCAATCTATTTCTTTTATCATACCGAGAATTTCGGACATATCATTCTGTTCGTCATTTTCAATCATACCTTGTGAATTTTCTTCTGTGTCCAAAATTTTATTCCAGGCTTTCTTCAAATTCTCTTCCTTTACACTATTCCATGCTGCGCTGATCATGTAGGACGCGTCTTTCAAGTCAATATTCTCATGATTTCTTAACAGACTTTCTTTTCCATCCTCTTCTCTTTCTAACAATATCTTTCCTGTAATATCGTTTCAAAGTCTCAATAACGCCTTGATCCATGGGCTGTAATGAGGAGGTTACGTTAGATGGAAGAAATATTACCTTTATAAACTCGTCTTTTTCGTTTAAAGTATCACATGACGGATGAGTTGGTGCATTGTCAAGAAGAAGTAGTGTTTTCTCCCTCTTCCCATTCTTTAGCTGATGAGCTTTTACAGTGGTTTGGGAGTGAGGGGGATGATGGACGGTAGGGTGGGAGAGTAACAGGTGCGAGCGAGTACACAGTTCGGTTAAGCAGTCGTTCGGATGACTGACGTTCGCATAATCGACGCTCTACTGTACCATCAAACTACAGACCGATTTCACTTTTTCCAGCATTCTCAAAAATTTTAGAAATAGTAATGTACAGGCAGCTTCTCAACCATCTGACCACAAATAACATATTATCAAGAACACAGTTTGGATTTCTGAAGGGTTCTGATATCGAGAAGGCTATTTACACCTGCAGTGAAAATGTACTTAATTCATTAAATAACAAATTACAAGCAGCAGGTATTTTCTGTGATTTGTCAAAGGCAATTGATTGTGTGAACCACAACATTCTTTTAAATAAATTAGAATTTTATGGTGTCACGGGCAGTGCTGCAAAATGGTTCAAGTCATACCTCGCTAACAGGAAACAAAGGGTGTCAGTGAAAGGGACTAGTGAATTAAGTCGTCAGTCATATCAGGATGGGAAGAAATTTCATGTGATGTCACACGAGGATCCATCTTAGTGCCATTGCTTTTTCTTGTGTACATTAATGATCTCCCATCAGTTACACTGCCAGAAGCAGAGTTCGTTTTGTTTGCAGATGACACAAGTATTGCAATAAATAGTATGTCAAGTGTAGTTCTAGAAAGATCTGCTAATGATATTTTCATGGATATTAATAAATGGTTTAAAGCCAGTCCACTGACATTTAACTTCGAAAAGACTCACTATATGCAATTCAGAACCTGTAAGAGGTTTCCACCGAGCATGTGCATAAAGTATGAAGAAGAGCAGATAGAAGAGGTTGACAGTCTTAAATTCCTGGGATTACAACTTGATAATATATTCAATAGGGAGGAGCACACCACAGAACTGCAGAAACCCCTTAACAAATCTATATTTCCCATTCGAGTGTTAGCAGGCATAGGCGACATAAAAATGAAAAAGCTTGCATACTTAGCCTACTTTCATTCCATGTCATATGTTATAATATTTTGGGGTAACTCTTCAAGTTAAACAAAAGTTTTCAGAGTCCAAAAGCGTGTAATGCGTATTATTTGTGGAGTAAATTCACGGACGTCTTGTAGAAACCTCTTCAAAGAACTGGGTATACAAACTACTGCCTCTAAGTATATTTACTGCTTAATGAAATTTGTCCTAAATAATATATCTCTTTTTCCAACAAACAGCTCAGTTCATACATACAATACCAGGAACAAAAATGAGAAACAAATGATGTATTGTATATACTCATACTATTAGTATTGTTATTTCAGCTTAAAAAAAGATGTATTGTACATACTCATAGTATTAGTATTGTTATTTCAGCCAAAAAAAAAATTTACATGTTCCACAGCCACGAGGATCTCCTCAGTATGCATCTATGGAATGCGAAACTAATGTAATCTAGTGTAATCTAATCTAATCTAATCCTGTCCACCTTAGTACAACCTGTTAACTCGTAAAAAATTCATTTTAGCCACCTGAACATGGCTACAAAACTGCCTCTCCTCAACAAACATTACAGTGCCATATGGTAGAACATATACAGCCTTATAGCATTTTATTTCTGTATTTCATCGTCTAGTTTTTAGTGGAAGCCAAGTCATGATACGAAAATCCACCAAAACGCCACACAAAAACTTCCGGTGGGAAGTGCAATCTCCACATACTGAAGATCAAACGCGTCATTTGGAAGACATTGCCCTTGCATGTCTTGCTTCGTTTTAAAAGAGACCAAATCTGGTCTCGCTCGGGCTACACAACACACCTCCATACTTGTCCCGCTTCTATACTGCTTGACGCACTGAAGATGCACTACGCAATATGCCATCGTTTTGTTTTGTGCACATGATTTTTCTTAACTAAATCTTTAAGCTGCTGTATATTTAGTATTTTCTCCATCCTCAGAAAATGTAGTCGTATATAAAGAAATAATGGGCAACCAGCTGCATAAAAAAAATTTCTTTTTCGGTTTCGTTCACTTCAGAAGAGGTACTTTCTTCAGAAGGTCATACGTGTCGAATTTTGAGCAGACACTATGAACCAAATGACCTCGGTATTTTGCTGTATGCACCTTATTGTTCGCATTCCCAAATACTGCAATAGGTATAATCTTCTGAAGAAGGGCACTAAGTGCCCGAAACAGATAACGAAACAAAATTTATTTTTGCAATTAGTCGCTTATTATTAGGTTATACTGCTGCAAATTGTATGATTTTGGTAAGGGAATTAAGAATTTCCTTGAGAGTAATGAAAAGAGGTTTACCATTAGTTCACCTTATTATCATCGCGTCAACAAACAGAAAACTTCGGATCCAGTTAGTATGTGACTAGTACAAGAGTCTCCCTTTGTAATGAATATAGATGTTGCTTAAAGCCTGACGCAGCAATAAAATCAAGCAGTCCAGGTAGGCCGGAATCGAAACTGGGAAGAAGGGGAGAGGTAATAAAATGGAAATTGCAGTGGTCCGGGAACAACGTGTTGTTCATTCGCAGAGAACTGTCCGTAGTGAAACATTGTTTAGTCGCTGGTTCTCTCTACTGATGACAGAAACATAGTGAACAAAAAAATGTTCAAATGTGTGTGAAATCTTATGGGACTTAACTACTACGGTCATCAGTCCCTAAGCTTACAAAAACTAAATTATCCTTAGGACAAACACATACACCCCTGCCCGAGGGAGGACTCGAACTTCCGCCGGGACCAGCAGCACAGTCCATGACTGCAGCGTATTGAGCACCTCCACTGTGCAAGTCCCTTGGTGTTCCTATCGTCGGGTACTCATTTTATTTCCAATATGACTCACTAAACTTCAGTCGATAGGAATCGTAACACTTTGGACAAACGGCAAATCAGTATCAATAATTTTTCCGTCTATGTCTCCATGAAGCGCAACAGCACATGGCAACCTGCAATGCTATGGTATAACCGTTCTAATTTTAGTTGAGGTGTTCCGTGAAAGCTGACATGTGAAACATGGCGACATAATCATTTATGAGCCCGATGCAGCACCTTGTTGTCTGTACGCCCCATTTGCTTGAGCTGTTAGCGGAAGATGCGGTCGAAGAAACACTTACTATATGTTTGGTCTCCCGACGCTGACACAGTCAAGGAGACAGGAAGATCTTACAGGTAAGATGTTATTTATCTGGAGGTAGCGGGAGGAAGTCACACAATTAGAGCAGCAGGTCCGACAGCACCATCAACATCAGTCTGCCAGTCCGACAGGAAGTGAGTAAATATTCCAGCCGAGTTTAATGATTCTTGACTGCGTGTTTAAATGCGTGCAATTTCTTGATAGCACACGACATAATTAAGATCTTTGGTGGGTACCTTTTCAATTAAACATCAACTTCCCGTGTGCACAGAGAAGAGCGTTCGCGAAGTGTGGTGGACAAGCCGACTAGTGTGACGTCACACGTTCGTTGCGAGGCTCATATATTTCACTGGACCCGATATGCATTCTCTATGATTTTTTCGCCAAGTACAAAGTTTTCGCCGCCATTACGTGTTGTTGTGGCTGTGTAGAGCTCATTGTTTCCTAGAATGTTTCTTTGGGATGTGGCACCCGTATGTTAACACACACACACACACAACTAATCTTCACAAACGTCGACAATACTTAAAAATCCGTGAGGCACACCCAAAGCAAACATGCCCCGAAACAATTGAATGCACACAGCAACAACAACGGCGAATGGTGGTGAAAACTCTGTACTTGGCGAACAAATCGTAGAAAAGCCATATGTAACGACAAAATGGAAGGAAATAATCACGTTAACAAAATAAAAACACAATAATACGAAAATCTAAGTAACACGCTAAATAACGAGATAAATAGTGATTCTCAGTCGGAAATGCATAGTAAACCAAAAAATAAAATAACATTTTGCTATTTTGCGGATGATAAGCTGTATAATGCGTAGTAGGCCTAAAGCTGCTACGAAAAACATCCACTAGCTTCAGGTGAGCTAAGTAGACAAAAGCATACACCCTGATCTGTGACTATAGTTTGCAGTATATTCTGAAGAAATCGTGTTGTTTGTTTTGTTAAGATTTGTAAGTATTATTATACAACCGTTAAATTATTCACTTTCGACGATAATTGCTAACGGAATTTCATCGGAAAAATCGGAAAATTTGTAGCTTACGTCTTTGAAATGATGAAAATTACGGTTGTTCAACACTTTCACGGCATACTGGTCGGATATCCACCTAAAATTGGCATACGTTAGCGTAGGACACATGTGAAATTTGTAGGTGATGATAGTAACAGGTTGTACACCTGTTATTGTATTGTATTGTATTTGTAGCTTACGTCTTTGAAATGATCAAAAGTGCGGCTGTTTGACACTTCCACGATATACGGGTCGGATATCCACCTCAAATTGTTGTACGATAGCATAGGACACATTAGGAACTTATAAGTGAATGTAATAACAGGACGTAGACCCCTGATCACGCTTGTTAGTAGTTTCAATAGTCTTAAGAGGATTTGTACTTTGTGGTGGGTGATTAAGATGCCTAAATTTCTATGAGACGTTTACTGTGTTAGTGAGAGCAACTGATTGACTCAAGATAGAGAAGTGATGAACGGGTTGGTTATTGGTGCAGCTGAATTATGAATTTACTTGGACTTTCAATTTTCTACGGTAAAGGAATAGGCAACTGGTGCTGCTGAAGTATGAATTTGCTTGGAGTTTCAACTTGCTGAACTACTCAGCTTGGAGATTCTGGTGACGTTGAAGGGATGCATTGGAGATTTGAGGGAGATGGTGTGTAGCAGATAAGCAGTGTGGTCAGTACATTGAAAGAGACTGCGAACTGGTTGGGTTTTAAGAGTGTCTGAGGTTTATTCGACATAAAGGGTAGTGTACAGGGTATATCCAAGAGTCGCATGCGGAACGGTTCGGTTCATTGCTACATACGTAGGACAGTGATGCAGAATAATGGCTAGGCACGGTTAACTGTGCCCACGTAGGGGTAGTTTTAAGAGCTTACCTGAACGCCATAAGTGAACTAAGGTTTTTTTAATATCACGGGGAACAAATTTTTCTTATTTAGCTTCTGGGGAATGACCTACCAGGAATGTATGAAGCAGTTAGGACGGAGGCAACATTTAGAGTTGATAAAAGGTAGATGTGTGAACGGATGTGCGTGTACTGAGTGAATGAGGGTAGTCTCAAGGAGTTTGGTCAAAAGACACCTTAGGGTGGTGTGACTGTAGGATGACGTAAGAGATGGGGGTTTAGAAGCTTTTAAGAAATAAAGGACTTGAAAGTTTTACCTTGCTCTTGGTTGTGACCTGTACTGGGGATAGTATGGTGAACGATGGCAAGGATTTCGCACTAGCCTGTGGAACAATACTTCAAGGCGACTATATTACGCAGATTGAGTGACTCTTAGTGATCATTAAATTATTTTCATTTTTTCATATTTAGATGTTCTTTGCGGTTACTTTGTGTCTATTCTTTTGGTTCTTATTTGTATTTTCTAACATGCGTTTACCTTTTGTTCTTAGTTCCCGACTAAGGTCACTTGGTCTGCGTCATCAATAAGGAAATACACTCCTGGAAATGAAAAAAAGAACACATTGACACCGGTGTCTCAGACCCACCATACTTGCTCCGGACACTGCGAGAGGGCTGTACAAGCAATGATCACACGCACGGCACAGCGGACACACCAGGAACCGCGGTGTTGGCCGTCGAATGGCGCTAGCTGCGCAGCATTTGTGCACCGCCACCGTCAGTGTCAGCCAATTTGCCGTGGCATACGGAGCTCCATCGCAGTCTTTAACACTGGTAGCATGCCGCGACAGCGTGGACGTGAACCGTATGTGCAGTTGACGGACTTTGAGCGAGGGCGTATAGTGGGCATGCGGGAGGCCGGGTGGACGTACCGCCGAATTGCTCAACACGTGGGGCGTGAGGTCTCCACAGTACATCGATGTTGTCGCCAGTGGTCGGCGGAAGGTGCACGTGCCCGTCGACCTGGGACCGGACCGCAGCGACGCACGGATGCACGCCAAGACCGTAGGATCTTACGCAGTGCCGTAGGGGACCGCACCGCCACTTCCCAGCAAATTAGGGGCACTGTTGCTCCTGGGGTATCGGCGAGAACCATTCGCAACCGTCTCCATGAAGCTGGGCTACGGTCCCGCACACCGTTAGGCCGTCTTCCGCTCACGCCCCAACATCGTGCAGCCCGCCTCCAGTGGTGTCGCGACAGGCGTGAATGGAGGGACGAATGGAGATGTGTCGTCTTCAGCGATGAGAGTCGCTTCTGCCTTGGTGCCAATGATGGTCGTATGCGTGTTTGGCGCCGTGCAGGTGAGCGCCACAATCAGGACTGCATACGACCGAGGCACACAGGGCCAACACCCGGCATCATGGTGTGGGGAGCGATCTCCTACACTGGCCGTACACCACTGGTGATCGTCGAGGGGACACTGAATAATGCACGGTACATCCAAACCGTCATCGAACCCATCGTTCTACCATTCCTAGACCGGCAAGGGAACTTGCTGTTCCAACAGGACAATGCACGTCCGCATGTATCCCGTGCCACCCAACGTGCTCTAGAAGGTGTAAGTCAACTACCCTGGCCAGCAAGATCTCCGGATCTGTCCCCCATTGAGCATGTTTGGGACTGGATGAAGCGTCGTCTCACGCGGTCTGCACGTCCAGCACGAACGCTGGTCCAACTGAGGCGCCAGGTGGAAATGGCATGGCAAGCCGTTCCACAGGACTACAGCCAGCATCTCTACGAGCGTCTCCCTGGTAGAATAGCAGCCTGCATTGCTGCGAAAGGTGGATATACACTGTACTAGTGCCGACATTGTGCATGCTCTGTTGCCTGTGTCTATGTGCCTGTGGTTCTGTCAGTGTGATCATGTGATGTATCTGACCCCAGGAATGTGTCAATAAAGTTTCCCCTTCCTGGGACAATGAATTCACGGTGTTCTTATTTCAATTTCCAGGAGTGTATTTCTTAAAATTCTGCGTTGTCCTTCTTTGCAAATCTCACATTTTGCTGGAGGACGCTGTCCCTTGCTCCTGGGTCTGACGTCACACCAAACCTGTTAGCACTTGCGTCTCAAGCACTATTGTAATTGTATAACAGTATGTTTTGTTTGAGGGGTTATTTCTAGCAAGCTTGACATCTCGAATCCTTTGAGTACTAGTGGTTTCTACGTTTTATTTTTAATTTTTTTAAGTACCGAGGACTTTGTCATGAAACCACCGATGATATTACAAGACAGAGACGTCCACTTGTATAACGTGGTACTTCTACGAAAGTAGTGCAATGTTGCAGTCCCTTCAAAACGACAGTTCTCGCGGAAATTGTGCTATGTGGTTGTAGGAGGGTGATACATGCGTTTCCTTCTTTTTTTGTATTGGCCATATTGAAGATTTCATTGACAGTGAAAATAAGTATATCTAAAGTTATTGTAATGTAAATTCGAGTTTGTAGTGCTGTTTTTTGAGTGAAAATAAGTATATCTAAAGTTATTGCAATGTAAATTAGAGTTGTAGTGCTGTTTCATAAGCGGTTTCTAAATGAAGCCATTACAGCAGTATGTACTTTTCATAAAATTTATTACATTTCAGGATCATTTTGCTTGTTACTTAGGACTATATTTTTTTGTCATTTTGAATTCATGGACGTATGAAGATGTGGGATTATGTCAAGGAAATGTGCGAAATTGTTTTCGATTAGTGAATATTACATGAAATAGTTGGTGATTTGAAACTGTATGTCAGCTGTTCCAAAGTGAAATCACGTCTGTAAATCAATGGATTGTTTACTTTTTGCCTATTTCTTCTTGTATTCATTGCTTAACATGGTAATAATGGTTGTCTTTTTGTGTAAAATCTGAAAATTGTATTCCAAAGTAAAACAACCGCCTTGAAGCAGTTTATTGTTTACTTTTTACTCATTTTTTTCTTGTAATACTTGCCTATATGATAATAAAGGTTCATAACGGGAAAAATTTTAAAATTATATTTTTTAGTATTGTTGGGGCTCGAACACTTAAGTCTTGTCTCAGAAGACTTGGCTGCTGAATCTCTTATTTTCCAAGTTTAAAAGCGTGAGATTTCAAGATTTTTATTTCTTTCTTAAGTACCTGTAGAGGGCAGTCGTTGGCCCGTATAAAAAGTTTATATTGATGTCAATAAAGAAACTGAATATTCACTGCCGGCCTATTATCTCAACATAGTTTACCATCCTCTACCATCAGCATATTTTAACCCTATCGGTTATGGTAAATGTACATATTTTAGTCTTTTACGATGTCAGATTTGTTGGTAAATTTCTCATTCGAATCCAGTATGTATTTATCTTACTACCTATACTGTAACGACTTACACAGCTACACAGTAATCTCCTTATGGTTGGACATTTTCAGTTACTTCGTCGGTGCCTTTGTACGTTACTTACGTGTGTGCCCGTCATTGCCCAGCTACGTATGCAGTATCACGTCTCAGTGTGCATTTTATATGCTTGTTCGGCGTACCTCTGCCGTGTTTGCTCCACTAGCAGTTTCCGCTTTCCCCTCTGGCGAGCAGAATTCCGCCGCGCTCACGAACAGGCGTACGGCGGGACCCTCATCCAGTTATATATGAATTCCGGATCGAGATGAGATGGCTCGATTGAAATTGCCGCTATCGGCGGCTGAAATATTGCTCGGAGACGGGGCGTGATACGCGACGATCCTGCGCGAACGATCTGCGCCGGAGAGAGTCCTTCAAGACGTTCCGCGCCAGCCGCTTTTCACCGCTTCCCACCGAGGAGGCAATTTCCCTGATGGAAGTGACGAAGTCATTGTTATAAACGAGACGGTCGCTGCTCTTCCGCCGGCAAGGGCGCGTGCGGAAAAAAAAATCTGCTGTGGATCGTCACCTCAGTGCTGTCCTTTGTGAAACGGGTTCGTGACCAGCCACGAAGTGAGCGAATTACTGCTGTGCCTGAACGCACACATCCATTTGATATATTGCCTTCCATTCGCATATTGTATCATTCTAAAACAACGTACATTAGAGAACAATAAAATAGCTACCACAGATGAGTCCGACAAAACCTGTTGCACTGTTTTCAGATACAAAAATACTAAGAAATCATCGTGCACCAGAATGTTGACTACCAAGAGAAACTTTGTTGCATCGTTTTCAAATACAAAAATAGTTACAGAACAATATTTACACCAGGATGCTTGTTATAATGAGCACGTTATTCAGCAAGTTAGTCCCTAGTGTGTGATCAGCAAGTGGACACAAGGATGTTGACACATCACCGTTGTAAGGATATAACAAAAATACCACGACCTTTATAGATACACTCGGCGTGGTCTTCGATGGACAGTCGTGAACTTGATACCGAGCACTTATTAGAAATTAGGTAGCAGTTGCGAATAAGCACTTTAAACTAACAGTCTGGTGAAAATGATCTCGCTATCAAAATTTTCGAGGCAATGAGAGCTACTCAAGGTAGTTGAGAAAAAATTCGACTAACATAATTAATCGTACAATCAATTAAAACACAGACATTCGCTGGTGCATGATATTTGTTGAAAATAGAGTGAAGTGATTGAATTCAAAGCTTTTTTCCCGTTTCGCAATAGTCCACTAGATAATGGTTAAAGGGACAAAGTCGTAATAATCGATTTCACGAATAAACACTTCTAACAGTTGTAAGCTAAACTCAAAATGCCCTGTCATGAACAATGTTCAGCCCCATAAATTAACTAGTAGTCTGTTCTGATTGCAAAATTTATAGAAGATGTCATTGACAGGACGGACCTACATCGCACAACGATTTACTATGGACACAGCCAAAGAGAACCGGATTTAGGTGGACATAAACAGATGTCTGACGTCATGTGAAAGGCATGTGAGCAACGGGGCGTGTAGCACCATGGTACACAAAACACGTCCGAACGCTGTTGCAGAGGCAACGGAAAAAGCATGCAAAGTTCAGAAGAACGCGAAATCCCGAAGATTGGCTAAAATTTACAGACGCGCGAAATTTGGCACGGACTTCAGTGCGAGATGCCTTTAATAGGTTCCACAACAAAACATTGTCTCGAAATTTGGTAGAAAATCCGAAGAAATTCTGGTCCTATGTAAAGTGCACAAGCGGCAAGACGCAGTTAATACCTTCGCTGCGCAGAGTCGATGGTATTGTTACCGACGACTGTGCCGCTAAAGCGGAGTTATTGAACACAGTTTTCCGAAATTCGTTCACCAGGGAAGACAAATGGAATATTCCAGAATTTGAAACACGAACAGCCGCTAGCATGAGTTTCTTAGAAGTAGATACCTTAGGGGTTGCGAAGCAACTCAAATCGCTTGATACGAGCAAGTCTCCAGGTCCAGATTGTATACCGATTAGGTTCCTTTCAGATTATGCTGATACAATAGCTCCCTACTTAGCAATTATATACAACCGCTCGCTCACCGATAGATCTGTACCTACAGACTGGAAAATTGCGCAGGTCGCACCAGTGTTTAAGAAGGGTAGTAGGAGTAATCCATCGAACTACAGACCTATATCATTGACGTCGGTTTGCTGTAGGGTTTTGGAGCATATACTGTATTCAAACATTATGAATCGCGTCGAAGGGAACGATCTATTGATACGTAATCAGCATGGTTTCAGAAAACATCGTTCTTGTGCAACGCAGCTAGCTCTCTATTCGCACGAAGTAATGGCCGCTATCGACAGGGGATCTCAAATTGATTCCGTATTTCTAGATTTCCGGAATGCTTTTGGCGCCGTTCCTCACAAGCGACTTCTAATCAAGCTGCGGGCCTATGGGGTATCGTCTCAGTTGTGCGACTGGATTCGTGATTTCCTGTCAGGAAGGTCACAGTTCGTAGTAATAGACGGCAAATCATCGAATAAAACTGAAGTGATATCAGGTGTTCCCCAGGGAAGCGTCCTGGGACCTCTGCTGTTCCTTATCTATATAAATGACCTGGGTGACAATCTGAGCAGTTCTCTTAGGTTGTTCGCAAATGATGCTGTAATTTACCGTTTAGTAAGGTCATTCGAAGAGCAGTATCAATTGCAAAGCGATTTAGAAAAGATTGCTGTATGGTGTGGCAGGTGGCAGTTGACGCTAAATAACGAAAAGTGTGAGGTGATCCGCATGAGTTTCAAAAGAAATCCGTTGGAATTCGATTACTCGATAAATAATAGAATTATCAAGGCTGTCAATTCAACTAAGTAGCTAAGTGTTAAAATTACGAACAACTTCAGTTGGAAAGACCACATAGATAATATTGTGGGGAAGGCGAGCCAAAGGTTGTGTTTCATTGGTAGGAGACTTAGAAGATGCAACAAGTCCACTAAAGAGACAGCTTACACTACAGTCGTTCGTCCTCTGTTAGAATATTGCTGCGCGGTGTGGGATCCTTACCAGATGGGATTGACGGAGGACATCGAAAGGGTGCAAAAAAGGGCAGCTCGTTTTGTATTATCACGTAATTGGGGAGAGAGTGTGGCAAATATAGTACGCGAGTTGGGATGGAAGTCATTAAAGCAAAGACGTTTTTCGTCGCGGCGAGATCTATTTAGGAAATTTCAGTCCCCAACTTTCTCTTCCGAATGCGAAAAAATTTTGTTAAGTCCAACCTACATAGGTAGGAATGATCATCAAAATAAAATAAGAGAAATCAGAGCTCGAACAGAAAGGTTTAGGTGTTCGCTTTTCCCGCGTGCTGTTCGGGAGTGGAATGGTAGAGAGATAGTATGATTGTGGCTCGATGAACCCTCTGCCAAGCACTTAAATGTGAATTGCAGAGTAATCATGTAGATGTAGATGTAGATGGCATGCAATGAGCACGTGAACGCATCCTTCTCATGGCACACAAGTACAAGACATCAAATAATTGCACTTTGTATCAAATGAAGAAACTGCATCTCTTCCTCCTGCGTCATAGGCCGTCACCTACCTTTCGTGCTGGAAAGAGTGATGTGTAATCTTATCAGTACCTGCTTCTAATGTTGACATTTGGTGTCTTAGGAATTCTAGAAAGTTAGCGAATATTGTATTGAAAGCCAATCTGATCATGAAGGCAATGTCAGCCCTGGAAAGAATCATTTTGTAGTACTGAAATTTTCATTGAATGTCTCAGACATTCAATTCGCAATGCAAACCAAGAACTATACGATCTCTGTAAATGTTTAACATACTTCTATTGAACACGTGCCTACCTTGACACACAGTGAGTTTGCGCCTTACCACACAGTCGAGCTGCAACCAGTAAACCGCTCCATCAGGCTGTCAATACAAGAACTCACACCGGACTCGTCTGAATTATTGTCTCTCACCTATGATATACAGGACGTAGCAACAAGAGAGAGACGACAAAATACCACAGACCTAGAGAACATCACTATTTATTTTGGGAAAGGTTACAAATGATAGGTCCCAGGAAGCAGATATGTTAAATAATTATTTATTGAATATATTAGAAAATATAAGGATAAACAGGTCAAGAGAAACATCAAAAGAGTATGTTAAACAAGCAACTCATATAAAATCGAATCATATGGATGTCTCCCCTGATTCTCCTTCGTAAAATAAGAAAATCATAAATTCTCTAAAGAACAGAAGTTCCTCTCGATTTTATGGAGTCTCCAACACAGTACATAGGCCTTGTTCCCATATAGTAACGCACTGTCTTTTCTGAAATATGCAAAGCATGTAACTCTTGGAATTCTCCCGCAGAGAGTGAAATACACCGTTTAGAAACCCCCACATAAGAGAGATAATACGACAGATATCAGTAACTATCACCTCATTTCACTACTGACATCATTTCCCAAAAGTCTGGAAAGTCGATTTATTCCAGACCAGTGTCCCATTTGAGAAACAATATCATCTTCAGCAAATCGCAGTTTGGATTTCAGAATAGTTGCTCGACTAAGACTGCCATTTATAAACTCACTCACCAAATTTTACAAGCATAAGAGCACAAGCTGGCACTTTCTGCGACTTATCTAAGGCATATGGCAGTGTGAATCACAATATTCTCCTGGCTAAACTGAGATTTTATGGACTAAATTACACAGTAAACGAATGGATAATGTAATACTTAACTAAGGAAATACAAAACGTTCTTCATCTTACTTTCCCTCCATAGATTGGGTGATTTCACCTATTCGAGTCGACAACATCTAGGCATCTCTTGTACTGTCTTCCCCCTTGTCCTTCTCCTCGTCATATATGGTCTAGAATTAGTTTTGACGGTCTGCTTTCAGCAATGCTTGCTATATGTTCTCACCATTTGCTTTTATTGGGATCTGTTTTCTTTTGCACTGAATCAATTTGTTAATTATAGCTAAAGTCTTCATTTCAGAAGCGACCTTATCGACAGTGCCCTTTAATATATCAAATAAATCTCATTTCCGCACCGTCACTCCTTATATTTTTTCATCTGAGATCCTGGGTTTCAGAACCGTAGAGCGTAGCTGGTATTGCCTTGACTTAGTAAAACTTCATCTATGTTTCTTTACTATGACTTTTTAATCGTTTAACTGACTCATCCACTGATTCTCTTAAATTTTAGGCTCTTCCTATCAATTTCATTGCCAAAATTTCGTCCTATATCACAGCCTAGATACTGTAAGTAGATTGCCTGTTTCACAACTACATTATTTACTACTGTTTTACATCTCATAAAAGACAATCCCTCGAATGCCGTAATTTTTGTTGGATGTTTACGTGTTATATTTAGAATCCAACAAGTTAAGGAGGTTGACGGTTCTCTGAAGATTATCTACAATTTTTCAACTAATATTTGACGATCTGTTTATAGTAGGGTATTTTAACATTTCTCTCTGTTGATCTTTTAGCACTAGCAGATACTTTGTTTCAAAGTTCTCAGTAGGTCATCTGTGTAGATGTGGAAATGTATTGGAGGCTACAATCATCCTTGTCTAACTCCCTGTGTCGTTGTCAACGGTTTAGACAAGTTATCTTCGTTTTCCATTGTAGTTTTAGTGTATTTTGTAAAGAGCTTTAACAAAGTTAACTAGAGGTGTTTGGAAGCCTCTGCCACAACAGCTGTCTCCTGACTTTGTGAAAAGCTTTATCATAATCCACAATTATCTTTAAGTTAAGTTCTTTCTTTTTCTCTACAAGTCGGTTTATATTAAAAGTAACGTCAGTGCAGGATCGTCCTTTTCTAGAAACCATATGTTTTTCTACTAAAATTGTATCGGAGACTGATAGCGCTATATATATTATAGCTTGTGTCAACGAGGCTATTTGCTAATTAACTGGGTCACTTCTGTTGACTTTCTTGAATGTGGAAAATTTGACCATACTAATTCTTAATAAATAACAAATGTAAGCGGAGTAAATTCTTCTGACTGTGGAGAAACATATTATGGGGTTCTACAAGGCTCAGTATCAGTCACACTACTCTTTCTGCTAAAAGTAAATGACCTTCCGTTCAAAATAAAGCTAGCGTAATTAGTTCATTTTGCGGATGACACTAGTATTGTATTCAGTACAAACACTTAGCAAGAGAATAAATGCCAAGTAACACTCTTAGAAGTATTATTAAGTAGATTTCTGCTAATGGTCTCACTCTCAATATCAAAAAGACACAAAAGATTCACTTCGGCACATCTAGAGCAACATGGCAACATTTTTGCGAACTCAAACACTTCTTTTGATATTGAGGTGTGAAACTCGAGTTTAAAGGTCTTAAATTCCGCGCAGTCAGATGACATCACCACGCAGACGATAAATGTTTTCGTAAAACGCAGCAGCAATGAAAACACGGACAAGCAATAACTTCATCATACACATGTTAGTAGAAATACTTTGCAGAAAAACCAACTTGTACTTATGTTTCAACACTTATTGCAAGAAAATAACAAAACACTTGAAAATCAATTATCAAGTAACTTTGGAAGAAAATTACAGGAACAAAACAAAATACTTGAAAAAACACGAAGAGAAAGCAATGATTCCATGGTAAAGACTGTAAAGAAGGACGTGAAAACAGAAGTAAGCAAAATCTCTGCAAGAATAAAAGAAATTGCGAAAACACAGGCACAGATGATGGCTGAGGTTGATAAAAAGTTCACGGAAATTACAGGTACGTACCAAAAAAAGAAATCTTCAGTTATTTGAAAAATTAACAAAGTAGTTCCTAACGTCGTTGTCGCAAAAGTACAGCACAAGCTACAAAAGCGTTTGGATCAGATGAGGAATTGGGAAACAGAAGCCAATAAATTTGTCACCAGTGCAAGAGAATAATCCGAAACACTGAACGCACACATCGATGAACTATCAAAGTTGAGCACATCAAAGTAAATACCAAACGATCACTCAGCAGATACGCAACCATCACAGTTTAAAGACACGGAAGAATTTCAGTCTTTACAGCGTTCTATGGACGGAAAGATGACGGTACACAAACAGCACATACAAGAAATCAATAGGTTACGCATTCATATAGCTGTCATTGAAAGTCATTTGACACAAGAAAAACAAACACGAGTTTGTAGAGAGAATTATCATGGACGAGAAAAATATTTCGTTGAAGAAAAACATTTTGGCCTACATAGACGTGAAAGAAACTTTGGAAATGAATGCGAACATTCAAATACATATTTCAGTCGATACAACTTTAATGACCTAACATGGCATGACGGATTTAAATATAAAAATTTTTTATTCAGCTAGAAAGTTTAAGGTTTTTGGCAACGGCTTCGTGATTTACATCCCTTAGATTGGATCCAACAGTTTAGCTTTTCTGTACTACTAGCTTGGTCAGTGACACACAAGTTAGGATTTATTTGCAATATTTTAGAACCTGAGCCAGCTACGCGGATGCGACTCATAGCAAGACAGTGCTTTTCTTTGGAGGAGTTTCAAATCCTATTTCTTGCAACGTATTCGTCATAGACTACACAGAGTGGAATTTAAGAACAAATGTTTTTTATTTCAGTATATGATCACAATATGATTTCTTTAGACGATGACCGGTTTCAGTCCTTAATGACCATCCTCAGATCTATTTTACACCATTATGGCCTTGTCACCTTAGAACATGGTGTAAAAAAGATCTGAGGATCGTCATTACGAACTGAAACCGGTCATCGTCTAAAGAATTGATATTGTGATCAGAGACTGAAATAAGAAACATTTGACAGTATTGGATCACTGTTTGTATACGCGACCATGTCGCAGTTGGTGATTTAAGAACAAACTCATCTATGTACCAAATTTTGAAACTTGACAAGTAGCGACTTTAATGCAGCTCTTGAGCCTGTATTACAACAGACCAACATTTAATAGGCCCGTCTAGCCAATCTATTTAAATCCAGCTTTGTATTACAAAACTTCTCAGATCTTTAAGTTTTCCTTTGTTTACAAGACATCACAAGGAAAACATCAATGCATTCCGTGACGTTTTACAATTGCTTTAAGTTGAAGAACATGAATATATGTACAAAAACAGACACTTTTAACAGAATAACAGCAGTTACAGTGATAATAAGAGTAGGGGACGTTTAAAATCATTCTATGACAACAGAGACAGAAGATACGAGAATAAACACCACTACTAAAAATAATATCAAGGACATAACAATTTCAATAAAACATCTCTGTATCCAAATTTTCATCACAACATCGATCACTTCCGTAACTCAAGGGAAAACATGAAAAATCCTCCACAGTAACTTAGTAACTTTGCAAACAATTACGTTGAACCGTGCTGCGGCTCGCGTTGGTGCTGTTTGTAGGTTTCCGCCCTCTGTTTGAGGCCAGACGGTATCGTTTAGTTGTCACGGTTGCGGTCGTTTGTCTTCTTCTCGTGTTGACTGGCTCTACTCGGTTTCGCGAGCGTTGCCTGTCCGCTAGTGGCAGCAGCGGCGGTTGTCGATAGGTAGTAACCGTAGCCGTGTGTTTGCGGCGACGTCGTTGTTTCTCCGGGTCGTGTGAGTGAGCCAGTTCGGTTGGGGACTCAGGAAGAGCCAGGTCTGCGCAGTGCCAGAAGACGCTGTGACCGCTGGCGGCACGCATGGACTGCCGGATGGAAAGGCCAAGATCGTGAGGGTGCACAACCTCGTCGTAAACCGGATCCAGCAAGCTTTAAGATGAGTGAATTTCAATCCAACAAGAGAAACCTCCGCCATTGTGATATCTGCGATTCTCCAGTGACTTGGATTCGTGTTACTGCTCGTACATGAAAGGGAAGCAGTGGTTGGGAAGGGAGTAAGACAGGGTTGTAGCCTCTCCCCGATGTTATTCAATCTGTATATTGAGCAAGCAGTAAAGGAAACAAAAGAAAAATTCGGAGTAGGTATTAAAATTCATGGAGAAGAAATAAAAACTTTGAGGTTCGCCGATGACATTGTAATTCTGTCAGAGACAGCAAAGGACTTGGAAGAGCAGTTGAATGGAATGGACAGTGTCTTGAAAGGAGGATATAAGATGAACATCAACAAAAGCAAAACAAGGATAATGGAATGTAGTCTAATTAAGTCGGGTGATGCTGAGGGAATTAGATTAGGAAATGAGGCACTTAAAGTAGTAAAGGAGTTTTGCTATTTGGGGAGCAAAATAACTGATGATGGTCGAAGTAGAGAGGATATAAAATGTAGGCTGGCAATGGCAAGGAAAGCGTTTCTGAAGAAGAGAAATTTGTTAACATCGAGTATAGATTTAAGTGTCAGGAAGTCATTTCTTAAAGTATTCGTATGGAGTGTAGCCATGTATGGAAGTGAAACATGGACGATAAATAGTTTGGACAAGAAGAGAATAGAAGCTTTCGAAATGTGGTGCTACAGAAGAATGCTGAAGATTAGATGGGTAGATCACATAACTAATGAGGAAGTATTGAATAGGATTGGGGAGAAGAGAAGTTTGTGGCACAACTTGACCAGAAGAAGGGATCGGTTGGTAGGACATGTTCTGAGGCATGAAGGGATCACCAATTTAGTATTGGAGGGCAGCGTGGAGGGTAAAAATCGTAGAGGGAGACCAAGAGATGAATACACTAAGCAGATTCAGAAGGATGTAGGTTGCAGTAGGTACTGGGAGATGAAGAAGCTTGCACAGGATAGAATAGCATGGAGAGCTGCATCAAACCAGTCTCAGGACTGAAGACCACAACAACAACAACAAGTGGTAAAAATTCAAATTAGTTTTTAAATGAACAAGCAGAAAAGGATTTTGATAAATTGAAACAAGCTTTAATAAATGCATCTCTACCTTCTCACCAAGATCTTTCGCGGGTCTTGGCGTTCACGTATTCCAAGAGATACAGAAAAATGGTGTTATTACTACGAAGAGATTTGTTTTTTCAGCCGTCACTTCTAAATGAAAATATTAAACCACCGAACTTGATTCGTTACCTATCATTTGGATCTTTACAAAAATTCGATATTTTTTATGTGGTAAACATACGAAAATATACACAGACCACTGTGCGTTACAATTTCTTATGACCGCAAAATTTTTCATCAACGGTTTATATTTACAGAAATTTCACTTCACTGTTATACACGTTCCAGGAAAAGAGAATATTGTTGTAATTCCTTTTCAGGGTTTCTTGGTGACTCACAATTTGCTTCATCAGTTGAATTCTGTAGGTCTCATTTCAGTGTTATGCACATGCAACAGGTTGCTTTCGAAAATTAAGTTTTTCCGTTTCAAAGGACATTGCAAACGAACAAGATACAGAACGTATATAGAAGAGTGTCAAACAGCTGTGGCGAAACACAAACAACTCGACCGTTAGATATTACTGTTTGGTTAGCGATACGAGTTTCTTTCCATTCCACATGATATGATTAGTTTGGTACATTTACACTGAAGAGCCAAAGAAATTGGTATAGACATGCGTATTCAAATGCAGGCAGAATACGATGCTGCAGTCGGCAACGCCTATATAAGACAACAAGTGTCTAGCGCAGTTGTTAGGTCTTTTACTGCTGTTACAATGGCCGGTTATCAAGATTTAAGCGACTTTGAACGTCGTGTTATAGTCGGCGCATGAGCGATGGGACACAGCATAGCCGAGGTAGCGCTGAAATGGGGATTTTCCCGTATGACCATTTCACGAGTGTACCGTGAATATCAGGAAATCGGTAAAACATCAAATCTCCAACATCGTCGCGGCCGGAAAAAGATCCTGCAAGAACGGGACCAACGATGTAAAAACTGTGACTTCACCGAATTCGTTTCAAATGATGCTTTGAGCACGCTGATGTTGATGAACTGTTGTTGCACCTGTGCACAATAATTTAAAACAACTTACCAAGGATTGAAAGAGCACATGCGCATGGCAGTTGAAATCAATTTGTAAACTATTAATCCTATTACTTTTTTATACACTTCACCGTTATAATTTCTTTATAATTACCGATACGTTTGGTTGTTTAACTTCGTTAGACAATTCTCTACTTTAATATTTGTTAATTACAAACTGTGAAATCCCGGCCGAAGAGGTCGAGGGATAGTGAAAGAAGCGTCGTTAATTTTTTTAGGAATTTTTCTTGTTTTGGATACCTGAAGTCGTTCTCATAAAGTTCTAATAGCTTAGTCGTGTGCACATAGCCTCGGCAAACATGCTGCACAACAAAAAAATAAGTCAGAGGTGACCTTCGCGAGGAGAGGAAAGAAGTTGGTCAGTTGAGCTTTGGTGTTAGTAGAGAAAATCGAGTTTTGGTTTAGTTGCTGCAAGTGGAATTATATTATGAGTGAGTAAAAGATTTATTCCAGAAAGAAACATATTTGATTTTTAAATTGGTACGATAATATGTGCGAAGAATGGATTACGGGTAATGAAGTTTGCTTTGTTTTCAGCAGTGTTTTGATAATGCAGCTTTGTTGGTTCGTCAGGCATTCTGATCAAGAATATCTCAGCTTTTCATATGTCTGTTAGGATATCGACTTAAGAACTAGATTTTTGAATTTTGTTTAACAAGAGGTTATAAGTCTGAAGCAAAATTTTTGTAGGTTCAGTTTTTGTAATTCTTGAGTTATTGTCACGTGATTTCAGAGAAAGCTTAAGTACTTTTGATGTTTCATTAAATGTTATTAAGTTTAAGAAAATGAAATTGCAATTGAGTTCTTTTAAATTAGAGTCATTGTCCACATGCTAAGAGTCAATCAATTTTCAATTACTTGAAAACAGTTGTCAATAAATTCTAAACCAAGAATGATAGCAATGTTTTTAGAGCACACATTGCACCTCTGCGTAGCTCTGTTATTGGACGTCCTGTAGCTATGAGAACAGTTTGAACCCATGTAAGAAAAAATTGTGCACAGAACCGATTCTGTCTCTAACCCTTAAACAGAATGATAGGTAGATCGTAAATAATTAAAGACAACGGGTCTGAGAGGTCTGATTTTCCCTCTATCATATTATTTCAGACATATATCGATTTCAATAATTTTTGTGTTTCAGGTTAATAGTTTTGTTCAATTTGTATGAAACATCGAATTGAGTATTACTCCTTATTTATTCAAAATTAACTGCAGTTCTTTCATCTCCTTCTTCTCAAGTTCTAGGTTTCTAACTTGACCAACTTCTCCAGCAATAGATTCAATTTCGTAGATTTCTTACAGTATGAGGTCCTTGGTATCATGGTGCAGATTTGGAATGCTGAATGATTGTCTGAAGTGTGGTTCTATCAGAGAGAGGACAAATGCTTTGATGAACCTCATCCTTTTGACAACAGGATTTAGTCGATAGCACAAGAGGTGTATGATACTGTTCACGTAACTGATGTTTATAAGTGAGTGAAACAGAGATATTGGCCATCTCCAAGATCTCTTAATGCCAGAGTAAATAAAAATAATTACATGTAATATAAAATATCCTGTCTAAAACCATTTCATGCGTAATACGGCACACCCATTCGGACACACGTGCACGTTTTATGAAATTCACACATACCTGACAACGACAAATCGGAAACTGAGTGGCCACACTTCTGTTTCGTAAATGATTTGATAGTGAGAAGGTACAGTGGAGGGTGTAGGGTCAAGTAGAACAGTGTCGTCACATGACATTTTAAAATCCCTACAAGCTACGGTTTAGAGGTTAATTAAATTTCACAGTGATCAACTTTATTTTCAAAATTGTTTTATTTTATTCAAAGTTCATAGTTAGATTATGTGAGTACAGTAAGTTTCAGATACGACATGATTTTCTTAAGATTCTCGAAGATACGCAGATATATCTATGCATTCTCGCAGTTGTATTTTGTCACCAGCAACTGGCGTTAAGCTATATACTTATTCAGATTCACCTTCACTCGCTAAAAATAATCGATCCTGAGAACTTTCACGTTAATAGATGGGGTTGTTCTCATTAGAGTCGAAAGTTAACCATCACCGACAACGATAGTTCAAGTACACATGCCGACGTCGCAAGATCAAGATGAAGAGACAGTGAAAGTATATAAGGATACTGAAAAGGTACTTCAGTACGGATAGGAAGATAAAATGTTGTAATCATGGCGAATTGGAATGCGGTTGCGGGGAACGAGTACCAGAAACGATCACGGGAGAATACGAGGATAGTATTAAGAATGAGAGAGGAGAAAGCCTAATTGAGTTCTGCAATAAATTTCAGTTTGTAATAGCGAATACTCTGTTCAAGAATCACATTAGGAGGAGGTGCACTAGGAAACGACCGAGTCATAAGGGAGGATTTCAGTTCGATCGCATCATGGCATCATAATATGGCAGAGACTCAGATCACAACTTATTAGTCAGGAAAAATCAATACAGAAAGAAGTGGGATACGGAATTATTAAGGAAGGAAGAGATACGCTTGAGAATCTCTGTCATTATAGATACTGTGATAAGGAATAGCTCAGTAGGTAGTTCAGTTGAAGACGAAAAGATATCTCTAAACAGGGCTGTCACAGGAATTGGTAAGAGAAGCGTAGGTACATGAAGCATGTGTAACAGAAGAAATCCTTCAGCTGGGTGACTTCGTCTCAAATCATATAGGTCATGTCAACTCGTGCTCATGACTTTCTCTGAAAAACTATATATTAGATCTCTATATCATCAGTGTTAAGAAATGAAGTACTTTCGTTTTATCTTAATTTTTGTAAATGGTATGGCCATTTGTAAAATGTATATTTTCTAAATTACTCACTACCCCTTACTGTGTTGAAATTTACTTGCACCTACACGCTCATCGGCTTGCTTTAACTTACAAATTTAAGACGAAAATAAGAAATCTAAGTTAATTTTTCCTCTTCAATTTTTTCCTGATTTGGATAGTCACAGAACGCTATCCATTCTGTCATATTAGCATATACGTCATGTGTAATTATAAATAGTATTTTCTCTGCTCCAGCTATCTGTATTATGTAAATATTTACTACTAAAAATGTTAACAATAGCATTTTATGACTTTTTACGAATTATTTACTCGAAAACTCCCATCCGAAAACTTTAGAGAATTACCCAAAATATCGTATGGTTAATATGCTAATAGTCGTAGTGGGCAATATCTCTTTGTGTAAAGTGTCAAAAGTTTTTCAGCATTCTGCATGTTTCGCATCACCGAATTTCTAGTGTAAAATATGCATGCTGGCAATACTGTTTCCAGCGCTCTTCTGTTTATGGCAAACGAGTGAGAACTTGCACACTAACCGCCCTGCATCGAGTTTTGTGTTTGATTACAACTTTTTGCTAGATACAGTGTCAGTGAGCAAACACAGTAGTGAAAGGGTGATGTGTGTGGACTGTGAAGAAAGACACAAGAAGGTGGTGTTTAAGAAAAATGAAAAATACTTCACAGTTGTTGGAAATCTTTCTGAGGTATTGTAGAAATATCTTGTTCCTCAAGTAGCACCATTAGCATCACATCCATTGTGCGCAAATTACTACACTCACTATAAGAAGAAAGTAACAAACCACCTGAACGATCACCATCACCAGAATGTGAAACTTAAGAAGGCAATGCAAATGTTTATATTACTTTGTGTGAAGTTCTTGGTGCGTTGAATGCTAGCATTTCTGCTGTAGCTCCTGTTATATCGCCCGCTTAAACGTCCAGGAAAGACAAGGAGCACAAGAATAAAACATTATGTAAAAAGAAAAGTAGAGGAAAATGAAACAACGTTTACACAAGCTGATGTGTCGACAGAAGTGCCGACACAGTGTGGTTTGAGGGGACCGCAATGCACGCTATAAGCTCACGAAGGATGGCGTGATAGGTCTGAAACAGGTTACGTAATGAATGCTATAAAGAAAAGTACGTAGCTGCTGGAATACTTAACTTTAATCCATCATTGTTGTACATCGCTATTGACGATACAAGTGAGGCTCTGTAGATTCAGGCAATAAACTACTAATGGCGCCTTGCTAGGTCGTAGCCATTGACTTAGCGGAAGGCTATTCTAACTATCTGCTCTGCAAATGAGCGAGGCTTCGTCAGTTTGCATCGCTAGCTACGTCGTCCGTACAACTGGGGCGAGTGCTAGTCCGTCTCTCGAGACCTGCCGTGTGGTGACGCTCGGTCTGCGATCACTAACAGTGGCGACACGCGGGTCCGACATGTACTAATGGACCGCGGCCGATTTAAAGCTACCACCTAGCAAGTGTGGTGTCTGGCGGTGACACCACAATCCTCCCCCGCAAATCGGCGAACGGTCGTGTTATAAGGCTTCCGCCCGCCGTGGGGAGGACCCCATGTTGACGTATGCGATGAGGTGTGGAGCCTAACAACAGGCGAGGCTGTGCCACCCGCACCCTGCCATTCGGTCCGAGGGGAGCTAGGAAACCCCTGAAAACCTAGTCCAGGGTGCACGTCAACATGCGGTGTATGCGCCCGTAAAGAGACAGGAGGGGCCGAAGGGTCGACCTCCATTGCGTCGGGGTAACCGACGCGCGAAGACGCCATGTGGTCCGGAGCGGGCAAAAGTTCCATGGCGGAGAACATCTGGTCACAGGAAGCAATCGGCGGCGCGGGAGCCAGGGAGGCGCCAGGCGGTTGCAGTGACGCGTCTACTGCGGGCGTCGCCGGCGGGAGAACAGGCGGCGGCGGCGGCGGCGCGTCGCCATGGGGCAAATTGGAAGGCAGCGTCGGTAACACCTGGGGATGAGGCGAGCCAGTAGATGGGTCCCCAGGGCGCTGACCGGACGGCACCGTCACTGAAAGCAGACGGGGAGCGGCAGAACCCAGGTGACGACAGAGGCGCAGCTGATTGAGATGCCGACGCACCTCACCAGAGGCCCCCAAAACCAAATACATCGCGCGGGCGAGGCAGCGAAGAATGCGCCCTGCGAGCCAACGCCGTGAACCTCGATAGTTGCGATAGAATACAACGTCGCCTGGAGCAAAAGCAGGAGTCTGCCGCTGCACAGGAACCTGATGCGGCGGATGCTGCAAAGACATCAAGGTTCGATGAGGACGACCGTGGAGCAACTCAGCCGGCGAGCGACCATCTCGGGGCTGAGAGCGATACGAAGACAAAAAGAGCAACAACGTGTCCTCCCGAGAATGCGACTCTTTCAACTTCAACATCTGTGACTTGAAAGACCGGACCAATCGCTCAGCGGCACCGTTTGACTGAGGCGAAAACGGCGCAGATGTCAGATGTTGAATACCATTGGCCTTGCAGAAAGACTGAAATTCTGCAGACATGAATTGTGGGCCATTGTCGGAAACAATAGTCTGTGGAAGACCTTCAATGCAAAAGATAGCGGATAACGCTTGGTCGGTGGCAGATGACGTCGTGGAAGACACCCGGACAACAAAAGGAAAATTACTGATAGAATCGACCACAACCAACCATCGAGCATTCCAGAATGGACCAGCAAAATCTATGTGCAAGCGTTGCTATGCTTTGGGCCATGCAAAGAATTTCCGCGGTGGTGCGGATTGTTGTTCGGCACACGCCACGCAAGAAGAGCACATATTCGTAATCGCAACATCGATTCCGAACCAAGTACAGTGCTGACGAGCAAGTTGTTTCGTTCGCACTATACCCCAATGTCCTTGGTGAAGAAGCCGTAAGACAGAGGACTGTAACGAACGTGGGACCACGACTCAGGACTGATCGTTATCAGAACGCAACAACAAAACACCACGTCGTACAAAAAGTCTTTCCTTGTGAGCAAAAAATCGGCGAACCAGCGGATCCTCAATCCGAGACTTTGACAAAGGCCATTGCGTAGCAA
The DNA here is from genome assembly GCF_023864345.2 of Schistocerca serialis cubense. NCBI lineage: Eukaryota > Metazoa > Arthropoda > Insecta > Orthoptera > Acrididae > Schistocerca > Schistocerca serialis. The sequence continues at coordinate 101,478,321 of NC_064642.1, read as the reverse complement.
CAAAACGCAAAACGGTAGCAAGGACAGGGTCAGCAGCTGTGGCTGGAGCTACACGACGAAAATCAATCGGAAACGATTCGACCACGTCATCAGATTCCGCATCAATGAACATGCAAGCAAGTTCGGAAGAATCGAATGCTCTATCCTCAGCAACAGGCAAACGGGACAACGCATCGGCGTTTCCGTGCTTAGCCGTGGATCGATACACGATATCGTAGCGGTACTGCGAAAGGAAAATAGACCAGCGAATGAATTTCTGCGCTGTACGCGGAGGTACAGGTTTGTTCGGATGAAAAAGCGACGTCAAAGGTTTGTGGTCTGTGATGATGGTAAAGTGACGACCATACAAATAATCGTGAAACTTAGTAACACCAAACACGAGAGCCAAAGCTTCTTTCTCGATTTGTGAATAATTTCTTTGCGCTGACGAGAGCAATTTTGACGCAAAGGCAATAGGGCGATCATGCGACCCATCTTTGTGCGCAAGCACAGCACCGATCCCGAAATCCGATGCATCTACCATCAACAAAAGGGGTCTCTGGGGATAGAATGGCGTAAGGCAAGTATTTGAAAGCAACGCCGATTTCAACTGGCGAAAGGCGCGTTCGCATTCCGTCGTCCAGACGAACGGAACACCTTTACGGCGTAATCGATGAAGCGGAGCTGAAATGGAAGAGGCATGCGGGACAAAGTTATGATAATAGTTAATTTTTCCCAGCACACTCTGTAGCTGCTTCAAATTCTGCGGCGAAGGCAAGTCTTGTATGGCACGAAGGTGCTCTGGACTGGGATGTATGCCTTGGGCATTGATGACTCGTCCCAGATATGGTAAGTCACGAGCAAAAAACACACATTTGTCCTTCCGCAAGTGAAGACCATGTTGTCGCAATACCTGAAATAATGTTCAAAGATTTACAAAATGTTCATCTGCTGTCTTTCCGGAGATCACAATATCGTCCAGATAGTTCGCATCAGTAGGGACCGACGCACAAACAGTTTGTAAATATTGTTGAAACAATGCAGGGGCGGATGCACACCCAAATGGCAGTCTTTTGAATCGGTACAAACCAAGATGCGTGTTAACCACCAAGACGCGCTGGGATTCGGCGTCCACCGGTATTTGCAAGTACGCATCTGCTAGGTCCAACTTCGAAAAGTATTTACCCGGGCACAGTTTATCAAAAAGATCTTCCGGGCGAGGTAAAGGAAAAGTTGCAATCACTAGTTGTGGATTCACAGTTGCCTTGAAGTCCACACAAAGTCGCAGTTTTCAGGAAGGTTTTGGCAAAATCACTAAGGGTGATGCCCAGAGAGAAGCTTGCACACGTTCAATCACACTTTGTCATTCTAAATCGTGTAATGTTCTTGCGACCTCACCACGCAATGTGTGGGGAACATTGCGCACTCTGAAAAATTTCGGTTGCGCGTTGACCTTCAGTTCCAAATGTGCTTCATAGTTCGTAGTGCAACCAAGGCCCGGTGCAAAAATGTCTGCAAATTCTTCACGTAGACGAGAAACACTGGCGGAAGGCACAGTCTGGTTCACTGATAGGACCTGATTGACTATTGACAAGTTAAATAACTGAAATAAATGGAAACCAAACAAGTTCACTGCAGAAGAAGAACGAAGGACGTAAAAAGACACAAGTTTTGTTTGTCCCTTGTATGTTGCAAGAAGAGTGCACTGTCCGAACACAGGGATATGCTGTCCTGAATAACTAGTGAGCTGAACATTTGCGGCATACAACAGAGGTTTGCCCAGTTGTTTGTACGTGTCGTGATTGATCAATGAAACTGCAGCTCCGGTATCGAGCTGGAATGGTATGACCTTGCCATTAAAGTCCAAACCTACAAAAAGTTTATTGTCCTGCTGACGACAAGAGCGACTGTCTCGTGCAATTTGAACTGATACAGGTACAGCATCACTTGCTAATTGACGTGATTTCCGGCGACGTCGACGCACACTTTTTGTGGGACGAACACAGTCACTGTTAGAGAAAGTGGCACTGGACGGAGTGGAATTAACTACATGAGTGTCCACGGGTGAAGGTTCACAAGCCTGAGTGTCCTTGGTTCGATTCCGCCGCGAAGCAAAGGGCCTGGAATGATTAAGAGTGTCTGATTTGAGCTTTTTCTGGCAAACACTTTGAACATGTCCTTTCTTATTACAGTAAAAACAAATAGCCCGGCGTGACAGGCAATTGTCACGCGAATGTCTAGTTGCACACCGCGGGCATGATTTCACTGCATTTGTATGCTCGCGCAGCACACGTGGAGAGCTAGGCGGCAACTGCGCGGACGAGCGCGAGGGCTGTTTATCGTTCCGTGCAGCGCACCCGGCGGGCCGGTTAATGTGACACACGGCCGGCGAAGTGTCAAATGATTCCTGTGCAAAGTCAAGTGTGTCTTGTATATCTAATATGTCTATCACTTGTTGAAGGGAGGGATTAACTAGTTTCAAAATCTGTTCCCGTATACGAACATCAGAAACGTTCTGTGCAATGGCATCAGGTACCATTGTATCTGAATAAGGGAGGCCACATTCACACTCAAAAGCACAATCCCTTGTAAGGCCTTGCAATGTTGCAACCCACTCCCGATTAGTTTGACCGGCCGTACGTTTTGTACGAAAGAACATATACCTTTTTGCAACTACATTAACTGTTTCCTTGAAATAGGCATCTAACGCCGACAAAATTTCTTCATAGGACAGAGTTGTTACGTCGTGTCGGGGAAATAATGTCACTATCACACGGTACGTTTGCACGCCGACACAAGACAATAAGTGAGGCTGCCGCTCGTTACCTTGAATTCTGTAGGCGGCGAGATGAAATCCAAACTGGCGTGACCACTCCGTCCATGTCTCCAGAGCCGCTTCATAGGGACGAAATGGGGGTGCAACTGCATGTTGTGGCTGTGGTAGCGGTGAAGCGGCGGCCGCCACATCGTTTTGCATTGCACGTTGACCCTGGATGAGCTGTCCAAGGGCATCCAATAACGCATGCGTCTGCTGATTCTGGAAGCGATAAAATTCGGACAGTTCATCTGGAGAAGCCATGACACAAGTAAATGCAAGCAAGTACAAAGAACAAGACCCTTTTTTGACTCGTCGCCATATGATGTGTCGAGAGAGGCGCCGACACAGTGTGGTTTGAGGGGACCGCAATGCACGCTATTAGCTCACGAAGGATGGCGTGATAGGTCTGAAACAGGATATGTAATGAATGCTATAAAGAAAAGTACGTAGCTGCTGGAATATTTAACTTTAATCCATCCTTGTTGTACATCGCTATTAACGATACAAGTGAGACTCTGTAGATTCAGGCAATAAACTACTAATGGCGCCTTGCTAGGTCGTAGCCATTGACTTAGCTGAAGGCTATTCTAACTATCTGCTCTGCAAATGAGCAAGGCTTCGTCAGTGTGCATCGCTAGCTACGTCGTCCGTACAACTGGGGCGAGTGCTAGTCCGTTTCTCGAGACCTGCCGTGTGGTGGCGCTCGGTCTACGATCACTAACAGTGGCAACACGCGGGTCCGACATGTACTAATGGACCGCGGCCGATTTAAAGCTACCACCTAGCAAGTGTGGTGTCTGGCGGTGACACCACACAAGCAAACACTTCAAAACTTTGTGAAGTGTTTAATGTAGATTCACTTGGTCCAGACTCTGAAGATACTGATATGTGCACGACATGTGATGTGTGGTGTCAAAACCTAAACAATGTTATCTCAGCAGCCACCTGTATTGGAAAGGTATAGTTACCATGTAGCTACTCTAAGGAGCAGTTACAGAAATACACACTTCCTCACATTATTTGATTTCAAAAGCTTTGTAAGATAAAGAATTGCAAAGGTATTGGGCATTTCCAGATTATTAATGTGGGAATCCACTGCAAGATGATATGCTTACTGTTACTCTGCAGTGTTATTTAAGTGATGACAAAGATTGCAGCAAGCAAGGCTGATGTTATCTCTGTTAGTGAAAATGGTGAAAAAGTTAAAAAGGTAAAAGGATATACGACAAGATTAATAAGAGAAGAATATCTCGTAATGGAAAAGGAGAATCTGAATTTAGAAACTGGTCTCACAAAATTCTACTCCTTACGACCAGAATAGGTAAAATGCGTGCCAGTGAAGGAAGTATGCACATTTATTTACTCCACTAATTTGAAACGTGTTTATTTCGTCTTAAGCAGTGTCGCAGGAAAAAAGTACACATAGATGGAACTGATGCTTTTGCTAAATGTAAAGAGCAACTAGGTAAATGTTGGGTGCAGGAGTGTGCAATGAGTCCTGGTGCTGCAGTGATGACTATTGAAACATTACACTTTCAGGATACTGAGAATGATGTAACCTATGCATTATGGGAGAGAGGAGAGTTAGTGAAGAAGACACTAGAGCCAGAGAAGTTTGTTCAGAGACTAGGCATTGGGTAATGAAAGGAATAGCTAACCATGAAATCCAGTGCATTCAGAGAGACGTCATAGCAGAGGTAAAATCAGCCACATCCCAGAATACTGACACACTAGTGCTTCATTTCGACTTTGCTGAAACTGCATGTTGCTTTGCAGAAAGAAATTCAAAGTTACTACTGGCACACATCACAGATATCGATGTTCACATGTGTTTCCCACTTCCTTGGAACGTCACTCTGTTTTTCTATTGTCAGTGACGATCTCAATTCATGACAGTGCAACTGTGTGCTACGCTGTCATCATGACAATTGATGACATAGCATCCAGAGGACATGCATTTCCTAAGAATGTGTACGTGACTGATCATGCAACATCTCATTTTAAAAACTGCTTTCATGTTTTTGAGCTTGGTCAACACCGCAGTACAGGAACTGAGACAAAAAATGGATATTTTCAGCAACAGGTCATGGTAAAAGTCCATGTGATGGGGTAGGAGGTCTCTAAAAACATTTGGCAAAATGATTTATCTCCAGCATGAAGTTGTTGATGCTGTAAGAGATTCTACTGGAATTTTACACACCATATCAACATTAGTACCAAACGTGAAACTATTAATTATAAATGAAAGTACACTAATGGGTTGCAAACACAGAGCGGTAAATGCATTGCAGGAACGGTTGAAAGGTCGCGGTGCCTTCCGGGCAGGCCAATGCCTTTGTAATATTCGTCAGACACCTCCCTTTTCATTTTGTTTTGGTGATAATGATAAAGTTTTATTCGACTTTGGTGTAAAGAAATTTTCCCTTACTGATATTAATCTGGTGGAGTATTAGGGTTGGTGTAAGCCACTGATTGATCTCACAGTACTTGCATGACTTGAGTAGCAGCAGCAGAATTGAACTTGGCTATGGAGACAGATTTTTTGACGCTGGAGGTGGCCACTGCATTCGGGGTAGCTTCAGAACTTTCCACAAGCAGCAATCCAGTTAGTGGACTCCTTTGGGGTCACGAAAACGGGCCATGGGCCTGGTAGGGCAATGGTTTATGGACCATCATTCTGGCGGCCGGCCTTGTTACGCTAGCGACCAACCTAGAGGGTGGGATCACCGTGACTGAATGCGAAATGACACCTCTTTAGAAACTGGCGGCGCCGACCTGACCGGCTTATTAGTGAGTGGACGTGGTATGGGAGTCTGGTCTCCCTATTCCGTGTGCGGCTTCAGGTAAAGCGGCGTCATAACAGCATACCTTGGGACTATGAATGTTTCCGGATGTGGCGTTTCTTAGATGTCGTCAAGCACCAAAGAAACAGTGCCCATTAAATCGTTGTATGGACGAGACGGAGCTTGTTTTCACTAGAAAGCTTCCCTCATCTTGTGAAATGCACCGGGGACATGGCTGCAGGACCTCCAGGCATTGCGTGTTGTTTTCTCGGAGAAGAGAATGTGTACAGCACTGCGGTGAATGGTTGAAGAAGATCAGGTCTCCTTGCTAGAAAATATGATTGGCACGGTAACCACTGTTGGGCCATGATAGGTTTATTCGAGGACATTGGTGGGAATGGCTGACTTTCGGTAAGTTTTGAGCAAAAGGGAGAGGGGGACCTGCTTCTCGACCGTCGCGGAGAACAGTCGCTAGAGCTCTTCCGCTTATAAGGAGAGAGCAGTTAGTTGTAAAGACATCATGACACCCGAGCAGAACTTCATATTTTCGCGTACGTGAGACAATCACCGGCAGAAATGGGGTCGTCTCCCGCAGTATGGCGCTTCAGCAGCGCCCGAACACAGACGACAGCGTCTCGTCTTTCACCGGCTATATTGATAATGATGCGCAGCTTCTGCAAATTCAGAAGGCTACCAATCTTTCCACGACCATCTTTTTCCATAGCAGCTTTGTACTGGCAGTAGCCTCGTGATGACTGGGTGTCGTGTGATGTCCTTAGGTGAGTTAGGTTTAAGTAGTTCTAAGTTCTAGGGGACTGATGACCGTAGATGTTAAGACCCATAGTGCTCAGAGCCATTTGAACCATTTTGAACTGGCAGTAGTCACTCCCAGTGTACATAGCATACTTAATTGTGTCTTGACGCCAATCAGTAGAATGATAGATCAGAGTGTGCCTGCCTAGGTTGGCATCCTTCCACACAGTAGCCAGTCTCCTTTACACGTAAATTCCAGTCAGGTTCCGCAAGTCTATTGCCAACCAACATGAGTGCATGTTATTAAAATGTTGTACAGCTGAAATTTCTGTTTGTATGTATGTTCTCTCTTAACCTTGATATTAATTTATAAATCTCTTTGTCATACCGTTGATCCTTGTTATTAATTTTTAAGTGATACCCAATCTCATTCCCTGCAATGTCATCTATTCTGTTGTGGGTTTGAAATAATTAAATTAATTTTATGTCTAGTTAGCCAATTCAGGGGTGATCCCCACAGGGGCCACTGTTTCATGTCAGGTTTCTTGAACTATCGCTAAATGTGGCACCTTTTGGGTGTGGTGATTACGACTTTTTTGTCACTTGACAAACAGAGAACTGCCGCCACCATAGGCTGTCCTGCGTATTGGAGACCTCCCAGTGAGCGAATTTTCCCCTCGATATCCTCTGGTAACAGTAATCAGTCCGTAATTACATATGTGCGAATGTGAAAAAAATTTCTCCTACTATGTTGTTCTGTACCACATCCATGAATTTGGCTGTTGAGCGGTGCTACATGACGGCCGGTGTGGCCCTGCGGATCTAGGCGCTTCAATCTGGAACCGCGTGATCGCTACGGTTGCAGGTTCGAAACCTGCCTTGGGCATGGATGTGTGTGATATCGTTAGGTTAGTTAGGTTTAAGTAGTTCTAAGTTCTAGGGGACTGATGACCATAAATGTTAAGTCCCATAGTGCTCAGAGCCATTTTTTCTTTGCTACCTTGCTATCTGTGTTGCTAAAAACTCTTTTTTGTGGGGGTAAGTGTGTGTTTTTGTTTAGCATATTTGAGAGTCAGATATTATTAGGTGTTCTCAAAAAATGGTTCAAATGGCTCTGAGCACTATGGGACTTAACATCTATGGTCATCAGTCCCCTAGAACTTAGAACTACTTAAACCTAACTAACCTAAGGACAGCACACAACACCCAGCCATCACGAGGCAGAGAAAATCCCCGACCCCGCCGGGAATCGAACCCGGGAACCCGGGCGTGGGAAGCGAGAACGCTACCGCACGACCACGAGATGCGGGCGGTGTTCTCACATATGCATAGTTTTCGTTTTGTGTTCCGTTTGGTTTTATGCTCTTTTCGGCCCATGCAAAATTTTTTTTTTTAATCCTCCATTGCCATGAATGTTGACGAGGAGTAAAGCGAAATTATTTCGTGACCAAAGTCTCGTGGACTGGGGAAATATATGGAACAGGCTAGTAACGGTGCCGTCAACCCTTCTGGTGACGTGTTGGACGGGGTCAGGCCCAAACACGCATGATAGGGATTCGATACTGATAGATGATGTGGGATCGGAAATGATAATTAACAGTGGCGACGAGTCTGATGATGGAGACGACCGTGGCCATTTAGACGTATTAATCACGAGTAGAAATTCGGAAAGGGAGACAGAAGCCAGGCACACAGTGTGACGCCATTGCAGCAGCACTAGGGAATCACGGTTTGCTTCGCTAATGGCTGGCACGCATTATGAACCGGTACATGATCCAGACATCGCTCTCCTAATTCAGCTTAAGAAGCAGATGGATGAATTAGAAAGAAAGCGAAAGGAGGAGGTAGAAGAATTAGAAAGAAAACGAAGACAGGAGGTAGAAGAATGGTATCGAAAAAGGGAGCGTGAGGCGATCACACAATACCTCTCAGCCGATGGGTAGGAATAAGCCGAACGCGTTATCAGAGAAATTTGGTAGATGTGACGGCCACAGAGGGCACGAGATGTCCGATCATCTGGACCAAATCCCTGTGACGTAATCTGACAGATTCTCAAGTGCGAGAGTCGAACCTACGTTCGACCACAAGCATTTACTGTCCGTCCTAAAATTTCAAAATTTTAGGGAAAATTGGGGGGGGGGGGGGCGATTTACATCCTAAAATTTCGATTGGTCAATTCATCCGGTCGTTGCCATCGGCACTCAGTGCGAAGCTGAAATTTATCTGCGCGCATATTGAGGGAACGGCCGCCGAAATAATTCGAGATATTGCGGTAAAGTGCAGCACATTCTAAGAGTTCAAAGGAAGCATTTCTCGCTACCTATTGGTCACGCGAAATGCAGGATTGAGCAAAACAGGAGATGATGATGTGGCCTGAACTAGAACCTTCGGTATACAAAGGAGCGGTAAAAATGTTCGAGGAGTTACTAAAGAAAAAACAGTTCTTTGACGCACCCTGCAGCCCGTCGGAAATTATTCGTTTCTGTTTCTCGAAGCTCCCCATCCAGTACCAACTGACACTCCTCTTTATGTGCTGAGACATCATTGAAGTGAAAACAAGGTTGTAACGGGCATTTCTGTCTGATGGTTCAAATGGCTCTGAGCACTATAGGATTTAACATCTGAGGTCATCAGTCTCCTACAACTTTAGACTACTTAAACCAGACTAACCTAAGGGCATCTCACACATCAAAGCCCGAGGCAGGGTTCAAACCTGCGACCGTAGAGGTCGCGTGGTTTCAGACTGAAGCGCCTAGAACCTCTCGGCCACTGCGGCCCGCTATTTCTGTCTGACCACTGTATTTTATCTTTGTTATTTTTCAGCGTCCCAACCATTTAGCGATCTTTTTTTTTTTTTTTAATGTTTGTCTCGTGGAGCACTGATCAGGAACGTGAACGCCATAATTATAAGTGGTACATATCGATGTTTTGGCGAATTCATTCTCTTTCTGGAGTCAAGACTGCTACATGGGTTATTTCAGCTTTTGCGTCCTCGATGGGGGAATCGTCATCTGGCATGTGTGAAGCCTCGGCCGGTCTTGTGCCTCTGGCGGTGTTGTAGGGTATTTACCACTCTTACGAATGCTTATGACAGTGAGTAGGACACGCACTCGTAGCGTTGCACCTATCTCCTGATCAGTTTCGAGTGAGTATGGGCACCTCCTTCAGCGTTGCGCCAGTTTTTTGTAGTATTTTTTTTCGAGTGTGTTTAGCCACGTCTGAGTTGCATGTGCTGAATTCGGATTCGTGAAATGCTAAGGACGTAGCCGAGCCCGCATTCGCCACTGTGCGTTGAGTCATACTGTCGTGTTGCTAGAGGTTTGAGTCACCTCCACGATTAAATACGTATGTGAGTGTGTACAACCTAATTGTGCAGAAAAGGTAGTGGGGAATTGTGAGTCGCACCCCAGCAACAAAACCGAGACACTGGGCTGGACTGCGTGTTACTCATGCATATCAGTTACATCTCATTCTAGCGATAGTTCCGTTTTATTGCTTGTGTTCTTGGCCCTTGGTATAACTGCACACGTCTGACGTTTGTCCGACTTCACTTGAGGAGTTTCAGAGTTTGCTGCGCATTTCGTCCTCGAGGTTACAGGAAACATAGAAACCTAGAGAATCGGAGAAGAACTACCGTCGAAACATCAATATCTCGACGAGACGGGGGAGATGGCATTTCGCGACTCGGTCGTCGCAGATCGGGGCAGATGGACACATAAGAATTGATATTTTATTTCTCTTCATGCAGGTTGTACTGCCGGCATTCACTGCCTTTTTTGTGTTGCCCCTTTGTTTTGTTGCTGTGCTTATCTTTAAAATGTTCACAGATCTCCCAGACGCCGCCACCATGCAGAAAGACTACGTTTTTAGACTTATTGTAGCATGTTGGGCTTAATAATTTAGTTTTGCGTGTTATATTTGGTCTCCATTTGGTTTAACACTGATAATGCCTTAATGTTTAGGATATAAAAGTTGTTGCAGGGTAGTATGAAGTATAAATAGAGTTTAAGCCATGCGAATTTAAACATAAGGTAATCAGTAAGGGGTACCCTTGTCTTCTGTGAAATATTAGAGCGATTTTTGTGATTTTTCATGTCTATTGCTAAGTGCCACATTTTTTATTTCTTTATCTATATATACAGTAGTAATCCGTAAATAAATATCTTAATCATTTTTGTGTTTTTAGTATCATCTACATTGTAAATATTTTAGTTTTTTTGTGAGTCAGAATCCGACGTGCTACTGTAACCATGTCCAAGATTTTGTAAAAAGTGTGGGTAGCGTACGAGTTGGGTCTCGGTGGGGACTGTAAAGGCACTGTTAATGGAAGTATGAGGAGGTCGGATAAGAAGCTGGCCACCACGGGATGAGGCTAAGGGCATTGGGTAAGCAGGCAGGACAGTAGACAATGCTGTGACAGGCAGATGACTAGGGCTACCACTGCCGGGAAAAGCGAACAATGACCGCCACGCGCTATGCTCGAGAGAAGTGATCTTGGAGAGTCACCGAGTGCGGACCACTGTCTGCAGGCGCGGACTTTCACTCTCTATGGGACAAGCTGATGCCAACCGATGGTCTGGCCCGACCTCTTATGTGAGCTGGAAGTAGGAGCACCTGGGGCACACTGCTGTCAACATGGCTACCTGTGAACAATGCCCAAGGAGGGGCATCTCCATCGGCCGCGGACCATCTTGGAGTGCCTCGTACATGCTGCCAGACAGTTGGTCGACATGTGGGCATGGTCCGCGTGACGACCTGCAGTGTGTTCCAGCCACCAGCCTCTCGCAGCTCTACAAGACGTGCCACCTGTTCCTCCTGTCGGCGCGCCAGCTGGAAGGAGATGTCAGGTGTAACACATCGCCACAAATGGTTTCTGTCATGTGTGCAGTTGGTCCTCATGTGGGCATGGTCTGTGTGACTGACCACACCCCCGCATCAGCCATGGCATCGCTGGGGCATGACGTGCATCTAGCATCTGGCGTCTAGCGACTTGTATCATAGCCACCAACGCCTACACTCACCGATAAGTCTTGATGTTTGCCGGACGATGTAGTCCATGGAAGTGAAAATTGCAACACCCAGCAGTGTTCAACTTTCTTGCAACTGGAGGAGAGGATTTGAGTGTGCACATGGGTATCCCTGTGAACGAATGAGCATCATTTGAGATATGAGAGTAAAATTGGCTGTGAGGTTGGTAATATTCACCTTAGTGACCTCTGGCATACTTGCTTCACCAGGACTAGTGGCTGTCATGGCGTTTTCATTGAGACACTTCCCTTGTGTTATGGCACGCTATCCCTGGCCTTGAGTGAGCCACAAACGGCGAAAAATTATCTGTTATCAGTAGGGGTTAATGAAAGATGGCGGTGAATGCCGGGCAGGCCACTGCCATGTTAATACCAGTCAGGCACTTCCCTTTCATTTTGTTTTGGTGATTAAACATACAATGTGACTCGCCTTTGGTGTATCGAAATTTTAGCTGATTGATATTAATCTGTTGGACTAATAGGTTTAGTGTAAACCACTGATCGATCTCACAGTACTTGCATGACTTGAGCAGTTGAATTGAACTCGGCTATAGAAACAGAATTTAGGATGCTGGAGGTGACCTTTGCAATAGGGACACATTTAGAACTTTTCCCGAGCACCAAGACAGTTTGCAGAATCTTATAGAGTCACGGAAAAGGGCCACGCACATGGCAGGGCAGTGGTTTATGGCTCAAATGGCTCTGAGCACTATGGGACTTAATATCTGTGGTCATCAGTCCCCTAGAACTTAGAACTACTTAAACCTAACTAACCTAAGGACATCACACACATCCATGCCCGAGGCAAGATTCGAACCTGCGACCGTAGCAGTCCCGCGGTTCCGGACTCAGCGCCGGAACCGCTAGACCACGGCGGCCGGCGCAGTGGTTTATGGGCTTCCTCTCTGGCGGCCAGCCTTCATCGGCTAGCGACCACGCAAGAAGGTGGGATCGCCGTGGCTGAATGCGAAATATCACTACTTTAGAAACTTGCGGCGCAGGGCATCCTGGAGCCGGCCTAACCACGTTATTAGTGAGTGGCTGTGGTGTGGGAGTCTGGTCTCTCTATTCCGTGTGCGGCTTCAGGTAAAGCGGCGTCGGGTTGGCGCCCAGCTAATGTGTCTGTTACAAGAACAGCGTACCTTGGGGCGACGAATGTCTCTGGATGTCGCGTTTCTTAGATTTCGTCAAGCCACGCTGAAACAGCGCCCACTAAATCGTTTTATGGGTGAGATTAAGCTTGTTTTCACTATGAACCTTCCCTCATCTTGTGAAATGCGCCGGACTTTGGCTGCAGGACCTCCTGGCATTGTGTGCTGTTTTGATGGGGGCCGGCCGAAGTGGCCGTGCGGTTAAAGGCGCTGCAGTCTGGAACCGCAGGACTGCTACGGTCGCAGGTTCGAATCCTGCCTCGGGCATGGATGTTTGTGATGTCCTTAGGTTACTTAGGTTTAAGTAGTTCTAAGTTCTAGGGGACTAATGAACTCAGCAGTTGAGTCCCATAGTGCTCAGAGCCATTTTTTAGTTTTGACGGAGAATGGAATGTGTACTGTACTGCGGTGATTGGTTGAGGAAATCAGGTCTCCTTGCTAGAAAATATGATTGGCTGGGCCATGATAACCTTATTCAAGAACATTGGGGGGAACGGCTGTTTTTTGGGAGGTTTTAAGAAAACAGGAGTGGGGGACTTGCTTCTCGACCATTGTAGAGTACATTTATGTGGAGAGGGCAGATATTCGTAAAGCACGGGCGAAACCTTATGTTTTCACGTACGTGAGACAATCACCGGTGGACGTGGGGTCATCTCCTGCAGTATAACACTTCAGCAGCACCATGACGCAGATAACAGTGACTCGTCTGTCACCGGCTGTATTGGTAATGTTGCGCACCATCGTCAAATTCAGAAGCCTATCAATCTTTTCACGACCATCTGTTTTCATAGCAGCCTTGTACTCTCAGTAGTCACTCCCAGGGTCCATAGCATACTTAATGGTACCGTGACATGAGAGAACAATCAGTGGGACGACACAGAAGAATGTACTTGCCTAGACTGGCATCCTTCCGCTCATAGTAGCCAGTCTCCATTATATGTAAGTTCCAGTTAGGTTCCCCAAATCTATTGCCAACGAACCTGAGTTCATGTTAACGAAATGTTAAACAGTTGAAGTTTCTGTTTGTATGTATGTTCTCTCTTGACCATGATATTAGTTAATAAATCTCTTTGTGATACCATTGGTCCTTGTTATTAATTTTTCAATGACACCATTCTCGTTTCCTATAATCTCATTCATTTTGTTGTGGGTTTGATGTAATTAAACTAATTTTATGTCTAGTTACCCAACTCAGGGATGATCCGCACTGGGGCAACCTTTAACGTCAGGTTTCCTTGGGCTATCGATAAATGTGACACCTGTTTGGTATGGTGGTTACGACTTTTTAGTCGTTTGGCAGACGGAGAAATGCCGCCACAATGGGCTAACTTGCACGGTTCTCCACGAAATGCTGCCAGCTATTGTCTGCAAAATGCAGAGGCCGCAGTATACATTAGAAGACTTTGTAGTAAGCCGTTTCATTTCTCTTGCGTGTGAGAATCAGTGACGCATGGGGCAGATAATAAGTGTATTTCATGAAATGCCGGATACACCCATCTTAGTTAACAGACCTCATGGTCCTGATAATGCTATCAAATGTCCATCATAAGAAGATCAGTGTGCAGTTTCCATTTCCCAAGTACTGCTCTTGTTGGATCATCGTTGTCCGTGTGGTTGTATACCGAGAATGAGATGAAAATAACAAATCTATTGTTTTCAACAGTGCAGTGCTGATTGTTACATTGCAGGCAATTCTAATTAATGGAGTTGTCATGAAGAAGTAAAATCATCACAGAAGACAATAAAAATTTGTGGATAATATCATAAAAATAAAAATGGGTATAAAATTCTGTATCCCACTTTTGTTGTAAAATACTGTGGGACAAAATTATGAATTGTTTTCTCACTCACATATAATGTTGTAAAGTATTTATTTTGGTTCAGAAGAGCCAGGTTTGGATGACATTTACTTAAAATCAAGGATCACTTTAAATATATATAAGTGTCTATGATTTTTTGACCTTGAGAGAAGACCTACGTTTACCTAAAAATTTCTCACATTTTGTACATACATCTATTGCCCTCTACGATCGTACATTCCCTAAGTACAATGACCGTGTAACGTACCATCAAATGTTTAGAAAATTTAGGATTCGTTTCGGAGAAAATAATTTCTAAATAACCAAAAAGTTTCAGGTTCTTTCATCATTATGTAAAATGTTTTGACAGTTTAAGAATTTCATCCCTTAAAGATACAGATGACGTTAGCAGTCCTTCCACTTTATCATTTCTCAAGACAGTTAAAATCCTGTGACTACTCATATCTTCAGAACGTAATTTTGAAATTCGCAAAAATTTACAGATTCACAAAGCATATTTTTCCAAAAAAAGTAATTAAAAAGCTCTGAAGTGTGTGTGTATTAACCATTGTCTCATAGTATTGGGAACAATATATTTATTGAATATAAATTCAGATCTTTATTATTTTTTTGTTTCTTAGTTACACTATTTCAATTTTCCGTTTCGCTACAACATTTTCACAAACACTCTCATTTAGAGAGGTCTCTAGCGTTTTAACAAATCACCAGAAAATCATAATACTGCAGTTTTGGAGAGATATCATGTGGAACTTCAACATCTATTTTTTTTCAGCAAAGCTTGATACAGTGATTGGACATCCACTCTTCAGCTGTATGATTTGAGATGAAATCGTCCAGCCGATCGATGAGAGGAAGAAGTACAAAAATGTTCAGGGAAATTTGGAGATACGGAAAAGAAAGTCATTTTGAAATGAAGTAAATAGTAAGTAAAGGGAAACTAAGGCGAAATGGTTGCATGAAGAACGTGAGGAAATCGAAAAAGAAACGATTTTCAGGATGGCATAACAGCATACAGGAAATTCAAAACAACCTTCGTTGACATTAAAAGCGAGGGTGGTAACGTTAAGAGTACAACGGGAATTAAACTGTCACATACTGAGGAGAGCGCGGATAGGTCGAAAGAGTTTACTGAAAGCCTCTATGAAGGGAAGACTTGCCTGATGACGTGATAGAAGAACGAACAAGAGTCGGTATAGAAAAAATAGGTGATCCAGTATTAGAATCAGAATTTAAAAGAAGTTTGGGCTACTTAACATAAAATAAGGCGGAGGGGATCGATAACATTCCATCGGAATTTCTAAAATCGCTTGGGTAAGTGACAACAAAACTACTATTCACGCTGGTGTGTAGAATATATGAGTTTGGCGGTACAGAATCAGACTTTCGGAAAAACATCACGCACACAATTCCGAAGATTGCAACAGCTGAAAAGCGCGAGATTTGTCGCATAATCAGCTTACAGGCTCATGCATAGGAGTTACTGACAAGAATAAGATACAGAAGAATGAAAAAGAAAATTGAGAATGTGTTAGATAACGATCAGGCTTTACGAAAGAAAACGGTAGTCGTAGCGTTGATGATGGAGGCAAAATCGAAGAAAAATGAAGAGATATTCGTGAGATAAAATATTCGACAACGTGAAATGGTGCAAGATTTTCGAAATTCTGAGAAAAATTGGGTAAGATATAGGAAAAGACGTGTAGTATATAATATGTTCAAAAACCATAGCAAAACATGAAGGGTGGAAGGCCAAGAACGAAGTGCTCGGATTAAAAAGGGTGTAAAACTGGGATGCACTCTTTCGCCGCTGTTGTTCAGTCTATACGTCGGTTAAGCAATGGCAGAAATGAAAGAAAGATTTCGATTGGATTTAAAATTCACGAAGAAAGGATATCACTGATAATATTCGCTGATGATATTGCCATTCACAGTGAAAGTAAAGCAGAACTACATGACTTACTGAATGGAATGAACTTTCTAATGAATGTAGAACATGGATTGAGAGTAAATCGAAGAATAACGAATGTAATGACAAGTAGCAGACTTGTGAAGCGATAAGCTTGACAGCAGGCTTAGTGATCATGAAGTAGGTGAAGTGAAATAATTCTGTTACCTAGGCAGCAAAATAGCCGACGATGGACGGAGTAAGAAGGACATACAAAGCAGCCTAGCACTGGCAAAAAGGCCGTTCCTGGCCAAGAGAAGTCTACTAGTATCACACACAGGCCTTAATTGGCATAAAAAAAATTTCTGAAAATATGCATTTGGAACACTTCATTGTGTGGTACTGAGACATGGACTGTGGGTAAACCAAAACGAAAGAGAATCGAAACATTTGACTTGTGGTGGTATAGAACAATGTCGAAAATTAGGTGAAGTGATAAGGCATCCCACAGTATTTGTGAAGCTTCTGTTGGGTTTAATTCAACAGAATTCACTATGTTACTAGATGACCGCCATTAAACCAGCAAGAAGAGTGATGCCATTGATGATACCATAAGTAGGGATCAAGCTCATGTGCGAGTCATACTGACAATGGTCCCATACCGAGAACCACTAACAGGATTCGTAGCAGGTGCTCAGATGTATTACGCCAATTACGACGACAATAAACGACGATTGTTTAGAATACGACAGCAGACTACTGTCATGTCAATCCTTATAT
The DNA here is from genome assembly GCF_023864345.2 of Schistocerca serialis cubense. Taxonomy (NCBI): domain Eukaryota; kingdom Metazoa; phylum Arthropoda; class Insecta; order Orthoptera; family Acrididae; genus Schistocerca; species Schistocerca serialis. The sequence goes on along the minus strand of NC_064642.1, from coordinate 101,461,325 downwards.
GATTATTTAGTCTCCGTACATATGCAGCTCCCGCAGTTGGATGACGGGACACAGCTATTAATATTAATTTATTATGTAACTTTTAATTCTTATTGACTTTCATACAAGTAGTATCAAAATTTAAACATAGAATTCTGAGAAAACTACCCCATTTTTCGAAGGGCCATTTCATTACAAAACATAAGAAGAAGACGAAGGGAATGATGAAGACGAAGATGAATTATTTGAAAGAAAAAAAATTACGATAGAAAAGTAACAGATTTCTCCAAAATGAACTTGCAAAGTTTAACTACTAGAGTTTAATGACGTTAAAATATTTGAAACTCTTCACCATGAAGGACTTCGTAACGATATTGTAATAGGATATTAATACACCCACAGGAACGGTATTCGATAGCATATCAATATGCTGGAAGGAGAAAAATCATCGCATTCATTCCCAACTCATTTATAATTTTGGACTTTTACAAGAGAGTAAACTAAACAACGTCAAGTTTGTTGATTCATTCAGAGTTACCGTGAGCCAATAAGCTTGACAGCAGGCTTAGTGATCATGAAGTAGGTGAAGTGAAGTAATTCTGTTACCTAGGCAGCAAAATAGCCGACGATACATTAAAACTGAGTGCCTAATTAGAACTCAAATGTGGGACCTTTGCATTTGCGGGAAAATTTTCTACCGACTGAGCTATGCGAGCACGACCCATGACCCTCCCTCACAAATTTACTTCCACCGGTTCCTTATTTTCCACTTCAGAACTTTCAATGAGCTCTTCCTCATACACTGAGTGGTCTACCACTCCTGGAAGAAATTTGTGAGAAGAGTGATATTCATTCTGGAGATAATCCCCTAGGCCATGCCTGTGCAAAATACTTTCTACCAGCAGTGCTAGACTTGCAGGATATGTAGGAGACCTTCTGCAGAATTTGGAAAATAAGGGATAACATATTAAGAGGGAAGACATTTTGACAGCCAAGACAGGATTGCTCAATTAGTGCCGGCGTGGTAGCTCTGCGTGTTCCTAGGCTCCGGCCACACTACGTAATCGACAATTGAGTATAATTCTCATCGTAGTCCTCATCATGGTAAAGTTCTCAGTATGGAAATGCAAAAGACAAACGACGAAGAAACTGATTGTAAGAAAAGAGAAAGAGGACGAAAAAACAAAAGAAAAATATCGGTACCGGGGAAACACAGTGGTCCCAGGTTCGAGTCCCCGGGGGCCGTCACACACATTCAGTTTGCCAGGAGGTATCAAATCTGAGCACAATCCTCTGCAGAGTGGAAGTTAATTCTGGACTGCATGTGTTATCTCCAAAGGGATATTCCCAGCTTCGATGATCAAGTGTACAACGAAAATCATAACAGCACTATGAAGCAAAAACATGGAGATGAAAGGGGCCTTAATACCGAAAATCCATTGCCTAGTCTAAAAATACAGTGTGAGGCAGCTAAGGTAGGCCACCCCCAATATATCCAGAGCGAGTAAGTATGTCGACGTGTGGTTTTAGCCAAAGTATAGCGGACAGTTTGGAGAATTCCCTGACATTCGCAATTAATTTTTATCGTTTTCAGTCACCAAATTACGACATCGAATTTGCTTTTTTCTAGAGGCAGTATATACATTCTTCCGTGGCATTTGAGAGAAGCTGCTAAGAGAACTTCAACGACATAACATGTATGCTACTTGATCAAATAGTATCAAGATAACAGCCAGGCAAACCTCTGTCCCTGCGTCAGGAGAAGAAGTTGCACAAATACCTGTCCTGTTGCACTAAATGTAAGCAAGTACGTAACTCAAAATTCTTCGCGTGCGTATTATCACGGCTGTCATAGCAGGTGCTCAGAATGTGGGCCTGCAATACTGCTACTGACTAAACTGATTCTGTAAAAACAGTACTCCACTTTGAATGTCAGCTGGAGTTAAGGGCAGCACAGGATCGTGTAATAAAACATCTTTTGCCTTCGGAAGTCGTCGGTGTTTCCTGACAGACGTCTTGTTTTAATTTTTGCAGCAGATGAAAATGCAGGCTGGTTATGTTTGGTAAGTGTGCATATTATTTTCCGTTTCCGGACGGCCCCTCCAGTGGCCTGCAGATGTTCCCTTAAGAGGTTCTGACATCGAATGTAGGTATGGTAGGGGTACATGTCACATCAATACCAAAAGTACTACCTTTGTTCAGTGGGGATATTGACAAATAACTGTGACAGCAGCATCTCTTAAGAGCTCGAGATATGTGAGTGCAGTTAAATTCCCATTAATAAAACAGGGAATAACGGTACGGGCAGTGAAAAACACGTACCAAACTTTGATAGAACTAGAGTGTTGACTTTATCCAGTTATTTCAGACAGTGTGGACTTCCAGCTAACGATCAGTGCAAAAAAAGAAAAACTTACTTGTCATGGTTTCAAAGTGATATTACCTACTTAAACAAAATTTTGTGTAGATATGTCACATCACTTTCCACTATCCGTAGATAAAATTCGGAGAACTGCAACCATTTCCGAAGTCGCTGTCTTGAAGTTGTAGATGCAGCGAAGTGTGAAGAGGATGAAATGCGATGAAATGTGGTGTTAGTAGAATATTCGTCTGGTTGATCCCTATCGTACTGCGAGATGCCTCATAGTGACATTTGAATTGTGTGTTATTGCTGCTAAAGTGTTAATATTATTTTTTTCCTCAGCTGCTTTGGTGTATTTAATTCTCCACACTTCCAGTGTGCAGAACTTGTTTTATAATAGTTGCAAAGGCAGAGTGTGAGTGCTTTACGAGCAAGTTACCTGATTGCTACAACCGGAGAACACAGACCCATGTCCTACAAGCACACAGGGAAACAAAAGAATCGTATATGAATTGCTTACGTGTGGTATAACAGGGCATACGTTTGTTGGTATGAATTCCTATGGGACCAAACTGCTGAGGAGGTCATGGGACCCTAGGCTTACACACACACCCGTACCCGAGGAAGCGAGGGAGGACTCGAACCTCCGCGGAGGGGGAGAAGGGGGGGTGGGGGTGAGGCGCTCGAACCCTGCAAGGCGCCCGAGATCACGCGGCTACCTACGTTTGTGGAACCTCGTCTTCTAACAGCGGGACACTGGTGTGCGACACTGTTATCTTGGTACTTATTGATCAAGTACTATATATCTTACGTTGTAGAGGTTCTTTTAGAAAAATCTTTCAAATGCTACACAATAAAGTATATAGCTACACTCCAAAAAAAGCGAAATCGTTGTCGTAATTCGGCAACTATAAACGGTAAACAAAATTTGTGAACGTCAGGAAATTCTCAGTGTCGTGCTCTGTAACTTGGTGAAAACCCCGTCTCGGTGTATTTAATCACTTTGGATACGGATGTGATAGACTCTCTTAGCTGCCTCAGCCTGTTTACTATTAGACGCCACTTCAGTGATAGATGTATAATTGAAACTGTTTGCTCTGAATGGTCACGCAGATGACTACAACAAAACTGGAAACGTTGTAATTCTGCAATTACCAGACGTTGAAAATACCGCTATAGTTGCAAGGTTCCTTTATTTTGAACACGACCGGTCTCGGACTGTTATACGCCCATCATCGGGTGTTACGAATTTATAACACCCGATGATGAGCTTATCCCGAAACGGGTCGTGTTCTAAATAAAAGAACCTTACAACCATAGCGGTATTTTCAACGTCTGGTGTAATGCTCAGTTGCGGATGTTCCTCCGACAGGGTCCTGTAATTAGTTTTGAAATGCCTTCATGTTGGCCTCTCTTAGCCTTAGGCCGCGTGAGAGGTTAACGTAAAACTGTTGTAGACTATGTGGTTTCTATGACTAAATTAAAAATAAAGTTATAAATATGACTTCCAGAAACTGCAGCATTCGAGTACTATACGAAAAATAGGACTTCAATAAGCATTACTTCTTGCTGTGTTCAGTTTCCTTAGTGGAATATAATGAAACAGAAAACACGTAAAGAGACAAAAAGCTCGAAATGTATATTAATCTGCTCCCCTCCGTGGCTCTGTTTCCCTGAGGATAGTAAGAAATTGCTATCATCAACTACCCCCGTTACAGAGTATGTATCTACTACACAAAAACTACGGAAAGAATAATGATCTGAAACTTATTTTGTCGAGGCGTAACAAACTGTAATAAATTCCTAGAAATGCGTGGATGTAAAGTTATCTCACTTCGTTGAATAACATTTTCAAATGTATGTTGGTTGTAGTTTTATCGAGAATTGTTGAACAGACAAGTAGTCTTCCGCTAGCGAAAGAAAAATCAGGCAAATAAAAAGTTACTTTGCATCCCGGAGTGATATATCGCATCAGTATTTCAGACACTGCTGATTTATCGAAAGGTGCATTGTTTTCAAAGCGTGGAAACAGACAGATTTATTTATCAACAGACGCGCAGTTTATTTATTGTCGTTTGGAAGTCGCACGTGCCCGGAATGACATACCGGCAAACCTGCGGTGCCAATCATTGCTGCACCTGCGTAGGCGATAAATCACCAGGCCAAATAGAAAACGCATTGTTCACAAACGTGTATGCGTAACACGATCAATATTCTGTTGTAAATGAATGTACGTGTGCTGCGGAAGGGGGGGGGGGGGGGCATATGGTGATAGCTATAGAACATTTACATTAATAGAAAAAGAAAACATCTGTCGTATACGTACATCTTAGTTATTGTGACTGGGGGACCTTGCTATCAGAGATCAATACTGACAAAATGAATAAACTCTGACTGATCGGTTGTGTCAAAAGCAAGGAAAACTTGCAGTCTTTTGACGATAGAGGACTAAATTTTGTCTTAACGACCGTGCTCATGTGAAGTTTTAGTAAAAATGATGGTTCATATTAAATCATGTTGAGAAGGAAAAAGGAAACAATTGGCGATACATGACGCATTAGTACCGTTAAGAGCCTGCGATCCCTTGCACGTAAACGAAATTTAACGAATATTATATCCTTGTGGAAAGAAACTATTACGGGCATTTGTCAAAATGGGTGAACAAGGTACAATATTGACTATGCGATACAGCAGTGTCACGAATTCCGATATATAAATGAACTCAACAGCCAACATGTAACAGCCAAATATCATAATCTCTCTGGTATTGTAAACAATCAGCTAATGAAAATGTATGTCTGTTTTCTGATTCCTCTAAGCCGGCTGGCCTAGTGGCGGATTCTATATGACACGTACTTTTCACCGAGATATCCACGATATTCTACAAATATCGCGGTGAACGAGGTACAGGCAAAAAAAAAAAAAAAAAGAAAGGAGTGATGCCGATAAACTCCGTAAATAAATATTTTCATGTATAAAAATGCGAATATAACATGAAATCGAATAGTACTCATCAGCGCGTAAAGAATGAAGAATGTGTAACACATACCATGTGTGCCAAAAGACTGAAATTACCGTTAAAGAGAAAGTCTCCGTACTCTTGCACCACAATAGTTAAAACGAGACACCTTCTACAAAAGGCTCCGGGAGCGGGTCAGTTTGGAGCTGCCAGGCGAAATTACAGAGGTGGGTACTTGCCGATATGACAAGCACTGTGTCTGAAGAGTCGAAAACATTACCACATGTCACCGCCAGGCACGGGAACCAGACGCATAATACACTGACGCAGCAGACAGGCAGAGCAGATGCCTCGATTGTGACCTGATTGCTTCAAGTCCAAGCCACATTCTGTTATGGCCTTCATGACAAAGTAGAAAATCATGCTTTATTAAAACAGAAACGTCCCGAGACCATTTAAATGTTTTTCATTTCCAGTCAGAGGTCCTGCAGTCTGCACAGTGATCCGCCGCCCACTCCTGGGGTCAGCAGCTTTGCTAACTAGCTGCCATCATGTTTAAGCCATTCTACGCTACATACCACTGGGCCACCTGTTGGTGGCCGCTACTCTTCACCAGCCTCCTACAGCATAAGTACAGAGGATATCGACCCTTTGGAGTGCTGTCATGATGTTTCAATAGGTGAAAAATACGTAAACGCTTAAACAAAGGTGTTTATATTCTTTACCAACCAGGTTTCACGACAAACCACACTGTCCTGCCACCCCAAGTTGTTATGAATGGTATCAGAAGTAGACAGTGTTACCTGCTGGTGAAGCCATGTATACTCATCGCGCCCCTATTTGTGGTTCTACACTGCGGCTTTGGTCAGTGGGGTTTTCGGGTCCTTTTTTGTTCTGTACATAGTCATGGTAGATATAAGTTATGTGCATAGGAACATAAAAGTACAATTAGTCAAGCCTGAGGAAATGACTGGTTTATCACAGTTTAGAGAAAATCGTAAGGAGAAAGATTTATGACCAGAAAGGTGCAAATATTGCACACTACTGGCCATTAAAATTGCTACACTGAAAAGAAATGCAGATGATAAACAGGTATTCATTCGACATATATATTATACTAGAACTGACATGTGATTACATTTTCGCGCAATTTGTATGGATAGGTCTTGCGAAATCAGTACCCAGAACAACCACCTCTGCCCGTAATAACGGTCTTGATACGCCTGGGCATTCAGTCAAACAGAGCTTGGATGGCGTGTACAGGTACAGCTGCTCATGCAGCTTCAACTCGATACCACGGTACCACGAGCCAGTTGCTCGCCCACAAAAAAAAGGTGTGAGATCTTATAGGACTTAACTGCTAAGGTCATCAGTGCCTAAGCTTACACACTACTTAACCTAAAATGTCCTACGGACATAGACACACACCCATGCCTGAGGGTGGACTCGAACCTCCGCCGGGACCAGCCGCACAGTCCATGACTGCAGCAGCTTATACCGCTCGGCCAGCCACGCGCCGCTCGGCCACTGTTGACCAGACGTTATCAACTGTTGAGAGATCTGGAGAATGTGCTGGCCAGGGTAGCAGTCGAACGTTTTCTGTATCCAGAAAGGCCCGTACAGGACCTGGAACATGCGGTCTTGCATTATCCTGCTGAAATGTAGGGTTTCGCAGCGATCGAATGAAGGATAGAGCCACGGGTCGTAACACATCTGAAATGTAACGTCCACTGTTCAAAGTGCCGTCAATGCGAACAAGAGGTGACCGAGACGTGTAACCAATGGCACCCCGTACCATCACGCCGGGTGATACGCCAGTAAGGCGATGACGAATACACGCTTCTAATGTGCGTTCACCGCGATGTCGCCAAACACGGATGCGCCCATCATCATTTTGTAAACAGAACCTGGATTCATCCGAAAAAATGACGTTTTGCTATTCGTGCACCCAGGTTCATAGTTCACTAAACTATCGCTGGCGCTCCTGTCTGTGATGCAGCGACAAGGGTAACCGCAGCCATGGTCTCCGAGCCGATCGTCCATGCTGCTGCAAACGTCGTCGATCTGTTCGTCCCCATCTGTTGACTCAGGGATCGAGACGTGGCAGCACGATCCGTTGCAGCCAAGCGGGTAAGATGCCTGTCATCTCGACTGCTAGTGATAGGAGGCCGTTGGGATCTAGCACGGCGCTCCGTATTACCTTCCTGAACCCACCGATTCCATATTCTGCTAACAGTCATTGGATCTCGACCAACGCGAGCAGCAATCTCGCGATACGATGAACCGCAATCGCGATAGGCTACAAGCCGACCTCTATCAAAGTCGGAAATGTGATGGTACGCATTTCTCCTCTTTACACGAGGCATCACAACAACGTTTTACCAGGCAACGCCGGTCGACTAATGCTTGTGTATGAGAAATTGGTTGTGGGTGTCACCACCGGCGCCAAACGTTTGTGAATGCTCTTAAAAGCTAATCATTTGCATATCACAGCATCTTCTTCCTGTCGGTTAAATTTCGTGTCTGTAGCACGTCATCTTCGTGGTGTAGTAATTTTAGTGGCCGGTAGTGTAATATGGCTGGTCACAAGTTGTTGAGTACGCAGGTAGTTACAGATATAAGCAGTACTCCCGAAGTTATGGGTATGAGGCGCATCAGTTCATACAGTCTCGATGGGCTATGATCCATCGCAAAGACTGATATTTTTTTATTATTATTATATCCAAGTGTTTGTGGTAGATGCCCTTCCCACGTTAACATGTGGTGTACTTTAGTATTATATATTGTATTATTGGTAGTTCGATGTTGTATAAATGCCAGAAACATGAATAACGGTGATTCAGGAAGTTGTTACAACGTTGGGAAAGCAGATGGCCGAACTATCGCAGAAGAACGCCACACTACAAAAGCAGGTAGACACACTTCAACACAGATCTTGTGCACGGACAGGTTTAAGCAGCTGGGACCTTACTGGTCGAGACTTCGGTCAGTTTACTTGCTCCTTCTGTGGACCCATTGCTGCTAGTCTAGTGCCTTTTTTTGGGTAATTGTGAACTATGTTGCGGCTTGCATTGGTGCCGTTGGTAGGTTCGCATCGTGTGTTAGGGATAGTGTCGTCTCGTTTTCTTTTTGTGTTTACCGGTGCCACTACGTTTGCTAGTGTTGTCTGTCTGTGGGGGGCAGCAGCAGCGGTTATCGATATCTAGTATAGTGGTACTATCTTTGGAGGGACGTCAAGTGTTATCCGGGACGGAATGTGTCGGGAAGTTCGGGTGGGATGGACAGCAGTGATGTCTGGCAACCATGAGGACATGCTGGGACCACTGGTGGCACGTAGGCACTGCCGGATCGAAGGGCTGTAGTTTCGAGGGCTACAGCCTCGTTCTCCACCGGAACCAGGACGTTTGAGTTGAGTGAACATACACCCAGTAGCGAAACCTTCACTATTTTGAGATCATGCCATATGCTCACTCGTTGCTGCTCGCAGGATCACTGAGACAAAGAGCAACGAGTTGAGTGTTTGGAGTTGGCGAATTGATTAACCCTCCTCCACTTCCTATCATTAAACATTGAATTGTTTGTGTTATTATTGGTGAAATTCAACCAGCGGTATTTTTCTGCCTAGTGGCCCCTAACGCCCCAGTTACCTGCCCTGGAGGTCTCTATGTTCTAAACGCCAGATTCTGAAGGAGCAGTGCTGTCCGCTAGTTTCGGCTTGCCTGGGTTGTTCCATCTTTGTATTGGTTATCAAACGTTGGTCTGCATTTAAACTGTAGCTACTTTCAGTTGCCATCCAGTTAAGTGAATACAACTGTTGGCTGCCTGTCTCATCGTTTACAAAGTTGAGTGACTTTCCAAGGTCGATCCTTGGAGCACTGTCTGAGGCCCACAACTCTCTTTAAATGCTCAGATTGTGTAGACTGTTTTTTTTTTTAAAGTTTAATTATGAATTATTACTGTTGGGGGCCTCCGGCCGACAAATAAAATGAATTTTTTGTCACTAAGGCATTCAGCTGTGAGTGCAATTTGTCTTAAGAATTTTTGATTAGATATTGTCTCTTATTAGTGAAATTTTGATGATTATCTTTTTCTTAAAATATTTTAGTATCACTTGGAGAAGTTTAACTGGTTCTTAAGAATTTGCTATCCAGGCCTTAAGCTGTCAAATGGTTTTTTGAGTAATTACTACTAGGGCCTTCAGCCAAGAAATAATTTAAATTTCTTGTCAATAAGCCTTCAGCTGTGAATGAAAACGGTCTTAAGAATTTGTAATTAGATATTACCTCTTAATATTTAAATTTTGATGATTTTCTTTTCTTAAAATATCTCAGTATCTCTTGGAAAAGTGTAACTGGTTCTTAAGAATTTGCTATCCAGGCCTTCAGCTATCCTACTGCTGTTATAAGTTACTACTATTCTTGCCTTCAGCCGACAAATAATTTTAATTTCTGGTCAGTAAGGTCTTCAGTCATGTGTGCAACTTGCTTAAGAATTATTTTAATTAGACATTATGTTTAGCAATCATATTTATAATTAAGGTTTTCAGAAATTACTGCAACCAGTCGCCTTTTATGTAGATGTATTTTATTTAACCATGACCGGTTTCGAGCTGCCTAGCAACTCATCATCAGATGGTATATACATTTAGTGCTTTTAATTTGCAGTAATTTGCAGTAATTTCTGAAAACCTTTTCACACCACAGTCGCAGTGTTCCACATCCACAATGGATAAAAGTCATATTTGATAATTGTTCCTTATTGTGAACTTCATTTGCAATTGTTTCCAAATAAAGTGTATATGATTTAAAAAAACTGATCAACCAACGGTGACTGATTATGGCCCTGTCCACACTGAATCCTGCCTTTCCCTAACTACCCAGTCTCAAAAGGTCTGAGAATATTATTGATCACCTGGAATCTGCTGCCAGTCTGGGTAATAGGTCGGATGAAGTACATTTGTGACCAATTAACTACTGATGCCAAAGAAATATGTCATGTATAATGAGGGCCGAATAATATGATCGTATCTGAATAGCTCAAGAAGAGGCTCTATCAAAATGAGTCAGTGCAAACATTCTTAGTCAGAGTGAGGAAATCAATGAACAAGTGTATGAGTAACAGACTAGGAGGGGGCAGATAAAACTATTCTGCAACCGGGAAAGAAAGGAAAGCTAGATGTGTTTATAAGAAAATTTCCATTTCATATGCTGGGGAGGGTACGGGTTCAGCTTCTTAATAATTTGTCTGCTGCCATGAAGGATGCTATGTAAGTATAGGAAGTAAACATTGTGACTCAGGTGAAAGATAAGAGGAGTGATTTTCCTCAAAAGTGAAATGCTGTAAGTGTCACCTTGTCATCCACATTTAAAATATGCCACCAACTGTAGTGTTATAGTGTGGTGTGGTGGGATACAGGGTCCCAGAGTGTCAGAACAGGATGTAAAGTGGATGACTTTAGCGTAAGGGATCGCTGAATGCTAAAGGAATTTCTCTAGCACTGCACAGCATTCCTAGTAACGTATAATGCTACAAATTTGTATGAAGAGGTGGAGTGTAGCTTGGTACGCATGTTTAGGTGGCACAGAGACTCATGTCAGTTTCTAGCCTGGACATGGTGAATTCTGTTTCTAAAGGAGAGTGGGGGATAATTCTGTGGTATCATTGGGTGACATTGCTCAATTTATGTATTGGATCAAGGAACTTTTCGGAATTATATGGAAGTGTTATACCATGTCAGTAAGCAGTAATGTACAGTTTGAGGATAGGATTTTCTGAGGAAGAATCACACAAAAATTAATATTTTTCAGTACACTTTAGAGCTTGGTGGGTCATTTTTTCCACTGGGAATCATCGCAAGATATGATACATTATCACAAGGTTTGACAATCATGATGAAGTTGGAGAATATTAAACTGTACACATATTCAGCACAGTTCAGTTCACATGATAAAGTAACAAGTGGCACAGGAAAGCTAGTATAGGTGAGTGTGGTTACTGACATACTCAACAATATCTTTATGTGTGATAGAGCCATAGAAAAATATATGACAAATTGCACACTTGCCATGTTTTGTATGTAGAAGCATTGCACACATGCAGGGAATAACTTGGGATTTTATGGTTCCAGATAGTGATGATAATTCTGACTCAGATGAAATGGAGGTGACTTAGGGGCTACTGATTGTCAGTTTGGATGTGCTAATGAACGACAGAAAAAAAGAGTAAGTGGGGACACTTGCCTCAAGCTATAGGTGCATGTGCATTATGTGAAAAAGTACACCACTTAGAAGGAAAGGGCGGGAATATTAGGGAAAGTGTTAATATCATTTGTGAATTAGTTCAGTCCTAGTCGACCTTTACTAAAGACACTTGAAATCCAACATATAAACGCGATCGAGGAGCCATACAGAATACCTCGTCACTTGCAGCCGATAGTGGAGGAATTCATCAATCAGCTGCTGAAGAATGACATTAAAGAGACGCATAATAGTACATGGTCCACATCCATCGTAATCATACCAAAGAAACCATAAGATGGGGTCAAACAATAACGGTGTTTTACTGTTATTACTGTCCGCCCCCGGTAGCAGAGTGGTCAGCGCGACAGGATGTCAATCCTAATGGCCCGGGTTAGACTCCCGACTGGGTCGGAGATTTTCTCCGCTCAGGGACTGGGTGTTGTGTTGTCCTAATCGTCATCATTTCATCCCCATCGACGAGCAAGACGCCGAAATGGCCTCAAATCGAAAGACTTGCACCAAACGAACGGTCTACCCGCCGGGAGGTCCTCATCACACGACATTCTTTTTTTTTACTGTTATTACTGACTTCATAACCCAAGAACAGTTATGGATACATATAGTATAACAAGTACAACAGAAATGAGGGACAACCCAGGTCAATGTAAAGGCTTCTCCACGATGGGTTTAAAGAATGGTTATCACCAGCTGTAAGTGGTTCCAGAAGACTGACCAAAGACTGGATTCACCATTCCATTGGGGCACTACTGATATCAGTGGATAATGTTTGGGCTTTAGAGTGTGCCATCCACATTCCAGGGGTTATTGGACGCAGTGCTAAGGGGATTAAAACCAAATCAGTCAGTGGTCTATATAGATGATACCACTGTGTTTCCTAAAGATCTGGAGCTGCAAGTGCACTGACTGGAGGAAGTGTTTACGAAATTGCCTATGATGCCTGAAACATTAAGTGCTGAAAATGGTTATTTCATTCCACAGACGTAAACAGTCTACGCTATGTGATTAGGCAAGACGGTGTGAAGAGTGACCAAAGACTGGTGAGTGCTGTCAATGATCTCTTACTGCCTCAAACAATGAAGGAACTTAAATCATTTTTCATCATGTCTAACGATTACAGAAAATTTGTCCAGGGTTTGTTGAAATCGCTGGACAATTTACTCAAACATAAGAAAGTGTGAAAGTCTAGTGGACAACTGATGAAGGCTACTAGTTAATTATTAATATTTCCAAATCCTGAAAAGAAATTCATCAAAACTGAGATGTAAGTAACCAGGCAAACAGATGTGTTCAGAGTCAAAATAAAAACTGCATGAAACATAACCATAGAGTTAGTTGCACGAAGCTCAACAGAATTACTCGACCATTGAGAAAGCAAAGTTCAGTTTCGTATATGGTATTACCTATCTCCTTAGTTAACTTTATGGAAGTAAATTTAACGCTATAACTGGGCATGAGGCATTAAAGCGGTAACAAAAATTGTAGGTCTCCTTGAACAGATTAAGTCCTTGGGTATTATAGTTGACATAATTTGACTAGGAGGCGGTAAATGAACATGACAGGAAAAAGTGTAGAAGGATGTGCATAACCTACATTTAAACACCTACTCCACAAGCCACTGTATGGTGGATGGTGGCTGGTACCCTGTACCAATTTTAGTCACTTCCTTTCCTGAAAGAAAGGGTAAAATGACTGTCTGTTTGGCTCCAGATGAGCACTAATTCTCAGCATAGAAAATGTAATAGAATGATGTCTTATATGGTTATGGATGGCCCAGGAGAACACATTGTCAAACAGCTGAGCAATATTGGTGGAGGATGAGGAGAAAGGACGGTTTCGTGTGTCCATCCTTGTGCCTGGTAGCCTAAAGCCGATCTTACGATGTCATCTGCTGTGTAGCTACCAGTTTCAACGGTTTGATGCAACATCTTCAGGACCATGTACATAAACAGTAACGATATTACTATCAAATTTTCAACTATGCAATACAAAGACAGAATGAAAACCAATGACAAGACTCTACAAGTGAATATACAGTAATCATTTAACACAACGAACAGATACATCTATTCAGAATGAGATTTTCACTCTGCAGCGGAGTGTGCGCTGATATGAAACTTCCTGGCAGATTAAAACTGTGTGCCGGACCGAGACTCGAACTCGGGACCTTTGCCTTTCGCGGAAGTAAAGCTGTGGGGACGGGGTGTGAGTCGTGCTTGGGTAGCTCAGTTGGCAGAGCAAAGGTCCCGAGTTCGAGTCTCGGTCAGGCACACAGTTTTAATCTGCCAGGAAGTTTCAGATACACCTACTGCCTCATACCTAAAGTACACCATAAAGAGTTTTCACCCAATAGATTATATAAATGTACTTTCTATTCATAACTTCATAAAATAACTATTCCGCGTTTTTATTGGGCAATCAGATCATACATTACATGCACAACCTGAATTAATCTACTGAACCAGAGAATAACTGTAGGTAATAATAAATGTAGAAAAGAGACTAAAACCTCAGAAACAAGAAAAACGAAGAAAAACGCTCTGTATATCTTGCCAAAGTATAAAACGCTCAGGTGTAGACAGTTGAGGGGCATAGTTATATCAACATAAAATAAATGTTCAAGGCATGTCAGACGACCAGATACAGAATACCAAATGGTTCAAATGGCTCTGGGCACTATGGGACTTAACAATTGAGTTCATCAGTCCCTTAGAACTTAGAACTAGTTAAACCTAACTAACCTAAGGACGTCACACACATCCATGCGTGAGGCAGGATTCGAACCTACGATAGAAACGGACACACAGTTCAAGACTAAAGCGCCTAGAACCGCTCCGCCACAACAGCCAGCATATAGAATACCACCTACAATCATAACAAATTTATAAAATACAAAGAAACCGATAAGAAACCCTTCATGGTGAACAATGTTCATGTGTGAATGTGTCCATATATGATATACTGCCATGAAACAATAAAACACAGGGATACAAACTAGCTTGTGAGGATGGAGTGCATCATAAAGGATGCCTCCACAGTATACATCCATCTAGTAACAGGAAAACCTTCAGACAAGCAAACTATGCAAAAAGTACTAATATCTATCAAACATAAGTGAACACAAAAAATAAAATAAAATCTAAAATTATGTATACATACGAATAATTGTACTGTAATCGGTACACATCTTGGTCTCTTCACCGCATTAAAACCAAAAGCCATTACATCCATGCCACAAATTTCAAACGAACTGTACTGACCATACATATCGTCTAACAGACAAACTACATTATTAATAGACCAGTAAGGAGGCCAAACAATGTGCCAACTATTAAATCGCAAGTAAGTCGAATGCTTCTGTTTAATAAAAGACTACGAACATTTAACAGCAATCTATGTGTTGACAACACATTCACTATCACAACCAAAACACTGGCAATGCCACAATTAATGTCCAGCGGAACCTGAGTGAGGGTAAATGCAAACCCACGTAAATCTGAAGATGGGTGCATAACCACTAAGTTTTGCCACGTACCACTCAAATAATTGCATGTTAAAGAGAAGTAGATATATGCAGACATCAAATTATAACTCTTTGGCTAACACACAGAATTGTACCAGCAAGCACCTAACTAGACGCTAACGACAGCAATGTACGCGTAAGTATAGACCTTACCCGAAAAATCCTCTAAGGTACGCTACAAAATATTTATCAAGTGCGAAACCAAGCGTGATCTGATAAACCAAACTAAGTCCAGTAACAATTCTGTCATGAAACAACCAACTACCAATGAGAATGGGTAAGGAGCACGTTCATATTCAATGACATAACAATTATAAAAAGGAGGAAAGGTGACCTGTAATAGGTAGTAGGCGGGAGGAGGAGTGAAGAAGGCGGGAAAGACACAGCTATCATAATCCCACAGTTACAATACAGATTGTAATATATTCAGAACTGAACATCCAAATATATGTGTCAGAAAATACCCAAAGTCGTCCGTCGACATATAAACTGACAGTGTAAGATTGTCTCCTAATCGATATTAGTAATCGAAAACAGAACCCGGCACAATGAATATTGTAGTTGAAACATTTGGATAAGAGAATGAAAGCCAATACTTGGTTATGGCGAAACAAATAATAGCATGTCGTATGTGTAAATTCGTAATGGTTCACATAAAAACCATGTGGGTCAATTACAGTCTCTGTATAATATTAATAATGTTATCTTCTGATTACAATGTCAAGGAAATTCTAACATTCAGGCACAAACAATGGTCTACGTACATAAGAAATTACGAAAATAATCAAAGAATAGTTTCTTCTTGGACTCAGTTTGTTCATTCAGCAAACAATTAGGTTCTTTATGGGAATGGATACGAATTTCCAAACCTTGTATTTTGTCCATTGTACCCCCTTTTATGAAGAACAAATATTTTAGATTCTCTTCTATGCCTGTGGTTGCACGTTTCATAGTCTTTACATGTTCTTTGAAAGTCGAATATTTAATAGTGCGCAGGGAAATACAGTCCCCATATCTTTCTCTGAAAGTTCTAACAGTTTGGCCTATATATATATAAGCATAGATTATTTCGTATACGCCTGACTTCTGTAACGGGTCCTACTGTTCCATTAAATCTGTCAGCGACTATGACGACGTGTAGCTAATTCTGAATCCTACATTAACATTAACCTGACGAAATATGTCTGATCTATCATGTGACAGTGAGCCAATGTAACTCCTAATGGTAAAATTTTTTTCTCTCTTTCTATATTGCTCTAAAGAATCTCGTGTAGTAAATTGGAACCCTTCTTGATGGTCTTTGAATATATTTGGTCCATTAATTCAGGATGAAACCCTTTATTGTACGCTACAATCTTTAAAACATGTTTCTCCTGTTATCTTTCATCAACTTCTAATGGAATCCTTATCAGTCTGCTGATGAAACAGTAAAAGAAAGAAATCTTATATGTTTCATGATGAGCAGGATAACGTGGGATAATAGCATCTGCTGCTTTTAGCCTCGTATAAATTGGCAAATCTGTGACTTCCATTACTTTTCATCAACATAATATGCGGGAAATTAATTTTCTTGATTACTTCACTTTCATACGATAACAGTATTTGTGATGTAGAGTGTTGAAAGCCTCGAAATTTCTCTTTAACACCATATTCTCTTCATTAACTAATAACAGTGTATCATCAACATATCGACAATACTACATAATTATACCGCTTAACTTCCGCTGCTGTGTAAAAATTTTTCCTCCAAATGATTGATGAAAATATTAGCTAGTATTCCAGACAGACAACATAGAACACTTGGCCAGTGTATGTATACTCTGTCCTATGTACCATACATTGTCTACTTTTTAATTTACTGTTCTTCCTTTCATGACTGCTAACAACAGCTTGCAACTTAATATGTACTATATTACTGATGTAACACATTGTCCTGTCAAGCTGCTGGGAACTTAATGTCTTGCCAAGATGTATGTGATCTTAGTAAACCTGTTTTGAAAGGTTCATACTTGTGATATAAGTTCCTAAGCTGAAGTCCTATCCATAACCTGTCATTATCACGCACTACTTCGATCCAATTTTGCTATCTCCTCTTATTCCCGCTGGGAGTGACGTCATCAGAGACATATCTCTTGTTGAAGTTGATGGCTGCTGCTGTCTTCATTAGCTTGATCCTGTTACTAATAAATTTGCAGGGATATCTCATCTTCAGGCCTGTATATGTAAACAGTAATGATACTATTATGGACTTGCAATACAAAGAAAGAATAAAATCTGAATGTGAATCAAGGACAAGACTCTACAAGTGAATGTACTGTAATCATATGATAGAACGAACAGATATATCTATTGTCATATACCTAAAGTATATGACAACGAATTTCCATTTGGATGATACTTTATCTGCACAACCTGAAATAACCTACATACTGATAAAATAGCTATAGAAAATCATAAATGTAGGAAAGAGACTACAACTTTAGAAGCAAATAAAAGGAAGAAACATGATCTATATGTTGCCTCAAAGTATAAAATACTCTGGTGTAAATCGTTGAGGGGCACTGTTATGTCATATACGCAAAATGAATGTCCAAGACACCTTTGATCACCAAATACAGGACACTACCCATGCTCATTACATATGTAAAACATATGAAAAACTCCCCAAAAAACTATTAATGTTGAACTTTATTCATGTGCAAATGCATCCATAATTCATGTACTGCCATGAAACGATTGTGCATAAGTACACTAACTAGCCCGCGAGGATACAGTGCACTATGCCTCCACACTATCTGATCATGAAGAAAGAGAAAACCTTTTTGACAAGCAAACCACTCAAAAAGTACTCATATCTGTCAAACTTAAGCGAACATAGAAAATAAAATAAAATCTAAAACTATATACACTTATGAATAAATGTACTGTAAGCAGTACACACCCTGGTCTTTCCCCAGCACTGAAACCAAAAGCCATTACATCCAAGCAATCAAAATATCAAAAGAAAGAAATTTATCGACCACACATATCGTCTAAAGAACCATCAACATTATTAATTGACCCGTGAGGAGGCCACACTACATGTCAAGAATTAAATTATAAGTGGATCTAATATGTCTGTTAAATGTAAAACTATGAACACATGATAGCAACCTACTAGGTGACAATACATGCACTATTACAACAAAAACACTGGCAGTGCCACAAGTCATGTCCAGTAGATCTTAAGTGAGAGTAATGCAAATCCAAGTAAAATTTAAGACAGGTACATAAACACTAAATGTGTCACATATGACTAAAATAAATTAATGTTAAAGAGAAGGAGCCATACAAAGACATCTAGTTATAATTCCAGGGTCAACATACACAGTTCTACCACCAAGCATCCAACCTGTTGACAAGTATGTGATGAATTGTGTATGATTTGACAATGTGTGAATCTCAGTCATGACACATCATTGGAAAGTTTACTGGAGGCATCCAAGTAATCTGAAATGTTGGTAGTGGAAACTTTTTGTCCTTTCAACATAACACTTGCACATAGCCACTATAAGTTAACCGTCATAGACTACTTGTCATGTCGAACTACTATGACTATAATCTGCAATAAAAAAGCGATTAGGGTAGCACTGGTAATGGCAAGAAACTGGTTATCAAAGTTGAGTGTTCCTGACACAGCAATTACAGATCAGGGAATCAATTTCAGGTCCAAGCTGATTAAACAGCTGCGTCATTCATTGAGAATCTGTAAGCTAAAAACTACTTCCTTTACATTCAGTAGACTGAAGAATGGACCGTGTGAATCATAGTATTGGTAAAATACTATAATAAATGTTAAGTTATTTAGTGAACGCAAATCACAATGACTGGGACGTTTACCTGCCCTATATCATAGCTGCATGGAATTCTAAAGTGCATAGCAGTATTAGCTCACAATAAGAGGTGGTGCTTGGTAGAATGGTACCGTCGCCATTTGAATCAATTAAGCGTAAAATAGGGATAAATGGGGTGTCTGCAAAGTGGTCTTCTGCTAATACTGCTAGATGTGTGGAAACAGGTAAAGTAAGTGAATATAAAAGCACTTGTGTATGAGAAACATATGGGATGACATGTTGTTAAGCTATCTGAATATAAAATCGGTCAATACGCTAAGCTGGTGAATCCCTACACAACATAAGGCAAAGCCAAATATTCCTTAGATCGTGTCAAAGGCCGTGTCAGGTGATAGAACTGATATTACTCATGAACGTTACAATTAACGACTACAACTACGGCTTTTCAAATAGGGTGCTTTAAGGTTTCTAAGTAGTCTAGACACTTCACTGCAAGCGCCAGTACCGGTACCTGCAGAGAAAGTTAAAACTAAGACAAGGAGGAAGTACGTTATGATGAGCAGAATGTGTGTAGAGTGCATGATGCATTCAGACCATGACATTAGATATAAAGTTACGTGAGATGTAAAATGGTTTTGTGGTAGCTTATATGACCATTTTCTCATTGTATCACGGTAATTTAGGAGGTAGGACTACCTTTTCATTCAATTTTGTGATAGTTCTTTTGTAAATTGATGGGAGAATGGTGCAGAAATTTGGTGGTTGATGCAGTAATTAACGATATGCGACTAGTATAGCGACAGAGTAAGGAAGAGTGGTCACAGCTCCTTTCCCCCAAGTATTGTACCACTGAGAACCTCCAGGACAGATACTACACAGATCAAAAAAAGTTTTGTATTACCCCAGTTCCCAGAACTCCTGTAGATAGACGTTAACTGTGGCTACTGTGTCACAGACACAGTCCGTTTGACTGTTCAGAGATGTCATTAAATCAGCCCAAAGATGTAAAAACACACGTATGAGCAGCCCATGTTAGATGGAGGGGGTCCGACATTCAATCAGTTCCAGTCATTCCACTAGGAAGAAGGTACATCGCTCGTGTTGTCTGTAGTTCAACCATGCCTAGACGGTCAATATCGCGGTTTGATCGCGTCCGCATTGTTACTTTGTGCCAGGAAGAGATCTCAACAAGGAAAGCGCCTAGGCTTCTCGGAGTGAACCAAAGCGATGTTGTACGGACATGGAGGAGATACAGAGGGACAGGAACTGTCGATGACATGCCTCGTTCAGGCCACTACTGCATTGGATGACCGCTACCTATGGATTATGGCTCGGAGGAACCCTGACAGAAACGCTTTTCGTGCAGCCACAGGACGTTGTGTTACGATTCAAGTTGTGCGCAATAGGCTGCATGAAGCGCAACTTCACTCCCGACGTCCATGGTGAGGTCCATCCTTGCAACCACTTCACCAAGCAGAGCAGTACAGGTGGGCCCAACAACATGCCGAATGGACCGCTCAGTATTGGCATCACGTTCTCTTCAGCGATGAGTGCCGCATATGCCTTCTACCAGACAATCGTCGGAGATGTGTTTGGAGGCAACCCAGTCAGGCAGAAAGCCATAGACACACGTTACAGCGAGTGCAGCAAGGTGAAGGTTCCCTGCTGGTTTGGGGTGGCATTATGTGAGGCCGATGTACGTCGCTAGTGGTCATGGAAGGCGCCGTAGTGGCTGTACGATACGTCAATACCAGCCCCCGATCGATAGTGCAACCATGTCGGCAGCATGTTCGCGAGGCATTCGTCTCCATGAACGACAATTCGCGCCCCCATCGTGCACACCTTGTGAATGACTTCCTTCAAGATAAGGACATCCCTCGCCTAGAGTGGCCAGCATGTTCTCCAGACCTGAACCCTATCTAACATATAACAGATAGACTGAAGAGGGCTGTTTATGGACGACGCGACCCATCAACCAATCTGAGGGATCTACGCCGAATCGCAGTTGAGGAGTGGGACAGTGTGGATCAACAGTGCCTTGATGAACTTGTGAATAGAGTGCTACGACGAATACAGGCTTGCATCAATGCAAGAGGACGTGCTACTGGGTATCAGAGGTAACGGTGTGTACATCCATCTCGACCACCACCTCTGAATGTATCGCTGTATGCTGGTAAAACATGCAATGTTGGGTTTCCATGAGCAATAAAAAAGGTGGAAATGATGTTTGTGTTGATCTCTATTCCAATTTTCTGTACAGGAACCCTCGGAACCGAGGTGGTGCGAAACTTTAATTCTATGATACTGCACTTCTTCAGGGCAGAAGCAGTGGACAGAATATGGAACCAACGACTCGAAGAAGAAATGCTGTTTTCCAGGCAGGAGGACGCCACATTAACTAGCCGTCACTGGTCGTTAAGACTGCCCAAAAGCACATATGTAGCAACAAACGAGTTACAGACACTAGAAGAGACATTCGTTGGGCTGCATCTCGAAGCTGAGAGGGAAGGATTATTAGCTCTAGACAGGCCGGACGAGATATAATTTCAAGAATGGCGAGAATCAGTTTCAAGAGTGGTTAGCTGCGTCTATGGGACACAAGAAATAAAACGTTTATAACAAGTGACAAACACTATACTTCCATCAAGCGATGAATTTTTATTTTGTACAGGAACTACTAAATGCAATATTGAAATCATTTTAACTTTCTTAACTATACAGTAATTGTGGAAAATAAACCGAGAAACATACTTCTTTGCAGTACTAAACGCAAGTAAACTGGAAATACAAGTATATTTCATTGAAATACGAATATAAATGAGATTAAGTTGGAGAACTAAGAAGCAAAAATATTGCATTTTCATTATATAAATAGAAATTGTGAATATATTGAACAGTTTGTGAGATGTTGTCCTCTAAACTGTCATTTTCCTAAACAGTCGCCGTAAACCTTTTCAGCATGCTCCATGCATAACCTCATCTTGAAAACTTGGCTAAAGTATTTAGTTTTGCTGTCCTTGCAGTCTTCTTCTCCTTTTTCCTTGTTGTAGATCTGCTACTATTCTTTGCTCTTTGGTGACGGAGAGGTCAGAGGCAAGCCTGCAAATTTCGTGCGGGACGTTTGCCTGGACTGCACACGTTAGCAAATAGGGCGTTATGAGGGACTTTACTAGGATTCTGAGGTATTCTCTTTTAACTGAAACGTTTTTGTTTGCTTTTAAGACAGTTTACAATTGAGAGTTGCAACGTTCAAAAACTGAAAAAGGAGAGGTCACAGTCTTATCACTCTAGCAAACTACGTTCACCACACATAGCATCAACAACATTTATGGCGCTTTTTGTTTTGTTGTAGAACGTTAATATACTGTTTTTTTTTTTCCTTTTCGCCTCTGTCAGCGCAAATTCATCACCACGATGCCTTGAAGAATTAAGCAGTAGTGATTTGTTTCGTTTTGGCACATATGAAAATAATGAGACATCTTCCTGAAATCCATACTGACTTTTGTACTCCGCGAGACGCTCTGATAAAGCCGCAGGACGGGACAGGTACTTTAAATTGTGGAAAGGGGCCAAAATAAGCGGCTGTCAGTTACACTCGAACATACTTTAATTATTTGACCAAACATTACAAGAGCAAAGAAAAAAAAAGTACAGCATTAATTTACTGGCTGAATTCGCCATACAATCTCATGCCTTAAGGGCAAGACCACCTTAATTTAAACTCGGCTGAAATCAGTAACTTAAATCTCAAACCAAAATCAGAAATTTAAAAGGCAGAAGGCCTTATCTTAAATCAGTTCATTCAATTAGGCTGAGGGTCCAAACAATCTTATGCCTTATGTGCAAAACAACCTTAATTTAAAAATCGGCTAGAAGCCATACAAATACAGATAAAAATGCAGCACACCCAATGGCTCTCAGAAGTTTCCGAGGGTCGGCCTGCAATTCAAACTTTATCGCTCACTTAGGTGAGACAGGTAGTCGGCACCACCATTCTCGATCCGACAACAACCCAACCGACAGACAGTCAACGGACCCACCGACAAGATATCTTCCGCTTCACCTGACAAGCACGCAACAGAGGGTTCAAAGACACAAAATAGAAGATATTGGCGCCCACAACCAATTATACATTGAGCTGTCAAACCACACACCATGCTGGACAGCGACAACATGATCAGGAAAATACACTGCCTGAATTTACGTCAACGGCCAGGGCAGGTAACCGGAACGTGAACGGCCACAAGGCAGAAGATTCCCCTGGTGCACTTCCATTCAAACTAACCAAGTACAGTTAAACTCCGCCGAAAGGTGGCAAAATTTGCCAACTTGAAAACGCACGTTGTTGCTCGCAGGAATGTCCCAACAGCCGACGATGAAATCCAAACGACACAACGTGAACAGGTGTGACTTGCTGGTAGATTAAGTCAAAACTCAACTTTCTTGTCCAGGATCGGTGAGCCACGGACCTCGTAGCAATGGGAACAGCACCACACACTCCGATCGCGCGTGGACGTTGCCAGCGACATCGGCCAAACTGCGCGCCGCGGGGATTTCTTCGCTGCTCCACGCCAACCGACCAACTGCCAGGCCCGGAAACAGTGAAAGAACCAAATCTACGTCGGCCGATGAGAAGACCAACCGAACGAGCAATCAACGGTCATCCCTCTCTAAGCCCCCTCCGTCGGACAGTTCATGCGTGTCGCCAGCGGTCGGCTAGCACTGGCTGTCCGCACCTCACTGGCGCTCCGTCCCCGACCTCTAATAGAAGATAACAAACAATGAATGGGATAATCGCGAGCCTTGCACGGCTCACTCCACAATTAAATTTTAACTCTGCAGCGGAGTGTGCGCTGATATGAAACTTCTTGTTTTTCTCGGGCAAGTGCTCTACCGACTGTGTAATGGAAGCACGACTCACGACCCATCCTCACAGTTGAACTACCGGAATTAAAGATACGAAGACGGTTTGTGAGTCATGCTCAGTCGGTCGCCGGCACAGTAGCTCATCCTGTTCGGTTAGAGGGTTAGCTACCAACTGCAATAAAAAGAACTGAGTTAATGTATCAACGATGAACTTCGACAAGTGTCATAGGACGTCCTTCTCGAACAAATGCTACAATCAATTACGAACAAAATGAGATTACCAGAAAAAAGGAGTTTATAGAGCACTTGCTGGCGAAAGGCAAAGGTCCGGAGTTCGAGTCTCGGTCCAGCATACAGCTTTAATCTGCCAGAAAGTTTCATGCTTGAGCAGTCATTTTCGGATTTTTTGGGCAAAAACTCAGCTGTAATGCTAGGCTTAATTTTTTAAAATACCAATGACAGGAATATTCTTCTCTTGCAGTACTTTTCTGACGATTAGGTAAGAAGTAAACCAAATATCTATTGCCAGGTTTCTTCCAAACAATTTTATTGGGTCTACAAGACGTAAAGCAACGTAGTGTGCCTTATTAATTTGTACGATCCTTGTGGTTGTGCATCTGCATAGATTTCCAAATTTTTTACATAGCGCGTTTTAGAACAAGCCCGGATGACAGCCTTGATCCCATACTTGGCAGGTTTATTTGGGATGTACATCCTAAAGCTGCACCTGTCTCTGTATGGAACGAACATTTCGTCCAAAGTAACGTTTTCTGAAGGATCAAAATATGCATTGCAGATGGAGACAACCGTATCAGAATGGAGACAATCGTATCAGAATGGACCTTACGGGCAGCAAGATTATCTTGTGCTTCTCCTTCTTACTCCCGTATGGATGTTGTCAAAACACGGTACAACAAGCCAAAAATCTGAATCCTTTCAGTGACATACTTGCTCCAAATATTTCTATTTCGATCCCATCTGTATTCCGAAAATCTTCAGTATTCATTTTATCGCCAAGCAATGTTCCAGCTAAGTAAAGTAGTCCAAAATATACCTCCAGTTCATCAAACCTTTTAGGCCTAGCCATATTTGGGTCATTTGTATGTTTGTTTCGAACTGAATCAATATAGATATTGGCTGATTGAAGAACTAGATCAATCAATGGGTTGGTAATAGATAACTACCATGATTCTGATGGTGAATGGACGTCAATTGTCAGCTCGAATGCTTCCAGGCAAATGGATGGTAACTATGCTGTAACTTCTTGTTGGAACTTTTTGTGGGGAACAAGTCTTTCTCCATTTAGTTGCTCCGTTCCTTCGATTACAAAAGCGCATACCTGAGACAGAGGCGTTGTACTTAAATCATCATTAGTAGATGCATCGATGATGGCAGAAGGCTGGACATCTTCCTCTTTCACCAACTATTTCACAATTATTGTCATGATCAAGGTTTATTTCGAAGTCTAGGTCCGCATCAGACTCGGCTATTTCACTCTAATCATGATATAAAAGTCTGTAAATTTCACAGTATGAAAGACTTTCTCTTGCCATTTTATACTGTAAACTATTGACAATGATAATTTGGTTTCAGGACATCACAAATAGTTCGCAAAGTTGCTCAGTGATATACCTACACCATAGTAAAAATGGAATGTTACTGGCACATAATAGTAACATAAACGGTCTGGCTGGGTCTGACAGGCCCATGCGCGTTTAGGAAGACTGCCAAAGAATGACTAAACAAATCAAAACTTCATTCACTACGTGAATGCTTTCTCTCTAATGTTGCAGAAAGCTAGCAGAGCGCGAGAGTCAAATCAGTAACTATAAGAAAGTAAATTCAGTGAAACAAGAACTAGTGAACCTCACAGACCCAGCCCAGACCGTTCTAAGGTTAAGTGAAATACAGGGAGAGCGATTCTCGATGCGCCGTTAAGAGATCAACGGCACCAGCTGATGGCTTTAGCAATATATACGGTGTTACTATAGGAAACAGGATTGTTCGATACAGGTAAAAAATTATTAAAACAATGCTTGGTACAGCAGATAGTGACGAGATCCGTGGATAAATCAAATGTTGGAAAGAGTTGAGGAAATAGCTGATGGCAACAAGGCAACTGTGGAGTGTTAGAATATCTGGAGAAGGATGTATTTAATAACATCAAGTTGATACAAAAATTAACTATTGAGCGAAGGCTAACACTGAAAAAATTAATCATTACTTGGAATTCTTACAGTTCGGCTGAAATTAGTGAATGAGAGAGCAGCTATAGCAAGGCTGCTACGATCCCAGACAGGCAGCCCCGGGTAATGCAGAAGTGCAGTTAATAGCATCGCAGGAAGTGCTACATCGTACAGTTATGTCTTACGTTACTACATTCATGACAATTCCTGGCTGGCCTACGGATGGTGCAGCAACAATTAACGGCAAATCTGTAGCATACAGTTGGTTGGTTGGTTCGTTGTTTTGGGGAAGGAGACCAGACAGCGAGGTCATCGGTCTCATCGGATTAGGGAAGGACTGGGAAGGAAGTTGGCCGTGCCCTTTGAAAGGAACCATCCCGGCATTTGCCTGGAGAGATTTAGGGAAATCACGGAAAACCTAAATCAGGATGGCCGGACGCGGGATTGAACCGTCGTCCTCCTGAATGCGAGTCCAGTGTCTAACCACTGTGCCACCTCGCTCGGTTCATACAGTTGAATCGGCGGAACAGTGTTTGCCATTATTTTATCATATGGCAACAGACGAGATATGTACCAACAGTGCTAGGCTGTATCTCTTGATTTGGCGCATTACCAGTGTTTAACGATCCACGCCAGCTGGTTAAATGGGAAGCAATGGGTACGCTTGTATTGGTTAAAATTGACGTCCAAGGAGAGGGGAACTATACACTGAAGTCGTGGATGAACTTAGCTGAGCGTGCGAAATGCAGTTATTCCTGGATAAAGAGGAACCTATAGGATGCCAGAGGGATGCTCAGACGCTGTACACATACTTTCAGAGGGTAGGTCTGCATTTGGTTTACTCTACATCCCCTCCTGATATAGTGACAATGAAACGTTACGAACAAGATCCGTCCAAAGAAATGACGAGATTGGAATATTAGTCAATGATACGACCTGTGGTTTTTGTCTCCCAACCTCCACAACTGAAATAATTGTAATAAATCTAGCATCTTTTTCTGTATTAGCTCGTACAAGAGATGTGTTTCACAATAATAAAGACGAACAAGTGGTCACAACATTTACGGTATGCAGTTGAGAGCAAATGTTTACTGCAAATTTGTTCTTTTCTTCCTTTGGTCCAAACTACCTCTTCCCAAAATATGGGAATCAAAAAGCTAGCAAGAAAAGAATTTCATTGTCAGAGGTATCAGAACAATTTTCGCAGGGTCCCTTTCATCAGATTGATACCATTACCTATCACAATCATCCCTGAAAGTTCGTAACATCCTCACAGAATCACACCGTCAAAAACGTTTCATGGAAGAAAGAGTGTATTACTAAATCGGGGAACACACAGTAGAACAAACTTATTCCACACATTACTCTCATATTGGTGTCATGTATTGGCACGTTCAGTGTATTCTCAGTCTCTGAAGAAAGTTAATCGTAATTATTTTTACTCAACGAGTTTTGAAAAGTAGTCAGAAAAAAAACATTCAAAAAAGCATCATATGAAATTTATTTTCAGAATTACCAACGAAAATCTAGATTTTTAAATGTGCTTTTACAAAAATGACTCCCAAATAAGTAACTAGAATTTTAATATTAACTCCGTAACTTACATCGCAACACCTTTCTGAATCAAGTTGTAAATAGTACAACAATGGGTCACAGCAGACTTTCCTGAATATTTCCGTGGCCGCTGATAGCTCCATGGTGTTGCTTTGAAACAACACATCCACGGATTGTCCCATGGGATGTATGGGAATAACACCACTAGGGGGAGCAAGTCAGGTGGAGGATGTTAGCTTACTGTAGAGTAGGAACAGATATCTTCTGTTGAATTAAATTAATAGGAATGAAATAAATATTTCAAAGGGTGTGAAATGACCGAAAATGCAGTTACATGATTGGTATCAGAGAACTACATGCACAGCTGCTAAACCATGGGTGAAATAATACCCAGTGGTAGATGATCATGTGAGCCAAATTTGGATACACACCTTGGAAGCCTAGTTGTTGCCGTAACCATTTCATCCATCACAGTGCCCTTCCAGGACTGAGTAAAGCCTTTAGTTCCACAAATACTTTTCTCTTAAGTGACTGGATAACTTTTCATCGAGCCGAAGAAAGCGTCTCAAACGACGATATTATCGATTGTTGTAAAAATATCTGACTACCCACTTTGGTGGATTACATAATTGTATCAAACACTTGCTTTCAGCCCTTACGTTCTGGCACTGATAACAATGGGGTTGGCCCTGCACGAGCTGTTTTCGATTATTTTTGCACAGAATTTCCTTTCCACAACGACTCAAAAAGTGCTAGTGTGATTTGTGAACACGTTATTTGTCCCTGCGCAGTATGCCATTTGTGTACTAATTTCGGATTCTTTAGACGTTCTAGACTTATACCGCCGTTTCGCACCTCCCTACAGCCACAATAAAGACTGTCACCAGCCTTTATGAAGATCCGAACAATTTTGGTTTGGTACGGTTTGGAGATGAATGTCATTCGTTTTTGCCAGGAGTGTCACGCCAAAATAGTCTACCAGGATGTTTCCAGAGAGTACGTTATAGTTTACCAATCTTGATATATGTACTTTAGGAGAGAAACCCGACACTCACTGACACACACAGACACTTAAGAGTCGACAGGTGCGTTACATCAGAAAAAAACAGTGCGAATGGCGTGCCTCATGAGGCGAGTGTCCACAATCACGTGCCCTTTCGTCATAATGGTCCTAAATTAGTCCTATCAGATCTTAGGTTCAATGGTATCTGTTATCAGGAAAACCTAATCACGAAGAATAAAAATTATTCGAGCAGTGACAGTAGCGCTGTAGCACATGGTTAGCAGACAAACATTGCAGATCGGGCCAGCACACATTGCCATGTTTGTAGTTGTTATCGACTGGATTTAATATTGATTGAAGGCAATCCACGTACTCAGTGAACTGACACATGTGATACAGTACAACTTTCAAGACGTATTCGCATAACGGCCTCTTGCTTCAGTTTCCATTTTCCTAACACGAACTCTGTATTTTACTAAGCTTTAGGACTAAAAAATTATTACGATCTTTTCGTATCGGTAACAATATTTTCGTATTGTTCAACTTTGCCCTTTCCTCGTTTCGTGTGCGCTCTTTGTTACTCTATCGTTGTTCGTCATTGGTCATGCTTTTGTCTCCCCGTTATAAC
Organism: Schistocerca serialis cubense; assembly: GCF_023864345.2. Taxonomy (NCBI): domain Eukaryota; kingdom Metazoa; phylum Arthropoda; class Insecta; order Orthoptera; family Acrididae; genus Schistocerca; species Schistocerca serialis. The sequence continues at coordinate 101,432,175 of NC_064642.1, read as the reverse complement.
ATATCGTTTAACTGTATCGACAGGTGTCAGGTATGCCAGTCGAATAGTAGCAGATGCCCGCCCATTTCAACAGGAAGAAATCAAGAGCTGTCATTCATTGAAAAACAATCCTTTATATTACCACTTGACCCTGGGCTGGTGCACATATCTGTCATACGATGAAGACTAAAACACTTAACCATTTGAAAATTCTGATTATCTCTCTTCACTACAAGCCTCATCGAATAGACGCATAAATTTTAAGTTTAGAAAACCCTTCCTGGCGACGCTGTTGTTCGCATGAAGTATGTGATGTATTTCTTTGGGCTGAGCCCGTCCGCAAATATCAAAAATGACATTGGAAATGTGTGACAAAATGAGATTTTCGGTGTATGATATTATGAAGGAGTGAACGTAAATTGTTGTGTGGTTGATACTATTTATGAAATTGTTAAGGCTTTCGTGCCACCTGTTGATAGGCTGCCTGTTGGCTTCTGTCTCCGGCTCTTCGAGCGACTTTTGCTTGACGATTTTTCTGACGTTTCGCCAGTACGAGTGACTGGCCTTCTCAAAGCTTCACCCTCCATTGCAGTCCACCACCAGCAATGGAGGGCGAAGCTTTGACAATGCCAGCCACACGTACTGGCGAAACGTCAGAAAAATCATCAAACGTCGACGGAAGAACCCATGACAAGAGCCAGCAGGTAGTTTGTTAATACCATTTACTTTTCATTCAAGCGCCAATATGAAGATCTCGGCTCGAAATGATAGGATTGACAAGTTTGCTCTTTTGAGAACCTGCGCAGTAAAGTTTCAATAAAAATCTCATAAATAACATTTTTCAAGCACATCGGTGATGATTTTCTTAAATCAGATAAGTCACTGTTATCAAACATTTCTAGGGTAACAACACATATTTAAACTAGTCAATTCTGTCCAAGATTTTACTCTTAAAAGTATCTCAGTGTGTAATCAACACTGTTAACTTACGAACTGAGTGCACTTAAATTGTATGAGCATTGTGTACTTGTAGGTAGAATAAACAATATATATCTGCACGTTCTGTCAAAAGTAAAAATTTAATAGGTCCGATTTCTTTCAGTTACGTTACCAAGATTTGCAGTACCAGTTTCTACAGTAATGAAATGTCAGAACATCAAAATTAATCTATGAGTCAGCACAATATAATATTATTTTTATCTTTTCCTTACAGCAGCACGTACATAACTTTAATGATGGTCATTAACATTATAACCATCACACCATCACGTAAATTTATCTGAACTATTGTAAGTGACATAGGTTAACCTCGTTTCCTCGCTTCAATAGTTATTCCCAGTTACCTGGTCACCGACAACTTTTGAAGCTCATTTACATTCAGGATGATACTCAGGATCTGTATCTGGGTCGTAATAATCCACATAATCCTCTGATTTTCACAGTTCGTTCATGAAAAACATTTTCCTGACATGTACACCGCACGCGTTATTATAATGGCAGCCACGTTTCTGGCATTTGATCACAGTTAACAAACACAAATACTGACGAAGTTGATATTACTGAGAATCTCAAATCAGAGGCAAGCTGCTGGTAAACCTTTCGGCATGTGAGGTCGTGGTAGAGGAAACTCTTCTGTTCCTGAAGTTTCGTTCAGAACTGAGCTGGACATCCTCAGAAGAGCTCCTCCACTGAGTCTTGCCGACTGACCGGTCGAACGTGCAAGAGCAACATAAATACTGTGAGAAAGGGGGCTTGGTCCGAGTAACGCGTAATGGGCAGAGATAATCCTTGTCAGCGATAAAACTTAACTATCGATTGTTCTCTTGACAAAGATGAAACTGTCTAGCGATTCTACAGAGCTACTGTCCATATGTCGCTAAGTTTCATTGCCTCATCTTTCCTATTAAAACTATCCTGATGCTTATAAATTTGAATAGCTTCTCAACATAGTCGTGGTAATAATTTGACGTTGTAGGTAAAATTACTGTTTCAGAAAACTCCACTTCGTTGTTTCCTGACTGAAGAGCATGCTCTGCTACAGCTGATTTCTCTATTTTCCCTAGTTGGCGAAGACTTCTGTGCTCTTTTTGAGGCATACATTTACGCTCCTCCTGGTAGTTCCAATAAAAACTTTATAAGAGCACAGTAGTCTATACCGACTAGGAAAATATAAAAATCAGCTGTAGCTCTTCAGTCAGGAAACTACGAAGTGAAGTTTTCTGAAGCAGAAATTGTATGTAGAACGTCAAATTATTATCCACGACTAAGTAGAGAAGCCATTCACATGCATAAGCATCAGGATAATTTTAATAGGAAAGAGGAGGCTCTGAAACATAGCGACATATGGTCTTGCTCTGTAGAATCGTTAGACAGTTTTATCTTTGACAAGACGACAATCCTTAGTTACGTCTTATCACTGACAAGGATTATCTCTGCTCATCACGTGTTACTTTGAGCACGACACCATTTCTACAGTATTTATGTCGCTCTCGGAAGTCCGACCGGTCAGTCGGCAAGACTCAGCGGAGCAGCGTCTCTGAGGATGTCCAGTGCAGTCCTGGACAAAACATCAAGAACAAAAGAGTTTCTTGGACCGCGACCCTGTGCGGCTGGTCCCGGTGGATGTTCGAGTCCTTCCTAGGGCATGGGTGTGTGTGTTTGTCCTTAGTATAATTTAGGTTAAGTAGTGTGTAAGCTTAGGGACTGATGACCTTAGCAGTTAAGTCCCATAAGACTTCACACACATTTGAACATTTCTGGACCGCGGATGACATCCCGAAAGGTTTACCAGTAGCTATGTCATCTGGTGGTGAAAACCTTCATTCTAAGAGGTAGAGCTGCTATCATTCGGTTTGTCGTGGACCTATTAACTAATATGAATAAAGCACGTCATGTTCCGCGTTTTGCGTGCATTTGGTTTCTGTAATTGGAAGAATATGGAGCTTATTCATAAATGTTTACCCTCATAACGAAACATATAACTCTTAATTGGAGACAGTAAATGAATCATGCGTTAAACCACATATGGCTCTCCTCATTTACTTTTGAACTTTACATAAACATTTAATACAAGTAATCCACTTCAACATTTATATCGCATCAACACAAGTACCGCTTGTTACACGCAAAATATCAAGCCAGTGTTCAATTGTTTGCCACATTTTGCAGCATACCTGGTGGTACTGTGTCAATGGTGTTCTGGTGCGTTGTTGCAATATTTCAATATCAGGAACTTATGTTTTGTACACAACATCTTCGTCATACACCAAAAGAAACAAATTTAATGGCGCAATGTCATGTGATCTCAGGCGTCACTAAATTTGGCTCTCATCTCGTTCGAACGCCTGAACAATTTGGACCTCCCATGAACTCAGTTGAAGACGTCTGCGAACCACTTTATGCACTGTATACTTTGGAACGTGAAGCTCCCGTGAACCGTGTCCAATCGATTTCTGTGGCAATCTCGTGAATGTGGTCGAACTGCCTGCGCAGCCACCTCGGAGCCGCACCGTATGCCGCTGCTTGTCCGTTCCTGAACCGACCCGTTGCTAAAAAAAACTTTCCATCCATGTCCTGAATAACTTGAAATCAGGTGCTTTATCTACGCAATCGCACACAAACTTTCGCTGCGCGGTAATCAGTGATTTGGTTTGTGATAGCCACACAAAACAATGAACTGTTTCCTAGGGGGAAGCCATTTTGACGTTATAGCTCAAACAGCGCTACTTGTGGCATAACTGTTGAAAAAGACACAGCTGTACAGAAACTTCGTTAGTTCCGTAGTAGATCCGTAACAAAAAACGGTCATACAGGTGACAGTTATTGAACTATATGAAAAAAACGTAAATTGTTACAAACTTTGGCGTGCAAACACGTTACTCATCATGTAAACGTCACTACAGATATTCGGATTTATGTTATGACATGCTCCATATGCCTGCCATCATTGCGATGATGTGGTGCAGACAAATAGAGAAATTCTGCATGCCCCGCTGAAGTGTCGGAACATTGATGGCGTCGATAACCTCCTGAATAGCTGTTTTCAGCTCATCAACGTTTTGGGATTATTACTTTACACCTTGCCTTTAATATAGCTCCACAAAAAGGGTGTGTTCAGATCCGGAGAATATGGCGGCCAATCGAGGGTCATGCCAGTGGCCTCTGGGTACTCCAGAGCCAAAGTGCTCCTCCAGAACATCAAACACTCTAGTGATTCGATGAGGTCGAGCTGTGTCTCGTATGAACCACATGTTGTCGAAATCAGGGTCACTTTGCATAAGGGGGATAAAATCACAAAACCTTCACGTTTCGTTCGGTGGTCACAGTGTCATAGCCGGCCGTAGTGGCCAAGCGGTTCTAGGCGCTTCAGTCCGGAACAGCGCGACTGCTACGGTCGCAGGTTCGAATCCTGCCACGGGGATGGATGTGTGTGATGTCCTTAGGTTAGTTAGCTTTCAGTAGTTCTAAGTTCCAGGGGACTGACGACCTCAGATGTTAAGTCCCATAGTGCTCAGAGACATTAAACCATTAAACCACAGTGTCATAGAGGAATATCTCACCGGTTATTCCTGACTGGACATTGCACACCACACAGTCATCCGTTGAGGATGAAGAGACTTCTCGATCGCGAAATGTTGATCGCCAGTCCCCCAAATGAGCGAATTTTGCATAGTGAAGAACCCATCCAAATGAAAGTGGGCCTGGCCGCTAAACCACACGAGACTAATTCCCATCATGCTCCGCGGCCAGCAGTTCAGTTTTAACGTCCTAACGCAAACCATTCAGAAGTAATGACGATTTTATTTCTTGTTGTTCAATAATTGTCACTCTTTGTATGTAACTGGTATTTAATCTTGAAATCAGGGTAACATTTATAGACAGACTGTACTTATTTTAAATCCTTGCAACAGCTCTTGACGGTAGGAGTGCAGTATATAAAGCTTGTTAATGCAGGAGCTGAAACTTTACACGTATGTGTCCGAGACATTTGCTAAAACTGAAGTGTGGAGGTCATCGTATTAGACACCGCCGTTGTGTCACGCCATTCAGCCGTTTATATGTTTCAACAAAATATGTTCCCTTAAACCTGAGCTGTTACACACAGTGCAATTGTAAGGTATTACTGTCGTATTAAGTAGCTCCAAAGGTATAATCCATTTTATTGTTAGCAGCGTGGACCAGTCTTCTAGCTGCGAGAGCAGTGCTTGTCGGTGTCTGCACAGCAATAGCCGATTCCGGCAGGGTATCCTATCAGTGTTCCCACATTTCTCGAATGCGTTATTGAAATTTTTCAACGCCGTCACTAAAGAGCGTTAACAAGGTTTATATCATTGTACTCATACGTTCAAGACCTTCCAAATACTGCTAAATACGATACATTGCTTCATTAGTAAAAAGATACTTACTTTTTTTTTCTCAGCGGGACTCATCAGCAGAAGCAGCATTTCCTGAAGATGGCGAACAGTTGGATCGCCGAAATATCGAGTCAAGTTGATTTTAGGATCCGGCAGCAAACCCGAAAAGACTTTCAAGACTTATTACGCCGGGAAAGCCTACGTAGTCAGATACTTACTTTCTTATTTCGATTGATACAACAGCTAAGAATATTAACTAACGACAACATTACATCCTCTCTGTGCACTATCATATGCCGGAAACATTGATCCTACAACTTGAATCGATTTAAAAAGAAGTGTAACGTTTCACACGCTCAGATGTGCATGTAGATTAATGAACGTAATTAAAAAATCGTTAAAGGCAACAGTAAAAGAATGGTTACTCGTTAGGGACTCTGAGATCTCAAATTACCACCTGCAGTTAGTAGCACCCTTGGCCTGATAAATGTAGCAGATCGTAATAGAAGTATTACTTTACGCCACGCAAAGCCGTAGTCCCTTTTTTAGCACTTCGCTAGGCCTAGGCCTAGCAAGGCCTTTCTGTAGAGTGCACAGCAGCTGTCTTCTGTCTAGGTTTGCGATAACCCTTTGTTGTCGGGAGGCGTAGAACATCGTAAGGCACGCGGCATTTCATTAACGTAATTGCTACTACTACATGAATCATGAACGCTGGCCTACACTCGTACATCGTAATTAATGGGGCTTCTTCGTTAACGAGAAGCGAGTAGTTAGCAGAGAAACACAGAGCGCTCGAGTAATTATTGAAATGTGCTTACATGAATAAAATTAATGACTCCCGTTACTCGTAATTCCACAACAGGGGCCAAGCTGTTGACGTCTTCCCGCGTCCTTCCACGTTCGAGTACGCTCTTAGAAACATGGGTCTTCACAGTTCAATAAATGAAATGTGAATGTCGTATCATTGGCCGGGTTCTTCACTGTAGTACGTCACTATAGAGAGGTTATTTTTTTTATAAATGTTGCATTTCCTATTCAGTTGCTTTATACACTCAAAAATATGTACTTGTAGTAATATAAGGTCCCTTCGAGTACACCTTTCTGCTAGCTAACTTCATTAAAAAATAGCTTTGGTAGGTGGAAACGCACTACTTTTGAAACGTCCCCTTTGAACAATTTATATATGGCTGTGCTTAACCTGACACACAATATTTTGTTAGCGCAACGCAATCTGACTTTCAAAATTCCCTGCAAAAGAATGGCCCTGACTAACATTAAACTATACCTTTCACAAATCACTTACCTCACAAAAATCTTCGCTGCTCAAGCTACTGCAATACAGCGAGCGCCACTACTGCCAGCTAAATAAAAGATTCAAACTATGGAAGGCACTAACTACTGATAGGGATAGTTAGCAAATGAAAGATATTAATAGAGAACAAACAATGTATTTACCTTGATATCATCATATATAAATATAGCAGTTCATGACAAATTACAAAACTCCGCCATCTCTCTCCCCACATCCACCACTGCTGGCGGCTCACCTCCAACTGCGCAACGCTACGCGCTGTTCACATCCAGCTGCCTAACACTAAAATGGCGAGTATTACAACAATGCAAAGCAGACACAGACTGCACACAGCACAGCCAGTGATTTTCATACAGAGGTGGCGTTACCAATAAAAAAACCTAAACAGCCTACTTACATAGAGAAAACATAAACAGCCTACTTACACTTTTACGAGTTAGTATCTGTTCTATTCGCATAACTCGCTTACAAACATTTACGATTTGTTATTTACGCTTAGCAATTGCTGAGAATATATTGTAAATCCAGGTGCTGTTCAACTTGTCCTCACTGAGGAATAAAAAAATAGAATTAAATTATTTCTTGGTGTCCGTGTACACACTTGCGTAACATAGTGTTGTATTTTGCTGATGACCGACGAAATGGGTCTGAGAAGCTTGATGGTAGATTTCGTAAAGTGTTACACATTCCATGGTGTCTGGTTAGATTAGCTTTCATAATAACTTAAGACTGTTATTCTCTTTCGAAAAACCGAACCTGCACTTAGGTGGAGTCTCCCTCACAGATTAACTTCAATAGCTATAATGGAGTAAAACATTATTTATTCAGTGGATTATCACCAGATAGTCAGGGGTGCGTGGTCCATTATAAATGGGGCACCCACTCAAGAACGAGATGAAAAAAAGAGAGAGGGGCTTTTTGCAACCCATGAAATGTACGTATACTAACATTTCTGGGACATTTTTTTTCATGTACTGATATAACTGTGGCTGAGTTGAGGGTAAAATGTATACGAGGGAAAATTAATTTGTAGTGGGCTTAATAAACAAGACCGCAGTCGCGGGAACACCAGTACATGCAAGTTAATATTTATACTAAATGGCACTATCTATGTTATTAACAGGTATTATGCAATGTTCCTTCAGACAACCATGATGTCCGAAGGAACAGACACTGTAGCAACTACAGCCGTCAAAAAATACAGGAAACTTATTGGCAGCATATTGCAATGATGACAAAGAGAATTTGCGTCAGACCGGGACTCGAGCCCGAATTTCCCGGTTTAGGCGAGTGTTCCCCTTTACAACATCATTTATCCGTTCACTAATCGCGGCCAGACGCAAACTTCCATATGTGGTCATCTATGAGTGCCGCAGCCTGCTCTCGTAGTAGACGGGGGCCTAGTGCTGGCGAATAAGTAAGAAGTAGCAACTTCTGTGCTATTAAGAAGTAAGATCACTCTTTCTTGGCCCTCGGCTTTCAATAAATATGTCCTTCCAGAAGGGAAATTTATCTAATATATGAGTGCAGGTTGTGACACATGGACGAAGACATATGGAAGTTTGGGTGTGGCCAAGGTTCGTGCACAGATAGCTGATGCAGTTAAGGCTGGCATAAGGCGGGAAATCCGAGCTTGAGTCCCTGCCTGGGAAAAATTTTCATTGGTATTGGTACATTGTAGAGCCGACGGTGATTCATGTTCGAAATTGCGAATACATTTCGTTAACATTTACTCATTTCTTATACTAGACTGCAAGTATTAGAATTACGATCAACTACAAGAGTTTAAATGAGATATTAAGAAAATTTTGACAACACTGAACATTTTTTTATAACTTTTGATTGAAATTAGACGACATGAGATGTTATCAATCACGATAGACGTTTTGAGATCCTTTCTTGCTAAACATTCGTTTCTAGCGCAATCATTGTTATTCGACATCACTCTTTAAAGTTCCAAGGGATAGTATTAACTTTAAAGATTGAAGGAAACAAATGAATTGCAGAGAATTTTTATTTTTTCTAGTGATACGGACATGTGCTCACAAGAACAATCTGGACATAAGCGCAAATATGAATGCATTCAGTAGTGAAGGGACAGGTAGTGTGCAGCAAAGAGTGTAGCGTATTTAAGCTTTATTTAAGAATTTGGAATGGATACTATCTAGCATGTCCATAGTGGTAAAAAGGTAGGTGACTTTACACCTAAACAGAGTCCCATGGCCACTAAAAGGAAGCAAAGGCATCCGAATCAGCGAGAAAAACAGGAGGCAATGGCATTCGAAATATCGAAAAAACAGAATGAAATTCAGATTAATAGTTCAGAATTGTCAACAAAACATAACGCATTCCGTAAAGAGCTATCTGTTGAAACAACTGCGTTGAAGTTAGCACATACAAGCACACCTGAAAGGGTACAAAAGTTATCAGATGGCGTAGGCCAATTAATACAAACTCAGAATTACCAATTAGACACTTTACGATCACTTGGCGAGTGGGGTAGCCATAGCTGTAGAAATCCATTTGAATAAATAAATAAACACAACAATTGCAGTTACACATTTATTCAAAGTATTGGAATCCACGTTCAGGAGCTATCCAAAGAGTAGACAAAGATAGGCAACAGAATGAACACATACAACCCAGTAGGACATAATTATATGTTGGATGTATTTCTTCGGTTCCACGTAAAGAGGAACAGCATTCTCAATTGGTAAACATGAAGATCCAAGAAACAATGAAACATTTCTGCAGTGGTAGAAAGTCACTGTCATGAGACAAAAAAGTGAAAACATCATTTGTTGCCCCGGCATAATGCTGTAGATGTGCAATTATTTGAAACAAAAAGGGAATTAAATTACATTGAACTGAATACCCCTAGCTGCATACAGGCGTTTATGTAAGTCAGCGGGGACAGTTGCAAATGTGTGCCCCGACTGGGACTTGAACCCGGGATCTCCTGCTTATATGTCAGACGCTGTATCCACCTGAGACAGGGCCCAGGGGATAGCGCAACTGCACGGACTTATCTCTGGCAGGCCTACCGTGAGGCCCACATTCGCAACTTATTGTCCCGCACTATATTCATAGTGACCGTGCCCATTATACTCATTACTCGCTGCTCTACTGCCGATTCCTGTAAGAGTTCGGGCAATGTTTCTGCTCTCTCTTGCTCTTCTTACTCTCTCGAATAATGTGCCGACATTTTTCCCTTGCAACCCGAAAGGGTGCAAGATTCTCAGCAGTCCGCCGACACTGGAACCGACGCAGAGCCGCACGCCTGTACCATTTGAAGGTTGTAGTGACAGACAGTTAATCACTGACAAGGAGAGTTTCAAGGGGACTTTCTTCAGGATCCAATATGAAGCAAAATAGTGTGCAACGTGAAGCGCCGGCTTCTGAACAGCATAATATGCTATGCGATCTGAAGGCTGTGTCACGTTTGATGAGTTTCATGATGTAAGAAAACCTTATTAGCCACAGATAATTTCAAATATTTACACTCGAGAAAGAAAGCTGTTCACCTAGTTGTCTTTTTAAAGGAATTTCAGGGTATTACGCCTACGTCAAGTTCTGAGGCTCAAAAGATAACACTTACTACTGGCTTTACACCGCGTGTAAATGGACAACGGAAATAGATGAGTACTGTCGGCCTTACGATTATTTCAAAAAGGTATTTTTAGCAAAATTTTGTTCGACTGGTATACAAGACCGACAAAGAAAGGATTGGTTCAATCCAGAATTATTCTAGTCACATCAAAGAAATTTAAGGAATTTCTTTGCAAACTATCTGAACAAACCCACTCTGTATCATAGCGTGATGTGCTAATGTTGAAGGCTGAATTGTGTATATCGATTAGGAAAAAATTTAATAAATGTGTCAGAATCCAACATCAAAGAACTTCCATCGGTTTTAGATTCAAGAGACTTGATGCAAGATGCCAAGGTGTGAGAAGTACTGAAAGGAAAAACTAGAACACCCATAATGCGGATGAACGTCAATCTAATTCCAATACCCTACTGGACGAGTGACGGAATGTGGGCACTAACAGTAATGTTAACAATAAAAATAGGAATAACAATAACAATCCGTTTTTCACGAGAAAGCAAAGAAAACATTGCACTGGGTCAAGGGTATACAAACCATGACAACAATAAACAAGTGGAAACATGCATCGGGGAATTACAATGCGGATCAAAATTGAACTTGAACAAATATTGAGAGAATGGGGGCAGACAATGTTAACCGACCATCAACATCACAGCAGGAAAACTAATACTCGCTGTGGTGAGCCCTGGCCATGAGGTGGAGGAATGGGATAGGTTCAAAATACAAGAAATCCTGCTTACCTGGTATGATAAAGTCTCAGACAGAAGAACTAGACGCTAACACCAGTCATGTAAGAATGCACGTAAGACAGTGTGGAAATGAACATTCACTGCTTACGCAGGGAGTGATCTCGTTACAATTTCATTAGACACGAGGGCTATAGTTAGTGTAATACCACGTGAACTGTATGGTAGAATATGGGAGGAAACCGACAGACACACTTTATATGTATAAAATGGTAAGTCCGCCTACCAATCAGGAAATGGAGCAACATTAGGCACCTTTCTGAAAATGAATTCTTTGGTGGTCTGCAAATGGAAATTGATTTTATATATCAGAGGTAAGTTGTGCTATACCATTCAACAGGTGTTCCTGCAATATTAACTGATGGCAAGGAGGTGGTTGTGGAACTGATCAAACCTCGAGGTGGCCATAGCTAATTTTGACAGCACAGAGAAACAGAATACAAAGCAAGAGAGAATTGTGAACTATGAGTGAAGCGACCAGAAATCGACAGTATCATTGAGAGCAAATACCACCAGAGATGTTGGATAACACGTATTTAAGTCAAGTGCAGCTACCAGACGTGATAATTATTTTGTTACACTATATCTGAAACTGTGTGTACGAGATGGATATAAATGTCATCTATATGTGAATTAGCTTGAACTGTTGATTCTCATTCCTTCGCCTTAAAGATCAAGGTAACTAATGACATGTTAGGAAATATTTTTTAGTTCTCAGACTTAATATACTTACTTACTTACTTACTCACTGGTCGTACCGGACTCGAGAGTCCATTGCCGCAGCAACGTATTTTCGCCATCTGTCCCTGTCTTGGGCTATTTCCTTCCATTCACCTTCAATACCTAGGCTCCTCAAATCAACCTTCACATTGCCCTCCCATCAACGCCTCGGTCTCCCCACAGGACGTTTTCCTTCTAGGTGCCCTACCAGTAATCTGCGCGCTGCCCTACCCTCATCCATTCGAGCTACGTGACCCATCCATCGCAGCCTACGTGATTTAATAATACTGATTATGTCAGTGCTCTAATAGAGTTCGTGGACCTCTTCGTTATGCAGCTTTCGCCACTCTCCGCTAATGTCATCCCTTTTTGCTCCAAAAATTTTCCTCAAGATTTTGTTTTCAAATACTCGAAACGGCTTTTCATTTTGCACAGTGAGAGACCAAGTCTCACACCCATACAGCATAACTGGTAGAATAATAGTTTTGTATATTCTAATCTTTAAATTCCTAGACAATATCCGTGATGAAAGTAATCTATTCAGAGACAAGTAGCACGCATTTCCCGCCCGTAATCTCTTCTTCAGTTCGGATTCAATCTCATTTCTCGAAGTGATGTCCACGCCTAGATACTTAAATGTGTTCACTTTTTCAAACTGCATGTCTACAACTCTTAACATTTCCTGATCTACTGCTGTTGGCAGTCTAGTAGCAACCAGGTATTTAGCTTTTTCTTCACTTATCCTTAGACCTACATCTTCACTAGCCTTGATTAATGCATTCGCATTTTCTGTTACAGATTCTTTCCCATCGCTAATGATGTTTAGCCACCCCCCCCCCCCCTTGAACCATGGGCCATGCCGTTGGTGGTTGGGAGGCTTGCGTGCCTCAGGAATACATATAGCCGTACCGTGGGTGCAACCACACCGGGGGGAAGGCGGAAGGTATCTGTTGAGAGGCCAGACAAACGTGTGGTTCCTGAAGAGAGGTAGCAGCCTTATCAGTAGTTGCAAGGGCACGGTCTGGATGGTTGACTGATCTGGCCTTGTAACACTAACTAAAACGGCCATACTGTGCTGGTACTGCGAACGGCTGAAAGCAAGGGGAAACTACGGCCGTAATTTTTCCCGAGAGCATGCAGCTTTACTGTATGGTTAAATGATGATGGCGTCCTCTTGGGTAAAATATTCCGGAGGTAAAATAGTCCCCCATTCGGATCTCCGGGCAGGAACTACTGAAGAGGACGTCGTTATCAGGAGAAAGAAAACTGGTGTTCTACGGAACGGAGCGTGGAATGTCAGATCCCTTAATCGGGCAGGTAGGTTAGAAAATTTAAAAAGGGAAATGGATGGGTTAAAGTTAGATATATTGGGAATTAGTGAAGTTCGGTGGCAGGAGGAACAAGACTTTTGGTCAGATGACTACAGGGTTATAAACACAAAATCGAATAGGGGTAATGCAGGAGTAGGTTTAATAATTAATAGGAAAATAGGAATACGGGTAAGCTACTAGAAACAGCATAGTGAACACATTATTGAGGCCAAGATACATACGAAGCCCACGCCTACTACAGTAGTACAAGTTTATACGCCAACTAGCTCTGCAGATGATGAATAAATTGAAGAAATGTATGATGAAATAAAAAAAAAAATTATTCAGATAGTGAAGGGTGACGAAAATTTAATATTCATGGGTGACTGGGATTCGGTAGTAGGAAAAGGGAGAGAAGGAAACGTAGTAGGTGAATATGGATTGGTACTAAAAAATGAAAAAGGAAGCCGCCTGGTAGAATTTTGCACAGAGCACAACTTAATCATAACTAACACTTCGTTCAAGAATCATAAAAGAAGGCTGTATACATGGAAGAAGCCTGGAGATACTGACAGGTTTCAGATAGATTATCTAATTGTAAGACAGAGATTTAGGAACCAGGTTTTAAATTGTAAGACATTTTCAGAGGCAGATGTGGGCTCTGACCACAATCTATTTATTATGACCTGTAGATTAAAACTGAAGAAACTGCAAAAAGGTGGGAATTTAAGAAGATGGGACCTGGATAAACTGAAAGAACCAGGCTTTGTACAGAGTTTCAGGGAGAGCATAAGGGAACAATTGACAGGAATGGGGGAAAGAAATACAGTAGAAGAAGAATGGGTAGCTTTGAGGGATGACGTAGTGAGGGCAGCAGAGGATCAAGTAGGTAAAAAGACAATGGCTAGTAGAAATCCTTGGGTAACAGAAGAAATATTGAATTTAATTGATGAAAAGAGAAAATATAAAAATGCAGTAAATCAAGCAGACAAAAAGAAACACAAACGTCTCTAAAATGAGATCGACAGGAAGTGCAAAATGGCTAAGCAGGGATGGCTAGGGGACATATGTAGGGATGTAGAGCCTTATCTCACTAGGGGTAAGATAGATACTGCCTACAGGAAAATTAAAGAGACCTTTGGAGATAAGAGAACCACTTGCATGAACATCAAGAGCTCAGATGGAAACCCAGTTCTAAGCAAAAAAGGGAAAGCATAAAAGTGGAAGGAGTATATAGAAGGTCTATACAAAGGCGATGTACTTGAGGACAATATTATGGATATGGAAGAGGATGTAGATGATTATGAAATGGGAGATACGATACTGCGTGAAGAGTTTGACAGAGCACTGAAAGACCTGAGTCGAAACAATGCCCCCGGCGTAGACAACATTCCATTGGAACTACTGACGGCCTTGGGAGAGCCAATCCTGACAAAACTCTACCATCTGGCGAGCAAGATGTATGAAACGGGCGAAATACCCTCAGACTTCAAGAAGAATACAATAATTCCAATCCAAAAGGAAGCAGGTGTTGACAGATGTGAAAATTACCGAACTATCAGTTTAATAAGTCACAGCTGCAAAATATTAACGCGAATTCTTTACAAAAGAATGGAAAAACTAGTAGAAGCCGACTTCGGGGAAGATCAGTTTGGATTACTCAGAAATGTTGGAACACGTGAGGCAATACTGACCCTACGAGTCATCTTAGAAGCGAGATTAAGGAATGGCAAACCCAAGTTTCAACCATTTGTAGACATAAAGAAAGCTTTTGACAATGTTGACTGGAATACTCTCTTTCAAATTCTGAAGATGGCAGGGGTAAAATACAGGGAGCGAAAGGCTATTTGCAATTTGTACAGAAACCAGATGGCAGTTATAAAAGTCGAGGGACATGAAAGGGAAGCAGTGGTTGGGAAGGGAGTGAGACAGGGTTGTAGCCTCTCCCCAATGTTATTCAATCTGTATATTGAGCAAGCAGTAAAGGAAACAAAAGAAAAATTCGGAGTAGGTATTAAAATCAATGGAGAAGAAATAAAAACTTTGAGGTTTGCCAATGACATTGTAATTCTGTCAGAGACAGCAAAGGACTTGGAAGAGCAGTTGAACGGAATGGATAGTGTGTTGAAAGGAGGATATAAGATGAACATCAACAAAAGCAAAACGAGGATAATGGAATGTATTCGAATTAAGTCAGGTGATGCTGAGGGGATTAGATTAGGAAATGAGACACTTAAAGCAGTAAAGTAGTTTTGCTATTTGGGGAGCAAAATAACTGATGATGGTCGAAGTAGAGAGGTTATAAAATGTAGACTGGCAAAGGCAAGGAAAGAGTTTCTGAAGAAGAGAAATTTGTTAACATCGAGTATAGATTTAAGAATCAGGAAGTCATTTCTGAAAGTATTTGTATGGAGTGTAGCCATGTATGGAAGTGAAACACGGACGATAAACAGTTTGGAGAAGAAGAGAATAGAAGGTTTTGAAATGTGGTGCAGCAGAAGAATGCTGCAGATTAGATGGGTAGATCACATAACTAATGAGGAAGTATTGAATAGGATTGGCGAGAAGAGAAGTATGTGGCACAACTTGACTAGAAGAAGGGATCGGTTGGTAGGACATGTTCTGAGGCATCAACCTATCACCAATTTAGTATTGGAGGGCAGCGTGGAGGGTAAAAATAGTAGAGGGAGACCAAGAGATGAATACACTAAGCAGATTCAGAAGGCTGTACGTTGCAGTAGGTACTGGGAGGTGAAGAGGCTTGCACAGGATAGAGTAGCATGGAGAGCTGCATCAAACCAGTCTCAGTACTGAAGACCATAACAACAACAACAATGATGTTTAGATCATCAGCATACCGTAATATCTTAATATTTCCATTTAACTCCACACCCTCTGAATTATCAGCTGCCATTCGTACAATACGTTCTAGGACTAAATTAAAAAGTATCGGAGACAGGGCGTCTCCCTGCTTAAGTCCGTTCTTTATTACGAATTCTTCTGACTCCAATTTCCCAACACGTACTCTACCTTTTGTGTTTTTCAAGCTCGCTTCTGTAAGTCTAACATACTTCTTTGGTATTCCAAGTTCCAAAAGAATTTGGTACAATTTTGACAGCAATACTGAATCATATGCTTTTGTAAAATCTATGAAAAGATTATGAACTGGTTTATTGTATTCCCATTTCTTTTCCAAAATTTGACGCAGGGTGAATATTTGGTCTATAGTTGATCTGTTCCTCCGAAAGCCGGCTTGGTAATCCCCCACAATTTCATCTGCATATGGTGTAAGCCTGCTTAGCAGAATATTCGAGAAAATTTTGGAACATACTGGTAATAGCGATATCCCTACTACAATCCATTTTGTCACCTTTCTTAAAAATTGGAATCAGAATAGACTCCTGCCACTCTTTGGGTATCATCTCTGAGTTCCATACTTTAGCTATCACTTTGTGAACTACTTCCACCAATTTCTGTCCCCCATTTTTAACTACTTCTGCAGTTATGCAATCTGATCCTGGTGCCTTATGGATTTTCTATTTGTTGATTGCATCTCTTACTTCCTTTAACGTTGGCTCAGGTATCTGGGGTTCTGCTGTATGTATTTCGTATGCCTGCTCATTTCCTGCTTCCTGGTGTACATTTAATAGATGCTCAAAATACGCCCTCCATTTACTTAATATAGCACTGCGGTCTGTCAGTATTCCCCCAGCACCCCCTCTAAGTGCATTTGAACTAGCCTTGAAGCCCTTCCTATACCCATTTATGTCTAGGTAATGTTCCCTAAAGTTTTTTGTTTTACTGTTTGTTTCCATTTTTGTAACTTGATTGTTCAAATAATCCCTCTTCTTTGCCCGTAGCCTACGACCAACTTTCCTTTTCAAGTTCAAGAACTCCTCTCGTTTTCTGTCTCTCATTCTATCCCAATCTAATACCGCTTTTCTCCTTTCCTCTGCCAA
Organism: Schistocerca serialis cubense; assembly: GCF_023864345.2. Taxonomy (NCBI): domain Eukaryota; kingdom Metazoa; phylum Arthropoda; class Insecta; order Orthoptera; family Acrididae; genus Schistocerca; species Schistocerca serialis. The sequence continues at coordinate 101,415,185 of NC_064642.1, read as the reverse complement.
TTTCTTGCATTCCTCATCAAACCGCGGTTTCCTCCTGTTCTTGTTAATTGTACCTATTGTGACCTTCGCTGCCTCTTTGATATTATTCCTCACAGTGATGCACTGTTTACTCACATCCTCGTCTTGATCTTCGTGTGTCCTGAGAGCATCAAACCTATTTGTAGTTTCTATCATGTACCTTCTTCTAAAGTTTTCATCATTTAGCTTGTCAGTGTCGAACCTAACAAGTTCTGCATTGTGACACCTTGATGTTGCTGTAGATAGCCGTTGGTGAACTTTGGCAACTGCAAGAAAATGATCAGAATCGCAGTCTGCTCCCCTGAAAGTCCTAACATTTTCTATACTAGTGTGCCATCTCCGATCTACAAGAACATGATCAATTTGGTTTCGGGTGAGTCCATCAGGAGAGACCCAAGTTGCTTTATGAATGTCCTTCCTTTTGAAATATGTGCTCTCAACAATCATGTCTTTTGAAACAGCAAAATTAACCACCCTTGTGCCATTATCATTCGATATGTTATGTAAACTTTCTTTCTAAATTGTAGGCCGGAATGCTTCCTCCTTCCCTATCTTCGCATTAAAATCATCTATGATTAATTTTGTATCATACGAGGAGAACTCATCCCACAGTTGATCTAGTTCTTCATAAAAGCCGTCTTTAACAACCTCTTCAGTGTCCTCAGTTGGTGTGTGTACATTAATTACTACTAGTCTATTCCACCTGCCGGACAACACTATAACTGACAGTCGGTCACTAATGAACCTTATATCTCTGATTGCGTGAATCACTTTTCCCTGTATTGCGAAACCTGTTCCGAAACTGTGAGCTTCCGCACCTCCATAGAAAAATGTATAGTTACCCCACTTTATGCTACCCTCCCCCTGCCACCGAGTTTCTTGAATAGTTGTAATGTCTACATCGTATCTATCTAATTCGTCTAATAATGTCTGGAATGTTCCTGGCCTGTTCAAACTTTTAATGTTCCATGTTCCCAACCTGAAAGTTCCTTTCGGCCTGAATCTCTTCGAAGTAGGCTCCGCCCGGAGATCTGAATGGGAACCTAGTTTACCTCTGGAATATTTTACTTCTAAGGGACCCATGGCCATTAATGCTGCTGATTCTTGGTAAATAGATTTGCTAGGAAGAGAAGAAGAATCAGGGATGGTTCATTACGCCATCGCCTGCTCCCCACCGGCTGTCCGCGACTGCTTATTTTTTGTATTCGCAGCTACCCTTCATATCTGAAGGCCGTATCCCGTATCCCCTATCCTATCAGACGTAATATAGTTGTAGCTGAATTGGTGTTTGTTAGTATCTGTAACTATGTAAGGTAAGATTCTTTACAGAGACTTTAGATGTTCGGAATGATTAGAGAAAAATTGTATGTTTATCCCACTAAGGGAATAGGTGATATGAATGGGTAATTGTTAGATATGCTTGAAGTGAAAGGGAGGAGTGGAGTTTGTAAAAAGATACCCATATTGGTACTATCAGGACAGTAGAAAAAAGCGATATTGTAACTAACTCACAGTATCTTACAGACGTTGGGAATCTAACGATGAATTGTGTGAAAACATCGAACTGTGTGAAAACAATCGTACTAAGTAACTTAGCCAAAGGACAATTTCTGTTGAATGTATAGGCTAAGATTACTGATGATTATGTAGATTATGGTTAGTAATACGCTATGTTTTGTACTTGGAACTTATTCCAGGTTTGGTTTCAAATTTTATGTTTGGGTGAACTAATAATGAACACCAACTCCTATCTAGAGGGTGTGGTAAGACACCGAGAAGTTTGTGCTCAGTGCTAAGCAGAAGTTTCGATGTATACAAATGGTTGGGAGAATATTTCTTACCACACATAAAACGTAGGACGAAACACAAGATTCCTGAGGAGTTCTAAGTAGAATAAAACTGCTTGGATCAGACCTTTAAACGAAGTAGATTTTTTCCAGTTAAAATTTTACGTAATTGTTTAGGAGCTTCCTTGATCAATAAATGAATCTTAGTATAGTGGGGCCTGGTGTGGAAAAAATGTTACTGACAGTAAATGCCCTCTAAATTATGAAACCTCTACATAAACTGTTTAATAGACGTTGATGTTAATTCTTATCATATGACGCGAGGTACACCGTAGGTTTAAGGAAATTTTCAATTGATGTTCTTATTTTGTAAATATCAAATTTTTGTCATAGATGTACACTGATCACCGATCGCGATAGTGTCCAGAAAGTGGTCTAAGAAGATCATTTCACGCTCGTGTGATACAAACCAATTAGATTAATATACGCTGAATGTTAATGCGGCTATCTAATTAATTCGGCAACTATCACATGTTTTGCAGTGCTGTTTAAAGCAGGCTTTTTTAATTTAACTTTGAGTTTTTCACAAATAGAACAAGTATCAACTTTCGTTTTGCTAAAACGTAAATGAAAGTAATCTTTGTACGTCTTGTAATAGAACGAAAACTTCACTTGTGAATGAGGAAAATTTTCGTGGAAAAGACAATATGTCTTTGTATTATCCTCCTGTTTTCTTGCTGTCCCCGTCAGTCCGTTGGCAATTTTTCTGCTAATAATGTCTGTAGTCTCCTCACCCTTTTTTCTTTAGTTACAGCGCACAAGCGAAGAAAAACATTTCTACACAGTTTCAGCCCGAAGACTTCATTCATTACATTGCACCTCAAAGGTGAACAGTTTCTTTATTTATGAAGCGACGTAAGTCGACAGACTTAAGATATTACATAAATAAATGAGAAAAGACCCGGCTTGTTCGTAAAATGCTAAGGTTCTTTCATTACCAAACAGTGTGTCTTCAGTCAAATAAACATTTTCCACCAGTAGCTCATTTTCATTAAAAATTGACTTGCGTTCTTTCACAAATAAACGATTCTATAGAATCATGTACGATTACTTGAACACGAAAAACGCTGAAGCGAGATTCGTTGTATGTAAACAACAAGCTACTAAAATCGTAGCGCTGCTGCGCTGGCCTGGAGCATGGATGTGTGTGATATCCTCAGGTTAGTTAGGTTTAAGTAGTTCTAGGGCACTGATGACCTCAGAAGTTAAGTCCCATAATCTTCAGAGCCATTTTTTTGTAATTTACTTCCGCGTATTAAACGTATTAATTGTTTTTCCTTTTTACAGTTGTGCTGGTTTTCCACGAAATTTCCTAGAATGAGGTGGCCTAAGTAATTTACTTCTGACAAACGAAAGCTTCCAGTCACATAAGAAGCTGAAAGAAAAAGAGATAACGCCAAATATCACTGCCAAGCTGAAACCATTTCAAGGTAACAAATGATTAGAAAAATACTTTGAATAAAATGTAATCAGAGAATTTATCAACCAACTTACAGATACGTTGAAAAGTATCTATCTCTAACGAAAGTAATACGGTGTTTCGACAAACTGATCTGTAGAGTAAACAAGTTTGTCGCCTTAGGGGGCCTATGTAATGCGCCAGCCGAAGTATCAGCAGGTGTTTCTGCCATTTTACACATCCTTTTTTTTTGGGGGGGGGGGGGGGGGGGGAGTGTCATCAGTCTTCTGGCTGGTTTGATGCGGCCCGTCGCAAATTCCTCTCCTGTGCCAACCTCTTCATCTTAGAGTAGCACTTACAACCTCCATCCTTCATTATTTGCTGGATGTGTTCATAGCTCACAGTCAGTGTTTCACTGCCATACAATGTTGTAGTCCAGACGTACAGTCTCAGAAACTTCTTCCTCAAATTAATACCAATGTTTGATACTAGTACATTCTCTTGGCCTAGAATGCCCTTTTTGGCATTGTTAGACTGCTTTTGATGTCATCCTTGCTCCGTCCGACATTGGCTATTTTACTGCCTAAGTAGCAAAATTATTGAACTTCAACTACTGTGTGAACTTCAATCCCGGTGATAAGTTTCTCCCTGTCCTCATTTCTACTACTTCACATCACTTTCGTCTTATCTCGATTTACTCTCAGTACATGCCCTGCACTCATTAGATTGTTCATTCGATTCAGCAGATCATGAATTCTTCTTTACTTTCACTCAGGATAGCAGTGTTCTCTGCGAATCATGTCACTGATATCCTTTCACGCTGAATTTTAATTCCACTCCCGAGCCTTTCTTTTATTTCCACACTACATCACTGTCTTACACACTCATTAATCCGAGCTCTTCGTTCTTGGGCGTCAACTATTATTATTCCCTCTTGGCTCTTGCGCATATTGTACTTCTATAATAACTGTCTCTCAGTATAGCTTATCACTATTTTCTTCAAAATTTCCAACATCTTGCCCAGGTTGAAAAATCCTATGAACATGTCTTGATTTTTCTTTAGTCTTGCTTTCATTATCAACCGCAACGTAAGAATTGTTTCTCTAGTGCGTTTACTTTTCCAAAGCCAAACTGATCACCATCAAGCACATCCTGAATTTCCTATTGCATTCTTCTGTGTGTTATTTTTGTTAGCAACTTGGATTCATGTGCTGTTAAGCTAATTCTACGATAATTCGGATATTTTTCCGAAAGTCAAATGGTATGTCGTCAGACTCATGCATTCTACATACCAACGCGAAAAGTCTTTTTGTTGCCACTTCCCCCAATGATTTTGGAAATTCTGAAGGAATGCTATCTATCGATTCTGCCTCTTTTAAATTCTGATTCTAATACTGGATCCCCTGTCTCTTATAAATCTTCTATCGCATCAGACAAATATTCCCCCTCAATGTATTCTTTCCACCTATCCGCACTCTCTTCTACATTTAACAGTGGAATTCCCGTTGCGCTCTTAATGTTATCAGCGTTGCCTACAATGTCACCGAAGGTGGTTTGGACTTTCTTGTATGCTGAGTCCGTCTTACTGACAATCATTTCTTTATCGATATCTTCACATTTTCCATGCAACCATATCGTCTTAGCTTCCCTGCATTTCCTATTTACTTCATTCCTCAGCGACTTGTATTTCTGTATTGCCGAATTTCCCTGAACGTTGTTGAACTCACTTCTTTCATCGATCAACTGAAGTACACTTTCTTCTCTTACCCATGATTTCTTCGCAGTTACATTCTTTGTAAATATGTGTTTCTTGCATACTTCTGTGATGACCCTTTTTACAGATGTCCATTCCTCTTCCATTGCACTGCCTACTGAGCTATTCCTTGTTGCTGTATCTATAGACTTAGAGACCTTCAAGTTTATCTCGTCATTCCTTCGTACTCCTGCATGCCACTTATTTGCGTAGTCTTCCTGACTAATGACTTAAACTTAAGCATACTCTTCATCGTTCCTATACTGTGATTTGAGACTGTATCTGTTCCTGGGCATGCCTTTCAATCCAATACCTGATTTCGGAATCTCTGTCTGATCATAATTTAATCTACACTACTGCCCATTAAAATTGCTACACCAAGAAGAAATGCAGATGATAAGCGGGTATTCATTGGACAAATATATTGTACTAGAACTGACATGTGATTATATTTTCACAAAATTTGGGTGCATAGATCCTAAGAAATCAGTACCCAGAACAACCATCTCTGGCCGTAATAAAGGCCTTGATACGCCTGGGCATAGAGTCAAACAGAGCTTGGATGGCGCGTACAGGTATAGCTGCCCATGCAGCTTCAACACGATACCACAGTTGATCAAGAATAGTGACTGGCGTATTATGACGAGCCAGTTGCTCGGCCACCATTGACCACAGGTTTTCAATTGTTGAGAGATCTGGAGAATGTGCTGGCCAGGACAGCAGTCGAACATTTTCTGTATCCAGAAAGGCCCGTACAGGACCTGCAACGTGAGGTCGTGCATTATCCTGCTGAAATGTAGGGTTTCGCAGCGATCGAATGAAGGGTAGAGCCACGGGTCGTAACACATCTGAAATGTACCGTCCACTGTTCAAAGCGGCGTGGATGCGAACAAGAGGTGACCGAGACGTGTAACCAATGGCACACCATACCATCACGCCGGGTGATATGCCAGTATGGCGATCACGAATACACGCTTCCAATGTGCGTTCACCGCGATATCGCCAAACACGGATGCGACCATTATGAAGCTGTAAACAGAACCTGAATACATCCGCAAAAATGACGTTTTGCCATTCGTGCACCCAGGTTCGCCGTTGAGTACACCATCGCTGGCGCTCTTGTCTGTGATACAGCGACAAGGGTAACCGCAGCCATGGTCTCCGAGCTGATGGTCCATGCTGCTGCAAATGTCGTCGATCTGTTCGTCCCCATCTGTTGACTCAGGGATCGAGACGTGGCTGCATGATCCGTTAAGACCATGCGGATAAGATGCCTGTTATCACGACTGCTAGTGATACGAGGCGGTTGGGATCTAGCACGACGTTCCATATTACCCTCTTGAACCCACTGATTCCATATTCTGCTAACAGTCATTGGATCTCGACCAACGCGAGCAGCAATGTTGCTATGCGATAAACCGCAATCACGATAGGCTGCAATCCGACCTTTATCAAAGTCGGAAACGTCATGGTACGCATTTCTCCTCCTTACATGAGGCATCACAACAACGCTTCTCCAGGCAACGCCGGTCAACTGCTGTTTGTGTATGAGAAATCGGTTGGAAACTTTCCTCATGTCAGTACGTTGTAGCTGTCGCAAGCGGCGTCAACCCTGTGTGAATGCTCTGAAAAGCTAATCATTTGCATATCACAGCATCGTCTTCCTGTCAGCTAAATTTCGCGTCTGTAGCACGTCATCTTTGTGGTGTAGCAATTTTAATGGCCAGTAGTGTAACTCAAATCTTCCCGTATGACCCAGCCTTTTCCAAATATACCTCCTCCGCTTGTGATTCTTGAACAGACTATTCGCTATTACTAATTAAAATTTATTAGAGAACTCTATTATTTTCATTCCTTATTCCAAGCCCATATTCACATGTAACATTTCCTTCTACACCTTCCACTGCATTCCAGTCCCCCATGACTACAAGATTTTCATCTCGCTTTATGTACTGTACTACCCTTTCACTATCCTAATATTGTATTTTCTCTGTCTCTTCGTCTTCAGCTTGAGATGTCGGTATGTGTAGCTGAACTATCGTAGTCGGTGTTGATGTTCTGGTAACAACCACCCTATCACTGAACTGTTCAGATTCACAGTCTCTCTTACCTACTCCTGTTATGCCATATCCTTCTGCTGTTGACATGATTCTATACTCATCTGACCAGAAATCCTTATCTTCTTTCCGTTTCTCTTCACTGACCCCTAGTAGAATTATCCTGTGCATTTCGCTTTTAGCTTTTGTTGTTTCCCTGTCACGTTCAATTTGAATATGTTAGAAATGCCTTTACAGTAAAGGAGACCCCTGAATGTCTACATACTAGTGTGAGTGACTGAAGGTAGGGCTTGAGACGCAAAACTATGTTTTCTTTTAATGTTACGAGAAATGGAATCGAAGAGAGGGAGAGAGAGAGAGAGAGAGAGAGAGAGAGAGAGAGAGAGATGGTGAGAGAGAGAAGGGGGGGTGGGAGAGGGAGTGAGAGAAGGGACACAAATGATTACTACTTGTCGAAGATTTGACAAATCGTAAAATGTGGTGTGTGCGTGTGTGTGTGTGTGTGTAACGAATACCTTTTGCATTGGAGTCGCTTCAGTATCAAGCCAGATATACGTATGTGTAGGTAAATGTGCATAACTTTGACTTCGACATGCCTTTAGTATTATAGGAGAGGTAGGTAAGCAGTGTAACATGACATCATTTTTAGTCCGTAAATAATGCTTATGTTTGACTTCCAAGTCGGTGTTAATCAGTTCCAGTACAGCACTCGTGGCTGCCGCATCGCGGTCGCGAAGTGGGGCCGAGGCAGTTTCAGATAAGTCTTACATTCTGACGATAAATTATGGATTTGTAGTTTTAGCTTGACGATGTCCACTATGGACAAACGATAAATACTGTTATTTTGAAGAAGGTTGCCGCGTGGGATTAGCCGAGCGGTCTAAGGCGCTGCAGTCATGGACTGTGCGGCTGGTCCCAGCGGAGGTTCGAGTCCTCCCTCGGGCATGGGTGTGTGTATTTGTCCTTAGGATTATTTAGGTGAATCAGTGTGTAGGGACTGATGACCTTAGCAGTTAAGATTTCACTCATATTTGAACATTTTGAAGAAGGTTGGGTTTTCCCGACTGAAACCTAGGTACATTTCTAAGTAAACGGTGCAACTGAGGCTGTTCATTATTAAAATTAAAAATCTAAATGGGCGAACTGACTACATGGTCCCTACTGCGTCAGTACATTTTGCATTATTACTTAGCATTCTGGTAAGGCTGTAATAACCGCCTCCGAGGGAAGTCATTAGGGCAGACTATTACCCCTTGACTGATGATTAGGTAATTTTAAATGCACTTTGTAATATTCTTCCAAGAAACTGTAATTAAGACATTTATATGTTAAACTGCAACTTCATTTCCATCCTCAGTTTTGGTTTTCTTTAAATCGTCACACAGGCTTTAAAGTAACTAGCAAAGACATCCTGTAATCAGTATCGGTTAGTCGCGCAAACTCTTTGGGTTCTCTCTTGGTGGAGTTGCTTCTGCATGTCAGCACCTCTGGAGAACCACTGTGCACTGGACTAGTCAAGGACACACGCAGTCGACTGGTCCATGTGCCGGTGAGGATTTGTACATCGTACTGTGATCTGGAGCTGAAGAGAGGCACTTCTGAGGTAGAGGCTATAGTGGTGGAGAATTTAGTGAGACTACTTCGCTTATTCGGCTGTGATTGTTAATAGGTAATGTTTTGGTCAATTCAGACTTGAAAAGTGCGTATTCGCACAGCTATTTTGCAATCATTCCGTCAGAAAAACTTTTACTGAATTGTAATGTGGTTTGTTATCTAGGCGCGTACCACTACAAAGGCTCAGAGATCGACAGTTTTTCGCCAGCTGGAAGGTGATTACGGGATTGCGTCGTAGGTAATGAAAATGATGCTTTATGCACTCAGTTATAACCGCACTCTCCTGGACTTCCGATAATTCATTGCTTCACTGTGAGATGTGTACTAATAGGTTGTTGGTTTTGGGTTTACTAGAATAACTATTCACTTCATTTGTTGTGGTAATGTCATATGGCTTATATTATTAGAGCAATTTCAAGTCAGTATAGAATAAGAATTCTGTATTACTGATAGCTATACTTGCTCTTCTATGTCACTTGCACTATTCATGTCCGTAAAATTGTATTCGCTTTGTGTGACACCAGCTTGCCACGTATTGCCAAGATCATTTTCTATCTTCATTGATTAATCTGTGTACGGGTAATCAAATGATTAATTCGTATACGCCTCTCCCACATCACTAATGCTACTGTAAATGTGTCTCTCTCTGAGCATATAATTTCCAGGTAAAGAAAGGTAACTTTGAACGCTGCGTACGAAGTGTGCATTGGTGTGGCAGTCTTTGCAGTGACGTATTAAATAAAACAGAGGTATTTTGTGTAACCCATGGTGGTGTAACCATCCCCCTTTTTCAACAGAAAATGCAGATATCTATCTGTCTTTGATCTACAATGTGATTCAATAGCTTTGAAGGTATTTTTATTTATAGGTCATTTTTGAATACAAGTCACTTAATTACGGTCAAGAGGAACCATTCTCATTCCACAGTGTCTGCCTATAAGCTGAACGTACCAGCACCATATGAATTTGGTAGGAATTCTATGAGTGACTATCTAACGTTAGATGTTCAATTACAACAGCGGTGTGTATCCATTTTCCGTCGCACAGATCGTTGTCAGAAAGTGTTACTGTGGTAAATTCCTTTGTGTTAGTCGTATAGCTTTCACAGATTGAATATTTTGCACACCCTGTTGATCAGGGCTTTGTCTAAATACTTACGATGGTAGATTAGTTTCTTAACACAGAAAAACGTGTTACAAACTCTGCAGCTATGGGTTGTCTAATTGCTGATCTATCTCATGCTCTAATTAGGAAAACTCTACGTCAGTATTATTAAACTTATATTGGAGCCACAGCGGTAAAGTAATACACGACCCATAGCGGTAAGCTTTGACACGGCATGTCCGTGCGCTTTTTACAGACTCTATGAGACTGTTTATCAATGAGGCTTTTTCTAGAGGTAACAGAAAAGCTGCACAGTTAGAAATACGTACTTGTTCCCCTCAGGCTCAACTGTAACATGCTCTAACTGTACCTCTACCCACAAATAACACTGCGTATGTGAACTGTGTAGCACAGTTACCGTGCTGTTCCAGTGGAATGTGCCAGATAACTGTAATTACGAGTAAATCACTCTATGCATTCGAGAGTCCTTACTCGTGATTTCAATGAATTTCGGCATTCTGCTGCGTTATTATGTACTTACGCTACGTCCACCACTAAATATTCGAGGAAAGTGGATGGAGGATTGAAACGCCCTGCTTAAGTCCGCAGGACAGAAAAGGTGTTTGGAATTGTGGAAAGGGGCAAAAAGGGGGCTGGCAGTTACACTCAAACACATACAACTTCATTTAGTTGTCCAAACAACACAGAAAAAGTTTTTGAACTTAGTTATCGGCTGAATAGACAACAGTATCTTATGCCCTTAGAGGCACAACCACTTAAATTTAAAAATGTCAGAAAGCCATTAACTTAAAATTCAGACTCAAACAGAATATTTAGAAGCCAGAAGGCATCACATAAGTAAGTTCTATAACTTGCTGGAGGCCCAACAAGTCCAACACTTGAAAGCAAACAAGTTTAATTTAAAGACGGCTGCAGGCTCATGATTTAACACTGCAGGGAAAATTAATTTAAAAAATAAAACACAAGGCAGAAGGCCTTATCATCAACTAGGCTGAAGGCCCCAGACTATCCGAAAGACAATAACTTTAATTTAAAAACGGCTGTCGCCGATTACTTAAAACAAATAAAATTTTTCTTGTTAGGCAGAAGGCCCAAAGCTTTATCAGTAAACAATACTTTACACAGGATGAAGGCCCAAACAAAGATTTAACAAGTGAGAATTTTAAATTTTAAAGAGGCTGAAGGCCCATTATTTAAAACCCAACTAAAAGCATACAAATTCAAACCATCGGCTATAAGCCATTAAAACACACGATCGAACATCAATAAGAAAAGACTGTACAGCCAGGGGTGCTGAGAAGCTTCGGGAGGTGGGTCTGCACTTGAAATATTAACGTTCGCTTAGGGGAGACAGGTAGTCGGCCCTACTACATCCGATCCGCCGGCAACCCAACCAAGAAACAGTCAACGAACCCACCGACGACTTGCTTTCCACTCGACCAGTGCACAAGTAACTCCTAAGCCAAAACGTAAAAAGCGTAGCTGCCCACAGGCAAGTATGCGTAAGCTGCCAAAACTTCACACACGTGTTGGACAGCAACAACATGGTGAGGAAAGGACACTGCCTGAATTTTACGTCAGCAGCCAGGGCAAGTAACCGGTACGCTAACGGCCACAAGACAGAAAATTCCGCTGGAGCATTTGGACTTCAAATAAACAAAATACAGTTAAACTCCACCGGATGGTGGCCAATCTTTCGCCAACCCGAACACAGCCAGTTGCTCACGGGAATACCCCAACAGCCAACCATGACACATTGTTAACAGTCTGGCTTCGGTATTTAAATCGAACTCTGATGTCCTGGGTCGGTGAGCCACGAACCCCATAGCAATGAGAACAGCTCCCACACACTCCGACAGTGCGTAGAGGCCGCCAGCGGGCCCGGCCCATTGTGCCGCGCTGTGATTTCCTGGCTGATCCACACCAACCGACCGACTTCCACACACCAGCACGGAGACAGTACTAAATTAACTGAGCAGTCGACATCACAAGCTACACACAGTTTCACGAACACTTCCACGAAGGACTAGACAATATTAACGGCAGCGGCTGTGCAATAACAAGGACATATCACGAGTCAGCACATGCAGGCAACCCATCAGCGATCGCCGGCCAACATACTCGTCGTCCGACAATATCACCGACCGAACACCAACCAAGGTGGCCTGCACTCAAGTGATATGTATCTCCAACCGTCGTGCGAGTCATGGCTGCTCGGACCTCACTGCAGCCGCACCCCGAATGAACTTCTGCCGCGTCCCAAGTCAAACACTACCAGGTCCGAACTGCACTGCTAGCGCCTCCCAACACACTGGTGGAACGTTCCAACTCACTTCATTGTCCGGTCCGAACTAACTTCTGCCACGTTCCAACTGACTGGTCGACACACGATGACCGGGAAGTAATAGGAGCCCAGCAAAGATAATACGGCAGGGCTCATGTCCTCAAGGATATTGGGCAGAAATATCTGCTCCATTTCCACGATTCGTGTTTGACATCCATCGCCTATAACTGCATGGTGTAATTTGAATAGCAGGTATATAACTGGGGTATCCGGTCCTACTGAAGGGAGAAATAGAGTGTACTTATTCTAGCAGCCAAATGATCTTGCTTTATGAATTTGGAATTCTGACTTTTTGTAAAAACGATGTTTTGGCAAGGATCTATTACATTTAAATTTCGTTAGTGGGCCATCTAATTTTAAATATTGAGATAAGCTTACAAAAATTTACACCGCTTTACAATTATACATTTTTCGCTGAAGTCCGACTTTTTCATCAGTGCACTGTGATTAGAAGGGCAGTTATCCGACTCTTTGGCACCAATTGCTCATTTCCTGTCTCTTATAGAAACAAAAGTTATTACAGCTGTTATGTATACTTCTTGGTTTCACGTGCCGTCCTTATATCGATTTTCCCTTTTACCTCTCTCTCTCTCTCTCTCTCTCTCTCTCTCTCTCTACCAAAATGAAATTTTACCCTTACAATGGTTAATAGTATGGACTTACCACCATACAGTTTCTTCTTTCAAGCCGTTTACTACTCAATTAACACACGAAGACATGTGAAACGTCGTATATCATTAACTTCTTGAAATCAGATGTTTACTCATGAATTAATGTAACGAGAATAGTTAGCCAACGAAAACATAAGTAGCTTGTGATCATAAATTTAAGTAAATCCTGATTTTCTGCTGCTGACAGTACTCTAACTTTACAAGAACGGCGCCTCTATCGTAACTTGATATCAAACCAAAGAATTTGTATCTCAAACATGGTGCTGAGAGGTACATTGAAAATTGTGCTCACTAAGCGTAAAAGGAAGAGATATTAAGAGTCAAGAAATTGTAAGAGTTAGCAAACATTATATTTGTAATTTACAATGTAGGAGATATTGAAAGGGATGGGCATAATTCAGGAGAGATAAAGTTTATTTTTAATTGGATAAAAGGTGGGTTTCTATATTTTTTTTGTAGCTATAACATAAAAGAGGAAACACAACTAGCTCTTTATACTCATGAAGCAATGGGTGCTGTCGACAGGGGGTGTGAAATAGATTCCATATTTTTAGATTTCCAGATGGCTTTCGACACCGTTCCTCACAAGAGTCTTCTAACCAAACTGCCTGTCTATGGATTAGCACCGAAGTTGTGGGACTCGATTCGTGATTTCCTGCCAGAAAGGTCACAGTTCGTAGTAATAGACGGAAAGTCATCGTTTAAAACAGAAGTAATATCCGGAGTTCCAGAAAGAAGTGTTATAGGCCATCTATTGATCTTGATCTAAATTAACGACATAGGAGACAATATTGCAAGTAGGCTGCTTAGGATTTTATATTGGTAACGCCACGTAGCGCTCTGTATGAAAATCACTGGCTGTGCTGTGTGAAGTCTGTGTCTGGGTTGCATTGTTGGAACATTGTTATTGTAGTGTTGGGCAGTTGGCTGTTAACAGCGCGTAGTGTTGCGCAGTTGGAGGTGAGCCACCAGCAGTGGTGGAAGTGGGGAGAGAGATGGCGGAGTTTTGAGAGCGGATGATCTGAAGATGTGTCCATCAGAGATAGTAAATTTGTAAGACTGGATGTCATGAACTGATATATATATATAATGACTTTTGAACACTGATAAGGTAAATACATTGCTTGTTCTTTATCAAAATCTTTCATTTGCTAACTATGCCTATCAGTAGTTAGTCCCTTCAGTAGTTAGAATCTTTATTTATCTGGCAGTATTGGCGTTCGCTGTATTGCAGTAGTTCGAGTAATGAAGATTTTTGTGAGGTATGTGATTCATGAAAGGTATAGGTTATTGTTAGTCAGGGCCATTCTTTTGTAGGAATTATTAAAAGTCAGTCTGCGTTGCGCTAAAAATATTGTGTGTCAGTTTAGCGATGATCAGAATAAGTAAAGAGAGAAATGTCTGAGTAAGTTCAGTTAGGCTCAGCTCTTTGAAAATCAAATAACGTAAGGGGTTTACCAGCACAATCATTCATAAATTTTTCTAAGGGGACGTTACATATGTCGACCCTTAGCCGAGGATACCTCACTGCAATCTTCTGATTTTTTCTTGTAGTTTGTGTAATTAGAGCAGCTATTGTTTATTGCTAGCGCGTAATTATAGACAGAATTTCCTTTGTAGTTGTAGTTTTCATTTTTGTACAGTAAAACAGTTGTGGCAAGCATGTACATCTGCACCAAGTATTTCGCAGCTGCACTAGCAATTAACGTGATATTATTTTCAGTGCTATGTTAATGTGTTTTTTTTTTATTTTGCTCTTCAAATTGTGCTTTTCTGTGTTATCGTGTGAATTATTGCGACAATAATGGCGTGTGAAAAACGTAATACTAGGCTCTAAAGTAAACTGAGAAATGACAGTGAAGACGAAAGCAGTGCGTGAGGGCCACCGAGTAATGAATTAACTAATGTTCAAAGTAGTAATTTGGTAATTGTGCATAGGGAAATGGAGCGGGCTGCACATAATGATGTAGACAGTGAAACAATTAGTGAACAGGGAAGCATTATCGATCGATCGGTCGGCAACAGCTAGCCTCAGGAATCTGAAATGACAGGACACAATCTTTCAAATACTGTAGATTCAGGTTTTGCGTCCTCACCGTTTTCTCAAATAAGTCAAGACACATTTTCTGTTTTTCAAAATGCGAATATAGCCGGTTCAAATGCACTGCTGAATAGCACTGTGAAACATGTTTCAGACACCACTGCACTGTTATTACAGTTAGTGCAACAAATGGGACAAAGTCTACAAAAGTTAGACACAACGCTTGAACAAAGTCAAAAACAGTCACAGCAACAAATGGAACAAAATCAAAAACAAATTAAAGAAACACACAACAAACACGTGAAGATTTAACTACTGAGTTACGTAACATCGAATCGAAATGTAAAAAATTCTGTAATGACATAAAAACACAAATTTGTGAGCATTTTCAACCTATTTTTTCGCTGCATGTAAATGCATTACAGAATCACGAAGCAGTCATAAAAGAGCTGCAAACTATTGTTCATGAAAATCACGATACCTTGTGGACTAAAATTGATTCAGTTGCATCTACCGATTCGGTTACGCAACTTGCAAAAACTCAGCAAAACTTACACAGTAGATACTCTGAAAATAGGTTCAGAAAGACACATGGAGGAAATTAGTTCATTATCAGAGAAAGTAGTTGAACTTTCGGATCAGCTACATAATTTATCTGCGAAGGTAGATGATACTCTGAATGACACAAGACCGGTAGTCTTTAATGACACAGAAGAGTATGAACAAATTAGAAAATTCAAACAAAATCAGAATCAAATCAATACACAGTACAAAAGAGAAATCCGGGAAGTAGAAGATCAGTTGACGCAGGTAACACAAGAATTAAATATTTCAGAGGACACTCGCGCTCCAATACGGGAAGAGGGACATAGAAATACGGAACAGCCACAAAATAATAACACAGAGCACTTCGGAAATTATGAAAGAAACTGGCAAGGTACGCCGAATTTTGAGATGGAACCGCCGTAACGACGTAACAATGTCCGACATGCGACTCGCCGACATGATGATTTTGAATATAAGCTGTTTATTACTACACGTAAATTCAAAACATTTAAGAATTCCGGCAACGACATTCATCCACAAGCGTGGCTTCATCAATTCTCTCATTCTTTTCCTCCCAACTGGAGCACAGATTAGAATATGTGTGGCTATTTAGAGAATGAACCAGCTGTAAAAATGCGATCGGTCATTCACGATTGTCACAGTGAAGGAGAATTTTATCATGCCTTCCTCTCAGCATATTGGTCTCAAGCTACTCAAGACCGAGTAAAACATAGCATCATAATGATGAATCATTTTGAACAATCAGAATTTTCCAGTCTTGTGAAATATTTTGAAGACATGTTGTACAAGAATCAGTACCTGTCAAACCCATAGAGCCCCTCAGAACTAATCCGCATTTGCTTAATCAAATTGCCTGAACATTTATGACATATCATTTTGGCAGGACGTAGCAAAGACGACATTGAAGCTTTTCAGGGACTCTTACAAAAATCGGAAATTGACACTGACAATCACGGAACGCGAAAACAGGAACACAACAATTATAGGTCACATCCGTTGCAATTCCGTGCTGACAGAAATAATAACTGGACACAAAAAGGCTAATCTTTCAACGCAAATCGCGAACAAAACAGACACCACCCGTATGACAACCGTTGGCAGAATAATAGTTACAGAGAAAGATCGCATTTCCGTAGTAATGAATATGACAGAGATAACCATAATATGGGAACCAAAACCATTATTATTATGGGAGACAGAATAACTTCAGACGCAACAGTTCAGAGCGCAGTTACGATTCAGGGAGACATTCTCCACCATGTGACCAACAAGAAAGAAATTGTGGAATCTACCGACATGACGACAGAAGATATAATCGTAACAAAAGACCAAAATTTAATCAGAACTGGCGGGTTTCAAACGGCGCAGAGCCCTCTCGACAAGGTGAATTTGTAGAAGTTAGACCTCCAAATCCCAGTGACGGCGCGCGACAACAAAGGTAACAGACTATGACTCGCACCGTAGGCAGCCACGTGCGCCGATTGGCTCAGAGAAAAATAACATAGACACTAACCTTGAGAAAAATTCCAGTATTCTTTACTGACGTATACCACATGATAATTACGTTGAAGTTGAAACTCTGTGTACTGGGAAGAGTAAAGGTTTACACCACATTTCACACGTAAAACCGTTTATTGAGATATAATCGGCTTTTTAACTTAGTCTTTGCTATAAAATTTTTCACTTTACATTACTAGTATGCTTTGTCAGTCTCAGAATTTGTTAACATGCAACAATGTTTGAAGTTAAATATCCACTCAAGAACCGAGAGAACTTATTTAAACAGAAATTAGGAATGGATTGTTATACTGAACAGACGACACACTGTTGTTATTAGTACATTCTTGCTTGTTAGTTGCACGATTACGTAACAAATATACGGCTTGCATACTTAGAACATATACTGCTAATGAGATTTTAATGCAAAATTTTGGTTCACTTGAAAAGATATTCTTTATTTGAAGTACATTCTGTGAGATTAAAGATGACAGCTACACGATTATATCACGACGCTACTAATATGTGACACAATTTAGATTGTTGCTTTTGCGATGTATCTGTTTTATATCTGCACAGTTTTCTGTATTATTCTGGAAAGAAAAACATGTTTTAGTAGTAAGTTTGTGGTACAGCTACAATGAGACAGCCTTTCCTGTAGCACAACAATACGTTACAGTACAGTACTTACTTGATAACGGCAATAAGTGTAATAACTACGATATCTGTACGCAAAGCATTTCACTTTTGTTTATGATGAGGTAAGTACATTGACTTCGGCAGAACTTAGCTTACAGAGGACGACAACTACGACACTTCCACAGAATTAGCTTACAACAAGACGCACAGTTAAGCGCTACATTACATGTATTTGAGTAATGAATTTTGTAGTTAAAATATTTATTTTTAAAGATTTTTGAAATACAAAGATACAAAGGTTTTCCGTGATACATTTCATTCCATTGCTGTAATCTGTAACACCTGAGGTTATAATTACATTAATCCTCATGGGGGTACACCCTTACTTTGTGTACCATGCGTTTGGCAAGCACAAGGAGCCCTAGCTAATATGGTATTTGCTTATACAACTTAACACAGCGGTACCATATTCCTCTAACACTGAATTACACAGCTATCTGATTATTTAACAGAGACACAAACACTGTTTTTACTATATCAGTGACAGATGTTTACGTAATTACGCAGTTGCATAACTTCACACTTACCAAATTGTATTTTGTCTGTACTTTGTGAACTGTTCATATTTTTTTGGGAACCATTGTGATACTGTGAGAGCTTTGGATGATGTATTTGGTATGGGATCATGATTTTTAAAGTACATTTGAGGTAGATGACACTATTGAAATGAGCAGAGTATTTTTTCTAGGTTTCGAAATTATTGCAGAAAGCTACGACATTTTCGAGATTTGACTGAGGTATTATGATGTTATTATTATGACGACGATGTGTATTATGCTGTTGAGGTATGTTTATGATCAATAAGCTGATGCTATATGAGGAATCTGATTACGTTGCGTATTTCTTATGATGAAATATTGAAGAAGTGTCGACGAATATGTATATGTGTAATAAGGTAAGGAATTGTGAGTAGTGGTTAGGGACTCTGATTTGTGAAACAGGATGTTAGAAACCAAGAATCATAGTTTAACAGTTATGAAATGTATGTAAATGCGTGAATGTATCACAATGTTGGAGAAAATTTTTGAACACTTATATTTATAGGATTTTGTTTCTACAGATTTGTAACCCAACTTCTCGACCTGTGAAATTTTTTTGTATGAGACTGTCACTGTAGTGCAAACTTCTGTCGTAAATATTTCGGTAAGGAGGCTTAGTGACCTTGACATAATGCGTTGTGGGCCCTCAGCTGTGCCACCTGCCTCGAGAAAAAGCCTTTAGGTGGAGAAAAGAAGAGGCCACAAACCTCACTATTGACATTCGTTTGTAGAAAGCATCGCAAGTACGACACGCTCAAACTTGAAAACATGTAATTACACTGTGGAGCTCTTAATTTATGATATTTACTAAAATGCCTAATGAAATGATGAGAAACATTTTACATCTATTGTCTTTCTAGTAGAGAGATTTTTTTTACTGCCTTTGGAGATGCCATTAGTCTAGTGAATGATGTTTCTTGCTTTGTATTTATTTACTCATTTTGTTTAATATCTAGTTTCTAGCTGCACTGCAGCATTGGATAAAATAAAATTTAATAGATATACTAATATATAGATTTTATGCCTACAGATCCAGCAAATAATAATTTTAAGATCTACTTCCAAAAAAACGGCGGAGCACAAAAAGACATTTCCCTTCACAGGAATTTCATATATAATTTTTTACGATTTGGTAACTTGTCTGCTAGAGTAAGTCAAGGTGATGCATCACTCTAGTATTAAGATGTGACATAGACATTAAACATTGCCCACCTAATTGCGGTCCTACAACGCACAGCAATACTGCAGAACAGGGAGGACATAGGTGTTTAGTTGTAGCATTTTCTGCTGTTGTTTGCCAAGCATAGTTCTATTGAATTTTACATTGTATTAAGCCAGTTTTACTACTGATTTATTTTTCTTTTTGCTGAATATTGGCTCATATTAGTGATAGCGTTGCATTTGTTTTGTTAATTTATATTTATTGCTGCTTGCTTTGCCATTTTGAATTTTTTGTCATTGCTGTTAGTGTTAATTGTTTTGTGCTGCTGCATTGCCTCGTCCCTTAGTTTAGCGTCTGAGCTCAGTAGATTTAAGTTTGCTTAAGAGGGGGTAGGCTATATAAGAGAATGACTTGTGATGAATTGGAAGTAATGCATTGACAAGGTATTTAAAAATGTGAAATAAGAGGAAAGATCTATGAAATGAAGTTTTGGGTTTGTAGTGGTTAATAAAGAAGAAAAAGAGAAGAACATGAAACGGTTGAAAATGTGGGAAGGAATGGTGAATAAAAAGGGGCGTTTTGAAATCGTTAATGACCGTGAAAAAGGGAAAGAAAGAAACGCAAATCGGACTTCGTATTACAGAAAAGTTTTCGGATTTCGTGATTCGGAAAAGCTATTGTAGGGGTGGTCCTTGTGGCGTTTCTGAGCAAAAGTCAAACCAATGTCCACAAAAAAATTATTTGAAAAAAGACAGAGAATAAGAAATGTGACCAACAGAGGAAATGGCGTAGATAAGAGTTCATTCTTTACCATTTTAACATGTCTTCTTTCGTGCGGCGCCCACGTCTTCAAGAATCTCCTACTTCATTTCTGCGTGAAAAGTCTGCTCCGAAATCTTGCAATAAGTTTCATTGTCCAGGAATTTCTAATGTATACAAAACCGTCTTGATATTAAATACAATTTATTTTACGTTGCTTCCCTCCTCCAAATGTCACAACAACTTCCGCAACATGTCTACACATTTATAAGTTTTTTTCGACTTCATAAGATCACTTCTGCATTAAGCTCCCGCTCTCGAGAGACAACAGATGGATAGAAAAAAAAAGAGTTACAATTTTAGTATTTTCTCTGCCGTCGAGCGCTCATACCGCTGCGACGGCATAATTTATATCTGAGGGAGCGAGTGTAGCTCGGCGAAATTCAAAGTCCCACTACATTAACAAATGTCACACTGAAAACAAACACTGTCCTGTCCTTTTGTGTCATTCCACTCTGTGTCTGTGTACCTTGTGTATTTGTGTTCTTCCTGTCTTTATGTGTTTATCTGAAAAGTCTTATGTTGCAGAATTTTTTTAATACTCAGCTGCATTCACTATGATGAGGAATATTGTTATCCTCCAATATAATTTACATTTTTAATATGTTATTTACTTTTTAACGATGTTAAGACATTATTTATTCTGTTTTGTTTTTATGTTCACGTGTGAAGATGTTTCGAAAATTATTGTGACTTTTATGTATTTACTTATGTCATAATTCCAATCCCAAAGAAAGCAGGTGTTGACAGATGTGAAAATTACCGACCCATCAGTTTAATAAGTCACAGCTGCAAAATACTAACGCGAATTTTTTACAGACAAATGGAAAAACTGGTAGAAGCCGACATCGGGGAAGATCAGTTTGGATTCCGTAGAAATGTTAGAACACGTGAGGCAATACTGACCCTACGACTTATCTTAGAAGAAAGATTAAGGAAAGGCAAACCTACGTTTCTAGCATTTGTAGACTAGGAGAAAGCTTTTGACAATGTTGACTGGAATACTCTCTTTCAAATTCTGAAGATGGCAGGGGTAAAATATGGGGAGCGAAAGGCTATTTAGAATTCGTACAGAAAGCTGATGGCAGTTATAAGAGTCGAGGGGCATGAAAGGGAAGCAGTGGTTGGGAAGGGAGTGAGACAAGGTTGTAGCCTATCACCGATGTTATTCAATCTGTATATTGAGCAAGCAGTGAAGGAAACAAAAGATAAATTCGGAGTAGGTATTAAAATCCATGGAGAAGAAATAAAAACTTTGAGGTTCACCGATGACATTGTAATTCTGTCAGAGACAGCTAAGGACTAGGAAGAGCAGTTGAACGGAATGGACAGTGTCTTGAAAGGAAGATATAAGATGAACATCAAGAAAAGCAAAACGAGGATAATGGAATGTAGTCGAATTAAGTCAGGTGATGCTGAGGGAATTAGATTAGGAAATGAGACACTTAAAGTAGTACAGGAGTTTTGCTATTTGGGGAGCAAAATAACTGATGATGTCAAAGTAAAGAGGATATAAAATGTAGACTGGCAATGGCAAGGAAAGCCTTTCTGAAGAAGAGAATTTTGTTAACTTCAAGTATATATTTAAGTGTCAGGAAGTCGTTTCTGAAAGTATTTATATTGAATGTAGCCATGTATGGAAGTGAAACATGGACGATAAATAGTTTGGTTAAGAATAGAATAGAAGCTTTCGAAATGTGGTGCTACAGAAGAATGCTGAAGATTAGATGGGTAGATCACATAACTAATGAGGAGGTATTGAATAGGATTGGGGAGAAGAGAAATTTGTGGCACAACTTGCCTAGCAGAAGGGATCGGTTGGTAGGACATGTTCTGAGGCATCAAGGAATCACCAATTTAGTATTGGAGGGGAGCGTGGAGGGTAAAAAACGTAGAAGGAGACCAAGAGATGAATAAACTAAGCAGATTCAGAAGGATGTAGGTTGCAGTAGGTACTGGGAGATGAAGAAGCTTGCACAGGATAGAGTAGCATGGAGAGCTGCATCAAACCAGTCTCAGGACTGAAGACCACCACAACAACAACAATTCCTGTAACACTGTTGTATATGTTATTTCGATTCTTTTATAAGGCCTGTATTACTACAAATGTTATCTGAATTTTTATGATTTTTAATGATGTTTTCTGTACGTAATTGTATTCCCATGTTATAAAATTGTAATTGACACCAGTTCATCAAATTAAGTAACTTGTAAGCATACATTTCACTGCACACGTTTCTGTTGATCATAGTATGTGCACAATATGTGAGAAGTTTGGAGTGTTAGTGTTTGCACGTGTGTTAATAATCCAGCATGGGACTGGTTAACAGTATTGCTGGTTCTCAGGACAATTCCAAAGACTTTGTGAGTACACGAGTGGTGGTTTATGGACTTGCTACATTGTCCGCAAGACTTTTCGATGGTGATTGGGCACCTGCACAGTCGCAACAAGTGGCTGCTGGCCATCTCTACAAGGACTGCAATAGGTTTGCACCTTTGATGACCCACCAATACCATTATTTCTACAAGGATTGCAGTGGGTCTGCACCTCTGGTGGCCCACCAATACCATACTCTCTACCAGGACTACAGTGGGTCTGCTCAGTGATGACCTACCTAACAATATTCATCAAACTCTACTGACTCTGCTGCGGGTTTGCTCTGTTGTGGCCCATTACCTGTCTGCATGTCAAGAGTCAGCACTGTCTTTCCGTTGGAAGGACAACACTACTTCTTCAAGACTGCATCTGTGTGAAATTTCTCTTACTGCTCAGACTTTGAGAAAAACACTGCAATTTTACTGTGATGAACGATCAGGACTGTCTTTATCGACTGAGAAAATTTTAGCTTTTGACCAACATTGTATCAATAAGTGTGTGCATTTGATTTCTTTGTTATTGTAATTTTCAAATCTGTATTGTGCACTGCCCAAAACAATTTGTAAAACTTTTTGTGGGGAGCATGGTGGCTATGTAAATAGGCTGTTTAGGTTTTTATAATGGTAACGCCACGTAGCGCTCTGTTTGAAATTCACTGGCTGTGCTGTGTGCAGTCTGTGGCTGGGTTGCATTGTTGGAACATTGTTATTGTAGTGTTGGGCAGTTGGCTGTTAACAGTGCGTAGCGTTTCGCAGTTGGAGGTGAGCCGCCAGCAGTGGTGGATGTGGGGAGAGAGATTGCGGAGTTTTGAGAGCGGATGATCTGGACTTGTGTCCATCAGAGACAGTAAATTTGTATGACTGGATGTCATGAACTGATATATACACTCCTGGAAATTGAAATAAGAACACCGTGAATTCATTGTCCCAGGAAGGGGAAACTTTATTGACACATTCCTGGGGTCAGATACATCAGATGATCACACTGACAGAACCACAGGCACATAGACACAGGCAACAGAGCATGCACAATGTCGGCACAAGTACAGTGTATATCCACCTTTCGCAGCAATGCAGGCTGCTATTCTCCCATGGTGACGATCGTAGAGATGCTGGATGTAGTCCTGTGGAACGGCTTGCCATGCCATTTCCACCTGGCGCCTCAGTTGGACCAGCGTTCGTGCTGGACGTGTAGACCGCGTGAGACGACGCTTCATCCAGTCCTAAACATGCTCAATGGGGGACAGATCCGGAGATCTTGCTGGCCAGGGTAGTTGACTTACACCTTCTAGAGCACGTTGGGTAGCACGGGATACGTGCGGACGTGCATTGTCCTGTTGGAACAGCAAGTTCCCTTGCCGGTCTAGGAATGGTAGAACGATGGGTTCGATGACGGTTTGGATGTACCGTGCACTATTCAGTGTCCCCTCGACGATCACCAGTGGTGTACGGCCAGTGTAGGAGATCGCTCCCCACACCATGATGCCGGGTGTTGGCCCTGTGTGCCTCGGTCGTATGCAGTCCTGATTGTGGCGCTCACCTGCACGGCGCCAAACACGCATACGACCATCATTGGCACCAAGGCAGAAGCGACTCTCATCGCTGAAGACGACACGTCTCCATTCGTCCCTCCATTCACGCCTGTCGCGACACCACTGGAGGCGGGCTGCACGATGTTGGGGCGTGAGCGGAAGACGGCCTTACGGTGTGCGGGACCGTAGCCCAGCTTCATGGAGACGGTTGCGAATGGTCCTCGCCGATACCCCAGGAGCAACAGTGTCCCTAATTTGCTGGGAAGTGGCGGTGCGGTCCCCTACGGCACTGCGTAGGATCCTACGGTCTTGGCGTGCATCCGTGCGTCGCTGCGGTCCGGTCCCAGGTCGACGGGCACGTGCACCTTCCGCCGACCACTGGCGACAACATCGATGTACTGTGGAGACCTCACGCCCCACGTGTTGAGCAATTCGGCGGTACGTCCACCCGGCCTCCCGCATGCCCACTATACGCCCTCGCTCAAAGTCCGTCAACTGCACATACGGTTCACGTCCACGCTGTCGCGGCATGCTACCAGTGTTAAAGACTGCGATGGAGCTCCGTATGCCACGGCAAACTGGCTGACACTGACGGCGGCGGTGCACAAACGCTGCGCAGCTAGCGCCATTCGACGGCCAACACCGCGGTTCCTGGTGTGTCCGCTGTGCCGTGCGTGTGATCATTGCTTGTACAGCCCTCTCGCAGTGTCCGGAGCAAGTATGGTGGGTCTGACACACCGGTGTCAATGTGTTCTTTTTTCCATTCCCAGGAGTGTATATTATGACTTTTGAACACTATTAAGGTAAATACATTGCTGGTTCCTTATCAAAATCTTTCATTTGCTAACTATTCCTATCAGCAGTTAGTCCCTTCAGTAGTTAGAATTTTATTTAGCTGGCAGTATTGGCGCCCACTGTCTTGCAGTAGTTCGAGTAATGAAGATTTTTGTGAGGTATGTGATTCTTGAAAGGTATAGGTTATTGTTAGTCAGGGCCATTCTTTTGTAGGAATTATTAAAAGTCACTCTGCGTTGCGCTAAAAATATTGTGTGTCAGTTTAGTGATGATAAGAATAAGTAAAGAGAGAAATGTCTGAGTACGTTCAGTTCTGCTCAGCTCTTTGAAAATCAAATAACGTAAGGGGTTTAACAGCACACTCATTCATAAGCTTTTCTAAGGGGACGTTTCAATATGAGTAGCCGTAATAGATTGTTTGCAGATGATGTTGTCATTTACTGTCTTGTGAAGTTATCAGATGACCAAAACTAATTGCAAAATGATTTAGATAAGATATCTGTGTGGTGTGACAAGTGGCAGTTGACCCCGAATGAAGAAAAGTGTTAAGTTATTCACATAAGTACTAAAAGAAATTCCCTAAATTTCGATTAAACAATTAGTCACAGCAATATGAAAGCTTTAAATTCAACTAAATACTTACGGATGACAGTTACAAATAACTTAAATTGTAACGATCACATAGATAATGTTGTGGACAGAGCAAACCAATGACTGCGATTCATTGGCAGAACACTCAGAAGGTGCAACGGGTCTGCTAAAGAGACTGCTTACAGCACGCTTGTCTTCCCGGTTCTAGAGTATTGCTGTGCGTTGTGGGATCCGCATTAGGTGGGACTGAAGGATGACATCGAAAAAGTTCAGAGAAGGGCAGCTCGTTTTGTATAATCACGAAATAGGAGTGATAGTGCCACAGGCATGATACATGAATGGAGTGGCAATCACTGAAACAAAGGTGTTTTTCGTTGCGACTGGATCTTCTCATGAAATTTCAATCACCAATTTTCCCCTCCGATTGCCAAAACGTTGTGTTGACACCCACCTTCAAAGAGAGAAATGATCATCACAACAAAATAAAAGAAATAAGAGCTCGCACAGAAAAATGTAAGTGCTCGTTTTTCCCGTGCGCCGTTCATGAGTGGAACGGTAGAGAGACAGCTTGAAGGTGGTTTACTGAACCACTTGCCAGGCACTTTATTGTGAGCAGCAGAGTAATCACGTAGACGTAGATACAGGGCAATATATGGTGATGTGCGTATTACAACTTCATTTGGTGAAGAGTGCTTCCTCATAGATACACGTTTCCCCAGGGTGGCAGTGCCTGGAATTTCCTGTGGCAGATCCTGTAAGCGCCTCTAAGAATCCTCGCCGTACTGGCAAACTGAGATTCATAGTAATTAGATATGGACATGAAGATGACCTGTAAAACACAATGAAACCGGTAATCCGAATCCACTTAAAAGTTACCTAGACGGTGTCTGTATATCACCGTAGTTTGATATCCCATACTAACTGATTTGTTTCGTAGATGTAGCAGAAATGAAAGCTTGTTGTTACGTAATTATCTTTTGCTGGAGAACACAAGTCCATCTTGGAAACTGTTTACGATGAAAATTTAGAAAGCGACCTTGAAGAAATCCATTTTTGGAATTCAGTCACCTTCTCTGAAGAAGATGTGATCTTTGAGCGGAGGACTGCATTGTGTAAACGTAAGAGCGAGTGAGAACGAGACCTGATGGTACTTTTTTGACTAACATTTCTCCCAGATTTTATACAAGCGAAATATGAGCCACTACGTCTGCCCTTGGGTTCTTTGTGTATATTCGCAGCGACACACTTTTCAGTGGCTAGTGAGTACTGCCGTTAATATGCCTTCAGCTGTCCGTGACCTATCAGCTTCTGTGCGACGTTCCACTAGTCTATGGACTCTCAAAGAAGCACCAGGTGATTACCGTGGACACCTGCAGGTGTGAAGTTACTTCAGTATGCTAAACCAAGAATGGGCACATGTTTTTGTCAGCAAGCCGTTTAAGTTTTCTTGGTGTATTATAGCCAAGCAACCACTATGTACTAAGTAAACCGAAACATTGTTACAGGTAGCTCTACATACATGGTGTTGGCCGCTTAAGTAAGATATGTCTGTAGACGTCTGAGGACAGTGTGCAGAGAAACGTTAATTCAATATTTATTTCCTTTGCGTACTACTAAATTCAGAGATTACGAGTAGTATGATCTCAGGCTGGTTAGTACCTGTAAGTAGCAGGAGCACAAGCCATATATATATATATATATATATATATATATATATATATATATATATATATATATATATAGGGTGAGTCACCTAACATTACCGCTGGATATATTTCGTAAACCACATCAAATACTGACGAATCGATTCCACAGACCGAACGTGAGGAGAGGGGCTAGTGTAACTGGTTAACACAAACCATAAAAAAATGCACGGAAGTATGTTTTTAACACAAACCTACGTTTCTTTAAATGGAACTCCACGTAATCAGTGCCGTTTGTTGCATTGTAAAATGTTAATTACATCCGGAGATATTGTAACCTAAAGTTGACGCTTGAGTACCACTCCTCCGCTGTTCGATCGTGTGTATCGGAGAGCACCGAATTACGTAGGGATCCAAAGGGAACGGTGATGGACCTTAGGTACGGAAGAGACTGGAACAGCACATTACGTCCACATGCTAACACCTTTATATGGGTCTTTTTCACTGACGCACATGTACATTACCATGAGGGGTGAGATACACGTACACACGTGGTTTCCGTTTTCTATTACGGAGTGGAATAGAGTGTGTCCCGACATGTCAGGCCAATAGATGTTCAACGTGGTGGTCATCATTTGCTGCACACAATTGCAATGTCTGGCGTAATGAATGTCGTACACGCCGCAGTACATCTGGTGTAATGTCGTCGCAGGCTGCCACAATACGTTGTTTCATATCCTCTGGGGTTGTAGGCACATCACGGTACACATTCTCCTTCAACGTACCCCACAGAAAGAAGTCCAGAGGTGTAAGATCAGGAGAACGGGCTGGCCAATTTATGCGTCCTCCACGTCCTATGAAACGCCCGTCGAACATCCTGTCAAGGGTCAGCCTAGTGTTAATTGCGGAATGTGCAGGTGAACCATCATGCTGATACCACATACGTCGACGCGTTTCCAGTGGGACATTTTCGAGCAACGTTGGCAGATCATTCTGTAGAAACGCGATGTATGTTGCAGCTGTGGGAGGTTTCAAGCGTCAGCTTTAGGTTACAATATCTCCGGATGTAATTAACGTTTAACAAAAAATGGCTCTGAGCACTATGGGACTCAACTACTGAGGTCATTACTCCCCTAGAACTTAGAACTAGTTAAACCTAACTAACCTAAGGACATCACAAACATCCATGCCCGAGGCAGGATTCGAACCTGCGACCGTAGCGGTCTTGCGGTTCCAGACTGCAGCGCCTTTAACCGCACGGCCACTTCGGCCGGCAACGTTTTACAAGGCAACAAACGGCACTGATTACGTATTTGTTTATATGTTCAGATGTGTTAACAAAACTAACGTGGTTCCATTTAAAAAAACGTAGGTTTGTGTTAAAAATTATACTTCCGTGCATTTTTGTATGGTTTGTATTAAACAATTACACTAGCCCCTCTCCTCACGTTCGGTCTGTGGAACCGGTTCGTCAGTATTTGATGTGGTTTACGAAATATATCCAGCGGTAACGTTAGGTGACTCACATGTAGTTAAGGATCACCGGCTGTTTGACCATCTTCTTCTTTGCGGATGCTCAAACAGTGCCCAAACTCCTACGGGAATTGGCAGTAAAGCCGCGAGTAATGAGTATAATGGGCAGGGACACTATGAATATAGTGCGGGACCATAATTGCGAATGTGGGTCTCACGGAAGGCGTGCCAGAGATAAGGCCCTACAGTGGCACTATTCTCTGTATCCTTGGTGGCGCAGGTGGATAGAGTGTTTGCCATGTAAGCAAGAGATCCCTGGTTCGAGTTCCGGTCGGGGCACACATTTTTCTACTGTCCCCGTTGACTTATATCAACGCCCGTATGCAGCTAGGGGTATTCATTTCATTGTACTTCCATTAATGTTCGTTTTCCTCTGGGAAGGAAGTCAGGTATTGAGATATGGACACGTCAATGCAAAAGGAATAGTTTATACTGACAGGTCCAGTTAAACCATGCAGAAAACATCAGGTAGTAATTATGCGATGCGTATGTGGGAAGACTATTAGACACAGACATAAGCAATTAAGACGCTGAACTGGATACATATTGAGGTAACAAGGATCACAGTATCTGTGCCTATACCGCAGACATCCTGTATATAAGACCTTGGCGTCATGTTAGGTCGGCTAGGGCAGGAGGCACATGGGGAGAGAGAGAGAGACTGCAGTTCGCAACATGTTTTATACTAAGGAACCGTAAAACTTTCATTACTGTTAGAGGAAGTGAGTGTGTGGAAACCCCCACTACCTTCTACCTTCTGTGTACGTCCAAATCGGTAGATTACAAAAATGGGCTACAAACTTGATGATGAACAAACCTCAAACAAAAGTTACAGCAAATACGCAATTGTATATACATCTGTTTACTCCTGGAACTTAATGTGTGGGGTCAAACAGATTGAGTTCTTGGCAAGGTCGTTAAAATCTGACCGCATTGTTGACGTCGGAATTTGGAGTGTTGTGACTCATTTTTCATTGGCTCTCAACCGCAAAGAAAAAGTCACATTAGCTGTCATCCACGGTCGGAAAAATCTGTTCGCACACAGTTGTATAGTAAAAACATTGTTATTATTCTTTTGGCAAGATCTTTATATGCTGTAAACATATCGCTTCCTAACGAAATGAAGCACTTTTAGATATTTTCGGATGTAACTAGTATTCGATACAAATTTTGCGCCGTAAATCGGTCAGTTCAAGTAGTGTCGTTTCCGACACATTTCCCAAGTAGAACGGTATAGGAGCACAGAAATATCGTACAGAAAAGGAAACACTACGATCTTGTCACGAAAACACGATTTTAGAGAAATGAGTGTTAAAAAAAATTCGATATGTTGCACCGTTTCCGAGTTAATTAACATTGACTTAACCCAATCAGCCCGGTGCGCGCTGAAATTCAGGCGGCTACCTTCAGTACTAATTAACTTGGAAACGGCTCAATGTATTGAATTTGTTTATTATTTCTCAGCACAAACTCCCCTGCAACGCCGTTACAAGCTTTCATAATTGTGTATCTGGAGTCGGCCCACAGAAATACTGCTCATCACAGCTTCATACGGCCCGTAATGTGAATGGTGGAAAGCATCTCATTTCCGTTAGAAACAGAAATATCCTCAAAGCGAGTGAGAGGTGCAGTCATGGCGGACTGTCGTTGCTGAAGTACTGGTTATTCCTCGTGTTTTTCTGTTCTCGTTACAGGCAAAACTAATATCGAACTAAACTAATTTGCGACCGCTGTATGAAATGCTCAGTAAAATCCCGCATTAAAGAAGCATTTGATTGTAACGGGAAACAAATCGACGCTTTCCGTCGGTACTGGGCGTCACGTAAAAATAGTGACGAGGAATATGTGTTTGGACTGACTCTGGCTACACAATGTGTTAACTCCTATTTTCGGCCTTTTTTGTACCTGTATCGATATTTCTATGTCAATTTGTAGTATTTCTCAATCTTGTATCCTTCTTGGAAATTCTTTGACTATGTACGTATGTTTCAGTTATGTGAATCTTTTAACGATGTTGTTTTCTGCTTATGGATTTAAGTAACTATTGAAACGATTGTTATAAAATGTGCTATAAGTTACTTGGTCCATAATTAGGGAACATAGGGTTAAATGTAAAAGATGTACGGAAACCCCGCAGCTACGGAAGTAGCCAGGCGGAGTGGAAAAGGTGTGATTGGCTCGTAAAGCCGTCGGCACACGGACCGTGTTGTCGAGCATCAACGTTAAGCGTGCTAAGTTCAACGTGCTGATGAACGCTCAGAAATGATGCGACGTGTGCATACGATACGTGGGCCCCGGCGTGATATACGCGATCAAAACGCTTGCCAGTGGCAGTTGCGGCATGTTTCTAGTTCGTAAATCACATTGTTTACTAAAAGGGCGGGCCCAAAATACCCACGTTAGTTTTATTAAAACGCACATTTCCTCCATCGTCCACGAAAAGGAAAGTACTATGTCCAATCTATAAGGACACACGTTCTATTACAAATAGTGCGATACAAATTTGCAATACTTCTCCACATAAGATAAACATTATTTCATCTTTCCCACATTTTAGTAAAACCCAATTTCAGTCTTACTTGATCACTGTTCCTGCCCAGTAGCAGAATCTGTCTTGTAGATAAGCCAATCAAACAAAGTCACCAAAAAAAAAAAAAAAAAGAGAAAAACGTGAACTTACATATACATAACATCTAATTTTATCGTTAATACCTATATTAAACTAATAAGAAAGTATCAGAACCTAATAAAAACGCAAATGTTAGGAAAAAGTGTCGAGACGCGAACCGCCCCCTTGTTTTTTTCTTTTTTTTTTGGTTGGTCTCATTTTGTTCTATATTGTGCGTTGAATTTATTCGAGGGGGACTCCGATGGCACCCTGCAAGGTTCTTCGGTTCTTCGTTGATCCGTTCACTCAGTTTTTTATTACAGAGGGTTGCTAACCCTCTGACCGAACACGCTGAGCTACCGTGCTGACAGCCCACATTAAATCCAACTTGATACGAATCAGTAACGTTACTCACTACGCTAAACCAACAACGCGCCACTTACATCTAATAATAGCATGTTACCACTTGCTGAAAACCTTAATCGTAGATATGTTACTAATTGAAATTTAATCATAACTAATTCTACTAAGAACAATGCTTTTTGGGTGGATCTACAGCGTGTCGTTGCCTTCAAACAACATACTCTCATAATACACAAGTTACGATGATTCTTCTCCCACGAATATGATGCTTCTCATTATTTTATTGGAACGAATTACGCAGATAACAACGGGTTTCCCATCGATTCTCAATTTGCTGGTGCTCAAAAACGGCATATATATGTATAGGCTTGAAATGAATGCCTATATGGCGCCTCAGAACTCTGTACTGAAGGAAGATAGCATGCGTCTGACATAGGTGGCATTGCGCCACCTCATTGGTCAACGCTCAGACGCACGCTCAGAGTATCTGACATGCTATATATTGCTCTGCACGTTCGGAAAGACTCCCGAACGTGCTATTCCACGCTGTGACGTCACAAAACTCGGCACGCTCAACGCTCAACGTTCGGATACAGGGTCCGTGTGCCGACGGCTTAAGTGCCAACTCGTCCATTGTGACTGGTAAGAAGTCTGGGCTGAGCAGTGCTGTGATTAACATCTCGCTAGCAGAAGCGGATCATTGTCGCTCATATTCCTGGAGTTTTGAGGCCAGAAGAGCTTAAGGGCAGTATTTATGGGCCTCGGATGCTATATTTGATGACACCGTTATCATGACATGGGGTTTGGCCCTATAAAAATATTATTTCGACGCCAAGGGGGTCGGTGGTACCGTTGCAAATGCAAAAACATCGATGCTTGGCGTCACATGACAGAAGTGATGAGTAGTATTTCTTTAGACTCAATCCAGCTACATCGAAATTTGAAATATCTGTGGAAATATCAGGAAATACGCGCCTTACTACTCATAGGAGGTATATGCGTACAGTGTGTCCCTCCTAAGAGAGGAGCATTTTCTCTAGTATTTCGGCAGATATTTTCAGTTTTGTTTTGGTTGCATTGAGTAGTTCGGATCAACCAAAAAAATTATGCTCGACATATATTTCATGTGAGACCCAGTTTCACTAGGAAGCATCGGTTCGTTTCCCATTACAAATAAAATTATTTTTAAAGCGGAATTTTACGTCCACTTTCGATAGAGCGGTTCCAGATTAGTCTGCCACAGCGTATGTTTTTGCTATATGTATTAACAGGAACAGCAAAACTCGATGATCAACCAAGCTTCGAGCAGCGACAACTTTGTCCTGTCAAGCGCTGAGTACTACCGACAAGCAGCAGCGCTACGGAATCGCTATTGGATTGCTGTTTATCCTTCATGTCCCTGTTAACACACATCGATGAAACGAATATTGGAATAGAGCAATTTGGGAGCGTTCTATCGACAGGGCAAGTAAAATTCTGATTTTAAAACAGTTTTGTTTGTATTGAGAAACAAACTTACTCTTTCTGTCGACAGTGGGTATCACTTAAAGTGAGGTAACGAGCAGCAATTCTTTGGGCTAATTTCAGCTACACAGCGCAAAAAAAAAAAAAATATCAGCTGAAACAGCAGAGATAATAGCATCTGCCGACCCTTTGCAGCGACACCCTGTGAATCACCTAAAACATGCACTGCAAATACTGCGTAAATGGGAAGTGTTATTGATGTACGTGCTTGGCAGAATCGATTAGTAGTCAGCGGCTCGTATTATTAAACAGTCAATAGATTGTAGTAATACACTTCTTAGAAAGTGTACTCTTTGTGAAAACATAGATTTTTTTCAAATGGAAATTTGTCTGTTGACATTAAGAAACGAAAGTTAGGATAGATTGGAATGTCAATGGTATTTGTTGCAGAATTCTAGTTCAAGTTGCTTACAAGATGTCGTATTCTTCAAAGTTTCCACACCGACTCTTGCTTGTGCCATTTGAGCCTGTGTAGCTGTTAAGCACGATGTTGTTATACACACATCAAAAAAAGTTTTGCATCACTTGGGTTCCGAGAGTTCCGGAACCTGTACAGAAAATTGGAATAGAGATAAACATAAACATCATTTCCGCCCTTTCTATTGCTCAGCAGAACCACACAATGCATGTTGCACCACCATACAGCGAGAACTTCAGAGGTGGTGCTCCAGATTTCTGTACACACCGCTATCTCTAATACTCAGTAGAATTTCCTCTTGCATTGATGCATGCCTGTATTCGACGTGGCATACTGTCCATAAGACCATCAAGGCACTGCTGGTCCAGATTGTCCCACTCCTGAACGCTGATTCGGCGTAGATACCTCAGAGTGGTTGGTGGGTCACGTCGTCCATAAACAGCCCTTTTCAGTCTATCCCAGGCAAGTTCATTCAGTAGCGGTTCATGTCTGGAGAATATGCTGGCCACTCTAGTCGAGCAATGTCGCTACCCTGAGGGAAGTCATTCACACGATGTGTACGATGGAGGCGTCAATTGTCGTCCATGAAGACGAATGCCTCGCCAATATGCTGCAGATATGGTTGTACTTTCGGTCGGAGGATGGCATTCACGTATCGTACAACCGTTACGGCGCCCTCCATGACAACCAGCGGCGTACAAAGGGCCCCACATAATGCCTCCCTAAAACAGTAGGGAACCTCCATCTTGCTGACTCGCTGGACAGTGAGTCTAAGGAGATCAGCCTGACAGGGTTGCCTCCAAACAGGTCTCCGACGATTGTCTGGTTGAAGGCATATGCAACACTCATCGGTGAAGAGAACGTGATGCCAATCCTGTGCGGTCCATTCGGCTGTTGTTGGGCCCATCTGCAGCTCGTTGCTTGGTGTCGTGGTTGCAAAGATGGACCTCGCCGTGTACGTCGAGAGTGAAATTGTGCATCATGGAACCTTTTGCCACAGTTTGAGTCGTAGCACAACGTCCTGTGGCTGCACTGAAAGCATTCTTCAACATGGTGGCGTTGCTGTCAGGGTTCCTCCGAGCCATAATCCGTAGGTAGCGGTCATCCAATGCAGTAGTACCCCTTGAGCGGCCTGAGAGATGTATGTCATCGGCTGTTCCTGTCTCTGTGTATCTCCTCCAAGTCCGAACAATATCGCTTTGGTTCACTCCGACACCACTGGACACTTCCCTTGTTTTGAGCCCTTCCTGGCACAAAGTAATAATGCGGACGCGATCTAACCGCGTTATTGACAGTGTAGGCATGGTTGAAATACAGACAATACGAGCCGTGTACCTCCTTCCTGGCTGTCGCACGCCCTCTGTCTAATAGGAGCTGCTCACGCATGCTTGTTTACATCTTTGGACGGGTTTAGTGACAGCTCTCAACAGTCAAAGGGACTGTGTCTGTGATACATTATGCACAGTCAACGTCTACCTTCAGGAATTCTGGCAACGGTGGTGATGCAAAACTTTTTATTTTTTCTTTTAATTTTTTATGTGTATTTGCTTGTAGTGTGATTTTGTGTTCCTTGAGTGCACTGCGACTTGATACTCAGATAGTGTACGACAGTCCAAACAGTGGATCGTGAGTGGCCTATGGCACTGATCAAAGGAAAATTCCGATATGTAGAATGTAAGAAGAATGCAGTTCTTAAATGTGTGGTGTTCAAGGCAAGATATCCCAATGAACATCAATCATCTCGTCAGTTATTTATCACCCTTTTCAACAAGTCACGTGAAGGTGGACGTCTAACACCTAGACGACGTAACACACTGGGAAATTTATGGTCATGTTCCTACAGCAGTTGACCCGCACGGTATCTCCCGCACAATCACACGAGGAGGTCGTAAGAGCCCCCAGGCAAGTGTCGTACGCATTCTCCATCGACATAGGTTCCATCCCTATTAATCTCAGTCCATCAAGAACTGCATGGAAACAGTTATGAGAATTGTGTTAAATTCTGTACAGGAGCATTAAAACAGGATATTTCAGATGTATTTTGCACCTTGTTTAGTGATAAAGCCACTTTTACCAATCATGGTCAGGTAAACCGGCGAAATATGGACTATTGGTCTGTTGACAATCCCCACTGGTTTCGTCAGTTGGAGCGTCAGAGTCCGTTTGTCATAGAAGTATCGCAGCATCCTAACAGATCATCTACCACGGATGGTAGAAGACATTCCTCTGTAGACTAGGAGGAACCTGTCATCTACATCTACATCTACATGGATACTCTGCAAATCACATTTAAGTGCCTGGCAGAGGGTTCATCGAACCATCTTCACAATTCTCTATTATTCCAATCTCGTATAGCGCGCTGGAAGAATGAACACCTATATCTTTCCGTACGAGCTCTGATTTCCCTTATTTTGTCTTTGTGGTCGCTCCTCCCTATGTAAGTTGGTGTCAACAAAATATTTCCGCAATCGGTGGAGAAAGTTGGTGATTGGAATTTCGTGAGAAGATTTCGTCGCAACGAAAAACGCCTTTCTTTTAATGATGTCCATCGCAAATCCTTATCATTTCTGTGATACTCTCTCCCATATTTCGCGATAAGACAAAACGTGCTGCCTTTCTTTGAACTTTTTCGATGTACTCAGTCAGTCCTATCTGGTAAGGATCCCACACCGCACAACAGTATTCTAAAACATACCATCATGATGGCTGTCCAGCACACAGAGCAGAAAGCACAACGGCATGTCTTCACGATTTGTTTCCCAATCGCTATGTCGGACGCAGAGGAGCTGTACCTCAGCCAGTCTATTGCCGTATTTCGCTTCTGTAGACTTCTTCTGTGGGGAAGGCTGAAAGACGTTGTGTACAACAACATACCAACTACACCCGATGGAACGGGGTGACAATTACTGAACCATACAAATAAAAGTAATTTAGTCACAAACAGCGGTGTGCACACACTTTATTCAACAAGTAAACGTCGCTACAGATATTCGGATTTTGGTTATGACATGTTCTACATGCTTCCCATCACTGGCGATGATGTGGCCCAGACGAATAGCGAAATTCTGCATGACGCGATTAAGTGTCGATGACCTCCAGAATGGCTGTTTTCACTTCAGTAATGGTTTCGGTCTTGTTGCTGTGCACCTTGTCTTTAACATAGGCCCAGAATTATGGGGCTCATGCGTACATATACGGAAAATATGGTAGTCAATAGAGGTTCATGCCAGTGGCCTCTGGGTACCCCAGGTCCAGAGTGCGGTCCCCAGAGTGCTCCTCCAGGACATCAGGACATCAAACACTCTCCTGCTTCGATGGGGCCGAATCCGTTTTGCATGAACCACATCTTGTCTAAATCAGGGTCACTTTGGATAATGGAGATGAAATCATCTTCCTAAAACTTCATGTACCGTTCGTTAGTCACCGAATATCGCACCAAATTTTCCGTGACTGGACATTGCACAACGTACATTCACCAACTGAGGGTGAAGAGACTTCTCGATGGCGTAATGCGGATTCTCATTCCCCCAAATGCACTAGTGCTGCTTACTGACGAACCCATCCGAATGAAAGTGGGCTTCGTCGCTAAACCAAGCCATACAAATTCCCATCACGCCCCGCGTCCAACCGTGTAGTTTGAACGTCCTAACACGAACCGTTCAGAAATTGTGACGATTTCATTTCATGTAGATTAAATATTGTCGCCCAGTATCAGACGACGTATTACTGCAGTCTGCTGGAACACCTGCGCTGAAATGCTAGCACGTGTGCAGTAGTAGCTCCATCCCAGACTGGAAGCATGTATTGCCACTGCCGCTGGTCATTTTGAACACATCGTGTGATGATCTACTGTCACGTTACTGGTCAGAATCCACATAACAAGCGTATGCACTTGGTTTGTTCCTTACTGTGTGCTATCACAGATATTGTACAACAGTCGGTGTGGGAACTATTCAAAATACGATATCATGTGAACGACTTGGTCTAGAATCCTGCAAGGAACACCGCGGACATTCTAATTGACTCTACTTTCAGTCTGTTAACGTCAACAGGCATTGTTCCATTTGAGAGTAAATGTGTTTTGAGGGATCACCTTGTACGTGGAGCCCGATTTTCTAACATGTTTCATGAAAAATGACATGAAATGGTTACCACATGTGGAAGAGACTATATCTTTGACGCCACTCAAACAAAGATGTTGCCCGAGTAACAGAGTCGATTGTAAGTACGGGCGCTCGGAGCGCAGTAATAGTTTCATTTGCACTCTGTTAAAGGTAGGATGTAAGACTTAAAGCTAGTGGCTAGCTGTGAGAATTTAGCTGTTGGCCAATGGATGCAGCATAATACAGTTTTGTCAGGTAATGAAATTTTGTATATTTAGTTTTAAGTATGCAGCAACGCAACGAGCCTTTTGCTAATTGTACAGTACTGATCCTTGAATGTAGGCACTACGTATCTGCCATCAGATTTAATGTATAGGTTTATTAGGGATGCTCGATTTGTAATATTTTGTGTGTTTTTTAATCCTGATACAGACAAGTTAAATTTTGAATCTATTTTGTTAAACGATATTAGACTTTTTGGCATGTTAGAATCCAAATGTCTTTAAGGCAGTATGTGAGAATTGTAGAACAATTAAGAAGTTTACTGATTCTGAAGTTAATGTAAAATGTTTCATATTAGATTTTGTGAAGGAGACACATTATTTTGAACACAATTTTTTAACTGAAGCATTCGGTTTTAGCGTATCCCGTTATCAGTACCTCATCCTCTTCCCTGTCGTGTTTGTTTAAATCCAATGAGTATTTTTTTTAAAAAAAGGAAATGATTTGTCAATCAGAGTCAAAAATATTAATGTGCCAGAATCAGAAAAGTATTAACGTTCGTAACAGTATCAATGCAGGCAGAATTGCACAGTGCTGAGCCAATATCCTAAATTATCACTGAACAATTGCAAAGTTATTCATTTATCGACTAATCTAATGACATTGTATGAAGCTATTTTTCGACCGGCATTGCACTTCGCTGAGCCAAGATAGAATATTTTTTAGGCCTGCTGTGGAGAGAACAGAATACCAATATTACATCCGTTCCCACTCAAGAGCTAATGAAAACGTATTTCATTGTTTATTTGCATATGGAATTTTATCAGTTTATTGCACAGGGCCGTAAAACTCGGTGCTCACGATACTTAGTAAACTTCGGAGGAATTACTTTCGTTATAGGCATTACATACTGGTTTTCCAGATTAAGTGGTTTAAATTTTCTTTGGATTACAGTAAAACTGTTTTAAGTACACCGTTTGCTCAACAACACGTTGTTGTTGTTGTGATCTTAAGTCCTGAGACTGGTTTGATGCAGCTCTCCATGCTACTCTATCCTGTGCAAGCTTCTTCATCTCCCAGTACCTACTGCAGCTTACATCCTTCTGAATCTGCTTAGTGTATTCATCTCTTGGTCTCCCTCGACGATTTTTACCCTCCACCTTGTCAAAAGCTTTCTCTATGTCTACAAATGCTAGAAACGTTGGTTTGCTTTTCCTTAATCTTTCTTCTAAGATAAGACGTAGGCTGAGTATTGCCTCACGTGTTCCAACATTACTACGGAATCCAAAGTGATCTTCCCCGAGGTCGGCATCTACCTGTTTTTCCATTCGTCTGTCAAGAATTCGAGTTAGTATTTTGCAGCTGTGACTTATTAAACTGACAATTACGTAATTTTCCATCTGTCGGCACCTGCTTTCTTTGGGACTGGAATTATTTTATTCTTCTTGAAGTCTGAGGGAATTTCGCCTGTCTCATACATCTTGCTCACCAGTTGGTAGAGTTTTGTCAGGACTGGCTCTCCCACATTGCACAGTAAATTTCCGTCAGACAAGCAATACGCATTGTATGTCCATTAACAAACACAGAAATTTTTTAAATAAAGAACGTTACAGTATGCACAAAAATCCATTTTCTAAGTATTTTTACGATCTGTTGTTGAGGTAAAAATAAGGGCCCCTGACTACCAATACATTTTGTAAAAGGCGTACATCAATAACGCTTTCCATTTGCGCGACATTTTTTGTGTACCTTTTAGGTGATTCACCTGGTATATACGCTGACAATAGTTAAAGTTTCAATTTCCAGACGCTACAAGAAAGGAACCATTAGTTGGCATGATGTGAAATTTCAGTTCAGCACTGCCGAAGAAGAGGGAACCGTTATGGAAGTAAAAAGAAAATTAATTACAGTTTGCCACTAGATGGCGCTGCAAGCGACAGAAGGTGCTAAATAAACGACTCGGAGTACACGGCTGTTCGTCACTTCGCGTACGAGACGCTCTGCATAACTGTCTAAATGCAGGATCGGGCGTAGCTGTTAAAACTTTTTTACGAGCACAGTGACTGCGCACCAACTGCTCTGCTGAAGTTCCGGAGATTCGAGGGTATGCGAAACAGAAGAATTGATCCGCTGTTTGCCAAGGATCTGGAGAAAATGATTATGAAATTCTAAAAGACAAGTTCGACTGAACTGCAAAGTGGTAAAGGCAGGAAAAGAATTGATCCGACGAATGCAGAAGATGTGCCACAGCATTGCAGGGAGTGCCGAGCTGTGATGTGCAAACGTGCAGTGCATGGGGAACTGCCCGGAGTTTGGATATGCCTGTAAGAAATATGAATTAAAATCTACGAAACATCCTGCAGTGCCGGCTGATTGTGGCCGAGCGGTTCTAGGCGCTTCAGTCTGGAACCGCGCAACCGCTACGATCGCAGGTTCGAATCCTGCTTCGGGCATGGATGTGTGTGATGTCCTTAGGTTAGTTAGGTTTAAGTAGTTTTAAGTTCTAGGTGACTGATGACCTGAGATGTTAAGTCCCATAGTGCTCAGAGCCATTTTAGCCATCCAGCTCTAGTATCCACAAGAAATTAACCATGAACAGGAATTGCTTCACTCTGACTTCTCAGTAAGGCAGACATTTGCTCTTCAATTTCTTGCTCTATGAGAAGGACCATGGAAGGCCATTGAACATTCTGTGGACAGACGAAGCCCATTTCCAAGGACATCTAAATATATAGGAGTGCATAAACGGGCAACGGATTATGTGCTTGCTCGTCAACCGGTTCTGCTTCATTCTGCAGGGGTAACTACGAGGTGCGGGTCGACGGCTTCGTATACCGTAGGGTCGTATTCTTTCGAGCATAAGGTCCTGGGGCAGTCTTGCCTTTACCGTCCCTGGTAAACGCTACGAGAGTTCTTCTGCGCACCAAGGTCATACATCCACATCGTTGAAAGGCTATATATGTGGATGTATGGCTGAGATCATTTTTATCCACGCTGGCGCTGCTCAGCACATTACACGGCCAGTGAAGCAGCTGTTCAGAGGCATTCTGGAAACGCTAGAATTATCACCCGTCGTTTCCCTGCAACCTGACCATTCAGGTCACCTGATCTTAATCCGTGAAGCCTTTGGCTGCCGTGTTATGTGAAAGATTTTGTGTTCAGTGCTCGGATTACAAACATAGCTGAACTGAATGCACGTACCGAGGAACGCTTTGTGACCTCTAGGAACTCTTTTGTGTTGTGGAACATGCTGTTTCTCGATCTCAGCTTGAGGCGGAAAACAGTGCGCAGCATACTGAAAACGTCTTGGGCCAATATAATGACTCTTAACACCCTATGTCATTTTTGCGTTTTATGC
Source organism: Schistocerca serialis cubense (assembly GCF_023864345.2). NCBI lineage: Eukaryota > Metazoa > Arthropoda > Insecta > Orthoptera > Acrididae > Schistocerca > Schistocerca serialis. The sequence continues at coordinate 101,373,967 of NC_064642.1, read as the reverse complement.
GGTTTTGACCTCACGGGAGTTGAAACCAGGTTTTTCAGCCCGATGTGATGCGACATTGTCGTGGTCGATGATCTTACCTGATTACGGGTGCCACAACAGTTGAAGGCCAAACTTGTGTTGCCATGCACATTGGGATGTAGGGTTGATTTAAAGTGGACCTCACAGAATAGTCCCCGTGTTGGGACTCATCCGTCATCTGTAGCCCAACACATTTACGTTATGACGCTTAAAGCGCTATCTAGTAGGAAAATTTTTATCCAATTTTTTTTTTCCATAACGTTTTCCCCTTCTTCCGCGAAATTCAGTTCAAATTTTTACGTCATTCTCAGCAGTAATTCTATTTTTATAACGTTTTGGAGGTGGAAATTTCCTTATTATCACCCTGTGTATACCGACAAAACTATTGGGTCGCTGAATATCCCATTCCCGCGACCTGGTTGACGCAATGAACACCAAAACTAAGAGAGAGATCGCACTTCATGTTTTTAAAGTATTCAGTGTCCACTAAGTACAGGATAGAAACACCAACAAGTCGTTTTCAAGCATTTATACCTTTCATACCTTCTCATCCTGGAAATGGTTCAAATGGCATTAAGCATTATGGGACTTAACATCTGAGTCATCAGTCCCCTAGACTTAGAACTGCTCAAATCTAACTAACCTAAGGAGATCACACACATCCATGATCGAGGCAGAATTCGAACCTGCGACCGTAGCAGCAGCGTGGTTCCAGACTGAAACACCTAAAAAAACGCTCGGCCACAGCGGCCGTCTTCTCATCCTCAACGATCCCCTGGGTGGTAGTAGGGCTTTCTTCTTTCTACCGCAGTTGTATACAAGTAATGAGTCACGCATATATACCCAATTCGAGTGAAATCGCTCCAGGCATTCCTGAGCTATCCTTATATGAGACTCACTTTTCACCTCCACTCTCACCACTATATGTGGTTGTTTCCACCTCAGAAAACCTCTCGGTGTGTGCAAAACATCAGCCCAAAGATTCACAGCAATCAGGTGAATGGTATAGGAAAGCCTAATTCACAAATATACGCATTCATTTTTATATATTATAGATAAATAAAAGAATCATTAAGCTCGCCTTTTGACGAGAGCCATGCGATAGTGCGCCAGTGAAGCCATAGGTGTTTGTTCCGTGCATGTGAAGGTGGAAAAAGGGAACACTAGCTACAAAAGGACATGCAACTGCACAGTTGCTAAGGACGGAGATAAGCTCAGCCGAAATATTTTCGAAGAACCTAACGATGTCCCGAAAGGATAGGCTAAACACTGTTGGCGGTGGCGTATTTGTAGCTGTTAGAAGTAGTTTATCTTGTTGCGAAATTGAAGTAGACAGTTCCTGTGAGTTTGTATGGGCAGAGGTCATTGTTGGCAACCGAAAGAAGATAATAACTGGATCCCATTGCTGACCTCCCAAATTAGATGATACAGTTGCTAAAAAGTTCAAAGAAAAATTAAATTTGATTTCAAACACGCACCCAACTCATACGAGTATAGTTGGTGGTGACTTTAATTTACCCTAGATATGTTGGCAAAAATACGGGTTTAATTCCGGAGGTAGGCAAAAAACATGTTCCTAAATTGTGCTAAACGCATTCTCTGAAAATTATTTCGAGCAGTTAGTTCATGGGCCCACGCGAATAGTAAACGGTTGTGGAAACACAATTGACCTCTTAGCAACAAATAATCCTGATTTAATACCAAGCATCAAAACGGATACAGGGATCAGTGAACACAGGGTTGTCGTAGCTATAGTTAATACTGTACCCCCAAATCCTCCAAAATTAAACGAAAAATATAACCATTCAGAAAAGCAGATATAAATTCTCTAAATGCCTTCCTGAGAGACAATCTCCATTCCTTCCAAAGTAATAACATAAGTATAGACCAGTATCGGCAGCAATTGAGAGGTTTATACCAAATAAATTAACAAACGAAACAAACAACGAAACAAACTTGCCACATTTAAACAGACACAAAATTCCCAAGATTGGCGATATTTTACAGAAGCTCGAAATTTAGAGCGGACTTTAATGCGAGATACTTATAACAGTTTCAACAACGAAACTTTATCTCGAAACCTGGCATAAAATCCAAAGAGATTCTGGTCGTCTCTGAGGTATGTATGCGGCAATAAACAATCAATGCCTTCTCTGGGCGATAGCAATTGAAATACTATCGATGACAGAGCTGCTAAAGCAGAGTTATTAAACACAGCCTTCTGAAATGCGTTCACAAAAGAAGACGAAGTAAATATTCCAGAATTCGAATGAAGAACAGTTGCCAACGTAGAAGTAAATATCCTCGGAGTAGTGAAGCAATTTAAATCAACAAAAGCAAGTCTTCTGGTCCAGACTGTGTACCAATTCTGTTCCTTTCAGAGTATGCTGATGTATTAGCACTATACTTAACAGTCATATACAACCGTTCGCTCTACGAAAGATCCGTGCCCAAAGACTGGAAAGCTGCACAGGTCACACCAATATTCTAGAAAGGTTGTGGCAGTAATCCACTTAACTACAGGCCCATACCATTAACGTCCATATGCAGCAGGATTTTGGAACATATATTGTGTTCCAACATTATGAATTACCTTGAAGGACACGGTATATGGACACGCAGTCAACATGGGTTTAGAAAACATCGTTCTTGTGAAACACAACTAACTCTTTATTCGCATGAAGTGTTGAGTGCTATAGACAAATATTTCAATTCGATTCCATATTTCTGGATTTACGGAAGGCTTTTGACACTACCACACAAGCGGCTCGTAGTGAAATTGCGTGCTTATGGAATATCGTCTCAGTTATGTGACTGGATCTGTGACTTCTGGTCAGATACGTCACAGGTCGTAGTAATTGACGGAAAGTGATCGAGTAAAACAGAAGTGATTTCTGGCGTTTCCCAAGGTAGTGTTCCAGGCGCTTTGCTGTTCCTTATCTATATAAACGACTTGGAAGACAATCTGAGCAACCGTCTATGGCTGTTTGCAGATGACGCTGTCGTTTATCGACTAATAAAGTCATCAGATGATCAAAACAAATTGCAAAAAGATTTAGAAAAGGTATCTGAAAAGTGCGAAAAGTGGCAGTTGACCCTAAATAATGAAAAGTTGGAGGTCATCCACATGAGAGCTAGAAGAAATTCGTAAAACTTCTGTTACACGATAAATCAGTCAAAACTAAAGGCCGTAAATTCAACTAAATACCTAGGAATTACAATTACGAACAACATAAATTATAAGGAAAACATAGAAAATGTTATGGGGAAGGCTAATCAAAGACTGCGTTTTATTGGCAGGACACTAAGAAAATGTAACAGATCTACTAAGGAGACTGCCTACAATACGCTTGTCCGTCTTCTATTAGTATACTGCTGCGCGGTGCGGGATTCTTACCGGATAGGACTGACGGATTACATCGAAAAACTTCAAAAGAAGGGCAGCACGTTTTGTATTATCGCGAAATATGGGAGAGAGTGTCTCTGAAGTGATACTGGATTTGGGGTGACATCATTAAATAAAAGCGTTTTTCGTTGCGACGGGATCTTCTCATGAAGTTGGGATCACCAACTTTCTCCTCCGAATGCGAAAATATTTTGTTCACACTGACCTATATAGGGAGAAATGATCGTCACGATTAAATAAGGGAAATCAGAGCTCGTACCGAAAGACATATGTGTTCGTTCTTTCGGCGCGCTATACGAGATTGAAATAACAGAGAACTGTGAAGGTGGTTCGATGAACACTCTGCCAGGCACTTAAATGTGATTTGCAGAGTATCCGTGTAGATGCAGATGTAGCTGTAGTTCAAACTACAGTCGATGAAACCGTCCTATTGACAAAGATGTAAATGTATTGTGGCAAGTTGAATTAGATGAGACGCCGAAACAGGTCTTGGGATAAAAGGTCTGTACAAAGAGAGATTGATGGCCGTATTTGTCGTAATACAGAAGGGGCAGTCAAATTAGGACGAGACGCATGGAAATAAAGTAAACAGTTTATTATTTCAAAAGTAATCATTATGGTATCGTTCAGAGATAGCGGTGCCACACCAAAGTCGGCAACAGATATTGATACCACACATGTTAGCGGGATCTCGCTAAAATCCTCAACGACGAATGGGAGAGTTTGAAGAAGTCACGCCGTCTCTCTCTCTCTCTCTTTCTCTCTCTCTCTCCCTCTCTCACTGAACAGCAGCGCAATCGCATGTAGGTCAACACAGAGCCGGGCATGGAAGGAGTCTCCCCAGTTCATGCAGTCAGCTGATGCAGTAACATCATGGAGTACAACTAAGGTTTTATTCAAGCCTCAGATGTAGATGTACCCTTGTAAATGATGAAACTTATACTTCAAGAGAACAGACTGTTAAAGTGAACCTTTAATAGTCAGTAACAGTTGTAACTTATCAAACACTACTTTGGGAAAGGATTGTATCAAGTAAAGTAGATGTTTTCATCATTCATGTAATAAAGTGAACTAGTATTTCATATTATGTACTTCAGATAATTTATCACCCCGAGCGATTATAGCCGGACAACTGTACTTTCGTGTGGTCATAGCAATCACCATGACTGCAAAGAGATTTATCCCTTTGTGGAACAAGACGGTCAATGCCTTCATGGGAAAACGTTTGCGACTTCCTACGGAGCCTTGATTGCAATTGCACTGAAGCGTGCATCTCTATGTATAAAGTAAATAGAGGATCAGGAATGTCTTTCTTCAGCACTAAAAAAAACTAGGGATATATTTTGGGACTGTATGGAGGATGTGTAAGGGATTGTGAGCAAAACTTTTTCGTCGTATTCGAGTGGGTTTTACTTTCATTCCAGTTACATTTGACATTCAGAACACCATGTACTTGTTACCATCAGTGCCAAAACATGGAAGTCACTGGGTTGAATGATGATGGGTGTGATAACAAAAGCGTGCAACTAAGTAAATTCAGGTGAATTCTTGGAGGCAGAAGGCTGCGAACGGCAGTTGAAATTTCATAGTTAGAGGCATCAGTCCGCCAGGTGGAGTTGGGAGACGTTTATCTTCGCGGACTTTCGTACTGGAAGCTCTTCCCTCTCAGAGGGTATTGGTTCCATTATCGGAACGAGTGGAAAATTTTGAGAACGCGGAACCGGTGTCCCTTCTCCCGTCTTTTCTGTGGAACAGAAGTCTGGTGCCACAAAAGGATTCAGGTTGGCTATTGTCGATCTCACCCCTCCAAGGTTCTCGTTGTCAGTGTGGAGGAAAGGCCCTTTGTGTTTTGATCAGAGGTTTCCAAGATGCCGCCCAGTGCAGTCCCTGTTAGCAGTCACTGCTTTGTAAGTATGATGTATGGTTTCTGTGCCCACTTGGAAGTCGACTTTGAAAGCGAACTTTCCCAGCGTTTTCGAGTTGGAACTCAATGTAACGTTCAAGTCAATGGTTAAGAGTGTTTTGGATTTCTTGCGAGTGTTAACCATGCCATCATTTCAGTGAATCTAGATGATGCACATCTTGCCCTGTAGAGAACACGATTCACTTCAAGTATCTAATTCCTGCTTACAATCATGTTTCCTTTCACTGTGAACGTATCAACTGTTACCGAAAAATGTCAAGCCCACCTTTTGACTAGTGCGAATCTTTATGTGTGTGTGTAACTATGCTTCTATGTAAAGTTCCTTACACAACTCAGTCCCTATTGAGTAGTGATAGGGTATTAAATGATTTCAGTTTGTCTGTACGGCTCCATAGGGTAGGTTTTACCTCTGGAGTACGCTCCTTCATTGTGAATACATGTTTTGTTCTTTCATATATCTATCCAGTTCGATAAACTTTGCCAAATCCTTGTCTCTATCCAGTTCTGTCCATTCTCACCCGCCATGTAAAAGGGATACGCTATGACGTATTTAGTAGAGTATAATGCCTTTTATTTTATTTCTCGAGTCCATTACATAAAATAATTAGAAAAACTAATAACTACTGATTCACATAACAAATTTGCAAAATTAAATATTTACAGAGTATTTATGACACATATTCAATAATATATACAAAAAAGCAGCACATAAACAAGCAGCAAAATGAATATATTTTTTGACGGGCCCAGTATTCGGCGGTTATCACAGCAGTTCAACTGGCTGCAGCAAGATCACAGATAGTGCATGCAGCCGGTAGGTTCCTGCAGACTAGCGGATGTTATCCGTCCTGTACGTCACCACACTGACAAGTTTCCTCCTCATTACTGAAGCCACACTTCCTGAGGTGGGCTTTGCACCTTGACACCCCAACTCGCAGTCTGTTCGAAGATTTCCAGGTCACGTATGACAGGTGTGACCCTTCGGCTATTTCCTCCTTGACCATTATGTGATTGTCTCTGCGAGTTCTGGGAGATGAACAAATTGCCATAGTTTTCTGTAGAAAACTTTTTCTTGACTTCAGTCTTGGCTGTTGAGGGTCATGTCTGAACGAAGGATGTCTAGGTTCTATTTCTTGTTTTCTCTTCTCCACTTCTGTGGCAGCTTGCCTTCGTATGCGTGCCGGTGCTATACCCATAATTTGGTACAGCTTGTTGACAGGAGTAGGTCGACAACGCGTCCTGTCTCGTTCAGGGCTGTATCTACTTGCTTAGCATGTGCAGAGTTTTGCCAGACGGGTGCCGCGTATTCTGCAGCGGAGAAACATAGTGCCAAGGCTGATGTTCTAAGCACTTCTGGCTGGGCACCACAGGTGGTTCCTGTAAGTTTGTGGATGATGTTGTTCCGCGCTTTTACTTTGAGGCTCGTTTCTTCACAGTGGGCTTTGAATGCGAGGGAACGGTCCATCTTCACCCCAAGCAGTAGTTAGGTTTGCTTTGAGCAATTCTTCGCTAAGATGGGAACTAGGCATAAAATTTTACTTAACATTTATGGAACTTCACACGATTCGGCACTCAGGAGCAGTAAGACACTATTAAACAGTGTAATTGCTGAGTAAGAAGCTCATGGTAGACTGAAGCCCCTGTTATAGCATCTTAAGTGGTCTTTCGTAGTCTCAAGTATCGTGCATACATATCGTCATGTATACACGGCTACTACAATTCATATTCCAATATCTGTATACATTCCATATATATTTGTATACATTCCATGTATTCAATAACTTACCAGACTATAACAAAAGTCTTGTAAGTGACTTAAAGAACTTCCTGTTGGCCAACTCCTCCTACTCCATCGATGAATATCTTCACAACGATAAATGTAATGAAATGTAATTTGTGTTTCAAGATTAGAACTGAGGTTTTACCTTGTAAGTACGCTGTTTAGGTTCTTATATTGGTAACACCAACGACATGTAGCGCTCTATATGAAAATCACTGACTGTGCTGTGTGCAGTCTGAGGCTGAGGCATTGTTGCAATATTCGCCATTGTAGTGTTGGGCAGTTGGCAGTTAACAGCGCGTAGCCCTGCGCAGTTGGAGGTGAGCCGCCAGCAGTGGTGGATGTGGGGAGAGAGATGGCGGAATTTTGAGAGCGGACGATCTGGACGTGTGTCCATCAGAAAGAGTAAATTTGTAATATTGGATATCATGGACTGATATATATATATATATATATATATATATATATATATATATATATATATATATATATATATATATATATATATAAGACTTTTGAACACTATTAAGTTAAATCTTTCATATGCTAACTATGCCTATCAGTAGTTAGTGCCTTCAGTAGTTAGAATCTTTTATTTGGCTGGCAGTAGTGGCGCTCGCTGTATTGCAGTAGTTCGAGTAATGAAGATTTTTGTGAGGTAAGTGATTTGTGAAACGTATAGGTTAATGTTAGTCAGGGCCATTCCTTTGTAAGGATTATTGAAAGTCAGATTGCGTTGCGCTACAAATATTGTGTCTCAGTTTGGTGTTGATCAGAATAGGTAAAGAGCGAAATGTCTGAGTACGTTCAGTTCTGCTCAGCTGTTTAAAAAATCAATTAATGTAAGAGGTTTATGAGCACAGTACTTCATTAACTTTCCTAAGGCGACGTTTCAGCCTTGGGATAACTTCATGCCTTCGACGCATACCAAAGGTTTCGATATTTGACTAATGCTTTACCCGCTGTTACTATACAAGTTCTGAAGATGCCTCAAAAAGGCGAAACACTACAACAAAGCTTCTGCAGTCATTGCAACCTTGACTGTTTTTCCTACTGAGAGTACATCACGGTTACTGAACATGGTCGTAGTGAGAGGAATTACGTCAATGTTATACGGCAAAAGTTCGACCCTTCACAGAACTAACAATCAGTCTGTCAATTTTCATTAAAAACCTCACATTTACCCGTCGATACGCTCAAAATACCCACGGGACGGTCTATGGGCATCTGCAGGTGAAACCACATCTCTGATCTAGATGTCCTGCTTCTCTTCCGTTACTCACACGACCACCTGTGTTTGCTGTCGGCGTTTCTTTAGATGTGTGTCTGAGACATGCTTTTGCAGCCCGTTTGAATCGCTTAGCTTTAAAGAGGGCAGAGCTGCCTCCTCGTCGGCAGTTTCTGGTGGTGGCAGTGGTGGAGGTCGACGCGGCACGGCGGCTGAAGTGGCCGCTCCCAAAATTGCGGCGACAGCGGCCGAGGTTGCACAAAGTGCCCAATTACTCGTGCAATTAGCGCATGTTTAATGACTCAATATTGCCGTCAGCTCGAGCACGTACTCCACGCTGCGGCCTCCGCTGCCTGTTATTATACACACAAGTATCGGCACGCGAAATAGCAGTTTGCCCTCCCGCGCGCGAGTCAAAATTTAAAAATAGCACTAGACGAGACAGATGCAAATTAGTCGTCGCCACATTATGCCCTCTGGCGACCGGGGCTTCCGTTCCGCTACGCGGCTGCGGGAAGCCGAGATAACAAGTGTTCTGCTGCACTAGCTCATTCGCTGTCTGTTGAACTCTACAGATACTTAGGATTAACGAGATTAAGATGAAACATGCTATACACTGCGAAAGTATTCCATTTATAACTGAGAATATACACTTTTACAGACGCAGTGACTTTTCGTTTTACAGCTTCAAACGCCTTTTTCTTGCATCAATCTACATTAATTGTTCCACAGACCTTTCGCTTTTTACCATTAACGTTGTGGAATCTTCAGTGAATTTAATCTGCAGTAACTCAGTTTTATTTTTTTTTTTTTTTGTACTTGTTAGTTACGGATAAGAAAACAATTCATGCTTTCTGTTTCACATTAAAAAATTGTTACTACAGTTATATATCAGTCAGTCTGTAACATCCCCGTTACTAATCGGCCTATCCTGGTTGCGATGTAAAATACGACCGTGGATCGCGTGTATGTCTAATGGAATTTTTGTAATTGGGTAAGGCCATCTTTCCCGAAGAAGTAATACCGATAAGTAGGGGGAAAGTGTACAACCGATCTTTCTGACAGAAAAGTCTACTAAAAATAAAAAAGTAATTAAACCAAACAGGGCTTCAATTTGGAAAAATGAAAGTTATTTTGTGCATTCACTCACGAACAACACTGGACATAAAAGGGGTAGCACTTATCATGAATACAAAAGTTACACTAATGGACGAAAAGGAAATAATTACTGTCGCCAGCCCATCTGGGCAATTTACATCCAAAATCCTGTACAAGGTGATGGGAAAGAAAAACATTTATTATTAAACACTGACGTGGCAACTGAAGGTTGTCACGTTTTCTGACACTAATTTTAATTTAGTATGTAATGATACAGAAAACTGGGAAGTCATTTTTACGTTAAGTTTGTCATTAGAAAGGCAATCGAGTAATGATTTGAAAATATCCACTTAAACTGTATGTTAGTACTGAACTTCGTTACGTGAACAATGGCTTTCAGAGACCTCAACATAACGTCATCGAAGAAATTTACAGAAAGGCATGCCCTTTTTACTTTGCAGTTAATTTTCAAATTGGATTTCATATTATTGTCTGAACAACTGAGCCTTTTTTACTGACTTGAACAGAATTAAATACTTGAATACGTACCAAACCAAACAGCCATGTGTTCCAAGCTACACGTAAAATAAATAAAAATTCTGCCCTCTTAATTTGTACAATTTCTTTACATTTGGATCTTTTCCAGTGATATATTCTCAAACTTCGGTTAGCATATAAGGAAAAAAGCGAACAAGGACCCTGCTTGGTAACAATGTCTGGGGGCAATGAGAACACAATCGCCCTGAAATTAACTGTTTATTATTTAAATAAAGTTCATTAATCAAATCACATTCAGTTGTGCTGCTGGGTTAGCCATTAATACTTTCTTCCAATGAACAGTCTTACTTCAGTGCTGTGCGTGTGACGAAACTCGGAGTCGACGGCGAACCTGTGTTCCTGAACTTCTGCTGTTATTGAAGACAGTAGCCTCTTGTGGGGTCAGGTCTAATTACAGGAAAGGAGAATCGTAGTGAATACAGCCTCTTCCGCCCGTCTACCGTCCCTCCTGCAACTAGGGTCATCTGGCCGGCGCGCGTACATGATGCCGCCGACATGGTACTCTCTACTACAAGATCGTTAACACCACACTTCCGCACACGCTGGAACCCATCTCCCGCTCTCTCCGCGAATTGCGCAACAACCCCCTACCCAAAGATTTTACAAAGCACAAGCACTCCTATTATCGTTGCTAGTCGATGCAAATAACAATTCCTTTGGCTTTTTCCCAGAGCTTATAAGTTTCACAGAAAAACAGTTAAATACAATTAAATGTCAAAAGACTTCTATCTAGATGTACACATACAGTGACGCAATGTCCTTAGTTATTGAAAGAAAGCATTTAAATTACAATTATTGACATACATTTTATATATATATATATATATATATATATATATATATATATATATATATATATATATATATATCGGTAGCAGGTGCCATGAATCGTGCGTTTTCTGTGTTACAAGTCCTCTTCTCTGTTCGTAGGGTTGTGGGCGCACTGTCAACTAACATAGAAATCATCGACACTATTTCACGTCATTCGTTTCTTTCCTAGTATTCATAGATTCTAAGACACAAAATAACGACGCACCATGAAGGAATTACCCACAAGGGACGAAAGTCGGTAGAAATGATGTACATGTACAGACAAGGAAATCATTAAAATTTTTGAAAAATTGCATGATTTATTCAAGAGAAGAAACTCTACAACTTGTTAATAAGGCATGGGTCCACCTATTGCCCTTATGCAAGCAGTTATTCGACTTGGCATTGTTTGACAGACTTGTCGGATGTCCTCCTGAGATATACCGCGCCGAATTCTGTCGCGTTACATCTCGAAATTCCGAGATTATTGGCAAGCACGATGACAAGCCAATAGAATCTCTCACCGTGTGCAGGTGGGCTTCATCTTGCCGAAATGTACGCCCACGATGGTTTGCCATGATGCGAAACAAAACGGGATGTAGAATTCCGTCTACGTACCGCTGCGCTGCAAGGGTGGCGCGGAAGACAACCAAATGTGTCCTACTATGAAATGAAATTGCACCCCAGACTATCACTTCTGGTCTGAGGCCGTATGGCGAGCAATAGTCAGGTTTGTAAGCTACCACTGTCCGTGGCGACTCTAGACACTTCTTTGCTGATCGTCGGGACTAAGTTCGAAGCGTGACTCATCACTGTAAACAAATCTACTCTTTTCAATGGGTTTCCAGGTTGAAGGCGTGTTTGGGGACTCCCTGGACAGTGGTGGGATACGAACTTGAATCAGGCCTCTAATCTCATTGAATGGAGTATAACTGTCTTTAGTGATGAGTCCTGCTTACATCTGAGCTCCGCGAAAAACAACGATGTGGGATACGTCGCAGATACCACTTTCCATCGCGTTCTGACAATTGCTTCGTGACAAACTGCCTATTGGCTTCTGTCTCGGGTCCTTCGGCCGACGTTCATCTAATGGTTTTACTGACGTTTCGCCAGCACGAGTGGCTGGCATTGTCAAAGATTCACCCTCCGGTGCGGTTGTCGTCTTGCTACCGGCGACGGTCGTTCTCTGCAGTACGGAAAGCCAGGATCCGTTTACCTTAAGGCTCTCCTCTTTCTTGTTGAAGCTGTTTTCGTGTTTTTGTATTTTTACAGCTTCTCTGAACAAGCGCGTGTGATAGTATTTCTCTAAAGCCAGAACTTCCGTGTCGGCGAATTTAATTACGTGGTCGGTCTCTCTCAGTGCGTGCTCTGCCACCGCCGATTTCTCCACCTGCCTCCTTTGCCGATGTAAGACACTCTTTGATCTTCATTGTCGTTAAAGAGTGTCTTAGATCGGCATAGGAGAAAAGGGACCCACTTGCAATGTCCTGCCGTCCGCGGTGGCCACGTGGTTCTAGGCGCTGCAGTCCGGAACTGCGCGGCTGCTACGGTCGCAGGTTCGTATCCTGCCTCGGGCATGGATGTGTGTGATGTCCTTAGGTTAGTTAGGTTTAAGTAGTTCTAAGTTCTAGGGGACTGATGACCTCAGGTTTTAAGCCCCATAGTGCTCGAAGCCATTTTTTGCAATGTCGGAAATATACTGTATACCATGCACACGCGGAAATGTTTATGTCGGAATGACTGGACGATCAATCAGCACCATGATCAAGGAACGTAAGCGACATTGCAGGCTGGGGCAGGTGGAGAAATCGGCCGTGGCAGAGCAAGCACTGAGTGAGACCGACCACGTAATTAAATTCGCCGACCCGGAAGTTCTGGCATTAGAGAAGCACTATCACACGAGCTTGTTCAGAGAAGCTGTAGAAATACAGAAACACGCGAACAGCTTCAACAAGAAAGAGGAAAGCCTTAAGGTAAACGGATTATTCCCGTACTGCAGAGAACGACAGTCGCCAGTAGCAAGAGGAGAACTGCACCGGAAATGACCGCGGAGAAGCCCTCGGACGTTGGCGCGCCAGGTACATGAAGTATGCGGCCGCGAGCTCGGCTCCAGTTCTCCACCGGCAATGGAGGGTGAATCTTTGACAATGCCAGCCACTCGTGCTGGCGAAACGTCAGTAAAACCATTAGATGAACGTCGGCCGAAGGACCCGAGACAGAAGCCAATAGGCAGTTTCTCAACAAATGGCCACGAAAGCGTTAAAAATTTTGAATTTCTTCGTGTTTTGTCTTTACCTTTTTCTTAGGGCATGTTGTGGTGTCACCGCCAGACACCACACTAGCTACTTGGTAGCCTTTAAATCGGCCGCGGTCCGGTAGTATACGTCGGACCCGCGTGTCGCCACTATCAGTGATTGCAGACCGAGCGCCGCCACACAGCAGGTCTAGAGAGACTTCCTAGCAATCGCCCCCAGTTGTACAACCGACTTTGCTACCGATGGTTCACTGACAAAATACGCTCTCATTTGCCGAGACGATAGTTTAGCATAGCCTTCAGCTATGTCATTTGCTACGACCTAGCAAGGCGCCATATTCAGTTACTATTGATATTGTGAATCATGTACCGTCAAGAGCGACGTTCATCATTAATGTATTAACGTTAAGTATTCCACCACCTACGGCCGTTTTTCCAAATTCTAATTTCCTTGTCCTGTTCCAGACCTCACGCCAGCCTGCGTGAGCTAAAATGCGTGCATTTCGACCTCCTTTAGTAACACGGTGTTGGCTCTCCTGCCAACCACAACACATGTTATGTGAGCTTCATTGCTGTCCAGGAGCGCTTCAAACTCTGGCACTTCCTTGCGAATGTATCGACTGTTAACTACTAGGATTGTAATACTTCTGCAAGTGTATTTTCGTGTGTGTGTGTGTGGTGGTGGGTGGGGGGGTGGGGGGGGGGAGGCATTCCATTGGATCAGACTCTAACTACACTTCCGTATCTCCTACAACTGTCGTTATCTGGATAAGATGGACAGTCACCTAGTCTAAAAATCACTTTTATGCGCCATAAACACAATAATCCACCTAGGTGGAATCCTCTGATTTTGTAGAGCACTTATGAACCCTTTAAGGGGCACTACAGTACTCTGGCAGGAAGTCGCAGCCTAGCTTGTCAGAGAACCTTTAATGTTTGTGCTACAGTCCTTCTACTCCCCTGAAATCCAGGAGGGCACGATCATTTCTGCGGAGATGCTGCAAATTGTGAGCTCTGAGCCAGGGGGCCAAGATCAGTTCTTGGAACAATGCGGCAAACTGAACGCACAACCAGGGGACAACGTTCAATTCTGGGAACGGAGCAGCAACTTGTGGGCTTCGTTGTATTTCCGTGCGCCAAACTGGCCTTCTCAACCTTCTCTGTCAGTAACTCGAATGATCCAAACGTGACCTCGGAGCCTACAAGACAGGCAGGCGTCGTTCGTCGCAACGGAGCCGCAGTCTGCATTTTATTGCGCTGGGTTCCCCTAGTGGTTGCCGGAATAGCCTCTACATCCTGCTGAATAAGGCTCCCAGGCACACGAACTAGTCACCTGCTGTACCGTCCTGTACCTTGATGGAATTTTATTAAGGCTACCATTTTTCGTCGTATGTTTCAATTGCCGACGATTAACAGACCCTTCACTTTTGTGTTTGCCAGCTCTTGACAAAGCCGGTATCGCAACGTGTGACTCCCACTGGCTCAGTCTCAGGTCAAGCATCTGGAACCTGTTGTTTAGGGGGACACGATGAGTCCTCCCTGGTCTCCGCCTACCCTGTACAAGACTCTTCGATCTACCACTGACACATCACTCGTAGCCAAGTGGACTATTGGTCATCGATCTCGTACGTCGGCATTCACAGAAGAAGACAGTACTTCACATGATACCTTTAGTGACTTTGGCAAACAATTTGCGAGAGCCCTCCCAAAACACACACACTCGCAGCAACTGCCAATCATTTCACAGTAGTCAGGGGCTAATTCCAGCTGCTTCATAACGTCAGGTAACTCATTCCGCGCTGGACAACCGGATTATGGTTGGTACAGTGTTTTATAGGACGGTGGACAAATAACTTTAAACTAAGCCTTCTTATTGTCTTTTAATCTGTTGACTAAAAATATTACTAATTACCTTAAGAATAGAATCAATTAGTTCTCAGATCAATATTTCTATTAAGGAAAAAGAAATAGCTGTTGCAAGCACTACTAGTTTCCTAACTTTTTGAAATAATAGTCACTAACAAACTCGTAAACAGCGAAAACTTAAGTGAAATGTAAACAATGGACACCCCTCCTGAAAGAGCAAACTAGATGCAACACCTTAACTTATTTATAATACGTGCTACAATAATTATTTACTAAGAAATATCTTACGTGTACGTTTATGGTACCTTCTGAAAATTCTCAATAATGTACCGGTACGTTTATTCACATTGATATACCATGAAATTCGGCGTAGCTGGTTTGAGAGCAACCGTAAATCATAAACGATAATTTGTTACGGTAAAGTGTCCACAACTCCAGTAACTTACGAACATTTTCAAAATTATACTTTCGTAAACGTCCTAAAATTCTCAAAAACAAATCTATTTGTCACGTAATTGTCCAATGAAAGCATACAACGAATTATAATGAACGAGGACTGAACTACTCTTCGCAAGAATTTCTGAAGAAGCATAATGTAAGAACACGCGTATGAACAACCACAAGAAACTTCTTTTCTTTTAATGAGGCTACCGGTTTCGGCCTGGTTTAGACCATCTTCAGACCTACCACCATGATGGTAGACGATGGCGTCTACCATCATGGTGGTATGTCTGAAGATGGTCTAAAACATACCACAACCGGAACCTCATGTGCATTTCAAATGCTGTTCTCCAAGAGGAATGTTTTGAAATATTACTGTACGAGTTGAAGCTTACAATTGAGGATAATATTACGTTGGTGAATAAGCTCGTAGAATTTTTGTTTTCTTTGTTTCTATTCCTTGTTTATTTATCACTTGTCATTTTTTATTTGTGGTACACTGTCGCTATTTGAGTTTACATATTGTCTTTTTGTCATTTTGAGATAGGGAGTGAAGCTGTGGACGCTAGAAATTGGAGTGGTAAGTGGAGAAATCGCAACATGTACGTCATATTCTCCTGTTTGAGTTCGTTAGAGTCTTGACAGCGTCGGAGGAAGACAGAAACACTTTCACCACTTATGGTGATAGTGCCATTGGTAGAGCACAGTAAGAAAATGGTTTTCTCGTATTGAGGAGGTTCGTTTTGGCATCAGTGACTCTCCAAGTTCAGGAAGAGAACCGGGGTTTAACGAAGACTGTTTAAACGCGCCGGCCGTGGTGGTCTCGCAGTTCTAGGCGCTCAGTCCGGAACCGCGCGACTGCTACGGTCGCAGGTTCGAATCCTGACTCGGGCATGGATGTGTGTGGTGTCCTTAGGTTAGTTAGGTTTAAGTAGTTCTAAGTTCTAGGGGACTGATGACCATAGATGTTAAGTCCCATAGTGCTCAGAGCCATTTCATTTGTTTAAACGCGTTGATTCACGATGACCCACGTCAGTGTACTCTAGAACTGTCCTATGAACGTTTCTCAATTTTTCTTTGATCTTGCTCTCATTATCAACCGCAACCTCAGAATTATATCCCTGGTGCATTTACCTTTCCTAAAACCAAACTGATCGTCATCTAACATATCCTCTATTGTCTTTTCTATTCTCCTGTATATTACTCTTGTCAGCAACTTGAATGAATCAGTTGTTAAGCTATTTGTGCGATAATTGTCGCACATGGCAGCTCTTGCAGTCTCCGAAATTGTGTGGGTGATATTTTTCCGAAAGTCAGATGGTATGTCGCCAGACTCATACATTCTATACACCAATGTGAATAGAATTGAACAGAATTGCCACTTCCCCCAATGATTTTAGAAATTCTGTTGGAATATTATCAACCTCTTCTGCTTTATTTGATGTTAAGCTCAAATAGTTCAAATTTCTCTAAGCACTATGGGACGTAACATCTGAGGTCATCAGTCCCCTAGATTTAGAACTACTTAAACCTAACGAACCTAAGGACATCACACACATTCATGCCCGAGGCAGGATTCGAACCTGCGACCGTAGGAGTCGTGAGGTTCCGAACTGAAGTACCTAGAACCACTCGGCCACCGCGGCCGGCAGTCATTCTGATTTCTTCATATTTTTCTTGCAGCCGACTCGTCTTAGCTTCCCTGCATATCCCATTTATTTCATTCCTCAGTGACATGTATTTCTGTATTTCTGAATTCCCCCGACACCTTTTTGTATTTCCTTCTTTCACCGATCAGCTGAAGTATTTTCTCTGTTACCGAAGGTTTCTTCACAGTTACCTTCTTTGTACTTACGTTTTTGTTTCCAACTTCTGTGATTGCCCTTTCTTATAGATGTCCATTCCTCTTCAACTGTACTGCCTACTGAGCTATTCCTTATTGCTGTACTTATAGCTTTAGAGAACTTCAAGCATGTCTCGTCATTCCGTACTGAAAAGTATCCCACTTATTTGCGTATTGATTCTTCCTGACTAATCTCTTAAACTGCAGCCTACTCTTCATCATTGGAAAATTGCTCCTGAGTACGCCCTACAATCCTGTGCCGGATTTCGAAATCTGTCTGACCATGATGAAGTCTAATGGAAATCTTATAGTATCACCTGGTGTTTCCCAAGTATGCCTTCTAGTCTTGTGATTCTGGAACTGAGTATTCGCTATTACTACCAGAAATTCATTACAGAACTCGATTAGTCTTTCTCCTTTCTCATTCCTTGTCCCAAGTCCTTATTCTCCTATAACCTTTTCTTGTGCTCCTTCCCCTACAACTACATTCCGTTCCCCTCTGACCATTAGATTTTCATCTCTCTTACTGATCCAGTCCAAGAACAACGGTCAGGAAGACTGTATGAAGTGATGCTGCTCCACGAATTCTGCTTGACTGACAAAAGACAATATACAGGTGTTCGGTTGGGAAGCCATACCGCTCCCACCTTATTCATCTGATCTCGTGATCTCAGTTCTCCACCTTTTCCGCTCTCTATCGAAAAATCACCAAGTCACGTTCTTTCAGCTGAAAATTCCCACCGAACGTGGCTAGAGTAGTCCTTCGCCTCAAAATCAGGCTGCGAGAGGTGCCGGCTCTGCCGACAAAAGGCATGAAGTAGATCGCAGCCTTACTTCGTGAAAAATTGCCCGGCTGTAAGAGAATTATCGCCCTTCGTAATTATATTCAGTGACTGCCTCCTGCTGATGAAGAGGACCCAGAAACCACTTTGGGAGAACACACTCGCAGTG
This sequence comes from Schistocerca serialis cubense, assembly GCF_023864345.2. Classification (NCBI taxonomy): domain Eukaryota; kingdom Metazoa; phylum Arthropoda; class Insecta; order Orthoptera; family Acrididae; genus Schistocerca; species Schistocerca serialis. Next base: position 101,355,790 of record NC_064642.1, on the reverse strand, counting down.
AGGAAAATGACAAACCTTCCTCCTACCAAATGTGCCCAATACACGTAAAATAAAATTAAATATGAAATAATAGCAAAAATGCATCAGTATCACGTAATAGTATGTGACAGTGTCACAAACAATTGACCGATTTGGTCTGAAGACGAAAGTTCATATTTCGTTGGAAGAATGACACTTTGCCACGTGGTATTTCCATACGCCAAACACTCGCTCTTTTTTGCTCTGGGCAATATTAGTCTGAGATTCCCAAAAACACGTTCACCACATTAAACTGTTGTTGCATTTAAGCACCTCGAAAAGTATCACCAGCAAACAGCCATACAGCCGCACTGCTATCCGATACCTGGATCACTGCAACTTGCAGACATAATTATACGTGATACTTGTAGCAACTGTTAGGTTTTTCAGACCTGCTGTTACTCTGCTGTTGAGTGTTTCTCACTCTTACAAGACTTAGTCTTAAGTGGATTCATACGACAAAAAGGACCTACAAAATATTTTGTTGCATTTCTCAATTTGAGTAGGTTTTGATGAAGTGCTACACACTCCGTGCATTCCGCTCAAAAATCAGTTCAAATGGGCCTAAGCTTCGCTGATACGAAATCAGCGTACACTGCGTTGCAGATTGCAAAATTCTTTACGGAATCATCCCCCAGACTTTGGCTAAGCCGTGTCTCTGTAGAATCCATTGTTCTAGGAGTGCTACTCCAGAACGTTCCACGGTAGATCTTTCCTGGACAGTCGGTCACGCGGGTTTGGGTGTCCGAACAACTAAAGTTTTCGAGTTACGTTTTAAACTACCTGCTGAAGTGTTGATAACCGACCTCCGAGACTACGACATGGTTCTCGACCACGTAGATAAGAAATGGGCGCGGTTAAAGTCGTATCCTGTCTAGAAAGGTGTCCGACACATGTGTATCGATCTCCTTAGCCATTTGGTCTCCTACCTAAGCATCGGGAGCTGCAGAGCCATTGTCATGTACGACCACGCACTTCGCACGTGCTCAACATGCGGAACGGAAGGACATCTTAGGTTGGAATGCATACAGCGACGAATCGCACAATTATGCCTTCGGACGTGACGACCTTCCCAACGCGACCACTCTGCCGGTGGCGTATATGGCGCTTAACGCCGACACGATTTCACGGAGCCTGGTGCTTACCTAGCCCAGCCCAGAACAGACGATACAAAGCGACGGTCTGGGCGACGCTAAGGGAATAATAGATAGGGAAGCCGTCACATAGCAGCCTCCGCCACGCAACATCATGACCAGCGTCGCCACCGCGTCAGGACTTGGCGATGATGGTTAGGATGTTTGGTTTGTTTGGCGCTCAACTGCGCGGTTATCAGCTCCCGTACAAATTCCCAAACTTCGCTCCGTCCAATCTCGCCACTTTCATGAATGGTGATGAAATGATGAGGGCAACACAAACACCCAGTCATCTCGAGGCAGGTGAAAATCTCTGACCCTGGCGGGAATCAAACCCGGGGCCCCGTGCTCGGGAAGCGAGAACGCGGCCGCGAGACCACAAGCTGCGGATTGTGTCAGGACTTGGCTTCCTTGTGGTGTCGCAGGAAGGCCTGGCTTGTTGTCGTCGTCTGACGCTGAAGATCATATTCGCAAGCAACTTTTGCCACAATGACGATAGCGGAGGCGTAGGACGGTACCAGGAACCAGTCACATTCTTACGAACGAAGATGATGTCGTCATGCGTGTTGGCGATTCCCATCTCATGATGTCAGCTGACGGTGACAGCGACGGCAATCTTGTACAACGATAATACCTGTCCTCTCTCTAGACGGCGAAAAGAAACACGCGTGGGTGGAGACGACTCGCAGCTGGCATCGTGCAACGGCCCCTTGCATGTGAAGATCGTATGGATACCAGAAACCCACGGCGTGGGGAGACGATGAAGAAGACAGGTCGGCGATCCCACTGGCGACGACACACCAATTACTTACAAGATTGCTCCAGCGGTCGAGTGGAGTGTGGTGACGTCATCCAGGTACTTCACCCACTTCCTCTCCCAGCGATGGTGGATCAGCTTTCACCATCCCAGCGACAAGGCTACAGAGTAGCCACAGTCAACACCAATATGATTCACAGTTTGGTGAAGTCACAACTACTTCGAGACATAATTCGTGCGTCGGATGTCGATGTCGTCCTATTACAAGCGGTGCCCATTGCGACGATTCCAGATACATACAGATACCAAATGCACCATTCTGTACCATTCAGGTTTTTCCTGGCATGGCGATCTGCGTCAGAGAAGGCCTACTGGTTATAGACATTCTCACACTCCTATCGGCGTGGCCGTTACCGTATTCGGAACGCATGTCATCAACCTGCATGCCCCACTGGGCCACCAGCCAACGTCAACGTTCTGTTTTTTACTCCGTAGATATTTCCCATCTATTCCTTGATCTTTCGATCACGTTGGAGATTTTTAACTGTGTATTGCATCCGAAAGACTAACATCCTGGGTACTTACTGTGCCCAGTCCTACGTGCAATGGTTGAAAAACTCCGCTTTATTGACGCATGGGAGAAGGACCATGAGGCACCTCTGACCACATACATTTTTAAAGATACTCTGCAAGAAGAGTAGTTCATGTCTGCGTCTCTGACATCTTCCACTCCAGAGTGCTCGCTGCGCGCCCATCAGCTCCGTACAATCTCCAGTCAGTCGCGTGCAGCCGTGGACATGAAAGCTTAGCACGTCCCTCCTACGCGATCAAATTTGTCGACAGGGCGTCGCACCACTCTACACTGTGGTGGCGGCTCAACAGTTCCAAGCCAGTGGTCATGAGAGTCGAACGCGGAAATGAACCAGCTATGTGGTACTACGACACTAATCTGTTAGTAAACTGTGCGTGAGAACTCGATGAACAATCTCGGTCACCCGAGACGCACAGGGAACTACAAAACATTAAGCCCAAGCTCCTTTCGTTGATGCACAATAGGCTGTAGGTATGGTGGTGAGATCACGCCTCAGCAAACACATTCTATGCTCCATACCGAGTCTGAGCACCACCGTCATCGTCAGCGCCTTATCTCCACTCTCCTCAAGAAAGACAGTAGCAACGTCAGTACATGGTGACGATTTTTTCCACATTTACAGACGACCATCGACAATTTTAGGACGACAGGACCGCGGACAATGCGACATCTGAGCATGTTCTCTAACCGGTGACGCATACTCTCTACGCAACATAGGGAACATGCTTGGTGGTAGCAATCACAACGTGGCAATCACGATGAACAAGGTGACAGACGCTGTCACCAAAGGCGTAACAAACCAATCGCCAGGGCCATGCGGCCTTCTGGTTCAGTATTACTGGGCGTTCCATGACCTGATGGTTAAGTGGTGGACCGACCTGTTCCAGGAGTTTCTCAATCCCAACTTCCCCGTGCCAACAGATTTTGTGGCTGGCATTTTAATTCAGTTACATAAATCGTCAAGTCAGGAGATGACCAACTCTCGCCCGCTTACTCCTCTATTGGCGGCATGCATACGAGAGGTACTGCCCTCGGAGGATTCCCCAGAGCAGCCATGGTGCCAACCTAAAAACTGCCATGAGCGAATGTCAGTATGTCATCGTGTTCGCCAAATCCTGCTTTTCCGTGTAGCACTGTTATCAACATACTTCGGTAGTTCCTTGTATCGGTGGCTATGCCTATGGGTTTCCCTCTGCCAGTCGTCGACACCCTCCGGCACCTGCTTCCCACTGTCACATCAAGTAGCCAAGTCAGCGAACGACAGGTGGTACCAATTTCAATACAACAGTCTATCAGACAGGGCTGCCCTGTCCACTGCGCTTTTCGCGATGGCCCTCGAACCTCTTAATCGAGACCCTCTGCCACACCTTAAAGGACTCACCCTACACCTTCTGTTACCAGGCAAACGCTTACTATCACCTGCTCCTGGTATGTAACGCCTTTGCACGTATCCGACATTATGGAAGAACCTCTGGAAGAATCTTAAACGTGAATGAATCAGCGATTATGAACATCGGGTTTGGCCTCGAAAATGGAGGGACACCGCCGCTGACCACAGTGGACGAACACCATTATCTGGTTATCACATGTACTGGACATACCCATTATATGGCTGCGTACGTCTAACACCTTTTGCTTCAAACGACACATGCCCACTTGTAACACAACTTCCTCCGCAGCCTGAATCTGATTCAGCGACTGGCTTTCATCAGCACCTACGCCGCTGCCAAGCTGATACACATTTCCGAAATCTTCCCTCTGCCAATGGTCACTGGATGGCACTTTCAGGCGGTCAGCGAGAACCATCTTTAAGATACATTAGAACAACGTCACCCTCATCACTTCAATTCATTCATGTGATGCCCTTCTGTCCCGCGTGCACCACGAGAGAGATAGACCTTTACGAGAGTAAGATCAAAAGAAATGTCTCTCGCCGGTGAGAGTATTAAAATCCTCGCAGTTAACTGCCGCAGAATTCAATATATAGGAAATGGATTTGGTGTACTCATCACAGTAGAAAAGGAACTCCGGTCCATTCAGATGAAACTGAAGCCGCTAGGGAGACTGTTTGGGCGACACTTAGTATCAGGAACGGGCGTACAATCGTAATTCGATCCCTCCATCGTCCACTAAATTAATCCTCCGATCTAACCGAAAAATTTAGAGGAAACCTCAGTTCGCTTGTATTTAAGTTCTCCAATCGTACTGTAATCATCGGTGGAGACTTTAATCATCCAACAATCGATTGGAAAAATTACAATTTTCTAGTCGTGGGTGTGATGAAGACATCCTGTGAAACATTAGTAAAAGCCTTCTCTGAAAATTACCTAGAACAAATAGTTTGGAACCCCACTCATGATGGTAATGTATTGGATATAATGACAAACTTCGAGAATGTCCACATGGAAACAGATTTCAGGGATCATGACGCGGTTGTGGCAACAATGATTACCAAAGTACAAAGGGCTACAGAAACAAGCAGAAAGATGCATGCCTTCAGTAAACTAGATAAAAAATTAGTAGTGTAATATCTCAGTGCGAAACTAGAAACTTTCAGCAAAGGGCAGGAGCATTTAGAGGAACTATGGCTCATGTCTAAAAAAAAATAGTTGACCATGCACTGGATAGATAAGTACCCAGCAGAACAGTTCATAATGGGGGGATCCTCCAGGGCATACTTCTAAAGAAACGGAGATTTCTGCGTAATAGGTGGAAAACAAAGCGTAAGACAATAGATAGAGGGATGCTGAATGAAACGCATTTCACTCCCAAGAGAGCAATGCGTGATCCATTCAGTGACTACAGCTGGAGGATGGTGTCAAATGACGTTTCATAGAATCCGAAGACATTCTGGTCGTATGTGAAGGTTGTTAGTGACACCAAAGTTAGTGCCCAGTGTCTAGCGATTGAGACAAGAACTGAAACTGAGGGCAGCAAAGAAAAAGCTCAAATGGTGGACTCTGTTTTTTAATGACCCTTTACAAAGGGAAACCAAGGAGAATTGCCCCAATGGGACGCTGAAAAGATGAATGAAATCAGAATTAGTGTCAAAGGTTTTGAGAAACAGCTGAAATTGTTAAAATGGAACAAGGCTCCAGGGCCCTATGAAATGCCTGTCAGATTCTATATTGAACTTGCGGCTGAGTTAACTCCTGTTATAATTATCAATAGTAGCTCCCTAGAACAAAAGACCGTGCCCACTAATTGGAAGAAAGCACAGGTAGCAAAGCCCTTCTGCAATAAGGGCAGTAGAAGTGATCGACTGACATCGAGTTGTTGCAGAATTTTAGAACATATTCTGTGCTCAAACATAATGAGGTATCTTAAAGAGATATTTCATCCATGCTAGCCAGCAAAGATTCAGAAAACGTCATACATGTGAAACCCATTCTCACTTTCCTCACATGACGTAATCAACGTTTTGGGTCAGAGCAATCAGATAGATGCATTATTTCTTGATTTAATTTACAAAAAGCATTTTACTCAGTATCACACTTACGCTCATTGTCAAAAGTTCGATTATACCTGGTATCAAGCGAACTTCCTGGCTCGATTGATGACCTTTTTGTAGAGAGAACATGTCACGTTGTCTTGGATGGAGAGTGATCGCCAGATTCGGAAGTAACAGTGGATGTTCCCCTTGAGAAGTGTATTCTAAAACTTTCTGTTCATTGTCAATAAAGTTTTTATGGGTTTGTGACCGCATTATCAATATGTAAGACTCCCAACGTTTTGGTCACTGTGACCTTTATACTTGCTCTACATATTGCCTGTTAATGACCTCTCTGACAATATTAACCGTAACCACAGATTTTTGCAGATGATGTAGTTATCTATAACTAAGTACTGCCTAAAAAAGCTGCATAAATGTACAGTCAGATCTTGGTAAGATATCAAAGTGTTGAGGAGGTTGGCAACTTGATTTCAATGCTCAGAAACGTGAAACTGTGCAGTTCACAAAAAGAAGAAAACAATAGTGTCCTATGAGTGTATTATCAATGAGTAACAGTTGGAATCGGCCAGTTCACACAAATACCTGTGTGTAATAATTTTTAATTACATGAAATGAACACATAGGCTTAGTTTTACGTAAAGCAGGTGGTAGAAATCGGTTTATTCGTAGAATACTGCGGAAGTGCAGTAAGTCAACAAGGGAGACGGCTTAAAATCACTGCCGGCCGGAGTGGCCGAGCGGTTCTAGGCACTACAGTCTGGAACCGCGCTACCGCTACGGTCGCAGGTTCGAATCCTGCCTCGGGCATGCGTGTGTGTGATGCCCTTAGGTTAGTTAGGTTTAAACAGTTCTAAGTTCTAGGGCACTGATGACCTCACAATTTAAGTCCCATAGTGTTCAGAGCCATTTGAAGCATTTTTTTAAAGCACTCTTGCGACACATTCTACAATATTGCTTAAGTGTCTAGCACCCGTACGAAAAACTACTGAAAGGGGATACAGAACGTAAACAGAGAAGGGCAGCATGGTTTGTTTAATGGGAGAGTCTCACAGAGATACTGAAGGAACTGAACTGCACGTTCAGACAGGCGTAAACTATCCCGAGAAAGTCCAGTAACAAAGTTTCAAGAACCGGCTTTAAATGATTACGAATATACTGCAACCCCTACGTATCGCTCACATAGGGATCATGAAGATAAAGATTAGAATAATTGCTGCAATACACAATCACTCTTCCCGCACTTCAAACGTGAATGGAACGGGAAGAAATCTTAATAACTGGTACTATGGTCAGTACTCTCTGCCATGCACTTTGCGATGATTTGCACCTTATGAACGTATACTGCAAGTTTTCGTAACGCATACCCCTCAATAGGTTGGAGAATCTCCTCTCAGGTAGGACAACGGCGTGGAATAAGATCCATGTGCCCTCTGTTACAACCGGCACACAAGTCTAGTAGTACCCCTTCATCCTATGGGGCTGATCGGCTCACAGTTACGTACTCACTGTCACAGCGAGGATACCGATGAGCGATGACTCACACGTCCGCTACGGGACCATGTCTAGCAGTTCGCAACCACCAATTGTCAACCACAATCCTTCTTTTTCCGGAGGACACTCATTTCCCACTCAGTAACTGCCACCCACTGACATGGTAATTTATCACCCTCCCTAAACCACTCTCCCCGTCCCCACTTATTCATCGGGAGTACCATTCGACATTCCTGACGCCACAAATACCATTTTCGGAACAGTATGTTGTACCAGCCGGCCGACACGCTCGAAGAAATCCGTGCTACGCCTCGCAGCATACCTTCGCCTGTTTTCTCCATTATATCTCCTTTCTCGTTTCTGTTTCTTCTCATACTTCCACTGTTTGCTGGCCGTGAGCCATTAGGAAGCCTACTCTTACTTAGCGCAGCGAGACAAAAATTTAAAATAAAAAACTAAAGAATTAATAAAAATAAAAAATTAATAGAATTGGTCGCTTCAGTACTTGCTTAATATGACATAGCATTCGCCATGGGTGGTGGGGATGTCGTGGTTAGGCCTCTGGTGTGAACACTGCCCACCGACTGACAATAGTTGTGCCACTACCTTATCACAAAACAAAATAAAATTAAAAAAGTCAATGGAGCACTTTCCAGCGAAATCCGCGGGTTTAGAGTTCGAGTCTCGGTCCGCCACACAATTCTATCTGACAGAAAGCTTCGCAATGGATTTTGTTTCATCTATTCTCGCCTACTTGGGAATATATTAACAAATTGTTCACAAAACAGAATCGTACAAACATACCGGCATTTGATTATCGGACAGACTCTTACATGGACGGCATAGAGAAACAACTGAAAGAAAAAAATGGCTGAAATGACTCTGAGCACTATAGCACTTAACATCTGAGGTCATCAGTCCCCGAGAACGTAGAACTTCTTAAACCTAAGCAAGCTAAGGACATCACACACATCCATACCCGAGGCAGGATTCGAACCTGTGACCGTAACGGTCGCGCGTTTGCAGGCTGAAGCGCCTAGAACCGCTCGGCCACAGCGGCCGGACAACTGAAAGATTTGATAGTAAAGAAATCGCCAGGTCCTGATGGAATCCCAGTTCGATTTTACAAAGAGTACTCTAGCTTGCATTTATCTCGTATCTCTCGCCCAGCACAAAGTCCCAAGCGACTGGGAAAATGCGCAGGTGACTCCAGTATATAAGAAGGGGAAAAGAGCAGATCCGCAAAATTACAAACCAATATCTTCAACATCTCAATGCTGCGGAATCCTTGAACATATTCGCAGTTCGAATATAATAAATGTTCTTAGTTGTGAGAAATTTATGTCCACGAAGGCTAGGTTTCAGAAAGCATCGCTCGTGCGAAACTCAGCTTGCTCTTTTCTCATATGGTATACTGCGAACTGTGGATGAAGGCCAACCGGCTGGTTACATATTTCTAGATTTCCGGAAAGCATTTGACACAGTGCCCCATTGCAGGCTGTTAACGAAGGTACAATCATATGGAATAAGTTCACAGATATGTGAGTTGCTTGAAGACTTATTAAATAATAGATGCCTGAATATTGTACTCGATGACGGGTGTTTATTGGAGAGAAGGGTACTGTCAGGATTGCCTCAGGGAAGTGTGGTAGGACCATTGTTGTTCTCCACATAAATAAATGATTTGGTGGACAGGGTGGGCAGCAATCTGCAGTTGTTTGCTGCTAATGCCGTGGTGCACGGTAAGGTGTCGAAGTTAAGTGACTCTGGCAAGATGCAAGACGACTTAGACAAAATTTCCAGTTGGTTTGATAAATTACAGCTGGCAATAAATGTGGAAAAATCTAATGCGGATGAGAAGGAACATCAAACCTGCAATATTCAGATTCTGTATTACTAGTGACCTGCTGACACATTCAAGTTGTTTAAATATCTGGGAATAACGTTGCAGGACTATATGAAATGGAGCGAGAATTTGAGAACTGTGGTAGGGAAGGCGAATGGCCGTCTTCGGTTTGCTGGGAGAATTTTAGGAAAGAGTGGTTCACCTGTAAAGGAGACCGCATATGGGGCGTTGGTGCGACCTATTCTTGAGTACTGATCGAGTGTTTGGGATCTGGACAATGTCCGATTGACGGAAGACATAGAAGTAATTCAGAGGCGGGCTGCTAGATTTGTAATCGGTAGGTTCGAACAACACGTAAGTGTTACGGAGACACTTCAGGACCTCAAATAGGAATCCCTGAAGGAAACACTACTGAGGAAATGCAGAGGACCGCTGTTTCAAGCTGAATGCCAAACGATCCTACTACCGCCAGGACATACGGCGTACCATGAAGATAAGACACAAGAAACTAGGGCTCATATGAGTAGATCACGTAACTAATGAGCAGGTACTCAACAGAATTTGGGGGAAGAGGAATTTGTGGCACAATTTGACTAGAAGAAGGGATCAGTTGGTTGGACACGTCCTTAGGCATCGCGGATCTTCAATTTAGTATTGGAGGGAAGCGCGGAGGGTAAAAATCGCGGATGGTCACCGAGGCACGAATAGACTAAACAGATTCAGAAGGATGCTGGTTGCAATAGTTTCTCGGAGGTGAAGAAGCTTTCACGGGATAGAGTAGCATGGAGAGTTGCATCAAACCAGTCTCTGGACTGAAGACCACAACAACAACAGGGTTTATAGAAAGTCATTTTTCCCTCTCTGTATGTGCGAGCGGAGTAGGATAGGACATGACAGATAGTGATACAGCATATCCTGCGCCACGCACCGTACGGTGGCTTGCGGAGTATCTATGTAGTTATAGATGTGGATCGGAAGGGCTAAGGTGGCACGGTTGCTTTAGTTGTCTTACAGCCAAAGACAACTTCGAAAAATCTTGTTGCGATATCTTATCCCGTTGGGGAAGTCCGATTAGTTGTGTCATTGTGCTATAACCTTTCTGTTGTTTAGCTTTTTTTGTAGCGTTTCCGTCACTGCACTCTCTACCTCAGCCAGTTTGTCGTAGTTATTGGGTTAAAAGCCCGTTATGTTGCGCTACCGTTTCAAAACTTTTCGTATCTTCTAGTGTTATACGAAGCAAATTGCCGTTAACTATAAAGTGAAACTAACTGATGTTCTCAAATACGTTGAATTCTCACAATACAAAACAATGCAGTTAGGTGACGATAACATACGTCGTCAATCTCACTAATTTTCAGTTTCTGAATTTGAGGCCATGACCCGTATAAAACTGTTCTACACAGACTGAGTGGTTGTAGAGATCGACAGGTTTTCGTTTAATTATCTAGAGTTCCTGAGAAAGAAAAATCCGTTGTTCCTTAACCTTTAATACCGTAGACTCGGGAAGAATATATCCTCACGGCTGTGCACACGTACCTCCGGCTTTTAATGATGCGCTGTTCTGCATAGTGGGTTGTCTCACGTCTCGGTGAGTGGCTTCCACGCTGCACTGCAACCGACCGTGAATCATTCATTCTCATTTGCACATAGGTTCCACGATCGCCCTGTTACCGGTATAAACGTCAGTCGCGGTGCTTCTGTCAATGGCAACACTGCAGCTGAAGATCAGTGGTTCCCGTTTGAAACGAGCAGTCAGAACTCCCTCTTCTCCACTGAACGTGGTATGCCAGTAGGCGTGGGGATGGTGCCGTGGCTCATTCAGTTGTCGGCCCCGCTGGGCTATCCTCTGACCGTTCATGGTTCAATGGCTCAGCGGGATGTCTTCTGGTCACCACATGAGGCCGCTCTGACTCACGCTCGTTCAAAATGGCTCTGAGCACTATGGGACTTAACATCTGTGGTCATCAGTCCCCTAGAACTTAGAACTACTTAAACCTAACCAACCTAAGGACTGCACACAACACCCAGTCATCACGAGGCAGAGAATGACTCACGCTCGTCTGCTATGCAGGAAGACAGGAGTTCTCGACTCACCAACTGCTTCGTTTACTTCTCCTGGCTATTCTTGACACAAAAAGTCCTAATAATACATACATGAACATACAAAAATAATTCCCTACGAAGTCCTAATTATAGTACAAAATTTTAATTAATTTGGCTGGAAAAGGCGTATAAACATCATAATACCTAAAATATTGGTTCAGCAAGTAGCACTACATGCGTCATTTATTGCAGACAGTTGTTAGAAGTACAATCAGTCACTCAAATTCCTTTCATTGGTCGCAAGTCAAAGCAATGGGTTTCTATCTGCTATCCTATACTATAAGATGCAAGAACAATTCTTATCTTGGCCGAATTGTCATTCCATGTGCCCAACTACATATCATACCTTCAAATCATGCCGCCATATTTCATTAACTACTTTGTGGCGCACTCTGGCACTATTTGTTCTATAAAAAACTCACCTGTGGGTCGTAAGAAAAATAAAATCAGCTGTATATAAATTGTTCCCTTCCTCAGGAATTTTACTCCTATCTCATTGATCTGAACTTATATCGTCATCTCTCTGTCATTTCCTGCTCAGAAGATTTTGGTTTCTCATTTTTGGTCTAATCTTCTGTTAGTACTTTTCTTTCATTTTGGCCATTCCATTTCTTCGTGTTTCCTGTAATTCAGAAACCTCATAGCACATAAACATAATCTACCACTGAAAGGAACTATCAAATAAACACCTAATTTATGTGCCAGTATTTCACACATAATAAAACTATATATACATCTTACGCACTAACCTAATTTGGGCTTAGCCTCTGCTTACATGTTTACATTCAATGCCCAAGAATAAAACTTCCTCTGGCTCACTTTCTTTACCATATCGCTCCACCCACGCAAGTTTACTCTTATGGATAGTATCAACTCACACACACTAAAACATTGGGTGATGGAATGGTTGCTACAATTTCTATTGTAATTCTATTTTTACAACTGTCACTGAAAGAGACTTAAAACATATTGCATAAGGGCACGTGCGGTTCTTGTTACTACACAAATAGACCTCATTCACTGCATTACTGAGACTAAGCAAGCAACTTACATGAAACACTGAATAAACACGTCTTCAATAAGTGCTTTCAGTTTCTCGTATGTTTACTCAACTAACTTTCCAAACCGCATTTTGTTTCCCTGCCATAGGTTCTTTATTTGGGAGAATGGTATTGGCATACCCAGATTTGTAATCAAGTAAACCGTCATATTTCTACCTCCACAATGGTCACAACACTTAGCTTCACATGTTATCTAGAGTCCTTCAAAAAACACGTTATGCCGTTGGCTCTATCTGAAAATCAAATCTCATTAACATCGCCTCACTTACAGGTGCTAACAAATCAACGTCAACCTGAGGTTTATGCGGTATGCTGGCTTTCTCCATCTTCCTGAGGCTACAGTTTCCATCCTAATTTCCTCAGACTACAGCAGTATTTCATACACCACAGATTAACTTACAAAATCCTCAATAATGGCCACATTTCTCCCATTTCAGGCCGTTAAAACTAATCATTCACAACAAAATTTGCCTACGTAGACCCAGTCCTCTCAGTTAAGGCACTAGCAGCCTTCAATCCTAACTCACAATGAAATCCTCAATAATTATCATGATCCTCTTCTTGCAAGCACGCAAGAGTATTCATAAATCATCACTTATAAAGACACAGACCTCTCAATTCAGGCACTGGCGTCCATCATCCCTAACCAACAATGATTCCGTATAGTTCCTTTTAATTACCACCCGACCATGCCCACCAACCACGATTCGAAGAACCGTCTCACAACAACCTCGACATGAATAGAAATCAACAAACAGAAAGAAAAAGATGGCTAGAACATCATCATTGAGACTAGTTTCGAAAGCAAGTTACTTAATTCATGAAAGTTCCCGTGCTTCTTGTAAAAACGTTTTGCGTAACTAAGGCCAGCGAGGGCATAGCTTTCTAGTCAACTGACAGATGGTCAACTCTCAGCTGGCGTCAGCAATCTGTCATGGGCATAACACATAGCTAGCTATAATCCTGTCTTCTTGTGACTGGTGCCCCCCTGTCGGACGGAGGCATGACCCCACAATTAACTGCAAAACGTCATCCAACACACATTTCTCTGACTCAAACCACGTCAGACTACAACAGGTTTTGAAAATAACTATAAGCCCACTTGTCAAGAGTCCTACTTACATGGCGTGAGAGTGCTCCATTGTCTGAAGGACCCAAGAGTCCTCTCTGCCCTCAAAGGCACAGGAGTGAAGCGAGAATTCATTGTTGACAACATTATATCCAATGGAAAAGGTACTACTATTTCTATATATTATGGCTTGTTTATTCGTTGCGCTGTTGAGTATTGAATTACCTGTGTACATTATAGTAAAAGGAGCTAACTACTAGGCGGTCTAATCGCAATTACCTTTGCTCTGTTCATGCTCACACTGAAGTTGCTGGTGGGAACGGATCTTAAATCACTTGTAACCACATTCGGCAGATGTTTCGCTCAAAGTGCAAGTAGTAAGCTGTACGCCAGCATCTTTCTATATCATCTTTACTGATTTACTTATTTTCAATCCTTAAAGGCAAGTGGAAAAAGACAATGAACAATTTACAAAAGGGAAAGCATGTGACAAGGATCTGACAGATATCTCTCATCCTTCTGGACTCACTACCTCACTCACTATGGTATGCTGTCACAAAAGTACTTGTAGCGCCGACTTCTGAGCCTCCAGAAATTCCAAAGTTCATTGTAGAAGACATCATTCTGGGACATGGAGCACACTGTGTGATGATCTCCGAACGTAGAAACATTTCCGGTCGAGACGAGTGTGAGCGACAGTTTTACGTTGCGACATCAGCCTCAGGACGACAACTGCCTCCCATCAACAGACGAATGACTTAACACAATGCTTTAATAAGACGTAGGCCAATACTCTGTCAATTTGCGTTGATTTCAAACAGGAAGATTCTTACACAATACTGGCATTCATGACTATTACTGAACTAGGGTCATGAGGTCGAAACGGCAATGGATACACTGTTCCCGTTTCAAGTGGATGATAAGCAGAGGAGATTATAGGCATCTGGGCAGCATACGCATCCTGAACGCACAAGAGAAAGACCGAGAGCCCTATAACGCCCATCACCGGCAAGTGATGTACAGCCTAGGAAACTTGGTATGGATGTTGATGCCTGTGCGGAAAGTTAGCAACTGTAAAGGTTACCAAAGCGCTGCTCTGGACCGTATGGTATCCTTCTTCGTTTGTCGGACGTCACATATGAATTCAAAGACTGTGATCTTTCTTAAGCAAGACAAAAGTGCAGAGCTGTCGTCCATGTACTCCTTGTGAAAACCTACTACAGACCAGAGACAGAGGTCGATCTGGGAAGGTTTCAGGAAACTGAAGAACGACTCGAAGGTTGCAAAGCTTCGATGGGAGGGGATACTTTCGATGCTCCTCTTAGAGCAGAGAACAGCAGCTGGACCAGGACGTCAGGCTGTGCCAGCGCCGCTATACAGAGATCCACTGATAAGATCTGTGCTGTACTAGGGTCGCTGTTTCTCCAAAAAGGAGATAGGTAGGCGCTTTCTGTCGCAAGGGGTGTGGCGTAGTGGTCAGTGGTTGGCTGAAAGGTACATACAGAGGATAAATGAATTCAAGTTTTGTAAGAAAATATTATATTGAACCAGAGATAGTCAAATGTAGTATCGATTGTGTAATAGCGTCGCTACTCAACAGCGATCGCTGATTCAAGGTGTTATGGGCAGGGATGGGCTATGATCGCGGTCGACAAACGCGCGACGCGAAGGCCATTTCTCGAGAGTTTCTCGGGTACGCTCGAGAAGGTGACAGTGCTGCGCTCTCTGAGAAATTGCGCAAACCTTTATTACACGAAGCACTGAGAGGCAGCGGTCGTACTCGTCGTACATACGTGCTCGGAAAACTTTGAAGTTCTATGATTGATATCAACTGTATTACCGTTATTACTACCTAAGGACAATATTATGGAAATGGAAGAGGATGTAGATGATGATGAAATGGGAGATACAATACTGCGTGAAGAGTTTGACAGAGCACTGAAAGACCTGAGCCGAAACAAGGCCCCGGGAGTAGACAACATTTCATTAGAACTACTGACAGCCTTGGGAGAGCCAGTCCTGACGAAACTGTACCATCTGGTGAGCAAGATGTATGAAACAGGCGAAATACCCTCAGACTTCAAGAAGAATATAATAATTCCAATCCCAAAGAAAGCAGGTGTTGACAAATGTGAAAATTACCGGACTATCAGTTTAATAAGTCACGGCTGCAAAATATTAACACGGATTCTTTACAGACGAATGGAAAAACTAGAAGAAGACGACCTCGGGGAAGTTCAGTTTGGATTCCGTAGAAATGTTGGAGCACGTGAGGCAATATTGACCCTACGACTTATCTTAGAAGCTAGATTAAGAAAAGGCAAACCTACGTTTCTAGCATTTGTAGACTTGGAGAAAGCTTTTGACAATGTTGACTGGAACACGCTCTTTCAAATTCTGAGGGTGGCAGTGGTAAAATACAGGGAGCGAAAGGCTATTTACAATTTGTACAGAAACCAGATTGCAGTTATAAGAGTCGAGGGGCATGAAAGGGAAGCAGTGGTGGGTAAGGGAGTGAGACAGAGTTGCAGCTTATCCCAGATGTTATTCAATCTGTATACTGAGCAAGCAGTAATAGAAACAAAAGGAAAATTCGGAGTAGGTATTAAAATCCATGGAGAAGAAATAAAAACTTTGAGGTTCGCCGATGACATTGTAATTGTCAGAGATAGCAAAGGACTTGGAAGAGCAGTTGAATGGAAAGGATAGTGTCTTGAAAGGAGGGTATAAGATGAACATCAACAAAAGCAAAACGAGGATAATGGAATGTAGTCGAATTAAGTCGGGTGATGCTGAGGGAATTAGATTAGGAAATGAAATACTTAAAGTAGTGAAGGAATTTTCCTATTTGGGGAGCAAAATAACTGATGATGGTCGAAGTAGAGAGGATATAAAATGTAGACTGGCAATGGCAAGGAAAGCGTTTCTGAAGAATAGAAATTTGTTAACATCGGGTATAGATTTAAGTGTCAGGAAGTCGTTTCTGAAAGTATTTGTATGGAGTGTAGCCATCTATGGAAGTGAAACATGGGGGGCAAATAGTTTGGACAAGAAGAGAGTAGAAGCTTTTGAAATGTGGTGCTACAGATGAATGCTGAAGATTAGATGGGTAGATCACATAACTAATGAGGAGGTATTGAATAGGATTGGGAGAAGAGAAGTTTGTGGCACAACTTGACTAGAAGAAGGGATCGGTTGGCAGGACATGTGTTGAGGCATCAAGGGATCACCAATTTAATATTGGAGGGCAGTGTGGAGGGAAAAAATCGTAGAGGGAGACCAAGAGATGAATACACTAAGCAAATTCCGAAGGATGTAGGTTGCAGTAGGTACTGGGAGATGAAGAGGCTTGCACAGGATAGAGTAGCATGGAAAGCTGCATCAAACCAGTCTCAGGACTGAAGACCACAACAACAACCGTTGTTAATGTGTACTGAAGTATTAGTATGTGTCTCATAAGACAAAAAGCATAGAATTGTTGTTTAAAAGAAAGCACACAATTCGCATAAAACAGAAGCTTTATTCTTACAAAATAAATTACCTCGTACGTTCTGCATGTATGCATGCATGCTTAAACGTAAAAGTGCTATACCATTTTTTCATATACAGAAACTGCGTACATGCGTGTTAGTTACTGAAGAAAGAAAGAAAACAAAAGTTGTTCAGCAGAAGGCATTTTTACATCCATTGCTACACTGCCGTCGATTTTTGTTTAGAAACATGATTTTATTAACCAATTGGCCTTTTAGTCTGCTTATTTGTTTGTTTGTAAGTAGTCCTGTTTTAGAAAATATTCTTTCACTGGGAACAGAAGATGCAGGTATTGCAAGATATTTTTTTGCCACGACAGCTAGACCTGGGTAACTGTTTTCAGTCTTTTTCCTGTAGTGTAAAGAATTATCCGTTCGTTGTAGGTACGGTTCTTCCAAATATCGTTGTACCTCCAGGTTTATGCTATCACAACCACTTTTCGTTAGATTTTTATTGGAAACCTCTTCATCGAAAGAAGCCCATAAGGAACTATTGGCGTTTTGTACGAAATGGTACTCGTGGCTAGTGTCGTTAGCAGCCGAATGAGTAGATCGTACGGCCTCTACCACGTTTGTGCACTCTGCCATTAGGCTTGCAACGGCATGTTTTGAATGAATGGGATTCGTAAATGGTAACGTTTTGAATCTTGGGTCGAGAACTGTGGCAACGGCATGTACTTTGTTTGTTTCCATTAATCGTAGCCGAGCTATTAGTGAGTTGTGCAGATGTTGCTGTAGCTCTTGCGCTGTCGTGGTAGCCCACTTCCCATTGCATACGGTTAGGATTAGCTGTCTGATTATTGGAATAGCTTTTGAAACAGAGGTATAGTTTCCAGTTGAGATTTCACTTGCTACCATTTCAAATGGCTCCAGTACACATAAACATTCACTCAAAATTCACCACTCGTCAGCTGTGAGGTTCTCTACACCTGAATACAAAGATGATAAATAGGCTGCAATGCATTCCTTTCGCTCCACTGGACGTTGTGGCATATAAAACGTACTGTTCCATCGGGTTTCGGTTTCCTGAATCAATTTATAAACAGGTTTTTTCATTAGATCCTGGACCTCATGGAGGTTTTCATTAGCATTGCAACTTGTTTTAAAATTGCTAACAATTTTTCTGGTCTTTTCCCGCATTATGCAGAGCTCACTGTTGCTGTTCAAAGATCTTTTCACAACTAAATTGATGATGTGTGCTAAACAGGGCACATGTTTCCAGAATGAGATTTTCACTCTGCAGCGGAGTGTGCGCTGATATGAAACTTCCTGGCAGATTAAAACTGTGTGCCCGACCGAGACTCGAACTCGGGACCTTTGCCTTTCGCGGGCAAGTGCTCTACCAACTGAGCTACCGAAGCACGACTCACGTCCGGTACTCACAGCTTTACTTCTGGAAACATCCCCCAGTCTGTGGCTAAGCCATGTCTCCGCAATATCCTTTCTTTCAGGAGTGCTAGTTCTGCAAGGTTCGCAGGAGAGCTTCTGTAAAGTTTGGAAGGTAGGAGACGAGGTACTGGCAGAAGTAAAGCTGTGAGTACCGGACGTGAGTCGTGCTTCGGTAGCTCAGTTGGTAGAGCACTTGCCCGCGAAAGGCAAAGGTCCCGAGTTCGAGTCTCGGTCGGGCACACAGTTTTAATCTGCCAGGAAGTTTCATATCAGCGCACACTCCGCTGCAGAGTGAAAATCTCATTCTGGAAACATCCCCCAGGCTGTGGCTAAGCCATGTCTCCGCAATATCCTTTCTTTCAGGAGTGCTAGTTCTGCAAGGTTCGCAGGAGAGCTTCTGTAAAGTTTGGAAGGTAGGAGACGAGGTACTGGCAGAAGTAAAGCTGTGAGTACCGGACGTGAGTCGTGCTTCGGTAGCTCAGTTGGTAGAGCACTTGCCCGCGAAAGGCAAAGGTCCCGAGTTCGTGTCTCGGTCGGGCACACAGTTTTAATCTGCCAGGAAGTTTCATATCAGCGCACACTCCGCTGCAGAGTGAAAA
This sequence comes from Schistocerca serialis cubense, assembly GCF_023864345.2. Lineage (NCBI taxonomy): Eukaryota > Metazoa > Arthropoda > Insecta > Orthoptera > Acrididae > Schistocerca > Schistocerca serialis. The sequence goes on along the minus strand of NC_064642.1, from coordinate 101,336,748 downwards.
TCTCATTCTGGAAACATCCCCCAGGCTGTGGCTAAGCCATGTCTCCGCAATATCCTTTCTTTCAGGAGTGCTAGTTCTGCAAGGTTCGCAGGAGAGCTTCTGTAAAGTTTGGAAGGTAGGAGACGAGGTACTGGCAGAAGTAAAGCTGTGAGTACCGGACGTGAGTCGTGCTTCGGTAGCTCAGTTGGTAGAGCACTTGCCCGCGAAAGGCAAAGGTCCCGAGTTCGAGTCTCGGTCGGGCACACAGTTTTAATCTGCCAGGAAGTTTCAGGGCACATGTTGCATATCTATGTTGCCACTGTGAATAAGGTGTACGGCTGCCGTCATATCACTGGCGTTGTCAGTCGTGATGCTTTCAACTTTGTTTTCAGTGTTCCATTTTTAAATCACGTTATCTAACGCCTCACTAATATTTAGCGCTGTATGCTTTTCCGGGTAACGGAATGTCTCGAGAGCTAAAGCTTTCAGGCACCAATTAGTGTTAATGAAATGACCAGTTACAGCAATATATGCCTCACTATTGAGTGAGGTTCAAATATCTGTCAGAGGAGTCTTCCACGGTCACGTTTGCAGCCTCTTTCTGTTTATGGTAATCCTCCTCAATCATAAGGCGAACCTTTTTTCGATTTGGTATCGAGTATTGTGAAACAAAACGTCGAAAACCAGTGTCCTCGGCGATTGAAAGCGGTTGAAAATCGTCTGTTATCATGGCCACTAGTGCTTCATCTATCTGTTGTTGCCGTTTACTTCCCTCTATGAAGTGAAACGTAGGATTTAGATCAGTGCTCCTGCGAGGGGACACGTTCTGCTCGACAATTAGTCCAATAAAATTACATATCGTATTGTGCAAAAGCTAGGATAGTATAGGTTTGATTTTGGGGTATGTTGTATGTTGTCGGAGAACGATTAAAAAATCAATGTTTTTTAAGCGCGTCGAACCGCTTCTGAACTATCCGAACTTTTGCACGGAATTAACCTTTTGTACCATACGTACCTGGATATTTTGTCTGTTTCGCACTATTGGAAGAATGAGCCTGTGTATCCGCGGACGTCGCTGTTTTATTGCTCAATAAATTGTGCAGTTTACGATGTCTAATCATGCCCGTTGTGTTTTTTGATACACTACGGAGATTTTTATGACAAATGTTGCAAGCCACGTTATCTCCATCCACCGTAAAGCATTGCCAGCACCGTGACAGCTACATCTACATCTACATTGATACTCCGCAAGCCACACAACGGTGTGTGGCGGAGGCCACTTTACGTGCCACTGTCATTACCTCCCTTTCCTGTTCCAGTCGCGTATGGTTCGCGGGAAGAACGACTGTCTGAAAGCCTCCGTGCGCGCTCTAATCTCTCTAATTTTACATTCGTGATCTCCTCGGGAGGTATAAGTAGGGGGAAGCAATATATTCGATACCTCATCCAGAAACGCACCCTTTCGAAACCTGGCGAGCAAGCTACACCGCGATGCAGAACGCCTCTCTTGCTGAGTCTGCCACTTGAGTTTATTAAACATCTCCGTAACGCTATCACGGTTACCAAATAACCCTGTGACGAAACGCGCCGCTCTTCTTTGGATCTTCTCTATCTCCTCCGTCAGACCGATCTGGTACGGATCCCACACTGATGAGCAATACTCAAGTATAGGTCGAACGAGTGTTTTGTAAGCCACCTCCTTTGTTGATGGACTACATTTTCTAAGCACTCTCCCAATGAATCTCAACCTGGTACCCGCCTTACCAACAATTAATTTTATATGATCATTCCACTTCAAATCGTTCCGCACGCATACTCCCAGATATTTTACAGAAGTAACTGCTACCAGTGTTTGTTCCGCTATCATATAATCATACAATAAAGGATCCTTCTTTCTATGTATTCGCAATACATTACATTTGTCTATGTTAAGGGTCAGTTGCCACTCCCTGCACCAAGTGCCTATCCGCTGCAGATCTTCCTGCATTTGGCTACAATTTTCTAATGATGCAACTTCTCTGTATACTACAGCATCATCCGCGAAAAGCCGCATGGAACTTCCGACACTATCTACTAAGTCATATATATATATTGTGAAAAGCAATGGTCCCATAACACTCCCCTGTGGCACGCCAGAGATTACTTTAACGTCTGTAGACGTCTCTCCGTTGATAACAACATGCTGTGTTCTGTTTGCTAAAAACTCTTCAATCCAGCCACACAGTTGGTCTGATATTCCGTAGGCTCTTACTTTGTTTATCAGGCGACAGTGCGGAACTGTATCGAACGCCTTCCGGAAGTCAAGAAAAATAGCATCTACCTGGGAGCCTGTGTCTAATATTTTCTGTGTCTCATGAACAAATAAGGCGAGTTGGGTCTCACACGATCGCTGATTCCTACATAGTAGATTCTGGGTTTCCAGAAATGACATGATACGCGAGCAAAAAACATGTTCTAAAATTCTACAAGAGATCGATGTAAGAGATATAGGTCTATAGTTTTGCGCAGCTGCTCGACGACCCTTCTTGAAGACTGGGACTATCTGCGCTCTTTTCCAATCATTTGGAACCCTCCGTTTATCTAGAGACTTGCGGTACACGCCTGTTAGAAGGGGGGCAAGTTCTTTCGCGTACTCTGTGTAGAATCGAATTGGTATCCCGTCAGGTCCAGTGGAGTTTCCTCTATTGAGTGATTCCAGTTGCTTTTCTATTCCTTGGACACTTATTTCGATGTCAGCCATTTTTTCGTTTGTGCGAGGATTTAGAGCAGGAACTGCAGTGCGGTCTTCCTCTGTGAAACAGCTTTGGAAAAAGGTGTTTAGTATTTCAGCTTTACGCGAGTCATCCTCTGTTTCAATGCCATCATCATCCCGTAGTGTCTGGATATGCTGTTTCGAGCCACTTACTGATTTAACGTAAGACCAGAACTTCCTAGGATTTTCTGTCAAGTCGGTACATAGAATTTTACTTTCGAATTCAATGAACGCTTCACGCATAGCCCTCCTTACGCTAACTTTGACATCGTTTAGCTTCTGCTTGTCTGAGAGGTTTTGGCTGCGTTTAAACTTGGAGTGGAACTCTCTTTGCTTTCGCAGTAGTTTCCTAACTTTGTTGTTGTACCACGGTGGGTTTTTCCCGTCTCTCACAGTTTTACTCGGCACGTACCTGTCTAAAACGCATTTTACAATTGCCTTGAACTTTTTCCATAAACACTCAACATTGTCAGTGTCGGAACAGAAATTTTCGTTTTGATCTGTTAGGTAGTCTGAAATCTGCCTTCTATTACTCTTGCTAAACAGATAAACCTTCCTCCCTTTTTTTATATTCCTATTAACTTCCATATTCAGGGATGCTGCAACGGCCTTATGATCACTGATTCCCTGTTCTGTACTTAAAGAGTCGAAAAGTTCGGGTCTGTTTGTTATCAGTAGGTCCAAGATGTTATTTCCACGAGTCGGTTCTCTGTTTAATTGCTCGAGGTAATTTTCGGATAGTGCACTCAGTATAATGTCACTCGATGTTCTGTCCCTACCACCCGTCCTAAACATCTGAGTGTCCCAGTCTATATCTGGTAAATTGAAATCTCCACCTAAGACTATAACATGCTGAGAAAATTTATGTGAAATGTATTCCAAATTTTCTCTCAGTTGTTCTGCCACTAATGCTGCTGAGTCGGGAGGTCGGTAAAAGGAGCCAATTATTAACCTAGTTCGGTTGTTTAGTGTAACCTCCACCCATAATAATTCACAGGAACTATCCACTTCTACTTCACTACAGGATAAACTACTACTAACAGCGACGAACACTCCACCACCGGTTGCATGCAATCTATCCTTTCTAAACACCGTCTGTACCTTTGTAAAAATTTCGGCAGAATTTATCTCTGGCTTAAGCCAGCTTTCTGACGTTCGTTTTCGAGTGTCCATATTGATTTGAATAACAACTTTGCTCGAATTAAACCTGAGACATACTAGTTACGAGTACAGCGAGCGTGTTTGTCTAGCGGCGGCATTCAGTTCATAAAACAACAGCGGCGCGGCGTGTGTTGTCGCAGCCAACTGGCGCGCAACGGCACACGCCGCCGAGCCGTTTCTCGTGAGATTCTCGAGAATTGCTTCAGAACTAGAGGCTCGAGGAATTCTCGGTGCGCTCGAGTCGCTGCCCCTCGCCATCCCGTCAATGGTTGTGGATAATGTGTGAGAGTGACTTTAGACAGAGAGATATACGTAGGATTCAAGAGTAATGACATGTATCTAATGTGTGCTGGATATATAGGGTGTTACAAAAAGGTACGGCCAAACTTTCAGGAAACATTCCTCACACACAAATAAAGAAAATATGTTATGTGGACGTGTGTCCGGAAACGCTTGCTTTCCATGTTAGAGCTCATATCAGTTTCGTCAGTATGTACTGTACTTCCTCGATTCACTGCCAGTTGGCCCAATTGAAGGAAGGTAATGTTGACTTCGGTGCTTGTGTTGACATGCGACTCATTGCTTTACAGCACTAGCATCAAGCACATCAGTACGTAGCATCAACACGTTAGTGTTCATCACGAACATGGTTTTGCAGTCAATGCAATGTTTACAAATGCGGAGTTGGCAGATGCCCATTTGATGTGTGTATAAGCACGGGGCAATAGCCGTGGCGCGGTACGTTTCTATCGAGACAGATTTCCAGAACGGAAGATGTTCGAAGCAATTGATCGGCGTCTTAGGGACCACGGAACATTCCAGCCTATGACTCGCGACTGGGGAAGACCTAGAACGACGAGGACACCTGCAATGAACGAGGCAATTCTTCGTGTAGTTGACGGTAACCCTAATGTCAGCTTCAGAGATGTTGATGCTGTACAAGGTAACGTTGACCACGTCACAGTATGGAGAGTGCTACGGGAGAACCAGTTGTTACCGTACCATGTACAGCGTCTGCAGGCACTATCAGCAGCTGAATGGCCTCCACGGGTACACTTCTGCGAATGGTTCATCCAACAATGTGTCAATCCTCATTTCAGTGCAAATGTTCTCTTTACGGATGAGGTTTCATTCCAACGTGATCAAATTGTAAATTTTCACAATCAACATGTGTGGGCTGACGAGAATCCGCACGCAATTGTGCAATCACGTCATCAACACAGATTTTCTGTAAACGTTTGGGCAGGCATTGTTGGTGATGTCTTGATTGGGCCCCATGTTCTTCCACCTACGCTCAATGGAGCACGTTATCATGATTTCATACGGGATACTCTACCTGTGCTGCTAGAACATGTGCCTTTACAAGTACGACACAACACGTGGTTCATCCACGATGAAGGTCCTGCACATTTCAGTCGAAGTGTTCGTAGGCTTCTCAACAACAGATTCGGTGACCGATGGATTGGTAAAGGCGAACCAATTCCATGGCCTTCACGCTCTCCTGACCTCAACCCTCTTGACTTTCATTTATGGGGGCATTTGAAAGCTCTTGTCTACCCAACCCCGGTACCAAATGTAGAGACTCTTCGTGCTCGTATTGTGGACGGCTGTGATACAATACGCCATTCTCCAGGGCTGCATCAGCGCACCAGGGATTCCATGAGACGGAGGGTGGATGCATGTATCCTCGCTAACGGAGGACATTTTGAACATTTTATGTAACAAAGTGTTTGAAGTCACGCTGGTACGTTCTGTTGCTGTGTGTGTCCACTCCATGATTAATGTGATTTGAAGAGAAGTAATAAAATGAGCTCTAACATGGAAAGTAAGAGTTTCCGGACACATGTCCACATACACTCCTGGAAATTGAAATAAGAACACCGTGAATTCATTGTCCCAGGAAGGGGAAACTTTATTGACACATTCCTGGGGTCAGATACATCACATGATCACACTGACAGAACCACAGGCACATAGACACAGGCAACAGAGCATGCACAATGTCGGCACTAGTACAGTGTATATCCACCTTCGCAGCAATGCAGGCTGCTATTCTCCCATGGAGACGATCGTAGAGATGTTGGATGTAGTCCTGTGGAACGGCTTGCCATGCCATTTCCACCTGGCGCCTCAGTTGGACCAGCGTTCGTGCTGGACGTGCAGACCGCGTGAGACGACGCTTCATCCAGTCCCAAACATGCTCAATGTGGGACAGATCCGGAGATCTTGCTGGCCAGGGTAGTTGACTTACACCTTCTAGAGCACGTTGGGTGGCACGGGATACATGCGGACGTGCATTGCCCTGTTGGAACAGCAAGTTCCCTTGCCGGTCTAGGAATGGTAGAACGATGGGTTCGATGACGGTTTGGATGTACCGTGCATTATTCAGTGTCCCCTCGACGATCACCAGTGGTGTACGGCCAGTGTAGGAGATCGCTCCCTATACCATGATGCCGGGTGTTGGCCCTGTGTGCCTCGGTCGTATGCAGTCCTGATTGTGGCGCTCACCTGCACGGCGCCAAACACGCATACGACCATCATTGGCACCAAGGCAGAAGCGACTCTCATCGCTGAAGACGACACGTCTCCATTCGTCCCTCCATTCACGCCTGTCGCGACACCACTGGAGGCGGGCTGCACGATGTTGGGGCGTGAGCGGAAGACGGCCTAACGGTGTGCGGGACCGTAGCCCAGCTTCATGGAGACGGTTGCGAATGGTCCTCGCCGATACCCCAGGAGCAACAGTGTCCCTAATTTGCTGGGAAGTGGCGGTGCAGTCCCCTACGGCACTGCGTAGGATCCTACGGTCTTGGCGTGCATCCGTGCGTCTCTGCGGTCCGGTCCCAGGTCGACGGGCACGTGCACCTTCCGCCGACCACTGGCGACAACATCGATGTACTGTGGAGACCTCACGCCCCACGTGTTGAGCAATTCGGCGGTACGTCCAACCGGCCTCCCGCATGCCCAGTATACGCCCTCGCTCAAAGTCCGTCAACTGCACATACGGTTCACGTCCACGCTGTCGCGGCATGCTACCAGTGTTAAAGACTGCGATGGAGCTCCGTATGCCACGGCAAACTGGCTGACACTGACGGCGGCGGCGCACAAATGCTGCGCAGCTAGCGCCATTCGACGGCCAACACCGCGGTTCCTGGTGTGTCCGCTGTGCCGTGCGTGTGATCATTGCTTGTACAGCCCTCTCGCAGTGTCCGGAGCAAGTATGGTGGGTCTGACACACCGGTGTCAATGTGTTCTTTTTTCCATTTCCAGGAGTGTATATTTTCTTTCTTTGTGTGTGAGGAATGTTTCCTGAAAGTTTGGCCGTACCTTTTTGTAACACCCTGTTTACTTATTCGCTACGGACAGTATTGATTTTTTTATTTGCAAGGCTCTGTGATGTTTGCTAACTGTAAAAAGCACCTCAACAGCAGTTGGAAATAATTAAGGTAAAGATGCTTGTTTTGTTACCAATGCAATACGCGTATTCATAAGTGATGTTTGAGATAATGTATTGCAATCACATCCAATTATTTTGTAAGGATATCTGTTAACGTAAAATTATTTTATTGAATCTGTGTTAATTGTGAGCACTATTAATTTTCAAAGAGTCAGAATACAAGTTTTAAAGTTAGTGCCATATAGTTAGTTATCCCAAGTCAATACTAGTTCCCAGGTCCATGCCACTTTCATGAACTACTTTTTTCAAGAAGTTGTTGTCTCAGTCATGTTCGATGTAATCAAGCGTATGTTAGTCATAGCCTTGCACAATAGCTGTTTGCCAACCATACAGTTTAAAGTTCTATGAGAGACTAGTGCGAAGAACGTTGCCACTGCGCAGATAAAGGCAAAAAATTTTGTACTTTCATGGATAGCATTCGTTAAGCACGGGGACCATTATCTTCAAATTGATCAGGTTTTGTTTCATCATGAAGACCAATGCCGTATCAATAGCGTTGCATCAGATTCAGTTTTTATGTTACGTAAATTTTGGTTTGGTTTAAAGTTACTGACAGTTTAGATTCTCGCAGCTAAATTAAATTTACGTTCTCGCAGAAAAGTTCGGTACAGGGCAAAGTCGTAAGCCACGAGATAAAATATACGTTCACATGCCATTCCGTTGTAACAGTTGTGTTTGAGGCTACTGCCACTTACGTAATTTAAATCATATTTGTAACATACATGCTTCATGGTATCTTCTGGGGCTCCAAATCAATCCCATGCCCCATCAGATGCATTCGATATTTCTTACTTTATTGCTTCTGGAAGGTTCTTGGTATATTTTATGTTTGTAATATTTGTAATCGGTGGCTGCGTAAATGCTATCATTCTGGAACATTTAACGTTCGTATATATAACTGGCCCTCTGTCCAGGAGATAGGTTCAGTCCTGACTGTACACCATTAGTAATAGACATGATTTCTGTTCTAAGAGTGGCGCTTCACTGACGACCCTGCCTTTGGATCCGAACTTGATTGTGGCTTCGACGTGACAATACTGGTTTCTAAATAGTCTTGTAAAAGCTGTGAACCGCAACGAACGTTGCCCTTTGTATCCAGGCTCTTTCCCTACGATTTATTACGTTGAAGTTACTAATAACATGTGATTCGCTTATAAGAATACGCAGAAAGAAAATCAGTGACGAATTGGACAAACACTTTACACATTCCGGTTCCGTACATCAATCGCACTATTTTTCTGTTTCTGTTACTATCATATTATCCACAAAGAAATAACCTCTCGATTAGCGTGGCACCTTCTACCTCCCTGCCTCACAACTGTAAGTAATTACTCTCAGCATTGTGGAGTAGAAATATTTCTTACGCTTCTTTCGTTTCAGTATAAATTTTTATTTACCGCAGCAATAGCGCTTCTTTTCACATATTTCATATTTTTCATCAAGCACGTGAGACAGTAACGTTTAATATATGCGACACATTATCAGCCTATTATTAAATTCTCGTTGTTATTCACGTCTCGTTTCAGGTAACGAAAAATTGTACAGTGACGGGCGCGCTAAAAAAGCCTACTATATGACTGAAGCTGCGGCCATGAGAGCGAAATTAACAGCGTAAAGCCGCCTGTGTCCTCGGGTTCTTTCACAGCGGCTGGACTAAATAACAGTCTCTCGCATAAAATACGGAGAGGATTTTATACAATGCTGAGCCTATGTGCTTCGCGAAAATAAACAAAACGTAAGTCAGCTCTGTGGTATTATTAGCAGTGGTCGTATTTTTTAACTGGAAAACGACCATGATATTCAACGTTAAGTGCAGCAATTACAGGGTAACACACGCTGGCGTGAAAAACCTGAGAAAGAAAGTAACTTTCGAATAATGTGTCACTGCCAAGTAACATAGCTCGATTGAACTTTGACCATGCCTAGAAAGCACTGCTACAGCATAGTACAGAAGGTAACTGAAATAAATACGAATTGAGACCAACCAAAATGACACTTCGTTAAATTCCGCTGATGTCCGAAAGGCGGTAAAGCGTGTGGTCACCACGGACGCTAGTGCATGCTCTGGAACGTGCTCGCATGCTAGCCACGAGAATGGTAAGCAATCCTTATGGTAAAAAAATTTATCCCACCACTAGCACAACTGACAACTGCTAGATGATCATCAGTGCATGTAGAGTGCACAAACCATCCCATCTTCTCTGTGGGATTTAAGTGGGGGAACTAACTAGCTAGTCCATTCACCGAATATCATCGCTTCAAACGCATCTACACCTGCGCAGTTGGATGCCGTCACGCATTTTCATTCATTAACATGAATTCAGAGCCGAATTCACTCCGAAAAAACCCATCATCGAAGGAGTACAGTACAGTGTGTTGGGTTGGGTTTTTGGTTGGTGGTCGATATGGAGGTAGGAGACTAAACAGCGAGTTCATCGGTCTCATCAGCTTAAGGAAGCGTGAGGAACGAAATCGGCCGTGCCCTTTCAGGGGAACCATCCCGCCATTTGCCTGAAGCGATTTGGGGAAATCACGGAAAACCTAAATCAGAAAGGCCAGACGCGGGAGTGAACCGTCGTCCTCCCGAATGCGAATCCAGTGTGCTAACCACTGAGCGAGTACAGTGTAAGGGGAAAAGTACGCTCACACCGTGGGTGTACAATATCACGGACGCTCAGCATGGAGTATGTAAATCTGCGGAATCTACTGCTTATGTTCTCAACATCAAACTGGGGCTAGTCACGTGATTTTGGGACGGCGCTGATTGTCTACCACTTGTAGTAATAGCTAAGGTTGGCAATAGTCTTACTCATCCCGTTTTGTATACGCTTAGGCACGTTTGAGTTTTAGTAACAGTCACGGCGCAGTATTGTCACCGTTACGGATGTAAAGAGGTGTATGTGAAAGGGTGACCAGTTACTTTTAATACGTACGTACCACAAATCTGTAATTGTAAATGTGAGGCGCTTTATACGATTAAAAACACCAAGACTCGGTATTATAAAGTTTTGTGTTCTACAGATGATTTCTACGATTTTACCATAGTCAATAAGATCCCCTCAGCTGTAGGATAAAACTTTATTTCTAAATCAGCTAGTTTCGAGGCGTTAGAGGCACATTTTCCAGGATAAATGTTTATTTCACTATTTACTGCAAACGATAAGCACTAGATATATAAACAGGTATCCCTTAGATGTGGCTGTAACTCTGTGAGACTAGCTGTATTAGAAATAAAGATTTATCATACAGTTGGAGTGGTCTTGCTTGTCAAGGTTCATTTTTACGGCTTTAGATGCCTGCAATACAAAATTTGCTTCTGCAATTTTATGGCTATGAGTTTACGCTACCAGTGGTACATAAACTTGCAAGTATGTTTGAGTAAACTGCTAGTCGGTATCTACATACTGGCGCATGTTCACATGCAGATAAAATTTATACGCGACAGCCTGATGAATGTCCTCAAGAGTTATGCAGGTTGTCAGACCCTTGTGTGCATCTAAGAATTTCTGCTCGAGACACTTCCCTATACAGTGTGCGCGTCCGGGATAACGCCCGCCTGCTGGTGCCTGCAGAGTCTAAGTCCCTTATCAGCTGCGTTACGTAACCGTTCAGTCCCTATATAAGCGGGTAGTGCACGCCAGCCGAATCATTCCGCTGTGAGCTCCATCTGCAACAGCATTGAAGCACTATGCCTCGCCGACGTGTGTATCGTCAACGTCGCCATCGCATGCCAGTTTACAAACACATAATAAGCTTGGAGAATAAACTTGGAACTAATGGCACTACACAAAGTGTCATATTGTTGGCTGTCACTTCGTATCCCATTACCGAAAAGGAACTTAAGTGGAGTGGATTTTGATCTACACTCCTGGAAATGGAAAAAAGAACACATTGACACCGGTGTGTCAAACCCACCATACTTGCTCCGGACACTGCGAGAGGGCTGTACAAGCAATGATCACACGCACGGCACAGCGGACACACCAGGAACCGCGGTGTTGGCCGTCGAATGGCGCTAGCTGCGCAGCATTTGTGCACCGCCGCCGTCAGTGTCAGCCAGTTTGCCGTGGCATACGGAGCTCCATCGCAGTCTTTAACTCCGGTAGCATGCCGCGACAGCGTGGACGTGAACCGTATGTGCAGTTGACGGACTTTGAGCGAGGGCGTATAGTGGGCATGCGGGAGGCCGGGTGGACGTACCGCCGAATTGCTCAACACGTGGGGCGTGAGGTCTCCACAGTACATCGATGTTGTCGCCAGTGGTCGGCGGAAGGTGCACGTGCCCGTCGACCTGGGACCGGACCGCAGCGACGCACGGACACTGAATAGTGCACGGTACATCCAAACCGTCATCGAACCCATCGTTCTACCATTCCTAGACCGGCAAGGGAACTTGCTGTTCCAACAGGACAATGCACGTCCGCATGTATCCCGTGCCACCCAACGTGCTCTAGAAGGTGTAAGTCAACTACCCTATCCAGCAAGATCTCCGGATCTGTCCCCCATTGAGCATGTTTGGGACTGGATGAAGTGTCGTCTCACGCGGTCTGCACGTCCAGCACGAACGCTGGTCCAACTGAGGCGCCAGGTGGAAATGGCATGGCAAGCCATTCCACAGGACTACATCCAGCATCTCTACGATCGTCTCCATGGGAGAATAGCAGCCTGCATTGCTGCGAAAGGTGGATAAACACTGTACTAGTGCCGACATTGTGCATGCTCTGTTGCCTGTGTCTATGTGCCTGTGGTTCTGTCAGTGTGATCATGTGATGTATCGGACCCCAGGAATGTGTCAATAAAGTTTCCGCTTCCTGGGACAATGAATTCACGGTGTTCTTATTTCAATTTCCAGGAGTGTATGATACTGTGACGTGAAAGCATAATACCAGTGCTCTTCAAATCCTTAAGTGAACTTCAGTTGCTGGTATCGAACTGTTGAGACGTTTGCGAAATGCATACACAAAAGTTCACGGTACTTCTCACGATGATCTCTCTGTAGCTGCATAGTAACACTCCTCAAAGCGCTGCACGGACTAAAATGCACCGACCGAAAATCACATGACTTGAGGTGCAGGAGATGTTGTAGACAGAATTCTCGTTCTACGCATCCGAATGCTCACTTCATAGCTATTTATACCATTCGACACTAACAATGAACAGTGAGTTAGCTGTGGCGGGAGTAAGAGCAGTTTTGAGCTAGCAGCGGTGTAGTAAGGCGGTTCTCGTTTATGGCACGTACAGTATCGCTACCTGAAGTGTAATGTTTGATGTTAAGTTCTTTCTAAGTAAATTTACATGGTAAACCGTGATTCACCATTACGAAGTTACTGAATTTGATTGATTAACTTGATTCATCACTATTACGATAATTGCTCAACAAAACAAAGCGTGACAGTTGGCAGCAGTAATATCAGATCATCTTAGATACACACTCTCCATACTGTAAGCGAGGAATTATTGATATTGATGCCCAGAAGTAGATAATGCATGGTGACATGTGTGCCGGATCACGGTTTCATCGCAGTCTTCGAATACGTAACAGAAGACTACATTGTAATACGGCGAATGCACCAGCTATTTGCGACAGCGGCGCTTTATGTAATACTGGATTCGACGTTGTATACGAATCATTAGAAAAGAAATTGTCAACAGTTTTAATAAACTTCAGTTTCGCGAAAGCACTTTTAAATTACGTGTAGGCATCACTTATAACGACACATGACTGTCATGAATGTCCACAATGTTCTGTGACTTAGAGTCTGCGGAGAAATCTGACTCGGACATTTACTGAAAAGCACGAGTAACTCCTAAATGCATGTCTAACCCGAAACTGTGGCTTTTGAGTTACGAAACTAGTCATTCAAAAGTTATTTACAAGAGCTGTCAAACGGTTATTACTCAAGATATTTTGGATATTGTTACAATGGTGGGCACAGAGCGAACTTTAGTGATACTATTAAAGAAGAACAATTTGACGACTCAGTTAATGAGAACACGTTTTGGATTTGACAATACAACACTTAATTCAACAGAAGACAAGGGTGCTGCTAGATTAGATTCGACAATGCATAGTTTAACGCCGACCGTTAGTCAGTGAGTATTGTTAGAAACGACCTCATATTACATATACCGAAAGAATCTGACTAATGATTGAAAAGTTTGGATATGGAAATTAAGGAAACTAACAAAAAATTGGAAAGTTTTGCATATAAATTTGTAAATTCGTCTCAGGAAACTAAAAACTACTTCAAGATATGAGAGCGTTTACAATAACCTAATGGGTGGAGTTGGTAATCTGTCGACAGAGCGTACGAGTACATTTAAAAACAAAATAGATGAACTCCACAGTGTGGTCAATCTAATGTCAGGAACTCCAAAGTGATTCATTAGCTTAAATCACAGATCAACTACGAATGAAAACAAACGAAAGTTTTAGGTAGCAAAACTCGTGTAAAAACTGGCGGAACTGTCAAAGTCAATATTCAGTTATTAAATTAATTGACGACGTTCAGATGCAACGCTGCTGAAGTAAATGAAATTCGCCAGAAAGTAGTAGAGTAAGACAACAGGTCAAACAGACTGAATAATGAACTTTAGGGGAAGTGATTAAAGCAGCATTACTGCAAGTAGATGGTAGTGTTATTCACGAGCCTCAAGTGCGTATTGTGAATTGTGTGTATTTAAACCAAGGACCTAGAAACGATGGAGAGCCTTCGTCCCAATGTAGCCCTCAGTGTTTCACAACTCCATAACAGGTCGCAGCAGTCCACCCACCCCACCGCCGCCCCATACCAAATTCAGTGTTATTGTGAACCTCCCCCCCCCCCCCCCCCGGTCCCACGCAAACGTCTCATACCAGACAAGTGTAACCTCCAATGTATGCATGGTAGAGTAACTGTGGTATACGCGTACGTGGAGACTGTTTGCGCAGCAACTGCCGACATAGTGTAACAGAGGCGGAATATAGGGAACCTGCCCACATTCGCCAAGGTAGTTGGAAAACCGCCTTAAAAACCATCCACAGGCTGGCTGGCACATCGGACCTCGACACTAATCCACCGGGCAGATAGATGAGGGGACCAGCACGCCTTCCCACTCGGGAAGCAGCACTTTAGGCCGTGTCCTATTAAGCCGACATAAGCGACCGTTAGCGCGCGACAGCTTCAGGCGACAAAACGCAACCGCAGGTATAGTTACGGACGTGTCCTACGTGAGCAACAACTGTGTCGCTGACTGTCTCCCGCTGAATTCAAACGTGTTTGAATCTTGTCGCTGCAGCACGCGCGACAGAGAGCGACAGCCACCTGTCTTCTCGGCTTAGCAGTGGAGCGGACACGACGGCAGCTATGAAATACTTTTCATCCGATTTTAAGAAAACTGTTCATCTACATCTACATTTATTCTCCGCAAGACACCAACGGTGTGTGGCGGAGGGCACTTTATGTGCCACTGTCATTACCTCCCTTTCCTGTTCCAGTCGCGTATGAATCGCGGGACGAAAGACTGTCGGAAAGCCTCTGTGCGCGCTCGAATCTCTCTAATTTTACATTCGTGATCTCCTCGGGAGGTATAAGTAGGGGGAAGCAATATATTCGATACCTCATCCAGAAACACACCCTCTCGAAACCTGGACAGCAAGCTAAACCGCGATACAGAGCACCTCTCCTGCAGAGTCTGCCACTTGAGTTTACTAAACATCTCCATAACGCCATCACGCTTACCAGATAACCCTGTGACGAAACGCGCCGCTCTTCTTTGGATCTTCTCTATCTCCTCCGTCAACCCGATCTGGTACGGATCCCACACCGATGAGCAATACTCAAGTATAGGTCAAACGAGTGTTTTGGAAGCCACCTCCTTTGTTGATGGACTACATTTTCTAAGGACTCTCCCAACGAATCTCAACCTGGTACCCGGCTTACCAACAATTAATTTTATATGATCATTCCACTTCAAATTTTTCTGTATGCATACTCCCAGATATTTTACAGAAGTAACTGCTACCAGTGTTTGTTCTGCTATCATATAATCATAAAATAAAGGATCCTTCTTTCTATGTATTCTCATTACATTATATTTGTCCATTTTAAGGGTCAGATCCACTGCAGATCTACCTTCATTTCGCTGCAATTTTCTAATGCTGCAACCTCTCTATATACTACAGCATCATTCGCGAAAAGCCGCATGGAACTTCCGACACTATCTACTAGGTCATTTAGATATATTGTGAAAAGCAATAGTGCCATAATTGAGAAGAGCATGCTGTGTTCTGTTTGCTAAAAACTCTTCAATCTAGCCACACAGCTGGTCTGATATTCCGTAGGGTTTTAATTTGTTTATCAGGTGACAGTGCGGAACTGTATCGAACGCCTTCCGGAAGCCAAGGAAAATGGCATCTACCTGGGAGCCTGTAGCGAGTTGGGTCTCACACGATCGCTGAAATGACACGATACGCGACCAAAAAAAAACTTTGATTCCTCCTCATCTTGATGTCTTTAAATGATAAAGGTCTGAATTTATTTTCGTCATGGTTACTGACTTTCCGTATAGTTTATTTAAGCCCATACATTATTGCGTATGAAATGTAACCAATATATCTAAATTGTATTTAAAGTTGAGACCGGAATGCTATGTCTTTTCCTTCTTGAGATATTGGTTGTTATATCTGCGGACGGGTCGCTTGCGGCACAACCCAAACTTTCCTGCGCTTCGTGAATCAAGTGGTCGTAAAAACGGTTCAAAATATCGAAACGACGATTTTTGTAAATGACTGCACGCAGAAAGACCTTTTTTATCGTATGATTATACGCTTTTGTAAATGCGTAAGCAGGGCAAAAACAAGTCTCTCTATAAATTACAACATGAGGTTTTGTCAGAATTTTCATAGCGAAACAAAGGGAGAGAAACAGGTAAACGGGGTATCAAAGAGACCAGAGTGAGGCTTAGTTTTGCAAGAAAGTATTTAACTGCTTGAAAGTAATCAGGGTAATTAAGGAAAACTTAACTAATGAGTTGAGGAAAAATTGAAATATTTCACAAAAAGTTGCTGCCAAGCTATGTCAATGAAGTGTCGAAAATTTCATCTGTTCAAGGCGAAGCACATAAAAAAATACATTGGTGCGGTATTTAAATGCCTAAAAGGCTTCCTTCGAATCAAGTACGTTAGGAAGGCAAACGAGGAGTCAGGAAAGATCACGCTTTCTGAATAAAACACTAAAATAAAAAAAATGAAAGGAATCAGTCAAATATTTTGTGAAATGATTTGTCTAAAAGAAGAGAAATATACTATGTGCATCTGAATGATGCTCGAAATCATGAACAGAAAATGAGGTGCACCTAACATTTCCATAAAGTTATTCATTCCATACTTTTAGACAAATCATTACACAAAACGTTTGACATTCTTTTCAAAAATTTGGTATCTGTACAATTAAATGATCCATTGTAATTTATTAAGAATTTAATGTGTGTAATGTTCTGGGATATGTGTGGGTACACTTAAAGGTCATGTTCTTTGGCAAGACCTTAAACATATACTTAGCGATGCAGTGTAAACAGTATACATAAAACTTTGGATACGGAATGGCAATGGAGTCAGTTAAAACGTAAGAATAACATGTAATCGAACCCAGTACGGTTTTGACGCACGCCATCACGCAGTGGAACGCTACCACTACACCACAGCTATTATTTCAAGTTATCAATCTGTTTATTTAAGTCTGTACCTACGGTAGTTAGTCATGTAGACAGTCATTCTGTCGCAGTTATTGGCTGTTAAAAGTTCTTGATCATGTGAAAAAATTAATATTTAATTTATTGAGGAGATAGTCGAATGCTCCTCTGCTCATTCACGTATATTCGAAGAATTTGCATGGTGAACTTCGTAGTTGATGATATTTATGAAATTCTCCATGGAGATTCCTCCCTTTGTAAATTTCGTGCACAGCACTCCTTTTAGTTTTATTTTCTTAAGTAAACCTAATTTTGTAGCCTTACTTTCCATCTACAGGTTAAGGGACGCCGTTTTATAGAAACAGCTGGTTGGCTCTAAGCAGCTATCTTGTAGCTCACTGTCGCTCGCTTCTGTCGCTCACGTAGGACACGGCCTTAGACCGCGAGGCTAGCCGGGGAGGCCTTAGCTCAGGTAATTGTGGACGATGAGATGACTCTACGAAATTTTCAAGACAATGAGCCCAAACAAGGAATTCATGCTACGGCTTTTATATAGAATGGGCTAACATAGATATGTACATCAGTCACATGAAATGCGAAGCAGATATTTGCGGAATAAGTGATTCTGAAAATTATTCCATGCATAAAGAATTTGAAACGACATTCATAAGTAAATTATCATCTAGATTAAGAAAACGGAAAATAAAATCTAAATTTCTTAAACCACTGAATTACGCAAGATATCATGGTAGGATGCGTCAATATATGCAGAGATAATGAAATGATAATCCGTATCTTGCCGATCCAGTTAAACAGGTAGCGTTAATGTGATTTTCACTATAGAGGTTACCATTTTCGGTGCATGAGAGCTTGGTTCTAATTCGGCATGTGAGGGTGGAGCTGGTGTGTTTGATGACTGACCCAACAGAAATACTCAAAACGAAACGAGAACAATGAAACAGAAATAAAAACGACCGTCATAACCGTAAAACTATCTCACCGCGAAGAGAATTTCCGAGCTATGGACGACCAACCAGATTCGATAGAAAAGACGACAGCATGCAAAGAAAGAACGAATCTGATACGCAAAATATATTTAATTCGAATTATCAACTAAAAACTGTTCATATGTGTGTGAAATCTTATGCGACTTACTGCAAAGGTCATCAGTTCCTAAGCTTACACACTACTTAACGTATATTATACTAAGGACAAACACACACACCCATGCCCGAGGGAGGACCCGAACCTCCGCCGGGACCAGCCGCACAGTTATCAACTAAGTCGAGCACCCTATGTAGCAGAAAGAGTGCAAAATCTATCGACGGAACGTGCTACAACCCGTGATCATAATTCGCGAGATCGTGGGTCGGTACACTAAACGGAATTCCGGAAAAAACCCGCCACTCACCTGGGGTCACTAGAAATGAGTCATATCTCACAATTAACGCTATTACATGCGAACGTTACACTGATGCGAAAGAAGATCTGTTCAGATAAAAGAGGAGAGTGGTAAATAAATTGCTTTTCGTAGAACAGGCAGAATGAGGAATTTTTATGGACGCTGAAGTAGATTCAGCGAGCGAGACGAGTGTTATTTTACAAAATTTAGTTTCAGAACTGTATAATCTGGTAGCATTTCCAACATTTGCTATTAATGGTATTCACATTATCAGTGCTGCTGGCATTAGAAGCAAACTCATTAAAGGTCAGGCACTTTTGTAATTCAGAATTCAGGAAGCTGAGTGTATTAATTGTTGTATCTCTTAACGTTAGTGTAATTCTCAGGACAAATTGCTTGACAGTAAAGAAATATAGAAATAAAGTCACTGTGACTCAAATTATTCTGAGGAAGATACCACGCTGCGAGAGAACAGTAATGAGCAATATGCTCTGACTGGTACTCAGATTAAGATTCTACCTTAACAGACTTGCCTGAAAGTAAACAAGAAAATTCGGTGGAAGTACTAACCCGTTACGTCGATATATTTTCAAAAATAGCTGGTCTACTCAAAGGACGTGTCTGAACAACTGAAATTAAGAATCATGAGTCGTTCCTTAGTAAATTGCAGGCAATATATTTGACCGAAAGAGAAACAGCTAATGAAGAAATTCAGAGGATTTTGGACAATGTGACAAAAGGACGCTCGGATTGTGAATTTTTTAATCCATTTGTCAACGACGGCCCAGCACACACAGTGTTCTACGTTCGTGCGAAGAACCGCCTAATTTTGCCGCCACATCACCACCCAGAATATTTCTAAAGTCTTTCATAACGTTGAATGTAACCATTTAAGTAGTCTCAAACAGACAAGTAGTTATTGGCTGCTTTTGTTAGATGAAAATGATGGTAAGAACTTAGAAACGAGCTGCAGGCCAGGCCGTAAATGCCCAAAGAATGTCTAACGGCTGTGGTCATCCCCTCCCTACCAGCGTCGTGCGGTATGGAGGAATGTGGTCAGCACACCGCTCTCTCGACCGCTTTCTGGATCACGGAGCCGGCATCGCTCCGTCAAGCAGCTTATCAATTGGCCTCACGAGGTTGAGTGCACCCTGTACCAGTCCTCCTACCACGAAGCAAGGTTTGGCGGTAACAGGAATCGAACTTTGGTCCTTCACATGACAGCCCTCCACGCTCGCCACTCAGCTATGTAGGAGCAGATAGATTTCTACATAACGTAAGTTTTTACCAATTCCAGAGAAACGTTTCATCTGTCATTGCAATCAACGGCCGTTATGGGAGCATTAGATAAAGTTTTAGGAAAATATTTATTGAAACATAAAACGCTCTACATAGACGATACTCAGATTAGTAACGCCTAATGAGAAGAACGCTTAGAAATCTTATATTACATTCCTTTGGAATTTGCAGACAATTTGAGAAAATCAGAATTCCGCAAGCCGCAGATTAACTTCCTAGGACGTATAATCTTTCACATGGAATCGAAACCGATTCATCGTAAAAGGAAGCACAGACAAATTTTCCAGCACCATTGTACCATAATCAACTGAAATATTTTCTCAGTTTCTCAATTTTTATTGTTGTCTTCTTCCTGGATACTGTCTGCCTTCACCTGTACTGATCGAACTTGTAAAGAAGGACACCAAACGAAAATGTAATGAGGAACATGAAGTGTTTGAATTAAAAGAATGACAACGGTGTGATTCTGCGATACTACATCGTCTTGGATTTGAGCGAAAATTCCTTTCTTGGTACTCCGTCCAGTGATTTTGCTTGAACAGAGTTTTAATGTTTGGGAATGGAGGACTGTATTTTTTAACTGACGCGGGTGAACTGAATATTATCTACTGAAACTCATTTGCAGTAGACTTTAATAACCTTCGAGGCTACAGTGGAGATTTCATAGCGACTGTCGGACCACCAGATTGGGAGGTGTTTTAGTGCCCAACCGACCCCCAGTAATGGACACAGACACCTCCCTGTAACTGGAGTCAGTATAAGAACCATGGTCCTATAACAATGTCACCAACCTCTTGAAGTGGCAGGCAAGACATTACATGGGACGAATAGTGTATTATAAGACAACTTTATGCCAAGAGTAAACTAAAGGGATTTTACGTTTAAAATTAAATAAACGCAAGATTGACAAAATTGTGTAGTTTTAAAAAAACTGTCTAAAATTCACATATTCTGTTTTAATAAAAATTTTCAAAACTGATTCCAAATACAACCACACTGGAAACATTACAGTTCATTCATGCGATAGGAAACACTATTTTTAATGATTAATGTCATTACTGAATTTTCCCCTTTAACAGGCTTCCGCCATAAAATAGTCAAACGCAAGTGAATTAATAATTTGTCTAGTTTGTCCTCGTCGACGAAAATCACTCCACAATAATTATTTATACCATAACTAATGAATCCTGATCACTAATCACAACCGGAAACAACACAAATGACGCAGAACTACCAGTGCTCAATGCAACGCGTTAACAGTACGGCGTTAAACGATAAGCTCTCGAAACGCCATAGCATCAGGTGCCCAAACAAGTCATCTCTCGCACAGCGGAATTCAAACAGTTTAGGGTGGCTTGAGATGCATTTACTGATAAGCAAAAGAGGCACTGTTGGACACGAATAATCTCAGGCAATGATAGGGGACGTGAAGTAAAGTACATATGTAATAGAGATGGGGCGCTATATTTATAAGGAAAAATGGTACATATTTCACCACATAGGAGTTCTAAATAAGAAACATAAGTAACATCCATGCCGTCATCCTTCACACGGGATAGACCCCCAACATAAAGGGCGATATCCGACTCTCAGAAAGTGATATAATCTCCTCCGCCAGTAAAACACGTTTTGCACCTGTTATTCGCTCTAGCT
The DNA here is from genome assembly GCF_023864345.2 of Schistocerca serialis cubense. Taxonomy (NCBI): domain Eukaryota; kingdom Metazoa; phylum Arthropoda; class Insecta; order Orthoptera; family Acrididae; genus Schistocerca; species Schistocerca serialis. The sequence continues at coordinate 101,315,373 of NC_064642.1, read as the reverse complement.
GTCGAACTGTTGACTCCATGTGGGATATGCCCCCATTCCGGTAGAAAGGAGGGACCGTGTAACGATCTTCGCGGTGAAACAATTTCGGAAGACTGAATTCAGTATTTAGGGCTTTCCTTTGTTATCTTCCATTTAAGTGCCTGTATGGTCACTTAGTAAATGAATAGATGATTTTGACTCACTTACTGACTTTACATACGAACAAAGCTCTTAGGATTTTTGCTGATCGGTTGACATAGTTTTACTTTCAAATTCATAGAACGCTTCTCTCATTGCTCCTCTTACTCTTGTTTTCGCTTCGATTAACGTTCATTTGTGAGATAGGTCTTCACTTTACTTCAGTCTGAGATGAATTTCTATTGTTTACGTAACAGTTTAGTAACATAGCTATTAAATCATGCTGGATCTTTCCCATGCCTTAAGACCCTCATGTACATGGATACCCTGCAAATCACATTTGGGTGCCTGGCAGAGGGCTCATCCAACCACCTTCACAATTCTCTATTATTCCAATCTCGTATAGCGCGCGGAGAGAATGAACACCTGTGTCTTTCCGCACGAGCTCTGACTTCCCTTGGTTTATCTTGGTGATCCTCCTCCCTATGTATGTCGGGGTCAACAAAATATTTTCACATTCCGGGGAGAAAGTTGGTCATAGGAATTTCGTGGGAAGATTCTGTAGCAACGAAAAATTTCTTTCTTTTAATGAAGTCCAGCCCAAATCCTGTATCATTTCTGTGACACTCACTCCCATATTTCACGATAATACAGGAAGTGGTGCCTTTCTTTGAACTTTTTCGATGAATTTTGCGCAGCAGTATTCTAAAAGAGGACGGACAAGCGTAGTGTAGACAGTCTCCTTTGTAGGTCTGTTACATGTTCTGAGTGTCCTCCCAATAAAACGCAGTCTTTGGTTAGCCTTCCCCACAATATTTTCTATGTGTTTCTTCCAGTTTAAGTTCTTCGTTATTGTATTACCTCGGTATTCAGTTGAATTTACGGCTTTTAGATTAGACTGATTTATCGTGTAACCGAAGTTTAACGAGTTCCTTTTAGCACTCATGTGGATGACCTCACACGTTTCGTTATTTAAGTTCAACTGCCACTTTTCGCACCATTCAGATATCTTTTCTAAATCGTTTTGCAGTTTGTTTTGGTCTTCTGATGACTTTATTAGTCGATAAACGACAGCGTCATCTGTAGACACGCGAAGACGGCTGCTCAGATTGTCTCCAAAATCGTTTACATAGATAAGGAGCTGCAAAGGTCCTATACCTTGGGGAACGCTAGAAATGACTTCCGTTTTACTCGATGGCTTTCTTTCAATTACTACGAACTGTGACCTCTCTGACAGGAAATCACTAATACAGTCTCATAACTGAGACGATATTCCATAAGCACGCAATTTCACTACGAGCCGCTTGTGTGGTACAGTGTCAAAAGCCTTCAGGAAATCCAGAAATACGGAATCGATCGGAAATCCCTGGTCAATAGCCCTCAACACTTCGTGTGAATAAAGAAATAGTTGTGTTTCACAGGAACGATGTTTTCTAAACCCGTGTTGACTGTGTATCAATATACCGTTTTCTTCGAGGTAATTCATAGTGTTCGAACACAATATATGTTTTAAAATCCTGCTGCATATCGACGTTAACGATATGGGCCTGTAATTTAGTGGATTACTCCTATTACCTTTCTTAAATACTGTTGTGACCTGTGCAACTTTCCAGTCTTTAGGTACGGATGTTTCGAAGAGCGAACGGTTGTATATGATTGTTAAATATGCAGCTAATGCATCAGCATACTCCGAAAGGAACCTAATTGGTATACAGTCTGGACCAGAAGACTTGCTTTTATTAAGTGATTTAAGTTGCTTCACTACTCCGAGAATATTTACTTCTACGTTACTCATGTTAGCAGCTGTTCTCGATTCGAATTCTGGAAAATTTACTTCGTCTTCTTTTTGAAGGCGTTTCGGAAGGCTGTGTTTAGTAACTCTGCTTTGGCAGCACTGTCTTCGATAGTATCTCCGTTGGTATTGTGCAGAGAAGGCTTTCATTGTTTCGTGCCGCTGACATACTTCACATGCGACCAGAATCTCTTTGGATTTTCGGCCAGGTTTTGAGACAAAGTTTCAGTGTGGAAACTGTAATAAGGATATAGCATTGAAGTCCGCGCTAAATTTCAAGCTTCTGCAAAAGATCGCCAAACATGGGGATTTTGCGTCTGTTTAAATTTGGCATGTTTGTTTCGTTGTTTCTGCAACAGTGTTCTGAGTGTACCATTCAAGATCATCTCCGTCGTTTGTTAATTTATTTGGTATAAATCTCTCAATTGCTGCCGATACTATTTCTTTAAATTCAAGCTACATCTGGTCTGCACCTATTAATTCAGAAGGAGTGGAGATTGCTTCTCAGGAAGGTGTCAAGTGAATTTTTCAAAAAATGGTTCAAATGGCTCTGAGCACTATGGGACTTAACTTCTAAGGTCATCAGTCCCCTACAACTTAGAACTACTTAAACCTAACTAACCTAAGGACAACACACAGCCCGCATCTCGCGGTCGTGCGGTAGCGTTCCCGCTTCCCACGCCCGGGTTCCCGGGTTCGATTCCCGGCGGGGTCAGGGATTTTCTCTGCCTCGTGATGGCTGGGTGTTGTGTGCTGTCCTTAGGTTAGTTAGGTTTAAGTAGTTCTAAGTTCTAGGGGACTTATGACCACAGCAGTTGAGTCCCATAGTGCTCAGAGCCATTTGACAACACACACATCCATGCCCGAGACAGGATTCGAACCTGCGGCCGTAGCGGTCGCGCGGTTCCAGACTGTAGCGCCTAGAACCGCTCGGCCACCCCGGCCGGCCAAGTGAATTTTTATCTGCTTTTTTGAGTAGGTATATTTTTCGCTTATTTTTCGAGGAAACACAACTACGGCAACCCTGTGTTCACGAATCCCTGAATCGGTTTTGATGCTCGTTAGTAACCCAGAATTACTTGTTGCTAAGAGGTCAAGTGTGTTTTCACAACCGTTTACTATTCCCGTGGGCTCATGAACTAACCGCTAGAAATAATTTTCAGAGAATGCGCTTAGCACAATTTCGGATGATACTTTATGCGTACCTCCGGAATTAAACATGTATTTTCGCCAAGCTTAATCGGAACATCCTTGTCTACGGCGTATTGTACGGTGCATTTGAATTTTTTCCATTTGTTCTCCACATCTTCTTCCTCATCATCTAATATTTGAAGCTGACTGTTCAGATACTCTGAAATTTCTATGCTGTCACATTTGATAAGCAAAAATAGCTTCCAACCTATCTTAACATTCATTGTAAGACGCGTTGCCATGGATACTATCACAGCCTTACGATCACTGATACCTTCCTCTGTTTACTGATCCGATAAAGTCTGCTCAAAGTAATTTTCGGACAAGACATCGAGAACAATTTCCTACGAATCCCTGCCTACGGCACCTGTTTTGATTGCATAATACTTTAGCGTGACTCGAAATACAGTTTATACCACGCAAGCTGAAGTCATCCCCTACTACAACGGCGTGGTCAGGAATATTACTAATGATACTCAGCAAGTTCTGTCTGAAGTGCTCTACCACTAGAGCTTCTGACCCAGGAGGTCTATAAAAGTATCCAATTACCATTTCTAACCAATCCTTGATAAGTCACAGTCAGAATCCGTCGTCAGCTCGCCAGATTTTATCGAATTCTCTACTGTAATAAACACACCGCCACCACTGTCGACTAATCTGTCATTACGATTAATATTTCAGTCTGAACTTAGGGTTTTGTTGTCATTAACGTCCGGTTTCAACAAACTTTCTGTTCCCAATAATATCTGGCTGTATATTAAGATGAACAGTAAAACACAACAAATAATCAGTACCTCAGCAGCGACTGAGATGCCTGCTTCTGCATGGCGATAGCACTCAGCGCGGGCCAGGGAGGTGGTGTCGTTGCTTGGTTACTGGTTATTGTCCGTGTGTTAGTGTTCCTGTTAAGACATTTCGGTAAAACAAATAGCACATTAGATTAATTTTGATCGCTCTGTCGAATGAGCACGTAACATTACGATTTAAAAGAAAAATATTTTCTTTGTAATAGGTAACAATACGACGATTTCTATCGACGCTGAGCAGCATTTGTCTGGACTAACTCTACCTGCGCGCTCCAAAAGCCAAATTAAAAATACCTGTCTAAATACCAGGGAAAATTCGCCTGACGGCTCTTAGGAGAGACACCCGGCATACCAGAACAGGAAAATGTGTTTGTCAAAGGGATACGAAACGATTAATACTGCACATCCTACGAGGAACCCCTTGAGTGTGAGGTCGCAAGTTCAATTTTTAGTAAGGATTAGATTGAACTGTTTGGGGGAAGAGATCAAACAGCGAGGTCATCGGTCTCATCTGATTAGGGAAGGACGGGGAAGGAAATCGGCCGTGCCCTTTTAAAGGAACCATTTCGGCATTTGCCTGGAGCGATTTAGGGAAATCACAGGAAACCCTAATCAGGATGGCCGGACTCGGGATTGAGCCGTCGTCCTTCCCGAATGCGAGTCCAGTGTGGTAACCACTGCGCCACCTCGCTCGGTTCTTAGTAAGGTTAATTTGAAAGTATCGCGGTAACAATTCTGACAGGGAAATTATTAACTGCTAATGACTCATCAGGAGGGTGACGGAAATTGAGTGTCCGGGGGGTGCCAATTCCACAGTTTGCTGTGCTACGAAATTTCGTTATCTTAATTCTTCCAATTCTTTAGCACCATTTGAAGTTATGTAACTATCTACTACTTCCTTTGGAATCGCTTTAATCTGTGATGTGCGTAAAGAAGTAGGTCACCATCATGCACATCCTGTAGATTGTGTTCGAGCGTCAAAAATGGCTCTGAGCACTATGGGACTCAACTGCTGAGGTCATTAGTCCCCTAGAACTTAGAACTAGTTAGACCTAACTAACCTACGGACATCACAAACATCCATGCCCGAGGCAGGATTCGAACCTGCGACCGTAGCGGTCTTGCGGTTCCAGACTGCAGCGCCTTTAACCGCACGGCCACTTCGGCCGGCGTTCGAGCGTCCTTGAAAAGCGCGAGCACCAGTTTTCCAAAAATGTGCGCATTGTCCTAACCCGAATATCCCTAGTTTTTCTTATATACTACACGTTCATACCACTGAGGACGTACTATAAATCTATTCACAACTTTTTACTATGTTGCGGATGATCCTGCCTATACGTAATTATGTTTAGTACCGGCTGCTTGGACACAATGATTATCCTTCACTACGTTTCACTGGATGGGTGATTCGTGGCTCCTTGTCCTACAGGGATGGTGAACTACATGGTCAGACACCTCTTTCAATATCACTATAACTTGTAAAGCATGCGTCGTCACCATTGTACTCCTCCTGTACATTGACTGCACAGTCGAGCGTGTACTGCTCCACTTACTCCACTAACACATCTAGCAAAAATATTAATGTTTAATACTCCACTTCTTTCTCACATTGTGGAGGTCCTAGGATTGCTTTCTGACGAAAGGTCAAGTTCGGCAACTGTTGCCATAATGCAATGTTGGCATTTTTTATCGTTGCCATTGATTTGCTTTGTACCAACACCACTAACACTGTGGTACTTGAGCTACTCGTCGCGTAAGCAGTTCCTCTACACTCGGTAGCCACATTCTGTGCTCACTACTGGATATCTCTCATCCCGCCCCCTTTTGCCATTAGCAGCCAATTTGCGGTGGCATTACAGAGGATATGCGGGGCGTCCAATGCTGTGAACATCATTGGCGTTTTGGTACCTTTCCCTCTAGCGATTCCTTGCTAGACAGAAGGAGATGAAAAGTCATTTTGTGAGAGGTGTAGAAGACGAACATGATATACGAAAGGTACTTTGCAATATCAGGCAGAAGCAGGATGCAGCTGAAATTCTTAAGATGATTAATGAATCCTGTGTCCTGTGACGATCCTGATGCTGAGTGTGGTGACAAGATACGTCAGTATTATTTAGAACATGACGATGAGTTATACAGGAGAACAAATGTGAGACTATGAGTACGTATATCCAGACACAATGCAGACTAACTTATAAAGGACGTGTGCAATAGCTACGCTCACTTCTATGAAAATACATGCAGAAGTTACAAGAGAATGCTTTAGACAATATGGATCAGCGAATCCGAACGACATTAAAGTCGTTTTTCAAACAACGCAACTGTTCACCATAGCGGCATTGTGCACGACAATATGCTACAGAAACTTGGAGAAATCATAGATCATGAATTATATGGGCCTTTGCCGCAAGAGAACCAAACTTTACGAGAATTCTGCTTTCTACGGACTTTTTTCATAATTTGAACAATTCTACCCTTTCAGAAAACACTTTAGGGAAAATGTAATTAAAACTTTAAAGCATGAGTATTTCGATAATACAGTCAAGCCAAAGTACAGTTGTCAGATAACGATCCACAATTTCGTTCGTATCAATAAGAGACGTTATTCTGGAAGATGGAATTCGATACGTAGCTATATCTTCTTCCAGGCCGGCCCCAAACCCGGGATTATGTGTGAATTGGAAAATCATTTCCTTGGATACTGTGTTAGAAAGTATCAGAAACAGATTGAAAGATTAGGCGCCTTAGAAACACTTATCGATAATTTGTGTCAGGATTTAACAGGGTTACCACCATGCATTATTGTTTCCCTTAACAAACCTCCAAATATTAAAAAAAATCATTAATTTTTCACAGAATGTTGAGGTAACGCAAGAAGAACGACTTCCAATATCGTCAGAGATGATGGCAAAAAGAGTAGAAGAGAGGAAACGTACACATGATAAAATAGTAAATTCAATTACTTACAGAGCAGGTGACTCGAACCTAATCTGAATTTGTACGGAATCATCTATCGTGAATGAAGGAATAATCACTGCTAACATCGACCGTTCAAAATCAGAAAGTCGTTCATCCAATTCTGCTGGAGCAGAGATTGTAAATTTGGAAAATATCACTGATTTCAACAAGTAAAAAACCTAAAGTTGTGTCATCATTAAGAACTCCTGCGAGAAAGTGAAAATTAGGAAACAGTTTTATTTTATTAACATGTAAATGGTGATAAATGATCGATATCTCGTAGCTAGAGTTTTAGTTAGCGGATGGTGGCTGTTAGCTGCAGTGGTTTAGTCATAAGCATTCATTGAATGCTATGCGACTGTTTGCAAACAGTGTGCTGTATAAACGTGCAAGACGCTCCAGCAGACAATATCTCTGAATCGTGTGGCGAGTGCATTGTTGATGTGCAAGCAGACAGGAAAGCCAGGCAATGAGCACTCAGTGCGACCGTGTTTTATTGTCAACGCTGCCATTAAGACATTCCTAAGGTTTCATGTTGGCGAGCCGCCCGGTGTAACGCAGCTGGTGTCAAGCAGTGCTATGGGAGGCTAACACCGGACAACTGAATGGCTACGATTACAACATTCTGCGAGGTATGATGACACAGTGACGCTGGAGATATTTCGCTGATACAACTGGTACGGATTTATTAACCGCTAAATTGCAGTTGTTTAAATGAAAATGCCTGTTTTTGCATGATGCACATCGAAATTTTTATTTTTATTTATGCACCCAGACGCTTTTCACCTTTTTTACAAGGCATCTTCAGTGGGTGTTCTGAAATATTACATGATTTCTCCATTTTTACACATAGGCTATGGTTTCACATCTAGGTTATAGATTTAAAAACAGTTCCTTAACGTTTTTTCGTAACTCCTAATTCATTGCATCTAAGCAAACTGCTTTTCCTCATCTGACAACCAGATGGGCATCTTACAGTTCATTTTCAGTTCACTCTTTACGTTACACATCACCGTAACTGCCGTCTTTTTAATACAGAGTTTCATTTTTCTGTGTGTGTGTGTGTGTGTGTGTGTGTGTGTGTGTGTGTGTGTGTGTGTGTATGTGTGTGTATGTGTGCATGTGTTAGAGAGGGAGAGAGCTTTCTTTTTCTTCTGCATATGCTTATGAGAGGAATCAGATGTAATCATTTGTTGGGATTTCTGTCTATTATATGAACATTCAGTGTAAACAGTGAGTTGTTAGTCATAATTACTTGGTCATTTAGTAGTTGTTTCTTTTCAGCCTTTGTTTTGTATATATGATAATTTCCCTGTAATCCTAGGAAATGTCTTTCATTGTTTATTCTAATTATTTTCATATCATTTTCTATTGTAGTAGGTTTGTAATGCCGACCAAAAATCCATAAACCAAATATCCCAGTAAGGCCCACTGTAAACTTCAAAAAAGCTCCCACTTACAAACTTGCAGGACACAAGTTGAAATTACTAACAGAAACTTATAAATTAGGAGATGACAGAACTATAAGGAACACCTCACAGTTAATACAACTTATAAAAGATATAAAAATCCCACACACAACTACTCTACTCTCCTTTGACATAGAAAACATGCACTCTTGTATTCCAATAGCAGAAACAATAAATATCATAGAACATATCCTGAAGGACCACAGCCAGCTACCAGATGAACACATCAATGAAATACACAAGTTGCTGGAACTGATACCTGAACAGAACTACTTTCATTTCAATAATGAATACTATTTACAGGAAGATGGGTTACCTATGGGATCCCCAGTATCAGGTGCCCTAGCAAATATTTTCATAAACCATGTAGAAAACTTAATTTTCAAAAATGTTATCAAAAAGAATTACAACATACTTTATTGGGTCAGATACATGGATGACATCCTTTGTTTAATAGATGAACCTCAGGCAAAAATTGACCAGTTTCATACAGATATAAACACAATACACATTAAGATAAGATTCACAATGGAAAAAGAACAGAACAAGCAAATAAACCTGTCTACCCCTTTCACCCCTTCATTCACCATAGGTGTTATCGTATCTCCTATCAGAGACCACAACCGATCATAAAATGCTTTGCGAAGTTCATACAAATCCTGTTATTTTGGGGGAAGCGGAGCTGACTATTGTGTGAAATACCGCAACACGATGGAACACTGCCATAAACTCCACATAGAGAGCTGGCGTAGCACAATTATCGGGCAGGGAAGTAAAATCAGCGGACGGTATGCCATCCGATTCCACTCCAATGTAAATATCGGAAAAATATCGGGAAAGTGTACGCATTATGTCAGACTGGTACGACCACTCACGTCCATCTATAGAACGAATAGTAGTGAGACAGGTCCTTTGAAGTCGCAGTCGAAGCCGATGTAGATGGCACAGAGACGTCAAATAGTTCTGGAGGATCGAACGTGGCTGGGAACGCTAACGAAGACCATCTAACTGCAGTCTTTTGAGTCGCAATATTGGAGATCAATAATTCTCAAACGGGCATGTAGAGCGCTATCATAAAGATTACGACGGACAGCATTTTAAAATTCCTGATTTATCTTTTCAGCCGCTTTACCAGCGCTAAAACGCATGATTATAGTACGAAGCCGAGATCTGGCAACGGAAACCCGTCATTTCCAAATAACGTACTTGGGAACGGTTTGTCTGCTCTCACACTGCAGCAGTGATATCATCCACAGAGGGGTCCACCAGATTTAAAGTATTTATCTACCAGCTAGGACGAGGAAAACATACGCGCTGTGGAGCGTGATTAAGTCATTAAAACCGCACAGTGGTCAGTTAAGCTGGCAGGAATACCATCACTTTACAAAATTTGGCTACATAGGGAAGGGGACAAATAAAATTGGTCCTCCCTACTACTAGAAGTTGCTGTAAAATACATAAATTGCACTAATGGGGGGTATCTCCAGAGCCAGGCATCCTGTGGATTTAACGACTACATCATTTTCACTACATTACTTTACTGGGAGGCTGACCTACAGGACGTAAAACTCAGTAGGAATCCCCTCCCATCAAAATTGTTGCGCATTTTGATGAACTAAACAAATGACTTATCCCTTATAAAAACGGGAGCGACTATATGCGTGCCCAGATTCAGATGAAGCATAAAGAAAAATTAGGGTGAGATCATAAAAACTACTCGCTATACTCCGAACAGTTCAGCGTTTCAAAGTCCGTCAGCGTAATTCCGTTCCTATAATGGACGACAAAGCCAGTGGGTGACACACGTACGTATATACATTACTGGCCATTAAAAGTGCTACACCACGAACATGACGTGCTACAGACGCGAAATTTAACGACAGGAAGAAGTTGCTGTGATATGCAAATGATTAGCTTTTCAGAGCATTCACACAAGGTTGGTGCCGGTGGCGACATCTAAAACGTGCTGACATGAGGAAAGTTTCCAACCGATTTCTCATACACAAACAGCAGTTGAACGGCGTTGCCTGGTGAAACGTTGTTGTGATGCCTCGTGTAAGGAAGAGAAATGCGTACCATCACGTTTCCGACTTTCATAAAGGTCGGATTGCAGCCTATCGCGATTGCAGTTTATCGTATCGCGACATTGCTGCTCGCGTTGGTCGAGATCCAATGACTGTTAACAGAATATGGAATCGGTGGGTTCAGGAGGGCAATACGGAACGACGTGCTGGATCCCAACGGCTTCGTATCACTAGCAGTCCAGATGACAGGCATCTTATCCGCATGGCTGTAACGAATCGTGCAGCCACGTCTCGATCCCTGAGTCAACAGATGGGGACGTTTGCAAGACAACAACCACCTTCACGAACAGTTCGACGATGTTTGCAGCAGCATGTCTGCGGTTACCCTTGACGCTGCATCACAGACAGGAGTGCCTGCGATGATGTACTCAACAACGAACTTGGGTGCACGAATGGCAAACCGTCATTTTTTCAGATGAATCCAGGTTCTGTTAACAGCATCATGATGGTCGCATCCGTGTTTGGCGACATCGCGGTGAACGCACATTGGAAGCGTGTATTCGTCATCACCATACTGGCGTATCACCCGGCGTGATGGTATGGGGTGCTGAAACGTCCCCTTTGAACAATTATACAAGACTGTGCTTAAACTGACACAATATTTTTAGCGCAACGCAATCTGACTTTCAAAAATCCCTACAAAAAAATTGCCCTGACTAACATTAACCTGTACGTTTCACAAATCACTTCCCTCACAAAAAACTTCGTTGCTCAAGCTACTGCAATACAGCGAGCACCACTAGTGCCAGCTAAATAAAAGATTCAAACTACTGAAGGCACTAACTACTGATAGGCATAGTTAGCAAATGAAAGATTTTGATAGAGAACAAACAATGTATTTACCTTAATAGTGTTGAAAAATCATAATATACATAACAGATCATGACATCCAGTCTTACAAATATCCAAACTCCGCCATCTCACTCCCCACATCCACCACTGCTGGCGGCTCACCTCCAACTGCGCAACGCTACGCGCTGTTCACATCCAGCTGCCCAACACTACAATGGCCAACAACAATGCAAACCAGCCACAGACTGCACACAGCACAGCCAGTGATTTTCATACAGAGCGCTACGTGGCGTTACCAGTAAAAAAAACCTAAACAGCCTACTTACATAGGCTCCCCACAAAAAAATTTTACAAATTGTTTTGGGCAGTAGCCAGTAATGATTTGATAAAATTTTTCATAATTACAATAACAAAGATATCAAATGCACACACTTATTGATACAATGAGATCATGACATCCAGTCTTACAAATTTCCAAACTCCGCCATCTCTCTCCCCACATCCACCACAGCTGGCGGCTCACCTCCAACTGCGCAACGCTACGCGCTGTTCACATCCAGCTGCCCAACACTACAATGGCCAACAACAATGCAAACCAGCCATAGACTGCACACAGCACAGCTAGTGATTTTCATACGGAGCGCTACGTGGCGTTACCAGTAAAAAAAACCTAAACAGCCTACTTACAGTGCCATTGGTTACCTGTTGTTCGCATCGACGGCACTTTGAACAGTGGACGTTACATTTAAGATGTGTTACGACCTGCGGCTCTACCCTTCATTCGATCCCTGTGAAACACTACAATTCAGCAGGATAATGCACGACCGCATGTTGTAGGTCCTATACGGGCCTTTCTGGATATACAAAATGTTCGACTGCTGACCTGACCAGCACATTCTCCAGATCTCTCACGTATTGAAAACGTCTGGTCAATGGTGGCAGAGCAACTGGCTCGTCACAATACGCCAGTCACTACTCTTGATGAACTGTGGTGTCGTGTTGAAGCAGCATGGGCGTCTGTACCTGTACACGCCATCCAAGCTCTGTTTGACTCAATGCTCAGGCGTAACAAGGCCGTTATTACGGCCAGAGGCGGTTGTTCTGGGTACTGATTTCTGAGTATCTGTGCACCCAAATTGCGTGAAAATGTAATCAGATGTCGGTTCCAGTATATTTGTCCAATGAATACCCGTTTATCATCTGCATTTCTTCTTGGTGTAGTAATTTTAATGGCCAGTAGTGTATAAAGGTGCTGGATGACTGTGTCAAAGATAATGGGATGCATATACTTTATGGCTGCACTTTTGCCATACTTATATCACGTGAAAAATACTTTTCTTTCTTCAAAATTTTCAGTATACATTATAATGTTCCTGACAGTATGACTGCCATATAATAGTACTAGGTACCGAAACATTTGATGAAATAAAAAGTGGTCGCTATTGCAACTGACTTCGGGAGATATTTAGTATATTTTATCATACACTAATATCTTCTAAGTTTCAATGACCTTCTTCTTCATTTTTCTGGCGTGTATATTATCTCCACAGGGTCTGCACAGGGTCAGCATGGTAATTTGGATTTGGCTATGTTATTGATAGGGGCTGGCCAGATGTCCTCCTAGTTGTCGCCCCTGCCCTCAGAGGCGGATTTTGTGATTTTGTGTACCCCTCCTGCCTGTGTCGAGTTTTATTCCACCTAACACTGCGAATCGTGTACCTGCGGTGGGCCAAACTTACCGGCAAGATATTCACCATGTCGGCTGTGGGAAACAGCCAAAAAAAAAACAACATCCAAGCTGAACGGCACTGACCGCAGTCGTTAATCTGCCAGTTGGATTCGGTCCGGGGCCGTTGACAACCCTCCCATCCCCTGCCCCCCTCTTCCCCCTCCCGCTCCAGCATGAATCCCGGAAGTGTTAACGCACGTGGCTGCCAGAGGGAGTTTCAGTGACATTGTTAGATTCATTATTTACACTGAGCCGGTCGGTCAACAATTGTCAAAGATCTTGAGCCGCGCTCGAGGCTGCGCTATCCTGCTTCCGCTCGGGGGCGATAGAGTCCCAACTCTGCGCAATAAAAGCTTTCAGTAGTTCCCCTGTGCAAGCAGAGCTTCGTACAACGCCCGACAAATAGTACTTGCACCGGTGAATCTGTTATTGTCGTTGTCATTGTTCTTTGATGGAAGATCCTGCGGGGTGTTGTGCAGTGGGTCTCTGGCAGTTGGATGCATCGTGTCCTTCCCTGACCGACGTCATGCATCTAGCACTGACCGTAATAGCCATGGTAGATTGTTGCTGGATACGGTCAATTAATAGAGCTGCAGCACATCGACGATCAGAAAGACCAGTCGGAGTTGTCAGCCACTCCCCATGTTAGTCGCCTGCGGTGGATGTTTCTGGGATGTGTATACTGATGGAACAAAGCAAACATTTCAGTGCAGGGTGAGCGTCACATCCAGGTGCATGCAGTATTTTTCGCTGGCATTAGGACAAGAACCTAGTTCGTGCTCTGACCGTTCGGCCGTATGTCTGGGCTTTGAAGACGCTAAATTTAACTAGCCTTGTGGCTTTTATTGCTTTAAGAATAAAAGTTAAACTGTTTAAATTTTCTTAAATGTTTATTGACATAACACCTTCAAAATACTCTTACTGTTTCGGCACACTTATGTTAGTGGTGTAAACTTTCTGTAGCTCTTTTGAATTTGAATAGCTATGACGCTTGAAGCGTTACGAAAGATTACGTCTAGCTCGTAAAGCTTTGTGGTCGTCTGTCAGTTTGTTATACTAAGACGAAATTGAGTTTACACAAGATGCAGGCGTTAAAATTCTCCCTTCACACAAAGTGTGTTTCCGGTTCGTTGCGTGTGAATGTTACTATAATTTGAATATGTTTTTAAACTATTCATATTCTTATTTGTCGGTAATATACTGCGAAACGAATGTATCCAATTTATGTGCGTTTCTCTGGAATTTGTGTCCATGGTTATTCTACGACGGAGCTGAGAGTAGTTTTTGTCCAGTAGTACCGCCACACCGCTCACTATAGCACAAACCACAGATAATATTTTTCGTCATTAAATATTAGTACGAATAATGGTTAATGGTATGTGACATTTGCCTCTCTGTAAATCAAAAGTGCCCTTATGGAAGTTGTTAGTTCAAATGCCTCTTAGCACTATGGGACTTATCTTCTGAGGCCATCAGTCCCCTAAAACATAGAACTACTTAAACCTAACTAACCTAAGGGCATCACACACACCCATGCCCGAGGCAGCATTCGAACCTGCGACCGTAGCGGTCGCACGGTTCCTGACTGTAGTGCCTAGAACCGCTCGGCCACCCCGGCCAGCAAAGTTGTTAGTTCACAGAATATTATTTCCCTCCGTAAAGAGTAATTAACCAACTCAAGTTTTACGAAAACTTTCCGTTTGTGATCGCCATTGATGTCATCCACATTGTCGATAAACTTTGACACAGAGATTAGATACCTCTTGTGCGAATGAATATATTATCGCTTCTGTGAAATTCTTATAGCTCTCTTTGGTCGTCAGTGTCCTGTGGCAATAAACAGAGTGAATGTAAAACGAGGACATAATAAAACACGCTATGAATCGAAGCTAATCGAGCGAATTTAAGCTACTGCTAATTGATACAGTGCCGGCTGCCGCCCAGCTCGCCGCGTATTCCCCGATTAAACTCGTTCTCGCAGCGACGAGGAGAGAAAAATGCGGCTTCGACGGTGTCCATCCCGACGCCACAGATTCGAGTATCTGTGAGCGGTAATCTGCCAATTAAAACGCAAGCCTGCACGTTATTCCGGGATGTGATCACAACACTGAATGGTGCAGTTTGGACAATAAGCAGACATACTCTGGGAAGAAACAAGAACAAAAACGTATTATCGAAATGTTTTGCGGAATTTATCGACGGTGGTTGTATGGAAACCCATTGTCGGTCAGGACCCTTTATTAAAACGAAATCAGTAAATTAATCAATCAGCGAAATCTGACGGATTCGTGTTGGGAGTCGCCGTTTTTCTTTTTTCGTCCGCCATATCACTCACAGGTTCTCTCCCATTCTCGTATTTTTTATTTGCTTCTTTCATTATGACGTGTTTCATATTTTGTACAATACTGATGCAAACGAGCTGATTGTTTGCCGATAGCTGTCGCAGACGCGTGCAGCCGGTCAAAACGAAATTGATAGGAAAGTACAGCTAATGTTTCTGGCGGTAATTCATCACCCGGCAGCGGACGTGCCGGCCGATGGAAGCGGATGCATCTGTTGCCCGGGCTGCCCATCGGCCATTGCCCAGCGCCCACTAAAGCGCCGCCAGTTCTGCTGAAAACGTCCGGCGCAGAGTGACTGCGCCCACTTCCGCGAATTCCGGCCTGATGTTAGCTGCGTTGCAAGTTCTGTTAATGTTATTGATCATGTTATGTCCCATCTCCGTCATAAGTATCACCTTGTATCACTTACGATACGTAGTCGCAAAGTACAATTTTAAAAATGGCTGTGATCCAGCAACGGTACAATGGATCAAATGAGAATATGATTTGAATAATACAGCTAACCGGCTGAAACAAGTATTACTTTGGCCTGGTTTCGACACCGACTACGGATGTCATCATCAGAAAAAAAACAAAAAACAAATACATGTAGTAACAGCTGAAAACTGATTTACGACGAATATGCTCTCGTCATATATAAAGTAGCTCCAAGAATTATATTTAAATCCAAACAAAAATTACAGGTATTGCAACTTAAATAACAATGGTACAGGGTGACACAGAAAAACGGGAACATTTCCATCATCCAATAAAAGTGATGAAGGAAAGAAGTTGCATTCTTATTAATGGAAACTTTACTACTTTGCCATTTGCGAAACAATGATCGCATTTATCATTTTTTTTAAATTACGTCCTTTACATGGCGTCCTCCGGCACAAATGCATTCGTGAAATCTGCTGTTGTGCTTCCTCATTAACCGCTGCAGCATCTGAGCTGGGATAATGTGAATTGCATCCCGAATTCTCAGTTTTAACTCAGCCATGGTTTAAAATGAAATGAATACCCTTAGCTGCATCCAGGCGTTGATACAAGTGAACGGGGACAGTTGAGGATGTGTCCCCCGACCGGGACTCGAACCCTGGATGTGCTGCTTACATGTCCGAAAGAACAGATATAATCGGTGACCATGCAGCTCGTTAGAATGAAATTACAATTAAACGAATACCCTTAGCTGCATACAGGAGTTGATATAAGTCAACGGGGAAAGTTGACGATGTGTACCCCGACCGGGTCTCGAACCCGGGATCTCCTTCTTACATGATAGAAACTCTATCCATCTGAGCCTGAGCCACCGAGGGCACAGAGGATATTTCGACTGCAGGGACTTATCTCTGGCACGTCTCCCGTGAGACCCACATTCTCAACTTATTGTCCTGCACTTTATTCATATTGCCCCTGGCCATCATACTCATTATTCCGAAAGAACAGATACCATATATATATATATATATATATATATATATATATATATATATATATATATATGAGAAACAATATATATGAATATATGAAAATATATATACACTTCTAGAAATGGAAAAAAGAACACATTGACACCGGTGTGTCATACCCACCATACTTGCTCCGGACACTGCGAGAGGGCTGTACAAGCAATGATCACACGCACGGCACAGCGGACACACCAGGAACCGCGGTGTTGGCCGTCGAATGGCGCTAGCTGCGCAGCATTTGTGCACCGCCGCCGTCAGTGTCAGCCAGTTTGCCGTGGCATACGGAGCTCCATCGCAGTCTTTAACACTGGTAGCATGCCGCGACAGCGTGGACGTGAACCGTATGTGCAGTTGACGGACTTTGAGCGAGGGCGTATAGTGGGCATGCGGGAGGCCGGGTGGACGTACCGCCAAATTGCTCAACACGTGGGGCGTGAGGTCTCCACAGTACATCGATCTTGTCGCCAGTGGTCGGCGGAAGGTGCACGTGCCCATCGACCTGGGACCGGACCGCAGCGACGCACGGATGCACGCCAAGACCGTAGGATCCTACGCAGTGCCGTAGGGGACCGCACCGCCACTTCCCAGCAAATTAGGGACACTGTTGCTCCTGGGGTATCGGCGAGGACCATTCGCAACCGTCTCCATGATGCTGGGCTACGGTCCCGCACACCGTTAGGCCGTCTTCCGCTCACGCCCCAACATTGTGCAGCCCGCCTCCAGTGGTGTCGCGACAGGCGTGAATGGAGGGACGAATGGAGACGTGTCGTCTTCAGCGATGAGTGTCGCTTCTGCCTTGGTGCCAATGATGGTCGTATGCGTGTTTGGCGCCGTGCAGGTGAGCGCCACAATGAGGACTGCATACGACCGAGGCACACAGGGCCAACACCCGGCATCATGGTGTGGGGAGCGATCTCCTACACTGGCCGTACACCACTGGTGATCGTCGAGGGGACACTGAATAGTGCACGGTACATCCAAACCGTCATCGAACCCATCGTTCTACCATTCCTAGACCGGCAAGGGAACTTGCTGTTCCAACAGGACAGTGCACGTCCGCATGTATCCCGTGCCACCCGGCGTGCTCTAGAAGGTGTAAGTCAACTACCCTGGCCAGCAAGATCTCCGGATCTGTCCCCCATTGAGCATGTTTGGGACTGGATGAAGCGTCGTCTCACGCGGTCTGCACGTCCAGCACGAACGCTGGTCCAACTGAGGCGCCAGGTGGAAATGGCATGGCAAGCCGTTCCACAGGACTACATCCAGCATCTCTACGATCGTCTCCATGGGAGAATAGCAGCCTGCATTGCTGCGAAAGGTGGATATACACTGTACTAGTGCCGACATTGTGCATGCTCTGTTGCCTGTGTCTATGTGCCTGTGGTTCTGTCAGTGTGATCATGTGATGTATCTGACCCCAGGAATGTGTCACTAAAGTTTCCTCTTCCTGGGACAATGAATTCACGGTGTTCTTATTTCAATTTCCTGGAGTGTATATATATATGAATATATGTATATGAGAAACTATATATATATATATATATATATATATATATATGTATATATAAATAAGGCTCACCGGCCATTTGACCATTTTATTCTGTGTGGACGCACAAACAGTGCCCGAACTCTTACGGGAATCGGCGGTAAAGCCGCGAGTAATGAGTATTATGGGCAGAGGCACTATGAAATAGTGCGGGACAATGGCTTGCGAATGTAGGTCTCACTGGAGGCGTTCCAGAGATAAGCCCCTGCAGTCGCACTATCTTCTGTGTCTTCGGTGGCTCAGACGGATAGAGTGCCTGCCAGGTAAGCAGGAGATCCCGGTCGGGGCACACATTTTCAACTGTCCCCGTTGACTTATATCAACGCCTGTATGCAGCTAAGGGTATTCGCTCATTGTAATTTGATTCTAACGAGCCCCATGTTCACCGATGATATCTGTTCTTTCTGACACGTTCGAAAGAACAGATACCATCCCTATACATGTATCATCCAGGGTTCTAGGTCAAGTCGTGTAGACTTTGCTCTTGAGGTAGCTCCACAAGAAAAAATCACAAAACCGATAAATCTGGCAATCTAGGGGACAGGGAATGTTGCCGAATCGTGAGATCACACGGTTGCCAAACAATTCTAGCGCATATGTCATTGATTGCGCTGCACTGCGTTGTCGCTCCGTCCTATTGAGACCAGACGTCTTGAACGCTTGGAAATTTGTTTAATGCAGGTGTAAAGAAAGTTCATAACATCGCCACGTAACGATCGGAATTGACATTTATCCTTTCTCCGTGTTCATTTATGAAAAATACTGTCCGATAATCCCATTTGATGGAACAACACACCATACTGTCACTTTACTCGCATACAAATGGCGCTCATGCGCAGCAACGATAGTTCTGTTTATTCATATAACCTGTGAGATGAAAATGTGCCTCATCTAACATACACAACTTCTTCAGAAATTCATAGTCATTGTCTATTTTTGTTATCATTTGTTGACAGAATCCTAATCGTCAGCGGTAATCGTTGTCCTTGAATTGCTGCACCATCTGTATCATGAAATTTAAATGAAGATTAAGAATTCTGCTGACATTCTCCCGCGATATACCAACCACTGCAGCTTGCTTACGAATTAAACGTTGTGGGCTCCGTAAGGCAGACTCGCGTACAACATGAGTGGTCGCTGGAGAGCGCACACGGCTTGGTCGTCCTGTTGGTTTTTTCTTGAGGGCAGATCCTTTTTTTGTGACAGTTGACTAATACACAGCGTCACCGGTTCAGATGCGGTCCAACTGTCTCGGTGGACGAGAGGAACCTCAAAGCAACAGCAGAATAACAGCCGAGCATAATACGTTGAAGGAGTGGCGGTGGAACTTTTTAAGTTTCGTGCCACCCTCCGACGCTGGAAGTAGAGAGGAGGGTGCAGTTATGCGCCAACTCTATCGTCAAAGAGGAAAGTGGCTGGACGAGAACAGGCCACTGCTAGTGACTGTACGAAAGCGGACAGAAAAACGTGGTCGTATTGGGCCTATCGTTAGTCATAGCCCGAATCCGAGTCCTCCAGGATGGTGAGAGGAATGGGGTGGCGGTGCCAGCGCCATGGAACTGTGGTGCCGATGGCTTGCAGTCCTGCGACAGTGTCACGGAGGGCGTCCTTTACTGTATAGTTGGCGAGCCTTACCGCGAATGGTCGTCCCGAGAAGGTCTGTATTTGTCTCCTCATGCAGAGTGAGACAATCCTGGTGAGTGAAGGGGCGTGAAGACTCCACCTGAGAACTTTATTCTGTAGGCGCTGGAGCGTCAGCATCCAGGACTTACTAATCGTGGCCCACGCAGAGGAACCATACGTCAGTGAGGGTAGGACAACTGAGTGATACAGCCGGAGCTTGGTATCTGAATTCAGCTCTCGGCAGAAGAAGAGCGTGTACAAGGCCTTTGTCAACTTTAACCCTTTATGGGTGACGTATTCTGCGTGGTGGTGGAAGAAAAGTTTCTTATCCAATCAGACCCCGTGATACTTGGTAGGGTGGGCCCCTGGGACCCGGACGACCCCGGTTGAGATGTTTTTTAGGATTATAGGGCGCCATTTAGTGAAATACACAGCCACTGTTTTGGTGGCATTGAGGGCCATTTTATTGGATCGACACCAGGTGACTGTTGCATCCACTTGCCTTTGGGGGCAAACAATGAGTTGATCAGTATTGCTGCCGGTCGTATAAAGCCCTGTGTCATCAGCGTATTGCACCAAATGGCAGTGATGGGTGACGGGCATGTCATTGACATAGATATTAAACAGAAGGGGGGACAGCACAGAGCCCATTGACGTGTGACGTACACTGGAGCGCTTTCCTCACTGAGCAACGAGGAAGATCCTCTGGTGAAGGAAATCATCCACGATCTTAACGTAGATGTGAGGGATGGGCGTTTGCGTCAGAATCTTATACACCAGGTTGTCCTGCCAGATATTATCACAAGCATTCTGCACGTCCAAGAAGACCGCTGCTGTCGACATGCCGGAATTGAGACCCTTGCTGATGTGCTCCGTGATCCGGAGAACTTGCAGTTCAGCGGACAGGTGATAGGTAAACCCATACTGTTCGGGACGGTTCGTCCCGGATGCCGCCAGAGGCTGGGAAATGCCGTGGAGTATGGTTTTCTCTAGGCTGATGGACCTGCTTTTTGTAGGTACCGTAGGGCCTTTAGAAGGCTTTGGGATCGCAATAAGCTTTGCCTGTTTCCACCGTGGAGGGAAAAGGCCATTCTGAAGACAACATTTCAATGTTGTTGTTGTGGTCTTCAGTCCTGAGACTGGTTTGATGCCTCAATATCCTCTTTAAAAGGACTAAGGGCATTCGCGGTAGCTCACAGAGATATTCGTTGATCCCATCATGGCCGGTGGTCGAATTACCTCGTTTTCTCCGGAGGATTCGGAGCACTTCCGTTGTGGACGTAAGGCGAGGGGCTGAAAGTGTTAGTCTTTTTCGGAAGACAACTACAGCCCTCAGGATATCTTGGTCATCCTTGAGTTCATCTGGCATGGGGTCCAGGACGAGCAGCTGGGTTTGGACCTCAAAGGCATCAGCCAGGTTCTCCATCACACGGAGGGTATCATACGTGAGACCAGCGGCCGTCTGGACGGGATGGTGGGTAGCGCAGATCCAGTCTCTTCAAAGTTATTAATCCAGCATTTTACTACGTGTTTCGACGGAACGGCATCATAGTGTCCTAAATTACAAAAAAGTCGAAACTCCCTCTGCGCCAATACCAAATTATCATTATTTTTATAAAACATTTTTTTGGCTTACGTACACTGTTGTCCGTTCCACTGATCCATGGTTACTGAAACAGCGGACTGTTTACTCGTTAACTGTCGCGAACCCGCTGTGCTGCCACCTGCCCATGGCTGCCACTACTCTTTTCAAACATTCCCATTATTCTGAGTGAACCTGTACTTGTCAGTAAAAACATTACAACTACATGTGTCGAAACCAGGTCAACGTAAATATTATTGCAGCTGGTTGGCTGTATTATACAAATCATAGTCATAAATTTTTAATTGAGGCATTCACATTGAAAGATGGAAACTGCCGAAGAGAAAATGTTTCAGGGGAAACAAAAAACAATTATATGAATTTCTTTTCTCTAACATTGTTGGACGTTCCTTGTAATGGAAGGTATATACTCACACTATGTGTACATCAGAAAAATTTAGCATGGTTTTGTCTATAAAATCCCACTTTTTCTGTATGAAACACACAAAGCTACTCGTTATCCATAATAAGAAGTGTTATTCTTCAGCTTCACCCGGCGTATTTGTTGATCTAACAGTCCACGGGGGTACTGCCGGTTCATATTGTCCAACTGGCATAATATTTCACCGATTAGACGTAGCGCCATCGTCAGGTTCCAACGAATAATATGCTATTGTGCACGTCGTATCGGTTTATTTTACTCCGTTAACTGGCGCTCGTCTTGCAAGGCCATCACTAGGCTTAAGCTGACAGTTTAAGTCTGATGATGGACTCGTAAACCGGAAATCGCCTGACTGAATAAATTAATCCGGTAGATCATACATAACGGTATGTTTTTGTTCGTGGTTACTGCTTTACTTTCTCAACTTTCCTGAGTACATCATTCGGCAGTGGCGCATGCGCCGGTTTCTAAGAGAATGAAACAGGTATTGACGAGCCCTGGTCTAACACAATTCACACTACCTAATGTTGTAAATTACTTCTTAAATGAACGAAATAGAAAAAATCACTTCCATCTATACTTTCAGTGTTTTAAACAGTCATACTGACAGTTTTTATTCTTTTATTACTTTCTGGGCTCTTAGGCATTACAGTATAGTTTTATGCACGGCGGCTTCCTCATGCTTTTGTGTAGTTATTTAGCTATAATTTAAAATGAAACTTTTTATTTTTGTTTTCGGAATGTTATTGCCCATTCCGATCTGTTCAAGTACTGTGAATAAGAGGGACGTGGAACAGTGACCACACGTAGATAAATAAAGTACATTTAAAGTTACATGATTACTCTGTAGTTAACAATTAAGTATCTGGCAGAGGATTCATCCGACCACCTTCAAGCTATTTCTCTACCGTTCCAATTCCGAACGGTTCGCGGGAAAAGCAAGCACTTAATCTTTTCTGTGCGAGTCCTGATTTATTTTATCGTGATGATCATTCCTCCCTAGGCACGTGGGTACCAACAAATATTTCCACAACCAGAGGAGAAAGTTGGTGCCTGAAATTTCATGAGAAGATTCCGCCGCAACGAAATACACCTTTGTTTTAATGATTGCCACCCCAATTTACGTGTCATGTCGGTTGCACTCTCTGCGTTATTTCGCGATAAAACAAATCGAGCTGCCTTGCTTTGAACTTTTTCGACCCTCTCTGTCAGTCCCATCTTACTCGGATCGCAAATATTACAGCAGTACTCCCAAAAAGGGCGGACAAGCGTGGTGTAAACAGTCTCGTTAGTAGACCTATCGCACTTTGTAAGTGTTCTGCCATTTATGATCTATCGTGTAGCTGTAGCGAATTTCTTTTAGTACTTATGGGAATGAAGTCACACTTGTCGTTATTTAGAGTCTATTGCCACTTTTTGCACCTGTCAGATACCTTGTTTAAATAATTTTGAAATTGGTTTGGATCATCTGATGGGTATGTAAGATGGTAAATGACAGCATCACCGCAATCAATCTAAAAGGGCTGCTCAAATTGTCTCTTCTGTCATTTATGTAGATCAGAAACAGTAGAAAGTATGTAACATTCCCTCAGGAAACGCCAGTTATTACTTCTGTTTTACTCGATGACTTTCCGTCAGTTTCTACGAACTGAGACCTTTGTGACACGAACTTACGAACCCAGTCGCGCAGCACAGGCTATAATCAATAGGCAAACAGTTCGGTCAGAAGTCGCTTGTGAAGAACGGTCTCAAAAGCTTTCTAGAAATGAAAAAATACGGAATCAGTTTGACATACCCTGTCGTAACAGTCAATGACTTCGTGAGAATAAAGAGACAGTTATGTTTCATACAAACGACATTTTCTGAACGCGTACTGATTATTTGTCAATAAATGTCTGTTTCCCGAGCGATAAAAAGAAAAGACACATGCTTCGGAAGTTTAAAAGTTCGTACTTTATACGTACATTTGGCAATGAAGTTGAAAGGGATCTGTCTTAGATCTCTTCCGTGATAGTTAATCTTGCTGTTGCATGCCATCCACCACTCGCTACATGGTTGAGTTAGCAGGTGACCTCGAAGAAGGAAAAAGGTTTTGCTTCGTTATTTTTACGTTTGTGAGAAGATAATTAACATTATTCCCCTGCTCCGAATCCGTTGTCTGAATTTAAAGGTGTGGTGAATTGAGGTGAATATATTTTCTTCAGCTTGACAGAGTTCATAATTTGCTAACTCTGGTATGTCACTTTTCGAGATTGTAGCATGTTCACAGAAAGTCTAACTGTAGCGACACGACAGGCGCCTTGGTCAGAGTAAATCCTCTAGGTACGCATGGGAGACGCGAGCCTCTTTGAAGTACGCCGCGCGGAGTGGCCGCACGGTTTAAGGTGCCATGTCACGGATTGCGTGACCCCTTCCACCGGAGGTTCGAGTCCTCCGTCGGGCATGTGCGTGTGTGTTGTTCTTAGCATAAGTTAGTTTAAGTAATGTGTAAGTCTTACCGATGAACTCAGTAGTTTGGTCCCTTAGGAATTCACACACACACAAACATTTGAAGTACTAATGCCCTCCCTGCCACAGCTTAAAGAGGCGAAGCTAACGGTAGACGGCTTTGTAATACACTCTTCACTTGAACATTGGGTAACGAAGACGTGGTTGCAGTTCGCTCTACAACGCGTACAACGAATGTAATAGAATGTTATTTAAGTAAGTTTATAGGCCAACACATTTTCTTCCAACGCTAGCATGTTGTTAGAGGTTTTATTTATCGAGATGAATGCGATATTGCCTTCAGGCGAATTCTTGATTTTCGTGTGAATGCTTTGTGTACAAGTAAAGTGGTCACGTGCTTTTGATTGGTTATCAAAATAAATTCTTAAATATCACGTGGAATAATACTAAGGAAAGTAACTGCGCTCAATGCGGGACCACAATGCACTCACTATATGTTATGAGTTGAGGAACTTAGAAAGAGATGGCTTTGTGTCGAACCCTTACACGGGTGTGTAGTGTCGAGATGTTGTCCATTGAGCTTCAGTCCTTACTAAGGCTCCCAATTACTTAGTCTACAAGATACCATTCTTACATAATTTCACTTTTGTCCAGTAACATGTTCATTTTTGAGTGCACAGGCCCCTGCAGTGCTACTCAATGTGTAGAACTCAGTTTTCCGAGGCGAATACCTGTAAGCACGGTAGACTTTTATTTAGTTCTGAAATAAGACATTTAAGTCATTTTTTCCAGCGTCGACGTCTGTGTCAGACACTCGGGGACGGCCCAGCGTTTTGTCTTTAGACAGAGAACCTCTCTCTCGGAATTGTTCGTGCCGTCGTCTAAGGCTCTGTGCTGTGGGAGGATCCATACCATACCTAGCACGAAAGTCACGTTTAACAGTTATTACTGAACCACACTGCGCAAAACGTAGAACACAAAACGCTTTCTGTTGCCCCGACACCATTTTTCCTAGGACGATGTGGGCGCACACTGCTGCTACCTAGCTGGAACCATGTAAAACTGGAGAGTTAGCACTTTACAACAGTACGTTGTTCACGTACATACGAGTATCTCATATAATGTGATAAATATGATTTTTTTTTAGAAATCGGATGATTCTTTTTGATACATTCTGCACGTTTTCAAATGTGGGAACCAGTGTTGTCCAGTAATTTGTGTGTATTTCATGATTAATAACTGCTTTTTGTGTAGGGGTGGGGGCGGGGACTTTATTCTGACTGGTTCGATGCGGCCTGCTAAGAATTTCTCTCTGTGCCGACCTTTCAACTTTTCATCTCAGAGTAAGATTATCGACCTACGTTATCTATTATTTGCTGGATGTATTCCAGTCTCTGTCTTCCTCTACAGTTTATACCCTCAACAGCTCCCTCTAGTACCATGGAAGTTACTCCCTGATGTCTTAACAGTCCTTTCGTCTTGTCCCTTCTTCTTTCCAGTATTTCCCATACATTCCTTTCCTCGCCGATTATGCAGAGAACCTCCTCATTCCTTATTTTATTAGTCCACCTTATTTTCGACATTGTTCTGTAGCACTACATCTCAAACGTTTCTTTTCTCTTCTCTTCCGGTTTTCCCAAAGTCGATGTCTCACAGCCATTCAATGTTGTGTTCTAAACGTACATTCTTACAAATTTCTATCCGAAATTAAGACCTATGTTTGATACTAGTAGTCCTCTCTTGGTCAGAAATGCCCTTTGTGCCAATTTGCTTTCTAATTCCTCCGTCTGTCGTGAGTTAATTTAGCTGCGTAGATAGCAGAATTCTTTCATCTACTTCGGGATCGTCTATTATGACGTTAAGTTTCTCTCTGTTTTCACTTCTGCTGCATTTGATTACCTTCATATTTCTTCGCTTTATTTCCAGTCCATATTCTGTATTGATTTCTAACATTCTGCATGGTGTCTGTTCTATATCGTGTCTCCCTACCACTTTCGCGCAACGACGCTCTGAGCGTGTTTTTTAGGGAATTGACTAGTTTGAACCTGCGACCTGTTGCTGGTAAGGAGACGTCAGACCACACATGACATGTAGAATTCAGAAGAGTTCAGTGAGACTAGCGATGATATAACCGCAACGACGCTCTGAGCGTGTTTTTTAGAGAATTGACTAGTTTGAACCTGCGACCTGTTGCTGGTAAGGAGACGTCAGACCACACATGACATGTAGAATTCAGAAGAGTTCAGTGAGACTAGCGATGATATAACCAAATACTTAATGATATCAGCGTCAGATCCACTGCACTCCCTGTAAAAGAATCTTAATACTAACTAAATTTAGTGGAAGGGGTTCAAGGCTTTCCTACTTTTTGTTAGCTGGTAAAATAACGTCGAAAAAGCAGTTAAGTTTACCACTGGAAATTTTATTCTACTCACAAAACATTGTTTATAAATTGCACTATTGATAAAAGGAAATGTTTTAATACAGGATGGTAAAAACCAACTGCGTTCAACAAAAATGTGAACGAATATTCCCTGAATGGGTTTCCAAATTCTACAATGGATCGAAGGATGACCTATGCCATATCACATCTACAATCTAGGTTTAAATTAAGTTTCACAAAAGAGAAAACTATCAAAATGGTCTACAGTGACCCTCAATTATCTTTAGTTACTTATCTAACTTGTCGTAAATTACAGTGGCTGATGTGGCTTCTCAATAACTATATAACAGAAAAAACATCGCGTTTCAGATTTTTACTTCAAGTGGCAAATGTGAACACCATGAGCTTTAATTGACGACCAACACTAGTATTACGCAAAAAGGGGGTGTAACAGATGAGACTTCTGCAGTTCTGAGTGAAGCTTTATGCGCTGTTATGCGGCATCGCGTATGTTCATTCCATTGTTGGTGTTCGTCAGGGGGCGGCGGACAGCACCGCTCCGCTCACCTTGCCGTCTCGGAAGCAACTCTCTCCTAACTTCTCCTTACTACAATTTACCGAAGTTGGTTTAAAAAAACTATCTGGCTGTGTTTTCATCTGACCAATCAGGGTCTCAATGTTAACCTTAAGCTCCACCTACAAAAATTCTGTCCATCCAATGAGAAACGTTATCCTTTTCGTGATGGGGCTATGTTTTTAAAGTTTGCAACGTAACAGAGACGCAAAAAAACTCACGCTAAAACTTGCAGCTGGTGTGGTCCTTTTAGCGTTATCGTAAGGTCTATACTGTTCTTCTGGAGGACTCTATCTTTTAACATGGGCTGGGGGGGTGGTCCTAACGTAACAGAGACGCGAAAAAGTGTCACGCTAAAACTTGCAGCTGGGGGGTGGCCTTTTTTGTGTTATCGTAAGATCTATACTGTTCTTCTGGAGGGCTCTAGCTTTTAACGTGGGCTGGGGGGTGGTCCTGACGTAACAGAGACGAGAAAAAGTCTCACGCTAAAACTTGCAGCTGGGGAGGTCCTAGTGGTTAGCTGGCGACATGGGTGTCCAGTCCGTCCTTTATCGTAGGGCCTTCTACCTTAACATGGTTCTGCTCTTGGCTTCTGTTCTCGTTTCTCCCCTCGGAACTGCGTCTGTCTCACAGCGGGAAGGTATGACATGCATTTAGGCATTCTTGTGTTAGTCTGTGGTATTCCATTTGCTCACCCGTTATTCGTATTACTTTGGTTAATTTATAGTCACGATTTATTCGGAGCTATGTGACATACTACTAGATTTGCTTATCATGTCAGGGTATTCATGGAAGGTGTTGGATTTGCCTGACATCTTACAGATTATTCTGTTCATTCCATTCAACGTTTCCTATAATTATTCTTCACTTTCACTGAAAATAGCAGTGTCATCAGCGAATTTTAACATTGATATCATTTCACCTGTAATTTTAACCCAACTTTTTAACCTTCCTTTTATGCCCGTCATTGCTTCTTCGATTTATAGACTGAATAGTAGGGCTGAAGTACTACAACCCTGTATTAAACCCCTTTTAATCCGTGCACTTCGTTTTTACTCTTCAACTCTTACTGTTCCTTGTTGACTCCATTATTGTTCAATATGTTCCACGTGGACATTATGAGCAGCTTATGACCACCATTTCATGTGCCTCTACCCAACCTTTACTCAAATTTCTTAACTTTAACCATCATTTATTGTCTTAATTATTTGTGGCTTGGTCAGTACTGCTTGGTCACTATCAGGATTATGATTGATCTGCATCTACATATTCATGTATACTCTGCAGATCACACTTAGGTGCCTGGCAGAGGGTTCATAGAATCACCTTCACAATATTTTTCAAATCTCGAACACCGCAGGGAAACCACGAACACCTATATCTCTCCTTGCGAGCTCTGATTTTCCTTATTTTATTAGGATGCTCGCTCCTCCGCATCTAGGTCGGCGTCAACCAAATATTTTCGCATTCGGAGGAGAAAGCTGATGATTTAAATCTCGTGAGAAAATTCCGCCACAAGGAAAACCGCCTTTGTTCTAATGATATCCACCCCAAATCCTGTATGACTTCAGTGACACTCTCTCACCTATTACGCGATAATACAAAACGTTCTGTCCTTCTTCGACCGTTTTCCATGCACTCCGTCAATCCTATCTGGTAAGGATCCCACACCGCGCAGCAGTATTCTAAAAGAGGATGAGATAAGCGTAGTGTAGGCAGTCTCCTTAGTAGATCTGTTACATCTTCTAAGTGTCCCGTGAACAAAACGCAGTCTTTGGTTAGTCTTCCCCTCACAACATAATCTATGCGTTCCCATTTAAGTTGTTCGTAATCGTAATTCGTAGGTATTAGTTGAATTTACGACCTTTAGATTTGACTGATTTATCGTGCAACCGAAGTTCAACGGATTCCTTTTAGCATTCATGTGGACGATCTCACACTTTTCATTACTTAGGGTCAACTGCCAATTTTCGCACCATACAAATGTCTTTTCTAAGTCGTTTGGCATTTTTTTAAATTTTTCGATGACTTCACTAGACGACAAACAACAGCATCATCTGCAAACAGCAAGGTCTGTAGCACTATCTTGGGGAACGCCCGAAGTCACGAATCGTGACCTCTCTGACAGGAAATCAAGAATCCACTCACATAACTGAGATGACATTCTATACGCATGCAATTTCACTACAAGTTGCTTGTGTGCTACGGTATCAAAAACCTTCTGGAACTCTAGCAATACGGAATCAATGTGAAATCCGTTGTCGATACCACTCAAAACTTAGCGTGAGTAAAGAGCTACTTGTGTTTCGCAAGATCGATATTCTCTAAATCCGTGTTGACTATATGTCTATAGGCCGTTCTCTTCGAGTTAATTAATAATGTTCGAACTCAACATTTGTTCAAAAATCCTGCTGCATGTCGATAATGATATGGGCCTGTAATGAAGTAGATTACTCCTACTATCTTGAATATTGGTGTGACCTGTGCAACAGCCCAGTCTTTGGGTACGGATCTTTCGTCTAGCCAAAGGTTGCATATGACTGTTAAATGTGAAGCTGTTGCATCAGCATAATCTGAAAGGAACCTAATTGGTATACAGTATCTACAGCAAGGCTTGCTTTTATTAAGTGATTTAAGTAGCTTCACTACTCCGAGATATCTACTGCTAAGTTACTCATGGTGACAGTTGCTCGTGATTCGAATTCTGGAATATTTTCTTCGTCTTCTTTGGTGAAAGAATTTCGGAAGGCTGTATTTAGTAACTCTGCTTTAACAGCACTGTCGTCGATAGTTCTTTCATTGATTTAGCGCAGAGAAGGAATTGACTGTGCCTTGCCGATAGCGTACATGCATATTACAAAAATGTCTTTGAATTTTCTGTCAGACAAAGCTTTAGTGTGAAAACTGTTATAAGCATCTCGCATTGGAATCGGCGCTAAATTTCGAGCTTCTGTAAAATATCGCCAGTCTTGGAGATTTAGCGTTCGGTTTAGATTGGCATGCTTTTTTCGTTGTTTCTGCAGCTGTGTTCTGACCCGTATTGTGTACCAAGGGGGATCTGCTCGATCGTTTATTAATTTATTTAATATAAATATCTCAGTTACTGCCGACACTGTCTCTTTGAATTCAAGTCACATCTGGTCTACACTTGCATTGTTCATTTGAAAGGAGTAGAGATTGTCTCTTAGGAAGGCGTCAGGTGAATTTTTATCTGATTATTTTGAATAGGTATATTTATCGTTTACGTTTGGAGAATCTGGAATTACAGTATTCAATCTCTCTACTTCAACCCTGTTTTCACTAATCTCTGTATCCGTTTTGAGGCTCTTTATTACCTCGGGATTCGAGTGAGCCAACCAACAACTAAAATCACGTGCCTGATCAATGCATTCTGGGTTTCCGTTCGCCTTTCTGTACCAGTGAGGATACATTCATCTCACGAAGTCGCTCAACTTACAACCGTAGCACTACTATTTTAATTTAGTACGCTTTTACCTAAATAACAGAAAGCCTGTCTCTATGTTGCCACGGATAACCCTCTCACTAAAATTTAGTTTAGCTTACAAATAGAGCACACTATGGGATGATAGTCCTGTTAATATGAAAAACTTATCAATAGAGTTACAGGATTGGACGGTGTGTTGTGTCTAATGGATACGTAAATCAGACTATTCGCTGATTTTCCTACGGTCTTACCCAGCGGTTAGGTAGAAACTCTGCATGAATAATACTATAATGAAGCTAGAACAACTCATTTCCTATATCATTTAGCGCTTCAAAACACGTACGAATGGTCGCCAGCCTATCCAGGCAATGAAACAGTGAAGTACTGGGAAAGCAGAAGTACTTTCTTGCTACTGTTTAATTTGGTTCTTCAAATAAATACTACTCCCCATAAACAATGTTCGACTACACCCTTACACATTACGTCTTAAAACAGAAAAAGATCAGTAGATAACTTCAAGGAAGCCAAAAATTTTGGCCGTGGGGGACCTTCAGAGAATCAAATAACCAACTGAAATGCTAAAATAATTAGATATTAAAGCACGCACTTCTTATGCTGAATATTTCACTTCAAGAAAAACTTTTTCTTACGGGAATTTACTTTCAAAATCTATTACTCTTTCAACTAATTCTGTATAGTGAATTAACAGATTCTAGTAACGTGGCAACACTCTGACTGAATTTTACGTAAGAAGACTTTTACTATATCTCTTTGGAAAATTAAGAAAACACAAAAACAGTTTAATTGGTGCCTCTTTATATTAACTTGGTGCTTCATGAGTCTATAAAAGAGGATACTCGGACTAATCAAACACCAAGAAGATTATTAAAGCACAGATTAAATTAATGGTTCACGCTGTACAAAAGTAAAATATAAATAAATCTTATCTGGTGGCTGTAGGCTTCGGTGTTTCGAACAATTACGAGGGATACACTACCCATAGTACTGCCTGCAAGTATCTTGTTGTATGGGCTTAATTTCTCTTCTTGGCGTCGTTCAGTTTTACACACAGTAGCCCAACAACTCGCACGTATGCCGTAAGCCTTTTGCAGTCTTCATTCGAGACAGTTTTGTGCAAATTTGCAAGCAAAGCTGCTCCTGCTCCACAAAGATGTTTCCTCAATCACTGCTGCTTGCAGACTGTGTGACTTACAACCCGCGCTTGCTGTAGGCAGTGCGCCAGTTTTTTTTTTCCACTCCCCAGAGCCACTTTCATTCAAAACAAAAGCACATTGGCTTTTACATAACGCCTATTTCTTACATTATTTCTAAGCATGACCATTTCTTAAATTGTCAAATTTACATCAATATGAATAATTTATAAACAAATATTATTAAATACAAAAAGTGATCGGAAAATTATTTAACGTAATAAACAATTTACATATTATTTTACATACATAACGCAAAGAACTTCAACCTCCAGTATAGCGCACTTTACATCAACAGAAAATATAGTACCAATATGCGAAAATCTTAAAGCAACAAAAATTATAAAAATTTAAATGAACCATAAACAAATAACGATATAAACTACACAACCATGTAAAATTTACGTTGTAAGGATTTAGACTGGCATTAACAGCGAAATTTTAAAGCCAGGGAGCGAAGTGTGGAAATCTACCTACAGGGTTTTGCATGTTGCAATTGTTGAATTTCATGAGGCAGGGAGAGAAGTATAAAATTTATTTCGCTTAAAGTCATTCCCGGTCACCTTATGAAATTAAATACAAAATCTATAATTCCTTCATAATATCTTAACTTAAAAAATGCTGGGAAATTAGCAGAATGCTTTGAACGCTAATTAACACTGATGAAAATGCACATTTTCCGTATGTAAATCATAGAAGAAGAATATAGAGCCTGAAAATTAAATATGATGACCACAAAGGAAGGACTGTACGGCTCTCGCACAAACAGAATCTAACTGATTATTTAACATATCATAGTTCTGATAGAGTGACGATGAATCATCGTAGCTGACGGGAACCACTGTTTTCAAATACTCTTCTGTATTGTCTGCATCAAATGGATTGCGGTTTCTGTAAAGGAGAAAGGCTTAAAAAAGTCGTGGCTTTTTACCTCTGCTCATGAACAGTTTACGTATCGTTCGGAGGCCTAATGTGAACAGTGGAGAAGCCTATATTGTACTAGAAATAAAAATTATTACTTGCCTTTGAAATGCAGTCTTACAGGAGATTGCTGAAGAATAGACGGACTGATCTAGTTTGAATGAAGACATCTCTCTTGTAATCATGGAGAGGAAGAGTCTAGTACGGAACATGATGAAACCAAATTTAGCAGAAGGTCTAGATGCTAGCAGATATTCGCTAATGTGGGATGCAGAGCTTCTGCTGAAGACTAAATGATATGTGGCAAGCAATCTGAAAGATGCAGCAAACCAATCCTGACGCTGCAAAGAAGCACACGAGAGTTTATATAAGCGGTGGTCCGAAACAGGCTGAGAAGTTTGTAAGGGTGTTGCAAGTTCGGTTGTACTGAGAACCGTTAAGCCGTTTTCAAGTTAATTAACGTTAAAGTTAGTAAATCAGGCCGTTGCGCGAGCAAATTCTACGGGCCCGCCAGAGTTAGTGTCACCAAAAGTGTTCAAAAAATGAAACAAGAGAGCGAGTAAAAAATTGGGCATGGGACTGTAGTACGGGTCGAATGTGAGGCTTTGAGAACAATTGATAGTAGTAGTATCTGACAGGTCATTTGAACTTGAGCGTGCAGCAGCTTGATTGGCTAACTTCAGTGCTAATTAACTTGGAAACTTCGAAACGTGTCGATTTTTTTTCCTAAGAATTATTTCTCATCGCATCCTTACAACTTTTCCACACTGTTTCTGACCACCCTGAAAATGTAGATATGGAAATGACAGGAAGATTTTGCACTTTATTAACAAAATAGAGACGAATGAAACGGGATACAAAATATTAGGTATGCCAAGCAATAAGTGCAAGAGACGTGAAAAGCCTCTTCTGTCAGTCTTTTGAAGAAAATGTGACTTCAGACCGGGAGAAAATTTAGATCTTCACAGAAATGTCAGCCAAAGGCTGGGATATGTTACTTTTAATTATTCAACCACATGCTGAATTCAGTTCGTTATAGTAATTTAAGTACAGAAAGGCTTTCAATTACTTTATTACATCTGAGAAATAAAGGACATTTTACTTTTTTAGATTCTTTGAGTTGTTGTACTTGAAACCTCGATGACTGCAATCCACAACTGCTCTCATACGATTCTTCCACTGAATTCAATACGCCGTATGTTACGCAAAATTGATAGTGTGACTCTCGTGGTCATTGTCTCTTTACCTATTATTTAGGGACTTGTCAATGTCTTTTAAACGGAGCGATTTTTCGATCACTCTTGTGAGTGCCGCTACAAAACCATAGTGTGTTCAGCTGACTGAATAACCGTCTATGTCCACCTGTCCTCATCCACAGTAGACGTAAGTCAGGAAAGTGAAGAGACATGTATGTCAGTCGGTTGTATGGAATCCGGGAATAAAATGGATCGACTTGGAGACGTGACATAAATCCAATAGAGAGAAATCATGTTGAGCCATGACCATGCTGTGAATGAAGTTGTCTGATTCCCTGCTGTATCAACACACAGCCATATGACACGATATTAGAACAGTGGTTGTAAAAGTAACCCACAGCGACTGCGATAGGGATTTCTGGTCCTATTGAATGCGGGTCCATCTGAAACAGTTCCCGAAAGGACAGTGCGATGTGAACTGCATTCAATGGTCATTTAACATGGGCTACATCGCAAAAGGACATTTTTTCAGATGTGCAAAGAAATCAAGAAGTCTCCAGTGCGCGAATCAAACATTAAATGACTTTATGCATTTAGTGTTATCCGAAGAGTTGCAAGTTTGTCTTACTTTTTTAAATGTTACCAAGCGTGAAGTGCATTATTCGAGCTTGAGACGTTTGACGCGCGTTGTATTGAGGATATACTTCAAGAAGGAGGTTGTTCTCTGACGTTAAGGTGGTGTTTTTAGTAGAATGATTTTTAGTACAATGACTGGAGCAGATTGTAACAAACTGATCACTCATTGAGATACGGTGGGCGACTATTGAGCTGTGCTACTTTCTTTTTAATTCTGTTTTAAATGACCTACGTTGGAGAGATCGTAGGTATCCTTCCTTATAAGAGATGCACACTTCTCTGATCTGGTACTCCACATCATTTCTGCGAAAATAATTAGACCAACGGAAATAGGCATAGCAGTCTACAAAGAACTGAATTTAATAGTTAGAACCGAAGGTTACTGACCGACGTTTTAAACACGCAAAGAATAACGTAAAGGACTAGGAGGGTCATCAGAGAAAGGAACGTGATAATGTAGTTCAGTTAGTACTTGGCATTAACCATGATCAATGCTCAGTGCACATTCTGGTACTTGCATTGCCTACTGTTATCTATTCTATCGATTCTTTTAACAAATATTCAAAGATTTTCTTTCAGGTTGATTGCGGTTAGGATGACACGGGACAAGGAGATTTGATTTTAAATGACAACGTAATTTATATAACTATGAAGTACACAAGTGGCATCATGAATAATCAAAACATCCTGGTAAGTTACAACATTCCCGCGTGTTTTGCGCCGTTACGAGGGTTACGCAGAAAGAGATGCACCGAATATTTTATCTTCAACCACTCTTTATTGAACATAATGAGAATTACTCACACGGAAGAACGGTGTTTTATCTACACATCCTATTTTTCCAAGTAATCTCTATCCCGTTCTATGGCCTTCCCCTACCGCGAATCAAGGACGTGTATGCACTGTCGGTACCAATCCTTGCCCTGGAGGCAGAGCCAGTGCTTCACTGTGCGGATCACCTCCTCAACGCACTCAAAATGTCTTCCACGAATAGCATCATTTAATGGCCCAAACAACTCGAAGTCCGAGGGGGCTGCAACGTGTCATGTGTGACAGCTATGGATGGTGTCTCCGACTGGAGCAAATCGTGGAGCTCTGCCGAACCGCCTTCTAATGACCTCTCCCTCCGTGCCCAGCGTCTAACTGTACTTCTGTCGACAGCAGATGCTCCACAGACTTTGCACAAGCGTTTGTAATCATTCCCCAGGGTCTCTTTCTCTGCAGTGAGAAACTCAATGACGGCACTTTGCTTGTAACGTACATCACTTACGCTACCTGTCAGAAATGACAGAAACTTGGCGCGCTCACTCAGGGGACTTCAAGTAACACGTACGTAATGTTCCATTTTCGTAGAACTGATTTTGGCTGAGAACAAAAAGGGGTGCATTACTTACTGAGCAACCCTAGTACAACTGACAGTATTTAAAAACCTTTTTTTCTGTACGAAACTTAGGGGGGTGGGGAGGGGGGGAGTAAAGGGACAGAAAGTTGGGACTCACAAACGTTCAAATCATGTTCTACGAAATGAAAAAAGTACGAAAACCTTAACTAGAAACAAGTAGATTGGAAGCACAGATTGTTCAGGCAACGAACAGGACACAGCGGCAGTGGCTGTATTCTTGAAATGCTTCAAATGGGCCAGTGATATAACTGTGGCCTCCGTTTCACTGTTCTGACACATGCGAGGGTCTGAAACCACTTCTGACTCTAAAGGTTCAGAGACGCTATACGAGTGGGTGAAGCCCAAGTTGTACTACCACATCCACCGAAACGGAGATTCACGAAAATGTTTTGTAAACGCATTTCATGCCCATAAAATTGATCACACTCTGCAATAATTTCATAATGACTATTGGCGGTAGCGCTGTATTGAACCCAAATGTGCAACCATTGTCCGATACGCATCCAATTCCAGCTGTGTGGGCCGGATACCTGAAGACGTCGCACACACAACGGAACGCACCAAAACTTTGGATAGAGATTTATCGTTTGGCGGCTTAAATCACGTGAACGAATTTATTGAGCATCTACTGACTATGGTGAAGTCAGTTACAAGTATATCGAGCACAGGTAAAGTCACTGCAACAAACAAAACAAGTCGTGTTATGAATACAGGAAAGTCCATCTAATCTTTTTCACAGGTTGGTTTCTAAATTCGGCACACGATAACTATAATGAAATACACACAAGATAATGAGAGAAAGGCACAACCTGATGAATTTACAGACAAGAAACCAGCGCAATTAAGCCCCACACGATCTCGATACCGGAAGAAACATACAATTACACTCCTGGAAATGGAAAAAAGAACACATTGACACCGGTGTGTCAGACCCACCATACTTGCTCCGGACACTGCGAGAGGGCTGTACAAGCAATGATCACACGCACGGCACAGCGGACACACCAGGAACCGCGGTGTTGGCCGTCGAATGGCGCTAGCTGCGCAGCATTTGTGCACCACCGCCGTCAGTGTCAGCCAGTTTGCCAAGGCATACGGAGCTCCATCGCAGTCTTTAACACTGGTAGCATGCCGCGACGGCGTGGACGTGAACCGTATGTGCAGTTGACGGACTTTGAGCGAGGGCGTATAGTGGGCATGCGGGAGGCCGGGTGGACGTACCGCCGAATTGCTCAACACGTGGGGCGTGAGGTCTCCACAGTACATCGATGTTGTCGCCAGTGGTCGGCGGAAGGTGCACGTGCCCGTCGACCTGGGACCGGACCGCAGCGACGCACGGATGCACGCCAAGACCGTAGGATCCTACGCAGTGCCGTAGGGGACCGCACCGCCACTTCCCAGCAAATTAGGGACACTGCTGCTCCTGGGGTATCGGCGAGGACCATTCGCAACCGTCTCCATGAAGCTGGGCTACGGTCCCGCACACCGTTAGGCCGTCTTCCGCTCACGCCCCAACATCGTGCAGCCCGCCTCCAGTGGTGTCGCGACAGGCGTGAATGGAGGGACGAATGGAGACGTGTCGTCTTCAGCGATGAGAGTCGCTTCTGCCTTGGTGCCAATGATGGTCGTATGCGTGTTTGGCGCCGTGCAGGTGAGCGCCACAATCAGGACTGCATACGACCGAGGCACACAGGGCCAACACCTGGCATCATGGTGTGGGGAGCGATCTCCTACACTGGCCGTACACCACTGGTGATCGTCGAGAGGACACTGAATAGTGCACGGTACATCCAAACCGTCATCGAACCCATCGTTCTACCATTCCTAGACCGGCAAGGGAACTTGCTGTTCCAACAGGACAATACACGTCCGCATGTATCCCGTGCCACCCAACGTGCTCTAGAAGGTGTAAGTCAACTACCCTGGCCAGCAAGATCTCCGGATCTGTCCCCCATTGAGCATGTTTGGGACTGGATGAAGCGTCGTCTCACGCGGTCTGCACGTCCAGCACGAACGCTGGTCCAACTGAGGCGCCAGGTGGAAATGGCATGGCAAGCCGTTCCACAGGACTACATCCAGCATCTCTACGATCGTCTCCATGGGAGAATAGCAGCCTGCATTGCTGCGAAAGGTGGATATACACTGTACTAGTGCCGACATTGTGCATGCTCTGTTGCCTGTGTCTATGTGCCTGTGGTTCTGTCAGTGTGATCATGTGATGTATCGGACCCCAGGAATGTGTCAATAAAGTTTCCCCTTCCTGGGACAATGAATTCACGGTGTTATTATTTCAATTTCCAGGAGTGTATTTGAA
Source organism: Schistocerca serialis cubense (assembly GCF_023864345.2). Classification (NCBI taxonomy): domain Eukaryota; kingdom Metazoa; phylum Arthropoda; class Insecta; order Orthoptera; family Acrididae; genus Schistocerca; species Schistocerca serialis. Next base: position 101,276,919 of record NC_064642.1, on the reverse strand, counting down.
AAGTTCTTAATTTAAAAATCTTAAGATTACGACCCCTGTCCTTCATGAGCGATAAGAAACGTGTGAAGAAAAAAAAAAAAGAATTAAACTGAGGCACCAAATAAACCATTCCAGCAACTTCTTCCTGGCGTCCTGAGGGAATGTTCGATGGCTTACTGGACCAATGCCTAAAATGATGGACCAGGAGAACCTTTCACTGCACAGGATGAGTAGTGGGGTGAACCTAATCACTGCCCATCACCAGTGTCTACAAGTCCAACCGCTAGCTTTTACCTCATCTTTGACTTGACTACCCTGTTCCTGCTTATTGCCTTATCCTAATTGAAGCGAAATTAGTAGGAGACAAATATTCCCTCTACTCCTTTGGTTCGTGGGCCACCATATTGAAAACCATTCATGCTTGACCAGACGCTATAGCAAAATATACGAAGAGTATGAAAGAACAGAGGAGGAGCACACAACAGCAAATAAAAGAAACGCACTGAACCCCTGACCCCCCCCCCCCCCCGCCACAGCAGCGCCACCACCACAATGATCTGACGGGGTTGAAATCCGACAGCACAAGCAATTAACCACCCTCAAAACTGAACTTACAGCCACAACAACAAGGAAATCGTGTATACAGCATCATAAACAAGCACTGAAGTGCAATTCTCAGCTATGGAATGACACAGATTTTGCCGTTCCAAGATGATATTTAATTCAACGTTCTCAATAACCTAGTGTTGCTCTTTTTTCTGCATATTCATGGTAACTCACTCTATGGAAACTCCTGTCTTCCAAGATGGCAACTGACTTCATCGTATGAATCCACACATACGTTCTTGGTTTGACAACTGCTCAAGCAGGAATAACATGAATCCAAGCTCGCGTTCCTGGTTTGATAACTGCTAGGTACACATTGTGCCTCGTCTGGTATGTCACCCAATCTTAATTCAATAGAAAATCTCTGGTACTATCTGTAACTGCAGTAAACGTCTGGTTGCCATCTGTAACAGCAGTGAAGAGGTGGTTGCCATATCGAAGATAAAGGTGGTGTTACACTATTAGCGTTATGTCTCTGTGGGCTAGCTAACTTTTGTCTAGTCTGCTTACATTTCATTCACCCGAATTGTGCTAATATCTGCGTTTTCTCATTACTGGTCTGTTTTAGATGTATATTTTAATCTTCTTGTTCTTTAGCAGTTACACAGTCTACTACCGAGTCTGCTGTAGTAAAGTTTTAATCACATTTTCTACCCGATGCCCTTTGCAGCATGAGATATATGTGGAGCGGGCTTTGGCCTTGTGTGGTGTGGGGGCTGTGCAGGCGTGAGAACCAGTATTTTTAATACCACGTTGTTGTTGGGTTGTTTGTGGAAGGAGACCAGACAGTGAGGTCGTCGGTCTCGACGGATTAGGGAAGGAGGGGACGGAAGTCGGCTGTGCCCTGTCAAAGGAACCACTCCGCGGGATCACTTTCTTGTGAGATGGGCTCTATATATGGGATGGTTGTAAATATTTCCCTTCTTTCTTAGTGTGGCATTTTGTTGCATTGGCTACGTTTGTTAGTGGAGCCATGTATAGCCCGGAAATTACAAACAAACAATAATTATGCTGTACTGTTGTCACATTAAGAAACGCAAAAACTTCTATCAACAGTGAATGTGGAACACTGCGATTGTTATGAATAAATGTTTCCAGAAACAACTTCAACCAGTCGCCTTTTGCGATTCTTCAATTTTTATTCACCTTAACCGGATTCGAATACCCTAGCAATTCATTATCAGATGGTACACATTTACTGAATGTTTGGAGCATAGTGGGGATTGTGTAATTGTAGCAAGATCTAAATAAGAAACAAGGAAACACCGAATGTAGCGACGATTATTTACATCATGACATCCACTTAAAGACATTACTTAAGGTTATTAGTACCCGGTCATTTATCTCTGGTACACACATTGTTCTAGAAAACATAATGTTTTTTCCAGGAATGTTACACTTTTTAATTTACACAAACTTTGCCTCAGGTAGTAATTGCTACGTGCTTCACACAATGTCAGTAGACCAAAGAGTGTGACTACAGCTGTGTTCAAAGATGCTGTAATGGGGCAAAGATTTCCTTTGCCCTTCACTCGAACTGCATGTTGTTCATTCTTACAAAAGTAACATGTATTCAAGTAGGAAAACTGATATGTGTTTTTACAAAGGATACCTAGCTTTATTAAAAACGTCTTTTTTCGTAGTTTTATCATAATAAGTTGTATTTCATTTGTATTAGTTCACTAAATAGCGTATTTACGTTACTTTATTGAACAAAATAAGTAATCCTAAGAGACGAATAAATTACCAACATTTATGACCCACATTATCCAAAACAGTCAGACAATGTACGGATACCTTTTCCATTTCACACTTACAGACAATATGTTTGCACACTTCGTCTCCTCACATGATCTGTTGTATTAACAGACAGTATAATTGGGCTACCTTGGATTTCGTCACTGTTTACAATACAGACACAGAAAAGAAGAAGTATACGAAGTCTATAATTATATATGTGCTTTAAACTAGTTCTAACAGGCTGTTACGAAATCTCGTTCCATTGTCTTTCACTTGAGCATTAAGAGTATATGTTTATTCTCACGAGCGGAAATCTCCACGTGTTCCAACAAGTAGAATTTGTGATTTTTCTATATGCAGGATTTCTACGGTGTGTTATCTTAAGGGTATGGCCTATTTCGTAAACATGACATGCAACAGACGTTCGGTCGTAGTTACTTTAAATGTATTATTATATTTATTTTACCTGATCGAAAATGTTCTTCCCGTCTGTCCAATACACGTTGCATCACAGGACGTATCTTTTGTAAAAGTCCTGTGCTTCAGACTTGTTTATCTCTTTACCGACATCGCGCATCAGGCTATACCTTACTATGGTCTGTATCTGGAAACGTATTTTGACACTGTGACATTTACAAAGTTCACGATTTTTGCGAGACTGTTTCATAGTGCAGCATGGTGGCTGCTTCCCCGTTTTCTTCATTCACTTTCTTGTTTCTACTCTTAGTACTTTAGCGCAACAGTTTATTAACAATATCTGTCTTGAAACCTTTGTTGTCCGCTGTTTTCTTAATGATCTTTAGTTGCATCTCTTTATCATTCCTGCTCATTGGCACACTGATTGCCATTTGTGGTAAGTTACGGAAAACAGCCTCTTTATAAGACTGTAGGACAGAAAACATTGGAATGCAATCAAGTATTTCTGTTAAACTATAACAACTGTTACCACACATTGAAAGGTGACCATTGGTCCATTTCATATAGAGTGACGAAACATCTGTGCGTAATGCTGGCACCACATCTGCCCTGCTAATTTTACCTTTTTGAGGCTGCACTAAGACGTGATGGAAGGAAGTTAGGTCAAAGTAAGTGTTTTTATTTAATTTAAGTTATTTTATTCCTTACTCAATGTGCGGCTGCTTTCGAGTAATTTGTATGGCTAGTTGGGAATTAACGCATCGTCATGACAAGGGAAGGAAATGTCCAGCACTGGCAGAAATGTCGGTTTGGTTTTTCAAATGTTAACATGAACTTCCCCCACACCGAAAAAGAACGTTATTTCGAACATGACAAACAGTGGCTTCCATCGTAGAGACGGCCAAACGCCGAAGCGGAAACTGCCATTGGCTGTTTAATTTCTAACGAAAGCTTCGTCACACGGCTCGATAGGTCTAGTTTTGGACATACGAGAGAAGTACGGGGGAGGAAGATAAAAACGCACAGCCTCGAACGGCGGATGATTGCAATGATTCAAATCCACCAGACGTCTCGCCTCTCTACCTGTGACCGAGCACTGTCCTAGAGCCTGTGGAGATGGCTACGGTTGAGAGAGGCCGAGGGACACAGACTCGTAAGGCATGGGAAGACTGGAGCCCTTTGCCCTATCCCTTTGCATTCGACACTGTCAATCGCGAAAGACTTTGGCAGCAAATGTGAGAGTAAGCGGTAAATTCAGGCAAAGATGGAAAAAGTTATGACTGATCAATTTCAAATTTAATGCAGTTTGTTTCCCCTCGTTCCTGGAGCTGCGGAATGACGTAAGTTGTGGGAGTGCTTCCAAGGCGTGAGGAACGAGTATGGCTCCTTGACGGACAGTGAGACAACGGTACCGGTGCAGCGCCTGGTTTCTGTCGGTAAGGGGGCCAATGTGAGTGTGTGACATCTTCTGCTGTTCTTTGGAGGACCGAGTTATGTCTATGACTGATCACGGTCCTGTTGTTTCCGGTTTTCCTCTCTTGATTCAGGCGGCCAAGGAAGATATTTAGGGCCTTTCTTACGTTTCGTGATTGCTTCATATTCAGCCAAAGTATCATCAGTAGTCCGTTCCTAACTAGGTGATAATTTTCATCATTCTGCCACCATGTTTGACATAGTGGTGTACAGTTTACGGAGAATTACGTTTCTCAGATGATTCACGAAGGTATGCAAGAGAACAATAGTTTTCCTTGGAATGATTTGAGAAAATCAGCCAGCCAGTTGCTGGTATAAAGATTTATTAACAACCCTTGACCATGGTTTCAGCAACTGTAAAATCATCTTCTTCGGTAGTACACGGCCCTTGCCGGAGAATTCTTTCCCATTGTAGCTAAAAAGATGTACAAAACAACTAGATAAAAATACAGATAAAGACAACTTTCACGTAAAATCACATACTGGCGACGATAAATGTCAGAGCAAAGAAGTTCATGTCAAGTAACATGGTGTGGTGACCATCAGCAAACCCAAATAAAAAGAATTTTAAAAAATCGTGTTGGGGCTGTGCTAAGCGCAAGAGTCTTTACATTGAAATGTACGTAGAATTGGAGTGAAACGGCCAGTATTTGGTTGATGCCGTGCGGCAGTTTACAAAGTTGTCGTAGTGTACGAAACAGGAGACATCGGTGAGTGGCGTATGTGCGTGGAAACATGCGCGTAGCAAACATGATGAAGTGTAAGATATCAATCGCAAGGAGGATAAGTAGACAGAAAATATTTTACTAGAAAAGATAGAAATTTGGTGAGAATGAAGACCAGTGGAGGTCATCAATGAAACGTAATTACAATAATGAATCTGAAGTACTGGCATCATGCACGCTTAAATGTGAAGACCTTAACGATTAATGCAGATAGAGTAGGAAAGTTCTTTTATAAATTTTGATTGGTTTTCTGTCGGTCACCATTTACTTGGCATTAGCTTTTTTACTGCGAAATTTTTCGTCGCCATTAGGTGACTTCACGCTAAGTAGTTATTGATACTTATATTTTTATATAATGATTTTGTATACCGTTCACACCCTGGAAGGTGGCTGTAATTTCTCACCTTACAAGCACTCATCTACATACTTTGCCATGATTTACAACCAGAATTAGGAATAATTTGATAGGTTGTACATCGCATATATGAATATTTCAAGAACACTGATATTGTCACGTACACCTTGTAAATAATTGTTAACGCTTATTGATGAAAAGTGAAGGAGTGTCTCTATTATCAAAAGCGCGTAATGAATGATTGCCTGTACTAATAGAGGTTGAAACGCCAGTGGAAATGAAATGACAGGCGTAACTCAAGCCCTTTGTGGAAAAGCTCGAACAGGTGTGTTGGTCCCTCTCCACAAAGGAAGTGCCAACACGGACGGTCTGGGCACCTGAGCACGGAAGCACACTACAGCGACTGCCGGCCGGTTTGTAGCGGGGACTGGAAGGATAACCGGATAATACTTGAGAAACTCTGAAAATGTTGGACGCAGCAGATAGGAACGAGGAAGCGCTACCTCGGAAATCGCAGGCTGGGTTATTTCCAGGGATTTCTACTCTGATATGCGTACCATGGTATGAGTATAGGGTCTTCCTCGCAAACTTTCCGCGCTGGACGACAAAAGACTAAAATATGGGTGGTCGCCGTTCGGACGAATCTGTAGAGAGGGAGAATATTCCGTGGTTCGGAGAATATGATTCGCCTTCTGAGTTGCGAGGGAGGGGAGCCGAGCTTTGCTGGGAAGCCAGCGGTGGAGAAGAGAAGCCTTCCATTTTGAGCTCCCGTGTTTGATGATCGCTCAGTATCAGCCTTTTTGGTACAGACGGACTTCCTGTCTTTGTTCTCAGGAGATGTTATTGTTAAATCGGTTAGGCACTGTACTGTTGCAAACTTATACGATTTTTGACTTCGCCTCCGGGTTGGGAGTCGTCGTTGAGTACGCAGCGTTCAGTGATTGAGAGCATTTCTTCTGCCTGTGCTCAAGTTGAGATGTTATCTGAACTCCGTCCTTGTGGCTGGGAGTTCACGTTTCTCGTCTGTAGAACAGTGGAAGACAGTATTAGATTATACTAGTCAGAGGACCATCTCATGCCGTCCTAGTGTTTGAATGAGGTTTTTTTTATATTCTGTGGCTGGAGTTCTTCCGCCGTCGCACACATGCATGAGTACCTCCAGTCTGACGCACTGGACGCAGTACATACAGTGATATTGCTATTGGCTTCAGCTTGGTAGGGCTATGAAGCTAAACAGCTGTGATCACCTAAATATTATTTCCATTAAGGTTGCACACCACTGTAGATTATCTTTGAAAGTAGTGTCTTCTAGTGTATATTATGTAGGTGATATCAATCGTCTCGGATTATTTATATTAGATGGCGTAGCCATAAAAATGGGCAGATTATGGTAACTGTTGAATCGTTTTAGTTAGGAAATTCATTTGTATCCCTTTATGTCCATTGGAGTTTGATATATCAACATGTGAATTACAAAGGGGTTTTAATCTACAATAAATGTGTAAGCAGAAACAGCATTTATCATTTGGTTGTTACTAGTTTCCTTAATCATTTATTTATGATTATGTTGTAATTTATATATTAAAGAGCAAGAAAAAGTAGATAATCACCATTAAGAGATCCTAAGATCTGCTTCAAGGGGTAGTCAAACAGGGCCAAATCTTCATTTTCGCGTTTAGTATTTCTGTTACACACATTCATTCTACATCCGCCTGGAATAGTGTCTTGGAACCTTGATAGCTTTTTTAATTGTACTAGGAAACAATCTGCTCAACAGTTCCATGTATTTCAGAAGCAGACAATTTAACATTTCTTGAAACCGTGGTCAAGGTTTGTTAATAAATCTTTATACTGGCAACTGGTTGGCTCATTTTCTCAGATCTTTCGTTTACATTCACCGTTGCTAAACAGTAGCTGCGCTCAAAAATTTAATTTTCCCTTCTTATTTGTAAAGGTATTCTTATTTCTTTCCCAACAAGAGCAAATTTTCCGATCTGTTTACAGGGCGATTGCGTTACATGGACCCTGCCTCGCTGTTTTGTCAATCCATTGCGTGTGATCCTGTGTGGCGAAACGCATCAAGCTGTAGCCACTAACAGGCGTCATTCTAATTATGGAAATCTTCGTACATCCATAGTTGAAACGGAGGGCAGTGGGACGTCAGCTGGTATAAATTTATATTAAAAATAAAGAAATTCCTCCAGCTGTATTTCTGTATTTGAGGTGTCGATTTTATTTTGGCAACTAGTTTCAACGTTGTAACAACGTCATCTTCAGGCCCATACACTTGTTGACGTCAGTGGTCAACTTCTAGTATCAGCCGCACGCAATTGATGTCAACAAGTGTATGGGCCTGAAGATGACGTTGTTAAAACGTTGAAACTAGTTTGCCAAAATTAAATTGACACCTTAAATACAGGTGGAGGAATTTCTTCATTTTTAATATAAAATTATGGAAATGCATTGAAACAGTTACGTGATGGGCACAACTTTTTCTCGAGACTGTTGCATGCATGTATTGTAGGGCTTAAATCCCAAGGGGCATGTGCGATGACTGCTGAGATTACCCATTCGTAATTGTAATACGTCTTGGTGAACTGAGTACCTGTGCATTTAGAGGACGGAAAAGAGGAGCAGTGACCAGGGTATGCTGTTAGGAAAGGGGCTGGAGACCAGGTCATGGTCTGGAGAATCAGTCGCCAGCAAACCATCGTATAGGCGAGAGCCACAGGTCCTTCCGCCATTGTCCATAAAGTGGCCCTGTGATTTCTCTGTTTGAGGGGATCAGTGTTTCCTCGAATTGACGGTGCCGGGGCTGCGTGGCCAATCAGCCATACCTCGCATTTCCATGAGGTCGTTAAATTTTCTATTGAGAACCTCTAAACTGCTATTGACCACTTGCACAGCAGGTGGGATAACTGGTAGGCAGGCAGTAACCGGGTATGACTCCTGGTTCCTCCACAAGATGAGAATACTTCGTAACGTAGGAAGAGCAAAACTTCACAGTTAGGACAAACTCTGAAGCTTGCCGACACCTCGATGGGACCGCTATTCAAAATACAGACCACGTTTTGTATTGGGAAATAAATAAGTCTGAATTATGGTTGACCTAAGTTCGCCAGCTACGGGATCAATGGCTTGCCATTCGTCGGCACTCGCAAATTCCAGAAATATATCATATTATTTTTCATAATGAGTTCTCCATTTTTAGACGAAATTTCCCACTGGCAGGTTTTCAGGAGCTCACTTTTACGCACTGGATTCCTTTTCATTCCAGTAGACATGTGTCCCCAATTTTACTTTCTATTAATTTAGTGTAAGACTCATTTTTGCGGTTCATATGTCACTGTCATTCTCCCATTCCATTTGCTTGCTATTACGTCATTACCATACATACAATCAGAGTGGAGTGATTTGAATATCCAGAGCATGCATACCAAAGGCTCATTCAGTAAAGTAAAGCCGCGGCCCTGGTGGCGTCTTGCAACATGTGTAGTTTATGTATTTACGATTAGTTAATTATGTCTTATGAAGTTGAGATCATTTGTGAAACAGGCATGTCTACCCTACCCTCACTGTTGCTACGGCAAACCGCCAGCCTCTTTCAAGTCATATAGTACCACCTGACTGCTAGAATTCGGTTCAGTTGCGTTAATTTAGATAATTAAGGTCTACACAGCAATTTGATCACCAATCCCGATTTGTAAAGCGGTACGGAACTAAACTGGGCTGAAAATGAATTCTAAAGTAAAAATTCCATTTAACTTCCACTCCACGAGGATATCTTTTAAGCACATTAAGTACTCGACAGACGTACTTACAGTTAACGTTTTCCACTAGGATGTGCGTTGTTACGGTACAGAGCAGAAAAACGGAGGAAATTAAAATTTTTATTAAGTTCATGCTAACACAGGCACGGGCGACTCCCGGCAGAGGTGATAATATAGCCATGCAGCAGAATGAAATCAGCACTGTAAGTCGGTCACGTGTACGAGGACACATTGCGAAATCGGCATCAATCGCCAGGTACAGTTTACACATTCTACATCTACATCTAAATTCACACTCCGCAAGCCACCCAACGATGTGTGGCGGATGGCACTTTACGTGCCACTGTCATTACCTCCCTTTCCTGTTCCAGTCGCGTATGGTTCGCGGGAAGAACGACTGCCGGAAAGCCTCCGTGCGCGCTTGAAACTCTCTAATTTCACATTCGTGATCTCCTCGGGAAGTATAAGTAGGGAGAAGCAATATATTCGATACCTCATGCAGAAACGCACTCTCTCGAAATCTGGACAGCAAGCTACACCGCCATTCAGAGCGCCTCTCTTGCAGGGTCTGCCACTTGAGTTTGCTAAACATCTCCGTAACTCTATCACGCTTACCAAATAACCCTGTGACGAAACGCGTAGCTCTTCCTGGGATCTTCTCTATCTCCTTTGTCAACCCGACCTGGTACGGATTCCACGCTGATGCGCATTACTCAAGTATAGGTCGAACGAGTGTTTTGTAAGCCACCTCCATTGTTGATGGACTACATTTTTTAAGGACTCTCCCAATGAATCTCAACCTGGCCCCCGCCTTACAAACAATTAATTTTTATGATCGTTCCACTTCAAATCGTTCCGTACGCATACTCCCAGATATATTACAGAAGTAACTGCTACCAGTGTTTGTTCCGCTATCAAATAATCATACAATAAAGGATCCTTCTCTCTATGTATTCGCAGTACATTACATTTGTCTATGTTAAGGGTCATTTGCCACTCCCTGCACCAAGTGGCTATCCGTTGCAGGTCTTCCTGCATTTCGCTGCAATTTTCTAATGCTGCAACTTCTCTGTATACTACAGCATCATCCGCGAGAAGCCGCATGGAACTTCCGACACTATCTAGTAGGTCAGTGAAACGTTGACTGAGAGAAAGTGACAGTGGTATATTTCTTGGCTTTTGTTACGTGGAGGAACAAGCGGTTCCTGGAACGCAATGACACCAATCAGAGACTTGACATTGGAGTTAACAACCTGAAACAAATTGTTAAGCAAACACAGTGGAATGAGAACCGCTAACCACCAGTAACATACGAGGCTACATTCAGTCACAGCGATCAGAGCCTCACTTTATTATTAACTACCAATCTCCATAAACACAACAAATCTCGAATTCTGAATTGAGATGGTTATCAGTGTCAATGGTGTTTGTATCAAAGCACATGTTTCATTTATTATTCAGTGTAGTGAAACCTACATATTAGACATTCCAGCACTACTAGTCAACACGCTTCCTCCTGTTCCCGAAATGACAACATCTAAATAACCATTAACTACCAGTGATGAAACTTTGCATTTGCTAACTGCCACATCACTCATGGGGAGACTGAGGGTCTTGCAATATCAGTAAATCTCGTGATGCTTATCGCACTCTCTCTTGGGTGAGAGGGCAGTCGGCTGCCTCTATTCCTGATCATCACTGCAGTGTCTTGTGTGTGCCAAGGCCTGGCTGTACATCGAACCAACGATCAGCCAATTACACGACTTCCATAGAGCGGTAAATCCCGATGGGTCACCGCAAGTCATCATCATCTTCTGGAACGGGATCGACAACGCTGTAACGCAGTGTAGCACCATAATCACACGCTATTACCTCGCTTTTGCGATGCTACCGTTCCATTTCTTTTAAATAGTTGTTATTATCCTAACCGTAGTCTACGGGTAGCGTCTCTGATTCATGATAGAATGTCCTCGGTTCCGGGTTCGAAACCGGCCACCGCTTAAAATTTGATTAATAATCAGCGTTGGCGGCCGAAGGCTACCGGTATAAGAAGTCACCCTCATCCTGCCAACTACCCTTTCAAAGAGCGCGGAGGAGCGGACAGAGGTTCAGGGCACTCTCTTACGCTTGGGGTGGGAAACTGCCCCTACAAGCGGAATAATCAGCAATAAAAATTAAATGCCGTGTGGCTAGGGCCTCCCGTCGGGTAGTCAGTTCGCCTAGTGCAAGTCTTTCGAGTTGACACCACTTCGGCAACTTGCGTGTCGATAGGGGTGAAAATCTACGACCCCGCCGGGAATCAAACCAGGGCCGGTAGGTATGACATTCCGTAGCGCTGACCACTCAACTACCAGGGGCAGACAGCAGCAGTGATGAACGGGATGAGGATGCAGAAGCCAATGGAAACTCTTGCATTAAAAGACACCTAATGTGTATCTACAGGACATGTTGGCTGTAAATGAAAAGAGTTATGATGATCTCTCCATTAGCAGATTCCGTAATAGTCCCCAATTCGGATCTGCGGGAGGGAACTACCAAGCGGGAGGTGGCCATGAGGAAAAGACTGAATAATCAGCGAAAAGATAACGTTCTACGAACCGGGGCGTGGAATATCAGAAGCCTGAATGTGGCAGGGAAGCTAGAAAGTCGGGAAAGGGAAATGCAAAGGCTCAATCTAGATATCGTAGCGTTCAGTGAAGTGAAATGGAAAGAGGACAAGGATTTCTGGTCAGATGAGTGTAGGATAATATCAGCAGCAGCAGGAAATGGTGTAACAGGAGTAGGATTATTTATGAATAGGAAGGTGGGGCAGGTAGTGATAGAGTTATTCTTACCTGAATCGACAGCAAACCAACACCGACAACGATAGTTCACGTATACATGCCAACGTCGCAATTTTAAGATAAAGAAATAGAGAAAGCATATCTACGTCTACATCAACACTCCGTAAACCACCTAACGGTATGTGGCGGAGGGCACTTTACGTGCCCCTGTTACTACCTCCTTTTCCTGTTCCAGTTCCAGTCACGTATGGGAAGAACGACTGCCAAAAAGCCTCCGTGCGCGCTCTAATCTCTCTAATTATAGATTCATGATCTCCTCGGGAGGTATAAGTAGGGGGAAGCAATATATTCGATACCTCATCCAGAAACGCACTCTCGCTAAACCTGGACAGCAAGCTACACCGCGATGCAGAGCGCCTCTCTTGCAGAGTCTGCCACTTGAGTTTGCTAAACATCTCCGTAACGCTATCACGCTTACCAAATAACCCTGTGACGAAACGCGCAGCTCTTCTTTGGATCTTCTCTATCTCCTCTGTCAACCCGACCTAGTACGGATCCCACACTAGTGAGCAATACTCAAGTATAGGTCGAACGAGTGTTCTGTAAGCCACCTCCTTTGTTGATGGACTACATTTTCTAAGGACTATCCCAATGAATCTCAATCTGGTCCCCGCCTTACCAACAACTAATTTTATATGATCATTCCACTTCAAATCGTTCCGTACGCATACTCCCAGATATATTACAGAAGTAACTGCTACCAGTGTTTGTTCCTCTATCATATAATCATACAATAAAGGATCCTTCTCTCTATGTATTCGCAATACATTACATTTGTCTATGTTAAGGGTCATTTGCCACTCCCTGCACCAAGTGCCTATCCGCAGCAGATCTTCCTGCATTTCGCTGCAATTTTCTAATGCTGCGCCGGCTGGGGTGGTTGAGCGGTTCTAGGCGCTACAGTCTGGAACAGCGCGACCACTGCGGTCGCAGGTTCGAATCCTGCCTCGGGCATGGATGTGTGTGATGTCCTTAGGTGAGTTAAGTTTAAGTAGTTGTAAAGTTTTAGGGGACTGATGATCGCAGAAGCTCAGAGCTATTTGAACCATTTTTTCTAAAGCTACAACTTTTTTGTATACTACAGCATCATCCGCAAAAAGCAGCATGTAACTTCCGGCTCTATCTATTAGGTCAGTTTTATATATATATTGTGAAAAGCAATGGCCCCATAACACTCTCCTGTGGCACGCCAGAGGTTGCTTTAACGTCTGTAGACGTCTTTCTATTGAGAACAACATGCTATGTTCTGTTTGCTAAAAACTCTTCAGCCACACAGCTGGTCTGATATTCCGTAGGCTCCTTTACAGGTGAATATGAGCCTGGGACAACGAATGTGAGAGGAGAAAGAGTAACTGAGTTCTGTAAAGCATTTCAGCTAGTAATAGAGAATACTCTGTTCAATAATCACAAGAGGAGGAGGTATACTTGGAAAGGTTGGGGTGATACGGGAAGATTTTAGTTAGATTACATCATGGACAGACAGAGATTCAAAAATCAGATTCTGGTTTGTAAAGCGTATCCAGGAGAAGATATAAATTCAGATCACAATGTAGTAAAAATGAAAAGTAGGCTGAAGTTCAAGAGATTAGTCAGGAAGAATCAATACGCAATGAAGTGGGATACAGAATTATTAAGGAATGACGAGATATATTTGAAGTTCTCTACGGCCGTAGATACATCAATAAAGAATAGTCCAATAGGCAGTACAGTTGAAGAGAAATGGACGTCTCTAAAAGGAACAGTCACCGAAGCTGGAAAGAGAACCATAGGTACAAAGAAAGTAACTGCAAAGAAACCATGGGTAACAGAAGAAATATTTCAGCTGATCGATGAAAGTACAAAAGTACAAAAGTGCTCAGGAGAATACAGGAAAACAGAAAAACAAGTCCCTGAGGAATGGTATAAATACTATGTGCAGAGAAGCTAAGACGAAGTTGATGCATGAAAAATGTGAAGAAATCGGAAAAGAAATGATGGTTGGAAGGACTGACTCAGCATATAGGAAAGTAAAAAGAACCTTCGGTGAAATTAAAAGCAAGAGTGGTAACATTAAGAGTGGTACCGGATTTCCATTGTTAAATGCAGAGGAGAGAGCGGATAGGTGGAAGGAGAACACTGAAGGCCTCTGTGAGGAGTACGATTGGTCTGATGTGAGAGAAAAAGGAACGAAGTCGATTTGGAAGAGAGTGGGCATCCAGTACTAGAATCAGAATTTAAGAGAGCTTTGGAAGACTTAAGACCAAATAAGGCAGAAGGGATAGATAATATTCCATCACAATTTTTGAAATCGTTAGTGGCAGTGGCAACAAAACGGCTGTTTTTCGGAAAAATAACATCCACACAATTCCGAAGGCGGCAAGAGCTGACAAGCCCGAGAATTACCGCGCTGTCAGCTTAACAGCTCATGCATCCCAGTTGCTGACAAGCATAATATGCAGGTGAATGGAGGAGAAAATTGAGGATATGTTAGATGACGGTCAGTTTGGTTTTAAGAAAGATAAAGGCACCAGAGCGGCAATTTTGGTGTTGCGAATGATAATTGAATCAAGGCTAAAGAAAAATCAAGACACTTTCATAGGATTTGTCAACCTAGAAAAAGCGTTCGAAAATGTTAAATGGTGCAAAATTTTTGAAATTCAGAGAAAAGTAGGGGTATGCTACACGGAGAGACGGGTAATAAACAATATCTGCAAGAACCAAGAGGGAATAATATGAACGGAAGACCAAGAAAGATATGTTCGGATTAAAAATGGTGTAGACAGGGATGTCTTTCGCTCCAACTGTTCAATCTGTACACTGAAGAAGCGATTACCGAAATAAAAGAAACGTACCCGAGTGAAATTATAATTCAAGGTGAAACGATATGAATGATATGATTCGCTGATGGCATTGCGATCCTGAGTGAAAGTGAAGAAGAATTACAAGATGTGCTGTATGGTCTGGACAGTATGATGAGTACAGAATACGGACTGAGAGTAAACCAAGTGTAGGTAAGCAGCCTACTGATTCAATATAGAAGCCATATGCTTTCCATTGTGAGACAGCCTAGTCCGCTGTAACTAGCTATGACGTCACGAATGTTGCGCAATACCTTAAAAATATGGTAAATAATCTGAAAAGTTGATAGCATGTCAGGAATGATGCTAAAATGATAATGTGTTAAGTTTCAGTTTGGTAACTTAAATAGTTTTCGAAATTTGGACGTTTTACGTAAAAAATCATTGGTACAACAGGAAGGACCTGGAAACTTCAAAATTTGTATTCGGGTTCCTCTTTCATTGTAATTTAATGGAAACAGCATGCTGGATCTCACAAAGTAATATTTTGGTTGAAATTCATGATTTTCTGTTTTTGTGTCCTAAAAGTTCGGAAGCAAGATAGATTAAGTAAGTGATTAAATAAAGCTGTGATGTTTAGATTTAGGTAGAATGGAGATACGCTACAAGAACAAAGATGTGAGAAGTTTCAAAAAGGTAGCTATAAAACTATAGCTGTAACGTCTCTCCAAAGGGCAAGTTCATAGGTCATCTACTGTGTGCAGTACAACTACAATAATTCTCTCGCCAAATGTATTTAACCTAGCCACATTAGAATTTTATTGTAAATACTTACCTGTGTACTAATTTCACAGTTAAATCGAGATCTTCATTGGCCTTCAGCGAATGAAGCAATTAATTATTTAGTAATTAGAAGTGGAATTCTACTATCCTAGGGGCTGGTCAGTAAGGCAAAGGTTGTCGGCTGCTCCTTCGGCGGTCCGCATCGCGGCTATATAAATAAGAGCGTGCAAGCTAGAGGAGAGCCCCAGTTCTATTCTAGATTCGTATCCGCATGCACTCCGTGTTGGAAGGCGCGTCGCATTGGTGCAGTTGCAAGGAACAGCCTTGGATGCCATATTATGTGACCCGGTATGCACATAACAATGTGTTCGCATTGGGGTAAAGTGTTAATTACGGGACGAATCCAGTGATTTATGCTCAGTTTGCGTATGTCGTATTTTCATGTGTCGCCGCAGGACAGACTTTCTACCATTACTAGTGTGGCGTTTGATGAGTATTAACATCAAATTTTGGCAAGCATTCACTTTGAACATTTACATCGATAGCGTACTCTCCGTTCTGCAACCTGCACCACGCAATTGAGTGGCTCGCCATCACAGTTTTCCTTATCTTAAATACCTTTGTGACTAGTGCCCTTTTGGCATATTTACTATTTTATAAATGACATATAAATACTGCCAGTCTTTCACGACAATTCCGTACTTACGTTTTTAGTCATAATTCTGTGACTGTGTTGTAGAATATAGACCATTCTTTGTTTTAAATTCTGAGGAAGTCACTCCTAGCAGTGTCGAAACCAGGTTAATTTGTCAAAAATAGTGACCGAGGGCTGAATTACTTTCAATTGTAACTTTAACTGTCTGTCCTAACGCACTAGACTTTGAAGAAGACAGTTATTGCAAACGAAAGCTGTCAACACACAGGCAGAGGCTTCAAGCTCAATCAAGTATTCAAGACATATTATTACATCTCAGCTAAAGCAGTTGACTAGAGAACCAAACAATTAAAGCCTTGAAGACAGAGCAGAGGCTGCTGTGTGCAATGAGATCCACTTCAAACTAGTCATGAGTGTACAAAATTTTGAACTTTAACCGTCAGATGAACATCAAGCAGGCAAGCAGGGAAAACCAGTTATTTAAATTACTCATAACGCGGTATTAAGACCAGCTGCACACGTTCAAAGCAACCACAATCTTACGATTTGCACAGCAGAGCACCATAGCAGGGGAATTCAAACAAGGAAACATGATTAATAGATTACTTATTTAAGTATCCAACCGAGGCACCTGTTTTGGCCCTTGAAAGCTGAAATTAGTAACAGCAACGTACTACAACATGGTGACGCCTTAGGCTTACCCGGACACACCAGATTTAAACGACGTATGACAACAGAAATAATCACATTATATTAGCTAACGCTATAGTGTTTAACAAATCGCTTATCAGCACGCTCCCAGGCACAGTGGTCCCATAACCCCGTTAAATCAACAATTTTTACAAAGCTTCACCAGCGTATGTCAGTAAAGACATCTCTAATGTTGAGTATGACGTCGACAATACCAGTGCCGTATTCATCGCCCCAACAGTCAGCGGGAATAAACTTAACCGCTCCTCATCATTAAAAATAAATATGATAAAGCCAAAAGACTGTCAGTAGGGAAGTCCGACCAAGCGCAGCGCTCGATATGTCTGTACAGTTACCATGCAGCAGGTAGGCAAAATCGCCCTTCGAACACCGCAGCATCCGTACTTGTATCACCTCAGAGCCTTCCATTGCACAAGCCCATAGTACCGGCGCAAAAACATGCCAAGAGCCGCCACTCATATTGCACACTGTCGGCCCTTGCACACTATAGCTCAGATACGGCCGTCGCATTCCCACCTCGGACGCCGCCATTTCAACCCAAGTTAGAGACCGCGCGTGCCCAGAGCACCATGCAGAACCTCTCTTGAGGCACCTATGTAACTAGAGCAGAATGGATAAGGACGTATCAGGACGTATGACGATTTAACGCAGTGCGGGAGCGTAATCTCAAGCTACGGCTTCCCCTCCACACAGTAGAAATCAGACCGCAAGACTTCAGGTGAATTGCTGGGGCAGCAGCCTTGGTAACTGAACCCACAACAGGAGTGAGCGGACCTCTTCCGTGAGACTGGCATAAAGCGACAGCCTAGGCTGGTGCGAAGGCACATACACTGTGAATGTAAATGAATATATAATTACGAACCAACCATGTTCTGATGTATATATGCAGACTGAAACGACGAATTAAAATTTCTACCATAACCGGAATTCGAACCTAGATCTCTTGCTCACTAGGTAGATGGGCTTACCACTACGCCACCCCGCAACAGCGCCTTTGCACAACTGCACTGTCTGCCCTTCCATCTCTCCCTTCTTAATCCAAATTCCTATTCATACATCAGTCCACTTGGTTGCCCTCTAAACTCGCAAAAGCATTGCGGAGGCTCTCTAACAGTGCTGGAATGGCACCTCAGTATCGAACGAAATGAGGATTCCTGCCTTAAACCCAGGCATAGGTCCTGTAGTCAAATGACACTATATGGTGCAATGAAAATTTGTACCAAGTCCCCCGGCCGGAGTGGCCGAGCGGTTCTAGGCGCTTCAGTCTCGAACCGCGCGGCCGCTACGGTCGCAGGTTCGAATCCTGCCTCGGGCATGGATGTGTGTGATGTCCTTAGGTTAGTTAGGTTTAAGTAGTTCTAAGTCCTAGGGGAATGATGACCTCACATGTTAAGTCCCATAGTGCTCACAGCCATTTGAACCATTTGTACCAAGTCTCGGATTCGAACCTGGATCTCTTGCTCGCTAGGTAGATTCAATAACCACTACACCACAGTGACACAGTGACTTTACACAACTGAACTTTCTACCCTAGAATCTCTCCCTCCTCAGTCCTAATTCCCATTCATTCCTGAGTCCTACTAAATGGGAATTGGGACTGAGTAAGGAGGCACTCTAGGACAGTCCATGAAGTTGTGCGAAGCCACTGTGCCAGTGTGATGTAGTGGCAGTCTAGCTTTGGTTGTGGTGAGGCGCGCACGTCTTGTTTGCGTCTCGCCCGTTGTGCTGCTTGCTAGCGAGCGCGCGTTTGTTTACTTCCGTATAGCAGCTTGTTTCCGAGTCCTATTTCATTGATCATCATGGCGTTTTCTTCCTGCCAAGCGACAGTTAAATTAATACTTCCGTTAGATCACGAACGACTGAGGGCGTATGAAGTTAAGCGTTTTATACGGGAAGAAATGCGACTCCCTCCAAAAGATCTTCTCGGAATACGATTTTCGATCCTCAGTACTACTTTGTACATAAACCTGGCGAATGACGTTGTGCGGTGTCACGCTAACGATCTCAAGTTCCGACACTGTGACGGACATACTGGGACTGTCGTGGTTGATCACGCTGGTTTTGGCCTCCGAACGTTGCGGGTTTTCGAACTCCCGTTTGAAGTACCGTCAGATATTGTGTGTGGCCGCTTTTAAACCTTACGTCAACGTCGTCATTCACGTGGCTGAGACGTGTAAGACGTTCGAAACGTACCGTGTCCTCAGTGGTGCCCGTTTGATAAAAGCTGAACCACAGAAACACGTTCCTTCCTACTTGGTTATTGCCGGCTGCAGGGCTGTCGTCATGTACGGTGGCCAGCGGCGAACCTGTCAACTTGTGGCCAGGAAGGCCGTGTCCGTTCTAAATGTCTCCGACGTAGACTGGTTCAGACGCCGATCGGAGACGTCGCTCCTCGTGCGGCGCCCATTGTGTTACCTCCGTCTTACGCGTCTGCGGCGATGCTGCCTGATACACCCCCTCTGAATGAGTCGGTACCGGTGTCGGCATCTCTCGACGATGCAATGGACGTTTCGCCTGTCTCTCCCACGCCCCTGCCGGAGGCAATACAAATGAACGACGACCTCCAGCAGGCCCAAGCTGTCTGTCCCGACCCCATGGTGGTTGATCATGGAGCTGTACCTACCTCCTTCTTTCTGCCATCTGCCCATATGTTAGGAAGCTACGGTCGCCGAGGAAACGGAAGGGACAATGCCGTACCCCTTGTGATGACTGCGTCCTTCAGAAGTCTGCACAGGATGACAATTCTGCTATTGATAGTGACGCCCTGACTCTTGACGACGAGACGTCCTCCCCTGCGGCCATCTCTCCAGTCAGCGTCAACCTCCAGACACCGGCCTTCCCACGGCTGCGTCTGATGGGGTTGCCTCCTTTTCCGTGTCTGACGCTATCTGTGGACTCACCCTTGATAATGTTTCACCGAACCGGTGGACGACATCGATGCTGAGGATGGACATTCTGGAGGTGTACAGAAAGATGGATCCCTCTTGGTGGGGTCGGCTCCGTCCCCATCACAGTGATGTGCCCTTCCGTGGGGGCCTAACAAGGAGTTCCCTGAGCTTCTCACGTGTTTGAATCGCCTGGCGATGGCAGCGTTCCAGACTTATAGCATAGACACGGTCAATGTCTATTTCCAAACGCCACGAACTGTCTTTACTCCATGACATGTTGTATGCAGCGAACGTTGACGCAGCTCTCCTTGAGGAGGTGCATGTTACCACTTTCTGTGCTCCCCATGCTATTACAGCTCATGTCTCTCATGCTTTCCCGACTGGTAGTGCGGTGGCGATCCTCTTAGGTGACGGTATCGTCGCTGATGCGGTTCTCTCTCCCCCTGATGCCAGAGGTATGGCTTTCGAGCTTACTGGCCTCAGGATCATCAATGTCTATGCGCCATCTGGTTCGGGTCGCCGCCGTGAATGTTCCACCTTCTTCTCAGAGACAGTCACGCCTCTCTTCCTGGGTCGGCAGGATGCATTGATAACGGGAGGTGATTTCAGCTGCACCAGGCGCCCATAGACCAACTAGTACGTCACTCTGCGTGCGCGGCGCTAGTGACAATTCTCCAGCAACTCATACTGGTGCACTCTTGGGAGCATGTTCATGATAGTCTTTCGGGGTTTACGCATTTCACTAGCCTTTCTTCCAGCCGACTCGATCGTGTATTGGGTAGAGCGCCAGGCGATGGCAAATCGTGCCAAGGCACAGCTCACGTGCAATTCTCGCTGCCACCTTGAAGGAGCTATGGTCAGGGCGCGCACACACAATGTGTTACAGCAAGAGCGTCCATCTATGTATCATGTCACAGCGGAACGAACCGCCGTCAGAGTAATTTGATTAATATTCTTACGACTGATGATGGGCGGCATTTTGATACCCAATGGGATATCGGGTGTGACCTCCATGCACAATATGTTATGATGTACTCTGAACAACGTCACCACCATCTCAACATTGCGGCGATCTCCAGAATCTCCTCTGGCTCGACTCTCTTAGATGCGACGATGGGTCTAGTTACTAACGTCACACAGGACGAAGTCCATGACACCATCCAGTCGGGTTCTACGAACAGGTCGGCTGAGCCTGTTGGCCTTCCATTGGAGTTTTATCGGAATTTTCGTGCCCTTATGGAGCCAGTATGGGCGGAACTTTGTCAAGACCTGTACGGTTTCCTCGATGGTTTTCTCATTCAATGATTATAAAGAATCCGCCTCGATTGCAAATAGGAACCGGATGTTGACCTAGGTTTCGGCGCGGATAACCACGCCTTCTTCGGAACACCCCAAAAGGGCTTTCTGTACTAATGTTGGAGCATGCCTCTTCCGAAAAAGGCGTGGTTATCAGCGCCGAAACCTAGGTCAACATCCGATTTCTATTTGCAATCGAGGCTGATTCTTTATAATCATTAAATTATTCACGATTGCTGACGCACTGCAGTGTTAAAAGTTCTCAAGTTTTCTCATTCCTATCAACAAGGCTCGGGGTACCTCACGGATGTGCGATTACCGCCCCTTGACGTTACTCTACAGCGATACAAAGATCTTTACCTGGCTGTTCGCTGCGCGGTTCGGTCGTGGTTTCCCCCGATCAAACTTCCTTGGGAGGTACCAATAACATCCGCATTGCCCTCTGCCGCTATCGGGACATAGTCCCTCCTACTCACGCTCGTCCGATTCCTGGACTTTGTGCTGCTCTTTACTTCAGCCAGGCTTTTGGCTTTCTGGAAGTGGTGTTCTCTAATATCGGCTACATTGATACTACCGTCGACGCCGTAATGCGTCTCCTACGTGGAGCTACGTCTTGTGTACCCTACAATGGTCGTCTTACTCCTCCAATTTAGATACGTCATTAGTGCGTCAAGGCTGCCCGCTCTCTGAACTGTTGTATGCATTCGCCATGGAACCGTTGCCACGCGGCCTCCTTCAACGTCTGTCTGGGATGTATCCCGGTGGCCAAGTATTTAGCTGCACTGCTTACGCGGACTATCTCGTCATCGTTCTTCGCAGCGGTGCTGAGGTCAGGGAGTCACTGCCATTGGTCACCACCTACGGTGAAGCTCCTTGTAGCTGCCTTAACGCCCGCAAATCGAGCGCCATGGCTTTATGTTTGGTACATCCTGGGGAGAGTGCTGCTCCTTTGTTTGTAACTGATACTCTACGATGGATAGGACTCGGTTTCGCAACTGATCTGCGGCGGACGCTGCCCTCTAACTGCCGACATCTACTTTCCCAACTACGAGCTGGGATCTTAGATAACCGTTTACGGGCACTCGATCTTCTGCAACGCACACAATACGTATACCTTGCGTCGCATAGACACTTCCTGTTCCGTCATCCATGCCCCACCGCATACTAGCGGCATTGGGTTCATTTGTCTTCCACGGCATGCTGTTCAAGTAAAGTACGAAACCCTCGCTCTACCGGGGTGCAGGGGCGGTTTGGGTCTCTATCGTGTGCCTGAAAGAGCGGTAGCCCTTTTCATTGGCTCTGACATGACGCTGTGGCGCCGTAGTCCTACGTACCTTACCACCCTATTGCTGCAGGTCCTTGCACCACAATGTCTCTCAGCACCTATCCAATGTCCCGCCACCCTTCTTTTACTTCCACCACTTTTTCCTTGAACTGAACTACACTCCTGGAAATTGAAATAAGAATTCATTGTCCCAGGAAGGGGACACTTTATTGACACATTCCTGGGATCAGATACATCACATGATCACACTGACAGAACCACAGGCACATAGACACAGGCAACAGAGCATGCACAATGTCGGCACTAGTACAGTGTATATCCACCTTTCGCAGCAATGCAGGCTGCTATTCTCCCATGGAGACGATCGTAGAGATGCTGGATGTAGTCCTGTGGAACGGCTTGCCATGCCATTTCCACCTGGCGCCTCAGTTGGACCAGCGTTCGTGCTGGACGTGCAGACCGCGTGAGACGACGCTTCATCCAGTCCCAAACATGCTCAATGGGGGACAGATCTGGAGATCTTGCTGGCCGGGGTAGTTGACTTACACCTTCTAGAGCACGCTGGGTGGCACGGGATACATGCGGACGTGCATTGTCCTGTTGGAACAGCAAGTTCCCTTGCCGGTCTAGGAATGGTAGAACGATGGGTTCGATGACGGTTTGGATGTACCGTGCAATATTCAGTGCCCCCTCGACGATCACCAGTGGTGTACGGCCAGTGTAGGAGATCGCTCCCCACACCATGATGCCGGGTGTTGGCCCTGTGTGCCTCGGTCGTATGCGGTCCTGATTGTGGCGCTCACCTGCACGGCGCCAAACACGCATACGACCATCATTGGCACCAAGGCAGAAGCGACTCTCATCGCTGAAGACGACACGTCTCCATTCGTCCCTCCATTCACGCCTGTCGCGACACCACTGAAGGCGGGCTGCACGATGTTGGGGCGTGAGCGGAAGACGGCCTAACGGTGTGCGGAACCGTAGCCCAGCTTCATGGAGACGGTCGCGAATGGTCCTCGCCGATACCCCAGGAGCAACAGTGTCCCTAATTTGCTGGGAAGTGGCGGTGCGGTCCCCTACGGCACTGCGTAGGATCCTACGGTCTTGGCGTGCATCCGTGCGTCGCTGCGGTCCGGTCCCAGGTCGACGGGCACGTGCACCTTCCGCCGACCACTGGCGACAACATCGATGTACTGTGGAGACCTCACGCCCCACGTGTTGAGCAATTCGGCGGTACGTCCACCCGGCCTCCCGCATGCCCACTATACGCCCTCGCTCAAAGTCCGTCAACTGCACATACGGTTCACGTCCACGCTGTCGCGGCATGCTACCAGTGCTAAAGACTGCGATGGAGCTCCGTATGCCACGGCAAACTGGCTGACACTGACGGCGGCGGTGCACAAATGCTGCGCAGCTAGCGCTATTCGACGGCCAACACCGCGGTTCCTGGTGTGTCCGCTGTGCCGTGCGTGTGATCATTGCTTGTACAGCCCTCACGCAGTGTCCGGAGCAAGTATGGTGGGTCTGACACACCGGTGTCAATGTGTTCTTTTTTCCATTTCCAGGAGTGTATGTCCGTACTGTGATACTGCCGGCGCAATTGACATCCACGCAGGCGATCTATGGTTTCCTTTAGCAGCACAGGTCACTAAATGTGGTTGAAGGGAAGCTTCCCTGCGTTGACTGGCGTGCCGTTTCACGATCGATGTGCGCACTTCATCTTCACACTAATGACCAGTCTGCGTGGTACCTTACTGTCAATGAGAAGCAAGTATGACGGTCATGACTTCACAGGATTTACCTCGCAGACACCCCGTTGTGTGTCGACTGTGACCTTATGGACACAGACGAGCACCGCCTGGTGTGCAGATCAGCGAAAGTTTTCTAGCTCTTTGTGCGACAGACGTTGTCCCTAATTATAAGTACGACACCACATCGGATACCTACTCAACTGCTCCTCTTTCCAGACGTGGGATACTTCCCGCAAGCGAAAACGAAGTCTGTGAGGTGGATTTGTGGACACGCACCACACTACTTAGTTGTTGATGGCGAGTAAGGTATATTTTACTTTTGGCAGTTCCTTAATGAACGAAATTGCGCAGTTATCCGCAATCCAAGATTCAGACAATTTTTCTCCAATTTCATCTGCAGTGTCTTCCTTAACCCAATCCAGAGTTGATCCTTGCCTCTTCCACACTTAGAACCCGTATGTTCAATGGTAATCCGAATGTTCTTTCGGAAAAAAATACGTTGATAGTCTCAAGCAGTCTGACGTCTTGTGCGCCCCCCTTATCGCGTGACATCTGTTTCCTGATATTGTCGATGGTATTAGTGACAAAAATAAGTAAACAAATAAAAGTAACAAAAAAGGAGAAATAGAAAAATAAATAAATAAACGATGTTCATTGTACCTCTACTCCACGTTCCCTATGCTTTCCTTGGCTCCTGAAGGATGAAAAGAGAGACTCAGTTTCGAATCCTGATTACTGCATAAATTTTGATTCGTCACTTCATTCTCATATATACGAGGGCGAAATGGAAATAGGTAGCGAAATGGAAATCACAGTGAAAATTTGATGAAGGTTTGAATAGAGATGTTGGACAGTGTCCTTAGTATAGCCATCGATGGCGCACGTCTCTCTTTTCAGATCTCAGGGCACAGTGAGCACAAAAAGATGCCTAGAAAATAGTCTCTCTTACGAAGTATCAGTCCCTGTGAGTGATTTCGCCTGACTTAATGAGGCCCACGTGACTTAACTGTCACGCATGTCATTCTTCATGACAATTCACTGTCGCACAATGTGGGGGGCAGTGAGGACGTACCTACAGCGTTGTCGATGGGAAGTCTTTGATCACCCACCACACGGCGCGGATTTGGCTCCATCTGACTTTCATCTCTCCTAATATGAACCGCTATCCTTGAAGTCAACATTTCGGCACACACAAAAATCTGCAGATCAGCGTTAGAGAATTGGCAGAAAGCACATGCGGCTGCCTACTGTGACGAGCGTATTCGTGATTTGGTACAATGCTACGACAAATGCCTCAGACGGAGCGGTGACTTTCCCGAGAGGTAGCTGGAAGATGTAGCAAATGTTGAAAATAAAATACACTACCGGCCAGTAAAATTGCTACACCACGAAGATGACGTGCTACAGACGCGAAATTTAACCGACAGGAAGAAGATGCTGTGATACGCAAATGATTAACTTTTCAGAGATTCACACAAGGTTGGCGCCCGTGCCGACACCTACAACGTACTGATATGAGGAAAGTTTCCAACCGATTTCTCATACACAAGCAGCAGTTGACCGGCATTGCCTGGTGAAACGTTGTTTTGATGCCTCGTGTAACGAAGAGAAATGCGTACCATCAGGTTTCCGACTTTGATAAAGGTCGGATTGTGGCCTATAGCGATTTCGGTTTATCGTATCGCGACACTGCTGCTCGCGTTGGTCGAGATCCAATGACTGTTAGCAGAAAATGAAATCGGTGGGTTCAGGAGGGTAATACGGAACGCCATTCTTGATCCCAACGGCCCCGTATCACTAGCAGTCGAGATGACAGGCATCTTATCCGCATGGCTGTAACGGATCGTGCAGCAACGTCTCAATCGCTGAGTCCACTGATGGGGACGTTTGCAAGACAACAAACATCTGCACGAAAAGATCGACGACGTTTCAGCAGCATAGACTATCAGCTCGGAGACCTTGGCTGCGGTTACCCTTGAAGCTGCATCACAGACAGGAGCGCCAGCGATGATGTACTGAACGAAGTACCTAGGTGCACGAATGCCAAAATGTCATTTTGTCGAATGAATCCAGGATCTGTCTACAGCATCGTGATGGTCGCATCCGAGTTCGGTGATATCGCGGTGAACGCACATCGGAAGCTTGTATTCGACATCGCCATACTGGCGTTATCACCCGGCGAAATCATATGGTTACACGTCTCGGTCACCTCTTGTTCGCATTGACGCCACTTTGAACAGTGGACGTCACATTTCAGATGTCTTACGTCCCGTGGCTCTACCCTTCATGCGATCCCTGCGAAACCCTACATTTCAGCGGGATAATGCACGAGCGCATGTTGCAGGTCTTGTAAGGGCCTTTCTAGATACAGAAAATGTTCGACTGCTGCCCTGGCCAGCACATTCTCCAGATCTCTCACCAACTGGAAACGTCTGGTCAATGGTGGCCGAGCAGCTGGCTCGTCACAATACGCCAGTCGCTACTCTTGATGAACTGTGGTATCGTGTTGAAGCTGCATGGGCAGCTGTACCTGTACACGCCATCCCAGCTCTGATTGACTTAATGCCAAGGCGTATCAAGGCCGTTGTTATGGCCAGAGGTGGTTGTTCTGGATACTGATTTCTCAGGATCTATGCACCCAAATTGCGTGAAAATATAATCATACGTCAGTTGTAGTATAATATATTTGTCCATTGAATACCCGTTAATGATCTGCATTTCTTCTTGGTGTAGCAGTTTTAATGGCCAGTAGTGTATTTGTAATTTTCACTGTGGTTTCCATTTCATTTCAGATCGGGCGTTGTCTGTCGAATAACCCTCGTTCATCATAGATGTTTGAGATCTGAAGAGGTCTCTAGAATTATATAGCAATATTCAATCATGTGTTACTAGCGCCAGGAGATGCCCTACTGGTGCTACAACACCATCCTGACAAGGTAGAGGTGTCTCCACTCGGCGCACCTACAGCATTAAAGACTAGCTAAAAGCTTTCAACACCTTTAAAACGGATAGTATTAAACAGGTAAGCTACATGCGTGTAAAAAGCCACGCAAGACATCGCCATCACCGACATGTATCTCCCCTCCACTTGGTAGCCATGAAATATTAAAACCGCGCCTCCCGCTGTGTTAGTCAGTGATAGCAATCGAAGTAATGAGTTCCTTTTGATACGTTGCGTCCCTCCATTTCGTGGACATTGTAAAACATGGAGGACGCTCACGCGCCTCGCGTGACGCGGCGATCTCGAGAGCAGGTGGAGTACAGTGCGCGGCTGACTACTACGGTGTTCGCGGCGCCGCCGCCGCCGCCACCGCCACCGACGCGGTGAACGAGTCAGTAATTATGCAGCAGAGCCGGCCTAATGGCCCGGCAGCTGTCAGTCGCGGGCGGCGGCGCCCGCTCGCTCACGCCATCACCAGTGCCTAGGAGGGCCAGCCGGCCGGCCGCCGCCGCCTTGGAGCGCACTGCGCTAATCCGATAACGCCGGCGACTGCTCGATCGATGGCGTGCAGGCACTCCGCCGGCCGCGTCCCTGCCTGCGCCCCGCGCACGGCCGGCTCCTATAAATCCTATCTGTTGCTCTCCAGACTCCCGGCCCGAGATCAAACAGGTAAGTGTTTCCGCGCAGAGGGGCGGAAGCAAAAAGAAAAAGATTACGCTGGGGGTGGTGCAGCCTGAGGGAGGGCAGTGTCAGCGGTGTACACCGATTCTATAAATCAGAGATAACAACTATTTCTCCCCCAATCTAAGCCTCTTTTTATTTCCACGCCATAAACTCTGAGACTTCCCTTACGGCCGGCAGAAAACCCCCCACAGCCAAATGGCGGAGGAAAATTGCGCTACCCTCGCGCATTGGCCTAGTCGATAAGTCAACCTCCTGACCCATGCACGCTCCTGGTCCATCGGTTATAACGCTAATGGAATTGCACGCTTCTGATGCACTATTTCTGGTGTATACGCCGAAGAGCCAAAGAAACTGGCACACCTGCCTGACATCGTGTAGGGTCCTCGCGAGCACGCAGAAGCGCCGCAACACGACGTGGCATGGACTCGACTAATGCCTGAAGTAGTGCTGGACAGTACTGACACCATGAATCCTGAAAAGTCCCCTTCAAAAATTTATAAATGACTGTGCTTAAACTGACACACAATATTTTTAGCGCAACTCAATCTGACTTTCAAAAATCCCTACAAAAGAATGGCCCTGACTAACAATAAACTATACCTTTCACAAATCACTTACCACACAAAATCTTCGTTACTCGAACTACTGCAATACAGCGAGCGCCAGTACTGCCAGCTAAATAAAAGATTCTAACTACTGAAGGCACTAACAACTGATAGGCATAGTTAGCAAATGAAAGATTTTGATAGAGAACAAACAATATATTTCCCGGCCGGTGTGGCCGAGCGGTTCTAGGCGCTTCAGTCTGGAACTGCGCGACCGCTACGGTCACAGGTTCGAATCCTGCCTCGGGCATGGGTGTGTGTGATGTCCTTAGGTTAGTTAGGTTTAAGTAGTTCTAAGTTCTAGAGGACTGATGACCTCAGATGTTAAGTCCCATAGTGCTCAGAACCATTTTTTGAAACAATATATTTACCTTAATAGTGTTCAAAAGTAATAATATATATATATATATATATATATATATCAGTTCATGATATCCAGTATTACAAATTTACTCTCTCTGATGGACACACGTGCAGATCATCCGCTCTCAAAACTCCGCCATGTCTCTCCCCACATCCACCACTGCTGGCGGCTCACCTCCAGCTGCGCAACGCTACGCGCTGTTAACAGCCAACTGCCCAGCTCTACGATAGCAAATTGCAACAATGCAAACCAGCCACAGACTTCACACAGCACAGTCAGTGATTTCCCTATAGAGTGCTACGTGCCGTTACCAACATTAAAACCAGAACAGCCTACTTACAATCCTCCAGGCACGTCCGTAAAGCAGTATGAGTACGTTGCAAGGCATCCAAGATATTCTCAGTAATGTTCATGTCTGGGCTGTTTGCAGGTCAGCGGAAGTGTTTAAACTCAAAAGAGTGTTCCTAGGGCCCCTCTGCAGCAGTTCTGGACTTGTGGGGTGTCGCCTTGCCCTGCTGGAATTGCCCTAGTCCGTCGGAATGTGCAATGGACCTGATCAGACAGGGACAAGATGCTTTTGCACGTGTCGCCTGTTAGAGTCGTACCAAGACGTATCAGAGGTCCCATATCACTCGAAATGCACGCGCCCCACACCGTTATAGAACCTCCACCAGCTTGAACAGTCCCCTGTTGACATGCAGGTTCAGGGATTCATGAGGTTGTCCCCATACCCGTACACATACATGTGCTCCATAAAATTTGAAATGAGATTCGTCCGACCAGGCCACATGTTTCCATTCATCAACGGTGTTGACGGGTCCAGGAGAGGTGTAAAGCATTGTGTCGTGCATTCATCAATGGTACCGATTGGGCCTTCAGCTCCGAATGCCCATATCGATAATGTTTCACTGAATATTTCGCACGCTGACACTTATTGAGGCCCAGCATTGAAATCTGCGGCATTTGTCACTTCTGTCACTGGAATGATTGTCTACAGTCTCGTCGATGGTCCCGTTCTTGCAGGTCTCACTCGTGAAATGGTCGTACGGGAAAGTCGCTACCTCGGAGATGCTGTGTCCCATCATCGTGTACCGACTATAACACCACTTTCAGACTCACTTAAATCTTGAAAACCTGTCATTGCAGCAGCAGTAACCGGTTTAACAACTACGCCAGACACTTGGTGTGTCATATAGGTGTTTCCGACGGCAGCGCCACATTCTGTTGTTTACATGTGTCTGTAATTGAATACGCACGCTTATACCAAGCCCTTTGGCGCTTCATTGTGTTTACCAAACTCCAGCAGTGTTATTTAATCGACACCACATTGTGTATAAAGACCGATCGATTTTGCACACACTAATTTATGGAGGAGAGGTGTTTATAAAGTTTGATTAAAAATAAAGGAAGAGAAAGGAAATCAAGAAGAATTACACAGTATAGGTACCTGTGATACCTGATTTATCGGCATAACGCCATGGTCCAAGGCATACATAATTCTCTGCTTAATTTTTCGTCTCCCACTACTGGAGACTTCATTAGAGATTGCTACAGAGGAAGGACGTAGATAACTTTGAGCCAAATTCCAAACGTACGCATTTGAGTGGGAGGCTTTTACGAGGTCCCGACAACTGCTTCTTTAAATTATGTTGCGCAATGTAGGCCGCACTGTTTCACGTAATGTGTCGATTCTTAATAATCCACATCCGTCTAGCTCTAGCATTTGGGCTTCGTGAGGTTTCCCTGTTGAAAACAACTGGCTACTACTATCACGTTAGGTAGAGTACAATCAACTTGCCTGAACCTGCTGGAAGTACAATACAGGCCTTGTCACATCTTTCTTGCTATCCTTTTCCGCTTACGGAGTCACCAATGACTTCGCAAGAATTCGGACCTTCTCTGACTACCCATTTCCAACAAACCGTAACTTCATTCCTGGAACTCCGCTTCTTCTCTTTCCTCATACCTTTTCTTGCCCTCAGCAGTCCATAACAACTGCTGCACTTTTACCTGACGATCACCCTCAGAGTTCCGTACTTAACAATATATCCGCAGGACTATAACACCGTTACTGTACCTGCTGCTCTGCTACTGGAAAGGAAACTAAAATTTACACATGTGCTCCATGAATCCTTGCTTCTACCGTGGCTAAGTTAAAATAGAAGATAAGCTTTTGCGGGTAGGTTCCAAAATGAACTTTAAATCTATCGGCAGTTTTTTTTTTTAACTTTCCGTAGTTGCCCTTTCTCTCCACGTCTTTATTTATCGATAATGAATTTTCTCCCAGCCGTCTTCGTAGACAATGTTGCACAGCTTTCTGCAATTCCAACAACTCACTGCGTGCTTCCCATGCACTCTTCTCCTACGACTGTTACCACTTCATTATCAGTACTTTTATATCCAATATTTCCACTTCAACATGTATCTTCTATCATCTTGATGTTCTGGTTTTTGGGTAGTTCATTACCTCCCCAGTCACCTGGAGTAACGCAAAGTACTGATTAAAACATCTTTATTCAAACTTCCGATCTGTGTGGTGTGCCACTTGCCAGCTGCCTTGGTTCCTTTCACCCAATGTTTCACTTCGTCCACCAAGTCGTTCATGCTCCTGATCTCCTCCTCATCATGTGTCCCAAACACAGTTTTCAATGTCACCCCCGCTCCCTCCCCCCGCATCGATCTAACCTCTCCTTGTAACAGTATTATGTCGAGAATCTCCACCATCTCCTTTCCCTACTTCTCTTAAGTCGCATGCATCCTCCTACATTCCCATGCAGCTCCTTTAAGCACCATACCAGAAATTTTCAGATGCTTGTTCTTGTGGTTTCACCTCATTCCGCATTTCCCATGCTTTAAATAACACACGTAGGACCCAATGGCGACTAGTGATAACCACATCTTCTTGCTTTTCGCGCAGCATTCCCCTTTCTAGGTGCTGGTTCTACAATGCGTCCTTTCCGATGACGATCAGTATCACAGCTGTGGTCCGCAACAACTTCTCTTCTGACGTACCTGATTTGAGAAAGGCGTTACCTATTACCCTTTCCTCCCCCTAAAACTGCATCCTGCCCCGCAGCAGTTCACCTCACCTACACTACATCTTTCATTATACTTACGCCTATCGCGGGTCTTTGTGGCCGAGCGGTTCTAGGCACTTCAGTCCGGAACCGCGCTGCTGCTACGGTCGCATGTTCGAATCCTGCCTCGGGCATGGACGTGTGTGATGTCCTTAGGTTAGTTAGGTTTAAGTAGTTCTAAGTTCTAGGGGACTGATGACCTCAGCAGTTAAGTCCCATAGTGCTCAGAGCCATTTGAACCATTTTGAACAAAGCTTAACCCTACTCTTGTCTTCTAGGTCTTAACATATATGGAAGTGACACCGGTTCGCCTAAAATATCTAGCTTGCATTTCTGCATCTTCTTTTCCACTTTTCCCTTCCAATCAAAATCCACAACTTCTGGAATAACTTCCGGACTCGATACATTTTCAAACGTCTTACATGTCCATTTGTCGTCCTCATTTGCAACTATATCTTGATATTCGCTGACTACATAGTTTTCACAACTTGATACGGACCTTGATACTTTGCAAGACATTTTTTTGTCTTCCCTTTTGAGTACAAGAAGATAACATTACCCTTTGGCCTATCTTGTATTGTGGCATTCTTGCTGTATGGCTCAGTGCTTCTTTTTACTTTTCTAGTACTCTGATATTATCCCTATGGCTCTTGTTCCCTACTTCCCTTATCACTCTCGTCAACTTTTCAGCCGATTCTCCTGTCTTATCATCCTTGGCTTCTAACACATTGAACACAGATGGCGTTTTATGACAACATACTACGTCATGTGGTGACAATCTTGTGCTCGTGTACTGCTTGGAAGTTTACAGTAAGACCAAATATCTCAGATAGACATTCGAACTGTAAACATTCGAATTGTATGGCCGTGAGGAGTAGCCGTAAATTAGTTTAAGTTAGGTTAACTAGTGTGTAGGCTTAGGTACCGATGACCTCAGCAGTTTGGTCCCATAAGACCTAACCACAAATTTCCAAATTGTAAGACGTGCACCCACATAGTACACTAGCATCTTTCCGGTAGTTCTACGCGCCCTTTCCGTTCTACTATTACCTCGAGGATGTAAAGAACTCTTCTGCAATTTCTTCACTCCTAAGGATACAATTCGTTGAACAAATCCGACATAAAACGATTTGCTGGTCCGTCACTATCTTCTCAAGTACCGTGAACGTCACTATCCAGCTGTTTACTAGAACTTTCTCCACTGTTGCTGTTTGTTGGTTGGGCGACACGACCATTTCCATGTATCTCGAAAAATGGTCTATAATCATGTATGCCTATTCATTTGAGTTGGGTCTGACCAGCTACTGATACCAGTGAAGACAGCTGGTGGATTTGGGATGCAGGGGACACAGCACTATTCAAATGGCCAGAAGTTTCCAAATTGCTTTATTACGGTTACCTTCTGTGGTTTGATACAGGAAGCAGCGGCATGGCTGAGACATCCAGTGGCAACCATTTATGTCGTCCAGCACTACTGATACGGTGCAACGTCGGCCGAACAACGGATTGTGGCTCAGCCGCCTCTGTCAGCCACTGCAGCCCTATCAGCCACTGCTCATTACGGCCCCAAGTGCAGTGGCATGACTAAGGCCATCAGCGCTGTCTGTCTTGCAGCAGGTAGTTGATACTGTGCCAGTGACCCACTGCCGCACGTTGATGGGTGGCAAACTGCTCCCTAGAGCCAGTGCTGGCCCTAAGCAGCAGTGCCTTCGGCTCCTGTGGTCTCAGGTCGGTCTGTCCCTTTACAGACCCGGGCCGTGGTTCACAGACAGCATTACAGATGTCGCCCCAAGCGTCACAGCCCTCTTGCAGTAGAGGTGCAATTTCAATGTAAGCGACTGTAGTAGAAAGTGAATACGTATTTATATACTTTTCGGCTGTGCACAATGAATTTGCTGTGTCTAACGGCATGGACGCTACACACTTCAGCAGCTGCCAGTTGGAAAAGTTTTCACTTTCTTCCGCTTAGGTACTGCTATGTGAACAGTCTGCATACCTCAGAAGTCTGACTCAGCTCGCAAAGTTAAAATATCTAACAGCTGTGTTGTATTTTGTGAGTCATAAAATTCACACCTGCCTGCAACTGGTGCTGATGTAATTTACTTCCTGCTCTGGGCGTTTCTATCAAACTGAGGTTGGTGTGCTACTGAACGAATTTTTATGCAGTGTTATCCATCATTAATTTCGTTGTTAGACCAGGTAGGTGCTTAAAGAAGTTTTCCATTTGGGGGTAAAAATACATTTCTCAGTTTGTCATAAAATATCGATAATTAACAATAAACAAGAAGAAGTACACTCTCATAAAAATTATGATTAGATATACGTCAAGTAGCGCACATTTCATGGCTCTCCTATTTCTTTGTGCAAGTAATCGGATTGAAAGAAAAAGTAACGAAAAACAGAGTCTGAGGTGTGATCCAAACATGCTAATCACTGAGTAGCCGATTACAAATCTCTAACGTACTGTATGAGACTGGCAGCCCGTAGATAATATCACTTTAGCTTTGGTGAATCAAATTACCTCAGAAAACTTCAAAGTCCATTTTCTCTAGAAATCTTGAAAGGTGAATCAAATTTCTTTATGTTATTGATATTTGATATCTGAGGTTCGCGTGGCTCAGACATTCAATACTGCCAACATCCGACTGCTAGGTGGGTTCCTTTTAGTTTAATGTATGTAAAAGACGACAGAGAACAGAAATAAAAGATACCAACGCGTCATTCCATGTTGTGTATCAAGTTATTGAACAGTCGAGAGGATCCAGTTACCTGCAACACCGTCAAGACGACATGAAGACATGACGACATGCTACAAACATCAGTTTCACATGATGTGTATTGTACAATTCGAAATCAAAATGACAGGTATTTCTGGGCAACCATGCATAGCAGGTAGCAGTAACGCTGTGTACATTTCTTGTTTAATGCAAGATCGTGTGCCGAATCTCTTATTAACTATCGCATTCCAGTGATGTTTGTGAGAATATGCTATTCCACATCTAAAAAAGACAAACAAGTACCAGGAATTACACGAACTGGATTGGCAATATCGTGCCTTATGGAGGCTACAATTTATGTACACTCGGTATTGCTGCACGCGTTGGTTGGGATTCCACGACTTTCACTATAAGTCGATGAGTTCAGAAGAACTCTACCCAACGTTATGCAGGAACTCCATGGTCCACACGACTAGCGCCCAGGAGGATATACGTAGGTTGGAACTTAAATAGTGGCAACACTGGTGTGGGTACGCTATGCAATGAAATCTAATATCGTCGCTGATAGCACACGTTGTTGACATACCTACCTTACCTACGAGCGAATTGACTCTCCCGTCCCACGTCACCGGCGTGTGCACAATCGAGGGAATCACAGTCACTTGTGAGCGAGCGGTCTAACGTAACGGTGTCACTACGTTTTCGAAACAGGACCAACGGAGTTGGATCAAGATTGAATGTTCCATAGGTCGTACAGCACGACAGTGTCATCAAGGTCCTCAAGAGGCGTGCGGGGAATCGGCATTGTCGTACAGAACAGTGGCACGTTGGGTAAAAGCCTTCAACGAAGGTCGCAGAACTGTGCCAGACATGCATCGGGCAGGTCGTCCTAGCGTCTCTGAAGAAGAAGTGTATGCCGTTGAAGCGTTAGTGGACAGTGATCGATGCCATACGATTCGTGAACTCGCCCATGAAACCGGATTAGCGCATACGACTGTGCTCCACATCCTGAAGGAACGCATGGGCATGCGAAAAATAGCATCACAATGGGTTTCGCATGACTTGACGGAAATGTGGAAATGGATCCCTTACGACGCTGCTCAGACGCACTTGGAGCGCTATGAGCGCGAAGGAGAGGCTTTCTTGATCCGTATCGTAACACTGTATGAGACATGAGCCACATAGTACGAGCCAAAACTGAAACGCCAATCGAACGAATGGCGTCATTATGGGTCACCGTGAAAGTTGAAAGTGTGTCAGATCCATAGTATGGTGATAGTTATGGTGATTTTCGTGTACGACTGCGATAGTGGTATCCTAACGCAATACGTTCCTCCATGGCAGACCGTCAGTGCACAGTATTACTGTTAATTTTTGGAGCATCACCTGCGACCGGTTTTGCGAAAGAAGCGGCGACACTTTCTGCGCAACCAACCAATCATTTTGCACAACAATGCGCGGGCGCATACAGCGCAAGCTGTGGCTGCTCTGTTCGGTGGATGGGACTGGGAAGTACTGTACCAGCCACCATACTGCCCGAACTTACGTGCTTGTGACTTTGATTTGATTAAGAAGATGAAGGAACCACTTCGTGGCATTCGCTTTATAACTGTTCCAGAGATTCGACAGGCAGTAGACTGCTCCATACGCACCTCTGCTAAAGGTATACTACGCCTTCCACATCGCTGGCAACGGATTCTACACAACGCTGGTGACTACACTGATGGATAATAACAGGTGCAGGCATGTAACACTTTTGTATCGGTTGTGAATAAATAGTTGCCGCTATTTAAGTTCCAACCCTCGTACATATTATTCTCTAGGATGAGCAAAACAGTACAGCAACGTCACGTATCTCGAGTGAGGAATAGGGCTGGTACGAAGCAAGACATGCTTCTATATGGACAGTTCGACGACGCGTCGAACACGACAGATGTCTACACCTCGACCACTTCTGTGCAGAAGGTGACCTTCTGAAGTCCTGGCATTCACATTCTCCAGATGTCTCATCCATCCATTGGATCATGTGTTGCTGTCGAAATAAGTGTCCAAGGAATAGAAAAGCAACTGGAATCATTCAATAGAGGAAAGTCCACTGGACCTGACGGGATACCAATTCGATTCTACACAGAGTACGCGAAAGAACTTGCCCCCCTTCTAACAGCCGTGTACCGCAAGTCTCTAGAGCAACGGAGGGTTCCAAATGATTGGAAAAGAGCACAGGTAGTCCCAGTCTTCAAGAAGGGTCGTCGAGCAGATGCGCAAAACTATAGACCTATATCTCTGACGTCGATCTGTTGTAGAATTTTAGAACATGTTTCTTGCTCGAGTATCATGTCGTTTTTGGAAACCCAGAATCTACTATGTAGGAATCAACGTGGATTCCGGAAACAGCGATCGTGTGAGACCCAACTCGCTTTATTTGTTCATGAGACCCAGAAAATATTAGATACAGGCTCCCAGGTAGATGCTATTTTTCTTGACTTCCGGAAGGCGTTCGATACAGTTCCGCACTGTCGTCTGATAAACAAAGTAAGAGCCTACGGAATATCAGACCAGCTGTGTGGCTGGATTGAAGAGTTTTTAGCAAACAGAACACAGCATGTTGTTATCAATGGAGATACGTCTACAGATGTTAAAGTAACCTCTGGCGTGCCACAGGGGAGTGTTATGGGACCATTGCTTTTCACAATATATATAAATGACCTAGTAGATAGTGTCGCAAGTTCCATGCGGCTTTTCGCGGATGATGCTGTAGTATACAGAGAAGTTGCAGCATTAGAAAATTGTAGCGAAATGCAGGAAGATCTGCAGCGGATAGGCACTTGGTGCAGGGAGTGGCAACTGTCCCTTAACATAGACAAATGTAATGTATTGCGAATACATAGAAAGAAGGATCCTTTGTTGTATGATTATATGATAGCGGAACAAACACTGGTAGCAGTTACATCAGTAAAATATCTGGGAGTATGCGTGCGGAACGATTTGAAGTGGAATTATCATATAAAATTAATTGTTGGTAAGGCGGGTACCAGGTTGAGATTCATTGGGAGAGTGCATAGAAAATGCAGTCCATCAACAAAGGAGGTGGTTTACAAAACACTCGTTCGACCTATACTTGAGTATTGCTCATTAGTGTGGGATCCGTACCAGATCGGTTTGACGGAGGAGATAAAGGAGATCCAAAGAAGAGCGGCGCGTTTCGTCACAGGGTTATTTGGTAACCGTGACATCGTTACGGAGATGTTTGATAGGCTCAGGTGGCAGACTCTGCAAGAGAGGCGCTCTGCATCGCGGTGTAGATTGCTCGCCAGGTTTCGAGAGGGTGCGTTTCTGGATGAGGTATCGAATATATTGCTTCCCCCTACTTATACATCCCGAGGAGATCACGAATTTAAAATTAGAGAGATTAGAGCGCGCACGGAGGCTTTCAGACAGTCGTTCTTCCCGCGAACCATACGCGACTGGAACAGGAAAGGGAGGTAATGGCAGTGGCACGTAAAGTGCCCTCCACCACACACCGTTGGGTGGCTTGCGGAGTATAAATGTAGATGTAGATGTAGATGTAGCTGTGAGACTGATGTGCAGCTAATGGTCACCCTCAATCACTGCTGGCCTCTGGGGTGGAGTTGAGGCAACGTGAAACGACGTACCTGTACCTTAACGATTAACGAAAACCACCACAGCTATATCAATACACATTAATTGCATTACGACCGTCTCGTTCGTAGAACATCTGGCAGCAGTCCTGTGCTAAATTCTCATCTTGTTCTGCTAAATCCAAGACGCAAATTGTTAACTTTTCGTAACAAATGTTAAGGACCAAATCCAGAATCAATTATCAAATTCGTTTTGCCGACGGTCTTGCGGAAGTCTAACGAGCAGGTACGGCGTGTTGTGTACTGTAAACTAGCGAGACAGCTCCACTCCACGAGAGAAATAAACATGCAGACATAATACGCGGCGTATGTGGAGTGCGATAATGGGTCCAATAGCTCTGAGCACTTTGGGACTTAACTTCTTAGGTCATCAGTCCCCTAGAACGTAGAACTACTTAAACCTTACTAACCTAAGGACATCACACACACCCATGCCTCAGGCAGGATTAGAACCTGCGACCATAGCGGTCGCGCGGTTCCAGACTGTAGCGCCTAGAACCGCTCGGCCACCACGGCCGGCCGAGAGCGATAATCTGTCGTGATACCATGATCGTTACCAGCAATGACAAAACTCTGGCTGCAGAAGTGGTATTAAAGGGTAAAAACCGTAACACAATTTATCAGAGCGAGTGGAAAATAGAGGAGATGAAAGGTAAATATAACAATTATGAACAATAACAAAAGAACAGGCAACAGTGCTTACACAGAACTGCTTCATTATTTGCCACATACGCCTGTAACTGAATAATTATGAAATAAACTTACAAAGTGAAAATGCAAAATATATCAATAACGGTAATTACGATCCCATCATTGAACTGAAGATGTAAAGCATTTAGAGCAATCGAACTGGTGGTTTTCGCCATATGTTGCTCATAAAATTACACACACGCTGCATTAAAGTTGCTGCAATTATTTCCAAAGGAAAAGAACAAATGGTGTTTACACAAGGCTATATCGTCATTAGGTTCATAAATTTATCAGGATTGTAGAATAAAAGCAGGTACCGCAAACAACGTATCATTGGACATATAAACGTACTAAAAATAGTTGAAATGACTGGTTCATGTCACGCGTTGCTAACAAATAGAAAGCGAGCTTTGTTGAATTTGCTTCGTATGTGTACAGTAACAAAACAGCTGTGAAAATTACGCAAGGTCGCGCCGACGCTAGACAACTGAAACAGCGTGTAACTGACCATACAAGTGATTATGAAGTAATTGTATACAATACAGTAGAAAACAGTAAATGTGCTCAAACACAGTGAGCGTGAGCAACGAATAACAGCGATTATAAAAAATCGTGTTGTCATTGAAAATGTGGCTCAAATGGCTCTGAGCACTATGGGACTTAACATCTATGGTCATCAGTCCCCTAGAACTTAGAACTACTTAAACCTAACTAACCTAAAGACATCACACACATCCATGCCCGAGGGAGGATTCGAACCTGCGACCGTAGCAGCAGCGCGGTTTCGGACTGAAGCGCCTAGAACCGCTCGGCCACACAGGCCGGCTGAAAATGTGGAAGTCAAGTATAACTCAGCTGGATAGTTTCAGTCATGTGT
Organism: Schistocerca serialis cubense; assembly: GCF_023864345.2. Classification (NCBI taxonomy): domain Eukaryota; kingdom Metazoa; phylum Arthropoda; class Insecta; order Orthoptera; family Acrididae; genus Schistocerca; species Schistocerca serialis. The sequence continues at coordinate 101,237,251 of NC_064642.1, read as the reverse complement.
TAACTTTGCTACTTCTGTATATGAGAAAATGGATTGGACAGAGCTACACCATGTCAGTGACTGAATGACTGAAAATCTAACTGTGACATAAAACAGTAACTGATGCTCTCGTCACACACACACACACACACGAATACCTTTCGAGAGCCGGCCTGGGTGGCTACAGTTTGGAACGGCGTGATTGCTACGGTCGCAGGTTCGAATCCTGCCACGGGCATGGATGTGTGTGATGTCCTGAGATTACTTTGGTTTAAGTAGTTCTAAGTTCTTGGGGACTGATGACCTCAGAAGTTAAGTCCCATAGTGCTCAGAGCCATTTCAACGGTTTGAACTTTCCGAGATAAACACGTGTTTATAGGAAGGGCTGCTCGACGCTTGGTTGCGGATATTAACACAGCCGTTGCATTGGCTTGTGAGGTGTGGAAACAGATCCCACATGTGTTTTTACTTGCAAATTAAAAACTTCATTACGTACCAACCTGATCGAACAATGATCCGAAATTGATGTGTCGGCAAAGTGTTATGGTGTCTTACTCAAAGTACTCTACCTACCACTAGTTGGTCTGCTGTCAGTTGTGTGGTAGGCTACGTTATTTTCCGTCGTGTTTGTGTGCCTTATTGTACAGTACTGTCAACTCTGGGTACGTATCATGGTGTTTTACTTACTTCTACACGCGTATTCACCTGTGTGTGCGCTGTTTTTTTTACGTACAAAGGGTTCAGTACATTTACATTTTCTCTGTTCCACCACTAGTTAGCAAGGGAAGCCCACTACTCGATAAGTAAAATGGCGAATATGATAGTCTGCTATGATTTAGCAAATGGACGAAGCCATCGAACCCGTGCCCTTTACGCTGAAAAAATTCACATCTCGGAGTGCCCTCTGTTCGGCAGACTTCTCCTGCCCAAGAAGGACATACGTACCCTTGCACCTCGGAAGACTGACGGTGGAAGGCCCCGAAGAAACAGCACGTCTGACACGGAGGAGTGTCTGCTACTTTCGGTGGAAGAAACCCCTGGGACCACAGTGCGACCATTCCCGGATGAACTGTCTAAGTTTCTTCTCTGAGGGATACTTCATGAAAAATTAATGTACACATATCATTTACAGCGCGTTCAGACCCTAAGACCACAGGATCATCGTGGTGAATGGCGGTTCTGTCAATGTGTGTTGCAGAAGAGTGTCGTAGATCCACTATTCGGGTCCAATATATTATTTACCGATGATGTAGGATTCGCAAGAGATGGTGTTGTGAATTTCCAAAACCAGCATGCATGGACAGATATAAAACCCCAAGCAATTCAGAAAAGAACGCGTCAACCCCGATTCTCATTCAACGTACGTGCAGGCGTACTTGGCGATAGATTAATATGGCCATACATGCTACCACAAAGGTTAACTGTGGCTCATTACCTGGAATTTCCCATTAGTGTATTCCCTACTTTGGTGGAGGCTGCGCCATTTTAGCAACGAAGAGAAATGTGGTTCACACATGATGGCGCACCGGCACGCATTCGTCACAATGTGGCGAAAATGGTCTACGTCACGCCAATCGTCGATGTACGGACCCTGCAGTGTCACGTCTTCAAAGCGTGCCAGCAGATACAACAATATGGTATACTTCAAATGGTGCGTCATTCCTTGCGCCGGAGGGCAGGGTGATGCACTGTCATGACAGATACAACAATATGGTATACTTAAAATGGTGTGTCATTCCTTGCGCCGGAGGGCAGGGTGATGCACTGTCATGAATGGACGCCACGTTGAAGACCTTCTGTCAATGTACTGAATTACCTTCAGTGGCAAGGGTTGTAAAACTCGAAACCGTTAGAGAAACAAAGTAAATGTGTACAAATGATGTTTACAAAAATGCTTTGCTTGAAATATTTAACACCTGTAGCAAGTTATCTATACAAAGTAATAAAATGTTTTTACTCACTTCCAGCATGCTGATTGCAATAGGCTCCAACTTCCTAACCTTACAGGCCAGCTCGCTCGCCTCGACACACCACCACGACCCAGCTACGAACAGGTGTAGTCATACGCCTCTGGACCGATAGAGCTGGCGACAGAAATAGGATCTTAATCCAGTTAACACTTCAGGTGACTGAAACGGGATCGACAACGTATACAGCTGCCCTCCGAGGACGAAGGGGTTGACACAAGTAATTAAGAGTTGCAGTTTCTTTACTCTTTGTTGGGGTGAGTGGAGTGTTTTCGTTCATGTATTCTTTTGTCTGCGAGTATCATGGAGAGTCAAGCGGTTGGGCCACGCGGGGTAACCGCGTGGCATAGGCGCCCCACCACGGTTCGCGCGGCTTCCCCCCATCAGAGGTTCGAGTCCAGCTCCGGGCATAGGTGTGTGTGTTGTCCTTACCGTAAGTTTTTTTAAGTTAGATTGAGTAGTGTGTAAGCTTAGGGACCGATGATCTTGTCAGTTTGTCCCATAAGTCCTTACCACAAATTTCCAAATTCTCAAAATTTCAGGAAATTGGATTGCAACAGTGTAACTAAGCCGGTGATACAGTAAGTGGAAGTAATCGCAGACTGTGGATGGGAAAATAAGAATGGTTATTTTGTAATATGTGTTTTTATGCTAGAGGGCTGTGGTTTGTTGTCTAAATATGTGTAAGGTATATATTGAGATTCCGGAGGCGAAATTGAGTGCTTTTAAAAACTATTCAGTGTTTCGGTGTGTAAATTAGTAATTATGGCCAAACACTTAGGAAGAGTTGTTAAGTTAAAGTATAAAGTATTATGATATTGTTATGGGTAAGTGTTCTTCTTGTTTTCACGAAGTTTGAGTATGGGAATTGTAGGAAGTATGTAACAGGATATTCCGTTTGAAGAGGGGAGTAGTGTTCAGCAAGGAATATGGCTGAGGTTGTAAGCATGTAAGGTAGTGAGAAGTGATGGAAAAGTAGTACAAGTAAGTGATTTGCCATTTGCGTCTGTGTAATTGATAAGGAATGACAATGTCTGGGACTGTATTGCAGGAAGTGTGGTTTCAATATCACAGGTGCTACCAGGGAAGAGGTATTGAAAATCGTAATAACTCAAGTAGTTAAATACGAGCTGAAAACTAAATTTTGTTCAGGCTAGGATCAAGGACATAGCTTTTCGCAAATCGCCGGATTTCCAGAGGAAATTTGTGGAAACAATGAAGACTGACAAAAAAGAAGGAGAGAGGACTGCTTCTAGTCTACCTGGTCCCACAGTATGTTCGTCGGCTATTAATGTAGTGAAATCTGCTAATCTTGTGTGGAGCAATCCAGAAATGTGACCCCAGAACGAATAGTTAAGATAATTAATGAAGAGGTTAACGACATTGTCAAGAGCTGGATCAATGTGCAGAATGATGTGTAGAGTACGGTACTGTAGAAGTATCTACTCTGATATCTTGTGGAATTGTGGAGTGCGAAATAACTATTGTGCTAGACCAAGTGAGTGTGCACTGTAACAAAGCAAAAAAGTGTGTGGATAGCTAAATGGGTTATTTAACAGCAGTATTGTGTACCCCACTGGGCGCTGTTTAGAAGCTGTGGAGTCTGGGTCTGATGCACAGAGTTGTGTATGCGCCAAAATGGAACCGCAAATGGGGATGGTACTGCACGCATATATTGGCTCATATGCACAGAGAACATGGAACAGGAGGCGGATACGTGAAGTTAGAGGTCGAGCCAACAAAGTAGAATCTACAGAAGATTTCACACCTGATGTTCTGAATATAGTAGGAGGGCAGACACTAACTAGGTCACAACCTTGCGCAGCAAGCTTCTGACGTGTGCTGCGAGCTGTTTACGACGCAGGTGCACTCTAATGCGTGCAACAAGAGTTGTGTAGATGAAAAGTGTGACGTAAATCTGAGAATAACCTTCCCGGTGAAACTTAGAGAAACGAAATTCCAGCTAGCGGAATTTTTCACCAGTTGATTGCTGTCACAACGTTGGTACCTCATAAGAATCAAATCGATTGGACTCTGGAAAAAATCGCTAAGGCTTAATTCGTATGATTTAGTGCGACAAGACACTTCGAAGTCGCTTCGGGAAAGAAAGGGTACCACAAGGACGATCATTTCCAGAGGAGTTCAATCTAAAGAGAAAAAGGAAATTGGGAGTTCCTGTTGACGTATTGTGAGTGGACCGGAATTCGAACTCGGGACCGTGTTTCCTAGGAACATTCCGTGACCACTGAGTCATCTGCATACAGTAGTCACTGGAAATGCACGAACTACACTAGCACGCTTCCCGTCAGATCCAAATTCTCAACTTATCCACAAAGTACGACTGTAGTGCCCCTTTCCCATTATCCTCATTGTTGTTATTGTGGTCTCCAGTCCAGATACTGGTTTGATAAGTTCTCCATGCTACTCTATCCTCTGCAAGCTTCATCACCTCCGAGTAACTACTGCTACCTACATCCTTCTGAACCTGTTTAGTGTATTCATCTCTTGGTCTCCCTCTACAATTTTTACCCACCACACTTCCCTCCAGTACTAAACTGGTAATCCCTTGATGCCTCAGAACGTGTCCTACCAACCAATCATCTCTTTTAATCAGGTTGTAACACAAATTCATCTTCTCCCAAATTCTATTCAATACCACCTCATTAATTACGTGATCTGCCCATCCAATCCTCAGCATTCTTCTGTAGCACCACATTTCGAAAGCTTCTATTATCTTCTTGCCTAACTGTTTATTGTCCGTGTTTCACTTCCATACGTACCTACACTCCATAAAAATTCTTTCAGAAAATACTTCCTGACACTTAAATCAACAGTCGATGTTAACAAATTTCTCTTCTTCAGAAATGCTGTCCTTGCCAAAGCCAGTCTACATATTATATCCTCTCTACTTCGGCCATCATCAGTTAGTTTGCTCCCCAAATTATAAAACTCATTTACTACTTCAAGTGTCTCATTTCCCAATCTAATTCCCTAAGCGTTACCTCATTTAATTCGACTACATTCCAGTATCCTCGTTTTGCTTTTGTAGATTTTCATCTTATATCCTCCTTTCAAGACACTGCCCATTCCGTTCAATTGCTCCTCAAGGTCCTTTACTGAAACCTCAAAGTTTTTATTTCTTCTCCATAGATTTTAATCCGACTCCAAATTTTTCTTTTGTTTCCTTTACTGCTTGCTCAATATACAGATTGGATAAGATCAGGGATAGGCTACGCAACTGCAGTCTGGTTTCTGTACAAATTGTAAATAGCCTTTCGCTCCCTGTATTTTACCCCTACCACCTTCAGAATTTGAAAGAGAATATTCCAGTCATCATTGTCAAAAGCTTTCTCTAAGTCTACAAATGCCAGAAACGTAGGCTTACCTTTTCTTAAGCTGTTTTCTAAGATAAGTCGTAGGGTCAGTACTGCCTCACATGTTCCAACGTTCCTATAGAACCCAAACTGATCTTCCCAAGACAGGCTTCTACCTGTTTCTACATTCGTCTGTAAAGAATTCATGTTAGTATTTTGCAGCCATGACTTAGTAAACTGATAGTTTGGTAATTTTCACACCTGTCGATACATGCTTTCTTTGAGATTGGAATGATCATATCCTTCTTGAAGTCTGAGGGTATTTCACCTGTCTCATACATCTTGCTGACCAGATGGTAAAGTTTTGTCATGGCTGGCTCTCCCAAGGTTATCCGTAGTCCTAACGGAATGTTGTCTACTCCAGGGACCTTTTTTGACTTAGGTCTTTCAGTGCTGTGTCACATTCTTCATGCACTATCACATCTTCATCTACGTCCTCTTGCATGTCTATAATATTGCACTCAAGTGCATCGCCCTATTATGGACCCTCTGTATACTCTTTTCACCTTTCTGCTTACCCTTCTTTGCTTAGGACAGGTTTTCCATCCGAGCTCTTGATATTCTTACAGGTGGTTCTCTTTTCTGCAAAGGTCTCATTAATTTTCCTATATGCAGTACCTATCTTATCTCTAGTGATATATGCCTCTACATCCTTACATCTGTCTTTCAGCCATCAATGCCTAGCCATTTTGCACTTCCTGCTCGATCTCATTTTTGATACGTTTGTATTTAAAAAAAATGGCTCTGAGCACTATGGGACTTAACATCTATGGTCATCAGTCCCCTAGAACTTAGAACTACTTAAACCTAACTAACCTAAGGACATCACACAACACCCAGCCATCACGAGGCAGAGAAAATCCCTGACCCCGCCGGGAATCGAACCCGGGAACCCGGGCGTGGGAAGCGAGAACGCTACCGCACGACCACGAGATGCGGGCCGTTTGTATTCCTTTTCGCTTGCTTCATTTACTGCATTTTTATGTTTTATCGTCATTATTCGCTTCATTTTGGTGGTTCCCATAAAAGTTCGCGCCTGTGCGCATCTGCACTGAAGAGATCGTAGGCGGTGTCAGCTTAATTATACACAGCTGTCTACATAAACAGGTTCCTATGCATTCCCTGTAATATCTGCAGTATCATCCCTGTCTGTGGTTCCACTCTGGCCCATGTACATCCCTGTACATATCCACCCCTTTGTATATATATATATATCCAGCAACCGTTATGATTTAATACACAAAGGAATTACAGACCTTGGCCCGGTCCAACAGAAATTTTCAGCTTCATCCCATTGATTTCAACAACGTCCACTCGTAGCCAAGGTCTGTGATTCCTCTGTGCATTAATTCATACAAGTTGTTGAGTGAAAAATATCTGAAAGAATAGAAACGACACACATACGTTAAGTTCAACATATTTTGATGATGACATCATTTATAGACGTCTGATCAAGGTTAATACGTAAGGAACATAAATTCGATAATTTTTTTAATAAAACCAATTGAATAATTATTTTATCATGTATTACATTGACATAATATTACCTACTTTCTAGTTCATTGTATTTTTCATGAATTTTTTTATACATAGTTGAAATTCATCAGGTTACCTTCCATTCGGAAGTAGTATTCAAAGAACTGTGACGCCCCTGAACAACATTGACTTACATGCATTGAGAATAAAAAATAGCGCACTGAGACTGGCTAGCTTCTCCAAAATAAAATCCAAAAAGTACGACTGATAGCTACACTCTATAATTTATGTGGTTGAAATTGCCTACAGGGCAAAATCGTGATTGTACAATATAAAGAGAGTAAACAGTGATATAGTGGACCATTCTGTGGAAGGTTAAGAAGATATATAAGTGGAGAAACATACAAAACAGATTTTAGTATGCTTACTAATTGCATTAATATTAGGTATGATCTTCTAATACCACTTCGTTATAACTAGAGTGCAGCTAATCGCAGAGGCCCGGAGCCGCCTGTAATCACGTGCGGCACCGAAATTTCGTAGATACACTAATGCATTAAAATGGAACCAATTTACTCTGGAAAAAATTATTTGCACTTTTGACTACCAGTTGCAAACCTGGCGCTATGAATACAAGAAAGGGGCATAGAAATGTTTCCATACGTAATGGGTTAGGGACACGACAAGAGCAGAAAAGGTCAAACAAAAGAGAAAGGCATAATGCTGATTTTTATTTCTAGCAGCTGCTTACACAATGTGTTGAGTACGAGCATCAGAGACTTAATGAGATGCTCCATAGCGCCAGGTTTTCACCTGGTGGTCGAAACTGGAACTAACTTTTTCGAGCATAAATCGGTTCCACTTTAATGCATTAGTATATCTACCAGATTTCGCTGTTACACGATAACTACAGCCAACACTGAACCTCAGTGAGTAGCATCACCTTAATTATAACAACCTGGTTATTGTAGGAACTGGCGATCACTGTGTGAAGAAGCTGTACATTCAGAAACTGAAGATCACACTGTGAAGATTGCTTGAAGATTCAGGGCAACAATGATATTGATCAGGAAACAGTGTAGATATAGTTAAGATTCTGATGAAAAAAAATTAAGACTGAAGGATGAAAAATCCAGGATGGAGTACTGACAATATTATGCAAAGGTTAGATTGCTACTCTCCATACAGCGGAGATGTTGAGTCGTAGACAAGCACAACAAAATGATGGGCAAACTAGTAAGCTTTGGGCCAGAAAGGCCTTCATCCGAATCAAACATACACACACACACACACACACACACACACACACACACACACACGCACACGTACCCACACACACACACACACACACACACACACACACACACAAATACTCGCCCAAACGCTACTTCTCACTCTCTCTTTCTCTCCCCCTATCTGTCTCTTCCACACAAACACACACACACACACACACACACACACACACACACACACAAACACACGCACACGCACACACACATGGCCACAGTCTCTGTTTGCCGAGGCCAGTCTTTGTTTAACAGTCTTTTTGTTGTGCTTGTCTGTCACTCAATATCTCCACTGTATAGTAAGTAGCAGTCTATCCTCCCTTTAATTCTGAAATTAATATTGGAGGGAAATGCAGTCACTTTTTGGAATACGTTCACATTTTCAGTGCTTGGTCGTTACAAGAGTTTATGCAGTGGTCGGCTCAGTCGTAACGTTCGAACGTCATATTTGACGCAGCATACCGAGGCAGCCTGTAACACAAACCCCAAGCGACGATGAAGTAAGGCCCACCAAGGAATTTCATCAGAGCAAAGGGTCCGTCTTGGGGCGCAGCATGACAATACCTCTGCGGTGGCTCCATAGATGGGCTCGGCAGTGGGTGCTTGTGCCAGTAGGCGGCAAAGCATTCCGCCGTCAGTATTGGCTGCGCGAGGGCAAGTTGGGATTCCACTTCTGGTGGAATGATACGAACAGAGGAATGGCGGGACGACGTCTAAAACAATCGAAGACCGCGAGAGGGTGAGGAGGGTGACGACGAGGCGGAGGGGGAGGGGTAGGGGTATGAGGCGGAGGAGGATGAGGAGCAGGAGCTCGCGTTAATAAACGTGCGGAGAGGTGGCGAGGCCCTCTAATAAGTCGGCGCCACTGACTAGTTGCGTGCCACAACAGTGGGGCTCGCTGGCGCCAGCGTTCGGCTTTTGTTCGGCCGGTGAAATTCACGCGCGCTGCGGGCCGGGCAACACGGCACTAATTAGTCGCGATATTGCGCCGCGCACAAAAGGTGGGGGCGCACTGACGGGCGTGGGTTATTTTCCGCGCCGCACAAGTTCACTGGGTCGCGACGCGAGCGGCAAGCGTGCCGTGCAAATCCGAGCCGTTAGCGGCGAATTACCGCACGAGGGCCGCCGAGCGCAGACGCACGCCGCAGCCGCCTCTGACGGCTGGCTGTAGGCCGGCGGTCGGAAGGAAGGACCGACGCAGATTAACACGCGTCACAGTTGCGTGTCTTTTGCTAACATCGCCCAAATTATGCACCAGTTAGTGCAGAGTAATTGTTTCCACGTTGCAGTTCCCGACAAAGAGAACGACGTAAATAGAGCCAGCCACATCTCTGCGCGCGCACGGGCACACACACATACACACACACACACACACACTAACACACACACACACATACACACACACACACGCTCCGTCGTGTCCCACGGACAGCCGCTACACAGGCTGTCAGAATATTTTTTTGTACTCCTACACCCTAATAATATATTTCATTAATATGTATACGAAAGTGTGGCACGTACTTCATGAAATCGACCACTAATATCCCTCCACCGCTGGTTCTTTAAGATGGTTGGTTCAAATGGCTCTGAGCACCATGGGACTTAACATCAGTGGTCATCAGTCCCCTAGAACTTAGAACTACTTAAACCTAACTAATCTAAAAACATCACACACATGTCCATGCCCGAGGCGGGATTCGAACCAGCGACCGTACGGTCACGCGGTTCCAGACTGAAGCGCCTAGAACCGCACGGCCATACCGGCTGGCCGGTTCTTTAAGAATAGACGTCTTACATTAACTTATAATTACCCACAAATAAAAAAAATATAACCCCATCGTTTGTGACGAAGTAAAATGGAATTGCCGTTTGGCTAGGGCCTCCCGTCGGGTGGACCGAGTCTTTGGAGTTGACGCCACTTCGGCGACTAGCTTGTCGATGGGGATGAAATGACGATGATAAGGACAACATAACACCCAGTCCCTGAGCGGAGAAAATCTCCGACCCAGGCAGGAATCGAACCCGGGCCGTTAGGTATGACATTCCGTCGCGCTGACCACTCAGCTACCAGGGGCGGACTGTGACGAAGTTCTGTCACATGAGCAACGAAAATTAATAAGTAATAAGCTGTTTTCTTTTATTTATATTGTGGGGCTGTAGGTGAGAAAAGGACATTATGTGCAAAATTTGATGGAACTAATTTAGCGCTCTCATTCAGAAACACTGGATGAATATATTCTGGATTACTTGTACACCGTGAGATAAGATACACTGTACCAAGACACAGTTAACGTGTCTGACATTAATATTTGGTTTATTGAGTTTATCTTTCTTCATTCGTAGATTACGGCTAAATTTTAATTTTTTATTGGGCCAGCAGTTACATGAAATATTGAATAAAATTTACTTCTCCGTTGAAGCTGTTAGATTTCCAACTTGCAACTAGCAAGTAATGATAGGGTGATCATTTCACCACTTTAATAATAGACTAAGGTGACGAAAGTCAGCCTCATAACATCGTGTCGGACCTCCTTTTGTTCGGTGCAGTGCAGCACCTCGACATGGTATGACTTCAAATTTTATTTTTTATTTTTTAGGCCACGGCTTGTAACTGGTTTGAAGTAGCCCGTCACGAATTCCTCTCCTGTGCCAAACTATTCATAGCACTTGCAACCTACGTCCTCAACTATTCGCTATTATTTACTGCAAGTATTCCCATCCCTGTCTTCCTCAAGATAACCTCTACACCTCCCTACAGCGCCATTTAAATCATTACCCGATGTCTTAACAGGTATCTTATCATCCTGTTCCTTTCTCCTTGTCAGCGTTTTGCAGCTATTCCCTTCCCCTCCGATTATGCGCAGAACCATCTCATTCCTTACCTTTTCAGTCCACCTAATTTTGCACATTCGTCTGTAGCACCACATTTCAAATTCTTCGATTCTCTTCTGTTCCAGTTTCCCACAGTTCATGATTCAACAACATACAATGCTGTCCTCCAAACGTACATTCTCGGAAAATTCTTCCTCAAATTAAGGGCGTTGCAGAATTTCTGCCGACCGTCGTGGTCGAACGGTTCTAGGCGCTTTAGTCCGCAACCGCGTTGCTGCTACGGTCGCTGTTACGAATCCCGCCTGGGGCATGGATGTGTGTGATGTCCTTAGGTTAGTTAGGTGTAAGTAGTTCTAAGTTCTAGGGGACTGATGACCTCAGATGTTAACTCCCATAGCGCTTAGAGCCATTTGAACCATTTGCCAATTTTGAGCAGCATTTCTTAGCTTCATCTACTTTGAGACCATTAATCATGATGTTAAGTTTCTCGCTGTTCTCATTTCTGCTATTTCTCACTAATTTTGTCTTTCTTCGATTTACTCTCAATCCATATTCTGCCCTCGTTACACTGTTCTTTCCATTCAGGAGAGCATGTAATCCTTCTTCTCTTTCACTCAGGATACCAATATCATCAGCGATGTCGTTTCACCTTGAATTTTAATTCCACTCCTGAAACTTTCTTTTATTTTCACTACTGCTTCTTCGATGTACAGATTGAACAGTTGGGGCGAAAGACTACATCCCTGACATACACCCTATTTAATAGGAGCACTTCGTTCTTGATCGCCCACTCTTCTATCCACTCTTAGCTCTTGTCCATATTGTAAATTACCGGTCTCTCTCTATAGCTTATCCCTATTTTTCTCAGAATTTCGATCATCTTGAACCATTTTAGACTGTCGCGTGCTTTTCCCGGGTCGGCAAATCCTATGACCGTATGGTGATTTTTTTTTAGTCTTGCTTCCATTATCAACTGCAATGTCAGAGTTGATTCTCTGGTGTCTTTGACTTCCTAAAGCCAAACTGATCGTCATGGAACTCATCTACACGATAGCCGTGCCTAATTGGGGAAGTGTTGCCTGTTCAGAATATTCTGCTCATCTTGATTATTGCCCATTTAGGACATTCACTCTAATTGTCAAGAACGTGCTTCAAATCTATCGCGAACAATTGTCGCCTTGTGAGATAGGGCATTGTCATCCCTAAAAATTCCATCCTTATTTGGTAAATGGCTGAAAATGGTTTCCAAGTAGCCGAACATATTCATTTCCAGTCAACGATCCGTTCAGTTGTACCAGAGGAGCCAGTCCATTCCATGTAAACAAAGCCCACACCACTATGGAACCACCACTTGCTTGCGCAGTGCTTTGTTGGCAACTTGGGTCCACGGCTTTGTTTGGCTCGGTCGCACTCGAACCTTACCATCAGCACTTACCATATGAAATCGAGGCTCATCTGACCAGGCCACGATTTTACTGCCGTCTAAGGTCCCACTGATACAGTCACTGGTCAAGGAGAAACGCTGCAGGCTGTTGGCAAAGGCACTCACGGTGGTCGTCTGTTGCCATAACCCATTAACGACAAACTTCGCCGCATTATCGTGACGGATATATACATCGTACGCCCCACAGTGTTTTCTACAGTTATTTTATGCCATATTGCTCGTCTACATTGTAGGAGAAGTGAGACTGCTGCTTACCGTAAAGAAGACACGTGAAGTTGGAGAAAGGCGCAACTGAAAGCTTAGACAAAGCTTTCGACGACAGCCTTCATCGGTAGGACAGACAGAGAAACACACACAATTCATACACACAAGCAAGAACATCTCACGCACATGTGGCCGCGAACTCCGGCAGCTTAGGCCTGAATGCATTTTGCCGGTCGTCAGCCACTGCAATTTCGCGATGAGATGTGGTGCCTGCAATTCTCGGCACAATCGTGACATGTGGATCTCGGAGTATTGAATTCCCAATGATTTCCGAAATGCAATATCCCATGCGTCTAGCTCCAACTACCATTCCGCGTTCAGAGTCTGTCAATTCCCATCGAGCGGCTGTAATCACATCTGACACATTTTCACCTGAGCCGCCTCAGTACTAACGGCAGCTCTGCCTGTGCACTGCCCTTTTATACCTTGTGTACGAGATACTACAGCCACCTCTATATGTACTTATCAGTATCCCATGACTTTTGTTTCCTCAACGTATAGGGTACACCACCTCGTAATTACACTCGTGGAAATGGAAAAAAGAACACATTGACACCGGTGTGTCAGACCCACCATACTTGCTCCGGACACTGCGAGAGGGCTGTACAAGCAATGATCACACGCACGGCACAGCGGACACACCAGGAACCGCGGTGTTGGCCGTCGAATGGCGCTAGCTACGCAGCATGTGTGCACCGCCGCCGTCAGTGTCAGCCAGTTTGCCGTGGCATACGGAGCTCCATCGCAGTCTTTAACACTGGTAGCATGCCGCGACAGCGTGGACGTGAACCGTATGTGCAGTTGACGGACTTTGAGCGAGGGTGTATAGTGGGCATGCGGGAGGCCGGGTGGACGTACCGCCGAATTGCTCAACACGTGGGGCGTGAGGTCTCCACAGTACATCGATGTTGTCGCCAGTGGTCGGCGGAAGGTGCACGTGCCCGTCGACCTGGGACCGGACCACAGCGACGCACGGATGCACGCCAAGACCGTAGGATCCTACGCAGTGCCGTAGGGGACCGCACCGCCACTTCCCAGCAAATTAGGGACACTGTTGCTCCTGGGGTATCGGCGAGGACCATTCGCAACCGTCTCCATGAAGCTGGGCTACGGTCCCGCACACCGTTAGGCCGTCTTCCGCTCACGCCCCAACATCGTGCAGCCCGCCTCCAGTGGTGTCGCGACAGGCGTGAATGGAGGGACGAATGGAGACGTGTCGTCTTCAGTAATGAGAGTCGCTTCTGCCTTGGTGCCAATGATGGTCGTATGCGTGTTTGGCGCCGTGCAGGTGAGCGCCACAATCAGGACTGCATACGACCGAGGCACACAGGGTCAACACCCGGCATCATGGTGTGGGGAGCGATCTCCTACACTGGCCGTACACCACTGGTGATCGTCGAGGGGACACTGAATAGTGCACGGTACATCCAAACCGTCATCGAACCCATCGTTCTACCATTCGTAGACCGGCAAGGGAACTTGCTGTTACAACAGGACAATGCACGTCCGCATGTATCCCGTGCCACCCAACGTGCTCTAGAAGGTGTAAGTCAACTACCCTGGCCAGCAAGATCTCCGGATCTGTCCCCCATTGAGCACGTTTGGGACTGGATGAAGCGTCGTCTCACGCGGTCTGCACGTCCAGCACGAACGCTGGTCCAACTGAGGCGCCAGGTGGAAATGGCATGGCAAGCCGTTCCACAGGACTACATCCAGCGTCTCTGCGATCGTCTCCATGGGAGAAAAGCAGCCCGCATTGCTGCGAAAGGTGGATATACACTGTACTAGTGCCGACATTGTGCATGCTCTGTTGCCTGTGTCTATGTGCCTGTGGTTCTGTCAGTGTGATCATGTGATGTATCTGACCCCAGGAATGTGTCAATAAAGTTTCCCCTTCCTGGGACAATGATTTCACGGTGTTCTTATTTCAATTTCCAGGAGTGTATTTTCCACTGTGACGTAGAAGTTGAAATAGTTTCAAAAGTGCCTACGACCTTCCTTTGTAATTTTGAAAATTCGTGGCGCCATGCGACGTCACCGTTGGGTTAGGTGATGCTTCTAACAGCAACGCATCGACACACGTGACAAATAGGTCAGACATCAGAAGATCATATAAGGTGGGTTAGTGATGTCACATTGACACCAAATTTAACTTCTATTCTACTTAACTCCACAGTGGACGACTCACTACGTGGGCAAGTCGTCACACCCCATCTTATCTACATTTCAGCCCTTCTCTTGATGCCTCTGCAATGGATGTCAGAATCTTGAAGCTCGGCGTTGATATCAAGTGGTTTTCTTAACGTTGGCCGAGAAAAACATTCCAGAAACACCAAATGAGGCGAAAAGACTTTAGGGGATGATACAGAGCATGTCAGTGAAATTACCTGTTACCTTAGGTCGTTGATTCCTACACATTTCCTGGTCGAAAACATCACTTCACAGTGCGATGAGAAACAGAACGAAATTCTTGACAGCCTTTGGCACTGCTGACAACTCCCGGTCGTTTCTGTCCTTCTCTAGGGACATCGTCGCCCTACAACCTCACTGAACATGATAGCACCCTTTTTGGAGAGCAGTACGATCGTAATTTTTGCTGTGGTGTACAGAGTGGAACTTGTAGAGACCGTGTCAGTATCATACGAGTAAATTTCAATCTGATCTGAAGTAACAAAAGGTTTTTATGCTTTTTCAACACTTCTCTTTCACATATACCTGTATCCTGATGACGGGGAGGTGTGATTTTGACACATAAGTATTTATAATGCCAAAGAGTCCCTCTAAGACAGACAATTTTGGCCAACATCCTCGGTGCTGCCTAGCGACTTTTGCCGAGCACTTTTGAAATGTACATGTATGGAGACAACATGAGATGGAGTCGTAGACGCCTGCAGGCAGCTAACCACATAACACGCTAACAATCCCACATGCTCATTAGCGCGGGCTTGAGCAGCAGCGTAGCCTGACTGGAGGCGCCTAGGACTCCACCATGAGTTGTCTCTGCGCAGGTATATTTTTATAGTCTTTGCCTGACAGCTGTGGGTCTCGTGTTCTTAAACACAAAAGTTTAGAATGGTCTCCCTTACCACTCTGCTTCAGAGATTTTTAGCTTTGTTTTGCCTTAGGTCTAGTGTTTCCTATAATATTAGTTTCCGGCGTAGGACAGGACGCTACGGTATTGCTGTCGTCTGCTCGTGGTTGCGTCTCTCTGGCGTCAGCGGACTGTAACGTGATACAATGGCCTTCTGTCGCTTCGCACCGACGACAGACGGTGCGTCTTTGTCAGAGTTTAGCGTGCGCGCTACATACTGTTCCGAACCTTGTACGTACACTCTTCCTTCCCCTGGCGGCCTTTCACCTATGAAAAGGCCTAAGGGCCCCATTAACAAACGAAAGCTGGCTGTCTCCCATGTTCGGCCGGCTTGCGCTCAACTTGTAGTCAACACAATTCTCAGCTACATTTAGACACATCTGCTGAAAAGATGTGGCAATTAACTCTAGTCATACTTGTATTCTCGTTTCTAACGTGGATTTAAATTAAACTGGCTCAATTTATTAATAACAAGGCGAAAATCCCCATTACTGTACAAAATAAATGCCTAGTCTTTGAGAGCGGTAACATCCGTCAAGTATCTGGGTGTGACTATTCGAAATGATCTTAAATGGAATGATCAGATTACACAAGTATCGGGTAAGGTGAACTCTAGATTGCGGTTTATTGGTAGAATCCTGAAGCGATGCAGTCCTTCAACAAAGGAAATAGCTTACTATACGTTAGTTTGTCCAGTCTTAGAGTATTGTTCGTCTGTATGGGGCCCTTACCAGTTGGGTCTGATTCAAGAGATTGAGAAGGTCCAAAGAAGAGCCGCAAGATTCGTGAATGGTACATTTAGTTATCACGAGAGCGTTACAAATCTCATAGAAAGTCTGAAGTGGGACACACTTGCAGATAGACGATGCGCTAAACGGAAGGGCTGTTCACTAAATTCCGAAATCCGATCTTCACCGAGGATGTAGAGCATATATTATTACCACAAACTTTCAAATCACGCAATGATCACCATTCAAAGATAAGGGAAATTAGAGATCGTACTAAGGCGTTCAGACAGTTGTTTTCCCATCGCGCGATCCGCGATTGGAACAGTGGAGGCGGGGGTGGGGTAAGGGGGGGGGGGTTACGTGACTTCGGCGGAATTGTGCCCTCCGCCACACACCACTTGGTAGCTAGCGGAGTATATATGTGGATGTAGATGTAGGATTTGTTGAAATTTAATTATAGTAAACAAAATTTTAGACAAAAGCTTTGGCGTAATACATTTCTAACAGATGGCACTCAACACACTTTAGTTTACTGGACAAAACAGATTGATGATGTAAACGCAACTTCGGGATTAACCCAAGGGTGTGTCATGATATCGTTACAGTCTACAATACACGTGGAAATAGATAATACCCTGCGACTCTTTGAGGACGATGCTGCAATCTATAAGAAGAGACTGCAACATCTGAAAAATCTATCGAAATGCAAGAAAACTCACAAGTTTGAAATTTTGCTCAAAGGTGTCTACAACATTCCTCCGTAGCACTGTAAAAGGTTACCGATCTGCGACATTACACTCATGATTAGCGACGCTTCGAAAGGGATAGGTGTTGACACATTTGAAAAAAAAATACACCGTAACTCAGAGGTTCAAGTAACATGTAAAGCGGGTTAATAAAGTCACAGTGGCATCAAATTTCACTACATTCTATAACACCACCATTGACGTCTCACACGATGGAAACGTCAACATACCCCCCACCCCATACCCCCCTCTTGTCTACATTTCACATCTCCTCTTGATGCTTCTGCGATGGAGATCAGAACCACGACGTACATCGTTGAAATCAAGTGAATTTTTTATGGGTGGGCTAAGAAAATATTTCAGGTACACCGCTGCTCAAAATCGACACAAATACACAAATAGGCGTCAGAGGATGACATAAATAGCTTCAATAAGATCCCACCTATCAGTGGATTGTTGATTCCCACACATTTCGCGGTAGATAAGGAACAGTTAGCACTGTGATGATCTGCAGAAAGATCTTCTTGAAAATCTTTGACATTGCTGACATCGCCGGACAGTTCAGGCCTTCTGTAACGACGTTTATCGGCTTACAACTTATTGACAACGTACCTCTTTCAAATGTAGTCCCAAAGCAGTTTTCGATGAAATTTCAACGTGATGCGAAGCAGCAAAGGGTCTTAATGTTTCTTCGGTCCTCCTATTTCGCACCCTCTTGTGGATTGTGGAAGGATCGATTTTGATACATACATGGATAAAATGGCGAAGTGTTGTTCTAAGACCCCACAGTTTCACATCACCCACGGTGCCATCCGCACCTTTGTTGGACACTTTAAAATGTCTCTTTACATAGACATCCATTCACTGACAGGCAACCATTTCGTGACATCCCTCAGCTTAGTGGCGCAGAGTCTCCGAACTGGCGGCTCCTTACCGCTTGCGAAATCTAAAGGCTGTCGAAAAGCATGCCTGTCATGCCGGCGAGTGGGAATTGTTCTACGACCACAACCATAGACGGAAGCATAACAGACCAAAGACACTATTGGCGAGGAACTAAACATCTACGGTCCATAGCACGCTAACACGACAGTACTGGCGAGCCCCTGCAACACAGCTACTACTGGTAACCCCAGATGCTCGACCCGCCGAAAAACAGGCAATCGCAGGGAAACCGTACCGTACACAGCACGCAAACCAGCTACACACACACCCCACACTTTGAGCCGATCTATGACCGATCGCCCACTAATGTATGACGACCTTGAACTGTTACAGGGACGCAGGAATTGCAGCAAGCCCCGCAACGAGCTCCCGCAACGACAAAGGTAACGATGCACGATACCTCGCACTAACATAACCACACCCTGCATGCACTGTCGCAGATAGCAAGCCGCTACTGCCCTTGCTACCCGTCCTACTGTCGCAGAGGTTTTTTTTCCTTGGCGCTTGCCTTGGCAGTTTTTTTTTCTCTGCCCTTACAACCGCTACCCTTCGATCGTTTTCGTCCACTTTCTATCTCCTGATGGACCATGTTAATGAGTAATCTTACCCAGACGCATGGATAACGTCACAGCCCGCATCCTGTGACTCCTGATTCAAAAACTAACGTGTTATACGGAGGTGACAGTATAACTTTTGGTTAGGTCGCTACCTTGGTGTGGGCGTGGAGGGGCCCCATTCTTACAAAATGGGAATTAGTGAATGGCTCTCTGTGTAAAGAATGTTTTCCTCAGGTACCCTAAACCCTAAATAAAACCACGTGACTTCAACTCTGGCAGTCGCGGTTCTGACCTCCATCACAGAGGCGTCAAGAACAGGAGTGAAATACGAGTAAGAGGGGTTGTGACGACGTTGTCACTGTGTGAGACTTTCATAGTGGCATAATACAGAACTGTGCAACATTTTGTGCCAATATGACGTTATTAACATATCTCGCAACACGCTCGAGCTTCTAAACTGTGTCCTTTTTCCCGCTTGTGTCAACACCTTTCTGTTTGAAGGGTCGCCGAGCCCCAGGTTGACGTCACAGGTCGCCACGCGTTCGCACAGGCACAGAGGAAGCTAGTAGACATCTCTGAGACAAATGAAAAATTTACGTTTCGCAATGGAGGACAATTACGAGAATTCTAAAAGTGACCATTTAAATGTATTGTGCAGTGTACACATATTTTGGGAGAGTAAAAAATTCCTTACCATGTTAATCAGTTCTTTATATACAATGAAGAGCCAAACAAACCAGTACACCTGTCTAATGTCGTGTAGGGCTCCCACGAGCGCGCTGAAGTGCCGGAAGAAGACATGTCATGGACACAATTATTGTCTGAAGTAGTGCTGGTGGGAACTGACACCATGATTCCTGGAGGGCTGTCCTTAAATCCGTAACAGTACGAGCGGCGGAGATCTCTTCTGAACGGCACGTTGCAAGGCATCCCAGATACGCTCAGTAATGCTCATGTCTCAGGATTTTGGTGGTCAGTGTATATGTTTAAGCTCAGATGAGGGTTCCTCGAGCCACTCTGGACGTGTTGGGTGTCGCATTGTCCTGTTGGAATTCAGCAAGTCCATCTGAAAGTGAAAAGGAGATGAATGGATGCAGGTGATCAGACAGGATGCTTACTTACGTGACACCTGTCAGAATCGTATCTAGATGCATGAGAGGCCCCATATCACTCCAACTGCACACACCACACACCATTACAGAGCATCCAAAAGCTTGAACAGACCCCTGCTAACAAGTGGAGTCCTTGGACACAAGAGGTTGTCTCCATACCGGTACACGCTATCCGCTCGTGTTACCAGGCATCATGTTTCCAGTCATCAGCAGTCCAGTGTCGGTGTTGACTGGACTAGTCGAGGTGTAAAACTATGTTTCGTGCAGTCATCAAGGGTACACGAGTGGGCCTTCAGCTCCGAAAGCCTAGATCAATGACGTTTCGATGAATAGTTCGCACGCTGACACTTGTTGATGGCCCAGAACTGAAACCTGCAGCATTTTGCGGAAAGGTTGCACTTCTGTCATTCTGAACGATTCTCTTCAGCCGTCGTTGTTCCAGCTCTTGCAGGATTTTTCTTTGACCCCAGCGATGTCGGAGATTTGATGTTTTACAGAATTCCTGATGTTCACGGTATACTCGTGGAATGGTCGTCCGGAAAAATCCCCACTTCATCGCTACCTCGGAGATGATGTGTCCCTTCGCTCGTAAAGCTGACTGTAACACCACGTTCAGACTCACTTAAATCTTTATAACACGCCATCGTGGCAGCAGTAACGTTTCCAACAACTGCGTCAGACACTTGTCTTACATAGGTGTTGCCGATAGCAGCGCCGTGTTCTGCCTGTTTGCGTAGCTCTGTATTTGAATACGCATGCCTATACCAGATTCTTCGGCGCTTAGTGAAAAATGTATACTCAGTATTGCCGCATCTTGTGATACGTAAAATGTGCCCACATCAGTTGTAACAGAATTCGTGATTGATGGGAAACATCTAACTGAAAAATATCTTAACTAATCGACTACACAATTTTTCCGGTTCTGAAATGTGTTCGTTTTGAACTTTCCCCGCAGGGCACTCTTTTAGTAGCTACAGCCTTAAGGACATTACGTAATATCACCCCAGTCTCAAGACAGCAAGATCAAACATACTTCCAATGAGTGAGCAGTGCTTTCTATCCTTATGAGAACTGTTCAATCGTCTATGGAACAGTAATTCCTCAATCACATCCCTACTGTTTGGATCGATAATTGGGCGTGTAAGAGAGTTATACGACGGTTTTACTTGGATTGACTCTGGGTTTGAAATTATTCAGAGAGCCTTTGTATAATCTGTACACTGGAAAAAATTACAGAAGAGACATTAGGATTTGTTTGCAATACGGTGTGGAGTAGAACGACTGTAGGCGAACTAACGTGTCAAGGGGTAGTATTCGCGCCCTTGGTCGGCTGTTGGTCTCGTCTCGTCAGAGGGCGGTTCGTTCCAGCCTCCCTTGGGTCAAGTGCTTCCTCCGACGAAGCGGCATCTAATGAATGGGTTGTCTGAATCGCTCCTCCACAAATAATTGCTCGCCCCGGTTTAATGAGCAAGAAGGAGGGGGGACTCCTCACCGCTACAGTAAATTAAAATCCCTTTGAAAGCCGCAACGGTCGCCCGTTAGGACTGCGAACTGCGCCGAGAAATAATTCTAGGCATACCGCATATATGGAAACGGGCCTGGATTTGTTCTCAGACTGAGTATAAGACCGGTTCCTACAAAACTTTCCGTGATTCATACATTTTAACGCGCGTGCAAACTGATAAACTGCTCTGCAGCGTAAAACAGATTAAAATAGAGATATTAAGACCAATATCGATGATGAAAAGGAGAGTAAACAAAAAAGGTGCGTAACAATGTGATGGGTAAGCTTACGACCCCTCCTCGCCATATTTAAATGGTCATTAGGGATTCACAAATGTAATGAAAGATTATTCGAAACTAATCAGACTTGGATGCAAAAGACACATACAGGTAAACAACGAAAGAGGATGTATTGTACCCGTCTTCCTAACACCAATCTCATATTCTTGTTTATATTTTACAGTTTATTTACTGTTCATTCCCTATAATAGATTAAGGGTAAGGCTGTTTTACATTCAATAACTTTGATGAAGGCACTTGTAATTCTAACTCGTTATCAGACAAGAAACACATCCTTAACGAGCTTCAGTCCGCAGGTATACTCAACACAACATTTCATACTCTGGTTACTGCAATTCTGGAAATATCTCCTTGAAAATTACTAAAGCCTTAAATGAAACGGCGTTGATAGATCTTTACATCTGTGAGTGGTAAGGTACTGAGCCAAAATTAAGAATCAACAAAGCTTTCAATATTATTTCATTGCCCCAACGACTCTTTAACACTGGCAAATTAAGGAAGTCTTATAATAGCCACCAAAAAATCATTAATAATTCCAACAATTAAAATGACGCCACATTTTCCAAAAACTTCAAAGTCTGTCCACATGACTTTCACATACAATAAACAATAAGAGAATCAATATTATCAGATTAACAAGTTTCAAATCATTAAATCACAAATGCGCTGAAAGCAATTGTATTTGATTAGAAATGGTGCTACCAGCTGCGGTTAGCTCCGACATTGCTCTGCCCTTCATCGTCTCACATTGAAACATCTACTCACACAATATATGTCAAAATATAACCCATACTTAAAAATTCACATAATATATGTAAGGAGTACCAACACAAGCTACTAGCCTGACAATACAAAAACACTTAAACTGAGGACGCAGTAACCATGCTGAACGAGCTGTTTCTAATAAAAGTAACTTTGCAGTCGAGACTGTTCCTCAATAAAATTATGGAAAGCGGTTGCTGTACCCATCAGCCCATCATGGAATGAAATAACCTTTATAGAATTTCCCTATCAGGCATCCAAGTGGACTGAATCTAAATTAAGGGAATATAAGTGTAAGATAATGAAGACTACTATGAGCATGCGCTTGTTAAATATCTGTCTCAGGACCAGTTGGATCTTTTAATGAATGAAGTTAATTATCTCGTTTGGTACGCTGGCCATCTGATCACTAGCACTTATGCTAGTAAATTAAATAAATTAAGGAGTATTTACTGTCCCACTCCCAAGAAAGATGGCTAAATAAGAGTGTCATTTTCTGTTCGCTGACATAGTGCTGAATCTCACTGCTATAGTTACCGATCAGCAAGAAATGCAATCGTTAAAGCTCTCGTTAAAGCTCGTTAAGGCTCTCTAAGTTTTTATATATTTTTAGGTTTCAGATAAATATTTTAACGGTTTTTTGATAATATTTACTATATAAGTGACTTATTAGTGGTTTCTTCATTCGCCTCTGCCTTTCTTGTGTTGTGACGTGATATTTGTGAGTGTTTCGTATCGAGCAAGGTAACCTCTTAGCTGTGTTTACATTCTGCGCTGACCAGTTGCAGCTGTAGCGGCGCATCGAAAGCTAAGTACTGATTAATTGTTTGTGTATAGTGGTTTATTTAGGAACTTTAGTAGTCTTCAACCGGTGTTTTTTTGTGTTTTCTGGTGAAATAATTTCAGAGGAACTTTTGGGAACTGTTTTCAGCTTCGTTACTGTGTCATTAGACGTTTGATTCTCTTTCTGTGTTAGTCTTTTGTTATATTCACATTTGTTGTTTATTAATACTGTTAATAATAGTAGTTACTTCACTTGTAGAGTAAGTTTGTGATTATTGTAGTCAGGTTTTAACATCTTCTTATTGTAGTAGCGAACATAGAAAAAGTAAAATTTTACCATGAGTGAGAAGTGTGGGCTTTGCCGTAGGTTTGTGAGTAGTGGATTGCGGTGTGAGACTTGTTCGAAGTATTTTCACTGGGGGGAATGCAGTGGGGAAGCCAGTGGGCATTCTGGTGAGATCCTCTTCTGGAACTGTAGGGTATGTAGCAAGAGTAAGTTGATAGAGGAGCAGGAGCGTAAGATCTGTGCCCTTCAGGTGCAGTTGAAAAACGCACAGGAGGAGCTAGATAGGATGAGGAGGGAGAAGGGGGTTGGAGAATGGGAGCTGGCTGTTGGCAAGAGATATGCTAGGAGAAGAAGATTTTCAAATAGTTTTACTATTGGTGTTTACAATAGGTATGACCAACTGTCAGAGTCTAGTGGAGAGGAATCTCTAGTAGCTGTAGATGTAGGAAGTATGCAGCAGACCTCAGTAGTTACGGTGGCTAGAACAGTTGCAAAGTCGAAGAGGAAGAAGAAGGTTCTGCTGTTAGGTAGTTCACATGGCAGAGGTGTAGGCCAGCAGTTGCAGGAAGTGCTGGGGAGTGAGTACCAGGTCACCAGCATTGTGAAGCCTAATGCAGGATTGGCTCAGGTGACTGTAAACATAGGGGGGTTATGTAGGGATTTTACTAAAGAGGATCAGGTAGTGATTGTGGGTGGGGCTGGTAATAGTATTGATAGGGGTGGGGAGTATGACATAGATGGTGACCTGGAAAAGATAGCCACTCACACTGGCAACACGGATGTGCATTTCGTGGAACTGTTTCAGCGTCACGATCGGCCTCATCTTAATACAGCCGTCAGGCGTAATAACATGAGACTAGGGGGTGCGCTGGTGACAGAATCCATGGGTCACATTTCAGTGGTGTCGGTGGAGTCTATCAGCAGGACGGGTTTCACTAGACATGGCCTGCGCCTCAACAAGTATGGGAAGGGAAGGTTAGCAAAGCTTATAGGTGACAGCATAGGTGGGGTTGGTGGGATCACTCATGGGAAAATTCCTGCAGTAGTGGGTGTTTTTTAGATTGAAGTCAGCTGATAGGTATTCCTGCTTAAGGGAAGTCTCTCTAACAAAGGAACCACTTTTGACAAAGCTTAGGTATCCGAGTAACCAGGGAATTTGTATATTTCATCAAAATATACAAGGTATTAGAGATAAAGTTAGTGAATTGCTTATAGATGTTGACTCTGAAATTATTGGTGTATCTGAACACTTCTTAAATAAGGAGATAATTCAGAGGCTTCCTTTACCAGGCTACAGGTTGGCTGGCAGCTTTTCGAGGAGCTCTTTGCGGTGTGGGGGAGTAGCCATGTATGTGAAAAACGGAATCCCATTTGAGTCAATTGATGTTTCAAAGTATTGCACTGAAAAGGTGTTTGGATGTTGTGAAGGTTTGGTTAGATTTAATGGAGCTAAACTTCTAACTGTTGTTATTTATAGATCCCCAGAGACTGATTTCACAACATTTTTGCTAAAGCTAGAGGAGGTTCTTGGTTCACTTTATAGGAAATACAAAAAGTTAGTTATATGTGGTGACTTCAATATTAATTGTATAAGTGATTGTGCAAGGAAGAGGATGCTGGTAGACCTCCTCAATTCATATAATCTTATGCAAACCGTATTCTTTCTAACGAGAGTGCAAGGGAACAGTAGAACAACCGTAGACAACAGTTTTGTTCATTCCTCATTACTAGAAGGGCATTCTGTTAGCAAAAAAGTGAATGGCCTTTCAGATCATGAAGCACAAATTTTAACTCTAAAAGGTTTTTGTGCTGCAACACGTGTTAAATATAGTCATCAGCTGTTTAGGAAAGCTGATCCAGTTGCTGTAGATACCTTTGTAAACCTTATCAAGGAACAAGAGTGGCAAGATGTTTATAGCGCTGTTACAGTAGACGATAAATATAATGCTTTTCTCAAGACTTTTCTCATGATCCTTCAAAGTTGCTTTCCGTTAGAACGTTCAAAACAGGGTACTAGCACAAACAGGCTGCCTGGGTGGCTGACTAGTAGGATAAGAATATCTTGTAGAACAAAGCGGCAATTATATCAATACGTTAGAAACAGAATCTAAATGCAGCAGCCCATTACAAACAGTATTGTAAGGCGCTTAAAAATGTTATTAGGGAGGCAAAAAGTATGTGGTATGCAGATAGAATAGCTAAGTCTCAGGATAAAATTAAAACCATATGGTCAGTCGTAAAGCAAGTGGCTGGTCTGCAGAGACAGGTCGACGATATAGAATTAGTGCGTAGTGGGAATGTCCGTGTTACTGATAAGTCGCATATATGTACGGTATTTAATAATCACTTTCTGAATATAGCAGGTGAACTAAATAGAAACCTAGTCCCAACAGGGAATCATATAGCGCTCTTAGAAAAAAGTGCTCCGAGACTGTTACCTGAAATGCTCCTCCATGATACTGACTAGAGGGAGATTCATTTAGTAATGAAATCACTAAAGACAAAGAACTCTCGTGGATATGACGGGATATCTAGCAGCATACTGAAGTATTGTTCTATGTATGTTAGCCCAGTACTTAGCGAAATCTGTAACTTTTCCTTTAGGAGTGGTCGGTTTCCTGACCGATTAAAGTACTCGGAAGTGAAGCCACGTTATAAAAAGGGAGACAGGGATAATATTGACAATTATAGACCTATTTCTATGCCATCGGTGTTTGCTAAAGTTATCGAGAAGGTTGTGTATACAAGGTTACTGGAGCATTTAAAGTCACATAATTTGCTGTCAAACGTTCAGTTTGGTTTTACAAATGGTTTAACAACTGAAAATGCTATGTTCTCTTTTCTCTGTGAGGTTTTGGACGGATTAAATAAAAGTTTGCGAACGCTAGGAGTTTTCTTTGATTTAACGAAGGCCTTTGACTGTGTTGACCACGAAATATTACTGCAGAAGTTGGACCATTATGGAGTAAGGGGAGTAGCTTACAATTGGTTCACCTCTTACTTTAAGAACAGAAAGCAGAAGGTAATTCTCCGCAATATTGAGAGTGGTAGTGATGTTCAGTCCCATTGGGGCACTGTTAAGTGGGGCGTTCCCCAAGGGTCGGTGCTAGGGCCACTGCTGTTTCTTATTTATATAAATGATATGCCTTCTGGTATTACAGGTGATTCAAAAATATTTCTGTTTGCTGATGACACCAGCTTGGTAGTGAAGGATCTTGTGTGTAATTTTGAAACAGTATCAAATAATGTAGTTCATGAAATAAGTTCGTGGATTGTGGAAAATAATTTGATGTTAAATCACAGTAACACTCAGTTTATACAGTTTCTAACTCACAATTTAACAAGAACCGATATTTTGATCAGACAGAATGGGCATATTATAAGCGAGACCGGACAGTTCAGGTCCCTAGGCGTTCGGATAGATAGTAAGCTGTTGTGGAAAGCCCATGTCCAGGATCTTGTTCAGAAAGCAAATGCTGCTTTATTTACCATTAGAACAGTATCTGAAATAAGTGACACTTCAACACGAAAAGTAATCTACTTCGCATATTTTCATACGCTGATGTCGTATGGTATTATTTTTTGGGGTAATTCTTCTGATTCAAAAAGGGTATTTTGGCTCAAAAACGGGCTGTTCGAGATATATGTGGTGTGAGTTCGAGAACGTCTTGCCGACCCCTATTCAATAGTCTGGGAATTCTGACATTGCCCTCACAGTATATATTTTCTTTAATGTCGTTTGTTGTTTGCAATACTAGCCTATTCCCAAGAGTTAACAGCTTTCACTCAGTTAATACTAGGCAGACATCCAATCTGCATGTGGTATGCACTTCCTTGACTCTTGTGCAGAAAGGAGTGCAGTATTCTGCTGCATCCGTTATCAAGAAGCTACCACAAGAACTCAAAATTCTTAGCAGTAGCCCAAACTCTTTTAAGTCTTAACTGAAGAGTTTCCTCATGGCTCACTCCTTCTATTCTGTCGAGGAGCTCCTGGAAGATCGAAAAAATTAAGCAAATTCCAGTGTTACATTGTTGATTTTCTTTATTTAAACTTACTTGCCACCTGAATATGTTTTTTATATTTCATTTGATCTGTTTTTAATATCGTGTTATAATTTCA
The DNA here is from genome assembly GCF_023864345.2 of Schistocerca serialis cubense. Lineage (NCBI taxonomy): Eukaryota > Metazoa > Arthropoda > Insecta > Orthoptera > Acrididae > Schistocerca > Schistocerca serialis. The sequence goes on along the minus strand of NC_064642.1, from coordinate 101,209,699 downwards.
TGTATTGACTTGTTCCATGACCATGGAGACTTCTCCTTAATTTGGTCCCACGGAACAATAAATAAATAAATAAATAAAATAAACGGGGTTTGAATCACTTCATTCAACCAAGATTAGATAGAAGACTTACTAAATCCGTTACAGTGGATTTGGGAATAACCATCGATGCTTTTCCAAGTACTAGAGATGAGAAGTTGAAAATAATTTGTAGAGTTATCGAACTCATAGAAAAAGACATTCGCAGGACATCTGAAGATGTTGACCAGCTTACATTGAATATTAGTAATGAAAAGTTAAAATCGAAAGAGGCTATTAGCCTACATTGTGAGTTGGTAAAGGAAATATTTCTACAACATCAATTACATTGCCAAAACACCACAGTTCTTCATCAAGAGCCACACTCATGAGATGGGAACTGACCCAACAGAACAATTTGCAAAAGAGCTAAAATCTTGTTTAGATTACTGCACGAACGTACTCTGTCCTGATGTTTTTGCAAAAATTTTAATAAGTAGCAGTAAAACCCCATCGTTGCGTGCTCAAAAAAATACTTATGAATACCCGGTACTCCCCGTGTTTAGTGGTACCGATAACACGGGTGAGTAATCTCAGAAGTTATGTTGAGACTTTTGTGGGAAAATTTTGTGTTCAAGGAGAACTTCACAAATCCTAACCGGAAGGTGTTAGTTAATTCACTCACCAATAGCATCTTCCCTCCTTATTGCTCCTACTATTATTGGATATAAAAACTTTTACACCAACGTTCCAGTCAATGAATCTACCGCCCTTGTATGAGAAAACTTTGTGCAATACTGGCGACGTACATTAGAAGAAACCAATAAAATTTGTGTCCTCACTTCACTGCTGATGGTCTGTTATTACTTTTCGTTTAGCGGCAAATACTACAGACAAACGGATGGATTGATTAAGGGTAGTTACTTAGCAGGTTTCATGGCTGTGATTTTTGTTAAGAATCTTTAATGTAGGTACTTTAATATAATACAGAGAATTCTAAACAAGTCTTTCTTGCTGTAGATATGCCGACGACATTTTTATGATTTTCAATGGACCAAGGGAAGAGCTCAAAGTGTTAGCAAAAGGCTTTAGTGAACTGCATCGCAAAATGGAACTCACCATCTTATTGATGGATAAATGTAATGTACATACTACTTACATTTACAGGTACAACATAGTGGAGGTAGTATACACTTTGATAATTACCGAAAACCTACGGCGAGCGACATGGCGATATATGCTTTCTTTGGTCACCCTTTCGTGCACAAACTGGCTTTCTTTAAAGCTGTGAGCCATTGAATTTGCGAACTGGCGTTAGCTTCAGTTTCCGTTGAGAAATACCTGCCTAACCTTAAGCAATTTGCCCTTCATAATGGCTATAGCCCTGAGTTAGCTGAGAATTTGTAGAGACAAAAGACTACGCCAAATGAGAACATCCTACTTCCATCCCCACCCGCTATATCCAAATTCGTCAGATTATCATTCGTTGGAAATATTAACCAAACACTTCCAAAAATATGATTTTAATAGTGTGCATTCATCGGCTAACGTATTTCAAAGACGTTTGGATCGTAATGAACAACTATATGGAGACAAATTTAACGGATCTGGGATACACATGTTTCATTTTTATTCTACACGCTGTCAGGTATTTTAGCTGAGGTGCTATGAAATCAGTTTTACTTATTGCCTGCAGATGTTTCTTCTTATGGTCTTTTGTCTAGATTGGTTTATGCTTCGCCGACACTTGCGCATTCTGTTGGTTTACCGCCCTACTAGCTCCAGCAACGTGGTTTTCCTCTGCACTCTAGCTTCAATGTGACCGTCTTTTAGACCGTTTAGTCACCTGATATCCAGATCATTCGAAGTATGTGTTGCTGTATGCGCTTCACCTGGCGGCTCTGAGGTTTTTAAGGTATTTCCACATAACTTTATTTGTCTGTGCCCCTTCCTCCACTCTATATTTGCCTTTATGCATTTATTCCAGGTTTTCATCCTTTGGAGTTTATACACTTTGTTTTGTAGTAGTGCATTTTGTTCGACGGTTCTTCTCTTAGATTTCTTGTTGCCATCGTTCTGACTCAACACGCTACAAGCCGGTGATATGTAACGATTTTATAGCCCTTCGCGAACATCAATTTGACTTTTAAATTTCTTAAAACAATTTTTAAAAGGATAGCGCAACTTTGAACCAGTCCACTAAATGATAATCATGTATAATTACATCCTTGATTTTCCTGTTTTTTTTTTTTTTTTTTTTTTTTTTTTTTTACAGAATCTGAGGAAACCTCAACCAGGCGAAATGCGTAATTTGTAATAAAATTAACTTTGCAACCGAGAGCGTCCCTTTAAATAGTTATAGAAACCGGTTGCTGCAACAGTCAGCCCATAACGAAATGGAATAAAATTATAAATTTAACTAAGTAATACAACATACATACCTCTCCACAGGAACGATGAATTGAGAAGAAGTTACTGTAGTAATCTGATTCAAAACCAATGCCGGTTCTAACAAACAATTAAAAAAGTAATTTCATCTACCTGAATAAATACAGAAATTAGACTGCAACAAACAATGAACAATAACCCTTTGACTCCTAGCAACATGGAAAAACAAAATTTTAATATTTTTCACGTAAAGAACCGTTATTATCATACCAAGCAACAAGTATAAGAAGAATTTGGTAAAAAGTAAGTAATTATTTTTTAAGTAGGTGATTGCCCTTTGGAATATAACTATAATTTTGTCAGAAAATTAATCTTTATTATCATAGTAAGCAACATATATAAGATGAAATTGGCGAAAGGTAAATAATCAATTATTTTATTGATTGGGACATATAGTTTCCACCCGTCATTTCGCGTGATACATGTGATAGCAAATTTACATTATTCCTAGACAGACTCGCAAGTCTGGCAATTTTTAAAACACCTAAAACAAATTATGCTCCTAAATAACAATCAAAACAGAACCTAAAATTTTATAAATTTAGCATCACAGCTACATATTCTACGACTGGTTTCGTTTCGGTAATTCTCACAAATGCAGTCGTACACACTCCAATTTACGTTACAATAACTTATATATACTTACTTTCGCTGTGAATGATCTCCTCAATATGTGCACCATAAGATAATCGGGTGTGGGAATTTTCTACAACCACGTAGGACAATCTTCGCGCCGGGTGTTGCTTTGTACGTTCTGTTGCTCCAGATTCGTAGAAGTGCTTCAGTATACTACTAGAAACCTCACACGATAGCCACTGGTACGTCCCTTAAAAAATTAATAAAATTGTGGCTTCAGGAAGAAAACACTTAGGCTCAACGAGATTCAACGATAAAATTCTGTTTGCTATTAACAATAAGGCCTTACATAGCTCAAATTCAACCAATAACACGGAATGCTGACTCGCATAATGGTGTGAGACAAATATAACTCAAACGGTTGGAAGTTAAGAAGCGGTAGGATATGTGAGAAACTACACTAAATTTCGTTCAACGAAGAAGGGATTTCGAGAATGGCAAAAGTTCTTTAGCCCCCCCACACTCTTTCTTTTTTTATCTTTTTATTTGAGTCATCAGATTTCTTTGTGGCTGTGTGGTTTGAAGCGACCCGTTACGAATTCCTCTTCTGCGTCAATCTCTTCATTTCAGAGTACCACCTGTACCCTGTGTCCTCAGGTTTTTGCTGGATGTATTTCAAACTCTGCCTTGCCCTACAGTTATTGCTCGCTACAGTTCCCTCTAGAACCGTGGAAGGTATTTCCTGATGCCTTAAGACGTGTACTGTAATCCTGTCCCATTTTTCTTACGTACCTTTTTTCGCCTATTCCTCCTCATTCCTTATCACTCTATCTGACTTTTTACGTTCCTCTGTAGCACCACATCTTTTATTGCGGTTTTCCTAATGTCCATGATTAATTATCAGTGATCCAAACATACATTCTAAGAAATTTCTTCTGTGAATTAAGACCTGCGCTTGAAACCAGTAAAATTCTCCAGACCAGGAATTCCCTCTTTACCTTAACTAGTCTGCTTCTTATATCCCTCATGCTTCGTCTATTATGGGTTATTTTGCACACAGGGTAGCAGAATCCCTTATCTTCGTCTACTTCTTGACCACCAACGTTGTTGGTAAACATCTTGCATATCGCATATATGCTACTTCTCATTACTTTTATCTTTATCCGACTTACTCGCAATTCAAAACCTGTACCCATTAAATTGTTCATTCTATTCAACAGATCCTGTAAATCTTCTTCACGTTTTCTAACGATAGCAGTGTTATCACCATTACTATCACTGATATCCTTTCACCGTAATTTATACTCCTTGTCTTGAATCTTTCTTTTATTTCCGTCATTCCTTCTTCTATGTATACACTGACCAATATGACTGCATCTCTGTCTTACGGCCTATTTACTTCGAGCGCTTCGATGTACGTCTTACAGTCTTATAGATCCGACATAGTTTTTGTACATCACCTGTGTTTCCCTGTAGCTTAATCCTATTTTTCTCAGAATTTTTAACATCTTGCATTATTTCGCACTATTGAAGGCTTTTTTCTAGATCGACAAATCCCATGAGAATATCTTCATGTTTCTTCAGTTTTGCTTCCATTATCTAGCGCAAAGTCGGAACTGAGGCGTCCACTCATCCTAAAGCCAGCAGATCATCTAACAAACCCACAGCCCCGTCAGTTACATGTAACAAAGGTGATCAATGGTTAGTTGGTGCACCTGTTCCCGTCAGATCACCGAAGGACCGTCCGGTCTGCCGAGCGCTGTTGGCAAGCGGGATACACTCAGCTAGTGATGGGTCGTTCGCGAACTAACGGGTCCAGAGGAATGGTTCACCAAGATGAACGGAATGAGCGAGAAACAAACTCTCAGGAACGGTCTTTCCTAGTTCACTTCGGTCGCGGCTTTCTGCTTATAGTTCCCGGGAACAGGAAACGACCGTTCCCGTCTGTGTAGGTCTCGGTCGCGGCTTTCTACTTATAGTTCCCAGGAACGGGAAACGGTCGGACTCGTTCCCGAACGGTAAGTCGGCCGGTCTCGTTCCAGCATCGGTCCCGTTCCCGTCTGTCTCGGTCTCGGTCTCGCTCAGCCGGACTCGTCCTTCTTCGCGTGGCCACTCGTCGCAGTTCCACTGCCGACTGGTCCTAGTTAGTTCAGTATCGAGCTGTTGTTCGTTTCGTTCGCTTTGCACGCACATTATAGATCTGTTTCAAACCTTTTTTGAACTCTGAAGTTCTAGTTCTTTCCGTATTCTATTCAGCGTCCACGACCGGTAATTAAAATGTATTTTATAATTACGTAAACTACATAAAATAACGTGGTATGCAATTTTTCTTTCAGGTAACAAAACGGCGTATCAGCTTACTTCACTATTTCGATAAACAGCAGAAGAAATCCTTCTAAAAATGCAAGACTTTTTGTTGTTACACATGCAAAGGACGACGGCACGGCACACACGAGTGGTCGTTTTTCGTCTTTTTTTGATCCAAGGTAAATGAGCATGTTAATTGTTATGGAAGGTAGACCGACTTACAACCGAATGAAGCCCGAGCTTCGTAATCGAGTGTCTGTTGTCACATTTTGCAAAGCGAATACGATAACTCCTACAATATTATTTCAGTGGTGCAGAGTGGGCCCCGACTACTACACTGCTCATTGTCGCTTACCAATAGTCATCTGTTGTTTTGAAGTTGTTCTCATTAGCCTATTGGTTTTTTCTTCACTGCCTAATTATTACATGTTTATCTACTCTGCTCGTAGCGGTCAACAAATCGTGCATACCTGGCGAGCAGCCTGTACTCAGGGCCGGTCTTTCGTACGCCACCTTATATTATTTCACTGCGATCAGCCACATAACGCTACAGTTGGCTAAACGAGATGTTTTGCAGAATCACGAAAATTACAAGTGTGCGAGAATTCTGTTATGAATAAAAAGCCGGCCGCGGTGGTGTCGCGGTTAAGGCGCTCAGTCCGGAACCGCGCGACTGCTACGGTCGCAGGTTCGAATCCTGCCTCGGGCATGGATGTGTGTGATGTCCTTAGGTTAGTTAGGTTTAAGTAGTTCTAAGTTCTAGGGGACTGATGACCACAGATGTTAAGTCCCATAGTGCTCAGAGCCATGAATAAAAACTCAGTAGTCTGGGGAGAGGCGCCTTCCATCTTCAGTCACCTACGCTACTAATTTTCAATTTTTCTTGAGAACCATATACCAAGCACAATGAACGGTGAACGAGTGAAAATGAACTGTTCCCAAAAAAGAGCTATCATCAGTGAACTAGTTCGCAAGGATGAACGACTTTGCCCATCTCTACACTCAGCCCTTGTGAGGCAAACTGAGGAGTTAATTGATTGAGAAATAGCGGTACCGGTCTCGGAAACCGACGTACGGCCGGGAGGGCGGTGTGTTGAGGACGACACGGCGGCCGGTCGGTACCGCTGTGTCCACCAGGGCCTGTGGACTGAGTATGCGTTTACGTCTTGTTGGTACACCTGTAGTTGTTTATAAATAAATACCGGCTGATAAGGAGCAAGACTGAAGAAAATTCTATACGCGTTCATAGGATTTGACGACCTGGAGAAAGCGTTTGACAATGTAAAATGCTACAAGATTTTCGAAATCCTGAAAAAATAGGGGTAAGCTACAGGGAAAGGCGAGTGACATACAGTATGTACATGAACGAAAAGGAAACGATATGACAGGAAGACCAAAAACGAAGTGCTGATATAAAAAAGGGTGTAAGCCAAGGATGTAGCCTTTCGCCCCTAGTGTTCAATCTGTACATCGAGGTAGCACTGACGGAAACAAAGGAAAGGTTCTATAGTGGAGTTAAAATTCAGGGGGGAAAGATACCAGTGTTCAAATTCGACTATGACGTTGCCATCAAGTGGTTCAAATGGCTCTGAGCACTATGGGACTCAACTTCTGAGGTCATTAGTCCCCTAGAACTTAGAACTAGTTAAACCTAACTAACCTAAGGACAGCACACACATCCATGCCCGAGGCAGGATTTGAACCTGCGACCGCAGCGGTCTCGCGGTTCCAGACTGCAGCGGCTAGAACCGCGCGGCCACTTCGGCCGGCACGTTGCCATCATCAGTGAAGGTGAAGCAGAATTGCAGAATCTGTTGAATGGAATAAACGGTCTAATGAGTACGGAATATGGTCTGATAGTAAATCGAAGAAAGACGAACGTAATGAGAAGTAGCAGAAATGATAACTGCGACAAACTTTTAACATAATAATTGGGGATAAAAAAGTAGATGAAGTTAAGAAATCCTGCTTCGCAGGCAGCAGAATAACCCATGACGAACGGAGCAAGGAGGATATAAAAAGCAGACTTGTGCTGGCTTAAAAAGTATTTCTGGGCAAGACCAAGGGAATTATACTAGTGTCAAAAATACGTCTTAATATGAGGAAAGAATTTCTGAGAATGTACATTTAGAGTACTGCATGTATTGCAGTGAAATATGGACTATGGGAAAACCGGAACAGAAGAGAGTCGAAGCATTTTAGATGTGGTGCTACAGACGAATGTTGAAAATTCGGGGGATTGCTAATGCAAGGAACGAGGAGGTTTTCCACAGAATCGGTGAGGAATGAAATCGATGGAAAATATAACTTCCATGGTACCACAGGCAGCTGTAGGGTGTAAAAACTGCAGAGATTGGTGTGCATCGAGCTAAATATTGAAGACGTGGATTCCAAGTGCCACTCTGAGATGGAAAGGTTGGCACAGGTGTCAGAAGACTACTCCAAATGTGAAGACGCAGATCCGCGACCGTAAAGATAGAGGAAAGCAACAATTCTTAAGGCCTTGTATGCACATCCTTTCTTTCGTATGCCAATCCTTGGCTGTAAGTAATAAAGACACCACAACCAATACTGACATCCACAACCAAGGCAGACGAAAAGAGAAGTGTGCCAACTCCGGAAACGCAAGTCTGATAGCATAAAGGTACACTACTTTGATCGTCATCAATAACATGACAAATCCGACCTCAGGTCTCAGAAAGCGACCCCACTTACTGAGAAAGACGTTGAGGCAATTTTGCCAGCGTGAAGCGCTCGTGTGGTTGAGCGATATGGCGAGTGACTCTGCTGCCTTCCCGCGAGACGCTGACCAGCACGTAACGTGGAAACGACAATAGGAGAAACTGGACCAGTGGTATAAATCAGTTCTAACACACTTACAGCTCAGAAACATTGTATAGGGTAAAAATTATTTCTCATTACCCACATGCGATTCTTAACCTTAGCCGTATGTACCACTTCAAAATCGAATGGAAATTCCTTAATGACTTCTTACAACCACCTTTTACTTGTACCTCACATCCTATTTCCATTGATTACGTATCATCGACGTTTACCTTACTTTTAATGTTCACTAACATTGAACATTATTCTGTTCCTGAAAATACGACCAGGGCCGTTCTTATGGGGTTAACGTTTTGTACTTGACTCACAAATATATCACTACTGAAGTGAGTGGCACAGTGATGTTCATCCTCACACACTCACAGGTAACAGAAAAGAATGTGATGTCATCGGATAATTCAGTGTGATTGTAACTGTGTCACTTGGCTCATGGATGATGTCTGTAACATGTTAAGGGTTCGAAGTAAGTGACAAGTGAATACTGCCTATTGGCGTAGTGTATCCTTCAGGGGCAACACAATAAACGCAGTAGTAGTTCTCGCCCACACGACACACATAGATTTGCTGTTGTCTCTGGTAGATTTAAAGCCACCCTTACATTTAATGTTGTGGATGTGGGTATGTTGACCACTGAAGTGTAGTTTCTTGACAGGACCATTGTCCATCAGCATGACTGTCTCAAGTCGAATTAGCAGAATGTAATCTTCCATTGTGGTGATGTCAGTGTACCAGTGAATGACGTTTGGTTGCCGACGGTGGAAACCGGTTCCCCCTTACGCAGGTGTGATGGACCGCACTGGACCAGTGTGATAGGAGTCACATGCCAAAGCCGGTAGATGTACTTGAGCTGCTAGCTGGTGTGAGGTTGGTGGCACCCGCAAGCAGGTAACACCTGAGTGTGACATCTCTTTACTCTGTCCTGGTCTCGCTGTAGCGAGTCAAGACTGGTTCACTCGTTACCGGCAGCTGCAACCTCGATCAGCTCTACCCCATTCTCATACGTATTACATCAGACGTGTCGATTGTTTTGTCCTCAAACAGCGTTCCACAGATACATTAGAGATACAGACATAAAATTAATACAATCACCATGCCAATAAATGTACTCTTCAATAAAATGTACCTATTGGGAATGACAGAAGATGATTTCATTACAAGTACATTATTGCTCTTTAGCCACGTGAAAACGCAGAAAGGCCTGCCGCAGTGACCGAGCGGCTCTAGGCGCTGCAGTCTGAAACCGCGCTGCCGATACGGTCGCTGGTCTGAATCCTGCCTCGGGCATGGATGTGTGTGAAGTCCTCAGGTTAGTAAGGTTTAACTAGTTCTAAGTTCTAGGGCACTGATGACCTCAGATGTTAAGATCCGTAGTGCCCAGAGCCATTTGAACCATTCTTTTTAAAACAAAGAAATTTAATACATTAACTCCTTGCCCCTTACAAGCTACTAATTTTTAATGACAGAAAGTAATCATATTAGAAGTGTAACCTGGCTCCTTGACCTCTTAAAACTGAACAAACTGAACACTTAGGCTCTGTGGCCTCTTGAAAATGAGCAAGTGAAACGATAATGAACAAGGTAAACAAGGTTTGCACTACTAAAAAGTGGCGGAAGAAATTAATTTTTAAGTTTTTCACTTAACAATGGAAGCGTATGACAGCTGAATCTACAAAATTAGAAAGCCCTTGTGTCCAGTGCCGAAAATTTTTCAGGAGAAGAAAAACGTGGTTTTCCGAGGGACCAATAATTGAATGTTGTTGGCAAAATATTGTACATTTTCTACTCGGTTACTCTAGACCCAAAAAGTTGCACACGTCTATTACAGGAACCAAAATATTAATATGTATAATTATTGGACGTGAGGGGTTTCTACTCGAAAGTGTGGACATGGGAATTTCTCCATCAAATGAACTGCAACAAATGGCGTTATGCTACGATTTGTTATTGTATCACTAACAAAATAGTGTGCAATATGTGCACCTATGTATGTACGATATGTCATCCAACGAAATAGAGTACAACACGTACATATTCACAATCATTACAACGTTACGCTTATCTATGAGTGGGAAGTCCAAAAATCGTGCATAAAACTCTCACTCGAATTTCTTCTAGCAAGTAACGTCGAAATTTCCTGATATCTTCCATTTCCTCTTGACTGATGGAGATATGTTCATTGTAGGCTCTTAATGTAGAGTAAGCAAGTGAAACTCCTTTTGACAGGTTGAACGTTACGTTGGTACTGCTAACCCATAAATCAAGGGATTTACTCTCACTAGTTCTCTCACACTTTTTATGTGTAGAAACTGGTTGTTTTGTAAGACTATAAAGCTGTCTCTCTCGTCTGATAGCTCATTGGCTCCTTTCGTTTCCAGTTAAGTATATTCTTGATTTCACAGACTCGACCATTTTCACTTCAAATTTATTTTGAACACTTGACTGTATAACGAGTTCTGTATATTTCTTTTAATGTAGGTACCGTTAATGTTTCATTTGATCATGCTCAAATCCCTATCACAGGGTAGGTATAAGTGGCCCCTGATTGGGAAACAAAGCGTTACTGTTTCAAATCTCCCTACATCCAGCAACATGAGCAAGACACAAAGAAGACTGTGATCTTTGTTCCCTCCACCACATCTGTTTGAGAAGTATAGATTTTTCACTTTGTGGCTAACCTTATCTTCAATATAACCGAAAAGAAACGAGCAGACCTCATCAGGTCTTTTCCTCGCAGTACCTTCATGGTAGAGGTAGAGTCTGACAGTACTGGTTTTGGGGCAATTGATATTAAAAGCATTCACTGCCAGTTGGTGTAGATAGAAGGTTTCTTCCACCGGAGTTACAGAAAGCATTACATTTGGCAGTAATCAAACATTAACCCAGCCCCATCGTCATGAGCTTCTGCTACTACTTCAACTTCTTCGAGTTTGGAGTAAAACTTCTCAGCCCGACGCTTATGTACCATCAATTCCGCCACTGCAGCACTCTTGGAATTGATTTAGAGATGAGAACTTCTAGTTTTGAAGTTAAACGCTTCACAGATACAATCTGCATGTGAAACCAGTAAGTTACAGAATAAGATGATTCATTTTTCTGGGGCCTGGGTGCATTGTCAGAAATGCTTGCCATATTATTTTTACGTCTAGTCTTGACTTAAAATATTTTGGTCGTTGCTACCATAATGTACCGTATGGACTGGTTACTACTTAATGTGATACTGAATCAGCAACAAAAGTCTGACATATTTAGCATTTCCTGATGTCGATTTTCCTCTTTTATCTTGTGGTGATTCACCAGTGTCTTGTTCTTTTCATGGAATCACCACTCACATAGTAAGTAGATAGGAATGCACCTTTACATACCTGTTTTCTTCCACTTGAACATATACAAGGCGGAGATATTAGGGCATTCGGACCTCGCAGCGTGATGCCTCACATACTAGCAGTACAAAAAGTCTTTCACAAAATTTCGTTCTGCGCATATTTCCGACGGTAAATGGACGTTAAAACTGGCAACATGGCTACACTGTAATTACATACACAGTAACTACCTCTGAAAGCATGCGTATCTCACGTTTAAGTTGTACGGTGTTTTGTGGCTGCGAACATAAAACGTGGTCAGACTAGTCAGAAGCAGACAGTTGAAATAGATGATCTGTCATAGGACAGAATAACTACAAAAACAATATCAGTTTCAAGGTGATAAAGATGATTGCACTGATAAGTAACTCAACGTCTACTAGTCATTTAAGTCAATTACACTACATGTTGTACATCTGCTCAGATGCAATATATTAGCGATCATTGAAAATAATAATTTCCGTATTGATGACAGCATGAGGTTTACAAAATGATGCAGTTGCTCAAATGAACCCCCTGGGGCAGTGCGTGACCCGCTGGATCAGACAGCTATGGGCTCTTCGCAACATGGCTGCATCCACAGACACAAGAGCAGCATGAACACGTGCTATCAATTTTTCGGCGTGTGTCGGCGGAGTAGAACACACGTGCTCGTTCAAGTGTCCCCACAGGAAGAAATCCAGGGGATCTAGATCAGATGAAAGTGGAGGCCATACAATAGGACCTCCGTGTCACAACCATTTCACAGGAAACTTTCTGTCTAAATACCAAAGTGTGCAGGTGCACCATCATGTTGGAAGCATAAACGTTATCGAATATCAGATTGAACATCCTTCAGCGCATCAGGCAAATAGTTTGAGGCGAATGCGTGATACTTTTGCGCTGTCAACCGTCCAGGCAACAAGTAGAGACTCAGACTCCAGTCTCCAAATATTCCGGCCCAGATGTTGACACAAAAGCGAACTTGATATCAACGGTCGAGAGTGACGTGCGTGTTAACGTCACTCCAGTGGTGACCACCCTCACAAGTTACCGCTGCTTCATCCAATCACATTAGATTTTTTATGAAGTCGTCGTTGGCTCCTTGTTGGTGGAACTATTCATAGAATTTCAGCTACAGACGGTGGTCTGCTGGGTACAGGTGTTGCTTTAAAGAATAATGGCAGGCGTGTAGCACATGCCCGTGCAGCACGTCAACAACCGTGCGTTGTGAGACTCGCAACTGCTTTGCTATGCTGTAAGTACTTCGCTGCAGTTTTTGATGTATGACCTTGAGAATAGTTTCCTCAGAAGCTGGAGTACGGTGAGCCCGTGCGCGATCTCTGCCACGTAATGATGGAAGGTGAGAATCTGCCTCCCGAAGGCGAAGCTGCTGATGACGAAACACTTCTTTTTATCTGGAAGACGACGACCAGGATACCTAGCAGCTTATGCCCATGATCGTCGGACGTAAGTGCAACTGTTTTTTAGAAGACCCATTGTAATCTCTGCGTGACAATTAAGACATCAGATACCACACCACGCAGACTAGATCTGGCAAACAAAACAAATACGCCTCGGCCCAGAATCGAATTCTCGACCTCCTGTGTACTACCACAAGACGCTATCTGTTGCACCAACTGCACAGCGCCCTACTAGATGCCTACAGAGCAAGTTATCATATATGTGATTACAGTGTCGCAGGTTGCCAATATTTGAATCTATTTACTGATAGAAATATGCGCAGGACGAAATTTTGTGAGCGACATTTTTCTATTGCTAGTATGTGAGAAATAGCGCTGTGAAGTCCGAGTGAGCGAATTCCTTTTAACTTTGTATATGTGTTACTTCCTTTGATTTACTCGTTTTTCGTTCATTCTTACCCTTCCCTGCTATTCCAGGCCGCCTAGGAGCAATAGGTTTTACTTCAATAACATTTTGAAGGTGAGCATCTAGTTCATATTTTAGATGAGAAGCATATGAATTTATTGTACTCGTAAATTACCTGCTGATGTTCAAGGCATCTCATGCGGCAAAGTATAAAATAGTCAACATTATCACGTAAGTCTAGATTCGTAGCTAGTGGAACATTGAACATAACCTTAAAAGACTGTGGATTAATATTTAAAGGTTATAAATTGGAAAACAATACACACAAACCACAGTAACAATATTAAATATATGATCACTAAACTGACTGTATAGGTGTCATAACAGTCTTACCTACTTGTAAAGTATGCTCTTTGGGCAAAACGTCTCTTGAAATCTGAGAATTTTCCGTTTTTCGGTCTCGCTTCTTTTATAATATCACATTTATGTCTGCTGCGAACGCCTTTCCTTCTCTTTCTTGGTTCTCCTACATCACTCATATTAGAAAAGCTTTAAGAGTGCAAAAGTAATAGCTAATGTAATAATGCAATAAAAACTGACTATAATACTATTTGCACTACAGTCGTATAACGATTATGTAAGTTACTGACTGTCAGCTGTTTACCAGCCATGTACGATAACCTTAAAAAAAAAGTAAACTATGAAGGAAACCAACGAGAAATTTATTAGAATCATAATCAAAGAGAATCCTATTTCCCCTCATTACATGTAGAACACAACATTAAAATTTACCGTTTATAATATGGAAGTCGTTAGGTACACATGAGGTATTTCTATTACAATCAGTGTCGTTGCCTTCAAAGAGACGTAATCCGCCATTAAATCATGTTGAAAAAACAAATGAGGATATGAGAGGTTTCAGATTTTATCATTTCAATTATTGTATTAGTACAGAGTTATAATTCAGTGCACATGCTGTTAACACACAGTGCATGTAATTACGATTTCCCCTTGAGGTTTCCGCTGATGCATATCGGAATCCTCTCTACACAGTCATGCATGCAAATCGTGTTAAATGTGGGGCTCCATATGAGTAACTACTGTGCAGGCGATGAGCATGGATTTACTTCCTTATTTGGCGACAGATTTTCCTTCCTTTCAGGATTAAATTCTTACTCTTAGGTTTCCTCGAATTCTGGATACAAAATAGTCATTCTAACTCTCGAAAGACTACTCTGAAACAAGCAAGTCGTAAAATTTAATTTATCATAGACAAAGCTATGATATTCATTACAACAATTATATACTCTTTCATTTGTAGTTTAATTTCTGTACTGGAGTTTATGACCTACCTTTCCTCTAAATAGAAGGAATTCTTACCTGTGTAGGTTGTACCTTTCTTTACCTATGATATTCATCACTATAGTCGAGGACTCCCTCCAGATTATAGTCGCACCCCCTGCGAACAGAACAAACACAAACCACAAAAATAACCCCTATGCTGCAATTGGTCGCATTCACATTCCTATTCGTTACATGGCATATATCTAGACTTCTTTCTTCCTTGCTCAGTGCTTCATGCGTCTATGATCCTTAAACACAATAAAAGAATCTTCACAGGCACGACACTCCATTGTCATCCGAGAAAGCATTAAGCACTTGGTGTTACACTACCGGAAAATACTGTTCATAGCTTCCCACTATTGATATCTAATAACAAAACGGCAACACACAACTCATTATTACATGGTAAACATATCCAATATCTCATCTGTACCATCACAATAGTTTTAAGATTAATCATATTAAATTTCAGCCTCCTGTTGCATAAGCAAACAAACTTTACCTAGGTTTCGGCTATAATAATGTAGCCTAGCGGGCGCTGATTCGTTGGACAAGGCCAATATCTGGCATGTTTTAATATAATTTTATCTTGTGACATTTCTGAAGATGACTACATTATTATAGCAGAAATCTAGGTAAGGTTTCTTTGATTATGCACCAGGAGGCTGAAATTTAATAAAATTACGTTTTACAGTTGCTGACTCTGCTGCAAAATGCTAAAAATATTAGTTTTAAGCTTACTTGTAGGTCGTCTAAAAGTAAACCACAAAACCACCATATTATTCTCCCTGATTCTTCATCGTACATGTGCCCATGAGTGTGAGACTTGTCTTATCTCTAACGCTTCTTACTCAATAAATCTTTCCAGATGTGAAATACACTATGTGATCAAAAGTATCCGGACACCTGGCTGAAAATGGCTTACAAGTTCGTGGCGCCCTCCACCGGTAATGCTGGAATTCAATAGGTGTTGGCCCACCCTTAGCCTTGATGACAACTTCCACTCTCGCGTCCGCAGCTCGTGGTCATGTGGTAGCGTTCTCGCTTCTCACGCCCGGGTTCCCGGGTTTCATTCCCGGCGAGGTCACAGATTTTCTCTGCCTCGTGATGACTGGGTGTTGTGTGCTGTCCTTAGGTTAGTTAGGTTTAAGTAGTTCTAAGTTCTAGGGGACTGATGACCATAGATGTTAAGTCCCATAGTGCTCAGAGCCATTTGAACGATTTTTCCATTCTCGCAGGCGTACGTTAAGTAAGGTGCTGGAAGGTTTCTTGGGGAATGGCAGACCATTATTCACGGAGTGCTGCAATGAGGACAGGTATCGATGTCGGTCGGTGACGCCTATCACGAATTCGGCGTTCCAAAACATCCCAAGGGTGTTCTGTAGGATTCAGGCCAGGACTAAGTGCAGGCCAGTCCAGTACAGGGATGTTACTGTCATGTAACCACTCCGCCACAGGCCGTGCGTTATGAGCAGGTGCTCGATCGTGTTTGAAGATGCAATCTCCATCCCCGAATTGCTCTTCAAGCAACTGGGAAGCAAGAAGGTGCTTAAAACATCATTGTTGGCCTCTGCAGTGATAGTGTCACACAAAACAACAGGGTGTGCAAGCTTCCTCCATGAAAACCACGACCATACCATAACACCACCGTCTCCGAACATTACTGTTGGCACTACACACGCTGGGATACGACGTTCACCGGGGATTCGCCATACCCACACCCTACCATCGCATCTCCACAGTGTATATCGTGATTCGTCCCTCCTCACAACGTTTTTCCACTGTTCAGTCGTCCATTGTTTACGTTCGTTACACCAAACGAGGCGTCGTTTGGTCTTTACCGGCGTGACGTGTGGCTTATGCGCAGCCGCACGACCATGAAATCTAAGTTTTCTCACCTCCCGCCTATCTATCACAGTACTTGCAGTGGATCCTGATGCAGTTTGGAATTCCTGTGAGATGGTCTGGATAAACGTCTGCCTATTACACATTACGACCCCTTCTACTGTCAGCGGTCTCTGTCAGTCAACAGACTAGGTCGGCCTGTACGGTTTTGTGCTGTACGTGTCCCTTCACGTTTCCACTTCACCAGCACATCGGAAACATTGGACCTAGGGATGTTTGGGAGTGTGGATATCTCGCGTACAGACGTGTGACACAAGTGACACCCTATCACCTGACCACGTTCGAAGTCCGTGGGTTCCGCAGAGCGCCCCACTCTGCTCTCTCACGGTGTCTAATGACTACTGACGTCGCTGATATGGAGTACTTGGCAGTAAGTGGCAGCACAATGCACCTAATATGAGAGGCGTTTGTTTTTGGGTGTGTCCGGATGCTTTTGATCACATAGTGTATGTTGCTGTATCTTTGATTTGGGTCTTTTGATAGTCTTAGTCTCTACTACGTTGTCGTGTATTACCTTCCTAACTACTGTGATGGTTCCAACAAAACATCGCTTTTGCAGTCGTCTACGGAAGCCAGTTTATAGATGTCGGCCACTGATAGGATCATGTATACGTTTGTAGTTCACCCCTCGGCGTCAGTTAACGCCTGAAAATGGAGTAATGAGTCACTGAAACTGGATGCTATGCAACAAATAAGATCGAAAGGACAGCTGCAGGTTTTTCATTTCAATAAAATCACTATTTTCTGTCGACGTCTGCATCACACAGGTGTCTATTCAACCATCTCCCGTATTATATCAGTACGCTAGTGCAAGTTTCTGTCGAATCCTGCCTACTCGCCAAATATGGCGTGCCTAGGAAACCTGATTTCCTGCATCTTTCGGAAAAAATTCAAGCAAATTCAGTTAATGGGTTTTTATTACAGTCAGATAAATGACAATTTTTAACTTTGAGAATTTACAATAATGTGTCGCAAGCGAAGGGCGACATGCAAATAAGAAAACTCTTCGCTGTATACAGTGCTACATAACAAAAGCTAAATTGACTAGTTTTGATGCTATTCTTGAAGTCGCTGCTGTAGAACTCGTAGAACGCGCTAGTCTTCAACTGGTGTCGTGGCAATTGGCTGACGTCTTCTCCACAGCTCTCTCCGCTCTAAAGTTCCCGAGCGGCGTGCTGGCGCTTCGTGAGGCACACTGTTGATGATGCCCTGAATGTCGGTCAAATGGTCATCCCAGGACTAGTGTCACTTGTCAAAATAGAGGCGATATAATTTTACTATCTCCCTCACGATCTGTTCATTGGAGATCGATGCCGAGTGATGGTCGCCATGAAACGTCTCCAGGTTAGTGAGCGGAATTGTGGTCCACCGACGGTCAGAAATCTCTTCACTTATCCGAAAGCATGAGTAAATAGACTATCTAAAGCCCTGATTACAGTTCTGCCATGATGTTTCGCAGTGGGATAAGTCACGAACTTTAAAGTGAATTCGACAGTAAGTAAGAATGTACTGGTGGCCTGTGTGTGACAGAAGGACAGATACGAAAATATCTGAAGAGGCGATGTCACGCAAGACATTTGGCATCATGGAATAAAAGGGTACTGCTAAGTAATGGACACGGATTTAGCCTTTCACATATCTGATTAACAGGTTCCTAAGATGACTTTCCGGCTACATTATACGGACTCTCGCAGCTTGTTACAGCATGCTTCTCGATCGAAATGCTCTTGTCCCAGGCGGGGGCACAACATGGGATTGCTGACAAATTCGTCTGACACACACACACGCACATACTAGCCAGTTGTTTTCATTAAGATCAGTCCACATAGATAGTACTTGATGCCTAATCGGGAAAAACTCCGTATCTTGTCCTAGATGGCTATTATTCAGAGACATGGATGTTCTTAGGAGAACCCTAGAGAAGTGTCACAGTATCGCTTTTATTCCCTGTATACATAAATGATCTGTGGGCATAGTGAACAGCAGTTTACGGCTGTTTGCTGATAACTCTATGGTGTAAGGGAAGGCGTCCTCACTGAGTGGCTGTAGGAGGGTGTAAGGTAACTTAGACTGTATTTATAGTCAGTATGACAAACTGCGACTTGCTCTGAATATAGAAAAGAGATGAGTAGGATAAACAACTCTGCGCTGATGGAATAGGGCATTAGTAGTGTGCTGACTGACACAGTCACATCGATTAAATATCTACGCGTAAAGTTACAGAGCTTTACGAAATGGAAAGAGCATACAGGTTGGTACTAGGGAAACCAACAATTCGACTACTTTTTATTGGGAAAATTTTTGGTAAGTGTAGCTGATCAAGAAAGGAGATGGCAGATAGCGCTAGTGCGACCTGTTCTTGAGTACTGCTCGAGTGTTTGGCATTCCCAATGGGTTGGATTAAAGAAAGACATCGAATCAGTTCAGAAGGAATGGCGCTAGATCTGTTACCAGTAGTTTTGACTAGCATACAACTATTATGGAGAAGTTTCATGGACTCAAATGAGAATCCCTGGAGGGATGACGGCACTGTTTTCGTCAGGCATTATTGCGGTAATTTACACACCTAGCATTTGGGGCTAATTGCTGATTGTTTCTACTGCCATCAACATACATTTTGCATGACTGCGAAGATAACATGAGAGAAATTAAGGCTCGCACAGAGGCTTACGGATAGCCGTTTTTCCATCATCCTTGCGAGTGGAAAATAAACCAAATGACTAGTAGTGGTACAGGCTACCCTCCACCATGCAGCATATGGTGACTCGTGGGATAAGTATGTAGATGTAGATGTAGCTTACTGATACTGGACACAATGCGAACTTGTCACCGTAATTTGACATCATGAAAGAGTGGTTCTTCAACCGATTGTCGTTTGGTGTCAGCAACCTTGGACGCTGTAACTAACTTCCCGAATGTTATGCCCATCACGTATAGTATGTCAAAATTAGCCTCCTTAAGCTCAGTATCGTTATCTTGGGTTATCGTTGTGGTGCCTGAGACAAGGCATCTGCGACAACATTGTCCTTACCTGGCACATGAGCAACACAGAACTGATATTCTTTAAAGTATACTTTCCAGTGACAGAGCAGTCCAGTTGTTAATTTTGCACTCATTTAAAATTCCTAAGCTTTGTTGTCACTATACACCTCGATCATCCTTCCCATTAAAAAAGTGTCTGATTTAAGTAAACACCAGGCAACTGCCTCTAATTCAGTTACTGAGCAGATTCTCTTGGCCTTATTTGAGAAACGACTGCTAATCACTATTGTATGTTTAACTATGAGTCCATTATGTACCCCAAGACCAGTAAGAGACACATCCGTAGATATGAAGACTCCTCTGTTGATATCAGGGTGGAAGATAAGTGGAGCCCTCAATAATTTATATTTTGCTCGTTCCAACTGTAGTTGTTCAAATTCTGTCAATTTCCTTTGTTCCTTCTTTCTGGTCAAACAGCGTAAGTTCGTCGTCAAGACTGTTTGCTTTATAAACTGTTTATAAAATTTAAGGAGACCCAGAAAAGCGATACTTCCCTCTTAGTTCTCTACAGCCTCAAGTTTGTGTAGATCCTGACAGATACCATCTGTGGAGATTACATGGCCGAGGAATCCTACCTCCATATGTCTTATCTCTGACTTCAAAACGTTGACCATAATTCCCTTATTCTTGAAAGCACTAAGCCACTGATCCGGTTCCGCAATGTATTGAAGCCATATCTTCTCTACAATGAAAAATGTTCAGCCAGTCCAGGAATAGCGTATTTACCTCTGTACTAAAACAAAATGTTTCCAAACTTCGTCCTCTTCGCTTCCCGGTACTCTGTTTCTACAGGTCCTTGTACAACTCACCTGTCATGCCTTTAACATATTGAAATAACGTGCCTAGCTTAATGACACAGCTATCTAATTTTTTCTCAATTGTTTGATTAATTTCGGCCTATGATTTCTTGATTTCTTCGTTGACGTTTTCTCCTTTTCTACTCTCATTTCGTCACACACTTGTATTTTCCCTGATAACTGCCCGGGTGCTTAGCTCGGTGGTAACGGGCTTGCCTCCCATGCAAGAGGCCCGGGTTCGATTCCCGACCGGGACTGGGTGCTGTGTCGTTTTCATCGTCATTTCATGCTGATCATCGGCATGCAAGTCCCCCAGTGTGGCGTAGAATGAAATAAGACTTCCACCTGGCGGTCGAACTTCCCCGAATGGGACCTCCCGGCCCTGCTAGCTGTCGTTCAATCTTGTCGAAATGTTCCCTACATTTCTCGAACTGTTTATCAATACTCTTCTATCATGCATAATTCTATTCATCTTGTTGCTAATTGGTTAATGTTAGAGCTGCATATGTTTATTCAATGTTTGCGAAAATTTCCGCCGTGTTCTTAATAACGCAGTCGTGTTTCTCATATTGTTTCTTTGTTTCCAATGTCACCTCAATTAAAAAAGATAGGAGATGGAATGGCGACGA
This sequence comes from Schistocerca serialis cubense, assembly GCF_023864345.2. Lineage (NCBI taxonomy): Eukaryota > Metazoa > Arthropoda > Insecta > Orthoptera > Acrididae > Schistocerca > Schistocerca serialis. The sequence goes on along the minus strand of NC_064642.1, from coordinate 101,188,624 downwards.
TAACTGGGTTGTTACCAGACGATCGGTAACACACTGTGTCATTTTTTCATGTCTGGCTGCCATGGAGTTGTCTGTGGACTGTGACTTCGGCACATTATCCTCACATGACTATTCAGCTTCAAACGGTTCCTTATTAATCTACGTGTTACGAGGGCTATCCAAAAAGTTCCGATTGATCGCGAAATGGAAACCACATTAAAAATCAGATATTTTTTATTTGTAAGAGTTAGTTACATCTTCCAGCTACTTCTCTACATAGCCGTCGTTCTTAGACATTTGTCGTAGCGCTGTACCAACTTTCCAGCACCCTCATCATAGAAGGCATCAACCATTGCCTTCCACCAATTCTCTACGCTGGCCTATCGCTCGTTGTCTGTGCCAAAATGTTGCCTTCATAGCCAGCGGTTCATGTGAGCTGAGATGAAACTCAGAGGGAGAGAACTACGGGCTGTATTTGGTAATCAAACATTTCCAATTGAAAACGATGCAGGAGCATCTTCATTGCCCCTGCAGAAAGCGGCTGAGAATTGTCTTAAAGAAGAAACAGCAAGACAGTTATGTAATGTTGGCTGCATACCTTCAGGCGAAATTTCTCACCAGGCCCTCGTACATGGCGGGCGACACTACTGTTCTAGGTATCTTTACGCGCTCACTGTGAGCTCAGAAATGAGAACAGCGACGAGATGCTATCTTGGGTCATACTAGAGACACTGCGCGACACATCTGTGAAAAGCTTTATCGGATTTTCGTAGTCGTTTCCATTTCGCGACCGATCGGAACTTACTTTCTGGACACCCCTCGTATTTTCTTCATTATCTGTTATTTCGGAACCCTGAAGTTACTAATAGCGATTTTCTCAAGCATTGAGACTCTGCAAACTATTCCGCTCGACGTGCGTAGAAAAATCACTGTCTGCTGTTGCCGATGGACTAGCTACTTCTCTGTCAAGTTCACATATCTTTTCCAAACTACATGCACAAGCACGGCTTAACCTCATGATAACCAAACACTTACTCAGTAAAACATTTTGGCCTATCACAGAATTTTTTATCTACAGACACAACGAAAACCAAAGAAAAACCTGATAAGAAACACAAGTACGTTAAACTGTTCCCCTAAATGTGCAACGGCGAAACTCAGGACAACGACTGGCTATACCCAACTGCCAACTTCTTGCTTTATGAGATGCCCAAATAAGTACAGATCGAGCAAGTTAAATCCAGTTTAATTGCTTAAAGTTCATTATTACGGTGGTGTTTCTATCTACATTTCCAGTCAACAAACTGGCAATGGCAATTATTTCAAATTTTTACTTCTTAAATCAAAGGATCGCAGCATTTCGAAAATATGTCCTACACAGGACCCAATTGAGTCGTTTAGCATACCCCAGAGACGCTACAGATCTGTCATCGGTGACCTACAGAGAAGGAAAACTCCGCATGAGATCACGCGAATTAAAAGAAAACATTGTCACGCTACAGATAACGCTTGAAAATTACCAGGGGTGACCCAGTCAAAGTGTGGGTACAGCACATTACACGGATATATTAATAATAGGATCCATGAAACTGCAGCAGAAAACTAATGGTCAATATACGAGGCCTGTTCAGAAAGTAAGCTCCGATTGATTGCCAAATTGAAACCACAGTGAACATCAGAAATGTTTTACTTGTAACAATTAGCTACACCTTTCAGCTACTTCTCTACGTAGTCGCCGTTCTGACTTAGACTTTTGTCATAGCGTTGTACCAACTTTTCAATAGCCTCATCATAGAAGGCAACCGCCAGTGCTTTCCGCCAATTCTCCACGCTGGCCTACACCTCGTTGGCTGTGTCAAAATGTTGTCTTCAAAGACAGCGGTTCATGTGACCAGAGATGAAACTCAGGGGGAGACAATTACGGACTGTATTGTGGGTAATCTCACATTTCCATTTGAAAACGATGCAGGAGCATCTTCATTGCCCCTGCAGAATGCGGCTGAGAATTGTCTTGAAGAAGAAACAGCACGACAGTTATGTAATGTTAGCTGCATAGCTTCAGGCGAAATTTCTCACCAGGCCCTCGTACTTGGCGGCAGACACTATTTTCTAGACATCTTTACGCACTCACTGCGAGCTCAGAAATGCGAAGAGCGACGTGATGCTAACTGGGGTTATACTAGAGACACTACCCAACACATCTGTGCAAAGCTTTATCGGATTTTCATAGTCGTTTCCATTTCGCTACCGATCGGAGCTTACTTTCTGAACGCCCCTCGTAACAATCTGATTTGTGGCAAAAGACTTAAAAAGTTGTATCCACTAAATAAAGAATAAAGACAACTAATAAAGGGACAGTGGACTACCAATGGTTCCTTGACACTGGTGAGTGGATGCGCAAAAGAAACAATATCGAAGTGTGTCACGAATACAGCCAGTCATTGTGGAAGAGATTAGTAATTTAAAGAAACACAAGTACCGTCACCAAAGGGCATGGCGAACGCAGCTTGTAGGCCGTGAAAATTAGATTCGCAAACGTCGCCCTGATGCAAATCAACTGACCTCCTGCTCACCTCGTCTCCGTGACCGCAACGATGGTCCATGGTTACCACTCGGTGTGAGGACAGTAAGTGGCAGCATTAGTGGCTGGTAATACTGAGTTCAGTAAGGCCTCTGTGTTCTACTCTAAGTCAAAGACAGCTCGCTGTGCAGCTCTTTGTGGTGACCTGGAGCAATTGTCGTCTGTGGGGGCCTAAGGAGAAGTGCATTTCTTAATTTGGGCAATAAAACTTTGCTGGTTCTGTCAGCGCTGGAATCTCGCCGGCCAGTAGCATCAGACTTAGCGGGTTCTGATCAACGATAACTTATTAACCAAGATGCGGCAAACGCATAGATAAAGCTTTTTGAAACCGTCAATCATGCTGTGAGTTAGGCTATTCAAATATACCAAGAGAAGCAACGGACGCAGAACAAAACACTATGCACCCCACCCACGTTACATGATCCTCGTGAAATCCAATTCTCTTTCATATTGAACGACACGAGGGTGACCGTTACCCTTCCTAGTGTCCAAATATATACCATTGTGGAGTTTTCCTCCGAATGGCATAAACTTCCGACTTATAAGTGTAGCATGGTTCACTCAAACAATCATTCTGTTTTCTACAACATTCCCTCTCTGTCAATTTAACTTCCTTAGCATGCAGTGAGTAACATACACCATGGTTATATTAACCACTAATTTTGCAGTTGGATACCACAGGGATTTTTCTCGTAAGTTTTTTCATTTTTTCATTCAACTCTTACATCGGACTGGAACTTCACACATGCAGTTTTTCTTACAATTCAAAGTTCCTTACGGAACAATAACAATTTTTATATGAAAAACAGTAATACAATAATAGAATTAGAATGACCTGAATGTATGTGTAGTCAATGTGAATGAATAGTGCTCACTGAGAACTAGTAACGTTAATATTAGCAAAACTATCACTATTGCTGCTGTCGCTGTTAATAATAATAATAAAAGTAGCCATCTTGTGGTGTTGCAGTTCTTGTTTTACGTCCGTGCTTGCTACGAAAATGTGACGAGGAATTCCGCCTTGTGCAAGACATATTTTTTTTTGTTTTGTTTTACCCAGACGCGTTTCAGCACTTTTTGTGCTATCTTCAGTGCGTTATTATTTTATTTTCTAACTTACATAAAATAAATGTCCAATAGCATCATGTAAGTTAGAAAATAAATAAAACCACTGAAGAAGATATTTTCGAACTTACGTAAAATAAATCTCCAATAGCATCATGTAAGTTAGGAAATAAAAAAAATCCCACTGAAGATAGCACAAAAAGTGCTAAAACATGGCTGGGTGAAACAAAACAGAAAAAAAGGTGTCTTACATAAGGCAGAATTCTTCGTCCTAATGATAATAATAATAATAATAATCAAGCCATGCACACAAATCATGGAAACGTTAACAGAGTGGAAAAATTCGTATATCTTGGGGAATATATACAAATAGGCGAGTCAAACAAAGCATCCAACATGCAAAGAAAAGATAAACTTCAGAAAGCATGAAAAACGATGTCACGCACTACAATAAAAGAAACATTTCAAGACAGGCTAAACTCAGGCACTACAGTGTAATTGCAGTACCACAAGCATTCTATGCATCAGGGACGACATCAATCGGAGCAGCAGGATTCCCAGAGACAAAAAAAAATAAAAAAGTAGAACATAAAATCATGAGAAACATATCTGCAGCAGTGCACATAGAGCATATATGGATGAAGAGTCCAAAGAACGAATTATACAAACATACAGACAGGGTAACGGACATGATCTGAAAAAGCCGAATAACATTCTATGCACACATACATAGAATGAACAGCAACAGCCCCAAAAAGAGGATTTCTCATCTAGTAAATAGCTCAATCAAAAAACCAATTGTCTATTCAGCACTAGCGTATTCACTTAGCGAAATAGCGTTGCTTTTCAAGCAATTGGGAAGAACGAAGGTGTTTAAGACACCTATGTAGGCCTGTGCTGTGATAGTGCCGCGCAGAACAACACGGGGTGTAAGCCCCCTCCGTGAAAACCACGACCACACCATAATACCACCGCCTCCGAATAACACTGTTGGCACTACACACGCTGGGATACGACTTTCACCTGGCATTCGACATACCCACACCCCGCCATCGGATAGCCATATTGTGTACCGTGATTCGTCACTCCACACAACGTTTTTTGTCCGCAGCTCGTGGTCGTGCGGTAGCGTTTTCGCTTCCCACGCCCGGGTTCGATTCCCGGCGGGGTCAGGGATTTTCTCTGCCTCGTGATGACTGGGTGTTGTGTGCTGTCCTTAGGTTAGTTAGGTTTAAGTAGTTCTAAGTTCTAGGGGACTGATGACCATAGTGCTCAGAGCCATTTGAACCATTTTGAACAACGTTTTTCCACTTTTCAATCGTCCAATGTTTACGCTCCTTACACCAAGCGAGGCGTCGTTTGGCATTTACAGGCGTGTTGTGTGGCTTATGAGCAGCCACTCGACCATCCGGTGGTGGGGGGGTGGGGGGACATTTAGGAGGAGATGTGGATCATACATACATACACTATGAGATCAAAAGTATCTGGAACCCCCAAAAACATACGTTTTTTCATCTTAGGTGCATTGTGCGGCCACCTACTGCCAGGTACTCCGTATCAGCCACCTCAGTAGTCATCGCGAGAGAGCAGAATGGGACGCTCCGCGGAACTCACGGACTTCGAAGTTGGTCAGCTGACTGGGTGTGACTTGTGTCATGTCTGTACGCTAGATTTCCACTCTCCTAAACATCCCTAGGCCCACTGTCTCCGATGTTACAGTGAATTGGAAACGTGAAGGGACACGTACAGCACAAAAGCGTACAGGCCGATCTCGATTGTTGACTGACACAGACAGCCGAAGAATGTGCCGGACATCCATCGTGTTGATGCCACATTCTGTTCCTTGTCCTAAAGGTATTTCTTCCAATAACAGACCTAATGTTTCCTGCAGGAATGTTTTGCTTCCTGCCATTAAGATTTCCTTCGATGAAATAGGGGCCTGTAATTGTGTCCTCCAGACTCCCGCACCATACGTTCACCGACCACTGGGTTTGGTGTGCAACTTGCAGCAGCCAACATGGATTTTCAGTTGCCCAATAATGCATGTTATGCAAATTAACATTTCCATGGTTCGTGAGTGTAGCCTCGTCAGTAAATAAAGTCAAATTAATAAATGTGTCATCCCTCTGAATCTGAAGTTGAGCCCGTCGGCAGTATTCAGTGCGACGCATACAATCCGACTCGTTATTTCTTGGTGGAGACTGATATGGTAAGGATGGTATTTATGGGGATGCATAACACGAACAACACTACTCTCGTTCATGCCAGAGTCCCTGGCGATTTGATGCGAACTGACACAAGGATCTAGAACCACAGTGGCAATAGTATGGTTCAAATGGCTCTGAGCACTATGGGACTTAACATCTGAGGTCATCAGTCCCCTAGAACATAGAACTACTTAAACCTAACTAACCTAAGGACTTCACACACATCTATGCCCGAGGCAGGATTTGAACCTGCGACCCATAGCGATCGCGCGGTTCCAGACTGAAGTGCCTAGAACCGCTCGGCCACACCGGCCGGCTGGCAAGAGTACCAATTTCCGTTTCCTCATTAGTAACTTTCCTTTACTGGATATATTTCCGACGCGCTAAAGATCCAGTTGTTCTGAATTTATCGTACACATATTTTAATGTATGACGTGTAGGGTGAGTACGTTGAGGATATGTTTCAGCGTGTAAGTGTCTAGCTCTCACTGAATTTCTTTGGCATTCTCCGTAAATGAGAAGTATATCGACTTGTTCTTCGAAGGAATGCTTCATTCACATTCTATTGATACAACGAGACTAGTCCTACCGTTCCTATTACTGTCGTAGTGCGAAATCGTCGAATGGTGTTTACATGTCAATGGTACGTTAGAGTGATACGCCGTATTCGCCGAGTATTTATTATTTGCATGATATACGAAAGAGAATTGTCAGACCATGTGGTTCGATAAGTTCCGAAGTGATAAGGAATACCACTTAATTCATGATAAGAAGATTGCATCACTGCATTGGTAACAATGGTCATCACTTCGAACACCTTCTGTAAATGGACGTTCGCCACGATTTTGATCTTCGTTGACCTTCACAGGTCATACTGTTGCACATCATTGGATTCGTCTCGATAGCCGCTATCAAAAAGTAAGTACCAAACAATAGCATCCAATTAAATAAAAAAAAGTTGAGCTTCATATGTCTGAAGCGACCCCACCTAGCAACAAAAACCAACGTCATATTATGGTCCACGTTGTCCCATGCAACATTTGTCCCTCAAACGTTTCAGCTCCTATCATACTTTCGGAGTTAATCTAGGTGGCAATAGTTAGTCACTCACCCTGTATATGTCGAGAACTGTATGAATGCAGCAGCACATCATCATTTGAAACTCTGTGTTCTATACAGTGCGACCGTCTAGGACCAGCATGCAGAGTAGTTACGTTACGTACTCCGGATAACAAGGGGTCACAGAGGCGTGATACTCGTAAAGGTTTTCTAAACTGCTAATTGAGGTTAGACAGAGAGGGATGGAGGAGAGGTACTGGTTTGTTTGAAATGCGACGTGGGTGAATAAGCGACTGACAAGTACGCAGACCACAGGTAGAGTCCGTGTCCTACATAGCAGTATAGGTCATACAAGCGCAGACAAAAACTTCCTCACATTCCGCAGTTCTGTGTGACACAGATCGTGGGCGTTCCGTCGGCTAAAGGATCGAATGTCGAATAACTGCTTGGCAGCAGAAGATCTCAGCAATGCGGTTAATGATAAACCACTAAACTACGAAGTTACAAAAGTCAGTATAACATTTTAAATCCATATAAAGTAATATAACATACAAAGAATTCTGTGTAAATGAATATAATTGCGGAAAAATCTTGCCAGAGGTCTTTCAGTGCTTCGCAGAAGGCTGGTTTCACGTTACAGGACCTCAGCGTTGGTAGCGCGCCATATGGAGGTGGCCCTATGACACGAAGCAGTTGACAAAGAAAAAAGACAGTCTACGTTAATTGGCAAGCAGCTACGGTGCACTGTGGTGTTGTTTTCTGTCACATCATGCACCAAAGATAACATCGGAATGAACTCACGCTGTGTGGGATCATCGTGAAACTGGAAGGAGCTTGATGTTTGACGAGTGTAGCCCGGCAGTTTGGTATACTGCGGATGCAATTACAACCCTATTTAAGAGGACTAAATGACACGCAAATCTCACACTTCACAGTGGCACGAGAACGGCTAAGGAGCGGTCTCTTTGATCGACGACCAGTACGTTGTGTTCCGTTCACACCCGCACGTTAGCGATACCGTTTGTGACCGTAGAGCCTGGACCAGCGAGAAGTGGTTTTGCGTAGTCGTCATGGATGAGCGCTTATTCAGTTTGAGCGGTGATTCCTGACGTACCCACACATGGCGAGAGGAGGTAACACGTAATTCACCCAGCAATATTTTCGAATACAATCGTTTTTGGAGGCCAGGTGTTATCGTATTGGGAGGCGTAGCATTCCATGGACGTATTGGCCTCCAGATCTTTGAACGTGGTACACTCATTGGGCAACGTTACGGTGACAATTTGCTCCCTCCCAGTGTGCGTGTTGTGCCAATAACGTGATTGGGACTGGAGTTCTAAGTTTTATTTACGGATAGGCGGTCGAGCTAAATGTTTCTTTTATTTCAATTAGCCGAAAATGCGTCAGCCTGTGTCTTTGGGCCAGCGAAGGTGCTGCTGTAGAATTACTGCAGGTGGAATGCGACCAGGTGCGACGAATAGTGTACTCTAGAGTAGAGAGCTTCTATTTGACGCACTCCTTACGGAATTGTAGTTCTGGTAGGTGAAAATATATTAAACATTCAATGGCGCCATAGCACAAAATACAGCATCAACTGCAACAATTTGAACAATAAACCTTAAATTTTTGCATATCCTTTAGAACCAGTACGCTTCCCTCAAACACTAAAAACAATTGCCTTCAGTAACATAATTCGAAGCTCTGATGGACGGCGTCTTTAAAGTGGTAATACCAAATTTGACATCAGGTGTTGAACTGTGTGTGAATTCCTAAGGGACCATGCTGCCGAGGTCATCGGTCCCTAGACCTACACACTACTTAAACTAACTTATGCTACGAACGACACACACACCCATGCCCGAGGGAGGACTCGAGTCTCCGGCGGGAAGGGCCTCGCAATCCGTGACACGACGCCCTAAACCACGCGGCCACTTCGCGTGACACTTTGCCATCTTTCAAAACTTTGTCGATCGGCGTTCACCGCCACAAGCACGTACGCAACCCACCAGCAGGCACAAATGGATAATCAACACAGCTGCTGGCTATAAAATAATAACAAGTTTGGTTGGATAACGCACAATAGCTCTACCATAACTCAAGTTGTTAATGCTAATGGTAAGATAAAGCCGCCACCACAAATATTTGCTAAGCTGTGACACAACTACTATATATTTTTACATCTCAGTAACGCGCATTAGATGATTCTCAAGGTAGTACTAAGTATCGCTAAAAAGGCGGCATCGGCCTTTAAAACTAAGTTTTACTCAAGTTATCGGGCACAAGCCTGTTTAGTTTCAGACGGTGCTACCCGCGATACTAAATTTACCGTAGTTAGCTGCGGGGAGAAGTCACTCGCTTCCCACACAGGTACTAGTGTGAGTCACTTGACTCTTTAAGTACAACCTGAACGTGGAAGTATATAGCGGTCGGCTCACGAATGCTTTTTGCAACCGACAAACAGTTTGCGCTGTGGGGCCTACTCCTGAAGATCTAGTTAGAGTTAAACACAGTACACTAACTAATATATGCTGTGCGTAATAGTCACAGGTTGACAAAATCCTCGTCAGAGGCGAAATAACTGCAACAGACGAAGTAGTCACGGTTAGACAAGCGACAACACGGATTTCCACAAACACGTCTGTAAACACTCCCTTACGATTCCTGACAACATGATAAACTAGACTAAATATAATCGCCTCAACAAATTAGCAGACATAAAACAAAATGTCAGTAACTTCACGTTCCTCAGACGTAGTTTTCACAAAGCACCTTGCCGAGACATTAGCCAGTGGCACACTTGACCGAGCAACTATTCAGCTAACGATGTTGCAATTATACATACTGCACAGCGAGTTTTTCCAAATAATAACCAACACAATTAAGACGTTCCCCAATATTACGTGCATAATACCTCTTCCTCGATCCAGAGCCTGCATGGAAAACAGACACTGTAATAAAAGAATACTATGAAGCCCTGATGACAAAACGCGTCAATTGGCCGGCCGGAGTGGCCGAGCGGTTTTAGGCGCTACGGTCTGGACCCGCGCGACCGCTACAGTCGCAGGTTCAAATCCTGCCTCGGGCATGGATGTGTGCGATGTCCGTAGGTTAGTTAGGTTTAAGTAGTTCTATGTTCTAGGGGACTTATGACCTCAGAAGTTAAGTCCCATAGTGCTCAGAGCCATTTGAAAACGCGTCAATTAGCGGCGTACGTCAACTGCAGAAAGAGTACGATAACCGAGCAATGGCATTCCCGACTGACCTCCGGGTGGTTAGCATGCTACAATAGAAATATATGTCTGAAACACCAAATTCACGTATTTGTGGAAATAACATCACCAGTCAAAACTCGTTTACCCAAGCCGTAATATCACTGTGCTCTGTAAAACACATTCACGCACACATTGTCCACTCTTGGTCGTCAGAGATCAGTTGGAAGCGGGATACATCACTGAAGACAATTACACTCCATTCAATGGAATTCCAGTCCGAAGACAGGTCTGGAGACGCAACGGACTGCGGCAAGTTACCAACATGAGTGACGCCCACCGTATGGCGGCGAAACAGGAGTAATGGTGTGGGGCGCCACTTCGTTTCATAGCAGGACCACTTTCATTTTTATCAGTGGCAACCTTATAGCACAGCGGTCTGTCGACGAGTTCTACGCCATTCATGGTGGTCTGTCGTAGGCTTACATTTCAGCAAGATAATGAACGCCGAAACACGGCGGAGTTTCAACGCTGGCCTTCTTGCTTACCAAACCCTACCTTGACCAGCAAGGTCACCGGAAGTCTACTCCACTTGCAAAGTCTAGGGCATTATGGGCCGAGCCCTCCAACAAGACCGTGATGTGACGATATAACGTGCAAGATGCATATCAGGAGGATATCCAAAAACTCTATCAATCAATTCGAATGCGAAAAAGCGTTTGCATAAGGGCCAGACGTGGAACAACGCGTTGTTGACTCGTTAAATTTTATGAAGCCCTATCTCTTGGTATAATCATCCATTTCTTCTTTAACTTAAATCATTCGTTTGTCTGAAAATGGCTGGCCAGTGTGGCCGAGCGGTTCTCGGCGCTTCAGTGTGGAACAGCGAGACCGCTACGGTCGCAGTTTCGAATCCTGCCTCGGGCATGGATGTGTGATGTGATTAGGTCAGTTAGGTTTAAGTAGTTCTAAGTTCTAGGGGATTGATGACCCCAGTTCTTAAGTCCCATGGTGCTCAGAGCCATTTGAACCATTTTTTCTCAGTAAATGTACATTACATCTACCGATATCTGTCCCATTTGGATAATTTCTTCGTGGTGCATCTTTATCTGGCTTAGCCTTTATTGTCTTTCAGTACGTCAGTTCACTTTGCGTCATTGTTTATTTCTTTCAGTTACCGTCTGTACCGTAATGTAGCAGTTCTTTTCCTGTATGGTCCTAGTTTCATCGAGCTTTGTTACCTGGCGCATCATACGAAAGTTACTTTCGTTGCACACCAGTGTATTAGTGACCTCATGGTTATAAACATCTGTTTGCAACTGAGAAAAAAAGTTATTGTTTTGCCATATGCATTTTGCCTGAATTTATTGAGGCATGACCCATAACATCATACCCACATACATTTTCATTTTTGTGCAGCACTTTCAACTTAATTACAGCGCTATTTTTCATGTAAGTTACTAAGAGTTCTGACTTAGGCACCATTTTCTCAATATATATTTTTAACGCTACAGCACTAGGGACCAATAGTTAAGCACAATCTTGAAAACATGAAACTGGAAAGTGGAAAGGTGAGCAGTCATCTAACATCACCGTAAATACTTGCCTACGAACCTTACTTGTTTGTTTTATATAGGAAAGGTGTTCTCCATTCTGTGATTAGCAGCGTAACACAAAGTTAATCACAAACAGTTCATAGGATTACTCATTTCTCAGTCCTGTATGTCTGTTCATAGTGAGCAGTGTGTAGTCCCTTATGTTGGCAACGTAATGACACATGGACAGCATTTGGGACTCCGTTTTGCAGTGCGGAATACTCGTCCGCCTGGAAGCAGGTGAGACTCAGACTGACGTCACGGTACCCTTATACCGAGAGACGTGGCGCAGTGGTTAGCACACTGGATTTGCATTCGGGAGGACGACGGTTCAATCCCGCGTCTGGCCATCTTGACTTTGGTTTTCCGTAATTTCCTTAAATAGTTCCATGCAAGTGTCGGGATGGTTCCTTTCAAAGGGCATGGCCGACTTCCTTCCCCGTCCTTCCCTAATCCGATGAGACCGATGACCTCGCAGTTTGGTCTTTTCCACGAAACAACGGAGCCCGGTACCCTTGTATGTGTCACTGTTATTTCAAGAGTTGGCAACGGTTTGGAGACACAGGAGATCTTCGTCGTCGGCCAATACAAGGTAGATCAAGAAAAATCACTCCATAGCAGCACCGACATCTGACAGTAACTGCCCGATGAAATCGGAGTACACTGGAAGACAATTGACTGCAGAGCTTCTAGCTGCCTCAGGAATTGCTGATTTCCTACTAACTGTGTATTGGAGGCTGCTTGCCTGAGGTCAGGACCTGTGCATCCCGATCACTACAGCAGAGAGATGGAGCTGTGTGTTGTGGAGTCGGAAACTTCAAAATTGGACCATGAGTGGTTTGAGGGATGTGCTCTTTACAGACGAATCCCGCTTCGCTCTGCAATATTATTCTCTACCATTCCACTCCCGAATAGCGAGCGGAAAAAATGGAGACTTATATCTTTCCGTGCGAGCTCTAACATTTGTTATTTTATTACAACGATCATTTGTGTCTGTGTAGGTAGCCGTCGACAAAATATTATTGCATTCGGAGGAGACAGTTGGTTCTGAAACTCCATGAGAATATCCTGCCGCAACGAAAGTCGCCTTTGTTTTATTAATTACCACCCAAATTCACGTATCATACCCGTGGCACTGTGTGCTCTATTTTATGATAATACAAAACGAGCTAAATTACCTTAAACGTTTTGGATGTTCATGGTCATTCCTATCTGGTAAGGACCCCATACTGCATAGCAGTGCTCTAGGAATTACTGCCAAGCCTAGTGTATGTAGGATCTTTAAGAGAGCTTTTGCACTTTCTGTGCTCCCAATAAAATGCAGTCTTCGGTTTGCCTTCCCCACATTATCTATATGACACTTCCAATTTAAAGTGTTCGTAATGGTATCTCATTGGTACTTAGTAGAACAGGCTGTCTGTAAATTTGTGTGATTTATCATGTAACCGAAATGTAAAGCATTCGTATCAGTTCCTAAGTGGATGATTTCATACTTTTCATTATTTAAGGTCAATTGTCACTTTCCCGGCTTACAGATGTCACTTTTCGATTGGTTTTGATCATCAATTGGCTTTACTAGGATTACACGGTAACTTCATCTGCAAACACTCTACGAGGGCTGCTGAGATTGTCTTCTGAATTGTGTGCATACGGTGGTAACGGCAGAGGGCATTCAACACTTCCTTTGGGAACACCAGTTATCAAAAATGGTTCAAATGGCTCTGAGCACTATGGGCCTTAACATCTGTGGTCATCAGTCCCCTAGAACTACTTAAACCTAACTAACCTAAGGACATCACACACGTCCATGCCCGAGGCAGGATTCGAACCTGCGACCGTAGCAGTCGCGCGGTTCCGGACTGAGCGCCTAGAACCGCTAGACCACCGCGGCCGGCGAACACCAGTTATCCTGTCTGTTTTATTCAATGATTTTCCGTCACTTACTACGACTTGTTACTTTTCTGGCAGATAATCACGAATTCAGTCACACAACTGAGCCGGTACTCCGTGTGCTGAGGAGTCACTTGTCCAAAATTGTGTCAGAAGCCTTCTGTCAAGCCGGCCGGAGTGGCCGAGCGGTTCTAGGTGCTACAGTCTGGAACCGCGCTACCGCTACAGTCGCAGGTTCGAATCCTGCCTCGGGCATTAATGTGTGTGATGTCCTTAGGTTAGTTAGGTTTAAGTAGTTCTAGGTCCTAGGGGACTGATGACCTCAGAAGTTAAGTACCATAGTGCTCAGAGCCATTTTGAACCTTCTGGCAGTCTAATAACACGGAGTCAGCCTGACATTCTCTGTCGATAGCATTCATTACTTGTGAGAATACAGAGCTAATCGTGTTTCACAAGAACGATGTGTCGCCAATCTGTGTTTGCTATTTGTCAATAAATCGTTTTCTTCGACGTAGGTCATGAGCACGGGGTATTCCCCAAAATCCTATCGCAAATCGACGTTAAAGATGTGGTTCTTTAATTCACCGGCCTACTGTCTCCTTTCTTGTGTATCCGTGTGACCTGTGCCACTAGCAGTTTCATGTGACTGCTCAGGATGAAGCTATCGCAACCGCTTGCTCTGAAAGGAACCTAAATGGCATAATCTGGAGCAGAGACCTTCCCTTTATTAAGTGATTTAAGCTGCTTCGCTACACCGAAGCCGGCCGCTATGGCCGAGAAGTTCTAGGCGCTCCAGTGCGGAACCGCGCTACTGCTACGGTCACAGGTTCGAATCCTGCCTCGGGTATGGATTTTTGTGATGTCCTTAGGTTAAGTAGGTTAAGTAGTTCTAAGTATAGGGGAGTGATGAAGTCAGATATTAAGTCCCATAGTGTCCAGAGCCATTTGTAACATTTTTTCAGCTACTCCGAAGATATGAACTGTTAAGTTGCTATTGTTAGCAGGTGTTCTCCATTCGAGTTCTGGAACATTTATTTCGTCTTCTGTGGTGAATCAATTTCGTAAAAATAGTTTTTAATAACTCTGCTATAGTGGTACTGTGATCAGAAACGTTACGACTGATATCTTACGGTGAACGCATTCATTGCGTCTTGCCGCTGATGTACTTTACGTAAGACCAGAATCTCTATGGGTTTTCTTTCAGATTTCAAGACAGAGTTTCGTTGTAGAAACTATTAGAAGCCTTTCGCATTGAGGAGCCTGCTAAATTTAGAGATTTTGTAAAACATCGCCGATCTTGGAGATTTTGCATTCATTTAAATTTGGCATACTTTTTCCGCTGCCTCTGCAATAATGTTCACGCCTGTTATTTGTGCCACGCGGAGTCAGTACGAGCTCTTATTAATTTATTCAGTGTGTATCTCTCAATTGCCGGTCAATACTACTTCGTTTAACTTAAACCATATCTGATCTACGCTTACTTTGCCAGATGGGAAAGAGTGGAGACAGTCTCTTAGGAAGGCGTCCAGCGAATTGTGATATGTTTTCATTAAATAGATTATTTTGCTCTTATATTTGGAGGATTTGGATGTTACAGTATCCAGTCTTGCAACAACGACCTTGTGATCACTGCTCCCCATATCCGTCTAGGTGCTCTCTATTTCCTTAGGAACGTCGTGCGGAGACACTGGTTTGGTGGTGATGGCATCGAGCTGAATGACAGTATGGAGCTGCACATCTTCTTCGGTGATCGGAGGAATACTGTAAACCGTCAGAGGTGCAGAGATGAGGTACTGACATCGTATATTTACCCTTTCAGAGGTGCAGACTTCCTCCTTAAGGACGATAGCGGTTTCTTGAAGGTAAAGATATCTATCGCAAGGACTGGTCTGCGTAGTCCACGGGCCTGCTTGCTATACAACTCGCCTGTGATGCACCAGGGAGGTGAGCTGAACCTTGAGAGTCTCAACCAAGGACACTTCTAAATCTCAGTACCGCTTTTGCCGAGGAAGGGGATCGACTGCCAAGAGCGCTCCTGAAACATCTCGTTGAGAGTATAGCGTGTTACAGTGCAGCTTGCGTGGCTGCTAACAGAAGCCGTATCCGCCGCTAACAGCTTCTTTTGTTTCTACAACGAAACTCTGTCTTGAAATCTGAAAGAAAACCCATAGAGATTCTGGTCTTACGTAAAGTACATCAGAGACGAGGTACTGGCAGAAGTAAAGCTGTGGGTACCGGGCGTGAGTCGTGCTTCGGTAGCTCAGTTAGTAGAGCACTTACCCGCGAAAGGCAAAGGTCCCGAGTTCGAGTCTCGGTCGGGCACACAGTTTTAATCTCCCAGGAAGTTTCAGCTTCTTTTGTTGTGGAAGAGATTTCTCGGTCGTGTTGTATTCCTGCAAATGTGTATCTGAGCTATCAGAACTTTTCCAACATTTCATTTTGGATACTGCTGTACACCAAATGGCTTGTGATTAAACTGTAGCTTGTTCAGTAACGCTACCGACATCCTGATAAGTCAATATATCCTCTTTTCGTGAACATGCTCAATGTTCAACACTAGTGTAGATCACCCAATGCGGTGAAAGGCGATGCGTCGGGTCTTGATGAGGCACACTTGGCTTAAGTGTATTGTTACCATAAATGAGTCCCATATTCGGATTCAGGCAGACTATTCAGAACTGTAATCGAAATTTCAGAAGTAATTCCAGTTGCTCTATCCATGACGTCGTTCACTAACATCGATGGACAATATATATATATATATATATATATATATATATATATATATATATATAACGTTCCTGATATGTAACTGGTCTGACCCACTGGCAGACCCGCAGTACAGAATGTTCTTTACTGGCTGCCAACAGGAATTAAAATCCAGTTAATCCGCCAATACAACTTCAGCAGTTGCTACAAAACTCTAAGTCTCCTCGCAGCCAGCACGAATAACTCACCCGTTCACGGATTTTATTATGTTTGTTATTGATAGTTTATTTTCATCACTACCTCCTATCGACTAGACTAATGAGGGACCATTTACACTTAGGCAGATTCCTGTTTGATGTCCTACTTAACAAACAGAAAGTAATGAAATCATAAGTTTCTGCCCGCGCACAGCACCTCAGTAGCCAATCAGACTGTAGGATCGTTCCACCGGTGTCACCCCACCTAAATAAAGGAACCCGCCGAACTGTGGTGCCATGTGCAAAATGACACATTTAGTGTTCTCTTATCGCATCTACTGATCAGTAATTTCTAATGACGTTAGCTGCCTGCTGCAGAAAAAAGGATGCTTTGAATGACAATAATCATGGCTGGAAGGTCCAAAAATGTTAGTCAATAACTACTGTCGAAACTTACGGGAAGCTCCCAGGATCATGAGCAATAGACTTGACAGAAAAGGTTCCGGATTCGATTCCGTGTCCAGCCAACCGTTTTAACCGGTCAGGAAGTTCCAAAGAAGCAGACTTCGCTGCATTGTGACTGTTTACTCGTAAAGTGGGACCCAAGAGGAGGGAAAACGTGGAGGAAGTCATAGGCAGCAGCGCGTATGTACAAAATAAGGAGGCTGCGTGTAAGTGAAAATTCGGTGATGAAGGGTTCAGGAAAGGAAAGTAAGTCATGAACTGATGACTATACACTTAATAAATAAAAATAAATCCCCTTGCTTCATCTATTCTTCCAGCAAGTCTTACACATGTCGTCTTCTACAAGAATTTAGCTAAGAACACACTTCCAGAGATGCAACATGGCTTAACCCAGCAAATAACAAGCAAACTGCTTGTGTATCATAGGTCTCCTGTGTATTACAGTCACAAGCGTGAGATACTCGTGTCCTACACATAAGGAGATGTTCTCTGTAAGGCTACTTAAAATGATTAGTGTACGCAGCAGCCATTCATAATGAAGGGTCACCACATCCAGAGGCCCTGGAAGATCAGGAAACTGTTCACTGGAATGAAATTCTCATTCTGTAGCGGAGTGTGCGCTATTATGAACCTTCCTGGCAGATGAAAACTGTGTTCCGGACCGAAACTCGAACTCGGGGCGTGAGTCGTGCTTGGGTAGCTCAGTCGGTAGAGCACTTGCCCGCGAAAGGCAAAGGTCCCGAGTTCGAGTCTCTGTACGGCACACAGTTTTAAGTTGACAGGAAGTTTCAAACTGTTCACTGTTTTTAAAACTACGGGACAGTCCATGAATCGATGTGCGCAGCGTTTTAAAAGAGGCACAGCACGTTTTGAACATTTGTGAAAAATTTCTTGCCAGAGAGCTTTGCGAATTATTCCTTCAATTCTAACTAAGAAAGACAAGGATATTTTGATACATTTTATATCTACTTCTCATCCTTTTCTTTTTGTAACGATTTCTCGTCTCTGTTAGCAAAAGTATTTCTGTTTGCCCAATCGTCGAAGAGTGGAGTGTCTCGAACTTAGTAACCCTAGCAATTTTTTCATACTTATGCCCATAGGTGTGGGCTCTAGGCGTATATTTTAAAATGCCTTACATGAATGTCTAATCAAATTCCCGACAAGAACTAGTTACAGCAAACGTCCCTCTGTCCTGCTGGATGATGCAGTACTCTCATGCGACACATATAACCATTATTGAACCTTTCTTCCACAGATGTATAGTGTGGGAAAGTCGGAAGATAGGTTTTATCGATACTAGAGTGAAGACAAGGATGTCACTTTTTCTTTCTGTAAAAATGGATATATAAAATAATACCATTCTTCCAGTACAATTACTTTACTTAGAGATTAACACAAGTACTGTTGAAGTGAACAAACCAAAATTAAATTATTTTCTTTTTTTCCGTGTTTCACCTACACTTAGGACTACGTCTTTGCGCCATGAACAAAACTGTAATTATATAATTAATTTGTTCGCAGGTAATTTATTAGAGAGTCCCTATACGCACTTTTGCCGCAAGCAACGAAAATTAAATTGGCTACCGATGTCGCCGCGCACTTCAAAGCAGGCAGAACTCCAGAGTGTGCGAATTCTATTGGGCTAATGAAATATCACAGGTGCCATTGTGGCCAATAATTCTGTAAACAAAGGCGATAAATGGGCTGCTTCTGCTTTCTTGATGCTGCGACCTTGCTCCATTCCGTCACCTCCTTATCGGTCATTTATGAGTTGTTTATCATTCTTTTACGAGCCACCATTATACATAAAAGTTGTTTGTCAATCCCACTACTTTCATGGATAGCATTCTTCTTACATTACTTATCTTGAAGGTAGTTGTCATAGGATTCTCTTGTTGTTTGGATTTATTTCCTCATGCAGGCACCAAATTAAGTAGTTTTCACAACTAATGTCCACATTTTTTCACTATTTCAAAATCAAAATACACGTTGCTACTGAATCAACCTGAAAATAACTGTAGTTGATATATACTGATAGATACCCGAGGAACGCTCTTTGGACACTTCGTCTGTCATCAAACTGCAACGCTCTCTCCATTGAGACATTTTTAGTAGTGGATACTGAAGCCATCGTTCGAACGTTAAGCTAGCTTTACGTTCCAATGATTACAAGACTCCTTCACCAGTAAATACCAACATTATTATTTATTTCGGCTGAAAACTAATATAGTGTGTAACTTAGTAGCTAAATAAAGAGAAAGTAGAACCTTACAAGAATTGGTTCTACTTGCACGAAAATCAGTCTAACGGTAGTGATGTGTGAAGTTGACATGACAAGAACAGGCCTATAAAAACAAAAAACGGATGTAAACTATACCATAATACTACCAAATTAATTTAAGTGTAAAGAAAACCATGGCCATGCAAAAAGAGCTATAGTACGATTCACGGCAAAACAGACGCATCAGCACCACGAAGCAGTTATACTAATTGATGGAAAATGCAAAATTCTAAACTTTGACGACCGATGGATGAATGTGTGACCCTGCAGGTCAATTTCGCCGCGCTGCTGGCAAAGATAGTAAACACGGGATATGTCGATACCACGGCATAAATCTTTGTGAATTTCGTTCCGTGTCTTCTATTTGACAGTAACTGTGCCTCGCAGACAGGCGTGTGGACAACATACGCAGGTGTCAGCGTTTGGGAGAGCCAGTTTGAGTAATAGGCGAATAACTGGACATCTGAGTAGGAGCGATTGCACTATTCACCGATGTTGATGGGAACGACAGAACCACCTTCTAATACGGCGTCAAGAAGAAAGCGGGCGCCCTGGAGAGACGACAGAAGTACAGCACTGAGAAACCTTCAGAGACGCACTCACAGCCCCCGGTTCATCTTTCTCATCGATATGAAGTGCAACTAATGCTTCCGTGACCACAAGGACCAATAATAGGCGGTAGAAAGAAAAGAAGGTTAACTCGCGGCACTTCTTGCGCTGATTACCATTAACCTCAGTAGACCGAAAAGCCTATTTGCAGTGGTCTCGGTCTGATCTCACGTCCAATCTCATTTATTCCAGTAGAACGGTCTTCAGTGACGAGTCCCGCTTACAACTTAGCTCCGATGGCCAGTGAAGACGCTCTGGACAAGAGAGGGATACCAAACTGAGTGTCTCCCGCCATAGGGACCGAATACCTGTAGTGATGTTCAAGGGTGTCATTTTATTTCGTAGCAGAAGCCCTTTAGTTCAAATCCGTGGCACAGAGTTCTAGGCCCCGTTTTATTGCCCTTCACGGTAAGCCACCCTGGACCAAAATTTCAGCTAGATAATGCCCGTCCGCAGACGGCGAGAGTTTGTACTGCTTTTCTCCGTGATTGTCAAATGCTACATACGTCAGAAGGGTCGCCATGTCTCTCCATAACTGAAACCGTTTGGAGCATTCTGGGTCCTCCAACCAGCTAGGCACTACGTCGATATAACGCGCTGATTGAACAGAATTCAGCGCGATCTCTCTCAGGAGCACATGTAGCAATTCTAGCAATCAGTGCAAAGCCGAATAACAGCTTGAAAAGGCACAGAGAGACAGAAAAGCATTAATGACTTGCTTAATTTGTGAATCCCTTTCTCTTGAATAAATAATATAATTTTTCTGAAATTGTTATAGTTTCTTTGTCTGTACATCTACACCACATCAAGCCTTTTGCGTCACTTTCGCATCATTCCTTCGTCGAGCGTTTATTTTCTTTTTCTTTAAAACATATACAGTCTGAGGAAGATTTACTTCTGTAGTGCCGTGCCTAGCCATCGCATATCAAAGGTTTCGTATTTTTATTTGTCGATTGCTTAAAAAATTCATATTTATTGACATGAACTATGTACCTTGCCGTTGGTGGGGAGGCTCCCCCCCCATGAACCATGGACCTTGCCGTTGGTGGGGAGGCTTGCGTGCCTCAGCGATACAGATGGCTGTACCGTAGGTGCAACCACAACGGAGGGGTATCTGTTGAGAGGCCAGACAAACATGTGGTTCCTGAAGAGGGGCAGCAGCCTTTTCAGTAGTTGAAGGGGCCACAGTCTGGATGATTAACTGATCTGGCCTTGTAACATTAACCAAAACGGCCTTGCTGTGCTGGTACTGCGAACGGCTGAAAGCAAGGGGGAACTACAGCCGTAATTTTTCCCGAGGACATGCAGCTTTACTGTATGATTACATGATGATGGCGTCCTCTTGGGTAAAATATTCCGGAGGTAAAATAGTTCCCATTCGGATCTCCGGGCGGGGACTACTCAAGAAGACGTCATTGTCAGGAGAAAGAAAACTGGCATTCTACGGATCGGAGCGTGGAATGTCAGATCACTTAATCGGGCACGTAGGTTAGAAAATTTAAAAAGGGAAATGGATAGGTTAAAGTTAGATATAGTGGGAATTAGTGAAGTTCGGTGGCAGGAGGAACAAGACTTTTGGTCAGGTGATTACAGGGTTATAAATACAAAATCAAATAGGGGTAATGCAGGAGTAGGTTTAATAATGAACAAAAAAATAGTAGTGCGGGTTAGCTACTACAAACAGCATAGTGAACGCATTATTGTGGCCAAGATAGACACAAAGCCCATGCCTACTACAGTAGTACAAGTTTATATGCCAACTAGCTCTGTAGATGACGAAGAAATAGATGAAATGTTTGACGAGATAAAAGAAATTATTCAGGTAGTGAAGGGAGACGAAAATTTAGTAGTCATGGGTGACTGGAATTCGTCAGTAGGAAAAGGGAGAGAAGGAAACATAGTAGGTGAATATGGATTGGGGGGAAGGAATGAGAGAGGAAGCCGCCTTGTAGAATTTTGCACAGAGCATAACTTAATCATAGCTAACACTTGGTTCAAGAATCATAAAAGAGGGTTGTATACCTGGAAGAATACTGGAGATACTAAAAGGTATCAGATAGATTATATAATGGTAAGACAGAGATTTAGGAACCAGGTTTTAAATTGTAAGACATTTCCTGGGGCAGATGTGGATTCTGACCACAATCTATTGGTTATAGAACTGCAAATTGAAACTGAAGAAACTGCAAAAAGGTGGGAATTTATGGAGATGGGACCTGGATAAACTGAAAGAACCAGAGGTTGTAGAGAGTTTCAGGGAGAGCATAATGGAACAATTGACAGGAATGGGGGAAAGAAATACAGTAGAAGAAGAATGGGTAGCTCTGAGAGATGAAGTAGTGAAGGCAGCAGACGATCAAGCAGGTAGAAAGACGAGGGCTAATAGAAATCCTTGGGTAACAGAACAAATATTGAATTTAATTGATGAAAGGAGAAAATATAAAAATGCAGTAAATGAAGCAGGCAAAAAGGAATACAAACGTCTCAAAAATGATATCGACAGGAAGTGCAAAATGGCTAAGCAGGGATGGCTAGAGGACAAATGTCAGGATGTAGAGGCTTGTCTCACTAGGGTAAGATAGATACTGCCTACAGGAAAATTAAAGAGACCTTTGGAGAGAAGAGAACCACTTGTATGAATATCAAGAGCTCAGATGGCAACCCAGTTCTAAGCAAAGAAAGGAAGGCAGAAAGGTGGAAGGAGTATATAGAGGGTTTATACAAGGGCGAAGTACTTCAGGACAATATTATGGAAATGGAAGAGGATGTAGATGAAGACGAAATGGGAGATAAGATACTGCGTGAAGAGTTTGAACAGAGCACTGAAAGACCTGAGTCGAAACAAGGCCCCGGAAGTAGACAACATTCCATTATAACTACTGATGGCCTCGGGAGAGCCAGTAATGACAAAACTCTACCATATGGTGAGCACGATGTATGAGACAGGCGAAATACCCTCAGACTTCAGGAAGAATATAATAATTCCAATCCCAAAGAAAGCAGGTGTTGACAGATGTGAAAATTACCGAACTATCAGTTTAATAAGTCACAGCTGCAAAATACTAACGCGAATTCTTTACAGACGAATGGAAAAACTGGTATAAGCCGACCTCGGGGAAGATCAGTTTGGATTCCGTAGAAATGTTGGAACACGTGAGGCAATACTGATCTTACGACTTATCTTAGAAGAAAGATTAAGAAAAGGCAAACCTACGTTTCTAGCATTTGTAGACTTAGAGAAAGCTTTTGACAATGTTAATTGGAATACTCTCTTTCAAATTCTGAAGGTGGCAGGGGTAAAATACAGGGAGCGAAAGGCTATTTACAATTTGTACAGAAACCAGATGGAAGTTATAAGAGTCGAGGGGCATGAAAGGGAAGCAGTGGTTGGGAAAGGAGTGAGACAGGTCTTTCCTCGATGTTATTCAATCTGTATATTGAGCAAGCAGTAAAGGAAACAAAAGAAAAATTCGGAGTAGGTATTAAAATTCATGGAGAAGAAGTAAAAACTTTGAGGTTCACCGATGACATTGTAATTCTGTCAGAGATAGCAAAGAACTTGGAAGAGTAGTTGAACGGAATGGACAGTGTCTTGAAAGGAGGATATAAGATGAACATCAACAAAAGCAAAATGAGGATAATGGAATGTAGTCAAATTAAGTCGGGTGATGCTGAGGGAATTAGATTAGGAAATGAGACACTTAAAGTAGTAAAGGAGTTTTGCTATTTAGGGAGTAAAATAACCGATGATGGTCTAAGTAGAGAGGATACAAAATGTAGACTGGCAATGGCAAGGAAAGCGTTTCTCAAGAAGAGAAATTTGTGAACATCGAGTATAGATTTAAGTGTCAGGAAGTCGTTTCTGAAAGTATTTGTACGGAGTGTAGCCATGTATGGAAGTGAAACATGGACGATAACTAGGTTGGACAATAAGAGAATAGAAGCTTTCGAAATGTGGTGCTACAGAAGAATGCTGAAGATAAGGTGGGTAGATCACGTAACTAATGAGGAAGTATTGAATAGGATTGGGGAGAAGAGAAGTTTGTGGCACAACTTGACTAGAAGAAGGGACATGTTTTGAGGCATCGTGGGATCACAAATTTAGCATTGTAGGGCACCGTGGAGGGTAAAAATCGCAGAGGGAGACCAAGAGATGAATACACTAAGCAGATTCAGAAGGATGTAGGTTGCAGTAGGTACTGGGAGATGAAGAAGCTTGCACAGGATAGAGTAGCATGGGGAGCTGCATCAAACCAGTCTCAGGACTGAAGACCACAACAACAACACAACATGTCGTCTTTCGCGAGATACTGGGCGAATGAAATGAGGTTTTGTGATCTCCTACCCTAGCATTTAGACTACCCTATACACTAGTAATCGGTTTATTAAAAATACTTTCAGTGAAGTGGTGTGGTGTTTTGTGTCACAGAATCGGAGGGATTAGCTCTTAAAAACTGTAAGAAAGTGTGTACGTCGCAGGTGTTACGAACTGTCAAATTGAGTTGGCAGTTGTAGGCATGAAATGAAGAAAAAGTAAACGAAATGTAAAACTTAATTTATCTGCTGATATCTGACTGAAAAATGTATATACCTAAAACGACTGATGTTAAAAGAAACTTGAAGTTAAGAGGTAAGACGTGCTGGGGTCAAAACCGTATATTAATAAGTACCAGGAACAACTCTTGTTTTGATAATTCTACAATAGGAAGGGTAGGCAAATAAATAGCGAATCCGACTGAAAGCGACGTCCGCACAATTTGAAAACCGTATGTTGGAACATCCGGGCTCTACGGGGTATTGCAATGTATCCCAACCAAAGGCTGTGGCGCAGCCTTCATCCGAATGGCAGTGTGGGAATGGGCATTATCGTTCAATCTGAAACATCCCCTTAGAAAAAAAAATGGAAATAATCGTATGGCTCTGTAGGCCGGGAGGCCCGATTCGGGGAGTTCGGCCGCCGTATTGCAAGTCCTTTTTAAGTGACGCCACATAGGAGAGGAGAGTTGTGAGTCAATTTTGATGAAAATGATGATGTACACTGAACACCCAGACCCCAGCCGAGAATCGAACACGGGCCCCCTGCGTGGCAGGCGGTAATGTTACCGCAACGCTATGGAGGCGGACATCCGCATAGAAAAATTTAGGAATGACAGTGCTGGGAAACCTCTACGTCATTTGATTTTCAAGCAGCTCAGCAAAACTGAACGTACTCAGACATTTCTCTCTTTAGGTATTCTGATTAACAGTAAACTGACACCCATTACTTTTTCTTCTTTTTTTTTTTTAATGAATCACTTACCTCACAAAAATCTTCGTTACTCAAGCTACTGCAATACAGTTATCGCCAATACTGCCAGATAAGTAAAAGATTCTAACTACTGGAGGTACTAACTACTGATAGGCATGGTTGGCAAATGAAAGATTTTGATAGAGAGCAAACAATGTATTTACCTTAATAGTGTTAAAAAGTCATTATATCCCCACATCCACCACTGCTGGCGGCTCACCTCCATTTGCACAACGCCACGCGCTGTTCACATCCAACTGCCCAACACTACAATAGCAAATATTCCAACAATGCCAAGAAGCCACAGATTGCACACAGCACAGTCAATGATTTTCATACAGAGCGCTACGTGGCGTTACCAACAAAAAAACCTAAACAGACTACTTACAAACCTAGTGATCCGTTTGACAGCATTTCCGAGCCTTTTGATGTTACTGCGCGTCGCAGTTTCCGCAAAGTGCTTTCATAGTGCTGTGCATTGATCGTGGTTCCACGCTAGAGGAACTCGACGAGTTGCAGACGAGCTAATGCACGAAAACGTCCGTCCCCACACTGCCAAATCGGACGTAGGAGACTCTTCGACGATTTGGTTGGTACTCATTGCAGCATCCTCCATACATCTCGGACCCTTCGCCGTGAGGTTTTCACATATTTGGCAACTGGAAGAAAGACATGCTTGCCATCAGTTTGATTCGGGTGAGAAAGTGGAAGAGTGGGTGCGGTTGTAGATTCGACATTGCCCGACCGCGTTCTACGAAACATGAGTGCATCGTCTTATCTCCCAATTAGACAAATCTCTTAATGGAAGCGGTGATAATTTTTTAGCGGCGAGTGTTCCGTTGCATTTGACTGCCCCTTGTAAGTAATAAATGAACATGTCGTCTGAAGCCATCAAGCATCTACCGATCAGGGGCTTCCGAAGAAAGCTATGAATTCGTGAGATGTCGCTACCAGAAAATAAAACTAGAGAGAGAAAAGAAAAGAATAAAACTGAACATTTGGCGTGTTCGCAGAATGATGTCTTTTCTATTTTAGGAATACGGAGCGCCGACTACAGCAAAAAAAACCAGAAGAAATACGACTCTTAGGTTTCTATTTCTACACTGTTCCCCTTAGTTTTGAAAAGCGTCAATACGTAAACAAAATATACAGATCCGTTCACCGCGGAAGAGATGTGAGCACCCCACAGCTTTTTACTAGCACGAGCGGGGGGGACGAGAACGGGAAGGCGGAAATGAAACTTTTCTCCTGCATCCCTTCCTCACCCCCTCACAGTCACTGCCATCCCCCGTTTCCCTGCCTGTATTTCCATTTCCCGAGGCCGTTTGAGATTTCAATCGGCAGGCAAGGCACCGACCGGCGACGCACCGCCGCTCGCCGCACCTGTGAACCGCAAGCACGCACGCCCAGTAGTATACCCCAGGTTCCCCCCGTCCCACGTCACCCGCCGAGACACGCACGCCCTGGCGGGCGGCGGGCAAAGTGGACGGCAGCCGGTGGCGGCGACGCCGGCGGGCAGCCCATACATCACGGCGGCGCACGGAGCAGAGAATTACCCGCACCTCATTAAGCCCGCTGGCTCCTAATACCCGACCCCTAGCGGAGCTGGCCACTGCGTAGCCGACCCTCGAGCAAGACGCGGTGCTGGGGCAATTCCCGTCGTAAACGCACGCGATCTACTGCCGTCTGGGATATCCCTAGTAGACGGTCTCCATCTAACCCCTTATTTGGAACACACAACAATATTGTAAAGGAAAAATGTTAAGTTACTTAAACTAGATGTACTGGGTGATCAAAAAGTCAGTACAATTTTGAAAACTTAATAAACCACGGAATAATGTAAATAGAGAGGTAAAAATTGACACACATTCTTGGAATAACGTGGGGTTTTATTAGAACCATAAAGAAGTTCACAAAATGTCCGACAGATGGCGCTGGATAGCAAAAGGTCAGTGACTGCGCATGACAATCGTGTATAAAAGGAGCTGTAATGAGAGAGAGAATTAGATGCGCCAGCTGTCGCAGCATGTTGACGTTCCCTGAAAAGGCGCTTTTAGTGAAGCTGTATTATCAGAATGGGGCATGTGCTAGTTCAGCGCTACGATCCTATCGCCATAGGAAGGGGATTCTAACGGGTAAAGGTCCGCTGACAAATGCAGCTGTGGCGAGAATGATTTCGAAGTTCGAAGCCACGGGCAGTTTAGACGATAGACCCCGTAGTGGCCGACCGAGCACAAGGCGTAATGCTGCTGAGACAGTTCAGGAAGAAATGGAGACTGTGGCGGGTTCGTCTGTGCACGGGGAAGTCAGCGCTCGTTCAGTCGCACGTTGCACCGGCATTCCATACACTACTGTTTAGTTGGCACTTAGGCGTACCCTCCGATGCTATCCGTACGAAATCCATCGGCATCATGAACTGTTACCTGGCGATTTAGTGAAGCGGAAGGCATTTGCGGTGTGGGCGTTTCAAATCATGGCGGAAGATGATGTTCTTCAGAAAGTTTTCAGTGAAGCAACGTGCATCAAATCCTAGTCCCATGAGCGTCCTGATTTTTTCAGGGTCATCGTAGCTGAACACCAAAAATTAAGTATATGAGGTAATTTTCACGATAATAGATGAGTAAAACGTTGTCTTTGGGCATCCCTTCCAAAGGAGGTTATTAAATCGTTCGTTCGGTTTTTGTGTTCCACCATGTGTGCATTTCTTTAATAAAATGGGGAAACATAGTAAATAGGCGCACAGTCTTCTATATTGTACAGACGCACCTCTCACTTCAGAAAATAGAAATAAAAGAAAAAAATTGAAAGCAGGGCAGAGTTGGGTAGCAAACATGGTGTGGCAGAGCGCGGTGGCTGAAACAAGACGGCTTTTACATATTTGTAGCACGAATTGAATTCTGAAAATTGGAGGCATTCTTAACATGCTACAGAAATATCTGATGGCATTTCTTTTAAAATTTCGCATAATTTTACATACACTTCTCCTTAAAACCTTATTAAGCAACGTTGCCCTCAAGCAACATCAGATTCTCATACTGTTTTGTGCAACATGTTTAATGTTTCGTCTGTGGATGGGCAACTGTGCTGCAGGTAGTGTTTAAGCTCACATACAGAGCGATATTATGTTGTCATAGGTGAAAAGTTTCTGAATAGTATGCAGCCTTAGCAGACACCGTATGAGCATCAGTTACAAGTGTAGCAGTTTCTTTCCAATTTGTGATGCAATTTTTCTTATGCAAAGAAATCAGCATGTAAACGAAGATGTCTTGAAGAAGAGGTATTATGAAAACGTTTTAGGGGATTCTTACGCGGGACAAAGCAAATGAACTGATCTTTTCTGGGAAGAGGATGCCTGGCTTTGCCAGCAGCTGTGCCGAGCGGTTCTAGGCGCTTCAGTCTGTAACCGCGCGACTCCTACGGTCGCTGGTTCGAATCCTGCCTCTGGCATGGATGTGTGTGATGTCCTTAGGTTAGTTAGGTTTAAGTATTTCTAAATTCTAGGGGCTCATGACCTCAGATGCTAAGTCCCATAGTGCTCAGAGCCATTTGAAGACTGGACATCAAAGCCAGAAAAGGGAAACAGCAGCTCCTGAACCAGTGAATAATGAACGATACGGGAATTTTGGTCACTGGTCTGAGTGTGGGCTATCAGGGAAGGTTTAGCCCTTGTCATCAGAGGTATTCTACTGTGAAAAGTGGAACATATGGAATCTTTGTATGGTTTGTTCCAAAAAGAAAATGTTGTAAGATATTTCACGTGAAATTCCGCAAAATGCAAACATTTTTTGAGCCACAGGTACAACATTGTAGTATTTACATTGCAGTACCCACGTGACTTTTGTGGGCACATTTCATCCAATAAGAAAGAATAGCACCGTAAAATAGGAAGAAACCGCTATACCGGTAACTGACGCTCACAAGGTAACTGCTTAAGTTGCACACTATTCAGAATCTTTTCACCAGGGACGACAGAACATCGCTGTGTATGAGAGCTTAAAACGTTGCTTGCAAGCAGCTTTGGCCATCCTGACACGAAACTTTAGATGTGCTGCAGTAAACAGTGTGCGAATTTGTTGTTGCTTGAGGAAGGAGACTGTTCTTGGAAAACATGCCTGTCAAATTGTTCACGTCACTATATACCGGGTGATCAAAAAGTCAGTATAAATTTGAAAACCGAATAAATTTGATGCAGAATTTGTGCATACTGTAACATAAATGCATGTGGTACAAAATTGTAATGAGTGCACTACCACCACCATTATATAATTTTTTTAAATAGAAGTTGGTGTGTATTATGCGCATCAATGAGAAGTTTTTGCGACATTTTGAAGAGTTATATTAAAAAACTAGTTTCGCTAATAACTGAGAATAATCTCCCACGTTGTAAAAGGGATATGTAAAGTAGCATTTGATAAAATTTTCCCCATTGGATCGAATGTGTTCTAAAAGTATTAAGCAACGTCGTGGTCAAATTACTTGACAAAAAAAAATAAAAATTGCGTATTATAACTAATGATATAACGACGGTATGTACAAAATTTGGGTCAATAATATCTGAAACAGTGAAAGTTACATTAACTTATATACGCCTTTGTATTTTCTCATGCGTC
This sequence comes from Schistocerca serialis cubense, assembly GCF_023864345.2. Taxonomy (NCBI): domain Eukaryota; kingdom Metazoa; phylum Arthropoda; class Insecta; order Orthoptera; family Acrididae; genus Schistocerca; species Schistocerca serialis. Next base: position 101,158,881 of record NC_064642.1, on the reverse strand, counting down.
TCCCTGCAAGTCGACTCGTACAGATCAACGAGCACTGTACATGTGGAAAACGGTACGACTTTCCAGCTACGTATTATTTGTTTTCTCAGTTATTTGGTGTTTACTTTACTGACTGTCATTTCCTCAACACATAGAAAGTAAACCTAGGAGCTTCAGTGGGATATCTCTTGCTGTGTCGAAAAGATTTTTCTTTTTACACAAAGTGTTTTTGACATTTATTTGTTTATCTACTCATTATAATCTACTTTCTTGTCAACTTCAGTTGATCGGTAGGGAAAACTGTTCTACCATTGAACAGTTTCAACACTTTAGCTACAGTAGGATCTGTAACAGTATTGCACGATTATTTTCTTAATCCATTTTTATATGACCGCACTGACTTTTTGTGTGTGCAGTGTTTTTCTGAAATTACAAAAGTTACTGCGGGAAAATAAGGTTTTCCTTCCAAATGTGATTAAAGGATCCGAGGTACAACCAGTTCATATACATACGATTTAATATTCTATTTAAATTTAAAAGTGCTTCTTTCGACAATGTCTTGTCATTACGTATCAAATGCTGCATCTTTCACATTATTACATTACTATGTACCAGTAATCAGGAAGTGAAAACAAATATTATCAGAAGGAGATGCAATTTAAATCTGTTTTGAAATAGCATGTACTCACAACTGACAGAAATGTCCATATGTAAAATTATTCACACACTAAAGAAATCGATTCATTTGCAAACACCACATGTTACATGACTTCATTTTGTTCTTCCTTTACTTTCTTTTTCAGTGCTCCTTCTTGTGACGTGTTTTATGCGGCCTGTCAAGAATTTGTCTTCTGCGCTAAACTACTCATCTCAGACTACTATTGTATCTTAAGTTCTCAATTATTTGTTGTATGTGTTCAAAAATCTGTCTTCCCCAGCAGTTTTTACCCTCTACAGTTCCCTCCAATACCAAGGTGTTTATTACCTGATGCTTTAACACATCTCGTTGTATACTGTCCTTTCCTCTTGTCAGTGTTTTGCGTTAGTTCCTTTCTTCAGTGGTCGTGTGGAGAACCTCCTCATTCCTAACCTCATCAGATCACCTAATTTTCTGCAACACCATATCTAGAATGCTTTGAATATATTACGATCTGGTTTATCTACAGTCCATGATACAATACAATGCTTGCACTCCAAGCATACATCCTCAGAAATTTCTTCCTCAAATTAAGGCCTGTGTTTGCCACAAGTATACTCCTCTTGAGGAAGACTGACCTGTTTGCCTGTGGTAGTTTTCTTCTTGTGCTCTGCTTGCATCGTCTGTCATAGGTTACTTGGACTTCCTGATAGCAGAATTAAAAACGTCGTCTACTTTGTGACCACCAGTTTTGAAATTTCCTACTTTTCATACTTTCATCTTTCTTCTGCTTTCTCTCAATCCTTATTCTCTGCTAAGTTCATTGAACAAATCCTGTAAATTCTTTAGCTACACTAAGGATACCAATGTAATCAACGATTCTTATCCTTCAAATCCTTCCACCTTGAATTTTAGTCCCGTTTTCGAAAACCAGATGTTATTTACATAATTGATTTTTCGATGTGTAAGTTGGCAAGTAGGGATGAGAGGCTGATAACCTTCTTACCCTCTTTGCAATCGAAATACTTCGTTGATGGTTCCGAGCTTATTGTTCCGCTTGGATCTTGTACATATGGTGTATTACTCGTATTTCCCTAGAATTTACTCGTATTTCTCTCATTATTTCGAACGATTCGCACTTACTTTTCTTCTGTCTTGCTTGCACTATCAAGTGCAACGTGACATATCCTGCAAAGTGAGAACTCCCTGTTTCCTAAAGCCAAAATGTTTATCTATCAGTGCCTCAACTTTCTCTTCTATTCTTCTGAGTATTACTCTTGACAGTAAATTGGGTGCATCACTTGCTGAGATGATTGTGCAATAATTATAGCACATATTTGCTCTTGCTACTTTCGTAACAGAATGGATGAGACGTTCTCGAAAGTTTCGTGGTATGTCTCACAGATCCTACACTCAAAATTAAATAGTCATTCGGTTGCCACTTTCCCCAACGATTTTAGAATATCTGATGGAATTTTTTCTAACCCTTCTGCATTATTTCATCTCAACTCTTTTAAAGCTCTTTTTATTATGACTCTAATAATGGGTCCCATATGTCTTCCAGCAGAGTATCAAGTAAGTAGAAAGACGAAGGCTCGTAGAAGTCCTTAGGTAACAGAAGAAATACAGAATTTAATTGATGAAATGAGACAAAATAAAAATGCAGTAAATCAAGCAGGCAAAAAGGAATACATACGTCTCAAAAATGAGATCGACGGAAAGTGCAAAATGGCTAAGCAGGGATGGCTAGGGGACAAATATAAGTATGTAGAGGCTTAACTCACTAGGGGTAAGATAGATACTGCCTACAGGAAAATTAAAGAGACATTTGGAGAAAAGAAAACCACTTGTAAGAATATCAAGAGCTCAGATGGAAACCCAGTTCTAAGCCAAGAAAGGAAAGCATAAATGTGGAAGGAGTATATAGTTGGTCTATACAAAGGCGACACACTTCAGAACAATATAACGGAAATGGAAGAGGGTGTAGATGAAGATGAAATGGGAGACACTATACTGCGTGAAAAGTTTGACAGAGCTCTGAAAGACCTGAGTCGAAACAAGGCCCCGGGAGGAGACAACATTCCATTAGAACTACTGATAGCCTTGGGAGAGCCAGTCCTGACAAAACTCTACCATATGGTGAGCAAGATGTGTGAGACAGGCGAAATACCCTGGGACCTCAAGAAATATATAATAATTCCAATCCCAAAGAAAGCAGGTGTTGACAGATGTGAGAACTACCGAACTATCAGTTTAATAAGTCACAGCTGCAAAATAATAACCCGAATTCTTTACAGACGAATGGAAAAACATGTAGAAGCCGACCTCGGGCAGATCAGTTTGGATTCCGTAGAAATACTGCAACACGTGAGGCAATACTGACCTTACGACCTATCTTAGAAGAACGTTTAAGGAAAGGCAAACCTACGTTCCTGGCATTTGTAGATGTAGAGAAAGCTTTTGACAATGTTGATTGGAACACTCTCTTCCAAATTCTGAAGGTGGCAGGGGTAAAACACAGGGAGCGAAATGCTATTTACAATTTGTACGGAAACCAGATGGCAGCTATAAGAGTCGAGGGGCATGAAAGGGAAGCAGTGGTTGGGAAGGGAGTGAGACAGAGTTGTAGCCTCTCCCCGATGTTATTCAATCAGTTTCTTGAGTAAGCACTAAAGGAAACAAAAGAAAAATTCGGAGTAGGTATTAAAATCCATGGAGAAGAAATAAAAACTTTGAGGTTCCCGGATGATATTGTAATTCTGTCAGAGACAACAAAGGACTTGGAAGAGCAGTTGAACGGAATGGACAGTGTATTGAAAGGAGGATATAAGATGAACATCAACAAAAGCAAAACGAGGATAATGGAATGTAGTCGAATTAAGTCGGATGATGCTGAGGGAATTAGATTAGGAAATGAGACACTTAAAATTGTAAAAGAGTTTGCTATCTGTGGAGAAAAATAACTGATGATGGTCGAAGTAAAGAGGATATAAAATGTAGACTGGGAATGGCAAGCAAAGTGTTTCTGAAGAAGAGAAATTTAACATTGAGTATCGATTTAATTGTCAGGAAGTCATTTCTGAAAGTATTTGTATGGAGTGTAGCCGTGTATGGAAGTGAAATGTGGATGATAAATGGTCTGTACAAGAAGAGAATAGAAGCTTTCGAAATGTGGTGCTACAGAAGAATGCTGAAGTTTAGATGGGTAGATCATATAACTAATGAGGAGGTATTTAATAGAACTGGGGAGAAGAGGAATTTGTGACACTACTTGACAAGAAGAAGGGAGAGGTTGGTAGGACTGTTCTGAGGCATCAAGGGATCACAAATTTAGCATTGGAGGGCAGCGTGGAGGGTAAAATCGTTAAGGGACACCAAGAGATGAATACACTAAGCAGATTCAGAAGGATGTAGGTTGCTGTAAGTACTGGGAGATCAATAAGCTTGCACAGGATAAAGTAGCATGGAGAGCTGCTTCATACCAGTCTCAGGACTGAAGACCACAACAACAACAACATGTCTTTCATATCGACTCCAATTTTGTCTTCTATCAGGTCATCATACAATTGCTCCGCCTTATACATTCCTTCAATGTATTCTTTCCATTCAACCGCTTTGTGCTGCGATAACACTGTGCACGCTCAAGTTGGATGAAAGGATGATTTGGGAGAGAGGACCAAATAGCGAGGTCATCGGTCGCATCAGATTAGGAAAGATTGTGGAAGACAGTCGGCCGTTCGCTTTCAAAGGAACCATCCCGGAATTTGTCTGAAGCGATTTAGGGAAATCACGGAAAGCCTAAGTGAGGATGGCCGAATGCGGGTTGAACTGTCGTCCTTCCGAATGCGGGTCCAGTATGCTAACCACTGCGCCACATCGCTCGGTAGCTCAAGTTGAAAATTAAACGAAATAAACAATTAATTATAGCAATGAAGCAAAGTAAATAGCTCTAAAACGTGTTAACTGAAGCAGTATTTTATTACTCTAAGAATGGTGATAAGAGCACAACGACCGGTGTATATAAAGAGTTGTCTCCTTAGAGTCGTAAAGCATTGTTTCTCATGTGTTTCAACAGATATTTGAAGCTTCTTTTTGCATTGTGTATCTGCAGTCGGACCAAACAACTGTGTTTCACACGAAGGAAATCGTTGGTTCCTTTCTCGTTATAAGCAAAATGGTTTTTGAAGCAGAATTTTACGTTCCCATTCGATAGAGCAGTCGCAATTCGTTTAGTACAGTATTAGTTTTATCGATATGTATTAATAGGTGTCGTAAAATGGAAGGATAGCTATTATTCCAGCAGCAACAGCACCGCCCTGACCCGTGCTGACTGCTGCAGCCAAGTATAGAGTGTTACTGTGTCGCTGCTTAGTTGCTGGTTTTTCTTCGTGTTTTGTTGCCCCTGTCAAAAAGTAGAACAATTTGGTAGCGCTCAATCGAATGGGCAAGCAAACCCTGATTTAAAAATCATTTTGTTTGTAATGGGAAATGAACGGACGTCTTCCTTTGACAACAGGCGTCGCTTGAAACACGTAACTGTTTGGGCTGGCTGCAGCTATACAGTGCAAAAAGGAAATTGCAAAGACCAGCCGAAGCACCAGAGAAAATGCGCCAGACGACACTTAGGAGAGATGTTGTATAGTGGAGATATTTGAGATGTAATGTAGTGAGCCTACCAGAATGTACTCAGTGGGGGCCGAAGCGCATGGAGGCCACATAGCGAATTCATTGACAGATTTGGCCGACGGCACTGAAATATTGCCAGTTAGCACGTGAGCCTAAGCCAGCTGCGTCTGAAAAGTGGAGACCTAGACAAAGAAATTCTGCAAAAGAATCCGTAGTTAAAGTTGCGTCCAACGTATGGTATGAGTTAGGGTTTGTGCCATGTCCTTGGCTATCGTCTCCACCACGGCCACTATTTACACCTTGATCTGGCTTCGCCACCTCCCTCATAAGGTGAAGGTAATGTGTGACTGGTGCCTGCTGATTTGGCACACACGCCGCACAGCATTGCCTTGCGGGTTGCCGTCCAACCAGACGCCTTCAACTGACGTAGCTCATATTCATTGTGACACCTGCGCTGCAGTAACGAGGGCGCTATGATCACCAAGACGCAGCCGGTGGTATCTCAGATCCGTGAAGCCACGTGCCACCGACCACTTCCTGGTCTCCATACACCGTGTGGCCGTTATAGACGGTTCTCTGGCTGTATGACGTCGAGACTGAAAAAGACCTGCAATCCGACATCGACGAGTCTCCAATACTGCACATAGGACTTCTCCAATGAAACCATCGATTGAGATTTCCACCGATTCCGAATTGGTTTATCCTGTGGTTACAGACTGCGCACAACCTCTCACACCTTCTTGTAATTCAGGAAGATCTCTTTCGTTCCTTTTGTGGATAATCTCATTTTTATTGTTCGTGTTTTCTTGTTTCATTTCTTGTAAAAATTGCTGTCTGGGAACCTTCTTATTTTTTTATGCACCGTCCCACAACGGTACACTTCAGTTTTACGTTCTAAGTTCTCTCAGACGTACAATTTGTTGTTGTTGTTAGCCACACGATTGTGAGTTGTAATTTAAGACTTAATCTGCACAAGGGGATACTGGGAATATTTCACCACCTCCTCTGTGTTGATCATTACGTGCGCTCTTAATGTAGAGCCTCTTGCTTTTAATTTCACCGGAAGCTGCTTTGGCTTTTCTATATGCCTACTCCGTACTTCTGACAATCATTTCTTTTTCGATACCTTGCTATTCCCCTGCAGACATTTCGCCTTGGGTTCTCAACATACCCTATTTACTTCACTCCTGAGGGATTTATATTGCTGTATTCCTGTCTCCTTCTGAACTTTTTGTATTTCCTTCTTTCGTCGATCGGCTGAAGCATTTCATCTGTTACCCAAGTTTTTTCGTCGCTACCTTCCTTGTACCTATTTTTGTCTTTCCAACATCTGTGATTGCTCATTTTAGAGATGTCCACTCCTCTTCAGTTGACCTGCCTTCTGTCGTATTCATTATCGCAGCATCCATATCTTTAGCGAAATTCTAATGGTCTCATCATACGTAAGTACTTCAGCATCCTATTTTTTTTCCAACAGTGATTCTGCTGTGTGGGCCCCTCACACTTCAGTGTCCTTTTGCTTTACTGAATTGTAGTCTGAGTCCATATCTGATTTACAATCTCGTATCTCATTTCGAAATCTCTATCTGACTCTGATGTAATCCGACTGGAATATTTCCGTATCTCAATATCTTTTCGATGTATATCTCATCCTCATGTGATTTTTAGCAGAGTATTTACTGTTACTAACTGGAATTTATGCAGAACTAGGTCTTTCCCCTGTCTCTTTCCTTTGTACCAACCCATATTCTCCAGTATGATTTTCTTCTGTTCCTTCTTCTGCAACCCTCATTCAAATTATACGCGATCATCAGATTTTCGTCACCCTATACATAGTGAATCAGCCTTTCAATAACTTCAAATGCTATCTCTACTTCGTCATCTTCTGCTTGCGAAATCGGCGTGTACACCTGAAATGTTGTTGTCTTGTTGCTTTACTGTCCAATGTGATGAGAAAACTATGTAACTGAACTATCTACAGAAGCTCACTCTCACTCCCCTATCTTCCTATTCATAAAGAATCCGTCTCCCTTCTACCATTTCATGGCGGAAGACCTGTATTGGTAGATACAACATTGTGCCCCACCGACTAAGTATGGTTTAATCGCCCTCACGCTACTCAATTCGTTTTAAATGTGTACGGAATTATACTCACCATTAAATTGTGTAACTTAAAAGTCAACATTAATTTTCAAATAGGTTTAATACATTATAAAGCGCTTGAATGTGTGGCACTAACTACATTTACAAATGCTTCACAAAAGACAACCTTACGTGTCACGACAACATAAAAAGAGGTAACTGCGGCGAACATGTTATGGTCTCCAGTGCGAGTTATTTGACTTGATTCTAAAATCAGTCACTAGACTGAATAACCGAAGAAGGAGCACCATGTCTTGCCAGGGACATTATCCTGAAGGTGCAGTGCGGATTAAAGATAAGAAATTAATCGCCGTCAGCATTAACTCAGTGCTACATAACCAAAAGAGGGTAAGTCGACGATCTTGAAATTGAATGTGTCTCATATGAAAGAGACTTCTGTAGTCTACTTTTGCTTTAACCACTTGCAAACAGGAATCATACAGGAGGAACTTTATTTAGGGTAGATACATTATGAATACAGAAGTAAATTAATAAATAACTATAACAAAGGAAAATGTGGAGGTTGTGTAACGTCCCTTCAAAATAATGTAAATGAAAATGAGCCAAGTGTAACCTCCCTGCAAAACATAATATTTGAAAAATGTGAGGCAAGCGCGTAGCCTCGCCACAAAAATAATAATAATTAAATGAATTTTTCTAATATTGTAACCTCTGAACAAAATTGGCTCCCATTTATAGTCTGTGTGCAGAAATGCATTCACATTTAATGTTACCACAAAATTCCTTTCTCATTTAATGTCAAGTTCAAAATAGAAAAATTCCGAAACATCAAAATAATAAGAAAGTTTAGTAACCTGATAAATTTTATGAGGACAGCAGCGCTGACCTTCGGCCCTGTATTCTGAATAAAAAAAAAATCTTACCTCAATAAAACTGCAATTATATCTGCTCTTAATTAGTCATTTTTCGACACAGCTTCGTTCAATGCTGGCGTATATTTTTTTTTATTCTTAAAAGCAATGATAAGGCATTGGAAAAATTCTTTAAATTGAAATGAATGCTTTTCTTTAAAAAAGTTACTTTATATTATAAAAATTATTATTGGGGCATTTCTTTGAACAAATTAAATTACAATTAACATACATTATTAAATACGCGCAAGGCTGCTTCTTTACCTTCTACAACAATACTCATCCTCCAGAGTCCTGACCAGAGTTGCGAGCAGAGCAAACAGCCGACTCCCGCCGACTCACGCAGACTACTAAAGCCGACCGACGACTACTCGACTATTACCGACCCGCTACGGTCCAATCGCGCGGTTAAGCACAGACTAGCGACAAGCAACAACTAACGGTAAACAACTCTCTGGTCAGAGATTCCGTCATGCCTCGCCCATCGCCGGCAAAGCATACGTCTTACACAACCCTCCACTGGGGGGGGCAAAAATTTGGCAGCGATGGTGAGTCAATTGGACTTGCCATGAGCAACAAATTTTTCTCAATTAGCTAACTTTACAATCACAGAATATGTACATATATATAGGTGCAGAACATGAAATAAAAAATAGTGCACATGCACTGACTACAGAACATATCAGGTAATGACAAAAAGTATACACAATGAGTACAAAACATATTAATAAATGGCAAAAGTGCACACGCACTGTAGTTCAGAATATATCTGTGAATCACAAAATGTATACGTAATGAGTACAAATGGCATAAAGTGCACACGCACTGTAAAACTCTCTAACATTTTTACAACAAACAAACATAATAAGTACAAATGACAAAAGTGCACACGCACTGTAGTTCAGAACATATCAGCAAATCACAAAATGTATATGCAATGAATACAAATCATGTTAACAAAATGATGAAAGTGCACACGCACTGTATATAAACATAATGAGTACAAATCATATTGACAAATGACAAAAGTGCACACGCACTGTATATGTCTTTATCATTTTACAAGAATTTAAACGCATTGTATAAGTGTTTACCATTTTACAAGAACTAAGAAAGGAATGGGAAGGATTGCGTCATGGTTGAAGCACTTTAGGTTGCACGCAGCTGCACTGAAAGTCCATATCTTTCTATAGAAGCACAACACCAAGTGAGACAATCTGTAGTTCTTTTCCTTGAAGTATTAATCATTGTAGCCAAGACACTGAAATCTCGTGATAATATTCCATGTTATCATTTCGATAGTACATTAGGTACACCAAACAGTGGGACCACAATAACATCTCCATCGGTCAAGGTGGTGGACAGCATGTCGTGTCAACAACATGTTCTTGTAAAGTACACCAACGTAGAATTAGTGCAAAAACCTAATATAGAGCTCCATGATCATGAGGATAGACAGGACAAATGGATATTGCAGTAATTTCTGGTAATCAGGTCAGAAGGTGAAGGTCATTAAGTCACATAGTAGTCTTCATTGAGAATTACACTATTGTAACAACTGATTTGAGTAATTGGTGGCACTTATCGCCCAGTTACTGAACATTTCTGTACCATGTATGTAGTATTACAGAATAATGTTCATAAATTATCTGAATATAGTAATTATTGGCACTCATTGGCCAGATACAAAGCATTGTTTTATGCATTATTCAGAAGTCATCATTCAAACTGAGTTAATTATTGGCATAGCATTTATACATAATTAATCTAATTATAGTAATCATTGGCATCATAGGTCATCTTATTACAGTAATCAGTGGCATTCGCTGGCCAGTTACAAAGCATTTTTTTATGCCTTATTCAGAAGTGATCATTCAAAATGAGTTAGTTATTGGCATAGCATTTGTACACAATTAATCTAATTATAGTAATCATTGGCATCATAGGTCATCTTATTACAGTGATCAGTGGCATTCATTGGCCAGCTACAAAGCATTTTTTTAATGCATTATTCAGAAGTGATCATTCAAAATGAGTTAATTATTGGCATAGCGTTTATACATAATTAATCTAAAGTATACATAATTAATCTAATTATAGTAGTCATTGGCATCATAGGTCATCTTATTACAGTAATCAGTGGCATTCATTGGCCAGCTACAAAGCATTTTTTTTGTGCTAGCAATGCATTGCGTTGGGATCTATAATTAAATACTGGGGGATAACAATATTTGCTTTTGAGTTATTGCTGCAAATGAAGATGTGTAACGTCATTCGTCATGAGTCAGCTGTAGCAAGGTTATGAAACAAGTAGAGTATATGTGATCACGTTCATAAATGACATAGGTTTAATGAACAACTGCTTATAGCACATTAATTTCATGAATAATTTCTCCTGCAAAATACACAAAATGGATTATTAAAGTGAAAGAAGAAACGCATATTATGCTGAAAAGTAGTGAACTTCGAATTAACAGGTACTGAAATGTGTATAAAAAATATATACATGCTCTAGCTGTCCTTTCCAAAACCTTCAGTCATCATACCATGCGATATAAGGCATACTGTCAAAACGAACTGCAACAAATACTTAAATAACTACATAGCATAAATACATAAACTTCAACATTATCCTCATCTGCAAAGAAAAACTTCATTATCCATATCATCATAACACCATTATTATCATCACCTGTAAAGAAAAAACTTCATTATCCATATTAGCATATTCTTCATCATTATTCATCACCATTCATTATCATCTGCAAAAAAGTCACTTCATTATTCATTATACAACTATTCATAGTATAGAGTTCCTTATTTCTAGCATATTTCATCACTAAAACTAAGATGTGTAGTTCTGTCTGACAGCCTGCATCAATCGCCTCGTATTCTGAAAGAAAAAATTAGTTAAAACTGCTATCATGCGATGTGTATAGTATATTCTTGTAAATGCTTGTTAATTCAGATCCATTTACTCTTAATGACGAGCTATTGCATCTTCTTTCGTTCATTCCGAAGGTGAAATTCCCATTTCATGGTAGTCCACTGTGGTTTGTTTCATTTATTTCTTTCATACGTTATTGCTTTCTGAAAATGATGACCAATGATTAATGTCTTGCATTTAAATCATACACCCATTAAATAAAAGCTGGTTTCTAGTGATATAATTGAGCATACAGCATAGCATGACAGAAAACGTAATATGTCAAAAACATAGACAGTGTTCAGATGCAAAAAATGTACACAGAGTATCACAATGTAGCAGCAAAAAAAAAAAAATGTAAAAATAGTCACGATGTTGAGATATCATAAGGCAAAATGTCAAAGTCAACTGGTGATTGTTATATCTTAAATATTTCATAGTGCATACAAACAAAACGGGAAAACAATCATACATACATGAAGAATGGAAAATGTGCACAGTCTGATGTGTAACGACAAGAAAAGCGACCTGCTGACCTTACCTTTCCGGGCACTTGCCAAGAAAAATATGATAATCATCAGTAAGTAATCACATAAATATAAGTGCGTAAGTGGTCATAAAATGTGTAAGTTCATCCGGAAAAATGTGCACGGTATGATGTGTAACGACAAGAAAAGCGACCTGCTAACCTTACCTTGCCGGGCACTTGCCAAGAAAAAATACGATAATCATCAGTAAGTAGTCACATAAATATAATTGCGTAAGTGGTCATAAAATGTGTAAGTTCATCTGGAAAAATATGCACTGTCTGATGTGTAACGACAAGAAAAGCGACCTACTAACGTTACCTTTCCGGGCACTTGCCAAGAAAAAATACGATAATCATCAGTAAGTGTTCATGTGAATATAATTGCATAAGTGGTCATAAAAAAATTAGGAAATAGCATTACAGTGTGATAAATCATAAAGTATGTTCATTCAATAAACGATTTGATGTTGGAAATATGGTGATTCCCTTTGGTTTTTCTGGTTCTCAAAGTTTCGACGTGTACTAAATTGGGGTGAGGAATGCTGCGAATTCTATATGGACCGTCGTATGGAAGCTCAAATGTACTGCATCTACTCTTTCCTCTGTTGGATAAATAGTGTGTACGTTCTAATATCTTCTGTCCAATGTGAAAGTCAAGGCGTGTACAAACCTGTTTTTGCTGTCTTCTCCGGCGCTCTGCGGCACGTTTGATGTTGTTCAGCGCAATGTCGATTATTTCATGGTGTCGTAGTCGACGAGATGTAGGAAAGGTTACTAATTCTTAATTTTTTTAGGTGGTTCAACATTTTCCATTATAACAGACGGAGATAGCACATAGTACATTCATTTGGTATGGAATTAATTACATCCTGCAATGGTAGTATGTGTGTGTCCCAATCAATATGTCTTTTATGGCACTATATTCTACATAGATTACCAATATCTTTCATTAATCGTTCAGAAGTGTTCGAAGAAGCATGGTACCTGGATATATAGATCGGAGAAATATTTCTAGCTCGTAACATATGTGTCCATATAGCAGATCGAAACTGTGGTCCATTGTCGGAAATTACTTTCAATACATGCCCTACATGAAATAGAAAATGTTTTACACATGCTTTCGAAACAGTTTTAGCAGTAACGGAGTGAAGGTAACAAATTTTGAAGTGAGTTTAACAGCGACAAAGATGTAGAAAAAACCTCTATTAGTTCTGGGAATCGGACCAAAATTGTCTACAGCGGCCATGTGTCTCAATTTAACAGGTACAATGGGATGTAACGGAGGAATATGTGAAGTCGTATCTGACTTAGTTTTCTGGCAGATTTTACATGACGCTAAAACTCGTCGATTACATTTCTCGATGTTGGTAAAATAACAGTTCTGTCTCAGTATAAGAAAACATTTTCTGGCTCCGTAATGTGCGTAACTTAAATGAGTATACCAGATTAATTTGTTAACAACTTCGTCAGGAATGCATAATAAGCAATTGTTGCTGTCAGGATGAGAGCGACGAAACAGAATGTCATTGCGTACAGTGTAATGGTTTCTAATGGCAACATTATTCCTCTCTTGCCAAAGGCGTTTAATTTCTTTCCATACGTTGTCTTTACTCTGCTCTTGTGCTTATGTCTTGTAATGATGACGAAATGAAATTTTCAAATGCAACTTGTTGAATGTACATGACGCTGAAATTTGCTTTGCAGACGTTGGTTGCGATGTCGTGCTGATTTTTGTTAAGAGAACGGGATAGTGCTACAATATTTTGTGTATCGGGAATGTGAACAATTGTAAAATTAAATTCCTGTAAATAAAGTTTCCGTCTACTTAATTTGTCGTGTGTAAATTTAGCGGAAAGTAAAAATTGTATCGCTTTATGATCTGTGTAAACGGTAGTGTGTCTTCCATAAAGAAAATGCCTAAATCTGGCGAAAGCCCATACAACACATAATGTTTCAAGTTCTGTAACAGAATAATTTCGTTCAGCAGGTGACAGAATGCGACTTGCAAAAGCGATGTTTTTAGTTACCGTACAACCATCTTCTTCAATTTCCTGAAAAATATGTACGCCTAAAGCGGTGTTAGAACTGTCGGTGGCAATAGAAAAATTTCTGGTAAGATCTGGGTGCGATAAAAGTGGTGCATTCAACAAGGCTTCTTTCAGGTTCACAAATTCAGAATGTGCCTGCCTATCCCAGAACCAAATAGTGTTTTTACCTGTCAATTGACATAATCTAGGGGTGTCTAAAGCAGTGTAATGAATAAATTTACGAAAAAAATTAATTAAACCCAAAAAACTGCGTAGTTGTTTCTTCGTCGTAGGAACAGTAATGTCACGTAGAGCTTGAAGTTTTTCCGGGTTAGGCGTAATGCCCTCTGCTGAAATTTCATGTCCAAGAAATTTTATAGAAGTCTTACCAAAGTGCGATTTATTCAGATTAACTGTGAGTTCTTGTGCACGAAAAGTTTGCAACAGCCGTTCAAGAATCAGATTGTGTTCAGACCAGTTAGCTTCTGCAATAAGAATGTCGTCTACGTACGTTGTGATTCTGTCTTTAAGTTCTGTCGGAAGTATTGTATTCAAACCGCGAATAAAAGCTGCTGAAGAAATTGTTAAACCTAACGGTAATTTACAAAATTGATAACAGTCACCAAAACAGAGAAATGCTGTGTACTTTCTGCAGTTCGGATGGAGCTGAATTTGCCAAAATCCCGATTTCAAATCTAATGTGGAATAAATTGCAGTACCATGAAATTTTTGTAGAAGTTCTTCTAGTGTCTGTGGGCGATCTGTTTCATTAATAATAGTGTCATTGATGTGACGCGAATCAAGTACGAGGCGAAGTGAACCATCCTTTTTCTTAACAATATGGAGCGGGTTTATGTACGGACTAGCTAACGGTTCAATAATTCCTTGATCAAGCATAGCATGCAATTCTTTCTTAACTTGTTCTCTGTGAATATACGGAATGGGATAATGCTTGGCTTTAAATGTGTCGTGCTGTTTAACTTGAAATTCATACATTAAACCGGACATAGTACCAGGAACGTTGTCAAAAACTGGAGCTTGCTGTAAAAGAATTTTGTGTAGTTGCGTGCGTTCGTCGTCTGTATTTGCACAGCTTTGTTTAACTTTATCAGAAATTATCTGTATAACGTCATAGTCAGCTTCGCCTGGAGTATTATAGTTGTGTACGTACGTTTCTGTGAACATTGTGGAATTACAGTCTATGTTACGTGATGCGAAAATGACCACTGTCCGATTAATTGTTTGTTCTTCTGCAAATAAAGAGTGCTGAAATTCTAAGGCCAGTTGTACATTTTCATCCTTCAACATTAAATAGGAATTTTGAAAATCAATAATGGCATCGTGTTGTACCAGAAAATTCGTACCTAAAATAATTTCTGTCGTCAATAACGGAATAATCCAAAAATTTGAGTGAAATGTATGACCTGCAATACAAAATGATAAATGTGTCTGTAATTTTACATCTACTCCTTTACTCGATACTGCTCCTTTTACTTTCGTTTTGCCTAATGGTAACGTAGGATAGGTATTCTCTTTGTTACACTCGTTGAAAGTTTCTTCATTTATAACTGACATAGGTGATCCAGAATCGATTACCGCTGAAAATTTCGATGATGCAATTTTAACTTCGATGACAAGGTGTTAAATAGTTTTTTGAACAACTGGTCTTTCCTGCAAAAGAGTGTCTCGGATATCGTCCAAAGTAATAACATTTTCGTGAACAAGATTCTGTGTATCTGAAGTATTGCTTACGTTGCTGGAAGATGCAACCTGTACTGTATCTAGTCAAATTCTATCTAAATGGTTCAAATGGCTCTGAGCACTATGGGACTCAACTGCTGAGGTCATTAGTCCCCTAGAACTTAGAACTAGTTAAACCTAACTAACCTAAGGACATCACAAACATCCATGCCCGAGGCAGGATTCGAACCTGCGACCGTAGCGGTCCTGCGGTTCCAGAATGCAGCGCCGTTAACCGCACGGCCACTTCGGTCGGCCCAAATTCTATCTGACGTGTTATTATTTTCAGGAGGATGCTGTGGCATTTCGACTATTTGAACTGTTCTGTTATTTCTTCCAGACGTATTACGCTCTGGATGATATCTACTGTCTGGTTCATTCATGATAATATGTTGTTGCTGATCATCTTGCTGCTGATAAGATCGAATGTTATTAAACGTACACTGATAATTGTGCTCATTATTTTTACGTCTGTCATGATAGTCATTTCTATTCGGTGCATTGCGATACGAATTGAAATAGTGTGTTTTCTGTACATACTGATTTCCTTGTTGTTGTGTGTTACTATTTGTTGGAGCTGACGCTATACGCGTACGCGGCGAAACATTAAAGCTTGGTTGACCTTGTGCATTACATTGTTGGTTACGCATGCTAACAGGTTGGTTTTGTTGCTGTTGTTGGGAAAAACCTCTCTTGTTACCAAAATTTAGTTCCTGTTGCTGATAACTTTGACAATACTGATAATTAAAATTTTGCCTGTTATTAAAATTCTGGTGGTTGTCGTTCCTGAAGCGTCTATTACCTTTGCTATTGAAATTGCGTGGCTGATCGTAACTGCTATATGCTTGTTGACCTTGGTTATTATATGAAACATTTTTGTTTATAAAGGATTAACCCGATTGCTGCACTTCCAAAAGCTGTAACAGATCTCTAAATGCCGAAATATTTTCTTTCTGCTGACCCGTTAAAAGTGACACTCTTAATGATCGTGGTAATTTAGAAATAATTGAATAAGTGCAGATTCACTATATGGTTCACTTAAGTACTGGTTTTGTTGGACCATGTGTTCAAAAAATTGCGTGACAGTGGAAAAATTTGAGTTCTCATAATTTGGCAAACTAATTAATTGATCCTTGATTCCGCACTGTGTCGTCTTCGACCAATACGCTGACAGAAAAGCATTCTGAAATTCTTCTACCGAGTAGCATTGTCTCGCGATCGGTCTCATACCAGTTGCCAGTTCGCCTTCCAAAAAACTGAAAATAAATTCAAGTTTGTGCGTTACAGGCCAAGTCAGTGGAAAAGCAAAGCTAAATTGTTGTATCCAATCCAAGGGGTGAATCTGTGTTCTGTCATTTTTAAATACTTTGAAATTTCTCACTGATAGAAAATGTTTGTAATCAAAATTATTGTCTCTGTATGTCTGAACAGGTTCACGATTGTATGAGAATCTATTTGTCTGTGACTGTTCGGAATCTAACTCACGTACTCTCTGTAAATTACCTAAATTATACTGGCTGTGTGAGTCTGACAAATGTTCGCCAAGTGGCGTCTGCTGTGATGTATTAAACGCTGAAACATTTTTCATCTCTGTTACCTCTTGCTGTAAAGTTAACAATTTTCTACGTAATGTACTATTAGACGAATCTATCTCACTGATCGTCAGCTGTAAATTTTGGAATTCAGGTGTTTGATTAAACGAAATCGGTGAAGTATCGCCTGATTTGCTGTCATTATTACTTTCAATAACGTCAATACGACTGGCCAATTCATCATATTTTTCAGTCAGTATTTTTACCTGATCATCGTTTTTAGTGTCAGAAGCATTAATTTGTTTTTGTATTTTACGTGTGGTTTCGTTCAATTTTTTAACGTCAGCTTTGATGACATCGGAATCCTGTGTTAGTTCTAATTGTTCGAGTCTGTCGGTCACTGCCTGAAAGTCTACTGTGTGTGTATCTGTTTCTGATTTAAGATCGGTAATTTCATCACGCAATTCGGTGTTCAACTGTTTGTTAGTGTTAATTTCGTCTGATCAGTAGCAATATTGCTGTCTACGTATATTTTTGCTTTCGTAAACAATTTACGTTTATCTTCCTGTCTCTGTGCGGTAATTGTTTCCATAACCTGACGCTTTCCCTTAATCTGTTCCTGTATAAATTTACGGTAACGCGCTTCACTGTTTTGTAGGTGATGATTAAAACGTTCGTCAATTTGACTGTTCTGTTGGTCGAATTTCGCGTCTATCTTTGCATCCATTGTGCGCGAAAGTTCTGCTGTCATTAATTTAAACTCGTCGTGTAACTGTGTTGCTTTTTCAGAGCATTGTTTACCGACTGCACTAATTTCGTATCTAAGTGATTCTCTTGCAGCTGTTTGCATATCCCTTAATTCTTGCGCAACAGATCTAATTTCTTCACTACTCCTCCTAGCACAAGCCTCAATTTCCTCACGTAATTGTTCTTTAGTATCATGACATTGCGCGGCAACGGCTGTAATCTGTTCACTAAGCTGTCTGGAATTGTTGTCTAATTTTTCATTAATGTTGTCTTTCATTCTGTTGTCTGGAATTTTCATTCTGTTGTAGCAATATTGCCACAATTTGATCCAAGCCAATATTACCTATTCTATTCTCTGTGCTGTTTGATGGCGTACATGCAATTGTCACTTTTTGTGTATCCATTTGGATATTATGTGATTCTTGAAAAGGTCTGCCAATCGGATGTGCACTGTTAATCTCTACCTCGGAATCAAATAAATCTGTCCTACTTTGAGTATACTGTTCATTTTCGTTAGAAAAATTTGTCTGTTCATTACGTAAATTTTGCAAATCGAGTGTGTTAAACTGGACAGCGTTCATAGTAACAGAACGTCCCGCGTCATCAATTGTCGTTAAATTAACAGCGGACACAATTGAATTCGTCTGTTCATAACTAGGATCAGAATCGTTATTAATAATCCGCTCACTCTGATTGTCTGTAAATAGGGGACTGTCATTAAGACACTGAGTGTCGCAACTGCTATCGGTCAAATTATTAGAATCGGCTATTTCACTCATTACACATCGCGATGTACTGTTAACAGTTTTTCGCGGCATTTTTCACAAATCAAAATTATTCACAAATGAAACAAAGACAATACAAAATGCAACAAACACAAATACAACAAAGGGCAACAAATTGCCGATGATCTGTGAAAGAAAGAGTGACAAATTATTAAATGCGTTGCGCCAGATGCAAATTACGTTTAACTAAATAAGAGCAGATATATGACTACTTATCAGAAGATTCACAAAGAAATACGATCCTGGCCGGATGTCGCCAAGTGTAATCTCCCCACAAAATAATGTAAATGAAAATGAGCCATGTGTCACCTCCCTGCAAAATGTAATAATTGAAAAATGTGAGCCAAGCGTAGCCTCGCCACAAAAATTATAATAATTAAATGAATTTTCCTTATATTGTAACCTCTGAACAAAATTGGCTCCCATTTATAGTCTGTGTGCAGAAATGCATTCACATTTAATGTCACCACAAAATCCTTTTCTCATTTAATGTCAAGTTCAAAATAGAAAAATTCCAAAACATCAAAATAATAAGAAAGTTTAGTAACCTGATAAATTTTATGAGGACAGCAGCGCTGACCTTTGGCCCTGTATTCTGAACAAAAAAAAAAAATTCTTACCTCAATAAAACTGCAATTATATCTGCTCTTAATTAGTCATTTTTCGACACAGCTTCGTGCAATGCTGGCGTATATTTTTTTTTTTTTGATTCTTGGAAGCAATGATAATGCATTGGAAAAATTCTTTAAATTGAAATGAATGCTTTTCTTTAAAAAATTTACTTTATATTATAAAAATTATTATTGGGGCATTTCTTTGAACAAATTAAATTACAATTAACATACGTTATTAAATATGCGCAAGGCTGCTTCTTCACCTTCTACAACAATACTCATCCTCCAGAGTCCTGACCAGAGTCGCGAGCAGAGCACACAGCCGACGCATGCCGACTCCCGCCGACTCACGCAGACTACTAAAGCCAACCGACGACTACTCGACTACTACCGACCCGCTACTGTCCACTCGCGCAGTTAAGCGCAGACTAGCGACAAGCAACAACTAACGATAAACTACTCTCTGGTCAGAGATTCTGTCATGCCTCGCCTATCGCTGGCAAAGCATACGTCTTACAGTTGTTACTCTGCAATTAGTGATTTAGTCCACAACAACACGATTGTCATTAAAAACGTGCTCATACAAATCCAACAGAAATTTATTCCATATGGTGGCCTCACACAAATATGCTGTACATAAAACAAGTGTAGACGAAAACTGTTTGAGTATACAGTGGAAGCTCAGCGTTCATAAGAAATGAGACTGACAAACCGAGGCCATGGAGCAGGTATCGTATCACTTAAATAGCGACAAACTCGACCACTGAGTACTAGTATCTAAACATTAATTCATTACGGCAGAAATGTTCACTAACCGATACACATATTACGAGTATACGCCCACTAATAATAAGAGTCGCTCATTATTTCTGTCTCGAACTTCTGCATCGAAAAAATTTCTAAGTTTCGAACTGAAGCCTATCAAAATGTTTCGAATAGCCCATTCAGCTCTCTGGCTGCACGACCATACCGAAACCAACATTACTAACAAAGCAGTGAAGACGAAAACCCTTGACGTTGCTCTGCCCACCTATTTAGATACTTCATCACGTTACCCACTTCCTAACTCAGGGCAGAAACTTTCAGCGTGACCATCTCTTTTGACGTTAATAAATTTTAACACATATACGTCTTAAATATATGTGTATGTGAGTGAGTGTGTGTGTGTGTGTGTGTGTGTGTTGTGTGTGTGTGTGTGTATGTGTGTGTGTGTGTTTAAAATACATTCTGATTTCGCGTTATTAGATTTCACACATAAGGAAGTCATTGATTTAATTAAAATATTACACACTAAAAGAAGATCTGCAAGAGCCTAGTCCAAAAGACAACTTCATTCATTATCGCCATCAGCACCACATCACACAAATAAACATCTAACAAATATTATTATACCATAATTCTTATTAAATAAGGCCACGATAATGAAGTAATCGGACGAATCTTTCATGATGGTAATAATCTTTAGTATACGTGAGGAGAAATATTTGCTTTGGCACAACTCTAAAAACATTCAGTACATTATTTATAGCAATTTCTGTATGTGTTTACAATATTATTCATATGGCCATTCTACAGCTGATATCAAGACCTATTCACGTCTGTCTGTTACTCGTATTTCGCATTCTTGTAACTTTTCTTATTAATTTTATAAAGTATATCATAAATAAATATTGATAACTATGATAATCATAATATTTGAGTGAAGATGTCCCATGAGCGCAAGTTCAACGCTGTCTTTAGGTTCCGGCTAGCATATCTGGAAACGGTTTAAGTGTTTTCAGTGAATGTGCCTATTTTCTTTGACATAGACAGTTCGCGGCCATATTATCATGATTTTACAGGCATGGAGAGACACTTTCTTCCTTTCCACAACGGGGTTTCCCATGTCGCAAGTCCACCGAATACAGCTCCCCACCTCTCCTCATACTTCGCCATAACAACAAGTGACGTACTGACCACCGTCCGATTACCCGATTACATACGTTTTTCAACCACTACAATGCAACTTTCCTGCCACTTTTTGCTCAAGCAACCCACTTTCGTGACCACTTTGCTTATTACACTCACCACTCGTAACGCCACAAAGGTACAACACCCTCATCTACACTGATCCGACAGAAAATTATGGGCCACCGACCTACTGTCGATATAAACCCGTTCATGAGATATCATCGTCACCAGGAAAGGCGTTATTGCTAATCAGAAGCACGTACAGTACATGTAGTGTCATTGAGGGTGCTGCCTGTGTGTAGAATGGTGAAGCCGCCCGATTTATCTGAGTTTGACCGAGGCGCCGATTGTGATGGCTTGGAGGCTCGGCAGGAGCATTTCTGAAGTTGCACGACTTGTCGAGTGCTCCAGGAGTGCTGTGGTGAAACCAAGCTGTAACCACATCCAGACGTCGTAGGGCTGTCACACCTCATTACAGATGTCAGATGTCGTAGGCTGGACAGACTGGTAAAACAGGACAGGCGGCGAAATTTGGTGGAACTAACATCAAACTTTAATGCTAGGAAGCCTAGAAGAGTGTCTGAATGCACAGTGCACAGAACACCCATAATTATGGGCCTCCGCAATTCAATGACCCGTTTATGTTCCAATGCTAACACCGCAACATCTGGTACTCCGACTGAAATGGGCTCGCGGCCATCAGCACTTGATGTCGGCGCAATGGCAGAGCACTGCATGTTCTGATGAATGTCAATACCTTTTTCATCATGCCTACTGGAGGCGACGAATCCGTCGTCTTCCAGAAGAACAGCTCTTCGACACATTTACTGCGGGACGGACACTAGTTGGTTTCGGCTCCATTATGCTCTGGGGAACATTCATGTGGGCATCCATGAGTCCAGTGGAACTCGGGAAAGGCACCATGATGGCCAAGGAGTACCGTACGCTGGTTACAGATTACGTACACTGCTCCATGACGATCTTGTTTCCACATAGCAGTGGCGTTTTTCAACAGCGTAATGCGCCCTTCACAAGGTCAGGAATGTGATGGAGTGGTTCAAGGAATACAGTATCGAGTTACAATTGATGTACTGGCCCCCAAACTCGCGAGATATGAACCCGATTGCACACGTCTGGGATGTTATTACATGTGGTGTCATAGCTCATTCCCTCCCTCCCCGGAATTTACAGGAATTAGGTGACTTGTTTGTGCAGATGTGATGCCAGCCCCTCCAGCGACCTATCGAGGCCTCATTTCTTCGAAGCCACGATGCTCCAACACTGTTATCTGTGTAAAGGTCGACATAAGTAGTGAACAAAGTACACTTTAGCGCATCTCGTTAGTGCGTGTTGCCTACATCAAGGGCAGGTATGCATTCAGGGGCAAACCTCTTGTTTTCCTTTGACCTGTTCCACCACAGACATACTGACTATTAGGTAGGTGGTCATAATGTTTTGGGTGATCAGTATGCATATTAAATTGCGTTTATATCAGTCTCCCTTTTATCTTCATCATTGAAGATGTAAATCTCTCTATTGACGTTGCCCTTTGTACTTCGGTAATCACTGCTGCTGCAGCTGCCTCACGGCAAGGTCACTGTAGCAACAGCAAGGTGAGATTTTCCCTCAAGAATTCTGTTTGGAGTTCGATGGAACAACTTCTATTTCTCTGAGTCCTTAGTGTTCTGACCGATTTCATGCAGCCCACCATAAATTCCTCTCCTGTCCAACCTCTCCGTTTCGCAGTAAAATGTGCAGTCAAAGTCCTGTCTTGCTCCCTTTAGTAACATTGAGTGCATTCACTTATGCAATACGTGTCCTACTATCCTTACTCTTCTTCCAGTCGGTGTTTTTGATATGTTCCTTTCGTAGCCGACTCTGCAGAGAACCTCGTGATTTCTTATCTTGTCAGTCCATTTAATTTTCTACGTAGGTTCTCGTCTGTTCTGGTTTCGCTATTGTCTGTGTTTCACTAACATCCTATGCTGGGCTCCACAAGTACATTCTCGTATATTCTTTCCTCAAATTAACTCTCTGTTTGACAACAGTAGACTTCTCCGGTCATGAATGCCCTCTTCGCCTGTGCTAGTGTGCCTTTTAAGTAGTTCTCACTTCGTCCGTAGTTCTTCTAAAGCAGCAGAATATCTTAACTTCGTCTCCTTTGAGATCCCCATTCTTGACGTTAAGATTTTCGCTATGAAATTTCTACTACACTCCTGGAAATTGAAATAAGAACACCGTGAATTCATTGTCCCAGGAAGGGGAAACTTTATTGACACATTCCTGGGGTCAGATACATCACATGATCACACTGACAGAACCACAGGCACATAGACGCAGGCAACAGAGCGTGCACAATGTCGGCACTAGTACAGTGTATATCCACCTTTCGCAGCAATGCAGGCTGCTATTCTCCCATGGAGACGATCGTAGAGATGCTGGATGTAGTCCTGTGGAACGGCTTGCCATGCCATTTCCACCTGGCGCCTCAGTTGGACCAGCGTTCGTGCTGGACGTGCAGACCGCGTGAGACGACGCTTCATCCAGTCCCAAACATGCTCAATGGGGGACAGATCCGGAGATCTTGCTGGCCAGGGTAGTTATCTTACACGTTCTAGAGCACGTTGGGTGGCACGGGATACATGCGGACGTGCATTGTCCTGTTGGAACAGCAAGTTCCCTTGCCGGTCTAGGAATGGTAGAACGATGGGTTCGATGACGGTTTGGATGTACCGTGCACTATTCAGTGTCCCCTCGACGATCACCAGTGGTGTACGGCCAGTGTAGGAGATCGCTCCCCACACCATGATGACGGGTGTTGGCCCTGTGTGCCTCGGTCGTATGCAGTCCTGATTGTGGCGCTCACCTGCACGGCGCCAAACACGCATACGACCATCATTGGCACCAAGGCAGAAGCGACTCTCATCGCTGAAGACGACACGTCTCCATTCGTCCCTCCATTCACGCCTGTCGCGACACCACTGGAGGCGGGCTGCACGATGTTGGGGCGTGAGCGGAAGACGGCCTAACGGTGTGCGGGACCGTAGCCCAGCTTCATGGAGACGGTTGCGAATGGTACTCGCCGATACCCCAGGAGCAACAGTGTCCCTAATTTGCTGGGAAGTGGCGGTGCGGTCCCCTACGGCACTGCGTAGGATCCTACGGTCTTGGCGTGCATCCGTGCGTCGCTGCGGTCCGGCCCCAGGTCGACGGGCACGTGCACCTTCCGCCGACCACTGGCGACAACATCGATGTACTGTGGAGACCTCACGCCCCACGTGTTGAGCAATTCGGCGGTACGTCCACCCGGCCTCCCGCATTCCCACTATACGCCCTCGCTCAAAGTCCGTCAACTGCACATACGATTCACGTCCACGCTGTCGCGGCATGCTACCAGTGTTAAAGACTGCGATGGAGCTCCGTATGCCACGGCAAACTGGCTGACACTGACGGCGGCGGTGCACAAATGCTGCGCAGCTAGCGCCATTCGACGGCCAACACCGCGGTTCCTGGTGTGTCCGCTGTGCCGTGCGTGTGATCATTGCTTGTACAGCCCTCTCGCAGTGTCCGGAGCAAGTATGGTGGGTCTGACACACCGGTGTCAATGTGTTCTTTTTTCCATTTCCTAGAGTGTATATCTCATTGTCTTTGCTCTTTCCACCTTGCACTCAGTCTATTATTTTGTAATTAGACTGTCCATTGCATCCAGTAAATACTGAGCTGCTTCTTCTCTCTCACTGGGGATAGCAATGCTGCTCAGTGAACCTTGGCACTGATATCTTTTTACCATTACATTTAATCCGACTTTTGAACCTCGCTCAATTTCCAACAGTTTCTCTTCCACTATGGACTGAAAAGTGGTGGACGAAAAATTGCGTTCCTGTCTTACCTCAATTTTAATCCGAACTCTTTGTTCCTGGTCTTTTAATCTTTTTGTTCCCTCTTGGATTTTATACATATGTACTGCATCCATCCTTCCGCGTTGCGCACTCCTATATGTCTCAGAATTTCTAACGTCATGCACCATTTCACATTGTCGAACGCTTTTGTAGGTCTTTATTTTTGTTCAGTCTCGTTTCCATTATCAACCGTAACTTTCGAAGCCCCTCTCCGATGGCTTTGCTTTCTTAAAGCCAAACTGACTGTCATCTGACACATCCTCAGCTTTCTTTTACATGTTCTTCTGTATATTATTCTTGTCGGCTCCTGAATGCATGAGCTGTTAAGCTGAGAGTAAGGTACCTTTCGCTTTTACCTGCCATTATTGGCTTGGGAATAGTGTCGAAGTTATTTTATCCGGTAGTCTAGTGATTCGTCGCCTGTTTCACAGAATTTGCACCCCAGTTTGAGCATTCTTTCTTTGCCACTTCCCCTAATCACTTTAGAAACGCCGATGGAGTGCCTTATCTGACCTCAAGTCTCCCAGGGCCTTTCACATTCTGACTCTAATGATGGAACGCTTCCAAATCGACTCCAGTTTCTTGTTATATCACGTCATGAAACGCGCCCTTCCCATCACAGAGGCATTCAATTTACTCTTTTTACTCACCCGCTCTCTCTCATTCGTTTAACAGTGATATTCCCGTGACAATGTTAATTTTACAATTCTTGCTTTTTATTTTACGGAGAGTATTTTTTAATTTTCTTCCTCACGACGATTATTTATTTCTTTTTTCTTCATATTTTTCCTCCGGCCATTAGATCTTGCTGTCCTAACCTGTTTTCGTTCCAAGTGATTGATACTGAAGCGTCAAAGAAACTGATATGGATATGAGCATTCAAATACAGAGCTACGTAAACAAGCAGAATACAGCGCTGTGGTCGGCAACGCCTATATAAGACAACAAGTGTTACTGCTGCTACAATGGCAAGACATTAAGATTTAAGTGAGTTTGAACGTTGCGTTATAATCGACGAACGAGCGATGGGACACAGTATCTCCGTAGTAGCGATGAAGTATGGATTTTCCCTTACTACGACTTCACGAGTATACCGTGAATATAAGGAATCCGGTAAAACATCAGAACTCCGACATCGCTGTGGCAAGAAAAAAATCCTGCAAGAACGGGACCAACGAAGACTGTAGAGAATAGGTTAGCGTTACAGAATTCCTACTCTTCCGTAAATTGCTGTGGATTTCGTTGCTGGGCCATCAATAAGTGTCAGCGTGCGAATCATGCAACGAAACATCATCGGTATGAGTTTTCGGAACCAAAGACCCACCTGTGTGCCCCTGATGACTGCACGACACACAGCTTTACTCCTCGCTTGGGCCCGTCAACAGTGACATTGGACTGCTGATGACTGGAAACATGTTACTTGGTCTGACGAGTCTCGTTTCAAATTGTATCGAGCGGATGGACGTGTGGGGGTATGGAGACAACATCATGAATCCATAGACCCTGCATGTCATAAGGGGACTGTTGAAGCTGGTGGAGGCTCTGAAATGGTGTGGAGGTTGCTGTGATAAGAGACCCCTGATACGTCTAGATAGGACTCAGATGACTGGCTCACACGTACGTAGGCATCCAGTCTGGTCACCTACATCCAATCACATGTCCGTTATGCATTCCGACGTACTTGGGCAATTCTAGCAGGACCATGCGACACACCACACTTCCAGAATTGCTACAGAGTGTCTCCGCGAACACTCTTCTGAGTTTAAATACTTCCGCTGGCCATCAGACTTCCCAGACATGAATTATTGAGAATGTCTGGAAAGAATTGCAATTTGCTGATGAAGAGAGTTCTCCAGCCCCTCTTACAGACTTATGGACAGCCCTGCAGGATTCGTGGTATCAGTTCCCTCCAGTGCTACTTCAGACGTTATTCGAGTCCATGCCACGTCGTGTTGCGGCACTTCTGCGTGTTCGCGGGGCCCTACACGGTATTAGGCAGGTGTACCAGTTTCTTTGGCTCTTCAGTGTATATTGCTGCATTTCTGTTTGCCTCAACATTTTTGTACTTCTTTCTTTCGTCAATCAAATGAAGTATTTCACTTGTTACCCAAAGTGTTTTCGCATCTGCAGTCCTAGCACCTGGGTTTGTCTGGTCAACATCGGTGACTGTCCTTTTTAGACATGTCCCCTCTTCTTCAAACTCTGGTTATTCTTACTGCATTATCCGCACCCTTAGCAAAATTCCCATGCAACTCATCATTCCTCAGTACTTCAGCATATCTCCTTCTTCCACGTTTATTCTCCTAGAAGATTCTCTTAAACTTCTGAATTTTTATCTGAGCTTATGTCTGCACTTGGGCGCCCCTTACAATCCAATATCTTATTTATGAATTGTTTCCCAAGAATAATCCTCCTCTTGCGATTTTTGGACAGAATATTCGCTATTATCTGATACCTCACGTGGGTGGCGCCAGTAATTGTGTCCCTCTAGTGTAATCTTTACAAAATTGTTAAGGCTTTCGTGGCCACTTGTTTGTCAGTGACATCTTTTCTTCCCATTTATCTTTGGTCGGCCGTGAGTCAGTTGTTCCTTGTGGGTCCTGCTATTTAAGTCTGCAGAGTCGAGGCATTGGGAGACCGTGTCGTCTGTCGGTGCCGAGGTATTACGGGGTCGGGAGGTTGTCCCTTACTACGGCGGCGAAGTTGGGTTCTGGCACGAGGCGTGGTGCCTGGTTTTGTGCTCACCACGCTGTGAACGTTGAGAAGAAGAGCTTGCCGAAGCGTCGCCGGGATTAACCGTCCGCCCGCTCATGTGTGTGAATTTCATCCCGATTCTGCCATGGTAAGTTAGGTCACACATGCCATGATAACGGGCATTAGATATTTCACCTTAGTTTCTTACTACTTGATAGAGGATCAGCAGATATATGTAAGCAAGACTGGTGAGCTGCTCATTATTTAGTGACTATATGTTTATGGTGGTGCTAACCGCGCTTTTTAAATATAAGTATCTACAAATTAGTGACGAGTAACGAAAGACGATGCTGTCTCGTAAAATCACGTAAAATCACGTTTCATGAAAATATAGTCTGCTCCGTCTTGTCTTTAAAATAAATCAACTGTTACTATCACTTGGTGTTATGGGTTTAAATAAATGCTTAAATGGCTGAGTTAAAAACCTTCTTTAGGTGACCTTTCCTGTTTTAAATGTTATGATTTTGCGACTCGTGCAGTATGAATGTGTAAATGCAAGTGTGCTGTTGCAGTTAATTTATGTTTCAGTTACGTGGAGCACAGTGCATTCCATTCGGTGTGGTGTGGCATGGCATCGGAGCTTGACGACTTGGCCATTGCCAAAGGATCTGTGATTCGTTTGACCGGCTCCACAGGGATGCCCACTTCCTTAAGTTCCACGCTCTTAGTTCCTGAGTCCGTCAGATCGTTAAGCTTGGTAGCCAGTTCCTCCGTCACTCTGGCGAATGTACTTTGGGCTTGAAGTATGACTTCTAATGTTGAGTGGCACTCTGTCATTAGTGCCCGATCCGATTCATTAAGGTTCCGCTTGGTTAATTGTCCTCTTTTTATCATTCAGGATGTTGTTATTTGTACCTGGTCTGTGAGTTGTAAAGGTTTAAATTTTTATAAAGCAACGTTTCATGTGTGTATGTTATCAAGCAAACTTTAAATGAAAAGTGTCTCTTTTACTAACTGTTTGTTATTTTAATTAGTGTTTATCTGCACTGGCACCTACTTGATTACTCTTTGGTCAGAAGTTTTGGCACCGGCTGCCTTCAGTAGGGGCGTTAAAGTTTTAGAAGTTACCGTTTTATTCCTTGGGTTTTGTAATACTTATCTACTTTATTCCTTTGGTACGAAATGTTATTGCAAAGAGAAGTCATGTATAGCCTAGTCTTACCGGTTTCAGTTTGGCAAGTTGGTTTTATTAAATGTTTGTGCCAGGAACAACTTTAATTAATAACTTATACGTTGGTTAAGTGAATGTTCATAGCTGTTTGAGAAAAGTTTTATTGTTAACTGTGGTGAGGTTGTTGAACACCAAGCTGTCTTGTTGTATTAAATTGTGTAAGGTAAATAAAATTGTTTAACACAATCTGTGTATGTTTGATATTATAGCCTTGCTGCTTTCGGTGTGACGCTAAGATGCAAAAGCGTGTCCCATTACCATCTGAAATTATTTGCCGAACTCAATTAGTCTTTCTTCTGCCAAGCCCACCTTCTGGCATAACCCTTTTCACTATGAATTTCCCTACAACCGCGTTCAGTCATCCATGATTTATATATATATATATATATATATATATATATATATATATATATATATGTGTGTGTGTGTGTGTGTGTGTGTGTGTGTGTGTGTGTGTGTGTGTGTGTGAGTGAGTGTGTGTGTGTGTGTTGGTGTGTGTGGGTGTGAATATTCCCTATTACTTCATTTTTTCGCCTTGTATAAGTGAACTATCGTTGTCAGTGTTAGTTTGCTGTCAGTTCTGATGAGAATGACTCTATCACTGAAATGTTCACGGTAACTTACTATTTGCCCTACCTTCCTAATTATAATGTGTCCTACTCTCGTTGTACCATTTTCTGCTGCTGTTGATATTACCCTATACCCGTCTGATCAGAAATCTTTGTCTTCTTGCTATTTCATTTCACTGTCCCTGCTACATCTACACCAACAGCATGCATTTCCCATTTCAGATTTTCGTATTACTTTAATAATAGTATTAGTAGTAGCAGTAATATTAGTAGTTGTAGTAATATTGTAGTGGAATAGTACTAATAGCAGCAAGTGATAAAGATAATTGTAAAATTAGTTGAAACAGTTTGAAATAACAAAATTATAGCACTATTTATTGGTCACAGTAAAAGAAGTTTCGACTGATAGTCAGTGGCAGTTCGTGCAAAATTTTACCTATGTGCTACAATGTGGTCGACTCTAGCCTTTTGATTTACAATGATAGTATTCACAACCGAAATGAATATATTAATTATATGTACGTAAATTGAACTGTGTAAATACATTTAAAGTTTATATAAAGGGGGTTCGGTTTATCTGAACACATTGAAATGGTTCGAAAACTACACAACGGATCCAACAACTTAACGGTTAAAATACCTTCGTCTCAGAGGGGAACATTCGGTGACACCATATTCGACCACCCAGCTCACCCCGTGTGAGGCAACAGCGAGGCAACTTTTGAATCTTAAGTGGGAACCCCCATTTTTTATTCCTGTATAGGATTCTACGGAAGAAATACGTAAGTTTTGTCTGGAACATTTATTTTTTCGTTTCACGACAGATGGCGCTGTAATCGGAAAAATCAGAATGAGTGTGTATCAAAATCCTATCCAATGACACGTGAATTAACCCCCATCGTCCACGTTGCGATGATAGGTACTCAGTTATTTCATCAGTTGTAATGTAAAACGCAGTTCTCAACGTTGTGTTCCTCATACAAGGCAGAAAGCGGACTGCTGATTGGGCTACTGCGGCCGTGTAGCGAACGACGACTTATAACAGGCAATGCAGTCCCATTAAACGTTATAAGATAAATGCCTGTCCTATACATATAATCAGAAACAGGCATCAGAAAACTTTTACGTTGACTCTAAATAATTGTATATACATTGCAAGAACTTTTCTCGTTTCTATTTATTGGTGAGGATATCTTGTTTTTCGTTCTTCAAGTGTTGTTTCTGGTTGTACGAGTATATAGTCTCTCCTCCCTTACTGGCGACGTTTTTATTAAACAATATATGAACTATTTTAGTATTCTTTTCTTGGATGGTGGAAACGTTCTGTCGTCCATATACATTAGTTTCTCGCTGTTTATTTCATTCATAGTCGTTGATAGTAAAGTTGCTGATTTAAACGGCGACATGACGGATGTGACAATCCTTCCTCAAAAGTTCCTCACACTCCCCACGTAAACATTTAGAGAGAATTTTAGTTTTTCCTACGGCCCACTCAGTATAAATATTATAGTAACCTGAAAAGTGCATCTACCTGCTTCAACTCACATAGTTATATTTTATCTACAATTTGTGTAAAAGGTGTTAATAGCCTTCGGGAAATCAACGAAATTCTTTTGATTTAAGTCATCTGTGGCTAACAAATGACTTCAGATTAAATATTTGCTAGGAACGTGATTTGCCCTTGCTAAAACCACCTTGATATTGACGTAACTTACTCCCTATTATAGTTTCTACTCTGCTTAGTATAATTTTTTATAGTATGATATGTGCTACTGGTTACAAGGCAATTCCTCTGCAGTTGTTAATATCTTGTATATTGTCTTTCTTATATTGTGGTTGTTTAAAGCCCACCTTTAACTCTCCTTAGAGTTTTTCTGTTTTACAGCTTACCACAAAGATTAATTTAGTTCATTTCTTACTTTTTGCAGAGAAAATTTCAAAAGTTCTAGTGTAATAAGATCGTCTTCACTAGCTTCAATTTCTTTGATAGCTAGGGGTAGATCTCCTTCTGAATTTTCACAAGTATTTGAGTATTCGATCTTATGGATTGGTTCTGGAAAATTAAGAACTTGATCAAAACATTGTGCTCGTATTTGGAATTTTCAGTGTCATGTAAGCCACATTACTCAGTCTTGTCTCACACCCTGCGTTGTTAGATTTGAATTTGATGCAGATCTAGCTAAATCTGTAAATCTCAGATTCTTCTTCAGAGATCTGAAGGAAAATGCATTTCAGCATTTCGTTTACAGATCGTCTACAGAAAACACTTTCATACTAAATTTCCGCGTGCACTAGCTTTTTTTACCACCATCAAGCCCTATTGCATTTTGACTTATTAGTCGACTAAACTGAACGTATTCCCTTTACGTATATTGTTTGAACTGTTTATATATAAATTTTAGAATTAATAGTTTAACACTGAGAGGAATCGAAGAGGATCCACAAATTACCAGCCTCTGCTATAAACAACTTTTCTTAATCTTAAAAAATTAAACGCTAATCAGAGCTACCCCTACTTGGCGCCTCCACTTTTACCCTACCATAAAAAAGTGAACCATCCATTTCAGGCGTAGCAGCTCGGCCATATCGCTGTAACGATATCAGCTGTACGCGTGGGGAACACGTTACACTGACCTGGCGCTGTGAGCAACATAGCATTCGTAGGGCTGGAAGGGATGTTGTATCATCAGAAAATGTACAACCAAAGAGAGATAGCTGTGTGCCTTCTCTGAGTTGATCGCAGCGCTGGTGACCATCTTTTCAGCGCTGAGCACTGTTTTCTAGTTATCGCAGAGAGAGCGCTGCAATACATGTTTTCATCCATTAATTTTTTTTCATACCAGCACGCATTCGAAGATAAATGCCGTAATTTTTATGCGATTTCCAGTCCACGTTCGAAGAGAAATGGTGTAATTTTGGTGCGATATATGGTTGGCATTTGAAGAGAAATGGCGTAATTTTAGGGTGATATTTACAGTGCGCTGTAGCACATTAGCACGTGACGGTTAGCCGCCACTTCTGATAGTGAAAAATATATGCCATAGGATAACTGCATGTAAAGTACTGTGTAGGACAACCTAAACGCCAGAGTGATAGTAGCAGAGAAAACAACGTAGAATACTGTAGCGGATATTTCCTTCAATATGTAGCACAGAACGAAGACGCACATAGAGTATTCGCGATAAATTTGGTAGGAGATGCACTAGTATCGCCGGCCGCAGTGACCGAGCGGTTATATCCGCTTCAGTCTGGAACCGCGCGACCGCTACGGCCGCAGGTTCGAATCCTGCCTCGGGCCTGGATGTGTGTGATATCCTTAGGTTAGTTAGGTTTAAGTAGTTCTAAGTCTAGGGGACTGATGACCTCAGATGTCCCATAGGGCTCAGAGCCATTTCAACCATTTTTTTGCACTAGTATCACCGTTGAGGCCTCGTGTTTTGAGGCGCCATTTTACGGATTGCGCGGCCCCTCCGGCCGGAGGTTCTAGTACCCTAGTCCCCCTCGGGCATGGGTGTGCGTCTGCGTGTGTGTGTGTGCGTGTGTGTGTGTGTGTGTGTGTGTGTGTGTGTGTATGTATGTATGTGTGTGTGTGTGTGTGTGTGTGTGTGGTTTTGTGTGTTGTTCTTAGCATAAGTAAGTTTAAGCTAGTTTAAGCAGTGTGTAAGTCTAGGGACCGATGACCTCAGCAGTTTGGTCCCTTACGAATTTACACACACTTGAACACCTGAACCTTGCAAGCGTTACTGCCACAACCACCTGCAGACGTCATATACTTGAAGTGATGAAATATTGTGTGGCCTGGTGCAGTGCAATCTGACAGGTAAACCGGGAAGTTTATTGTCATCATTTCCGATGGAAAGTCTGAAAAATCACAAGAAAGAGTATTCCGTACACAAATACAAGGGTTGCCCGGAAAGTAGTGCACCGCATTTTTTTCTTCAACGATTCTTTATTGAACGTAATGAGAATTACACACACGAAATAATGATGTTTTATCTACACACCCTATTTTTCCACGTAATCTCCAAGCCGTTCTATGGCCTTCCTCAAGCGCGAAACAAGGGTGTGTATGCCCTGTCGGTACCAATCCTTGTCCTAGTATGGGAGCCAGTGATTCACTGTGTGAATTTCCCTTGCTGAAATGACAGATACAGCTCCAACTGCCTCGCGAATGACATCAGCTCGTTGCAAAATGTCAGGTGCAACAGTGCTGGATGGTCTCCCCGACAGCTGCAAATCGTGGAGCTCCGCCAAACCACCTTCTAATGACCTCTCCCTCCTTGCCCAGGCACTAAATGTAGTTCTGTCGACAGCAGATACTCCACAGACTTGGCACAAGCGTTTGTGAATACTCCCCGCAGTTTCTTTCTCAGCAGTGAGAAATTCAGTGACTGCACTTTCCTTGCAACGAAAGTCACGTACAGACGCCATTTTAAAACTGTCCTGCAGCTACGCTATCTGTCGGAAGTGATGGAAACCTGGCGCCCTGACTCAGGAGACTTCAAATAATACATATGTAACGTTTCGCATTCGTAGCATTGTTTTCGGCTAAGAAAAATAAAATGCGGTACGTTACTTTCTGGGCAACCATCGTAAGACATTAACAAACGAAAGATTCTCATTAAAAACCCTTTTTATGGTACCGTACCTCAATCGGTAAAAGTGGAATCCTTATAAGGTCACTTTGTTGTCGTTCTGTTTCCTATTCCGATTTTTGAAAATCCATTTTCTGAGGGACGGCTAGACGTATCAAGCTGAAATTTATGTCACCTACTAAGGTCTATAGTTCCCTGGCGGTGGAATATACATCAGCTTCTAAGTCAGTGTAACCGAGAATACGGCATTTATGCCACATATTTTGATACTCCCAAAGTCACTCATAAAAACCTATAGGACACTTCTCACTGGTCTACGATCATGAAATTTGCCAAGAAGAAAGATTACGCGGTACAAGTAAAGGGAAAGAATCCGCAGTTGTTAATATGTGATTATATTACACGAAAAAATTATCATTTCTTATCGGACTGTATGTATTTCCCTTCGACTGTTAAAATCCCTTTTTCTCAGAAACAGGTAGACTTATCTGGCTGAAATTTACATCAGCTACTGAGTTTAACCGTCTAAGCTTCTGAGTCAATGCAGTCAAAGCATACGGCCATTAATGTCACGTATTTTGATACTCGCTAACTAACACACTAATACATATAGGGTATTTTCCGTTGACGTAAAATCATGAAATTTGGCTAGAAGCAAGGTCTCACAGTACAAGTAAAGGACATAAATGAGAAAATTGTTAAGGTGTAATTATATCACACGGAAAAAAAATTCCTTTGTCATTAGTTTTCCGGCTTCAAACTTGAAATTGAAACGTTTTCAGAAGTTTTCGAATCCCTGAGACAGATACGTGGCAACTGTCAGTGTAAAAATCGTAGAGACTTTCCATTTCCGGAATAAATGAACTGTCTGCACATCAAATTAAATCTGCACGATAGACTCAGTGCTCGAGTCCTATTCGCACCTGACAATTTTTTATATGGTGAAAAGGACAGCTCAGTTCAAAAAGAAAATCACAAAGAATATAGCACGTAGGCCCTTTTCATTGCGTTTTAAAAATGGTTTGATGGGTCTGTGTCTACATATTTTCTCGAGCAATTTGTTGCCAACATTATGAAATGTTGGGACTTCACTTCTCGATAGTTCTTTGTGGAGAACATCGTGTAAGAATTTATTTTTGGCTAATGATGCAGTATCTCAGCTAGATGCTTTTGTACTATACACCCATGCTCATAAATTAAGGATAATGCTGATACATGATGAAACAACGCTCTGGTGGGCGATTTGCGGGTTTAAATCACCTCGGGATATGACCATGCCGTGCTTTGACCTGCGGTCGTCGCACGGTGGCGCTGGCAGCAGTCCACACACGCAGAGGTGTGTTGGTGCATGTCAGAGTACGGTGCAGGGAGTAGGTGTGCAGACGTTCTCAGACGTGCTAATGGTGACTGTGTGTTGAAAATGGCTCAAAGGACACATTGATGACGTTAGGAGGAGTAGAATACTAGGGTGACTGGAGGCTGGTCAAACACAGCAGGTCGTAGCACGGACCCTTCGAGTGCCACAAATTGTGATCTCAAGATTATGGCTACGATTCCAGCAGACAGGAAACGTGTCTAGACGCTACAGTACGGGACGTCCACAGTGTACAACACCCCAAGAAGAGATAAGACCGATATCTCACCATCAGTGCCCGCAGACGGACACGGAGTATTACAAAAAAATCGTTCAAATGGCTCTGAGCACTG
This sequence comes from Schistocerca serialis cubense, assembly GCF_023864345.2. Classification (NCBI taxonomy): domain Eukaryota; kingdom Metazoa; phylum Arthropoda; class Insecta; order Orthoptera; family Acrididae; genus Schistocerca; species Schistocerca serialis. The sequence continues at coordinate 101,123,080 of NC_064642.1, read as the reverse complement.
TGAGACTTAATGTCTGAGGTCATCAGTCCCCTAGAACTTAGAACTACTTAAACCTAACTAAACTAAGGACATCACACATATCCATGCGCGAGGCAGGATTCGAACCTGCGACCGTAGCGGTCGCGCGGTTCCATACTGTAGCGCCTAGAACCGCTCGGCCACTCCGGCCGGCCAAGAGTACTGCAGGTAGCCTTGCTCGGGACCTTACCGCAGCCACTGGAACAGTTGTCTCCAGACACATAATCTACAGACGACTGAACGGACTTTGTTTATTCGCCCGGAGACCAGAAAGGTGTATTCCAGTGAGCCCTGGTCACAGGAAATCCCGTAAACCCTGGTGTCAAGAACACAGTACATGGTGATTGGAAGAGTGGGGCAGGTTATGTTCACGGACCAGTCCAGGTATAGTCTGAACAGTGATTCTCGCCCGGTTTTCATCTGGCGTGAACCAGGAACCAGATACCAACCCCTTAATGTCCTTCAAAAGGGACCTGTATGGAGGTCGTGGTTTGATGGTGTGGGTTGGGATTATGATTGGTGCACGTACACCCCTGCATGTCTGTGAGAGAGGAACAGTAACAGGTCAGGTGTATCGGGATGTCATTTTGCAAAAAAATAAAAAAATTAAAAATTAAAACTTCAAATGTGTGTGAAATCTTATGGTACTTAACTGCTAAGGTCATCAGTCACTGAACTCACACACTACTTGACCTAAATTATCCTAAGGACAAACACAGACACCCATGCCCGAGGGAGGACTCGAACCTCCACCGGGACAAGCCGCACAGTCCATGACTGCAGCGCCCTAAACCGCTCGGCTAATCCCGCGCGGCGTCATTTTGCACCAGGGTTGCAGTGGGTCCCACCTTCCTCCTTATGGATGATAACGCACGGCCCCACCGAGGTGCAATGGTGGAGGAGTACCTTGAAACAGAATATATCAAGCGAATGGAGTGGCCTGCCTGTTCTTCAGGCCCAAACCCCATCGAGCATGTCTGGGATGTTCTCGGTCGACGTATCGCTGCACATCTTCAAACCACAACGACACTTCAGGAGCTCTGACAGGCACTGGTGCAAGAATGGGGGGCTGTACCCCAGCAACTGCTCGACCACCTGATCCAGAGTATGCCAACCCGTTGTTTGGCCTGTGTATGTGCGCATGGTAATCAAATCAAATACTGATGTCGGGGTACATGCGCAGGAAACAGTGGCGTTTGGTAGGACATGTATTTCTGGATTGTTTTCTCGACTTATCACCAACACCGTAGTCTTATAGATCTGTGTCGTGTGTTTTTCCTACGTGCCTACGCTATTAACGCCAGATTTGTGTAGTGCCACGTTGTGTGGCACCACATCCTGCAATTAACCTAAATTTATGAGCATGAGTGTATGTTAGCGCTATCATCCCAAGTTTTAAAGCTTTTGAGCTTGCCCTTGAAATCGCTGAAAGTTCATGTATTTAGGTTGTGAACGGGAGTGGGCGCAGTGGCGTTCCTCGTGACATCCCGTGTGCTATTTGTCCATTATGAGGCTCATTCCATACCTGTGACTCAGTCTGCAAATAATACTTTTGACATTCCGTGACGTTTTGTAGCACGTGTGTTTCGGGGCGGTTTTCTCAACTTATCACCAATACGGTGGACTTACAGATCTGTGTCGTGTGTGTTCCCTGTGTGTCTGGGCTATTGGGACCAGTTTTGTGTAGTGCGACGTTGTGTGGCACCACAATCTGCAATTATCCTTAATTTATGAGCATGAGTGTAGTTGGTATCTCACGACCTCACTTTCACTATTATATAGTGGGCTAAGAGAAATGTCGCTGCCTTCACGTCCCGTTCATCGTGAACAGCGCACCATTTCATGGTGCCGTTGACATTGCTTTCCGTTCTGTTCCGTTTACACTCAGCTGTGAATCGACCGTAAGTCGAGTCGGCGATTAACAAGGAGGGCAGCAGAGCTCTGATGGGCCGGCCTACCTGTTGTCGAGGCGGCCGCCGACCGCTCCGCCAGTCGCTGCCGGGCCGGGCGGCCGTCGCGACAGGTGGTAATTAATCAGATTTCCGCTGCGGGGTCAGCACTGCCACCGGAGGCCGCCCTAATGCGCCTGCCGTTTAATTCTCTTGATTAACGGCCGCGTCCGACTCCCTGGCGAAGCGTAATCCCTCATAATACCTCCGCACAGCAGCGTCACGAAGCCCGCTCAATAGCTTGCTTCTTGTAGCCGAGCGCTCCCTTTCATCTCCACTCCTCTTCAAGTACTTCTGGATTAATGAACTATCGCTAATTTCTGAACAAGATCTATCACTTCTCGTAGAGCAGTTTCTTCAGAGGCGGAAATTTTGGGCGCTCATACACCGTTGTATTACGATTTTGATAATGAAATGGCGACTCTATATACATGTTTCAGAAGGGCAGCGGCGTTATTGTGATTATTTTTCGCTGAAAAATAGAATGTTTTGAGGGAAGAGGAGAAGAAACAATACGCGTAATGCCCATCAATGACCCTGCAGTCTCTAGAACGGAATTTTCACTCTACAGCGGAGTGTGCGCTGACATGAAACTTCCTGGCAGATTAATACTGTGTGCCGGACTTGCCTTTACCGAGCAAGTTTTCTTACAACTCAGCTACCCAAGCACGACTCACGCCTCGTCCTCACAGCTATAATTCCGCCAATACCTTGTCTCCTACCTTCCAATCTTCACAGAAGCTCTCCTGCGAATGGTTCAAATGGCTCTGAGCACTATGGGACTTAACAGCTATGGTCATCAGTCCCCTAGAACTTAGAACTACTTAAACCTAACTAACCTAAGGACATCACACAACACCCAGCCATCACGAGGCAGAGAAAATCCCTGACCCCGCCGGGAATCGAACCCGGGAACCCGGGCGTGGGAAGCGAGAACGCTACCGCACGACCACGAGATGCGGGCCTCTCCTGCGAACCCTACAGTTCTTGTCATGTGAAACCGAGCGAGAAGACGTAGTTAAGGAACTGGATACCCATGTAGGACTGAGATCTCTGTGCATTCTCCACGTCACCTCTAAAAGACACGGACGCTCTGATTTACACTCCCTCTCCTACTTTAGACTGTGCTTTATCCCTGGCATCACTTTTAAAGGGGCAATAAACTATCTTCCTTCTTTTCGACATATGAACGAGAAGAATTCTATAGCATCATCTCAAATGCTTCGATGCTCTTCTGTTGCGGTTTTCCAACAGTCCGTGTCTCACTGCCATGCAGTACTGTCCTCCGAACATACATTCTCAGAACTTTCTTCCTAAATTAAGACCTGTGCTTAATACTAGCAGTCTTCTTGACCAGGAATGCCCTATCTACCAGATCTAGTCCGCTTTTTATACCCTCCGTACTCTCTCCGTCACCTGTCATTTTTCTGCCTAGATAGCAGTGACATGGGCACGGGTCTGTAATCCGACGGACTGCTCTACTTCCTTTCTTGAGTATTGGCATGACCTTTGCAACTTTCTTCACTTTTGGTGCGGATGTTCCGTCCAGCGATCGCCGAAGTTTTGAACTTCAGCAAAACATCTCGAATCTTGGAAAACCTGTTTTTTTTTTAAATCTGGCATGCTTCTATCGTTGCTACTGTATCAGTGTTCTGACCCGTTTGTGTATGATGGGATGTCAGTATAAATGTCGCTATAATTGTTGCCGGAAGAGGACTTGTGACGTAACTGGGGTATCTGTCTCTACGTATCATACAAAGGATGTGTTTTCAGCATGGTGGTGCCCGTTGCAGAGTCATCAAGTGAAGCATTAACCTGTGCTTCTGACGGTCGACAGATTGGTAGTAGAGCACTTCTACATCGGCCAGCAAGATACCCACACCACATCCTATTAATTTCTCTCCCTGGCGCTACATAAAAACCTGGGTGTAACCTACTCTTGCGGAGACATACGAGGAATCAATTGGAGGAAATGTTGCAACAGCAACGTTCGTTTACCACACACCACACGTTTTCCATTGAACAGGGAGCATCCTGCTACATGGATATCATTTCCGTGCTAAAATTATGCTGTTCGTTTAGAAGATTTACTATAAAATTTATCAGAGTAATAAGAAACTGAACAAGATTATCATTGCTTTTATTGTGTACGACTTTCTGCATGGTGGTAAGGAGAGGTGGGCTATAGGCCGGTGCGGCAAGTGTCACCGTACGAAAGATGGGCAGTAGCAGAACACAGTAAACAGAAGATTTACTTAACTTGTATCTCTCCAAGTGTACGAAGACCCATTACAAACAATGCAGCTCTCAGTGTCAACAGGAATGAGGCTCTCTGATCAGTAGCATCAATGATGGGCGGCATCTGCGTAGTATTATCACGTAGTGAAGAGCTGTGCCAAGTGAGAGTGGTTGTCTGGCTGCCGCCAGCCATCCTATATTGTGGCGTATTCCAGAGTTGCTGGAGGCGTGGCTTAGAGGGTGTGCTCAATGGATCCACCAGACTCCGCAAGACTGCTGTCGACCTCTGAGGGAATGAAATTTCGTTGCCAATTTTATGACGCCGGTAGAATGGTTCTAAGAGAATAATAAGACTGGAAGACAACTAACTGCTCGTACTAAAAAGGGTGTAAGACAGGGACGCAGTGATTCGCCCCTACTGTACAGTCTATATATGGTTTAAGCAATGATGGAAGTAAAAGAAAGGTTGAGGGGTGGAATTAAAATTCAAGGGCGATAGGATGTCAATAATACGATTTGCTGATGACACTGCTGTCCTCCGTGATGTGCTGAATGGAATGAACAGTCTAATGAGTACAGAATATGGATCGATAATAAAGCGGTGAAAGAAGAAAGTAATGAGAAGGAGTAGAAATGGGAATAGCGAGAAACTTAACATCAGGACTCACGATCAAGAAGTAGGTGAAGCTATGGACTTCTACTGTCTAGGCAGAAACGAGGAAGGATAACACAAAGAGCAGACTAATACTGAAATAAACGGCATTTCTGACAAAGAATAGTCTACTAGTATCAAGCAAGAAGTTTCTGAACATGTACGTTATGAGCACAGCTGTTGTATGGTAGTGAAACATGGAATGTGGTAAAACTGGAACACAAGAGAATGAAAGCATTTGACATGTAGTGCTACAGACGAACGTTCAAAATTATGTGCACTGTTAAGGAATGGAACAAGGAGATATCCGTGGAACTGGAGAGGAAAGAAATGTGTAGAAAACACTGACAAGGAGAGGGAAAGGATGGTAGGGCATCTGTTAAGATATCAGGAAATCATGGCACCAGAGGGAGCTGTAGAGGAAGAAAGAGATTGGAATACATCCAGCAAATAATTGAGGACGTAGGCTGCAAGTGCTTCTCTGAAACGAAGAGGTACGCACGGGAGAGGAATACGGCCTTATCCTATCTGAAAGCACACATCCTGCAGCAGATCAGACAGTTCACAAATTGGCGAATTAGGTTCTGGTGACGTCTCGGAGATCTTTTCGGTACACGCAGTAAAAATGTAGAACGTGCAAGAAATTGTACAGTGGTGCGTGGCTACCAGCGCCTCCGTCCGCCGTACAATCTTCAAAACAGCTAATCGTCGTTAGTTCGACACTTTGCCTCTCTGGACTGAATGCGTGGTGCCCGCTGTGACGGATGGTGCAACCTGAGGTAAGATGACAAGATGAGGTGGCTCCATCCATATAACAATTCCGCCGGCGATGATCCGTCGCGTCGTTGGATGCGGTAGGAAAAAAAGAACAGCAACAGAGCTTGAGCCCGTGTATGGAAAGCACGAAATTTATCTGTTGTTTAAATGTTTGTACATAGCGTTCGGCTTCGCCGTTGGATTGCGGTTTCGGTGATGGACTCGTGATGTGGGCGATGGGGTGGCGCAAAACTGTTCAGACTCGACAGCAACAAAACGAAGACAGCTGTCAGTCACAACCACTCCAGTGAAATCCTCGAAGCAGTAGATCGGTGACGAGGACTAGACTGTGAAACGAGCAGCAGAAGAGTGAACAGGAACGACGAAGGTATATTTGCTGAAAGATTCAACGGCGATGAGCGAAATCGAAGAAAAAACGTTGCTGGGGTGCTTGAGGTTTGTGTTTTTCATAGAACCGATGTTCAGAACAGGCCTGACATCGAGAAGTCAACTTTTCAATTCGTGCATCCAGATTGTGCCGAGTGCATTGACGTCGAGCCTACTGCCTGGGCGCTTCAGTCTGGAACCGCGCGACCGCTACGGTCGCAGGTTCGAATCCTGCCTCGGGCATGGATGTGTGTGATGTCCATAGGTTAGTTAGGTTTAAGTAGTTCTAAGTTCTAGTGGGCTGATGACCTCAGATGTTATGTCCCATAGTGCTCAGAGCGATTTTTTTTAACCTACTGCCTGGTGCGAATGACGCCCCAGTGATCTTGGTGTAGGAAACGAAGCACGTCAGTCTGGAGATCCTGGGCAATCACAATACATGACTCTCACTATCGGTGCAAAGCCAAAATAACACCGTGGTGAACTGCAAGGGCATGTTGACGCAAAATTATAATTTGGCCGTCAGCACAATTATTAATTCGTAGGTAGTAACTTAAATAGTAGCAACACTGCTGTGGAGACACTATACATTGGTATCTACTATTGTCACAGATAGCATATGTTGTTGACATACCTACCTTACCTCCGAGCAAATGGACTCGCCCGTCCCACATCACCGGCGTGCGCACAATCGAGGCAAACAGTCACTTGTGAGCGAGCTGTCTAACGTAACTGCGTCTCTATGTTTTCGACACAGGAACTACGGAGTTGGGTCAAGATTGAATATGCCAGAGGTCGTACAGCACGACAGTGTCATCAAGGTCTTAATAGGCGTGCGCGAAATCGGCATTGCCGTACAAAACAATGGCACGTTGGGTAAAAGCCTTCAACGAATGTCGGCAAACTGTGGCAGACAAGCATCGGACATGTCGTCCTAGCGTCTTTGAAGAATTAGTGCATGCTGTTGCCGCGTTAGTGGACAGTGATCGACGCCATACGATTCGTTAGCTCGCCCACGAAACCGGAATAGCGCATACGACTGTGCTTCGCATCCTGAAGGAACGCCTGGGCATGCGAAAAACTGCATCACGATGGGTTCCGCGTGATTTGACGGAAAAGGCAGACATGGATACGCTAGACGCTGCTCAGACGCACTTGGAGCGCTATGAACGCGAAGGAGAGGCTTTCTTACGCCGTATCGTAACACTGGATGAGACGTGGGCCGCATCATACGAGCCAAAACTGAAACACCAATCCAACGAAAGACGTCATTATGGGTAGCCGCAAGAGTCGAAAGTAAGTCAGAGCCCCAGTATGGTGAAAGTTATAGTGATTCTCGTGTACGGCTGTAATGGTGTTATCCTAATTCATTACGTTCGTCCACGGCGGACCGTCAATGCACGGTATTATTGTTCAGTTTTGGAGCATCACCTGCGACCAGCTTTGGGAAAGAAGCGTCGATATTTTCTGCGCAACTCGTCCATCATTTTGCACGACAATGCGCGGGTGCATACAACGCAATCTGTGGCTGCTCTGTGCGGTCGATGGGACTGACAAGGGAACCTCCCCATCGCACCCCCCTCAGATTTAGTTATAAGTTGGCACAGTGGATAGGCCTTGAAAAACTGAACACAGATCAATCGAGAAAACAGGAAGAAGTTGTGTGGAACTGTGAAAAAAATAAGCAAAATATACAAACTGAGTAGCTCATGCGCAAGATAGGTAACATCAAGGAAAAGTCTGATCTCAGGAGCGCCGTGGTCCCGTGGTTATCGTAAGCAGTTGCGAAACCAGCGGTCCTTGGTTCAAGCCTTCCTTCGAGCGACAATTTTTTTTGTTTTCAGACAATTATCAAAGTTCAGGCACTCACACATAATCAACCTCGTTCTCCAAAATTCCAGGACATGTTCAGATTTGCTTGGACATATAGAGGATTTGACGGTCTACACAAGGAAAAATTAGAAAACGTTAAAAACCGTTAAAAACATATGTTTTGACAGAGCATAGGGAAACCTCTGCGACAGTGAAACTGTTGCATTCATTTGTTGCAGTATAGTGACACACTCTTATGTATTCATCACTTTTTTGGGAGTGATTATCACATCCACAAGAAAACCTAAATCGGGCAAGGTAAAACCCATTCGCCAAGTTTACAAGTTAGGTGGGTCGACAACATATTCCTGTCATGTGACGCACATGCCGTTACCAGTGTCGTATAGAATATATCAGACGTGTTTTCCTGTGGAGGAATCGGTTGACCTATGACCTTGCGATCAAATGTTTTCGATTCCCAATGGAGAGGCACGTCCTTTCGTCTACTAACCGCGCGGTTTTGCGGTGCGGTCGCCAAAACACAGACACTAAACTTGTTACAGTCAACAGAAACGTCAATGATCGAACGGACAGATCATAACTTTGCGAAAATAAAGAAAGTAAAATTTTCACTCGAGGGAAGACTTGAACTAAGGACCTCTCGTTCCGCAGCTGCTCACGCTAACCACGGGACCACTGCGCTCCTGAGCTAATTCTTGTCCTTGATATTGCCTATCTTCCACATGGACTACTCAGTTCGAATATTTTGCTTATTTTTTTCATAGTTCCACACAACTTCTTCCTGTTTCCTCGATTGATCTGTGTTCAGTTTTCCAAGGACTATCCCCTGCGCCAACTTATAACTAAATCTGAGGGGGGTTCGATGGGGAGGTTCCCTTGTGAGAAGTACTGTACCAGCCACCATACTCCCCGGACTTAAGTCCTTGTGACTTTGGTTTGATTTCGAAGATGAAGGAACTACTTCGTGGCATTCGCTTCAGAACTGTTGCCGAGATTCGACAGGCAGGAAACCGCTCCATTCGCACCATCAACAGAACAGGCTCTGCTAACGCTATACTACGCTTTCCACATCGCTGGCAACGGGTTCTACGCAACGCTGATGACTAATTTGAAGGACAGTAACAGGTGCAAACATGTAACTCTTTTGCATAGCTTATGAATAAACAGCTGTCGCTATTTAAGTTCCAAACCTCGTGTAATTATGGCGAAACATAGAGCTAGTGATCTATCTGGCAGAACGTAGGCAACCGTTGCGAATGAAGTGCAATAGAAACTTCAAAACCGGATCCGCTGCTGAGGCATGGACAATTTTCCGGTGGTTTAGTGGAAAACTGCGCAAATCATCTGTGTGTTCTGCATCAGTGTAGCAACAAGAAGCAACAAGACGTGAGGCAAATTGGTTCAAATGGCTCTGAGCACTATGGGACTCAACTACTGTGGTCATCAGTCCCCTAGAACTTAGAACTGCTTAAACATAACTAACCTAAGGACATGACACACAACCACGCCCGAGGCAGGATTCGAACCTGCGACCGTAGCAGCAACGCGGCTCCGGACTGGAACGCCTAGAACCGCACGGCCACCGCGGCCAGCTCGTGAGGTAGAGCATCTGCGTTTGCGTGCTTAGAAGTGAGGCGATACCCAATCTAATATTGGTAATTTGACAAAAGAAGAGCCCGCGTTTACAGGCTTTGCACTGTGCGAGTTACGAGTGTCAGAGAGAGAGTAAACTAACATTGTAGAGGTTTATGGTAAGTCCCCATATAAACTTTTCTTCCATAAAGGCACAGCTGAAACATAGTGCTGGTACAGACGATTGTGAGAGCCTCGTCTTCAATTTGCGAATAATTTCACTAACATTTGTCCAACAACATGGAAGCAAAAGCAATTGGCCTACCAACAGAACCAAATTTGGGCAACAAATCTGTACCGATATCGTAAGAGGAAGCATCCCACAGGCAAGACCACAGGGCTCTGTAGCCATCATTCAACCCTGTCATCACTGGTGTGTGGTGCACCACAGTTGCCTCTACGTCGGTTTTGGAAAGCGCCAATTTGCCATGCACGGTATACTTGAATCACTGCGGTACGCGAACAGTTTACAAACTTAGCCAGTTCTGAAGTGCTTCCACACTTGGCCCGGAAATTACTGGTCATGCCCTTTTGGACGTCTGATAAATCGTTCCGTTTCCACATTACTAGAACTACTCCCCTGTTTTGCGTCCTCCCGAAACGCTTTATATACTCTCCGCTACTAGTGCTGCCACCTACTAACTGTGAGCGGCGATAACACGTTGACGTCGACCATATGTGGCGTTAACATTAATGTGAATGGGCATTGTACGATGATAAGTCGAGAATGCTATAATGCACAGGAAGCTGAACTAAGTACACTACTAGCCATTAAAATTGGTACACCATGAAGATTACGTGCTACAGACGCAAAATTTAAACGACAGGGAGAAGATGCTGTGATATGCAAATGATTAATTGTCAGAGCATTCACACAAGGTTGACGCCGGTGGCGAGACCTACAACGTGCTGACACGAGGAAAGTTTCCAACCGATTTCTCATACACAAACTGCAGTTGACCGGCACTGCCTGGTGAAACGTTGTTGTGATGCCTCGTGTAAGGAGGAGAAATGTGTACCATCATGTTTCCGACTTGGATGTAGCCTATCGCGATTGCGGTTTACGTATATCGCGACATTGCTGCTTGCGTTGGTCGAGATCCAATGACTGTTAGCGGAATATGGAATTGGTGGGTTCAGGAGTGTAATACGGAATGCCGTGCTGGATCCCAACGGCCTCGTATCACTAGCAGTCGAGATGACAGGCATCTTATCCGCATGGCTGTAACGGATCGTGCAGCCACGTCTCGACCCCTGAGTCAACAGATGGGGACGTTTGCAAGAAAAAAACCATCTGTACGAACAGTTTGACGACGTTTGCAGCAGAATGGACTATCAGCTCGGAGGCCAGGGCTGCGGTTACCTTTGACGCTGCATCACAGACTGGAGCGCCTGCGATGGTGTACTCAACGACGAACCTGGTACACGAATGGCAAAACGTCATTTTTTCGGATGAATCCAGGTTCTGGTTACAGCATCATGATGGTCTCATCCGCGTAACGCGGCATCGCGGTTAACGCGTGTATTCGTCATCGCCATACAGGCGTATCGCCCGGCGTGACGGTATGGAGCGCCATTGGTTACACGTCTCGGTCACCTCTTGTTTGCACTGACGGCACTTTGGAAAGTGGACGTTACATTTCAAATGTGTTACGACCCGTGGCTCTACCCTTCATTCGATCCCTGCGAAACCCTACATTTGAGTAGGATAATGCACGACAGCATGTTGCAGTTCCTGTACGGGCCTTTCTGGATACAAAAAATGTCCGACTGCTGCCCTGGCCAGCACATTCTCCAGATCTCTAACCAATTGAAAACGTCTGATGAATGGTGGTCGAGCTACTGGCTCGTCGCAATACCCCAGTCACTAATCTCGATGAACTGTGGCATCGAGTTGAAGCTCCATGGGCAGCTGTACCTGTACACGCCATCCAAGCTGTGTTTGACTCAATGCCCAGACCTATCAAGGCCGTTATTACGGCCAGAGGTGGTAGTTCTGGGTACTGATTTCTGAGGATCTATGCAGCCAAATTGCGTGTAAATGTAATCACATGTCAGTTCTAGTATAATATATTTGTCCAACGAATACCCGTTTATCATCTGCATTTCTTCATGGTGTAGCAATTTTAAAGGGCCAGTAGTTTAGTTCTTATACCATTGAAGTACGCCAAATTCACAGACCCTTCGAAGTCCACCACAGGCACGCGGTGGTTAATGGCAGACTCGATCGTGATAATCATATTTTGTGACGAGCTTCGCCTACGAATCAGCCATGTCTGTAGCACAAATACACCCATAACACATCAGTCACCTGATCATATTCACATAAATCAATGCTAAGAGACATGAGATACGCAGTGCTACCTAGTACGAACGTGAGAATGGTATTGTTATTTTTTATTATTGAAGTTTGATGTCTGTAGCTGAGCCAGCTACAGTTCCAATTTCTCTTTCTCTTTTATTTTCTTCGCAAAACCTCTTCATTACTTCACTGTGGTTTTTTCTTTCTATCCTCTGTCCATTTTTCTCTGCTGTTTTTTCACTGAACCTTGTTAAATTTCATAATATTTAGTTTTATTTCTAAGCTGTTTTCTATCGTTAATTTCTTGTTCTGAGATTTCCAGACTAGCTCTGGAGAGCCTGAATTGTAGTTAGTACATGCATGACTCAATATGTGGAAGTCTGAGATATGGACACCTCCAGTTGACTTGGTGATGGGGGTGACGACAGGGAATCAATAACTATGGTCAAATTCTGGATCCCACGACGTAAGTTTAGTCGTATTTAGTGGACATCGGGCATGCAATCTAGGAAAAATTTAATGTGGATATAAGTCATCTATAGCACCGTAGAGAGTTCAGTTGGCGGTGGGAAGAGTGCTGGTCCGACTGGTCACAGTTCGATGACATTTGACCTCAGGAGCGCTTGTAGAGTAGCGTCTGAAACAACATTTGAAATACGACAGATTAAATTTTATCTCTGGTCTGGCAAAGTATCGTCGCTGTACCAGAAAGGCAGTGACACTAATTTACATTTTTGCCACCGAATATGTTTTAGTTGGATTTTCATTTCGAAGAGGAAGACGGAAATTAATTTCGTAGTGTTTTGAACCAGTATACAGACAAGATGCAGATATTTGTTATATGCCATTCAGTCGACATTTTGAGCCAGGATATCAATAAAAATTTAATGTATTACACCCTGGTGATTATTACAGAGAGCTATCGCCTGTCCGCAGCTCGTGGTCGTGCGGTAGCGTTCTCGCTTCCCGGGTTCCCGGGTTCGATTCCCGGCGGGGTCAGAGATTTTCTCTGCCTCGTGACGACTGGGTGTTGTATGATGTCTTTAGGTTAGTTAGGTTTAGGTAGTTCTAAGTTCTAGGGGACTCATGACCATAGATGTTAAGTCCCATAGTGCTCAGAGCCATTTGAACCATTTTGAGATATCGCCTAAATATTTCATCATCCCTGGGATAATGAGGAATATTTATGTTACAGATTATAAATTTTTATTTGTTTCAATGAGGACGCAGAGAAGACACTTAATGAACTCATTGTGGTACGTTGCCTCTTTCAAAATAAATCGTAACCACTACTAACAAACATACCAGAATTGTCGTTTCTCCGAGTGTTAGGATTTATTTTGCTTTTTCTGTACAAATTCAGGTAACAGTTTCACATGGAGTGTGTCAGAAATTTTAGAACTCAAGGAAATGCAGTAAAATACAAAAATAGTCCAAGGATACATACATTAGTGGGAAATCCATAATTTGTGGTGTCGCTAGGCCAACTGATAACAGCTGAAATGGCATGATAGATGATAACGACGAATATTATTGTGTAGTCCATGCTGCTTGGTGTAGCTTGGCTGATAAAAAAAAGTGTTTTCATTGTGTTGTATGCAACGACTTAAGCAACAGCGTAATAAGATAATACTTTTGTTTATAAGCGCTCTGCGTCCAATACTTGCGATGTCAGCAACATCTGTGCAGGTTGCACGTAAATGTAGCTGTAGTTGCAACATTCAGTTGTCACCTGATGGTGGTGTAAGAATCCAGAATTTGATTCGTGATCAGTTATATAGTATCTTGCATAACGTCAGGTAATGTTTATTTCCAAATTATTAATGGCCTGCTCTGTCAAACTGTGAGTGTCAGTTCAGTCAATGTTACAAATTGTATCATTGAAGTGACTTATAGGCTTAATTTACATTCGCAATCCGATAGTATTGTGGACTGTAAACGTGTCGAGATTAGTATGGTAAGATATGAGGAGAGAGTACGTTAAAAATGGTAGAATACGAAGGAGGAGAATTTTACACCGTGAAATTTTAACAGAAACTGTCGGCGGCTAAACGCTCGCGAGGAAATTACATCCTTTGAGATAGGGAACTCCCGGACAGGTTTGCGCCCGCGGATGCCGTCAAAGCGGGATTGTAAGGATCAGAAGCAGTCCTTGTTTGCATCTCATTAGCGCGGAATTCCTGCACACGAGGCACAAAGCGCTAAATACAGACGCTGGCCGCGGATAAAGAACTCCACGCTCCGTCTCAAGACGGCAGCCGAGCTCTAAATTACGCTCAAAGATATTATTAACCTCTCTCCACAGATAACAATATCGGCCAATTACGGAGCCGTTGTGCTCTACTGACGATGCATTTCATCACGGAGAAAATTGCTTCTTTGTGTCACTAACAACTGTTAAACGATACTCTCTGAGTTTGTGAATACGACGTGAAATTACCTTCTTTCTTACACAAATTTGATAGGACATGAGCGCTATATTCTAGGAGGTTATGCAGTACCAACTGCAGCGTAAATATCCTGATACGGAAGATTCTGAAGTATACAACATCATTATGTCACAGACCAAATAAGGTAAGCGTTGATTTTCTTACTATATACAAGCACTATTTACTAGATGGTACATCAAATTCTGTTTCTCTTTGGGCATGGTTCTTAATCCTTTTTCATTTATGTACGCTACGAATTGCTACATAACTTAACAGTTTGCAGGCTATTAGAGAAAGATTAATTCGATTTGATTGAACTGCACCTGCAACATTAATGAAGATAGGATACTGAGCTATATTTTCCATGCACATCAAGGGGAAACTTACTACACTAATGGCCATTAAAATTGCTACACCATGAAGATGGCGTGCTACAGACGCGGAATTTAACCGACAGGAAGAAGATGCTGTGATATGTAAATGATTAGCTTTTCAGAGCATTCACACAAGGTTGGCCCCCGTGGCGAAACCTACAACGTGCTGAAATGAGGAAAGTTTCCAACCTATTTCTCATACACAAACAGCAGTTGACCGGCGTACACAAACAGCAGTTGACCGGCGTTTCCTGGTGAAACGTCGTTGTGATGCGTCGTGTAAGGAGGAGAAATGCTTACCATCACGTTTCCGACTTTGATAAAGGTCGGATTGTAGCCTATCGCGAGTGCGGTTTATCCTATCGCGACATTGCTGCTCGCGTTGGTCGAGATCCACCGACTGTTAGCAGAATATGGAATCGGTGGGTCCTGAAGGGTAATACGGAACTCCGTGCTGGATCCCGACGGCCTCGTACCACTAGCAGTCGAGATGACGGGCATCTTCTCCGTGTGGCTGTAACGGATCGTGCAGCCACGTCTCGATCCCTGAGTCAACAGATGGGGACGTTTGCAAGACAACAACAATCGGCACGAACAGTTCGACGACGTTTGCAGCAGCATGGACTATCAGCTCGGAGACCATGGCTGCGGTTGCCCTTGACGCTGCATCACAGACATCAGCGACTGCGATGGTATACTCAATGACGAACCTGAGTACACGAATGGCAAAACGTCAATTTTTTTCGAATGAATCCAGGTTCTGTTTACAGCATCATGATGGTCGCATCCGTGTTTGGCGACATCGCGGTGAACGCACATTGGAAGCGTATATTCGTCATCGCCATACTGGCGTATCACCCGCCATGATGGTATGGGGTGCCATTGGTTACGCAACTCAGTCACCTCTTGTTCGTATTGACTGCTCTTTGAGCCGGCCGAAGTAGCCGTGAGGTTCTAGGTGCTGCAATCTGGATCCACGAGACGACCACGGTCGCAGGTTCGAAAGCTGCCTCGGGCATGGATGTGTGTGATGTCCTTAGGTTAGTTATGTTTAACTAGTTAAGTTCTAGGGGACTAATGACCTCAGAAGTTGAGTCCCATAGTGCTCAGAGCCATTTGAACCATTTGAACGGCTCTTTGAACAGTGGACGTTACATTTCAGATAAGTTACGACTCGTGGCTCTACCCTTCATTCGATCCCTGCACAACCCTACATTGCAGCAGGATAATGCACGACCGGATGTTGCAGGTCCTTCACGGGCCTTTCTGGATACAGAAATGTTCGACTGCTGCCCTGGACAGAACATTCTTAAGATCTCTCACCAATTGAAAACGTGTGGTCAATGTTGGCCGAGCAACTGGCTCATCACAATACGCCAGTCACTACTCTTGATGAACTCTGGCATCGTGCTGAAGGTGCATTGGCAGCTGTACCTGTACACGCTGTCCACGCTTTGTTTGACTCAATGTCCAGACGTATCAAGGCCGTTATTACGGCCAGAGTTTGTTGTTCTGAGTACTGATTTCTCGGGATCTGTGCACCCAAATTGCGTGAAAATATAATCACATATCAGTCCTTTTATAATATATTTGTCCAATGAATACCTGTTTATAATCTGCATTTCTTCTTGGTGTAGCAATTTTAATGGCCAGTAGTGTAGTAATGTGGTTGAAGGTAAAGGTGTTCTTGTTGCTGCTAGCTAATTCACTACCAAATGTGTGACGAGTCTAGATGGTATAAACGTAACAAAACAGCGGCAAGAGGCGTTGATCATTCTGCGTTTCAGGTCGCGTAGTTCAGTTGTAAATGTGCGGCGTGATTTTCGTGATGAGCACGGCACTACACCTCACACACCTCAAGGCACACGACGAAGGCAACAGCATTCTATGACACTGGTTCTTTACGAAAGTGTGAATCCACTGTTCACCCCCGTGTGCTAGTTCTAAACGTTGCGGGTATGCAACAGTTTTTTTCACATGTTTTGCATCTATATTTGCGTACTAGGGCGTGCTGAGAAATACAGCCTCCGAATTTTTTATTGTGTTCTCATTATTGGATGAGGTACTACATGTCATATATATTACTCAATCGATATTTTCGCTTCGTTGACCCATGACCTTCTGCCGCTAAAGGGCTCCGAACTGTAGCGTGTAACATGGCAGTGTGTGACTAAGTCGGTGCATGAGAGACCCTCTGAAAACTGAAGCAAGAACTCGAGGAGTAAGTCCGCACGCAGAGGACCCTCTTTTTCATCATGGTAATACCGGATAACATGCGAGTTCTGCTACACCTGCATCACTCCAAAGCGTTTGGTTCACTCTCATCCAACATCCTGCATACACTCTCGATTTGGCCTCATCCGATTTTCATCTGTTACCAAAACTTAAAGAACACCTCCGACGACTTCACTTTGACAGTGGAATATAGGGTGAGTTTCTGACTCCATCTACAAAGTCAAAGGTCAGATAGTGACGGTATCAAAAAACTGGCACCTCGGTGCAGACATGTAATCGTAGCCAGGGTGATCGTGTTTCTAAAAAATATGTAAACACGAAGAATACAGATGTAGAAAGCTAATAAAGTCTGTTTTATTTAGAAAGCTTAAATACTTTCTGTGGTGTCACCACCAGACACCACACTTGCTAGGTGGTAGCTTTAAATCGGCCGCGTTCCATTAGTACATGTCGGACCCGCGTGTCGCCACTGTCAGTGATCGCAGACCGAGCGCCACCACACGGCAGGTCTCGAGAGACTTACTAGCACTCGCTCCAGTTGTACAGACGACTTTGCTAGCGACTACACTGACGAAGCCTCGCTCCTTTGCAGAGCAGATAGTTAGAATAGCCTTCAGCTAAGTCAATCGCTACGACCTAGCAAGGCGCCATAGCAATTGATAGTTATCGTATGAAGCATGTCTCATCAACAACGATGTATACAAATGATGGATTAAAGTTAAGTATTCCAGAAGCTACGTACTTTTCTTTATAGCATTCATTACGTATCCTGTTTCAGAGCTCACGCCAATCTGCGTGAGCTTAACGCGTGCCTTTCGGCTACTTCCGAGTGGCGTGGCTGTCTTGCTACGCCACAACACTTTCCACATAGAAAATTCGGAGACGTTACTTTTCAGAACGCCCTCACATACGCCTCTGCGAGGGCCCCAGTTATTCGTCTCTTTGCGGTCCATACGTGAAATGTACGTTCGTTGAAACGTCCCCTTAGAAAAATTATTGATTTACTGTGCTGATAGATCTCGTACATTATTTGATTTTCAAACAGCTGAGCAAAACTGAACGTACTCCGACATTTCGCTCTTCACCTGTTCTGATCAACACTAAACTGACACACAATATTTTTATCGCAACGCAATCTGACTTTCAAAAATCCCTACAAAAGAATGCCCCTGACTAACATTAACCTATACGTTTCACAAATCACTTACCTCACAAAAAGCTTCGTTACTCGAACTACTGCAATACAGCGAGCGCCACTACTGCCAGTTAAATAAAAGATTCAAACTACTGGAGGCACTAACTACTGAGAGGCTTAGTTAGCAAATGAAAGATTTTGATAGCGAACAAACAATGTATTTACCTTAATATTGTTCAAAAGTCATAATATATATAGCAGTTCATGACATCTATTCTTACAATTGTACTGTTTCTGATGGACACACGTCCAGATCATCCGCTCTCAAAAATCCCCCATCTCACATCCCCACATCCACCACTACTGGCGCCTCACCTCCAACTGCGCAACGCTACGCGCTGTTAACAGCCAACTGCCCAACACTACAATAGCGACTATTGCAACAATGCCGACCAGCCTCAGACTACACACAGCACAGTCAGTGATTTTCATACAGAGCGCTACGTGGCGTTACCAATAAGTAAACCTAAACAGCCTACTTACATCGTGGCAGCAGAATTGTTCTGCTTCGGCACCCTTAGGTGTTTCAGTTTAAATAGGAGCATTTGTGAGTGCATTGGAGTAAACTGTCATCTAGCGATTCCGTTCTAAAAGTAACATTTCCACTACTGGAGTTTTTTCGGTTATGGTGTGCTTCTGCCTTCCAAGTTCGCAGGTACCCCGCTGTGGTAATAAATACTATCAGAAATTTTCGGCACATCGAATGTCGGATTGTGGATCTCTTACAGCGGTCTTTTATTTATTTATTTATTTATTTATTTATTTTTAGAGTGCAAAGTTGGAGCATGGGGTTGTTTGGAACAGACTAAGGAACAGTGCAAAAACCTCTAAAAAGAGTGCTGGACCGTTTTAGATTTGATTCTCTGCCTGAACAATGGTGCTGTGCACATACTGTTGTCAAATGGCTCCAACTTTCTGTGTTTCCTGTTTGCTTAAACTGATATTATGACGTAAAGTGTCTTTTTCCGATGGTTGCAGGTCAGCTATGATATTTTTTCTGATTAAATTGCATGTGTGACGTGTGAAGTTGTCACAGGATTCTTCCATTGTGAAGATGATGAATGACTGAAATCAGTTGTGAATAAATGCATCGTAAGACAACACAGTGTTTCCCAGGTATTTCTCGAAGTATATCGGTGCTGCTGACAGTCGCCTGAAAAACATTTTTATTCTCTGTAACAATTGATTTACATATCGGCATCATTCATCAACAATACCCGTAGTCGGTGGACAATATTGTGGACAGCGCTGTACAGCATATCGGTAGGTGAGAAATTGCTGTCGGCCGTTGTCTTTCAGCGTTCCGTAATGAGGTCAGCATAGCGATAGACTTCCGACCTCAGGTGACGCCACAACCAATAATCACACGGACTGAGGTCTAGGGACCTGAAAGGCCGAGCATGACGGCAATGGAGGCTCAACACGTGTTCCTCACCAAACGACGTGTGCAAGGTATCTGTCACAAGTGCAGCAATACTGTATGGAGCACCACCTTGCATAAATTCGTGCCTTCCAGCAGGTGTATATCAGCGAGGCTAGGGACGATTGATTCTGAGACATGTCGGTGTACTTCGCACAAGTCCTGCTGACGATTTTCATACGGAGTAGAATGTTTCATCAAAACACTTTCCAGCCGTCTAAATTTCCAACTGTTATTTTATTTGAGAAACCAGTTTCGGTGCTACGATACCGTATCATCAGGCCCCTGACCGACGTCTAGGAACATTCCCACCTCTCGTCCAGTTATTCCGTACCGATCGGTTGAGGCCACGCAACCATCCATATGAAAATGGATTTCCCCGAAGATTCTCATGAGTCTCGCTGTCCAGCGCCGTCTTTTAGTGGCAATCGAACTTCTTTCTGGTTTCACTGAAGTTCCATCTCATTTCAGGCATTACCTCTCTACCTACACTGGTAAGTGAATTTGTACATTTTAAAATGTTAACAAAATTCTGCGCCATCCATTGACCTGGTTTTAACGTTCTGGCAGATTAAAACTGTCTAAACAACACGAACCTGATGCCTATAACCTGGCCTATCACTGTCATTGCTCCAACATGGATGAAAGCAATGTTATCAATAGTGCTATTCCCATGAGGTATGTAGGAGAGCTTACGTGAAATTTGTTAATCAAGAGAGAAGGTGTTCAGGACTCGCGGAAAAATAGGCTGTCAGGTGTCATTATGTGCGCTGTCTTCAGATGAATGTCCATACGATAAGTTGACCGTACCGTTAAACGCTTGCTGATATACATAACAGCTCATTACTTTACTCTTTGCATTTCAATAATTTAAACTTTAGTAACATAGCTAACATAATGCACTTCAGTAAACTTCGTACGAAAGTAAAATAATAAAAATAAAATCACATATTTCAAAGAACACAATGTTTATGGAAAAAGTGTATGTTCCAGATCTGCAAACTGCGATATCAGGGCACAATTTTTACTTGTGAGGTATACCACTTCAGGTGTGCTACTAGATACGAAGCAGCACTCGTCATAGCTCTGCTCCCG
This sequence comes from Schistocerca serialis cubense, assembly GCF_023864345.2. NCBI lineage: Eukaryota > Metazoa > Arthropoda > Insecta > Orthoptera > Acrididae > Schistocerca > Schistocerca serialis. The sequence goes on along the minus strand of NC_064642.1, from coordinate 101,102,565 downwards.
TGATTTAGGCATTTCCCTCGCAAATGTTGATAGTAGACTTTTACAATATATCCATGTTCCATTTTTGCTTTACAACTGATATTTCATATGTTTTAATTCCGTTCCTTCTAATAGATCGAAGATTACGGACACCCTCCTGGTACATGTGCTACTGATGTGAGGATGTCATCAAAAAACAGACTGCAGTTCTGATATCTCATCCAGGCGTACAGCTATATTTGAGGAAGCTACCATATTTATCTCCCTGTCTCTTACTAAATTCGCTTTGCCTGTTCCAACTTCGAACTTGGAAGTACACAAAATTGAGCAAAAAACTCCTGTTTTAACCCAATCTCTATGGTTTGACTTACATGTACCAATTCATGCTGTTATGAAATTTTGTTGAGCGCATTTGCTCATCAAGAGGCAGATATTGCTCAAGGGGCACTTTAATAATTGCTTCATTAAGTCTCTTTGCCTGTGGTCTCGTTTTAACATTCTATGACTGACAGGGTCTGTTGCAGGAAACGACCTGCTCTTATTACTGAAATGAATTAGCTGTCTATTCTTGAGCGACATGCATGATATAGGCTGTTTGAGGACCATATTTACGCAATTTGGCATTTGTGTAACATAGAAATTACTTCACTTATATATGTAAAACGTTATAATTCATAAATATATTTATCACGATGTATAAAATGAAAGCATACCTGTTAAATACAGCGCCAGTTCAGTTTTGCATAAGACGTCCAGCCGATTTTTTCACGTTACAAAATACAGCTGACTTCAGATACAAGTATACTTCGAAAACAATGTCGAATACTCGCAGCAGCGGTATCTGGAGGAATCTCTGAGAACTTAAAAAGGAAGAAGGGATGTTGGAACACTGCAACACTGCGAGTTTGGTCCTCTAATATTCCAGAAAAATTACATACTGAGACTTGAATGGTATTTTGCAGAACTGCAACATGGCGATAAAAGTCTTAAAGTGGAGAGCAGCACTTTTAAATTCGCAGCATTATGACCGGGCCAGGAAATTCGTAGCGAAGGCCAGACACACCTATACCAATTCACAACACGTTAGCAGAGGACGCCTAACTACATTTAGAACTTATGGACCTGCAGTGTTACAGGCAATTACGTGATAAATTTCATAACAAAGCAAGTCTTTAACATATGTAAAAAAATCTTCTTGTTCCTAAATTATCATGACTTTACAAGTTTTCAGCTACGAATATGGCCATGGTTCGACCTAAAAATTTATGCGAGCAACATTCTCCTGCAGTGAAGGGAAAGAAATATACCCACGAGAATTCACTAACCGAATTTAAAAGTTTATCTTCGAACCAGTAGAGTTCAGAAAGTGGTACCAAACATTGACTCTTTAGTGACAAGCGAAATCTGTAGGACTCATTGGCGAATAAAATAGTCACGAAATGCAAGTTGATCTTAGTTTAAACTTCGGCCGAAAACGGCATTTATCGTAAGGCTGCATCGTAAGAAAAATCATGTTTCATACTTAGCTACCCCCGTTCTTCACCTCATCAATCAAAAGAGTGTAAGTCCTATTTCATTGTCGTACCTAATCAATGTACCAATCTTAGGAAATAAATTTACTTATTAACTAGCTGCTGTGAACGATATATGTCGACAAAACTATAGTTAGCGGCTGCAGAACAGAATTTTTGAGAACAGTTTCTCGTGAATGCTGAGTATCTGCCGTTCAGGTTGTATATTAACGATCTTGCAGACAATATCAATAGTAGCTTCAGACCCTTAGCAGACGACGCAGTTATCCGCAACGAAATACAGTCTGAGGGAAGCCGCGCAGACATCCAGTCAGACCTTGATAAGATTTCAAAGTGGTGCAATAACTGCCAGCTCTTCATAATGGAACACAATACATGGTATCCAATGAATATATTTGTGAGCCACAACTGAGATCCGTAAAATCAGTTATTTCGTTAGTTAGATGTTCTATGGATGATTTTGCAGGAATATTATTCTTGCAATACGTTTTTGAGCTATGAACACCCTCTTTCTTAAAGATGAGCTACCCCAGGACATTATTCCACATGACATTATTGAATGAAAATAAGCAAAATATGTCAACTTACGGATCTGCCTGTCCCCAAGATTTGCAATGATTCTAAGCGCAAATGTGACTGAACTAAGTTGGTTTAGGAGTTCCAAAATGTTTCTTTTTTTCAAATTAAATTCTCATCAATGTGGACCCCTAAGAATTTAGACGTGTCTATCCTATTTATAGTATCCTTACCAGAATTTACACTTATAATTGGTGTAGTATTTCTAGATGTGCAGAACTGAGTAAGTTGCGGTTCATTAAAATTGTGGGGGAGACCAAAGTCAAAAATTCTATAAAGTACTTTATCGTTTCTGCTGGTTCTGTACATATGTTTGGATTGATTATACTAGTGTCATCTGCTTGTTGCATACTAACTGGATGATACTTTACGTATATGAAAAAACAATAGTGGACCTAAGACTGAATCTTGGGGAACCGCCTATGTGATTATGTCCGTGGACTATATTGGTTGAATTACTAAAGGTTGTTCATACCATCAGTCCCACAAAACGTCAATTTATCTAGGATAGTAGTATGGTTCACACGGTAAAATGCTTAATGAGGTCGCAGAAAATACCAACCGCCGCTCTTTTATTATTTAATGTTTGTAAAACCTTGTGAGTGAACGTGTAAATGGCATTCTCAGTAGAGGAACCCTTCTAAAACCCAAACTGTCATTTTCTAAGGATATGATCGTTGCTGAGGTGACATACGATTCTAGAATTAATCACCTTCTCAATAACTTTGGAGAATAATGTTAGCCGTAGAACAGGTCAGCAGTTACAGCCTTCTCTCCTATCATCTTTCTTAAAGAGGTGTTCAGGACGGCATATTTCAGTCTCTCTGGATAAATGCCATGGGTTAGTGATACATTACACTTATACAGGGTGGTCCATTGATCGTCACCGGGCCAAATATCTCACGACATAAGCGTCAAACGAAAAAACTACAAAGAGCGAAACTTGCCTAGCTTGACGGCGGGAACCAGATGGCACTATGGTTGGCCCACTAGATGGCGGTGACGTATGTCAAACCGATATAAAATTAGTTTTTTTAAAAGTGGGAACCACCATTTTTATGACATAGTCGCGTAGTACGTAAAGAAATATGAAAGTTTTAGTTGGACCACTTTTTTCGCTTTGTGATAGATGGCGCTGTAATAGTCACAAACATATGGGTCACAATTTTAGACGTACGGTTGGTAACATGTAAGTTTTTTAAATTACAATACAGAACGTAGGTACGTTTGAACATTTTATTTCGGTTGTTCCAATGTGATATATGTACCGTTGTGAACTTATCATTTCTGGGAACACATGCTATTACAGCGTGATTACCTGTAAATAGCACATTAATGCAATAAATGCTCAAAATGATGTCCGTCAACCTCAATGCATTTGGCAATACGTGTAACGACATTCCACTCAGCAGCTAGTACTTCGCCTTCTGTAAAGTACGCACATGCATTGACAATGCGCTGACGCATGTTGTCAGGCGTTGTCGGTGGATCACGATAGCAAATATCCTTCAACTTTCCCCACAGAAAGATATCGTGGGACGTCAGATCCGGTGAACGTGCGGGCCATGGTATGGCGCTTCGACGACCAATCCACCTGTCATGAAATATGCTATTCAATACCGATTCAACCGCACGCAGAATACGTGCCGGACATCCATCATGTTGGAAGTACATCGCCATTCTGCCATACAGTGAAACATCTTGTTGTAACTTCGGTAGAACATTACGTAGGAAACCAGCATACATTGCACCATTTAGACTGCCATCGATAAAATGGAGGCCAATTATCATTCCTCCCATAACCCGCCAAGGTCGCTGATGTTCCACTTGTCGCAGCCATCATGGTTCTTCCGTTGTCCAATAGTGCATATTATGCCGATTTACGTTACCGCTGTTGGTGAATGACGCTTCGTCGCTAAACAGAACGCGTGCAAAGAATCTTTCATCGTGCCGTAATTTCTTTTGTGCCCAGTGGCAGAACTGTACACGACGTTCAAAGTCGTCACCGTGGAATTCCTGGTGCGTAGAAATATGGTATGAGTGCAATCGATGTAGATGTAGCATTCTCAACACCGACATTTTTGAGATTCCCGATTCTTGCGCACATTGTCTGCTACTGATGTGCGCATTAGCAGCGACAGCAGCTAAAACACCTACTTTGGCATCATCATTTGTTGCAGGTCGTGGTTGACGCTTCACATGTGGCTGAACACTTCCTGTTTCCTTAAACAACGTAACAATCGGGCGAACGATCCGGACACTTGGATGATGTCGTCCAGGATACCGAGTAGCATATATTGCACACGCCCGTTGGGCTTTTGATTACAATAGCCATACATCAACACGATATCGACCTTTTCCGCTCTTGGTAAACGGTCCATTTTAACACGGGTAATGTATCACGAAACAAATACCGTCCGCACTAGCGGAATGTTACGTGATACAGCGTACTTACACGTTTGTGACTTTTACAGCGCCATCTATTACAAAGCGAAAAAAGTGGTCCAACTTTCTTTACGTACTACATAAATATGTAATAAAACGGCGGTTCCTATTTAAAAAAAAAACGCAGTTGATATCCGTTTGACCTATGGCAGCGCCATGTAGCGGGCCAACCATAGAGCCATCTGGTTTCCGCCTTCAAGCTAGACAAGTTTCGTCTTTGTAGTTTTTTCGTTTGATGTATATTTCGTGAAGTATTTGGCCCGGTCACTATCAATGGACCACCCTGTATAATGCACCACATATATTGAAACGTCCCCTTTGAACAATTATACAGGACTGTGCTTAACCTGACACACAATATTTTGTTAGCGCAACGCAATCTGACTTTCAAAATTCCCTACAAAGGAATGGCCCTGACTAACATTAAACTATACCTTTCACAAATCACTTACCTCACAAAAATCTTCGCTGCTCAAGCTACTGCAATACAGCGAGCGCCACTACTGCCAGCTAAATAAAAGATTCAAACTATGGAAGGCACTAACTACTGATAGGGATAGTTAGCAAATGAAAGATATTAATAGAGAACGAACAATGTATTTACCTTGATATCATCATATATAAATATAGCAGTTCATGACAAATTACAAATCTCCGCCATCTCTCTCCCCACATCCACCACTGCTGGCGGCTCACCTCCAACTGCGCAACGCTACGCGCTGTTCACATTCAGCTGCCGCTGCCCAACACTGCAATGGCGAGTATTACAACAATGCAAAGCAGCCACAGACTGCACACAGCACAGCCAGTGATTTTCATACAGAGGTGGCGTTACCAAAAAAAAAACCTAAACAGCCTACTTACATAGCCCCCATGCTCCCCACAAAAAATTTTACAAATTTTTTTTTGGGCAGTGGCCAATAATGATTTGATAAAATTTTTCATAATTACAATAACAAAGAAATCAAATGCACACACTTATTGATATTATGTTGGTCAAAAGCTCAAATTTTCTCACAGTCTATAAAGACAGTCCTGATCATTCATCACAGTGAAACTGCCGTTTCTTTTCTCAAAGTCTGAGCAGTAAAAGACAATGCACACAGAAGTAGTGGATTTCCATGCCGTCTTGAAGAAGTAGTGTTGTCCTTCCAACGGAGAGACAGTGCTGACTCTTGACATGCTGACAGGTAATGGGCCACAATGGAGCAAACCCACAGCAGAGTCATTCGAAGTTTTGAAGAATATTGGTAGGTAGGTCATCACAGAGCAGACCCACTGCAGTCCTGGTAGAGATTGTGGTACTGGTGGGCCACCAGAGGTGCAGACCCACCGCAGTCCTTGTAGAAATAATGGCATGGTGGGTCATCAAAGATGCAGACCCACTGTAGTCCTTGTAGAAATAATGGCGTTGGTGGGTCATCATAGATGCAGACCCACTGTAGTCCTTGTAGAGATGGCCAGCAGCCATCTGTTGCGATTGTGCAGGTGCACATTCACCATCGAAGAGTCTTGCGGAGAATATAGCAAGTCCATAAACCACCACTTGTGCACTCACAAAGTTTTTTTGGAATTGTCCTTAGAACGAGCAATGCTCTTATCCAGTCCCTTGCTGAATTATCAACACACGTGCAAACACTAACAGTCCCTACTTCTCACATAATGTCCATATACTATGACCAACAGAAACGTGTGCAGTGAAATGTAACTTACAAGTTAATAATAAGATGAACTGGTGTCAATTACAATTTTATAACATGAGAATACAATTACAAAGGTACAAAATACATCACTAAAAACATAATAATACAGATAACATTTGTAGTAATAGGGGCTTTACAAAAGAATAGAAATAAACATATACATCAGTGTTACAGGAATTATGACATGAGTACATAGATAAAAGATCAGAATAACTTTCGAAACATCAACTTCACACATGAGCATTAACACAAAACAGAGTAAATAATGTCTAAACATCTAATACATTATTAATGCCAATTGTATTTGAGGATAACAGTATTCCTCATCATAGTGAATGTAACTTAGTATTAGAAGAGAAAAAAGTTCTATAAAACAGTACACAGACAGGACGAAAACAAATACACAAGGGTACACAAACATATAGTGGGATAACACAAAAGGGAAAGGACAGGGTTTGTTTTCAGTGTAACTTTTGGTACTGCAGTATTTTGCGAACAAAACCTTTTTTGTTCTTGGAGATCTCCCTTCGTTCATCATTATTCCCAAAAAGTCCTATCTGTACCTCTTTTCTGTATTCTAACCATATTTCTTTCAAAAGAAATATGGCTCATTGTACAATACTCATTTAGGCCCAAATCGTTTTCATATAACTTTCAAAGCATTCTTTCCCTATTCTCCATAGTTAGGTTCTAATATAGTCTACCCCCTCTTAAGCTAACTTAAATCTACTGAGCTCAGATGCTAAACTAAGGGACGAGGCAATGCAGCAGCACATAAAACAATGAATATAAACAGCAATGAAAAAAAAAATGGAAAATCGCAAAGCAAGCTACAGTAAATCTAAATTACCAAGCAATTCAACATTACAACTAATATGAGGCAATGCACAGTAACAAGAAAAATAAGTCTGGCTTAGCAGAGTAACACAAATTAAAGTTCAGTAGCACTATGCCTGGCAAACAGCAGCTTATATCTAAACATGACATAGCTCAAGCAAAAAAAAAATAGTACACTAAAGATAACAATGCAGATAAGGGAAATGTATAATCACATCTTAATGTCTAAGTAATTAAAGTGGTGCACCACAACAACTGATTGTAAAAAGAAATATTACCATGTACTTGAAAAGAAAATTATGTGTTACTGTTACTAGTTCCTTCTTATTGTTCTTTCCTTTCCAAGTGCTCCTTTTTTAAAGAATTGGATCATAAAATAATTATTTAATAGATCTGTTGACAGAAAGTGTTCACATTAGCAAATGCATTTCATTTTATTTTATGAAACAAATGCTGCAACACAGCTGGAAAACAGATGTCAAATGAAATAAGCAATTACGCAAACCAAAGCATAAAAACATCATTCAATAGCTATGCGGCATTTCGTAAATCAGTAGCTCTCAACTCTCGTAGAAAGACACTTGTCATAATCAGGTGTGCAGATGTACGAATATTTCCCATCAATTCATAAGCATTGCAGTAATTAGCACAAAGTACGAGTAACCATATGTTTTCAGGTAATGAGCGTGTAATATTTGCGATGCTTTCTACAAAGGAACGTCAATAGCCAGTATATATGAAACGTCCCCTTTGAACAATTTATACACGACTGTCCTTTACCTGACACACAATATTTTTTTAGCGCAACGCAATCTGACTTTCAAAAAAATCCCTACGAAAGAATGGCCCTGACTAACATTAACCTATACGTTTCACAAATCACTTACCTCACAAAAATCTTCGCTGCTCAAGCTACTGCAATACAGCGAGCGCCACTACTGCCAGCTAAATAAAAGATTCAAACTACTGAAGGCACTAACTACTGATAGGGATAGTTAGCAAATGAAAGATATTAATAGAGAACAAACAATGTATTTACCTTGATATCATCATATATAAATATAGCAGTTCATGACAAATTTCAAAACTCCGCCATCTCTCTCCCCACATCCACCACTGCTGGCGGCTCACCTCCAACTGCGCAACGCTACGCGCTGTTAACAGCCCAGCTGCCCAACACTACAATGGCGAGTATTACAACAATGCAAAGCAGCTACAGACTGCACACAACACAGCCAGTGATTTTCATATTGAGCGCTACGTAACGTTGCCAATAAGAAAACATAAACATCCTACTTACATAGAGAAAACATAAACAGCCTACTTACATAGCCCCCATGCTCCCCACAAAAAATTTTACAAATTGGTTTGGGCAGTGCCCAATACAGATTTGAAAATATTTTTCATAATTACAATAACAAAGATATCAAATGCACACACTTATTGATACAATGTTGGTCAAAAGCTAAAAATTTCTCACAGTCCATAAAGACAGTCCTGATTCATCACAGTAAAATTGCAATGTTTTTCTCAAAGTCTGAGCAGTAAAAGAAAATGCACACACACGTAGTGGATTTCCATGCAGTCTTGAAGAAGTAGTGTTGTCCTTCCAACGGAAAGACAGTGCTGACTCTCGACATGCAGACAAGTATTGGGTCACAACAGAGCAAACCCACTGCAGAGTCAGTCGAAGTTTTGATGAATATTGGTAGGTAGGTCATCACAGAGCAGACCCACCGTAGTCCTGGTAGAGATTACGATATTGGTGGGCCACCAGAGGTGCAGACCCACTGCAGTCCTTGTAGAAATAATGGTATTGGTGGGCCACCAGAGGTGCAGACCCACTGTAGTCCTTGTAGAGATAATGGTATTGGTGTGCCACCAGAGGTGCAGACCCACTGTAGTCCTTGTAGAGATAATGGTATTGGTGGGCCACCAGAGGTGCAGACCCACTGTAGTCCTTGTAGAGATGGCCAGCAGCCATCTGTTGCGATTGTGCAGGTGCACATTCACCATCGAAGAGTCTTAATATCAATTAAGACTGGGCTTATTATATGGGGATGCATTTTTATTACTCTATTGGAAACACCATCAAAACCAGAAGGGCTTTTATGTTTGAGAGAATGTATAATTTTTTTAATTTTGGAGAAGTACACTCATACGACTGAATTTTATGAAAGTTGCATTTTGAAGTTACTGCTGTGATTTTATTCGTGATCCGTTTGTCCTACGCTTTCTATTATGTTTAAGAAATGATTATAAAATGCATTTGCTACCTGTGACTCATCATTTGTAGCCCTTCCATTCCGTTTAGTAGCGATATGTCGTTTTGTTCTGTGGCTGGTTGTCTAGTCTCTCGTTTCACTACATCTCATGTGGCCGTTAGTCTGTTGTCTGAAATTCTGATTCCTGACATAATGTACATTTCTTTGAGTAACTTGCAGTAGTTTTTGTAGTGTGCAGCTACATTTCCCTTTTCCTTTCGCAAGATATTTTAATGGGTCTAGTGATCCATGGCTTGTTACATAGCTGTTTAGCGTAATTTCTAATTAGCTTGTGCGAAAAGCTGTTTTCAAATAATGATATGAATTTATCACGGAATAGATTTAATTTTATATTATATTTGGTTCGTTATAATTTACATTCTTAAACAATTCTTAAGAAAATTGTCCTAGAGTCATTAATTGTTCTAACTGATTTCCACTGAGGAGAATGTATACTGTAAGTCACAATGCTATTTATACTAATTAATAGTACATCATGATCAGAGAGAGCGTTTGTTACTGGATGAACAGTTGTTTTCTTACTTTTGAGCTTCGTTAAGGAAAACATTATCATTTAGTTCCTACTGTCTTTATCTACCCGCGGTGGCAAGTTAATTACTGAGGCCAAATGGTAGGATGCAAATAAGGTTTCCAGATTATTTTTGCTATCACAAACCCTTAGAAAATACTCATTGGAGCCATTGCAGACTATTAACTGATAGTTACGGTCTGACAGACAGCGCAGTAAGGAACCGAGATTGCTCATAAATAGTTTAAAATTTCCCAGTGGACATCTATGTACATTTACAATTTAAAATGAAGTATTTTTCAGTATTAATGGTCAAGCAGACGCTTCTATGAGCTTATCACTACTAAATCTACTTTCCTCAATATTTCTGTACTTGTGTTCTGTCTTAATATATGTAACAACTCCTCCTTTTCAGATGTTATTTATGCATGAGTAAGCTGCTATAACTCCTTAACATGTAACTTATCTAACTTTTCAAAACAGACAAGAAGTTCTTCAACCTTATTACTCAGTCCTCTAATACTTCTTTGAAATAAGCTTATCTTACTTTTAGGTACATTATTAAGCATTTTGTGGGTTAATCCGTTATTTTCACTTCAAGATGCCTGAATTCTTATCCTAACCTAAAAGAAGGTGCCCTTCTGACAACAGTGATCACCCCTGTGATTGCTACGTACGATGGGGGCCACCCATATACTTCTTGTAAGAAGCTCAGCCAACCTATCTGTCCCTCCCCTATTCAGGCATAGGTCATGTCTAGTATATTCCTATCTCCCAATTGTAGTAACTGGCACTGCACTCATATGAGAGTTTGCAGCCTGCTCAACTCAGTGTCCACAGAACTCACAGCTCATCACGGCTCTGCAGCGCCTCCACTAAACCCATATTTGTGTGCGTAGTTGCCACTCCCATTTCATCCAGAGCACCGCTAATGTTGTAATTACGGTTCTTAGCCACGCTGTTCCCTGCTCCAGCAAGTATAACAACCTGATCCTCTATGCGGAAGCCCCTGCTTCCCTGTGTCCTTTGCCACCATGCTTACGCTAACACTTGGCTTCACAGTACTTGTGACCTGGTACCCTTTCCCTAATTTGATCTGTATTATCTGGCCTACACCCCTCCCACGACTGCTACCTTGCAGCAAGACTCTTTCCTTCCTACTCTCTTTGGGTACCGACCTTAATTGAGTTTCTTTGTTACAAGTCTGCAGCACTCTATTGACTTACAGCTGGATGAGGCTTTTCCCGTCCTACTTCATGTAACACATCAAATTTATTCGATACTGTTAGCTTAAATGTAGCTGAAGTGGAGCTGTTATCCTTTCGCTCATTAGTTGTTACTTTTACCCAGTTCCCAAGATCTTTTCCCCCCTTCAGCCTATATAGTTAAATTTCGAGTGATATAATTCATCCTGAAGGGCACAAATATTTGCCTCCAGCTCAGCAATGCTCTTCCATTTTTTACAAAGCCTGCAGTTCCGCAGAAGAGCCTCACTACGTTCCCTAATCATTTACCCACTACATTCACTCCAGTAACATTCCAAACCAAAGTCCACACATCCCACTCCCTCTTAGACTATTATGCCGTAACATCCACACTTACCGCGCATCGCAACACAGCTTACACGCTTAAAAACAAAATTAAATCATTTAACACACTTTAAACTACACGATTCTTCGTTACTTATGAGCAGCAACAGTTAGGCCTAAAGGTTAGCGCATTAGGTGTGTGATATAACGTAAAAAGGTATTTATTTCCGCCTACAACAAGACCATAGTATTCACACAACTGCAGTATCCGTTAAATTATCTTAATAACAACAAAATGTAACATTATTGTACGCAAACTGCCAGTAAACAACAGACTTCTGCGAAGGATTCTATATTAAGCAAACTAAGATGTAGACTACTATGCGGAAATACGAACATAAAACTGAATGGATACACTCATACTAAATTTTTGGAAAGAAAAGCAGAACTGAGCCGTGGCTGGCTCTTGTTATGGGTTGGATTAAACCTTGGTTGTTATCCAGTGTTTCGTCTCCCGCGGTAATTGCGATTATGCTGTTATCCTCTCTCTCCGCGAGTGGCAGCAGCGGTATGTATAGATATTCGCGACTGGTACTATCTTTGATCTGGCGCTTATTGTTTCAGGTTGTGCTGTGTGCGACCAGTTGGTCGGTTGGCGTGGAGTCGCGCGGAAATCTCCGTGGCACGTAGTTTGCCCGGGGTCACTTGTGACGTCTACCCACGGTCGGAGTGTGTGGTGCTGTTCCCATTGCTACGAGGTCCTGCCTGTCTCACCTAGGCGAGCGTTAGTGCTTGAATTCCAGGCCGACCCTCGGAAACTTCTGAGCGCCGTTGACTGTACTGCCTTTTCTAATTTGTTCTTGTTGTTTGTATTTGTATGTCTTCTAGCCGATTTTTTGCCCTTAAGTCGTAGGATTGTTTGGGACTTCAGGGAGGTTCAGGGAGGTACACTCCCCCACACACCGTCAGGTGGCTTGCGGAGTATGGATGTAGATGTAGATGTAATTAAAGAAGTTTTTTAAGGTAAGGCCTTCAGCCTTTAAAAAATTCATTTTGGTTTGGTCTTAAGTGATGGGCCTTCAGCCGATTTTTAAATTAAAGTTGTTTTGCCCTTAAGGTGTCAGATTGTTTGGGCCTTCAGCCTAATTAAAGAACTGTTTCAAGGAAAGGCCTTCGGCCTTTTAAAAATTTATTTTGGTTTCAGCCTTAAGAGATGGGCCTTCAGCCTATTTTTTTTTTTAATTAAAGTCGTTTTGCTCTTAAAGTGTGATATTGTTTTGGCCTTCAGCCCAATTGACAGAATTGTTTTAAGATAAGGCCTTCTGCCTTTTAAATACATGATTTTGGTTTGAGTATAAAGTTATTGGCCTTCTGACGATTTTAAATTAAAGTGGTCTTGCCCTTAAGGCATGAGATTTCATGGCACATTCAGTCGGTTATTAAGTTCCCAAAATTAATGTTGTGATTTTTTTTAAAAAATTTCTTGGCTCTTGTAATGTTTGATCAACTAAATAATGTTTTATGTTCGAGTGTAACTGACAGCCGCTTATTTTGGCCCGTTTCCACAATTTAAACTACCTGACCTGTTCTGCGTGTTTAGCAGGGCGTATCAAGAACAGTTAAGCGAGGTTCTCGGAATTACTTGTTGGTGCTTACGGGCGCTCAACGGTGAGGTTATTAGTGGAGCTACTTTTGCCAAAACGTGAATAAATTTAATATTACGACCCTACCTTGCGATCTTTCCGCATTTTTAGATTTAATACGTAAAGGAAAGTAATACCTTTAACAGTAAGTTTAAAACACCCGCTAATATATTTAATGAGTAAATTGTACTAAACTATCTATTTTTACAGTCTAAACAACTTATCTTTACCAGAACGTAAAGCTTCGGAAGTCTCACCAGGTCCAGGGCTGCCTGCCATTTTTGGGCTTGACGCTTGATACGGACATGAAGTGGGACCATCACTTAGGCTCGGTCGTGGGTAAAGCTCTATTTATTGATAGAATAATCAATGGCAATGATCCTGTAAAGGAGACTGCTGATACATCGCTTGTGTGACCATCCTAGAATATTTTCCAAGTTGTGGAACCCATACCAAATAGGACTGGCATGCAGTGTTGGACATGTACAGAGAGGGGCAGCACGAATGGTCACAGGTTTTTTGACCCGCGGGAGAATTCACTGAGACGTTGAAACAACTGAAATGATAGCCTGTTGAAGATAGACGGAAAGTATCCCTAGAAAGTTTGTGGACAAAGTTTCAAAAACCATCTTTAGATGATGACTCTAACAATACACTACAAACCCGTACATACTGCTCCCACAGTGATAATGAATATAAGATTATATTAATCTCAAAACGCACAGAGGTATTTAAACAATAATTTATCCCAAGCTCCATACAGAAATGGAACGGGGGAAAGCTCAAATAGTTGGTACGGTGGGACATACCCTCTGCCATGAACTTCACAGTGGTTCACATAGTATAGATCTAGATGTAGAGGTGGAGCAGATAGGTGAACTGGCCTGGGTTAGAGCACTGCTGGTGAAAGACAGACAGCGATAGGTTGCCTGGTCCAGAAAGCGACAGTCATGATAGTTTCACTAATGAGCACAACCTTTAGGCCTGTAGCACAACGATCTATAAATTTACTCTGTTAGTCATCCTCGACGGTCGTGCAGATTTCCGTTCAAAAGCAGTTTAGACGGCATGAACGTATACTAACTCAGCATTACCCGGGACAAGAGATTCACAGATAACTATGCATGTTTCCGCCGGAGTTGGTAAATGTAAAATAGGTTAATGATCGGAGGTGAAAGCTCCACGGGCAGTGCTTACATTACAGCATGACCTGGCTGCTCCAGCAGCTGCGAAACCTGCAAAACATTTGGACGGCCCCAGCGGTAACTACACACTACGACGGCGGCGGGACGGGTCACAAAACGAACTCCTCTTTCCTGCGAACGCGATTTCAATACGGCGTCCGCCGCGTTTTAACGGCGGTTTAACGATATTAATATTCGCGAGGAGCAAATGGACGTCGCCTGCCCTGGCGGATTGGTGTGCGGGTGCGGCCGTTAAGCTGCGTGTGGCCGACGCCCGCCGGCGCTCTTTGCTTTTGTTTTCGGAGTGGTGGGGGGAGGGCGTCAGGTAGAGGGGGAACGAGAGAGTGAGTGCAGCTAGGTTTATGGCGGCGTGCAGTAAAACACGGTCGTAAAGCGACCGTTGTGACTGGCCGGCGCGCTCATTGCGCCTGTCGCTTCGGCCGACGTGCTGTCCGCGTTACGCGGTCCGTACCAGCGCGGCGCGGAGGCGCATCTGGGCAAGCCGCGCGGAATATTTAGCCCGCCTGCCGGCCGTATCGCTCTGCAGGTGTAACTGCTTTTTCTGTCGCGCCAGTACAGGGGAAGGACGCAGTTCGCACCGGCGACGGCAGCCTATCGGAACGGCAGTAAATACCACAACAATCGAGGGTGTGGCTTTGCAGGAGGACAACTGGACCGCGTAACTGAAATGCGACGCGTAAAGCTAGCCCACTTTTTCCGTTGTGTTCAGTTGTCTCCGTTATTCGTTAAACAAGTAAAGAAATTAGTCCCGCAACAGTTATATTGTTCGCGTAAAGTTACACAAAGGAACGCATAGAGTGAGCTGAATTTAGTTCAGCTCATAGGTATGTGTACTACTAACCAGCTAACATGCTGCACGATTACCAGTCCCAGTTGCCAGCTGCCTATATAATAGCTTCTAGAGGTTGGAAAATTTTTGTTTTCCGTATTTCTCCATCATTAATGACAGAATAAAAAAATTTAATGGTAGCTCTGAAATCAGGTTGCGCCGGACAGGGCGGATCAAGTTGTGGAAAGGGGCCAAGATACTGTTAGTCACACAAATACACAGAACGTTATTCCTCGAAAACACAATGCGCAGTTTTCACTTTAAAACAACAATGATCAATTCACAGCTGAGGGCCTAGGTGACTTCTCGATAATAAGGTTTAAATCATTATTTTTAAAACACAAGGATTTAGAGAAACAGCTGAAGAAATTACTTGAGTAAAATTAAAATATCATTAAGTAATTCCTTTTAAGGCACAAGAATTTAGACAAATGGCTGAAGGCCTTCCTTCAATAAAATTAAAATATATTCCCCTCTAAAGCCCCCCCCCCCCCCCAGATAATATTTCAGATCAGCAAAGGAAATTCTTAAAAGGCAAGCATCTACAGATTTCTGCTAAAGGCCATATTATGGAAAATATAAATTAATCCCTCAGCTGAAAGCACAACAATATTTCAACATAATAAAAGGGAACCTTTAAAAACAAGCATTTACGCAGTACAACAGAAAACCATCAGAAGAAATCTTGAAATATCTTGATGGCTGAAGGGCCAAACAATTATTCAAAATAATGAAAGACAGGAGTTTACACATTACGGGCTGAAAGCCACAGATTTGAAAACAAATGCGGCTGAAGGCCTAAATACAGAGCTAACAAGACTTTTAAATAAAGCACAGCTGAAGGCCTAATCTTAAAATACTTCACATAAGGTTCGGCTGAAGGCCATATCCTCAACATAGAATAGACAAAATTAATACACAGCTGAAGGCCTGGCCCAGTACTTGAGAGAAAAGAAAATCACAATCACGAACAGCAGAACAGTGGTGCTCAGAAATGTTCCAAGGGTCGGCATGGCGGGGAAACTCCAACAACAGTTTACGTGAGACCGGTAGCCAAGCATAACACTAAATAATCGGGCGGCAGCACGAGTTAGGGACGGCTGAAGAACCAACCAACAACCTAATCGTTTCCCTTCCACCCGACCAACGACACGACAACCAAAAGTATCAGCAAGGACGATGATCGCAGCAGGACTACGTCTTAATAACTGGCCTATAAACACAGTCATGACACAATAACCACTCAAAGAAAAAGGGAGAACAACATCAAGCTGTCGAACTAGACCCCATGCCAGACAGCATCAACTTGGCGAGGAAAACACACTGCCGGGAAACTAAGGTGAACGACCAATAGCCGGAACGTTAACGGCCACAAGGCACAAGATACCGCTGGTGCACACCACTAATAAACTACAATCGTTTGAAAAGTTGAACATCATAGGAAGATGGCTGCAAAATTTTGCTGACGCTAGCATAGCATCACGTTGCTGCTTGCGAGAACAGCCCAGGAAGCAACAACCAGCAGTCAATGAAGAGACGTCACAGCAGTTGAGATTTCATAACAGGTTCACTTATTATTCAACTCCAGTGTGCAGGTTTGGTGAGTGATGAACCTCACAGCTCTCGCAGCTAGTGCCACACAACTCCCACCGCATGTGAACGCTGCCAGCAGACCCCGGGCTGACCTCACACCGTGGAGACTTCCTCGCTGCTCCGTCGCAACTGACCAACTGGCTACTACTGTGCGGAGACAGCATTCATCTGCTCAGTGAAAATCACAGAAGCTACACACAGTTCCACGCAAACACTTGCACCAAGAACTCCGACAATCATAAAACCAATCACAGTGGAACAACAAGGAGAAATGACATGTCACACAAACAGAGTTTCCGTAAGTGGTCAGCGACCAAATACACCTCGTCCGATGAGACAACCTACCGAACGACCAACCAAGGTTGTTCCCACTCACGGTATGTGTGTCATCAACATTCAAGGAAGTCATGCCTGTCCGGAGCTCACTGCAGCTCCATCCCAACTCCCTTCTTTCCCATTCGGAACTTGGAGACACGGCGACCCGTGGACACTGGCTCGGACCCTACCACACAGAGGTAACACTGGCCCGTTGGCCACCCGACATCTATGCTCCCGGATGGAATCGACCCACGCCTGGCAAAATGACGAACTGACGAGGTCCAGAAACGTTCAAAAGACCAAATACGCGTCGCCCAATGAGACGACCGACCGAACGACCAACCAAGATTGATCCCACTCACGTTATGTGTGTCAGCAACGGTCTAGGAAGTCATGCCTGTCCGGAGCTCACTGCAGCTCCATCCCAACTCCCTTCTTGCCCATTCGGAACTTGGAGACACGGCGACCCGTGGACACTGGCACGGACCCTACCACGCAGAGGTAACACTTGCCCATTGGCCACCCGACATCTATGCTCCAGGATGGAATCGACCCACGCCTGGCAAAATGACGAACTGACGAGGTCCAGAAACGTTCAAAAGACCAAATACGCGTCGCCCGATGAGACGCTCGACCGAAAGACCAACCAAGGTTGTTACCACTCACGTTATGTGTGTCGGCAACAGTCAAGGAAGTCATGCCTGTCCGGAGCTCACTGCAGCTCCATCCCAACTCCCTTCTTGCCCATTCTGAACTTGGTGACACGGCGACCCGTGGACACTGGCTCAGACGCTACCACACAGAGGTAACACTTGCCCGTTGGCCACCCGACATCTATGCTCCAGGATGGAATCGACCCACGCCTGGCAAAATGACGAACTGACGAGGTCCAGAAACGTTCAAAAGACCAAATACGCGTCGCCCGATGAGACGCTCGACCGAAAGACCAACCAAGGTTGTTACCACTCACGTTATGTGTGTCGGCAACAGTCAAGGAAGTCATGCCTGTCCGGAGCTCACTGCAGCTCCATCCCAACTCCCTTCTTGCCCATTCTGAACTTGGTGACACGGCGACCCGTGGACACTGGCTCAGACGCTACAACACAGAGGTAACACTTGCCCGTTGGCCACCCGACATCTATGCTCCAGGATGGAATCGACCCACGCCTGGCAAAATGACGAACTGACGAGGTCCAGAAACGTTCAAAAGACCAAATACGCGTCGCCCAATGAGACGACCGACCGAACGACCAACCAAGATTGATCCCACTCACGTTATGTGTGTCAGCAACGGTCTAGGAAGTCATGCCTGTCCGGAGCTCACTGCAGCTCCATCCCAACTCCCTTCTTGCCCATTCGGAACTTGGAGACACGGCGACCCGTGGACACTGGCACGGACCCTACCACGCAGAGGTAACACTTGCCCATTGGCCACGCGACATCTATGCTCCAGGATGGAATCGACCCACGCCTGGCAAAATGACGAACTGACGAGGTCCAGAAACGTTCAAAAGACCAAATACGCGTCGCCCGATGAGACGACCGACCGAAAGACCAACCAACGGTCGTTCCCGATCCAGTCTCCCTCCGCCGGACAGTGCATGTGCGTCGCAAGCTGGCTGTCCGGACCTCACTGGCGCTGAGTCCCGACTGAACTCTCACCAAACGACAACCCGGAAATACTAACAGTCGCTTCAACGATCATATGACAGTGCTCTTATCGCTACGCGCTGCTGCTGCCGCCAGTCACAGGCAGGCAAGCCAGTAACTTAGTGACGCCAGTGAATCGAATACGAAGGTGGCGACAGAACCATAAAAACAAGATGACGAGCATTAAACGGCATGACCGCGAGCCGCTCACGGCTCAAGCACAATTTAGTTATTGAGAGGAGGCTCCAGATCTCTGCCGATATACGGCTAAGTATCGGAAATTTAAGTGTTTACCTTACTCTGTGTTTTCCATTTAGTACAGTTACTGAAACTCGTGTGTGTTTCTCTGTTTTAAACTTATAATTTCGCGTTTCTGTAACTGTAGATTTATTCACTATTTTGCGCAGTAGCGTTCACTGAACAGCTAGTTAAATAGCTCATTAACGCATCAGCATCCATTGATGACACATCCGGAGAGTATCAAGTTGCATGGTTAGGATGTGTGCATGCTATGCCCGGATGCAGGAGGAGCTGGCCGCGATTAGGGAGCAGCTGAATATGCTATTTGGCTACGGTCAGCCGAGGCACCTCCTAGTGCTCCCAGTGGTGTGGGTCGGTCCTCGCAGCAGGACGAGTAGAAGATTGTAACGCGTTCGCGTTGTTCGAGGAGGAGGACCAATGTGGAGACTGGTCGCCAGGTGTCGCCCATACACACTGTGAGTGGACGGGTAGCCACTCCATCAGCAGGGTCCACACAGGCACATTGGGTTAGTGATTTACTAGTTATCGGGAGCTCCAACGTTAGGCGCGTTGTGGAGCAAATACCGTTCAAGGCTGGGAAGAAAGCCGATGTGTATTCGACATGTCTGCGGCGGAGCCTCGTCCGAGGGGTGGAGGTGGCGGCCATGCCTACGTTTATCGAGCGTGCAGGGTGCAGTCGTCTGCAAGATACTGCTCACGTCGCTACCGACACGTCTGTCGCATGGATTCTGAGGCATCCTCAGTTCATACAAACGGTTCGCAGAGGTGGTGAAGATTGCTAGCATTGATCGTTTGATTCCTAACAGAGCTTGCGATTTTCAGCATTGCTCCCACAGTTGATCGAAGTCCTATAGTTTGGAATAGGAGGTCTCAACCAAAGCCTTCGTCTTGGATGCAGAATTCTATATCTGCGTTGTCGTCTGGGGATTTGTAGGAGTCCCCTTGATATCTCAGGGGTACACTACACAAATGTAGCAGGTACTCGACTAGCAGTGAACTTGTGCAGCACACATGTGGTTTTTTTAGGCTAGAAAGTAGCTGAGGTGCCCTGAAGAACTGCCGGTAGTCGATACGCAGAAAGTGAATTCAGACAGCGTACAGAATGAAGATGTCAACATTTTATACGTTAACCATCAAAGTATCCGCAATAAAATTCCCGAATTTAATACCCTCCACGAAAATTCTCGCTCTCAAATTATTCTTGCCACCGAGAGCTGGCTGAAACCCGAGGTGGAAGGCTCTGAGATATTTGGCGATCATACAACGTATATGGGAAAGACAGCTTAGAGGCCTTATGAGGGGGAATGTTCATTGCAGTTGATTACATTTTGTCTCTATTGAGGTCGGGGGTGAGGTTATTTGGTCGCGTATAACAGGTGCCGGTGAAACCAAGTTTTTTGCTGAATGTTTTTACCGGTCACCCGATTCCGCTGTGGCAGTTCTAAAGTCATTCCAAGAACGTCTACTGTCAGTAGCGCGTAAATACCCAAATCATGTATAACATCCCCCTGCTTCCCGGGATTTGTGAAGTTACAAGTTAACAATGACCGTGAATTATGAATTTTGACTCGTGTCCGGATAAGGCATCCGAATCCGACGTAAATAATGATTATTCCGGGGGAAACAGGAGACGTTATAACTTGATCGTTATTGAATGAGTAATTTCATTCAATAACGATCGGTAAATGAAATAATGGAAATAAATTTGGCCACTGGTAATTTTGCCGAAAGAAATGATTAAGTTGTAAAACCAATTAAAAAATCGGTCGCCAGCTAAGCTGATGAGCGGCAGTACGGTTAAGTACGTGAATAATTGTGTCAAAAATAAAGTTTACCTGTTCGTAGCGCGGCAGGTGGAACGGGAAGTTTTATGTGTCAGGCTCAGTAGTCATATAAAGTAATGTCATAACAATCTAACTGCGCTTAAACATTAATGGTTAACTTTCAAAAATTATTTTGATAATTATTTTGTTCATAATTTGTCAGCTCAGTGCAATGCTGACAACACAGATAATTATCTATCGAGTTTTTGAATAATGGACTGTCATTCTGTCTTTAAAATTACGTTCTTTGCACAGTTTAATCTACTGATAATGAAATATATTGCCAATAGTTGATTAACTATGTTCTCAATGATAATAATTCATTAATTGGGCGGTTGTCAGGTGGAATAAGCTTTGTAGTTTCATGAAATATCCTTGAACTAACTTCAACTGAATATGCATTGAAATAAATCTTGATAATCAAATTTATTACATCAGTCTATTATTGAGTTACTATGGTTGGCGTAAGCTTATTAAGTGCAACAATTAACTACTATTACCAATCGTTCAAAACGGTCTGAAATTTACTCTTCACCGTCTACGAAAATGATTTGATAATTAACATATTTTCTCTTGATAATTTTTCCCGAGGGCATGCAGCTTTACTGTATGATTACATGATGATGGCGTCCTCTTGGGAAAAATATTCCGGAGGTAAAATAGTCCCCCATTCGGATCTCCGGGCGGGGACTACTCAAGAGGATGTCGTTATCAGGAGAAAGAAAACTGGCGTTCTACGGATCGGAGCGTGGAATGTCAGATCCCTTAATCGGGCAGGTAGGTTAGAAAATTTAAAAAGGGAAATGGATAGGTTAAAGTTAGATATAGTGGGAATTAGTGGAGTTCGGTGGCAGGAGGAACAAGACTCCTGGTCAGGTAACTACAGGGCTATAAACACAAAATCAAATCGGGGTAAAGCAGGAGTATGTTTAATAATGAATAGGAAAATAGGAATGCGGGTAAGCTACTACAAACAGCATAGTGAATGCATTATTGTGGCCAAGATAGATACGAAGCCCACACCTACTACAGTAGTACAAGTTTATATGCCAACTAGCTCTGCAGATGACGAAGAAATTGAAGAAATGTATGATGAAATAAAAGAAATTATTCAGATTGTGAAGGGAGACGAAAATTTAATAGTCGTGGGTGACTGGAATTCGAGTGTAGGAAAAGGGAGAGAAGGAAACATAGTAGGTGAATATGGATTGGGGCTAAAAAATGAAAGAGGAAGCCGCCTGGTAGAATTTTGCACAGAGCACAACATATAACTAACACTTGGTTTAAGAATCATGAAAGAAGGTTGTATACATGGAAGAACCCTGGAGATACTAAAAGGTATCAGATAGATTATATAATCGTAAGACAGAGATTTAGGAACCAGGTTTTAAATTGTAAGACATTTCCTGGGGCAGATGTGGATTCTGACCACAATCTATTGGTTATGAACTGCAGATTGAAACTGAAGACACTGCAAAAAGGTGGGAATTTAAGGAGATGGGACCTGGATAAACTAAAAGGACCAGAGGTTGTACAGAGATTCAGGGAGAGGATAAGGGAGCAATTGACAGGAATGGGGGAAATAAATACAGTAGAAGAAGAATGGGTAGCTTTGAGGGGTGAAGTAGTAAAGGCAGCAGAGGATCAAGTAGGTAAAAAGACGAGGGCTAGTAGAAATCCTTGGGTAACAGAAGAAATATTGAATTTAATTGATGAAAGGAAAAAATATAAAAATGCAGTAAGTGAAGCAGGCAAAAAGGAAGACAAACGTCTCAAAAATGAGATCGACAGGAAGTGCAAAATGGCTATGCAGGGATGGCTAGAGGACAAATGTAAGGATGTAGAGGCCTATCTCACTAGGGGAAAGATAGATACCGCCTACAGGAAAATTAAAGAGACCTTTGGAGATAAGAGAACAACTTGTATGAATATCAAGAGCTCAGATGGAAACCCAGTTCTAAGCAAAGAAGGGAAAGCCGAAAGGTGGATGGAGTATATAGAGGGTCTATACGAGGGCGATGTACTTGAGGACAATATTATGGAAATGGAAGATGATGTAGATGAAGATGAAATGGGAGATATGATACTGCGTGAAGAGTTTGACAGAGCACTGAAAGACCTGAGTCGGAACAAGGCCCCCGGAGTAGACAATATTCCATTGGAACTACTGACGGCCGTGGGAGAGCCAGTCCTGACAAAACTCTACCATCTGGTGAGCAAGATGCATGAAACAGGCGAAATATCCTCAGACTTCAAGAAGAATTTAATAATTCCAAGAAAGCAGGTGTTGACAGATGTGAAAATTACCGAACTATCAGTTTAATAAGTCACAGCTGCAAAATACTAACACGAATTCTTTACAGACGAATGGAAAAACTAGTAGAAGCCAACCTCGGGGAAGATCAGTTTCGATTCCGTAGAAATGTTGGAACATTTGAGACAATACTGACCTTACGACTTATCTTAGAAGAAAGATTAAGGAAAGGCAAACCTACGTTTCTAGCATTTGTAGACTTAGAGAAAGCTTTTGACAATGTTGACTGGAATACACTCTTTCAAATTCTAAAGGTGGCAGGGGTAAAATACAGGGAGCGAAAAGCTATTTACAATTTGTACAGAAACCAGATGGCAGTTATAAGAGTCGAGGGACATGAAAGGGAAGCAGTGGTTGGGAAGGGAGTAAGACAGGGTTGTAACCTCTCCCCGATGTTGTTCAATCTGTATATTGAGCAAGCAGTAAAGGAAACAAAAGAAAAATTCGGAGTAGGTATTAAAATTCAAGCAGAAGAAATAAAAACTTTGAGGTTCGCCGACGACATTGTAATTCTGTCAGAGACAGCAAAGGTGTTGGAAGAGCAGTTGAATGGAATGGACAGTGTCTTGAAAGGAGGATATAAGATTAACATCAACAAAAGCAAAACAAGGATAATGGAATGTAGTCTAATTAAGTTGGGTGATGCTGAGGGAATTAGATTAGGATATGAGGCACTTAAAGTAGTAAAGGAATTTTGCTATTTGGGGAGCAAAGTAACTGATGCTGGTCGAAGTAGAGAGGATATAAAATATAGGCTGGCAATGGCAAGGAAAGCGTTTCTGAAGAAGAGAAATTTGTTAACATCCAGTATTGATTTAAGTGTCAGGAAGTCGTTTCTGAAAGTATTCGTATGGAGTGTAGCCATGTATGGAAGTGAAACATGGACGATAAATAGTTTGGACAAGAAGAGAATAGAAGCTTTCGAAATGTGGTGCTACAGAAGAATGCTGAAGATTAGATGGGTAGATCACATAACTAATGAGGAAGTACTGAATAGGATTGGGGAGAAGAGAAGTTTGTGGCACAACTTGACCAGAAGAAGGGATCGGTTGGTAGGACATGTTCTGAGGCATCAAGGGATCACCAATTTAGTATTGGAGGGCAGCGTGGAGGGTAAAAATAGTAGAGGGAGACCAAGAGATGAATACACTAAGCAGATTCAGAAGGATGCAGGTTGCAGTAGGTTCTGGGAGATGAAAAAGCTTGCACAGGATAGAGTAGCATGGAGAGCTGCATCAAACCAGTCGCAGGACTGAAGACCACAATAACAACAACAATGACGTGACACACTCGGTTCAATACGGTAAGGATCGGAAGGAACCTACTTGGTGTTATTGTGGGGTGGAAGGTAACTGCAACACTTCGATTATAAAGTGCTTGTTATTAATTGTTCAACTTCAGAGAAAAGCACAGCTACTGGCAAGCCTACAATTTTATCCTACGAAAATTACGTAGATTCTGCTTCCCTCGTTGTCGGTGGATCGACGGAAGTCCACGGCGGCGACACAATGTGGCAGCGGGCTTTTAATGTTGCGACTTGGGCCCACAGTGCGCTTCACATTTAAGCCCTCGTTTCTTCAGCACTATGCCCATTAATCCAAAATAACTTGTCCGGCCATGCTTCCAGATATGCCGACTATTACTTTCCCGTCGTTTTAATCTATAGTTCATAACCAATGGATTGTGGGCAGAGTCCACATCATGTGTTAATTAAGCGAAAAAATTCATAGCAAGGACTGCGTTGTAGCGTCACATATGCCCCACGTCTCGTTGATCTTTATCAGCAGATATAGACTCAACGAAACGTCCAGAACGGAACAACCAGCCTTTGCTCGTTCAAAAGACTTCAAAACATTACATGATTTTACAGTAGTTACTCACTCTTTTTTCGTAAAACTTAACCTATGACACATTTGACATTCAATACTTTTGTATACATAATTATTAAAAAACATCGTATCATTAATTATTTTCCTTGTACCTTATTTTGTACACCACTCGAAATTTCTTTAGTACAACAATTAGCTGCAAAGTACGACAAACAATAGTAAGTATTGTGGGTACAGTAATTTATCATCACTTCATATTAATTAATTGGTAAGACTGTACTACAGCCAGATAAAAACCCTATTAATTAGCTCACACAGCATATACCATCTGTGTCCATACCTAAACGCAACTATAGTGGCACTAAGCAAAAACACATATTAATTAGCTCACACAGCCTGAGCGTAACTGTGTCCGTTTTAACCAATTATCACGTGAACAACAAAAGAGCAAACGAACTAATTCGCACAGCCTGCGCATAGCTGTGTCCATTCAACAACAATAAAAATTAGCATTACACCAAAGAACATATTAACTAACTCATACAGCCTGAACGTAACTGTGTCCACCTGAAATTAACCAGAATTACAACACACATATTTGCACTTGTATAATTTGCACACACATTTGTGCTAGTCGGTGTTGTATGCCCGCAACTTTTCTCAATCTCCGTTAGCAGCGAAAATTACATTGCTAGTGCACTGCCTTGTGCACTCCTTTTGTTACACAACTTTTATCTCTTGGGTGCCCGCATGTTATCTACGTCCAATAGGCATCTCTTTCACCACTACCATTTCCTGTACTACTTTAATTAGTGCCCACTTAAATTCATACTTACACACACACACACACACACACACACACACACACACACACACACACACACACACACACATATATATATATATATATATATATATATATATATATATATATATATATATATATCCACCTGTAACTTAAATAAACAGTCTTAGTCCATTTGCATTTACTGACAATACACAGTGTACACTCTTAATGTTAATTGCATTAGGCATCATTTTTCATTTTACTTTACAAATCACAAAATATATCCTATAGCTAGTAAACAAAACCTAGTTATCTTGTTCATTACTATATTCTACTGCTTACATTAGTGTCAATTTTATACGCACATACTTATCATACCACATCAACGACTTCAGCCATTCTTAATCAAACAGTGTATGAATACATCAATGCAAAAAATTGAATCATTTATGCTCTGATAGAGCTTCAAGTCTATTGTGTTCCTCACTCCTAACCTTTTGCCTGACTGTGGGTTCACTAGGCAGAAAGCGTTAGGATGGGGAATACTTTCAATTCTAAACGGCCCATTAAAAAACAAATTTAAACTTCGCTATTTCATTGACGATTTCACTCGATTTTTCGTGAGTTTTCACTAGGACATTGTCTCCTACTTTAAATTTTGCTGGCTTCAGATTATCATCGTGCCTCTTAATCCGCGCCTCAGCACGTTTCTTCATCTTTTCTCTCACCATTTATTTCTTCTGAATAATGTCTACTTCTTGTCTGGGTGGAAAATCAATTATTTCCTCTACTATACTCTTGGATTTAACACCCCACATAATTTCCTCTGGTGTGAACCCTGTATTTTCATGAGATAAGGTATTCATAAGCCTTTCAACATCTTCTACATACCTGCCCCAAGCTTTGTGGTTGTTGTGGCAGTATGTCGAAAGTATTGTCCTAATTCTCGTATATACCGCTCCGAATGGTTACTGGAGGGGTGATATGACGATATGTGAATAACCTCTATTCCTCTTTCTCTCATCTCCTCATTCCAAATTTTGGAAGTAAATTGCGGTCCGTTATCGTACAATACACCTATCTCCACGAAATAATCTTCACTGAATTTACTGAATACTGCTTTGGCCGTAGCCTTACGCGAAGTATATAGCTTTACAAATTTAGAAAAAGTGTCTAACACGACCAAAATGTATGAAAAATTACTAGATGTCGTCGTTAAAGGACCATAAATGTCCGTTGCTGGAATTTCTAAATTATCCTTCGGTTGAATACTTTGCATAGGGCCGCGATTGGTTGCATTCGTTACTTCTACCTTCTGACATCGGTCACAAGTACGGATTCTGTCAGCCACTTTCCTACTCATATTATCGAAGCCAATGGATTCTGATATTTTGTCAACACATTTCTTTGCCCCGTAATGACCAAACGCTAAGTGGAAATAGTCAATTACTTCGTACACATATTTGCTTGTCCACGTGACAAGCCACTCCTCTCTTTCTGTATTTTTTCATGAATATAAAATACCTTTATATATCTTATAATATTTCCTTTCACTTCCCACCTTTCTCATCTTTTGCGTCGTAAGCAGTTTTTACCAATTTCAGACACTCGTCTTCATTCTGATTGTGTCGCATATTTTTACACAGATTCTCCACCTTCTTTTTCCCTTCCACGTCTTTGAAATACATAACTCTAAATACACCTTCCGTACTACCTTTATCTATTACTCCTGCAGGATCACACGGTAACCCTGACAATGCGTCAGCTATGCAATTGTCTGCTCCCTTCACATGAAAAATTTCGACATCTGATTGCTGGATGTACAATGTCCCTCTTTCCAACCGGTCGTGTAATAAACGACACGTTTTTAGAAACGTCAAAGCTTTATGGTCAGTGTGCACAGTCACTTTGCACCCCCATAAAAAACCTTTAAATTTTTTAAATCCCCAAACAATGGCTATCGCCTATTTCTCTGAAACTGTATAATTTCTTTCGTATTTAGTCAAGGTCCTGCTTGCAAAAGCAATGGACCGACAGTCCTTGGAATCGCCTTCTCCTACTTCTTGGAAAATGTGCACCGCAATTCCATAACCACGCGAGTCTGTCCCCATGTGAAATGGCATTGCTAAATCCTGGTGATACAGTACTACTTCCTTCACAAGCTCATCTTTCAATCTATCAAAAGCTCTTTGAGACTTCTCGGTCCAAACAAAGGCACTGTTTTTCTTTAACAAGTCGCACAAATCGGGATCAATGAATGCTTGCCCTTCAACATATTTACGATAAAAATTGCAAGGACCTCGGAAAGCTTGTAATTGTTTTTTGGTTCTCGGTGGCTGACAATTTCTTATCGCCTCCAATTTTTTCGGATCTTTGGTTATTCCTGAATTTGTTATAATATGGCCTAAAAATTCAATTTCCTTCTTCACAAACTCGCACTTCTTTAATTTCAACGTCATCCCTCCACGACTTAATGCTCGATATACTTCATTCAAGAGCTCGCAATGTTCCTCCCATGAAGACGTCGCTATCAGCAGGTTGTGAACATAGATTGTAATCCGGGAACTCAGTTCTTTTCCCAGCACACTGTCGAGCGCTCGGATAAACACCGATACAGACGTGTTTAATCCGAAGGGGATAACTTTCTACTGATAACACTTTCCTGCAAATAGGAATGCTGTCAGTTTCCGTGATTCCTCTTCGAGGCTAATCTGTCAGTATCCAGCGGTCATATCGATGGTTGTCATGTACCTTTCATTATGAAATTTCTGCAGCACATCATCTAAACTCTCCGGACGGCCCGTCTCACGCTTCACTACTTTGTTAAGTTCGCGGGCAGCGATCACAATTCAGACGCCATTGTCTTTCTTATTGACCAAAGCGAGCGGGATATTATATTGGCTCTTAGAACGTTCAATAATGCCCCATTCTTCCATGAGGTTTATTTCTTTCTGCACCGCTTCCCTCCGAGCTATCGGCACCTGTTAAACCGGCCCAAAAAACGCCTCGTGGGGAATCGTAACAATTTTATATTCAAAATCCCGCACGCGACCTGGTTTATCCGAGAATATTTATTTGTTGTTAATTAAAATTTCATATAATTGATATTTCTGTTGGTTTGTGACTCCCAAAATATTTTCGACGATCGCCGCAAATTCGTTGTCAGACGGCGATATCATGTTAATATTCCTAATATGATTACACTCTGACCCTCCACACAGACCTTCATTCATTGGTAATGTAATTATGCTCAATCTCGTCTCGTTAATGTCAATTTCCTGATCAGCATCATCAAAATTTATTTCTAATTTACACTTTCCCACCGAACACATCATAATCTTTCTGTCACAATCTATAATCACTTTATACATCGTCACCCAATCCATGCCTACAATCATCTCTGCGCTTAATTGCGGCACTACTAAAAAGTCATGTTCCATCGCAACATCCTTAATACAAAATTGCATCAGAACCTGCGTCTTAATTGGTTTGCTACAGACACCTGTAGCACCTATCACTTTTACTCCCGTAACAGGCATTTCTACCACCTGTGTTATGGCCTTAATCCGTTCGTAAAATGACGGTGAGATTACACTAATCTGGCTGCCACTGTCAATCAAAACTTGAAATTCCATACCGTATCCTTTACTAGGTCACATGTTTTTGCATCCTTACTTTTCTCTTCTCACAATAAATCCTTCTTCAAAATCACGCCATAAAGCGTAGTTTCTCTCAATTTATCTGGGGGTTTTTAGGTTCTTCCCCTACTACTTTCTTTCGTTTGACACAAAATATGCTTTACGTCATCTGTATTGAACTGTTTGGTGGGTTTACTCTCAGTGATATAATTATCTGGGTGCATCACATCTGCTTTGACCTCGTATACGCTGTAATCGCTTGTTTCGCGCACCAAACTCATCACGCTGTCAGAAGCTGTACCTTCGGTCGGCAACGAACAGCGCTCATCAGCTACGTCAGATCCGTCGAATTACGGCTGACTCGGAAATGGCATTCCAACTGCTTTCACCTACCCGCACGTCAAGGGCCCCTTCATCATTACTAACGTAAATTGTCTCATCCCTATTATCCGTTTTAATCTTATGGACTTCATTTCTTCCTCGGAGCGTCTCTGTAAGATCGCTCGCCTCCTTGCTACTCTTCACCCTTTGCCTTCTTCCTCCACTAAAAGCTATATTTCTATCCCTTTTCCATTCTTCAACACCATCATACATTTTGCTCATTTGTAGTAGCCATCCCCATTCATTGCCTAATTGCTTCACTTCATCAACATGCGCCTTTTCGACCGGACACTGACCTCTCGCCGGCGCCGCCGCACTTCCCGTACGCGCCGCACCTGGTGTCGCTTCGACAACGCTCCTAGCCTTGTCTACTACCGCAGGCGACACAGCCCGTGTGCTCAGGTCATTACCCTCTGTTTGTTTTTCATATTTTTCCTTTCTTTTGGGCCCACAGTGCGCTTCACATTTAAGCCCTCGTTTCTTCAGCAGTATGCCCATTAATCCATAATAACTTGCCCGGCCATGCTTCCAGATATACAGTTGCGTTGTTTCTTTGGCCGGGGCCGCGCGTCAAAAATAGAGTTTACCTGTTTGTAGCGCAGCGGGTGGAACGGGAACTTTTATGTAAAAGTCAGGCTCAGTAGTCATATAAAGTAAAGTCATAACAATCTAACTACGCTTAAACATTAATGGTTAATTTTCAATAAGTTTTTTGATAATTATTTTGTTCATAATTTGTCAGCTCAGTGCAATGCTGACAACACAGATAATTATCTATCGAGATTTTGAATGATGGACTGTCATTCTGTCTTTAAAATTACGTTCTTTGCACAGTTTAATCTACTGATAATGAAATATATTGCCAATAATTGATTAACTATGTTCTCAATGATAATAATTCATTAATTGGGCGATTACCAGGTGGAATAAGCTTTGTAGTTTCATGAAATTTCCTTGAACTAACTTCAGCTGAATATGCATTGAAATAAATCTTGATAATCAAATTTATTACATCAGTCTATTATTGAGTTACTAAGGTTGGCGTAAACTTATTAAGTGCAAGAATTAACTACTACAACTAATCGTTCAAAACAGTCTGAAATTTAGTCTTCACCGTCTATGCAAATAATTTGATAATTAACATATTTTCTCTTGATAATGGCGTGACACTCTCGGTTCAATAAGGTAAGGATCAGAAGGAATCTACTTGGTGTTATTGTCGGGTGGAATGTAACTGCAACACTTCGATTATAAAGTGCTTGTTATTAATTGTTCAACTTCAGAGAAAAGCACAGCCACTGGCAAGCCTACAATTTTATCCTACGAAAATTACGTAGATCTTACTTTCGTCGTTGTTGGTGGATCGACGGAAGTCCACGGCTGCGACACAATGTGGCAGCGGGCTTTTACTGTTGCGACTTGGGCCCACAGTGCGCTTCACATTTAAGCCCTCGTTTCTTCAGCAGTATGCCCATTAATCCATAATAACTTGCCCGACCATGCTTCCAGATATACCGACCATTACTTTCCCGTCGTACTTAGATCCATACACCAGCCGTTAGATGTAACACAGCCAGCAATAGCAGCACTCGACTGTACGTCTTATTCCGAGCACAGCGTCACTGCTACTACTGCCCGCTGGCGCGCTCCCGCGCCCAGCGGCACGACAAAACAATCTCTCTGACTTCAACGTTAACTAAATACGCCCTGACTTGCCAGTGTTAAATTTTACATAATTTAAACGTAGTATTTACAATACATATTTACACTAGACAATACATCGTATACAAACAGTTTCATGTGTTAAACGAAAAAGTTCATAGCAAGGACTGCGTTGTAGCGTCACACATGCAATATTAGATGGAGGCGACTTTAACCTATCGAGTATGGACTGGGATATCTATGGATTCATTGCGGGTGTACTGGCAGGATGTCATGCGAAATACTTCTGAACACATCTTCTGAAAACTGTCTTGAGCAGCTAGCTCTGCTAGCCCTCACGCAATGGGAATATCTTAGTCCTTGTAGCTACAAATAGGCCGGATCTTATCGACCATGACAGGTTAAAAGTGGGGATTAGCGATCATTATGTCTTTATAGCAATTATGATTACGAAAGTGAATAAATCAGTCAAGAATGCTTGGAGAGAGTTTTTGCTAGACGGAGCAGATCAGCTGTTGTTAACATCCCACTTAGACAGTGATATGACATCACTTACTTCTAGTGACATGGATGTAGATGGATCATGGGTGGAGTCTAAGCAGACTGTAAATCGTAATCTCGAGCGTTATGTGCCCAGTAAGTGGATAAAAGATGGAAAGAATCCGCCATAGTTAAATAACGAAATTCTGAAGATGCTGAGGAAGCAGAAGCTGTGGCACACTCGGTTCAAAAGAGAACGCACAAGTGACTCCAAGCGAAGGTTAACAGATATTCGTGCGTCTGTGAAAACATCTATGCGCGAAGCAGAAACAACTGCTACCATCATACCTTAGCAAAAGATCTGGCAGACAACGCGAGAAAATTCTGGTCCTATGTTAAATCGCTCTAAGGTTTCCATTCAGTCCATGTTGACTAGTCTGGTGTGGCAGTGAAGACAGCAAAATGAAAGCCGAAGGTTTAAATATCACTTCCAAGAACCCGTTCACACGGGAGCATCGGGCAAACATACCGTCAATTTATCATCGGACAGAATCACGTAGGGACGACATAGTAATAAGCTTCCCTGGCGTTGGGAAACAACAGAATGATACGAAAGCAAAGAAATCAGTTCAGGATGGAATTCTAATTCAGTTTTACAAAGAGTGCTTTACGGCAACGACCCTTTACCTAGCCTGCATTTATCGTGAATCTCTCACCCACCAAGAAATTCCAAGTGACTGAAAAAAAAAAGTACAGGCAACTCCAATATATAAGAAGGGGGAAAGAACAAATCTGCAAAATTACACACCAATACCCTTAACTTCGGTTTGCTGTAGAATCCTGGAACACATTCTCACTTAGAATATTTTAAACTTCCTTCATTCTGGAAACAAGGATCACTGATATGTCTATATATGTCTAGATTTGTTATTGGTAGGTTAGAACAAAGAATAAGTATTACGGAGATGCTTCGGGAAATCAAGTGGGGATCTCTGGAGGGAAGGCGACGTTCTTTTCGAGAAACGCTACTGAGAAAATTTAGATAACCGGCATCTGAAGCTGACTGACACACGGTTCTATTGTCGCCAACATACGCTGCGCCTAAAAGGCCACGAAGATAGGGTACGAGACATAATTGCTCATACGGAGACATACAGATAGTCGTTTGTTTCCTCGCTCAATTTGCGAGTGCAGCAGGAATGGAAATAAGTAGCATTGTGCAGGCTACCCTCCTCCAAGCAGCGTACTTTGGCTTGCCGAGTATCTATGAAGATGTAGATATAGATGTAAAAACTTTCGTTAATGATGTAATACAGGAGCACAAGTGTCACAGTGGGAAACTGTGTATACATTTTAGGACACTGCAAGTTATGGTGGGCACATTAAACATACCATACTCATTCAGTATTTGAGAACGAAGGCTCTTAGTGACTTCCAGTAAACTGTACATACGTAACTGACTATCCTGCGTTTCCTAGGTATGTAGTTATTCCAGTCTTCTACTTATACACCTCTTCCTTCCCCCTCTCCCTGTCCATCTCCTCTTTCGCTCTCCTTCTGTCCACCTCGTCCTGTCCCTCTCTGGCTCCATCTCCCCCTCCCTCCTCTCTCTCTGTACATCGCTTCCCTTCTGTTCCACCCCTTCCTAATCCATCTCCTTATTTACTTGTACATATACACCTACCCCCTCTCTGTGAATCGCCTCAACCTCCCCCTCCCCAAGTTCATTCCTTTCTCACCCCATCTTCTCCTGTGCCCAGTTTGTCCATTTCTTCCTCAGCCCCTTCTCTGTCCATGTCGGCCTTTTCACGTTTTCAAATTAATCCATCCCCTATATCTGCTCACCTACTCCTCCCCCCCCCCCTGCTGAACACTTCCTCCCACTGTCTCCGTCCACTTTCTCCTCTGTCGTTTGTCTGTCCCTCTATGCCTCCCTCCTTTCCCTGTTCACTTTCCTCTCTCCCTCTCTCCGTCCGACTGCTCCTTTCCCCACCCGTATCTGTGTCCAGTTACTCCTTGCCCTCACTGTCTTTCTCCTCCTCCGCCTTTTCTCACCTCATGTTATCACGCTCGCCCCAATGGGAGGCTCATGGTTCTTGTCCTCCTCTCTACTTCTTTCCAAATTGTAACTAATAAGAAAAATTCGGAGTAGGTATTAAAATCCATGGAGAAGAAATAAAAACGTTGAGGTTTGCCGATGACATTGTAATTCTATCAGAGACAGCAAAGGACTGGGAAGAGCAGTTGAACGGAATGGACAGTGTCTTGAAAGGAGGATATAAGATGAACATCAACAAAGCAAAACGAGGATAATGGAATGTAGTCGAATTAAGACGGGTGATGCTGAGGGAATTAGATTAGGAAATGAGACACTTACAGTAGTAAAGGAGTTTTGCTATTTGGGGAGCAAAATAACTGATGATGGTCGAAGAAGAGAGGATATAAAATGTAGACTGGCAATGGCAAGGAAAGCGTTTCTGAAGAAGAGAAATTTGTTAACATCAAGTATAGGTTTAAGTGTCAGGAAGTCGTCTCTGAAAGTATTTATATGGAGTGTAGCCAAGTATGCAAGTGAAACATGGACGATAAATAGTTTGGACAGGAAGAGAATAGAAGCTTTCGAAATGTGGCGCAACAGAAGAATGCTGAAGATTAGATGGGTAGATCACATAACTAATGACGAGGTATTGAATAGAATTGGGGAGAAGAGGAGTTTGTGGCACAACTGGACGAGAAGAAGGGACCGGTTGGTAGGACATGTTCTGAGGCATCAAGGGATCACAAGTTTAGTATTGGAGGGCAGCGTGGAGGGTAAAAATCGTAGAGGGAGACCAAGAGATGAATACACTAAACAGATTCAGAAGGATGTAGGTTGCAGTTGGTACTGGGAGATGAAGAAACTTGCAGAGGATAGGGTAGCATGGAGAGCTGCATCAAACCAGTCTCAGGACTGAAGACCACAACAACAACAACAACATGTGTATAAAGTATTGTAAGCCTATCAGTCCGTCGCTCACATAGAAGACTGCAAACCTTCCCGTTTGAGCAAGCTGTACAGTGACTAGAGTACATGTAAAGCTTACTGGGACAGGATAAATGCTAGCTACAGTGAAGTCGATAATTCGATCGAAATATTGGCATTGTAATTTACAAAAAAAAAAAAAAATCTCTTTTTTCACCCATACACTCCTGAGAATGGAACATTAACAGTTTGCAATTACGCGCCCCTATTACCGGCAGCTGCGTTGATAAATACGCAGCACCTCGCAAGGATAACTTCTAGATCGAGAATATTAGGTAAGTATTGTTGAAATCGGTCCAGGGGTTTAGTATGAGCTCTTTTGCTTGCTCTTTGCCAGCGTACGTTTAACGTATTTCACACATATTTTTACATGTAATTCAATAGTATCTCTAGCGAATTTTGCCCTGGAGTTACATTTTCACTTAGCATTATGTCCATGAGGTCGTATATACTGAACTACCGTATGTCCTGTACAGTGATATTATTTAGCATGTATATCTAGTAGTGTATGTGGCTAAAGCCTGCGAGATGTGTTGTGAGTAGAGCTAGTGGTAGAGAAGTAATAAATTAAAATGTTGTGCATGATGCGGAACTTTTCACGCATTTCATTGTCTATGATGTCACATCTTTTGAACTAGGTGCCGTACAGTGATACATTTTTCTAGGCACATTCAGCAGCATATGTGGATACTGTTTGCGAAAAGTATTGCAAATAGGGTTAGTAGCAAATACGGATACTATTTGAGAAACAGCTTGCGAGCAGAATTAGTAGCAAAGGGATAATAAATTTAGAAAACTTGTATGAGGCTGAAATTGTTCTGCATGAACAGCGAAACGGTAGTAAGCGAAAAGCTTTTTTCTTTCATCGGTTTGTAAGGGACTTCAGCGAGGAAAAGTTTCGTAAGGGTTTGAAATTATGTGTAAAGCTTTTTGCAAATTTCGAGTGGTCTCAATCTCAGATATTAGATGAAAGAAATGTGGCTATTCGCACGTCGTGGGCACAGTGTTTTTCACCTCCACCCCCACCCGACTGACAGGCAGGAGGTTCTTACCCCCACAGCTATTCTTTCCAGATGGTAAGTAACACGTCAACCAAGTTTGATTGAAATGGGTACACTGGTTTTGGAGGAATATGGAAGATACACACACACACACACACACTTATATATATAACATGAGTGGTCATGATTTCTTCTTCTTCCTTCCTTCTTCCAAATTCTCTTCATACTCTCTCCGTGCTCTCTCTTGAGTTCCTCTAATAATTTATTTCCTGTTCTTTTTGCGGTGTGTTTTTGTTAAAATGTATGGTTCAATATGATGTTCCTGAACTGTTCTCGATTGTTTACGTTGTCCTGTGTGATCCCCAGTTCCTTAACGTCTTCTTCTGTCTCAGTGTTCCTATTTGTCTAGATCTTGTTGGTGTTTGCTGTGTCAAAGATTTGCCTTGTGAACCTGTTCTTGCTCTTCCTGCTGATATTTCCATAAAATTTCATCCTTCTCTAAAATGTCCGTTATTGTTTCTATCTCTATATAGATCTCTTTTGTTGGTCTCTTATCGAGATTTCTTCACGAAACTCTGCTCCATATATTTTGCTCAAAATATTTCTTTCTTGCTTTTCGGTGTCTCTGGTTTTGGTACGACCATAAATCACTGTAGTTTCTGCAGCGTAAAGTGCTTCTGGTACAATCACTGTGTTATAATGCCTTAATTTTGCATTGGCAGAAATAGATTTTTTATTGTAGTGATTCCAGGTGAGCTTGTATGCTTTCTGTAATTGTGACATTGTTTCTTGATTGGCTATGGAGTTCACTCCTGAGGGGTAGCTTATCTCTCCTAACTATTAGAAGCGCACAACTCATGCCACATTCCCCTACTGAGCTGTAATGGGGACATTATCATCAGGCTTGCTTTCCATGTACTGAGTCACCTCGTAGGAGATTTATAGACCAGTTTTCTGCTTCTCTAGTGCAAGTGTGGCTTCTTCTCTATTGTTGGCTAGAATAGCAAGGTCGTCCGCGAAAGCCAGACACCTCACATTAATTCTCTGCTCTTTTTAATCCCACGTTAAATTCCCTTTATTTTATTTTGCCATGTCTTTACAATTATTCCACGTTGAATAGAAGGGGGAGAGATCATCTCCTTGGTGAACGCATGGATGAATATGAAATTCTTCCGATGTTTGTCCCATGAATTTAACGTTGGAGGTGGTACCTGTTAATATCTGCTGGATAATTGATCTATTTTTCCCATCAATATATAGCCCTGTTTGTATGGATTTTACCATTGACACACTTCTGCCTCCCCTACCCCTCTCCCACCCAACACTTTTGTTTCTTTTCTGAGTCATGAATCTTCTCACTGGTTTGAGGCGGCCCACTTTGAATTCCTCTCCTACTCCAACCTTTTCATCTTAGAGTAGCACTTGGTACCTACATCCTCAATTATTTGTTGGATGTATTTCAATCTTTGTCTTCATCTACAGCCATTACCCTCCACAGCTCCCTTATGTCTTAATAGATGTCCTATCATCCTGTCCCTTCTTCTTGTCAGTGTTTTCCAGATATTTCTTTCTTCTCCGGTTCAGCACAGAACCTCCTCATTCTTTACCCTATCACTCCACCAAGTTTTCAACATTCGCCTGTGGCACCACATTTCAAATATTTCGATTCTCTTGTGCTCCTGTTTTCCCACAAGCCGTGTTTCACTCCCATACAATACTCCAGACGTACATTCTCAGAAATTTCTTCCCTACATTAAGTAGACTTCTCTTAGCCAGAAATGCCGTTTTTACCAGTGCTAGCCTGCTTTTTATGTCCTCCTTGCTCCGTCCGGCATGAGTTATTTTTCTGCCTAGGCAGCAGAATTCCTTGACATCAGCTAGTTTGTGACCATCGACACTGGTGTTAAGTTCCTCGCTGTTCTCATTTCTTCTACTTCTCATTAGTTTCGTCTTTCTTCGATTTACGCTCATTCCATATTCTGTATTCATTAGATTGTTCATTCCATTCAGCAGAACGTGTATTTCTTCCTTACTTTCACTGAGGACGGCAATGTCATCAGCGAATCTCATGAATGATATCCTTTCATATTGAACTTTAAATTCTCTCTTGAACTTTTCTTTTCTTTCCTTCATTACTGCTTCTGTGTGTGGACTGAACAGTAGGGGCGATAAACAAAATCAGTGCATTACACAGTTTTTAATCCAAGCACTTCGTTCTTGGTCTTCCAGTGTTATTATTCCCTCTTGGCTCTTGTAGATGCTGTATATTATCCATCTCTAAATGTAGCTTACGCCAGTTTTCCTCAGAATATGGAACATCTTACACGATTTGACACTGTCGAATAATTTTTCCAGATGGAAAAATCCTATGAACAGATCTTCATTCTTCTTTAGTCTTGCTTCCATTATCAACCTCAACGTCAGAACTGTCATTTTGTTCCCCAGTGACTTTAGAAATACTGATGAAATGCTATGTATCCCTTCTGCCTTACCTCGTCTTAAATTCTCCGATGATCTTTTAAATTCTGATTCTGATACTGGATCCCTTCTCTCTTCTATATCGACTCCTATTCCTTCTTATATCACATCAGACACGTCTTCCGCCTTACAGAGGTATCCAATGTACTCTTTCCACCTATCCGCTCTCTCCTTTGCTTGTAACAGTGGGATTCCCGCTGCGCGATTAATGTTACCACCCTTGCTTTTAGTGTCACCTTTGTATGTTTTTACCTTTCGGTATGCTTATTCCGTCCTTTCAACATCATCATCATACTGACAGCATGCAAAGTGCGTCGTTAGGTAATATAGTTCTTTATTTCAAGTGTTACCACCAATCTTGGCCCACATAAATGATTGTGCTGTATCATTTATTACATGTTCGTGAATTGTAATTTGACTGCATTTTATGATAGTTATATACATTTATTTTGTGATAGTTATGAAATTTTTCCTTCATACTTGTATTTCATTTACTACTCATAATGGTTTATGTTCATACCGTAACACACCAGTTAGTGGTTACAAGTGTCTCCTGTTGTGACTACCTCTGTAGCGTTTTTTACGAAATTACTTAATGATGTAGTTTTCATGCTGTTAGTATGAGTTTCTCTTCCACAAAAGTAGCAAAAACGTTTTCGTCAAATTTGTTGAAGCGGTTGTAAAACTTACTCTTTGCCTTGACTTCTATGGTCAGTGCTAGCGCAACCTATTGGCCATCGTGCGCCTGCATGAGATGAGATTTGTATTTTATTCAGTTAATGTGCTCACTTTCGTGAGCTTTGAACTAAAGTTTGATTTGTATGTAAGTACGATACTGTCAGGAATTTGTATGTATTGGAATACTTGGAAGCACATTTATGTATATTTTCTGTCATTAACTTCTTGTACACTTCATTTCACAGCTTCAGTCTGATGATGAAAATTTGAAATGCGAGTATCTTAAGAAACAATTGTGTAGTCAAGACCTTTCTATAGATCAAAGTTGTGCCGAGTTCGACAATTAGCGTCAAAATCAGACCAGGGGCGAACACCATAACATCTCTGTCAGGGGAGAAATTAAGTAATTCAATACGCCCCTCTACCTAACTAGTGACTGAGTCGTGCCTACGTGTCCTGAGGTCATATTTGTGTTGTTTATTTACGGCTTATCAGTTCCTTGCATTATATTTAATGATTGATGAAACCTTCTCGGATGATCAGATGATGGGTAAAAAATCATTGAAACTTTGCGCTAAGACGACGCCACCACTTGGCTGATCACCCGAGAAAGCTTGCAGTCACAAATTTCCCTACATGTTAGGCCCCCAGTGTAGGGTGAATTCATTTTCATTTCATTTCGCTACTTCCATACATCGCCTACAGACGAAAACTTTTTTGGTGAACGCGTGTAGAATTTTTATCCTGAGAAACGAGGACAATACGCAACACTTTCTAAACTCACTGTTCAATACTTCGGTTGAAAACAAGAACACCGTTGGTTTCGTCGTGTAGGATGAACGTGTTTCTATCACCTTTTCTCTTCTAGCGCAAATGTTTATGCGTGACAGCACAAAGTGATCTGTACGGATGAGAGACTCATTACAACCGTGATAGAGAAAGAAATTATCTCTGCCGCGTGATATAAAAGCTCTGGGGATAGAAAGTGGAACATTAGTACTGACTTACTTCTGATTTAACAACTGCAGGGAGTAGGATCGCAGCGGAACTGTAATTACCGGCATTGTTGTAAGCTGCCATTTTGAATATGGAATGTAATCGGTTAATTATGATAGTTCATCTCAAAGAAGAGGATGATATACCCTGAAATGTAGCTATGAAGATTATTTATGGTAAAATATAATTTCAGGAATGAAAAAGGTACGTTTAATTCTATGTTTATTTTAACTTCTGTCTTGTCTGTGGCTCGGAACATTATTTAGTGTGTCGTGAGTATCTCATAGGGAACTTTGTAGCCTGGGAAGTCAGTAAGGCCTGCACCACAGTCGTTCATGCTCTATTTTGAGAGATTAATTTCTATACTAATACACAATTTGGCCACTGAATCCCATGCTGGAGAGTGAGTACGCCGTCGCAAACAAGACGGCTTCCCCACGGCCTACGGCTGTGCCTCTGACTAAAGATTTTTCAGAGTCGACGATCGCTGGAATTCTGCAGAGCCACAGCAGTTTTATTCCAGGTGTTGACTTCGTATTCGAAAGGCCGACAGAGTATGATTATGAACTGTAACTGTCTAATCATTTTGTTTCATAGATTTAAGAATTCAAATAGGTATTAAATTTATGTCTTGGAGTTTGGGAGATATTTGTGTTTAAATATTGGCGGAACGACTTCTCTCGCCCTAGAGTGTCCGTTCAAGTAGCTATAAATTATTCAGTCTTCGTAGTTTAACTTTACGTAATTTCGTTGGGAGGGAAGTTAAAATCAACACGGTAATAGAAAACTTTGCATTACACAAGAAGGGAGAGTGTGCTAGCTTAAGTTACTACTCAGCTGCTAGACTTTAGAGGGGTGACTTCTACACTATTGGCCATTAAAATTGCTACACCACGAAGATCACGTGCTACAGATGCAAACTTTAACCGACAGGAAGAAGATGCTGTGATATGCAAATGATTAGCTTTTCAGAGCATTCACACACGATTGGCGCCGGTGGCGACACCTTCAACGTGCTGAAATGAGGAAAGTTTCCAACCGATTTCTCATACACCAACAGCAGTTGACCGGCGTTGCCTAGTGAAATGTTGTTGTAATGCCTCGTGTAAGGAGGAGAAATGCCTACCATCACATTTCCGACTTTGATAAAGGTCGGATTGTACCCTATCGCGATTGCGGTTTATCGTATCGCGACATTGCTGCTCCCGTCGGTCGAGATCTAATGACTTTTAGCAGAATATGGAATCGGTGGGTTCAGGAGGGTAATACGGAACGCTGTGCTGTATCACGTCTCGATCCCTGAGTCAACAGATGGGGACGATTCCAAGACAACAACCATCTGCAAGAACAGTTCGACGACGTTTGGAGCAGCATGGAGTATCTGCTCGATGACCATGGCTGCTGTTACCCTTGACGCTGCATCACAGACAGGAGCACCTGCGATGGTGTAATCAACGACGGACCTGAGTGCAC
The DNA here is from genome assembly GCF_023864345.2 of Schistocerca serialis cubense. NCBI lineage: Eukaryota > Metazoa > Arthropoda > Insecta > Orthoptera > Acrididae > Schistocerca > Schistocerca serialis. The sequence continues at coordinate 101,061,110 of NC_064642.1, read as the reverse complement.
GAAAGGCAAAACGTCATTTTTTCGGATGAATCCAGGTTCTGTTTACTGCATCATGATGGTGTTTGGCGACATTGCAGTGAACGCACATTTGGAGCGTGTATTCGTCATCGCCATACTGCCGTATCACCCGGCGTGATGGTATGGGGTGCCTTTGGTTACACGTCTCGGTCACCTATTGTTCGCAATGTGGACTGTGGACGTTACATTTCAGATGTCTTACGACCCGTGGCTCCACCCTTCTTTCGATCCCTGTGAAACCCTACATTTCAGCAGGATAATGCACGACCGCATGTAGCAGGTCCTATACGGGCCTTTCTGGATACAGAAAATGTTCGACTGCTGCCCTGACCAGCACATTCTCCAGATCTCTCACCAATTGAAAACGTCTGGTCAATGGTGGCCGAGCAACTGTCTCGTCACAATACGCCAGTCACTACTCTTGATGAACTGTGGTATCGTGTTGAAGCTGCATGGGCAGCTGTACCTGTACACACCATGCCCAGGCGTATCAAGGCCGTTGTTACAGCCGAGGTGGTTGCTCAGGGTACTGATTTCTCAGGATTTCTGCACCCAAATTGCGTGAAAATGTAATCACATGTCAGGTCTAGTATAATATATTTGTCCAATGTATACACGTTTATCATCTGCATTTCGTCTTGGTGTAGCAATTTTAATGGCCAATAGTGTATATACACCAAATCCCTTTCTTAGTTGTAATTTTCTAATACTAAATGAACTAGTTTTATTATTTTAGGCATATGATCTTAACCATACCCGAAATCGAAATGGTTTTTGTAGTGTCAGCCAGCCGAATCTTCACCTCGCACTCGTTGGATGCAGTATTTTGCGCGCGCGGAATCGCGACCGTGGTGCTCACGTCAGAGACCACGGGCTGCGCTCCCTCCCCGGCCGGGCTGATGGCGGGCTGGCCTCATCGGTAAACGATAAGGGCGGCCGAGGGCCGGAGCTTAGCGATGGTCCGGGGCGGGCTGGCCTCGCAGGGCCGCCGGCAGGTTATCTGGCGGGATAAGCGCTGACGCCGGCCAGGCGCGACCGCCAATCACGAGCTGCGCAATCGGCCGCGAACGCTGCGCCGCTCCACTGTGTGCACAGTGGAGAAGGCAGCGGCCGAGAGCCGGACCGTTGCGTCGGGCGAGCGCAATCCGCGACTGCACTCCGCAAGCACTGTTGGGAGTCCGAAAGAGGTTGATCCTGCAGATTTACTCTTCACATTCCTCGGAGTCTTTCGCCACGTAATGTCTGAATAAAATCATCTCGGTTTTCAAGCCGATTCAATTCGAATAAAGTTCTCGAGCTTTTGATGGCTATCTCTGCCATCATCGTCAGGAGTAAAAACCACTGACTGAGAAGATTTTACTCGCCTTATTCCTCTTACGTTTCTTGTCCTACACGACGTATCCAACCATCTGCTAAGATCTTCTCCACGATTCTCAGTTTGTTCCCCAGATGGCAGAACTTTGTTGAAAACAAAGTCATGCTTTATACAAGAAGAGAATTACTGACTTTATGGTTATTAGATACAGGGTGACAGTTATTGAACTACTTGAAGTAAAATCGCCCTAAATTGTGAAACGGTTTTTCGTTAGGACGTTCTACACTACTGGCCATTAAAATTGCTACACCAAGAAGATATGCAAATGATAAATGGGCATTCTTTGGACAAACACATTATATTAGAATTGACATGTGATTACATTTTCACGCAATTTGGGTGCAGAAATCCTGAGAAATTAGTACCTCTGGCCGTAATAACGGCCTTGATACGCCTGGGCATTGAGTCAAACAGAGCCTGGATGGCGTGTACAGGTACAGCTGCCCATCAAGCTTCAACACGATACCACAGTTCATCAAGAATAATGATAGGCGTATTGTGACGAGCCAGTTGCTCGGCCACCATTGACCAGACGATTTCAATTGGTGAGAGATGTGGAGAAAGTGCTGGCCACGGCAGCGTCCAACATTTTCTGTATCCAGAATGGCCCGTACAGGACCTGCGTTATCCTGATGAAATGTAGGGTTTCACAGGGATAGAATGAAGGGTAGACCCACGGGTCGTAAGACATCTGAAATGTAACGTCCACTGTTCAAAGTGCAGTCAATGCGAACAAGACGTGACCGAGACGTGTAACCAATGGCACCCCATACCATCACGCCGGGTGATGCTCCAGTATGGCGTTGACGAATACACGTTTCCAATGTGCGTTCACCGCGATGTCGCCAAACACGGACGCGACCATCATGATGCTGCAAACAGAACCTGGATTCATCCGACAAAATGACGTTTTGCCACTCGTGCATCCAGGTTCGTCGTTAGCTACACCATAGCAGGCGCTCGTGTCTGTGATGCAGCATCAAGGGTAACCGCAGCCATGGTCTACGAGCAGATAGTCCATTCTGCTGCAAACATCGTCGAACTGTTCGTGCACATGGTTGTTATTTTGCAAACGTCCCCATGTGTTGACTCCGGGATCGAGACGTGGCTGCACGATTCGTTACAGCCATGCGGATAAGATACGTGTCATCGCGACTGCTAGTGATACAAGGCCGTTAGGATCCAGCACGAGGTTTCGTATTACCCTCCTGAACCCACCGATTCCATATTCTGCTAACAGTCATTGGATCTCGACCAACGCGAGCAGCAATGTCGCGATACGATAAACCGCAATCGCGATAGGCTATAATCCGACCTTTATCAAAGTCGGAAACGTGATGATACGCATTTCTCCTCCTTACACGAGGCATCACAACAACGTTTCACCAGGCAACGCCGGTCAACTGCTGCTTGTATGTGAGAAATCGGTTGGAATCTTCCCTTATGTGAGCAAGTTGTAGTTGTCGCCACCGGCGCCAATCTTGTGTGAATGCTCTGAAAAGCTAATCATTTCATATCACAGCATCCTCTACCTGTCGGTTACATTTCGCCTCTGTAGCACGTCATCTTCGTGGTGTATCAATTTTAATGGCCAGCACTATAACTACATGGTCGGCCGCGGGACGTGATGGTTTGGTTTAGCAACGAAGCCACTTTCATCTGGACGGATTCGCGTGTAAGCGAAACTGGCGCATTTGGGGACTCTGGCACCGTATTCCGCGATCGAGATATCTCTTCACACTCAACGGATGACTGTGTGTTGACAATGTCCAGTCACGGAAGAATCGGTGCAATATTTCTTAATGGCATTGTGACTGCCGAACAGTGCGTGAAGGTTTTGGAAGACGATTTCATCTCCATTATCCAAAGTGAGCCTGATTTCGGCAACATATGGTTCATGCAAGACGGTGCTGGACCCCATCGAAGCAGGAGAGTGTTTGATGTCCTGGAGGTGCATTCCGGCTCTGGAGTACCCAGAGGCTACTGGCGTTGGCCTCGATTTGACCGCTATATTTTAAGGATCTGAACATATGCGACACCTTTTTGTGGGGCTATATTAATAACAAGGTGTATAGTAATAACGTCAAAACCACTGCTGAGCTGAAAACAGCCATTTAGGAGCACATCGACATCATCGATGTTCCAACGCTACAGCGGGTCATGCAGGATTTCGCTACTCGTCTGCGCCATATCATCGCTAATGATGGCAGGCATATCAAACATATCGTAACCTAAATCCGAATATCTGTGGTAACGTTTACATGTTGAATAAAGTGTGGGCACACCACAGTCTGTAATAATTTTACTTTTGCTTTCATATTGTTCAATAATTATCGTCCGCCCCCTTATCTGAACGGTCTGGGCGTTGGAATGCCACGCACGGGGGCCCGTGTTCAAATGGTTCAAATGGCTCTGAGCACTATGGGACTTAACATCTGAGGTCATCAGTCCCCTAGAACTTAGAACTACCTAAACCTAACTAACCTAAGGACATCACACACATCCATGCCTGAGGCAGGATTCGAACCTGCGACCGTAGCGGTCGCGCAGTTCCAGACTGTAGCGCCTAGAATAATAAATGGTTCAAATGGCTCTGAGCACTATGGGACTTAACAGCGGAGGTCATCAGTCCCCTAGAAGTTTGAACTACTTAAACCTAACTAACCTAAGGACATCACAAACATCCATGCCCGAGGCAGGATTCGAACCTGCGACCGTAGCGGTCGCGCCGTTCCAGACTGAAGAGCGTAGAACCGCTCGGCCACTCCGGCCGGCCACGGATTAAAACCGAATCGAGACGATGTGAGACCATCTCGATGGAGCAGCAATCGCCATGGGTCTTAACCGAGAAACCAACAAAAACTGGCTACGGCACTGAAGTCGGCATGGATTTACATCCCTGTAGTATATCCATGTACTTTCAAACCTCACTGACTCTTCCTGCGTGTCTAGCAGCGGCCAGCGCTGCAGAAGGTCGTTATTCAGCGTATTGACAGCGGTCACATCAAATTGGTGGACAGTGTTTATTACATTATTATTGTTGGCTTACCATCAAAGTGGCTTGTTGATTGTCCTCTACGCCCCTCGCAGTCTGTGGCTAGGTATTTACTTCAGTGTTTTCGGATCGCAACGACACCAAGAAATCCCTTTTCTCCGAAAAGAGCGGGAAAACAAATATTTGTAAGTGGACACTACACTGTTTTCGACAGTGGTCAGCCACCCATGGTCACCTAAACTATTATCAAGATGATACAGAAGATGGATCGAAATGTCGGGCATTCTATAAATCCCCAGAGCAACGACCTTGCCGCAGTGGAGACACCGGTTCCCGTGAGATCACCGAAGTTAAGCGCTGTCTGGCGTGGCCGGCACTTGGATGGATGACCATCCATCTGCCATGCGCTGTTGTCATGTTTCGGGGTGCACTCAGCCTCGTGCTGCCAATTGAGGAGCTTCTCGACCGAATGGTAGTGGCTCCGGTCAAAGAAAACCATCGTAACGACCGGGAGAGCGGTGTGCTGACCACACGTCCCTCCTACCCGCAACCTCAACTGAGGATGACGCGGCGGTCGGATGGTCCCGGTGGGCCACTTGTGAACTGAAGACGGAGCACTAGAGTACTAGAAATCACCAGAGCAATGTTCTATGGCCGAACAACTAAAAAGATAATTCGTATTCACGCCAACACTTTTACATAAGTGAAACAGGGATAATTAAACTGCATCAGATAGCAAAGCTGGCAATAGTTACTGAATATAAAACTGAAAGCACCGAGTTTCTTTAAATGCTCTGCTACATCACAGTTCCAAAAAAGGGAAAAAGAACCTAGGACTACGCATGTACTTACACGATAAAAAGCGAAAATGATACTGGGTGCTACAAAAAGGTTCTTGCGATTTCACAAAACAATAAGTTCTGAAGATGGAGATGAAATTTAACGTTCTAAAAGTTTATCTTGGCGCCAATTGTAATGTGCTGGTTCATTTGGTTACCGTTAACGGTTTGCCTGAAGCAGCTAGCTCGTTCGCATTGCCATTACTCAGTGTGCATAAAGTCGTATAGAATGACACAAAATGCGTTTTGTCTTCTCAGGTTCAAACAGATGCAATAAAGTCACAAATATATAGCTTAATTTTCATCAAAACTATGGCGCAAACATAACGGTGATCTTCCTCAACAATGGATTGGCCGCGTATTCTACACTGGCCTCTTATGCCACTGTATTCATTTGTTTATTTCTGTGTCTGCAGTCTTTCGACTGTTTTGTTGCGGCTTGTCACGAATTCCTGTCTTGCGCTAACCTCGTGACCTCGGAATAGTCCTTGCACCCTACTCCCTTAATTATTTGTTGGATGTACTCCCATCTGTGTCTTTTCCTGCAGTTCTTAACCTCTACAGCTCTCTCTAGTAAAATGAAGGTTACTCCCTCATGTGCTATCATCCTGTACCTACCTCTTGTCAGTGTTTTCCATGTGCTGCTTACTTCCCACTTCTGTAGAGAACCTCGTCATCCTTAATCTTATCAGTCTGCCTAATTTTCAACATATTTCTGTAGCATCGCATCTGAAACGCTTCGCTTCTCTTCTGTTTTGGTTTTCACACTCTCTATGATTCACTACGAGACAATGCTGACCTCCAGACTTTCAATCTCACAAATTTGTTCCTAAAATTGAGGCCGATGTTTGTTTGATACCAGAACACTTCTCTTTGCCAGAAATAGCTTCTTTGCCTGTGATAGTCTGCTTTTTATGTTCTCCTTCCTACTTCCGTGATAGTTTATTTTGCTTCGAAGGTATTACAAATCCTCAACTTTGTCCAAGTCTGGATCGTCAATTTAGGTGTTAAGTTTTACGATATTCGCTTTCTGCTACATTATTACCAAATGCAGCTGAAGCGCTTATTGATACACAGGATAAATACTCCTAGGTGTGCTTTCCTCACCTACAAGGTTGTCCGATAGAGTGGTTCTGCTCAGGTACCCTGTATTGTAAGTGTTTCCTGATTAGCGGTAATTGTGTCCACTCTGAGGCGTCCTATGTATGGTAGATCATAATGCCCGTGATTACTGGGCGTTAACCTGTGGGGCTTCGTCGTATTAAAGTTGATAATTGTTTCGTGTGTAAGACGTTAGTGCTGTGGACATTTATTTCACTGTTGTATTTTTGCATCTTAAAGGGTGAAACCGAGCGGGACTACTTGCTTGAGGTCTCTCTGTTGTATCTTGCTTCCTTAGCGCGAGAAGATTAGAGGCAAATTAGCAGGCCGAACAGAAACGCATGCGTCCTGGGATGTGCTTGTTCAGTTTTAAAAGCAGTATTGGTGCTTAATCTTCATTTGGATCGAGCCCTTCAAATCCAAGAGCAATCGATAAATCACGGAAAGCATACCCTAAATCTCAGCTGCACCTTTGTGATTTTGGGTTGTTAATCTAAAACCTTGAGATGTTGTTTCATTACGGTCTATTTTCTGCTACACAGATTTCTTCATCATTTATACGATCATCATTACACCCTACTCCAAAGACGAAGTTACGTTCGTGTAGTGGGTACGGTGGGTCATCTTCCCAGAATATTATGTTTTGCCCTTGAGCTGCTCAACGTTCTACTTCACAGACGGAGCTACATTCATAGAATTCCTTAAAAGACAGTACTGAGATTGGCACCTTTTCCTTAATCTTTTCTGCCCTTTTGTGCTTTTTTTACTATCCAGACAATAGTTTGCATTTTTTCTCAACTTCTATACTGCTTGCCTCTTCTGATTTGAACAAGCTACTGCTGGAAAGGAATAGCAGAGTTCCTAGACGAATTTCGTTGATAAACCGCCTCCTACTGTAATCTGAGTTGTGGCGTCGCGTTGTCGTAACTTTCTGCGAGTTTCCTTCTCGTCATCTTCAAGTGGATTGTCGGGCCCATTCCCAGTTAATCCTCCAGTAAGTTCCTCCACAGACGCTGGATAACAGAGTTCTTTGCCGTGGGTGCATCCGCAAGAGCCGTCGTGACGGGCGCTGGGTGGCCCGGCCGAAGGACGGAGGGGTACCCGGGGGGTGCGAATCCTTGCGCTGCCTTTGATCCCCCGCCCCTGCAGTTTCCATATCAGAGCGTTCCTGGCGTATTTTAGAGATTATCGATTTAAATGAGTTTCCAGTGTCTCGAGTATCCACAATTAATCTCGATTCCAGTGAGACTGCAGTTCTCGATTTTCAATTCCGTTTTTCGGATCTCGCTACTCATTTCTCAGTCCACTCCCCTCAGTTCCTGTCTTTCAGTTGTCGGTTCTCAGTTCTCGGTTCTCAATTCTCAGTTCTCGATTCACGCTTATGCTGGTGTGGCGCATGTGTGTGAACGCGTATGGATGTTCGTTTCCATTGATCAAAACGGTACACAAACTGCGTGTTCTCCAGTTTATTTTCTGTGGCATTTTGAAACCGCTGCTCCTTGCAACAGATATTCTTGATCTGATCACCCTGTAATCTAAGTACAACTTTGCATTAAAAGATGGGCACAGAATGTTACATAGTCTATTCAGATGAGAACCATATAGCATTACTCTACGAAGTATTCCATTAACTTTCCAAAATCACGCTGACGGAAGAAACCTCAACACCAAGAAGGAGATAAGTGAAATAAACGCAAGTTGGTGGCCGTGTTTCTACATTTGAAATATGAAGTCGTTCAAAACTCGTGCGATAAACACTACTGGCCATTAAAATTGCTACACCAAGAAGAAATGCAGATGATAAACTGGTATTCATTGGACAAATATGTTATACCAGAACTTAAATGTGATTACATTTTCACGCACTTTGGGTGCATAGATCCTGAGAAATCAGTACCCAGAACAACCACCTCTGGCCGAAATAACGGCCTTGATAAGCCTGGGCATTGAGTCAAACAGAGCTTCGATGGCGTGTACAGGTCGTCAAGAGTGAAAACCGCTGACAGAGAAGATTTTATTCGCCATTTTCCTCTTACAACTCTTGTCATACTCGACGTACCCAACCATCTGCCAAGATCTTCTCCACGATTCTGAGGGTGTTCCCTAGGTGGCAGAACTGTGTTGAAAGCAAAGTCACGCTTTTTAGAAGAGAATTACTGAGTTAATGTTTATTACATACAGGGTGACATTTATTCAACCACATGAATCAAAATCGTCATAACTTGTGAACGGATTTCGTTAGGACGTTCTACACTACTGGCATTAAAATCGCTACACCAAGAAGAAATGCAGATTGTAAACGGGTATTCATTGGACAGAAATATTATACTAGAACTGACATGTGATTACATTTACACGCAATTTGGGTACATAGATCCTGAGAAATCAGTACCCAGAACAACCACCTCTGGCCGTAATAACGGCCTTGATACGCATGGGCATTCACTTAAACAGAGCTTGGATAGAGTGTACAGGTACAGCTGCCCATGCAGCTTCAACATGATACCACAGCTCATCAAGAGTAGTGACTGGCGTATTGTGACGAGCCAGTTGCTCGGCCACCATCGACCAGACGTTTTCAATTGGTGAGAGATCTGGAGAATGTGCTGGCCAGGGCAGCAAACGAACATTCTCTGTATCCAGAAAAGCCCGTACAGGACCCGCAATATGCGGTCGTGCATTATCCTGCTGAAATGTAGGGTTTCGCAGGGCTCGAATGAAGGGTAGAGCCATGGGTTGTAACGCATCTGAAATGTAACGTCCACTGTTCAAAGTGCCGTCAATGCGAACAAGAGATGACGGAGACGTGTAACCAATGGCACCCCATAACAACACGCCGGGTGAGACGCCAGTATGGCGATGACCCATACACGCTTCCAATGTGCGTTCACCGCTATATTGCCAAACACGGATGCGACCATCATGACGCTGTAAACAGAACCTGGATTCATCCGAAAAAATGACGTTTTGCCGATCGTGCACCCAGGTTCGTCGTTGAGTACACCATCGCAGGCGCTCGTGTCTGTGATGCAGCGTCAAGTGTAACCGCAGCCATGGTCTCCGAGCAGATAGTCCATGCTGCTGCAAACGTCGTCGAACTGTTCGTTCTCATGGTTGTTATGTTGCAAAAGTCCCCATCTGTTGACTCAGGTATGGAGACGTAGCTACACGATCCGTTACAGCCATGCGGATAAAATGCCTGTCATCTCGACTGTTAGTGATACGAGGCCGTTGGGATCCAGCACGGCGTTCCATATTACCCTCTTGAACCCGTCGATTCCATATTCTGCTAACAGTCATTGGGCCTCGACCAACGCGAGCAGCAATGTCGCGATACGATAAACCGCAATCGCGATTGGCTGCAATCCGACCTTTATCGAATTCGGAATCGTGATGGTACGTAACTGCTGTTTGTGTATGAGAAATGGGTTGGAAACTTTCCTCATCTCAACACGTTATGGGTGTCGCCACCGGCGCCAACTTTGTGTGAATGCTCTGAAAAGCTGATCATTTGTATATCACGGCATCTTCTTCCTGTCGGTTAAATTTCGCGTCTGTAGCACGTCATCTTCGTGGTGTAGCAATTTTAATGCCCAATAGTGTATGTTACGCAGACGAATGTATTCCTGAAATTTCATCACTCTACATTAGTTATTTCTTGGTACGGATGCTTGGTGTCTGTTCTTTCAGAAATGTCCGTATGCTCAGGCATCAAACTGAATCCGCAGCTGTGATATATTATATGTAAATTGAAGGTGTAGGACTAAGAAACGAATGCAAAGGGAAGGGTTTACTGATGTCAGCTGCATCGGGACTTTACGCGGAATCAGCGGCGACGAGTGAAAACGTGTGTCGAACTGCTATTCAAACCCAGAATCGGCTGTTGCTTTAACAGCTGCACCCCCTGGGCACAACGTTTATCGTAGCTGCGCGGACTATCTCAGCACGTCTCTCTGCGTCACCTATGTGGCAACTCTTATCAATCAGTGCCATGCTTGCATAAGGGCCAGAAGTGAACCAAAACATTGACTTCCTCAGTTTGGGAAGTTATTCCTCTTGAATAAATCATCAAATTTTTCTAAAAAATGGTTCAAATGGGTCTGAGCACTATGGGACTTGACTTCTAAGGTCAACAGTCCCCTCTAACTTAGAGGTAATTAAACCTAACTAAATTAAGGACATCACACACATCCATGCCCGAGGCAGGATTCGATCCTGCGACCGGAGCAGTCGCGTGGTTCCTGTCTGTAGCGCCTAGAACTGCTCGGCCACCCCGGCCGGCTCAAATTTTTCTGAAACTGTAATCATTTGTTTGTCTGTGAATTTCCATCACATGCCCCGATTTCCACCCCATTCGAATAATTTAGTTATTCAAATTTCCAAGGCTGTATTTGACGCTATAGTGGCTACCTACAATTTTGAAGTCCACATCGAATCGGACATTTAAAAGAGGGTGGCTGCCCCACTAGTCGCAGCTCTCAGTTCTGTTTGTCGGACGTACATTCGATTCCCTTTTTTTTCCTAAGAACAGAATTCGCTTTTGTCCACCTCTGAGGGTAACGTGTCGTAAGCTACGCTTTTCCGCGTATTAAAATGAGACTCTAGTGTAACAACGAGTCGCGGCATGCGTCGGGACGTCCGTCCCCAGCTGACAGTGGATGGCGGCGGCAGGTGTAGCTGGCGGCGCTAGGTGCGGCTGAGTGATTGCAGGGCAGCGCCGTGATTGGCCGGCTCGCCGCGGTGCTGCGCTGCGCTCGCCTCACCGACTCCAAGAGGCCGCCGTGTCGCATAATTTCCCCCGAGGGCTGGCAGCCGCTGAAAACACGCTCCGCGATTGGCCGCATCCGCAGCGACGTCTCTCTCTGTGTGTAAGTGTGTGTATGTGTGTGTGTGTGTGTGTGTTTGTATGCATGCAGTGTGTACTAATTGTTGGCAAAACTGAAGCTGACGCGCGGGAAATTCAGCGGCCGTTTGTATTCCCAGGTTGCCTGCCTGCCACCTGGGACTTGGGACACCAAAGAGGCAAAGATATACATACACGAACATATATAGATATATACATACAACGGATTTGATGTTGTACATCGAGCAATCTTTTTGTGTGTCGAAAATCGTGCGCTGGCTATATATTCCTTTTGAGCCGATTCCATAGCGGACGTCATTGATCTCCCGTTCCAGTGGTTAACATCTCAGCGTCGGGTTCGTCGTTGCGTGTCACACAACGAACAATATCTACCTTTTTTTTTCCCCCGAGTGCTGAACGCTTTCAATACGCGTTTCGAAGCTTTTAGCTGTCAAGTACCGTTTGTCCTCTGTTGTTTCGGTTATTCATTCTTCTCGTAGTTTGCGGCTCCGTTTTGCTCCGTCCCCTGCGGATGCAGACGCACTAGACAGGAAATTTTCATTGGCGTAGAGGTAATCACAATTTGTGAGCATGAGTGACTCTCTGGTAACCGACAAAACAATGCTGTTGCGCCACGCGTGCAAAAACTTATAAACGTCATGTATCATTACGAACCCTTAAAGGCGTAACACAACTAACCATAAACTAGTTTACGTTTATTTTACTGAATAAGGACCGTTACCAATTCCTAAACCAATAATTCATCATGAGACGACTTGAAAGCTGTCATAAATGTTATTTTGGATTCCGAGATAGTTCCCCTACGATGAACAATAATATACAGTTACAAAACTGTAATAACGATTGTTAGGCTACAGACTTGGTTTCAAATACAACTTACGTGATATATCCATCCGGAAGGTTTGTTTTTAGCATATTTCCTCCGACAAATCATATTCATGTTGTTATTCTTATTCACCCACATGCACGAATTGGGTCTTATTTATTTAAGACTTTCTTTGGATCATCAACCGAATCACCAGTTCGCTCTCCACGTTATGAATCATTTACAACATACAGAAACAAATAGAGTGTGGTTAGAAGGTACATGAACATTAAAGATGATGCGACACACTAATGCGTCACAATGTTATGACATTTCCGGAAATAGAGGCGTGATTTCTTGTTATATATTCAAAACGTACTTTACATTGAATGAAGAGCATTAAATATAAATCAATAGGATTTAATGAATTACAGCACTATAAACCTGTTTTACAAAACGGTAGTGAAGTGAATGAGGATAAGAACGTACGCAGAAACCTCATGTGCTATCGGAATAGTACTGACCAAAGTACAGTAAAATTTATTAATGTTTAGCGCGATGAAAGTTGTTGACTATAATAGAAACATACAGTATTATATGATTAGTTATTTGGTCGTCAGACAGATGCAGAAACAGTTTTTACGTTGAAGTGTGGGAAGTACGTTTTGGAAGTTAATGTGGAAAGTACTAAGTTTTATCACAGTTGAGGGCGCACGACCAACCATTTTTATTTCCCTGTAACTGATCGTGTAAGCCAATTCAATGTCACTTAAGCTAGGGTACAGCGCATGCTCTGAAAAGTGGCTTCAGGTTGAGAACAACAGGCAGCTCTAGGTGCGGGCCGTGCGGGGCAGCCGTGCGGTCTAGGGCGTCTTGTCACGGTTTGCGATGCTCACCCCGTCGGGGGTTCGAGTCCTCCCTCGGAGATGGGTGTGTGTGCTGTCCTTCGCGTAAGTTAGTTCAATTTAGATTAAGTAGTGCGTAAGCCTAGGGCCCGATGAACTCAGCAGTTTGGTTCCACAGTACTTACCACAAATATCCAAATTTTCCAAATGCGGATGATAAACGTCCTGCAGTTCTTGCAGCAGGTTCACAGAGAGGGAGATAGAGAGAGAGTGAGGGGAGGGGGGGTCTTGCAGGAAAGAACATTTTGATTCGTTATAGCCAACCCAAGAAATATCATCCACTGGCCACAGGTAATGGGGGACAAGAAAGTAATAGTAGAACAAGAATTATCCACCGAAATGATCCATACGTGACAGTATATTCCTAATTATTTCGGTAGTGAGACACAATATCAGATATATCAGGACTTCCATATGTGAAAATAGCTCAACTAGTTTCCAGAGTGGTGCCTTACAGAGAGGTACGAAGCGTCGCATCACATGATTTTTGATATACTCGTTTCCCTACGGTAGTCTGCAATAATATGCTCAGCGAATTTGTCCACTATGTGACATAACTATGCTTCAAGTCTCCATCGGCGCTGTTACGGTGTAGCTATTAAGGTTTGTGCTGTGTCGCATCCGGTGAGAAGAGGTATTGGTCTCTACTCATCTCATAGCGCGCGTATAGCGCCGGATGATACTGGTATACATCGGTATTTCATGTTTTCGTGATCTTCGGTAGTACTGCTGACACCTCATAACTACGGTTGGCATAACTTTAAGAAAAAAGCACATGGAAGGTGGACCCACAGATTTCGTCATTTGTTGTTTCATGGAATACACTTTATTGCTTAACAACAATACTACAAATACAAGAAAGAAGTCAGACGGACTAGGCGTGGCTGCAAGAAGGATTAACAGACAATTTCATCATCAAGTGAATTACATTGACAACTACTAAATGTACTAACAGTAACACGTTACACAAGTGGATAATGTCCACCCGAAATACAGAAAGGGTACAAACCGCACCGCTGATTTTGGGTGTTGGAAAGCCCTTAACAAACTACAAGCATTAATGAAAATCCCTTAAGCAATAAAATACACAATCCCCCAAAATACTGGCAAAGCTGGGAAGGCATTCAGTTAAAATATGGCTCCCAACTGGTATACACATGCAAACCGTAGATAATGACCGTTAGTTAAATATGCAGTGGCCCAAAATGCAAGATTACCTAGGAGGACATGCAATTTAAATATGACTGCCAACTGTTACACACCAGCAGAGAGTTGACAATGAACCTTAATAAAAATACAGATGCCCAAGATACAAGGTAAGCTGAGAGCTATAGCAGACGGCTGTCACAGTCAAGAAGGAACAAGCAAGTAAGTTCCACAATGAGTGGAGTTAGTTCATTTTGATACATAAAAGGCCTTAGAACACGCTTCAGAAGTGACAATAAATGAGTAGCTGAATAACAGGTATGGCAAGGTGGAACGTTGGGCGTGCAGAACACGCTTTAAATCTCATGAGCTTACTGAATTCACGAAATAGGACACACTACTGGTTCCCAGTTAATTGGTGACACTCCGCTGTGGTATGCATCAGACAAACAAGTTTACTAAACTTGAGCCACCACGATGAAGCTGGTACAGGCACTGGATTGTTGACCAACCAAGGTGTCATGCGACGACGGAAGTGCAGCCGCAGCAGAAGGAAAACACGTCTCTGGTCCAGGCCCAGGCACTGGAACACATCATCTACTATCAAACCTACCTACCAACATACATCAGAAAGGAACAGTGATCTGCACAAAAGAGGCTTCAGACGAGAGCGACTAAGATGTAGGAAATCTCAACTTTTTGGGGAAACAACTACACACACTCCTTAAAATTACTTGTAAATCAGCAGGCGAATATCAGAGCCTGCTGATGCAACGATTAAGGCATATTCATCTGCAAAGGGGGTCTTATATCTAACACAGATTACGGCAAAAATTTAATTTCGTCGGTCGAGTTATAACAGAGATTACTTGTACACTTGCATGGAATATGATCTGGAACAAATAACTGTGATCAGTTACACTAATTGATGATCATGCACTCAATCACTCAAAGGTGTTGAGAGAGGACAAGTTACTCTCTCACCTAGATTCGTAAAAGGAAAATTATTTAAGATTTTGTTACAACCTGAACCACCTTTAGCGAGACTCAAGAAAGTTAATGGCCTGAGCCGATATTGATGGAGACTGGTAGGGTACTAAGCGCATGAGGTATTTTTATGCTTCTTAACTCATAGAAACGACGTTTTGGGAGTTGAAAGCAATTGGCAGCGAGCCTATCCCACAGCAAATCTTGCAAGGCTGGTCCACAGCCATGCAGGACGCACAGGGCAGCCCCTCATTGAGACAGGTCTCCAGCAGAATAATGCTGCGATACCTGGTGTGGCACCAGCTGAACCCTGGCCGGGCGCCAATGGTCTGAAGGAACGTGTCTACAATGTGGACTCATAAACCAAGCATTGTGTGCAGAGTCACGTGTAATAAGAATGACCATCGAATGGGTGTGTCACACACTGAAACCTACCATGATTTCAGGGCTCTGGTAGAGAGTAAAGTGCGAACCGTCTGCCAGATGGCTAGACTGTGAGATTTTTGCATTTCTTTCATGGCCGCGATCAATGCACAGGTGGCGCCTCCAAGTCTCACCACTGCTTGACTTCTTAACTGCAACCGGATTTGAAGGCGCCGTTACTATTAGGATTCCAAACCAATATGCTATTCCCTCCAATCCGTTCAGGCAATCTTCGAGGTGCTGCAGTATTTAAGCTTTCAGAGTAGGCTGGAACTTGCTGACCATGTTGCACACGACGTTCGCAGCTCTTCCCGTAACTCGCCGCTACTAGTCATTTAACCAGCCAGCAAAGCTTGCCTCCGACCAATTTAACCATTTGCAGCTTCTCGAGGTCACTTCTAGACAGCCAGATTCCCCCATAAGCAACAACTGGCCAGCCACATGCCCTCCAGCTGTCACTACCAGGACTCACCAAACCAACAATACACGTCTCGATTGAAGACCCTATCTCCAAACATAATGTGATATTGATACAGGCAGCCCAAGTAGTTAGTGGCGTCAGCAGATTTCCATGCCGCCACGATTAAGGCCACCACTGTTCAACTTCCCCCCTCCCCCCTCCCTTAGACCTGTTATACACCATCGCCCTGAGAAATGGTGGGAGGTCTATTGCCAGCTTATCTTAATGCAGGTGGACTCTGAGGGTCTTGCCCGTGGCTAATTCCTTGACAAGTAAACTAGCAAGCACCAGAACCTTAGCAATGGAATACAATGGTCTAGGTGTAGCGTCTTTGATAAGTAATCGAAAAGTCCTTGCTCACGTGTTCGAAGCCCGCCACGGCATCAAATTTGATTAATAGTCGGCATTGGTGGCCGAGGACTTCCGGCATAAGATGTCATCCTCTTTCAGCCAACGGCCTTGTCATCGAGGGCGGAGGAGTGGACAGAGATTCATGGCACTCTCTTATGCTTGAGGTGAGAATCTGTCCCTAAATGCGGAAGAATCAGCAATGACGAACGTAATGAGGATGGAAACCTCTGCATTAAAGACACATAACATGTATCCACAGGTCACGTGGCCTGTAATTGAAAAAGCGTCGTGATGATTTCCCCATTGGTGAAAGATTCCAAAGTAGTTCCCCATTCAGATCTTCCGGAGGAGACCGCCAAGAAGGAGGTGACCATGATAAAAAGACTGAATAGCCACCAAAAGGATAACGTTCTACGAATCGGGGGCCTGAAATGTCAGAAGCTTGAACATGGTAGGGAAGCTAGAAAATCTGAGAAGGGAAATACAAAAGTTTAAACTAGATATAACAGGGGTAAGTGAAGTAAAATGGAAAGAAGACAAGGATTGCTGGTCAGATGAGTATATTGTAAAATCAATAGGAGCAGAGAATACTATAACGGGCATAGCATTCAATATGAATAGGAAGGTAGGGCAGACAGTGTGTTACTGTGAACAGTTCAGTGATAGGGGTCTTCTTATCAGAATCGACAACGGTTGTTCAGGTATACGCGCCGACGCCGCAAGCGAAGACGAAGAGACAGAGAAAGTGCATGAGGGTATTGGAAGGGAATCCAGGCCCAGGGAACAGGAACGCGGCGTCTGCTGCCAAAGGTACCCTGCCAACGTACTTCAGAAGGGAACAGAAATCTCCACAAATAAGACTACTGACGAGAACGCCTAAGATGTAGGAAATTTCATGTTACTGCGGAAGCGACTACACATACAAGTTACAAGCTTAATACTCCTTAAAATTACTTGTACATTAGCGGACGAACGTCAGCTCTATCTCATGCCGTGATTAAGGTATACTCATTTACAAACGGGGACTTGCCTCTGACGCAGATAATGTGGCGAATTTAATTTCGTCGATTCAAGCTATAACAGAGAGTACGAGTGTACTTGCACAGAATATGGCCTGGAACATATAATTGCGATCAGTTACAGTGTCAGGTTATCATACACATAATCACTCTTAAGTCTCGGTAATATAACAGCCCAGTTCCACATTAGAACAGACATGGCGGTGTAAAAAATAAGTGTTATGGGCTCCAATCCGTACTGGTGATCTTCGAGGTGCCCTAAAATTTAAGTTATCAGAATAGGCCAGGAACTTGCTGATCAGGTTGCACGCGACATCCCCTGTTCGTCCTGCAATTCGGCACTACCTGTCGTTAAGGGAGCCGGCAAGCCTAGCCTCTGACCTATTTAACCATTCACAGCTTCTCGAAGCTCTTACCTGACAGCCGGAGTTCCCAGAAGCAACAACTTGCCAGCCGCAAGCGCTCCAGTCTACTGTCAGCATCAGGGCCCGCCAAGCCAACAACACACGGCCTCGACCAAAGACCCTAGCTTCAGACATAAGATCATATTGATATCGGCAACCAAAGTAACCAGTGGCGCCAGTGAGGTGCCATGCCGCCAAGATTAAAACCGCCATGGCTCAATAGCTACTGGCATACTGCTGCAGTTTACATGACACACAGAGGATTATGGCATCACATGCGCAGGTTGCGGCGTTCAAATGGTTCTAATGGCTCTGAGCACTATGGGACTTAACTTCTGAGGTCATCAGTCCCCTAGAACTTAGAACTACTTAAACCTAACTAACCTAAGGACATCACAAACATCCATGCCCGAGGCAGAATTCGAATCTGCGACCGTAACGGTCTCACGTTTCCAAACTGTAGCGCCTAGAACCGCTCGGCCACTCAGGCCGGCGGTTGCGGCGTCACATACACAGATTGCTTAGATGTAGTGGGCGAGCAAGGCCATCACAAAAAAATGCGCAGAAGTAATAACAGTAAAGATGGGAAATTCAAAAATACTGTAGAAAATTATAGAACCCGAGATAGGGAACTAGCCCAGTTTTATTCCGTAACCTCTTAATATCAAAATTCAAGATGGTAGAGGTAGCTCACTTGTGGTGATTATGGTACCATCTTCAAAACTATCCAAACAATCTTATGAGCATAAAATAGCGCCGTGTTCAATCGTATCTGAACCATCCGAACTGAGTAAATTGACACCATGTCAAGAAGTAACTAAGGAGCCTGGACCATAAAGTGAAGCCATGTTCAAAAGTATCCGAATTCAAGAAAATATATACAGATTTTGACAATACTGGTTCAATACACAGTATTTATACATCTAAAAGATCTGTATAATTTATCAAAAATAGGAAAGTATACACACAACGTTGAAGTCTAGTTTCATAATGTTTTCCATTTGTAAAATATCTGTCCAAAATATACAAACTGTGTAAATTACAGCAGTTCTACATCTAAAATCTTTGAATGCAATTTATAAGCTTCGTCAGAAGATATTGTCGATACTGGTGTAAGTATTCCCACGTCTGACCTGTTAGTATAGATTATCAAAATACACGTGACACTCCTGACCTAATTTACAGGTCAAGTTGCGGGCGACAGCAAGTTAACTTCCATCTTTGTACTGTACTCCATACAAGGCGCACTGAACCCCTCAAATAAAATATTTTCACAATTAATCTGCTTGTAATATTGTTCTACAATTGTACAAAATGTTTATTAGCTAAAATAATGTAGCAGCTATTGGAAGAGAGTAATTATTGTGTTACATAAAGGTTTAATATATACCTGATATCTAAAACCTTAGTGTGAACTTTTCAGTTCCCAGTCACAATGCTGTTTCAACGCCTGTATTGTCTATATTATTTTTCGCTAACATTAAAATTATATGTGGTTAAACTAATACGCTAAGCAGGCAATACAGTAATAGCTGACACATTTTTAGTCTAAAAGAGGCTATGTTACTAATGGTAGAGAAATTAACTTTCATTGAGAAACTTATCACCGTTGTAGGGGGACAGAAGGTAATGCAGCACAAAAAATACAATTAACGTTCTTGCCTGGCTGAAGATGTTTTCTTAACTACTTCTGATGTTTGGCCAGCCTTTCACTATGTCCGACTTGAGTACTTTCGAGGAAGACTGCGACAGTATACGGCTCAGAAACAGGGAGCCAAGGCTGTCTAAAAATGTTTACACACTGCATCTCCTAAATCAACTCCAAAAAAATACCAATATCTATAGCAATTTTATCGATAAATGTCTCATTTTCTGATACTCCACCACACCAAACTGTACTTGAAACTGTGCGCTTTGACCAGATCTTTGTTTACGTAATAGGTGAGTATCACTTCAAAATGTACCAAATATTGTGTGTTAGTTTTGAAAATACTGTTTGCTTGCATATGTCAAAGACTATGATGGAGGAGGTACACACAGATCTCAGAACATGAATGAAAGTTCGATTTTATACCCATCAGTAAATGATGCTGGAGATGTAGTGATGACTTGGGAAGCCATATCGCGGTATTTAATGAGTCTCGTATGTACTATGCAAAGTTGTTTGCTATCAGTGATTATATGACAAATTTTGCTTAACAGGTCCATCCCATGCTACACCCTTTGTTCCTAAATAGCGATGCTGTCTTCTTCGATGACACGGCCCCTCTTCACACAGCCTACATCGTTCAGTGCTGGTTTCTTAATCACAAGGATAAAGTGTACCATCTTCCTTGCTCACCACAGTCATCAGATCTCAGTGTTGTTGACCCTTTTCCGTCTACTTTGAAGAGAAGGATGTGTCATCGCTAACTATCACTCTTATTGTTAACTGAACTTGGCACTGTTTTCCAGGAAGAAGGAGATAAGATTCGCTTGAACACGATGTAGTACTTGTATATATCCATTCGAAGACGACTGGACGCTGTTTTGAATGACGACAGTTTGCCTTTACCGAATTAATCATGTTAATGTGTTGTGTTCTTGGTGTTTCCACATTTTATCCAAATCTGTATAAGAGACAAATACTTAGGGAGGATGGTCATGAGATGTTTAAATCTTTCGTGCACCTGAAATTGGATGACTTCATATCCAACACGGCTGTTCTTGAGAAAGCAAAAATGTATAGCATGGAAGCTCTTATCATTGGGCATCAAGTCAGATGGGTCGGACACGTGCAGCGTATGAAAAATGACAGACTTCCAAGCCAAATGCTGTACAGCGAAGTGAGCCACAAAGTGCCCCTCTCAAACGTTATAAGGAACAGTTCAAGAAAAATCTGAAAAACTTGAACATCGATCCGAGTAACTGGTCCACAATAGCAGAAGACCGAAGTCGCTGGCGCTCAGTTACCTCAAATGCTCTTGAAAACTTTGAGCTGGAACGTCGAAGAATGGAGGATGACAAACGCCGGAGACGTAAACTCCTCCAGGCTCAGCCACGTCCTCCACCTTCCATCAGCTGTAATGTCTGCGGCCGCCTGTTCCACGCTAGGATTGGGTTGCTAAGCCATCAATGACACTTCCACGCCTGAACCGTGACAAAGGAAATATCAGAAGAGAAATGAAAACTCGGATACGAGTATCAGCCGACGACGACGACGTGCACCCTTAGCAGATGCTGTGTTTATGGCAGATTAACTACCGTTTCATGTGATTATTTGACGAAACAAATTGTTCAAACGATGGTTGGGAATAAAACTATACTATTCCATACATCAAGTAACCTAAATAATGGGGTTATTCAAGACTTTCTACACAGCAAATTTGTATTACGATGTAATAAGAAAAATAGCAGTACATATTCGATCTCTAAGAGAATACTTTTTTGTTACAAGAGGAAGGACAGTTTAGTGAGCATGTTGAATGTAGGAACTTACACTGACTACTATTATGAGTGATCTTACACTACTATTATGAGTCAGTAAAATAATACTCGGTAGACTTTGGTGACTGACACCATTATTACTAGAGTTACCTGTATTGATATTCTGGTAGGGCAATAAATAGTTGAGCATTTATTATCACCTTTGGTATCGACTCTGATTATTTCATTTTCAGTATTATTTTACATTTCTCTGATGATAGTGTAATTATTAGGGAAAGAATATTAGTGGTTTCCAGAATGAGATTTTCACTCTGCAGCGGAGTGTGCGCTGATATGAAACTTCCTGGCAGATCAAAACGGTGTGCCCGACCGAGACTCGAACTCGGGACCTTTGCCTTTCGTGGGCAAGTGCTCTACCATCTGAGCTACCGATGTACGACTCACGCCCGGTCCTCACAGCTGTACTTCTGCGCAACTACGAGAAGAAAGAAGAAGTTAAATGCTGACGAGTACCTCTTTTTGTGGGCGAAAGCTGGCAATGGCAATTGTAAAATAAAGAATCGAGATACTGGCAGAAGTAAAGCTGTGAGGACCGGGCGTGAGTCGTGCTTCGGTAGCTCAGATGGTGAGTCTGGCTTTAGCTGTTGCAGCGGTCGCACGCTCCTCAAGTTTGCTCCGTGCACGTTCAGAGTTTACGCCAGTGTTTTCGTGTTTCGTGATCGTTTATTGGCATTTTGCACGTGAATTAAGCGTTAGCAATTGAGCATTTGGTCTTCGTTCGAGTCGTCTTTCTGCGTAGTGCCGTTGGGATTTCGGCGTTGTCCGAGATTTCTTCGCAGCAGAACACCATGGCAAACTCCGTGAGAAAAAACACCGTGATTTTCACCTTCGACAAATACACGCGTCGAGTACAGCCCTCTGCAGTTGAAATACACGACTGGATTACCGAGGTAATTGGCCTTCATTCTGAATCTGTTCATACCATGCAGCTAGACTCTGATGAATACTGCATTTTTGTAAAGTTTAACGATTCCGCGAGTGTAGACCGCTTTCTGGCAAAATTTGGTTATGAAAGGGAATTTATACACCATGATGGTACTAAAAGTACTGTAAAACTCCAGAATTCCGAGTCTGTAATTAGGAATGTTAGGGTTTTGAATATTCCCATTGAAGTAGACAACTCGAAAATTAAAGATGTCCTTACAAAGTATGGGGTTGTCAGGCAAATAGTCAACGAAAGGTGGACTTCGCATTTCAAGCAGCAGTGCTTTAACAGCATTCGCTCTGTGGAGATGGGAGTGAAGGCAAACATTCCCTCCCACATCTTTGTTGAAGGGCACAAAGCGCATGTTATGTACTCAGGGAAAACCCCTACATGTCATGTATGTAACGAGTCTGGTCACCTCCGTCAGGACTGACCTCGCTGTGTATTTGTGCTAACAAATAACCTTACGCAACGCCGGAAATTAACACTCAACGATTTGTTGCCAGCCAGTAATACAACAGAGCCGGCGGCTGTCGTGGATCCTGTTACTACCTCTGAAAATGTTGCACTTAATGTTCATGAGTTTCCGTCTTTAAAGCCTGCATTAACTGCTGAAATACCGTCCCGTGACAGCAAGATTCCCATTAAAAAGCTTCCTCTAGAGGACACTGAAAAAAATGTTGATGAGGACTCTTCCTGTAAAACACCTGTTGCCAGGAAGCCGAAGCCCAGTCCTGAAGATCTGTTGGAAGTGGAAAAATGAGATTAAATGCAGGTCGATGTGGCTTCCACTTCCGCACAAGGACTTATACCGCCACGAACAGATAGTGACGCAGCTGGTAGTGCCCTTTCACGGAAATGTGACCCTGAGCCTGAGGTCACAGCTGCAATAACCGCATCAAGGGCACAGCCCATACAGTGCGAACAGTACGAGGAAGTACCAAGTAAACAACCTGCTGACTCCGAAGCACAACGCCGCGCCGAAGGAGGAAATAAACAAGCCTCACCGCCTCGCCAGCAAGACAACACAACAGACACCACGCCGGAACCAAATATTGACAACTCGCAAGCCACGGCCGTTGCTGCAGACGGCCAACGCCTGCGGCTGCGACCGAAACCAGGTCTTGTTGTCACGCGTCATCAAGCGAAAGCCACACCAGAGAAGAAAGACATCAAGAAAAAGAATATTAAAAATGAAGTCATCAGGGCAAATACAGAAGAGTAGAAAGAGAAGGGCCACAGTGACTTATAGCAATGCATTGTCAGGATTTCAGGGTACTTTTCTTCTCAAGCTCTTTGTTTCAAAGCAGTGAAAATTTTTCTACGAAGTTAGTACATGTAATGGGCACACAGCTTGTAAAGATCGTGACTTGTAGAGAAGCACGTTGCTGCTATAATCATACCGATCCTCATCCCAAATAGCTTCTTCTGGTATTTCTGTGATGCAAGCTTATAGCATTACTACTATTAACATTAATAAAATACAGTCACCCTTGAAATTGGCAGCAAAATGGTTCAAATGGCTCTGAGCACTATGGGACTCAACTGCTGAGGTCATTAGTCCCCTAGAACTTAGAACTAGTTAAACCTAACTAACCTAAGGACATCACACACATCCATGCCCGAGGCAGGATTCGAACCTGCGACCGTAGCGGTCTTGCGGTTCCAGACTGCAGCGCCTTTAACCGCACAGCCACGTCGGCCGGCGAAATTGGCAGCACTAAAAGAATTCTTGTACCAGTCTGGGACAGATATCGCCTTGCTACAAGAAGTTGCGATAGCGGAATTTCGGATCCCAGGCTTTTTTGAAATTGTTAATATTTCTACGGAAGCCAATATCGGTACAGCCATTCCTATAAGGGAAGGCATTTCGGTGACTGAAATCGAACGACTAGAATCAGGAAGATCCACAGGCATAAAAATTTTCGATGTGACAGTGCTTAACCTATACGCCCCATCAGGAAATTCCCACAAATTGGATCGTGCGAAGTTTTTTATCAAGAGGAACTGAATTATTTATTGAGGAAAAATCCGTGTTCTCTTATACTAGGTGGAGATTTCAACTGTGATTTAAACCAGAAAGATCAACAACCCAATTTCAACTACTCGCCACAGTTAAAAAAGTCAGCCGGCCGGTGTGGCCGAGCGGTTCTTGACGCTACAGTCTGGAACCGCGCGACCACTACGGTCGCAGGTTCGAATCCTGCCTCGGGCATGGATGTGTGTGATGTCCTTAGGTTAGTTGGGTTTAAGTAGTTCTAAGTTCTAGGGGACTGATGACCTCAGAAGTTAAGTCCCATAGTGCTCAGAGCCATTTGAACCATTTTTTTTAAAAAAGTTAGTAAGTGATCTACACCTTAAGGATGTGTGAGAACTTCAGCACCCGACGTCAGTCGGGTTCACGCATATAACCAGCCACTCCCGCAGCAGACTAGATAGAATTTACGTGTCACCAAATTCGGAAAATTGTTTATTAAACGTTGAAACTATTCCAGTGTATTTTAGCGATCACAGTACACTTTTCACTTGCTTTAATTTAAGTATACAGCCAACCCGTCGATTCAGAAGCCAATGGAATTTAAATATCTCAGTTTTAACTGAGGGAGAACTGGAACAGGAAATAAGAGTAGCTGCGGAAAGTTGTCATGCAGTTTAGTGCAGCGAGGCACAGGGAGTTGAGGAATACAATGGAGTTTTATTATAAAGTTTTAAGAGACTTATATCGCGGGCCGAGGTGGTCTAGCGGTTCTAGGCGCTCAGTCCGGAACCGCGCGACTGCTACGGTCGCAGGTTCGAATCCTGCCTCGGGCATGGATGTGTGTGATGTCCTTAGGTTAGTTAGGTTTAAGTAGTTCTAAGTTCTAGGGGACTGATGACCACAGATGTTAAGTCCCACAGTGCTCAGAGCCATTTGAATCAACAGGTGCATGATGACGTAATTCGTCTGAATGATATCAAAAAAATAAATGCCAAGTTATTAAGCATTAAACGGCAACAGATGGAGGGACTAAAAATGAAATCTAAAGCCACATCAGTCGTAGCAGATGAAGCAGCTTCTCTGTATCACTTGGTGCGGCATGCTAAAAACAGACGTCAAACTTTTGATGATGAAGTCCAGACGCATATTGGGACGAGGCTCACATGCCAGAAAGAAATACTGGACGAAGTCTACAGGTACCATGAAAACTTATATGCCCCTACCACAGTGGAAGATGCAGCTGTCGAGGACTTTCACACTATTTTAGGTCCACAATTGTCGGAAACAGACATCGCTGACATCCTGTCACCTATTACTAAAGATGAAGTAAATGAGGCAGTGCGTATCTCACCTCTCAAAAAACTCCGGGACTTGATGGCCTCCCTGTGGAGTTTTATGCCCGCTACTGGTCTATAATTGGGGACAAGATCACTTCCCTGGCAAATGAGGTCCTGAACGGAAAAACGGTCCCTGCAGAGTTTGAGGAAAGTAAAATAGTACTGATTCCTAAGAGTAAAGGCAAAACCAACTTAATTTTCGGCCTCTTTCGCTACTAAATTATGATTACAAAATAATTTCGCGTATTATCAACAAAAGACTCTCTGCCTTATCCAACAAAATATTGAGTCATCATCAGTCTTGTTCTCCGACCAGAACGATATTCCAAAGTCTATTGCATACAGAGACGTCATTGCAACTACCTCAGTGACCAGTATAAAATGTGCTTTAATCTTTATAGATTTCAACAAGGCTTTTGACCGCGCTAGTCATAGATATCTCTTTGCGACGCTGTCAAGAATGGCTTTCCACCCCCAAATTGTCAACATGCTAAGAAATATAGCAACAGGTATAAATGCGAAAATAGTAATCAATGGCCAAACATCTAAACCCATACAGATAAGGCGAGGGGTTCCACAGGGCAGTCCCTTATCTATGTTTCTATTTTCCGTATCTTTAGAGCCCTTCCTCCGCACTGTCCACGCAAGATTAACAGGCATAACATTGAGTGGTGAGAAAACTGTCATATGAGCTTATGTTGATGACGTGGGCGTTGTAATAAGGAATAAGGAGGAGACAGTTACACTGGACAGAGAAATCAAAAGGTATTGTCTAGCGTCGGGAGCGACAACAAATGAAAGAAAAGTAAAATATTGAATCTAGAGGGCCTAGATCACCTCCGACTGGCATGGGCAAAACAAGGCAACAAACATAAAACTTTGGGAATAACCTTAATGACATGTCCGATGAGGATGGCTGCTAAACTGGACGGCAACTAGGAGGAAAGTTCATGGTGCTGTAATGGAGAACATCCATCGAACTATGAACCTGGTGCAAAAAGTCAGATTCATCAACTCCTGCGTTTTGTCTAAAGCGTAGTTCACTGCGCAGGTATTTGCAATCCCTAAACTAGTAGCGAAAGGGATCATGTCCACTGTTACCAATTATTTGTGGCGAGGAGACATTTCCAGGGTTGGTGCGACTACCGTTATACTGGGTGTCAGAATCGGGGGCCTCGGTTTGGTGGATATTCGCAATAAAGAGTCTGCTCTGTTCCTCAAACGGACTTTCCGTATACTCAGAGAACTTCCACAATTTATAAACGCAAAGCTCTTTGAGGCTGTGACACCCCATAGCCTGGAAGAACTGATTGATGTGCGAAGGATTAATGCCCGTCTGCAGTATGTGAGGAACTTTTTCCTCGAAGCAAGTTATCTTAGTGACGAATTCAGAATCAACACACGTATCACAGCGCGCGACATTATACTTGAAAGGAAGTTAAATGAGGGCAGAACCAAAATTGAAACGAAATTCCCAAATTGTGATTGGAAAGCTGTATGGCGGAACATCAACTATGCCGGGCTATCTACAGACGCTATTTCTGCATAGTACAAAACTGTTAACAATGTCATCAGCACCAACGAGAGACTATATGGGATCGGTTTCAACCAGACACACCTTTGTGGAAAATGCAATCTGGTGGGTACACTCATCCACAGATTCACCTGTGGTGGCAATGTGCATAACTGGAATTGGATCAGGCAACAAACCGCCTTTCTCACCAGATCCTCGACGGAATATACAACGCCATCGCTCCTCCTGAGCCCAGACATGACATACTTTCCGAAATTAAAAACCAACGCCATTAGCTGGTTACTGGGAAAATATGTTAGTTATGTCATCCATAATCTTGGGTCGGACAACGAGATAGAACTCCGCGTTTACATGAAGTGTGAATATGCAAAAATCAGCACGTATCGCAACCACAAGAAGCGCTACGGCAACATGCTGAAGATCATTTTTGAAAGAATGGGTGGTGGTTAAATATGTGGAACCACTACAACACCTTGAACGAGAACGAACAGAAGAAAATTAAAAGTCACTTGGTATCTCATTATTATTTACTATTACCTTGCTCCCGAAACTTCTATGTTACACAAAAAGTTTTTTTTTCCAAAACATTTTGTTCAGAATTACTCGTGTTCGACTTCCAAAGTATTTGTGTGATTCAAGAAGAATTGTTAAGTTTTTATCAGTCTTCAGTTTCTACTCAGAGAAGAGGTTTCTTTGTCTTTCTTAAGGTACGTTTACACTGGGATACATGTATCGCGACATGTATGAGCGACATGTCAATTTGACATGTCGCGATACATCACCTCATACAAAAATTCACGGAACTTGTATGAGGACCCTCGAGCTCATACATGTCGCGTATACATTTTGTATATCGCTTTTTGGCCATATACGCGACATGTATGAGCGACATTTGAAGAACTCGCGCATGCGCAGTACTATTATTTCCTGTCGTCTTGTCGCCTGCCGCTTATTTTGACTATTAGCGCATGCGTAGTACCAGGCACTTTGGCGGCTGTTTGAGTTTTGGAGGTGCCGACTATCGTTTCGACGTTAATGTATCTGCATAGAACATCAAAAAGTGCCATATGCAACATTATTCTTCGTGTTTGCGAGGCTATTGTGCAAGTTTTATTCCAAGAAGTGAAGTTTTATATGTATCAGAGTATGTAATACATTCTATAATTTTTTCATGCATCTGGCACGTATATCAACTTTTTGCTATTATTCCGGCGGCCTCGCGTGATAATGTTGACAACGGATGCCGACAATCGTGTGTGAGACGTTGGCATTAGCAATCGCGCGACAATGCAAATGTTTTGTAATGAAATCTTCGTTTCAAGAGGAATCCCCAGTGGCCAAAAAACGGAGTGTTACTGCCAACTGATCCTCTGGTGGAATCGCTTCCCGAATGTTTGTGTTGGTTTTGGACACAAGAGAAGCCACAAGTGATAACAAACCGCGGAAATCCTCCATACTCATCCTAACATAATTTCTAAAATATGCGCCATCCTTTAGCGTTAATTCGCGAGAAACTCTCTCTGCCACCATCTACGCTTCCTCCGCCTTTTCTTCCTATCATCTTCCAAAAGAGCAAGTGTACCAGCACATAAAAATGTGGAATCTTCCAAATCGTCGTCGAAAGCTATCGCACAGTGATACATATCAACCAGTGTGAACGCACGCTCATAGATGTATGAGGTTGATACTTGTCAACTCATACAAGTCGCGATACATGTCGCAAAGTCGCATATACATGTATCTCATACATGTGCCGATACAAATCGCAGTGTAAACGCACCTTTACATCGGAGAATGGGAATATTGTGTTAAGATTTCTGCACATTTAGTGCTATGACCCAACAGGGGACTTGAAAAAAGGGGTGGGAGGGCTTTTGGGCCTCGATGCAGTGGCAGTGCCGTGAAGAGACCCCACTGCTAGTGCAGCGTGTACCACACCCTGACCATCCTAAAAATAAAAAAAAAATAAAAATAAAAAATAAATAAAAAATAAAAAATAAAAGTGGTTAATAAAAGTTGGATTGCTGGAGAAAAATAAAAAAGATGGATAAAAATAAAAAAGTTGGTAGAGCAAAAAAAGTGGTCAGCGCGAAAAGAAAAAAAAAAGATGGTAGAGCACTTGCCCGCGAAAGGCAAAGGTCCCGAGTTCGAGTCTCGGTCGGGCACACAGTTTTGATCTGCCAGGAAGTTTTAATATTAGTGGTGGTCATACAACACAAAACTTGAGGTAATAGAAGGGAGCACACCAGGTTCGAAAACATGGTGAAGACAAATATTAAAATTCAGACACAGTTTGTTCTCTTACATAAAACAGATTTAAAATAAACGCAAAGTTTACAAAAGAAGCTAGATAATGCGTAGACCCCTGATATAATTATGCTTGAAAGCTGGGTCCATTATATAAATCGCCTTAAGAACATTAACCATGGTAAGTTTTAGAGATAACTCTGGCCAACAGATTAACACAAGTCACTTAAAAAAATGCACGGACCAGATAGGGCAACAAATTTGTGCTACAATCACACAGAGTCAAACAACAAAGGCTTGCATGACGACTCAGTGAATGTTAACACTAATATCTGCCAAAACATGTTTCGGAGGGGGGAATCGGTGCAGAGATCTGAACAGGATACACACGGCATAGTAGAACAAAACCAATGACTTTGTGCACATCCCTGGCGAAGAAGAGTGAACAACGACCTAGAAAAGACTTCGTGCCGATCCGAACCGCTTGCCCGTCGCTCCACGAAGAATACACTTCTACTGCCCGCACTGTGCTGTTCCAAGGCGTCTACCGACAGCTCCCCCCCCCCCCCCCCCCTCCGCCACTGAGGCCACTTTTGAAGCCTAGCTGGGGCTGCGATAAACGCACAAGGGACTAGTACGCGCCACGTTGTGACACGCGAGCTAGAAGCCGGTAAAATGAGCCACCAAAGCTCTGTTTCAATGGAGGACTACGTAGAAAGCAGCATTCGAGTTGATGAGCAGAGCACCCACAAGTGATAATATAGTCTGTATCTGAAAGTATCATTCCATTATTACATAATTAACAACACAAAGCATAAACAATATGTTGTTAGGTACCGTTTTAAGAAATCTGTCCCGTAACATGTGTACAAACTGCAAGAGATAGTCAAGGTAAACTGGAATAAATTATACCCCACTGGGTAAGAAAATATTAATTGATATTCCAGAATGAGATTTTCACTCTGCAGCGGAGTGTGCGCTGATATGAAACTTCCTGGCAGATTAAAACTGTGTGCCCGACCGAGACTCGAACTCGGGACCTTCGCAAAGGTCCCGAGTTCGAGTCTCGGTCGGGCACACAGTTTTAGTCTGCCAGGAAGTTTCATTAATTGATATGACTGGCTGCCAACACACAACCTCTTGGATTTTATTTCATATACTGTGTTGCATCCAGAGATAAATCAAAGTCCACTGGGAACCGAGTTGAATGTCAGTAAGAGTGAAGAACACTGTATAGGTTGTAAAACCCTAAGTACGTCCACTTTTTGCCATTCATAGAACTGCCCGAGTACGTCCCCATGTGAAGGTACAAGCGAGGCGGTTCTGAAAATGGGCAGAGCACTGTTTTGTTTTATGAGAGACAGAAAGAAAGAGAGAGGAAAGATGATGCCCTGATACATTTGGCTCGCCGTGTATCTGCCATCAGAAATGCAGATCACTTCTCAGGAATGTGCAGAACAGCAGAATATGTGTTTAAGAGGACATGTCCATATAGTGCGTGGCACCTGACGGATAAAGGTCGATAAAAATGAGTTTTGTAGGACGATTCAGCAGGAGTTCAAACTTGGCTGAAAAACATGGGCTGTTTAGACAGCACCTTAAAAAGTGGAATAGGATTATAAAGTTGGGCGACGCTAAACTCAGTGAATGTAAGGTAACGTATTGCTTCATATGAAAAAAAAAATAAGCATGGGAGCAGAGGGTTAGACTGTACTTACAGAGACCTAACGGTATCGGGCAGCACACATAGGAAGACAGATGGAGAGAGTGAACTACATAAACTCTTGGTGCGCCAACAGTAATAAATTTTTTAACGTGTTACCCTACTAGAATTTTAATAAAGAAAGTAAGCCAGCATCTTGTAAGACAGCATCTCACACTGCGGAAGTTACGTAAGTCAATATTCCGTCAATAAAAATTATGAAACACGTGAAACAAGCAAAGCTCTAAATTTTCCTTGTCAAAAGGGTTTGCCTTTTAGACCACTGTTCTGCCTCGAAGCAGCGCTCTCGTCACGGAAGGCTCTCATACAGCTAAGATTAAACTTAGACTGGCGGGGACGAGATACTGATGCCGATCCAGTGACTATTTCTCTAGCCACTGAAGCCACCACTTGCAGACTGTAAATTTCATGAGACAAAGACACAGCAGCTAAACAACCTTTGAGGTGAAGTGAAGTCAATGTAACGATCTTCAGTGATCAGAATTTTAATTTCTAAGAGGTGTTTATAGTTATTAGTTCAACTTGCTTTCCATTCCAGCAGTGAATGAACCTGCAAATCCTTTTGCAGTATTTTCTATCTCTATTAACCAACCAACAGTAATAAAGGTACAGTCTCCATGGAACTGAGTATTGTGTTCCGATTCGCATTGACTTTGAATTACTATTCCAAATACTTTTCCAAGTTTGCCTAGGTATTAGTTTAGTTATTTAAGCAACCATTAATATGCTTTCTAGCGAAATGCCGTTACTTACGTGCAAACGGATAAAGGGTGTAATGAAGTGAATTTATAGTGATCACTGCTTGATTTTGCAGTCAGGTGTATTTCTTGATCACTGATTTCACGTGATAATTTACACCTCTCAGATATTACAGGCCCTAATTCATTAATGTAATTACAGTATACAACTAAAGAACTCCATCCACTCAACAGGCAAGAAATCAGACTGTCTGCCCTTACAACGCAAATAAATAAATTACACAACAAACATGATTGGAAAGCCGATGTTACATAAGCAGGCAGGAGTGTAGCTTTTGCCGTATGCCAATTTCCCTACAGTAATGTCCATAGCTTGTGGTCTAGTCGTTGGCGTCACAGCCTATGGATCATGGGCACTCAGGTTCGATTCACGGATCGGTCGGAAATTTTCTTTGCTCCAGGACTTTATTGTCCTAATTATTTCATCCAACCTTCATCAAAGAGCACAAGAAACTGAAGTGCCTTCAAGTTGAAAGACTTGCACCAGGCAGCTGAGCAAACCTGGACATCGTCTCCCAGTCTCCCGGCCAGTAATGCCGTACCATCATTTCATTTCATGTGGAGCAATTACACCTATTGAGCTACATTTGTAAACTATGTTGACATATTTCCGCCGCGTTTTCAGGCAACACGTTTGCTTGCGAGATTGGTCAAGTTATCACCATAATCTATTTGTGAAGTTCTAATTGAACTTCACATAGTTAATACCTGCCAAGAACAGTCACCCACTAGTAAATTACGATAAAAAATTCGCCATGCTCACTTCCTGTGATCTCCTCATATGCTTATTATAAAAACCCATAAATAATCACTTCATATACTTTATCTACACTCCTGGAAATTGAAATAAGAACACCGTCAATTCATTGTCCCAGGAAGGGGAAACTTTATTGACACATTCCTGGGGTCAGATACATCACATGATCACACTGACAGAACCACAGGCACATAGACACAGGCAACAGAGCATGCACAATGTCGGCACTAGTACAGTGTATATCCACCTTTCGCAGCAATGCAGGCTGCTATTCTCCCATGGAGACGATCGTAGAGATGCTGGATGTAGTCCTGTGGAACGGCTTGCCATGCCATTTCCACCTGGCGCCTCAGTTGGACCAGCGATCGTGCTGGACGTGCAGACCGCGTGAGACGACGCTTCATCCAGTCCCAAACATGCTCAATGGGGGACAGATCCGGAGATCTTGCTGGCCAGGGTAGTTGACTTACACCTTCTAGAGCACGTTGGGTGGCACGGGATACATGCGGACGTGCACTGTCCTGTTGGAACAGCAAGTTCCCTTGCCGGTCTAGGAATGGTAGAACGATGGGTTCGATGACGGTTTGGATGTACCGTGCACTATTAAGTGTCCCCTCGACGATCACCAGTGGTGTACGGCCAGTGTAGGAGATCGCTGCCCACACCATGATGCCGGGTGTTGGCCCTGTGTGCCTCGGTCGTATGCAGTCCTGATTGTGGCGCTCACCAACACGGCGCCAAACACGCATACGACCATCATTGGCACCAAGGCAGAAGCGACTCTGATCGCTGAAGACGACACGTCTCCATTCGTCCCTCCATTCACGCCTGTCGCGACACCACTGGAGGCGGGATGCACGATGTTGGGGCGTGAGCGGAAGACGGCCTAACGGTGTGCGGGACCGTAGCCCAGCATCATGGAGACGGTTGCGAATGGTCCTCGCCGATACCCCAGGAGCAACAGTGTCCCTAATTTGCTGGGAAGTGGCGGTGCGGTCCCCTACGGCACTGCGTAGGATCCTACGGTCTTGGCGTGCATCCGTGCGTCGCTGCGGTCCGGTCCCAGGTCGACGGGCACGTGCACCTTCCGCCGACCACTGGCGACAACATCGATGTACTGTGACCTCACGCCCCACGTGTTGAGCAATTCGGCGGTACGTCCACCCGGCCTCCCGCATGCTCACTATACGCCCTCGCTCAAAGTCCGTCAACTGCACATACGGTTCACGTCCACGCTGTCGCGGCATGCTACCAGTGTTAAAGACTGCGATGGAGCTCCGTATGCCACGGCAAACTGGCTGACACTGACGGCGGCGGTGCGCAAATGCTGCGCAGCTAGCGCCATTCGACGGCCAACACCGCGGTTCCTGGTGTGTCCGCTGTGCCGTGCGTGTGATCATTGCTTGTACAGCCCTCTCGCAGTGTCCGGAGCAAGTATGGTGGGTCTGACACACCGGTGTCAATGTGTTCTTTTTTCCATTTCCAGGAGTGTATATTAAGTACTCAAGTTTTCACTTCACTTATGACAACAGTAGCAAAATTCTTACAGTCAGTGGAGAAACCCTGGTTATAGCTCAGTGTTGTGGTATCTCACTGTAAGACGCTAAAATTAAATATCTCCTCCGATTATCAACAGCACGAGTCGTACATGTGCAAATATATACATTCTACCTATTTTATCATTATTATCTGGAATCCATTATTGCATATTTCCGTACGTTAACCCGTAAGGGAAAATGCATTATGGCAAGCAAAATTCGACGTAATTGTTTCTAATGTTGCTTTTATCTTCAGTGATGCCAGTTTCTTCAACGAAATAGTCATTGCTGTCTTTAATTGCTGTCTTCTTTTACGTAACCTTTTCTTGTAAAATAATGGATTGTAATGATCTGGATCAGCTAACAAGACGTTGTATATGCGCTGCAACAATAACTGTATCTATTACATAAGTCATGACAAAGTGAAAATAAACATACGAAATGGATTATAGTAGCCCAAGTGGGAAAAATTTTATTTTTATGTATACGTATATGTGATTGAAAGAAAACCTGCAGAAAAAGTTTTACTAATTATGTACAAACAACTGATGTAAAAAGAAAATGAAATGCATGTTGTCACAAGGTGACTGTTATATATCGGTGCTTTGTTGCCATCATTACGAAAAAAGTCAAATAATTATTCCGTGAATGGTTTTATATTGGTGATAGGAAGACCTCTCGAAGGTTCGCTCACAGTCTTTCAAGATGTTCTACGTTGGGCTGTACAATTCTTCGAATCCGAAAAGTTCTGTTATAAAGGGACTGATGACCTCAGAAGTTAAGTCCCATAGTGCTCAGAGCTATTTTGTCCGTTATAAAGTAATACGAGTTTGCCACGTGTTCTTTACTTTAAGAGAGAACAGGTGTGCGCGAACTTAAACTTCTTGTCCAATTTCGAATTTCCAACTGTGACTTACCTTCTTTTGTTGAAGTTTTTTCTTATCTGCTGCCTCCTTTTAGTTTAGTAATTCCAGTGTCAATCAGTTTACGATGACGTAAACACTGCGACTTGAGGAAAGAAATTAGGTTTATTTTGTCTGGAAGATTTTTATTCTTCAAAACCAAAAGTGGCGAGAGTTGTATAATTACGAATTAAATTAATCGTGCCCTGAAAATTTGAATACATCAGTGTGATTCTTTTGGCACTAAAGTCTACAATGGTTGGAGAAAGCGTGATACCTGAAAAAAAAAGAAAAGAGTTTAGTCTTTGTGTTGTGGACTGTACGTGTCCAAGATGCCGAACAAAATTGTGGTCCACTATCAGATATAATCTTTTCTACGTGTCCTACGTCTGATAAAATATTCTTAGTGAACGCAGCTGAAACAGTTTTAGCTTTACCTCAGTTGTTGTTGTTGCGGTCGTGTGACTACGGCCTCCCGTCAGGTAGACCGTTCGCCTGGTGCACGTCTTTCGAGTTGACGCCACTTTGGCGACTTGCGTGTCGATGGGGATGAAATGATGATGATTGGGACAACACCCGGTCCCTGAGCGGAGAAA
This sequence comes from Schistocerca serialis cubense, assembly GCF_023864345.2. NCBI lineage: Eukaryota > Metazoa > Arthropoda > Insecta > Orthoptera > Acrididae > Schistocerca > Schistocerca serialis. The sequence continues at coordinate 101,025,637 of NC_064642.1, read as the reverse complement.
ATCTCCGACTCAGCCGGGGATCGAACCCGGGCCGCTACGTATGACAATCCGTCGCGCTGCCGACGCAACTACCAGGGGCGGACAATTGCACGGTGGTCTGTATACACACTTTCGTATGTTTGCCATGTAAGAAATAACGAAATTTTGAAAAGGCCAGACGACTGATAATGTTTTGGGTTCTGTGATGGAATAATTTCTTTCTGCTGGTGAAAGTACGCAACTGGATAACGCAGCAATTTTCGTGATCATCACTCCATTTCCCTCTATTCCTGGAAAAGATGAGCGCCAAGAGCCGTTATGGAACTACAAAAATCCTAGGAAAAATGGCTCAAATGGCTCTGAGCACTATGGGACTCAACATCTTAGGTCATAAGTCCCCTAGAACTTAGACCTACTTAAACCTAACTAACCTAAGGACATCACATACACCCATGCCCGAGGCAGGATTCGAACCTGCGACCGTAGCAGTCCCGCGGTTCCGGACTGCAGCGCCAGAACCGCTAGACCACCGCGGCCGGCTTATCCTAGGAAAAATTTGGGTGTAATAACAGAGGGGCATTCTGAAAAGCATGTTTAAAATACAGAAATTCAGTTAGTGCCTGAGCGTCCCTGAACCAATTTGAGTTTTTACCACTTCGCTGTCAAAGTCCTGATACATCCAAAGCTGTATAATGAATGAAACGCCTAAAAAAACTGATGACTCCAAGAAATCTAGATAGTTGTTTTTTAGTTGTGGGAACGGTGATGTCTCGGATAGCTTGAAGTTCATGTCATTTCTGTCAACAGAGATGATGTGGCCTAAAAGCGTAACTGATGATTTGCCCATACTCTGATTTCCATAGATTGACTGTAATACGCTGGCGTGAGCATGTATCCTGTATTGCATTCATAGTACTGTTTTGTTTATGCGAAGTTTCTTCCACAATAAGTATATCATCGACATATGTTGTGATTAGTTCTTTTAAATCTATGGAAGAATAGTATTCAAGCAGCGAACGAAAGCTGCTGATGATATGGTAAGGCCAAAAGATTATTTGCAGAATTAAAAACACTTATTGAAATATAAGAAGGCAGTGTATTTACAACAACTGGGGTGAAGCTCTACTGCCAAAATCCAGACATTACATCTAACATCTAAAATACTTTTACTTTATGAAAATTCTGTAGCAATTCAGAATTTCTGTAGCTATGACAGTAATCTGTTTTGAATCTAACTCAAGCCTCAGTGACCCGTTTTTTTTTGTTTTTTTTTGTTTTGAACCAATTGGAATGGGCTGATATAAGGACTTGTAGCTGGTTTAACAATGCTTTGTGTGAGCATAGATTCTCATTCTTGTTTCACTTTGTCTCTCTTTGTCTCTACGTATGAAAGATAAGGAGTCATGTTTTGAAACAAGAGTCTTATAAGGCTTTACTTGGAATTCATACACAAATCCTCACATAGTACCAGGTACATTGTCAAAAATATGTGAATGCGATTGTAAAGCTTCCTAAAACTGTGGTCTGTCACCATCTGTCGCCTTGGCTTGGATTGCCTGCGAAACGTCGAAATTTGATTCTTCACCTGCATTGTCGGTAGCAATTGACATGTCAGTGAAAAATTATGTATACTATTGTGTATTATTTGCGTATGGAGTAAACTCTAATCCGTTCATTTTCTGTTCCTCCATTTAAATGCTCTGCTGAAGCTGTAACGCAGCTTGCACTTAATTGTTACATAGTAGAATATAAGAGTCTCTACAGTCAAAACTCGCTTTATGTTCCGTTAAGAAATCTATACTAAGAATAATTTAAGTGGTTAAAAGTGGGATTACCCAAAATTTGCATAAAATGTGTGGCCAGGAAAAGGAAATTTTAGGAATGTCTGTAGTTTTACATCTACCAATTTTCCAGAAACTGCTCCTCTAACTTTACTCTTTTGTAATGGTAATGTAGATGAAAAATTATTCGCATTCCATTTATTAAATTCTGCATCACTAATCACTGTAACTGGAAATCCTGAGTCAATTATTGGGGTGAAATTATGTGATCAATTTGTATGTTGATAATGGGATGGAACACATTCTTTTGTGGCTGTTCTTTTTCCTCCAATAAAATGTCTCTTATGTGTTCCAAAGTGATAATGTATTCTGTTACTGGGTACATATTGTCCGTAGATGACGCTTTTCTGTGGACATATGCAGTATGCTGAGCCTCTAGACAGTGTTTGTCAGCAAGATGGAAGCGACTATCTGGTTCATTTAATACACAGAGTTTTTGCTGTCCATAACTATCATTTTGCTTGTTGTCATTGCGGTTATTGTGTCTGTAATTCTGATTGTGGTTCTGTTGTCTGTTGTCGTACCTTCTGCTGTATGGTACGTGACGATTGGAATGTAACTCATTATTTCAATTAACATAATTGTTTCCCTGATTATGATTATTGTAATTCTGCTGTGATATGTAATTTTGCTGGGACAAATTGTGATTGCTGTTGTCATGGTGCGGAAATGTTCATTGTTGTCAGTAAAATTATGGTTTTATTGCTGACTATGCCGTGGCTACCAGTTAAAATTGTTTCGCCTTTTGTGATTATTCTGATACCGTTGACTATTGCTATATCGGTCTGTTATTAAATGATCTGTTCCTCTTGCCATTGTAGCCTCTGTTGTTTTGAGTGAAATTTTTGTTAACGAAAGAATAGTTAGATTGCTGGATTTCACGTAATTGAAGTAGGTCGAGGAATGCATTAATACTTTTTGCTCTCGTATGAGTAAAGAAACACGTAGTGGAAGAGGAAGTTTTCTGATGCAAAGCTGAATAAGAGCTAATTGATTGTATGATTCTGTTAAATGCAGGTTCTGTTGCACCATGTACTCAAAAAATTGAGTAATTGCGACTTCCGAATTATCATAATTGGGTAGGCTAATTAATCGATCTTTGGCAACTCACTGAGTCATTTCCGAACAATACGTCGCTAAAAATGCGTTCTGGAATTCTTCAACAGAATAGCATTGTCTGGCTACTAGGTGAATTCGCATCGCGGGTTCACCTTCTAGAAAGCTACAAATTAACCCTAATTTGTGAGTTAATGGCCAAGTTGGAGATAGAGAAAGGGAGCAGCTGGATCCAGTCTAATGACTGTAAGTCAGTATTTGATTTTTTTAAATCTGAATTTGCGCACACAAGGAAAATTTTTGTAGTTGAATCCGTCGTGTCTTTGAGAATTTTGTAGATCGTTTCTACTGTAAAATATTTCTGACTGTCGTTGTTCTGTTTCAAAGTCCCTGATTCTTTTCATTCTGTCTCCTTTTTTCGTATGTACATTCAACTCATTATCAATGAAAAGCATCTGGATAATCAATTGCCAAATTATTTTTAATCTGTTAATCTCCTGTGCGTTGATGTTGTTCACTGTTTGCTGGTCGTGTTGAAAACGCTGTAATGAAAATTTTTCTGTTTGTGTAGAAGGTGTGGGAAGTGTTTCTGCAGAATTTGAGTCTGTGTTGAGCTCTAATTGGTCGACTTTCTGAGAAATGTCATTTATTTGTGCTGTTAGAGACTGCAATTGTGTAGTAGTGTCACTGTCGACTTTATTAACAATTTGTGATTCCAAATGATTGATCTGTTCCAAATGCTTGAGGGTTTTGAGTTTTAGTCTTTCAACAGCAACTCTGGGAAGTACTTTATATATTTTCTTGAGAAGTAAATCTTTCTCTTTGTGCATTATTTCCGTCAATCTGGTTTGTTAGCTGTTTCTTAAGGGTTTCACTGTGCTTTCGTAATTTTTGGTCAGTATGACTTGATAGCTGACTACCTAGAATTTTGTTACTTTCTTTCTGTTTTGTGTCAAAGGGTTTCCCTGACATTTTATTACTTTCCTGTTGCTGAGTCGCGAGAATGTTGTTAATTTCCTGCTGTTTTTTGTCATGATATGTCGCCAAAATTTTGTTGTTTTCTGCGAGAAAAATCTGAACCATAGTCCCAAGGTTATTGGTCTGTAAATAACTGCCGTTAATCGTTGTATGATGAGTGGACTGTTCATTAGTTTTCTCATTGTCAACTTCTGTTGTGACCTGATTTTGCAATGTCTTTGTTGTGGTCGATTCCAACTGTTTGGAATCTAAAACATGTGGAATTGTAGTTGGTGCATCATTGACAAGAGAAATATTGAGACTTGCAAACAAAATGCTATCCGAATTTGATCCCATTTTTCAGCAAGACATTGCACGACCACATGTTGCTGCATGAACACGTGCCTTCTTGGTGTCACAAGCTGTCAACCATTGGCCCTGGCCCGCAGATAACCCACTTGTCATTAATCGAAAACGTGTGGGATATGGTGAAACAACGGGTGCAGCGCTGTAACCCAATACCAACCACCACAGATGAACTTTGGAACCAGGTGACTGCAGCATGGATAGTTATACCAGAGCACGCCGTTCGTGCCTTATACGCATCGATGCGATCACGCTTGGAACAAATTAACAAGGTTCACGGCGGATCCTGTGCCTACTAGCAATAGGACACGTGCTAAACCGAGGTCACTGAAATACTAATCATTTCTGTGGAACATATTAATGTACATGTCCTGTGTATATCAAAGTCCTATTTCTAATCGTTCAAGGAGCTCAACTTCTGTTTTTTCTGAACATGAGTATATGTGAACTTTATTTCAATGCTAAGTGTTGTACGTAAAAACTTTACGTACCCGACCTTGTCATCGTTCTCAGTCATTGTCGCCTACTTAGGGCCCTATTCCTTTTCATTCAATTAATAACGATGTCTCGTTGTTTAAATAGCTAAAAGGAACGTAATAAAATGCTACCAGGGGCTGAACTTCCAAACGCAGTGAAACACGTACTTTTGTTTTATTTGCAACCGACAAGTGAAAAACACCAATTTTCAATGATGTAGCTTTGAAATTACTTTAACAATCACGTCTGGACGTGATTTCGCCTTGGTTTCGCCACGTGTGGAGACACTCACTACAGCAGTCCTCGAGCATTGGACAAGTCGTGCAGTTTCAAACATGCTCGTACTGAGCCTCGGGGCCATCACAAACTTCCCATTGTCAGATTCAAATAGATCGCGCGCCTTCTCCATTCTAGACATGGACAGCACGCTCACTGATACTTTAATAATGATTTATTAAACAAAATTTACCCACTGTTTCACGCCCATAGGGTTTAAATTTCCAAAAATTCTGAACACGTATTTTTTTCATTTCTGACCAAGAAACCAATTACCAATTTTCGTAGATCTAGCTTAAAAATTAATAGTGACATATTTTCAAAACAAATATAAACAGTAATTACACCCTCTTAGTGATGAAATATCGGAAAATCTCTTCTTAAACGATGCCTACGGTATAAGAGCAACACACACTGGAAATTTCAAGTTTCTCTTCTTAGTTTTGTGGGGTGAGTGAGCGAATGAGTGAGTGAGTGAGGCAGTTAGTCATTCAGTCGCGCGACATCGCCTTTTAAACACTAATACCAGAACATAATGACCACCTGAACAATAGCCACTATGCCCATTTTTGGCAATGATAACAGTGGTGAAGCGTCGTGACGTGGAAGCAATGAGGCCTTGGTCGACCGTTGGGGAGTTGGCACCACATTTGCAAATACAAGTCATCTAATTCCAGTAAATTTCTGGAAGGGAAGGGATGAGAGCTCTGACGTCACGTTCCATCACACGCTAGATGTGTTCCATCGCGTTCAGATCTGTCGAGTTGGAAGGCCAACACATCGATTGGAACTCGCCACAGTGTTCCTCGAATCACTCGATCACACTCCTGGCCTTGTGACATAGCCCAGTATCTTCTTGAAAAAGTGCCACTGCCACCGAGAAATATGTTCTCCATGAAGGAGTGTACGTGGTCGGCACCCAGTGTATAATACTCCTTGGCCGTCGTTGTGCTTTGCGAGAGATCCAGTGAACCCATGGATGTTCTCGTGAGTGTTCCCCAGAGCATAATGGACGCGCTGCCAGATTGTCTCGACCCGCAGTACAGGTGTCAAGGACCTGTTCCCCTGGAAGACGACGGATTCGCGCCCTCTCATCGGTATGATGAAGAAGGTATCGAGATTCACCAGACCATGCAACGCTCTGCTACAGCATCAGGCTCCTGTGCCGATGGTCACTTGCCCATTTTAGTCGTAGTTGCCGATGTCGTGATGCTAACATTGGCTCATGCGTAGGTCGTCGGCTGCGGAGGCCCATCGTCAGGAGTGTTCGGTGCTCTAAATGTTCAGACACACTTTTGCTCTACCTACACTATTGTCAATTAAAACTGCTACACCATGAAGATGACGTGCTACAACCGCGAAATTTACGCGACAGGATGAAGACGCCGTGGTATGCAAATGACTAGCTTTTCAGAGCATTCACACTAGGTTGGCGCCGGTGGCGGCACATACAACGTGCTGACATGAGGAAAGTTTCCAACCAATTTCTCATACACAAACAGAAAGTTGACCGGCGTTGCCTGTTGAAACGTTGTTGTGATGCCTCGTGTAAGGAGGATAAATGCGTACCATCACATTTTCGACTTTGATAAAGGTCGGATTGTATCCTTTCGCGATTGCGGTTTATCGTATCGCGACACTGCTGCTCAAGTTGGTCTAGATCCAATGACTGTTAGCAGAAAATGGAATGGGTGGTTTCAGGAGGATAATACGGAACGCCGTGCTGGATCCCAACGGCCTCGTATCTCTAGCAGTCGAGATGACAGGCATCTTATCCGCATGGCTATAACGGATCGTGCAGCCACGCCTCGATCCCTGAGTCAACAAATGGGGACGTCTGCAAGATAACAACCATCTGCACTAACAGTTTGACGACGTTTGCAGCAGAATGGACTATGAGCTCGGAGTCCATGGTTGCGGTTACCCTTGACGTTGCATCACAGACACGAGCGCCTGAAATGGTGTACTCAACGACGAACCTGGGTGCACGAATGGCAAAACGTCATTTTTTTGGATGAATCCAGGTTCTGTTCACAGCATCATGATGGTCGCATCCGTGTTTGGGTACATCGCGGTGAACGCACATTGGAAGCGTGTATTCGTCATCGCCATACTGACGTATCACCCGGCGTGATGGTATTGGTATTGTTTACACGTCTCGCTCACCTCTTGTTCGCATTGACGGCACTTTGAACAGTGAACGTTACATTTCACATGTGTTACGACCCGTGGCTCTACCCTTCATTCCATCCCTGCGAAACCCTACATTTCAGCAGGATAATGCACGACCGCATGCTGCAGATCCTGTACGGGTCTTTCTGGATACAGAAAATGTTCGGCTGCTGGCCTGGCCAGCACACTCTCCAGATCTCTCACCAACTGAATATGTCTGGTCAATGGTGGCCGAACAATTGGCTCGTCACAGTACGCCAGTCGCTACTCTAGATGATCTGTGGTATGGTGTTGAAGCTGCATGGGCAGCCGTACCTGAACACGCCATCCAAGCTCTATTTGACTCAATGTCCAGGTGTATCAAGGCCGTTATTACGGCCAGAGGTGGTTGTTCCGGCTACTGATTTCTCTGGATCTATTCACCCAAATTGCGTAAAAATGTAATCACATATCAGATCTAGTATACTATATTTGTCCAATGAATACCAGTTTATCATCTACATTTCTTCTTGGTGTAGCAGTTTTAATGGCCAGTAGTGTAACTTTAAACTGTGATATTAGTTCCGCCACAGTTCGCCGCCGGTCCCGTTTAGCAGTCTTCCCAGACTACGACGTCCGATATCCGTGACGGGTAGCCGCCCAACGCCACGACGTCTAGACGTGGTTTTGCCTTGATTTCGCCACGTGTTGAAGACACTGAGCACACCACTCCGCGAACATCCGACAAGTCGTGCAGTTTCAAAAATGCTCGTACTGAGCCTCGGGGTCATCACAAACTTCCCTTTTTCAAATTGAAATAGATCGCGCGCCTTCTCCATTCTAGACATTGACAGCACGCTCATTGATACAACTTGCACCGCGCGTGTGTCTGACTGGCAGTCTCCCCTCGCCAGGTGACGCTGCTACCACCTGGTCGATACTAGGTCGGCGGTCATAATGCTCTCGCTGATGACTGTAGAAATTAACCGATTAGTGAGGGGTGGAGGCTACAAGAGGAAGTGTGTGTGTGTAGAGTGACGGATAAAATTTGTGGAGGGTTATTAAGATAGTCCACATACAGTAAACAGGTGCAGCTGGATATCTGGGGTTTTCCAGAGATAAAAAGACAGAGATAAAAAGTGTCCGGACTGAAGAGCACATAAACATTACTCGACACTTGCGGCTTTCAATGCGCCACGGCGCGCTGCGTCGCGACTAGCAGCGGGCGCCGTGCCGCCGCCGGGGTCCACGCCTCCATCGCACGCGGCCGCCTCTCGCCCGCCCACCCCCGCCGGCAGCAGCGCTCTCTCGTGCCCTCTGGCAGCAGCAGCGGCAGCATCAGGCCGCTGATCGCCCGGCCCATTACGCAGCGCGCCATTAACGGCATACGCTTTCCGCAAGCGGCCAACTTGCCGGAGCGCGCGGTACCTGTTGGAGCGTTATCGACGTCGCCGCCCACGAGCACTTTGGCAAACAGCGGGCGCGCACGCGACGCCGCCCCCGGCGCCCCCGCTGCCCCCCGCCGGCTGCTGCGCCACTGATTTATCGCGCCCACCGGAAATGTTGCCGCTGCCCTTCCCCTCAGCCCCACACCCTCGCTCTCCACCAATGACACGCACTGTCGCCGGTGGCTCAGTGAAAGAATGGGTTCGCTGCACCTCCCCGAAACGTAGATAAAAAAAAGGTACGTGTCTTTCTTGTTTACGATATTTCACTATTTAACACCCGGAACGAGCAAGGTGATACTGAAACGACAATAACGTTCTCGCATTTGGGCGAATTAGCTTCGAGCCACAGTCTGACCAGCCACGAATTTTACATTCCGTCACTGCGCTATGTACTTGAAAATATGTAAAACCGTTGGTGCTAGTGGTAACGTAACGACTAGATCAGTTGGCCAGTGGCTCCTTGCATAAGATTTTCTCAGTTTACTTGCCGCGCCAGATCCGGATAAAACTTCAAGGTTCCGATGATACCATCTCCGTCAGGGAATAGCTCTAATTATCTACAACTGGCAAGGTTCCCTCTTTTGTATCCACAGAACGGCATCCGATTTCTGCTAGACAAGTTGGTATGTATAATCTATAAATGGAAAGAAATACCACCACCTTCCAGATGAATATCAAATACTCAATCCCGATTTGCAGAAGCAGTCATTAAAACAAAGCTGATTTTCGTTCCGGCGACACCTTTTCACAGAATTTCAATCACCAAATGTCTTTCTTAGTAGGCTGTTTAGGTTTTTATGCTGCTAACGCCACGTAGCGCTCTGTATGAAAATCAGTGACTGTCCTGTGTGATGTCTGTGGCTGATTTGCATTGTTGGAATATTTGCTATTGTAGTGTTGGGCAGTTGGATGTGAACAGTGCGTAGCGTTGCGCAGTTGAAGGTGAGCCGCCAGCAGTGGGGAGAGAAATGGCAGGGTTTTGAGAGCGGAGGATCTGGACGTATGTCCGTCAGGAAAAGAAAATTTGTAAGACTGGATGTCATGAACTGAGATATAATGACTTTTTAACACTATTAAGGTAAATACATTGTTTGTTCCCCATAAAAATCTTTCATTTGCTAACTATGCCTGTCAGTAGCTAGTGCCTTCAATAGTTTGAATCTTTTATTTAACTGGCAGTATTGGCGCTCGCTGTATTGCAGTAGTTCGAGTAACGAAGATTTTTGTAAGTGATTCATGAAAGGTGTAGGTTATTGTTAGTCAGGGCCATTCCTTTGTAGAGATTAATGAAAGTCAGATTGCGTTGCGCTAAAAATATTGTGTGTCAGTTTAGTGTTGATCAGAATGAGTAAAGAGAGAAATGTCTGACTACGTTCAGGTTTGCTCAGCTGTTTGAAAATCAAATAACGTAGAGGTTTTCCAGCACTGTCATTTATAAATTTTTCTAAGGGGATGTTTCATATGAATAGAATACAGAATCATGATGAACTAAGGGGGGAAAGAAATACCACCAGCTTTCCAGATGAATATCAAATACACAATCCCGAATTGGAGAAGCAGTCATTAAAACAAAGCTGATTTTCGTTGCGGCGTCACCTTTTCACACAATTTCGATCACCAAATGTCTTCACTGCGAAAATATTCTATTGAAGAACACCTACACAAGCAGAAATGATTGTCTGAATAAAATAAAATAAAATAAAATAAAATAGAAGATTAGAGCTCACACAGAAATATTTAAGTATTCTTCTTCCGCACGCTGTTCGAGAGTGAAACGGTAGGGAAAAGATGTGAAAGCAGTTCGATGAAGCCTCTGGCAGGTACTGGAATGTGAATTGCAGAGTAGTCATGTACATTTAGGTACAGATGCAGGCAGCAAGGGCGTACTCATGAGAGAATTATCAATGTTTCTGACAAGAATATTACACATAACGACTGCAAAGAGCTCTGTTAGACTAAGATCATTTTAGCTGAAGAAATGGTGAAGCCGCCTGAGAGATAGCTCGGCCGTTGTGCTTGATAATGGAAGTGGGATCTTAAGAAAATGAATATACATTGACGTCTTCTTACGATATGTCGATGTAGAGAAAGTGAATCAAATAAACGAGCTCCTCGTCCAGGTCATGAAGTTCCTAGGGATGTCAATCGCCGCCGTGTCTGCTTTGTGGCTTCACGTAGATGCGGTAGGGAGTGGCATGTCGCCAGCATGCCACTCTCCCGGCCGTTTTTACTTTTCAGACAGTGAAGCCCCTACTTTTCAGCGAGCCAGTTAATCAATTGGCATCACGGGGCCGAGTGCATCCCGTACGAGTCCGCCCACTAACTAAAATTCCTTAGCAGTACCAGGAAACGAATCCTGGTCCTCTGCATGGCAACCATCTAGGCTGACGCTTCCATTAAGGAGCCAGACTACAAAAGTACTTCACAAAGTAAACTGGTGCAAGATGTTCGAAATTCTCAGGAGAACCAGCTCTAAACTTGTAGGTAGAAACGTATCAAAGAGAACACGTACAGGAGTTTCACAAAAGTTTGGGAACACCGCGAGAAATTCATGCTTGAACAAGGACGCAAATGTTAACGAAGCCTATAACCAGCGCTTTAGTAACTGACGACGAACGGCACCTGTGCTACGTTCTCAAGAAGATGCCGGTGTAAGTCGTGCTCAGGAGAGCGTTCCGTGTAGTTGTGAGCCCAATATGTAAGAGCTACGTGAATTCGAACCTGGGCAAATTGTTGGTGCTCTTATGGTGGTTATTTCAGCAACCAAGAGAGCCCAAGAGTTTGATGTTTCAATAGCCACCGTATAGAAGATTTATACCGCGTACAGGGAAAAGGAAGGACTTCATGAGGTAAGTGACAACGAGGACGAAAGTTTATGTGACAGATGGTCATAGAATAGAATTCTAGCCAAATACAAAAGTCACTGTAAAACTAAATTTTGCACTCGCGATCCTTTTCAGCACCAAAACTACGCGAAAGGGGCTGGAAAAGCCGGGAATTGCAGGGCGTACTGGAGTTCCAGAGCTACTCATACGTGATGCAAATGCCTGTAAAATGAAAGAAAGGTGGAGAATCCGTAAATTGTGGGCTGTGGAGCAATGGGACAAATTTATATGGACGGAAGAGTCTTCTGCCAAACCGAAACCAGCTTCTCATCGAGGTTAGGTCTCAAGGATGAAACATGGCAGGCGTTTCAGCGATGATTTTGGCAGACAAAAGGGGGAGGTGTCCATGAGAAAAATATGGAATAACCAACGAAAGGATAACGTTCTACGATTTGGGACGTGGAATGTCAGAAGCTTGATCGTGGTAAGGAAGCTCTAAAATCTCAAAAGGGAATGCAGAGGCCCAATCTAGATATTGTAGTAAGCTTCGTTATGAATAGGAAGGTAGGGCAAGAGAGTATGTTACTGTGAAGAGTTCACTGGTAGGGTAGTTCATATGAGAATCGACAGGAAACTAACGCCCACGACGATAGTACACGTATACATGCCGACGTCGCAAGGTGAAGATGAAGAGATAGAGTTAGTATATGAGGATATTGAAAGGGTAATACAGTACGTAAAGGAAAATGAAAATCTAACAGCCATGGAGGACTGGAATACAGTTGTAGGGGAAGGAATAGTTTACAGGAGAACAGGGGCTTGACATAATGAATGAGACAGGAGAGAGTCTTATTGAGTTCTGTAATAAATTTCAGCTAATAATAGAGAGTACTCCGTTCAACAATAACAAGACGATGAGATATATTCGGAAATGGACGGGTGATACGGGAAGACTTCAGTTAGATTACATCATCGTCACATGGTCAAACAGAGATTCCGAAATCATATGTAAGACATATGTAAGACATACCCAGGAGCAGATGTAGACTCAGATCACTATGTGGCAGTGATGAGTGGTTGGCTGCAGTTTATAAGATTAGTCAGGAAGAATCAACATGCAAGGAAGTGTGATACAGAAGCACTAAGGCTATAGATACAGCAACAAGAAATAGGTTACGCCTACTTAGTACAGTTGAAGAAGAATGCGTATCTCTAAAAAGGGCAATCACAGATGCTGGAAAAAGAAACGTAGGTAAAAAGAAGGTAACTGGGCAGAAACCATGGATATAAGAAGAAATACTTTATTTGATCGATGAAAGAAGGAAATACAAACATGTGCAAGGAAATTCAGGAATATAGAAATAATAGCTACTTAGGAATGAAGTAAGTGGGAAGTGCTGGGAAGCTAAGGCGAAGTGTCAGCATGGAAAATCTGAAGAAATCGAAAACGAGATGATTGTTGGAAGTACTGACTAAGCATAGGGAAAAGCAAGGGTGGTAACATTAAGAGTGCAATGGGAATCCCACTGTTAAATACAAATAAGAGCGGGGATAAAGTACATTGAAGGCCTCTATGAGGGGGAAAAGTTGTCTAAGAGCTAGAAGACGAAACAAGAGTCGATTTAGTAGAGACAGGGAATCCAGTATTAGAATCAGAAATTAAAAAAGCTTTTGACGACTTAAGAGCAAATAAGGCAAACATTCCATCAGAATTTCTAAATTCGTTGTTTGAAGTGCTAACTAAACGACTAGTCACATTGGTGTGTAGAATGTATGAATCTAGCGACATACCATCTGACTTTCGAAAAAATATCATCCACACCATTCCGAAGACTGTAAGACCTGACAAGTGAGAGAATCATCGAACAATCAGCTTAACAACTCATGTATCCAAATTGCTAAAGAGAATAATATAAAGAAGAATGGAAAAGAAATTTGAGGATTTCTTAAATGCCGATCAATCTGGCTTTAGGAAAGGTAAAAGCATGAGAGAAGCAGTTCTGCCGTTCCGGTTGATAATGGGAGCAAGATTAAAGAAAATTCAGAGCACGTTCATAGGATTTGTCGACCTTTAAAAAGCGTTTGACAATGTAAAACGGTGCAAGATGTTCGAAATTCTGAGAGAAATAGGGGTAAGCTACAGGGAGAAAAGGGTAATGTGCAATATGTACTAGTCGGAGAACAAAGAGTGGACGATCATGAGCGAAGTACTCGTATTAAAAAGGGTGTAAGACAGGCATGTAGTGTTTCGCCCCTACTGTTCAGTCTGTAAATCGAAGAAGCAACGATGGAAATAACAGAAAGGTTCAGAAGTGGAATTAAAATCCAAGGTGAAAGGATATGAATGATGCGATCCGCTGATGAGATTGCCATGCTGAGTGAAAGTGAAGAAGAATTACGTGATTGCTGAACAGAATGAACAGTCTAATGAGTACTGAAAATGGATCGAGACTAAATCGAAGAAAGATGAAGGTAATGAGAATTAGCAGAAATGAGAACTGCGAGAAACTTAAAAATCTGTATGTATGATCACAGAGTAGACGAAATTAAGGAATTCCACTACCTAGGCAGAAAAATAACCAATGATGGATGGAGAAAAGAGGACATCAAAAGCAGACTAACACAGACAAATAGGGCATTCTTGGGGAAGAAAAGTCTACTAGTATCAAACATAGGCCTTAATTGAAAGGAAGAAATTTCTGAGAATCTACTGCTTGGATACAGCATTTCACGGTAGTGAAAACTAGACTGTGGAAAAACTGGAACAGAAGAGAATAGAGGCACTTGAGATGTAGTACTACAGAAGAAGGTTGAAAATTAGGAGGACTGATGAGGTGAAGGATGAGAAGGTTCAGCTCATTATGTTTGAAGAAAGGGATACATGTAAAACACTTACAAGGAGAAGGGACAGGCTGACAAGACATCTGTTAAGACACCATGGGATGACTTCCATGGTCCTAGAGGGAGCTGTTCAGGGCAAAAACTGTAGTGGAAGCAGAGATGGGACTGTATACAGCAAATAATGGAGGACATAGGTTGCAAGTGCTACTCTGAAATGGAGGGTTTGGCATAGGAGTTGAATTCATGGCAAGCTGCATCAAACCAGTCCGAAGACTGATGACTCAAAACAAAAGCGGTATTCCGTGGGATCCAATGGTTATTCTGCAAGGTTGCATTCCTGCCAAGTGTTATGTGATCATTGTGGCCGACCAAGTACAGTCCGTGGTACAAAGTTTCCTCGCGATTGATGATTCTGTGTTCCAAGAGGATCAGGGCGCTCTTCACACCGCTTGCATCATCCAGAACAAAAGAATAAGTTGTCACACTCCCCAGGCCATCATAGTCACTAGATCTCACTATTAATGAGCCTCCGCTGTTGCAGAGGATTGCGTGTCGGATATTCACCTCGATCATAGTTACTTGATCTTTCCAGTATGTTGTAGGGAGAATAGTATGATTTCCTAAAATACCATGCGGGAATTGTATTTAAACATTTAGAGACGAGTGGAAGTTGATTTGAATGTGAACGGCTTTCCTACACCATATTAGGCACGGTAATGTGTTGTGTTTTCGGTGTCTCCTTTTTTATGGTCCATCCCTTGTACAAGAAATATGACGAGATAACAAGAACGGAAAGTGAGGATAGAATTGCTCGAATTAAAATCAGTGAAAGGCTGGGATGCTGTCTTCATCCAACAGTATTCGATCCGTACATCGAAAATACAGTGACAGCAATAAGTTAGGTTCAGGAGTGGGATTAATGTTTTGCGGTAAAAAGTTGGTTTTATATCGTAAGAGAAAGTGAGTAGGCATTACCGGATCTGTTGAATGGAGCGAACAATCAATGAGCACAACATCGCCTGTGAGTAAACTTAAGAAAGGCGAAGGAATTTGGAGTAAGAGAAGTGAGATCAGTGACGTACTTAACGTTGGTATTGATGGCCACGAAGTAGACGAAGTGAAGGCACTGTGCTAGCGTGGAAGCAAAACAACGCTTGACCGACGAAGGAAGAAGCATGTGACAAGTAATCAGACTAACACAGGCAGTGACGATATTCCTCGCTAAAGCACTAGGTGCGTTCAACAAATAATGCAATACATTTTTTTTCTTGGCGAATCTCGATTGAAAAATGCGGGATTTGTTGTGGGACAGCGTGCAATACTCCCGCTTCAGCCCTATGGTTTCATGAATTTCCGATAGGTGGCTGCGCTATAAGTAACCTTTAAAATGGTGTCTGCAACAGAGGTGTGTTCCAAGCAGAGAGCAGTGAGATTCTTTTGGCGGAAAACCGGAGCATCGCATTCATAGGCGCTTGCAGAGTGTCTACGGATACCTGGCAGTGAACAAGAGCACGGTTGAGTCGTTGGACGAGGAGTATGTCATCATCGCAACAAGGACGCACAAACCTCTTCGATATCCCGCATGCTGGCCGGCCGCACACAGCTGTGAATCACGCAGTGTTCGAACGTGCGGACACTCTCATTCGAGGTTATCAACAGATTAGAATCAAACACGTCACTGCACGACTGGACGTCTCTGTTGGAAATTCTGACACACTCGTCCACCAGTTGGGGTATTCAAAGGTGGGGGGCCGCCGGGTTCCTCGTTGTCTATAAAAAAAGACCAAAAAGAGCAACAAAGGACCGTCTGTGCGGAACTGCTTGCGCGTTACGTGGCTGATGGTGCCCGTTCTTTCTGCATATTGTCCCAGGCGACCACTTCGAACCAGAAACAAAACGGCAACCCATGGAGTGGCGCCACACCTCTCTACTGAAGAAAAAGTTCTTAGCCGTACCCTCAACCGGTAAAGTCATGGCGAAGGTCTTCCAGTCCTCTGAAGAGATTTTTCTGTTGATGTCGTTCCTTATTGTGTAATGATAAATTTGGAAGTGTATTGTGCTAACCTTTGGGTATTGGAGAAACGACTTCAGCATGTACGTCGTCACAAGATGGCAAACAAACATCTCCTTCTTCGTAACAATGCAGAGCCTAACACAATTCTGTGCACCCGAATGGAGCTCAACGTTTTTCATTTGACTTTTCTTCCTCATCCGTCCTTTAGCACGGATCTCACACCTTCCGATTTTCATTTGTTTGGACCAATAAAGGATGCACTCCGCGGGAAGAAGAACGTGAATGATGTGGTGCAGCAAAACGTTGTGTCAACATCGACGACTATAGTGTTACCATGCTGCCATACAGGGCACCCCAGTAAGGCAGTGTAAGGGCATAGCATTGAACAGAGATTATGTAAAAATATGTGTTTCTGTACCTAAATAAGTGGGGAATGGTATGGTGTACTGGAATCTCGAATAAAACCAACACGCTTTCAGAAAAAAATTGTTACATTACTTACTGAACGCCCCTCATAAATCTACTATTTTCCAACGTAGGCCCTTGTTGGAAGAATTTCTAATAATGAAGTTCTGGAAAGCTGGGAATCCGGAGAACAGGAGAATCGAAGCATTGTTTGTATGGTGCTGCAAAAGGATGTTGAAAATTAAGGTGGACTGAAAAGTAAGAAATTGGCGAGGAAAGGAATGTGTGAAAAGCAGTGACAAGAACGGGGACGGAATAATGGAGCGTGTGTTAAAATATCGTGGAATAACACGCTGAACAAATAATGGAGTTTGTCAGTTTTCAGAGTTACAGTGAGATGAAGAGGTTGGTGGGTCGCATACACCAGTCAGAAGTCTGATAAGGAGAAAAGAAACTGTAAGTTATTACACCGCTCCACCGTTACGTGCTCTGAGCGCTAATTTTCCCTGAGTTATCCCATGGACGCTTCATCTCCCACTACAGTTACAGTGTGTTGTGAATTACGAAATGAAGGAATCCCAGTCTCCTGAATTGTAGCCAAGTATTTTTTTTCACACATTGAATTTGTTTACTTGTGCTCGTGAATAGGTCGTCGCGTTTAAACAGCTGCTGTTATTTGAGATCTAACCAACAACTGAATCGATCGGCCAAGAGAGGAACTATGTTACATTTTTCTAAGTCTTACGGAAAGACAGTCTTATTGTTAAACTATTCAACAGAATGTATTCAAATTTTCCAGTTTGCTGCACGCTAATAATAAATACTGTAAATGAAATAATTTTCATATATTCTAAAAAGTATCTCAGAAAATAATATGAAAATATGTAACATAGTTTCTTTCTTCACTGGACAACAGAATTTAGCAATTTTCGTGTGAATAACACGCTCAAAATTGCATATTTCTGGTCTAGACCTAAAATTTATTGATTATGTAATGGAAATTATCTTCAACTCAAGGAATAACAGCTACCTCATGATATTCAATGTTCAAAATAATTCATATTACGATGAGTGACCACATGTTGTAGGCCATTTCAGTCTCTTCTTACAAAAACATTCAGCATATTGTCCGTGGATGTATTTAACCTGTTTCTGAATATCGTCGATTTTCCTGTCATTCTTTCTAACGTTTCTTCCGTTGCACAGCCTTTCCGACATAATTCTAAAAGAAGCAGCTTTAGTTTTTGCTAGCTTAAGAAGTGACTGTCAGAGTTATTTATCAAAGAGTAAGCAGTTAAGCATCCATTGTGAACACTGACATAGAAAAATTTTGTTTTTCTTGCCGAGGTAGCCTGGTATGTGGCGATCCCCTAGACTGTACTTTTTTGTATGGAATAACAAGGCCAGGAAGGGTCAGAGCCCATTATGTCTTCACTCTGAACCGTCATTACTGTAACTTGAACAATACTGTTCGCTGTGATTTCTACATACTCTTTAAGGGTGTAAACTGGGGCACGTTTCGGTATATTTTTTTTCTTCAAAGTTCGAAACACGATGTCACTAGGGAGAAACGAGTGACCTATTTCGGGAAACTTGTGAAGGAAATTTTACTAAATTTTTCGTTGTCTGACAGTACAAGGACATCCTTACTACGGTGCTATTTTTATTTTGGCCAGGAGTTTCTTCAGGGAACAAGTGCACTTTTGTAACATCCTTCGATATATAGTTTCCGATATAATGAAACAGTGTGGTGCTCCGTTATGTTGATAAACGTGTAGAAGTGCCTACTGCGGCGCTTGTGAATATCCGATTCAAGTTGTGCAAACCTTTTACTACTGTCACATAAATGTGGACTTCTCAGCTTAACCTTTAGTTCCTCACGTTTGTCATGTACATCGGTCAATTTCGGGACGATCGAAAGAAAATTTGAAGTTTTCACGATAATGTTTCCAATATAGGTACTGCACTTTTACTTTTGGATACTAAGTAAGGAACATTTCATGCACAGTTTTGAGATCCAAGCGTACATGTAGGTACTTCATTTCCTTCTCAGCATAGTGAATTCTTTGTGTAGGTAAGATCTCGTGTGGATATTATCAAGTTTATTACATTTTCAGAAATTATGGTAGGCCAGAGTTTTGTCCTTGCGTATCCATTGGAACTCGACCTTAAACTATTAACTGGCGTAAAGGAAAAACACATTTCTGTGATAATGCATGAAGACTGATGAGAGAAGTACGGTTGCAGAGAGTAACCATTCTACCACTTGATAAGGCATAGTAATCAAAGGAGTTTTGTTTCTTGATGCTATCGATATCAGCAACAACTTTCCTTGGCCTCCTTTTGTAATGACATCTGCTAAAACTAACCTTTGTTGATACGCATCCTGACTACTTTACTTGCCAATATTTAATATCCTCACTGATTCGCTGGAACATGCCATCATGCCTTTTGGAATGGAGTAATCGCAAACCATATTGCAAGTGCTTTGGATTTTATACTACATTGAACTAGTTAAATGGGTGAATGACAGTACTATTAACTTACCTGCAGTCAGAATACATTTTCTGGGAACTGCTTTCCCACTATAGTCATTATACAGCCCGTGAACTCTTTCCTCCTAATTCACTTCCTGTTGTGCTCACTGCCATTTCGTGTGGGAGACATTTCGAAATAAGGCACTGAATAATTTCCAGCAATCATCAACAATAACAATGTCGCTTCAAGAAGTTAGCGCCAAGTTACTGGTGTATTACAGCTGCCGTGCGCTACATACTCATTAACAATAAGATCTCTTGGTGGGGCGTGACGAACGGCAGAGAAAGTAGCTAAGTCACCGTCTTGATTCCTTTCTCCTCATTACGTAAGAAATCGACCTCGTGTTTCTTCCACAGGGAGATGCTGGACATAGTTCATTTCTTGACAGTAAGGAGCAACATCGTCTCTTATAATTTATTTAGTAAACACTATTGTGGTCACAAGTGAGTTCCTACTTTTTATTTTAATGACCGGTTACTACAGAGATCGTCATCAGATGTACATTCCTAAGTGAAAGAAGTAATCGGTGGCTTGGAGCTGGCACAGAGATAAGTCATTTAGTCATTTTACATAATGAATTAAAAATGGCCAAAAAGTTACTGAGTTCCTTTCTCCGCCGACCGATTCAGTTTTATTCCACTGCTGAATTTCTTCATAAACTCTGGTGGAAAAGTGAGGCAGCCATCTTGTCAAATAAGTCCTGTTGGGGCAACTTATCGTCGTAGCTTGGCATGTTGACACAGAAATCATGTATGCGAACTTAGCCTCACTCACACTTCTCTAAATCACACTCACCGTTTTTTGTGCGTAGGTATGTGCTACCATATTCGTTTAAATTAGTTCCACGGGAATCACTGAAGGAAATCAGAAAGAACAAAGCATTCCCTTTAGAAGTCGTGATTGATCCCCATCCTACCATCTCATCTCCGGGATAGACTTATTCTAAGGACACAAAAATCAAGGTGAATTGTGACATCACAAGATATTCTGTCTTTCCAACAGCATGCTACCGTAGAGGCGAAATGAGGCATACAGCTATTTTCACAGACACCCATATAGAAACGGCACTGTCAGTGGAAATATCTATAAAGAGGTAACATTTAGCAGTCCTGTTTAGGGCGAGAAAAACATAAGCATGGACCCCGACACCAATATGTGATACGATCACCATGCACACATACACAGGCCACACAACGGGTTGGCAGATTCTGGATCAGGTGGTCGAGCAGCTGCTGGGGTATAGCCTCCCTTTCTTTCAGCAGTGCCTGTCGGAGGTGCTGATGTGTCCCAGGGGTTTGAAGACTTGCAGCGATACGTCGCTCGTGAGTATCCCAGACTTGCTCGATGGGTCATGGGTTTGGAGAACAGACAGGCCACTCCACTCGCCTGATATATTCTGTTTCACAGTACTCCTCCACGATGGCAGCTCGAGGGGGGGGGGGGAGGGGGAGGCGTCCGTTATCATACTTCAGGAGGAAGGTGAGACCCACTGAACCCCTGGCGCAAAATGACGTCCTGATACACCTGACCTGTTACAGTTCCTCTGTCAAAGACATGCAGGGGTGTGGGTGTACGTGCACCAATCATAATCCCACCCCACACCATCAAACCATGACCTCCAAACAGGTCCCTTTCAAGGACATTAAGGGGTTGGTATCAGGTTCCTGGTTCACGCCAGATGAAAACCCGGCGATAATCACTGTTCAGACTATACCTGGACTAGTCCGTGAACATAACCTGAGACTACTGTTCCAATGACCATGTACTGCGTTCTTGACGCCAGGCTTTACGGGCTCTCCTGTGACCAGGGGTCAATGGAATTCACCTTGCACGTCTCCAGCAAATAAACCATGTCAGTTCAGTCGTCTGTAGGCTGTATCACTGGAGACAAGTGTTGCAGTGGGTGCGGTAAGGTCCCGAGCAAGGCTACCTTCAGAACTCCGTGGCCGTCTGCGGGCACTGATGGTGAGATATCGTTCTTGTGGTGTTGTACACTGTGGACGTCCCGTACTGTAGCACCTGGACACGTTTCCTGCATGCTGTAATCGTCGCCATAATCTTCAGATCACATTTTGTGGCATACGGAGGGCCCGTGCTACGACCTGATGAGTTAGACCAGCCTCCAGTCACCCTAGTATTCCACACCCCATAACGTCATCAGTATGTGTTCTTTGAGCCATTTTCAACACACAGTCACCATTAGCACGTCCGAAAACTTCTGCACACTTACTCGCTGCACCGTACTCTGACATGCACCAACACACCTCTGCATATGTGGACTGCTTCCAGCGCCACTATGCGACGACCACAGATCAAATACACCGCATGGTAATACCCCGAGGTAATTTAAACACGAAAACCGCCTACCAAACCGTGGTTTCACCATGTATCAGCATTATCCTTGATTTATGAGCATGAGTGTACTTACTTGATGTCAAAACAACGCAGTTATCCCACAAAAATGATCAGGATATGACTGAACATTTTTTAAAGCTTATTAAGGTTTTGCTTTTGTGTCGTAACCTAGCACAAGCGACGTGGATGACTGCCCAGACCATCTAGCGTTTGGAAAATAATAAAATCTTATTCGACGGTCTAGGCCACCATCTAAACTGAAAAACACCAATACAAAAACGTAATTTCAGATCAGTAACTTTGAAGGGACCCGTTGAAAGCAACAACACCACAATCAAAGTTTTAAAATTTAGGACCATAGTACTTGTTACCACATGGTATTTGGCAATTCGCTTCTGCAGATTTCACTGACAATAAGCTAATAGCAGATCCAGCTGCAGGATTGAGTATATAAACGGCTATTCAAAGAGATGCAACAGATTTCAAACATTTATTGCTTTGAAACTACGAAAGATAGAAACACAGTTCGAACGTTCCTGAAAAGAGAAAAGTTCAATTTCTTATGTATTGAAAGTGAGAACCGTGTGTTGCACGACAAACGCGAAAACGGTGCCTCATTTTCTGCCACACGCAAAGCATTAGTCTGTCGTCAACAAATTCACAGCTTCAACAATGCGATATCGCAAACTTTCAAGATTGTCAGGTATAGGGGGCATAAAAACGCGGTCTTTTACGTAACTCCACAAATAAAAGTCCCAAGGTGTGAGGTCTATGAGGCCACCGGCGATTAAGATAATCTTTTGTTCCTCCTCTCTCAACCTAATGTCCTGGAATGGTGTCATTCAGGTAATAGAATGACTAACGCTATACGACAACATACTATATGACGTAACGGTATCTTACAATAGGCGGCAGTTTATACGGGTGCGGGGCAATGTGTTGTACTGACTATTCTATCAGTACTGCGTCCGTCCTTCCCGCCAGCAGCTCTTCATCCACCTGTCACACCAATCTGACGTTTCCTCTAGTGCAGTTACAATACGCTGCGTTTCAAAAATGTGAATGCGGCCTAGTTAAGTTTTAATCACAAGCAAAATTGCGGTATTTGAATGAAAAAATGAAATTAAGTCCCACGCTTCTTTACAGAGCGTAGGGGAACGATGCGGGAGACCCGCACCGCCTTACTAGGCAAGGTCCGACTGGAGGTGGTTTAGCCGTTGCCATCCTCCGACCGTAATGGGGATGAATGATGATGATGATGAAAACGACACAACAACACCCAGTCATCTCGAGGCAGGAAAAATCCCTGACCCCGCCGGGAATCGAACCCGGGACCCCGTGCTCGGGAAGCGAGAACGCTACCGCGAGACCACGAGGGGCGGACGGGATTTGAATATAACTACGAATAAAGAGAAACTGATAAGAGAAACTTATTCTGGCAGAAGTGAACTGTATCGTAGAGCCCCATAGTCCTTAAAACAAGTGTTTGTACATTCGAGGCTACATTGAAATAAGAGATGGCTCTTATCAGAATTCACAGAGCTTGTTCAAAGGCGAGTGTGCCGGAACCAGTGGTGGAAAGGCCATTCAAAAAAGTGACCCACTTTAGAGTTTAAGATTTATGAATGTCACCATAAGGTTAGTCTATGGTGGGGAGACGCTATTAAAATTCTTGGCCTCGTGGTACTTGTCAAAACTCCCCGGTAAATAATTAATATGATAATCTCCAAGTCAACAATTTACACAATGTACGAGTCGCGACCAAAGGGTCTTCAGCAGTGACAATATCGAAACATCTGAGTTGTAAGTGTTATGCAATTATGACAGAGAGAGACTCAGCACATATTCATGCAGTACAACCGCAGAGTTACGTCTCCTGTGACAATGGCGCGTCACCCCACTGCTCACGATTCTAGGTTTCAATAGTGTCGGTCACTACAGCTTATCAAACTTTAATTTTGCTTGTATTTATATCTTCCTCTACGATAACCTGTCTTGGAGGCAAATTCTAATCATTGTTTAACAAATATTGCGACATAGTTACTGTGTACTCGAGAAAATATAACATGGATTATTTTCCCTTTTTTGCTGGACCCACTGACGGACTCGTCCACAGGAACAAGGTGAAGGGTGCTCCGCATACGTAAACTACATCTTAACATTTCTCTTATTAGTTCCTCTTCGCCGGCCGGTGTGGCCGAGCTGTTCTAGGCGCTACAGTCTGGAACCGCGCTGCTGCTACGGTCGCAGGTTCGAAAATTGCCTCGGGCGTTGATGTGTGTGATGTCCTTAGGTTCGTTATGTTTAAGTAGTTCTAAGTCTAGGGGACTGATGACCTCAGATGTTAAGTCCCATAGTGCTTAGAGCCATTTGAACCATTTAGTTCCTCTTCATTCGTATTTATATGCACATTCCCCAAAGCGTGGTTGTGATGAAAACTTAATTGGGAGGAATTCACTTCCTGAACCGCAGTGCACTGATAATAGCGCTAGAGGTAGGATCAGATAGGCTTGACGTGTGGATGAAGTGTTGGTGGCCGGAAAGGGCGCAGTACTGTTGGGATAGACAGGACGGACATATTACCCCCCACCTGTGTGAACTGCGCCTATGGTAACAGGCCGTTATGTTCTACAGTATGTTGTCAGATAGGATTTGTCAGTCCATATTCTCTGAGAGTCGACGGATGTGTTTGTGGTTAGGGTCATCGAAAAATTAATCTGCCAGTGAGTGAGTAATGGAAATTTTACAAGCTCTTTTGCCAGTCCATCAGTCCTCCTCACATAGAACAAGGAAACACCCCGGTAGTGAGCCAGAAGCGAGTTGAAATCTAGGTCACCGTGGCTATACCCTGCTTCCGTGTTCCTGCAATGTCAGCAGAGTTACTACTCCCGCAGTGATGCTAACTGGGCTGGCAGAGTCCGCTTGTAGCTTATTGCGAAAATACGCCTGGCTGCCTTCCTCCTCGTTCCCGTCTTTGGAGCTTCTTGCGTCATCACGTGGCAGCGTCTTTCTGCTGATCTGGCTTCGGATTTTCAACTGTAAAGAGAAGCTGTGATGCCCCACTGCATTAAAAATGCAGCCAATACAGATAAACTAATCTTCTTGCTCGCATCACCAAATCTTCCACTTAGCAGTGACGATTGTGGTGACCTAAAGACTAGTGGGTTGGCTTGATTTGAGATTCTTCAGTCCCTCTTCTATTATGGAGCACTCATGTGTAGTGTGTGACGGAACAGGTCCACGTCGAATATTGATCTAACTAGAAAATGGCGTGCTCTTTTATTGAAAGTGAAGGAATCCTGATTGGTGTCATCTGATACCTCGCGTACATAATTTTGGAGGTAAAAATAACGATGACCCTTCAGCTTAGCCTAGGATTAACTGAATATTGTGCCCACACACGCAAACAAGACACATACAACTATAACACAACTGTCAAAATCGAAATTTTCCCGAACCCAAGTACTTCACTTAACAGACGGACAAGCCGTGGCCGGCTGCTATTTGTCGACTTAACGGCGCACACTGAACAAAGCGGGTATTTGGTCAACGGTCACAATAATTCACTCGAGAATTGGCACAAAAATCAAGACAACCTGCTAATGCAGATAAAATATGTAAATATAAATGTATATTTATAAGAAAGAGAAGTATTGAGGAATGACGTAGCGCCGACCATCATGCCTATTCTGACGGGACTCTACGTAGTTATCAGCCGTGCAGTACGAGTCACGCACAAAACAGAAGGCGTCAGATGGCTCGAGTCATGCGATATGATAACAGCTAACTGACGGACAATGTTTGAGCTGCAGTCAAAATACTGTAAGTTTTATTTCCGGTTTTGTTTGTTTCGTTTTCTAATTGTTTATTAATTACTACTATTCTTGTGTATATTTATGAGAGTGAAAGAAGGTGTGAATGTGAAATACTGTTTTGTATATAAAGTTTTTATTCTATACAGTGCAGTGATTGGTCGCGTGAGGAATGTTCGGGAATGACGAGTGTGTTAGTCATTCGCACCGGGGAATTTGTTACAAACTATTTCATCTGTTTATGGTACTGGGGATATGAGATAATGATTTCGGTAGAATAGTTTTCTTTTTTAAGGGACTTCACTTTTTATGCATGGATTTTCAAAACTTGTGGTAATTTACGGTTGTGATTCAGTGACGAATTTTATTGGTTCTGTATAAATGCGCGAGATTGTGCAGGTTTGATGCTGCTTTCCGACTGGCTGTGATGTTTGTTTGCCAATCATAAATTAGCATATTCGGACGTATTTAGGGAACTACAAATTTCTTATGTTTAGAGAGATGAGTAGAGTCGTGTTGAGAAGTGCTCCGTTGAAAATGTTTAATATTGTGATGTTTCGGTACCAAAATGTTTGAGAGGTGTTGTAAAGTGAGGAAAGGAGTTCGATTTAAAGCACAGTCGGAAATTCGGAACATTAGGTGTCATTTAAATAATAATATTCCATGTAGCGTGTTACTTAATCTCGAAGTTGACAATTTTGTTATTTGAGGCTGGTAGTAGCAACATTTGAGCGAGCAATTCTAAGCGAAGCAATCCGTGTGTAAGCTTTTTATGAAGGACAGCTCATAGTTACCATACCATAAACTGCCTAAAGTTATGAATCAGGTGTGCATTTGGACTTCGGACTTTGTACAAATTAAAGTACGGTTGGTAGTAACTGGTGTATGCAAGCTTATCAAACAGAGTGAAATATTACGCACATATATACTTTCATTTAACAATTCCTTCCACCGACAAAACAGTTGTAATGAGACATGAGGTTACAACGTGTACAGCTTTTCTTTCTATAGCACTTTCCTGCTGAGAACTGCATGTCAGTAACTTCAAGGATGCGTGCGTGCTAGGAGAAATTCACAGCCAGGCGAGTGGAACTTCGTAATGCCCTTAGGCGCCGCAAGTAGTAAGTGTGGACTGTGGTGTCTTTGCTAATAACTGCAGTAATGAGAATACTATAGGTAGGTACCAGGGAAGACACCAGGCTTCCAAAGGAATGGCATCTGTGGAAACAGAGGATTCACCGAACAAATATGATTTTAATCTTTAATTTTGCAGGATACTGAGAAAAACGCAGTTCACCACTGAGTGAACATTTAAAAAGAACGTAACTTTAACACAAATATTAAATCGAGTACAAAGTCCTTTACAATAATAGTTCGTGGGGGTTGAGCTTTTATATGATAAGTCAGCCTCAACCTAGCTGGTGCACTCGGCGAATCGTCGACATCCACGTTGTTGGTTCATAATCCTTGAGCGTGTAGCCTAATAATTATCGGCGCTTGCTGATTCTATTGATTGTAGCCGACCCCAGCATGAACGTTTGATGTTTGTAGAATCCTCTTAATTAGCGTATGCTCATGCAGCGAGGAAACTAGGACACGCTTCATTCAACTAACACGTGACATACCTGACTTCATAGCGTTTCTTTGCTGTCTGATCAGTCTCTTAAACTGATTGTTCCCCGTTCGATCGCAGCTCAGCGTATTTCGCAGTACCACCATCCGCGTTAGGAAAGAACATTAATGTATTCTTAATTTGAATTAACTGTCCACGGTAAGCGCCGAACTGCCAGTATACTCTACTTTAATGATCTTGTTATCACTTGACCGCAAAAAAAATCCCATACTCCAGTTTTATTTAATATTTCGGAGTATACAATAAACAGTCCTTGCTGTCTACAGTCAAAACTTTGAACACAGCTTTCACGCAGCTTGGCGGTTTGCATACCGAAGTTTTCATAAATCATGTGCTGAATGGCAGTTCCGACGAATAAGCAACACGACATGTTTGGATATTAGTTCCGTATACATTGCAAACACCTAAATCACGAAATAATATCACTGACCAGGTATTTTGCATCGGCCACGACACACAGTGCACAGTAGCACCCTATGATGATGCCTTTCCCTGGCTACCTGCCGACATCTTTATATACTGCTCAACACGTACCGCTCAGAACTAGCCCCTTATTTGGTAGTGTTGCTCTCAAGCAACATGTTCTTTCCTACTGTCCTATGGGCAGTATTCAAGAACACGGGCCACTTCTTGTCAGTGTTGCTGTCCGTTAACGCTCCTTAAACACGATTCAGCACTTTGTTGTTCTAATTGTTGGGAGAGAGGCGCGCAGAAATCGTTTGTTTGAGTGCATACGAAGGTTAGCTGTGACTAAGCTGTGTATTATTCTGAATTCTTACATGGTTTTAGTGGTAGAACTTTGAAAAGGTAGGTGTATCTGCAGTTTATTTGTAGGAAAGTGTCTGTCATTGCAATATGAGGTGTTAATTGGGGTTGGTAAGCAAATCTGAACGACAGAGAAAAGACAAAATATACAAACTGAGTTAGAGCATCATTTGCAGTAAAAGTAATTGAAAAATAAGATCATGGCTAATAGGTTCGTTTGTTTGTAGCTAAAACGAAGATGAATCCAGTGACTTTTTATGGAAAATGGAAATGTAAAGCCCCTACATTTCCTCCTGTGGACCCTTTGCTTTCTGACTGCGACAGTTCAAGTTCGGAACTAAGTAGTCTAGCGGATAATTCTGATGAAGATCCGGATTACCAGCCTCTAACTTCACGAAATGAACAGTTGATAATCGCAGCAGAAACTAATTCAGAAGATGGTGAAGTAACAACAGACGAAGTATTACCACATCACCAATGAGACACAAGTCATTTCAAATGGGTGAAACAAGATCTTATGTGTGTGTATTCAAATCTGTCTCATGAATTACGAGAATAATGTAGTGAAACTCCTTTAACTATTTTAGAAAACTATTTGACTCTGAGATAATAAAACTGATCGTTGATCAGACAGAGCTATATTCTGTGCAGCAGACATTGTCATCGCTGAATACAAATGTAAATGAATTGGAGCAATTCATTGGCAGCCTAATTACCATGGGCATAATAAATTTGCCTTCATACACCGATTACTGGGCTCAGTCTTGTAACGGGCGAGTTGTGGCGCCCTGGAAATATTATATGTTCGGAATTGGGGCGGCCGCACCGGACGCTCGTCAAAGCCAGGGCCCAGCAGCAAACACGTGGTGGCAAACGTTAGCCGGACGAGAGGGGTAGCCCCAGCGCACGTTCCAGCCGCGTGGCTGGGAATTCCGCTGTGACGAGGACGGTGCTTTGTGTAGATGAAGGAGACACGCCAGGAGTGCCAAAGATGGCGGACTATGTGAAACCTCAATAGCAGACATTTCACAGTTCGTATAGAAATTAATAGTACGGTAGACAGATGAATAATGATACCTAAAAAAGAAACATGTACATTACCATTATTTTCACGACGATTCTGATGATGTAATCAGATTTTCAATATCTTTATTAGTTTAAAGTTTATTGTCTGTCGGTAAATTATACAAGTAACACTCAGCAACGAATTTCCCAAATAAAAACGCTTCATCCGATTTTGTCGATCGCCGTGTCTTTAGAAAGCTATTAGTGTAAACATAAATCGTTATGAATTACAGGTATGTAAACCGAGCGAGGTGGCGCAGTGGTTAGACACTGGACTCGCATTCGGAAGGACGACGGTTCAATCCCGCGTCCGGCCATCCTGATTTAGGTTTTCCGTGATTTCCCTAAATCACTCCAGGCAAATGCCGGGATGGTTCCTCTGAAAGGGCACGGCCGACTTCCTTCCCCATCCTTCCCTAATCCGATGAGACCGATGACCACGCTGTCTGGTCTCCTTCCCCAAACCAACCAACCAACCAGGTATGTAACTTAAATAGTACATGAGTTATTGGAGGTGAAACTGGCCGATTACTATCGATAGCGTCAGGCCATAAGTACTCCACAGTTACACGAAAAAACGGTAGCAGCATGCTTATAAATTTATTGATTCATCTATGTCTTTGTTAATAGCCGACATATGCTATTCATGAAGAAAGTGGTCAACTTTTTGCTGTGTTTTGGAAAGCACAGAGACATTAGGCTCCTGGCCTACCTTTTGCTTCCTTTCTTTTGATGTATGTTTATTTAATGGTTCATGTATTGAATGATTTGTGTTAGAGCGTGTTTATGGTCCAGCCGTGGGAACATTCATTTATTTTCAACTATTTAAATGTAAATACAGTATTTCGTATGTGCGTAAATATGTGTATGGGTGCGTTGGCTTGAAGACATAGCGCGAGTGCTCTAGCCAATCACAGCGCTCATGAATGGGGAGACTGGAGGGAAGCGAGTTTCCGGAGAGGACACAGGGGTAGTCCTGAGAGTGCGGTACTGGACACGGGGAGTGCTGGACAGGAGGGGACAGGAAACGGAAAGTACTGGACGGCGCTGCGAACGCTCGGTCGCGCTAAAGACTTGGAGCGGAGCAGTTTGCGCGTGATCGCGAGAGACAGAAATACTGCGGAGTGCCGACTTGTACCCTTGTGTGATTTCCGTGTATTCTGCAGTGAAGACGTAGTGTGCGTTTAGAAGTGAATGTCTCGCGAGCTATGTTGTTGTTCATAACTAATTACGTGCTGTAGGCATCTATTGTTTCCCTTTTATTCAACTTATATTTTATTTAATTGCTGGACCATCGACACCAATAAGTGTTTTGCACAAATATACCACATTCTCAAAATTACTTCTACTCTCGTACTCACCATTTAAAGTCGTTAAGATAGCACATGAAGATTTTACTTAACTGCAATCTTTCATTTATAAATTTATACGTTACATTCATAACTCGGAATTTCCGAGTGATAGAAACCTTCGACCATTCGATTCATGAGTGTATTCTTATCGTATACTGTAGACTCAGCAGAATTGGGCCTGTAATGCGTCGAGTACATATCGCAGTCCCTAGGCAACGAAACCAGCCAAAACATTTGATATTGCAACGTTGAGTCGGAGGGTGCGTTGTCATTTGAAAGCCCGCAGTCTACTTACACAGAAAAAAAAATCTCCAGTGTTATGAGTTTGAAAAGATTTCAGAAACTCCACAGTTACAGATACCTTCACTTCACGAATAAAGGGAATTCTGCCAGTTCTAGCGATAGGTTGGGGAAAATTAGACCTGTTGTGGATGCTGCAGTAAGCAAGTGTAGAAATCTTGATGCAGAAAATGAATATTCAGTCGATAACATTGTAGTTTCGTATAAAAGTAACAGGGTTGGCAATCTATGTCAGTCTGTTCTGAACAAACACCGCAAATCGGGCTTCAAGATTTTTGAACGAGCAGGAGCGTCTGAAATTGTATACTAATATGTTCCATATACCGGTAAAGGTATGATAACGGAGTTATCAGATGATGAAAAGAAATTTGGACTTGGTGACAAAGTTGTAATTCTGCTATGTAAGACAATAGCTCAGCCGTCCAACTCAAGAGTGTACTTTGACAACTTCTTTTCCACACTGGAACTATCTACTTTCCTGGAGAATAAAATGAACATAGATTCTGTGGGAACAGTACGTAGGAATCGTATAAAACATTGCCCACTTGAACCAGAGAAGTTACTATTGAAGCGAGGTTGTGGAAGCTATGATCGTAGGTTGGATGAAAATTCAGCAATCATCGTACTTAGTTGGACAGGTAACATGGTAGTGTGTTTATCAAGTTCGTTCTGTGGAGCAGAACTAGTGAAGACTGAAGTTTGTAATGTTGTTCAAAAATTAAAGACCAATGTGTCATGCCCGAACATTAACAGTTTCTACAACAAGCATATGAATGGTGTAGACTTGGTGGGAATGCTTATCGAACTATAAAGAGTGCCTCTCAAGTCAAAATGCTGGTACCTGAGAATTTTGGCTGGTTGTTGGACCTGCGTGTCGTGAATGCATGTGCTTTTTCGCCATGACTATTGTGATATGAAAATTTCATTAAAATATTTTCGTGAAGACATTGTTAAGGCTTTGATGGGAGTAAACAAGAAGAAAGCAGGAAGACCTAGTAAGGTATCACCACCTCCCAAGAAGAGAGTAAAGGTTCCAGTACCTGTACAAGACGTGAGGTTCGATGGCCTTACCACTGGCCTATTCATGGATCAAAGATTCGATGTCGTTATTGCCCAAGAGGCTACTCAATAACCACGTGTTCTAAGTGGAATATAGCTCTGTTTTTTGTGCCTGGAATAAATTGATTCAGAGCTTTTCATACAAAATGTAATTGATATGTGAAATTATCCATCATTGGTAATCTTCGTTTTCAGTTGTTGTGTGTATCAGGAGACTGATATTGTCATGTATGAAGACAATAAGTTGTTTGTGAACACGTTTATCACAAATGAATTGAAGTGAAGCAGAAAGTAGATTACCTCCAAATTTCGGTATATTAGTGTCATTGTTTGTCAAAGTTGCTCTTAAGCAACAGCTGTATTTTTATATAATGAAAAAATATTACAACTAAAACATTTACATTATTCTGACATTATATAATGAGTATAAACAAGGAAAAACTTGTTTCTCTACATATTTTATAGTTGTCAAATAAAGGGCATCTGGGTTGGACAGTTTACAGTTTCATACAAATTACATCCCATTATTCTGTTCGTGGAGAACGTATTTATGCACACGTTAATAAATGTCTAACGCACAGCATCAGAATAATGAAAATAGAAACTACATTCGTAACAACGGTATAACGTAAACAGAAACAAAATTGTACAAAAAAAGTTAGTTGCAAAGCTCATTCCATTAAATAAATTTTCCAACGTATCAAGAAAACTAAGCAGAAAGGAAACTGAGGGTACTGCAAAAATTGCAAAGCTAAATATTTAATGTTTTAGTGTTAACTTCACTAGCATTTCATCTCAGTTAACAAAGTGTTTTCTTAACAGTACTGAAGAATAACAATATTGTGTAGAGGAGATAACGGCGCATCATACACCTAGACATTACGAAGACTTGACATATTCCACTCACTTTTTAGTTCATTTTTCTTTATTAATTCTTTTTGTTTCTCTCTTGCCACAAAAGTAATTTTCCTTTCCTTGAGGTCAGATTGGAGTTACCCACGTTGTCATACTAGTACTGAATAAGGCCTGTAAAGAAATAAACTTTTAATTTAAACAAATAAAAATAATTACAAACATAACTTATTTGGCCTCCATTTTAGAGGTTTTCCCTGTACCTAGACTTCGGATCCCTGTACCTAGACTTCGGATCTTAAGTGCTCTAAAGTTCTCTTAGCTACGTGGTGGGTAGCAGTGTTTCTTATAAAGCTGCATAACATATAGAACTGTATTGTAAATTGGACTCTACACCAGAGGATATAATATGATAGTTTTCATTGTATAACACCAGTCTAGTTCAATAAATATGAATCTAATAATAAGAGCTCTTCTCTATAACGGAGAAACTAACAGCTTCTTGCAAAGTATTAACCTCCTTTTTAATTCACTAACTCGCTTTATTAAATTTATTTGGCCTAATCAAATATGTCCTTAAGAATTAATGTGAAAATTTATTGTTAACACCAGATGAATTCATTCTCTCGCTGCTTCCTGATTTAATATCTCCATAATTAGAACCGAATACGACTATGCTGTGTACGTTCTATAGTATTGATTTAATTCGTTGAGTGTTTTTTGGCTGACAAGGCAATCATCGAATTTTAAGTGATTATCGTTGTTACAAATGTACAGTTCTATAGAACCACATTAAAATAGTAATTACACACCGATCAAATACCTTTGACACTATGGTGGTATCACAATTAAAATGTTAACGTGTAGCAACAGGTAAGTATAAATGGAACAAATTAGAAGAACATTAGTACCGATCTGGAAGAAACAGTGGCTTTATAACAATTTAAATTGAATTAACAGTAACAGTAAAAGAAAATAAATGGATGAACATAGTACTGGAGAACAGCACGAAGAATAAATGGATATTGAAGGAGATACAGGAACACAGTACAATATAGAATACATAATAACAGAGTATGTTATGTACACAAGACAATAAATATGTGTGAAATGAAAAAACAGAATGTGACATACAATGCAGGAAATTTTGGAAAACGTTGACGATTGCGTGAAGTTTAGACGAGGGAACGAATTAGTAATATGTGGCCATTTAATCTGCTCGATGTTTATTAAATTTCAGCACATCTAACAGATTGAGGAAAAGGTTTAATAAGGAGGACATAGAACTGTGGCAGTTGTTGTGGGGTTTTAAAACGTGCTCAGCAAATGTGGAGTCAAAATTCTGCTACGTCCAGCTAAATTTACGTTTAGTCAACCTACTTGCCATACACTAACCTAGGAGACCAACACAAAACTTGTCGTAGGGCAAGTGTATTTTTTAAATCCCCACGGTGGGATGCTAATTGCGTTTTAGCTTTATTACAGAAAATACGTTAGGTTGCATTGTTCCTCACGTAGCAGATCATGGAACTTGAGATTCAGTGTTTTGTCTAACCTCTGTGACACCTGTCCTAGATATGTGACCGTACAGAACTTTCGGCAAACATTATAAGGATCAGCAGAGGGAGTAAAGAGCAACGGTATATATTTCAATTACTGTTTCTATGAGGGACTTGATCAGCCATGATAACTTGCTTATGAGAGACTTGATCAGCCATGATAACCTGTTTTGGCATAAGAAAATTCATGGCGTGTAACTGTGCTTTGAAATCATCTTTGTACTAATTTCATTGACTGGAATGTTGTCCAAAGAAGATATAAGGCAGAGTTGGACATAATAATCCCTCTCTTCTTCATTGACTATAGTCTACAAGGAAAATAAATATTCAAAATTACGCCCCCCCCCCCCCCCCGGTCCTCTGCTGTTCATTCCAAGTTTGCAGTGTGTCACAGAATGCTGAATGTAGCCAAACATCAAAGTCCTGGAGCTATAGTATTTACTACTATGAGAGGATTACTTCACCTCAGTGACTCTTCAGTAGTAGAGATAATATCCAACTACTAGCCAACAGTACGGTACCCAGAATTACTTATTTTGACTGTGATCAGTAGGGCAGACCAGGCACAGAAATAGCAACAAGGTTGGCTGAACATGAACGTAGCTGGAGGTTGTAGAATTATGATCCGTCCCTTACTGAGTATGTACTGAGTGAAGACCAAAGCTATCAGCTACAGTTGCACGTCTTCGACTTTGCAAACAAGACCTAAGACTTGATCTGTTGGCAGTTCCGAATATCGATAAACATTTGGCACATTGCCCTGATGTAATATTAAATGTCCAAACACATCTCAATACTTCCCTTCCCCACTTCTTCACTTTATACTAACAGCTTTCCCACACTTCTGACGCTTTCTGTTCAGTTTCATTTCTATGGTGACCTGTATTTATCTATTTTATTGTGATTGTCTAACTACTCCTTCTATTCTGTTCTAACAGTTGTCAGTTGTCTTTTGCTCTGTTACTCTGATACATTCCATATACTAACAGCTACTGTTCAGTACTCTGGCGACTAATAATTTTATTTTACTGGCCCTATTATTTTAATTTAAATTGTTATATAACACCTTTTTTTCGACTTTAGCGATAATGTATTTTTCTGGCTTGTTCCTGTTACATTCATGTATTGTTCAACTACGACCTTTCTAATTGCGTTACCACTGCAGCGTCAAAGATGATATTTATTGACTCTTCGTGGCTTACACTTAATGTTTAAAATATTTTACAAAGTTTTTTCCCAAATATAGTACGTTCTTTGACGATTGTAATCTGGTAATGTCCGACGATTTGCCTTGTAAGCTGATAGTGAACTGAATTACTAACATGGAACATTCACAGTAATTTACATTTCATTTGTAAGTATTGTTAATACAAAGCACACATTACGTTCCTATGACTTAATTGACGTTCATTAATGCCCATATTGACTTGTTCCACAACATGAATGTTCTCCGTTTTGATATGAATCTAGGTAACATTATGTATGAATGTATGTATGTGTAAGATCTTCTACTAATTTCGTGGAATACTTGAACGCTAAAGACACATACACGCACCGTCTAGTGTCCTTCTTTTCGTCATAGGAATTTATTTAACACTTCCGAAATAACCGATAAAGAGTGAATACTATTAATCTGTAGCAGTCCATTACCTTGGTCACTGCTCTCATTATAATTTTTATGAGAGTTGTGTAGGTAACAAGCGGTAACGTGTACAGTTCATAATCATCATTTATTTTATCATTGTAGCAGGCAAATTGCAAATCTCTTCGCTAGTATGTGAAATAACGTTGCGCCATTTTCTTGTACACTTAACGGCTTTTGAGCCATTTGGTAGGATTAGGACCTTTGCCATTACCTGGTGAACCACATAACACGTTCTAGTCTCACGTGATAACGTGATATCCTAAGTACCATGAATAAAATAACCAAAGTTAATGTATAGCCCACGCCTGCTACAGCGGCACAAGTTTATATGCCAACTAGCTCTGCAGATGACGAAGAAATTTATGAAATGTATGATGAGATAAAAGAAATTAATCAGGTAGTGAAGGGAGACGAAAATTTAATAGTCATGGGTGACTGGAACTCAAGAGTAGGAAAAGGGAGAGAAGGAAACACAGTAGGTGAATATGGATTGGGGGGAAGAAATGAAAGACGAAGCCGCCTTGTAGAATTTTGCACAGAGCATAACTTAATCATAGCTAACACTTGGTTCAAGAATCATGAAAGAAGGTTGTATACCTGGAAGAATCCTGGAGATACTAAAAGGTATCAGATAGATTACATAATGGTAAGACAGAGATTTAGTAACCAGGTTTTAAATTGTAAGACATTTCCAGGGGCAGATGTTGATTCTGACTGCAAAAAGGCGGGAAAATAAGGAGATGGGACTTGGATAAACTGAAAGAACCAGAGGTTGTAGAGAGTTTAAGGGAGAGCATAAGGGAACAATTGACAGGTATGGGGGAAATAAATACAGTAGAAGAAGAATGGGTAGCTCTGAGGGATGAAGTAGTGAAGGCAGCAGAGGATCAAGTAGGTAAAAAGACGAGGGCTAATAGAAATTCTTGGGTAACAGAAGAAATATTGAATTTAATTGATGAAAGGAGAAAATATAAAAATGCAGTAAATGAAGCAGGCAAAAAGGAATACAAACGTATCAAAAATGATATCGACAGGAAGTGCAAAATGGCTAAGCAGGGATGGCTAGAGGACAAATGTAAGGATGTAGAGACTTATCTCACTAGGGGTAAGATAGATACTGCCTACAGGAAAATTAAAGATACCTTTGGAGAAAGGAGAACCACTTGCATGAATATCAAGAGCTTTGATAAAAACCCAGTTCTAAGGAAAGAAGGGAAAGCAGAAAGGTGGAAGGAGTATATAGAGGGTGTATACAAGGGCGATATACTTGAGGACAATGTTATGGAAATGGAAGAGTATCTAGATGAAGATGAAATGGGAGATATGATACTGCGTGAAGAGTTTGTCAGAGCACAGAAAGACCAGAGTCCAAACAAGGCCCCGGGAGTAGAACACATTTCCTTAAAACTACTGACAGCCTTGGGAGAGCCAGTCCTGACAAAACTCTACCATCTGGTGAGCAAGATGTATGAGACAGGCGAAATACCCACAGACTTCAAGAAGAATATAATAATTCCAATCCCAAAGAAAGCAGGTGTTGACAGATGTGAAAATTACCAAACTATCAGTTTAATAAGTCACAGCTGCAAAATACTAATGCGAATTCCTTACAGACGAATGGATAAACTGGTAGAAGCCGACTTCGGGGATGATCAGTTTGGATTCCGTAGAAATGTTGGAACACGTGAGGCAATACTGACCCTACGACGTAACTTAGAAGAAAGATTAAGGAAAGGCAAACCTACGTTTCTAGCATTTGTAGACTTAGAGAAAGCTATTGACAATGTTGATTACAATTCTCTCTTTCAAATTCTGAAGGTGGCAGGGTAAAATACAGGGAGCGAAAGGCTATTTACAATTTGTACAGAAACCAGATGGAAGTTATAAGAGTCGAGGGGCATCAAAGGGAAGCAGCGGTTTGGAAGGGAGTGCGACAGGGTTGTAGCCTCTCCCCGATGTTATTCAATCTGTGTATTGAGCAGGCAGTGAAGCAAAGAAAAGAACAATTCGGAGTAGGAATTAAAATCCATGGAGAAGAAAAAAAAACTTTGAGGTTCACCGATGACATTGTAATTCTGTCAGAGACAGCAAAGGACCTGGAAGAGCAGCTGAACGGAATGGACAGTGTCTTCAAAGGAGGATATAAGATGAACATCAACAAACGCAAACCGGCGATAATGGAATGTAGTCGAATTAAAACGGGTGATGCCGAGGGAAATAGATAAGGAAGTGAGACGCTTAAAGTAATTAATGAGTTTTGCTATTTGGAGAGCAAAATAACTGATGATGGTCGAAGTAGAAAGGATATAAAATGTAGACTGGTAACGGCAAGGAAAGCGTTTCTGAAGAAGAGAAATTTGTTAACAATGAGTATAGACTTAAGTGTCAGGAAGTCGTTTCTAAAAGTATTTGTATGGAGTGTAGCCTTGTATGGAAGTGAAACGTGGACTGTAAATAGTTTAGACAAGAAGAGAATAAAAGCATTCGTAATGTGGTGCTACAGAAGAATGCTGAAGATTAGATGTGTAGATCACATAGCTAATGAGGAGGTATTGAATAGAATTGGGGAGAAGAGGAGCTTGTGACACAACTTGACTAGAAGAAGGGATCGGTCGGTAGGACATGTTCTGAGACATCGATTGATCACCAATTTAGTGTTGGAGGGCAGCGTGGAGGGTAAAAAATCGTAGAGGGAAACCAAGAGATGAATACACTAAGCAGATTCAGAAGGATGTAGGCTGCAGAAGGTACTGGGAGATGAAGAAGCCTGCACAGGACAGAGTAACATGGAGAGCTGCATCAAACCAGTCTCAGGACGGAAGACCATAAGAACAACAACAATGTATTGTTTCTAGGGCCTCGAATCGCTTTTGTTGCAGTAGAACTGCAAAGAACACATGTTCTAATGGACAGTCTAAAAAGATGTACCAGTCGTAAATTTACAAAGGATGGGTGCCGCACGTCATCCTGAGTACAGAGTCATCAACAGAAATCGCAAATAGTTGTTGGTGTGCCCACTGAGAGTGAAACAGGATCGTTGCTGCCAGTGTTATTTGTTAATAGATTACCAGAGAGCATTAGGTGCGATTTCACGTATTTTGGAACTGAAACATCTCCCTAAGAGAAAATTCTACCGTAATAAAATTATAGCAATGTAAATACAGGCAGTGAGCCACGAAGACTCAATAAATATCATCTTTGACACTGCAGTGGTAACGCAATTAGAAACGTCGCAGTTGAACAATACATGAATGTAACGGGAACAAGCCAGAAAAATACATTATCGCTAAAGTCGAAAAAAGAGTGTTATATAACAATTTAAATTGAAATAATAGGTCCAGTAAAATAAAATTATTAGTCGCCAGAGTACTGAACAGTAGCTGTTAGTATATGGAATGTATCAGAGTAACAGAGCAAAAGACAATTGACAACTGTTAGAACAGAATAGAGGGAGTAGTTAGACAATCACAGTAAAAGAGATAAATACAGGTCACCGTAGAAATGAAACTGAACCGAAAGCCTCAGAAGTGTGGGAAAGCTGTTAGTATAAAGTGAAGAAGAGGGGAAGGGAAGTATTGAGATGTGTTTGGACAATTAATATTACATCAGGGCAATGTGCCAAATGTTTATCGAAATTCGGAACTGTCAACAGATCAAGTCTTAGGTCTTGTTTGCAAAGTCGAAGACGTGCAACTGTAGCTGATAGCTTTGGTCTTCACTCAGTACATACTCAGTAAGGTATGGATTATAATTCTACAACCTCCAGCTACGTTCATGTTCAGCCAACCTTGTTGCTATTTCTGTGCCTGGTCTGCCCTACTGATCACAGTCAAAATAAGTAATTCTGGGTACCGTACTGTTGGCTAGTAGTTGGATATTATCTTTACTACTGAAGAATCACTGAGGTGATGTAATCCTCACATAGTAGCAAATACTATTGCTCCAGGACTTTGATGTTTGGCTACATTCAGCATTCTGTGACACACTGCAAACTTGGAATGAACAGCTGAGGACCGGGGGGGGGGGGGGGGGGGGGGAGGGGGGGGGGGGAAGGTAATTTTGAATATTTATTTTCCTTGTAGACTATGGTCAATGAAGAGAGGGATTATTATGTCCAACTCTGCCTTAAATCCTCTTTGGACAACCGTCCAGTCAATGAAATTTGTATAAAGATGATTTCAAAGCACAGCTACACACCATGAATTTTCTTCTGCCAAAGCTGGTTATCATGGCTGATCAGGTCCCTCATAGAAACAGTAATTGAAATATATACCGTTGCTCTTTACTCCCTCTGCTGATCCTTATAATGTTTGCCGAAAGTTCTGTACAGTCACATATCTAGGACAGGTGTCACAGAGGTTAGACAAAACACTGAAACTCAAGTTCCATCATCTGCTACGTGAGGAACAATGCAACCAAACGTATTTTATGTGAGAAAG
Source organism: Schistocerca serialis cubense (assembly GCF_023864345.2). NCBI lineage: Eukaryota > Metazoa > Arthropoda > Insecta > Orthoptera > Acrididae > Schistocerca > Schistocerca serialis. The sequence goes on along the minus strand of NC_064642.1, from coordinate 100,985,627 downwards.
CTAAAACGCAATTAGCATCCCACCGTGTGGATTAAAAAAATACACATGTCCTATGACAAGTTTTATGCTGGTCTCTTAGGTCAGGGTATGGCAAGTAGGTTGACTAAACGTAAATGTAGCTGGACGTAGCAGGATTTTGACTCCACATTTGCTGAGCACGTTTTGAAACCCCACAACAACTGCCACAGCTCCATGTCCTCCTTATCAAACCTTATCCTCAATCTGTTAGATGTGCTGAAATTTAATAAACATCGAGCAGATTAAATGACCAAATACTGCTAATTCGTTCCCTCGTCTAAACTTCACGCAATCCTCAGAGTTTTCCAAAATTTCCTGCATTGTATGTCACATTCTATTTTTTCATTTCACACATATTTATTGTCTTGTGTACTTAACACTCTCTGTTTTTATAGTTATGTATTCTATCTTGTACTGTGTTCCTTTATCTCCTTCAGTATCTATTTATTCTTCGTGCTGTTCTCCAGTACTATGCTCATCCATTTATTTTCTTTTACTGTTACTGTTAATTTAATTTAAATTGTTATAAAGCCGCTGTTTCTTCCAGATTGGTACAAATGTTCTTCTAATTTGTTCCATTTATACTTACCTGTTGCTACACGTTAACATTTTAATCGCGATACCACAAGTTCATCAAGGCAGTGTTGGTCCAGATTGTCCCACTCCTCAACACCGATACGGCGTAGATCCCCCAGAGTGTTTGGTGGGTCACGTCGTCCATATAATAGCCCTTTTCAATCTATTCCAGGCATGTTCGAAAGGGTTCATTTCTCGAGAACATGCTGGCCACTTTAGTCGAGAGATGTCGTTATCCTGAAGGAAGTCATTCACAAGATGTGCACGATGGGGGAGCAAATTGTCTTCCATGATGCTGAATGCCTCGCCAATTTGCTGCCAATATGGTTGCACTATCAATCGGAGGATAGCTTTCACGTATCGTACAGCCGTTACAACGCCTTCCATGACCTCCAGCGACGTGCGTCAGCCCTACATAATGCCACCCGAAAACAGTAGGGAACCTCCACTACTGCACTCGCTGGACAGTGTGTCTAAGGCGTTCAGCCTGATCGGGTTTCCTCCAGACACGTCTCCGACGATAGGCTTGTTGAAGGCATATGTGACACTCATCGGTGAAGAGAACGTGATGCCAGTCCTGAGCGGTCCATTCGGCATGATGTTGGGCCTGTCTGTACCGCGCTGTATGGTGTCGTGCTTGCAAAGATTGACCGCGTCATGGACGTCGGGAGTGAAATTGCGCATCATGCAGCCCAGTGCGCCCAGTTTAAGTCGTAACACGACGCCCTGTGGCTGCATGAAAAGCATTATTCAACATGGTGGCGTTGCTGTCAGGGCTCCTCCGAACCATAATCCTTAGTTAGTGGTCATCCACAGCAGTAATAGCCCTTGGGCGGCCTGAGCGACGCATGTCATCGACAGTTCCTGTCTCTCTGTATCTCCTTCATGTCCGAAAAAACATCGCTTTGGTTCAGTCCGAGACGCCTGGACACTTCCCTTGTTCAGAGCCCATCCTGGCACAAGGTAACAATGTGGACGTGATTGAACAGCGTTATTGATCGCCTAGACATAGTTGAATTACAGACAAAACGAGCCGTGTTCCTCCTTCCTGGTGGTATGACGAACTGATCGGCTATCGGACCCCCTCTGTCTAATAGGTGCTGGTCATGCATGGTTGTTTACACTTTAGGGCGGGTTTAGTTACATCGCTGAACCGTCAAATGGACTGTGTTTGGGATACAATATCCACAGTCAACGTCTACCTTCAGGAGTTTTGAGAACCGGGGTGATAGAAAACGTTTTTAAAAGTGTGTATATCGATGACGCATTACGTCTTCCCACCTTCGTCACATGGCGGTACGTAATCCACCGAGAAACGATATCGAACATTATCGTGTCCACGTAACAGGTATTATGGTATGGGGAGGCACAGTTTTCCATGAGCGTGCTGATTTCCAACCAAGTCTCTGAATATATTACACTCACCGATCAACATTATTAAGGTAATTTCTCCTTCCCTGTGTGACTTTTTTCAGCGGTGCATTTGACCCTGACTTCATTTTTATGTATGACAATGCACGACCGCATCAAACTCTGTGTGCGGAAGAGCTCGTGTAACGAGAGAATATCCGGCGACTGTTTACGTCTGCCACTTATGTACTACACCGTAGCAGTTCATTCTATGTGTCGTCTTAGTTTGATCGAGATATGTTATTTGGAATCGACTATTCAGATGAAACTTACTTTTGTTCTCATGTTTTGCAATCCCTGGTATTAGAGAGCTAAAGTGCGAATTTCACATTACTATCTAGGCACCGATATGGATCACCTTCGTTTTAACAAACCGACAAATGTGTGCCCCTGTCTTTTGCTTTTTTTTTTATAAGAGCTTCAACATGTAAATAAGGGAAAGGATAAAACATGAAGTGGATTGATCATGTAAGGTCACTTATAGGTAAAGTAAATGGTAAGGTTCGATTCATTGGTAGATTTTCAGGTAACTGAACCTTGTCTAGAGAAGATATAACATAGAAAAAGCTTACAGGGGACATAGTTTAACGCTTCTGAAGAGCTTATACAAACAGCAGGTCGGATTTATAAGAGTCATCGACTGTATAGGGAAATCTTGTGAGTAGTTGCAGTCTTATATGACTGATCAGAAAGTGTAACATTAATGTACGTGTTATGCTATCCTTTCTTTACACACTCAGGCCCTATTCAAAATAACGCAAACGACAAAGAAAGACATTCGTGACCTTAATGAAAAATAAGTAGCCGCAACAGGTAATCCATATCGACGCTTAGAAAGTGGTGCTATGTTGTCAGTGTGTTCCCGTAACTTAGCACAGAGGTTGCAACACAGATTTAATATTAAGGTTAAGGAAAGAAAAAATATCTGACGCTTGTAAACGTAAACATTCAAGGAAGTCAGTTTCAGTTCGTGCACTGTGGGTTCGTGTCATGCTGTTAAAAATACTTTTATTTCACGTTGCCTTTTCACAACTAATTTTTTTTAAATATTTAGTGGAACACCTTTAAAAATTAACTATTGAACGTATACAGTGATTTTCTTTTTTGTATGAGGCTCATTTATCAGTCTAAAGGAAAAAAATATTTAGCCACTGAGGCAGTATTATAAACAGACTCCATCATTGTATGAAACTGCTGTGTCTATTTTCCAGTGACTGATCTTGTATATGAGGTATTACACGCTGAAACCGCTCAAAAATCTATACAATCTATTTTACACAGCTATATATACACCTCACTACTGCAACTGCAACAATATTACTTAAATTGTTATGAAATGGTGTATGCTGCAACAGTCATTTGTTACCACGCGTTTCGGCAGCATGCTGCCATAATCGCGTGCATCTACAGTTACTTTTACATTGTAACTGAAATGAAGTGAGGTTAGTTTCCTTTGCTGTGCGTACCAGTGAGGTGAAAAAGGTCTTTTACTCGATATACCCCGAAATCAATTAGAAATGTAATCATGTGGTCATACTACTACGCTGTATTCAAGCAATGGTTAAAATTTCATTACTTGATAGTCTTACTGGCGTAATAATTATAGTCGCCAGCATTATACAGTGACCCTTACCATAGAATTCGTAATGAGATCTCAATGACAGCCACCAACGTGGACGTTTCCTACAGTATTCATTCACGGCTACGTACAGCCTGAAACATTCGTTTCCGTCCATAGGTTCCATGTGTGTAAACAGTTAAGCGTCCTTTACCGTTCACACAATTTTCAGCACCAAAACTTGTGAAATCTTATAAGCGCATTGCAAATATACAGAGAAGGCATCTAAATCAGTTGCTAAATTATCGGACTCGCGATAGAATTGACAGTCTCTGTCATTCACATTTAATTTTCCAAATATAGATGGTACCATATAATGTGTAATGACAACATATATTGATATAGATGCTTAGAACGAATGTCGTAGTGATCTGCTGAGGGGCTGTTGTTGTTGCATTTATGTAGTTGCTTTAACAAAATACAATTCTGTTACCGTGTTCCAAAAATGTAAAGACGCGCAGACTTTGAAGAATAAGAATCCTAGGATCAGCTGCCATACATAAAGCTCCAAAAATGTCCATTTCCCTAAACTTAGGGAGACCGAAATCCTTAATTGTGCACCAAGTTAAGATCTTACCTTTGTTTGATAAACTATTAATTTTTCGAATGGTAGACTTTTCTTTCTCCTTTTCTTTTTAAATATTACTGATGTCTGTAAAATGTGTTAAGTCCAAAAATTATGTCCAGTCATAATGCCTTCCATCCTTCAAGAGTTATTAGTGCACGAAATTTTCCATTGAAAAAATCAGATTTCCCCATTTACTGCGTATGTAATTTTAATAAATGAGGTATCATCATACAGTTTAATGGAAATTTTCTGCTCCCTAATTGTGCTATTAACTGATGCGAATGAAAATTTAATATCCTATTTTCTCGTTATCTGTAATTTTGTAAATAAATAAATGAAATATATTTCAGCAAGGTTGCTAATAGCCCTCGTCAGTTCGTTTTATCAAATGACCAATACACTGTGAAATTGGCTAATACCTTTAAATTCTGATTCTTCCTTTTAAATGGAAATCCACGAGAAACAAATGCGCGATCTCTCGTGTTCAAGTTTCATTTATAATATTCTGGGACACTGGAGCTGTGTGTATGATAGCTAATGTCTACCCATGTAACATAGAAAAGAAACGAACAGCGTCTAAATTTGTAGATATTGAATCCTCTTTATACCACTGTTGTCCCAAAATGAAAGTCACCATTCTGCATATACGTTATTGTTTAGTGTCGTTCTACCCATGCGCCAAATTTTTTGCTGTTTACAATATGAAATTTTTCCCCGAACATGTAGTATGACGCTGTTATCTGTAACAAAAGTGCATGGGGGATGAATTAAAGTAAACCATATAACAGAAAACGTAGCACCAGAACCAATGTGATAAATGTAGACATGTGTGTTCTATTGAGTTTTTTTTAACAGTACAGTGTAGTGATGGAAATTGACACACAAACAGACTGACCAGATTTTGGGAGTGATGAAAACAAAACCTGTATCTCTGCCAGATGGTTTTCAATCGTGTGCCTCCACATCTGTGTCGAAGAGCGGCAGTCTGCCATTCCTCGTACTTCCAGGATTTTTCCTATTGGGGGCACTCTTATGGCTTACACACAACCGTGTGAGGCCGACTGAGGAAGACAGGGCTGTCAGTCGAGCCCTATTGACTTTTCAGGGCCAGAATGCGGAATATTGTACTTTGAATCCACTTACTCTCATAGTGTACCATTCACGTAAACATGACGTTATTACAAACATAACACAAAACTGACTTTGGCTGTCCTACACTTGCACACGTACCTGGGATAATGTAACATGATCACTTGCTGGAGATGACAGTAAACACATAAAAAAAGGAGAAAGCACACCTTTTATTAATTCAACAATCTTCAGTTGAAAGTTTGTGTGAGTAAATTGGAGGTAGATATACGACTAATGTGTGCAGAATGTCAGAACAGTAATTGCAAAAATATTTTCTTATTTTCAATACTGATAGGTGTAATAGAATGCTGTACTATATTTAAACGATATGTTTTTACAGTGCAGGAAGTCTTTGCTTAAAAAGTACATCTCCATTACTTTGCCTTTTGTTGTGGTTGAACTTGGAGTAGTGCTATTCAGACTGAAGAACTGTGCTTAGGGTTATGTCCTAGCGAGAGGTCACCTCCCAGACGGAAGTTTTCTCATTTGATTGTGATGGTTCACAAAAAGGGCAAGCTTCAATCCAGAGGCAACAGGTATACCAGAGACCTGACACAAACGAAGCCGACGATGTTACTGTTCTTGCTTATGTTGTAGTTATTCCAAGGAGGCTACTTCTGCGTCCAGAGTTGTGTTTGAGAAGACATGCAAGGTGGTCCTCCAGTGCCACGGCATGCGCGAAGTCAACAATTACTAATCAACTAAACAGAGCCTTGCCAGTTATCAGAGAGCCTTGTCACGAGTGCTCTGAGGAGCTTTTTGTCTGTGGCTGAGGCGATCACTGGTACGGTCTCTCAGTCTGGAGTTGGTCTACGAACGGTGCCTTGGGCAACAGGCCGTTTGTGTACTGGAGTTGTGGCTGTGACTGTGAGCGATCAGAGGAGCCCTGAGTCGCGCCCGCCAAGTGTTTGTCTACATTTTGTCGGTGGTGTATGTGTTGTGGCGTACCCAGCATTGGGTGTAGGCTGTCCACTTGTCATTACGTCGGAGTCATGTACCATAACGTGAAGGTTAGTTTCTGCAAAGTGTAAACAGCTAGCTTGCCACTTCCTCGGTGTTGTGTTGGGGGGTATAGCGTCCGAGCACATGCCATGTCTGCCGCGTACCTGTTGTCGATGCTTAAGTTCCAGCAACAGATTACAATGGTGCCCTTAAGTATTTTCTCGAATTCATTTTCCATATACATCTTGTATTCAATATGTTCATCGCTCCCAATATTGTTAAAAACATAACTTGTATATTTGCCCATTAACCAAGTCACTGCGTTATTTTTTGCCTGAGGGTAGTAACTTTCCTCTGGTCTGAAGAAAGTGTTAGTCGGTACATTGTTTGCTGAAGTTCTTGTTATTTGAGCAATTTTCTCTCTGGTCCACCTCCAGTTGATAATCCGATCTCGACATGTGTAACGATGAGGCACACTATGAACGAGGTTGCATTTTCTGCAGAGGTTAGTGTAACTTAAACCGATGGCAAAGAAGAAGAAAATGTGCATGCTGAACTGTCACCAGCTGAAGGTGACAGTGAAGGTGCTAAATTGTGCTACTGCTAAAGACTAATTTTTTGAATGCTGTAATTTATGGCTGCAATTATCTGTCACCTTATTTATGTCATTTCATTGTAGCCATTCTTGTTACTGTTTTTGGTGAATAAAAAAAAAAGCTTGAGCTACGAGAGGTCGAGTAAGTGTGTGAAATGTGGTATTGTAGACGTTTTGTTTTTATGGCCTCTCTGATGTCATGTTTGTCTAGTTCATTGAGTTGCCTGCAGTGCCTGAGCTGGTGTTCTTGCTAAACTGTGTATCTCAGTCTGTGGGGCTTTCGTAAGTGAGAGGGGTGCTTCTGAATGTGTAACTTCTCTGACATTTGCCCTGTTAGTTGAAGTTTATTTTTTAGCTACGCCTGTCGTTTGTCTACCTGTGTCTCTAACTATGCATTACGTGCTGCAAGGGATGGTTACGATTTACGGACATTGCGATGCAGTTGTGAAGGTTGTTTGTAAGATATCGGAATGCTTTCAAACAAGCAAAGTATTAAGACAGCGATGTTTTATGTCAACACCATTATTTAATATTTATTCAGAAGCTTATAAGCGTATTGTCATATCGCTGGGTTAGTTGTGGAGTATCTTTGCGGGCAGCCGCGTCTGTAGAGAGTCGAGCACGGGAGACGAAACTGTTATGTTGTGTAGTGTTAGTATTCAGGTTCAAGTGTTGTTACAAGTGCTACTACAAGAAAGTGATTAAATATGGAAGTAATTCAGAGGAAAGTGCGTCAAGATGTAATTAAAAATGAGCAGTGCCGCCGATAACGTGTTTGTGTATCCTCTCGTTGCGTGTCGCACAGTATCAATCATCCGCGCCGTGTTCGGTCTCCCAGAATGAACTGATGTGAATCAGTAGAAGTTAGTTACCATAAAAGAGTGTAGTCAAATGCCAGCGTCTTGTAGCGAGCGTGAGGACGTGCGTTCGAATATCACGTTTCCGCATTATCAACAATCAGCCGCGCCGCGACGGTTACGCGCACGCTCGTACAAGTGAGAACTGAGAACTGAAAAATAAGCTTTTCGAACAGTGTCATATCATTACTAATGACAAGGAGGACTATTATTACCAGATATCTGTATGTGTGACGAGCGTAAGAACTTTCGTTCGATCATTCGGTTTCCGCATCATCAATAATCACCCACGTCGTCTCGGTTACACGTACGCTCGTCCGAATGATCTTTTTGGACTGTTAATCATCAAAATTGTTTATTGGGATAAAAGTTTACGATTTAGAGCGTAAACAGTGCAACCTGTGATTTCCATATCGTCTCAGAATATAGATGTTCGTACCAGACATAAGACAGTGTTGTGTTTTAACGTTAAGTGGCTCCCCTAAATCCGCTTGCATATTTCGATAGATAATTTCAAGCAAGCCAACAGCAGTGGGGAGCAGAACAGTACGACCGCCGCGGGATTATCAGGTACGTGGTGTGGACAGGGCGCACGGTCAAGAAAAGCAACGGTCACGAAACGAGAAGTTAGTTTAAGGTGCCCCCACCCATTCGCACTCCCAGGCGTGTTACATAGCGACGTGTATTCAGGACTTGCACTTTTCGGATAAGAAGTGCCGTATAATTTATTAGGAGAGTGAACCATTTGGGTACAAACACTAATTGTTAGTTTATATTATTGAGTGATGTCACGCGAGCTCTGGGATGTGTATGTCAAAGAACTTGTGTCACTGTGTATATACTCATCCTACCCGTGACAGTGCAAAGAACTAGTGGGACCATGTAAACATACTCCACGGTGGTGCGCTTTTGACGACGATAGCGGCATCTATGTGCGAAAGGGAACAGTTATTTGGCAGCCATTATGGAAGGCGACGCTAGTGGCAGCTATGGGCGAAAGTGAAAACTTTTCGCAGCAGTCTCCGTGTACGACGTAAGCGGCGCCTAGGAGCGACGCAGCAAATACTACCACGCTTTGTGGAGAGGGTGCAGTGTTGACAGCCAGACGGCGTCAACCAACGCCGCAACTGAGTAGGCGCTACGCAACAGTCGCGACTAGTGAGCCAGAAGACAACGCAAAGTAAGTCGCGCATCACAACGTTACCTCACGCAACTGAAGCAACGAGAGTAATTAACTGGCAGTGCAGATTGCATTCTTTAATTGCGTAGTTACGAACAGTGACAATTTTAAATTCTTTTGTAACCAAAATTACGAGACATTGCTTACTTGCCGATCGTATAGTAAAATAAATGTCGCTGTCAGATCCTGCTTACTTAGTAGTCTAATTTTTTAGCAACAGTTAATGCAATTGCAGAACTATATTTATGTTTGCTTATATTTCATTTTTTTTTCTTTTACATGATCTTGTATGTTATGTGTGCTTCTGAGCACGAATTACAGCGTTGAATGCATACGGCGTTGTAGTTTGGTTGTGGTTATTGCCATCCATTCTGTATTGTTGTGATTTGTTTATTGCTCGATTGAGTGACTTGTCTGTGGTTCAATATGGCAACTAATGAGGTTCGCGCAAACTGCAGTAGACAGGTGAAAGCAGACTCTTTAGGCGAAAGTAATCAGGTGGAGACGAAAACAGAACCAAGGAGTAGTGGAGTGTCGGATTCCGGTATAGGTGATAGTAATATATTAATAGAGATGGGAAGTCCTAATGCAGTGTCGTCACCAATCATGGAAATGCCGATACGGGATGAGTGTAGATGTAGGTCTGACATGTCTATCGTTGACATGTTCAAAACCTTATTACATGATAATAAACAATTAAAAGATGACATTAATCGCCAGAGGGGAGGTATTATATGCCAAAAAGAAGATATTAAGCAATCAGTGGAGCACATAAACGAACGACTCAGTAAAAAGATCGACGAGACTAATGAGGCTCTAAGGAAACTGGCTGAGTCTTCAGGGGATAGATGGACTCACCGTTCGGTTTGAGTAGAACGTTGCAGGCAATACTAAACGTTTTGAAAAGGTAGAATCGGAAGTCAAAGAAGTGAAGGACGAACTTACTAAGAAGGGTGAGGCTTACGACGGGCATTTCGAACAACTAAGTGAGGAAGTGAAACACTGTTATCACAGGATAACGGCTGTTGCGCGAAACCTAAATGCTTATGCACGGCGAATAGAAGAGGTGTACAGTGAGGTAGGAAAGACTAAGGAGCAGGTTGGTCAGCAGGTGGAGAACCAGGTGAAATCACTATTACGTAATGGAAACATTGCGGGAGGTAGCTTAATTGGTATACAAAATTATGTCTTCCTTGGCATAGGGAATTTTAAGAACTTCGAACCAAATGGGAGGTGGCATCCTAAGGATTTCTTAGATTAATTTAAGGGCGTGTTTCCTGAATTATGGGACGAGCAAAGAAAGGTACGCTTCGTTGCAGCAAGATTGGAAGATGAAGCTGGTACCTGGGGTATGAGAATAGGACATAAGTGTACAACCTTTGCTGAATTTGAAAAGGAATTTTTGCAACTTTATTGGTCAAGATGGAAGCAAAATGAAGTACGTAACAGTCTATACCAGGGTAGAAGGTTTGAGAGAGGGCGTGACCAGAACTTAAAGAAGTTTTTCCATGATTGTTATGAGCGGAACTAGTTTTTAGATGAACCGATTGTAACGCCGGAAATGCATATCCTCCTATTTCCATCTATTGTACTATTATTTTTTTTCCTTGTTTTGTTACCTCAAGATATGACATTTCTGTCTCTTTATATATTGTAATTGTTTTACTGTTTGTATATATATATTTATGCACTTATGTCGATGTATAATTGGTTTTTTTCGTAAATATTATTTGTGTTTTTGCGCTGGGTCTTGCCTAGGGAAAACTGCTATCGAACGATTACATCGATAGGTCGTGTGAAGAATCAAAGTGTGTAGGATCTTTGGTAGTGTTAACTCTGCCGCGTGGGGCGCGGGCAGTCGGAGTCTGGCTGGAGTAGCGAGTGGAGCAGGTGTGTTGTGTGACGCTCCCGCGAGTTGCCGCGCTTTCGGGGTTTGGCAGCATGTAATTGCGCTCGACTCGCGATGATAGTTTCTGACACGGTGTCGCGGACGGGAAGCATTAGCTGGCGCACATCAAGAGCCCGTTTCGCCTGGTGACCGTGTCGAGAAGAAGGCGCGCCAACATCCAGCTTCTGCAACAGCGACGGCCGACAATGAGTGACTGTCGCCACCTCCTCGATCGACGGCTTCAAACCTTCAATCAACCAACAAGGAAGACTAAAAGCACGTAAAGTTTCAGAACTGTATGGCAGACCTCAGCTTTTCAAATTGTTCCATTTGCCTCGCAAAATTACAGCAACTTAGCATGAACCTTTGTTGCTCATTGTCCCAATTGCATTACCAAGCAAGGTCCCTTCCTTTTCCGGAATGAACCCGAGTATCGTTGAAATTCAGACGCCAGCATTAAAGTAACATCATTTCACTGCTTTAATCTCAAAGGTATTCATAGCTGGCTTCAATATTCAGATTACACAAGCACAAATTAAGAGTGCGAGTTTTGTTATCGTATTTTAGCTTACCTGTGACTGCAGCTCAGCTTGGTACGTACCAAATTTTACTATTGTTAATTGTTCAGGATCATTTAATTCAAGTTCAAAGTTAAATCTCTTATTTCTAAATTGCGTAGATTCAAGTAGTTTTTGAAATGATTGTTGAGGTAGTCCAAGACTAACCGTATTTTACTGAATTTCGATGTGCTTCAGAAAGAAAGCTCACTATTAACTTCAGTCACTAAATTAACTTTCGATTTTCCGGTTATTAATTCTTTTGCTAAATTAAGTCAGGGTGTAGCGAAATTTATTACTTCTGACAAACTTTCAGTTTTCACACTACACGTGTCAACCTTCAGTTGCCACGCTTCTAGTGTTAATTATATGTGTAATAACCTTTCTTTTTCAGTTACTATAGTAATTGTCCTTAGGACTGGCGACCGTGATTTCCCCCAAATCTCAAATATCTAATTACCGCTAGTTAATTGTTAACGTAACGGCCGCACATTTACTTTCTTTATTAACTTTACCCCTTTTCAAAATTAATTTCCACCAGTTTCATTTGCATTTTTCCTTTCATTTAGATGTAACCCTTTCCTCCCTCTTTACCGACAGGTTAACTTCGGTGACGATTGCTTTTCCAAAACTCCCATTAGGTACACGCGGTTTCATTTTTCACTGTCATTAAGGTCGGTAAGTGAGGGGGAGGTTACACGTGGCGACCGTGACAGTACAATCTTCAGATTTGAGGTTGTTCTGGACACGAATTTTGTATGTTGCAAATCTCGTAACAAAGTACTGGTTACGTACAGGCCGTTACGTCAGCGAAAATAAGTAGTGGGAATAATCCTAATTATATTTGAGATTTGTCATTTATATTGAAAATTATTAAAATGAGTGAAGGCAACAATTACCAAAATTTGGTAGACTTGGATACGGAACAATCGGTCGAACAGTGGGAAACGCGCACGGCGGTTCCCATTGTTCAGGGGCAGGCGGCTAGCATGAAAGACGCGACCGCCGAAACGCAACAAAGAGCAGAAATGGAATTCCAAACTTTAGAAAATGTTTCGGAATCGGAAGCGAAAATCAAATCTGTACCCCTTGATGATGAATACGGGGGAACATGTATAGAGGAACCAGCTACGGAAGTAAAACCGGTAGTCTCCGGGAATTTAACTGATTTATTGAATGTTTTGATTAATGAAATCAAGAGTCAATCGGCAGAAATTATAGCTCTGTCTGCCAAGCAAGAAGCTCAGTCTGAAAAGATTGAACGAAAGCTAGACAATCAGAACAAAGCTATTAATGTTGTTAACAACAATGTTGGAGTTGTTAATACAAAAGTTGATAAAATCAAAGAAGATATTGTTGTAATTAATACCGAAATCGGTAATCTTAAACAGGAAATGATAGGCGTTCAGGCGGAAATTGCGAGCATAAATACTCGTTTTGATTCCGAAATTAGCAGAATCGAGAAAAGTGTAGGAGAAGCAGTTGCTCCGATCATTGAGAATAAGGTGACGGAACAAATTCAATTAGTGAAAAAAGAGGATCAACAGAAGGTGGAAACTTTAAAGGCTTTAGTGTCCGAAGTAGGCACTAAAGTGAGGGAGCAGGCTAATACCTGCGAAGAGAAAAAGAGGGAAGTGGAAACGCTTGCGACAACCACTTGCCAAGTAATTACGAGAGTGTCGGAATTAGAAAAGAAACTTGATGAAAAACAGAGCTATGTGCCAATCTGTGCACATAGTTCTGAATTGTTGACGAAAGAGGAGCGGTTCGACCCCTTGAAAAAAGGCGGTATACACGCGACGGATTTCATTAAGAGTTGTGAAAGAGTTTTACCCAGATCATGGACTAATGAGAGAAAAATTAATGCGGTTATTGATGTGCTGGCTGGTGATGCCAAGCGTTGGGGCTTAAACCTCGACATTACGAACCTGACTTTTGACGAATTTAAAAATTTGTTTCTGGCTGAATACTGGTCAGAGCAAAAACAGCAAAGTGTCTGGCGCGAATTTGTCGTATCGAGGCCTTTCGATGCGAATTCGCGCGGTTCGATGAAGGAGTTTTGTGAGGGCTGGATCCGCAAGTTGGAATACTTGCGTGATCGCCGCACGGAATCCGAAATAGTCTGGGAACTCTACAAAAAGCTTCCAGATGATACAAAACGCTACGTAGGGAGCAATCACAGGACAATCAATGATTTCCTGGGAAGAGTTGAGGACGAGGACTATTGGCGTAATAATCGCGACAGTGGTAGAGGCCGTGGTAACAACAACGGGTACCACAGCAACCACACCAACGATAACCATGGGAATAATGCATACCGCAACCATGGCCGCAATAACAATAATGGTTCGGACCGTAATAACAATCGGTACAATGCAAATAATAACCGGAATGACGGAAACCAGTATCATACTAGCGTGATACGGGCTGCGCAGAATAGTAATAACGCCAGAGGGTGTGACCAGCCGCCTCAGCAGTATCCGGGGAGCGTATCTGCTGGGACGAGACAGGGAAACCATTAGCCGCGCCGGTGAGGGGCCGACCGGGCGTGGAGAAATTTTGGCGGCCCAATAACAGGAGAAAACCCAGGTGTCGTCGTTATGAAAATTCCGTATGGAATAATCAACGGCGGGAGAGTGTGCCAGTGTTAGGAGAAAGGAGTGCGCCCACAAGTAGTAAATCAGCTGTATACATGGCAGCAGAAAATACATTCACTGTCAGTGAGAACAATTTAAGTAGTGTTCCGGAAATCGATTATAAAGTGGCAGCTGTAATACCCATAGCGGAACTGGAGATTGAGTTTAAGAATGATTCGCAATTGTTGAGAGAAGATCAGATGTCGGATAACACGTCCGTCATTGAGCGAGGGGATGCAGAGAGGGATGAGGTCTGGTTACGGCAGTTCGGTCGCTTATACGACGAACTAAGAGATTATAGGGGCCTGTACGGGAGAAGTGTTTATAGGGAGCGCGGGCAGGATTTGCCGCGTCTCGTCCCACAGGAGGATAGTAGTTGTGAAGTGATAGAAAGTTCTGGCCCTAACCGGCAGACTTTACTAGAAATAGTTGATGTTAATGGGGAGCACGAGCAAGATGCGTCGTGTTTCGTCCCGCAGGAATTGAATGTTGAAGTAGTAACGGAAAGTTCTGGCCCTAACCGGCAGACTTTACCGAAAGTTGTAGTGGTAGAAGTAGCCGACCCATCCGACGCAAACCTCCAGTTTAAATATTGCGAGAGTATTAAGGAGAAAGATTACGAAAATTTTAGTGATAGCCGGACACGATTGGTAGAAAAGCACGTAGATTACAGCGTGTACGAGGTTAGAGCTGACGTTATACGGTCAGACGGTAGCAGTGTGGGTTGCGCAGATCCAGAGGAAGTAATTGCAGATACTACTGGGCACATTTCTCCAGGTAGATTGGCGGATGAGATTAATCTGACCAAAGTGGAATCAACGAAGGTGACGATTAGTGAATTAATAGCAAAGCAACACTCACTAGTTGACGAGTTACAGGAAAAGGTTTCGGTATTGGAGGCGAAGCTACAGACTAAGCCTCAGGACAAACGTGTTAAAATTAAAACTGTATGTAAACAGAGGCTGAAAAAGCCGCCAGATAAATCGGATTTAGGATCAAAGCCGGATGGTTTTTTCTGGAATGACCTGGATATAGACGAGGATTTACTGTGGGAAAATAAAGAAACAGTCGAGGACAAGTGTAGACAGATAGTAGTGTCTGTTAATATGCACGACCTACAACTAAACGTGTTGATTGACACCGGTGCAGAATTGAGTGCTGTATCTGGGAAAATATTTGAGTTACTGAAAGACAGACCTGGCATCGTAGTTATGCCAGTAACAGGAGTGAAAATTATCGGTGCTACTGGGAAGGCCAGTAAACCGGTCACAAAACAGATTTTTGTCAACTTCGAGATATGTGGGGCACGATTTGAACAAGAGTTTGTCGTCGTGCCAGACTTAACTACGGAAGTAATTATCGGGTTAGATTGGCTATTAAAGTACCGTGCAGTGATTAACTGCGAAAGCAAAACTTTGACATGTATGTCACTAGATAAAACAATGGTAGTTGGTTTTGACGAGGCAGGAGACGGTGTGCATAGGCAATACCAGCCTATACACATTGTTAACTGGCCGGATGACATTGACGTAGGAATGAGTTTGAACTGCCATAACATGAGGAATTTCGGCATTGACAAAAGTGTGGAAAGTGAATTGGAAGAGATAATCAAATTCCCTCCACGGATTAACATTAGTATTGGTGTGAAAAAAGATCGTTTGCGAGAAGTAATGAAGCTAAAAGCCGATGCTCGCATACGTCGTCATGACGCTAAAGCGCGTTTTGCTAAGTTTGCAATCGGAGACTTAGTACTTGTAAAAGCTCATGAGAAATCGAGCGAGTTAGAAGATTTAAGGATGTGCCATGTTGCGATGCTTTTGCCTGACCTAGAGATCATTAAAGAACTTGTAATTAACAAGTAATTAATTTTGATTAGACGTTTAACCAACTGAAAAATCC
The DNA here is from genome assembly GCF_023864345.2 of Schistocerca serialis cubense. Classification (NCBI taxonomy): domain Eukaryota; kingdom Metazoa; phylum Arthropoda; class Insecta; order Orthoptera; family Acrididae; genus Schistocerca; species Schistocerca serialis. Next base: position 100,969,752 of record NC_064642.1, on the reverse strand, counting down.
AAGCTGCTAGTTTAAGTTTTCAGCTGAGTCACAGTAGATTAAGGAATGTAAATATGCTTTTGTAACTAGCTGTCAGATTTCATGAATGTGTGTTTTATTAGTCATTGCCGATGTACTTAGACGCTGTTTTAAGGTTCAGGCTAGTACATGCCTGTGATGATGGACAGTGTTGAGTTATCCACTGTGATAGTGTTTATGGACTCCTTGAGATTACTCGGGAGTGAGTTTTACCGAAAGAATTAAGTGAAACGGACGTTCTGGAAATGCCGTTACAAGGGCGAGAGAGATCAAGCGTGCCGCACAAGCGGGCGCAACAATACTGGCGAGGCGGTGCCGCTGTCGGCTCTTGTGCCGCTGTCGGCATTCTTTGTACTTGCGAGTACGAAAGGCGGAATAGTTTTTCTTCCCGGACAGCTGATGTGAAAGAATTCTGCTGTCAATATTTATGTTTTTTTCGATCTACTGAATATTATTTTCTTGTTTAGCGTTAAGTGGAATCTCATGACGAGATAATAATTATGAAAAGGTTATATAAAATGTGTATTCTATGTAATTAATAATTAATTTGCGTATTTTGATCCACCTGTTTTTATGACCATGCAATCCAATTAATTTTGCAAATAGTATTCCATTTCTAATAGTGTTACGAATTTTAATGATTTTGGAATAGCTAAACCATTTTCTATATTTTCTATGAATTTTAATATGTTGTCAACCTGTTTTATTTTGTGCAAGGTGATAGAGTGGAATAAGATTAGGAGTGTCTCCACTCAATTATTATGGTCTAAAAATTGATTTATGGTTAATTAGACGAATGCTAACTTTTGTTGATGTTTTGAGCATATGCATTTCCGCTGTTTCTTTTTTGGGACATTTTCTGAGTCTGTTTACGTTACACGAACATCCTCAGACAATGTGGGGCACGTGTAACGCCGGAAATGCATATCCTCCTATTTCCATCTATTGTACTATTATTTTTTTTCCTTGTTTTGTTACCTCAAGATATGACATTTCTGTCTCTTTATATATTGTAATTGTTTTACTGTTTGTATATATATATTTATGCACTTATGTCGATGTATAATTGGTTTTTTTCGTAAATATTATTTGTGTTTTTGCGCTGGGTCTTGCCTAGGGAAAACTGCTATCGAACGATTACATCGATAGGTCGTGTGAAGAATCAAAGTGTGTAGGATCTTTGGTAGTGTTAACTCTGCCGCGTGGGGCGCGGGCAGTCGGAGTCTGGCTGGAGTAGCGAGTGGAGCAGGTGTGTTGTGTGACGCTCCCGCGAGTTGCCGCGCTTTCGGGGTTTGGCAGCATGTAATTGCGCTCGACTCGCGATGATAGTTTCTGACACGGTGTCGCGGACGGGAAGCATTAGCTGGCGCACATCAAGAGCCCGTTTCGCCTGGTGACCGTGTCGAGAAGAAGGCGCGCCAACATCCAGCTTCTGCAACAGCGACGGCCGACAATGAGTGACTGTCGCCACCTCCTCGATCGACGGCTTCAAACCTTCAATCAACCAACAAGGAAGACTAAAAGCACGTAAAGTTTCAGAACTGTATGGCAGACCTCAGCTTTTCAAATTGTTCCATTTGCCTCGCAAAATTACAGCAACTTAGCATGAACCTTTGTTGCTCATTGTCCCAATTGCATTACCAAGCAAGGTCCCTTCCTTTTCCGGAATGAACCCGAGTATCGTTGAAATTCAGACGCCAGCATTAAAGTAACATCATTTCACTGCTTTAATCTCAAAGGTATTCATAGCTGGCTTCAATATTCAGATTACACAAGCACAAATTAAGAGTGCGAGTTTTGTTATCGTATTTTAGCTTACCTGTGACTGCAGCTCAGCTTGGTACGTACCAAATTTTACTATTGTTAATTGTTCAGGATCATTTAATTCAAGTTCAAAGTTAAATCTCTTATTTCTAAATTGCGTAGATTCAAGTAGTTTTTGAAATGATTGTTGAGGTAGTCCAAGACTAACCGTATTTTACTGAATTTCGATGTGCTTCAGAAAGAAAGCTCACTATTAACTTCAGTCACTAAATTAACTTTCGATTTTCCGGTTATTAATTCTTTTGCTAAATTAAGTCAGGGTGTAGCGAAATTTATTACTTCTGACAAACTTTCAGTTTTCACACTACACGTGTCAACCTTCAGTTGCCACGCTTCTAGTGTTAATTATATGTGTAATAACCTTTCTTTTTTAGTTACTATAGTAATTGTCCTTAGGACTGGCGACCGTGATTTCCCCCAAATCTCAAATATCTAATTACCGCTAGTTAATTGTTAACGTAACGGCCGCACATTTACTTTCTTTATTAACTTTACCCCTTTTCAAAATTAATTTCCACCAGTTTCATTTGCATTTTTCCTTTCATTTAGATGTAACCCTTTCCTCCCTCTTTACCGACAGGTTAACTTCGGTGACGATTGCTTTTCCAAAACTCCCATTAGGTACACGCGGTTTCATTTTTCACTGTCATTAAGGTCGGTAAGTGAGGGGGAGGTTACACGATGACAGCAGAAGCAATAGTGTCTCTGATCATAAGTAAATTACCGCAAGGAGTTCAGGATAAGTTGTTAGCAATCCCTAGAGATGATGTAGAGGCAATGAAGTCGGCCTTAGGACAATTAGACACGTTATATGATTCACGAGGAACAGGAGGAGGAGAAGATGGTAGTAGAGTATCAGGGAACAACGAATCCAATACAGATATCCATTTAAACCATTACAATAGACACGATGGACGATATTGAAATAATAATGGTAGGAGACATGCAGGTTGTTTCCGTGGTCATCGTGTTCACAGAGGCGACGGTGACGGCTAAGGATAACGGAACGCAAGGCACGATGTATCGGATGACCTGGTGCGAAACTGGAAACATAGCAAGTGGAAAGCGTATATCACATATTTTGAGGGTGTAATCAACTGCATACCTCATGCCACAAGGGCAAACACAAGGTGGAAAACATTAAGCTATACTTTAGTGAGCAAGATTGATGACTGAGTGATATATTGTGAAGTGTCTGAATCTGTATATATGTCAGCTGCTGTTGTCCTTAAGTACAGACATTAATTTCTGATTCTTATGAGGTTTCATGACGACACTCTAATCGAGTGAGATTTAACTAGGATGTGTTACAGCCATTTGAAATTTTTTTCTTTCTTTTCACTTTCTGTCTGTCTAACCTAGATTATACGTATTGCATTTCTTCTTGCCCACACAGTGATATGGTTTGGGTGATTACTAGTGTCTAGTGTATATAGGTTGTGCTATCCAAAAGTTTTTCATTTAAAAATTTCTTACTACTCCTGCTTAATGATTGCTATTATTTGTTGTACCATTCACTTAGTAACTAAATTTAACTTAGTGGACATCCATATATTTTTTTCTTCTTGGTGGCCTATGTTTTATTATGTCATATAGAACATCGTAATGTCTACTGTAATGGTAACAGACTAAGACTAAGTTGAATAGGCATTGCTAGGGCAAAAATGAGAGAGCCATTAGCCTGTCTCATGTACGCCAATGGACGGATTACCACGTGGAGAGTGTGGCGAGCTGACGACTATACCGCACATCTGCCAGTGGGCGCAGCGTCGACGCTACAGTCACTCCCCACGCCTTTCATTGCAAAGAACGCTCCCTAGTGACGCAGTGTTGTGAGTAATGAAAATAAATTTTTTTTGCTAGATTTTGACGGCTTAGTGCTGATAGAGGTTCTTTAGTTTTTTTTGCCTAATAGTGCCACCAGTGATATTGGCTACTTGGAGTAGCAGTGAACACGTGTGTTTTCCTACTTTTTTTAATCTCCTTCTTTCAAGCATCTGTGTATCATGTCTAACCTTTTGTATTTGTAAACTTTTCTATTTCAGGGACTTAGTATTCTTGTGTCTTATTATACCAACTCTTTGTTTATCCACTGTATTGTAACTGTGTTTTGCTATCAAGGTTGCACTGTAGGTGGGGTTCTTTTAACCCAGAATGAACTGATGTGAATCAGTAGAAATGAGTTACCATAAAATAGTGTAGTCATATGCCAGCGTCTTGTAGCGAGCGTGAGGACGTGCGTTCGATTATCACGTTTCCGCATTATCAACAATCAGCCGCGCCGCGACGGTTATGCGCACGCTCGTACAAGTGAGAACTGAGAACTGAAAAATTAGCTTTTCGAACAGTGTCATATCATTACTAATGACGAGGAGGACTATTATTACCAGATATCTGTATGTGTGACGAGCGTAAGAACTTTCGTTCGATCATTCGGCTTCCGCATCATCAACAATCACCCGCGTCGTCTTGGTTACCCGTACGCTCGTCCGAATGATCTTTTTGAACTGTTAATCATCAAAATTGTTAATTGGGATAAACGTTTACGATTTAGAGCGTAAACAGTGCAACCTGTGATTTCCATATCGTCTCAGAATATAGATGTTCATACCAGACATAGGACAGTGTTGTGTTTGAACGTTGAGTGGCTCCCCTAAACCCGCTTGTATATTTCGATAGATAATTTCAGGCAAGCCAACAGTAGTGGGGAGCAGAACAGTACGACCGCCGCGGAATTGTCAGGTGCGTGGTGTGGACAGGGCGCACGGTCAAGAAAAGCAACGGTCACGAAACGAGAAGTCAGTTTAAAGTACCGCAACCATTTGTATTTCCGGGCGTGTTACAAGCTGATTACTGGAATAGACCGTGCAAGAGTTTAGATGTCACAGTATAGCATCACAGTTTTCATTCAATACCGACGACGAAGTACTGATAGCTCTGGATAAGCATCGTCCCATGTATCAAATGAGAAAGTTAGTGGATACTTATAGACAGTGGGAAGTAACAGTATGGTGGAAGTGGGCGAGTTGAAGATTTGGATTCTGAGTTTGGCCGGGTAAGAAATGTGGAAGTGATCAGATATCTGGCTTCACTAATCGATAAGACTATAGACAGTGTGACGTGGATGTATCCCACACGATAAGCTGATCGAGAGTGGCTATTGGATCACTGAAAGGTATCTTTTGTCTTTTCGAGTTGTCACATATCCAGACAATCAAGAAGGTGGTTCTATAAACTGTGGTAGAAAGCATTCTGACATATGGTTGACTGTGGTGGACATTGTACGCGAGACAAAGGGGGAAAATTGAGGCTGTCGAAATGAATGGGTTATAGCGGAGCTTGAATGCGACCCATTTATGTCATTTGAGGAATGAACATGTAAGAATGGAGTTTTAATCAGTCACAGATAGGATTAATGCTCGAGTCTGAGATGGTCTTTATACCTCGGACGGATGGAAGAACAACGATGGCCACAGTATTTGCTCAACTCGTCTCCGCCGGGGAAAACGAGACCAGGACAGTGTGGACAGAAACATAGACAAGGCCATGGAAAGGCTGGATCTGTTGGTAGGACTTTATAAGATTTGAGAACAGGCAATCACTGATAAGTGGAATAGTCTGCTAAGTAGTAAAGCTTCCTGTCATTCGAATACCGTTAAAAATTTGTTGCGGTGATGCTGATGTTGTCTCTGGCACAAATCTACATCTACATCTACATCTACATTTATACTCCGCAAGCCACCCAACGGTGTGTGGCGGAGGGCACCTTACGTGCCACTGTCATTACCTCCCTTTCCTGTTCCAGTCGCGTATGGTTCGCGGGAAGAACGACTGTCTGAAAGCCTCCGTGCGCGCTCTAATCTCTCTAATTTTACATTCGTGATCTCCTCGGGAGGTATAAGTAGGAGGAAGCAATATATTCGATACCTCATCCAGAAACGCACCCTCTCGAAACCTGGCGAGCAAGCTACACCTCGATGCAGAGCGCCTCTCTTGCAGAGTCTGCCACTTGAGTTTATTAAACATCTCCGTAACGCTATCACGGTTACCCAATAACCCTGTGACGAAACGCGCCGCTCTTCTTTGGATCTTCTCTATCTCCTCCGTCAAACCGATCTGGTACGGATCCCACACTGATGAGCAATACTCAAGTATAGACCGAACGAGTGTTTTGTAAGCCACCTCCTTTGTTGATGGACTACATTTTCTAAGCACTCTCCCAATGAATCTCAACCTGGTACCCGCCTTACCAACAACTAATTTTATATGATCATTCCACTTCAAATCGTTCCGAACGCGTACTCCCAGATATTTTACAGAAGTAACTGCTACCAGTGGTTGTTCCGCTATCATATAATCATACAATAAAGGATCCTTCTTTCTATGTATTCGCAATACATTACATTTGTCTATGTTAAGGGTCAGTTGCCACTCCCTGCACCAAGTGCCTATCCGCTGCAGATCTTCCTGCATTTCGCTACCATTTTCTAATGCTGCAACTTCTCTGTATACTACAGCATCATCCGCGAAAAGCCGCATGGAACTTCGGACACTATCTACTAGGTCATTTATATATATTGTGAAAAGCAATGGTCCCATAACACTCCCTTGTGGCACGCCAGAGGTTACTTTAACGTCTGTAGACGTCTCTCCATTGATAACAACATGCTGTGTTCTGTTTGCTAGAAACTCTTCAATCCAGCCACACAGCTGGTCTGATATTCCGTAGGCTCTTACTTTGTTTATCAGGCGACAGTGCGGAACTGTATCGAACGCCTTCCGGAAGTCAAGAAAAATAGCATCTACCTGGGAGCCTGTATCTAATATTTTCTGGGTCTCATGAACAAATAAAGCGAGATGGGTCTCACACGATCGCTGTTTCCGGAATCCATGTTGATTCCTACATAGTACATTCTGGGTTTCCAAAAACGACATGATACTCGAGCAAAAAACATGTTCTAAAATTCTACAACAGATCGACGTCAGAGATATAGTTCTATAGTTTTGCGCATCTGCTCGACGACCCTTCTTGAAGACTGGGACTATCTGTGCTCTTTTCCAATCATTTGGAACCCTCCGTTCCTCTAGAGACTTGCGGTGTACGGCTGTTAGAAGGGGGGCAAGTTCTTTCGCGTACTCTGTATAGAATCGAATTGGTATCCCGTCAGGTCCAGTGGACTTTCCTCTATTGAGTGATTCCAGTTGCTTTTCTATTCCTTGGACACTTATTTCGATGTCAGCCATTTTTTCGTTTGTGCGAGGATTTAGAGAAGGAACTACAGTGCGGTCTTCCTCTGTGAAACAGCTTTGGAAAAAGGTGTTTAGTATTTCAGCTTTACGCGTGTCATCCTCTGTTTCAATGCCATCATCATCCCGTAGTGTCTGGATATGCTGTTTCGAGCCACTTACTGATTTAACGTAAGACCACAACTTCCTAGGATTTTCTGTCAAGTCGGTACATAGAATTTTACTTTCGAATTCACTGAACGCTTCACGCATAGCCCTCCTTACGCTAACTTTGACATCGCTTAGCTTCTGTTTGTCTGAGAGGTTTTGGCTGCGTTTAAACTTGGAGTGGAGCTCTCTTTGCTTTCGCAGTAGTTTCCTAACTTTGTTGTTGTACCACGGTGGGTTTTTCCCGTCCCTCACAGTTTTGCTCGGCACGTACCTGTCTAAAACGCATTTTACGATTGCCTTGAACTTCTTCCATAAACACTCAACATTGTCAGTGTCGGAACAGAAATTTTCGTTTTGATCTGTTAGGTAGTCTGAAATCTGCCTTCTATTACTCTTGCTAAACAGATAAACCTTCCTCCCTTTTTTTATATTCCTATTAACTTCCATATTCAGGGATGCTGCAACGGCCTTATGATCACTGATTCCCTGTTCTGTACATACAGAGTCGAAAAGTTCGGGTCTGTTTGTTATCAGTAGGTCCAAGATGTTATCTCCACGAGTCGGTTCTCTGTTTAATTGCTCGAGGTAATTTTCGGATAGTGCACTCAGTATAATGTCACTCGATGCTCTGTCCGTACCACCCGTCCTAAACATCTGAGTGTCCCAGTCTACATCTGGTAAATTGAAATCTCCACCTAAGACTATAACATGCTGAGAAAATTTATGTGAAATGTATTCCAAATTTTCTCTCAGTTGTTCTGCCACTAATGCTGCTGAGTCAGGAGGTCGGTAAAAGGAGCCAATTATTAACCTAGTTCGGTTGTTGAGTGTAACCTCCACCCATAACAATTCACAGGAACTATCCACTTCTACTTCACTACAGGATAAACTACTACTAACAGCGACGAACACTCCACCACCAGTTGCATGCAATCTATCCTTTCTAAACACCGTCTGTACCTTTGTAAAAATTTCGGCAGAATTTATCTCTGGATTAAGCCAGCTTTCTGTACCTATAACGATTTCAGCTTCGGTGCTTTCTATCAGCGCTTGAAGTTCTGGTACTTTACCAACGCAGCTTCGACAGTTGACAATTACAATACCGATTGCTGCTTGGTCCCCGCTTGTTCTGACTTTGCCCCGCGCCCGTTGAGGCTGTTGCCCTTTCTGTGCTGGCCCAAGGCCATCTAACCTAAAAAACCGCCCAGCCCACGCCACACAACCCCTGCCACCCGTGTAGCCGCTTGTTGCGTGTAGTGGACTCCTGACCTATCCAGCGGAACCCAAAACCCCACCACCCTATGGCGCAAGTCGAGGAATCTGCAGCCCACACGGTCGCAGAACCGTCTCAGCCTCTGATTCAGACCCTCCACTCGGCTCTGTACCAAAGGTCCGCAGTCAGTCCTGTCGACGATGCTGCAGATGGTGAGCTCTGCTTTCATCCCGCTAGCGAGACTGGGAGTCTTCACCAAATCAGATAGCCGCCGGAAGCCAGAGAGGATTTCCTCCGATCCATAGCGACACACATCATTGGTGCCGACATGAGCGACCACCTGCAGATGGGTGCACCCTGTACCCTTCATGGCATCCGGAAGGACCCTTTCCACATCTGGAATGACTCGCCCCGGTATGCACACGGAGTGCACATTGGTTTTCTTCCCCTCTCTTGCTGCCATTTCCCTAAGGGGCCCCATTACGCGCCTGACGTTGGAGCTCCCAACTACCAGTAAGCCCACCCTCTGCGACTGCCCGGATCTTGCAGACTGAGGGACAACCTCTGGAACAGGACAAGCAGCCATGTCTGGCCGAAGATCAGTATCAGCCTGAGACAGAGCCTGAAACCGGTTCGTCAGACAAACTGGAGAGGCCTTCCGTTCAGCCCTCCGGAATGTCTTTCGCCCCCTGCCACACCTTGAGACGACCTCCCACTCTACCACAGGTGAGGGATCAGCCTCAATGCGGGCAGTATCCCGGGCTACCACAGTCGTAGTCCGATCAGGGGATGCGTGGGACGAGCTGGCCGTCCCCGACAAACCCCCATCCGGACCGCCACAGTGATGCCCAATGGCAACAGCCTCAAGCTGTGTGACCGAAGCCAGCACTGCCTGAAGCTGGGAGCGAAGGGATGCCAACTCAGCCTGCATCCGAACACAGCAGTTGCAGTCCCTATCCATGCTAAAAACTGTTTTGCAAAGAACGTCTGAACTAATCTACAGAGAGCGCAAACAAATCGACAAAATTTAAACGGTTATTAAAATACAAGATTGCCTAGTAAATGCAGTAATGCTGCTACTTGCGCACTGCTGACACTGCTCGGCGGCGGAAGGAGACTACGCGAATTTACACTATTCAGGTACCAAAACGCGATGCTACACTCTCAAATACTATAATACGCCCGAAATTTATGAATTAAACAATGCAAGTACCAAAAACACGCAGAGAAATTAAAAATTAAACTATGTAACAAATGAGTGAGCTAGGAGTATACGACTTGCTGCTGCAGCTGCTTATCCAACGGCGGCAAGGAGCACACTGACTGTGACCAACCGACACTGGCCGTTCAAAACAAAAACAAAAGACAAACGACTACGCGAATTTACGCTATTCAGGTACTAAAACGCGTTGCTACAACTCTCGAATACTATAATACGCCCGAAATTTGTGAATTAAACAATGCAAGTACCAAAAACACGCAAAGAAATTAAGAATTGAACTATGTAACAAATGAGTGAGCTAGGAGTACACGACTTGCTGCTGCAGCTGCTTATCCAACGGCGGCAGGGAAGCTGTTAATCTTCGGTTGCTGCGGGTCGATTATGTAAGGTTTCGCGCGTTAGTTGGGCGAAGACTATGCAAAGACTTCGATGTGTGTTAGGCTAATTCATGACATGACGTTCTTTTTTGCAGAGCTTTCTGTTGTATAATTATTTTAAAGAATTTCTTAGCTACTTGTAAATGTGTCAACACTTGATTCTGTAAAATTTATGGCGACAGTTGCTCTAAGATTAACGTAACTCTTGTACATCGTTGTATGTTTCCTTTTTCTGTAAAGTTTATTCGTGAAGATATATTTTAAAGAATATGATGACTGCTTGTAAATGCCTTTCACAATTCACTAGCAGAAAGTATTATTGGATGCGAAGTTGCAGTAATTATAAATTTAAATATTTGTCATAACAGTCTTTGTTTTACACTGATCATTTGTATTCAGATATATCATCACATCTGGTGAATTATTGTGCCTTAACAGAATGCATGTCTGAGTTTTGTTATGATGTCTACATAATGTACATGAAACATTGCAGCCATACATGGTTCGCCTGCAGTTGAAAGGCCAAATATTCATTTTCTTATGGTTAAATGTTGCTGAGAATTTTTCTACTTGATGCTGTGTTGTTGACATTTCTTGACTTATGGCTAAATGTGGTAAATTGTAGTTTTGAGTTCATCTGTAGTAATCAGCCAGGGTGAAGTCGGTGTTACCGTTATGTTTGATGTTTAGATTCGTTGTTTTATTAAGAGATAATGAATTGAAATGTGTCCATTAAAATGATCAGCACCGTCCATTTCCCCACTCTCACTATCCCCGCCATTTCAAAAACATTGTTTATTATTTGAGCCTCCCATTCTACATCTACATCTACATCTATACTCCGCGAGCCACCTTACGGTGTGTGGCGGAGGGTACTTATTGTACCACTATCTGATCCCCCCTTCCCTGTTCCATTCACGAATTGTGCGTGGGAAGAACGACTGCTTGTAAGTCTCCGTATTTGCTCTAATTTCTCGGATCTTTTCGTTGTGATCATTACGCGAGATATATGTGGGCGGTAGTAATATGTTGCCCATCTCTTCCCGGAATGTGCTCTCTCGTAATTTCGATAATAAACCTCTCCATATTGCGTAACGCCTTTCTTGAAGTGTCCGCCACTGGAGCTTGTTCAGCATCTCCGTAACGCTCTCGCGCTGACTAAATGTCCCCATGACGAATCGCGCTGCTTTTCGCTGGATCATGTCTATCTCTTCTATTAATCCAACCTGGTAAGGGTCCCATACTGATGAGCAATACTCAAGAATCGGACGAACAAGCGTTTTGTAAGCTACTTCTTTCGTCGATGAGTCACATTTTCTTAGAATTCTTCCTATGAATCTCAACCTGGCGCGTGCTTTTCCCACTATTTGTTTTATGTGATCATTCCACTTCAGATCGCTCTGGATAGTAACTCCTAAGTATTTTACGGTCGTTACCGCTTCCAATGATTTGCCACCTATGGCATAATCGTACTGGAATGGATTTCTGCCCCTATGTATGCGCATTATATTACATTTATCTACGTTTAGGGAAAGCTGCCAGCTGTCGCACCATGCATTAATCCTCTGCAGGTCCTCCTGGAGTACGTACGAGTCTTCTGATGTTGCTACTTTCTTGTAGACAACCGTGTCATCTGCAAATAGCCTCACAGAGCTACCGAGGTAATTGACCTCCTGGTCTGGAACACCGTAGTGTATTCAGAGTAGGGGTTTACCTTTTCTGACAGGCCACCGTCTGCGGCTCCTTCGCCGCACTGATGAGAGGCGAACACCTCGAAACGGACTACCCCTTCGACTTCCTGAGCCGAAGGCTCAAACATGAACACTCGCGCTCCCATGTCGCCGTCGCGCTCAAAGCTGCTGACTGTCGCTGACTGGATGAAGCTGCGTACAGTGTCATGAGTATGGCAGGCTGCGCTAATAGCTGCTAGCTCTGCTCTAGGCCCTTTCCGTGCCTGAGTGGTTTCGCCCTCCCTTTTGGGCTCGTCAGGCGCAGGTAAAACTGCGCGACCACAACATCTTCTGTGGTAATTGACCTCCTGGTCTGGAACACCGTAGTGTATTCAGAGTAGGGGTTTACCTTTCCTGACAGGCCACCGTCTGCGGCTCCTTCGCCGCACTGATGAGAGGCGAACACCTCGAAACGGACTACCCCTTCGACTTCCTGAGCCGAAGGCTCAAACATGAACACTCGCGCTCCCATGTCGCCGTCGCGCTCAAAGCTGCTGACTGTCGCTGACTGGATGAAGCTGCGTACAGTGTCATGAGTATGGCAGGCTGCGCTAATAGCTGCTAGCTCTGCTCTAGGCCCATTCCGTGCCTGAGTGGTTTCGCCCTCCCTTTTGGGCTCGTCAGGCGCAGGTAAAACTGCGCGACCACAACATCTTCTGTGGTAATTGACCTCCTGGTCTGGAACACCGTAGTGTATTCAGAGTAGGGGTTTACCTTTTCTGACAGGCCACCGTCTGCGGCTCCTTCGCCGCACTGATGAGAGGCGAACACCTCGAAACGGACTACCCCTTCGACTTCCTGAGCCGAAGGCTCAAACATGAACACTCGCGCTCCCATGTCGCCGTCGCGCTCAAAGCTGCTGACTGTCGCTGACTGGATGAAGCGATGGCAGCGATCAGGTGACGATCATAGTTAGTGGGTGACGAGTGACCTATGCTGATCCAGTGGCGTTTGTTGAAAGACAGCGCCAATGGTAACGCAAGTTTGATTTCAGGCCCAAGGCACAGTGAGGATAGGCGGCTGTGTTGGTGTGAACCTCCAGTTGTCCATGGCGGCTGGCAGAAATCGCGCAGGCCCCACTTTGAACGCAGGATTTCTGGAGACTAGCTGAGGCGATGACACCCGCTGAGCTGCCTCTCCTCCATGGATCCGATTCGAAGCGTGGGACTATCAGGGTCAGGCGACGGCTCATAGATAAGCGGCTCTGCCTATTCGTTGATGCTACTCGATGTGACAGGTGTGTATTGGCTGTGCGTTCGACAGATGACTCGCGTGGGGTCTGTGTCAATCGAATGCACAGAGCTGGAGAAGTGCTGTCGCAGCTGAACTGGAACATCTACATTCGCTCAGACCAGACGTATTATGACAGGAGTTACCCTCCCGTCACGGTGTTGGCGTGCAAACGCACCACTGTGCTATAGCACGTAGCTACGCAGTCCACGCCTTACGGGGGTTTGCAGCCATGCAGTGTGTTGCGCTGGAAATATCGCAACGCCTGGCTGCAGAATTACGTACGTGCCCTTCCCTGCATATCCCCTAGTACGTTTTGAAGGTGTGCCTGAAGCGCGTGATGCAGTTAATTCACACGTCAGCAGATGACGGGTTCAGTAGAAGACTGGCCTTCCGAAAACCAGAGTACATCGTATTTTAACATGTCACTAGTTCCATCCTCGTCACGTATGCCTACACTAGTAATAGCTCCGGAATGCTTTTGTGAATCATATACACTTTTGTCCTTGGCAACAGAAACAAATCCTAACCAATCAGAAATTTTACTCCAGTGAGTATTTCCGTGCACATCTACATCCATACTCCGCAAGCCACCTGACGGTGTGTGGCGGTGGGTACCTTGAGTGCCTCTATTGGTTCTCCCTTCTACTCTAGTCTCGTATTGTTCGTGGAAAGAAGGATTGTCGGAATGCCTCTATGTGGGCTCTAATTTTTCTGATTTTATCCTCATGGTCTCTTCGCGAGATATACGTAGGAGGAAGAAATATACTGCTTGACTCCTCGGTGAAGGTATGTTCTCGAAACTTCAACAAAAGCCCGTAAGGAGTTACTGAGCGTCTCTCCTGCAGAGTCTTCCACTGGAGTTTATCTATCATCTCCATAACGTTTTCGCGATTACTAAATGATCCTGTAACGAAGCGCGCTGCTCTCCGTTGGATCTTCTCTATCTCCTCCATCCACCCTATCTTGTACGGATCCCACACTGCTGAGCAGTATTCAAGCAGTGAGCGAACAAGCGTACCGTAACCTACTTCCTTTGTTTTCGGATTGCATTTACTTAGGATTCTTCCACTGAATCTCAGTCTGGCATCTGCCTTACCGACGATCAACTTTGTATGGTCATTCCATTTTAAATAACTCCTAATGCGTACTCCCAGATAATGTATGGAATTAACTGCTTCCAGTTGCTGACCTGCTATATTGTAGCTAAATGATAGGGATATTTCTTTCTATGTATTCGCTGCACATTACACTTGTCTACATTGATATTAAATTGCCATTCCCTGCACCATGCGTCAATTCGATGCAGATCCTCCGGCATTTCAGTACAATTTTCCATTGTTAACAACCTCTCGAAATACCACAGCATCATCCGCAAGAAGCCTCAGTGAACTTCCGATGTCATCCACAAGGTCATTTATGTATATTGTGGATAGCAACGGGCCTACGACACTCCCCTGCGGCATACCTGAAATCACTCTTACTTCGGAGGACTTCTCTCCATTGAGAATGACATGCTGCGTTCTGTTATCTAGGAACTCTTCAATCCAATCACACAATTGGTCTGATAGTCCATATGCTCTTACTTTGTTCATTATGTTCCTAATTCTCCCACACAATTGTTGTGGTTGTGGTCTTCAATTCTAAGACTCATTTGGTACAATTCTCCACGCTAATCTATCTTGTGCAGATCTGTTCCTTTCCTAACTACTACATCAACCCACATCCATTTGGACATGCTTACTGTACCTAACTGTTCGGCTGCCTGTGTGATTTTAACGCACTGCAGTTTCCTCCGTTACTAAGCTGTGGATCCCTTGATGTTTCAGAATGTGTGCTGTCAACCAGCTCCTTGTTTTAGTCAGAGATGACTTTTCTCCCTAATTCTATCCTGCACAACCTCTTTGGCTACAAAGCCTACTCATGCAATCTTCAGCAGTCTCTTGTAGCATCACATTTCAAAAGCTTCTATTCTCTTCTTGTCTAAATTGGACGTCTCACTTCCATACAAGGCTGCACTCCACAGTAAGCGATGTTAAAAGATTTCTCTTCTTAAAATTCTCAAACGTTGCCATTGACAGTTCGTCTCTTATATGCTCTCAACTTCGCCAAAATAACAAAACTCATTTACCTTTCTTAGTGTCTAATTTCTTAATCCAGACCCGTATTGGCTGATTTAATTCGAGTACATTTCGTTGCTCTTATTTAGATTTTGTTAATTTTCATCTTTCATTATTCTTTCATGACACTGTTCATATCGTTGAGCTGCTCCTCCAAGCCCCTTGCTGTCTCTGAGAGAATTACATACAATGTCATCGGCAATTCTCAAGGTTTCTGTTATTTCTTACTGCACTTTAATTCCTTCTCCTAACTTTCCTTTGGTTTTCTTTTCTAATTGTTCATTGTACAGATTGAATAACATTGGGAGAAGGCTCCAACCCTGTCTCACTCCCACCTCAACCAATGCTTCCCTTTCATAGCCTTAGATTTTCATAACTGCCGACTGGTTTCTGTAGAAGTTCGTTCTATATAACCTTTCGCAACCTGTATTTTATCTCTACTACTTCAGAATTTGCAAGCATGTTTTTCAGCAAGTGTTGTCAAAAGCTTCCTCCAAGTGAATAAAACCTATGAACGCAGATTTGCCTCTCTTTAACTTATCTTCTATAAAGGGTCTTATGATCTGTGCTGCCTCGCGTTTCCAACAGCTCTCCAGAACCCTATCTGATCCTCGCCGAGATGGGTGTCCACCTGTTTTTCCATTTCTCTGTAAATACCTCGTGTCAGATTTTTGCCACCATGACTTGTTTGACCGGTATTCCTGTAATATTCACAACTGTCGGCATCTTCTTTATTTAGAACTGTTACATTCTTCTTCCCGTCTGAGGGATTTCCCTGCCTCATACATCTTGCGAACCAGGTGGAACAGTGTTGTCACTAATGACTCTCTTTTTACGGACTAGTATTCCTCCTGACACTAAAGAAGGAAGAAAATATATAAATTTGAATTCACGCTAGTAATCTAGTTCGCACGTGAATTCGTGTGGAAAGTTGTTTTAATAACGTGCGTACTTTGTCTTATTCTTTTTCGGAGTTATCCCCAGATATTTCTCCCCTCGCACCTTTCGATTATGTGAGATTGTTCCCTTTCTGATTCAGCTTCCCTTCTTGCCCTGCTAAAGCAGGGAATTTGTTTCAATAACTTTCCATGTTTTGTTGTATAATAACAAGAAATAAAGCCACCATAGACATTCAACTTGTCATACACACACGAGTGATTTGTTCTAATTATGAGGGGAATTAAGTTGGAAATATATACGGAAAGTTATACTTTCGAGAAACACATCATACACGTCCTGACTATTTTCCGTGGGATGCGCATTTCATACCGCAACAAACATCAGTTTTACAATCGACCCCCTTATATAAACTGTTTCTGCCATCCGCAATTTACAAGTTTTGCAATCCAGGTCTGTGTTCTTAAAATTCGACAATCGCGCACATCACATTCCCTTACTTTCTGTCGTTTAAGTATGACGTTCCCCTAAAGTATAACAAAAATTTATTCGTTGTTTTGGGTTCAAGTACCTGTCCAACGGGAGGACGAAGTACGAGGTCTGCTCGACCACTCACTGCCCTGTTAACTATTTGGCGTTCTGTCCACTGCTGGAAATAAGTTCTGTACGGCTACAGGTGCATGGCTAAAACTATGTCAGGCCGCACAAGAGGATTTTAGATTTAATATCTATTTATTCCGAAATATGCATATTAACTACGAACTACATATGGTGAAGCAGTGACAGGAAATAAAACAGATCAACGTGGTAGATCATTAGCGAATTAATAATTTTTTCGGTATAAAATAATAATGACTTCATTTAGATTGAATTTCAGCAATTTCGGCGCCAGAATGAGTTCACTAAAATACCATAAATTCTTTCAAAGTCCTCGCATGGTTACATGCAGCTGTTAAATTTAAAATTAACCTCAGCTCTAGTTAAACTGATATAATGTCCTGGAATGTAATTGCTAATACAGTTCATGTTCAAAGTGTGGTGTCACCGCCAGACACCACACTTGCTAGGTGGTAGCTTAAATCGGCCGCGGTCCATTTAGTACATGTCGGACCCGCGTGTCGCCACTGTGTGATCGCAGACCGAGCGCCACCACAAGGCAGGTCTCGAGATACGGAAGAACACTCGCCCAGTTGTACGGACGACTTTGCTAGCGACTACACGGACGAAGCATAGCTCATAAGCCGAGCAGATAGTTAGAATGCATCGCTCATTAGCCGAGCAGATAATTAGAATAGCCTTCAGCTAAGTCCATGGCTACGACCTAGCAAGGCGCCATTAGCCTTACATAGTTTCATTTATTATCGTATGAAATGTCTCATCCAGAACGATGAATACAACAAGAATTAAAAGATAAGTATTCGAGGAGCTGCATACTTTTCTTGCTACCATTTACTACTTATCCTGTTCCAGAATTCACGCCCATCTGCGTTAGATAGCGTGCATTTCGGCCTCCTATATCTACAAGGTGTTGGCACATTTACCAACACATCATTGGCAACGAGGGAAACGTGTTCTTTTTAATTGATTACATTTACTTGTGTCATGGCTTCGCCAGATGTACTGTCCGAATTTTATCGCTTGCAGAATCAGCAGACGCAGGCGTTATTGGATGCCCTTGGACAGCTCGTCCAGGGTCAACGTGCGCTGCAAACCGATGCGGCCGCCGCCGCTTCACCGCTACCGCAGCCACATCATGCAGTCGCACCGCAGTTTCGCGATTTTGACGCGACGCACGAGACATGGACTGAGTGGTCACGCCAGTTTGGATTTCATCCCGCCGCCTACAGAATTCAAGGTAACGAGCGGCAGCCTCACTTATTGTCTTGTGTCGGCGTGCAAACGTATCGTGTGATAGTGAAATTGTTTCCCCGACGCGACATAGCAACTCTGTCCTACGATGAAATTTTGTCGGCATTGGACGCCTATTTCAAAGAAACAGTCAGTGTAGTTGCAAAAAGGTATACGTTCTTTCATACAAAACGTACAGCCGGTCAAACTAATAGGGAGTGGGTTGCGACATTGCAAGGCCTTACACGGGATTGTGCATTTGAATGTGAATGTGGACTCCCTTATTCAGATACAATGGTACGTGATGCAATTGCACAGAACGTTTCTGATATTCGTATACGGGAGCAGATTTTGAAACTAGTTAATCCCTCCCTTCAACAAGTGATAGACATATTGGACAGGCAAGACACACTTGACTGTGCTCAGGACTCATTTGCAACTTCGCCAGCCGTGTGTAACATTAACCGGCCTGCCGGGCGCGCTGCGCGGCCCGGTCAACTGCCCTCGCGCACATCAACGCAGCTGCCGAAACGTTCTAAACCAGGTGTGCCGCGCCAGCACACAAATGCAGTGAAATCATGCCCGCGGTGTGCTACTAGACATTCGCGTGAAAATTGCCCGTCACGCCAAGCTATTTGCTTTTTCCGTAATAAGAAAGGACATGTTGAAAGTGTTTGCCAGAAAAAGCTCAGATCGGACACTCTTAACCATCCAGGCCCTTTGCTTCACGCCGGAATCGAACCAAGGACACTCAGGCTCGTGGACCTTCACCCATGGACATTCATGTAGTTAATTCTACTCCGCCCAGTGCCACTTTCTCTAACAGTGACTGTGTTCGTCCCACAAAAAGTGTGCGTCGACGTCGCCGGAAATCACGTCAATTAGCAAGTGGTTCTGTACCAGTGTCTGTTCAAATTGCACAAAACAGTCGCTCTTGTCGTCAGCAGGACAATAAACTTTTTGTAGATTTGGACTTTAATGGCAAGGTCATTCCATTCCAGCTCGATACCGGAGCTGCAGTTTCATTGCTCAATCACGACACGTACAAACAACTGGGCAAACCTCAGTTGCGTGCCGCAAATGTTCAGCTCAGTACATATTCAGGACAGAAAATTCCTGTCTCAGGACAGTGCAGCCTTCTTGAAACATACAAGGGACAAACAAAACTTGTGTCATTTTACGTTCTTCGTTCTTCTACTGCAGTGAACTTGTTTGGCTTAGATTTATTTCAGTTGTTTAACATGTCTATAGTAAATCAGGTCCTATCAGTGAATCAGACTGTGCCTTCAGACAGTGTTTCTCGTCTGTGTGAAGAATTTGCAGACATTTTTGCACCGGGCTTAGGTTGCGCTAAGAACTATGCAGCACATTTGGAACTGAAAGTAAACGCGCAACCGAAATTTTTCAGAGCGCGCAATGTTCCTCACGCATTGCATGATGAGGTCGCAAGAACATTACACGATTTAGAATCACAAGGTGTAATTGAACGTGTGCAAGCTTCTCTCTGGGCCTCACCCTTAGTAATTTTGGCAAAACCTTCCGGAAAACTGAGACTTTGTGTGGACTTCAAGGCAACAGTGAATCCACATTCGTGATTGCAACTTTTCCCTTACCCCGCCCGGAAGATCTTTTTGATAAACTGTGCCCGGGTAAATACTTTTCCAAGTTGGACCTAGCAGATGCGTACTTGCAAATCCCAGTGGACG
Organism: Schistocerca serialis cubense; assembly: GCF_023864345.2. Lineage (NCBI taxonomy): Eukaryota > Metazoa > Arthropoda > Insecta > Orthoptera > Acrididae > Schistocerca > Schistocerca serialis. The sequence continues at coordinate 100,950,170 of NC_064642.1, read as the reverse complement.
CCGAATCCCAGCGCGTCTTGGTGGTTAACACGCATCTTGGTTTGTACCGCTTCAAAAGACTGCCATTCGGGTGTGCATCCGCCCCTGCTTTGTTTCAGCAATATTTACAAACTATTTGTGCGTCGGTCCCTACTGCTGCGAACTATCTGGACGATATTGTGATCTCCGGAAAGACGGCAGACGAGCATTTAGCACACCTCGAACATTATTTCAGGTACTGTGCCAACATGGTCTTCGCTTGCGGAAGGACAAATGTGTGTTTTTTGCTCGTGACTTACCATACCTGGGCCATGTCATCAATGCCCAAGGCATACATCCGAGTCCAGAGCACCTCCGTGCCATACAAGAATTGCCTTCGCCACAGAATATGAAACAGCTACAGAGTGTGTTGGGTAAAATTAACTATTATCATCGCTTTCTGCGCAATGCCTCTTCTATTTCAGCTGCGCTTCATAGCTTACGCCGTAAGGGTGTTCTGTTCGTCTGGACGACGGAATGCGAACGTGCCTTTCGCCAGCTGAAATCGGCGTTGCTTTCTAATACTTGCCTTACGCCATTCGATCCCCAGAAACCCCTTTTGTTAATGGTAGATGCATCGGATTTCGGGATCGGTGCAGTGCTTGCGCACAAAGTTGGCTCGCATGATCGCCCTATTGCCTTTGCGTCCAAATTGCTCTCGTCTGCGCAAAGAAATTATTCACAGATAGAGAAAGAAGCTTTGGCTCTCGTGTTTGGTGTTACTAAGTTCCATGATTTCTTGTATGGTCGTCACTTTACCATCATCACAGACCACAAACCTTTGACGTCGCTTTTTCATCCGCACAAGCCTGTACCTCCGCGTACCGCGCAGAAATTCATTCGCTGGTCTATTTTCCCCTCGCAGTACCGCTACGATATCTTGTATCGGTCCACTGCTAAGCACGGAAACGCCGATGCGTTGTCCCGTTTGCCTGTTGCTGAGGATAAAGCATTCGATTCTTCCGAACTTGCTTGCATGTTCATTGATTCGGAAACAGATGAAGTGGTCGAATCGTTTCCGATTGATTTTCGTCGTGTAGCTACAGCCACAGCTGCTGACCTGTCCTTGCTACCGTTTTGCGTTTTGTTGCTACGCAATGGCCCTTGTCAAAGTCACGGATCGAGGATCCGTTGGTTCGCCGATTTTTTGCTCACAGGGAGAGACTTTTTGTTCGACGTGGTGTTTTGTTGTTGCGTTCTGATAATGATCAGTCCAGAGTCGTGGTCCCACGTTCGTTACAGTCCTGTGTTTTACGGCTTCTTCACCAAGGACATTGGGGTATAGTGCGAACGAAACAACTTGCTCGTCAGCACTGTACTTGGTTCGGAATCGATTCTGCGATTACGAATATGTGTTCTTCTTGCATGGCGTGTGCCGAACAACAATCCGCACCGCCGCGGAAAGTCTTTGCATGGCCAAAACCCACTTCCCCTTGGCAACGCTTGCACATCGATTTTGCTGGTCGATTCTGGAATGCTCGGTGGTTGGTTCTGGTAGATGCCTTCAGTAATTTTCCTTTTGTTGTCCGGATGTCTTCCACGACGTCAACTGCCACCATCCAAGCGTTGTCTGCTATCTTTTGCATTGAAGGTCTTCCGCAGACTATTATTTCCGACAATGGCCCACAATTCATGTCCGCAGAATTTCAGTCATTCTGCAAGGCCAATGGCATTCAACATCTGACGTCCGCGCCGTTTTCGCCTGAGTCAAACGGTGCCGCTGACCGATTGCTCTGGACTTTCAAGTCACAAATGTTGAAGTTGAAAGAGTCGCATTCTCGGGAGGACGCGTTGTTGCTCTTTTTGTCATCGTATCGCTCTCAGCCCCGAGATGGTCGCTCGCCGGCTGAGTTGCTCCACGGTCGTCCTCATCGAACCTTGATGTCTTTGCTGCATCCGCCGAATCAGGTTCCTGTGCAGTGGCAGACTTCTGCTTTTGCTCCAGGCGACGTTGTATTTTATCGCAACTATCGAGGTTCACGACGTTGGCTCGCAGGGCGCGTTCTTCGCTGCCTCGGCCGCGCGATGTATTTGGTTTTGGGGGCCTCCGGTGAGGTGCGTCAGCATCTCAATCAGCTGCGCCTCTGTCGTCGCACGGGTTCTGCCGCTCCCCGTCTGCTTTCAGCGACGGTGCCGTCCGGTCAGCGCCCTGGGGACCCATCTACTGGCCCACCTCATCCCCAGGTGTTACCGACGATGCCTTCCATTTTGCCCCATGGCGACGCGCCGCCGCAGCCGCCGCCGCCGCCGCCGCCTGTTCTCCCGCCGGCGCCGCCCGCATTAGACGCTTCGCTGCTGCCGCCGGGCGCCTCCCTGGGTCACGCGCCGCCGATCGCTTACCGTGACCAGCTGTCCTCCGCCATGGAACTGTTGCCCGCTCCGGACCGCATGACGTCATCGCGCGTCGGATACCCCGACGCAATGGAGGTCGACCCTTCGGCCCCTCCTGTCTCTTTACGGGCGCATACACCGCATGTTGACGTGCACCCTGGACTAGGTTTTCAGGCGTTTCTTAGCTCCCCTCGGACCGAATGGCCGGATGCGGATGGCACAGCCTCGCCTGTTGTTAGGCTCCCCACCTCATCGCATACGTCAACATGGGGTTGTGGGGCGGCGGATGAGTTCGTAACAATAATTTAATTAATTGCTGGATATATGCTTGCGTGTTGAATCAGTTTCTGGCTTTTAGAATGTTGTTAATGCTGTCTTTCGCCGTTCTCAACACTGTCTCTCTATTTACTTCTTGGCACCCAGAATGTGATTTAATAAAACATGGAGCCAGTATTTAGAGATCCTAGTGCCCACTTCAGTTGAGATACCATTATAGCTGCAGCTTATAGCTCTGAGGAATTAGGAGATTGTCCGGGATTTCTAATCAAAAACGGTTTTCCAAAATAGTTGAGTATATTCTGAAATTCACTGATAAAAAACACAAGTATCCCTACAACCTAACTAACAGAGCAGTTCAGAGTCTAATGCACTGATGCAACTATAAATGTCCGAACTAAATGTTAAAAGAATGCTCGCCATAATTTGATGAAAATATTTCATCAAACGCCACGCTAAATATTTGGTAGAATGTCTGTCCCGCGACGGCGCGTGAAAATACGACAATACGCAAACTGAAGCTAGATAATGAAAATCATTCCAGAATTAACACTTCACATAAAATGTTTTCATGGTTCCGCGTATCTCTAGTAACTTAATACGGCACCCGAGGCTGTTTGTAGTAGTGACACTGATGCGACGCGGCTCCCGACCCAGATGGCGTGTCATTCAGCGTCTGGAGAGAACTGGGGCCTTGCTTCCTCGCGTAGCGTCCTTATATACAAAGCCGCGGTGCGGACGGCGAAGGGAACGCCTGATCTTTTCGGCTCTCTCGACTAGCCGCTGGGCTAGTAACGCACCACTTCAAGTTACATAATAATTTATAGCTTCTATTGCTTATGGCCGATGAAGCTTTTAATTTAAACGTGCATTCAGCACGCAGGTAAGTATTGATAATAAAATTTTGACGTGGCTAAGTTAAATACTTTGGGCGAGAGAATTAATTAAATTACACTGCACGCAGTAGATGAGCTCTGAACTGGCCCTTTTGAGATCCGCTATCGCTATAATTTTATAGGTACTAAAAGGAAACTTTACACATCTTCATAGTCATAGCGGACCTCCAATCTATTTAAATCTAAACATCCTAGCCTTATTTATTAGCCTACTTAATCTATCTTGCTTCCTTCAGTTTTGAGACGAAAACCAGAAAATCATGAATTTCCACTAAAATCTTTATTTGTGAAATCCAAAGTACTGTTTTTATTAAATCATTATGAAAGATGAATCTAAATATAAATTTTGAAGTCTCTAGCTCTTTTCTGTTGCGCCAATGATTTTTTTTAGAAAAACGTCCAAATTTTGAAAATGGCTGAAGTTATCGAACTGATATTTAACACACATTAATTTAGTATTATTCCTGACATGCTAGAAATGTTTTAGGTCATTTGCTTGATTTTTAAGGTATTGCGCAACATTTATGACGTCAGAGCTAGTTACAGCAGACTGGCTGGCACACAATGGAAACTGATGTGAATTTACTACAGCGTGAGTAGGCTGCTTCCCTACATCACCCTCTAATTAAATTTTTTGTTTATGAATGTTAATGAATGAAAAAAAAAATTAATTACAAAAAGGGAAGCAAGAGTACAGCTTAACTTCCTATAAAAAACCAAAATTGAAATGTAAACATGTAGAAACATTAAAGAAAACTGATTACCTACATTAATTATTTAAATTGTGGGCAGGTTCACTGCCTTTTAAACAATGTCATTACTCAAAATTTTAAGCAAAGTCAACAAAATATTTTGGCATACATATTGCCTTAGACAAACAAACACATACAAATGAAAAATTATGAAAATCTTAGATCCATTAGATACATTAAATACATTTTTACATACACAAATTCCAAGAAAATAACATGATACATAAACAGATGATTATCTCTTAGCAGTCTTTTCTAAACCTGAAAGAAAAGTTCACAAATAATTTTTACACACGTGGTTGTAGCCGCTTTGGCTGGCGTCCTACACTTCCATTCACAAGCGTAGTGGAGGGGAAGTTGCTATAGTGTGCGTCCTTCACGTTCTCTCTAAATTATATGGGGGAAAGGGGAGGGGTCACTGTGAGTTGTGTCCAAGTCACTCCACGCTTTCACGCAGCTACCAGGCTGCCATTATCTGGTTTGTCCTGTAGAACAAACAAAAAGAGTGCCTCAGACTCTGTTCACTTAATATCTATGGGTGGGTCACAATGAAATGGGGATATATACATTTTAGCCTTCAATATTTTGCTGGAACAAAGTTAACAGAGCTTTTTCAGTATTACTCTCGCGGTTACTTAACTGTCATAAAATCGTTAAACAAATGGCTCAAAACGCCGTTAGTCACGTACTAGAGAAAATCTATGCTCAAGGCATACAATCATAAATCATATTTAATCTGAATTTATTATTTCTGGTCCGGAACACTGAACCAATGCTCGGTACATTCCTGATACATTTGTATTTTAAGCACTTAACTGACTCATTTTTGATTACCTTATTCTTAGAGATAGTATGAGTATATTTGATTAGTAGTTGTTTTCTCAGCTTCTTTGTACATGTGAGTAACTTTTGGTAATAGTACAGTTGTGAGTGTTCAAAACACACTACGTTTAGTTGACTACAAAATCCACTTATTGGCCCTCTACTGTTGTCAGTTCCACATCTGCATTTAGGTACTTACTTACTTTGAAGTGTATTTATGCTGAGCTAAAATAAGGTTTCACGTCTGTCATTATGTTACTTATTTACTTTGCTCGTGTATGAACTTATTTAACACTCACTGTATTAACATTTAAAGCATAGGATAGCACATTTCTTTCATATTCATAGTGTATTGCAGCTGATTAGTTTGCTCACGTGGCAATCCATTTCCACTCGATTGGACGCTGAAACCTCAGGTAGTCTCTCTCAGACCTACCACTAAACTGCATCAAGTAGTTATGGACGAACGTAATGCTAAATTCCTTAAACCTATAGGACACCATGAGCTGCTCTGTCTCAGCTAACATAAGGGTACCTATGGTCGCATTCACGCCTCCAACTCATAACCTCAATACGTGTAGATGTATCCTGCCACACACTACACTAAAATAATGGCCAGCTCCAACCTTATAAATACTTCAGGGACATGTCCTTCACGTCTCAACCACAAACACTGCTCAATTCTATTACACTGCCTTTCCTTGCTACACCAGGTGAGTTCATTCTTACAACTTATCTGCATAATTTTCATAACACTAAGCAATCTCTTTCTTACTATTAACTAGTTAGCTCTACAGCATACACTAGGTTTCACTACCACTTCAGATCCTGCTTGTACATGAATTCATACATTTTTTAAAAATATTATTGTTGGTGGACCATTTCCAATAAAACAACACTTTGTACTTACAATATTACCAGGGTTCTGTACATACTTGTTACTCAAATACATTTGTATCTTCATTACGTCATACTTCTCTATTGTTTGTCACTATTAGGTCTGTCACATTAGGTATTTTTCTTCACTAATCGGTAGATAGAATGGTTACATAACTCATGGCTTGATAGCCATGACAGAAAATTTTCATGTCTGGAAAGAAAAGGTCGAAATTTTTGTGGATAGGAAAGATGAAGAGTGAGTGAGACCTGAAATGGAAAGAAGATCTCACACAGCTGGGACTGCACAGCTGCCACACTGTGTAGAGGTTACAGAACAACCTCCTCCCTACAGCATTCATTGGTTTAATGCTGTATTGATAACCATACCGGAAAATTTAATGTATGAAAGAAGAGGTCGAAATTTCTGAGGACAGGAAAGAGGAAGAATGAGTGAGACCTGAAAGGGAAGGAAGATCTCACACAGCTGGGACTGCACAGCTGCCACACTGTGTAGAGGTTACAGTACAACCTCCTCCCTACAGCATTCATTTGTTTAATGCTGTAAAGAAGAGTTAGAAATTTTAGGTGGATAGAAAAGATGAAGAGTGAGTGAGACCTGAAAAGGAAAGAAGATCTCACACAGCTGGGACTGCACAGCTGCCACACTGTGTAGAGGTTACAGAACAACCTCCTCCCTACAGCATTCATTGGTTTAATGCTGTATTGATAACCATACCGGAAAATTTAATGTATGAAAGAAGAGGTCGAATTTTTTTTTTTTTTTTTGTGGATAGGAAAGATGAAGAATGAGTGAGATCTGAAATGGGAAAGAAGATCTCACACAGCTGGGACTGCACAGCTGCCACACTGTGTAGAGGTTACAGAACAACCTCCTCCCTACAGCATCCATTCATAACCTTTGACCACGCCACGTCGATCTGAAAATACTTTATGATACCTTTTTAGAACCTGTCTCTGATTAGCTGAAATTTTATCGATTTCCTGCAATTTAGCTTCTATTTTGTCTAAAATAATTGCTTCTTCTTCTTCTTCTGTGTTCAGCTTATTGTCATTAAGATTAACACCTTCGTCCCAATACCTCCTGTTTTTCAGAACTCGTATAGGCAGCTCCCAAGTTTCACGATCAGTTACTACATGTTTATCACTAAAAGGTACTATAATTACTCCAGTTATTGGCAAGACCATTTTTAACTGGCTTCTTTCAAAGTGAACAACACCCTGATATTTTGACAAGAAATCTATGCCAATTAAAACCTCAATACTGAGATTGTTTACAATTAAACATGGATGATCAATTAAATTACCATTAATGTTAAAGGGCAGCAAAGCTTCTTGCTTTATCGTTTTTGACACCTTGCCAGTAGCACCAATTATTCTTAGTCCTGATACCCTCATTACTGTAAGCTTGTCTTTACCAGGTAATGCATCAAAGAAGGACTAAGATATTGCACTCACCTCACTTCCACTGTCTAAGAGACATCGTACATTGATACCCAACATATTCACTATTATTATAGGGTGGCTTATTCTAGGTTGTACACGTGGTTCCTCAAATTCATCTAGTAGTTCCTTTTGGATTTGTCTCCAACTAAAGTGATCAACATCTGTCTTCATTACATTTAGGTCACAGTGTGTAGGGGTTTCCTGAATTACATTTTCAGCTGCCTTTTCCAGTCGGTCTATTAATTTTAAATCGAAACACCGCACGACTTCATTACATTTAGTTTGCTGAACATGACCCAAATTACTGTAGTCTGAGCTATTCTGCGCCTCCAGACCGGGCATAACATTAGTTACAGCTAAACCACTTTCACCATTATCGTCGGTTTCCTTCTCAAGTGACAACTGGTCACAGCTACTGGGTTCATCGACCCCAAACAGCCTACCCTCTACATTCCCACTTATCTCCTGTCCTAAATCTATTAGTACATTATCAACATCCTGCACAGGCACTTTAGATAAGAGCACATCATCTTCATCGTAAATATAAGCATGAATTTCTTCTGCTTCTTCACCTGACAATTCAATATTTTGTAGCTCTTCCCTATCGTTACACTGCTGAGCCTTCTCTTTCTCTTCCCACTTAGAAAGCGTCTCTAACACGGTATCTATCAAATACTGTGAGTGATCTAATATTTCTGTTGTATCCTTAGGTGCTACCGACTCTTCATCCACATGTTCAGTTTGAGTATTCATATCTGTCTTACCAATTCCCTTAACTACTGGCATACGAAAAGTAACCGCCTGGTGAGCGCCAGTGTCCTCATAGACGGGAACTAGTTTTCCTGCCTCGGCATACTACTGTTTCCTTTAGTTTCATTATAGTTAGCTGGCATAGCCTTACTTTCCGTACTGTTGTTTACATGCATATTTCTGTTTGGAACAAAATTATTATCCCTTGGACGCCATTGTTGGTTCTGATAATTATTTCCCCAATTCCTACCTCTCTTAGGATTACGAATACCTACTGTTCTGATATTTACATTGCCATTTTGCTCGTTCCTAAAATTACTATTATTGTTATTGGCATTTCGGTTATTACGTGCTTGCTCCTCATTGGCAGCAACATGTTCTACACGTTCCAAATATTCAATGAAACGATCAAGATTGTCTCTAGGGGCTGATATAATTCTAGTTTGCCAATACCATGGCAGTTTGGCTTCAAGACCTAGTATAATCATTTCTGGTTTTAGCTTTTCCGCCAAATGTGACAAACGTGAGATCCATGACCTAGCAAACTCTTTAATTGATTCCTTGCCTGCATTGAAGCGTTTTCCACTCCAAAATTCTCTCAACACTTCATTTTGCTTACTGCTAGACCAATACTCATTAATGAAAGCTGTTTTAAACTCCGCTAATGTTTTACACTTCAACATAACATCAGCTGACCAACGCATGGCGTCACCTGCTAAATGGCTTTTAATAAATGAGATTTTCTCTCGTTCAGACCAAGTCGGTGGAATCACATCTTCAAAATCGTTCCAGAAATCTAGCGGACGGATAGTTTTGTCTGGATCGAACCGCAAGAACTGCCGACACCCGATAAAAGCGGCGTTTGCAGCTACAACTTGTTGTATACTACCATTACCAGAAGTTACTGAAGCTACTTTACTTTCAATGTTAGCAATGTTAGTACTGATATTTTCTACTTTCATTTCAACATTATCTACTCTTTGCACAATATGAGTAGTGTCAATTTTGATTGCATCTATGTCTGCTTGACATATGTTTACTTTTATATTAACATCTTTAAATCTATCTGAGCACAGTTCAGACTCCGCCTCGATCTTTTCTGTTAACTTGTGCTCCAGCTTCGCATCTTCCATTTGGAAGTCCTTGCGAACCTCAGCAACTTCGGATTTTACTGTTTTATACATTTCAGAAAATTGTTGAGCAACCTTTTTCTTAATATCCTCATGGTTGTAATCAATTTTATAATTCAAACTGTCTAGATCCTCTTTCAACTTATTGCAACCAGCCTTGAAGGTATCGTCCATTACCTCCAATCGTTTATTAAAATTTGTTTGGCTGGCCAAAATTTCAGACTTTAATTCAGCGTTCATTCTAGCATTACTGGCTGACATTTCAGCATTACTGCTTTTGACCTGTTCACTTATTTCAGCCTTTAATTCAGCATTATTGGATTCTAACTTATTGTCCATTGCCTCAAACCGCATATTAAAATTTGTTTGACTGGCAGCTATTGCTTGTAATATAACATTTAGATCAACAACCCCAGCATCTTTGGGTTGCTCACGAGCTGGCTTTTTATCACACTCAGGTGACGAAAAACTAGCTCCAATACCAGAATCATCACAACTACATGAAACTTCTGATTGATTAGTCATATCTAACTGCTCCTTCTTAAACTCTACCATCTCTGATGACTGTTTCATTTTTAATTCATCAGAGAAACTATCATCCAATAAATTTACAATTTCTACTTTCCGCTTTACTACAGGGGTCTCTATTATTGAATCATTGCCCCTTCCCACACTACTGTCAGGAGACAATACTTCATTTTTCACTTTAACATTACTACTTTCATGCATGTTTATACTTGAAATGTTGTCTGGATTTACAGTTCCCTCAACAGACATATGTTCTGATTTAAGTTTAACCTCAGTTTCTTTTGGCGATTCCATCGCCGACAGTCTTTTAGTGCAGGTTAGTAAAATTTTTAACAGCTTTTCACTTAACTTAGTTCCTTCTGCACGACGTATGGCGTTGCCGGCGCGGCGTACCAGGATTCCTGATGCAACGTGGCACGTTGAACTGCAGACGGCTCTCCGACGGCTGTTGTGTGTTTGCGTGGCCCGCAATTGCAGGCTCTGCGCCGGCTGCTCCAGCGGACGACTGTGGTGCGGCGAGACTGGCTTCTCGCGATGCCGGCAGCACCGCTAGACTCAGTGCCAGCTCCGTCAATCCAGATGCGTTGTTAATCCAATTGCGTCGTCCACATGCACACGTAACACTTTCACTGCTCTATTACTCAGCTGCGTGTCGCATTTCACTCGCGAATCCGAATAGTTAAAAATCACTTTCACTTAGTTGGTTTCCCGGCCGATGCACCATATGTGGGGCGGCGGATGAGTTCGGAACAATAATTTAATTAATTGCTGGATATATGCTTGCGTGTTGAATCATTTTCTGGCTTTTAGAATGTTGTTAATGCTGTCTTTCGCCGTTCTCAACACTGGCTCTCTATTTACTTCTTGGCACCCAGAATGTGATTTAATAAAACATGGAGCCAGTATTTAGAGATCCTAGTGCCCACTTCAGTTGAGATACCATTATAGCTGCAGCTTATAGCTCTGAGGAATTAGGAGATTGTCCGGGATTTCTAATCAAAAACGGTTTTCCAAAATAGTTGAGTATATTCTGAAATTCACTGATAAAAAACACAAGTATCCCTACAACCTAACTAACAGAGCAGTTCAGAATCTAATGCACTGATGCAACTATAAATGTCCGAACTAAATGTTAAAAGAATGCTCGCCATAATTTGATGAAAATATTTCATCAAACGCCACGCTAAATATTTGGTAGAATGTCTGTCCCGCGACGGCGCGTGAAAATACGACAATACGCAAACTGAAGCTAGATAATGAAAATCATTCCAGAATTAACACTTCACATAAAATGTTTTCATGGTTCCGCGTATCTCTAGTAACTTAATACGGCACCGGAGGCTGTTTGTAGTAGTCACACTGATGCGACGCGGCTCCAGACCCAGATGGCGTGTCATTCAGCGTCTGGAGAGAACTGGGGCCTTGCTTCCTCGCGTAGCGTCCTTATATATAAAGCCGCGGTGCGGACGGCGAAGGGAACGCCTGATCTTTTCGGCTCTTTCGACTAGCCGCTGGGCTAGTAACGCACCACTTCAAGTTACATAATAATTTATAGCTTCTTTTGCTTATGGCCGATGAAGCTTTTAATTTAAACGTGCATTCAGCACGCAGGTAAGTATTGATAATAAAATTTTGACGTGGCTAAGATAAATACTTTGGGCGAGAGAATTAATTAAATTACACTGCACGCAGTAGATGAGCTCTGAACTGGCCCTTTTGAGATCCGCTATCGTTGTAATTTTATAGGTACTAAAAGGAAACTTTACACATCTTCATAGTCATAGCGGACCTCCAACCTATTTAAATCTAAACATCCTAGCCTTATTTATTAGCCTACTTAATCTATCTTGCTTCCTTCAGTTTTGAGACGAAAACCAGAAAATCATGAATTTCCACTAAAATCTTAATTTGTGAAATCCAAAGTACTGTTTTTATTAAATCATTATGAAAGATGAATCTAAATATAAATTTTGAAGTCTCTAGCTCTTTTCTGTTGCGCCAATGATTTTTTTAGAAAAACGTCCAAATTTTGAAAATGGCTGAAGTTATCGAACTGATATTTAACACACATTAATTTAGTATTATTCCTGACATGCTAGAAAAGTTTTAGGTCATTTGCTTGATTTTTAAGGTATTGCGCAACATTTATGACGTCAGAGCTAGTTACAGCAGACTGGCTGGCACACAATGGAAACTGATGTGAATTTACTACAGCGTGAGTAGGCTGCTTCCCTACAGGGTCCTCCCCACGGCGGGCGGAAGCCTTATAACACGACTGTTCGCCGATTTGCGGGGGGGAATGTGGTGTCACTGCCAGACACCACACTTGCTAGGTGGTAGCTTAAATCGGCCGCGGTCCACTTAGTACATGTCGGACCCGCGTGTCGCCACTGTGTGATCGCAGACCGAGCGCCACCACAAGGCAGGTCTCGAGATACGGAAGAGCACTCGCCCAGTTGTACGGACGACTTTGCTAGCGACTACACGGACGAAGCATAGCTCATTAGCCGAGCAGATAGTTAGAATGCATCGCTCATTAGCCGAGCAGATAGTTAGAATAGCCTTCAGCTAAGTCCATGGCTACGACCTAGCAAGGCGCCATTAGCCTTACATAGTTTCATTTATTATCGTATGAAATGTCTCATCCAGAACGATGTATACAACAAGAATTAAAAGATAAGTATTCGAGGAGCTGCATACTTTTCTTGCTACCATTTACTACTTATCCTGTTCCAGAATTCACGCCCGTCTGCGTTAGATAGCGTGCATTTCGGCCTCCTATATTTACAAGGTGTTGGCACATTTACCAACACATCACAAAGACCAAAACGTAATCAGTACACGGAAATAATGTCACCGAATTACAGTCGAAAAAAAAATTACGTCAGACTTTACATTGCTCAATACTCAGATCGGTAGATCCAAGAACTATTATTTTGCAGTGTCTGTGTTTTGCGGTGTACTGTCAAGTCTGAAGTAAGAGACACTGCTACGATCTACACCTACACGAAATAGAAGAAATGTATTAGCAATTGCGAATAAGACTATTATACATCTGCACAGTTTTTTGGTGAAATAATGGAAATCTCTGTCAGACCGGGACCTGAATCCGGATATACCACTTAACGCCAGCAGTTGAGTTCAGCACTTCGGCTTTCCGAGTACACTTCCCGGAACCACACATGTTTTGGTGTGTCCACGTCCCGCATTCGCAAGTTACTGTATTTTCGCACAAGGACAGACATATTTGATATCGTCGCGACCTGTCTTGGCGTGTAGTACTATTTTGCAGTGCCAATGTTTTACGGTGTACCAAGCAACGCCTTCAGACAATCTTGCAGGTCTGAATGAACAATCAATTTCGACGTTGTTCCTCTGTGCCTTACGTGTTCCCACCTCTTTCCAGCATGGTAGAAAATGATAATTTTGATCGTTCAAGTGATATGATGCAAGGAGGCATAATGTTGCATGGATATGCTGACCTCTTAATCTTTTGGACAAGCTAATTTCACCACTTAACATTATTCCGACGCTGGACTCTTTCCAGCGGTGCATTCTTCTCTCACTTAATTTTTTATGGCGACAATGCACAGCCACATCGAACTGCTCAGGTAGAGGAGCTCTCGGAACTAGACGGCATTCCACGACCGGACTGGCCTGCCTGGTCCCATACTTACATCGCGTCGAGCACTTGTGTGAGGCTTTGAGGAGATGCTCTACTCCACGTCCACATGCACCAACGGCCGTCCAGCAATTTGTTAACCACGCAGGTGAAGGAATGGCACACCCTACCGCAGTATCTCCCTATTACACTTACGGCCAGAATGCGAGTTCGTTGCAAAGCATGCGTTTCCATCCGTGGTGTTCACATATCCTATTATGAAGCATGTCCCGCCCTTTATAATGTCCAGGGAAACACCATGAATCGCGGTAACTTCAGTTTAGTTGAGTAACAGTGACATATCTGTCCGTCACTTTGCGTTTATCGTTCAATTACTGTCAGTACAATACTGTCTTTTTACATAAGGTCCAAGTTCCATCGACCTGAGTTACTTGGTAGTGACACATCATGTAAAAGTTACATTCGTCCTCACACTTTGAACACCAATTTACTTTGCGTGCATTTAGGGTATCCGTCTTTTAGGATTTTCTATCATTAATTCTGTCACCTGTAAAACTAGTGCTTCCTTGAGCGTGTATTCCCCAACTGCGGTGTAATAACGGAAGCAAGTTTCTCGGACGCTACTCAGAAATTATTCCCTCTTCTGCTTGTTAAACAGAACGAACAGAAAGATTTTTTCCTCTTGTTTGTTTTTCACGGATTTTTTTAGCTAAACTTTTCCTATTTTTAGGAAATCTGTGTGTTAAGTTATATGTGGAATGAATATTTATAGGCAGAGTTATGGTATTCAAAATATGAAGCTCTTTCTTTTATTCCTGTTATTTTATGTTTTACATGGTGATGAGAATGTCGAAGCACGTCATGTCAGGTTATCCATTTAAATAAGGTTTCATATAGTCTAGCAAATATGGTTTTCAGCAAAAACTAGATAGTGGGCATATGTGCTGGAACATGTGTGACCAAGAAAATTTACGAAATGCTACTCAGTGTTTTGCAATACCATGTTGAACCCAGTCCTGTAATATTAGCGATGGTTTATTGCCTAAAGCGTTAAGTGCAGAATGCAACTTGAGTGCCGACTATATTGAGCTCTGCCTTTAAAACACGTTTTTCTTAAATGCTAATATTCATTTAAGTACTAGTTAACACACTGATTTCCGAAAACTAGTTCAATTTCAGCTGAAAAATGTTTCCAGACACGAACTAGAGACATAAATCTTTCAGTTCGATCTGCACAACGCTGCAAAGGAAGTAGTAACCAAAGAGTCGCATTTGATAAACTGTCTTCCATCATTAAACCGCAGGCGGTGAGCACATGCACAAGGAAGCTTTCAGGGACTGAAGTGTTCTGTTTGCAGTCCTTGATAGGGATTCCGTGGTGTGCCACAATGACCTTATTTAGTTGTGTTCTAGTTGCATTTTGAAACTATGCGCCGTATTTATCACTAATGATTGACAGGCAATTGCAGAAGAACAATCGTTAGCAGAGAGTAACCTTGTCCATCTTGGTCTGTCTCATTGAAACTTGTCTACGATCAATACATGAGGCAGATTTGTTTGACAACGCTAAGACGCTGTTCTTTTTTTTCATTTGTCAAGTATTGAGTTTGGTATCATGATATCTTTCCAGTTTGATGTCTCTATAGTGCCGTCCAATGAATGAGGTTCGATTGTAGGTACACCACACAAGAACTACAAGTTGAGGAGAGTCTCCCTCAAAAGTAGCCAAGAAAGAGGTCTGTCAACGAAGACACGCCCTCCAGAGCTTCCGTACGCTGCCGCCGCTGCTGGAAGTCGGCTGACGTCAGAGCCCAGCGCCTCTCTTCCGACTCTGTGATAGCCCTCTTTGATAGCCACGCTGAATGCAGCGGCATCGTAGTTCAAATCCAGGAACTAGCTACTTTCATTAGTTTACTTAAGTTCAGAGTTAAATTTAAAGTGGTATTTGTTATTCAGTGGAAGGACTAAACTGTTATCATTGTGTTCCACGTATGTTTCGAATGTATATCGTCTCTCATACGATACACACGCAATAAATATCCTGTCTTAAAGTACATTACCGAAACAGATCTAATGTGCATTATGTGTTGTAGCATTTTCTCCTGAAGTAAAAATTCAGAACTGTCATCTACGCTTGCTACGACATATAAAAATTAAGTTGTTTTACGGACTTATCATAAGCTTGCTATCCGATGCCATTTACAATGTTGTGGGACAGATGTACTGGGAGTGTAAGGATGAAGATTTTCAGTTGGTGCAAAAATCTGGCTCATGCCGGAATTGTGCTGTTCTTTGTTGGTTTTTGATTATTAAATTATGCTGTTAATTTCCGAATGAAGTCTGATATTATCTCATGCCTCTTCGGATTTTAGAATAACTTGTTGAGTCATTCCCTGATTGATGGTTTCTAGTATGGTTATGCTAGTTCTCAATTATGAATCGTGTGATTGTGTAAGATAAGCAGAAGAGCGATTTACTTCCACTGTTAAGGAAATATTGATAAGGCTGTTTCTCTCACTGAATATATTTTAATTGTATTATTTTGGACATTATGAACAATGAATGAAAACCAGTAAAATTTATATTATAATTTGGATGCTCTGAAACCAACCGTTAAACAAACCATTTTTCGAAGCATTACTTATTATTTTTGTGATTATATTCGATTTTAGTGTTGTTAATAAACAGTATCGTTACTATATCTAAGCCTTTACAGCCACCTGTCAGTTTCACTCCACAGCCCACGTTTCTGCTAAAGATCCAATTCAAACTCACTGATTCCTCTCCTGTACAAATCCCCATCATTTGTTGAACATATTCCAATATCTGACGTCACTTACTGATTTTGCCCTCTAAGCCGTGCTTCACTACATGCTGCTTAATCCCTAATAGCGTATCAGACGACTAGTAAATTTAGATTCTCCCTCTTTATGGGTGTTACTCACTTTTTCTTTTGCTCACCGATTCTGCGGAAAACTTCCCAGTCATATCAGCTCACTTGATAATTAGCATTCTTCTGGAAGAGACCATGGTTCACTTACAAATAACTATGTGCTCCAGACGTACATCATCAAAAGTTGTTTTCTTCATTTGATATTAACAGGGATACTTTAGCGAATTAATAATTATTTCTATATAAAATAATGACTTCATTTTGATTGAATTTGAGCCATCTCAGTGCCAGAGTGAGTTCACTAAAATACCATAAATTGTTTTGAGGTCCTCGCATGGTTACAAGTAACTGTTAATTTTAAAATTAACTTCAGCTCTAGTTAAACTGATATAATGTCCTGGAATGTAATTGCTAATACAGCTCATGTTCAAAGCCCAAAAAGTAAACCGTACACGGAAATAATGTCAACGAATTACAGTCAAATTACGTCAGACGTTACATTGCTCATTACTCAGATCGGTAGATCCAAAAAATGTTATTTTGCAGTGTCTTTTTTTTTGCGGTATACTATGGAGTTTGAAGTAACAGACACTGCTACGATCTACAGCTATATGAAATAGAAGAAATGTATAAGCAATTACGAATAAGACTATCCTTCAGCTGCACAGTATTTTGGTGAAATAATGGTAATCTCATTCACATCGGGACCCGAATCCGGATATCTACGTAACGCCAGCAGTAGAGTTAAACACTTCGGCTTTCCGAGTACACTTCCCGGAGCCACATATTTTACTGTGTCCACGTGCCGCATTCGCAATTTGCTGTATTTCCGCATAGGGACAGACATATTTACTATCGTCGCGACCTGTCTAGACGCGTAGTACTACTTTCCAGTGCCAATGTTTTCCGGTGTACCATGCAACGCCTTCAAACAATCATGCACGTCTGAATAAACAATCAGTTTCGATATTGTTCCTCTGTGCATTATGTGTTCCCACCTCTTTCCAGCAACTAAATAGTTGCACAGCTCACACCAATATTCAAGAAAGGTAGTGGTAGTAATCCACTAAATTACAGGCCCATATCATTAAAGTCAATAGCAACAGCATTTTGGAACATATATTGAATTCGAACATTGTGAATTACCTCGAAGAAAACAGTCCATTGACACACAGTCAACACGGATTTAGAAAACATCGTTCTTATCAAGTACAACCATCTCTGTACTCAAACGAAGTGTAGAGTGCGGTTGACAAGGGATTTCATATTGATTCCATATTTCTGGATATCCGGAAGGCTTTTGACACTGTACCACAGAAGCAGATTGTAGTGAAATTGCGTGCTTGTGGAATATCGTCTCAGTTATGTGCCTGGATTCACGATTTCCTACTAGAGAGGTCACAGATCGTAGTAACTGATGGAAAGTCATCGAGCTAACAAAAGGGATTTCTGGCGTCCCTTAGGTAGTGTTACAGGCCCTTTGCTGTCCCTTATCTATATAAACTGTTTGGGAAACAATCCGAGCAGACGTCTAAAGTTGGTTGCAGTAGACACTGTCGTTTATCGACTAGTAAAGTCATCAGAAGATCAAAACAAATTGCAAAACAATTTAGAAAAGGTATCTGTATGGTGCGAAAATTGGCAATTGACCCTAAGTAACTAAAAATGTAAGGTCATCCACATGAGTGCTAAAAGAAATCCGTTGAACTTCGGTTATACGATATATCAGTCAAATATAAAGGCCATAAATTCAACCATATACCTAAGAATTACAGTTACGAACAACTTAAATTGGAAGGAACACATAGAAAATGTTGAGGCGAAGGCTAACCAAGGAGTGCATTTTAATGGCAGGACTCTTCCTCCACTACGCTTGTCCATCCTCTTTTAGAGTATTGCTGCGCGGTGTGGGATACATACCACATGAAATCGACGGAGTAAAAAATGGTTCAAATGGCTCTGAGAACTATGGGACTTAACTTCGGAGGTCATCAGTTCCCTAGAACTTAGAAGTACTTAAACCTAACTAACCTAAGGACATCACACACATCCATTCCCGAGGCAGGATTTGAACCTCCGACCGTAGTGGTCTCACGGTTCCAGACTGTGACGCCTAGAACCTCTCGGCCACCCTGGCTGGCCGATGGAGTACATCGAAAAAGTTCAAAGAAATGCTGCATGTTTTGTATTATCGAGAGATAGGGAAGAGAGTGTCTCTGAAATGATACAGGATTTGGGGTTGACATCATTAAGACAAAGGCGTTTTTCGTTTCAGAGCAATCTTCTCACTATATTCCAATCACCAAATTTCTCCTCCGAATGCGAAGATATTTTGTTGACGCCGACTTACATAATGAGAAACGATCACCATGATTATATAAGGGAAATCAGAGCTCGTACGGAAAGATATAGGTGTTCGTTGTTTCCGCGCATGTACAAGATTGGAGTAATAGAGTATTGTGAAGGTGGTTCGATGAATCCCCCGCCAGACACTTAAATGTAATTTGCGGAGAATCCATGTAGATGTAGCAAAAAATGCACAAACGTCAGTTCTAGTAGCTCTAAGTCTTTTATTCCTCTTTCGACGAAAAACACTTCGTAATGAGACTGTGACTCCGGGATTTAGATCTACCATGTTTTGTAACCCATATAAAGATCATCTCCATCACAAGCGGGTTCAGTAAATCGCTCACATGTATTTTCTGTTCCCATTCGAACTCGTTTTGAAATTAGTTTTGAAAATATTGTTGCAGTTTCTTGTTTTCATTAACACGAGAAGGAGAGTTTGGCAGGACGTTAGCAAGAAGGTCAGCAGTGAACAGCTTCTTCAACTTGCACTTTCGTCAATTAACTCAAATATCAGCTTAAGATCGACAAAGAATATCTAAATACGCTTACATAGGATAATTCTTCCAAAAAGTCAAATTAATAAAATGTTTTCCTCCCTTGAAATGTGGTCAAACTCTTCACAAATCCACCATTTCTTTCAGTTAAAATATTGCTCGTAATATCACTAATTCTATCGGCTAAAATGAGATATGCTTTAGCTGCATTTGTTGCGGGAAACTGGTATAAAATTTAAGAAGCACCAGGTGTAAAATCGAGAGAAATAAGCAATATATAAATCGAAGGGTATGTTTAGGATGTAGTTGCTTTTATATCTTATGACATGAGTGATTTTAAATATTTAACCCATTGAAAAGAGAATAAAATGGAGAAGTTGCTTTTATAATTGTAAATGACTGTACTACTCCAAGGTTTTAGTGAGCGAGTAATCATATTTAAACGCATTGCCATCAGTGCGCGCGCGAGCATAGTCTGTGTATGGAGACTAATAACAGTTATTTGTTCGCAGAAACATTTCTAAAGTGGTATGGTGTCTACATGTACGCTTTTAAGCAGTCTCGGAAATTCTAAAGTCGCAGGTGACAGAATTTCCGAATTTAAGATGCAGTAAAGATTTTTGAGCTATGGCTATTGTTGGAACAATGGCTCTGGAAAACGGTAACGTTGATCGGCGTTTAAATATATTTTCAGAGATGTGCAGACGATGTATAAGATTGTTGGCCACCACATTCTCGACGTTAGCAACTGCGACAGTGCCAGACTTCTATATAGTATAGTACAAGTAACACTTTAGTGAAGTAACAGCCCTAATACCAACAGAGTTAAAGTGAACATAGAGTAGTTTGAGCATTACAGTTCATTACTCAGTTTTACTTTAACTTAATTCAGCATACAGGAAAGTTAGGATCCTAATTGTTGTGTCCTGTATTCAAACCACCAATTTGTTTCAATGTTTATTTTCCGAAATCTAAACCCTTGGCTTATTTACGTTGTCGAAGTTCATTTCCCGTTCCTTTAAATAGGTTGGATGTTTTAAGTACGTTAATTTGTCGCTTTGTTTTGCATTTACTGGCGTAACTCGTCATCGAATGAAAGCTCAGTTTCTAAAGAATAAACCTTCAGTAACATTTACAGTAAAGTTTGGAACATGGATGCCTAAGTATGACATTGGAGACAGTACTGCTTGCTTCCATCTTGAAGTTCAAATTGTAGCAATAAAACTGGATATTATTTTCAAAGTTAAAAGTAAATTATCTCCTTCAAAGTTCTACAACGGTAAAATTGTCATAATATTTATTTCAGAGTGTTCAGTAGAGTCACGAACGCATTTTCCTGCCCCTGTAAAAAAGGACTGTTGCGCTGGCGAATACAGTCAAAGTGTCAAAACGACATCAAAGGCAGTTCGTGTTAAATGTAAGGCAGTGCATTCGTGGTAGTGCGTGAAATACAAGTTCGGGCCACTATATCCACCAGTTACTTTCTGATCAATAGTTGGTAGCCTTTTATTATCTAAGAACAAACACGTTACAGATATAGTGATATAAGAATCGTTGCTTGTCAGCGCAATAAAAGAACAAATACTCCACTGAGCAACAGGATAAGACTTTTATGTCTACTGAAGTCTGTTGCGAAGGAAGAAGTTACGATCCGTTTCAAAGTCTTGGTCACAAGCTACGATAGTGCACACACCCGGTCGCGCTCCCACTTTTGCGAGTAATAAACGAAGGCTAGATAGTGCCTCGCGTAGCACTGCATAAACGCTTTGGCCGCATCTGGCGTGTAGACGAAACAAAATACAAAATCAGCTGTTCGCAAAGTATTATTATCTTAGTGACTGATAAGAAAGATGTGAAGAGCTTGCAGGAGATTTGTTGCCAGATAGCGTAGCGTAGTAAATAGAAATTGCGTAGAATTCTGAGGTTTCGGTCACAAGCAGTTTTCATTTTATGAAATCAAATACAGAAAATAAGCCACAGCCGTATTATGAATAAGGAAGATAGAACCTAGGAAGCCTTTTATAATCGCTATATATACGTAGGAACCCATTGATAAAAGAAAGAGACTATAAGAAAAAAACCCTGGTTAGTACAAGGTAGTCAAAAAGATGACTCTGTGCCGTTCAGAGAAACAAAATATTGTCCGAGAAAAATCAGCAGAGTAGCAGAAGACAATTTTAAACATGACAAACAGAATTAAGCTTATTGAAATGTGAAGCTGCTGCAGCAAAGACAGAAAAACACGAGTAACATGGCGAGAAATAAAATACGTAGCTGCTATTTGATGTAGATGATGTGATAAAGGGAAATAATATATTGAACTCCTGTGCGGTACCACCGAAAACAGAAGTGAATATATTGATGATCAAAATCAAGTTGAGTAAAACAGTAAACGACCACCAATAACAAAAGAGAGGTTCTCCCTTGCAACAGGTAGGCTACAATCAAATAATTCAGAAGGTATGGGTGACGTCCCTGGAGAGTTCCTGCAACATAGTAGTAACAACATCGAAAGTAAATTGACTACTGTGGTATCTAAAAGCTATAAGGAAGCTATCATGAGCCGGCCGTAGTGGCCGAGCGGTTAAAGGCGCTACAGTCTGGAACCGCACGACCGCTACGGTCGCAGGTTCGAATCCTGCCTCGGGCATGGATGTGTGTGATGTCCTTAGGTTAGTTAGGTTTAGGTAGTTCTAAGTTCTAGAGGACTTATGACCACAGCGGTTGAGTCCCATAGTGCTCAGAGGCATTTGAACCATTTTTTTTTTTTTTTTTTTTTTTTTTTTTTTTTTTTTTTTTTTTTTTTTTTTTTTTTTGAAGCTGTCATGCTACCTGACTTCACAAAAAGTAGAACTATTGCATTACCGAACGGGGAAAATGCAAAGGACTATACAAATTACAGAAAACTAGCCCTATTTCACATGATTCAAAAATTCTACTGTCGGTAGTTAAAAAGAGGATTAAAGGAACGTATACTGGAGCTTAGTAAATGATAAATTAAGCTCCACATCCGAGAAACAATATTGGCACAATGTTAAATTTAGGTGAGAAGATTAGAAGTAAACAGAAAAACACGCATAGCATCTGTTGACGTAGAAGTGGTATTTCATAAAGTTGGTTGGATTTTATACTCGTATTTTAAAGCTACGTGCAGAGTAGGACTTGACTGGAATTACACGTGACTAATTTTGAGTCGGTATTGAACTGGATATTAATGGTATCAAGAAAGAATCAGAAATCAGACGGAGAGTAAGACAGGGGCGCCCTCTAGCATCTTATTTATTATGTTCATCGAAGAGGCAATAACAACAATGAAACAAAAGACAATTGTAATCTAAATTGGTGACAGCATCAGATTTGCCGGTGACCTAGCAATAGTGGCAGACTCAGAGATGGAAGTAAATACACTCCTGGAAATTGAAATAAGAACACCGTGAATTCATTGTCCCAGGAAGGGGAAACTTTATTGACACATTCCTGGGGTCAGATACATCACATGATCACACTGACAGAACCACAGGCACATAGACACAGGCAACAGAGCATGCACAATGTCGGCACTAGTACAGTGTATATATACCTTTCGCAGCAATGCAGGCTCTATTCTCCCATGGAGACGATCGTAGAGATGCTGGATGTAGTCCTGTGGAACGGCTTGCCATGCCATTTCCACCTGGCGCCTCAGTTGGACCAGCGTTCGTGCTGGACGTGCAGACCGCGTGAGACGACGCTTCATCCAGTCCCAAACATGCTCAATGGGGGACAGATCCGGAGATCTTGCTGGCCAGGGTAGTTGACTTACACCTTCTAGAGCACGTTGGGTGGCACGGGATACATGCGGACGTGCATTGTCCTGTTGGAACAGCAAGTTCCCTTGCCGGTCTAGGAATGGCAGAACGATGGGTTCGATGACGGTTTGGACGTACCGTGCACTATTCAGTGTCCCCTCGACGATCACCAGTGGTGTACGGCCAGTGTAGGAGATCGCTCCCCACACCATGATGCCGGGTGTTGGCCCTGTGTGCCTCGGTCGTATGCAGTCCTGATTGTGGCGCTCACCTGCACGGCGCCAAACACGCATACGACCATCATTGGCACCAAGGCAGAAGCGACTCTCATCGCTGAAGACGACACGTCTCCATTCGTCCCTCCATTCACGCCTGTCGCGACACCACTGGAGGCGGGCTGCACGATGTTGGGGCGTGAGCGGAAGACGGCCTAACGGTGTGCGGGACCGTAGCCCAGCTTCATGGAGACGGTTGCGAATGGTCCTCGCCGATGCCCCAGGAGCAACAGTGTCCCTAATTTGCTGGGAAGTGGCGGTGCGGTCCCCTACGGTACTGCGTAGGATCCTACGGTCTTGGCGTGCATCCGTGCGTCGCTGCGGTCCGGTCCCAGGTCGACGGGCAAGTGCACCTTCCGCCGACCACTGGCGACAACATCGATGTACTGTGGAGACCTCACGCCCCACGTGTTGAGCAATTCGGCGGTACGTCCACCCGGCCTCCCGCATGCCCACTATACGCCCTCGCTCAAAGTCCGTCAACTGCACATACGGTTCACGTCCACGCTGTCGCGGCATGCTACCAGTGTTAAAGACTGCGATGGAGCTCCGTATGCCACGGCAAACTGGCTGACACTGACGGCGGCGGTGCACAAATGCTGCGCAGCTAGCGCCATTCGACGGCCAACACCGCGGTTCCTGGTGTGTCCGCTGTGCCGTGCGTGTGATCATTGCTTGTACAGCCCTCTCGCAGTGTCCGGAGCAAGTATGGTGGGTCTGACACACCGGTGTCAATGTGTTCTTTTTTCCATTTCCAGGAGTGTAAAATGCATAAGGTCTTAAGAGATAACTAAAACTAAAAATAAATACCAGAAAGACAAAAGTCGTGGTTATATATAAGACAGGAGGTGTAGGTGAGATTGACATAACAGGCAGTGAGCAGCTCGAGGATGTAATCGAATTTCGTTCTCTCGGTATCTTTGTGGAGGAAAACGTAATCGTTAATTAACCAGAAACCTACAGCAAAGGGGCTGCCCATGTCGCATGTCTGACGTTCCCATACATAGGGGAAGGGGGTGGATTGACCGCTGTCAAAACTAAAGGAAATTATTCGGATACATAATTTCCATCCACACTTCATATTACCTTACAGAAGGCGCTTCAAATAAGAAGTATTTATAATATCCAACCAGTTAACAAAAAGCAGATTATGTACACCAATGGAGGGAACACACGGTCGCACTTCGTTACCAGGAATAGCAACAAAACAGATTTAATCTTTATGTGAATAGGGGTTGCCTTTTAATGGAAATAAACTCTCACAGTACTTCATTAGAATTCAATTACTCTACAATAGAGCAAAATGGCTGTTATATTGGGGGGGGGGGGGGGGAAATGAATTCTGACTACAAACAGATTACCGAAAAATCATTAAAACTGCCAGACATTATCACAACCTCTCTGATTCCAAATGAATAAACTTTTAACGTGTGATTGATAAGACGAAAACGTAATTTGGTATCAATTAATCAAGGACGCAGCTAATGGCGGGAACATGTGGTTGAAGACCACTCAGAAAGAAATCACAGTTAAATCAGTAAAACCCCCGGAAACATTTACTACAGACCTCACCAACATGCAGTTAAATAAACCTTTACCATTAGAAAAATAACCCGAAAGAAAAATCTGGACACACTTAAATTGATGAAGTACAAATGGTGGGAACACATGGGCCAGTCTCGCATGTAATTAAGTGGTCTTAATTCTTAATTTTCACAGAAAATGACCAAAAAGATTCCATGTGAACAACATTATGAGATTTTACACTTGATTTTACACTTAAAAGCAGCACTAAACATCAAATTAGAGCGCAAACTGATGGTTCGTACTCGACCTGTATGGTCATCACTAACTCCCCTCTTTACCAATTAATCTACCACAATAACATTAACTGAAACCTACCCTACAGTTTCGTAGATTAAAGTGATGCTGAAAGAGAGCTTATTGGCGTTGTCTATCAGTAACCAGTACATTCTAATACCTTTCTTTGTACCTTTACATGAGGATCCTTACGACACGTTCGCCCACTTTGTCACCCAGTCCAAGAATAGCAGTAGGGCGGGACCACGAAAACAGTAGTTCCCAGTTCAAACAGAGTGGAGGGGGTAGGTTCCTATGGGCTGTGACCAACTTGACATCACCTAACAAATGACTCTGTTACCTTTAGTGCAAACTTCTCTTAGCTGAATTTGCCCTCACAGGTTGCGTTGGTACTACTTCAGTCTACTCCCACAATCTACGGTTAGCTCTAAGCTTTCTTGTCTGTAACCCATTTCAACCAACAAACGTTCAAATAAGAAAACACAGTAAAGGAAATGGATGCAAGGAAAAGGGGGTGATATATAAAATAAACACAAAAACGGCTTCATGTACCTGCCCATTAGAGGTTGTACATAAATATATCAAGAATATTTCATTCAGATACCATATAATGATATCAAATTAGGATCTTTTGAATGTAGTAAATGGAGACGAATTAACAGCTACGCTCCAACGCTGGTATAAAAGTCACAGCATCAGAAGAAATTTTAATTAAAGTTTTTAAATGTATCATTGACTTCTTTTTTGTGAATATATCTTGGGGAGAGCATAAAATGGGATGCACAACGTTGCAACTAAAATTTTTGATAAGTCAACCAGTCACATAAGATGTCTGACAAATGGCAAAGTAAAATTTGAAAACAAATTGAAAAAGTTTCCCTTTGATAGCTCCTTCAAATCCATAGAAATATTTCTGTTATTGCAATGTATAAAAGGTGGTGGGTACGAATTACTAACTGACGTCTGCATATTCAACAATAGTAATTTCAAAAGGGGGAAAAAGGTTATAAATATCCAGAATGTAGCCCTATTTAGAAATTATCCTGTGTTGTGAATGTGAAATGACTCATTCAACATCACTGCTACCAGTCTTGCTGATGTTCCATGGAACATAAAACTAAGTAACTAACTAATTAATTAACTAACATAGTAATTACATTTGCTAAGCTGTCGTGGAAAATTAGAGTCACCTACCAAATCTGGTTGATAATGACCGGTACTAACGAAAACTTACCATCTTCAAAGATACGAGTTTCAGCAGCTCACAGCCTGTCGCGAGAGTAGCTCTTTAAAACGGTCTTAATTTTCGAGGTAACGGTTGTCATAGGGCCAGAGTACACAGATGTGCAACTCTGAAATGACATGCCTGCAATTTATAGGGCGCTGCGGAAAGCTTCGATCGTAACTCAGGTTTTACAGCCTCATAACCGTAAACACAATTTCCCCCCGGTGGCACCCCGACAGGGGACCGACAGCAGCGCCACTGCTGCTAACAGCGGGCAGAAGCGAAAACTTCGTCTGACATACTTCGTTGTTGAAGCACAGCGTTATATTCTTAGCAGCTCAGTCCTTGCATTATGTGCGCCAGGAGCTTAAAATAAATTACTATACCAGCCAGTACCAAAAAATATTTAGGCCAAAACAGCACTATAAGATGACGAAATTAAAACATCAAAGTAGATAATTACAAGAAAATTATGTGACAACGAGACAAAAGAAGAGTGAACTACAGTCTCTTAAATTGACGAAAGACAGAGTACTAGAACTGTGGAAAGTCTATAATAAAGCAAGTCAATAAACTAATGAGGACTTATGCATTTGAACGGAACAAATTGCTCTGAGGTACATGGCGGAGGCTACATTCGTCCACTCTCCCTTTAACAGTGAGTAGTACTCAACGGCTGTTTAATTTGCCAGACGCTTGGGGCGAGATTCTCCCTTATTTACTGTCACCTCTCGCAACGTTAATTTTTTGGAACACTCGTCTGGTGAACACTTAGAACAACATGAAGCTTTAACTGCCAGTATATGGGCCCTGGTGCAGATGACACCAGTCGCAGAAAAGGGTATTTTCTGTTCGAAGTCCAACTAAAAAGTGTGGGGTGACTGTTCTTTCTGCGCTACTTTATGTCGTCAGACTAACTGGATCTTTTTGCATCAAGTTCTCAAGGAACTCTATGACGTTGGATACCAAAGTCGAGATAGCTACTTTTACCTGCAGTTTATCCTTGCAAGTGGATCATAGCGTGCGAACGTAGCTTTTTCTTTTTAAAGAAATCCCGGATCTTGGTGATAAGTGGCAACCTTTCAAAGCTATTACGTTTTCCGATGCAGTACCCTGGGAAAAATACCGTTATACAAAATGAAAATTATTACGTTTCGATAGCTCTCCATCGCCTCAGAAAAGTACCTTACGGGAAGTGAAAGTGTTACGACAGATGACGTGTCACTGATCCCATTTTGCACTAAGAATGCAGTACACGCGAGGTGCCTACTTGCTTCTGAGTAGAACGCATAAGTTTTAATTAATGTTCACCAACTGCAGTGTTCTATAGTTGTTGCCCCCAGCACAGAAAATAGCACGTAGGTCGTAAATCAGTTATCTTGTGGCTCTAATGATCTCTTAGTAAGGAACTTACATTGCATAAATAATTAAATTTTCGATTAGTTTGTTTACACGGGATGCCACTCGCATTCTATTAGCAGAAGACTAGAAACTGCACACGTATATTCCACTTTGTGAATGACAAACAATTTCTGTCCTTCAGCAAAATAATGAACTGCGTATTTGCGTAGTTACTATCAAAATGTTCTAATTATACGTCCAAATACCCAGAGATTGCTAATTGAGTCCTTAACCGATACTGACCAAGGCACACCACGTGTCTGTCTTCCGAGACTGCCGTACCAGCTCTGATATTTACAGCCGACCCACATCGCTCACTATCCAAGGTAGGCGCGATCCGAAGATCTCTGAAGTGCTTCGTCTGCTTGTTTGTTTAGCAGTTGTTTATAATTCTGCTGGTAATTATTACTTTTGGAATAATGGTATGATAGTCTGCTATTGGGAAATGCTTATATATAAGACGCCAGTAAATTCACTGTATAGTTTTTCTAATATGAACAACTGAAGCTTTATCTTTTAGTGCGGTACTTCCGAACGCAGCAGCCAATAGCGAAGGAGGAATACAATTTTAGCGGTCTCTCTCACAATACCCTTACCGACAAAACCATCTGTCATCGGTAATTCACACTACATTACGTGATCTTCGCACTGCTGATTTCTCAGCTGCTGTAAGAAGAGCTTCTTGTAGCTGAATATGATGGCTGCAAAGACAAAAATACTACATCTGAACATAAGTATTCGAATGTCGTTATTTAGTAGCTGCCTTTCTAATATTAATTTCAGCTTAGTTCTCATGTATATGTTGTTCTTACGTTATTCTTTAGTTTTGTACACCACTACTTGTGCAGGTGGCTTCACAGCACATCAACGTTACTATCAATATCATTGGTACTTAATTCCCTCCTATTTTCCCCTGTTCTTGAGACGGCTTCATCCACAGAATAATAGTTAGGTTAGAGAGAGGTAAGATGCCTGTTTTAACTTTATACGATTGGAAAAACCACCATGGACCACCAACCATGTCGAGGTGGGGTGGCTTCTACACTTCATGATACAGATAACCATACTGTAAGTGCTACCAAAACACAGGAGCATCGGTCGAGAGGACAGACAGACTTGTGATTCCTTAAGAGTGACAACAGCCTTTTCAGTAGTGACATGGGCAACGATTCATTGATCTGGCGTTGTACACTAGGCCAATTTGCTGTACTAGCAGTGCTAACGCCTAAAAGCAAGGGGCGACAACAACCGTTGTTTCTCAAAAAAATGGTTCAAATGGCTCTGAGCACATGGGACTTAACATCTAGAACTTAGAACTACTTAAACCTGACTAACCTAAGGACATCATACAACACCCAGTCACCACGAGGCAGAGAAAATCCCTGAGCCCGCCGGGAATCGAACCCGGGAACCAGGGCGCGGGAAGCGAAAACGCTACCGCATGGCCACGAGCTGCGGACCGTTGTTTCTCTCCGTTAGAATCTGAAAGAGGGCTCTACTCAGGAGGATTTCGCCATCAAGGAAAACAGAAATGTCGTCGTATACGAAGGAGCGTGTAACGTTAGTTCTAATAATCGGATAGGAGAGGTAGAATACATGAAAACAGAAATGGGCAGGTGAATGATATGATTGGAATTAGGGCAGGTCATTGGCAGGGCGAACAGGACCCCAGTCAGGTGTGTACTGCATAATAAACACAAAATCAGATACGACAAAGGCATGAGTTGTTCCAGTAATGAATAAGAAAATAGGGGTGCGAGTAAACTACTATGCACAAATAGTTCAAATGGCTCTGAGCGCTATGGGACTTAACATCTGAGGCCATCAGTCCCCTATAACTTAGTACTACTTAAACCGAACTTACCTAAGGACATCACACACATCCATGCCCGAGGCAGGATTCGAACATGCGACCGTAGCGGTCGCGCGGTTCCAGACTGAAGCGCCTAGAACCGCTCGGCCACACTGGCCGGCTACTATGCACATCATAGTGAAAGTATTATCCTAGCCAAGATAAGCACAAAGTCAGCACCAACCACGGTAGTACCAATTTATATGCCAACTAGCGCTGCAGATGATGAAATGATTGAAAGAAAGCACGATTAAGTGAAAGAAATTATTCGAATAGTTAAGTCTGAGAAATTTTTTTACTGTGATTCGATAGTAGGAAAAGGAAGAGATGGAAAAACTGTAAGATAATAAGAATTTGGGGAGAGGAATAAAACCTGGAAATACTGAAATGTTTCAAACTGTTTGCATAACAGTAAGGTGAAAATTTCGTGCCCATATTTTAATTGGAAGACATATCGAGGCAGATATGGACTCAGACCCAAATTTTGTTGGTTATAAAGTACAGCTTAAAACCATGGGAACTGTAAAAAGGTAGGAAATTAAGGCGATGGGATCTGAATAGTTTGAAAGAACCAGAGGTGTGAAAGGCACTCTAGTACATGAGAGACTGGTTCTGATCTATCTTCCTATCACAGTTGAGCATGGATGCTCTATTATTGTTTTAGGAATTTGGTGTTGAACCTACAGCCTGCAAGGTAGGAAGATGCCATCCCATGCATGCAGAGTCCAGAAGAGTGCAGCAGTATGGACAGTAATGTCGTTCCACTACACTCCCAGTAAAGGAAATGTTATTGCTAACAGAAATAAGTGCATGGGTTCAGGTGTAAATATACGTTACCAAAAACTAAAATATTTGAATTTCGTTATTAAGGTTTACTTTTACTCTAAATAGGACTTCATGACATAGCAATGTTAGAAAAATTAGGTACAGGATGGTATAACTTTGATACTAGGTGTTGACAACTGTGAAGCGAAATTCCTAACTATTATACGGTTCTTTAATGGTAATACGGTTGATAACCATGTCTCGGTGTCCACGAAAATACAAAAAAATTTAATTTAACTGGGGCCAGAGATATAAATTATGAGAAAATACACAATGAAACAACCCAAAATTGAATGGAGGTCGGCAAAGAGAAATCAGAAAGAAGTACAACATGAAACAATTCATAAATCTACAGTAGCTGATCAGTCTATTCCGTTGGATCGGAAATCTTGTATTTCTGCTTCAGTTAAGCCCAACAATCGTGAATATGTTTAACTACAGGTCATGGTTGAATGTATGAAAATTAGACGTGATGGAGAGAACCATATTTGAATGCCACTTGCTGCCGTAGTGCTAGCTAGTGTGATTACCTTGCGTTGGCAGTGGCAGTGATGGCTGTTGGCATGAGGTGTGAACCTGAGAATCTGTTCTAAGTCACAATTATTGTTAAACCTCAGTTGGATAAATTTCCTACACCTTTGCTGAAGCTGAGACTTATATTTGTTCCCTAACTAAGTTAATTGGCATGGTACATGCTATTTGGCTGGAATAGCGCATACGTCGTTGCCCTCAAATCGCTCTGAAGCGTTAACTGTCAGTACTTAGTGTGATTCTCCATGCTATTACACTTCGTAGTTTAATTCCTTACGAGTTAAGACAAGCCTGTGAACAAGTGTTCTCATAATGACTCTCGCAATCGTCTCAGCGCTGCATGTGTCGCGTTGCTCAAACAGTCGATGATTTTCTGCAAGAGAGGAGTGAATTACTCTGTCTGCAATTTGCCTATTTCAAAGCTGGTGGCCACGCGTTTTCTTTCTGGCCAATCAGAGCATACGTACTTGTTATAACTCCAACTATTATAGTTGTTGTAGCCTATAGGTGTTGTTTCTTACGTAGGGCAGAGTTTAATTACTGTTCTGAGGTTTTTTTTTTTTTTTTTAAAAAAAGTCTTATGGGACTTAACTGCTAAGGTCATCAGTCCCTAAGCTTACACACTACTTAACCTAAATTATCCTAAAGACAAAAACACTCACCCATACCTGAGGGAGGACTCGAAACTCCACCGGGACCAGCCGCACAGTCCATGACTGCAGCGCCCTAGACCGCTCGGCGAATCCCGCGCGGCTTCTTTTATGTAATACTTTTTCTTTCAGGCGAGGTTTTAACACAGGTGGCTACAGTGAGTCCCCAACATTTTGAATTGGATTCAATTGGATGTTTTATGTGAGATCTCCCACGGTGTTCCTGTAGAAAGGCTTTCTGAGGGGTCATCGTTAAAAGCAGGGACAAGGGGCGGCTTTTGTAGACGGCCTCTGGTGCGGTTTGGGCATCTCATTGTATCCATTAGATGTCCTGCTATGGGTTTTAGCCTCGTGCGGGACGGCACAGCGTGCCATTGCTTGTTCTCCTTCCATCTAGAAAAGAGTTCGTGCCGCGAAGGGGGGGATGTAATTGTTACATCCCACTTCTGGTACCAATTGTAAGGGAGTACGTGATTTGGGGATGGCGAGAGAAACTTCTGACACCAATGTTAATGTATAAAATGGCACGGCAGGGGGAAGAAGGTTGTTAAATTTGCCTCGTGGCTGCAGTGTGCAGGAGGTCGAGCAGTCAGGATTTGATAGTGGGCATCCAGGGTTACCATTAAATGACAGAGAATTAAGTACAATAAAGGGGATATTTTTCAATATATGGAGTACAAAGGGGGCGCTTAGTGTCGGAAGTTAGTAGGGTTAGGCCGGACTAGGAGGTCGAAAAATTAATTGAAATGGCCAATGGAAGGGGAAGCGGTTCATGTTGACTTACGTTGGTGGCCGGTCGCGAGAGCTATGCTAGAGGCTCTGCCTTCCAAAACGACGTCTGTTCTGCTAGAGGTCTGGATTACAACGGAGAGAAGCAAGTGTATTCTGCAATGCGGAACCCTACATCATCCACACAGGTGATCAGTATCCCGCGCACACTATTGGCTAAAGTCAATGGCGGGAATTGGCTGGCTGTTTCAGCAGAGGGCTCAGGGCGTCTCCTGTCATCAGCTTCAACTGGACAGAACCGCCTCGGTTTTGAAAGGCAAGCTACTTGTGTTACGTAGACACAGCGTGAATTATTCTGGGTGAAAACTTGTGAAGATTCCACTGGGCCTTTGAAA
The DNA here is from genome assembly GCF_023864345.2 of Schistocerca serialis cubense. Classification (NCBI taxonomy): domain Eukaryota; kingdom Metazoa; phylum Arthropoda; class Insecta; order Orthoptera; family Acrididae; genus Schistocerca; species Schistocerca serialis. The sequence goes on along the minus strand of NC_064642.1, from coordinate 100,917,474 downwards.
TAAATATTTTTAAACTAATTCCCTAAACTACTCCTTGGATGGCTGCCATCCTGCACATCTCAGAAATCGTCTTGTAGCTCGGGTCGTGGAAATTACTTGCCTGCAATTACTAGTGTGAGTGTTGGTGGTTTATATTCATGCTTGTTTATTTATTAGATCTCCATATTGATAAAATTCGTATCTTTTCATGTAACTATGCCGTGTGATATATCGATTTAAGTGGAACTGTTTCAAGAATTCAATGTAAGGTGTGTTATTTTTTGACACCTTCCAGCATGAAATTAACAGAAAATGCAAAATGGTTAAGAAGGAAGGGTTACAGGTCAAATGCAAGTCTGTAGAAACGTATATAACCAGCGGAAAGAGAAGAAGAGCTCAGATAGAAAATACAACCAAAAGGAAAGCTGGAATGTGGAAGGGTTATACAGAGGGGCTATGCAAGGGAAATTAACTTGTAGACAGTATTATAGAAAGGATAGACGATGTAAATGAAGATCACACGAGAGAAGAATTTGTCAGATTAGTGTGAAAAATAACTCAAAACAAAAACACTGGAGCAATGACATGCCCTCAGAACTACTGACACCCTTGGGAGAGGCAGCCATGACAACTCTATTCGACCCGGCGTGCAAGATGTGTGAGACTGGGCAACAACTCCTTAGGCTTGAAGAATAATGTAGCAATTCCACTTACAAACAAAGCCGGTGCAAAGAGGTGTGAATGTTACTGAATTATCAGTTTAATAGCTTGTGTCAAAATACTGACGTGAACTACTTTCGGAAGGAAAGCAAAACTGATAATAAGCCAACCTTGGGGAAAATCGATTTGGGTTCCAGAGAAATGTAGGAACACTCGAGGCAACGTTAACGCTACCACTTCTCGTAGATAGGTTAAACAAAGCCAAACCTACCTTTGTAGAATTTGTAGACGTAAAGAAAGCTTTTGAATGTGTTGGCTCTCTGTACGACATTCTGAAGGTAGCAGGGTAAAAATACAGGAACAGAAAAGATATATGCAACTTGCAGACACATCAGACGGCAATTACAAGAGTCGATGGGTGATATGAAAGGAAAGCAGTGGCTATGATGGAAGTGAGACAAGGTTACAGCTTATCGTTGATATTATTTGCCTACATCGATCAAGCAGTTAAGGAATTAAAAGACAAATATGGAAAAGAGATTAATGCAGAGGCAGAAAAACTAAAAATTTTGAGGTTCACCGACGACCCTGTAATTCTGTCAGAAACTGGAAAGGACTTGAAAGAGCAGTTTAACAGAATGGATTTTGTCTTGAATGTAGGATATAAGTTGAACATGAACAGAAGGAATCCAAAGGTAATGGAATGTAGTCGAATCAGGTGATACTAAGAGATTTATATTAGGAAATGAGACACTAAAGGAAGAGATGAGTTTTTTGTTTTACTTGAGCAGTGGACTAACTGATGATAAACATAGTACCGAAGATCTGTAACATAGACTAGCAATTGTATGAAAAGCATTTCTAAATGGGAGAAATTTATTAGTACCGAATATAAACTGAAGGGTTAGGAAGTCGTTTCTGAAAGTATTTCGAGTGTTGCCTCATATGGAAACATGGACGATAAGCACTATAGCCAAGAAGAGAGTAGGTGCCTTTGAAATGAGACGCTACAGAAAAATGCTAAAGATTGGAGGCTAACGAGTTACTGAGGCTATCTGGGGAAAAAGAAAATTGTGACAGAACTTAGCTAAAAACGGTATTGTTTCAAAGGACACATTCTCAGGAGTCATCAGCTTAGTATTTGAGTGAGGCAGAGAGGGCGGGAAGGGCGAGGGGCAGGGGATGAAAATTGAAGAGGGAGATCAAGACACGAATACGGTAAGTAGGTTCAAATGGTCGATGGATGTGGGTTGCTGCCATTATTCGGTGATGAAGAGGCCTGCACAGGACTGAGTGGCGTGAAGAGGTGCATCAAGCCAATCTTCAGAGTGAAGATCGCAACAACATAACTATGCGATGGCTCAGAAATACTCATTTATATTTCACCTGCATTTTTGGCTGTCACGTATTTCTTGCAGACTGCTCTGACATACAACATCCCTTACGTACACGGCTGTAACGCAATATCGCTAACAGCGTTTCGTAAATCATTTAGGGCTAAATGTGGATGAAGCCTCACACTCCATTTCATTAAGAAAACGTTTTTTAGTGAAGATCACCTAGTTCCTAATCCATTTTCTCTTTACATAAAATTGCCCATTCTTTCCTCATCTTCTCTTTCTGAATCATCCATAACAAAATACTGTCACGTAACGATCGGGTATTCGGTTTCACCTGTTTATCAAGATCAAGCGAGGTGGCGTAGTTGTCAGCGCACTGGACTCGCATTCGGAGAGTACTATGGATCGAATTTGCTTCCACCATTCTTATTTAGGCCTAAATCACTTCAGGTAACTCCTGAGTTGGTTCCATTGAAAGGGCATGGGCGATTTCCTTCCCCATCCTTCCCCAGTCACAGTATGTGCTTCATCTCTAATGACCTCGTCGTTGGCAGGACATTCAACACTAAACTCCTCCTAATCTCCTCGCTGGCTTATCATCCCCATAAATCATTCATGAATTCTTAAAAACTCCACTATTAACTCTCACTGACTACTTAGGTTCTTCTCCAGGTGAACAGAAATGCCTCCAAGAACTGGAGCTTCGTGGTGTTGTAAAGCATCGAGATTTTACGGACCTTACACGAACTTTATCCATAACGATAGTGCAATACAGTATGAGATCCTCAGAAAATAATCATTATTGTATATCAACAAAAGGCAATTGCAGTTAATCTTCTGTACCTAAAAACTAAAAAACAATCCCTACGAATATATGGACGGTGGCATGAAACAAACAGGTTAAGGTGAATCGCATTTTGGAGACGAACCGAGCGGGTGGCTAATGATATTGTAAAACTGTCATTAGCAAGAGAACGGCGAGCTTAAGCGCAGGAAGTGATAAGGCCAGAACAATACATTATTCCTTTTAGGATAAATAGAGCCGTGACCCAGAAAGAAAAATAAAAATGTTTATTCGCCTCTTGTGAGATGGCGATTGGCTAAAGCCATACTTGGAAACGCAGACGTGATACGTTGGGGAGATCCCCATTATATAAAAGCATTTTGAGACCTAAAATTAAGTCTGTCTCTCTCTCTCTCTCTCTCTCTCTCTCTCTCTTCTCACGGCGAACCGCACCAGTGTGTGGAAACAAGCGAAGGCGTTGAGACTTTGCTTCCTGCGAAGTGAGGATGATACGCTTCACGTATCGTGGCGACAGATAGCAAAGCGGTAGTTAAATATACCTGCTGGAATTAAATGAAACAACAAGTTTACTGTTACCAGTCACCGTTTTATTTATTCCACGACGCGTTTCGAAGGTTTAAACCTCCATCATCGGGTGGATTTACATTAGTTAGTATTACATATGTGTGTATGTTGTGTTACGACATTTGGAGGAACTTGTGGCACTGCCTCCAGTGGTCACAGGTTTCTTTTTCCGTCGTAACACTTCACATGTATACTGCCACATTTGTAAACAAATGTCGTAACACAACATACACACATATGTAACACTAACTAATGTAAATCCACCCGATGATGGAGGTTTAAACCTTCGAAACGCGTCGTGGAAAAAATAAAACGGTGACTGGTAACAGTAAACTTGTTGTTTCATTTAATGTCAGTAACAGTCACGGTAAAGCCTAACCTAAAAATGTTCGCATTTAAAAATACCTGCTGGAATTTTTGCAGGCAAAGAAATAGTGCATGTCGCTCCAACCCATAACGAGTGTGCAATAGCCATTATTTCTAATGGGGAAAGATTAACGTTCTACGGAATGCAGTAAAGTTGCGACAGAGTGAATTCAGTTAATGTTTCAGATTCAGCACGAAAACAATTCCGTTGCAGATGACACTTGGTGAAATACCATTGCGCATTAGCCCACAGTAAATGTTGAGTCTAGATTTTGCTCACTCCAACTTGTGTGTGCTAGGAAACTAACCTACCCTCACATTGAGTACATGATAGTTTTTTAATTGGTTCGGAAGGTAAATTTATTCTCTCCGTGCATTGACCAGCTACGACAATATAGATTTAGATGTGCTGGTGAGGATTTTTAATATTCATTCTTTCCTGTGATGAAAAAATTTCATGTACAGAGATAACGATTTTAATAATCATCGTTTCAATATGTCCAAAAATTAAATATTTTGTTATTATTAAAAGTTATTGAACATGGCTGTTGACTGTCACGTGACCCCTGAAAGCAACAGTTCATAAATTATATGTAGACTAAAAAAGGGAATAGCTATTTTGTCTTTCTAGAATTGACCCCAAACTTTCACTTTTATTAATTCATGCATTCTAGGTACCTGACAGTAGCATTTCTAATGATTTTTGTTACGATCTGCACCTGATATTAGCTGCCTTACAGACAGGGCCAGGGTCATTTTTATTTAGAATGTCTGTTTGACACCCTGGGATTGAGAAGATAGTTCAGAGGTTTTGTTCACTTATGCGCTAAGTGGTAAGCTACGTTTGCACTCATTACTATACTCATTGCGCAGATACAAAGGTTGGACGTAAGACAGTGTCTTTACTTCTCTCCTTTCTCATAGTTCCGTAACTTAGTCGGTAGAAATGGAATCCTTACGACATTACTTTGTTATCTGTTAGACTGTCTGCTGTCTGACTGGTAAAAACTATGTTTCTCATGAACAGGTAGATGAAATTTGTGTCACATACTACATGAATCTCCAAGATGGCCGCCGAGTAAGTGACGCCAGAAACCATTTCCAGAAAGTTAAGTGATTTAGACAGGAATATAATTTACTTTAACGCCGACAACAAATTAAATACGTGCATTAGTGTATCGTTTAGTCTTACCGTTAAAGGTTTGACTTTTCTTTGCGTATTTTTTCAGAAAACACGAAAAGATCGTAACTTCGCGAAGTCGCGCTTAGGCTTAAATTTTGTAAACGTGTTTGTTTCTTGTTTCACGGTAATTTAACTAGTTTCTCGGTAACAAATAAGTAAACTACCGTAAATAGCGTATAACTTCATTGTTTTAATACAGATTTCAGAAAAACAGCGTAACTTTATATCAGAAACTTGCCTATATACATTTGTTTATAGGCCTAATTCTCGTAACGTTTTTGGAGAATCAAAGTTAAAGTATCTCGTTTAATTGTCCTTTTTTTCATTCCATCGAGTGAAATATATAATAAATAGCGTATACCTTCGTTGTTTTAATACAGATCTCAGAAAAACAGCGGAATTTTGTATCAGAAACTTGCTTATATACATTTGTGAATAGGCTTAATTCTTGTAACGTCTTTTTTGATTTTCGGTAATGTAATTGATTTATTCTAGCTAAAGTATTATTTTTGCCATGAGTGAGAAGTGCCTGACTTGCCGTAGAATTGTTAGTTCCGGGGTTTGGTGTGATGGATGCAGTAGTTTTTTTCACTGGGGGGACTGCAGTGGCGTGGGTGTTGGGAAAGTGGATCAGGCTCATCAGTGGTTATGTAGGATTTGCAGCAGAGATAGGAAGATAGTGGAACAGGAGGGGAAAATCGCTGCCCTTCAGGCTGAGCTAGATCAGGCTAGGGAAGATCTGGACAGGTTAAGGAGGGAGAAGGGCAAAGAGAGGTGGGAAGTGGCAACAGGTAGCAGAAGGAATAGGCCTAGAACTAAGTCTGACAGTTTTGTGGTGAATGTCAAAAATAAGTTTGACCTGTTGCTTCAGTTAGAAACTGATGAGCCTCAAGCAGAGGTAGGTGTAGACAGGACACAACAAACTTTCAATAGGAAATTGGAAAAGAATGTAGGAAAGTCATCGAAAAGGAAGAAAGTTTTGTTGTTAGGCAGTTCTCATGCCAGAGGTGTAGGCCAACTTCTGCAGGAGGGATTAGGACCAGAGTACCAGGTCACAAATTTTTTCAAACCAAGTGCTAGTCTGGATCAGGTGACAGAGGATTTAGGTTCACTCTGTAAAGGATTTACCAGGGAAGACACCGTGGTTATTGTGGGAGGGCCAGGGAACACCATCGACAGAGATCCTGGGTACAGTATAGAGTGTGACCTGGTAAAGATTGCGTCAGCATCGAGACACACCAATGTTGAATTTGTATCTGTCCTGAGACGCCATGACCAGCCTCATTTGAACTCTTCTGTTGGGAGAGTTAATTTGAAGTTGGAACGGCTGCTTGGATCGGGTGCGGGGGCTCATATTGGTGTGGTTCCTGTTGATTATCTCAGTAGGTGGGACTATACCAGGCACGGCCTACATCTCAACAGGAAAGGGAAGGGGAAACTGGCTGGGGTAATAGCAGGGAATTTAAGGGGGGGAGGCACTGCCATGAATGGTAAAATACCAGTGGTTACAGGTGTTGGAGCAGCACCTTTTTTAGGATAGGTAAGACAGAAAGATGTCAAGTTCTACGAGAGGTCAGGATTGAAACAAATCTTCAGTTTAGGAAAGAAATTAAACAGCACAATTCTAGCACATTGGATCACCAATCACAGCTATCAATTATAAATTTTCACCAATCACCAGAAATTTTATCTCCACCAAGTTGTATCTCAGTCCTAGGTAATTCCGTTGATGAATTAAAGTCACCCAACCCAGTTGACATAATCTGCCTCTCTGAACACCATGTGCCCACTGGTATAGGAACTAGGCCTAAGCACAATGAGAAACTCAGACAGGAGAGTACTGCAAATGTTAGAATAAGGAAAGGTTCTCATAAAAGTATAATTAAAAATAATGTAAGTATATTTCATCAAAATATTGGGAGTTTAAAGAATAAAGTAGATGAGCTTCTGGTTTGTTTAGAAGATTTAAAAGCTGAGAATGAAATAGATATACTATGCCTGTCTGAGCATCACATTGTTACTGATATGGATAAGGTAAATGTTATAAGCTCTCTGCACATGTAATGAGAGAAAATATGGAGAAAGGAGTAGTTGCCATATATGTCAAAAGTTATCATTGTGCAAAAAGTATAGAAACAAAAAAGTTTTGTGTAGAGAAACATATAGAAGCATGTGCCTGTGAGCTTAAATTAAATAAAGGCACATTTGTAATTGTAACTGTATATACGTCCCCATCAGGAAATTTTCATCTATTTCTGAAAAATTTGGACTCCTTGTTGTGCTATCTGTCAGACAGGGGGAAGCAAATTATTATTTGTGGGGATTTCAATGTAGATTCTCTGAAAGAGGGTAATAGGAAAAATGACCTTGAAGTATTACTTGGTTCTTTCAATTTGACACCCGTTATTGACTTTCCTACTCGGGTGGTAAAGGATAGCAGCTCACTGATAGATAACTTCTTTATAGACCAAGATAAGTTTAACCAGATAAATGCTCAGCCTGTTGAGAATGGTCTTTCTGATCATGGTGCACAGCTAGTTACAATATATGACATAGCTCCATTCAGCAATACTAAACAGTCCTCCAAAGTAGTACGTTCAGTCAACGATTTAACAATTGCAAATTTCAGGGAAAGCCTACAGCAGTTAGACTGGGATGAGGTGTACTGTGAACCTGATGCCAATTTAAAATATAATTTATTTCATGACATTTTTGTAAATGCATTTGAAAACTGCTTCCCCAAGAAAATAGTTAAATATACTCGTAAGAAACCTTGTAACAAACCATGGCTTACTAAGGGTATAAAAATATCTTGTAACCGGAAAAGGGAAATGTATCTGACAGCAAGAAAGAGTAGTGACCCAGAAACTATCAAAAATTATAAAAACTACTGTGTTATATTAAGAAAAGTTATTAAAAAATCCAGGAGTATGTGTATCATGTCTGAAATCAGCTACTCTGATAATAAAATTAAAACAATTTGGAAAATTATTAAAAGAGAAACAGGTCAACCAAGAGCAGAGGAAGACAGTATTACCATAAAATTGAATGAAAATTTTACGAACAAAAAGTCAGAAGTTGAAAATATTTTTAACAATCATTTTCTAAATGTTGTGGATATAGTAGGATCCAGGTGTTCATTAGAAGATGCTAGGCTGTTAATGGAAGAGGCCATACCTATGCAATTTGATACAATTGAAATCTCACCCACTTCTCCCTCTGAAATTAGGAAAATAATAAACTTGCTTAAAAGCAAAAACTCACATGGAATTGATGGCATTTCCAGCAAAATACTAAAAGCTTGTTCTCAACAGATAAGTAAGATTCTCAGCCACCTGTGTAATAGCTCTCTGGAACAGGGCATTTTCCCTGATAGACTGAAATATGCTATTGTTATACCTTTGCATAAAAAGGGGGATAGATCTGATGTCAACAATTACCGTCCAATCTCCCTTCTAACAGCTTTATCCAAAATTTTTGAGAAAGTAATGTATTCAAGAGTAGCTTCACATATCTGTAAAAATGAAGTACTAACAAAATGTCAGTTTGGTTTCCAGAAAGGTTTTTCAACAGAAAATGCCATATATGCTTTCACCAGTCAAATTTTGAATTATCTGAATAACCGAACACCTCCCACTGGGATTTTTTGTGATCTCTCAAAGGCTTTTGATTGTGTAAATCATGAAATTCTGCTATACAAGCTCAAGTATTGTGGCATGAGTGGGACAGTGCACAAATGGTTTAATTCGTACCTAACTGGAAGAGTGCAGAAAGTTGAAATAAGTAGTTCTCGTAACATGCAAAGATCAGTACATTCCTCAAACTGGGGAACTATCAAGAATGGGGTTCCACAAGGGTCAGTCTTGGGTCCTTTGTTGTTCTTATTATATATTAATGACTTGCCATTCTATATTCATGAAGAGGCAAAGTTAGTTCTCTTTGCTGATGATACAAGTATAGTAATCACACCTGAGAAACAAGAATTAACTGATGAAATTGTCAATACTGTCTTTCAGAAAATTACTAAGTGGTTCCTTGTAAACGGACTCTCACTGAATTTTGATAAGACACAGTACATACAGTTCCATACAGTGAATGGTATGACGCCATTAATAAATATAGACCTTAATCAGAAGCATATAGCTAAGGTAGAATATTCCAAATTTTTAGGTATGTCCATTGATGAGAGATTAAATTGGAAGAAACACATTGATGATCTGCTGAAACGTTTGAGTTCAGCTACTTATGCAATAAGGGTCATTGCAAATTTTGGTGATAAACATCTTAGTAAATTAGCTTACTACGCCTATTTTCACTCATTGCTTTCATATGGCATCATATTTTGGGGGAATTCATCACTGAGGAATAAAGTATTTATTGCACAGAAGCGTGTAATCAGAATAATAGCTGGAGTCCGCCCAAGATCATCCTGCAGACATTTACACTCCTGGAAATGGAAAAAAGAACACTTTGACACCGGTGTGTCAGACCCACCATACTTGCTCCGGACACTGCGAGAGGGCTGTACAAGCAATGATCACACGCACGGCACAGCGGACACACCAGGAACCGCGGTGTTGGCCGTCGAATGGCGCTAGCTGCGCAGCATTTGTGCACTGCCGCCGTCAGTGTCAGCCAGTTTGCCGTGGCATACGGAGCTCCATCGCAGTCTTTAACACTGGTAGCATGCCGCGACAGCTTGGACGTGAACCGTATGTGCAGTTGACGGACTTTGAGCGAGGGCGTATAGTGGGCATGCGGGAGGCCGGGTGGACGTACCGCCGAATTGCTCAACACGTGGGGCGTGAGGTCTCCACAGTACATCGATGTTGTCGCCAGTGGTCGGCGGAAGGTGCACGTGCCCGTCGACCTGGGACCGGACCGCAGCGACGCACGGATGCACGCCAAGACCGTAGGATCCTACGCAGTGCCGTAGGGGACCGCACCGCCACTTCCCAGCAAACTAGGGACACTGTTGCTCCTGGGGTATCGGCGAGGACCATTCGCAACCGTCTCCATGAAGCTGGGCTACGGTCCCGCACGCCGTTAGGCCGTCTTCCGCTCACGCCCCAACATCGTGCAACCCGCCTCCAGTGGTGTCGCGACAGGCGTGAATGGAGGGACGAATGGAGACGTGTCGTCTTCAGCGTTGAGAGTCGCTTCTGCCTTGGTGCCAATGATGGTCGTATGCGTGTTTGGCGCCGTGCAGGTGAGCGCCACAATCAGGACTGCATACGACCGAGGCACACAGGGCCAACACCCGGCATCATGGTGTGGGGAGCGATCTCCTACACTGGCCGTACACCACTGGTGATCGTCGAGGGGACACTGAATAGCGCACGGTACATCCAAAATGTCATCGAACCCATCGTTCTACCATTCCTAGACCGGCAAGGGAACTTGCTGTTCCAACAGGACAATGCACGTCCGCATGTATCCCGTGCCACCCAACGTGCTCTAGAAGGTGTAAGTCAACTACCCTGGCCAGCAAGATCTCCGGATCTGTTCCCCATTGAGCATGTTTGGGACTGGATGAAGCGTCGTCTCACGCGGTCTGCACGTCCAGCACGAACGCTGGTCCAACTGAGGCGCCAGGTGGAAATGGCATGGCAAGCCGTTCCACAGGACTACATCCAGCATCTCTACGATCGTCTCCATGGGAGAATAGCAGCCTGCATTGCTGCGAAAGGTGGATATACACTGTACTAGTGCCGACATTGTGCACGCTCTGTTGTCTGTGTCTATGTGCCTGTGGTTCTGTCAGTGTGATCATGTGATGTATCTGACCCCAGGAATGTGTCAATAAAGTTTCCCCTTCCTGGGACAATGAATTCACGGTGTTCTTATTTCAATTTCCAGGAGTGTATTTAAGGATCTAGGGATATTCACAGTAGCTTCTCAGTATATATACCCTCTTATGAAATTTGTTATTAACAATCAAACCCAATTCAAAAGTAATAGCAGTGTGCATAACTACAATACTAGGAGAAAGGACGATCTTCACTATTCAAGATTAAATCTAACTTTGGCACAGAAAGGGGTGAATTATACTGGCACTAAAGTCTTTGGTCACTAACCAAATAGTATCAAAAGTCTGACAGATAACCAACAAGTATTTAAGAAGAAATTAAAAGAATTTCTGAATGACAACTCCTTCTACTCCATAGAGGAATTTTTAGATATAAATTAAGAAAAAAAATTAAAAAAAATAATAAAAAAATAAAAATAAAAAAACACAAAAAAAATAAAGTAGTTATATTAACTTAAGTATGTTGTTAAATTAACCTAATTATGTCATGTATTGGAAAATTCGACTCGTTCCACATCATTACGAAATATCATATTCATGATCCATGGAACTAGTATTAATGTAATCTAATCTAATCTAATCTAATCTAATCTAATCTGTCTGTGGTCCCCTCACAGTGTAAGAAACTGGAGCTTCTAAGACAATGATATTTGAAGATACGACCATTTGAGTCACTACTTTGATTCTAGCAAGATCACACATCAACACACATAGGGTACTTCCCCTCCCCTTTACATGAATTCATTAAATTTTGCAAGAGGCAGGATTTCACAGTACAGCTGAAGGAAAAATATCCGTAATTTTCTAAATTTGTGATTATATAACGCAAAGAAAAAAATGTTTCTGTCTGTCCCTTCATCTGATGAGACCCCTTTTTTCTCAGGAACAAGTAGATACACCGATTTAAAAGCCTGTAAAATCAACTTGAAATCATTCATATAGCTTTTTTATGTAGTCGCCCTGGATGTTTCTGTGGCCTGCCATTGAATCTAAGCTGCTCGTATGTTTCACTTCCACTAAACAGATGTTTTGTTTTCTTAGCATACTAACTTGCATCATTGTCCTGGATGGTTATATAACAGGAGAGTTCCATTAGTGACTCACATACAGTCTACAAAACAGAAGTAACACTTCCGTTCATCTAAATATTTATGTTTGTCTCGTGTAAGGGTAGTTTATAATATTAGGATAGACTAAAGTTATGTAAATAACTGAGTGGATATTGTTAGAGCTGTTCGTGGATAAACCTTCTTCGTATGTGACACTATCATCGGGATAACTGATACTTATCAATATGCAAGAAGTAGAACACCGTTCTCGTTATACTTCTGAGGGGCACATACGATATTACTTTGGTGGTTCTTGATGAATCAAAATAATGTGCTGCGTGGATTTGTTTCATACGATGTGTCAGACAAAGTATAAAGTATTGGCTGTAAAGATAATGTGATTAGCTTTGCCATTTTTGTCTGCTGGTGTAGCAGTTCTAACGAAGTCCTATGATGGAGCAGTGTGTATCGGATGAAGTGGTGCAGTGGTTAAGACGATGAGCACTTAGTCAGCAGACACATGTTATACATCCCCATCAGTCACTAACATCCCATTTTTCAGTGGTTCCGCTTAAAATCAATAGGAGCTCGATGTGGTATGTGAGAGGGCAGTTGTGGACCATGATTGTTTGGAAACATGTCTAATGACATTCAACGGGAGTAATGTGACTGTATCACGGTAAACTTAGCTCATAGTAGCCGGGAAGTAACTTTTAAACCCAACCCACCCCACATCTACTCTCTTGTCCAACAACTATAGACCTCATTACAGCGAACTACAAACTTATGTACGAACTACGCACCCAGTCACTATGTGGTCTGTTATTCCCTAAGCAATATTTAGATTACAATCGGACTTTCTGGACATGCACCGAAGGCTTTCCCGAAGTCGAGGAACACTGTTAGCAATTCACGTTCCGCTAATTGCAGCAAGCCTTTGCGTAAGATGGCATTACTGGACGTCTATGTATCCATATATATACTGTTATTGAAGACAACCTTGTGCCGGTTGACTGGTTGAATTATTAAAGACTTTTACATAGCAGATCATGGTGTTTAACATAATATTTATTCACACAATAATTTATTACGTGAAGATTGCCTTATTTCCACAGCGCGCTCGGAAAGTCGACGTATACTATAGCACCTATTACGGATGTACAATACGATGGAAGTTCGAAACAAAGTTGGGAGAACACGAATTGGCAGTACTGTTTTTCCGTAATTGTTCTACTGGTACGTAACATTTAACTGTTTGGTTCCGTTAATGGAAGCTATTTAAGGCAATGTTTAGTATTTGGACGATCAATTTGTCTTTAAACTACGGTGCTTTCAACTGCAGTACATATTTTTTATATGTTTCGACAAGGCGATACACAGGGTGGTCAGAAAATGTGTGAAATGCTTGTAGGGATGTTACAGGGCTGGTTGTACTGAGGCATAAATGTTAAGAAAGAAATTCGATACGTTGCTCCGTTTCCGAGTTACTTAGTATAGAATTTAGACAATCGGGGCGTCGCGCACTCACACTCAAGCGACCTGCCAGGGGCGCTGTTGGCCAGAGAGTGCTTGTCTCGTTAGCTGAAACTTGAATTTACTTGCGTGACGATCTTATTGGCTACCTTCAATGCTAAATAACTCGGGAACGGCTCAACGTATCGAATTTTTTTCGTGACAGCCATATCTCAGTACAACCCGCCCTGCAACATCCCTATAAGAGTTTCACACATTTGCTGACCACACGGTATACACAGCTATAGTGTATTTGCTAGAAAATCCCCGGAAACGGCTGTAACTCATCGTAATGCAGTTGGCCGACTTACTGAGAAATTTCAACAGACGAGCTCAGTTTAGACGCTGAACGAACTGGAAGACCGCAACTAAACGAAAGGAAGTTAGTGGCTATTTCTGACACTGTGCAGCAGATGTGAGCAAAATCATAGCGCATATGAGCACAGGGAAATGATTGCAACAACGCATAAAGCTGTTACCTAAATATTCTTCCGAAAGAAAGTGATAGCAGTGCAAGAATTGAAAGATGTGTATAATGGAAAAGCGAATCCGTTACTACAGCCGGCCGGAGTGGCCGAGCGGTTCTAGGCGCTACAGGCTGGAAACGCGCGACCGCTCCGGTCGCAGGTTCGAATCATGCCTCGGGCATGGATGTGTGTGATGCCGTTAGACTAGTTAGGTTTAAGTAGTTCTAGGGGACTGATGACCTCAGAAGTTCAGTCCCATAGTGCTCAGAGCCATTTGATCCATTTTTTGAACCATTACTACAATTGGTTTACATCTTTTATCAGCAGAAATACCACTGATGTTCTTGATGTCACCTTCTGTACAGACGGAGTTTGATTTCACCTCTCTGGTCACGTCAACACCCAAATTATGATCGACGAAGAATCTTCGTTGTTTGCTTGAAACGCAATTCCATGATCAGAAAATTGCAGTGCAGGCATCGGTATCCAGACGGCGCGTTGTTGAACCTTCATTTTTTTAAAAAGCCGTGAAGAGCAGATGTTATTGTTTAATGATTAACAATTTCATTGATCAGCAAAAGAAAGAGACAATCAGCAGCACATGGCTTCAACGAGATGGTGTCACTGCGCACACAGCTAACAATACTATAAGCTATCTGGAAAAAGTTTTTGTAGAATGTGTCCTCCCAAAAAATCTATGGCCCCTTCGCTAGCCGGACCTTATTCCACCTCACTTTTCTTTCGCCCACGCACATTTAGTGATGTAAAAACGGAAATAACCGAGTACACAATGAGATCTGCAGAAAGCGCTTTCATACAAAATTAAGGGTGTCCAGACTTGTATAGACGCCCTTTGATGTCATTTTCAACATATGTTGACGGCACGGCAACTTTCCGATTACAATGTTGATGTGTTCATACAGCTGGTTTCAGCAAACTATTGCGATTTTCATAAGTGATGATTAATTCACAGTTTATACAAGATAAACTGTTCAGTCACATTAATTCGACCACCTATCAAGACCCTGAATAACCAGCTTTTGCTGCGCGGACAGCTGAGAGACAAACAGGAAGACAGGCAGTGAAGTTCTGGAAGGTATCAGCACGAGTGTGGAGCCATTCTGACTTCAGAGCCGTGGCCAGTTGCATTAGGTTTCTCGGCTGGAGATCCATGGGACTCTCAGTCAGATCGAGGTAGTCCACGGTGTACCACAGCAGCCATCGGCACCGTTTTTGGATAGCGTCAGTTTGACGTGCACTGTATACTTTAACAACGGCGGGACGCGAACAGTTTACAAATCTTGGATTTCGGGAATTATTCATTCGTTAACCCGAAAGCCAATGTCATCGCTTTAGGACGTCAGACAAATCCCTCCGTTTCCGCATTACGACAACGATATCACTGTTGTCCACTCCACCCCCCCCCCCCCCCCACTCCTCCAACACGCTTTGTATATCCTCCATAGCTTGTGATATAACACAGGCGGTGGTCGCAGTAAAGCGACTGGACAGTGTATATAAACTCTAGTTACAAACATACTGAACATATCAGCATGTTAAGAAACAAGCTGCAACAATGTCGCGAATAAAACAGTGACTCGCATATGCAATAATTTTCCTTTAATTTACGTCTATGGTCACAAACGTTTTGTTAACAGATTACCGGTTTGATCTATAATAACCATAATCAGATCTGCTTTATAAAAACAAAGTCCTAACGTACTGCAGCCATAGTATTGCAATTTGACTTTGCCACTATGGCTGCAGTACATTAGGACTTCGTTTTTATAAAGCAGATCTGATGATGGTTATTATGGACCGAAACCGGCAATCTGTTAACAAAACGTTTGTGACCATAGACGTAAATTAAAGGAAACTTATGACATTAAGAAATATGTCAATAAAATACAAGGCATCGTAGGGGTAATAGTCAATATTCAGGGGTATGTCACAAAGGATCATGAGAAGCAAAGCAATATGTAAAAATAACTTCTAAAATGCATCTGTTTATTAGGAAAGGTTCGCTTCATAGTTGCAAAGATGTAGTGCTCATGGCTCTTGAAGGTACAGATTGTAGGGTCCATGTTTTCTGGGCGCTTCTCCATCAAATGATTATTCTTGTCGTATCCGTGAATATTGACCATCCGTCCAGGGACACTGTGAAACGTCCAATTAGAAACATTATACATGACTGTGCTTAAACTGACACACAATATTTTTTTAGCGCAACGCAGTCTGACTTTCAATAATCCCTACAAGAGAATGGCCCTGACTAAATTAACCTACACGTTTCACAAATCACTTACCTCACAAAAATCTTCGTTACTCTAACTACTGAAATACAGCGAGCGCCACTACTTCCAGCTAAATAAAAGATTCAAACTACTGAAGGCACTAACTACTGATAGGCATAGTTAGCAAAAGAAAGATTTTGATAGAGAACAAACAATGTATTTACCTTAATAGCGTTCAAAAGTTATAATATATGTATCAGTCCATGATATCCAATATTACAAATTTACTGTCTCTGATGGACACACGTCCAGATCATCTGCTCTCAAAAATCCGCCATCTCACTTCCCCACATCCACCACTGCTGTCGGCTCACCTCCAACTGCGCAACGCTACGCGCTGTTAACAGCCAACTAGCCAACAACAATGCAAACCAGCCACAGACTGCACGCAGCACTGCCAGTGATTTTCATACAGAGCGCTACTTGGCGGTGGCGTTACCAATATAAGAACCTAAACAGCCTACTTACATACCCCCATGCTCCCCACAAGAAATTTTACAAAATGTTTTGGGCAGTGGCCAATACAGATTTGAAAAATTTTTCATAATTACAATAACAAAGAAATCAAATGTACACACTTATCGATACAATGTTGGTCAAAAGCTAAAATTTTCTCACAGTCCATAGAGACAGTCCTGATCGTTCGTCACAGTATTAATTACAATTTTATGCACAAAGTCTGAGCAGTAAACGAAAATACACACGGAAGTAGTCGATTTCCATGCTGTCTTGAAAAAGTAGTGTTGTCCATCCAACGGAGAGACAGTGCTGACTCTTGGTATGCAGACAGGTAATGAGCCACAACATAGCAAACCCACAGCAGAGTCAGTCGAAGTTTTGAAGAACCAGAGGTGCAGATCCACTGCAGTTCTTGTAGAAATAATGGTATTGGTGGGCCATCGAAGGTGCAGACCCACTTCAGTCCCTGTAGAGACGGCTAGCAGCCATCTGTTGCGACTGTGCAGGTGCACAATCGCCATCGAAGAGTCTTGCGGACAATGTAGCAAGTTCATAAACCACCACTTGTGCACTCACAAAGTTTTTGGAATTGTCCTTAGAACCAGCAATGCTGTTATCCAGTCGCTTGCTGAATTATCAACACATGTGCAAACATTAACAGTCCCAACTTCTTACATATTGTGCATATACTATGACCAACAGAAACGTGTGCACTGAAATGAAGGCTTACAAGTAACTTAATTTGCTGAACTGGTGTCCATTACAATTTTATAACATCAGAATACAATTACAAAGATACAGAAAACATCATTAAAAACATAATAGTACAGATAACATTTGTACTAATACAGGCTTTACAAAAGAACAGAAATACACACATATATCAGTGTTACAGAAATTATGACATAAGTAAAAATATAAAATTATGCGAATACTTTCGAAACATTAATTTTACACATGAGCATTAAAACAGAACAGAATTAATAATGTCTAACATCTTACAAAGTAAATAACATATTATTAGGGAAATTCCACAACATAACACATATTAGCTAAACACATGAAGACAGGAAAAACACAAATATACAAGAGTACACAAACACATAGCAGGATAACACAAGAGGAAAGGACAGGGTTTTACTGCAGTATTTTGCAAACAAAACTTTCTTTACTTCTTAGAGATCTCCCTTCATTCTTCATTATTTCCAAAATGTCCTATCTATACCTGCTTTCTGTACTTTTTTTGTATAACTTCTCAATGCATTTCTTCCAATTCATTGCAACTCATTCTCTTATATAGTCTACCCCCTCTTAAGCTAACTTAAATCTACTGAGCTCAGATGTATAAACTAAGGGACGAGGCAATGTAGCAGCACAAAACAATTAATACCAACAGCAATGACAAAAAAATGCGAATTGGCAAAACAAGCAGCAATAAATATAAATTAGCAAATAAATTGCAATATTACAACTAATATAAAACAATGTGCAGCAAACAAGAAAAATAAATCAGTAGTAAAATGGGCTTAACAGAGTATACAAAGTGAAATTCATTAACACTGTGCCTGGCAAGCAGCAGCAGCAAGTGCAATAACTTATACCTAAACATGACAAAGCTCAATCAGAAAAAATATTACAGTAAAAATGGCCATGTTTAATACCTATGTCACATCTTAACACTAGAGTGATGCATCACAAAAACTTACTCTGCAAGAAAGTTACCAAGTCGTTAAAAAATTATTTTTACAATTCCTGTGAATGGAAATGTCTATTTGTGCTCTCTTTTCTACAAAAGTACATCATAAAACTATTCTTTATTAGGTCTGTAGACAGAAAATAGTGATATTAGTACATCTACTAAATTTTATTTCAACCAATGCTGCAGAGCAGCTAGAAACTGGATATTAAACAAAATGAGCAATCTCTCAACTAGAAAGACAATAGATGTAAAAATGTTTCTAATCATTTCATTAGGCAATTTAGTAAATATCATAAATTAAGAGCTCTACAGTGTAATCATATGTTTTCAAGTTTCGGCGTGTCATATTTGTGATGCTTTCTACAAACAAATGTCAATAGCGAGGATAATGGTTTCTTTTTTTCCCACCTGTGCCTCTGAAAGGCACACACTAATGGCTTTTTTCCAGGAGACTGTCACACAGCTGGGTGCCTACGATGCATTACATGAAGGTCACTTAACTTTCTTACCGAAATATTTGTGACACCAGTTTGCACTACAGTGACAGTCTCATATAAAAAATTTCACAGGTCGAGGATTTGCGTTGCAAATGTGTAGAAACAAAATCCTATGAATATAACAGTGTGCAAAAAATTTTTGCCTCCATTGTGATACATTCACGAATTTACACACATTTCATAACTCTTAAAGTACGATTCTCAGCTTATTGATCATAAACATACCTCAACAGCATAATACAAATCGTAGCCGTAAAAATAACATCATGACACCTCAGTCAAATCTCAAAATCGTCCTAGCTTCCTCCAATAATTTCAAAACCTAAAAAAATTCTCTGCTCATTTCAATAGTGTCATCTACCTCAAACATACTTTAAAAATAATGATCCCACACCAAATACATCATTCAGAGCTCTCATAGTATTACAATGGTTCCAAAAAAAATATGAACAGTTCACAAAGTACAGACAAAATCCAATTTAATAAGTGTGAAATTATCCAACTGTGTAATTGCGTAAACACATGTCACTGACATAGTAAAATAATTTTTGTTTCTCTGTTAAATAATCAGATAGCTGTGTAATTCAGTGTTAGAGAAATATGGTACCAATGTGTAAAGTTGTATAAGCAAATACCATATTAGCTAGGGCTCCTTGTGCTTGCCAAACATATGGTACACAAAGTAAGCGTGTACCCCCCTGAGGATTAATGTAATTATACCCTCAGGTGTTACAGATTACGTCAATGGAATGAAATGTATCACGGAAAACTTCCTTTGTAATTCAAAAATCTTGAAAAATAAATGGTTTAAGTAAAAAATTAATCACTCAAATGCGTGTCCTGTAGCGCTAAATGTGCGTCTTGCTGTAAGATAATCTCTGTGGAAGTGCCGTAGTTATCGTCCTCTGTAAGCAAAGTTCTGCTGAAGTCAATGTACTTACCTCATCATAAACGAAAGTGAAATGCTTTGCGTATAGATATCGTAGTTATTACGTACCTTACCGTGATCAAGAAAGTACTATAATGTAATGTATTGTTGTGCTATGAAAAAGGCTGTCTCATTGTAGCTATACCACAAAAGTTACTACTAAAACATGTTTTACTTTCCAGAATAATACAGAAAAACTGTGCAGGTATAAAACAGATACACCGCAAAAGCAGCAATGTAAATTGTGTCACATATTAGTAGCGTCGCGATATAATCGTGTAGCTATCAAAGAAACCAAATGCTAAGTCATCTTCAATCTCACCGAATGTACTTCAAATAATGTAAAGTAATGTAAAGTGAAAAGGTATAAGGCAAAGACAAAGTTAAAAAGCAGCTTATCTTTCAATAATCGGTTTTACATGTGAAATGTGGTGTAAACCTTTACTCTTCGTAGTACGTAGAGTTTCAACTTCAACGCAGTTATCATGTGGTATACGTCGGATTCTGTAAGGTCCATTGTAAACTAGAAAGAATTTGTGACTCATGTGTTTCTTCTTATGTGACAATGAATGAGCTTTAATGAGAACTTTCCGACCAATATATAATTTCTTTGCATTTGCTGTAGCGTGTAGTTTTCTCCTTTTCTCTGCTGCTGATTTTATATTTTTAATAGCCAGATCAATTATGTCTTTGTGTCGGAGTTTACGTGTATTTGGGAAAGGTAAAAGCTCTCTGATTCTGTTCGGTGGTTCTTCATTCTTCAGTACAAGAGTAGGTGGTAAAGCATTGGAGTCATGAGGCATTTCATTCAGCACATTTTGAAATAAGTGTAAATATCTGTCTCAATGCTGATGCTTTCTGTGACAATAAAGTCTACAAAGCTGATTGATTTCTTTCACAATCCGCTTGGAGGGGTTACAATGTGATGAGTACAATGAAATAAAAACAGGTTTGATTTTATGATTCCGAAGCATGCGTGACCAAACAGCAGATCTGAAATGCGGTCCATTACCTGAAATGACTTTAGCAACGTGGCCAACTTCACGTAACAAATTTTTAACAAAGGCGTTGGATACAGAACGTCCAGTGGCTTTAAGTAACGGAGTGAAAGAAACAAATTTTGAAGTAAGTTCAACAGCGACTAGAACATACGAAAATCCAATCGATGTTCTGACAAGGGGTCCCAAGTGATCAACAGCAGCAAATTATTTTAATTTAGAAGGAATGATAGGAAACAACGGAGCACGATGTGAGATAGTAGATGGTTTCGCCTTTTAACAAAGTTTACAAATAGACAAGACTCTTCGAATTCTCTTTTCTATAATGTTAAAATAACAAGTCGTTCGAAGAATATGATAACATTTTCGTGGACCAAAACGTACTTAGCTGAAATGAATGTACCAAATGAGTTTATTAACAAAATCGTCTGGAATGCAAAGTACCCATAGCTTGTCATCAACAGTGCAGCGTTTGAAGAGTATGTTGTTTCTCGCCAGATAATAATGCCGAATCTGAGTGTGTGTCTTTTCATGCCATTTACTTTTGATGTCTTCCAAATCGGATCTTTATCTTGTTCATGAGCAATGTCCTTTAAAGATGTGGTGATGAAGTTTTCAAAGGCGATTTTCTGAATGTAAAGAATACTGAAATTTTTCTCGAGGTTGCCTTCTGTGTTACTTTTCTCAAGCCCAGCCGGCGCGCGTGACAGTGCGTCCGCAACAGTGTGTTCCTAGCCGGGAATGTAGACTATTGTGAAGTGGAATTCTTGCAGAAACAATGCCCAAGGTTTTAACCTGTCATGGTTTAATTTTGAAGACATAAGAAATTGTAATGCACGATTAGCACTGTATACTTTCACGTGCTTACCAGAAAGAAAGAAACGGAATTTGTTAAATGCCCTAACGATAGCTAAAGCTTCTAATTCAGTAACGGAATAATTTTTTTCAGATTTTGTTAGCACTCGGCTAGCAAAAGCAATGGTTTTCAGGACAGTAGAGTCATTTTCTGTGGCTTCTTGAAATAAATGGGCACCAAGACCGACTTTAGAAGAATCTGTGCTAAGGCAGAAATCTTGTGACAGATCTGGATGAGCTAGTATTGGCGCGTTAAGTAGCGATTCTTTCAAAGAATTGAATTTCAACTGTGCTTGTTCGTCCCAGTTCCAAATAGTATTTTTTCCAGTGAGAGAACAAAGTTTTGGTGTAACTAGAATTTGCATATTCAGAAAACGACGGTCAAAATGTAAGAGACCTAGAAAACTGAGGACTTCTTTTTTTGTGGATGGAACTGGAATGGCCCTGATTGCTTCTAACTTTTCAGGATCCAGCTGAATGCCTTCAGAAGAAATAATATGTCCCAAAAACTTCACCTTTGTCCTACCGAATTCAGACTTTTCCAAGTTAACAGTAATTCCAGATTTAGTAAAAATATGTAACTCGCTGTTGAGGATGCGATTGTGTTGTTCCCATGAGGCTTCTGCTATCAGAATATCGTCCACATATAAGGTGATGTGACGTTTTAAGAACTCATGTAATATGGAATTCAGCCCGCGAATGAATGCTGCCGAAGAAATGTTCAAACCAAAAGGAAGTTTCCGAAACTGATAACAAACGCCGAAATAAAGGAAAGCTGTGTATTGATTTGTCTCGAATCTAAGACAAGCCTGATCGATCCATTTTTCTTCTCAACAAAATGTAATAGATTGTTGTATGAGCTTACTGCAGGCTCAATAATCTCCCCGTCAAGCATAGATTGTATTTCTATTCTAACATGGTCCCTATAACGTGCCGGAATTACGTATGGTCTAACACAAAATCTAGTATTCTCAAGAACTCGAAATTGGTATTGAAATCTCTTGATTGTTCGTGTTTTCTGAGTAAAAACTGTGGAAAGTGCTTGTAAAATCTCAAAAAGGACTTGCCTATCAGTGTGATTACAATTCTCAATTGCTTGAATTTTATTCTGAATTAACTCATTAGTATCAAATGCGCCGCCGATATCATCCCTGTCAGTACTTGCAGAGTGATTGTTAGTGTCAAGTGCCATTGAAAATTCCGAACTGTTGTCTAACAGGAGGTAATCTTCAAATTTCCAAGCTATTGACTTACCTTCTTTCTCTAAACTTATTTTAGCATCGTGAAAGTTTAAGATTGCTTTGTATTCATTCATAAAGTATACTCCCAATATAATTTCCGTCGACAATAATGGAACAATAAGAAAGTTCAAGAGAAGCTGTGGCTTTGACAAAAGAATTCTAAGTTGGTTTGTTGGCGAACATCCACACTTTTTCCAAAGTTTGCACCTTGTAATTTAATGTTACGTAACGGAAGTGTGGGGCAATCGTTCGATTTGTTGCATTTGCTAAAGGCTGTTTCACTAATTACTGACCAAGTGAGGTGGCGCAGTGGTTAGCACACTGGACTCGCATTTGGGAGGACGACGATTCAATCCCGTCTCCAGTCATCCTGATTTAGGTTTTCCGTGATTTCCCTAAATCGTTTCAGGCAAATGCCGGGATGGTTCCTTTGAAAGTTCATGGCCGATTTCCTTCCCAATCCTTCCCTAACCCGAGCTTGCGCTCCGTCTCTAATGACCGCGTTGTCGACGGGCCGTTAAACACTAACCACCACCACCACTAATTACTGAAATGGGACTGCCAGTGTCAAGTACTGCCGTAAATTTTACGTCATTTACTGTAATGTGAATCACAGGATATGCAATGTTGTTATGTTTTACGTCGTGTTCCAGGAGTAAGACGTCCCTAATGTCTTCCATTTTTACGTAATTACTAGCTAGCTACGGCAGCTGCGTCTTCAGTTTCATAAGAACGTTTTGTGGCCGCCAGCGATATGAGTCATTGCCTATTGTCTCTTTGATGGCGCGCGTCGTTGTTGGGATTTGGAGACCTAACTTCTACAAATTTACCTTTCGAGAGGGCCCTGCCCTGTTTGAATCCCGCCAGTTCTGATGCAATTAAGGTCTGTCGTTACGATCATGTCGTCTGTCGTCATGTCGTTAGATGCCATAGTTCCTTTCCTGTCGGTCACGTGATGGAGAATTTCTCCCTGAATCGTAACTGTGCGCTAGACCGTTGCGTCTAAAGTTATTCTGTCTCCCTTGATAACAATTATTTTGGTTCCCATATCGTCTGTTTCTCTGATTGTCTCTGTGATAGTCACTACCGCAGAGAGATTATCTTTCCCTGTAATTATTACTACTCTGCCAACGGTTGTCATACGGGTGGTGTCTGTTTTGGTCACGATTTGTGTTGTTAGAATAGCCTTGTCGTGTCCAGTTATTATTTCTTTCATCGCGGAATTGCGACGGATGTGACCTGTAATCGTTGTGTTCCTGTTTTTGCGTTTCGCGATTGTCAGTGTCAATTTCTAATTCTTGTAAGAGTCCCTGAAAAGCTTCAATGTCGTCTTTGCAACGTCCTGCCAAAATAATATGTCGTAAATGTTCAGGTAATTTGATTAAGGAAATGCGGATGAGTTCTGAGGGGCTATATGTGTTTGACAGGTACTGATTCTTGTGCAACATGTCTTCAAAACATATCACAAGACTGGATAATTCAGATTGTTCGAAATGTTTCATCATTATGATGCTATGTTTTACTCGGTCTTGTGTAGCTTGAGACCAATATGCTGAGTGGAAGGCATGATAAAATTCTCCTTCACTGTGACAATTGTGAATGACCGATCGCATTCTTACAGCTGGTTCATTCTCTAAATAGTCACACATAAATTCTAATCTGTGCTCTAATGACCAGTTGGGAGGATAACAATGAGAGAGTTGATGAAGCTACATTGTGGATGAATGTCATTGCCGGAATTCTTAAATGTTTTGAATTTACGTGTAGTAATAAACAGCTTATAGTCAAAATCATCATGTCGGCGAGTCGCATATCGGTCATTGTTACTTCGTTTCGGCGGTTCCATCTCAAAATTCGGTGTACCTTGCCAATTTCTTTCATAATTTCCGAAGTACCCCATGTTATTACTTTGTGGCTGTTCCGTACTTCTATGTCCCTCTTCCCATATTTAAGTGCGAGTGTCCTCTGAAATACGTAATTCTTGTATTACCTGTGTCAGCTGATCTTGTACTTCCCGGATTTCTCCTTGGTGTTGCGTATTAATTTGATTCTGATTTTGTTTGAATTTCTTAATTTGTTCGCACTCTTCTGGGTCATTAAAGGCTACCAGTTTTGTGTAGTTCAGATTATCATCTACCTTCGTAGATTAATTATTTAACTGATCCGAAAGTTCAACTACTTTCTCTGGTAATGAACTAATTTCCTCCATGTGTCTTTCTGAACCAATTTTCAGAGTATCTACTGTTTCCTTTAAGTTTTCCTGAGTTTTTGCGAGTTGCGTAACCGAATCGGTAGATGCAACTGAGTCAATTTTAGCTTGCATTGTCTCATGATTTTCATGAACAATAGTTTGAAGTTCTTTTATTGCTGCTTCGTGATTCTGTAATGCATTTTCATGCCGCGAAAAAATAGGTTGAAAATGCTCACAAATTTGTGTTTTTACGTCATTACAGACTTTTTGACATTTCGATTCAATGTTATGCAACTCAGTAGTTAAATCTTCACGTGTTTCTTCAAGCGTGGTGTCTAACTCCCGAAGATTTTGTTCCATTGTGTCTAACTTTTGAAGCTTTTGCTGTGTGTGTCTCTGATTTTGTTCCATTTGTTGCATTAACTGCAATAATAATGTATTTGTGTCTGGAATCTGTTTCTGTATGCATTTTGGCAGTGCATTTTCACCTGCAACATTCACATTTTGACGAGCAGAAAATGTGTCTTGACTCATTTGAGAGAACGGTGAGGACCCGAACCTGAGTCTACAATATTTGCAATATTGTGTTCTGTCATTTCGGATTCCTGAGGCGAGCTGTTGCCGACCGATCGATCGATAATGCTTCCCTGTTCACTACTTGTTTCACTGTCTACACCATTATTTGCCGCCCGCTCCATTTCCCTATGCACAATTACCAAATAACTACTTCGAATGTCTGTTAATTCATTACACAGTGGTGCTGATAAGCTACGCTCGTTGTCCTTAGTATTTCTCAGTTTACTTTGGAACCTAGTGTTCGTTTTTCACACGCCATTATTGTCACAATATATCACACGATAACAAGAAAAGCACAATTTGAAGAGCAAAAATAAGAGAACACATTAACATATCACTGAAAATAGTATATACTTAATTGCAAGCGCAGCCGCGAAATACTTGGTGCAAATCTACATGCATGCCACAACTGTTTTACTCTACAACAATGAAAGACTGCAACTACAAAGGAGATTCTCTCTACAATTATGTGCTAGCAATAAACAAAAGCTACACTAGCTACACAAACTACAAGAAATATGAGAAGATTCCAGTGAGGTATCCTCGGCTAAGGGTCGACATATGAAACGTCCCTTTAGAAAAATTATAAATGACTGTGCTTAAACTGACACAATATTTTTTTAGCGCAACGCAATCTGACTTTCAATAATCCCTACAAGAGAATGGCCCTGACTAAATTAACCTATACGTTTCACAAATCACTTACCTCACAAAAATATTCGTTACTCGAACTACTGCAATACAGCGAGCGCCACTACTGCAAACTAAATAAAAGATTCAAACTACTGAAGGCACTAACTACTGATAGGCATAGTTAGCAAAAGAAAGATTTTGATAGAGAACAAACAATGTATTTACCTTAATAGTGTTCAAAAGTTATAATATATATATATATATATATATATATATATATATATATCAGTCCATGATATCCAATATTACAAATTTACTGTCTCTGATGGACACACGTCCAGATCATCCGCTCTCAAAAATCCGCCATCTCACTTCCCCACATCCACCACTGCTGACGGCTCACCTCCAACTGCGCACAGCTACGCGCTGTTAACAGCCAACTGCCCAACACTACAATAGCAAATTCCAACAATGCAAACCAGCCACAGACTGCACACAGGACAGCCAGTGATTTTCATACAGAGCGCTATGTGACCGTTACCAACATAATAACCTAAACACCCTACTTACAATGTGTACTCGACGCTTCTGCATCAAATGATTATTCTCGTCGTATCCGTAAATATTGACCATCCGTCCAGGGACACGCCACTGCATGGTCTCTTTCACCATGCGTCTGATGTGACTGCATGATTGGTATTTTAATGACATATTTTGCAAAATTTTCATCATATTCAATACATTGCGTTGCTATAATTAAAATGCAGCTACACAAGGAGTTCCCATGTGGATTGCAAATAGAAACACAGCGAAACCTAGTACATACACTAATGCGTTAATGCGGAATGGATTTACACTGGAAAAAATTTGTACCCATTGTGGCTTCCGTGCGCAAGTCTGTTTGTATGATGGTATAACATCAACACTGTTATTTGACAAGCCATGATGTCAGTGAACCATAACGCAGTCGAGTAAAGAGACCGTGAGCTGTCAGTGGAACTGTTTTATTTGAACAGCAGCAATCACAGTGCCGCACTGAGAGAGTATCGCAGACTGAAAGGCCTGCGAAAAGGCCCGATGTCATTCGACAGTTTAAAGAAGATGGTAATGAAATTCGAAAACACGGGAAAGCTGGGTGTGGCAACTGCTAGGATTTAGATGGTTTGGGGGAAGAGACCAAACAGCGAGGTCATCGGTCTCATCAAATTAAGGAAGGACAGGGAAGGAAGTCGGCCGTGCCGTTTCAAAGGAACCGTCCCGGCATTTGCCTGGAGTGATTTAGGGAAATCACGAAAAACATAAATCAGGATGACCGGACGCGTGATTGAAGCACCTGCAAGGGAAAGGCATCCAATCCCGTTAGAAGTTCCTGACAAGATTGCCCTTGTTGTAACTGTCCACGCAAA
Organism: Schistocerca serialis cubense; assembly: GCF_023864345.2. NCBI lineage: Eukaryota > Metazoa > Arthropoda > Insecta > Orthoptera > Acrididae > Schistocerca > Schistocerca serialis. Next base: position 100,889,963 of record NC_064642.1, on the reverse strand, counting down.
ACATGCCCCTGGAAGTGCTAGTGTTCGTCCAGTGTTATGAAAATTGTCCATTGCACGGTTAGCAATACGGGAAGTTCTCTGATCTATTTGATACTGGTAGACGTACAAGATCGAGACGGTGCAGCAACGGAAATCTTATGATTTACAGCAACATTTTGAATTTGTCGAATTGATGGCATGTAGCCGAGCAATACTCTATAGAGTGAGGAGGTGCATTTTACTCTGAAAGGTGCACTGAATACAAGGAACTTCCGAACTGGGATACTCTTAAACCACCGGCTGTGAGCGAAGAGCCACTGCACTCGCTGTATGTGATTGTATGGTGTAAATTTACAAACACATTCATTCTCTGTTCGTTACTGTTCGAAGACGAAACACCCAGAGGAGCTGTCAGATGTACTGCAACGTCTGCACGTTATCGAGACCTCGTTGTACATCACGTGATTCCCGCTTCGGAAGAGCACGTATGTGTGGGTACCACACTTTGCATGCAAGAGGGAGCAAGACGTTATTCGAAAGACCTTCTTAGTGCAATCTTCGACGAACGTGTTATCCCCAGCGGTTTTGTTTTCCGGATGCATGCCGTGCAAAATCGCCTCATCTGATTTTTGGTTCTGGATATCCAAAAGAACATGTTTGCCAGTGACACTTTCGGTCTCTAACTGATTTAAAGGTCAGCAGAGGAACTGGGCAACAGCCTTGTCGCAGTGGATACAACGGTTCCCGTGAGATCACCGAAGTTCAGCGCTGTCGGGCGTGGCCGGCACATGGATGGGTGACCGTCTAGCCGCCATGAGCTGTTGCCATTTTTCTGGGTTCACTCAGCCTCGTGTTGCCAACTGAGCAGCTACTCGGCCGAATAGCGGTTCCGGTCAAAGAAAACCATCATAACGACCGGGAGATCGGTGTACTGACCACATGCCCCTCCTATGCACATCCTCAACTGAGGATGACACGGCGGTCGGATGGTCTCGACGAGCCACTTGTGGCCTGAAGACGGAGTGCTAATAAACAGAGGAACTGCTGTTGATCACGTCGTATTACGTCTGGTTGACATCTGTGGTTCTCAGATTGAACACATTATAAGCGGCGTTTAATAATAAATTAAAATTCAACCTTTCTCGTTTGTTTCACTTTTTCTGGCCGCAACCCGTTCCTAATTCAGTGTATGTGGAAACCTTTCTATACGTCTTTGCTGTATCCAGACCACAAGATTCGCAACTGGTGGCCAAGTTCGAAACTACTTTTTCCCACTTTGTACCTCTCTGATCGACTGTACTTTAATTATAACCGCCCAGTACATGTCACTTGGATGTTGCAACATGGTGAAACTGTTTTTGGATTATTACATCTGAAGATCAGAATTTGGTACTGTAACTGGTAATGTGAATACTTGTAGCAATTAGCCAATGTTGACGTCATAAATTACTTTATGTACATTGATAAGCTCGCATGCTTCCAACTGATAGTACGTCAATCCTTGAAAGCAGGATTTTCGACAGGTGTCTGCGAACTTTTGGGGATCCACCTATTAGATTTATTCCAAAGCAGAAAACAGCAAACGCAGCCCACGAAGCGCCCAAAATTTGTCATTCTGAGTAATTTGTTCGTGCTGCGAGGATCCCGCCGTAATCCAGAGCGCCAGGCGGGCGTGAAAACGCAGGCTGTCGGCCGCACAAAAGCGCCCCCCGTCAGAGGCGGCAAGTTGCCTCCGGTTTGAGGCGGCAGCCGGCAGGCAGCCTTTGTCGCCGGGATTCCCTTCCGCGCCCGCGGCCCAGAGTGCGCTCACAGCCGGCCCCTGCTGGGACGGGTCGTCCTCCAAGTTGGCCGTCACATCCGCGGAGGAAGCGACCACTCACTCCGGAAGGCGTCGGCGCTCTGCCCCACTCCACGGGCCTCACCGCTCTGACGCTGCGAGGTCGGGGCTCAGGACTGTCCAAGTGTGTACTCGGTAGATAGCGAGGGAGAGTCGTTTACGACCTTGCTTTCTATCTACATTTTCTTTTTTCAGTAAATGCTGCTGTCGATAAGATCTGGCATACTGGAGGCGACGTGGGACAAGCTTCAAACTGTATGCGTTGCGATATGTATGTGGTTAGCATTACAGCGTAGGATGTAAGAAATGATGCAGAGATCGCCACTGAATGTTGGTTGGTTTGGACAGGTCCTTGTTGTGCCAGAGAAGTGCCGAAATTCTACACCAGAAAGATAGTGGTCTACCGGAATTGTGATTTTTTTGTTGCGTGATGTTGTTGTTCATATTGATCGGGAATCGATGGACTTAGAAAGATCACACTCAACTTCACGTTGGATCTCTGCCGCAAAACGTGACCTTCGCCCAAGAGACAATCGAAATGTTCACCAGTACGTGGAAATTGGAAATTTGTGGTAAGTTCTCATGGGACCAAACTGCTGAGACCATAGGTCCCTATGCTTACATATTGCTTAATCTAATTTCAACTAACTTACGCTATGGACAACACACACACCCATGTCCGAATTAGGACTCGAACCTCCGAGGGGGGAAGCCCCTCGAAACGAAGCAAGGCGCCTAAAAAAAATTGCTTGAGCACTATGGGACTTAACTACTGAGGTCATCAGTCCCCTAGAACTTAGAACTACTTAAACCTAACTAACCTAAGGACATCACACACATCCATGCCCGAGGCAGGATTCGAACCTGCGACCGTAGCGGTCACGCGGTTCCAAACTGACGCGCTTACAATCGCACGGCCACACCGGCCGGCCCAAGGCGCCTAAGACAGCCCGGCTACTCCGCATGGCTGCCAGTCCATGGATGATCGTACAGACACGTTACTTTCCTCATGACTGGATGACACCTCTTTCGCAATAACATCTACATCTACACGGATACTCTGATAATCACATTTAAGTGCCTGGCAGAGGGTTCATCGAACCACCTTCACAGTTCTCTATTATTCCAATTTCGTATAGTGCCCGGAAAGAATGAACACCTGTATCTTTCCATACGACCTCTGGTTTCCCTTACTTTATCGTGGTGATGCTATGTAGGTCGGTGTCAACAAAACATTTTCACATTCGGAGGAGAAAGTTGGTGATTGGAATTTCGTGAGAAGATTCCGTCGCAGCGAGAAACGCCTTTCTTTTAATGATTTCCAGCCCAAATCCTGTATCATTTCTGTGACATTCTCTCCCATACTTCCCGATAATACATCTCCTGTTGCGAAACATCCAGGATATCGTCCGCTAGATCGTTTACCAGTGCTCTTGGCAAGAGTGGGAGGTCCGCATTCTAAAACACCATTTAGAATTGGAGATAAGACGTCTGCACTGTGCCAGGCGAGGGGACAATTGAATCACTCTCCTCGACTTGAGACGCTGACGCGAAATGACGGTATTCAGTTTGCTAAGGGAAAGTATACTTGCAGCGAATGCCTTTCGGTGGTTAAGTGTGGTCTCCTGCCGAGAGTGTTGGGAAAACCCACTGAAATAGGATATACCTGTTTCTTCCTGCCCCACGTATTTCGTCAGTTTGTCCTGTTACTATGAAGGGATGAAACGAAAAGAGGGCAATGATTTACACCTGACAATCCCGTGGAATTTATAGTTGTCGGATACTGGATTTTAAGGGGCTCCGGAAATCCCTGTCTTCCCAAAGTTAAAAAAAGTCTTAGAAATTACATGTTTGCTCAGAAAGTATTTGAGCTAGGAAGTTGAAAATCTTACAGGATATTTATTGGAGTATTGGATAGAGGCAAATTTTTTTATTGTAATGGAAATCTACAATTTTTGTGCTATTTACTTTTATAAATTGAAGAACATACAGGTTTTTGGGAAAAGTCTATGTTAGACTACGCAGAAGGGACTGGTAACATTCCTCAAAATTTATAGCAAATTCGTTTGGTATATCCGGAGAAAACATGTAATTTATATGAAAAAAATAAAACTTCTGGGAATCGAGCGACAAATCTTGGATTACACTTTTTGTGCATTTCCAGGTCCTTAAGGCAAGGAAAGCGTTTCTGAAGAAGAGAAATTTGTTAACATCGAGTATAGATTAAAGTGTCACGAAGTCGTTTCTGAAAGTATTTGTATGGAGTGTGGCCATGTATGGAAGTGGAACATGGACGATAAATAGTTTGGACAGGAAGCGAATAGAAGCTTTCGAAATATGGTACTACAGAAGAATGCTGAAGATTAAATGGGTAGATCACGTAACTAATAATGAAGTATAGAATAGAATTGGGGAGAAGAGGAGTATGTGGCACTACTTGACAAAAAGAAGGGACTGGTTAATAGGACATGTTCTGAGGCATCAAGGGATCACAAATTTAGCATTGGAGGGCAGCGTGGAGGGTAAAAATCATAGAGGGAGACCAAGAGATGAATACACTAAGCAGATTCAGAAGGATGTGGGTTGCAGTAAGTACTGGGAGATGAAGAACCTTGCACAGGATAGGGTAGCATGGAGAGCTGCATCAAACCAGTCTCAGGACTGAAGACCACAACAACAGCAAGGTTAATTATCTTCATCCTATGCAAACGCCTCCTCTATTTCTCTCTTTCTCCTCCTCCTGTTTACTCTGGCTTGTATTTCCAGGTTATTTACAGCTCTTTCAGCAGCGCGAAGACGTTACTTTATAAAGCAAGCATCGTTAGCACAATGTTGACACCTATCTTCATTGCCATATTTCGAAATACTTTGCACCTTACAACGTTGCCGCCATTGAAAGTAACGACAGTATCATACACACAAATGTAAAATGCTGCTGTTCCAGTAGACACAGTTATGGGGATTCTGTACTATATAACAGTATTTACACTTTCATTTGCATTTTGAGTTTTTCGATGAACACACTTTTTCGACAGTTCCGGTGTTGCTAAGGCGTTGAAAATAGGCTTTCTCACATCCATTAATGCCGGCCGAGGTGGCCGAGCGGTTCTAGACGCTTCAGTCTGGAACCGCGCGACCGCTACGGTCGGAGGCTCGAATCCTGCCTCGGGCATGGATGTGTGTGATGTCCTTAGGTTACTTAGGTTTAAGTAGTTCTAAGTTCTAGGGGACTGATGACCACAGATGTTAAGTCCCATAGTGCTCAGAACCAACCACATCCGTTACCACACCAGGTAGATTATGTTTATGAGTGTACACTTCACCCGTTAGCAATCCCTTGTTGTACTTACACCAACTGTTTTCTCCTTTGGAACACAAGTAATGATGGGGACTTCCATCGACTAAAAAAGTATAAAAAAAGAGCCCGAACAGCCTTCTTCATTTCATCGTCACTGTGTGTGTTTTGCCTAATAGCCATTCCATAATAGTTGCGTATTTTGTCAATTACGTTATCAGTTAACCTTCCCTTCTCATCCAACCCTTTACCATCTCAGAACTTTTGTTTTTTGTACTAAGCTTTCAGTCGCCGAAGTCTTGATCTCATTCGTTTCTGAATGTGGTCTATACACTCACATCTCTGCAGTGCACCATCATCGACATAGGTCTTCAGTTCTTGAATATGTTTGAAACCTTTAGAATCACCGTCACCAGGGTAATTCGCATATCGCACTTTATCACACGCAACAGAAAGCTGAAATATACTAGCAACACTAGTCACTTCCATTCCTCCGCCACTGTTACTATAGTTAGCTGTGCCTTCATTTTTTTGTGGATACCTGCAATATTTAGATATTACTGCTACATCTAAAACTTTCATTGTCTACATACTGGTGGCAGACACTACACCATGAAGAGACGTGTCTCTCCGTTTATGCCTGGTACCATCGATGCTGCAGTCACGTCTGTTTTCTGTTACTGCCTCTTCCACAGCTTTCCTCATAGATTCTATACAGACATCTTCTTTAGACTCTATAAATCTGTTATAGATCGTAAACTTAGTTGGGGTGTTTGGAAGGTTCATCATGCCACAGGAAACTGCACCTGCTGTAGCACCGTTACCAACTGCATGCAAGGCATAAACAAATCTAATGTTGTGTTCGTAGATTTTGCTACCATTTTAATCGATTTGAGTTACTGCAACACTGTTTCAATAGGTGGTCATGTATGAAGATTTACCACATTTCAGTTCCATTCCACTGGCAAGTGGTATGTGATTTTCTATAGTGTGTTCCAGACCTACTTCACTACACTGAACACATCTTACACAGCTTGCGAAAATTCCGTTGAAAACTGACACATCAAATATTTCGTTCACATCCGATTCGCCTATAAAACATTCATACTTTTCACTAACTGAACGAAGCTTGCTCTGCGAAATACTATCTTTCTCACTTTCATTGCGATGGGCAGGTGTAACAGTAAGGTTAGGTTCACATACTGGGTTATATTCTTTATCGCTTACGGTGATAACACCTACCTTTGGCTTTCCAACATTTCTTGTTTCCTTAAAACCCTTCACAGAATTTCTGGTCACTTTACGTTAACCAATGATTATCCTTCAATAAAACAGAGACTTCAATTAACAGAATTCACTACGAATAGTTTCAGGATTACAAAAGAGTAAATAAATACGAAGTACACGATAAATGAGCGAGCCATATATTTCAAACTATTACAGCTTAGCCACAACACTTATTTTGGGACACTTATTTTCTCTGACAACACCAAATGTATATCATGAGTATATAGACTCATGAGTAAAACATTTGAGAGCAGTTTAACAGTGCCACAGTTGGCCACGCCACGTAGAACATGTTTCAAAAATTTTTTAAAAATAGTTGTAATCTTCTGGATTGAATACAAAACATATCGATTGAAAGGGAGACGTCTGCAGATTTTTAAAATGCAAACAAGTAAATATTGAACATTTCATGATTTCATGATTTTGAACACTTAAAATTAGAGATTGTAATGGAATTTAGCTCAAATGGGAGGATCGGTTGCAAAGAAGCATCTTACTTAAGCAATGGCTTAAGTGCGTGGGACTAACTGGAAGACCTGTAATTTTATTTAGAAAATATAAACCGTTGTGCTATTGCCTGTTTAATAAAAGGATGCCGTGACCGTGTTATTTGAAACTGGAATAATGACAGAAAAATTAGCAGGCATCTGACTTTGAAATCCTCAAAGCAAAAGTTCGAGAAGTCGACGCTCTCATATATTTTGGCGGTGCAATTTGCGCTAATAGCACTGACAATTTCGGCTGGCCAAATGTATCTCTTCGCTATCGATTTATGGCGACAGTGCCACAGACAGTCTAAAGCTATAATAAGAAATATTAATAATTATAATTATATAGTTGTGATTCACTCCGTCTTCAGGCCACGTGGTGTGATTAATTGTAATCAATTTATTTAATAACTGCATTAACTTAAATATATTCTACGATATTTACGTAAAATGGTTATCACACCTATAATGCAAAAGGGGTGTAGTGGTAACTAGAGGTAAAACAGAAGCTTGTCTCCTTCGCGGCAGCGAGGGAGACGTAAAACAGTCATTAATTTGTTTAAAGAAAATACGTCCCAGTAATGAGTTAGGGATTCTTAAATACATCTCATCGCTGCTTTATCGATGTGGGGGTGATACACTGAGGAGGAGGCGGAGGTGGCATATCGACGGAACACAGGATATCCATTCTTAACTGGTAACATGGAGTGTGCGCAGTGAAGGAAATCTGGCAATATTAATGCTGAGTGTCGTCCTCCCCTCTTACTGAGAATCTGGATGTTTCGGGGGGCACAAAATTGTTTAGAAATAACAATGAACGATAGTGTGACTGGTCAGGAAGAGAATTCGAATGGGCCAGTGGAATGAGTGGCCAGGTCAAGGACCATAGCTCTTGAGGACGGAAACGCATCACCTTCGAGGGACACGTGCGATAAAGATGGCAGCAGCGGTACTTTCTGGTGGGAGGCTGAGCCGGATATCCTGCGATGGTAGCAGCCAAAGATACTCACTGACCGCCGCCCAGGAGCCGTCAGCCTTCTGCGGCACTCACGTTTGCTCCCTTCACGCTGCTAACCTGTAGTGCTTCTTCCTCCGCTCCGATAATAGCCTGACGATTGCCTGGTGAAATGAACCACAGTTCTCAGCCAAGTCCGCCAGCCAGGTCCGTATTTCTCATAGCAGCTAGAACTTAAACACCCTGCTGACGGATCCGAGAATTTTGCAACTAATAATGGGCTAATTATTTTTTCCTTTTCTTTTGAATAAAAGTAATTTGTAAATTATTTGTACAACTGTGGTCCAAAAGTAATTTACTTCTTCAAGTAAATGTTTATGACAGATCTCCTTGAACTATTCCCGCTCCTAATCATTTTATTTAATGTGCAAATGATGCACTCAAGTGAACTCTATGTCTATTGTAATAGTCTTAAAATTTCGGCCATTATAATAACCACACGGACCGTGTGACGAGATACGAATTACCCCGTATCTTCAGCAAGGCGTCCATCGTTGGGGTACATCTGACGTGGAAATAGAGGTCGGCGAACAACGGTGCGCCCAACGACAGCAACGGACACAAGTGTGACACCAGGTCGTCGTTTCTGATCATCTGTGCACTCAATGATGATGGACGTGTGGAGGCTCCGAAGAGAACCGACTTTCCTGCATTGCATTCGTCGTCATCATACAGACTCAGCTGGTGGCGTGATGGTGTGGTATGACATTGGAAATGGAAATGATCGTATGGCATCGTTGGACGGGAGGCCCCTTTCGGGGAGCTCGGCCGCCATATTGCAAGTCCTTTTTAGTTGAAGCCACTTCGGCGACTTGCTGGTCAATGATGATGAAATGATGATGAAGGACACACAACACCTAGTCCCCTGCCGGGAATCGAACCTGGGCCCCGACATTAATTACACAAGATGGGCACCTCTGGTAGGCATAGCTGATATTTTTAACAGTACCCGTTCCATTTGTGTCGTGTTAAAGCCAATGGCTCTTCGAGGTCTCCACATCGTTCTCCTGCAAGACGCCGATGCAATAGAACATTTTTCCCATGCTATACTGACTTTCAAATCACCCCCTTTAACAGCACACTAACCAAATCTCTCATCTACTCATCACATATGATCTGTTTTGGCGACGGACTGCGACGTCATCCACGAGTCAACTGGCATTGAAGATTGTTCATTCATTCCCATAATATCACTTCTATTGCTATTCAGTTGTTGTGCGGTACATTTGAAGGTCAAAATACAGTTTTCTTTATCTTTGCAAGTCTAAGTAAGATCCTCACAAGAGTTTGTAAGACTCTCTTCGCTTACAAAATTTTTATGTATATTGGCAATCATGTGAAAATTGGCTACTAATGCACACCATCTGTAGGAAAAGAAATCTACTGCTTTGATGTACCACAGCCGAGAGAATAAATTTTCATTTCGGTTTCCCACTTTTAGAACGCAGTTAACAGGACACGATGTTCTAGATTATACTTCACCAGAACCATGTTACAGTTTTACAGTGTGAAAATGGAATAACGTTTACTAAGATAGAGCTTTAAGTGATGAAGTCTAACTATAGGGATTATTTTTTTCCAGCATCCGACCGATCGCGAAATGGAAACCGTAGTGAAAATCTAAAATGCTTTATTGAAAAAATGCCAAAACCAAAAATGCTTTGTTTGAAAAATTTAACTATGTTTTCGAGCTACTGCTCTATATAGTTGCTGCTAAGACTTACATACATGTCGTTACGCGGTACCAGCTTTACAGTACCCTCGTAATAGAAGGCAGTCACGAATGATATCCGACAATTTGCTACACTGGGCTGCATCTCGTTTTCTGCGCCAAAATGCTGTCCCCCAATCAGTGCTTCATATGAGCGAAGAGATGAGAATCAGAGGGAGCCACCTCCAGGTCCTTGGTGGGTTTCAGCTCCCACTTAGCACCGAAAACGCAGGCGGACCGTCTTCCATTGAACCTGCAGTGTGCGGCCGAGAACTGTCACGAAGAAGCATGGCCTTTACGCTATGTGGACTGTACGAAATCAGGAGAAACGTCTCAGCTAGACTTCACACTTGGCGGGAGACACAATCATCTAGGCATCTTTACAGACTCATTCTGCTCTCATAACAGCAAAGTTTGATGGGAGTACTCGAGACACCGTGCAACACAACTGCACCAGGCTTCACTAGATTTTCACTGTGGGTTTAATGCTGGCACCGATTGTAGCTCTTGTATAAGGTATTGAGAGAGCCAGAAGCAATTGTTCACATTTGAATGGAAAGTATATGACGGAATACATAATACTTAAATGTCAGCGATATTTTGAAGCTAGGTCGGAGATGTGAAAATTTCGTTTAGAAGAAAGTTGACTAAGCTTGGGATGACAATCTCGTGTATGTCATCTAAGCTCAGATCAACTCGCTGCACAGCCAGGTTACAGATACTGTTGACGCCAGAAATGACAGCTATGGGAACTAAATTTTACACCCTATATACGTACTTCCACATAAGAGGCCTCATAAAGAAAGAAAACGTTGGTTGTAGATACTGCATCAGTTTGGCTCCCTGAAAGCCAGGTAACTTGCACAAATTAGCTTTACACGATAACATATCGGTGCTATTTTAAATGTTAAATACTTCCTCTCATGTACTGAACATGATTTATTGAGTGTTTGAGACGGCAATATGGGGCTATCTCAAATAAATCATTGAACGACCGGGAAAGTTTCATAAAAAAATGCAAATTTATAGCAAATGGGAAAGGAGAGATCATGCTTGAAAGACTGATACTATACTTTAACCTATATATTCGTAAGAGACTAAGATGCTGATTTTAAATGCCTGATATATTCTCCTTTGTATGATATTTGAACCACAAATCAGTAAACGGACTTTGTTTTCTATTTCGTTGTAACAACAGACTTTCTCATAGCCAACGGAATAATTACGAAAAATTCAGCATACTAAACAAAAAAAAAAGTGAAACTATAAGCCTTGTAACATATTTCGTGTAGCCATTTGCTGTCTGTGTCCATGGACCACATCTCACACGTGTAATTTATCCAATTAAAATGTTTCTCTATCCTGTACCGTACAGAGATTTGAACTAAAGTGGTAGGGAAATATTGACTTCTCCGTCACTGCAGTCAAGCTCTTTATAGTTCTACTGCAACATGAACTTATGTGGAAGGTTGAAAATTACTTTTACAAATAGGAAAGTGCCATCCCTGCTGAAGAAAGTGTATTGTTTCTCTGGTTGAAATATTGTGAAAGCGAAACATAATTCACAGGAGAACGCAGTTATAAAGTGAACACATCTAAGGAATCGAATAAAGGAGAGCGAAAAATAAGTACGTTTGAACGGCAAATTGTGGAACAGTGAATATGAATTTAAAAATCTCATGTTTCACATTCGGATACCATTCAATGGCCACGTTACTTTACGTAACCTTAACCATACAAAAGGTATGGAAAATGAATTTATGTTCAAATTAACGCTGATTGCATTATTTAACTAGCGGCAATGCAACGAGATATTCAACTTGTAAGCCCGAATGACTGAAAACAAATTAATTAGTGATTCTCACAAGTTCTATTAAAAGTATGACCTCCAACAAAGCACTGACATTTCAGTTCGCTGAATGCAGTGGACTGTATATATCATATAGAAAGTGGGTGAAGACTGAACTGTGCTGAGAACAAAGTGCTGCAAGCGAAGTGCCAGAATTTTACCCTGCGTTTGACTTTTCGGGCTATAAACTGTTTTCTTGTATGTCGGAACTGATCTTGTCAGTCATCCGCTTTCTTTGTCTTCAGAACGGTGTACGTCACCCGACTGTGGTTCGAATTTAAGACAGAGTTGTCTAGCCTTCTCATTACGCTACCATATCAGCGGACAAGAGCTTTGTTTACGTAATCCAGAACTGGAACGATCTTAATCGTATGTTTCCATATCTTAATTTGTGGTATCGCGTCAATTCGAGACCCCACTGAAGCACTTCTTTCCATATCGCAGTCGGCTAATGATTTTTGTCATTGGATAGCACCATCAATGAATGCTTGTCTTCTAAATTCCTGTCTTTAGGTGCACGGAATCATCTTGTCGCAAACGCTCTTTTCATGTGTCTTCATTTGAATGAAGCTACACTCATCATCTCGGGTATGAAAAGTGGGATCGGAGAAATATGGAGGACATTATAAAACGAGTGCGGATAATGCATGAGCGTTCATCCTTATCAATAATTTATGGGCAGCTCCCCTACCTCCGCCCCTGTACTCCATTCAAGGGTCCTTATCTCCATTTCATCAATGAATGTTCACCAAATGGTCCAAATGGCTCTGAGCACTATGTGACTTTGCATCTGAGGTCATCAGTCCCCTAGAACTTAGAACTACTTACACCAAACTAACTTAAGATCATAATACACATCTATGCCCGAGGCAAGACTCGAACCTGCGATCGTAGAAGTAGCGCGTTTCCGGACTGAAGCGCCTACAACCGCTCGGTCACCGTGGCCGGCGAATGTTAACCCCTACACACCCTCATTTAGATAGCTGAAACAATATTTTATCCCTCCCACTTCTCCTCTATCTCTCCTCATCCCCATTCATTCTGTAAGTAGGCTGTTCAGGTTTTTATATTGGTAACGCCACGTAGCGCTCTCTATGAAAATCACAGGCTGTGCTGTGTGCAGTCTGTGGCTAGTTTGCATTGTTGTCTGCCATTGTAGTGTTGGGCAGTTGGCTGTTAACAGCGCGTAGCGTTGCGCAGTTGGAGGTGAGCCGCCAGCAGTGGTGGATGTGGGGAGAGAAATGGCGGAGTTTTGAAATTTGTAAGACTGAATGTCATGAACTGCTATGTATATTATGATTTTTCAACACTATTAGGGTAAATACATTGTCTGTTCTCTGTTAAAATCTTTCATTTGCTAACTATGCCTATCAGTAGTTAGTGCCTTCCGTAGTTTAAAAGTGTCATGAACTGCTATGTATATTATGATTTTTCAACACTATTAGGGTAAATACATTGTTTGTTCTCTGTTAAAATCTTTCATTTGCTAACTATGCCTATCAGTAGTTAGTGCCTTCCGTAGTTTGAATCTTTTATTTAGGTGGCAGTAGTGGCGCTCGCTGTATTGCAGTAGTTCGAGTAACGAAGATTTTTGTGAAGTAAGTGATTTGTGAAAGGTATAGGTTAATGCTGGTCAGGGCCATTCTTTTGTAGGGATTTTTGAAAGTCAGATTGCGTTGCGCTAAAAATATTGTGTGTCAGTTTAAGCACAGTCATGTTTAATTTTTCTAAGGGGACGTTTCAGTTGCCATCATTCCATTCTACACCTGATGGTTGCGAATTCACCTAATCTATTCAAGGTAAGTTGTCCTGTTGGTTCCATCAAACTGAAGACGGCTGTCTCAGTGATGTAAAAGTCGAAGATGGATGCCCTAGGCGGCTACATCTGTGAAATGGGGACAAAGTCCGCCATTTATTTCCTCTTCATCCTCATGGGCGTGGATAGTGATTTGTTTGCTAGTAATGCTCAATATTGTTTCTTCAGATATAAAACTGTTGTCTCTGATGCCCCAAATGTCTTCCATGCAGTAATGTTTCTGTCTGTAACTGCTTCAAGGCCATGAAAATCTACATGTCAACTTATCACTATTGCTATTGTCATCAAAAACAGAACTTGCAGGAACGATAAAAAGCAAATGGCATCATCCTCTAAACAAGAATTACCCTGTAAATATTTCAAGATCGTGGTCCAAGATGACGGTTCGAGATGACAGCATGAGATGAATTGGCGTTGATTGCTCTAAAGGATTCTGTCCCCAAGTTCAATTACAGGAGGACACGTGTCCCGGTACAAACGTGCACCTGAAACCACTATTTCTTATTACATGATACGACTACTGGGAGCCTCTAATGATTTATTTGTACTAAAGGGTAGTTTGTTGAGCAAGGAGAAAGAAGACAGCGTATCTAAACCTTCAGTATGTGTGAGAGACTTTTTTAAATAAGTACATTCTCCCTACATAACAATTACGCTGTGTTGCAGCCATTTTTAAGCAAGGTAGACTCTTGTTGAAAACAGTTACGCTGTGGAGGTTTTGGATTCATTTTCAAAACAAAGAACCCCCTTACCATGTAAAAATTACACAGTAGAGGTACAGAACTCTTTTTTTTCAGCATTTACACACTAACAGCCCCCTGGTTCTACGTTTAACAGCTACAACAGCCGTCCCCCTGGACAAGTGCGCAGCAGTATGTCAAGCTCTAAGTTGATAATCATTGAATAAGAAAAAGAACGCGCAGCATGTTACTGGCTCAGTCACGCAACACATCGGTGGCTACATGAGGCAACCCAGGCTGTAGGGGTTCAAGTCCTCTACAGTGCTCCTGTTGCTACACAGGCTCTCATTTGTTCGCTACCCCAAAACCACGCTCGCACCAGGCCCAACTCAGCCATTTTATCTCCCGACCACGACTAGATCTGACAATGCACTTCGCAGTTTTTGCCTCCGTACGGGAAGGGACTATCTCACAACTCCTCGACCAGCACAACGCAGAGACGTAGAACGTTATTACATAACCTTTCTAGCCATCAAATTCTTCTGGAAATTCATTTGCCTTGTTCGTTATTAAAGCAGAGACGCAAATCACATTTGACGCGTTTTTTTTTTAGGCCAGAGGCAGAACAAGCGGAATGTGAGAGACACGCATTAATTCATAGTGTTAGTGAGACATCGTAACATCAGCCTTGGGGAGCTATGGGAAGGCGGAAAGACTGCAGGCCATGGTGCGCTGTGCTGCGTATGTTACAACGCCGTAAAGTAATGTTATGTTCATGGCCCAGATCAAATTTTAAATTAAAAATATGAAATATTGTGTTTTAGATATAACAGACTTGGTTAATTACAATGTGACCACGAATTTCAAATATTTCAAGTGGACATCAAACTTCGTGATTACAAAAAAACACCCAGGTTCTGTATAATTATTACAGTTAATAGGTATCTCAGTGAGATAGCCTGAAACTTACCTTACCAAAACATTGAGTTGCTGTGATTTATTAAAAATTTCTCTTGGTGGTAGTCTAGGCTAATTGTGATATTTATTGCTAAAAATTAGTTTTGTAACAAACGCTAGGTTTGCACTACATAGCCGGCTGGGGTTTCCGAGCGGTTCTAGGAGCTACAGTCTGGAACCGTTCAACCGCTACGATCGCAGGATCGAATCCCACCTCGGGTATGGATGTGTGTGATGTCCTTAGGTTAGCTAGGTTTAAGTAGTTCTAAGTTCTAGGGGACTAATGACCTTTGTGCTCAGAGCCAGTTTGTACTACATTAATTTTTGTAGAGTGAAGAGTTCTTTCGTTTGTAAAATATACACTGTAGAATTCGGCAATAAGATGACTGTACACAGTAATGCAACAAAGTCTTTTAGAGTCGTTTCTTCAAGTGATCATTGTCGAAGGCTCAGTGTGAGATACCAAACTGATTTCATTCCACTGACATTGGCAAACGTAGCACAAGCAGATTATTTCATGTGTGAGAAAACTGTATCAGACTATTAAAGTTGTCCAAGTTGCTGACAAGGATAATTTACAGTAGAATGAGAAAGAAAGTTGATGGTGTGATAGATGACGGTCAGTTTGGCATCAGGTAAGGTAAAGGCACCAGAGAGGCAGTTCTGACGTTGTTGCTGATGATAATTAAAGCATGGCTTAAGAAAATGCATGACACGTTCATAGGATTTGTTGACCTGAAAAAAGTTTCGACAAATTAGTGGTGCTACATGTTCGAAATTCAGAGAAAAAGAGGGGTAAGCCATAGGAAGAGAGAGAGATGTGTGGACGATGAAGAACGAAGTGGTCGAATAAACGAAAGGTATAAGACAGGGATGTTGTCTTTCGTCATTACTGTTCAGTTTGAGCGTCGAAGAAGCAATGATGGAAACAAGAAAAAAGGTTTAAGATTAGAATTAAAATTCAAGGTGAAAGGATATTCAGCGATACGTTTTGCTGGTGACACAGCTATCCTGAATGAAGTGAAGAAGAATTACATGAATTGCTGAATGGAATGAATTGTCTAATTCGTACAGAATACGGATTGATAGTAAATTGAAGAAAG
Source organism: Schistocerca serialis cubense (assembly GCF_023864345.2). Lineage (NCBI taxonomy): Eukaryota > Metazoa > Arthropoda > Insecta > Orthoptera > Acrididae > Schistocerca > Schistocerca serialis. Next base: position 100,873,946 of record NC_064642.1, on the reverse strand, counting down.
ACGAAAGTACTGAGAAGTAGTAGAAACGACAACAGCGAGAAACTTAACATCAGGACTGTTAAGGAATTCTACTACCTAGACAGAAAAATAAACAATGAAAGATGGAGCAAGGAGGACATCAAAAGCAGACTAGCACTGGCAAAAAGGACATTCCTGCCTAAGAGAAACCTACTAGTATTGAATACATGCCTCAAATGGGGAAGAAATTTCTGAAAATGTACGTTTGGAGCATAGCATTGTATGTTAGTGAAACATGGACTGTGGTAAAACCAGAAAAGAAGAGAATCGAAGCATTTGAGTTGTGGTACTACATCCGATGGTTGAAAATTAGGCGGACTGATAAGGTAAGGAATGAAGAGGTTCTGCTTAGAATCTGAGAGGAAGGGAATACTATTTCGTTTTTCTTGAGAAAATCGATACCCAGCATTGCTTTTGTTGTAAGCGGAGGTACAATCAGAAAGTTTATGAAAAGAGTGTGACTTTGTAGCGTGCATTCCAGATGTGTTTGTGATTTGACATATACTCCTTTTCCTGCGATAGAACCTCTTTCTTTAATTTCGTGTAGTGGTAAAGTAGGACAAGATTCATCTGAATTACGTTGTTGAATGCTGAATCGCTGATAACTGTGACGGGAGAGTCTGAGTCTAAAACCCCTTTTAAAGTGTTTTTTCCTTTCCACATACTGATGACTGTGTGGTAAATGTGTTTCCACGGTTATTCTTTCTCTCGTAATAAAAGATCTCTAATGTGTTCTAAACAGACCATATTTTCAGTAATGTCTGAATGACTAACATCCTGTGTTGTCTCTCGGAGAGCGTCTTCTGAAGCCTGGCATCTAGTCATTGCTGACCATAAAGGTCACCTCTGTGTGTTTGGTGATGAAACGTCTACTACCTGTACTGTTTTTCGTTGTTCTGGATTAGTCGGACAGTGTTGCTATGAACAGAAACTGTATTCTGGTTCATTTAGTGAAAGATTTTGTTGGTTGCCTTTTCTTCAGTTTCCGACACTCCTGTTCCCATTACTGTTTTCATTAAATTACCACGACTCGCCTCTGTTGTTTCTGTTCTGGTAGTTGCGGTTTTTGTGTGAAAAACTGTTATTTCTGTACTGGGGGTATGACTTCTCAGTCTCTAATAATTCCAAAACGTCTCGACATGCGTGAATATTTTGTCTTTCTGGTCTCCTATCAGTATCGAAATGCGTAACGATCTTGGAAGCTTCGAAATGCAAAGTTGGACTAGCGCTGACAGGTTGTAAGGTTCTAAAAGATATTGGTTTTGTTGTACCATGTGTTCAAAAAATTGTATGAGGGTTTCAAATTCTATGTTTTCAAACTCTGGTAAATTTAGAAGGTTGACCTTGACACCGTGCTGTGCCGTCACAGACCAGTATGCTGCCAAGGAATGCGCTCTGACATTCTTCGCTGAAAAACATTGTAGTGCAATCGCTCTCTTTCTCACTGCTGGTTCTCCTTCCAAAAACCTGCAAATATATTCTAATTTGCGTGTGGCTAGCCAAGTAGTCTATAATGAAAAACTAAATGCTGGATCCAGTCTAACGGATGTAAATCGTTTGCTCCATTTCGAAAAACTTTCAAATTTCCTTGCAGATAAAATAGTCTTTGTTGTAAAAGCTGTCGTATATTTGTGTATCGTCAGAATTTGGTCTATTGGAGTAAGTGCGAGAATGTTCATGTGTTTGTACGAAGTCTCTTTCTCTCGAAAGTGGGATTCGATGCTTAGCTAATGCCGGAAAGATAGCTTAGCGTGTTCGGTCTAAAGGTTAGCCGCCCTCTGTAATAAAAAACTGAGTTAATGTATCGACAATGAACTTCAACAGGCGACATGCGATGTCAGCCCCGAAGAAATGGAACGAACTGTATGTAACACAATGTGAGAAAAAGAAAAGAAGTTATACCGTGTTTGCCTCCTATGCAGCTGGCCTGGATTCGATTCCCGGCCAGGTTGCAAATTTTCTCCGGTCTTTTACCGGGTGTTGTGTTGTCCTCATCATTTCATCCTCATCACTGGCATGCAAGTCGCCCAATGTGGCGTCGACTGAAATAAAACTTGAACTTGGCGGCCGAACTTCCCCGGATGGCAGGCCAACAATGCCACACGCTCATTTCACTTCAGTGCAATTGTGGGTACAATCCTGAGCAGTTAATCTCTTTCCAATTGCTGCAGGATGAGCGTGAATTTTGTTCACTTCTCTCTTTTGGTGTCTATTAAGTGGCATCTGTCCTTGTTTAAAATTTTCTAACGATTAATATCCCTCTGTTCCTGTAAAGTGTACCGGTTGGGATCCATGTGACTAATTATTTGCATTCAACTGTAATTGAGTTACATTATTTGCAAGGTCATCAACCAGAGCTTTCTGTGTCTTACACTGTTCCTTCTTCTGACATCGATCATTTTTTGTCTGTTTCTTGTATCTGTTCTGAATGTGAGTGTGACTTGTTGTGTAATTTGGTTACTACCGCGATAGGAACTATCTTTTTGATATCAGTAATCATTAAAGCTTTGTCTTAGCGCCATGTGTCAGTGATTGCTTTAAGCTTTTCGTCTACCTGAGCCTCGCTTTACGACAAATGTTGTTCTAGCAGTGTGTGTGTGTGTGTGTGTGTGTGTGTTTGTTTTCTGCAATATCCTCTATCCGAGGACTTACATTCTAATTTGAATTTAAATTACTTTTGGTTAAATCCTTTCAAGTAATTATGTGTTTTCTTTCTGTTATTTTGCTAGTTCCTTTGACCACATTTTAGTAGAGTCGCAAATTTTTTCCCATTGTTTTGCCATTTTCTTGTAATAACTGCTGAAGCAGAAGATCAAGGTCACTGTTCTGCAAAAAGTTCGTAATGTTTGACTGATTAACCGGTGATATCACTGTAGTGTCAGAAAAAATTTGCATTGTTTGAGTGGCCGTGATTTTCAACGGAACGGAATTCGCAACTTTAATATGGAATTCTGCCTATCCTCAAAGGAAGAAACGTTCAGTTTTGCAAAAATGATGTTATCAGGATTTTGAATCGTGTCTGAATCATGAGCGTTGGTATTAATTGTACTCTGACTGTCCGGACTCAACACAACAGCGTCCTGCATAAATGCATCTAAATTTAGCTGTCATTAACAATTATATGATCCGAAATCACATTATTGTTGCCTGCTGAATTTTGCAAATCAGTTTTCTGCAAGTTGATTATGGGTCGCGGGTTAATGCTTCCAGCGTTGCGCAGCATGTTAGCAGAGAATTTAATGCCATGTTCAGGTTAAATTATCAAAAACATAACGGTGGTCTCTGTAATAGCAGGAAAGAAGTGCAGTGTGTTAGTGTATGACTCAGCGACAAAGCATAATTATGAATAATATAAGACGAAAGCAGTGCTGTTCTCTGATTCCACGGGAAAAATTCCCTGACGCCCTAACCTGGCAGGAAAATCGACATGCGAAAGTTATCTTAATAAAATTAATATGATAGTTGTTAGTCATTAAAAGTTTTGCTTGGTGGCTGTGTAAACTATCTGTAAGCTTACGTAAAGTTTCTGCGTAGGAATTCGTTGACTCTGAACATAAAAATTCGACTGCGAGAATTTGTTGCAAAATCAGACTGCCAGAAAATTATTTGAAAGTGCCCATCTGGTTCCCTGTCCATTTAAACATTAGTAATACCAAGTATACAGCCAGAATTCAGCACTTACAATCATTAAACTTTTAAACTTATAAACTGGCCGCAGAAAATCTCAGTGTTCCCTTTTTTTATTATTATTGAGCTTACCTGTTGCACGACGGATACATCGTGATACTGCTCTTTTCTTGAAAGCGTGTGGCATTTGCTAGCTGCTACTAAAAGTACTGAGATGCGCCTGGTGCAACGCGCTCTCCTTTTTTTTATGTTGCTTGGTTCATAACAAACCTGAACAGGTAAAACTGTTAACTCATATTCTCGCATGGACTTTGGATGCGAATAATGACTTGAGATAAATTATAATATCAAATGTAATTAGTTTTCTGATTAGGGAAGATCTATGTTGAAAAATTATCTCTTTCTTTGCTTCCCAAAGATTATAACACAAAAAAAATTGTATTTGAGTGGACGAACGTAAGTAGTCTTTAATATCAAATGAGATCTTTTCAAAAATTCAGGTCGTAAAACTGACACCAAATATTCAACAGTTATTCCTACCCTCTAATTCAACTCGCAAATTATGCATGGCTTTTTATATTCTCCTATATTCATGTCTCTGGATTTCGGAACTAAGAATGCGTCGCAACAAACTGCCGAAATTAAGTACAAATTGTTGCTCTTCCATTAGTCATCAAAATAATCATAATAAAATATTCTTCTCAAAATACTGGAACCTCTTTCTTCATCTCAATTAACCATTACATCAACTTGTTTCTTTTTCTCAGAATATAACTTCAACCGTACCACGTGACCTATGTCTTACTACTACCAACGACGCACCACTGCCGACTACCGTGTCTCCTGTTCTCATGGTTAACAGTGCGCATGATCTCTAGTGCATCTTGCCAAGCAGAAATAGTACAAGCAAGCCTCCAATCGACACAGCATCTCTAAAGACACAGCGCGCATGTAATTTCAGTCAGTACAAAGGAGCTTGATCGTTCAAGACATCCAATTAGTAGGTGGTGGTGGTGGTTAGTGTTTAACGTCCCGTCGACAACGAGGTCATTGGAGAGGGAGCGCAAGCTCGGGTTAGGGAAGGACTGGGAAGGAAATCGGCCGTGCCCTTTCAAAGGGACCATCCCGGCATATGCCTGAAACGATTTAGGTAAATCACGGAAAACCTAAATCAGGATGGCCGGAGACGGGATTGAACCGTCGTCCTCCCGAATGCGAGTCCAGTGTGCTAACCACTGCGCCACCTCGCTCGGTACTAGGGAATTGTCCATGAAATTATCTACATCCTCTAAATAGATCACATCCAAGCCATCTAATTCTTATCATGAAACAAACTCACCGACACTTCGATAGTATGGGATGTTAAAAATGTAAATAAACCAACAGTATCGGGAAAATTAATAAGCACAGTCCAATTATCCACAGCCCGTACGAAACCGTAATGGAGGCTAAATAGGTCACGTCCACGCCGTCTAGTTCTGATCATGAAATGAACTCACTGACACTTCCAAAGTATGGGCTGATGATTATGCAAGTGCACCAATAGTAACAGGAAAATTAATAGGCACAATCAATACGTCCATTAGATCTTACTTATTATCACCCAAAATAATCTACATAATTCATACTTTCGTGCAGGCAGAAGTTTAGCAGGAGAACAGATAACGCATGAAATGAGAAGAGACTATAGTAATAGACGAAAAGACGACATTTCCAGGTTTATCAATATTTCAATATTTTAAGCTTGTACACAAGCAAGACTCATTTTATCATAAATGAAAATATTTGTGGTCTTTGTAAAAATAAGTGACTAAAGAAAAGTTATTCTCTAAACTGCCTCCTTGATTGAGGCACGAAATTGGTAACATCTGCGTAGTGAAATCAACTATAGATACTTTTTATTTTAAAGTGTCCCTATATTACAAATATTTAGTAGAATACATGAATTATGAAAGTTTGTTCATGACAAATGTTGAATTTTTCTATCTAATAGTATTCATCGATATATTAAACTCAGTGGCTTAAGTCATTATTGCCCCCCAATGCGAGCAAAGCCTTTAGAAAAACCCGGAGAATTAAAACTGTGGCTAGACTTTCAGATATTACATAGTTTCATACCAATGTTACATTTTGGGCTAAACTAAGCCTTTTACTAGATCCTTTGTCAAAACCCACATATTGTGCATAATATGTAGGTTAAAATAAAATTACCACCGCTTTTAGTTTACAATTACACCAACAGTTGTCAGTGACATCGATCTCACAATAAATAGTATTTTTATTCATTCAGTTTCTATGATCACTCATTAACTGACACCAGACTACAAAGCTGGAGGGGACTGGTGACAGCTTTGCCGACATTGGTCAGGACAAGGCGTACTGCTTACATGGTCACATGACTACCCAGGACCCATCACCAGAATCCAGGAACTTCGAGCTGCGAGAAATGATCCGCACCGCAACTGTTGTAGCAATTTTCACCTTTCTTGTCGGTATTTACCATAGATACGAAAATCAGAAACTGCTTGCGTGTTACAAGACTTTCGTCTAACAAAAGCGAAGAATCGTTGACTCAGACCCTATACTCGCAGTTGTAGTGGTTTTTAGTGATCTGTTACTATCATACACTCCGTCAGTATACATGTTTTCAGGAGACACTTGGCAGTGACAGATATCACTAGTCCTGACTAAGTGGTCTCTATCATTTCTTACTTGTTTCTTAACCGTATTTCATTCTTTCTGTGTGTTATCTATTGTGTTACTAAAGTGTCTGTACTTTGTCCTTCCACTGGTGCAACGGTACTGAGGTTGTCTTCTGTATTTCCTGTGATGAAGTGCTCTTCTCTTCATATAAATCAGTAATGCTTTTTTGTGTCGCCCCTTTCAAGCCAGATTCTTAAATTTTGTGATCTGATCATCTTTCTCTATTAAAAACTTGTCTAGTTCTTTGGCAGTGAAATCTACCTGCTGACATGCTGACTTCAAAGTATTTTGTTTTAACTGTAGAGTATCAAAGTTCCCAATCATTTCTTTTACCGATTCAGGGATAGCCTCAATAGCCATTTGAAATCCTGAAATTTCGGTTGTTGTGCTCTCTAGGTCGGTCCATTGAACACCGCTTATGTGACTGGTAAGTATGGTTTTTATTTGATAAATTTAGTTTGCAACTATTTACTAATTTGTGCGACCAGACTAGACTAATTCCCTTGTTGTTGTTTCATAATTGTAAAATAATTGGTAATTCGCTCTTGTCTTTGTTTCATAGTACTTATTGCAGATTTTAAATCTTGCAACATCTGCAGAACCGTTTCGGTTGTCCTAACACCTCAGCTCACTATAGATGACGCTATCTCACTTGCTGAAGCTGTGAGGTCATGTACAGTCTTTCTCAAAAGTATCCGAACGACGTGAATTGCATTTCGCCTGATTCGCATACAACCCTCATAACGCAGCTATCTAGCAGGTCCTCAAATAGCTCCTCGGTACAGTCGTTTGCCCATTGAAAATGGTTCCAACAAACACCACTAGAAAACACTGCTCTGTATCACAATAACTCAAGATGTAAAGTAATACCACGATACTATAGATATCAGGGAACACCTTATCACAGATAAGACTGTCCTTAAGGCTTGTAAGCTTACATTTATTACAATAAATGACATACCTGAAACGTTACCACTCTCATTATTACGTCAGATAGGTAACGCATGTAGTAAGTTCGTCGTATTCATGATTTCCTCTTCAAAGTCACATACCGTACTTATTATTTAACACAAAATGATATTAAAAGTTTAAGTTTCTCACGAGCTGCTAGTTGAGATTATGTTGTTGTTGTGGTCTTCAGTCCTGAGACTGGTTTGATGCAGCTCTCCATGCTACTCTATCCTGTGCAAGCTTTTTCATCTCCCAGTACCTACTGCAACCTACATCCTTCTGAATCTGCTTAGTGTATTCATCTCTTGGTCTCCCTCTACGATTTTTACCCTCCACGCTGCCCTCCAATACTAAATTGGTGATCCCTTGATGCCTCAGAACATGTCCTACCAACCGATCCCTTCTTCTGGTCAAGTTGTGCCACAAACTTCTCTTCTCCCCAATCCTATTCAATACTTCCTCATTAGTTATGTGATCTACCCATCTAATCTTCAGCATTCTTCTGTAGCACCACATTTCGAAAGCTTCTATTCTCTTCTTGTCCAAACTATTTATCGTCCATGTTTCACTTCCATACATGGCTACACTCCATACAAATACTTTCAGAAACGACTTCCTGACACTTAAATCTATACTCGATGTTAACAAATTTCTCTTCTTCAGAAACGATTTCCTTGCCATTGCCAGCCTACAGTTTATATCCTCTCTACTTCGACCATCATCAGTTATTTTGCTCCCCAAATAGCAAAACTCCTTTACTACTTTAAGTGCCTCATTTCCTAATCTAATTCCCTCAGCATCACCCGACTTAATTAGACTACATTCCATTATCCTTGTTTTGCTTTTGTTGATGTTCATCTTATATCCTCCTTTCAAGACACTGTCCATTCCATTCAACTGCTCTTCCAAGTCCTTTGCTGTCTCTGACAGAATTACAATGTCATCGGCGAACCTCAAAGTTTTTATTTCTTCTCCATGAATTTTAATACCTACTCCGAAATTTTCTTTTGTTTCCTTTACTGCTTGCTCAATATACAGATTGAACAACATCGGGGAAAGGCTACAACCCTGTCTTACTCCCTTCCCAACCACTGCTTCCCTTTCATGTCCCTCGACTCTTATAACTGCCATCTGGTTTCTGTACAAATTGTAAATAGCCTTTCGCTCCCTGTATTTTACCCCTGCCACCTTTAGAATTTGAAAGAGAGTATTCCAGTCAACATTGTCAAAAGCTTTCTCTAAGTCTACAAATGCTAGAAACGTAGGTTTGCCTTTCCTTAATCTTTCTTCTAAGATAAGTCTTAAGGTCAGTATTGAGATTATGTATGAACTTCAAATGACACGACGAACCGTCTCGTTCGCAACTGGATTAAAACCCAGGTCATGCAGACCAAGCAAAGATTTCGTGACTGACTGAAACTAACAGCCATTCCTGACTAGGCATGCAGAGAGTGATATACCGCGGTTTTAGACAGTATCAGCTAGGATACGTCAACTTTAAATTACATAACGTAAACATTTTTAACGGACGCGAATTCCCTGTTGACGAACTACGAGAGTTGTTAAATTTTGCTTCTTCCTGAGTAACTTACTTGAAATGTCGTGAGGTAAAGCTTTGTATTGGACAGGGATTCGAACCATGAACCTAATCGGATTGTTATCGAAGCACAATCAACTGTGACATATCGGATTTTCTCGGCAGTAGCAAGATGTTTTAACTGAAATGACGAGACGAAACATTAATTTTTTCCTTCGCAGGACTCCAACCCGGCACCTATCACAGTTACATTCTAGAGAAAACTAACGTTAAATATAGGTTTGTTACACCAGAATCGAAATGTGAGCATGTTTGAAGTGGAAATAATATGTCGATGAATTCAGTGCTGACTGGTAATCGAACCCCACACATATTGTTGCTGACTACACACAAAGAGACGTCAGATACCGAATTTTTCTCCACCAGCAGCTCGGAATAACAACCTAGAACTTACAGTGATCTCGCAAATAGATCTGTGTCTCACTGGGGGTCAAAAAGTCGTTAGTGTTGACAACGAATGAAAACACATTAAAAATCAAAATTATTATCCACCAGCAGATAGGTGTTCTCATGCTAAAGCTTGATAATACATAATGAAAACTTTAGTGCCGGGCCAGAATTCGAACCCATTCACGCGCAGTATGTGGAGATGTTGAGGAATATGCAGTTTTGAACAAATTGTAGTCGAGCTGTATTGTCACGAAGGGATCAAATTCTGCGTAAAGGGCGGTCTGAGTTGCATTCCCAGTTCAGAACCAGTTTTATCGACACACAGAAGCTCAAATAAAAGATGCAATATGTGTCCTGTGACCCTACATAGCGTTTGTTTCATAACTTGAAATAAATAACTGGTACAAGAAAAGTTACTGTTGTTTGACTTTTTTGTGGTTCAACCTAATGTATACTTGGTAGAGAAGGAATATCATGTTTAATGTGAATTTCAGACCACAATGCCATTATACCTTCTTCATTTGGCGTAGCCAGATGAGAATAGAATCTGTCACTACCTATCAAAAATCATAGGCAGAAGTTGGAATCGAACCCAGACCATGAGTATATGAATCTATCAGCAACCCAACAGACCACCAAATCCTAGTCGTTGGAGCTCACTTTTCCATTGTAACGCCGTTGCGACACACTAGATGAGAATTCTGACACAGAGGCTCCCTGTAGTGGTTTGCATCATGTTCAGTACATTCATTTACTTGGTTGATCGAATCGCCATGAGCTATTTGCCTCGGTTACCCAATGCATATATTCGACTCTGTTTTGTAATCACCGAAATAAAATCCCTCAACTGCCACCTACACAGAACTGCCAACAGTGTAGGATGCAGAAGTTTAAATAGGAAGGGTTCCTTTCTCCTTGAGCTACTCTATTGCGCTATCTGTTTGTTGAAAACGTCGTGCAGTGCAAAAGAAAAGCTGTACCTGTCTGTCTCTCAGAAGTCTACATCCGGCCATACGCATTACCTCACAACACTGCGGAATGCCCAAGATCTAGAGAAATTGTACTTGACTTCTGGAAGTGCTGTAGCTATGGTTCAGCTGGCAGTGTAATGGTAAGTCGTACAGCAGCCTGGGAAGAGACCATAGCTGGCACCTCAAAGACACGGCTGGCGCGGCCTGGAATACGTAATGCGTCTGATTCGCGTTTCTGTAACTAGCTTTAGGGACTGGAGCGTAGTTACTAATAATACTCAGAACTGACTGTAAACTATGCATCATAAATCAGTAACTCTCATAGTTGTTTTTATGTTTCTTCCGTAAATGTACTAAAAATTAAGAAACTCATTCATTGACGTTTTCGTGCCTGGCCGATAGTCGAGCACAGCAAACAAATAAAAATAAAAATAAATTTGTGTGTGTGTGTGACAGAGAGAGAGACAGAGAGAGAGAGAGAGAGAAAGAGAGAGAGACATGTAAAAAAGAATGAGAGAGAGAGAGTAAATAATTGTTGTAAAGAAATTGCATCATGGTATATAAAGATATCTTTCAAAACCTAACACTTTCCACATCATTACGAAATGTCGTATTCATGATCTATGGAGCAGATTTTAATCGAATCAAATCTAATCTAATCTAACCGAATCATATTGCTGACTAGCCATGAAGACTGATGAATTACCGGAATTTTCGGCAATATCAGTAACCAAATCTAAACTTGAAAATAAAAGACCTCAGTTTTGTAATAAAGTAGGTTTCCTATCAAGACCCTTTCGTCTCTGTTAACTAACCACGAAAGATGTCTGATATACCTCCATTCAGAAGTAACAATGTGTGCATGCATTTAAAGATGAAACGCATAATTTGAAGTTATGTGACGGACATACGAACCCAATACGTAATCGAATTGTTAACTAAGTAAAATCAAATGTTTTGAATTGGTTTTTCTTACCAGTTACTAGGTGTTTGAATCTAAAATAACGATAGAAATTGTTGAGCCTGAGCGACAGTCGAGCCGCACACCTACTGTCCTTTATAATCCACGAATAATGCTTAAGTATCAATTCGTTACTCACCAACAGTAAGATGGGTGCGAGTTTGACCAGAAATAACGACACCTACTGCGAATGTTGGCAACACATGAACAGACATCAAAAATGCATATTAATTTTCACTAGCTGGCCGCTGAGCTCGTGAAGGGGCTTGAAATGAAATTATGAGTATTTTTGTACTGAATCAGTATTCAGACCCACATACTTACCTTTGGAGGAGAAATAGTGAATATTGCAGTCTTGGGAAAAGAAACGAATTGACTGAACTATACTGTTCCGAGAGATTCAGATCCTCAAGAGAGGAGATACGAATTCAAATCACAGTCCAGCACCAAATTTTTCAACATCTGTAGTTCAATCAAGTACAAGTAAAATAAGAGCCCTGTTCCTTTAAATGGTTATCGGTTCATCAAATAAAATAAAATTTTCTAATGTAAGGACGTTTCTGGCGACAGTATTTCTGTTTACCATGACCTCCGCCTATGTCATCTCCCAACTTAAATCGGCTCTGCCCAGTTGGTAATGAAGGAACGTGATGTTTAATGCGGATTCTGAATTGTAACGTCTTTCTGTTGAGGTTACCAGAGGTAAATTAAATCTGTTTGTACCTCTTAAAAGTAAATGCCTGAATCCATGCACTGCACCAGTGATAGTTCGTTCCACCAGACCATTGTGGTCACATTTCCCAGCCCCAGGAGTGTGCTATAAGCGATCTTATGCTTAGCTTACAAAACTAGTCACCGTGGCAAAAATGCAAGTCTATTAAATGGTTAAGTAGAAGCAAGCTTCTGACGCGGAGATTGTGCTATTCTCATGTCAGCACGATGTAAAGACTCTTCTAGGCATCATAGCCTCGATGTGAAGCCATTTTGAAATTTTCACTAATTCAGCAAATGTCTTAGTTCGAGAAAATCCACTGTGAAGTGTGACGTTACCGGATATTTTGATTATTACCGTCATTATTATTATCATTTTCTTCATACCGCTGCTGGAACACATGTGCTTGACCATCATTTAATGCCTTTCGGTCATTATAGAAGTAGTTGCCCGAGAACAGGATCTTTCCCCGTCTACAGAATTCTCTTCATGTTAATATCAAACATCAGCAGTTACTCGTAGATCACATTAAGACTGAAGTAATTACAGAAGACGTCACTTGATAACATAAACGCGCCGCCTTTCTTCATTTACTTGCGCCTAGAAATGGCTGTCGAATACTGCCAAACCAGAAGCCAAGGGATCTTACTGCCTTCCGATATACGTCGCTGTCAGTTCTTCCATATGATTTGGTCGACGTGACCTGTTTCAACTTGTGTTTGACAGAGGATGTTTTAGATAATCAGTTGTTTTCCTTTGCAATAAACAGAAAAATTTTCATTCTAAGCTATCCAAGTTCAAAATTTTCGCAATATTAGTTCAAATTTAATATTCGCTACTGTAATGTGGGAAAGTATTCCACAGTTGCAAAACCCGCCACCGGACATAAATTCTAGCTCAGAGTGACACCAGTTTAAGGAACCTAATGTAGCGAAGACTGTTTGCCATTGCTCTTTCTCACCGGAAAATACGCAATTAACACATTGGTCTCCATAGGTACGCTGTATCAGAAATTTCTGTGTGTAAGCAATGCATACGGATTGTAGAATTTAGTGGTGCTCTCTCTTCCACTTCTGTATACAATATGCCTGATCTGATGCCCTGGGCAATGCAACTTCATACTGACAACAGTAATGTGCTTTTACTGGCAACCTCACTGTCCGTTTTACCTGATTTTGTAATCATTTAACAAAAGCAACATGACCTTCCAGTGATTAGACGCATAATGGCAATGAAGACTGAGGCATCAAGGAGAGACCATTGATGTTGTTTAATTTCTCTCCTTTTCTATTTATGCCAACATGAAGGCACTACATTCAATTCAGTACTCTTTACTTTGGTGCAGGGACGCGCAAGTGTCTACGCAGGCACAAATAAGAGATCCTTAATTTTAATGCGAAGCAGAAGCCAGAGTGGTGGCTACATGACAGCAAAGTGATAAATAGCGAGACTACGAGTACGAGGGTCTCGGCTTCGATCCCTGGTGAGCCCCACGAATTTTATCTGCCATTTTACACTTATTTCTCCTCGGGCAGTGTTTGCTGATGTGAAAAATGCCGAGTTGCACTGTGGTCCCAAAGCCACGTTAAACTGTAGGTTCCCCTATTAACTGTCTAGGCAAGTCAACTCAAAGGTCGGAGGAAAGCAACGGCCTTACCACCTCCAACAGGACCGTGCCTTTTAAAGCACTGTGGTATTCAAACCAATCTTCTAACTGATGACTGCTTTGCTTTACTATGGGTTCCAAACTTAATGATCTTGGGGTTATTAACATTTTTGTGTTTTCATGCTGTAGCTTTGATACCAGTAAACGTAAGTAATCGGCCGAACACTGTCACCATTAGAGCTGTCGTGGTGGTAGACGACGATGCTGTCGACCCCAGTTGCAATCTTGTTTATGGCTATGTTTCAGTCGAATACCCCTTTGTGCCTTTCTGTGTATTTCAAGATATACTTTCATACCCTTGGTATGCATCCACATTGATATCTGATACAGCTGTATTTAGCAACATGAATCAGATATGTTTTCTGAGCAATATATCAGACAATACGCCAGTGGAGCGAGATTTCGTTTGTGTGTTGCTGTCTTCTGTGATAGGTTTCACCCCACTAAATGCACGTAAGCTTAAAAAAAGACTATCAATAACGGGAATAACGCAATAATACACTTAAAAGGTGTATTTTTGCATTATATAACCCAATGAAAATAATTGTAAATAGATTATAAGCCTACTTGCTCATTACTCGCGCTTCTTGATGCTTTCCTCAAAAAATTAAAATAAAAAGAAAAAGAGAGAAAGAGAGACAGTGCGGTGATAGGTAATATCTCTTTGTACTAGCGATATGTATGGTTACAGGGTTCATTCCTTTCCCTCTGCAAACAACCAGAACAGAATTCAGTAACAAAGTGGGAAGAACACCTATGCTGTGCGCCAATTAATCACTCAGCCTTTCTTGGTTATTTTGTTAATTGTTAACAATTGCCTGTAATGCTGCAAACATCCTTGATTACTGATTTGTTACTACTACCCCTGATACTGTTATTCGTCACCTCACAACAACTTTCCTATCACTCATTGCTGCCGATGCACGTAATGAATGGATCAGGATGAATGGAATGTGGGATGCTTCGTCACGGGGAATATACACATTTATCTCGGTGTCTTGTGTTTATGGTAATATGAAAATCTCAGTAAGAGAAGACAACAATGGGATGCCGGTGATGCAGGCAATAATATCCAACTATTTCTGTCGACTTAACACCATGACGACAGACAATTTGGCGTCTCAATGTATTTTGATTATACTTCGTTAGCCTTCTTGTTACCTCGTTCTAATACCTGGTGGGAGCAGGCATAACGTTTTGCTTTTTGAACACCAAGCAATAACACACAAAGATAGTAGATGGAAGGATACTAAGAAACAATCAGGCTCATGGATGTGGATCCAGTTCATCATTAGAAGACTAAACGAGAGGGAAACATTACGAAAGCAATGAATATGCTGGTTAGTATACATTATTTGTATAGATCTTCATATGAAAAAGCGCAGATCTGCACAGTGCCCGCACCTGCACTTTAGTTTCTGTCTTAATGGGCATAAATTTTAGTTTCTTCTATTCTGAATTTTCAGATGTATTGATTGTTACGTGACACAGAATAATTAGTCAACTGTGTTTCTTAACCTCCATTCCCACCAACATTTTTCTACATTCTCGTGCAATTGATGAAATTTTACTTGCATGATCACAAGACTGCACATAGATGCAACCGATTTCGAGATGCAAAGTGTTTGTTATCACACTTTTTGTGACAGGTGGGCCAAGTTGATTTCCAAAGACTTTTTATTCTACTGAAATAATATTTTGTCACATAGTAACAGGGTAAGTGTTTTATTCGTATTTATTGTGTGGGAAACTGTAATTGTGATGGAAGTTTATACACCTGAATGTTTGACAAAACTGGTAGGAGAAAACGCTGCATATTAACCAAACCCCGCACCTGCTCTCCATATCCTCCTATGACACGAGCACGGGATTCTCCTCACATGCCGCTACAGAGCTGTTCCTAGCACAACTGAGAATTGGCAACATCGTCACAAAAATTTGGCAATACTGTGACAGTGCAATCACTTCCACATATGGTACTGAATTGACTCACTAAATTAATTTGATATTCCCTTTCCATTTTAATGACTCGTGCTAAGTAACCTCTAGACACTGAGACAGAAAATTCAATTTTTTGGGTAAAGAAATGCTATTCTATTATCTTTAACAGTGCGTTACGAGGCTGAGCAACCAATACGTTGATGAGAGCGCGTGCTGCCAGCAGTTGTCTGTAGCCCTGTAGTGCCGCCCATGTCTCGTGTTGCAATGGCTCAATGAGTCGTCAGTGCTAACCGTGGTAGGGGCCAGTGCGTGTGAGCTTCTTTCTCTGATTTATTTCATGGAGCTGCGAATTTCCAGAAAAAATTCGGTAGCGAAATCGGAAGAAAACCTTTACACATCAAGTCCTCTTGGTCGCTAGACACAGTAAGTTGCGTTAATGGTCAAAGATCTCAGGTCTCTGACAGCCAAGCTGCTTCACAGTACAAGTGTCTCTGAAGAAATTCAAATTGACCGTGAAAGATACGAATTTCAATATTGTTCTTCACTTGAGACTCACATGCCAGGGTGATAAGTATGAAGGAAATGAAATTCTTGATTACAATAGGGTCTGTATGCCAAATTTCCACAGTAGCAATTAGGAACTATCTGCAGACATTTGTTAACAGCGGCTCTAGCAACTTTTCTCAAGGTAGCTTCAAATACGGGCAATTTTGTCGCCTTAAATCAAATTGAATATTTTAAATATCGCTTTTGAACAGCATTCATTTCTCCATTAATTAATATATGGACCTCAAAACAAGCAATTTACCTAGCTACATAGTAGCTTCTGAAAGGTATTGACACAACGCTTCACATCCATTTACCATAGGGTATCAAAGAAAGAAACCAAACACATTGCATTGCATTTACTCTTTGTGCCTTGACTAACACATATGAATCCATGACAAAAATAAATTATTTGAAGAATCTCCTGTTAAAAGAAAAAGAACAGGATGTGACGCTTTAATTATAGCACACTGGATCTGGAACAATAAAATTAAATCTCTGCCGTATTGATATATTGCATACTAGTGTAATAAAATACTCAACAAATAAAAACATTTGTGCCTCTGTTGCTATCGAGTGTGAAACATAAATCGTAGACGGATTTTATGGGTCACCACTCAACAACAATAAAGCATGTTACACCATCGAGAGTGAGAAGTGGAGCAGACATTGTCAGCAGAAGGCGAGGCAACGCAGTGCCACAGCCCCTGCCGGTAGGCAGCAAACGGGTCCCAGAGAACTCAGACACATGCAGTGTTCAGACGCAGATGGCCGGCCAAGAAATGTCTCGCTAAAATAGAGTTGAACCAAACTGTTATTACCAATGTGACAGAAAGCGAAATATATTGGAGATTCACTTGAATTACACTCATAGCTTCAGTACCTAGAGGAAAGGGGCGATAAAATTTTGTCGACGTGTGCTTTCTGTTGCCAGATGTTGTATTAGCTAGTCTCATGTTTTACCTCAAGACTACGGTCATAGTCAAAACTGATGTACTCATACTGCAATCAGGACTTCCTCCGGGAAGTGCCATAGTCTACAATGTTGCCAGATCGAGTATATTGCCGGACATAGAATTTTGAGGGGAGCATGACTGTATTGCCCACCTTATGTGAACCACTCGGCGGTCACTTTTTTGTCTAAGACTGTATCTACAACACATATTGCACGCTGAAGACCCAGAAGAATTTAAAAAACAAAATTAGTTAATGAGAGCAACGTTAACTATAGCGTTCGAAGTATTCACAGTATTATATACATGTGTCTCAACGCCTTCCAATGCCCTCTCATGGAAGACCAGGATACACAGTCTAGCTTCAATATTATAAATGCGCCTCAGTTTGTGAATGAACTCAGTCTTCGATTGAATATATAGCAGTCCTGTACCCATTGGCGAAAAACTCGATTTCCAAAAATTTTTCCAACTGCAACAGGAACACTATTTGTGATACCTCTTAGACAAAATACTTGCACAGTGCTCTCAGACGAAAAGATCAACCTGACGCAAACTATTTGTTTTACAACTTTCGTACCTGGATAAAGAGATTTCCCTATTTGAGATACCCGTCAACTTTGACGCATAAGAAAATTTAAGAAGAAACTAAATTCCTTCAGCTACGACAATGTTTAAAGAAATCATCTTTACGGCACTAAATCGTGGTTTCTGAATTGTTTACCAAACGTATTCTGCCGCATTTCGCTGGATAGAAGACTGAAAGCTTACTGACAAATTTCACAGAAGGAGAAGGGGGATGAAATGTCTCGCAGTGGAAGGTCACGTTGTTTTATTTAAATGATTACAAAATCAGGTAAAACGAAAAGTCAGTTTGTCAGTAAAAGCACATTACTGTTGTCAGTACGATGTTGCACTGCCCACGGCCTGTAATGATAAGGACCCGTTTAGACAGGCATATTGTATACAGAAGTGGAAGAGGGAGCACCACTAAATTCTACAATCCGTATGCATTGCTTGCACACAGAAATTTCTATTACAGCGTACCTATGGAGACCAATGGGTGAATTGCGTATTTTTCGGTGAGAAAGAGCAATGGCTAAAAGTCTTCGCTACATTAGGTTACTTAAAGTGGTGTCACTCAGAGCGAGAATTTATGGTCGGATGCGGGTTTTGCAACTGTGGAATACTTTCCCACATTACAGTAGCGAATATTAAATCTGAACTAATAGTGCGAAAATTTTGAACTTGGATAGCTTAGAATGAAAATTTTTCTGTTTATTGCAAAGGAAAACAATTGATTATCTAAAACATCCTCTGTCATACACAAGTTGAAACAGGTCACGTCGACCAAATCATATGGAAGAACTGACAGCGACGTATATCGGAAGGCAGTAAGATCCCTTGGCTTCTGGTTTGGCAGTATTCGACAGCCATTTCTAGGCGCAAGTAAATGAAGAAAGGCAGCGCGTTTATGTCATCAAGTGACGTCTTCTGTAATTACTTCAGTCTTAATGTGATCTACGAGTGATTGCTGATATTTGATATTAACATGAAGAGAATTCTGTAGACAGGGAAAGAACCTGTTCTCGGGCAACTACTTCTATAATGACCAAAAGGCATTAAATGATGGTCAAGCACATGTGTTCCAGCAGCGGTATGAAGAAAATGATAGTAACAATGACGGTAATAATCAAATTATCCGGTAACTTCACACTTCACAGTGGATTTTCTCGAACTAAGAAATTAGTTGAATTAGTGAAAATTTCAAAACGGCTTCACATCGAGACTATGATGCCTAGAAGAGTCTGTACATCCTGCTGACATGAGAATAGCACAATCTCCGAGTCAGAAGCTGGCTTCTACTTAACCGTTTAATAGACTCGCATTTTTGCCACCGTGACTAATTTTGTAAGCTAAGCTTATGATCGATTACAGCTCACTCCTGGGGCTGGGAAATGTGGCCACAATGGTCTGGTGGAACGAACTATCACTGGTGCAGTGCGTGGGTTCAGGCATTAACTTTTAAGAGGCACAAACAGATTTAATTTACCTCTGGTAACCTCAAGAGAAAGACGTTAGAATTAAGAACACGCATTAAACATCGCGTTCCTTCATTACCAACTGGGCAGAGCCGGTTTACGTTGGGAAATGACACAGGCGGAGGTCATGGTAAACTGAAATACTGTCGCCAGAAACGTCCTTACATTAGAAAATTTTATTTTATTTGATGAACCGATAGCCATTTAAAGGAACAGGGTTCTTATTTTACTTGTACTTGATAGAACTACAGATGTTGAAAAATTTGGTGCTGGACTGTGATTTGAATTCGTATCTCCTCTCTTGAGGATCTGAATCTCTCGGAACAATATAGTTCAGTCATTTCGATTCATTTCCCAAGACTGCAATCTTCTCTAGGTCTCCTCCAAAGGTAAGTATGTGGGTCTGAATACCGATTCAGTACAAAAATATTCATAATTTCGTTTCAAGTCCTATCACGTGCACACCGGCCAGCTAGTGAAAATTCACATGCATTTTTGATGTCTGCCAACATTCGCAGTAGGTGTCGTTATTCTGGTCACACTCGCACCCGTCTTACTGTTGGTGAGTAACGAATTGATACTTAAGCATTATTCGTGGATTATAAAGGACAGTAGGTGTGCGGCTCGACTGTCGCTAAGACTCAAAAATTTCTATCGTTATTTTAGATTCAAACACCTAGTAGCTGGTAAGAAAAACCAATACATAACATTTGATTTTACTTAGTTAACAATTCGATTACGTATTGGGTTCGTATGTCCGTCACAGAACTTCAAATTATGCGTTTCATCTTTAAACGCATGCACACATTGTTACTTCTGAATGGAGGTATATCAGACATCTTTCGTGGTTAGTTAACAGAGACGAAAGGGTCTTGATAGGAAGCCAACTTTATTACAAAACTAAGGTCTTTTATTTTCAAGTTTAGATTTGGTTACTGATATTTCCGAAAATTCCGGTAATTCATCAGTCTTCATGGCTAGTCAGCAATATGATTCGGTTAGATTAGATTAGATTTGATTCGATTAAAATCTGCTCCATAGATCATGAATACGACATTTCGTAATGATGTGGAACGTGTTAGTTTTTGAAAGATATCTTTATATACCATGATGCAATTTCTTTACAACAATTGTTTACTCTGTCTCTCTCATTCCTTTTTATAAGTCTCTCTCTCTTTCTCTCTCTCTCTCTCTCTCTCTCTCTCTCTCTCTCTCTCTCTCTCTGTCTCTCTCTCTGTCACACACACACAAATTTATTTTTATTTTTATTTGTTTGCTGTGCTCGACTATCGGCCAGGCACGAAAACGTCCATGAATGAGTTTCTTAGTTTTGAGTACATTTACGAAAGGAATATAAAAACAACTATGAGAGTTATGATTTATGATGCATAGTTTACAGTCAGTTCTGAGTATTCTTAGTAACTACGCTCCAGTCCCTAAAGCTAGTTACAGAAACGCGAAGCAGACGCATTACGTATTCCTGGCTTCGCCAGCCGTGTCTTTGAGGTGCCAGCTATGGTCTCTTCCCAGGCCGCTGTACGACATACCATTACACTGCTAGGTGAACCATAGCTACAGTTCTTCCAGAAGTCAAGTACAATTTCTCTAGAACTTCGGCATTCCACAGTGTTGTGAGGTAATGCGTATGGCCGGATGTAGACTTCTGAGAGACAGACAGGTACAGCTTTTCTTTTGCACTGCACGACGTTTTCAACAAACAGATAGCGCAATAGAGTAGCCCAAGGGGGAAGGAACACTTCCTATTTAAACCTCTGCATCCAACACTGTTGGCAGTTCTATGTAGGTGGCAGTTGAGGGATTTTATTTCGGTGATTACAAAACAGAGTCGAATGTATGCACTGGGTAACCGAGGCAGCTAGCTCATGGCGATTCGATCAACCAATTACATGAATGTAGTGATCATGATGCAAACCACTACAGGGAGCCTCTGTGTCAGAATTCTCATCCATTGTGGCGCAACGGCGTTACAATAGAAAAGTGAGCCAGAGCGAAGAGGGTTTGGTGGTCTGTTGGGTTGCTGATAGATTCATATACTCATGGTCTGGTGTAACGACAACTGTACATATAATAATTTTTTTCTTTATGAATTTAGATAAATTAATGTAAGCAATGTTTTGAACTCCTTTTTCGGTTCGTATCGTTATGTTAAAGAAACTGTGAGTAACTTTTGAAATGAATATTATTATTTACGTTAGATTTCAAATAATGTGGTAATAAAAGGAAAGTGTATTTAATGTTAAAACTATTGTAATATGTGAAAATTGTAATTTATACACTTGGTCCATACGTAGGTAATGGATTAGGATATTTGTAGTAGAAAACCTGTGGTGAATACCCTACCTGTAGGGGAGCAGGAAAAGGTGGAGGCAGGCGAGGCGGGAAAACACACACTGGCGCGGTTCGGCACAACGGGCACAGTATTACAGTCGGAGGCGAGCAACAGTCGGAAGTACACGTACTGTACCGAGGAGGCTACCCAGGAAAAGTGGATTCCATTTAGCCTCGGATGAACCGATTCCGACGACTACTTGGCATGGCTATATTCTGAGGCACAAAATTGGAAAGATTACGACGCTAAGAAGATGGAAAGTGCCGATGTCGTGTGAGCCTTAGCCGTGCTTGTATGTGTGCCGTGCTGCCCGCTATCTCGCTGCCCGCCATCCGCCGCACCGACTTGCACAGGTCAAACATTTATTTCATTTTTAGAAGTGTATCTGTGTGGACCAGTGTCGAAAATGGTTCTAACTGTTCAATAATAACGTGACTTTTACCATCATTGCTTCAGCCATGACTTATCCTGATCACTGACCTAGACAGGATCCTTACCTCGTATTGTGCAACCCGAGTATCCTGAACTGAAAGTTTAATGTTAGTGTTAATGAAAATTATCGGCAGATTAATCTATGCTATAAAGAAATTTAAAGTCCTGTGTGTTATTACAAATGTTGAGAAAGAACAGAAGTATGACTAAATTGGAAGAGAGTTTTTTTTTTTTAATTGAGTTAGCGATGTTATTTAATTAATTTGAGACAGAAATAATGACAGTTAAATTATTCAGAAGTAAGACAAAAGAGTAGTTATCCATAAATTGATAATTTTGAGTGTTAATTTGCCTTCAGTACTTAATAGTTTCAGGATAACGACCATCACAGTTTCAGCCCCCCCCCCCCCCTTCTCTTGTCCATTCTTTCAAACCGTGAAATGTGTTGATCAGATTTGACCAGTAAAGCTAAATTATACATTAATCCTAAGTGTATTAATGTTTTTTCATCTTTAATAGTGACATTGTGTATGTGTTTTCAAGATTGTCAGTGCTAGGGCAATCTATGCCCGATTTCAGTCTGATCAATATACAAAATGTAGTTCGTAGTAATCATTGCTGTGTGGTGTTGTGTAAATTTAGTTCATCCAAACTAGTACAAAGGGAGAAAACTTTAGTTCAGTGGATTTTTCCGGTTCCAAACTTTGCCATATAACGCATCATTACTACGTGTTACTATGCTTGTACATGCACCCACTTGTACAAGGAAAATCTTACTTATTGCCTAAGTAGGCTGGCGACCGAATTATTAATTATAGGTAGCATCTACTGTGTGTACTTCTTGTCTATGCTGAAGGGTGGTTATACTTTACATTTGTTTGATGCATCACTGTAGTTAGTGACTGAGTATAAGTCCGATCTTGCTTCTATTAGGTACACGCGGTCAACTAACATACTAAAATCCTTGTTTATAAGGTGAAGCCCGTGAACTTATTACAGTACAGGCTTTATAGAGTTAACGTACGTCCGAGCAGGGCGGTAGTGTTACAAGTGGCTTCCCGGTGACAGGACATCCAGCTGTTGTCGGTTACAAATTAATGTAAAGATCGAACAGTGGATGTTCAGTGGCACGAATAGCAATAAAGTTCAGTAAAAGAAACTGCAGTGTGAGTCAAGTATAATAGTGTGGTGTAGTTGGCATTTAGTATGGACAGAAACGTAGACGGGGTAGGTGCGCCAAGCGAAATGGAGAATGCGGCTGGCAGTAGCCGGAGTTTACGCGGCCAGATAACAGATGGCGTTAGCGAAAGACAGTTGGCGTACATACAATACCACGAACATGTCAATGAACAGATTGAAAGGTTGAGATCGCCTCGGACACAGCAAGGAATAAAACAGGAAGTAGAGGGTGATTTTGTAGATGATAGTGGGTACGTAAACGAATCCACTGACATGTTTGATTCACCACAGATAAATAAAGAACCGAAAGAAACTTCTGAAGTAGAATCGGAACACATCGATCCTGTAGAACAAAACAGTATGAAAATTTTAAACATAAACGATTTATTTGAACAATTAACCAAACAAATTTCAGGACAGAGTGAGCAGCTCAAAATACAGAACGAGCAGCTTAAAACGCACGTTGACGAGCAGCTCAAAACACAGAATGAGCAGCTTAAAACACACGTGGATCAAATTAAAGCACAGGTCGAAGGACAGGGAATTAAAATTAGTAAACAAATAGAACAGGTAGAACAAAAAGTGGGTAATTTAAGTTCTGTGGTAAATACTCTGAAATTGGAAATTGATACCATTAACAAAAATATGGATACTATGCAGGAGGAAATTGGAAACATTAATAGTAGATTTGATGTTGAAATTCTCAACATCCAAGAGAAAGTAGAACCTCTGGTTGAAACTAAGGTAGACGAAAAAGTTTTCGGTATTAAAACAGAGATCGTAAACGAATGTCAACACGGGATATCGCAATTGAAAAAGGTAGTTTTAGACACTGAAAGGGATTTAAGTAAAAAAGTAACCGGATGTGTTCAAAATTGTGAACAAAATACTACGAAAATTCAAGGCAGACTTTTTGATCTGGAGAGCAAAATTAAAGATAGGCCTGGTGTTGTCTGTAATGGCACACCAGTTACGAAGCTGTTACAAGGCGAGGAACGCTTCGATCCAGCCAAGAAACATAACGGGTGGCATCCGTTAGATTTTATCAAAAATTGCGAGAGAGTATTTCCTGAGCACTTGTCTGATCAGGAAAAGATAAACGTTGTAATTAGCGCCTTAGCAGGTGACGCTAAGCGCTGGGGAATAAATTTAAATACCGAACGAATGACGTTCGAAGAATTTAGGCAGAGATTTACGGAAGAATATTGGTCTGAACAAAAGCAAGACCATTTATGGCGCGAGTTTATCATGGCCAAACAGCATGATAACCGGGGCAGAAATTCTTTGAAAGATTTCTGTGAGTATTGGTACCGAAAATTGACACACTTAAGAGGTAGAAGATCAGATTCGGAAATTATCTGGGAGCTATATAAAAAGCTTCCAGAGGATTCAAAGAGGTATGTAGGAAGCAATCATCGCAACTTCCAAGCATTTCTAGAAAGGGTCGAAGACGAAGACCATTGGCGCGCAAGTCGTGCCAATTACCAAATCTTTGGTAACCGTAATAACCGACACAATGACGAACGAAATGACGGCGATGGATTTCGCGTCAATGTAATACAGAGAGGAAGAGGCAGGGGAAGAGGCAGAGGAAATAATCCAGGTCGCGGTAGAGGGTATACCGCGCAAAATAATAACGACGCGGGAAACTAATTTCCGCGAACGTTGCGGGCCAAACGGAAGCGGACAACACATACAGGCCCCGATTTAAGAAAAGATACCGGACCGACCGTAATGTAATGAGACAGGGTAGGGTCGGACATGGAACGCCGCAAAGTGTTGTGGCGAAACAAGCGTCACGTGCGAGCCAGAATGAGTCATCTCTGCCGCACAGAGCGCTACATGTTAACAGGCGAGTGGAGCATCAGAGGGCAACGGCCCAGCCTAGCAGGACATCTGTTCGGAAAGAAGCCGCTAGCAATATGGCAGCAGTAGATACGAACATAGCCGTCAGAGCTAATGAAATTTTTACGAGTGATAATTCCGGGGCAAAGGAAACAATAAATGAAACTGTGAATACACAGAGAGGTGCGGTTAGCAGTGTTTGCAATAAGATAAAAAGCGATAATGAATTAGCAGAAGTAACTGATTGGCGTGTGCAGATTGACGATCTGTACAAGGGCCTAAAGCAATGTGAGTGGGAGGATTTTAAAAGGGAGTATGAGGCGAAGAAATTAGTTAATAGGAAAGGAATTGTTAGGGACGTCAATAAGGTGACGTGGCCCGAATTGGAAGAGGAGAGAATAAATAGCGCCGCGCAAAGTACGCGTGCCACCGATAGGACGCAGATTAATGATAGGAAGGATTTGGAGGATGAAATCCTCAGCATTAACGAAGAAATAACTTCCGCTAACAGTCCGCCAATAGTACAAGCTGCTACCGAAAGGCACCGTGAGGAAGAGGCAGGGGATTACCTAAAAGTAATTGAAGTCCACGAGGATTACACGGAATATGAAGTCACAGTAGATGTAAATAAAGCTGATGATGAGGCCGTTTTACCAAAAGAGGAGACTGAATTAAAATTCAAGCCTGACGACAATACAGAGGAAGAACTTAGTGCCTGTCTCAGAAAAGCTTTAATGTTAGAACCTGAAAGCGATCCGGAATGGTCGGATTCCGATGATAGTTCGGATGATGAAAGATACACAATTACAGACGAAAATGAATGTACTAACTCTCCCTATTGTGCAAAAGTAGCGTACTTAAGTAAATCTGATGTTGAGGAAGAGAGTAGTGGTGATTCTAGTGAAGATGAATTTTCAGGTGTAAAGGAAAATGAATATACTTTTACTGAAAGAGGGTATGAGAAAATCAGTGAAATTAAAGGGGATGCAGTTAATTGCGATATTGTACCTAACGATGACGACGTATCAAAACAAAATCCAGACGTTGAAACAGAACAAAGAAAGAAAGAACCACCAGACGACTCAGGGTTTATTTCACAAAGAGTTCAGGTAATTAATGACTTTGAACTCCCGGAACCCAAGAAACCGCCAGATATATGTGAAGTGAATGTTAAAAGCATATCTTGGGACGATGTTATTGTCGACCCGGATCTGCTCAAGGAAGACCACGGTAATGAAAAACATTCGACGGTTAAACAAACTATAATACCAATTGAAATTTATAACGTGGAATTGCAAGTACTTCTTAATACTGGGTCTCAGATAAGTGCAATTTCTCAGTCATTTTTCGAACACATTTGTGATAAGCCTGGGCTAGTAATTATGTCAGTGACAGGTGTAAAAATTGTTGGTGCAACTGGTAAGGCTAGTAAGCCGGTAAAGAACCAGATTTTGATTGAATTTAGTATAAAAGGACAAAACTTTGAACACGATTTTTTGGTTGTGCCAGACTTGAGTACTGAAATGATTTTGGGGATAGATTGGTTGGATAAAGAAAAGGTTGTTATTGATTGTAGCCAGGGAGTGATCAAAATAAATAGTACATTTAGGAATTTGGAATTAAATTTTGAGGAAAGTGGGAAAGTGGTTGATTCAGAAATCGATTCTTTGTTGTTGGAGATCGACCAAGGGAATGATGGGTTGACAAACAAGTATGAGGTGTACCATGTCCAGAGAATATTAAATGAGAGTGACGAGCAGGGGCAGGAATTTAAGGGAATGGTGGAAAATTTAGATGGAATATCACCCGAACAGAAAGCAGAATTGCTTGAGATTTTAGATAGAAACCGCCCCGTATTTTCGGACAAACCTGGCCTAGTTAAGAATTTTGAATACCAGATTGAGACCATAGAGCATAAACCTTTCTTCGTAAGACCGTTTTCGATACCCATATCATAGAGGCAGGCTGTTCAAGTGGAAATAGATAAAATGATAGAGTGGGGGGTAATCGAACGAAGTAGCAGCGAGTATAATAGTCCCCTTATCATAGTGAACAAAAGGGATGGGGGAGTGAGAGTAGTTATCGACGCCAGGACTTTGAACAAAATTGTAAAGAAGGAAATAGACAGACCTGAAAATCTGGACGAAATGCTCCAAAAATTTTATAACGTGTAGTATTTAACCAGTCTGGATATGACAGCCGGATACTGGCAAATCCCATTAAGTAAAGAATCCCGTAAATATACCGCTTTTCTATTTGCCGGGAAATGCTATCAGTATAAAGTAGTGCCGTTTGGGCTTAGCACTTCTGTGGCAGTATTTATTAGGGCACTGGACTTTGTGTTAGGGAGAGAACTGAGTTCCCGGCTAACCATTTATGTAGTCGATTTACTGATTGCTACAGAAGCATGGCAAGAGCATTGCGAGTATTGCGGAGAGTTTTTGTTGCTCTACAAGCAGGGGGCATGACACTTAAGTGGAAGAAATGTGAATTTGTGAAATCAGAAATAAAGTTTCTGGGGCACATTATTACTACAAACGGCATTGGCAAGGATCCGGAGAAGTTAAGTGCAATATCAGGATGTCCAGCTCCTAGAAATAGAAAACAGTTGAAATCCTTTTTAGGTTTATGTGGGTTCTATAGAAAATTCGTCAAGGGGCAAGTTTTTAATAGTCCTCATCTGAATAATTTACTTAAGAAAAATAGTGCTTTTGTGTGGACTGAAGGGTGCATGAGAGATTTTGAAAAATTGAAAAACGAACTTTTGAATGACAATATTTTGCATCACCCCGTACTATCAGAACCTTTCCATATGAGTACTGACAGCAGTGCTTATGGAATTGGTATAGAAGTTTTCCAGGAAATCTGTGAAGGAAAAGAAATCGAACACAGGACTATCGAATTTTCAAGTAGAACTCTAACAAAATACGAGAGGAACTACACTATTTCGGAAAAGGAAGCTTTAGCCGTTATATGGGGGCTAAAGAAATTTAGAAATTATCTGTGGGGCCATAAGCTCATCATACATACTAACCATAAAGCTTTGACTTTTCTTAAAGATTGCCGTTTACTTAATGGTAGGCTAACTTGTTGGGCTTTGTACCTACAACAATTTGATTACGATATTTGTTATGTTAAAGGTACTGAGAATTATGTGGCAGATGCTTTATCTCGATTGCCTAATGGTATGAGTGAAGTGCCAAATGAAAATGGTGAAGAGGGTACTTTTCAGATAAGGTATATGAAAGAGGTTTCAGGAAAGAGGAAAATGGAGCAGATATGTAAAAATATGAGATACCATCAGAATGAGGATTCAACCTGGAAATCAGTGAAGGTAAATTTTGACAGTGTACAGTATCCTCAAATTAAGAAATATTACAAAATTTATAAGGGCATTTTATATAGGAAGAAAGATTTAGTTACTGAGGAATGGAGGGTATGTTGGCCAAACCAGTTTGACACTGATGTCATAGATTATTTTCATTTAGCATTAGGGCATAGTGGGCCGAAGAAATGTTTGGATAAATTGAATAATGTAATAGTGATTACTGGTAGTAAAAGTACGAAGGTAAAGGAACGAATTAAGTCATGTGATGTCTGTCAAAAGACCAAAGTACCGAACAAAACTAGTAGGGGACCAATGCAAAGTACGTTGCCTGTACACACCCTAGACTTATTATCGGTAGATTTATATGGTCCCCTCCCAAAGACTTCGGGAAATTGTGCATATATTTTGGTGATTTTGGAAGTATTTTCAAAATTTGTGAAATTATACCCCTTGAAAAAAGCAACAGCAAAAGCTCTATTTAGTAGGATGGTCGAATACTTCAGGACCATCGGGAAACCCAAAGCAGTACTATCTGACAATGGACCCCAGTTCATATCCAAAATTTGGAAAGAAGGAATGGAGAGAAATGGTGTGGAGGTTAAATATATCTCAGCTTATCATCCTGCAAGCAACCCGGTTGAAAGGTACATGCGAGAAATCGGGAGATTGTGTAGAACATACTGCAGTCACAATCATAGAGCCTGGGGCAGGTTTATATCGGATTTTGAGAATGTCATGAACACATTACATCATGAAACTACAGGATTTCCACCGGAAGAAATTTTGTTAGGCATAAGTAGTAAAAGTTTAATTGAAGAAAAACTAGAGTTTCCACCTTGTACAAGTTTGGGATTGGATCAAAAGAAAGAATTGGCGATTAAAAGGGCAAAGCAAAGAGCTGAATCTAGATCTAAAAGACACAATAAAAATTTAAAAGTTTCAAAATTTAAAATTGGAGATTATGTTCTTTTAAAAACCCACGAAAAGTCTAGTGAACTAAACCATGAAATTTCAAAATTTAAATTTATTTATAATGGACCATATATAATACAGAATATTCCACACGACAATGCTTACTACCTGATCTACCCAAAATCCAAAAGACCTTTAGGTGTAAGAAATATTGTGGACCTGAAACTGTATGTTCCTAGGAACGAGTAAATGTGCTGTATCTTATGCTGAACCCAAGTTATTCTAAATGTATCTAATCTTTGTAAATGTCTGTATACCTTTGAAGTGTGCTAATGTAGTTATGTGAGTTTCAGATTACCAATTGTACTGTAACTGTAAAAATGTATGGAGAAAAGGACTGAAAAGAAAGGATAAATGCTATCAGCCAGATAAAAGATGGGACTGTCAAAAATGAAAATGGGCAGTGTATGAACCATAATATGAAGGACTGCCAAATACCCATGAGGGCAGATAAATAATCGATGGAAAATTGTAAATGTGATCCAGGAGATGTGACAATATGAAGTGAAAAGGACTGCCCAAATCCGCATAATAGGCAGCAAATATGTGTAGTTAATTTTCTGAATATATGTGTGTGTGTTTTGTTTAGTAAGTAAGGAAATGGACTGCTATTCAAAGCAAGCAGCGACAAATTATCTTATAGTGTATACAAAATATGCATTTGTTTTTGTAGTTAAATGTTTGTATTCCAGAATTTTAAATTATTTCTTTGAGAAATTTAGAAAAAAATGATTAAATTGCTATTTTAGTGACGTTATGATGGGAAGTTGGACTGTGCACTTGAGTAAATGATAAGTAATTATTCTTGATGTGTTAAGAAAGTGTAAACCTATATACAGTGAGTAAAAGGAAATATGTAGTGTAAATCGTTATGGACAATTAAGTAAAGATTCGGAACCACTGTATAATTGTAAGATTTAGTGTTCCCATAAAATTTGTACTTAAGAAAATTTTCTGGAAACAGGGGCATGTGTAACGACAACTGTACATATAATAATTTTTTTCTTTATGAATTTAGATAAATTAATGTAAGCAATGTTTTGAACTTCTTTTTCGGTTCGTATCGTTATGTTAAAGAAACTGTGAGTAACTTTTGAAATGAATATTATTATTAACGTTAGATTACAAATAATGTGGTAATCAAAGGAAAGTGTATTTAATGTTAAAACTATTGTAAGATGTGAAAATTGTAATTTATACACTTGGTCCATACGTAGGTAATGCATTAGGATATGTGTAGTAGAAAACCTGTGGTGAATACCCTACCTGTAGGGGAGCGGGAAAAGGTGGAGGCAGGCGAGGCGGGAAAAGACACACTGGCGCGGTTCGGCACAACGGGCACAGTATTACAGTCGGAGGCGAGCAACAGTCGGAAGTACACGTACTGTACCGAGGAGGCTACCCAGGAAAAGTGGATTCCATTTAGCCTCGGATGAACCGATTCCGACGACTACTTGGCATGGCTATATTCTGAGGCACAAAATTGGAAAGATTACGACGCTAAGAAGATGGAAAGTGCCGATGTTGTGTGAGCCTTAGCCGTGCTTGCATGTGTGCCGTGCTTCTCGCTATCTCGCTGCCCGCCATCCGCCGCACCGACTTGCACAGGTCAAACATTTATTTCATTTTTAGAAGTGTATCTGTGTGGACCAGTGTCGAAAATGTTTCTAACTGTTCAATAATAACGTGACTTTTACCATCATTGCTTCAGCCATGACTTATCCTGATCACTGACCTAGACAGGATCCTTACCTCGTATTGTGCAACCCGAGTATCCTGAACTGAAAGTTTAATGTTAGTGTTAATGAAAATTATCGGCAGATTAATCTATGCTATAAAGAAATTTAAAGTCCTGTGTGTTATTACAAATGTTGAGAAAGAACAAAAGTATGACTAAATTGGAAGAGAGTTTTTTTTGAATTGAGTTAGCGATGTTATATAATTAATTTGAGACAGAAATAAGGACAGTTAAATTATTCAGAAGTAAGACAAAAGAGTAGTTATCCATAGATTGATAATTTTGAGTGTTAATTTGCCTTCAGTACTTAATAGTTTCAGTATAACGACCATGACAGTTTCAGGGCCACCCCCCCCCCCCCCCCTTCTCTTGTCCATTTTTTCAAACCTTGAAATGTGTTGATCAGATTTGACCAGTAAAGCTAAATTATACATTAATCCTAAGTGTATTAATGTTTTTTCATCTTTAATAGTGACATTGTGTGTGTGTTTTCAAGATTGTCAGTGCTAGGGCAATCTATACCCGATTTCAGTCTGATCAATATACAAAATGTAGTTCGTAGTAATCATTGCTGTGTGGTGTTGTGTAAATTTAGTTCATCCAAATTAGTACAAAGGGAGAAAACTTTAGTTCAGTGGATTTTTCCGGTTCCAAACTTTGCCATATAACGCATCATTACTACGTGTTACTATGCTTGTACATGCACCCACTTGTAGAAGGAAAAACTTACTCATTGCCTAAGTAGGCTGGCGACGGAATTATTAATTATAGGTAGCATCTACTGTGTGTACTTCTTGTCTATGCTGAAGGGTAGTTATACTTTACATTTGTTTGATGCATCACTGTAGTTAGTGACTGAGTATAAGTCCGATCTTGCTTCTATTAGGTACACGCGGTCAACTAACATACTAAAATCCTTGTTTATAAGGTGAAGCCAGTGAACTTATTACAGTACAGGCTTTATAGAGTTAACGTACGTCCGAGCAGGGCGGTAGTGTTACACTGGGTACTATTCCAACTTCTGCCGATGATTTTTGATAAGGAGAGACAGATTCTATTCTCATCTGGCTACGCCAATGGAGAAGGTATAATGGCATTGTGGTCTGTAATTCACATGAAACATGATATTCCTTCTCTACCAAGAAGACATTAGGTTGAACCACAATAAAGGCATTCACCAGTAACCTTTCTTATACTAGTTATTTATTTCTAGTGATGAAACAAACGCTATGTAGGGTCACAGGACACTTAGTCCATCTTTTATTTGAGCTTCTGTGTGTCGATAAAACTGGTTCTGAACTGGGAATGCAACTCAGACCGCCCTTTACGCGGAATTTGATCCCTACGTGACAACACAGCTCGACTACAATTTGTTGTTTGCTCAAAACTGCATATTCCTCAACATCTCCACATATTGCGCGTGAATGGGTTCGAATCCTGGCCCGGCGCTAAAGTTTTCAGAATGTTTTATCAAGCTCTAGCGTGAGAGAACCTATCTGCTGGTGGATAATAATTTTGATTTTTAATGTATTTTCATTCGTTGTCAACATTAATGATATCTCACGTTTTTGACTCCCAGTGAGACACAGAACTATTTGCAAGATCGCTGTAAGTTCAAGGTTGTTATTCCGAGCTGCTGGTGGGGAAAAATTCGGTATCTGACGTCTCTTTGTGTGTAGTCAGCAACGATATGTGTGGGGTTCGATTACCAGTCAGCACTGAACTCTTCGTCATTTTATTTCTACTTCAAACATGCTCGCATGTTGCGTCTGGTGTAACAAACCTATATTTAACGTTCGTTTTCTCTAGAATGTAACAGCGATAGGTGCCGGGTTGGAGTCCTGCGAAGGAAAAAATTAATGTTTCGTCTCGTCATTTCAGTTAAAACATCTGGCTACTGCCGAGAAAAGCCGATATGTCACAGTTAATTGTGTTTCGATAACAATCCGATTAGCTTCTGGGTTCGAATCCCTGTCCAACACAAAGCTTTACCTCACGACATTTCAAGTAATTTACTCGTGAAGAAGGAATATTTAACAACTCTCGTAGTTCGTTAACCGGCGACAATAGATGCTGGGTAGGAACTCGCGTCCGTTAAAAATGTTTACGTTATGTAATTTAAAGTTGATGTTTCCTAGCTGATACTGTCTAAAATCGAGGTATATCACTCTCTGTATGCCTAGTCAGGAATAACTGTTAGTTTCCGTCAGTCACGAAATCTTTGCTTGGTCTGCATGACCTGGATTTGAATCCATGTGCAGAAGGAGATGGTTCGTCGTGTCATTTGAAGTTCATACATGTTCTCAACTAGCAGCTCGTGAGAAACTTAAATTTTTAATATCATTTTGTGTTAAATAGTAAGTACGGTATGTGACTTTGAAGAGGAAATCATGAATACGACGAACTTACTACGTGCGTTACCTATCTGACGTAATAATGAGAGTGGTAACGTTTCAGGTATGTCTTTTATTGTAGTAAATGTAAGCTTACAAGCCTTAAGGACAGTCTTATCTGTGATAAGGTGTTCCCTGATATCTGTAGTATCGTGGTATTACTTTACATCTTGAGTTATTGTGATACAGAGCAGTGTTTTCTAGTGGTGTTTGTTGGAACCATTTTCAATAGTCAAACGACTGTACCGAGGAGCGATTAGAGGACCTGGTAGACAGCTATGTTGTGAGGGTTGTATGCGAATCAGGCGAAATGCAATTCAGGTCGTTCGGATACTTTTGAGCACGACTGTACATTTTCATTGGGGAAATCGGCCTTGGGTCCTTGACCTGATACAGTTTCTGCATTTATCGAATCCATCGTAGTAAGTTGGATTCTGATCCTCACCACATTTTTACCTAAGAATAAACTGTCGAAGCAATTGCAGATTATACTGTTGTGAACACGTAAACAAGTCTCAGATGATACTCGGGTACAGCACAACGCTTTTGACGAAAAATGTTTCTATTAAAACAATTGCACATCTTTACTGCAGTCTCTGCTCTCGTAACCAAGAACGTACACCAACTTGTGGCGGTCTTACAAAATTTAAATGTCTTTAACAGTCCAACACCGAGGAAGCCACAATTAAATTTCACACGTAAACAAGAAATACAAACCTGCTATTCCAAAATGATCTAAAACACAAGAGCAACAAATTCCTTGATCAAGTTCTTGAATCAAGAAAATTTCCGCCAAGGCTGTCAGCAAAATGTACAATTAATTAAGCCTTCGAATAACGTTTAAGTCCAGTTATTCAAGGAGCGTAGTGCTGAAGAGTAAATGCTCTTACATTTAACTTATTTCAACATACGTACACACATTCACCAAAAACACTAAAGCAACTACAACCAACAGAGCACCTGGTCAGATTTAGCATATACCGAAACACTTATATGCACCGCAACTGGCATGGAAATTTAAAAATTCGTTATTTTACGTAACAGTTTATTTTCAGCGTGGGTTTATTGCAACACATTAAGGAAAGAAAGAGTTTTGCGACGTAATTAAGTGAGAAGGAACCCAGTCAAGCCAGGCGTACTATGAAATAAATTTACTATGAGCGTTTTGCCAGTATTTGTGTGCACATGCCAAGATAATAGGTACATAACATGGATAATATATCTAATAATACTGCACTTCTGTTCTGACTAACATACTCCAATCAGAACGACGTAATTTCATAACAAATCTATAGCGCACACAATGGTTATAGATCAGCCCAATAAGGGCAAGAAATGTTGCAGCTAGAAATTACTGCGCTCTCCTCAACCAAACACACTAATATTTACACCAGAGAGAGAGAGCTAACTACGAACTCTCACAGAAAGTACGAATGGCTCTGTCTGACCACACACTGACACAGGCCAATTATCCATCTCCTGTGTTGCCTTGCAGGAACAAGGTGGACAGTGCGCAGTGTCTTACCCCAAGTGTTCGGTGGCCTCATGTCTCAAAACCAGCCGACTTGACTACGACTTCCTAGTTATGACAGCGCGCTGAAAATTAATACCTCCGTGTGTTATACGTAAAAACTGTCAAAACTTTTTAAATAAAACAAACGTTATCGACAGTCACATCTTTGTTCTTCGTGTCTGGGTATCTGCAGCCCTCTGTCACTAGAGGGCTCCCAATTCTAGCGTGTAACACTATAGTGTGCAAAGGAACTTTGTCGGAGTGTGAGAAACAATGTGCTGTGATGGAATTTCCAATTAGATTATTTCTTTTCCACAAGAAGCACGCTCTCCTTCAGCTAGACATGGCCAGACCATACACAGTCACTGTGATAATTACAACAATTCCATGCCTTGGGTTCAGCCGAGTGGATAGCCACGCGGTCTGTGGCGTCTTGTCAGGGTCTGCACGGTTCCCCCCATCGGAGGTTCGAGTCCTGCCTCGGGCACGGATGTGTGCGTTGTCTTAACGTAAGTTAGTTTAAGTTATATTAAGCAGTGCGTAAGCTTAGGGACCGATGACCTTAGCGGTTCCTATTTTTCCTTGGGTTCACTGTCGTCGATCATTCTCCATAAGGTCCCGGCTTAGCCCCATCTGATTTACATCAGTTTCCACAACGTAAAGAACACCTTTGAGGACTACACTTGGATAGTGAAGGAGAGGTGCAAGCAAAGGTCAGATGGTGGCTCTGTCAACAAAGTCAAACATACGACAGTGCTGGTATCAACAAACTGGTCTCTCAGTTTTCTCAAATGTGTTCGTAATCAGGATGACTACGTTGAGAAATAAATAATCAGACACGCAGAATACTGATATAGAATGCAAACAACAGTCGTTTTATTTAAAAAGCCTTAGAAGTTTTCTCATAACAAATTTCGACGCATTACTTTTTCAGCACGGTCTCGTAAATCAGTACGGCCAGCTTCTCGAAGGGTGTCCCAAGGTTCCTTCTTGATGTTTCTGTTCGGGCAACTCCACCTTCCTGTTTCTCTGCACTCTAGCTAACTGGTAACGCCCGGTGCCTCGCCGTGACTTTTGGCGGTTTTTGAATAGTTGCGGTCAGTGAACTCCGATAACATCACTGTTCTGGACAACTCCTATTTTTCACACAAAACTTAAATAAGAATATATTTTCATGTTTGACGTAAAAAATGGCTTCATTATGTTGTAAATTGAATTACGTTTTGTGGATATGTGCTTTGTGCAAATTAATATTTCTCGAATGAATGTTGCATTCTGCAGTGGAGTTCTGTTTTTACATCCTGAATTAATAATTTTCAGCATCAAATTTAAATGTGCGTCACAAGGAGTATTTAATTAGACGTCATTACGCTAGAAATAATGAATAATTTTATTGAACTTGTAAATAGCTTTAGCACTTGAACATTACAGCTTACAGTCCTGATTTAGTCAGCTCTGAAATATCCCCATTTTTATTTACAGCTATTTAATGAAGATATGTCTATTCTTCACTGGGTTGTTAATAAGATGTCGTTGTATGAATCATTTTCCCAAATGTATCGATATATGTCGCGGTGATACGTTTCTCGCCGATATATCAAAGTCTCAAAATAGAATGCCCTTATTTTTATTTTGTATTATATTTTCTAGACAGTTTTCTGTACATATTTGACGTTGTTATTTTGAAACTGTAGTAGAACCTAATTTTACTTTCACTGTGTGAAAGAGTCTTACTAGTATTTGAGCTTTCATCACGTCCAATCTTTCTCTTTGACTGCGTGCCAAGTATATGTGGCACAAACGAAGTACAACAGTCCGATTGCACTGGCGGGGTGGCGGTGCTAATGGAATAACAAAATTTTCGATGTGAAGAAATAGTACACCAGGTGGGTTAAAAGACAATTTTTAACGCAACAAATGTGCTATTTCTTCACATCGGCATTCTTCAGAAACATTTGCTGAAAATGATGAAGAAAAATCTAAGTGAGAAGATTAGTCTTTACGGTTGGCGGAGACGTGCGAGCGGAAATGCTGACGTAATCGGCGCTTGGCACTACCAACAAAAACTACAACGTTTAGCTTTACCACGTATTTCTGACATTACAGCACCTAGGTCGCTGGCGTTTGCAGAAATTAAAAAAAAACTAAAACGGGGTTGTCGACATGAAGTGTTGTTGACAAATCCGATACACGACGAAACCGAACGACGGACCCACCGGACACCTTTCATTGTGCCACTTACATGCAGTTACGATTCTTAGCAAAGTTGTTATCGCCAAGCGTGAACGTGCATCCTTTTCCTTTCAGTTCTTGCAGTATGGGGGATAGGCAGGCAGCTAGTTTGTTGATGCACCTAGAGTACCAAATAATAATCCGATACTCAATTACACAGCTCTAAAAGAGGCAGTACATTCGCAACGTGGAGCCGATATTTTATAGGCCAGTTCGGCGATATGTCTACATTCGATATATCCCTATATCGGTACTACTTCTGATGTATCGATGATCGATAATGGTACTTTTATAAATTTAGATATACCAGATTCCCGATATCTTTAAAAATATCAGCAGTCCTAGTTCTCACGCCTTCTTAACCTACACCCTTTAATGGCAATATCTAATTTCGTTGAAAAACTGCTCAATACATACGTATTTCTTAAATGTAATACTGAAAATTATTGTATATATGTCTAACACTTGATTATTTCCTGATTTTGTCTCTTGTGTTTCTAATTACTCTTGCCTTCTCTAACAGTTCAAACAACTACAACTCTAAGTAACTGCCCATTCAAGAAATGAAATCATGAAGTTTGGGTAACAAAAACCTACTTTGAATGCACGAAACTGCCTTAATGTCTCTCGGTAAACTGATGTGAGATAGCAAAGAACCTTAAAAAATCCATATGAGTCAAAGAGATCGAATGGAGGGTTCGTTATACTGTTCGCGTTACTTTGTCCTGGATTTCTTTAGTAATAACTCTACTGTATCATGTATCAATACATCATTTATCCATGTTGAATTTACCGTTCATTGTTCCAGAGTTAGCCGTTATTCCTCAATGTTCACGTCCTCCTGCAACCAGCCAGAAATGTGAGAGCTAAATAAACAGAATGAGATTGTTACTGGACCCCTTCATGGTAGTTACATTGGAAGATTGTTGAGATTAAAGTACGTTTTGGGATAATGATCAGTAAAATGATATACACACCTAACAGTAGATTGCGCTTCGTAGTTGTCAAAAATGGGGAAACCTGTATCTTGCAAAAACATATACCGTTTCTTTTAAGCAAATAAGTTTCGGAGAAGTTCAGTTAGATTAAGAATAACCGTGAAATATCCTTATCGATGACGAAAAGTACTCGTATTGAAACGGAGACGAGAGGGCCGACTTCGCTGCTGTAATATATACCAGCCACCATACGTTGGGGAAAGTAATTCCGATATGTGCCACAAATTTTCATCCGGCTTTTAGGGGATCACTGGAAGCCCAGGTGAAACTAACGGGAATTTAAAATTTGTCACCGTCGAGGCTTAGAGAGTAATATTGCCTTTAAAGCTGAAAATACGACACACGAATTCGCATTTAAATCTCCCTGCTTAGATCGTCTCGTGCATGTATTCAGCAGCTTCCCAGGTCGATACCCATATGTCTGAGAGAATTATATTTCTGAAGTTTCCTATTCCGATTTGCAAGTAACACTAACTCTTATCTCCCAGCGTTTGAATTTTTCTCCAGCAGATCCCACTTCTGAATAAAAACTGTTGCTCAAATACTCCCTCGTCCTAGGGCTATGGAGAACACTCATGTTTTATTACGAGTTATATCGTACGTTGCCAAGTTGAAAATGAGAGCCTTAGACAATAGGCCATCATTTTCGACTGCCATCGTATGGAATGTTTATCGTTCGCGAAATTATTTTGCCTCTTAAAAAGATTTATGACTTATTACTTTTTTTCTGTATCGAGATGTGTTACAAAGTTGAATACCAAACAATGGACTACTTATAGAGGACTGTGAGGGAAAATTATCATAGTGGTAGTATATTTATATGCAATTTATCTACAGATTAAGGATTGAACCGCAGAACGACAAATCTAATGAGGAGTAGCAGAAATAAAATTATTGATAGACGTACCATGAAACTTGGTACTACGAAGCGGATTAAGCAAAGGTGTCCTGTCACTTTGGAAGAAAAATTATACATAATGAACAAATCAAGGACATAAAAAGGCAGAATGAAAATTACTCCAGCTGAGATGAAATTTTTCCGGGCCGTCAAACGACAAACATGAAGACATGGATTACAGATTTCAAATTTGCGAAGCAAAATGAAAAACAAATAAATTCAGATGGTGACCGCATTTAAAAGTAAGAAGTAAGATTGCCATGAACTAAATGCTCATTATGAAACTTCCTGGCAGATTAAAACTGTGTGCCGGACCGAGACTCGAACTCAGGACCTTTGTCTTACGAGGGCAAGTGCTCCACCATCTTTTTCTTTTAATTCCACAAAAACAGTAACAAAAATCGCTACAATGAAATGACATAAATAAGGTGTCAGATAATTGAAGTCATAAATTACAGCATTTAAAGAATGAGTCTGTAGCAGTAGCACAGTTTAGCACTTTCACTGTCAGCTTCAACTGGTGGCAGTGCAGTATGCACTTTTCCTTCTTCTGCAGCCTGAGATTCCTCCTCATCATTTCCCAGACCCAAATTACTCATACAGTAAACCCTTGATTTGTGTTCCTTCTAGGGTAAATTACGTGGACAGAAGAGCAGTGCGGAACAGCGACATCATAAAATCCTTCACTGCCTTGTTATTTTTATCGGTTCCAGCCTTCTAAACGCATCCATAGGAAGTTCAAGATCTTTTTTTTTTTATCAGACACCAGATGTTTGTCGCCGTACTCATGTAGCTGCTGTACTACTGATTTATTTTTCATGTGTGTTAGGGTTGGGAACGTGATCCAACCCATTCCCTCTCTACTAGGAATCCAGTTCCTAACCTAAACCCATTCTGTTGAAGACAATTCGGAGCATGTTATCATATTTCTTATTGTGATTCTGATACTTAAGTATTTTCTCGAATTCATTTTCCATATACATCTTGTATTCAATATGTTCATCTCTCCCAATAACGTTAAAAACATAACTTGTATATTTGCCCATTAACCAAATCACTGCGTTATTTTTTGGCAGAGGGTAGTAACTTTCCTCTGGTCTGAAGAAAATGTTAGTCGGTACATTGTTTGTTGAGTCCTTGTTATTTGAGTAATTTTTTCCCTGGTCTACCTCCAGTTGATAATCCGATCTCCACATGTGTGACGATGAGGCACACTATCAACGAGGTTGCATATGCTGCAGAGGTCACTTAAACCGATGGCAAAGAGACGCTCAATAGTGCTGATGATGTTATTGACTACCTT
Organism: Schistocerca serialis cubense; assembly: GCF_023864345.2. NCBI lineage: Eukaryota > Metazoa > Arthropoda > Insecta > Orthoptera > Acrididae > Schistocerca > Schistocerca serialis. Next base: position 100,833,687 of record NC_064642.1, on the reverse strand, counting down.
GTACCACGCTGTTCTCACGTCAGACGAAAGAACATCACTACTGATGTTTCTCCAGACCACATTCCATGCTATTCCAGCATATTTAGTTTCTTTGTTATTTTTCCTTTCGTATTTGCGTCTTTCAGCTAAAGTCGCCTTTGCTGTAACATTTTTGGAGTTTAAAAGCTTTTTGATGACATAACTTACTTAGTTCAAGATAATACTCCCTAATGTGTTTTAGCTTAAAACTTATTTTTTGTATATTTATCTGCGACTTTTTAGCCTGACAATATAGTATAGTTTTGCTGTAATTCACCCTGGATCATTACACATTATGCTCCATGTTCGTTTGACATACAATGCCATTGCTCTAGACTTGATGTTGGTTAGACCCGTTCCTCCATTGCTTGGATCCAAAACTGCTGTCTTCAACGGCACTCGAAACAATTCCCCTTTCCACAAGAACTTTGCTAAGGTGGACATGATCGTCTTCGCCACCATCTGAGCTACTCACGCACGACTCACGGCCCGTCCTCACAGCTTTACTACTGCCAGTATCTCGTCTCCTACCTTTCATACTTAACAGAAGCTCTCCTGCGAACCTAGCAGAACTGGCACTCCTGAAAGAAAGGATATTGTGGAGACATGGCTCAGCCACAGCCTGGGGGGGATGTTTCCAGAAAGTCCATTAGCCAGTAAAGTTTCATACGTCCGAGTACAATATGGTTTCCGTATTAGGCTGAGGACCTTACTCCATGAACTGCAGATGGTGAAGATGTTGTTTCTGTTCGTGTAAGTGAACCTTTAAATTTGTTGCCATCCTCGTTGGTAGCACCATAGCATGATAATGTACTGTCTGTATGTATTCATCAGTAATTATTCAGGGTGCCCCATAAACTTTGCAACAAACTTCGACGGGTTCTAGAGGGTGTCCTGAGGAACAAATCGACGATAGGAACCAAATAAAGGAACGCCATCGAGCGACGCTGAAGAGCGTCGAAGTGACATGCAAAGACGTCCACCACTAGGTCACCTCTCTGGCAGCAACAGGGAGTTTTTACGCAAACGGACCAAAGGCAGAACGTCTAGCGAAGTTGTTTGTTATTCAGGGATAGCGACTGATTGCCACGATCGACAGTGGAGAATGTGGATCAGGCCTTGTCTCCAAAAATGTGGTATTCTGTTGCCTTGATCGATGACAGTTTCCTACATGGGTTTCTATCCGCAATTTATTTTTCTCTTGTACACTGACTGAAAAGCACTCAAGGTTTTCGAAGTTCCAGGAGAAAAAGAAACTGCTGATGGAAACTGATATTCAGAATCGTCATCCACCGAGACCATAGACCATCGCATTCGTAGGAGACAAGCCCTTCCTATGCAGCAGTCAGCTCTATCATCTCCACTGGTGATCGTGGCAGTAAGTCGCGATTACTGAATAACAAACAAAATTGCGAGACGTTCCGCCTACGGCACATCAACAAACAGTCAAGTTTGCTGCGAGAGGGGTGGTCTAGTAGTAGACGCTGGTGCCTATAAATTAGAAGCTCTGCAGCGTCTTTGGATGACGTTCCCAGCCACGAGTTCTTCTCCTCCATTAGTTCCTCAAAGCGCCCTTTACAACCGCTCTAAGTTTTCATGGCATTTCTGGGACATCCTGTATGCCTGAGCACAATTTCGTTCGGTGAATTCTTATCTTCATACCAAAGAATCACTTAATGCTAGCTCCAGTACTCCTCCTCAACCACATTTAATTTCATTGTGTCTTTCTGTTCTTTATACAGCATTTTAAGTGACTTGGAAGAGAATGACTGCTGACCATGTACATCGCTTTCAGTACTTGAAGTGAATCTTTTCCACGCATAGAATGGTTCTTTTGTACCATTTTCTTCACTGTACATCCTCTATGCACAGACTTCCGGATTCTCCGCTTGGTTAAAAGTATTCTGCATACTACACACTTTTCCGCAACAGCCTCTTTTACTCCTTCAGCATAAATCATCGCCCTATTTTCTCTTCTAACTTTCTTTTTCTTTTCAAGAACATTCGTCGTTACTTTGTTTACAGTATCTTTTTGATCTTCATTTCTTATTTGTCTCTTCCATTAAGCATACATTTCAGTCTCATACAGTGCAAGATAGTGTTCTGAGCTTGTATCATAACCACTGTATAACCCTGCTCGGCTTTTTGTCTTTAAAATGATGTATTCAGTTGCTAATCTGTATCGTGAGAGAGAATCAGTTACTCATCAATAGCCTGAGAGAAACAGAAAGTGGGAGACAGAAAACAAAACTATTTACGAATCGCAAATTATATATTGCTTATCTACTGTTTCATCCTCTATCGTCTAGCAGTCACATCAGTGACTCGGGATTTCTGTAGTTTCCATGTTTGTAACAACTTGAAGTTCTATAGAATCAGTAGAAAGACGTGTGGAAGAGGTTAAGTAGTTTACAAACAGCTTGTTTGGTCATGTTTGAGGTTCATTTCAAAACAAGAAATCTGTGATTTACTTTAGAACGTACACAAAATTCCACCTTAAATAAACCATTTTATGAAACACGCCTCCATAAGCGGTAATTCAGCTCAGGTTGATCCTCTAGAAACACAATAGATCTCAGTCCATCCTGAGCGTAAGCCAGATGTTTACATTTAATTTCTAACCAAGTTCAAAACGAGTTGCGTATAAATAGAATATGAATGACTCTGTTGTATAAAATGGTAGGAAAGAACTATTAAATCTCATCTGAAAGTAGAGTGAAGGTCTTCTTACGTTGCTGGGCAGATGTGAACCCACTATCTTGTGGCGAGGGATATGCTAATTTCCAGAATGTGGTTCGTGGTCTTCGAACTAACAAATCGTTCACTCATATTTCCTTAATTTAGCTCCACATCTCTTAAATCTACAGTACAGTTTCTTGAAAGTTCACTTTGTCACACAAGATACTGTTAAGTAGTGGGAAAACGTAATACATTATTAGTCGACTAACATTTTGATGCCTAGGATGCCACTGCCTGTTCTTATCATATCGAGCGAGATGGCACAGTGGTTGGCGCACTGGACTCGCATCCCGGTAGAAAACGGTTCAAATCCCCTTTGTGTGAATTTTCTAAACCGCTGAAGGGAAATGACCGTATCGTTCCTTTGAAAGGGCACGGTCTATTCCTATCCCCTTCCTTGAAACATTTAAGACTTTTGCTTAGCCTTGTCAAAGGCACGTTTGAGATTAATCATTCTACCTTCATATTATTTCCTGCACGCATTGCAAAATACCTTCACTTCTTGATTTGAGTGCAAATTCTCCGGTTTACGCACAAAGGACGTTCAGGAGCTATCATCGCTTTTGCTTTTTCTTTATCGATCCCTACGTCCAGTTTAATGCCTGGATATGTCGTCGAGATAGAATTGGTTCTCAACCGGAGAGAGACATATACAGATTGGTTCAATGTGGCATGTCTTGTTGATCACTGTATTCACTGCTTTAGGTAGAAAATACGTAATGAAGGTTGCATATTCAGCCACAAAGTAGAAACGGGTCATGGTGAATGCGGTCACCAACTGATGAAAAACGTTGTTTCTAATAGGAACGGACGTTACAATTTTCATATGAGTAATGTTTCTGTCTGAGTCAAATGATAGGTTGGAATTACTCCACTAGTGTATTAATTGGTAATATTGCATCCCACATCACATTCAGACTTCAAAGGGCATGTCTATACTTATTTCAGAAAAGCCTACTTGAGACACAGTTCGGTGCTCACAAATATTTTCTGAAAGTTTAAAGAAGAGGAGGCATATTCTTTGAGTAGATATTAAACAGACATGGTAAAAAGACACTCCTTAGTATAAAGCATTCTTGTACATCTGTTCAACGAGCTTTGCGTTTAGAGACAGTTGTAAACGAATGGTGTAAGAGTAAAATTCTTCTTTATGCAGCATGGTGATTTAGCAAGAGCGAGGTATGATTACTGTAATATATTTAATACAGCTCAGTTACTTTAACGCCTCTAACAGGAGTTTCATTAGACTCTTACCATAGCTGAGGAGTAAATCATATTTCCGGAAACTTAACTGGGACAAAAAGAAACGGATTTCTGTTTTATTCATATAAGAGATTAATTGGTTACTGGAAGGGCCGTAACTAGGCCTTCAGAATTTGTTTAGCAAAAAACGAAAATCGAATCAATATTTTCGTGTAATTTACGTAATCTTCGTTATCATAACTCGTTTCCAAATCCTTATTAGTAACCATATTGGATGAATAGATGTCACAAAACGTGTATCTAATGTTAACTCGTAAACCTCTACAGTGGATTTGGTTCAAATTCTAGGTTTAAGAAATAGTACTGTATTAATAATCCGCTACGAAGATTTTTCGTTGGGTTTTATACACTCTCAGGTTTTAGAATGGATTCCTAACTTCTGTTAGTAAATATTTCAGAATAACGGATGCCACAAAAATAACACCTCAGGCTACTGATTTTAAAGCTGCAGTGGATATTCGTCTCATTGCATGTGTCATAATTATTTCAGCAGAAAAAGGGTCTGATATGAAAATATTTCGTATGGTTTCATACATTCTGTGCTATCACAATTGTTTCCAAACATGCCAATGGTCAGGCTCAACAACAATAATGCCTATGCGTAGCTTGTATGCGACACCAATGGCTTTTACCGGGTCAGTTCCTCCTAAAACAACTTCAGCATTTTCGACGTCAGAGCAAGAGAAAGCGGTAGAGATAAAGAGGGAGGGGATGGAGGGAGAGACAGTGGTTGTAGGGGCAGGGGGAAGTGATGAGAGAACTTGTCTGCTTACAGTTTTCCATCGACTGCTGCTCGTTCATCCTGGGTGAGGAAGGGTGAAACCTGCGACGAAAAATTCACTTTCGCCCTGCCAATTAATATTCCGGATGGAAGCCATCGAAGTCTTCCAAAGAACGCTTAATAACACATCGAGATTGAGGCGCTGGCTTTCCTCGGCGGCCAAAAGCGAACAGCCAAGACGGAGGAGGCGACACGCAGCAGGCGGTAGGAGGCCTGAAGAGGAGGCGGGATGACGCCGAGAAGAAGCAGGGGAGACGGGCAGGGAGGAGGGGCAGATAAGCCAGCGGGGCTGACTGGGAGGGGCGGACCGGTCCCCGACCGTATTGGAAAATTTCCAGCAGATTTAATTTCCAAATACGGCCAGATGAATGTCTGCAGATATGAAATAAGAAACTGCTGTACCGGAAGATGAAGACCAGGAGAAGATATCTTAGCTAGAGGGAACGTGGCAGAGATAAGGAGCTGATTAAAAACATAAATATTGGTACGTGAATTACCTCTCACAGAGAACAAAAAACTCACATAGGTTTCCCCTATAACAAGTATAGATAGCTCCACTTTATTGCCGTGAACTTTCCAGTCTCCGGAAAGCAATAAGAAACGCCGCCAGACAGGTAAGCTGTACTCACTGAACTGGTGGGAAAAGCGGTTCTGAATCCCTGCTACATATTGGTTAGTTAGGTGGTTCATCACCCACACATCATTTACTTAATGATATCACAGCTGAGAAACGTAAACAACTACTAATCTATGCGTGTATTAATACTATCTCATGCAGGCCTTATTTTTACCCATACTTGCGAAAAAGTTATTTGTAATTACTGGCGACGTTACACACCAATGTTCACTGTACTATACTACTCTACACTCAACTGTACTGTACACACACACACACACACACACACACACACACACACACACACGGGGACTCACTCCCTCCTCTCTCTCTCTCTCTCTCCCTCTCCCTCTTTCGGCTGCAGTCAGGACCTTTGCGATACTTTGTCCATTGTCCTCAATTCCACGTGTTGTACCCTTGGCCTGTCTGAAAAATCTGAGTCAGCACTTCACCAAAATGAAAGATAAGTTGAGCATTAGAAAATTGAAAGAGATTAGAGTTGTCCATCATAGGTCCCGTGTATTGGTTTTTACGGTAATATTAATTAATTATGTCAGTGAACTGTAGTATAATAGAGGTATCTGTCGTCCTTAAGTTAAATATCCCATGGCAGCAATAGTTGGAAATTTCTTTCGTCGTGCAGAATAACAAGTGCTTACTATTAAATGGCACAAGCTGAATACCTGGCCTTGCATGGGTGCATATCTATTCCCCTCTCTTTGTCTATCTCCTCCGCCTTCCTCTCTGTCCTCTTCTTCTGCCCCCTCCCTCTCTTTGTCCTCCTCCTGCACGATCCACGATCCCCATCTTTCCCTCCGTTTATCTGCTACTTCTACCTCTCTCTGTTCATAGCGCCTTCTCTGTCTCTCTGTCCATCTACTTCATCTTCCTCTGTTCATCTGCTCCTTCCTCCTCTGTCCAAGTCCTCCTCTTCCATGCCCCCTCTTCCCGTTCATCTGTCCATCTCATCCTCTGTGTAATTCCCTCTCCTCAACACTCTGACCAACTCCTCCATCCTCTTACCCATGCCCATAAACTCCTTCCCCCTATCTGTCTCTCCGACGCTTCCCCCTGTATTCTCTCTTCAAATTATAATCTGAACACCAATAGAAGGTTGCTCATTTTTACCCCAACAGTGTTCCTTTCCATGTAGCAAGTTACACGTGTACAAAATTTTACTGAAATCGATCGATTCGTTTAGGAGTTCTTTAACCATGGCTCTGCCCGCTTATGAACATGTTACATTTTTTACATATATCTAATACATTTCACGCATATTTTCACACATATTTCCCCTGTATCCCTAGCGAACTTGGCCCTGCAATTCCGATTTCACACAGCTAAAATTCTTTAGGAATGTTCAGCAGCATATGTGAATGCTGCATGAGAAACTTTTTGCGAGTAGAGTTAGGAGCAGTAGAGCATTAAAATCAAGTTTTTACGCATCTCAGTGCTTACCACGTCAGATCTCCTGAACGATGAGTCATACAATAATATAATTTGGCACTTACCGGTGCATTCAGTGGTACGGGAATACGGGCTGCCAAATGTGTCGTCAATACAGTTAATAGTAAAAAAACAGTTAATAAGAAAGACATGCCTGATGCGGCAGTTTTATTGCATGAAGATCGGAAATGTAATACGTGATTAAAGTTTTTCTTTCGTTATTTTGTGGGGGTAGTCAGCGAGCAAAAAATTTCATAAGGGTTTTAATTTATGAGTAAAGGTTGTTCCAAGTCACTAAGTGCTCGCATTCTCAGATACTGGATGAATAAGGTATAAGAACGTGCACCTCGTGACTTACATTATTTAGTAAGTAGCATATAGGCGTCCAAGAGAGATGACATTCTAAATGTCGTCTCTCTTGGACGCGTATATGCTACTTACGACAATTTTGTAAGGCCTTCGTGTTATAGGCAACGATTAATATCACCATTGTTTGCCTTGATGTTGTAACCTGTATTTGTCCTAAGATCCGATGGTGGCATCTTTAGTTTCGCCGAAAACGGTTATCATGGAATAAAAAGAATTCCTGCGATCTTGGCTACCAGTTTATTGTTTTACTACATCATTTTTTCATCTCCGCTCCCGCCCCTTCGCTAGGTACGTGGTTGTTACACCACAGCGAAGTGATATGTATGCTAAGTTTGGTTGACATTGATCCAGTGGTTTAGGAGGAGATGTGATCAAAAGTATATGGACACCTAGCTGAAAATAACTTACAAGTTCGTAGCGCCTTCCGTCAATGCGGGAATTAAATATGGTGTTGGCCCACCCTTAGCCTTCATGACCGCTTCCACTCTCACATGCATACATTCAATCAGGTGATGGAAGGTTTCTAGGGGAACGGCAGCCCACTCTTCACGGGGTGCTGCACTGAGGACAGACATCGATGTCGGTCGGTGAGGCCTAGCACGAAGTCGGCGTTCCAAAACATCCCGAAAGTTTTCTATAGGATTCAGGTCAGGACTCTGTGGAGCCTAATCCATTACAGGGATATTGTCGCGTAACTACTCCGCCCAGGCCGTGCATTATGAACAGGTGCTCTATTGTGTTGAAAAATGCTATCTCCATCTCCGAAATGCTCTTCAGCAGTGGGAAGCAAGAAGGTGCTTAAATCATCAATGTAGGCCTGTGCTGTGATAGTGCCACGCAAAACAACAAGGGATGCAAGCCCCCTCCATGAAAAATACGACCACACCATAACACCACAGTCTCCGAATTTTACTGTTCACACTACATACGCTGGCAGTTGACGTTCACCGGCCATTCGCCATACCCACACCTTGCCATCGGATCGCCACATTGAGTACCGTGAGTCGTCACTCGACACAACGTTTTTCCACTATTCAATCGTCCAATGTTTACGCTCCTTGCATCAAGCGAGGCGTTGTTTGGCATGTATCGACGTGACGTGTGGCTTATGAGCATGAGGTTTCTCACCTTCCTGCGTAATTGTCATAGTACCTGCAGTAGATCCTGATGCAGTCTGGAATTCCTGTGTGGTGGTCTGGATAGATGTTTGCCTGCTACACAGTACGACCCTCTTCAACTGTCAGCGGTCACTATCAGTCAACGGACGAGGTCGGCCTGTACGCTTTAGTGCTGTACGTGTCCCTCCACGTTGCCACTTCACAATCACACCGGAAACAGAGGACACAGGGATGTTTAGGAGTGTGTAAATCTCGCGTACAGACGTATGACACAAGTGACACCAAGTCACCTAACCACGTACGAAGTCTGAGTCCCGCGGAGCGCCCCGTTCTGCTCTATCACGATGTCTAATGACTACCAGGGTCGCTGATATGAAGTACCTGGCAGTAGGTGGCAGCACAATGCACCTAACATGAAAAACGTACGTTTTGTGGGTGTCTGGATACATCTGCTCGCATAGTGCACATATATACATACATGCAGTTTTGATACCATGTATGGAAATGGGTCTATTATTTACCATTCCTTGTAAGTACGACGTAAATACTCCCTTACTATGAATTATATAACAGATATCCTTCGACTGAATTTTTAAATATTTGAATTTTATTTGTCTCTTTAGTCTACTGTTCAATTTAACGAGAAGTTTCATTCCTTTATAGAAAATGGCATTTTTTGTTCTTGTTTGTTTACCATTAATAAATTTAAGTGTAGTCTGACTCATGCTCCGTATACAAGAATCCCGATGTTAGGTGGACAACTAATGGAGTTTTTATAGGTGCATAGCGGAGTGGTAGATGGATTCACATGGTGCAGTTAGAATCCCCTGCCGTTGAAGCATCTTTACAATGGGTTTCGTTACTATTTTTTTGTTTTACCGGCCGTTTTCAGCAATTTGAAATCTGTGTCCATATTTTGTGTATGATACTTGCAGTAAATGACTTCATACTTATATATGGAGTGTCTAAAGGAACACCTTGTAATTAACAGGCACTGATGGTTATACACTAATGACAAGACACTAAGGCGTGAAAAACGATCAAAACTTACTTTGCCATAAATGCATCGCAGTAGCTACCAGGTATTATTATCAGTTTGTATGGGTTATACCAAAGTCAATAAAAGCATGATTGAAGAAAGAAAGAAAAAGAGACGATTAGTATCTAACTTCCCGTCAACAAGGTCATTAGTTACGGAACACAAGCTCGGATTACTGATGGATGTGGAAGAAAACCGGCCGTGTTCTTTTAAAAGAACCATCCCGGCCCTTACCTTAAGCGATTTAGTTAACTCACGGAAAACTTAGATTTGGATGTCTCGACGGGGATTTAAAGGGTGATCCAAAAAATTAGGAGTCCAGAAGAGTAAAACACTCCTAGTTTTGTTACAAAACAAGAATACAATGCGGCGTAGGTTATCATCAATTTGATGCTGCTGGGACCCAAACTTCTGCTAACTTATTTCGAAGCCAGATATTTTCCATCCGGAGTATTTTACAGTTCATACGTGTTTTTACGTCGAGTAATTTCGTCCTAGGTTATGGATAATTAGAATGTAGTTATCCATTGAGATGTATAACAGTATTACCATTTTGATGATGCTTTTAGTATTTACAATCGGTTCTGCTACTTGTTAAACTCTCTACACATCCATTGTTGCAGAAAATATGATAGAATGTTTTATATTTAACCGAAACATTCAGAAGTAACTAAGAACTTGGTTTAACGTGGTAAAAGAAAACAATGAGTTCTGAGGAATATGTATGGTATTTTATGTTTTTCTGAGGAGATAATTGGTATGATCGCACATTTTTCTTGGGCGATTGCTTAATATTGAGCATCTGAGTTATATGCCGAGTTGTCGTTTCCATTTTCTGCACGATATTTTGGCGACCCATCCAGCCATCTTATCTAGGTGCTGCGAATATAGCTGATTTGTGTACTCGCTACCTCGACTGCAACCAGACTGTGATCTATTGTTGGTATGACGCCGACAGCCGGGTTCGATTACCCAGAGTTACCCAGCTCTGATGGATATGATGGCCCTCGACTGCCGGATTCCAAGCATTATTTAAATTGAAACCTGTGTCAGCGTTTCTTAGTTTTCTTTTTTTCATCTTCGTCTAGATAGAGTCCTCACTTACGCTTCCCCAGAAGCTTGGCGTTTGCTTCACTGTACTGTCGTCATCGCATTTCATTTCATGATTATATTCGAAGCAGTGCTCGACGATAGATGATTTTCTTGGTTGTTTTAGTCATGTGTGTTACTGATGATCCTTGAATCTCTCCTCAGTTGTTCTCATAGAGTGACCCAGGTAAGACATTCCTTCTTCAAGTGGGATACGGAACATACCCAGCTTTCGGAGACCTAGATGGCTCTTTAAAGTCAAAAGAGTGTTGTTTATCCTAGTTGAATGGAGCGAAGTAAAGTGGATTCCATCTATCCTTAGGGTCTACCAATAAGCAGGTTTTGGCCTCTCTTCCACGGCTTCAGTCTCAACGACTTTCTTAAGTGTTTTGATTTTGGCTAGCATAGAAAACCTACGCACACTAACATGCGTCTCCACGCTTCGAGCCATCACCATCCGTCACATAGAGATTTGCTTCTAAATAGTATAGTCCAAAGAGCTCTAACACTTTCAGACAACCCACAGGAAGTAGGCGGCACAGAAGACAGCTGATGGCCCAGCGGCAGTCTTCCATACCTCAGGCCGGACGCTTTCCCTCCGCCCTAAGCTCAGCAGAGATGAGGACGATCCCTGAGTTGAGATGACCTGCCTGCTCTGTGGCAGACACAGCTTGCCTGAGTCGTTTTAAACAGCATCGAATGCCCATGCAAGGTCTACCTACAATGCAGGGAAGAAATCAACCATGCAGTCACGGCTGCACTGATAATGGAAATAAACATGTGCTTACGCATTCGTTTCTATTTTTAATTGATTCAGTTGGCATTTCATTACTTTGGCTATCAAATTGTCTCCAATTTTCATATCAAAAACAAAACTGATTTTCGTATTAATATGTCACAGAAGAGGAGCGCTGAAGCACAGACTTCGCTTGCCTGCATTTCAAAAATTTATTCGGTCGATGATACACCTTGTAATGTCTAGTGTGTCATCGACAAGCAGATTGTGTTCCCTAGTTGGTAGTTACCTCGGTTACCGGACTCATTAAACTTATGGCGAGCTAAAAAATAGGGATGGGAGGGAAAGGTACATGTTTCCAACTTACAGGGTGTTAACATAAAACAAAACAAATTCTAATACATTCATACACGTGGAAACCACCACCCCACGAGTAAATAAAGCAGAACATTTCGCAGAAGGTGGTTAATTAGATGTTGCATTTGATGTATCTACATCTACATCTACATCCATACTCCGCAAGCCACCTAAAGGTGTGTGGCGGAGGGTACCTTCAGTACCTCTATCGGTTCTCCCTTCAATTCCAGTCTCGTAATGTTCGTGGAAAGAAAGATTGTCGGTAAGCCTCTGTGTGCACTCTAATCTCTCTGATTTTATCCTCATGGTCTCTTCGCGGGATATACGTAGGAGGGAGCAATATACCGCTAGACTCCTCTGTGAAGGTGTGTTCTCGAAACTTCAACAAAAGTCCGTACCGAGCTACTGCGCGTCTCTCTTGCAGAGTCTTCCACTAGAGTTTATCTATCATCTCTATCGTCCATCATGTACAGAGCTATGTCAAACATTTTCAGAAAGTGAAAGTGAACAATACTGAAATCTCGTTCAGCCTGACAAACCATAGCTCAACTCGGGTAAGAGTGCCATTTACATATAATTGAGTGGCCCCTTTAGTAACTAGTTTTCAAGAAAGCGAAACAAAATCGACAGAAGGTTAACAGTATATATGCAGTCTGTATCAGGGTAGAACCTGCTCCCAATTCCTTTATCTCATTCCAGAGAAAAAAGCGTGGAAAACGTAGTATGTATCGTAAAATGAAAATGGTGCATGTAGAACACTGCAACTCCATTTATAAATGCATGGGCGCTTACCAGTAAAGATTATCATGACATTAAAGAAAAATTACTTACACAACATTTACATTAAATGAAGACAAACAGTACATTTACAGTGAACAAAATCCAGCTATTAGAACTAAAATCAATAAAATAAAATCTGCAAAACTCCCCACATAGTCCAAAACTGCAAGCATATAGATGTGCGATTTTGTGTGTAATTGTTTGTGTTGTACAGAATTCACAGGCGTGGCAACAAAAATTCTAAGAATCAACCCATTTAAAATTAAAATGTGTCCATGTTTACGAGTATGCTTGTACATATTGATTCATGTTGTTGGAAATTTGTGGTAGGGTCTTATGGGACCAAACTGCTGAGACCATCGATCCCGGCTTGCGCACTACTTAAACTAACTTACGCTAAGTACAAACTAACTTACGCTAAGGACGACACACATTCCCATGCCCGAGGGAGGACTCGAACCTCCGACGGGGGGAGCCGCACGGACCATGACAAGGCGCCCTAGACCAAGCAGCTACCCCGCACGGCTCCTCATGTAGTTCATGAGTGTGATCCAAAGGACCAAAGCGCAGTGTACAACCAGACTGACAAGTATAAAGGAAAATAATCTCTTATTGAAAGACGGAGTTATCGGAAATCGTTGTAATAAAGGCGTTCCTATCAGTAAGAAATTGAAGTTTGTTGCAGATGCTAAATATGATATTTACATATAGCACACACTCATACACACACACAAACACGCACGCACACACACACACACACACACACACACACACACACACACACACACACACACACACACACAAAAGAATGTACACACTACTTCTCCCATACTTTGCGGAGGGAGAATGTGGTTCTGTACATGCAAATGTGAGGGTATGTTGCTGCTTGGTGGATGCAGGATTCATTGAGCTGATTTCATTGTGGCTTCCACTGGAACGGCATGTAATGAGCTAGCTCTGGATTGTTACCGAGAAGTATCGAGGTATTGGCACGACAAATTCTGTTCTTAATGCGTCTAAGATCCACTGATCCTCAGCCAGTTTAAGTGCTTGTCTACTTGTTCTGCCACGTGTGGTGGCTTACGTTGATTCATATGGTCACGTCGTATAGCAGCTCTATCTGCTTCCATAGTGGCATGCGAATATCGTATTCTCCAAGTTTCTTTCCGCCATCGGTTTTAGGATGTGTCACCAAGTCTGTTGCAAGGACAGGTACGTGAAGTGTGTGCTATTTGATCGCACTTCCACGGTGTAGCATGAAGCGTGTGGAAAAGAAAAATCTTATTGTTGTTGCGGATTGAATTTTTGTTGGTGTTTTGTTAGTTCACTTTCCACTGTTGTGTAAACAGTCTAAAAAAATGTTTATTTCATTCAAATATTTATTTATTGCTTACATGACCTAACCAGATTAGGGCCTTAAGGCCCCCTATTACATCTGATGAGGAACAACATATATAAGAGATATTATCAATAACGAAAATAATAATTATCAATAATAGTATTAGTAATAATAATTATAATATGAATAATTATAATATTAATAAAAATGATAAAATAATGGATGACATTAATTACCTATTGCGTAATAAACTCAATGATAATAATTTTCATTGTTATTAAAATGTAATAATTTGCTATAATAAAAATAATAATATAGTTATTATTAACAACATTAATAGTAACACTAATATTAATAGTAAAATAACGAAGGGCTTAAGAATGATATTTATCAGTTTAGCCCTTTTGAATCCTTGTTTGTTATCATAAGAAGTAGAAAGGATAATAAAACGAAAGAGAATTGAAATGAAAGTGACTGTGGCTGCTAGGAAGGAACAAGGGGAGGAAAAAGTGAAGGGGGAGGGAGATGGACTCTCGTCGAGTGAGCTGCATTAGGTATCTTTCGAAGTTTCAGTCTATTTCCATTACTCTAATTTTTTGAGGAAGATTGTTCCAAAGTCGGATTCCTCACACAGAAAATGATTTAGAGAACATGGCAATGTTGTGTGGTGAAACAGAGACAACTGTACTTTATTGAAGACGAGTACTTCTCTTCTGTTGTTCAGACTGTAGAGCAAGATTTGAAGATTAATAGAAAGAAATACAACTGCTGAGAAGACGATACGGCAAACACAGGGTAGGATAATCTCCACGGTTATCGGCACGTAGCCAGGGTAATACGAATAGACAGGAGTAATAGGGTAGAAATAAGATACATCACAAATATATGGCACACAAACTCTCATACAAAAGCCTTTGGACAACAGGATCACTCAGTCAAGGATGGGGGTATTAATGACTGTACGAGTTTCTTTTTAAGGCCGAGAGGAAATACTTCCTTTTCTAATTTCTGTAGTAAATGAAGCGATGCTGTCATCTTTTTACAGACTGCATGTGTGTTCAGTCCAGTCTAAATGATGGGCTAGAGTCGTACCCAGATTACTTTTGGGAAAAGGAAATGTTTATATCTGTGCTGTTAAGGATTAACGGTCGAACAGATTGTCTGAACTGAGGAGTAATAAATCTTTTGTGAGTGACTAAGGCTGCTTGAGTTTGAGATGGGTTAAGTTTCAGACCTATGTTCTGCTTCAATACTGATAAAGCAAGTAAGTCAATATTCGCATTCTGGATAGCTGTGCGCCAATTTGTGGACTTATGTATAACTCAAGGCTAAGCTGAATTAGTCTATACTAATTAGCATCATCCAAATAAATATACGAGAGAAGGAAGTTTCACCGTATAGTGCGAACTATCTACTGTGTATCCATCTCAGTTTTCATCTTAACTTTGGTTTATCAGCTTTTTTCCATCGGTCGTACGACTTTTGTACTGGTTATCGTAATTGTCTCTGATAGGTGATAGCACTATACAGGGGCTGCCGGAGTGGAATGTCCGAACCGAACTGAGGACTATGTAATAGTACAATTTATTTAACAAAACATACTCTCTTGCACAATGGTAAAAACATCGATATCCAGATTACAGCATCCGGCGTTCCGCCCATAAAAAATAACAAAAATTGCTATGCATAAGAACGTGAGTTTATAAAATGAGTGTTTACATGCGTATGCCTCAGCTCAAAACAAGTTATCAATCATTACATCAAATTTTTATGCAAATTGTGGCGGGGGGCGAGGGGTGGCGCAGTATGGCAAGTAGAATGAAATATTAAACTAAATTTAGAATTTATATTCAATAATAACAATTATTCCATGAATCATAAGCAAAGTGAGCAGCGAAAATTCAACCAACCCCTCCGAAAAAGGGGAACATCAAGGAAAAGAAAAATTGCAAAAGTTTATTTAAATAAAATTGCGGTGGAAAACATCTTTTAGGCAGCAGGTTAAATTATCAAACCTCCAGCCGGATGCGCCCGGTAGTAACACAACTCTTTACTCTTAACTTGAAATTGTACTAGCTACAAACTATAATTTAAAGATAAAGCGCTTTCTTGGAAGGGTACAATACGTTATTTATGACGCGTTTCCATATTGGCACACTTCAGAGAGCATAGCACAGGTCGGCGGCGACAACGCCAAGGCACCGCTCGACCAGTCAAATAAATCGTAACATATAAAGAAACAATAAATTCGCGGCCAAGTGTGACGGGATTTGCCGAACCACCAAGTTTAGGACGCATCAGTATAAAATAGTGAACATTCCAATTAATAAACTACTGACATCAAGAAAATTTTTAATTCTTCAATTCTTTTTTTTTTTTTTTTTTTTTTTTTTTTTTTTTTTTTTTTTTTTTTTTTTTTTGTAAAATTCGGCACTGGGAGCTATTGCGGTTAACATGGCCATGATAATTGTATCTTTAAATTACCATCTACGAATGTGAAAATTAATGAAACCGGAACTACAACTTTTTGAAGTAACTTCAGCCGAAGAAGGCAGCAGAACAGTACTTAACTACATAAGACCGCTTCCGGAAACACTAAGTAAAAAAATAAGGAAAAGAAAGAACTAGCCTAAGCAACACCAATTTGCTGTAAGGCGAAGCAGACAGTTTTAGATTCTTACAGTGATTACAATGGCACTTCCAAATTAAAAGCAGTTTAGGAGTAACGGCAGAATTATTTGTAGTTAGGATCTGTACTGGTTTCACACAAGGACACCTTAAATAATACGAGCCTCCCACAATGATTGCGGAACCACTTCAAAGGCAGAATTGTTAACGCTTGCCTTATCAACAGGAACAACCAATCTGTTTAAACATAAGTAGCACCATACGAGGGCCAGGATTAGGGCACTGCTGATTGAGAAAAATGCAATCACAGCGAGGTACGGTTTGTAACAAGAAATGGGCCGACACATCTTAATATGTCGGGGCTCAGTTCTTCTAGCAGCAAACAGCTCACCCGCAAGAAGGTGTACAGAAGGCAGCAACAGTGAGAAGACTGAAGAAACCGCACGATGCCACAGGACGGGATACGGCCGCGCCCGGACGTAAATCGTCAGTAGTTAAAACAACATCTCCATTTATACAACATAAATGGAGATGTTGTTTTAACTACTGACGACGCCATTGGCACAATTGTTTTATGTATCTCCACTGTAGGATCTGATTTTAGTGTATTTTACTTCTGGTGGAGGTATATTTAGATACACCGAAACCGTGGTCAAGAATTTTAATAAATCTTTATCCTGCAACTGTTTGGCTGTTATCATTTACCGTGAAACGTATGATAAGTAATCCTAAGGAGACAAGAAAAGATTTACAGAAAACATACAAGTAGTTTTAGCCTTTACACACTCCTCTACTTATAGAATGTTTGACGCATACAATCAACGGCATAATGAGATCTTCACTGAATTTCAGAAAACAATAAAGTTCACTGGCAGAATTTCCATGTCATCGGTGAAGTGTTCAAAATGGTTCAAATGGCGCTGAGCACTATGGGTCATAACTTCTGAGGCCATCAGTCTTGTTGAAGTGTCTCCTAGAATAACTTTGTATAGTAAGTTATTATGTCATGGTCACCTAATAAGTACAGTGTTGACATCTTCGGTTTCGATGTTTTACTGGCGCTTTCAGAGTGGATTACTTCACTAGTTGCATAGTAATGATTTACATACTAATTGAACACCTGAATATTATGAAGTGGTGTGAAATATATAATGCGCAGTCAAATGAAACCGAAACAGATGGAAAAAATAAGTAAAATGTTTATTATTTCAGAAGTTATCTCCCTAACTGTTAACACGTTTATCTCAGTCTGAGACAAGACAGTCAATGCCATCATGTAAAAATGTTTACCGTTACCGACTGAAACACGATTGTATCCAAGCAAATCAACAGCCACGAATGTCTTCAGAGCGCCAAAAATATGGAGATTGCATGGGGAGAGAGATCAAGTCTTTATAGAGGACGTACTTTATAAGGGCTTCCAAGCGAAACTTCTGCTGCTTAGTTGAAACGACAGACACGCCATCCCGAGAAAACTCGTGATACTATTTTCTTTGAGTGTAAGTGACCGCGGCTCATTGTCTTTATGGAACATGGCACTACAATTAACGCACAGTGGTACCTGGACACTGCGAAATACTGAAGCGCACCATTAATTCCAAACGCCCAGCAATGTTGACGGACGGCAAGAGGCTGTTCCAGGAAAATTCCTCACCCTTATGTTGCCAAGGCTATTTGGACTACGCTGGAGAAGTTTCGCTAGAAAAGCCTTACACGTCCTCCATACAGTCCCGATTTCTCCCCTGCTATTTCCAAATTTTCTCTGCCCTGTACAAAGATATTGGTGGCGGTCAATTTGCTTCGGTCGAAGAATTGGACACCCGCATACAATCATGGTTCTGTAGACACCCGCAAGTGTTTTTCCATAAAAGCATCGACCATTTCGTCTCACAATGGGATAAATATTTTAACAAATGTGGCGACTACTTTTCAAATAATAAACAGTTTACTTACTTCTCTTGTATGTATGTAGTTGTCATTTGACTGCCCCTTATATCAAAGTATTACCCACAATGTCGTCGCATAGTAAAAGAAACTCTTTTTGTAAGGAAGTACTAAAATGCTGTGTTACCAGAATGCTTAATTAACACTTGTTGGTCTAAAAATAGAATTTGTCGGTTTAAAGAACTTCGTCATCATATCACTGTGAACCCTAACCAACATTTACTATAGAAGCGACAAAGTGTCTAGCATGGTAGTAGAATTGATCGTGGATTATTTTCCGTGCGAGACGAAGAATGTGAACAAATGACACACACAGTAAGCTCGCGAGTCTGATCTTTCGCAGGCTGTGGAGACCAATTTCAGACCGTCTGCTTCCGAACAATAAAACACGTAAATGCTGCCAAGATTCCGTTCCGCTGGCCAGTTCCGGGGAAATCTCATTCGCAAATTAATTCCCAGACAGTAGAGAGCGTCCGCCAAGCAATATAACTCAATTTCCGAACTCTTTGAGAAAGTCGCCAAGTTTCATATTGAGTGGGATAAAGGAAAGTTTTAATTAAATTAAATCTTCAGCGAAGCTTTCCGTCTTCTTGACTTTCCTATGGCGGGATTACTTATCTTTAGACTCTGAGAATATGTGAAGACGAATTTGGTTGCGTCCTTTACAAGTTTCCAAGGCGTAAAGTACAAACACTGTCCTTGGCACCAGTGCCACACAGAAGCAACTGGAGAAGATTTAAATGGACGTGGTATGACTTACATTTGTAAAGATAGTGTTTTACATTTTTCTCATCTCTAAATTTAAAATAGATAAGAACCAAATCACAGAATACAACTTATTAAAATTTAGAAATAATTAGACTTCTTTGTTATTTTGCCACATTACCAACATTGCCGATAATGAAGGTTTGTGTTATTTTCTTAGTTTGCCAGTGTCTCAGTTTTTTGGTAGCTTTCAAGTGTATGTCTCCGATCGATTACAAAGGTATCTACGTTTGGAAACATACTACCGATAATTTCTTTTCTTGCAACATACACACAGCGAAGGCAACGAACTTGCGAGATCAATACGACTATATTTTCAATTATATCGTGAAAGGTGTTGAAGGAGAATTCCGATCTGGATAAACTCGGATGACCATACAAACGTAATTTCAGGATTAATAGTGCATTGAGTAAGGAGGAATACTCTTCTAAAACTTCGGTGGCTTGCTCGTCTCTCTTATTAGCTTTGGGCTACCTGCATGACCGTTTAGTGAATCACAGATTTTCATACAGCAGAGCCAAGCAATTAAATATCAAGAGAGACATTGGAAAATTGTCTATCCGGTTGGTATGAGCACTTTATGTAGGCACCACACTACACACTTCGGAGACTCTTAAGAAGCTATTAACCTCTCTTAGTCAAGATTAATGCTACAGTATAGACCACATCCTACAACAATTTTGAAAACATAGACTGCGTCGGCAAGGCGCACTCAGCAGAAATTTATGCAACGTGAGAAAAAGCACCACCACACTTGTATCTTGACAATGTCTTAATTCTATCACACGACTAGTTTCGGCAGTACATTATCACCATCCTTATGCTCCACTACTGCCAGAAAAGTGATATCCATGGTCCATTTACTGTGAGATCCTTGTTGCTAGCACACGTGGTCCATCGTTAATCAGGTGTCTATAATAGACACCATCAGTCGAAATTTAATTTGTGCATGGTGACAGCGCAGTCTGCATTAATTTGTTCACAATTCTTCGAAATAATAAAAATAAAATTTTGGAAATGGCAGTTGTAAGCAAAGCATATTATCTGTGCTTATTTGAACGTAATTGGAACAGTAGTCTTTTGAGACTGATTAATGAACGTACATACATATAGCCGGAGAACCGCGAATTTCAAGCTATGGACGCAAGCAGTATTCAACTCTAAAAGAAAAAGAAATTATTCTTTTAAAAATGAATATGAAAATTAAAATTATATTGCTTTATGGGTCTTGCGCTCAACATTAGAATTATAATTAGTTTTGGGAACTACCTCAAGACTTTATGATATAAAAATATAATAACTTCGTGTTTCTCTTCAATCCACAAAGAGGAATGAGTTGAAGGATCTGTGTTTATTTATGTTTATTGATTCTTTAGGTGAATAGTTACATGTCAAAATCTGTTTTTTTCTCTAGAAAAAAGAAAACCAAAATTTAACTGGTTCAGAACTTTTTGTACGGTAAAAAACTAAGAACACCACATGAATTATATTTTTTATTCTGTTTTGCTAATAAACAGTGTTACATTCCTAATTATGTTATTCAAATATTAAAATAATAAACTTGACTTGTTTCTTAATAAATTCAGTCACTAACATAATCTTTAAAAATGGTGATGTCTTTAGTCTACGCGTCGTAGGAACCCCCTAGAAGTAACAGAGGGCGTTCGAAATACAACTCCTTCACTAAAATGTGACTTCTGATCTTTTAAAATAAAAGTGTTTAATTCACATTAATTAATAAGCACCAATATAGTCTTTGCTTTCCAAATAATAAGCTTTAAACGTGCAGTCTGAATGACTCCTTATTTCTTGCATGTACTTTAATCTCAGCACGATCTCCTGGCTGAGAACAGTGTTATGTGGTCATTGATTTCCGTCAAATTCCTACTCTTCTCTTGAAGAACCACAGAAGACTAAAGCTATTCGATATACAGATTCCAAAAACGTAGCTCTACTATTTTAAATAGCCAAAACACACATCAGATTATATTATTCCCTAAGACTGGATTTTTGATTAATGAGACGCAACTGCCAATTTAGTCTCCTGGTACCGAAATTAATACGACACAGTTTAAACTGGTACTTACATATAAAGTTCTAAATAAGAAAATTCAGCACAACATGCAATGTACGTCATAGAGTAAACAAAACGGTAACTTACAGTGTCGCCATGTTTGAAATTCACAATTTCCCTGTTAGATTGTTCACTACCAACGTAGACAAACAGAAATTTGAGTGGTATTCCCATTTGTCGCCCGATCGCCCGATACGATAGCATCTGTACAACCAACTGTTTCTGTTCGCCCGATTTTACGGTATTTGTTCTTTCACGAGTGGATCGGTTAGGTTTATGCTAACTTAGCCGTTGTTGGCCTTCTCTCTTTCAGGAGCAACGACTGCGTATGTTTTTATGCACAATGCCCTGTAATGGAGTTGATGTTTAAATTTCTTTGTAAGGCTATTAAAATCTCGAAGCTTAAGCTCTATTAGTTACTCCAACCAGATAGTTGATAAGAGCCTACGGCCCCAGTTTCATGCCCTGAATTATTACCCCCTCATTATGTCAAATCTGGCTCATATAAAAGTAAACACAGTTTCTGAGTGGCAAGAACTATCGCAAACCGCAACGGAACAATGAAGAGGAGTTAACCAGAGAAAACAAATGGAAACTAGAACCCTCACTGTAGTCCTCATGTAGTTGCTGATTACATACAATGAACTGCAACCTACAGATAACAATTTATAAAAAGCAAATGTCCAAATGTTTTCGATATCTGTCACCTACATTAATTAACAATCTGGAAAAATCTGAGCTCGTGGAGTACCAGAAATTATATTGATGCCTTCGTCTCTCAGATAAGTGGCTCGAAATTAAGCAGTGACTTGGACGTACCTGCATTGCTAAAATTCGTGTTTAGTAATTGCAGTCACTACTTACGGCAGGCTACTTAACCACAGCTTTGACAACAATTACAGTGGAAGAGCTACTTTTCTAGAACGCTGTTTTTGAGGTAATACGTGCGGAGGTCTGGAATAACTGAAACGAATCATTAAACAAAGACGAGGGAGAAGATTGCCACTGTAGTGCAATGTAATATTGTGATCAATATTCATGTACAATGTAACATAATTCACGTGTGAATACAATTACATGAACCATTTTCCTTTACTTTTCCACTAGATGCAAACTGCAGAGTAAAACCACATCATCTAACTATTAACTTCTGAAAACCTGTATTGTAAGTGGAAGAGCATTATGATGAATCATTTGACACCTTATATGACTGAATGTAAATTCGATAATGGTCCTCACATGTTCTGAAGAAGTAGAAAGCACAAAAAAAAGACCTAACATTGTCCACGACAAATACGACTGCAAAATGTATTGCAGACACTTCCAGTGATCAGAAAAGCAACGTATTGTTCAACCACACAAATGCAGCCATACGTGCATAACAACAACAAACGTACCATTATCCAGAACGAAATGGAATGAAAGTGCTTAGTTCAGTATCACCAGAAGAAGCGTCTATACTATGAGCGATTGTTCCAATTAGCCGTTAATCAAATATCGTTCGACCCACCAAAGTAGGCCCAACAGTTCCCTACCAGAAGTGTAGTGCTCTAGCAGACATAGTTGACTACAGCTATTTTAGGCTGATAGGAGACTACCGTAACGGTTACGAATATGCGGCATGATATTTAGTTTCCGCCGAAACAGACGCCTTTCAAGTTAACTATGACGTGAAAACTGGTGTAGCCAGATAAAGTTTCCTGGAAGAGATGTCACTGTGGAGTCTCATAAAGCTTGCAAGCACCAGGATCACTAGAAGAGCGTTTATAATTTTAGATAACTGTTTCCGGCAAGATTACGTTGCCGTCTACGGATCGCATGCTTCATAATATTGCCTCATGATTTTCTTCAGTACTGTAAGGGAATTCCATAAAAGAAATAGTATGTACAGGAGTGATACTAATGCGCCAACTACAAGTGCTAATTCACGAAACAGCTGACAACTGATGGCAGTTGTAAGATAATTAAACGCCTACAGCTTTTCTTATAGTCTTATTTATTGTGCAGTTACCAGCTTCGGCGCTTCAGTGCGCCTTCTTCAGGCCTTAGTTGATGCTGAACGGGTTATCACGATCCATGTATACAGGGTGTTACAAAAAGGTACGGCCAAACTTTCAGGAAACATTCCTCACGCACAAATAAAGAAAAGATGTTATGTGGACACGTGTCCGGAAATGCTTAATTTCCATGTTAGAGCTCATTTTAGTTTCGTCAGTATGTACTGTACTTCCTCGATTCACCGCCAGTTGGCCCAATTGAAGGGAGGTAATGTTGACTTCGGTGCTTGTGTTGACATGCGACTCATTGCTCTACAGTACTAGCATCAAGCACATCAGTACGTAGCATCAACAGGTTGGTGTTCATCACGAACGTGGTTTTGCAGTCAGTGCAATGTTTACAAATGCGGATTTGGCAGATGACCATTTGATGTATGGATTAGCACGGGGCAATAGCCGTGGCGCGATACGTTTGTATCGAGACAGATTTCCAGAACGAAGGTGTCCCGACAGGAAGACATTCGAAGCAATTGATCGGCGTCTTAGGGAGCACGGAACATTCCAGCCTATGACTCGCGAACGTTTGGGCAGGCATCGTTGGTTCAAATGGTTCAAATGGCTCTGAGCACTATGGGACTCAACTGCTGAGGTAATTAGTCCCCTAGAACTTAGAACTACTTAAACCTAACTAACCTAAGGACATCACAAACATCCATGCCCGAGGCAGGATTCGAACCTGCGACCGTAGCGGTCTAGCGGTTCCAGACTGCAGCGCCTTTAACCGCACGGCCACTTCGGCCGGCGCATCGTTGGTGATGTCTTGATTGGGCCTCATGTTCAACTTCCACCTACGCTCAACGGAGCACATTATCATGATTTCATACGGGATACTCTACCTGCGCTGCTAGAACATGTGACTTTACAGGTACGACACAACATGTGGTTCATGCACGATGGAGCTGCTGCACATTTCATTCGAAGTGTTCGTACACTTCTCAACAACAGATTCGGTGACCGATGGATTGGTAAAGGTGGACCAATTCCATGGCCTCCACGCTCTCCTGACCTCAACCCTCTTGACTTTCGTTTATGGGGGCATTTGAAAGCTCTTGTCAACGCAACCCCGGTACCAAATGTAGAGACTCTTCGTGCTCGTATTGTGGTCGGATGTGATACAATACGCCATTCTCCAGGGCCGCATCAGCGCATCAGGGATTCCATGTGACGAAGGGTGGATGCATGTGTCCTCGCTAACGGAGGGCATTTTGAACATTTCCTGTAACAAAGTGTTTGAAGTCACGCTGGTACGTTCTGTTGCTGTGTGTTTCCATTCCAAGATTAATGTGATTTGAAGAGAAGTAATAAAATGAGTTCTAACATGGAAAGTAAGCGTATCCGGACACATGTCCACATAACATATTTTCTTTCTTTGAGTGTGAGGAATGTTCCCTGAAAGTTTGGCCGTACCTTTTTGTAACACCCTGTGTAATGCATCAGTGGCCAACATAACTGGCTTACGCAGACTATCTGTAACTGCGATGTCGTCTCTCCAACCATCAACTGCAAACTGAGTTGACAGCTGATGCTAGGAGAGACGACATCACAGATTGTCTGCCTAGGCCAGTTGTGTCGGGCCTGATGCTTCATATATTTGCCCCTTGACTCTTATAACTGCCGTCTGGTTTCTCTATAAGTTGTAAACAACCTTTAAGTCCCTTTATTCTACCCTTGCTACCTTCACAATATCAAAGAAAGTATTCCAGTTAACACTGTCAATAGCTTTCCCTAAGTCTACAAATGCTATAAAAGTATGTTTGCCTTTAGTTAACCTATCTTCTAAGGTACGTCGAAGGGTCAGTATTGCATCGCGTGTTCGTACATTTATCTTAAAACCATACTGATCTTCCCCTAGGTCAACTTCCACTGTTTCTGCCATACTTCTGTACAGAATTCGTGTTGGTATTTTTCAACCATTATTCATTAAACAGATTTTCAACACTGTCAGTAACTGCTTTCTTTGTAATTGGAGCTATTACATTCTTTCTGAAGTCTAGAGGTATTTCGCCTGTCTCATACATCTTGCACAGCATTTGTACGGGTTTTGCCATGGCTAGCTTTCGCAAGGCTATCTGTAGTTCTGATGAAACTGTCGTCAGCTTCCGGTGCCTTGTTTCAGTGTTCTATCAGATTCTTCTCGCAGTATCATCTTCTATCTCATCTTCATCTACGTCCTCTTCCATTTCTATAACACTGCCTTCATGTTCATCTCTCTTGTAGGGACCCTCTACATACTCCTTCCACCTTGTAGCTTTCCCTTCTTTGCATGGACTGGTTTCCCATCAGAGGTCCTGATGTTCATACAGCTGCTTCTCTTTTCTCCGAAAACCTCTATAATTTTTCTGTATGCGGTACCTTTATTTATCTTAGTGAAATATGTTTCTCAATCTTTGTGTTTGTCCTCTAGCCACTCCCTTTCAGATATTTTGCGCTTTCTGTCAATCTTATTTTTTAGAAGTTTGTATTCCCTTTCGCTTGCTGCATTTTTGTATTTTCAATTAAATTCATCAATTAAATTCAATACCTAGAGTGTTATCCACGGATTTCTACAAGACCTTGTCTTTTATCTACCTGACACTCGGCTGCAGTCCCTATTTCATCTGTTAAACGTACCCACTCGTTTTCTGCTGTATTCCTTTCCCCTGGTTTTGTTAACTGTTGCCTAATGCTCTCTCTGAAATTCTCAGTAACGTCTGATTCTTTCAACTTATCGGTGTCCTATTTCCTTAACCTCAAAGAAATTTCAAGAGACGCAATGCATTTTCAGGAAGAAAACTACAGGTTGACCACCTATCGAAAATGGTGTGGTGGAAGACTTTCATATTTCCGCTTTAGTTTTCTGTTAGGTACTAAGTGTTGGTAAACAATCTGTATATTTTAATGAGAGAATGGACGATATATCTGTTGCATATTCGTTATTAGCGTCGCCCTCTGTTGATTATTTATGTATAACGCTTTTACGCTGACTTTACGTAAAAGTAGCCCAATTTAATTAATTTATAATAACAGTCAATTTAAAGTCATTTTTCAAATTAATATTTAGTACCAGCTAGTAACGATACAGCGCGTCATGCCGTGTAGTTCTACCACAATTATATCACTGTTTGTTATGAACTAATGATTAATCCCGCTCTATATTTTTCAACTACTGTCTCCGGAGAAGGTATTTTGCAATTCGTAATTACGGTACCTTCTCTGTAGTTTGTGAATTAATTTTGTTCACAGAAACAGAAGAGCTAAAATTCAACGCCGCTTCAGAGATAGATCAGTCGACATCGTCTTATCTCTGTTTTCTTGAAATTAACAAAATATATGTCTTTCTTTCTCTCCTTTTCGAACATATTCACTATTAAATATTTCTGTGGACTCAACAACCTATTACGATAGTAAATTTCCTTTTTATTCATTTTTATTTCAACGAATTCTGCCAACAATTATCTACAGGGTAGACGTATTACTAATAAATTGAAACCTGAACTTCGTTCTTTTCGTTCAGGTAAGTATCAGCAAACTAATATCGTTCTGTCTATATCTCCATTTTCCAAACTTATCTTTTTAAGTTTCGTTTTCTTTAATTTACTTTTACTATTTCTTTTCTTCAAGATTAAACTGTTTCGAGTATAACTTTATTACCTTCACACAATATTCTGGAACGCTTTCTTTAATTTGAAGTACCGCAGCTGTATTTGCTTTTTACGTTTAGTTTGTGATAATTCTCCAGACAACCAGAAAACACACAGTTCCTCAGAGCGTGATAATTATGTCTCTACAAAAAGCAGCCAACACTGAGTTACGTCAGAGTGTGTTAAACAGGAATACCGAACATACTAGACGGGCCATTTCCGATCAGTGCCTGACCGTAACTCGACTCACGTAACAAAAACAAATGTTTCGTCTTAGCAAAGTTCTCTAAACAGCTGCTCTTTACCTCATTATTTAGCAAGAGCCCCTTCTCTAACAATTCCATTACTAATAATGAGAACCAACCACACTGCATCATCGACAGAAACTCGCAAACTTAAACAAGTCCAATGGTACCATCATTGCAGTCGACTTAACCAACCGCGCACATATACTTCCAACAACATCAAATCAATGAGCACTCTGGCCTGTAAGTGTACCAAACTCTATTACTACGGGAAATTCCACCACTCTGATACGACTACCAGGCCAACGACTGACTGTGACTGTCAGTACGCCACATCTACCGAGAAATAACTTCTCACCATCCATCCTCTGAGATTTCTCACCACCCCATCTCTACTGAGACTAACAATAAGACCCATTCAAACTATTTAACAACCACTTACGCAAACAAATGTATAGCGCTGCCATTGGGTTTAACAACTAAATCATTATTTAGATGGCAGTCGTATCTTCTTCTCGAGGCCAGCTTCCGCATTCTGTAGGATCTCTTCCACTCGCACTGCTATTGCTGTCTGCGTTGGGACTCTATAAAGCATTTCAAAGAATCTCATTTTGGCAAATACTTCCAATAGAAGACAATTAATATCCAACAAGTCATCGTTTGTCCTGCTACTGCGACAGTATATTAAAACTGCAAAACTACCTTGACGACCACTACACTGATGTGATAAAGTCATGAGCTAGCAGCATGCACACATTGAGATGACGGTATGTTTTTCTTCCTCCGTCCGTCATGGGTTACTTTGCTGCCAAGGTTCCAGAATTCCTTAACCTCATCTTCTTCGTGGTCACCAATCTTGATGTTAAATTTCTCGCTGTTATCAATTCTGCTACTTCTCATTACTTTTGTGTGCCTTCGATTTATCCTCCGTCCATATTTTGTACTAAGGAGACTGTTAATTCAGTTCAGCAGATCTTGTAATTCTTCTTCACTTTCGCTGAGGACAGCAATTTTATAAGTTAATCTTGTTACTGATATCTTTTCACTTTGTATTTCATTTCCACTCTTGAAGATTTCTTATATTTCCGTCATTGCTGCTGCCTTGTATAGATGGAACAGTAGGGGCGAAAGACTGTTTCCTGTATTACACCCTTTTTAATCCGAGCATTTCGTTCTTCCACTCTTATTGTTCCCTCTTGGTACATACAGTATATTACCCATCCTTCCCTATAACATTCGCTGTTTTTCTCGGAATTTCGAAAATCTGGCTCCATTTCACACTATCGAACGCTTTCTCCAGGTCGACGAATCCTATGAACGTGCCTTGAATTTTCTTTAATTTTGCTTCCATTATCAACCGCAACGTCAGAACTGCCTTTCTGGTGCCTTTACTTTTCCTAAAGCCAAACTGATCGTCATTTTCTCTTTTCTGTTCTTCTGCATATTATTCTTGTCAGTAACTTGGATGCATGTTGTTTTTTAGCTGATTGTGCGATAATTCTCGGACTTATCTTTGGAAATGTGTGGATGACTTATTTTTCCCGTAAGATGGTATATCGCCAGACTCACACATTCCAAACACTAACGTGATTAGCTGTATTGTCACTTGCCTCAGTGATTTTAGAAACTCTGATAGAGTGTAATCTGTCCCTTCTGCCTTATTTGATCTTAAGGCCGCAAAAAAAAAAAAAAAAAAAAAAAAAAAAAGGTTCAAATGGCTTTGAGCACTATGCGACTTAACTTCTGAAGTCATCAGACGCCTAGAACTTAGAAGTAATTAAACTTAACTAACCCAAAGACATCACACACGTCCATGCCCGAGGCAGGATTCGAACCTGCGACCGTAGCGGCAGCCCGGTTCCAGACTGTAGCGGCTAGATCCGCACGGCCACTCCGGCCTGCACGCCTCCAAATCTCTTTTAAATTTTAATTCTAGTTATAGATCACCTGTCTCTTCTAGAATGACTCCTGTCTCTTCTTCTGTCACGTCATCAAACGGGCTGTGGGGCGGCATGCGTCATTACTTCTGCAGGGGACTTCCAGCGACATGTTTAGCCCTTGCCACGACGAGTTGCTGCACTACGTCGGGCAAAGGGAGATCCGACACAATATTAGGAGGTATTCCATGACTTTTTTCATCTCAGAGTATAACGTATCAAATCTTTCACGCCGGCCGAAGTGGCCGTGCGGTTAAAGGCGCTGCAGTCTGGAACTGCAAGACCGCTACGGTCGCAGGTTCGAATCCTGCCTGGGGCATGGATGTTTGTGGTGTCCTTAGGTTAGTTAGGTTTAACTAGTTCTAAGTTCTAGGGGACTGATGACCTCAGCAGTTGAGTCCCATAGTGCTCAGAGCCAAATCTTTCACTGACTCGTCACACGAGGCAATGCCAGGAATACGGTGAACTGTCTGGCCGATCCCGGAATGAATAAGGAGCCTTGGTGCTGCAAGGGGCGTGCCAACATACCGTCGCCGGCCGCTGCCTCTAGCTTCAGCTGTGCTTTACTGTTCGGCTTTCACAGAATCACCGAAAACCCGCCGGTACTGCTACAATGCATCGGCCCGCGCGTCCTCTAACAAGACAGCTGCTGTGTTTAAGGAGTGAAAAATTAAATGGAAATTGTTCACTGTGCGTTTAACCAAACTAAACTCCACCAGAACAAGCTATAAAAGTCCAACAGCCCACATGCGTCACAGGATACGTATATGGAGGGGCATAACACTGTGCGTTTGGTTTTTATTATATAAAGCAGCATAATCGCTCCCAAATTAATAACAACATATCAGTACGTGAGAATATTTCTAAATAAATTATAAACTGACTGATGTTGGCACAAGAGCGCGGAGAAAAGTGTATGTAAAGATTTGTGGGAGAGGGGTTTGTGTTTGTACTGACAAACGTAAGTAATATCATGTTACCGTTAACTCTATGTACAGGATACTACGTCGGAGATGAACAACGTACTTTCTGCATGGAAAAGGCCAGAGGTCACTGTATTAGTAATAACTGCAGGGAAATATAAGTGGTTTTATCTTCTTAGTGTTTGAAGAACGGGTCACACAGAGCTACAAAACATCATCCTGTGTGTACCTGCTGCCAGCCAGAGATAATCTTCAAAGGAACATATCCACGAGAGGCCTGCGGCGAGGCGCAGAGGAAAACACAAACTCGCAGCGAGACCGGAGATAAATAATGAAAACTCTGCAAGCGGAAGGGGGAAGAGGGGGGGGGGGGGGGGGAAGGCGTGGCTATCACTTGCAGAGCTACCCCACCCCACACCTCCCTCCGGCACGAATGCTGCAGGCAGGCACCTAACCTCCTACTGCTTTGATCAAGCCGGGTCCGGTTTCTCAATACTCGCCTTCCGGCTTATAAAAGGCAGTGCGAAAACAGCTCAAAGACAAAATACTCGTCTGCTGCCAGGTACAGTTGTAGATATCAGTATAAGGGCAGGTTCCCTACGAAAGTAATAGTACATTGTCTGAAGCACATAAGTATCGATTTTGTTATGAAAATAGCAGGTACATGTCAGGCGTAAATAGTCGTGTCGGAATTACATAGTTTATTCCACAACACAAGCAACAATACAAGGCGTTCGCCTTTGATAGGTGGAAATTGGTATAAAGGGAATCGCAGTCCTAACACACGCTGTCATTAATGGTTTCCTTTTCCTCTCTGCAGTAAAGACACCCACGCACACATTAACATCTGACAGAGCCGAATGCTTTCATAGCGAGTTTCAGCCTGGCTACCTCAGTAGGCAAGAACACTGCTAGGGTACAGAAAAAGTCTCGGCTTACAGTCCCACACAGCGGACAGTTCCACAAAGGTTTAAACCAGTGATCACTGCTCTGCAAGTGAAATATTCTCCTTCTTCTCTTCCTCCCTCTCATAATTCCTTCACAGATTAGATGATTTCACCTGTTCCGGTCAAGATTTTGTTTTCCAAGTCACACATGATCCCAACATATGTTTATGATTATATCTGTTTTCTTGTGCACTGAATCAATTTTTAATACATTTCTAATATCATCAAATGTGAAGCGACCTTCCTCTCTCGTTTTTCTGCTTGGATCCTGCTCACACCCACTTGCGTGAGAACCCAGGCTTCAGATCCACAGAAATTAGTAGGTGCTTCCATGATTTTAAGACAGGCGTCTGTTTCGTGATTTTTTATGCGGAATCTTTCTAATTGTTGCACAGATTTGGTCAAATTTCAGGATCATGTTACCATTTTCTACGTCGAAATTCCGTCGTATGTCACACGCGCGACGCTGAAGGTGGGTTACCAATTTCAGTAGTATACAATTTGATATAAGCTTTATTTTATATGTGAGGATGTACATGTTATATTTAGAAGCCAACAAATTACGGAATTAACAGCTGTAATAATTTTTACTACTCCCCCACTCCCCTATATGATTTGCTGTCACTCCCACTTTTTGTAACAGATGTTTAATATTTTAATAATAACAACCTTCTTCTTCTTCCGTGTGGATTGGGCATTCTTGTCCATTCCAGCTTCACATTTAGTCCCAGCGTGTCTTCGAACGTTTTTGAACTCTTCTTCCCCTAGTTACTTAATCCAACGCTGCATTAGGATGTTTCCTATTTTCCATTGTTTGCAAGTGGTCAATCAAACTCCGTCTATTACTCAATATTTTATTATGCAATTAATATACGTTTAATTCTTCCCTAAAATCCCCATTTTGTATCTCATCCATTTTCGCACATCCTTTAACACATCTTAAAAGTATCATTGCCGCTGATTTATTTTACTTGGTTGTGTTTGAGTTGAGATGCAAGTGTCGATGTCGTAAGGCAATGTGGATAAAGCCATTACGTTAAAAAATTGTTTTTCATTTGTTTCATAATTTTAATTTGAAAGGCTGTTTGAGTTGTCGTAAAGACTGTCTGAAAATTTCAAACTCTTTGCTCATTGTCCTTGTCATTATAAAAAGATATGTCACAGTGACCGTATTTAGAACTCAATACTTGTTCCAAAATGTTCATTTCTTGTATGGTCAGTGATCCGAATGGATCCTTTCCTCCAAAGCCGTAAATCTTCGTCTTGTTAAATGATATGTTAAAGTTATAAGATTTATATAGATGCTATAAAACACATATAGAAGTTTAAAGGGAAAAGGAACGAAAGACTTGAATTCATATATATATGATACATGTGGGAATCGAGCACAAAGAAAGAGCTCGGTGTGGAATAACCATGAACATACAAGTAGAACAAAAGTGGAAGAAGGAAATCAGAAATTTATTCATATATAAATGAAAAATAATAACAGCGCACCTGAAAACAGAACGGAGACTTATGGCAGCGATAGAGGTATACCCTTCTGAAAAAAGGGGGAAAGGACAGAACAAAATAGCTCTAATAACAACCATTAAAATTATAAATTACATTACGGCAAAGATAATAACAATAAACTCTTTAAATATCATAAAATATATAACATTAAAATAACAATAATTTGCTTATGTCATCGATTAGCGCACATCTATGGCGTAACGACCAATAAACTACTATTCAGAAAGATAACCCCTTTAAGAAATCGAAATTTTAATAAACACGTGTGTCACGGAATTAATCTTAACAGTAAGTTCGCTAAGCGTCAAATCGTTGTAGGGTGTCAGGCAAATCCAACACATTCCATGAAAACCCTGACATCATAAGCAAATCCAGTAATATGTCACATAGCTCCGAATAAATCGTGACATTAAATTAACCAAAGTAATACGAGTAACGAGTGAGCAAATGGAATTCCACAGACTAACACAAGAATGCCTAAATGCATGTCATACCTTCCCACCGTGAGACAGACGCAGTTCCGAGGGGAGAAACGAGAACAGAAGCCGAGAGCAGAGCCGTGTTAAGCTGGAAGGACTTACGATAAGGGACGGACGGACACCCACGTCGCCAGCTTGCTGCTAGGACCACACAACCCGCATGTTTTTTAGCGTGAGACTTTTTCGCGTCTCTGTTACGTCAGGACCACCCCCCAGCCCATGTTAAAAGCTAGATCCCTCCAGAAGAACAGTATAAATCTTACGATAACACAAAAAGGCCTACACCACCCACAAGTTTTAGCGTGAGACCTTTTTCGCGTCTCTGTTACGTTAGGACCACCCCCCAAGCCCATGTTAAAAGATAGAGCCCTCCAGAAGAACAGTATAGATCTTACAATAACGCTAAAAGGATCACACCAGCTGCAAGTTTTAACGTGAGACTTTTTCGCGTCTCTGTTACGTTGCAAACTTTATAAACATTGCCCCACCACGAAAAGTATAACGTTTCTCATTGGATAGACAGAATTTTTGTAGGTGGAGCTTAAGGTTAACATTGAGACCCTGATTGGTCAGATGAAAATGCAGCCAGATAGTTTTTTTTAAACCAACTTCGGTAAATTGTAGTAAGGAGAAGTTAGAAGAGAGTTTCTTCCGAGAGGGCGAACTGGACGGAGCTGCGCCGGCCGCTGCCCCCTGACGAACACCGACAAGGTAATGAACGCACGCGATGTCATACTTCGATGCATTGCAGAACTTCAAACCCATTAAGGGAATATTCATTCACATTTTTGTTGAACGCAGTTGGTTTTTATGATCCTGTATTAAAACATTTCCTTTTATCAGTAGTGCAATTTATAAACGATGTTTTGTGAGTAGAATAAAATTTCCGATGGTAAACTTAACTGCTTTTTCGACGTTATTTTACCAGCTAACTAAAAATAGGAAAGCCTTGAACCCCTTCCACTAAATTTAGTTAGTATTAAGATTCCTTTACAGGGAGTGCAGTGGAGCTGACGCTGAAATCATTAAGCATTTGGTTATATCATCGCTAGTCTCACTGAACTCTTCTGAATTCTACATGTCATGTGTGGTCTGACGTCTCCTTACCAGCAACAGGTCCCAGGTTCAAACTAGTCAGTTCCCTAAAAAACACGCTCAGAGCGTCGTTGCGCGAAAGTGGTAGGGAGACACGATATAGAACAAACAGACACCATGCAGAATGTTTAGAAAATGGCGACCCTGCCAGGATGGTAAAATACCATAATTGAAGGTCGACCACATGCCTAACTAGGTCAGAAAAATATCCTGTTGAAAAATTTTCGTACCAAAAAAAAATTTTTTTTTCCTAAAGTTTTAAATACTGCAGCGATAGATAGTAAGAAAGTGTCAGAGACCATAACATAATTAAGTTGTGAATTTTAATATTGTTAGAATTAAGTTTTCTCCTCAATGGAAGTGCACAGGTGGCGGATACATAGTTGACAAGTGGGTTTTTACCCAACAAGTAAGTGAATGGATTGTCAGTCTTGGTTGTGTCCAGTCGAGTGAACAAAAAGTTTATAAAACGCGTGAGATCGTATGAGTGCATGTTGACGCGAAGTAGGGCGCGTGAATTGTTTTTAAGACAGAAAATAAGGGATTCGGAAAGATTAGCAATGGCAGATCGAGACCTTGACCGAATTGAGGTAGAGAGCCAGCATGAAAATGGACAGGGAATAGAGCACAGTACAACAGACGATGCAGTATCGCGAGAAATAGGATATACAACGTACCATAACGAGGATAATGTACGTCAGGGCACAGAAAATATAAGTCAGCATACGACAGAGGAGCAGGAAAGTAGAGAGACGGTCGATGAGGTTTCTAACTTGCGTCTTGAATATGTAGAACCCATAGTACAAGTAATCAGAGCTCCCTCACCACAGAGTACAAGGAATGCGAGCAGAAACGCGCCACAGCACAGTTCAATGCAATCGGTTGCGAACCAACACTTGGGCAAAAACACAGAGCGTAGGGCGTCGGATGAAAACGCAATAGGACCCACCAATCTGGCAGAATTACTACAACAAATTACGGAAACCATGAGAAGGCAAAATAAAGACATAGCGAACCAAATTCAAATTCAAATTGCAGAAACCACGAGACAAATGCGTGAGATTAAAGAACAAAACAAAAAAATTCAGTTACACCTAAGTCATATTGAAGACGAGGCAAAAGAATCTCGAAAAGTAACAAGAAACTTGATAACAGGTTACAATCAATTGAGAACAGACATTGACAAGGTACAAGTGGACGTACAAACATTGCGTAATGACACTCAGGACAAGATCAAAACATTACGTAAAAACACCCAGGGAGAAGTCAAGAAAATAGAGAAACAGATAAACGAAATTACTAGACAAGCAGCAGGTACAGCGCGTGAAATTGTTGAAAACAGTGTGTTACACGAACGTATCACAAAAGCAGCGCCGAAAAGATATGATAACCGCATAGTCAAAATAGAAGCGCAAACGAAGCGACAAATTCAGAAATAGCGAGCAGAGTTGTTGCAAACGATTGAAGAGCGTAGTGAACAGGATTGAACAAGCACAGAGTCTGTAACCACATCCGTACCTGTAACAGCACAGGAAAAACAAGCAATTAACGAAGATATTACGCATTTGCGATTCCAATCACAGGCGGAAAGTAATATACGTGACAATGGAAAGCCAGGTCGCGAAGAGTACAGTGCAATGTATTCAGCTACTCGTTCACAACCGATGGAAGAAAATTATTGCGTACCACTCCAACGACACTACGCAAGGGTAGGCGAAAGTCACAGTGGACAATATCCAATTGATCTACCACAACCGCAAAGAACGACGGGAGAAATGGTCAGAAACAAACGTGGCGAAGAATCGCGAATTTCGTATGGAACTATGACGAAGTACGACAATGATCATTTCCTCACAGTCAGAAAATTTCAACAATTTCGAGAAGGAAACTCATTACATCCACGAACTTCTATTGATCAGTTCCGAGTAGGATTACCTGAACACTGGACGCTCGCACACAAATTAGACATTATATGTGCACACATGTCAGGAACAGTGCAGAAACCATGCAGAATGTTGCAGCGACATGCCGATCGTACGAAGATTTCAGAGAGATGTTTCTCTCACGATATTGGTCCAGCGAAGCACAGAACAGAGTGAAGTACGAATTATTACAGAACCCATATTTTGAAAATTCAGGAGAGAAGAGTCCCGTGAAATTTTTCGAAGTAATGGCAAACAAAAATCAATGCTTAGTTGTACCATACAGTGACGGAGAGTTGATTAAATTATGCGCGATGAAGCTACCATTGAAATACCAGCAATCATTAGTAGGTCGCGGAGGCAATGACGTCGAAGCATTTAAAGGTATTTTAAGGGAACTAGAGTTCATATTTTCGGAAGATGACGCAAGAAAAAGACGAAGCGCACGTGGAAACGAAAGCAAAAAGCAGTGGAATCCACAGGACACAGTACGAAGAAACAATAATTACGAACCATGTGATAACTTCGCACCAAAAACGACAATATATTTCAACAAAGAACCGGTCATGAATTTAGAAGAGAATATGGCAATAACTATAATTCACCCAGGAACGGCAACAACTATTACAGAGGGAATAACGACAACCAGAACGGGTACTGGAGAACCAATAGACCGACAAATTATCAACAAAGAAACCACTATCAACAAGCTGAACAAGAAAAGAGAATAAAGATAGAAGAGGTGGAGGTAAGACCACCAAACCCCGATAAACGTTCGATTTGACAGCTAAGCGCCCATGCCAAAGAGAATGACGCACCGACCGAGGTCAATTGCAGCACCTTGAACAGAGAAGTAAAAATCTTATCACAAGAAGAGAAGAAGGAAGAAACAAATCCGCAGGGACCAGATAAAAACGAAGACAGGAAAATAACAATATCGTGTTGGGACGAAATTAATTGGGAGAATACTGACGAGGAAGATGAATTATCAGAGGCATGCACAATGAATGTAGAAGGAAAGGACGAAGTAATGAGTATTGCAGAGCTATTTGAGGTGGAAACCAGGGAAAGCGAATTCAATGAGGATAATGTGCAGTCGACAGAAGTTGAAAATAAGTTACGAGTGGGCACACAACCGAACGTATGTAATGAAGGAAGTTATGAAGCGACAATTAGAGCATATAGATGCGATTATGTGGAAGTAGCGACGAAGAAGGAGAAGATAGACGAGGATGAGGAAAATGTAGAGAATGTTGAAGAAAGCGTAAATGAAGGAAGACATAGAGAAGAGGAAATAAAAGAGAGAGAAGTAGCATTCGAAGCTTATCCTACAGAAAGTTCGGATTCACAAGGGAAATTCCTAAAAAGACTCATGTATGATTAAGTGGAGGATTCGTTGATGCAAGAAGAAGAAGAAGAGGACCAACCCTTTCAAATTCAGCCAATTGTGAAGGCCATGGTAAAGCATATCCCAGTCAATATTTTAATTGATAGCGGAAGTGAACTGACTGCGATCTCAGAAAATTTATTCATGCAGTGTAATGCCAATGAGGAATTGCCAGTTCTGAAAACACGTAAGATCAGAGTAAGAGGTCCTATTATAAACAATGCTGCGGAAGTTACGAAACAAACAAGGTTAACTCTTTCGTGCCAAGGTCAAAAGATCGAAGCCAACTTCGTGATTATACCTAAACTAACTGTAGATTTGATTATAGGTGCAGATTTTTTAAACGAGAGACGAGCGATAATAGATATGGGCAAAGGTATCGTAACATTCGGGAATGTCACACTTCTCTTTGAGCAAAAGCTAAAATTAGAAGAAATACCAGTCATAAATAAACAATTAAGAATGATGCAAGATAAAGAGGATGAAGAATTAGAATGGTATGCACAAAAGGGGGAATCGCCTCAACTCATATTAGAAATCCATAAAGAAATCGACGAAAAACTGCAAGAAGTTCAAGGTATTTCGGAACACAGTAAAAGAGATTTAGAGGGTATTTTACGAGATAAAGCAGAGGTATTTTTACCTAAGACTGGCAGTATTAAACACTTTGAAGAAACAAGTTTGAAGATTAATTTTATTACTGGTAAATAATCAGCACAATATTTCAAGATTATGTTGCAGATAAGATCGTCAGGAGAAAGAAGAATGAAGAGAGAGGGAGGTGGGAAAAAGAAAGTAGTTTCAATAAAAACAAAAGCAAAAATAACACCAATAGTACCATAGATTAAGGTGAAGGGATAAGCGTAGATAGTCTAACAGCATGAAATACTAAAATGCTATACACCACGACACTACACAAAAATTAAAAAAAAACGAATTTTAGGATTTTTGTAGAAGTTAAGACTCAAAATACCTTAGAACTGTAACATGGAAAGGGCGCCAAAATTTGTAAAGCTTTTTAAGAAGGCATAAAACAGTGTAGGTACTAGACATATGTTAGATGATTATAAGTAAAACTTTTTGTAAGAACCATTGTAAAAACTCCAGCAAGGACGAGATGCAATGACCCACAAGTTGCAATGCGAGAAGTATCAAGAAAGAAAAGTACGTAATTAGAAAGACACGATTATAAGGCAGAAGCGTCAAGAGAAGGGAAAGGACAGTGAGACCAACAGAAGGCCCTTGTAAGTGAAGTGGGCAATAAATTTGACTGCTAGGCGGAACCCTGCTGGAACGAACACGGAGCCACACAGTGACAGAGCCCTGCAGAGACAGAACGCCGAATGCTGAACGCCGGAAAGGTCTCTGAGTGCCCCCACTCAGCGGAGTGAGCAAAAATCGGCCCAACGAAAAGACCACTTGGGCAAGCCACCACTGGCAAAAGTATGTGTAAAAGTCACACTACCGCTATTGAACAGCACGCTGATGCACGAAACTGAAGAAAACGTTCACAAAAGTAGAAATGACATGTCCAAACCATTTATCAAACTGTTACTAAGAGGAGAACTGCAAAGCGACTAGTTATCAATAAATATTTCCATATCCTGCCCAGAGAAGAATCAAGAATCAAGTAAGAAGCAGAGATAAAGCAAGAAGAACAGAAGTTGAAGATTCGCAAGATTGAGACCAAGAAAGAAGATGGGTGAAGAATAGACGACATACCTTCCCAAATCACTATCCTATTGTAAACTAGTCGTCTGCGAAGTATTACAACGGAAACCTATCGCTTTCAGCGACACATAACGATGACTTTTACGCATACAAAGCCAGTAAAACACGTAGATTCTGCACTCACAGCTCCATTCCATTATGGGACCTCCACAACAGCAACACACACTTGCAAAGCCAACAAGGAACAATGAATGAAGCTGTATATCAAATACTTGCCCACATCCATCCCACTCAAGTCCATCACCTTCGTGCAAAAACATTGGCCAACCTCATGCTTAAACATTCATAGAATTGTGTGAATGTGTGAAATCTAATTATGTGATGTAGGAATTGTGCCAAAGAAATGTGTGAAAAACTAAATAAGTTAAGCACACCAGACAGCTAATAAACTACAAAATAACAGTCATTGACTATGTACTTAAGTAAAAAATAGACTATCGATAAAAATAAGTCATTACTTCTGAAATGGACAGTATATAAAGAACAAAAGTAAGGCTTAATAAACACTAAAACTATATGCCACTTATTTTCTCATCATAAAAATAAAAGAATAACTATATTTTACTTATTTTCTCCTTATAAAAACAAAGAAAAAATTATCTTGTTGGATGTTTTCCCCTTTTTTTTACATTTGTACCATTTGTTAGGATAATATCTCAATACTTGTGTATGTATATTTCTTTGTCAAAGCAGTTCTTGGAAATAATTCTTATTTGTTAGTGTAACAATGTTGAAATGAGTGTCTAGAAAGAAAAATATTTTACTTGTACATGATATATAGAAAATGTGTTAGGAGGAGATTTTACTTAATTACTACACTTATATAAAAAAATACATATTTCTAAGAAAATCGATGTGAAAGACTCCTCACTTTCGATAACAAACATCTTAAAAAACCAACTTGACACTTAAATAAAGAAAGAAAATAATTAAAATTTAATAATAGCATAAAAATATTCTTCTCTTGTCATTTTTGATAATAATGTGGAAGAATATAAAAATATAAATTAGTAATAGAAACTAGCATAGAACAGAATAACATGGCTGAACAGTAGGCAACAAAATTTAGATAAAGAAATAATTTTTGACTGACTTAGACAACGATTCAATCATTGCCTAACTTCAGTACAAAAATTAAGTTCGAAGGGTCGTGATATGTAAGGTGTCAGATAATCCAACACCTTCCATGAAAACCCTGACATGATAAGCCAATCCAGTAGTATGTCACATAGCTCCAAATAAATCGCGACATTAAATTTACCAAAGTAATACGAGTAATGAGTGAGCAAATGGAATACCACAGACTAAAACAAGAATGCCTAAATGCATGTCATATTTTCCACTGTGAGACAGTTCCGAGGGGAGAAACGAGAACAGAAGCCGAGAGCAGAACCGTGTTAAGTCAAATCCCTAAAAAACACGCTCAGAGCGTC
Organism: Schistocerca serialis cubense; assembly: GCF_023864345.2. Taxonomy (NCBI): domain Eukaryota; kingdom Metazoa; phylum Arthropoda; class Insecta; order Orthoptera; family Acrididae; genus Schistocerca; species Schistocerca serialis. The sequence goes on along the minus strand of NC_064642.1, from coordinate 100,793,294 downwards.
GTTGCGCGAAAGTGGTAGGGAGACACGATATAGAACAAACAGACACGCCGCAGAATGTATAGAGCGTCATAATTTACAAAACATGTAATCGAATTCTGTACTCACAGCTATCACTGTTTTACTTCCCACTGCAAATGTGGACACGCCACGTGAGTGTGTAAATGATAAGCAACGCTGTTTATTTCAGTAGTTTCCTCCTACGTCCGGGAAGTCTTTTTCTCTTTAGTGGATGTCACTCCTCTTTCTGTCTTCTCTTTCTGTCTTCTCTTTCTCAGTTTCATGTGGCTTTCGTGTTCTTCGTGGAGTTTCACGTAGTTTGTCGGAATTGTCGTTGACAGTAGGCAGATCAGTGTGGCTCTTTTACCTGGCTCCTATGTTCTCTGAAGACTGTCAGGAAACTGTAGAGCATCTTTGTGATACGTTCGATGTAAGATCTAGAGTTCCGTGCTATAATCTAAGCTCTTACTTTTCACGAGTCGGTTCTGAAACCTGAAAATAGATATAGGTAAATATATTTTTTTAGAGGGGGAGGGCGAAGGGGCAGGCATGAATCCCGCTACCCCGGGGTCTGCGCCAGCTTAAAATTTGATTAAACAAGCGGGTAAACACCGCCAAAAATATTCAGGGTGCCCTGTGTACCGGACCAGCGTTCGTTTATCCGCCATCTACATTCGATCCCGGTCTGGTTCACACTGAGTCCCAGAAGACTACAGGCTGAGCTTTAGGCTTCAAGAACATGTTTAATTCTAAAGAAATCTGTAGGATCTGTACTTTGAAGGATAATAAGGCACTAACAGCCACACCTAGACCATGAAAAAATATTCATAATTATATTACTTTAAAGTAAATGCTACTTTCAAGCGAGTGTTGGTTCATTCTCGCAGCGGCGTACTAGGGAGGTAAAACAATTACTGGTTGACCTTATCATTCCATTAGAGTCTGAACCACGGTATTACTCGGTATTTTTCGCACACAAACCATTACCAGAGGTGAAGATAGCAACAAGTGACTCATAAAGGAATCACAGGACCGACTGGGGCTTGAACTTCTAACTCACAGTCTTTAATCTCATAAAAACCATTATTTACAATTTTACATCAATTTATTCCATTAAATTTAATAATATGGAAAACATAAAATCCTTGAAAACTATATAATCTTGACATAGTTTGATTACTGTTTCATGGCGTCTGTCACGAAACTGCAGCTAAACTGTGGGATGAAACTATAGCCGGAACTAGGAACGAGCCGTCCAATCAAAGGTTCTTCGCAGCAGTGTGAGAAGATATTGACGATGGGTTGTACTGCGTAATATTCAGCAGTAAGTACGTAATGAAACTTCTATGTTTGTTTTTCTAATACTTGTCGTACTGATTTAAAAGTGCATGCATCTTCAGACTGGAGTCTTATTAGTATTAATACCAACAACCTCGTCCCAGTCCTGTTTGGTGGTCTAACAATATTCTAAATAATGTAAAACAATTAAGGAAAAGTCTACCGTTTACGTAGTGTTAATCGAATAGCAGCATCATGACGACTTTCATGGCGCTAACTCGGCTTTATTCTAAGAAATATTCCATGTAACAGCGCAGAGACAGAAGTGATAACACTTTCTGCAGGATCTGACCATCATTTTGCAGGACAATGCTCAAGCAATTACAGTGCAGGTTGTTACTGATTCGTTTGACTGATGGGGCTGCAAAGTGCTATACCACCAATTGCACTCCCCTGACTTAAGCCCTTGTGAGTTCACCTCGATTTCTATACTGAAGGAAACACTTCACGGCTTTCTATTCGCACTGCTACTGGGATACGACATTATTACTATGTGAACGTAGTCGAGAGCTATTTCCGAAGTACGGACCTCCTCTGACCTCGAACTCTGACACACATTACTTTTTCTTCCTATCGTTATTTACTTCAATATGCAAGGGCACTTTTTTGTTTAATATGCAATGGATACTTTTTCTGTTCTGATCGTTCTGTTATTTTAAAGTTACATACATTCGCTAAATTGCAATAAGTACCCACGTGTTAGCAGAATTTAAGAAAATATTTAAGAATAGTAGTGCACCAAATGTATTCTTCACCCTGAAAATGTAGGTAAACTGTAGGTGGACGGAACTGAATACTATAGATTGTTTTTGTGTGTGGAGCAATTAGGCCTTCCTCGATAGCATCTGTTCACATAAAGCAGACATCTGTAAGTCCATAACAAATTATGTTTTGCTGCTTCTTTTACTTTCAATCGGAAAACACTATGAAATGAGTTCTGCTTTCTACAACAACGCATAAACGTCTCGTTCTCTAGTATGACGACTATATCGCTGTAGCTTGCGCCCCGTATTTCCTGTACTTCTTATCAATCCGACTTTTTGTAATTAACCAGTTACAATGACTGCCACAGGCGTACGTCAGTTTATTGTGAATTCAGCTGATGCTTGGACTTATTGCTTTCCAAATCCTGATTGGCAGTACGACACTTCTTTGTTCACAAGGGATTATAAATCGATAGAAGGACAATGAAATACTCCACCTGACATTTGCTGACAAATTACTTCAGCTCGCGTATTTCCGGGTTTATTCCTGAATTTACCAACAAATCTGGAGGAAAAATAATGCCTTTGTTTTTTTCATTTCTACACGTTTCTGAGGTTTCGATTGGTATATGGCTGTCTCCTAATTCTTTACAGTGGGTCTTAGTACTAATGAGCAGCAATGGTAGTAAACGCAATATTGTTTGTGTTATTGCTGATGAGTCAACACACTGTTTTACTATCTTCATTCTACTGTCTCCATCCTTAATGTCACAATGCGTAGTACACGGTAGTTTTCATTGAAACAATGCCGATATGACATGTTCTTTACCTCACGAAGTTTTCATTGTCGAATTACTTTTGTGAGTGAACAACACACTTACGAGGCCTGAACACCAGTATGATGCTTAGGCTCCTTGGGTCTCAGTCCACTGAAATTTACAACCCATTTTATGTAAATCATTCACTGGTCTATCCAATGTGTAATTCACAACCATTTCCTAAAAAAATTAACCGTCCCCACCTGTCTTGGAACCTCATTGGCATTCCTTGGAGGGATGCATTCCCTTTTGCCTTGGTACTTTCAGGACCAACTCTTGCTCCACTGGCGACACACTGCCCCAGAAGTGACACATCAGGTAACCAGAACTATACCTTCATGGAATTAACTGTCAGTCCCATCTTCCCAACACCCATGAACATTTCTTTTAATTGTTAGTTGCGTTCTTTGCAGTCCTTACTAAAAATAAGTAAACGGTCCGTATGATGATAAAGTTGGTTTGGTTTTGTTTTGCTTTAGGGCGCAAAAAACCAACTGGGGTCATACGCGCGATAAACTGGAATTTAATATCAGACGTCAATATATCTAACATTTGCGATAGCGAAGATGCGTTAATTTTGAGACGAAATAGCGTCCGATAAAATAAATATTGACTCCAATCTGTGGCAGATTCTGTCTCGTGCTTTGATCCGGCGTCCAATGAAATTTGATAATATGCCTGGTAAAGATCTTTTGTAGAAGGGGCAGTCAAGAGTAAACGATTCATTTGAAAAAAAATGTTTGTGAACTGTTTACTATTTCAAGAGTAATCAGAGTTACTGTTAACACATTTATCCCTCTGTGAGACAAAACGGTGTATGCCTTCGAGGAAAAGTGTTTACAGTTACCCGCGGAAACTTGATGGTACGCAGCCATGAAACTCTTTATCTGAAGCTAATCGATGGTCATAAAAGTCTTCCTTCGGGACTCAAAAACGAGGACATTGCATGGGGAGACATTGCGCCCGTATGTATAAGGGCTTGCCAGCAAAACTTCCGATTCGTACTCGTGTTTCGGGATCACATGTCGCCAAGGTTGTTTGAAGAACGCTGCAGATATTTCGCTGTGAAGCCCTTACAGCTTCTCCATAAAGGCCTGACCTCTCGTCACGCAATATATGTAAGTTTGGAGCCGAGGAGAAAGACATCTGTGGTCGTCGTTTTGCTTCAGATAAAGGTAAAGGCCTGGGTATTATCATGGGCAACCGTACACATTTTTCCATGAAAGCATTAACAATTTTGGTAAATATGATAACGATTTTGTCAGTTACTTTTGGATAGTTTAAGACTTTGCTTACTTCATTACCATCTTCCTTGCTTTCATTTGACTGCCCCTAATAGTAAAAACACGGGCACTCACGAACTGTTCAAATGCATGTCTGGCACTGGTATAGATCAAAGGACCACCTTATTAAGTTCACTATAATGTAAAAGAGAGCCAACAATCCATCAGAATTTCTGAAAGCCTTAGGAGAACTAGCAACGAAACGACTATTCAGTTTAGTGTGTAGATTGTATGAGTCTGTCAGTACAATATCTGATTTTCGGAAAAATACCATCCACACAATTCCGAAGACTGCAAAAGCTCACAAATGCGAGAATTATCATACAGTCAACATAACAGCTAACGTATCCACGTTGCTGACAAGAATAATGTAAGGAAGAATGTGAAATAAAATTCAGGATGTGTTAGATGACGATCAGTTCGGCTTAAGTTAAGTTAAAGGCACGGGAGAGACAGTTATGACGTTGTGGTTGGTACTGGAAGAAAAACTGAAGAAAAATGAAGACACGTTTGAAGGATTTGAAGACCTAGAAAAAAGCGTTCGACGATGTCAAATGGTGTAAGGTGTTCGAAATTCTGAGGAAAACAGTGTATAGCTACAGGACGAGACGGGAATGGTACAACATTTACAAGAGGCAAGAAGGAATAATAAGAGGGGACGATCAGGAACAAAGTACTGGGATTAAAACGTGTTTAGGGCGCGGACGTAGAATGTCTCCCCTTCTGGGCGATCTACTATATACATGATTGAAAAAAAAGAAAGCTTCAAGTGTGGACATTGTGCTATTTTCAGTCGAAGTAAAGAAGAATTATGAGATCACCTGAATGGACTAAAAAGTACGCTGAGTACAGAATACGGATCAAGAGTAAATCGATGAAAGATGGAAGTAATGAGATATAACAGAAATGAGAACTGCGAGAAGCTTAACGTTAGAGGTGATGGTCATGAAGTGGATGAAGTTAAGGAATTCTGCAACCTAGGCAGCAAAATAACTCTTGACGGATGGAGCAAAAATAAAAAAGTTCAAATCTGTGTGAAATCTTATGGGACTTAACTGCTAAGGTCATCAGTCCCTACGCTTACACACTACTTAACCTAAATTATCCTAAGGACAAACACTCACACCCATGCCCGAGGGAGGACTCGAACCTCCGCCGGGACGAGCCGAACAGTCCATGACTGCAGCGCATCAGACCGCTCGGCTAATCCAGTGCGGCGAATGGAGCAAGGAGGGCATTAGATGCAGACTAGCACTGGCAAAAAGAGCATTCCAGGCCAAGAGAGATCTACTAGTATCAAACATAGGCTGCACTTTGAGGAAGAAACTTTTGAGAATGTACATTCGGAGCCCAGAATCTTATGGTAGTGAAACATGGACTGTAGGAGAACTGGAAAAGAAGGAAGCATTTGAAATGTGGTGCTAAATTAAGTTGACTGTTTAGGATAGATGCTATTCCCTATGGAGTCGACGAGGAATGAAATGTATGGAAAACACTGACAAAAGGGAGGGACAGGATGATAGGACATCTGAAAACATCAGACAATAACTTCCATGGTGCTGGAGGGATCTGTAAAGGAGAGAGAGACTGCAATACATCCAGTAAATAATTGAGGACGTACGTTGCAAGTGCTACTCTGAGATGAAGAGCTTGACACAGGAGAGATCGTGGCGGGCATCATGAAACTAGCCAGATGACTGATGCCTCAAAAAGAGAAGTACTACTGGCCTGGATTTGTCTGACGGTTCTGGCACAAAAATGCTGAATACAGTGATTTTGAAGGGCTAATAAGCACTAAGAAGATGGATCGACCTCACATTGGATTTGTATGCGTCTTTATCATTTATACCACTTTGCTCCTGAACTCGACCATTCTGTACTTTGATATACAGGAAATGTATTCGAAATTGCGAATGTGGAGAACGATCAGTTGCATAGCGGGATGACGAGAATCGAGATTTGTGCCGCACTGGGACTCGAATCCGGATTTTCCGCTTATTGCGTCAAGTCGCCTTACTAACAGGCTATCGGAACACGTCTCACATTTAGTCGCCAGCTTTTATATGTCGTCAACCGTGTGTCTATAACCTGTATTTGTAATCTATTACGTATATCCCTGTACATAGCAGATATTTAATTGAAAATCACTTGGCCGCGTGGGATTAGCCGAGCGGTCTAGGGTGCTACAGTCATGGACTGTGTGACTGGTGCCGGCGGAGGTTCGAGTCCTCCCTCGGGTACGGGTGTGTGTGTTTGTCCTTAGGATAATTTACGTTAAGTAGTGTGTAAGCTTAGGGACTGATGACCTTAGTAGTTGAGTCCCATAAGATTTCACAAACATTTGAACATTTTTATTTTTTATTTATTTATTTTGAAAATCGCGTGCCCCGTCTTGGTGGACAAATACAATACGGCAGTGCCTATATTATTCATAAGTACAAAGCAATGTCCCTTCGAACATGCATGGACTGCGGCAACTACAGTTGAAGGAAAATAGCATCGTACTTCTGAATAACATAGGCACAGCACCGCCGACAATTATCTGCCGACAGTACGGAAGCGTCCCTTAAATTAAAATTTCTCCCCTGGACTAGAATATACGTAATGAATGTACGAGTGCAGATTGTACACATGTGGATGACGACACGTGGAAGTTTGGGCATGCAGTGTGTCGTGCTCAGATAGCTTAATCGTAAGGCGATTGCTGGCGACAAGCGGGGAAATCCAGTAGGTTCATTCCGATGTCGCACAAATTTTGTTGTCATTCCATTATACAGATTATGGTTGTCCATATCATCGACTGCGAATACATTTCATCTATTTCGTAACTATAGTCGGCGCAGTGCCTGTTCATTAGGATAAGCATGCATGTCCGAAGGAACATTGCATCGTAAATCGGGATAACACAGGCTATGAAATATAGTTTTCCATATTTTTGTATCAATAATGCTCGTTTTTTATTTCCCAGCATTAAGTGGGGACTCATTCCTCAACTATCCTTCCTCAAATTCCGTCACATTTTTTTTCTTATCTCTATTTCTTCTGACTTCATTTATAAAAGTTGCGACCACTACAACATCTACATCTAAACTTATATTTATATTTCACAGCCTCTTCTGAGGGTATGGTCGAATGTGCTTCAGGTAGCACTATGGTTAATCACTTTTCCTGTGGTATTCGAGACTGGTGTACCTAAAAGATGAAGGTCTATACACCCACTTACGAGATTTTCCCATGATACCCATTTCGTGAAATCTACGTGGCAGTAACTAACATATTGCGCAACTTTTCTTGTTTGGTAAGCTTGCGGTATTTGACAGTAAATTTGTCAGAGATGCGGGATGTCTCTTCTGTAGTACCTGTCACTGAACTTGAAAAATATCTTCCTCTATCTGCTCTATTAAGTCAGCCTGAGCACGAGTTAAAAACACATTTTGGCCACCTGCTTAATAGCTCGTTGGTCCACTGCTGGATCCTAATACTTCAGCGAATCGGCGTGGAATGGATTCGACAAGTCTTCTAGAGGAATGTAGCACTAGATGTCTAGATAGCAGCTTCGCAATTCTCGAAAATTACGTGCCCGTGGATTGTGGACAAGGGGTTGGTTTCTGATAACGTCCATCATACACTGAAGAGCCAAACTTGTACAGCTGCCTAACATCATGTAAGGCCCTAGCGAGCACGCAGAAGTGCCGCAACACGATGTGGCATAGACTCGACTGATGTCTGAAGTAATTCTGGTGCGAACTGACACCATGAATCCTGTAGGGCTGTCCATAAATCCGGAAGAGTATGAGGGAGTGGACAACTCTTCTGCACAGCACGTTGCAAGGCATCCCAGATAAGCTCAAACATGTTCATGTCTGGGGAGTTTGGTGGTCAACGGAAGTGTGTAAACTCAGAAGAGTGTTCCTGTAGCCACTCCATAGAAATTCTGAACCTGTGGGGTGTCACATTGTACTGCTGGAATTGCCCACGTCCATCGGAGTGCCCAATCGACAAGAATTTATGCAGGTGATGAGACAGGATGCTTATGTCCGAGTCACCTCTCAGTCTTATCTAGACGTATCACTCCAACTGCACACGCCCCACACCATTACAGAGCCTCCACCAGCTTGAACAGTCTCCTGCTTACATGCAGGGTCCATGGATTCATGTGGTTGTCTACATACTCTACGAAGGAAACGGTTCCTGAAGATTTACTATGACCGTGAATTTGTAATTAGAAAATGGCTTAAATGGCTCTAAGCACTATGAGAGGCAGGATTCGAACCTGCGACCGTAGCAGCAGCGCGATTCCGGACTGAAGAGCTTAGAACCACTCGGCCACAGCGGCCGGCTATAGGAAAATGTTTAAAGAAAAACTGCATGAAGTAAATTAATATTGTCAAACCCCAAGAACCCATTTTACTTGCAGAAACTTCAAAAGCAAATCTCTATAAGAGAAGTTTCCCAATCCTGTTAAAATTCTGATAGTAAAATCCTTTGATGGTGGAAAACAGTGAAACACTCTGAAGATAATTTGATAAATAATGACACAGTATACTGTAACTTTGGTTATCAGTAATAGTTAAACCCAGATAAATTTGCCTCTAAACATGAATGAACGCAGATATGACGTTAAGTGACATGTAAACAAAGATCGCATACTTCGACAACTGACAGATTCAATGTTCCATCTAATACGCTAACTTGAACCAATGGCGAATAAGCTACTTCTCTGTAATTTTTCGGTGTAAATAACTTCAATGGCGGATGCAACTTACACGTCTGGCCATGTTTCACAATACAACACATAAATTCTCCTGTCTAAACTACTGTACATACACATCGAACCACACCCTTCCAAAAGACACATACAACGCATGCAACGAATAATAGAAATACATTGAAAAGCAAAACAAGCAAATGATGTCAGTAACTGTTGTTAGTGGCGGGTTAACTATCACTGAAGATGATCAGCCTTACAATACAATACTTTTATTTAGAGAGAGAAACATTGTGAGATAGTCTGTTACAAAGCAGGAAGGAATTAAATTGGTTACAATTATGTTTCTCGAAGAGATGAATGGTTTTGAGTCTTATCTGTTCCGAGTCGGTGTGATGTGGCGACGGCGGTAGAAGCAGTTTGACGCTCCTGATATGAATCCTGTAAGTTCAACCAGTCATGTTCCTGGCATTAATATATCCTCTTTTCCTTACATTCTCTGGAGGCGGTAATAAGCTGCGTAGCATCCATTTGTCGTAGGGTGGAACAAGGTAACTGTTTATGCAGCACCTGAAGGTCACACACAATAGTTTGGCACAGTCCACATGACGTGTTTAAACTAACATTCCATATGCTATAATTTGCCAATTGCGAAGTGAGACAGTCCATCTCCAGTAAATATTGATGGTTCACGATAACACTGTGCCCGAGAAAACAGTCACTTACTTAGCAACACAGTTCACAGTTTCCTCACTGGTTGTTAACGTTTTAGCCTACGTCGTGTAACGTACTCACGAAAATGAGCAATATTACATTCACATTTTATGTAATGCACTAAGTTATCTGTGCACCGTTCAATCTTTCGACCAACTTTGTTGTACGGGAGCGAAAGCTGGGTGGATTCAGGTTACCTTATCAACAAGGTTGAGGTTACGGATATGAAAGTAGCTAGGACGATTGCAGGTACTAGTAGATGGGAACAATGGCAGGAGGGTGTCCACAATGAGGAAATCAAACAAAAACTGGGAATGAACTCTATAGATGTAGCAGTCAGGGCGAACAGACTTAGATGGTGGGGTCATGTTACACGCATGGGAGAAGCAAGGTTACCCAAGAGACTCATGGATTCAGCAGTAGAGGGTAGGAGGAGTAGGGGCAGACAGAGGAGAAGGTATCTGGATTCGGTTAAGAATGATTTTGAAGTAATAAGTTTCACATCAGAAGAGGCACCAATGTAAGCACTGAATAGGGGATCATGGAGGAACTGTATAAGGGGGGCTATGCTCCAGACTGAACGCTGAAAGGCATAATCAGTCTTAAATGATGATGATGATGATGATGATGTAATGCAGCTCAATTCTAAACCGACGACGATATTGTCTGTTCACGAGTGCACTGTCACAACCTCAAGCATCATTCTGCAAAAACTAACAGCGTTTGCGTGATACAACGTCCGTTTAGAATATCCATCATAAAACCAAACGCACGAAAGTCCGGCAGGAATATCACGTTAAACGCACACCATTACTACACACAGTACTTGCTTCCGTACCGCCACGCTCACGTGCCATCTGCGACTGACTGCCACACTGTTCGACCCGACAACTGCCGATACCTCTATCGCTCCACAGTTCTTACAACACTTCTGCCTGCTGCATTCTGTTTCACACAATACATGCTATGTAAAAGCAGCCCACACCTTTCTGGAGCCAGAACCACCTTGCACACAGCGTTGTTGATGACAACTTGGGGCAATGGAGTCTGCGTCACACTCGAATCCTACCGTCACCTCTTACCGCCTGAAAACTGGAATCCTCTGACAAGATTACGGTTTTCCCGTCATCCAGAAGCCAACCGATACGGTCACTAGCCCATGAGAGGCGATGTCGCGCTTTTAGCGTAGTCACTTGCGTCGGTCGCCTGCTGCCATAACTCATTCAAACCAAATTTCGCAGCTCTGTCCTAAGGATACATTCGTCATACGTCCCACATCGATTTCTGCGGTTATATCATGCAGTATTGTTTGTCTGTTAGCACTGATAAGTTTACGTCAACGCCGTTGCTCTCGATCGTGAAGGGAAAGCTGTCAGCCATTGCGGCATCCGTCGTAATGGTAATGTCTGAAACTTGATATTCTCGATACTTTCTTGACAATGTGGATCTCGGAATATTGAATTCCCTAACTATTTCCGAAATTAAATGTCCCATATGTCTAACTCCAACCATCAATCAGCGTTCAGAATCTGTTAATTCCCGTCTTGTGGCCATAATCATGTCGAAATTTTTTCGCATGGATCACCGTAGTACGGATGACAGCTTCGCCAGTGCGCCGTGATCTGTATATGTGCATATCGCTAGCCCATGACCTGTATCACCGCAGCGTATGCAATACCTTACTAGTTCAAAGGAAAGCGGTACCAACGGCCAGTACGTTTAATTGTAATACGTGGTTTTAACACTGAGGAGAGCCATATTTTCTTCCAGGCTACTACATAGTTTCCTATTGCTCGAACAGACACTGTTACACAGAAATTCGTTTCATTGTTTTCATTACCTGTGGTTGCTGCACCTACCATTGAAACCTTTCACTGACCTGGTGTCCGGTGGTAACAGTTCCGATATCTTAAGTTCGTCTTAAGCTATTCATTTTCATGGGTTTCATATTTTATATCGAATGCAAAAATTACATTACAGTCTCTCCCTCCCTTCCCAGTGTCACCGAAGCGTATGCATTACCTTACTAGTTCAAAGGACAGCGGTACCAACGGCCATTACGTTTAATTGTAATACATGGTTTTAACACTGAGGAAAACCATATTTTCTTCCAGGCTACTACATAGTTTCCTATTGCTCGAACAGACACTGTTACACAGAAATTCGTTTCATTGTTTTCATTACCTGTGGTTGCTGCACCTACCATTAAAACCTTTCACGGACCAGGTGTCCGGTGGTAACAGTTCAGATATCTTAAGTTCGTCTTAAACTATTCATTTTCATGGGTTTCATATTTTATATCGAATGCAAAAATTACATTACAGTCTCTCCCTCCCTTCCCAGCTGCACATACGCAAAGAGTAGCAAGGAAATTTTAAACATATCAGCCTATTACAGAAGCACAACATCGTAATTCCAAAAATGATATACTTTTACAAGAGTACACCGAGGAACACACAACACACATCTAGTCATAGGCCATCAGCATCGTCAGAATCTATAATAACAAGTATCAACCGACATCATCCTCCGCACTCAGGTCAACTAGAGGAACGCCCAGCTGACAGGGACATGATAACTCTTCCGAAACTCTTAACGTTATAAACGCGCCCCGTACTCCATGAATATCTTCTATCAGCTCCTTCACATGTGGCGTTGACAAACATCCTCGCACATAAGAATCGACTCTTCTTCAGCCTGTCCTTGGTTGATGAGATTCATGAAGGTTTTTGAGCAGGACAAGGCATTCTTTCTTCCATCTATTCCCGAAGGATTGCATCATCTCCTGCTTTCGTTGAACCTTGTTTAATCCTTTACTCACTGATGGTTCTAACACTGTAGTCAGCGTTGATAGTCGATCACCTATGAGATAATCTGCAGGGATCAGTTGCTCAGATTGCTCTCCCAATATATAACTGGTCTTGAATGTAGTGCTGCATCTGTATTGACCAGCATTATTAGAAGACCTTCAGCACCAAAATACGACCGTTCTAAACCTTCTTCGGACAGACAACTGATTAGACAAAACAAAAGTGAGAAAGTGATTCGGCTTTGGCTTTGTTTTAAGAACAGTATTCCTTTGACATCATTGAATGACTGAGGTCCACACAGAGAAACGTACGCAGGCGAGAAGTGAAATCGAAGAAATAATAACACAGAAGAAGGAAGCTATAAGGGGGAGGGGGGAGGGGGAAGGAGAAAGAATAAGAGAGTGAAGAACATGGCAGTTAACCAGAAGAACTGAAGTGAAGTGATGTGGCTGCAGCTTCTGCAATTCTATTTCAACAACTGTGTGACATTTGCGAGCCATCAACTGAGTTTCTTTTTAATCTCCATCCACAATATCCCTAATCAGCCTTACTGCATTCGTAATCTGTGTAGATGTGCTGAGTGAAACTGGAGCAGTTATTGCGTTTTCTTTTCCTAAGGAGAAAAAAATGTTTGTGATATACGTCAGGCTCTGATTCCACAAATTAGACAATATTGTTGGACTGCTAACAAGTGCGGAAAATTTTTCTTTCACGCCATTTCCAGGGAAAACTGATCTAACGAGCTCGTAGCATAGGAGTAGAATGGAATGAGATATGAAAATGCCGGCAGACAACGTAACACAGAAGTTTCAGTCCTTATCAACAGACGACACAGGAAAAAGACTATTGTCTACTTTATGTGAATTTAGTATGAACATACTGTTGCCTGGTTTTGTGTTGAACGAAGTACCGTTACTGTCCTAGCGGCCCATTATCAGTTTGAGGGCCTGCAGCAGAGACAAGCAAGGTGGGCTGCTGACGTCTCTGTAAGAGCTCATATAAAAAAATCGCCAGTTAATGTAAGCATCAGCAAACTTTCCGCATAAACACGGCACTACTTCGTGAAAAGCCATGTGACAGAGATCTATCAATTGGAATTAATGTGACTAAGTGTAGCATTACGCAGAATCGGTGTTATAAGCACGTCAGGAGAGTCAGACAGACAGTGCGTACCTACAGCTAGGACAGCTTCAGCGAATACCTATGACGGCTCTAGCCCAGTAGACATTCGCCGTAGTCTTTCTGTAGAAATTTGTATCTTGTTGGGCGTAACGCCACTTTGAAAATGTGCAGCGTAGTATTTTGGTTGTTATTATTTGTTTTCATTGTTTTGTAACTTTTATCTGTTTTTTAACACCACGAGAATCATTGTGTTTCTTGTTGTTCTTGAATTTGGAAATTAGTGCACACCAGGAAGGCGTTTTCGTTAAATAAAGTATGTTCAAACTTAATAGTTAGTTCTTTCCTGCCGAGCGCAGGAAACTACAACTACTTACGAATTATACTGTTTTCCTAAAGGAATTACAGTGATGAATACTATCAAACAGAACCAAAGTCCAGAAGCCGGTAATACGCTCTCAGTTTGACCGAGCATAGCACTTTTATTAGAGAATTCTGTCATTGATATCCTTTCACCGTGAATTTTATGATGTTCTCAAGCATTTCTTTTATTTCCGTTAGTGCTTGATCGATTTATAGAGTGAGCAATAGGTCGAGAGACTGCATCGCTCGCTTACACCCTTTCTACATCAAGCTATTCCTTCTTTTTCTTCCATTTTTACCACTTTATACACCCAATGGATGTGTCTCAATGTTTCTAAAGTTTTTCTTCCATTACCGAACTCCGAGTCGGAACTGCTGCTCATGTACCCTCACTTTCCGAGGGCTAAACTGATCTTGATCTAACATATCGCCTTTTCTTTTCGACTCTTCTATATATTATTCTTGTTAGCTGGATGCCTGAGCTGTTCAGCTTATTGTGCGATAATTCTCGCACTTGTAGGCTCTTGCTATCTTCGGATTTGTGAGGATGATGTTTCTCCAAAAGTCTGATCTCTGACCTGTCTCATATATTCTACACACCAACGTGAATAGTCGTTTTTCTGCCACTTCCCCCACTAATTTTAGAAATTCCGACGAAATGTTTCCTGTACCTTCTGCCTTATTCGATCTTAAATGGCCCGACGCTCTTTTAAATTCTGATTCTAATACTGCATCCTCTATCTCTTCCCTGTCGACTCCGGCTTCTTCTTCCATCACGTCATAAGATAACTCTGGAATGTACTCCTTCGACCTGTCCGCTCTCTCTCCTGTATTTAATAGTACTGTGTGCTAACCTTGTGAGACGAATTATATGATGTTAAAAACAAACCAGGCAATGTGGGTGGAACACAAGATAACCGAAGAAGCCATTGGTAACAGATGGAAGAACTTCTTAGATTCGGAAACATGATTAATTCAGAAATAAATTAGCTAATAAGTCTTTTAGAACTAACTAACAATATAATATTTCTATGTCGCAGAATAGATCTTCTTAAAATAGATTTTGAAACAGAAAACTGTTGAATTCAGTGGGTACAAACTGACTTGAATTTGGTCTTGTGTTGTCTAGGAATCCTGCATACTCGGTTCGCTAGACAAACAATCAACCAAGTCGAATTACTGAGTTTTATTACAAAAAGAAACTATACAATACGTAGCTTTTGTAATGACACAGATGTGTCGCAAGCAAAGGGCGACATACAAAATAAGCAATCTTCTTTAGCATAGTCAATTCCAAGTCTGTGCTAAATAGAGTACAAGCGAAGTGAATAACGTTGGCGCTGCTACCCTATTTGCTGATCTTGAAGCTGCTATTGAACTGGGCCATCATCAGTCGGTCGCGGGCGCTTATGCCCTCTTCACATTGGGGCCGCTGCTGTCGCGTTGTCGTCCTGGAGAAGGGTCGGTCAGCGTGCGATTGGCTGACGTCTTCACACACTCATATTTTCTCTATCGTTCCAGACTGGCGTACCAGCGCTTGACTTTATGCCGTAACACGTCTTCAACGGAAACGAGGCGTATAATGACAACTTTCCATAAACTATGAACTCCAGTGCCTTAGAATCAAACCTCATGTCCTCAGCTTCGACCTCCTTAATGATAACTTTGTCATTGTCAGGAGGATGTCATTGCGCGTCGACTGCCCGTGATTGTAGCTGGATGTTACCTAGTGGAAATATTTTTGCCAGTCAGTGAGACGTATGCTATTGAAATAATGGTTCAGAAACATTTCACTGACGATAAATCTTGATTCTTCTTCACGATGTATAACAAAGCCCATCTAAATGGAAAACAAATATTTTCTTGGAAAATGAACAACACGAATACATTAAAAGAGATTTATTCAAAAGCTGCCGTTCGACCTTTAACCTGAATGTCTTCTGTATTAGCTGGTGATGAACGAATTGCAACGCAGCGTTATTACTGTCGGTATAAATATCGGATACTGTCGTGATAGGAAGAGAAAACGGGAAAAAGTTTAAGTGAAAGTTCATTTTTCGCCACCTGAAAGTTTCTCTGGCGATTCAACTTTCGCTCTCGCCTGCAAACAGCAGTCGGTTTCCATTTTGCTTTGCGAAAAACAAGTTAAACTTCGACGCTTTTTAAATGATAAAATTTGTAGAGAATATTTAACTCGTCCCTTCATTCAGTTTACATCTGTAGAGAGTTTTCCCTTTTTTACTGCGTACATACGTGTTCGATTAAATGAAATAAATCTGCTGTGTAGAATAAATTTTCTTGAAATGGCGCCGCCCACCTAAAGTCAGTGAACGAAATAACTTCCACCGATCTGTTTAAATGAGTACTTTATTAAGCACTAAAGACAGTTTTGGGTGTGTGTTCATTTTCAAACGCACCTAAATATACCCGTACTGAATTAAAGTGAAGTAATATAAGTCTCTAGAACCGATTTTGATGTGGAATTTTCTCTGAAGCATACGTTCACATGGATGTGGACGTATCATCGTTGTAAGTATTCCATAAAACTCACATGACACTGTCGTCAATGGACACAATTAGGAATCTAATAACCACAGAATGATTGTAGGTGAGAGAACAATTGTAACACAAAAGAATAAGAAGCGTGTAGTTACAAACAATGAGAAAGTATACCGCGAAACAAGGCTCAGTAAACAACGCATACATAGCTGCATGCATATGCGTTTGTAAATGCCCCGAGAGAGTTTTAAACTATCTGGTCAAGAGCGTACAGACAGCGAACTATTGAAATACAGTTCCAGAGTCCAGTGTTCGTCGTAAGTTACAGCTACAAGTAAGACGGGCGAACGTACCACAATAACATTCGTAAATTTTAGTGGCTAAATGTGGTTAAGGAAATTTAGGCCAATGTATTCGTTTCTATACATAAACAAGGATAAAACACGTTACGTAAGTAACCGTAGAAACAATGAATATAAAAAATGAGATGTAAATGTAATCATACCACATCAAGATGGTTGCGAAAATGTAGGTGATGAATATAGTGTGCATACTTCCGTGTATCGTAAATCAACGGTCATCGTAAATGAAAGCGAATAATGTAAAACCGTGTCAATGTATACCCAACAGTATGACGAAAGAAGAACTGGCAGAAAAATTATAATTCAGTTCAGGTGTGTTGTTGCGTTTCTAGGTCAGTTTTGAAGTGTGCACAAGCTCAAACCTTTCCAGTGGTGATATATTAAGTAGTAATTTAAGGGGATAGAAATGAAGTTGTCTGTATAAATGTTTTTCGCATGGAGATGTTCAAATGTGTGTTAAATCTTATGGGACTTAACTGCTAAGGCCATCAATCCCTAAGCTTACACACTACTTAACCTAAATTATCCCAAGGACAAACACACACACCCATGCCCGAGGGAGGACTCGAACCTCCGCCGGGACCAGCCGCACAGTCCATGACTGCAGCGCCTATACCATTCGGTTTTCGCATGGTGAATCGGATAGTTCGGTGTGTCATATGTCAGTAGACTTTAGAGTGACAGTCCAGAACAGGATAAGAGGGACATATGGTGTCAGCGGAGTTGAACAATCTCAGACTGTGAGCAGCTATCGGCAAAAGAAGTGTGAAGTCGTTCAGGTAATGGGCATTTCATATACCTTCATGCCAAGCATATACCAACACTACAGTGTTAAATGACGTTAAAATAACATGATCACAGTGTACCAACCACATGAATTTCAAAACACCTATTTCTTTCAATCTTTCAAGTTCTGAAGCAACTTCGTTGCTTTTGAAATTAATCTGCCTGCCACAGTGTGACCTTTAACAAATTTTTGTGACACAATTGATGAATTCTGGGCTGCAAACTTGATTTTCGATGGCGTGCATATTAATTTGAATATCCAATCCAAACAAATCAAAAGGATCCATGCCAAAAAGAAAATTGGATTGCTGAATGGGTGAACTATCGTGAACAGAGCTATTGTTGTCCTACTGTTATGTGGTGCTCGTAGAAAGTAAGTCCCGGGAACAGAGATAACATACACCATTGTTTGCCATGAGGTTGGTTGATTGGTTGGTTGGATAGGAGAGAAAAGGACCAAACTACAAAGTCATAAGTCCCTTAGCCCTGATCTGTGGAGTTTTCTGAAGATTATGTTGTCTCATCTGTTCGTATGTATTCCGATTATTTAATGTGACTGAAACAGTATGGCTTGATTACGTATCTGTAAAGAGATGAACAGTTTTCAGTTATCTCACTAAACGTGACTGTCATATCTGACTCTCGGAAGACTACCTTCGTCAGATTTGTGAGTGTCAGTGCGTACAGGTTTGAGATTCTTGCACTTGCGTCTACGGTTTCTGTGATTATTGCCTAGAGGAAAGAGTGAGGATTGAAAATGTGAGTTCGTATTTATTTCAATCTTCTCCGTGGTAGATGTAAGTGGAACAGAGAGTACGTAACGAGTCTTCAACAGGCACACTTTCGATGTGTATCCTGATTTACGGTGGTGTTGGCAGTCCATATGGCTGAAAACGTTCGGTTGTATAGCACTTAACAAATGTTAATAACCATTTTTGGAACAGTAATCAAAAATTTTTTAAATTTTTCTTTTTAAAATTCAGTTTTGATCACACCACGCATGTTACAAGAACAAAGGTGACCGGTTTCGGTCATACCACATGACTATCATCAGACCTTTAACTACAGGTCTGTCACCTATGTTCTTGTAACATACGTGGTGTGATCAAGACTGAATTTTAAAAGGAAAAAAAATTACTTAACAAATTACTTCAGAACACGTGAACCTGCAGTGTAACTGGCTGTCCTCCTCGGTAACGCTTAAGACGCCGCTTGCGCTGTTGTCAGCATGTGCTAGACACTCATATAATTATATACTTACATCGATATGGTGTCTGTTGTTTCGGACATGTCTGAAAGAACAGAAACCAGTGATGACCTGCAGCCGTCCAGAACGAAATTAGAATTATATATTAGTACCTTCAGCTGCTGACGGGCGTTGATATATATCAACGGGGAGAGGCGAAAATGTGCGATCCGACCGGGACTCGAACGCGGGATCTCCTGCTTACATAGCAGAAACTATCCATCTGAGCCACCGCGGGCACAGAGGATAGTGCGACTGCTCGCCTCCCGCGAGATCCACATTTTCATCTTATATGTCCACACACTACATTCGTAGAGTCACTATGTAACACACTCATTACTCGTTGAAGGCATTGTTACCAAGTCCCGTAAGAGTTCGGGTGCATCCGCACAGAAGAAGGAAGTCATGGCCGGCATTGCCAGAACTATATACTTATATGGATATGGTGTCTATTCTTTCGGACAAGTCCGAAAGACACAGTTCGTGGGTTTCAAGTAGTTAGTGTTCGAGCTACTTAAGATGAACGTGTATTAGGTGATGCTTCGACTACAGCTAAAACTTAATTTTTGATCTTTTTTATCACTGGTCACATTACTTAATGTACGTGGCGTTTCAGAGGTAATATAATGTAAATACCACGTGTATTTGCAAGAACTTTTAGTGAATCGTGTGATTTAACTACCTACTATTTTAATTAAATTATTAGAACACACATATTTATAACTATCGACAAAATAATGAAGAAATGCATAGTTTCGCTGAAAATGTAAGCCTGTCGTGATTTGAGAGATCTCTTATGCATGCAATATGGTAAGGTACCCAGAACTACTTTGCGCCTCAACGCTTCCAGCTGCAGATACGGGTTAGGCGCCATATGGCAGTTAACCGCCGCTGTTGTGAGACGTTGCTAATGCAGCAAAGGCGAATAGTGTAGGTGCAACTTTTTTGAATATCACAGAATTTACTCTTGTACTACAGAAATGGTGGTTTGAGCCGGAATAGAACCGTCGTCTCATTCACGTTCGTCTGACAAAGCTCCAATGGAAACTGCTTGACCACCGTCAACTGTAGCATCGGGCACCTACACCCAAATACATCGCTTACATAATGGACGCGTAAAACTTCTCTTGCGATTTGCTCGGAATTCCCATAGTGGTGCACTTTACTACTTGCACATTACTTTGCTTTGATGGTGTACAAAGTTTGAAGTAAATCCGTCAACAGGACGTCATGGGCTCCCCTGGTCAGAGTAGCGAGCACGGAGGAAGTGGGCGGGGATTGCATGTAGGTGGTGCTCGGTGGGAATGTGGGTCGGCCGTAACGTGCGCCGAGATAGTCCGCGCAATTATGCTGAACACTCTGTGACGGATGGCGTCGCCTGCACGGTAGCTCAATGTGTTCGGTCAGAGAGCTAGCTGGCCTCTGTAATAAAAAAAAATTGAGTGACGGTATCACCAACGACCTTAAGCAGATATCATGTGACGTCCGCTACGACAAAATACGAGGGCTGTCCAGAAAGTAAGTTACGATTGATCGCGAAATGAAAATCACAGTGAAAATCAGAAATGTTTCATTTGTAACAGTTAGCTACACCTTTCAGCTACTTCTCTACGTAGTCGCCGTTCTGACTCAGACATTGGTCGTAGCGTTGTACCAACTTTCCAATACCCTCATCATAGAAGGCAGCCGCCAGTGCTTTCCACCAATTCTCTACGCTGGCCTTAAGCTCGTTGTCTGTGCCAAAATGTTGTCTTCATAGCCAGCGGTTCGTTTGAGCAGAGATGAAACTCAGTGGGAGACAATTACGGGATGTATTGTGGGTAACCAAACATTTCGAGTTGAAACGATGCAGGAACATCTTCATTGCCCCTGCAGAATGAGGCTGAGAATTGTCTTGAAGAAGAAACCGCACAACAGTCATGTAATGTTGGTTGCATAGCTTCAGGGGAAAATTCTCACCAGGCCCTCGTACTTGGCGGGAGACACTATTTTCTATAACATCTTTACGCGCTCACTAAGAGCTCAGGAATGAAAAGGGCGACATAATTCTACCTAGAGTCATACTAGAGACACTGCCCAACACATTTTTGAAAAGCTTTATCGGATTTTCATAGTCGTTTCCATTTCGCGACCGATCGTAACATACTTTCTGGACAGTCCTCGTACAACGAACAATAACCAAATACAAGAAAAAATAACGAAAAAAAGGAAAAAAGGGATGGGACACTGGTTAACGTTTCTGCCTTGTAAACAGGATATCCCGGGTTCGAATCCCCGTATGCTACACATTTTCGCTCGCCTCCGCCGATTCCGCGTAACGTCCCAATGCAGCTGACGTCAGTAATCCCTTCACTTTCCTTTCACTTCTTCACCCCTCCACCACTGAGCCATGCCCAGCTCGTGTTCATGCCATTATTGCTTCACATCTTGTCTTGCCGGTACTGCCGTCTCGTTTCTTATTCGATTTACTGGTCTCACTAGGTTGCTGGCCTGCCTTACGTGAGGGACAGCAGCAGCGCCTATCGATAAGAGCACTGTCGTACCATCTTTGGAGCGGCAGATAGTATTTCCGTATCGTCGTATGTCGGGAGTTCATTGGGGACGGAGCAGCAGTGAGGTCCAGACTGCCATGTCTCGCCCGACTGTTGCCGGCCCACATGACTTCAGTGGGGACGACCTTAGCAGGTCGTTGGGTCGGTCGTCTCATCGGCCGACGTGTATTTGGTCGCCTACCACTTCCGGGTTCTCTCAGTGTGTCGACTTGTAATTCCTCCTAGTTGTTCCACAGTGACTGTTTTTAGTATTGTTTCAGTTCTTTGTGGAAGTGTTTTGCGGAACTGTGTGTAGCTTGTGTGCTTTTGACTGAGTAGTTATTTTAATGCTGTCTGCGTGCTGGATTAAGACGGTCGATTGGGACAGAGCAGCGAGGAAGTCTCTGCAGAGCGCGGTAGGCTGGGACCACTGGCGGCGTGCCTGCACGGTTGGATTGTGAGGCGCTAGCTGCGAGAGCTTCAAAGTTTGTTGCCCACCGAACATGGGCACTGAAGTTGAGTGATCAGTTAACCTGTTATGAAACCTCAACTGCTGTGACATCTCTTCGTTCATTGCCGGTTGTTGCTTCCTGGGCCATTCCGGCTAGCAGTAAAGTATGGTGTTTTGAAGTTGACGAAATTTTGCAGCTGTGTGGTCTTTAACTATTAAATTGGTTGTTACTTATCAGTGAAGTGCACCAGCGGCATTTTCTGCCTTGTGGCCGTTAACGACTCAGTTACCTGCCCTGGTCGTTAGCATAGTTTTCCGGCAGTGTGTTTTACCTCGCCGTGTTGATGCTGTGCAGCACGGCATGTAGTTCGACAGCGTTTGAGTTGTTGGTTCATATTTTTTTCTTAAAGTGGTTATTGTGCATTCGCTAGTTTTAGATGCCAATGTTGAAGATGTAGTGCTGCTGGTATCTCCGTCCTCGTCTGATACTTTCGGTTGTCGTGCCATTGGTCGGGCGGAAGGGAATTGATTAAGTTGTTTGTCGGTCCTTCAGCCGTCCCTGGGTTGGGTTGCCATCCGATTATTTAACCGTACTCTTGGCTGACTGTCTCACCTCACCTTACATTAGAGCTACCTCCTCAGGCTGACCACTTCTCTGTACCACTGTTCTGTGGCTTTTAGATTGTTGTTTTCATATTAGTCTGATGTACTGTGCAAGTTCTTCAGCCATCTATTAATTCAGTTCGTTTTAATTTTAAAGTAAGGCCTTCAGCCATGTTAAATTAAAATTTTGAAATTTGATTTTTTTTTAAATTTGCTCTATCTGAAATTCTTGTTATCCAGGCCTTAAGCCCTGAGTTGTTCAATGTCTTGTGTGTGGCCTTCAGCCGAGTATTTACGTGAAATATATATATATATTTTTTAAAATGAGGCTTTCAGCTGTGTGTATCCTTCAGCCGTTCTTGTTTTTGGTATGGTTTCGAGCGTTGAGACCAGGAGGTATCGCAGCCATATTGTTTTAATTTGATCCTTTTAAGGCACTGTGTAATGATGGTATTCTTAGGAAAATAAAGATTTGTGTGTTTTGTGCAAATAACAGTAACTGATTACAGCCCCTTCCACAACCATAACCTGATCCACTCTATCCTGTGAAACCATATCTCAACCTTCCATTTACACATAACATGGGGCAGCGTTGGAAATACTGAAATGTTAAAGTTTACGTCTGCGAAGTCGTACACTTCCTGAGATTCGTTCACTTTAAGTATATCAGTGAGGCCAGGATTGCGCTGCTTTGAAATCTCAGCCTGTATACTCTTTCGAGTAAGGTACTGAATAATTACATCTTCAAGCATTTCTCCGTGAAATGAAGCTCCATGATATCAGTTACATTTACAATTATTCGCCACACCAACGAGCTCATTTGTCCGTTCCCTGTAGGTCTGATTACTGTCATGCTGCGTGTGAAAGAACTTGCAAGGAGCTGCAATTACATTAATCATTGACTCAAAACGAGCGTCCAGCCTCCAAACGATTTTCTTATAGGGTAGTGTTTAAGGTTTTACTAGAGTCTGCACTTTTTGGCTCAGACGCACTATTTCAATCGTTATTAACTAAAAAGAGAAAGAACTTCATGGATCATATCAGATGTTGTTGGCTGCAAAATACTGTTCCAACTGAAGTTTGTACTCCGTCTAGTCCTCGTGTTTTACATCGAAGGAACGGAAGGGAGGAGGCCGTATCTGGTGGCCGAAATTCCCTGCTTCAGTCGTAATTAGCTGATGGGCTTGCTGTGTATTCAGCGGACTGGTAATGGTCGAGAGTAACGTTTGTATTTGTTAGCTCTCCCGTAGTTGCCGTTTAATACAAAAAGTGAACAAACTTCAGTACAGTAAAATAAATATCGGTTTCCTGACGCAGCTCGGCATTCTATCCCCATCGTCAGAAGTGTCTGTTGTTTCTGTTGTTGATACGAGATAGTGCAGAACACTACAAATGTTTGATAAATAAATGAGACAACAGTACATTTATTTAGAAGTTACAGTAGTTCAAAAGAAAAACGCCTTTTTCATGCTGCAAATTAGGCTTTTTTATTTGCCTTGTGCAATCAGACTCATTTCACCGTGGTTACAAGGCGTCAACAGTGGGTGTCCTGAAATATTGCACGATTATTTCGTGTGCACATATAGGTTATCGTTTACACTTATAGTTTACAGATTTAAAATATTTCGTTGGACTTTTATAAAAAAATGGAAAAGTACTTACAGATTAAATTCTTGTTCATTATTTTTAAGCGAAACACGTTCCCTCAGATGCCAAACTGGCTGAGATTTTGCACTTTCCCCCGTTGGATTTTTATTAAAAAATGCTTACAGGTTAAACTCTTGTTTATTATTTTTAAGCGAAACACCTTCCCTTATCAGATGCCAAACAGGCTGAAAGTTTCCACTTTTCTCTTTGGTCGGTATTTTCAAATTATGGCAATTTAACTGCCATTTTCTGTGTGTAAGTGTTGCCGATTTTCTCAGGGGGTGCTCTCAGCTGCTTTTCCTGTGAATATATAAAGTAAATTAAATAATAAAATAAAATAAAGTAAAATACACACACACACACACACACACACACACACACACACACACACACATACACACACAGAGAGAGAGAGAGAAAGAACTTACATCAGCACACAAATAGTCACAGGTAAAACAGTTGAAAAAAATTTTTCAAGTGGCTCTGAGCACAATGAGACTCAACATGTGAGGACATCACACACATCTATGCCCGAGGAAGGATTCGAGCCTGCGACCGTATCAGCTGCGTGGTTCCGGATAGAAGCGCCTAGAACCGCTCGGTAAAACAGCTCAAAGGGAATCTTGAGATAAGTCAACATTTACTGACACAAATGACAGTACACACACATATAATGGCAGTTAAATTACTACACACTGCATATAGTGACGTAAAGGAAAAGCGAAAAATTTGAACACGTCTTCTACCTGAGAGAATGCTCTTTGGCTTATAAATAATGAATCTGACGTTGACCTGTTAGTATTTTTCGATTTTAATATAAAAATTTTCCACGAACTATTTTAAATCTATAACCTATAAGTGTAAACGATAACCTAAGGGTGCAAACGAAAAAAGTTGTGTAATATTTCAGGACACCACCTGGCGAACAAGGCGAAAAGCGTCTGGAGGCATATGACAAAGAAACAAATTTAATATCCTGCATGCCAAAGGCGTTTTTCTTTTCAACTTCTGTAATTTATATACAGCTGCTGCGAAAATGTCTAGCAGAACAAACTTGTTATTTATTTACACTTTCTAGGAAGTAATTTACATTATATTCAGATATCTTGGTCTTCCGTTGTTTAATGATTCGTATAAGTGAAACATTGAAGGGAGTGTGCAGTGCTGTTGATCAACTGGTAACAGTTTCAATTACTGAATTTCAATAGCGTCGTGCTAGCACATAGTTGTCTCACTGCGTGGCTTTCAGACCTGGGCGGAGCTCGGTTATCGAGGTCTTAAAAATACGCGCGGTCGGATACATTACACCCACAGACTGAGTAGAAACGACGAATGCACTGCACGAGTCCGTAGCACAACCAACAGATAGTGGGCGAACACTGGAGACAGCTTACTTTCGCACGTCGCGCCATGAGGGCAAGACAAAGATACCATCGGCACCGCAGCTGCAGTTGGTCGTCCGACACTTTTAGGCAATCCTTGACTTTATTTCGATAAAGTAAAGAGACAGTAAGAACCCCAGGATTCCGTGCGACTGTATCACGAGACCACCACTCATGCAGGGTGAGTCAATGACGACTTACAAACTTGCAGGGATGATGGACCAGGGTAAATGTATCAATTTCAGTTAAAGGACATTGTTACATAAACGAGTACGTTTTAAAGAAAACCGTTCGGATACTTCTGGATGTCGAAATCGCATACCGGCACTGTTGTTGTGGAGAGAGTAGGATAGCAGGCTTTCAGATTTTTCAATAGAAACCAAAAAAAAAAAAGAAAAATTATAATGAACATGGCGTCTGAAATGCATCCCTTATAAACTACGGGCACTATTTCATCGCCGATGCTTTGAAACACACATCTTCTACTGCAGCCTCTTTGGTTTGCATATTTTTGAAGGATGTAGTATTGACCCCAAGAAGAGAAATTGTCTAGTAAATATTCACTCTAATATGAATACCTTAAGAACTATGAGCACTTGTACATTAGATGGGATGTTACGCAGTATCGCAGATAAACAAGTGCTCATAGCTCTCAAGTTATGGTTTTCAAAAATGGCTCTGAACACTATGGGACTTAACTTCTAAGGTCATCAGTCCCCTAGAACTTAGAACTACTTAAACCTAGCTAACCTAAGGACATCACACACATCCATGCCCGAGGCAGGATTCGAACCTGCGACTGTAGCGGTCTCGCGGTTCCTGACAGTAGCGCCTTATGGTTTTCTGAACCCATGTTTACTAAACTGTTTTCCCATGTTTTGGTCCATACAGCCACCTCTGAAAGTCGCCGACGCTACAGTCTTAACAACAGTACCGGAAAATTCGTCCCACAGTCACAGCTTTCAGATGATTTTCGCTTATATCTTTCGACTCGACCGTAAACGGACCAGGATTCGTTTCCTAAAATTGATACGTGTACAATTCTCCTTCATCACCGACAAATCGTGAATTCATCACGGTTCTACTCTGCATACAGGTTATCCCAGGAGGAGTGTCAATATTCATGGATATGAGAGGAAAGACAATTCGAAGTAAAACTGTGTAGTAAGCTTGGGCTCTATAATACGTATCTTTAAGAGATATGAGCACTTCTTCACCTTCGATAGTGTGAAACAAATCTAGAAAGACAATTCGAAGTAAACTGTGTAGTAAGCTTGGGCTCTATAATACGTATCTTTAAGAGATATGAGCACTTCTTCACCTTCGATAGTGTGAAACAAATCTACTGCAATCTGTTTGCTTTCAATATGTTGAGCTGTGGCAAACAAGGAAAAAATCTCCAGGAAGCATGCACTGTAAAGTGGAAACCTTAAGAGCTGTGAGCACTTATTGATCTTTGCTACTACGAAACAAATCCCTTCTACTGACAGGTGCTCATAGTTCTTAACGTAGGCATTTTGAAGCCCATGTTACTGCACAATTTCTTCTTGTTTTGGTTCAGTACTAGTTTCTAAAAAAAGTCGAAGGCAAAGAGCTTGGGTATGAAGAGATGTCTTTCGCTGTATCGAAGATGATGAAATGCTCTTCGCTCTTAAGGGATGCATTTGACAGTTCATGTTTACTAAACGTTTTTGCTTAGAATGACCATTCTTGTCACGTACAGCTATCGTGTCATCTGGAACATCCTGTAAATCTTTACTTAATGGCAGCAAGTATGAGTGAGATTCAATTCTACTGGATAACGGCGCTGGTATAGATATATCCCTGCATAACGGCAGCAGTTGTGAACCGACTTTCAAATGACTGTGCGACTGCACACCGACACCATCGTACCGACGTATTTCTCTTCAATGGTAGAAATTGTGTACGCATACCACGTGACTAGATATCGACATCATCGCATATATATATCCCTGCTTAGTGCTAACATCACAATACGAATTTCATGGTCGAGGTAACAGCCGCATCGCACAGATACATCCTTTTATAATCGTAAGAAGTATGAATTTCATGCGACTGCAATCGATAGCAACATACAGGTAATCCTAGTTAAATGTTAGCAAGGACGAACCCAGCTGGATGTGATATGATATCGACAATCGCTCAAATATATCGGCGTTTAGTAGCGGCAGGTACAAACCGAATTCCATGAAACTGGATAGTGCGTGATTCCATGCGCGGAAATAGGTTTACTTCTGCGACATCAAGCAGTGTTTCTCTCTCTCTCCGACTTATTTGTCTCGTATATTATCACCATAATAACAGTTTGAAGGGGACGGCATCGTTCCGTCGGCATGAAACCGAACGGGTTGCCGCAATGCGTAAGTCACGGGTCTAGCAATCTAGAAGAATGGAAAGTCAGATCCCCGTAATACCCACCGACTTACGATTTATGTGATCTTCCTAATCCGTTCAGTGTCGACCCATAACTGATAGTGTTGTAATTTGTTCAGTCTTAAGGGAACCAGGAAGTGAAAATCCATCGAAGTAATGAACTTTGTTTATTGTGTCAAGTTGGATCATAGTCTTTCCCGAACAGGAATACGTATGATATTTGTCTGTTTGGTTTACATTGACAGGAGAAAAGGGAGCATTTACTAAACAGCTATGTTTACCTGGCTGCAGCAGGCTTTTTCTATCTTTATTCATTCTACGACCACTGCCTTTCAAGTTCTCGACGCCAATGCCGAGAGAGTATAGGTAACATATGAAGATCAGTACAGCCTTACGTTTACGTTTACTCTTAGTGGTTGGAAGGTAAAGCTTTATTTCAAGAATAATTTTATCGTCTTTCTAGTTACATTTTTTCCTTATAGATCGTAAGTATAGACAGAATAATACACCAAAAAACTAATAATTCAGAAGAAATGCGAAAAGCTGTGTGGGGCAACTTGTTTCACAGTATTGCTACCCCTGTCACTGTCTCTGTCCAAAAGGCCCCGTGTCATGATGCTAATATCAGAGAGCTAATGTAACTGGTTACGTACAGCGACGGAAAAAAATCGCAACTCCAAGAAGGAGTTGTGTGGCATAAAAATTAGTTGGTAGGTGCTTTTCTACATTTGAAAGATGAAGTCACTTCAAGTCTCGCACTAGTCGCATTAGACTGCCACTAGTAAGGTCACGATGAGGGTACAAATGACGTTTGCTCTAAATATATTCTATAACAATCCTGAGTGTTAGTTGTCCTTGAGATTGGACGTGGGTAGCTGATGTTACCTAAGAATGCCTTTAAGGCGACTAAGACGGCCTTATCAACACCTCACTGAGTTTCAAGGAGGCCTTGCAATAGGGCTACGAGAAGCTGGATGCTTCTTCTCCGATATCGCTGAAAGGCTTCGCAGGGAAGTAGCCACTGTACATGATTGTTGGCAGCTGTGGTCACGATATTGTACAGTGGGAAGAAAACCAGGCTTCGGACGGTCACGTGACACCACCGAGAGGGAAGACCACCATGTTTGGCGTATGTTTATTTTTCTTTGGGCATCAGTCTACTGACTGGTTTGATGCTGCCCGCCACGAATTCCTTTCCTGTGCTAACCTCTTCATCTCAGGGTAGCACTTGCAACCTACGTCCTCAATTATTTGCTTGACGTATTCCAATCTCTGTCTTCCTCTACAGTTTTCGCCCTCTACAGCTCTCTCTAGTACCATGAAAGTCATTCCCTCATGTCTTAGCAGATGTCCTATCATCCTGTCCCTTCTCCTTATCAGTGTTTTCCACGTATTCCTTTCCTCTCCGATTCTGCATAGAACCTCCTCATTCCTTACCTTATCAGTCCACCTAATTTTCAACATTCGTCTATAGCACCACATCTCAAATGCTTCGATTCTCTTCTGTTCCGGTTTTCCCACAGTCCATGTTTCACTACCATACAATGCTGTACTCCAGACGTACATCCTCAGAAATTTCTTCCTCAAATTAAGGCCAGTATTTGATATTAGTAGACTTCTCATGGCCAGAAATGCCTTTTTTGCCACACCGAGTCTACTTTTGAGGTCCTCCTTGCTCCGTCTCTCATTGGTTATTTTACTGCCTAGGTAGCAGAATTCCTTAACTTCATTGACCTCGTGACCATCAATCCTGATGTTAAGTTTCTCGCTGTTCTCATTTCTACTACTTCTCATTACCTTCGTCTTTCTCCGATTTACTCTCAAACCATACTGTGAACTCGTTAGACTATTCATTCCGTTCAGCAGATCATTTAATTCTTCTTCACTTTCACACAGGATAGCAATGTCATCAGCGAATCGTATCATTGA
Source organism: Schistocerca serialis cubense (assembly GCF_023864345.2). Taxonomy (NCBI): domain Eukaryota; kingdom Metazoa; phylum Arthropoda; class Insecta; order Orthoptera; family Acrididae; genus Schistocerca; species Schistocerca serialis. Next base: position 100,763,610 of record NC_064642.1, on the reverse strand, counting down.
TATCCTTTCACCTTGTATTTTAATTCCACTCCTGAACCTTTCTTTTATTTCCATCATTGCTTCCTCGATGTACAGATTGAAGAGGTGGGGCGAAAGGCTACAGCCTTGTCTTACACCCTTCTTAACACGTGCACTTCGTTCTTGATCGTCCACTCTTATTACTCCCTCTTGGTTGTTGTACATATTGTATATGACCCGTCTCTCCCTATGGCTTACCCCTACTTTTTTCAGAATCTCGAACAGCTTGCACCATTTTATATTGTCGAACGCTTTTTCCAGGTCGACAAATCCTATGAAAGTGTCTTGATTTATCTTTAGCCTTGCTTCCATTATTAGCCGTAACGTCAGAATTGCCTCTCTCGTCCCTTTACTTTTCCTAAAGCCAAACTGATCGTCACCTAGCGCATTCTCAGTTTTCTTTTCCATTCTTCTGTATATTATTCTTGTAAGCAGCTTCGATGCATGAGCTGTTAAGCTGATTGTGCGATAATTCTCGCACTTGTCAGCTCTTGCCGTCTTCGGAATTGTGTGGATGATGCTTTTCCGAAAGTCAGATGGTATGTCGCCAGACTCATATATTCTACACACCAACGTGCATAGTAGTTTTGTTGCCACTTCCCCCAATGATTTTAGAAATTCTGATGGAATGTTATCTATCCCTTCTGCCTTATTTGACCGTAAGTCCTCCAAAGCTCTTTTAAATTCCGATTCTAATACTGGATCCCCTATCTCTTCTAAATCAACTCCTGTTTCTTCTTCTATCACATCAGACAAATCTTCACTCTCATAGAGGCTTTCAATGTATTCTTTCCACCTATCTGCTCTCTCCTCTGCATTTAACAGTGGAATTCCCGTTGCACTGTTAATGTTACCACCGTTGCTTTTAATGTCACCAAAGGTTGTTTTGACTTTCCTGTATGCTGAATCTGTCCTTCCGACAATCATATCTTTTTCGATGTCTTCACATTATTCCTGCAGCCATTTCGTCTTAGATTCCCTGCACTTCCTATTTATTTCATTCCTCAGCGACTTGTATTTCTGTATTCCTGATTTTCCCGGAACATGTTTGTACTTCGTCCTTTCATCAATCAACTGAAGTATTTCTTCTGTTACCCATGGTGTCTTCGCAGCTAACTTCTTTGTACCTATGTTTTCCTTCCCAACTTCTGTGATGGCCCTTTTTAGAGATGTCCATCCCTCTTCAACTGTACTGCCTACTGCGCTAATCCTTATTGCTGTATCTATAGCGTTAGAGAACTTCAAACGTATCTCATCATTCCTTAGTACTTCCGTATCCCACTTCTTTGCGTATTGAGTCTACCTGAACTTCAGCCTACTCTTCATCACTACTATATTGTGATCTTAGTCTATATCTGCTCCTGGGTACGCCTTACAGTCCAGTATCTGATTTCGGAATCTCTGTCTGACCATGATGTAATCTAATTGAAATCTTCCCGTATCTCCCGGCCTTTTCCTAGTATACCTCCTCCTCTTGTGATTCTTGACAGGGTATTCGCTATTACTAGGTGAAACCTGTTACAGAACTCAATTAGTCTTTCTCCTCTTTCATTTCTTGTCCCAAGCCCATATTCTCCTGTAACCTTTTCTTCTAATCCTTCCCCTACAACTGCATTCCAGTCGCCCATGACTGTTAGATTTTCGTCCCCTTTTACATACTGCATTACCCTTTCTATATTCTCATACACTTTCTCTATCTGTTCATCTTCAGGTTGCGACGTCGGCATGTATACCTGAACTATCGTTGTCGGTGTTAGTCTGCTGTCGATTCTGATTAGAACAACCGCTCACCGAACTGTCGACGGTAACACACCCTCTGCCCTACCTTCCTATTCATAACGAATCCTACACCTGTTATACCATTTTCTGCTGCTGTTGATATTACCCGATACTCATCTGACCAGAAATCCTTGTCTGCCTTCCACTTCACTTCATTGACCCCTACTATATCTAGATTGAGCCTTTGCATTTCCCTTTTCAGATTTTCTAGTTTCCCTACCACGTTCAAGCTTCTGACATTCCACGCCCCGACTCGTAGAACGTTATCCTTTCGTTGATTATTCAATCTTTTTCTCGTGGTAACCTCCCCCTTGGCAGCCCCCTCCCGGAGATCCGAATGGGAGACTATTCCGGAATCTTTTGCCAATGGAGAGACCATAATGACACTTCTTCAATTACAGGCCACATGTCCTGTGGATACACGTTACGTGTCTTTCGTTAGGTAGTGGTCTCTTTTTCTGCATTAGAATAAAGCAGGATCAAACTGGCCCCATCTCCCATCCTCTTGGATACGCTACAAGTCCAGTGCATCACTTTTTCATTTTTACTACAATCATAATAAACTAACACATGTTTATAGCGCATCGTATTGCATCTACAGATGCAGTTTGAGTAGGAAATGTCACCACAATGGCAGAATGAACTTCTAAAAATTTGCTACTTCAAGGACAGCTCCGAGCCAGATGATGTTTAGCCTGCAAACCTCCGACCCAAAGCACCACCAATAGCGACTTCGGTGGTGTCAAGTGAGAGTTCGTAGGAGGGCAGCGCGGAAATCTCTTGTGTTTTTTAATGAAAGCTGGCATTACCTCGGTGCCAGTGATGGCCGTGTTTTGGTTACAAGGAGGCCAGCGTAACCTGCAATTATAGTCTGGCCTGTGATTCTGTACGACAGTAGGAGCACTCTAGTGGTTATCCCACGCACCCTGACTGCAAATCTGTATGTTAGTCTGGTGTTTTGCCCTACTGTGCAGCTGTTCATGATTAGCCACCTAGACGGTGTTTTTCAAAGGATAACCCTCGCCCACATACCGCTGTTGTAACCAAACATGCTCTACAGAGCGTCGGTATGTTACCTTCATCTGCTCGACCACCAAATCTGTCTCCAGTCGAGCACATACGGGACACCATTGCATGACAGGTCCAGCGTCACCCACAAACAGCATTAACCGTCCCCGTATTGACCGACCAAGTGCAACAAGCATCGAACTCCATCCCACAAACTGAGAACCAGCACTTGTAAAACAAAGTGCATGCACGTTTGCATGCTTACTTTCACCAATCAAGCGGTTACATCTGTTATTATTCTACCGACATTTCTTATTCGCAGTGGCTTATCTCGCTGTTACATTAACCTGTGACTTTGCAATGTTAATTACTTAAATATATTATCTAGACGAATGTGTTCCCAATATTTCATTTATCTACTTAAATTTTTAGGTGTTGCAATTTTTTTCCGTCAGTGTATGTAGGCACAAATATCTCCTACAAAAGTCCGTAGCAATAACTTGCGTGCTATGCAAAAGTTTCAGTAAATGTGTACTGTAAAACCCTATAAATTGGTGTTTTGTTTCAATGACGTGTCAGTCAGCACATACACTCCTGGAAATTGAAATAAGAACACCGTGAATTCATTGTCCCAGGAAGGGGAAACTTTATTGACACATTCCTGGGGTCAGATACATCACATGATCACACTGACAGAACCACAGGCACATAGACACAGGCAACAGAGCATGCACAATGTCGGCACTAGTACAGTGTGTATCCACCTTTCGCAGCAATGCAGGCTGCTATTCTCCCATGGAGACGATCGTAGAGATGCTGGATGTAGTCCTGTGGAACGGCTTGCCATGCCGTTTCCACCTGGCGCCTCAGTTGGACCAGCGTTCGTGCTGGACGTGCAGACCGCGTGAGACGACGCTTCATCCAGTCCCAAACATGCTCAATGGGGGACAGATCCGGAGATCTTGCTGGCCAGGGTAGTTGACTTACACCTTCTAGAGCACGTTGGGTGGCACGGGATACATGCGGACGTGCATTGTCCGGTTGGAACAGCAAGTTCCCTTGCCGGTCTAGGAATGGTAGAACGATGGGTTCGATGACGGTTTGGATGTACCGTGCACTATTCAGTGTCCCCTCGACGATCACCAGTGGTGTACGGCCAGTGTAGGAGATCGCTCCCCACACCATGATGCCGGGTGTTGGCCCTGTGTGCCTCGGTCGTATGCAGTCCTGATTGTGGCGCTCACCTGCACGGCGCCAAACACGCATACGACCATCATTGGCACCAAGGCAGAAGCGACTCTCATCGCTGAAGACGACACGTCTCCATTCGTCCCTCCATTCACGCCTGTCGCGACACCACTGGAGGCGGACTGCACGATGTTGGGGAGTGAGGGGAAGACGGCCTAACGGTGTGCGGGACCGTAGCCCAGCTTCATGGAGACGGTTGCGAATGGTCCTCGCCGATACCCCAGGAGCAACAGCGTCCCTAATTTGCTGGGAAGTGGCGGTGCGGTCCCCTACGGCACTGCGTAGGATCCTACGGTCTTGGCGTGCATCCGTGCGTCGCTGCGGTCCGGTCCCAGGTCGACGGGCACGTGCACCTTCCGCCGACCACTGGCGACAACATCGATGTACTGTGGAGACCTCACGCCCCACGTGTTGAGCAATTCGGCGGTACGTCCACCCGGCCTCCCACATGCCCACTATACGCCCTCGCTCAAAGTCCGTCAACTGCACATACGGTTCACGTCCACGCTGTCGCGGCATGCAACCAGTGTTAAAGACTGCGATGGAGCTCCGTATGCCACGGCAAACTGGCTGACACTGACGGCGGCGGTGCACAAATGCTGCGCAGCTAGCGCCATTCGACGGCCAACACCGCGGTTCCTTGTGTCCGCTGTGCCGTGCGTGTGATCATTGGTTGTACAGCCCTCTCGCAGTGTCCGGAGCAAGTATGGTGGGTCTGACACACCGGTGTCAATGTGTTCTTTTTTCCATTTCCAGGAGTGTAGAAACATTTCAATAATATGGGCATAGAACTTAGGTCAACACGAAGGGAAAATGTCTGCTGGTGTAAGGGAGGCTATGAAAAGTATCCTACAAATGACAAAAGAGGTCAAAATTCAAAAGAGGTTACAGAAACCCGGAACAATGGCACCAATGAATCTAGCGACTATTAACTTAGAATGTAGGTTGAGCATATCCTACCGAAAACTTTAAATCTTTTTCCCAACTACGAAATTTTTAGCTTTACAAGGAGGAAGAGATTAGTGTTTGACGTTCCGTCGACAGCGAAGTCATTAGAGACGCAGTACAAGTTTGGTTAGGAGAGGTTGGACAAGGAAAGCGACGGTGCCATATCGAAAGAACCATCACAGCATTTACCTATTTTGGTAAATCTGAGAAACTTAAATTAGGATGGAATGATACGAGTTTGAACCGTCGTCAAGGAGAAAGGCTTATTCATTTATAACGGAGAAATATGTGGTAGTAGTGACTAGCAGCGACAGGGAAGAAAGACGTAATAAACAGAAATTAATATGTGTTACTTTATTATGATTGTAGTTAAAATGAAAAAGTGATGCACTGGACATGTAGCGTATCCAAGAGGATGGGAGATGGGGCCAGTTTTATCCTTGCTTTATTCTAATGCAGAAGAAGAGACGACTACCTAACGAAAGACCGTACGTATCTTAAAGAAGAGCATGGTTGCCTCGAAACGGAAATATTACGAGAAAGCCTTCATTCGTCATTGGGTGTGACAGAAACGACGATCGGGTGCTGATGACCTCGACGTTGAGCACCTGTAAGCCCCAACTCACACAGACACGATGATAAGCAGTCTAAATAAGCTATCAGATACAAAACCTGCATACTTGGTGTTTAGTAACGTCTTTCAGAATCCACACTGACATTTCTTTCTTTATTTCTTTCTTTCTTTCACTGGTCCCATGTCCCACACTGACGCAGGGTCGGCATTGTTAGGAACAAACTTGCCAAGGTTAGGATAAAGGGGTGGCCAGATGCCCTTCCTGCCACCCCCCCTCCCCACCCCACTCCACCCCCTCCACCCCCCTGGGGCGGAAGTATTGGACCCCAGATGTCTGCATCTAGTGTAATTCAGGAATAGTGCGGTTGTGTGTGTAGTGTAATGGTTGTGTTGTATGATGATGATGCGATGATTATGACGATGATCATGATGATGAGAAAAGAGAGAGGGTGAAACCGATTGACGGCTCATAGCCTACTCCTCACTAATAGCAATATGGGGGCCACCAAGCTTAACACCCCCATCCAACGGACGGACCACCATCAACAGAACCATATGCACTCATTTCATGAGACACTGCGGAGAGATTTGCTATTTAAATCAGGACATTGGTGCAAAGTTTGATGAAATTAACGCCACCATCTCTCCTTCCCTTGCATGCCAAAAACTGGCTATGAAAATACTTTGGGCGGGAAATAACTTTGAAATTCGGTATAACATAAAACAAAAGCCTTTTGTCAATATGCAAAAGTTACTTTTGTAGTGTGGTCCGACGGTGAAGAATTTTTGCAGCATCTGGATTCAAACAATATCATATTTACGGTGGAAGCGAAAAAGGGCGGCCGCCCGCCGTTTCTGGACATCATGGTCAGTCGGGAAGTGGATACATCATTGTGGTATTCCGATTAGCGAACGCCCTCACGTACAGACCGGTATTTGCTGGCATACAGCAGCCAGCACCCATGACAAACTGTGGGGGTCCTTCGAAAGTTGGTGCACAGGGCACATGTTGTATACAGGGCACATGTTGTATGTGATGGGGACCGCCTTGCTAAGGAGATGGAACAGTGTTAAAGGAAAACGGAGATTCACCTCATCAGATCAGTACATATTTAATAAGAAACGTGACCACCAATAGTATTAAGAGAGGAAGGAAACGTTCAGGTCCCGTATGTCGGCAATGTTCCGTCGAAATTAGGTAGAATTTTGAGGAAACTTTAATTCAAAGTAATGTTCCACCCACCTACAAAGGCTAGCGCTCTTCTCGGTTAGGCAAAGGACAATCTGGGATACCGCTAATCGTGATGGCCGCTTTCAACTGGTTAGGGAGCGAGAACTAGTAACTTCTTTAATATCTTCAGAAGGAAAACATTTTATGACTAATGATAAATATAACGGCAGTTGATTTTATTAAATTGACATCTGATTTTTAACTTTGCGAGCCCGAATTCCGAGAGAGAGCGAGTATATAGTCTCACTTGCCTGCGCGCCAAAACTGGAACAATATTCAAAGCGGGCACGAAACTCGACATAGATCACTCCGCAAGCGGCTACGTTTGCGCATGCATCCCTGCGCCAATTTTTGGTATGAAGTTAGTGATGTGAACTAACAATCCCCAGTTCAAAATTTCCTCTGAACATGCATGAACGTCTGAGCGGTTCTAGGCGCTACAGTCTGGAACCACGCGACCGCTGCGGCCGCAGGTTCGAATCCTGCCTCGGGCATGGATGTGTGTGATGTCCTTAGGTTAGTTAGGTTTAAGTAGTTCTAAGTTCTAGGGGACTGATGACCACAGATGTTAAGTCCCATAGCGCTCAGAGCCATTTGAACCATTTTTTGAATTGTGGCACAAAGTACAAACTATGCTCATTGAAAAGTGCAGCTTGACCAACAAGTCCGATCAATAGTGCCAAGTTACACCTGTATTGCAAATATTTTTATGTTCTCCCACTAACTAATCGAATACTTTAGACAGGGCACCAACTTTCGCAAAATTGTAAGTGCTCGCTTACTTATGATCATGACCATGATGTCAGTTGACTGGCCTCTTTGACTTTAACAGCAACTAAAATAATGTGGTTCAGCGTTAGTGTGTTTGACCATTAACTAAAACGTCTCGATCCCACGTCCGAATCCTGCGACTGCTTTATTTCTGATTAAAAATCACCAGCTCCAGCAGTTGAAGACTGCCAGCACTTGAAGTCACGCTCGAGCGATGGGACACTCCATCTCCCAGGTAACGATGGAATGGGGATTTTCCCGTACGACCATTTCACGAGAATATCACTGCGTCTGGGGAAACATGCTGCAAGAACGGGATCAACGACGACGGAAGAGCTCGTTCAACGTGAAAGAAGTGCAACCCTCCCGCAAATTTTTGCTGTATCTCAGTGCTGGGCTATCAATAAGTGCCAACGTACTAAACATTCAACGAAACATCATCGATATGGGATTTCGAAACCGAAGGCCCAATCGTATACCCCTCCTGACTTCACGACAAAATGCTTTACGCCTCGCCTGGGCATGTCAGCGCCGACATTTCAAATTGTATCGAGCGGATGCCCGTGTACGGGGGACCCTCCACGTCAGGTGGCGACTGTTAAAGCTGGTGGAGGGTGTGTAGTGATGCGCGGCGTGTGCAGTTGGTGTGATATGATACTTCTAGATACGACTCTGACTCGTGACAGGTACGTAAGAGTCCTGTCTGATCTCCTGCATCCGTTCATGTCCATTTTGAATTCTGACGTACTTGGGCAATTACAGCAGGACAATGCGACACCCCACACCTGAACATTACAGAGCATATCTGGGATGCCTTGCAACGTGCTGTTCAGAAGGGATCCCCACCCCCTCGTACTCTTACAGATTTGTGGACAGCCCTACAGGATTCATGGTGTCAGTTCCCTCGAGCACTACCTCAGACATTAGTGGAGTCCATGCTGCGTCTTGTTGCCGCACTTCTGCGTGCTCACGGAGGTCCTACAAGATATTAAGCAGGTGTACCAGTTTCTTTGGCTCTACAGTGTAAAAATGTTCCAGCCTTGTGACATACGCCTAGCTAGGTGGACATCACCTTACGAGAACAGGCAGACAAGTGAATGCGACGGACGATGAAGCGCGTCAACCATTTTGCTTGCGTCGATCTGAGTCTGACAACAGTATTATCAACCACGGGGACTGGCAACAGGGTACCCTGTGTAATTGTACGTCTCTCTTTATTCACTCAATGAGAGTTTTGAGTGGATTATGAATGTTTCTCTGGTACGTGAGTATCTGAATCATAATGGACTCGAGACAGAGCAATAGGAAACGCTTCGGTTGGTGACCGACGGATAGAACCTCTGCCTGGGTGCTGTAAGATTCTTGGAAGTGAGGTCGTCCCGGAACCCACTGGAGGCAGAAGGCATTGTCTGCCAACATGACTGCTGTACAGCCGCAGGGCAGTACGTAGCTGTGTGCGAGATTCGGAAGTGTCATTCCACATTTCTGACATCTTTTGAAGATAAGTATCTGCCTCGCTTTCTATAAAGCGAGGGCCACTGGAAGACAATCCTATCCTCGTAGGTGTCCTCTTCGAATTTTTCGAACCCTATAGCGAGGCTATGAACATTAGCGGGAGAATGTGTGGTTGGCATCAGATCTCACTACGGGGTCATAAATGTTTTTTGGTAATAAGGGAGACTTTTATCTTGTCATTAGAGGCCGAAATAGACGCACTATTTTTTTGCGTGATTCTCTGTTGGAGGGAATCTACGCCACGTTTGTAATTTTGCGACTGGAGACTGGCACATTTAGGCGGCAAGGAATAGGCAGAGCGTAAGAGAGCGCCGCGAGGGATGCAAGTCGGAGTGGGGCGTGAGAGTGTCGGCTTATAATTTGGGTTAGGAGGCCATGGCGCCCTGATCGGCTTGGCATAGCAACGTGATAGAGGTGCTCACGACTCTGCCTTAGCGAAGGGGTCAGCACACCTGCAGTGCATAACTCGGCGCCACAGACTCACTGACAGCGGGCATAATTTGATTTCAAACATGTGGAACCCAGGACGATCACCTGTCTCATCTCCTTTTCCACTGTCGATATCTGCTTTTTAATGGTCACCTTCCAGCCGCTGTTCCTACAGAGAATTAGAGGATTAATTAGTTGCCACTTACCGATGAAGTTCGGGAGGGAGCAAATTCTTTAGAGGGCAAGAAGTAATTTGACTCATAGGGGAGTGACACTACTTTCCATTTAATCTTCGTGCAATTTTGGATAGATATCTTTCACAGGTTTGAGATTATTCATTTCATCCGGCAAATGTGTTTTGTGTTTGTGAATAAATGTGAATATTGAGTTTAATCATTGTTTCTGTTCGGCACCTTCGCTTTACGTTTTCGGCTTTTGATCTGTGTCCAGGAAGATATTAGCAATCAGGAGTCAGTCACAACTAGCATACTGACCTAGTCAGATAGTGTTAATCAAATCGAAATTTTGTGAAAACTACCCACTTTAAGAGTTATGCCTAGGGCCATTAACTTCGCGAACAAAATTCGAAATTTTAGTTCTTAGACAGGTGGTCTGAAAACATTTAGTTTTGGAGGGTTAAGGGTAATTGTACACGATGGAGTTTTGGAAGGTATTGCCTAGACCATACCAACACTCATCATAACAAAACAAATAACATACGAGCGTAGTTGTGAGTGAACGCTAGTGAATTTATTTTTAAGTTGGATACTGGTAATCTCTCTAGAGCTGAGATATATGTATGAGGCCTCAAATGTGTCGAAAATGATCATCAGTTCCCCCACAAAACTTTTTCTAATTACAGTTAGCTCAGGGAGATATTAGTTGTGTAAAAGAGATTTTCTGTTCTTCCTAATGTTGATATTAGCCGATACATAGGGACTTTAGAAATAAGTTTCACACACTGACACCATTGCACAACATGACAGCCAAGGCGGGATGCTGACTCAGTTGCTCAGATCTGAAAATGATTCAGAGTGATCGAAACATGTCATGGAATTAAAAATATGCAGTTGAGACTGAAGAATAAATGAGAGTGGTTTTAACGTTACACTTTATTATGAAATGCCTAGTACTTTTAGTCTACTGAATGCTGCACTACATACAGACACAGGACAATGTTTTCCAACATAGTAATCATAATTATCTCTATAAATAACGGTCGGAACTTCCACAAATTATAGCATTTCGTACAGTAGAAAAAATGGCAAAAAAAATTCCAGAGACTTAAGAATGGAGAAGCGTTATCTGCGCTACCAGAATTACAGACATTATTATCTGTGTTCTTTTGTAGAGAAAGAATGAGTGTTTTTTGTTTTATGGTCTTATCGATTCTGCTGTTCTCGCTGACGGACGTTAATTGCTCACGCCCTGTAACTGGTACAATTATCTGTATTAGAAATATAATTGCGCTGAATGTATACATGAGATTAATTATTGTAGTGCGTGTTTTTGTCAGTAGCGCGTACATATCCTGTATATGATTCAGTGTGTAATAATTAAATGTTGCCATGGACATTTTTTTGTAGGCTCATTATTGTAGCGACGCCGTTAATGACAAAAATTATATAAGTTCTTCTAGTAGTCGTATAACACTAAAAGTACAAAAAGAATAATCTTAATAATCTGAAAAGGCGTCTATGATATTTTTCAATTCATATTAGGCCAGAGGTACAGTTTTTTTATTAATAACGATATCAATGAATGCGTACGGTGCCACTGCACATAGAAAGCTATCTTGGAGCATCCAGCCCTACAGAAAAAGTAACTAAGCATTGTTTGGATATATTATCGTGTAATATTAAAAAAGGACATTTAATCCATCGTGAGTAGGAATGATGTCTTCACATTGGGATATGATTGCTTTGTTGGTGATAGCGTCCTGAGAAAAATTAGCCGTATTTTTTAACAAACTTAAACGAGAAAATATTCATTAATTCTATTTTTCCAAAACCATTGCATACAATAAGAATAACGGCACAGTTGTCGTTGTAAGAAGTATTGGATTAAAAATTTAAGTATCCATTACGCGATACAATTATTGTATCACTCTGATATGATGTTCTGAACACACAGGACGTGTTGGTGATGCTACTGCTTAGGTCTGGATACGATCCAGAGAGAACGAAACGTGATGTGTAGTTAAAAATATACAACTGAGACTGAAAACTAAATGAGAATTATTTTAAGTATCAACAAGTATCAACTAGTTGCTGATTCTCTCGGAAGAATATGTAGCTTATGGTGAAAGTGTAGCTTGCGTTTTGAAGTTCCTTCGTATTTTTCCTTCTGCTGATATTAGTTTCCACATTGCATTAGTGTATCATATGATGACTAGAAGTACCAAAATAAAGTTTTATTCGAAAACAGATTTTGACAACATAAAAAAATGCCTTTCACAAATCTTATCGAAGTTGTGGGGAGCAATTTAAATAGTTTTGAAGACATTAAATTTTGAACGTGTCTGTGCATATTAGACTGCGTGGTTAATATACCAAAGAAATCATAGGCAAACTATTTGGTGTAACTGTTGTTACCTACATCAGTACAAAGTGAAATACGTTTCTGAAATACTTTTTTTATCGCCCAGTTTAAGTCGTTCAGTTAGACTACGCATTCTCAAGCTTGCATCAACTTTTCCTTCATAGTGCAGTAACTGAACTTTTAATGCATAGAACGTTGCCAGTTGCGCTCTGATTTCAACACTTCTCGTATCATTGGTGGATCCCAGTATTCCAGCTATGCTTTAACCTATAGTACACTGCAGAATCTAAAACCGAATCATCTAAATCTTAGATTTTTCCGTTATTTAAAATTAAAATATAGCTACACATAAAGGCACAATCGTTCAATGATCACACTTTTATGTGCGTTATTAACAGTTTTCTTCCATTTTGTTAGTCACACTCGCACAGAATTTATATCTCACGAACGTCAATAGCCACGCAATTTTCTCTTTGTGTATCGATTAGCTCATTATTATACCTGGTAAGTTAGTGAGCTGACCACAACCAATAACAATTATTATATACAAATCTGGCCGCGTTGCCAACGACTGATCCAGGATATCAAAGGCAATATCTCAGTTTGAGCAGCAAAATCGTACAAATAAGCGAACTCATTTTTCTGCAATTCTTATGCGTTTCATTAACGAATGAAATCGCTCTCTCTCCGGCATTATTAGGTAAATTTATTTTGTTTTAATTATTTCGTAATCCTACCACACTCACCTCCTCGTTTATATTCCGGAAAAGAGGGTAAAATAGGTATAATGACCTGCTAACGTGAATAGGTACTCATTGCAGCGAGAAAAATTTGACCGACATTTCATTCAACCCACGTGCATTTAAAAGGCAATTAAATGGAATAAAAGAAGCTAATATTGCTACTAAACTGTTCCAGCGCCGCTTCGGCGCAGCGCAAATCAAAGCAGTGAATCCGGAGTTTCTCAATTTCTCACTCCCAGTGAAACTTTTCATCAGATCTGAAATGTATTCTGCAGTTCTTGTTAGACTACTAGTGATGACCATTCAGTCGCATTCTAAATTATCCATAGAACATGTAGCTTCTCAGTAGCTCGTTTTGAAAGCGAGTGTTGCGTTGCGAAACATGTGGTAATCGCTGAATAAATTGCTTTCGCGTTCAGATTTAACTTAAAAGGGGTGGAGTAAACATTATATTGAGATTTTCACCGCTCTTTGATATATTGGGAGTCGCTTTTAAATAGAGTCTGGAATTATGGCGGAGAAATATAGCAACGACTACAGACTAGACAGCAGCGCTTAATAACTGTGAACGTAAAGAATGGTACCGCCCTCTCAAAAGATTCGCGTTTGATAATCTCTGAAGCAATATTATTGGAAGAACTTAATACACTCCTGGAAATGGAAAAAAGAACACATTGACACCGGTGTGTCAGACCCACCATACTTGCTCCGGACACTGCGAGAGGGCTGTACAAGCAATGATCACACGCACGGCACAGCGGACACACCAGGAACCGCGGTGTTGGCCGTCGAATGGCGCTAGCTGCGCAGCATTTGTGCACCGCCGCCGTCAGTGTCAGCCAGTTTGCCGTGGCATACGGAGCTCCATCGCAGTCTTTAACACTGGTAGCATGCCGCGACAGCGTGGACGTGAACCGTATGTGCAGTTGACGGACTTTGAGCGAGGGCGTATAGTGGGCATGCGGGAGGCCGGGTGGACGTACCGCCGAATTGCTCAACACGTGGGGCGTGAGGTCTCCACAGTACATCGATGTTGTCGCCAGTGGTCGGCGGAAGGTGCACGTGCCCGTCGACCTGGGACCGGACCGCAGCGACGCACGGATGCACGCCAAGACCGTAGGATCCTACGCAGTGCCGTAGGGGACCGCACCGCCACTTCCCAGCAAATTAGGGACACTGTTGCTCCTGGGGTATCGGCGAGGACCATTCGCAACCGTCTCCATGAAGCTGGGCTACGGTCCCGCACACTGTTAGGCCGTCTTCCGCTCACGCCCCAACATCGTGCAGCCCGCCTCCAGTGGTGTCGCGACAGGCGTGAATGGAGGGACGAATGGAGATGTGTCGTCTTCAGCGTTGAGAGTCGCTTCTGCCTTGGTGCCAACGATGGTCGTATGCGTGTTTGGCGCCGTGCAGGTGAGCGCCACAATCAGGACTGCATTCGACTGAAGCACACAGGGCCAACACCCGGCATCATGGTATGGGGAGCGATCTCCTACACTGGCCGTACACCACTGGTGGTCGTCGAGGGGACACTGAATAGTGCACGGTACATCCAAACCGTCATCGAACCCATCGTTCTACCATTCCTAGACCGGCAAGGGATCTTGCTGTTCCAACAGGACAATGCACGTCCGCATGTATCCCGTGCCACCCAACGTGCTCTAGAAGGTGTAAGTCAACTACCCTGGCCAGCAAGATCTCCGGATCTGTCCCCCATTGAGCATGTTGGGGACTGGATGAAGCGTCGTCTCACGCGGTCTGCACGTCCAGCACGAACGCTGGTCCAACTGAGGCGCCAGGTGGAAATGGCATGGCAAGCCGTTCCACAGGACTACATCCAGCAACTCTACGATCGTCTCCATGGGAGAATAGCAGCCTGCATTGCTACGAAAGGTGGATATACACTGTACTAGTGCCGACATTGTGCATGCTCTGTTGCCTGTGTCTATGTGCCTGTGGATCTGTCAGTGTGATCATGTGATGTATCTGACCCCAGGAATGTATCAATAAAGTTTCCCCTTCCTGGGACAATGAATTCACGGTGTTCTTATTTCAATTTCCAGGAGTGTAATACAAGGAGTATTTCCGGAAGCTTAGTACCGAAATTAAAAAAAAAAACTGGGATTCTCTGCTTCATCTAACATTAATGAAGAGCTGTGTAGAGTTAGCAGAAATTAATCTTTATGTTGATGTCAGCTAGATATAGGGCAAGATACGATAACATCAACATTTTACTCCCGGGCACCATCCTCATTCTTTGGAAACAGATAGTTTCTGAAAGTTGATGAGAGTTTCTCCACCCCTGCGGAAGTAGGCTGGCTTACTGAGTATTGTAGTACCTCATGACGGAGTGAAGGGATTCATAAGGTGATCACTTACTGAGAATTAAATTCCAAACACTGAAACTTCGGAACGTCATGACTGTATACTGCGTGGCATTAAAACAAACTGCATCCTCGAATGTGATATGAATTCTACAAAAATCGAGTTTATGGCGCGTGTTGCGCCACATTCACCTGGGATGAAATTAAATTCCGATATAAGAAGACGTACTTGCAATAACACGGTGAAACAGTTTCAATGACTGCCAAGTGATGACAATACGCTGCCGAAATTTGATACCTGAATCCACCAAAGCGGTAGTGTATGGTGAAGAATAAACTAATTTTCTAGGACAATCGACGAATTATTCTTTACTGAAATTGTTTTTGTACACAAAAAAAGAATTTAAATAAGTTGTATGGTATAGCGATCTGGCACTCTTTCTCTAACTTTCGTGACGTTACTTGTGTAGGTCACAGTCTAGCCATGACGTCATCATCATGACGCGATAAGCTATTGAACCCCCTCTATGGCATCATGTCACTTACCTTTCTTCGAAACAGAGTGCTTCTAATCTAACACCCACATATTTATGTCCTCCAATATCAGCATAGTAATTTTCTTTTGTGTGTGTGTGTTATCAGTCTTCTGAATGGTTTTATGTGGTCTGCCACAAATTCCATTCATGTGCCAATCTTTCATCCCACAGTAGCAATTGCAATCTACATCTTCAGTTAGTAGCTTGACGTATTCTAATCTCTTTCTCCCGCTATAGGTATTACCCTCCTCCCACAACTACTACCGGAGTTAATCCCTGATGTCTTAAAAGATGACCTACGATTCTGTCCCTTCTTCTTGTCAGTGTTTCCCATACATTCCTTTCCTCGTCTATGCTGCGGAGAACCTCATCATTTTCACCTTACCAGCCCACCCAAATTTCAGCAATTATTTATTTATTTATTTATGCATTTATTTTACCTGGCAAGATTAGGGCCTTCAGGCCCTCTCTTACACCTAACCAGGCATACTCAGATTCAACAAATTTCAGTGTCTACAGAAAATTAGGACATATAACATGTTATACAGTATTAATGTTAAAGAAAAAAATAGATATTATAAAAGTAGTACAATGATAATTATAACAATCAAAGAATAATTGTAACAATCAAGAATAATAAAAATAATAATAATAATGATAATAATAATAATAATAATGACTATGTATATGAAAGTAAACATATTTTTCTTTTATGAGTGTCAGTCCTACTGCTAGTTGGGAATTTACTCGTTATATTCTTGCAGCTTGTGAGTTGTTCTCATCAAGCAGAGACATAAGACGATGGAATGGGGTGAAAGAGATATAGAAGAGGTAGATAGGTTAGAGGAAGAGAAATAGAATGGTAAAATTCGAAGCTATGATGGAGAGGAGAAAGAAAAAGATGAGGGGGGGGGGCACAACAATGGTGGCTATACCGTCCCTAATATGTAAGTCTTAAGTTCCCTCTTGAATGTTGAGTGGTTTTGGATAAGACACAGATCACAGGGGAGCGCGTTCCATAGTCGTATGGCTGAGATGGAGAATGACACGGAGAAAGATTTTGTGTTATGTAAAGGTACAGCCAAGATGCTAGACGTATCCGATCTGGTATTGCGGTTGTGGAATGATGATAGGTGTTTAATGTGAGAAGATAAGTATTGGGGGCACCAGTGGCTAAGAAATCGATGAAGTAAGCACATCGTGTGGAGATCGCGTGCCTTATGTGGGCGTGTCCAACCTAGCTGGGAGTATGAAGGACTGATATGATCATACAACCATATGTTGCATACGTATCTAACACAAGCATTCATCACTAGCTCGAGGCATCTCGAATTTTCATTATTTGTGCCATGTTGAACTACATCACAGTAGTAAAGATTAGGCAAGACTAGTGTTTGGACTAATTTTTGTTTAACATGGGTTGGAAATATTTTTCTAAATTTTTGAATTGCATGTAGGGTGGAGAGCGATTTCCGGCAAGCTGTGACTGTTTGTTCTTCCCAGTTTAGGTGTTCATCCAAGATTATTCCAAGGTCTTTTACTGTTTTTTTGGTATGGTAGTTGGGTACCATTGAGGAGTATTTGAGGGACTGTTTCGCGAAAGTATCGACTGATTAACTTTGGATGAGATATAAGTATGACCTGGGATTTCTTGGGGTTTAGTTTCAGACCTAGGTTCTGTGCCCATCGAGAAACAGAGCAAAGATCTGCGTTCATACTCGCTACTGCGTCAGCAATGTTCTTGGGGCTTGCACTTATGTACTGTTGGATGTCGTCGGCATATAGATGGTAGTTGCAGGAGTGAATCACTGAAGAAATATCATTAATGTACAGTGAGAAGAGTAATGGACCAAGGACGGAGCCTTGGGGAACTCCAGAGCGCACGTTTTTCCATGATGACTTTTCCGACCCACAAATGACTTGTTGCCTTCTGTTTTTGAGGTAGCTGTCGAACCAGTGTATTGCGCTGTTTGAGAAATTCAGCTGCTTCATTTTAATTAGTAATATATCAAAGTCAACTGTATCAAAAGCCTTGCTAAAGTCAAGCAGTGTTAGGATGGTAGCTTCACGTTTGTCCATAGCATGTTTAATGTCATCAGTTACTTTGATTAATGCAGTTGCTGTACTATGGTGCTTTCGAAAGCCTGACTGATATTTGTCGTGGATGTTATGAGTTTTGAGGTAATCCGTCAGCTGTTCATGGACGATGTGTTCTAGGGCTTTAGATATTGCAGGAAGTATGCTGATCGGCCTGTAGTCACCTGGCGACTTAGGGTTGTCAGTCTTGGGTATAGGTTGAATTAAGCTTTGCTTCCACTCAGTAGGATATGCACTACTGACAAGAGACAGGTTGAAGATGTCTGTGATAACTGGGGTAATAATGTTTACGACGTTCTTAATCATGCCAATGCTCACTCCATCATTTCCTACTGCCTCGGAAGAGATTCTCATAATTGCCTTGTGTACTGTGCCGGTAGTGACATGTTTTAGGAAAAACTTGTCTCTCGAGAGATTGATATCTTGGGGCTGGTAATTTGTCGCTGCGTGGCAGTTTACGGCTGTTGAGAAGAAATCGTTTAATTCTTCTGCAGACGCTTGATAAACAGCGTCAGATCTTCGCTTCCCTATACCGAAACTGCGCAGCTTTATCCACAGTGCAGCAGGTTTTGATATGCCGCATACGACAGAGCGGGCATGTCTGATTTTGGCATTCCTCACGCTTTGCTTGGTTCTATTTCGGAGTTTCCTATAAGCTTCGTACGCCTCGGGAGTTGGGTTACGCTTGAAGGCCCTATGTGCAGCATCACGTTCATTCATTAACTGGCGTAATGCAGTGGTGAGCCACGGAGCGGGAGCTCTCTTTACCTTGACAGTGCGTTGAGGAGCATGTTTATCATACAGTGCAATAATTTTGCGACATAACTCCCGAATTTTTCTGTCTAAAGTCGGTTCATTGCTTATATCATGCCAAGGGATGTCTGAGCAATCCTTTTGAAGAGCGTCATGGTTAACATTTTTTAGGTTTCTGTAGGTTACCAGGTGAGATTTTTCTTTGGTAGTATGTACTGAGTAATTTAAGAAAATCACGTCATGAGCAGAGAGTCCTGGAGCGGATGTCTGATTGGCGCGAATTATTTTATCTGGTCGCTTTGTTGCTATTATATCTATGAGTGTATGGCTGTGTGGCGTGTGATGAGTTGGGTCCAGCGGTGTTAAACTCATATCATTGGAGTGGAACAGTCTCCTAAGTTTTTCTGCAGAGGGAGATTTTAACTGTAATTCGATGTTTTTGTCGCCCATAATGATTATGTGTTCATACAGTGTCACGAGCGAGGACAGGGCAGACTGAAAGGAGGACATAGCACCGACATTTGGAGGTTTATATATTACTCCAATTAACAGTTTCTGATTTGATGTATTTATTTCGAAAAACAAGAATTCTGCTTCTCCTTCGCCCTTTGCATCCGATGTGCATAGTATAGTAGGTCTCAGATCAGAGCGAATATAGGCACTCACACCACCCCCGCGTCGTGTTTCACGATCTGCCCTTAGGAGAGAGTAACCAGTGATTCGGATAGCGTCGGAAGAAATGTTTGGTTTCAACCAAGTTTCAGAGACGAGGATAATATGGAACAGCGATTGGCAGAACAGGTCACAGAACTCGTCGAAGTGAGCCGTTAGCGACTGAGCGTTCGCGTGGGCCACAAAGAGCCCGCCGCCGGAACCGGTCCGTCCCATTGTGGCCGCCTGTAGGACCGAGCGCGCTCCGTCTACCTGATGGCCGGAAGAGGGACAAAAGCTGGATTTCGCGGGGGAAGACATATTTACAGGTGTGTCCAAGGTCGTGACTGACTCAAGCGTCTGTAGGCTAAAGGTGAAAAACAAGCTGGAGCTATCGGAGAAGGGAGCGAAAAGAAATATGGAAAGTGGCAGTAGTGGTTACGAAAAAGATAGTAGTAGTAGTGGTAGCACCGTATCTCAAATGCTCCGATTCTCTTCCGTTCCGGTTTTCCCACGGTCCATACAACGCTGTCCTCCAAACGTACATTCTTTGAAATTTTTTCCTCAAATTAAGGTCTATGTTCGATTCTAGAAGACTTCTTTTAGCCAGAAATGCCCTATTTGCCAGTGCTATTCTGCCTTTAATGACCTCCTTGCTCCGTTCATGATGGGTTATTTTGCTGCCTAGGTAGCAGAAGTTCTTAACGTTACCTACTTCGTGATCCACAGTCCTGATTATTAGTTTCTGGCTAATTTCTGATACTTCTCATTACTTAAGAATTTTTTCAATTAATTTTCAACTAATATTCTGTACTCATTAGAATGTTCATTCTGTTCACAAATCCCTTAATGCTTCCCCACTTTCACTCAGTAGAGCAATGTCATAAACGAATCTTATCACTGATAACCTTTCACCTTGAAATTTAATTCCTCCCTTGAACTTTTATTTTATTTTGTTATTTCTTTTTCGATGTATAGATTTAACAGTATGGGTGAAAGACTACATTCATGTGTTACACCGCCTAATCGGAGCACTTTCTTCCTGGTCTTCCTGTCTTATTGTCCCGTCTTGGGTCTCGTAGATATTGTATTTTAGTCATATTTCCCTATAACTTAAACCTATTTTTCTCAGAATTTCGAACATCTCGTATCATTTTTCAGCGTCGAACGCTTTTTCCGGATCGACAAATTCGATGAACGTGTCTTGTTTTTTCTTTAGTCTGGCTTCCAGTATCAACTGCAACGTCAGAACAGCTTCTTGGGTGCCTTTGCATTTCCTAAAGCCAAACCGATCGTTTTGTAAAACACCCCAGTTTTATTTTCTGTTCTTCTATATATTTTTCTTGTCAGCTATTTGTATGTGTGAAACGTTATACTGATTGTGCGATAAATCTCGCACCTGTCGGCTCTTGCTATCTTCGGAAGTATGTGGCTGATAATATACTCCCGTCTCATCCATTCACAGTCGATCCACTGCCACTTACCTCAATGATTTCTCAACCAGGAAGGTGGCGCAGTGGTTAGCACACTGGACTCGCATTTTGGAGGACGACGGTTCAACTCCGCGTACGGCCATCCTGAGGTTTTCCATAACTTTCTTAAATCGCTTCAGGCAAATGTCAGGATGGTTTCTTTGAAAGGGCACTGCCGATTTTCTTCCCCATTCTTCCCTAATCCGATGGGACCGATGAGCTCGCTGTTTGGTCCCCTCCCACAACGCAACCAATCAATCAACCTTAATGATTTTAGACAATTCCAATCGATTGTTGCCAGTTCTTCCGCCTTATTTGATCTTAGCAGTCCAGTAGTGTTTAGAATTCTGATTCTAATACCACAACCTTGGTCTTCCCTGTCGATTTCTGTTTCTTCTTCTAGCACATTATCAGACAAGTCCCCCCATGATAGAGCCCTGCAACACACACTTACCACGTATCCGCTCTCTGCGGCGCATTTAGCAGTTAATGGTACGGCTCCTTCTCTTTATTTCGACAGATATTGTTTCGACTTTTCTGTACGGCGAGTCAACCATTTCGAAAATCATATCTTTTTCCAAATTATTATTTTCACGGGACCATTTCGCCTTAGCTTCCTTGCACTTATCATTTATTTTATTGTTAAGTGACATGTATTTCTGAATTTCGCTGAACTTTTATGTACTACTTATTTCGTTTATGAGCTGAAGTTCTTTTTGTTGCCCATGGTTTCTTCGAAGTTACCTGGCTTGTACCTACTTTTTTCTTCTCAGCTTCTGTGATTCCCATTTTTGTTGACTGTCAGTCCTCTTCAGCCGTACTGCTTGTGAGCTATTCATTGTAGCACTAGGTACAGCCTCAGAGATTCAACCGTATCTTTTCTTTCTTTAGTACCTCTATATGGCACTTCTTCGCGCACTGATCCTCCATGACTAATCTCTTGAACTTCAGCCTACTTTTCATCATTACTAAATTATGCTTAGAATATGTATCAGCTTCTGGGTACGCTAGCAGAGTAATTTCTGATTTCGTACAATGCCTGACCATCAAGTAATCTAACTGGAATCTTCCGCCATCACCTGGCCATTTTCAAATATCCCTCTTCCGCTTGTGATTCTGAAACTGAGTATACGATATTACTAGCTCAAATCTCAAATTTATTGCATTACTCAGAAAGTCTTTCTCTTCTCTCATTCCTACTAAAAACCCAGATTCCTCCGTAACACTTTCTTCTAATCCCCCCCCCCCCCCTTCAAACACAACAATTCCCTCCGTTTCCATTTCAGTTCTGAATTAATCGTTCACTATCATCATATATTCTATCTCTTCATCCGCTGCTTGCGACGTCGGCATGTATATCTGAACTATTGTGGTTGGTCTGCTGTCTATTCTGATGAGAACAACCTTACCACTGAACTGTCCACAATAACTGACTCAAACTTGATATTCATAAATCCTAGTCCCGTTATACTACCGAGCGAGGTGGCGCATGGTTAGACACTGGACTCGCATTCGGAAAGACGACGGTTCAATCCCGCGTCCGGCCATCCTGATTTAGGTTTTCCGTGATTTCCCTAAATCACTCCAGGCAAATGCCGGGATGGTTCCTCTGAAAGGGCACGGCCGACTTCCTTCCCCATCCTTCCCTAATCCGATGAGACCGATGACCACGCTGTCTGGTCTCCTTCCCCAAAGCCAACCAACCAACCGTTATACTATTTTCTGCTGCTGTTGATATTACGCTATACTCGCATGACCACGAATCTTTTCTTTTTTCATTTCACTTCACTGACTCTCACTTTATCCATATTGAGCGTTGTTCTTGTTGTTAGTGTTGTTGTGGTCTTCAGTCCAGAGACTGGTTTGATGCAGCTCTCCATACTTCTCTATCCTGTGCAAGCTTAATCTCCAAGTACCTACTGCAACCTACAACCTTCTGAAGCTGCTTAGTGTATTTATTTCTTGGTCTGTCTGTATGATTTTTACCCTCCACGCTGCCACCAATACTAAACTGGTGATTCGTTGATGCCTCAGAACATGTCCTACCAACTGTTCCCTTGTTCTAGTGAAGCTGTGCCACAAATTCCTCTTCTCCCCAATTCTCTTCAGTACGTCCCCATCACTTACACGATCTATCCATTTAATCTTCAGTACTCTTCTGTAGCTCCACATTTTAAATGATTCAATTCTCTTCTTGTCTAAACTATTTATCGTCCATGTTTCACTTCCATACATGGCTACACTCCATACAAATACTTTCAGGAAAGTCTTCCTGACACTTAAATCTATACTCGATTTTAACAAATTTATCTTCTTCAGAAACGCTTTCCTTGTCATTGCCAGTCTGGATTTTATATCCTCTCTACTTCGACCATCATCATTTATTTTTCTCCCTATCTACTACTTGAAGTGTCTCATTTCCTAATCTAATTCCCTCAGCGTCACCTGATTTAATCCGACTACATTCCATTATTCTCGTTTAGCTTTTGTTGATGTTCATCTTATATCCTCGTTTAACAGCTCTTCGAGGTCCTTGCTGTCTCTGACAGAATTACAATACCATCGCCAAACCTCAAAGTTTTTATTTCTTCCCCATGTGTTTTAATTCCTACTCAAAATTTTCCTTTTGATTGCTTTACTACCTGCTCAATGTACATATTGAATAACATCGGGGATAGGCTACAGCCCTGTCTCATTCCCTTCCTAGCCACTCCTTCCCTTTCATGCACCTCGACTCTCATAACTGCCATCTAGTTGCTGTACAAACTGTAAAAAGCCTTTCGTTCCCTGTATTTTACCCCTGCCAGCTTCAGAATCTGAAAGAGAGTATTCCAATCAACATTGTCAAAAGCTTTCTCTAAGTCTCCGAATGCTAGAAACGTAGGTTTGCCTTTCCTTAATCTATCTAAGATAAGTCATAGGGTCAGTACTGCCTAACGTGTTCCAAAATTTGTACGGAATCCAAACTGATCTTCTCCGAGGTCGGCTTCTACCAGTTTCTCTATTCGTTTGTAAAGAATTCGTTTTAGTATCTTGGAGCCGTGACTTATTAAACTGATGGTTCGTAATTTTCACACCTGTCAACATCTGCTTTCTTTCGGGTGGAATTGTTACATTCTTCTTGAAATCTGGGTATATTTGTCTGTGTCATACATCTTGCTGACCAGTTGGTAGTGTTTTGTTAGGGCTGGCTCTCCCAAGGCGATCAATATTCTAATGAAATGTTGTCTACTCCTGGGGCGTTGTTTCGACTAAGGGTTTTCAGTGATCTCTCAAACCCGTCACGCAGTATCATATCCCCCATTTCATCTTCATCTACTTTCTCAACCATTTCCATACTATTGCCCTCAAGTATGCTGCCCTTGTTTAGAATCTCTATATACTCCTTCCACCGTTCTGCCTTCCCTTCTTTGCTTAGAATTGATTTTCCATCTGAGCTCTTGATGTGCTAACACCTGGTTCTCTTTTCTACAAAGGTATCATTAGTTTTCCTGTATGGAGTGTCTATCATACATCTAGTGATATATGCCTCTACATCGTTACATTTGTCCTCTAGCCATCCCTGCTTAGTCATTTTGCACGTCCTGTAGATCTCAATTCTGAGACGTTTGTATTCCTTTCTGCCTGCTTCCTTTATTGTATTTTTATATTTTCTGCTTTCATCAATTAAATTCAGTATCTCTTCTGTTACCCAACAATGTCTACTAGCACTCGTCTTTTTACCTACTCCATCCTCTGCTGCCTTAACTATTTCTTCTCTCAAAGCTACCCATTCTTTTTTTACTGTACTTATTTCCCCCATTCTAGTCAATCGTTCCCTAATGATCTCTCTGAAGCACTCTACAGCCTCTGGTTCTTTCGGTTTATCCAGGTCCCATCTCCTTAAATTCCTACGTTTTTGCGCTTTCTTTAATTTTAATCTACAGTTCATAACCAAATGTTTGTGGTCAGTGTCCACATCTACCCTTGGAAATGCCTTACGATTTAAAACCTGGTCCCCTAAATCTCTGACTTACCATTATGTAATCTATCTGAAATCTCGCAGCGTCTCCCAGCGTCTCCAGTCCTCTTCGACATATACAGCCTTCTTTCGTGATTCTTAAACCAAGTGCTAAATATAATTAAGTTACGCTCTGTGCAAAATTCTACCAGGCGACTTCCTCTTTCATTCCTTACCCCCATTCAATATTTACATACTATTTTTCTTTCTCTTCCTTTTCCTACTACCGAATTCCAGTTCCTCATTACTATTTAATTTTCGTCTCCCTTCACTATCTGAATAATTTCTTTTATCTCGTCATACATTTGTTCAATCTCTTCGTCATTTACGGAGATAGTGTGCATACGAACTTGTACTATTGTGGTATGAGTGGGCTTCGTATCTATCTTGGCTACGATAGCCGACACATAAGTATAGCTAAGAAGTGTTTACTAAATTACAGAACAACTATACAAATTAACTGTGGACATATTTACTTTGAAGTTCTCTCTTGCTTCACCCCAAGTTCGCTACAGTGATCGAATTTTGGTCGTCGGGAAGTGCTACTTAAGCAAGTTTGAGAAGCGGTAGTGTTACACGTATTTTGGTACATAACACAGATTTTTAGATACGGAAATATTTAATTTATAGTGCCGTGCATTTCGCACCAATTGTGGCACAAAGTACAAACTATGCTCATTGAAAAGTGCAGCTTGACCAACAAGTCCGATCAATAGTGCCAAGTTACACCTACATTGCAAATATTTTTATGTTCTCCCCTTAACTAATCGAATACTTTAGACAGGGCACCAACTTTCGCAAAATTGTAAGTGCTCGCTTACTTATGATCATGACCATGATGTCAGTTGACTGGCCTCTTTGACTTTAACAGCAACTAAAATAATGTGGTTCAGAGTTAGTGTGTTTGACCATTAACTAAAATGTCTCGGTCCCAGGTCCGAATCCTGCGACTGCTTTATTTCTGATTAAAAATCACCAGCTCCAGCAGTTGAAGACTGCCAGCTCTTGAAGTCACACTCGTTATGCCAATGCCCTTGTCAGAGAGAGCAGAGGAGTGGACAGAGGTTCAGGGTATTTTCTTGCTCTTCGGATGGGAAATTGCCAAACTGCCCCTAAAAGGCGGAATAATCATCAGTGACCCATGAGGATGCAGAAGGCAATGAAATCCAGTGCATTATAAACACACCATTTCTATTCACAGGACGTGCGGCCTGTAACTGAAAAAGTATCTTGATGATCTCTAAATTGGTAAAAGATCCCTGATTAGTCCCCCATTCGGATCTTTTGGAGAACACGGCCAAAGTGGAGGTGACCATGCGAAAGAGACTGAAGAAGCAACGAAAGGATAATATTCTACAAAATGGAGCGTGAAATGTTTCAAGTTGAACGTAGTAGGGAAGCTAGAAAATCTGAAAAAGGAAATGTTAAGGTTCAGTCCCCCTTCCCCTTTCCCATGAACCATAGACGCCGTTGGTTGGGAGGTTTGCGTGCCTCAGCGATACAGACAGCCATACCGTAGCTGCAACCACAACGGAGTGGTATCTGTTGAGAGGCCAGACAAACGTGTGGTTCCTGAAGAAGGGCGGCAGCCTTTTCAGTAGGTGCAGGGGCAAAAGTCTAGCTGATGCACTGTTCTGACCTTGTAACACTAACCAAATCGGCCTCGCTGTGCTGGTACTGCGAACAGCTGAATGCAAGGATGCAAGGGACAACTACAGCCGTAATCTTTCTCGAGGGCATGCAGTTTTACTGTACGGTTAAATGATGAAGGCGTCCTCTTGGGTAAAATATTACGGAGGTAAACCAGTCCGCCATTCCGATCTCCGGGCATGGACTACTCAGCAGGAGAGAAACGAAACTGGCGTTCTACGGATCGGAGCATGGAATGTCAGATCCCTTAATCGGTCAGGTAGGCAAGAAAATTTAAAAAGGGAAATGGATAGATTAAAGTTAGATATAGTGGGAATTAGTGAGGTCCGGTGGCAGGAGGAACAAGATATCTCTTCAGGTAAATACAGGGTTATACATACAAAATGAAATAGGGGCAATGCAGGAGTAGGTTTAATAATGAATGAAAAAATTGTATCAAGGGTAAGCTACACGAACTTTACAAAATGCGGGACATGGTTCTTAATAGGGTGTGATCTACACGGACGCCAGTGCACACTTTGCAACGGACTGACATCGTGGCAAGGAGGTTGTTAGGGAGTCTTTGTGTTAAGGCGTTCCATTTCTCCACCAGATCTGGTGACAGCTGCTGGATAGTCATTGAAGCCACTGAACGTGCTGCAGTACATCCACCCAATGCATCTTGCACGTGCTCTATCGGATTTATTTTGGGTGAACCGGAGGGCCAGTCCATCCACTGAACATCCTCTCGTTCCAAGAGCTCCTCCACTTGCATTGCTTCATGCGGTCGCTCGCGTTGTCATGCACAACAGTTAAATCAAGGCCGAGTGTGGCCCTGTAAAGACGCACATAAGGAAACAGCAAGGGGGTCACAATAACGTTGAACAGGTGACTGTAAGGTATTCAGATATATTGAGGCAGTACATCCCTGCAGCCTTATTCCCCCATGCCATAAAGTTCTCGATCACCAAACAATTATGTTGGACAGCGGATGGACTGCATGTTTCACGTGCTCTTTGGGATTTATTTTGGGTGAACCGGAAGGCCAGTCCACCTGTCAACGTTATTGTGACCCCTTGCTATTTCCTCATGTGCGTCTTTACAGGGGCGCACTCGATCTTGATTTAACTGTTAGGTATGACAATACTAGCGTCTGCATGAAGCAATGCAAGTGGAGGAGCTCTTGGAATGAGAGGATGTTCAGGGGATGGACTGGCCCTCCGGTTCACCCAAAATAAATCCTATCGAGCACGCGCAAGATGCAAGGTGTAACACCGAAAGTGCAGATTTCGCCGTTTAATATCCGTTGATAACATGTACTGTAGTTCTAATTCTGAATCTGTAAGCCTTATTACAGAAACTACATTTAATACATAATCGATATAATAGCGTATTTATTTCTGACTGCATATAATTGACTGTAATTACACTGGAGAGCAAAAGAAACTGGTAAAGGCACGTGCATTCAAACACAGAGATATGTAAACAGGCAGAATATGGCGCTGCGGTCAGCAACGCCTGTATAAGACAAGTGGCTGGCGGAGCTGTTGGATCGATTACTGCTCCTACAATGGCAGGTTATCGAGATTTAAGTGAGTTTGAAAGTGGTGTTATAGTCGGCGCACGAGCGATGAGACACAGCATCTCATGGGTAGCGGTGAAGTGGAGATTTTCCCGTACGACCGTTTGATGAGTGTGCCCTGAATAACAGGAAACCGATAAAATATCTAATCCCCGACATCGCTATGGCTGGAAAAAGATCCTGCAGGAACGAGAGCAGTGACGACTGAAGAAAATCGTTCAAAGTGACTGAAATGCAACCCTTCCGTAAACTGCCCCATATTTCAGTGCTGGTCTATCAACAAATGTCAGCGTGCGAACCATTCAATGAAACCTCATCGGTACGGGCTTTCGGAGCCGACGGCCCACTCCTGTATCCTTGACGACTGCACGAAACAAAACCTTACCCCTCGCCTGGGCCCGTCAACACTGCCGTTGGACTGTTGATGACTGGAAATATGTCGACTTCTCGGGCGAGTCTCGTTTCAAATTACATCGAGCGGATGGACGTGTAAGGGTATGGAGACAATCTCATAAATCCATGGACCGTGCATGTGAGCAGTGGATTGTTCAAGCTGGTGGAGGCTCTGTAAAGGTGAGGGCCTGATCAGTTGGAGTGATTTGGGACCCCTGATACGTCTAGATACAACTGTGACGGGTGACACGAACGTACTCCTCCTGTCTGATCACCTGCATCCATTCATGTCCATTGTACTTCTCGACGGAGTAACAAATGCAACAGGACAATGCGACACCCCACACGTCCAGAATTGGTGCAGATTGGTTCCAGGATCATCTTATGAGTTTAAATACTTCCGATGGTCACCAAACTTCCCAGACATGAACATTATTGAGCATATCTGGGATGTCTTGCAATGTGCTGTTCAGAAGAGATCTCCGTAATCTTACGGATTTATGGACAGCCCTGCGGGATTTATGGTGTCAGTTCCCTGCAGCACTATTTCAGACACTAGTCGAGTCCATGCCACGTTGTGTTGCGATACTTCTTCATGTTCGCGGGGACCCTACACGAAATTGGGTATGTGTACCAGTTCCTTTGACTCTTCAGTTTATAATATAAATATTTTAAATTGCTGAGTAATAGCCTAGGAAGCTTTATCTAAATATATCGATAGCAAAGATAAAATGGCAGTAGCTGTGTAGCTTCATCGCGTTCACATTGCGTCTAATGGCTTTCAGTGGTCCCTAATGGTTCCACCGTCTACACCAGAGAAATACTGTGATCTCACTGCGCTCCAAAGGGGTACGTTCACGGTCAGACGCTTAGCTGCTCTACGTGGTCTCCAGAGAAGGGCTGAATTGTCTGGAGGTGATGGTGTGTCCCCAGTGTCAAAGGTTGTCAACGTTCTTCTGTTGCTCAGTACACAAAGACCAATCATCTTCCACCGCAAAATGTGTGGGAATCATTTATGCTCTTTATGACACCCCGTAAGGTCTTTACGAGTCGATTCTGAACGGCGGTGCGTCTGAAACGTTTGACGCGGTCGCCCATAAGAAAACCATATATTTAAACGCTAAGCGTTACGGTTGTGACTAAGGTCTTGATTGAGGACATAGTAATCAAGATTGATAACAACAATATTGGAATTGTTAAGACGAAAGTATATGAAATCAAGGAAGAAATACACTACTGGCCATTATAATTGCTACAGCAAAAAGAAATGCAGATGATAAACGGGTATTCACTGGACAGATATATTATACTAGAACTGACATGTGATTACATTTTCACGCAATTTGGGTGCACAGATCCTGGCAAATCAGTACCCAGAACAACCACGTCTGGCCGTAATAACGGCCTTGATACTCCTGGGCATTGAGTCCAATAGAGTTTGGATGGCGTGTACAGGTACAGCTGCCCACGCCGCTTCAACACGACACCACAGTTCATCAAGAGTAGTGACTGGCGTATTGTGACGAGTCAGTTGCTCGGCCACCATTCACCAGACGTTTTCAATTGGTGAGAGATCCGGAGAATGTGCTGGCGAGAGCAGCAGTTGAACATTTTCTGTATCCAGAATGGCCACTACAGGACCTGCATCACGCATTATCCTGCTGAAATGTGGGGTTTCGCAAAGATCGAATGAAGGGTAGGGCCACGGGTCGTAATACATCTGAAATGTAACGTCCACTGTTCAAAGTGCCGCCAATGCAACAAGAGGTGACCGAGACGTGTAACCAATGGCATCCCGCACGGTGAGACGCCAGTAAGGTGATGACGAATACACGCTTCCAATGTGCGTTCACCGCGATGTCGACAAACACGGATGCGACCATCATGATGCTGTAAATAGAACCTGCATTCATCCGAATAATTGATGTTTTGCCATTCGTGCACCCAGGTTCGTCGTCGTGTACACCATCGCAGGCGCTCTTGTCTCAGATGCAGCGTCAAGGGTAACCGCAGCCATGGTCTCCGAGCTGATAGTCCATGCTGCTGCAATCGTCGTCGAACTGTTCGTGCAGATGGTTGTTGTCTTGCAAACGTCCCCATCTGCTGACTCAGGGATCGAGACGTGGCTGCACGATCCGTTGCAGCCAAGCGGATAAGATACCTGTCATCTCGACTGCTAGTGATACGCGGCCGTTGGAATCCATCACGGCGTTCGGTATTACCCTCCTGAACCCACCGATTTCATACTCTGCTAACGGTAATTGCATCTCGACCAACGGGAACCGCAATGTCGCGCTACGATAAACCGCAATCGCGACAGGCTACAATCCGACCTTTATCAAATTCGGAAACATGATGGTACGCTTTTCTCCTTCGTACACGAGGCATCACAACAACTTTTCACCAGGCAATGCAGGTCAACTGCTGTAAGTGTAGCGGAAATCGGTTGGAAACTTTCCTCATGTCAACACGTTGTAGGTGTCGCCACCGGCGACAACCTTGTGTGAATGGTCTGAAAAGCTAATCATTTGCATATCACAGCATCTTATTCCTGTCGGTTAAATTTCGCATCTGTAGCACGTCATCTTCGTGGTGTAGCAGTTTTAATGGCCAGTGGTGTAGTTGATTACGAAATAGCGATATCGGTAATCTTAAGCACTACATGACAGAAGTACAGACAAAAATAGGAAGCACAAGTAGTAGTTTTTAGACGGTGGTGATGAGGATAGAACAGAAAGTGGAACAGATTGTTGATTCCATTGATAAAAATAAAGTAACTGAAAAGGTAGACTTAGTGCGAAAAAGCCAGGGAAACAGTTACGAATTTACAAACTTTGGTATCAGGCATAGGTACTACAGTGGAGAAGCTGTTGACTACGTCTGATGGGAGAATGATGTAAATGGAAAAGTTAGCGACGACCACTTGCGAAGTAGTTACAAAAGAAGTTGAACTAGAAAAGAGATTAGATGAAAAGCTGCACTGTATGTGATGCCATACACATAACACTGAAATCCAAGCGAAGGAGGAGCTTTTCGATTTCCACAAAGAAGAGGATGGATTGCACGCTGCCAACGTTATTAAAAACTGCGAATGGGGATTGCCTGAATAGTGGACGGATGAGAGAAAAATTAACGCTGTAATCGACTTGCAAGCGGCCGAGGCTGAGAGATGGGATTTAAACCTCCATGTTGTGAACTTGAGATTTCAAAAATTTAAGAAGGCGTTCTTGAAAGAATACTGGTCAGAACAGAAGCAGAAAAGTCTTGGAGCGATTTCGTAGTGTCAAAATCCTACAACGAAAACTCGAGCGGCTCGATGAAAGAATTTTGTGAAAATTGGATCTGCAAATTAAAATATTTGCGTGATCACGGACTGAATCAGAGATTGTCTCAGAGTTGTGGGAGAAGCTTCCATATGTTTCCAAGAGGTACAAAGTCAGTAATTAAAGAATAATTAATGCATTCCTAGATAAAGTCGACGATTGAGGCAATTGGAGGTACTAACAGCGAAAATTTTAACACTGGTGGTAAAAGCTACAATTACCACAACACTAACGACCATAATACCACTAACCATGGCAATAATGGTGATCACCACCATGGTAATAATAACTCACACCACTATAACAATAAGTCATAGTGGGAACAATAACAGCAGAAATGACAGAGGCCAATATAAGTGAATATGGTACGTGGTACTCAGCAGTGTGTTAGTTGACGGGAAGAAAATCAGCAACTGTGACAGGCGGGTAAAAACCAGCCTGTCGTATTTAATCAGGGAAACCATTAACCGCAGCGGTTTGGGGTCCACCAAGCCTGGGCAGACCTTTGCGACTCAGTGGAAATCCTAGGCAATGCGCTATGACTGATCCGAAAGGATAAATCGGAGGTGGGAAAATGTGCAAGAACACAGAGCGAGTAACGCACGCACGGTAACAATAGTTGAAGTTAAAACGGCAGTCAACAAAGCGATCACCGTCCGCAGTATCGATGAAACAGATGCCAGTCATCAAGGACGAGGAAGCCGCCGTTAAAGCAGCAACGATACCGCAGGCTTCAATACAGTGTGATGCGCTCGTGGAATTAAGGAAACTTATATCGGATAAAATCGACGTTATCGTGCAGGCCAACTCGAAACGCGAGAAGGTGTGCCTATGTCAGTTCGGCCAGATATACGAAAAACTGAAGAATTACAGAGGATTGTATGGGAGATGGGCTAATGGGGAGAGTGGACAATATTTGACGCATCTCAACCCGTATGAAATTAGCTCTGTAATGAAGAGACAGACTAGTCAAAATGTCGTAGCAATTGAAGTAGCCAACCGCAACTACGCTGGTGCTAAAGAAATGGGTTGTGTGACCTCTGGAGAGAATCAGAAGCAGAAAGAGAGCACATTTCTGCAAGCAATGTGGAAGAGGTTAGCCATCTTTTCGATGAACATTTGTCAGACGTAACAGTCAGCTAATTTTTAATAATACAAGGTTCGTTAATCGAAGAAATTGATAAAATGATTGCCGTATAAGTGTCAAAACGACTTCAACAACCGCAGAACAGGCAGATAGATATTAAGAACATCCAAGAACAGAATATTCAAGAAGAAAACACCACACAAACCGCTATCGGTGTTAGAGAGGGACAAATTTTTCTGGAATGACTTTGATATGGACGAGAACCTGTTAGAGGAAAACGAATCCGAAGGTGTACTGAAACTGAAATACATTCAAGACGTAGAAGGGTGAAAGAAGGCAGAGACTTTGATTCTTCAGTTTCTCCCGGTATCTTTATTGCTCGAACAGTCCACAAGTGTACTGCGGGTCCATAGTGTCCAATTGGGACAGTATTTCGGCGATCAGAGTCTTTTTAATTAAACTCAATGCTGGTTCCCATGACCAACAGAGGTTGTAGTCACAATCTCGGTTGATGAGTCCGTCCTGGTACGAATTTCGATAGCCTCTCTAACGACGCAGTCAAAGTATTTAGATGTCTGTGCCAAGACCCCCGCATGTTAGTAGTCCATTTCGTGATTTTCGGACAAACAGTGCTCTGCGACCGCCGACATGTTGGGGTACCCAAGTCCAGTGTGCCTCTGATGTCCTCGGCAACGATCTTCGATGGTGCTCACTGTCTGTCTAATATAAGTCCTCCCACATTGACATGGAATCTGGTATATGCCGGCCTTCCACAAACAAAGATCGTCTTTGACACTTCCCGATAATGCTCGCATTTTATTGGGTGGGCAAAAGACAGTTCCTACTCGGTGTTTCCTCAATATTCGATCCATATTCCCCGATAGTGCGCCAATATGCGGTATATAGGCAGTGGGTATCTCTTTCTCTGTGACTTCATCCGTCTCCACACGCTGTACTGTAGAGGTGGGACGGAGACGCGTCTGACCATGGCAGATCCGCGTACCCGTTTTTCTGGATTACAGTTTTGAGATGTTCCATCTCTTGGGGCAGACTCTCCACTTCAGAGATGGTGCGCGCCTTGTGCACAAGTGTTTTTAGCACTCCATTCCTCTGCACAGGGTGGTGTCAGCTATCCACTTGCAAATACAGGTCGGTGTCCATTTTCTTCCTGTATACCCATGGCCCAGGGTGCCATCCACTCTCCTTTTGACCATGACGATGAGGAATGGTAATCTTCCTTCTGCTTCGGTCTCCATAGTGAATCTGATGTTCGGATGTGTGGAGTTCGACGCGACTACCACCTTACGAGGAGAGGGGATTTAAGACGGCAGCCCGCCCTCAGGAGCTCAGTTCCTCAGCGCACCTGACGATGGCGACAGGTCGGATCGCCGAAATATTGTGCCTGTTGGACTGTTCGAGCTAGACAGAGAGCATTTGTAAAAGTATACGTAGTCAGCAAAGCGAAGACGAATGCTTGAAAATAGTGAAGACCAAATATGAAAAAGAATAAAGA
Source organism: Schistocerca serialis cubense (assembly GCF_023864345.2). Lineage (NCBI taxonomy): Eukaryota > Metazoa > Arthropoda > Insecta > Orthoptera > Acrididae > Schistocerca > Schistocerca serialis. The sequence goes on along the minus strand of NC_064642.1, from coordinate 100,729,445 downwards.
CGGAGAAAAGTTGATAAAGTATTATAGGGTGTAATACAATGTCCTGTATATATGCAAAGATGAGGATAGCGACTCTTGACTGGTGTTTTGACTCACCTAGTACATCAGTAAAATAGTAGACTATCATCAATTAGCCCTATGCTCATTGCGGACCAAAGAAATGTACAGAAAAAATGACTGAAATTCTGAATCTTAACAACATAGTAAAGAGATTAACAGATAAAGTCTTACGATAGGTATCAGGGGGTTAAAGTGACTAACTGCACAAATCGTCGTCCTTTGCAGAGCATAAGACCTGACGATGTACTAGAGTTAGTGTCTCCGGACCTATATAGCACCTGCCGAAGACCTCGCCTACATACTAGTAGTTCTGGAAGCGTTTTCGAAGTTCATTGTATCCGATAAGAAAGGCAACAGCTAAAGCGGTTTATAACAAACTTACAAACGATTAATTTGCGCATACCGGCAAACCAGAATCGGTTTTACCCGATGACGGAGCACAGTTTACTACCAGATTATGGAATGAAGATACGGAGAGCAATGGGGTTGAAATGATACACCTCTTGGCCTATTACCAGACCGTATACCTAGCGGAACGGTACATGCGTGCACAGGGGCGACTTTTCCGGAAGTATTGTCACCACAATCACAGGGCGTGGGGTAAATATATATACGATTTTGAAAAGATTATGGATGTTCTGACGCACGAATGTATGGGATTCACTCCGGAGGAAATCCTATTACTCCTGGAAGAGATGATTGATTTCCCTCCGCCAGTTACTATTGACACAGAGGCGAAGAAAGAACATACACCAGAGGTAATGAAAATGAAGGTTGAGGAGCGAATATAGCGTCACGACACTTTATTTGCAGTTGGTGGCCTCGTTCTCCATAAAGCGAAGTAGAATCGATCGAGACTGATAATGAGATTTCGAAATTTAGATTCATTTACAATAGACCATTTAAGATTGTCAGAGCCCATATTACCGCTTATTGTTTAGCTTTACATAATTATGGCCAGCTATGAGATGTAACATTGTTGTATGTCAAGAACTGCTTAATTTCAGAAATAATTTCCAGTAAAAATTTAATTGTTAGTGTAATTTTCAAAATTTATTGGAAATTTATTTCTTGGAGCAGACTGCCATCAACGAATTTGCAAAAAGTATAAAGAGAAATTTAGCTTATAGAGTAAATGTTCTGAAAGCAACTGAAATGAATTATGTAAGTTTCGGGTCTGCGTATACATTTGAATAAGGTCAGTGCTGAGTTATCCACTGTGACAGAAATATAAGGACTCCGTGGGATTATTCGGGAGTGTGTTTTCGAAGAACGCAAGGCAGGTGAACGTTCTGGAACCTCGCTGGACAAACAAATAGAGATCAAGCGTGCCGCTGTTAAACACGCAACAATGCCATGCCTGGACTGAGCAGGTGCCGGCTCTTAGAACACTGCGGCGTCCTTTGTAAATATGTGCGTGCAGCGCAACGTTTTTCTTTTCAGCTCAACCAATGTAGTGCTTTGTTATAAAGATGGAAACGTTTGAGTTTTATCTGTACGCTTGCTTGAAATACAAGAACTCCCATAATGTCAAATGCAATCTGTTAATTATGATATTTATGAAAACCTATGCAAAGTAACCATTGTAACCAGTGGTTTCTTATGTTGTTTCTAGTCATCCTACTCATTCTTCTGTATACCTTTATTTATATTACGTATTTTTTCTTGTACAGTACTGACATGAAATTTTCATTTCGAACGTAATGATGTTTTCAAATATACTATTTTGTAGTTTGAAATATATTATAGTACACTATGATGTTTTGAGTTGTAATGACACGGTGTTGTCATGCTAATTATGTGCCCGTATATAATTATGGTAATTAATGAGAGGTTTCATGAGTGACTGACAAAATTTATGTAGATAAGACGGAACGCATCTGTATTGGTTAAGATATTCCTCGATTAAGTTTCCTTTCAGGAAAAACCTTATGGAGTGGGGCACATATATCACCGAAAATCCACATAAATTACCTTCTGCACCATCCAAAATTTTTCACCGTTTAATATCCGTTGTTAACTTGTATTGTACTTGTAATTCTGAATCTGTAATCCTTATTACAGAAACTACATTTAAAACGTAATGAATGTCATTGTGTGTTTATTTGTGACTGTATATAATTGGTTATAATATATATATATATATATATATATATATATATATATATATATATATATATATATATATATATGTTGTATGTTAACCGGAGATTTTTTTTTTGTTTTTTATTTTTTTAGGAGGGCGGGGAGGGCAGAAAAGTCAGGGGTCGTAACCCGACGCATGGTCACAGTGCCCCCTCGCCCTTCGAGGAATCAAGGAATCAGGGATGGTAAGGGGAAATCTTTGTGGGAATTTATATTTATTTTTATTTACTGTTTCTAATACATTCTTAATTTGGTTTTACTTTATACCACAACAAAAATAAATATACCTAGCACCGCATCGTGCTCTGAGTAAAGAAAACAATATCTCGGCACGTTCCTACACCGAGGTAATGTGTATGGGGAAAACGAAAAATAAGGGCTGCGTACATGATGCAGAAGGGTGTGTCGCTACTCCCCTTACGCTTTATTAACCAGGTACGTCTTCACGTATGTCGTATGTTATTCCACCGAGAATCGAACATAATCTTGTCAGCTCAGTGGGTGTCTTCTCCTACCTGTTGATAATCCAGCTGCGTGGAGGGTCGCGTAGGGCACTCCCTAAGTAATTAGAAAAATATCTGTATTTTGGGTTCCGTACGGTCTTGAAATGACGTTCTTGTAGCCGGTTCTAAAAGTCGAATACATCTTTGTAGCCATCGTGAAATAAGTAGTGTACCGAATGCGCATGGACCCACGTGACAGCGTTGGTCTTGGCGCGCGGAAAATAATCTTGATCCGGAAATAGTAGAAACCGAGGTGTAATGTGTTCCGGAGTCACTCGTAGAAAATACGACAAAATTTGTGGCACCAAGCGCCATACGTCTTCTGCCGCGCAACATGTGAGACGGTGTTCGTCCGTGTCTGGTAACCCGCAGTCTACACATAGAGGCGATTCCGCCATGTATATAATTCGTTATAATATATATATATATATATATATATATGTATGTATATAACCGGGGACCTAGAAAATGTGCGGTTCGTCCCCTGGTGGACCACCCAAGCAACGTCTCACACTAGACGAGTAACCCCTATTGTTGCTTGGTAATGGTGGTGTACGCATACGTGGAGAACTTGTTTGCGGAATAAGGATAACCGGCCAGCATTTGCCGAGGCAGATGGAAAACCGCCTAAACACCATCCACAGAATGGCCGGTTCACCGGACCTCGACTCAAATCCGCCGGGCGGATTCGTGCCAGGGACCAGGTGCTCCTTCCCTCCCGGAACGCCGCGCGTTAGACCGCACGGCCAACCGGGCGGTATAAGTTACTGGTCATAGCCAAGGAAACTTTATTTAAATGTATCGATAGCAATGAAGAATTGTCAGTAACTTTGCGTTGTTGATCTTTGTGTATGGAGAGTCTCTGTCGCGCTGTGAGTAGAGAGGAAGCAGAGCAGCCTGAGTCATGAAAGAGTGGGGAAGTGTTTGTGGGGCGCTGCAGAAGACGCGGTGTGCAGCAATGATCGCGCCAGTGTAGGCGCACCTACCTCGTTAGCCAGCGAGTATAGAAAGCGCGGTCGGATTGGACAGGCGGAGAAAGCTGCAATTCTATTGTCTGTCTCACAGTTATCCGCGACTCTGGAAACTACTTGTGGTTCGCAAACAGCAGCAGTTCAGCGTTGTCGTCCGCTACATACGACATCGTCCGCACAGCTGCAACATCGTAAGAATTTCCACTGACAGGCAATTACTAATTTTATATAGGCATTACCCAGTGACATTTCTTTCACAAACTTTAGCAAATTTTTTTTAACAATAACCTGCAATAGTTACAACTTGTAGGACATCTGCATTACAATTGTCCTCAGACATTATTGCCAAGTAGAGGCCCTGTCCTTTCCATGAAATCACCAAGAGTATCATAAAAATTAGAAAACTGATTAACTCTTTAGTCTGCCGCGTGGAATTAGACGAGCGGTCTAGGGCGCTGCAGTCATGGACTGTGCGGCTGATCCCGGCGGAGGTTCGAGTCCTCCCTCGGGCATGGATGTGTGTGTTTGTCCTTAGAATAATTTAGGGTAAGTAGTGTGTAAGCTTAGGGAGTGTTGACCTTAGCAGTTAAGTCCCATAAAATTTCACAGACATTTTTTTGAACTATTTAGTGCCACTTTTGTTTGTTTGCTAATGACCAGTTTCAGTCTAAATTTTGCTGCTTGCCGGCCGAAGTGGCCGTGCGGTTAAAGGCGCTGCAGTCTGGAACGGCAAGACCGCTACGGTCGCAGGTTCGAATCCTGCCTCGGGCATGGATGTATGTGATGTCCTTAGGTTAGTTAGGTTTAACTAGTTCTAAGTTCTAGGGGACTAATGACCTCAGCAGTTGAGTCCCATAGTGCTCAGAGCCATTTGAACCAATTTTGCTGCCTGATCAACTGTTCATTCCTGTATTGTATAACAGAGCCTTAACGAATTTGCAATTTGGTTATTAAATTCACTAACGTAAAGCAACGTGAAATTTCACTGCCAAAACTAATAACCAAATTAAGAACGCGCAACTTCATTTGTTCTGTATTAAACTTAGTGAGTAACTTCTGATGGCTTGGTAAGTATCTTATTGCTCTTACGTTAAAAGTAAATTCAGTTGCTCATTTGCTTAAAGTAAATTCAGTTCAGTCTTTCAATGATTAAAAGTAAATTACTAGGCCCTTTCCAAACCTTGGCACAACTTGACTAGAAGAAGTGATCGGTTGGTAGGACATGTTCTGAGTCATCATGGGATCACCAATTTAGCACTGGAGGGCTGTGTGGAGGGTAAAAATTGTAGAGGGGTACCAAGAGATGAATACACTAAGCAGATTCAGAAGGATGTAGCTTGCAGTAGGTACTGGGAGATGAAGAAGCTTGCACAGGATAGAGTAGCATGTAGAGCTGCATCAACTGAAGACCACAACAACAACAACAACATTTCGTACCCCCTGCCTCGTGAGTGGAGGGGGTGGCCGGTCAGTGGTAAAATATTCCGCTTTTTAGTCAAATATTTTGGAAATAAAACATAGATGACAAAAAACATTGGGACTGTTTTTCATTGTCAATTAAAATTCAAAGTCTGAGAAATGAGAAACGAAAATACACGCATTTTAAAAAGACGACGCAGAATGGTGAAATTCTGCTAGGAAAAAGCAATGGAGCACAATCTGAAGGACCTACGTTGGGGGGGAAATATTTTGGGAGGAGAGGATACGTTCCATAGGTATGAGAGCTGTTAGTAGGGAAGAGAGGGGGTCTACTACGTAGGAAACCCATGGAGATGAAAGTAAATTTTGTGGATGGATAGTGGGAAGATAAAAGGTGGGAAGAAAGAGAGTGAGGAAGGCCTTAGGGTATGGGTAGGGTAGTGGTAACAAGAGAGAAGAAATAGAGAAGGGTGGAGGAGAGTAGAGAAGTCCTGATGTGGAGTGAGTTAGGTAGGGAAGGGTTAACGTTCGTAGGAGAAGGGTTAACGTTCGTAGGAGGTATAAATATCCGGGCACATCTCATTGTCTGGAAGTGGGGGTTACTGAATTGGCGTTGGGATGGGATATGGAGTGTGTGTAGGTTTATCGACGGTGTGTCGTGTTTGTAAAGACTCAGTAGTGCTTCAAGGTTATTTAGTTGTCAGCAGGATGTAAAAAAAGGAGGCATTGGACATGAGTGAGTAGGGGAGGGAATTTGATAATAGAGGATAAATGTGGGAGAAGATAAACGGTTGTGTAAAGCGAGACGGAGTGCACAGCGTTCGGCGAGGTGGCGCAGTGGTTAGCACACTGGACTCGCATTCGGGAGGACGACGGTTCAATCCCGTCTCCAGCCGTCATGATTTAGGTTTTCCGTGATTTCCCTAAATCGTTTCAGGCAAATTCCGGGTTGGTTCCTTTGAAAGGGCACGGCCGATTTCCTTCCCCATCCTTCCCTAACCCGAGCTTGTGCTCCGTCTCTAATGACCTCGTTGTCGACGGGACGTTAAAAAAACACTAACCTAACTAAAAGTCATTTTTTGGTACCAAATTTTCAACTACAGCCAGTCACTTATTTAACCAGTAACTTCATTTATATTTCTTTCCAAAATTTAGGAATTCACATTAGGAAATTGTATACTCAGTCCTCTCAGATTCATTTATTTTCTCGCGAATTGTTGTGTTGCGGAAACGCGTGAGAAACTTCTGTTGCGACACCCGTGGTTATTTACTTAAAGTTCTTTGCCAGTACCTTTCTTAAGATTCTGGAGATTCATTGCCCTAGTGGATTCGCGACCGTATAATTATCCCTTTTTAGCCAATCAGTATTTTTTGTATTGTTACTGTTTCCTTGTATTAAAAATATTACGAGGTAAGCTCCTCCCGTCGCCCTCAGTCGGACTATATTCCACCCATTTAAAAATTATTATCAGTATTTAGATTAAGTTTAGAGTACATTCTTCCTTCAGAAGGGTCTGTTGACCCTTTCGTCCTTTCCATTAGGCATAGGCAATCATGGTCCAGTAGGCCGAGTAGGAAGGGGTAGGTTACAATGTGACCACAGAGCGAGGTGGCGCAGTGGCTAGACACTGGACTCGCATTCGGGAGGACGAAGGTTCAATCCCGCGTCCGGCCATCCTCATCTAGGTTTTCCGTGATTTCCCTAAATCACTCCCGGCAAATGCCGGGATGGTTCCACTGAAAGGGCACGGCCGACTTCCTTCCCTAATCCGTTGAGACCGATGACCACGCTGTCTGGTCTCCTTCCCCAAAAATAACCAACCAACAACAACAATGTGACCATCATACGTTGCAGTGACTACAATGTAATTGGGGTTTTTGAATAAAAGTGTCATATCTGTTCGTATTCTCTTGGTGATCTTCCGTGCTGTAGTGTAGGAATTCTTTCTACGCATAGTCCATCTTTCAGTGACAAATCATGGGAAAGTTGCTTTCGTCTTTAAGTGTTGCGAACCAGTCTCTTACTGTTCAAATGGCTCTGAGCACTATGGGACTTAACATCTGAGGTCATCAGTCCCCTAGAACTTAGAACTACTTAAACCTAACTAACCTAAGGACGTCACACACATCCATGCCCGAGGCAGGATTCCAACCTGCAACCGTAGCAGTCGCGTGGTTCCGGACTGAAGCGCCTAGAACCGCTCGGCCACCACGGCCGGCAGTTTATTACTGTAGGCTCTCAAGTGCTACAATGCTATTTCCATTAATAAATACCTTATATTATTATTCCATAACAGCAAAAAACTCAGGTGAGCTAATATAACGTGTTAGATACTAGGGGAGTGCAATTATTGTACTATTTACACTTGACTGCTAACACATGAATGTGGTACTCTCAAATTAAGACGATAAAGAGAAACACGACGTTGTTACACGATGGGAATGTCGCCACTTTGCCTCTTTATATACGTATAGTATATAGTTCTGGCAATATCGGCCATTACCTCCTTCTTCTGTGCGGATGCACACATATTCCCCGAACTCTTACAGGACTTGGTAAGAATGTCTTCCACGATAATGAGTGTGTTGGGGTGGGACACTACAAATGTGGTGTGTCGACATACAAGGTGAGAATGTGGGTCTCGCGGTATGCGTGCGCGAGATAGTCCCTGCAGTCGCACTATCCTCTGTGCCATCGGTGGCTGAGATGGATAGAGCGTCTGCCATGTAAGCAGGAGATCCCGGGTTCGAGTCCTAGTCAAGGCACACATTTTCACCTGTCCCCGTTGATATATATCAACGCCCGTTAGCAGATGAAGGTATTAATACAACTCCAATTTCATTCTAGACGGCTGCAGGTCATCAATCGTTTCTGTTCTTACGGAGGTGTCCGAAAGAACAGACACTGTATGCATATAAGTATAATCGTAGGAGCGGTCCGAATGGAGAGGCCTGTTGGGGTACAGGAATGTAGCTGACTCTACCGTGTCGTCCTCTAGACGGCCGAATAGTGAACTAATACTAAGTATGTATTGGACAGCTTTCGTGAATGCATGGAAATTTGAGAAGACTGAATATGGACATGTGTTTGCACTGCGCCATTATTCCCTCCCTTGTAAATTGTCTGGTTGACTGCTCCTTTATTTAGTTTGATGGAACATCTATTGTGATATGTTCATCTAGCAGGTGAGAGGCAGGTGGAAGACACGTTTGCTGGTTCTCTATACATGAGAAACAGCTTAGTTGATTTTGTAAATTATAGGGATGATTTGGAATCTGTTACATCACAGACATCAGTATTAACGAGTGGAAATGTTTTCTCTATTGTTTTCGAGTTTCCACATTAAGGTCTTCGCAGACAGGATGAGATTCTAGTTACTCAATGGTGTACCACACTCCACCTCGGTATAATCTCGTGGTTGTAGAGAATTAAATTTCCAGTCTATAACTTCGGAACTATGTTGCACGAGCGGTATTGCTATGTGCTTGATATCGAGAAGTATCGCGTAATTGATATGTTCTGGTAAACCATGTGAAAATAATATGTTCTTGTAATCACGGAGTCTGGACATTGGCGTAGAAAGCAAGCAAACAAGCAGGTGGGGCCAGAAACAGCAACGCCTTTGTGCCGAGGGGAGCTGACCCTGACTTTGTAAAACAGTTCTGAGAGTGACTATGGTCCACTCAGGCCGCTCTGGTCACGCTTTGGGAGTGGATGGCCACCTGACCTCGTGAAAATACGTGGAGCAGCGAGGAACATACCTATGGTGCATGCGTTTATGCCAATGTCTTCGCGGTATATGTACGAGTGCCTGGCGGTCGATAGTTATATGAACAATGCAAAAGGGGCGATTTTGAATGGCACAGGATACGAATTGTATTTTTACTACATTTACACGGTGATATACCGTCGGGCTAGAAATCGGTTTCACACTCTAATATTCAAGCTTCTGCCCTCAGTGGCAGATCAATGTAATTGAGTAAGAGTTTTTCCGTATTTCACGATATGTAGGCAAATTTCACAAGGTTTAATTGTCAATCCAATATGGCGATCTGTACAAAATAGTTCTGCCGCTGAAAGTCTCGTTTGGAAAAAGAAAAAAAAAATTATGGACAGTGCTTCCACACCGGCGGCATCAGTAATGTGGTGCGTAAATTCAGTAAGAACCAATCGTAGTGCAACATTCATTCACAAGTCATCCTTTGTGCCAGGACATAGGAGCCTCTACATAGAGATGGGAACGTTTGCATTTCGGAGATGTTTGTTGAAATCAGGACTTAACGATTTGCAGGAAGGGTAACACATCATGGATGGGGTGGTACATTAAGACCGCTGGAGGAATGCATTCGGCGTTATTCTAGGCTATTTTCGTAAGCAGGGTCTGTTAGGAGAAGAATTCCTATGCGGACAAGCTGAGGCATCTATAAGGCTCCTAGAAAAGATCTTTATTTATGGAAATATAAAGTACAATCAGCTACAAATTTTACATATTCACATACACCTTTATCTTTAACCCAAATAAATGCAGACTCATTTTGATTAATTTTTCTTTTGCTACGAGTATACAAGACAAGAGGAGATGTTGAGTCATAAGCTGATTTATCAAAATCTTTACTACCAATTTCAAACATATGCAATTACATGTCTATCATTAAAACTTTCAAGACCAGGTACACAAGGAACTCCGCTACCATCTCTTACTATAGCAACGGTGAACCATCCATTTCCATGTGAGGAAGTGTCGTTTATATCCAACCTAAAATTAAGAGAACATCAAAGAAATACAAATGGTCAATCGACGAGAGCGCCAACATGCCCTAAAGGGGTATCGTCGTACCCGCACAACAGTCTACAAAACCATAGAAAACATTGAACTTGCAACAACATCAGGAGACAAGAAAAATCGCATTCCAGCGAAGAGTGTTGCAGCCCATGCTCTCGTCGATGGACCTTGTGTATTTCTTGGATGTTCTCTTAATTTTAGCTTGGATATAAACGACAGTTTCTCACATGGAAATGGATGGTTCACCGTTGCCATAGTAAGAGGTGGTAGCGGAGTTCCTAGTGTACCTGGTCTTGAAAGTTATAATGATAGAGATGTAATTGCCTATCGTACCTATCATATGTTTGAAATTGGTAGTAAAGATTTTGGTAAATCAGCTTATGACTCTGCAGCACTTTACAGTTTACGAGAGATCGACTTCGCTTTTATTTACATATCCATGTGAAGTCAGTATAACATTGAGAACCTTCCAGATTGGCCTATGTTGGTGAGATGCTACTTTAACAGTACATGGTGAATGCGTCAGCTGCGCTGGGCAGTTAAATGCATGCACAGCTAGACGCAGCTCGCATGTCCTATTGGGATCGATAGGAACAAAGCACCCTGTGCTATTCTGGGAAGCATTGGAACAGATTTCTATAGCACATCCTCTGGTGTCAGTATAACAGGTATGGCGCCAGCAACAGTAAATACGTGCGCGTAGCCTCAAGGTGTCTCGCCTATATGACTGGCGTGAACATGTCGTCCGGCGTGCGAGCCTTGGTGTTCTGTATGGGGCAATTCGCTGACATGTCACAGTTGACGATAGCTCGAAAGCGTGTTTTACGTGGAATGAATGTTTGTGCACTGCATTATTTTCGGCTGTTTAAGCGTTGCGAGCGTGTTTATTTTTTGACAATTTACGAGTGGTTTTCGTATCTGTTGCGTTATTTTGTGAACAGGTGTGCAAGCTGTGTAATGAATGATTTCGACAGCTGACGATTAGGAAGTGTGTTTGCAGTGGCTTTTACATGCAATATTTTGACAAAAAAATGGTTCAAATGGCTCTGAGCACTATGGGACTTAACATCTGTGGTCATCAGTCCCCTAGAACTTAGAATTACTTAAACCTAACTAACCTAAGGACATCACACACATCCATGCCCGAGGCAGGATTCGAACCTGTGACCGTAGCAGTCACGCGGTTCCGGACTGTGCGCCTAGAACCGCTAGACCACCGCGGTAGTTTGATACTGCTCCTTTTTAGTATACGTACATAATTCCACTTTTTCCATGTGTGCTTGTTGTCTTTCCAAAACAATAGTGTTCATTTTCTTAGCTTGGTACCAGATACCTTTTAATCTCTTTGAACAACTCCCAACTGATGTTACTGTTCTCCTGTAGGGATTTCCATACCTCAAATGGAGATTTTTGGCACATTATATATGGATAACCCTGAACCATCATGGACTCTGACGATGTGCAGTGCTTGCACAAAAGGGAGAAGGGTATCACAGTCGCTATGGTGACTAATGATGAAGTAATTCATCATTAATCCTGCCATCCTGCAGGTTATCTCAGACTGTCGGTTTGACTGTGTAATACACGCGTCATGAGTTTTTGTAACGCATAATATGCGAAAAAACTGCTATTATAGGCCTGACATAAAACTCGTGCCTTGGTCAATTATGACCGTCTGGCCTGTCACAAGTTTCTATACCCATAAATAAACAGTTTCTTGTCCCATCGTCTTCGCCTGATGGTTTGTTATGATGATTAGGGATACAAAATGGAATCAGTGATCAATAGCTATTAGCTATTGCCCCGTGGTGTTCGAGCGAATGATCTGTGTCTATGCCAATCATATAAGGTGGTCTTATCTCCCCTCTGGTAATCTCTAGAGCATAATGTTTTGATGTCTATGCGTGTATGGAATGCATTTGTTACATATTTTCCACATCTTGCTTACGTATCTTCATCTAATGTCTTTATACAGTTGTTTTGTGGCTGAACAGTGATTGTGTCTGTACCTCTGTGTCTCATATTTTAATTTTTAAAGTACCGCCAGGCACATGCCATATATAGTCTTCCTATTGCTGAACTGTGGTTCCTTTGCAAGTTGCTGACTCTTTGGTCAGTTCCTTGTGATTTTTGCCATTCTCATGTTTCTACACAGGCACATTCCACAGTGTGTGTTTCTAAGACCAGCTACATTCCCATGTTATTTACCTGCTCAAAATCAAATTCGCCTAGTCTTAATGCCAATCAAGTTTAATATGTTTTGAGGCCTTTGAATGCTACATGAACAATTATTATTTAGAAGCGTCATCCATAAAAATAATAGCAGAAATAATTGACTTCATAAATTAGCTTTACCATTTCCTTCCCCAAAGATTAATGTTTCTCTGTTTTCTTGAGTTTTCACGAGATATATGCTATCAGATGTTGTTATCTGTCTTCTTTCTGGATTCGAACGTAACTCAAAACATGAATACCGGCACTGTGTGGTGGTATGGAGAGTTTTCAATAGCTCAGTGGGCTATAAATATTCTGATTTCATAAATGCTGTTTCACAATCCAGGAATGATCGAAATTTTATTCCATTCATTAATAATTATGTAAGGGGTTCATGGATCTCTGCGAAATTCATATTGAATTATCTATAAGAATAAGCTAAGCAAGCTAAAGCAACATTTCTTTATAATGAGTGTCTGGAAGTACCTCATTGCTCCAATAAGTCACAGCTCAGCTTGTACACTAAACTGGTAAAATTGAAAGAAAATCAGCCCTCGGTCACTAGTTTTAACAAATTAACCAGGTTTCGACACTGCTAGGAGTGTCTTCCTCAGAATTTAAAACCAAAAATGGTCTATACTCTATAACGTGGTCATAGAATTATGACTAAAAATGTATGACAGAGTATAAGTTCTTATTATGTATGATAGAGTATAAGTTCTTATTATCAAAGAAGGACTGAAGTTAGACCCAGTGAGATGGATAGTTGAAATGATAGGAAGTGATGAATAGTGTAAATTGTGAGGAATATATCTAAACTGCGTTAAAGTAAACAGCGTAGTTTGGATCTTGCTGTGAACTCTTTGGATGAATTTACGTAACTAATTCCAGCCATCTGAAACAAAGGTTACTTCTTTAAGAAAATGGCTCTGAGCACTATGGGACTTAACAGCTGTGGTCATCAGTCCCCCAGAACTTAGAACTACTTAAACCTAACTAACCTAAGGACATCACACACATCCATGCCCGAGGCAGGATTCGAACCTGCGACCGTAGCAGTCGCGCGGTTCCGGACTGAGCGCCTAGAACCGCTCGGCCACCACGGCCGGCACTTCTTTAAGAGAATGATAGGATGTGCATAGACTAGAATAGACCAGCATAAAGTGAATATACAGCGTTTGACATTTATTTCAACCCATTTGATATTACGTGCTCATGAAACATTTATCCGTGCCACAACATAGATTATCAACAGAGCGCAGCATTCATAGATATTTGTAGGCGACTTGCCTACAAAAATAATTGCATAGCCGTCCAGTATAATGAGTTAACGAAAAAATATTTATTCGTGAAAACTCACAATGAGAAGGAAACTAAAATCAACAGAGAAGTAACAAAAACTAGGAGATCCTATAGTCTTACAGCAAAGATAAAAAACAACACATGACCAATTAAAACTCTCGCGCACTTTTGATCTCACTTTGCACCAGACATGAAAAATATCACTGCCACACAGCCCCCCCCCCCCCCCCTTAAAGTGCGGAGACCCAGGGATATCTTGATACTTGAATTTTATCCGACGTCCAGCTCCGGTGTGCGTCGGGTGTCTCGGGGGCGGTGACGTTGTTGTTTGTGGTGGTGATTCACCTGTCTCGGACAATGTACTGAGCGGTGTCATGGTATGCTCTGCGTCCATCATGTGTTGATGCACAGGCGTGGTGTTAGAGGTCGGAGAGGGTAAAACCCATGCTGGCTTGACACGTTCAATTGATACCTTTGTTGGAACACCATTGTACATTATGTCCACGGTATACTTATTTCTTTCGAAATATGCAACTGTAAAGTTTCTATCTCATTCTGAAGCCTATGAATTTCTTCCGTTATCGAAACGTATAGTTTGCCGTCGTCGTTCATTGCTTTTGCAGTTAATGTTCGACGTAGCTAACGAAAGATTTAAAGTTCCTTAATCGGAGGTCACCAATTATGTAGGCGAATTGCCTAATACAAATAATTGCATAGCCGTCCGGTATAATGAGTTAACGAAAAAATATTTATTCGTGAAAACTCACAATGAGAAGGAAACTAAAAACAACAGAGAAGTAACAAAAACTAGGAGATCCTATAGTCTTACAGCAAAGATAAAAAACAACACATGACCAAAAAAAACTCTCGCGCGCTTTTTATCTCACTTTGCACCAGACATGAAAAATATCACTGCCACATATTCTTTGGTGCTCTAGAAAGTTGTCGTACTGATTCAGACTTTTTATCTCAAGCGAATTGTAAACTTCCATAGATAAACTCTGAATGTATAGAGACTGTAAGCATGATTAGGGCAATAATCTCAGCTTGTATGCATTTACGTGTAGCTAGGCTCGCACACGTCGGGGAGGAAACATTCATCTGAGTAAACCAGTACAACTGACGCGCACTCGACGTAAATACAGTGCAGCAAGACAATTCTTCTTTTGTGACTTTCCTCGCAAACATTATGTCGCGAGCTAGCCGGAGCCTGAGCTTCATTCATTAACAAACAATAAATATAAAAACGGGAAGTTACAACTGCTATTGCAATAGAGTTCGGGAGCGCTGCAGTACTCTTCGAGTTTAGGGATAACACACGGGGGACTGCGATGTGAAAGGCAATTTGAATTGTGGAGAGAGGCATACTAGTATAGTCCCTAAATAAGTGCAAAGCCACGGTGCTGTGGTAGAGTTGTGTCTAACACACCTGCATAGTAAGCAGAAGACGCTGGTTCGAATCTCGGTCTTGGTACAAATTTTCGTTCTTCGCTTCAGTCAGCATATATACATCATAGATGTCTGGGACCTGAAACGTTTTCTGGAACCATATACTCTCACTCGAATACCGTTTGTTGCTGGTCCTGCTGAAGATACTGTTAACACCACGTGCAAGAGCTACAATTCTAAGCGCTTCCATTTAATTATACTATATTGTTAATAAAAAAGATACTTAAAATTAGCCGAACCTCGCACAGCCTCACCGAAAACCCAACCCACTCAAGTCTAACGCAATTTCGTGTAATGTACATAATTTCCTTCGATTTGAGCAAACCCATCAGATGATGGATGCTATTCTGTTACCTCTGCCTCGACAGTGAAAATGTACTGGAGGAGCATACATATTTGTCCGCGTACAGAATAGACTGGGGAAAGGTCGACATCCATGTTTCGCCTGTACGTCCACGTTTCGCCTGTACGTCATTCGCACGCTCCGCCCCATCACGAGTGAAAATTAAAAAAAAAAAAAAAGAAAAAAAGGAAAAAGAGAGACAACACGTACAAGGAGAGCGGAAATACATTTCCTGGGCACACAGACACACACAGACGGGGCGCCGGCCGCCCGTCAACGAGCGTCCTGGCGCAGCAGCGTGCGGAAATGAAGCGATCGCCGTCCGCCGTCCGCCTCGCCTTATCGGGCTGCTGCGCGCCGCTCGCCAGCTTCAATTCGGGCCTCTCGCACGGGCGCAATAAATCCACTACAGACGCGCCCTCATTCCGCCGACCGAAGTGCAGCAATGTTTGCACGCCGCCCTCATATAGACACATACACTGCGCGCGCCGCTACGAAAGCACGGAACCGCGTTTACAACCTCAAAGTCAGAAGCTTCTGCCACAAAGTTTCTCGTGTAAGGCAGAATACATTTATTCCCGCTCGTCTATGTTTTATTCGCTCTGTACGAAATGAAAATATAGGGTTATTCATAAGTGCCCCCAGTCGTTTCAGAGGCAAACTGTGTGGAAACTGCAAGACATACAGAAGAATGACACATGTCAGTAGACACAGCATCTGTCGAAGAGCCGGTTATTAAAATGCATTGTAGCTTAATTGTCGAGCACACCACTCGGAAACGGGTGAGTCAGAGCATGTCTCATATGGGAGCAATGTGCCAGTTTTTCGTCCTTCAGTTCACTAAATATGGGTCGGTTCTGACAGTCAAACGGCGATTCCGTTCCAAATTTCACGTGAGAGCTCCAAAAGACAAAAACCAATGCACAGATGGTACAGTACATTTCGTGAAACTGGCTGCATTTGTGATGCGAGGAAACTCGACGGGACCGACCCCTGATGACCAGCTGCCACTCCCGTTAATCCGCTACGTTGGTCTTCCTCAACGTAGTGAAAGTCTACGCCACCGTGTGGGATTCCGGACACTTTTTCATACTCCAACATTGTGCACTTCCATTCCATAGCAGGAGTGCCCCAGCCTCCGTCCTCTATCCTCTCCTTTATCTCCTTTACACTGATGATATGCCCAGACCACCTCTACCAAGCCACCTGCTTCAGTATACTAAAGACACTGCTTTCCTCGCCTACACTCCAAAATTCCCAGCGGTCCTACCAAATCCACCTCAATCAATTTGCCTCCTAATGTAACCAATATTTCCTCAAGATCAACCTCTCCAAAACCCAGGCAATAATATTAGAACGAACCACTCACACCTTCCACCTTCATGTCTTCTACTACACCATTTATGACTGTCCTATCCAATTTAATCCTCGACCGGAAACTAATGAGGAAACTTCACCTTCTAGTTACACGAAAGATAGCCCAGAGTTGACTAAAAGTATCAAATCTACTTGGGATTGTATACTTCCGCTCTTCTCTACACTTACAAAACACTGATGCGACCCATCCTCTGCTATGAAAATGTTGTAAGGATCTCCACCCCACTACACACGTCCCTTCAAATCGCCGAACGCTGTGCACTCCGTCTCGCTTTACACTACCGTTTATCTTCTCCCACATGTATCCTCTATCATCAAATTCCCTCCCCTCCTCACTCACATCCAATGCCTCCTTTTTTTACATCCCTCTGAAAACTAAATAACCTTGGTGCACTACTGCGTCTTTACAAACACGACACACCGTCGATAAACCTACACACACTCCATATCCCATCCCAACGCTAATTCAGTAACTCCCACTTCCAGACAATGAGATGTGCCCGGATATTTATACCTCCTACGAACGTTAAACCTTCTCCTACGAACGTTAACCCTTCCCTACCTAACTCACTCCACATCAGGACTTCTGTACTCTCCTCCACCCTTCTCTATTTCTTCTCTCTTGTTACTACTACCCTACCCATACACTAAGGCCTTCCTCACTCTCTTTCTCTCCCACCTTTTATTTTCCCTCTATCCATCCACAAAATTTACCTTCATCTCCATGGGTTTCCTACGTAGTAGACCCCTTCTCTTCCCTACCCACAGCTCTCATACCTATGGAATGTATCCTCTCCTCCCTAAATATTTCCCCCCCCCCCCCCACCCCCCAGCTTAGGTCCTTCCGATTGTGCTCCATTGCTTTTTCCTAGCAAAATTTCACCATTCTGCGACGTCTTTTTAAAATGCGTGTATTTTCGTTTCTCATCGCTCAGACTTTGATTTTTAATTGACAATTAAAAACAGTACCAATGTTTTTTGTCATCTATGTTTTATTTTCAAAATATTTGACTAAAAAGCTGAATATTTTACCACTGACCGGCAACCCCCTCCACTCACGAGGCAGGGGGTACGAAATGTTGTTGTTGTTCACAATAAAGGATGGCAGCCAAAACAGTTGCAGAATAGATCCTGCAACTGTTTTGGCTGCCATCCTTTATTGTGAAGAATTTTAACAGTTGCTGCTGCAGCCATGTTTAAAATCTTGGTTGTTGTTGTTGTTGTTGTTGTTGTGGTCTTCAGTCCAGAGACGGCTTTGATGCAGCTCTACATGCTACTCTATCCTGTGCAAGCTTCTTCATCCCCCAGTACCTACTGCAAGCTACATCCTTCTGAATCTGCTTAGTGTATTCATCTCTTGGTACCCCTCTACAATTTTTACCCTCCACACAGCCCTCCAGTGCTAAATTGGTGATCCCATGATGACTCAGAACATGTCCTACCAACCGATCACTTCTTCCAGTCAAGTTGTGCCACAAACTCCTCTTCTCCCCAATTCCATTCAATACCTCCTCATTAGTTATGTGGTCTACCCATCTAATCTTCAGCAGTCTTCAGTAGCACCACATTTCGAAAGCTTCTATTCTCTTCTTGTCTAAAGTATTTATCGTCCATGTTTCCCTTCCATACATGGCTACACTCCATGCAAATACACTCCTGGAAATGGAAAAAAGAACACATTGACACCGGTGTCTCTGACCCACCATACTTGCTCCGGACACTGCGAGAGGGCTGTACAAGCAATGATGACACGCACGGCACAGCGGACACACCAGGAACCGCGGTGTTGGCCGTCGAATGGCGCTAGCTGCGCAGCATTTGTGCACCGCCGCCGTCAGTGTCAGCCAGTTTGCCGTGGCATACGGAGCTCCATCGCAGTCTTTAACACCGGTAGCATGCCGCGACAGCGTGGACGTGAACCGTATGTGCAGTTGACGGACTTTGAGCGAGGGCGTATAGTGGGCATGCGGGGGGCCGGGTGGACGTACCGCCGAATTGCTCAACACGTGGGGCGTAAGGTCTCCACAGTACATCGATGTTGTCGCCAGTGGTCGGCGGAAGGTGCACGTGCCCGTCGACCTGGTACCGCACCGCAGCGACGCACGGATGCACGCCAAGACCGTAGGATCCTACGCAGTGCCGTAGGGGACCGCACCGCCACTTCCCAGCAAATTAGGACACTGTTGCTCCTGGGGTATCGGCGAGGACCATTCGCAACCGTCTCCATGAAGCTGGGCTACGGTCCCGCACACCGTTAGGCCGTCTTCCGCTCACGCCCCAACATCGTGCAGCCCGCCTCTAGTGGTGTCGCGACAGGCGTGAATGGAGGGACGAATGGAGACGTGTCGTCTTCAGCGATGAGAGTCGCTTCTGCCTTGGTGCCAATGATGGTCGTATGCGTGTTTGGCGCCGTGCAGGTGAGCGCCACAATCAGGACTGCATACGACCGAGGCACACAGGGCCAACACCCGGCATCATGGTGTGGGGAGCGATCTCCTACACTGGCCGTACACCACTGGTGATCGTCGAGGGGACACTGAATAGTGCACGGTACATCCAAACCGTCATCGAACCCATCGTTCTACCATTCCTAGACCGGCAAGGGAACTTGTTGTTCCAACAGGACAATGCACGTCCGCATGTATCCCGTGCCACCCAACGTGCTCTAGAAGGTGTAAGTCAACTACCCTGGCCAGCAAGATCTCCGGATCTGTCCCCCATTGAGCATGTTTGGGACTGGATGAGGCGTCGTCTCACGCGGTCTGCACGTCCAGCACGAACGCTGGTCCAACTGAGGCGCCAGGTGGAAATGGCATGGCAAGCCGTTCCACAGGACTACATCCAGCATCTCTACGATCGTCTCCATGGGAGAATAGCAGCCTGCATTGCTGCGAAAGGTGGATATACACTGTACTAGTGCCGACATTGTGCATGCTCTGTTGCCTGTGTCTATGTGCCTGTGGTTCTGTCAGTGTGATCATGTGATGTATCTGACCCCAGGAATGTGTCAATAAAGTTTCCCCTTCCTGGGACAATGAATTCACGGTGTTCTTATTTCAATTTCCAGGAGTGTACTTTCAGAAACGACTTCCTGTCCCTTAAATCTATACTCGATGTTAACAAATTTCTCTTCCTCAGAAACGCTTTCCTTGCCATTGCCAGTCTACATTTTATATCCTCTGTACTTCGACCATCATTAGTTAATTTGCTCCCCAAATAGCAAAAGTCATCTACTACTTTATGGGGTACGAAATAACAATGGAAAAAAAGAATATAACAGAGAGGATGGAATGTCAGCGGAAATTATTCGTCATAATCTAGAAGAAACCGACGACAGGAACTGCTAGTAATGCAGTGAACTGTCTCTGGCGCGTTCTATGCAAACGTCTGTGTTTTTGAAACCATACCGAGAACAGCTGATACATGCGCTGAGTACTTGGCACGATAAAGTTCATTCAGACTTTTGTAATGACTTGCCACACTATATTCATGAAGATGTAGGACAATAACTTTTTGCTGGTGATACAAGTATAGTATTCTCACCCAACAAACAAGAATTAGCTGAGGGAACCGGAAATAACATCTTTTAGAAAATTATTAAGTGGTTCTCTGAAAATTGACTATCACAAAATTTTGAGTAAACGTAGTATAGTTCTGTTAAGTAAATGGTATAACACCGTTCATAAATATGAACTCTGAGGAGAAGTCTGATGCTGCGGGACAATATTCAGAATATCGAGGTGTGGGCGTTGAAAAAGAATTGAAAGAAACACATCGATGATCTGCTGAAACGTTTAGGGTTATTACAAATTTTGTTGATAAACATGTGTATCAAAATTCAAAAATAACAGCAAAGTGCGTATCTTCCACTAGAAGAAATGATGAACTTCACTATTATGGTTAACTCTGAGTTCGACACAGAAAGGGGTGAATTATGCTGTCACAAAAATTTAACAAATAGTGTTAAAAGACTGACGGACAGCTAACATGCATTCAAAACCAAATTAAACCAATTTCTAAACAACAACTCCTTCTACTCAGTATGTGAATTTCTGAATATGAACTGTTGTTGTTGTCTTCAGTCCTGAGACTGGTTTGATGCAGCTCTCCATGCTACTCTATCCTGTGCGAGCTTCAACATCTCCCAGTACTTACTGCAACCTACATCCTTCTAAATCTGCTTAGTGTATTCATCTCACGGTCTGCCTCTACGATTTTTACCCTCCACGCTGCCCTCCAATGCTAAATTTGTGATCCCTTGATGCCGCAGAACATGTCCTATCAACCCGTCCCTTCTTCTTGTCAAGTCGCGCCACAAGCTCCTCTTCTCCCCAATTCAATTCAATACCTCCTCATTAGTTATGTGATCTACCCATCTAATCTTCAGCAGTCTTCTGTAGCACCACATTTCGAAAGCTTCTATTCTCTTCTTGTCCAAACTATTTACCGTCCATGTTTCACTTCCATAGATGGCTACACTCCATACAAATACCTTCAGAAACGACTTCCTGACACTTGAATCTATACTCGATGTTAGCAAATTTCTCTACTTCAGAAACGCTTTCCTTGCCATTGCCAGTCTACATTTTATATCCTCTCTACTTCGACCATCATCAGTTATTTTGCTCCCCAAATAGCAAAACTCCTTTACTACTTTCTCATTTCCTAATCTAATGCCCTCAACATCACCATACTCAATTCGACTACATTCCATTATCCTCGTTTTGCTTTTGTTGATGTTCATCTTATATCCTCCCTTCAAGACACCATCCATTCCGTTCAACTGCTCTTCCAAGTCCTTCGCTGTCTCTGATAGAATTGCAAAGTCATCGGCGAACCTCAAAGTTTTTATTTCTTCTCCATGGATTTTAATGCCTACTCCGAATTTTTCTTTTGTTTCCTTTACTGCTTGCTCAATATACAGATTGAATAATATCGGGGATAGGCTACAACCCTGTCTTACTCCCTTCGCAACCACTGCTTCCCTTTCATGTCCCTCGACTCTTATAACTGCCATCTGGTTTCTGTACAAATTGTAAATAGCCTTTCGATCCCTGTAGTTTACCCCTGCCACCTTTAGAATTTGAAAGAGAGTATTCCAGTCAACATTGTCAAAAGCTTTCTCTAAGTCTACAAATGCTAGAAACGTAGGTTTGCCTTTCCTTAATCTATCTTCTAAGATAAGTCGTGAGGTCAGTATTGCCTCACGTGTTCCAGTGTTTCTACGGAATCCATTTTGATCTTCCCCGAGGTTGGCTTCTACTAGTTTTTCCATTCGTCTGTAAAGAATTCGTGTTAGTATTTTGCAGCTGTGACTTATTAAACTAATAGTTCGGTAATTTTCACATCTGTCAACACCTGCTCTCTTTGGGATTGGAATTATTATATACTTCTTGAAGTCTGAGGGTATTTCGCCTGTTTCATACATCTTGCTCACCAGATGGTAGAGTTTTGTGAGGTCTGGCTCTCCCAAGGCCGTCAGTAGCTCCAATGGAATGTTGTCTACTCCGGGGGCCTTGTTTCGACTCAGGTCTTTCAGTGCTCTGTCAAACTCTTCACGTAGTATCGTATCTCCCATTTCATCTTCATCTACATCCTCTTCCATTTCCATAATATTGTCCTCAAGTACATCGCCCTTGTATAGACCCTCTATATACGCCTTCCACCTTTCTGCTTTCCTTCTTTGCTTAGAACTGGGTTTCCATCTGAGCTCTTGATGTTCATACAAGTGGTTCTCCTATCTCCAAAGGTCTCCTTAATTTTCCTGTAGGCAGTATCTATCTTACCCCTAGTGAGATAGGCCTCTACATCCTTACATTTGTCCTCTAGCCGTCCCTGCTTAGCCATTTTGCACTTCCTGTCGATCTCATTTTTGAGACGTTTGTATTCCTTTTTGCCTGCTTTATTTACGGCAGTTCTATATTTTCTCCTTTCATCAATTAAATTCAATGTTCTTCTGTTCCCCAAGGATTTCTACTAGCCCTCGTCTTTTTACCTACTTGATCCTCTGCTGCCTTCACAACTTCATCCCTCAAAGCTACCCATTCTTCTTCTACTGTATTTCTTTCCCCCGTTCCTGTCAATTGCTCTCTTATGCTCTCCCTGAAACTCTGTACAACCTCTGGTTTAGTCAGTTTATCCAGGTCCCATCTCCTTAAATTCCCATCCTTTTGCAGTTTCTTCAGTTTTAATCTACAGGTCATAACCAATAGATTGTGGTCAGAGTCCACATCTGCCCCTGGAAATGTCTTACAATTTAAAACCTGGTTCCTAAATCTCTGTCTTACCATTATATAATCTATCTGATACCTTTTAGTATCTCCAGGGTTCTTCCATGTATACAACCTTCTATCATGATTCTTAAACCAAGTGTTAGCTGTGATTAAGTTGTGCTCTGTGCAAAATTCTACCAGGCGGCTTCCTCTTTCATTTCTTAGCCCCAATCCATATTCACCTACTATGTTTCCTTCTCTCCCTTTTCCTACACTCGAATTCCAGTCACCCATCACTATTAAATTTTCGTCTCCCTTCACTATCTGAATAATTTCTTTTATTTCATCATACATTTCTTCAATTTCTTCGTCATCTGCAGAGCTAGTTGGCATATAAACTTGTACTACTGTAGTAGGTGTGGGCTTCGTATCTATCTTGGCCACAATAATGCATTCACTATGCTGTTTGTAGTAGCTTACCCGCATTCCTATTTTCCCATTCATTATTAAACCTACTCCTGCATTACCCCTATTTGATTTTGTATTTATAACCCTGTAATCACCTGACCAAAAGTCTTGTTCCTCCTGCCACCGAACTTCACTAATTCCCACTATATCTAACTTTAATCTATCCATTTCCCTTTTTAAATTTTCTAACCTACCTGCCCGATTAAGGGATCTGATATTCCACGCTCCGATACGTAGAACGCCAATTTTCTTTCTCCTGATAACGACGTCCTCTTGATTAGTCCCCGCCCGGAGATCCGAATGGGGGACTATTTTACCTCCGGAATATCTTAACCAAGAGGACACCATCATCATTTAATCATACAGTAAAGCTGCATGCCCTCGGGAAAAATTACGGCCGTAGTTTCCCCTTGCTTTCAGCCGTTCGCAGTACCAGCACAGCAAGTCCGTTTTGGTTATTGTTACAATGCCAGATCAGTCAATCATCCAGACTGTTGCCCCTGCAACTACTGAAAAGGCTGCTGCCTATCTTCAGGAACCACACGTTTGTCTGGCCTCTCAACAGATACCCCTCCGTTGTGGTTGTACCTACGGTACGGCTATCTGTATCGCTGAGGCACGCAAGCCTCCCCACCAACGGCAAGGTCCATGGTTCATGGGGGGCTGCCTGTATTATCCATACCGAATTTACCTCTTCCCAGCCTCAGAATGATATATATATTCCATTTATCAGTGAAACTAGCACTTAAAATGCAAGCCGCATTTAAACGTTTCACACACTGCTCCGGATTAACATCTCGTTATAAAAGGGGCAGTAGAAATGTGATTGCTTACCAGAGTCTATATTAAATTAGGAATGTCACGTTCAGCCTTTTAAACACTGTCCTTGTCATCTTTGAAGACAAGAGTGTGTAACATCCACGAGATAAATTTTAGCTACAGTGTGACGAGATAAAATTATGCCTCTAACAGTTATAAACATTATCTATTCGACGTATGGAAAAACAGTGAAAACGAATGAAAACGATGATAAATATTAATTATTTATATAATATTCTATGATGTAATTCGACATATCGATGTGTATCATACAAAGATAATGATAATTGTAAATTCTTTTTAAGATCTGCATTTGTCTTCCTTTTTTTTTACCTTTTGTTGGTTGGCTTTTGTAGGTTGCGGACGCACATCAAACAGAGGTCTGTTAAGAAATTGTAATTATTTGTTAATTATTACTTGAGAATAGAAATGATAATTATTATAAATATGAGTGAATAATTATTTCTAACTTTAATTCCTCCCTCAGTACGCATTATCTGTGTTAATTATTTCCTTCCGCTGGAAGGAGCGCAGCCATTGATGATAGCGATTTGTATTGCGTTTTTGTCTGTGTTTTCCTGAGAAACAAATCAAATGTTTGCTTGATGAAGTCTAAATAGTGCACAATACGAAAGTAGATTTTATAGAGTTTAAGAAGCATTTTAAATATTTACTTATTTGCTCTAATAACAGAAAGTCTCTATCCATTGTCTGCCGCCATCTTAACAATTATCTCAGCAGCAAATTCAAATTTAAATTACGCAACTTTGCAGAATAAGTGTCGAAGGTAATACAAATGTGTGAAAATAAATGTGCACCGGTGGTCCCGAACTCATTTTAATGAAAATGATTCGAATCACATTCGTTCTTTAAAAACAGTGCTCATAGCACGATCCTTATAAGAAACTTTTCTAGCTGATGTATGGAGCCGAAATTAATTACGCACGAGTTGCGAAGAATATTGTTTCAGGTAACATACGTCAGTGTTGTGCGCGGCTGATATTCGGTGGTTTTAATGATCATTTGGCCGAAGATAACTGCTTCCATCTTAATCAATAGTTGTAAGGAATCTGTTGTATGAACTGTGATTTAGTGACACTTACACAACTTACAGACAACACTTTAACACGACGTTAACTTTGAGTTCTGTAGCAACTTGATCAAATCTTTAGGCGGGAGAAAAATTATTTAGTAATTACTCAATGTAATAAAATAAGATTATCACTTCCATTTACAAACTAGTTAAATACCAAACCACTGAATAACACAGCAAACGCCACAAGTGTCCAAAGCATACCAATCAAGAAAATCTCGTAGGAAGATCAACAGTTTGACACCGAGAATGTCGAAATAAACATACTGGTCCTTGATCACGGCAACATGTATGAGTCGGCTGGAGAAAACACACCGAAAACGTCTGAGATTCACCACCGGTCTGACGTACACACTCCACGCATTGTGCGTTAATAATCTCATTGGACCACAGGTGCGTACCAGCATTTAGTGTAAATACCAGTAGAAAGAGGTCGCAAGTTGTATTCACAGAAGACGATGGATCAAAAGTCGTTAACTACAGTGAGGGAAAAAGTCGCGATACTAATAAATCATTAATGCAGAACAATGAAATTTCTGGTGCAGTCGCTTACGTAATATGTTGAAACGTCCCCTTTGAACAATTATACATGACTGTGCGTAAACTGACACACAATATTTTTAGCGCAACGCAATCTGACTTTCAAAAATCCCTACAAAAGAATGGCCCTGACTAACATTAACCTATACCTTTCACAAATCACTTACCTCACAAAAATCTTGGTTACCTGAACTACCGTAATACAGCGAGCGCCACTACTGCCAGCTAAATAAAAGATTGAAACTACGGAAGGCACTAACTACTGATAGGCATAGTTAGCAAATGAAAGATTTTGATAGAGAACAAACGATGTATTTACCTTAATAGTCATAATATATATAGCAGTTCATGACATCCAGTCTTACAAATTTCAAAACTCCGCCATGTCTCTCCCCACATCCACCACTGCTGGCGGCTCACCTCCAACTGCGCATCGCTACGCGCTGTTCACATCCAGCTGCCCAACACTACAATGGCAGACAACAATGCAAACTAGCCACAGACTTCACACAGCACAGCCAGTCATTTTCATACAGAGCGCTACGTAACGTTGCCAATAAGAAAACATAAACAGCCTACTTACAATGTGTAAGTGATTAACAGTGCAACATCAAACGTTAATGCACCTGTGAGACAAACCATTGCAATTGTGAAGTGCTGGTGTTGAATAAAAGCCTGCAAACGTGAATGCACTGTATTGTACAGGTGCTGGATAACAGTTTGTGGGATAGGGTTCCATGCCTGCCTCACTTGATCTGTCGATAGAGGGGCTGCTATTGCTCTTTGTGGATGACGCTGGAGCTGCCGTCGGATTATATCCCACATGTGCTCGACTGGAGGCAGATCTGGTGATCGAGCAGGCCAGGGCAGCAAGTTGGGTAACATCAGCGGTATCAGGGTGAGCGTTATCCTGTCGTAAAACACCCCATGGAATGCTGTTCATGAGTGGCAGTGAAGCATGTCGAATCGCCAGACTGACGTACAATTTTTCAGTCAGGCTGCATGCGACAACCGCTAGAATGGTCCCCAGACCATAGCCCCATGCTCGGGTCCAGTGTGTCTAGCAGGCAGACAGGTTGGTTGTATGCCATCAACTGGCCTCCTCCTAACCAACACAGGGGTCACTGGCACCGAAGCTGAACCAGCTTTCATCATAAAACACACGTCCACCCTGCCCTCCATTGAGCTCTTGCATGACGCCACTGAAGACGCAAATAGCGGTGGTTTTGGGGTCATGAAATAAACTCTAGAGGCTATCTGGCTCGTAGCTGCCATTGAAGTAATCGATCTGTAATAGTTCGTTGTGTAATTGTGGTGCCAGCTGGTGCTCAAATACCTCCTGAAAATGCAGAAAAATGCGGCAAAGCCCCAAGCCGGACACGATAGTGTTCCCTCCTAATAGCGCCACGTGGACATCCCGAGTTTGGTATTCTTGCGACCATACATATTCGTAACCACCGTTGCCAGCAGTCACGTACAGTGGCTACATTCCTGCCAAGTCTTCATGCAGAATCGCAGAAGGAACATGCCCTTTCTCGTAGCCATATTAAACGACCGATTTAAAACTCAGCGAGGTGTTCCTTATAGCGTCTTGGTCGCGTTATTGATTAACATCAACTCATCACGTTTAATATCAAAGGTAACAAACACTCACGATCGTTACCGCGTGTATTTAAAGCAAAGCAACTTGCTTTCTCATACGCCTATAGTAGCGCCACTGTAATGCGACTGGCGCGAAAGTTGATGAGACATTATCTTTCACATTTCAAAACACGCCTACGAACTTTCATTTATGTCACACAACTCCTTCTTGGTGTTGCGATTTTCTTCTGTTACATTAGAGGATTCACGAAAAATCTGTTTATCCCCAAATGGATCTGCTTTAAAAGACTGTAACATTGTACCTAAATGTTGTGCTCTCGGAATTGTGTATCTAGCTACAGAAAGCCATTTACATATTTTAAAGCTGATAGAATTACTGGATTTAAAGATAATTCATTTCCTGAAGTGGTAAACTTAAAACTCTGTGCTCAGATTCCGTTGGAATACAGGAAACAGTTTCTAGTCTACAACCAAGATTATGCGGAATGTCTCAATAAAATTACTATGCACAAAATGAAAGGTAAAATTAATATTCCCCGGTGCTCTTGGTGTGAAATGTGGTGAATGTTGTACACAAGCGCAGTGCCCGGCGTTTACGGATTCCAGTACCAGGGAAGGAAGCTGTGATCACCACAGATGCTGGCTCTAAAAATCTGAATGTGAAGGTGTTTCATCGAACTAGGACAAGCTTCGGACAAATAATTCAGATAATTTACACATCGAAGTAACTGTGTAATTTAAATTAAGGATCCATTGTGCCTTACACCTAGTGGGTACTTAGTTCAACCCACGGTCTGGGCCGGCCGATGTGGCCGAGCTGTTCTAGGCGCTGCAATCTGGAACCGCGCGACCGTTGCGGTTGCAGGTTCGAATCCTGCCTCGGACATGGATGTGTGTAATGTCCTTAGGTTAGTTAGGTTTAAGTAGTTCTAAGTTCTAGGGGACTGATGACCTCAGATGTTGAGTCCCATAGTGCTCAGAGCCATTTGAGCCATTTGAACCACGGTCTGGGTTTGTGTATATCGAATCCTTATTGATTTTTGATAACTAATACGGACAATTTAAAAGTCGAAGTAACATTGTGGTACGTAATCTGAGAAATCCATTATGGGTTACAGCAACTGGATACAAAGTCGTATTTTGAGCCCAATGCACATCTAAGTTGCAGCAGTAATGACAATGAAGTGATTCCCATGAGCTTTTTAATCGTTATAGAATTAACCTTTATGCATTTTGACAATTAAGACAGTCAGTTTTTGAGTTCTTTAAACTGTAATTTTTGTTTGGTACGAGGATCGAACGAAAATGTGGTTCGAGTGCCAAGTGGATTAAACAATATCCAAGAAAGTGGCTTGGCTTAGAAGAGGGGAGCAGAGTTGCAGGAGAGGTGGAGAGGAGCGATGGCGTAATTCCGATACGACAGCTCACCTCATCGCAGTCCTCGCCTCGCCACCACTTGACGAAGTCTGAGGAATGGCCATTGTACATCTTTGGTTCCAACAGTACATTGCTTTCCTACTGTCTGCATTTGACAGAGAGAAGAAAGTCTCCCTTAAGCAGTCTTCCAACAACACGTTTACTAACACTGACTTCGAATATTAAGCTGAAAATTTAAAGTACCTTAATTCAGGGGTGTATTGGCGACAGAAATATATTTAAGAGAGTGAATATTAACCTCCACACAAGAAGTGGAACTGATTCACACATTGTACCTCACATGGAAATGGCTAATGTTTGAACTGAATCGACAGCTTTGACAATTTAGCATTTTCTCCGTAAATAGATAGGTATTTCAAAGGCTATTCAATAAAGCATAACAACAGTACATTTCAGTAAAAATCAGCAGTGTGAACAGTTTTGTAGACATTTACAGAAATCTACATAAATTTAGTAAGTCTTTCAGCATATGCTGACAGTATCATCACAGGTGCTGTACAACACGGTGTACCTTTAAGCCAACCGGATAAAAACTCATCGCGTGTACTAAACTGACTAAACTTACTTACCTATAATTTCGTACCCAATATTACGTCGATAAGCAATAACTTATTTTTCTGTTATCAAAGAGGCGATGAAGAAATTCTGACAGAAAAATTTTGTAACGTATAGCTTGCAAACACTTTGTCATTGTTTCCTTTCGTTGAGGGAGATACGGACATACAATATCAAGATTAATACGAAGATGTTACGACAGAATTTGACAACGTGAAACTGAACGTGAGTTAAAGAAAAACACTCAAACAATGCAAGATATCACGTAATGTGTATGTTCAATTAAACCTGTATAGTAATGTATTGTCATTTTTAAGTTTTGAGACAAATATAATTGAAAGAGAAACGATAAAGTCAGCAGAAAACCCAGCAAACATACAGAACGTTAACGTCCTACACACGGTAACATTTCTGGAGGTTCATTCAAAAAGGATCTTACACACTCTTTATATAATTTCTGTCCGGAAGTATGATATGGATATAAGGTTACAGAAATACCAACTTAACCGATTTAGATGCAAATTGTGGCAAGGCATGTTTTGTAGCTAAGAGATAAATGAGATAAAGTTCGGTGTTGAAGAAACAACTGTTTGACTACAGGTAAGAGAAGTAATGCATATCCCAATACGTACAGCAAGTTATGCCTGAAAAAGAACAGAATAAGAAGGAGTGTTGTAAATGTGTAAACTCCTTCCATTGGATAAATATTATAATCCCTACAATACAACCTGCTGTAAATACGTACGTCATTATCAGCGAGCTCTTTGTCGATGTAGTCGCGAGATTGTAAGGTCTCCGTTAGAAGTTTTAGTTATACTACCGCGTACCTATTATCAGGCATCGGCCCTTTGAGTGAGGCGGACCTACAACGGATCGCGTCAACATTTAAAGTTACGCCATCTGCCTAACTGTTAGTGACAAGTCTGTAATTAATGGCCGTCTACTTGGCAATTGAACATGATCATGAACTGTTGTGGTAACATTAGGTATGTCAGCCACGTTCGTACGTTCCCAATAATGAAAGTTTATGTAAAAGCCTTCCACACGAACATTTTTGCAATCCAGTCTGATAAATTGTCACTGTACAGACATAATTACTCAATTGGTCTTCATTACTCCGTCTACACTACTTTTCACTATTACTGCCGTCTGCTATACATTACGTGATCAAACGTATCCGGACACCTGGCTGAAAGTGACATACGCGTTCGTGGCACCCTCCATGGGTAATGGTGGAATTCAGTATGGTGTTGACCCACTCTCCGCCTTGATGACAGCTTCCACTCTGGCAGTGTACGTTCAATCAGGTACTGGAAGGTTTCTTGGAGAATGGCAGCCCATTCTTCACGGAGTGCTGCACTGCGGTGAGGTATCGATGTCGGTCGGTGAGGCCTGACACGAAGTCGGCGTTCCAAAATATCCCAGAGGTGTTCTATAGGATTCAGGTCAGGACTCTGTGCAGGCCAATCCATTACAGGGATGTAATTGTCGTGTAACCACTCCTCCACAGGCCGACTATTATGAACAGGTGCTCGATCGAGTTGAAAGATGCAGTCGTCATCCCCGAAATGGTCCTCAACAGTGGAAAGCAAGAAGGTACTTAAAACATTAATGTAGGCCTGTGCTGTGGTAGTGCCACGCGAAACAACAAAGGGTGCAAGCCCCTTCCATGAAAAACACGACCTCACCGTAACACCACCACCTCCGAATCTTATTGTTGGCACTACACATGCTGGCAGATGACGTGCACCGGGCATTCGACGTACCCACACCCTGCCGTCGGATCGCCACATTGTGTACCGTGATTCGTCACTCCACACATCGTTTTTCCGCTGTTCAATCGTCCAATGTTTACGTTCCTTACACCAAGCGAGGCGTCATTTGGCATTTACCGGCTTGATATGTGGCTTATGACCAGCCGCCCGACTATTAAATTCAAGTTTCCTAACCTCCCGCCTAACTGTCGTACTTGCAGTGGATCCTGATGTAGTTTGGAATTCCTGTATGATGGTCTGGATAGACGTCTGCCTATTACACATTACCATATCTTTCAACTGTCGGTGGTCTGTCAGTCAACAGACGAGGTCGGAGTGTACGCTTTTGTGCCGTACGGGTCCCTTCACGTTTCCACTTCACTATAACATCGGAAACAGTAGACCTAGGGATGTTTAGGAGTGTGGAAATTTCGCGTACAGACGTATGACACAAGTGACACTCAATCAGTTGACCACGTTCGAAGTCCGTGAGTTACGCGGAGCGCCCCATTCTGCTCTCTCACGATTTCTAATGACTACTGAGGTCGCTGATATGGAGTACGTGGCAGTAAGTGCCAGGAAAATGGACCTAATATGAAAAACTAAATTTTGATCCCTTCATGTCTCAAAGTGCGTCCTATCAACCGATCCCTTCTTTTAATCAAGTTGCTTCACAAATTTCTTTTCTCCCCTGTTCTATTCTGCCTTCTCATTAATTACACCATCTGCCCATCAACCCACCTAATTTTGAGCTTTCTTCTGTAGCACTACATTTCAAAACTTATATTCTCTTCTTGCGTAAACCGGTAATCGTTCATGTGTCATTTCCATACATTACTACACTCCATACAAATACAGCCTTCAGAAAAGACGTTCTAACACTTAAATCTATAACCGATGTTAACAATTCTCTCTTCATCAGAAACGCTTTTCCGGCATTTTCCAGTCTACATTTTATAGCTTCTCCATTTCGATCATCTGTTACTTTCCAGCCCTAATTACAAGACTCATCTACTACGTTAAATGTCTCATCTCCTAATCTAAATTACCAGATTTAATTCAACAACACTCCATTGTCCTTGTTTTGATTCTATGATGTTCATCTTGTATCCTGCTTACAAGACACTTCCCGTTCCATTCAACTGTAATTCCTGGTCCTTTTCTGTCTCTGACAGAATTACAATGACATCGGGAAATCTCAAAACTTTTATATCTTCTCACTGAACTTTAATTCCTACTCAAAAACTTTCTTTGTTTTCCTTTACTGCTTCTCGACGTCCAGATGTATGCTACAACCCCGTCTCACACCCTCCTCAACCAATCTTCCGTTCCATGCCGCTAGACTCTTACAATTGCCGTGTGGACTCTGCACGAATCTTAAATAGCCTTTTGTTCTCTGTATTTCATCCCTGCTACCTTCAGAATTTCAAGGAGAATATTTCAGAATGAGATTTTCACTCTGCAGCGGAGTGTGCGCTGATATGAAACTTCCTGGCAGATTAAAACTGTGTGCCCGACCGAGACTCGAACTCGGGACCTTTGCCTTTCGCGGGCAAGTGCTCTACCAACTGAGCTACCGAAGCACGACTCACGCCCGGTACTCACAGCTTTACTTCTGCCAGTACCTCGTCTCCTACCTGGTTCTGCAAGGTTCGCAGGAGAACTTCTGTAAAGTTTGGAAGGTAGGAGACGAGGTACTGGCAGAAGTAAAGCTGTGAGTACCGGGCGTGAGTCGTGCTTCGGTAGCTCAGTTGGTAGAGCACTTGCCCGCGAAAGGCAAAGGTCCCGAGTTCGAGTCTCGGTCGGGCACACAGTTTTAATCTGCCAGGAAGTTTCATATCAGCGCACACTCCGCTGCAGAGTGAAAATCTCATTCTGGAAACATCCCCCAGGCTGTGGCTAAGCCATGTCTCCGCAATATCCTTTCTTTCAGGAGTGCTAGTTCTGCAAGGTTCGCAGGAGAACTTCTGTAAAGTTTGGAAGGTAGGAGACGAGGTACTGGCAGAAGTAAAGCTGTGAGTACCGGGCGTGAGTCGTGCTTCGGTAGCTCAGTTGGTAGAGCACTTGCCCGCGAAAGGCAAAGGTCCCGAGTTCGAGTCTCGGTCGGGCACACAGTTTTAATCTGCCAGGAAGTTTCATATCAGCGCACACTCCGCTGCAGAGTGAAAATCTCATTCTGGAAACATCCCCCAGGCTGTGGCTAAGCCATGTCTCCGCAATATCCTTTCTTTCAGGAGTGCTAGTTCTGCAAGGTTCGCAGGAGAACTTCTGTAAAGTTTGGAAGGTAGGAGACGAGGTACTGGCAGAAGTAAAGCTGTGAGTACCGGGCGTGAGTCGTGCTTCGGTAGCTCAGTTGGTAGAGCACTTGCCCGCGAAAGGCAAAGGTCCCGAGTTCGAGTCTCGGTCGGGCACACAGTTTTAATCTGCCAGGAAGTTTCATATCAGCGCACACTCCGCTGCAGAGTGAAAATCTCATTCTGGAAACATCCCCCAGGCTGTGGCTAAGCCATGTCTCCGCAATATCCTTTCTTTCAGGAGTGCTAGTTCTGCAAGGTTCGCAGGAGAACTTCTGTAAAGTTTGGAAGGTAGGAGACGAGGTACTGGCAGAAGTAAAGCTGTGAGTACCGGGCGTGAGTCGTGCTTCGGTAGCTCAGTTGGTAGAGCACTTGCCCGCGAAAGGCAAAGGTCCCGAGTTCGAGTCTCGGTCGGGCACACAGTTTTAATCTGCCGAGAATATTTCAGTTAAAGTATTTCGGTTAACAGAGTCAAGTCTCTGAATCTACAAGTGGTAAAAACATAGATTTGCCTTTCCTTAACATGTTTTCTAAGATAAGTCGTAGGTATTGCCTTGCATGTTTCTACATTTCTTCAGAACCCAAACTGATCTTCCCCTAGGTCAGCTTCTACAAGCCTTTACAGTCATTTGAAAAGAATTTGTTTTAGTATATTACAACCACGGCTTAGTAAACTAATAGTTCGGTAATATTCACATCTGTCAGCAATTGCCCTCATTGGAATTGAAATTATTAAATCATATTTTAAGTCTGAGGATATTTCGCCTGTCTCATACATCTTGCACACCCGACGGAATACTTTTGTCATGGCTGTCAGTGGTTCTGAGATAATGTCGCCTACTCGAGGGACCTTGCTTCGACATCGGTATTTGACTGAATATCAGATTCTTCTCGATTTATCATATCCCATCTTCATCTACGTCCTCTTCCCTGATTATAATATTACCTTTACGTTTATCTCCATTGATTGGACCCACTGTAATCTTTACAATTTTAAGGTTTCCCTCGGATGCTTAGTATTGGGTTTCCATCTGAGCTCTTGATATCCAAACAGCTGCTTCTCCTTTCTCCGAAGGCTTTCTGTTATTGACATACATACAAACTACGCAGTTGACTTCTTTTTAAAAATTTGTATCACATCAATAATTTTACTGTTCATTTGTGCAATCGAGGAATTGCAACACTTATGAAAACACGTGCGTCATTTATGTCAAGTGACACAATCTCATTGCACAATTCTGTCTGGGAACGAGAATTGACCTAGAAGAATTTGTTGGTAACGGTGGACGTTTCAGTTCCTGCATTTGGATCAGTAAAACACATGTTTTTACAGAGAATAAAAAGATTATTATGAAAGCTTGCCATTAGTTTGTACCGAATGTCAGTTGTCAAGTCACAAACTGGATTATATAGAGCAGGCACTGTGCTCGAAGAAACTCACTGAGAAATACCAGAAATTCGAGTTTCCGCGGAAAAGCAAATGTCATTACGAACACAACAATAACCTGAATGGGTCTGGCTTTCTGTCACTAGTTTTTGATTGAAAGTCTTATACCAAAGCTAGCATATGGACGTGGCAAAATAAATTCAATACAGCTCTCAAAATAGCAGGATGCGTAGTTTTAGGTTTCCAACCAAAAAGAAGTTCAGTTTACAATGACTACAGCATATTCCACGCAGTAACTTAAGAGTGTGGAAGTTGAACCTGAATTCTTCTTAATATCCCGAAGAGAAATTTTCTGTCTATTTTAGCAAGAACAATTCCGTGGAAGAACAAGATATGTACTCAATTTCCAGTCTCTGTACTATGACCAGAGATAAGTAATTGGTGAATAAGATCTACTCACGAACCGCACAGAGTTCCAGAACAGCTCCAATGAATTTCCAGTCTCTGAATTTTGACGAGAGACTACGAAATGGTGAATAATAATAAATTTACTCATGAATCACACAGAGTTCCAGAACAGTTCCAATCATTTTGTAGCGTACAGTCTGGTTAAGCGTTATAATGGTATAAATAATTATTACTTCAAGCTACTGTGTACTACAATGTGCCTATTTATAAATATTTAATGCTTTAATGTAATCAGCAATATGAGTAAGTGAACATTGTACACACCAAATTTGGTGCAATAAGAGAACAACTCTGTTCAAGAAGATATTTCTCATTTATTTAAAATTTTTCTACATCTATATGTATCCTGTGGAGTTATTTTCAATGAAAAAGAAGAAATGTTAGAAGTGGTAACAGTAACAGTTGTACCGGAAATATGACTTGGCACACGGTTCGTTCTAGACTGGTGTTTTACAATTTCTGTCTTTTAATATATGGTTATAATATCATATAGTACGTCACATCTTCATCTCATGTATCGATCTGTGAAAACGCTGTTTCAAGTTGCTGTTTCTTCGCTGTAACTGTATCCGGAGTGGATAGAAGTGACAGTTGGGGTTCAAAAACGAAAGCGAGCAGTGTCCTGTAACGCGGCTTTACTGATGAAGATGTCTATTACAGCGCGAAGTAAGCTCTCTGGTTTTAATTCTGATGCTTGCAGCCGGCCGAAGTAGCCGTGCGGTTAAAGGCGCTGCAGTCTGGAACCGCAAGACTGCTACGGTCGCAGGTTCGAATCCTGCCTCGGGCATGGATGTTTGTGATGTCCTTAGGTTAGTTAGGTTTAACTAGTTCTAAGTTCTAGGGGACTAATGACCTCAGCAGTTGAGTCCCATAGTGCTCAGAGCCATTTTTGATGCTTGCACGCTACGTGCTCGCTTTCAGATTCGCTATATCCGCCGTTTAATAACAGGCTAATTATACAGTATAACGAGTTAACACCTCTAAATACCATTTTAGTCTGTTGTAAAACATCATTTTTTACGTCAGTAAGCCTAGCTTAGACTTCTTTTATGTTCGATATGTTTATGTGTAGGCAGCACTTGAAAATTGCCTTTAAGGCCGGAATTGACCAATCGCGTAAGGGAAGGTAGAAAACTTGAAATTGTCCTTAAACAAATATACGGCTGTGGTACCCCATAAGAAGAAAATTGTATTAAAACGACCATGGTATGGCAGCAGAGATTGTGTAGTAAAAGTGTTCGCTCAAATTTTTATGGTAAGGCAGAGTGTGGTATCTTGGAACATTTACAGGCAGGACTGTAATAATAGCTTAATACAACTTCATATTCGTACTTATATGATATCATTCACTTTTCCTGTGCTTCATTTTTTTCTCGTATTTACAAAAAAAAAATTCCGAAAAGTGTGGTTCCTCCATACGTTAAATAATTTTTAAAAGTACAACATGGTCATGTACCTTGGAACAAATATTATACTGAAATTCGAGGGCGTTGTAATTGAGGGAATCTTGTCAACACTGTATTTCACTGTTACGTCATTATTCTACTACACGCCAGTAATCAGTAAGTGAAATAAAATGAATTAATCAATTACAAGACCAAAAGGGATTTGAAATAAAAGCTATTTGAAACCACTTGATAATATCAATTTTCGAGATAGACATTAAATAACCTCGGTTTATTTGCAAATATCACTTGCTCCATTGTAGAAGACGTGCTTCTGTTTCAAGTTACAAGACTGTGCGCGTTTGATGAAGCAAGGCTGAACTCTCCACGCATTATATTACAAATACTTTTCTGTAAATATGGAATTTTGTAACGGACGAATTACCATCTTACATATATCTTAAATTTATCATAAAGCACTTAAATGTGTAAAATCCAAAATATTTACAAATGCCGCACGAAAATTAGTCTCAGGCTCCAAACACCAAAATTAGTATAAAATGCCGGAATCTTCTTTCGATGATCTCTGTTGTGCATCCCCTCATATGATTCTAAAATCAGTGATTAAACTGAAATAATGCCATTAGTGCTAGAAGCAAAAGAAGCTCCGTTACAGTTATAGAGCTTTTTAATACTCAAAGAATCCCCACAACTTTGTCAGCACACACACACACACACACCCACACACATCAGCCCTCAAAGAACTCATGCTGCTTCATCAGCACACACATACGCATTCTTTAATAGAAGAGGGAGGGTAGCAATACTGAAGCTTGTCACAGCTGTAGTTCAATTTCAGCAGTCACAGAACCACCAGAGCCGCCTCATGTTATTCTCATTCTTAGAATATTGGAGCAGCAATAGTCGGATATACAGATAACGCATTTCTCGAAATAATTTCTGGATCAGAGGCGTAGATAGAAGCCAAATTGAAGTTGTGACTAGACTCCGATATCAGCTCTCTTCTAATCGCAGTCTGTGCACATTGCAGGAGGCAGGCATGTTTCTGAAATTAAAGTTAACGTATCTCACGCTTGTGAAAGGAGTTTGATGTTTTTGATAGCATGAGGTAGCTCATGGCTGTGTGTTCATATGCCGGCCACGGTGGCCGAGCGGTTCTAGCCGCTTCAGTCCGGAACCGCACGACTGCTGCGGTCGCGGGTTCGAATCCTGCCTCGGGCATGGACGTGCCTCATGTCCTTAGGTTGGTTAGGTTTAAGTAGTTCTAAGTTCTAGGAGACTGATGTTAAGGCCCATAGTGCTCAGAGCCATTTGAATTTTTGTGTGTTCATTCCTAGGATCCTGTGCACCATCCTCTTCGATGGCCAAGGATTCCAGCCCACACAAAATCAGCCTGTTCCGAAGGAACTGCTTTTTCAGACGATGTGTGGTGCTCGTAGTAGTGTAGGTACTTCTTGATATTTTATTCTTCATAGCACAGTAGTCAACAATAATCTGAATATAAGTTCAGCAGAATGTATAGTGCAAAATCACCATCATGGAATTGGCTCAGATGGTGTATCGTTGGAGACCGCGCTGAATGGTTTACACTCATGTATACTACCAGTCACAAGCGTTTGTGAAGAGGTTGGAAAAGGTGGGGTGGGTTAAGAGTATGAGCCCAGAGTGTGACACGTATAATACTGAAGAGACCTGAAATACTTTATAATTCTAAATCCTGAGAATTGTAACTCTAAAAAGATTCTCTGATAATGGGAATTCCTTCATTTTCTGCGCTAAGAATGGACATGGGTATTGCCTGACATGAGCCAGCGATTCAGATGTGAAATTGTTGAACCCGTGGTTGTGGAACTGTCGCCTGAGAGATTTCCCATTTGATGCCAATGAATGGAAAGCAACTTGTTGTTGAACAAACAAGAAAATATGACATTTTTAATGCTTTTATAATAAAATTTATATCTAGAGTAATTTTTTCATGTAATGTGAAACAAAATATTACTTTGTTGATGCCGCATTCCAATGAGATCCTGCTGTTATTGCTGACTTCTCTACTGTCCTCAATGTAACCAGCATGCAAGCTAAGATAACTGAAGAACTACATCATGGAGTACGTAAAATTAGAGGAGAATGGTTACCGTGAAAGTAATTGATGACCTTCATTAGGCTAATTTAGTGGACCTGATTGCGCATTTCAAATATAGTTCTAGGTATAAAAATTTATTAAAAGTAATTTTCTGTACTCCGTATACGCATTGGCCACAGTTCTAATGACTGAAATTGGTACTTAGGATGCTGAAAAATTTACAGAATGATTAAAAGGATTCCAAATTATATACGACACAAACCGATTTAGGAAAGGGATTTTTCAACACTGTTTTCAAGAAAGTAATGAAAAAATGTAAGATTAATCCCTAATCATCTTTTCTACTGCGGGGCAATTCAGTAGAGCTCTTGAAAGTATGATGCTTAAATGTTTTACAGCAAAAGCGTTTTCCAAATGTATTTATTCGGTGCATGATGTAGTACGTCTGTAAACTCACACATTTATAGAACAGTCAGTATGGGGCCTGTGTATATGAAAGGTAACAGTCTTTTGTCTACTGTGTGTGATAACATCAAACTGTTTCCAGAATTAATTTTCACGCCACAAAGAAATGTACACTGATTTGAAACATCCTGGCGGTGTTGTACCGACTGAGCTACGCAAGCACGACTGACATCCCGCCCTCATTCGCTGTGGTTAAGCCATGTCTCCGCAATACCCCTTCTTTCCGGACAGCTAGGTATGCAGAAGAACTTATATGAAGTTTGGCAGGTAGGAGATGCACTATTCGCGGAAATAAAGCTGGCAGAGCGGATAGAAAGCCGTGCTTGTATAGCTCAGTCGGTAGATCAGTTTCCCGAAAAAGATAAGGTTCCCAAGTTCGCCTGCCGGTCCGGAAGACACTTTCAATCCACCAGGAAGGTTCAGTATGAAGATAACAGATTCACAAACGACTAAATTCAAAGTGAGCTAGTTTGTTAGAATTACGAATCACATGACAATTTTTAAAAATGGTATTAGCATGTGCTGATCTGCAGAGATGTTGAAAAGTCTAGCAGTTCAGCAAACAACCATAAAAATGTATATGTGGGAGTATTAATAGTTGCTACGTAAAGCAGAAGGTTTGTACAGTCCTTTACTACAGAAAACTACGTACCTATCCTCTAATGGAAGGAAGAATTGTTAGAGAGGAAGGAAACATAGCTCTCTCCAAATGGTTGAGTTTTAATAGAACACGCAATTATTCGATTACTTTCTAAGGGCTAGATGTGTAATGACATGAAAGGCAAGAAAAGTGTTTGTCTGTTTCAGTTAGCGAAGGCGTCAACTATACAATGGTGTCATGCCCCACACAAAAGCAGTAACGCAGTGGTGGTAGATGTATAATGATTAACAAAATGTACAAGGTGAGCACAAATTATGGCCCTGATTATAAAAATTTATTACAGAATGACCGTTTGACATAATATTTTACACCGGCCGGAGTGGCCGAGCGGTTCTAGGCGCTACAGTCTGGAACCGCGTGCCCGCTACGGTCGCAGGTTCGAATCCTGCCTCGGGCATGGATGTGTGTGATGTCCTTAGGTTAGTTAGGTTTAAGTAGTTCTAAGTTCTAGGGGACTGATGACCTCAGCAGTTAAGTCCCATAGTGCTCAGAGTCATTCCATAATATTTTACATTTGATGCCATTACATAGGTTAGTGTTACTAGTTTCTTTTTAGGCCACTTACGTTAGTAAACCTCAGCGTAAGCTCCCTTGGTAGCTCGGAGAATATCGAGGCGGTATTCCAGTTCCCGCCAAGTGCTTCGTAACATGTGTTCTGTCACAGTACCCACAGCAGCTTGTAGCCTACCTTTCAGTTCGTCGACGTCAGCAACTGGTGTGACGAAGACTCTTGACCCAGAAAAAAAAGTCAATGGGCATAATGTCTGGAGAGGCGAATAATGTCCGAATCGGTGGATTGGGAGGAACGATCCAACACCCTGGTCACCCCGCTCTCCAAACATAACGCCCCTTGACTTTTTTTCTGGGGCTATATCAAGGACAGAGTCTTCGTCACACCAGTTGCTGATGTCGACGAACTGAAGGCTAGGATACAAGCTGCTGTGGGTACTCCAACAGAACACATGTTACGAAACACCTGGCGGGAACTGGAATACCGCCTCGACATTCTCCGAGCTACCAAGTGAAAACACGTTGAGGTTTACTAATGTAAGTGGTCTTTAAAAAAATAAAAAAACTAGTAACACTAACCTATGTAACGGCATCAAATGTAGTTCATTATGTCAAAAGGTTATTCTGTTATAAATTTATATAATCAGGGCAAGACCTTCTGCTCACCCTGTATTACATTGCAAATGTTTTATGGAAGTGTAATTCTAACTCACCGGCTATACATACTGTATAGGAGAGATACAACTGACGTTTTATGAAAATGTAACGAAAAATTTTTATAATAAATTATGAGTTACGTAACCCAGTGTTTTTTCGTGATCCATATCATAAATGTGTTTGGCTGTATGTGAAATGAACAAAATATGTGTGCTGGTGTAAAGGATCTCCGACTGGACTGTTTCTGACTTAAGAGGAGGGCGTGACGGGTTGTGGCTTATGTACGCGGCGAGGTGTAGAGACGTGGCCAGAGGAAGAATGGGTTTTGGAGGAGAGGGAGTTTGTATGGGAGAGTGAGAGGAGAAAGTCATATTTTAGCGAAAATGTACGTTACATTCCTGCTGTCCTTTCCCACAAATTTCACAAGGTGTTAGTGGTAAACAGTAAAATATATTAGAGCAGTAGCTTCGCTGTGGACAGCTCTAGTGCCCCTCTCCCCCTCACTTCCCCTCCCCACCTACTTAAGCCATAACCCTTTCCCCTCCCCTCTCCCTATCTACGCCTCTTTCTCCGAAATAGCTGGGGGAGCACGCATATTTAATTGCCGTAATAATTGTGATCTTTCAGATTAT
This sequence comes from Schistocerca serialis cubense, assembly GCF_023864345.2. Classification (NCBI taxonomy): domain Eukaryota; kingdom Metazoa; phylum Arthropoda; class Insecta; order Orthoptera; family Acrididae; genus Schistocerca; species Schistocerca serialis. The sequence continues at coordinate 100,687,835 of NC_064642.1, read as the reverse complement.
GTGGCTGTGATTGATTAATGGGTAATCGTCGGGTTTTCCGCTTTTTGATTCCATTTCTATGGACGCCTAGATAGTTTGTGAAAATACCGTGCAGAAGTAAGAAGTTAATAGCTGCACTGCACTCCTGAAAGCAAACTAGAGCAATACTATTTTTCAAGAAAGTTCTTTATTTCCGTTGCTCAAGGAGAGCTTACTATCACAAGTGAACTGTCTGTACGAGCACAAACGTTACAGCTTAAACTTTCATAAGTAAATGTCAGGTCGAAAGTATTTAAACATCACAAGCAAACATGTTAAAGGGGCGAACAATAAAGGAGAGAAGGGAAGACGACTTACGTTTAAGTTTAGAAGCTAACTGTTCCCCATAGTCCATAAGCTTTACAAACCGACGTTTTATTTTAATTAAAGATTAACAACAAATAATCAAATCAGTATTCACATTAAGGGGGGTAGGACGTCAAATGTGCCGTGTCTATACTTTTACAAGTAAATTCATAAAACTTAGTCAGTATGACCAGGAAGAATTCAGAATTCACACTTGCAGCAGCGTAAGTTCAAAAACATAACAAAATAATTTTTTTACATGTGAAATTTCACCATTTTTTCACTTACTATTGGCTGCATTTGTTGCTATAGGTACACTTTTCTTCATCAGTAAGAGAGACTATTCGATGAAGTTTGCATAGCATACAAACCATACTTACAGGTGTCTGAAACTCTATAATCTATTTAATTTATGAAAAAATGAATGAGCTGTTATGTTTTAAACTTTATGTTCAGAAAAAAGTTAAGGTTTGTAATTAATTATCTCAATTCTTACCACAGTTTATAATAGATTTGGAAAATTCTAGAGTTTCATATACCTGTAAGTATGGTTTGTATGCTGTGCAAAATACATCAAAGAATCTCTCTTACTTGTGAAGAAAAATGTACCTATAGCAACAAATGCAGCACCCAGTAAGTGAAAAAATGATGGAATTTCATATCTAAAAAAATTATTTTGTTATTTTTTTGCACTTCCACTGCTATGAGTGTGAATCCTGAAACCTTTCTGGTCATGCCGACAAAGTTTTATGAATTTATTTGTCCAAGTATAGACAGTAGAAAATAAAATGTCCTGTGGTGCATGTCCTGCTCCAAGTCGGCCCGTTTGACGTCCTACCCCCTTAATCATAAGTGGTTACCATAAGCCCCATATACACGGTGCCGACAATGGTCGCTCCTCGGGCAGATAGCGTTGGAACAACCTTAAAACAGCAATTTGCCTAAAACAGAAACAAGATACCATCTACACTACTGCATATAAAAACGTTTAGAGAACATCAGTTAGTCAGATGAAGTTACGACTTTTACTTTATTTTATCAACTGCTTGAAAAAAAGAGGGAACTACATTGACCAGCGTTTAGTAAAATATTCGTAATAAAAAAAAATTAACTAAATTAAAGTCCAAAAACGACAATAACACTATTGAACATGAATACACAGTAAAATTTCGCTTAAAAGCTTCTGTACTGAATAATAGAGGTGACATTTCATAGTTGAATATAACAGTACTTTTACTTTAAGGCAATTTACGAGAACAATGTGAATGCTGCCTTAGAAAATGCACTAGTATTATCAAAACTCAGTTCTTGTTGCTTAACGAAACGGCTCTACAGGCGCCACTGAAAGTTACTAGTAAACAGACTTCACCCACTCCTTCCCGTCACGAAGCCAGATCAAAATATGAAAAAGAGGATCAGCACCTCCTTCGGTCCCGCCGCGACCTTGTGATGCCAACTGCAGAGAACAACACTTTCCCGCGCCGCACCATCCCGGCCGGAATGTAGTGTTTACTTCCACGCTCCTCCCAGTCTCTGATGCACACTTCGATCCAAGGCACAACCCTGCTTTACTGCGAAAAGCACAGGTCAAATAGTCGACTGCCGACGGAAATGCCTCTACCTCGCACAGTCGAGCCGAAAACCAACTGCCAGGAGACGAGTCTCCTCTGTCGCTCTTGAAGGCGTCGCTCAGCCCCTCGCACCACCTAGCGGAGAAGCGGAATAGATGCGACAGTGGTAACCTCTCTGAAATCGATAGAGGCTGTCTCAACGAGAGGATACACTTATCAAGGAGATTTGCAATACCATTCTCACGTTTTCTTTGCTCTAAGTTTCACATGTATGTAGTAGATGTTTCGGATTTTATCTATCCTACTAAATTCTTTAAGCGATATGAGTAACTTCATTTCTAATATTACAAGTTACCTGTGATCATTACTTTCGGATCTCACGTTCTGCTATTTTCTACTGCCATCTTATACACAACTTACTAACCTCATTTATAATATTTCTAGTTGCCTAGATCTTCATTTTCTGATTCCAAGCGTTCTGCCTTCTCCAATTAGGTGACAACATCCAAAACTTTACAATGCCAAATTTTGTTCTCTTTCCTCAAATTCCCCTCAGTACCTACTGTAATTGCACTAAATATGTTAAGGCAGGCGTTTGAAAGACTATGCTTTAGAAACTCAAGTTAATTTGTGTTTTTAATTTTTTTTAATTTTGGCAGCTAGTGCATGAAGAGCGCTACGTGACGTAAGTGATAAGTAAATCCCAGTCACCTTAATCTGCAGGTAGCGTATGTGACTAACAAGCAACATATCTTGGGTCCCAGGTTCGACACCAGACGCTGCATAATTTCGGAAAGTAATCATCAGCAATGACGGTCGAAGACTTCAGGTGTAAGTCGTTATACTAATTCTGCAACGCCTTGTGGAGGAGGACGGAGGAGCACTTTTTGCCCTGGAGATTGGAAACTGTGCTGCTAGAAGAATAAGCTGTGATAAACATTAAGAGGATGCAAAGGGAATGGAAGTCACTGCACTAAATGCACGTAATGAGTCTCCAAAGGGCATACGGGTGTGATCTTTAACTTAAAAACGTGCCTAAAACATTCCGGGTTAGTCAGCTACCCGTATCCCACAGAGCATAATGCCAAAGGGGACGTGGTCGTGAGAAAAAGGTTCTATAATCAACGGAAGTGTATAATGTCACGACTCACAGTGTGCTACTTCAGAAGTCCGAATGCTCAAAAACCACAAGACGAGGATGGCTCAAAAATGGCTCTGAGCACTATGGGACTTAACTGCTGAGGTCATCAGTCCCCTAGAACTTAGAACTACTTAAACCTAACTAACCTAAGGACATCACACACATCCATGCCCGAGGCAGGATTCGAACCTACGACCGTAGCGGTCACGCGGTTCCAAACTGAAGCGCTTAGAACCGCACGGCCACTCCGGCCGGCACACAAGACGAGGAGATACACTTGAAGGAAGTTGAATAAGAGACGGACCGGAAAAGTAACCACTCTTTTTATTGGATGACGTGCGTTAAATTATTATTATTATAATCGTCCGCGCGGGGTAGCCGCATGGTCTTAGACGTCTTGCACGGTCTGCGTGGTTCAATCCGTCACAGGTTCGCGTCCTCCCTCGGGCATGACTGTCCTTAGCGTAAGTTAGTTTAAGTTAGATTAAATAGTGTGCAAACTTAGGGACCGATGACCTCAGCAGTTTGGTCCCATAAGATCTTACCACAAATTTCCAGAAAATGTTTATTATACTCGCAGGGATTTTTGCAAGTGCTGTTCAGAGGTAAGTCTCGTGGGTCAAAGCGGCAGTTCTGAAAATGTTGCGAGTGATGAGATGGTGGGATTTCGGCAGTTTGACAAGTCATTCTGGAGTTATCTTTCAATATTTTCGCTATCGGAAGATTATTCTGCTACGTTGGCTTCACGCAGTCAGCCCGCTAGATTACAGACTGCGGTGCTCGCTTACTGTTTCAGGTTGATGAAGAGGGCGGGAGGGGGGGGGGTGGAGGGGGGGGGGGGGGGTGGAGAATGGAATGGAAAGTTGGTGGGGCTAAATTTATTTGCAACAAACATCGAACAGGTTTGCATTTATAACCGTTTTACACTGAGTTACAAAAATTTTTAGTCAAAAGATCAATAGAAATAACCTGACTAAAATTCGAAACAGAACACGCAAAAAGCGATCAAATGCTTTAAATAAAGGGCAAATAGTAAAATTAATTTCATTTAAACTCTAAAGACGTTCAGAATCCAGTCACCATAGATTATATCCGCTGATTGGTTACCATTCAAAATTTAGTATGAAGTGCTTAACAGATGTGTCTCTCGCACCGACACAGAGAAAATGGATATCGAAGTTTACAAAAGAAAGAGAAATATGCTTCGACGATAATAACAAAATTATAATTACAGTGTCTTAAAGGTAAGAAGACTTGGCAACATGGTCATTCTAGAGTCTGGCAAAGAAACACAATTAGAATCTTCATAGACAAATAAACCCGTGTGGGAAGTATTCGAAGTCCGAATAAGCTATCATGACTAACAACAGCGTACGAGCAGAAAAGTCTATGCTGTATACACTCTGATTGCGCCAAGGGAACAGCATTGAAGGCAGAATACAGCGGTGTCAGTCCCATGGGGCTTCGAGAACGTCCTAAGACGAGAGGGCGAATAGCACCCGCCCGGAGGCCAGAAGAGACTCTCGAAACCTGAGGACCTGACCTGTGTATCTCTGGCGCCGAACTTTATAGAGGCCGGCGGCGTCATAGTCCCTGCGCTATTTCCTGGTAACGTGTGTAGTAGACGCGAATAGGTCGATTGGAAGTGGTAGCCTCTGCTAGCGCTGATACCGGTGCCAGATGTCCGTCCGTTACGTAACGATTCCGCGATGCTGAGGCGTGCAGGGACCAAGTAGGCTGCACGCGCGCCAGAGTTGCACGAAGGGTTGCCTATCACCGGTGCAGCAGTGAGCCCCAGCCAACAGACTTCGACGCACTTACCCGCTCTAGTAGCGTCACACTAACTGCGGTTGAATGGCAGGCCAGAAAAGCCCTCAGATGAACAGCAATTACAGGCCAGGCAACAGTGACGAGTAATACAAGTGACAGAACACAAATTAAACACAGGCTTAAAATAAAGGCCAATTCTAGAGAATTAAGATGGCATATACAGGGTGGTCCATTGATAGTGACTGGGCCATATATCTCACGAAATATGCATCAAACGAAAAAACTACAAAGAACGAAACTCGTCTAGCTTGAAGGGGGAAACCAGATGGCGCTGTGGTTGACCTGCTAGATGGCGCTGCCATAGGTCAAACAGATGTCAACTGCGTTTTTTTTAAATGGGTACTCCCATTTTTTATTACATATTAGTGTAGTACGTAAAGAAATATGAATGTTTTAGTTGGACCACTTTTTTCGCTTTGTGATAGATGGCGCTGTAATAGTCACAAACGTATAAGTACGTGGTACCACCTAACATTCCGCCAGTGCGGACGGTATTTACATCGTGATACATTACCCGCATTAAAATCGACCGTTTACCAATTGCGGAAAAGGTCTATATCGTGTTGATGTATAGCTATTGTCGTCAAAATGCCCAATGGGAGTGTGCTATTTATGCTGCTCGGTTTCCTGGACGACATCATCCAAGAGTCCGGACCGTTCGCCGGATAGTTACGTTATTTAAGGAAACAGGAAGTGTTCAGCCACATGTGAAACGTCAAGCACGACCTGCAACAAATGATGATGCCCAAGTAGGTGTTTTAGCTGCTGTCGCGGCTAATCCGCACGTTAGTAGCAGACAAATTGCGCGAGAAATCTATTTGGCATTATTGTCAAATGCATTGACGTTGACGGACGTCATTTCGAGCATTTATTGCCATAATGTGGTATTTCTATGTAATCTCGCTGTAACAGCATGCGTTCTCAGAAATGATAAGTTCACAAAGGTACATTTATGACATTGGAACAACCGAAATAAAATGATCAAATGTACCTACGTTCTGTATTTTAATTTAAAAAACCTACCTGTTACCAACTGTTCGTCTACATTTGTGAGCCATATGTTTGTGACTATCACAGAGCGAAATAAGTGGTACAACTAAAACATTCATATTTCTTTACGTACTAAACGAATATGCAATAAAAATGAGAGTTCGTATTTTAAAAAACGCAGTTGACATCCGTTTGACCTATGGCTGCGCCATCTAGCGGGCCAACCATAGCGCCGTCTTGTTTCCCCCTTCAAGCTAGACAAGTTTCGTTCTTTACAGTTTTTTCGTTTGACGCTTATTTCGTGAGGTATTTGGGCCGGTCACGATCAATGGACCACCCTGTATATCCGATTAGCACACATAAGTCATGTTAACTAGCCCAGAAGAAATTAGCATTATCAGGATAGCTGAACTGCAGTATGATTCTTTGCTTAAGCAAATTATCCACTCGATTCTGAAGGCAAGTCAATTGTTATTCCGCTAATAGCAATTACAAATTTCTGACTTATCGAACATTATAAATTAACCTATATAACCACTTTCTACAGTAAAGGGAGGATAATTATTCCCCATGCAATCTTTTCTCGGTGACATGCAGTGCACATCCATTACAGGAGTTGACCCACATTCGTAAGTTTAGCTCATCTTCCTCTCTGAGAGGCAGTTCCATATCATTAGAGCTGCTTGAAAATCAACAGCAACGCGGATCAAGGTCAGCTGCGCGGCCTCGCACACAGTCAGCGATTGAGCCGACTCCCTGTGGTGCGACCAGCCAGCACACATGAGAAAAACAGTCCATCGTCACTGCCGTAGGCAACGTCCTTCTCTCACCGGCGTAACCGCTTAAATCGCCCTCATCAGCAATGCGCTATTTCGGCCGGCCAGAAAAGTGATATAATTCCCCGAGCAGAGGTAGGCGATCGTAATAACCATCGATACCCGCACTCGCACGGATCACAGTTAATATGCTACAGTACTATTGTGAGCGATAGGTCTCGCGCTAACTCTAATGATTTTTGAACTATTTCATTCCAAATGAAATCCCATTTGTGTACTCTGTTGATGTCACACTAATTCGATTCCTCTCCCACCACGGTTGAAGTTATTATTTGTGTGCCAATAAATTGTTTTGTGGCCACCACTTCTTTCGACTTTCCCAGTGAAACCCTATTGGCGGCCCTTTGTTACTTTTTACTTAATATATACCTTCTAAGACAAACCAATATTTCAAAATCTTGTTTTTCCAATCTATTCATGCAATTGTCTGATTTACCTAGTTTCTTCTTGACTGAAAATAAAACGTCACCTGATGAACTCTTTCATCTGGTATTTATTCAGTTACCGTACGTATTGATTTGTGCAACTCTCTAACCATATGCTGGGGTAAAGGCGAACACGATAGCTTCAGATATTTAATATCAGCGTTTCCTTTTGCGCAACAGTCGTTATCACCGTGTAATCCACGTGCTTCATGGGAGTATTTTATCATCTCTCAGGACCAGGTAAGATAAATTATCGAGATTTCGTCATATACATACCCATACTGAATTCAGTGAGGCGGTGTCTGTGCTCACAAAACACCGACTTGTGCCATAATCAAAAGCCCTGCCATTCCTTAAATTTTTGGGACTCTCTTATGTATAATTGGCGTCCTGTCAGTCTCTAGTTCGGAGGATCCGGTGACGGTCTTTGGTATTTTGACTGATACACAGATTTTAAATTTTGACGTGATATAAATGACAATTCTGCCATCCTGCCATTCCTTAAATTTTTGGGACTCGATGACGTATTGTTGCTGTCCCGTCAATTTTTAGTTCTGTAGACCCAGTGATGGTCATTGTAATTTTAATTGATAGACAGATTTTAAATTTTGACGTGATTCAACAACTCGGAGTGAGTTAATGCAACAGCGTACACCGAGAACTGAGGCGGTAGAAACAGCAGCCAACATCGTTCCGACTCAAATTCAGCCACAGATAGCAGCAGCAGTACAAAATCAGGAGCCAGGATCCAAATGGACCTCCTCTGAGCCGGTTTCTGAACCATAGAGATTCGCGATTCTTTAAGATTCAAAGAAACCCAAGAGAATGCAAACCTTTTAAAATTCTGAAGGATTCTCTTGTTGAAATTTCAGCGTGGAGCACTCTGTTAATCTTGCGCGCTCTTTTTAACCGCGTAGTTCAGTTCACACGGTTGAATACCTTCCAGCGTTGTTAGTATTAAGACGTATGTGTTTTTCTTGATACCGTTCGTTACGACTCCGGCACTTTCATCGTAGACATTGGTAATGAAGACTGGGAGCCAAACCAGCCAATTGAGCACCATGGAAAATGTTCAGTGTCTACTACAATCTATACACCCAAAATATGGCCTTCGAATTATAATTCAGTAACTCTTACTTCAGCAGAGCGAGAAGGCGTCAGTGCAGCACAGCAATTCTCGATAAATTCAAAGTTCAAGAGGCATACAACAACCAAGTTGCCAATACGTTAGATAAGCAAGAATAGCAAAATGAAATAGTCGCTGAGACGCTAAGCAATCACGAGCAACATATCGCGCAAATTTCCGAAGAAGTGAAGAAACTTTCGGAAGTGGTTAAGAGAACTGTGGCGGTAAAAGCAGCAGTCAACATCATTCCGACTCATATTCAGCCACAGATAGCAGCAGCAGTAGAAAATCAGGAGCCCGGATCCAACTGGACGTCCGCTGCCCCGGTTTCTGAACCAAAGAGATCCTCGACTCTTTAAGATTCAAAGAAACCCAAGAGAATGCAAACTCAGTCCGCAGAGACAGAAGACAATCACGATGAAGCTAGTTACTCTGGGTCGCCAAGTGTAGCAACCGGCAGGCGGGATGGACGGTGCCGAAGTAACCTACTGTAGCGTACAGTCTAGCTTAAACGCTATGTTAGATACTGATCAGAATCCGTCAGAGACCAGTAACAGAAGTGAAAAGTCATGACCAGCGTGTGTCAAATGTGTCAATGACCATCTGGCATTAAATGAGACCGCGGGCCCAGTGGAGGAGGAGCTTTTTGACCACCATTACTTTTTGAAACTCAGGAATTTCAGCTATTTCTTGAGAATAAACCGAATCTTAACCCTAAAGCTTTTGAGGAGCGATTCGATCATTGCAGGAACTCAAAATAATTTTCAGTTACCTCGAGGAGAAGTCCCCATTCTTCCGCTGGGATAGTATACATCGTAACGTCCTGTTGGTATCATTTCTTCATGATCTCATTCACATGGCCAAGTGACAGCAGCTGTTTTTGGCGGACGTCATCAGATACCCCTATACATTTCCTTCGTTGGTTTATGTCATTTCTTATTGTATCCATCCAATTACAGCTTGAGCTTCTTCTTAAGAAACCCATCTCAGAGGGAAGCAGTTTATTTTTGTTAATGTCCCAGGCTTCTGCCCCGTACAGGATTACATGCTGGACCTACATTCTGGACTATAGCCTTATACATTCTCTCCTTCGTTGTTCTTATTATCTAGAGTTCATTGTCCTTTCTACAGCTCTTCCTTTATTAATTTTAACAATGATTTCATCGTTGTTTGTACACAGTTTATTAAACAGTATCCCAAAATATTTTGCCTCTACCACACCGGCAATTATTTCTCCATCTACACCCAAATTATTTACTCCTTTCTTTCCAAAAGCCAAGTACTCACACTTCTTCATGACCATCATCAGTCCGGGCTTATTGTATTCCTCCTTTAGATTTCTAACCTCATAGGTCAGATTATCTTCATCTTCTGCTAGTGCATTCTGGTCATCTGCAAAACAGAGGCGAGGTACCTTGCTGTCGTCTGCTGTCACTCACATAACCTGGCATTTTCTGTGCGAATTCTGCAGTATCGCTCCTAGATACGGCTTAAATGGGGTCGGTGACAGCCCACATCCCTAACGAAGACCCTTATTGACATCTAATTCTTCTGTCCACCTATTCCCTATCTTTATTATCCCTTTGTTATTTTCGGATAATTTCATAACAGCCTTTAGCAATGTTTGATCCAATTCTATAACTTTCAACTTTTCCCCAGCTTGTTGGTGGGTACATTATTATATGCTGTCTCTCAGTCATTCAAAGAAACATGTTTCTCCAGTCCAACATATGTGCGTATCTCACTTATTAGATGCGTTTCTCATTTTTTAGATTCATTGTGAAGATGTTATCCATTACCGATCTTCCTGCTCGGATCCAGCCTGCTCTCCTTGTGGCTTCTGATTTCTTATTTCGTTACCAGTTCTTTCAGTACCCTCGAGTACAGTCTTCCAGCGTAAAGAATTAGTAAAATTCCCTCTTAATTATTTGAGCAATGATCCAGCTTTTTCTTATGCACCCGCCTTATGTATGACGTTTTGCTTTCCGATGGATCATGTTCTCTATCTAATATTCTTAAGAATTAGCATCTCCAATAATTTCGGTGGACCGAACGCCACAGTCGCTGGATATATTGATACACATTATGTTGCCTTCTTCATCTTACAGCTCCTCATAGCCAGCGGAAGAACTTTTATATTTACACGCCATAACTTTCCCTTTAGCATTCTCACCTCTCATTTACGTGAAAATTCAGGCCGATTTTCTTCGAATAAATCCTTAAAATATGTTCCAGATAGTTTAAAATATTGTTCTCCGTGCCTCAGCACTAAGGGTCCCAACAGTCAGCCTCACTACATATTCACATCTTTCTTCCCACATTTTATTCATCCTCTCTAACAGTTCTCATTTTACTTACCTATTTAGTGTTCTATATCTGTCTCTATTTAGACTGCCATTTACATTCAGGATGTCAGATAAGTTTCTTTCTTTCCTGTTGATCATCTCTGCCATTTCTAATCCCATCAATTTGGTTTCATCTTCGCCTCATAGTCTCAAAGTGCTCCTTTCTCTGCTTTACCTATGACCTTCCTTATATTCTAGTATGCCTCTTCTACTGCTGTATCTGCATTCTGCAATTTGTTTGCAGTCGCTGTTGGTGTAAGTGCTTAAATCTTCCAAGGTATACCCTACGAGCTAAGGCTGGTTAGAATGTCACGACCTCTCCTGTTCGTCTTTACTCCTCAAAGTATAGGGGATATAAATTTCTCATACGACAATCTACCCCTCTTTTAACTTTAAGATCATAAATATTTAAATTGGCTTTTTTTCTCAAGATTAGATAGTAAAAAATTTATTTCATCCGTCTTGAAGGTACTGACACTGCTCCAATGAATTTAACAGCCTTTTCCCACTTGAAACCTAACATCCCAATAGCCTTACTATTCCTCTCCATCCTTACTCTCTTATTAAAATCTCCTGCAACTATAACTTCGTGGCCTCTTGGAACGGATTCTGCAGTCTCTATCACAATCCCGCCGAGCCTTCAGTAGGGACATACACCCCCACAGCCAATGTATTCATGACTCTAGCTCTAAAGCTGAGCTTCATCATTCTTTCGTGAACTGCTTACGCAAGGTAACATAGTTTGATCACTGTTTGTTTAGAATGATGGATACTCCTACTCTTGCCCTAACGCTTTTGTCCATTCCAAAGCACAGCTAGATCAGTGTTGTGCTGTATTAGCTCCACTATAGTTTCTCGTCGTTCATTACGGATGCCCTGTAGATCCCAGACGTCCATTTTCGTTTCGGTAGTTGAATCACATTAAATCCACGCGACAACCGAGGAATATTACGGGGAATTTTAGCTAGCCATCTTTTACTATGGATGGTGAGCTGGTCCATCGCACAGCCACCAACGTTGAGGAAAAGCATTTGTAATAAGGGTTTTCTTCCCTGAGAAAGCGCCTGATGTGCAAATCGTATGATACGAAGTTTTTTGGTACATGGAGCTTTCTTAGGGATGACCTGCAAGAGACAGGTGCTTACAGTTTTGAAGTTACTCGCTTTGGAGTTATACTTGTATGTAGGCTGTTTAGGTTTTTATGTTGGTAACGTCACGTAGCGCTCTATATGAAAATCACTGACTGTGCTGTGTGCAGTCTGTGGCTGGTTTGCATTGTTGGAATATTCTAGTGTTGGGTAGTTGGATGTCAACAGCGCGTAGTGTTGCGCAGTTGGAGGTGAGCCGCCAGCAGTGGTGGATGTGGGGAGAGACATGGAGGAGTTTTGAGAGCGGATGATCTGGACGTGTGTCCATCAGAGACAGTAAATTTGTAACACTGGATGTCATGAACTGATATACATATGACTTCTGAATACTATTAAGGTAAATACATTGTTTGATCTTTATCAAAATCTTTCATTTGCTAACTATGCCTATCAGTAGTTAGTGCCTTCAGTAGTTAGAATCTTTTATTTAGCTGGCAGTATTTGCGCTCGCTGTATTGCAGTAGTTCGAGTAACGAAGATTTTTGCGGGGTAAGTGATTCATGAAAGGTCTAGGTTGTTGTTAGTCAGGGCCATTCTTTTGTAGCCATTATTAAAAGTCATATTGCGTTGCGCTAAAAATATTGTGTGTCAGTTTATGCACAGTCATTGATAATTTTTCTAAGGGGACGTTTCATACTTTTTGGTGAGCTAGAGATTATTTAACAGCGTCGGTATCGGCAAGATGATGTTTTCGCTTAACACCGTCAACCCCTTACGACAGGCCACCACCTTCGATTACTATTTCTGCGGCAGTGACAAGAATGAAGATTTCGACGTGCTTTTTCAAATACAAGTTATGATGAGAAAGAGAGACAAAATCTCGATGTATAGCTCAGTTAGCGTTTCTGAGGCAGTGCTTGAGTTGCGTGAAGTCATGCATGTTTTTCTAACAAGTCAAGTTTTCTTTCTTGGTGTTGCTAACCACCCACGAATCGATTAATTGTTGCTGTTACGAGCGGTGGGTCTTGCTATTACTCCAATGATTTTGGAACTTTTTAATTCCAATTTCTATTCCTGTTGTGTGCTCTGTTGATATCATGCAAATTCGTTTCTTCTCCACCACGGTCTAAATTATTATTTGCGTGTCCATAAACTGTTTTCTGGTCGCCACTACATTATTCAACCTTTCCGGTGTAATGCTATTGGCGATTCTTTGTAATTTATTACTGAGTATACATCTTGTAACGGGAATACATATTTCAAGAACTTTTGTGTTTCCAATCTATTGATGCAAGTCTTTCATCCAACCTTAAGCCAGTAGAGAGGCCAGCCTGATTGCTTCAGGTAGTTACATCAGCGTTTATTATGCGCAACAGTCGGTATGTCCTTGCAATCCACGTGCTTCATGGGAGTACTTTATCATGTCTCAGTATCAGGTAAGATAAACTATCAAGGTTTCATCATTTGCATACTGACAGTGAATTCAGTGAGATGGTGTCTGTGCTCAGAGAACACAGACTTTCTATGTCACGGGAATATGACTACTGGATTACATCAAGGTGAGAAAGAGATGTCGAAATCACATACTGAATTGTGAGACGTGCCCAGGAGCAGATACTCCAGTAATAGTGAAGAGCAGACGGAAGTATAAGAGAATCTGCAGTAAGACCGACGTAGAAAAAAGTGGTATACTGAAGTTCCGATGGGCGGTGAAATGCTTTAGAAGAGCTTTGATGCTGCAGTTATTGCTATAATTAACCCTACAATAGGAAGTTCAGTTGAAAAGGAATCGACTTCTTCGAAACAGACAACAGCTCCAGTGGCAACTTATTTCGAACTATTACAGACGGCCTTAGCAGACAAAGCGATTTTCCAATGGTTGTGCAGCGTGCGGCATTTAAACTGGATTAAGAAAAACTTGCAATAAAAATTGTTCCCTTCGAAAGGGAACATTCATTGATAGCAAAGTCGGCCCTGCCCCTACCGCAGGGGGCTGGAGACGTGTCAAGTTTGAAATCTTAAATAGGAACGAACGTCGTTTTTCTTTTTTTATGAGTAAATTTTGTATTTAACATTATTTTTGTTGCGTGATGCATGGTGCTGTAATCGATAAAACTCAGAATGTGTAAAAAACGCTGAAAAATGACAATATCTCAATAATTACGCATCAGAGTAGGATCGCAGGTGGTTAAAAATGCATTTATTCTAAAATCTTTAGAGTTAAACTGACTTTTTTTTGTAAAAAATTTGAATCTCCACCACGTAATGATTACATTGCCCACAATATTGCCGTAATTAATAAAACTGATGTCCCTGTAATGGAAAACAGTGAACAATGAATTGTTTTCTACATCAGTGAATTCAAAACTTTTTTCATAGTATGGCCCAGGAACTCTGAAAGTAATTAGAGCAATAATGTAGGCAAAGTAAAGTGTTAAGCACTGGACATTCAAGTTTCTTTTTGCTATGAGAAACCTGTTTCTCATTAAAGACTTTACAATAACTGCTTTTCTGGGACCCTAATCTGACATATATTTCTTGAGATATTTACTATTTTAAATGGTTTTTAACCCACTTTGAATTTTTCTACATGATATAGTGTCTATGATCTGCTGAATGCAAGGACGACGGTGAGCTACACTTTGTGGTCGTAAAGCGCTGGTTAAGATTCACGAGACAGCATACAGTCTCTTCTGAGTGTTGTTCGTTGTTTTGACATTATACTGATTCGGATCGTCCTGCTGACCTCCTTTAGCTGGTGCCTTTATTTAGACCAGCATTCTGGCGATAAGAATCTGTCCAAAACAAATATTCACTTCACTGTAAGAGGGTATCAACTTCAGAAGGCTTATGTCTTTTCTATATTAAAGTCTTAGTGTCCGATATGTCATGTAATGTATTTAAGAGTCTTCTTGTACTAATTTTCTAATATGATACTAGTGGGCCAAACCGACTCCATCGTATGCCCTTATGTTTCTGTTGTGACTGGCGATTGGCGTACTGGTTGTCATTCACTTGCTGTTTGAATTTGCTCTGTACTCTGTAAGTTTTCAAATTTATCGAGCAACTGTCTGACAGTCTGACAGAGATTGAGTCATTACTGTATATGTCTAATTTGTGCGCTAGAGGCTCTTGTCTTGCCTGGGATTTCGTTCTTCATAGTGACGAATGGTAAACCTTTCAGTCTGTTCCACAGACATATGCATTATTGCAAATTTCCCGTTTTTCATTACTACGCATACTAGTGAATTAGGCTGCTTCACAGCCGTGTATGGAAAGTACTTTTTCTTTGGCATAGTGATCGAAATCTTTTAGCCCAGATGCCTGCTTCACAGAGATGAGCACTATTTTAAAACTCTTCTTACGTATAACTGATGCTCATTAACGCTAAAGGCTGCTTCGCCGACGCATATATCATTTTAAATTTTTTGTTTTTTATAAATATGCACATTAGGGAAATAGCAGTTCCTTTCGGCTCATTCATGGTTCTGTATGTAGGGCCTTAAAATTGTGATGTTAATTGTTTCACTTTGTGATTCTTATTAATTGATGGCTAAGTGTGCTTCACAATGGGTACATTACTTTAAATATTTGTTTTCCATGAGTGTACAGTCTAGTGGGATAACAATTTTTTCTGCTTGCTTTTCAGACGTGTGTGTAATTTTTTAAAATTATTTTGGTGTTTAATGATGCTCCTCTTCATTCTTTAGACAGTGTGATTCGCAGTCATATGTATATATCATTTCCTGTGTCAGGTATTTGCCAATGTGTGTTACAGAATTTGTTTACGTGTGTTTTGATAAATTCTTGGGAATTTCTCAGAACGTAACGATTTGTTTCGAAACCTAACTCTTGTGGCAAACAAGTGCCATTTCCTACTGTAATTTTAATAAAAATAGCTTTTAGGGATTAGTCAATTAACAATTTAACTTCAACCATTATTGTATTTCCGTGCAACAGCTTATTACTTCCAGATTCTGGCTCCCTATTAGTTCAGTTAGTACCAGTATGGAATATAGACTGAGAGTAAATTGAAGAAAAAAGTAAATAATAAAAAGTTGGAGAAATGAGATTAGTCAAAAAATGAACATTAAAATTGGTGACTCGTGTTAGATGAAGCTAATGAAACAAAATATATTAAAATGAATAATGCAAGGAGGATTTAAGAAACAGACTAACGGAGACAAAGAAGGTATTTCTTGCCAAAAGAAGTGTACTAGTATCAAACATTGGCTTTACCCTGAGAAAAAATATCTGTGAATATATGTGTGAGAGATAGCTTTGAGTGGAAGTCAGTCATCGAAAGTGAAGTCCGCGGATCGTGGTTTTGCGGTAGCGTTCTCGCTTCCCGCGCACGGGGTGCCCGGTTCGATTCCCGGCGGGCGTCAGGGATTTTCTCTGCCTCGAGATGACTGGGTGTTGTGTGTCTTTCATCGTCATTTCATCCTCATTCACTCGCAAGTCGCGGTAGTGGCGTTGAAGAACTTGTGGAGCGGCGGCCGAACCTCCCTGCGAGGGGTCTCCCGGCCACCAATGCCATACGGTCATTAGTATTATTACTATCGAAAGTGAAAACAGAAGAGAATCGGAATGTTTGAAATACGGTACTGTAGAACAATTCTAAATATTGGGCAGATTGATAAGAAACAAATGAGGAAGTTATCCGCAGAATCAGCGAACAGAGGAATATGAGAAAAATTTTGACGCAGGGACAGGACGATAAAAGTTGTGTTATGCCATAAGAGAATATCTTACGTCCTACTATAGCGATCTGCCGGTGCCAAAACCAGTAGAGGAAGACTGAGACTGGAATATATTAAGTTCAGGCGATAATTGAGGATCTTGGGTGCAAGTGCTACCCTGAGATGAGAGGTCAGGAATTCGTGGTATGCTGAGCAAAGCAGTCGGTAGATGCTTTCCCAGAAAAAAATTAATCCCAGTTCATTTTACACGTAGACCTAAGGCAGTGAACAGTATTGAAAATACAGCCTGTGCAACTTCTGTAAGTTACATGAAACATTCCTATGTGACACAATTGCTTCGTGCCAAGTCATTATTAAAGCTACCTATTTCGGTGAAAGAACTGACTATCCTCTGGAATAAGGAACGTCGATAAGCACGGTTCATTTGTAGAAACACGATTATTAGTATCTAGGTCAACATTATACGCTTATTGATTCAAAACTATAGAACGCTGTAAAGTACCCTATTTATATTTGGCAACATGTTTTCAGGGCGAAGATCAAATTTTTATGAGTCGTGCCAGCATCTGAAGAGCTGCGCCACCATTGGCTGGTGTTGGTGGCGTCTGGTCGATAGCTTGTTAATCCGCCGTCCTTATGAGGGAGCATCCTTTTGTGAGGGTCCCAGACGGCGGCTCAGCCGCTCTCCACCTTCTGGCCCGCTCGCTTTCCGCCGCCCGCCCGCGACTTGTTAGTAGCTCGTTTCGCCGGCGCCTGTCCGACTGCGCTGCCAGCAGCGGCGTATGTCTGAAATATTAAAAACGCCGTTCCATTAATCCCCGACAAATCCGCTCGCCGCTTCGTCTCCTCTTATCCGCTGCGCTATTGGCATCGCCGACCCCTTGCTACGACTCTCCCGCGGCGCACGCACCTTCCTCGCCGACCCAGCGCCTGCGGGCCCGCTGCCTTGCTTCACTCCTCCAGCTCTGTCTCGCACTCACCTGTTTCGGCACTGTTCTACAATGTGCGCCCTGAGCAAAGCCACGCAAGAAGGGAGCCCTGTCGAAGCAGGCTCACATTTGCACCGCACTCGAGTTGATCTGCGAAATGAGTTCCTAGTAAAATTCATTGCATTAATACTTAACCATTGTTGCCTTCGTGTTTCCTTCGTCGACACTGGGTAGGGAAACTATTTGCAACAATAGTATGGCGCTAATTTTCGACTATTAAATTCTGTGCGATAAAAGGAGTAAATATTCTGTGATAAAACATGAAAAAGGAGCTATTCCTAAAAAGGTACAGTACAGGAAAGCTATTCTTCATCAGTTTACTATGGAAATTTGTTACTGGTGCCTATGAATAACACCTACTGACTGCTTGAGACGGACAAAAATATAAAAAAAAATTATATCTGTGTGTGGGCCACAGCGAAGAGTACAATTCTCATCCTCCTCTGGATATTGTGAGTTTAATCTCCCCTCCTCTTCTGGATTCTGTCAATAGGCTATTAAAACAATCTTCCCACTTACCGGGTGATCAAAAAGTCAGTATAAATGTGAAAACTGAATAAATCACGGAATAAATGTAGATAGAGAGGTACCAATTGACACACATACTTGGAATGACATGGGATTTTAGTAGAACCAAAAAAATACAAAAGTTCAAAAAATTTCCGACAGATGGCGCTTCATCTGGTCAGAATAGCAATAATTAGCATAAAAAAGTAAGACAAAGGAAAGATTATGTTCTTTACAGCAGATGCTCAATATGTCCACCATAATGCCTTAACAATAGCTGCAGTCGAGGAATAATGTTGTGAACAGCACTGTAAAGCATGTCCGGAGTTATGGTGAGGCATTGGAGTCGGATGTTGTCTTTCAGCATCCCTAGAGATGTCGGTCGATAGCGATACACTTGCGACTTCAGGTAACCCCAAAGCCAATAATCGCATGGACTGAGGTCTGGGGACCTGGGAGGCCAAGCAGGACGAAAGTGGCGGCTGAGCACACGATCATCACCAAACGACGTGCGTAAGAGATCTTTCACGCGTCTAGCAATATGGGGTGGTTCTAATAAAACACCATGTCATTCCAAGCTTGTGAGTCAATTTTTACCTCTCTGTCTATATTATTCCGTGGTATATTAAGTTTTCAAATTTATACTGACTTTTTGATCAGCCGGTACTTCTTCATCTGGTCTAGTGCTGTAATAAGTCAGTTCGTCTATTAGGCAAATAACCTGTTACAGCACTCCATCTCTGCTGTGACCTTCCTTACTTTATTTTCCAGTCTGTTTATAATCAGTCCCTTTACATGGATTCTTACTTCATTCATACCTTCTGAATGTTCGTTCAGTTTTCTATTTTTCCTTTTTATTTTTTGGCTTACCTTAGGTATTTGTAAATCTTTCCCCACAAGTCCGACCCAGCCCTCTCGTTAGTCTCACGCATTATATCCAGAAGTTTTCTAGAGGATGATCCACAATGTAGTACGACTGGGACAGGGTTAGAAGGTGGATCCACCAGCAAGAGGACTCGGTGAGTTTTTTGGCAGCCATCTATAACACTCGCATAGACATAGACATACAGAAATAGAGCAAGGTCATTGCATTTCTAAAATACGTGGCTGTGAGCGACTGGGTGCTTTCGATCACAGTGCTGTACTATGTCGTCCGACTAATGTGGGGTTCTGTCTTGTACGTAAGAATAATACTCACGAAGGACTGTTTCTTTCCATTCAGCGGACATCTAGCACACAATATAGTGGAACTGGGATGATCATGTGCCGTCATCATGGATCTTTAATAAAGGCGAAATAGGTGCAGAAGGATGCCATGGTTTGTTGTTATTACTGGAGAGTCTAGACAATACTGTTAGGAAATGTGTAAAACATTCTCGGTTTTCTTGCCGCGTCAGTTCGGGATAAAATCTCAAGCTTTCGACGATAGCCTCCATCAGCATCGTCAGAAGCAACTGACTGTCTTCACTGCTGCTTTGGGGTCTTATACAACCCGTGGATGACTTCTGATTGGTCGGCTTTTAATTGGTCGTCTATTACGTACTGCTGTCGCAGACGGTCTCAATGTCTGTGGCGGTGGCGCCACCGCTTCCGTGGGAGCTTTATGAAATGGCAGATGATATGACGATGGGCTCTCCGTTGTCTCCATCATTGGATAACTTTTTATGGAGAATTTTGAGGAATGTGCATTAAGTTCGGCTCCCCTTCGTCCATCCTTACTTTATCGTGATGTTGACGATACATTTATGGTCTGGCCACACGGTGCGGAAGCTCTCGAACAAGTTATGGAACACATGAACAGCATACATCCGCACATCCGGTTCATTGTCGAGTTGGAGGAGGAAGAAAGTCTAGATGTTTTAGTACAACGACAGGCGGACGGGCGTCTCGGTCACTCTGTGTACCTTAAGCCGACGCATACCGATTTATACCGTAATGCACAGAGCTTCCATCATCTTGTCCAGAGAGTGCCGTTTTGAACACGTTGTTATATATAGCAAAAACCACTTGAAGTCCGAAATTAACCATCTGAAATACGTGTTCCGAAAGAATGGCTATGGTGCACACGATATAAAGGCCACGTTCTCCATGAAAAGGAAACGTGAAAATGCTGCACACTCACAGTATGACATGCCGATTGCGGTTCGTCCTCTTTGTGGAGCAATATCCAGCAAAATAGGAAGAGTCCTAGGTAGACAGGGTATATGGCCGATTTTTCGTCCTCCTAAGAGAATTACCGAGATGATGCTCCCTGTTAAGGACAGTCTCGGCCTCAGGGTCCCTGGAATTTATAATATCCCCTGTGAGTGTGGAAGCAATTAAATAGGACAAACCATTCGCACCGTTTCCGACCGCTGTGCAGAACACCAATGGAATATTAAAAATTGAGAACAGGAGAAATCGGCAACTGTGAAGCACAGCCTTATGAACAAACATAAAAAATGGATCAAACGGCTCTAAGCACTATGGGACTTAACATCTGAGGTCATTAGTTCCCTAGACTTAGAACTACTTAAATCTAACTAACCTAAGGACATCACAAACATATGTGCGCGAGGCAGGATTCGTACCTGCAACCGTAGCAGCAGTTGTGTTCCAGAATGAAGCGCCTAGAACAAACATAAAATACTGTTCAGTGAAACAAAAATTTTGTCTCATGCCTTCACATACTGGGATTTTGTTACTAAAGAGGTTGTTGAAATAAGAATGAACGAGTAGAACTTTAACCGTGATTGTGGATACTATCTGAGCCGCACATGCAGACGAGCGCTCGATGCATAGAAGCAGCAGAGACATTCTTTGCAGGGGTTTACGCTCCCACGGAATTGGTGGCGCCACCAGCGTAGACATTGACACCGTCTGCGACAGCAGTACGTAATAGCCTACGAATCACAGGCCGACCAATCAGTAGCCGTCCACGGGCTATATAAGGCCATTACAGCAGCAGTGAAGACAGCCTTGACTTCCGTATATGCCTTCTGTCCCCCACACGAATCCTCTATGACCTGATTCCTTTCCCCCATCTGCTCCTTTACCTCGAACATATCCGAGTCCTCTATACCTCCTGCCGACTTGATCCTTCCCACGCTCTGGTTGCTCCTCTCCTCTCCAACCTCGCCCGCAGCCGCGCCTTCACCACTGTCCCCCCCCCCCCCCCCCCCTTACCAACTACTTCTGCACCCTTCATCTCCTTTCCCAAAGTGGTTTCCACCAACTCCCCCTCCCAGATGATGCCCTCTCTCTCTCCATTAATACCTTCTCTCAGCCCTGATCTCACCTCCCCTTTCCTACCTGTGTCCTTTTCCTGGGCTTCCTCTTCCGCCCCCCCCCCTTACAATCCTGTTTTCTTTCCCTGCCTACCCTCTCCCTGACTCCAAGTCCTATTTATTTCCCCTCACTGCCTTCCCCACTCCTTCTCGCATCCGTCCTCCCTTTTTATGTGTACTCTTCCTCCATCAGCTCCTTCATTTTATTCTTTCCCTCTCCGCCACCCCTTTTTCCCCTCATTGGCCTGGGTCCTCCCCACCCCTATCTGCAGCCCTGTCTCCTCTATAGTGCCGTTTTAAGTGAGTGTTCAGTGCTGTGTGTGCCCTGTCAGTGTTGCGAACAGACACCATACTGTCGCTAGCTGTGTTTTTTATTTGGTGCAAACAGACACTAGACTGCTGCCGTGGTTTTAAATTGTGTCTGTCTGCTTACTGTGTGTCCTTATCCACGTTGTCAACACTGTGTTTTTATGTTTTAACTTCTACAAATTTTTGCCATTTTACTGTTTTTTTAATATGTCACCTTTGTATCTCCTGTTTTTATTGTTGGTTTGTTTCGTCATTACGTTTTTTTTTTTAATTTTCTGTAGGCTGTAGAGCGGCCTATTACGCTGCTGCCAGCCCACCCTCCTCCACTGTGGGGGGAGGGGGGGGGGGGACAATCGAAGTGAAATAAAGGAAAACAGAGACAGTGAAGACAGTTACTCCTTACGATGCTGATGGAGGCTATCGTGGAAAGCTTGAGATTTTATCCCGAATTGACGTGGCTTGAAAACCGAGAATGTTTTACCTATCAGTGCCGTCGCGAAAAATTTTGTTCTCACTGTTACGAAATATCGGTTAACATAGCATGCATGGAAGATATTATGCGCTTTTGTAGGATGAATTTAAGTGTCCTTACATCCCTATAGAACCATTTTCGAAGAATTTATCGCTATTTGGGGGGTTGTAGCGCTGTCAAAAATAACATACAAGAGGTTGAAATTGAGAGGAGGAGGAGGATATTAGTGTTTAACGTCCCGTCGACAACGAGGTCATTAGAGACGGAGCGCAAGCTCGGGTGAGGGAAGGATGGGGAAGGAAATCGGCCGTGCCCTTTCAAAGGAACCATCCCGGCATTTGCCTGAAGCGATTTAGGGAAATCACGGAAAACCTAAATCAGGATGGCCGGAGACGGGATTGAACCGTCGTCCTCCCGAATGCGAGTCCAGTGTGCTAACCACTGCGCCAACTCGCTCGGTTGAAATTGAGACTTATGCATGGGTAGTCTCTTTATGTACATGTGTAAAGCCGTCAGCCGCGGACGGTTGCGGTTCGTATGTATAACCTGGTAACTGTTCGTCTATAAATTACCTTGCCCTAGGTGCGCACCCAGCAGGTACGGGGAAAGGAAGCTCTGACGCTCCAGGATACTAAGTACAGTCGACACACTGTCAACTGTCGAATTACGTATTACTAGGATAGAAAAAATACCCTAAACCTACAGTTTGTGGATGTCCTGAGCCGGTTGTGGGAACGTATCAGAAATTGAAGGTGCAAACAGAAGTAGCGAAGATCATCAGATAAGCAATAAGGGCTTATACTTACGGAAAAAAATATCAGAGCATCAGCAGAAACCGACTCTGTACACATGTCAACTCCCTGTTGCAGATTCCTACACGGTGAAGTGGAAGTCAGATGAATGTACAGAACCGTGCCAGTTTCCATCAAGTGCATCGCTACATGAGTCAGCAGACAATCTCTCTGATGTGACGAACAGTACACGAATTTGTTTTCACACTACAAGTTTCCAATCTGCAACGCTCGTTGAATCTCATCTAAG
This sequence comes from Schistocerca serialis cubense, assembly GCF_023864345.2. NCBI lineage: Eukaryota > Metazoa > Arthropoda > Insecta > Orthoptera > Acrididae > Schistocerca > Schistocerca serialis. Next base: position 100,664,872 of record NC_064642.1, on the reverse strand, counting down.
TACGAGGCTTTCTATCCAAAATACGCGCATGTAGATCATCTGAAAGAGGGGAATGCTTAGGATACTTACTAAGATGGTATATAGGACACGCAAATATCCTCACTTAAATGAAACAACACATCGGTATGCCTGCAGTATGACCATATACATACGAAAAAGTATCGAAACAATATGAAGAAAGACATAAAAACGGTAATAAACGGGCCATGTCCCTCATAACTGCGAAAAATTAATAGGGAAAAACGACGGAATTTGTAAAATCGCGAAGAAAACTTCCAAAACTGACTGAGAATACATAAAATTAAAAAAAAAGTACCATGAAGTGGGTGGGATTGAGAAGGGTTGAAGGTACCCGGACAGCCATTTCCGAGAAAAGCTTAAAAATTATGCTCTGGTACCATTCACTTTTAACCCCCCCGTAAACTTCATGAGTTTTCTCAACACATATTTTTACATAGGCGACGTAAGTTTACACAGAGGCGATATATTAAAGAAGGCGAAATACATTTATTTCAGTCCTTAACTGTGTTCTCACGCTTACAGTTGAATATACACTGAAGCACCAAGGAAACTAGTACGGGCACGCATGTTCAAATACAGAGACATGTAAACAGCAGAATACGGCGCTGAGGTCGGCAACGCCCACATTAGTGACTGGCACAATTGATACATCGGTTACTACTGCTACAGTGGCAGGATATCCAGATTTAAATGAGTCTGAATGTGGTGTTATAGTTGGTGTACGAGCGATGGGACACAGCATCTCCGAGGCAGCGATGAAGTCGGGATTTTCCCGTTCGACAATTTAACGAGGATACCGTGAATACCAGGAAGCCGGTAATACATGAAATGTCTGACATCGCTGCGGCCAGAAAAAGATCCTGCAAAACCGAGACCAATGGCGACTGAAGATAGTCGTTCAACGTGACAGATCAGCAACATTTCCGTAAATTGATGCAGATTTCAATGCTGGGAAATCGACAAGTGTCAGCGTGCGAACCATTCAACGGAACATAATCAATATGGGCTTTCGGAGACGAAGGCCTACTCGTGTACCCTTGACGACTATACGACACAAAGCTTCACGCCTCCCCTGGGCCGTCAACACCGACATTGGACTGTTGATGACAGGAAACACGTTTCCTGGTCGGACGAGTCTCGTCTCAAATTGTATCGAGCGGATGGACGTGTACGGGTATGGAGACAACCTCATGAATGGGTGGATGCTCTGCAATGAGGTGGGGCGTGTCAAGTTGGAGGGATATGGAACCCGTGATATGTCTAGATAAGATTCTAAAAGGTGACACGCACTTGATCACCTGCATCCATTCTTGTCCATTGTGCCTTCCGACGGACTTGGACAATTCCAGCAGGACAATTCCACACCCTACACGTCCAGAATTGCTAGAAAGTGGCTCCAGGAACAGTCTTCTGAGTTTAAACACTACCGCTGGTCACGAAACTCCCCAGGCGTGAACATTATTGAGCATATCAGACATGCCTTGCAAAGTGCTGATCAGAAGACATCTCCACCCCCTCGTACTCTTACGGATTTATGGAGAGCGCTGTAGGATTCATGGCGTCAGTTCCCTCGAGCACTGCTTCTGACATCAGTCGAGCCCACGTCGCGTTGCGGCACTTCTAGGTGCTGGTGGGGGCCTTACACGATATTGGGCACGAGTACTTGTTTCTTTGGGTGTTCAGCGTAGATATTACCGAATTATGGTTAGTTCTCACAAGAAATGTTATTCATTAAGCATTAATGGGAAAAACCAATGCATTTGTCAGACTTAAGCCATTTCCTAAAGTGTTCTGTATGACAGTGGACCGATGCCATATATATCACCTTTACAGTGTGAGGGTGAGGGCTTTGTACTCGAGAGCCGTGGTGTTAGGACGAAATTGCTGTATTATCCTACACACGAATAAAACTGCCTAATATCAGACTGGGACATCATTTTTGCGATGGAAATGCCACCAAAGCCGTGGTGATGCTACTGTAAACAGCAATAAGACTGTTGCATCTCCTTCAGCTTCTGATCGCGGTGCTTCCTCACGTGTAAGAAGTTGTTACTTGTTCACGTGCATTTTCGGGCAGCAGGGCGTGGGTGGTATCACAAAGTATCAGCTATCGAAAGTATTCAGGTCAGGTTTTCGTCGCTCTCTTTCCTAGTAAGACATAGCCACATCCTTCAAAACCGATACTACTACTAACAATTAGCATGAAAGTCACGGAGTGTGTGATTGATGGTGCTTACGTTACTGACTTAAAAATACCTATAAAATCCATTAATTTCCTAAGAGACAAACAGTAGTAGCCTCCTGACTTCGTTATAGTTTCTTTATAAGCAGCTCTATCGACGGATGTACACCGACACCACCTTCCTAGGACGCCAAATAACGTAGAAGGAAGTAATGTTATCATTTTAAAGTTTGTCACCAAAGCTATTGAGGTAGAAAACATGCAGGATGATTGTACATCTGATGTTGTAAACCCAAATAAGCACCTAAAACAACAACTGTAATCGTCAAAAACTTTAAATAATAAGGCAAAGCAATCACGTGAGGAATAGGAAAAATCAATCAAGATAAAAGACTACCACCAAAAACAGCAACAAATAATAAACCAATCATACAAATCTGTTGTGCATTAGAGTATTAATTGCGTAGCACTCTGCTTGACTAATACTTGGAAAACCATACGGCTTTTAAACATAGGATTTTTAGGTGCAGTACCGTGTAGCCATGGTGGTATGTGTTTACCGCCAACGATCATTTCTCTCATGCCGATACCTTCCCGGTGCTGGCTCCAGACAGTGGCATAACACTTAATAATTGACAGTACAGTTGATTTACGTGAAATGTTTCAAAAACCATCTGTCTGGAGCTCCCTCACGTATAAACCATGTGTACCTTCTTAACTGCCTGTTATATCACAGTATGGGGTGGCGGGTGGAATAATTGTTAAAGTGCCTATTATTTATTTAATGTTGTTTGCCATTCTCAACACTGGCTCTCTAAACTACAATTTTGGCAACCAGAAACTGATTAGCTAAACGTGAAGCCTGTAATTAGAACTCATAGTGCCCACTTCATCTGAGAAATACATTTATAGCTACAGCTTATAGCTCTGAGGAATTTGGAGATTGTCTGGGATTCATAATCAAAACCCATTCTCTCTAAAATGTTCACTATATTCTGAAAGTCACAGACCAAAAAGAATCCACACAATCCAACTACCAGAGCAGTTCAGAGTCTAACGCGCTGATGCAACTATAACTGTTCAAATTAAATGTTTAAGTGAATGCTCGCCATAATTTGATGATAATGTTCATCAAACGCCACGCTAATAATGGTAGAATGTCTGTCCTGCGGCGGCACGTGAAAATACGACATACGCAAACTAAAGACAGATCATTAACGTCATCCCAAAATCAACACTTCACTCGAAAACGATTTCATGGTTACGTGCGTCATCCCAAAATGAACACTTCACTCGAAAACGATTTCATGGTTACGTGTAAATCACCCTATACTTAATTTTTTTGAATGTAAATGAAATAAAATTAATTACAAAAAGAGAAGCAAGAGTACAGCTTAACTCCCTATGAAAATTAAAATTGAAATGTAAACATATAGAAATATTAAAAGAAAACTTATTACCTACTTCAATTTTTTAAATTGCTGGCATGTTCACTGCCTCTTAAGCAACATTATCCCTCAAAATTTAAGCAAAATCAATGAAACACTTTGGCATACATATTGTCTTAGACAGACATACACGTAAAAATATGTAAAATTATGAAAATCTTAAATCCATTAAATTGTTTGTAAATATTTTTGCATACACAAATTCAAAGAAAATAACACAGGTATTCATGATACGTAAACAGATAATTATATCTTAGCAGTCTTTTCTAAACCTGAAAGAAAATTTCACAAATCATGAAAATTTCATTTTTACACACGTGGTTGTAGCCTCTTTGGCTGGCGTTCTACAAATCCATTCTCAAGGGTAGAGGAGGGGATGTTGCTATGGTGTGCGTCCTTCACGTTCAATCTAAATTACATGGGGAAGGGGAGGGGTCACTGTGAGTTGTGTCCAAGTCACTCCATGCTTTTACACAGCTACCAGGCTGCCATTATCTGGTTTGTCCTGTAGAACAAACAAAAAGAGTGCCTCAGACTCTGTTCACTTAATATCTAAGGGTGGGTCACAATGAAATGGGGAAATATACATTTTATCATTCAATATGTTACTGTAACAAAGTTAACAGAACTTTTTCAATTTTACTCTCGCAGTTACTTAACTGTCACAAAATCGGTAAACAAATGGCTCAAAACACCGTTAGTCACGTACTAGAGAAAATTTATGCTCAAGGCATACAATCATGAATCCTATTTAATCTCAATATATTATTTCCGGGGCCAGAACACAGAACCAATGCTCGGTACATTCTTGATACATTTGTATTTTATTTACTTAGCTGACTCATCTTCGATTACCTTATTCTTAGAGATAGTGTGAGTATATTTGATTAGTAGTCGTCTTCTCAGCTTGTTTGTACATGTGAGTAACTTGTGGTAATATTACAGTTCTGAGTGTTCAAAGCACACTACGTTTAGTTGACTACTAAATCCACTTATTGGTCTTCTGCTGCTGTGTCAGTTCCACATCTGCAATTACGTACTTACTGACTTTGCTAGTGTATGAACATAAGTAATACTCACTCCATTAAAATTTAAAGCATAAGATACCACATTTATTTCATATCTATAGTGTATTGCAGCTGATCAGTTTGCTCACGTTGCAGTCCATTTCCACTTGATTGGCTGCTGAAACCACAGGTAGTCCCTCTCGACCTACCACTAAAGTGCATTAAGTAATTATGGACGAGTGTAATGCTAAATGCCTTAAACCTAAGGACAGCATGAGCTGCTCTGTCTCATCTAACATAAGGGTACCTATGGTCGCATTCACGCCTCCAACTCATAAACTCAATACATGTAGGTGTGTCACCGCACACCCAACACTAAAATAATGGCCAGCTCCAACCTTACAAATACTTCAGGGACGTGGCCTTCACGTCTCAACCACAAACACTACTAAATTCTATTACACTGCCATTCCTTGCTACACAAGGTGAGTACATTTTTACAACTTATCTGTCCGTTTTTCATAACACTAAGCACTCTCTCTTACTATTTATTAGTTAGCTCTAATGCATACACTAGGTCTCATTGCCACTTCAGATCCTGCTTATAAACGAACTTGTATATCTTTTTTAAATATTATTGTGGAACTATTTCCAATAAAACAACATTTTGTACTTACTATATTACCACGGTTCTATACATACTTGTTACTCAAATACACGTGTATCTTAATTACGTCATACTTCTCTATTGTTTATGTCACTGTTAGGTTTGTCACATTAGGTATTTTCTTCACTAATCGGTGGATAGAATGGTTACAGAACTCATGGCTTGAAAGCCATGTCAGAAAATTTTAGTATGGCAAAGAAGGAGTCGAAACTTCGGTGGATAGGAAAGATGAAGAATGAGTGAGACCTGAAAAGGAAAGAAGATCTCATACAGCTGGGACTGCACAGCTGCCACACTGTGTAGAGGTTGCAGAACAACCTCCTCCCTACAGAATTCATTAGCTTAATGCTGGCTTGACAGTCATACCGGAAGATTTTAGCATTTGAGAGTAAGAGCCGAAACTTTGGTGGATAGGAAAGATGAAGATAGAGTGAGATCAGAAATGGGAACGAAAATCTCACACAGCTGGGACTGCACAGCTGCCCCACTGTGTAGAGGTTACAGAGCAACCTCTTTCCTAGAGAATTCATTGGTTTCAGAAAATTTTCGTATCGGAAAGAAAGAGTCGAAATTTTAGGTGGATAGGAAAGCTGAAGAGAGAGTGAGATCTAAAAGGTGAAAGAAGATCTCACACAGCTGGGACTGCACATCTGCCACACTGGGTAGAGGTTACAGAACAACCTCCTCCCTACAGAATGCGTTTACTACCTATGAACTTCTTTAGGTCGATCACGTTCCTGAGACCTAATAGCTTTTTACTCTAAGGGTACCCTAGCTTATATGCATTGGCATGTGGTTTTCCTATGATCCTGAAAGGTCCTTGGTATACGAACATGAATTTCTTTGTTTCTGCATTTATTTCCTTTGATTTTTCCTTGGTTTTGACAAGGACTAACTGACCTATTTCAAAAGTGGTGGGTACAGCTTTTGCGTCATAACGCTTCTTCCTTTCCAATGCTCTTTTTCTTATATTTGCCCTAGCCTTTAACTTCTTCTCGTCTGTGCATATTTGCGTTAGAATAGGGAATTCTACCATATCTGCAATCACATTGTGTGGTTCTTGGCCAAACATCAATTCGCAAGGCGCCAAACCAGTTACATCATGCCTTAAGTTGTTCATTACATTATCAAAATACTTCATGTGCTCTGCCCAACTACAGTGTTTCCGAGCACAACAAGTCCTGCAAAGCCTATTCAATTCTCTCATAATACGTTCACTCATATTTCCTTGGGGGAAATACGCAGATATATTCAGATGTTTCACTCCAGCCTTATCCAGACATTCTTTAAATCTATCAGAAGTAAATTGAGGCTCATTGTCTGACAGCAAATTCTTCGAAACGCCAACGTTCACGAAGGAATCTTGCTCCAACTTTTCTACCAAACGTTTTTGCATTTGCTCTTTTAATTGGGTATAGCTTAACATATTTACTGAATCCATCCGCAACAACAAAAACATGAGTGCACCCACCTCTCGAAGCAGGAAGAGGGCCAAACAAATCACAAGCCAGTAACTCTAGGGTTTCAGTTGGCTCTACTGAATGCATATCCCCTTGTATTCTGGTGTTAGCAGCACGGACTTTCTGGCACACTACACAATATGCTAGACGCTTGGCTACACGGCGGTACATGTTGTCAAACACAACCTTCTCTTTTAATTTTGCAATGCACTTCTTTGCACCATAGTGTCCATATCTCAGGCGTACATAGTCGATTAGTAAGTCTACATGTTGTGAGGGAAAGCACAGCTTCCACTCAGAAACACCTACCTATTTCCTCCTAAACAGAATACCTCTATGCAGACAGTAGTATTGCGAAACCTTATGATAGTTCGCATCTCCCAAATAGCTCTTTGCTAATTTAAGTTGGTCATCTGCGTTCTGTTCACGTCTCAAGTTCTTAATCACTCTCTTTAATGCACTTTCTTCCTTTACTTCGTGCAGCGCAAACATTCGTACTTCACTTAGGTCAGTTGCTATAATTCCCACGTCATCACATAGCTCTGCACTTCTACATAACCCATCAGCTACCAGATTGTCTTTCCCTTGAATACATCTAACCTCAAGGTCAAACTGCTGGAGATACAATGACCATCTTACCAAACGAGCATACCTCAACTTACAGGTCTTTAAAAAGGTCATCGCCTTATGGTCACTGTAAACAATTATCTTGTGACCTAATAGATACTGCTCAAATGTCTGTACCCCAAATACAATTGCGAATGCTTCCAGTCCTGAGATGCCATAATTTCTCTCTGCTACCTGTAAAGATCAACTTGAGAAAGCTATGGTCTTGTGCACTTCTTGTTCGTTCTCCATTTCTACTTGGAATATCTCCACAGCTATACCATAGCCACTAGCATCAACAGAAATACAGAATGGTTTTTCAACTTCAGGATGTTTGAAATGGGACTATTAATTAAAGATTGGTTAAGCATCTCGAACGCCTGTTGGCATTCTGCTTTCCAAACCCAAGGTGTATTCTTTTTCAGCAGGAGGTGAAGACAGGGCGAATTAAAAGCCTGATCACTAACAAAACGCCTAAAGAAGCCGAAAAGACCGAACATCGATCTCAACTGCTTCTTGTTTCTGGGAGCCTCAAATTTTTCAATGACTGCTAGCTTGCCTGGGTCAGGTAGAATACCTTTTCCACTTATCATATATCCCAAGAAACCTATTTCCTCTTTAATGCACTCTGTCTTTTCAATCTTTAGTTTCATGCCACCTCTCTCAATAGCCTCTAACACTTCCTGTAATAAAACTATGTGGTCTTCCCAGGTAGGAGTTGCTATTAACAGATCATCTACGTAGACTGTTATTTTATTACCTAAGGCTGGTCCTAAAACATGGTACATCACACGTACGAAGGCACAAACAGAGATATTAAGTCCGAAAGGTACTGTTGTGGTTGGCAAGAGAGCCAACACCGTTTTACTAAAGCAGGCTGAAATGCACACGTTTTAGCTCACGCAGGCTGGCGTGAGGTCTGGAACAGGACAAGGAAATTAGAATGCAGAAAAAACGGACTTACCTGGTGGAATACTTAACTTTAATCCATTAATGATGAACGTCGCTCTGGACAGTATATGATTCACAATATCAATGGTAACTGATAAAGGCGCCTTGCTAGGTCGTAGCAAATGACGTAGCTGAAAGCTATGCTAGACTATCGTCTCGGCAAGTGAGAACGTGAGTAGGCAGTGAACCATCGCTAGCAAAGTCGGCTGTACAACTGGGGCGAGTGCTAGGAAGTCTCTCTAGACCTGCCGGGTGGCAGCGCTCAGTCTGCGATCACTGATAGTGGCGACACGCCGGTCCAACGTATACCACCGGACCGCGGCCGATTTAAAGGCTACCACCTAGCAAGTATGGTGTCTGGCGGTGACACCACATTCCTCCCCGGCAAATCGGCGTACGGTTGTGGTATAAGGCTTCCGCCCGGCGTGGGGAGGACCCCATGTTGACGTATGCGACGAGGTGGGGAGCCTAACAACAGGCGAGGCTGTGCCACCCGCACCCTGCTATTCGGATTACGGGGAGCTAGGAAACGCCTGAAAACTTGCTCCAGGGTGCATTCCAACATGCGGTGTATGCGCCTGTAGACAGACAGGAGGGGCCAAAGGGTCGACCTCCATCAGGCCGGGGCACCCGACGGGCGAAGACGACACATGGTCCCGCTCCAGACAAGAGTTCCATGTCGGAGGGCAACTGGTCCCGGGAAGCGATCGGCGGCGCCTGACCGAGGGAGGCGCCCGGCGGTTGCAGCGACGCGTCCACTGCAGGCGTCGCCGGCGGGAGAACAGTCGGTGGCGGCGGTGGCGGCAGGGCGTCGCCATGGGGCAAAATGGAAGGCAGCGTCGGTAACACCTGGGGCTGAGGCGAGCCAGTAGATGGGTCCCCAGGGCGCTGACCAGACGGCACCGTCGCTGAAAGCAGACGGCGAGCGGCAGATCCCGTGCGACGACAGAGGCGCAGCTGGTTGAGATGCTGGCGCCCCTCACCAGAGGCCCCCAAAACCAGATACAAAGGGCGTCCGAGGCAGTGAAGAATGCGCCCTTCGAGCCAACGCCGTGAACCTCGGTAGTGGCGGTAGTAGACAACGTCGCCTGGGGCAAAAGCAGGTTTCTGCTGCTGCACAGGTACCTGATGCGGCGGATGTAGCAAAGACATCAAGGTTTGATGAGGGCGACCGTGGAGCAACTCAGCCGGCGAGCGACCATCTCGGGGCTGAGAGCGATATGAGGACAAAAAGAGCAATAACGCGTCCTCCTGAGAATGTGACTCTTTTAACTTCAACATCTGTGACTTGAAAGTCCAGACCAGTCATTCAGCGGCACCGTTTGACTGTGGCGAAAATGGCACGGACATCAGATGTTGAATACCATTGGCCTTGCAGAATGATTGAAATTCTGCGGACATGAATTGTGGGCCATTGTCGGAAACAATAGTCTGTGGAAGACCTTCAATGCAAAAGATAGCAGATAGCACTTGGAAGATGGCAGATGACGTCGTGGAAGATATCTGGACAACAAAAGGAAAATTACTGAATGAATCTACCACAACCAACCATCGAGCATTCCAGAATGGAGCAGCTAAATCGATGTGTAAGCATTGCCAAGGGGAAGTGGCTTTTGGCCATGGAAAGAATTTCCACGATGGTGCTGATTGTCGTTCGGTACACACCACGCAAGAAGAGCACATATTCGTAATCGCGGCATTGATTCCGAACCAAGTACAGTGCTGACGAGCAAGGTGTTTCGTTCTCACTATACCCCAATATCCTTGGTGGAGAAGCTGTAAGACAGAGGACTGCAACGAACGTGGGACCACGACCCTGGACTGATCATTATCAGAACGCAACAGCAAAACACCACATCGAACAAAAAGTCTCTCCTTGTGAGCAAAAAATCGGCGAACCAACGGGTCCCCGATCTCTGACTTTGACAAGGGCCATTGTGTAGTAACAAAACGCAGAACGGTGGCAAGGACAGGGTCGGCGGCTGTGGCTGTAGCTACAAGATGAAAATCTATCAGAAACGATTCGACCACGTCATCGGTTTCCGAATCAATGAACATGCAAGCAAGTTTGGAGGAATCGAACGCTCTATCCTCAGCAACAGGCAAACAGGACAACTCATCGGCGTTTCCATGCTTAGCGAGAGGAAAGTAGACCAGTGAATGAGTTTCCATGGGCGAAGTTTCGTAAGCCTGAGTATCCTTGGTTTCATTCCGATTTCGGTGCAAAGCAAAGGGCCTGGAATGGTTTTCAGCTTCCGATCTGAGCTTTTTCTGGCAAACACTCTGAACATGTCCTTTTTTATTACAATAAAAGCAAATAGCTTGGCGTGATGGGCAAATCTCACGCGAATGCCTAGTAGTGCACCACGGGCAAGATTTGAGCACTGCCTTTGCTTGCCGGTGCGGCACACGTGGCTGAGAGCCTGGTGGCAGTGGCGCGGCCGGGTGCGAGGGCTGTTTACTGCTCCGAGCAGCTTGCCCGGTGGGCTGGTTAACCTGACACATGGCTGGTGAAGATTCAAATGATTCCTGAGCAAAGTCAAGTGTGTCCTGCCGATCCAATATGTCCATCACTTATTGAAGGGAGGGATTGATTAGTTTCAAAATATGTTCCCTTATACGCACATCAGAAACGTTCTGTGCAATTGCATCACGTACCGTAGTATCTGAATAAGGGAGTCCACATTGACACTCAAAATCACAATCCCTAGAAAAGCCTTGCAAGGTTGCAACCCACTCCCAATTAGTCTGACCTACCATACATTTTGTACGAAAGAAGGTATACCTTTTTGCAACTACATTGAATGATTCATTGAAACATGCATCTAATGCAGACAAAATTTCTTCCTAGGACAGAGTTGCTACGTCGCGTCGGGGAAATAATTTGACTGTCACACGGTACGTTAGTATGCCAACCGATGACAAGAGATAAGGCTTCCGGTCGTTACCTTGAATTCTGTAGGCGGCGAGATGGAATCAAAATTGGCATGACCACTCCGTCCAGCTTTCCAGTGCAGCATCAAAAGGTCGAAAAGTTGGTGCAACAGTGTGTTGTGGCTGCGTTAGCGGTGGAGCGGCGGCTGCCGCATCGTTTTGCATTGGAGGTTGACCCTGGACGAGCTGTCCAAGGGCATCCAGTAATGCCTGCGTCTGCTGATTCTGTAAGCGATAAAATTCGGACAGTACATCTGGAGATTGTGGCGAAGTCATTACACAAGTAAATCAGGGCAATATCGATAAGAACGCGGTTTTGTCTCGTCGCCAATGTTGTGGTTGGCAAGAGAGCCAACACCGTTTTACTAAAGGAGGCTGAAATGCACACGTTTTAGCTCACGCTGGCTGGCGTCAGGTCTGGAACAGGACAAGGAAATTAGAATGCAGAAAAACGGACTTAGCTGGTGGAATACTTAACTTTAATCCATTAATGATGAACGTCACTCTTGATGGTAGATGATTCACAATATCAAAAGTAACTGACAATGGCGCCTTGCTAGGTCGTAGCAAACGACGTAGCTGAAGGCTATGCTAAACTATCGTCTCGGCAAATGAGAACGTAAGTAGGCAGTGAACCATCGCTAGCAAAGTCGGCTGTATAACTGGGGCGAGTGCTAGGAAGTCTCTCTAGACCTGTTGTGTGGCGGCGCTCGGTCTGCAATCACTGATAGTGGCGACACGCGGGTCCAACGTATACTACCGGACCACGGCCGATTTAAAGGCTACCACCTAGCAAGTGTGGTGTCTGGCGGTGACACGACAGGTATCACACGGTTTTGGTAACAAACTCCTTTGTGCAAGAAAGCTGTATACTTCCTTAAACTTTTCGCCAGTGCAAATTCCAATATCCACACGTGATGTCCATAGAGGTTAAGAATTTTACTCGCCGGAATTTTTGCAATAACTCGTCCACGTTCTGCGGTCTATCACTTTCCCTAACCACTATTTCATTCAACCAACGAGCGTCCTAGACCAATCTGACACTCCCGTCTCTTTTTGGTACAACAACAAGAGGATTATTGTACTCGCTGACAGCTTTTTCAATCACACCCCACTCTAGTATTCTCTGTATCTCCTTTCGAACCCCTCCTTCCTAGCTACATGTATTTGGTATGGCTTCCTGAAAAACACTTGGCCAGGTTTCACCTTTAATTGACATTCATAACCTTTGACCACGCCAGGTCTATTTGAAAATGCCTTATGACGCCTTTTTGAAACCTGTCTTAGTTCTTCCTTCTGATTAGCTGAAATTTTATCGATTTCCTGCAATTTAGCCTCTATTTTGTCCAAAATAATTGCTTCTTCTTCTTCTGTGTTTAACTTCCTTTTACTAAGATTAACACCTTCGTCCCAATGTCTCCTATTTTTCAGAACTCGTATAGGCAGCACCCAAGTTTCATCATTAGTTACTACATGTTTATCAATAAAAGGTACCGTAATAACTCCGGTTATCGTCAAGACCATTTTTAACTGGCTTCTTTCAAAGTCAACAACACTCTGATATTTTGACAAGAAATCTATGCCAATTAAAACCTCAATACTGAGATTATTTACAATTAAGCATGGATGATCAATTAAATTACCATTAATGTTAAAGGGCAGCAAAGCTTCTTGTTTTACCGATTTTGACACCTTGCCAGTAGCACCAATTATTCTTAGTCCTGATACCCTCATTACGGTAAGCTTGTCTTTACTAGGTAATGCATCAAAGAAGGACTGAGATATCGCACTCACTTCTCTTCCACTGTCTAAGAGACAACGTACATTGATACTCAACATATTCACTATTATTATAGGGTGGCTTATTCTAGGTTGTACAGGTGGTTCCTCAAACTCATCCAATAGTTCCTTTTGGATTTGTCTCCACATTTAGGTAAAAGTGTGTCGGGGTTTCCTGAATTGCATTTTCAGCTGCCTTTTCCAGTCAGTCTATTAATTTCAAATCGAAATACCGCACGACTTCATTACATTTAGTTTGCTGAACATAACCCAAATTACTGTAGTCTGAGCGATTCTGCGCCTCCAGACCGGGCATAAGACTAGTTACAGCTAAACCACTTTCACTATTATCGTCAGGTTCCTTCCCCAGTGACAACTGGTCACAGCTACTGGGTTCATCGACCCACAACAGGCTATCCTCTACATTCTCACTTACCTCCTGTCCTAAATCTATTAGTACAGTATCAACATCCTGCACAGGCACTTTAGATAAGAGCACATCATCCTTATCGTAAATATAAGCATGAATTTCTTTTGCTTCTTCACCTGACAATTCAGTATCAGTATTTTGTAGCTCTTCCCTACCGTTACACTGCTGCGCCTTCTCTTTCTCTTCCCACTTAGAAAGCGTCTCTAACATGGTATCTATTAAATACTGTGAGTAATCTAATATTATTTCTGCTGTATCCTTAGATGCTACCGACCCCTCATCCACATGTTCAGTCTGAATATTCTGATCTGTCTTACCAATTACTGTAAGTACTGGCTTAGGAAAAGTAACCGCCTGGTGAGCGCCAGTGTCCTCATAGACGGGAACTAGTTTTCCTGCCTCGGCCTACTACTGTTTCCTTTATTTCCATTATAGTCTACTGGCACGGCATTGCTTTCCGCACTGTCGTTTACCTGCATAATTTTGGTCAGAACAAAATTACTATCATACGGATGCCATTGTTGGTTCTGATAATTATTTCTCCAATTCATACCTCTCTTAGGATGGCGAACACCTACTGTTCTGATGTTTACATTGCCATTCTGCTCGTTCTTAAAATTACTACTAGTGTTAGTACCATTTCTGTTATTACGTTCTTGCTCCTCATTGGCAGCATCACGCTCTACACGTTCCAAATACTCAATGAAACGATCAAGATTGTCTCTAGGGGTAGATATAGTTCTAGTTTACCAATACCATGGCAGTTTGGCTTCAAGACCTAGTATTATCATTACAGGTTTCAGCTTTTCCGCCAAATGTGCAAACGTGAAATCCATAACCTAGCAAACTCTTTAATAGATTCCTTGCCTGCATTGAAGCGTTTTCCACTCCAAAATTCTCACAACACTTCATTTTGCTTATAGCTAGACCAATACTCATTAATGAAAGCTGTTTTAAATTCCGCTAATGTTTTACACTTCAACATAACATCAGCTGACCAACGCATGGAGTCACCTGCTAAATGGCTTCTAATAAATGAGATTTTCTCTCGTTCAGACCAAGTTGGTGGAATCACATCTTCAAAACCGTTCCACAAATATAGAGGGTGGATATTTTTATCTGGATCGAACCGCAAGAACTGCCGACATCCGATAAAAGCGGCGTTTGCAGCTACAATTTGTTGCATACTGCCATTACCAGAAGTTACTGAAGCTACTTTACTCTCAATGTTAGCAATGTTAGTACTAATATTTTCTAATCTCATTTCAACATTATCTACTCTTTACACAATATGAGTAGTATCAGTTTTGATTGCGTCTGCTCCTGCTTGACATATGTTTACTTTTATATGAACATCGTTAAACCTATCTGAGCACAGTTCAGATTCCGCCTCAATCATTTCTGTTAACTTGTGCTCCAGCTTTGCATCTTCATATGGAAGTCTTTGCGAGCCTCAGAAACCTCGAATTTTACTGTTTTATACATTTCAGAAAAATTTTGAGCAACATTTTTCTTAACATCCTCATGATTGTAATCAATTTTATAATTCAGACTGTCCAGATCCTCTTTCAACTTATTGCAACCAGCCTTGAAGGTATTGTCCATTACCTCCAATCGTTTATTAAAATTAGTTTGGCTGGCCACAATCTCATACTTTAATTCAGCAGTACTGCTTTTGACCTCAGTTATTTCAGACATTAATTTAGCTGTCATTTTAGCATCACTGGTATCTATTGCTTGTAATATAACATTTAAATCAATAGCCCCAGTATCTTTGGGTTGCTCACTAGCTGGTTTTCTATGACACTCAGGTGACAAAAAACTAGTTCCAATACCATAATCATCAAAATAAAATAAAACATCTGATTGATCAGTCATATCTAACTTATCCTTTTTAAACTCTACCACCTCTGATGACTGTTTCGTTTTTAACTCATCAGGTAAACTATCATCCAATAAATTAACAATTTCTGATTTCTGCTTTACTAGGGGGATCCTATTATCGAATCAGTGTCCCTTTTCACACTATTGTCAGGAGACAGTACTTCATATTTCACGTTAACATTACTATTTTCATGCATATTTACACTTGAACCGTGGTCTGGATTTACAGTTCCCTCAACGGACATAGGTTCTGATTTAAGTTTAACCTCAGTTTCCATTGCCGACAGTCTTTTAGTGCAGGTTAGTAAGAATTTTAACAGCTTTTCTCTTAACGTAGTTCCTTCTGCACGACGTATGGCGTTCGCGCCGTGGCGTAACAGGATTACTGATGCAACGTGGCGCGTTGAACTGCAGACGGCACTTCGACGGCTGCTGTGTGTTTGCGTGGCTCGCAACTGCAAGTGCGGCTCCGGTTGCTCCGGCGGACGACTGCGGTGAAGCGAAACTGGCTTCTCATGATGCGTCGTCCACATACACACGTAACAGTATCACTTTTCTATTACTCAGTTGCGTGTCGCATTTCACTCCCGAATCCAAATATTTAAAAATCACTATCACTTTTACTCAGTTTCTTTCCCGGCCGATGCACCATATGTTGGGTGGCGGGTGGAATAATTGTTAATGTTCCAATTATTTATTTAATGCTGTTGTTTGCCGTTCTCAACACTGGCTCTCTAACTACAATTTTGGCAACCTGAAAGTGATTAGCAAAACGTGAAGCCTGTAATTAGAATTCATAATGCCCACTTCATCTGAGAAATACATTTATAGCTACAGCTTATAGCTCTGAGGAATTTGGAGATTGTCTGGGATTCATAATCAAAAACCATTCTGTCTAAAATGTTCACTATATTCTGAAAGTCACAGTCCAAAAAGAATCCAGACAATCCAACTACCAGAGCAGTGCAGAGTCTAATGCGCTGATGCAAATATAACTGTTCAAATTAAATGTTTAAGTGAATGCTCAAAATAATTTGATGATAATGTTCATGAAACGCCACACTAATAATGGTAGAATGTCTCTCCTGTGGCGGCACGTGAAAATACGACATACGCAAACTAAAGATAGATCATTAACGTCAGCCCAAAATCAACACTTCACTCGAAAACGATTTCATGGTTACGCGTATCCCGGTAACTTATTACTGCATCCGAGGCTGTTTATATCAACGATACCGACGCGACGGGAGTCCCGGCACAGGTGGTGCGCTAATCAGCGTCTGGAGATAACTGAGGCCTTCCCTCTCTTGCGCAGAGTTCTTACATATAAAGCCGCGGTGCTGACGGCTAAGGGAACATCTGATCAAATCTGCTCTCCCGACTAGCCGCTGGGCTAGTAATGTACCACTTTAGTTATCGAATAAATCATTGCTTCCTTTGCTGATGGCCGATGAAGCTTTCAATTTAATTGTGCAATCAGCACACAAGTAAGTAATCATAATAAAAGTCTGACGTGGCTAAGTCAAATATTTTGGGCGAGAGAATTAATTTAATTACACTACATGCAGTAGATGAGCTCTGAACTTGCTCTTTGGAGATACGCTATAGCTATAGTTTTATAGTTATTCTGTTGAAACTTCTCACATTTTTATGATTATAGCGGATCTCCCTTCTACTTAAATTTAAACATCCTAGCTTTATTTATTCGCCTACTTAATCTATCTTGCCTCCTTAATTTCTAAGACAAAAACCAGAAAATAATGAATTTCAACTAAAATTTTGAGTTGTGAGATCCAGAATACTGTTTCTAGTAAATTATTATGCAAAAGGAATCGAAATATAAATTTTTAAGTTTCTAGCACTTTTCTGTAGCGCCAATGATTTTCACAGAAAAACGTCCAAATTTCGAAAATGGTAAAGTTTATTGAACTGATATTCAACACATATTGATTTTGTATTACCCCTGACATGCTAGAAACGTTTCAGGTTATTTACTTCATTTTAAAGTATTGCGCAATATTTATGACGTCAGAGCTAGTTACAGTGGACTAGGCTGGCACACAATGGAAAGACTGATGTCAATTTTATAAGGCGTGAGTATGCTGCTTCCCTACAACAGCAACACTCTCATATCTACCATCCACCGATAAGAGGTGCTACCCTCCACGACATGCGTGCATCTGGTTAGGTCTTGTGCATTTCGGTTCATGCCATGTGTAGGATTGGCGTGGGAGAGTCTTCGCTGAACAGCAGTAATGGACGCAGCTCGTCCTGTTCCTTCACAAGTCATGGAATTTAGTGGGTGTAGTACCTTCATACGTCTGGTCAGTTGCAGATTAAATTGGCGACTGTGTTGGAGGGAGGATAGGTCAAGGACAATGTGGGAGTGTTCTGTCAATCTCTGACTTTATCCTAGGAATGCGAGAATACACTGTGACACTCATCCACACAGGAAAATATGGCCAGTCGTAATAGTAAATACCACATTATGATCGATGTGCTGGAAATATGTAGAAAACCTTATAGCATCAGTACAGGTCGCTGTCTGGTTAACTTTCGTGCATAGGGCCGAATGGACATACTGCACAATAATCTACTGCATTCACGATGTAGCATATGGTACTTGTAAAGAAGTGGAGGGGTGATTTAGCGATGATACAGAAATTGGAAAGCAATGACTCGCTGGAGATGAAATTATGCAACAGTTGGTAAAATTACTAAAACTGATCATGCTGTCAACTGCAGTGCATATTACAGTACGTTATCCATATCAACGGTATCTTTCACTGCACAACTGTCCACTACTATGCTGCTGATTACCACATAATGATTGACTGACACTACATGGTTGAGATGGAGAGAGCCTTGGTGGAACACGATATCTGCTACTTGTCACTGTGGAGCATGGGATTAAATGTAGAGGTCATCACCTTCAGACAGTTGTTTGGAAGTGTTCCTCAATGCTGCAAATCCTTCCTATTTCTATATGCCGAAATCCTCTCCCCACCCCCACCCCCCATCCATATTTTTCGTAATGACTGTGTGTTGTGTGACGTCCTTAGGTTAGTTAGGATTAAGTAGTTCTAAGTTCTAGGGGACTGATGACCTCAGCAGTTAAGTCCCATAGTGCTCAGAGCCATTTTGAATCAGATTTTTTTTTTCCACCAATAAGATAACAGTACCTCTTCTTTTTTTTTCTACCACCTCGTCCCGGTCGTGAACAGCAGCTTCTGGCGATGGTCAACACTGAAACAGTTATCCTATACATGACTGCAAAATGAGGAAACACTCTTTGAAATGGAACACCTACACATCTACCACCCCATCACTGGGGAAGATGAGATTAAGTTTACTGGTCGTCACCTTTGGGCAGCTGTTGGAAACGCTTCACAATGCCGCAAAATCTTCCAGTTTCCATATGTTGTAAGTCTTCCACATTTTTGTCAATAAGACACATCGCCTCTGTGTTTTATTTCTAATAACCTGTGTGTTGTGGGAGCTGCGCAGTTTCCACCATACGATGTTCAGTTTCCTGTGAGAGCCAATGGATTAAAATGTGTTAATGTCGATTTAACATCTGACACAGACATCAATTCATGGTAGAAAACCATAGTGTATGGCTGTATACAAAGCTCTAGGCATACTCTGCTTATATATGTAATAGCTGAAAAACCAATGTATTAAACTGCTTATGAATGAACAATACAGGAACCCTCTCCCATGACTGATAGTCTGTGGGATATGGTCTTCCTCCAGTACAGTCGACAAAACTTTCTGCAAGTCTGTGCAAGCGACTTTGACTATTGGCCATCTGCTGGAACGAGACATGTATATGCAATATGCTTGATGTCAACACACTGATGGTATTTGTTTTTTGATGTATGAGAAGAGATGAACACAGTTAAGTCTTATAGGAGGTTCTATTACAAGGAGTGGTATAAGTGCTTAAGGTTTGGATGCATATATTTGTCGCAAAACTACATTCTATTTTGCTCATAAAACTAATAGAAATTGGCTGTATCTATTCTTGTGGAATCATAACTGGTTCTATTATTATCGTCATGATTCTCTGTTTAAAAATAGGTGTTACTGAAAGTGCTATGTTCTTTCATACTTCATAACCTCTAATTATAAAGCAGACACCACTATAATTATAGCTCGTGTGGAACCTCGAAATGATAGTGTCTTTCGCGATGTTTGAGTAGATTGCGTGAAGCAGACTGTGATGATCAGAGTTCTTACAAAACTAGAACGCAAGAATCTGCTGCTGTTGCAAATGATTGTCTGATATACGAGGGAGTTATAGAGCAAAAATGTCAAATCTAAGCAGACAGAGAATACGTGGTTTCGCTGTACCAGAACAGAGGGAGACACATTATATCTTATTGGAGGTTCCATTAGAAGTCACGCACTCACAATTTGTTTCATAAACGCCAGTGCGATATAGGATCACATTGGTAAAAAAGGACCTACCATAGTGTACAAAACAGCAGAGTCCTCCAATTATAGCTTGTAATTGTCAAACAATAAATGATTATGTTTTTCCGACATGTACGCAAAAGACGTGAAAGGCTGTATTCAGTAATGTTACTTCATGTGTCTGAAATGTTTCTAATACACACACGCATGACAATGATTTGAATGCTATAGATGTTCTCGGATCATGTAATTTGTTCATAAAGCTGAAAGAAATTGCTTAACATGTATGTTTTTTCCTTGAGTTTAAGTTATCTCTTTTCCTTTGCTCTGATGATTGTTTCGAAATAACGAGGACATTCTGCAGTGATTGGTAGTTTTCGCAGCATAATAATAGTGCTGTACTTTTTTCACTTCATTAGATGTGATAAAATAATGAGATGCGCATTATATCCTGCAGTCGAACGTCGAAACTACACCGACTGTGCTCATGAAACTAAAAGAAAATGGGCTGCACCTATTTTCGTGGAAGAGGACATTTATTTTCAATTTTCATTGAGATCGTGTTTCCCCTTTTTTATATAGATGCTCGCTTATAGGAGAAGCATTGACATTAAATACATTTGTTACAGTGAAGTGTTTTCACATTCGAAATGGTGGGCACTTGTTGGGTCGGGCCTTCTGTGTGTGAGGTCGCCGACGCAGTTGTGTGTGTGAGGCTATGTGGTGCTGCTGCATCTCAGCCTAACAAAGTTTTAGTAGGGTTGACCCTCATTTATCTAATTTTGTTTAGCTGGCTTTACATCCTTTTGTGTTGGCTGAGGGCCGATGCCTTGACTGCCGCCTCAAGATGGATCAGGTATGGCCAGCTCTGGGGGTTATGGTGATATACCGCAGATAAATGCATGGTGCGCAGTAGTAGTTGCCCATTTGATAGCACCTGTGTTCCCACCATAGGTGGAGCGAAGGAGGGAGGAAGGGAGGAAGAGGGATGAGTTGAGGTAGAGGTAGTTTAGTTCCTGGCTGTACAGCAAGGAGAATACCCATTCAACTTCCCCTCCTTTGCAATCTTTTGGGACGACGACTTTCCTCAGTACCTGCGTTGCATTATGACCCATTAATTACAATAGCTGAAGGGCAGAAAACGAAATTTCAAACAGCAGTTATTAGAAGGGTAGCTATAACAAAGAAATAAATACACAGCTTGTAGATCAAAGTCCTCGAAATCTATGAGTAGAACATTAAATTATTACTATACCTTAGGAAAACAAAAAGTGAAAGAACACTTTACAACTTATATATATATATATATATATATATATATATATATATATATATATGTATATATATATATATGCCTAAACGTAAATTAATGGTCTAAACAAAAATATGCACATGTTCAAGGCAACTGAAGATAGCTTACAAATAATAAAGGCTAAACGCTTATGGCACAGAAGTTGCGTTTGATTCAGCTGTGATTAAACGTCCACAAAGTAATAGCTATCAATGAACTGTAACGCCTCTTAAATCATCTTTCAGTTTGGTGACTGTATAAATAATTTCAATCAACTCTCTGACTTATATCTACAAGGATTTTTTTCAGATCGTTTCACAAAACTTTGTTTTAAAATTCATAACTTGACCCGGTGTTGTCTTTGATTATAATTTTAGTTTCATTCACAATCAGTTTTGTTGAATATTTCGCAAAATTGGTCGGCTCATAACTGTGTAAGACATTTTGTAAAACGGCTAGGTATTAGAGTTTTTTTACACTGGTGATTTAAGTCATAGTTAATACGGCCCACCACGTGAATGAATGCTGGTTGGTGGTGACGCGGCCGCCAAGGAAAGTGTATAAGCGTAGCAGAGACGAATGAGGAATCGTTTCAGCGGCAGTACGAGCCGTAAATAGGGATTCCAATTTTACAAATAGTTGGTTTTGCGGCCCGGCATCTGGATCGAGCATCTCTGTGTCAGAGAATAAGGTTGGCTCTTCGTTTGGCTCTTTACATGCTATTGTCTTGATCATTTACAAAAAGTGGTAGACAGACGGTGAAGCAAAGGGTAGGCGATCGTTGGTTGGACATAATGGGTCATCACACGGGGTGGGTATCGGAGTTTGCTCGATATGTAAAATACGACAGACAGCGATCTGTGGCAGTCTGAAGACAGCTACTACGCTCACGCAGTCACAAGTGTTTCGGAGCATTCCATTCAGCACACGTTGTTGGGTCTCCGAAGAAGACGACCACTACACATTCCCTTGTCGGTCCTACAACATTGCCAATCAAGATGATGGTGGGCACAGTACCATCGAGATTTGACAGTAGATCAAAGGAAGCGTGTTGCCTGCCCGTATGAATCACGTTTCTTGTTACAACAGCCCGACGGCTGTGACCGATACCTCGACGTCCAGGCG
The DNA here is from genome assembly GCF_023864345.2 of Schistocerca serialis cubense. Classification (NCBI taxonomy): domain Eukaryota; kingdom Metazoa; phylum Arthropoda; class Insecta; order Orthoptera; family Acrididae; genus Schistocerca; species Schistocerca serialis. The sequence goes on along the minus strand of NC_064642.1, from coordinate 100,642,668 downwards.
GACGGCTCCTCGAAGCATGCACCGCGCCTTCGACGCAGGTAGAGAGGGGAAGTATGGATTCGATGCTATAAAAGACACTTTCCTGGCTTCCATGGAACCTGTGGTAGTATTCTAAAGCACCATGTGTCTGTAGCTAACAAAAGATCTTGCCGAGTGGTCCTGTATAAAATTGCTAAGCGGCCGAAGACTCCTGCCTAGTCTGCTGGGGCAATAGCAAGTCAAAGAAAAGGTAGAGTGATAAATTTCTCGTTGTGAAGTCATTCACGCAGGAGGATCGTATAAACATATCGGCGAATGACCATCACACAGATTCCCGTGTGGGGGAGATAGAAACAGGCATCCCTGACGTTCGGTAGCAGAGGAAAGAGTTGAAAACAAATAAGCCGTCAGATCCTGAGGGAATACCAGTTTGGTTCTACAGGGAGTGTTCTACGGCACTGTCATTATTCTGAATTACTCTTCCAGAACAAGGACGCAAACAAATGGGAAAAAATGCAAGTGAAACCCGTATGTGAGAAGTGTAAAAGATGGAACACAGAAAATTACAGTCGAATATCTTCAATATCGGTTTTCAGCAAAATTCTTTTACACATTGTGAGTTAGAACATAATAAACTTTTTGAAACGGGAGAGCTGCCGTCGACAAATCAGAATGGTCATAGAAAGCATCTGTCAAGCGAAACTTACCTGTCCGGGGACGTGGTTCTTTTTCCTTTTTGTTATAGTTTTTTTTTTATTTTCTTTAAACATTTGTATTTCTTCTTTTCTCTTATGTTTGTTCTCTTGGTTATTGTCGGGAATATCATCTTTTACTTTTGCATTGATTGCCTTCAAATATTCTTTGTTTAAAGGCATCAATTTATAGTCATTAATCCATCAATAACCATTCTTATATGAGCTCAGAAGAATAAGCAATTAAAGACTTTAAATCAATCAAATAAATCTAACAATAACTCCACCAGACAAACCTTTTCCTAGATTTCCGGAAAGCGTTTGATATGGTGGCCCTTTGCATCTGTTAATGAAGGTCTGAGCCTACAGTCCAGGTTCAAAGATACATGAGCAGCTCGAAGACCTCTTAAGTATTAGATGTTACTGCGAGGTCCTCGACAGAGAGGGTAAATCAAAGAAGAGTATCGTCAGCAGGGTTCCAGAGAAGAGTAACGTTACTGTCCTATTCTCTATGTACATAGATCATCTGACGGAAAGGGTGAGCAGCACTCTACGGCTGTCTGCTGACGTCGCACTGTTGTACGGGAAAGCGTCGTCGTAGAGTGACTGTCGGAGGATAGAAGATGTTTGAGTTGGCTGATGAATAACAGCTTGTTCTAAGTGTACAAGAATGCTAACGCAGCATCAGTAGCATGCTGCTTGACGGAGCTTATAGTTGGCGACCCACCCTTGAGTACTACTCGAGTGTTTGGGATCACCAAGACGCAGATAGGAGGAGGACACAGAGGCAATTCAGAGCCGTGCTGTTAGATTTACTGCTGATAAGTACCAACAACGTGCAAGTGTTACGGAGATGCTTAGTGAACTCAAATGGGAATTTGTGCAGGGAAAACGACGTTTTCTTTTGCGGAACACTAACGAGAAAACTTAGAGAACTGGCATTTAAAGCTGACTGCAGAACGATTCTACTGCCTCAAAAGTACATTTCACGTAAGGACCTGAAGGATAAGAGAAATTAGAGTTTGTAGAAAGTAGTTTTGCCCTCGCTCTGTTTGCGAGTGTAACAAGAATGAAATGACAAGTAGTTATGCAAGGTACTCTCGAGCATGCACCGTATGGTGCTTTGGTGTGTAGAAGTAGAAGTGAACCTTATTGAGGACTACCTGAATCACTTCTTGCTCTATATGTCCATGGCAGTGGTAGTATCTTCTAGCATAAGTACTGTCCGTGTGACAAGGTTACAGTCCCCGCTACAGTGGTTTAAGCGTGATGGTAACAAACTCACTGACCGCAAAATGTGCCCCATTTGAAAATCGGGTTCGTCATCGGACGCCAGTTTCGCGCTCATAAACCACCGTTCCTTAATTACTGGAACTGTGTGACTTGTGCGTAGATGTCTCGCGCTAGAAACCTCCGAATACCAATCGAGCACCTCAAAGATGAATATTTGGTGTTTGAGTGGCACTTGTATTACCTCAATCATGCTAACCAAAATTATTTTCCGACCATTTTCTAACGTTCTTTGTGAAACCTATAGCCACTGATGCTGCTAGACTTATGATCACTGATTCTCTCCTGTACGTAAACAGACGAGGAATTCGGGCCGTTGAGTTACTAACAGGTGCAAGACATTGCGATCACACTTCGTTTTACTAAAGAGTCTGCTCGAAGTACTTTTAAGGCGAGAGGTATAGAACAATCTCACCGAACCACTGCTTCTAGCACCACTTTTTATGGCCGGCAGGTTGAAAATTTCCCTCTGCTGTACTTGCATGATCCGTAAACTTTGTGTTTTATGTTGAGGATGTTTTGTGTGAGGCGTTCTGTCGCTACAGTACCTGACGTTGGTGGTGTATAAAAGCACCCGTCTTACATGTTTTGTCGTTTTTTTGACACTTCAGCAACTTCGTAACACGTTCGGAACCTTTAACTAACTCACTGGTTTCCAGAGAATTCCTTAGACCAATATTTACTTTGCAGCCATTGGTATCTTGCCTATTCTTGCAATACATATTCCAGTCTGAACTTAGTACTTCACTGCTATTCCTTTCCGTTTTCAGCCATCTCTTTGTTCTTAATTATTACCATTAATAAGCGCTACTTCAACATCTCTCTACTAATACAATTTGTTTCCATATTTGTCAAACATTTAATACTTGTCACAAATCTGGCTAATCTGCAGTGGTTTTATATTCCTGAGCAAGGTTTGAAATATTTAGCAGCCACCTTTGCCGTAATATTTATTAAACGACAGCTGCTTATCTTTCTAGGTATTTATTACATCGCTCGTTTCAAGTACATCTATCAACATTCTCTTTCCCGTGGAACTCTAAAGAAAGATTATTATTGAACTAATCATTCTAAATCAAATAATCTTTTTCGACAGCACTGTATTTAATACGGTATAAAATGTTAAGTCCATAAATGTACAGTGGATCTGAACAGGATTTATATGACTAGATGTAGTTGAAATTTCGTTTCAACAGGAAATGAAATGTTCGTATATAACTTTCAGATATCTGTTCAATGATATAAGCTCCCCGTTACATACAGAAATTTTATGATATGTGTTACATAGTTTATTCTGTTTGTAACAACGAATAATTCGCCATTTTCCGACAGAAAAGCACCTGTAAGCGAACTGCACACTTCTTTACATAGTGTCTACGGCCAGTCTACATTGCATCTGATGTCATTTAATTCATTTCTTTACTCTATGACACACACTCTGTTCTACAAAAACAGTAGCTTTCAATTGGAGAAACCTATAACAAAAGGGATATTACCAGCAGTAATGTTCAATACGGTAACTGACGTCATTAAAGAACCATTATTCGATGTAACAGGCACACTGTAGCTCCCTCGCTTGTAATTCAACGGAAATTTTTGGAATGTATTTTCCAACGATTTTCTGTAATTCCTTGATGGCTCCATTCGCATGTTACTTCCTGCTAATGAAAGGGGAATGTTTAATTTCAACCAATTGGCACGAAAAGCACTGCAGACTGTCGTAACGCAGACAACACTGGTTACTCTTTAATGAGCACAGTCAATTCAGCTCTGATGAGAGACACATATTAAAATTACTGCTTTGCCTGTGCAGACGAAGCGCCGATCCTTTTCATACATGGATCAGCCAAATTTTTGCAGCGTAGCAAAGCTTTAGACAAAATTTTGAATAAAACTGTGGTATTCAGTGCAGTTGGTGTATTGTGCAGAGCTGCGATCGAACTTCGATTGCACTGCTGCCAATCTGTTACGTGGTCTACTGACATGTACGGCAACTGCTTTGTAAGCGCCTTCAGAACGTAACTACAAATTTGTAGGTGTCATGGATACGATTATTATTATTATCCTCAGTAATGAGCCCTCTTGTTTGTCTTATTTTCCATTTAGCGTGTTACCTTTAAAAACATCACTTTATCATATATTATTTTCCTTTTTGTAGATTGCGGATTCGAAGAGATTATGCTATAAATTAATTTGAATTCTGATAATAGAGGTTGTAATGCTCCTTTAAAAAAATGGTATGTGTTTGTTTGTTAAAGAATATGCAATAGGTAATGTTTGTCTTACGCAAATTAACTGTGTGATGTGTTGTTGAGCAAATGACTTAATCTGTAAAACCAATACGTAATTTTCATAATGAAAATTTACCCGTTCTCGTGAGCAGTGAGTTCTATAGACCTGTGCAATATACTGAAAAAATTCGCTGTGCAAATAAACAATGAAATAAATTTTCCTGAGCTCCAGAGTCGCAATGGATGTAATCTTGGTATTCTGTTCTCTCCACAATAGGCATAGAAAATATTCATTCTTGACACAGCAAAGTGCAATGCCGACAGTAAAATAGCTTCATGCAAATAATATCTGTGGATTGATTGATAATAAACTTGAAAATGTTCGGTGAAAATGCTGGATATTGGCTGAGTGCTGTGCGATACAGCTCGCACTGAAGCTGTTACAGACATTAACACTTTTCTGGTTCTGGTGCATTAATACTTTTCTGACTCTAATTGAAAAATGATTTCTTTCAAAAAATATATTCGTTGGGTTCAAATGAACACGACATGGAAGAGGATGAGTCACTGATAAGGGGATACCCTAATACCAAATGCTTCAGTTTGAAAATCGTAATCAAAATAAAGCAGTCCTAGAAAGGTGGCAAAAGTATTTTACCGAACTTCTTGATGGTAAAGAAGGGGATAAAGAAAAAGGATCCGTGGTTGAGAATGAAAGGGAACAGGACTCAGAATTGGTATCAGAGTTAGATGTAGAGAATCGGGTAGAAGAAGTACTACAAGAATTAGAGGAAGTGAAGAATGCTACCAAGAGCCTAAAAAATAACAAAGCAGCAGGAGAAGACGGCATAGAGGCCGAATTATTAAAATACTAGGGAAAGAAAACGGAGGAGGCAGTCCATGAATTGATAAAGGAAATGTGGATAAAGGAGGCAATGCCCAAAGATTGGAACATGGGAGTTATTTGCCGTTAAATAAAAATGGCGACAAGTCAGAATGTAGCAATTATCGTGGAATCACTCTCTTGGACGTAACGTATAAGATATTTAGTAAAATGTTAGCCTCCAGGCTTGAAGGGGTGACAGAAGGAATATTAGGGGACTATAAGGTTAGATTTAGGAGGAACAGGTCCACAATGGATCAGGTATTTTAATTAAGACAAATGCTAGAGACGTTTTGTTAGTATGACAAGCTACTACACCAGTTGTACATTGATTTTAAGCAAGCGTACGGCAGCCTACACAGGAAGAAAATTATACAGATCATGGCAGAATTTAGAATTCCACTAAAACTGGCCAATTTAACAGAAATGACAATGAAAGCAGCAGTGTGTAAAGTAAGAATAGAACAAGAAATGTCTGGTGAATTCCAAGTACAGAGGGGGCTATGACAGGGAGATGTGACCTCTACAGTGATAATTAGTTTAGTTTTATAAGAGGTGATGCGACAAATGTCGATAAACCCAGAAGGAACAATACTTAATCGACAAGTTCAGGTGGTACCATATGTGAATGACGTAGCATTAATAGCAAGGAATGCAAGGGCACTAAAAAAGAACTACGATACTTTAGAGGAAGCAGCCAGAGAAGTAGTCTTAGAAGTAAACATAAACAAAAAAAAGAATATGGTGATGGGGGAGCCCAATATAAACAGACAAAAGAATTGAATAGTAACGTATGGGAAAGAATATGAAAGAGCGAAAACATTTGGATATTTAGATTCTGCAATAACGGATGGACAATAAAGTAGCAGTAGAAATTCAAGAAAGGATAGCGAGTGAAATCGTTGTTTTTTTGCCTTGCAGAATGTATTCAATGCCAGGAATGTTAGTAGAAATATAAAAATCCAAATATACACGACCATTTTAAGACCTATAGTAATATATGGATCAGAAGGCTGGGTATTGACATTAAAGGAGGATAACTGGTTATTGAAATGGACAGAAAGATACTGAGAAGGATTTTTGGAGCAGTGACAGAGGAAGATGGCTGGAGAGTAAGGACAGACGTAGAACTACAAACACTTTTCGGAGAGATGGATGTTTTTGTTAAAATTAAGCAGGGACGAATAAGATCGGCAGGATATGTACAGAGAATGCCAGAAACTCAGAGTGTCGAGGAAGTCTTCATGGGAAAACCTGACGGGAGAAGGAGAAGAGGTAGACCCAGGAAAAGGTGGCTGGGCGATATGAAAAATGTAAAGGCGGAGGGAATAAGAAATTGGAGAAGAATGGTGATGGACAGAGAAGAATGGAGGCAGGTGACACAGGAGGCCAAGATTCTTCAAGGACTGTAGAGCCAACCAAGAAGAAGAAGAAGGTTCAAAATAAAGTTCCTCCTTCACAAAATCGGATTTGAAACATTTTACGTTAACTTCACAACTGTTTTACAATCCTCTTTTACTGTCATAGTTGAAAACACTTGGATTGTTACATGAAAAAAAGTTTGACATCGTTTGAATAAATAAATTCCAAAATTTAACTTTTCTGTATCAGGATTACTAAACACACAAAATATTACAAATCGGGTACACCTAATCAATCGATACGTTAAATCTGATGGAAAATACTTGGCTCCTATATTCAAGGGTCAGCACTGTAAAAATTAGCAAAATCCACATTGCGTTGCTGCATACTTGAAACTAAATATACAATATTTCATTACCTTACAAATTTGTGCTATACCTTTGAGTTACAGTATAAATTCATTACTCTTCTACAGCTGCCATGGGCAGTGCCCAGAATTTGTCAACGATCAATATCGTTTCGGTTACTGATAATCTTACAGACTCACAAACTAATAATGCACTTTACAGTTTTATAGAAATAACTACGACTTGACATTTACTGGCTCTGTGTGAGTATTAACGATATCATTCGTCCATAGACCAAAATCTAAATTCTCCAAGCTAGCCACTAGCTTTAAGACTTACATCCTACTTATGACAGAGTGCAACACCAACTGCTACTGCGCTCTGCGCCGGTCTACTTACAATCGATTTTGGCACTCATGCAACATCTTTGGTTGAGTGGTGTCAAAACATGCAATCTCAACTATATGACAATCGTTTCAGGTCATTTTTCATTAATTATATTAAAAAATCAGGCTCCACGCACAAGTGGATCCCTCACAAGGTCGCTAAGGACAATATCCAAAGTATCTGGATACCTACTAAGGGCATTCATTTGGTGTTTGTCCACCTTTTGTGCCTGCTTCATTTCTACTGGAGACACATTTAATGAGGTACCTGAATGTCTGTGGAGAAGTGGTAGCCCATTCTTCTTCAGAAGTCTAAACCAAAGAGAGTATTGATGTTGGATGTCAGGATCTGGGACGGGCTTGTCGTTCAAACTTAACCCAGAGTGCTTCATTCGGTTCAGGACGGCACCCTGAACTGCGCAGTCCATCTATTTTCCAACGAATTTCTGTAATTTATTAATGGCTGCATTCGAGTTTTACTTCCTACTAATGAATTTGATGTCCACAAACCATTGGACCATAGGTACTGATATAAGACAGGATGCACTGTCATGCTGACACTTTCATCGTATCCGAACTGTTCCCGCACGCAGTATGCAGTACACCAGCTGGATAATGTTTTCGTATCCTACCTCATCCTTTCCTAAGCGCAATGAGGGTATCTCACATTAGCGACGTAAAGCTCCCCCATACCGTGACAACAGCACTTCCGTATTCCACTGTTGTCACTTCCAAGCATTCTCGAAACCCCAACCCTTCAGTCAGACTGCCACAGGGTGTGGCGTGTTTTATCGCTCGATATCACTCGTTTCCAGTCATTCATTGTCCACTTGAAGCCCCACCTAGAGTTGGTCTGGTCGTGTGTCGTGCACTGATAGCTAAATGGTAAGGGGCCGCTTAGCACAAATTTTCGTTGTCGTCATTCCATTCTACGGCTGATCGTAGTCATTATTCCCAATTGCGAATTCAGTTGATGTGTTTCTTAATGTCTGTGGTCGCCGCAGTGCATGTTCCGTTGGACATGCATGTATGTCCAAAGGAACTTTGCATCGTAATCGGAATAACACAGTTGCAGCAGTATCGTATTAATTATTATTGTAATATCCGACATGTATTCCATATTTATTTCTTGGACCAGATGGTCATCAACGAATCTGCAAAAAAGTATAAAGGGGAAATTTAGATTGAAGAGTAAATGTTTTGAAACCAATTGAAATTAAAGAAAATCTCAAGCCATAACCAATGTATATTAACGTCACTGTGGTACATGCATCGATTTTAATTTTGTAAATAATATGTTGTAAAAATTAATTTATGCCATGCTTTATGTAAGTGAATATCGATGATAATGTATAACTTCCAGGTCTGTGAATGCGTGTGAATATGGACAGTGTTGAGTTATCCTCTGAGATAAAGATGTAAGGACTCCTTGAGATTATTTGGGAGTGACTCTTCAAAGAATGCAAGGCAGGTGGACATTATAGAATGCCACTGTACAAACAAATAAAGAGATCAAGCGTGCCGCTGGGGCACATGCTAAAATGCCATGTGGGGACTGGGCCACTGAGGCTCTGTAAATACCGTGTGGAAAGCGATGTTTTTCTCTTCAGCATAACCGGTGTAAAGCTTTGTTGTAAATATTTAAGTTTTACCACGACGCTTGCTTGAAACGCATGAACTATCATAATGAGAAATGCAATCCTTTAATGATTATGACATTTATGAGAAGCTATGTAAAGTAAACCTTGTGTCTAGTGATTTCTCATCTAGTTTCCTGCCCCTTTACTCATTCTTCTGTATAGCTTCAACTATGTTACTTACGTTTCCTTGCACAGTATTGACACGAAATTTTCATTTCAAAAATAATGGTTTTTGAAAGATGTCATTTTGTTGTGTAATATGATATGATACACTATGATGTTTTGAGTTATAATTATACAGTGCTGTCATGCTAATTACGTGCCCACTCATAATTAAAATAATTAATGAGAACCTTAACCACTGATTAACAACATTTTTGTGGACAAAACTGAATGCATTTATGCATCTGCAATTCCGTTCGCAAATTTTCGGATATTCGCTAACTCTGTCTGCCTTCAAGGAAGACCTCATGGAAAGTGCAGATTAAATATCTTCGGCACCATCCAAAATTTTTCGATGTTTAATGTTCATTGATCATGTGTACTGCTAATTCTTTATTACAGAAACTATATTTAATATGCATTGGGTGTAACAGTGTATTCATTTCTAACTGTATATTATTGATTGTAATTATAATGAAAATATTATAAATTGCTTGCTGATAGCCAAGGCAACTTTATTTCATTGTATCAATAGCAATGACGAAATAGCAGTAGCTGTTCCGTTGTTTCCCTTTGCATATGGAGAGTCTCCGTCGCGCCGCGAGCGGACAAGGAGCAGAGCAACTTGAGTCATGCAAGAGTGCAGCAGAACTGTTTGTTGGTTTTTCCCGCAGACACGGTATGCAGCTGTGGTCGTGCCAGTGTAGGCGCACCTAATTTCTTAACCCGCGAATATTGAGAGCACGGTGGGAGTGGACAGGCGGACGAATCTGCCATTCTAACTACTACCTGGTGACGACTCGTGGTTCTCAAACAGCAGCTTCAAAAGCAGCAGCTCAGCATTGTCGTCAGCTACATTGTTCGTCATCTGCACAGCTACAACCTCGTAAGACTGTTAACTGACAGAGTATAACTAAAATTGTATAGGCATTACTCAGATGCATTTCTTTCACAGACTTTAATTATTTTCTTGAATATCGCATGCAATAGTTAAAACTTGTAGGTCACCTGTGTTTCATTGTCCCCATACATTATTACCAAGCAGAGCCCCATTCCTTTCCATGAAATCTCCGAGTGTCGTAAAAAATGAGAACTGATTAACTATTTACAGTCAGTTTTGTTTGTTTCCTACTGGCCAGTTTCAGCCTACTCGCTTAACGTGACGTAAGATTTCACAGGCAACACTAATAACTAAGGACGCAGCACGAATTAAGAGAGCGCCATTTCAATTATTCCGTATTTAGCTAGGCGATTGACTTGTGCTGGCTTGGTATGTATCTTGTTGTTCTTATGTTAAAACTAGTGTCATTTACTCAATTGCTTACAGTAAATCCCTTTCAGTTTTACAATAATTAAAAGTAAATTGCTTGCCTTTTCCCAAATTTTGCATTAGGTTACGGCGAGGTTACTAAAAATAATTTTTTTACGCAACAAAGTTTCAGTTACAACCAGTCATTTATTTAACCAGCAACTTCATGTAACTTTGCTTTCCAACTTCAGAATTTGAGATTAAGTAACTGCAAACTCATTGCTTTACGATTCATGTATTTTCTTGTTAACTTTTGTGTTTGTGGAAAAGCGTGACAATCTTCTGCTGCCACGCCCATAATTATTTGATTCATTTTCTTTGGCGTTACCTTTCTTAGGATTCTGGATATTCATGGACCTAGTGGGCTGGCGTCCGTTTAATTATGTTTGTTTCGCTAGTCAATATTTTTTTTCTATATGACGTGGTGCCCTTTTTCCCCCTGTGTTGTTCGTGAGCGATTGCGCTAAATTCGACTCATTTCAAAACTATTGTTAGCGGTATTTAGGTTACGTTTAGAACAGATAATTCCTTTAGAATGATCTGTTGTACCCTTTCCTCCTACTAACCGGTATTATTTTGTTTCCAGGGCTCTCGGGTGTCCAGCCGGATGCGGTCGTTGAAGTCCCACGATATTTCAGCAACTAACCTTTCCGCCATCATCAGGTGGTTCTGATGGAATGGTCTGTCTGCTCATTGTCAGTATTATTTTCCTTCGGTAACGATAGCCTGACTAACTGTAAATTCATACGCGATCATGGTCAGTTATATCGCAGCCAAGTAGGCCGATTACGAAGGCAGAAGTTTCACATGTATGGAAGTGAAACATGGACGACAGACAATTCAGACAAGAAGAGAATACAAGCTTTAGAAATGTGGTGCTATTTACGAATGCTGAACCTTAGGTGAGTGGATCACACAACTACTGAGGAGGTAGTGATTAAGACTAAGGGGAAAAGAAACTTGTGCCGCAAAATGACTAGGAGAATGGATCAATTGATGGACACATTCTGAGACGTCAGGGCATCACCAATTCAGTACTGGAGGAAAGTGTGCTGGATAAAAATTGTAGATGGAGACGGAGTGATAAATACAATAAGCGTATTCAGAAGGATGTGATTTGCAGTAGCTACTCGGAAATGAAGGGGCTTGCACATCATAGAGTATCATTGAGAGCTGCGTCAAACCAGTCAGACTGAGGACCACAACAATAACATGGAGAAACAAAAATAAACAGTCGCACAGCTCTACCTAGGTTTTCATTCAAATTTACGATAACCTGGTTGAGTTAGCATTTGTACTTTAAAGCATATGCGTTACTGTCACATTTCATACGTCCTGCTGTTTCGGAGCGTGTGCTTCAAAATGAACTCGACGCCCGGAACGACGTTGCATTTGACGGAATAGGGAGAGTGTGTTAAAAATCCGAAAGACTTGTAAACAGCCGAGCTGGAGTCATTATATCATATACTGTAACAATCCCAGGAACGAATCAGCTGCAACTGCACTGAATACGCTAGACTAACTCTTCATGACGGATAAGTGCTTATGGGTGCAAAAAAGAAGAAATTAATCTTTCTGTAATACATGAACTGAAATCATACCTATCGAGAGAGGTAGTAACCGTTGGGACGTTACAGTTGATTATTTATTACAAAGTTGTGATTTCCTATAGAATGTTTTTGTTTTCTGTCTTTATCAGCCTTTGGAAGATTCACGCCTCTATTAACCTGTAAATGTTACCAAACCAAACAGCTCAAGAGTAACAGAATAGAAACCATTTTGCCATTACGCCACATCATTCTGAAAAACTGGATATTTTTAATAAACCCAAAACTACCGTTCTAACTGACTTACAATCGCTTCAAACTGCCCACAGATATTTGTTTTAAACTGACACTCCAATAGTTATCTTAAGCTCTTATCTTCTTGTTTTATGTCAGTAGATACGTCACGAGTTTCGGAGAGAGTATTGTTATAGTGCTGTGAAGGAATTGCGTACATTACTCTTCCGTCATTCTACCTATTGTAGTCTATCTACCGTCTTTCGAGAAAGCTCGCTCTTGGTCCTGCCACGGTAGCCTGGGATTCAGAATACTGTTTCATGAAACTGATTCTTTACTTTTCATCACAGATTCCCTGGCACATACACAGGGTAGCAATTATTGAACTATATTAAATAAAATCGTCATAACATCTGAACCGTTTGCGTTAAGACTTTCAAATTGCGCTGTTGGTCCTGATGGTTCAAAATGGTTAAAATGGCTCTGAGCACTATGGGACTTAACATATGAGGTCATCGGTCCCAAAGAACTTATAACTACCTAAACCTAACTAACGTAAGGATATCTCACACATCCATGCCCGAGGCAGGATTCGTACCTGCGACACATTCTGAGACATCAGGGCATCACCAGTCGCGCCGTTCCAGACTGAAGCGCCTACAACCGCTAGGCCACCCTGGCCGGCTCTGTTGGTCCTGAGGCTCGATGGAATTTAGTATGCACGTGCGCGGTTTGGTTTCGCGACCAAGCCCACTTTCATTTTGATAGGTTCTTAAACAAGCAAAATTGAAGCATTTGCAGGAAAGGCTATCCGCATTTCATAACGGAGAAATCACTTCACCTTCAACGAGTGTGGAATGTCCAGTAGCGGAATAATGTGTGCGAAATTCCTTGAGGACACAGAGACTACCAAACGGTATGTGAAGGTTTTGGAAGATGATTTCGTCCACATTATCCAGAGTGACCCCGATGTCGACAAGTTGTGGTTCATGCAAGACTGAGATCAACCTAACGCGCCACTGGCATGGACCTAGATTGGCCGCTATATTCCCCGGATCTGGACATATGCGACTAATTTGTGTGGGGCTATGTGAAAGGCAAAGTGTACAGCAATTACCCCTAAACCGCTGCTGAGCTGGAAACAGCCATTCAGGAGGTCATCGACTGGAACGATGTTGCGACACGTCAGAGCGTCATGCAGAACTTCAAATGGTTCAAATGGCTCTGAGCACTATGGGACTCAACTGCTGAGGTCATTAGTCCCCTAAAACGTAGAACTAGTTAAACCTAACTAACCTAAGGACATCACAAACATCCATGCCCGAGGCAGGATTCGAACCTGCGACCGTAGCGGTCTTGCGGTTCCAGACTGCAGCGCCTTTAACCGCACGGCCACTTCGGCCGATATGCATGCAGAACTTCGCTATTCGTTTGCGACACATATTAGCCAATAATGGCTGACATATAGAACATTTAATAACCTAGCTCTGAGTATCTGTAGTGACGTGTATTTGCTGGATAAAGTATGTGCTCGAAGTTGTTTGTAACTAATAGCGTTTTCTTTTTTCTTTCTTGTAGTTCAATAATTGTAACCCGTAGATCCGATAGGGAATACAGCAGTCAGCGTATCACAACTAACGCAGGACGTATCACAAACGATGCTGCCACTGCTCGAATTCAGTTAATAAACGATGGTATATGCTGTTTGGATTCTTTGTTGTAATTTTTGTACTGATCCATAATAGTGGTCGGTGAGAAGAGTGCATTGCGCGAACCGCGACTGCACAAAAGGTTGGAGCGGCTCCGGCGAAAGCCGACCGATAGCGTAGTGCAGCAGACACGCCGCAGGAACAATCACTTCGCTGGCGACAGACTGCGTCACGCGAACGAATGGACAATCACTGCACGGAAAAAGGAAGATACAAACACGGAAAAAGGCAGCGGAGTCGATACTCTGCACGCCAGCGAACGCGATGTCCTCGCGGCATGATACCGAGCAGAGAGCGAGAGCGTCCTGCGCTACGTCATCGCATCGAAAAAACAGAAGGTATAAAAAAAAAGGAGTCGCGAGTGCGAGGGCTGGCAGCTGCGAAGCCATCGCACAGTAGCGGCCGAAACAAACAGGACGTGGTGGGTACGGAGCCCCACGCCCTAGGGAGACGACACGGACACACCATGGTGGAAATTCTGAGAGACGGAGAGAGGGAAGTAGAAAGAGAGAGCGAGAGGGAGAGAGAGAGAGAGAGAGAGAGAGAGAGGGAGAGGGAGAACAGGATACAGTGCGACTGCGCTCGCATATGTGCGCATACCCGGGCTAAACCGGACCATTAATTTGGATCAGCGTTAGTTAGAGGACGGGCCCGCAGATGAGGCCTTGCTTACGCCCGGCCGGGGGAACAAATGGCAGATGACGCCGGGCGGCGCCAGTGGCTCTGGCGCCAACCATTCGCTCTCGGCTCACGTAGCCTGGCTGGCGCCACCGGCGCAGACGCCGTGGATTTCATTTGCGCCACTAGCGACAGCGGTCGCCGCCAACTCGCTCACCGGTCCGCCTCCTCCCCTGGTTTTCCTTTTTTTACCTTATTTTTTATTTCGCGAAAAAAAAAATTACAAGAAAGTTTTGCCGCGCGTCTCTTTGTGCTCGCCTGGCTTGCTCAGCGAGAATTGTGAGGCTCTGAAACGTTCCCTGACTCCGCACCTATTGTCCGGTACACAGAACATAGAACGTCGCATGAATATTAAAAAAGTGACAAGTACGTTAGCCTTGTAGGTCTGGGTTCCTTCACGGCGTAGTTTTGTCGCAATCCCCTTCGCACGTTGTCAGTCAGATTTCTGAACACCGCCTGGAAACAGAACGGGAGTCAACCTTTTCCTTAAGAGAACGCTTGAGTATAACCAAAATTATAGTGAAGTGCAGTTGCCTTTATCGAACGTGTTTTGTCTTCTTGTCAGCAGCAGCGAGATTACAGACAGTTTCAGTACCGTAGACTCCACATTCACTGTCCTGTGAGCAGCTGACAGGAAGTCGGATGAACATGAAAATGTCACAAAGACAGGGGATAGACTAAGTAATGTGAACAGTGGTAGTAATGGGATGGCTGTGTTTGACGGTCAACAACGCAATTGTGTCGCACTTGACTGTGCGTGTTCAGTACGGACTAAGCATCAGTGCAGGTGGTTTACGAGTAGTGTACACTTCGCATTTGCATTCAGAGGCCGAAGTCGACGTGCAATGAAAGACCTAAAAGAATTCCAAAGATGGCAAGTAGCAGGGGCCCTATTAGCTGGAGCATCAGTAACCAAGATAGCCAACCTATTGAATGTTTCAAGATAAACTGTTTCAACAGTCATGACAGACTACACAAAACATGGAAAGACAATGTCGTTTAAACGTAATAGTGGGCGCAAATCAAAACTAAATGACAGAGATCGTCGTACGCTGACACGAACTGTGTCAAAACATCACAAGACTACGGCGGTTGAAGTGACTGCAGAGCTCAATAGCCATCTTCGAGACCCCGTATCTATCGACACTATCCACTGAGAACTTCTTAAAGCTCATATTCGTGGACGAGCTGGTATACCGAAACCATTAGTGACGACACCCAACGCAAAGAAGTGCAAAACATGGTATCAGGAGCATAAATCTTGGACGGCCGATCAGTGGAAACACGTCGTATGGTCCGACGAGTTAACGTTTTCGTTATTTCCATAATCTGGCTGGCTTTGCGTCTAGGGAAGCCAACAATCCTGACTGCTTGATTCCAACGGTTAGGCATGGAGGTGGTAGTGTGATGGTATTCTGCTGGTCCCATCATTACTCTTAAAGGCAGTGTTACAGCCAACGATTATGGGTACGTGAAAATTTTAGGTGATCAGGAGCCTCCCATGATTCAAATGTTGTTCACCGAATATGATGCCACATTTCAGGACGATAATGCACCCATCCACACAGCGAGGACAGTACAATCGTGGTACAAGAAGCATGCAACAGAACTGCAGCATCTTCCCTGGCCAGCACAGTCGCCGGACTTGAACATTATCGAACCATTGTGGGCGGTATTGGAGCGCAGAAGACACCGGAGCAGATTTCCGCCTGCCTCGTCACTACAAGAGTTTAAAGAGATTCTGATCGAAGAGTGGCATAACTTCCCACTGGAGACTATACAATCATTATATGCCAGTATTCCAAGAAGAATCTTATCTGTATTACTGGCAAAAGTGGCACCAACCCCTTACTAATAAACCATTCCCAAGTAAGTACACAAGTTCACGTTATTTTACCTATCCCATGTACATTGGTCATACTAGCCTATGCTATTTTAAGCGAGCACTGTCGTAAGCCTCTTGATACTTAGTCATTCAAATTTGTGAATACTTTCATAAAAGTGAGTGATCCGCCGCCATTTTCTTGAGAAATCTAGGGAGAAGGTTCCGACGTAGAGAAATGTATCTCAGAACTTGTCGACCTTATTTTTGGCTCTGAGAGCACTACTAAGATCATAATAAGACAGAATGCTTCTTTATTCAAGATGAAAAGTCCCACAAGTTCTTTCTTCAATCTCTGAAAGGACTGGATATATTAAGAGAGGCCATTTGGGCTTAGACACGATGGAAGCTAGATTCTGGCCTTACCCCAGGTGGTAGCTATAGACCTGTACCTGGTAAGTTTAATTTTATATAATGGAAAGATATCCACCGGAATACAGTGTTTTAAATGTTTAAGCAATTACTGACATCTAGAAGAATTCCAGTGAAGTGAGGAAAAGATTTGCAAAATGTTGTGTGTGGATTGTAGTGTTATACAGTAGTGAAACGTTAACGATTAAAAAGAAAGGACAAAGATTTTAGAAAGCTTTGAAATGTGGCTATGGAGAAGAGTTCGTAAAGTGAAGTTGACTGATAGACTTTAAAATGAAAATGTACTGAAGGAAATAGGGAAAGGGAGACTATTGGGAGTGGCCAATGAGTAATAAAAATCTTTGAGTTATACAAATCTTGTGTAGGCCGTAAGGGGAGAGTTAACTATATTGTACCGGCTCCAAATTTTCACCAAAGCTATATAATCCGTACTTCTTTTTACTGCATACCATTTAGTAAGTTCAGCGTGAACTACGTGCTTCTTTTCGTCATATAATCATCTACGACAGTGTTGACGAACAGATGGTATGAATACAGAATTAATTTTGTTGCAGTTTTTATCTAACTTTTTGTGCACGTGACGAAGGGAACTGCTGTTACTGAGCCGTGCGTGGCTCGTGTTCGTGCAGTTTATTGCTTGACCGCAAAGACAGTACTGCTGTCCGTTTCTTATTCGATTTAAAGGCGTCACTAAGTTGCTGGCTTGCCTGCCCGTGAGTGGCAGCAGCAGCACTTATCGATAAGGACACTGTCGTACTATCTTTGGAGCGACCGCTGGTGCTTCGGGGTCGTCGTGTGTCGGCAGTTCAGTTGGTGACGGAGCAGCAGTGAGGTCCAGACAGCCATGACTTGCCCGACCGTTGCCGACACACATAACATGAGTGGGAACGACTGTCGGTCTGTCGTCTCATCGGAGGACGTGTATTTGGTCGCCGGCAGCTTCTGGGTTCTCTGTGTGTGTCGACTCGTGATTCGTCCTTGTTGATCTACAGTGAGCGTTTTAGTATTGTTTGAGTTGTTTGTGGAAGTATTTTTGCGCAACCGTGTGTAGCTTGTGTGGTTTTGCCTGAGCAGTTATTTTAATGCTGTCTGCATGATGGAAATGTCGTGTGGCTAGGGCCTCCCGTTGGGTAGACCATTCGCCTGGTGCAGGTCTTTCGATTTGACGCCACTTCGGCGACCTGCACGTCGATGGGGATGAAATGATGATAATTAGGACAACACAACACCCAGTCCCTGAGCGGAGAAAATCGCCGAACCAGCCGGGAATGGAACCCGGGCCCTTAGGATTGACAGTCTGTCACGCTGACCACTCAGCTACCGGGAGCGGACGTCTGCATGATGGATTGAGTTGTTCGGTTGGGTCAGAATAGCAAGGTAGCCTCCGCAGATTGAGGTCAGGCCGGGACCACCGATGGCGTGCACGTGCGGTCGGATTGTGAGGCGCTAGCTGCGAGAGCTACAAAGTTTGTTGCCCACCGAACCTGGACACTGAAGTTGAGAGATCAGTTAACCTGTTATGAAACCTCAACTGCTGTGACATCTCTTCATTCATTGTTGGTTGTTGCTTCCTGGGCCGTTCCAGCTAGCAGCAACTTATGGTTTGGTGGAGTCGGCGAAATTTTATACCTGTCTTCCTGTGTGGTCTTTAACTATTAAATTGCTTGTTACTTATCGGTGAAGTGCACCAGCGGTATTTTCTGCCTTGTGGCCGTTAACGCCCCAGTTACCTGCCCTGGTCGTTAGCATAGTTTTGTGGCAGCGCGCTTTCCTCGCCGTGTTGATGCTGTCCGGCACGGCGTGTAATTCGACAGCTCTTTAGTCGTTTGTTCACATCTTTTTCTTAAGAGTGGTCATTGTGCCTTGACTGTTTTTAGATGCCAATTTTGAGGACGTAGTGCAGCTGGTATCTTCGTCCTCAGCTGATTGATTACGTTGTTGCTCGGTCCTTCAGCCATTACTTTGTTGGGTTGCCATCCAATTATTTAACCTTACTCTTGGCTGCCTTTCTCACCTCACCTTACGTTAGAGCTACCTCCTCAGGCCGACTCTTGGAACAAACCTGAGCACCGTTCTTCTGTTGGTTTTAGATTGTGATTTTCATTTTTGCCTGATATACTGTTTGAGGCCTTCAGTCGTCTATTAATTTAGTAAGTTTTAATTTTGAGATAAGGCCTTCAGCTGAATTAAATTAAAGTTTGAACACTGGTTTGTTTAATAACTAAAATTTTGAAAGTATGTTCTGTCTGAAACTCTTGTTATCCAGGCCCGAAGCCCTGAGTTGCTCAATGTCCAGTGTGTGGCCTTCAGCCGAGCTTTTACGTTAAATATTTTTAAGATAAGGCCTTCAGCCGTCTTAAATTAAAAATTTTTAAAAAGATTGCTCTATCTGAGATTCTTGTTATCCAGGCCCTAAGCCCTGAGTTGTTCAATGTCTTGTGTGACGCCTTCAGCCTAGTATTTACGTGTTACGTGTAATATCTATTTAAGTAAGGCCTTCAGCCACGTGTATTCTTTAAAGAAATTTTTATAACTTGTTTTTGGTGTGGTTTTGGACCTTCAGCGCAGGAGGTATCACAATTTTTCTTAACTAGGCCCTCACCCGTATTGTTTTAATTTGATCCTTTTAAGGCAATGTGTAATTAAGTAGTTCTTACGAAAATAAAGGTTGGTGTGTTTGGTGCAACAGTAACTGATTACGGCTCCCTCCATAACCATAACCTGATCCGCTCTGTCCTGCAAAACCAGATTTCAGTTACAAGTGGCAATATAATGTTTTATTTGTAGATGAACACACAGGAAATAACATTAGTTTTTCAGGCAGTCATTAATCTGCAAAAATGGTTCCAATGACTCAGAGCGCTATGGGACTTAACTTCTGAGGTCATCAGTCCCCTAGAACTTAGAACAACTTAAACCTAACTATCACAAGGACACCACACACATCCACGCCCGAGGCAGGATTAGAACCTGCGACCGTAGTGGTCGCGTCGTTCCAGACTGTAGCGCCTAGAACCACTCGGCCACTCAAGCCAGCGTCGTGACTCTCCGTGCTTTGGTTCGCTTGTAGGAAACTGACACAGAGAAAATGGCAACGTATCCTATAGTGTACCGCTACGTGTTTCCGATATTCTACCAGTTCAGTTTGAGAAACGTGCTCGTATTGTGGGCCTCAACACGTTCGGTGCCGCCGCCCCGCCATATAGCATCACGTACGGCTGGTGGCCGACGCCACGCCCAGTGTGTGCTCTGTCGGCGGTGTCTAATCTGTGTTTTGTTTACTGTGTGGTTCGAATTTGCCTAAGTCCGTGGCCGACCACCCTGCAGTGAACGTCCGTTACGGTTTAGCTGTTGGTTGACCTTTCTACCATTCTACGGTGAAACTTGTGCAGGTAAGTTCATTTGTTTTCAATTTCTCGTTCTTTAACTACAAAATAATTATTTTCAGCGTAACTGGGCACAAGTTTTTATTTCTGCAGACATGTTTACAAACACATTTTAATATTTACGTGTTAGAAATTAACTTTAATATAAAATAATTTCCTCTTGCCTTCACGCTGGTTTGGTTTGGTTATTCAATCCAAACAGGACGAGATACATGGTGAACTCTCCGTAGTTAAGTCTGAAATCACAGTTTTAGATTAAATCTCAATAATTAGTGACAGAAGACCAATAGGGCATCACGACAATAAGGGCAAACCGGATGAAATGTGGGAAAGAAAGTTCGGAACACAAATATGTGCTTACGTTTCGTAAATAGAGCTGTAGTGCGACCTCCAGCATGTGACCAGATGAGAGTAAACGCAGACCCGAAAAAAAAATGCGAAGAACTATTCCACTGAATATGCATTAAAGTGAAAAAGGCGATACGCGGAAGGGAGAAATAAAATAATATGCAGCAATAAGAGATGAATTTTATTTACAAAACAAATATTTCAGTTGAGCTTGAGTGCTCGGTGTATAGAACTAATTTATGACTCTAAATCTCCACTTGTGGGAGACAGCTGTGGAGGATGTCTCCTATAATCAGAGACGAAACAAAACGGAATAGCTTTATACATCGACCACACCCTCCAACTCCTGAAATTAAACCTGATATAACCATTAGGTTCCACAGTTAGACCGCCCGCATTTTAATTTTGATGACGTTTATATTACGTCAATTTGAATTATTGAAATAGAATCTTTTCAGGTCTGTCTCATAAGCTGAGACACACTGAAAAATTTATGAACTGGTTTTCCATAAACGCTACATAATTACTTTAAGAAAGGAAGAATGTACATGTAGAGTGTAATGCTATGTGTTGGGTGGGTGCTCCCTGCCAAGCCCTCGGACGACGTAAGTAGCGACAGATTCGGATGTCTTTGATTGTGAATAGTTCACCTACATGCTCATTCTTCATATCAAGTTCATTCTGAGTCCGTAAATTTTCAGTCAAGGTTTAGCCCTCTACTAAAAATTCTGAGAGAAAATCAATTATTACTATTTTTACTAAGGTGCTGAGGAATCGAAAAGTGGAAACAGATCTCGGCATACAAAACTTTTTAATTTACTGAAAATGGCAGCGATCTTTAAGAACTCCAAGTTTTAAAGATTCATTCATCTTGTGAGAACACATGAGATCCTCCTTGGGGAGTGTTGGGTCTTTGCCAGAATGTGAAACTTCTGCCGGCAGAAGATTTGGCCAGTTTCCTGTGTCCCAGCAGGTACGTGCACTTCAGCTGGAAACGGCCCTGTTTTATTAGATCAGAAGTTCACCAGAGAGCGCTGCCTCTCGTGTCGTGAAATATTAGCCCTCCGCTGCCCATTCAGTTTCAGCATCGATGGCGACCATCTGTTGGTGGTCAGTTTCACGTCTGTCATGGATACGCTCTGCTATGCTTGTTGTTCTTGCCACCTTGCAGTTTGATCTGAACAGAGTTCGGCACTGTAGCTCGCGTAAGAACGGCCCTTTGTTCGCATGGCAAGCATATCCATCTCTCTCTACGACTACAGACCGATGGCGTCACCTACGTGGTAAGATTCCACTACGGCTGCCCCTTCGACACCTGGAGTTGCTGATTCGGTAGACACTCTCTCTCTGTCTTGCTTAAGCGAATTCACTCCTACATTCTCCAACTAGCGAGCCGGCCGAAGTGGCCGTGCGGTTAAAGGCGCTGCAGTCTGGAACCGCAAGACCGCTATGGTCGCAGGTTCGAATCCTGCCTCGGGCATGGTTGTTTGTGATGTCCTTAGGTTAGTTAGGTTTAACTAGTTCTAAGTTCTAGGGGACTAATGACCTCAGCAGTTGAGTCCCATAGTGCTCAGAGCCATTTGAACCATCCAACTAGCGAACCACCGCCCTTTATGTAGCTCAAGTGCGTTTACATCGAATTGAGTAATTCCTACATGCTTCTGTCACAAGTTCCTAGTCGTGTACTCTTCTTTATTAGAGTCGTGAACGCTCTCTTGGTTAATTTCTGTGCTTTCAAGATGTGATACAGCGGTATTGTGCTGAACCTTCTTTTGATTTTACGTTTATTTTTGAGAGGTGACTTTTCCCGCCCGCAACCCAATCTTCTTCAGTCTCCTTACTTAACAAGTACCTTGAAGCTGAAGCATTTTTGACGGCTTACACAGTCAGAATGAACAGACTACCATGTTTAGAAAATCGACGGCCAGTTTATTATTACCACCTCTTGCATATGACATTTTCAGATCGTCGCTGTCTACAAAATACAACTTCATTCTCGCAAAGAATAAGACACCAAACAATCACTGTTGATGACGCTATTCATTTACATAAATCGCCCCATTGCCGGTCTTTGATTCACAGATTCATTTTGAGATGGCAGTTCAAGTTTCGGTGCCCACTAAACAGCAGAAAATTTTGTTTATGCATAGTAAAGCCTTGAAGCTCTAAAAATTTAAAAAGGCAGTTTCACTGTCAAAAACTGCCATAATAACACACATTAGTTTCATGAAAGACTCATTAACTCACCTAAAATCCGTTCTCATTATAAAATACCAAACAGGGAAATTCTCCGATAAAGGCCTACATCACAACACAGCTTAATGGCAATAACTTAAAGTGCCTTACTGCATCACTAAGCTTTCGTGTGGAACTAAATTCTTGGGAACGAAATGCTTTAGCCTCCAAAGACAATAAAAAATTCCATGACACCTGGAGCAAATACACTGAAGGGCCAAAGGAACTGGTACACCGGCCTAGTATCGTGTAGGGCCCCCGCGAGCACGCAGAAGTGACGCTACACGACCTGGACTCGACTAATGAATGAAGTAGTGCTGGATGGAATTGACACCATGGACCCTGCAGGGATGTCAATAAATCCGTAAGAATACGACGGGGTGGAGATTTCTTCTGAACAGCACGTTGCAAGGCATCCCAGATACGCTCAATAATGTTCTTGTCGGGGGTGTTTGGTGGCCAGCGGAAGTGTTTAAACTCAGAAGATAGTTGCTGGAGTTACTCTGTAGCAGTTCTGGGGTGTCGCATTCTCCTGCGGGAATTCCCCAAGTCTGTCGAAAAGCGCAATTGGAGATGAATGGAGGCAGGTCATCAGACCGGATACATATGTACGTGTCACATGCCAGAGTCGTATCTAGACGTATCTGGCGTCCCATATCACCGCAGCTGCACATGCCTCAAACCATTACAGAGCCTCCTCCGGCTTGAACAGTCCACTGCTGAAATGCAGGGTCCATGTATTCATGAGGTTGACACCTTATACGTACACGTCCATCTGCTCGACACAATTTCAAATGGGACGCGTACGACCAGGCAATACGTTTCCAGTTATTAAACACTCCAATGTCGGTGTTGAGGGGCCCAGGCGAGGCGTAGAGCTTTGTATAGTGCAGTCATCAAGGGTGCACGAGTGGGCCTTCGACTCCGAAAGCCGATATCGATGATGTTTTGTAGAATGGTTCGCACTCGGTCACTAGTTGATGGCCCAGCACAGAAATCTGCAGCAATTTGCGGAAGGGTTGCACTTTCGTCATTGGTTCCGTTCTTGCAATATATTTTTCCAGCCGCAGCGATGTTTTACCGAATTTGTGATAATCACGGTACACTCGTGAATGGTTGTATGGGAAAATCTCCAGTTCATTGCTACCTCGGAGATGCTGTGTCCCATCGCTCGTGCGCCGACTATGACACCGTGTTCGAACTCACCTGCCATTGTAGCAACAGTAACCGATCGAATAACAGCGCCAGACGCTTGTTTTCTTACATAGGCATTGTAGACAGCAGTGTCATATTCTGCCTGTTTACATATCTCTGTACTTGAATACGCATGCCTACACCAGTTTATATTGCGTCGCAGTGTAGCTTTCAACAACCAAAGTACACTCCTGGAAATGGAAAAAAGAACACATTGACACCGGTGTGTCAGACCCACCATACTTGCTCCGGACACTGCGAGAGGGCTGTACAAGCAATGATCACACGCACGGCACAGCGGACACTCCAGGAACCGCGGTGTTGGCCGTCGAATGGCGCTAGCTGCGCAGCATTTGTGCACCGCCGCCATCAGTGTCAGCCAGTTTGCCGTGGCATACGGAGCTCCATCGCAGTCTTTAACACTGGTAGCATGCCGCGACAGCGTGGACGTGAACTGTAAGTGCAGTTGACGGACTTTGAGCGAGGGCGTATAGTGGGCATGCGGGAGGCCGGGTGGACGTACCGCCGAATTGCTCAACACGTGGGGCGTGAGGTCGCCACAGTACATCGATGTTGTCGCCAGTGGTCGGCGGAAGGTGCACGTGCCCGTCGACCTGGGACCGGACCGCAGCGACGCACGGATGCACGCCAAGACCGTAGGATCCTACGCAGTGCCGTAGGGGACCGCACCGCCACTTCCCAGCAAATTAGGAACACTGTTGCTCCTGGGGTATCGGCGAGGACCATTCGCAACCGTCTCCATAAAGCTGGGCTACGGTCCCGCACACCGTTAGGCCGTCTTCCGCTCACGCCCCAACATCGTGCAGCCCGCCTCCAGTGGTGTCGCGACAGGCGTGAATGGAGGGACGAATGGAGACGTGTCGTCTTCAGCGATGAGAGTCGCTTCTGCCTTGGTGCCAATGATGGTCGTATGCGTGTTTGGCGCCGTGCAGGTGAGCGCCACAATCAGGACTGCATACGACCGAGGCACACAGGGCCAACACCCGGCATCATGGTGTGGGGAGCGATCTCCTACACTGGCCGTACACCACTGGTGATCGTCGAGGGGACACTGAATAGTGCACGGTACATCCAAACCGTCATCGAACCCATCGTTGTACCATTCCCAGACCGGCAAGGGAACTTGCTGTTCCAACAGGACAATGCACGTCCGCATGTATCCCGTGCCACCCAACGTGCTCTAGAAGGTGTAAGTCAACTACCCTGGCCAGCAAGATCTCCGGATCTGTCCCCCATTGAGCATGTTTGGGACTGGATGAAGCGTCGTCTCACGCGGTCTGCACGTCCAGCACGAACGCTGGTCCAACTGAGGCGCCAGGTGGAAATGGAATGGCAAGCCGTTCCACAGGACTACATCCAGCATCTCTACGATCGTCTCCATGGGAGAATAGCAGCCTGCATTGCTGCGAAAGGTGGATATACACTGTACTAGTGCCGACATTGTGCATGCTCTGTTGCCTGTGTCTATGTGCCTGTGGTTCTGTCAGTGTGATCATGTGATGTATCTGACCCCAGCAATGTGTCAATAAAGTTTCCCCTTCCTGGGGCAATGAATTCACGGTGTTCTTATTTCAATTTCCAGGAGTGTATTATGGGCAAACATCTATTACGCGCACTAAGAATGTAGTGGTGTGGACATGTTGGTCTCACGGGAAGCGGGCAAGGGATAAGACCCTGCAGGCGCACTATCATCTGTGCCCTCGGTGGCTCAGATGGATAGAGCGTATGCCATGTAAGCAGGAGATCCCGGGTTCGAGTCCCGGTCGGGGCACACATTTTCAACATGTCCCCAATGAAGTATATCAACGCCTGTTTGTAGCTAGGGTTCCATTTCATAATCATTTCATTCTAGCGAGAGCTGCATGGTCATAAACGGTAACTGTTCTTTCGGGAACAGATACTACCTTCATATATAGATAAAATACTTAGCTCACCAGTACCAATGTTTGTGTTTTCTCGTAAGTATTAATACTGTCAAAATGACGCTGGCCACAATCATGGGTAACGCTAATTCTAACGATCTGAGAATATTTTGTGCTACCACCACCTCAAAAAAATTCCTTGACAGATTTTTGTGACATTGTGCAGTACCACCCCTAAAATAACAAAACAGTAACAATCGTATATAAATATCAGCCTTGACCCTTGGATCGATGCAGGCATAAAAAGAGAACGAAAAGTTACATATCGAAATTAAAAAATTACACTGTAACTCATTAACAGTATGTGTCGCAAGTAACAGGAATCACAGTAAACGTTATTGAAGACCTGTATAGCGAATTACAAAAGAGGGTGCAAATCAGAACTTAAAAAATATTCCAGTGTAAATGGAAGAACATAAACATCAGAGCCACGCGGGATTAGCCGAGCGGTCTGGGGCGCTGCTGTCATGGACTGCGCTGCTGGTCCCGACGGAGGTTCGAGTGCTCCCTCGGGTATGGGTGTGTGTGTTCATCCTTAGGATAATTTAGGTTAAGTAGTGTGTAAGCTTAGGGACAGATGACCTTATCAGTTAAGTCCCAGCCGGCCGCGGTGGTCTAGCGGTTCTGGCGCTGCAGTCCGGAACCGCGGAACTGCTACGGTCGCAGTTCGAATCCTGCCTCGGGCATGGGTGTGTGTGATGTCCTTAGGTTAGTTAGGTTTAAGTAGTTCTAAGTTCTAGGGGACTTACGACCTAAGATGTAGAGTCCCATAGTGCTCAGAGCCATTTGAGTTAAGTCCCATAAGATTTCACACGCATAACATCAGACATAACAAATAAACTTGCAAGATTCATACCAAATTGATAGCGACTGATGATTTATTACAAGGAAGCACACATAGTTAAAAAAGAACTGCTGTCAAGATAATGTATACTACCATATTTGTTCAATGATGAATTGCCGTGTAAAGCACTCTGTTTCTGTGTTTATTTCAGATTCAAGTTTCAGCTGTGAAATCAATTTAAGGAAATTGAACAATTTGTGATAAAATTGGTATGAAGTTCAGATATCTCAAATTTAGTTTTCTGTGTACACAATGGTTGTGTAACAGGCAAGAATGAAGCCGCACTCGCAGTATATTAAAATTTCTTGCCAAAGGCGACTGCATATTTTTACTTGCTGCTGTATTTGCCAGAAGTTTTTTTGTAAGCATTGACTAGCGTTGTAGCAGAGTAGCTTTTTTCATAAACTAGCGAATGGCATTAACATACTTCCACTCTTTGATAGGTAAAAACATCTCAGTACTTGTTGTACAGAGAGAACTACTCATCTCTTTGCGTTCAATTATTTGCTGAAAACCTCGTTTCACTATCTTGAACTGTTTATGTGTAGTGACTTGTTACGCTGCCTTCTGCATGGGGTGCAGAAACTTATCAGTTGCGGCGTATCACCAACACATACAATTCATTTACTCTTCACGGTAAAATACCACTTTCGTACCACGACAATAAATTACTTCGGTATGTTATCTTCAATTGGTACGCTGCAGTTCATGACCTAAAGTGCACAAAACGTGAATCAGCCTGTGAGGTCATTCTTCACTTCAAATTCTTCAAATTACACTCAATGAGATATGGTACTTCACTTACAAACATCGAAAAAACCATGACTAATAACGAAAAGGTAGCCAATTCACTGCCAAGCACGAATGTTCAGCTGTAACAGATCAAATTTTTCATGAAATCACACGAGAAACGTTGCAGAGCGGAAAGGAAAACCCCACGCAAATCCAAAAATTATATTTTCTTAATTTTTGTGCGCAAATAATATAACGTTTTCCGAACAGACTGATTTCAGAATAGGACGTAGCTTTGCCTCAGTTATATAAAACAATGGTTAGTATGACTGAAAATATGTTTCCACCACGGTTCTATTGTGTTGTAGGGCGAGAAAGAGTTTTACACAAATAGTCGGCGTCTGTGAACCCGAGATAACGATTTATGATAATGAGTCTGGATAATAAATCAGTGCGTACTAGACGTCAGACTAAACTTATCTACAATGACTTAGTAAACTTACCGATGGTTTTAGCATGGAAGACATCATCTAAATAATAATTGTCACGATTGACAGAATGCATTGCCTAAATACTATCGCAGGGTTGGCTGTGAGAAATGTGGCCCCTGAACAAAGCAGCCTGTGTCAATTGATGAATGTATTATGTATTCCTGTCAGACATAAATGGGGATATTTTCAACTAGTCAAATAAATTAAAATTTTCTTACTGAAATGTGGATGTAGTGCGTGTCATGAACTATGAATTTCATAACAATCTGCTAGATAGTGATGTTTCGGAACATATGTCTCACTTTTCTGATCCTGCAACAGCAGTGGATTTTCTCTTGCTGTGGAATAAAAGGGTCATCTGAATACATTCTCATGATGCGTAATTTCAGGACAACCTTCAATGGGTTATGGAGGGATTTTATGCACTACTACACCTAGCTAAAACCCCTGCGACCAAGTACTAGTTTTCTTGCAGCTTACAAGAATTATTTTAAATCAGAGGGGTTAGATTATGAAGCTAGACACTTAAAGTAATAAAGGAATTTTGCTATTTGGGGAGTAAAATAACTGATGTTGCTCAAACTAGAGAGGATATAAAATGTAGACTGGCAATGGCAAGGAAAGCGTTTCTGAAGAAGACAAATTTATTAACATCGGGAATAGATTTAAGTGTCAGAAAGTACTTTCTGGCAGTATACGAATGGAGTATTACCATTTATGGAAATGAAACATGGACGGTGAATAATTTGGACAAGAAGAGAATAGAAGCTTTCGAAATGTGGTGCTAGAGAAGAACGCTGAAGATTAGATGGGTAGATCACGTAACTAATGTGGAGGTACTGAATACAGTCTCAAGATGCGTAATTTCAGGACAACCTTCAATGGGTTATGGAGGGATTTTATGCACTACTACACCTAGCTAAAACCCCTGCGACCAAGTACTAGTTTTCTTGCAGCTCACAAGAATTTTTATTAAATCAGAGGGGTTAGATTATTTTAGTTCTCGATAAGATGTTATGTGTACGTAGGCTGCGCCTTTCTGTACGAGCTCAACTTACATTGTTACTTAGTGATTATCGACACCTTCGTTGGTTGAAACTCTACGTGAAATGTTTATTCACCGAGCGTTGAAAATAATTTGCTAAACATTTCGTCGCTTTTTCCTGCTTGAGTCCCTATTTCAGTGTAGATGCAGGCAGTGTTTTTTCGCTTTTGCATTGAAACCTGGAGCCCCCATTTTTTACTCAAAAGTATTTCCACTGCATCGGAAATACCTTTTTGCAAATACTTCCTGGTAGGCCATAGTCCAACCTCCCCCCCCCCCCCCTCCACCCCTACTCCATGGGCCATCCCCCACCCCTCGTTGCGGGAGCTACTGAGAGCAATCAGTTTTGAGCTAGAAGATTTGTGGCAAATAAATGACGTAAAATAATTACATTCCTTCCACCACAAAGATTCACTCATATCACTTCGAAACTGCAAGTCAAATGTGTGTGTCTTTATATCGGCACAGAAAAGTGGAGAAGATGTATAGGTGTACAGGTAGTACTGTTAACCAGAAACGTGGCAGCCAGCTACAGTGCAGTCTTATTGGGCAGACCCCGGCTGTAGGTTACCTAACTGCGTATTACTCATAGTGGCTGGTCCGCCATAGTGAGCAATCGCAGTAATGGCGCTCGGGCGCAGGGCTCGCATTGTTCCACCCTGGTCGCCAAACAGAGGGGTGAGGCACCCGTATTACTTCCCACTGGGCACAGCTTCTGAACTGGCAGGGAGCTGTCTGCTGATACAGACCTAGCAACAAAAACAACGTATACTGTAATTACAATTAGCCGGCCGAAGTGGCCGTGCGGTTAAAGGCGCTGCAGTCTGGAACCGCAAGACCGCTACGGTCGCAGGTTCGAATCCTGCCTCGGGCATGGATGTTTGTGATGTCCTTAGGTTAGTTAGGTTTAACTAGTTCTAAGTTCTAGGGGACTAATGACCTCAGCAGTTGAGTCCCATAGTGCTCAGAGCCATTTGAACCATTTGTAATTACAATTGCATCCATAGCGAAAAACATATCCGTTCCTATTTAATTTAAATGCCGTTGCGGAGAATTTCTTCAGTCATGGGAGTGTAAATTCCAATCACACCCTTAATTCTTGAATAATTTGTGTAATCCTACGATTGGTAAATAGAATTTGTTTACAATGTCAAAAAAATATTTTTTTCGCACAGTGTGCTAGTTCTACTGATTGTTACCCAGTGTGCTAGCTCTACTGATTGTTAGTGATATATTTGGTTACACCAATGTCCTGTTTGTGTAGTGATGGTTTAGTTGCTAAATCCCAATATGGTGAAGCTAATTTACATTAATCACAATCAACAATTATAAAAATGATTTCCACTTATTAGCTACATTCGCAGTTGATAACACTATTGGG
This sequence comes from Schistocerca serialis cubense, assembly GCF_023864345.2. NCBI lineage: Eukaryota > Metazoa > Arthropoda > Insecta > Orthoptera > Acrididae > Schistocerca > Schistocerca serialis. The sequence continues at coordinate 100,612,366 of NC_064642.1, read as the reverse complement.
CGTGCCATTTGCTTGAATACAGCTGCTGTACGTTGTGATTGTTGATTTTCACATGAGACACCTGTTTTTGAATTCAGTTACATTGATTACACTGATACTTGAGAAAACATAATCTGACATTATTAAAAATTACAAAAGGATGATCATATTACGGACTCTACATTAATGAAGGTTTGATTTCAGTAGTTTTATTGCTTATACACAACTCTATCGATATATACGGTGGACATTTAATTATGAGCTTCAGTGTAGTTATTTTATATATATATATATTCAAGGTGTCCCAGCTATCTTGTCCACCCAAAATAACTCTGGAACAATAACAGCTATTGGAAAACGACTTTCACCAGTATCAATGTAGGGCTGGGGCCCATGAATGTACATATTTGGAAACATTCTAAAATGAAAGCAAATGTGTTTTTTAACACAAACTTATGTTTTTTTAAATGACCTCCTATATTTTTTCTTCAGCAATTCATAGCATGACAAAGCACATACACAATGGCGTTGATTGCATCGCAATATTCCCATTACATACCGAGATATTGAGACGCGATGTTGACGCTTGAAACACCCGACATGCGCTGCTAGCGCACGTCCTGAGGCTCAGGCGTGAGCCCCATGCTGCCCGTAATCGCGATGTGATCGACGTGTGTAATCACACTACCATACTTATCAAGAGGTCCGAAACGAATAATACGGTCTGCTGCCATCCTGCATTAGCGTCGTACATTCTAGCAGGTATTTATCCCATAGGCTAGGGGTGATGCGGTTCTGTAACATATCTGTGCACCGCAACGTTAGTCAGAAAGTTAACTCCGCTTATCGTTAATCCGTTACTAAAAAGGTAATGCCGTTCAACGTTTTGATGGTTTTAGTGAAACGAGGAAGTAGACTAAAAGTTTTACCGTTGTTTAGGTAAAAATGTTTTGATTTGGGAAGTTCAGGTAGGACATAGAAGATGAATGTAAACATATTTAATCAATTAGTTTTATTATCACATAATTATATATGTTATGTTTATCTAATGCGTTAAATGACAAATTGTTGCAAACAAATGTTTCTTAACATCACTGGGTAAAATGGCCCTACACATTCCTGCGGTACGGACATTAGACGTGCACCACTTTAGCCGTCAGACGTTATAGCTATCGTATAGACTGCACCACTTGGTGATGATATAAGTGTGTTTGTGAGCCAGTCGGTCGTATGGAAGCAGCTCAGTAAGAAGGGTCTACATGGAGACGTGACAGAACCAGTTGCCTACGACCACACCGTCTGTAATGACAGTGTTGATATAATTAAAACACATTTTCGTGGAGACATATGAGTCTCAACTTTATCTTCAACAAGGGTAGAAGCTAAATTATTGAATCAAAATTTGGGCCGCGGCCGGGACTTGAACCCTGGTCTCTCTCGTAAGGTATTGAATAATACCACTAAACCACAACAGCATTGTGGTTATCATAGATGCACGGATTACGCTATGTTGATGTCCTCTCTAACACAATCTTCGATTCACCTTTCCCACCTTTCCATAGTTTCAAATTTGTTTTGAATAAATTGGTTTCTCTTCCTGGCTCTCTAACACAGTTTATTGACTGTTGTGATGTTTAAGATGGTACAACAAGCCAAACAAGAGACGCACAGGGTAATCAGCCAAATAATGTCGCATTACGGAGGCACTCTCCCTAATGGAGGGTCAAGCTAGTAAAATGATGGTGTGAAATGAACTTAGGGAGGGCAGAGACCTAGGGTAGTGCCTGCAGCTGTGCTAGCCAGAATGCTGCGGCGCTTGTAGTGGTTAGCACATCTGCCTAGTGAGGAGATGTAAATTCGAGCCTCGGCTATGGCACAATTTTGATTCATTGCTTCTGCTTCTCTCCTTATGGAAAAAGCCATATTTTTTTGGCTTTCAACGCAGACAGGCTACAACGAATATTGTACCAATCATAACCCCGTAACGTAGCACAGAACAGTGGTTGTAAACGTTCTTAGTCGGCAAGAGCCAGCAGATGATTGTCACCCTTCTCAGTCACAACTGACTACAAGCCCGATACGAACTACGCAGGTCTGTCTCAACCAATTTCCCAGTGAACTCCGCGAAACGAACCGCATGCAATTGCACATACACGAGTTGTTGTTGTTATCGTCTTCAGTCCAGAGATTGGTTTGATGCAGTTTTCCATGCTACCCTATCCTGTGCAAGGTTTTTCATCTCTGAGTAAGTACTCACCCTACATACTTCTGAATCTGCTTATTGTATTCATTCCTTGGTCCCGCTCTACTATTGTTACCCTGCACGCTTCCCTTCAATACTAAATTGGTGATCCCTTGATACCTCAGAACATGTCCTACCAACCGATCCCTTCTTCTAGTCGAGTTGTGCTACAATTTCCTCTTCTCCCCAATTCTATTCAGTACCTCCACATTAGTTACGTGATCTACCCACATAATCTTCAGCATTCTTCTCTAGCACCACATTTCGAAAGCTTCTGTTCTCTTCTTGTCCAAATTATTCACCGTCCTTGTTTCATTTCCATAAATGGTAACACTCCATACAAATACTGCCAGAAAGGACTTTCTGACACTTAAATCTACTCTCGATGTTAATACATTTCTCTTCTTCAGAAATACTTTCCTTGCCAATGCCAGTCTACATTTTATATCTTCTCTAGTTTGAGCATCATCAGTTATTTTACTCCCCAGATAGCAAAACTCCTTTACTACTTTAAGTGTCTCATTTCATAATCTAACCCCTCTGATTTAATACGACTACATTCCATTACCCTCGTTTTGTTTTGTTGATGTTAATCTTATATCCTCCTTTCAAGACACTCTCCATTCCTCTCAACTGCTCTTGCAGGTCCTTTGCTGTCTCTGACAGAATTACAATATCATCGGCAAACCTCAAAGTTTTTAGTTCTTCTCCGTGGATCCTAATTCCTACCTAGAATTTTTCTTTTGTTTCATTCACTGCTTGCTCAATACACAGATTGAATAACATCGGGGATAGGCTACAACCCTGTCTCACTCCCTTCCGAACCACTGCTTCCCTTTCATGCCCCTCGACATTGATAACTGCTATCTGGTTTCTGTACACATTGTAAATAGCCTTTCGCTTCCTATGTTTGACCCCTGCCATCTTCAGAATTTGAAAGAGAGTATTCCAGTCAACATTGATATAAGCTTTCTCTAAGTCAACAAATGCTAGAAAAGTAGGTTTACCTTTTCTTAATCTATCTTCTAAGACAATTAGTAGGGTCAGTATAGCGTCACTTGTTCCAAAATGTCGACGGAATCCAAACTGATCTTCCCCGAAGTCGGCTCCTACCAGTTTTTACATTTATCTGTACATAATCCGTGTCAGTATTTTCCAGCCGTGACCTATGAAACTGACAGGTCGGTAATTTGGACACCTGTCAACACAAGCTTTATTTGAGATTGGAATTATTATATTCTTCTTGAAGTCTGAGGGTATTTCGCCTGCCTACATACACGAGTACCACAAAAAAAAAAAAAAAATGATCAAGGCGGCACATAAGGTTACATATGTTTAGTGAGTTATATAACGCAGTTAATGGTCATTATCTAACTTGCCTCATTCCAATTGTTGCTCCAAGGTGTCAAGTGCTCTGACGAGCCAATGAAACGTTTAACCTACAGAGTGTGTAGGACATAGTACAGGCATGAGGTAGTTCTCGGATGTTAGCGCACATGGAAACTATACGATTATTTCAACAAATTCGATGAATACGCCGTGTTCTTTCGTCTACACCTTTGTGGTGATTATGCAGTCCCGTATCCAAGTAGACAACGACCTTGTTCACGGGACTTAACACATCCCTTCCTGCTTAGCTAGTCACTTGACTGTCCCTCTGTATCACCTGAATGTAATCGAATGGAACGGGAATAGAAAGGGACCGGTCAGGATTTTCCTGCATAAATGATTAATGATATGCATCTGAGCGTTCAGCTGAGTCCTTGTTTGAAATTTATGCACTACAGATCGACGACCTACTGGGTCAAACGTTAAAATATTATGCATCAAACCTCGTGCATCTGTAAAATGATCGATACACGAAGCATACATCTTCGGCCGCCAGATCCTATCAAAATATCTTGCCAAGAACTCCAAAAAATTCTTATAGACCTATGTAAAATCACTAAGCGGATCAGAGGCTTCTATCCAGTCACTCGTTGATCAGTCTGGTGTGGAAGCACAAGATAGCAAAAGGAAAGTTACAGAGACAAATCTACGTTAGTGAAAAGACTGTACTAATGTACTATTATTTTCCCTTGCACAGGCTCCCGTGTGGAGGACTTAGTAATGGGCATCCCTTGCATAGGGAAGCAACTGCAAGACTTCAAGAGTTGGAAACAAATAAGTCGTCAGGTCCAGATCGAGTCCCAATTTGGATCCTGATTCAGCTTGCTTTTATTGAGGAAATGTCACCCGACGCGAGGTCCCAAGGGACTAGAAAACAGAAGGGTGAAAGAATGAACTCGGAGAATTACAGAAAAATTTCCTTAACATCGGTTGACGTAGAATTCTTGAACAAATTGTCATTTCGAATATTAGAAATTTCCTTCAGATGAAAAGCATCGCTCGTGCAAAGCCATCTCGTCCTTTTGTCACATGATGCGTTCAGTGAATGAAGGGCAAAAGACAGATCATGTTTTCCTTGGTCAGCTGGAAGTGTTTGACACAGTGTCCCATTGAAGACGTTTAATGAAGATCCGAGCATATGGATTAGATTTCCCGATATGCGAGTCAATCCACTACATTTTCCTCAATGGCGACTGCTCTTCAGATACAAGAGCATCATCATGAGGGCCTTAGGTCGTATGATAGGAGTGCTCCTATTCCGTATATACTAATATGATATGACGGACAATGTAAGCGGCAATTGTGGCTGTTTACTGATGATGCTGTTTTGTATGGGAAGGTGTCCTCGTCAAGTGGCTGCAGGACTATACAATATGAGTTTGACAAATTTCTTGGTGATGAGATGAATGGCAGATTGCTCCAACTTGGAACAATGTAAGTTAAAGCAGATGGGTAGGAAAAACAAAACCCGTATGTTCGAAAACAGCATTACCAGTGCGCAGCTTCAGATGGCCATGTCGATTACAATCTACGTGTAACAATGTAAACCGTGCACGCAAGGACGGTAGTAGGGAAGTCGATTTCGGTATAGTGGGAGAATTTTGGGAAACACTTAGCTCATCTATAAAAAAGACTACATGTATAACACTAATGTGACCGATCCTTTAGTACTGGTCTTGTGATCACAGCCAAATGGGATTAAAGGAAGCCAGTCATGTGCTGGCTCAATTCTGAGTGCGATAGGTGGATTCCATTTTACGTCTGCTATCAGTCACTTAGACTTGGCAGCAGCTGCTCTGGTGGCACCTCCGTGGGTTTTGACGAAGTTTCTTCTAGCTGTGAGCTGAGATGCGCGCGAGGAGTCGGCTTGTGAAGTGAAACGGTGAAGTTCTGTCCCATGGCTGCGACTTGTTGTCGGCATCAGTCAATGTTTATCTGTAAAGTTGCTCGCGGAGTCCATAAGGAGTGTTGGTGCAGCCTTGGTGACCGGATCAATGTCCGAATCAATGTCAGAATCAATGTACGAATCAGCTAGGTGCAAGGGGCCAACCGGACTGTCACTCTGCTATGGGCAGCCTATATACCCTCATGCCATGCATTACATGTGATTGATGTGACGCAGTGGTGTCTTGGTAGTGCTGAGACATTTGTTGGAAGTCGAAAGCACTTGGTCATTGTGGGACGAGGTGTGACCTGGTACATTCTGCAGCATTATGGCCACACATGAGTGGGCCGCTTGCGGGAACTGTTGACCCAAAACCGCTGGACGCATTGGTAGCAGGGTGCTGGTTGCAAAAGGTGAGCCTCGAGGGTGATCGATGCGTGAGTTGTTCGCTTGATCTAAGGAGTCACCTTGAATACCATTCGTGTACTTCATTGTGGTTCTATTATCTGTTTCTGATGGCTGTTTTGTTCTCCACTGAACTTCCGGGTTGCTTACCATGATCTACACGTTGTGAGACTCAAATTTCAGGTTTACCACATTGTAAACTGTTCTGCATTATCACAGCTGCATTATAGATGATCATAAGCACGCAAGCTGTTTGCTGTGTGCAGAAACAGAGTTATTGAGTTTGCTGTAAAGTTCAGCATAGTTAAATTCATGAACTTAGAGTTTTTCAGTAGGTCAGTGTTATTTAAATGTTCTTAAAGAGTTCATTACCTACAGTTCAGATCATAAGACTTAAATTTTACTTGTTGCTTAGATTTTTAAGGTTCCTTGTGTTAAAAACCTTTTATTATCTAGAGCCGAACATAAAGGTTTTATTTCTTAGGTCTTTTTGCTCAATTGTTAAAAGAAACAATTAGAATTTCGCTAGCTAGATTACTTGTGGCTAATTCTGGCTGGCCTTAAGATTTTATATTTTGCATGTTTTACAATGTACCATCTCTCTGTTTTATTTACGTCTTAACTGTCGAAGGGACAAATCCAAAAAGTTGTTCCTTGATGCATCATCGGAAAATTAAATTTGTAGCTTCTTCTTATTATCAGTTACTAAAATTAGTAATGAGGTAGTTATTAAAATATATCTTGGTCTGTGACAGCACTGTCAATACAAAACTACAGAGTAAACAGAGAACACCCTGAAGAAGGTCACTTGAAACTGTGAACGACGGTATCTTTACATGTGACGTGACAAAAGCAGAAAAATTTTATTGACTGTGACAATAGCGACGGAAGCCTACTTTTATATTTGGTTATGAGATGATGCCCTCTTTGTTCATTGATTCACTTGTGCTGGGAGTATTAAATATTCTCAAGGATCAATAAATAGACCAGTTTTGTTAATTATTTTGTGGGCTAGACGCTTATTACTCAGCCTAAAACCACGATCTGGTACCGTATGGTGTGGAGTGAGGGTTTAGGTTAAACAGGAAGCATTAGGCCACAAAAAAATCACAGCCATGGAGCAGAACTTTACTGTTCACGAGCACTCCTTGTAAGTGCCTCAGCTAACAGCTAGAAGAAACCTGGCTGAAACGCATGGTGATGCCACCAGAATGGCCACTGCCAATGTTACATGAATGACAGCATACGTAAACTCAAATCGATGTATTGCACACGATGTAAGTGGGCTGTTTAGGTTTCTATGTTGGTAATGCCATGTAGTGCTGTGTATGAAAATCGCTGACTGCGCTGTGTGCAGTCTGTGGCTGGTTGTACTTATTGATGGAATATTGGATAGTGTAGTGTTGTGCAGTTGTATGTGAACAGCTTGTAGCGTTAGGCAGTTGGAGGTGAGCCGCCACCAGTGGTGGATTTGGGGAGAGCGATGCCAGAGTTTTGTGTCCGTCAGAAAAAGGAAATTTGTTTAATTGCAAGTCAGAAAATTATATATATATATTATGACTTTTGAACACTATTAAGGTAAATACATTGTTTTTTATCTATCAAAATCTTCCATTTTCTAAGTATGCCTATCAGTAGTTAGTGCCTTCAGCAGTTAGAATCTTCTATTTAGCTGGCAATATTGGTGCTCGCTGTATTGCAGTAGTTAGAGTAACGAAGATTTTTGTGAGGTGAGTGATTCATGAAAGGTATAGGTTATTGTTAGTCAGGGCCATTCTTTTGTAGGGATTATTGAGAGTCAGACTGCATTGGGCTAAAAATATTGTGGGTTAGTTTAGTGGTGATCAGAATAAATAAAGGGAAAACTGAATACGTTGAGTTTTGCGCCGCTGTTTGAAAATCAAATAACGTAAGAAGTTTACCAGCACAGTCATTCCTATTTTTTTAAGTGGAAGTTTCAACGAGATCGATTCAGCGCCAGAGTGGCTCAAAGGAAGTCGTGCTATTAGTAGGTTCGATAAACAAGCGAGATTTACGGAGATGGTTCATGAACCCAAATGCAAATCCCTGGAGGGAATACGACGTTCTTTCAGCGAAACAGTGCTGAATTTGAAGGTGATTGTTTGACGATACTACTGCCACCAACGTGCAGGAACACGAAGATAAGAGGAATTTGTGCATGTACAAATGCGTGCAGACTTTTGCTTTCCCTCGCTCTGTGTGCGAATCGAATGGCAAAGAAAGTGTCCATTAATGTACAGCTGCCCTCCGCCAAACCCTATACTGTAGCTTGCAGAGTATGCCGATGAAAGAACTCCACTGTATTCACTGAGGTACACCATTGACCCCACTGGATGTGTCTGAGAATTCTTTTAACAAATGGTGAAACCTACCAGTCAACGTTCCGTCAGCTTGGTACTGCTGAAAGACCTATTCATCAGTGGGTGTCTTCATTTGTATATGGACTTCCTGAAGTAATGTATGGACTCTCATGCTTGAAAAAGCCGTTATCAAGGTACAATCGGTGATGTCACCAGGTTAGGGGTGACTAACTGTTTGGTTCAGTCATGTGTTGGAATCGTGATTTATCGCATCTAAAACACTTGCATGTGCATAGTCACAGTAAAATTCAATATTTGCCATTAGGAAGACGGGCTCAGCTTTGTAAAGAGTTTACTATTGTTTTCGTTTTTAAAAAGAAGTGTGTGAAGGAAAAATACACTGAGGAAAATTCATCGCAATACCAAAAAATAATTACTGTATAGTAATGAATTTTCGACAATGCATTAGTCTAGGTAACATATTTCAGTGATTAACACTGCTGCATCACAGGCTAATGTAAGTATCAGATAAGCCATTGCAAATATGAAATTCTTGTACATTAATAACCGGTATTATTTCCAGAAAGTTGAATGCAAGCATGCAAACGTGCACGGGTCTGTTATACGAATTGCAGATGTCAGTTTGTATGACAGAGTTCCATGCCTATTGCTCTTTGTTGGTCAATACAGGGTGTTTAGAAATGAATATCGGGGTTTTAACGCTTTATGATATTTATCACATTAAACTTACAGCTATAAATGATATGTCAAATGAAAGAGCAACTCGAATAGTTTTGTTTGGCACCAGTGCGCATGCGCAGCCCGCGATGTATCCGCCGCAATCCGCTAGACAGCGGTAGTAGCGAAGATAGCGACTAGTGATCAGAAGGCGTTTTGTGTTTTGCAGTTAGCAAAGACCGAATCTGTAGTTACTGTGCAATGTGCGTTCCAGCTGAAGTTCGGTTGTGTCCTACAAGTGATAGCAACATTTGTAGGTGGTATCATTAATTCAAGATACCGGCTACCTTTGTAAAGGGAAGAGCACAGGACGACCAAGAGTTAGTGAAGAGACTGTTGAGTGAATGAGAGAGACGTTAACCCGTAGCCCAAAGAAATCAGTCTGGAAGACTAGTCATGAATTACAAGCTTCCATGTCGACTATTTGGAAGGTTTTAAGAAAACACGTACAACTACGTCCTTACCGTTTTCAGTTTTTTGGGGTCTATAGCTGGCAGAACTTGGATTATGTGCCAAATTTGCAAACGAAATGTTGTTTCATGACAATGAAGATTTTCTAGGTCATGTTGTCTTTAGTGATGAATCGACCTTTCATCTTAGTGGACATGTTAACACTCAACAATGTACACATGTGGGGCTCAGAAAATCCCCAGGAGGTTGTACAAATGCAACGAGACTCCCCTGAAGTGACTGTTTTTTGTGCCATATCGTGGTGGGAAGTTTATGGGTGTTTCTTTTTTGGTGAACCTACTGTAACTGGCACTTCTTACCTTGATACACTAGAGCAATGGCTCTTGCCTCAGTTGGAAGATGAGGCAGAGAACTTAGCTAAGTACACAATTGGTTGAACTTCACTGTGCCCAAGCGCTGGATAGGCTGCAAGTGGCCCAATCACAGGGCTTGCTTTGCATGGCCTCCACGTTCAACTGACCTAACACCATTTTCTTTGGGGCTTCATCAAGGATCGTGTGTGCGTGCCTCCACTACCAGCAGATCGTCCTGAATTAAGAAACCGGATTGAAGCAGCTGTTGCTACAATCACTGAAGACACACTTATCTACGTATGGGAAGAACTCGGCTATAGACTTGACGTGTGCTGTGTGACGAATGGTGCTCACATTGAACAGTTACAAGGTTCTTGGTAAAAGTGTTTGAGTTGCTCTTTCATTTGACATATCATTTATAACTGTAATTTTAATATAATAAATATTATAAAGCGTTAAACCCTGATATTTTTTTGTAAACACCCTGTAGAATGATACTTAATCCAGTTTGTGGATGACGCTGGAGTTGTCGTCCAATGATGTTTTGTTTGCGCCCAGCTGGAGACAGATCTGGCTTTGGAGCAGGCTAAGACAACGCATCGACCCGCTGTATAGCTTTCACCGAAAAACACACCCGACCACCCTGCCCTCTAATGAGCTCTCGCTTGACACCATTGAATTCGCAAATGGCGGTGGTTCGAGGTCAGTGATACGCATACTACACGGCATGTCGATCGGAAGTATCCTTGAAATAAATGATTCATAATAGTTCGATATGTCACTGTGGTGGCAACTGCTGTCCAAATTGCTGCAGTATAAGCAGTACGATGTGCCAGAACTTTACGCCGACACAATAGTCATTCCTCTCGGTAGTGCCAGGTGACCGTCTCCTTGCGACCGTACTTTCCCTTGATCATCGCTGCCGCCAGTTGTGTAGGGTGGCTCCATTCCTGCCAAGTCAGTCTGCAGTATCGCAGAAGGAACATCTGCTACTCGTACTACTATTACACGATCTCTTTCAGAGTCAGTAAGGAGTTAATAATGGCGACTTTATCACCCGAGTCGGCCGGGATGGCCGAGCGGTTCTGGGCGCTACAGTCTGGAACCGAGCGACCGCTACGGTCGTAGGTTCGATTTCTGCCTCGGGCATGGATGTGTGTGATGTCCTTAGGTTAGTTAGGTTTAAGTAGGTCTAAGTTCTAGGGGACTGATGACCTCAGTAGTTAAGTCCCATGGTGCGCAGAGCCATTTGAACCAATTTTTCTTTATCACCCGAAAGGCATTCTTGACTGACATCAACTCGTCACTTACGATCTCAAAGGTAACTAGCACTCATGATCGTTACAGCGTGCATTTAAAGCCAACCTTATCTGCATCCTCATAGTGGCACTACTAGCGCCACTCTTATGCAGTTGGTATGGAATTAGAGTAGAAATCATCTTTCGAAAGTAGAAACACGCCTGACAACCTTTTTTTATATCACATAACTCCTTCTCCGTTTTGAGAAGTAGAGAGGGTGCGTGTGTGTGTGTGAGAGAGAGAGATACGTTAGATATAGTGTAATCGGGAAACAAGACTTCCTGTACCTTTAGACGGTGTGAATGCACGGAATGCCGGAATGCATATTACATGTAGCTTTTTTCGACGCTAACCTCGAAGGCTGAAGCATTATCTTCTTTTGATGGCAGAGGACTCGTGCGTGGGTACGGCGGAAGTCGGGTGAACGTGGGCGGCTAATGGGCGCGCGAGTTTACGCCCACGTTCCAGACTGCTCAGGCGCCTAGTTTGCTGAGGGGGTTGCAGGAAATCCCCACCAATTTTTTGTGTCGACAGCGGCCGCTTCCTGCCAGCCACCGCCGTTAATGCGTCCATACGTTCCGTTCTCTGTCGTTGCCAACAAGGGCTTCGCATATGCTGATCTCTCTACTCGAGAGAGTATTCGACTCATGAAAGAGTCACGTGTTGTACTGCGTTTTATGCTTTGCTGTTCGTAGCGACATTTACCTGTCGTTTGTGTGAGATTTCAGTACCAGTGTACACTGGCTTGGGTAGACGTCTGGTTCCAGCAGTTCGTCCACTTTTTGCGATTTGGCGAGAGCGTCTTGTTCGTTGCGCATCTTATGTCTTCAATCTACAGACAGGTGTGACGCAATTGTTCGTCGTGTAGAAGTGAAACAACACCTGAGCCAGCCTTAGAGTATTAGCGTAGCAATTACACTTCCCGTTATTCGCAATGTGTCGTCGTTATGCAGTGGTGTGCAAATCTGTAGGACTAAAGAAACTTCTCCTTGATTGTCACTGGGAAGAATCTTGGACCGTAAACTGAAATAACAGCTATAGTCGAGAGGGGCAAGCAGTCTGGCTTGTCTCTTTTCGTAAAATGTTTATAATTATGCACATTCAATGCGGAATTGGTAAACAGTAGGATACGTGGGTACCGGAATTTTTTTATAAAGAGATAAATGATATATTCACTTTACAGTAGATAGATGGTCTGATTTTCATTTTTCTAATTAACACGGTGAAGCCTGGTGCTGGGCATTTCTTTTGCTGCAGAGGCAAGTGCTGGGCTCGTGGTGTGCGTGGAGGACAGGCAATGAGAAACGGCGTCGCTGGGCTGGAAGAAGAATAGAGACCCTTCGAGAGACTGTCTCTAGGGAATTAGCGGGCCAGACTATAGTGCGGTTACCTCTGGCTTTTTTCGCCATTTTGCAAGAGCTGTAGGCTCCAGCATGCTACTGCAGCTTGGCACCCATCAGTTGTCAGATCAGAGAACACACAAATTCCGCTACGGCCAAATGGAAACGGTGCTCGCTGCGTGGTAGGCATCAGCAGTATGTCAAAGAGAAGTCAGCCTTAAGGTAACCATCTGTCTAGAAAAGGAAAACTTCTGCAAAACAGCCCACACAAGTTGCGAGTTTGGAGTGGAACAGGAGGAACCGGAAAATAGTCTCTCGTCCTGTCCTGCAATTTTCTCACGGCCTGTTGCGAGGCTAGGACCTGTTTAGAGCAGAATACCATGGTTGGTCAACTGCTGTCTGACGTCAGAAAGACATATTGTGCAAAATCCAGTTTTGCAAAGAGGGAAGAGCGGGTGTTAACTGGCACCCAAGGTTTTACACCTCGTGGTGGAAACTTCTTTAACGTGGGAGCGGCTCCAGCTTTTAACATATTGTCTATCCTTGTATTTGGCGGGAAGAGGGGTAAAGTCAGTCTTTTCATGGGATGAGACATTTCGTATTCATCACTGGGGCAGAACATCTTTGGGCTGTGCTGGCTATGAATTCAGCTACATTCTCCATCAGTGCTGTGCCTGATCATGGCTGGTCAAGACGACAGCGGTCAGCATTTATAGCAACGGAAAAAGAAACGTAGCTGCATGAGTAGGACTAAAAACAATGTGTTCTTTAATGTTAACACTAATCATGTCTACATGTCCTGTAAACTGACTCGTCCGACATAACTTCGGTGAAAGAATCATTCAAATGATTTATGGAAGATGTTACTAACTAACCAACTAACTAACTATGAGGATGAGCAACAGTGCAGCATCGGCATGTTACGGAAGTCAGTACTTAATGTTTCATCAGACATCGTATTACGCTAATTTCAGTCTGTCAGCATGGGAGCATGGGCTCGTTCTTAATGTTCTTATATCAGTCTTTCAATCGCTGTGATCAATGTGTGGGGAACATCAGCACTGTCCACATTTTAAATTCGAAATGAGCAATAACAATCCGTCCACCTCCATTTACTTTGCCCATTGTTAGGTTCAGTAACGATTCCAGGTGTTCAGTTTTGTAGACTGACATCACGCGAATGCTTTGTGGATTTGTAAATTGTTTAATTTATTGCAGAAGTTGTAACAAACCAACTACATCATTTAACTTACTTTTCAACTGACGCACATAGTCAACCCCTCACCGAGCGAGGTGGCGCAGTGGCTAGCACACTGGACTCGCATTCGGGAGGACGACGGTTCAATCCCGCGTCCGGCTATCCTGACTTAGGTTTTCCTAGATTTCCCTAAATCGTTCCAGGCAATTGCCGGGATGGTTCCTTTGAAAGCGCTCGGCGACTTTCTTCCCCGTCCTTCCCTAATCCGATGACCTCGCTGTCTCGTCTCCTCCCCCAAACGAACCAACCCAACTCAACCCCTCAGTCATACTTCATGTTTCTTATTAATAAATTTGTGATTACCCATTTTAAGGTCCACTGCTCGGGCTGAAACTCAATAGTGTTTTAATTTAATTACGCACATTTCCACCAGTACAGAAACTTAAGTGTGTTGCTGGATAATAACAAAGTCTTATTCAGTTCACTTCTCTCACACACATAGGGTTTCACACTTTATAGTAGAGAAGGCATCTGAAGATGTACGCAGTTAGTCAGATCTTGGCGGAATACTTTGAAGACCTTCTGAATTGTGAAGCGTCATCCGAGATATTCAATTACAATTAGAAAGAAACAAACGTCGACTCGGAACCACTAACTATTGAAGAGTTTCAGAACATTATAAGAACTTAGAAAAATATCAAAGCACCTGGAGAAGACGGGATCATGTAGTATGCGAAGGAGAATGTGATCATAGAACTAACACAAATTATACGAAAAGCCTGGGAAGACGAGCAGTTTCCAGAAGGTTGGACATCGTCACCAATACATCCGATACACAAGAAAGACGATAAGACGGAACCTGCAAACCAAAGAGGAATTTCTTTACGACCTGTCACCTATAAGGTATTCTCAAAAGCACCACTAAATAGAGTGGAAGAACAATTAAATCCACAAATTGATGAGTACCGAGGATGCTTCAGAAAGGAGAGATCATGCGCAGAACAGATCATGACTCTAAAACTAATAATCGCTTATTATCAAAAACAGAGAAGCAAAACGTTCATATTTATATTCATAGACTTCAAGAAAGCCTATGATTCTGTAGGCAGACAGACAATGTTCCAAATTTTATGGAACATGAGTTGGGGAGAAAATTTAGCGAACTGGTTAAACAGATCCTAAGCAGCACAACAATCAAAGGCAAGTTCAGAGGAAAGCAGTCGGAGGCCTTTCAGATTAGGGGTGAGACAGGGACAGGGAAGATGAGTTTGGATAGAAAATCTAGTGAACTGATTAAAAAGAACCTAAGCAACATAATATTCAAAAGCAAGTTTAGAGGAAAGCTGTCGGGGGCCTTTAAGCTTAGGGGTGATATAGGGAAACGGACTTTCCCCTTTGCTCTTTAATTGTGTCCTCGGTAAGGTGATCAGAGAGTGGACACAAGGAATGAAAGGACTGGGTGGAATACGTCTGGTGTAAGAACAAAGGATACGGGTAGATTGTCTAGCATTCGCAGACGACGCTGTGATCTTGTCCGAATCACTAGGAGAGGCAGTTAATCAAACTACAGAACTGCTGAGACAGGCAGCTAAAGCGGGCCTACAGATCTCTATCGAGAAGACACAATATATGACAAACATCACGACAGCTCCTAGGTGGATGACGATAGGAGGAGGGAAAATTCAGAACGGAGGGATTCAAATACCTTGGAGAATGGATAGACATTGGACTGACCGAAAAAGAAGCAATGGGAGCATGAAGAAACAAAATGAAATTAGCAAATAAACTAACTATCAACACCCACAAAAAGAAGCATATTTCGATGAATTCAGACCTGAAACATTACCAAACAGTGATCCACCCTAAAGTTCTATACGCAGCAGAAACTTTCAACTTCGCAAGAACCGGAGTGATCAAGAGGCTAGAACTAATAGAACGAAAGATTCTCAGGAGAATATTAGGACCTCGAAGAACAGAAGATGGTCAGTTTAGAAACCGAGCCAACCAGGAACGGCACACCAACATAGAGAAAAATTCTGAAGTTATCAGGAAAAGAAGGAGCATGTCTTTGGACACAGCCTCAGAATGGACCATAGGAGGTTAACAAGACGAATCGCACAATTTGTGATCAACAAGGAAACCAAAGTACGATGGAAGAAATGAGAATACAAGAAGGTGCTTTTTAATTTAGAAATTGAGGCCTTCAAAGCTTTCGAGGACAGGACGAGACCCAGGACGAAATCTTCTTTGACAGAAGTACAAAGTAGATTGCAAAGTACAACAATGAAATAATTTTGGGAAAGAAGGAAGAACAAAAGAAACGAAGCTGAAGCGCATTAACGTGGTCCTAAGATGGCCAAAACGAAAGAAGAAGTTGAAATGGCTGTGAGCACTATGGGACTTAACATCTGAGGTCATCAGTCCCCTAGAACGTAGAACTACTTAAACCTAACTAACCTAAGGACATCACACACATCCATGCCCGAGGCAGGATTCGAACCTGCGACCGTAGCAGTCGCGCGGTTCCGGACTGAAGCGCCTAGAACCGCTTAGCCACGAAAGAAGAAGTACATGAAAAGTTTTATCGTAACAAATTTGTGGTACCATTTCTATAACATAGTTAATTCAACGTTCTGAATAGGAATTGATTTGACAGTTCAAGTGGCTCTGAGCACTATGGGACTTAACTGCTGAGGTCATCATCCCCTAGAACTTAGAACTACTTAAACCTAACTAACCTAAGGACATCACACACATCCATGCCCGAGGCAAGATTCGAACCTGCGACCGTAGCGGTCGCGCGGTTGCATACTGTAGCGCCTAGAACCGCTCGATCACACCGGCCGGCTTTGACAGATCATTTTTGATAGATATTACAGGGAGGTAACTACGTGTACAGAGATGCCTTGTTAGTTCGGCAGTGCTAGATCGCTACAGGGCCTCGTTTTGCGTAAACAATGGCTGGACCTGTAAACTTCATTTACACCACCAACAAATAGTGAAGGGTAAACAGTAATGACACTATGATACTGTCGAACTGAAGTGTATCGTGCCGATCTAAGAATGCCGCACCACCATACGAATATCGCGCTACACCAATTATTTCCGAGAAGTTGCAAGCACAGAAGAGAAATGGGCCTCGGCCCCTAAGCTGCCTACATTTTGGCTTCACGTGCGGTCTGTCACACAGTGGCCGGCCCTGTTCTAGGGCATTCAGTTCTCAGAGGCTTATTCATAAACAGTTCTTTATCACACCTATGCAGTATACTATCTCAGACTGCTATCAGTTCGGGCAAATTAACTTATCACCACGTTTACATAAATGCAGATCATACTCATCAAGAGATAAAAAAATACCTTCGATCCTCTCTGACCTATAAATAGCTTTCCAGCTAATACAAGATAAGGTAAGTACAAATCTTACGCATTTCAAAATTAGGGTTGGTTGTAGAAGTGGGTAATGCAGAAACAATAACAATTAATTCATTTTCAATCATTAAAGAGTGTTTGGTGGTTAACTTGTGGTAAACATATAAAATTAAAATAATTAACAGGCTAAATTGTCGCGTTCAGTTACCAGCAGGATGTGTAAAACCTGGTCTGGATGCTATAACACATCGATTAAACCAGTGGTGTCTTCTGCCGAAGTGGAGTTGTGCCTCGTTGTTTGTTGTGATTGAAATCACGCTGTGTGGGACGCAGATAAATTTGCATCTGTGGTTATGGTGCTGTTAACGATTGATACACTTTCCATGTGATTTACTTTCAGGGCTGTTCTTAATTTAAGAACGACTGTTCTAACATTTGATAGATTGTCAGTACTTCCTAAGACCAAGATGTTTACATCTAATGGACCACTTAACAGCATGCGCCGGCCGGAGTGGCCGTGCGGTTCTAGGCGTTACAGTCTGGAGCCGCGTGACCGTTACGGTCGCAGGTTAGAATCCTGCCTCGGGCGTGTATGTGTATGATGTCCTTAGGTTAGTTAGGTTTAAGTAGTTCTAAGTTCTGGGGGACTGATGACCACAGCAGTTGAGTCCCATAGTGCTCAGAGCCATTTGAACTTACAGCATGCATACTTCAAACAGCTCGCAGATAATTCCTTTCATCTCACCGCGAACTATGTAGAAATGTGTAATGAATTACTTTACATCTCTAACTTCTATTAGATACTGGTCGGTTAAAGAAGAAAATAAGGTTCGGATTGTCCCTCAAAAATTAAACCAGGCACTTTTGCATCTAATCAAGGTTTTCTGTGACAGAGGTAGTAAGCAACAGTTAAGTTCTTGTTCATAATCATAAAATGCTGCTGATACTCTTTCCAACTGCATTTAAACACAAGATTACATTTATTTGTTGAAACTAAAACGTCTTATCATGTTTCAGACAACACCCCTGTTCTCTGTGGAGCTACTACTATAGCATTATTGGAACACATTGTCACTGCAAAATTTAGAATTACAGTAAACGTGATTAATTTGTTGTAATCACCACTACTGCTAAACTATGAACATAATACAAATGCATATATTTTGGTAAACTTGGGAATAAGTTTTTGTTATACATGTGCATTCTATGTAGTAACTGTAATCTGTATTTGCGCAACACATTCACGAGCACTACACGTACCTATGAAAACTTTAGGATTGTCTGGGACTGGATCGGTCATTGTATGACGACGCCTTGTCCTCGAAATCTGGACTGAGATCTCATACCGCTCACTAGCTGAGTTTAGGAATAGCTGGTCTGCACCTCAGTTGGTCCTCATCGTCATATTGCAATGCTCCGGGAAGTCTACTCAGAAATGGCTTTACACGATTGACATGAACGATAATCGAAGGAAAAGGCAGGTGGGGCATAAGAGTGACGTAACAATGCCTCTAAGATCAGGCACGGTCCTTCCAATACCTTCTGAAATGTTTTACGTGCCTCTGTTGTTAAGGCAGACAAGAACTCGATAGCATGTCGCGACTGCTTGGCGATCGTGTTGTATCACTCGCTAAAAGAAGGATTGATGATTCTGTAGTTGCATTCTTTTCCAGACCACCTTTAGTATTCATGCTGGTTTTTTACGTGTTCATTGCTGATTCCAGAGGTCGATCAGATGACAAGAGTGAATGCATCCTCCTTCTCTTTACAGTTTCATGTGGGCATAGGCCACATGAAGTGAGCATTCTTGCATTATAAGCACTATTTTTCCCCAAATTACTCCACCTGTTACGGGAATCACGTTATGAAACAAATCCGAAAATGCCAGAGTTACAACTTGGCCACCAATATATCTCAGCTATTTTATTGTTTGTTGCTCTTTTATTGTATTGTCCGAAAATAAAGAATCATGTTCTGTCATGATATCCAAGATAACTGGTCGTTGTCCTTCACTAGTAACTTTGCACACCAATCTGTACATTATGACAAAAAATTGATTATTTTTCCGTATTGTGGATTGTTTGGGCTGTTTATAACTCTTTCTCGCATTCTTATGATGCTTGTCAGGTCAACGAATAACCTTCAGCTGAAACTTCCTGAGTGTTACTGTTCCATGTTAATCTGGATCTTTGATCCTTTAATCTTAATAACCATTCATGTATGGCATGGTCTGCAATCTCTGTAAATTTTCTTCCTGTTAAGAAATATCTGTTGTACGGTATGCCAAAAACCAAAGCACAATGCTCCTTTTCTGTGGTAATAGAAGTACTTCATGTTTTGCTTAATTGTCTGGAAGCAGATGATGTTGGGTGTTCATGAACGTCAGTTTCTTTAGTCAAAATAGCCGGCCGAGGTGGCCGAGCGGTTCTAGGCGCTACAGTCTCGAACCGCGCGACCGCTACGGTTGCAGGTTCGAATCATGCCTCGAGCATGGATGTGTGTGATGTCCTTAGGTTAGTTAGGTATAAGTAGTTCTGGGTTCTAGGGGACTGATGACCTCAGAAGTTAAGTCCCATAGTTCTCGGAGCCATTTAGACAATATAGCACGAACAGAAAAATTTTAAGCATCCATGGAAAGAATGAAGGGCTTCCAGAAATCTGGATAAACTAACACAGGAGATGTGGTGATGCTGGTTTTAAGTTCTTCCACTGTCTTTCGCATTCTGTCGACAAATTAAATGTGGTTTCTTTTTTTTGTAGCGGCGTCACTGAATGTGCTATATCTGCCTGCACGGCAATGAAATGTCTGTAGCCACGAATGTTTGTAGTTTCTCTAAATTCTGTGATTCAGGATAAGTCTAGACAGCTTCCGTTGATTTGGACCAGGGCGGACACCTATGGTTATAACACGTTCAAGATAGTTCACTTGACTTTTTGCATAACGACATTTATCTATTGAAGGACAGATTAACTTTTATATACACCCTAAAATTGCTTGAGGTTTCTCCGTACGTTCCGTCAGGTTTTCACCAAAAGTTATTAATCACATAGGTATGCAAGAGCTTTTGTGGGTGGGAGCCCTCGTAAAACTGAATCTATCAGGCACTGAAAATAGATGGCCCATTACAAAGTCCAAATGGCATACGGAGGTATTTATGCAGGCCTGTCACAGTGACAAATGAAGCTTTTGCTTGATCATCTGGATGCATTGTCGATTACTGATATCCACCTGTTAGATCACAAACGGAAAGAATTCGATGTTTCGTAATAGGTAAATGTCTGCTGCGGTTAATTCATTTAGAGCTTAGTAATCGACAAGGAAGCGGAGCTGTAGTCCTCCAGAAACCGATTTATTTTTAAAAATATCTATTGGTAAAGCCCTTAGTAGATCGGCAGGAGCTCTTGATTTTACTATTCTGGCATCCACTTGTTTTTCACCACTTCTTTTACGAACTATATTTCACTGAATGGTATACTGTAAGGTTTATGAGTGACCAGTACTGCTTTTCCGGTAGGTATGCTATTATAGCGTACCTCCGATGCCATTTTGACGTTCTTTGCAATGAGCCATATACTTTCAGCGCCTGATAGATTCCGTTTTACGGGGGCTCTCATCCATGAAAGCTCTTGCTACCTCTGCGAACCAAATGTGCGCCTGCTTAGGTGAGTGGTAACGTGCTTGTCTGCCATGCATCGGACCCGGGTTCGATTCCTGGCCGCCTTGGAGATTTTCCCCGCACGTGGACCATCGCCTAATCATCATCGACTTGCAAGGCGCCCAATGTGGCGTCACCCGAGATAAGACTTGCACCCGGAGGCCGAACTTTTCCGGACGGGGCCTCCAGGCCATCATTGCCAAACGATTATTCCTTGTTCCAAATCTTCAGCATTACCAAAAATATCTGTCTTCATGAATACGACATTTGATATTTCACTTAGAATCGCTATTACATCACTTATACTTATGCTCAACGCTTCAGAAACCTTCGTTCCTCATGGTAATACAGCGTCTTTCTGGCTCATGTTCGTTATTGTTGTGGTGTCACCGCCAGACACCACACTTGCTAGGTGGTAGCTTTTAAATCGGCCGCGGTCCGCTAGTATACGTCGGACCCGCGTGTCGCCACTGTCAGTAATTGCAGACCGAGCGCCGCCACACGGCAGGTCTAGAGAGACTTACTAGCACTCGCCCCAGTTGTACAGCCGACGTTCATAGCTACAGTTCTCTGACAACTACGCTCTCATTTGCCGAGACGATAGTTAGCATAGCCTTCAGCTACAATTGCTACGACCTAGCAAGGCGCCATAATCCTTTGCTATATATATTGTGGTTATAACATGTATCATCAAGAGCGATGTTCTACAAATGTGGATTAAAGTTAAGTATTCCAGCAGCTACGTACTTTTCTTTACAGCATTCATTACGTATCCTGTTTCAGACCTCACGCCAGCCTGCGTGAGTTTAAGTGCGTGCCTTTCGGTTACCCGTCACTGTGGACTGGCTGTCTTGTCAGTCCACAACAATTGTTATTAGAACTCTAGATGCATTCTGGCTCAACATTATAGCCACACATACACTTCCGGTGACACAAAAATACATCTTGTCCAATCGCTCGGTCAGTAGCAAGGTTCCCTCTTTGCATCGTGGTTACCTCGACCTAGATTGTTTTTCCTATTCCCCTAGGAATTTGCTGAAGCCGATCAATTGGTGCATTGACTCAGATGGTTTGAACTGAAGTATTGGTTGGGTGGTCCAATTCCATGACATCAATATTGCCGCTCCTTTGGGTACGATCAGAAGAACGAATTCCCAGGTTGTTGTCACTACGGTGCATTTTGACCTTTCTGTCTGCAACAAATAGTCTCTGCTCCAGTAGCGGACGCGAAATCCAGTCCAGGAACACTACTGCAGAGCGTTTTATTGTTTGGCACCATTTGCACCGTTGCTGCGTATTTTTCTTTGCCTAAACTTAATTCTGTGTCAACCCCTCCGTGATTATGCAGCTTCCCAAGATTTGACCGTCGCACGTTAAACTGCTGCGTTCTTAACATATTCATTTCATCAGTGCAACACATAATTAGTGAGGCCTGTACCACTGTGTTGAAAAGTAGCTTGAACTGTCGTTCATCATATACTGCACCTACCACCTAATATTTAGTGGAGCTAATAGGAATCACTGTTTAGGGCAGGGGGCGGAAGACTTGGTGGAACGTAAGATCCCGCATACGTTTAACGATGTGCCAAGCTGTCTGTTGTTCACATTAGTTTTCCTTTTACTGTGGCTATTGTCTATAAGTGGCCGCATATCCAACGACTGTAACAAATACGTTTCTTTTTACAGTCCCTACGATTATGAGCAGGCTTCTTACATCTGTAAAAATATGCATATGTGTTGAATACATGATGCTCTTATCTTTACGTATCAGTTGGCTTTCTTCATGCTTCCACGAAGCCAGCAGCTGCCTCTATTGCTTTCTGAAAATTCTTACATCGCGCCATTCTGACAGCTCTGCTAACTTCCTCTCCATAGAACCCGTGTATCGAAATGTCTTTGATCGGCTTCGAACAGTTGAATGTGACTCTAATTTTCGTCTTCTATTAGTTCGAATACTGGAGTATTAATATTTCGAATTCTCTCGGCAAACAGCTCAACAGACTGATCCTGTCACATCTTAGACAGTGAATTTGCTGTGTGTAGAATCTGATCACATTTTTGCGTTTGAATCTCTGAGCACCTGTTTCTTATTGCTTTCAATTCTCTGCATCCGTCAGCTTTCATGCGAGTGGATTCTGCGCTATTGAACGTTTGTGCATCTCTTTAAACTCCAAATTTATCCATCTGTCGGAATCAGTCAACTAACCCACCAAGAAACTCCTTCGAGTTTCCGAAAGAGTACTTCCGCGTCTTCCTTGGGTTTTCCGCTAATCACCGGCACCGATAGCAGTAATGAGAAATTTTTATTGGGCAGCACTACATGAGCCATCACCTGACATTTCATCTGAGGAACTGGAGGCACACCTATCTAGTTTTAACTGCTGTATCTCGCTTCGCAAATCATTTATAAAGGACGCAGGTCGATCGCGTTACTCGCATTAGGGTCTGTAGTCTGACTATTCGAAGCCAACAATATCATTCAGGCACAGGAAAAAGTTGTAAAAGTTCATCACATCATTCGTATCGTAGCCAAATTTGACCAGGCCAACCCCAATTCCAGAGTTTGAGGTCCCTGCATTGTCCGTTGATATCCATGGCGCTGCTGCTTTGCCACGGACAGACTGTGGGAAATCGGGAATTCTCAGAAGTTCACAAATCACTGCCCCTCCCCAGGACTGCAGGATTTCTAGAACTGTTCCAACTTCCAACATCAGTTCTATAAGGACGTTTTGTCCTCGTCTGAAGACTTCGTATAATCAGGATATGTAAGGAACTGACCCATGAGGTACAGAAATACACGAACACCGAGTAAGTGACCTCCACCACTTTATACCTGAAAAGCAGTTATAATAAGGAACTCCTTACTCCAAGCCATTATAACTGTGTTTGGAGCCCTGGAAGATGTTTCTCTTATTGCATTGCTGACTTGAGTCCCTGGTATTTTGCACGATACCGGGTGTTTAAGAAGTTACACCTCCTCAAATTCGTCAACACTCAGCAATATATATTGTTGTCGTCCGTCAGGAGTTTCACCTGTGAAAATTTGAACTCGGCTGTAAACTAGTGTACATGTATTTAAAACTACACAGAGTGAAATAAGCTACCACTACTACAACGAGAATAGTGATAAATGTTCCGTCTTTCAACTGTAAGTTACGTGGACAGAGCGTATGAAATTTATACTCCCTATTACTCGCCATTATCTCCGCAGTGTGCGACGGGCTCACAATCTCTTGAACTACATGGTGTGCTAGCAGCATTAGTAAAGGGCATTACAGCTTCGTGGATGGTTCTATTCAACCATGAATTTCGGTTTCATGTGAGGAAAAACAGCTTCTACTTGGGTGTGAGTCACCTACCATACCACTTCCTAGAATCATGTCGATGAAATCGGAATTCGATTTGGCGGAAACTCAGATACAAAAAGACAGAATAATAAATGGTTAAGTATATTCTCCGAGTAAACGGAGAACTATCTGTGCCTCCTCCCGGACTCGTCGATGTAAATAATTGTATTCATGTACGAATTCAGTATATACAGATTCAGCATAACGATGTCGACAGAAACAGAAACTGTAAATGTATTGGTGAAATGCACTGACTTCAGAAGCAAAGGTCCCCGCACTTTCACACTTCCACACAACAAAATCTTCAGATTATTGTTTATCGTAACCTCGGAGGGCAACGACAGTTTTAAAAACAGAAAATCATCATACCATTAATCGGAATCTCGTAGTGCAGTGAGAAATCTGTAACGGGGAAACGTAGACTACACAAAAGCTTGTTGTATGATTAACGATACACCGCAGTTTTTGACTTGCAGTGATGTCCATCAAGAGTATTAGTAAATAGTATTTTTATCACTTTGTACTATGACTACCATTTTCCAGTTAGATTAATAGGAGAATAGATGTTACATTCAATTACGAGGTGTTAGTGCACTGTGGATTAAGACCACTGCCTGAGTTATCTACCTAAAAATTTTGAAGATACCATTTGGTGATAAATCGTATCTTTACATGTGGTTTTTAATGTCTAGGTCAAAGTAGCCTATTCCTCTATCAAATTATTCCACACGAAAGTCTGTTTTGGTTAACCTTCTGCAAAATTTCACAGGTAGTTACAATTAAAAGAAATTGTAATTGAAATTGCAACAAGCAATATTGGCGGCTTCGATGTCCACTGCTGTTGAATGACAAAGAACCGTAATACACAAAATAATTTTAGGAACATTAAATGCAGGTAATACGTGTTAATGTTCAAATTAGAAACAGTATACATTTATAAATACGTATTTTCTGGTTTGAGAGAAAATATGAAAAAATATAGAGGCATGTCGAAATTACTTAAAGCAGTGATAGGTTCTATGATCAGAATTACCTTCTTCAGAAAATCTCCAAGCTTGAAAAATTACAAATTTTAATATTTGAAGCTTAGTTAAGAAATTACTGAAATCACTACTCTGGAAATCAGTTTGCCACAGATGACTACGAGGCTTTATGTTAAGTGAAACCTTTTGCGAACCCTGTGCTGGGATCGCGGTGTGATAAAGAGGTCGAGGATAGAGTGAGACGTCAGTGATGCAGCGGTATATGTAACAACATTTATTCATCGTGCAGAGTTTACAAACTTATAAGTGGCTTCAGTGCTGCAGTCGGCGATCGGGTAATACCACGTACCGTGTGGCTAGGGCCTCCGGTCGGGTATACCGTTCGCCTTGTGCAAGTCTTTCGAGTTGACGCCACTACGACGACTTGAGTGTCGATGGGGATGAAATGATGATGATAAGGACAACACAACACCCCGTCCCCGAGCGGAGAAAATCTCCGACCCAGCCGGGAATAGAACCCGGGCCCTTAGGTATGACATTCCTTCGCGCTGACCACTCAGCTACCAGGGGCGGACAGCAGCGCGCTGACGCATCGTCATCAAGTCACGACGTTGCTGCTACAGGCCAGAGCCGCAGCCACCTGATGTGGTGACGGCGGTGGAGTCAGGAATTTGCTCC
Organism: Schistocerca serialis cubense; assembly: GCF_023864345.2. NCBI lineage: Eukaryota > Metazoa > Arthropoda > Insecta > Orthoptera > Acrididae > Schistocerca > Schistocerca serialis. The sequence continues at coordinate 100,586,773 of NC_064642.1, read as the reverse complement.
CTCTCCAGGTGCTCTGCGATAACGCAGCGCGGTTAATCCCCTCAGTGGTCTTGAAGTTGGCCCGTCATGTGCTCAAGGGGATACAGGATACATGATGCTCATTGTCGTGAAGACGGGGCAGTGGTCATCCACCACGGATCGACCAAAGCTGAAGCAGATGCTCGCAGATCGTCCAGGAGGTTGTGTGAACACACCTCGCCTGGTAGGAAGTAAGGTGGCGTCTGACGGATCATCTGTTGTGACGCAGCAGTGGAGGAAGTGCTGGCTGCACTCCAGCCTTCTCATCCGAGATGACCCAGTAGACAGCAGCGGCAGAGCAAGACCACGACTGTGGCATGCATCAGGTTAACGACCTCTCGGTACTGAAGTCAGCCAGCAAGTAGCAGGCTAATCATTATCAATCATTGTGTCATGGTTTCACAGAAACGCAATAGACCGTCATCCACGCTGCTTCTAGCGACGCTGACAGAATAGCAGTACGGCAAAATACGCCGACTAGCCAGAACATGTTGACCATCCACGTAATAGACGGTATGGCCTCCTTCGACAGGGATAACAGCAGCGACACAGAGTGGCATGGAAGCAGTGAATCCTTGGTAGGTCGCTGGAGGGTGCTGGCACCACATCTGTACACACAAATCACCTAATTCCCGTAAATTGTACAGAGTGGCGATGAGGTCTGATGTCACATTCAGTCACATCCCACGTGTGTCCGATCGGATTCAGATCTGCGAGCTGCGAACCGAGGAAGGCGGAGGGTTCAGTACATTAGATGGAACTTTCTACCGTGTTCCTCGAACCACTTCATCACTCTCCTGTCCTTTTGACATGACGCATTATGTTGTTGAAAAGTGCCACAACCGTCGGGAAACACGTATGTGGTCTGCAACCACAGCACGATTCTTTTGGACGTCACAGTGCTGTCTACGATCTCCACTGGACCCATGGATGCCCACGTGAACGTTCCCCAGAGCATAATAGAGACGCCGCCAGCTTTTCTCCGTACTGCAGTAAAGCTGTCAAGGAGAAGTGCCCCTGGAGGACAACAGATTCGTGTCCACCAGTTGGCGTGATGAAGAAGGTATCGGGATTCATCAAACCAAGCAACTCTCTACCATTGCACCAACATCCGCTGCCGACGATGACGTGCCCGTTTCAGCACATGCAGGGGTAACCGGTTTGGTAGGTTCATCGTTGGGAGTGTTCGGTCCACTATGTGCTCAGACACACTTCTGCTGTGCCTCAGACGAAAGTCCTATGTTAGTTCCACCACAGTTCGTCACCTGTCGTGTTTACCAGCCTGCCCAGTCTACGACGTCCAACATCTGTAATGAAGAGTGGCTGCCCAACCACGTCTGGACGTGGTTTCATCTTGCTTTCGCCACGTATTGAAGACACTCACAATAGCACTCCACGAACTCTCGGTGGGTCGTGCAGTTTCCGAAATGCTCGTGACAAGACTCTGGTCCACCACAGTTTGCCCGCGAAGAAAAAGTCAGACAGATAGCACTCTTTGCCTATTCTACACACGGACAGCTCGCTCATTGACACTGCGTGCCGCGTCTTTGCATCTGACTAGCAGTCATTCCTCGCCAGGTGAAGCTACTGTCGCCTGGACATGTCGATATCGATAGAAGGTCGATGGTCGTAATGTGCTGGTTGATCACTGTATGTTCTTGAGATCTGCAAGCCTCTCTATTTTGTGGGTTAAGCCGGCGCTTATGGCGCGGTGGCACTGGTTGAATGAGAGCATTTTCCTCTTTCATCGGACCCGTCAGCGATTGTTGCTTCACTGTGGTAATTCAGTAATAGTTCTGGATCGCCGAGCTTGGTTGTTCTCTGTCCATGTTTAATTTTGTAGCGACGCTTTGCTTTGGCAGTGAAGCTATGTGGTATTACCTCACAGTACCTTGTTAAGTAGCACGACAGCGCTTGCATTTCTGTTTGACACCATCCGGGGTCTGTTGCCTTTTTGACATACCGACTGGCACATGTACACAAAGCTAACCTGCTCTGTCCTGACTTCGTCAGGTATTAAAAATAACATTTCACTATCTACGAAAAAGTTATTCTGCTGTTCTACACCGACCTGGTAGGCGAAAGAAGAGAACTGCGCAATAATTACAATTCTTCTTTATTCAATACTAATTACGTTTTCAACTGCAATGACGGCTGTAACTTTGGAGAACTATATTTGATTATTTGACTTCTATTTGTACAAAGTCTCTTTTCTCTTTAACTATGATTTTTAGGCAGCGATACTACTGCTTATTAATTTTAGAACAGAAATTCAGTCGACGTTAATTCCATCGGGTGGCAGTTTGGTACACTGATAACTTAACGTGGTGGGTACTAGATGTCTCTTGTTATGCCAGCTAATTTGGCAGTCCTTCGACCGTTCACTGTTTCTATTTTGCTTTTTTTCCACAGTTTAGTAGACCTTCCTGTGTTCACACTTCATCAGTGTTCAGTGAGTGATGAGCTATCCACTGAGCCGTCTTCCACTACATATGAGGGGGTGCAGTGTGGAGTTTCCCTTGTGAGTTCCAGAATTCGATAGACGTTAAATACGTGTTCTTCTTTCTGAAGAAGAAAAATTTGTTAACATCGAGATAGATTTAAAAGTCAGGAAGTCGTTTCTGAAAGTATTTGTGTGGAGTGTAGTCCTGTATGTAAGTGAAACGTGGACGATAAATAGTTTAGACAAGAAGAGAATAAAGGTTTTCGAAATGTGGTGCTATAGAAGAATGCTGAAGATTAGATGGGTAGATCACATAACTAATGACGAGGTATTGAATAGAATTAGGGAGCAGAGGAGCTTGTGGCACAACTTGACTAGAAGAAGGGATCGGTTGGTAGGACATGTTCTGAGACATCGAGGGATCACCAATTTAGTATTGGAGGACAGCGTGGAGGGTAAAAATCGTAGAGGGAGACCAAGAGATAAATACACTAAGCAGATTCAGAAGGATGTAGGCCGCAGTAGGTACTGGGAGATGAAGAAACTTGCACAGGATAGAGTAGCATGGAGAGCTGCATCAAACCAGTCTCAGGACTGAAGGCCACAACAACAACAACATATAGTCGCTTGGTTTGTGATGAAAATTAGTTTATTACCGGAAAAGGAAAGAACATTTTACAATTATCTCTTCTTTTCAGCTAAATGCACAATGCGGTGCTACCTTATAGTCAGAATAATGGATTTCTAAATTATCTATCAGCAGTCGCAGAAACAAAATAACACCGTAGAATAATAAGCACTTATACAGGGTGTTCAGAAATTGTCGTTACAAACTTCTAGGAATTGTGGAAAGGGGGTGTGAAGCTCCTGTTTGGAATTGGAGCCCATGTCCGGAAACATGCCGTTTCCATGTTACAGATATTTGAAAACATATTGATAAAGCAACCACTTTTACAAGTAATTTGATAGACGTGGCCCAGTACATCATTTATTCTAGAGCTCCACTCTTAAATGGGCAAAGAAACTGCTAGTGTGCTCGTTGACGGGTTGTCTTCAACGTGACGCAGCACAGTTGCAGAGATTACGCCAAAGAGTATTATTCCGCCGCCTCCACTGGCAGTGCTTGTTGAGAAGTAGAACTAGGCAGTGCTTGTTGAGAAGTAGCAGTAGGCAGTGCTTATTGAGGTGTTGCAGAAGCGAGTCGTAGTTGAGAAGTTGCGGTAGTGAGTGCTTGTTCAGAACTTGTAGTATTGTTTTGATGGGTTACACACGAGATGTTGTTGGATTGGGGATGCTGTAATGATCAGAGTGTGCTTTTCGTCAATATATATGAAGGTAAAAAATTCATTTTTTTTATTATTTCAATGTCTTAAACAATAATGCCTCTTGGTCACAGGTTCAGTCAACAAAGCTTCTGGCTCGTGTTCTTGTATTAGACTGTATTTCTGGTTTCTATGTGCAATTATAGTATTTCTGTTTTTTTTTATTACTTCAGTATAAATGGTATTTAAAATATCTTGTCGTATTGAGTAAGAACCGTGCCAGATGTGTACGTTGAACTTCACATCTTTGTATTACACTTCATGTGTTACGCTACTGCGTCCGACACGTAGCTCTTCGTCGCAATTAGCCTATTCTTCCTCGTGACGCGCTGTGATCATGGTTGCACTACCACATCCTGTAACACAACACTTATATCCACGTCTTCCAACATTACAATGGAACAGAGGAACAGCAACTATACATTTTTGTTGCTTGGTTTCCTGCCACTGATGAATATATCTCCCTTGATGGTGATTAGCTTCGTACGAGCCTATTTATTTTCAAACCACTGTCTGCGTCTTTACATGTTGTTGTGAAACAATTTCAGTGTAACACACTGGGTGTAACAGGTGTAACTGCAGATTTTTCTGTTGGTGACTCAGGTCCACTGAACAACATTGCATCAGTATTTACGTCATTTGCGGACTATTAATTATGACCGTTTCGAGTAATACATTTTTAGGTTGGTTAGTACCTCCAAGTACATATGGCAAGAGCAATCCATTACTGCTTATTTTTCTTTTGTCGGCTTGTCAGGTGTTGAAGTGTGAATACGTGGACGAAAAACGGTTAATCTATCCTGACAACACTAGTCGACTTAGAGATGCAATAAGATCGTGCAGAAAACATTTGTTCCGTTAGGTTTGTGATGTGTTAGTGAAAAAACTGATCGGCGCAGAGAATAAACAACCAACACACCGACGTGCATACGTATTAAGCTAGGAAATATAAAAAAATGTGCACTTATGCCCGCTACACCTTGTATAAAAGTTTTGTTCTGTTCTGTTCTCGGCTTATACCAATAGGAAAAATAAATGTTCATTTGCCATATCTCTAAATACTGGCTCTCAAATTGTACCCTATTGGCACCCTTTAGCACTTCAGATTAGGTATATACTTTCTTTTGACTACGAAACTGGTATGCTATTTATTTTTATTGTGTCATGATCTGTTTTGGGGCAACAGCACCATCCACAGATTCACGTCTAATCGATGTAAAATACTTTTTTCTCAGGTTCATAGCTTGCTGTTATCATGTAGCAATGAGAAGTATAATTCGTAACGCATTTCGGGTAGCTGCTCCACAGCTGTACTCGAAAACCCAGCAGATTACACTATGTATCTATATACAATGTTTAAAATACACGCTACAGCTGCACAATGATGACAGAAAGCGGTGTTCCTAGGAAAAAATTGCACTCATTTATCACTCGTATATAAACCACATGTGTCTGAGGATGGGGCTGGTTGCTCGGAAATCGATCATGATACAATGCCTGAGGATGGTTTTAGCAGTCCGAGGGCAATTTAACACAAATCTCGATTTATCATACAATTATGTCCCCACATTCCATCAACGACATGTAGCTCTTTTGATTACTTTTTGTGTGCTGGCTGACCTGACCATTCCACAACTGTACAGTAATAGTATAGTCTATAGTATATACAGAGAAGTACTGTGGTCACATATGCGGCCGTCATAGATTATATTTAGTATTAGGGAAAGACATTTCCACCGGGCTCTATATAGTATACAGTATATACTGAAAGGTGGCTACACTGAGTCACAGCGCCAGAGATTACGCCAAAGAGTATTATTCCGCCGCCTCCACTGGCAGTGCTTGTTGAGAAGTAGCAGTAGGCAGTGCTTATTGAGGTGTGGCAGTAGCGAGTCGTAGTTGAGAAGTTGCGGTAGTGAGTGCTTGTTCAGAACTTGTAGTATTGTTTTGATGGGTTACACACGAGTTGTTGTTGGATTGGGGATGCTGTAATGATCAGAGTGTGCTTTTCGTCAATTTATATGAAGGTAAGAAATTCATTTTTTTTTAATTATTATTTCAATGTCTTAAACAATAATGCCTCTCGGTCACAGTTTCAGTCAACAAAGCATCTGGCTCGTGTTCTTGTATTAGACTGTATATCTGGTTTCTATGTGCAATTATAGTATTTCTGTTTATTTTTTTATTGCTTCAGTATAAATGGTATTTAAAATATCTTGTCGTATTGAGTAAGAACCGTGCCAGATGTGTACGTTGAATCACACTTCCACACACAGAACAGCGACACTTGTGACTTGTTGTTTCGTAGGTTTTATAGTTGCTGGGGACTTAATTAACTAATTGTGTTAACGGAAATTTCCTATCATTTTTTGTTGTTGTTCTATGCAGTCAGATTGCGTACAAATACTAGTCAGGGCCAACCCTTTACGAGACTTCGTAATCGGACAGACAGCTACTAAAATTAAAATTATTTGCATAATAATTAATTAAGCCCCCATGCACGTGGCGACCGCTGCCAGGATCGCCCCTTGGCATTCTTCTGATTGTAAAAATAGCAGACAGTAGTATTGTTGTAGTAAATTGTAGTTTAGTAATTGTAGTCTATATTGCAGGTGTAGATTTGGTAATTGTCATTCTTCTAATGGTATTTTTTGCAGAATTTAATTTTTGTTGTCTTGTATACGGGTTTGACAATTTTGTGCAATTATGAAGATTTAAATTGTTCGTTAATCGTGTTTGAGGGAAGCATTTCGTGTGAATGGTATTGTTGGTGATAAAGTGTCATATTGTGTTTTTCGTATAGTGACGAGTTTTGTATGTTTTGTAAATGATTACGCGATCTATGAAAAAGGCAAAAATGATGGATAGTGAGAATGACGAAATTGTTAACAGGGCGAACTCGCCAACAGAGAAAAACAGTATGATGAATAATGAAGTAGAAAACAATTTAATAAGCAGGGAAAATAGTCCAGAACCAGTTGAAAACTTTTCACAATTAAAGAAATTTCAGAATACGAGATTCACGACAGAAGATTCTGGAATAGTATCGAACACAGATAACTTTACAGCTATGACGAACGAAGCTGGTTTTGCGGAAAATGTTAGGGGCAAAAAGAATTTCGAACCAATCAATGTGGAGCAGTTGATAAGTGCAATATTAAATTTGGGATCTGAATTAAAAACAGTGGGATCACGGTTAGACTCACAAATAGGAACAATTAAAACAGATATGGGAACATTGGCAACACGGTTAGAAACTGATATGGGAACAATGGAAACACGGTTAGACTCACTGGGATGACAGTTAGGATCTGAATTAAAAACAGAGATGGGAACTTTGGCAACACGGTTAAAAACTGATATGGGAACAATGGAAAGACGGTTAGACTCACGGATAGAGACATGCTTCAAAAACATGAAAGATGAATTAAAGAAAGAAATTAGAGAAGAAGTACAACCGATTTTGAATGCTCACAATAATAGATTAATTTCAATAGAAATCAGACAAAGGGAACAGGATAGAGAACAGGACGAAAGAGATCGCGTGATAGTACAAAAATTTTCAGAGTTAAATTTACAACGCGCACACGATAAGAAAGAAATACTTGAAAGAATCGAGGAATCCGTACCAAATGACAGAATAAATAACCTAACACAACAGTATGAACAATTAACTACTAAATGTGTCAATACTGAATCCCGAGTCGCGACACTTACGGAAGACGTAAATAAACAGAAAGAAAAAATTGGTGACTTATCGAAAAGAGTTGAGGAGATTTCAGATAAATTGACAAGTCATAGTTTAAATGGGGACAGAGATTCAGATGATACAGCTCCATTGCCATTTGCAGAAACCGAAGAGTACCAGAACATAAATAAGCATGTTGAAAATCAGGGAAAATTAAATGAACGCGTCAAAAGGGAACTTGAGGCATTACGAAAGCAAGTCAAACAAATTGAAGGCGAAATCGAAGGAAAAGACAGCAGAAGAAATTTAGAATCACAGATAGTAGAGGAGTTTGAAGAAAATAATTTGTTTCATTTACGAGATGCAACAAGAGAGCGCCAGGCGCACGAACTTGACAATAATCGACATTGGGACTGGAACAGACGCAGTAGGTCTTTGTCGCCACGAGGCGAAAACTTTGATTATAAACACTTCTTAACTGTTCGGAAATTTAAGATCTTTCGCAATTCTAAGAACGACATACATCCATGTTCATGGTTAGATCAATTTATGTACGCACTTCCACCAAATTGGCCACTAAGTCACAAACTGGAATTTATGTGTGGATATTTAGAAAACGAACCGGCGACACGCATGCGTGCACTTATTAGAGATTGTAATAATCTAAATGATTTTTATCATGCATTTCTATCGGCATATTGGTCCGAAAACACGCAAGACAGAGTCAAACATAGTCTTATTATGCAGCGTCATTTTAAACAGTCTGAGTTCCGCACGCCAGCAGAATACTTTGAAGACATGATTCGAAAGAATCAATTCCTGTCCAACCCTTACAGCCCGACTGAATTAATTCGCATTTGTTTAACTAAGCTGCCACAATCGATAAGACATATTGCTTTAGCCGGAAGATGTAAAGACGACATTGAGACTTTTAAGACTTTGCTACAAGAACTTGAGTATGACAACGACGACGGGACTTCTTGTAATTCTTTCAGTATCAGTAATTACAATAGATTTTCAGAGAAAAGGGATAGTGATGGGAACGGATGTTATATGAATAATTTTGAGAATGACAGACGAAACAGACAGGACAATAGATACCAGCCTTATGACGATAACAGACGTTCTAACAGAAATTACATAGACAATTATAATAACGGTAATTCCTACCGGAATGACCAATCATACGGAAACAGTAATCGGTATCATCAAGACAGAAATTATTCATACAATAATAGAAATTCTTACTACAGAAATAACCAGGGTAGTAGATCTAACAGTAATTTCAGAAGTGACAGTCGAAATTACACAAGAAGTAGTCATGCAGACAGACAGGAAAACAGAAATTTTAATAACAGACACAACCAAGAACTTGCATCCAACAGACAGGAAGGACCTACTTGGCATCCTCCACGTGACAGAACTTCAGAGAGACAAGTGCAAATAGTAGAAATTGATCCGCGAAATGACGCGAATAATCAAAGACGTGACGCAAACAATCGACAATGACCTGTAGCTTCGGCTTCTGGCAGCAATATAGACGGTTCAGAAAGTAATGACACTACGACTTTACACTACGTACGCCTGGAAGACATGAGAGAAATTTTGCTAGACGAAAAAGAAAATAAGGTAGACGCATTTTTACTTCCTGTTATTGAAGTATGTGTGGGAAAGAATAAGTTCACTGCGGTTTTAGATTCTGGGAGCCCATTGAATGTTATTAGTGAATCAGTTTTTCGTATATGTGTAAGAACTATTGCTTGTCCTGTGTTACCTGTTTCTAAAACTACAATTCCAGGGGCTATTTCTGGAAAAAGTGTGGAAGTCAAACAACAGACCAACCTAAATTTCATTTGTCAAGGATACGAATTTTCTGCTCATTTTATTATTGTTCCATTACTCAGTACACAAATTATATTAGTTATGGAGTTTCTTAACACACATAAGGCAATTTTGAACTTTAAAGAAGGAAGTGTGAATTTGACTGTTGCCGGAATGCCGAAATGTTTGAAATTTTTCGAGTGATTAACAAGATCTGAATCAGATACAAATTGTTTAAGGTTTCTTACTTCTGATGTTTTCGTTGAGCATTACGACGACAATGTGTTCATTCATGACAACAACAATAGATACAGAGACGCGATGGATGATATAATTAATGGCGAAGTATTAATTAATGAAAAGGTTAAGAAATCTGAAGTGCCAGATGACGTTGCAAGAGAAGAACTGCACCAAATTTTGACTTCACATGCTACAGAATTTAGTCATCACACAGGAACTATACAAGGCTTACAATATTTATTTAAAGTAAAAGAACACACACCATTTCGGGGGAAAACGTACGCTATTCCTTTGGCTTACAGAGACAAGGTTAAGAGTGAACTTCAATACATGTTAAATCAAGGCATTATTGAGACAGCAGTCAGTCCTTATACCAGCCCATTACACTTCGTTCTTAAAAAGGATGGGTCAATTCGTTTGGTTCTGGATTCCAAACAGATAAATAATATCATCATTCCTGAAACTGACCGCCCACAAAATTTAGATGAACTTCTTCAACGTTTTCATGGAATTAAAGTTTTATCCACGATTGATATGCGCGCAAGTTTTTGGCAAATAGAACTCCACCCGGATTGCAGAAAATACACTGCTTTTTTAGCCTTTGGTAACTGTTATCAATTTCGGAAATTACCGTTTGGACATACTATATCTTCTGCAGCATTCATTCGTAGTTTAAACAAAATTTTACCTGTTTATCTTCGTGACAATATTACTTCATATGTTGACAATATTCTTATTGCTAAACGTTCTTGGAGTGAGCACAACAAAATTTTGGATTCATTATTACGTATTTTTGCAAGAGTTGGCATGACAGTGAACTTGAAAAAATCTGAATTTTGTCGTTCTCAGGTGAAATTTCTTGGTCATATTATTTCTATAGAAGGTATTCTTCCCGATCCAGAGAAACTCGACGCGATTCGTAATTATGCTGTTCCTACTACAAAACGTGATGTTCGTAGTTTCCTTGGTGTCTGTAATTTTCTTAGACGCTTCGTTAGACTGGACGATTTGGCCACACCTCGTTTATGTGAACTATCTGGAAAGAATTCTAATTGGTGTTGGGATTAGGAAGCTCAGTCAGAATTTGAACAACTTCGTGATGCTTTAGTTGCCGCTCCACTTCTTTCACATCCGGATTTATCTAAAGACTTTTGTTTGGCGACGGACTCATCATACAAAGGCCTAGGTGCACATTTATTTCAAGAGATAGAAGAAAACGGCGATGTAGTACAGAAAACTATTGGATTTGGAAGTCGTGTTCTCTCGAAATCAGAAAAGAATTATTCGATTACAGAACTTGAAGCTTTGGCTGTTGTATGGGCTTTCACAAAATTTCGGACTTTTTGTTTGGCAGACATACTAAGGTTTACACCGATCACCGAGCTCTGGAATTTCTTATGTCAACAAAATTAACACATGGAAGATTGTCACGATGGGCGCTGTACTACAGGAATTTGATTTTAATATTGTTTACATACAGGGTCTTCAAATATTATTGCTGATGCTTTATCACGTGCGCCTATGGGTTTGGAACAAAGTGCTGAGGAGGACTGCAAAGAAAGCAATTATTGTTTGATGTATATTCAAGATGTTGCGTTTGAGAATTTTATTTCGTCTGCTGAGGAGAACTGCAAAGAAAGCAATTATTGTTTGATGTATATTCAAGATGTTGCGTTTGAGAATTTTATTTCGTCTGCTGAGGAGGACTGCAAAGAAAGCAATTATTGTTTGATGTATATTCAAGATGTTGCGTTTGAGAATTTTATTTCGTCTTCGCTCCAGGACATCGCTAAGGAGTAAAACAAGGATCCAATCTGGAAGGACATTAAGGAGAAGTGGAGGAGAAAGGAAAGCGTAGCGATTAGACAGTATTATTTAGTTCGCAATGATATTCTTTTTAAACGAAAATCGGTCGACAATTCTGTTTGGTTAGTTTGAATTCCTGATGAGTGGGTCAATAAATTGATTTGCTACACACTTTTTAGTTATGCACACTTTGGTCCCAGAAAATGCTTTCATAAATTAAAAGAAAATTGCTACTTCAGTAATATGGAAAAACGCATTCGATCTGTTCTTGTGAAATGCATATTATGTGAAAAGGCTAAGCCGCCAACTATTTCTCACAGAGCACCGTTATTTCCTATCATTCCAGCGAAATGAAAGGACATGGCTGCAGTCGATTTGTTCGGTCCAGTGGTTCGTTCTACTAATGGTTTTGCGTACATTTTGGTAGCAGTGGAATTGACATCAAAATATGTGTGTTTTACACCTTTACGCAAAGCAACAGCTTGTTCAGTATCTAATGCTTTCATCAAACATTTTCTTAAAGAAGTTGGTCATGTTGATAAGGTTATATCAGATAATGGATCACAGTTTCGTTCTAAAATTTGGCTTCGTACTCCACGGCGTCGTAAGATTAAACCAATTTTCATCTCACTTTTTCACCCTCAATCTAACGCTTCAGAGAGATGGATGAAGGAAATCAATAAATTGTGTCGTCTTTATTGTCATCAGAATCACAGAACATGGGATCGGTATCTTCATATTTTTCAAAACATTCTGAATGAACTCCCTAATGATTCAACTTCTTTACCGCCTGTATTGATATTAAAAAACAAAGCACCAACAAATCACATTTCTGAAATCGTTCCTTTTCCGCCTTCACGGAAACTGCGGCATTCTGAAGTTGTCAACCGGGCTCTACAAAATATTGCGTCTGCGGCTGCTAGAAGAGAGAAATCAGCTAAACGTCCTGGTCGTTTAAAAACCTTGTCAGTTGATCAAAAGGTGTTAATTAAGTCTCATCGTTTGTCTCACAAAGGAAAAGGCTTGTGTCGTAAATTTTTTCTGCTTTATAACGGTACATATAGAGTTCGCAAAATTATTCATGATAACACTGTCGAAGTAGAAACTCTTAAATCTCGGCGCTCTAAGGGAATACATAATATATCGAACGTTAAATTTTTTGTGGAATGACATACTTTTGAGAAACTAACATTTATACGTAAATACACGGAGACTACAAGGATACCACACCGTGTTCCGGCGGCGGCACATACTCAAAGCAACAGTCAAGTCTGCGGGCCGCATAAGGCAGTCGTTGACCGTAAACAATTACTTCCTACGTCACGCGTACCTACAGCTGATCGAGCGCTCAGTGCGAAAGCACTGACAGCCGTAAACAAATACACAATGTAATTCCTCCGCATAAATTCAGTATAAAGCTATAGTGACTTGATAAATTATCTTATTAACGTTCAGTATTTATCAGGATACGGTTGTATAAAATATTTAAGAACTTCAGGTAAATTCTGTGTGTGTCCAACGTTAAGAGGACTTGCTATCGAGAAATTTCCAGGAAGAATGTAATTTCGAAGAAGAAAGTAATAAACTAAAAAGGTAACTATTAATTGAGTTTATTTTTCAGGAAACATATTTCCACTTAGGTACGTACTTTAGACGTAATTTGCTGCTCGCGATTGCGTGATTTATACTTTGTGTTAACTGATTTTGACAATGATTGATTAATGAACAGTGTTGTTAATTATGTATATTATGCATCGCTTGGCTGCACTGCTTTTTCACTGAAGTCACATTTTTTTTATTATGTGCCTGCTGTGCCTATTTATTTAAAATATAATTGTCACATGATTAATTGTGCTGATATGGTTATGTATGTAAGTTATACTTTGTGATTTATCTGCTTGCGCCTTCATGTTTACTTATTAAGATTACATATGAACATTTATTTGCGTATGCTGATATGATTCTAATGACCTGTTTATTGTGTAAGATATATATTTGCTGCTTTGCGTATGGATTGCATATTTACACATTTCTGTTTTGTTGTCATAACTACTCTTTAATGTGGTATATAGAAATGCTGATGTACAGTGTACGAACATGGAGTTTGGGTCACACTATGGTATTAATTATAAATTGTTCGCTTGGCAGTGCCTCGTTGTAGGGATTGTGCTACATCCACTTGTTGACATTATGTTCTCTACTGGTATATTGTCTCGCTATTGCATGTTTTGCTTACGCTCAGTGCTTTATATTTTAAGATAAGAAAATGAATTGCTATAATTCTACGAACGACATTGGTACAAGAAACTTCATTGAAGTCACATGAGCTGGAGGTTTTATGGAAGCTGTATAAATTTACGCTAATAGGAAGGAAGCTAACGATATGACATACCAACACTAGGTTTAGACCATTGACAGTTATTACACTGCATTGTTCGTGAGCAATTGAAATAGCAAGTGACACTTGACACAAGAAATACTCCACATGTTTGCTTCTGTTTTGTCATAATTCTTGATGTGGTGTACACACTGTCAAATATTATGATCATTCACACTCCGTACTCATACTTACTTACTGAGAGTTATTCAAACTAAAGGCTGTTAGAGGTCATGTATGCATTTCTTTTATTTTATGATGGACAAGGTAACCAAAATGTATTTTATAATTCATAATGAGTAGAAGATGTGGCTCAGGTGAACTACACAGAGGTTGTGTGCGGACATTGTGTCTTCGGATTGTATGGGATGATGAATTGAAGTTTGCACTAGGATTTTATCTGTACTTGTTCGAGGAGACTGACTAGAGGAAAGAGTTGTTATGGAAGTAAAATGATATTGGTGATAAGGTTTATATGTATCGACGTATTGAAGAGGTATTATTGAGGTATTGAGATTGTGCGACGTTGATGATTATTGGAGTTTTGGTGGACAAGAGGTTAGGTAAATGATATTGATGATAAGGTTTATATGTATCGACGTAAGAGGTATTATTGAAGTATTAAGATTATGTGATGATAATGATTATTGGAATTTTGGTGGATGAGAGGTAAAGTAAGTGAGGAGCATTTTTTTGTTGGTTTATATGGAACAAGGAGGATGAAGATGGCAGACTAGAACACTCAAGAGAAGGAAGATTGTCTACACACACACTTTGTTAAATCACTAAGCAGTATATACTTTTTTTTTGGAGAGAGGAAGCATTTGCATATCTTGGCACACTGACAGTTGTTCAGCAACCGTACATTTTGATTTGGCTTGGCAAACATTGGTCTTGACATGATGACTACGACGTTGACTAACTACTATTGACTGTTATACATTGCTGCCACTACTACTTGATACACAAGTTGAACATAAGACTTTGACAGAATTGCATTTACACAGTTAACACTATTCAATTACACAGTTGTACTTAATGTGGATGAAAGATGAGTGAGTGTGTTTTGTGTGTTTTCCTTTCCTAATCCCAAATAATTAGTACCGACCTATCTCCTAAATACTATTTTACTTGTTTGTTGTGGCTTGCACTGACACCCATAAATATTATAGGTTTACTGATATTTATGTATTTGTAATATTTAATACGACAATTATCTGATATCATTTGTGTTTTTATTATAATTTGTATGTTTAGTGTAAGAGCATTGATAATAATTTTCTAAAAGCAATTGTGTGTGCCTTCAAACTGTTGTTTGTACCTGCACTTATTCATCATTGATGGGTGCCACTTGGAGATGTTCAATTTCTGCTACTGAACTGTCTAATTAGTGATAGTGAATATTATGGACTGTTACCTGCACCTGTTCAACATTACTGGGTGCCACTGATGGAACTGCTTCTAATGACATAATGTCACTTGTTGGTGTCTGCACCTGCTCAACATTGCTGGGTGCCACTCATGGAACTGCTTCTACTGAAATGATGTCACTTGTTGCTGTCTGCACCTGCTCAACATTGCTGGGTGTCTCTGATGGAATTGCTTCTACAGAAATGATGTCATTTGTTGGTGTCTGCACCAGTTCAACATTACTGGGTGCCACTGATGGAACTGTTTCTACTGACATAATGTCAGTTGTTGGTGTTTGCACCTGTTGACCATCGCTGGGTGCTACTGCTGGAACTGTCAACTACTTGTTTATTGATATATTGACAAGATTTTATGTGTTTTGTATAAACTGATTTTTTTGTGTATACTGTTTATGAGACTCTTACCTACACCTATTCGTCATTGCTGGTGCTATTGATTGAATGATACTTGTGTAAACTATTATGTAAAATCACATGTATGGAAGCATTTGTATTCCTTACTGTATTTTATATATTAAGTTATTGAAGGGTCAGTGCAAAGCCAAATTTTTTCTAGTTATGTCATATTTACTTACTAATATTATCTTTTATTTTTGTCTGTATTTTTTTTTTGGACGAATTTGGTGGTATTTTCACCACCAATGCTGGCAAAAATACCATCGAATTCTAGCCCGTGGAGGAGGGGCATATGAAAGGTGGCTACACTGAGTCACAGCGCCAGGGATTGCGCCAAAGAGTATTATTCCGCCTCCTCCACTGGCAGTGCTTGTTGAGAAGTAGCACTAGGCAGTGCTTGTTGAGAAGTAGCAGTAGGCAGTGCTTATTGAGGTGTTGCAGTAGCGAGTCGTAGTTGAGAAGTTGCGGTAGTGAGTGCTTGTTCAGAACTTGTAGTATTGTTTTGATGTTTTACACACGAGATGTTGTTGGATTGGGGATGCTGTAATGATCAGAGTGTGCTTTTCGTCAACATATATGAAGGTAAAAAATTCATTTTTTTTTATTATTTCATTGTCTTAAACAATAATGCCTCTTGGTCACAGGTTCAGTCAACAAAGCATCTGGCTCGTGTTCTTGCATTAGACTGTATTTCTGGTTTCTATGTGCTATTATAGTATTTCTGTTTATTTTTTTTATTACCTCAGTATAAATGGTATTTAAAATATCTTGTCGTATTGAGTAAGAACCGTGCCAGATGTGTACGTTGAATCACACTTCCACACACAGAACAGCGACACTTGTGACTTGTTGTTTCGTAGGTTTTATAGTTACTGGGGACTTAATTAATTAATTGTGTTAACGGAGATTTCCTTTCATTCTTTGTTGTTGTTCTATGCAGACAGATTGCGTACAAATACTAGTCAGGGCCAACCGTTTACGAGACTTCGTAATCGGACAGACAGCTACTAAAATTAAAATTATTTGCAAAATAATTAATTAAGCCCCCATGCAATACATCGAAGTACTGTAGTCACAAATGTGGCCGTCATAAATTACATTTAATATTACGGAAAGACATTTCCACCGGGCTCTATTTTAAACACTTAATTCATTCAGCACGACTAGTTTCGGACATGGCACATTTTCATATGCAACATAACAGGTGTGGACACTTCGTTCTCCTCTCGTCATACTAAAATAAGGTGTCAAGTGTTAAGAGTCCATAACAAGGTCGTCATACTCCAGCATCTTTGTACGTGTAAGTACAAAATACTCCTTCACCCAGCTGTTTTTGGCACTGAGATTTGTTTACAAGGACTCAACAGGACTCCTAACTCATCAGAGGCCACTTAGGACAACCTATCCGAACGCGCCTCTGCACCGACTTTGGTTATAAACAAACTTAGCGACGTGCGCCAGTGGTCTCCAGTGTAAAATACTCACTTGAAGGTCGTTGTTAATTGTTGTCAGCTAAAATATTTTGGCAAGATGACGATGTCACCTGGCTCTAATCTCGAAACGTCATGGAGTGCTAATTATGCTGGCTAAAGTTACTTGTTGAACCCCCCTTGACCTACAACATTTCGTTAAGCAATTAACATGAAAGTGGTTGTAGTAATCACTTTGATGTTTATACGTTTATTTATCATGATTAAATAGTTGTTAATGATATTATCCAAATCACGGAACGTGGATTTGCAGCAAGATAGAGAACATGTGTCTCGAGCATATGTAATAACGCTATTGGTTGAGAGTAGCCAATCAAAAGCAGTCTAACGTTAGCGACGCTTCTGGTGGAGGAAATAACCAACCTTTTAAGAAAAAAACGTGTGGGGCGCTTGTACCGGAATAAACGTGAACTGGATTAGGTTATTGCAGTTACAGTGCCGCTGCTGAAGAGAGGCGCAAACTCACAAAACAAAACACTTACGATTTCCGTTCAGAGCAATATTTTGGAATGGATTGAAAGAGATCCTCATCTGATGTGCAGACTAAGGGCGCCCATACCCGGTGGCGGAAATTACCAGGAACGGCCGCCAACCGAACTCGCGGGCCCGTAACGATATGTATCGAACGTTCGATTCCGTTATTAATAAACAGTGATCCACCTACCTTTCACCACCATTTCATTAAGAAACGTTGATTCAATCTGTGTACTCGAGCATATCGACATGCTTAGCAAGACAGAGCTGCAAGCTGTTCGATCTGCGCGAGAACACTGCGTAAGTGGTTAATGTTTTTTTATTTAATTAAATCACGGGAGAAGGTAGGTGGTAGGTGAAATCTGAATTCAGCTGTTTTCTTTCCTTTTTGTTTTCCCGCTGCGTGTGACGTCGTTATGACGATAATGGAACCGAGCTTTCTGATTGGTTGAACGATTTCTAAACAACGAAACTGTCTGCTGTTACCAATATTCGCTCTGTATTTAACAAACTTCTCCTTATAAACCAATATAAGTGCCAGATAAATGGAGATGTTTTAGGCGATAGAAAAAGGTCTGCTGGTTATTTTGGTGCGTAATACGTACACATAAGGGGTGATCCAAAGTTACAATGACAAACAAACTTTTACGGATGAGGGAGAAGGATAAATGTACCATTTTTGGCCGCGCGGGATTAGCCGAGCGGTCTATGGGGCGCTGCAGTCATGGACTGTGCGGCTGATCCCGGCGGAAGTACGAGTCTTCCCTCGGGCATGGCCGTGTGTGTTGGTCCTTAGGATAATTTAGGTTAAGTAGTGTGTAAGTTTAGGGACTGATGACTTTAGCAGTTAAGTCCCATAAGATTTCACACACATTTGAACATTTGTACCATTTTGAGGTAAGGACTCTGGTCCGGAAACGAACAAGTCGAAAGTTGCAAGAAAAATCGTTCTGATACTTCACACAGTAAAATATATGCACCGGTACTGATGTTGGTAAGATTGTAGTGTAGACAAGAACCCGAGATGACAGTGTGGAGCAGAACAAGGAAAATGTCCAATAAACCATGAGCTCTAAAATGCATACTTTAAGAGCTATAAGCACTGATTCAGTGCAGGAGATGAGTTTCCACACTAGCAAAGATGAACAAATGCTCATAGCTCCTCAGATATGCATTTTAGAGCCACTTTTTTACTGAAAATTTTTTCTTGTTTTGGTCCATAACATACGATTCGTTCGTTTGAGGACCAGGTTTCCTTCCCTCAAATTGATACATTTATCCTTCTCCATTATCCCTGGAAATATGTAGCATCACCACAGTCTCTCCCCGTACGTACGTAATTCACACATACAGGCGCCAGCTGCAATAACTTCGATGCCCTGTAGCGTCGTTTGACGACGTTTCTGGACACGGGTTCCTATCCTCATTTTGCTGTTGAAGACGCCTTCTGAATCTCCTCAAAGTTCGCTGGTGAAATTTTGAAACGCCCTGTATATATACCGCATCTGAATTATCAGAAATGCGAGGGGTGTCGAACACGTAATTCACCCATTCTGACGGAAAAACAGCGAATCGTAGGTGTAGGAGGGTCTGATTCACCATAATAAAGATTTATTTATCAGTACTGTTCTGGCGTAATCTGTCGCAGGCACACTGGTTGGCAAAGAGGTCGCAAGAAATTCGATAATAATCGCAAGAAAGTCGATAAAGCAAGCGCGCATATCAGGAAAGATATGAAGATAGCATCTGTTCTTTCGGACATGTTCGAGAGAACAGATGCCATCTTCATATCGTTCAGGCTAACCGGCTGATGACCTCCTTCAGTACAGATGCATACGACTTGCCCGAACTCTTACGGAACTCGGTGGATTGTTTGCCACGAGTAATAGGTATAATGGCAGGAGCACTACGAATGTTGTGTGTGGACTGTAAGTTGAGAATGTGCTACTCACGGGGAGCGTACCGGCGTTAATCCCCTGCAGTCGTACTATCCTCTGTGCCCTCGGTGGCTCAGTTGGATAGAGCGTCTGCCATGTAAGCAAGAGATCCCGGGTTCGAATCCCGGTCGCAGCACACATTTTCAACTGTCCCCCTTGATGTATATCAACGCATGTCAGAGGCTAATGGTATTGATTTAAATATAATTTCATATCAGGAGAGAGACCAAAGACAGACTCACAAGCAACACACCACTGACGCCCTCACGACCGCAAGTATTTAGATCGCCGCCGCGAACCGGAGGGTACAGACGGTCAGCCCTGTCGCAGACAGACTCAGTTGCAGTCGCAGTCAGTTCAGTTACTATTCTAGTTAGCGTCTCTGAGTTCACGTCACCGGCTATGAGGATGTAGTGTTTATAGTGGGACTTGAACTTCACCAGCTGTGCGGCTAACGTGGACAGTTACGGAAAAGCTTGAATCACAACAACTTGCTTAAAGGAAAGTAGCTTCTTGTTGTTATTTATAAAGAACGCTTTTAATACATGTGTGCGCTGACCGGGTGGCCCAGCGGTTCTAGGCACTACACTCTGGAACCGCGCGACCGCTACGGTCGCAGGTTCGGATCCTACCTCGGGCATGGATGTGTGTGATGTCCTTAGGATAGTTAGGTTTAAGTGGTTCTAAGTTCTAGGGGACTGATGACCTCAGAAGTTAAGTCCCATAGTGCTCAGAGCCATTTAATATAAGTGTGCAGTTGTATTGTAGATAGAGGATATCGGCCACCAGACAACATTGTCTCCTTGTTTCCCATGGTACAAGACTCTACTGTGTCCACGACGACACAAAAAGTCGGCTTTGGATGTTTTGGAATATACTTTTTTCTCTATAAATTTTCTAATGTGGAGAAACCTTCCTGAAGGATACGTTATAATAGTGTTCCAACGAGCCAGGGGATTCGGATTAGAATTCAGGGTTGCTAAGACTTCTGTTAAGAGCGTAATTTTGTATACTGGCTACTAATCACCCCTGTGCCAAGCGAGCGCTCGCAGCTTCCAGAGCCGCTCTGCGAGGTACAGTGGCGGTCCCTGGATACACTGCACAGCGCTTCCAGCGCCCTGACGCAGGCACCGCAATAACCACGGAAACGTCGCGAAGCCGGCTGCCGCCGTGACAATGGGACGCAGACATTTGCATAATAACTGACACAAATCACTCTCGGCGACAGGCGCTGCCACCGCGTAATGCCGGCACACGCGGCGGTGGACAGGTCGCGACCGCATCTGATGGAGGCGTCCGCGCCGAACCAATATGTACCTACTTGTGCTAGGACAGTTGACATATACGACATGCGGGCGTTGTCAGCGGAAAACAAACACTCGCGCTAAAACACGGTCAATAGACACGGGGATGGCGGCGTTAAAAATAGACCGCAGCGACCTGAATACCTGCCAGTAGCGGCGTAGGTCAGCAGTCGCGGAATGCAGCAGTCGTTCACAGTTGGCTGTGCTAAGTTCCCATACAAAGTGTATCGCCACAGAAATTTCATTTTCTTGGAAGGCATAATTCAAATAGGCACGCGTTCCTTTCCGTAGGCTAGTATAATATGCAGTGAGTTGGCATTCGCATAAAATTATCCAAGAACGGAGAGAATTTCCATTTTAATATAAGTGATTCGAGAACTCCAAGAACGTGTTGGGTCCTAAGAACATAATCTGATGGTAAGCGTACATAACTTATTGCATCTCATACCTTTGACAGTTATTCTCCCAGTACGTATAATACTATAAGATTACTTTCACATCCAAGAGTTAAGCGCATTTTTTTTAGCATCTGAGAAATGTACTGTTTTGATTATTGTTATATACAACAAGTTACAAAAAGTCTTGTAAAATACACTACTGCCTATTAAAATTGCTACACCACGAAAATGACGAGCTACAGACGCGAAATTTAACCGACAGGAAGAAGATGCTGTGATATGCAAATGATAAGCTTTTCAGAGCATTCACACAAGGTTGGCACCGGTGGCGACACCTACGGAAGTACAAGATCAGCTGACACAGGTAATACAAGAATTACGTATTTCAGAGGACACTCGCGCTCCAACACGGGAAGAGGGATTTAGAAATACGGAAAAGCCGCAAAATAATAACACAGGGCATATCGGAAGTTATGAAAGAAATTGGCAATGTGCACCGAATTTTGAGATGGAACGGCCGACACGACCTAACAATGACCGATATGCGACTCGCCGACATGATGATTTTGACTGTAAGCTGTTCATTACTACACGTAAATTCAAAACATTTAAGAATTCTGGCAACGACATTCATCCACAAGCATGGCTCCATCAATTCTCTCATTGTTTTCCTCCCAACTGGTCATTGGAGCACAGATTAGAACTTATGTGTGGCTACTTAGAGAATGAACCAGCTGTAAGAATGCGATCGGTCATTCACGATTGCCACAGTGAAGGAGAATTTTACCGTGCCTTCCTCTCAGCATATTGGTCTCAAGCCACACAAGACCGAGTAAAACATAGCATCATAATGATGAAAAGTTTCGAACAATCTGAATTTTCCAGTCTCATGAAATATTTGGAAGACATGTATCATAAGAATCAGTATCTTTCAAACCCATACAGCCCCTCAGAACACATCTGCATTTGCTTAATCAAACTGCCTGAACATTTACGACATATTATTTTGGCAGGACGTTGCAAAGACGACATTGAAGCATTTCAGGGACTCTTACAAGAATTAGAAATTGACACTGACAATCGCGGAACGCGAAACGAGGAACACAACAATTACAGGTCACATCCGTCGCAATTCCGCGATGAAAGAAGTAATAACTTGACACGACAAGGCTATTCTCACAACACAAATCGTGACCAAAACAGACACCACCCGTATGACAACCGTTGGCAGAGTAGTAATAACTACAGGGAAAGATCACCTCTCCGTGGTAATGACTATCACAGAGACAATAAGAGAAACAGACAATATGGGAACCAAAATAAATATTATCAAGGGAGACAGAATAACTTTAGACGCAACGCACGAGCGCGCAGTTACGATTCAGGGAGAAATTCTCCACCATGTGACCGACAAGAAAGAAACTATGGAATCTACCGACATGACGACAGACGATATGATCGTAACGACAGACCTGAATTGCATCAGAACTGGCGGGATAGAACAGAGCAGGGCCCTCTCGTCACGGTGAATTTGTAGAAGTTAGGTCTCCAAATCCCAATAACGACGCACGCCAACAAAGGAACAGACAATGACTCGCACCACAGGCAGTCGCGTGCGCCGGCTGGCTCAGAGAAAAATAACATAGACGCTAACCTTGAAAAAAAATTCCAGTATTCTTTACCGATGTATACAACATGATAATTGCTTTGAAGTTGAAACTCTGTGCACTAGGAAGAGTAAAAGATTGTACCACATTTCACATGTAAAACCGTTTATTGAAAGATAATCTGCTTTTTAACTTTGTCATTGCCATAAAATTTTTCGCTTCACATTACTAATATGCTTTGTCAGACTTAGAATCTGTTAACATACAACAATGTTTGAAGTTAAATATCCAATCAAGAACCAAGAGAACTTATTTAAACAGAAATGACGAATGCATTGTTATAGTGAACAGACGTCACAGTGTTATTGTGTGTGTACATTCTTGCTTGTTTGTTGCACGATTACGTAACGATTATAAGGCTCACATTCTTAGAACATTTACCAGTACTGCTAATGAGATTTTAATGCAACATTTTGGTTTATTTGAAAATACATTCTGAATTTAAAGTGCTTTCTGAGAGATACCAGATGACACAGAGGTTAGTTTATGTGACAGCTACACGATTTTTATCACGACGCTACTAATGAGTGACAATTTACAATGTTGCTTTTGCGGTGTATCTGTTTTATATCTGCACAGTTTTCTGAATTCTTCTGGAAAGAAAAACATGTTTTAGTAGTAACTTTTGTGGTATAGCAACAATGAGACAGCCTTTTTCGTGGCACAACAATACGTTACTGTACAGTACTTTCTTCATCACATCAATAAGCATAATAACTACGATATCTATACGCAAAGCATTTCACTTTTGTTTATCATGAGGTAAGTACATTGACTTCTGCAGAACTTAGCTTTCGGAGGACGATAACTACGACACTTCCACAGAGATTATGTTACAAGACGCACAGTTTAGCGCTACAGTACACGTATTTGAGTGATCAATTTTATACTTAAAACATTTATTTTTAAAGATTTTTGAATTACAAAGAAAGTTTTCCGTGATATATTTCATTCCATTGGTGTAATCTGTAACACCTGAGGGTATAATTACATAAATCCTCAGAGGGGTACACGCTTACTTTGTGTAAAATGTGTTTGGCAAGCACAAGGAGCCCTAGCTAATATGGTATTTGCTTATACAACTTGACACATCGGTACCATATTTCTCTAACACAGAATTACACAGCTATCTGATTATTTGACAGAGAAACATACGTTCTTTTTACTATGTCAGTGACACATGTTTACGTAATTACACAGTTGGATAACTTCACACTTATGAAATTGTATTTTGTCTGCACTGTGTGAACTATTCATATTTTTTCGGAACCATTGTGATACTATGAGAGCGTTGAATGTCGTATTTCGTAAGGGAGCATGATTTTTAAAGTACGTTTGAGGTAGATGACACTGTTATATTGATAAGATTTTGTTTCTACACATTTGCAACGCAAATTCTTGACCCATGAAATTTTGTGTATGAGACTGTCACTGTAGCGGAAACTGCTGTCGTAAATATTTCCGTAAGAAAGTTAAGTGACCACCTGCATGTAATGCGTCGTGGGCACGCAGCTGTGTCAGACGCCGGGAGAACAAGTCATTAGTGAGTGCCTCATCAGAAGCACAGTTAGAATAAAAGAAAGGGGAGGCCATTGTCCTCGCTATTGACATTTCCTTGTTGAAAGCATACTGTGGAGCTCGTAATTTATGATATTTACTAAAATGCCTAATGAAATGATTAGAAACATTTTACATCTATTGTCTTTGTAGTTAAGAGATTGCTCATTTTGTTTAATATCTGGTTTCCAGCTGTGTTGCAGCATTGGTTTTGTAAAATAAACTTAAATGCATCTGCTAATGTGAACACTTTCTGTCAACAGATTTATTAAATAATTATTTTCTGATCCACATTCTTCGAGAAAGGAGCTCTTGGAATGGAGAGAACAATAAGAAGGGACTAATACCAGTAACTGCATCTATAATTTTCTTTTCAAGTACTTGGTAATTTCTTTTGTAGAATAATTTGTGGTGCACCACTTTAATTACATAGACATTAAGATGTGAATATACATTTCCCTTATCTGCATTGTTGTTTTTACTGTAATATTTTTTTCTGCTTGAGCTATGTCATGTTTAGGTATACGGGTAATTTACTGCTGTTTGCCAGGCATAGTGTTACTGAATTTGACTTTGTGTTACTCTGCTAAGCCAGTTTACTACGCATTTATTTTTCTTGTTTGCTGCACAGTGCCTTACATTAGTTGTAATATTGGAATTGCTTTGCCTATTTAAATTTTTTGTCATTGATGTTTGTGTTAATTGTTTTGTGCTGTTGCATTGCCTCGTCCCTTAGTTTAGCATCTGAGCTCAGTAGATTTAAGTTAGCTTAAGAGGGGGTAGCCTATAAGAGAATGAGTTGCGATGAATTTGAAGAAATGCACTGAGAGGCTATACAAGAAAAGTACAGAAAGCAGGTATAGATAGGACTTTTGGAAATAATGAAGAACGAAGGGAGATCTTCAAGAAGTAAAGAATGTTCTTTTTTGCCATATACTGCAGTAAAACAATCCCTGTCCTTTCCCCTTGTGTTATTACACTATGTGAATTTGTGTTTTTGTTGTCTTTATGTGTTTAGCTAATAAGATTTACATCATAGAATTTTTCTGATAATATGTTATTTACTTTGTAAAGATGTTAGAGATTATTAATTCTGTTCTGTTTAATGCTCATGTGTGAAGTTGATGTTTCAAAAGTTATTGTGATCTTTTATGTATGTACTCATGTCATAATTCCACTGATGTATATGTTAGTTTGATTCTTTTGTAAAGCCTGTACTACAAATGTTATCTGTATTGTTATGTTTTTAATGATGTATTTTGTACCTTTGTAATTGTATTCTCATGTTATAAAATTGCAATTGACACCAGTTCATCGAATTAAGTAACTTGTAAGTTACATTTCACTGCACACATTTCTGTTGGTCATAGTATATGGGCGATATGTGAGAAGTAGGGACTGATAGTGTTTGCACGTGTGTTAATAATTCAGCAAGGGACTAGTTAACAGCACTGCTGGTTCTAGGGACAATTCCAAAAACTTTGTGAGTGCAAAAGTGGTGGTTTATGGACTTGCTATATTCTCCGCAAGACTCTTCGATGGTGAATGTGCACCTGCACAATCGCAACAGATGGCTGCTGGCCCTCTCTACAAGAACTACAGTGGGTCTGCATCTATGATGACCCACCAACGCCATTGTTTCTACAAGGACTACAGTGGGTCTGCATCTTTGATGACCCACCAATACCATTATTTCTACAAGGACTGCAGTGGGTCTACACCTCTGGTGGCCCACCAATACCACAATCTCTACCAGGACTGCAGTGGGTCTGCTCTGTGATGACCTACCTACCAATACTCTTCAAAATTTCGACTGACTCTGCTGTGGGTTTGCTCTGTTGTGACCCATTACTTGTCTGCATGTCGAGAGTCAGCACTGTCTTTCCGTTGGAAGGACAACACCACTTCTTCAAGACTGCATGGAAATCCACTACTTCCGTGTGCATTTTCTCTTACTGCTCAGACTTTGAGAAAAACTCTGCATTTTTACTGTGATGAACAATCTGGACTGTCTTTATGGACTGTGAGAAAATTTGAGCTTTTGACCAACATTGTATCAATAAGTGTGTGCATATGATATCCTTGTTATTGTAATTATGAAAAATTTTTTCAAATCTGTATTGGCCACTGCCCAAACCAATTTGTAAAATTTTTTGTGGGGAGCGTGGGGGCTGTGCAAGTAGGCTGTTTAGGTTTTTTTATTGGTAACGCCACCTCTGTATAAAAAATCACTGGCTGTGCTGTGTGCAGTCTGTCGCTAGTTTGCATTGTTGTCTGCCATTGTAGTGTTGGGCAGCGGCAGCTGGATGTGAACAGCGCGTAGCTTAGCGCAGTTGGAGGTGAGCCGCCAGCAGTGGTGGATGTGGGGAGAGAGATGGCGGAGTTTTGTAATTTGTGATGAACTGCTATATACATTACGACTTTTGATGACATTAAGGTAAATACATTGTTTGTTCTCTATTAATATCTTTCATTTTGCTAACTATCCCTATCAGTAGTTAGTGCCTTCAGTAGTTTGAATCTTTTATTTAGCTGGCAGTAGTGGCGCTCGCTGTATTGCAGTAGCTTGAGTAGCGAAGATTTTTGCGAGGTAAGTGATTTGTGAAACTTATAGCTTAATGTTAGTCAGGGCCATTCTTTTGTAGGGATTTTTGAAAGTCAGATTGCGTTGCGCTAAAAAAATATTGTGTATCAGCTTAAGGACAGTCGTGTATAAATTGTTCAAAGGGGACGTTTCACTATCATCCTGTCCCTTCTCCTTATCAGTGATTTCCACATATTCCTTTCCACTCCGATTCTGCGTAGAACCTCCTCATTCCTTATCTTATCAGTCCACCTAATTTTCAACATTCGGCTGTAGCACCACATCTCAAATGCTTCGATTCTCTTCTGTTCCGGTTTTCCCACAGTCCATGTTTCACTACCATACAATTCTGTACTCCAGACGTAAATCCTCAGAAATTTCTTCCTCAAATTAAGGCCGGTATTTGATATTAGTAGACTTCTCTTGGGCAGAAATGCCCTTTTTGCCTTGCTCCGTCCGTCATTGGTTACTTTACTGCCTAGGTAGCAGAATTCCTTAACTTCATTGACTTTGTGACCATCAATGCTGATGTTAAGTTTCTCGCTGTTCTCATTTCTACTACTTCTCATTACCTTCGTCTTTCTCCGAATTACTCTCAAACCATACTGTGTACTCACTAGACTGTTCATTCCGTTCAGCAGATCATTTATTTCTTCTTCACTTTCACTCAGGATAGCAATGTCATCAGCGAATCGTATCATTGATATCCTTTCACCTTGTATTTTAATTCCACTCCTGAACCTTTCTTTTATTTCCATCATTGCTTCCTCGATGTACAGATTGAAGAGTAGGGGTGAAAGGCTATAGCCTTGTCTTACACCCTTCTTAATACGAGCACTTTGTTCTTGATCGTCCACTCTTATTATTCCCTCTTAGTTGTTGTACATATTGTATATGACCCGTACCTCCCTATAGCTTACCCGTACTTTTTTCAGAATCTCGAACAGCTTGCACCACTTTATATTGTCGAACGCTTTTTCCAGGTCGACAGATCCTATGAAAGTGTCTTGTTTTTGTTTAGCCTTGCTTCCTTTATTAGCCGTAACGTCAGAATTGCCTCTCTCGTCCCTTTACTTTTCCTAAAGCCAAACTGATCGTCACCTAGCGCATTCTCAATTTTCTTTTCCATTCTTCTGTATATTATTCTTGTAAGCAGCTTCGATGCATGAGCTGTTAAGCTGATTGTGCGATAATTCTCGCACTTGTCAGCTCTTGCCGTCTTCGGAATTGTGTGGATGATGCTTTTCCGAAAGTCAGATGGTATGTCGCCAGACTCATATATTCTACACACCAACGTGAATAGTCGTTTTGTTGCCACTTCCCCCAATGATTTTAGAAATTCTGATGGAATGTTGTTTATCCCTGCTGCCTTATTTGACCGTAAGTCCTCCAAAGCTCTTTTAAATTCCGATTCTAATACTGGATCCCCTATCTCTTCTAAATCGACTCCTGTTTCTTCTTCTATTACACCAGACAAATCTTCACCCTCATAGAGGCTTTCAATGTATTCTTTCCACCTATCTTCTCTCTCCTCTGCATTTAACAGTGGAATTCCCGTTGCACTCTCAATGTTACCACCGCTGCTTTTAATGTCACCAAAGGTTGTTTTGACTTTCCTGTATGCTGAGTCTGTCCTTCCGACAATCACATCTCTTTCGGTGTCTTCACCTTTTTGCTGCAGCAATTTCGTCTTAGCTTCCCTGCACTTCCTATTTATTTCATTCCTCAGCGACTTGTATTTCTGTATTCCTGATTTTCCAGGAACATGTTTGTACTTCCTCCTTTCATCAATCAACTGAAGTATTTCTTCTGTTACCCATGGTTTCTTCGCAGCTACCTTCTTTGTACCTATGTTTTCCTTCCCAACTTCTGTGATGGCCCTTTTTAGAGATGTCCATTCCTCTTCAACTGTACTGGCTACTGCGCTATTCCTTATTGCTGTATCTATAGCGTTAGAGAACTTCAAATGTATCTCGTCATTCCTTAGTACTTCCGTATCCTACTTCTTTGCGTATTGATTCTTCCTGACTAATGTCTTGAACTTCAGCCTACTCTTCATCTCTACTATATTGTGATGTGAGTATATATCGGCTCCTGGGTACGCCTTATAATCCAGTATCTGATTTCGGAATCTCTGTCTGACCATGATGTAATCTAATTGAAATCTTCCCGTATCTCCCGGCCTTTTCCAAGTATACCTCCTCCTCTTGTGATTCTTGAACAGGGTATTCGCTATTACTAGCTGAAACTTGTTACAGAACTCAATTAGTCTTTCTCCTCTTTCATTTCTTGTCCCAAGCCCATATTCTCCGGTAACTTTCACACAAGGGGAAAAACCTTTTTGGCTCCCGAAAACAGCAAGGGTTGGCCATTCTGTAAAACTACCGCTGATTCTCTGCAGCAGACTAAACCACTGTACAGCAAAAAGGAACACACCCACATTCATTCACTCATGCATGCCAGAGGGATTAGGAATAGGAGAACAAGGAGAAGCATTTTATGGAATCACAGTCGTGAGTTGGGTTACATACAAAAACAAGGAAGACTTAAAATGTCGTTACAGACGCAATTTGCAAGTCTGAAGAGATGACAACCATATGATGCTTACAAATCGTTGAAAGATATTGCTACTGCTAGATTCAATCATAGCTAAGTCTTTTCTGGTACGAGATTTGGCAATGAAAACACCCGAATTGTTCTGTAGGATGCAATGCGCACTGGAAGTCAAGAAAAATGATAATGAAAGGGGACATTACAGTAATGAATGCGAAATTAAACGAAAATATAAATACAAAATTTAAAGTTAAAAGTTCTTGTAAGTCTTGGAAATATCAGGACCAATAACTTACCAATATCGATAACAGGCGGAAACTGTCGACTCTCTCGATTCCCAGGATGAATGAAACATCTATACATTGATAAATCAAAACATTGTGGCCATTGGTCACTGTAATGCTGGATGACGCCTGGTGGCGTTGCGGGCACGTAACGCGGTAACAAATGTATGTAAACGCTGCAGACATGGACGGGGGGGATGGGGGGGGGGGGGGGAGGGAGGACACCGAAGCGAAGATATGGGCTGTAAATGGGGAAATATACTGAGGTAAGTGACTTTGACAAAGGGCAGATTATTATCCGTGAAAGAGTATTCCAAGAACGGCGGAGCTGGTCGAATGTTCACGTGCTACTGTCGTGAGTATCTAAAGAAAGAGGTAGGACAGTGAAACTACCACAAGGCGCTTCACAGAATGTGAGCTTCGGAGACTTGTGTGTTCGGTAAAGTAGGATAGATGGGGGTCTGTGGCATCTCTACGGAAAGAGCACTATACTGGCGCACGCAGAATTGTTTCGGAGCACGCAGTTCATCGTACATTGTTGACCATGGACTTCCTCACAAGGCCACCCGTATGTGTTCATATGTTGATTTCACGACACGGCCAATTACAACTGCAGTGTACATGGGACCATCTGGATTTGACCGTCGGCCAATGGAAACGTGTTGGCTATTTCAGTGAATCACATTCTTGTTGTACTAGGTCGATGGTGGCTCCTCAAACGACGTCATGGAGGTGAACGGCGGCTCGAAACGTGTAACGCGCCACGGCCGCAGACTGGTGAGAGCAGTATTATGCTACGAGATAATTCTCCCGTGCTTGCATGAGGTCCGTGGTACTAACCGAAGACACGTTGAGAGCTACAAACCACCGGCATTCCTTCATGCTTATGTGTTTTCGACGGTGATCTTTCAGTAGTATAACTGACCGTGTCTCGAAGCCAGGTCTGTGATACAGTGGCTTCAGGAGCATTATAGAAAACTCACACTGATGTCTCGGCGACCAAATTCGCCTGATGTAAATGCTATGCAACCCTTCTGGGTCTCTATCGGGTGGCATCACCGCGTACATATCAGCGGCCCGTTCTTGACGCGAATTACCTGACCTGTGCGTAGACTTCTACTACCACACACCTCCGCTGACGTATTCAAAAACTACCGGATCCCTGATACGCAGAATTAGTGATGTATTTCGTTTCTAAGACGGCCAAACTAGCTACTAAGCAGGTGGTCATAATGTTTTAGCTCATCATTGCAGTGCATGCATGTATCATTAAGTATGTACGGAGCCCTCGAAGGGCGAGTCTTATTCTTACTTGTCCGTCATTTTTTATGTTCTGATTTGTGATGGGTTTGATGTAGCTTGCCACGATTCTCTGTCCTATGCGAATCATTTAGTTTCCAAATAGAAACACACTTTCTGTAAATGTATTATATTGTACATTATTCATTTCTAAACACGTTCCCCACACTCATTAGCGTCAACGATGGGTTTAGAGGGGGTACTTTTCCCTCTTGGACTGCGAATCACATGCTTCTTATCTACGATGTGATATTCGCCCTTTTATAGAAACGACAGTAATGTCTGTAAGTCCTTCTCAGTAGCAGAAACCCGGCTCTGGAACAATTTTCCGCGTTATATTAGAGAACTAAATAAAATCTCCAGCTTCAGAATACAGGTAATTAATATATCTACTAAAGCTACAATACGGTTATTAATGTCGCTGTACGCACTCGTTAGCCTTCTACATCCCTCTTTTCTTATTTCACAGTATTCTTAGCCGATACTGTCTCCATAAATTTTCTTTTCCCAGAACTCGATATCAGAAAACATTTATCTTGTAGGCCTATAAAATCTTCTTATATCTGCCATTAATATTATTTTTACTAACATCACAATTATTGTAACTGTTATTATTATTATCATTATTATTATTACTATTATTACTGAAATCACTATCCGTGGCTGCACCCACAGTAGTACAAGTAACGCCAATATTAACTTCAGTAGTTCATAGTCCGTCAAATTTACTCATACTAGTTGTCAAATTATAAGTGTAACTTTCTTAGTTGACTACGATGTAATAGACAGTGCATGTGTGAAACCTCTGCGAACCCCATTTAGGGGAGGAGCCTCGAGAGGTCTTCTGATACGCAACCCCTGCTCGTGGAGCCCATTTCGCATCGTCTATGTTGACACCTGCACCACCTAGCTGTTTCAAACTGCCGCCGTAGACTCGCAACATTGTGCTGAAGGCATCTGCTCGCTCTTACACGCACATATCGGTCCTGCACCCCTGTTGTTTTTCTTACGAGGCCACTTCTCTGACTATCTTCAACTGATCCTGTCGCTAGAAACTTGTTCCAGGTTCTAGAGGCATTCGTTGCGACTCTAATTGTCTGCTCCTTTACAGTGACTATTCGGAGCCTCCGATCATACGTTATTGATGTCCGAACCATCCTGAAGCAATGCATCTCTCGCAGTTACACACAGCACAAGTAGTCCAGTGTTTACAGGTAACGCGAAGGCCATAGGATGCACATATTGCGCCCTCACGGAACAAATATGGACTGTTCGCTCTACAATTACATTACATATAATCATTGCATTGATACAAAAACTAACTACAGTTTCAGCAATACCCAACATTTATTTTGGCAACCGTATTTTGTAAATGCACTACTGGCCATTAAAATTGCTACACCAAGAAGAAATGCAGATGATAAACGGGTATTCATTGGACAAATATATTATACTAGAACTGACATGTGATTGCATTTTCACGCAATGTGGGTGCATAGATCCTGAGAAATTAGGGCCCAGAACAACGGCCTTGATACGCCTAGGCATTGAGTCAAACAGAACTTGGATGGCGTGTACAGGTACAGCTGCCCATCCAGCTTCAACACGATACCACAGTTCATCAAGAGTAGTGACTGGCGTATTCTAACGAGCCAGTTGCTCGGCCAGCATTGATCACACGTTTTCAATTGGTGACAGATCTAGAGAATGTGCTGGCCAGGGCAGCAGTCGAACATTTCCTGTATCCAGATAGGCCCGTACAGGAGCTGCTACATGCGGTCGTACATTATCCTGCTGAAATGTAGGGTTTCGCGGGGATCAAATGAAGGGTAGAGCCACGGATCGTAACACATCTCTCATGTAACGTCCACTGTTCAAAGTGACGTCAATGCGAACAAGAGGTGACCGAGACGTGTAACCAATAGCACCCCATATCATCACGCCGGTTGATACGCCAGTATGGCGATGACGAATAAACGCTTCCAATGTGCGTTCACCGCGATGTCGCCAAACACGGATGCGACCATCATGATGCTGTAAACAGAACCTGGATTCATCCGAAAAAATGACGTTTTGCCATTCGTGCACGCAGGTTCGTCGTTGAGTACACCATCGCAGGCGCTCCTTTGTGTGATACTGCACCAAGGGTAACTGCAGCCATGGTCTCCGAGCTGATGGTTCATGCTGCTGAAAACGTCGTTGTACTGTTCGTGCAGATGGTTGTTGTCTTGCAAACGTCCCCACCTGTTAACTCAGGGATCGAGACGTGGCTGCTCGGTCCGTTACAGCCATGCGGACAAGATGACTGTGATCTCGACTGCTAGCAATACGAGACCGTTGGGATCCAGCACGGCGTTCCGTATTACTCTCCTGAACCCACCGATTCCATATTCTGCTTACAGTCATTGGATTTCGACCCAAACGAGCAGCAGTGTCGCGATACGATAAACCGCTATAGCGGTAGGCAGTGATGGTACACATTTCTCCTCCTTACACGAGGCATCACAACAACGTTTCACTAGGCAATTCCGGTCAATGTATGTGTATGTGTATGAGAAATCGGTAGGAAACTTTCCTCGTGTCACCATGTGGATTTCTCTTTGGTGTTGTGTATTAATTTGATTCTGATTTTGTCTGAATTTCCTAATTTGTTCGTACTCTTCTGTGTCATTAAAGACTACCGGTCTTGCTTCAATCAGATTATCATCTACCTTCGTAGATAAATTAGTGAACTGATCCAAAAGTTCGGCTACTTTCTCCGATAGTGTACTTATTTCCTCAGTGTGTTTTTCTGAACCAAGTTTCAGAGTATCTACTGTGTCCTTAAAGTTTTCCTGAGGTTTTGCAAGTTGCGTAACCAAATCGGTAGATGCAACTGAGTCAAATTTAGTTTGCAAGGTCTCATGATTTTCATGAACAATAATTTGCAGTTCTTTTATGGCTGCTTCGTGATTCTGTAATGCATTTTCATGCCGCGAAAAAATAGGTTGAAAATGCTCACAAATTTGAGTTTTTACGTCATTACAGACTTTCTGACATTTCGATTCAATGTTATGTAACTTTGTAGTTAAATCTTCACGCGTTTGTTCAAGAGTTTGTTCCAATGAGTCTAACTTTTGAAGCTGTTGCTGTGTTTGTCTCTGATTTTGTTCCAGTGTGTCTAACTGTTGTTGTGTTTGTCTCTGATTTTGTTCCATTGCGTCTAACTTTTTGAGATTTTGTTCCACTGTGTCTAAGTGTTGCTGTGTTTGTCTCTGGTGTGGTTCCATTGTGTCTAACTTTTTGAGATTTTGTTCCACTGTGTCTAACTGTTGCTGTGTTTGTCTCTGGGGTTGTTCCATTGTGTCTAACTTTTCAAGCTTTTGTCCCATTTGTTGCATCAATTGTAATAACAATGCACTGGTGTCTGAAACATGTTCCACAGTGCTTTTCGGCAGTAAAGTTGCACCGGCAACATTTACATTTTGACAAGCAGAAAATGTGTCTTGACTTATTTGAGAAAACGGTGAGAACCCAAAACCTGAGTCTGCAGTATTTGCAATATTGTGTTCTGTCATTCCGGATTCCTGAGGCGAGCTGTTGCCGACCAATCGATCGATAACGCTTCCCTGTTCACTACCTGTTTCACTGTCTACACCATTGTTTGCCGTCCACTCCATTTCCCTATGCGCAATTACCAAATTACTACTTTGAACATTAGTTAATTCATTACTCTGCGGCGCTAACACACTGCCTTCGTCTTCACTGTCATTTCTCAGTTTACTTTGGAGCCTAGTATTACGTTTTTCACACGTCATAATTGTCTCAATATTTCACACAATAACACAGAAAAACACAATTTGAAGAGCAAAATAAAATAACATAGCAATGGAAATAATGTCTACTTAATTGCCAGCGCAGCTGCGAAATACTTGGTGCAGATCTACATGCATGCCACAACTGTTTTACTGTACAACAATGAAAAACTACAACTACAAAGGAAATTCTCTCTATGATTATGCGCTATCAATCAACAAAATCTACACTAATTACACAAACTACAAGAAAAAAATCAGAAGATTCCAGTGAGGTATCCTGGCAGGGTCGCCATATGAAATGTCCCCTTTGAACAATTATACAGGACTGTGCTTAAACTGACACACAATATTTTGTTAGCGCAACGCAATCTGACTTTCAAAATTCCCTACAAAAGAATGGCCCTGACTAACATTAAGCTATAAGTTTCACAAATCACTTACCTCGCAAAAATCTTCGCTACTCAAGCTACTGCAATACAGCGAGCGCCACTACTGCCAGCTAAATAAAAGATTCAAACTACTGAAGGCACTAACTACTGATAGGGATAGTTAGCAAAATGAAAGATATTAATAGAGAACAAACAATGTATTTACCTTAATATCATCAAAAGTCATAATATATATAGCAGTTCATCACAAATTACAGAACTCCGCCATCTCTCTCCCCACATCCACCACTGCTGGCGGCTCACCTCCAACTGCGCAACGCTACGCGCTGTTCACATCCAGCTGCCGCTGCCCAACACTACAATGGCAGACAACAATGCAAACTAGCGACAGACTGCACACAGCACAGCCAGTGATTTTTTATACAGAGGTGGCGTTACCAATAAAAAAACCTAAACAGCCTACTTACAATAGGACATCTGCTAAGACATGAGGGAATGACTTCCATGGTACTAGAGGGAGCTGTAGAGGGCAAAAACTGTAGAGGAAGACAGAGATATGAATACGTCAAGCAAATAATTGAGGACGTAGGTTGCAAGTGCTACTCTGAGATGAAGAGGTTAGCACTGGTAAGGAATTCGTGGTGGGCCGCATCAAACCAGTCAGTAGACTGATGACCAAAAAAAAAAAGGAGTAAATTATTTTGTTTCAAGTCTTATCCAGTGTACTGATGTTACATCTCCTGTACCTACGCCATTTACCTTGTACTTTCCTTGTTAGCCCATTCTTAGCGTTTCCGTGCGCACAGGTCCAGTAACTAGTGTTCTCTTTTTATTTAAACCAAATTGCTTAGAATAGATCTTGTTTTCAGGAATGTTGCTGCAAGCTGCTCTTGTGCACAGTGTTCACGCTCATTTTACTTTATTTGATTCATGCGAGCAATCATCATAAAATAATTTTATCCCATTCTTTATGAGTAACATTACAATGAATGTTCTTCTATGTGTTTTTTCTTATGACTAAATTAATTAATTTTCCAACTCATTCGAATATCTTATTTGTCGTGTGGCTAGAGTTAGTGGCTACCTAATCTTTTACTTTGCTTCTAGTGTCAGATAGCATGCCCATTTGCGTATGGCTTTTTTAGCCAACTGGATAATGCTCAGAACTCCAGTCATTTTATAAATACCATGGAAGTGCACGTCACATACCGACCATTTACCTACGCCACTTACACATACTGTCGTAATTGGCAACCTCCAAAAGCGTTGACTTCGACTGCTCTCGTCCCTGTTGTGATTATTGTCAAGATTTGACAGAAGTCTGAAGAGAAGAAACCGGTAAAGCCGGTCATAAGGCAACTATTGTTGTGCAGATGTCAAATTGTTTTGTGGAACTCTTCAACGGATGTTTTATGAGATGCAGGAATCTCATCCAAAACAATGGAAGTGCAATCCTTCATTAATTGCCATTATTTGTACACGTTGAAACATTACGGATTCTGTACGTGTCGGAGGCATAGCATGTTTCAGGATACTTGTACGTAGAATCAACAGTTAGTAAACGACCTGCGATGCTAGCGCTGTCGTGGTAAAGCAGTCGGCAGCCTTAGCGCCTGGCATAGACAGACGGAAATTCCTTCGTTTCACAGCGGCAGAGGAATTCAGCTGGACGTAGTTCGTCAGTTACCAGGAGATATTTGGAAGTTGTGTATAAAAACCTTCCTAGTGAGTCACTCTGCCTAGCACTGAAAAATCAGATCAAAGTTCCTAGAGTAGGTCTTGAGATTCTTGACGGATTACGAATGAAATGTAAGTTATCAATTGTAAATAATGGTTCTTTATACGATATAATCACCTAATTTTCATTCACTTCTACTGTGAAACTTTGCTTCGTGCCAAATTTCATGATTCTATTTCAAGAGGAAGAGCCATACGGGATTTGATGAGTGAATTTGCTAGCATCAAAAATGGGTGTATTTCATTAATTTTTAATTTTTTTTGTTTCAGTGACTCAGAAGCTTAAATCTTTCTCACCGCCAGGGGACCATAGACGGTATTAAGCAACAAAAATCTGAAGTTGACATCTCTATCTGTTCCTAAGGAAAAGGGTCCTTCACAGCTGGACAGTCAGACAGACAGACTGGTGGACGGACAGGTGATTGTATAAGGGTTCCGTTGTTACTAATTCAGTTAGACAAACATAAAAAGTAATAAATATATACTAGTGTGCAAAACGTAAGTAACATTTGTATCATATGTCACTGCCAAGTAACATAGCCCGATGAACCTAGGATCGAACATAGAAAGAACTGCTATAGTATAGTAAAAAAGATAACTAAGTAAAATTAAAGTAAAGTAAATCGGGAAGGTAGTTTAGAAAATGTAAAATGGGAAATGGATAGGTTAAAGTCAAATATTGTGGGAATTAGTGAAGTTCGGTAGCAGGAGAAACAAGACTTCCGGTCAGGTGAATTCAGGTTTATAAATACAGAATCAAATACGGGTAATGCAGGAGTAGGTTTAATAATGAATAAAAAAATAGGAATGCGGGTAAGCTACTACAAACAGCATAGTGAACGCATTATTGTGGCCAAGATAAATAGGAAGCCCACGCCTACCACAGTAGTACAAGTTTATATGCCAACTAGCTCCGCAGATGACGAAGAGATTCATGAAATGTATGATGAGATAAAGGAAATTATTCTGATAGTGAAGGGAGACGAAAATTTAATAGTCATGGGTGACTGGAATTCGATAGTAGGAGAAGGAAGAGAAGGAAACATAGTAGGTGAATATGGAGGGGGGTAAGGAATTAAATAGGAAGCCGCCTGGTAGAATTTTGCACAGAACATAACTTAGTCATGGCTAACACGTGGTTCAGGAATCAGGAAAGAAGGTTGTATACACGGAAAAAGTCTCGAGATACTGGAAGGTTCAAAATGGCTCTGAGCACTATGCGACTTAACTTCTGAGGTCATCAGTCGCATAGAACTTAGAACTAATTAAACCTAACTAACCTAAGGACATCACACACATCCATGCCCGAGGCAGGATTCGAACCTGCGACCGTAGCGGTCGCTCGGTTCCA
The DNA here is from genome assembly GCF_023864345.2 of Schistocerca serialis cubense. Classification (NCBI taxonomy): domain Eukaryota; kingdom Metazoa; phylum Arthropoda; class Insecta; order Orthoptera; family Acrididae; genus Schistocerca; species Schistocerca serialis. The sequence continues at coordinate 100,548,411 of NC_064642.1, read as the reverse complement.
GACTGTAGCGCCAAGAACCGCACGGCAACTCTGGCCGGCATACTGGAAGGTTTCAGATAGATTATATAATGGTAAGACAGACTTCGAAAGCAGTTTCTAATTGGACTCTGACCAGAATCTATTGGTTATGAACTGTAGATTAAGACGGAAGAAATTGCAAAAAGGTGGGAATTTAAGGATATGGGACCTGGATAAACTGAAGAACCAGAGATTGTAACTAGTTTCAGGGAGCGCATTAGGGAGCGATTGACAAGAACGGGGAAAGAAAAACAATAGAAGAAGAATGGGTAGCTTTGAGAGATGAAATAGTGAAGGCAACAGAGGATGAACTACGTAAAAAGATGACACCTAGTAGAAATCCTTGGGTAACAGAAGAGATATTGAATTAATTGATGAAAAGGGGAAATACAAAAATGCAGTAAATGAAGCAGGCAAGCAAGGAATACAAACGTCTCAAAAATGAGATCGACAGGAGTTGCAAAATGGCTAAGCAGGGATGGCTGGAGGGCAAATGTAAGGATGTGGAGGCGTATATCTTTAGGAGTAAGATAGATACTGCCTACAGGAAAATTAAAGAGACCTTTGGAGAAAACTGAAGCACTTGCATGAATGTCAAGAGCTCAGATGGAAACCCAGTTCTAACCAAAGAAGGGAAAGCAGAAAGGTTGATGGAGTATACAGAGGGTCCATACAACGGCGATGTTCTTGAGGACAATATTATGGAAATGGAAGAGGATGTAGATGAAGATGAAATGGGAGATATGATACTGCGTGAACAGTTCGACAGAGCACTGAAAGACCTAAGTCGAAACAAGGCCCTGGAAATAGACAACATTCCATTAGAACTACTGACGGTCTTGGTAGAGCCAGCCCTGACAAAACTCTACCATCTGGTGAGCAAGATGTATAGGACAGGCGAAATACCCTCAGACTTCAAGAAGAATATAATATAATAACTCCAATCCCAAAGAAAGCAGGTGTTTACAGATATGAAAATTATCGAGCTATGAGTTTAAGAAGCCACGGCTGCAAAATACTAACAGGAATTCTCTAAAGACGAATGGAAAAACTGGTAGAAGCCGACCTCGGGGAAGATCAGTTTGGATTCCGTAGAAATGTTGGAAAACGTGAGGCAATACTGACCCTACGACGTATCTTAGAGAATAGATTAAGGAAAGGCAAACCTACGTTTCTAGCATATTTTGACTCAGAGAAAGCTTTTGACAATGTTGAATGGAATACTCTCTTTCAAATTCTGAAGGTGTCAGGGGTAAAATACAGGGAGTGAAGGACTATTTACAGTCTCTAGAGAAACGAGATGGCAGTAATAAGAGTCGATGGTATGAAAGGGAAGCAGTGGTAGGGAAGGGAATGAGACAGGGTTGTAGCCTATCCCCGATGTTATTCAATCTGTATATTGAGCAAGCAGTAAAAGAAACAAAAGAAAAATTGGGAGTAGGAATCAAAATCCATGGAGAAGAAATAAAAACTTTCAGGTTCTCCGATGACGTTGTAATTATGTCAGAGACAGCAAACGATCTGGAAGAGCAGCTGAACAGAATGGACAATGTGTTGAAAGGAGGATGTAAGGTGAACATCAACAAAACCAACACGTGGATGATGGAATGTAGTCGAATTAAATTGTTTGATGCTGAGGGAATTAGTTTAGGAAATGAGCCGCTTAAAGTAGTAAATGACTTTTGCTATTTGGGGAGCAAAGTAACTGATGTTGGTCGAAGTAGAGGGGATATAAAATGTGGACTGATAACGGCAAGGAAAGCGTTTTTACAGAAGAGAAATTTGTTAACATCGAGTATAGATTTAAGTCTCAGGAAGTCGTTTCTGAAAGTATTTGTGTGGCGTGTAGCCATGTATGGAAGTAAAACATGGAAATAGTTTAGACAAGAAGAGAATAGAAGCTTTAGAAATGTGGTGCTACAGAAGAATGCTGAAGATTAGATGGGTAGATCACATAACTAATGTCGAGGTACTGAATAGAACTGGGGAGAAGACAAATTTGTGGCACAACTTGAGTAGAAGAAGAGATCGCTTCGTAGGGTATATTCTGAGACATTAAGGAATCACCAATTTAGTATTGGAGGGCTCTGTGGAGGGTAAAAATCGTTGAGGGAGACCAAGAGATGAATGCATTAAACTGATTCAGAAAGATGTAGGTTGCAGTAGGTACTGAGAGATGAAGCTTGCACAGGATAGAATAGCATGGAGAGCTGCATCAAATCAGTCTCTGGACTGATGTCAGCAATAACAAGTAAAAGTGCAATAAGACGAACAAAAATTACACTTTTATTGAAAGGCAACCGTTACACTTAAGTCACCGCCTGTAATGACAGTCTCTTGGCTTCTATAAAAGACAGTACCTGGTCCTTAATGGGGTTTGTAGTCACTGTGGACAGCACGGCATGACTGAACGCTGGTCACAGAATAGGTAAGGAGTTCCTGTAGTAGCGAGTTACATTCCTACAACAGTGTGGTTGACAAGTGCTGGTAGGTCGTTGTAGCAGGTGGACGTGGTGAAATAGGTCTCCCCGACGCATCTCACACGTGCTCCACAGGATTTAATTCTGGGGAACCGGCAGGCCAGTCCATTCACCGAAGATGCTCTCGTTCCAAGAGCCCTCACCTGCGCATTCCGATATGGTCGAACATTGTCCTCCATGAAAATGAAGTCAGAGTCGAATGTACCCCTGAAAAGACGCACATGGGGAACTAGGACAGTGTTTGAACAACGCTCACAGGTGTATGTACCGTGTTCAGAGATCTGGAGGTTAGTACTCCCATGCAACATTATTCCTCACCACACGACAATACTGACCACCAAAACGATGATCTTCGACAAGTTTAGTGGGCGCATTGTGTGTTCCTACCCCTCACGACATGAAGGTACGTCCAGAATCACCAATCACACAAGCCGGCCTGAGTGGCCGGGCGGTTCCAGGCGTTACAGTCGCAGGTTCGAACCCTGCCTTGGGCATGGATGTGTGTGATGTCCTTAGGTTAGTTACGTTTAAGTAGTTCTAAGTTCTAGGGTACTGATGGCCTCATAACTTAAGTCCCATAGTGCTCAGAGTCATTTGAACCGTTTTGAACCAATCACACTGACTCTGCTCTCATCCGAGATGAACTCACGAACGCACCCTTAGTAAGTTCAGTCCCTGTGCTCCTGGAACCATCGCAAACGATGTAGCCGATTTGCAGATGTTAATGAACAAAATGTACTCGTCGTCGGTCAAAGAGATCATCCACAAGCAGTCATTATTCATTGTGGAGCGTGAGTTTCGGTGCCCCGCAGTTTTGTGAAATGTAGTTACTATTGCACCCGCTGTTTGCCATTGGTTCCTTCTTGCTTGCTGCACAACGCAGAAGTCATCTGCTGCTGTAGTTGGCCGTGGTCCACCACGTTCTCTCCTTAGGAAGCAGTCACTAATAGTTCCGGATCCTCCCCACTGAAGTAAAACCATGTTGCGAGCTCTACCAAATTCCTGGCCAAAATGCTGGCTGCACTATGTATTAAATGTGCAAAAACACAGTGCCAGACGGTGTAAGTGTTACTGTCTGCTTCACAGGTGAAGAAAAAGGCATGTAACTTAAACTTATTTGAAATGTGATTTAGCCTTGATTGCTATTATGAACGACTATTTTTTTTAGGTTAATCAAGCACCGAGTAATTTGCTATAAAGCATGAAAACATAAATTATTCCAAGTGGAGCTAAGAATTAATGTTGATTGAATTGAACTTTGATTCTGAAATAATAATAGAGTTTGCTTAGAGAGACAGTATCAAATTTGGGTCCCCACTATATTCTTCTCATATCACGAAGGTAATTGGGATATTTATTGCTACTAAGGGAATGTGATACTTTAATATTAATGGGAGTATAAAAGGTGTATATGTAGTATTATTTAATTTTATTTGTGGTATTTATTTGTCAGTTAAGTTAGAACTCTTTTCATGCCCAACATAAGTTTATTGTTTCCTGCAGTAACATCTCAGTACTGAATTACGTAATGACTGTGATCGTAATTTATTATTATGAGTGGAGTACAATCTTGCTTTCTACGATAACTGGACTGTGCATTGGTTGTAACTACTATTACCTACGTCTTAAATCGTCCTGTAGTCGTGTGTATCCAGTATACTACTCAAAGGGAATCTTAATGAAATGATTAATTTCCTTTAACTAATGTTTCAAATTAATATGCCTAATTAGGCAGGCGATAGTTTATTGATTCATTCGTATGAATGTCTATACTGTCATTGTCCCCAAAGTAAAGCGTGTTTAGTTTTCTACAAATTGCATTGTAATACCAATTACTGTCTGATGTCCCTTATCCATTAGACAAACATACGGTCAAAACCCAAAATCCTCCCAGAGGGTAACACTAGTTTGTGTCATAGCAAACGAGCAGCTAGTGTTATACTTGGGGCCGTGGTCAGATGTTCTTAAGTTTCACTCACAAAAATATAGTTCAGAACTTAAATATTGGGCGGAAAACAATTGTAAAACGAGTATTGAATGTCCAGCGGCGCGATCTTGCAACACATCAGGCAAAATAATTAGTACAAAGCTTAATCGTTCTTTGAAAGATAAAGTTATGACAAAATTATAATGGATACAAAGACTACAGTAGGCCAGTACGAGCGAGATGAAAGAGTACCTAGTATACTAGAAAAGAACAAAGATGACGCCACGGGATGGAAACAGGCTTACGAGGAGTACCATATGCACGTAAACGATCAAATTCAAATGACTACATCGTCGTAAACAAAACGGGGTAGGAAAGACGACGCGACTGGAGACAAAATGGTTCAAATGGCTCTGAGCACTATGGGACTTAACTGCTGAGGTCATCAGTTCCCTACAACTTACAACTACTTAAACCTAACTAACCTAAGGACATCACACACATCCATGCCCGAGGCAGGATTCGAACCTGCGACCGTCGCGGTCGCGTGGTTCCAGACTTTAGCGCCTACAACCGCTCGGCCACTCTGGATGGCCGACTGGGGACAGTGTTTATGTCAACGACTTGATGGATATGTTCAATTCATCGAAAGTCGAAAGTGAAGCAATCGAAATGCGAGCAGCAGAATTTGAACGTGAGCACTCCTTAGAACCAGAAAGCGAAAAACCACTGGATATCACCGAATTGTTAGAAATGTTGTCGGCACAAATTACAGCACAAGGTCATCAAATTAAATCACAAGGTAATTATGTAAACAACGAAATTTAAAAACAAGTCGCAGCCCACAGTAGCAATATTAATAACCAAATTAAAATGCAAGGCTATCAAACTGAAATACAAGGTGTTAAAATCAGTAAACAGATCGAAAAAGTAGAGGCGAAAGTAGATGTTGTGAGCAATGCAATCAGGTACTTAAAAATTGAACTAAACACAATCAGTAACAGTGTTGACAATATGCAGGGGCAGATAAATGATATCAGCGATAGACTTGATACAGAAACAATGAAAATCCAAGACACTGTAGAACCTTTGATAGTAACAAAAGTGGACGAAAACGTTTTCGGCCTTAAGATCAAATTAATAAACAAATGTAACACCGAAATTTCTCAATTGAGACAAACGGTAAATGATTCCGAAAAAGAACTGACTAAACAAGAGGCAACTTCCGAAAAGGAATGTGAACAGAGCACTTCACAGATTCAAGGAAAAATGAGCGATCTTGAACGTAAAATAAGAGAAAAACCGAAGTATGCTAATGAAAGAATAACTTGTATCCAACTGATGGAGGATGAAGAACGATTTGATCCGGCAAAAAGGCATAATGGATGACACCCCTCAGATATCTTGGAAAATTGTGAATTTTCCTGATTATGTGATAGATCAGGAAAAGGTCAATGTGGTCATTGGCGCCTTAGCAGGCGATGCAAAAAGATGGGGGTAAATTTAGATACGAATCAAATGTCATTTGAAGAGTTTAAACAAAATTTTGTCAGAACAAAAGCAGGACTACCAACGGCGAGAATTTATTACGGCAAGTTTGTATGGCAATAGAGGCAGGAGCACAATGAAGGAATTTTGCTAAATCTGGTATCGAAAATCGACTCATTTGAGAAACAGATGAACAGAATCCAAAATAGAGTAGGAGCTGTGGAAAAAGCTCCTGGACTATTTGAAACATTACGTGGGAAGCAACCACAAAAGTTTCTTGTCGTTTTTGGAAAGAGTAGAAGACGAGGATCTCTGGAGAGGGAACTGTGATTGTTGCCAAAACAGTAACATCCAAGGTAGGGAAAACCATGAGCATAATGAACAAACTGAGAACGAGCGTTGTCAAGTAAATATTATGCAAAGAGGTAGTGGCAGAGGTCGCAGTAACATGTCCTATCGCGGGAAGAATCTTGCACCATTAAACTTTCAAAATCGAAATGACATGGAGATTCGCACAGATAAATATTACCAGCCCAAAGTAAAGAAACCATACGCGATAAAGCAAGAAGAATTTATGACACGAGCAAACAGCAGAACCACATCATAAGGCGGTGTACACAGATCCACAGTTGCTGACAGGGTGAGTCAAGTACAGGAGAATATACAGCAGGCAGCAGCATGCAAACTAGGCCACCCCGTGCACTGAACTTGGTGGAGCGATCAGCTGGCCACCATAAGGCTGCAGTAGTAGCAGTAGGAAGAGATGACGTCACAAAGGAATTCAGTGGACCTGTTTTGGTGGAGAATATCAACGAAACGAAAAGAGAATCCGACATGTAATCAAGCAAAAAAGAAAAAAAATAGACAATTTGTGCGAAGGGGAGTCGTCAGGGATTGCAGATGGGCGTGATGATTAGATTCACAGTACAAAGCAATATGAGCGGAAAAATTTTGGAGAAGGTTATATGGCCAGAAATTTAATAAAGGGGAGATACGAAAGTGGAATTGTCGGAAAGAGGACGTTGCCCAAAGATGAAAAAGAGGTGGAAGTGGTTACCTCCGTGCAATGTGCGTGAGCAGCAATTTCAGATTAAGAGATTGATATGAGGAATGGAGGCACTGCACGGTTCACACAAATTGCCAATGTTAGGGAAATTGGTGCAAAAAACTGAAAACTGGTCAGTATAAATAGAAATCTGAAAGAGAATGAAATCCACAATAGTGTGGACACGATTCTGGCTGACGAAAAACTCGCGCAAGCAAATGTTGGTGATGGTCATGAAGATTTAGGTTCAGATGCAAATATGCAAACCACTGAAATACAAGACGATTATACTATATATGAAGTTAAAGTTGATGTCATCTGAAGTGATACTGAAGAAACGCCTTTGAATGAAAATGGCGTAGAAATTTTTGGAAAAGATCGAAACTGACGCCAGGCAGAACCAAAACCTAGTGCAACTGCACCGTTCCCAGTGACAGCATTAACTGCTGCGTGTGGAGTGTGGTGCACGCCAGATGTGATTAGTATAAAGAAGAGCCTCACTTAACAGATCCCCAGTATGTTATTGCTCTGGTCTATGTCTAGTACAAGGTGAGAATGCAATACATGTAGCATGCCTGTATGAACATCATACAGTCACAGATATGCAAAAGGTAAATGTGAGTGGATATAAGCTTTCAGCACATGCAAGTCAAGACAATAAGGAAAAAGGAGTTTCTATAAATGTTATAAGTTATCACAATATGAAAAATTTAGAAACTAAAACTTTTTGTAGAGCTACAAATAGAAGCTCGTGCTAGTGAGCTTAAACTAAATCATCGTAATTCTATAATTATAACTGTGTATAGGTTTCCATTGGGATATTTTCAGCTATTTCTGAAAAGCTTGGAATCCTTTATGTGCTGTCTGTCAGACAGAGGAAAGCAAATTATTATTTGTGAGTATCTTCTGAAAGAGTCTGATGGAACAATGATCTGTGTTACTCAGTTCTTTCAACCTGACATCATTTATTGATTTTCCTACTTGAGTAGTACAGGAAAGCAGCACACTGATAGTCAATATTTTCATAGACCAAGATAAAGTTAGTCAAATAATCATTCATCCTGTTATGAATGATCTTTCTGATCATGATGTGCAGCTAGTTAAAGTGTATGGCATAGCTCCATACAGTAATGCAAAACAGTCCTCCAAAGTGATGCATTCAATTAACGATTTAACAACTGCAAATTTAAGGGAAAGGCTGCAGAAATTAGACTGCGGCAGGGTGTACTGCGAACCTGATGCTAATTAAAAATGTAACTTATTCCATGACAGTCTGTGAGTAATTCTGAAAACAGTTTCCCTAAGAAACGAATGAAATACAATTATAAGAAATCATGTAAAAATCTGTGGCTTACTGTAGGAATAAAAATATCTTGCAACTAGAAGGGGGATATGTATCTAATAGCAAGTAAGGCTAATGACCCAGAAACAGTAAAATATTGTAAAATCTACTCTATTACAATAAGGCCAGTTATTAAAATTTAAGAAGTCTGTGGATTACGTAAGAGATTAGCAACTTTGATAATAAAATATAATAAAATTTAAGCAATGTGGAATACTGCACAAAGGGAAACAGGGCAACTGAGAACACAGGAAAACTGTATCACTATAAAAGTGAACATAAGCTCGTATGGAACTGATGGCATGTACTACAAAGTAGATACGTAGGATTCTCAGCCACATCTGTAATAGTTCATTGAAGCAGAGCATTGTTCTTGGAGAGTGGTATATGCTATCGTTCAACAACTGTATAAAAACGGATTAGTTCTGATGCCTACAATTACTATTCACGCTCACTCGTGGCAGCTTTCACCAAAATTCTTGAAACAGTAATTTATTTAATAGTAATTTCACAAATTTGTAAAAATAAAGTGCAGTCAAAATGACAGTTTGGTTTTCAGAAAGGCTTTTGCAATAGAAAACGCTATATATGCCAAAACTGATCAAATATGAAATGATATGAATAACGGATCACGAATTGGGGTTTTCTGTGATCTCTCAAAGTGTTATGATTGTGTAAATCATAGAATTCTTAATATTTAACTGGAAGGGTACAGGGGATTGAAATAAACAGTGCACACATTAGGCAAAAAGCATCATATTCCTCAAAATGGGGAGGTATCCAGAATGATGGCGTACAAGGTTCAATCTTGGGTTCCTTGTTGTTCTTAATATACAATGAAGTGCCAAAGAAACTGGCACAGGTATGCATATTCAAGTACAGAGATATGTAAACAGGCACAATACGGCGCAGCGTTCGGTAATGCCTATATAAGACAGTAAGAGTATGACTCAAATGTTAGATTGCTTACTGCTGGGACAACTGCAGATTATCAGTGCTTAAGTGCACTTGAACATGGTGTTATAATCGGCACACTAGCAATAGGACAGAGTATCTCCGAGGTAGCAATGAAGAGGGGATTTTCCCCTACGACCATTTCACGAGTGTACCGTGAATATCAGGAATCTGGTGAAATATCAGATCTTCGACATCGCTACAGCCAGAAAAGATCCTGCAAGAACGGGTCCAACGACGATAGAAGAGAATCGCTCAACGTGAGGGACGTGCAATTCTCCTGCTGCAGGTTTCAGTGCTGGGCCAACAACAAGTGTCAGTGTGTGAACCATTCAACGAAACATCAACGATACACCCTTTCGGAGCTGAAGGCGCACTCGTGTACCCTTGATGACTGCACGAAACAAAGCTTCACGCCTCACCTGGGCATGTCAAAACAGTCATTGGACCGTTGATGAGTGGAAACGTGACGAGTCTCAACTCAAACTGTATCGAGCGGATGGCCGTGTACGGGTACGGAGACAACCTCATGAAACCATGGAACCTGCATTTAAGCAGAGGTCTGTTCACGCTGATGAAGGCTTTGTCATAGTGTGGGAGGTGTGCAGTCTGAGTAATATGGAACCCCTGATACCTCTAGATACGACTGTGACAGATGACATGCACGTAAGCATCCTGTCCGATCACCTGCAACCATTCTTGTGCATTCTGCACTCCGACGGACTTCGGTAATTCCAGCAGGGCAATGCGTCACCTCACAAGTCAAGAATTGCTACATAGTTGCCCCTGGAACACTTCTCAGTATAAACTCTTGCGCTGGCCGCCAAACTCTCCAGACATGAACATTACTGAGCATATTTGGGATGCCTTACGACATGCTGTTCAGGAGTGATCCCCACCTGCTAGAACTCTTAGGGATTTATGGACAGCGCTGCAGGTTTCATGGTGTCAGTTCCCTCCAGAAATTCCTCAGACATTAGCTGAGTCCATGTCACGTCGCAGGTGTACCAGTTTCTTTGGCTCTTGTGTGTATCTTCATGATTTGCCATTCTATATTCACGGAGATGTGAAGATAGTTATTTTCTACTGATATAAATATAGTAACCACACACAAAATGAGAATTAGCTGAGGACGTTGTAAACAATGTTAAAAGTTAAGCATATGGGGCTGTTATAAATGATTTAGAAGGTAGGCAGATGTTTTAGAGTTCTAACAATATTTATTTTTTTAAAAGGAAAAACTGAGATGAATTATGTTAAACAAGTTATTGATTCAATACCGTTAACAAATAAGAAGTGGTTTAAGAGTACAATGGACAAGAATCGTGAATGGCAGAAGTGAGTCAAGTACTCAGAACCTAAAAATGTGGATGATGAAATCTGAATTGATCTGCTGAGCGGGATTTGATTGATCAAATCTGCAGAAGTTTCTCTATATAGGAACAGCTGAGAGCAAGGGGCGATTGAGATCTGTACGCCCTCACGATGCTGGAGCGGCAGTACGTTGCCCTGTTTGCTTCATGCAGGAATGTAACTTGCAGCTGGCGAGACGTGCGCGGCGGAGGCGAGGCATCTGTGAATCGATCGCGGCCGTGAAAGAAATGCCAAAATCTCAATGTCTAGTGATCAGGCAGACTGATCGCAATTGACTCTCTACCAGAGCCCTGAAATCACGTTAGATTTCAGTGTGTGACACACCCACTCGTTGGTTGTACCAAGGACCAATTTGACTGACTTATACGACATCTTAACTCCATTCATGAGAATATTCGATTTACTATGGAACTAGAGAAAGATGGTTGCCTTCCATTCCTGGATGTTTTGGTCAAACGGAAGAGTGACGTCTCGGTGGAATATTCTGTTTATCGTAAGCACACTGACACCGATTTGTACTTGCATTCTTCAAGTTGCCATCACCCATCCCAAACGATGAGTGTGCTTAAAATTCGTGTGCAAAGGGCACATACCTTGTTGGATACAGAGAATTTGCCTAAGGAACTTGCACTTTTAGTGAAGGTGTTGAGAGACAATGGATACTCGACCCGGCAAGTTAACAGAGCCTTCTCAACTAAACCCAGGAACCGGGAAGTGGATAAAGAGGAGAACGCGCCAGCTAAGTTCCTAGCTTTTCTTCTTTCGTTGGAAATATCTACTTCAAAATAGCGAGGATTCTTAATAATTTTCAGGTGAAAATGGTTTTTCGTCCACTTTCTAAAACGCCAGAAGACTTCGACAGCTGCGGCCAGCAACAATACGGACGGCAGCTGAGTCTTGCAGTTCTACCAGCGAGGGCGCTGCCCCTGGGCGGTGTGGTCCTTCTGTCTCCGTGATTTCAACGCATGCGCGGTAGTACCACCAGCGCACTATATATGGCGGAACGAAGAACGTCTTCGTCAGTCTTCGTTCGGCTCACCTGAAGATGGGTGGCAGTTGTTCAGCCAAAATATCGTGGAATGAAGTTTACGACGACCGGCTGCAATCCCAAAATCTCTTTGAACAGCTCGGCATTGTTCTGCTGTAGACATGTCTTGAGGAGCCGATGCACTGTCTGCCCTGTACAGCTGTGGACCTGTCCGGCAAGATTTACTGAGGGATGGGCTCGACTCCAATTGCTTTCAACTCCCAACATGCCGGTTCTACAATCTAAGTACCATAAAAATACCTCGTGTTTTTAGCGCTCTACCAGGCCACATCAAGATCTGCTCAGGCCATTAACTTCTTAGAGTCTCGCTCTAGATGCGTAAGATTGTAACCAAATCCTTAAAAATTTTCCATATACGAAAAAATACGGGAGAGTAACTCGTCCTCTCTCAGTGTCTTTCAGAAAATTATGAATTGATTCTCTGCAAATTGACTTTCGTTAAATTTTGATAAAGCACATTATATGCAATCGCACAACACTTAATAAGTATAGTATCTGAACAGAAGTCTTTAGCTAAGGCAGAATATTAAAACATTTTTGTTGTGTGCCTTGATGAGAGATTGAATTGGCAGAAGCACATTGATGATCTGCTGAAACACTTGAGTTTTGCTACTCATGCCTTTAGGGTTATTTCAAGTTTAGGAGATAAACAAATGAGCATACTGCCAACTATGGTTATTTTCATTCACTGCTTTCGTATAACACCTTTTTTGGGGTAATTAATCATTAACGAAGAAAGTATTGTTTGCACGACAATGTGTAACAAGAATAAATGTTGGAACCCAGCCAAGATCATCTTACAGGCGTTGATTTAAGGAACTAGGGATAGTTACAGTAGCTTCTCAATAAACATATTCATTTATGAATTTCATTATTAATAATCGATTCCAGCTGAAAAACAATAACGTGCATAGTTACAATGCTAGGAGAAGTGCTGATATACACTGCTTTGGGTTAAATCTAACATTGGCCCATAAAGGGTTTAATTAAGCTGATCAAAAATCTTTCGTGACTTACCAAGTAGCACAAACGCTTGATAGATAGCCGACCAATATTTAAAAACAAATTAAATGAATTTCTGAACGACATGTCCTTCTACTTAACAGATGAATTTTTAGATATAAATTAGTAATCTTACAACCAAAAAGAAACTCGAATTATCGCATCTAAATTAACCTGTTGTTTAACATTCAGGTTCCATAGCATTAATCTAATGTAACCTAAAATGTCTCTGACACGGAAGTACTGAAAAAAGTCATGTATAATTAGTATAAATCAACTGGCTTTTATTTTCCTTTTTTCGACCGACCACACATGCGGCAGATACACTGGTTTTGGTTCTTAACAACTAATGAAGTAATTTTTAATGAGTGACTACCAGAACAGATAGCTATATTGCTTGCTGTTTTATGTTCTGTTCTATGTTACACATTGGCATTCTATAGAGAATTTTTATTCTTCGTATCCGATAAACACTTTAGATGATATAATTTATTGACTTCTCTGTTTGGGCTGTTTTCTGGAATGTGTATAGCAGAGATAAGAATCAGTGTAAGCATGATTGGATTGGTGGAATTGAGTAATTCGATTCTGACCATGTGTGACCAGAGTCCTGTTGGGGTGGTTATAGTACATCGTTTCCAAACCCTGTTGGAGAAACTCTAGCTATCCTCCATGCTTTAAAAAATTGTAAATCAAATGTACAATTTCTTTTTATATTCTGGAAGGATGAATCGGTGGCTTTTGAAGGAGCTATTGTTGTGGAATAATTAACTAAATCTTATCTTTGGGGTAGCAAACTTAATCCGCTAGTTAAACGTAATACCTACAAATAATTCGAACACTTAATCATCTCAATAAACCATCATCAAACTTTACTTCTATCCCAATATGTGTGAAATAACTGTCACAATGACGAGGACGTGCTGAAACGTAATGCCTCCGAATTTTCTCTGTGAAAATTCTTAAAGCTTTTTAAATGATACAGTTGTAATTAACAACGCTCTACACTAGTGTTCTTCATGTCTACATATTGTTACAGCCCAGGATAGTATGCGCAGCGGACACTAAAAATTCGTCCAAGTTCTACCATGGCAGCTCTCGAAAGCTGAACCAGTGGACTGCGAGCAAGGGGGAAATATTGAGCGAGCTGCTGCACACATGGAAGCCATCGCAACGTGGGAGAATGGCCAAGTTCCCACGTCTGTAAGCGAAGCGTAATGAACAGATGAAAGTCGAGAAATACTGCCATACTAGTGACATAGTGGAGATTCAAACAACGAATTGGTTCAAATGGTTCAAATGGCTCTGAGCACTATGCGACTTAACATCTGTGGTCATCAGTCCCCTAGAACTTAGAACTACTTAAACCTAACTAACCTAAGGACATCACACACATCCACGCCCGAGGCAGAATTCGAACCTGCGACCGTAGCAGTCGCGCGGTTCCGGACTGAGCGCCTAAAACCGCTCGGCCACCGCTGCCGGCAAACAACGAATTGACACTTACTTGCTATTTGATACATATCCCCCTTCTAGTTGCATGATACTTTTATCCCTTCAGTAAGCCATAGGTTTTTACATGATTTCTTATAACTGTATTTCATTCCTTTCTTAGGGAAACTGTTTTCAGAATCACAGACTGTCATGGAATAAGAGTTACATTTTTAATTAGCATCAGGTCCCCAGTATACTTTGCCCCAGTCTAATTGCTGCGGCCTTTCCCTTAAATTTGCAGTTGTTATAATGTTAATTCAATGCATCACTTTGGAGGACTGTTTCGCGCTACAGTATGGAGCTTTGCCATACACTTTATCTAGCTGCGCATCATTATCAGAAAGACCATTCATAACAGGATGAATGATTATTTGACTAACTTTATCTAGGTCTATGAAAGTACTGTCTACCAGTGTGCTGCTTTCCTGTATTACCCAAGTAGGAAAATCAATAAATGATGTCAGGTTGAAAGAACCGAGTAACACTTACAGATCATTATTCCATCAGACTCTTTCAGAAAATACTCGCAAATAATAATTTGCTTTCCTCTGTCTCACAGATAGCACACAAAGGTTTCCAAGCTTTTCAGAAATAGTTGAAAACTACCCAGTGGAGACCTAAACACAGTTAAAATTATATAATTACGATTATTTAGTTTAAGCTCACTTGCACAAACCTCTATTTGTAGCTCTACAAAAAAATTTTTGTTTCTAAATTTTTCGTATTGTGATAACATATAACATTTATAGAAACTCCTTTTTCCATATTGTCTTTACTTGCATGTGCTGAAACTTATATCCAATTACATTTACCTTTTCCATATCTGTGACTATATTATGTTCAGACAGGCATGCTATATGTATTGCATTCTCACCTTGCACTAGACGTAGCCCAGAGCAATAACATACTGGGGATCTGTTAAGTGAGGCTCTCTTTTATACTTATCACGTCTGGCATGCACCACACTCCACACGCATCAGTTACTGCTGTCACTGGGAAGAGGATAGCTGCACTAGTTTTTGGTTCTGCCTGGCGTCAGCTGACAGCAAAAGTAGCCTAAAGCTGAAAAACAGGGTAGAAGAGAGTACCGATCCCGTTTCGTGAAGATCAGGTAAGCCAGTAGACTAGCAGACAATGGCTGGTAAATTCCGTCGCCCCCGTTTTGGAAACCAACTGCTATTGCAGGTTAATTATTCACAAATGGGAGTGTAATTCTTGAACAAAGAATTTTCTGATGTACAGTACTCAAATGCAATTATAAAGCATGTTTACTTTACATTCCTATATTCCACAGAAGAAAACTGTGGCATTCCTGGGTGAACGGTACACAGCTTTAGTGACATTTGGCAACCCTACACTTATAAATGTGTATGCACGGTGCACTAGAACAGCACCGATCAAGTAAGCGAGGTCGATCGGGATTTTTCCAAGTATTTTGGAGAAATGGGTCATTTGTCTTCAGTGGGTCGTTAAGATAAATAATTACCTTTGTTCCTATGAAAACCCTTGAACAATAGCGAACGATCCTGTGATATATGCTAACACTAGAACAGGAATGGATCCGGATTCTTGTGGGCGTCAGCTTGTAGATGCAAAAATTCTGTGAAGTAGCTTCCCTTGCAGCTAAGTGTGCCGTTCTTCCACTATATTCAGTGAAATCGTTCATGAAGGATATACTGGCCAACTCTTAATCAATGGACCTAGCGTTACTGTTGTGTACCACTGTTAATGTACAACTAACACGCCCGGATAGCATATCATCCAAGACATAACAGAGTGAGACTGGATGCAATCTTAAAGACGAAAGGTAAAGGAGTACTATTGTTGTCAAAAGGAAATACCTTTAATAAGAGGAACAAGTACTTATAAAAAGTACTTACCGTCAGCATTTACACTGTTTTCCATATATTTTCAGATCAGTACAGTTACAGATAGAAATGGTAGTCATAAATCAAAAGAAACGAATTTACTCTGAAACGAGCCATCGGCGGCCATTATTCTGAAAGTAACGCAGAGCAAGCTCAGAAGTACTGTTGGTGGAGTTCGGGCTCACCCAGTATTAAAATGCGAGCTAATCCTTACATAAAGTGAAAAACACCAACCTACCTCTATCAATAATGCTATTTATTAAAAGCAGACACTTCCGTTGTCGGTTTCATAGCTCTAGGTTTATTGTCAGAGGTCCGTTTTCTTCTATAACTTCCTTAGCTTACAATAGGCGTGAGACTCTGTGTGGGTTTTATAGTCAGGAACATTTCTTGGGGTGCAGATGAACCCATTTCCAAAATCCTTGTCAGAAATTTCGTAACTTCACTTCAGTGGCACCAAACAATGCATTAAAGCAACACATTTCCACGCTATCAACTAACATTTTTTGCGCTACTGTTGCTTCACGTGCTGCCACTGCAGCAACACTATGGTCCGTAGACCGTAAAGCCGAACTGGGTACCAGAAACTAAAGTAATAAATAAGCTTGTTAGTCCGAGTCAAGTTTATCACTGAAGTCCCTAATAGGAAATATCGAAAATTAAATGAAAGATTTAACGTTAACTTGCGGGTAAATGTGAGTCTAGCGATCATTACGTAGAGTAATTATCTAAAGTGGAGAGGCATGAGAAGTTAAATACATATTTAAATTTTTCTCAGCGTATGATGATTTTGAACTGTGCTAAGTCATCCTGTAGGTTACCGCTACCTCGATGTAGCAATCCCATCTTCAAGAGGATCTGAAGAGGGTCATAAACGATCCACAGATAATTTCATCAACTGTCGCTAATACGCTGAATGAAGTGGACCGTGACCATGGTGGTTTTTTCTAGGACGCGTGACTGAAAGGGTAACTTCTAACGTAATAAATCCGCATTTCTTTCCGAACCATCTGAATATTATATGTTGTATCCGACTGAAAGCAGAATGTCTGTACCTGTAACTTCTTTTCTTCTAATACGTCATGTGTAGTCTCATAGCTCGAGAAATACTAATGATTATTCATTTTCGTCTTCATGTACAGTAACAGTCGATACCTGCTGAAATACCCATTCATATCTAGCGTTACGTGGTCCTGCTAACTTGTGTGAGATAGTCTTCCACTCTTTGCATTTTTTGTTTTTCTCAGTAAGTACCGTAACACTTGTCATACTGTTCGTTGTTTTCATTTCATATCCTGCATACATTTTCTCCAGAACTTTGATCTCCTTTAGTAAATTGTCTTCTTGATCGAAAAGGATTTTACTTTAATTGGAATTAGAAACAAATACAAGACAATTCAATCACTATTAAAAGCAAATGAAAGAAAGAAGTATCATGATACACTTCCATCTGCCAAAATCTTGCAATTCCAGTTGCACTTGGAGTTTCAAGCAGAAGTTCTTCTTCTGAGTAAGATGCAGAACGTAGTTGATAACCCACTAATTGTCCCATCGTCCGAGTTTTTCTAGAAGCATATGTGGTATACTCCACAAGGAAGTTCCAGTGTCATTTCTAGAGATTACTCTCAGGTTTTATGATTCTAGAATGAAAACGACTCAGTGATCTCCACATTATCCAAATCTGATAATACCCCAATGGATGGGTCTTAGAAGGGGAAGACCAGGTAGAGATATTATTAAGTCGAGAGATCCATAACCTCTTTTATTTTTTTCTGTAGCTGTTGTTGTTTGTAAGACTGAGCAAACTTCTTCCCGACCTCAACCTTAGGGCTGGCGAAATATGTCCATGTAATGGATGGTTTGTCTTCTGAGTCTGATCTGTTCTCTGCGCATTGGCAGTTACTTCACAACAAATTTATAGGTATGCTAAGAATACGAGCTGGTAGAGTTTTACCAGTGGTGTTTGTTTAGAACGACCTACAGTAATCCGACACGTTTCTTTTAGCGCCTTTTCACTATATCCTGTCGTCTGCCGACTATGGGTGGATTTGTGCTAGACTGGGCATTCACACTGGGTAGTACAGTAACATTTTGCTAGCGCCGTCGTTTGCTGGTTTTGAGTTCGAGATTCCCTCGAGCTATTAGTGATCATGTGAAGGATGTTATTTTTATGTTGGTTTGTCATTGGTATGGATGTTAAACAACAACGGTGACAGAATGCTTCCTTTTGGTAAAGTAATTGAAAACAATGTCAGATTTCACGACAATGCATTTCCTATTCACAAATAAGCAAGAACATTAAAAAATGAAGCTGAGATGCTACATGTTGTGTGATCCCTCTTCTTTGTTTTGATAAGTGCTTTTAGTTTGGCATTTGTTTCTGCATAGATTGCGTTCTCGTATTTCCAAAATGCTGTTTGTACCTCAGAGTACGATACAGAGTGATTCCCATATGTACCGTCTAAACACGCCTCTGGTTGGTAACAAGTGAATGCTATGTTCGCGTTTCGGACTGTGAACTATATTTATACGCAAATGAAAATCTATGGCGGTAACGTTAAAAGAAACCAGGGACTTTTCATTAAATGGCTGACTTAATTCTGAACTTTTACGAAAGATAATGCAGTTTTTTCTGAAAGTATCAACGACCTACAGTTTTGCTTGCAGAACTAATCTTTTCATGAAATTTATTGGTGACCTTGAATTTAAATATGTTTCCTTACGGAAATTGGTGTTAAATCAATTATCGGTCCTATTAATATTAAACTGATTGCAGGTTCTCTCGTACTTCACAAACAAAAATCGACGGCGCAAGGAATGGTGCACACAAACTTTAATAACCAAAAGAAATGCTTCCGTATTTAGGAAAATACACATAATCATGAATGTGTAAAGGTAGGGCGGGTTTTTTAAATGTAGTATAGTTGAACTTTATTAGCACATTTTATAGAAACAAAAGTCAACTTATACTGTTAGATGACTTACATTGAAAACAAAACATCCTCTACACAACACACTCGATATTCAAATGCACCCACTTACTATTCTTGTTACTAATAACAGTTACACTTGCAAATAATTAACAGTCCAAGAAAGATATCCTATGACCATTTCATGATATTCGCAGAGATAATTGCGTAACATGAAATGAGCTAACCAAGAGAGACAAGCACAATGGCGAGAGAGTAAAGAGCAAAGAGAAAAGAGCAAAAGAGCACAGCAGAATAGAGCGGTGCTCTTGTTTCACGACTGTTTACATTAATTGTACATTATGATCTTTGTGTGATTATCGGTGTATTATTCAGAGGTGTCTGGCATAGTTACATTACTTGGCGTAAATTTTGTGTGGAAAGTTGTGACGTAATAAAATGCCCCCTAACTGTTGAGATCACACTGTTCTGACTGTTTGAAATCAACATTTATTTAATGTCACTTTATTTGTTGTTAACATAGTTAATGGAGAGAAGTTCATAGTCTTACATGTTATATGAATACCTTTTCTTTCCCAGAAATGGGAGTACATTTACATTTACATATACACTTTACCATTGCCCTATTATTTGACTCAGGTCTATGTTCTGACTCGTATCACGACTGCAGTTACTCGTCCACCTATTCAGGAGCGATCTCAAGAAAACAGGGTAAAATACCAAGGGATGGTCGTACAATCCTCGGTCTACTTCTGCACTGTAACTTATTTGAATATTTAGATAGCGAAGTACAATGATATTTTACACGTTACAAGACAGTACACATATTGCAGAAATTCATAGACTTTCTGTCATGTCATTTTGAAACCACATTGTATTCTGAAGTCCATAAAATATTCATGATAACACATGTCAAACAGGACTATTGCATAAAATGTTTAGTTTTTAAACAATTATTTCGTTTAAGAGTACCTTATCATACACTTTTTTAGTTTAAAAGTCTTATTATGTTAGCCTGTCATAAATGTTCCTTCTCACAAATCAAATTCGTACATCTTTACGAAATTAATTTCGATTAAGAACTTTTCACAGGTTTACAATGTCGAATTAATTATTTGTAGATGTGATGATAGATCTTGCGAAGGATTTCAGGAACGACGGTTCTTGCTGGTAAATAGTAGTCGATGCCAGGACCATCAGACGTTGACAGGAACATGGGAAGACATGCCAGGATCGCAGCTTGTAACTGGATGCAGGTGGCTTGATCTTGCCCTTAAGCAAGACAGACGTCTCGGGTGAGGGGTACATGTAATACAATCGTTTGAGCACTAATATACAACCATACAATTACGCGGTTTGGCTGAAAGAGGGTGTATTAGTTCATACATTGTCCTATGGAAGCATATAGTGATTATGTATTCTGTGCGTGGTGATTTTTTACAGTTCATTCTGTCAATTTACTAAAGTTTTGCTTTCTATACTGTTGTCTACGTTATCATTTTTTTCCAGTTACATGATAATTGTTATTTGTTTGCAATAAGCATTGAAGTTTATTTATTGGCATATTTCGCTATCACTATTTGCACAAAAAGAGCGTTCCATAGCTTTGCGGTGACAAGTCTCTGTATTTTTAAATGCTGCGAGTGTTGGGCGATCACGTGGCTCACATTCCACCGCGACAATTCAGAGCTTCGGGCGGAACATTGTCGAGGTGCAGTTTACGTTGCACGCTGTGTACACTCCGTTCTTAGCAGTGCGAGTTCCATGGAACGGCTACTTGTGGTCTATCTAGGAGTTCCTACACAGGATACAGCACCTGCACACGTGATTGAACACTTCAATGAAGGTAAGTGCTAACTTTATTACGCATGTTGCAACAATAGTATATTCACTGTTCACACAGACTCGTCCCGTTGCACAGCTTCGTTTATTTGCACACAAATTTTCTCTCAAAGTCGTCAACAGCAGTGAATCTGGCATTCGTTTTGTTACTCATCTGCAATTACATCCTTTCTTTTGAGTCAAATTATATTGATATTGAAGCTAACGTCAAAATCAGCTTGTTTGTTTGCTGTGTGAAGGATCATTTGATACTTCACTTTACACTACTTGCTTAATATTTATATTGGAAGATGGTCGTACGTGAACAGTAATTATATCTGTTGCTCAATATCTTTCCATTTCTCTGAAAAACTCTTCCATTGAAGTAGTCCGGCTCTCTCATAAAACTTCGTTTTGTTCTGTAGTTTGTTCCAGTTCTGCAGACCATAATCATAAAAAAGCTGTTCGATAATCCGCACTGTGAGCAGTGGCTCCAACTTTCAAAACTTTCTGTGCCTCCATATCAATGGCGAAAAGCAGTAACGTTTCCTGGGGAGTCTCGATATTTTTTTAAAATGATCACCTTTCGTATGTTATCTATTATGATCAGTGCCTGTGTCATGAGCATCTGTGCTGTGATAAAGCAAAATATACCGGTACTATAAGTATTTGTCGAGACTTTCCTAGCTCTGCCGGTACACAGTTGACTTAAAAGGAACAGAAATGCGTTCAAACTCTGGTTCTGATGTACTTGAACGCACCAACAGACAAAGAGTTGTAACTCACACAATACGAGCCCACCTTCAAAAATAAATACCCTGACCCACCAACATAAAATGTATCAACTATCTTCTTCTTTTTCTTTTTGTGTCGTCATTCTTCTGACTTGTTTGATGCGACCCGCCATGAATGCCTCTCCTGTGGTAACCTCTACATCTAGAGTGGCATTTGCACCCAATGTCCTCAATTATTTGCTGGATGTATTCCAATCTCTGTCTTCCTATAGAGTTTTGGCTTCTACCATAACGAAAATCATTCTCTGATAGGACGTCTTAACAGATGTCCTATCATCATGTCCCTTTTCCTTGTCAGTGTTTTCCAAATATTGCTTCCTCTCCAATTATCAACACTCGTCTGTGGCACCACATCTCAGATGCTTCGATTCACTTCTGATCTGGTTTTCCCACAGTCCATGTTCAACTACCATACAATTCTGTACTCCAAACGTACATTGTCAAAAAATTCTTCCTTAGACAAATGCCTATGTTTGATGCTAGTAGACTCCTTTTGGCCAGGAATGCCCTTTTTGGCAGTGCTAGTCTGCTTTTGATGCCCTCCTTGCTCTGTCCGTAATTAATTATTTTGCCACCTAGGTAGCAGAATTCCTGAACTTTATCTACTTCGTGACCATCAATCCTGATGTTAAGTTCCTCGCTATTCTCATTTCTGCTTCTTCTCATTACTTCCGTCTCCTTCGATTTACTCTTAATACATACTCTGTACTCATTAGACTGTTCATTCCGTTCAGCAGACCATGTAATTCTTCACTTTCAGTCGGGATAGCAGTGTCATCAGTGAATGATCTCATTTGTAAACAGGCTTTTTAGGTGTTTATGTTGGTAACGCCACGTATCGCTCTGTATGAAAATCACTGACTGTGCTGTGTGCAGTCTGTGGCTGGTTTGCATTGTTGGAATATTCGCTATTGTTATGTTGGGCAGCTGAGTGTGAACAGCGCGTAGCGTTGTGCAGTTGAAGGTGAGCCGCCAACAGTGGTGGATGTGGGGAGAGAGATGGCAGAATTTAGTGCGCCGACGATCTGGACGTGTGTCCATCAGAAAGAGTAAATTTTTAATACTGGATGTCATCAACTGTTAGATATATGATGACTTTTGAACATTATTAAGGTAAATACATTGTTTGTTCTCCATCAAATTCTTTCATTTACTAACTATTCCTATCAGCAGTTAGTGTGTTCAGTAGTTAGAATCTTTTATTTAGCTGGCAGTATCGGCGCTCGCCATATTGCAGTAGTTGAAGTAACGACGATTTCTGTGAGGTAAGTGATTCATGAAAGGTATAGGTTATTGTTAGTCAGGGCCATTCTTTTGTAGGGTTTATTGAAAGTCAGATTGCGTTGTGCTAAAAATATTGTGTGTCAGTTTAGTGTTGATCAGAATAAGTAAAGAGAGAAATGTCTGACTACGTTCTGTTTTGCTCAGCTGTTTGAAAATCAAATAACTTAGAGGTTTACCAGCACAGTAATTTACAATTCTTCTAAGAGGACGTTACACATGGATATCCCTTCAGCTTGAATTTTAATTCTACTGCTGAACCTTTATTTTATTTCCATCGATACTTCCTTCCTCCGTCGATGTACAGATTGAACAGCAGGGGCGAAAGGCTATTTCCTTTTCTTAAACCCTTTTTAATACGAGCGCTTCGTTCTTGGTCGTCCAATCTTATTATTCCCTCTTGTCTGTTGTACATATTGTATATGACCTGTCTGTCCATGTAGCTTTTTCACAATTTCCAACATCTTGCACCATTTTACATTGTCGAACGCTCCTTATTATTGCTAAATATTGCCAAGGGGAAATTTTAAAACAATTGTTGACGAATGGAGTGGGATTATTTTAGCATGTCACGTGTAAAGAAACACGAAAGCAGGTCGAGGAGACGGAACTCGATACATTGCTATAGTGCGACAGTTACTCTTGGGAGTGTCTTTGACTTGGCCAGATAAAAGCAAGGAATAGGGCTGCGTGTTGTTTAGTTTCCTTTGCACAAAGGCATCAGAAACAAACAGATATGTCTTAGAGGTCTGAAATTTCAA
Source organism: Schistocerca serialis cubense (assembly GCF_023864345.2). Lineage (NCBI taxonomy): Eukaryota > Metazoa > Arthropoda > Insecta > Orthoptera > Acrididae > Schistocerca > Schistocerca serialis. The sequence goes on along the minus strand of NC_064642.1, from coordinate 100,524,784 downwards.
CTTCCATATCAGTGCTTTAATAGCTCATTACTTGCAGATAAAGGCAAGAAAGAATTTTTTGTTAATCAAACTAAAAATTTGGGGGTTCGGAACACCCATAAGATAATGTATGTGGGTGCTCGAGCCCCGGCACACCCACTTACACGGCGCCCCTTGACTGTGAGCTGTACTGTACTGTTTCTCTTCCGCTGGACGCATCTAAAGTTACGTGGTTGACTATCGCTGAAATCCGTCCTCCAAACAGCCGTTCCGCGTCTAAAATTCTACCCTGCTCTGAAGCGGTGTAAATCCGCCAAACCAGTGCGCGCGTAGAGCTGTTCGGCGTGTGAGCTACATCCCTCGAGACGCTCAGGGGTTCCGCGCCTCCGTCGATCGGCTTGCGGTGTTCACCTCCCACCCCTCCGCCCGCTGCGCCGTTTGTTCTTCCGCGAGACACTTGACGGCGCAGCTCCGCAGACTGCGGCGGGACGTTCCGGCGCCCATTGTGTTGCTTCCACTCAGTCTCGTGCTCGAAAACTGATGGCGACGTCTGCACCATTCGTGCGTAAAATCCGAGCCGTCGCCGCCGTCGACTCTCCGGCGCCTTCAGCGTCCTGGTTCTTCCCCGTGACGCGTCGCGCATGGCTGCCAGCCTGCTCCGTAATTTGCTCGGCGACCCGGGCGCCCTAGGGGCGCAGAGGCACTGCGTCCTCCTCCTCCTCCTCCTCCTCCCACCCCTAGCACCAGCCGCCCTCACCCCCCCCCCCCTGCAAAACCCGGCAGCTTTATCTCACCTGGCGCTCCCTCACAAAACAAACTGCTGTCGCTTCCGTCTGCTTAATAAACTGCGCCGTAGGTTGGGCGCTTTAGCCTTCTACTTGTCGCCGGAGGCGTGCGAGCAGCTGGAATAAAGGGGCAACGCGAAGCCCTCGCATGCCATGCTGTGCATCAAGCTCTAAACATTAGCAATTGGTATAGCTTCACGGTTTCCTGATAGGAGTAATCCGCTGAATTACAGACCGATATCACTAACATCGATCTTCAGCTGGAAGTTTGTAACATGCGACGTCAGTTCAAAAAATTCCGGAATATTCGTAATTTCGCACCAATGGTGTGTTGGAGCGAAATCCGATTGGAACCCCTGCAGAAGCCTGTATCTATTGCACAACTGCCCTGTAGTTTCATTGTTGTATGTCTAATAGTTATTGCTCAGTTCTGTATTGAGTAGAACAGTGTATCGCACAGTTCGCGAATCTCGAGATGGCAGAGTTAGAGGAGCAACGCGTCTGCATTACATTTTGCGTAAAACTCAAGAAAACCTTCAGAGACACACCAAATGATGCATAAAGCCTATGGTGATGACTGCTTAAGCTGTATTCCGTGTTGCGAATGTTTCACGCTGTTTAAAAATGGTCGGACGGAAACTAAAGATGACACTTGTTCAGTACGAACTTAGGCGTCTGCCGACGACGCTCACGTCAGGAACGTCAACGAAATTGTGGGTGGCAATCGAAGACTGACTGTACGAGAGATTACAGAAGAATGTAACATTTCAGCTGGATCATGTCTTCAAATCCTGACAAAGCTTCTTTCAATGCTTCGTGTTGCCGTCAAGTTCGTCCCACGGCTCATGAGTCAAATTCAAAAAGGCCTTCACCTCGCAGTATATGAGGAGCTTTTGAATCGCACAAATGAGAAACAGATGTGCTGTGCAGTATGAGAATCATAACTGATGATAAGTGCGTCTACCGTTATGATATTGAGCCCCATATTCATACACGAGCATAAAAAGCTCGTCAGGTCAGGTCAAATTCAAAGCTTTGCTGACAGTTTTCTTTGACTTTGAAGGATTAGTTTATCATGTATTCGAGCCACAGGTTCAAAATGGTTCAAATGGCTCTGAGCACTATGCGACTTAACTTCTGAGGTCATCAGTCGCCTAGAACTTAGAACTAATCAAAACTAACTAACCTAAGGACATCACACACATCCATGCCCGAGGCAGGATTCGAACCTGCGACCGTAGCGGTCGCTCGGTTCCAGACTGCAGCGTCTAGAACCGCACGACCACTCCGGCCAGCGAGCCACAGGGACAAACTGTTAATCGATAGTGCTATCTGCACAAGTTGCGACGCCTGTGAGAAAATGTGAGAAGGAAACGTCATGAAATGTGGCGTGACAATTCATTGCTCCTGCATCACAACAACGCACCAGCCCTCTTGGTGCGTGCCTGTTGCACAAGAAACGAAATCTTTATACTCCCTCATCCTCCGTATTCTCCCGACCTGGCCCCTGTGAACTTTTTTATATTTCGAGATTTGGAAACACCGTAGAAAGGATGAAGATTCGCAAAGATAGACCACATGAAAGAAAATTGGCCGGCGGAGACGCGAACCGAGACTGCCTGCGAAAGTGGAAACGGCGCTTGGGAGCGTTGTATCGATTGTGGAGGACAGTATTTTGAAGGAGACCACGCAAAACAATTAAACGGAAAGAGTAGAAAAGTTTTGTGGACAATGTTCAGGAATTTTTCGAACAGACCTGGTATATGGCGTTCGCTATAGTGGGTTAGACGGCCGTTGTAGCCGAGCGGTTCTAGGCGCTTCAGTATACAACTGCGCTGCTGCTGCGGTTGCAGGTTAGGATCCTGCCTCGGGCATGGATGTGTGTGATGTCCTTAGGTTAGTTAGGTCCAAGTAGTTCTAAAGTCTAGGGGACTGATGACCTCAGATGTTAAAGTCCCATCGTGCTTAGATCCATTTGAACCATTTGAACCATAATGGATTATCTCGAAGGTAATGGTCTATTGGCACACAGTATGCACTGATTGACAAAATAGAGCTTCTGTGAAACACAGCTCGCTCTTTACTCTCGCAAAGTATTGAGTGCTATCGACAGGGGAGATCAAATTGATTCTATATTTGTGAATTTCCAACAGGTTCTCACGGTTCCTCACAGTCGGCTTGTAGTCAAATTGCCAGCTTACGGAATAAGGCTTCAGTTGTGTGACTGGATCCGAGAGTTCCTCTCAGAAAGGTCACAGTATGTAGCAATCAACGGAAAAACATCGGGTGTAACAGAAGTGGTATCGGACATTCCTCAAGTGTCGTAGGTCCTCTGCTGTTTCTAAGATCATGTTAAATAATTAAATAATCTACACAGACGATTTAGAAACGTGTGAGGTCATATACGAGAGTGCAAAAACAAAGCCGTTAAGGTCAGATTACACGACAAATCACACACATTTAACGACTGTCAGTTCGACTAAATACCGTGAGCTTCTGATCCTACATACAACCACTTACAAAGTAATCGGTACAGTGTCTGTTTTTGGGGAACAGGAAACCAGCATATCTCCGTCGAACATGAACAAAATTCTTCAAAGGCCGAAGTGTTCTGCGCACTGCCAAGGGGGGAGATTGACGGCCCCTTCTTTTCCGTGGAGGAAACGATCACAGGCATTTGCTGCATTAAAATCCGCACTTTATAGCTTTTGTCTCTCTTCAACAACTACGTCTTGCAAAAAGGTGTTTCTACTCTCCAGTTCTACTTGGCTGTACAGAAACACCTAAATACACATCTCCTTGGACAATGGCTCGGTCATGCAGATGCTGGTGCTGGAATGTGGTACAAATGGCCACGAGGATCACTTTACGTAAGCTCTTGTAATGTTATTTCTGATGGTATTGTATAAAAGGCAGTTTGTTTGTCCACCTCTATGACAATACTTGCCACAGCTACGGAAGCGAATAGCAGCTGCGGCTAAGTCCATCGCTACCGACATATTAAGAAAGGTTTGGGAAGAAAAACAAAAAGGGTAATAGAGAAATGTTGTATTTAACAGGATAAAGTTTGAAGAGAATAAGCTGTACTGTTTCTTTTAGATATATGGCTAGAAATGTAAAGTTCTTTTGTGCTCACCCTTTATTGGGGTAGCCCAGGAGACTGCGGACACCATGCGGATTGAAGGTATCTTATTGAAAGACTTCACGAAGAAGTAGAAGATAAAGAACTGCTATATCCTTGAATGTGCTGGCTGCTATCCACCTTACGTGCTACGTAAATCAGAGATTACCTTCCCTTGTTGAGTATACGGTATAGCTCTATACTATCATTACATGACTGATAAAGGGACCGTGGGGGGGGGGGGGGGGGCGGGGGGACGGGAAGAACGTGATGTCGAAACTGCCAGGGATAAATTTATTTGCCACGAATATCGCACAAGAGTTTGTTGATAATTATTTAACACACAGTTACAATAAAATTTCTCCAAAAATTAAAATAAAACTTTTTCTTAAAATGGCTGATGAAAATTCCAGAATGATGACGGGACGCTGAAGACGTCTTAAAATACAGTTACAAACTTTGTTAATCAATTTTTGGTGACAAAAATTCAAAAATGATAACGGGAGGCGCTGAAGGCATTTCAACACGTAGTGAGAAGTTTTCTTTTAATAAAAAATCATTATATAACCTTTTCTTCGTAAACAGTCAGGAACATTAAAACAAGAAATGAGAATTTGCACAAGTTGACCAGGAACGAGGGAAAATGTAACTTGTATACCGTCACTATTTGACAAGACTGGACAGAAGGCGACTTATTGCATTTAGAGAATAATACTCATAAAATTTTTAGTCGCCGTGCATCCATAGTAACAAACAGCTTAACAAACTTGCAAGCACATCAAAAGGAAGCACAAAGACTGATCAGCTGAAGGCTCTTAATTAGATAGAAGGATCTGTTATTTAATTACAGTTGTGCAGGGAATCCCATTTCAAAAGAAATGTAGATTTAGACAATTTCGCTGAAATGAGAGGTTACTCGATTTGCGTAGAAACTGACTTACAGAATTAACAAAATATAATATATTCATAAGGAATAGAGTAGAAATATCGAGGCTCGCGAAATGCCATTCCTCAGTGAAGTGAATGTTAAATGCATCACGTAAAATTAATTTTATTTCAACTGGAGGCATGTTCAAAAATGCAGTCACAACAGATTGCTTCCGCTTATGGGTGACAGTTCAAACTCACAATGAACTGCGTGACTCTCAGCCAATGTCCTTTCACGAGTTTATCGTCCTGCAACATCAGTTTAGAAGTGGTTGAAATGACCGAACAGCAAAACCCTTACAACCGTAATTACAGGTCAGACAAAAGTGACCAGTACTACAACACATAAAATACACAGTTAAGCACAGGCTTTAAATATAGACTTTTCAACACTACAGAATTAAGACGGAAAATACGGCGAAGTATGTACACTCAGTTACTATATATAGGTATCACCAACGTGAGCCAAAAGAAAATAGTACTATCAGGACAGCCTATCTGTATTGTTACTTTTTGTTTTACTAACTTATCAATGAACCCTCAAGACGAACCAACCGTTATTTCGTCGACGGCAACTACAAATGTCTCATGTGCTGAAACATTTAAAAAAACAGCCTCTTTAATGGAATACGGTAACACAGGGAGTGTAAGTTTCACAAACTGATCACCATGCAGTCTGTTCTCGCCAACAACCCGTCCACATTAGTTACAGAAGCTGACCAACACTCATAAGTTGATACTGCGGTTCTTTCTGACCGGCTTCGATAGAAAATCAACAACGACGAAGAACCAAGTCTGCCGCGAGACTTCACACACGTATAGAATTACCAGTCCAGTCAAACTGACTCCTAGCAGCCACGATTAAGGCGTTTGAGGGGACATTATATGTCCTATGCCGCGACTGCTAAATTACCAAATTTTGAGACCCGTTATCTTGGAAACTTTTAAAGACACCAACACACAATTTTCCATAATTATTGGATGCACCTTTCTAGATACACTGAACTAGAATTATTACTAAAATTGTATTGTGGGGCATGTTATCTTTTTTTTTTTTTCAAACACTCAATTTTTTGACAGAATTTTGTAAATAAATGAACATAAAAACGAAACAACTGAGGATATTTTAATTATTCTAGTTCCATATATGTTGAATCTCACACTTGGCATGCTGTGAAAACTTCATGTCTCTACCATCAGTACTTTTTCTAGAAAACGGGTCATTTATTGCAAAAAATGTAGTTCAGAGATGTTGAGGTGTAAAACTTTCTTTAATATAAATTCTTATACAGATTTACATTTCTGCGTCTTTTATGCACTAGTATCTCCCTGGCTTATATTCCGTGTCTTCTTCAGTGTCACAACAGCCCAGTGCTTGCCTCCTCCTTCTCTTTCTTGCTTCTTTTGTCATTGCTGAGCAGTTAACTCTCCTTCACGTGCACGAAGCTCTTCCAGTTCCTGCAGTCCTTTAGCTGTGTTCTGCCCAAATCTTACCCATAACTTCTCCACAACCAGTCTTCCATAGTTCCCACCATTAAAAGTTATTACAGCGTCAAACACTGCCAACTTTAGAGTCATAAGTCCAACAAATACATTTTTAGGCACACGCACCACACAATATTATTGAAGGACTCATTCACATTCTGGGTCTTACCATGTAAAAACTTCTTCTGTAGCGCATGATTTGCCAAATCCCAGTAAATAGGATTGATTGCCTCCATTTCTGCCATAGAAAGAGAATGTTTACGTGAAAATACATGCAGGGTGCCAGAGAATTCAGCTTGCCCATGTGTACACCAAGTGTTTGGTGGAGGTGGACACAAACATGACATGGCTTTTCATCGGTTGATATTCGATGAAAGAATGTGCTTCACACAGCCCTTTTCATCTTCTCTAAATTGTCACAATTATCTCTAATGGCCTTCCCATAATATTCCTGTGATTCATAAATTACTTTGTCCGTTAGGCTTCCAGCACATTTTATAGTCTTGCCATCATACAGTTATGTGTAACACAGCTTGGTTTTTAGGTTAAGCAGACGAGTTTCCGTCCTTTTCTTGACGTGTCCTACACACTCAAGTTTTTGTCTAGAAACATCATATGGCACACTGTTTTATCTGCAATGAAAGCCTTGCTGTCTCCATCACCTAAGTAATTCACATATCTGACACCTCACTCCTCCTGCGAACACTGGAAAATGTTAACTGCTCTTTTTACCACCATTCCTCCATTTTTGCCATCATAAAGTTTTATACACTGCTGGTTATGAAGTGATCTGTTCTTCTCGTTCACTGTACAACCTTGACAGTACTTACTAAGAACTTCAAAATCCAAGACTTTTCCAGTGTTAATACGTATTGCAGATGTAAAACCATTTTTAGAACTAAATCCACACCTTTGCCAGGATCTATCCACAGCAATGCTGATACCTGTGCCGCCCTCATTTTGTTCAACAGCTTCTGATGTAGCAACAACCATTGAATCTTCAGCCACAGCATTTACAGAATCCCCAATTGCTAATACATATTTCGTATACCTAGAAGGTGGTTTTGGCAAATCCAGCACAGTGCAGAGAATATTACCAGCCCTTGCATCTTTACCAATCCATCTAAGGCCATAGAACAGTCTCACATTAGTTTCATACAATTCTTTATATGAACACTTTGATGAAGTACGAAATGCTTTTTAGTTTTTGCACTTCCAACATTTAATAATGAATTTAGACAAAACACCTATTCTAGCTCCAATATCCTCATAAAGGTTAACTTCACCACCACAATGACAGCAATAGACAGTTTCAGAAAGAACTTATGCAAGGATTTGCAGATCAGAAATGACGTTTTCCATAATATCATTACTTTTACCACTGTCACTATAGTTACTCTCCTTTTCGATGCACCAAGGGGCGTGGTCACTTCAGAAACCGCTTTAACACGTGTTTTCAGATACTTCAGAAGGAAATGAAGGTCATACATATCTGTTACCCGCATATTTGCGTTTCTCGAAGTTACTCATTTTACGTACAAAAAGCATTAGAAGTTAGCTTATTACAAAAATAGACGATAATCACACTACTTTCCACGAAAACTAGTATCAGAAACAAAGTACTGATTTGTTTAATCGTAAGGCCAACTTCTGAGACGTAGCAGTAGGTACAAAACAAAGCAAATCACGGCCTTCTAGACTGTGTAGTTCCCAAGGTTTGACTGCTCAAATATGGCAGTATATGCATACCGTGAAATTTGTCACACGTCAACATTCAAAGTATTATTTGAACTTCTTACAATTGTCTGATTGTAATTTATTATATACCAAAATGTTCAGCAAAGTCCGACGTACATTATGAAGTAGGAAATTCAACGAATTTCACTTACGATGTCCCTTTAAATCGATTTCCTCAGCCATGCCCTCTGTCGGCCGGCCAGAGACGTCATTGGAAATATCAGATCAAAGATAGTCGAGCGTAATACCTATTTATGCGTCCACTCGCACATATTAATGACAATGGTGCATGAAATACGCCAAAGTTGGTTCTCATCGGAATTTCCATACATGGATGAGTACATAGTGATGCCATATGGGAGCGGGTACTAGTCTTAAAAAGACGACGGGACACTACTCCTGTGTCCATTATTCGTTGGCAAATGTAAGCATTTAGAAGCATATATCATTAGGGGAAAAACAAATGCCGCCTACAGGAAAATTAAAGAGACATTTAGAGGAAAGAGAACCACCTGTAGGATGGAAAACCAGTCCTAAGTAAAGAAGGGAAAGCAGAAAAGTGGAAGGAATATACAAAGAGTCTAACAAAGGACATGTACTTTAGGGCAATATTATGGAAATGGAACACGATATAAATGAAGATGAGGTGGGAGATTTGATACTGCGTGAACAATTTCACAGAGTGCAGATGTCTATGGAGCAGATAACATTCCGCTAGAACTACTGAGAGCCTTGAGAGAGCCAGCCATGAAAAAACTCTTCAGTCTGGTGAGCAAGACATATGAGACAGGCGAAATAACCTCAGACTTCAAGAAGAATATAAAAATTCCAAGTCCAAAGAAACTGGTGCTGACAGATGTGAAAATTACCGAGCTATCAGTGTAATAAGTCACGGTTGCAAAATACTAACACGAATTATTGACGGTAGAGTGGAGAAACTGGTAGAAACCGACTTCGGGGAATATCAGTTTGGACATCGAGGAAGATTAGTTTGTATTCTGGAGACATGTAGGAACAGGCGAGGCCATACTGACCCTACGGCGTCTCGTAGAGGATAGGTTAAGGAAAGGAAACCTACATTTATAGTATTTGTAGACTTAGAGAAAACATTTGATAATGTTGACTAAAATACACTCTTTCGGATTCTAATGTTGGTAGAGGTAAAAATACGGGGAGTGAGAAGTTATTTTCAATTTGTACCGAAAGCTGATATAATTTACAAGATTCGAGGGGCTTGAAACACAAGCAGTGGTTGAGAAGGCGGTGAAAGACGAGAATGTAGCCTGTCCCTGATATTATTCAATTTCTGTATTAAGCAATCAGTGAAGGAAACAAAAGGAAAATTTGGAACAGTAATTAATGTCCCCCCCCCATGAACCATGGACCTTGCCGTTGGTGGGGAGGCTTGCGTGCCTCAGCGATACAGATAGCCGTACTGTAGGTGCAACCACAACAGAGGGGTATCTGTTGAGAGGCCAGACAAACGTGTGGTTCCTGAAGAGGGGCAGCAGCCTTTTCACTAGTTGCAAGGGCAACAGTCTGGATGATTGACTGATCTGGCCTTGTAACAATAACCAAAACGGCCCTGCTGTGCTAGTACTGCGAACGGCTGAAAGCAAGGGGAAACTACAGCCGTAATTTTTCCTGAGGGCATGCAGCTTTACTGTATGATTCAATGATGATGGCGTCCTCTTGGGTAAAATATTCCGGAGGTAAAATAGTCCCCCATTCGGATCTCCGGGTGGGGACTGCTCAAGAGGATGTCGTTATCAGGAGAAAGAAAACTGGCGTTCTACGGATCGGAGCATGGAATGTCAGATCCCTTAATTGGGCAGGTAGGTTAGAAAATTTAAAAACGGAAATGGATTGGTTGAAGTTAGATATAGTGGGAATTAGTGAAGTTCGGTGGCAGGAGGAACAAGACTTCTGGTCAGGTGACTACAGGGTTATATACACAAAATCAAATAGGGGTAATGCAGGAGTAGGTTTAATAATGAATAGGAAAATAGGAATGCGGGGTTAAGCTACTACAAACAACATAGTGAACGCATTGTTGTGGCCAAGATAGATACGAAGCCCACAGCTACTACAGTAGTACAAGTCTATATGCCAACTAGCTCTGCAGACGACAAAGAAATTGAAGAAATGTATGATGAAATAAAAGAAATTATTCAGATTGTGAAGGGAGACGAAAATTTAATAGTCATGCGTGACTGGAATTCGAGTGTAGGAATAGGTAGATGAGGAAACATAGTAGGTGAATATGGATTGGGGCTAAGAAATGAAAGAGGAAGTCGCCTGGTAGAATTTTGCACAGAGCACAACATAATCATAGCTAATACTTGGTTTAAGAATCGTGAAAGAAGGTTGTATACATGGAAGAACCCTGGAGATACTAAAAGTTATCAGATAGATTATATAATGGTAAGACAGAGATTTAGGAACCAGGTTTTAAATTGTAAGACATTTCCAGGGGCAGATGTGGGCTCTGACCACAATCTATTGGTTATGACCTGTAGATTAAAACTGAAGAAACTGCAAAAAGGTGGGAATTTAAGGAGATGGGACCTGGATAAACTGAAAGAACCAGAGCTTGTACAGAGTTTCAGGGAGAGCATAAGGGAACACCTGACAGGAATGGGGGAAAGAAGTACAGTAGAAGAAGGATGGGTAGCTTTGAGGGATGAAGTAGCGAAGGCAGCAGAGGATCAAGTAGGTAAAAAGACGAGGGCTAGTAGAAATCCTTGGGTAACAGAAGAAATATTGAATTTAATTGATGAAAGGAGAAAATATAAAAAAGCAGTAAATTAAGCAGGCAAAAAGGAATACAAACGTCTCAAAAATGAGATCGACAGGAAGTGCAAAATGGCTAAGCAGGGATGGCTAGAGGACAAATGTAAGGATGTAGAGGCCTAAGATAGGGTAAGATAGATACTGCCTACAGGAAAATTAGAGAGAATTTTGGTAAACATTTTTGGAATTCAGTGACCAATTAATTGTTATATTTAGATTAAAGTTCAGTCTTGATCACGTTATGTCTGTTTTAATGAGTAACCGGTTTCGGTTTTTTCTATAAAACCATCATCAGACCCATTGGCTCCCTTGGGTTGGTAGGTGGAGCTCTCCTTGCTGCTGTGCAGTCAACTGCAGTTGACTGCACAGCAGCAAGGAGAGCTCCACCTACCAACCCAAGGGAGCCAATGGGTCTGATGATGGTTTTATAGAAAAAACCGAAACCGGTTACTCATTAAAACAGACATAACGTGATCAAGACTGAACTTTAATCTAAATATAAAAATTAGAGAGACCTCTGGAGATAAGAGAACGAGTTGTATGAATATCAAGAGCTCAGATGGAAACCCAGTTCTAAGCAAAGAAGGGAAAGCAGAAAGGTGGAAGGAGTATATAGAGGGTCTATACAAGGGCGATGTACTTGAGGACAATATTATGGAAATAGAAGAGGATGTAGATGAAGATGAAATGGGAGATATGATACTGCGTGAAGAGTTTGGCAGAGCACTGAAAGACCTGAGTCGAAGCAGGGCCCCCGGAGTAGACAACATTCCACTGGAACTACTGACGGTCTTGGTAGAGCCAGCCCTGACAAAACTCTACCATCTGGTGAGCAAGATGTATGAAACAGGCGAAATACCCTCAGACTTCAACAAGAATATAATAATTCCAATCCCAAAGAAAGCAGGTGTTGACAGATGTGAAAATTACCGAACTATCAGTTTAATAAGTCACAGCTGCAAAATACTAACACGAATTCTTTACAGATGAATGGAAAAACTAGTTGAAGCCGACCTCGGGGAAGATCAGTTTGGATTCCCTAGAAATGTTGGAAAACGTGAGGCAATACTCACCTTACGACTAATCTTAGAAGAAAGATGAAGGAATACGTTTCTAGCATTAGTAGACTTAGAGAAAGCTTTTGACAATGTTGACTGGACTACTCTCTTCGAAATTCTGAAGGTGGCAGGGGTAAAATACAGGGAGCGATAGGCTATTTACAATTTGTACAGAAACCAGATGGCAGTTATAAGAGTCGAGGGACATGAAAGGGAAGCAGTGGTTGGGAAGGGAGTAAGACAGGGTTTTAGCCTCTCCCCGATGTTGTTCAATCTGTATATTGAGCAAGCAGTAAAAGAAACAAAAGAAAATTTCGGAGTAGGTATTAAAATTCGTGGAGAAGAAATAAAAACTTTGAGGTTCGCCGATGACATTGTAATTCTGTCAGAGACAGCAAAGGACTTGGAAGAACAGTGGAATGGAATGGACAGTGTCTTGAAAGGATGATATAAGATGAACATCAACAAAAGCAAAACAAGGATAATGGAATGTAATCTAATTAAGTCGGGTGATGCTGAGGGAATTAGATTACGAAATGAGACACTTAGAGTAGTAAAGGAGTTTTGCTATTTGGGGAGCAAAATAACTGATAATGGTCGAAGTAGAGAGGATATAAAATGTAGACTGGCAATGGCAAGGAAAGCGTTTCTGAAGAAGAGAAATTTGTTAACTTCGAGTATAGATTTAAGTGTCAAGAAGTCATTTCTGAAAGTATTTGTATGGAGTGTAGCCATGTATGGAAGTGAAACATGGACGATAAATAGTTTGGACAAGAAGAGAATAGAAGCTTTCGAAATGTGGTGCTACAGAAGAATGCTGAAGATTAGATGGGTAGATCACATAACTAATGAGGAAGTATTGAATAGGATTGGGGAGAAGAGAAGTTTGTGGCACAACTTGACCAGAAGAAGGGATCGGTTGGTAGGACATGTTCTGAGGCATCAAGGGATCACCAATTTAGTATTGGAGGGCAGCGTGGAGGGTAAAAATCGTAGAGGGAGACCAAGAGATGAATACACTAAGCAGATTCAGAAGGATGTTGGTTGCAGTAGGTACTGGGAGATGAAAAAGCTTGCACAGGATAGAGTAGCATGGAGAGCTGCATCAAACCAGTCTCAGGACTGAAGACCACAACAACAACAACAAATTAATGTCCAGTGAGGAGAAATTAAAACTTCGACGTTTGTCGATAACACAGTAATTCTGTCAAACTCAGCAAATAACTTGCAACAGCAGTTGACCATGATGGCCAGTGTCGTGAAAGGAGGATTTAAGATGAACATCAACAACAGCAAAAAAAGGATAATGGAATGTAGCCGAATTAAATCAAGTGATGTGGAGGGAATTAGATTGCGAAATGAGGCACTTATAGTAATAGATGTGCTTTGCTAGTTGGGCAGCAAAATATGGTATGATCGAATTAGAGATGATATAAAAAGTAGACTGGCAATAGCTGGAAAGGTGTTCCTGAAAAAGATAAATCTATCATCGAGTATAGATTTGACTGGCAGGAAGTCTTTTCTGAAAATATTTGTATGGAGTGCAGCCATGTATGGAAGTGAAATATGGACGGTACACAGTTTAGACAGGAAGAGAAGAGAAGCTTTTGAAATATGGTGCTACAGAAGTACGCTAAATATTAGACGTAATCAGGAGGTACTGAACGGAACTGGGGAGAAAAGAGATTTGCTACACAACTTGACTAGAAGAAAGGAGCGGTTAGTAGGACACATTCTGAGACATCAAGGGATCACAAATTTAGTACTGGAGAGGGGCGTGGGGGTTAAAAATCGTAGACGAAGACGGCGAGTTGAATACAGTAAGCTGGTTCTGAAGGATGTAGGTTGCAGTTGTTACTAGAAGATGAAGTGGCTTGCACAGGATAGGGAGTTTTGTTATTGGCAATGTTACGTAGCACTCTGTATGAAAATCACTGGCTGTGCTGTGTGGAGTCTGTGGCTAGTTTGCATTGTTGTCTGCCATTGTAGTGTTGGGCAGCGGCAGCTGGATGTGCACAGCGCGTAGCGTTGCGCAGTTGGAGGTGAGCCGCCAGCAGTGGTGGATGTGAGGAGAGAGATGGCGGAGTTTCGAAATTTGTAAGACTGTCATGAACTGCTATATATATTATGACTTTTAAGGTAAATACATTGTTTGTTCTCTATTAAAATCTGTCATTTGCTAACTATGCCTATCAGTAGTTAGTGCCTTCCGTAGTTTGAATCTTTTATTTAGCTGACAGTAGTGGAGCGCGCTGTATTGCAGTAGTTCCAGCAACGAAGATTTTTGTGAGGTAAGTGATTTGTGAAAGGTGTAGGTTAATGTTAGTCAGGGCCATTCTTTTGTAGGGATTTTTTGAAAGTCAGATTGCGTTGCGCTAAAAATATTGTGTGTCAGGGTAAGCACAGTCATGTATAATTCTTCAAAAAGGGGACGTTTCATATGGCGACCCTGCCGGATTCGAACCTGGAATCTTCTGATTTTTTCTTGTAGTTTGTGTAACTAGTGTAGCTTTTGTTTATTGTTAGCACGTAATTGTTGAGAGAATCTCCTTTGTAGTTGCAGTCTTTCATTGTTGTACAGTCAAACAGTTGTGGCATGCATGTAGATTTGCACCAAGTATTTCGCAGCTGCGCTTGCAATTAACTACATATTATTTTCAGTGCTATGTTAATGTGTTCTCTTATTTTTGCTCTTCAAATTGTGCTTTTCTGTGTTATCGTGTGAAATATTGTGACAATAATGGCGTGTGAAAAACGTAATACTAGGCTCCAAAGTAAACTGAGAAATGACAGTGAAGACGAAAGCAGTGTGTTAGCGCCACTGTGTAGTGAATTAACTAATGTTCAAAGTAGTAATTTGGTAATTGTACATACGGAAATGGAGCGGGCTGCAAATAATGGTGTAGGCAGTGAAACAATTAGTGAACAGGGAAGTATTATCGACCGATCAGTCGGCAACAGCTCGTCTCAGGAATCAGGCATGACAGAACACAATATTGCAAATACTGTAGACTCAGGTTTTGGGTTCTCACCGTTTTCTCAAATGAGTCAAGACACATTTTCCGCTTGTCAAAATGTGAATGTTGCCGGTGCAAATTCACTGCCGAAAAGCACTGAGGAACATGTTTCAGACACCACTGCATTGTTATTACAATTAATGCAACAAATGGGACAAAAGCTTCAAAAGTTAGACACAATAGAACAAAATCTTCAAAAGTTAGACACAATGGAACAACACCAGAGACAAACACAGCAACAGCTAGACGCAATGGAACAAAATCTTCACACCACGCTTGAACAAACACGTGAAGATTTGACTACTGAGTTACATAAAATAGAATCGAAATATCATAAAGTCTGTAATGACGTAAAAACACAAATTTGTGAGCATTTCCAACCTATTTTTTCGCGTCATGAAAATGCACTACAGAATCACGAAGCAGCCATAAAAGAACTGCAAACTAT
This sequence comes from Schistocerca serialis cubense, assembly GCF_023864345.2. NCBI lineage: Eukaryota > Metazoa > Arthropoda > Insecta > Orthoptera > Acrididae > Schistocerca > Schistocerca serialis. The sequence continues at coordinate 100,509,434 of NC_064642.1, read as the reverse complement.
TGTTCATGAAACTTATGAGACCTTGCAAGCTAAAATGGACTCAGTTGCATCTACCGATTCGGTTACGCAACTTGCAAAAACTCAGGAAAACTTAAAGGACACAGTAGAAAGACACGTGGAGGAAATTAGTTCATTATCAGAGAAAGTAGTTGAACTTTCGGATCAGCTAAATAATTTATCTATGAAGGTAGATGATAATCTGAATGACACAAAACCAGTAGTCTTTAATGACACAGAAGAGTGCGAACAAATTAGGAAATTCAAACAAAATCAGAATCAAATTAATACGCAACAACAAAGAGAAATCCGGGAAGTACAAGATCAACTGACACAGGTAATACAAGAATTACGTATTTCAGAGGCCACTCGCGCTTCAATACGGAAAGAGGGACATAGAAATACGCAACAGCCACAAAATAATAACTCAGGGCACTTCGGAAATTATGAAAGAAATTGGCAAGGTACACCGAATTTTGAGATGGAACCGCCGAAACGACGTAACAATGACCGACATGCTACTCGCCGACACGATGATTTTGACTATAAGCTGTTCATTACTACATGTAAATTTAAAACATTTAAGAATTCTGCCAACGACATTCATCCACAAGCATGGCTCCATCAATTCTCTCATTGTTTTCCTCCCAACTGGTCATTAGAACACAGATTAGAATTTATGTGTGGCTACTTGGAGAATGAACCAGCTGTAAGAATGCGATCGGTCATTCACGATTGTCACAGTGAAGGAGAATTTTACCATGCCTTCCTCTCAGCATATTGGTCTCAAGCTACACAAGACTGAGTAAAACATAGCATCATGATGATGAAGCACTTAGAACAATCTGAATTTTCCAATCTTGTCAAATATTTTGAAGACATGTTGCATAAGAATCAATATCTTTCAAACCCATGCAGCCCTTCAGAACTCATCCGCATTTGCTTAATGAAATTGCCTGAACATTTAAGAAATATTATTTTGGCAGAGCGTTGCAAAGACGACATTGTAGCTTTTCAGGGACTCTTACAAGTATTAGAAATTGACACAGACAGTCGCGGGATGCAAAAACAGGAAAACAATCACTACAGGTCACATCCGTCACAATTCCGTGACGACAGAAACAATAACTGGACACGACAAGCCTATTCTTACAACGTAAATCGTCACCAAAACAGACACCACCAGTATGACAACCGTTGGCAGAGTAGTAATAAGTACAGGGAAAGATCACCTCTCCGAGGTAGTGACTATCACAGAGACAATCAGAGAAACAGACAATTGGGAACCAAAATAATTATTATCAAGGGCGACACAATAACTTTAGACGCAACGGTCCAGCGCGCAGTTACGATTCAGGGAGAAATTCTCCACCACTTAACCGACAAGAAAGAAACTACAGGAACTACCGACATGACGACAGACGATATAATCATAACGACAGACGTGAATTTCATCAGAACTGGCGGGATTCTAACAGGGCTGGGCCCTCTCGGCAAGGCGAATTTGTAGAAGTTAGGTCTCCTAATCCCAGTAACGACGCGCGCCAATGGAGAAACAGACAATGACTCGCACCGCAGGCAGCCACGTGCGCCCGCTGGCTCAGGGAAAAATAACATTGACGCTAACCTTGAGAAAAATTCCAGCATTCTTTACCGACGTATACTGCATGATAATTGAATTCAAGTTCAAACTCTGCGTACAAGGAAGAGCAAAGGGTTACACCACACTTCACATGTAAAACCGTTTATTGAGAGATAATCTGTTTTTCAACTTTGTCTTTGCCATATAACTTTTCACTTTACATCGCTACTATGCATTGTCAGACTTAGAAACTGTTACCATGCAACAATGTTTGAAGTTAAATATCCAGTCAAGAACCAAGAGAACTTATTTAAACAGAAATTACGAAAGCATTGTTATAGTGAACAGACGACACAGTGTTGTTATTTGTACATTCTTGCTTGTTAGTTTCACGATCACGTAACGACTATAAGGCTCATATACTTAGAACATATACAGGTACTGCTAATGAGATTTTAATGCAACATTTTGGTTTACTTGAAAATACATTCTGGATTTAAAGTACTTTCTGTGAGATACCAGATGACACAGTGGTTAGTTTATGTGACAGCTACACCATTTTATCACGACGCTACTAATGAGTGACAATTTACAATGTTGCTTTTGCGGTGTTTCTGTTTTACATCTGCACAGTTTTTCTGAATTATTCTGGAAAGTAAAACATGTTTTAGTAGTAACTTTTGTGGTATAGCTACAATGAGACAGCCTTTTCTGTAGCACAACAACATGTTACATTATAGTACTTTCTTGATCATGGTCAGGTACGTAATAACTACGATATCTATATGTAAAGATTTTCACTTTCGTTTATGATGCGGTAAGTAAATTGACTTCTGCAGAACTTAGCTTTCAGAGGACGATAACTACGACACTTCCATAGAGATTATCTTACAACAAGACGCACGGTTTAGCGCTACAGTACACGTATTTGAGTGATCAATTTTGTACTTAAAACATTTATTTTTTTAGAGATATTTGAAGTACAATGATACCAAGGTTTTCCGTCATACATTTCATTCCATTGCTGTAATCTGTAACACCTGAGGGTATAATTACATTAATCCTCAGGGGGGTACATGCTTACTTTGTGTACCATGTGTGTGGCAAGCACGAGGAGCAGTAGCTAATATGGTATTTGCTTATACAACTTTACACATCGGTACCATATTTCTCTAACAAAAAACTACACAGCTATCTGATCATTCAACTGAGAGATAAACTCTTTTACTATGGCAGTGACAGATGTTTACGTAATTACACCGTTGGATAAGTTCAAACTTACGAAATTGTATTTTGTCTGTACTTTGTGAACTGTTCCTATTTTTTCGGAACCATTGTGATACTACGAGAGCTTTGAATGATGTATTTGGTATGAGGTCATGATTTTTAAGGTACGTTTGAGGTAGATGACACTATTGAAATGAGCAGAGAATATTTTTTAGGGTTTGAAATTATTGCAGAAAGCTACGACGTTTTTGAGATTTGACTGAGGTGTTATGATGTTATTTTTACGACGACGATGTGTATTATGCTGTTAAGGTATGTTTATGATCAATAAGCCGATGCTATATGAGGAATTTGATTATGCTATGTATTTATTATGATGAAATATTGAAGTTTCGTCGCAAGATTGACGTGTCGCCGAATGTGTAGATGTGTAATAAGGTAAGGAATAATGAGTAGTGGTTAGGGACGCTGATTTGTGAAAAAGGTTGTTGGAAACCAAGAATCGTACTTTAAGAGTTATGAAATGTATATAAATGTGTGAATGTATCACAATGCCGACGAAAATTTTTTGGACACTGTTATATCAATAGCATTTTTGTTTCTACAGATTTCTAACGCAAATTCTTGACCTGTGAAATATTTTTATATGAGACTGTCACTGTAGCGGAAACTGCTGTCGTACATATTTCCGTAAGAAAGTTAAGTGACCACCTGCACTCGTGGGCACCCAGCTGGGCGACAGTCGCCTGGAAAAAAGCCATTAGCGTGTGCCTTTCAGAGGCACACGTGGAGAATATGTGAGAAGTAGGGACTGTTAGTGTTTACACGTGTGTTAATAATTCAGCAAGGGACTGGATAACAGCATTGCTGGTTCTAAGGACAATTCCAAAAACTTTGTGAGTGCACAAGTGGTGGTTATGGACTTGCTATATTATCCGCAAGACTCTTCAATGGTGATTGTGCACCTGCACAGTCACAACAGATGGCTGCTGGGCATCTCTACAAGGACTACAGTGGGTCTGCATCTTTGATGACTCACCAATACCATTATCTCTACAAGGACTACAGTGGGTCTACACCTTTGCTGACTCACCTATACCATTATTTCTACAAGGACTGCAGTGGGTCTGCACCTCTGGTGGCCCACCAATGCCGTAATCTCTACCAGGACTACAGTGGGTCTACTCTGTGATGACCTATGTACCAATATTCTTCAAAACTTCGACTGACTCTGCGGTGGGTTTGCTCTGTTGTGGCCCATTACCTGTCCGCACGTCAAGAGTCAGCACTGTCTTTTCGTTGGAAGGACAACACTACTTCTTCAAGACTGCATGGAAATCCACTACTTCCGTGTGCATTTTCTTCTACTGCTCAGACTTTGAGAAAAACACTGCTATTTTACTGCGATGAACGATCAGGACTGTCTTTATCGACTGTGAGAAAATTTTAGCTTTTGACCAACAATGTATCAATAAGTGTGTGCATTTGATTTCTTTGTTATTGTAATTATGAAAAATTTTTTCAAATCATTATTGGCCACTGCCCAAAACAATTTGTAAAATCTTTGTGGGGAGCATGGGGGCTATGTAAGTAGGCTGTTTATGTTTTCTTATTGGCAATGTTACGTAGCGCTCTGTATGAAAATCACTGGCTGTGCTGTGTGCGGTCTGTGACTAGTTTGCATTGTTGTCTGCCATTGTAGTGTTGGGCAGCGGCAGCTGGATGTGAACAGCGCGTAGCGTAGCGCAGTTGGAGGTGAGCCGCCAGCAGTGGTGGATGTGGGGAGAGAGATGGCGGAGTTTTGAAATTTGTAAGACTGGATGTCATGAACTGCTATGTATATTATGACTTTTCAACACTATTAAGGTAAATACATTGTTTGTTCTCTATTAAAATCTTTCTTTTGCTAACTATGCCTATCAGTAGTTAGTGCCTTCCGTAGTATGAATCTTTTATTTAGCTGACAGTAGTGGAGCTCGCTGTATTGCAGTAGTTCCAGTAACGAAGATTTTTGTGAGGTAAGTGATTTGTGAAAGGTAAAGGCCATTCTTCAGTAGGGATCTTTTGAAAGTCAGATTGCGTTGCACTAAAAATATTGTGTGTCAGGATAAGCACAGTCATGTGTATTTCTTCAAAAAGGGGACTTTTCAAGCTGTATCAAACCAGTCTCTGGACCGGGAATCGCAACAACAACAACAACAACCAATGCAGAAGCTTTTCTTTCAGTCGTCACGTCAAGGGAATCCCCCACAATGGCCACGCCGCTGAAAATTTGTCGTTTTCCATACTTCGTCGATCTGTCCTTGTGGATACTTGCCTTGTTGCAAAGAAAATGAGCTCCTGACTCGAAGTACATGACGTGGCTGATGCGATCCATGACAGCATAACGAACAAGCCAGTTGCAGGGGGCCATCGAGATTTTGCATGGCGTTAATTCTTGAATTCAAAGCCCCCGTATTCACAATACAGGTATGGGATCCCAGCTCTCTACACTACTCTATGCCGTACATGCCTCGCTGTATAACTAAGGCAACCTGTGTCCATTTGAAGTTTCTTACTGTATTCGATCCTTGGTCTCTTCCTACAACTTTCCCACCACACTTTTCTCCCTTACAGAATTGACAATCTCTTGATGCCTCAGTGTGTGCTTTATTCCTTAATGAATGGGAATTTTTATTGTTTGTCGTGATGTTGATCATGGCCGTCGTCACTCGATTGCTGGCTCAGATTTAAAGGATAATGAATGACCCAACACCTTTTCTCTAACAGCGAGAGAGTCACTTACCAACTGATCTTCTGTCCCTGGACAACGGAGGCATCGGTCTTCACCACTTACTTGCGTACGTTTGTTGCTGAGTTGATGATAAAATGTGTAGGTTAAAGGCACTATAAGTGAAAGGTACACGGTAAAGTTGAACATGAAATTATATTGAAAACTAAAGCGATTATTAATTGATGACACGAATACATTTGTCCGCTTACAATTACGAGCGATTCGGCGAGTTGCCCTCTCGCAGCCAGACCAGTAACAAATAGGTCAAAAAGTACAATAAAGGCAATGTAATCCCATAGTCTGTTCCCAGAGAGAGAGAGAGAGAGAGAGAGAGAGAGAGAGAGTTAATTGCTACGACTGCACCTCGAAAATAGGACTATAAGCCACGGGAATCGAGATGCGTCAGTAGAAACAGGGGCTGCACGTCGAAGCTTACTGCACTACCGCTGACAGATTCGCTGTGCTGACTGCGAGAGAAGCATGTGGTGTGACTGCTCGAGAGCAACTACCGTAGTTAATGCAAGCTCCCTATCAGCAGTCGTATTACTTAAAAGCCACGTGGTCTGTACATGATGATGCCTATAAGGTGATGGAGAGTCAACCCCGTTCTAATAAGGCAGTAAAAGAGTGACACATATCTAACATTTTCAAGTGACTGCAAATAAATTGGAGCTGTAAATCGCCACTCTGTCCTGTTGTTACCTGGGGTGTCACTCCACAGTAGCCGGATACTTTCTCGGGAGGCGAAGGGGTTCCCGAGCCAGTATTGTCGGGGGAAGAAGTGCCAACGGTTCCTGTGGCCTCAGACCGTCGGTGCAGCTCGGTCATTTTAAGTTTATGTCACAGCATGTTTCTGTTGGCGTACGAGATAAGGTAGTCGATGCTGAACTCTAGCCCACTGCCTTTACCGACCATCAGCTTATCTGTATATAATCTTCATCACTCAACAACACGTTTGGAGAAGCCGCGGCACATGGAAGCTCGTCACTGTTGGCGGACCCTGAATGTCGTCAGCGAGTCAAAAATGTATGAGCGACGTGACAACGCTGCATTCCAGCTCATGCAACTCATCCGTAAATCACGAAATCAACTGATAAATAAGGGTATGATCTCTCCTTAATAATATTTCGCACGTTTTAATCTGTTTACTGTGCCGGATGGGGCGTAAATATTGCCTACTGGGATTCCTTCTCGGCCGTGTATAGCCTCCACTGCCGTTGTGTGAGTGCGGTGTTCCGTAGGAGGTGTAGCCGTGTACTTCGTGGAACTCAGTAGTACCGATTTCCTGCACCATCAGTACATCCACATCCGAAGAACGTCCAGGAAAAGCTGTTGTTTCACAGGCTATCTAGTAGTATTACTTCACTTGTGGTTTATGTGTGCTAAACCGATGATATGAAGAGCTCTTACGAAATACGGACGGCAATTCGCTCTAACTGTGTCGATTGTGTCTGGGTCCACATATCCAGCATCAGCACATTATGCTAAACTGGTGAAATCTACGAAGCCCGGAATACCACACGTCGGATGAGGTCTAGAAGATGTGCCAGGAACGTTTCAGATGGCGGAAACGCTGCGGTGCTAGGGATCATATTTACTTCTTCTTTGTGGCGATCAACTGGATCGCTAGACACGGGACGCAACACATGTTTTCGCGAGATATCGGTGATAGATTATCGTGTATACCTACGTTGCCATACGAAATACTGAACTTTCTCTGCCACCTATCTAGGAACCGTATTTCATAGTCCACCAGACAGCTGGGGTGTCGCAGGAGTGAGACCACGATAATGTACACGCCTCGTGCATGGTGACTTATTGCACATTGAGAAAACGACTGGCCGCCTGCTGTTGATGCCATATGTGACTGAATAATGTTTACGAGTCCTCAGAACGAGAACTCGCATAATGCTACGATAAATGGTCGACACACAAAATAGGGGTGCTGCCCTGATGTGGGGGGTGGACAAATTTACCCAGATAGACGCAAGATTTAATGATGCCTCACCACGTGCTGCCGGGAATGTGATGCAGGTGATTGTTTTCTTTTGACTCCCGCCGTTCTAAAATGTACCCAACGTACGGCTGTACGAATAATTACTCTGCCATATGGCTGGAGTGATTCATTTAAGTGATTCAGGTAGTTCTAAGGCAGCTCGAATATTTGAATCGTGCGCACGCCTAGTTCAGCACGAGCAGCTAACACGTCGCTAATATGACCATCAGAGGTCGAAACTTGAATACTCGTTTGGCGGAGTCTATGACTGTATCACATGCTGCCTCATCGATCATCATGACATAAGCAGTACTGAATGGGCTCTGTGTAATTAATATGCTCTTAATGTCTGAGGAAACAATTTCGAATGCTTTAGGTGTTGCGTATTCATTAGAGAGCATACATTATACCGTAGTTTTTCGAAACGTATGTGCCATTGCTATCGTTTCAAGAAATAAGAGTACCGTGATTTCCCTAAATCGCTTCAGGCAAATGCTGGGATGGTTCTTTAAATAGGGCACGGCTGACTTCCATCCCGATCCCGATGAGACCGCTGACCGCACAGTTTGATCTCCTCCCCCGAATCAACCCCCAGCGCTCGAGTACTGTTGCTGTAAACACCGCCGAGACGTAAACGGTGAGAGGTTCTAGGCGCTTCAGTCCGGAACCACGCTGCTGCTACGGTCGCAGGTTCGAATCCTGCCTCGGGCCATGGATGTGTGTGATGTCCTTAAGTTGGTTAGGTTTAAGTAGTTCTAAGTTCTAAGGGACTGATGACTTCAGACGTTAAGTCCCATAGTGCTCAGAGCCATTTGAACGTAATCGTGTCCGAGCTGATCCGCCGCCAAATGGCAGATTGTCGTAGGCCACAGGTGCACTGCGTTGCATACAAGGGGAATACGAGGGGAATGCTGGAATAGAATTTTGGTTAGCAGGAAAAGAGAGGTAAAGCTTGTGAATATCAGAATAAACCGAAACAGAAGCTGCAGCTAGTGGAGCACAGTAATGACGTAGATAAGGAATGGGTATTTATTAAGAATAATGTCATATCTGTGGCAAAGAACCCAACAGGGCAACCCAGAAGACCTAGAAATGAGGGATGGAATGATAATGTATGTAGACAGCTGGTGCAACAGAAGAAAGAAGCAAAAATAAAGGATCTTCTACGAAATGCGAGTGTTAACTAGGCTATGAGTAATGAGAAGTGGATAGAAGCGGCAAGGCTATGCAGAAGAAAATAAGAGCAGCCTTATGAAGAAGGAACACATGACAGAGCATTATAATGGGAATGAGCGTAGAGAGTTTTATAAGAGGTGAAATGAAGTAATACTAACACGTATAGGCCTGAAATGATAGACTGCAAGGATGAAGACGGAAATCTGCTAAGAGAGAAGGGGAAAGTACAAACAGATGGAGAGAATACACTCCTGGAAATTGAAATAAGAACACCGTGAATTCATTGTCCCAGGAAGGGGAAACTTTATTGACGCATTCCTGGGGTCAGATACATCACATGATCACACTGACAGAACCACAGGCACATAGACACAGGCAACAGAGCATGCACAATGTCGGCACTAGTACAGTGTATATCCACCTTTCGCAGCAATGCAGGCTGCTATTCTCCCATGGAGACGATCGTAGAGATGCTGGATGTAGTCCTGTGGAACGGCTTGCCATGCCATTTCCACCTGGCGCCTCAGTAGGACCAGCGTTCGTGCTGGACGTGCAGACCGCGTGAGACGACGCTTCATCCAGTCCCAAACATGCTCAATGGGGGACAGATCTGGAGATCTTGCTGGCCAGGGTAGTTGGCTTACACCTTCTAGAGCACGTTGGGTGGCACGGGATACATGCGGATGTGCATTGTCCTGTTGGAACAGCAAGTTCCCTTGCCGGTCTAGGAATGGTAGAACGATGAGTTCGATGACGGTTTGGATGTACCGTGCACTATGCAGTGTCCCCTCGACGATCACCAGTGGTGTACGGCCAGTGTAGGAGATCGCTCCCCACACCATGATGCCGGGTGTTGGCCCTGTGTGCCTCGGTCGTATGCAGTCCTGATTGTGGCGCTCACCTGCACGGCGCCAAACACGCATACGACCATCATTGGCACCAAGGCAGAAGCGACTCCCATCGCTGAAGACGACACGTCTCCATTCGTCCCTCCATTCACGCCTGTCGCGACACCACTGGAGGCGGGCTGCACGATGTTGGGGCGTGAGCGGAAGACGGCCTAACGGTGTGCGGGACCGTAGCACAGCTTCATGGAGACGGTTGCGAATGGTCCTCGCCGATACCCCAGGAGCAACAGTGTCCCTAATTAGCTGGGAAGTGGCGGTACGGTCCCCTACGGCACTGCGTAGGATCCTACGGTCTTGGCGTGCATCCGTGCGTCGCTGCGGTCCGGTCCCAGGTCGACGGGCACGTGCACCTTCCGCCGACCACTGGCGACAACACTACCAGTGTTAAAGACTGCGATGGAGCTCCGTATGCCGCGGCAAACTGGCTGACACTGACGGCGGCGGTGCACAAATGCTGCGCAGCTAGTGCCATTCGACGGCCAACACCGCGGTTCCTGGTGTGTCCGCTGTGCCGTGCGTGTGATCATTGCTTGTACAGCCCTCTCGCAGTGTCCGGAGCAAGTATGGTGGGTCTGACACACCGGTGTCAATGTGTTCTTTTTTCCATTTCCAGGAGTGTATGTCAAAGAAATGGTGGAGGGTGGACGCACCAATGTGAAGCAACGGATATACAGTAGAACCAAAAATAGAAGAGCCTACTCTTGCACAGGCGCAAAAGGTGGTGAATCGTAAAAAAAAAAAATAAAAAATAAAAATAAAACAAAAATCCGGTAAATGATGGAATAACTGCTGAGCTGTTAAGAGAGGAGGCGTTACTATACGAAAACGGATACATATAATTATTTGTTTAATTTGTAATCAAGAACGAATTCCGGAAAAATGAACTGTAGGTGTAGCTACTCAAAGTGGTGGCACTAACGTGCATTTCGTGGAGCTGTTTCAGGGTCATGATCGGCCGCTCTTAATGCGGCTGTTAGGCTCGTTAACACGGGTCTGGGGAGGACGCTGATGGCAGAGGGCATTGGTCACATTTCAGTGGTGCCAGTTGGGTCTATCAGTAGATAGGGTTTCACCAAGCATGGTCTGCACGTCAATAGGTATTGGAAGGGAAGGCTGGCAAAGCTTATAGATGACAGTGTAGTGGGTGGTGGTGGGATCACTCATCGAAAAATTCCTGTAGTATGAAACTTCCTGGCAGATTAAAACTGTGTGCCCGACCGAGACTCGAACTCTGGACCTTTGCCTTTCACGGGCAAGTGCTCTACCAACTGAGCTACCGAAGCAGGACTCACGCCCGGTACTCACAGCTTTACTTCTGCCAGTACCTCGTCTGCTACCTTCCAAACTTTACAGAAGCAGGAGAGCTTCTGTAAAGTTTGGAAGGTAGCAGACGAGGTACTGGCAGAAGTAAAGCTGTGAGTACCGGGCGTGAGTCGTGCTTCGGTAACTCAGTTGGTAGAGCACTTGCCCGCGAAAGGCAAAGGTCCCGAGTTCGAGTCTCGGTCGGGCACACAGTTTTAATCTGCCAGGAAGTTTCATATCAGAGCACACTCCGCTGCAGAGTAAAAATCTCATTCTGGAAACATCCCCCAGGCTGTGGGTAAGCCATGTCTCTGCAATATCCTTTCTTTCAGGAGTGTTAGTTCTGCAAGGTTCGCAGGAGAACTTCTGTAAAGTTTGGAAGGTAGGAGACGAGGTACTGGCGGAAGTAAAGCTGTGAGTACCGGCCGTGAGTCGTGCTTCGGTAGCTTAGTTGGTAGAGCACTTGCCCGCGAAAGACAAAGGTCCGGAGTTCGAGTCTCGGTCGGGCACACAGTTTTAATCTGCCAGGAAGTTTCATATCAGCGCACACTCCGCTGCAGAGTGAAAATCTCATTCTGGAAATTCCTGTAGTAGTTGGTGTTAGAGCTGCATCTTTTATAGACTGGAGTGAGCTGATAGGTATACCTACATAAAACAAGTCCCCCTAAGGGCTCACCTTCAGAGGACGTCATGTTTCCAAATAGAAAAGGAATTAGCATACTTTTCTTTTCTTGGGAGATTTGTGGTAAGGTCTTATGGGACCAGACTGCTGAGGTCATCGGTCCCTAAGCCTACACAGTACTTAACCTAACTTAAACTCACTTATGCTAAGGACGACACACACACACCCATGCCCTAGGGAGGACTCGAACCTTCGACAGGAGAGCCATTAGAGATAGAGTTAGTGAACTGCTTACAGATGCCACTTTGAAATTATTGGTATGTCGGAGCACCACTTCAATAATTGGACTATTCACAGGCTTCCTTTAAGAGGATACAGATTAGCTGCCTGTTTTTTCAAGGAGTTCCTTGCGGGGTGGGGGAGGGGCTATGTACGTAAAAAAACAGTATTCAACTTGAGTCCATAGACGTATCACACGATTGCATCGAACAGATATTTGAATGTTGTTTTGGGGCAGTTGAATTAAGTGAAACAAAACTTCTGATTGTTGTTTTTTTTTAGATTCCCTAACTCTGACTTCACAGCTTTTCTGCTCAAGCTAGAGAGGCTTCTTGATTCACTTCGTAGGAAGTTCCACAAATTAGTTATATGTGGTGACTTCAACATAAATTGTGTTTATGATGGTGCAAGGGAAAGGATGTTGGTAGATCTCCTATACTCATATGATCTGATGCAGACTGTATTTTTTCCAAGTAGGGTGCAGGGGAACAGCAGCACAGCCATAGAAAATGATTTTATTCAGTCTTCATTACTAGATGGACATTCCGTGAGTAAGAGGGCGAGTGTCCTTTCAGAACACGATGCACAAATTTTAACAATAAAAGGCTTTTGTACTCAATCAAATGTCACATAGAATTACAAACTACATAAGAAAGTTAATCCAACCTTTTAAACCTTGTCAAGCAACAACAGTGGCAGGATGTTTGTAGAGCCGATAACATAGATGATAAATATAATGCTTTCCTTAATACATTTGTCATGCTCTTTGAGAGTTGCTTTCCATTAGAACTTCCTAAACGGGGTACTAGAAGTAATAGGCAGTCCGGGTGGCTGACTAGTGGGATAAGGATATCATGTAGAACAAAGTGGGAATTATATCAAAATGTTAGAAGCAGTCGCAATCAAGCTACAGTAGCCCGTTACAAACAGTATCGTAAGCTGCTTAAAAATGTTATCGGGAAGGCAAAGAGTATGTGGTAAGCAAATAGAATATCTAATTCGCAGGACAAAATTAAAACCATACGGGCAGTTGTGAAGGAAAGGTCTGGTCAGCGGCACAAGGTCGACGATATAAAATCAGTTAGTAGTAAAAATATTTCTGTTGCTGATAAATCAGATATATGTATAGTATTTAACAATCATTTTCTGAGCATTGCTAGTGAATTAAAAAATATTTTGTTCTTAATGGGAATCATATAACTTTCTTGGCAAATGCCTTTCCGAGATCGATGTCTGAAATTCTCCTCTGTGATACAGATGATACAGACAAGGGGGAGATTGTGGCAATAATGAAATCATTGAAGACTAAGGACTGTCATGGTTATGCTGGAGTGCCTAGCTGAAATTTAACGTACTGTGCTGCACATGTTAGCATTGTATTTAGCCATATTTGTAATTTTTCCTTTAGGAATGGTCAGTTTCCTGAACGATTAAAGTACTCAGTAGTAAAGCCGCTTTACAAAAAGAGAGAAGGGGATAATGTAGATAACTTTAGACCTATTTCTATGCCATCAGTGTTTGCTAAAGTTATTGGAAAGGCTGTGTATGTAAGGATAATTGATCATTTTATATTAGACGATTTGCTACCAAATGTACAGTTCAGCTTTAGAAGTCGTTTAACAACTAAAAAAGCTCTTTTCACTGTGAGGTACTGGATGGGTTAAACAAAAGTTTCCTATGCTAGGCATATTTTTTGAATTAACTAAGGTGTTTGATTGTGTTGATCACAAAATATTGCTCCAGAAGTCGGACTATTACAGAACGGGAGGGGGGGTAACTCACACAGTGTTGAGGATGGCTGTGATATGTCGTCTGAGTGGGGTATGGTCAAATGGGGACATTGGGTGGGGTAGCCCCAGAGATCAGTGTTAGGACCACTCCTGCTCCTTATTTATATAAATGATATGTCCTCTAGTATTATGGGTACCTCTAAAATATTTCTGTTTGTTGATGACACTAGCTTGGTATTAAAGGATGTTGTGTGCAGCATTGGCTCGGTCTGAAATAGTGCAGTTCATGACCTAAGTTCACGGCTTGTAGAAAATAAACTAAAGCTAAACCACAGTAAGACTCAGTTTTTACAGTTTCTAACACTAAATTCAACAAAACCTGACCTTTTAATTTCACAGAATGTTCAGATAGATAGTTAACTGTCGTGGGAATCCCACACTCAGGATCTTGTTCAAAGACTTAATGCTGCCATTTTCACTATTCGAACGGTATCTGAAGTGAGTGATCGTTGGACACGAAAATTAGTCTACTTTGCTTATTTTCTTTCCCTTATGTCGTATGGTTTTATATTTTGGGGTAACTCTTTCTATGCTAAAATATTACCTTATTCCCAAGAATAAGCAACTTTCACTCGGTTAATACTCTGCAGAAATCAAACCTGCATTTGGATCAGACTTCCTGAACTCTTGTACAGAAAGGTGTGCAGTATACTACTGCATCCATTTTTTTATTTCATAAACATTTTATTTTTATCTGTTATTACTTTTATGGTGTAATTTCATGTACAGACACGTTCCATGACCTTGGAGATTTGCTCCTCAATTTGGTCCTTCAGAACTTGACGTGTAAATAAATAAATAAAATAAATGCAGCCCATGTCTAAGAGAGGTGAAAGGTATGTTGCTCTAACTAAAGATGGGTCACTCTGTTGAATGTGACATGTAAGGTGTTATCCGGAATCTTATACAATAAATTCGTCCCACATGTGGAACATATATCAGTAATTACTACTGTAGATCTAGCTGAGTATATCAGCTATGTACCAAATATTTGTACTGAGATGAATACAGGAAAAAGTATAAGAATATCATACAGAATTCAAGAATATGTACGTGGACTTTAAACAGGCCTTCACTGGTCCAAATAGGAAAGACACGTTAGAATATATAAAACTACTTGGCATACCTTCCAAATATATTCCAGTTATTAAGGCAAAAATAGTAGGTTACAGGGCAATGGTGAGTAAGAATGGGGGATCAACTGGCTGTTTCGGCATCAATAAAGAATTTAGACAAGGGGATGCTCTTTTCACAGTTCTTTTCAGTTTGATTTTACAAGCAATTACATGAAAACTGCAAATATCTGGACACATGGGTATGAGAACCACACAGCTGGCTGCATATGCTGATGACGTTGCAATTATTAGTAGACGAAGACTGTCACTGGAGAGAGCAGTAGTGGACCTGAAAGAAGCAGCACAACACAGGGAAAAGGAAATTAACGAACTGAAAACTAAATATAAAGAAATACCTTAGAACAGGGAAAAATAAGCTGGATAACTTGCAGCAGCAAGTTTTAATTTTCAGCATGTAGAGCGTTCTCAATACCCAGGGGATAATTACAATAAAGTAAATTCCACATCCACTGAAATAAAAACTCACATTTTAAGTTGTAACATGTGATAACACACATTTAAAAAGCTAATGAGATCTGGATGGTAAACAGGCAGCTTAAAATAACTACATATGAGGTTATAATTAGGCCAGTGGTTACATACTAGTGTGATACATGGACGCTAATAAGCACTGATGAACAGAAACTCTGAGTATATCAACGAAGGATATTGCGGAAAATTTATGGAGTGATAAGAAATAATGATGGTACCTGGAGAGCAAAGAACAACTATGAGTTGGATCTTCTTACACAAGGAGCTGATAGTGTAAGACTAATTATAAGTATAGACTGGCTGTAACGTGCCCTCAGGATGAAGGACACATCAACTACAAAGAAGTTCTTCCAGTGGAAACCGACAGGCAGAAGATTAAAAGGAAGACAACGTAAACGGCGCTGGACGACATGGAAGAAAACATCAGAGCGCTAGGAATCAGAGAATGGAGACGGAAAGTAAACGAAAGGACACAATAGAAGAAAACTGTTAAGAAGCGCCATGGTTGTGAAGCCACAAGAAGAAAAAGAAACGAAAGAAATACATCAATGGTGGACGATATGAAGATTGAGGAAGCGGTAAACGGTTTACGACACCTCACAAAAATTGTGGAACAGCATAGTCAAAAATATCCAGTTTTTCTGTTTACTGACTCAAATTCAGGGGCAGGAAACAATCCGGTAGCTAATGTTGTTGCAATGTACACAGAAACAACTTGTAATCGCAATGGACAGTTACAGTTAAATTATGTAATAATGAACAGAAGGATACAAGGGCAAGTAAAACATACAAGGGTATGCAGATGTTTTGACATCGTGGCTTATCACAGTGCTCGTAATATATCAAACAGTTTTTTTTTTTTTAAATTAAAGGAACAGAAGAAATCTTTTACCACACAGAAGCAAGAAGAGGTCTACAAACTAAATTTACTCAAGAATTAAAGTATGAAGGGCCTGTACGAGACTAGACTGGACGGAATTAGAGCATCTTGCTACCCGGGACACCACTGAGGCAGAATGGACAAATTTAAAAGCTGTAAACGAGACACTAGGAAAGAAAAAGAAATAAAGCCGAAGGATTAGATTAAAAATTATATCTAGCGAATCCAAGACAAGACAAACAATCTGTCTGAAAAAATATCCTTCACTGCCTAGACCGGAAATTAAAAGAATCTGTAAACAGAAAACGAACTACACAAAAAGAATAATGAAGAGAGCAAGCCAGCAATCATGGGGAGATACAGTAGTGACACAGCACAGAACATGACATTCATGGCCATCCGCAAATAGCATATAAGCATTGAAAACCTTAAATAAAACTGAAAAGTATGCAGTAAGTTTCAATAATATCACGATCGAAGAATAGATTAGATGTTATAAAAGCCGCTGCTATGATGATAATATTGAAAACCACAAAGAAAATGATCTAGAAATAGAAGTAAAAGCCTAGATGACACAACAATAGGCCGGCCGAAGTGGCCGTGCGGTTAAAGGCGCTGCAGTCTGGAACCGCAAGACCGCTACGGTCGCAGGTTCGAATCCTGCCTCGGGCATGGATGTTTGTGATGTCCTTAGGTTAGTTAGGTTTAACTAGTTCTAAGTTCTAGGGGACTAATGACCTCAGCAGTTGAGTCCCATAGTGCTCAGAGCCATTTGAACACAACAATAAACAATCTCAGAGCTGCTTTGAAAACCACAAATAACTGTACACAAGCCTGGAAAAAACAGCAGAATGTTTACTGGTCCAAGAACAGTTTGGAGTTAGTAACCGACGATCAATGATTGAAGTAAGTTTTCTTTCATGTCAGATTATTGAAAAGAAGAGAGGGTTTAACTATGAGACATACATTGCTTATATAGATTTCAAAGACATGTTAAGCACAGCACTATGAAGGAATGAGAAACAACACTAATGAGTAAAATCAGTGTTGGCAAAGGCAAGTAAAACACGTAAACCTGTTTGAAAATTCTGGGGAGGTGGGGTGCATCAGGAAACGAAATAACACACAAGGCGCAGTTTCGACCGATTCTTAAGGACTGTTCCAGCATTTGGTGTCCTACTCAAGTAACCATAATAGCAGAAATCAAATTTCTGTATTAGGTCAACATGAAAATTTAAGTCACATGTCCAGAAAATCTGAAGGAAATATTTGAAAGTAAGTTTGAAAAGTGCGTGTGTGTTTTCGACAAGAAGAGAATCGACTGCAGTCATATGTAGTCGGAAATAAGCCCTGACATTTGGAAGATATGCAGAAAGAAATATGTAATGCTCATGAGAATAAAGTTAGTAACGAGATCTGGCTGGATAATGACAGTCACGTACCACACGTTTTCGTAAACTCACCGTAGCGAAAAGAACTGAGGCCCTGCGTATCTTAATACTGCAAGAAGTATGTGAATAAATTACATCCAAAGTGGTGCTGAAAACTTATAAACCGCGTTAGCCTTCCGCTTGTCCTACACGCGAATTGGTACCTTCCCATGCCAACCTCATTCGCAAAACGCAACTTACCCATAGGATTTAATTGGACTGGTCATACTGGATTCATTGTGCACGGTAATGTTTGTTCAACACCATGAATCTCCGTCTGACAAAGACAAATTCTTTCTCAACATCACGTGGCCTTGAATATAATACTAATATGAAGAACATGCACATAGAAGTAGAACAGTAATATCTAACTCTCTTCGGACAGCTTACTATCTGCTAACTATTGCTTTTGGACGAGAGAACGACGACTCGCCAAAGACATCGTACTAACACAGTGATTTATCAAAGAGATCGTGAGATAGCTACCTTCAGAAGTGAAACTGGTCTGAGAGCAAGATTTCACTACAGTCAAATAAGTAGCACGGCTCTTCAAAAAGGTAATATATACTATGAGGAGATAAAAGTGCTCAGAATGAGCCATCATTCAAGTTGATGTTCTCGTGAAACCCGTTTAGTAAAATTAGGAAACTAGTATGAGAGTAGGATTCTCAGGATGGGGCAGGATAAGGTTACGATTGTGGACGGGGCCGTAATCAGTTACTCTCGGTTGCACAATAAATACTTAAACTTTATTTAAAGAGATTAAAATTTTAAAACAATCTCTTAAATGCACAATTGTCCGTATGACGTCTGAAGGCCTAATCACAAAAAATGTTCGAAAATTTTGGGGGCGAATGCCTCAAATAACAAACGGCTGAAGGCCTGAATTAGAAGGCAGGAAAACAAATCAAAATAGCACTTTCAAAATAAATTCCTTGCTTTTAAACAAGTTTGCTTGATAAAACTTATTGTAACACTGCTGAAGGCCTTATCACGAAAGAAGTGATATTATTGCTCGGCTGAAGGCCAATCCAACAATAATTAGAAAATTACAAATATCGTTAAAACAAATATCACTTTCTAAGGAGTCCGAACAAGCAGTTCTCAGGAAATGTTCCAAATGTCAGCCTGGTAAGGTAACTCAAACATGAATTAAGGTGAGACAGGTAGCCAAGAGTTGTACTCACGTAGGAGAATGGGAACTCAAAGTAATGGCAGCTTAAGCGCCGACCGACCGACTAACTAATCCGCCTAACGTCCGTTCGCAAATCCTCGCCAAAACAAAACATAACACAGCTCAAGCCAACCTGAAATGCTTTAGCATTGTTGCTCTGCTTGTAATCAGTCTGCGTGACATTCCTGCAGAAGGTAAACTATTTCGTCAACGTATTTGCATAATATTCAGATTTCTTTGTTCTGGCTCTGACAGCTTTAGTTCTTCTGACTTGTCCCTTTGCAGAAAGTCCTTCTTTAGTTTTCCGTTGGTCTTCAAAGACCATGTCATTGATTCACGTATTGCGCCACCGATCGTACCCAAAAGTAGTCCACGCAATGTTTTATTGAGAAGGGTGTCACTCCGGCATTGTAATGCAACTTTCCAGCACTGATTCTTTATTTTCTATTCCCTCAGAAGCTTCCTATATTGACTTCAATCAGAGTTAATTCTTGGCTATCCAATGTATGCTTGTCCTCTTCCACTGCCTGCTGCACTAGCAAAGGTCCTCTTTCTTTTGCCTGCACCTTCTTCCCGCAATGGCGCAGGGTTGGCATGGTTAATCGGAGTTGGCAAGGTTAATTTAAGGGGTTGCTGGATGCCCTTCCTGCCGCCACCCCGTATCCTCCGGGATGGGATTAGTGTACCCCAACTATCTGTGTCTAGTGTAATCCATGGAACAGTGCGAATGTGTTCAGATGTCTGCGAGCCGCCGGCCGAAGTGGCCGTGCGGTTAAAGGCGCTGCAGTCTGGAACCGCGATGCCGCTACGGTCGCAGGTTCGAATCCTGCCTTGGGCATGGATGTTTGTGATGTGCTTAGGTTAGTTAGGTTTAACTAGTTCTAAGTTCTAGGGGACTAATGACCTCAGCAGTTGAGTCCCATAGTGCACAGAGCCATTTGAACCATTTTGTCTGCGAGCCGTCTAGCTGAGGCAGGACGTGGGGACCAGCCCGGTATTCACCTAGTGGGTCGTGGAAAAGCGCCTAAAAACCACATCCAGGCTGTCCGGCACACCGGCCTCCGTCATTAAGCCACTGGGCGGATTCTATCCGGGGCTGGCGCGCATACCCAAGTCCAGGAAGCAGCGCATTAGCGCTCTCGGCTAAACTGGCGGGTCACTAGCAAAATTCTTCTGTCGCCCGCTTATTTTGGCCGGTAGCACCTGTCGATGGCCATGTGAGGGTAAAGTACAATGTTGTTTCCCACGGATTTTCTTATTTTGCTGTCCAGGTTATGCATCACTACATGTGCCCAGTACACGATGCCTGCAGTGAATCTATTGATTGGTAAGGTATTGATTGTATTTTTGGTATTGCCGCCATTCAGTTTCCTTTCCAGATATTTTCTCTGTGTTTACTTTTCGATGACCACACATTTGTAAAGTCCATAGCTGGCCAACTGCAAAATTACTATTTACTTGTAGGCTTCTAGGTGACGTCCTTGGTGGTAGGTCCATTTCGCATTTCGATGCCATTTCTTTCTCAGATTTAGCACTTCTTTTGTGCCAGTGTGGTGCAGTTGTCTAAGCTGAATCCCATTCTGCGATCGCTGCTGAAGATTCTAACTATATTCATAATATATTCATGAATTTTGATTTTCCGTAGAACCTAAGTTCATCCATGAGCAACAAATATGGTATATTTTGAGAACTCGCTGTTTAAGACCCCAAGTTCGGTTTCTGCAGGATGGCCGACAATGGGATCAAGGCGAAAACGAATAGGTTCATCTATGATTCCTAGACGAATTTACTCCTCTCGTGTTTTGACTTTGCTTTTGCCCCTTAAATCAACTAGTTATGTCTTCCAACATGTTCATCTGTTCATTTTTGTACCAGTTGGTCATTTGTTACATCAGAATGTTCATGAACTCGTGATAGCTACTCTAAAAGACTCTCTTCGCATGCAATTCCTGCTCGTATGCTCACTGCTTTAGCAACTCAGTCATTACTCACCATTTTTGCAGATGTTCCTTTTGTTTTGAACCAAACATTTTGAACGATTCTCCTGTTCCACCGAGTACTGTTCTCCCATTTTGTACATAAGAGTGAGCTTTCTGTTTCGTATCCCTATCTGCATTGTTCTGTGTGTAGAAGTAAGAGATTTGTTTGACTGAACTTACCTATACTCCGATTAAAAATATTTTTCGTCAATGGCGTTTCAGCTAAACGAGTGGCAGGGGCCAGTAATCATGCAATTGTAGTTCTCTCTCGAGGGCCACGTTCTTGTTGTGCTCCTTGTTTTTTGGGTATGTGCAGCGCCTTCGGAAGCATCTCTTATCGCTCGCTGGCAATACTTCCCCCCCACAATTGCAATCCGTCAACTAGAAAGTAGTATTAATTTGATTATGGCGTTTCTGCAGTCTACCGTATGTGATAACTTTCCCCTTTTTGATCGCCAAGTGAGCATCCATGGTGTAAGATTCTTACAGAGATATTGGTGAATTACGCCATTTGAACAAAACCACTTCTTTTCGTATTGTATGGGACTGGGTTGAGACCCCTAGTGCTGTTGAGATGACAGAGCGTGAAGTACTGGGGAACAGAGCGGTCAGCATTAGCGGGAAAACTATTTTATACTTTAAAGTTTACTATCGTGTATTCTTCTCTGTGGCGGCGTCCTGGCCAGCGACTGTGCAGCACACGCCCTTGGAAAACGCTAATGCTGTCTCAGCAACCTTCAGAGGACATCAGCAAGGTGACGTATATGTTAACACACAGTCGTGTGGGTGGCAGGTCTCGCTGGTGGCCGGCGTAGCCCCTACAGCAGGTGTTCCTGCCCAAGACGACCACAGTGTATTACCGGAGCTCGCTCGTGGATATTGCAGTTTGCACTTGGGCAACTTCTCAGCAAAAAAAAAAAAATGGCTCTGAGCACTATGGGACTCAACTGCTGAGGTCATTAGTCCCCTAGAACTTAGAACTAGTTAAACCTAACTAACCTAAGGACATCACAAACATCCATGCCCGAGGCAGGATTCGAACCTGCGACCGCAGCGGTCTTGCGGTTCCAGACTGCAGCGCCTATAACCGCACGGCCACTTCGGCCGGCAGTTCTCAGCAGCTCTGCACTGTGTGGAGATGAGCAACGGCACAGCCCTACCACAAGAAAGACCGGGATGGTTGATGACAGCTTCCAGTTAATAGTTGGGGACAGGAGCGGCTAGCGCGTCCCTCGAATACTGTGACGGGTGGACGGTGCTGGATGTAGAAGCTTCCAAGTCTTATCATCAGTGGTTGCGAGGTCATCAACTCAGAGTGAGCGAAACCAGCGGACCAGACAGGTATCAGTTACGAAGGCGGACGTGATCTTGGTGAACGATAATATCAGATCGCAGGTTCGTCCTCGTAGCTGCTGTACTGGAAACATAATTTCGCAGAAGGATCGGAGGCCTGAGGATTAGTGCTCATGTGAGCCAATGACGTTATGCCTGGGTGACGATGACAGACTATTCCCTACTTCTCTGGGCTCCTCAGTGGTCTTCACCAACCTTATATTTCGCATCAATGTGTTGTCTCTCCTTCTTATCAACAGGCTGATAGGTATTCGTATGAAACTTTTACACCCTTTTGCAAAATCAAGCTCTCCAGTTAGAAAGACGTTATGTCTTCGTTGAGCTCATGTTGTTGTGATTAAGGTACATTCCTATGGTTCACGCGAAGTGAGGGAGTATCGCCTGGGTTGTTCTGCTGTTTGCAATGCCGACTTTCGGACATTATGGTCCCAGGCGCTCCAGTAAGAGCGTTAACAATTTCTGTCTTTTCCTCCTGAAATATCTTTATCAACTCAATTTGGCTGTATGTTTTCGCCAATGTTCGCATAGTCGTATGATTTATTGCACTGGTTTATTTAATTTGGGTATATTGCTTCATTCTTCTATTGCATTAGCGGCCCATGTAGCTGCAAATCATATAAGTAAGACTCCGGAAACCTTAGGCAGTTTCTTCCACTCCCTTTCATTGAAATCCTAAACTGTTTGAAGACTATGATATTTTATTATCATTCCTGTATGCATATTTAATTACTGTTCATCGTATAAACCGAGAAATGGATATTTGAAGATTACTGTCTCGTCTGTCTTGTCAGAGATGTAGGGCAGATGTTTACTTCAAATTCTGAGAATCGTTTGCAGTTTTCTCTTGATTGGAATGGACTAGACTTACTGTTTTGAAAGTTGGCACTGTAAGCCTCTGCTAAAAAGGATACGGCAAAAGTCTAACAATGCCCAGGTTATCTGCCCTGTTCATACAGCCAGCAAAAAAGGAAACCAAGGCGAAATTTGGAAAATGAATTAAAATTCTGGGGAGCTATTTAAAACGTTTATTGTATGCTAGTCTTAAATAGAACGTATTGTGTCTTGAAATCAGATTGTTCTACGAATGTCAATTTAAAAAAGAGTAAACACAACAGGTTTAGGTAAGTATGACCAAATTATGTCAAGAAACACCAGAAGAAATCCATTTAAAAGTATGAACCTAAAACCAGAAGAAAACTTTTGCTATTCGGAAGTAAAATAACTGACTGCGACTGAAGCAAAGGTGATACAATGTGTAAACTGGATTACTAAGAATATGGTTTTAGAATAATTAAACTATGCTTCAAACGAATATAAATTTCGTATGATCAACCATCCAGCTTCACGGTAGCTTCCAAGTTACAAATAAATTTAACCTGAACAAGGAATCGCTACACTAGCTGCAGCTGAATTCAAGGAAGGAGTGGGTATTCTGAAACAAGCTTTTGTTTCCACCGCACCAAATAGTCCACACCGCCTACCCATTATGCCTGCCGTCGAAGTATCCACTTTCCTTTTCCAAGCAGCATTACTTTCCTCTGGTTCAGCTATGTGTTTCACCAAGGATTCAGTCACTTCCTGAATCTCCATCGCTTGTGTTCTTAATCCAAGAATTTGTTGGAACTCCTTCAAAGAAAAAACACACTTAAAGGAACAAAAATTCAAAGATAACCACCACAAGCATTGAGATGTAACAACAAGTCTTCAGTCAATATGGTGAATACCTAATCTCATTGATTCTATACGCTGATGTGGCCCGAGTGCATGATGACGGCAAATACTACATTTTGCTGCCACTGACTGAGTACAAGGCAGTTCGTGAATCACCGGGTTCCACTGCTGATACCTCACTGACCGTGGAAGTGCTCCCTACAGTTCCCCTTACACTAGATACTGGGTGGTTATAATTAAACTGACGATGTTCTGAGTGATTCAGTATGAGCTTAATCCATTGGAGGAAGCTGGAATACCGCAGATTTGTTCATTAATCGATGCGCCAGCAGCATATTCTGAAAATAATAGTATTTCCACTTTCTGCCACCAAGTCAAAATATGACACTGTATGCGGTGAAAAAGTGAAATGTTTCCAGTTTTTATGTCAGTGTGCCATATGCAGTTGTTTTCTGTTTCGTTTCTGTTTCGTTTTCTGTTTCGTAAAGCGACTGTTGGTGTAAGAGGTTAAGAAGGTTGAAATGCAGTGGGCATTGAGAAGGAAGACTGTGCACTGCTGGTAAAGTTGTTTTATCACAAGGGCTTCAATATCAGCGTTGCGTTATGGGAATAACGCTGACAGAAAACTCTGTAAAATGGAACCATGTCAATAAATGGGCCAAAGAATACGATAAAGAAGTCAGAAGAAAGAGATGAATTAATGGTGCACGAGAGAGAGAGAGATGGTGCCCATTCCCAAGGCAGTTGCTGATGAAGTTCCTGCAGTTACAGCCGACCGTGCCGCAGTTGTCTTAATTTCTACAGCCACTGCTCGAGGTGTATCACGGGAAATACGGGAATTGTTTCTCCCATGGTCTGCAGTTCAAAAAAGTGCGACACATTTTTACATTGACATCCCTACAAGATTCCAAATGTGCACCAATTGAAACCCCGAGGTACGCTACAAACGCCGTGACTTTGCCTTTCGTTTTATGGTACACATTGAAATGGATGAAATATGACTGGGGAATATCGTTCGGAAGGACGAGGGACATTTTACTCTGCACGATGCTGTGAGTGCTCAGAACCGTCTAATGAGGAGTTCTACTCCGCCAAGTGCTGTGTAGGAACATTCACTGCACTCATCTTATGTAACGGCGTTGTTTCACAAGTTCCTTCACTCTTCATCCATTTATCTTCGAGGGATTGTCACTTCCGGAGCCTGTTCGTTGTACAATGACATATGTAACTTATAAAGACCTCCTCGTGCAACACGTGAATCCAGCTCTGGAAGTTCACACTATTATTTTCAGCATGGTGGGATGAGACCTCATGTCACTCCCCAGGTGAGAGATTTGCTTCGAGAAACGTTCGGTAACGACTGCAATATTTCTAGGCACTTTCAAAATGCGGCGCTTCTCAGTTCCCCGAACTAAGACCAAGTGATTTCTGCCTGTGGGGATATGTGTAAGATGGTGTTTAACGTGTATGTATGCGGACTCTTCCTGATCTGAACGATAGCAGACGACGACACATCGCTCTGATTACACGATGTGCTGCGAGCAGTGTGGTGTCACCGCCAGACACCACACTTGCTAGGTGGTAGCCTTTAAATCGGCCGCAGTCCGGTAGCATACGTCGGACCCGCGTGTCGCCACTATCAGTGACTGCAGACCGAGCGCCGCCACACGGCAGGTCTAGGGAGACTCCCTAGCACTCGCCCCAGTTGTACGGCCGACTTTGCTAGCGATGGTTCACTGTCTACATTCGCTCTCATTTGCCGAGACGACAGTTTAGCATAGCCTTCGGCTACGTCATTTGCTACGACCTAGCAAGGCACCATATTCAGTTACCTCAAGAATGTATTCTGAACAGATAATATTGTGAATAATGTACCGTCAAGAGCGACGTTCATCATTAACGGATTAAAGTTAAGTATCAAACTAATTACGTCCGCGTTCTGAATTCTAATTCCTTCTCATGCGCCAGACCTCACGTCAGTATAGTTCTTCCCTCCTCACGCCAGCCTGCGTGAGCTAAAACGCGTGCATTTGGGCCTCCTCTAGTAACACGGTGTTGGCTCTTCTGCCAACACAAGTAGCTATCGACCATGCCGTATTAAGAATGCAGCATGTTGCAGAGTCGGGGGGGGGGGGGCATATTGAACAAATGTTGTAACCTCTAAACTCATCCTAATAAAAGTGTCATAAGCCTCTGAATCATGTTCTTGATCACTCCTCCCCACATTCTGGATGCTTACAGCCGGCAGGTGTGGCCGAGCGGTTCTAGGCGCTTCAGTCTGGAACCACGCGACCGCTACTGTCGCAGGTTCAAATCCTGCCTCGGGAATGGATGTGTGTGATGCCCTTACGTTAGTTAGGTTTAAGTATTTCTAAGTTCTAGGGGACTGATGACCTCAGATGTTAAGTCCTATAGTGCTCAGAGCCATTGGAACCCAATGCTTACAGCGCCACATTTTCACTTGTTGGCAGAAAGTGGAACTATTTTTTTTTTAGCTTAGTCGGCGAACCTACCGGTTAATGAACATACCTAAGATGTTTGAGCATCCTGCAATGTATTCAGCCTGTGCTGCAGTACTAGGGACACCATCAGTTTAATTACATAACCATTCGGTACTTCTTCTGGTTCCACGACTGGCACCCGCAGATTACCATGCACATAGTCTACCTACCACTACTCTGACGAAGAACGAAAGAACGAAAGCCACAAAGTTCGTGTACCAGCATCGCACCACTGATACTGTAACCCAGAGCTGACGACAACGTCACGGATGGAGCGTCCTCTCGATGGATGACAGCAGTTGACACTTGCAGACACCTCTGACAGCAGAATGTTGGGGGGTCAGAACCGAATTATCCTCTACAGATGATGGCTCTCCAGTTCACAGCAAACACTTCTTGCGCCAGAATGTTAGGGCTGGGACGTGACCCTAAGATGGTGGAAGTATCGGCAGTTCGTGCGTCAGATGAGTGGCACTTCCTCGCCTGGACGCTGGCTGTAGGGGTGGTGGTGGCTGGAACTGCCTGCAGAGCCGTTAACCAAACATTCCTGTTTACAATAATTTATCCATTTTACTACAGAGACGGATTACAGTAGGCGGGATGCAATTGTTCTTCGTTGACGTTCTTGGTTGCCAGGGCGCCAAGGGCTCTGATCAGCAACAACAGGCCTGGAAGTCAGCACAGTTAGCGGCGCTGGGAAAGCGCGTCGGTGAAGCTGCCCGAGAGGCGGTAGATGCAGCGTGACAAACTTGAGACATATACACACCACTCTACGATAGACGTTGTTTTCAAAACGTAACATCAACCCCGCTCGAATTCGACGAATGCGGCACGGGAGGTGATCAACGACAAATAAGGTTCTAAGGGAACACTGTACAGCGCAGAGAGACCTGGTTGTCTCTGGGCCACGCTGGAACACGTGTACCACGAGGGAAGCTGCCGCCAGTAGGAGATAGAGTCGTGCGGGGCAGCAAAGTGGTCTGTGTATGGCCCCAGCTGAGGCGGCTGCCTGTCACTACTGGAGAGAAGTCCTTGTTACGTGACTGGATACTACGTCAGGCACCTCAAATTCAGCAGCTGGTGGTTGCGGCACTGGTCGGCATGAGTACATATCTCGATACGGTCGTAAACAGAAAATGTCGGCGAGCATATGAGAACAGCGAAAGGGACAGTCTCATTTCGAAACGGGTGGAGGCGAGGAATGTATACCTGCATGCTGCCACCTACAGGGTATTTGTCCAACAGCAGCAGCCCCACCCCAGAAGGGACAACAGACTGTAATGTCGTGGCATCAGAAATGGATGGCGATGACTATTTGTTCTGCTTATCTTCTTTAGTAAGTTCCTGAAGCAGCCTAGTCAGAGCTGTAGTATTGCCCAATTGCCCCCTCAGAGGCACTGCCTGGCTTTTATCGCTTCGTCACATTCTTGAATAAGAGCTCTTCCGTTCCGAACACGTATTCTTCCTAAATGGTGTCTGGAATTCTGGCTGACGCACGATTCCCTCTGTGTGACGTCCTTTTCTCCTAAGCTTCGCCAGAGGAGGTCGTCACACCTGAGAGAATCTTGGTGTAACAGTAGGACATAATAGAATAAATGTAAGCAATTACATAACTTTCTCTCACAAAGATTTACCTAGCAGAAATTACCTCCATATAAGGTAGAGACTCGAAATTTGCCTATGACAATAAAGTAACATTTTTTAACGATTCTACCGACCGACTGCACCATTCCATACCGTTCCTTTCATCTACTTCTACATCTATTTGACTACTCTGCAATTCACATTTAAGTGCTTGGCAGAGGGTTTATCGAACCACAATCATACTATCTCTCTACCATTCCACTCTCGAACAGCGCGCGGGAAAAACGGACACCTAAACCTTTCTGTTCGAGCTCTGATTTATTTTATTTTGATGATCATTCCTACCTATGTAGGTTGGGCTCAACAAAATATTTTCGCATTCGGAAGAGAAAGTTGGTGACTGAAATTTCGTAAATAGATCTAGCCGCGACGAAAAACGTCTTTGCTTTAATGACTTCCATCCCAATTCGCGTATCATATCTGCCACACTCTCTCCCCTATTACGTGATAATACAAAACGAGCTGCCCTTTTTTGCACCCTTTCGATGTCCTCCGTCAATCCCACCTGGTAAGGGTCCCACACCGCGCAGCAATATTCTAACAGAGGACGAGCGAGTGTAGTGTAAGCTGTCTCTTTAGTGGACTTGTTGCATCTTCTAAGTGTCCTGCCAATGAAACCCAACCTCTGGCTCGCCTTCCCCACAATATTATCTATGTGGTCTTTCCAACTGAAGTTGTTCGTTATTTTAACACGCAGGTACTTAGTTGAATTGACAGCCTTGAGAATTGTACTATTTATCGAGTAATCGAATTCCAATGGATTTCTTTTGGAACTCACGTGGATCACCTCACACTTTTCGTTATTTAGCGTCAACTGCCACCTGCCACCCCATACAGCAATCTTTTCTAAATCGCTCTGCAACTGGTACTGGTCTTCCAATGACCTTACTAGACGGTAAATTACAGCATCATCTGCGAACAACCTAAGAGAACTGCTCAGATTGTCACCCAGGTCATTTATATAGATCAGGAACAGCACACGTCCCAGGACGCTACCCTGGGGAACACCTGATATCACTTCAGTTTTACTCGATGATTTGCTGTCTATTACTACGAACTGCGACCTTCCTGACAGGAAATCACAAATCCAGACGCACAACTGAGACGATACCCCATAGGCCCGCAGCTTGATTAGAAGTCGCTTGTGAGGAACGGTGTCAAAAGCTTTCCGGAAATCTAGAAATACGGAATCAACTTGAGATCCCCTGTCCTTTCTGGTAAACCTCTTGTGTGACTGAAAAAGGAAAAGAATCCTAAGGACCTCGTTTTCAAATTTATACAGCGCATGATCAGATGCTCCTTACAGACTTTCGGGACACGTTCCTCACACAAAAACGTGTGCTTTAAAATGCATGCTTTAAGAGCCAAGAGTACTTGTTCATTTGCGATACTGTGAAAGGCGTCTCGCATATTAATCAAGTCCTCGTAGCTCTCAAGATACGCTGCTTAGGCCCCTTGTTTATTAGATACTTTTTCTTGTTTTGATCCGTACTACCTCCTCTCAAACTAGAGAAACCAAAGAGCTTGTAGAACACGAAATATGTTTCGTAGTATCGAAGATGAATTAGTGCTCGTAGCTCTGGAAGTATGCGTTTTAGAACCTATGCTTATTAGAGCTTTTTTTCTGGTTTCGGTGCAAGGGATCTGTCCCCAGAGTCGTGAAGGGAATTTAGTTACACTGTGTGTGGAAAATCACCCTTTTGGCACACATATTTTACTGAGCACAACTGTAACTGAGAGTTTTGAGTATATTCTTTTAGTGAGTTTTGTTAACTTTTATGGTCCGCAGCTCGTGGTCGCGCGGTAGTGCTCCCACTTCTCACGCCCGGGTTCCCGCGTTCGATTCCCGGCGGGGTCAGGGATCTTCTCTGCCTCGACATGACTGGGTGTTGTGTCTTTAGGTTAGTTAGGTTTAAATAGATCTAAGTTCTAGGGGACTGATGACCATAGATGTCAAGTCCCGTAGTGCTCCGAGCCATTTGAACTATATTTTTAACCCAGAATGAGATTTTCACTCTGCAGCGGAGTGTGCGCTGATATGAAACTTCCTGGCAGATTAAAACTGTGTGCCCGACCGAGACTCGAACTCGGGACCTTTGCCTTTCGCGGGCAAGTGCTCTACCAACTGAGCTACCGAAGCACGACTCACGCCCGGTACTCACAGCTTTACTTCTGCCAGTACCTCGTCTCCTACCTTCCAAACTTTACAGAAGCTCTCCTGCGAACCTTGCTAGTTCTGCAAGGTTCGCAGGAGAGCTTCTGTAAAGTTTGGAAGGTAGGAGACGAGGTACTGGCAGAAGTAAAGCTGTGAGTACCGGGCGTGAGTCGTGCTTCGGTAGCTCAGTTGGTAGAGCACTTGCCCGCGAAAGGCAAAGGTCCCGAGTTCGAGTCTCGGTCGGGCACACAGTTTTAATCTGCCAGGATGTTTTATATTTTTAACTTTTATAGTTTAATTTCACTTCCACGGAAGGTGATCGATTGAAACTTAGATTCAGAGCAGCTGAAGAACCGAATAAAGCTTAAGCAGATGATACCCATATTAGTTCCAGCTGATAGGAACCATCGAGCATGGATAGATATGATCGATGAGAAAGGAAATTTGCCCGTCTGACTTGTGGGAGAGTGAACAAAAGCGTTGAAAACCCTTAACCTGTAAACGCCAGAATAGAGATGCTACACATACCATAGGAAGCTGTTTCAAATAGCTTCTAAGATCGTAAACTTCGATAATGGTTCATCTTTGCACTTATCTATCTCATAGAAGTCATATAGAGGGAATTAGGCACAAAACAGGATGCACAGAAGCGTACAGTTAGTCATTCCTCCATCAGCAAATGGATTGAAAGAGACCTAAAAACATGTTGCAATTTGAAGTAACCCTATTTGGCCTTTTAGAATGTTCCGCATAGTACAGATGGAGATGTCTAATTGATCTGACAGCTGAAATTCAAACAGGGACGAATCATGAATGTGACATGTGAACTGGAGTCTTTCTGTTAGCATCTAGCGTGACAGTGATCCGACGGCTTAACAGACTTTCACCTCTACAGTTCTAGCTGGATGCAGCCGCCGGCAGGAGGCTGCGCAGTTGTTCGCAACTAAGGTGATCGATAAGTCATGATGACACCCAGTATCACCATACAGAGCTGCACAGTAGGTGGCCAGAGGAATGTTCCTGTGTTGACGCCTCCAGCTGCAATTAGCGCGAGAACAAACGCGTTGTCGGGCAAACTGTTAACAGCTTACGTCCCTCAGCGATTAGCGCTTCATGTTGCTTCACAAAAACGGCCGTTTGTGCTGTAGACATCGTTCGGGGCCGTTAGCACGGACCTCTCACAGAGCTTTTTTAACATGGCGCATCACTGACACTTCAGACTGCTTCTATAGAAGTATCGTTTATCACTGTGGGAATTAGTGGTATGTTTCAAGACTTCCTTGCTCTCTTGGTACTATCTTCGGTTCAAGAAGTTCTCCGCTAGGAAGTACATGGGCTTCGAGATAGTCGGCTGGCAGGATGAATTTCGTTTCTTATTGTACCAGGCTGACAGTCATGCCCGTGCTGCGGATGCAGGTACCGTTTAGCTCATTACATATTTACAAAGGGCAACAGACAGGATTCATATTCCTTGATTTCCGGAATGCGTTTGACACGGTGCCTTACTGCAGACTGTTTACGAAGGTAGGAACATACGGAATGCGTTCCGAGGTATGCGGTTGGCTCTGACTTCTTAAGCAGTAGAACCGTACGCATTGTCCTCGAGCTCGAGTGTTCATCAGGAACAAGGATACCGTCAGGATCGCTCTTATTCTCTGCATACGTAAATAATCTGACGGACACCGTGAGCAGCAGTCTACGATTGTTTGCTGATGATACTGTAGTGTACGGAAAAATATGGTTGTTGAGATAACTTAGATAAAATTTCTGCGTGGTGTTACGAATCGAAACTTGTTCTACATTAAGAAAAAATTTAGTTACGTAGGTGAGTACGACAAACAATACTTTAATTTTCGAATAGTGTATTAGTAGTGTCTTGCTTGACACAGGGACGTCAGTTAAAAACCTAGATGTAACGCTGCAAAAGGTATGATACGAATTGGAAATAGCGCGATTGGTTGACAGTAGGGAACACGATTGTTCGACTTCAGTTTATTGGTAGAGTGCTTGCAATGCAGATTATTTATTTATTTATTGAGTCTTCTTGACCAGCCACTAATTCAAATGGTTCAAATGGCTCTGAGCACTATGGGACTCAACTGCTGAGGTCATTAGTCCCCTAGAACTTAGAACTAGTTAAACCTAACTAACCAAAGGACATCACAAACATCCATGCCCGAGGCAGGATTCGAACCTGCGACCGTAGCGGTCTTGCGGTTCCAGACTGCAGTGCCTTTAACCGCACGGCCACTTCGGCCGGCCCAGCCACTAATTCCTCTCCTGTGCTAACCACTTCCTTTCATAGTAGCACTTGCAACCTACGTCCTCAGTTATCTGCAGGATGTAATAAAATCACTGTGTTCCTCTACAGTTTTTGCACTCTACAGCTCTCTATAGTACCATGGAAATCATACCCTGATGTCTTAAGAGATTCCCTACCATCCTGTCCCCTCTCTTTGTTCTCCGTGTCAGTATTTTCAATGTACTGCTTTCCTCTCCGATTCTGCGCATAACCATCTTATTCCTTGCTTTATCAGGCCACCTAAGTTTCAACAATCGTCTGTAGCATTACATCATAAATGCTTCGATTCCCTTCTGTTCCTGTCTTCCCATAGTCCATATTTCACTACCACACAATGTTGTGCTCCAAACGTACATTCTCAGAAATTTCTTCTTCAAATTAAGGGCTAGCTTTGATGCTAGTAAACTTCTCTTGTCTAGGAACGCCGTTTATGCCGCTGCTAGTCTGATTTTAATTTCCTCCTTGCTCCATCCATAGGTTATTTTGCTGCCTAGGTAGTGGAATTCCTTAACTACATCTACTGCGGGACTATCAGTCCTGGTGTTAAGTTTCTCGCTGTTCACATTTCTGCTATTTCTCATTACATTCGTCATTCTACGATTTACTCTCAATTAATATTCTGTGCTCATTAGACGTCGGCCGGAGTGGCCGAGTGGCTCCAGGCGCTACAGTCTGGAGCCGCTTGACCGCTACGGTCGCAAGTTCGAATCCTGCCTCGGGCATGGATGTGTGTGATGCCCTTAGGTTAATTAGGTTTAAGTAGTTCTAAGTTCTAGGGGACTGATGACCTCAGAAGTTAAGTCCCACAGTGCTCAGAGCCATTTGAACCATTTTTGCTCATTAGACGGTTCATTCCATTCAGCAGATCATGTAATTCTTCTTCACTTTCATTCAGTATAGCAATGCCATGAGCGAATCTTACCACTGATATCGTTTCACCTTGAATTTTAATTCCTCTCCTGAACCTTTCCTTTGTTTGCATCATTGCTTCTTCAATGTACAGATCGAACAGTAGGGGCAAAAGGCTATATACCTGTCTTACATCCTTTTTAGTCCGTACACTTTGTTCTTGGTCGTCCACTCTTCTTATTCGTACTCGGCTTTTGTACACATCGTATATTACCCATCTCTCCCAATAGCTCACGCGTATTTTTCCACAGAATTTCGAATACCTTGCACCATTTTACATTGTCGAAAGCATTTTCCTGGTGCAAAAACCGCATGAACAAGTCTTGATTTTTCTTTATTTTTCCTTCCATTATCAACCACAACGTCTGAATTGCCTCTGTGGTGACTTTCTTATTCCTAAAGTCAAACTGGTCGTAATATAACACATCCTCACTTTTATTTTCGATTCTTGTGTATATTATTCTTGTCAGAAACTCGGATTCGTGCGCTGTTGAGCACATTGTGCGTTAATTCTTGCTGTTGACAGCTCTTGCAGTCTTCGGAATGAAGTGGATGATATTGTTCAGAAAGACAAATGATACGGCGCCAGACTCATACTTTGCCAGGGTGATTTTAGAAATTCTGATGGAATTCTATCATTTCTGCCTTATCTGATCTTAAGCGTTTCCAAGTTCTCTTCAAATCTGATTCGCATAATTGATCTCCTGTCTCTTCTAAATCGAATACTGTTTCCTCTTTTATCACATCAGATAAATCTTCCCACTCATAAAGGTATTGAGTGTATTCTGTCCACCTATTGGCTGTCTCTTCTGCATTTGTCAGTGTACTTCCTGTTGCGCACTTAATGTTACCACCCTTGCTTTCAATTTCACCAAAGGTTACCCTGACTTTCCTTTATGCTGAGTCAGTCTTTCTGACAACCATTTCTTCTTCGATTTATTCAGATTTTTCTTGCAGCCATTCGTGTTACCTTTCTTGCACTTCCTATTTATAGCATTCCTCAGCGATCTGTATTACTGTATTCCTGAAATTCCCTGAACATTTTTGTACTTCCTTCTTTCATCGATCAACTGAAGTATTTCCTCTGTAAAACAGTTTCTTTACAGTTACCTTCTTCATGACTATGTTTTTCTTTCCAACTTCTGTGATTGTCCTTTTTAGAGATGTTCATTCCTGTTCAACTGTTCTGCCTACTGAGCTATTCCTTATTGCTGTATCTATAGCCTTGGAGAACCACAATAGTATCTCGTCATTCTTTAGTACTTCCATATCCGACTTTTTTGGGTGATCGTTCTTCCTAACTATTCTCCTAACCTTCAGCCTCTTCTTCGTCATTACTACACTTTGACCTCAATCTTTATCTGCTCAGGGGTACGTCTTATAACCCTGTACCTCATTTCAGTGGCTGTCTGACTATGATGTAACCTAACCGAAATATTCCGGTATCACCCTGTCTTTTCTAAATATAGCTTCTCATCTTGTGATTCTCGAACAGAGCATTCGCTATAACTAAATGAAATTTGCTACAGAACTCAATTAGTCTTTCTTCTCTCTCATACCTTGTCCCAAGCCCATATTTTCCTGTTACCTTTCCTTCTACTCCTTCCCCTACAAATGCATTCCAGTCCCCCATGACTGTTAGTTTTTCATCTCCCTTTGTGTAATGAATTATCTTTTCTACATCCTCATATTTTTTTCAATGTCTATTTATCTTCAGCTTGCGACGTCGCCATGTATACCTTAACTACCGTTGTTCCTGTTTCTTTGCTCTAGGTCCTGATAAGAACAGCCCTATCACTGCTGATACATTTACAGTAACACCCTCTGTGTTCTACCTTCCTGTTCATAGCGAGTCCCTCTCCAGTTACACCATTTCCTGATGCTTTTGATATATCCCTATACTCATCTTCTGAAATTCCATTCCCTGACTCGTAGAACGCTATCCTGCCGTTGTTTATTCAACGTTTTTCTCATGGTCACCTACCCTTTGCCAGTCCGCTCCCGGAGGTCCGAATGGGGGACTATCCCGAAATCTTTTGCCAATGTAGAGATCATCACGACACTTTTCAGTTACAGGCCTGTTGTCATGTGGGTGCACATAGTGTGTCTTGAATTCAGTGTTTTCCACTGCTTTCTGCATCCTCTTGCAGTTTCCACCACCAGGACAAGAATGTACCCTGAAGCTCTGTTCACTCCTTCGCCCTCTTTGACAAGGCCATTGGCAGAATGAGGGTGGCTTCTCATGCTGGAAGTCTTCGGCCCACGAAGCTGATTCAAAATTTAAGCGGTGTTGTATTTTGAACCCGGGTCGAGGACGTTTTGATTACTAGTCAAAGACGCTGCCCCCTTTTTTAAATCTCATTTTGTTCGTTATCGTTCATTTCACTCAGTCTTTTCATAACATAGGGCAGCTAACCCTTTGACCAAACACGATGAGCTAAGGTGCCGGCTCCCTAGATCACGGGGTAATCATAGCTTATTGATCAACGAGATTAAAGGGGATCATTTATAGATCCGTAGTATGATCACATTGGTGAGTACTGCTTGAGTGTTTGGGATCCTCACCAAGTCGGATTAAAGGAAGACATCGAAGTAATTCAGAGGCAAGCTGATACATTTATTACCGGTAGGTTCAATCAACTTGCGAGCGTTACAGAGATACGACTTGGACTCAGACGGTGTCTTTTTTGAGTAAGGTGACTGAGTAAGATGTTGTACCACATCAATGTATAAAATATAGGATACAGCAAATCAGGGCTTGACTTTTGGCGGGCATGCTTTCTTCCTGGTGTGCGCGGAAATACACTG
Source organism: Schistocerca serialis cubense (assembly GCF_023864345.2). Taxonomy (NCBI): domain Eukaryota; kingdom Metazoa; phylum Arthropoda; class Insecta; order Orthoptera; family Acrididae; genus Schistocerca; species Schistocerca serialis. The sequence continues at coordinate 100,473,369 of NC_064642.1, read as the reverse complement.
ACAGTTCCTAAGCAGCTGTTCGTTGTGTTTGTCATGACAGTGTCCGGAAGAGATTAAGATAGCTGGCACCCAGGAAGCTGGGCGTTTGTAGCCATTCCGTCGATTAATGTTGTGATGCTGTTTCACGGTTTCAGTCACCATTCGTATTTTGTGTTGGCTCATCCACGGTGCTTTTGCCGGTACACGTGATTGATGGAGCATATAGGTCGTTGTCTACAATCACGGTGATGTCCTACCATCGCCAATTATTGCGTGTTTCTAATCGCACGTAGCATTCAAGTTCTGCCACGCGTGTACTGAATGGTCTACCAGTCCCACCAATTCACGTAGGTCTGCTTTCAAAATGTAGCTCATACACTTCTGCAGTATTAAGGCTAATCGTTGCAGCCTTCATGGAACCAATCATGTCGTGAATTCGGTGCCGGCTGCGGAAAATCGGTTTGAAACGTTGTCGGTGGAGGACGTTTCCTACACGTTCACTGATACCATTTACGGTATGTCCACTAGTGACAGCTTCCCTTCCTTGTCTGTCTTCTTTTGTTTTATTCAAAGGAAGGAAGATGGGGTTTTAACGTCCCGTCCACATCGGGGTCACTGGAGACGGAGCACAAATTCGGATGGTGACAACGATGGGAAAGGGACTTGGCCGTGCCCTTTCAAAGGGAACCTCGCGGAATTTGCATGGAGTGATTCAGGGAAATCATGGAAAACCTATATCGGGATGGCTGGATGTGGGTTTGAACTGTCGTCCTCCCGAATACGAGTGCATGGGAACCATGTTGTCATACCCGTTGGCGCGAAAAGTGTGATATAGCTGCCGGCCGCGGTGGTCTCGCGGTTCTAGGCGCGCAGTCCGGAACCGTGCGACTGCTACGGTCGCAGGTTCGAATCCTGCCTCGGGCATGGATGTGTGTGATGTCCTTAGGTTAGTTAGGTTTAAGTAGTTCTAAGTTCTAGGGGACTGATAACCACAGCAGTTGAGTCCCATAGTGCTCAGAGCCATTTGAACCATTTTTTTGTGATATAGCTCCCTCAGTTCTTCTTTGATACTATTAGCATCCATTAGGATCCATTGACAGAATTTAGAGAACCGGTATTTACGGCTGGCTGCAGAACAATTCTATTCGCTCCGGCGTACATTTTGCGTAACGACAGTGAAGACAAGAAAAGAGAAATTCTTGCTCGCGCGGAATTATATAGACAGTCGTCTCTCCCTCGCTCCATTTGCGACTGGGAAAGGAAAGGAAATGAGTAGTAGTGCTCTTAGTTACCTTGTACGACGCAGCTTATGGTGGTTTTCGGAGTGTGTGAGTAGACTCAGAAAGCAAATGTCTTCCCTTCGCACACCCACTCATATGCAGTTATTCCCACAATTTCACGTTGATCTCACAACGGGAAACTTTCCTGGAATTAACTGAAATTTCAAACATGTCAATAAGAGAAATTAGCGTTAATGATTCTATGAAGCATACAAGGGAGACTGCAGCTTCCCGAAAACGACCGTATTAGATAACAGAATAAACTGTACACACTCTGATTTTTCCGCAATTCATGATAAATAAATGGAAACTAAGTCTGGTCTGTTAAGCTGACAAAGGAAACTTTTGTCTCTCTACATTTTTATGAGTATGTGGTATTAACACAGATATTAAATGAATCATAAATAAGACACGCAGTTAGTATAGACTATTTACTCTCCACTTTTTCAATATTAAATGAAAATAATGATGCTTCAAACAGGTCTGTGTAAGAGGTGAGTGCAACTTCGTTTTATGAAGCGCATGAGATAAGCTTCTGAGCACTAACACCCACACAAAAATGGCACTGTGGTGGGTACTTGTGACAGGGAACGCCTTCTGAGATGGTAGAGGGCTTTGCACAGGAAAGTATGGTTCCCATGTACCCAGTGACAGTTATTGCTGCCTCACGGCTGCAACATCAGTTTTCCTTGAGTGAGCTGACACTTTCCACAGCGGCAACACATATTCTCCCACTGAAAGACATGGAAGACAGTGGTTCGCATCGGGGTGCGGTGCCCTTGATTTTTCTGATTGTTTCCTGTGTAGATAGTTTCTTCAACTTACTTTCTCTTTTAATTCATTGCAATGTTGTTTTATGAAAGAATACTCTGCAGTGAGACTACCAGATATTTGTCACGGGGTTGATGTTCCAGGCTCACCTCCACCCCACTGACGTTGAGGGGGAACAGGGTCACGGACGAAAACTATTTTTTTTTTTAGCACGGAATTCGAATATAGGCCTATATACATTAAACAGTTATTATGCAAAATATTATGTGAGAACTCAAAAAAAAAAAAAAAAAAAAAAAAAAAACCATTCTGTGAGCGTTTTAAGCCGAGCGTGCACGGCACGCCACAAGTCGTTATCGATGACATCACCCCTTTTTATACCGATTTGAATAAACTTGATTTGCTAGAGCGCTGTTTGGGCGGTTTAACTCAAAATGTGAACGAAAGTGTGGATAATCTCATTTGGGGATATGCTCCAAAAATAACATCCAGCCGAAGCGGAATTGTCAACATTGCTTCAAATTTGACCGTATGTCTATTCAATGTGGGCCACGCTGCATTAATGCACGTGGAAAATGCCCCTCAAGTCAAAATCGGCGACGCGCTCAGCGACGAAAAGGGCTTTGAGGACGAAAATGAGGGCTTATCAGGTCAAAGTAGCAGAAAACAGCCACTCACTGGCCGGGACGATAGTTATCATGGACCATGCATTAACGATATCGTGTAAGATTCATTGATAAGAGACTCTGTAGGGTGCAGTGAGCACAGCGACCATATGATAAGTAAAATTAGAATTAAGGTCAGCTTTCGCCATAATTTTGATGACTTATTAACAGCAAAATGGATATTATGATCGTTTCACAGCTTCTGTTACTGTTAGTAACTGGGCGCCAGTGCCTACGAGCATTAATCTGTACGCTGGAGCACTGAAGATGATCATTATGTGATAGAAAATCCATTTTGCTGTTAATAAATCATCAAAATTACGGCCAACGCTGACCTTACTTCTAATTTTTCTTCAAGATTCAAGCTTTTACCCTTTTTTTAAATGATAAATACTTGTCAAACCTTAACGCGTTTCCTCAAAACCACGTTTTTCGGTGTGATTGTCGTCACCCGCGCAACACTTTTCATCCGTATTAATAGTTTTCCGTTTCCCTTCAAGCAAATTGAATACTCTATCTTTCATAGTAGCCGATTTTTCTTATGTTGATATTTAGTCTTTTTTTCGGCTAAAAAAGGGGAGATCCAAAAAGCGGCCATTTTTTCAGATATCTGCAATTTCGCGAAAAAGTTCCTTCTTCAATTACCTACGATGAATTAAAATTACATCAGAAGGATCACGATGACATCTTCATTTCATGTTTCAGATAGCCACAACCGGAATTACAGCAACAACAGTCGATCCATCTCCTTTCAGAGCATCCTCTGGAATATCCCAATTACACAGTGAATATATTAATATTTTTCAATAAAAAAATACCAATAAAAACAACAATGTGTGCTTTATTCATTGGAGCAGATCTCATTTGTCTACTACATTCCACTGGGGAGGAAAAAAAGAGATCTGAATTTGAGCAATATTTTGGTCCATCGCCCTCTAGTTCCCCCGTAAGAATCCTTCCGCCCACTTCAGTGCGGAGTTGGAAACTGTATACGTGAGTGTTGTTAGGATTCTATTTCGGGTTGTTCATTGCAATGAATATTCTGAGATTCTATAATGCTCTGAGGATTTTTCTTATATCTCTTCAGATATTTCCTCTTGAGCTGTGGTAGCCGTATCGTCCACATAGGTGAAGATATACAGGCATGTGTCCTGCTCTCGCAGTACGTCATTCCTATGGGTGCTGCATAACGCTTCCTCTAGGTTCTTTTCCGGTTTCAGAGTGGCATAGAGCCTTCCGTTGTGGAAGAGTTCCTTTATCAGGCAAGTGAATCCGAAATAATTTATTAATTTCTACAATGTGCTAAGTAATTTTCCATGGTTGACTGTGTCATACACTTCAGTTTAATCCATGAAAATGGCTCCACTTACAATTTCATCAATTTCATTCTCATATCCGTCTAACGGGTGTTGGCTAAGATTAAGCATTTTTTCCGTAGCAAGATTTTTCCCGGTCTGCACCCAGACTATTCTGTTATTATCCTGTCGTTTATTTTTTCTGTTACTCTCTGAGGTAACATGTTCAAAATTTTGCACAAATAGCGTAGGAAAGACACTGGTTGGAAATTCTTCAGCTCTGTCGCTACCTTCTGCTGTTTACTCAGATCCCCAGAGATACTACATGAGCCTCTGTGAACAGTTTTCGGATCTTGGAGTTTCGAAGGCTAATCTTGAATTTTTTCTGTGACCAATTCTTAGTTACTGATTCACAATGTTTCATTATTGCTGTCTTAATGTCGGCCGGAGCTGCTGCTTTGTTTTCCTTCATCCCTTTTATTGCTGTCTGCAGTTGTCTGCTGGAGGTTGGTTCTCCTATTAGGTCGACAACGTCCCTTTATCTTCATTTTAGTAGTTTTTTTATGTCACTTATTATTTTCCGATTTTTCAAGAATTAATGTGCAATTTGGTTCGGTGTAACGTCGTTGAAATCAGGTCAAGGTATAGCTACATAATTGCGGAAATACTTATTTTCCACCCATTTCTACTGTTTTTCTTCAGGCCCAAATCAGTAATCACTTCCATTAGATTTTTCTTTACTTCCGTCATTGTGTAATGCCGTTAATATTTCTCTTGCCTTTATCGAGTATTCTGCAAAGAAATCTTTCTTAAACTTCTCTCGGAAATCACTGAGCAATTGTTAGGCCTTTTGTGTGAGTCCTACTACCCAATGGGTCCGGCATCCTTGAATACGTTTTCGTGACGTTATCTCTGTTAGGTCCACGAAAACACGTAGTTTTCTGACGTCACTTTAGACTTGGTTCTCTCTTGGTCTAGGGCTGGTTCGAAGTCACTTCACCTAGGCGCCTTTTAACTGAAAGGTAGTTTGGATTTAAATGCATAGAGTGACAGAGTAACGTTCATAAACAGTCACACTTACGAGTGAAGAACCTTGCTCTTTTATTGATCATACACGGTTTCAGAAGCCAGAGACTGGCAAATTAAGATTTCATATTGTGAATTTTTCACAAATGCACAAGGTTGCACTTTAAAAGCCACCAAGGTAAACCTTGCTGTGCTATCATTAGCATACTCATTGGAAATACTGTTGACAGAATAATTCAAAAAACATTGAAAATTAGTTATCAAAATTCAGGTCCTGGCTTATGGTCGACAACTGAATGTTTGCCACTACTTTACACTTTAAGCTGTGAGTTCATTAGAGACTGCGATCCAGGCTTTCAAAATCCTCAGATATTACTCTTCATATGATATCTGATCCTTAAGTGAACAAATACAGTATGACCAACCTTCTCACAGTGACAAGGAACCTTCTCATAGTGTGAAAGAGTAATTGAAGTCCGGTTTAACATAAGTTAAACGAAGACAAAACTGAAACGGCATTCCTTACAATAGGTCTTACGTAATGGCTGGCTGTGTATATGTATTACACCTTATGTGTGCAATTCCTGCCGTGTAAACGTCTTGATATTGTGTCCTATAGCTTCTAATGGAGTGAGAAGGCTTTAGCTAGCGTGATGGCGAAATACCGAAATCTCGGTCGCTGCAACCGCATAACTTGAAGTTCCACAGCAACACGAACATACCTACCTAGCTCAAAAGTTTCACCAAAAAAAAGAGAGTGTCATCACCGGTTAAGGTAGTTTCTCTCTCCGCTTGAAAAATACGAAGTAATACAAACCTCCTTCAAGAAATTAGTTGGTAAGTGAACACGTGTAAATATCAGAACTGTAAAAGACAAGCTCACAATAATCAAAATCCATATGAATATTGAATGTTTCACATACAAGCGCCCGTCGAGGAACACGTGATTTTTACTTGACGTACATGTAGGTATAAAAGACAAGAAAAGTCACCCTGTATTGGCATTAATTGCCAAGATATAATTTAATGAGTTGAGGTAGTCAACTTACAAGCTCTGATAACTGCTTACAGACGGGAACTCGATTTCCACACGTTGTAACGAAACTGTGGACGGAAAGAACTACTATTGCCTATGTTGAATCAGAATGCAAAATATGTCTCCACAAAAGACAGCTACTCAAATGCAACACAAGCACACAACCAGCTGACCACTATCTTTAACGACGTCGCTTTAATGTGCCCATACCTTTATCATTTGCTGTACTAAACAGATCGGCATATCCTGACAGCAACAAATGAAGGAACACAGAGTGCCCCTTAGGCCACTGATCATGAAGCCCTTGCTATCTGATTCTTCGTACCTGCCGGCTCACCTCAAAGATTAGGGGACTTGCTCGACGTGCCTTGGACTTCGCATCCTTTTATAAGATACTGTATTAGACGGATGACTGACTAAGGTTCTGTGAGACAGGCAAGTGCTTATCGACGTGCGCATGAATACATAGCGTGAAAGGAATCTAGCAACAGAGGACTTTGTAATCTCCCAACAGATAAAATGATTATAACAATTACATTTAGTGTAACCTCACAACAGTTTATTCCATAACCTTGCAATAAATAGGTGAATAAAATTGTGACTCACATATAACTTTTCAATAATTAACTGACTGTAAATTTATACTGGCAAATTTTGGACGTCAGCAGTGCTGCGCCATGGCCCTCAAAGATCATTCTGAATAAATTGAAAATTCTTACCTCAATGAAGTCGCAGGATAACGCATATATATATCTTCTGTAAGAAATTTTTCTGGCGCAGCCTAGTGCAATGCTGGCCGCTAGATTTGTCATGTATAAAAAGAAACAACTAATTTTTCTTTACGATAATCGGGATGACCATGGATAGGAGAAATTAGTAAAATCTTTAAATTCAGATGAATGACAGTGAAAAGTTAATTTTATAAGAAAGATTATTATTAAAATATTTTTTAAAAACATTTACATGGGACTTGATATAACAATAGTACAAAATCAGTAGTTACACATTACATATGCGCGCGGCTGCTTTTACCTTACACTACATCGAGAAGGCACCGCCATCGCTATCCACGACCGGCCAAGACAACTCCATACACACGACATACTACCATAGAGTAAATATCTCTGGAGTGAGCACTCACATGCGCAGAACAGATTTTGTGTTGTCAACATACATTGCCGGCCTGGTCACGTGATCTCGGGACGTCGTGTGTCTGTTCGTATAGCGTCCTGTATATTTAGAATGTCACTACATCCCTAGTACAGACGGATCCTTTTCGTACGTGTCGTAGATTATTGATATATGTTGCGCAGACATTTTAACAGTATCCATTTGATACCGGGAAAAAACCAGCTACGTAACTTTTAAGGGTAAGTGATAATACATTCAGTTTCTTTGCGATAGGTGTCATAGTTCAGATGCACTCGATTTTTGGTAGTTTTTGGTATGATACCGCACTTTATAGTATTACAGAGCCTGAAGTACATTTTGGCAGTGATAGTTCTGCAAAACGACTTGACAGTACGTTAGTACTTTCGCAAGTGTCCGAAAAACACCGAATTTACCACACATTAGCGATTATATCCCTGCTAATTCGTCCTTTTTTCTTGTATTTCTGCGTATTTATTTTCTCGTTTTTGCGACCTAAAGCACAATTTTTCTTGCTGGTGGCACTTTGAGGTATTTATTTAACGCATTTTAAGTACTTGCTCCCAGTTCATTAAATAAATAGTAGACGGAGTAATCTATATACATAATTGACAAGTCACTGATAAATGCATGGAGGATAGTATTTACTGAAACAACTAACCTTACCCTTTCCTGTTCCACTAGCAAATTTACGAGAGGAAGCGATTGTTTGTAAGCTTTTGTACGAGCCGTAATATCTATTATATAGTCATAAAATCGCAGAAAAATAGGTCTACAGAATCAAGTCCTAATTATAATGCGTCTCGAAATTTTTAAACGTATACAGTGTCTCTTACTAAAATGAAAAATATAATTAGAGCTATATGGAATGTAACCATGAAAAGTTACTATCCCTCCTTTCACATATTTTTCTTTGCATCCGTAGCAACAACGTAATTCACCATCGCTATTACACTATCAACAAACGATGAAACACAACAAAAACTCTTGGTATTATAAACTTCAAACGCTGCAGAAAGCACACAGGCACAGCTAAGTCCCGAGATCACGTGACAATCCTGGTTTAATGTTGACAACATGCGCAGAACGCAATGCTCACTCCAGAGATATTTACTCTATGCATACTACTCCTACAGCAGCCGACACTGCTCTCTGGTCTGACATTCTCTTATAGCTTACATATCGCAGGCAGTGCGTGAGCAATCCATCGAAATAACATGTGCTCGAGTGCGCTAGGAATAAATTCCTTAGTCACGGACCTCTTACAACTATGAACCGGATAAAAATCTAAGTTAAAACCCTTCCCTGGATGGGCTGAGGCCCGCTTCCTTACCTACCTTTAGTTGTTCTCTATAGTTCTTATACAGTTCTCAATTATGATGTCCATATGATTTCTTGTCATTTACTGAGGATGCCCTAAGCATAAAAGCCGGTACGTAAACCAATGACCCAACAATTTCAAGGTTATATGTGCAAGTGACTACAAGGAGAAATGCATAATGGAGTAAGTATCATAGTTTACTAAACAGAAAATAAAATTGTTTCAAGTTTGGGTATAGCTTGAAACTAAAAAAGAAAAATTCAGATTGATATGTGTATTCAGAACTGATGTAATGAAATAAGAGGAGAGTTAGAATTTGTTTCATCAACTACATGATCGCCGGCCAGAGTGATCGAGCAGTTCTAGGCGCTACAGTCTGGAACCGCGCGACCACTACGGTCACAGGTTCGAATCCTGCTTCGGGCATGGATGTGTGTGATGTCCTTCGTTAGGTTTAAGTAGATCTAAGTTCTAGGGGACTGATGACCTCAGAAGTTAATTCCCATGGTGCTCAGAGCCATTTTTTGAACTACATGATAAAAACAAATGTATTGGAAAGTGATGAACAGACATGTCTACGGATTTATCAATAAGGAGCTTGTTAATAGTCACTACGATCAACGAAGTAATGATTCACATCGACACAGTTCCAATGAGTAGTGCTTGCTTAGGAAAGACTTGCTCAATTTGGCGGCCTTCATAGATCTTGACAGCAGCAAAACAGCCGAATTGTCACAAATGAACTGATGGTATTACAGGAAAGTATTTCGTTATTCGGATGTCAAACTTGTCCCAAATTATGGCAGTCATCCTTTTGGCTGCCGGAATTTTATTTATAGCACTGGTGGAGAAAATATGCAGTCGTTAATGGTGTAGAAATGTACAGGGTGATTCAAAAAGAATACCACAACTTTAAAAATGTGTATTTAATGAAAGAAACATAATATAACCTTCTGTTATACATCATTACAAAGAGTATTTAAAAAGGTTTTTTTTTCACTCAAAAACAAGTTCAGAGATGTTCAATATGGCCCCCTCCAGACACACGAGCAATATCAACCCGATACTCCAACTCGTTCCACACTCTCTGTAGCATATCAGGCGTAACAGTTTGGATAGCTGCTGTTATTTCTCGTTTCAAATCATCAATGGTGGCTGGGAGAGGTGGCCGAAACACCATATCTTTAACATACCCCCATAAGAAAAAATCGCAGGGGGTAAGATCAGGGCTTCTTGGAGGCCAGTGATGAAGTGCTCTGTCACGGGCTGCCTGGCGGCCGATCCATCGCCTCGAGTAGTTGACGTTCAGGTAGTTACGGACAGATAAGTGCCAATGTGGTGGCGCTCCATCCTGCTGAAATATGAATTGTTGTGCTTCTCGTTCGAGCTGAGGGAACAGCCAATTCTCTAACATCTCCAGATACTGTAGTCCAGTTACAGTAGCACCTTCGAAGAAAAAGGGACCAAAAACTTTATTGGCTGAAATGGCACAGAAAACGTTCACCTTAGGCGAGTCACGTTCATATTGAGTTGTTTCCCGCGGATTCTCAGTGCCCCATATACAGACATTGTGACGGTTGACTTTCCTGTTAATGTGGAAAGTTGCTTCATCACTAAACACAATCTTTGAAACGAAAGATTCATCTGTTTCCATTTGAGCAAGGATAAAATCACAGAAATCTATTCTTTTAATCTTATCAGCTGCAGACAGTGCTTGAACCAATTTCAGACGATAAGGTTTCATAACTAACCTTTTTCGTAGGACTCTCCATACAGTTGATTGTGGAATTTGCAGCTCTCTGCTAGCTCTGCGAGTCGATTTTCCTGAGCTGCGAACAAATGCTTGCTGGATGCGTGCTACATTTTCATCACTCGTTCTCGGCCGTCCAGAACATTTCCATTTGCACAAACACCCATTTTCTGTAAACTGTTTATACCAACGTTTAATACACCACCTACCAGGAGGTTTAACACCATACTTCTTTCGAAATGCACGCTGAACAACTGTCGTCGATTCACTTCTGCCGTACTCAATAACACAAAAAGCTTTCTGTTGAGCGGTCGCCATCTTAGCATCAACTGACGCTGACGCCTAGTCAACAGCGCCTCAAGCGAACAAATGTACAACTAAATGAAACTTTATAGCTCCCTTAATTCGCCGACTGGTAGTGCTTAGCTCTGCCTTTTGTCGTTGCAGAGTTTTAAATTCCTAAAGTTGTGGTATTCTTTTTGAATCACCCTGTATAATACAAGCAGTTCTTTAAATGAAAAATCTCATGCGAAAATATAACTGTAAATTTTTCCAATAGAGAATCACTTGGAAAGCGATTGGTCACCTATTTAACGAATTTTCAGGATTGAAGTCGGATGACATCGACTAGTTCACACTGCTAACTTCATACCAAAAATTGTCGCGGAGACGCATGCGCAAAGGCAGCCGCTACGGTAACGACCTCGAGTTTCACGCCCACTTCGAATACTGCTTCATGTATGGGGAGCAGCAACATGCGTTATGGTGATACTACATACACGCTCTCTGTAGGAATGTGGACTCGGGGACGTAGAACTCAGATGTCAAATTAAAAAAAATAACTGTCTTTAGACGTGGAATTAGTTATAAAATCAAAACTTTCTTTCTGAAATTATCAATCACCACCTCTCGCGCCTTATCCATCGGAAAACAGCCATCACGATTAATCAGATCTTCTGCCGAACGTAGTTCCGCAGATTCCTTTACATTTGCTAAATTCTATTTCTCATCTACCTCTACATCATAGTCTGCAAGCCACGTAATCGTGTGTGGCGGAGGGTACTTTTGTACCACTAACTGAGCCCTCCAACCCGTTTCACTCGTGAACAGCACGAGCACTGAATGATTGTCGGTAAGCTTCCGTAGTAGCTCTAATTTCTCGATTCTTCTCCTTCTGGTCATCATGCGAGACGTATGTGGGGGGAAGTAATATGATGTCCGCCTCTTCCCGGAAATTGCTCACTCGAAATTTCAGTAGTAAATCTCTTCGTGATGCACAAAGTCACTTTTGTAACGTCTGCCAATGGATTTTGTTGAGCATCTCCGTAACGCTCTCGCGCCCGCTAAACGATCCATGACGAGACACGCCGCTCTTCGCTGGATCTACTCCTTCTCTTCTAATCAGTACTACCTGGTAGGGATACCAGACACATGAACAATACTCAAGAATCGGCCGAACGGGCGTCTTATAAGTCTCTTCTTCCGTGGATGAGTTACATTTCCTTAACATTCTTCATAAGAACCCGAGTCTTTTCCCACTATTCGTTTCATGTGTTCGTTCCACTTAACGTCGCTCTGGATAGTTACTCTTAGATATTTTGCGGTAGATACTGTTTCCAGCCGTTTGTCATCAGTATTGTAGCTGTGCAGTAATGGATTTCTTTTTCTATGTATGCCCATTATGTCACGTATATTTGCGTTCAGTGTCAAATGCCAGAGCCTGCAGCATTCATCAAATCTCTGGAGGTCATTCTGGAAGTCGTTACAGGTCTTCTGGCGTTGCTGCTTTGTTATAGACAACCTCATCATCCGTGAACAGCCTTATAGTGTATCCTATGCTTTCCACTAGATCATTTTCTCGTATCTTCCATGTTCACTGATAGTAGCAATGTAAGCAGCGAAGCTTATTCTTGATATGCTTTCACACTGAATTCTAACCGAACGCTTGAAATTTCCTTTCATTTCTGTCATTGTTTCTTCGATTTATAGATTGAACAGCAATGGGGAAGACTGCCTCCTTGTCTCACACCCATTTAAATTCGAGCCTTGTGACCTTGGTTTCCATTCTTATTGTTACTTATTTTCCTACGAACGCGCCATTTTTAGAAGTGTTAAATTATCAAAGGCAACGTCAGAATTGCCTCTTTTCCACCTTCACTTTTCCGAAAGCAAAACTGGTCGTTATCTGACTGTTAGATATATTTGTCTTTCTTCTGGATATCATGATTTCAGCAACTTGGATGCAGGATATACTTGTGTGATATTTCTCACACTTATATGGGTTGTATGGTATCCGATAGTGTGTGTCCGGTATCATAGGTTCTACACACTAACCCGAGCAGACGTTTAAATGTCTCTTCACCAATGATTTTATAAATTCGAAAGAAATATTATTTATTCTTTCTGCTTTGTTTGAAATCAAGCCCTCCGCACACTGCAATCGATGCAGGCTACCCTGTTTCTTCCTTAGCGTCATCCATTTCTTCTATCATGTCACCACATACGTAGGCCAACTCTTCCTCTTAGAGGTCTTCTGCGTACTCCTTTCACTTTCCACTCTCTACTCTCTACTTCACAGTTGAATCACCCTTTCCGATGACCACATCTTCTTCGATTTCTTAGCTTATATTCTGCAGCCAAAAAACCTTAGCTTCCCTTCTGTTCCTATTTATTTCATTCTCAAGAGACATATTTCGCTGTTCTGAATCTGCCTTAATTTTTTTTTTTTTTTTTTTTGCTTCCTTCTTTAGTCTGTCATTTGAAGTATTTCTCACTTGATCAACAGTTTCTTCGATGTTACTCGCCTTGTAAATTTGTTTCAGTGTGCTGCTGCTATAATTGCCCTTTTTAGACATGTCCATTACTCTTCAAGAAAACTGCCTACTGAGGTATTCATTATCAGTGCATTTATAGCCTGAGAGATATTCAAATGCGTCTCATCATACCTCAGTACTTCAGTATCTCACTTCCTTGCACGTTAGTTCTTTCGGCGAGACCTGTAAACATCAGCCTACTCTTCATAATTACTAAATACTGATCCGAATCCTACATCTGCTGCTGGATACAACTTACAATCCGATATCTGATTTCGGAATTTCTGTCTGGCAATGCTGGAACCTCCCAATAACACCATGCTCTCTCCAAGTTTTTCCGTATCTTTTCCAGCTATATCGTTTCCTCTTCAGAATTCTCAACAGACTGTTCAGTGTTAGTAGATGAAGTTTACAACAAAACTCAGTTACTCTTTGCCTCTCTTATTCTCACTATCCAGCCCATATTCTTAGTTCTTTCTTTTATTCTGTCCCCTACTACCACGTACCAATCCCCTACGACTCTGAGCTGATCATATACTTTTCACAGTGAATTACCCGTTCGACGTCCTTATACTCATTCCTTATCTGATCATCTCCTGCTTGTTACATCGGCGTGTAGACCCGAATTAATGTTGTGGACTTTGTATTGCTGTTGATTCTGAGAAGAAAATTTCTATGAGGGAACTGATAATCCAGCACTGAGCACAGTACGTTGCAAGAAAGAAAATCCCATGCTTCATGGAATCAATACCGCAACTGAACCGTACTATCAGCTAGTTCAAGCTAACTCTTGAATTTTACTCCTAACTTTTAAAATAAATCTGGACACAGAGCACATATGTGCGCTTGCAGTTAAAGCTATGATTGTGACTACGTGGTGTTATTAAGGGTACCGACGTCGGCTTTCAGCTGCAATATGCCATCAATCACACCGGAACATCCTCTATTGAATGCGAATGTTATTTGCCACTGCCTCACCAGTCTGTCACGACACTAATTAATCAACGACTTTCAGCCGGCTGCCGTGTTGTGCACGACGGAAAATTATAACTCGTAAGTGTTACTCTTACCTCACTATTGAAACTATGGATACAATACGGATGAAAGTGATATCACCTACCACTAACTTCCTTTCCGAATATGGATGTGTATGTTACCATAAGCCGGTGTTAATACGTCAATAGTTACACAGTCAACAGCCATTTTCCGTCTGATATGTGATACATCTATTTTTATGTATTTTGATGTGGAGAATCCGAATTACCTTTCAAAATATTCTAGCACGTAAGATTGGGTTTTTAAGGGTTTTTGAACTTATTTTCCGTATTGCACTGCTTTCAGTTCTTTTGATTAGATATCTAATGTATTAATTTTTAATGTTTTGGCCTAGACTTATCTACAATTCGTCACTAGACGACAGGTGTCATAAAGATTGTAAACTTTACTCGTCTGATGGCAAGTAATCCATAATGCTTGTTGAAACATGCATGGGGCTATTTTTGTGTTTAAAATTTGTCCTTAGTGAAAGTGATTACTAGGAAACGTCGCCGTTGTCTAAACCATGCCACGCAGAGTGGCCGCACGGTTTGAGGCGCAATGTCACGGACTGCGCGGCCCCTCCCTCCGGAGGTTCGAGTCCTCCCTCGGGCATGGGTGTATGTGTTGTTCGTAGCATAAGTTAGTATAACTTAGTTTAAGTAGTGTGTAAGGCTAGGGACCGATGACCTCAGCAGTTTGGTCCCTTAATTTGTTCCCTTAGCAATTCATACACATTTGAACAATTTTGTCTAAACCACACCTACTACCATTGTTATGTGTGTGGGAAACTGACCCGAAAATTTCAAAGAATACTAATCACTTATTTAGTTAAGGAGGGTTATAAATTGTAGTTTAATTGTCCCGTTCGTGATAGATATAATAATTTTCACACCTCATATTTCCTGCGTAGCCTCTACTACAACGTTAACCGAATGGCTGAAACGAAAAGGCGGAGCTACGTCATTCGCTCATCTAACGGTGTGGTGTGAGTCTAAAGACCATTTTTGTTGTTGTTACTTCTACCACACAAATATTACAGCTTGCTTGAAAAGTGGATATAAAATAAAGCGTTTAAATATAGCAAAGACACTTCTAGTGTTTGCCGCCGGATCATATGTTGTGCAAATCCCACAGTATTTTGTCGATACACGCGTTCCTAATCTTCAGGTGGTGGTAGATGCTGTTGTCACTGCTGCGAGTCACAAATGATGACAAACGCGCGGCGGTGTCGATGTTCATCAGGGCAGGAGCCGGTAATACGCGTACGCGCGAAGTTGTATCGGCGAAATATTGTGGGATTTGCACAACATGACCCGGCGAAAAACCCGAGAAGTCTATTTGCGACAGATCAGTCGAGATAGCCTGGAAAGTCGAATCTAAGTGTACCTTCAGTGTATTTGGTGGTGCCCTGATATAAAGAGTTCGCGGTTCCTGTCTGCAGCTTGCAGGCCGCAGGTTTACTGTGTGGGTTCTCTAAATACGGTCATCTTTTTGCCTATGGGACAACTATCAGATCAAGAACCGCTACAAAGTCAAGAAAGGCCATATAAGGAGATCAGTTGTATTTGGCAGAGAACATGTGAAAATCACTCTACTGGCTAAGCCTGATAAAACCGTTTTGCTTCCTCTTCACCGCTTACGGTCCTTATAAAGAACTTTGTAGAAACTATGGATCAAAGGCGTCGAACCTGCAAACAACTGGCATAAAGGTTTCCTAAATTGAATGAAGCAAAGATGAAAAAGGAAGTATATTTGTTGGACCACAAATAAGAAAATTAATGAAAGATTCAACCTTTGATACCAAACTCAAAAATAACCAATTAGCTCTTTCAAAGCAATTGTGAAGGGGTTCTTGAGCAACACAAGAGATGAAAATTAAGTTTCCCCTGTGGTTGATCTGTTAGACAGCTAAAAGAAGCTGGAGGGCAGAATGCCGCTCAAAATTCGTTCTCTATATTCCCATTTTACTTTCTTTCCGGAAATTTTTGGAGCTGTGTGAGATGAGCAGGGCGAACGCTTTCGCTAACACATTCGTACGACGGAACACCGTCATCAAGGTCACTTGACCACTTCGACGATGGGCCAATACTACTGAGGTATTGTTAGGGGGAGTGATGAAATTGCGAACAATAGAGGAGCAGCGTTGTCACATTTTTTGAGTACTGAAGGGGATTAAGTTCGAAAATATGTTGTGAACTAATTTAGTGTGCCTATTGTCGCCGTGTCCATACATAGATATTAAATAGTGTCGAGTTGTAAAATTATGAATATGTATTTCTTGATTGTTTTGATGTTGTCAATGTTCGCCAGTACTGTTTTAGATTCTGCTGTGTATCTGTGAAGTTTGACTTTATAGAGAAAAAATAATTTCACTAGTAATTCAGAGCCCCAAAATTAGCAATATCCAAAAATTTAAAAACCAGATGGAGGAAAAAGGTTTGAGTTTGTTGAGCACTGTTATAATCAATAGTTGAATATTACCGTAGAATACAAAAAAGAAAAAGCAGGGTCATCATATGGCGTTATTTCTTCGTTATGTGTAAAATTGTTCTCGAGATTAGTTGGTGTAAAAGTAATACAATTGTAGCAAGAGATGTCTGCTGTGTTTATGTGTACAAGTTCGTTGTGTAATAAAGGTAAATGTGGATTCTGAAGACTGAGCAAGTGTTCACACCTATAGGACGAAATTACATGCCTCATTCAAACTGTACCTAGGTAAGTTCAATGAGATACCTGCTGCTCCTGCAAGTAAGTTGCAATTGCCAACTGATTTTCAGAGTACAGTATACTGTATTTCCTGAAATTGTACGCTTTGTATATCGTAGTTTAACCGTATGGTATAACAGTGAATCCGTAAAACTTATCCGTGGGCTGTTTGTGTACAATAACGCATAAAAAGTAGTTTATATTAAGCTTTACCAAGTAGCAACGTATGGCAGAAGTACTAGATCTACTGTGCCAGTCTTCCTTTTTCTAGACACAGCTGTACACTGTTACGGGATGATCAAGCCTAAGATTTTACAACAGGGAAGACCTAATTTTCAGTTTCGTCTATAGGGCGATAGAAGGTCAGGTTGACTTTCAGTTAACATTCAGTACCGAACGAGCTCTGGTAACCTGGAGAACAACAGTCGTAGATACTCGTTTTTGAAAGAACCATCTTATTCGGTCAGTATTACTTAAGAGGATATGGACAACATAAATGACAATTTTGAACCTATTTTGTTCTGATTTGCAGCTACCGAAGAGTACATTGCTATAATTCGCGAGTCTCGCTCTTTATCGATGTGACTTATGCTTGCTTCTATGGAAGACACAACTGTAAAGGATGTTTTTTAAGTGAAATATAAATTCATATAGTCTCAACATTTAATGCATACCGATTGTACAACAACCTCAGCGTCAGAAAAAAAAGTCAGAGACCTCACAGTAAATTACGAAACCGAGATTGTGTTTTTATTTGTGTACCCTTTCTCCAATTGTTCTTTCAAGAACAGAACTAAAACCACATTCGATATCAATGTAACACTTGCTTATCATATCCAAAGTACACTGGCGTGCAATACTTATAGATAAAAGTAACTTTCGCGCAAGGTGTCACAGCCAGGTAACATGGCTCAGAGATACCTGAATCACATGTAGTAAGAACTGCTACAGTTTGGTACAGAAGGAAACTGAGAGGAGGAGTGAACAGAAATGACACTTTTATTCAAAGAAAATAATTACACTGAGGTCACTGCGATTTATGATGGCCACCTGAACATTACGAAAGGTGAGACACGGTTCTTAATAGAGTATGTGATCATAAACGACGGCAGTGCATTTTCTGCGACGTGATGCTATACTAGCCACAAGGTCCTATAGTAGGGTGTTCCGTTCGCCATCAACGCGGTTGACAACTGTTGAACAGACATTGGTGCATGAGAACGCACCACAGAACCTCTCCTTAACGCATCCCAAAAGCGCTCGGTGGGATTCAAGTCATCGAATATCCTCTCGTTCCAAGAGAGCTTCCACCTCGCGGTTCGATGCGGTCACGCATTGTCATCCATAAAAATGAAGCCAAGACCGAATGCACATATGAAAAGTTACACGATTAACGGTCAGTGCACCGTATTCAAAGATTAGCAGGTCAGTATGCCCACGCAAAATTATACCTCTCCACACAACACCACCTGGACCACCAAAACGATCTTATTCGACAATATTTCTGGATACATGATGTGATCCCACCTCTTGTTATAAGATGGTTCGTCCACTATTATCGACTATCGCTGTTTTGGTGGTCTAGGCGTTATGGTGTGGTGAGGCCAAATGTTTAATGGGCGTACAGACCACCAAATTTTTGAACACGGTCGTTTTTGTTACATACTCCCTAACGTGCTTCTTATCAGGGTTGCGAATTCGACCCTAACTTCATTTTTATGGTTGACTGTCCGCTATCTCATCGAACTGAGCACTTAGACGTGCAACGAGACGATATTTGGCAAATGGATTGGCCTGCGTGTTCTCAATACCCAAATTCCATCGACAAGTGAGGGATGCGTTTGGGAGAGGTGTTGTTGTAGCACGCCGTCATGCACCACCGACCATTTAACAGTAGTCAACCTCGGTGATGAAAAATAGAGCGCCCTACCACAAGAATCTTGTAGCCTACGTTGGAGCACGTTGCAGAACATACGTTGCCCTCCGTGATGGTCACAAACCCTATTAAGAAATATTCTGCACGTTTTGTTATGTCCAGGCGACCATCATAAATTACGCTGATATCAGTGCAATTATTGCCTTGAATGAACTGCAGTAGTTCTTCGTGTCTTAATTCCATCGAGCTGTGTAACTTGGCAGTGACACGACATGAGAAAGTTACTTTCGTCCTTTAATTTTTCTCACCACTGTACATGCCAAATGCTTACAGGGATCTTGTCCCTGCTTCCTTATTAGTTGCTGTCAAGCTAATAAATAAGCCTTCGTGCAAGATGTTAATCTGGCGATTGTTTATGCTAACGTCAAACCACAAACTCAAGGCTATCTGTAGGAAAATAGTCCAATATTCTGTAGTTTCTAGTGCCAGTGTTCTTAAATTCCCTCAGCTATAGCGACAGAAGCCATTCCTTAATAGTCCTTCACAATGATCGTTTCGCTACTTCTTCATGGGTCATTCGTTCTGGCCATGAGATTTCTCGTGCAACATGCCTCCTGTACAAATATCATTTTTGTTCCGGCTGCTCTGCTTTACTTGAGCCATACCAGAAAGACTGCCGTAAACTCCACAAGTATCACAAATGATAGTGTTGTCCGGGCCGAACTATCCAACAACAACTCGATATTACGTTTACTACAAATGAGAGGATATCCCTACTTCCTTTTGCTATAAATCAAGGGTATCCACAATGGGGCTTGTGTAATTGATTCTTTTTCCTGATAAATTTACCGGGCTAACGCACATGACAACTAATATCAAGGATGACGAACTTAAAACAGTTCCCTAGACCTGACACCAAATAGGTCACCCTAGCTAACGCGAGGACATACTCTCTCCGCGGAAGAGTCTGCAAATGCCTATGATTCACTTTCTTACAAAAATATGTGGAACGCATTGCGATGAAATATCGTAAACACATCGTGACAGATTTGTTAGGACCACCCTCCAGTAGCATAAATTATTTGCAATCATTGCTCTTTGCTATATTGACAAAAGAGGTCATCCGTATTAATTGGATCTAAACAGATCAGTAACAGGGATTTGCCGCAATCACTAAGACGCTGCGGTACGTGTAACTCTGATATCTCGCAGACTTTGAAACTATGTAATCGTCGAAAACGAGATGTCACAAACCAGTTCCGGAAGTAGAAACACAGGAAGTTATTATTGTATAAAAAACGGAATTCAGATGGAAAAAGTCATGGAAACGATAGCAGTAGCGAAGAACGAACGAAATAACAAAATACCTTCACACAGAGTTCGTAGCCTACATACATTAATTAGCAGAGGAAATAAAATATTATGTGTTTATGGTCATTTTTGTATTTAATGTTCAAATTTACCATTCGGTCGTATGTACACCTTATTAAGTTCTAATTTCAAATTACTTATCCGCATCTAGTAGCACGTGTGAATTAATAAGTACCAGTTTACTTCATGTGACGACACTGTCTACATCTACATCCACGTGATTACTCATGAACCACCTTCAATCTGTCTCACTACTGTTCCACTTCCAACGACGTGCGGGAAAACCGAGCACTTAAATTTTTCTGTGCGAGCCCTGATTTTTCTTATTTTATTGTGATGATCATTTCTCACTATGTAGGTGGGTGCCAACAGAATTGGAGAACTAGTGATTGAAATTTAATGAGAAGATCCCGTTGCAACGAGAAATGCCTTTCTATAATGATTGATACTCCACTTTACGAATCATGTCTGTGGCACTATCTCACCTACTTTGCGCTAATACAAAACGAGCTGCCCTCCTCTGAACTTCTTAGATGTCATCCGTCAGTCCCACCTGATGCAGATCCCACACCGCACAGCAATACTCCAGAATAGGGCGGACGAGCGTGGTGTAACAGTCTCTTTAGTAGGCCAGTTTCACCTTTTAAGTGTTCTGCCAATGAATCTCAGTCTTTGATTTGCTCTACCCACAACATTATCTATGTGATCGTTCAAGTTTAGGTTATTTGTAATTGTAATACCTAAGTATTTAGTTGAATTTACAGCCTTCTGAATTGTGTGACTTACCGCGTAATCGAAATTTAGCGGATTTATTTTAGTACTCATGTGAATAACTCCACACTTTTCTTTGTTCATGTTCAATTGTTACTTTTCTCACCACACGGATACGTTATCCAGATCATTTTGCCGTTCGGTTTGGTCCTCTGAGGACTTTAAAAGACGATAATGACAGCATCATCTGCAAACAATAATCCAAGAGGACTACCTAGATTGTCTCCTATTCGTTAATATATATCAAGAACAATAGAGGGCATATAGCACATCCTTGGGAACGCCGGATATTACTTCTGTTTTAATCGATGACTTTCCGTCTATTACTACGAACTCTGTGACAGTTAATCACTAATCCAGTCGCACAGCTGAGGGTATATTCCATAGGCACGCAGTGTGGTTAGGAGACGCTTGTGAGGAACAATTTCGAAAGCCTTCTGGGAATCTAAAAATATGGAATCAGTTTGACCTCCCCTGTCGATAGCAGACACTACTTCATGAGTATAAAGAGCTAGTTGTGTTTCACAAGAACGATATTTTCTGAATCCGTGCTGACTATGTGTCAATAAATCGTTTTCTTCGAGGTAATTGATAATGATCGAACACAACATATGTTCCAAACCCCACTGCAAATCGACGTTAGTGATATGTGCCTGAAATTCAGCGGATTACTCCTATTTCCGTTTTTGGGTATTGGTGTGACTTGAACGATTTTCCAGTCTTTAGGTATGGATCTTTCTGTGAACAAGCGGTTATATATAATTGTTAAATACGGAGCTAATGTAAAAATGGTAATTAATAAATTGTAATTGAGATCTGCTAAGCTGAACTTAGTTTTTGATAAGTCTAGTGACTTCGTTTAACTTATACTGAGTCGCTCATTGATGACTAGCAGTCATTTCTTACCAGATAAAATTGCTTTCGCCTGGATGGGTTTGTATCGGTAGCAGGTCGGTGGTCATAAAATTCTGGGTGATCAATGTATACTTCGGACTGTAATTTATTAAGCAATAAAATGTCATAAATGTCGATAGTTTAAGTAGAAAAAGTTCTCTTTTGATGACAAATGTGCTTAACGACAGTGCACGGAAGCATAACAACTATCATTACACTGATAATTTCTAGGCGCTTGGTGACGAAAATTTCACTCTAGGACATCAGTGATAGAATAGGATACAAGATGAAAATGTGATAAGTCTTGCGATTTATTTACACAACGGAAAATGATGTTGGGTCGTATGTTTCCACTGTCCAGTGAAACCAAGTGAGGAACACAACTGAAATACAAAACTGTACAAGAAATGGAACAGCGAGTGAAAGGCACCGAAAAAATATAATCACGAAGATTGTTATACTATACTGGGTTGTGAGTTAATAAGATGTCTTAGGCAGCACAGTGTGAGAACTTATCCTGTACAATAAAGAGATCATGTTAGATCATTATAATTTATATAGAACACAGAAGTGTACACAGAGAAACATGAAATCTGAACACAACTATAAGGCAGTTAACCTGATATCATTTTGCTGCATTCACGTATTCATTCTTCTTAACTCTCAGAAATACAAACCATCATAAATAAAAGGAACAATCGCAAGTAACAGCAATGTTATAGCGATATAAACAGTACAGTATCTATGTTAGCGGATTTTAGGTATCTTAGTTCTCACAGTCCGAGGTATTTATATTGAAATACCTGCAAACAGAAGCACTTTTGAAATTTGGTAACCCCTGTAGTAAATATGAAAGTAAAATATAACACTCAAAGAGAATGAAGTAATAACTAATAATCTTGCAGAAACTTGTTTCTCGGTTATTTAATCTTCTCTTTGGTCTTGGAGTTTTCATCGAGACAAAAGTCGCAGTACTAACTAACTTACATTGCCCTTCAAGTGTTGATATTTCCCTCATACATCCAGATGGTTCCACCACTTCCCTTAATGCCTTTCTCGCCATTTCTTTCTCACCTCCATCTCATATTACATTATATCATTCCTTCTTTCTCAGTTTGGTTCCAATTAATGGAATGACTAAATTTACGGTGCACATTTACCGGGACTTTCTCTTCTGTGTTAAATTTATCCTGCAAATAATTTAATATATACTGAACACATGAAGATTGTACATACTAATATAGAAAAATTTAGCAAGGTGTTTAAATTTAAGTCTCTCAGTAATTCGCTTTCGATACGATTCCTGTCATGAAGAATGCGCGTTTCTCGGAATCATATTCCTAAATAAACTAGGTTAGTAGAGCAAGTTGCCATTGCAACTGCAGAAACGTTTCTCGTCAATTTCTATTATATTTATACTAATGAAACTAAAATTGTAGTTGTTAGCTGACCACAGAAGACCATTTTCTCAAGCCAAACATTTGTATCACAAAGTAAATTACTATAATATATTAATATTATTATAATATTAATACTAATATTAATCCCTGACTTACTGTTATTTACAAATGACTTAACAGAGGAATCGGAAAACGATTTAAAATGCACGATAGCATATACCGTGCATTTTCTGTATCCTTCTTTCACTCAGAAACAAATTTTCTATTCTTCAAAGTCCATTCCTTTAATTCAATGAAGAATATGTAATCTGAAGACCCATTCGACGATTCGGTACGAAGTAGAGTTGTGAACAGCATTTCTGGAATCTAATGTAAAATTTTGTAATTATCTTCGGTCCATCGACTTTATTCCGGACCTGACATGTGGCCACTGTCCAGACAGCGATCCCTTCATCACCCATCAATAAAGAGATATCAGAATATCGAATAGTCGATCGTCATTAATACGGGTGTCAGTTCACAGTGATACTGTCTGGAGTCCTTCATGGCAATCAAGATCTAGCTCCCTCCGAATACTGTTATATAAATATGACCGTCCTGGATATCCACAGGAACAAACAAAGAGAAGGAAGAGGATTGAAGAAGGAAGTGCTCCAACATAATGCTCCTTAAAACAAAGAACGGAAACAAACATAAAAAACAATAAAGAAGAAAAAGATATAATCATCTTGTTTCTCTCTTCTTATTCTATAGTTTGAGGGAATGAACACACAATTTTTACGAACAGCAGAAGAGTTACATTCATTGGCTAGAGAGGTAATAAATATCAACATCAATTTTATTTTGTATGTATATATATATTACATTTCTAGGTTGTTTTTTTTTCGGGGTAATTTATCTTGGACGCGTCTGATAAGCTGATACACGTAGGTTCTCGATATTTCGTCATTTTCATCTTAATGGAGCCATGTACCACCGTAGAAAATTTTAGGTTTCTGTACTGCCCCATCATCGTTGTCCGTTAAATTTTACTCAAACGCTTTCTTCCCACACAATGGAAGCCACTTTGAGTAAGTATTATACAACTGTGTTAAATTCGGTTGTCGTTCCTTCTGCATGGTGCATTTTCTCAATATTTTTATGGACAACGATTTTTTTTTTTACATTTAGTCTGTACATCCATTACGAACATTCATAAAAAATAATCTTAATGGAGCCATGTACCACCGTAGAAAATTTTAGGTTTCTGTACTGCCCCATCATCGTTGTCCGTTAAATTTTACTCAAACGCTTTCTTCCCACACAATGGAAGCCACTTTGAGTAAGTATTATACAACTGTGTTAAATTCGGTTGTCGTTCCTTCTGCATGGTGCATTTTCTCAAAATTTTTATGGATATCGATTTTTTTTTACATTTAGCCTGTACATCCATTACGAACATTCGTAAAAAATAATAATTAACAAAGTCATTTCAACCGTGTCACAAAAAATTATTATTGTAAGCAAATGTGTAAACTGTTACTTGCTGAAGATAGCAAAAAGAGTAATTAAATTATTTACACAATAATCAGAAATAAGCATAGCAGAATAGCCGATAGCTTTATATATAGTACTCAATTGTCAGATGAATTCACAAGCCCTTGCTCAGCGAACCTGAATATTTTAAAAGTAAAGAGGTGCACGTGAGTAAGATTATATGAAACACTTGTGGAAAATTGAAGTATCTGCAGAATATAATATTTGACATGCTTCCGACAGTGCTCCATCGGAAATCAAAATCATTGATCAACAAACCAGTGTCTCACGTAAAGTATCAGAATCTCTATCACTTCATTGTCTACCTTTAAAACGCAGCTAGTGCGTTACAAGAATATATATCACAATTGAAAGAGTAGCAGATTAGCTTAATTTTTTTATTTGATACTTTTGTCGTGTACCCTCCTGAGAACAGAAAGCTACCCTCTTCGCGCGTCGTAACCGGAAGCTTTCCCTCGGTGGATGCAACTGAGCTGTATTGATCGCAAGCGACATCCGTGGACGCGCACGGTTGAAAGCAGTCATGTTTTACAGCATCATTTTCTTTCAAACGACAGCGGATGAATCTGTCAGCGCGCGGCGAACTACAAGGGCGCTCACGAAGCAGCTCTCGGCCACCGAGCCTGGTGGGTGAGCGGTAACGCTCGGGCCTGGCATTCGGGAGGACCTGGGTTCAATTCCCAGTCCGGCAGTCTTGACTGAGGTTTCCGTGGTTTCCTTAGTCACACCAGGCAAATGCCGGGACTGTACCCTTTCGATGGCCACGGCCAACATTCCCGCCCAATCCCTTCCCCCCCATAACTTTTCACGTCCAGTCACTAAAATCGTTTCCCTTCTGTTATTAACCGAATCCGTTATGATCATTATGTTTCATTTCGAAGTTTTTCAATTCTACTTTTGCCTTACATGTAGTTATTCCGACTGGAATGTATAATATAAAAGTTATCGACGTCTGTTCAACGAAAACGCTCTCTTCTATTGAATTAAAGTTAACAACTCAATTTTCGTCCCCAAGCGAACGGCGTGATACAACTACAACAAAACGAGTACGAGTTCAATCGTGAAAAATCGACCATATTGTCAAGGGGTAATTTATGTACTTTCAGTTCTGTATCCGCTTATTCCGAACTTCGTATTGGAAGTAGTATTTTATTTAGAGTTGATATTTAATGACAAAAGTATTTCTCTAACGAAAAATAAAGTTATTTTCATAATTCGTCTGTTACATTATACAATAATCCACCCAGAATTAGTTTAGCCTAATAAAATTTGTATTTTTTATGACTTCAGTTACTATTTCTGATTTCAAGAAACCGTAGCCTACGTGCACACACGTTACACAGAGCTACAAATGACATATATAACAACACTGCATATATTTTTCATACGACGTCCTTAAACGGGACGCAGTTACGTTTAACTGAATAGAGTTGGTTTTTTCCTGATATAGAAACTATCGAAACTGTTAGACATGAATAGATGTTTATAATTTGACTGAAAAAGTATAATCTATTATTTCCATTGTAATATTTATATCATAATTAAACTGAATCTGGATTTCTATCGCTAAAATTATTGACTCAGTTTCGGGCATGAGGAGAAAAGTTACCAATGAAGTTGAATAACAGTTCGTCGAATTATTTGTCACCTATTTCATTACAAACAAAATTGAACATTCTCTCATTGATTTTATTTAACATAATTCATTATTACTCTAAATCTCCTGTACCTCGGGCTTTTCGACAAAAGTTCCAGTCTTATCCCAGTTATACCGCATTTCTGTTGTCTTTTTGGTGATTACATTTCTTTTGGCTTTGTATTTTAATTCGTATGATGGCAAACGCTCCGGTAATTTTCGCTTTGTACTGAACTTTAAATCCCGTCTCAGATTATTCATTTCGTAAAACTATGTTCTGACGATGAAGTGAAGATATATGAAATAGATTTGGAAATTACTTCCCTCCCGTTTATAACATCGTTATATGTTACGCGCCGCCAACCAGATGCAGCCGCGACGGTATTGCCATCTGTCTTCGAACGTGGGAACTACTGGAACTAAAACGCGTCCCTTATACGGCCTGATCTCTCCATCGTAGCTAATTAGTTTCTCATACATTAGCTTCAGAACATTATTTCGAGGAAATAATCTGCTATAAATTTTACTTTTAGTGCATTTAACCTCTGAGTTTTAGTACCAGTGGTCCGTTGTAAGAAAGCAACGAAAAAGAATGCTTAATTGTATGTTTTTGGAATTTAAAAAGTGGTATACAATATTTTGTTTCATGACTTAATTATCTGAAAGCAATGGCCTATCATAAAGTATGAACTACGAATTAATGATCCGAGAAATGTGTGTATCTGCGAAACAAAATGTTTATTTGTCCTTCTCCCGAAAACAGTTTCCACAAAACAGTTTCAATAACGTTTTTGCCTCTGAATTTAAGTACTAACGTGAAACCAATAACGTACTTTTTATTGTATGGAAACATGTCGAGTTTCGTTAGTATTATCGAACCTGTTCTTGAAAATTACGCTCTATTTAATAGCATATAATCCAATAAAAACTCAATAAACAACAACTACCTACGTGAACGATACTTTATCAATATTTCATTGACAACACACAAAAATAGAATAATCAAGAAATTTAAGACACTACGCTCCCGGACTCAGAATTCCTCGTGTAAATCACGAGGAATGTAATAAACAGCTACCGGTCAACAATGAACTTTAATACAAGGATATAACCAAGCTGCAGTAGAGAAGCTTTAATGGATAAATGGTGAGATAAAAACTGGACACATTACGGCAGCCAAAAACGGAATAATTACAACAGACGAATATAACCACGCAGCCTAAATTCAAAGAAAGCTCCGAGATCGTAATTCTACGTTATTGTTCCGAGGATATAATTGGATAAAGTTTCTAGGTTTAGAAATGTGGTGCTACAGAAGAGTGCTGAAGATTACATGTGTAGATCGAATAAATAATGTAGATGTATTGATCGGATCTGGAAGACAAGAATTTTATTGCGCAACTAGACTGAAATAAATGAAGGGTCTGTAGACAGGACACATCCAGAGGCAAAAGGAAATAGATACTTTTTTTAGTGGGTGGGAGGAGGCAGCGGGGTGGAGGTGTGGTTAGGGGGGGGAGGGAGGGAGGGGCAGTTTGGGGAAGGAGAACCTCTGTGTGTGCGTGTGTGTGTGTGTGTGTGTGTGTGTGTATGTAAGGCTGGCGTTGGGACGAGGTGAATAAAAACTGTTGAGGGTTTGCAAGGCTTGACTACCAGTGGATGTGGGTTGCAATAGGTTTATTTAGATGAAGAGCCTTGCACTGAATCGTGTAGCATGCACGGAGAACTGCATATCAGTCTGTGTTAAGGCCTGTAACATAATATTTTCTATATTTACATAGTACTCAGTAGTTTTACCTAGATGACGAACTGAACGTTTGCACTTTTTACAAAACTTGATTCCACCAATAGTTTAACTCTTCATATTAATTAGGTTTGACGCTAACTCTGTAATGTTTCTGTTTCTCGTTTTGTGCTACTTGATTGCATGCATACCAAAATACGTGTGTTGCAAGGAGTGTTAGTAAAATTAATTTCGTTGTAAATTTTAACTCTCTACGCACATACGTTGTGAATCCAGAGGAAACGAGGACTGGAGTTTATTAACCAGTCGGTGTCAAGGATAACGGAAATGGAATAATACCTTGGAGTGAACGAGAAATGGTACAGAATTTGATCATTAATTCATTTAAGAAATGATTCCTGCGTTTCTCTGAAATGCTTGTGGCCTACGAGAACCTAACGACAGCGGAGTGTAAAGTGTAAAGCTGCATTAAAAAGTTTATTGTCCCTGGAAATGATAATCTTATGTTATATAAATGTATAGGTTTCGGAAATTATGTTTACTTTTCGTTAATATGTACGGAACTTTTACGTTTGCCTCTGTAGTTCAGTATATTATTATGATAACTAGAAATATGTGCCGAAGACATAGTACGCATAACGGGAAGAAACAATTTTTAAAAAAATATCATTTTTGCGTATTTATTTGTTAAATAAGCGGGAGCGAGGCACGATTCAGTATGAATCATTTAATTTCTACACTGAAAAATGCAATGCAAATTTTCCAGTATACTAACTACGTAATGAAAATTCGTCGCTGTTGTAAATAATAAATGTGAGCGTCTGCCTGCACTCAAGTTTAAATCGCCATTAACTGGAGGATGCCTGTCAAACCGGTGTCAATTTCTGATTTATAGGCAAAAATATATATTCGATTTCAAAGACAGGCTACAGTTCACTGCAGTAATTTGGCATTGTTCACAAGGGTCACTAATTTTGTGTACATGTTTATAAGGGTGTAAAAACACATGAACGAGTATTAGCATACATGTTTAACTCTTCATTGGACGATTGTGTGTAGATATTTGCTAGCTGAGTAAGCTTCTACCACAACAACTTAATTAATAACATGATAGTGTATTTGTTAATTTACCTGCTATTCTAAGACATTTAAAGAAGTCTGACAATGTTCACATCGTTTGTCAGACTGCGTGCCTCTAAGATTAGACAATACTCTTGTGGTCTGTGGGTTCTTGAGATACTTTGCTTTTATTACCATCATCAAAAACCTACCTCCATTATTAATAGTAGCAATTTTCCATAGATGACCGCAACACATAGATATGAGAGACAAGAACAATAACTAGTTAACGTCATACTTTCCTAGTTATCACTGCCCATCATTGCAGCGTGTCGTTACCATTTGTGTAGTGTTATGCAGATTATTAGTGGGCTCTCTGCCGAATACAAAGTTTTTTTCAGAATAATTCAGATTCTTCGAACTGAAGCAGATGGTATTTATCAAAACCTTGATTTCTATCTTCAGGTTTGGAAAATATTTGTATTGTACGTTTTCATCTCGGTGCTGAACAGAAGTAGCAATTCCTGCAATATTTTGCATTTCTGCATTTTATTCTCATACATGGTCCATCATTTAAGAGCTATCATAGTCAGTGGTTTTCTTCCATTTACGGTTAAATAGTTTCAGTTTTCGATGTTTGACCAATACTTCATTAATTTGTCGATTAAACGGTGTCCTGTGTGTGAGATTTGCTTCATAATAAATTTATTTGGAAGTTTTTCCTTTCTGAAACACAGTGGTAGCTCCCTGCCTCAACAAGGGTGCATTGAAAGTTTGTGTAGCATGGCTCCAGTGTGTATTCCAATACAGCGATCCTGAAGTCTGTCTAGTTTGGATACCGAATTCCCTATCCAGTCACGATAAAACACGCCTTTATAATCCGAAACACATCTCACTAGGGACCTATATTACTGCTAGGAGAGTTTTCAGATGAGTTTCACGCGACCTGACAGCCACACATCTAAGTGCGTACATATTTCTGTCTTAGAAGAGACATCACTTACATGAGGTCTCCATGTTAATCTGATTTTTAAATAGGTGGTGTAACAGTACCGGCCTGAAAAAAAATGTCGATCCACATGGTAAGTACTGGCAAAAAACAATCGTTGTTAACTGTTTTCTTTGTTAAAAAGTGGCAGCGTAATTCAGAAAGCTCTTCTGTGTCAGGGTCAGTTGCATGTAATCAGACAATGGAATACTGTTCAAACACATATGTCTGTCAGAATATATTTAGAGAGTGTAAGAGAAGACTTGTTCTCTTTTACTATGTAATAGTGTTTCTTTTCGCTCTAGTATCGAATTAACGTAGAAAGTAATTAGTTTCTACTAATCACTATTACTGAAATTTTAACTACTTGGGCCTAAGCAGAATATCAACCCTTTATGTAAGATCTGTCACTTTACCATCATAACAGAACACATACTGCGTATTAACAGATGGAAAAATGCATTAATTTTTTATTCCAAGACAGTTTATCAGCTATTGGGAATGGTTGAAACCATAAAATATCTGTGAGTATGCATCCAGAGCGAACTAAAGTTAAAAGACCGCCAATTATTAGTGTGAGGTGGCAGCCAATTTAAGAAATTCTCATCACATTTCTATCCTACAACTTTACTTGACTCTCTCAAAAGATTCTTCTTACTTAATTTGCTTTCCAATTCGGTTTTATTTGTTGACATAACACCCGTCTGCGTACTAATTACATGAGTGAGTAGTTTGTAGCTTGTTGCACTGTATGTGACTCATCTTTCTGAACTTAATGTAACATTTGATACTTATAGGAGGTACGCTGATGAGCCGAAACATTATGACCACCTGCTTAATAGCTTGTTTGTCCAGCTTTGGAAAAGAAATACTGAGCTGATTCTGCGTATTAGGGGTGCGACATTTTGTCGGTAGGTTTGTGGAGGCACGTGGCATTAGACGTCTAGGCACAAGTCATATAATTCGCGTACATAAAGACCGCTGATTGGCGTAAGTGGTGATGGCGTCCGATACTTACCGTGATGGGTTCCATAGGACGCACAGAAAGCGAATTTGGTCTCCGAGGCATCAAAGCGAGTTCACTGTAATGCTCATCAAACCGCTTTATCACGGTTATGGCTCCGAGACACGGTCCATTATATTAATGAATGATGACATGCCGTCGGGAAGGCATCAAGCATGAAGGGATGCAGTTGGTTCGCGGCTGCCAATACATCTTTGATTACTTTTACAGCAAGCGTGTAAGCACAGGAGAATGTCTGCCATAGCATAATACTGCTCCCAGCAGCCTGCGTCCGCGCCACGCTGGACGGTTCGAGCCGCCGTTCACCTCGATGATGGCGTTTGTGGAGACGACGATCCACATCTGGTTCACCCGAAGTGCCCATACATTTCCACTGATCGACGGTAGAGTCCCGATGGTCCCGTGCAGACTTCACTCGTAACAGGCGATGTGTTTGAGTCAGCATGTATACACGTAGAGTGGTCTGCCGAGGATCTCCGTGTTCAGCAATGAACGGTGTGCTCAGACACACTTGTGCACCAGCGTTGTGCTCTTTTGGTGGAGATGACACAGATCACCATTTATCCCACTACACAGAGCAGACAATCCACCGAACCCCACATTCTGTGAAGAGTCGTGGACGTCCAACCATTTAGCACCTACTGGTAATTTCACTTACCTTCTATACCTTTCTATAAGATTCTCACGACAGTAGCACGCGAACATACGACTAGCTTCACCACTTATGAGATACACGTTCACACACTCTGCGTAAAAATAATCTACCTTTTGACATAGCCGCTTATTTCAATGAACTTCATCACTTGCAGCCTGTGTCTCCATTGTGGTGTTCCCCTGTGTCTGCTCAATTTACATGCTTTTCCTACCGCGTCACGTGCCCACAACGCCACAAGGCGGCATCCAACGTCGCGGTAGGCAGTTGTAACAATGTTTTGGCTCATTCGTTTTTCTCCTAAACGTATTTGCCTTTGGGGCTACGGATACTACCTTCGCTTTGGAAGGTCTATAGGTGAAGCTTTTGCATGATCTTGAGGATGGAGCCATCACCGAGAATGCAGTTTTCGCTGCAGGAGGCCACAAAAACAGCCAAGCGACCCTTTCAGCGCTAATACTGCTGGTACCTTAGCAATAGGACTGTCGAAGGAGCGTTCAGCGCTTTCAGTAGCCGAACGGGAGATTAGTAGAGGAAGTGAAAAGAAATGCGACAGTTAGTAAACTTCTGGGGGAGTCTTCAGCTGACCACAAGCTAAACTCAGCGCCACATGTGCTTCTGTAAGATTTTCTACTTCTGCCTTTCCATCAGAACGCGTGGCGAAAATCACACAAAAATATTCAGAACTTCCTCCAAGAAGGTCTGTCCGTGACACAGTAATTAGATTCTGTTCTTGTTTCAGAAAATTCGGGGTTCGTTGGTGAATGCCTAACTGTAAAATCTAATCATTCGCATATCACAGGATCTTCTTCCTGCCGGTTAAATTTCGCATCTGTAGCACATCTTCGTGGTGTAGCAATTTTAATGGCCAGTAGTGTCAATCTTGTCGGGAGTACACGGATTATAGTGCAGTTGTTGTCATAGTGTAGAAACGGAACGATTTATCTAACATAAAGTATACTGTCCATGGTAAAATAGCGTTATCCAAAACTGGCATCGAGGCAACTGTGATATTTCACAGAGGTGAATGGCGGCCATGGAGATGTGCGTGGGCGAACAGACCTTCAATTGTTGAGCAACTGACCACCTGTATGATCCGAATGAGTTCCAAAAGTGTCACCGTTCAGCGAACGTTGCTGCCTATGGACCCCGAAACAGGTACCAGGTTCATGAACCCATGGTTCAAATGGCTCTGAGCACTATGGGACTCAACTGCTGAGGTCATTAGTCCCCTGATGAACCCATGCTGACTGCTGTTCACCGAAGGTGGAATTTACATACCTATATCACATCTGGACATCCACGGAGTGGTGTCAGGTGGACTTTTCAGATGAATAATGTTTCGAGCTCCATCATACACATGACCGTCATCGTTTACGGTGTGAAACAACTGAAAGCAAACACCCTACAAGAACCGTTCGGAAGAGTTCTATCCGGAGGAGAGAGCGTTGTGGTCTTGGGAATATTTCTGTGGCATTCCCCGGGTCGTCTCGTCGTTCTAAAGACACATTGGGTCAACACAACAAAGCATCTGAGCGTGGGGATCATGTCCACCCCAACATACAGCTAGTTTTCCTCATTAAGATGGCATCTCTCAGCAGAAAAACGCAACCTGTCACACTGCTCAGTGTGAATTTATAGGACCAACCCGATCGGGCTGTTTACGCCATAGATCCTCATCCGAGAAACCTAGCGCACCTTTCCTGGGCATTGGCTTCACATTCCTGTCAGTACCTCCGGGAACCTCTCTGACTCTCTTCATGCATTTCTCACAGCGGTCCACGTTGGAAAACGTGGCAATTCAAGTTTCTCCAGGTGATCACATTAGTATGATTGAATAGTGTACCTCATGGGCGTAATTTACCACTTTGTATGATATGGTGAGATTGAATTGTAACTGAATCTAATTTCCATACCGAGAAGCACCCATTGAGCTACAGGTTATTTTCACAGCACATCCGGTTTTTGGCACCAATTTTAGGAAACTTAGTGTTATACCGGAGCCAAGGTAGCCCCGAGGTCGTCTATGCTCAAGGCGTACCCAAAAGCACGATGGTAAACACCGGCTATTTACATACAAGATAATGGAAAGAGACATGCCGAGCATTACTTCCTGCAGGGGGAGCTCGAGCCACGGCCTGCAAGAAGTATCACTATGCCGAAACCTGATGACAGCTATTTAGGGGCTAGAACCAGGTCCGAAGTTCAGTTCACTCCGGATGCCGACCTCGGGTACTGCGACCATTGAAGATTAAGTCTTAGTCTCGGAATTGGACTGTTACTAGTGTGTGAATGTGTTAACACGAACCTTTATGGAAAATTAGAAGTGAACTTTTGTCTCCCTCAATTAGGAGAATTTTTTTCGTTATTGTTAACTTTCGTTTGTATGTTCAGTCATCAACCTTGTGAACTTACATTAATATGGTTCAAATGGCTCTGAGCACTATGGGACTCAACTGCTGTGGTCATAAGTCCCCTAGAACTTAGAACTACTTAAACCTAACTAACCTAAGGACATCACACACGTCCATGCCCGAGCCAGGATTCGAACCTGCGACCGTAGTGGTCGTGCTGTTCCAGACTGTAGCACCTTTAACCGCTCGGCCACTTCGGCCGGCTTACATTAATAAAAGTTGTGTTTGTGAAAAAATTGCGAATTATCAGTCACAACAATTATATATAGGACTGATATTCTTTTGAGAATATTATCAAAATCCAAATCCAAAACATAAATTGTTTGCTTAGATCTTGTGAGTAGTCTGTGTTAGGCGTCTATTTGAGACTCTTATCAGGCGCCATTAGTAGCAGGTATTGAGAAGACCCAAGGAACTTCAGTATGTCTCGTCACTTGTTTGTATAGTAATTTTGAAGCCGTCACGGGGATGGCTAATGCAGCTTCTGTCCCGCTTCCCTATATAATGCAGCGTTGTTCACGAAGAGGATCAGGACGTGTGAAGCGTTATCCAGTGTGTCGTCTATATACGAATCCTGAAAAGTAACAGCCGTGTAACTCGTGTTAAAACTAAAACTTATTTTGCATGTGATGTGGCCTGAGAAGCCGGAAGTCCGCTCGTGAGAAAAATACAATCTTCCAGAACGTTAGGAAGTGTTTTCCTCTTTAATACTATTAACTTTCAGTAAATGATATCGTTCTGTTCAGAAGGACGTATTGAGGTTCAGTTGCTAGAAAGTGCTTAGTCCAGTCACAAACTGGGTTGCATTTCTCATTCCTGGGGAACAGTGAAGAACTCCATCGAATGACTTCCGGAAGTCAAGGATCACAACCTCAACACATGCTCAGCTATATTCAGCTCTGGGCCTCACTAACAGAGCTAGCTCAGACAAATAAAACTGCAGTTTGTTGAACCCAAGCGCTGATTTTTTCCAATGCGTTAGAACTATAGGGATTGATCGATGAGAGGATACAAAACAAAAAAGGTCTTATGAACTTATGTCCGGAAACGTATAGTTTCCACGCTAGAGACCATTTATTCAATCTTACTTTGTTACAGAGATTGCGGTCTAATACCCGCTGTACCATGCAGCCACAGCTACAGCAGGCGTGGTTTCCTCCTAGAAAGTGGTAGTGTTCTTCGTACGGCATGCCCTAGCTCCATCTGCTGCCATATTACTTGGTAACGTTGTGTCCGATTCGCTTCTCTTGCTGACTCACCTTGTAGGGGATGTGATAGAGCGTTGTACACAGTGGTTCCACATTCGTAGCGAGAGGTTGCCGACGTAATGTTTACTTACGGAAAAGCGAATGGCAACGGGCGGCGGGCAGCGGGTAGCAAGGTTCTATCAGGAGACCTGTCCCCGCTCTCCGAGAGCAACCACAGCATTCATTGATCCCAACAGTTTTTCGCCATTTGTCTGAGAGAGGGTCGTTTCAGGAAGCAGGAAATAATGGAGGGCATAGCCAAAATGGTAGGACACAAGATTTTAGGAAAAATTGATTATTACTGTGGAAGGCGACTGCTAGGTCAGTACCAGGCAGCTGGCCCGCCGGTACAGGGTAAGCCAGACGACCGTGTGGAACATTCTCCATGACAATTGTTACTACCCTTATCATAAACAGCGTGTGCAGAGCTTGCTAGCGACAGATCTTACACTACGGGAGCATTTTTGTCACTGGTTGCTTCACCAGGCAAAAAGGATTCCGGGATTTGTATCACTCATCCTACCCACAGATGCCAGCTTTACAAGGAATGGTATCTGCGGCGGCGAGGTTCCTTCCGTCCCTTTAGGACGAACCTGCAACTACCTGTGAACATTGTCTCAGCAGATCATCAGTAGGGAAGCCGAGCGAAACCTACTGTACTTCGACGTGAACCAGGCTGCAATTAAAGTCACTAATCTACGTTTCGGGAGAAAGTTTTCACATGAAATGAAAGGTTGGAAATTATATCCTTAATCAATACATATTGAAACTGAGGTGAACAAGTATCACTACCAAGCCCGTGCTAGTCTTAACACGGTCACTCACAATCCCTTTCTCTCACGTTAGCAAGTTTATGGTGTTGCATTTCCCGAAAACGTAATAGCTACAAATATACGGATTGTTTTTGATTGAGAATGCTCGCCAAATATTAAGTCTGTCGGTACCTAATGCAGTCACAGTTTTTTAGCCACCGACATGCTCAATACGCCACGCGGAATTTATGTCTTTTCTCGTCACTTAATTCACTTAAAAATTCCGAAATTTCTACACACTCATCGGAATAATTATGCCATCACTTTACAACACTTTTGACGTATGAAACTCTGCTAGATGCGTCAAGTTATCATTTCCATCGGAACTACTACTACACACTTCCGAACTGTTACATGGCTAGGCTCCGACTCCTCTCTAGAATACTCTAAGTCTTCTCTACAAGCAGAGAAAGGCGCGCGAAGAATATTGCTTTACCATTGGTCAGGTTTACTCAACAGCCAATAGCAAAACAACATTCTCCTGCGTCATTGCGCGCTTTTCATCAATAACCAATCGCAAAATAGTAAACCTAACGACTGCACTTTTTACCGACGTAATTATCTAATATGCTGTAGTTTTGTTTATGCATAAAGTTATTTACTATTGTTATTTATACCTGAATTAACTTTCCATTTACCATAAACTTTCTTTACAATTCTATTCTACAAAAATCTCCTTTGTCCACATCTATACTTCTTCGAAATGTTCCCACACTAAATCCCACTACCTAACTTTATCTTCATATTATCTTCATATTAACCTTAAACCACACTCATGCATCATTCATACTGTTAAAACACATTTATAACATTTTACATACTCAAAAAGACATAATAACACTTTATGGACATACTAGAACAGTTTATGGAAAACATTCTATTACTTTAGTGCACTCTAGTGGGCACAATCGAAACTAAATCACAGTCCCCTATCCAATACTGTCCTGTATCGGCTGATACAAAAACTACTTGATCGTCCAGTCTCGCGACAATGTCTGTCACTATCCAGGTCTGAAACACATCTCCCACTTAACCACCTCCAAGGCAGGATCGGTATATGGCGTTACGCCTCAGCATCTTCAACTTTCACACCAGTCATCTGTGGGATAGTTTGCAGAAGCCCCTGGTATGGTGACAGCGAATCATTAGCATCGGTGCAGTCGGAACATTTCGGCTGGGCTAAATGACCACCGTATTCTGTGACCAGTCTTCCTTCCACGTTGCATAACAGGACGGAACTTTCGACAATCCTTGCTGGTGACTTTGTCCCCCCCCCCCCCCCCCCCCCGCTGGAAGAAACGCCATTGATGATTCGAAGGGTCATGTGGGTGCCACTTGATGGTGCTTCAGCGCACTTCGCCGTTCACGTCCTGACGCATCTCAGTTGTGTTTTCCTGGTCGATGGATCAGACGAGAGTGTCCAGCTGTATGGCCTGTTCTTTCACCGGATGTCAACCAGTGTCATCTCTGGCTACGGGACAATCTCAAAAGCATCGTGTATGCAGAGCCCATTCCAGATGTGGAGACGCCGGAGCAACGTATTCGTACAGTCTTTGATACTGTTCCGATACAGCCTGATCGATGTGAACGTTTGAGACAGTATATGCTACGGCGCGTACACACATGCGTTAAGGCACATCGAAACCATTTTCAACGCTTACTGTAACTGTGGCTATACGGTACAGTGCTTATTAAACCGCAGTTTGTGTAACAACGTACCATAGAATAAATGGTCCCTATGATGGAAACGGTGCATTTACGGAAATAATTTTAATAGACCTTTTTTATGTATCCTTGCATCGATCAATCCCCAGAGCATGTACAGGTGGTGAAAATCACCCTTTGCACGGGTTCCTGCAGAGGTGATTTGTGTTCTCCAAAAATACAACACCCCAGTATAATAAACTGAAAAATAAACTGATTGGCGCCATAGGCGTGTAGTATCTTCATCTGTTCGGCGACACTGAATGAATACCAGGAACGCCTGGCCGTTAATCCATCTCTTGGAACTCTTTGATGCTCCAGTGTGTACGGTAAACTACTGCTAGAAATGGTGCAATTCTTTCACATAACTTGTCCCATTTCAACGTTGAATGATGTTAGATGGCTCCATATTCCGCGGTTGTATGTAATTATCATTTATTAAGCCGGTCGTTCGGCGTTTTCAATGAGAAACTGTATTACAGTATTCCACAGTGAAACTACATTGTATAACAAAATTAGAGGACAACTTTTGGAAAATCCCGCAATTTTCTCGCATTGCGACGCTAAAGTTAGAAATTTGGCTCAAAGGTGTCCACAAACTTCCTCTGCAATGGTTCTTTTGCAAGAGAGTAATGAATTTACTTATATTTTTAACTACTATGCCACTTATTAAGCTGCAGAATGTTCCAAGATTTCAAGTATAATGTAACCTTGAATTTTCTCTTAATGTTAGATCCCTGTGAATGCTGTATTGCACAAGATTGAGAGTAACTCAGTATTAGATTACATTGTCGAGAGATAAGGCTCGTTGTTTCAGATTTAGTATGATTCTACAAGTGTATTGATGACCACTGCTGCTTACACCTCAACTTTATTTGTTAATTAGTCCAGGGGGTCAGTTTTCGGGATGGGTCTCAAACGTTTATCTCCATGGTCTGTGGGAGCCCACGGCTGCAACCTGCATTTATATGTTAGTGGAGGCCTTAACGGTAAAGGTGATGGACCTATTACCAAGGATGAATTTTTCTTAACACCGAGGGGAGGATGCGCTAGTGATTTGTCGAAAGTTCTGCTCTCAAATATTTAATGTTTTCTGATCGGCATCAGGTTGGGTTGTGATATTTTGGGAATTGTATATTTGGCGTGTGTTAGGTTAACGAAATGCTCCTGGTAACGCTGTAAGATCACGTAATATTTGAGATTTTATAAGATTTCTTCGCCATATTGATTATATCCTGTAGTCCTGTAAAAAATCGTGTTTCTATTTATGAAGTTATATGCGATGTTTACCGTAATCCTTTTTTGTACTGTTTGTCTGATTGCAGGGCTGTAGTTAGTAAAAGACATTATTTTGTACACAACTTGGAAACTATTGTCTTGTATCCTTTTCAAGAGCAGCACTTGTAATTCGACACGAATTTATTGGGGAAATTAATGAAAAATTACATCAATGAGTACATATAATGAGATTCTTTCAAGTTTTGTTTAATGTTAGGAGACTTCAACGTGGTATCCATTTGTTACCCTGCACACTTTGAGACGATATTCCACTTCTCGCCACGTGTTCACCAACATTTCAGGTGCAGCTGTCCCAGCCTCCGCGACGATTTTTTCCCGTAAATGATTTATGTCTCTGATCTTCTCACTGTGCACAACATTTTTTATATGGCCAGTGGAGTTCAGTCTTAGCTTCGTGGTGGCCAAGGTATTGGGCCAGCCCTGTCTATCCACCTTCCTGGAAAGCGAGTGTCAAGAGCCACACGCATATGGTTACTGTAATGAGGTGGAGCGTTATCTTGTTGGAAAATCACAAGCCCCTTTCCGCTTCAATATCCTCCATTTGGGGAAAGACATACTCTGTCAACGTGTCACAGTAAACGTCCCCATTTATTGTTTTTGCTACAAAAATGAAGGGGCCAATCTCACTATCTTACATAAAACCGCACCAGACATTAACTTCATGTTATTCTACTCTTGTGACGATTTACAAGCCAAAGAACACACTGCGGTTTCTGTTGCGGAGTACACATTGTTGATGAGTTGCTCTTCACTACACGCACGTCTGGACTGAACTGAGGGAACAGAGGAAAAAAAACAGCACTGGTGTCGTCTCAAGATCAAGCAGACATGCCAACTGCAGGGAAGCCAAACTTGGAGAGTTGATGAATCAAACACCACAAACTAGAATAGTCTATGTCACTTAGTACAGATTCTAGGACAAATGAAAACTATGAAGATCTTCAAACACCCTATATAATGTGTGTGTGTGTGTGTGTGTGTGTGTGTGTGTGTGTGTGTGTGTGTGGTGTGTGTGTAACGGGTATAAATGTAGAAATCTTTAATGGTGATTGAGGACAGGGTCCACAGTATTTACTTCACTTGGTGATTAATAATTATAGCTACTATGAGTCATATGTATTTTGGTTAGCTATCCTTTGTGGCCGAGCGGTTCTAGGCGCTTCAGTCCGGAACCGCACTGCTGCTACGGTCGCAGGTTCGAATCCTGCCTCGGTCATGGATGTGTGTGCTGTCCTTAGGTTCATCTTCATCTACATCTACATGATTACTCTGCAATTCACATTTAAGTGCTTGGCAGAGGGTTCATCGAACCACAATCATACTATCTCCCTACCATTCCACTCTCGAACAGCGCGCGGGAAAACCGAACACCTAAACCTTTCTGTTCGAGCTCTCATTTCTCGTATTTTATTTTGATGATCATTCCTGTCTATGTAGATTGGACTCAACAAAATATTTTCGCATTCGGAAGAGAAAGTTGGTGACTGAAATTTCGTAAATATATCTCGCCGCGGCGAAAAACGTCTTTGCTTTAATGACTTCCATCCCAACTCTCGTATCATATCTGCCACACTCTCTCCCCTACTACGTGATAATACAAAACGAGCTGCCCTTTTTTGCACCCTTTCGATGTCCTCCGTCAATCCCACCTGGTAAGGATCCCACACCGCGCAGCAGTATTCTAACAGAGGACGAACGAGTGTAGTGTAAGCTGCCTCTTTAGTGGACTTGTTGCATCTTCTAAGTGTCCTGCCAATGAAACGCAACCTTTGGCTCGCCTTCCCCACAATATTATCTATGTGGTCTTTCCAACTGAAGTTGTTCGTAATTTTAACACGCAGGTACTTAGTTGAATTGACAGCTTTGAGAATAGTACTATTTATCGAGTAATCGAATTCCAACGGATTTCTTTTGGAACTCATGTGGATCACCTCACACTTTTCGTTATTTAGCGTCAACTGCCACCTGCCACACCATACAGCAATATTTGCTAAATCGCTTTGCAACTGATACTGGTCTTCGGATCACCTTACTAGACGGTAAATTACAGCATCATCTGCGAACAGCCTAAGAGAACTGCTCAGATTGTCACTCAGGTCATTTATATAGATCAGGAACAGCAGAGGTCCCAGGACGCTTCCCTGGGGAACACCTGATATCACTTCAGTTTTACTCGATGATTTGCCGTCTATTACTACGAACTGCGACCTTCCTGACAGGAAATCACAAATCCAGTCGCACAACTGAGACGATACCCCATAGGCCCGTAGCTTGATTAGAAGTCGCTTGTGAGGAACGGTGTCAAAAGCTTTCCGGAAATCTAGAAATACGGAATCAACTTGAGAACCCCTGCCGATAGCGGCCATTACTTCGTGCGAATAAAAAGCTAGCAGCGTTGCACTAGAACGAAGCTTTCTGAAACCACGCTGATTACGTATCAATAGATCGTTCCCTTCGAGGTGATTCATAATGTTTGAATACAATATATGCTCCAAAACCCTACTGCAGATCGACGTCAATGATAGAGGTCTGTAGTTCGATGGATTACTCCTACTACCCTTCTTAAACTATGATGCGACCTGCGCAATTTTCTGTAGGTACAGATCTATCGGTGAGTGAGCGGTTGTATATGATTGCTAAGTAGGGAGCTATTGTATCAGCGTAATCTGAAAGGAACGTAATCGGTATACAATCTGGACCTGAAGATTTGCCCGTATCAATCGATTTGAGTTGCTTCGCAACCCCTAAGATATCTACTTCTAAGAAACTCATGCTAGCAGCTGTTCGTGTTTCAAATTCTGTACTATTCCATTCGTCTTCCCTGGTGAAGGAATTTCGGAAAACTGCGTTCAATAACTCCGCCTTAGCGGCACAGTCGTCGGTAACAGCACCATCGGCACTGCGCAGCGAAGGTATTGACTGCGTCTTGCCGCTTGTGTACTTTACGCACGACTAGAATTTCTTCGGATTTTCTAGCAAATTTCTAGACAATGTTTCGTTGTGGAACCTATTAAAGGCATATCGCATTGAAGTCCGTGCCAAATTTCGCGCGTCTGTAAATTTTAGGTTAGTTAGGTTGGAGCAGTTCTAAGTCTAGGGGACTGAGGACCTTAGTTATTAAGTCCCATAGTGCTCAGAGCCATTTTGTATTTTGGTTAGGTACAAGTGGCAAGAGCAAGTGATCAATGTTTAAATGTTTATTTTGCAGGTCAAATTTTAAAGTTTTGACGTGCGTTTGCAAAACTATTGGTGTACACTGACAGGTGTAGTCCACTTAACGTTGGAGTTACAACCACGCAGAAACAGCGGGTCCCAAAATTGGTGACGTGTTTGTGAGGTGACTGTTCGACGCAGAAAAAAAGGAACCAACAAGATGAGTGTACAGATTAAAGTATCACATATAAAAATATTCCCACTTATATCGCTTCCACCCTGTGTATAGAAGTACTGTGCAATCTTGGTACATCACTGT
The DNA here is from genome assembly GCF_023864345.2 of Schistocerca serialis cubense. Classification (NCBI taxonomy): domain Eukaryota; kingdom Metazoa; phylum Arthropoda; class Insecta; order Orthoptera; family Acrididae; genus Schistocerca; species Schistocerca serialis. Next base: position 100,430,641 of record NC_064642.1, on the reverse strand, counting down.
TATGCTCTCCTTCCGTTGCTCCTGTGTAAATTTTCGACTTCCTTAAGAGCAGCGTGTTCTGACTCTACGCCGAGCACTGGGTGCTATTGTAACGGCTGTTGCAGCGTGAGTGTAGGAGCCCGCTGCCCCTCTGCGTCTTTCCACATCATGTTATTGCTGCACGTGACGGGGGTCCGAAGCAATGTGGGATCCCTCGTATCAGCGCGCTACCGGAATCGTCCCTAAGAGGGTTGTCGCAGTTTATCACAATCTGCGACCGTTTTCCACGTCACTCCCCGATGTTGTTGTTGTTGTTGTTGTGGTCTTCAGTCCTGAGACTGGTTTGATGCAGCTCTCCATGCTACTCTATCCTGTGCAAGCTTCTTCATCTCCCAGTACCTACTGCAACCTACATCCTTCTGAATCTGCTTAGTGTATTCACCTCTTGGTCTCCCCCTATGATTTTTACCCTCCACGCTGCCCTCCAATACTAAATTGGTGATCCCTTGATGCCTCAGAACATGTCCTTCCAACCGATCCCTTCTTCTGGTCAAGTTGTGCCACAAACTTCTCTTCTCCCCAATCCTATTCAATACTTCCTCATTAGTTATGTGATCTACCCATCTAATCTTCAGCATTCTTCTGTAGCACCACATTTCAAAAGCTTCTATTCTCTTCTTGTCCAAACTATTTATTGTCCATGTTTCACTTCCATACATGGCTACACTCCATACAAGTACTTTCAGAAATAACTTCCTGACACTTAAATCTATACTCGATGTTAACAAATTTCTCTTCTTCAGAAACGCTTTCCTTGCCATTGACAGTCTACATTTTATATCCTCTCTTCTTCGTCCATCATCAGTTATATTGCTCCCCAAATAGCAAAACTCCTTTACTACTTTAAGTGTCTAATTTCCTAATCTAATACCCTCAGCATCACCCGACTTAACTCGACTACATTCCATTATCCTCGTTTTGCTTTTGTTGATGTTCATCTTATATCTTCCCTTCAAGACACCATCCATTCCGTTCAACTGCTCTTCCAAGTCCTTTGCTGTCTCTGACAGAATTACAATGTCATCGGCGAACCTCAAAGTTTTTATTTCTTCTACATGGATTTTAATACCTACTCCAAATTTTTCTTTTGTTTCCTTTACTGCTTGCTCAATATAGAGATTGAATAACATCGGGGAGAGGCTACAACCCTGTCTTACTCCCTTCCCAACAACTGCTTCCCTTTCATGTCCCACAACTCCTATAACTGCCATCTGGTTTCTGTACAAATTGTAAATAGCCTTTCGCTCCCTGTATTTTACCCCTGCCACCTTTAGAATTTGAAAGAGAGTATTCCAGTCAACATTGTCAAAAGCTTTCTCTAAGTCTACAAATGCTAGAAACGTAGGTTTGCCTTTCCTTAATCTTTCTTCTAAGATAAGTCGTAAGGTCAGAATTGCCTCACGTGTTCCAGTATTTCTACGGAATCCAAACTGATCTTCCCCGAGGTCGGCTTCTACTAGTTTTTCCATTCGTCTGTAAAGAATTCGTGTTAGTACTTTGCAGCTGTGGCTTATTAAACTGATTGTTCGGTAATTTTCACATCTGTCAACACCTGCTTTCTTTGGGATTGGAATTATTATATTCTTCTTGAAGTCTGAGGGTATTTCGCCTGTTTCATACATCTTGCTCACCAGATGGTAGAGTTTTGTCAGGACTGGCTCTCCCAAGGCCGTCAGTAGTTCCAATGGAATGTTGTCTACTCCGGGGGCCTTGTTTCGACTCAGGTCCTTCAGTGCACTGTCAAACTCTTCACGCAGTATCGTATCTCCCATTTCATCTTCATCTACATCCTCTTCCATTTCCATAATATTGTCCTCAAGTGCATCGACCTTGTATAGACCCTCTATATACTCCTTCCACCATTCTGCTTTCCCTTCTTTGCTTAGAACTGGGTTTCCATCTGAGCTCTTGATGTTCATACATGTGGTTCTCTTATCTCCAAAGGTCTCTTAAATTTTCCTGTAGGCAGTATCTATCTTACCCCTAGTGAGATAAGCCTCTGCATCCTTACATTTGTCCTGTAGCCATCCCTGCTCATCCATTTTGCACTTCCTGTCGATCTCATTTTTGAGACGCTTGTATTCCTTTTGGCCTACTTCATTTACTGTATTTTTATATTATCTCCATTCATCAATTAAATTCAATATCTCTTCTGTTACCCAAGGATTTCTATTAGCCCTAGTCTTCTTACCAACTTGATCCTCTGCTGCCTTCACTACTTTATGCCTCAGAGCTACCCATTCTTCTTCTACTGTATTTCTTTCCCCCATTCCTTTCAATTGTTCCCTTATGCTCTCCCTGAAACTCTGTACAACATCTGGTTCTTTCAGTTTATCCAGGTCCCATCTCCTTAAATTCCCACCTCTTTGCAGTTTCTTCAGTTTTAATCTACAGGTCATAACCAATAGATTGTGGTCAGAGTCCACATCTGCCCCTGGAAATGTCTTACAATTTAAAACCTGGTTCCTAAATCTCTGTCTTACCATTATATAATCTATCTGATACCTTTTAGTATCTCCAGGGTTGTTCCATGTATACAACCTTCTATCATGATTCTTAAACCAAGTGTTAGCTATGATTAAGTTGTGCTCTGTGCAAAATTCTATCAGGCGGCTTCCTCTTTAATTTCTTAGCCCCAATCCATATTCACCTACTACGTTTCCTTCTCTCCCTTTTCCTACACTCGAATCCCAGTCACCCATGACTATTAAATTTTCGTCTCCCTTCACTATCTGAATAATTTCTTTTATTTCATCATACATTTCTTCAATTTCTTCGTCATCTGCAGAGCTAGTTTTCATATAAACTTGTACTACTGTAGTAGGTGTGGGCTTCGTATCTATCTTGGCCACAATAATGCGTTCACTATGCTGTTTGTAGTAGCTTACCCGCATTCCTATTTTCCTATTCATTATTAAACCTACTCCTGCATTACCCCTATTTGACTTTGTGTTTATAACCCTGTAGTTAGCTGACCAGAAGTCTTGTTCCTCCTGCCACCGAACTTCACTAATCCCCACAATATCTAACTTTAACCTATCCATTTCCCTTTTTAAATTTTCTAACCTACCTGCCCGATTATGGGATCTGACATTCCACGCTCCGACCCGTAGAACGCCAGTTTTCTTTCTCCTGATAACGACATACTCTTGAGTTTATCACAATCTGCGACCGTTTTCCACGTCACTCCCCGATAAGGACGTCAAAATAGCCGTATTCCTCATTGTCTACAGTCGTTTCGTTACTGCCTGCTGTTAATTTAATGCCAGCTAGGAAATTTTTACTGTATTTGAACAGCTGACCTTTGCGTTCACACAGCGACCTCGGGAGGTATTCCAAATGTCCAGCTACTTCGTCTCTCATCGTTCTGAGACCTCAGCTATTATTTTGTTACCAGAGACATGTGCATTTGTATGCATGTAAATTTTATGCTTGTATATTTTCTGTTGTACATCTTCGGTCATTGTTCCGCGTCTTTAATTATTGTTCTGTTGCCAGCAACAAGTACATTTTTGTACACATAGATGTTGTGTTTGTATATTTTCTGTTGTACGGGTTCTATATTCAGATGTATAAAAATCTGTGTAAAATCGGAAGAATGAAGGTAGGTGGAAAGATTATGATGAAGTCCCATACTCGGTGACAGAGCGCAGTTGTACTAGAAAAGTCCTCGCGGAGGTGGTTAGCCATTGCCTTAGGTGGAATGAAGAGGGGATATAAACAGAGAACTTGGCTTCAGATTTTTCGGCTGTCGAATGTATCAAAATGAGGACATGAATAACCGAAGAGCTAACAGTTAGAGAGAAAGGTAGAGTACAGAACGGGTGACTCCAAATGATTAGAGCTGTTGATACTCTGCAAGCGATTGGTCAACATAGAGGAGTTGATATGTGAGCCATAGTTGTTGAAGAGTTAACGTGGGGAATGTTCTGTTACTTAATAGTACATTTATGAAGGCATAGCACATGTAACTGCTCTTTATGTCTTCCCTGTTTACTGAGTGGTAATAAACATGTCTTAGTCAACACAATTTTTTGTTTGTCGCCACATTACGTATTTTGGGAGTACGTTATCATCAGATTTGTGAAATACCGTCAAGTCACCACTTACCCCAGAACGTCACCTCATCAGCGTCCAAACTTTTTCTATTTAACTAACGATCACGTCTCTGCAGTTACATATCGAGCGTTGCAATCAAATATGAATGAAAAACGGCACCTATAAGCAAATTGAAAATATTTGTCCCACCTCTATATTTCCCCATAACCTTATCCGTACTTTACAGGCAATTGTTTCATTCAGCCCACCTTGTTGCCAAACAGCATCAGTAATCACTTTATTGTAGATTTACGCGAAATCAAGTAAGGCACCATGCGATCTTAGTAAAATCAGAGAAGACAGTGACTGCAGCATGACCAGACCTTCTTCTTACAGTCAGAAGTAGAATGGAGACAAATATTCTTCTAAACTTGTGGACTGCAAAAGTCTCTTTTGCGTTCTTTAGCCGACTACACTGATATTTTAACATTAAAATACGAGTGGCTGGCGGTCTCAACGAGTCACTTATCTGTTTATTTCACATCCACGTTGTAGTCAACTAGAGTTATTCTCGTCAGAACATTACCATTAATTTAATGTTACGGGCACATATTGCATCTGAGGAGATTTTTTTTGATTTTTCCAATGAGTCGGTGGCACATATTCATAAATTTTTATGAGCTCAAGTACGATTGGTCCATGGGAACAACGGCTAAATGATGTGCGCTTTGTGTTCGTCACCTCGTCACATGAAGCCGCTCCGAACGGAGTGCATAATCCGTAGCATTTATCAGGATGAAACGAGACAGTTGCCGGCGAGCGGTGTGTAGGACTGCACTCAGATGAGGATGGACGCACTATGCTAATTGCAGGCTTGTAGCAGCAGCTTCACAAAGCTGATGGCGCCCCGTAACAGCTAACTATGTATGCACCAGTCGTGTTGGAGAGGCCAGCGTTGTTAAGATGAAACGATCTGAATATCAAGCGACGTAAATAATCAACTACTTCATAATTACGTCTCACTGAAGCCATCTAGTGTCTTCTTTTATTAGTTCGTATGGAGAGCGACATGTAGAAATAATGTGCTATTTTCCTTGTTCAGTCAATTTCTTATTTAAATGTAGCAGTACAGGAAAGCTGGTAGATCTGTCAGTATTCGAGACTATCATCATGCATATCATCTTTAGGCAGGCGCAGAGTGTCGAATGAAATCACGATAGCAGACAATTTCTATGATCTTAAGTGGGCGTAAACCACTTCTGATTATATAGGTTTCAGTGTATGGACTAATTTTCCGAGAAATTAAAACTGATTGTCTTGATTGCCGCTGTAATGGGGTAATGTTACCATACAACGGGTAGAAAAGAAGGAATGTGGTTGAATGACGTTTTCAGCACAATCCGCAGTGTGCTTAATATGATAGTGATGCTTTATAGCAGTCATCTAATTTCACTATGTTTTGGATGTTTAGATTTCCTTACCGTCAGTGCGTGGGAAGAGAAGTTGAGAGGGATTCCGCCTGATACAAGACATCGTTTGATTAGTTCTACTACAGTCATAGATTTTTCAGAATATTCCAGGCCGTCTGTTATGAGTTTCTGTGAAACATTTTGCCACAAATAGCATGTTACATTTTGCTGGTAGATTGCTGGATGTTTCATACACTGTACAGCTCTCCTTGGTTTCCCGTTATTTCGGACGTGTGAAAACATTATATTACTTCAGAATCACAGTGTTTTAACCGTTAATCTCGTTTTCTGCCCATTTCGTAATGAAATGAGATTTGTGAAGTTACGTGTCCTGGCGACATAAACTCTGTTTACTTGTGATAAAATCCAAAGAATGGCTGCTATGTTAAGACACAGAACAAGTAAAACAGTTTTACTGACTTCTAACATCACATCACAAACAGCAAAAAATCAGAAAAATACATCTTTTCACGTTCGATAGAGCGCTGTGGAACCCTGGGAGAACAAGGGTGAGCTTTATACGTTCTGAAAAAATTTGCACCTGTTACATTTTGTTGCACAATGATCTTTAAATAGCGACATCAAACAGACTACTGCTATATCTGTCACAAAAATTCCCTCTTCCACGATCCTAAACGTTATTACCCACTCACAAAGAAAATTTCTGACGTATTTGTAATATGATATATATTTTGTAATCAACATGAAAAATTGTAAGATGAACTACCTGGTATAAAATGTAAGGCAACAGGTCTCTAAATGTGGAATAAGTCAATTAAATCAAAATCGTCCCACTGTAGCATCTTTTCCCCCAAAAGCGATGCTGTGTTCGAAGACGACAGTACCCCTGTTCATACAGCTCGCATCATCCAGGACCATATCTCAGTATTAGTTAGTTTTCGCGGTCTATTTTGGAGAGAAGGAAGCACTTATCCATCTCCTTCATCGTTACCTGAACTTGCCACAGTGTTGCAAGAAGAATGGTGTAACATTCCCTTTAAAACTACCCGATCTGTATTATCCATTCCGAGACGACAGGAAGCTGTTTCGAACTCTGACGGGTTCTCTTCGCTGTACTAGGCCTGTTAGTGTGTTGTCTTTTTGGTATATCGATATTTTCGTCCAACCCTTGTACAAGGAGCAAAGCTCAAGCAGAGCACATCGCTCTATTTTTCTTGTCCTAGTATGCATGAATGCAATACTAGGATATTTGAAATAATTCTCTGCACAGCTTAAAATATCACTCCTGAATCGATAATAAGTGCATATTTTTATCTATTTTGTAGAGGTTATGGTGCGTGGTCTCTGCAGTGGGTGGTGGAGATCGGCTGTTAGCTGGCCAACCTGTAGTTCACCACTCTGAGTGTACTTGCTGTAGTACAGTGGGTGATGTCAGGCGCTGTCCAACATTCCATCATGAAAATAACAGGCCTATCTTCATTCAGTAACGATTGCAGCAGTGATGACGGTAGTGAGAGCCAGACAATGTTCACCAACTAGGGGAGCAGTTATAGCTGAACCAATTGGTTGTCGCTTAGATCGGTTTTTGTTTCAACGCCAGTTTAATCGCGCTACTAAAACCGCTCAATGTAACAGGTTTATGGAATAACAGTTTTTTGGTTTTAATTGTTATTATTTCCAGTAACAAATATATAAATTGAACGGTGACCAAAACATTTTGACTCCCACAGTTTCAAGATGTATAGAATCAAAATATTAAATGAAATAGGCAAATAAAAGGAAACTTAGTCCGTTCACCATTCGCTGCTTTTCCTAAATAGGGTAATTGGTTGACTACTACAAACAACCACCAGTCCAACAGACCACTGATTATAATCTTCTGAAACTTTGCTCAAAAATCAAGTTGTAATTGGGGATTATATCACCACTTCGAAAAAACGAATAGTCAGTGCTAAATCGTGGAAACTAAGGTTGAAGAAGTATGTTTCTCGTGTTAATTTGTCTGTTTTCAAGGGATATAGACAGCGGACTTTTCATTTTTATTGTAGACAATGGGTGCAAGCTTAAGTTTTACGTTTTCCTCTTACATTATGTCACACGTTTGTTATGGCTTCTCTCCTTTTTAATCTATTACAGCAAAATGAGTATTATACTTCACTGATACCGCACTTCGTACCATATTTCCAGACTAGTAATGCTGTTATCCTGTAACAGAACTAATGTCCGACGATGACAGTGAGAAACTGCCACATAGAAGATGGGCAAGTCTAGTACACTGCACGTACACACGTACCATCTAATAGACCACACCACATTGTAACAGACCCATTATTACACTACTGGCCATTAAAATTGCTACACCACAAAGATGACGTGCTACAGACAAGTAATTTAACCGACAGGAAGATGATGCTCTGATAGGCAAACGATTAGCTTTTCAGAGCATTCACACAAGGTTGGCGCCGAAGGTGATACCTACAACGTGCTGACATGAGGAAAGTTTCCAACCGATTTCTCATACACAAACAGCAGTGGACCGGCGTTGTCTGGTGAATCGTTGTTGTGATGCCTGGTGTAAGGAGGAGAAATGCGTACCATCACGTTTCCGAATTTGATAAAGGTCGAACTCTAGCCTATCACGATTGCGGTTTATTGTATCGCCACATTGCTGCTCGCGTTGGTCGTGATCCAATGACTGTTAGCAGAATATGGACTCGGTTGGTTCAGGAGGGTAATACGGAACGCCGTGCTGGATCCCAACGTCCTCGTATCACTAGCAGTCGAGATGACAGGCATCTTATCCGCGGGGCTCTAACGGATCGTGCAGTGACGTCTCGATCACTGAGTCAACAGATGGGGACGATTACAAGACAACAACCATCTGCATGAAAAATTCGACGACATTTGCAGCAGCATTGACTATCAGCTCGGATACCATGGCTGCGGTTACCCTTGACGCTGCATTACAGACCGGAGCTGCTGCGATGGTGTACTCAACGAGGAACCCGGGTGCACGAATGGCAAAACGTCATTTTTTTTCGGATGAATGCAGGTTCTGTTTACAGCATCATGATGGTCGCATCCGTGTTTGGCGACATCACGGTGAACGCACATTGGAAGTGTGTATTCGTCATTGCCATACTGGCGTATCACCCGGCGTGGTGGTATATTGTGCCATTGGTTACACGTCTCGGTCAACTCTTGTTCGCATTGACGGCACTTTGAACAGGGGACGTTACATTTCAGATGTGTTACGACCTGTGGCTCTACCCTTCATTCGATCCCTGCGAAACCCTATATTTGAGCAGGATAATGCACGACCGCATGTTGCAGGTCCTGTACGGGCCTTTCTGGATACAGAAAATGTTCGACTGCTGCCCTGGCCAGCACATTCCCCAGATCTCTCAACAATTGAAAGCGTCTAGTGAATGGTGGAAGAACAACTGGCTCGTTACAATGCGCCAGTCATTATTCTTGATAAACTGTGGCATCGTGTTGAAGCTGCATGGGCAGCTGTACCTGTAGACGCCATCCAAGCTCTGTTTGACTCAGTGCCCAGGTGTATCAAGGCCGTTATTACGGCGAGAGGTGGTTGCTCTGATTGCTGATTTCTGAGGATCTATGCACCGAAATTGCGTGAAAATGTAATCACATGTCAGTTGTAGTATAATATATTTTTTCCAATCAATACCCGTTTATCATCGTCCTTTCTTCTTGGTGTAGCAATTTTAATGGCCAGTAGTTTATCTCGGCAAAGCTGGACCAAATTTCGTGCCATGTGTTTGTTGCTCATTTCTACCGGAATTCTTATTAGAATGGCATTGATAGCTTTTCCCACTTTCACTAACAACGGAATATTTCAAAGGGATGCAAATTTTACGAATAATAATTGCCTGTTCTTTAAACGGGGTTTACTGAAAAACGAAAAATTTTTGCACTGTTGCTACGGCTATTTGACATTTTGGGTTTTTTACTCAGTTATTGGAAAAAAATAAATATACCTGTTATAACCGAGACCAAATAAATATCGAGATATACTGGTTATTCCGAACTAAAACACCGGTATCAGTTTTAACAAGTCGCTTTTTCCCATCGCTCCTTCAAAACGCAGACTGGTCTCGGACAGCGACAACGAACGTATGTCAGCAGTGGCCCCCTGGCACCCCTCCCACGCAGCGGCTGCCGCCAGGTGAAACACGATGCGGTCAGCACGGCGGCCGTATTAGTTGACTCAGGTCAGGGCTGCGCAGTGTGACAGACAGCACACTGCTTCAGCTCCAGCTTTCTTGCTAATGCCTCTCACATCGAAGCATACCAGCTCAGGTACAATTTTACTGTAGCCAACAGTGTCATAAAAAATGACATTAGCTGCCAGTGGAGATCTAAACTCGCCAATGGGGAAACTAGAAAATTTATGCCGAATCGGGACTCGAGCCTGGATTTTTTCGTTTACCAATTCGCTGATCCCGTAAGAGTTGGAATGTATCGTAAATCTGCACAGAAAAGACCATTGTGCCGTCGCTCCTTGATTATATGTATGTCATATCTGTTCTACGTACGTATGTGATTAGATAAACAGCGTGGACGATGGTGGCTCAGGTCGGTGATGTGTGCCGGCACAGACAATAGCGGTGAGCAGTGACAGTTTTTGCCTCCTCTGGCAGTGACGGCTGGGCAGTTACGTGCCATAGGCTCGAATTGCAGTCCACCAGGGCAGGTGACCAGCTATAGTCAGGAGTTGGCCAGTAGGTGGTCAGAAGAGACAGAGTCAGCAGCGGTCGGGTGTGCTTCTCCTCTTGCTAATTGCAAACAGCCCCGGATCTACTTCTCCTCTTGCTAATTGCAAACAGCCCCGGATCTACAATATTTCCGAACTGCAGCTAAAGCTTCTTCCTCTCTAGCGTTTGAGATAGGACGTCAAAAATTCAAAAAAAGAAAAAAAAACAATTTTTCAGAAATATGTTACGTTAGTGGGCAACGTTTTTCTGAAGCGTTTGATATATAACATATACATATTCGAAGAAATGTAAGGCATGTTATTTGGTCTTAAACGTACCTCCTCTTGTTCCTCCAACATCTCCGCATCCTTTACATTGTTCGCAGGGTTGATGCCCCCCCACCCTCTGGTTTCCTCCTTCCTCTCCACCCCTCGCCCGTTGCCGCGCCTCTATCGCTGTATCCCTCCCTCTCTCCACCTCCACACCCTCCATCTCCTTCATCAGGGCAATTTCCAACGCCTCCCCCTCCCAGATGACGAACTTCGCCGTGACATATACCCTTCCTTCCAACTATAACCCGGCCTTGTTCCCCCCCCCCCCCCCTCCCCAGGGCCCCCTTCTCCTCTTTCCTCCTTCTCCCAGAGCGGATTTTCCTCCATCCCCCCCCCCCCCTGAGACCCTGCACCCCATACTTGCCTCTCTCCTTCCCACATCCCTCCCTACCTGGCCCTCTTCCGAGCGCCCCCCATTCCCCTCCCCCATCTCTTCCCCTCCCTCCCTTCTTCAGGTCTCCCTCATCTCCTTGAACCTGGCAGATCCTCTGTATTGATCATCATCAGTGTGCCACGTCAGTGTTGTTTCGTGCTGTTTCTCGTGTGCGTCCAGAGGTGTGATTTTAATTGTGTACTGCCTTGAGGTTCGCCGTCAGTGTTACGTTGTGTGCTATGCCATCCGTCAACACCTTTATGCTCCAGTCATACTGTGCCTTGTGTTCTTTTAATCGTCGCAGAGTGTGGCTTTTTGTGTGTGCTACTTTTAAACAGTTTTTTTTTTTATCTCCATTTTACAGTCACCCCGTTTTTTTGTATATTGCCTTCCATGATGTTCTCCCTTTTTTATATCTATGTTCGCCTTCTTCTCTCCTTTGCTGTTTTTAAATGTCTTCTATTGTTTTGTTCTATGTCTTTCGGCTGAAGAGCAGCGCATATGCTGCTGCCAGCCCGCCCCGATGGGGAATTGAAATACAATAAAGAAAAAAAAAAAAAGAAAGTCTTAAACGTGCAGTGTCACGCCTCTTCTCATAGCATTCTTCAGTCGCATGCCAGTGTATTTTGCTCTGTAGAATTCAAACGAGTATATTTTGTAATGAAAGACATCAAACCTAGGTTCAGGAGAGTGGAAACAAGACGTCGTTTGGTGCCTATTCTGTTCCCAGTCAGCCGGTTTGACATCCTGTCTCCCTATAAAAAAACGTATATATAATACTGAGAGGCATTATTTGTGACCGGGAGTATAAGAACTTTTCGGAAACTTTGCACTCTTTATTGCCTATCGGCTAACAACTTTGTCTTCTGTGCGACATAAAATTAAATATAGAAAACATAAAACCAGTAAAGAGAAGCAAGACAGAACATATTTCTTCATTCCTAAGGTTTCAGCATTTTTCTCTCTAACCTTCGTACAGCTATACATGGCGTGCTCTCCTTTCTGCGCAAGGATCTAATACCTTCGACGATCGGCAAACGTTTTTCTACCTGAAAAATTAAAATATCGTTGTCTAATACTGAAAAAGCTGTTAATACGAATAGCACCCTAGGATAGTGTGGTTTCTCGATTTCATTACGCCTATTTTGTCACTGTCTGCTACATAAAACAATTGTAACACACGCCAGATAAGCGAGACTATTTTGGCACAAATAGTTATTTTTATCTCGCTCATTTACTCTAACAACCCGCAGAATACAATTCACTAAGTACCAATATCAAATACGTATTAGGGCTATTACAAGCGAAAGGTCTTAACTTAAGAAATGGTTTGACATTTCATTCATATGCTCCAGTTTTTCGAGCATGAGATCGAAAAATATTAGTAGTACGAAATTCTTATACAAATTGGGAATCATCATACTCTTCCACATAATTTGTGTGATGTCTCCGTTTCTTCCCCCTCCTATTTCTAACAAACAATCTCGTCGTAGCTAATTCTGTAACTATTCCTGCCACTGTGAAAACTTATTATCCGGGTAACTTCGCTAACCTGCCAGACTCAACGGTTCAGTCATCCCACGTTTATTCTCCAGTTAGGCGTCATTACGTCTTCATACAACGCGTTTTCCGCGCTACTGCGAGAAAAGAACTTACGTGGCTGCTAATCAGGGACTGTACAACTGGCCCTTGGTAGTGTAGCTGTTACTGTAAAAGTAAGATAATTTGTAAATCCTAGAATTAACGCGTGAAACCTAAGATTTACCACCGCGACTTGGTAAAAGTCCGAAATTTCTCATTATGTGCATAGATTTCGAACTTTAACCAAGAGACATTGGTAAATCCTAGGCGTTACCAATGTTCGACCGACGACTTCCGCCTCCGTCGTGCAGGTTCAGACAAGTGTCATTGTTGCCAATTTTGTGTTCAGATAAATTTCTTTGTTGACAGTTATGAGTTCTCAGTCCGCTCACCGCTGCTTAGTTTCAGTCAGTGTCGAGCATAGTGCGTACAGTCATCTTTGCTACCCGTTTTAGTGGTATTTCTTCTGCAGCTTTGCATAAGAATGAGTGATGTTATGCGTAACAGATTTTACGATGCTTGTGTAAACCGTCTTCCATATTATGTAATACGAAATGCCACAATAGTCAGCTTTGTTGTAACAAAAATTAACGTTCACAAGATAACACTTTTTAAAACATTTTTCACTAATAGGGAATATTGCTCATTATAATCGCACTGGAACTAAAGAATACCACACCGTGATGGTAACCCTCAAATTTCATCAGTTAATTCTAGGATTTAAGTCATCTTACTTTTACAGTAACATAAAGATCTGGCAAAAATTTTCTGTCAAAATTTCGTTTTGGTGGACACGCTGAACAGATAATACGTTAATCTGTTATTCCTTTTAGTAGTTTACCCGCAATCTTGTAGTTAGAATCTATACATGTCGCTAATTATTATAACAACGCTTATCGTTCGCACACCCAATCAACCACACAAACAAACAGCGACTGATATTCAGCCGTTCGGGTTTATTCGGCTCAGCGCACATCGCACCGTCCCCTTTTGTATAGGGGCAAGATTTTTTCTTGATGCTATGGGGAGTCCCAGGGCAGAAACATCACGTACACCGTGCACGCAATCAAAATATAACTAATGATTCGTTCAGAAATCAACTTGTAATGTGTTTAAAAATGTTGAATACCAATACGGATGCGTTTCAAAAATCATACGAATAATCGATAGACTAACGTGTTCTGGATGTTGGGCGCTTTGTGAAACAAGGTTTTTTTCTTTAAGAATATGAATTTGGCGCCCCTTGAAATGGGCAGTTACCCGGGTCCCCCCCCCCCCCCCTCCCCCTCCTCCCCCGCTAGATCCGGGTCTGCTGACAATGGTCTTTAGCTGCAGTATGGGACTTCCCGTGCCGGACAAGCCCTCGGACAATGGCGCTCCAGGTACATATAGCCAGCTGCCGTAAGCTCGGCTCCAGCTCCAGTCCACCACACATAAAAGGGTGAAGCCTTCACAACGCCAGCCACCCATGCTGGTGAAACGTCAGAAAAATCATCGAACGTCGGCCGAAGAACCCGACACAAAAGGCAACAGGCAGTTTGTTAACAAGTGACCGCGAAAGCCTTAAAAATTTTGTATCCGCGGATCTGTGCCCAATACAGTATTTGTTGGATCAGCTAGGACTTCAGCCAGTGCCAGTTTCCAGTATATCAAGGACATATTAGAACTGTTATGGGCCAGCTTCAGGGGAGCACGGAAAGGCTTTATTTTACCCTTACCAACCGAATCAGTGGAACCGATCCATTGCCAGTACTCTTGCATATGAATGACCAGTCACAGCAGTTGTGGGCCGGACTGCCTCGTCATGCAACGGCTTTATGATACCCTTATTAACCGAATTAATCCACGCACCCGCGCAGAGGGGGTGTAATATCATTCTGGTACATGAGCTTATACTTTCATCTTTGTTTTATAATCACTGAAATAAAAGCCCATTGTTTCTCAACACGATAGGTTTATTACGGTGTATTGATAATTTTGACTATATGGAACGTCTGACTACAACTGAATGAAACACAATTTTCGTGCCATACGCGTTTCACCTTTATTTTCTGCAAGGTATCTTCAGTGGCCTGGAATATGGACAAATTTTTGCTGTTTGGGTTACATTTTGGTCCTTGTACCTATAGGTTATAAACTGTTCTGGTGGTTGGTTTTGTTATTATGTAGTAATATTTTGAACTGTACTTGCAAGTTGCGTGGAAGATTTTAAAAACTACCAATATACCGCAATATTATACGCAACTGAGGAAGACAGGACTATAAAAATTGAAGACGATACGTTTAATTTCATTTCCCTCTCTCCTTCACGAAGTTTAAATTTTTTTGAAAGGCTGTGTACATATAGTTTTTATAATAATTTTTGCTATCACATATCGTCTGCTTGATAGTAAAGATATGTACCTGCTTCGCCTCACCCACTTGGGGCAGGCACGGAACACCACGTTAACAATACGTAAACCGTATGCTGGACGCGGTCTCCAAAAACCGAAAGAAATAAAAGGCTCCATGAGGGTGAAAATTTTGCACATTAATAATTTATTATTGCTAGAATTTGTTCCGTTATGTAATAAAAGTATTTTTTCTTTTCTTATCTCTTTTGCTGTAGCACTTGTACGGTTTGCATTCTTCCCTGGGCAGCAAACCAGTGGAATAATGGCAAGCAAATGAAAACAAATACGTAAATCACAAACAAATCACACGTATCTACATAGAGAGACCGATTTTATCACTCCTATGAATATTAAGTTGGTTTAATACAGAAGCTAGACAGCTTCGGTTGGCCAAACACAAGTCAGTACTCATTAACAGTAGTATTTCCCCTTCATTACCATTTCCGAGCACCCTTATATACATGTTGACCGTATGATTCGCAGTAGCCCTACCACCTGTCTAGAATGTCACAGAAGATTTTCCACACGACTTGGCATGCTACTTTCTCCCTCTGCTTCAAACCACGACCCTTCGAAAACTCTTTTCTACCATTTCCCAGAGGGGACAACATCAAAGGTCACTGCACCCACAGCCATGGCCAACGTCGCAGATCGGCATCCTGTGAATCCGTTATAGGGAAGTAATCTTTTCACAGAAGTGTTATTACAGCTTTCTGTGATGGTCGCCATACAAGGACCAATTTGGATGGCATACACTTTTCTTTTCGTTCTAGCAAGTAAACAGAATACCCTCTTGCAAGTAAATTTTTATGTAGACATCCGTTAGTTGGTAATCACATTGTATTTTACGGCGTTAACAATGAGTAGTGGGCAAGACGTGTATCCATGTGAATGAATAGCAAAAGGAGCCATTGAAAAGAACAAACTGTGTCGAGAAGTAATGGAACTTGGATACACCTCATTAGAAAAGATGCGAGAGGAACATGGAAGTTCATAGCTGAGGACTATTATAGATGGAAAGGTCTACAGCCGGCCCTTATCCTTTATATGGATGACGCTGAGGCCGATTATGATGACGATAGCAAAGACTGAGGTTTCTTGTCTGGGCTCT
Source organism: Schistocerca serialis cubense (assembly GCF_023864345.2). Lineage (NCBI taxonomy): Eukaryota > Metazoa > Arthropoda > Insecta > Orthoptera > Acrididae > Schistocerca > Schistocerca serialis. The sequence goes on along the minus strand of NC_064642.1, from coordinate 100,414,626 downwards.
TTTATTGCCTTCCGTAGAGACGAACGTCATCTTCCATACTCTGTAGCTTAGAAATTAGGACTCGTGGCCTACCACGCGCTGTGTTTTCACGTAGCGCCAACTGATAACATGTCCGCTTCCTCACAGACGCATCTGATTATCTGATTCCGGAGCCGCGTTAACTGTGTAATCGGAGGCACAGACAAAGCACCTGACGACCCCCCTCCATCCCCACTCGTAGGGCTGACGAGCAATGAGATGCGATTACAGGTGTGTGAACACTTTGACCAGTCCTGCGAAATGACAGCCGTTATTGAGTTTGATGAGTGGTACTGGTTTAACGATAGCGGTCAGAGGGCGTTGCGCTTGTCTCCGATTACATAGGGCAACAAATGCCGTCAGCATTACAAGTCGCAATGTTCAAAGCGTGTTCGCGACAACTGTAATTTCCAGCGATGTAAAATATCATAAAGTGTAAATTATCGACTCGTGTTCCGTATATATTCGAGATGAAAGAAATGTTTAACAGGTACATGCTGGATTTGAAGCGAGAGGCGGTAATATATGATTGTCACTTGCTAATTAGTAACTGGGACTGTGTGGTAATTGTACTTCCGTACGCGGTTCATATGACAACGATACTCTAGTTCAACGCGAGTGCCTAGTTGTCAATAGAAGTTATCACCGTCTTTTTAGTGGACTGCAATATCAACTCTGAACTTGTACGACCGGAAATTCCCTTGATTATAGAAGTATCATACATCGCAAAAATTTTATGAGCACGCCTTAAAATTCCACGGATGTTAAGAGGCAGAAGATCTAATATGTTTCACGACCTTTTTCGATAGTCGTGTACTGCACTCCTCCATTAAGAACATTATTCCATTAAAGTTAAACTGCAATGTTAAATTTGCTTTTGAATACAAAAAAATGAAACTCTTATTTACAATCATACGCTCATTTGATAGCTGTCAAAGTGTGTAACATTTGGGTTTTAGTCCTACTGAAATCGTAAAAAATGCAATGTAGTGAAGATGGTTCTTCTTTGAACCAAATCCGCTGCGGAGCATTTGCTTAGAACTGCATAGGTATCCTTAAGTGTGCATTGCAAACAGCTACTTGCTGACATGACACTCTGACTGTGCTTCAGTTGTTTCTGTTCATATTGCCTCAGTATGGAAATTCATGTATTCCCTCGTGCACGCTGCACACAGACATGCAGAATATACCGTCATCTAACGATCTGAGAAATTCACTGAATTTCTTCGATGTCTATTGTGGTTTCTTCCCAATTTGATTACCATAATGTCACTCTTTCCTGCATAGTAAACTATTGCTTCCTCCGGAAGACACCTGGTAGCACAAAGATGACTGTTCTAATACATGGTTGTATTGAAACGAAATGTTCAATTGTAAATCACAATACACTTCTGCAATCATTTTATAAAATCTCTTTCCCGTTATTCACTTTGAAATAACCATTAACAAACTCTATCAGATACTGACAGCACACTACGGAAATACAAATGTAACGCTTTTCTGTTATAACTTCTGTAGGCATGTAATGACCTAATGTTGCAGGTACTTGTTCACCCTGTTGGCCTCATTAGCATTCCTTCCATCCAATCAAAGTCAGCATGCATCAGACGTACCATTGAAGGTACTCATCCCTTGAGAGAAAATCCTCAGAATACGCCTAAAAACCACATGCCATGGCATACACGATACCACTCCGCTTGCTGCCTGGACAACAGTTTCACTCCTTCCACGCAAAATAGTTCGGCTACTCCATGACCCACCCTCTGAATAAGACACTATCCTACTATTCCTGGGTCCAGATGTGGTTACTGGAACACCACATCTGCGAGCCTCAATGCGCACTATGTCAGGAGATGCAAAATCTCGAAGATTTATTGAACGATTCACTTCGAGTTTTAAATGATACTCTGCTACACATTTAGATTGATATAGATTACATATATTCTTAAACAACAATGTATAGATTTTCTGTTAAAACCTACTGCGAGAATGAACATGCTCTGCCTTCAGAACGTGCCGTTTTGTTTCCTTCGTCGCACGCAGTTTCACCTACGTGAGCAGGGCACTCAATCCATTAGACAAAGTGCTTCTCCCACATATACTCGTCCGTCGTTATACATATTTTAAACACAAATTGTATGCACAACAGTGTGCTGATTTTCTTTCCTCCTCACAGACGGTTTTCACAGAGCACTTGAAGAGTTGTATTTCTGGCTTGTCGGCTTATGGTTTGAACGTTTCCACAGAATCTGCATTTTGAGTAACAATAAATAAGTCTTAAGGGGAGAGAGGGTGATGAGCGAAGAGGAGGTGTACAGAAGGATGGGAAGAAACGGACATAGAGGATGAAAAGGAGGAAATGTGCAGAGAGACGGAGGAGGAGGAGATGTAGAAAGAGATGGGAGAGGAATATGGACAGAGAAGGGGCAACGGTGGAGATGGGCAGAGAGAGGGTGAGGAAGAGATGGTCAGAGACAGAGAATAGCAGGAAAGTAGAGCGTATGTCCGATTCCCAGACATATTAGAAGCGACTGCTTCCTCTTATCTTTTTTTCCATTGAGCCAGAGTGACCCACAGCAATGCGGAACCAGGAATAACTGGTATAACTGTTCAAATAGCTCTGAGCACTATGGGACTTAACATCTGAGGTCATCAGTCCCCTAGAACTTAGAACTACGGCCGGCCGGTGTGGCCGTGCGGTTAAAGGCGCTTCAGTCTGGAACCGCGTGACCGCTACGGTCGCAGGTTCGAATCCTGCCTCGGGCATGGATGTGTGTGATGTCCTTAGGTTAGTTAGGTTTAATTAGTTCTACGTTCTAGGCGACTGATGACCTCAGAAGATAAGTCGCATAGTGCTCAGTGCCATTTGAACCTTAGAACTACATAAACCTAACTAACCTAAGGACATCACGCACATCCATGCCCGAAGCAGGATTCGAACCTGCGACCGTAGCGGTCACGCAGTTCCAGACTGACGCGCCTGGAACCGCACGGCCGCACTGGCCGGCAGCTGGTATGATAGAAGCAAATCATTTCCCCCAAAATTAGGACTTCACAATTATTACGAAAGACCAGCATTGTGACAGGAGAAATAATAGAGCTCTCGTTTTGTTGTTTGATGAACAAAACAGTAAATATTTTAGGTACTTTTCAGTTAAAAATACGAACAAAACGGTTCACACCCCATTTTTATTTCGCTTTTATGGTATTTTTCAGAGGAATTAGGCAACTGTTACGACGCGCAATGCCTGACGCCAATGGTAGCAATTGTTATATTGTGCCTTACTTCAAATCTGAAGATAGTCAAATTCCCACGAAACAGGTAGTAAAAGTCAAATAAGGAGGTTATCTAGATTGTTTCGTTCAGATTAATTATTGAAATAATGTATGTAATATTCAAATTTATAATAATTAAAAGTAGATTTTTTTAAATAACAGGCGTTGCTTATGAAAGAGGAAGGGGATCAATCAGACTAAAAGTGACCAGAATAAGCCACTTAGAAAAAAGAAATTTCTGATGCCTTTAGCCTCTGTTCCTTATAACTCCTGCGTAAATTTTGATACTGTGTTCCAACATTTTTCTAGTTGATTACAATTCCATATATGTCCTCACTCAAGTGTAAGATCGATTGGGGTGAAATATGCCTCTACATATGACAAAAGCTCATCGTTGTATATAAACAAATTATTTGCTGGGAACGTCCGACAGTGTGTCTGTGTGAGAACAGCTAATACCCATGCTCTGCGTCAACTATAACAGATACGGACTGCACGGCCACTCGCTGCCGGTAATCCATCCATTTGCCACTTTTAAGCTGTATACGGCAACCATGACAGGATAAATTCGTCCGTTGACACATGTTGTAATAACACAGTTACGACAAGACAGTAACATAGATTCAGATACATTGACTTTGTAAGCGTAAGAGCACACCATAATCTTCATTCATTTATCTGTTAATTTCAACTGGTAATCTAGTTTGAGGTCTTTTGAAGTACGTGCCAATGTACTGTGACTAACAAGTAAGACCGTCTGTTGGTAGCGTAATGAACTATTGGGATAAATGATATCTTTTTCTCTTTGATAAATGTAGTTTCTACTGATATTTTAATTTTTGTGATCATGTGTTGCGAATGTTGTTGTTGTTGTTGTTGTCGTCTTCAGTTATGGGACTGGTTTGATGCAGCTCTCCATGCTACTCCGTCCTGTGCAAGCTTCTTCATCTCCCAGTACTTACTGCAACCTACATCCTAAAAAATCTGCTTAGTGTATTCATCTCTTGGTCTTCCTCTACGATTTTTACCCTCCACGCTGCCCCCCAATGCTAAATTTGTGATCCCCTGATGCCTCAGAACATGACCTACCAACCGGTCCCTTCTTATTGTCAACTTGTGCCACAAACTCCTCTTCTCCCCAATTCTATTCAATACCTCCTCATTAGTTATCTGATCTACCCATCTAGTCGTCAGCATTCTTCTCTAGCACCACATTTCAAAAGCTACTATTCTATTCTTGTCCAAACTATTTATCGTCCATGTTTCACTTCCATACATGGCTACACTCCATACAAATACTTTCAGAAACAACTTCCTGGCACTTAAATCCATACTCGAAGTTAACAAATTACTCTTCTTCAGAAACGCTTTCCTTGCCATTGCCAGTCTACATTTTATATCCTCTCTACTTCGACCATCATCAGTTATTTTGCTCCCCAAATAGCAAAACTCCTTCACTACTTTAAGTGTCTCATTTCCTAATCTAATTCCCTCAGTATCACCCGACTTAATTCGACTACATTCCATTACCGTCGTTTGGCTTTTGTTGATGTTCATCTTATACCCTCCTTTCAAGACAATGTCCATTCCGTTTAAATGCTCTTCCAAGTCCTTTGCTGTCTCTGTCAGAATTACAATGTCATTGGCGAACCTCAAATTTTTTATTTATTCTCCATGGATTTTAATACCTACTCCGAATTTCTCTTTTGTTTCCTTTAATGCTTGCTCAATATACAGATTGAATAACATACGCTACAACCCTGTCTCACTCCCTTCCCAACCACCGCTTCCCTTTCATGTCCCTCGACTCTTACAACTGCCATCTGTATTCTGTACAAATTGTAAATCGCCTTTCGCTCCCTGTATTTTACCCCTGCAACCTTAAGAATTTGAAAGAGAGTATTCCAGTCAACATTGTCAAAAGCTTTCTCTAAGTCTACAAATGCTAGAAACGTAGGTTTGCCTTTCCTTAATCTTTCTTCTATGATAAGTCGTAAGGTCAGTATTGCCTCACGTGTTCTTATATTTTTACGAAATCCAAACAGATCTACCCCGAGGGTCGGCTTCTACCAGTTTTTCCATTCATCTGTAGAGAATTCTCGTTATTATTTTGCAGCTGTGGCTTAGTATACTGATAGTTCGGTAAATTTTACATCTGTCAACATCTACTTTCTTTGGGATTGGAATTATTATATTCTTCTTGAGGTCTGAGGGTATTTCGCCTGTCTTATACATCTTGCTCACCAGATGGTAGAGGTTTGTCAGGACTGGCCCTCCCAAGGCCGTCAGTAGTTCTAATGGAATGTTGACTACTCCCGGGGACTTGTTTCGACTCAGGTCTTTTAGTGCTCTGTCAAATTCTTTACTCAGTATCGTGTCATCCAATTCATCTTCATCTACATCCTCTTCCATTTCCATAATATTGTCCTCAAATACATCGTCCTTGTATAAACCCTCTATATACTCCTTCCACCTTTCTGCTTTCCCTTCTTTGCTTAGAACTGTGTTTCCATCTGAGCCCTTGATATTCATACAAGTGGCTCTCTTTTCTCCAATGTTCTCTTCAATTTTCCTTTAGGCAGTATCTATCTTTCCCCTAGAGAGATAAGCCTCTGCATCCTTACATTTGTCCTGTAGCCATCCCTGCTCATCCATATTGCACTTCCTGTCGATCTCATTTTTGAGACGATTGTATTCCTTTTGGCCTACTTCATATACTGTATTTTTATATTATCTCCATTCATCAATTAAATTCAATATCTCTTCTGTTACCCAAGGATTTCTATTAGCCCTAGTCTTCTTACCAACTTGATCCTCTGCTGCCTTCACTACTTCATCCCTCAGAGTTACCCATGCTTCTTCAACTGTATTTCTTTCCCCCATTTCTGTCAATTGTTCCATTTTGCTCTCCCTGAAACTTTGTACAACTTCTGGTCGAATCTATTTATTTTGGTCCCATCTACTTAAATTCCCACCTTTCTGCAGTTTCTTCAGTTTTAATCTACAGTACATAACCAATAGATTGTGGTCAGAGTCCACATCTGCCCCTGGAAATGTCTCACAATTTAAAACCTGGTTCCTAAATCTCTGTCTTACCATTATATAATCTATGTGATACCTTCTAGTACCTCCAGGATTCTTCCATGTATACAACCTTCTTTTATGATTCTTGAACCAATCGTTAGCTATGATTACCTTTTGCTCTCTGCAAAATTCTACCAGGCGGCTTTCTCTTTCATTTCTTAGCCCCAGTCCATATTCACCTACTACGTTTCCTTGTCTTCCTTTCCCTACTGTCGAATTCCAGTCACCGATGACTACTAAATTTTCGTCTCGCTTCACTACCTGAATAATCTCTTTTATCTCATCATACTATTCATCAATTTCTTCATCATCTGCAGAGCTAGTTGGCATATAAACTTGTACTACTGTAGTAGGCATGGGTTTCGTGTCTATCTTGGCCACAATAATGCGTTCACTATGCTGTCTGTAGTAGCTTACCAGCACTCCTATTTTTTATTCATTATTAAACCTACTCCTACATTACCCCTATTTGATTTTGTATTTATAACTCTGTATTCACCTGAGCAGAAGTTTTGTTCCTCCTGCGACCTAACTTCACTAATTCCCACAATATCTAACTTTAAGCTATCCATTTCCCATTTTAAATTTTCGAACCTACTTGCCCGATTATGGGATCTGACATTCCACGCTCCGATCCGTAGAAAGCCAGTTTTCTTTCTCCTGATAACGACGTCCTCTTGAGTAGTCCCCGCCCGGAGATCCGAATGGGGGACTATTTTACCCCCGGAATATATTACCCAAGAGGACGCCATCATCATTTAACCACACAGTGAAGCTGCATGCCCTCGGGAAAAATTACGCCTGTAGTTTCCCCTTGCTTTCAGCTGCTCGCAGTACCAGCACAGCAAGGCCGTTTTGGTTAGTGTTACAAGGCCAGATCAGTCAATCTTCCAGACTGTTGCCCCTGCAAATACTGAAAAGGCTGCTGCCCCGTTTCAGGAGCCACACGTTTGTCTGGCCTCTCAACAAATACCCCTCCGTTGTGGTTGCACCTACGGTACGGCCATCTGTATCGCTGAGGCATGCAAGCCTCCCCACCAACGGCAAGGTCCACGGTTCATGATGGGGGGGGGGGGGGGGGGGGATGTTACACAACGCAACAAACAGGACGTGTTGTAAAAAGGGACAACTTAACATAAAACATTTTCATATGTCTGCAAGAGAATAGCACTTGTTAGGTACAGACTTTAACTATCGTAACAGCGTCGAGAGTAGCAGTCGGTGGCAGTCTTTCCGTTGTTGTGGTGTTCTTGCTGTGTGATGATCGAGAAGAAGCATGTACAGTAATACCTATAATCTGGTTGCATATAGAGATGCTAGAAGAAGAGATTGGCATCTACGAAATAATGAACGTACTACTGCAATAGAAGGAATGATGGAGAAGATGACAACTGTTGGCCTTGCACAAACACGGCGTTAACAGCATCAATTCAGCTATTTCACAATCGTTTGTAGAGTGCAGTATATCGCTAATTCTTTTCGTCCATTATCTGCAATTCAAGAACTGAAAGCGCTACAGACAAACCCACTCTTTGATTGGCCATTTTCTACAACTCATTATCAGAAAATATTGTGACCGCTAATCGACGATTGGCAATAAAGTTACTTTACGAACATACCAGATTCAGTAACTGAAAAGTATCATCAGTGTAAATATAGTCATTAGATCTCGATTAGTAGTATAATTTGAATGTGTGATTGTATGTGTGTGATTACCATATTTATTACACTGCTGATTTGCTGTGTGATTCAGTGCTAAAATATGCCACTACATAGCTAGCAAATCATTGTCAAATGGTTCAAATGGCTCTGAACACTAGGCGACTTAACTTCTGAGGTCATCAGTCGCCTAGAACTTAGAACTAATTAAACCTAACTAACCTAAGGACATCACACACATCAATGCCCAAGGCAGGATTCGATCCTGCGACCGTATCAGTCGCTCAGTTCCAGACTGCAGCGCCTACAACCGCACGGCCACTCCGGCCGGCCCAACCATTGTCAACCTTCCAATTATCATCATCATGGCCTTTCTAATGCCAATTATTACGACAGTTTGCAGTCAATATATTTTTAGAACACCGCGTATGGTAGACCAGTTCTTACGGCGGTATTATTAAACAAGTAGGATAGTGAAATTGCAAATAATAATACTCATCTTTTACATGGTAACCGACAGTAGGGGCGATGACAATAGTTAACGTTGTCAAGAGTCTTGCAATTAAATATTGATACATTAGAAGAGTTGGTGGGAGTCAGAAAATTTGAATCGGAAGCGACAGTAGTGTTTAGCTTGCTGGCAATGGAGTCAATGCAAATTTGATAGTGTAGCTGGAATGGAACAGTTACATAAGGACGATGTACTAATAAACAATTATTTAAAATCAGAAGCTTTTAATGAAACAGAAAATTGTAATGAGGTAAATTACGAAGCAGGTATTCCTGCAGATGTGACCCGCCAGCGTAGCCGAGAGCGCTAATGTGCTGCTTCCTGGAGTAGTGTAGGCACGCCAGCCCCGGTTTAACGACGAGGGCCAGTGTGCCGGGTAGCCTGGATGTTGTTTTTACGCGGTTTTCAAAATCCCGCAAGGTGAATACTGGGCTGGTGCCTATGTTTGGCCTCAGTTACATGACTCGCAGCCATTTGAAAACGTTTGCCCATTTACATGGCTTACACTAGACACAGACAACTGGGGTGCACTAATTCCGTCCCAGGGGGTTTGGGGTGGCAGCAAGAAGGGCTTCTGACGACCCTCTGCAACTACCACTGCAAAGTCAACAGTACGAATGCTGACGCCATGTTGAAGCATAACAAAGGCCCCAAGAAAATGATGATGATCTTGAATATGTGATACAGAAACAGGTGAGTAATTATTTTGATCAAGAGAAAGTAATATTTCCTGTACTGGATCAAAACTGTAAAGTTAAATACAGAAATGAGTGAAATCAGTGGAATTAATAAGCTTGTGAAGGTTATACTAGCAACAAACAACAGCTTGATGTATAAGGATCTAAAATTGAAGTACATCTACATCTACATCTACATTTATACTCCGCAAGCCACCCAACGGTGTGTGGCGGAGGGCACTTTACGTGCCACTGTCATTACCTCCCTTTCCTGTTCCAGTCGCGTATGGTTCGCGGGAAGAACGACTGTCTGAAAGCCTCCGTGCGCGCTCTAATCTCTCTAATTTTACATTCGTGATCTCCTCGGGAGGTATAAGTAGGGGGAAGCAATATATTCGATACCTCATCCAGAAACGCACCCTCTCGAAACCTGGCGAGCAAGCTACACCGCGATGCAGAGCGCCTCTCTTGCAGAGTCTGCCACTTGAGTTTATTAAACATCTCCGTAACACTATCACGGTTACCAAATAACCCTGTGACGAAACGCGCCGCTCTTCTTTGGATCTTCTCTATCTCCTCCGTCAGACCGATCTGGTACGGATCCCACACTGATGAGCAATACTCAAGTATAGGTCGAACGAGTGTTTTGTAAGCCACCTCCTTTGTTGATGGACTACATTTTCTAAGCACTCTCCCAATGAATCTCAACCTGGTACCCGCCTTACCAACAATTAATTTTTTATGATCATTCCACTTCAAATCGTTCCGCACGCCTACTCCCAGATATTTTACAGAAGTAACTGCTACCAGTGTTTGTTCCGCTATCATATAATCATACAATAAAGGATCCTTCTTTCTATGTATTCGCAATACATTACATTTGTCTATGTTAAGGGTCAGTTGCCACTCCCTGCACCAAGTGCCTATCCGCTGCAGATCTTCCTGCATTTCGCTACAATTTTCTAATGCTGCAACTTCTCTGTATACTACAGCATCATCCGCGAAAAGCAGCATGGAACTTCCGACACTATCTACTAGGTCATTTATATATATTGTGAAAAGCAATGGTCTCATAACACTCCCCTGTGGCACGCCAGAGGTTACTTTAACGTCTGTAGACGTCTCTCCATTGATAACAACATGCTGTGTTCTGTTTGCTAAAAACTCTTCAATCCAGCCACACAGCTGGTCTGATATTCCGTAGGCTCTTACTTTGTTTATCAGGCGACAGTGCGGAACTGTATCGAACGCCTTCCGGAAGTCAAGAAAAATAGCATCTACCTGGGAGCCTGTATCTAATATTTTCTGGGTCTCATGAACAAATAAAGCGAGTTGGGTCTCACACGACCGCCGCTTCCGGAATCCATGTTGATTCCTACATAGTAGATTCTGGGTTTCCAAAAACGACATGATACTCGAGCAAAAAACATGTTCTAAAATTCTACAACAGATCAACGTCAGAGATGATTTTATGTTAAACACATATATAAAATGGGAAAACCGAATCTTCGTTGAATAAAAAGGTGTCAATTTCACATGGAGTGACAGATAAACTACAGGAAACAATGAAAACTATGGACGAAGGGGCGGGCTGGTTTCAGGACAACGTCGATCACAGAATGAAAACAGTAGATGAACTAGTAAAAAAGATAAAATCGGTGTATGTACAGTGCTTGTTTAGTCAGTAAACAGCTACCGAAACAGGCTGAGCTGGCGTAAAATAAGACGAACGGAATTACGCAGAGTTAGAAGTGTGAGACAACAAAAGTATGAACAAAAAGGTGTCTGATGATGATGAAAAAAGTCATTGGAGACTTCCATCAAAAAGCAAGTTTCTTTATCGAGGTAGTAAATGCACAATAGATAGTAAAATTAAGAACCAATAATTCAAAATATTCAAAGAAATTGTAGGTGATGGGGAACCGCCATAAAGAGGACAAGATTATTCTTTTTAGTGGGAGTTTTTGTGGATGTGTAGGTTTCGATACTGAACAATTTGACCAGAAGGGAAGTCTTTATTCAGTAATTTTCGTCGATTCATGAAAGAACGTGATTCCACATGCGTAATCCGAAGCTGACAAAGTCGGAATTGCAGATCAGAAGTTTACTTAGAAACCGGGTGATCAAAAAGTCAGTATAAATTTGAAAATTGAATAAATCACGGAATAATGTAGATAGAGAGGTACAAATTGGCACACATGCTTGGAAGGACATGGCGTTTTATTAGAACCAAAAACATACAAAATTTCAAAAAATGTCCGACAGATGGCGCTTCATCTGATCAGAATAGCAATAATTAGCATAACAAAGTAAGACAAAGCAAAGATGATGTTCTTTGCAGGAAATGCTCAATATGTCCACCATCATTCCTCAACAATAGCTGTAGTCGAGGAATAATGTTGTGAACAGCACTGTTAAGCATGGCCGGAGTTATGGTGCGGCATTGGCATCGGATATTGTCTTTCAGCATCCCTAGATATGTCGGTCGATCGCGATACACCAAACGACGCGTATCTGTCGGACATTTTGTGAACTTTGTTTTTTTTATGTTCTAATAAAACCCCATGTCATTCCAAGCATGTGTGTCAATTTTTACCTCTGTATCTACATTATTCCGTGGTTTATTAAGTTATCAAATTTATACTGACATTTTGGTCACTCGGTATTTGATGTTAGAGGATTAAAGCTCCTTTAGAATGTAATACTTCGAAAGGATTTTTGGGAAACTGTTTTTGAAAAGTATTGGTCAAAGAGTAGTAGATGGAACTGTATAATACATATGTGCGCCCACATAGGTTTCGAGATATTAGGCAAATTCAAGTGTGTTGTGGAGTTCTCTGTAGTAGGATGTGACAAGGTATTTTAATATGCTAAATTGCAATTTAGTAAACATTCTTTCAAAAGTGGGTGAAGCAGACAGCTATAACCCAGGTGGTGATACATTTTTTCATGGTAATCCTGGATGGCATAGTCAGGGGAACCAAAACCAAGCATACAGTGTATAGACGAAGGGAACAGATAGTTGGCGAAATGGAGAAAGAGCTTCATGACATTGGAGGGGCACAAATAGACACTTTCAGGACAGAGGTGATGAGGAAAATGTGGCCCCATAACAGTGAGACCCTAGCTGGTGCAGATTGTCTACAGAAGTCCGTTGATTACAGGTATGGAAAAATGGAAATGAGCGTTTGGCGTCATTGGAAGGGAGGTCCCTTGCGGGGCAGGTCCGACCGCCTTGGTGCAGGTCTTATTACGTTCGACGCCACATTGGGCGACCAGCGGGCCGGATGAGGATGAAATAATGATGAAAACAACGCAACACCCAGTCCCTGAGTGGTGACGGCAATCCGTCACGCTGACTACTCAACTATCGGGGCGGACATTACAGGTATGATTATATACTATAAGACTATGAAGACGATACTGAATCAAATATTAACGAGGCACAATGTTACAAGGAGGAAATAAATGGTACTCAAGGTGTTAGTGAAAGTCAAAAGTTTGAGTTGTGTAGCATGTTGACTAAAACAATGAAAGATTTTCCGATGAAATGGGGAGAGTGAAAAATTTTGAATGTGAACTGAATATAAAACCACATACCTTATTTTACTAACAACCACAATGGATTTTAAATGGAAGGTTGCGTGAGGCTGAAACGGAAGTGGTTGTCCTGTTCCTTATTTTTCTCAATAAATTTCGGTACTGAATATAGTGTGTAAGTCAAGTCAGAGAGGCCGCGAAGGCACGAATGTGAGGTTGACGAACCATCCCCTCCACCACTTTTTCAACGAACAACGATTAAGTAAGGTGTTCGCCGGTTCTCTTGTTCCTGGGTAGCGGCGCTGGACAGACATAGAGACGCAGCTCTCGATTTTGGTGATGCTAATAAGGGCATAAGAATGTCGCAAATCTGCTCGTTGATATGGTCCAGATGTTGAAAACATGTGTAATATAACCACGAAGTCCCCATAAGACATCTTATTTTGATAATTTAGTCAAATTTCAGTAGAATTTTGCATTTGTGCCTTGGGCAGGACACGCTCCATGGGCCTTAAGCTCACGGTGGCATTATTGCTCTGTGTTTAACGGAAGTTCACTCCTTTAATGTGGTCATTCCTTTACAGCATTATTTTTGGGGATTTTTATTTATTTTTCATATGTTTACTTTTTGTACTTGCTTTCCCGCCACCTGGTCGGTTGGAGCAACCACCACATTGGTTAATGCAGTTTCGGTCTGAAAATGTATAGTAGCCGAGTGAATAACTATACGGTGGAGAAGGAATAATCTTGTGTGTTCGTATTTTTAGCATTTCTATTGACTACCGCTACTTGGCCACGTGTATGGAAGAGAACTGATTTGATTTGATAGTTGATGTTTCTTGTCGCCCCCCCCCCCCCCGTAACTATTTGATCTTGCCAAATTTTCCAGCCATATGACAGTAAATGTTGTTCTCTATCCCCCCCCCCCCCCCTCCACAGCTCAGTAACGCGGTGTTTCTGAAAGCAAATTAAACCAAAATTGGCAGTCATATTAAGTGCACCACTTCCTACCCCTTCTTCAGAGTACGTTTTAAAGAAACTTGAAATATTTAGGCAAATACTCTTCCGCCCTGACCGAGTTCACTTTTAGTGTCTTTGCTGAACTTGTTCTTGGTGACCTATAGTAATTGACTGTAATAAGCATGGGTTTAGGTATAATTGTGTGCCTGTATAAAATTACATTGAAGACAGATCTGCGCTACCCTCTCCCTTTCCATAATTACGTGGCGAAAGTGAATCATGTTAACTAGAGAGACCAGTAGTGATGATGAATTTCCAACAGACACACCGCTAGTTATTGAAATATCAGTTAACCTATACGCTCGACTGATTATTTCCTCCCTTCATTATAAAGAATAGCCGAAAGTCAGTACCACTGTTGAATGATGGGTCATGAAAGTAAATAGTGGCTCTATGCTCCTTTTGAAGCCCTGCATACGTGCCTTCTGTAGTAGTTCTAAAAAAATATAGCGTCATCCGTTGCGTTCAAATTTTTATCGGTTGGTTAAAATCTCCGCTAGAAATTATAAATACCCGGCAATAAGTTGCGCGGGCCTGTAATTTCATGGACCACACGAATTTGTTGAACCATTAATACAGAGCGTAGCGTGTGATATATGCTTAACTACTTTCTTTCGATGCTGCCCTGCACTGCAAGATAATCTGATCGCAGCTGATGAATTGGAGCAGCGAGTGCTGCGTGCTATGGAATCTCCTGCCAGCTGCTAATATCACCCGCAGTGACATTCACTATTTCGCAGATATACGAGTGATGGCTCTGCAGCACATTTGCGTCCTAAAAGATTTATTAAGAGCTGCTCTAAACAAGACCCTTGCAAAAGCATATTCCACCAATTAGAGCTTTCGCTAATCATTGGCCAATGAAAATTGCTTTTCACAGAGATCCAGTGCCCCACCTAGCTAATGTTTTATTAGTTATCCAACGGGCTACCTTCTGGAACATAACATTCTCAGAAAACCGAGCCCCGAAATCCCACTTTTCATACATCCTTCTACATTTCCCAATATTCTGTTTTCCATGTCCTATCTTCGAGAAAACGGCATGCTGAGCTCCGGCTTACAGATAACCTTTTAGAGCTACCGATGGACTTCCGTCCCACCTTGCGAGAGAGACGAGGCGTTACTCTACGTGGAGTGGCTTCCAACCGTGGCAATCCCTCCCCCACTAGGCCAGAAGACAATATTTTCAACAATAAATAAATACCGAGTTTCCCACCAAGATAGTGTGGTGAATCTGCTGACCAGGCTGCCACTCTTTTCTAGGAAAAGCGTTCCTAGCGGAAAATGTGATACCAATCAGTTGTTCTTTGAGCAAGAGACTGGCTCTTAAAAGTAATTTATTCTTCACTGGCCCGACGAGCTACACAATTCATTGTACGCTCCCTTTTTAGACAGACTACAGGGCCCCATCCCACGCCACATGGCCGCGGCCAGTGCAATTTTGACTGCTTACATCACGCGAGTGTCGAGCCGGACAGTACATCGTCCTGCCACTGCCTGTCTGACGGTCAATGTGCAGCTCACTACCTCTGCTGATATAAAGAAGACTGAAGGAATGTCCACTTAATTTAATAGGTTATGTTGACCTAGGAGAAGCGTTCGGCAGTGTGAAATGGTGCAATTTGTTCTAAATTCTGAGAAAGACGTGTGATATACCGTCTGTACAAGAGCTGTAAGATTGCAAGACAAGGAACAAAGTATTAGGGTTAAAAGGGTGTAAGACAGGGATGCACTCTTCCACCTCTTCTGCTCAATACATATCGAATAAGCAATGAAGGAAATAAAAGAAAGATCGAAGAGTGGCTTTAAAATTCAGGGAGAAAGGATTTAAGTGGCAGAATACGATGATGACATTACTATCCTCAGTGAAAATGAAGCAGGATTACAGGTTCTGTTGAATGGAATGAACACTGTAGCGAGTACAGATTATAAGAACAGAAATTATGATAAGTAGCAGAAATGAGAATATCGAGAATCTTAATACCAAAAGTCCCCCCCCCCCCCCCCCCCCATGAACCATGGACCTTGCCGTTGGTGGGGAGGCTTGCGTGCCTCAGCGATACAGATAGCCGTACCGTAGGTGCAACCACAACGGAGGGGTATCTGTTGAGAGGCCAGACAAACGTGTGGTTCCTGAAGAGGGGCAGCAGCCTTTTCAGTAGTTGCAAGGGCAACAGTTTGGATGATTGACTGATCTGGCCTTGTATCAATAACCAAAACGGCCTTGCTGTGCTGGTACTGCGAACGGCTGAAAGCAAGGGGAAACTACAGCCTTGATTTTTCCCGAGGGCATGCAGCTTTACTGTATGATTACATGATGATGGCGTCCTCTAGGGTAAAATATTCCGGAGGTAAAATAGTCCCCCATTCGGATCTCCGGGCGGGGACTACTCAAGAAGATGTCGTTATCAGGAGAAAGAAAACTGGCGTTCTACGGATCGGAGCGTGGAATGTCAGATCCCTTAATCGGGCAGGTAGGTTAGAAAATTTAAAAAGGGAAATTGATAGGTTGAAGTTAGATATAGTGGGAATTAGTGAAGTTCGGTGGCAGGAGGAACAAGACTTCTGGTCAGGTGACTACAGGGTTATAAACACAAAATCAAATAGGGGTAATGCAGGAGTAGGTTTAATAATGAATAGGAAAATAGGAATGCGGGTAAGCTACTACAAACAGCATAGTGAACGCATTATTGTGGCCAAGATAGATACGAAGCCCACGCCTACTACAGTAGTACAAGTTTATATGCCAACTAGCTCTGCAGATGATGAAGAAATTGAAGAAATGTATGATTAAATAAAAGAAATTATTCAGATTGTGAAGGGAGACGAAAATTTAATAGTCATGGGTGACTGGAATTCGAGCGTAGGAAAAGGGAGAGAAGGAAACATAGTAGGTGAATATGGATTGGGGGACAGAAATGAAAGAGGAAGCCGCCTGGTCGAATTTTGCACAGAGCACAACATAGTCATACCTAACACTTGGTTTAAGAATCATGAAAGAAGGTTGTATACATGGAAGAACCCTGGACATACTAAAAGGTATCAGGTAGATTATATAATGGTAAGACAGAGATTTAGGAACCAGGTTTTAAATTGTAAGACATTTCCAGGGGCAGATATGGACTCTGACCACAATCTATTGGTTATGACCTGTAGATTAAAACTGAAGAAACTGCAAAAAGGTGGGAATTTAAGGAGATGGGACGTGGATAAACTGGAAGAACTAGAGGTTGTACAGTGTTTCAGGGAGAGCATTAGGGAACAATTGACAGGAACGGGGGAAAGAAATGCAGTAGAAGAAGAATGGATAGCTTTGAGGGATGAAGTAGTGAAGGCAGCAGAGGATCAAGTAGGTAAAAGACGAGGGCTAGTAGAAATCCTTGGGTAACAGAAGGAATATTGAATTTAATTGATGAAAGGAGAAAATATAAAAATGCAGTAAGTGAAACAGGCAAAAAGGAATACAAACGTCTCAAAAATGAGATCGACAGGAAGTGCAAAATGGCTAAGCAGGGATGGCTAGAGGACAAATGTAAGGATGTAGAGGCCTATCTCACTAGGGGTAAGATAGATACCGCCTACAGGAAAATTAAAGAGACCTTTGGAGATAAGAGAACGACTTGTATGAATATCAAGAGGTCAGATGGAAACCCAGTTCTAAGCAAAGAAGGGAAAGCAGAAAGGTGGAAGGAGTATATAGAGGGTCTATACAAGGGCGATGTACTTGAGGACAATATTATGGAAATGGAAGAGGATGTAGATGAAGATGAAATGGGAGATATGATACTGCGTGAAGAGTTTGACAGAGCACTGAAAGACCTGAGTCGAAACAAGGCCCCCGGAGTAGACAATATTCCATTGGAACTACTGACGGCCGTGGGAGAG
Source organism: Schistocerca serialis cubense (assembly GCF_023864345.2). Taxonomy (NCBI): domain Eukaryota; kingdom Metazoa; phylum Arthropoda; class Insecta; order Orthoptera; family Acrididae; genus Schistocerca; species Schistocerca serialis. The sequence goes on along the minus strand of NC_064642.1, from coordinate 100,396,956 downwards.
CCAGTCCTGACAAAACTCTACCATCTGGTGAGCAAGATGTATGAAACAGGCGAAATACCCTCAGACTTCAAGAAGAATATAATAATTCCAATCCCAAAGAAAGCAGGTGTTGACAGATGTGAAAATTACCGAACTATCAGCTTAATAAGTCACAGCTGCAAAATACTAACACGAATTCTTTACAGACGAATGGAAAAACTAGTAGAAGCCAACCTCGGGGAAGATCAGTTTGGATTCCGTAGAAACACTGGAACACGTGAGGCAATACTGACCTTACGACTTATCTTAGAAGAAAGATTAAGGAAAGGCAAACCTACGTTTCTAGCATTTGTAGACTTTGAGAAAGCTTTTGACAATGTTGACTGGAATACTCTCTTTCAAATTCTAAAGGTGGCAGGGGTAAAATACAGGGAGCGAAAGGCTATTTACAATTTGTACAGAAACCAGATGGCAGTTATAAGAGTCGAGGGACAGGAGAGGGAAGCAGTGGTTGGGAAGGGAGTAAGACAGGGTACGACAGGGTTGTAGCCTCTCCCCGATGTTGTTCAATCTGTATATTGAGCAAGCAGTAATGGAAACAAAAGAAAAATTCGGAGTAGGTATTAAAATTCATGGAGAAGAAATAAAAACTTTGAGGTTCGCCGATGACATTGTAATTCTGTCAGAGACAGCAAAGGACTTGGAAGAGCAGTTGAATGGAATGGACAGTGTCTTGAAAGGGGGATATAAGATGAACATCAACAAAAGCCAAACGACGGTAATGGAATGTAATCTAATTAAGTCGGGTGATGCTGAGGGAATTAGATTAGGAAATGAGGCACTTAAAGTAGTAAAGGAGTTTTGCTATTTGGGGAGCAAAATAACTGATGATGGTCGAAGTAGAGAGGATATAAAATGTCGGCTGGCAATGGCAAGGAAAGCGTTTCTGAAGAAGAGTAATTTGTTAACATCCAGTATTGATTTAAGTGTCAGGAAGTCATTTCTGAAAGTATTCGTATGGAGTGTAGCCACGTATGGAAGTGAAACATGGACGATAAGTAGTTTGGACAAGAAGAGAATAGAAGCTTTCGAAATGTGGTGCTACAGAAGAATGCTGAAGATTAGATGGGTAGATCACATAACTAATGAGGAAGTATTGAATAGGATTGGGGAGAAGAGAATTTTGTGGCACAACTTGACCAGAAGAAGGGATCAGTTGGTAGGACATGTTCTGAGGCATCAAGGGATCACCAATTTAGTATTGGAGGGCAGCGTGGAGGGTAAAAATCGTAGAAGGAGACCAAGAGATGAATACACTAAGCAGATTCAGAAGGATGTAGGTTGCAGTAGGTACTGGGAGATGAAAAAGCTTGCACAGGATAGAGTAGCATGGAGAGCTGCATCAAACCAGTCTCAGGACCGAAGACCACAACAACAACAACAATACCAAAAGTGGTGATCAAGAAGCAGATGAAGTTAAGGAATTCTGCTACCGTGGAAGCAATATAACTCACCACAGACGCATCAAGGATGACATACAACACAGACTAGCACAGGCGAAGAGCGCTTCCTGGCCAAGAAAAGTCTTTCTTTATCAATCATGGGCCTTCATTTGAAGAAGAAATTTCTGAGCATGTACGTTTGGAGCACAGACTTGTACTGTAGTAAATGACGGACAGAGGGAAAAATGAAACAGAAGAGAATCGAAGCGCTTGAGACTTTGTGCTACAGGAGAGTGTTGCAAATCGGATGGACTGATAAGATAAGGAATTTAGGGGCTCTTCACAGATTCCATGAAGAGAGGAATTTATGGAAAACACTGCCTGGAAAACACTGCCTGGAAAACACTGCCTAGAAAACGTGACAGGAAGTTGAGACATACGTTAAGACATCAGTAGTTGGCCTCGATAATACTAGAGAGATCTGTGGAGGTTAAAAGTGGTAAGGGGAGGCAGAGACTGGTAACATCAAGCAAACAGTTGTGAATGTAGGAGAGTAAAATAAAAGACAAGAGGAATAAATAAAATGGATAAGAGTGAAAAATAGTTTTAGTTGAATCATTTGTAATACTGTAAAACTGTATTTCCGAATGAACAGAATATTAAAGGCTGCAGCGGCTATTCAATGTAGTATGAAAAATTAAAGCGCCAAAAGCATACTGATTGTGAATCTAAATCGATAGAAAAGTAATAATTGCAGGGGTTATTCAAAGAAAGATCAATAATTAAAGTATTAAACACATACTGTCAGTAGGCTGTTTAGGTTTTTATATTGCTAACGCCACGTAGCGCTCTGTATGAAAACCACAGACTGCACACAGCACAGTCAGTGATTTTCATATAGAGTGCTACGTGGCGCTACCAATATAAAAACCTAAACAGCCTACTGACATTACTTAATAGAATTTATAGGGCATTAAAATTGTACATTTTTGTATCAGAAAAGACTGAAAGTAACTGATTATACAACACGGCAGATTTAACATTATCAGTAGACTGGCTCTCGTACATGAGTCCTTGGCGTTGGTTCTTACATAATACATCAAAGTTTTAATAATTGAAATGGAAGACCTGCTAACTACTTGACCCAGTTTTAGCCCAATTTATTCCAATCACTGCACATAAGCAAATACGAAATCGAGAAATCAGCAATTACACATGAATGTTAGCTATAAATTACAAAGTCAGAGGAATCGCAAATTATGAACGTTTAAATAAACATGACTGAGGGATAGAATCGTGTGGAAGAGTCTACATGGAGCAAATGAGGAGAGAGTGACCATCATCTCGATATGACGCTCTCGAAAGTACAAAGCTGTGTATGGCTGTGCAGTAATTATCTCGATAAAGTCAGAAACAAACATGAAAACTGCAGGCAGTTGACAGGGCCTACTCCTTCACTGATTATCTTCGAATCTCTGGACAGGTGTTGAGTCATGGAACCGTTTCAGCTTTAGAAGTCAGGGACCGAAAAACGCTTAACTGCTTTTTTTCCAAGTTGCCATGCATTGAAAAAATATTTGACCATAGCTGATGAGTTGCAGTAAGGAGTGCTACACACTGTGGAGTGTGCTGACAGTTGCTAGTATCGACTGCCATGTGACTGGCTGAATCAAAAATACAAGAGGGACCTCTGCCGCACTTACGGAGTCAGAACGTCGAGTTCTCCATATCTGCAAAACCTGAGCTTCTAATTCCACGTTTTCATCCACAGTGACCAAAACATCTTATTTTTCCTCTCTGCTCTACATAAAACCCATGCAAAGGAATACTTCGCCAATCAGAAAGATTTTTTTTTTTTTAAGCAGTGATCCAGTGCCTCACCTAGGTAATGTTCTATAAATTATCAAATGAGTTACTTTCCGATGCAGACAATGCTGAGAAATCAAGCGCAAAACTTTCACTTCTCATGTGTATTCTTACATCGCCCAATGGGATCTTCTCTAGAATAATATTTCTATAAAAAAAGATCTTTAATTCCCACTTACAGATATTTTTATAACATTCAGTGGGATTCCTTTCCGCCGTATGAGAGTGACAAGTCATTACTCCACATGCAGTGGCATTAGGCTATCACAGTTCGTCGCCCATAAAAATCATGCTCATTATTTTATTTATATTTAAGATATAGTGCGAATGGCCTACTGCAACGCTAGGAAATCAACGTACGAAGAAAGAGAGCAGAAAAATGGGCTAATGGCTTCCTTCTTCATTACGACAATGCGCAGTGCCACTTCTCTCTTTTCATTCGCGAGTTTTTGGCTTTATAAATGTTCTTCTCTGTCCACATCCGCCTTACTGACCAGCTTTAGCACCACGCAACCTGAGGCTGTTCCCAAAAATTAAAGCCGTGCTTAAAGGAAAACGTTTTGAAAACATTTCTGATATGGAGAGGATCACGACAGAGCAGATGAGCGCCCATTCAAAAGAGCCCCTCCAGAAATGCTTACAGTCATGGATGCGACGTTGGAGTAAGTGAATTGCGAACCATGGATAGTTCGATGAGAGCAATTGAATCAAACTGCATGTAAGCTTATTACTTTGTTTCTAATAAAATTATTCACCACATTTTTTGATCACACTTCACATCTACCGACCACGCTGGCACCCTCAATTTTTAAAGGAAAATCGTTTCCTGGAAGAAACATTCCACTCATTTGAGCAAAGGGACTAACTTGTGAAACTGATTTATTCTTCCCTGGTGTGGCCTGGCATACAGCTCACTATACCACCTCTAAATGAGACTCCAGGATCCCACAGCTTGTGGCCGTGGCCATTGCAATTTTCACCACCTGCGCCGTACCTCCGACGACGCGAAGCGAAAGCTTTGATACATGAGATATGTCATTCCACGACTGATGGGTATCAATTTTTAAAACTACAGTTTTGTGATAGCAGGACCTCCTTCTTTTAGCTGAACCGCTAATTTTGAATACAATAATTTCTTTCTTTTTAGAATGGTGACGATCTTTGAGTTAACTCACCACATGCTACGTTCACTGACGCAGATTCCAAATAACTTAATAACAAACGGAAAAAAAGTAAGTATAAAAGTGAATCAGCCTTACAGATTTTAGTTTGATATAGGAACAGTTTAATTATCAGTATTTGGTTATTTTTATTTAGTTAATGAGTAGTTTTGTAGTATATGAACCCATTTTTTTATCATCTGAGAGACTGAAAGTTATTGTTACAATTTATCCAATAAACTGTCACAAAAATTGGGTGAAAATTACAGAGCGATCGTACCATGATACGTGTAGCAGACAGAGAAAAACGTATTTTCCATACTAGCATGCAAACCACGTTGAGACTGTACATAAACGTATATCACAGTCAAGTTTTTTTAAAAAAAATTTATTTATTTTCTTTGTATAAACAGTGCCAGAAGAAACATGCAATTACCACAGGGATACCTGAGATAGTTTGTAAGGAATTCTTTCATTACAATTTCCAGTCATGATAAAATAAGTGTAATAAAGAAATTCCCTGAATCCTAAGATTCCCCTACCTGAGATTTCTTTGGGCAGCGTATGAAGTAGACCGTCAGGTGTATGTTTGCCTGTCACTATCCGTAGAAAACTTGACGTTTTGATATACTAGTACGTACAGTCTCGACATGGTATGCGTATTACTACGGAAAATATGCATGTTATTACGGAAAATACAGTTTTGTCTACCTGGTACATTTATGTGGACATGATATGCTCTGTAACTCGTAATACGCACCCGATTTTTGTAATAGTGTATTGACTAAATTGTAATTTTAAGTTCTCGTCTCACAGGATGATATAAGAATGGGCCGGAACCGCGGGACTGCTACGGTCGCAGGTTCGAATCCTGCCTCGGGCATGGATGTGTGTGATGTCCTTAGGTTGGTTAGGTTTAAGTAGTTCTAAGTTCTAGGGGACTGATGACCACAGAAGTTAAGTCCCACAGTCCTCAGAGCCATTTTTATAAGAATGGGTTTCCGGTAAGCCTAAACTAATAAAGTTAAGTCTGTGTTGCTACTTTCACTGCCTAATATTATCTGAAGTAGCATCTATAAATGTGATACACTAGTCTATACACGTGGCACACCATAATAGTTTAACATCAGAAAATGTACTTGCCATGAAAGAAGAGCAGTACTTTTGCTGCATTCTGAACCCAAAAAAATAACATTTACTGCACATTCTCTGTCACATAATGTGACTGGCTGGAGAAACAGCTACATTTTTTAATAAAAGTTTGTCGGGCTTCCATCCGTGTGAAGCGATTTAAAACCACGAGCTTTCTACCGAGTACTCCTTCGCCATTGTCAAGCGGTGACTGCCCTCTAGTTGCTGCTGCCGTCCTTATATAGCCGCGCTGCCTTCCGTGTCGTCACTGGTACCCGCTCTGGTGCAAGATATGGCAATGTTTGCGTTTTGTGGCCGCCGCGCCCGCTTCAACCTTCCGATGGCCGAGTCCCACGCTGTGCTTAGCTGCAGGCCGTCGTCTTTATTGAGCGTGTTGCCACAAATTTTTATTGCGATCACTTCTTTTACCATGCTATCCGAAAAAGTGTTAGCACGTCTGATAATAGAGGTCTCGTCGAATGCAGTACTATGACCGTTTTCTAATGCATGCTCTGCTACTGCTAATTCTCTGGGTACCGTAGACGAAAACATCTCTAATGTTCGACACAGTGCTTTTGAATGGTACGCACAGTCTGTCTGATATAGAACTATCCACGCCCAGATGGTATTTTATATACTCCTGGATTTCTGAGGCCTACGTCGTCTTCCACAGGCCTCAAGAGCTGTCGAATTTTTTTTTGGAGCCCTAAAGACCGAATCGATTTTATGCCTCTTTGGGAACCGGCTTATCTTCCCTGTTATTGAGCCACAGAACGGCAAGAACGCAAACTTCTTCGAGTCCTCCTCGGAGTCTTTCTGCTTACGTATTTTCGGAAAGATAGCTTGCGAAATCTGGCTGTTGTTGTAGCCGTTTCCGTATAATACTTTCCGTAAGTCGCTCAGTTCCTTCGGCAAGTTTTCAGAGTCAGAGACGGTTTAGGCTCGATGAACTAAGGTCCTCAGAACAGAACGTTTCTGCAACGGATGGTGATAGCTGTTAGCATGCTGATATCGGTTTGTGTGGGTGGGTTTCCGATGAACACTGTGGCTGAGACACCCTTTGCTTTGCGGCGAACGAAGACATTAAGGTACTTGATGTTGCCATGGATGATGCTGATGTGGTCCAAGAATTCTCCCAGTTTTTCACGTCCATGAGACCTGACAACGAACGTGTCGTCGACGTAATGATAAAAGCAACTAGGCTTTTCCGGAGCAGTGTCCAGGGCGATGTTTTCAAAGTACTCCATGAATAGATTGGCTACAAGTACATGGGTCGGGACAGTTCTATTCGGAGAGACTATGCGTATCATTGAACAGCGTTGTGTAGAACACTAGAGATGTTTTCGTCTACGGTACCAGGAGAAATCAGCGGTAGCAGAGCATGCATTAGAAATCGGTCATCCTATTGCATTCGACGAGAAACCTATTATCACACAGACTAACAGTTTTTCGGATACCATAATAAAAGAAGCGATCGAAATAAAAGTTTGCGACAACACGCTCAATGAAGATGGCGGCCTACAGCAAAGCACAGCGTGCGACCCGGCCATCGGAAGGTTGAAGTGGGCACGGTGGCCGCACAACGCAAACAGTACCATATATGTTGCTGGAGCGGATACTAGTGACGTCACGGAAGGCAGTGTGGCTATATAAGGACGGCAGCAGCAACCAGAAGACAGTCACCAGTTGACAATGGCCGAGGAGTACTCTGCCGAAAGCTTGTGGCTTTTAAACCACTTGACGAGACTGGAAGCCAAAGAAGCTTTTATTAGTACATACCAACTGTTCACTACTAGCTACATGTTTTGCCTAATATTCTAAAGCCAAGGTTAAAAATGACATATTCGTATTAAACCTAATATATATTTGAAATTTACATTCAATTGCGGTGTTGACGTGGCACAGAGAAATTGAGCTCTCTTACATTTAAAAGTAACAACTGTCATTAGGATTGCTAGAACTTATTTCAGAGGAAATTATCACTAATTTGTTGATTCTTTAATAAATATCTGTTCTAAATGAAATGTGGACTTCAAACACTTCATTAAACAAGGCAGTGATAGCCAAGGTGTTTTACAAGTCCTTGAATGACGTGGTAGAGAGTCTAGACGAAATAGCCTTCAGTGAGGACATGAACTTGGTTTCCATATACGGAAATGTGAATTTATAAACTGCATATGGTGCTTTGAGTCACATGCATTGTGGTGTGGCTATTGGGAATATACACAAAAAAGTAGTGCCTTAAATTATCGGTTGCAGATTACAATATTTTCCTTTGTACTATGTATTGGAGTATTAGCCGTGGCTTTTGTACGAACAAAGGCTTTTATAGGCTCCATGCTGAAATTTTGTTGATCCTCATTTCTAAAAACATGAAGAGCTGGTATATACTATATACCCGCCACAGTTTCGAAGCATTCATTTTCAAGCAATAAATTTATCGTAACTAATTTTTTTTTAGTAATGTTGGGTGGTATTACAGTCGAAAGAATTTTCATTATCCAGACCTAAGAGCAGAGTGAGGAATATAGTGTTTTGTATTATCAGTAGCTTCTTACCCTTACTCTCCTACAATCCGAGATTCATGACCATTCATTTATATTTAATATATTTTGTGTAGAATATACGATTTCAAAAACTGTATCTCATATTACCAAACTGTGAACAGTCGTAACAGCTTATCAAGTATTTTCTCTTGTGCAAATACAATGCCGGAAGAAAGCGAGTGAAACAGATAAGACGACGTCGCTTTTGATCGATAATGGCGTATTGGACGTACTAATAACGGTTTCAGCGTCGTCCGCCAACAGATAGCCTAGTGACACAGCTAGTAGAGCACTATTTACCCTTCAGAAGGAAATGCTCACAGCTGGAAGCCTCAGTGTGATGCAAACTTGTGAAGCAAGCAGACAACCATACCATAGAGAAGCATTCGTGCTTCCTACGTCCAACTGAGCGAGTTTGGAAGGGGTCAAAATGGCCTTCCGAGTGGCAGGACGGTCCTTTCAGAGAAACGCCACACTAGTTGGACGTCGAGCGTCATTTGTCCAACGATGCTTGTATCAGTGATCTCGTGAACATTCTCACACCGGTAGATGAAGCTCTGCACGTCCACCCAGCACAGGCGCCCGTCAGAATAATCGTACTGCAAGGGAAGCAGTGATAGATCATACAGCTACCAAAGCATAGATAAGAAGGCTTGCGAACTCAGACGTGTCAACAAGAACTAGTGCGAACGGCTTTTTAGCTGTAGGACTACGGACTCGTGTAACCCTAGCCCAAATTTCACTCAGGCCACAGCATCGACGTGCACGGATGGACTGGTATTGTCAGGTATCACTTGGAACAATGAATATCGCGCCGTAGTCTTCAGTGGTGAACGCAGATTCTGCTTGTACGCAAGTGATCATTTGTGGGTACGACGTAGAGCTGGTGAGCGCTGTCTCATAGACTGCATTCTTCCAACGTACACTGGCCCATAAAGTATGAGGTGCGATAATTTTTTCACCTTACGTATTTCTGGAGGGGAGGCTAACCAGCCCTCGCTACATGAAGAAAGTTGTGCGACCCGTTCCTTTGGCATTCTTGCTACAGGAAAGTGATGTGTCTTTCCAACAGGATAATGCTCGCCCTCAAGCTTCACGTGATACTCAACGCGCCCTGAAAGACGTGCAGCAGCCGGCCGAAGTGGCCGTGAGGTTAAAGGCGCTGCAGTCTGGAACCGCAAGACCGCTACGGTCGCAGGTTCGAATCCTGCCTCGGGCATGGATGTTTGTGATGTCCTTAGGTTAGTTAGGTTTAACTAGTTCTAAGTTCTAGGGGACTAATGACCTCAGCAGTTGAGTCCCATAGTGCTCGGAGCCATTTTTGAAAGACGTGCAGCAGCTTCCCTGGCGAGCAAGACCTCCCAACCTGTCTCCAGCCGAGCATGTGTATGATGGGACGAGAAGTTACTCGTTCGACTCGTCCACCAACGGAGTTTACAGAGCTGTATGAACAGGTCGAGCAGCCGTGGGATAACGTATCCCAAAACGGTATTCACCATCTGTCCCATCGGCTGAATGCCAGAGTCAGTGCTTGCATTGCCGCCTATTGAGGCTACACCACGTACTAATATGGATGTTTCAGCATTATTCGATAGCTGGTTCATCAGCACTGGTGGTGCCATTGTTCTGTGAGTGTAAGTATTCCATGTGCTCAAAGTTCACTGTTGCAATAATAAATCTTGAGTGTACTGGAAACCTCTAAAAGGGTGAATTGATTTTTTTCGGCGGTTTGCGACGACAACGCATATTTAAAGTCACAACTTTATCGCAGTTGCTCATAAAATTAACGTTTCTGCAAGGTGAGTCAGTGGTATATGTGGTGTCGTATACGCTCGACTGTGCGCACAATGTACATGAGGAGTACAACGATGGCGGTATATGCTTAACAGGTGAAAGTGATACAGAAACAGGTGTTCAGCCATGTAGTTCACTATCCTTGTCGAACAGGGGCCACAAATCCCGTCTCTAGTGAAACGTAGTAAAGCAAAATCGTTGTCCAAACAGTGAGTACTGAAAATTATTACGTACATTGAAGATTATCCGCAGCATAGTAAAAAACGATTATGAGCAGAGTTCTAATAAGTCTACAACAGTGTGACGTGTAGTGCATACGAAAAACTACGGACATTCAGGGGATGACAAGGCGCACTTGTTATAAGAAATGGTGTTCGCAGGTTTCAAGGATGCTTGATACAATTTTATGGAATGTGCATGATTGTGACATGCTACGTCATGTACATTAAATTGCTCGTGGCATAGATTGCAGTGATTTCAAGAGAAGCAGTGGATGGTTGCATAACCTGAAACAGTGGTACAGAATTGGAAGACGGAAATTTCAAACGAAAAGTCAACTTGACTAGCACAGCTAACTGTGGAATCGGCCGGAAATTTTTAGGTGAGATAAACAAACTTATCCCATTGTTCAGTAAGGAATTTGTTTTCAACTACAACGAATCTGGATTTGAAGAGGATATGTATATGAAAGGAACCCTGGAAATTAGAGGTACCAAGAGAGTTGTATCAAGATCAACTAATATCAGTACCTTAACGCATTCGTTTAGTCATGCCGACTGTTAATCTGGATGGTAAATTGGGTGGAAGGTTACTTATTGTGCTGCGAGAAGTTGGAGGTGCTCTGCTCCCAAAGATTACTTCTTGTATGAATGATCTTGCAAAGGCAGTAGCGAATATTTACGTCACAGCAAGTAAGACTGCAAAAATGGCCGTAAGAGAACTAAAAATATGGGATGGGTACAGCATTCGGCCAATAGCTGGTGAAAATGACGTGTTTTTGCTTGACTCTTGGTCTGCGTATAAAAATCACACTGCTTCAGAGCAAACTCCTGAAAAGTGTGTGACATTGCAATTCACACCACCTGGAACCACTGGACAAATTCAACCCTGTATGTTTGTTTTCTCCGCGTCTATAAAACATATTATCGCACTGCCTGCAACTACGCCTTAAAAAATAGCCAGTTTCACGATAAGCTCCACGACATTCGGTCTCATGCCACCCACAATCCATCAGTTCTCATCACTCTGTTACACAATTATGATTGTATACGTATTCTTTAAGAGAGGATTTCTAGCTGAACGCCATTCGCGTTATCGTCGATCTCGATAGTGTGAAACTTCGTAATCATTGTGGCCATTTTCCATTCGGGGCTCGTGTCGCAAGTTAATAGTTTGTTTTCAACATTCCTTGAATGTCGAAAACTTCCATCAAGTGAAGTGTAATACACTGAAGGCTGACCTCTTTGCCTCCCGGGTAATATTTGCTGTCGCTTTCCTGATACAAGTGGTGAATCATTGTTGTTGTTGTGGTCTTCAGTCCTGAGACTGGTTTGATGCAGCTCTCCATGCTACTCTATCCTGTGCAAGCTTTTTCATCTCCCAGTACCTACTGCAACCTACGTCCTTCTGAATCTGCTTAGTGTATTCCTCTCTTGGTCTCCCTCTACGATTTTTACCCTCCACGCTGCCCTCCAATACTAAATTGGTGATCCCTTGATGCCTCAGAACATGTCCTACCAACCGATCCCTTCTTCTGGTCAAGTTGTGCCACAAACTTCTCTTCTCCCCAATCCTATTCAATACTTCCTCATTAGTTATGTGATCTACCCATCTAATCTTCAGCATTCTTCTGTAGCACCACATTTCGAAAGCTTCTATTCTCTTCTTGTCCAAACTATTTATCGTCCATGTTCACTTCCATACATGGCTACACTCCATACGAATACTTTCAGAAATGACTTCCTGGCACTTAAATCTATACTCGAAGTTAACAAATTACTCTTCTTCAGAAACGCTTTCCTTGCCATTGCCAGCCTACGTTTTATATCCTCTCTACTTGGACCATCATGAGTTATTTTGCTCCCCAAATAGCAAAACTCCTTTACTACTTTAAGTGCGTCATTGCCTAATCTAATTCCCTCAGCATCACCCGACTTAATTAGACTACATTCCATTATCCTTGTTTTGCTTTTGTTGATGTTCATCTTATATCCTCCTTTCTAGGCACTGTCCATTCCATTCAACTGCTCTTCCAAGTCCTTTGCTGTCTCTGACAGAATTACAATGTCATCGGCGAACCTCAAAGTTTTTATTTCTTCTCCATGAATTTTAATATCTACTCCTTTTTTCTTTTGTTTCTTTACTGCTTGCTCAATATACAGATTGAACAACATCGGGGAGAGGCTACAACCCTGTCTTACTCCCTTCCCAACCACTGCTTCCCTTTCATGTCCCTCGACTCTTATAACTGCCATCTGGTTTCTGTACTAGCTGTAAATAGCCTTTCGCTCCCTGTATTTCACCCCTGCCACCTTTAGAATTTGAAAGAGAGTATTCCAGTCAACATTGTCAAAAGCTTTCTCTAAGTCTACAAATGCTAGAAACGTAGGTTTGCCTTTCCTTAATCTTTCTTCTAAGATAAGTCGTAAGGTCAGTGTTGCCTCACGTGTTCCAGTGTTTCTACGGAATCCAAACTGATCTTCCCCGAGGTTGGATTCTTCTAGTTTTTCCATTCGTCTGTAAAGAATGGTGAATCATTAGCAGCTAATATTTTTCCGGTAATAATAGTTAACAAAACACTTTCGAATGAGCCTTACTTCAGACTGAACTTGTGACATCGCTCTCAAGGGATTCCTTGTTAGTAGATTTTTACGTTCAATCTGTTACAATCGTTAATTTATCCTGTTTCCCTGGTCGATTTTAGTTTATATTTTGAGTACGCGGTTTCATATTTTCTCTTCTGCACATATTTTTCGTCGCCTTTTTTCTTATATATGTCGAATTCGCTTAACTTTTAACGTATGTTCTCTTGATAAATTTTATCAATAATTTTTCAGTCGCACAGTTTTTAAATAATTTCGCCTGGGGACTGCGTGTTATCTGTACGGCTTGGCTTGCACCAGTCTTGTTTTCAAGTAAACTGGAGTTCAGAATGTCAAAGGAAAGCAGAGAAATATTAAATGAACTTTTTCTCCCGCAGAGTTTAAAACCATTTTAACAGAGTAACATTTATTGAAGAGGGACTTCGGTACGATAAATTAATACCAGATCTCAACCATTTTTCTAACAACAAAATGTTTGTTCGTTGGATGCAACCAAGTTATCTGAAGGGTAACTCAGGTAGTCAGTGTGTGTGTGTGTGTGTGTGTGTGTGTGTGTGTGTGCGTGTGTGGGTGTGCGTGTGTGTGTTTTAATTGAAAATTACGATCGGACCTCAAATTCAACTAAAAACGATTTGGAAATAAATAGATGATTGCCGTGAATTAACGAGTTCAGTAGAACTACGATCAACAATTAGTCTAAAGTGTGTTTATAATGTGTTAATACAGTGTGCAGTAATCGCCTATACTCAAATGCGAGTATCCGGGCAGATACAGTTGCACAGACGGTTCTCGGCCAAGGCCGACTTTGCTATAAAGCTAAGTAGCAAATATCACGTACTCACATTGCAAGAAACGCCACGGAAGAGGAACTTTTGGAGTTTAACGCACAGCTTGTCAATTGTGTGCATCAAATATATTAAAATTCGGTACTTTAGCATAACATTAAGTCAAAGGAAAAGAACTACATTACGATATCTCAGTGCCCATGTTGTTAAGAATTACGATGCAATGTTCCTTCGGACACGCAAATTTATCCGCCGATACCAGGCAGCACATTCAAATAAAATGTACCCCCTACACTTGTACGAGAATTACAGTAAGTCGACTCGCTATAATAATAATTATAAAAGGTGGCAATTTTATTTACGCACTGTCTTTTAATTAGATATGATGGTATCTGATACCCAAGTACTAATGCAAAGAAACGTAAAAATGCTTTAAATTCTTGCTATGATTTAATCTTTAAAATTTAATAATTCTCTTCCTGTTAATATTTAATTAATTAACTTACGTCGTTCAGATTTCGTAACGCTGACGGCATTAAAATTTAAAGTTGTTCAGTCCATGTTTTGTCTTCTTTCAATTGTTGCGAGCCAGCGATGGTGCAATGCTGTTCGCTTTCAAGTCTACACATTTATAAAAATCAGGTCCAGGAAACACTTTTGTGATCACGGTTGCGACTTAGACGGTATTCGCGTAACTGTACTGATTAAGAGTTATCGTTTCCGAAAGATGCAGGTTCGATTAAAGGTGTGCGCACTTTTGCGCGTATAATTAAAATATTCCTAACACGTCGCGTAACAAAAAGTAACATGCGAATAACAACCGTGGTCAAACGAAGAAAATATATGAGGAAATAAATGTTCTTCGCTGCTATTCAGGACCGGTTTAGATTAAACACCGCAATTTTCAGTCTTTAGAAATCACAAGACGATACAGTTTAGAGGAATTTGTATTGAATAACTCGTATTTACCTTTTCTTATACAATATGGTGATTGTCCGCAAGGATTATCTCTCTCTCTCCTTTTTATAGCCTTTATAATGCACATTACATACATCGATTAAGAAATTTTTCTTTCTCTACCGACCAGTAGGAGAACAAAATCTGCCCAGACAAAATGTCTTACACAGAATCAGTTCTCACTTAGCAATCATATATAGTTTCGTAGTACAAACAACGCTAGTTTATTTCGTGCATTAGAAAGTCTTTGATTCACTGGGCACAAAAATTAGAATAATAAAATTATAATTACATTTGTAATATCGCTAATTGTTCCTTATATCATGAAAATAAGGTTTGACATCGTCGTAATATTATTTTTCATCGTCGTAGCACTATAAAGTGTACGAGCGCAGCTCGAATGCACGAGTGATGACATATGGAAGTTTTTGTGTGACCGTGAGTCGTGCAGAGACAACCAAAGTGGTTAAGGCGACATCTCACGTTAAACTGGAAATCAGAATCGATTCCCGGTCTAGCACACATTTTCATCCTCGTCATTACACTACACAGATGGTGCTTGTCCGTACTTGCAGCTGCGAATACACTGTATAAATTATATTAGGTTACGTGCGTAAATCAGATACTGTTATGGAAATATTTGGTTCGATTACAGCAATTTATTGCACCAAAAAGCGACAAATCGTGGACACATGAGACTGAATGGTTCCTTTATAAGATGTTCTCGGTCCTATGGCTTTTATAATATTTGAAGATAGCTGTAAAGCCGAAACCGGTTGTATATCATCAAATTAAAATGTAAACAAGACTACGAATTTACAGCGCATTTGTATACTAGCGTCACGGGATTCTTCAAAAGTCCAGGTGACTTCATTTCATCAATTATCATTTCAACTAACTAAACCGAAGGTATACCGGGTGATCAAAATGTCAGTATAAATTTGAAAACTGAATAAATCATGGAATAAAGTAGACAGAGAGCTACAAATTGACACACATGCTTGGAATGACATGGCGTTTTATTAGAACCGAAAAAATACAAAAGTTCAAAAAATGTCCACAGATGGCGCTGCATCTGATCAGAATAGCAATAATTGGCATAACAAAGTAAGACAAAGCAAAGATGATGTTCTTTACAGGAAATGCTCAATATGTCCACCATCATTCCTCAACAATAGCTGTAGTCGAGGAATAATGTTGTGAACAGCACTGTAAAGCATGTCCGGAGTTATGGTGAGGCACAGGCGTCGGATGTTGTCTTTCAGCATCCCTAGAGATGTCGGTGGATCACGACACACTCGCGACCTCAGGTAACCCCAAAGCCAATAATCGCACGGACTGCGATCTGGGGACCTGAGAGGCCAAGCATGACGAAAGTGACGGCTGAGCACACGATCATCACTAAACGACGCGCGCCAGAGATCTTTCACGCGTCTAGCAGTATGGGGTGGAGCGCCGTCCTGCGCAAACATCGTACGTTCCAGCAGGTGTTTATCAGTCAGGCTGGGGATGATGCGATTCTGTAACATATCGGCGTACCTCTCATTCGTCATTGACGTTTTGCTATACAGCGCCATCTGTCGGATATTTTGTGAACTTGTTTTTTTTTTTCTTTTTTCTAATAAAACCCCATGTCATTCCAAGCATGTATGTCAATTTTTACCTCTCGATCTACATTATTCCGTGGTTTATTAAGTTTTCAGATTTATATTGACTATTTGATCACTCGCTATATTGAAATATCTTAATAAATGCACTTACGTACATAAGCTTCAGCAGTCAGTTTTCCGTGGAACTTCTGTCAAATGGTTCAAATGGCTCTGAGAACTATGGGACTTCACATCTGTGGTCATCAGTCCCCTAGAACTTAGAACTACTTAAACCTAACTAACCTAAGAACATCACACACATCCATGCCCGAGGCAGGATTCGAACCTGCAACCGTAGCAGTCGCGCGGTTCCGGACTCAGCGCCTAGAACCGCTAGACCACCGCGGCCGGCGAAACTTCTGTCATAATATCATGTAGTTTTCTATTTATCCGTCCATGTTCTTCTTCATTGACAACACCATTAAATTCGGTAACATAGGGTACATATGTATTTGTAATCAAAGCATCAATAACCACACTGAAAGGTAAGTGCTACTTACTGCACTAAAAACTATAAGAAAACACACGGAGGTTACAAAAGTCGTGGGACAGCGATGTGCGCGTATACGAATGGAAGTGATACAGCATACATAAGTTATGAAAGGGTATTGGTGGAGCTTTCATTTGTACTCAGGTGGTTCATGTGAAAAGGTTGCCGAAGTGATTATGGTAGGGCGACGGGAATTAGCAGACTTTGTACGAGGAGCGGTAGTTGGTCCTAAGTGCATCGGACATTACAATTCGGAGGTCGTTAGGTAATTCTAGTTTCCGTGATCCATTGTGTCGAGAGTATGACGAGAATACTAAATTTCAGGCATTACCTCTCACCACGGACACTGCAGCAGCCGACGGCCTTCACTTAACGACCGAGAGCAGAAACGTTTGTGTAGGGTTTTCAATGATGAGAAACAAGCAACACTACTTGAAATAACGGCAGAAATCAACGTGGGACATATGACGTAAATATTCGTTTGGAGTGTGTGGCCAATTTGGCGGTAATGGGCTATGGCAGCAGACGACCGTCGCTACTGCCTTTGCAACAGTAACGCATCCCTCGCAGCGCCTCTCATTCACTCGGGACCGTATTGGGTGAATCACAGACGACTGGAAAACCGTGGCGTGATCAGATGAGTCTCGATTTCAGTTGGTAGGGTGTAGGATTCGAATGTGGCGTGGACTGCATGAAGCCATGGACTAGGTCGTCAACAAGGCACTGTGCCAGCTGGTGGTGGCTCCATAATGATGTAGACTGTGTTTACACGGAATGGACTCGGCCCTCTGGTCCAATTGAACCGATCATTGACTGGAGATGGTAACGTTCGGCTACTTGGAGACGCCTTACAGCCATTAATTGGCTTCACCTTCCCAAATACACTCCTGGAAATTGAAATAAGAACACCATGAATTCATTGTCCCAGGAAGGGGAAACTTTATTGACACATTCCTGGGGTCAGATACATCACATGATCACACTGACAGAACCACAGGCACATACACACAGGCAACAGAGCATGCACAATGTCGGCACTAGTACAGTGTATATCCACCTTTCGCAGCAATGCAGGCTGCTATTCTCCCATGGAGACGATCGTAGAGATGCTGGATGTAGTCCTGTGGAACGGCTTGCCATGCCATTTCCACCTGGCGCCTCAGTTGGACCAGCGTTCGTGCTGGACGTGCAGACCGCGTGAGACGACGCTTCATCCAGTCCCAAACATGCTCAATGGGGGACAGATCCGGAGATCTTGCTGGCCAGGGTAGTTGACTTACACCTTCTAGAGCACGTTGGGTGGCACGGGATACATGCGGACGTGCATTGTCCTGTTGGAATAGCAAGCTCCCTTGCCGGTCTAGGAATGGTAGAACGATGGGTTCGATGACGGTTTGGATGTACCGTGCACTATTCAGTGTCCCCTCGACGATCACCAGTGGTGTACGGCCAGTGTAGGCGATCGCTCCCCACACCATGATGCCGGGTGTTGGCCCTGTGTGCCTCGGTCGTATGCAGTCCTGATTGTGGCGCTCACCTGCACGGCGCCAAACACGCATACGACCATCATTGGCACCAAGGCAGAAGCGACTCTCATCGCTGAAGACGACATGTCTCCATTCGTCCCTCCATTCACGCCTGTCGCGACTCCACTGGAGGCGGGCTGCACGATGTTGGGGCGTGAGCGGAAGACGGCCTAACGGTGTGCGGGACCGTAGCCCAGCTTCATGGAGACGGTTGCGAATGGTCCTCGCCGATACCCCAGGAGCAACAGTGTCCCTAATTTGCTGGGAAGTGGCGGTGCGGTCCCCTACGGCACTGCGTAGGATCCTACGGTCTTGGCGTGCATCGGTGCGTCGCTGCGGTCCGGTCCCAGGTCGACGGGCACGTGCACCTTCCGCCGACCACTGGCGACAACATCGATGTACTGTGGAGACCTCACGCCCCACGTGTTGAGCAATTCGGCGGTACGTCCACCCGGCCTCCCGCATGCCCACTATACGCCCTCGCTCAAAGTCCGTCAACTGCACATACGGTTCACGTCCACGCTGTCGCGGCATGCTACCAGTGTTAAAGACTGCGATGGAGCTCCGTATGCCACGGCAAACTGGCTGACACTGACGGCGGCGGTGCACAAATGCTGCGCAGCTAGCGCCATTCGACGGCCAACACCGCGGTTCCTGGTGTGTCCGCTGTGCCGTGCGTGTGATCATTGCTTGTACAGCCCTCTCGCAGTGTCCGGAGCAAGTATGGTGGGTCTGACACACCGGTGTCAATGTGTTCTTTTTTCCATTTCCAGGAGTGTATGTAAAACCACTGGGACACAATTGTTTGCGATTGCTTTGAAGAACATTCTGGAGAATTCTAGCGAATGAACTGGCCATCTACGTCGCACGACATGAAACTCGACGAACATTTACGGGACATAATCGAGGGGTCAGTTAAGAGCACAACATCCTTCACCCACAGCACTATCGCAGTTATGGAAGGCTGTGGAGGCAGCATGGCCAAGTATTTCTGCAGGGGACTTCCAACGACTTGTTGAGTCCGTGCCACGTCACGTTGCTGCACTACACCGGGAAAAAGGAGGTCCGACACGATATTGGGAAGTAACCAACGACTTTTTTCACCTCGCTGTATAACCTGCAGTTAATCGCACCAGAAACTAATCTCAGTGAAATATAATTAAACTGAAATGAATCGTGCTTAGACGAATCACACTGTGGTTGACAGTTCCTTCCTTACTAGACTATTTACATTTCTAGCGGTTTTTCTGTTCTTTTTGTCATGTGCGCAGAATATTTTATTTCCCAAAGGGCAACAAAACACTTTTTTTAATTAATATCGAAAAAGCCCAGAAAGGAAGTTTTTCAGAACCTTAGAATGTTACACCAAAGAGGATAACGTCAAGAACATGTACAAGGGAGCAGAATTGGACGTTAAATCTACAACAAAGAGAACTGCACAGAAAAAAGAAAAGAAAATGAAAGTAACATGCATATATCAGAAGTCAGGGCTCGAGAGGACGTCCCACACTATAAACCTTTGGAGAGGACATCAGCAGGCAGACAGGGGACAAGATTTTGAATCACCTTTGACTATTTTTCGACCGTTACCCTCTCAAGAAATAACTAAAGGCTTTTATAAATTACCGCTACCAGTCACAAACTTTGTCAACTAATCTCGTACTTATTTATTTAGCGCTATGTCTCGAGGGTTAAATATAATCTTCACGCTAAATGGCATTACAAAAACAACCTCAAAATAAGGTCATACTGGTGTTACATAAACTTCTCGTAAATGGTTTGGTCATCATCTTACGCAGGATGACCACAGCATTTACGAAATGACTATGTGACATCAGTATGACCTTATTGTAAAGTTGTTTTCGTAATGCAATTTAGCCTGAAAATGAGGTTTAACCCACGAAACATGTCCCTAAATAAATACGTAATACAATAGTGGACAAAGTTTGTGACTAGTAGCGGTAATTTAAAAAAAAAAAAAAATCCTTTACATATGGGGATAAGATGACTGAAGCGGAATCGTCTTATACTAAATCTGGAAACCAGAAAGAAGATGGTAACGTAAGAAGAAGGCGTCGATAGAACGATGGAACGCGTAGGCCCAGGAACTGAATGATGCAAGAGTATGTGACTCTATCTTCCGGGACTTCGCAGATTTTGTAACTGCTTTGTCGTGTGTGCACTATCGATGATGGTACGCGACGACAAAATAAAAGACAAACATGCTTCCTGGACAGCAACCGACTCCAACACGAAGTTTCTGAATGTAGGTATAGGGACAGAAGTCACCCCCACTGTAGCCAAAATTGTCACTGTACTTCAGAAATCATTTAACTGGTATGTTTGAACATATCCGTGTAGATCTCAGAATGGGAGAAACATTTTAAGTATGTGTACGAATCCGATGATAGACTCACAAAGTTCCTAGTTTATAACAGAACTTATTTCATCATTCGTTTTGTTTCCCTTTAGTTCATACGATCTTAATATTACTAGAATACTTGATTCACATACAAATAGAAATTTGTATGAAGTTTGACCCAGTGAACTTATGCCAAGGTGATCAAGCGGGGGGGCCGGCTGGAGTAGCCGAGCGGTTCTAGGCGCTTCAGTCTAGAACCGCGCGACCGCTACGGTCGCAGGTTCGAATCCTGCCTCGGACATGGATGTTTGTGACGTCCTTAGGTTAGTTAGGTTTAAGTAGTTCTAAGTTCTAGGGGACTGATGACCTCAGCTGTTAAGTCCCATAGTGTTCAGAGCCATTTGAACCAACCATTTTTGATCAAGCAGGGCAATTTATCGATAAACAGAATGAAACTTTGTAAGTAAAGACCCGTTTCGGAATTTTAGTCCCAGTACGTCAGCGTGGTTATAATGAATTCACTAAATGAGGTAGCGCAGAGGTTAGCACTTAGTACTTGAATACGGGAGGACGACGTTTCAGATCCACGTTGGGCCATCTAGATTTAGGTTGAGCGTGATTTCTGTAAGTCGCAAATTCCGGGATTGTTTCTTTGATAGGGCACGGTTGATTTCCTTCCCCGTCCTAGGAACAGTGCGAAACAGTGCGCCGTCTCTAATTACATAGATGTCGACGTGACGTTAAGTTTTCTAATGAATGCAATGCCATTGGACATTCTATTATGCTGTTCTATTAGTGTTATTTGCTTTGGGGAGCTCTACATTCTAACGGCAGTCTATCTAACAGACGAAGATGAGTAACACGCTGTAGCTTCTTGACAAACTTAAAAGTTTTTCATATGACGGCAGGAATGATGTTCCTAAACATGTGATGACTGATAAACAGAAATATTAGTTACCAACTACGGAGTAGATTTAAAGCTGTACCCTTGTAATACATATTATCCCTTCATCGTTATATCCGTATTTACAGTGACCTTCATACAAGAGATATCGTATAACAGACCACTATCAGTCTTATGAATATTCCAATTAAAAGTGTCCACTGACTAACGGATGCTGTCAAGTAACTCGTCACAGAATTTTCTTGTTTTACGTATGTTAATGCCTCAAATTGTCTTGGAGAGGTAGACTCATTTCACAGTTTACGCATAACGAATCAGCGGGTATGGCAAATTTACGATAATAGAAAGCATTTTCGGTTTCTGCACTTCACTTTAAAGGAATGCTTGGTTTCCGACTCAGGCCTGACGATATTTCTGTGCACCTAATTAAATAGTCGTCATCTCTTGCTGCGTATTATAACGGAGAAGCCATATAACATAACGTTGTGCATACAGGTGTGCGCCTGTCTGCTATATTTGTCCTTCGACTTTGTTAATTTGTCGTTCTGTGTAATTGCGAACCGTGGATGTGTATTTGCAAGTCGCTGTGTAAATACAGAGGCTGTTACGTTTCCAAACAAGAGCAAAGTTACCACACAGAACAATGAGTTAGCACGAGTGAAAATACGGACTCCGCACGAATGTAAAAGCTCTGCAGTGCAGGCTACTCTGTCGCGGACATCTGGGGTCTGCTGACGCTTTTAATTTTCATTATTTATATGAAGACTCTGAACCTGTCTTCTTACTACGAGTTCAATGACGCAACCGATCTGCCACGATTAGGATTATGTTATTGCCCCTATCTACATAGCGTAGAATATATTTCTATTTTTATTAGCTCACAAATTTCTCGTCTTCAACGGCTTCGTATAGAAAGAGTAATTCCACATGTTTCAAAGATTCAGTTAAGTGGTGGTTCAAGAATCAAAACCATTTTTCTGTGAGTACTGGATGACATAGGCAGATTAATCTTTCGACAGACCTAGCAGGTCCTTCAGCTTTTATCAGTAATATATGGATCACACATTTCATATCCAATATGGCTCCCACGGAGTACAATTATTATAGAAAAGAAATTAAATAAAATCAGTATTGTGGAAAGAAAAGAAAGACAGATACGAGATATACTACGGCACAGTTTGATGTAGCACTTCAAAGATGTCAATCGTAACAACGTGGACGGATTTTCAAGTATTTTCTCGTTATTACTGAGTTCCTGAGAGAGCATATCAGGACTAAACTATTCCACCTGGTACTGGAAATTTGCAAGAATCTCTTGATACTTAAAGAAGAATATAATAATTTCATTTCCAAGGGAGACACATGTTGACTTTTGCAAATATTTTAGAACAATGAGTTTAATAATACAGTGTTAGAGAACACTGTCACGTATTTTTTTTAACAAGAAGCAAAGGGCTGATAGAAGCCTGTCTCGGAGTAGACCGGTTTGGATCCCAGAGAAATGTAGGATCACACGATACAATACTCACTCTACGATACACAATGATAAGCCAAAACGTTATGACAACTCATAGTATGAAAGCTTTCACGACCGGATGACATGTCTTCTGGTAAACCTTCCGGGATGTAAGGTCGTGGTCCATGAAACTCTTCAGCTCCTAACGTTTCGTCCAAAGCTGCGCTGGACATCTTCAGAGGGGTGTTTCTCCTCCGGTGAGTCTTGCCGACAACTGCCCACGGTGACGTTGGATGGCGCCTGGTGACTTTGCGGGCACATGACGCGGTAACAAAAGCATGTAAGCGGAGCAGACAGGGACGGGGGTACCATTGTAGCAGAGCTGTGGGCAGAAAATGGGGAAATCAAGTGGCAGAAGCGACTTTGAGAAAGACCGAATTATTATATCGCTGAACTTGTGAATGAGTACCTCCAAAACGGCGAATCTAGTGGAATATTCTCGTGCTAAAGTCGTGAGCACCTACGGGAACAGGTAGAAAGACAGTGAAACTACAACTAGTTGCTAAACTGTTGGACGTCCGCGACTCTTCAAAGAATGGAGCACACCATTCATCGTGGATTGTTGATCATGGAGCTCCGCAGCAGATCACCCCTACGTGTTCACATGTTGACCCTACGACATAGTCAATTACGATTGCAGCGGGCACGAGGCCATTGGGATTTGACAGACGATCAATGGACACGTGTCGGCTCTCCGGGTGAATCACATTTTTACTACACGAGGTCGATGGTCGCCCACACAAACGCCGTCATCGAAGTGGTCGGCGGCTCGAAACGTTCAGCGCGCCACGGACGAAGGCTGAAAGGAGCAGCATTATGCTGCGGGAGACATTATATTGCGCTTGCATGGGACCTGGTAGTAACCCAAGACACGTTGACAGATTCGAATCCCTTCATCGCTTCATGCTTCACGTCTTCCCCGACGGCGATATCATTTTTCAGCAATATAATTGTCCCTGTCTCGGAGCCATAACCATACTACAGTGGTCTGAGGAGAATTATAGTGAAGTCAAGTAGATATTTCGGCGACCAGAGTCGCCTGATGTAAATTCTTTTGAACCCATATGGGTCGATATCGGGCACCATCACCACTAAGGCAATCATTGATATTTAATTACAGTGAGCCATCAGTGAAAGAAAGCAACGAGATGTTAGGAACGAGAATTGATGTTTAGGGAGCCGCAGTATAATATTTGACGTCTCAGACAGCATTCCATATCTATCGAAGAGACGAATGATAGTCTCTTGGAAATGTGTTATCAGATGAAAATTAACAAAATTGAAACAAAGCTAACGAAATGTAATCCATTTAAATCACGGAATGCAGAGCCATTTACGTCAGGAAATGTGGGACGTAGAGTAGGGAAACTACTGAGGCGGCAAAATAACTGACAGTGGCCTGAGGAGAAGAGATGTATAATGCTGAATGGCAATAGCAGGAAAACCGTTTCTGGAAACGAGTAATTTGCCAACACCAAGTATAAATTTACGCGTTATGAGTTATTTTCTAGAGCCATCTGTCCTGAGTGTAACACATGGACGAAAAATCGGAGTGGAAGTAGTAGAAGCTACAGAGGAAACTGGAAGAAGAAACAGTTAAGAATGCAAATCTGGGGCTCAGAATTGTTGTAAGTGAATCATTGACTGTTACTAAACCGATGCGTTTCATAAGGATGTTCAGTATGGGGTGGATTGACAAACGATGAGGTTCTCCACAGACTTGTCGAGGAGACGAATGCGAGGAAAACCCTGAAAAGAAGATGGGATAGGTGGTAAGACATCAGGCCATAACATCCATGGTACTAGAGGGAGCTGTACAGGATAAAAACTGTAGTGGAAGACGGAGATCCGAATACATCCCACTAATACTAGACATTTTTGGGTATAATCGATAATCTAAGAATAGACCTGCACACTATTGATTAGTGTGGAGATTTGACCAAACCTCACAGCATAACCTAGGACCGACATCCGTTTTCTCAAAGCAATGCAACATTTCACAACAATCAGCCAACACAAGATACATATTTATCTTTCAGAATACGGTTCACGAAGCTTGCTATAGCGAACATTACAAGCAATACAGATTTTCGGAAATGTTAGGTAAAACAGTGACCGACCTAATCTTATAAAAGTGGTGCAAGGTTTATATATATATATATATATATATATAAAACAAAATATAAATAAAAACAGCAGGCAGCTGATAATATGTGGCTAAAATAAGCCAAGGTGTTAGACAGGGTTATCCCCTTTGACCAACTCTTTTCAATACATACAGGGTGTTAATTTTAACTGAAGACATTGAGGTACACTTCAGATCATAAAAAGTTATAATTCCAATATGTTTTTATCGCGGAGGTGGACATCAAACGATACCATACTCGACCGCCACCTCACCCCATGTTTGGGTAGGGAGGCGGAGATGGGATACTTTGAAATCTACAATAGGAAAGAACTTTTTTTATGGCAGATTACGAAAAACTTACATACGTTTTGTCTCAAGCATTTTCTTCGTTTTGCCACAGATGGCGTTATAGTCGGAGGAACAAAAGTGAGTACACAATAGTAACGGATGAACAAAAATAGGTACACAATAGTAATTTACGACATGCTTCTCAGTGGCTCGTGGCAGGCCAGTGTTTCGTAGCTTCTAATTGGAAACCCCTTTGGCAACGTTGTATTCCTTCGACATATCGAACAAGGGACTACCCGACGAGCTACTGTGACCGTGGCTCGAGGCGAACGCTACTCTACTATTCCAATTAGAGAAAGTGTTCAAATGTACTACCGCCAACTTCAACACAGCGATCCGCTTTTCAGATGACCGTATACAGAACAAAAGCATACCTGCGGTAATGTCATCACAGGCGTTTCCGATACGGTCAACCATGTCCTCAGAGCCTGGTGGCACTTGTTGGTACCGTTATTCAAAAATGGTTCAAATGTCTCTGAGCGTTATGGGACTTAACATCTGCGGTCATCAGTCCCCTAGAACTTAGAACTACTTAAACCTAACTAACCTAAGGACATCACACACATCCATGCCCGAGGCAGGATTCGAACCTGCGACCTTAGCGGTCACGCGGCTCCAGACTGAAGGGCCTAGAACCGCACAGCCACACCGGCCGGCTGCAGTTAATCGTTTATATATCCCGACAGAGAGAAATCCGGTTACCTAGCAGACTAATTAATTGGGCTACCTCTGGCGATCCATCGACCAGTGTCTCCCGTCCTCCAGTTGCGTTATGCACTGGACAACGGTCGTGCTGAAACCACCGACGTTGTCGAACGACCAGGGCAGCATGCTGTAATTGTACCGGTAGTTCCTGTTGCAAAAACATTCGATATTTGCGCCCATTCAACTCGCCGTCTATAACATACAAAATAGTGAGTTTCTTCCCCATGATGCTACGTCATCCGTTAAGCGACCAAGGACGTTGGTGATCAACTTTCCGTAACTAATGAGGGTTCTATACGCACCATTAATGCATGTTATTCCAGTTAACGCTACCAAAAGCTTATGGGTATACCAGCACTGATCTATGTACCTGGTTGGATATTCTTTGATGAATAAAAAGAAAAAAGACGACACCAAGTTGAGCTAACTATGCAAAATATAACTGACATAATGAAACAATATCAGTTAACACGGAAAGAACATATAGACCGAATGATTGATGCAAAACTTAATAAAGCCATAAAAAAAATAAACAGAGAGGTAAAATGTGTGTGAACTCCTAAGGGACCAAACTGCAGAGGTCGTCGGTCCATAGACTCACTACCTAAACTAACTTACACTAATGACAACATACACACCCATGCCCAGGGGAGGACTCGAACCTACGTCAGGAGGAGCCGCGCCAATCGTCACATGGCGCCTCTAACCGCGTGGCCACTCCGCGAGGCAAACCAAGAGGCAAAACAACTTTAGGAAAACCAATGAAGAGATGGCATGACCTACGAAGGAAGAAAAAGGCCCAATCCTTGATTAAATGATGACGATGACGTGGAATAAAGATCGATATAATGAGGCAAAAATCCTCCCCAATGTTCTACTAATCGTTACAGGAAATGTTTGAGAGAAGGAAAGCTTAATTGCGGGTCACGCATAGGATCATGTGCACAATCCTGGGTAAAGTAAAAAATCAGAAAGCAAGGATATGGACGACATTCATGTGTCAGACTAATCCAGTTCATTAAGAGTAAGAGAAGTTTACTTTGTGACGTATAGAAAATGAAAATCGCTACGACTGATAGTAAAGTAAAACGGAACTCGGCTCTTTGATATCTGCCTAGAGTTGCAGCGAGCATACTCTAACATTTGTCAATACTGGATTGCCACTGCTGCCTCCAAGTTGGAGCGAAGGAGTTCAACTTGTACTTTTGTTCTGCGACACTAAATGAAAAGCATATTTTCGTGGACATTGTTTGTGTCATTTCCATATGTACTGACTTTGAAATAGCAATCCTACACTGCCCAACTTGGAGAAAAAAATTGGGGGCATTAGCTATCATACACTCCTTGCTGAGATTATTGAACTTTTCATTTTCCTTTATGATTTCCACTTCACACAGCTGTATTTTATGGCTATCGTCGTACTGCCCACACGCAGAATACTCTTTCTCGTAATCATGGGTCGCTTTCAAGAATGTCTCCACCTTAACTCGAACTTAAGACAGAGCCACACTTGATGAAGTATCGTGATTACGTAACATGATCATCCGTCACCACGTGTCCCTTATGATGAGACCTTGAGCGATTCAAAACCGATAGCGCCTAAAGAACAACATTATTTATAGGGGTGTTATTGAACATCGTAATAAAGAGAGAAAATACTCCTTAAATCTCCTCAGTAATAGTGACAAAGTCGATGACTGCTATCTTTGGCGTGATAGGTGTTGCTCACTTCGAGTGGTTGTTACCACTCTTTGAAGCGATGGGGTACTTTCGCTACTATACAGGGTGTTACAAAAAGGTACGGCCAAACTTTCAGGAAACATTCCTCACACACAAAGAAAGAAAATATGTTATGTGGACATGTGTCCGGAAACGCTTACTTTCCATGTTAGAGCTCATTTTATTACTCCTCTTCAAATCACATTAATCATGGAATGGAAACACACAGCAACAGAACGTACCAGCGTGACTTCTAACACTTGGTTACAGGAAATGTTCAAAATGTCTCCGTTAGCGAGGATACATGCATCCACCCTCCGTCGCATGGAATCCCTGATGCGTTGATGCAGCCCTGGAGAATGGCGTATTGTATCACAGCCGTCCACAATACGAGCACGAAGAGTCTCTACATTTGGTACGGGGGTTGCGTAGACAAGAGCTTTCAAATGCCCCCATAAATGAAAGTCAAGAGGGTTGAGGTCAGGAGAGCGTGGAGGCCATGGAATTGGTCCGCCTCTACCAATCCATCGGTCACCGAATCTATTGTTGAGAAGCGTACGAACACTTCGACTGAAATGTGCAGGGGCTCCATCGTGCATGAGCCACATGTTGTGTCGTACTTATAAAGGCACATGTTCTAGCAGCACAGGTAGAGTATCCCGTGTGAAATCATGATAACGTGCTCAATTGAGCGTAGGTGGAAGAAACTAAAATGAGCTCTAACATGGAAATTAAGCGTTTCCGGACACATGTCCACATAACATCTTTTCTTTATTTGTATGTGAGGAATGTTTCCTGAAAGTTTGGCCGTACGTTTTTGTAACACCCTGTATATTGCCTTTTTATTGAAATCGAAAGCTTCAGTTACTAGTTATACTGTAATTTTATACAAGCAACCAGTTATGACGTAACTCCAAGTGCTTATACTGAGGGCAGCGCGGTCGCGCTATAAAATGTTATATGTTCGGCAGGATTCCTTCCTTTGATTTCACTGAACTTGAGAACTCTGTGTTACTATATTCTGAAATGTGAAACTAATGGTCGTGATAATTTAATTACAGAATTCGGTTAACAACAATATATTGGTAATTATAAAATATATGTATTGGCAGTATTAACAAAACCTTGACGTAGTAGTCGCTTAAGACGCGACAACTCGTTTTTTATTTATTTATTTATTTATTTTTTCTTAAGAGTATGCAGAGGTGCACAAAATGTTATCTGTTGTTAGGTTCTCTATCAATCGAAATATTTCAGAAGCTGTAATGTACACTTAAATATAAATCTGTACTTTAATTGTAAGGTTATTCTTCATTTTAATTGGAACGCTAATTCTCCTTTAACGGTGTTCGCTAACTCTTGAATCCAACAGTACTGTGATATAGTTTTTTGCCAACATGTAAAACGTTTTGAAGTATTATGATGCTAACACCACCATGGAAAGCTCACATGTTATATGAAGCTAGAATACAGTATTGGAATTAGTTACAGTATATTTGGATGTTTTATGTCGGAATCTGTCCTTTGCTAAGCCAATGTAACTTCGTACCAGGGAACGATTTAAACTTATGTCTAATTTTAACTGTCAAAAACAACTGTTATGTAACATTTCTTGTGTTTAGATGGCTGTATCAGCACGTTCCAAAAGCAATAAAAAATGGAAAAAAATACCAGTATGGGTTCTTCCTCACATTCTTTTCGCCCTCCTATATCCGGTAGAAATAGAGGCACAGCTACGACTTTCTTATGTTTAAGTCACTGTTCTCATTGCAACAATTGCATTTTCCTCACGTAGTTTTCAGTTTAAGGCTCCACCGTGGCCTTCTCGTGCTTACTTTTCTTCGCTGTATGGGAACTGGAATGTCTGTAAGACGGTTCGCAGACCAGAACTAACACAAATATAGCCTTCAGACGCACCTACCTAAGTTGCCAGTGGTCATGTAGTATTATTGGTAACTAAACGAATAAGGCCTTCTTTCTGCTATTTCATGCACATGTAAAAAGAGAGTAGCGAGTGGCAATGGAATGCAACCAATTCCATTACTCCCTAAGTCTTGTGGGTCACATGACACACAAAAGGTCGCCAGTCTATAAGAGTACATGCTGCTTTTAATAATTTATCATCGTATCTTCTACTCACGAACATAAAATGGATAAGTAATATGCTAACCACTTTTATCCTTCTCTATTTGTTCCCTACTTTAATATGCTTTAAAAACATTGAGATTTCATATCATTTCCGTTCTTTACACAGAAACAGTTAGTTAATGAATACAAACTGATCGAGCTAAATATAGATATATCTACTTGCAGATAGATCTACTTGCACTATGCTACCTCGTGACAAAACTTATCCAACTACAAAGTTCTATTACAGTTACACATTTACCGTTAATTTTATTTTCATGACATCTTTAATTATATTTGTAGTGTAATAAAAATTACGGCAAATCTGTGAAATTGTCGTCATAACGACGGGTCAACGGATGACAAAAAAGAATAGGCATGTTAGTAAACATATTACCACCTCACAACTGGACATGTAATAGCCAGCAACATAAAATTAATTAAATTGTTGAAAGATTGTCAAATGAAATTTGAGGGCTTTGAAATAGAAAATGATGAAATGAAATGATGGGGTGCCCCTCAACTACGTTCCCTCCGACTGAACGTTGCAATATTAAAAGTTTTCGCTGGTTTGGTTGTCTAGGGGCTGCGATACGAAGTTGCCGCATTACAGGCCAAACACTGCAGTGTCTACACTATAATATAAGGATACACACATGAATCGAATCGTATAAGGATGCTATCACTCGGCAATTGCGGATTATGAATGTAACGTATAAATTTATAAATGAAAGATTGCAATTAAATAAAATATGCATTTACTATCTTAACGACTTCAAATCATGAGTACGATCGTAGAAGTACTTTTGAGAATGCGGTGTATTTCTGCAAAACACTTATTGGTGTCGATAGTCCAAAAATTAAATAAAATACACGTTGAATAATAGGGGAACAATCTACATCTACATCTACATCTATACTCGGCGAGCCACCTTACGGTGTGTGGCGGAGGGTACTTATTGTACCACTATCTGATCCCCCCTTCCCTGTTCCATTCACGAATTGTGCGTGGGAAGAACGACTGCTTGTAAGTCTCCGTATTTGCTCTAATTTCTCGGATCTTTTCGTTGTGATCATTACGCGAGATATATGTGGGCGGTAGTAATATGTTGCCCATCTCTTCCCGGAATGTGCTCTCTCGTAATTTCGATAATAAACCTCTCCGTATTGCGTAACGCCTTTCTTGAAGTGTCCGCCACTGGAGCTTGTTCAGCATCTCCGTAACGCTCTCGCGCTG
This sequence comes from Schistocerca serialis cubense, assembly GCF_023864345.2. Taxonomy (NCBI): domain Eukaryota; kingdom Metazoa; phylum Arthropoda; class Insecta; order Orthoptera; family Acrididae; genus Schistocerca; species Schistocerca serialis. The sequence continues at coordinate 100,365,763 of NC_064642.1, read as the reverse complement.
ACTAAATGTCCCCATGACGAATCGCGCTGCTTTTCGCTGGATCATGTCTGTCTCTTCTATTAATCCAACCTGGTAAGGGTCCCATACTGATGAGCAATACTCAAGAATCGGACGAACAAGCGTTTTGTAAGCTACTTCTTTCGTCGATGAGTCACATTTTCTTAGAATTCTTCCTATGAATCTCAACCTGGCGCGTGCTTTTCCCACTATTTGTTTTATGTGATCATTCCACTTCAGATCGCTCCGGATAGTAACTCCTAAGTATTTTACGGTCGTTACCGCTTCCAATGATTTACCACCTATGGCATAATCGTACTGGAATGGATTTCTGCCCCTATGTATGCGCATTATATTACATTTATCTACGTTTAGGGAAAGCTGCCAGCTGTCGCACCATGCATTAATCCTCCGCAGGTCCTCCTGGAGTACGTACGAGTCTTCTGATGTTGCTACTTTCTTGTAGACAACCGTGTCATCTGCAAATAGCCTCACGGAGCTACCGATGTTGTCAACTAAGTCATTTATGTATATTGTAAACAATAAAGGTCCTATCACGCTTCCCTGCGGTACTCCCGAAATTACCTCTACATCTGCAGATTTTGAACCGTTAAGAATGACATGTTGTGTTCTTTCTTCTAGGAAATCCTGAATCCAATCACAAACCTGGTCCGATATTCCGTAAGCTCGTATTTTTTTTCACTAAACGTAAGTGCCGAACCGTATCAAATGCCTTCCTGAAGTCCAGGAATACGGCATCAATCTGCTCGCCAGTGTCTACGGCACTGTGAATTTCTTGGGCAAATAGGGCGAGCTGAGTTTCACATGATCTCTGTTTGCGGAATCCATGTTGGTTATGATGAAGGAGATTTGTATCATCTAAGAACGTCATAGTACGAGAACACAAAAAATGTTCCATTATTCTACAACAGATTGACGTAAGCGAAATAGGCCTATAATTATTCGCATCCGATTTATGACCCTTCTTGAAAATGGGAACGACCTGCGCTTTCTTCCAGTCGCTAGGTACTTTACGTTCTTCCAGCGATCTACGATAAATTGCTGATAGAAAGGGGGCAAGTTCTTTAGCATAATCACTGTAGAATCTTAAGGGTATCTCGTCTGGTCCGGATGCTTTTCCGCTACTAAGTGATAGCAGTTGTTTTTCAATTCCGATATCGTTTATTTCAATATTTTCCATTTTGGCGTCCGTGCGACGGCTGAAGTCAGGGACCGTGTTACGATTTTCCGCAGTGAAACAGTTTCGGAACACTGAATTCAGTATTTCTGCCTTTCTTCGGTCGTCCTCTGTTTCGGTGCCATCGTGGTCAACGAGTGACTGAATAGGGGATTTAGATCCGCTTACCGATTTTACATATGACCAAAACTTTTTAGGGTTCTTGTTTAGATTGTTTGCCAATGTTTTATGTTCGAATTCGTTGAATGCTTCTCTCATTGCTCTCTTTACGCTCTTTTTCGCTTCGTTCAGCTTTTCCTTATCAGCTATGATTCGACTACTCTTAAACCTATGATGAAGCTTTCTTTGTTTCCGTAGTAGAACAATAGATTCCTACTGCACGTAATTAGTTCTGAACAACAACAAAGTTCGCGAGATATTCACTTCTAAACGCACACTACGTCTTCACTATAGCAGTCACGGAAATCTCACATGTGCACAAGTCGGCACTACGAAATATTTCTATCAGCCGCGACCACGCGAAAACAGCTGCACACTCTCCAAGTCCCTCTCGCGACTTGGCGTCCGTTGCTCAGTCGCGTCCAGCACTACCCGCCCTGTGCCGTACTGTCTCTACACACATATTTAAACACATACGAAATACTGGATTTACGTTTAAATACTTGATATTAAATAAATATTTCTACGGCTGAACCATAAACGCGCTCTAACACACATTATTAAATACATAAACAATTAAATAAACGTATATCAAAAGAAAATAAGCAAAAGGTAGGCCAGGAGCCTAATGTATCTGTGCTTTCCAGCACAGAGTAAATATTTAACCAATTCCTTCATATAGGATACAAACAAAGACATAGATGAATAAATATATTTATAAGTATGCTGCTACCGTTTTTCGTGTAACTGTGGAGTACTTATGGCCTGACGCGATCGATAGTAATCGGCCACTTTGACCTCCAATAACTCGTATCCTATTTAAGTTACATGCCTGTAATTTATACCAATTTAGGCTTACACTAATAGCTTTCTAAAGACGTAGATCTATGAAATCGAATGAAAAGTTTAGATTTTGGAAATTCTTTGCTGGGTGTTACTACTGTAGTTTACCGTCAGAGAGTAAACTTTAAACTAATATAGATTTTGAAAATCTGATTACACCATCTACATCTACATCTACATGACTACTCTGCAATTCAAATTTAAGTGCTTGGCAGAGGGTTAGTTGAACCACAATCATACTATCTCTCTACCATTCCACTCCCGAACAGCGCGCGGCAAAAACGAACACCTAAACCTTTCTGTTCGATCTCTGATTTCTCTTATTTTATTTTGATGATCATTCCTACCTATGTAGGTTAGGCTCAACAAAATATTTTCGCATTCGGAAGAGAAAGTTGGTGACTGAAATTTCGTAAATAGATCTCGCCGCGACGAAATACGTCTTTGCTGTAATGACTTCCATCCCAATTCGCGTATCATATCTGCCACACTCTCTCCCCTACTACGTGATAATACAAAACGAGCTGCCCTTTTTTGAACCCTTTCGATGTCCTCCGTCCATCCCACCTGGTAAGGATCCCACACCGCGCAGCAATATTCTAACAGAGGACGAACGAGTGTAGTGTAAGCTGTCTCTTTAGTGGACTTGTTGCATCTTCTAAGTGTCCTGCCAATGAAACGCAACCTTTGGCTCGCCTTCCCCACAATATTATCTATGTGGTCTTTCCAACTGAAGTTGTTCGTAATTTTAACACCCAGGTATTTAGTTGAATTGACAGCCTTGAGAATTGTTCTATTTATCGAGTAATCGAATTCCAACGGATTTCTTTTGGAACTCATGTGGGTCACCACCTCACACTTTTCGTTATTTAGCGTCAACTGCCACCTGCCACACCATACAGCAATCTTTTCTAAATCGCTTTGCAACTGATACTGGTCTTCGGATCACCTTACTAGACGGTAAATTACAGCATCATCTGCGAACAACCTAAGAGAACTGCTCAGATTGTCACCCAGGTCATTCATATAGATCAGGAACAGCAGAGGTTACAGGAAGCTTGCCTGGGGAACACCTGATATCACTTCAGTATTACTCGATGATTTGCCGTCTATTACTACGAACTGCGAGCTTCCTGACAGGAAATCACGAATTCAGTCGCACAACTGAAACGATACCCCATAGGCCGACAGCTTGATTAGAAGTCGCTTGTGAGGAACGGTGTCAAAAGCTTTCCGGAAATCTAGAAATACGGAATCAACTTGAGATCCCCTGTCGATAGCGGCCATTACTTCGTGCGAATAAAGAGCTAGCTGCGTTGCACAAGAACGATGTTTTCTGAAACCATGCTGATTACGTATCAATAGATCGTTCCCTTCGAGGTGATTCATAATGTTTGAATACAGTATATGCTCCAAAACCCCACTGCAAACCGACGTCAATAATATAGGTCTGTAGTTCGATGGATTACTCCTAATACCCTTCTTAAACGCTGGTGCGACCTGCGCAATTTTCCAATCTGCTGGATACAGATCTATCGGTGAGCGAGCAGTTGTATATGATTGCTAAGTAGGGAGCTATTGTATCAGCGTAATCTGAAAGGAACCTAATCGGTATACAATCTTGACCTGAAGACTTGCCCGTATCAAGCGATTTGAGTTGTTTCGCAACCCCTAAGGTATCTACTTCTAAGAAACTCATGCCAGCAACTGCGCGGCCACTGTTTCCTTCGAACTTGGAATATTTTCAGGGTGCGATGAGTCGCACAGGCTGTTGGAGATTTTGTTAGTTTAGTTATGCTTTATCGGCACTTTCCCAACAAGCAGCAGGATTGTAAAAACCATATAGCGATAGCAGGTACATGAAAAGTCAGACAACGTGCTACTCAGATTAGCACAATTAATAGTGCATACATACTATATACAGGGCTATTACAAATGATTGAAGCGATTTCATAAATTCACTGCAGCTCCATTCATTGACATATGGTCACGACACACTACAGATACGTAAAAAACTCATGAAGTTTTGTTCGGCTGAAGCCGCACTTCAGGTTTCTGCCGCCAGAGCACTCGAGAGCGCAGTGAGACAAAATGGCGACAGGAGCCGTGAAAGCGTATGTCGTGCTTGAAACGCGCTCACATCAGTCAGTCATAACAGTGCAACGACACTTGAGGACGAAGTTCAACAAAGATCCACCAACTGCTAACTCCATTCGGCGATGGTATGCGCAGTTTAAAGCTTCTGGATGCCTCTGTAAGGGGAAATCAACGGGTCGGCCTGCAGTGAGCGAAGAAACGGTTGAACGCGTGCGGGCAAGTTTCACGCGTAGCCCGCGGAAGTCGACGAATAAAGCAAGCAGGGAGCTAAACGTACCACAGCCGACGGTTTGGAAAATCTTACGGGAAAGGCTAAAGCAGAAGCCTTACCGTTTACAATTGCTAGAAGCCCTGACACCCGATGACAAAGTCAAACGCTTTGAATTTTCGGCGCGGTTGCAACAGCTCAAGGAAGAGGATGCGTTCAGTGCGAAACTTGTTTTCAGTGATGAAGCAACATTTTTTCTTAATGATGAAGTGAACAGACACATTCTGTCAATGTAGGCGGTAGAGAATCCTCACGCATTCGTGCAGCAAATTCGCAATTCACCAAAAGTTAACGTGTTTTGTGCAATCTCACGGTTTAAAGTTTATGGCCCTTTTTCTTCTGCGAAAAAAACGTTACAGGACACGTGTATCTGGACATGCTTGAAAATTGGCTCATGCCACAACTGGAGACCGACAGCGCCGACTTCATCTTTCAACAGGATGGTGCTCCACCGCACTTCAATCATGATGTTCGGCATTTCTTAAACAGGAGATTGGAAAACCGATGGATAGGTCGCGGTGGAGATGATGATCAGCAATTCATGTCATGGCCTCCACGCTCCCCGACTTAACCCCATGCGATTTCTTTCTGTGGGGTTATGTGAAAGATTCAGTGTTTAAACGTCATCTACCAAGAAACGTGCCAGAACTGCGAGCTCGCATCAACGATGCTTTCGAACTCATTGATGGGGACATGCTGCGCCGAGTGTGGGAGGAACTTGATTAACGGCTTGATGTCTGCCGAATCACTAAAGGGGCACATATCGAACATTTGTGAATGCCTAAAAAAACTTTTTGAGTTTTTGTATGTGTGTGCAAAGCATTGTGATATCATCTCAAATAATAAAGTTATTGTAGAGCTGTGAAATCGCTTCAATCATTTGTAATAACCCTGTAATATTTTCATTTGTCAGTGTCCTAACAGAGTTTTCAAAGCATCAGATATACTGCTTTGAGACAGTGAAGCCGAACCGCAAGCAGTAAGCTAACGCTGGAACTACCGTCCAATACTTATTGAATACTACGCTCATACATAATAGTTTAAGGTTGAAGACTACCGGTAGATGAATTTTTTGACATTAAGCAACCTTTATCGTTGAAGATGCAGAAACGTAATTATATTGGTTTTATTAGTTTACTGCTATTCACCCGTGGGCTGATGGGAAAGTCTAAACTAAGGCATCAAGCTCCTCAAAGCAGAATACAATAAGCGGTACCTTTTTCATAGTTTGTGGGGCTGTAAGCGAGGAAAAGTCCAGAAAAGGTTTGATATGATTTTTGAAGGTTGGTGGTAGTCGCCAAATGCTTTTATTTTTCAATAATCGATGAATATTGTCTGGTAAATGCGCGCCCATTTTAAGAAACGCTAGTTTTCCACTAATTTCAATAGGATTTTAAATTGCCGGTATTATTTCGAATTACGATCAATGGTCCTTCGGACATGCATGCATGTTAGAAGGAACAAGCACTGCGACAACTACAGCCATTAGGAAATACGAGAATCGTATCTGCAGTTGTGAATGTGGACTAGCATCAGCTGTTTAATGGATTGACAACAATAAAATTTGTGCCGGACCGTGCTCTCGGAGCCTAATGGTATGGAGACCGCTCGCAATAAGCGAGAGATCCGGTTTCGAGTCCCGGTTCGACACCAAGTTTTCATCGTCATCAATTTATTAAACAGCTGTTGGTTGTCCATATTTGCAACTGCGAATACAATTCGCGTATTTCACTGTTTTGAAGGGCGTATCTCCTTAATTATGTGTCGTAAACTAATACTTCTTTGAATGTGAATTTAGTGCTGTTTGTGAACATCATCTGCAGAATGTGCTCCGACTAGAGTTAGTTGTAAAGAAGTAATAAATTAGAACGTCGTGCTGGACATTAAGTTTTACCGTAGGAAGAGTGAAACTGTAATAAGTGACAGACTTTATTCTTCCATTATTTTGCGGGAGCTGTCAGCGAGAATGAGTTTCGAGAAAATCTGAAATGATATGAATCGTTTCTTCGACGTCACTAAGTGCTCCCATACTCAAGTAGTGGATGAATATGTCATGCGTAATTCGAGTACCAAGAGTTGAGCTACCTCAAAACATCTAACTTGATTCATTGTGTCAAATATTCAACGAGAAGATTATGGAAGGCTTTTAAATTCGGTCAATAACCACACACCTGGCCATTAAAATTGCTACATCAAGAAGAAATGCAGATGATAAACGGGTATTCATTGGCCAAACATTTTATACTAGAATTGGCATTTGATTATATTTTCATGCAATTTGGGTGCATAGATCCTGAGAAATCAGTACCCAGAACAACCACCTCTGGCCGTAATAACGGCCTTGATACGCATGGGCATTCACTGAAACAGAGCTTGGATGGCGTGTACAGGTACTGCTGCCCATGTAGCTTCAACACGATGCCATAGTTCATCAAGAGTAGGGACTGGCGTATTGTGACGAGCCAGTTGCTCGGCCACCATTGACCAGACGTTTTCATCTGGTGAGAGCTCTGGACAACATGCTGGCCAGGGCATCAGTTGAACATTTCATGCAAGCAGAAAGGCCCGTACAGGACCTGCAGCATGCAGTCGTGCATTATCCTGCTGAAATTTAGGGTTTCGCACGGATCGAATGAAGGGTAGAGCCACGGGTCGTAACACATCTGAAATGTAATGGCTACTGTTCAAAGTGGCGTCAATGAGAACAAGAGGTGATCGAGACGTGTAACCAATGGCACCCCATACCATCACGCGGGGTAATACGCCAGTATGGCGATGACGAATACACGCTTCCAATGTGCGTTCACCGCGATATGGCCAAACACGGATGCGACCATCATGATGCTGTAAACAGAACCTGGATTCATCCGAAAAAATGACGTTTTGCCATTCGTACACCCAGGTTCGTCGTTGAGTGCATCATCGCAGGCGCTCCTGTCTGTAATGCAGCGTCAAGGGTAACCGCAGCCATGGTCTCCGAGCTGATAGTCCATGCTGCTGCAAACGTCGTCGAACTGTTTGTGCAGATGGTTGTTGTCTTGCAAACGTCCCCATCTGTTGACTCAGGGATCGAGACGTGGCTGGACGATCCGTTACAGCCATGCAGATAAGATGCCTGTCATCTCGACTGCTAGTGATACGAGGCCGTTGGGATCCAGCACGGCGTTCCGTTTTACCCTCCTCAACCAACCGATTCCATATTCTGCTAACAGTCGTTGGATCTCGACCAACGCGAGCAGCATTGTAGCGATACGATAAACCGCAATCGCGATAGGCTACAATCTGACCTTTATCAAAGTCGGAAACCTGATGGTGCGCATTTCTCCTCCTTACACAAGTCATCACAGCAACTTTTCACCAGGCAACGTCGGTCAACTGCTGTTTGTGTATGAGAAATCGGTTGGATACTTTCCTCATGTCAGCACGTTGTAGGTGTCGCCACCGGCGCCAACCTTGTGTGAATGCTCTGAAAAGCTAATCATTTGCATATCACAGCATCTTATTCCTGTCGGTTAAATTTCGCGTCCTTTGCACGTCATCTTCGTGGTGTAGCAATTTTAATGGCCAGTAGTGTACGTGAAATACAGATTTTTTTTACTTTTTTTTTTGCCCTTTGGACTTCATTATATAGGAAACCTGCAACAGTTTTAACGGTTTAGTAATAAACAAGTAGATATCATTAAATCGGGACGTGGACGTCATTGATTTAGTCAAATTTATGGTAAATCCAGGCCTGTCCAGTAACGAATGTGACGGAAGTAGTAGTTCAGGGTGGCCAAGCGTGTAGGAAAAAAACATTTTCGGCCGGCCCTGGAGAGGCTTGAGCCATTTATGTTAACGTAGGTTCCAGTTAGCGGTTGGCGCAGCGGAAAGAGTATACAACTGTAATCCGGCAATCGTGGGATCGAATCCTTATAAGGAAAGTTCTGTATTTTCAGGTTTTATGTTACTTAGACCTCTAACAAACCGAGAAAATCCTCAGTATCTGGTATTTATTAATGTCTTCATAGAAGGTACGAAAAAGAAAGGCGAAGGATAATTCGGCATTGCAGATAATTTCCAAGAAGGCACTGTAAGGCGTACACGATAACTTTTTTAAGTAAAATTTGATACATTTATTGCTTAGCAGGTTACGATTTGCACGTGCTGGGTGATATTCATGGTAAAAACCGGGAAAGCATTCATTTTCACGGCATCTTGCACACGTTAAAAACGTCGCATTTTTACAATTACATATTTGACTTAAATTTCAGGTAGAGAAGCAAACTTGGTTTACAATCATAAAAGATTCCCTTTCATCACATTCTCTAGGGGTCAACCACATATAACGCAGCATTTCGGCGGAACTTGGTTTACAATCATAAAATATTCCCTTGCATCACAATCTCTGGGGATGAACCACGTATAACGCAGCATTTCGGCAGATATTGGCGAGGATAGTTTATGACGCACAACGGAAAGTATGTTCATATAGTCTTCTCTGGATGTGATTTCTTTTATGAGATAAGGGCAGTTTTGAAGATTTTTCAATCAATTCCTTACCTGACGATAAAAGTAGACGCCACATGGTTGCATTTACTGCTGGGAGCTGCTTGAAGCTCAATATGAAACTCATGGAATATTGAGCCCTGCAAAAATTAATTACAACCCCTTCTTGGAAAATCACTTGCAGAGTTCTCGTGAACGCTGTAAGTAAAATCGTTTCCTGGAAATTTATTTGTGTTCCCAAATTCTCCTCTGCATTTCCTTTTCATTCCTCATGCCTTTTATAAAAGTACTAGCTGACGTATCCGCAATGACCAGGTTTTCATTTTGCCAGTTTCCCATTAGAATCGCAAAAATGAAGTATGTTTGTAGTGTAATGACGAAAGAAAACTCATTTCCATGTGTTTGAAAATATGAAACAGTCTTACAAAAAAGTATGCACAATGTACAAATGTATAACTGTAGCGGCTTCGTGAGTCCACAGCGCGGTTTTGTAATCTTATCTGTGCAATGTTTCTTCATATCTGTCTAGAGAGCGATTGATTTCGCCTACAAAGGTTTGCGCTTCGCAGTTGGTAGCTGTCAAAAGCGCTGTCTTGTGTCAGGGATTTACTTAAGTTGACTTGACTGTAGGAATGTCTCAGTAGTAATGAATAAATGTATTATAAGTTCGTACATGAAGCGGCAGTTTTTCACGCTTCTCATTGTTTATGACGTCACATCACCTAAATTACGATAGGTAGATGGTTCTGGCCTGACAGCGATTGTTGCTCGACAGTAAGAGATATGTGTGCCAAGTTTGGTTGAAATCGGTCTAGTAGTATAGGACGAGGTGTGGAACGTACGAACACATATAAACACACACCAAAAAAAGTTTTGCACCACCTCGGTTCCGAGAGTTCCGGAACTTCGAACAGAGATCAACATAAACATCATTTCCGCCCTTTTTATTGTTCATGAAAACCAAACTCTGTATGTTAGTTGATCCATGTTGCTGTGCAAATCGGTACCTCTAATACCCAGTAGCACGTCCTCTAGCATTGATGCATGCCTGTATTCGCTGTGGCATACTATCCATAAGTTCATCAAGGCACTGTAGGTCCAGAATGTCCCACTCCTCAACGGCGATTCGGCTTGGATCCCTCAGAGTGGTTCGTGGGTCACATCGTCCATAAACAGCCCTTTCCAATATATCCCAGGCATGTACCATAGCGTTCATGTTTGGAGAACATGCTGGCGACACTAGTCGAGCGATGTCGTTATCCTGAAGAAAGTCATTCACAAGACGTGCACGATGGGGGCGCGTATTGTCGTCAATGAAGACGAATGCTGTGGTGTCACCGCCAGACACCACACTTGCTAGGTGGTAGCCTTTAAATCGGCCGCGGTCCGTTAGTATACGTCGGACCCGCGTGTCGCCACTGTCAGTGATTGCAGACCGAGCGCCACCACACGGCAGGTCTAGAGAGACTTACTAGAACTCTCCCCAGTTGTACAGCCGACTTAGCCAGTGATGGATCACTGACAACTACGCTCTCATTTGCCGAGACGATAGTTAGCGTAGCCTTCAGCTGCGTCATTTGCTACGACCTAGCAAGGCGCCATAGCATTTGATAATTAATATTGTGAAGCTTGTACAGTAACGAGAGATGTTCACCAATTGTGGATTAAAGTTAAGTATTATATCAACTACGTACTTTATTTGCTCCTATTAATTCCCTTAACTGTTCCAGACCTCGCGTCAGTCAGCGTGTAATTAAACGCGTGCATTTCGATCTCCTCTAGCAACACTTCAAATGCCTCGCCAATATGCTTCCGATATGGTTGCACTACGGGTCGGAGGATGGCATTCACGTATCGTACAGCCGTTACGGCGGTTTCCGTGACTACCAGCGGCGTACGTCGGCCCCACATAATGCCATCCAAAACAGCAGAGAACCCGCACCTTGCTGCACTCGCTGGGTAGTGTGTCTAAGGTGTTCAGCCTGACCGGGTTGCCTCCAAAGACGTAACCGACGATTGTCTGGTTGAAACCATATGCGACAATCATCGGTAAAGAGAACGGTTCATTCGGCATGTTGTTGGGTCCTTCTGCATCGCGCTGCATAGTGTCGTGATTGCAAAGATGGACCTCGATATGGACGTCGGGAGGAAGCTGCACATCATGCAGCCTATTGCGCACAGTTTCAATCTTAACTTGACATCGTGTGGCTGCACGAAAAGCATTATTCAACATGGTGTCGTTACTGTCTGGGTTCCTCCGTCCCATATTCCGTAGGAAGTAGTCATCGACTGCAGTCGTAGCCCTTGGGCAGCCTAAGCGAGGCATTTCATCGGCAGTTCCTGTCTCTCTCTGTATCTCCTACATTTCCGAACAACATCACTTTGGTTCACTCCGAGTCACCTGGACACTTCGCTTGTTGAGAGCCCTTCCTGGCACAAAGTAACAGTGCCGACGCAATCGAACCGCGGTATTGACCATCTAAGCATGCTTTAAGTAAGACAAGCCCTGCACCTCCTTGGTGGAATGACTGGAACTGCTCGGCTGTCGGACCCACTCTATCTAATAGGCGCTGCTCACGCTTGGTTGTTTACATCTTTGGGTGGGTTTAGTGACATCTCTGAACAGTCAAAGGGACCATATCCACAGTCAATGTCTATCTTCAGGAGTTCTGGGAACCCGGGTGTTGCAAGACCATTTTTGATGTGTGTACATACACCCATCTTTTTAGTATAACCCGTTTGCGACAAGTTTCTGCGTCAACATTTTACAATTGTTACAGCACTTTACTCATAGGTATAAAAATAACGAAGCAGTTTTGCGGATAACATTTCAACCACAAAATTAATATGAAGCACATACTGAAGTAACACCTTACTTATTTCTTTCATTGGACCGGAAGTAGTTGGCGCTGATTTCTGGGTAGCTTGAAACGTCCCCTTTGAACAATTATACATGACTGTGCTTAAACTGACACACAATATTTTGTTAGCGCAACGCAATCTGACTTTCAAAATTCCCTACAAAAGAATGGCCCTGACTAACATTAAACTATACCTTTCAAAAATCACTTGCCTCACAAAAATCTTCGCTGCTCAAGCTACTGCAATACAGCGAGCGCCACTACTGCCAGCTAAATAAAAGATTCAGACTATGGAAGGCACTAACTACTGATAGGGATAGTTAGCAAATGAAAGATATTAATAGAGAACAAACAATGTATTTACCTTGATATCATCATATATAAATATAGCAGTTCATGACAAATTTCAAAACTCCGCCATCTCTCTCCCCACATCCACCACTGCTGGCGGCTCACCTCCAACTGCGCAACGCTACGCGCTGTTCACAGCCAGCTGCCTAACACTACAATGGCGAGTATTACAACAATGCAAAGCAGACACAGACTGCACACAGCACAGCCAGTGATTTTCATACAGAGGTGGCGTTACCAATAAAAAAAACCTAAACAGCCTACTTACATAGCCCCCATACTCCCCACAAAAATTTTTACAAATTGGATTAGGCAGTGGCCAATACAGATTTGAAAAAAAATTTTCATAATTACAATAACAAAGAAATCAAATGCACACACTTATTGATACAATGTTGGTCAAAAGCTAAAAATTTCTCACAGTCCATAAAGACAGTCCAGATTGTTCATCACTGTAAAATAGTAGTGTTTTTCTCAAAGTCTGAGCAGTAGAAGAAAATGCACACGGAAGTAGTGGATTTCCATGCAGTCTTGAAGAAGTAGTGTTGTCCTTCCAACGGAAAGACAGTGCTGACTCTCGACATGCAGACAAGTAATGGGTCACAACAGAGCAAACCCACAGCAGAGTCATTCGAAGTTTTGAAGAGTATTGGTAGGTAGGTCATCACAGAGCAGACCCACTGTAGTCCTTGTAGAGATAATGGTAATGGTGGGCCATCAAAGATGCAGACCCACTGCAGTCCTTGTAGAAATAATGGTATTGATGGATCATCAAAGATGTAGACCCACTGTAGTCCTTGTAGAGATGGCCAGCAGCCATCTGTTGTGACTGTGCAGGTGCACAATCACCACTGAAGAGTCTTGCGAACAATATAGCAAGTCCATAAACCACCACTTGTGCACTCACAAAGTTTTCGGAACTGTCCTTAGAACCAACAATGCTGTTATCCAGTCCCTTGCCGAATCATTAACACACGTGCAAACACTATCAGTCCCTACTTCTCACATATTGTCCATATATTATGACCAACAGAAACGTGTGCAGTGAAATGTAACTTACAAATTACTTAATTTGATGAACTGGTGTCGATTACAATTTTATAACATGAGAATACAATTACAAAGGTACAAAATACATCATTAAAGAACATAATACAGATAACATTTGTAGTAATATGGGCTTTACAAAAGAATCGAAATAAACATATACATCAGTGTTACAGGAATTATGACATGAGTACATACATAAAAGATCAGAGTAACTTTCGAAACATCAACTTCACACCTGAGCATTAAACAGAACAGAATTAATAATGTCTAACATCTTTACAAAGTAAATAACATATTATTAATGCAAATTATATTTGAGGATAACAGTATTCCTCATCATAGTGAATGTAACTTAGTATTAGAAGAGAAAAAAGTTCTATGAAACTACACAGAGACAGGAAGAAAACAAATACACAAGGGTACACAAACACATAGTGGGATAACACCAATAGGAAAGGACAGGGTTAATTTTCAGTGTAACATTTGGTACTGCAGTCCAACCCAAAACTTCATATATCTTTCCTCTTATTTCATTCTTTGTTTCCACCAAAAAAATTCTATCCAAGCATGCTTTCTGTATTTATTTCACATATTTCTTACCTCATTATTTATTTCCAAGAAAATCCTACCTATACCTGCTTTCTGTACGTTTTTTGTGTAGATTCTCAATGCATTTCTTCCAATTCATCGCAACTCATTCTCTTCTATAGTCTACCCCTTCTTAAGCTAACTTAAATCTACTGAGCTCAGATGCTAAACTAAGGGATGAGGCAATGCAGCAGCACAAAACAATTAACACAAACATCAATGACAAAAATACAAATGCCAAAGCAATTGCAATATTACAACTAATATAAGGCAATGTGCAGCAAAAAATAAATCTGGCTTAGCAGAGTAACACAAATTAAAGTTCAGTAGCACTATGCCTGGCAAACAGCAGCTTATATCTAAACATGACATAGCTCAAGCAGAAAAAATAGTACACTAAAGATAACAATGCAGATAAGGGAAATGTATAATCACATCTTAATGTCTAAGTAATTAAAGTGGTGCACCACGACAACTTATTGTAAAAGAAATATTACCATGTACTTGAAAAGAATATTATGTGTTACTGTTACTAGTGCCTTCTTATTGTTCTTTCCTTTCCAAGTGCTCCTTTTTTGAAGAATGTGGATCACAAAATTATTATTTAATAGATCTGTTGACAGAAAGTGTTCACATTAGCAAATGCATTTAATTTTATTTTATGAAACCAATGCTGCCACACAGCTGGAAAACAGATGTCAAATGAAATAAGCAATTACGCAAACCAAAGCATAAAAACATCATTAATAGCTATGTGGCATTTCGTAAATCAGTAGCTTTCAACTCTCGTAGAAAGACACTTGTCATTATCAGGTTTGCAGATGTAAGAATATTTCCCATCAATTCATAAGCATTTCAGTAAATATCATAAATTACGAGCTCCACAGTATGCTTTCGACAAGGAAATGTCAATAGCGAGTATAATGGCCCCCCCCTTTTTTTTTTTACCTGTGCCGCTGAAAGGCTAATGGCTTTTTTTCGGGCGGCTGTCGCCCAGGTGGGTGCCCGCGACGCATTACATGCAGGTGGTCACTTAACTTTCTTACGGAAATATTTACGACAGCAGTTTCCGCTACAGTGACAGTCATATATACAAAATTTCACAGGTCGAGAATTTACATTGCAAATGTGTAGAAACAAAATCCTATGAATATAACAGTGTCCAAAAAAATTTTCAGTGGCATTGTGATACATTCACACATGATTCACACATGTACACACATTTCATAATTCTAAAGTATGATTCTTGGTTTCCAACATCCTTTTCCATAAGTCAGAGTCCCTAATCACTATTCATTACTCCTTACCTTATTACACATATACGTATCCATCGACACTCGTCAATATTTCGTCATTATAAATATGAAGCATAATCAAATAACTCATATAGCCTCAGCCTATTAATCATAAGCATACCTCAGCAGCATAATACACATCGTCGTCGTAAAAATAACATCATAACACCTCAGTCAAATCTCAAAATCGTAGTAGCTTCCTCCAATAATTAAAAAAATTCTCTGCTCATGTCAAAAGTGTCATCTGCCACAAACGTACTTTAAAAATCATGAATCCATACCAAATACATCATTCAAAGCTCTCATAGTATCACAATGGTTCCGAAAAAATATGAAGAGTTCACATAGTACAGACAAAATACAATTTCGTAAGTGTGAAGTTATCCAACGGTGTAATTACGTAAACATGTGTCACTGACGTAGTAAAAAAACATGTTTATCTCTCAGTTAAATGATCAGATAGCTGTGTAATTTGTGTGTTAGAGAAATATGGTACCGATGTGTAAAGTTGTATAAGCAAATACCATATTAGCTAGGGTTCCTTGTGGTTGCCACACACATGGTACACAAAGTAAGCATGTACCCCCCTGAGGATTAATGTAATTATACCCTCAGGTGTTACAGATGTGAAATGTGGTGTAAACCTTTACTCTTCCTAGTACGCAGAGTTTCAACTTCAAAGCAATTATCATGTTGTATACATCGGTAAAGAATGCTAAAATTTTTCTCAAGGCTAGCGTCTTACGTTATTTTTCTCGGAGCTAGCGGGCGCACGCGGCTGCCTGCTGTGCGAGTCATTGTCTGTCTCTTTGTTGGCGCGCGTCGTTATTGGGATTAGGAGACCTAACTTCTACAAATTCACTTTGTCGAGAGGGCCCTGCTCTATTTGAAGCTCGCCAGTTCTGATGGAATTCAGGTCTGTCGTTTTGTCGGTAGTTTACATAGTTTCTTTTTTGTCGGTCATGTGGTGGAGAATTTCTCCCGGAATCGTAACTGTGCGCCGAACTGTTGCGTCTGAAGTTATTCTGTCTCCCTTGATAATAATTATTTTGGTTCCCATATTGTCTGTTTCTCTGATTGTCTCTGTGATAGTCACTACCGCGGAGAGGTGATCTTTCCCTGTAATTATTACTACTCTGCCAACGGTTGTCGTACGGGTGGTGTCTATTTTGGTCACGATTTGCGTTGTAAGAATAGACCTGTCGTGTCCAGTTATTGTTTCTGTCGTCACGGAATTGTGACGGAAGTGACCTGTAGTGATTGTTTTCCTGTTTTCGCATCCCGCGACTGTCTGTGTCAATTTCCAGTTCTTGTAACAGTCCCTGAAAAGCTTCAATGTCTTCTTTGCAACGTCCTGCCAAAATAATATGTCGTAATTGTTCAGGCAATTTGAGTAAGCAAATGCGGATGAGTTCTGAGGGGCTGTATGGGTTTGAAAGATACTGATTCTTATGCAACATGTCTTCAAAATATTTCACAAGACTGGAAAATTCAGATTGTTCGAAATGTTTCATCATTATGATGCCATGTTTTACTCGGTCTTGTGTGGCTTGAGACCAATATGCTGAGAGGAAGGCATGGTAAAATTCTCCTTCACTGTGGCAATCGTGAATGACCGATCGCATTCTTAGAGCTGGTTCATTCTCTAAGTAGCCACACATAAATTCTAATCTGTGTTCTAACGGCCAGTTGGGAGGAAAACAATGAGAGAATTGATGGAGCCATGCTGGTGGATGAATGTCGTTGCCAGAATTCTTAAATGTTTTGAATTTACGTGTAGTGATGAACAGCTTATAGTCAAAATCATCATGTCGGCGAGTCGCATATCGGTCATTGTTAGGTTGTGTCGGCCGTTCCATCTCAAAATTCGGTGCACATTGCCAATTTCTTTCGTAACTTCCGAAATGCCCTGTGTTATTATTTTGCGGCTTTTCCGTGTTTCTAAGTCCCTCTTCCCGTGTTGGAGCGCCAGTGTCCTCTGAAATACGTAATTCTTGTATTACCTGTGTCAGCTGATCTTGTACTTCCCGGATTTCTCTTTTGTACTGTGTATTGATTTGATTTTGATTCTGTTTGAATTTTCTAATTTGTTCATACTCTTCTGTGTCAGTGAAGGCTACAGGTCTTGTGTCATTCAGATCATCATCTACCTTTGTAGATAAGTTAGTGACCTGATCCGAAAGTTCGGCTACTTTCTCCGATAGTGAACACATTTCCTCAGTGTGTTTTTCTGAACCAAGTTTCAGAGTGTCCATTTGTGTTGAAATCGAATCTACTGTGTCCTTTAAGTTTTCCTGAGTTTTTGCAAGTTGCGTAACCGAATTGGTAGATGCCACTGAGTCAATTTTAGCCCACAAGGTCTCATGATTTTCATGAACAATGGTTTGCAGTTCTTGTATGGTTGCTTCGTGATTCTGTAATACATTTTCATGACGCGAAAAAATAGGTTGGAAATGCTCACAAATTTGTGTTTTTACGTCATTACAGACCTTTTGACATTTCGATTCGATGTTATGTAACTCAGTGGTTAAATCTTCACGTGTTTGTTCAAGTGTAGTGTCTAACTTTTGAAGATTTTGTTCCATTGTGTCTAACTTTTTGAGATTTTGTTCCATTGTGTCTAACTTTTTGAGATTTTGTTCCACTGTGTCTAACTTTTTGAGATTTTGTTCCACTGTGTATAACTTTTTAAGATTTTGTCCCATTAGTCTCTGATTTTGTTCCATTTGTTGCATTAATTGCAATAATAATGTATTAGTGTCTGGAATCTGTTTCTCTACGCTTTTCGGCAGTGCATTGGCACCGGCAACAATCACATTTTGACAAGCAGAAAATGTGTCTTGACTTATTTGAGAAAACGGTGATGACCCAAAACCTGAATCTACAGTATTTGCGAAATTGTGTCCTGTCATTTCGGATTGCTGAGGCGAGCTGTTGCCGACCGATCGATCGATAATGCTTCCCTGTTCACTACCTGTTTCACTGTCTACACCAATGTTTGCAGCCCGCTCCATTTCCCTATGCACAATTACCAAATTACTACTTTGAACATTAGTTAATTCATTACTCGGCGGCGCTAACACACTGCTTTCATTTTCACTGTCATTTCTCAGTTTACATTGGAGCCTAGTATTACGTTTTTCACACGCCATTATTGTCACAGTATTTCACACGACAACACAGAAAAACACAATTTGAAGATCAAAAATAAGAGAACACATTAACATAGCACTGAATATAATATCTAGTTAATTGCAGCTGCGAAATACTTGGTGCAAATCTACATGCATGCCACAACTGTTTTACTGTACAACAATGAAAGACTGCAACTACAAAGGAGATTTTCTCTACAATTACGAGCTAGCAATAAACAAAATCTACACTAATTACACAAACTACAACAAAAAATCAGAAGATTCCAGTGAGGTATCCTCGGCTAAGGGTCGACATATGAAACTTCCCCTTTTGAACAATTACACATGACTGTGCTTAAACTGACACACAATATTTTGTTAGCGCAACGCAATCTGACTTTCAAAATTCCCTACAAAAGAATGGCCCTGACTAACATTAAACTATACCTTTCAAAAATCACTTACCTCACAAAAATCTTCGCTGCTCAAGCTACTGCAATACAGCGAGCGCCAGCTAAATAAAAGATTCAGACTATGGAAGGCACTAACTACTGATAGGGATAGTTAGCAAATGAAAGATATTAATAGAGAACAAACAATGTATTTACCTTGATATCATCATATATAAATATAGCAGTTCATGACAAATTTCAAAACTCCGCCATCTCTCTCCCCACATCCACCACTGCTGGCGGCTCACCTCCAACTGCGCAACGCTACGCGCTGTTCACAGCCAGCTGCCTAACACTACAATGGCGAGTATTACAACAATGCAAAGCAGACACAGACTGCACACAGCACAGCCAGTGATTTTCATACAGAGGTGGCGTTACCAATAAAAAAAACCTAAACAGCCTACTTACAAGCTTTGCATGTAAAGCACTTAGTGATAACAGATGTAGGACTTTATTATTACGCTCTTCTAAGGACATTGACTTTGGTGATTATAGAGGACGTCGTTAACGGAAATACTGCTGGCTAAGATTCTGCAAGGGCGGAAGTTCCCTGATGAATTTACGTGCGTATATCTAGTATGAAAGTATCCCACTAATAGCACCAGCGTTTCATTAACACCACGTATGACAAGTGAAGTGTATTTCAAAAGATTCTGCTATAAATACAACTGAGCTTAGGGGAGAAAGAACCAGGTTCAGTTAGGAACAATTTGATATTTTTCTAATCATCGGCAACTCTCTCTTGCGTCGCTGAGTACACGGCTTTTCAAATGGCATCGAATATCGTTATATTTCAAGGAACCTTGTTCAGTTTGGTTTTTAGGTGCGTACAAGACTTAATATTATCCTAAATAAGCCACAAAATTCATTGCTCCTTCATCTATTATCGTTTAAGCAAACTGAACCAACCGCGAAACGAAAGGGGTGATATATCTAACGTTACCCTTTCTTTGTTGTAATATACATAGTACAATATATAATATTACGCCATTCCAACGTCCGCCTAGGACACCATTCCATTATCCTTTATAGGCACCTTTAGGAAACTGGCGGTCCTGTAATACTTCAGAGAGTCGGTCATCATTTTGATGGATTTCAGATAATTTTCAGAGCTTCATTCACTTGCTGCGTCGAGACAACGGATATTCTCGATAACAGGTATTTGACCAGGCACTGTACACATCTAGTGTTCGTGCTGAATAGATTATTCCAGAATGGTTGAAATGGCTCTGAGCACAATGGGACTCAACATCTGAGGTCATCAGAACTACTTAAACCTAACTAACCTAAGGACATCACACACATCCATGCCCGAGGCAGGATTCGAACCTGCGACCGTAGCGGTCAAGCGGTTCCAGGCTGAAGCGCCTAGAACCGCACGGCCACACTGCCCAGCCAGTAGATTATTCCACACCTAGCAGAAATCATACGGCTGTAAAGTTCTTGGTACTGGACGACTTGAATTGATCGCTTCTAATCGAATTCATCGTCCGGTAATCTATTTCTTGGCAGAAAATTGGCCGCACCGAAGTTCTTCGTGGGTATTTAACATTTTGCTGGACTTCTGCAGGATAGTGGTATTTTCAAATTTTGGTAGTGCAGTAACGTTATCCTGTACTTCACTTCCGTGAGAAGCAGAACTTTTTTGTAATTTTTCGTAAGGGATGATGGCGGTCGCTGTACTGCTATCACTTTATATTGGTGCAGTTTGCAAGTCATTACACGCTTTGGGTTTAAGTAATACACAGCAATTACAATCACCTGCACTCATGTAAGACGAAAATTTTTTCCTAATGTCACAGTTACTTACACTAGATCTTTCACTTTTATTTGGCATCCTGATGGAAACCAGCCACTAGTTCTTGTAAATGCGCATGTGTCGTGTGCTAATGTGGACCAATCCCGCCTATCTGGATTGACACCAGCTGTTTTTTTGAAATTTGAGTCGGTCCTGGAAGCGTGCTCCGACAGCCGTAGTTGTTAAGGCGACCGTACACGATAAGCGGGAAATCCGGGTTCGGTATCGCAAACAGCTGACGTCAACGCATTGTCTCAAAATGCGAATCTACTTCGTAAAATAG
The DNA here is from genome assembly GCF_023864345.2 of Schistocerca serialis cubense. Classification (NCBI taxonomy): domain Eukaryota; kingdom Metazoa; phylum Arthropoda; class Insecta; order Orthoptera; family Acrididae; genus Schistocerca; species Schistocerca serialis. The sequence continues at coordinate 100,344,898 of NC_064642.1, read as the reverse complement.
TAGGACAGAAACGATTATCATTAAGTGAAACTACTCCAGTCAATCTTCTTCTTTCATCACGTAATCTGAGACGTATTCCCTCTGATAGAGATCTTCAGTTTACTCTTTAAATCTGTCCACTCTCCCCTCCACTTTTAACAATGCGATTCCCACGGCACACCTACAGTTGACGCCTTCGCTTTTTATTTCACTGGAGATGGTTTTCATTTTTTTTTTTTTTTTTTTTTTTTTGCGGAATGGTCCTTCAAACAACAATATGTTCTTTTTCGATTTCTTCACATTCTTCTTGGATTTATTTTCGACTTTCCTGAACTTCCTATTTATTTCATTCCTAAGCGCCTTACATTTCTGCTACTCCGGTCTCTCCCTGAATTTTTTTGTACCTCCTTTTTTCGCTGATCTGTTGAAGTAATTCTTCTGTTACCAAGGTTAATTCGCAGTCACCTTTCTTATACTTACATTTGTATGTCCCATTTCCGTGGCTTCCCTTTAAAAATTTCCACTTCTATCCATCTGATCTGGTGACTGCGGTATTCGTTATCGCAGTGTCTATTGTCTTATAGAACTTTACACGCATCTCATCATTCCTTAATATCTAACACAGTAGCTACAGTCTTAGGGTACTTCAAACACGTCTCTTCATTCCTCAATACTTCATCACCCCACTTCTCTCCAGAATTATCCATTCAGGCAAAAAGGAATTAAAGACATTAGCTGCCAGTGGGCAGGACCGGGCCTCCTGCTTACTACGTAGATGTGCAGACCATTACACCATCCGGACACATTGGTCACCACAACCACTTAGCACGCCTCCCGGCACCAATTTTCATCGTGCCCCAATGATATAAATCGATGTTTACTGCCAGATAATGTCTTTAATACCTTTATCTCTTGATTCATAGTGGCTGCTGGATCAAAATGGTGTCCGTTGTTTCCGACATGTCATAAAGAACGAACATCACCTGTATAACCATTTATCTGCTTGATTTTAAAAATCACTCTACTATTCACCATTAATATACTGCCATGCGAGTAAATCTATCTGCTCTTTGATACTATTAGAATTATATATGGGACCTCCATGAAATTCAACAAGAATCTTCACACATCCCCAGGTCTATTCCGTCTCCTGATACCTGAACAGTAAATTCGCTTCTACCAGCTTCAGTTTACAGTGCAACTTGATTAGTCTTCCTCTTCTTTGATTCATACTACCAAGCCCCATTCTCCCAGTTATTTGTTATATTCCACTACTTCTGTGTTCCAGTCCTACAGGAGTATTAGATTATCACGTCCTTTTACATATTTGATCAGTATCAAATGGTTCAAATGGCTCTGAGCACTATGCGACTTAACTTCTGAGGTCATCAGTCGCCTAAAACTTAGAACTACTTAAACCTAACTAACCTAAGGACATCACACACATCCATGCCCGAGGCAGGATTCGAACCTGCGACCGTAGCAGTCGCTCGGTTCCACACTGTAGCGCCTATAAGCGCACGGTCATTCCGACCGGCTGTTCAGTATCATCATATACTTTCTGTACCTCTTTATCCTCTGCTTGTGAAGTTGACATACATGCCAAAACACTCGTTGCTGGCGTCGGATTTCTGTGTTTTCTAATGAGAACAGTTGAATGACTGAACTGTTCACATTATCTCACTCTCTGTCTTGCTTCCATATTGACAAAGAGTTCTAGTACTCTTACACGATTTCGTGTTGCATGTGATATTGACCTATATTTGAAGGACTAAGAATCCCGATTTGTTTCCAATTCATTTCACTGACTCCACCAAGCAAGGTGACGCAGTGGTTAGCACACTGGACTCGCATTCGGGAGGACGACGGTTCAATCCCGCATCCTGCCTTCTTGATTTAGGTTTTCCGTGATTTCCCTAAATCGCTCCAGGCAAATGCCGGCATGGTTCCTTTCAAAGGGCACGGCCGACTTCCTTCCCCGTCCTTCCCTAATCCGATGAGACCGATGACCTCGCTGTTTGGTCTCTGCCCTCACACAATCCAATCCAATCCAATCACTGAGTCCCACTAGATCTAAATTGCTCTCTACACTCCCCTTTTCACATTTTACAGCTTCCCTACCACGCTGAAATTTCTGACCTTCCACACCCCGACTCGAAAAATCTTACCTATCTTTGGTTATTCAATATCATGTTTACCTCCCCTTTGCCATTCCTCTGTGGATATCATGTTGGATGACTATTCGGAACATTTTGCCACTGCAGAGATGATCAAGACGTTTTTTCAATAATAGGCCACATATCCTGTGGATACACTTGATGTGATTTTAATGCAGCTGTTTCCTTCTGTATTCACATGCCATCGATCGTTGCCGATTCGTCTACCTTGACGGTTCAAACCACAAAGGCAAAAGGTGGCCCTGAAACTCTGACTATTCCTCCACCCCCTTTGACGAAATCTTTAGCTGCACAATTCTATATACACCGGAAATCTTTTGTAGGCTACTTTTGCTGATGCTTTTTATTCATAATTTAAGCAATGCTGACATCGAACCCTGGATCCAGGGAATTTTCATTACTAGTGCAAGATATTATTTCTTATGTGACAAATTCTTTACTTGTTATTTACTGAAATTAAAATTTTTCCTCGCTCTGATATAAATGATCAGGACTTTTTGCTATTTCTTGGAACTGAACCACGTACCACAGGAAACAAAAGAGGCTAAGTAGTCATTCTCATGATTAATTTCATCAATTAGCCAGTTATTTGTTTCTTGTTTCGCATGCTAAATCTAGCTTTCGTTACCACGTACATTTTTACCGAATGAGTATTTGCACGTGCTTGCCGGAAGAACAGCTGTAAACAACCGGCAAACAGTACTAATTTAGTATGAGTTACAAGTGACAACAGTTGGCTTTTAAACATTATCCCTACAAAATATCTATGAGGAAACAACAGCTTCTGATACAAAAAAGGGTGTATATTTATTGTCATATATACGAGGGCGTGCTGAAAACTAATGCTTCCGAAATTTTTATGTATAAACTTTAAAGCTTTTTAAATGAAACAAACGGTATTGACATTCAACACATTTACTCTCCATCTCTCATATTTGTAGTCCCCAGTCACTAGAGGGCTACGAATTGTAGCGTGTAACATAACGGTTTGTAACTATGAGAAACAGCATGCTGTAATCGAGTTCCAAATTCAATGAGTTCGTCCACCCATGGAGCTCTTCTTCAGCATAACAATGCCATAACACACACGAGCGCTGCGACGTCTGCAACAATCCGGCTTCTTGAGTTCTGTCATCGGTCATCCTCCGCACACTCCAGGCTTGGCTCTGCCCGATTTTCACCTGTTAACAAATCTTAAAGAGCACCTTCGAGGACTTGATAGAAATGAAGCGGTGAAAGAAGAGGTGAGGTCGTGGCGCTGTCAGATCTCTCGTTGGATGAAATGTGCGCGTCGCCTGGTTGTCTATGTTCAGAAATACATATGTTCATCTACATCTGCATCTGCGTGATTACTCTGCATTTAACACATAAGTGCCTGGCAGAGGGTTCTTCGAACCTACCTTAGAGTATTTCGCTAACGTTCCACTCCGTAAGAGCAGGTGTGAAAAATGAACCCTTAATCTTTATGAACGACTTCTGATTTCTCTTGTTTTATTATGATGACAATGTCTTTCTATGCAGAGTGGTGATAGTAAATTTTTTTCATCTTTAGAAGAGGAAGTTAGTAATTGAAATTTCGTGAAAAGATATCACCGTAACAATAAAAATCTTTGTTTAAATAATAGCCATCCCGACTCGCTTACCATATCCGGCACACTCTCTCCCCTATTTCGCAATAATACAAAACGAGCTGCCCCTCTTTGTACTTTTTTGACGTCCTCCGTCAATCCTATCTGGTACCTATCCCATACAACACAGTAGTACACTAACAGAGTAAGAACAAGTGTAATGTGGACAATCTGTTTAGCTGGCGTGTAGAGTCTTCTGAGTGTTGTGGCAATAACACGTAATCTTTGGTTTACCTTCTTCAACCTAAGTTGTTCGTAATCGTCAGTCATAGGTATTTAGACTCACTGACAGCCGTTAAATTTGTGTGATTTATGGTGTAACCGAAATTTAACGCATTCCTTTTTGTACTCGTACGGATGACCTCATACTTTGCCTTACTGAGAATCAAATGCCAGTTTTCGCACCATGCAAACATCGTGTCTAAGTCATTTTGTAACTATTTTTGATCTTATAATGACTTTACTAGACTCTAAACGTCAGTATCATCTGTCAACAAGCTAAGAGGGTTGCTCAGGTTACCTCCTTAATCGTTTATGTAGATTAGAAACTGTAGACGACCTATAACACTTCTTTGGGGAACGCCGAGTATTAATTCTATTGTATTCGTTGGTTTACCGTCCATTACTATGATCTGTGTCCTTCTCAAAAAGGAAAACTGTTATCCAGTAATACAGTTGAAGCAATACTCCATAGAAAAGTAATTTGATTGGAAGACTCTTGAGAGGAATGGTGTCAAAAGCCTTCAGAAAATCTATATATATGAGATGAGTCTGGGATACCCTGTCGATACCACTCATTACTTCGTCCGAATAAAGAGCTAGTTGTGTTCTGCGAGATAGATATTTTCTGAATCCGGGATACGCCTCAGTGGACTGTTACCTTCGAGGTAATTCATAACCTTTGAATACAGTGTGTGTTCCAAAATCCCACGGCAAATCGACGTTAGCGACATGGATCTGTAATTCGAAAGATTACTCCTATTTCCTTTGTTGTATACTAGCGTGATCTGTGTTACTTTCCAGTCTTTTGACTAGGATCTTTCGTCAAGCGAGCGGTTGTGCTGCTACGTATGGGGTTATTGGTTATAATGGCTCTGAGCACTATGGGACTAAACATCTGAGGTAATCAGTCCCCTAGAACTTAGAACTTCTTAAACCTAACTAACCTAAAGACATCACACACATCCATGCCCGAAGTAGGATTCGAACCTGCGACCTTAGCGGTCGCGCGGTTCCAGACTGAAGCGCCTAGAACCACTCAGCCTGGGGTTATTGTATCAGGATACTCTGAAGCGAACCTCAGGAGAGTAAGACTTGCCTTTATCGGTTGCTTTAAGCTGCTTCACTACGCAGAGTATGGCCACTTCTAAGATACTGATGTTGACAGTTGTTCTTGATTCGAATTTCGGATTTCTCGAATTTCATAAAGCTGTGTGAAAGAACTTCGCTTTAGTGGCGTTGTCATCGGTTATATTACCCTTTGCCGGCCCTTGTGGCCGAGTGGTTCTATGCGCTTCAGTCTGGAACCGCGCGACCGCTATGGTCGCAGGCTCAAATCCTGCCTCGGGCGGGGATGTGTGTGATATCTTTAGATTAGTTAGGTTTAAGTAGTTCTAAGTTCTGGGGGACTGATGACCTCAGCTGTTAAGTCCCATTGTGCTCAGAGCCATTTGAACCGTGTTACCCTCCACTGGCATCATGCAATGAAGGTACTGATTGTGCCTTACCGCAGATGTATTTTACATATGACCAAAATCTCTATGGATTTTTTGGCAGATTTTGCTACAGAGTTCCGTTGTGGAAGCTACTGACAACATCTTGCACTGAAGTCTGCGCTAACTCATGAGTTTCAGTCAAACGTCGCCAATCCTCGAGATTTAGTACTCTGCTAAATGTGTGATACTAGACATGAAGACTAAAGGTGTAGATTGTTAAGAACGTCTGTTTTATTTTAAAAGTTTTAAGAGTGTTCACATAAAAAGTTGGTGTCAGTGATTTTCAGCACGCCAGTGACTCTTTCAAATGATTGCGGCCTTAAACCTGTTTCAAATGGAATGACCTTTCGCTTCTTTCCCGACGTACTTAAATTCGAATGGTACTAGTAGCTTTAAGAACCATGAAGTGGCAGTTGTCTACTAGACGGCGCCATACAGTCCTTCATTCCCTGGCATACATCAACGGTGTCACAGGAAAGGAACCCATATTATAGTATCTGCTATTATTAGAAATTGTGGCTATAGTGAGATAAACTTATTAAATTCTGTATAATTACGGAAACAATTGTCTGGCCCGCGATGATCAGCAGTAGCAAAATATAATTAAAATAGGAACGACTTGTGACGGTACTGGTTATTAATAAATATAAATGCTACCAGAAACTGCTTGCTCTTTAGCCGCAAGTGTGACTGCACGAAGAATAAATTGAAATGGATCGGAAACTCTGCTCCTGAGTTTCACGTGATTTGTTGACTTCTGCGATTTGCATACGATACTGTCTAAGGGCCAACGAAACACATTTGTTTGCAATTTCCCTTGATAATTCGTCACAAATGTACAGTAATTAAATATGCAGGCGAGATTATGCGGTGGCAAATAATTAACTTTCACAACTCACAGAACTTCTGATTTAAATGAAACTTGGTTTATTGTTCTCTTTTTAACACTGAATCAACGTAACGGTAGTATGTGAATTTAAAAAATAAAAGAAAACCCGTGCAGCATATCACGTTAACCAACAGATGAATTGTGGTAGAATCTCGGAAAGACATTCAGCGCATATTCTAGATTAAATTTTCTCATTTGCTAACCAAATAAATCTTAGAGTTCACTTCGCTCACAGAATTAAACGGGGAAATGTTTTTAGACTTATTTCCTCTTCACCTATGGTGAATTATTCCCAGTTGCCATGCTAGCTCAATTCATTGAAATAATTCTACTTATTCATTGCCAACGTGCGCGAAAAACAGAAGCCCCATTTCTCGATCACTCGCGAAACATGACCAAACCACCGTGCGTATGTATTTCACTGCTTCAGTTCACCCAGGATAACCGTGACCTATGACTGCCAGATGACCAATGACTCAGATCGAAATGTCCTCCACTTATTTAAGCTCTCGCACTGTTGATAGTCAAATCAACAGCCTTCCTTATTCTGGTACATACTAATAAACAATTAATTTTATATTACGTGTATGTCTGATACATTACTTAACAAGTGTATTCAGCCACTTCACTGCTGCCGTTGATTTTCTTCTAACTTAATTAGTTTGTCCCATAATTGCTATGTTGTTAGCGTAAACGCTACTTTAAGTGGTATTTTGTAAATAAATAGAATCATATAGAACTAACAGTTAATAAAATGTTCTAGAGTAATATGCTGTGATGGAACGGATTTCATCTTCAAACCGAATGTTTCGTCCTCATCTGTGGAGGACATTTTCAACGGGGATCGTAGCTTCTTTGAATGTCCGATTCGCATTCTGACTCGCTACTGACTACAGCAAAATACCGTTTCACGTGTGAAGTTCTTTTTTTAAAAAGCACAATGAATATCAGACCTGATAGACTGTTTCCCAAAGGTTTCTGTGAGCTTTGAAACGCCGCCAAGGGAATCTCCCAGATGACCATTGACTCTGCCGGTTAACGTTTCTTGAGGGAAATATGTAATGTGTATTAATATATTGCACAGGAAATGACAGTCGAGATCGACGATTACAAAGGAAGCGATATGTTCGTTTTTACTCCAAATATATCCAAGAGTCATCTTCCAATGGTTATATGTTTGTGGTCAGCATATTATTATGGATAATATTATCATCCCTCCAGAGCACAGAACCATGCGGTTCAGCTCTGAAAATCACTGACATCAGTACCAGCACTTCTGGAATTGATGACATCAGCATCAGCATTCCCAGAATCGTAAACACCAGTATCCGACGCTGAGGCAATGACATTATTCACGTATTTACCTTCCCCTTACTTCATCCCCCAATGGCCATTGGCGCTACGTAAGTCGTCAATATCGTCGCGCTCGCAGCTCGTTGCGACGCACCCCGGGGCGCCTATGGCTATGTTCTGTCTGCAAGAAGTTTTAATTCTCTACCTTTAAACTATTTGAAGATTCTTAACCCCAAGTCCAACAAAGACAATATAAGTCTTATACAGAACTGCAGTATTAAAGCACTACTGACATATTTCTATCAATCTAGGACTCTGTTCTCCGCAGCACCACGATACATGTATTTCTAAATTAGGACTGCTTACTAAGAACAATATTACACCACTACTCTTAAGAAAAAGAGAAAATGCATCGAGCAGACTTAACCCATTTCACAATTGGGAAATTACGCCTTCAAATCCACTTACTGCGTTATGGATACCAAAAACAGAACTGGAAATAGAAGACATCGAAGTCAGAAAACTAAAACCGCAGTATATGGCTACAATAATTGTCATAAAGGAAGAATGTGAACGGCAGTTAGGAAAAGGAGGAAGCTATTACCAAAGTGCAAGCAAGGTTTACGTATGGCTTTAAACACAGTCTATGGATTAATCTGGCTGCAACTGCTGAGATACTAGCCGAAAATGACAGTTGGACCATGTTTTCTAACTTAAAGGATAGATCAAAAATCTGATTATAAACTTACGTTCCCACCTGAATCTGCTTAAAAATGAAGGTTACAATATAGTTCAATGTATTGGACAGGTTATTTTGCACCTATGAATAAAAAAAACTGTTCGCAGACCTTAAAATCGATCAAATAGAAACCTCAAAGTGTGCTGGGTTTGCAAAACACAAAGAGTAGGTCGCAAACACCCAGGAAGATGTGGAGTGTTATGCAGGAAATATAATGTAAAATTAAACTCTTCGAATGCTCGCAGCAAGACGTTTATTAGGAAGAACATAACTAGTCGTTGTAACCGAAAGATAGGTATTTTACAGGAAACAATTAGTTACGTATTGCAGATCAAAGAGATGCCTTCTTTGGATTTGTCAAATTAGAAGATGCCAGTATAGACTTAAAACTTTGTTGTTGTGGTCTTCGGTCAGAAGACTGATTTGATACAGCTCTCCATGCTACTCTATCCTGTGCGAAGTTTTTCATCTCCGAATAAATACAACTTTTTTCCTTCTGAATTTGCTTACTATGTTCATCTCTTGGACTACCTCTACAAGTTTTACATCCTCACACTTCCCTTCAACTGTAAACTGATGATCCCTTGACGTCTCAGAATGTTTTCTATCAATCGATCCCATCTTCTAGTCAGAATGGGCCACAAATATCTTTTCTCCGCTACTCTGTACATTATCATTAGTTACATGATCTACCTGCGTAATCTTAAACGTTTCTCTCGTTTCTCTGTAGCAGCACATTTCATATCTTCCTGTACAAACTGTTTATCGTCCATGTTTCACTAACCTACGTGGCTATACACCACACGAATGCTTTGAGAGACGAATTTCTGACACCTAAACGATATCTGATGTTAATAAATTTCTTTTCTTCAGAGACGCTTTTCTTGCCATTGCCATTCTACATTTTACATCCTCTCTACGTCGGTTATCATCAATTATTTTGCTGCCCAAATTACAAAACTCATATACTACCTTAATTGTCTCATTTAATAATCTAATTTTCTGAGCATCATCTGATTTAATTCGATTGCATCTACTATCATTGTTTTGATAGCGTTGATATTCATCTCATATCTTCTTTTCAAGACACCGTCCAGTCCGTTTAACTGCTCATCTAAGTCCTTACACTGTCTCTGACAGAATTACAATGCCTTCGGCAAACCTCAAAGTTTTTGTGATTCTTGAGTTTCTCCCGGCGTATTTGATAGTCAAAATATCCACGGGTGTGCTGCCGGTCTATAGCGTCCAATGGGCACAATATTTCGGCGATCATACATGTCGCCATCATCAGGTGAACTGACGGACTGAGCTCCTGTGAACGTGCCGGCACGGAGATCCGTACGCTATGGCTGCTCAGAGGGAACTGGGTTCGGTCGCGGCGGCGGCCGATTTAAATACCCTCCGCCCGCGGCGCGCTCCCTCCGCCGTCCGCGCCCCGCGCCACGGTCGCTCGGTGGAACAGATTGCGACGGCGTCTGAGATGACGTCGGAGTGATGGCTCTGTCCGCCGTGGTCGTCACAACTATACGTTTGCTCGATTTACTTTTTATTAATCCGATCGCTGGTTCCCAAGCCTTGCTAAGATTATAGCCACAGTCACGGTTTATGAGGTCGTCATTGGTGCGAATTTCGATGGCCTCTCTAACAACGCTGTCCCAGTATCTCGACGTCTGTACCAGAATCCTCGTGCGGTCATATTCCATGGCGTGATTTTCCGACAAACAATGTTCAGCGACCGCCGACATGCTCGGATACATCAGGCGAGTGTGCCTCTGGTGTTCACGGCATCGATCCTCGACGGTACGCATTGTCTGACCAATATACGACTTGCCACATTGACACGGAATCTGGTACACGCCGGCCTTCCTCAAACCGAGGTCATCTTTGGCGCTCCCCACCAGTGCACGAGTTTTATTTGGAGGACAAAACACAGTTCCGACCCGGTGTTTCTTCAGAATGCGAGCGATTTTCCCCGAGAGTGCGCCTGTGTATGGAATAAATGCAGTGCCTACCTCCTCCCTCGTGACTTCATCCATCTCAAGAGGCTGTGCTGCAGTGGTTGGGCGGAGAGCACGTTTCGAAAAAATGGGTACTCAGAGTGGCAGATTCAACGTGCTCTCCGCCCAACGAGGGAGGAGGTAGGCACTGCATTTATTCCATACACAGGCGCACTCTCGGGGAAAATCGCTCGCATTCTGAAGAAACACCGGGTCGGAACTGTGTTTTGTCCTCCAAATAAAACTCGTGCACTGGTGGGGAGCGCCAAAGATGACCTCGGTTTGAGGAAGGCCGGCGTGTACCAGATTCCGTGTCAATGTGGCAAGTCGTATATTGGTCAGACAATGCGTACCGTCGAGGATCGATGCCGTGAACACCAGAGGCACACTCGCCTGATGTATCCGAGCAAGTCGGCGGTCGCTGAACATTGTTTGTCGGAAAATCACGCCATGGAATATGACCGCACGAGGATTCTGGTACAGACGTCGAGATATTGGGACAGCGTTGTTAGAGAGGCCATCGAAATTCGCACCAATGACGACCTCATAAACCGTGACTGTGGCTATAATCTTAGCAAGGCTTGGGAACCAGCGATCGGATTAATAAAGAGTAAATCTAGCAAACGTATAGTTGTGACGACCACGGCGGACAGAGCCATCACTCCGACGTCATCTCAGACGCCGTCGCAATCTGTTCCACCGAGCGACCGTGGCGCGGTGCGCGGACGGCGGAGGGAGCGCGCCGCGGGCGGAGGGTATTTAAATCGGCCGCCGCCGCGACCGAACCCAGTTCCCTCTGAGCAGCCATAGCGTACGGATCTCCGTGCCGGCACGTTCACAGGAGCTCAGTCCGTCAGTTCACCTGATGATGGCGACATGTATGATCGCCGAAATATTGTGCCCGTTGGACACTATAGACCGGCAGCACACCCTGGATATTTTGACTCTCAAAGTTTTTGTTTCTTCTCCCTAAACTTCCTTTACTGCTTGCTCATTGTCAGATTGAATAATATCGGCGATAGGCTACAACCCTGTGTTACTCCCTTCTCAACCACTGCTTATCTTTCATGTCCTTCGGCTCTTATAACTGCCGTCTGGTTTCCGCACGAATTGTAAATAGCTTTTCACTCCCTGTGTCTCACACTTGCTACCTTCAGAATTTCAAGGAGGATAATCCAGTCAATATTGTCAAAATCTTTCTGTAACCATGCAAATGCTATAAAAGTTGGTTTTGCCTTTCCTTAACCTGTCTTCTAAGATAGGTCGCAGGATCGGAATTGCCTCTCGTGTTCCGACACTTCCTCAGAACCTAAACTGATCTACCCTGAGGTCGGCGAAGATTTGGAATACAACTTAAAAATTAAACTGTGTGTTATTAAAATTAAAGTACGGAAAGAACGGTTTTCTATGTGTAAATGAAAACGTATAATTTAATAAATATTTTGTACAAGAAAATTTGTTTTATTATTCTCTACACCATTGAAATTCCTAAATAACTTCCCATAATTACACGATCTACTTGTATTGGAAGCGAGAAGCTGTATCAAATGCGCAAATGACGTTTACATAGTGCTTTAAACACAGGGAGATACATTTACTTCAAGTACCAATGGTTTTTAACCATAAATTGGTGTAATGGTAAGGTATACTGCATTCAGGAACTAATCCAAGACATAGAAGTGGCAGTTTATAATGTGAATTTTATGCCTACTAGTTTGTGCCAAAGTAGAATCTTACAGTTAGGAATAGAATGTTAACAGAGATAGAATATGGCTAGTCTTCCCTCAGTCAGATTGTCTGACATGACAAAGCACATATATTAACAGGATGTAGTGAACTATTCCTCATATTCTCCAGGCTTCTTACTATAAAACCCTTGTGATAAGGTTGTCTCGTCCAGTCTGGTAAGTTGATAAGTTTTCTTTACCTTATTACTGAAAAATAGGGGTTTTATAAAGGAATAAATCACACACATATAGCTCTTAAACACTTTTTTTTATAAATTCTTATATATTGCAAGGTGTATGAAAATAACTAAGCACGTAGCTCTGTGCCTATATACGACACAGTCCGTGGATGCATTTCCACTTGCATCGACACACAGCACGAATCACAGAGTTGAATGGTGGTTTTTCTGATAATCGTGTCATATCCAGAAAACTGCTCCCCTTAGTTTCTAATAGAAGTGAAGGATGCACGGTTTCCAGCTTTGCCCTCCTAGTACCGTGGGACTCATTCTGACCCTTTAATCATTTATAAAATATAATCTCTCCTAATTTCGTAACTATTATTGTCAAAATATGTGACTTCCTCCAACTGAATCAGTTGTATCCAATGAGCTTACGCCCATTTTTACATTTACAACAAAGTAAAATTCATTAATGGTTCTTGCAGTGAGTACCAATTGGATCATTATGCCCCCAACTTTGTTTGTTTGTTTGCTTGTTACATGTATGAATATCTTACGAAAATAGAATGGTGAAATGTTGAACAGCCGTTTTACGAAACACCTGCCAAAATGAAGATATTATTTCTCACTGAGTTTTGTACCTGTTATTAAAATGTTTTTGCATCATGCGTTGTCATACACTTCCTAGTAACACTGGGGCAATATGACACAATCTAAAAATTTATTTTGTTTGTGGAACGTAGTGTTTATGAACATAGAACGAGTGCTAATGATAATGTTTGGTTTGTGGGGCACTCAACTGCACGTTTATCAGCACCCGTACAAAGTCCCAAATTTTTCACAGTCAAATTTTTTTACACAGTCACGAATGGTGATAATGCTGATGAAATAATGAGGACAACACAACAGCCGATACGCGGGAAGAGAAGATCCATAACCCGGCCGGCAATCGAACCCGGGACCCCGTGATCCAGAGCCAGCAACGCTAGCCACTAGACTACGAGCTGCAGACAGAACGAGTACTGCTACAATGAACAACTGTAATATATATATATATATATATATATATATATATATATATATAGTTATTTCATTAAAATAGTGCCAATAAATCCGGTATAAATTGCTTGGGACATGTATGACTCCACTGGTACTCAGCGACACAAAGAAGTCCTGGTAGTAGCAGGGTCAGTCAACACACTAGCTCATGCTGTATTGCTTAGCTAGCAGCCATTAGATTTTAAATTTTGTGTTCCTGTAGATGTGTGCACTCTCCTCGTTAAACGTTTTATCTGTTCATGAGAAGTCCCCTGGAAAGATTATATGTTCACCAAGTATCACAGGGTGGAGATTACGTTTCTATGGAAGTAATGAGAAATCTGTATTGAAGGTCAACATAGACGATTTCACTCATCCATGCATGACGTATAGTTCGGCATACTAAATCGTTGGTTTTCAAATAGCAACGGATGGTAGAATTCATAGTCCTACTTCATATCTACATTGACCCGGTCCGCCCCGGTAGCTGAGTGGTCAGCGTGACAGACTGTCAATCCTAAGGGCCCGGGTTCGATTCCCGGCTGGGTTGGAGATTTTCTCCGCTATGGAGCTTGGTGTTGTGTTGTCCTAATCATCATTTCATCCCCATCGACGCGCAGGTCGCCGAAGTGGCGTCAAATCGAAAGACCTGCACCAGGCGAACGGTCTACCCGACGGGAGGCCCTAGCCACATGACATTTCCATTTTTTATCTACATTGACCTGATCAGTACCGTATTTGTTTAAACAGTAGGTAGAGTTGTAAAACATTATTTCCATACCTGACAACTGCTGCTGCTGCTATGTCGGTGCCTTGGCTGCAGGGAGGACAAAATATTAAACATGCTGCATATTATCAGTGATTTTTTTTGAGGTCTACATCGGCACTAACACTTGCATGAATTCTGTCTTGCAGCTATATGCTTCGACATGTTCACCGTTTGAGAGTTCTCACACCAATGGTTCACCACTACATCAGTAATTGGAAACTTACGGGTTTCGGTAAAATGACTAATTTTATTACCCTTTACAGTAAATATACTGTCCATTGTTACCTTAGCAGCGAGTGTATGTTGGTGTTTCAGGTGGCTTGTGTTCGCTGTAAAGTGTTATAGGGGTGATTGAAGGTCCATGGCCTCCTGTGTAATACATAGCTTTGGAGAAGGGTTTCACTTACAAGGGAAGATCCCCGGTTTGAACAGCTAAAACCGAGTACGAATGAATTTACAATAAGAACCTGTGCCATCAGGGTAACTTATCTGTACAACTCCACAATTGTGTACAATCGACCAGCAGATCCACAAAAGATATGAATGATGTATTATCCACCAGAAAACAATAAACAATATAATATATTAATCAGTAGTGTACATACACGTCTGAGTCGTAATATTCTTGCGGTGAAGGTGCGTATTCACTATGACTTGCAGTTTCTTCATTTAGTGGCGTGGACGTTCCAGAACTGTTGAAACTCTCATACCTTCTCCGCCGTCAGTCTCACAGTCACTATTCATAGCAAGTAGATCGGTATGTATTTCTGTTAAATCCCCATAGTATTTTAGCATTAAGATGTCACATAAAAAGGATGCAAACAGCTGAGCCTGAACTCCGGTTACATCCTCAATATCCGGTGTGTAAGTTCGACAAACCTTTCCGCGCAACAGGTGCACAACGATTACTGTATGAATTAACTTCAACGTACCAATGTCTGACGTCATGACGTACACTTCACTACCTCACCACGCAGCCGTCACGATTGTTGTTACTCGAGCAGGTACTACATTATATTATAAACGCGCTTCCACTTTGTTTTAGCCCTTCGAACTGGGTACTTCTGTTGTTAGAGGAAAGCAGTGCGTGGCTGTCGCGCGCCCGACGACAACCTCTGTGTGTGTATATCTCAAAGTGGAGAGCAATACGTCCACATTACGACGCATATTCATCGTACGTGTGGTGTAAGTGTGGTCTATGTGTGGCGTAACTGTGGTATAATTGATGTGTATGTGTGGTGCACTTTGTAGCGTAAAAACTCCATTTGTGGGAAGTACATACTTTGTACATACTATAGGTAGGGGAGGCTGGCATTTCAACGCCAGACTGTTTGAAGCACATATCCAGTGTTCTCAGGACTTACACGATGACAGTTTTGCATCATATCATCTCTTGCTTCACATCTTAAGATACATATGTCGACTGTAGCAACAACAATTGTGTGTGTAGCGAGCACAGGCACTTGTCTGAGAGGGAACAGCGACCGTCAGAAATGAAAATTGCAGAGCAACCGCAAGTCGCATATTACCTTACCTTTACTTTTTCACTCGACTAACTCGAGCGTCTTAAGAAACTGTGCGGCCGAGGGTCACACACATCTTGGGCTGTGTATAGAACCGTCGTCAAACATAAAAAAATGTTGTTTGGCATTGATTATTGAGCAATACTCCTCTTGTCTGCAGTGGTACGCAACTCCATTGTCATTCCTTTCCATTCTTGATGCAGAAAGCTATGAGCATACATCTCTGACGAATGTTGACCACAAGTAGACTTGATTATGCTCTTCACGGGTATTCTGCCGGATATGATCGTCTTCACTGCACGATATTTCGGCGATCCATCTGGCCGTCATCTTCAGGTACGATCGCTGAGTACACAATCACACCGGGAAAATCTACGGAACCAACAAGTAAACTTGTTAAAGTTTTCTTTTCTCGACCCAAGTTTCTCTTCAGTTCAACACATGAGACCTTGCACGTACAGACAGCGAAGAAACGACGACACTCACGAATTCGAGTTATAAAAATGAAAATTTCTCGAAGCGTGAGAGGCTGAACTTGCACGCCAGCGGTCCTAAGGGCTCCGGTGCAATTGGCTGAAAGCACGAATAGGAAATGGTGTCACTGCCCGAGCGCCTGATTCTGGCATTAGTACAGCTGATACTGATGCCAGTTACAGGAATGCTGATGCTGATGTCAGCACTTTGCGCGCGAGAACCGACAATTACATCCTAAAGGATGAATCTATTTCTAGCAAGATCAGTCTTCAGAGCAACTACCTTAGCTACGCTGCAGGTGTGATTTGTTGAATATAATGAGATTTTTCATCTGGACTGGCCCCCTCCTGCCCCAGATCTCAGTCCCATTCAAAAATATTGATAGAGACAAACTAGCATGTTGCTGAATCGACAACTCGCTATGACTTTTTGGTCGTAGTTGCCTGGGAAGTCGCAAAAAAGGAGTGTTTTATTACTTATCTTGTTATGTAACAGAACTCAGAAGCTCATTGAAGCGTAAGGCCGTTGTACGGAATATTAAGTTATGATAAAGCCAAGTGCAATGTGGGTTTTGGGGTAAAAGAATTTTTTTAAGAATCATAAACTGTTCATACAGTTAATTTCGTGTTGTGCGTATATTAAACGAATTATGGCAGTTAGTAGAGGAACTAATCGCAGGAAGTGCGATTAGATGCAAATCTTTCCGTCGTACAATTGCTTATCAGTCTGTCTACTACACTACAGAACTACGTCGTCACTACACAAAATGGCTGGGCCGGGCCGTTTGCGTATTTCTACTGTTGTTGCCCCTTCACTCTTCCTCTCCGTTTCAAATGATTTTTCACGTCTAATACCATGGGAACAGCACGGAGAAAATTTTGATGTGCGTTTTTAGAGGGGTACATGTTAGTGTTTAGTGTAAATGTTGTTGTAACCGTCAGTTTCATGTGCGCTTCGCTTTTATGAACAGTACGTTACATCCTGTACCGCAATTGGCTCCTGCATAACATGGCGGCCAATTCAGATTTCACCCACCACCATTTTTTGTGTTGTCACGAATACAGTAAGGTCTACGAAGTGTGTGATCATTAAAGAAAATAAACAGAGTGACGTTCAAGGCAAATGAGTAGCGTATCCATCTGACTAGAAACTAAGACACGTGTTGTACTCTCCGAAGACAAAAGAGGATACTGAAGAAAGAAAACTTAAAGAAGTGAAGGGATTCATATAAGCGATGTCGACAGTTGCCTGAAACTATCGTGGAAATAAATTAACAGCTTTAGTAATGAACGCAAGCATAAAAAAATGTTTATGGACATTCTGATAAGTAAATTTCAGAGGACGACTGACACAGCTTGCAATACACACTGGAAATAGACACGTAACCGTGTATAGAACAGCTCTCCACATTACACCTGCTAAATATGGCCACCGTTGGTGACGTGGCACACGCCAATAAGTGAGTGTAATTCAATGAAGTCACTGACACAGCTTGCCTGGGATGGGCACGCCACGTGCATACTTTGTAAATATCTTCAATACACTACCTGTCTGCAGGTGCGAACTAACGCTATGCGGGAGTAGGAGGTGGGTGATTTATGTCTTCCGGCGCCTGTGGCCCTGTTGCAAATAACACCATGGAACTTATTAGGAAACGAAACATGGAGAATTGTATCCACTGATATGTGCCACTTTTCTACACGTCTTTCAGTTTTCCTGCTGTCGTCTTCTGAAATCCCGGAGGAAACCCTTTGTAATGTTCCCACAAAACGGCAGTAATGGTCTGCTAACGCAAAGGCGTGGCAGATAGAATCAGATGACAAGGAGGTTAGTAGTATGAGGTGGTGCGATAATCCATCAAAGAGAGAGAAAAAAGTATAGAGAGAAAAAAGTTAAGACAAGGGAAACAGGAGCTGGCAATAAGGTTACAATGAAACATCGACATTGTTACGATGTTGGACATGACTAAAATATAGCCTACCGAGGAGGATGGTACTGTACAGGCAACGGTACTGGTTTTAGGCTTTTTTCCAAGGAGGGAAAGTTATCACGTACCGCCTCATAGACGACAGGGTCTTTAAATACAAAGCACCAGCTAGGACCGGACGATGACTTGGAAGAAAATAAAATAAGGGGCTTCCTTAATAAGAGAGTCGTTAGGCATTAACCCTAACACTCTTTAGTGGAAAACTAAGCTTGGATCAGCAAACGCGGATCTGCAACCCTCCTCTTCCCTATGCGATTTTGATTCATATTTTGCAACAGGTTCTCCGTTTTTCCGATTGCGGTTTATATGTTCTTTCTATATGGCAGACGTCTACGCTATACACTCCAGTTTTTCGTTTCATGCGCTCCTGAGGCGTTACTCTCTATTCTACAAGATGACATACTTTAATATAACTTTTCTCAGTTCAAATGGTTCAAACGGCTCTGAGCACTATGGGACTTAACATCTGTGGTCATCAGGCCCCTAGAACTTAGAACTACTTAAACCAACTAACCTAAGGACATTGCACAGATCCGTGCACGAGATAGGATTCGAACCTGCGACCGTAGCGGTGGCGCGGTTCCAGACTGAAGCGCCTAGAACCGCTCTGCCACAGCGGCCGGCAGTTATCTCAGTAAATCACGCAATAATACGATAGGATTATCAAAGTATTTAGATATTTCCGCGACGAGTGAAAGAAACCCTGAATGACGGTGAACGTGTTATAAAATTTTTAATGAAAGAAAGTAATAACTGCTGAGAAAATCAGATAATTACGCTTTACCTTAATATTCCAGTTCACCGTCTGTTTCATTTTGAGAGGCTGGAGACATCAAGCCAGCGAGGCGATTGGCGACGTCGTTGTTCGATAGCGGTTGACCGATCTGCCATACAAATCTCTCACGTAATATATATAACCTTGAAACTGAAATACATGATCGGTTAATCGATCTCATGGAGGCTCTGCTTAGCGATAACGCGCAATTAACGAAAGAACACGTAATGTGTTCGATCGTTATGCCATTGAACAATTTGTCTCTAATCCTCTCCTTACGGCCTCTGACAAAATACAAAATTGAACACCCAATTATCTTTATAAAAGTGGGATTCTATCAAGTCAACTAAGAAATCAATTCAATACACACAGTTATTAGAACATGCTCTATTCAAAGCGAAATGAGATTACATGGAAGCACTTTACAAGAGGAGGACGAGAGAAGGCGTCTAATTATGTAGAGGAAAGGAAATTACAATATTTCATACGTTTTTAACAAAAAGCTTCTCGCAGCTCATTTTGCTTCTGGAAGCTTGGCCTGGTAGCGAGAGTCTTTGGCCACAAAGCTAACAAAAAGTGTTTCACAAATAATACAACAGAAATTCACATAGTATTACAGTAATCACGTTGTCTCGTTGGAATAAATTTACGGTATCTTTATACCTTCCAATAGGTTCATGCATTTTGCATACGTATATTTCGTAGTTAATGCCCATATAACTCTTTACTACCTAGGTCGTTTCTCGTCTTGAAATCAGCATGAATATGAAGAAGTGGATGGTTAATCGACAATTTGTTCCATACGTGGGTTTCTGAAATGGTTAGGAAGCAGAATACACAGGTATAAACTGATATTCGAGATGCTAAATTTATTGAAATTTATGTTGTAGTTATAGAATAATGGCACGTATGTTTTATACAAGCATTGAACGACTAGTTCTTTTACGTTGTTCCTACTGCTTTTCTTAGATTTTTCGTATCGTGTTGTCGTTACAACTGATTTTTAGGGCTACAGTCAACTCATTTTTTCTATTTAGTATTTAAATTAGTATAGCTATAAATGTGTTGGATAGTATCTAACAATCTACTTAAGATACGACAAACAGTACAACAGCTGAAATAAAACTTCATAGTGCTTGACAAAAGATGTACCTTGCAAATTTACATCTACAGTTATCAGGAAAGAGTTGGTGGGATGCTGTGGTGTGATCGTAGTTACGCTCAAGAACATCAAGAAAACATCCCATTTGTTACGCAGGAACACAGGTTTGTCTCCCAAAGCGCCATACCAAACAGTGCAGGTAGACTAACGCATCTGTGGTGGAAAGATGAAGTGCAATACAGCCAGTGAGCAAATTCTCAGGTAGCGGCTGCTACATCCCAGGCAGTCATCGGCCGCAGATTGTGGTGGCCTCCAGCTCTGCTTATTGATCTTGAAAGTGCTCTCGGGGGCGTCGAAGAACTTGAGTCATGACCCAAGTCCACTGAACTATTCACCAACACGCAATGGTCGACTCTTAGACCCCATTTAGGAAACAGGAGCCGGTAGCGACGGTGTCTGCTACAGTAAAGGAGCAGGATATGGAAGGGCAGCGCTCACCCACTGAAAGGCGGATGGCGGACGGCGTCCAAGTTGTGGAGGTGAAGCCTCCAGCAGACCTACTGGATTCTACGCCCCATCACTGTTATCTCAGAGGTTGGCAGTGCAGGTCGCAGCAGCAGCTTCCTTCCAGCTAGACTCATGGTTCCATAGATGGTCGAAGACAGCTATGGTCTACATTTACATCTACATAGGTACTCGACAAATCACCATACGTTGCGAGACGGAGGGTACCCTGTACCACTAGCAGTCATTTCCTTTCCTGTTCCACTTGCAAACAAAGCGACGAAAGACCGACTATCTATATGCCTACCAATATGATATCTCGAATATTACCTTCATGGTTCTTAAGCGCAGTGTATGTTGGGAGCAGTCATTCGGCTGTCAGATGCAAATACTGCTTTGATAAATCTCCCCAACGGCGTTTCTCCAAAAAGAAAGTCGCCTTCTCTCCAGGTATACCCATTTGAGTCCTAAAAGCCTTCCTTTAGCAGCCCACCTGTGAATTGCTTCTACACTACTGGCCATTAAAATTGCTACACCAAGAAGAAATACAGATGATAAACGGATATTCATTGGACAAATATATTATACTAGTACTGACATGTGATTACATTTTCACGCAATTTGGGTGCATAGATCCTGAGAAATTAGTACCCAGAACAACCACCTCTGGCCGTAAAACGGCATTGATACCCCTGGGCATTGAGTCAAACAGAGCTTGGATGGCGTGTACAGTTACAGCTGCCCATGCAGCTTCTACACGATACCACAGTTCATCAGGAGTACTGGCGTATTGTGACGAGCCAGTTACCACCATTGACCAGACGTTTTCAGTTGGTGAGAGATCTGGAGAATGTGCTCGCCAAGGCAGCAGTCCCACATTTTCTGTATCCAGAAAGGCCCGTACAGGACCTGCAACACGCGGTCGTGGATTATCTTGCTGAAATGTAGGGTTTCGCAGGGATCGAATAAAGGGTAAACCCACGGGTCGTAACACATCTGAAATGTAAGGTCCACTGTTCAATGTGCCGTCAGTGCGAACAAGAGATGACCGACACGTGAAACCAATGGCACCCCATACCACACGCTTCCAATGTATACACGCTTCCAATGTGCGTTCACCGCGATGTCGCCAAACATGAATGCGACCTTCATGATGCTGTAAACAGAACCGGGATTCATCCGAAAAATGGCGTTTTGCCATTCGTGCACCCAGGTTCGTCGTTCAGTACACCATCGCAGGCGCTCCTGTCTGTCATGTAGCGTCAAGGGTAACCGCAGCCATGGTCTCTGAGCTGATAGTCCATGCTGCTGCAAACGTCGTCGAACTGTTCGTGCAGATGGTTGTTGTCTTGCAAACGTCCCCATCTGTTGGATTAGGGATCGAGACGGGGCTGCACAGTCCGTTACAGCCATGCGGATAAGATGCCTGTCATCTCGACTGCTAGTGATACGATGCCGCTGGGATCCAGCACGGCGTTCCGTATTGCCCTCCTGAACCCACCGATTCCATATTTTGCTAACAGTCATTGGATGTCGACCAAGGCGAGCAGAAATGTCGCGATACGATAAATCACAATCCCGATAGGCTACAATCCGACGTTTATTGAAGTCGGAAACGTGATGGTACGCATTTCTCCTCCTTACACGAGGCATCACAATAACGTTTCACCAGGCACGCCGGTCACCTGCTGTTTGTGAATGAGAAATCGGTTGGAAAGTTTCCTCATGTCAGCACGTTGTAGGTGTTGCCACCGGCGCGAACCGTGTGTGAATGCTCTGAAAAGCTAATGATTTGCATATGACACCATCTTCTTCCAGTCGCTGAAATTTTGCGTCTGTAGCACGTCATCTTCGTGGTGTAGCAATTTTAATTGCCAGTAGTGTATATCCTTCAATGCGAACTGTTGCTGATCCCAAACACTCGAGCACTATTCAAGAACAGGTCGCACCATCATCCTACTTGCGGCAAGATGAACCACTCCTTTTTAAAATTCTTCCAATAAATCAAAGTCAACCATTTGCCTTCCCTACCCCGGTTCTCACACGCTTGCTCCATTTCATATAGGTTTGCAACGTTCCGCGCAGATATTCAAATGACTTGACTATGTGAAGCAGCATACTAGTAACTCTGTAACCTGGCCTTGGTTCTTCCCGATCGTCCGCTTTTACTTACGTTTCCACATTTTGAACTAGTTGCTTTTCATCACATCAACGAGAAATTTTGTGTAAGTCGTCTCGTAGCTTCCTACAGTCTCGTAACTCCGACACCTTGCCGTGCACTAGAGCGTGATCAGCGATCAGCGATCAGCGGCAGACTGCTGTCCATCCTGTCAGCCCAATCATTTATGTATATACACAACACTCCTGACGATTCCCTTGTCTCGATCTCTCACCGTCGGGGCCAACTTACTGGGCTCTATTGCTTAAGAATTCTTCGAGCCACTCAAGTGTCTGTGAAGTTACTGCATATGATCGCACCTTCGTTAACAGCCTCCCTTATCACTGGATAGCTGAAACTAATACAAGAGACTACACACTGAGCAATAAGCATTCAGCTATGAGACATTTGTTAAGAAGGGTGGGGCATTTATGTTGGCACTTCCCGTGCGCTGTGCGGAATTGGGGATGTCTGTGACACCAGTGTCCAGGTTTTTCTTCCGCTGCCATCTCTCCTAGTGACTTAAAACTTTCGGAAATTCGCCTTTGAGAGGCTCTTTCGTGCTGGCTGGGCACATGAATACTGAAACTGGGTTGTACCTAGTCTTCCTCACTAAAATCTGCTTTGTCAGTAGCATGACGATATCTCTCGGCTCCCATGATGTCATTGTGCTTCGCTTGCAGATCTGGGTGCTCATTCGTTCATCCGTATTACGACAGCTCCCGTATTTGCCGCGACTCGCTCAGCATTTCCCCCTAGCTGGAAGTCGGCTGGTCATTGACACAGACCGTTCGTCTTCCGGGAGCCATCAATGTAGAACTTGGGCGAAGTTTTAGGGCCCGCCGGGAATAGTACCCAGCACGATGATAATTATTAGACTTAAACTCAAATAACTTCTATACATACTGGCCTTTGGTCAATCATCTCATTGACATGCCAGAATGGGAATTAATTTTGAAACATGTGATGTGTACCACAGACTGGGGTATAGGGTACCGGGAATAGCAGCGATATGCTGTGAAACTACTTTAAGCGGAATATCCACATAATGTATTTCTTTCTTATTGTACCGTGTTTTTCTGGGTGTATCAAAATAAGAGAGACAGTAATTTTTACTCTGCAACTAGGTGCTCATGAACGATTTTTCAGTGAGCCGATCATGGTATCGTTTTGTTAGGACGGCGGTGTTATGCAGAAGTGTGCTCGTAGACGACAGAAAAATCCCCCAGTAGTAAAATCTGTAGCAAGAAACAATTTTTTCGTCCTATCGTCATCGTCAGAGGGGGCCTCGTCTGCATTATTAGAGGGCTGTCAGAGCATGTGTTGCTTTTTGTCGTCTGACTGAATTGGATTTTGTGGAATTAGTGCTATAGGGCTATGGTGGATTTAATTTATCGCTCTATGATCCAAAGTTTATTACATAAAGTTCAACTTTCACAAAAGGCCAACAGGTGTTAATTCAAGTATGTACTTAGCTGCATTAAAGTGATTAAATTAATTTCAGTTTTTGAAATACTACTTCCAAAGATATTCAGATATTTAGTGCGAAATTAACCAGTTGCAAGTAATGTAGAAAAGTCGTTGACCGTTATTCTGGTCTCACATGCTGCGACATCGTCGCGAAAGAACACAGTGACCCGTATATGTAACAAGTTTCCTTTAATTTACGTCTACGGTCACAATCGTTTTTGTTTAACAGATTACCGGTTTCGGTCTTTAATGACCATCATCAGATCTGTTTCATAAAAACAGTCCTAATGTACTACAGCCATAGTGGCATCGTCAAACAGTAGTTTTACTGACAACATGACTCGTGCATGTGATGTGATTTATATGTATTTGACGATGCTGGTGCTGATTCCGCATTTGACATTTGACGATGCCACTATGGCTGCAGTACATTAGGACTTTGTTTTCATGAAACAGATCTGATGATGGTCATTAAAGACCGAAACCGGTAATCTGTTAAGCAAAACAAAAAAAATGTGACCATAGACGTAAATTAAAGGAAACTCGTTATTCTGGTGTTGTTCCAAAATTTCGAGGTGTGTGATCGCAGTACTTCATAGGAGCTACTGAATTAACTTTTGACATATCTTACACTTATTATAGATGAATGTAATATTTTATCCGACGTTTCATAACTCTGTTTCAGAAGTACCGAAATAAGACATAGTCTTCCCAAATCTCGTGTAGTGCTGAAGAGCGCGGTTTGTTTCCCCGCGGCCAGAGAGTCATTTTAGTGCTGTGTCACATTGCCGCCACATTATTGCACCGCCTTCCCCTCCCCCCACCCCCGCCCCCACTCACCAAGCACAATCGCTTATGAATAATTCTAGTTCCATCCCTTTGTTTCCAAGTCCTAACGTTGCCTCGCTTCTGTTCACATCCTCCGCGTAGCCAAGTTGTAGTCACATGATTAGTACTTGTAGCAGCGAAAGCAGGAGATTAATCTACATTTACCTCCGTAATCCGCGTAACTGTATGAGGACACAGCTGTGCACTTTGGGCTACATCCTCGCATTAAAGGATACGTCAGAGATGAAAACACGCAATTTCTCCAACTTAGGGAACGGTACAGGATGTCATTTGGACCGTAGGGGACGAGGCACGAATCACCCATTCTGAAGTACAATGAAATACACCGAAGAAATGATCACATATTACTCATGTGGCGGCTTTCTTTGACGTTATAAATGTTGTTGTTGTTGTGGTCTTCAGTCCAGAGACTGGTTTGATGCAGCTCTCCATGCTACTCTATCCTGTTCAAGCTTATTCATCTCCCAGTACCTACTGCAACCTACATCCTTCTGTATCTGTTTAATTTATTCATCTCTTGGTCTCCCTCTACTATTTTTACCCTCCACGCTGCTCTCCAATGCTAAATATGTGATCTCTTGATGCCTCAGAACATGTCATACCAACCGATCCCTTCCTCTAGTCAAGTTGTGCCACAAACTCCTCTTCTCCCCAATTCTATTCAAAACCTCGTCATTAGTCATGTGATCTACCCATCTAATCTTCAGCATTCTTCTGTAGCACCACATTTCAAAAGCTTCTATTCTCTTCTTGTATAAACTATTTATAGTCCATGTTTCACTTCCATACATGGCTACACTCCATACAAATACTTTCACTAACGACTTCCCGACACTTAAATCTATACTCGACGTTAACAAATTTCTCTTCTTCAGAAACGCTTTCCTTGCCATTGCCAGTCTACATTTTATATCTTCTCTACTTAGACCAACATCAGTTATTTTGCTCCCCAAATAGCAAAACTCGTTTACTACTTTAAGTTCTCATTTCCTAATCTTATTCCCTCAGCATCACCCGACTTAATACGACTACATTCCATTATAAATGTTCGAGACACGGAAAGAAGTCCTTACTGTGTATTTCGAAGCAGGTTATCGACAGCTCGATTTCTTTCTTTTCCCTTTGTCAACTCTTTGTCTTGTTTGATAGTTCGAGTATTAGGACCATAAACTTTAGTATCACCTGCAGTCACTTCTAAAATTACTACCGTCTGGTAATCCGTATTATTCTCCTCTCGCGCCACGCTATTTTACTACGTTCTAGTACCAAAACTCGGCGAAAAACGTTTAATTCGATTACGACACAGACGGTTTCTTTCCTCGTCTACTTCATACATGTCATGCGACATTATAATCCATATAGAGCTACTGTATTGTTATACCGAACCTTTCAGTTTTCCTCTTTGTTTCGACCATATCATACATCACACAAGTTGGGTCCAAGACATTTAGTACGATTTTATGATTATATTCAAGTTACAGTCAGTTCTTCTCCCTAGTATTAGGAACACGACCATCAAATAAAGCTATAGCCGGCCAACATTTACCGTATTATACTATACTCGTGCAGTTACTACCTCTCCGGGATGACATGACGTCCAGAGAAGCCAACAGGTTATTCCCATATTGGTACCAGAATTTTCATAATATCATCACAGTCTAGCATGTACAGTTGCGACACTCACTGGTGTGAAAATGGTTTCCGTCTGACAATTTGTGCGACAACAGCGCCACAATCGTCGAGAAAGCAGCTGTAAAATTATTGTTTTTATATATTTATCTTGCTAATTAGCGAAACAGTTATAAAATCTTAGCGTTCCAAGCGTTGTAAAATATCAAGAGACGCGAATGATCATGAAATACATGTAAAAGTAGCCGAATCTCCATGATTCACTGACGAGCTACAACTTTATGATACACAAATGCTTTCAAACTATGTATAATGGCAGCTTACTCAGCTGAACACAAGGTAATATAAACACATATTTCATGATCGGGAAGAATATATATCTTTTGTTGGCTGTTCTTATTATGACAGACACTTTCCCTGACTCGCAACAACTTTCTAGGGAGCGTAATGTTTCGCACAGTCTTACACTCCATTCGACTTTGTAATGCAAAACTACTTTTGTAAATGTAATTGCTTCAAACGTGAATGAATCTCTAGACGATTCTAGCCATTTGTGTGTCAAACGTAGCAACGATTGTGGAACTGGTTTCTTCTGTGTTGGGAAACATTTTTATTGCTTTTGTTATTTTATTATCACATCTGTGTGGTTTTTTCTGCAGATGCAGTTGTGATAACTTATCTGCTACGTTAAATAATGTAGGTACTGCATTCCGTACACGCTCCTGCGTTTCACATTCACTGATCTGACTGGAAATGTAGTGAAGAAAACTTCACATTGTTGTGGATACACGACGCCTTTCTTCAAAAGGTCAGATCCTCTGCTGCTTACTACAAATTCTTTTGTTCTCAAAAAACACGATATTCACCAGTAAATATCTGTAGATTACAACAAAATCACAAATAAACTGTTATGTAATGTAGCAGTTAACAGCTTCACAGCTTCTCAGGTTGGTAGGACACCTAAAGGAAGACATGGGTGGTGTATTCTTCTTGTTGTTGCTGTTGCTGCAATTTATTGCGCTACAGACGTTCCCATGAGTAATAACCGTTGTACAGACCAATATAAGAAAATTATTATTCGTTTTTGCTTTCTCAACATCTCGGCTAAGCAGTGTAATTTCCTGCCTGCTTGGTGCGCTGCAGTCGCATTGTGTAACAAAAAAGAGACGGAATGTCACGACTATCATGTTTCACTGTGATGATACCTTCACTCTGATGTGGATGCAAGCGTCCGGAATTTGAGTCCCGGCCGGGCGCACGTGGCAGCTTCAGTATGTCAGGATGTTCCAACACAGGACACATTCCGGTGCAGAGACGAAGATTCGTTCTGGATTACGTGTATAAGAACGGCAAAATATTTGTTAAAATCCCTATACGCAAGGTGAACCAGAGCTGCACCGCCAAATTTTGGAAGGTTGTTCTCGAATATTCTATGAATATTTGGTGGCACGTTACAGAGCAATTTCATTTCATTTCATTTCCCTCACTCGTTGTTATGTCCGTACGTCATGGAAAAAACTGCATAACATTGGAAATGAGGATTGTATGCACTGTTTTTCTTGTTCCATTCACTGACGGTATTGTTGTAGACAACAGTAAAGCCCACTTTACTCTTCGACCTGAAGACTGTATTGTTAGCAGATCGTTAAAAGTGGTATACAGTAGTATGAATAGGTTGAACGATTGACAGGTTACCGAAATGCGCCTCATGTATGGGTTCACTGAGTACAATGGAAGACCACAACAACGACGCTGTGCTGAGACCTTCTCCCAATGACGGTAGCACCAGTACACTATTTCTGAATCTCTTTGAGGATTGTTGCATTACCCTGTGTTTCGTATTGTCATGTTACAGACTTTTTCGCAGTTGTGCGGGTATTTTTCGTATAAATACAGGTAACTATGGTGCCAATCTGAATAAATCCCAATTATATCATAACCCTATAACGAGCACCCCGTATACCAAAAACACTCACAAAATATCCGTGAAAAATCTCTGAAATTTTGTCGCTGGATTTCTGGTTCACCCTGCACAGGAAATCTGGGCACAACAGGATTGTGATGTTTTCTATACTGGAGAATACTGCAACCTATTTTAGTGATATGTGTTGTGACTTGGCAAGACAGCCAAGCCACTATGAGAGGAAGCCGAAAGGCACGCGTTTACGCTGACCCAGGCTGGCGTGACGTCTGGAACAGGTAAAGTAATTGAGACTAGCAAATAAAGTACGTAGCTGGTGGAATACTTATCTTTAATCCATAATTGGTGAACATCGGTCTGACGGTACATGCATCACAAGATAAATAGCAAATGATAATGGCGCTTTGCTAGGTCGTAGCAAATGACGTAGCTGAAGGCTATGCTAACTATCGTCTCGGCAAATGAGAGCGCAATTTGTCAGTGAACCATCGCTAGCAAAGTCGGCTGTACAACTGGGGCGAGTGCTAGGAAGTCTCTCTAGACCTGCCGTGTGGCGGCGCTCGGTCTGCAATCACTGACAGTGGCGACACGCGGGTCCGACGAATACTAACGGACCGCGGCCGATTTAAAGGCTACCACCTAGCAAGTGTGGTGTCTGGCGGTGACACCACAATATGAAACTGTTGTGTTGGCTGTGTGGGACTCAGCAAGGACATAAATGAGGAAGGAGAGAAGTTGCGACGACCACTGGCAAGAGCCCAAAATGATCTGCAAGTAACACTTCAAGGTTAATTGACCACATTATTTCTGAAAAGAAATTAAACATAACTTGATCCTGTGCTTCCTACATCCAAGTATTTTTCACTACTAATATTCGCAGAACGCAGGATAAGTGTCGGATTCCGATAACTACTGATGTTCTCGGAGTCTGCGGCCGACCTGCAATGGGCGGTTCGTTGAATCAGCGTTGACAGGGGTTCTGAATTGGAGGCTCTGCCCACTCATTCCACTGGCGCACGGGCCTTCTAGTACCGTTCCGCGGCGCTGTGCTGGTCGGTGTGCAGTCGATGGTTTAGGAACGAACAGCAACTACACACTGTAGTGTAACGACGTAAGTTTTGCATAAATGATTTTCTTTTGACATATGACCATGTGCAGACTTCGTCACCTACGTCAGTTACAACACACTTCAAAATTATTTAAACTCTTTTTAAATTGTCTCTGAATGGTTCTTGAACGAAACTGTAATTAAAACATCATCATTTGAGTCGTATGCGCAGAATTACGTCACTCAGTCCTATAGGTTTGCGCAAACTTTTTCAGTTTAGATGTCGTTTGTTTCTTTTCAGAAGTTATATTACCGCAAGTTATCTGATTTAATAAATATTGGACCCACATTGCATAAACTTTCAAGACTCAAACTCGCGATGAACGTTGTGAAAATTAATGATCTTGTCAAATAGATTATTAATTCATTCACATAATTCTTCATAAACAAATTCTCGGAACACGTATAGTAGTATACACTACGTTATTAGCTTCATACATATAGACGTGAACCTGAGCCTTGACAAGATAGGACTGAACATTTACACATGATTAAACTGTCTATGACGTCATTGTTGTACAAAACATTAAAAAATCTCAATTTTTCAATTTTTAGAAGCACGACGCAACAACTCGGTTTCAGGATCTTCTGTTGCTCTTTGGCTGTCGACCCACGACGTATAGTGGCCAGCAATTTTCTCTCTGGTCCCGGGAACGAAGATGCTGTCTCTGTTCGTTGCGCCGCCCTCTCCGTACATGAAACATAAAAAATAAATACAAACTTTAGACAATTCACAACCATTACAAATATTACAAAAATACATAAACAAAAAACTAAATTAAACCTATATTCACCTGCAAACTGGGCTGACACTGGTGGAGGGGTGACGCTTCAATTTCGCGTCCCACTACAACACATATAAAAAAGTTTTGCATTACCCAGTTTCCAGAACTCCTGAGGATAGACGTTGACTGTGGATATTGCATCACAGACTCAGTCCCTTTGACTGTTCAGAGATGTCACTAAACCTTCCCAAAGATGTAAATAATCAATCATAACCAGCGCCTATTAGACGGCGGGGGTCCGACAGCTGATCAGTTCCAGTCTTTCCACGAGGAAGGAGATACATTGCTCGTGCTGTCTGTAGTTCAACTATGTCTAGACGTTCAATACGGCGGTTCGTTCGCGTCCGCATTGTTACTTTGTGCCACGAAGGACTCTCAACAAGGGAAGTGTCCAGGCGTCTCGGAGTGAACCAAAGCGATGTTGTTCGGACATGGAGGAGATACAGAGAGACAGGAACTGTCGGTGCCATCCCTCGCTCAGGTCGTCCTAGGGCTACTACTGCAGTCGATAACCGCTGACTACCGATTATGGCTCGAAGAAACCCTGACAGCAAAGCCAACATGTTGAATAATGCTTTTCGTGCAGCCATAGGACGTCGTGTTGCAACTAAAACTGTGCCAATAGGCTGCGTCATGCGCAGATTCACTCCCGCCGTCCATGGCGGTGTCCATCTTTGAGACCAAGACACCATGCAGCGCGGTACCGATGGGCCCAGCAAAATGCCAAATGGATCGCTCAGGATTGGCATCATTTTTTCTTTACCGATGAGTGTCGCATATGCTTTCAACCGAACAGTCGTCTCAGACGTGTTTGGAGGCAACCAGGTCAGGCTGAACGCCTTGGATACGCTGTATCGCGAGTGCAGCGAAGTTTAGGTTTCCTGATGTTTTGCGGTGGCATTATGTGGCGCTGACGTACAAGGCTGGTGCTCATGGAAGGTACCGTAACGGCTGTACGATTCGTGAATGCCATCCTCCGACCGATACTGCAACCATATCGGCAACATATTGGCATCTTGTGAATGACTTCCTTCTGGATAACAACAACCCTCGACTAGAGTGGCCATCATGTTTCCAGACATGAACCCTATCGAATAGATAGATTGAAAAGGGCAAGCAAGCATAAGTGCAAGAGGACGGGCTACTGGCCATTAGAGGTACCAGTGTGTACTGTAATCTGGACCATCGCCTCTGAAGGTCTCGCTGTATGGTTGTACAACATGCAATGAGTGTTTTTTCATGAGCAGTAAAAAGGGTGGAAATAACGTTTATGTTGATCTCTACTCCAATTTTCTGTACAGCTTCGGAACTCTCGGAACCTAGGTGATGTAACACTTTTTTTGATGTGTATAGTGCTGTAAGTCGAAGAGAATGTGCGACAGTCGCTTTGACTTGGTTTTGAGTGCAACTTGTCCATCACGTTTCCAGTTGTGTCTTGATAACGTATGGTGAATATCAACGCAAAATACACAGCTAATTTTTTATTTTACCCCCTTACATGCCACATAATCTTAAAGCGCATGGCATTCGCTATGCTTAGTTATACAATCTATTTAAATCCGTAAGTTATTACTCGCTGTGAACCTTATTAACCTGAAATACGCCCTTGGAGTGGAACGGGACGGGACGGAGTGGGATAGGTTCCGTTCTGTCCTGTCGTTTACTGTTGTAAATAGATTTCAGACCATATACGTATTTATTATATTTCCTTGCTTTTCCATTAGACAGAATGATAGACATCAGTGGGATACTAAATCAGTGGAACTAACTGGAAATTGATTTTCCAGATTGTGTGAATAACGTTAGATAGAGTGATAGACATCGATGGGATAGTAAATCAGTGGAAATAGCAGTTCCAGCCGATTTATCTTTAAACTGGGTGATTTTACAGCATGTATGGAATCTGAAGTACCGAAATCGAATTCGGAATAATTCCAATAACACAACTGACAAATCAGATGGAAAATTTAAAAATATGTTTACGGCAGAAGAAAAGACGAGCTGGTGGTCTATCAGTTGTGAATGTACAGCAGAACCATTAGTCCAACGATGAAACATCTCATTGTCACATCACTAGCCTGTTAACCAACAGAAAGCAGCAGCTCACCACACAGATTTGAGAAACAAACTTGCCTAGTGGGCAAAACAGAGTTATAGGATATTTAATTAGGCATCCAACATTGGCTATTCGTAAGCTAGGAAATACATCGGAAGCACGAGCGATGGGAATCAATAAAGTAACTGTAACTTGGTATTAAGCGTTAAACATAACTGTACATTTTTCAGAATGACATTACAATATCTTCTGATCGTTCACGAGTTTTTGAGGTTTCGGTATTATTTAGTTTAAGTTCGTCATAAAACAATTTCATGCCTTTGTTTTAAGATAATATTCCAAAAAGCTTCAATGTTTACTCAATAATTCCACAGCTCAGTTGCCTCATGAATTGCCTAAATATGAAAACATTTCCTTGAAAAGCTATAAAAAATATATCATGTACAGTTTTAAGTCACTCTCAAGGAAGGTACGTTAGGTTATACTACAAGGTGACTTTCACGCCTTTAAGAAGCGTATTCTTGTGTTCCTTTATTTTACAAAAAATGTTCAACATTAAGTACCCCGTTCCGCTCCAAGTTTCCCTATATGCGCGGCTTTTACTTAATTGTTGTGAGGTGATAATGTTACATATAAACCTGAGAAGCCAACGGCCTTGCGGCGGTGGTAACACCGGTTACAAGTCAGATCACAGACGTTAAGCTCTGTCGGGCTGGGTAGCACTTGGATGGGTGACCGTCCAGTCTACAGAGCGCTGTTGGCAAGCGGGCTGCATGCAGCACTTGTGAGCCAAACTGGTGCGCTCCTTGATTGAGAAGTAGCGGCTCCAGTCTCGTAAACTGACAAACGGCCAGGAGAGCGGTGTGCTGACCACATGCCCCTCCACGTCCGCTTCCAGTGGTGACTGTGGGCTGAGGAAGACACGGCAGCCGGTCGGTACCGTTGGGCCTTCATGGCCTGTTCGGGTGGAGTAAAGACTTTTTTGTCCCCCTGATCACAGGTGCAGCATTTCTCCCACGGTTCAGATACCTGGCACTTAGCTTTATTCACATCGTCACAAGTTGAAACACCTTCAAGCAGTCTAACACCCCGCAGTCAATCAGGTGATTTTCATTACAATCATCACGACCGTCATCATGACCATTGTACCATACACTAAAGTGCCAAAGGAGCCAGAGAAACTGGCAAACCTGCCTAATATCGTGTACGGCTCCAGCCCCCACCCCCCGCGCGAAAACGCGGAAGTGCCGCAACACGACGTGACATGGACTTGACTAATGTCTCAAGTATTACTTGAGTGAACTGACACCATGATTGTCCATAAATCCATGGCTGTCCATAAATCCGTAAACAGTACGAGGGGTGGAGACCTCTTCTGAACTGCACATTGCAAGCCATGCCAAATATGTCTGGAGAGTTTCGTGGCCATTGGGAGTGTTTTAATTGGGAAGAGTGTTCCTGGAGAAACTCTGTAGCAATTCTGGACGTTTGCGGTTTCACTTCGTCCTGCTGGAATTGCCCAAGTCCATCTGAACGGACATGAATGGAGACAGGTGATCAGACAGGGTGATTACGTACGTGTCACTGTCAGAGTCGTATCTAGACGTATCAGAGGTCCTAAATGACACCAACTGCGCACGCCCCACAAAATTACAGAGCCTCCATCAGCATCAACCGTCTCCTGCTGACATGCAGTGTCCTTGAATTCGTGAGGTTGTCTCCATCCGCTCGATACAAATGGAAACAAGACTCGTTTCCAATCATCATCAGTTACATGTCGGTGTTGAATGACCCAGGCGAGGCGCTAATCTTTGTGTCACGCAGTCATCATGGGTAGACGAGTGGGCCTACGGTTCCGAAAGTCCATGTCGAAAATGTTTTATTGAATGGTTCGCACACTGACACTTGTTGATGGCCCAGCACTGAAATCTGTATCAATTTGTGGAAGGACAGCACTTCTGTCACGTTGAACGATTGATTTATTGTCGTTGGTCCCGTTCTTGCAGGATCTTTTTCCGGCTGCTGCAATGTCGGAGATTTCACGTTTTATCTGATTACTGATATCTCCGGTACGGTCGCGAATTTTTCGTACCAGAGAATCCCCGCTTCGTCGCTACCTCGGAGAAGCTGTTTCCAATAGCTCGTGCTCCGACTAGAACAACACGTTTAGACTCAATTAAATCTTGATAACCTACCATTGTAGCAGCAGTAACCGATGTAACGCCGGCCAGAGTGGCCGAGCCGTTCTAGGAGCTACAGTCTAGAACCGCGCGACCGCTACGGTCGCAGGTTCGAATCGTGCCTCGGGCATGGATGTGTGTGATGTCCTTAGGTTAGTTAGGTTTAAGTAGTTCTAAGTTCTAGGGGACTGATGACCTCAGAAGTTAAGTCCCATAGTGCTCAGAGCCATTTGAATCATTTTTGAACAACTGCGCCATACACTTGTTGTCTTGTATAGTCGCTGCTGAGGGCAGCGTCGTATTCTGCCTGCTTACCTATCTCACTCTTTGAATATTCACATCTATACCAATTTCTTTGGCGCTTCAGTGTAAGTCGTAACTGCTCATAACTGTATCAAGGAAATATAGCTAGGCCTCCACACACAGAGATTTGGATATCATGCTAGGAGCCCATCTGACAGATTTATACACTTTTTTTTTAAATTAAGAGTTGTGAATTTAATTTACAAAATATTTAAATTTATTGAATGGTGAATAATAGCTGCGTATTCTCTGTAAGGAAGTAGTGAAAGAGGGTAAGAAAAGAACACGATTATGGAGCACCAGTTTTCTTTGATGGCAGTTCGTCTTTCCGTCTTACTGAACTCACTGTTGTACAACGGAACAAACAAAAGAGGAGAGAATCCTTTGTTGCCTTTTGGTACTTCTTTGACGTATTGTTGTCAAGATGTCTACAATGCACATTGACACTCTTGGGCAATGTAATTCTCTGAAAGAGTCTTCTTCCGAAAATAACAACAGCCAAATTCTTTTCTCTCCTGGGAATAATTGTTTGGCTTCACAGAATATCATTTCCTGATTACTGGGGATACTAGAACTTGTAATCGAGTCGACCTTGCCTCAATCGAGAGAGTACTAAGGATCTGACTAATTTTCTGAAGTGAAAATTTTGGACCAACGGAACCGCATTTTCGCTCAAAATAATTGAAAGGTTTTGTTAACCACCAAGCACTAATTAACCACCAGGTACTAACGCTAATATTTATGATAGTGCTTTGGCACAGAACAATAAGGGGTAGAAACTAGAAACTAAATATCTAAACCCACACATTGCCTCAGCCAAATCCAAATCATGCAGGAAACAGCTGCATAAGCAGGAAGCGAGCAGTTACATCACAAGTGGGTGAGGTAGACAACACTGTCTGTCGAGTAAGGAATAAGCATTCAACAGGAAAGACGTCACGTAAGCAAAGGAGGTGAGATAAATATATTCATTCGCTCGCTTGTCCGCCCGTTGTAGCTGAGAGGTCAGCGCAACGGAATGTTACAGTAATCTTATTGAGACAGTTCGTGGTGTCCGCCCTCTGTAACTGCGTGTTCAGCGTGACAGAATGTAAATCCTAACGGCCCGGGTTCTATTCCCGGCTGGGTCGGAGATTTTCTCCGCTCAGGGACTGGCTGTTGCGTTGTCCTTATCATCGTCATTTCATCCCCATCGTCACGCAA
This sequence comes from Schistocerca serialis cubense, assembly GCF_023864345.2. Lineage (NCBI taxonomy): Eukaryota > Metazoa > Arthropoda > Insecta > Orthoptera > Acrididae > Schistocerca > Schistocerca serialis. The sequence continues at coordinate 100,308,738 of NC_064642.1, read as the reverse complement.
GTCGCCGAAGTGGCGTCAACCCGAAAGACTTGCACCCGGCGAACGGTCTACCCGACGGGAGGCCCTATCCACACGGAATTTCCGTGTTAGCTCGCATGGCATGTTGCAGAAAACATTTCGTAGGAAGGCATAGCGAGTGAACGACACAGCAACTGACAGCCTGTTAAGTGTATGTACCAGAGTAAGCATTGCGAACCAAGCTTTGCATCATACCCTCATGCCAGCTACCTTTAAATACTCGAGCTCTCCAGCTTTTCTCGTAAGTTGACTACTAGAAACCATGGCACATACAGTAATAGTACTTGATTCCGTGATTACGATACTGTACTGAATTTATGTCCTAGATCCTCCAACACAGACTATGAAGATGGACTCAAGATGACGGCCTTTACCTCATGAACTGATGGAGACACTGACTGTCTTCCGACAACACCACAAAGTGACGTTCCTGTTCAACACTCAGGTGCCCTCGAGTGCTGAAACCTAGCAGTGGGAGAGAGGAGATCAGCCGAGCACAAGTCTGCTGACACCAGATACAGCGCGGGTGCGTCATCAGAGGTTATCGTAGCATTCAGAGAGGGACCAATTACTGTCCTCAGTCGGCGTGAGAACCACTTTGCGCTGGGCAGCCGCTGCCCCGCTCCTGGGCGTGTGGACGCTGAACTGACTCGAAGGACGTCAGCTAGAATCCAAGACGCAGCTGAGTTAGCAGCAGCCGAGACTGCTGCAGAAGAACAACGATTTGTAAACATTGTGAATAAATAACTGAATTCTAATAATGTTTTACTGGCATCGCTGACGCTTGACATTTTCTCAACAGCTCTCCTGACCTGAAGCGGAGGTGGCTCCGCTTGGCCCTCAGTAATACGTTTTTACTACCTATTAACTACAGTGTTCTTAACTGAGAAAATGATATTTGCGTATGCTATTTTGGTATACAGTGGATATAGTTTTGTTATATACGGATATTTTTTTACTGCAATTTTGGTACCTTTGGACGTTGCCTGTTAGAACCAGGGAAAACCAAGGTAGAAAGCTACTCAAAGCTTTTAGGGCCAAGAGACATGTGAAGTTTTCAGTTGCACGGGGAACAGCTGCTAACAGAGGACTAGTTTTCAGTCTCAAGACATTAGGCTCTAAGTTCCCTTGTTACTGGTCTATAAACATTACACTTTCTGACTTTCTGGAACTGATTCTGAACTGATACGTCTGGCATTGTGGCTAACTCAGTTAATTTTGCGATGCTAATAAATTTTTTGTGGAAGAGGGTGTGGAGAAGGGGAATGTATGATACCTGCCTTCCCAGGCCCTTCACTGATTCTTCTCATTCTACAGGCCTATCTGGATGACATTTTAAATAAACTTGAAAGAGAGATATACGTTTCACTGACAGAGTACAAGAAAATTAAAACCGAAATACGTGTGGTCTGAAATTCTCAGCATTCAGTTTGTTCCTTTACTGCTCAACAATTGTACCATATCTGAGAGCTAAACTAGGATTTTTGAGTATACACTACAGTGATCTGAGCGATAAAGGAATAAGTAACGCTTACAGTAACGTTAAGAAATCAGGAACTTAGATGAGGTCAAATCACGTCAGCAAATAGAGATCAAACAACATTTTCGTTCGCACAGTAATGTTACAAACGTCATTGGATTACACATAAGAGTACAGAATTAGTCGGAAAAGAATATCAAGACGTGCTGTTCAAATGGTTCAAATGGCCCTGAGCACTACGGGGCTTAACTTCTGAGGTCATCAGTCCCCTAGAACTTAGAATTACTTAAACCTAACTAACCTAAGGACATCACACACATCCATGCCCGAGGCAGGATTTGAACCTGCGACCATAGTGGTCGCGCGGTTCCAGACTGTAGCCCCTAGAACCGTTGGGCCACCCTGGCCGGCAGACGTGCTGTGTATGTGGTTATAACTATACAGAAAAAAATTTGACACCCATCGTGCAATAACATGAAACGAAGTAGTTAAATTCTTATTGGGGAAGTTAAAATAGTGTAAATGAAACGAATAAACACATTCATAAAGCTAATAAAAAATCTCATCAGTTTTTGTTACATTTGATGTTGGCCTAATGAAGGGCCACAATGACGTGTCTATTAGATTTATATTGCTGACGAAAAGCCAGACTGGAAAACTCTGTCATCTTATGATACACCTAAGCGGGTAGTAAAGTTAACAATAGTTTAATCCCAAATTAACCGCGGTTTAGGTGTAGCGTCATCTTTAATTGGTAATAAAAACGTCTTCGGTCCCGGGTTCGAATTACACTATTGCTTAAGTTTTGCTGGCCGCGGTGGCCTAGCGGTTCCTGGCGCTTCAGTTCGGAACTGCGTGACTGCTACGATCGCAGGTTCGAATCCTTCCTCGGGCATGGATGTGTGTGATGTCCTTAGGTTAGTTAGGTTTAAGTAGTTCTAACTTCTAGGGGACTGACGACCTCAGATTTTAAGTCTCATAGTGCTCAGAGCCATTTGAACCATTTTCAGCTTAAATTTTGATTAATAATAACATTGGCGGCCGAAGACTTCCGGCATAAGAAGTCAGCCTCATTCTGCGAACGGCCTTATCAAAAAAAGCGGAGGAACGGACAGAGCTTCAGGGCACTCTCTTGTCCTAGGGGTGGGAAATTGCCCCTAAAGGAAGAATCAGCATTGACCAACGGTATGAGGATGCAGAAGGCAATGGAAATCACTGCAGTAAAGACACGTAACATGTATCTGCAGGACGTCTGGCCTGTAGCTGAAGAAGTGTCATGATGAGCTCTCCTTTAGCAACTTATTATTTATTCCATTCTTAAGTGGATTATATTCCTGTCCTTCCCTGTATATTTCCTATTTATTTCATTCATAAATGATTTATATTCCTCACTATCAAACGAATACCCTTAGCTGCATACAGTTGTTGATTCTTCAACAAAATATTCGTTATTACCATTCGAAATTTTTTGATGAGATCAATCATACTTCTCCCTCGTTCAAACTACCTAGGCCCATATTCTCCCGTAACCCGTTCTTCTGTTAGTTTTCCTATAACCACGTATCAGTCGCCCATAATTATTAGAGTTTTATTGCCCTTTACATACGACTATCATTGTCGGGGTTGATTTGCTGTCGATTCTGAGGAGACAGCCCTATCAATGAACTAGTTATAGGAGCTCACTCTCCGCCCTACCCTCCTATTCAGAACGAATCCTGCTTCCATTATAACATTTTTCGTTCATATTAATATGAACCCATATTCGCCTGACCAGAAATCCATACCCTCTGTCCATATCACTCCTATACTGTAAAGTAAATGTAGATTGAGGCTTTACATTTCCTTCAGATTTTCTAGCGTTACTATTACCTTCAACCTTCTGACATTCCAGTCTCCGACTGGATGAGTTGTTGTCCTTTCATTGGTTGTTCCGTCTTCCTCCCATGGTCACCTCCCTCTTGGCAGTCCCCTCTTGTAGATCCATTTGCGAGGCGTGTCCGTAATCTTTTGCCGTTGTAAATATCATTATGAAACGTTCTGAAGTACAGGCCGCATGTCCCGTAGATACAAAGTATGTGGATTTTATACTGTGATTTCCATTGCCTTCTGCATCCTCATTTCGTTGTTCATTGCTAATTCCTCCCCCTTTTTGAGGCAGTTTCCCACCGCATGGGCCATAGAGGGCCCTGAGCTTCTGTCTGCTCCTTTGATAAGGCCTTTGACAGATCGTGGCGGAACGAAGCTAATTTGTTACGCCGAAAGTCTTCGGCCGCTACCACTGATGATTTTCGTTCAACATTTAAGCAATGAATGGGTTAGAACCTGCAGTCAAAGATGATTTGATTAGTGGTCTACCCCTAGATCAGAAGTTCATCTACCTGTTTTACTATTTTGTTTTACTTTTTTCGCCGTATGACAAAGACGAATAATAAAGAGTATTTCATTCAGCCACCATTCTTCGAATTTCTGTGGTTCTGGAATATTCCATTCCCAAAACCTCCCACACACGCTATTCTAGGGGCAGGAGTGGCCATCCTCCAACATCAGCGTGATGGTTAATATAAATACGACACGATTACACCACTGATACAAGCGATCTATTACTCTGCTTACCTTTGTACGAGTATTTTTTTTTTGGATGAATAATTCAGCTCCCGTTATCACTGAGGTTGTTAGAACACAAATATCTGGAATCCTATAATACAGTACGATTTGCGAAGAATCTGCAGTGCCATTGGCCTTAATCGACTTTAAAGTGACATGTCTCGCTTGTACGCGAATACACTAAATGGATGTACGAGTACTGGTTGTAGACACTGGGTTTGCTGCATTTATAAGATTGGGTATCACCGTATATCATGCTCGGATAGCCTAATTGTAAGGCGACCGCTCGCGAAACGCGGGAAATTCGGGTTCCAGTTCCTATCCGGCTCAGATATTCATCGTCGTCATTCCCTTATGCATCTGAGGATAGTTCTTATTTATTACGAATAAATTTCACGTCTTTCAAGACGGCTGTAGTCGCCGTGGTGCCTGTTCCTTTGACATGCATGCATGTCCGAAGAAACTTTGTATCGTGATTCGGAAGAACACAGGCACGGCAATATAGCAAGTTAATAGCAATTTAGAATACCTGAAGAGAGGTATCAACCCTGTTACAGAAGAATACAGGACCATCTTCTACATCACCGAGCAAACATACTTTACTGGGGAGATTGTTGAACCTAGAGGATAGAGTATACATCAACATAAAATGTTTTTAGATCGGAATTTCTGTCTAGTGACTGATTTTAGAATCACATGAAGAAATTCGTGGTAGCGAGCGCCATAAACAGTTCCCGTGATTTTCTACAGTTTTTATTGTTGCTAGACTTGCGATTGTGTTTTGTGCAGCGTTTTTAAATATTTCGTTTCCTACATATACAAGTGCTGTAAATACACTAAGGCTATTTAAAATATATTATTAATTGTTCAATTAAATAATTTAATGGCAAGTAAAATTCTACGTATTTTTGAAACTGGTTGTATAACACGTAGACGGTTAAGCCATACTTCGGTCGGTAGTGCATCACAATGTACCTTGGAATAGAAGGTCATTTGCCTTGAGACAAGTTATACTTGTACATTACCTGAGTTTCGACCATGTTTTATCAATAATTATCTTCAGATTAGAAACTGGTGTTGGTTTCGAATAAGTTGAATTCCAGAATTTTGCCGATAATACTGCCGTTTCAATTGATTGCATATACTGTTTATTGGAACGTGGTAGTGTAGCCCACATCTCGTGGTCGTGCGGTAGCGTTATCGCTTCCCACGCCCGGGTTCCCGGGTTCGATTCCCGGCGGGGTCAGGGATTTTCTCTGCCTCCTGATGGCTGGGTGTTGTGTGCTGTCCTTAGGTTAGTTAGGTTTAAAAAGTTCTAAGTTCTAGGGGACTGATGACCATAGATGTTAAGTCCCATAGTGCTCAGAGCCATTTTTGTGGTAGTGTAATAATGTGACACGTGACTACAGTGTTGACAAGATTTGCTCGATTTCAGTGCTTTTAAATATCAGTAGAACATTGGTTCTTAGTACATTACCCTGATGTACTTTAAAACAGGTTTTCACATTCGGAAAAATCTTAGTTTTTCGGAGTACTTTTTCGTATTTTCAAGAAAAAGCTGCAGCACATGTAAAGTCAAACCCATCATGTAGAAACAGAGTAAGGAAATATATTAATCTTCTGTTACAGAGCTGAATCGAGGCGAAAGTCTGAATAATGTTCACTATATCATTCTTCCTTGTTTGAGGCGAAACGCAAATGAACGTTTAACTGCGATAAAAGTTGTAAAATGTAAGGTTCAGGTAAGTAGGAATGTTAGAGTTGAACGTCCCGTCGACAGAGAAGTCACTAGAGTTCGTTATGATTACGAAAGGATAGAGAAGGAAACAATCCGTGCTCTTTTCACAGGAACCACTCTGACATTTGCCTGGAACGATTTAGGAAAATCACGGAGAACCTACATCTTGACGGCCGGTAGGGAATTCAGATCATCGTCCATCCGATCTTAATGTAGATCCAGTGTGCAGCCCACTGCACTACCACGCTCGATAGTTCAGCTAAGAGAAAACTGAAGGCCCACGACTAAAATGTCAAAAGTAGCCGGAGAGGGGCGGATTGGCAAGAGACACACACTCTCTGCAGCGATCTGAATCTGTACAAGTGAAGAGAACACTCCTGGTTATGACACAGTCATAACTGGTTTGGGCCATACAATGACCATCTTCAGATTCTAAAGGCGGCATACACTGAACACAGGTTCATTACTTTAGAATCTGAAGATGGTCATTGTATGGCCGAAACCGGTTACGACTGTGTCATAAACATGTCATTGCGTCTATAATTAAACAAAAAATTTGTACAAAATAATCAGTCACACACCAAATGTAGTTTTTTCCAAGAACACTGTTGGATTGACACAGGCCTCTAGCAACAAAGCACAGGCGCGGTGCTGTAATTTCGAGACTACCGTCTGGTCGTGGAGGATTGAGACCTTTAGTCAGAGTGCTTGTTAAAGCAAGTTCCAGCACAGCACTTACCAGGCGACTGCTGACGCTATCTCGCACACGCACTGACACAACGCATAACTACTGCAGGGCCAACTGACAAATGTGATTCTTGTCATTATCATCATCATCATCGTCATCAACGACACCAATGACAACACTACCCATCTGATTTCCAAACTAGATAAAAGCATCATCCCAACGGCTTCAAGTCATTTCCAAGTGGTTATGTTACTTAACCATACGAAAATGACTTAGAAGTAAAAACTGCAATTGTGGCACTTACAATAAATAGTAGCCTACAGTCAATGGAGAAAATGTTGTCACTTAAAACTCAACGATACTGCGACCCCAAGACAAATACAAGTGCCCAATACAAGTGTTCATCGAGATAGTTTTCAACAAGTAGCCTCCAGTCCAAGGAGGAAGCGTAGCGGAGCAGGTGCAGGAAATCTGAACCACCGTTCTAGGCAACGTCGTAGTGGAGATGATCTGCTGTTGCCATTCTCCGACCTGTTAAGAAGTGTCAAGAGTGTATCTTTGTCGTGAGGAATGATTGCAATGAGTGCTCGTACTTTGGAGTGTAGGGTTTGTATTGATGCGGAAGGAGGGAAGGGCGAGCATGAAAACCGTTACCGGCACACCAAATTGCAGATCTTGACTTCCTCATCTTAAAGATGGGAGCACCGTCATCAGTGTCATATGCCATAAATACATGAGACACTGTTCAGATATTTAGAATTTACGCGAGTGCCCTGAACGTAGTGCACCACACTTCTTTCTTCGAGAATTATTTATTGAACTCAAAGAAAGGTATATATAAAAAAGTTATTGTACTTCTATACTCCCCAATTTTCGGTGTTATATCCTTCCAGTTCTGTGGCCTTCCTCAAGCGAGACATACTCCATCTTCTGATCACAAATCCATTTCCTGACCGTGCCAATCACCACTTCGTTATCCTTAAAATGCCTTCCACGCATGGCACCCTTCAAAGGCCAAAACTAGCGGAACTCTGAGGGAGCTAGGTCAGGGCTGTTGGACGCATGGTGTAATACCGTCCAGCCGTGTTCAGTGATGTTTTCTGAAGCTCTTCCTGTATGAGGCTCAGCGTTATCATGCTGAATGGAACAATCACCTGGATATTTACAACGCCCAAGTCGTCCTTGAGCTTGGCTAATGGACTGGAGACCATCACCAGCAGTAGAGGGTGAAGCTTTGACAATGCCAGCCAATCGTGCTGGCGAAGCGTCAAAAAATCATTAATCAAACTTCGGACAAAGTACATGAGACAGAAGCCAACAGGCAGTTTTTCAAGTAGCCACGAAAGCCTTAACATTTTGGCTGATGTGTTCACATATGATTCAGAACTAATGGTGCTTGGCATCACACCAATGCGTATGATACCGTCCCAAAACGTAATGATCATGACATTACCAGCGGAAGTAGTTGCTTTGAAGTTTTACTTATTTGGAGAATCACCATGACGCCATTCCATCTGTTGTCGTCTTGTTTTGAACTCAAAATGGGGGACCTCGGTTTCATAACATTCCACCATCCGGGACAAGAAGGCTTACCTGTCAGTGTCAAAACGTTATAGCAACTCCGAAGAAATATTTATTCTGAGAGATTCGCATTCCACCGTAAGATACTGTAGAGTCCATCTTATTCAGGAGTACAGATAGTTGCATCCCACTTCCTTTGCCGATTGACAGCTCCAGCGTTAACTGTCGAGCCGCTGTACGTCGGTCCTCGCAAGTAAGCCCTTCACCAACCTGCATCTTGTCAGGTGCTACTAACGTGGTCGGTCTCACTGTTCGCTGTCAATCACGAAGCTCCGCCGAACCACTTTCTGATGGCCCTAACCTTTGTGCTCATCGACTATTCGTATCTCTGTCGACTGCAGATGTTCCATAAACTGCACACAAACAACTGTGAATGTTCCCAAAATTTGCCCTCTCCGCAGTGAGAAGTTCAATGAGTAAACGCTGCTTGCGACGCATATAACTTACAGACGCAATTTTGAAAAACAGCTGCATGTATGCTATCTGCCGGAGGTAATGGAAAATTGGCGCATGCTCCCCAGAAACTTGAAAAAATGGGTGCCTAAAGTTTCACCTCCTTACTTTTGTTGTTGGCTAAGGACAAAAATGTGCTAAATTACTTTCTGGGCGACGGTCGTAATGCAGACCATTAACACAGGTGATGAGGAACTTTACTCTCTGTCTTCCGACTGTCGGCGAAATACTGGCAGTGAAAATTTCCCACCATCATCCTAGTTAGCGCACTGATGTCGCTTATACGCGGAAAATTAAATCAGTCTCGGAAGGATTTGGTAAAAACGATGTACGTGTGGCGTGGTAATTCTAAGGATTGCCGCACTGAACGACATTGACCGGACAGTTAACAAGAATTTACTAAATGTAATTTGCTTCAATGGATTTATTTTGAGCGCTTGAGTAATACACATGAGAGGGTATTCGCTTTAATACGATTTGTAGAATTTGTGTCCGTGTGTGTGTCTCCATTCCAACTTCATTACGTTGGAAGTCAACTACGTTCACGTGAATTGTAATATGTAGATCTAGATTGACAGTACATGGATATGTAGTTCATTGTTTAATACTATTTAGGAGAGTGCAGTGTCCCAATGTTGTAATGTTTTATTGGGATCTTATTAATCCTATAGTCGTTAAATAAACATGCCATCGACTGAAATTCTCTTGCACACTTGTATCTAGACAGTTATTTGGTGATTGATACACTCGTTGTGGTTCTTTTTATTTTATTTTTTTTATTTTTTTGTCAACGACGTGTTTCGCTTTGATGAGGTAAAGCATCATCAGTGATGTGTAATTAAGTTTTTTACATTTTGATTTGCTTTAATGTTCAAAAACAGTTCTTAACAATATGTTGGTTTGTACTGGCGGTGATTCTCGCTTGATTTCTCTTTACATCGTCTGCTAGCGCACCGTTGATGTTTTCCTTCTTTACGTACTGGTAGTTGTGGTCTAATTTGTAGTTGTTCTGTAGTACTATGCGTTTGTTATGTTTTTCACACCACACTTCTTTTCTGTTTGTTTTTATACTTCTATGCATCTATTGTGGTTTGTATTTTCTACTGTTGTCAACATAACCGTGCCACTAGTTTGCCTTTGCCCTACAATCTTTTCTTTTTAGATTATTGTATGTGCGTGATTCTATTTAATTATGTTGCTGTGTATTTATATACTGTGTAAGAGTAGAGAAGGAATAGTAATGGAGAGGTTTTTTTTTTTTTTTTTTTGGTGGTGTTGGCAGAAACCATGTCGAGTGTGCATAAGTGTAAAGTAGCGCAACTGATTGTGAGTCGGAGGAGAAGGTAAGGAGTAAGAAGTAAAATGAAATTGGGTGGGGAGAGGGGTTTGGTGGAAGATGAGACGGGGTAAAGGATGGAAAAGGGTCTTTTCTTTTGCATGTAATTCCATCAGTTATTTTATATAGAGTCTGGTTTAAAATATTTATTTAGTTATTGAGTTACTGTTTGTTTTCTGTTAATGCTTTGTGTATGTGGAAATTAGCTTGGAAAGGGAGGAGGTGTCTGTCGTTACTGATTCTTATTCATATCTTCTTCTATATTGTTGAGTCCATGATGTTCTTGTTTTAGATGATCTAAAAATATTGAATGGTTTGTACCGTATTTAAATGCCCTGACGTGTTCTTTATAACTTGTGTCTAATGTCCTGCCGTCATTCCAATGCGTTTCTTTCCACAATCTCTGCAACTGAGCTGATATATACCAGACTGATGATATCCATTTGCTTTTGATTTCAGTTTTGGGATCTAATTTGTATTGAATTGTTTGGTTTGAAAGCAATATTTATGCTTTCTTTATTCGAATACGTTACCTATTTTATGATTAAATTTGTTATGGTAGGTCACTGTATGATAATTCTTTTGCGGTAGTGCAGGTTGTATGTGTTGGTCAGGTATAGTTAGATTTTTCATTATTTGTCTCTATATTTTTCTGTTTAGTTTGTCTACCATTGCTTCTTTGTGTCCATTTTTAATGCTATTTGTTTTATAATGGCTAGTTATTTCTGGTAACCAAAAGTGTTTAAGGGGGTCGCGTTCAGTCTTTTTAACATGCATCTGATTCCTCTGATTCCTGCCCGTTTGTGATTCTGTGGGTGGTTTGATGTTGCATTTAAGATAATATCACTTGTGGGTTTTCTGTATATGCCAAATGTGTGTGTGTTATTGTCTTTTCTCATGGTTTTGTGTAGAAAGATAAGTCACTTTTCTTGTTCTTCTTGTATCGTGAACTGTTTTGTGTGCAGTATTTATGTCTTTGTGTAGCTGCTGTATTCCGTTGTTAGGTCCATCTACAATGCGTGTTATGTCATCCACGTATCTGTAACAGTAGCTCGTTTCTGTAGTTGCAACCTCAGAACAAAAATAACCTCAAAAATTGTAAATTGTAAATAATATACGGATAATAAGACCACACAAATGAAGAGGTGGTTTTTATTAATCATCAGTATTAGTGACACATGTGGTGCTCAACATGATCAAGATTAACCCATTCTAATTCACAGGCCCTGATACAGTTTCAAAAGAACAGTTCACAGTTGCAGTTTACCTTATTTCGGGATTCTACAAAACTGTGTTTAATCGCCGTAATTTGCTAGCGTGTACTATTCGCGTATTTGGTCTTTATTCTGATACTCTCCCAGTTGTTCAACAGTGCATCACAATTTTGTTTTTATTTCGTTGGCACGTACAAGTGACATAAATTCAGCGAACAACCTCTCAACTGAAGAGCAGGTATAAGCATCCTCACTCCTTATGCGTGGAAGAATAACCATTGAGAGCCAGTGGTTCAGATTTAGGACATCTTTTAAGACCCATTTGTCATCTGACGTGCAGCATACAGACGTCAATGCACAAAGCTGCGTAATGTTTGGCTTTGGTACCCAACTTTGGGCAGAATGGGCTGACGCAATTTTCAGTGGGGTGATACTGTACACGTGACACCCAGGTGACGTGGAACTGTGTATTCGTGTCTCATTGGCTGAGAGGAGCTCTACTGTATACGGAAGCGAAGCGAATCATAGAACGTGATTGGTCGAGAGGACTTTTTGCGAATAGAAGCCCAAGAATTCGGTTGCGTGGCCAATTTCTGTTGCACTCTTAATGTTGCCACCCTTGCTTTTAATTTCACAGATGGTTCTTTTGACTTTCCTGTACGCAGACTTAGTGCTTCCAGCAATCATTTATTTTTCGATATTTTCACATCCTTCATGCAGCTATTTTGCCTTAGTTTTCCTGCACTTTCTATTTATTTCATTGGTGGGTGACTCGTATTTCTGTATTCATAAATTTTGCTGAGCGATTTTGTACTTCATTCTTTTTATCGATCAACTGAAGTATTTCTTCTGTTACCCATGGTTTCTTCGCCGTTACTTTCCTTGTACCTTTGTTGTTTTAGAGAGTTCATTCCTCTTTACCTGAACTTCCAACCAAATTATTCAATCCCGCGCTATCAACGGGATCGGAGAGATCCAAGCAACTCTCTTCATTCCTAAGTACTTCCATATCCCACTTCTTTGCACGCTAATTCTTCCTGGGTGGTCTCTAAAACTTCATCACAACTGTAATGAGCCTATATCCGTTCCTTTGTACGTACTATACTTCAGTATCTGATTCTAAATGGAATCCCTCCTTAGTTGAGCCCTTTTCTAAGTAAACCTACTCCTCTTGTGATTCTTGCACTGAGTATACTCTATCACTCGTATTAGCTGAAATTTATTGCACAACTCAATTATTTTCTCCCCTATCATTCCTACTTCCAAGCGCGTATCCTCCCGGGCCCGTCTTTTCTACTCCTTCATCTACTACTGCTTTCCAATTGCCCATTATTTTTAGATTTTCTTCTACAGCTACATCTACATGGCTGCTCTGCCTGGCAAAGGGTTCATCGAACCACATTAACAATGATTCTCTGTTATTCGATTCTCGAACAGCACGCGGAACAAACGAACACCTATATCTTTCCGTGTGAACTCTGATTTCCCTGGTTTTATTATGATGATCGTTCCTTACTATGTAGGTCGGCGTCAACAAGGTATTTCCGCATATGGGAGAGATTGTAGGTGATTAAAACTTAATGAGATCTCGCCGCATGTAGAAACGTCTTTGTTTTAATGATGCCCGCCTGAAATCCAGTATCATGTCCCTGACAATCTCACCTCTCTTGCTCGATAATGCAAAAAGTGCAGCCCTTCTTTGAACTTTCTCGATGTACTCCATTAAACCTATCTAGTAAGGATCCCACACGGTGCACTAGTATTCTAAAAGAGGGCGGACAAGCGTAGTGTAGTGCGTCTCTTTAGTACATCCGTTGCATCTTCCAAGTGTTCTGCCAATAAAACACAGTCTTCGGTTCGCCTTCCTTACGACATTTCCTATGCGTTCTTCATTTTTGTGTAACCGAAGTTTAAAGGATTTCTTTTAGCTTTCATGTGGACGACCTCACATTTTTCAATATGTAGCGTCAATTCCCAATTTTCACACCATACAGGTATCTCATATAAATTGCTTTGCAATTGATTTTGATTTTCTGATGACTTTACTGGTCTATAAAAAACAGTAACATCTGCAAACAGCTTAAGTCTGTTTCTCAGATCGTGCCCAAAATCGTTTATATATATAAGGAACAACAAAGGGTCCATAACACTAAGTTGAGGAACGCAAGAAATCACTTTTGTTTTACCTGATCGCTTTCCGTCAGTTACTACGAACTGTGACAGTTCTGACAGGAAATCACAAATCAGGTCACATGCCGTAACTGATACGATCTTTCATAAGCACGCAATTTGCTTACAAGTCGCTTGTGACGTACAGTGTCAAAAGCCTGTTGAAAGTCTAGAAATACGGAATCAATTTGAAGTGCTTTATTGATAGCACTTAGCACTTCGTGAGAATAAAGATTTAGTTGCGAATAACAGGGACGATGTTTTCCAAATCCGTGTTGACTATATGTCGATAGACCGTTCCAAAAAATGGTTCAAATGGCTCTGAGCACTATGAGACTTAACATTTGAGGTCATCAGCCCCCTATAACTTAGAACTACTTAAACCTAACTAATCTAGGGACATCACACACATCCATGCCCGAGGTAGGATTCGAACCTGCGACCGTAGCAGTGGCGCGGTTCCGGACTGAAGCGCCTAGAACCGCTCGGCCACCGCGGCCGGCGATAGACCGTTCGCTTCGAGGTATTTCATGATGGTTGAAAGCAACAGGGTGCTGAGTATCGGCGATAATGATATGGGCCCGTAATTTAGTGGATTACTCCTAGTGCCTTTCGTGAATATTGGTGTGACCTATACAACTTTCCAGTCTTTGGGTATGCCTTTTTTGTGAAAGGAACTGGGTTTGATTTGATTGCCAGTACCTCCTTATAGTTTTTTCCTCTGCTGGGGAAGTCTTATATGTGTCTTATATGTGTCCTTGTGAACTGGAATGAGGAGGTGCTTCAATTTGGAAGCAGCGGCAGCATTAGGATTCATGTACTGGCGGTAGCGGCTGGAAGGTTTGGCGACACGCTGACCTGATATTCCACGACCACAGTTGGTTCCTTGTACTGCCGTGTAGGCAGCAGTCGGCGGGTCGAAAGAAGACTAAGACCTAATCCGTGAGAACGATACAGCTGTTCCTGTGATGTTCAGGAGTACAATGCAAAGAGCCTTCATCTATGCTTTCATATCCGGACGAACAGGCAGTGTGATGACTACAGCCACTATGAAATGCATTCGCAGTTCCGAATATGGACAACCATCAGCTGTCGTCCGCTGTGTATGGAAGTTTGAGTCATGCTCAGATAGTTTAATGGTAAAGCTTCCACTCACGGTAAGAGGGAAATGTGGGTTCGAGATCTGGTCTGGCACAAATCTTCATTGACGTCATTCCATTCTACAGCTGATGGTTTTCCCTATTCGCAACTGCGAATACATTTTATGCAATCCGTAGATTTCGCTTACGTTTTATTAAACTTAACTTACTAAATTTAACGTTTTATAGGGGCTAGGACCTGAAGGCTGAACAGTTTTCCAACACATAACCCTCTCCCGTAATTTTAATTCGCAACTTATGTTGACACCCATTTTTGAGTTCTCATAGTGTACATAATGGATTGTAATTGAGGTTAACAGAAATTCGGTGTACTATTGTATCGATAAAATCCTTTATGAATGTATTTAAATTTGTCCATATGATGGACTTCTTAAGTATTTTAATTCTATGCCTTCAAAAGCCTATAGACTGGGCATACAATGCTCTTTGATTACGCATGTTAATAATACAGCATGTCTAGCGTTGTGAGGGACGACTCCCGAAGATAAGATCACCACATATTCGCGTGTGTTGATAACGCATTAGAAGTGTGCTGCATTTCCTAGGAACAGTGAATGTTAAACGTAACAGAAGGTTAGAAATGCAAACGCTGTCGTATCGTATTCAGAAAATATTAACTCGCTGCAGTTCTAACCACAGGAATGGGACACGATATTTACGACTGCGTCCTATCATCTCAATAAGCATTTTCCCCGCCGTAAGTGGACAAGTCTAACGGGATTCGCACGCCTTCTCACCTTTTGAATAATTATTTTGTTAAAGCCCGGCAGCGAAGGCTTTGCATAAAGACCGTCGAGCGACAACAGAGAGGATTAGCTACTCTTTGGCGCGCAGACGGCGGACGGCAGTCGCTGCAGTGAGGGATGTTTAAAATTCAGCAGGAGGGGGACACACCCACACCACCTGTTACAAGTCGGCCCTAACTCCATTAGCGTAGCACGCGCCTGCGGCGGCGCCCACGCTTCACGCTGCCTCCACGCCCGGGCCGCGGCAGCGGCCAGTGGCGTAATGCACAAGGTTGCTGGCGCATTGGTGACTCTTCACTGTGGACAGCTTCTGAATGGAAACTGAGTTCATTACTGTAGGTCCCTTAAAATTCATCGACTGTAATACATTTTTACTGGAAAGAATGACGATTAATCTTCTAATCGTGGTGGGCAAAATTATGAAAACACCAAAAACACAGAATATTACCATGCCTGATACGGTATAGAAAAACTATTGGCATTCCTAACAGATTCCTGTCTTCTCGGAATGGATAAATGAAGGCCCTGTTTGGTTTTCAACTGAATCCCTGTAAAACAGTGGGTAATTCAGATAATTATGATAGGGGTGATTCCGACCATTCACACTTATCTACAATGCAGACCACAAGAGTTCAATAAAACTGAAATATCGAGACTGTGATGTCCAGGGGAGATGTGACAATTCATCCTCACGAAAAGAGCAGTGCGAATAAAGGCCCTCTCGTCTTGGAACACAATGCCACTGTCGGGGAACAAACACTGTACCACGGGATGGGCCTGATCACCAAAAACTGCCGCCTAATTCTTGGCAATAATGCTACCTTTCCAAGTAGCCGTGGAGCCCATGGAATATCACAGTGTGGCTGCCCAAATCATCATTTAGTTCCATGTCATGCTTCACTCCTGGGATGAAAACTCGACCAGGAGTTGCAAACAGTATGTAGCAAGACTCATCCGAGCAAATGACATTCCTCCATTGCTCCCTCCATTGTCCAATTTGGCTGCCAAAATCATCATACAGTTCCATCCATGCTTCACTCCTAGGACGTAAACTTGACCAGAAGTTGGAAATAGTATGAAACAGGACTCATCCGACCAAATGAATTTCTTCCATTGCTCCCTCCACTGTCCAAGTTTTATGGTTTCGGCACCACGTTTTCCTGTTGCTGGCATTTGCATCAATGATTAGTGGTTTTGGAGTTCCCTGTTAATAGAGTTACTTCATTGTGGTTTTAGTGCTGACAGGGTTCGCGAATTAGACATTCAGATCTGCAGTGCCAATTTCAGCCGTTGTCCTCTTAATTGTAACAATGATCGCCCGTCATGGGCACTCCAGACATAATTTCGTCCGCGTTGTGGCTTGGGGTGTGTTGTTTTTCCGCTTCTGCTGCGTCCAGTACAACTCTTTGACACATCTTCATCTATATGACTACTCTGCAATTCACAATGAAATGCCTGGCACAGGATTCATAGAACCACCTTGAAGCTACTTCTCTGTCTTTCCACTCTCGAACAACGCGAGGAAAAATGAATGCTTCAATCTTTCCGTGCGAGCTCTGATTTCTCTTATTTTATTATCTTGATCATTTCTCCCTATGCACGTCGGCTCTAACAAAATATTTACACACACTGAGGAGAAAGGTGGTGATTGATACTTCACGAGAATATCCTATCGCACCTAAAAACATCTTTGTTTTAATAACTGACACGCCATTTCGTGTATCATATCCGTGGCACTCTCTCCCTTATTGCGCGATAATATAAAATAAGCTGCATTTTCTTGGAACATTTTCGATGTCCTTCGTCAGTGCTACCTGGGGCGGATGTCACACCGCACGGTGATTCTCTAGAACAGGGCGGGCAAGCGTAGTGTAAGCAGTCTCTTTAGCACACCAGTTACATTTTCTGATGTTCTGCTAATAAAGCACAGTCGGTTTCCTTTCCCACAACACTATGTATGTGATCGTTCTAATTTAATTTATTCGTCGTTGTAATCCGAAAGTATTCAATTGGGTTTACAGCCTTTGGTGTTGTTTGATTTATCGTGTAACTGAAATTTTGCCAATTTCTTTTAACAGTAATGCGGATGACTTCACATTTTTCAGTATTCTGAGTCGATTCCGACCATCTGCACCATACGGATATCTTGTGTAAATCATTTTGCAACTCATTTTGGTTACCTGATGTCATTATAAGACGGTATACGACAACACCATCAGCAAATAATCTAAGAGAACTGCTCAGATTATCTCACAAATCGTTATTGTAGAATACGAACAACAGAGGGCCTGTAATCTTTCCTTGGGGAACGCCAGATATTATGTCTTTTTTACTCGATGACTTTCGTCAGTTATTACGAACTGTGACGGTTAATACCGAGGTTCGATCGCGTCCGAATTGTTACTTTGTGCCAGGAAGGGCTCTTAACAAGGGAATTATCCAGACTTCTCAGAGCAAACCAAAGTGATGTTGTTCGAACATGGAGGAGAAACAGAGAGACAGGAACTGTCGATGACATGCGTCACTCAGGCCGCCGAAGGGCTACTACTGCAGTGGAAGACCGCTACCTACGGATTATGGCTCGGAAAAATCGTGACAGCAACGCCACCATGTTGAATAATGCTTTTCGTGCAGCCACAGGACGTCGTGTTACGGCTCAAACTGTGCGCAATAGGCTGCATGATGCGCAACTTAACTCCCGATGTTCATGGCGAGGTCCATCTTTGCAACCACGACACCATGAAGCCCGGTGCAGATAAGCCCAAGAACATGCCGAATTCACCGCTCAGGATTGGCATCACGTTCTCTTCACCGATGAGTGTCGGAGACGTGTTTGGAGGCAACGCGGTCAGGCTGATGTCTTAGGCACACTACCCAGCGAGTGCAGCAAGGTGGAGGTTCCGTGCTGTTTTGGGGTGGCATTATGTGGGGCCTTCGTACGATGCTGGTGGACACGGAAGGCGCCGTAACGGCTGTACGATACGTGAATGCTATCCTCCGATCGGTAGTGGAACCATATCGGCAGCATATTGGCGAGGCATTCGTCTTCATGGACGACAGTTCAAGGCCCCATCGTCCACATCTTGTCAATGACTTCTTTCAGGGTAAAGACATTGCTCGACTAGAGTGGCCAGCATGTTCTCCAGACAAGAACGCTATCGAACATGCCTTGGATAGATTTGAAACGGCTGTTTGTGGACGACGTGACCCACCAACCACTCTGAGGGATCTACGCCGATTCGCCGTTGAGGAGTGGTACAATCTCGACCAACAGTGCTATGATGAAGTTGTGGATAGTGTGCCATGACGAATAATGGCATGCATCAGTGCAAGAGGACGTGCTACTCTGTATTAGATGTACCGGTGTGTACAGCACTCTGGACCACCACCTATGAAGGTCTCGCTCTATGGTGGCACTAAAAAGGGCGGAAATGATGTTTATGTTGATCTCTATTCCAATTTTCTGTACAGGTTCCGGAATTCTTGGAACCAAGCTAATTCAAAACTTTATTTTTTTTGAGTGTGTGTATTTTCTGTCATTCTATCAACACAATCCTTCCATTTCATTCTGTGCCATCTTTCCTTTACCCAGGAGAATTTTTAAATTTGGTATTGTGTCATTACTTATTCTATCGATTTTATTACAGCCTCTTACACATCTCATGAACTTCACCTCTGCTGATTGTATAGGTGACTTAATTTTTTGTTTGTTTTGTTTACTGTCCATGATTTTGAACCATATGCCAGAGTAGGTAAATCCATAACTTTAAAGTAGTTCATTTCTGTTTCTTTTCTTGTTTTTTTCCAACGCTCTGTCAGTTGCTCAGCACAAAGCTTAGTAATTACTAACCTCCTTCTCAATGCCTTTGTCATAGATAAAGTTGATATCACAGCCTAGTAGCTGAAGTGGGATACTTGTTTTAAATTTTTTCCATTTCTTTATATTCATTGTGCCTGCATTATTTCCCGTCAAAGCCATTGTCTTTGTCTTATTTGCAGATACATTTAAGTTGTAATATATTTAAATTTGGCTAAACTGTATTTCGTCTTTCCACTTCATAACCAGGACGTCAATGTCTAACTAAATAAAGTGGGTGATAGACTGCACCCTTTCCGAACATTTTTTTCATTAAAATTTCATCTGACATTTTCAAACCTGGATTTACAACTATATTTGAATTTAAATATAGACTATTTGTGGTGTTAATAAGTTGTTTTGGAAAACCTCTTATTTCGAACATTTATTACAAAAGGAATGTTTTAGCTTATCAAATGCATGCTCAAAATTAATATATGCTACATGTGTTTCTAAGACTAATTTCCTAATGTTTTGAATAAGCTGTCTTATTACAGTTATGTTATCACTACGTGAATGTCCGTTTCTGAAACCGGATTGCTCCTCTGAGATTACTGAAGCAACGATAGCTTGTAGCCTTTGATTAATAATTTCAGCTATGTTCCAGTCTTCAGGTATACGATAGTTCTTCCAACACATATTTAAAAAAGATGGAGGAAGCAAAGTTCTAAGGTGATTTCCTTCAATTTTGATTTGATCAGCATTAATGTTATCTAGAACAGTGGCTTTCCCAGTCTTGTTATATTTAAGGCTACTTTTGATTCTCCTACGTCTGTTTGATCTATAGAGTTAGTGTCAGTTATTATAGAACAATTTTCTTCACCTTCTTCACTATAACATAATTTTCTGTAATCGTGTATCAATTGAATTACTGTTATTAACTTAATGATAGCAGTATCATTTTTCATATTATTCATATGCTTCGTAAGTTTAAATGCTATATTCTGTCTTCCGTGTCAGCCACGTTCAATATTAGCGATAGAACTTTGAAAGGATTCACTATGGTGTCTTTATATTAAATTACTTGTTTTATTTTGTTTCTGTTTATATATTTCCCAGGATTCACTTGTTACTCTTTGTAAATATATATTAAAAACATTTCGATTTTCTTCAGCAATGTAAATTATTTCTGTATTGAAAATTTTTAGAACCCTTTTCCGGTTTCATACTTTACTTTGCCCTAGTACTTCATTAACTGTTTTCAGCACTTCTGTTTTTTATCTAACCGATTCTTCTTCAATACTGTCTTTAGCTCCAACCATCGCAATTCTTATGAGAGTATTTATTGAAATAAGTTCCTTATGCTTTTGTCCTGTAGGACATGAACTTTATATTTCAAGCTTTGGCTTTGGATTTCCTGTACGTGTCTTTCTTTACTCAACCTAGCCCATATTTCAATCTTCTCCCTTGCACAGAAAGACTCAATATTCCTATGTTTTCTCCTGGACTTGCCTGACGCATTTCTTGGGTCAGACATGCACTGACGGCTCTACGGCCTCTAGACGAACAAGTTTTCCTACACACATGCACAATGCAGTGAACTATGCTCCTCGCCGAAGGGATGTAGTTCAAATGGCTCTAAGCACAATGGGACTTAACATCTGAGGTCATCAGTCCCCTAGACTACTTAAACCTAACTAACCGAAGGACATCACACACATCCATGTCCGAGTCAGGATTCGAACCTGCGACCATAGCAGCAGCGCGGTTCCGAACTGAAGCGCCTAGAACCGCTCGGCCACAGAAGCCGGCCAGGGATGTAGTGTTGTTGTTGTTGTTGTAGTCTTCAGTCCTGAGACTGGTTTGATGCAGCCCTCCATGCTTCTCTATCCCGTGCAAGCTTCTTGATCTCCCAGTACCTACTGCAACCTTCATCCTTCTGAATCTGCATTGGGTATTCATCTCTCGGTTTCCCTCTACGATTTTTACGCTCCACACTGCCCTCCAATACTAAATTGGTCATCCCTTGATGACTGAGAACATGTCCTACCAACCGATCCCTTCTTCTAGTGAAGTTGTGCCACAAACTCCTCTTCTCCCCAATTCTATTTAATACCTCCTCATAAGTTATTTTATCTACCCATCTAATCTTCAGCATTCTTCTGTAGTGCCACATTTCGAAATCCTCTATTCTCTTCTTGTCCAAACTATTTATCGTCCATGTTTCACTTCCATACATGGCTGCACTCCATACAAATACTTTCAGAAACGACTTCCTGACATTTAAATCTATGCTCGATGTTAACAAATTCCTCTTCTTCAGAAGCGCTTTCCTTGCCATTGACAGTCTACATTTTATATCCTCTCTACTTCGACCATCATCAGTGATTTTGCCGTAAAAATGCTTGCCATTGCTAGAACCCTCAGCCACATTCATTCTTGCGCTATCATGCCGTTCTTAATCGGCTAGGAGTCTTTCAGTAATCGTCAGACTCTCGATCCGTCCTAATCTAAACGTCTATTACATGTGACTATGCAGGATATCTGTATGATATCACTATGCTGGGTGGTCAGTCGCCTTTAAATGATCCTTGGTCACGTCTGAATCCCAGGAAATGACCATGTACACCGGCTGGCCAAGTTGGCAACGGGAAACTTCAGCACAACTCAGGTCTTCCTTCTTACATCACGACCACATGCTCGCGTACCAAGACTGTATGGACTTCCAAGATCCATAAGGAAAGTGTTCCATTGTGCCTAATAGTGAGCTCGTACATATGGTTTAGCCAAATATCTCGTTTCTTTGCCGAGACCGTTGGTGGGGAAATGTACACATCGCATTCGTAACTCAGCTGACTTTATCAACAGACTTGGGGCTCTCCGTTTAAGGAGCCTGACCGTTTGCTTCACTTCGATGTGGTATCACTTTTCACCAAGGTCCCTCTCGCAGAATTTTTGGCACTAAATGAAAAAACGTTTCTGGTGGACATCACTGCTTTGTTTCAGGATGCTCTTTCCTCAACCTATTTTATGTTCAACCAATAATATTTCGAAGAGACTGACGCGACGTCCAATGGAGGCTGAACGGTGGCACTACCCAATTCTTTAGAAAGTCAACAAAGTTATTTAAAGGAAATAGGAAGCCCAGGATCACTGGTGATTGACAAGCTTGTGATTGTTTTACAATTTTAATTTGACTCAAAACAGACTTTATTATAAATTTCAATTCGGACATTTTACCTCTTACTGATGCAATATACAAATCTTCACTTTGATTGAATTGCATAAACACGAATAAGAACCATATTATTTTGCGTCCGCAACCAAAATCATTGATAGTAGGGACGGTGAATAATCAATCACAAACAACCGTTCTTGTTTAAGCAAGTCTCAAGAGACTAATAACACTACACACAGCCACATAATACCACGTAATACCACAGCTACATAACAAACAAAGAGATCTTAAAGCTTATAAAACTGACCTGACCACATAAAGGTCAACAGTGAAACATGCTTACACTAAAAACAATACACAGGAAGACTAATAAGTGGTACGTTCATTAAAGATACACAAATGATTAACATGAGATTTAACTAAGAGGGGCTAGTAATAACTCAACCAATAAAATGACTTACAGAAATGCCAATATTGACAAGGTGGTCTAACTTAATTAACGGACATAATGACTCAGAATGAGTCCCAAATTGCACCTAACTTTAGAGAAAAGCGTTAAGGCCCATAGCAGTGTTTGGAAGCAATAACGCTACGGCCGGCGGGAAATACGAACGTTCACTCCCCACGGCTTGTGCACATGGTCACACAGCAGGTGGTATATGTTTATATGTAATCCGACCGGCACCACAATGAGTGGTCCTGAGAAGAAGCCATAACAGCGCCGACGCCACGGAATGAGTAGTCTTAACAAATGGCCTGCAGCACAAATAGGTTGCAATGAAAACAAGGTCAAATCACAGCCACACTGGAATATATAATAAGCGCGCCCCTAAATTCTGAAAGGAGCAGTACTCTAACATTACCCGTTTCCCAGTAAATTAGCGGGAGGCTTTAGAGATCACTTCCAGTTGCCTGAAGGCTCTTTCGACATCAAATAAACGTACCAAATCCTGCCGTGACAAATGAATAAACCATTAACTCTACGGCTGAGGGGCACGTACTCAATCGCCGCCAGTCTCAAAGCGGACAATATGTCCTAAAACAGGCTAAATTTGCATGAAAACCACTTAAAACGCACACTCCAAGGATGATCAAAAACGGAATGAGGAACATCAGCCTCCTTAAAATAGCCACTGCGAAACCAAGTTCAGAATCATCTTCGGCAGCTAACCATGCCACAATAAATTTCAACAATCTTCTTAGTTAAACACAGAATAAAAGTCATACGTAACTTGGAGCTTGCAAATTACCAGCCGGGAAACTGTTCAGCTTGAGACGATGAACCCACCACAGTTTTGCACGTCAAGGCGCCCAATGATCGGCACCGTACATCCGGAGCGTGCCAAAAAATAATGGCGGCGACCACGGCGATGCCCATGTTCCCCGGTACCACGGTTAAGGACGCGGGCTTATTTTCAACACAAGCTGGCTCGTTGAACGCCGACCGGAGACTCACTCGTCACACGTTCACCCGGAACACCTGCCGGGGGAGCACTCAAAGATAACAGGACAGCCGAATATCGATATTCAGCGATGCCAGTGGAACACCCTAGCGCCAGCCGCCACGGCTCAGTGGCCAAGCCTTTTGTAGAGATGCCGAGTGAGAGAGAGCTTGATTGAGCTGCCCTTTAACCAGTTGTATTTTGGTAGTATGTGGATGATACCTTTATTGAATGGCCTGAGGAAGAAGATAAATTGATACACTTTCTTCATCACCTCAGCTCCATATCCATAACAACTTTTTACTATGGAAACAGATAAAGTTTATCTTTTGATTTCTTGGATGTCTTGGTTAGACGAAAGGATGACGGCTCACTGGGGCATTCAGTTTATCGTAAGCACACTCGTAGCGATTTTTATTTACAAGCGTCAGTCAGTCATCACCTATTGCAAACTATGAGCATGCTTAAAGCACATGTACGCCCAGCTCACACTACATACTTTGCCTAAACAGCTCGCCCACCTAAAATCAGGGTTCAGAAAAAATTGATAACCCACCCAGCGGATTAACATAGCATCGTCAATTGAGACCATGTATCAGTAAGTGAATATGAGGAGAGGACGCAAACAAAAACTCAAGGTTTTCTTCCTTTTGTGGGCAACTATTCCATTAAAATAGCACGACTCCTGTGTAAATATCAGGCTAAAGTCATTTCCTGTCCATTAGGACCATTGAAGGGTGACTTGTTATTGCAGAAGCCCGGAATTCAAAAGTACTTTGTAGTGTGGTTTAGCTTACATAGGACAGACCACAAGTGCGGTGAAAGAACACCACAAAGAATATCAATGTTAGGCTCGAGTTTTGCTACCGAGCGAGTTCCCTATTGCCGCATATTGTACTACCACCGAACATTCAGTGGAGTGTGGTAAGACTATATTCTGACCACAGCAAATCCATTATTAAAAAATGCGTAGAAAGATGCGTCGCAGAAAAGCTGATGAACTGTGATAGCGGCTGCCTGTTGGACAGTGCGTGAAACCCCATCATTTCCACGAATTTTTCTAATCGACGACGACTGAATTCAGGAACGGGTGCGGCAAGCGGTAGTGCAGAGAACAGTTGAGATCCACAGTTCCAGCAGCGAGGGCTCTGCCACTGAGAAGCGTGGTCTGACTGTCAACTTAATTTTTAAGCATGTGCGGAATAATCGCAGCGCCCTATATATTTCGGAACGGTGTAAATCTTCGTAGCCTGCTCCCCTGAAGATAACTGGCAGGTGCCCAGTCGAAATATAGTGGGATGAATGAACCGACGATCAGTTGCAAGCCCAAAATTTCTTTGAAAATTCAATTCGGCAGGAGATTTTTAAAAGTCGCACCTCTCCTGCTATCAGGCAGCCAGACGACCCGCCGTCTTGCGTAAGGGTTAAATGCAAGCAACGAACTCTCGAAAATTTCCGGAACTGCAACAGAATAAATGCGCTGGTTAAGAAAGTCCTTGAGAAGCTAAGCTGGATTAACTTTTGCTCTTCATTAGCTAAGAAAACTATTACCACAGCATTCTGGCACAAACCCAATAAATTCAGGGCCAAGCGTATGCTTGTGCCATCACTGCCAATGAGTGTACGGCCAGCTGACGCAACACCCACTGTCCTGACGACACACCTACATAGAAAGCCAGGGGATGGCTTAAGGGTGGTACAGTGTGGGGAAAAAAACATCAAAACAATCTTCTTCGGAATTAAAAGCTGGGGTGGTAACACTAAAAGCGCAGCTGGATATCCACTGCTAGATGCATAGGAGAGAGCGGGTAATTTGAAAGAGTGCGTTGAAGGCATCCAAGAGCGGTAGGGGAGGGGAGGGGGAGGAGACCTTGCCTGATGATGAAGTAGCAGTCTATAGGAAAGATGTAGGAGATCCAGTATTAGACTCAAACATTAAAGAGCTTTGGAGACTTAGGATCAAATGTGGCATAAGGGATAGACAACATTCCATTGGATTTTCTAACAAAACGACTACACACCTTGGTGTGTAGTACATATGAAACGGACGATATACCATCAGACTTTCTGAGAAAGATTGCAAGAGTCTACAAGGGCGGGAATCATCGCACAATCAGCTTAACTACTCATGGATCCTAGCTGTTGACAAGTACAATGTACAGAAGAATGGAAAAGATAATTAAGAGTTTATTAAATAACTGTCAGGTTTTAAGAGAGTTAAGGGCATCAGAGGATCATTTCTGACGTTGCGGTTGAAAACTGAAGCAAGACTAAAGAAAAATAAAAACACATTCATACGTTTTGTCGACCTGGAAAAACCCTCGATAATGTAAACTTGTTCATAAGTTGAAAATTTTGAGACAAAAAAATAGGTGTTAGCTGTAGAGAAGGGTAATATACAACACGTACAAGAGAGTAGAGCTAACGTCAGAAGTACAGGACCAAGAACGAAAGGATCAGTAAGGAAGGATGTAAGATAGGGACGTAGTCTTGTCCCTAATGTTCAGTCTACACATGGAAGAAGTAATGACGGAAATGAAAGGAAGGTTCAAGGAGTGGAATTAGAATTCACGTTGAAAGTATATCGATGATAATAGTCTCTATCCTCAGTGAAAGTGAAAAAGAATTACAGGATCTGCTGAGTGGAACGCATAGTCTGATGAGTACAGAATATGGACTCAGAGCAGAGCGAGGAAACACGAAAATAATGAGAAGCAGCAGAAATGAGAACACCGAGGAACTTAACATCAGCATTGGTGATCACCTAGGCAGCAAAATAACCGATGACAGAGGGTGCAATGACTTAAAAAGGAGACTAGCACCCGGGTAAAGGGCATTTCTGGCCAAAAGGTGCCTACTAGTATCAAACATAGACCTTAATTTGAGGAAGAAATTTATGAAAATGTACGTTTGGAACACACCATTGTACGGTAGTGAAACGTGGACGGTGAAAAAATCGGAAAAAAAAGAGTCGAAGTGATGAAGATTTGGTTTTGCAGAAGAATTTTGAAAATTAGGTGGACGGATGAGGTAAGAAATGAGGAAGTGCCCTGCGAATCGGCTGATCTTGGGAACTAATTTATTGAGCATAATAACCTTGTGACCACAGAAAAATAACATTTAAAAACTTATCTTGCGGCCCAATATAGTTTATGAAAGCAGGGCTCAAAGAAGAAGAAGAAATGCCTTCAGCACAATGAAGAAGAATTTAGCGAAATAAAATTAAAATAAATTTTGCCCCAGCATACAGGATCAGTTAACAACAATAATACCTTTATACATATGCCTTATCCAAAGACAGGAACGACTTTAAATAAGCCTTCTCCAATCAACCATACGATGCTATGACAGCTCTCAGATGTAATTAGGATCACCAAAGTAACACACAGTAAACAACTGGTCTGCGACCACTCTGGTCACCAAGTAATCATTACGACAAACTACTATTAATTGTCTCTGCAACTACATATGCACAGAGTATCTGCATACAATATGCTGTACAATAAAACATACAAATGAATAAGTCTCAGCTGGAAATAAAAAGGTGGCTTTTTTGTACCAAGGACATAAATCAAATGAGTTACGATCACTTCATAAATACAGGAAGGCCACCTTCTTTAAAATAGAACCATGCGGATCATTCATGTGCAAGGCGAGTAACTAACAAAATGCAAATGGCTCACTCTTTTAGGGAACACATTCGCACCGTCAACTGCACCGGGATATTTGTGTCTGCACAGCGGCTGCAACCCACGCTGACCATTAGCGTTGTCCCGTAGAAAGCTTCTAGGCGTACCAGCTAAGAGGGCGTTTCCCGTTCTTATCCGCGAGGCAATTGACTTTCACTTGTCTTTCACTGACCCATCTCGGTCCCAGCGTCTCGGTCCCAGCGTTTCTCGCGCAATTAAGTGCACGTGCGACCCGCATGGCAACTTGCATGGCAAGTAAACACATTAATAGCCAACTACCTGTATAAAACACATAAGCACGTTGAGTAAAAGCCTTAAAAGGTATTGAATTGAAAAAACACAACATTTTTGCTGACTAGAAACAATATAAAAAAGCCGCTACGGCGTACGTTAACAACCTTGATTAATTATAACCAAATATACATAAACACAAATTTACGCAATTTACAGCTTCCAGATGAACAGGAATACGTTATGCAATTCTTACCACGAAGCAAAAGGAATTTTTCTTCTTTCTTAGAGTACCTTTTACACGTGAATCTAGTAATACTAGTTATGGGAGGCGAGAGAATGGATCAGGTCTTAGAGCCTTGCATTTTAAACAGTACAGTCATTGGTGCCTTAGACTTTCACAGACATGGCAGAGGCTAACGGTCGAATAAACACATAGTTAAGCTGGGAGGGGAAAGAAGCAATCCGAACCACAGATTAACTTCCCCCCCTCCCCCTTTCGTCCTCAAAAGGGGACAAACGGACCACCCTTTCTAATATTACTACCTTCCCGCGGGTGGGTAGACGAGAATGAATGGATGGAAACCCCCAAAAAATACGGCTGGTATAATTAACAAAAATAAGTAAATTGAATTCAGTTAAACTTCATAAAATCTGTTAACAATCAATACTCAACTCCCAGGACAGATCCAGTGCAGCACATCCAAATGCTCTTTCCCACTAGAGGGAGACACCGAAGCATTCAATTGCGACAACGGCGCCACCGCCAGAAAACGGAGGGCGACTGCTGGACGCTATGCGCTGCGGCGCGCTTTTCAAAGCCAACTTTACTACGTTTCAATACCTGTTTCCACTTAAATTATCAAAACGTTGTAAAATATTTGACATGCATGTCAATCAACAGCTGTCTTCCAAAGGCCTTTGTTATATTTGTATTGCTAGGCCCTTATAATATGTCATCAATTTATGTTTTATACTGCATGTCACGTGTTACCCATTAACTGAGAATGTGGACATTGGCTGCAAAAGGCTAAATAAATATATATAATAATTATTTTCCATAAAGAATAGAAGAAGACAAGCACTTATTACGATGATGGTTTCCTGTGTTGTTCCTTGTAGGTTGCTTCTTAACAAATGGTGCAAAACTGTTTCAAGCCCAAGCTTACGAAGTTCTAAACAGCTTCGTGGTGAAACCCTTAGCCCCATACGAGTGGTAATATATCTTGTGAACATTTGCCGGTATAAAAATTATCATTGTTTGGTTTTGCAAGCAGATTCACCACCTATCGCTGAACAACTCATTCAAAGTCAGCACTTACTAAAGTGCGTAATATTCTCAAAAATCGCTTTAAGCCCTAATTTTGTGTGTGTTTTTCTATTTATTTCTCCAAAGAACTCTCTTTACTGTTAGCGAGCAATACTGAAACATCCTGAATGTCTAAGACAGAGAAAGACATCGAGATCCCTAGACTTTACATAATGAATTTTACTTCTAATGGGGAAGCTATGCCGTTTTTTTTGTTTTAGGAAAAAAACTGCTAATTAAAAATATGAACCGAATTGCGATAAATGTAAAGTACGGAGAAGGCTTCAGAAGAATCTGAACTGGGTTAATGCTGGAAATTGAACAATATCCTCTCACAGTGTATATTAGCCAATAAGATAAGAAAGGTTTATTAGCTAAGGGCTATGGAAGAAAAGATATTTTCATGTCATTTGCATCTAGTATGTTGTGAAGATGATGCATTATATTAAACCAGTGGAAAGACAAGAGAAGGATATCTCCCTACAAGATTTTTTATTCTGCAAAGGATATCTCCTTAGCCACTGGAGTGAGTCTGATTGTATCTGTGTCATTTACTACCAATCAACACACTAAGCACGAAGTAATACCAAAGGCCTTTAGAGTTATTACTTTCTTGTTGCGGCTAAGCGGATCTAAGGTTTTGGGTACACTGTCGATTTTAGCATTCGTGAACTTCTCAGTACAAAGTAAAATGTCGCTTAAAAGTATCAATAAAAGAATTTTGAAAGTTCGATAATTCGAAATCTCCAGTTGGTTAAGACAAGTTTGACTAACTCAATAACAAAGAGAGAGGAACCTGGATCTGCTATGCGCCATTTCCATTCAGTGAAACTTTATATAAACGGCTCGTCAGCCTTCCCGAGGATGTGCAAGAGACTGCAGCGAGAGATTTCTCCGGCAAATCTCTCCGTAGTTCTCTCGCTACCGGAACTTGTCTTTGCCTCATTCTCGTGTTCTCATTCAGCTCCGTGGCTTTAACGAAGAGTCGTCAAGTTTACATTGGTCTCGAAGTTCATTTAAATATGTCTCCTCACGCTTCCCATTACCGTAGGGAGGTGCTAGAGGACACCTGAGAACTGAGAACACGCTCGCCTCACTTTATACAACATATGCTGTGGATTCAAATTATGCGATACTGCATCGACTTCTATGCGTGTAATGAGGCAGTATAATACGAATAAGAAAACCACGGTATAAAAATGTTGTATTTTTGCCTGTATATTGCGTTTTACCTCCGCAAGTGGCCGATAAGAAAAAGGAAGGAAGCCAATCGAAAGCTAGTTCTATCTAGGCGCCGCATTGGGTTACTTGTATTTGAAAAGTCGAGAAATTACATGTGGCTATTGGAGGAAAGTTCCTGCATTCTTCTCTAAGAGTGGCAAATCTGCGATGAAATGTTTGACGATCTGTAGACAGCGAGATATTTAGCGACGAAACATTAGTTTTCTTTCTATGTCCCGTTATATGCATTTTATTCCTCGTAACGGTTCTCAGAACATCCCACCAAGTTTCAATAATATGTCTTTAACCAGATTATAACATATCAAGAATGCGTAGTAATTTCGAAGTCAATGTCTCTAAAACCATTTAGCTGCACAAAATTTGTATTCTCAAACTTAATAATTGCCCAGAGGAAAAGATCTGACAGTAATTTACCCAACCACAGGACGAGGAACCTTGCGTGAAACAATCACCTAATGCAAATGGCAAGTTTACCTCTACAACGTGGTACTTAAAAATTAGATCATAGAAGCAGTGTTTCCTTCTGTGGTCTTTATACGTGAAAATCTACAACACACAACACGTACATTAAATACAGGAAATTTCCGTTAAAGCAAAAAAGTGTAAAATAGAAGATTAAAAGCAAAATCCTTAAAAAACCCTTAACATCACTATTTAAAATACAAAATTTTTTCCATGGCTTATTGCAAAAACACTTTCCCAGAACACTACGGCACAAGAAAGCTGACAGGCATATTCAAGGTGGTCAATTGATAGTGACCGGGCCAAATATCTCACGAAATAAGCGTCAAATAAAAAAACTACAAAGAACGAAACTTATCTAGCTTGAAGGAGGAAACCACATGGCGCTATGGTTGGCCGGCTAGATGGCGCTGCCCTAGGTCAAACGGATATCAACAGCGTTTTTTTTAAAAATAGGAACATCCAGTTTTTATTGGATATTCGTGTAGTACGTAAAGAAATATGAATGTTTTACTTGGACCACTTCTTTCGCTTTGTGATAGATGGCGCTGTAACAGTCACAAACATATGGCTCACAATTTTAGACGAACAGCTAATAACAGGTAGGTTTTTTAAATGAAAATATCGAACGTAGGTACGTTTGAACTTTAATTTTGTTTCGGTTGTTCCAATGTGATAAAAGTACACTTGTGAACTTACCATTTCTGAGAACGCATGCTGTTACAGCGTGATTACCTGTACATACCTCATTAATGCAATAAACTCTCAAAATTATGTCCGTCAACATCGATGCATTTGGCAATACGTGTAACAACATTCCTCTCAACAGCGAGTACATCGTTTTCCGTAATGTTCGCACATGCATTGACAATACGCGGACGCATGTTGTCAGGCGTTGTCGGTGGATCACGATAGCAAATATCCTTCAACTTTCCCCACAGGAAGAAATTCAGGGACGTCAGATCCGGTGAACGTGCGGGCCATGGTATGGTGCTTCGACGACCAATCCACCGGTCATGAAATATGCTACTCAATACCGCTTCAACCGCATGCGAGCTATGTGCCGGACATCCATCATGTTCAAAGTACATTGCCATTCTGTCATGCAGTGAAACATCTTTAGTAACATCGGTAGAACATTAAGTAGTAAATCAGCATACATTGCACCAATTAGATTGCTATCGATAAAATGGGGTCCAATTATCTTTCTTCCCATAATGTCGCACCATACATTAACACACCAAGGTCACTGATGTTCCACTTATTGCAGACATCGTGAATTTTCCGTTGCCCAGTAGTGCATATTATGCGGTTTACGTCCCCGCTGTTGGTGAACGACTCTTCGTCGCTCAATAGAACGCGTGAAAAAAATCTGTCATCGTCCCGTAATTTCTCTTGTGCCCAGTGACAGAACTGTACACGACGTTCAAAGTCGTCGCCATGCAATTCCTGGTACATAGAGATATGGTACGGGTGCAATCGATGTTGATGTAGCATTCTCAACACCAACGTTTTTGAGATTCCCGATTCTCGCGCAAGTTGTCTGCTACTGACGTGCGGATTAGCCGCGACAGCAGCTAAAACACCTACTTCGACATCATCATTTTTGCAGGTCGTGGTTGACGTTTCACACGTGGCTGAACACTTCCTGTTTCCTTAAATAACGTAACTATCCGGCGAACAGTGCGGACACTTGGATGATGTCGTCCAGGATACCGAGCAGCATACATAGCACACGCCCGTTGGGCATTTTGATCACAATAGCCGTACATCAACACGATATCTACCTTTTCCGCAATTGATAAACGGTCCATTTTAACACGGGGAATGTATCACAAAGCAAATACCGTCCGCACTGGCGGAATGTTATGTAATACCACGTATTTATACGTTTGCGACTATTACAGCGCCATCTATCACAAAGCGAAAAAAGTGGTCCAACTTAAACATTTATATTTCTTTACGCACTACACTAATATGTAATAAAAATTGGGGGTTCCTATTTTAAAAAAAAAAAACGCAGTTGATATCCGTTTGACCTATGGCAGCGCCATCTAGCGGGCCAACTATAGCGCCATCTGGTTTCCCCCTTCAAGCTAGACGAGTTATGTTCCTTGTAGTTTTTTTGTTTGATGCTTATTTCGTGAGATATTTGGCCCGGTCACTATGAATGGACCACCCTGTAGATGGGAAAATCTACGAGAACCATTAAGGTTAACTGATTTTAGTCATTCACACTGGGCATAGCCAACACAGATACACTAAGCGAAGCTGTCAGTGGTAGACTGAAATCCCCATTACAGGTACAGCAAATTATTCGACTGATCAGAAATGTAATACCCTGACGCGGCAGAGCTTTAGCTCAAATTATAACTCTCAAACAAGCATTTCACTTCGCCTCCAAGTGCAGGCAGCAGAGATGAACGTATCACAGTGCGAGAAATAGTAACTATAAACCCGCGATGTGTCAGATACTTCATAATCCTGGAAATATTCAGTGTGGCTCCCAGCATGGCGTGGAATATCAAAGCTGGACAAATCAGTGGGCACGGACAGAAGAAAGCCGTACTCAGCCCGTTGTTACAACTCCACTTTACCAGTTACACCAAGTCTCGACATAGAAATAGCTAATAGCCGACTGACCTATTATGACCGTAACTCAGCCCGTTATATCTTCTAGTATGCTGTCACTCACTGCACGGTTCTTGCTGCCCCACCAACACCGCTCAAGGCTTACTTCAGGACTCGCTGTGCCAGAGATTAGAAGCGACAGGCTACAATCTATTCGCGTTTCCAGTAGCAGTGCAATTCAAGGAAGGTAAAATCGATTGCTAGCCCAACATGGCTCAGTAGTAGTGCAAGTGAATAACACCCGATATCAAGGCATACAAAATCGACTGCTAGCCCACCATGTCGTTTCACAGCAAATAAGCAGTACCATTCGCTTATACGAATTAACAATACTAGTCCCATTCTTCTGTGATTCCCATTCATTTTAGATGATTGTCACGATAGATCGGTAAACTGCCTCTTTCTGTGCAAACAGCCAATGGATCTGTAAACAACTTTCATACGATGCACAAATAGTGAATCGTAAACGGCGCTGACATCACGATTTTGTATAACGAGTGCAGTTTGTAGACCTAGGGTTGCCAACATATGAAAGTTTGGGGATGGCAGCAATGCGTGCTCGGATAGCCTAATGGTAAAACGACTGCTCGCGATAAGTGGGATATATGGGTTACAGTCCCAGCCCGCCACAAATTTTTAATGCCGTCATTACATTGTACAACTGATGGTTGCCCTTGTTCGCAAATGCAATTATATCTCGAGAATTTCCTTCTTGTCCTTCCGAACTGAGTAATCATTTTCTTCAGAATTTCAGCTCGCATCGAACCGACACCTTTTTTCATACTCCTGTGTATCCGAAACTTCTGCAGAACTTCTGCAACGCGGTTATCATTACTGTAAAAGAGCTTTACCAATAGCACAGATCCTTGATGGAAGTCATGTTGCACATCTCGGCGCAAATTGAGGAACAGCCATAAACCGCCTTCTTATGGTGTGCATATTCTGACACTTACAGCGCTTAAATATTTGACGCTTAGTCAAATTTAAGTTACACTTTCTTTAGTCATCTACATCTACATCTACATGGTTACTCTGCAATTCACACTTAAGTGCCTGGCAGAAGGTTCGTCGAACCATTTTCACACTACTTCTCTACCATTCCACTCTCGAATGACGCGTGGGAAAAAGGAACACCTAAATCTTTCCGTTCGAGCTCTGATTTATCTTATTTTATTATGATTATCATTTCTCTCTACGTAGGTGGGTGCCAACAAAATATTTTCACATTCTGAAGAGAAAGTTGGTGACTGAAATTTCGTAAATAGATCTCGCCGCGAAGAAAACCGCCTTTGTTTCAGTGACTGACACCCCAACTCGCGTATGATATCAGTGACACTCTCACCCCTATTGCGCGATAACACGAAACGAGCTGCCCTTCTTTGCACTTTTTCGATGTTCTCCGCCAATCCTACCTGGTAGGGACCCCACTATGCGCAGCAATATTCCAGCAGCAGACGGACAAGTGTAATGTAGGCCGTCTCTTTAGTGGGTTTGTCGCATCTTCTAAGTGTTCTGCCAACAAAGTGCAGTCTTTCTTTCGCCCTCCCCACAATGTTATCTATGTGGTCTTTCCAAATCAATTTGCTCGTAATAGTAATTCCTAGGAATTCAGTCCAATTGACAGCCGTTGGATTTGTGCGATTTATCGTATATCCAAAATTTATCAGGTTTCTTTTAGTACCCCTGTGGATAACCTCGCTCTTTTCATTGTTTAGGGCCAATTGCCACTCTTCCCACCACACAGGAATTCTTTCTACATCATTTTGTAGTTGGAATTGATCGTCTGATGATTTTACTAGACGGTAAATTACAGCGACATCTGCAAACAGTCTAAGGGGGCTCCTCGGATTATCACATAGATCATTTATGTAAATCAGTAATAACAGAGGGCCTATGACAATGCCTTCGGAACGCCGGATATCATTTCTGTTCTGCTCGATGATTTACCGTCTATCAGTACAAACTGTGACCTCTCTGAGAGGAAATCATGAATCCAGTCACACAACTTAGACGATACTCCATATGCACGCAATTTGATTAATAGTCGCTTGTGAGGAACGGTATCAAAAGCCTTCTGGAAATGTAGGAATATGGAATCTATCTGAGATCCCTTGTCGACAGCACTCATTACTTCATGGGAATAAAGAGCTAGCTGTGCTGTACCAGAACGATATTTTCTGAATCCGTGTTGGTTATGTATCAATAATTCATTTTCTTCAAGGTGATTCATTATA
The DNA here is from genome assembly GCF_023864345.2 of Schistocerca serialis cubense. Taxonomy (NCBI): domain Eukaryota; kingdom Metazoa; phylum Arthropoda; class Insecta; order Orthoptera; family Acrididae; genus Schistocerca; species Schistocerca serialis. The sequence continues at coordinate 100,273,337 of NC_064642.1, read as the reverse complement.
TTCGAGTAGAGTATATGCTCCAAAATCCTACTGCAAATTGAGGTCAGTGATATGGGTCTGTAATTCAATGGGTTACTTCTATTTTTTTTCTTGAATATTGGTGTGACCTGTGCTACTTTCAAGTCTTTAGGAACAGACCTTTCGTCAAGTGAGCGGTTATATATGATTGCTAAGAAAGGAGCTATTGTGTCTGCATACTCTGAAAGGAACGTGATTGTTATACCATCTGGACAAGAAGACTTGCCTCTCTTGAGTGATCTGAGTTGTTTCGCCACTCCTAAGATATCTACTTTTATGTCACTCATGCTAACAGGTGACGTTTACAGCTACGTCAATAATTTGCTGGTCAAATTTGACGACATTCTGAGGTGTGTTTCTCTTTATACAACGTTTGCTGTCTGGACCTATAATTATGTCCGTCTCGCGTTCGTGCACCGTGCTGTGATATGAAACGGGAGAAGATATTTCACCATGAAACACGTGACACTTGCAAACTAAATGAGTATCTGTAATGCTTTAATACTATTACCTGTCTTAAAAATGGAAATTTGTGTTTGTTTCCAATAATTTCTATTTTAATGTGTGTTAACCCTTAATGGATTTTTGATAATACTTCTACTTAATTTGATTTGAGTTGCTTGGTGAGTAGTAGAGTAAAAATGTGACAGATATATTTTTAAATACATTATACACAGGACTATCTTGACTGCATCACTTTTACATTTGGATCGAATATCTGTTCCCAACCTGTGCCTCGGAACGTTTTTTTATGTCTTGAAAAACCTTAATATTCAGGAAATTTCAGAAAAAATACCTGTAGGACACAATACTGAATGCATTCACTTAAAAATGGAATAAGAAAATAAAGTTTTAATACACGGCTGGCTGGGAATGAAAGTCTGAAAATTTACCAATGTTTAACACTCCGCCTCCTCCACCCCACTCCTCCCTCGGCCATCCCAACATTCTATTCTTTGTACACATGTAGTAGACGGTTTGTTAAACGGAGATTCAGGAAAATGTTTAAAACACAGATGCACACGCTGTAAGAAAAAAAGCCGCTCAAGATGAACCCAGGGGATCTTATTTGGCAAAGTGAATGATTCAGATAAAATTATCTTGTGACTGAAGGAGGAATTAACAACATACATTCTTTTCAAATTATCGTAGTTTCCTTTGATACATTGCACACGTATAAAGAGGATATCTAAAGATGGAAAAGTGCATCCTCTCCGTACTCTGTGACAAAGGAAGAAGGTTATTCGAATTCCCTTTCCTTTTCTTTGGCAACATGCTTCTGCGACATTCCTCGGTGCAAGTAGCTCATTAAGTTCGTGAAATGAGCTTTAAAAGAAGGCTCTCCCTTCAGTCGACACTAAATGGATCCCGCCGAAATGTAATTTCTGGAACTTCTGGGGAAAGACAGGAGAAGTTTTCAGTATCTATAAAAAGAAACAGCGATGGTTAAGTGGTAATAATTAAAGAAGGCGAAACCTCAGAAATATGTTGAATACCTTAGTCCTGCCTTCTAAAGTTAGAATCTTGAATGGAAAATTAATGCTTTCGAAGCAATTTGACTCGGTTATCTTTACTAACTAATACGTAGGAATGCAGTGATCGCCTATTAGACACGATCTGTTACCGAAACGATTTATAGCGTTCTTGGGCTCCGCACTGACATTTCGTTATTTATTTGTATTCCTGTAATTTCTTAGCAATTACAATACTAGTAACATAAGGTTTCAATGTGTAAGACCTGAGGTATGCTTCATGGAGTATTTAGCACACTCTAACACTACGCACACGTTTATGTACCATTCTTTAGGTCGCAAATTCTATGAAGGTTTCGCGATTTTTCTTTAAAATCGCGTAACTTACGAAAAAAGACGTCAGAACTGTCTCTCCTGCCTTTATCTTCCATAGAGCCAAACTGATCGACATTTAACACACCATCAACTTGCTTTTCCTTTTATTTGTCAATTATTTTCTAAATCCTAGGAGTTTCGGGATTGTGTAGTAATTCGATGCCTCATATGATCTCATTTTAATTCTGGGAGATTCTGAGGGAATGTTAGCTATCACTTTCGTCTTGTTTATTTTCAAGTCTTCCAATACTTTGTTAAACAGTACCTTTCTTCGAGATGGGTACGGATTTCTTACTTCATCACGTCCGCTCACAAGTCCTTCATCGGTGAATTTACTCTTTTCGTGTATCCACTCTCCCCGCTACGTCGAGTACCTTTTGCATCCTTAATGTTGACCCTCCCTTTTAGTTATTAGTTATTTATTATTTTAACTTCTCTATTAGGAGAGGTACTATGTCGACCCAAATTCGTCTTTTATTTTTCAATATTTTTACTGTGAGTTGATGGACGGACGCTAACTGACGTAAACATGACGGAAGTGATGATAGCATAACTTGGCTGAAGTGGTTTTCACTGCTGCTGGTGTTTAACGCAATACTTCTGCTCAGCAATGCTGTGAAGATGACTCCAAACATACATATTCAGAAATTTTTTCCTCAGAGTAAGGCCAATATTTGATACCAGTACTTATTTCTTGGCCAGGTATGCCCTCTTTGCTTGTGCCAGTCAGCTCCTTAAGTTCTCCTTGCTTCGTCCCTCAGAGGTAAGTTTACTTTAGAGACAGTAAAAATCCTTAGTGTATTTCCAGATCATCAGTTTTTATGTGAAGTTTGAGAGGTTTCACACCACTCTCTCACTTTAATCCTCAACTAACATGTCGAATGATTCTCACGTAACTAACACGCTGCGGACTATCAGACCTAGGAAGTTTATTTAAAATAAATACGAGCCATCTTAGCTGAAAACTATTTTACTACCGAAAGTAGTTATTATCGAGGAAAAACTATTGCGTATTGAAAGAAAAACACCCACTGTAAGCTTTAGACTGGAGTCTGTAACTGTCTGAATAAAAATTCAAATTTTTTCGTTTCAAACTATATTTTACACATTTTTCGCGCCCATTCACCCATCAACGTTCACACTGTTGACAAGGATATTTAGTCTTCCTCTTCAGTTTCCCAGGGCACAGGTTATAGGTTTTCCTTTTATTCAAAGGTGTCTTCAAGAGCGTGAAGATCTGGCTGTTCTTCATCTGGTATCTGTAGTATGCCTCTGATTGAAACAGTTAATTCCCATGGAAGACGTTTTATCTGCAGTCGGCTTCTCAGAAGGGTTTATGTTAGCGACTTCGCTAATTATTTCATGAAGGCAAGGCCTTTTACGTCAAGAGTCTTCTTCAAATACTGGTATTGGCGATAAGCGTTTACTCCGTAGGCAATATCTACCAGTGCGGAAGAAATAGCGACAGGCTATCTTCTTGTCCTTCGCCTTGCGGCGTATGCTGCACGTTTTTGATCCAGGGAATCCACACCTCCTTTTGTTAAGTTACAGAAAAAAATATAATTTCTGGTTTACCATTCGCTGGACAGAGGCTCTCAAAATGATTCATACTGGAGACAGGGTTACAGCTTTTCCCTTCTTCAGAATATAAGAGAGCAGTCACATGTCTTCTGTGAAGACGTAAACGGCAGTCTTCTCCAGTCTTTCCCTCTGCGGAGGAAAGTTATTACAGATTTCTGGTTTATTCTTCTTTAGTGTGCTCACAAATGCCAGTCCCTTCTTAAGAACTTGTTGAACGAGTTACATGGATCCCAACCAGTTACCTACCATCACATTTCTATGAGTTCCCTCTGTTGGCTTCACAAGTCTCACCACAGCTTGAGTTGGTATTTTCAGCATTTTATCTTCATTTGACAAAGTCAAACTACCACTCCTTCTTCCACAGTAGATTTATACATTACAAAGATAACGAGTTCTTGCATCAGCCAGACATAGTACTTTTATGCCATATGTTGTCGGTTTCTTTTGCATGTACAAAACGAAGTTGCAACGCCCTCTAATCAATACCAGCATCTCATCCACAATCACTGTAGCTCCCAAGGTAATACATTGTTGACTGTCTTCAATAAACAAATAAAAATTTCTTGAAACTGCTGCGGCGGAATCTTCCTTCTTTCTTTCCTCTTTATCTCTTGGATTATCAAATCGAAGAGTAGCCAAAAAGGAACAGTATTTTTGTCATGGTACATCGAAAAGGTCAAAGAGACAGTCTAGAGGCTCGTTTACTATTTGAAAATCGCTGTATACACCAGAAGACCAATGAATGGTTTCAGTTCAGTCGTGGCAAGGTCATGAAGATAAATCAATCTCTCACAGTTCTCATAATTTGTTCTCATTTTTCATATTTTTGCCTTTGTCGATGTGATTATTTCTGACAGAATATTTCCAGAAAACCGAAGTTTCCATAAGAATTCCATTTCTGGATTTCTCCTAAACTTCTAGCCAGTGGTCAAAGTCCGGGGACTAGAATGATTGTGCTATGGCGCTTTGTCGTTGCGTACAATGGAGGTCGTTCCTTCGTCTACTTGAAACACTTATTGTTTTCCTTAAAACTATGAGCAAGAGTCGTCATTCCTACTATAGCTCAGTATTTTCATCGGAGCTGCCACTATCGCTACCGTCACTGGGCCTATATTCCATCTCTGGCACGTTATCTACGCCGTGCTCAGAATCTTAGCCAGGACTACTTTCGGTTTCCTAAGATACTTCCACCTCACTAGTATTGTTTAGACACTAAGTAAGCCGACCCTGAAGACGAGCCCTAAAATAGGGTCACCCCTTAGAAAGTGCGATGTAGATGGTCTTTATGCCGCTGTCTCTGTCATGAATAAATCGAGAGCTAAATTTCCTTATTGCAAGATACTTGAAGCTAACGAAATGAAAATAGATTTAAATATAGAGAAAAAATATCTGAGAAAAAGTTACGTAACTGCTTTGTCGAGGCCTCACAAACCGTTTCACACAACAATGAAAGAACTAACAACGGTTGAAACAGAAGCTCTTCGCTGTAAGGTCTCCACTCTCAAACTGGAAGGCAGGTAGGGGGTAGACGTTGTAGCTCGATGCTTCAACGAAGGGAAGCAATAAGAAAATTGTGCCGTTCCGCTACACCGCAGCATGTCAGTTAAGTTTGTATGTTAGATTTACAATAAATTCTAAAGGTGGGACGGGTAAAATACAGAGAGCGAAAGGCTATTTACAATTTGTACAGAAACCAGATGGCAGTTATAAGAGTCGAGGGGTGAAAGGGAAGCAGTGGTTGGGAAGGGTGTGAGACAGGTTTTAGCCTATCTCCGATGTTATTCAATCTGTATATTGAGCAAGCTGTAAAAGAAACGAGAGAAAAATCTGGAGTAGGAATTAAAATCCATGGAGAAGAAACAAAAACTTGGATGTTCTCCGATGACATTGTATTTATGTCAGAGATAGCAAAGGCCCTGGAAGAGCAGCTGAACGAAATGGACAGTGTCTTGGAAGGAGGATATAAGATGAACTTCAACAACAGTAAAACGTGAATAAATGAATGCAGTCGAATTAAATGGGTTGATGTAGAGGGAATTAAATTAGGAAATGAGACACTTAAAGTAGTAAATGAGTTTTGCTATTTGGGGAGCAAAATAAAGGTTATATGACGCAGACTGGCAATGGTAAGGAAAGCGTTTCTGAAGAAGAGACATTTGTTAACACCTAGTATAGATTTAAGTGTCAGGAAGTCGTTTCTGAAAGTATTTGTATGGAGTGTAGCCACGTATGGAAGTGAAACGTGATCGATAAATAGTGTAGACAAAAAGAGAATGGAAGCTTCCGAAATGTGGTGCTACAGAAGAACGCTGAAGATTAGATGGGTAGATCACATAACTAATGAGGAGGTACTGAATAGAATTGGGGAGAAGAGAAATTCGTGGCACAATTTGATTAGATGAAGGGATCTGTTGGTAGGACATATTCTGAGACATGAAGGGATCCCAATTTAGTATTGGATGGCAGCATGGAGGGTAAGAATCGTAGTGGGAGACCAACAGATGAATACACTAAACATATTCAGAAGGATATAGCTTGCAGTAGGTACTGGGAGATGAAGAAGCTTGCACAGGGAAGAGTAGCATGGAGAGCTGCATCAAACCAGTCTCTGGACTGAAGTCCACAAGAACAACAACTTCATGTAATGATCTCGGTGTTCCCCAGAATTACATTTGCTATGTGTGGTTCATGAGTTTTGTAGCTAGGGAAATTGTAGGCAAAAGTTCTTAGAACTGCCTGTGTAACCTGTAGAGAGCTTGTATCCATGGGGCGTAGGAGGCGATGGAGAACATGGAGAAAGCTGAACTGGGGGCTACAAATGCTCAGTGCAGAGAACCGGTCGAGTGAGTGACTCTGGGAAGCACGGACAGAGGGGCTGTGTACGTGTCTAGTCGGGGAACGAGTGTAAACCCTTCTGACGCCAGAAAGTCGCCAGATTCGTTTAATGAGGGGGAAAAAACATATTTCACTGGCACAACTGTCTGGGAAGCTCAACAGCTTTCTTTCAGAAATTGAAAATGGTCGGCCCGGAAAGATCAGTCCGTAAATGAATGGCCGTGGTGCCGTCTAGGTAGATGTTTTTTGATGAAACATGGCAATGCTTACCATGAGAACAACGCCATACTTGTCTGAAACCTTCTTCTTTCAGACAAGAGAGATTTGGAGTCACTGATTGCCTCCTCTCACAATATTAAAAGTAGATTCATACTCCCCCAGCGTGGGAACCCCGGTGATGGGTCTGGATTGGATACGAGGCCAACGGAACAGTTGAGAGGGTACATTCAATGAGTAGAGGATAGTTCGATCGGTTTGTGTAATGTGGGGGGGCTTCATTTTTGCTACTTTGGCTTCTTCACTGAGGGTTGGTGGAAAGTGGTTGCGATCCTTTGACTTCTTCGAGTCGTTCCCTGGTGGAGAGGTTTTTCCTTTGTGGCTGAGACGTGTGATTTGTATCTAACTGTGGACTAAGAGCCAGTGGCAGTTTCCGACTGCACCCACAGTGGAACTGCATTTCATCTCGGTCTTATCGTGTGTCACAAAGGTGAACTTATTAGCCCTGAATCAGACGTCTAATGTATTACGGCATGCACGGTCGCACCTGTAGAGTCAAATTGGTTTAGCCAGACCAGCGAATGGGTGCACCTCAACTGATATCTGCCTGGATTTCAGGGCTCTGCCAGAGAAGTTTCCCGCTCTCTAATAATCAGAATGCCAGACCGCGTAGCTTGCAACATTTACGTGGACGCGTCGGAACATTACAGCCGCCACAGCGCACCGTTCGTCGCCCACAACGTGCCATTTTCTGCTGTCGCGCGAATGAATGAGAAAGTGCAAAGTACTGCTGCACCGGCAGGGGGTTGTTAAATGATATCCACAGCTCCCTGTTCTGAGGTGAACCATAGTCTGTAATATGCATGATCATAGTCGATTCCATTGGAATGGAGTTGGGCCTCACAGTGGATTCATGTAAACAAATTCAGACTGCATTGTAAAAAGAGGTTAATTTAGGGAGAATTACGAGGTTTCCATATATTTTACAAATAGAAAACGTTGTTTATTGTTATTAATTTGTATATCATTGAAAAGATTACACTTTTGTCTATTTTTCAGCATAGTCTTCTGCTTCTACAACGCACTTTTGAAGACGATACTCCACCTTTTGCATTCCTAAGCCGAAGAAGACCCATTGAGCAAGCGTGTGACCTCTGCTCGGACTTCATCGTCGCTCTTGAAGCGTTTGCCACCTAAGTGTTCCTTTAGCTGGGGTAGAGGTAATAATCCCTGCGGTCTAAGTCCAGGCTATACGGGGGATGGGGCATAACAGTCCACCCAAATTTCTTCAACATCTTCTGTTTGACGAGCGACCTGGGATCGAGCGTTATCGTGAAGAAGCATTACTCCTTCCTTCAGTCGTCCTCTCCGGCGATTCCGGATTGCTCGCCGGAGTTTGGTCAATGTTTCACAATATCCGTCTACGTTTATTTTCGTCGCAGGTTGCAGGGAACCGATGAGGAGTACCCACTTCCGATCCCCAAACACAGTCGCCATAACCTTTCCTGCCGACTGCGTTTGTTCGACTTTCTTTGGTGGCGGTGAACCGGAGTGGCGCCACTGACGAGATTGTTGTTTTGTTTCGGAGTTCTAATGAGACACCCACGTTCCATCTCCCATGACGATAGAGTCTAACAACTTCTCCTTGTTGCCTTCCCCCTCACATTGTTGAAGACACTTGTGATCACAGTTAAGGCGTTGGTCCGTGTGTCGGTCAGTCAGCATCTGGGGGACTCAACGAGTACACACCTTGCTATAAGCCTACTTTTTTGTTAAAGTTCTTTGAATAGTGCCGTGGGAAGCTTCAGGAATGCTTTCAAAAAGTTCATGGACCGTGACCCTCCGATCTTTGAGCAGCGCACTGTTGATCTTTTGGACAATCGCATCCGAAACCGGCAGTCTTCCATTCCATTCTTCATTGTGAAATTCCGTACGATCTTCAGCGAAAACCCTCACCATTTGTGGACGTGCTGAAAGGACATGCAATCTTGGCCATAAACCTCGAGTCAGTTGCCAATGAATCTGCAGGGGTGGTACCTTCCTTGCATGAAGAAACCGGATTACTGGTCGAATCGCGCACTTGGTGGGATCGGCGATCAACACTTTCATCTCTGACAGCTGCCATGCCAGCACTGAGCGACTTAGCGAATCGCCGACGGGTGGTCTCGGGAGTGATAGAACCACTGCGCCCGGCTCAATTGTTGGATTTAGCTTAGCACTTCCCTGAAGCCTGTAGCTCATTCGGAACTTGCTCTTGGTACAACCCTCGGAGTATAGCTTGGACCCCCAATGTATGCTTCATATTACAGGCATCATTCCTTAACTGATTTGTTTGTTACTTTTGTGTAACATTTATCAGCTTGTTCTCTAGAAAGTCTTAGTTAGTAAAGGCTCTATAAACGTTGTCATTATTAGTGATCTTAAATATGCCACTGTTCTCATTCATACTGCCACTACTATCCTCTGATTTTATTTTGTTGTGTTGGTACATAGGTACACCAGCAATTCAAGGTTCAGTCCTTTTTAATTAGTTAATTTCATCACCAGTTTGAGTTCTGAAAGTGATGAGAGGCATAGGGCAACCAAACTGCCATGAGTAAATTCACTATTTCCTGTAAAAATAGTAGGGGTGTAGCACACGATTTGAAGGTTATTGCCAAGATAATATTATTGTTTATGTAAAGATAACTAAATTTAGCTTCACTGTGACATATATTTATGATTAAAGCAAGTGACGGCATGCAAGTTTCTCGTTACTCTCATATCTGCTACATCTCGTTACCTTCGTTTCTTTCCGGTATTCTCTCTGTCCACAGTCTACACTCATTAGGCTGATAAGTCCAGTCAACAGATCCTGTAATTCATCTTCATTATCACTGTAAACAGCAATTATAACATCGAATCTTACTATTAATATCCTTTTATTTCCACTACTGCTTTATTCGACGTGCAGACTGTTTCCTGTTAGTGCTTAGGGGAAATATATTTACAGAAAATGAGTGCATTGTGTTACTTAAAGAACACATGCAAACAATTCTTCCTGAATTAATAACCGTAAGAAATTATTTATCATTTTTTTCCGTCTCTGCGAGGCGAGCAGCGGTGATCTTTGACTTTCTACAATTAGCCGCCATTATTTTTTTTTGTAACATATCACCACAGCCGGAGCAGAAAGAATCATTTCAAGTTATTAAATTAAGTAAAGTGCAAAGCTTCACAAATTTTATTTCGTCAAAAAATGCATACTTTCAAAGATACAATTTATTCTAGGTCATTACATTTCGTCGAAAGCATTTGAAATAATTTGTGGGGAGCCTGGCACTGATTTGAAACATAATTTAATATTTATCTTTGGCCACCTACAAATCAGTATATATATATATATATATATATATATATATATATATATATATATATATATATATATATATATATATATATATATATATATATATATATGATATCCCTTATTGTGTTTCATTTAATAATAATAATTAATGACCGCAGAAAGGAAGGGATAATATACCCACTTCAGGATGCTCTACCCCTCTCCAGCTTCAAAACTATAGAAGGGTTCTCTACGAACTACACAAGTTTTCATGTTTTTGCTTTTCGTGAAAAACGATTTTTTTGGATCGGGAAATGCCAACTACCAGACACTTTCACCAAACCTTTGTTGTGTATCGTAACAGTTAGCGGCAACCAAGTTTTCATTCCATAACATTGTTTTAATAATATTTTTCATGTTCTTACGTTTCCGGTTTGGAAAGATTTCTTTTCCGCTGATATGGACGCCACTGCCTTTTCCAGGAGGGACCGTCGGCCCCGGTCTCGTTCTGGTTATTTTCAACTACCACGAAGGGTTCCGTTTCTTGCAGAATTCCTGCTATTTCCATTACTGCCACTTCCTTTGTACCATCTTCTGCACTTCAACCGTTCAGAAAATCACTCATTTTATTCAGAAAACTCACGTAAACGCGTCAACGTACATCCTGCTGACCATCTCAATTGTGATTACCGGCGTATATTTCGACAATGCGACAGCAGCGAGAGGTACACTGCTGTGTACGAGTTCGCTACAGTGAAGCCAACCCAACTTTCAATAAGAGAAATATCCCTTCTAATCCTAACAAATTGAAATTTATGTCCGAATGTATAGTATAGATTGGTACGTATGATGTCAGTTGGCGTGCTTTGCATCTGGGTATGGCACGGCGACCGCCATGGCTGTTGAACTTGGCGGGTTTCGCAAAAGTTGGACATTTAGCGGGCTTTGCTCCCAAAGATAATGTGCAGTTGGCGGCTTTTTCAAACGCACACGATTTTCTACAGCCATTTTCAACTTTTTATAGCGGATTTAGCACCATGGAACGTATTGCATGTTGTAGGCGCTGAAAAAATTTATACGGCAATGTGCTCAAATCGAAATAGACAAAAACCGCATGTAGGGTCTTTTACATCTGGGCAACTCAACTGTATTCCGACTTGGTTGGGAGAAACAATAGTAACACTTAATTTGTGTTTTGCAAAGTGAAAAGTATTTGTAACAAACGAATTTCTGCAAAATACGTGTAGCATTTTTGTGTGATTCACATTAACTCATGAGAGAGCAAAAGAAAAAGGATCCTCCAAAGCAAAACGTAAGTAAAAGAAATATGTGCGCGAAATATCTTCACACAATGGAATTACGTTTAAACTTTTGATGTGTTATCTTGACAACAGAGTTCACGTCAATATCATTTGGTAGCAGATGATAAGCAATCAGTACTTGATAATCTAAAAATGGACCAACGTAACGGTTTGATGTATTATTAAGATAATGATAGAAACTAACAAAAATTCTACATAGGCTTAATTCTCGTACATCAGTTACCACATAAAATATGTTCACGTTTCACAGATTTGAACAAAGAAAATCGGCTGATAATGGTACGTAGGTGCTCAAACATTTTTGGATCGTATCAAATTTCGCTAACAGGTGGAACTTCCGCACAATAATTTTAACTGAAAGCACAGAAAATGCAAGAACAGCGAATCCAAATAATGAAGTAAACATATTGCCGTTACAAAATATCTGAACTACAATTTTAACGGAATTCGACCAACAATGTCCATAATTAATCCTTAACTCATATTACGCTACTGTCAAATATTTCTTACCCTAATAATTTTTGTTGAGATTTTTTGATAATTTTCGTTGTGGGTACCATTTACTTACCTCATTTTCAAGTTAAGTTCGTTCGTCGTTTTCAGTGGGACGCCAAATGATTGTGTCCAAACTATGTGGTCTTCTTTCGGTTTACGCCGTGTATAAGCTTCGTTATGTGTAACGGGTATCTTTACAACTTTGAGTTTGCCAGCCTGCATGTAAATCCCACTTTAGTTCTAATATTTTATTCATGTAATTGGCACGGAGCTTCTGTTACACTTTGCTTTAATTTAGGGATGTAAAGTGATAATGTAAATTGCATTCATAGAGTTATCCCACGTGCAATTTCGTTTCGGTGTTTCAACTGAAAAGACAGGGTGGTTCAAAAAGAATACCACAACTTTAGGAATTTAAAACTCAGCAACGACAAAAGGCAGAGCTAAGCACTATCTGTCGCAGAATTAAGGGAGCTATAAAGTTTCATTTAGTTGTACATTTGTTCGCTTGAGGCGCTGTTGACTAGGCGTCAGCGTCAGTTGATGCTAAGATGGCGACCGCTCAACAGAAAGCTTTTTGTGTTATTGACTACGGCAGAAGTGAATCGACGACAGTTGTTCAGCGTGCATTTCGAAAGAAGTGTGGTGTTAAACCTCCTGGTAGGTAGTGTATTAAACGTTGGTATAAACAGTTTACAGAAAATGGGTGTTTGTGCAAATGGAAATGTTCTGGACGGCCGAGAACGAGTGATGAAAATGTAGCACGCATCCAGCAAGCATTTGTTCGCAGCCCAGGAAAATCGACTCGCAGAGCTAGCAGAGAGCTGCAAATTCCACAATCAACTGTATGGAGAGTCCTACGAAAAAGGTTAGTTATGAAACCTTATCGTCTGAAATTGGTTCAAGCACTGTCTGCAGCTGATAAGATTAAAAGATTCGATTTCTGTGACTTTATCCTTGCTCAAATGGAAACAGATGAATCTTTCGTTTCAAAGATTGTGTTTAGTGATGAAGCAACTTTCCACACTAACGGGAAAGTCAACCGCCACAATGTCTGTATATGGGGCACTGAGAATCCGCGGGAAACAACTATGTATGAACGTGACTCGCCTAAGGTGAACGTTTTCTGTGCCATTTCAGCCAATAGAGTTTTTGGTCCCTTTTTCTTCGAAGGTGCTACTGTAACTGGACTACAGTATCTGGAGATGTTAGAGAATTGGCTGTTCCCTCAGCTCGAACAAGAAGCACAACAATTCATATTTCAGCAGGATGGAGCGCCACCACATTGGCACTTATCTGTCCGTAACTACCTGAACGTCAACTACCCGAGGCGATGGATCGGCCGCCAGGCAGCCCGTGACAGAGCACTTCATCACTGGCCTCCAAGAAGCCCTGATCTTACCCCCTGCGATTTTTTCTTATGGTGGTATGTTAAGGATATGGTGTTTCGGCCACCTCTCCCAGCCACCATTGATGATTTGAAACGAGAAATAACAGCAGCTATCCAAGCTGTTACGCCTGATATGCTACAGAGAGTGTGGAACGAGTTGGAGTATCGGGTTGATATTGCTCGAGTGTCTGGAGGGGGCCATATTGAACATCTCTGAACTTGTTTCTGAGTGAAAAAAAACCTTTTTAAATACTCTTTGTAATGATGTATAACAGAAGGTTATATTATGTTTCTTTCATTAAATACACATTTTTAAAGTTGTGGTATTCTTTTTGAATCACCCTGTATAAATAATTACCAGGCGACACACAGTGATTCATGTGTTCAGTCATCATTTTCAATGATTTCGTAGACAAAGTGTGCAGTTTTTCCCTGTTTCTCTTATGTGCATTGTAATACTTTTCATCCGAAGCTACAAAAGGCATGATACGTGTTGCTCTGTGGCGCTGTCGCTGACAATCACTGTTATTGTATGTCATTCGCCACAAGATCGCAGCAACAGCTTCTTTTGCAGTACTTACCATGCCATTTTCTAGTTTCCATCGACCTTCAGTACATTCTCAAATAAATGCCTAAGAAATACACACAAAAACCTACGCTGTTCCGAGAGAAAGAATACATCATCATGAGGCGATTTCTACCGAAATACTGACGTACAGTTCACTACATATTTGTTGTGTGTCTCTGATTACGAACTGGTTTTCGCTATTTTAGCCAAGTAGTGTTTTAGGAAAGTAATGCGTAATGTATACACATATGGGATCGTACAACATACATTGGTATAACGACACCTTGTGCTAGATACAGGGAAGTTGTGGAAACTAATGTCTGACGAAGCAAGAACAGCTACAGAAGGTCAAGAAGTGATGTTAAAGGAACTGAGTGTAATTACGTGAGATAAGAACGCATAAAGTTCGTTTCAACCTTAAACAGCGGAGAAATATTTATATTTATGTTATGCTCAAATGGCGTTAGTACTCATACACACCAGTAAATATTTTAGAGCTAACATTTTTTATTTGCTTTTCCTTTTTTCCCTGTACGGTACATGCACGCTAAGAAATTTTTTTTGTAAAGCCATTTTCTCTTGTGGAAGACATAGTATTTAGATTATCCAAAGTTTTCAGATAGAGACCTTTGTTGAAATAAATAAAAGAAGTCACAACGTGATATTTGCGTTATTAGGAATATAAAAATATAATATAAATTATATGGGCCATGTCTTCCAGTTTTAGTCATGAATTGACATTTCATTTTAGTTTATCTTTCAGGTAACTGACCAACTCATTTCACATGGCAAAGTTGCAAGGTTTGGAATCACCATTAACAGAAATATTGTAATTTTATAAAATGTCTCATCACATACGAAGATATAAGCGCTCTTGCAACTGGAATACAATCAACGACTCAGGCAACATGGGAGTACAGAAATAAATCGATTGTTTCTTCGTATTAATGGCGATAATCCAAAAGAGGAAAATACGAAAATTGTCTGTTGCTCTTGTGTCCGTGAGTTTCTTAGGTAGATAATCGAAAGCTTTATCAAATGACTACTTGTGGAATTTTAAGAACGTTTTATTATTTTACTAATATACGAGCAAGACGCTAGCTACGTGCCGTGTCTATGTAATTTCGTGGTATGAACGTATAATCTGTCTCATTACACCATTAAACACATAGTTTAAGCTTGAAATCTTCAGTTAACATGAATATCTCTGTGATAAGAGTATTAAGCATATATGTTTGTTACTAACTCTAGAAAAATATTGTTCTCAGAAGCTTCTCAACATCAAAACTCAAGAAGAGCAGTTTTAGGACTTTTTCTTATGAGTTTTTCTTGACAAAAGTGAAGATATAGTCTCAAAATTATACAGTATTAGAAAGGACACAGGCATTACTGTGGTGGCAAAGATAAGACTAATTCCTACTGCTTAACAGACAGATTCATTACACAATATAACATGGAAGAAACAGTATGTACAGAATTGTCAGTGACCTTTTTGGTAGGAAATGTAGACCACTATCTAAACCCTGCGAACAAGAGACCCACGAATAACTTTATTACGGCAGCGAACGCGAAATACTTCACGTATGCCCTGCCCCCACTCCCTCCCCCCCCCCCCCCCACCCTTCGGTGAAATCAGTATCAAAGTTAAGATTTATTCTTGTAGCACCAAGAAGAGAAAACATTTTCCACGTTATGAATATGTAACGTAGATAACTGGGAGAACTAAATACGTCGTAAGTTCAAGCATACAGGTTTTGGAATAACTTTATTACGGCAGCGAACGCGAAATACTTCACGTATGCCCTGCCCCCTCTCCCTCCCCCCCCCCCCCCCCCACCCTTCGGTGAAATCAGTATCAAAGTTAAGATTTATTCTTGTAGCACCAAGAAGAGAAAACATTTTCCACGTTATGAATATGTAACATAGATAACTGGGAGAACTAAATACGTCGTAAGTTCAAGCATACAGGTTTTGGATGGGACCAATCCCGAAGTCCAGTCCTCCTAGTTACAGCATTGTCTAACAAGAAAATGATTTCATTTGCTGTCAGGGTGCTGGGGGAAATAAAAGCAACGTCATGTGAACAAACAGCTAATACGTAGAAATACTCGAAGTATCATTACTACTACAACTTACCTGAACCTGAATGCTGTCACAGACGAATGATCCACTGGGGATCCTGGCAGAATCTCCATCTTAGCATCTAGTGTACTATCTGATTTTCAGTGAACGTATTAACTCAGTGATGTAACCCAACAGTTACATTTTGTTGAATTTTTGATATAATGATACATTGTAAATGGGTCGTAAGAGACTGGCATTACTCAACGGCCCTTATGGCCAGTTTTTATCGTTTCAGAAATAATAAAGTCGATTTCACCTTAGTCCACGTTCTGAACGTTATCCTGTGCATCATGTGCCAGTAAATCCAAACCATTTACTGGTACATATGAGTAGCAGTAACCGGGACTTTAATTGAAACTGCATGATTCGTTACACAACATCTAATACAACTAAAGTGTGAATGCTCAAGTTTTTCTGAAGTGATACGCACTTGCTGAGGGTTTTAATGAACCCCTGCAAAGAAATGCGCCTTAACATGCCCAAACAGAGAAGACGCTAAGGAAAGTAGAGGTTTTTCGTCTGTGAGGGATATTCGAGTTGCGTTTGGAACATTATCTGTGAGAAGCTCTCACTGTTTTACTTGTCATTCATTAATTTCGTGGCAACAGCAAAACACAGACAACAAATACAGGGTTAATTTAAGAGAATATCAACTGTGAAAGTCACAAACCTGAAAAAGTTTGTAATTAAAGTTGGTTTATAGGAGTGTCCTACCAGTGTTACCATGTTATCCAGAACTGGTATTAGGTGTACATGTCGCTAAACATCGGAATTTGGAGAGTAGTTTGAAATATGCTACACTGTCAGTTTTCCACATTTACACTAGAGACCTACATTTTGGAGTACACCGTACCTGAAAACATCGTCTTCGGATCTGCTCCCTGAAGATCTCACCTCTCAATGGGTCTTCAGACAGTCCGGGCACACTTGCTTCCTAAAATAATTTCTGGAGTATATTTCATGCACTTATCCGTGTGTATCCTTTACATCTTCAGACAGTCCGTGCACGCTTGCTTCCTAAAATAATTTCTGGAGTATATTTCATGCACTTATCCATGTTTCTCGTTTCCATTGGTGTATAGGAGATTTCTCTGGAAATTTTGAAAGCTCATTACTTAAGCAATAGAAAACTGCAACAGTTTTTAGTAATTTAAGTCATGAATGACACAGCTGTTGGCTTTCCAGAAACATCGATTATCATAAAAGGAATTAAGAAATTGTGAAAGTTCTTGGAAATTTTTCATAAAGTTTCTGTTTCACCAAATTCTTGACCTGTATTGAATGTAATTACACAACAGGTACTTGTCCTTCTGACACGTGAATTCCATAGGTATATTCTGTTCTTGTGTTGTTTGGTGGAAACGCTCCAGATTTATTTTCAGGTGATGAGAGCTTAAGAAAACCAGAGATAAGTCTGCGAGTATATAGAGCAAAGTACACCTTATTCACATGGATCGATGGAGTCTTCGCTTCTACAGAGGCAGGTTAGTATTCCAGAATTCGACTCACCTGACAGATGTGTCAACAGGATTAGTTTGAGTGATTTAAAGATAGTAAAACCGTTTTCTTAATATGCAAGTGATTGAAGAGTATATATATATATATATATATGGGACGTCATCCAAGGTATGGCATTTTCTTACCACATTAACTATTTTCATTAAGTAATTTCAGCTGTCTTTATTTATGTCCCTATTTTATTTTATTTCCATTTATTCCTACTTTATAGGATTTCACTAAGTTGCAGATCTTTAGATTCTAATTTTTCCTTCAGTCTTTTTCTATTGTTTTTGGAAAATGTCGGAAAAATTGTGTTGATTTCACCACCCTGGTCGAACGAAACGGATTATTTTATTAACCGTTACACGATCTCAAACAAATAAAATGAATATACTGAACACATCGTTTATGTAATACCTTAACTGCACTTATTTACATTCTGTAGTGTTCGATAGAATTATTCCAACCGGAGGAGTAATATGTTTGTGATAAATGTAGCAACACACAGAGGTGTACATATCGAATAACGTCTTTACTATGAGTTACCAGTGAAAAAAAGGATAAAAGGAGTCATGTTTTTTGTAAGGAGAAATTCGATAGAGAGCTGTAGACCTTTTATTTTCTACCGATTGGTGTTTCACCTTTAGTAAATAATAAGAAGAGTGCCTGAGGTCCACCGAACGATCTATAGAAACACTGGGAAACGAGGGAGGGATGCGCGTCTTCAAGATACGTCTTCGCTTTTGTCTCGGCCGCAGGTCTTCCCCCGGCTGCCCTTTTGTTCGGCCAATCTGTAACCGTCACAGGGGAGGAAACCGAGCGCGTCCCTCGAGGCCTGTTGCCCGGACAAAACGCGGACACCGGCGGGAAGTGGAGACAGGGGTGGAAGCCACCCTCCACACAGGAGGCGCCACGCGTCTGCTCGTCCCTTCTGCGGCTCCAGCCGCTGTCTCCGGCAGCGTCCAACAAGTTGATGCCACCGTCTGCTTGCCTCCAGTGTACATAACATGACTGTCAGATTATGGATTAAGGCTGGAAGGGAGGCCAAATTACATCCTCCAACTGTGCTGGCCAGCTGCGTGATCTACGGGTGTGCGTCGTCACCTGGAGATGTAATGGGCTCGGCTCCCAACCATCTCGGTTCTTTCATTATCGGCACACAACCACCGTCACCTAGGGGAACCAACTCTGAAATTGTCTGAATAATTTGGTAGCTCCTCAATGGGGGCAAGACTTTAATGAACGATCTGCTTTTTCAGGCTGTCGTCCGTACAGACATGTGCCTTTTTATACCTGGGGTGCAGGCGCAGTTTGATATTTGGCACACTGAAAAAATATTTGATAGGTATCGCCATTTTTTTCCGTTTTCCGTAGCTTCCTAGTTCCTTCAGAACTCGAGGACGTATGTTCCGTGTTTGGAACTAAATCAAAGACAGTATGCTTTTACCAAACGCTTTTCACTTCTATTATTTACGCAACATCTTCAGTAGCCTGTAATACATGTTTGTTTTTAAAAATACGCTAATGAGCCAAAACATTATGACCCCCTACTTAATACCTTGTTTGTCCGTCTTCGGAAGGAAATACATAACTTATCCTGCGCATTAAGTATCAGACAAATTTTTCGTAGGTTTGTGGAGCTACGTGGCATTAGATGTTTACGCACGGGTCATGCAGTTCGCGTAAATAACGGGCTGCCGATTCGTGTTCGCTGTGAAGCGCCCGATAGCGGGTCGGATGGGTTCCGTAGGATTTACATCAGGCGAATTCAGTTGCCGAGACATCAACGTTAGTTCACTATAACGTATCTCAAACTACTTTAGCACGGTTCTGGCTCCAAGACACCGGCAAATATACTACTGAACATGACATCGCCGCCAGGGAAGACATCAAGCAAGACGGAATGAAGGTGATGCGCAACTGTCAGCGTGTCTTCGATTACTCCCACAGGTCTTACGCAAGCGCAGAAGAAAGTCTCCCACAGCATAATACTGCTCCAGCCAGACTGCGTCCATGGAGCGCTGCACTTTTCGAGACGCCTTTCACCTCGACGACGGCGTTTGTGGAGACCATAAGCGACCTAATGTAGCAAAAATGCGATTCGTCAGAAGAGCTGATACGTTTCCATTGATCGACGGTCCAATCCCGACGATCTCGTGCCCAATACAATCGTAATTGACGATGTCGTTAGGTCAACACGTGAACACATAGAGGTGGTCTGCTGCGGAGCTCCATGTTCAACAACGTACGATGAATGGCGCTCCCCGAAACACTTGTGCGCGCACCAACAGTCTAATCTTTTGGCAGAGATACCACAGATCACAATCTATCCTCCTTTTCAGAGCAGACAAGCCTCTGAGGCTCAAGTTCTGTACAGACTCGTGGACCTCCAAGCAGTTAGCGCCTAGTGGTAGTTTCACTGTCCTTCTACCTCTTTCCGTAGATGCTCATGAGAGCAGCACGATCTCCGACTCTGCGTAATAATAATCTGTCCTCTGTCTAAGTCTCTCTCAATGCGTTTCCCCATCTGCAGTTAGTATCTTCGCTGAGGTGATCCCCCGTCCGTGTATGCGCCGCTTACACACTTTTGTTACGGTGTCAAGTGTCTACAACGCTGTCAGAAGGCATCCAAAGGCGATGTGGTCATAATGTTTTAGCTGATCAGTGTATAATAAATGCATTATATAGTAGCTACAAAAATGTTACTATGTTACGTTTTCTTTAAGTTCATCTCTTTGTTTTGCAGGTTGCTACCAACCTTTATCTAAGCTAAGAAACAAGAGAAAAACATGCGAAGAGGTAATACGTTAACATGCTTGTAACTACTACATAATGGATTCATTACACACACACACACACACACACACACACACACACACACACACATATGCCTCTATTATGCATATATAAACAAACGTATTACAGGGCAATGAATACGCTTTATAAATAAAATAACCGAAACCCGTATGACGAAAAAAGAAAACTGTCTGCAAGGACAGAACATACCTCCATGTATTAGATAGAAATTAGAGATTAAAATAGTTTCATCTGTTCTGTCATTCCTTGAACCTTCAGAGGGTACTCTGTAATGGAGGAAGCAATCTACTTGAAAGTTCCGACTGCGTGATGAACTTTTTATTTCAGTTTATTTTCAAGAATAAAAATGTTTCACTAATCTATTCTTCGCATGGTTCTTGTTGATAGTAAGTTATTGTAAGCAATAACGACCATGCTGTATCGTTAGTGTTCGTGATTCATACTAGGCATAGGCTGCTGGAAAATGGCCACTTCCGATAGAAATGTCTAAGAAACATTATACATTTAAGACTTGTGTGTTAATAACAGATGGAAGCTGTGGAATATTTTCTTTGAAGTGGTCCGGTATGCGCGCTTTGTAATCTAAATTTGTGCAAATTCTTTGTTATCCTCTTTAGATGAACAGATGTAACAGATCGGTCATAGAAACATAGATATTTAAGCACACTTGCCATCACACCTGCCTGTTCTGAGCCATTTAGAGCACTATTTACTTGCAACTACATGAAGCATGTATTGTGATACGTGCTTACACATCTATGTTTGGTATGAAATTCCCATCACTGTGTTTCAAAGAAAAAATGACTATAGGTTCTATCAATAAAACATTTTCTTCCCTCCCGCATGTTTATTTCTAGATGACAGTGTTCTATTGTTCCACAAGACAGGTCCACATGTAACGAAGGAAAGATATACCAAACTACTCACTGGTCGTAGCAGCTCCATACTAAGCCTACATCAGGTGTGACAGTAGCTGATAACACTGCAATGAAAATTATCTTCAAGATCTTCTATTAGCTTCTTTGCCTATGTTCTACTTGAATATTTGTAATAGAAATTTAACTGCAGGCTGTTATTGATTTTCAGTACACAATGTTGTGGAACAGAGATGAAAATTTTCCACTATTGTGCAGGTGATGCAAAAGGTACGGAAACATTTTGAGAAATGCATTTCAGCCGTTACGTTTAAATTTACTCCATATTTTTTATCTCAGTTTGTTGGCTTTCTATTCGTGTTTACGCAGACATCTCAATTGTAGCAAGGCGATTCGATAGTGCGAGGTGATTTTCGTGTCAGTAATGATGATAAGTATGTAAGACAATGCATCAGCCAGTCCCCGAGCGGAGGAAATCTCTGATCCGAGTGGAAATCTACCTGGGACTGTACTGTATATTGTTAGAATGAATGTACTAACATTCCGACCAGGAATATCAAGTCTCTTTTGTTTTAGTTCACACATGGCATACTGCTCATTCATGTACGCAGTTTTCTCACCAAAACAGAAAAAAATAACACTAAAATAATGAAATCTATCCCACGCTGACTAATATGATTACCCTCGATTTCAAAAGACGTTGCAATGAAATGACTAAAAATTCGCACCTTAAGTACTGTAAATTCTATAATCCGTGACCCACCAACAGATCAATCCGATTTCACCAATCCCTGACAGAATAATAGTTTTTTTTAGCACCCAACGCAGCAG
Organism: Schistocerca serialis cubense; assembly: GCF_023864345.2. Taxonomy (NCBI): domain Eukaryota; kingdom Metazoa; phylum Arthropoda; class Insecta; order Orthoptera; family Acrididae; genus Schistocerca; species Schistocerca serialis. Next base: position 100,251,590 of record NC_064642.1, on the reverse strand, counting down.
ATTCCGCTACTCCAGAGAGAGGGAAGGGAACATGCGGACGTCCTTACCTGCCACCCATACTCTCTTGTATGCTGTTGTACCAGCTCTGATGACCAAACTAGACCCCTCTGTCTTTCTGCTCCACCTACAGTTACTGGCAGAATTGATGGAACAGACGAAACTGCATTAAGAGACAACTACTGGCTACATGCAAATTTAGACTTTCACGTCGAATCTCTATGACGAAGTGTTCTCGGTTTATCTGCCGAGTCAAGGCGTCGTTCTGCGGTAACGTTTCAACAAGTTTCTTACTTGTTGTCTTCAGGCGAAGTGTCGAGTTCGTGTCTTATTCGGTTATTTATACCCACTGAACCGCATGCTCCTCTGCCCCGCCTGAGTAGCAGTGCCCTCGCGCACTCCTGAACGGGTGTCGTGGCGCTGGGGGTGGGGGGGTGGGGGGGGGGGTGGAAGGAGTCGCGGCTGAAAACCCGAGAAGACTTCGTCAAATACTGGCTACTCGCTCTTGTTTACAGAAAGTTAAATGATGGATCAAGGATGTGAGTGATTCAGGTGCCCACTTATTTGTATGAACATCATCCGCTGTGTCACAAAGGGGACGAATGCGTTTGTTGAGTGATCGTGACAGATGGTCGTCGAAGAGGATTGTAACGAGTAATAAGAGGACGACAGCTGCAAACGTCACTGCAGAACTGAATTTAGCCCTCACGAACCCTGTCAGCTCCAAAACAATACGAAGAGGGCTCCACGACCTGGGAATTTCAGGATGAGCTAGGAGAACTCATGTGAGATACAGATGCCCTGTAACGTACCTGATTAATTTGGGTGAACTTAAACTGCTATTTTATTACAGAATATATCTCGGGTCACCACCTGAATTGACTTGCCACTTCTCTACCCTGAATGTTTGTTTCGAAGGAGAAACAATTATTGTGTATGCCACAGTTCAGTAAAAGATGGTGTACTTTTGTTTATCTTGATAATACTTCACTAAATCTGCAAGAGAATCAGGTTGGAAAATGCTGTTAAATATACTAGAATATCATACACATGTGAGCAAAGCTGGCCTGGAAGAGCGTCGACAGGGTTTTTGGTAAACAGGTGTTGAGTTATTGAACATCAGAAGTTTATTTTAGTATACCTACGTTCCACGATTATATCTTTAAAATGGAAGCACTTGAACAGACATATATTTAAGAGAGAAACCTTAACCTGCCGTGGAGTGTTAATATTGACTATTGTTGTTAAAAAGATTCGAACTGCGTTCATGAATAACATCATTATTTGAAACCGTGAGTCTCTTGGGAAAGACGGATTACAAGCGCACACATTCAGACTAACCATCTGTCGCAGAGAAAGAAATCATTCAATAATTTAATACGGGAAGCAAGATACAAATCTGTCCATGCACAAAAGAAAACACACTCAAATCGGCACGAAACGCAGTGGCCATTTTCTTAATGTGTGTTAATGCCATACACTCTGCTCGAATCAATCACACAATTTATTTAGGAATTTAGTCACATTCATAGATCCACGTGACATCATGACCCACAATCAAAAAGCTACAGAGCACAAAGGGAACACTGCTATATATTCCAAATATCATGACATTATTCTCTATTCCTGCTTACTGAAGGTATCCCGAGATAAGCTATAACAACTGAAACCTAGTAAGAATTGAATTTAGGATTCAGTTAAGCTGAAACTTAGTGATACAGCCGTCATTCTTCTATGAACTTCAGTTGGTGGCACTTTCTCTGCAGTTGGAAACTCGGCTACAGCACCTGTTTCTCACGCAACGACATAGTAACGCTACATGCCGCCAAGTTACACGATACTATTCGGAGCCTTTTAGCGGTAGAGGGCTGCAACTCGCATCAGCGGAGCTGGAATTTCGACCGAGCATTATGCATGACAGGTAATAGCTCAATCGATGTTAAGAATAGTAAATAATTCTGTGGTATTACTTTCCAACGTACCCTACCTAGTAACTCAGTTGCTGGCATCAGATCAGTTACATTCTTTATGATCTAGAAAACTTGTCTCTCCCATAGTTTGTACAGCTACCTGTCCTAAACGATGTTCCAGTCATTCGCTTAAAACGATTTCATACGAGCATTTAGCTTCACCTCCGAAAACAAAGGCGTAAATTAATATTTGGTGGCTGTAAACGTTTAATGAATTACAGAGGACAGTACACAACGAATCCCAGGTTGACATCGCGAATTTTGTCTTCTGGAAAACATTTCATACAGTACTATGCCGTAGCGAAGCGAACAAAGTGAGAACTTGAGGAATATCGGACCAGCTCTGTGAGTCGATTCAGGTCATCCATTGAAACAATTTACGACGTTATTACTATGCCAGATTTCTGTTCATGGGATGACAGTGCGGATTTATATCGAATTCGACCTAAAATACAAGGAAACCTGAATGTATCTGAACGGTTTCAGATACTGTTCTTTTGATGTCATTTAAATATGTAAAAGTAGGAGAACTATGCAATTATTGCAGGAGACGAAGTTAAATGTTTGTGTGGTATCATTTCAGACATGTCATTGAACTTCATTTTGAAAGACTAGCTGGGCAACATGTTGGTGGATTCAGGCGTATTGGATGGTAAAGAACGCAGTGATATTACAGTTCAGTTAGATAGAGCGGTTCCTAATCCAGTGTGGTAGCATCTGATTTTTACAGTGGTAGAGGATACAGTTAAGATGGTAAAGAAAATTTCCTTTTTGTTGTATCAGACCGAAGCATAGACTACAATCCGTCTCAGTTAATTTCCATCATTAAACTCAGCAGACAAAGATGCGTATGATCGGGGGTAAATTGTTAAATAACACATAAGATCAAGTAACACTTACATCGTTCCAGCTGTAGATGTTATACACGTCCTTCTGCTCATCCATTTACTAAGTTGAGCTGATAGATTCTGCTGACCGCTACGCTGTAGATAGATCAATATGTTTCCGTGTTGTTGGTGTACTGGGAAAATTTCTACTTAGTTGTATTAATTTAAAGAAGAGAGTTTAGAGGTGATTTAGACCGTTTGCCACTATCCAAACATAACTGAAAGCCTCGCCGTGCCAATATGCAGAGAAGGAGGCTACAAAATTACTGTCTTGTACCCTTCACCCAGTTTTATATACCTGTGGTTCAAAAGCCAGTTCTGCTGTCATACTATTCTTTTCCACAGAGCGCAACATGCTCAGAAAGTAGTAAGTCTTTCACAGTCCCGACTTCTAAATGTTGAACCTATTCTGTCTTTTAATATTATGAGCTCTAAATTTGGTTATCGACTTACGTTTTTCATAGTTCCAGTCGAATCCGCTGTCTTTTACATGCGAACACTCTTGAAATTTGGAAGATTCTCGTACAGAATGACTGTTACGATACACCTCAAGCCAGCGTCACCACGAGCCAAACTGCGTACCTTAGCACCTGCACGAGGTCAAATAGGAAAGAAATAGGATCCTATCAATGGTATTTCTATTCCTACGGAATATTACAGCTGGTTCATTTCCATTTTAATTTTACTTTAATATTTGAATAATTTTAAATGCGGATCGCCCTCTAGATGGAAACTCAAAGTGTAAAGAGACAATGATGGCTCGGTTCCTAACATAGTGTCGATCGGTGTCTCGAAATCTGTTTAATGATAGTACCACACTCAGAGAACATAAGATTTTCTTCGAAATGGTGTCAACCGTTTGAAGCTGCTGAACATTTGTACGGCTCTTTCTTGTGCAAAGAAGTGTCTTGATGCAGAAGGCAGGACGCGAAACCTCTGAGAAACGAAATTATTTGGTTTCTATGTCGCAGCAACTAGGAGTGGACTTCTGCCATTCTCAGTAGGGGACACGAAACCTGTATTTTGAAGTCGGAGGTTTATTGACAACTGGTCACTTCCAAGGTCATAAACACTCCAGGACGCAACTGTCTTGCTCATTTTTTGTGCGGACGTCGGCAGCTGTAGTTAGATGGTGCTTTGGGAACACACCAAGATGTCGCTTCCGGCTCCAGCCATTTGCCATCTAGAGTCTTACTACAGTTTTGCTTTTCGATAACTTGGTCTGAGATACCCAAATGACTTCCGCAATAAAGGTAGCATGACAGCGCAAGTAGCTGTTCTGGGCAGGAAGTTTGTCTGTTAGATGCGGAAAGCTGCCATCGATACAAAAGGAGGCATCACAACAATGCCTTTTGTCACATTAACCCAGTCGTCAGGAGTACAACGACACCTGTGATCTTTGGTGTCTCAGATCTATTTCTCCTAACGGTATTCACAGAGTAAGGATTAAATGTAACTCCCCAGTAACACTACATTGTCCGCCGCTCTGATAACACCATTTCTTTACGAATTTACTAGCAATGCGTATTGCTCTTTATGTGACGGTTGGTTGCTAATGGTTGTCTGCAGTGAATTATTGCTGCAACTGTACTCTTTTGAAGGCTGTTCTCGACAGTGTGAAATTCTTTGGTTCTAATGTATGAGTGTCTGATGATAATATTTTCCTTTATGTGTTGTAACCACTGACCACCTCCTCTGTTTCTTAACCAACTAGTTTAATTCCTCCTGCCGGCAGAGATTTATTTGAGTTTCCTTTTTTGTCAAGACTGTCAACTTTCTTTTCTCTCAAGACTGTCACTGCAAGTCACAATTAATTTTCCCACGGTCAGGGCACAAGTTGTATGCACTCCTTTTCACTCATTTTAAAGCAGGGACTGTCCACCAAGCAAACAAATGGTTACACGAGGGTGACTGCACGTAGTTGTTACACTGCCTGAAATCCTGACATTGCAGTTTTATGAGGTTACTAGCCATTAAAATTGCAACACTATGACGAACAACAATTAAATATGTTTTACGTATTAAGCTTATGCAGTATGTACTTGATTTTGGGGTGTAAATTTAGCAGAAGTTAAGACTCTAATCCAGCTGGGTACAGAGTCGAACTGGACTGAAAGGACAGGTAGAATTAAGTAACTTCATGCTCATTCACGCACCAGTATTCACCAATCGCCGTGGCATGTGAGTAGTGATGTGGAAGACTGTTGGCAGCCCTTGGCTTGAGGTGAGTAAACTAAAGGGCGTTCTAACCAGGGATTTTTCAAGTGCGCCCTGTGGCGAAGTGTGTCTGGACAGCGTAGACAACTTACGGTCTTGCGTTACCTTTCCACGAAGATGTTGTTGATATGTCGCAGCCACATACTTAACACATTGTTGTGTAAAACATCGTTGTGTGGGCCAGAGGTGATCGAGCTGTGCACCTAATGAGTAGAAGAGTAATAAGCCTGGCCTTTAAATTCCCAGTGCCCTTGCCCTGTGTCCTTTCCCGCTCTCACTCCAAATTTCTCCCCTCCACACTGCCACATCCAACTTCCCTCCATTTCACCGTTCCACACTCCTCTCCTCTTTTTAAAACCATGTCCTTCATTGGAATTAGCCCAGTCAGAGAACCTCTAACCCAGTTTTGTTACATACATTTCTTCTTGTTCTTCTTGAAACGTTTCTGCTGATGCAGGTCTTTCACAGAGCCTGTTCTAAGTTTATCTATTCTCCTACTATCCATCACTTAGCAGCTCCTCCAATTGCAGTCATCTTCAGTTCACATCATACTTCACCAGATCCCTTCATTTTGTTTGAGGTTTTCTAATTGGTCTTCCTTCAGATTCTGCCTATCCTCAAGGGCTCTTCTGGGAAATCTTTTTGGTCGCTTTTATTTTAATTTCCGCAGACCTCTTAAGCCTATTACCATCCATAGTTTCTTTTAGGCGCTTCATCCATACGGCATTCGAGGTTTTTCATTCCTTATGCTGTCCCTTCTCGTCTTACCGAGGATCCCTCGTAGATAACGCATCTCTGTTGCTTGTACTCTGCTCACATCTTTCTTTTCCAACATTTTGACCCACGGATCGAAATTGGCGGATAATGTCTCGCACATCATACACCTTGCATTAGCTGGTATTTTTCAGTTTCTAATTATGTCCGATACACAACAATACAATTTCGAACAGTTTTCTATTCTGAAACTTCCTGGCAGTTTAAAATTGTGTTCTGGACCGAGATTCGAAATTTTATCCTTGATGTTTCCTTTCGTTGGTAGTTTATAGACGCTTGAAAAATTTAATTTTTCAGTCATTTTTCCATTACAAGTAACAACATTCTTTTTTTTATTTTTCTTGCTGATTTTCATTACTTCACTTTTTCTAGAGCTTATTTCCATGCCTGCTTCTTCATTTAATCTCTGCTAGGTGTTTAGTTGCTATTCCAGTTCCTCCTCATTTTCTTCCCAAATCATCGCATCATCTGCGTACACTTTGATTTTCATTTCATCTGCTGTTGATTCCTGACTAATTTTAGTTATGATGTTATCCATGACTACATTAAAAAGCGCTGCTAAGAGCACACTTCCTTGACAAACCCCTGCGTGCATTATACACCATTCTGATTTTTTGCCGTCTATTATTATACAATTCAGGCATTTTTGTATACGTTTGTCACTCACAATTGCATACCTTTTGACAGTTTCAGACTGTTCAGACGTTGCCCTATCTCTTCCTTCTAATAGCACCACGAATCTCTTTATATCTACTATGATGTCTTTTTAAAATTCATATTTCTTTTCTACAACCTGTCTGGCTGTAAAGACTGCATCTATAGTTGATCTTCCAGGTCGAAATCCATGTTGTTAGTCTCTTAATTGTCACTCTATCTTATTCCTGATTTACTAGAAAATTAATTTACTTAATCTTAATGTAGTTTCACAGTAGTGCTAATCCTCTCACTGAGCATCTTGTTACCGTCCTTAAAATAACTACAATAACTGTCTTTATCCAGTCATCAAGAATCGTTCTTCATGTCCATACTAACCTCATTGTTGTATAATCCCATACGTCTTGTAACTTTAATCATCCTCCACTGTGATCTCGTCTACTCTAGGAGCTTCGGCCTTTCTCATTTCTAATACAACTTTTCCTGCATCCAATATGTGCAGATCTTCTCTCTCTGTTTTCTCTGTGATGGTGATATTTCTTTCGTCTCCCTGTGTCTCATCACCTATATTTGTTTCGTCCTGCCTTCATATAGTATTTTGAAGTATTCTTTTCATATTTTCAAAACTTCTTCCTCCCACTGGTGTTTTCCTTCTCTGTTGATGGCTTTTGGTGTTTATTTCTTCCTTTTGATTCCTTCTTTTACCTGACATGTGGTGTAATATATTCTGGTAATCGATAAAATTTTCTATTTCTTGTGGGACTTTTTCCCATAACATCTTCTAAGTCAGTTCTAACATTTTCCTTGTTGCCTTGCTTATTAGTTTCCATTTGTCTTTGTTATATACCGTTCTGTGTTTGAACCACGACTGAGTTTCTTTGAGGTTGACGTTTGTTGATGTTCTTCCACGAGTTCTTCCACTGCCTTAAATAGGGTCTGTTCGAACCTCCCTCATTCTTCCTCCTCGTTTTTCCTGTCATTTTAGGAATCTATATCTCAATCTTCTCCCTGTGTATCTCTCAGGTTTCTCTATCTTTCAGTTTCCAGCACTTGATTTTTGCCAGTATTTTTCCCCCATGTGTACTTTTTTGTGAGTTCCTTCAGTAACCCTACTAACAATTGCCATCACCTTCACTTCTGTTAAGCATTTTCTGAATTCTTCAGTTATTGTAGTATAGTCTATTATGGATTTGTGTTACAAATTCCAACTGTACCTGATAAACTTGCGACTACCTATTCTGTTATACCACCCTTTATGGGTAACCCATTTATTTCTCTGAAATGTGTCTAGTAATACCTCACTTTCCTCATTCTCGTGAGCTTTCCTATGGCCCCCCTATGACTGTTCAACATGCTATTTTTATCATTACCTACTCTAGCATTAAAGTCTCTTATAATCACAGTCTTGTTAGATATTACAGCAGCTTCAAGTTTAGTGATAATATATCTGTTGTATCCTGATTGCAGCTAACAATATCTTACTGCCATAAAAATGAAACAGGCAGCAAACCGCGCTCTACGACAAGAATGGATGCGGTCATGACATCATTCTCATCCAGTAGTGATGTCAATTGCATAACATTAAAGTTTTTAATATGACTGGGTTGTCAGCGACCATTTACAAAGTAAAATTAAAGCAATAACAGCTCTTCGTCGCAAAAATGAAGTCTCTTTACATAAGTTTCGGAAGCTACTGAGAGTGCCTTCATGAGAAGTAGAACATTCAAACAGGCGGGTCATGTATAAAATAAATATCCAGCGTTAAAGCTTTAGTCACAGAATTTTGAAATAGGAAACATAGAAGGTGGCTTGTGATAACCCAACGATTCTGTTAAAGTTCTTGTGCCATTTGAAGCTTCAGCAATGCATTCAACCAGTCCACGGACAGTGACCCTCCGATCTTTGAGCAGTTCACTGTTGCTGTTGATCTTCTGGACAATCGCATCTGAAGCCAGCGGTCTTCCACTCCATTCTTCATCGTGAACTTCCATGCGACCTTCAGCAAAAGCCCTCACCATTTGCGGACGTGTTGAATGGACATGCATTCTTCACCATAAACTCTGTCAGTTGCTGATGAATCTCCACGGCCGGTAGCTTCCTTGCGTGGAGGAACCGGAGTACTGCTCGAACCTCGCTATTGGATGGAGCTGCGATCAACACTTCCATCTCTGACGGCTGCCAAGCCAACACTAAGCGACTTAGTTAGTCGCTGACGGGCGGGCTCGAGAGTGGGGAAACCACTGCACACGGCACTGTTGTCGGATTTAGTCTACCACCTTCCCTCAAGGCTGTATCTCGCTGGGAACCTCACTTTTGAAATAAATCTCGTACATATACTACTGTTTGGAGAAAGTGAAACATCAAGAGCGAGTGATCTGGTCACAATGAAATTTATTCTACCGATTAAGTACATGACGCAACATCATTGATTAGATTTACAGATCTATTCATGCACTGTGACTGTGGACATTAAGTATGGAGTAACGCTGCCACGTGCTGTAATCAGCATAGCTAGTTGTCTATGCACAGAATCAAAGACCACATGAATATGCTGCTGCGGAAATATGCTGCTACGCAGTTTGTAGGAGTGTCCACAAAGCATCAATTGTGGCCGCAGAACGACCTGAAGGAACAAGCTGCCAAACATCCATATTCTAGAAATGTTCGATGGTGACACGGAGAATGGCCGAACCTGGGAAGCGGTGGTAACCGTCGTTCTTCGTTGAAAGCTTGCACAATCCTCGCCATATGTCACTGGGCGTTGTCCTGCTGAAATACGGCGTGTGGAAAGGCCTGCAGGAGGGGCAGTGTCTCAGGCTGTAAAACCTCCATCATGTAGCAGTGGCTGTTCAGATTGCACCCAAGACGTACGAGGCGAGATCGCGTGTTATAGCCCATGTGGCCCTAAACCATTGGGGCGGTCTCGTCAGTGGAAGCCGATGTAATGGTACGCGTGGCTCCTGCCTGGATCGCAGAAGAAGGTGTCAGACGGTCGATGTAGACCCTTTACAGTGCTCCAAAGATGCGCCAACACTGTGGGTGAAGTTGTTCTGTGTGTTATGGCCAGGCAAACAAGATGGCGGTCATCTCGCGCTATGATGACATTGTGTCATTCACTGACCTGTGGGCACTATGTACTGGCTTTATCTCTTCACAGGTTCCACATACGCATCACTTCCGAAGCAGGATGCCCTGTACGAGGAGAAGTCATGGATCGATCGACCCACCTCTCAGAGAACAACCATTCTGACCCGTTCGGGGCACTCATATGCCTATAATCCACACCGTAATGCTGGCAAGACGTGGTGGCACTTTGTATGACGGCTCCGCAAAGACTGAGCATCACACGAAAGAGGGCACTGTTAGGCATACGTGCACGCCACCTCTCTGACATTTAAATCACTTATTATGGTTCCGCTACTATGCACGTCCTCTTATCGTGTCGTGTTGTAGACTACTGAGTGTTTCACTTTTTTCTAAAAGTAGTTTATAATAGGAGAGTAGGTGTATTATATCGGCCAGTAAAGATACCAGCAGCGTCCATATAAAAAAGTAACACTAAAACTATTGGTTTTATCAAGAATTAGCATTAAAATTGATGCAGCAGGCCTAGGGAAAAGCCACAGAATTTTTATATCTCTTGTGGATGGGTAGTAATTCCCGGGGTGCTTGACCAGGGTATTGTGTGTGTGTGTGTGTGTATTAAACCGCTGGTTCACAACCGCTTAACAGGCTACAGCAGTCCACCCACCCTAACACCGCCCCATACCTATCCAAGGTTTTTGTACGGTTCGGCGTCCAGTGCCCCCCCCCCCCCCTAGGGAATTTCTCATACCAGACGAGTGTAGCCCCAAATGTTTACATGGTGAAACACGTATGTAACATAGCAGCGATGGCGAGGCATTGTAGCATCTGTGACCAGAGAGTTTGCGCTTGACCGCGCGAGTGTTGCGAGCGGTTCTCAGTACTCTGTCGGCAGTCGTTGCGAGTCTGTAGCTCTGTGTAGTCGTGCAGTGCAGTAACGCTAGTAGTCGTCATGCGGAGCGGTCGGTCAATAGTAGCAGTCCAGTGCGGTTGTGTGATGTATGCGGTCGGCAACACTGGTCAAGATGGTGAATGAGGTATACTATTAATTAATATAATCATTAGACAATGTAAAACTTATTTATTGTAATCAATCTCCAACAAGTCCCCCAATAATAATTTTGATTTCAAAAGCATTTTTCAAAAAATTTTATTTTTTATTGAACTAAAGATTTCGTTGCACTTCCCATTTCATTCCACTTCTTTTGAAGAAAAATTTCAGTAAATTCACAAAAAAAAAAGGAATATTATTATTTGCAATGCAGTTCCTCCAAGCCGTGCGCAGAAATAAGAGCAGAAATTTGACATCCAGTTATTCTGAGGTAAGACTTTAATTCTGATTGTTTTACACAGGGCCAAAGACCGATGTTTCGGTTTAATTGAATTTTCTTATCACTGAATAGACTTTAATTTTTTGGTGAAGATTTTATATTTGAGTCAGATTGCGAATTTCACATTTTTGTTCCCATTGTCAGTACATTTCATTGTGGGCAGGTTACGCATAGAGCAATGACCATCAGCATTCTTAAATAATATTGTCATTCATGTAAATTTTTGTGGGGAGGTTACACTCGGCTCCCATTTCTATTAAGTATTGTCATTTTATTTCTTTTAAAATTTTTGTGGGGAGGTTACACTTGGCGACACCCAGTCCAGGATCGTATTTCGTTGAGAGTCTTTTGAGCAACAGTCAGATATCTGCTCTTATTTGCTTAGATATAATTAGGATTTGGCGCAACGCTTTTATTAACTTGTGACTGTCTTTCTACAGGTCAACGGCAATTCTTTGCTCTGTTGTATTTGTGTGTTACTTTTGCATTGTGCTTATTTGTTTTGTGAATAATTTTGACTATTGTTAAAATGCCGCGAAAGACTGTGAATAGTGTATCGCGAGGTATTTTGAATGAAATTACCGACTCAAACAACTTTACCGATAGGACATATGACACGCAGTGTAATCATGACAATCCTGCGTCCACTAACAATCAGTGCATTCCAACAACTAGTGATGACTTTTACCCTGATAATGAACAAACGAACTCAATTGTCTCGTCTGTTAATTTGGCGACAATTGATGACGCAGAACGCTCTATTGTAATGAGCGCTGCCCAGCTTAACACACCCGATTCGGAAAACTCAAGTAATGTACAGACAAATTTGTCTAGTGAAAATGAACAATGTACTGAAAGTAGGACGGATTTATTTAATTCCGAAATAATGTCTGACAGTGTACATTCGACTGACAAACTTTTTTCTAAATCTCAGAATAACCAAATGGTTACAGTAAGCGAGAAAGTTCCAGATCCACTATTGAACAGCACAGAGAATAGAAATGCTAATTTTGAATCGGATCCAATTATGGCATTTTTGCGGCAAAATTTCAAACAGTTTAATGAAAGATTTGATAAAAATGACAAAAAACAAGACAAACTTAGTGAACAAATTAGAGACGTTGCCGTGCAGTGCCATGACACTAAGGAACAGTTGCGCGTGGAAATTGAGGCTTATTCTCAAAAAAATAGCGAAGAAATTAAGTCTGTTGCGCAAGAATTAAGGGAAATGCAAACAGCCGCGACAGATACACTCAGAGACGAAATTAGCGGAGTCGCTAAACAATGCTCTGAAAAAGCTGCACAATTACGGGACGAGTTTAGAACAATGACGGTAGAACTTTCGCGCACTATGGACGCTAAGATAGACGCGAAATTCGAACAGCAGAACACTCAGATTAACGAGCGCTTTAATCAGCACATTCAGAACAGTGATACGCGTTTCCGCAGATTTATTCAGGATCAAAACAAAGTAAAACGACAAGTCATGGAAACAATCACTGCACAAAGACAAGAGGACAAACGTAAAATATTCGCGAAAGCGAAGACGTATGTAGACAATAATATTACTACAGTGTCCGACAAAATTAATACCATAGAACAATTGAACGCGGAATTACGGGATGAAATTTCTGACCTTAAATCAAAAACAGATACACACACAGTAAATATTCAAACAGTGACAGATAGATTCGAACAATTAGATCTAACACAGGATTGCGATGTCATCAAAGCTGATGTTAAAAAAATGAGCGAAACTACGCGCAAGTTGCAAAAACAGATTAATGCGTCCGATTCTAAAACCGATGATCAGGTTAAAATACTGACTGAAAGATGTGATGAATTGGCCAGTCGTATTGATGTTATCGAAAATACTAATGACAATAAATCAGACGATACTGCACCGGTTTCATTTATCCAAACACCTGAATTTCAAAATTTACAGCAGACAATTAATGAGATCGATTCATCTAACAACACGTTACGTAGGAAGTTATCAAATTTACAACAAGAAGTAACAGAGATGATAAGCATTTCAGTTAATAACTCAACACAGCAGACGCCACGTTGCGAGCATTTGTCAGAGTCACGCAGCGTGTATAATGTGAACAATTTACAGAGACTACGCGACTTAAAATCCGAAAAGCCACGCGACTTAAAATCTGAAAAGCTACGTAACTTGAAGTACGAAATGACACAGACAAACAGATTCACACACAAACCCGAACGTGTTTTCAAATTCAATGACGAGAACGTAGATTACGAGCAATTTTTATCCGCCAGAAAATGTAAAGAACTTAATAATGACAGCGTACAGGTACACGATTTGCACTGTATACGACAATTTATCTTTGTACATTCACCGCTATTCCCTGTAATGCAGAAGCTAGCTTTGAACCAGATGCGACAATTTATTTTGGTATTTACAACAGCATTGCCTGTAATGAAGAAATTTGAATTAGCACGGATACAACAATTTGCCTTTGAAATTTTTCCGCTATTGCTTGCAACGCAAAAGCTAAAATTTATTTGCAGTGCGTAATTGACCTCAGGGGATTCATTGCGCTTTAATGAATATGTGCCGTAGCGAGCATAGGGCCCCGAGCTGTAGTAGTGCTGTTTCATCTTTAGTTTTCTGCACTGCTGCCTTCTCTTCTACTATCCTTTATATCTATCCAAACAGCTCTTTAACTATTGCTCTTTGTAGAATTAAGAAACGTAATTAATGAAAACCGGATACGACAAACCTTTTACCGAATGTGACAATTTTCAGTAGGCACTCCAGAACCAGCGTAATTTTAATAACGGGTAAAAATCGTAATCATCAGTATGTATAAAATTAACAGCAAGCGCATTTTTGGTAACAATAGACCTTTACACCACAATAGCATGAAAGTCAGCCGCTTGGCGTACCTAACCAAAAATGCAGTCTACAAGCTCAACCAGGCTTTAATGTTTCGCCGCGTGCACGTAAAGTCTCAGCTACAACAAATAGTAACGCATGGCAGCAAAGAAATAACTACGTACAGACAACACACCATTTCAACTCGTATCGCAATGCGCCGTATAGAAATTACTATCATGACAGAAGTAAAAAAAAAAAAAAATAATGAGCACAATTTTCAGCGTACATTTTAATAACAGTCGATCTTTTCAGCAGCAAGAACATCAGCAACAACACATTATCATGAATGATCCAAACAATAGGTGTCATCCATAACGTAACACGTCAGTAAAAAAAAATAACAGAACAGTTCATATAGTGGATATGCCACAACATTCTCCCGTAAATAATAACACGTACGATAAATTTTAACCAGATACAGCACAGATTTCATATTTCAGTAACGCAAACATTACTTTTGACACGCAGAATTTTGCTCACGAGAATGTTATTTGAAACATGCTTTGTTGAATGCTCCACTTTTATCGCACCCAGATGTTACCAGAAATTTTTCCATTGCCACCGACAGTTCCAACACCGCTTTAGGCGTACACATTTTCCAGGAAATTGAAGAAGATGGTTCTACAGTAATTAAAAACATCGCATTTGCAAGTCGCATTTTGTCACCTGCTGAGCGAAATTAGTCCGTTACAGAACTTGAAACATTATGTGTTGTATGGGCTTTCACGAGATTTAGGCATTTTCTTTATGGCAGACACACCACCGTTTACACAGACCACAGAGCCATACAATTTTTGCTTTCAGCTAAATTCACTCACGACAGGTTAAGTAGATGGAAACTTTATTTACAGGAATTTAATTTTACAATAGTTCACATTCCCGGCACACAAAATGTTATAGCAGACGCACTATCGCGTTCTCTCGGCAACAATCAGCAAGACGTAGCAACCAACTTCTGCAAAACAAATTTCAGTGTCATGTACATTCAGCAAGTTGCATTTGAAAACTTTATTTCATCGTCATTACAGGACATAGCAAAGGAGCAAAATAAAGACATTGTGTGGAAAGAAATTAAACACCTTTGGCAAGATAGGACAAATGTTACGATTAGGAACCATTACACTGTACGCAATGACATTCTGTTTCGCCGCTCTCATCCTGACAGCAACAATTGGTTATTATGCATTCCTGACGAACTGGTTAACAAATTAATTTGGTACACTCATTTAAGCTACGCACATTACGGAGCAAGAAAATGTTTTCTTATACTGAGACAGAACTGTTATTTTACCAACATGGAGAAACGTATACGACGAGTTTTAGCGTCTTGTAAAATTTGCCAGAAAGCTAAATCAGACACCACTTCACATATTCCTCCTTTATATCCCATTATACCTGTTAAATTAAGACATATGGCCGCAGTAGATATTTTTGGTCCGATTCCGAGAACTAACAGAGGTTTTTGCTACATTTTTGTCGCTGTTGAGCTCACTTCAAAATTTGTTACTTTCACTCCGTTACGCAAAGCTACTGCTAAAACTGTTTCGAAAGCATTTGTAAAACATTTTCTATTTCATGTAGGGCATGTAATGAAAGTAATTTCTGACAATGGATCTCAATTTCGTAGTAGCGTATGGACACGCATGTTACGAGCTAGAAACATTTCTCCGATCTATATATCCAAGTACCACGCTTCTTCGAACCCCTGTGAAAGATTAATGAAAGAAATTGGTAAACTGTGCCGAATATACTGCCACAAAAGACATATTGATTGGGATACACACATATTCTCATTCCAAGATGTAATTAATTCCATACCAAATGAATCCACTATGCTATCTCCGTCTGTTATACTGAAAAATGCTGAACCACCTAACAAAATTAAAGAATTAATAACATTTCCTACATCTCGTCGATTACGACACCACGAAATAATTGACATTGCGCTGAACAACATCAAACGTGCCGCAGAGCGCCGGAGAAGACAGCAAAAAGAGGTTTGTACACGCCGCGTCTTTCACGTTGGACAGAAGATACTAGTACGTACACACTATTTATCCAGCAAATTAAAAGGTAAGTGCAGTAAATTTGAACTTCTATATGCAGGTCCATATCGGATTCGCAGCATCCCTCACCCCAATGTTGTACACGTCGAAACTTTGAGAACCAAAAAATCGAAAGGCAATCACCATATCTCAAACATTAAACCGTTTATTGAGTGAAACCACTGTATGATTCAACACACTATGATGCCATTTACTAACGCAATTATTTCACGTGACTAATTACTGATGATTATCGTATTTTTTCTTGGCAAGTGCCCGGCAAGGTAAGGTTAGCAGGTCGCTTTTCTTGTCGTTACACATCAGACCGTGCACATTTTCCACTTTTTTGTGTATATGATTGTACTCCAGTTTTGTTTGTATGTATTGTGAAATAGTTAAGATATAACACACACCAGTCGACTTTGACATTTTTTTGCCTTATGACATCTCAACATCGTGACTGTTTTACATTTTTTTTTTTGCTGCTGCATTGTATTATTCTGTGTATATTTTTTGCATTTGAACACTGTCAATGTTTTTGACATATTACGTTTTCTGTCATGTTATGCTGTATGCTTAAGTATGTTACCATAAACCAGTCATTATTTAGTGGGTATATGATTTAAATGCAAGACATTAATCTCTGTTCATCAATTTCAGAAAGAAATGATGCATGTAAGAAATAAATTCAACAGAAATGGGAATTTCACCTACGGGATAAACGAAAGGAGATGCAATAACTTTATGAGGAAGAGTAAATGGATCAGGATTAACAAGCATTAACAAGACTATACTATACTCATCACAGAATAGCAGTCTTAACTAATTTTTTCTTTCAGAATACAAGGTGATTGATGCAGGCTGTCAGACTGAACTACACATCTTAGTTTTAGTGATGAAATATGCTAGAGATAAGGAATAGTTGTATAATGAGTAATGAAGTGATTTTTTGCAGATGATAATGAATACTGATGAATAATGATGAAGGATATGGTATTATGAATAATGAAGTTTTTCTTTACAGGTGATGATAATAATGAAGTTATGATAATGTGGATAATGAAATGATTGATAATGAAGTTTTTTCTTTACAGATGAGGATAATGTTGAAGTTTTATATTTATGCTATGTAGTTATTTAAGTATTTGTTGCAGTTTGTTTTGACAGCAGGTGTTATATTGCATAGTAGGATGACGGAAAGTTTTGGAAAGGACAGCTATGGAACACATTTTTATACACATTTCACTACCTGTTAATTCGACGTTCACTACTTTTCAGCATAGTGTGCGTTTTTTCTTTCAGGTCAATAATCCATTTTGTATTTTTTCCAGGAGAAGCTTTTCATGATACTTGCTAAACCTGTTACTTATTATACCTGTTCTAGTACTTGCATTTTTTTTGTATTTTTACCCATTTGTGTTTATCATTTATAAATGTGATCACATATACTGCCTTGTTACATAACCTTGCTACAGCTGACTCATGACGAATGACGTTACCTATCCTCGTTTGCAGCAATAGGTCAAAAGCAAATAGTGTTATGCCTCAGCAATTAATTATCGATCCCAACGCAATGCATTGCTAACAAAAAAATGTATTACCAGTCCCACATAATGTCACTAGTTTATGATAATTCTGAATAATACTCATTAGCTCTGAATAGTATGTCGCTTCAGTAATGACTTCTTAATGAGACAAAAAAAAGAGAGTATATATTTAAGATAATGCTTTGTCACTAGCTAATAACTGCCACTGTTTATTGTAATGAGACTACTTATAATGCCCATGATTATTAATGCTTTGATTGTAACTAGCTGATTTTAATAATGACTTTGTAATGATCTGAATACTACTGAAGGAGGAACACTGTTTATTGTAATGATACTACTTATAATGCCTGTGATTATTAATGATTTGACTGTAATTAACTGATTTTAATAATGACTTTGTAATGATCTGAATACTACTGAAGGAGGAACACTGTTTATGGTAATGAGACTACTTATAATGCCTGTGATTATTAATGCTTTGATTGTAATTAACTGATTTTAATAATGACTTTGTAATGATCTGAATACTACTGAATGAGGAACACTGTTTATTGTAATGAGTACTTGTAATGCCGATGATTATTAATGCTATGACTGTAATTAACGGATTTTTAATAATGACTTCGTAATAATCTGAATAATACTGAATGATGATTCTATTCAATACTTGCTGGCCACTGAGTGCCAATAATTAATGTCACTCCACGAATTGTTATTAATTATGCCATTAATTAACTCTTGTTTTCAATGTTCATACTTTGTAATTGGAAATGAATGTGACTGTTTAATAATGCTTTGTAATTAGGAAAAGGCTAATGATTATTATTGGAACGACAAATGATTAATTACCTGTACTTAGACAAATGATTAATTAACGACAAATGATTAATTAACTGTAATTAGACAGATGATTAATTAACTGTAATTAGACAAATGATTAATTAACGACCAATGATTAATTACTGTAATTACGAAAAGGATAATGAGTATTATTGGAATGACAAATGATTAATTAACTGTAATTAGGAGAAGGTTAATGATTCTTAATTACACTCTGTAACTGAAAAGAATGCGATTATTTCATAATACTTTGTAACCAGGAAAAGAAGGCTACTGATTCTATGTAAAACAATTAATGAACATTTTTCTGTAATACTGCATACTTGGTACAGAAATGTTCAATAACTGGGCTATGAATGCCGCAAACTACTAATGAAGACTGTAATTGTCAATGGTATGTGACATAATGTCCTTCACCTCATGAGCTAACTACCCTGAATTATTGCAACGTCCATTTGTCCTGTTTATCCTAGTGATCATGGAGCACTATATTTGGTTTTGCACTAATTCTACGTTGGTGTGCCTTGTAAGAGCGTGGTGTTGACACGACATGCTGTCCACCACCGTGAGCGATGAAGACATTATTATGGTCCCACTGTTTGGTGTACCTAATGTACTGCCAAAATGAAAACATGGAACATTACTACGACAGTTCAGTGTCTTGGCTACACTGATAAATTCTGATGGGAAAAGAACTTCAAGTTGTGTCACTTGGTGTTGTACTTCTGTGGAAAGATATGGACTTTCAGAACAGCTGTGTGCAATCTAAAGTGCTACAACCATGATGCAATCCTTCCCTTTCCTATCCTGATTCTTGTCACATAAAGAAAAAAATTTTTTGGTAACATCATTTATGTTCATAGGTTATACATTTTTCGATTCGCTGAACTCCAATGCGAGTACACTTATGTCACTTGTCATCATGATATTTTTTCTTACCAGTCTGTTTATTTGTTCTGAATATGCTAAAGAATTTTTTCATTGCCTTTGCACTTTGTTATCTGTCAAATAATTTGTATATACATTTTCTGATTTGCTACTATGTTTTGTACTCACATTTTGTCTTTGTCTGATATATTTTGTACTTAGTGCGTGTGCACAACGTTTAAATATTCTGTAAGTTGAAGAATTTTGTTAATTAAAGAAAAATTTTGCCGCGCTTGGCAAGTCCAAATGACTCACCATCGCTGCCAAAATTTTGCCCTCCCAGTGGAGGGTTATGAAACACGTATGTAACATAGCAGTGATGGCGAGGCATTGTAGCATCTGTGACCAGAGAGTTTGCGCTTGACCGCGCGAGTGTTGCGAGTGGTTCTCAGTACTCTGTCGGCAGTCGTTGCGAGTCTGTAGCTCTGTGTAGTCGTGCAGTGCAGTTCGCTAGTAGTCGTCATGCGGAGCGGTCGGTCAATAGTAGCAGCCCAGTGTGGTTGTGTGATGTAGGCGGTCGGCAACACTGGTCAAGATGGTGAATGAGGTATACTATTAATTAATATAATCATTAGACAATGTAAAACTTATTTATTGTAATCAATCTCCAACAAGTCCCCCAATAATAATTTTGATTTCAAAAGCATTTTTCAAAAAATTTTATTTTTTATTGAACTAAAGATTTCGTTGCACTTCCCATTTCATTCCACTTCTTTTGAAGAAAAATTTCAGTAAATTCACAAAAAAAAAAAGGAATATTATTATTTGCAATGCAGTTCCTCCAAGCCGTGCGCAGAAATAAGAGCAGAAATTTGACATCCAGTTATTCTGAGGTAAGACTTTAATTCTGATTGTTTTACACAGGGCCAAAGACCGATGTTTCGGTTTAATTGAATTTTCTTATCACTGAATAGACTTTAATTTTTTGGTGAAGAATTTATATTTGAGTCAGATTGCGAATTTCACATTTTTGTTCCCATTGTCAGTACATTTCATTGTGGGCAGGTTACGCATAGAGCAATGACCATCAGCATTCTTAAATAATATTGTCATTCATGTAAATTTTTGTGGGGAGGTTACACTCGGCTCCCATTTCTATTAAGTATTGTCTTTTTTTCTTTTAAAATTTTGTGCGGAGGTTACAATGGTAGAAGAGTGATTATCGTGTACGCGTACAAGGAGACAGCGTTGGCGCAGCAATCGCTGACACAGTGTAACAGGCGGAATATGGGGAATCGCCTTAAGAACCATCTACAGGCTGGCTGGCACACCGGGCCTCGACACTAGGACACCGGGCGAATTCGTGCCAGGCACCAGCACGCCTTTCCGCTCAGGAAGCAGCGCCTTAGACCGCGCGGCTAGGAGTAGAGTAGATGTGGCCTTCATATTTTCTGGCACATAAAGTCCTACGCCAGAGGCAGGCATTTTCACCTCACTATCAAAATGCAGTGAAGCGTCGTGATGTATTTAGGTGGCACTTAGTGCGGTTGCAGTCTACCTCATGCGTCGTGCACGCTGCTGGATCATTCAAAGTCCATAAAATGGAGCTCTTCAGCCCTAATTCGCAGGTACCACAGTTTTTTGAGCAGATGAATTAGCTGCAGACTAGGTGCAGGATCTTCGGAAAGGATCCGAATCGATTCAATCTCCTGTGTCAGTTTACGTTATTTGTAGTTCCTGGGTAGCAGTTCTTCTTTTAACACGTACTTGTTACCTTCTTCTCCAAGTTGTATTCCTTTCCTACCTTCTGTTTACCGAATGTCTCCTGCCATATAAGTCCTAGTTTACTGGTGTAGATATGAACTACAGCTGTCCAATTTATTCTTCAGACGGTTAATGTATCGTAAAGATGCTGTCAGATCCAGACGTTCACTGGAGCTCATTCCTTGCACGACTAAGCTATAGACCAGCTACCGTTTGCACAGCTTTAACTGTTTTCTGTCGACCAACTCAGTGCCTCGCCTGCTAATAGAAATTCATTCAGCTGATTAGTTTTGACAGTTGGCTGCAGTTTAATTACAGTAAGATTTGGCGTTTGCTTCGGTATGCAATAGTGTCGTGTCCATTAAGGTGGCGTTTATACGAATGATGTTCAAGTCTGTTCCAGCATAAATGTATATCGACAGCATGTTGTTTTGAACTTTCTCGAAATGATCGGAGAAATAATGTACGTTCAAAACAGTGGAAAATTTTGTTTGAGTGGATGAAGGAAGCGTTCGGCGGCTTTCGTACAGGAAGCGGCAGTTGTTGGTAAGTTGTAGATATGAGACGGGCACTTGCTTTCATATTCGTAACGGTACCTTAATGAGAATGAGCAGTTCTGACACCAAGGGAGGCTACCGAGGCACGAGACACGGTGGATGCCAATTACCTCAGCCGCCTATCTTTGAAGACGAAAGTATGAGCAAAGGTAAATCCGTAATTAAGAAAATGGATAAAAGACGATAGAGGAAAATGCAGTGCAGTTATCGTAAGTCGAACTCAGTACTTAAGGCAAGTACCTTCATTTAATCGAGATATTCTTAATACAGGTACATTGTCCACAATTAATGAAGAAAATATAGAATAATAGTAAAGGAGAACGAAGCCTCCTCGTTAACAAGTTTGTAACACCTTGCTCGGCAGGCAGAGATGGCGTGTGTCGCGCAGTAGGAACGAACGCACAGCTGGATGATCTGCAAGGAGAAATCGCGTTTGAAATGAGGAAGAAAGTTTAGCTGGTGTTATGAATAGTAGCTATGTGTAATGCAGGAAATTATAAGTTAATGGAGATGGGTTGGACATTACAATCCCCTAATGATCGAATACAGCACTGGTTGTGCACTGCTTGACACTCACGTTGATGAAATACCTAGGCGTGATTTGAAAGGGAGCGAGTACCAAAGGGCGTCTCTAGGGAAGCGACTTGTGGGGCGGCGGTTAAGTTGTAAAATAAATTGCTGTATAAATGCTTGCATGTTGAATCAGTTTCAGGCTTTTAGAATGTTGTTAATGCTGTCTTTCGCCGTTCTCAACACTGGCTCTCTATTTACTTTTTAGCACCCAGAAAGTGATTTAACAAAACGTGAAGCCTGTAATTAGAGTTCCTAGTGCCAACTTCATCTGAGAATACCATTATAGCTGCAGCTTATAGCTCTGAGGAATTAGGAGATTGTCCGGCATTTCAAATCAAAAACGATTTTCCAAAATAGTTGAGTATATTCTGGAATTCACTGATAAAAAAAACACAAGTATCCCTACAACCTAACTAACAGAGCAGTTCAGAGTCTAATGCGCTGATGCAACTATAAATGTCCGAATTAAATGTTAAAAAGAATGCTCGCCATAATTTGATGAGAGTATTTCATCAAACGCCACGCTAAATAATTGGTAGAATGTCTGTCCCGCGACGGCACGTGAAAATACGACAATACGCAAACTGAAGCTAGTTAATGAAAATCATCCCAGAATTAACACTTCACTTGAAATGATTTCATGGTTCCGCGTATCTCTAGTAACTTAATACGGCACCCGAGGCTGTTTGTCGCAGTGATACCGATGCGACGCGACTCCCGACACAGATGGCGTGTTATTCAGCGTCTGGAGAGAACTGGGGCCTTGCTTCCTCGCGCAACGTTCTTATATATAAAGCCGCGGTGCGGACGGCTAAGGGAACGCCTGATCAAATCGGCTCTCCCGAGTAGCCGCTGGGCTAGTAACGCACCACTTCAAGTTACATAATAATTTATAGCTTCTTTTGCTGATGGCCGATGAAGCTCTTAATTTAAACGTGCATTCAGCACGCAGGTAAGTATTGATAATAAAATTTTGACGTTTCTAAGTTAAATATTTTGGGCGAGAGAATTAATTAAATTACACTGCACGCAGTAGATGAGCTCTGAACTGGCCCTTTTGAGATCCGCTATCGCTATAATTTTATAGGTATTTAAAAGATACTTTTCACATCTTCATAGCCATAGCGGACCTCCAACCTATTTAAATCTAAACATCCTAGCCTTATTTATTAGCCTACTTAATCTATCTTGCTTCCTTCAGTTTTGAGACGATAACCAGAAAATCATGAATTTCCACTAAAATCTTAATTTGTGAAATCCAAAGTACTGTTTTTATTAAATCATTATGAAAGATGAATCTAAATATAAATTTTGAAGTCTCTAGCTCTTTTCTGTTACGCCAATGATTTTTTTAGAAAAATGTCCAAATTTCGAAAATGGCTGAAGTTATCGAACTGATATTTAACACACATTAATTTAGTATTATTCCCGACATGCTAGAAAAGTCTTAGGTCATTTGCTTGATTTTTAAGGTATTGCACAACATTTATGACGTCAGAGCTAGTTACAGCAGACTGGCTGGCACACAATGGAAACTGATGTGAATTTATTACAGCGTGAGTAGGCTGCTTCCCTACAGACTGACCGACTTCAGTTTATTGGGAGAAATTTAGGAAAGTGTAAATGAACTGTAACTCTTAAAAACCATTCAAAAACCAAGATCAAACGAAATTATTCAAGACAACTGGCCTCAACAATCTTTACCTTCGTATTCAGCTCTTGGACATATTTTTGTAGTAAAACATTTTCGTTTCACATTGGACCTCATGCAAAAGACATAAAGTGGATAAAACTCAGCACAGTATAGTTTGTCATAGCTAAAATTTTTAGTACCTTGTCCAAAAGGCCATGTCCATATGCAAATTAGAGATGGCCATCTGGGCAGGGTGCTTTGTGTTTTTAACTATTTTAGCGATGGCAAACGTTTATAGTGTACTGTGCATGAGGTTCAGCGCTAAATGAACATGTTCTACGACGGAAGGAGTTTAAGATGTTAAGATGACAGCAAGGACTGTTAAAAGTGATTGTTTTGAACAAAAAAAAATTTTGTGACATCTTAGTTGTTGTATGGTTTATAACAGATAAAGCAGATCGCCCCTCAGTATTCTCATAATGAGAAAATTCAATCGAATTGCAAGTCATATTGAATCGAACTGCAGATCATCTGCAAAGGAAACCGGCTATAGAACACAGGCACGACCCGTTCTTGAATACTGCTCGTGCATTTGGGGTCCCCACCAGACTGGATAAAAGGAGGAAATTGAAGCAATTCAGGGTTGTCCCTTATGTATTTGTTTCCGGTAAGTTTGATCAAAACGCAAGTATCACGGAGATGCTTCGTGAGCCCAAATAGGAGTCCCTGCAGGCAAGACGACGCTCTTTTTGCGAAATACTAGTGATAAAATTTAGAGAAACATCATTTGAAGCTAACTGCAGAACGAGTCAACTACCGGCAACATTTCGCGAAAGAAACGAAGAAAAGAGAATTTCTGACTCTTACGTACGCATACATACAATCATTTTTTTTCTCGCTCTGTTTGTGAATGGAACAGGAAAGGAAATGACCAGTGTTAATGTAAGGAACCCTCCACCCAGCACAATACGGTGGCATTTGGAGTATGTGTGAGTAGATGTAGATCAGAATCTAGTCTAACGTGTAGAAAGTGACTTAGTCATTTTCAAATTAAAAACTGATTGATTTACACCTATATCTATGGATAATGTACTTAATATATACGAGGTACGGCTAGAAAAAAACCGGACTGATGCTGGAAAAAACATTTATTTACAATTATTTACAATTTCATGTTATCTCCTTCAATGTACTCTCCTCCTCGGTCTCTACACCGCTCCATACGAATTTTCCACTGTTCATAGCAATGCTCCAGATCATTTTCGGTAAGTCCATACATTACTTCCGTCGCTTTTTCTTTTACTGCTTCAACGGTCACAAACCTAGTTCCTTTCAAAGCTGACTTGACTTTAGGGAAAAGAAAAATGTCACAGGGGGCCAAATCAGGGTGAGTAGGGTGGATGATCTAAGATGGGAATTTTGTGTTTTGCCAAAAACGTCTTCACTGACAACGCACTGTGAGCTGGGGCATTGTCTTGGTGAAGGATCCATGACTTTTTTCTCCACAAATCATTCCGTTTTCTCCGTACTCGCTCACGTAGGGTAGCCAGGACGCTAATGTAGTAATGCTGATTCACTGTTTGTCCCTCTGGTACCCAATCGATGTGCACAATCCCTTTGATGTCAAAAAAAACAATCATCATTGCCTTGAATTTCGATTTTGACATTCGTGCTTTTTTTTGTCGTGGAGAACCAGGAGTTTTCCAATGCATTGATTGGCGTTTAGTTTCGGGATCGTAAGTAAAAAACCACGATTCATCGCTAGTAATAACATTTTGTAAGAAGGTGGGATCACTTTCAATGTTTTCCAGGATGTCAGAACAAATCATTCTTCGGCGTTCCTTCTGTTCAATTGTGAGACACTTTGGAACCATTTTTGAACACACTTTGTTCATGTTGAAACTTTCATGAAGAATCTGCCTAACACATTCCTTGTCAACTCCTGTTAACTCAGACACTGCTCTGATTGTTAAACGGCGATCTTGTCGAACAAGTTTACCGATTTTTTCAATGTTTGCATCAGTTTTTGCTGACAATGGTCTGCCAGTGCGAGTGTCATCACTGGTGTCTTCGCGGCCATCTTTAAATCGTTTAAACCACTCAAACACTTGTGTTCGCGATAAACAATCATCGCCGTACACTTGTTGTAACATTACAAACGTTTCACTTGCAGATTTTCCTAGTTTGAAACAAAATTTGATGTTAATACGCTGTTCTTTCTGTACACTCAACATTTTCCGACACACAGACAAAACGTCAACTACTTAAAACAGACGCCACGGGCAGACTGAGTGCAGGAGGCAGATGAAACTCGAGCAGTAGGCGGAGCGAGAGTCACGTGATAGGCCACGCGACATTCAGCCTTATTGCATTCGTTTTATTGTTTCACCAATACTAGTCCGGTTTTTTTATAGGCACACCTCGTACACAGTTCTGGTAAGTTAAGATGGATGAATATGTTAACCATTCCGTTTAAGAGCATGATCTGCTCCGCGTAAGACGATTAACACCATTCTGGGATACACTGCGCCGGCCGCGGTGGCGGAGCGGTTCTAGGCGCTTCAGTCCAGAACCGCGCGACTGATACGGTCGAAGGATCGAATCCTGCCTCGGGAATGGATGTGTGTGATGTCCTTAGGTTAGTTAGGGGACTGATGACCTCAGATGTTAAATCCCAGAGCGCTCAGAGCCATTTGAACCATTTTGAATAAACTGATTCAGCAATTGTTTTAGGCTAGGCACCTAATATTGTGTGTCATGGCGGCTGCAGTGTAACACGTGTTAAGTTCGGCTCGCGAAATTTAGTTGAATTCGAAGGTGTTCTCGCAGGTGGTGTTGTCTAGTACAAGTGGAAATCGTGAAAACAAGTGTTCTGTGCAGTAGTGCTATTTTTTTTCTGTGCTCCGCCAATATCTTCGAGGAAATGGTAAACAGAAGAGTGAACAGCAGCGCGTCCAGCAGCGGGGAAGCAGCAGGTGCCGCGGGCCCACTCTTGGCGGAAGGAGAGACGTCTACAGACGTTAAAGTAACCTCTGGCGTGCCGCAGGGGAGTGTTATGGGACCATTGCTTTTCACAATATATATAAATGACTTAGTAGATAGTGTCGGAAGTTCCATGCGGCTTTTCGCGGATGATGCTGTAGTATACAGAGAAGTTGCTGCATTAGAAAATTGTAGCGAAATACAGGAAGATCTGCAGCGGATAGGCACTTGGTGCAGGGAGTGGCAACTGACCCTTAACATAGACAAATGTAATGTATTGCGAATACATAGAAAGAAGGATCCTTTATTGTATGATTATATGATAGCGGAACAAACACTGGTAGCAGTTACTTCTGTAAAATATCTGGGAGTATGCGTACGGAACGATTTGAAGTGGAATGATCATATAAAACTAATTGTTGGTAAGGCGGGTACCAGGTTGAGATTCATTGGGAGAGTGCTTAGAAAATGTAGTCCATCAACAAAGGAGGTGGCTTACAAAACACTCGTTCGACCTATACTTGAGTATTGCTCATCAGTGTGGGATCCATACCAGGTCGGGTTGACGGAGGAGATAGAGAAGATCCAAAGAAGAGCGGCGCGTTTCGTCACTGGGTTATTTGGTAACCGTGATAGCGTTACGGAGATGTTTAATAAACTCAAGTGGCAGACTCTGCAAGAGAGGCGCTCTGCATCGCGGTGTAGCTTGCTCGCCAGGTTTCGAGAGGGTGCGTTTCTGGATGAGGTATCGAATATATTGCTTCCCCCTACTTATACTTCCCGAGGAGATCACGAATGTAAAATTAGAGAGATTAGAGCGCGCACGGAGGCTTTCAGACAGTCGTTCTTCCCGCGAACCATACGCGACTGGAACAGGAAAGGGAGGTAATGACAGTGGCACGTAAAGTGCCCTCCGCCACACACCGTTGGGTGGCTTGCGGAGTATCAATGTAGATGTAGATGTAGATGTAGAAGGTGCGGCCGCGGCTCCCGGTATAGCGGAGCTGGTCCGCTCTGAGGTAAACGCTGCGCTTCAGATAAGAACAATCTCGATCTGATAGCAGGCACTATATCAGATACTGTAACGGCGGCAGTATTGGCCAAAATGCGTGAAACTGTTGAGGCCAATACTGCCGAAATTACAGCACTAAAAAAGTCTGTGTCTGAATACGAGAAAAAGGCACGAGAGTTGGAAGTCAAACTATCTGCCGCAACTGACGAACTAGAACAGTACCAAAGGCGAAATAGTCTACGACTGTTTGGAGTAGTAGAAAATAAGGAAGAAGACACGGACAACCTGCTTATACAGGTTGCGCGTGAAAAATTAGGCGTTGAAGTGACCAAGGCAGACATTGACAGGAGCCATCGGGTGGGACGAAAATTACCAGGTGCCACCAAACCTCGTCCAATAATAATTAAATTTGTCTCGTACTGAAAAAGGGCAGAGATCTTTACCCAGAAGAAGAAGTTAGCAAGGACAGGGCTTACAATAAGGGAAGATCTGACACACGAACGGCTAAAGATTTTAAACAGTGCCATATCCCATTTCGGTCTTCAGAATGTGTGGACTCAGGATGGCAGAGTAATCATTAAGACAGCAGCTGGAAAGAAGACAGTCACAAACATGACAGAACTGAATAGTATTATGTGAAGCTACTCGAGCCAAAAGTGCAAACTTAACACCATTTGCAATTGTAACAGCCCCAATACTCAGATATAGTCTTGTAATTTTATTAATTTTTTAATTATACCCATATTTGTACCTTCAACTAATTGTTTTTGTAACTGTATTAACTTTTCACTATTTTTTTGTGTCTGTAGCTCTAACCATTACTTAATTTTAGTTACTGCTAATTCTTTTTTCATTTTCTCAGTTTATTCTCTTCCATTCTGAAATAGTCCTATTGCAATTATTAGTCTCTCCTTTAGTTCATTAATCACCCATCTCTTCGGTTTAAATTGTTCATAACAAAAATCACTATCAGTATCACTTTAGCAAATTTCAATCTAATTGTAGCTTCCTACGATAATCACTACCAGTATCACTTTAGTAAATTTCAATTTAATTCTAGCTTCCTACGATAATCTATTAATTACTAAGCTTACTTCTCTCTACTGGCAGCATCGGCCTCTTAAATCACTCCCTTCTCCCTTATTTCCACCCTAAGCTGTTTCAAATACGCTAGTTACATTTCTCCTCGTACGACAGAGGATACACAGTGACACACTGCCGTCACTATTTTGGTCATATTCTCCTTGCACCGAATACCACTAATCCATTTTCTATACTCCCGCAACCTCAGGAAATCTTTAGCAGGCGCCTTTCTTTCGGCACTCGCGGTGTCACAAACAGGGCGTGCAAAATCTCGGACACCCCTGTGTTATGTCACTTGGCGGAAGCAGCGGCCAGTGCCCCTCGCGGCAGGTAGTGCCTAACAAAGGGACAAACCAGTCTGCCACCCTACTCCAGGCTGCTCGGCGGAACGCGTCAGAGCTTTTAGCAGCTCACTGCAACATCCAGTCTTTACCTGCACATTACGAAGAACGTAGCCTCCTCTTCAACCAACTAAACTACCACGTAATACTCTTATCCGAAACGTGGTTGAAACCACACATATCCTCTGCATCTTTTCATCTCCCAGGGTACACATTTCTTAGGGCAGACAGATCAAAAAAGCGAGGTGGCGGGGTCGGTGCGTTTATACGAACAGATCTCAAAGCGAAAATCTTATGTACGTCAAATCCTGCTGAAGAAAAAGAGGCTGAATTCGTGTTCATTGAAATAAATATACAAAGTCGGAAATTCTTGACTGGCGTCGTGTACAAGCCGCCAAAAATAAGCTCAATGAGTTCCTTCCAGTAGGAATTACATTCACTTCAGTGTCAATACGAACATGTCATCGTAATGGGTGACTTGAACATAGACCTGCTAAGAGACACTCCCTCCGCAATAAACCTAAGAAGACTGTTTAGTTGCAATAGCATGAACATTCTTCCATTACAACCTACACACCATATGGCGCACAGTCATACTCTTATAGACGTAATCGCAACGAAACAGACTGACAAAGTAAGAGATGTTGGTCAAACATCGGCCCCTGGCCTCTCAGCACATGATGTAATATTCCTGGCCTACTCTGTGCAGCCCCCAAGGATCAAATCGCGTTACATAACTTGTAGGAACATGAAACGTATTGACCTTGACGCTCTAACAGCCGATTGCTCAGAAATCTCATGGCATCAAATAATCAGAAAACCCACAATCGACGGCAAAATTAATGAGCTTGGTGATAAACTCACTGCCCTCTATGACAAACATGCACCTGTGCGCACAATCCGTGTAAGAAAATCTCCTGCTCCATGGCTGACAGCTGAATTACGTCAAATGATGACTAATAGGGATGCTGCCCACAGGCGTTTCAAGGCAGATCCGAAACCCGAGCGTTTCGAAGAATATAGAAAGCTACGGAACAGAGTGAAACAATGCATTCGCAATGCTAAAATCAGGCACGCTCGCTCCCTTGTATGCAGCGATCTGACGCCCACGACTCTATGGAAGAATCTCCATAGCTTGCGGGTCGGAAAGGCAAAATCGGAAACTACTTTTCATGTGTCAGCTAACGAATTAAATGAATTTTTCTCTGCACCTCTGAATACCAGCACAGCTGATAATTACCGTCCACAAGAATCCCCAAACAGGATAACTAACAACGATACCTTCCATCTAAAACATGTAACAACAAATACGGCAAGAAAAGCAATAACGAGAATCTCTTCTGATGCAATAGGCAACGACAGTATCGGTATAACCTTGATTAAGAATGTTGCCGATATCTTAGTACCTGTCTTAACTGACATAGTTAATTTTTCCCTCGTGAACGGAATATATCCCACTGCATGGAAAAGAAGCCTAATTCGACCCATCCCTAAGATCGAAAACCCGCAACTGCCTAGTGATTACCGACCAATTAGCATACTGCCTGCTGTTTCCAAAGCACTTGAATATATTGTTCATGACCAAATCACTGAACACTTGCATGAATTCAGCCTATATGACAAATTTCAATCCGGTTTCCGTAAACATCACAGCACAAACACTGCTCTAATTAAAGTAACTGATGACCTGAAATATGCCATCGACAATCGAAAAGCAACAATATTGACGCTACTGGACTTCAGCAAAGCTTTTGACACTGTTAACTTTGACATATTGCTCAGAAAAATGCAACAGCTTAATTTCTCTGATAGTGGAAAGAGATGGTTTGAAAGCTACTTAAAAGACAGACAGCAATGTGTTGTCTGCGTAAATGAAAAATCTTCCTGGAAACATGTTTCCTCGGGAGTGCCACAAAGATCAGTCTTAGGACCACTTTTGTTTTCCTTATATGTCAACGATATTTCGTCGGTTCTGTCCTCCTGTAAATATCATTTCTATGCCGACGACCTCCAGCTCTACCTAAGCGTCAGACCTGAAGATGTAAACACGGCAATCGCTCAGATGAATGATGATCTGTCTTCAGTAGTGAGATGGGCGAAAAACCTGGGGCTTAAACTAAATGCAAAAAAGACGCAAGTAATCTTAATAGCCCATCAGAAATTAATAAGTTCAGATTTCCGCGAACGGCTACCTCCTATTCTGCTCGACGGTACTCCAATACCATATCAGAAAACAGTGAAGAACTTGGGTGTAACTTTGGATGAGCATCTCAACTGGGCGGAGAATACAGTCGCAGTGCGCCGAAAGACGTCTGCTTGTCTCTATGCTCTCAAAAAGTTTCGGAACATATTTCCACAGGACTTGAAACGCCAGCTCGTGCAAGCACTTGTTCTACCGAACCTCCACTACTGTGATGTGATTCAACAAGGCATGAGTAGTGAAAACAAAAGACGGCTAGAGCTAACCATGAATGCCTGTGTGCGTTACACCTGCAACATTCGCCGATATGATCATGTTAGTGCTTCATACTCCGAGCTAGGGTGGCTGCGGCCGGACAAATTGCGTGACTACCACACTCTATGTCTACTCCACCGACTCCTCATCGCGCAAGCACCCCAGTACCTTGCTTCAGAGATTAAAAACCTGTCATGTCATCATAATCGAAACACGAGGTCATTCTTATTTGGTATCCTAACTGTGCCCACTCACAAAACAAAAACTTTTGCAAACTCCTTCTCAGTTGCCGCTGTCCGCCTCTGGAACAAACTGCCCCTTACCTTGCGCAAAATTCGATCTCCTGCTGCTTTTAAGAAGAAGTTGAAGCATTTCCTACTATCATCCTCACAAAGTTCTCCACAAAATTAATGTACAAGGACAATCCCCTCATCTGTCAAATAGCAAAGCTAGCGTCTCCTATCTTGCTCCTGAGATGCCTTCCTCTTCATCTTTCTCTATTAGCCACGCAATCTTCTTTTCCTTTATATTTCCTTAATTATGTTTCATCATGTCTCTATTCTTCTCCTCCCTTCACCATGAGTCTCCCTCATACTCCCTGCTGTCGGCACTCCTATCTAAAATCTGTCTCTTCAATAATGTCTAATTATAACAGTACTTGTGACCTAAGAATATAAACTCTATATGCATGTATTTTTCCAGGTGTATCTTTCAAGTTGTTTATTTCACTTTTTGTACTAGATGTAGTTTAACATGCCTACTAAAACATATGAATGTAAAATAAGTAGAATGCCTGGTTAGATGTAAGAGAAGGCCTGATGGCCCTAATCTTGCCAGGTTAAATAAATAAATAAATAATATTGCGTGGGAACTGCAGTGAAACGCAGTGGAAGTGTCTGCAAGACCATGGTAGTCCTATGGAAGCAGCTAATATCAAATAGTTTGCAGATCGGCAGCCTATTCTGGTCCGTGGGAGCAGGATCCATGGCATAGAGCCTGGGTTTCATGACTTGCCAGATATTCCCGATGGGGATTAGATGGGGGCTGCACTGTCTGTGGACCTACCCTGCATGTTCCCGGAACCATTCCTGGGCGTTGTGTGTGTGATGTGGCCGTTCACTATCATCTTGAAACAACGCAGAAACGTCAGGGCGTTGGAAGACCAAAAGTGGGAGGAAATGGTCAACGAACAACTCGACACACGGCAGACCATTGAAAGTCCCTTCGAGAACAAGTAGAGGGCCAATTTCATACCAAGGAACTGTATCCCAGACCATAACAGATTAACCATCGTCTAGAGCCACGCCTTCTTGGCAGGTGGGATCCATTGATTTACGTGATCTGCGCCACAAATTGTGCCTCCCATAGGCATGGTGCAGTTGAAATCGTGATTCGCGAGACCATATCACATTACGCCATTGTTCTAGGGTCCATGCCTGGTGATTTGCGACAAACACAAACCGTTGTGTCCAATGACGTTGAGTTAACAGTGGCACCTGTGTACGGCGCCTGTTCTTATGCCCCATGGAACCCATGTTTCTATAGATTGTCTACTGGGAGATGTGTGTAGCACATCCTGTGTTGATCTGAGTCGAGATTTGTTGCACTGTTGCCCTTCTATCGCGATTGACGATCCGTCTCAGATGTCACCGGTCACGGTCATCGAGCGTGGTTGGGCGCCCGATGGTTCTTTTGTTGTGGACTGTGATACTCCCATTCAACCATTCACGATACGCTCTGGACACGCTTGAACGTGTCGTATGAAGCAGAATTCCTGTACCGCTGCTGAAATCCTAATTCTCATCCGCCGGGCGCCGACCAAGGTACCCCCCTCGAACGGCGTGAGCTGTGGTACACATATCACTTGCACGACCGTTTCTCAAAAGATCTCTTATAGAAGATCTCTTACATAAGATCTCTTATATAACTCAGTCGGACACAGAGGGACTGTGGTGCCCATACAACATACCTGTGCAATCCATGCCGCTCTATCCCATGACATTTTATAAGTCAGTGTATTGTAGCAATGGACTGAATAGAAGGAATTTAATAAATACAACTTTGTTTTTAGGAGTATGTTCTCCTAGGATACATCCGAGAAGTGAATATGCAAAGTTCCTAATGCGACGGTATGATATATTTCAGAAGCACCTTCGATAGCCGCACCCCAAGTACACTTCTCAGCAAAATAGTATAATAACAGCTTCAGTATTCCCTGTTTGCATTTCTGTATTTTTCTGGGGTACCTAAGACGAAGACGCCCCATTGACGAATATAACTTGAAGAATTGTATGGGTTGGGTAACAAATACTCTCCCCCAAATACTTCGTGGTAATTCTCAACAGCTGTATGTAAACCACTGTCTTCTATTAACATAGTTGAAGCTACCATACAGTGTAACAGCTTCCGTTCGTGAAGCACCTTAAAAGCATTATTCTTTCTAATATCGATGATCTAATTTAAACTTAATAATTACAACAGAATTGTCCAAACTAGTTATTTATTTTGTAAACTTTTTTATGTTAACTGTATGTTGGCAGGGAGGATCTATCTTAAAAGATGAAATTGTAGACAAACATGAATCTTCAAAGCAGTTTTTCTGGACATGACTGCATTTTAGTTTGAAACATTGAACTATCTAAATACCAACATTAAGAAACTGGCAATGTAGAAAATACACAGTTTGCAGACAATGTGTTGCAGAGGAACAGCTTTCCCATGTAACTTAATTTTGAAGTATAACAACTGCAATCAAGTTCAGACAAATGTCATCTTTGCTACAATCATGATTTGTTTACAACTAATAACCGCAATTAACGACTAAATATGTCAACGTCAGATGAGGTGAACGACGTGCCACAGCTATTGTCAATACGTTGTTCTTTGTTTCGGAATGTCACCGGCGTTACCTGAATAGCGACGCTATCGGTACCTTCCATGTGTATTAATTAGCGTATTGGAAGCTTTTGCGTTCAGCTCGTATGTAGCAGGGCGGAAGAAGATCTGACATTCACGCAGCTAATTAACTCCATTGGCAAAACCTCATCGCTTGTAACCGCATGTACATAATAACGAAATTAATTGGTTGCAATTGCCGTAACGCTTTACTGAAGTTGTAGAACTGATCCACCACTTGTTTGTAATTAATATTTTGCATGTCGACCGAGCTCTCTGAACCGTTTCATGCAAAAAAATTGTTTCCTTGTTTTTTGTTATTCATTCCCGTCCGAGCATGAGCGTACACGGAAGGGCGCACACGCACAATGTGTGTAGTTAAATTAGGAATTTTCCCCCTAAGAAGAAACGCTACGGTTTCAGTACCCTCGTCATCTATGGTTGAATAAATGTGTTGATAGTCAATTTCATGTCAAAGGTGAAGATTTGTCAATAATATGCAAGTACGTGTGTTTTACATACGGCGCTTTGTGATAGTGAAAATACGAATACTTGTTTGTGTAGTATCATTAGTTTGGGGTACTGCTTGGGCAGCGTGCGGTGATAGGATTTTGTTAGCAGACGCATTTATGTCACAGTCTCCATAGTCGAAACTTCCAAGAGCGCACCGACTGCTTAACTAGAGCCCTGGAGTAGAAGACGTCAGGTGTCGTCAGTGAAGATAAGAACCGGTAATGGAGTGATGATGGCTGTTGGAAAAAATTTGCAAGTCCCTATAGTATGAATTTAATTCTCACAGTGAATACATATCTAATTACTTACTGTGTTTTAAAAGTTCGTTGCCACATGAAGTCGTTGTATGGATAAAATTAAGAATAATTAATAATTAATATACCAAAATAATATCTGAATCAAGATAGTTTTGAGGTTTTCCCTTTGATGTAGTGACTGTTGAGTGTGCTACGAATCTGAAAGGTAGAATATAAAATTCAATTCGAAACTAACTAAGAACATGTACGCTAAAGGAGTATACAGCGTTTCTATTCACCACATTAATTTGTGAAACTTCCAAACTGTAGATCTCTTACAACGGGATAAACTTCAAAGCAGAGAGAGTTTCTGGATGTATTCTGAGAAATTTTAAGCCTGTCAGTGTTTCGGAGGGTTTGTCACCAATAGTGTTACTGAGCTGTAATTTGCCTTTCCACTTACTTATGCGCAATAGGTTGCATAATTTACTTTGAGATTCAACTATCAACCACTGAAACAAGTGACTGTCCTCATCAGGTCCTGTATTCCTCTGTTTTACAACCGTTATAACATTCCTATGTTCCTCTACATCTCGTGCGAATAATAACAGAAGCCTCCAGTGTTATCCATAAGATGACACTTTCAAAATTGACAGTTTAAGACTTTAAGAGCGACAAATTGAGTTCTGTTTGTTAGAAGGTCCTGTATCAATTTACAGAACAGGTCTAAAGTACCATAAGCTCGTATTTTGTTCATTAAGAGACGAAGAAGATCAGTAGCGAATGCCTTACCAAAGTCAAGGAACACAGCATCAACCTCGGTGCCAATAATCATGTCCTTCAGGATCATATGATCGGAAACAGAGCGAGAGTTTAACAAATGTTTCTTTGAAAAATATACGTTGATCATTTCTACGTATAAAAATGCAGTAAATGAAGCAGGCGAAAAGGAATACAAACGTCTCAAAAATGAGATCGACAGGCAGTGCAAAATTACTAAGCAGGGATGGCTAGACGACAAATGTAAGGATGTAGAAGCAAGCATCACTAGGGGTAAAATAGATACTGCCTACAGGAAAATTAAAGAGACCTTTGGAGATAAGAGAACCACTTGCATGAAAATCAAGAGCTCAGATGGAAACCCAGTTCTAAGCAAAGAAGGGAAAGCAGAAAGGTGGAAGGAGTATATAGAGGGTCTATACAAGGGCGATGTACTTGAGAACAATATTATGGAAATGGAAGAGGATGTAGATGAAGATGAAATGGGAGATATGATACTGCGTGAAGAGTTTGACAGAGCACTGAAAGACCTGGGTCGAAACAAGGCCCCCGGAGTAGACAACATGCCATTAGAACTACTGACGGCCTTGGGAGAGCCAGTCCTGACAAAATTCTACCATCTGGTGAGCAAGATGTATGAGACAGGCGAAATACCCTCAGACTTCAAGAAGAATATAATAATTCCAATACCACAGAAAGCAGGTGTTCACAGGTGTGAAAATTACCGAACTATCAGTTTAATAAGTCACAGCTGCAAAATACTGTAAGTAGGCTGTTTATGTTTTCTCTATGTAAGTAGGCTGTTTATGTTTTCTTTATGTAAGTAGGCTGTTTAGGTTTTTTTATTGGTAACGCCACCTCTGTATGAAAATCACTGGCTGTGCTGTGTGCAGTCTGTGGGTACTTTGCATTGTTGTCTGCCATTGTAGTGTTGGGCAGAGGCAGCTGGCTGTGAACAGCGCATAGCGTTGCGCAGTTGGAGGTGAGCCGCCAGCAGTGGTGGATGTGGGGAGAGAGATGGCGGAGTTTTGTAATTTGTCATGAACTGCTATATTTATATATGATGATATCAAGGTAAATACATTGTTTGTTCTCTATTAATATCTTCCATTTGCTAACTATCCCTATCAGTAGTTAGTGCCTTCAGTAGTTTGAATCTTTTATTTAGCTGGCAGTAGTGGCGCTCGCTGTATTGCAGTAGCTTGAGCAGCGAAGATTTTTGTGAGGTAAGTGATTTGTGAAAGGTATAGTTTAATGTTAGTCAGGGCCATTCTTTTGTAGGGAATTTTGAAAGTCAGATTGCGTTGCGCTAAAAATATTGTGTGTCAGTTTAAGCACAGTCATATATAAAATTGTTCAAAGGGGAAGTTTCATATATGAAACGTCCCCTTTCAACAATTATACATACGACTGTGCTTAAACTGACACACAATATTTTGTTAGCGCAACGCAATCTGACTTTCAAAATTCCCTACAAAAGAATGGCCCTGACTAACATTAAACTATACCTTTCACAAATCACTTACCTCACAAAAATCTTCGCTGCTCAAGCTACTGCAATACAGCGAGCGCCACTACTGCCAGCTAAATAAAAGATTCAAACTACTGAAGGCACTAACTACTGATAGGGATAGTTAGCAAATGAAAGATATTAATAGAGAACAAACAATGTATTTACCTTGATATCATCATATATAAATATAGCAGTTCATGACAAATTACAAATCTCCGCCATCTCTCTCCCCACATCCACCACTGCTGGCGGCTCACCTCCAACTGCGCAACGCTACGCGCTGTTCACAGCCAGCTGCCTAACACTACAATGGCGAGTATTACAACAATGCAAAGCAGACACAGACTGCCCACAGCACAGCCAGTGATTGTCATACAGAGGTGGCGTTACCAATAAAAAACCTAAACAGCCTACTTACATAGAGAAAACATAAACAGCCTACTTACATAGATAAAACATAAACAGCCTACTTACATAGCCCCCATGCTCCCCACAAAAATTTTTACAAATGGTGTTGGGCACTGGCCAATACAGATTTGACAAAATTTTTCACAATTACAGTAACAAAGATATAAAATGCACACACTTATTAATATTATGTTGGTCAAAAGATCAAAATTTCTCACAGTCCATAAAGACAGTCCACATTGTTCATCACAGTAAAAATGCAGAGTTTTTCTCAAAGTCCGAGCAGTAAAAGAAAATGCACATAGAAGTAGTGGATTTCCATGCAGTCTTGAAGAAGTAGTGTTGACCTTCCAACGGAAAGACAGTGCTGACTCTCGACATGCAGACAGGTAATGGGCCACAACAGAGCAAACCCACAGCAGAGTCATTCGAAGTTTGGAAGAATATTGGTAGGTAGGTCATCACAGAGCAGACCCACTGTAGTCCTGGTAGAGATTGTGGTATTGGTGGGCCACCAGAGGTGCAGACCCACTGCAGTCCTTGTAGAAATAATGGCATGGTGGGTCATCAAAGATGCAGACCCACTGTAGTCCTTGTAAAGATGGCCAGCAGCCATCTGTTGCGATTGTGCAGGTGCACATTCACCATGAAAGAGTCTTGCGGAGAATATAGCAAGTCCATAAACCACCACTTGTGCACTCACAAAGTTTTTGGAATTGTCCTTAGAACCAGCAATGCTGTTATCCAGTCCCTTGCTGAATCATTAACACACGTGCAAACACTATCAGTCCCTACTTTTCACATATTGTCCATATACTATGACCAACGGAAATGTGTGCAGTGAAATGAATGCTTACAAGTTACTTAGTTTGATAAACTGGTGTCAATTACAATTTTATAACATGAGAATACAATTACAAAGATACAGAAAACATCATTAAAACATAATAATACAGATAACATTTGTAGATAATAGGGGCTTTACAAAAGAATAGAAATAAACATATACATCAATGTTACAGGAATTATGACATGAGTACATACATAAAAGATAAGAGTAACTTTCGAAACATCAACTTCACACATGAGCATTAAACAGAATAAATAATGTGTAAGCATATTTATAAGGTAAATAACATATTATGAATGCCAATTATATTTGAGGATAACAGTATTCCTCATCATAGTGAATGTAGCTTAATATTAATAGAAGAAAAAATTCTATGAAACTACACAGAGACAGGAAGAAAACAAATACTCAAGGGTACACAAACACATAGTGGGATAACACCAATAGGAAAGGACAGGGTTAGTTTTCAGTGTAACATTTGGTACTGCAGTCCAACCCAAAACTTCATATATCTTTCCTCTTATTTCATCCTTTGTTTCCACCAAAAAAATTCTATCTAAGCATGCTTTCTGTATTTATATGTTCACACATTTCTTACCTCATTTTTATTTTCCATTGTCTTACCTCATCATTTATTTCCAAGAAAATCCTACCTAAACCTGTTTTCTCAATGCATTTCTTCCAATTCATCACAACTCATTCTCTTAGAGGCTACCCCCTCTTAAGCTAACTTAAATCTACTGAGCTCAGATGCTAAACTAAGGGACGAGGCAATGCAGCATCACATAACAAATCAACACAAACAGCAATGCAAAAAATGCAAATTGGCAAAGCTAGCAGCATAAATGAGCAAAAGTCAAATTCAATAACACTATGCCTGGCAAACAGCAGCAACTTATACCTAAACATGACATAGCGCAAGCAGAAAAAATATTACAGTAAAGACAACAATGCAGATAAGGGAAATGTATAATCAAATCTTAATGTCTATGTAATTAAAGTGGTGCACCACAACAACTGATTGTAAAAAGAAATATTACCATGTACTTGAAAAGAAAATTATGTGTTACTGTTACTAGTTCCTTCTTATTGTTCTTTCCTTTCCAAGTGCTCCTTTTTTAAAGAATGTGGATCATAAAATAATTATTTAATAGATCTGTTGACAGAAAGTGTTCACATTAGCAAATGCATCTAAGTTTATTTTATAAAACTAATGCTATAACACAGCTGGAAAACAGATGTCAAATGAAACAAGCAATTACGCAAACCAAAGCATAAAAATATCATTCAATAGTCATGTGACATTTCATAAGTTAGTAGAAATTCTCTCAACTCTCGTAGAAAGACGCTTGTCGTAATCAGGTGTGCAGATGTACGAATATTTCCCATCAATTCATAAGCATTTCAGTAATTAGCACAAAGTGCGAGTAATCATATGTTTTCAAGTAACGAGGGTGTCGCATTAGCGATGAAAGGCACACCCTAATGGCTTGTTCTCCAGGTGTTTGACACAGCTGTGTGCCCACAACGCATTACAAAAATCATATGTTTTCAATATAAGTTATTACATTTGCTGCTGCTAGCTTTGCCAATCTGTATTTTTTGTCATTGCTGCTTGTGTTAATTGTTTTGTGCTGCTGCATTGCCTCGTTCCTTAGTTTAGCATCTGAGCTCAGTAGATTTAAGTTAGCTTAAGAGGGGTAGACTATATAAGAAACTAACTATGATGAATTGGAAGAAATGCATTTAGATGCTATAAGAAAATGGTTTGGCAACAAAAAAAAAAAGGTATTTTAGGTAGGATTTTCTTGGAAATAAATGATGAGGAATACTGTTATCCTCGAATATAATTGGCATTAATAATATGTTATTTACTTTGTAAAGATGTTCAGACATTATTAATTCTGTTCTGTTTAATGCTCATGTGTGAAGTTGATGTTTCAAAGGTTATTCTGATCTTTTATGTATGTACTCATGTCATAATTCCACTGATGTATATGTTTATTTCTATTCTGTTGTAAAGCCTGTACTACAAATGTTATCTGTATTGTTATGTTCTTTAATGATGTATTTTGTACCTTTGTTTTTGTATTCTTGTGTTATAAAATTGTAATTGTCACCAGTTCATGATATTATTAACTTGTTAGTTACATTACACTGCACACGTTTCTGTTGGTCATAGTATATGGACAATATGTGAGAAGTAGAGACTGTTAGTGTTTGCACGTGTGTTAATAATTCAGCAAGGGACTGGATAACAGCATTGCTTGTTCTAAGGACAATTCCAAAAACTTTGTGAGTGCACAAGTGGTGGTTTATGGACTTGCTATATTCTCCGCAAGACTCTTCGATGGTGAATGAGCACCTGCACAATCGCAACAGATGGCTGCTGGACATTCTACAAGGACTACAGTGGGTCTGCACCTCTGGTGGCCCACCAATACCATTATTTCTACAAGGCCTGCAGTGGGTCTGCACCTCTGGTGGCCCACCAATACCGTAATCTCTACCAGGACTACAGTGGGTCTGTTCTGTGGTGACCTACCTACCAATATTCTTCAAAACTTCGAATGACTCTGCTGTGGGTTTGCTCCGTTGTGACCCATTACTTGTCTGCATGTCAACAGTCAGCACTGTCTTTCCATTGGAAGGACAACACTACTTCTTCAAGACTGCATGGAAATCCACTACTTCTGTGTGCAATTTCTTTAACTAATGAGACTTTGTAAAAAAAAATGTAATTACTATT
The DNA here is from genome assembly GCF_023864345.2 of Schistocerca serialis cubense. Lineage (NCBI taxonomy): Eukaryota > Metazoa > Arthropoda > Insecta > Orthoptera > Acrididae > Schistocerca > Schistocerca serialis. The sequence continues at coordinate 100,210,125 of NC_064642.1, read as the reverse complement.
ATGATGAATAATTAGGACTATCTTTATGGACTGTGAGAAAATTTTAGCTTTTGACCAACATTGTATCAATAAGTGTGTGCATTTGATTTCTTTGTTATTGTAATTATGAAAAATTTTTTTTCAAATCTGTATTGGCCACTGCCCAATCCAATATGTAAAAATTTTTGTGGGGAGCATGGGGGCTATGTAAGTAGGCTGTTTATGTTTTCTCTATGTAAGTAGGCTGTTTATGTTTTCTTTATGTAAGTAGGCTGTTTAGGCTTTTTTATTGGTAACGCCACCTCTGTATGAAAATCACTGGCTGTGCTGTGTGCAGTCTGTGGGTAGTTTGCATTGTTGTCTGCCATTGTAGTGTTGGGCAGAGGCAGCTGGCTGTGAACAGCGCGTAGCGTTGCGCAGTTGGAGGTGAGCCGCCAGCAGTGGTGGATGTGGGGAGAGAGATGGCGGAGTTTTGTAATTTGTCATGAACTGCTATATTTATATATGATGATATCAAGGTAAATACATTGTTTGTTCTCTATTAATATCTTTCATTTGCTAACTATCCCTATCAGTAGTTAGTGCCTTCTATAGTTTGAATCTTTTATTTAGCTGGCAGTAGTGACGCTCGCTGTATTGCAGTAGCTTGAGCAGCGAAGATTTTTGTGAGGTAAGTGATTTGTGAAAGGTATAGTTTAATGTTAGTCAGGGCCATTCTTTTGTAGGGAATTTTGAAAGTCAGATTGCGTTGCGCTAAAAATATTGTGTGTCAGTTTAAGCACAGTCATATATAAAATTGTTCAAAGGGGAAGTTTCAATACTAACGCGAATTCTTTACAGACGAATGGAAAAACTAGTAGAAGCCGACCTCGGGGAAGATCATTTTGGATTCCGTAGAAATGTTGGAGCACGTGAGGCAATACTGACCCTACGACTTATCTTAGAAGCTAGACTAAGGAAGGGCAAACCTACGTTCCTATCATTTGTAGACTTAGCTTTTGTCAGTGTTGACTGGAATACTCTCTTTCAAATTCTGAAGTTGGCAGGAGTAAAATACAGGGAGCGAAAGGCTATTTACAATTTGTACAGAAACCAGATGGCAGTTATAAGAGTCGAGGGGCATGAAAGGGAAGCAGTGGTTGGGAAGGGAGTGAGACAGGCTTGTAGTCTCTCCCCGACGTTATTCAATCTGTATATTGAGCAAGCAGTGAAGGAAACAAAAGAAAAATTTGGGGTAGGTATTAAAATCCATGGAGAAGAGATAAAAACTTTGAGGTTCGCCGATGACATTGTAATTCTGTCAGAGGCAGCAAATGACTTGGAAGAGCAATTGAATGGAATGGATAGTGTCTTGAAAGGAGGATATAAGATGAACATCAACAAAAGCAAAACGCGGATAATGGAATGTAGTCGAATTAAGTCGGATGATGCTGAGGGAATCAGATTAGGAAATGAGACACTTAAAGTAGTAAAGGAGTTTTGCTATTTGGGGAGCAAAATAACTGATGATGGTCGAAGTAGAGAGGATATAAGATGTAGACTGGCAATGGCAAGGAAAGAGTTTCTGAAGAAGAGAAATTTGTTAAACTTCGAGTATAGATTTAAGTGTCAGGATGTCATTTTTGACAGTATTTGTATGGAGTGTAGCCATGTATGGAAGTGAAACATGGACGATAAAAAGCTTAAACAAGAAGAGAATAGAAGCTTTCGAAATGTGGTGCTACGGAAGAATGCTGAAGATTAGATGGGTAGATCACATAACTAATGAGGAAGTATTGAATAGGATAGGGGAGAAGAGAAGTTTGTGGCACAACTTGAATAGAAGAAGGGATCGGTTGGTAGAACATGTTCTGAGATATCGAGGGATGACCAATTTCATATTTTAGGGCAGCGTGGAGGGTAGGAATCGTAGAGGGAGACCAAGAGATCAATACACTAAGCAGATTCAGAAGGATGTAGGTTGCGGTAGGTACTGCGAGATGAAGAAGTTTGCACGGGATAGAGTAGCATGGAGAGCTGCATCAGACCTGTCTCAGGACTGAAGACCACAACAACAACATATCTACATGTAGCAGATTATGCATATGACTTGCTCACAGTAAGTACAAACCTCCTTTTTTTTAAATAATTCGTTTCATTGTCAGCACAGGAACTTATACAGATTATAAAATGTTAGCAATCGACGCACATAGATCTTTCAGTATGAATTTGATGTAAATGTGAGTTAGTTAATTAATTTGTTAGTTAGATCATTATATGATTCTTTTAATGAACAGATGTGTAACGAGTCATTTAACTGCATATGTACGCATGATTAGTGTTAACATTAATGAACATACTATTTTACTCCTATTCATGTAACTACATTTTTTTCGGGTTACTAGTTTTCAGTAGTAATTGGTCCACCGAAAGAGAAAGAAGAGTTGTCAAGGGGAATGATTTTAGGTTAGACTTAAAACTGCTTTGCTACCTATCAGACATTTTATTTATTGGGCAAATGATTGAAAATTCTTTCTTGCCAACTTCTGCTGTACCATTCACAGTTTTAATGATATATAATAAATTTAATTCTCCGCCTAGGGCTGTACACATCGTCAACACTATTTTCGCAAACCGTGTTGGCTTATTTATGACGAGTTTCATTGCTAAATATCTATAGTGTGATGGTGCAGTTAAAATATCCAGCTACTTCAAGAGGGGGCAAAAGGACCGCTGGGGTACACCACAGATTATTCTTACTGCTCGAATATTTTCTTCCTAAGTGATGAGTTACCCCATTGTTCCGTAAGACATTGTTGAATGAAAATACGTAAAATGCTTTAGGAGGTTGATACTTTTGGGTCCAAGATTAAACGGAATCCGAGAGAATCTGATTTTGTTTGAGCCGCTGACAATATGTTTCTTCCACACCAAATTTTCTTGAAAACGTAGACGCTAATATTCAGAGCATTCCACTCTGTTTGCATACCACTGTTCAATCAATTATTGGTAGGGAGATTTCATTCTCTGAGGAACACTTAATAGGTCTTTGAAAAGAAAAATCAAATAATAATCTCTTATGCTGTTTTCTGTCTAAAGGTATTTATTCTAACGTAAGTATCAGCTCCTAAGAGTACCATTCCTGCTTGATGAATGTTAGTTACATGGTCATTCACATGTGTAAGAAACTGGAGTGGACCCAAAACTTTGTGGGACTCCTTTCGTGATTTCTCCTCAGTCATTAAAATCTTCTCTCCTTCGATCATTGCTTAAGTTATTGAGCAAATTGTTTTGCTTACTGTTTGTTAAGTATGTTTGAACCCTGTAATGTGCAAAGTCATAATTTCCATAACACCAGAGCATTTCTAACAGAGACACAAGATCTACATAATCAAACACTTTAGAAGGCTCACAAAAATACCAATTGACGATGTTTTAATGTTTAAGGCATACAATATTTTTGAGTGAAAGTGTAAATAGAATTCTGTCTCGAAAACCTTTCGTGAACCCTAACATTTGTAAATGGTTTTTTTCTGAAATATGAAACGAATCTCATGCAGGTTACTGTTTCGAATTTTCGAAGCAAATGGAACTGTAAAATCATGACTTACGTCTTCTTGTTACGTTTCTAATAAAGAGGTTTAAGAGTTGCATACTTTAGTCTGTAGGGAAAAATTCCTTTTGCCAGTGATGCATTACATATACGACAATGCAGTATTCTGTAAACATAGAAAAGTGTTTCAGATCTCTGAAGTTTCATCATCTTGTTTTTAAAACTTTATAATTCTATTACGTTCAGTGAAGGATGCTAGTGATACATTTAGTTACTTGAAGTATCTTGGAATGATGTCATGGAATGTCTTCTTTGGTGTATTTTCTTGCCTCTTCATCTGGACCTTTCATCCTATTTTTGCTGCTACATCTAGTAAGTGATTGTTAAAAATACTCACAACTTGTGAATTATCAATCATTGTAACTTAGTTTAACTCTTACGGTATGTCGTACAATAAAAGGTTTCGTCTCTCCCTTTTCACAATATCTGATACTGTTTTAATTATGTTTTCTGCATTGTTCATTTGTGTCACGATTTGCAGATTTCCTTGTATGTTACTGGAACTTTAAACCACAATAGAAAAATATAGAAAGATGAAAAGCTGTTAGTTCTTTTCCGTTACCAAGGTTGTTACGAAGTTACGAAAAGTGGACATACTAGTGTGTAACGAAGTGTAAACTTTCGATGAGTAATTTTATTGATAGAAGAGTCCTGCAACCATAATTAACAAAACTGCAAAATTAAAATCAGTTCGAAATGCAACATAAATTGTAGAGTAGACAATTACCTATCAACAAAAAAGAAGTCTACAAACTCTGGAAATAAATTAACTTAAGGTAACAGATCAGCTACCAAGATTACAAATGCATCTAAAAGATGGTGAAATGTTGAAAAGAAGGCTTACTGGTGGGATAGAATGAGGGATATGAAGAACTAGAGACTGGAATTTGGAAGGCAACGAGCATTGTAGGAACGACACACGAATCTAGAGTCATTTATTCTGAACTATATTCAGAGTTGTGTTTTAGCTTGTGAGAACTAAACTTCTCGAAAACGATGCGTGGTATGAATAAAATGTTATTCGTGAGAAGTTAATCGTATTTGCGAATGGGACATTCATCTGCGCTACAACTGCCATCTTCTACCGACCCCTCTGCGTGTGCAATGCCAGATACAATTGCCATCTTCTACCGACCCCTCTGCGTGTGGGGTGTCAGCTTTGTGTTTTCAAATGGGACCACTCATATCTATTGTATACTCCGATTCTGCACAAAAAATACGCATGGTGAAACACGTATGTAACATAGCAGCGATGGCGAGGCATTGTAGCATCTGTGACCAGAGAGTTTGCGCTTGACCGCGCGAGTGTTGCGAGCGGTTCTCAGTACTCTGTCGTCAGTCGTTGCGAGTCTGTAGCTCTGTGTAGTCGTGCAGGGCAGTACGCTAGTAGTCGTCATGCAGAGCGGTCGGTCAGTAGTAGCAGCCCAGTGCGGTTGTGTGATGTAGGCGGTCGGCAACACTGGTCAAGATGATGAATGAGGTATACTATTAATTAATATAATCATTAGATAATGTAAAAAATCTATTTACTGTAATTATTCTCCAACAGGTCCCCCAATAATAATTTTTATTTCAAAAGCATTTTTCAAAAATTTTATTTTTTATTGAACTAAAGATTTCGTTGCACTTCCCATTTCATTCCACTTCTTTTGAAGAAAAATTTCAGTAAATTCACAGAAAAAAGGAATATTATTATTTGCAATGCAGTTCCTCCAAGCCGTGCGCAGAAATAAGAGCAGAAATTTGACATCCAGTTATTCTGAGGTAAGACTTTAATTATGATTGTTTTACACAGGGCCAAAGACCGATATTTCGGTTTAATTGAATTTTCTTATCACTGAATGGACTTTAATTTTTCGTGAGGAATTTATATTTGAGTCAGATTGCGAATTTCACATTTTTGTTGCCATTGTCAGTACATTTCATTGTGGGCAGGTTACGCATAGAGCAATGTCCATTAGTATTCTTAAATAATATTGTCATTCATGTAAATTTTTGTGGGGAGGTTACACTCGGCTCCCATTTCTATTAAGTATTGTCATTTACATTCCTTTTAAAATTATTGTGGGGAGGTTACACTTGGCGACACCCAGTCCAGGATCGTATTTCGTTGAGAGTCTTTTGAGCGACAGTCAGATATCTGCTCTTATTTGCTTAGATATAATTAGGATTTAGCGCAACGCTTTTAATAATATTGTGACTTTCTTTCTACAGGTCAACGGCAATTGTTGCTCTATTGTATTTGTGTGTTGCTTTTGCATTGTGCTTATTTATTTTCTGAAAAATTGTGACTGTTGTAAAAATGCCGCGAAAGACTGTGAATAGTGTTTCGCGAGGTATTATGAATGAAATTACCGACTCAAACAACTTTACCGATAGGACATGTGACACGCAGTGTAATGATGACAATCCTGCGTTCACTAACAATCAGTGCATTCCAACCACTAGTGATGACTTTTACCCTGATAATGAACAAACGAACTCAATTGTCTCGTCTGTTAATTGGACGACAATTGATGACGCAGAACGCTCTATTGTAATGAGCGCTGCCGAGCTTAACACACCCGATTTGGAAAATTCAAGTAACGTACAGACAAATTTGTCTAGTGAAAATGAACAGTGTACTGAAAGTACGACGGATTTATTTAATTCCGAAATAGGGACTGACAGTGTATGTTTGACTGACAAACCTTTTGGTGAATCTCAGAATAACCAAATGGTTACGGAAAGCGAGACAATTCCAGATCCACCACTAAACAGCACAGAGAATATAAACGCTAGTTTTGACTTGGTACGAATAATGAAAAGTTTGCTACAACAGCAAAGTGAGAAAATAGACAACAATCTCAAACAATAACTCAGTGAACAGGTCAAACAACAGAGTGTAGATAACAAACAATTTAAAGAGAATTTCAAACAACTTAGTGAACAGCTCAGACAACAAAATGAAAAATTAGACGACAATTACAGACAGCTTGGCGAACAAATTAGAGCCGTTGCTGCGCAGTGTCATGACACTAAGGAACAGTAGCGCACGGAAATTGAGGCTTGTTCACAAAAAAATAGCGAAGAAATTAAGTCTGTTGCGCAAGAATTAAGGGAAATGCAAACAGCCGCAACAGAAACACTCAGAGACGAAATTAGCGGAGTCGCTAAACAATGCTCTGAAAAAGCTACACAATTACGGGACGAGTTTAAAGCAATGACGGTAGAACTTTCGCGCACAATGGACGCAAAGATGGACGCGAAATTCGAACAGCAGAACACTCAGATAAACGAGCGCTTTAATCAGCACATACAAAACAGTGATACGCGTTTCCGCAGATTTATTCAAGATCAAAACTAAGTAAAACGACAAGTTATGGAAACAATCACTGCACAAAGACAAGAGGACAAACGTAAAATGTTCGCGAAAGCGAAGACGTATGTAGACAATAATATTACTACAGTGTCCGACAAAATTAATACCACAGAACAGTTGAACGCGGAATTACGGGATGAAATTTCTGATCTTAAATCAAAAACAGACACACACACAGTAAATATTCAAACAGTGACAGACAGATTCGAACAATTAGATCTAACACAGGATTGCGATGTCATCAAAGCTGATGTTAAAAAACTGAGCGAAACTACGCGTAAGTTGCAAAAACAGATTAATGCGTCTGATTCTAAAACCGATGATCAGGTTAAAATACTGACTGAAAAATATGATGAATTGGCCAGTCGTATTGATGTTATCGAAAATACTAATGACAATAAATCAGACGATACTGCACCGGTTTCATTTATCCAAACACCTGAATTTCAAAATTTACAGCAGACAATTAATGAGATCGATTCATCTAACAACACGTTACGTAGGAAGTTATCAAATTTACAACAAGAAGTAACAGAGATGAAAAACATTTCAGTTAATAACATGCCACAACAGACGCCACTTTATGAACATGAATCAGACTCACGCAGTGCGTATAATTTGGGTAATCTACAGAGAGTACGGGACTTAGATTCCGATCAACCACAGTTGAATAGATTCTCTTACGATCCTGAACCTGTTCCATCACACAGAGATGATAATTTCGACTACAAACATTTTCTGTCAGTGAGAAAGTTCAAAATATTTAAAAACGATAGAACGCAGATTCACCCACTGGATTGGATTCAACAGTTTAGCTTTGCTCTTCCACCGACTTGGCCTGTAACACATAAACTTGAATTTATTTGCAGTTTTTTGGAAGGCGAACCGGCAACTCGTATGAGACCAATCGCGAGACAGTGTTACTCGGTAGAGGAATTTCAGAATGCTTTTCTGTCAGCGTACTGGTCGAAGACGACACAGCGCGGAATTAAAGATCAACTAATTAGTTTGCCAAACTATGAAAACTCAAATTTTCCCAGTGTGACGCAATTTTTTGAGCACATGGTACAACAAAACCAATACCTGAGTGAACCGTACAGTGAATCCGCACTTATACAATTATGCATTTCCAAATTACCACGGTCATTACGAGTGTCACTTCTAACGGGTCAGCAAAAAGAAAACATTTCAGCATTCAGAGATCTTCTACAGCTCTTGGAAGTACAGCAATCTGATTATTCTTTTGTAAACAAAAACTTTTTGAGTAACAACCAAGGTCAACAACCGTACTGCAATTATGATCAGGGACGTAATTCCAATCGGAAAGATAACAGACGTTTTAGGAACGACAACTACCAAAACTTTAATAACAGACAGAATTCAGATTATCAATATCGTCAAAATTTTCAGCAACAGGAAACACATTTTGGTAACAATAGACGTTTTCCACCACAACAGTATGAAAGTTAGCCGGTTGGAATACATAACCAACAATGTAATGCACAAGGTCAACCAGGCTTTAATGTTCCGCCGCGTGCGCATATAGCCCAAGATCCAACAAATAGTAACGCGCGGCAACAAGGAAACAATTACGTACAAAGAAGACAGTATTTCAATTCCTATCGCAATACACCGTATAGGAATGACTATCACGACAGACGTAAAAACGATGAGCAGAATTATCAGCGTACATATAATAACAGTCGGTCTCACCAGCAACAAAATAATCAACAAGGACCTATTCTCATGAATGAACCCGACAGTAGGTACCATCCAGAACGTAATACGTCTGGAAGAAGTAATAGGACAGTTCAAATAGTCGAAATGCCACAACATCCTCCTAATAATAATAACGCGTCAGATAGAATCTGACTAGATACTGCACAGATCGCATCTTGCAATAATACAAGCACTACCTTAGACACGCAAAATGTTGTTCACGAAAATGTAATTACTTTTGACGACATCAGAGACACTCTTTTACAGGAAAGACCAGTTATTCAGAAAACCATTTCACATCCTGTTATCGAAATTAAAATTGGTTCATCGAAATTCTCAGCAGTAATTGATTCCGGATCACCAATATCAGTAATAAATGAGGAGACTTTCAACGAGTGCAACAAAGAGAATACCTATCCGACATTACCTTTAGGCAAAACAAAAGTGAAAGGAGCAGTACCGAGTAAAGGAGTAGACGTTAAATTACAGACGCATTTATCATTTTGTATCGCAGGTCACACGTTTCACTCTAATTTTTGGATTGTTCCTTTATTGACAACAGACGTTATTTTAGGCACGAATTTTCTGGTACAACACGACGCAGTTATCGATTTTCAGAATTCTTATTTAATGTTAAAGGATGAAAATGTACAACTTGCTTTAGAATTTCAGCACTCATTATCTGCGGAAGAACAAACAATCAACCGCACAGAGGTCATTTCCGCAACACGTGACATAGACTGTAATCCCACATTGTTAACGGATACGTACGTACACAACTATAATACTCCAGACGAAATGGACTACGAAGTAATACAAATGATTTCCGATAAAGTTAGACAAAGCAGTGCAACTACAGACGACGAACGAACGCAATTACACAAAATTCTTTTACAGCAAGCTCCAGTTTTTGACAACATTCCTGGTACTATGTCCGGCTTTATGTATGAATTTCAAGTCAAACCGCACGACACATTTAAAGCAAAGCATTATCCTATTCCATACATTCACAGAGAACAGGTTAAAAAAGAATTGCAGGATATGCTTGATCAAGGAATTATTGAACCAGCAGTTAGTCCGTACATAAACCCGCTACATATTGTTAAGAAAAAAGATGGCTCACTTCGCCTTGTACTTGATTCACGTCACATTAATGACATTATTATTAACGAAACAGATCGACCACAGACCCTAGAGGAACTTTTACAGAAATTTCATGGTACAGCTATTTATTCTACACTAGATTTGAAATCGGGATTTTGGCAAATTCAACTTCATCCGAACTGCAGAAAATATACAGCTTTTCTCTGTTTCGGCGACTGTTATCAATTTTGCAAACTACCGTTCGGCTTAACTATTTCTTCTGCAGCTTTTATTCGCGGTTTGAACACTATACTTCCGACAGAACTTAAAGACAGAATTACGACGTATGTAGACGACATTCTTATCGCAGAAGCTAACTGGTCCGAACACAATCTGATTCTTGAACAACTGTTACAAACTTTTCATGCACAAGGACTTACAGTTAATCTTAGTAAATCGCACTTTGGCAAAACTTCCATAAAATTTCTTGGACACGTAATTTCAGCAGAAGGCATTGCACCTGATCCGGAAAAACTTCAAGCTCTACGTGACATTACCGTTCCTACGACGAAGAAGCAATTACGCAGTTTTTTGGGCTTAATTAACTTTTTTCGTAAATTTATTCACCATTCTGCTTTAGACACGCCTAGACTATGCCAATTAACAGGTAAAAACAGTATTTGGTCTTGGGATAAGCAAGCACACTCTGAATTCATGAACCTGAAACATGCTTTGTTGAATGCACCACTATTATCGCACCCAGATCTTACTAGAAATTTTTCCATTGCCACCGACGGTTCTAACACCGCTTTAGGCGTACATATTTTCCAGGAAATTGAAGAAGATGGTTCAACAGTTATTAAAAACATCGCATTTGCAAGCCGCATTCTGTCACCTGCTGAACGAAATTATTCCGTTACAGAATTGGAAACATTATGTGTTGTATGGGCTTTTACGAGATTTCGGCACTTTCTTTATGGCAGACATACCACCGTTTACACAGACCACAGAGCGATAGAATTTTTACTTTCGGCTAAACTCACTCACGACAGGTTGAGCAGATGGAAACTATATTTACAAGAATTTAATTTTACGATTGTCCACATTCCCGGCACACAAAATGTTATAGCAGACGCACTATCGCGTTCTCTCGGCAACAATCAGCAAGACGTAGCAACCAACTTCTGCAAAACAAATTTCAGTGTCATGTACATTCAGCAAGTTGCATTTGAAAACTTTATTTCATCGTCATTACAGGACATAGCAAAGGAGCAAAATAAAGACAATGTGTGGAAAGAAATTAAACAGCTTTGGCTAGATAAGAATAATGTTACGATTAGGAACCACTACACTGTACGCAATGACATTCTGTTTCGCCGCTCTCATCCTGACAGCAACAATTGGTTATTATGCATTCCTGACGAACTGGTTAACAAATTAATTTGGTACACTCATTTAAGCTACGCACATTACGGAGCAAGAAAATGTTTTCTTATACTGAGACAGAACTGTTATTTTACCAACATGGAGAAACGTATACGACGAGTTTTAGCGTCTTGTAAAATTTGCCAGAAAGCTAAATCAGACACCACTTCACATATTCCTCCATTACATCCCATTATACCTGTTAAATTAAGACATATGGCTGCAGTAGACATTTTTGGTCCGATTACGAGAACTAACAGAGGTTTTTGCTACATCTTTGTCGCTGTTGAGCTCACTTCAAAATTTGTTACTTTCACTCCATTACGCAAAGCTACTGCTAAAACTGTTTCGAAAGCATTTGTAAAACATTTTCTATCTCATGTAGGGCATGTAATGAAAGTAATTTCTGATAATGGATCACAATTTCGTAGTAGCGTATGGACACGCATGTTACGAGCCAGAAACATTTCTCCGATCTATATATCCAAGTACCACGCTTCTTCGAACCCTTGTGAAAGATTAATGAAAGAAATTGGTAAACTGTGCCGAATATACTGCCACAAAAGACATATTGATTGGGATACACACATACTCTCATTCCAAGATGTAATTAATTCCATTCCAAATGAATCCACTATGCTATCTCCGTCTGTTATACTGAAAAATGCTGAACCACCTAACAAAATTAAAGAATTAATAACATTTCCTACATCTCGTCGATTACGACACCACGAAATAATTGACATTGCGCTGAACAACATCAAACTTGCCGCAGAGCGCCGGAGAAGACAGCAAAAACAGGTTTGTACACGCCGCGTCTTTCACGTTGGACAGAAGATACTAGTACGTACACACTATTTATCCAGCAAATTAAAAGGTAAGTGCAGTAAATTTGAACTTCTATACGCAGGTCCGTATCGGATTCGCAGCATCCCTCACCCCAATGTTGTACACGTCGAAACTTTGAGAACTAGAAAATCGAAAGGCAATCACCATATCTCAAACATTAAACCGTTTATTGAGTGAAACCACTGTATGATTCAACACACTATGATGCCATTTACTAATGCAATTATTTCACGTGACTAATTACTGATGATTATCGTATTTTTTCTTGGCAAGTGCCCGGCAAGGTAAGGTTAGCAGGTCGCTTTTCTTGTCGTTACACATCAGACCGTGCACATTTTCCACTTTTTTGTGTATATGATTGTACTCCAGTTTTGTTTGTATGTATTGTGAAATAGTTAAGATATAACACACACCAGTCGACTTTGACATTTTTTTGCCTTATGACATCTCAACATTGTGACTGTTTTTACATTTTTTTTTTTTTTTGCTACTGCATTGTATTATTCTGTGTACATTTTTGCATTTGAACACTGTCAATGTTTTTGACATATTACGTTTTCTGTCATGTTATGCTGTATGCTTAAGTATGTTACCATAAACCAGTCCTTATTTAGTGGGTATATGATTTAAATGCAAGACATTAATCTTTGTTCATGAATTTCAGAAAGAAATGATGTATGTAAGAAATAAATCCAACAGAAATGGGAATTTCACCTACGGAATAAACGAAAGGAGATGCAATAACTTTATGAGGAAGAGTAAATGGATCAGGATTAACAAGCATTAACAAGAATATACTATACTCATCACAGAATAGCAGTCTTAACTAATTTTTTCTTTCAGAATACAAGGTGATTGATGCAGGCTGTCAGAGAGAACTACACATCTTAGTTTTAGTGATGAAATATGCTAGAGATAAGGAATAGTTGTATAATGAGTAATGAAGTGATTTTTTGCAGATGATAATGAATACTGATGAATAATGATGAAGGATATGATGTTATGAATAATGAAGTTTTTCTTTACAGGTGATGATGATAATGGTGTTATGATGAGATGTATAATGAAGTTTTCTTTACAGATGAAGATAATGTTGAAGTTATGTATTTAGACTATGTAGTTATTTAAGTATTTGTTGCAGTTTGTTTTGACAGCAGGTGTTATATTGCATAGTAGGATGACAGAAAGTTTTGGAAAGGACAGCTATGGAACACATTTTATACACATTTCACTACCTGTTAATTCGAAGTTCACTACTTTTCAGCATAGTGTGTGTTTCTTCTTTCAGGTCAATAATCCATTTTGTAATTTTTCCAGGAGAAGTTTTTCATGATACTTACTAAACCTGTTACTTATTATACCTGTTCTAGTACTTGCATTTTTTTTTGTATTTTTACCCATTTGTGCTTATCATTTATAAATGTGATCACACATACTGCCTTGTTACATAATCTTGCTACAGCTGACTCATGACGAATGACGTTACCTATCCTCATTTGCAGCAATAGGTCAAAAGCAAATAGTGTTATGCCTCACCAATTAACTATCGATCCCAACGCAATGCATTGCTAAAAGAGGTATTACCAGTCCCACATAATGTCACTAGTTTATGATAATTCTGAATAATACTGATTAGCTCTGAATAGTATGTCGCTTGAGTAATGACTTCTTAATGATACAAAAAAAAAGGTATATATTTAAAATAATGACTTTGTAATGATCTGAATACTACTGAAGGAGAAACACTGTTTATTGTAATGAGACTACTTATAATGCCCATGATTATTAATGCTATGACTAATTAGCTGATTTTTAATAATGACTTCGTAATGATCTGACTGAATGAGGAACAATGTTTTATTGTAATGAGACTACTTATAATGCCCATGATTATTAATGCTTTGATTGTAACTAGCTGATTTTTAATAATGACTTTGTAATGATCGGAATATTACTGAATGAGGAACACTGTTTATTGTAATGAGACTACTTATAGTGCCTGTGATTATTAATGCTTTGATTGTAATTAATGGATTTTAATAATGACTTTGTAATGATCTGAATACTACTGAATGAGGAACACAGTTTATTGTAATGAGTACTTGTAATGCCCATGATTATTAATGCTATGACTGTAATTAACTGATTTTTAATAATGACTTTGTAATAATCTGAATAATACTGAATGATGATTCTATTCAATACTTGCTGGCCACTGAGTGCCAATAATTAATGTCACTCCACGAATTGTTATTAATTATGCCTTTGATTAGCTCTTGTTTCCAATGTTGATACTTTGTAACCAGAAAGGAATGTGACTGTTTAATAATGCTTTGTAATTAGGAGAAGGTTAATGATTCTTAATTATACTCTGTAACTGAAAAGAATGCGATTATTTCATAATACTTTGTAACCAGGAAAAGAAGGCTACTGATTCTATGTAAAACAATTAATGAACATTTTTCTGTAATACTGCATACTTGGTACAGAAATGTTCAATAACTGGGCTATGAATGCCGCAAACTACTAATGAAGACTGTAATTGTCAATGGTATGTGACATAATGTCCTTCACCTCATGAGCTAACTACCCTGAATTATTGCAATGTCCATTTGTCCTGTTTATCCTAGTGATCATGGAGCACTATATTTGGTTTTGCACTAATTCTACGTTGGTGTGCCTTGTAAGAGCGTGGTGTTGACACGACATGCTGTCCACCACCGTGAGCGATGAAGACATTATTATGGTCCCACTGTTTGGTGTACGTAATGTACTGCCAAAATGAAAACATGGAACATTACTACGACAGTTCAGTGTCTTGGCTACACTGATAAATTCTGATGGGAAAAGAACTTCAAGTTGTGTCACTTGGTGTTGTACTTCTGTGGAAAGATATGGACTTTCAGAACAGCTGTGTGCAATCTAAAGTGCTACAACCATGATGCAATCCTTCCCTTTCCTATCCTGATTCTTGTCACATAAAGAAAAAAATTTTTTGGTAACATCATTTATGTTCATAGGTTATACATTTTTCGATTCGCTGAACTCCAATGCGAGTACACTTATGTCACTTGTCATCATGATATTTTTTCTTACCAGTCTGTTTATTTGTTCTGAATATGCTAAAGAATTTTTTCAGTGCCTGTGCACTTTGTTATCTGTCAAATAATTTGTATATGCATTTTTTCTGATTTGCTACTATGTTTTGTATTCACATTTTGTCTTTGTCTGATATATTTTGTACTTAGTGCGTGTGCACAACGTTTAAATATTCTGTAAGTTGAAGAATTTTGTTAATTAAAGAAAAATTTTGCCGCGCTTGGCAAGTCCAAATGACTCACCATCGCTGCCAAATTTTTGCCCCCCCAGTGGAGGGTTATGAAACACGTATGTAACATAGCAGCGATGGCGAGGCATTGTAGCATCTGTGACCAGAGAGTTTGCGCTTGACCGCGCGAGTGTTGCGAGCGGTTCTCAGTACTCTGTCGTCAGTCGTTGCGAATCTGTAGCTCTGTGTAGTCGTGCAGGGCAGTACGCTAGTAGTCGTCATGCAGAGCGGTCGGTCAGTAGTAGCAGCCCAGTGCGGTTGTGTGATGTAGGCGGTCGGCAACACTGGTCAAGATGATGAATGAGGTATACTATTAATTAATATAATCATTAGATAATGTAAAAAATCTATTTACTGTAATTATTCTCCAACAAGTCCCCCAATAATAATTTTTATTTCAAAAGCATTTTTCAAAAATTTTATTTTTTATTGAACTAAAGATTTCGTTGCACTTCCCATTTCATTCCACTTCTTTTGAAGAAAAATTTCAGTAAATTCACAGAAAAAAGGAATATTATTATTTGCAATGCAGTTCCTCCAAGCCGTGCGCAGAAATAAGAGCAGAAATTTGACATCCAGTTATTCTGAGGTAAGACTTTAATTATGATTGTTTTACACAGGGCCAAAGACCGATATTTCGGTTTAATTGAATTTTCTTATCACTGAATGGACTTTAATTTTTCGTGAGGAATTTATATTTGAGTCAGATTGCGAATTTCACATTTTTGTTGCCATTGTCAGTACATTTCATTGTGGGCAGGTTACGCATAGAGCAATGTCCATTAGTATTCTTAAATAATATTGTCATTCATGTAAATTTTTGTGGGGAGGTTACACTCGGCTCCCATTTCTATTAAGTATTGTCATTTACATTCCTTTTAAAATTATTGTGGGGAGGTTACAATGGTTTATTAAATGTGTTGTTTTCCATTCGTGGTAGATGGTGCTGTAATCGACAAATGTAAAATGTGCCTGTTTTTGATATTAAAAACCGACGCATTTGATTCTACATATCATTTACGATGTAACTAGAAACCTTTGTGTTCCAACGGTTGACATTTAAATAACATTGTAAATTTCATGCTCACAAAGATTCACTACCGCCAGGTGGAGCACTGAGCGATGGGGTGACTGTACGAGTGTTTACATGATATGTGTGTAGCCATGACAGGTGTTACTGTCACTACAAATTCATCGACGTTTTGCTTCGTTACAATGGCTGCGGTTTTGTTTCCAAACTGTACCCGCCTAAACGCCAGCTCGAGCGTTATGCCAATTTATTGGAAACACACGATGAAATCAATCTCACTGATGGCGGTGTTCGAGGCCGGCGACCGAAACCAAGCATTTCGACGATTTGTGGACTCATCACTATCAACATCATAGGGATCAGAAAATTTCGTTACAACACAAATAACTTATTTACCAGAAATATCCAAGTCTATCCATATTATTTGTGCTGTACAATCACATTTGGTATGCTCAAGTAAGGTCTGAACATCAGTATCAACCGTTGGATCACAATGGTTTATCTTCAATAAAATGTTGAGTCAAATGCGTCGGTTCTTAATTGCAAGATTGTCGATAAAAGCGCCATCTGCCACAAATGGAAAACAGTGTTTTGAGTAATCCTAAGTATTTTTGGCGTAGAATTGGAATATGCAATAAAAATCCGAGGCCCCGAATTGAAAATGCGACGTTGGTCTCGTCCGCGTA
Source organism: Schistocerca serialis cubense (assembly GCF_023864345.2). NCBI lineage: Eukaryota > Metazoa > Arthropoda > Insecta > Orthoptera > Acrididae > Schistocerca > Schistocerca serialis. Next base: position 100,193,073 of record NC_064642.1, on the reverse strand, counting down.
GGAAGGGTGGGTAGGAGGTGACTAGCTGTAGCACAGAAACATGTCCCCTTAACTAATATTAACTGTTCACCTAGAAAATTTTATTGTGAAATGAGTTGTTTACTAGATATTTAGCTGTCTCAGTTAAAAAGGAAGTCTCAGCTAGCATTAAACATAAAATGAACATTATGTGTCATTAACTGTAAATAATTCTGTTTATGGTTTTCAATTAATAATTCAAATATCCTGGCAGTTTTCGCCAAGTAAAAGGTAACTGTTTGTTCAGAAAAAAATTAATTTACAGGACTGATTCAGTACTTGAACTGGCATTGTTTTGGGCAGAGTACTGAATGAGCAAAATAATACATGATTACCCTTTAGCGTAAATAGATCATTCCTTGTAACGACGCTGTATTCAAAGCGTTTTTGTGTTTCTATTAGGTCGAGACCTCAATAAAAGAGTAACTGACCACCGTAATTATATCTCTACTAATTTCTTCACAAGCAAGCATAAAAATCGCAAACATCTGTTTACGTAAACAAGAAGTAACGTTTGTGTGCACTGATTCTAGAACTCCCACTAATCAGTATAGAAAGTGACACAAAGTGTACAGGAATATGTTGTCCTAAATACATAAAACAATCCAAATTCAGTGTCTAACAAAAAAAGAGAAAACATTAAGGAAATGTACCTAAACAATATTTTTCTTCTAACGTCAAATTCAGGTGGCTTCTAACCATCATAATAAAGTAATTTCATAGTAAACCCTGTGAAAAACTAGAAAATTTTTTTATAAAATATTGTCTGCAAACTATAGTTTATTCTCAGTTCCATCAGAAAGAAACTAGCTGACATACATACATGTGCGGTTGGGGAAATGTGGAATAGATAAACTGCGCTATGTAGTTGCCTCACGCAGTACTATTCGCAGAAATCACAGGTACCCATCAATATTACACAGCATTTAATAAATACACACACAAAACCCATACAAAGAAAATGGAATAAATAAGTCAGGAAGGAAACACAACTGAAATGAAGTGCAACAACGAGTTTCACACACAAAACACGTAGATCTGTCAAAGTATGTGTACATCCTCTCCAGACGTCAAAGCACAACTCTCTTACTCTATGAGTTTGCACTCTGCATTTCCTTTGCGTTCACCCAAAGAACTTTCGCTGGTACCATTGTAGCCCCCCCCCCCCCCCCCCGGCAAGTGATGGATGGCTCATAAAAGACAGTAGACAGTGGACAAACGTCGACTATGCCGCCCATTTTCGTAGGTAGAAAAAAATGGCTCTGAGCACTATGGGACTCAACTGCTGAGGTCATTAGTCCCCTAGAACTTGGAACTAGTTAAACCTAACTAACCTAAGGACATCACAAACATCCATGCCCGAGGCAGGATTCGAACCTGTGACCGTAGCGGTCTTGCGGTTCCAGACTGCAGCGCCTTTAACCGCACGGCCACTTCGGCCGGCTTTTCGTAGGTAGCTCACGCTGTTACACGATTCCTTGAACCAACTGTAATAATGAAACGACGCTAATAGCAATGCTCTACCCTGTCGCATTGGTAATGACGGAGCCGGCCGGTGTGGCCGAGCAGTTCTAGGTGCTTCAGTCTGGAACCATGCTGCCGCTACGGTCGCAAGTTCGAATCCTGCCTCGGACATGGATGTGTCTGATGTCCTTACGTTAGTTAGGTTTAAGTAGTTCTAAGTTCTAGGGGGCTGATGACATGAGATATTAAGTCCCATAGTGCTCAGAGCCATTCGAACCATTTGATAATGACGGAGTTTACCACTGGTTGCCATTCGCTGGATGAAAGCCATCTAGTTTTACATACCTTGTTTCAAATCTTACCTATCTTCTCACAGGTAAAATCAATGAGTTTCGAAAAACACTGGAAGACTAATGGGGAAGAGTGTGGTCGGATTTCGAGCGTAGACATGCAGGTATGTTGTCGCTGTGCTGTGGCATTATTCATAGTGTTCTTATCGATTTATAGATTACCCTAAAAGAGTGTTGTTGCCGAGGTGAAGGATTAGTAGCAGGAGGAGGTATAGATATCTGATATAGGAACCAGACTACAAAATTCAGTTAACCTTTGAGCTCGAATTTATTTGAACAAAAGGTCGAGCATGCGACAGATTTAACAAATCGTTTTACAAATAAAATGGCTCCAGTTGCAAGGCAGGGAAAACAGTGCCATCATTCTTACCAGCACGTTTTACAATTGGGGTCTATGTACAACGCCGAACACGAAAGTATTCGTAAAGAAGTAACTAGAAATTCAGGTAATTAATGTCAGTCCGGAAATAAATTCATATGGAACTGTAGAGGGGAAGGGATTTGTTCAGCTAGTGAGGCATTACAAAATGAGAACATTTACTCTAGAATCCGTTTACACAGGAACAGCAGCCGGAAATACATCTGAGAACATGTAGAGGAAGAGAGGGTAAATTACACGAAGATCATAGGATACAGCTTTTTGAAGATATTATTCGCCTTCGTCCACTTTTAATTTGTCTATTCACTATCGATATTAGTTAGAGGTACCATCATCAGGCCATCATATGATAAAAAAAATCATAGTACAGAGGCAATGCTGCGCTAGTATTAGTCTTAGTCGTAGAAAAGGGGAATTTTGTTAAAATTCAGTAAAGGCGCAGTTGGGCGATGAATTTTGGGGCTGCTCGCAGTGTGTGGTAATGGTCAGCGGCTAGTAGTCCAGGCAGAGTCTAACATTCTGCGTGGTGTCTGTTTGTTCTGTATCGTGCCTCCCTACCACTTTCGCGCAATGACGCTCTGAGCGTGTTTCTTAGGGAATTGACTAGTTGGAACCTGGGACCTGTTGCTGGTAAGGAGACGCCAGACCACACATGACATGTAGAGTTCAGAAGAGTTCAGTGAGAGTAGCGATGATATAACCAAATACTTAATGATTTCAGCGTCAGCTCCACTGCACTCCCTGTAAAAGAATCTTAATACTAACTAAATTTAGTGGAAGGGGTTCAAGGCTTTCCTATTTTTAGTTAGCTGGTAAAGTAACGTCGAAAAAGCAGTTAAGTTTACCACTGGAAATTTTATTCCACTCACAAAACATTGTTTATAAATTGCACTATTGATAAAAGGAAATATTTTAATACAGGATGGTAAAAACCAACTGCGTTCAACAAAAATGTGAACGAATATTCCCTGAATGGGTTTCCAAGTTCTACAATGGATCGAAGGATGACCTATGCCATGGATGACCTATGCCATATCACATCTGTAATATAGGTTTAAATTAAGTTTCACAAAAGAGAAAACTATCAAAATGGTCTACAGTAACCCTCAATTATCTTGAATTACTTATCTAACTTGTCATAAATTACAGTGTCTGGTGTGGCTTCTCAGTAACTATATAACAGAAAAATCATCGCGTTTCAGATTTTTATTTCAAGTGGCAAATGTGAACACCATGAGCTTTAACTGACGGTCGACACTAGTATTACGCAAAAAGGGGGTGTAACAGATGAGACTTCTGCAGTTCTGAGTGAAACTTTATGCGCTGTTATGCGGCATCGTGTGCGTTCATTAACTTGTCGGTGTTTGTCAGGGGGCGGCGGGCAGCACAGCTCCGCTCACCTCGCCGCCTCGGAAGCAACTCTCTCCTAACTTCTCCTTACTACAATCTACCGAAGATGGTTTAAAAAAACTATCTGGCTGTGTTTTCATCTTACCAATCAGGGTCTCAATGTTAACCTTAAGCTCAACCTGCAAAAATTCTGTTTATCCAATGAGAAACGTTATACTTTTCGTGGTGGGGAAATGTTTTTTAAAGTTTGCAACGTAACAGAGACACGAAAAAGAGTCACGCTAAAACTTGCGGGTGGTGTAGCCCTTTTTGTGTTATCGTAAGATCTATACTGTTCTTCTAGAGGGCTCTAGCTTTTAACATTGGCTGCAGGGTGGTTGTGACGTAACAGAGACGCGAAAAAGTCTCACGCTAAAACTGGCGGGTGGTGTGGTCCTAGCGGTTAGCTGGCGACGTGGGTGTCCGTCCGTCCCTTACCGTAGGGCCTTCCAGCTTAACACGATTCTGCTCTCGGCTTCTGTTCTCGTTTCTCGCCTCGGAACTGCGTCTGTCTCACGGTGGGAAGGTATGACATGCATTTGGCATTCTTGTGTTAGTCTGTGGTATTCCATTTGCTCACTCGTTACTCGTATTACTTTGGTTAATTTAATGTCACGATTTACTCGGAGCTATGTGACATACTACTGGATTTGCTTAGCATGTCAGGGTTTTTATGGATGGTGTTGGATTTGCCTGACACCTTACAAGAGTAAACATGGCGCGATGCTGCAGTGGCGTATTGCACGTACGATATGTTTGGAGTGGTGAAACAGCAAGGATGGGAACTGCAACATTGCTTGAAGTTATTGCGGTGTATGAGGTGAGGCAGTAGGCCAGAGCCAGGAGTGGCGATGTGTAAATGGCTGACGTATGGGAATTAACCCCTGCCATAGTTTCTGTCTCTCTCTGACACTAAGTCAAAAGTGTGGGGAAGTACAGTATAAATAGTCAGGCACGTTTAGCTTGAGGGGTGTGCCAGGTCAGTCGAGAGTTGGGTCGAACCCGTGATGGTCTACTTTTATGGGGTCCAGACTGTCAGTGCTGTTCTAAATATTCTGTGTACTTGTTCGGGCTGTATTCTGCCTCTGGCGACACAACACCAGGGTGGGACAGCACAATAGCTGGGTACTTGAAGATGGCATGGTCTGCCTGAAGGAGAGCAGTGGGCAGTGACAGCAGTCTGCAGTGGGTCCAGGACAGGCCACGTTCACTTCCCACCTGGCATACCAGGGTCCGGGCAAGGCGTCAACTGTGGGAGGCGCAGCAGCACTGAGACAACATTAGGGACAGTGGCGGGTGCTGCCATCTGGCAAGCATCACTAGCGGTCAGCTGCGGCACAGCATCCAGGAGTCCGGTCCTGTCCTGGGAGCAGAGGTGGCCTGAGGGCTACGGGTGACCAGTACATCCGCCTTCGTCACATGGTCGGACAGAGCGGGAGAAATGGCTGGGGGGGGGGGGGAGGAGGGTGTCAGGGACCAGGGACTGTACCAGTCTCCAGAATCGGTGGCTGCTATGCGACGCAAGACATAACTCATAGGCAGGCGGCGACTGGGCTGAGTGCGGCCGACTCCCAGCTGAGCGGCCTTGATGATGGAGCAGTGTGCGATTTGCAGGGGGGGATGGGGGGATTTCCCCCCCTCTGCATCAGACTGTGGTGTCACCGCCAGACACCACACTTGCTAGGTGGTAGCCTTTAAATCGGCCGCGGTCCATTAGTATACGTCGGACCCGCGTGTCGCCACTGTCAGTGACTGCAGACCGAGCGCCACCACACGGCAGGTCTAGAGAGACTGACTAGCACTCGCCCCAGTTGTACAGCCGACTTAGCCAGAGATGGATCACTGACAACTACGCTCTCATTTGCCGAGACGATAGTTAGCATAGCCTTCAGCTACGTCATTTGCTACGACCTAGCAAGGCGCCATAGCATTTGATATTGAGATTATAACGTGTACCGTCAAGAGCGATGTACACCAATTATGGATTAAAGTTAAGTATTATATCAACTACGTACTTTATTTGCTACTATTAATTCCCTTAACTGTTCCAGACCTCGCGCCAGTCAGCGTGTAATTAAACGCGTGCATTTCGGCCTCATCTAGCAACACAGTGTTGGCTCTTCTGCCAACACTTCACAGACCATCCCCCCCTCTGGTTTTAGTTTATGCATCCCAAACTGGTATGTTTATTCCCAAGCACTGGAGTAAAACTTTACATATAATTTTAATTTGTGGAGCCGAACACTGAAAGTTTACTATTAATATGTTTGCTTATTAATTTTGAAAAAGTGTTATGTAGTAGTTAAGCATTTCAAAACATTTAGGACTAAATGACAAGACGACGCACGCCATATTTCCATAGCATGCCACAATGTTGCATGACGTCGCCCCAGCGTAAACGAGGCTTTAGAGCCAGGTCTATATCGTATAGTGGATGTGATGTGTTGCGTACGAAACTAAAACCTGCAATCAGATTCTAACGTCGTGGAAAACTGTGAAGAGGTGTCATCCTGCGGCAAGATAACGCTCGCCCACATTCTGCCAAACGGATAGCCGACGCAATGAAGGAGTTCAGATTCGAGGTGCTGGAACATCCACCATACAGTCCAGACCTGGCTCCAAGCGATTTTCCCATGTTTCGACCCTTAACGGAAGCATGCAGGGAAGAAGATTTGAAAGTGATGAAGACGTCATTCTGCGGTGCAAAATTGGTTACAGATGCAACCGATAAACGTATTATCTGATGAAATAAAAAAACTCTTAAAACGTCGGGATAACTGCATTTAAGTCCAGGGAGCTTACGTAGAAAAATAACGCATGTTTCAGTTTTCTATCATCAGAATAAATACAGCTTTTCACAAATGTGCCTTTACTTTTTTAATTCCCCTCGTATACCTGTATGTAGATGATTTTGTAAATAAGCTTTACCTATAACGTACTTTTAAAGATACAACAAGGGATGGCTTTTCTGATAGTGCATACGCGTGAATACTGAGTTTCGGTATTAAAATCTATTTATAAATAACTATTTAACCATGGGTAACGCCACGGTCCAAGCTAGTAACATATATAATTATACTAACCCCTAAGACATCCCCCCCACTGGTAAAACCACAAATCGCACACTGTGAGGGAGCAGTGAGGTCGACATACCAGGAGTGGCTGAGCCGGCTGTACTCGCGGAACAGTGCTGTGGGTGGCACGCTGCCACTACGCTGCACCCATCAAAGTACTGTAAATTATGTGAATAAAGCAATCTACCAAATACCGCTGTATCACACTGCACTGCCTCTTGACACTATTAAATTTGCTCGGCCGCCTGATGAGAAGCAGTGCGGTGGGCACTGGCTTCAGCTCTGCCAATTGGAGTCCCGGGTTCGACCATCGACACCCCACAACAGTAAAATATTCATTAACAAAGAATCCTTTTTTCTCAATGGCTTCGAATGTATGTTATAAAGTACACTGTAAAAGTATAGGCAGCCTCTTAGTCCTGGTATGCAGTCGCCCAGCCAATGCTATGCTTGAAATACAAGCAACCTGCGGCCAGAGGTCACAAGAGTTCCCTCAATATTCAAAGATTTTTAATTATGAAAAGTCACAGTGTAAAAGATACCTAAAAGATTAAGATATCACTAAATATACACCACTGGCCATTAAAATTGCTACACCATGGAGATGACGTGCTGCAGACGCGAAACTTAACCGACAGGAAGAAGATGCTGTGATATGCTAATGATTAGCTTTTCAGAACATTCACACAAGGTTGGCGCCGGTGGTAACACCTACAACGGGCTGACATGAGGAAAGTTTCCAACAGATTTCTCACACACAAACAGCAGTTGACCGGCGATGCCTGGCGAAACGTTGTTGTGATGCCTCGTCTAAGTAGAAGAAATGCGTTTCCGACTTTGATAAAGGTCGGATTGTAGCCTATCGAGACTGCGGTTTATGGTATCGCGACTTTGCTGCTCGCGTTGGTTGGGATCCAATGACTGTTAGCAGAATATGGAATCGGTGGGTTCAGGAGGGTAATACCGAACGCCTTGCTGGATCCCAAAGGCCTCGTATCACTAGCAGTCGAGATGACAGGCATCTTATCCACATAACTGTAACGGATCGTGCAGCCACATCTCGATTCCTGAGTCAACAGATGGGGACGTTTGCAAGACAACAACCATATGCACGAACAGTTCGACAAAGTTTGCAGCAGCATGGACTAAAAGCTCGGAGAACATGGCTGCGGTTACCCTTGACGCTGCATCACAGACAGGAGCGCCTGCGATGGTGTGCTCAACGACGAACCTGGGTGCCCGAATGGCAAAACGTCAATTTTTCGGATGAATCCAGGTTAACAGCATCATTATGGTCGCATCCGTGTTTGGCGACATCGCGGTGAACGCACATTGGAAGCGTGTATTCGTCATCACCATACTGGCGTATCAGCCGGCCTGATGGTATTGAGTGCCATTGGTTACATGTCTCGGGCATCTCTTGTTCGCATTGACGGCACTTTGAACAGTGGACGTTACATTTCAGATTTGTTATGACCCGTGGCTCTACCCTTCAGCGGCCGGAGTGGCCGAGCGGTTCTAAGCGCTACTGTCTGGAACCGCGTGACCGCTACGGTTGCAGGTTCGCATATTGCCTCGGGCATGGATGTGTGTGATGTCCTTAGGTCAGTTAGGTTTAAGTTGTTCTAAGTTCTAGGGGACTTATGACCTCAGCAGTTGAGTCCCATAGTGCTCAGAGCCATTTGAACCATTTTATACCCTTCATTCGCTCCCTGCGAAACACTACATTTCAGCAGGATAATGCACGACCGCATGTTGCAGGTGCTGTACTGGCCTTTCTGGATACAGAAAATGTTCGAATGCTGCCCTGGCCAGCACATTCACCAGATCTTTCAGCAATTGAACAGTCTGATCAATGGTGGCCGAGCAACTGGCTTGTCACAATACGCCAGTCACTATTCTTGATGAACTGCGGTAACTTGTTGAAGCTGCATGGACAGCTGTACCTGTACACGCCATCCAAGCTCTGTGTGACTCTATGCCCAGGCGTATCAAGGCCGTTATTATCGCCAGAGTTGGTTGTTCTGGGTACTTATTTCTCAGGATCTATGCACCGAAATAGCGTGGAAATGTAATCACGTGCCTGTTCTAGAATAATGAATTTGTCCAATGAATACCCGTTTCTCATCTGCATTTCTTCTTGTAGCAATTTTAAGAGCCAGTAGTGTACATTATATGGATATAAGCAATAAAACGATAAACAAGCCTAACTTCGCTGTAATAAAACATTAAAGGCAGAATAATTAACCTAGGTTCCTATGTTTCAAATTACCTTGTATATGTTGTGTACCAGAGCAAAACATTGATGTGACCATTCATATTCTGAGGTGGCAGTATTGAATGAATCAATGTGGACTGCACACATGTCGCCCACATCTCATTAGCGAAACTCCCCATCGCAACCCCCTCAGATTTAGTGGTAAGAGGGCCCAGTGGACAGCAGTCAAAAACTGAACGGAGATGAAACTTAAAACGGAGGTGTACTGGACTGTGGAAAAAAAAGGAAAATAGAAGTACTGAACGGTCCAGCAATAGAAGTACAGATCAGCTTTGATGGTACATGGCGTCGTATTTAAGTAATGCTCCGCTTTGAGGTCCGAGCGGGAAAGTTCTTGTTTATTTCACTTGCTGCAGCGTTGCTTGTGTGTTTTCCTCGTTCGGGTCGTTCTGTCTACCAAGTGAGTCAAAAAATGGTTCAAATGGCTCTGAGCACTATGGGACTCAACTGCTGAGGTCATTAGTCCCCTAGAACTTAGAATTAGTTAAACCTAACTAACCTAGGGACATCACAAACATCCATGCCCGAGGCAGGATTCGAACCTGCGACCGTAGCGGTCTTGCGGTCCAAGTGAGTTGTAGCGCCTCCACTCCGCCATTACTTTCTGTTCAAAATGGTTCAATCAGCTCTGAGCACTATGGGACTTAACATCTGAGGTCATCAGTCCCCTAGAACTCAGAACTATTCAAACCTAACTAACCCAAGGACATGACACACATCCATGTCCGAGGCAGGATTCGAACCTGCGACGGTAGCGGTCGCGCTGTTCTCGACTTAAGTGCCTAGAACCGCTCGGCCACACCGCCTGCTTACTTTCTGTTGTGCTCATCTACTTGCGGCGGCGCTGGCCGCTCCACTAAGGCTACCATGGTTTCTACGTGTGCTCTACGAAAAGGCACAGTGAGCTTTTACTTTCGATAAAACAACACGACACATGCAGACCGGGTCTCTAAAAACCCACGATCTGCTTGTCGATACAATTCATGTGAACTCTGATTAGGTTCACACCGCTTATTTTGATGCTGTCGAGTACGTGTTTTACGTGAAATTTATGGATCCCCTTCAAGTTGAAAGATTACTGTCGCGACATGGTGCTCAAGTCCCGTTAAAGCATCGCAATAATTCCATTAGTATGCTGTCCCCCGCAGATGCTGAAGTCGAATATACCAATGTTCGAGTGTTCAACCTCCTGCCGAAAGTTGGTGACAACTTTCTGAAGGACATATTGACTCCATATGGCAACGTGAGAAACGTTCGTCGTGAATACTGGTCTACTGAACACAGATTACAGTGTTATAGAGGAATTCGTTCCGTGGAAATGCGTGTCAAACGCAATATTCCATCATCTTTACAAGTGTGTGTTTACCTCGTCCGTGCCATGTGTACTGGTCAAGAGAGAACCTGCTTGCTATGTAATAAAAGTGGACACGTTCGGTCTAATTGTCCGCGGAGGGTTTTTGTATTAAAGCCGTCATTAGTGAAACGTCGCAAATTGACGGTTGCTGATTTTGTTCTTTCCACTCCTCACTACTTCTTCTTTGGATTACAATGAACAGACAGACAGTTCCCATAATCGTGTCAATGAATTTCCGCCTCCACCTCCGTGACAACTTCAGAATCGTATTGGCCCCAGGATGGAACATACAACGGCAACAAACATGCTACGTCGCACTCAGGGATGGTATGGTGAGGATTTGGCTGTGCCTCCTGCGCCAACCTCCTCCGCAACGAATGTGTCTCCCGCTCCTCTCGATCCTACGATACCTTCCGTGTGTGGTTAGGTGAATGACGAAGAAGTTATCTCCAGCATCCCTCCTGCTCGCGAAGTGTGTGGAGAGGGAGCGGAGTCCTCCCTTCGTCTTTGTGTTCTCCGTTACAGTCTGAGACGATGCAATGTCCTCCTGCTCCTTTGTCTTCAGCCGCCAACGATTTGCTGACTACAGCAACTCTCGAGGAGAATGAAATTAGCGATCAAGTATTACCTGTTGAAGCTCCACTGAGCGCTTCCACCTTAGTGACTGGAACTGCATTACATGACCCTAGTTCTGAGGGGCAGGAACATGTGCCTGTGAGCCCTCTCACATCTCCGTCTGCATAGGCCGCCATCCTATGTAGGCAACAGAAACAGCGTATACGACCAGACCGTGCAGTGGCACGTAAGAAATCTAAGAAAAAATGTTGCGATGACGGGGGTTTTGGTCTCCGATGTCTGATTCCTCTGTGGATTCCGCAATGAACATTGACTCTCAGCTGTCTACCTAACTCTACTCGGTGGTTCCGCACATCCCTGTCCAGCTGCGATCAATAACAAAAGCCTAAATGTTCCGTTCCTTAAAGGTTAAGCGTGTGGAATCAGAATTGCGACTGGATTATCGTCAGTTCATTTATGATTCAGGTGCGTACAAAGTCTTCATACACGAGGTGCTATTTAATAATTTCTCCTTACCTGGTTTTCGTATGATCTTTAATGTATCACCCGAATTTTCTACGGAGACCGCCTTATTCTTTCGCGAAGGCATTCCTAATGTTGAGGTGGAAATGTTGAATTGTGGCAGGGGCATAGATTGGCAACTTTTTAATCTTACCTTGGATCTGTTATATGCCTCTCATGGCACTGGTCACGTAGTGGATCGTTCGCGTTTTTATAAGGAGTATATTGTTTATCTGTTACGTAGAGTCCTCCGGGTATTTTGTTTCAACTGTGTATTGCGCCCAGCAGATCAATCTCCTAATTTTAATTTCTGTCATGAATTACATGAATTGGCCCGCCCCTTACGCCTAGAAGACGTCTGCATGTGTAAATACCCGACGTCAGTGTAATTTACCCAATTTTATGCGATTTCTAGTAGCAGGGTAGACAGGTTTTACTTACCATACTGCTTTAGCGATAGTATCCTTGATGTTGAAGTCATCCCAGCTTCCTTGGGGATCAATCTGCTGTGGCCACAACTCTCAACCTTGAACGGCAACCTGTGAAATTGTTTCGCCCTCCGTGGATGTTAAACGTCGCTCACCTAGCTGACCCCTCTCTCGATGACGTGATGCGAGTCGTGTGGGAGATTAGTCTACGGTCCACTGGGAAATACTCTTCCTCCCTTGACTGGTGGACACAGCTAGCAAAACCGAGGCCCAAGCAAATTTTGATACTTTTCCTTGCTGCCAAAGCGCGAGACATTCGGAAAACTTTTGAATATTACTATTCCATCCTGCGTGAGCTTTATGCTGCTTCGGATCGCGTCCCTCTGCGAATGGCGGATGTTAGGCGTCTAAAAGCAAAAACGTTGACCTTCAAGAGAAAACAAATGGAAGGTTTGAAAATCCGATCGAAGCCACGTTCATTAGTTACAGAAGAACTGACTTCCTTATATCATTTGCTTCGGCATCAAACCCGTTTCCGACGCGCTTTTATTCATTATCTCAGGACAGATGATGGACGTACCGTAATGGCGCAAGCAGATACAGTGCTTATCTTTCACCGGTACTATGTAGACATCTATGATATCGATGAGGCAAATGAAACCAATTACGACCCACTTGTCAATATCTTGGATACGACATTTACACCTGAACACAATGCTACACTCATAGCTGCCTTTCAGCCTGAGGAAGTTTAACAACTTATTGTGGGATCGCCTTCTCAAAGTTCCCAAGTCTAGATGGACTTCCCAAGGAATTTTACGTGCGGTTTTGGCCGTTGTTAGGTGCTACCTTTAACTCCCTTTCGAATGTTACAGGGTAGAGTGGTGCCGACCTCGTTCAAAGTGGAAAAAATCGTTTTAATGCCGAAACGCACTGGACTCACTGCCCCTCATAGCTTTCGCCCAATTACTTTGTTAAACTTTGATTACAAGGCTGTGGCGAGGGCGGTTAACGGTACGATGTTGGCTCTGATGGAGACGATTGTTGGAAAACATCAAAGTTGCATACCTTGTTGTACCATTCTTACCCCCATGTCGAGTATCGTGATGTGGTTTCGGTTGTTGCTGTAACGTCCGTTCCTTGTTCTCTTGTTTTCTAGACTACGATAAGGCATTTGATCGTGTTAGTCTCGACGTTCTGCTTCGGTTTCTGGAGGCAGTTTGTTTCACTGATGACACACAGAGAGTGCTCTCAATTCTGTTTACGGGTATTTCGGCTTCGGTGGTTGTTAATGGCCAACTGACGCCCCCAATAAATATCCGTAGGGTAGTGCCTCAAGGAAGCCCGCTGTCAGTGACTTCCTTTGTGTTGTCACTGGAGCCCCTACTTCGGATATCAGAGTCCCCCAGCTGACAGGTTGGACGCTTTCCGGCGGGCCTATAGCTGTTCGTGTGTACGCAGATGACGTGATGGTTCTACTTCGCAGTCCTGCTGAGATACCTCGACTGAAGGCTGTAATCGATGATTTTTGTCGGAGTTCGGGTGCAAATGACAATGAAGGTAAATGCAAACTTCTTCCATTGCGAGGTTTTGATGACGCGGTTGTTCCATGGGCTACTGCGGTGCATCGGCATACGAATCACGGAATCAGCAGTGATCTATTTCGACTCAAAATGGCGACGCTCAACTGGAAGTCCGCTACGGACAAAATTCAGGGAGCGATACTAGAGCATGATAGGCGTTCTCTTACTGTGCTCTAGAAAGTCGGAATACTGGATACATATGTCTTATGTAAAGCTTATTACGTGGCCCATATATTATCCGCTTCCTTCGATGATGGAAATGAAACTACAACAATTTTCTGGTCTTTTCTTATGGAAGAGACATATATTTCGCTTACGGGATGAGGTGATCACGAAGCCTCGTTCCTCTGGGCGATTGGGCCCGAGTGATATACGGAGGGAGACGCAGATGCTATATATGCGGCGTACTCTTTTGACGATGAGTCAAGAAACTCACACATTCGTGTCTCATTTATTTCTCTGTGTCCGTCCGGTTAGTCTTGAGCCCCCTATTAATGTCAGTCGCATAAATTATAAGTTAAAACACATTCGTGACTTATATCTTGTGGTGAGCTTTGTAGGGGCTGACGTCTTATGGAATCCTGTCTTCACCATGAAATTCCTAAAGACTCGATGGGATGCAGTCCCTTGTCCGAACCTCGCTGAAAGAGAATCGCCGCATACAAGCTGAATGACAGTTTGGTTTAATATCACTATTCCGATTTTGCCGATGCGCGCAACGCCCTCGTGGTACAAGGTAGTAAATAACTTGATTGCCACGAACGAGCGACTTTTTCGTATTGGGTTTAGTGACACGGCTTTGTGTAGTCGTTGTACGTCTCCAGAAACAATACGACATCGCTTTACTTGTGGAGGTCATATGGAAAACTGGTCTTGGATCAGGACACATTGGCCTTCCTTACTCGATCTTTTGAGACTGCATACACTACGGACGTCATAATTTTCCCAGATTCTTCTTTCTTTCCACGGTCAAAAACCCATACCGTTATGTGGTTGCTGGGACACTTCGTTCATTATGTTGTAGGAGGCGAGTGGGAAGATCACATTAACATCATGCAGTGCATGATCATTCCCTATTGGACATGCTTGCGAATGCGTCGAGATCGAGACCTCTTTGCCAACATGCTGAATTTTGTTTCCCGTCAGCAAAGTGTTGGTTAATTTAGTTTTTCTGGCAAGTGTTTTTCTTTGTTATGTATGTTCCCATCTGATTCACTTGTCCTCTCCCGGTTTCCCTGTTCGTTTTGTTTTGTTTTATGACTCAGCATCGCTCCAGTTCTACTGCAAAATGCGTATAGATGAAATATAGATGCACATGAGTGTCGACAATCCTTGCAATCAAATTGGGATTCTTCTTATTTTGCTATTTCGAATGAATCTGGTTTCCTTTTCCTTCTACTTGTAGATTCTTTTACAAACTACAAAAATAAATAAAAAACACAAAATAAAATAGATTAAAAAATTACTAAAAATCCCATATAAAGATAATATTGATACATATTACGTGAGCTTGGTGGTGGTTTGTCGCCTATGTTCTCTGTTTTCCTTTTTCTTCTTTTTCTTATTATTCTGTTATCATAGTGAATTTTTTCTCCCATTTGCAGCTTATATTACATGATGATTTGACTATGGTCTACTGAAGTGTCATGATAGTACCAAGTAATTCTGATAATAAAAAAAAGAAATGGCTCAGTCGGGTTGAGCGTCTGCCATATAAGCAGGAGATCCAGGGTTCTAGTCCCGGTCAGGGCACACATTTTCATCTGTCCCCCTTGATATTTATCAACGCCAAAAAAAAGTGGTAATGGTTTTCGATTACCAAGCAGGCGAGCTCTGTTCAAAACTCCTTCGTGCCTGACTTTCTTTTTTCCGCTGTTCGCTTTCTTCAAATATTTGTCTATGTAATGGTATAACTTTGCAACAGCCAGGTGTAAGGTAGTGACCTATAATGAAGGCTGATTCCGCACAACTATTCTACTGGCAGCCGAAAGGACGTGGCTTTCGAATGGCAACCGCAAACGTTTGAGGATACGGCGACAAGTCAACCACCGGGAAAAACGTCTGGTGTCTCATACACGGCATTAGTGACATTACATGTGTCATATCATAGGAATCTCTTATTGACGCACCTAATTTGTACATCTGGTAAGTGAGTGAGATATGCCTCCCTGCCCGATATAGGTGTTGGTTTGAATGAGAATGTGGTCACTCCCAAGGAAATGATTGTCGCATAAGACGCAACAAATGAACGTAAAAGTTTCAGAATCACACAGTTTCTCTGTGCTCTGTCAGAATAAAGGTTTTTAACGTTTATGAAGTTGCGTTCCGTTTTGGGAGCCTTAACTCTTCAATTCCTTTGTTGTAACATAGTACACACCGGTTATTTTCATTTCTGTGAGACGTCTGTGTGGTATCTCGCCTGCTCTCACTATTCATCACTTTTACTTGCGACGGTAACGTATTCTTACCACATGACTCATTTTCTATAACAAGTGTGTAGTATGACAGCTGCCAAGACTACAGATAGAGAACAAGCATTACAGTGATCGGACGGTCATGTTGTAAAAAAAAAAAAAAAAAAATAATTGGTACGAGGGAATTTTGAACATAACTCGCGAGCTTGGCAGTCTGACAGCTTGACCACTTACCGGCAACACCGTTGCTGTCTAAGGCTGCTGTTCATTGCAATTGATGTTCTTGGACCGTTCACTCTTACCATTTTGCTTTTTTTCACAGTTTAGTACACTTTCTTCCTGTTTTCATGCTTCATCTGCGTTCAGCTTTTGACGGGCTATCCATTGGGCCATCTGACCACTACATCTAAGGGAGTTGCGATGCGAAATTCCCTTGTCAGCAGAAGACACAACTCACAGACCGACCACCAGGTGGTGCGGTGGTGCCACTGTGAGTCGAGCTAGCTACGTACATGGCTCCTGTTGACGATTTTTGTCCGCATTTCCAGTATCTTGTTTATTGCAGGAGTGTCTACGTGTATAATGGATCTCTCAGAGGCTCCTCGTTGCTCTTCCACAACGCCGCCCATCAGTTCACCAACGCGCTACGGCAGTGTGAAAGGTGGCTACACTGAGCCACAGCGCCAGAGATTGCGCCAAAGAGTATTATTCAGCCGCCTCCACTGGCAGTGCTTGTCGAGATGTGGCAGTAGTCTGTGCTTGTTGAGATGTGGTAGGAGTGAGTCGGTGTTGAGATGTTGTAGTAAGGAGTGCTTGTTCCATGTTTTATGCAGTTGTTTGATGGGCTAGACAGCAGATGTTAGAATGGAGATATTGTAATGATCAGAGTGCTTTTCGTCAATATGTATGAAGGTAAAAAAAATCCCTTTTTTTCATTATTTCAGTGTCTTAAATAATGCGTCATTACAGGTTCAGTCAACAAAGCATCTGGCTCGTGTTCTTGTATTAGAGTGTAATTCTGGTTTTCTTGTGCAATTATAGTATTTCTATTTTTTTTAATTATTCCAGTATAAATGGTATTTAAAATTTCTTGTCTTATTGAAGAAGAACCGTGCCAGATGTGTACGTTGAATCACATTTCCACACACAGAACAATTGCACTTGTGTTTTGGTTTCGTACGTTTTATAGTTGCTGGGGACTTAATTAATTAATTGTGTTAATGAAAATTTTCTTTCATTCCTTGTTGTTATTCTATGCAGTCAGATTGCGTACTAAAACTAGTCAGGGCCAACCGTTTACGAGACTTCGTAACCGAACATACAGCTACGAAAAATTAAAAAGTATTTTGCATTCATCATATTAATATTTAATTAAGCCCCCATGCAAGTGATAACCACTTATTGTATACAATCTGCAGTCATGATAGGCTGCATTAGGAAGGCCACAAAGGACTACAACACTAAATCATACATCATATCGCAACCTTAGTATTACTCTCTTGAGACATTTATATCCGCTGCTTATGTTTACATCAAATGCTTATGTCCTAAACCTGGTAGCACTTTATGTGTGTAAGTGATCAGAACACCCTACATTTATGTTACCCTTGTGTATCCATGACTTTTTAAGTGAAGTGTGAAAGTAGGATGTTTAGGTTTTTATGTTGGTAACGCAACGTAGCGCTCTGTATGAAAATCACTGGCTGTGCTGTGTCCAGTCTATGGCTGGTTTTTGGCCGCTACGGCCGCAGGTTCGAATCCTGCCTCGGGCATGGATGTGTATGATGTCCTTAGGTTAGTTAGGTTTAAGTAGTTCTAAGTTCTAGGTGACTGATGACCTCCGAAGTTAAGTCCCATAGTGCTCGGAGCCATTTGAACCATTTTTGTGGCTGGTTGGACTCATTGTTGGAATATTCGCTTGTGTAGTATTGGGCAGTTGGATGAGAACAGCGCGTAGCGTTGGACAGTTGGAAGTGAGCCGCCAGCAGTGGTGGATGTGGAAAGAGAGATGCCAGAATTTTGAGAGGTTAATATAAGCGGACGATCTGGACGTGTGTTCGCCAGAAAAAGGAAATTTGCAAAGATGGATGCCATGAATTGATAGATATATTTATGATGAGTTTTCAACTTTATTAAGGTAAATACATTGTTTGTTCTCTATCAAAATCTTTCATTTGCTAACTATGCCTATCAGTAGTCACCTCCTTCAGTAGTTAAAGTATTTTATTTAGCTGGCAGTATTGGCGCTCGCTGTATTGCATTAGATCGGGTAACGAAGATTTTTCTGAGGTGAGTTATTCATGATAGGTATTGGTTATTGTTAGTCAGGGCCAATCTTTTGCAGGGATTATTGAAAGTCAGATTCCGTTGCGCTAAAAAAAAAAAAAAAATTGTGTGTCAGTTTAGTGATGATCAAATTAAGTAAAGAGAGAACTGTCTGAGTACGTTAAGTTATGCTCAGCTATTTGAAAATCCAATAACGTAAGAGTTTTTACAGCACTGTCATTCATAATTTTTCGAAGGCGACGTTTGAAGTGCATTTAGAACACTGCGTGTGATATGTTGGTTGAGCATTTCGCATACCCCTGACATGCTATCCCCGGTGGCATTTAGTGGCAGATAATTCTCCATAAGAACATGAGTATTAATAGAAAACAAAGTCACACAATGGAAAACAACTTCTATAATCAAATTACCAGTGGTGACCCAATTAATCATACTATATGGGTACTGTCTTCCACACAGACAAGTATGTAATGGAATCCACCAAAATACGGAAAAACTGAGGGCCACTACAACAATCTCATTTATTGCTAAAACACGGTTAAAATGTTTTATCTACTGCGTCCAGAATACAGTTTTTATCAAGGGAAGAAGGTATTGCAGATACGTACGATACGCTTGGCACCGGTGTGTGTCGATACATGACAGAAGTGATATAAAACTGTGTTCGCAAATATGGCCAATGACTACAGAAAGAAGTAGTGAGTTAAAGCAAAGACCCGTAAAAGCATGAAGAAACATCAGTACCATCGTCTAAAGCCTTAGTGGGTACAACTAGCTGGGTGTGAGAACTAGATTAGCAGACGAAACCTTGATGCAAGGTAAATGAGTGCTCGCTCGCCTCGTCTTGGTGGATGAAAATATTGCAGGTGCCTACCGTACCAATAATCAACAAGAGCAGAGGATGGCTGCAGTAAAGGCTGAGAATTCTAAGCACTAACATCTGAGTACTGTTCTAAGTAGGAGAGGCTAACTACGTCGGTGTTTTCTCCTGCCCTCTTTCAGATATTATCTTTGCCACAAGGCATTCTTTGCGCATCGTGCACACTGAAAATACAGTATATAACGGGCGAATCTATTGTGGTTTGTAGAACCTCACTGCGTTCGGAGGCAGAGTGCGCTTCTCAGCGTGAACCTGATAGAGCCTTCAGTTTCAGAAGAAAGATTTAGCAGCCTATGCGGTTCCCCTCATGCCTCTCGCATTTCATCAGCCAGCTAAAAGTGCCAAGCTGCAGCACATTACATGAAGCCGTCACTGTACCAAAAGGACAAGAGACAAAGATAATTAGAGCTGCAGTCACTGGCCTTGGTTAGTATTGCTTGCAGCCTTCACGTGGCGTTAGGGATTTGATTTAATTTAGTAGTCAGTCTCCATACTGAAGTATTAAACAGGTATCATGGGAATCTTGGAAAAAATTGCCGCGTTGGACATTGTACCTGAGAAATGGGTCCCTTATTATCTTAAAATCAATCTTTATGTCGTTTGTAAGAGAGCAGTAGGACTAGTCAGGCTGAATACCACACATCTGCATTTCATGATATGGTGTAAATTATGTCGTGGGAGACAGAGAGAGGAGAAGAAGGGGTTGAGGGATAAGCTAGATGCAGAGCAAGAAGCACAGGAGATTGAGAAACAAATCAATTCCGTTAAACACAGTGAAAAATAACGAGTTGTGGAGGGAGGGACACATCAAAGGTTTATCATGTAATCCAATGATGAAGTATTGTTCTACCCTTTTAGTAAACAGTTATAGGAACAGATTCTCCCTAAGAGTGGATGAATTACTCGGTGGCGGAACAGAGCATGGAGAAATGTTTGTAAACAGTGCTTCGTCTTTGGATTACTAGATACACTTCTCATCCATAAGTTAGCCACCCACCCCTCCTGAACCTTTTACTTTTTACTATATTTTTTATCATAGCCGTGGCTCGTTAATTAACTACAATATGGTGGGTAGGAGGCGCAATGCGACATTGAAGAAAGCTACACCGTACACATGGACATTGCTGGGGTAAGCATGAAACTACAAAGGCAGCCAAAGGTTGTTAACTGAAAGTTGCGGTGTAGTACACAGCCATACCAAACACTGTTCCCTGCGGTTTCTGAATATTTTTTCAACGTAAATAACTTTGAGTTTCATTATACAATGATATTATTGTGAACAACATGTACTTAATTAGATAAGTCGTGGTTTGATCAAGTTTTGTGTAGAGTATACAAACGATTAACGGAAACATAGGCACCTAGAAACTTTTCGCTGACTATTTTTATTACATTTCATTCTTTGTTTTATTATTTGTAATTTTATATTCGGTGCTGTATGATGTTTTTATTTGTTAGATGTCTTTGACACTGCAGCCTTTTAAGACGAAAACGAAACTCCTCACACAGGGGCACCTCTCATTATTTCTGTCAGCTATTTGCATCCGTCTAAAGCATAACATTGACATTTACCACTAATACATGACACGCCTACTTGGGTCAGAGACGACTGCGCGCCAGGGGTAAGGAACTATCTACATTTTAAAGTTACGCTTTGTACGTTTCCTGTCAAAGTAAAAGTGTTTCGCAAATCTTTCTTCAAAAATATTTTAACTACGTACTGTAATTTTTAATCTTAAGGTGTTCTGGTGAAGGCAAGGGTATCAGCAGGTAAATTAGATGTGCGTCTATAGGCAAGGTATACCGGGTGATCAAAAAATCAGTATAAATTTGAAAACTTAATAAAC
The DNA here is from genome assembly GCF_023864345.2 of Schistocerca serialis cubense. Lineage (NCBI taxonomy): Eukaryota > Metazoa > Arthropoda > Insecta > Orthoptera > Acrididae > Schistocerca > Schistocerca serialis. Next base: position 100,172,252 of record NC_064642.1, on the reverse strand, counting down.
CACGGAATAATGTAGATAGAGAGGTAAAAATTTACACACATGCTTGGAATGACATGGGGTTTTATTAGAAACGAAAAAAGTCACCCCATATTGCTAGTCGCGTGAAAGATCTCTTGCGCGCGTCGTTTGGTAATGATCGTGTGCTCAGCCGCCACTTTCGTCATCCTTGGCCTCCCAGGTCCCCAGACCTCAGTCTGTGCGATTATTGGCTTTGGGGTTACCTGGAGTCGCAAGTGTATCGTGATCGACCGATGTTGAAAGACAACATCTGTCGCCAATGCCTCACCATAACTCTGGACATGCTTTACAGTGCTGTTCACAACATTATTCCTCGACTACAGCTATTGTTGAGGAGTGATGGTGGACATATTGAGCATTTCCTGTAAAGAACATCATCTTTGCTTTGTCTTACTTTGTTATGCTAATTACTGCTATTCTGATCAGATGAAGCGCCATTTGTCGGACATTTTTTGAACGTTTCTTTTTTGTTATAATAAAACCCCTTGTCATTCCAAGCATGTGGCCTCTCCATCTACATTATTCCGTGATTAATTCAGTATCCAAATTTATACAGACTTTTTGATCACCCGGTATAATATTTTTCAGTTTGTTTTGCTCGCTGCTCCATCCGAGGGCATGTTGGGAATAGGTATCAGAATATTAAGTCAGAGACTGGCCATTAGGAGCTGGTGAAAACTCACCAGTTGTCACAGACTCCACAATCGGCAAAGAAGGCAAATTATACTGTCATGTAAGATTCCTTTTGAAGCAGAGTTCTGCGCACTATTCACTTAAAGGGATAGCCACTGACGAAACTGCTCACATACATTAAATGTAAATGGTTCGCTTAGAAATAATATACGAACAATGATGTCGATAAGTAAGTACTAACTGCAAAGACATCTTGAACTTAATGAACAAGTTCGGTGTATGTATCAAGGATGTACGACATGGTGACAGATATTTTAGAGCAAAGAAACAAGTCATTTTCACCAATCGGTCCCAACAAAGTCTTTACTGGCGCAAAGAAAGATGGAATTCGGAAGGACTTCAAGGAAATGTATCAGCAATCCATGAAACAGAAATCAGATCTGACAATCCTTTGCAGCTCAAGTTCAGCCATCAATAACGTAGGTAAGTGCAGCTTTCTGGTCTCGACAGAATTTAATCACGCAGAAAAGCCACAACTGTAAGCACTTCAAGGAGAAGTTCAGCTGCTAATGTTATCAACCTACAAGAGGTTAACTCCACAGAAAAAAAAACACACGCCCACCTATACTTGACCTCGGAGAATATATAACATTAGAAGTCGGGTGCAGGTTTTTGTAATTATTAACATCAATTTTTCTTTGTGGATCATTCTGACCTGGGTCGGAAAATAAGAGGTGGGTATGAGGATCATGAAGGATATGACCTATATATTAACATACCGGTTATTATCAGTAAATCAGTTTGAAAAAAGACGAAAAATGACCAGGTAAATGCAGATGAGTACGTAACCCTACAGGTTCTCCGCCTACCGTTCTTGTATAATTGATTGACTGATAACACAACTGACATGACCCAACAATACAGATAATCTACTATCTAGTACAATGGGTAAAGCAAACTCAACAAGCATGCCATGGAATGGAATGGTAATCGGATTGAGCTATATCGCGTTCCACATTCTCATTCTGCACTTTTCTTTCTTTAGATCTGTTACAATACTTCTTGAGCATTACTCAGTCAGAAGCCAGTGCAATGAGAGGATGGGAAGCGAAATGAGTGAGTGCAGGTTAATTACAGTGACAGAGATATTGTTTCACCGTAAACAGTTACGATGGATAAAAGCACGTAACTGTCATTAACGACACGCTCTTAAATACACTAATCGGACAAAATTCATTGTGCAAGTAGGAGCACATGATCGTAAATGATTCACACATAGCAGCCCTTATATAATATTTTGCGGGGACTATATGGATGTGTCATTGACGCTGTCCGCTCCGAAAGCTGTGTGGTCGGCGTGACGGGCCCAGGTTCGATTCCGACTGGGTCGGGCATTTTGTCCGCTCAGGGACTGGGTGCTGTGCTGCCTCCATCATCATTTCATCCCGAAGCAGCGCGCAGGTCGCCCAACGTGGCGTCGAATGTAATAAGACCTGCACCAAGGCAGCCGGACCTGCCCCGCAAGGAACCTCCCGGCCAACGACGCCGAACGCTCATTTCCATATTTTTCATTGATGCTGGATTCAAACTTGAACCAGGAACGCCAAAGCTACAAACTAAAATCAAAAACACTCACGCAAAGTATTCACATTTGTACAGTGAAGAGGCAAGCAACGATTTATTCTAGGCACAAATATTTCTAAGATAGGCTGCGACCGAATGGAGAGATGAGCAGGCGCCGTTATCTACACCGTATTTGGTGTCAAGCATTTTATTAAAAATCGGAAATCTGGTTAACGAACAATTCCGTGGATACTGGAGGTCGTTTGCGATGGAATCTCACATACTACAAAGTGCGTAGTAGGACTGACCAATACCTCAGTGTTAATGAACATGTGGACACAAGAAGGAGAAACATTTTGATGTTAAACATAAAGGAGGACATATTAATATACTGGTATCAACTAAACTCAAACTTCTGCATTGATTCGTGGATTATAAAGCAAACGCAGTGCTGCAGCCGCATGTAGTAAGCGTTGCTTCAAGCAGTGGGGAATGGCAAAACAGAGGCAGCCGGTGATCGAGACATTTCGAATTAAGCACAGAACAGATAGCCTTGCTGGAAGTTGCAGTCTACCAACAAGCTGTCGCAAGGACGCACACAGAGCATGGAGAGTGCTGAGTAAGGAGAAGTGAGGCCAGCACGCTAAGTTACGCTGCAATATACTGCGGGAGTAATAACAAGAAGCTGCTACCGAGGGTAAAAAAGGTTCTCCTGCCGGATATAAATAGTGGAGAGCAGGCAGCAATGGACAGAAGACATTAGGACGCAGTTCGGATATGAGGACAGACGTGGTCCGTGTCCGAATGTTCAATCTTTGTAGGTGACGATTCCGGAAGTCTGTTCCAGCTCGCAGGAGTCATCCGTTCGCCGCCAGATGTCAACTTCAGCTCTGGGGGTCGGCCAGAGTTCGGTCTCCGTTACTTCACAGAAACTTAGCGAAAACACTTTCTGGCGGGCTACAAGGGAGGTGAGGGAATGACTTGTGTACCCACGCAGTCTTGGCGGGCAAATTCCCACGTTTTCTGCAAAATCGTAACTGTGATTGGCTTGCTCAGGGCATAGCTCCGTGACGTAGCAAAATCGGCGCAGAAATTGGCGCCAAGAATCTCCATTGGTGGAATGGTAGTGCTTCGGCAATAGAGTGGAATTTCCCGCCGGTTTTCGAGTTGCTGATTGGATCGTTTAACCACTGCCACTGTCGTGGGGGCGGGAATGTTCTGTGTTCGGTTTTGTACGGGTGCTCTTGTGGTAGCCGGCTCTCGCCTTTTAGTCAGAGTAGGTCACACGACTGAGCTGTCGCTGCTCTGGACAGCCTGCCTTCCGTTGCCTGTCTAATATACTTTTATTTGATTGTAACTGTTTAACGAAGTTGCTGAAGTTTCGACTACAACGTAACTTTCCGAGTACAGTTGGCAATTGAGTGTTCTGCGTACAAGCGGCCTATGTTGTCTGTCTTGGGCAGTTTTGGCTAAAGTTTACTGTATCGGAGTTACTGTGTGACTTCGCTTGTTAAAATCAATCACTGTACCGTCAGTGATTGCGTGGCGAGCCTTCTTCGTCTCCCTCAGAGGCGCATTTGTATTGATAGGAAGTCTTTAGTCTGGAACAACCAGACCAGGACAATTTGTTTCGGGCTATACTCGCAACATCATCATCACCACGACGGGTCGTCAAATCAACTAGCCATCGCTCCCGGTACGCCAAATTGTGTCCTTGCAGTTAAGAAGACAACTCAGTAATGTGTGTCTGCAGCACCGGCAGACTAGGGAATTTGCTTTGTGATAATCAGAGCTCAGCAGAGCGCGCCTGTTCGTCTTTTCTAACTTGGTTCTGTGTTGGGTATTCATTGTCTGAGTTATCACTACCGTTGTTGTTGTTGTTGTGGTCTTCAGTCCTGAGACTGGTTTGATGCAGCACTCCATGCTACTCTATCCTGTGCAACCTTTTTCATCTCCCAGTACCTACTGCAACCTACATCCTTCTGAATCTGCTTAGTGTATTCATCTCTTGGTCTCCCTCTACGATTTTTACCCTCCACGCTGCCCTCCAATGCTAAATTTGTGATCCCTTGATGCCTCAAAACATGTCCTACCAACCGATCCCTTCTTCTAGTCAAGTTGTGCCACAAACTTCTCTTCTCCCCAATCCTATTCAATACCTCCTCATTAGTTACGTGATCTACCCACCTTATCTTCATCATTCTTCTGTAGCACCACATTTCGAAAGCTTCTATTCTCTTCTTGTCCAAACTAGTTATCGTCCATGTTTCACTTCCATACATGGCTACACAACATACAAATACTTTCAGAAACGACTTCCTGACACTTAAATCTATACTCGATGTTAACAAATTTCTCTTCTTCAGAAACGATTTCCTTGCCATTGCCAGTCTACATTTTATATCCTCTCTACTTCGACCATCATCAGTTATTTTGCTCCCTAAATAGCAAATCTCCTTTACTACTTTAAGTGTCTCATTTCCTAATCTAATCCCCTCAGCATCACCCGATTTAATTTGACTACATTCCATTATCCTCGTTTTGCTTTTGTTGATGTTCATCTTATATCCTCATTTTAAGACACTGTCCATTCCATTCAACTGCTCTTCCAAGTCCTTTGCTGTCTCTGACAGAAATACCCCTGTCATAAAGGGTGGATGGCAGGCGAGCGCGGGAAAATGCACACAGGCGCGGTACGGCATAACGGGCTCAGCAGCAAATAGTCGGAGTTGGGCATCGGTCTGAGGAACACGTTCCGGATCGAGGAGGCTATCCTGGAAAAAGTGGTTCCATTGAGCCTCGGATGTGCCGTGTCCGACGACTATACAGCATGGCTATATTCTAATGGCACTGGATTGAAAAGGATTACGACGCCAAGAAGAAGCAAAGTGCCGCTACAGCAAAAGCCATAGCTGTGATTGTATGTGTGCTGTGCGCCTCGTCATCTCGCCGCCCGCCAACCGCCGCATCGACTCACACAGGTTGAATCTTTAGAATTGTTTTCGTGTGGACCAGTGTTAATTTTGTTCCTGACAGTTCAATAATAACTTAACTTTTACCAGAATTGTTCTATCAATGAATTATCTTAATCACTCACCTAAACAGGGTCCTTTCCACATGTTGTGCAATCCGAGTGTCCCGAAATAAAGATTTAAAATTAATGTTAATAAGAATTAACTGCAGACCTATTTATGCTAGAATGAATCTTAATGAGCTTTATTGTTAATGAAAATATGAGCAAAGAGCAAAGGTCTGACAGAGTACTAAGATAAATCTGGAATTGGCTTAGTAAGGAAGCTTAATTAATTTGAGACAAAAATAATGGTAGTTAACTGAGGAAGTAATTGGACAATAAGAATAATAATCCATAAATTTTTTAATCTTGAGTATTTAATGTTTCCAATAGTCAATGGTTTCAACACTGTGATCATAATAGTTTCAGGGTCCCCTCCCCCTTCTTTCACTCTTTTCTTTTCTATTCATTTAAATTCTGAAGTGATTGCACTGATTTGACCAGCAAAGTTAAAGTCAAGATAAAACCTAAATTTATCAGTGTTTTACCCTTCTTAAAATTGACATTGTATGTGTGTTTCAAAATTGCTATTTCTAGGGTAACCTATGCCCGATTTCAGTCGGATCAATAGACAAAACGCAGTTTGTAGTAATCATTATAGTGTAATGTTGTGTATTTATAGCTTGTCCAAATTAGTACAGAAAGGGAAAATATTAGTTCAGTAGATTTTTCTGGTTCTAAAATTTACCATATTATGCAGTATTACTACGTTTTGTTATGCTTGTACGTACATCCACTTGTACAAGGGAAAAAACTCACTCAATGCCTAATTAGGCTGGCGACCGTATTATTAACCATTGGTAGCATCTGCGATGTTTGTTTCTTACCTGTCCTAACGTGTAGTTACACTTATACTTGCTTGACGTATCATTGTTGTTACTGACTGGGTATAAGTCCGATATTGCTTCCATTAAGGTACACACGGTCAACATATTTACTAAAATCCTTTCTTAAAAAGGTGAAGCCCGTCAACTTATCATAGTACAGGCTTTAAAGAGTTAACGTACACACGAGGTTGGACGTTACAAGTGGCGCCCGGTGACAGGACATCTAGTTGTTGTCGGTCACAAATTAATGTGAATACCGAACAGTGGATGTTCAGTGGCTCGAATTGCATTAGTATTCAGTAAAACAAATAGCAGTGAACGTCAAGTACGGTAGTGTGGTGTAGCGTACATTCAGTATGGACAGGAAAGTAGAGGGGGTAGATGTGCCGCTTACGACGACTATACAGCATGGCAGTAGCAGGAGTTTACGCGGCCAGATAACAGATGGCGCTAGCGAAAGACAGTTGGCGTACATACAATACCACGAACATGTCAATGAACAGATTGAAAGTTGAGATCGCCTCGAACACAGCAAGGAATAAAACAGGAAGTAGAGGGTGACTTTGTAGATGATAGTGGGTATGTGAATGAATCCACTGACATGTTTGATTCTCCACAGATAAAGAAAGAACTGAAAGAAACTTTTGAAGTAGGATCGGAACACACCGATTCCGTAGAACAAAACAGTGTGAAAATTTTAAGCATGAACGATTTATTTGAACAATTAACCAAACAAATTGCAGGACAGACTGAGCAGCTCAAAATACAGAACGATCAGCTTAAAACACACGTTGATCAGCAGCTCAAAACTCAGAATGATCAGCTTAAAACACACGTTGGTCAGCTTAAAGCACAGGTTGAAGAACAAGGAATTAAAATTAGTAATCAAATAGAACAGGTAGAACAGAAAGTGGGTAATTTAAGTTCTGTGGTAAATACTACGAGATTTGAAATTGACACCATTAAAAAAAATATGGATACTATGCAGGGGGAAATTGGTCACATTAACAGTAGGTTCGATATTGAAATTCTCAACATCCAAGAGAAAGTAGAACCTCTAGTTGAAACAAAAGTAGACGAAAAAGTTTTCGGTCTTAAAACTGAAATCGTAAACGAATGTCAACACGGAATCTCGCAATTGAAAAAGGCAGTTTCAGACACTGAAAGAGATTTAGGTGAGAAAGTTACCGGATGTGTACAAAAATGTGAACAAAATACTTCGAAAATTCAAGGCAAAATTTTCGATCTAGAGAGTAAAATTAAAGATAGACCTGGTGTTGTTTGTAATGGCACACCAATTACGAAGCTATTAGAAGGTGAGGAACGCTTCGATCCCGCCAAGAAACATAACGGTTGGCATCCGTTAGATTTCATCAAAAATTGCGAGAGAATATTTCCTGAACACTTATCTGATCAGGAAAAGATAAACGTAGTAATTAGCGCCTTAGCAGGTGATGCTAAGCGCTGGGGAATTAATTTGAATACCGAACGAATGACATTCGAAGAATTCAAGCAAAGGTTTACGGAAGAATACTGGTCCGAACAAAAACCGGATCATTTATGGCGCGAATTTATCATGGCCAAGCTTCATGATAACAGGGGCAGGAATTCTTTGAGAGATTTCTGCGAATATTGGTACCGGAAATTGACGCATTTAAGAGGTCAAAGATCAGATTCAGAAATCATCTGGGAACTGTATAAAAAGCTTCCAGAAGATTCAAAGACATACGTGGGAAGCAATCATCGCAGCTTCCAAGCATTTCTCGAAAGGGTTGAAGACGAAGACCATTGGTGCGAAAGTCGTGCCAATTATCAAAATTTTGGTAACCGAAATAACCGTAATAATGACGAGAGAAATGACGGTGAAGGGTTTCGCGTCAATATGATACAGAGAGGTAGAGGTAGAGGCAGAGGCCGAGGAAGTTATCTAGGTCGCGGTAGAGGATACACCGCGCAAAATACATAATAACGACGCGGGAAACTGATTTCCGCGAACGTTGCGGGCCAAACGGAAGCGGACAATATATACCGGCCCCGATTTAAGAAAAATTACCGAATTGACAGTAATATTATGAGACAGGTTAGAGACAGGCGTGGAACGACGCAACGTGTTGTTGCGAAACAAGCGTCAGGTGCGGGCTTAAATGAGTCATCGTTGCCGCGCAGAGCGCTACATGTTAAGAGGCGAGTGGAGCATCAGAGGGCAACGGCCCAGCCTAGCAAAACAGCTGTTCAGAGAGAAACCGATAGCAATGCGGCAGAATTAGATACGAGTACTGCCGTAAGTACTGGTGCATACATTATGAGCGGTAATTCCGTGGCGAAGGAAATAGTAGATGAAACGGTGGAGACATAGAGAGGCGCGGTTAGCAGTGTTAGCAAAAAAGTAAATGGCGAGAATGATCTAGCAGAAGTAAATGATTGGTGTGTGCAGATCGACGATCTGTACAAGGGCCTAAAGCAATGTGAGTGGGAGGATTTTAAGAAGGAGTATGAGGCAAGGAAGTTGATTAGTGAAAAAGGAGGTAGTAGGGACGTCGATAAGGTGACGTGGCCCGAGTTTGAAGAGGAGAGAGTAAATAGCGCCGCGCAAAGTACGCGTGCTGCCGGTAGGACGAAGGTGAAAAATAGGAAGGAATTGGAGGACGAAATCCTTAACATTGACGAGGAAGTAACTTCTCTTAATGATCCGCCAACAGTACGAGCTGCTACCGAAGGGCACCGTGAGGAAGAGGCAGGTGATTACCTAAAAGTAATTGAAGTCCACGAGGATTACACGAAATATGAATTAACAGTAAAGTAAAGCTGATGATGAGGCCGTTTTGCCGAAAGAGGATATTGAATTAAAATTAAAGCCTAACCAAAATGCAGAGGGAGAAAGTGCCTGTCTCAGAAAAGTGTTTATGTTAGAACCTGAAAGCGATCCAGAATGGTCGGATTCTGATGATAGTTCAGATGATGAATATTTCGGTAATAGCGAAAATAAGAGGGATACAGCTAATTGTGATATTGTAACTAATGATGACGAAGTTTCAAAACAAAACCCAGATGTTGAGACTGAACAAAGAAAGAAAGAGCCACCTGACGACTCGGGGTCTATTTTACAAAGAGTTCAAGTAAATAATGATTTTGAACTCCCGGAACCAAAGAAACCGCCAGACATATGTAGGGTGAATGTTAAAAGCATATCTTGGGACGATGTTATCGTCGACCCGGATTTGCTTAGGGAAGATCACAACAATGAAAAACATTCGACGGTGAAACAAACTGTAATACCAGTTGAAATTTGTGATGTGAAATTGCAAGTACTTCTTGATACTGGATCTCAGATAAGTGCAATCTCCCAGTCGTTTTTCGAACACATTTGTGATAAGCCTGGACTAGTAATTATGTCAGTGACGGGTGTAAAAATTGTTGGTGCTACGGGCAAGACTAGCAAGCCGGTAAAGAACCAGATTTTGGTTGAATTTAGTATAAAAGGACAAAACTTTGAACACGATTTTTTGGTTGTGCCAGAAATGCTTCCTTGGAAATGCTTCCTGGATAAGAAAAAAATGACAGTAGACATTTACCATCACTCATCCGATTCGCTCTTTGTCGATAGCGCAAATTGCATCGTGTTTGTGTTTCACTATAAGCATTCTGAAGAAAGGTGACTTCGAAATGGAATAACACGGCTGACAATCTTTCAGGCTCTGAGATAACGTGGACCATGTGAAACAAGGTCGATGTACCCCCTCTCACTGAAGCGGATGGTGACAACTATCAGCGTGTAGGTGAAAAATCAGTGTGCGTTGGTTTCCTATAGACGAAATGTCCCAGCACACCATCCACCTTCCTCGTGAACAGCATACCTTTGGATAAAATGTACGTGGAAGTACGTGTCGAAACAGGTTCGTTAAATCAACAACACAAATAACCTCCATTAAAAGTAACGAATCAGAAAGAGAAGTGCGAGTAAAGAGAGGGTAAAGAGTGGGATCACATTATAACTTTATAACTTACTAAAATATAAGATCAATGTTGTTCAAACACTGTCTCTCTAATCGACGTACGAAATACACCGAGTACTTCATGTCATACACGAGACCGACCAAATAGCAGGTTCAACGGACTAGCAAGTTGTTCCACTACACGATATGTAAAGAGCGTCAGTGTTAGTAACAATAGGCTTTGCAGACAATATTTGGGGCGCCGAATGCCGTTATCATCATTGGCCTTTTGCGACCTACCACTCTAGGGGTTCCTTGTGAGAATTTTCTCTTGATGAACGTGGGAATCTTGTACTGAGATCACATTACATTTTGATATACAAACTGACTGTATTAATTATCGATTATTCGTCTTGGGAACGATCTAGATATAGACAAAATTGTGGAGCCACATTCGTTATCTAATTATATACAGGCTCTACTTACATTTATACAGGCATACACATTCCGAAATATTTACAAATTATTATCCTACTTGCCATCTCTCGTCATAACAAAACTAGTGATATGAGATCTTTGATTATTGTCACAATATGTTTCGGGGCAACATTATCCCATTTTCAAACGCTTAAATTTTTTATGCCATTAGGCCTCGTCGCAACTTAAAAACAAGCTGCACACGTGTGTTGTCAACTTCAACCATAACATATAAATCGTCACAGGCCATCCACCGTTCTCGGTTTTATGGTTGAAATTGACAATGCAATTGTGTAGCTTGTTTTTCAGTTGTGAGTGGACCTAACGGCATAAAAAAGAATTAAGCACTTGAAAATGGGATAATGTCCCGAAACATGGTTGTGGTGACAGTCACACGATCGACAACTGGGCTGATATCCTCAACTTTGCTCGAATACCAGTTGTACGATGGTTACACATAGATATTTAGTACTTGAATTGTTCATCTGAACTTATACCAAGTGTTGAAGTGCCAAATATCGAATATCCTCTTTTGAGGCAGACCAAAATGAAGAATACCGTTCCACAATGGAGCGCTTATGAAAACAGATTGGCGGAGAACGTTAAGAAAAATCACAGTGATCAGATACTAGAACTTTTCCATCGGAGAAAAGCTATCTCGGTATTAGCGGCTTGTCGTATGAGTTCTTTCCATCGTCTGTCGGTGGTGAAATAACCTCGCTTTTTTCACCACGTAATCTACCGGAACACTGGCTGTATATTGCTTCCAATTCGCTTCTGTTTCTCGGGACCCTGCCTGTGTAACGAAGTCGTATTCTTAAAATTATTATTTTACCTGAACGATCTTCCCATGCAAACTAATCTAGCTCAGTCGTACTCTTAAAATTATTATTTTACCTGAACGATCTTCCCATGCAAACTAATCTGGCTCACGTAGAACGTGTACAGTTCAAACACAGGAAAACAAATACGGCAGCACAATTTTAAATCGTAATTAGAATAGTGAGTTTCTGCCACTTCCAGGTATTTGACTACGGGAGTATGTTCTCCGAAGGGACCGGCTCAGCACTGGAGGCACCCTTTTAAAAGGCAAACGCCGTAAGTAAACTTTGTCCCTCGCAGGTGGATTACGAGGCTCCGTCTGCAGTAAATCTCTATTGATTGCGAAGGTTTGTTTGTTTTTGTCTTTTAACGTAATCCCCGAGCGGGGCCAGCAGTCCTCCCGATAGCCCAATGATCCCCTAATAAAGCCCACGTCCTCTCGCATTACAGCAGCGCCCACTGCTGAAAAGAACTGCACGAGCAGGAGGAGGAGGAGGGGGGGGGGGAGGAATTGCTTCGTCGATCGCAAGCCACGCTTAAGTGATTTCCTGGTAAACACGTCTGTCCCACGTCCGGTTCCCTGCGAAGTAACTCGTAAATTGCCACGTGGCTGTGAAAATACCTTCTTTCCGAACTCAGTTACTTGCAAATGAAAGCCAGTATCTGTACGAAGTAAAACGAAGACAAGCAGAAGGCATCACTTCTAATAGCAACCAGTGGAACGTATCGTTAGACAATAACTGGAAGGGTTTTGAAACCAATAACACACACATGCCGCATATACAGGGTGTTACAAAAAGGTACGGCCAAACTTTCAGGAAACATTCCTCACACACAAATAAAGAAAAGATGTTATGTGGACATGTGTCCGGAAACGCTTAATTTCCATGTTAGAGCGCATTTTAGTTTCGTCCACCTACGCTCAATGGGGCACGTTATCATGATTTCATACGGGATATTCAACCTGTGCTGCTAGAACATGTGCCTTTACAAGTACGACGCAAAATGTGGTTCATGCGCGATGGAGCTCCTGCACATTTCAGTCGAAGTGCTCGTACGCTTCTCAACAACAGATTCGGTGACCGATGGATTGGTAGAGGCGGACCAATTCCATGGCCTCCACGCTCTCCTGACCTCAACCCTCTTGACTTTCATTTATGGGGGCATTTGAAAGCTCTTGTCTACGCAACCCCGGTACCAAATGTAGAGACTCTTCGTGCTCGTATTATGGACGGCTGTGATAGAATACGCCATTCTCCAGGGCTGCATCAGCGCATCAGGGATTCCATGCGACGGAGGGTGGATGCATGTACCCTCGTTAACGGAGGACATTTTGAACATTTCCTGTAACAAAGTGTCTGAAGTCACGCTGGTACGTTCTGTTGCTGTGTGTTTCCATTCCATGATTAATGTGATTTGAAGAGAAGTAATGAAATGAGCTCTAACATGGAAAGTAAGCGTTTCCGGGCACATGTCCACATAAGATATTTTCTTTCTTTGTGTGTGAGGAATGTTTCCTGAAAGTTTGGCCGTACCTTTTTGTCACACTCTGTATAGTGCTATTCAGCTGCCCCTGCAACCGACAACGTTATAACTGACCTTAAAAACAATATGCGAGATTTTCATATTCTCTCTTTCTCTCTCTCTGCGCAAACTGCTAGTACTACAGAAGAAATGAGTAGGACCTTTCTGTAGGAAATTTAATATGGTTAAATTTTGTACTGGGATACGTTTTCGCTAGAAGCTGTAAGTTATTCAAGAAAATCGTACATAGGCGACCTTCAAATATATCTCTACCTCCACACTCACTCATCAAGGTTTCTAGTGTTATTCATACCACTGCCCCTTACTACTGTAGAAAAACTGGCGACTGCACCAATTATTTCGCACATTCCACATTTCCTAGTCTTGTGAAAGTCTTACCAACAATTTTTTTATTTTAACAGCATGAAATAAACAGTTGTATCGTTTTATTCGTCAGGTTTTGTGACTCCGATACTGCTGTGCTAGTAAGGGTTAAATTTGGATCAAATGGTCAAAGTAATTAGGCTTAGCGTAACATTTACAAAATTGTTTTTCTTTCACTTTCCTCAGCGACATGTTTAAGTTAATAATATTAATGAAACAGCCGTTGCAATAGCCCAATCAGGAAAGACCAGAAAGATCCAATATCGGGAATAGTTCGTGTAGTTGGAAATTTTGTACAGTGGTAGGAGGGAGTGCCACGAACGAAATGCAAAAAATTCTAGCTCGTGAGCGATGAGTGACGGGGTGGAGGTGTATTTGAAGGCAACTTTAGTTAAAATAACGTGACGTCCAGCGAAAACGTATTCCAGAACAAAATTTCACTACATTAAATTTCCTGCAGAAAGGTCCTGACGATTCTTGATTCTTTTTTTTTTTTTTTCCTGTCGCACTAGCCGTTTACGCGTACCGAGCGAGAGATTCCGAAAATCTCGCTCGTAGTTTCTGAACGTCAGGTATACTGAACGTCAGGTATAACGTTTTAGGTTCCGGTAGGACAGCTGAATCTCCATGTATAAAATCCGATAGTGTGTCCCAATACGAAGCATTTAATTAAATTTGTGACTGCAAGAGAATCTTCTTATCTACATGAAATACATTTGGCTCTTGGCAAAATGGTTCAAATGGCCCTGAGCACTATGGGACTTAACATCTGTGGTTATCAGTCCCCCAACACTTACAACTACTTAAACCTAATTAACCTAAGGACATCACACACATCCATGCCTGAGGCAGGATTCGAACCTGCGACCGTAGCGGTTGCGCGGTTCCAGACTGAAGCGCCTAGAACCGCTCATGCACTAGGGCCGGCTCAAATATCTCTCTAATATTTACACGTGAATACTCGCATGCACCTTCACTCCACAACTAGAGTGTGCTGGAGAGTACTTTCGGTATCACTGTTGCCCTGTTTTATTTACGAATGGTGCGTGAAACGAAAGACTGTCAGGAAGCCTACATAGAGACTATTTTCGCCCATTATACAGGGAAATTACAAAGTGCATGAAACATTTCGAAAAATTATTTCAGATAAGTAATTAATAAAGTAACAGATAATGTAGTATTGAGAGGCACCCACATGCCTTGCTCATACTGTGGCATCAATCAGTCAGGCCTGCAAGATGAGTGGTCTGCCAAGCGAGTGGATTCATTCTTAATTTATCGAGTAACATGAACTCTCGTACTCACAATTTAAGTTACAAGTTATCCTCCTATTTGATTTATACGCAACGGAAACACGCATCTGACTATCAATAATTTACAGAACTCTGACTGTACACTACGCACTGGCAATACCACATTTTCTTTTTTTGTCTTTTATTTAACGGCTTTTGTCAACACGTGGCCACCGCACACATTATAAATTCGGGACATTATGACAACATACAATTCGAAGTAAAAGTCCACCAATCTTTTTCTTTTCACTATCTTATTTATTCCGATAAATTCTCTAACCTAAACACACAAATTCTACGACCTACAACAATAACACATAAGAAATTCCGCCCAGTGGGCATGGCTTTACAATGGTGAATCTCTATATTATGGTCTCGTAATTACTTTTAACGCTACAGTGCACTTTCTGGATAGGATGGTGGATCTTTTATTATACCTCACACTTCGACTCTCACAATCATCATCACGAAACTTTCCTCCAGATCGAGCGATACAGAAGGAACAAGCATAACCCACTAATCTTTTGAAACTACTTTGCTACTCTCCCATGCAAACCACACATACCCAAATTACATGAGATACATCACACTACAACATGAAATACTACACTAAATAGTCACAACACTATCACTTTCCGCTTTCCCACTTCAATTAATATTTATCCCAGTTTCACACGACACTGCCCCACTTTGTAATTCTACTTTCCTACTGTGAACTCTGGAGATATATGCACGTCTTCCTGTGCAATGCAAGCCAAGTGGCGTTGCTGGATAGACGGCCGACTCACCTTGATTCTCTCTCAGAGTTTAAATCTAGCGTCACACGGAACCATACCACACAATTTAACATTAAGAACATCACACACGCGAGTCCTCAACTGATACCATGGACGAGTACTTCTCTTTATCCTTTGTCTCATACACAGATTGAGACTCACACAGTACTCACCACGTGGAAGTACTCGTCTCTAATTTCAAGTCCTGCACACGCCATTTCTTAAATATTTCAACTTATGGTACACACGCTATTTCTTAAATATTTCAACTTATTGTACACACGCTAGTAATTCAGCTTAACTTAAGCACACGGAAGTATTTCAACTTATTGCTACACGTGGTTTCATTGTGACCGTTGGTCACTTCCAAAGATTACTACAATCCCTTTAATATTACCTGCCTGACATTTAATTCTCCCCACAAAAGTTCCTGAAATAGAGAAATTAATATTTCAAACTACTCTTAAATATTCCACATGCATACCATGTCTCCACTCTTTCGTCATTACGGAGCACAACTAAAACAGGTCTTAACAGCACAAGATCCAGCGGCAGAGTGCTGAAACGTGGCCGTTCTCTAGGTCCTCTCGCACCTGTGTCGAGGTGGGGGAAGCACCTTGCTATCGTATTGGTCAGCCACATTTCAGGCGCTCAAAGCTCTGGTAAATTTCATCTCTTTGGTCCCACCAAAGGTGGCCAAAGGATCGACTCAAAGATGATCATATATTCACATTCACTATCTGCGGTTAGCAGACGACCATACATTCATTCATTTCACAGATCTCACCAAACTGGATGTAGGGATTTACTTTGTAGGAGTGCACATGTGATCAATTAAATAAATAAATTGTCATTCTTTCCCACACTGATATCCGGCTTCGCTGTATTAATTGAAATTGAGTTATTTTACAAAATAAAGTGTTGTTCTGACAAAAATAATGAAGTATTTCGTACCTATTTTCAATGTCGGGCGGTACTGTACCCTTTCAGTATGTGAAAGACAGATACTCAAAGTATTTTTACTATATTTATTATTGTTCTGTGTCCACCTAACCAGTAGTCGCATTCTGCCAATAACCGAGGCAGCATATCAGAGCTGACAGAACATCTGATCCAATGCGATAATGCAAGTCTTCGTTCTGCTGGGTCGGTGGAACGCAACCGCTATCCTCGACGTAGCCCCACATGAATCAAATAGCAACGCGTCGAGTCCGGTGACCGTGTATAACATCTTTAGATTTCCGTCGCATTCGGATAATTGCTCCGTGGTCCTGTTTTTGTTTTAGAGTGTAACATGTATTTTAAATGCTGTGTGACCAGTCTTTAGCCACCTCATAGGCTTCATATGTAGCTGCCGCCTTTTAAGGAACATGTATGTGGATACACTTTGCAGATGAGGAAATGAGGATGGTTCGCTCTTCTCCGCGTTCCAACAGGGTGGGGTCCAAAAATTTCCCACTTCTTCAGGTTCGTCTTGCACCTGCTGACTCAAAATCCGAACCTCTTCTCCGTTTTCCCCGTCGACGAGCCTTTTTCATAGGCTGCGGTCTCGGTGAAGCCAGAAATTTAGTCTGAATGCCGAAGGTTGTTCAGTGAGGGTTTCTATAGTATGGAGGAAACTACGACTTGATTTGAATTGGCAAGCTGCGGGCGAGTACCCAAGCAGAGAATGTTTCTCTAGATTTAATTCTTGAGTTCTTTCTCGTCGGGCGTTTGACCGTTGGTGGGATGTCTGCTATACTGTACACCTATTGGAGTGTATCTCAGGCACCCGATGATGATTCGGGAGGTCTCATGCAGGACAACTTCAACCAGTCTGGCATGACTGGAACTGTGCAAGACAGGACAGGCGCATTCTGCTGCAGAGCAATACTCGTGTTCTCGGAGTACAGGTTTATGACCCCCAAGTTGGACCAGCTGGTTTCAGGAGGATGTTATTTCTTGGTGATACCTTGCTTTTGGTATTCAGATATTGGGCTCTATAAGTTATTGTTACTTGCAATATTTTCTTGCTGCTCTGTTTTTTTTTTTTTAATCTAGAAGGAGTGTACTTGTGTTTTCGGTGGATGGAGTTTTAACTGGTTGTTTTGGTAGTAATTACTGAGGTCACTAACAGAGTTGAACAGCTTGCTTTAAACATGTTCGAAATTTCTCTCTTGTGCTGCTGTTGTACTCACAACTGGATAAATTTTGTGGAAACAGAAACGATTATGATGAACTAATCCCATTACGGTTTATTAATTTCATCATCCTAAAATTCATTAAAAAATTCAATAGTCTCAAAATAATCAATTACGTCGAAACCGTTGTTGATTCACATCCACAAAGAATGGCTTCCTAATGTAAGGCTAGCAACAAACAGTCAGTCCTGTAAGAAGTATGCTATAGAAAGAAATTAAGTGCTCACTACGATGGTTTCCGAATTTTTAGTTTCTTTATGAACTGGAAGTGGAATCCGGTACCGAGTGCTGTCCCTACAAAGACTGTTCCTCAAATTTACGGCACACAGGTCGACACACGAAACCGCGTGCTGGGCTGCTGCATTACCACTTGAAACTTTGTCCTGCGGCGACAGAAAGGAAACGTCCTTTGGCTGGGAACAGGACTCGGAAGGGAAGTGGGAGAACAAGAGCCGCGCGCAGGCGGCAACAACTGTTATGTGCGCAGGAGGGGAAGACAATGGGCAGCGTCTCAAGGAACATCTGTTCGTCTCACAAACAAGTTATAAAAAGGGAAGGGCGCACATAAAATAAATGAAAACAGAGGAGGACGGAGAAGCAAAGAGGAGGCCGATGAGACACAGCAACCGCCGGCAAGCGACCTGATGGCCAACGGAGAGTGTTGGGCGGCAAAGGAAGAGAGATAGGCTAGAGGGGGCGGGGGGGGGGGGGGGGGAGGAGGGAGGGACAGGGCAGGAGGTATATCATCGTGAGGCAGCGGCGGCATCTACTGTGCCGAACCAAACGAAAACGGAAACTCGGCAACAGTAACCGTGGGTTGTGGCGGGAGCTCCGCGGAGCGGCCCGGCCGTGTGCTATCACAGCGCGCCCTGTTACGCCGCTCTCCTCTCCGTCTTCTTCACTTCTGTTTGTCACTTTCCCTTCCGCCTCCTTCACTTTCCTCGCACCTCGTCCTCCGCGCACTTCAACCGCCGGGCGGTACACTGGAGTGGTCGGCGGTCTGGCCATCTCACTCTGGACGTAATTAGAACGGCGCCTGGCTCCCGTTTCATTTCATTTAAAAGGTCTCATATGAAAGAAGCGCAGCCGGGAAAAAAATATATATTCTCTTCATCGTGAACCAGTGTTTTTCCCTTTGTCTTTTCGTCTCCCTTTTTTTTTATTACAGAAAAATGACCTCACGTTCGACGAGAAATATTTTCAAGAGAATCTGAATGACACAACGAGTGTAGATAAATGAATAAAATTTCTCCGTATGCGTCAGTAAGAGAGACATGGAATTTGATGACCACCACAAGTCGTACGCGACACGTGCACAATCTCATTGTCTCCTATTATACATACAAGGTACAAAATATCAGTCACTTTGAAAAATCTAAAAGTGAGTCGTTCCACTGGCTCTGTTGACCTACCTTCAGCCTTTCTATAGCTACTTGCACCACTGCTAGTTCAGTACATCTGACCTTTCGATTCTAGAGTAAAGGATGAGTAGCAGAGTGTTTCATGAAGCAGCCACGGCGCCACTTTAATTGGCTATTCTCATTTCTCGACTTCTGCTTTACATTTCATACTTCTATAGGTATGTTCTACGTGTATATATATTATAGTATGTCTCTTTTTTCCAATTTGTTTATTTCGTTTCATCGAATTTTCTCATTATGAGAGAGCTGAAGGGTGATCTGTTGTAATTGTCAGAAACCATTCAAAGCCAACACAGCACAAAATAGTTTTCATTCAAGACAACCGGTTTCGACTGTCTTTGGTGTCACCTGCTAGTGCTTTGTGTTCTTAAACATTTTAGCGATGACAAACGTTTATAATGTGCTGAATTCTATTCAGTTGACATCTTGTACGTGAGTTTAAGCGTAAAATAAACATGTCTTACTAAAAAAAGAAGTTTAAGACAGGAATATGACAGCAAAGGCCGTTGACATCAATTGTTTAAAAATATTCTTGTGCGATCTTGGCTTTTGAAAGCTTTTCACATATTAATTATTACGTTTGCATGTTATATTTCTGCGAGGCATTCATCGCTCGTTAAGATACAATTTATGAAATAACTACTATGTTATACCAACGAAATCATGCATTCCACTGGCAATCATTGCTGTTCGCGACTCAAGCTACTAGTGATTTCGTTTCTGAATAAATGTTACATGGTTTTTAAATTGTGTTTCCTAACGTTATTCGTGCAACCAGTTCAACTTTTTAGTCTGATTCTCTCAGAGAAACCTGATCTGAAAATTGTTTTTTTTTTTTATGTGAATGTCATTCGGTGTGAATGCGAAAGTTTAATTTCGAATCTAACCTAGTGCTACCCACCAAATAATATCCAAGTATTTCAGTGCAATCTTAATTGATTTAATTACTAATAAACTTATGAACGTAAGTTACTGAGACTTCCAGCACTAACTAATACACAGCAGCTAATACACACATAAAAAAAACGCCTGGACACTTCCATTGAGAGCCCTTCCTGGCACAAAGTAACAATTCGTACGCTATCGAATCGCGGTATTGACCGTCTAGGCAAGGTTGAACTACAGACAACACGAGCGGTTGTACTTCCTTCCCGGTGGAATGACTGGAACTGATCGGCTGTCGGACGCCCTCCGCCTTACAGGCGCTTCTGATGCATGATTGTTTACATATTTGGGCGAGTTTAGTGACATCTCTGAACAATATCCACAGTCAACGTCTAGCTTCAGGAATTATGGAAACCGGGGTGAAGCAAAACACTTTTTGACGTGTGTAGTACGAACATGCAAGTCTGTTGTATGGAAACAGCTAAATAAGATGGATTAACATGAAGACACGAGGGATTGCAACCGGATCCCATCAACATTCTGCCACGACGTTTCGGCCCAGAGACGTACGGCCATCCTCAGGTGAGTAGACGAAGTACTGAAGAGACCTGATGCAGTCATGGTATTTGTAGCGAAGTCGTATGTGCTGCTCTCAGTGGTGAAGTAAGAACAAGCTAATCGCAGAGTATCGACTGAGCATGTCGATTCTGTTGTGACCGCATCATTTTAATAACAGAATTCCAGTTTTTATCAAGCTGAAAGTCTTTGTCACGATTCATTAAATTAATTTAATGAGTTAACACTTACACTATGTGATCAAAAGTATTCCGACACATGGCTGAAAATGATTTACAAGTTCGCGGCGCTCTCCATCGGTAATGCTGGAATTCAGTATGATGTTGGCCGACCCTTAGCATTGATGACCGCTTCCACTCAAGCAGGCATAGGTTCAATCACGTGCTGGAGCCTGGTTGGGAAATGGCAGCCCACCTTCACGGAGTACTACATTGGGGAGTTATATCGATGTCGGTCGGTAAGGCTTGGCACGAAATCTCGCTTTCCAAAACATCCCAAAGGTGTTCTGTAGGATTCAGGTCAGGACTATGTTAAGGCCAGTCCATTACAGGGATGTTATTGTCGTGAAACCACTCCGCCAAAGGCCGTGCATTATGTTCAGGTGCTCAATCGTTTTGAAAGATGCAATCGCCATCCCCGAATTGCTCTTCACCCGTGGGAAGCAAGAAGTTGCTGTGATACTGCTACAAAACAACAAGGGTTGCAAGCCCCTCATGGAAAACACGACTACACCATATTATCACCGCCTCCGAATTGTACTGTTGACACTACACACGCTGGCAGATGACGTTCACTGGGCATTCGCCGAACCCACAACCTGCAATCGGATCGCCACATTGTGTACCGTGATTCGTCACTCCACACAACGTTTTTCCACTATTCAATCGTACAATGTTTAAGCTCATTACACCAAGCGAGGCTTCATTTGGCAGTTACCAGCGCGATGTGCGGCTTATGAGGCAACCGCTCGACCATGAAATCCAAGTTTTCTCATCTCCCGCCTAACTGACATAGTACTTGCCGTCGATCCTGATGCAATTTGGAATTCCTGTGTGATAGTCTGCATAGATGTCTGCCTATTACACATTATGACCCTCTTCAACCGTCGACGGTCTCTGTAAATCAACGGAGGAGGTCTACTCAAAAAAAAAAAAAAAAAAAAAAAAAAAAAAAAAAAAAAAAAAAAAATAGTCTCTGAGCACTATGGGACTTAACTTGTGAGATCATCAGTCCCCTAGACATTAGAACTACTTAATTTTAACTAACCTAAGAACATCACACACATCCATACCCGAGGCAGGATTCGAACCTGCGACCGTAGTTGTCGCGCGTTTCCAGACTGTAGCGCTTAGAACCGCTCGGCCACCCCGGCCGACGGAGGTCGGCCCGTACGCTGTTGTGCTGTGCGTGTCCCTTCACGTTTCCACTTCACATCTGAAACAGTGGACCTAGGGATGTTTAGGAGTGTGGAAATCTCGCGCACAGACGTGTTACACAATTGACACCCAATCACCTAATCACATCCGAAGTCCGTGAGTTCCACGGAGCGCCCCATTCCGCTCTCTCACAGTGTCTAATGACTGTTGAGGTCGCTGATGAGTACCTGGGAGTAGGTGGCAGCACAATGGACCTAATATGAAAACTTATGTTTTTGGGGGTGTCCGGATACTTTTGATCACATAGTGTATGAGTAGCCGTGACTAGTCTCTCAAAATTATTATTAACATATTTCAGGGCTGTATGCACACTTCCCTGGTTTGGGAACACTCAGTTCCGCTACTAAACTTGTCTGTCCGTTAACCATTCGATCATAATCAGATAGAAAATATAAGGGATTAAAGAGATAGATTGTGAGATGTCACAAGCAGTAATCCGGCAATTTGGTACTGATCGAGATGACGCAGAGATTAGCATATAATGTACTCGCATTCGGGAGGATCCGTGTCTCACCATTAAGCTATTCCGTGATTTCCCTACATCTAACCACGTATATCCTTTGAAATGGGCACAGCCGATTTCCTTCCCCGTCCTCGAAACACATCAACCATGTGCTCTGTCTCTAATGACCTCGCTTTGAACTCTATTCTTTGTTTTGAAAATTGGTAGCAATTTGACATTTAATAATCAGTGAGTGACTTCAACTGCATAGCTGTATATGGGATGCTTGATTAAGTACTAGTGTTCCTTCGCGCATCGATGTCCGCATATCAAGGGGAGTGGTTATGTTACAGAATATTGCAATGGTTTCGGGGAATGATAAATAGTTTTGGCCTATATGCTTAATATCAGATTATTAGTGCAATTTTAGAAGCCAGAATGAATTAGAGGTAATGGTGATAATTGGTGTGAAAAGTCGTAAGTTTCCAATACTGGGTATTATAATATATAATACAATCTAAGGCGAGTATGAAGTTATTTAAAAATCCGGGTATTTGCTGGAAGCCATGTAAAGGAGTCAGGAATATCCTAAATGGCGCTCGCTGACTGACGTTTGAAACTCATCCTCCAAAAGTATACAGAATTGGCATAATGCTGTTTCAGCTGCCTTAAGCTGCTGTCAGAAGCAGAGTTCAGTCTTATACAGGCAAAACTGCCTCAAAATGCTGTGCTTGGCGCAAAGACGACTGCCTTCTGTAATCGACACAAATAGACGAAGTGGAACACATGACAGTAGTATCGCAACCGTCATATGTCTCTTATCAGACATTTAATGTGCAGCAACTATATTTAGTCATGAAGAACGTAGATATAAATTGTAATTGCGTAATACAATAATACACAAAGAAATATTCTGCCCTCTCCAATAATTAAATTTACAAAAGAGAATACAGATGCCTGTAACAAAGAAAAGAACAAAGCGCTAATGTAAGACTGTAGCACAAGCTATCAACAATATGGCCATTCAGGGATCAAATATTAACGTCAAAAGTGTGCATGATACACTACTGGCCATTAAAATTACTACATCAAGAAGAAATGCAGATGATAAACGGGTATTCATTGGACAAATATATTATACCAGAACTGACATGTGATTACATGTTCACGCGATTTGGGTGCATACATCCTGAGAAATCGGTACCCAGAACAACCACCTCTGGCCGTAATAACGACCTTGATACGCCTGGGAACTGAGGCCAACAGAGCTTGGATGGCGTGTACAGGCACAGTTGCTCATGCAGCTTCAACACGATACCACAGTTCATCAAGACTAGTGACTGGCGTTTTGTGACGAGCCAGTTGCTCGGCCACCATTGACCAGACGTGTTCAGGTGGTGAGAGATCTGGAGAATGTACTGGACAGGGCAGCAGTCGAACATTTTCTGTATCCAGAAAGGCCAGTAGAGGACCTGCAACATGCGGTCGTGCATTATCCTGCTGAAATGTTGGTTTTCGCAGGGATTGAGTGAAGGGTAGAACCACGGGTCGTAACACACCTGAAATGTAACATCAATTCGACTAAGAGGTGACCGAGACGTGTAACCAATGGCACCCCATACCATCACGCCGTGTGATACGCCAGTATGGCTACGACGATTGCACGCTTCCAATGTGCGTTCACCGCTATGTCGCCAAACACGGATGCGACCATTGTGATGCTCTAAACAGAACCTCGATTCATCCGAAAAAAATGACGTTTTGCCATTCGTGCACCCAGGTTCGTCGTAGAGTACACCTTCGCAGGCGCTCCTGTCTATGATGCAGCGTCAAGGGTAACCGCAGCCATGGTCTCCGAGCTGATAGTCCATGCTGCTGCAAACGTCGTCGAACTGCTCGTGCAGATGTTTGTTGTCTTGCAAATGTCCCCATCTGTTGACTCAGGGGTCGAGACGTGGCTGCACGATCCGTTACAGCCATGCGGATAAGACGCCTGTCATCTCGACTGCTAGTGATACGAGGCCGTTGGGATCCAGAACGGCGTTCCGTATTACCCTCTTGAACCCACCGATTCCATATTCTGCTAACAGTCATTGGATCTCGACCAACGCGAGCAGCAATGTCGCGATACGATGAACCGCAATCGCGATAGGCTACATTCCGACCTTTATTAAAGTCGCAAAAGTGATGGTACACATATCCCCTCCGTACACGAGGCATCACAACAACGTTTCAGCAGGTAACACCGGTCAAATGCTGTTTACGCATGAGAAATCGGTTGGAAACTTTCCTCATGTCAGCACGTTGTAGATGTTGCCACCGGCGCCAGCCTTGTGTGAATGCTCTGAAAAGCTAATCGTTTGCATATCACACAATGTTCTTCCTGTCGGTTAAATTTCGCGTCTGCAGCACGTCATCTTCGTGGTGTACCAATTTTAATGGCCAGTAGTGTAGATTATTTATAGAGAAATTACCTTTAACGGCAAAAAGTTAAGAAATTTTCTTACCGCACTGAATGATGTGTACCTTCAGGTTTTTTCCCACCTAACACAGTTATTTCCCAATGTTCCTGCTAGGTGACATGGGCGAATTAGTTACTCCAATAGTCACCGTAGAGCAGTATATCGGTGCAGAACGTGCACAGTGTTGTTTACGGTTTAATGAATTCATATCCGCAACTAAAGTCCAGAGACAATTGAGCACTCAATATCGCAAGCCAATACCTCAAAGAGAAAATGTTATTAACTGATGCAGTCGTTTCACATAATTTGGCTGTGTATTACATAGGATGTCGAGTCAGGGTCACACAGAAAGCTCTGACGTAACAATGGAAAAAGTGCAACCGTCCGACATTCGTAGTCTGGGTAAATCAACGATATGTGCCAGCTAAGAATTGACTATGCCTAGCATTACAGTGTGGAAAGAATCACGGAAACGCCTTTCCTTCAAACCCTAAGAAATGGAACTGATGCAGACTTTAAGGGAAAGTGACAAAGAAGAGCGAGTTGAGTATTGTGAAGGAATATTGAACAAAATGCAGACTGAAGACAAGGTTCTTCATGGAATTGTGTTCAGTGACGGAGCCGCCCTCCATGCATGCAGTAAAGTGAATCGACATAATGTCCTCGTATGAGATGAGCAGAAAACACTTCACTCAATCGAATGTGTACGGAACTCGCCTCGCCTAAGGTAAATGTTCTTTGTGCTGTAAGCTGTAACAAGATTTACAGCGCTTTCCTTTACGCTGAGTCAACTGTAACTAGCATATAGTACTTCGACGTGCATGAACATTATTTAATTCCGCAATTACAACAAGATGTTACCAAAGAATTTCTTATCCAGCAAGATGTCGCATCAACGCATCACCTTTGTGAAGTTGTGGCGTCATTGCGTAGGAATGTGCCGACTTGGATTGGACGTAGGGGAACAGTACCCTGGCCACCACGATCACCTGAGTTAGCCGCAGTGGACTTCTGTGTGTGAGGTTACATTAAAGACAGAGTATTCGTTCCTCCACTTCCGGGAAACGTCGACAAGCTGCGGCAACATATAGCACAAGCATCTGCCACCATACATAATTGTTGCCTCACAGTATTTGGCAAGAAATTTATTATAGACGGGCTTGTCGTGTTACAAAAGATAGCCACATTAAACATTTTCAAATAAAAGCTGAAAATCTACTGCAATCAGTGCTACAGCAAGCGTTTCTGTAAATACTGCCTGCTCAATACACAGATTGAATAACATGAGGGTGGGCTACAACCCTGTCTCACTCCCTTCATAACGACTGCTCCACTCAATTCCCCTCAGTTCTTATAACTGCCATCTGGTTTCTGTACAAATTGTAAATAGCCCTTCGCTCCCCGTATTTTACAGCTTCAACCTTCAGAATATGAAACAAAGTATTCCCTTCAACATTGCCAAAGCTTTCTCTAAGTCTTCGGGTACTAGAAACGTAGGTTTGCCTCTCCTTAACGTATCTTCTAAGATAAGTCGTAGGGTCGGTATTGCCTCACGTACTCCAACATTCTACGGAATCCTAACTGATCTTCCCAAAGGTCGGCTTCTATCAGTTTTTCCATTCGTCTATAAAGAACTCGTATTAGTATTTTGCAGCTGTGACTTATTAAACTGATAGTTCGGTAATTTTCATACCTGTCTACACCTGCATTCTTTGTGATTCGAATTATTATAATCTTCTTGAAGTCTGAGGGTATTTCGCCTGTCTCATACATCTGGCTCACCAGGTGGAACAGTTTTGTCATGGCTGGCTTTCACTAGGCTGCCAGTAGTTCTAATGGAATGTTGTCTACTCCCGGGGTCCTTTTTTCGACTTAGGTCTTTCAGTTCTTTGTCATATTCTTCACTCAGTATCGTATATCCCATTTCGTCTGCGTCTGTGTCCTTTCAATTTCCATAATAATGCCCTCAAGTAAGCAGCGAGGTGTAGACCATCTGCATACTCCTTCCACCTTTCTGCTTTCTCTTCTTTGCTTAGGACTGGTTTGCCATCTGAGCTCTTGATATTCATACAGATAGCTCTCTTTACTCGAAAAATTTTCCTGTAGACAGTATCTATCTTACCCATATCTTAGCCCTAGTGATATGTGCTTCTACATCCTCACATTTGTCCTCTAGCCTTTTCTGCTTAGACATTTTGTGCTTCCTGTCGGTCAAATTTTGAGAGGTTCGTATTGCTTTTCGCCTGCTTGATTTACTACATCTTCATATTTTCCCCATTCATCAACTGAAATCAATATCTCGTCCTTTATCCAAGGATTTCTACTAGCCATCGTCGTTTTACGTACTTGATCCTCTGCTTCCTTCACTATTTAATCTGTCACAGCTACCCATTATGTATCTCTTTCCCCTGTTCTTGGCGGTCGTTTGATAATGCTGTCTCTCTAACCCCCTACAACCTCTGGATCTTTCAATTTGTCGGACTCCCTTCCACTTAAATTCCTTCCTCCTTATAATTTCACCAGATTTAATATAAGGTTAGTAAGCAATAAACTGTGGTCAGAGTCGACATCTGCCCCTGGAAAAGTCTTACAATGTAAAACCTGGTTCGTAAATCTCTGTCTCACCATTACATAATCTACCTGATACTTCCCAGTGTCTCCAGGCCTCTTCCACATATACATATTTCCTTCATAATTCTTAAACCAAGTGTTAGCTATGATTAAATTATGCTATGTGCAAAATTCTACCAGGCGGCTTCCTCTTTCATTCCTTCCCCCCAGTCCATATTGCCCAACTTTTTTCCTTCTTTTCCTTTTCCTACTATCGAATTTCAATCCCTCATGATTACTAAATTTTCGTCTCCCTTAACTATCTCAATAATATCCTTCATCGCATCACACAATTCTGCGATCTCTTCATCATCTGCTACTGTGGTAGATGTGTACTTCGTGTCTATCTTGACCACAATAATGCGTTCACTATGCTGTTCGTAGTAGCTAATCCGCGTTCCTATTTTTTATTCATTGTTAAGCCTACTCCTGCATTATACTTACTTCATTTTTCATTTTAATACTGTGTTCACCTGAGCAGAAGTCATTTTGCTCCTGTCACCGACCATCGCTAATTCCCACGATATCTAACTTTAACCTATCCATTTCCCTTTTTAATTTTTCTAACCTGTCTTCCCTATTAAGGGATCTGACACTCCACGCTCCGATCCTTACAACGCCAGTTTCCTGTCCCCTGATAATGACGTTCCTCCAGAGTAGTCCCCGCCCGAAGAACCTAATGGGGGCCTATTTTTCCTTCGGAGGACACCATCGTCGTTTAACCATACAGCAAAGCTGTATACCCTCAGGGAAAATTACGTCTGTAGTATCCTCTTGCGTTCAGCCGTTCGCAGTGCCAGCACAGCAAGCAAGGCCGTTTTGGTTGATGTTAGAAGGTGTGCCGTCCCCAGTGGACATATTGCAAAAAAACTCGTACTTGATATTTCAAAACAAACAAACAATGGACAATTAATATAAAGAAGAACTGTGTTCAATTTTCTTCTTTTATCAGATCTCACTCTCTCTCTTGTCGCCCTCGGTAGCTGAATGGTCAGCGTGACAGAATGTTAATCCTCAGAGCCCGGGTTCGATTCCCGCTGGGTCTCCGGCCGGGGCGGCCGAGCGGTTCTAGGCGCTATAGTTGGGAACCGCGTGACCGCTACGGCCGCAGGTTCGAATCCTGCCTCGCGCATGGATGTGGGTGATGTCCTTAGGTTAGTTAGGTTTAAGTAGTTCTAAGTTCTAGGGGACTGATGACCTCAGATGTTAAGTCCCATAGTGCTCAGAGCCATTTTTGAACCGGCTGTGTCGGAGATTTTCTCCGCTCATTCCATCCCCATCGATGCACATGGCGTCAAATCGAAAGACTTACCCCCGGCGAACGGTCTACCCTACGGGAGGCCCTAATCACATTACTTTTACGTTTTTTGCTCTCTCTCTCTCTCTTGTCTGCCGTGTGAGAAGTCGGAGATATTGGTTCACTGTTGTTGAATGTAAGCTCAATTGTAATATTAATCAGATAATACATTAGTTTAATGTTATTATTCACTTTTATTTGTGAGAGGTGAGTCCTATCCCAAGTCTGTTTCCTTTAAATACCACGATTCTGAGTAATTTTCATCGCAACAGTTGCAGCTGCCGCTGCAGCCACAGACGCCATTACGTGGCAAACTTAATTCATAACATTCACAGAAGCGAAGAACTCTTCCCCTTAAAATATAATAAACATTTTTCCCATAGTCGACTGACATAGTTTTAAGATTTTCATTTTCGGTTCTTGGCCGAGATCCAGAGCCACGACTCGGACTGCAGTTAATTATTAAAAGTGGTAATAAAGAATTCACTCGCGCGTATATGAGCAATTGCAAATAATAATCAAAGATCTCATGCTCGATAAGAATATTTAGCCGAGGCAAAAATACCAAAATGTTATTTCAGTTCTTAACTTAAATGTAACGTGTTTCAAGATTAGTTCGTATTACAGCAATTAACGTGAACAATAAGTTTGCTCAGATTACTCTTTATCAGCTAACCAATTTTCTTAAAGTAATTTAAATTCAATCCTAAACCAAATTGTCACCTATTCTGAAACGAAAAAGCCAATCACGTCACAACATCTAAATATCTTACTATATTTCGTTTATTATTATTAACAGTGGTACGCGAGACTGGCGCCTCAACTCGAGGCTCTAATTATGTACTGACTCGAATTGTGTATTATGATGACTAAATGTAATTATGTATATACAGAGTCATTCTAATGTATTAACGTTTGTGTAAATTTTCTTACATGTACACCCAATCACACCCTGAAGCCTCAAAAGACAGACTATAAAGAAATCTGAAATTGCTTGAAAGAGAAAGGAAAAGGTGGGGCCTATTGTGCAAGGAATTCTGTGCGAAATATTCAAGCCATACGCACATGAGATGCTTTTTGGTGCAGAATAGTAGGTAGTGAAAAGTGAAGTGAGTGTAATTTTGGAGGTATTTGTATGTTTATTTTGGAAGGGAAATCTACTCGTTTGTGTTACAACCATCTTCATCTCCGCATAGCAGCCCACTTGTGGCCGTAGCAAAGGCGGATGGTAGTCCGTATAAAGATCTGAAGAGATCTTCTCAATAGAGCGGTGTTCACATGTGTAAACAGTAAATTAAGTTTATAGTATGTTTTTTCCAAATGTAAAAATTATAGTTTCAGTATAATATTTAAGGAGAGAGATGCATAATGAGCTTGTGCTATTCATTTCTGTAGATGTTAAAAGTAACAGTAACAGCAAAATAATTGCTATTTTGAATGGAATAATAAACGTAGGTTTAAGAATAATTTTCAAACCTTACTTAAGAATGTCTAAAATATTATTCAAAACATGCAACAGTTTTTAAAGGTGAAATAATTTTATTAGTGTGTAGAAAAAGTTTTTTTATTGTAATAGTAATGAAGGTTGTGAAAGCAGATATTGTATAGGCTATTTTATATGTATCTATGTGTATTCCAAGCGTGAGACATAACTAAGTCTCACTTACTATCCTAAATGAGTGTAAGCTGTGTAACACCAAAGGTACCTCATGTGTTGTGGCAGAGAATGAATTACAACCAGTAAATGCGAGTAAAACTAGGTCCTGCTAAGACGCAATGCTACCTGGTAAGGCAGAGATTTCCACGAGTTTATTGTGTAACTGTAATTCATAATCTACCGACAGTCTAGGAACTTGCACGCTAGGCCGAGATTGCAAAATGATTAGATAACACTTGAGCAAAGAATTTGTAATGTCGAGCCTGGCTCTGGAGGGCAAGTGGGCAATCAATAAGCAGACATGACATGGGACTTAGATCAGACGGAAATACAATTGTATGGTCAAAGATCGGATGGAGAGTGCATGTCTGTAAATGGAAGTTGGAACTATGTATTTGGTGAAAGAGACTGGTGGATCCCAACATGAACCAAAATCCAGATTGGCCTGAGTTAAATGTATTAGTGCTTGTGAGCTAACGAGACAGTTACTTTGAACAGTGAAAAACTGTGAAAGAGAAACTGTGACTACGGACAGTGAAGTGTAGATACTGAACCTTCAATAGTGGTGAACACCTAAAACGTCAATATTATGCACGAGAAACTGTGAATGTTCTTATAAATGTAAATTTGTAATACGAAGTGAACCCACAAGCATTGTTTTTTGGACAGACTGCATTTACACTAAGTCTAACAATGTGAGTTTGGAATGCTAAGGGCGGACTGTTGTGAACACAGCGACCCCAGAAGCAACGAATGTTTCGTGCTAAAAAGCATACTCGTATTTGGACGCTCGAAAATGCCTGCGAGTGCAGCGGAAAAAATGAAAATGATTTTAAAAGAACTAAAATTGACGTGTAAGGTTTTTCTGCGAAACGATGCTGATATGACACTGAAACCGATGAAACGTTCACATCAACTGCCGAACTAAAAAAACTTTCCTGTCACACTAGTCATACCACCTGCAGCGGGAAGGGAATATTACGTTGTGCGTGTGTGTGTGTGTTTCATGTACACTTCCGGAGACGCGTTGCTGAGCAGAATTTTGTCAACGAGCGTGGGGGGCGGTCCTCATCCCACTCCGACCCGTCAGGCCGCTGACAGACGCGCATCGGTAGCAGCTCGGCGGATCAGCTGATCATGACGTTGAACACCAGCGGGAGCCACGCCTAGGCCAAGCGGATGTTAACTTCTCCGTCGCCACAGCGGACACAGAGCGAAGACCACACCTACCAACGCCGTCAGGAGCTGAACGTCGGGACGTAGAAACCATCACCACCACAACAAATGACAACCGTGATCAGTAGTAACATAAACTGTTATACTGAGTTTCTGAAGAAGAGAAATTTGTTTACATCGGGTGTAGATTTAAGTGTCAGGAAGTCGTTTCTGAAAGTATTTGTATGGAGTGTAGCCATGTATGGAAGTTAAACGTGGACGATAAATAGTTTAGACAAGAAGAGAATAGAAGTTTTCGAAATGTGGTGCTACAGAAGAATGCTGAAGATTATATGGGTAGATCACATAACTAATGAGTAGGTATTGAATAGAATTGAAGAGAAGAGAAATTTATGGCACAACTTGACTAAAATAAGGGATCGGTTGTTAGAGCATATTCTGAGGCATCAAGGCATCACCAATTTAGTATTGGAGGGGAGCGTGGAGGGTAAAAATCGTAGAGGGAGACCAAGAGATGAATATACTAAAGAGATTCAGAATGATGTAGGTTGCAGTAGGTACTGGGAGATGAAGAAGCTTTAACATGATAGAATCGCATGGAGAGCTGCATCAAACCAGTCTCTTGACTGAGGACCACAACGACAACTGTCATATATACAAAAATATTGTTACGATGTATCGATTGTCAACATAATATACAACTCTCTTGCATATTGTAACAAATAATCACTCACTGACATACACATTCCATTTTTTAACTGAAGTCGTGTAAATAAGTCATTGAAAATTGTCAAAGCGGGTTGGTCTATCGCTCCGCCTATGTTTTCCACCAGGGTTTTCCTGAGGCCTTGCCGAATGGGGAGCGAACAGTTAATACCCCTGGGTTTGAGAAATTTCAGACTAACCCATGATTGTGTCCCTTCGAGCACCACACAAGCCGTAACAGACAAAAGTAAGCAGCCAAAGCGACAGTATGACCTCTGGATAATAATCCAACCAAATAAATGAAATGTCATATGGTAAATGTCAGTTCAGTTTTATACTATGTCCTTTTTGTACATAACTCCCTTTGTATTGTTTGCTGTGCAACAGCCACCACTAACTGCAATTTCTAAGAACGATGAAGACATCGGTGGAAACAAAATGTGATCAATCTGTGTGAAGAAGTATTGTAACTGTTACATAAAAATGTGACTTAGCACGGGGTGAAATGTTAATGTCAAAAAACACATACATTTGTACGATGATCATTTCGGGGGCCATTGACCCGTCCCCAATGGAAATATTGCAAAAAAATTGAACGTGATATTTAAAAACAAATAAAGTGGACGAGAGTTTTTATCTCGATACTAAATGTTGGGTTGTGTGCGATACTTGCCGCTCAGGCGATAGGTAATTTTTCTCTTGTGTATTATTATTAAAATATGGACATAAACTTTCGAAAGCGAAGAGTAATCGGTATACACTTCTACAACAATGGACGATTAATGTAAAGAAGAACCGTGTACAATTGTTTTCTTTTATTGGTTCACACACTCTCTCTTGTCTGTCGTGTGAGAAATCGGACACATTGGTTCTCTGCTGTTGAATGTAAGCTCAATGGTAATATTAATCTGATTATACATTAGTGTAATGTCATTATTCACTTTCATTTGTAAGAGGTGAGCCCTATCTCATGTCCATTTCCTTTAAATACTACTATTCTGAGTAATATTCAGCGCCACAGTTGCAGCCGCCGCTGCAGCCACAGAAGCCATTACGTGGCAACGTTAATTCATGAAATTCGCGGAAGCGAAGAATTCGTCCGCTTAAAATATAATAAACATTTCTCCCACAGCCGACTGACACAGCAGAAGACGTGGTTTTAAGGTTTTCATTTCTAGTTTTTATCCGAGATCCATTGCAACGACTCTGACTAAAATTAATTATTAAAAGTGGTAAGAAAGAATTCTCTCGCGCGTGTGTGGGCAATTGCAAATAATAATCAACGCTCTCATGCTCGATAAGAATATTTAGCCGAGGCAAAAACACCGAAAGATTATTTCAGTTCGTAACTTAAATGTAAGTGTTTCAAGATTAGTTCGTATTACAGCACTTAATCTGAACAATAAGTTTGCTCAAGATTAATCTTTATTAACCAACAAATTTTTGAAAAGTAGTTTAAATTCAAACCAACACCAAATTATCAACTATTTAAAAACAAAAAAGCCCACCACATCACAACATCTAAATGTCTTATCATATATATTTTTTTATTATGAACAGTGTTACGCGAGAATGGCCAGCTCAGTCAGTCATTAAGATTGATGCCCCTGAAACTACTGAAGATACCGATGTCCTTCTTCAGGAACCACACACTTGTCTGGCCTCTCAACAGATACCCCTCCGTTGTGGTGGCACCTATGGTACTGCTATCTATATAAATGACCAACGCACGCGTCCCCAACGTTGAGGAGGGGTAATTTTTGGTATAGTATAGTTATGGACAGCAAAGTTCAAATGAAAGTATGTGAATTCGTCAATACACTTCCCTATACCGTCTCCCCTTACCAGAATTTGAGACAGTTGATACTCATTTTAAGTAACTGAAGAGCAGTTAAGACTACTTGAAGTCCATTCAGATCCCAGTTTCCTTCCCTCAAGTAGGGAAACATTTGTGGTTCGAACTGCGAAAATTTCTGATCTCACTTGTTTGATGTATATACAATACCCAACCAATACTTCAATTTTTAAAATAACAAAAATTTTATTACTAGTATATACTTGCCTTTTGTTAGAGTGAACTGAGTTCAACGAAATAAAGTTTTCATTATAAACAACTAATGAATTTTTTGCTGATGTTGGTCTACAGGTATTCATTATATTGTTTAGTTAGGACTTGGAAATATTGCACGAGTTCTTTAGACATTATACTTCTGAATTACTAGTCATTCAATGTGAAGACATCATTATTGCTGCTCGAGCTAACATTCTAAACTGTTTGTAAGTGTGAAGACTAATAGCAGATTATGTAATTTATGTGAATGTATGCGACTTTGGTAGTCTGAATAATATTCAATTGTGGTAAACTTGCTTAAGTGATCACAACCTCATATTTTTCTCTCCTTCTGTACTCAATGGTGGGACCTCTTATCCATACAGTGAGCAGATAGGGCAATCTATCAGCTTTCTTTCCCAATATGGGTTTCGTTATTTGAAATTCGAACATGAGAGCAAAAATATTATCGAAGAGACATGTAATCATTAAACTGGCATGAATGGTATGATTTTCTTATTATTTTCTTGCAGCTTAAAATGATTTTCATTTGCTGGAGATGACTTCCATTATCGTGCAAGAAATAGCTTAAGCTCAAGCAATCGTGGTTGCAAAGCAGAGAGATTGGTGACTCTAAACAGTGTTATTGTTAACTGTGAAAAAATTCAGTTTACATAAAAACAATAATAATAATAAAACCCGTGGAGGTCTGGGAAAAGAATAGGCCTCCGGTATGTTCTGCCAGTCGTAAAAGGCGACGAAAAGAACAAACCACTAATAGGCCTAACCTCCCTTTTAGTGTGATTATTTGGTTCAGGACAGAACTAACGAAGCCTCGGACAAGTGCTATCATGGTCGGGGACGACGCTTGAACCCTATGCCCGTCCACAATGGTAACGACACTGCTAGCCACACGGAAAATGATTTAAATCCAAATAGAGGTGTTTTGCAGGATATGCTTCCTGCAATCTCCCTAATAGGAAAACAAAGACAGAAGATGAGATGGTCAGATGAAGTTAACTGACACCTCATGTTCTGTTTTTACCAAGCAACAAACTTAGGAACCAACATAACTGGATACAGATACAGGTATAAACAACATTTGTCACCAGATACCCAGCATTAAATTTTTTAACAGAACAACGACTAGCTGATCAGATCTGTGTGATAATAAAAAATAACAGGATACCCCAGTCAGAATTAGGAGACATCAAACAAGTACAAGAAATACTGGAACAAAATAATGTGCAATCAGAAGAAGAAGAAAATACAGTAATGGACTCAAACATTCCAGAGCAAACAAACAAAGAACACCATGCATCAATTAAATAATCAGAGGAAAACAAAATCTTAAGATGGCCACTGGAACAAGCACAAATAGAACATGAAGTGACACACATGTTAGATATAGAAGAAAAATTTCAGCTAACATATATAGAATGCAAAGACACAAATACCGGCATTAGACCATTCTTGCATTGACCACCAAATAACCCACAAGTAGAAACAACAATAACAACTATCAACAATCATACATAACAAAATATATGAAAATACAACTATGGAAGAGTTACAACTACTGGTTTATATAGGAGCACTCACTACACTAAATATACACACTAGGCAGAGATCAGAACAAACCAAGACACAGAAGAAACCCACACAGGCTACAGATCAGAATAGAAAAACTGAGAAGAGACATCGGACAGCTAACACAATTTATAAGAAATGAAATATAAGACAAAAAACGAAAAATGTTAGGTAAAATCTCACAACAAGAAGCGATAGAGCAGTTAGATGAAAAGAAGCAGAAATTATAAGCATTGGCCAAACGACTTAGAAGTGAATATAGAAGGAAACAAAACCAAACATTCAACACAAACCAAAAGAAATTTTATCAGACAATAGATAACACACACATTAAAATAGACAACCCACCAAACATAACAGACGTGGAACTCCTCTGGAGCAACATAACATGCATTCACGGTGGATACAAGCAGAAACATGCACATACAAGATGATACCACAAATGCCTGAAGTGATAATTTTGCAACATGAAGTCACCCGAGCAATTAATTCTATGCACAATTGGAAAGCCCCTAGAAAAGATAAAACAGCCAATTTCTGGCTAAAGAAGTTCACCTCAACACATTCACATTTAACTAAATTATTTAATAGTTACATTGCAGACCCATACACATTCTCTGATACACTTACACATGGAATAACTTATCTGAAACCTAAATATCAAGCAGACACAGCAAACCCAGCATAATATCGCCCCATAACATGCTTACCAACAATATACAAAATATTAACTTCAGTCATTACACAGAAATTAATGACACATACAACAAAGGAACAAAATTATAAATGAAGAACAAAAAGACTGTTGCAAAGGAGCATGAGGATGTAAAGAGAAACTAATAATAGATGCAGAGGTGACATATCAAGCTAAAACCAAACAAAGGTCGCTACACTACACATACATTGAATACCAAAAAGCTTTTGATAGTGTACCCCACTCATGGTTACTACAGATATTGGAAATATACAAAGTAGACCCTAAATTGATACAGTTCCTAAACATAGTAATGAAAAATTGGAACACCACACTTAATATCCAGACAAATTCAAATAATATCACATCACAGCCAATACAGATTAAGCATGGAATATACCAAGGAGACTCATTAAGTCCTTTCTGGTTCTGCCTTGCTCTAAACCCACTATCCAACATGCTAAATATACAAATTATGGATACAATATTACTGGAACATAACAACCAAAATCAAACATTTGCTATACATGGATGATCTAAAACTACTGGCAGCAACAAATCAACAACTCAAACAATTACTAAATATAACAGAAGTATTTGGCAATTATATAAATATGGCTTTTGGAACAGTCAAATCTAAGAAAAATAGCATAGTCAAGGGAAAACACACTAAACAAGAAGATTACATATTGGGTAACCACAGCGACTGCGTAGAAGCGATGGAAAAAACAGATGCCTATAAATATCTAGGATACAGGCAAAATATAGGAATAGATAATACAATAATTAAAGAAGAACTAAGAGAAAAATATAGACAAAGACTAACAAAAATACTGAAAACAGAATTGACTGCAAGAAACAAGACAAAAGCTATAAATACCTATGCTATACCAATATTGACCTACTCATTTGGAGTAGTGAAATGGAGTAACACAGACCTAGAAACACTCAATACACTTACACGATCACAATGCCACAAATATAGAATACATCACATACATTCAGCAACAGATAGATTCAGGAGAAAGGAAGGAGGAAGGGGATTTATCGACATAAAAAAACCTACATTATGGACAGGTAGACAATTTAAGAAAATTCTTTATAGAACGAGCAGAATACACAAAGCAATCACTCATATAAATACATCGGCTACACCATTGCAGTTTCATAACCACTTCTACAACCCTTTAGATCACATAACTTCAACATATACGAAGAAAGTAAATTGAAAGAAGAAAACACTACATGACAAGCACCCGTATCATCTAACATAGCCACACATCGATCAAGACGCATCCAACACATGGCTAAGAAAAGGCAATATATACAGTGAGATGGATGGATTCATGATTTCAATACAGGATCAAACAATAAACACCGGATATTACAGCAAGCATATTATTAAAGATCCCAATACCACAACAGATAAATGCAGACTTTGCAAACAACAAATAGAAACAGTAGATCACATTACAAGCGGATGTACAACACTAGCAAATACAGAATACCCCAGAAGACATGACAATGTAGCAAAAATAATAAATCAACAACTTGCCATACAACATAAACTAATAAAACAACACGTTCCCACATACAAGTACGCACCAGAAAATGTACTGGAGAATGATGAATACAAATTATACTGGAACAGAACCATTATAACAGATAAAACAATACCACATAACAAACCTGATATCATACTCACCAATAAAAAGAAGAAATTAACACAACTAATCGAAATAACCATACCCAATACAACAAATATACAGAAGAAAACAGGAGGAAAAATTGAAAAATACATCCAACTGACTGAGGAAGTCAAAGACATGTGGCATCAGGATAAAGTTGACATTATACCAATTATACTATCAACTACAGGAGTCATACCACACAGTATCCACCAGTACATCAACCCAATACAGCTACACCCAAATGTATATATACAACTACAGAAATCTGTAATTATTGATACATGTTCAATAACCCAAAAGTTCGTAAATGCAATGTAACATATACCGTACATTTAAAAGGAAGTCACGCTTGATCAAGGTCCACGTCACTTCTCAACTTTAACCAGACATAACGCCTGAAACAGGAAAGAATAATAATATTAATGTCAATAATAACAATAACTATGAAAAAGTTGAAATGGGAATATGATTCCGTGCTTACAGCACACGATGTTCGCGTCACCGAACTGTCTACTTCCAACAAAATTACAGGCCGAGAAGGCAAACTTCAGTAGTATGGGAACACAGGATTTCGTACTATGCCAGCAAAGTAAAGTGGAATTAATTCAAACAGGATTATTGTTCAACATAAAAGAGAAGTTATAGGAATGATACAACCTGATACCATCGTTAGTCGAAAAACAAAGAAGGAATATCGTTTCAGTTAGCTGAACAAAAAAGTATCGACATATATGTGTCACAGCTAATTGAGACACAAAAATGGTTGATTTTCTGAGTGAAATCTTATAGTTAACATCGAAATATCAGAATCAGTAAAGTCGACTGTTTGAAATAAACTGTTTTGCTACAATGGACATCTATAGCAATGCGAACCAGCAAACGACGTTAATAAACACTGATTTAACTGACAATCACGGAAGCAGGGAGAGAACATTAACAGAATTTTAATTATCAGGAACTTAACGTGGATGCGTGTGTGAGAAATGGCGAGCTAAATTAGACCACACACTGTCGCACTATCTGACATTTGACACTTCCTGTGTCTTTACTGTTCTCTCTACAACTGTAGAGAGAACCGTAAAGACACAGGCAGTGTGACAGTGTGCTCGGCTCTAGGCGCTCAGTCCGGAGCCGCGCGACTGCTACGGTCGCAGATTCGAAGCCTGCCTCGGGCATGGATGTGTGTGATGTCCTTAGGTTAGTTAGGTTTAAGTAGTTCTAAGTTCTAGGTGACTGATGACCACAGATGTTAAGTCCCATAGTGCTCAGAGCCATTTGAACCATGTTTTTTTACAGTGTGCTAAGCGCTAAATATGACGTTTTCACCACTTGTAGGGATCAGGTCCTCACTGCGCATGCAACCACATGTTCTGACCCACTGCAGCTCTTCTGTAAATAAACTACCTGGCCAGAAAACACCAGGATAAGTTGGAGTTCTCAGTATCCAGAGCCCATATATTGAAATGTTAATAGTACATGGAACAAGGAGCGGATTAGTGAAGAAGTAATTTGTTTCACTTAAGCTAAAACGATCTAACATAGATTCCGAGACCTCATGGTGGCTGGACCCACAGTCATATTTCACACAAAAAAGTCTCACCAGAATCTGAAATGCAAGGGTAATTTGATTCCTATAGTCTTGTAATAAATAGAGTGGTGTGGCGTTAACAGCAGGAGTACATTATACGTCCACTTAAGCAAATACAAAGCTTCTCATTCAAAGCTGCAGCAGTATCAACTAAGCGAAGTTCAAAACTTGCAGCCTCTCGCAAAATTTAGACCGATATTGATCAAGTAGAATGACACAAAGTAAGTGCACTTCATTACGGAAAAATTCTATTGAATCACCTGAGAAAACTGAACCCAATTGCAAACTCAAAAGCGTGCGTTTCTTACCGAATCTTGGATAGCAGTGCCACTTCCGGTTTGTCTCATAGCTCACCTCAAACATTCAGGGGGTGGATAGGCAGTGCTGTCTGCCTCCATCTACACTTTACGTAGGGGTTGATGACCAGTCTGTCACACCTCTGAATTTCCCTTGTGGAAGAAGTTAAGCACGTACTCCAAACCTAAGGCACTACACTATTCTCAGGTTGAGGTCGAGTCCATGTGCAACATGCTTGTATACCTGTTTTTTTAGTCTAGTCTCATACAGGAAGGAAGCAAGACGGACTGCAATGCGTAAAGAAATAAAGACGCACATGATAATTTTCTTTCGCCATTGTCAGGGCGATCAAGCTATAATAGTATAAAAATTAAAAGCACATAATTGTTGGCAACAAATCGTGGCACAAATCTCACACCATGAAAGCAGGACATATTGTCTCTTCTTTTGACCTCTGTTGTAAATACAAATAGCAATACTTGATAGCTCATCACAGGCGGCTTCTACTGTTTGTGTTACGAAAAGTCACAAAGGCAACCCAATTCCCTACAACATAAGAGAGAAGAATTCACAAATAACACACACTATTACGCAAAGGGGAATACGTACCATTCATTACTAATGAGGATGAAAATTCATGCCAAAAATAATTACAGGTACACTGTGTCCGGCATGCAATTGATTATGTAAATCACAATGCATATTAAAAGTTAAATATTCATATTTATTGAAAGGTGAACAGTTCGATCATCATATGATCATCTTCAGAACTGAAGCTGTAATATAATACAGGATATAAATTGGTGGGATACATTAAATGAATTTAAAATTAGCTGTAAAATTACAAAACGTAGATATACCCATCTTGATGAACAATCCCTGTGCTTGGAGCAGGAACCACTGAATGACGACAGTCAACTGGTGGAGAGAGAGCAGTATAGTTATTTCTTAAATACTGCAGGCTCAACCTACAGCTGACTGGATGATGTCAGTGTTACCCTGTCACGTATAAGTCGAGAGAATTATGCACAAAAAGATGTACTTAAGAATAAATAAAATGTCAAAACCATATAGAATAATGTTTCAATAAAGCAACAGCTTGCTAACTTAGTTATTGTCACATAAATAAGCTAAAAGCTTAATGAAGGAAACTAATAAACATCACCTTTGCTGTGTATAGATTGTCTTCTAGGAGGATGTTGCATAACAATTACGATATTGTTGCTTTCTGTTGAGATGACAGACACCGTACCGAAGACTTCGCATCAGGGCTATTTCTAAGAGATGGCTGTGAATGGTGATGTTCCAAAAGACGACCTTCCATATTTGTACGAAGCAGTGGGTAAATATGGAGTTGGAAGACGCTGATCTTAGGCGGTTTCCACTGAGGAGTTAGAAACATCGATAAATGAAGTCAAGAACGCTCTATATATGCAGTCACAGAATATAAATAACCAGTATCATATAGTGAATAAAAAAGGATTCCAGACGTTAGGACTCAGGTATGTGGAAGAAAAAATTCACAATTACATCCCCTTATGGAGAATACCTTTCATGACGTTGCATCTGGGAAGAGGTACTGGCCAGAACTGCCAAAATAGACGTTGCATCAGGTGCACCAACTGTGTGGTGTTCCTTTAGCCTGTTGCTGTTGATCCTGCAGCCACAAGAAAGACAGGGAAAGCCGAATTCAGTCCAACAAGCACAAGTAGTTCATACATGCCCCAGTTCAGTTTATGTACATACGAGTTACATAACTTCCAGCTGTTGGTAGTTTACATTAAATTTAGGCTGCTCATTAGCAGATCTCAAGAGGATTGGAATGGATAACGCTGTAAGGGATGTTTCAAAATCTTTGTGACAAGCGGCTGGGGGTGATTGATCACACAAGCTCAAACGACCTGTGGCTTTTTGCTGTATGCCGGATTACAACTTTTCATTATATTTTGTAGTTAGGACTTTCCATTCCACAAGTATTGGGCACATTGCACTTTCCTTTTACTAGGCATTTAATGTTAAGGCCTTATTCTTATTGTGGCTCGAGCTAAAATTCTAAACTGTTTGTGAGTGTGAGGACTAATAGAAGATTATGTAGTTTAAATGAACAAATGTGACTTCGGAAGCCTGAATAATTTTCTGTTGTGATAAATTTACTTAAGTGACCACAACCTTATATTTTTCTCGCCTTCTACACGCATTGTGGCGACCTCTCATCCATGCAGTGAAGAGAGAGTGTAATATATCACGTTTCTTCCCCGGTACAGGTTTCGTTATTTTAAATTGGATCACGAGAGTAAAAATGTTGTAGAAGAAGACGTGTAGTCATAAAAAGGACTGATTTTTGTTGTTGTTTTTCTTACAGTATAAAACGATTTTTACTGGCAGAACTTTCCTTTCAATATGCAGTCCCAAGCAATCGTCGTTGGATAGTAGGGAGATTGGTGAGGCGAAACAGTGTTATTGGTAATTGTTAATGAAAGTGGTCAGTTTGCATAATAATAATAGTAATAATCAAAATGTGGAACGGGAATACTATATCATGGTTGCAGCGCACTATTGTCATTCACAGAACTGACAACTTCCACCTAAATTACCGGTCAAGTGTTATAGAAAACCAGTTTCATTAGGACGGGAACAAAGGATTTTGTACTATGCTGCCAAGATTAAGAGGAAGTAATTCAAACAGGATTATCATTTAACACAAAACACAAGTTACACGAAAGAAAAGATCAATGAATGTCTTTCAAAGATAATTGAGACACAAAGATGTAGTTGATTTTCTGAGACGAAATCCTATCTGTTATATCGAAGTATCATATTCAGTCAGGGTGGCTGTTTGAAATAAACTGTTTTGCTACAATGGACATCTACATAAATGCGAATCAGCAAATGAAATTAATAAAGAATGGTTTAAAGTCGTCATTTGTTGACAACCACAGGTAGCAGGGTGAGAACATTGTCAGAATTTTAATTTTCAGGGACTGTGAGTGACAAATAGCGACCCAAATTAGACCACGTTTTTTCG
Source organism: Schistocerca serialis cubense (assembly GCF_023864345.2). Taxonomy (NCBI): domain Eukaryota; kingdom Metazoa; phylum Arthropoda; class Insecta; order Orthoptera; family Acrididae; genus Schistocerca; species Schistocerca serialis. The sequence continues at coordinate 100,129,149 of NC_064642.1, read as the reverse complement.
AACCATCTGACTATGCTTTTGTCTTTATGCTTCTTTCTGTTCCTGTACTGTTCACTCTACTGAATAGAGACAACTGTCAAGACAAATGCAATGTTGCAGTGTGCTACACCCGAATATTACGTTGTTTGGCTACACTTCGAGGAATTAGCTTCTCATTGCACAGATCCACTAACTCATTCCAGCTTTCTATGAATAAACAACATGGCAAGAGAAATTCTAGATAACTTGGAGTGGTCAGTGTCCAGAGCCTGTATATTGAAATGTTAGCAATACATGGAGCACGCAACGGATTAGTGGGCAAGTAACTCGGTACTAAGAGTACGATCCAACACAGATCCCAAGACCACATGGTGACTGGACCCAACGGTCATTTTTCACACAAACAAATCGCTCCAGAATCTGAAATACAAGAATAATACGACTGCTGTAGACTGGTAATAAACGGAGTTAAATAGAATTAACAGCTGGAGCACATTACACATCCACCAAAAAAAAGTACAAAGCCTGTCATTCATATTGTAGCAGAAACAACTAAGCCAAATTCAAATCTTGCACCCCTCGCAAAATTTTGATAGGTATTGATCAAATAAATTGACACAACATAAGTACAATTCATTGCGGAACAATTCAGTCTAATCCCTTGAGAAAATAGAACCGGGTTAGAAACGCAAAATCGTGCGTTATTTACCCAATCCAGGCAGCGTTGTTTTGGCTTTGTCTTTAAGCCTGCCTCAGACTTTCAGGTGGAGGAGAGACAATGTAGCCTGCCACTATCTTTGCTTTACGTAGGGGTCGGTGACCATTCTGGGACATCTCAGAATTTCCGTGGTGGAAGAAGTTATTTAGGTACTCCAGGATTAAGGTACTACACCGTTCTGTGGCTGAGGTGGAGTGCATGTGCAACATGTTTGCTTAACTTATGTTATAGTCTTCTCTCGTAGAGGAGGGAGGGAAGACGGACTTCAATGGTTAAGGAATTAAAGACGAAAGTGATCATTTTCCTTCACCAATGGCAGTGCGACCAAGTTGCAACAGTACAAAAATTAACAGCACATAATTGTTGACAATAAATCGCGGCACAAAATGCATACCATGAAAGCAGGACATTTTGTCCCCTCCTATGATCTCTGTAGCAAATACAGGATTTACATTAAGTCCGGGAACACTTTCAAATATTTCTTGCACAAGAACCAAACATTGTACAGATATCATACATATGTCATTTTGAAGATAAACCCTCAAAGTTTTTTTTTCTTTCGTGTATACCGACACAGCGTAGTTTGGTATTTGCCGATAGTCAGAGCTAGTCGCAAACATGGCGAGTTCAGGTGCGGATGCAAGGTTTCTGTGTGGTGGAGTTCGAAAAAACAAGTGTGCTACAGCTGTTGTACAGATGTTTGGAACCAAGTACGGTAAGATGCCACCTACAAGGAAGGCCATTTATGACTGGCACAACAAATTCATTACGACGGATTGCTTGTGCCCGGAAAAGAGAAGCGGATGTCCCAGTGTGACTGAACTGAGTGTGGAGCGCGTACGAGAGACGTTCGTAAGGAGTCCAAAGAAATCGGTGCGTCGTGCATCCCGTGAACTCGAAAAGGCTCCAATGACAGTGTGGAAAGTCCTGCGACAGAAGCTGTCTATGAAACCATTCAAACTGGAGCTACTGCAGAAACTCAGTGACGGTGACAAAGACAAACGTTTTGAGTTTTGTTCGCAGTTGCAACAACTGATTAAGGACGGGGACGGCATTGTTGATCGCTTAATTTTTAGGGACGAAGCCACTTTTCACACTAAAGGGAAAGTGAACAGGCATAATTGTCGAATCTGGGGTACCAAGTATCCACACGATTACATTGAATTTGAGCGTGATTCCCCAAAGGTAAATGTTTTTTGTGCCTTGTCACGTCGAAAACTGTAAGGGCCATTCTTCTTCGAAGAGAGCACTGTCACTGGATACTGCCACTTGGACATGTTGCAGCAGAGGCTGATGCCTCAAATGCAATCGGACTCTCCTTCATCTTTCAGCAAGATGGGGCTCCACACCATTTGCATCGTAAAGTTCGTGGGTATCTGAACACGGAACTGCCGCATCGATGGATCGGCCGTGCTACAGAAGGGGCAGCTGCTTCATGAAATGGCCTCCCCGATCACCTGGTCTCACTCTGTTTGACTTTTTTCTGTGGGGACACATTAAAGCTCAGGTGTATGTGCCGCCTCTACCACGTGATGTACCAGAGCTCCGGGAGACTATACAGGAAGCGACTGCCACAGTCGCCGATGCCATGCTGGGTCAGGTATGACAAGAATTCGATTACCGTATTGACGTCTGATGGGTCACTCATGATTGGCATATCGAATGTTTGTAAGAAAAACTTGCAGAGTTTCTCTTCACAATGCAATATGTATGACATCTGTATAATGTTTAGTTCTTGTGCAATAAATAATTGAAAGTTTTTGCGGGCTTTATGTACACCCCGCACAACATGCAGTACTTGATAGCTCGTAACAGTCGGCTTCTACCATCGGTGTTACGAAAAGCCACACAGGCAACCAAATTTTCACAGTGTATGAGACCAAAGATACACAAATAATATACATGATTACACAAAGGGGATACACACAATTGATTACTAACGAGAATGGAAATTCGTGCCGAAAATAATTACGGGCACACACTACCAGCATGCAGTTAATAATGCAAATCACAAAGCATATTAAAAGTTGAATATTCACAAAATAAGGCATACGTTCGCGAGTCTAGGCCGTGGATATGAACGAAACTATAAGTTTACCTTCACAAGGAGAAGTCACACATACAAAAGTCGCCATTACTTTTATTTTACTTCTCCAAAACCTGGCCACGAGCCTTAATGAGTCCATACAGAATTATTCATCTTTAACTCAAGTCTATAAACTTCAAGATCAGCAGATACAGTAGGAATCAAGTACATTGGTAAAATTCCTATAATGGCCTCGTTTAAAACAAATGCTTTCCAGCAGCAGCGACACAGAACGCCGAACGCCCACCAGTACGCCCCCAGAGCTCGCTACCAAGGATCTGAGGCCTACTTGACTACAGACTTCCGTCGACAGGCCGAGCGCCACACACAGGGAGTGATCACGGCTAAATGCCACGAAGTTTCACATCAGGTATCACCCCAACGCATGTGGAGTATCCACCGGTTTCGAACCGTCCAAGAACAGGCTACTGGTCATCAGGTGAGAACGAGCCAACACAACAGGTTGTAAACACCAAAGACGGCCACTGTGGCTGAGCGGTTGTAGGCGCTTCAGTCCGGAACTGCACTGCTACTACGGTCGCAGCTTCGAATCCTGCTTCGGGCATGGATGTGTGTGATGTCCTTAGGTTAGTTAGGTTTAAGTAGTTCTATGTCTAGGGGACTGAAGACCTCAGATCTTAAGTCCCATAGTGCTTACAAGGGAACCTCCCCATCGCACCCACTCAGATTTAGTTATGAGTTGGCACAGTGGGTAGGCCTTGAAAAACTGAACACAGATCAATCGAGAAAACAGGAAGAAGTTGTGAGGAACTATGAAAAAATGAAGCAATATATACAAACTGAATTGTCCATGCACAGATATGCAACATTAAGGACAATATGAGCCGAAGAGTGCCGTGGTCCCGTGGTTAGCGTGAGCGGTTGCGGAAAGAGAGGTCCTTGGTTCGAGTCTTCCTCGAGTGAAAAGTGTATTTTTTTAATTTCAGACAATTATTTTTCAAAGCTGCACAGGTACACAGAGCAGTATTGTTTACGTGATATGTGTCAATTATCAAAGTTCAGGCATTCACACATAATCAACTTCGCTCCCCAAAATTCCAGGATATGTTCAGCTTTGCTTGGACATATGCAGGATTTGACAGTGTACACACGGAAAAATTTGAAAACGTTAAAAACATATGTTTTGACAGAGCAAAGGGAAAACTGTGTGACTGTGAAACCGTCGCATTCATTTGTTGCAGTTTATGTGACAAATTGTTATGTTTTATTCACTTTTTGGGAGTGATTGTCACATCCACAAGGAAACCTAAATCGGGCAAGGTAGAAGAATCTTTTTATTCATTCGCCAAGTGCACAAGTTAGGTGGGTCGACAACATATTCCTATCATGTGACGCACATGTAGTCATCAGTGTCGTATAGGATATATCAGACGTGTTTTCCTGTGGAGGAATCGGTTGACTTATGATCTTACGATCAAATGTTTTCGGTTCCCCTTGGAGAGGCACGATCTTTCGTCTACTAATCGCACGGTTTTGCGGTGCGGTCGCAAAACACAGACACTAAACTTATTACAGTGAACAGAGACGTCAATGAACGAACGGACAGATCATAACTTTGCGAAAATAAGGGAAGTAAAATTTTTACTTGAGGGAAGACTTGAACCAAGTACCTCTCGTTTCGCAGTTCCTCACACTAACCACGGGACCACGGTGCTCCTGAGCTCAGATTATCCTTAATGTTGCATATCTTGCGCATGGACAACTCAGTTTGTATATTTTGCTTATTTTTTTCATAGTTCCTCCTAACTTCTTCCTGTTTTCTCGATTGATCTCTGTTCAGTTTTTCAAGGCCTATCCACTGTGCCAACTCATAACTAAATCTGAGGGGGGTGCGATGGGGAGGTTCCCTTGTTAGAGCAAATTGAACATTTTTTTTTTGTAAACACCAGGACAAACCAACATGCGCAGGCACTCTAATTTGAAGTTCATTCGCCAGCTAGTAGCGTGCTCCGTATCGGGCCACTGTGAAATCCTCCAGCATGTAACAGATTAGCAATGTATCGGGTGCATCAGTAACTTTTGGAAACATTGTTGGAGGCACCAGCGATCAAAACATAATCTTTGAAAATAATTATAAAAGTCTAGATTGCAAGGCACATTTATTGAAAGGCGACCGGTTTCGGTCATCACATGATCATCTTTAGACCTAGAGCTATAATGTAACAATCAACAGATGAAACGTCAAAAACACATTAAATAATTTTTCAATTAAAAAAACAGCTTGTTAACACAGCCGTTGTCACATAAGTCTATTAAGAGCTTCAAAAATGAAACAAACAGACATTGCTCTCGCTGTGTATAGGTTACCTTCTAAGGATATGCTGGAATATAATTATGATGTTGTGACTTTCTGTGTAGATGATGGACCCGTACCAAAGACGTAGCATCAGGTCGATTTCTAAAGAAATGACTGTGAATGTCGATAGGTTATGTCCAACAAGCGACCATCCATAGATGTACGAATTATTGGTAAATATGGAGTTGGAAGACGCTGATCTTGGGCGGTTTTCATTGAGCAGATAGTAACATTGTTAAATAGAGTCGCTAATGCTCCATAGATGCAGTCACATCATATAAATGAACGGTATCACTTAATGTTCACATCGATCTTTAGCAATAGCTATAGTAGACCGTAATATAAGCAGTATCAGTTATGTATATCTCGATCTCTAGTAATGTAGATCGTAATATTCTAGAAAAAAGTTACAAAAATGGTATGAGAGGCTACCAATATTAATGGAAATTACGTGCCTATATTTCTAAAATAGACTGGTGAGATTGAGTAATGTCGAAAAGAAATAAATTTAATGATTTTGTGAAGAACAAATACGAATTCGAAATGCAGTGCTATGACTGACCAAATGTGTCAGTTATTTTTAAATTTTTTATCATCATACAAGGATGTAAGAAAATAATTTTAAATAAGACAAAAATGACATGAGCCATTACATTTAAATAAGATAAAAAAGAAGCACAATAATATAGGTCACATACAAAAGTGTGAAGAATGGTGTAAAACAAATTTGTAGAGTTAAAAAAGCAGGACATCCGAGTAGGCATTCAAAAGCAGGTCGTCAAAAAACTGAAAGAAAGGTTTGTAATTTTTCTTCACTTTACTCCTATGGTACCATTTTCCATCTATAGTGACCATCTTCAAATCTGTTTTGTAAAATCATGTCCTAATACACTGGAGCCGTAGTAACATCGTATGTTAGGACATGTTTTATAAAACAGATCTGAATATGTTCAATATGGACTGATACTGGTAGTCTGATGACAAAAATATTGACCATAGATGTAAATGAAAGGAAATTTATTCTATATTCAGGTCACTGTGCAATTCGTGACTATGTCAGAGCTTGTGAAATGTTTGTAACTTCTGTTTTTTAATTCTTGTATCAGGATTTACAATCAAGTTTCCAAAAACTTGACATAATTAAGGAATAAAAAAATAAAAGTTAATTAAATAATTTTTGTGACATATTCCAGAATTTGCTTATAACTGGATAGGGCTAGACAATGTCCAAAATGTAACTGTATTTTAAATTTGCGTTCCCTCACCTTCTATTCCATCCTGTATACATTTTCGGTTAATGCAGGTATAATGGAATTTCTTTGTATAAATAGCTATTAATGAAGAATTTATAGAGTACCTCATATTAATTATATGTGTTTTATTGTTGTCACCTAATGTTTTTCATAGCGTGCAGCTGAAAGTATTATAATGATTACATGCTGATGTACAGTGTACTTAAATTTCTTAATATTGTTATATCATAGTTTCTTAGTATGTACTTAATTTCTTATACCATAGTCAGTGCCTATCAACTTTTTATACATAGAGCATATTTTAATAACAACTCTGCCACTCTTGCTCCATTTAAACTCTTACACTTTTATGAGGTGGGAATACCTTCACAGCTGAGTCATTTAAATATCATAACGGATGTGTACAGATTTTCTAATAGTTGAAGTCACTGTTAGATTTTTCATACTTACACTGTTGGTATAGCATAAGATGCATTGGGTATATATCAGATTTAGATTACTGTTAAACTAGTCTAATAAAACAGGTTAGTGATGGACAGTAGGATCACACATGTTGTAGTAATATGAATAATTACAGTTTCTGTTTGATGTCATTAGAAGTTTTTCTATTCTTTGTGTCTCAGTTTGCTTTGTGATAGCTAAATTCCTTGTTAGGTTTATCACACTGATGCTGTGGGATAATATATGGTGTGTAGGACATGTTCCAGGTTCAAATTACTGTTAAACTAGTTTAATTAAATTGGTTTGTGATGGATAGCAGGCTCACACATGTTCTATTAATATCATTAATTACACTTTATGTTTGACATCATTATCAGTGATTTTAGTCTTGGTGTCTCACTTGTTTGCAGTATATTTATCCTCAAACTTCAGATATAGACTTAACATTGGAATTGGGTCGGTTATCATTTGGTTTTATGCTCTTTTTTTATAATGGTATTGCTTTGTATGATGTTCCAGCATTATATGTCAATGTATATTTTTTATTATGGTGTTATTCTCATCCAACCATTGGTCTGTTATGTGACATTGTAACATCACAGGATTTTTGATGGTATCATGGGATTATTATAGTGCACAATATTGTATGCAGCATGCAGTGTCTCATTTGTTTGCACTATTTGTATCCTCAAAGCTCTGACACGGATTTGGCATTCTAGTTGTTTTGTGATGACCAGCCAGAATGATTCATGGTAGTTCAGAATCACAAACCCATGTATATTTTCATGTGATGTTTTTCTTACCAATGGTCACCTTGTTTTTTCATGTCACATTGTAGTATCATTTGACATAACAATAGCATCATGTAACTGTCATATTGCATATTATTGTACATGTCTATGTATATTTTATATGTGATGATTTTTACGAAATGGTTGTTTTGTTTCAATCACATGACATTATAATAGTATGATATGTTATTATATTATGTAATACTGTACTGAAAAGATGTGATATATTGGTATCTTATTTTAATGCAATTTGTGTGCATGTGTATGTGTCCATGATTGTACTATAATGTACACATATTTTGGAAAGAGTTCTTTGGCACTGATTTTTTAATTTTTCTTGTAACTTTGTTGACCAGCACTTGTGTCCTAACCTGCTGGATGTTGCTATGGCTGAGAAATGGTGCTGTGCATCTACTGCTGTTAGATGTATTCATGTTTTAAATGTTTTCTGCATTCTTATGGCATTAAGTATCATTCTGACGTTTTCAAGTCGGCAATGGCGTATACTCTTCTGCTTAAATAGTATGTATGTCACGTGAAACTGTTGCAGTTGATATTTTTCGTAAGTACACCTACTTTTTCCAACTAATAATTCTCTTGGAAATGTAATTTATGTTGATATTCACAGTTTGCTCTTTGTTTTAATTTTTGTGCTTAATCTGTGAAGATAGTCCATGATGGAAACCGCTATTCAGTAAACATATTGTGAGACAGAACAGTGTTTATCGGGCGTTTCTCCTATTATATTAATGCTGTTGGCAGCCGGTGATTTTCTTTTTTTTTTTGGATATGAGACAGTGACAGTGCGAGAGAAAGGGAAAAGTAGCCAAAGTAAGGGTGAGAGGAGACAGCTTCAGTGAGAGAGAAAAAAACAAATGCAGACAGTACAGAGAAAGAGAGGTACCTACATTCCGTCAGTCGCCAGTAGGGAGATGGGAGTGGGGCCTGGGGTCCACTTTTGTATACTTTTCCCCTATCGTGCTAGACCCATTGTTAAATGAATTCCCCAATGTCGTTCATCCCCTGTACCCACGTGTTAAAGTTTCCCATTGTTGGGGAGTATGAATGATTAGCAACGAAGAGAGACTGTTTATAATGATTTAGAGTATTCTGCGTGAAAAGAGCTCGAACATGTTCGCATACTACACGTTTTGCTAAGGAAGGCGGAATGAGGATTGAGATAGCTAGTTTCCCAATTTTCTATCAGAGTCTTTTAAAGAGGAAGGTATTTACCTTTATTTGTGGTCCGACAGGAGCGTTATCCCTGTGGTTTATTTATATTCGAATTATTGTGTATATTAGTTCAGTTTTGTTTTGTTTTGTATGATCAGTTGTACTCTTTGATGTTTACAACGGAAAAGTATAAAAAAATTGCCAAAGAAATTGTCACAGGACTACTGTTTGTAATTCATGGACTGCAGCGTAACTAGGGTAACTGGCCTCCAGGAAGCGCTTTGATATTACACTCATCCCTCCCACCACCCCGCCGAAATAATTTAGTTTTTGTTTTGTTTGGATCTCATTGCCACTTTTGTGCCATTATTGCTTTATTGAGATCAACACGACTTCCACACGTTTCAATATTTTTGTTTCTTCGATATAATAGAATACACAAAACAAAACAAGAAAAAAAAACAAGCTGAAATTGAGTGTTTTATCGCAATTACGTCAGTACATTTTATTGTTCCTCTGCCGATCTGTGCGAACCCATAACAAAGTGAACAAGAAATACGAAATATGCTGTTTACAGTTCAATAACGAATGTAGCTCCGTCTAATAACCGAAAACAATAAACGTGCATTTCTGAGTTTAGGAGAAGGTGGTGTTATGGAACTACGACCCAAAGCAGTATAAGCTGAATAACCTCGTGATTTCCTTGCACGGATGTCTCCCGTCCTTCACTTTCAACATCCTTGCTACAATTCGCTTTATTCTTCTTCTTTCATGGTGAACTTTACCCTCCTTCTTTCATTATCCGTTCCTGTTTCTTAAGTTATTTCATTCGTCACAAAATTTTGCTACCACAGGAACGGAACAACCAAGAAGAGCCTAGTTCTGCCGCTACGAGTTACTGAACTGCATACAGATGTATATCCGTTATTTATGGATACTTACTCAAAAGTCGTAAACTAATGAGGTTAGAAACGTGAAATTTGGTCAATTTTTACTGCAGATGGTAATACGTTATTAAAAGTAAATTGAGAACTCCCAAACAATCAGAAACGGTTTTATAATAATTAATGTACATAAAAAGTTAAATTTTACTTGTGAAAGAACGATTTTTTTCTTCCAAACAATAAGAGGTATTATGTTCATTTTCCTTGTAAATTGAGGAATATATGTTTTATATAAAGAGTAAAAATTTCACTATTTTATCATAGTTCCTCTGAAAAGTGTACCTATTCGAAGGGTAAAATAGCGTTGGCAGAATAGAGACAAAAATAGACTCCGTTTCGCCTTAAAGACGTTTTCTCTTCAACTGAATACTTGAAGAGCAAAATCATTGAAATTGTTAAACAGTTGGTTTCATCCAATTCAGTCAGAAATCTTGGAACACAGCTTGCGTACAACTTCCGATACTGTAAGGGACCCGTTGCAGCTATGTACCGAATACTTTATCCAACGTGGTGAATGGCATGAGATGGTGATGAAATCGTGTGATCTGTCTTGTCGCGTCTTCGTATCAAGGTTCGCAGATGGTCATCGGTAATTACGGACGGCCTTCCAATTCGTTTCTCACCGTGCACATTTGTGCTGCCACCTTTAAATGATCTACACCATTTTCTAATCTCTCCACCACTCACAGCCTTTTCTTCTCGTACACTTCACTACTCTGCTGATTAATTACAACAGATTTCACGTGTCTAGCAATTAAAAAAACGCGCATTTCGCCAGCGGATGTATTTCCAAGCGTCTGAGTCGTTTTATATACGTGTACTAATGAAAACCATCCGAACATCTATTATTGGATATTGATGTGATTGACGTTCTGAATCAGCTCAAAGAAGTTCCATTCAGCGCAGGTCGGGACTGCGGGCAGGCTACTCCATTCCAGGAAAGTCAACGTCCACGTACAACTGTCTCAAGACGCTGCTTTGTGACAGAGTGTATTGATAAGCTGACACAAACAAGCGCCGTCTCCATAATCTTTCTCTTTTGTAAGCGGTCCACAATACTACAAACGTGTTCATAACACTCCACGTTATGTGTTTTCTAAAGCACAATATGGGCCACATCGTAACCACGAGGAAAACTACAATACCGTAACACCACCTCCTTCGTACGTCACAGTTAGATATTTTCATGTTCCATGGATCATTTTGCACGATAGACTGTAGTGATGTGGAACGAGTCATTTTACATTTACATCACAAATTAATTTGTGCGCATGCTTGCATTCTGGGCATTTCTAAGAGTTTTTCTTTCACAAAGAGAGAAGATATACATATGTTGTGAGTTAGGAAGTGATACCCAACAGGTTTTACACATTTTAGTAGCATAAATTCTTCCACGGAATAGAAGGAGTTGTGAAGGAAGAACTTTCTCACTGTTGGTACACATGATAGCAGGAAACTTTCTCCAGTAATTCGTCAAACCTAAAACAATTCTTGGACTGTCTCTGTATGTCCATCTTCTTAGCGATGGTAGCATGACACGGCTGTTCGATTTATGATGTCAAATTAAACACCTTCCAGCCGTCAGTTTTTAACTTTATTTTATCAGGCAATCACTTTCGGCGCGTTATTACGCCATCTTCAGGCCCTTGACTGCCGTGTAGGAATAATCTACCTCCCTTGCGATCGAATCAGGGGCCAGCAATGCTGGTAGTAGTAAATCTAACTGCTACAGTGATCACTCCAAACATCACACTGCGGGTGTGGTTGTGGAGTTTGAAGTGGTCACTGTAGCAAGTGGGTATCTGGTAATACCAGTATAGGTGGCCCCTCATTCGAACGCAAGTGAGGTAGATTATTCCTACACGTCGGTCGGTGGCCTGAAGAAGGCGTAATAAAGCGCCGAAACTGGTTGTCTAACAAAATAAAATTAAAAACTGACGGCTGATCACTATAGCAAGTAGACATTTGCTAATACCAGTATTGCTGGCCCCTGCTTCGATGACAAGTGAGGTAGATTATTCCTAAACATCGGTCGGGGGCCTGAAGAAGGCGTAATAAAGCGCCGAAACTGGCTGCCTAATAAAATATGGTTGAAAAGTGACGACTGAAAGGTGTTTAATTTGACATCATCATTCATCTATTGAGTATTTCGTCGTTCTGAATCACTCGTTTCCCACCATCCACTGTCCAGTGGTTTCGCCAGTTACACCACCTCAAGCTTTGCTCAAAGTTGACAACAGATATGTTTGGGTTATAATGAGCGGCTTCAACATTAATTCCCATTTTTCTAAAACCCTGTATGCAGAGTCATTGCTAAAGACAGACTGGTGGTAGCACATGGGAAGTAAAGAGTGGCTCCTTCCGTTGATTTCATGTGACTTTATACAACAACTCTCCGCAATGCTCCACATTACCAGTTTGTCAGTACGCGAGGTCTACGTGGTCTTTATTTAACTGCGGTTTCTCAGTCGCGTTGCATTTTACAATGACATCTCCTGCAGTAGGTCCGCCCCTGGTAGCTGAGAGGTCAATGCGACGGAATGCCATACCTAGCGGCCCAGGTTAGATTCCCGGCTGGGTCGGTGATTTTCTCCTCTCAGGGACTGGGTGTTGTGCTGTCCTTATCATCATCATTTCATCCCCATCGACACGCAAGTCGCAGAAGTGGCGTCAACTCGAAAGACTTGCACCAGGCGAACGGTCTACCCGACGGGGGGCCCTAGCCACACGGCATTTCCATTTAAACGGCAGTCGACTTGGGCAACTTTACAGAGGTTGAATATCCCGTGAGGGATTTGTCGCGCAGGTGCCATTCAATGACTAGTTCGTGTTCCTAGCCACTGAGATCTCCTGGCTGATCCAACTGCTTTTGCTGCTTCTCTACTGACTACTTAATATTTTCCGCCTCATTTTTATACTGGTGTGTCCGTGTCCTGTGATATCTTACGGTAAATCCACAATACATACGTGTGTCCGGATACAATGAATCAGATACTGCATAAATAAACATCATCAAAGGACTGTGGCGTCTGTGGATAACTACTAGTTGGAGGTATATAGCGAGCATGTGCATCACTGTCACCGAAAAGCTTCAGTAGTACTATTCTGAAACGGCGCCTGCTCCACAAACACGTCTCGTACTTACGGTGATGATGTGCTCACAAGTACTATGCGACTGAGAATAAGCCCACACTCAGAATTAGCTGGTGGTGCTCATGTAAAGTAAGAGCCAGATGGAAACGATGTCACTCTGTAAGCTAACGGAGGATGTGGCGTCAAGCCAGAAGTAGTTTGTCACTGTCCTTTCTGCTCTACACTTTCATCAGGAAACAAACAAGACAGTTAATGCCTGTGGAATACACAACTGGGCGCCTACACCTCCGAAGTCGCTCCAGACGCGGTGGCGGACCTGCCTTAGACGCGGCTCCCACCGGACCAGAAGGATCTCAACCGACTGTCACGCTGGCTGCAGACGTCATAAGTCTCCCGCAGCCTGCCATTTGTCTTCGCGCGGTCGAGCTGACCGTATATTTGTTGTGTTTTCCGGCTCCTTGCCACTCGTTAATCTTCATCGACTTGTATCGTTCAGTTACTCTACGAGCACGGCTGGATGAGGGTAGCTGAGGCTGTAGGGTGCTCATACGTTCTCCTCAACTGAAGCCAGACAATCCACATACAACGTACATTCTAACAGGCAGAGAGTGGGGATCTGGGAGTATTAATAGGCAGTGAAAACCCATTAAAAATTACTTGAATTAGTCAGTGCTGCACTTTACAGGAATCAATAAAATGTACACAAGTTTATTGTTATCAATCTTAAAACAGCTACATTTGAATTAGAATCATATGCTCCACAGACACTAAAAGAAATTGTAAAATACACATTAAAGCATCCAGGCTCATATATATATATATATATATATATATATATATATATATATATATATATATATATAAAGCAAAATGCTTGCATTGGTGTATGTCTGGGAATTCCTCCCAAATTCGTGTATTGACTTCAACCAAATTAGGCCCAAAAAGAACTGTGGAGTTTATAACCTCCTAGCTCGAATAGGAGCAGTGATGTAAGCAAAACTGTATTTTTCTCAGTCCCTGGCATACAGGCTGTCCTACATGATTAACATGTTGTATCAGAAATGTGCAGGCCTGCGAAATCAACCTGCTTTGCAGGGCAGCCTCCACCTCAGCGGCATGAAACTATTTTCTGGTTCCTGACACGAACGCTGCTTTATCGACCTGCCTCGCATGGCGGTCTGTATGTTACAAGCAAAATAAATGACTTTGTGAGGGGTCCACTTATACTTGGAGCCCGATTTTGTAATACAGTTCATCAAAAGTTACCTGAAAGGCTTGTCATATATAGAAGAGATTGTATCATTGATACAAATGAACCAAAGATGTTGCCTGAGTGGCAGAATCGATTGTAAGTAGGAGCTCACAGAGTGCAGTAGCAGTTGCCTTTGCACTCTATTACAGGTAGAATGTAAGACTTAAGGCTAGTGGCTGCCTGTGAGAATTTAGTTGTTGGTCTATTGACGCAGCATAATACGGGTTTTATCACATGAAGTGATGAATGGTATTGTTTGTGCTCACACAGAGCCAGTAAATAGTAGGTCGTAGTCATTTCTATGAAACTGTAAAGTGTGTGTTTTTAGATTGTGAGGCTATAAGATTATTAAGAATTGAAGTGATACTGATCGTTAACAAATATTGTTCATTGGCCACGGAAATTGTAGTAGAGTAATGAATTTATAATGTAACTCTAAGGGAAAGCAACTGGAATAAATTTGTAAGATAATGAAATTTTGTATATTTAGTTTTAAATATGCAGCAACAGGATATGTCGATTTGGCTGAATTTTACAATACCGACCCTTGAATGTAGGAACCAAGTATTTTGATTCAGGTTTAGTGTATAGATTCATTAGGTATATCTATTTTGTATTATTCTGTGTGTTTTGTAATCTTAATGCTGTTAAATTGTGGTATCTGTTTTGTCAAACGATGTAACAGTCCAAATGTTTTAATTACAACACTAAGTGAGAATTGTAGAACAGTTCAGAAGTACACTGACTTTCAAGTTAATGTAAAACGTTTCATATCAGAATTTCTTAAGTTGAAACTTTATTTTGAATACAATTTTCAAAGTGAATCATTAGGTCTTAGCATATCCCCTTATCAGTACTTCATCCTCTTCCTCTTCCATGTCGTGTTTATTTAAATCCAATGAATACTTTTCTGGAAGATATTATATTTTGCAATTAGAATCAGAAAAAATATTAATGTGCCAGAATCAGAAAAGTATTAATGTTTGTAACAGTTTGGTCATCAGTCTACTGACTGGTTTGATGCGGCCCGCCACGAATTCCTTTCCTGTGCTAACCTCTTCATCTCAGATTAGCTCTTGCAACCTACGTCCTCAATTATTTGCTTGTCGTATTCCAATCTCTGTCTTCCTCTTCAGTATTTGTCCTCTACAGCTGCCTCTAGTACCATGGAAGTCATTCCCTCATGTCTTAGCAGATGTCCTATCATCCTGTCCCTTCTCCTAATCAGTGATTTCCACATATTCCTTTCCTCTCCGATTCTGCGTAGAACCTCCTCATTCCTTACGTTATCAGTCCACCTAATTTTCAACATTCGTCTATAGCACCACATTTCAAATGCTTCGATTCTCTTCTGTTCCGGTTTCCCCACAGTCCATGTTTCAGTACCATACAATGCTGTACTCCAGACGTACATCCTCAAACATTTCTTCCTCAAATTAAGGCCGGTATTTGATATTAGTAGACTTCTCTTGGCCAGAAATGCATTTTTTGCCATAGCGAGTCTGCTTTTGATGTCCTCCTTGCTCCGTCCGTCATTGGTTATTTTACTGCCTAGGTAGCAGAATTCCTTAACTTCATTGACTTCGTGACCATCAATCCTGATGTTAAGTTTCTCGCTGTTCTCATTTCTGCTACTTCTCATTACCTTCGTCTTTCTCCGATTTACTCTCAAACCATACTGTGTACTCATCTATTAGCCAATTTACTGATTATTACATGTAGGGAGTTATTTTACAGCCGACATTGCATTTCGCTCTGCCAATATTGAATATTTTCTGTGCCTACTGTGGAGAGAACACAATACCAAGATAACAGCCATTGCGACACTGGAGTTAAGGAAAATTTATTTCATTGTTTACTTGCACAGGGAATTATGCCATTTGTTGTACAGGGCCATAGGACTCGGTGTTCAAGTGATTGGGTAAATTTCCGAGGGAATGATTTCAATATGGCCATTCCGTATTGGTTTTACAGATTAAGTTGTTCAATTTGTTTTTGGATTACAGTAAAACTGATTGAGCACACCATTTGCTCAACAACATCACTCAGTAAATTTTCATAACACAAACGTTACCTATTTCATATTCATTAACAAATAACCTCATACATTTGTTTAAAGAATGTCACAACTTTCAAGCCGATGATGCGTAGAATGCCCTGCGTCACAGGCATGTTGTGGAAGTAGTATTGGCCTGTTTCATGCCCTGTATTGCAGGGGCTACACATGCCATTGAGCGTGGACAGAGGCATGTTGAGATGGATAGAGGACAGGAGTGACAGAGTGTAGTGGAGTAAGAAATGTACAAAGAGAAGAGGGAGGGAAGGAGTAGGGGGAATTTGTAGAGGGGTAGTGGGCAGGGGGAAGGGAAGAGTGGGAGGTAGAGATGGAAAGATAGGGGATTGGATCATGAGGTCAGAGGGCTGGGGCAGGACCATATTTTCAGGGTTAGAGGACAGAGGAGAAGGAGAGACAAGTACAGAGAGAGGGGAGGAGGTAACAGACAAATATAAATTGAAAGATGAGGTGGACAGGCAGAAGGAGTAAGATTATGCAGTTATACAGGTTCTGACAAAATTTTAGGATTTTACTCACATTATATAGCAAGACATCGTACTTCGGAAGAAAGTTGAAAAACAGGTTTACTGGTGAGGTAATGAATGAGAAGATTCTTCGCAAAACCGGCGAGAAAAGAAATATATGGAGAAGACTGATGAGGAGAAGGGACACGTGATAGACATCTATTAAGACAGAAAACAATAACTGTCACTGTAGAGAAAGACAGAGACTGGAATACATCCCACAAATAATTGAGTTAAATGTTGAAAGTGCTATTCTGAGAGGAATAGCTTGGCGCAGGGAGCGGGCCGTATTAAACCAGTCGTGAGGCGGATAACACAGGGGAACAACAAGTACGGCATTACTTTTGCGCCAGCGCGAGATAAAGATGCTTGCACTGCAGTGAGCAATGACAGCCATTTGTAATTATGGCCTCGTGTCATTCAGAAGTTTTTCCCGCGGATCGAACATTCCATCAATTCAGCGCGTTGGATCAGGATATTTTCAACTCATGTTCTGGTACTTCGCTTGAGAACCTTTCAACCATTACAAGCGAGTCACCATGAGAATGTCTGAAAAGTTATCATCCGCCGAAATATCGAAATATGAATTACAAATATTGCGGTTATATACCGCAAAAGTGACGAAAGAAATAGCCTCATGTAGTACAGAGCAGAGAGGATTCGCCGTCGTTGTTTATTTAAAAATTAACCAGTCCCCTATCACAGTTCAGAGACTCTCTGGTCGACATTTCGTGTTGAAACGACATGATGAAGTTCCGGATCAACGGACTGTATTTTTCTTCTGTACAATACAGATTTCGATTTTTACGCTGTTATCGAGTACTAAGCTAAAGGTACTTAACCATTAACACGTCACATCTGATAAAGTCAGTAAGTAATTACTGAATGCAGATATGAATAGTTACATCTTAAACGGATCTGCTCTCTTGCTTACCTGCTTTTGGCCGACTTTAGGAGATATGACGAACTTCTAGATTTGTACACGACAATGGAGTAAAAGCAGAAGTATGGATTGTACAAAAGAAAAATACAGTAAAATAGGCCTACAGTCAAACGGCGGTGTATCCTTGCAAAAAATATTGTATGGCTGTGGCTCTGCAACACCGCAAACTATGTGCAATTGCCATATGGTGGATGTGAAGTGACTAATACACTGTTGTCTTGTGGCTAAAACTGTAACTGTTGATGTGGTAGACGTTTGGAAACCATATTTGTGATATACGATATTTGTTTTGTTATTTGTTAAAAGGATTGTTATTTGTTAAAAGGATTTATTTTGTTAAAAGGATTATATTTTAAGAATATTGTTACGTTACGTTTTTCTGGTTGTAAGGAGACATTGCATTAGTACAAAGGAATGTTCTATAGGGAGGTGCCCGTGGATGTACTGTTGTGGCCATTCCCCGCCAGTTTCACCACCTGGGCTCTGAGAAACCAGCTATTAGTACAGAGGAGGAGGCAGTAATGTTCGAAACCACGAAAATGTACGCAGAGAAGTTCGTTTTATAGTAAAATTTTAGTTGGAGGCTTGGACGTAACTCGTCAAACAAGTTTCTTTTGTTATGTGCTCCTGTGTAATTCAGACATTATACAGCGACGCCATTTTTGATTTCTGAAAGCCAAGCTATGTCCTGATTTTCAAGTTACGTATTAATTACTTGAGTTATTCTTAGAACACACGTTTTTACTGTGTTATTATTTGTATGGATAGAAAACGATCTATTCTTCCTTTGAGAGTGTCTGTTAAACTGATTATGGTTTGCATTGATAACAGCTGGTAGAAACATAAACACAAATATTTTCTATTTACTTAAATAAAGATAATACGTAAACTGTGAACCAGTTAAATCCTCTGATAAATGTTACGTTTTTCTGATGGTGAACTTAAGAAGGCTGCAACCCGAGGTACTGTGAAACTTTTATTGTTCTTGTGAAAACCACTGAAATGGACTGTACATTCTCAGTCAGTTTGCGTGTGACGAAATAATACTCTGCTTAATCAAAGTTAGCCTCAAGGAATAGTTCAAAAAGAAAGTGTAACTTCTTATCAGACGTTGAGAAATTACCTAAATAGTTCAGATTTGGCACAGAAAAAGTGTTTATACTGTACGGTTATAAAATATGCCGTCCCGGTAAGCTAAGCATCTTCTATACCATACAGGGTAGTTAATAAAACATTTCTACTCTCAGTGTTTATAAAGTGTCTCATATTCTAAGTATTTATCTGTGTATGAGTGTATGTAGATTTAATCGTTAGGCACTGATGCACATAAAGCGTTCATGTTCGTTAACCATTTCCCGCCATCGTCACTTCAAAGGCAGTTCGTATAATCAGGTTTCCTATACTTTCAATTTGGTATAACTATTTATTTATGTATAATTTTTCATGTGATAGTGTGCAAGGGCTGTCTAGTATAGATAAATATCAGTAGTTTTACTGCTGAACAACTACTGTACGCGATCGTTTCCCGTTTTGTTGAGTGCGGTGGCCAAACACGGTCATTAGAACAACTAACATTCCTAATTAGGACACAATTTAAGCGAACGGGGACGTCGCACTGGAATTTTTGGCAGCCAACCTGCACATGCGAAAGAACATAGTAATGTCGGAAGAACCCCATTTTCACGTAGACGGTGGTGTAAACAAAGAGAATTCCATGTACTTGTCGCCCCATTACCAACGTAGAACTCCTAACCCCCAAGAGAAACCCCTGCACTGGTAAGTGTGAAGTGTGGTGCAGCGTAGCACCGTTTAGCATCATCAGATCTTCATCTGTCTCCACAGTACTGCATTAAACGTTACCAGTGATCACTAAGATGTTTGAACAGTGACACATGGTTCCGACAGAACGGGGTAACAGCTCATACGGCCAGTATATCCATGAATGTCTCTCGGCGTCATTTTCGTTGTCGATTAGTTTCAAGACGTGGAGACATTCATTGGCCAGCAGAGTAGCCCAATTGGACTTCACTTGACTTCTTCTTGTGGCGCCAAATTAAGAGTCAAGTTTACGCCACATTCCTCACATCGCGTCTGAGTTCAAGGCTTTGAAGGAGGTCGCAATGAGCATGCTGTATCGGGTAATAGGAGATTTCTTTTTGTCACTTGGTAAATGCACGGCACGGAATGGCCACGAATGGTGTTGCATTCAAAACCAAATAAATGGCATATATTATGCGCAATTAATACAATTTTCTCTGTTTTGTTTTCAATGTGTGTTTCAATAAATTTGTCAGTTTTCTTTTCGAAGTTCTGTAATTTTTGTATACTACAATACATTCTGCAGGACCCTGAACAATTTCTCCAGGGCGTAAGCTGACCACGCATGCCAATTAAAATACCTGAAAACCACTCAAAACACATGGAAATAAATTAAACACACAAGATAAAAATAAATACGAAAACAGTTCCAGGTTGACACATAGAGCGTGCTGGACAGAGCTTAGCCATGTGTACGGGAAAACCTTCCAGAATACTGAATAAAAGTTTATGGATCAAAAAAAGCTGATGACATTAATTAAAAGAACGCTTAATGTTATAGACAACCAACTTGAAAAACTGTAGTCACAAAATAGGCCATCTTTATATTACGTACATACAACGTGTAACAAGAGATATAATACAGACACCAATAACAAAATCAGCACATAATCTAGTGTTCAAATATTTTGTAAATACAATGGGAGTGAGCATGGTAAATCTTCCAACGAAAGTCCATGGAAACACACAAGTCTGTGGTAGAAGGAATGCTGAAAGCATTTTATTTTTAAATGTTTCTCGCCGGACTAAGTTTTCGTCGCTGCTCGACTCACAGTACAGTGGACGCGGCAATCAAGTGCTAGCGTTTTAAGGCCAGCTGCCATCGGTGTGCCGCTCTCCAGTCCCACCAGGCTATGGCATGTTCATGTCTAGATCTCATCATATACAGTATGGCGAGATGACAAAAGTCATGGGATAGCGATATGTTAACACACAGATGATGATGGTATTGTGAACACAATGTAGAACAGGGCATTGCATTGGCACACGTGTCTCTTATACACAGGTGATTCGTGTGAAAAGATTTCTGACGTAATTACAATAGTAATAGTAATACGGGAATTAACAGAAGTTGAACGCGGAATGATAAGTAGAGCTAGACGCATGGGACGTCCACTTCGGAAATCGTTAGGAAATTCAATATTGCGAGATCCACAGTGTCAAGAGTGTGCCGAGAATACCAAATTTCAGGCATTAGCTCTCACCGTGGACAAAGCAGTGGCCGGTGGCCTTCATTTAACGGCCGAGAGCAGCGGCGTAAGCGTGGAGTGCTGAGTGCTAACAGACAAGCAACAATGCATGCAATAACTGTGTATATCGATGTGAGACATACAACGAACGTATCCGTTAGGACACTGCGACGAAATTTGGCTTCAATGGGCTGTGATAGTAGGCGGCAGACGCGAGTGCCTTGGAAAACCGTGGTCTGGTCAGATGAGTCCCGATTTCAGCTGATAAGAGCTACGTGTGACGCAGACCCCACGAAGCTATGAACCCAAGTTGTTAACAAGGCACTCTGCATGCTGGTAGTCGCTCCACAATGGTGCGGTCTGTTTTTTCGTGGAACGGAGTGGATCCTCTGGTAAGACTGAACGGATTGGTGGCTGGGAATGGTTATGCTTGGCTACGTGGAGACCATTTGCAGCCGTTGATGGACATCGTGTTCCCAAACAAAGATGGAATTTTTATGAACATCAGTGCCCCATGTCACCAGGCCAATATTGTTCACGATAATTCTAAAGAACATCCCGGACAATTGGAGCGAATGATTTGGCCACTCAGATCGTCTGACACGAGTCCCATCTGAGATTAATGGGATTCAACTGAGAGGTCAGTTCGTGTACCGGTCACACTTTCACAATAATCCATTGCTATATGGGTAGCATGGCTCAGTATTTCAGCAGAGGACTTCGAACGACTTGTTGAGTACATGCCACATGAAGTTGCTGCACTGTGTCGGGCAAAGGAAGCCCGACACGATGTTGGGAGGCGTTTGTCATCTCATGGCTTTTGTCATCTCATTGTAAGATGAACATCAACAAACGCAAAACCAGGCTAACAAGATTTAGTCTAGTTAAATCAGGCGATGCTGGCGCAATTACATTAGACATCGAGATACTTAAAGTAGTAGATGAGTTATCCTATTTGTGCAGCACAGTAACTGACGATGGACGAAGTAGAAATGACATAAAATGCATATTTGTAATGGGAAGTACAGTATGTCTGAAGAAGATAAATTTGTTAACATTGAATATAGATTTAAGTGTCAGGAAGTTTTCCATGAAAGTATTTCTATAGCGTGAAGCCATTAATGAGAGTGAAGCACGGACAGTTTCGACCTGAAGAGAAGAGAAGCTTTTGGAATGTGATGCGGCAGAAGGATGTTAAAGGCTGGATGAGTAAATAACGAAATAAAGAGAGGGTACTGAATAGAATTGGGAAGAAAATAAATTTGTGGCACAACTTCCTTGGAAGAAGGAATCAGTTGACAGAACACATCCTGAGACATCAAGGGATCATCAGTTTAGTACTGGGTGGAAGTGTGAAGGTAAATATCATAGAGGGAGACTAACAGATTTTATACAGTAAGCAGATTTAGAAGGATGTAATTAGCAGTAATTATCTGGAGAAGAAGAGGCTTTCACGGGAGAGGGTACAATAGAGAGGTGCATCAAACCGGTCTAGGGACTGAAAATCACAGCAATAACAGTTTTTGACATTAACCTGATAAAGCACTGGTAGCTCTAGCATTGATATATATTGGCTATTCATAAATTAACCTCTCTTCATTAAAAAAGGATAAAAGCAGATACTTTTATTTTCGATCTGTACTTTCATGTTGAGTTACTTCTCTGTACAGTCGCCACCCAAATTAAATCATTTTTTATTCAGTGAATCTTACTTCTTTACCCATTATCATAGAATGATGTCTCTTGGTGCTTTAACCAGTTGTTATAGGAATTCCTGACCCCATTGTCGGTCGTGAAGTGCTGAGAAGCTAGCCGGCCCCCGCACCCCCCCTTTTTTTTTACAGCGTATGGTCGCACATTTTGGTGAAGGAAATTATTTCTTTTTATAATCATCAGCCCCCCTTTTTTGGACTTGACCTTTGGAATTTCATAAGAGCCTCAAAACCAACCTGTTGTGTCATATTATTCTCATGCATTGCTACAACTAAATCTGTTGACAAATATCCTTTGCAATCACAAAATCTGTGTTGACATTTAGCGTTTTGACAGCGTTTGGTTGAATAATGGAGCCTATTGAGAGAAGGGATATGCATCCACTGCTAGTAATTTACTCTGTTAATTAGTTGGAAAGTACAAGTACCGCACACACTTTTCTACTCTAGTGATGATTATGGTGAACATAGCAGTTGCTACAGCTCGTAGTTCCAGCCGCCATTAAGGGCATGAGGCGTGAAGAGCTGCGTTAGCCACATGCATCTCACCACCAGCACCGACACGTCTACCCAAGGCAAGACTGCTTGCAATTGTTAATTAGAACTTTTGTATAAATGTAAAAGGAGAATACCAGTTTTCTTTCATGCAAGTACAGAGAACAGAATATAGTAATGAGTAAAATTACGACGCATGTTGTTCATTGAAAAGTGTAGTAACCTCAGACGTAGTATAGTGAAATCAGACTGAGGCCACCATCGCCTCTTTCATTTACAATTCTTTTTGTTGTAGAATACTTTAGCGTATAAGAATGGTGAAAAGAGCATTGGTCACACCAGAATGAGTCGCCTATTTATAGTTACTTAAATTTTTCTGAGTAACATTTCATGTAAAGTCACTAAAGTAATTCTATATCAATTGTCCAAAGAGTAATATCCAAAAGCATTACATAAAGTTGAAGGATAGAATTTTGTTAACCCAAGTTGCATAAATAGTCTTGGTAGTAATTACCAAGCCAACTCACAGAAATTGAAACAGTATTTGCTTTGTAGAACCACCTCGAATGATCAGAAATAGTAATATTCAGAATTAAGTTTAAATTCAACTCAAGCCGTTTCACTTTGAAACGAGCCAAAAATTGATTTATTCTTTTGCTCCTTCAGAGCTGGCGACGTAGTTATAAGCATTTTCAGGAGGATTCGACGGTAAGTCTGCTGCTCTCGTCGTGCTGATAGGATTATCCACTGCTGCCAGCAGTGGTGATTGGATACATAAGCTCACTACCAAGTTAAGTGGGTCAGGTAGGCAGTGTTACCGTGTCAACTGTAGGGCACTGTAGGCCGTGGATCGAACCCGTTCAATCATCACAGCTCTTTGGGAAATAGTCCGGTTAGGAGTGTGCTAATCATTAGGTAAATACTGGCGAGTAACGGTCAAAATGTACACACAAGTGAATTTAGCAAGGTCCACGTAGCACATAGTTAATGTGGTGCAATGGCGAGGGTAGGAGTGGAGTAAAAGTGAACTGAGCTTGTGGCAGCCGTGCTGTATTCAAATATTAACAACGTGAATTCACTACTACCTCTTACCATTAGGACTGACCTATTTACGATTAAAATACGTAGCAGTAAGTGCAAATGCGTGACGGCTACAAGTCCGTATTAGTTTTATACACACGGAATTAGGAAGTGGGTCATTCCATCAGTAGAGGGGGTTAAAATAACCGAGTCAATTGAGAACATACCCCATTTACTGATGGAAAGATTCGGCGGTTCGGTCGCAGGGTCTACCAAAGAGCTGCTTACACTACGCTTGTCCATCATATTCTGGAGTACTGCTGTGCGGTGTGGGATCCGCATCAGGTGGGACTGACGAATGACATCGAAAAAGTACAAAGAAGGGCAGCTCGTTTTGTATTGTCGCGAAATAGGGGAGATAGTGACACAGACATGATACGCGAATTTCAGTATCTATTACTAAAACAAAGGCGTTTATCGTTGCGACGGGATCTTCTCATGAAGTTTCAATCCTCCGATTGCAAAAACATCTGTTGGCACCCACCTACATAGGGAGAAATGATCATCACGATAAAATAAGAGAAATCAGTGCTCTGGCGGAAAAATTTAAGTGCTCGTTTTTCCCGCGTGCCGTTCGAGAGTCTAACGCCAGAGAGGCAGCATGGAGGTGGTTCATTGAACGCTCTGCCAGGCACTTTGTTGTGAACAGCAGAGTAATCACGTACATGTAGATTACAGTAAGTAGATGACAGGTTACATAAACCTTCTAAAAACTGAAAGTAAAACAAAACCTTTATCTCATTGTTGATTACAGGTATTGTAGATTGGTTTTTTTATGAAGTATAAAAATTTCATTTGTTCTGCTGAAGTATTAACAATGCTTCAATTACTAATCATTTTATCTGGGTGACAAGATAGCTGAATTTCACTGTGTCCTTCTCATTCATACTCAACCTTAGGTAGTTCACGGTATGTTGTAGTCACAGGGGTTTTGTTATTTATCTTCAAAGGTGTTTCGATGTTTGAATAAGAATCTTTTAGCAAATACTACAAAATAATACAAAAAAGGGAAAAAAACCTAGAATATACCCAAATGGGAGCAACGGTACTGTTGTTCATCTACTTTCTGATATGGGACTTGAAAGTAGATATTTCGTTAAATGGCTCCGTTGTATGTATTAAGATTTAGACGATTGTCAAACATTGTTTGTTCGTGCACTACATTTTCTGACAGATATGCAATATTGGTATCACAGTGCATCACACAAATACACAAAGATGATTGGAGCTAGAAAAAGTGAATCTCAAATCGATTACTCACACACAAAAAGTAGTACGCAATCAAAAAGTGGCATGCTCTTAAAGATTAGTCGCTAGGAAACACTGCAGTTCGATAGCGTGGATATGGACTTTTCTGGTGGCGGAAAAGAAGAACGCGATACCTTCGTCTCCAACGTATATCTCTCAGGCGGTTCTTTCTCCCGCGGTGCAGTTCCTGGTGAGAAACAGAAAGATGGTGCAGAAGGCGAACCTTTCCAGAGGGAGCGGCAACGGCGTTTTTGCAGCTCGCAGTTCGAGAAGCGGCAACACCGGCAGCAGCCGAGGAGCAGCAGGTGCTCGCCTGATTCTGGCGCTGCTGCACAGTGGAGCAGGAATTAAGGGGCAGAGCTGAGCAGGCGGAGCAGAGCACAGTTGCCGGGGGCCCCAGTGCTAAATGAGCATGCGAGGAATTTCTCGGGCCAGCGCGCCGCCTCGTAAAACAAATTGAAGTCTGAGGGAAGACGGCGCGTTAATAAAGCGGAACGCGCTGCCGGCGTTACTCAGGGCGCGGGCCCGGAGCGCCTTCTGACAGGTTAATATGTCGGCGGCGCTGCCGCCCGCCCCTCGCCTAATGTGGCCTAATATTTAAAATTTATCCCGCGGGGATTCCTGCTAAGCACGCTTTCAAGAAAGCGCACCGCCGGCGGTGAAGTGGCTGTCTACTAGGCGAAAATGAACTGTTTCAGATACCAATTACTTTCTCGGCTGTCAGAGTCTCAGGTAGTAGCCCTGTGGCACGCCTTACCATTTCCGAGACGGATTTTAAGCACACCTCAATGTTTATCTGGTAAACGGAGGATAACTCACCAAAGGCTTTGAAAATGCTAATCTTTGTTCTTGAGAAAGTAGTTCAGGTTCACGAAGATGCAGCATGCTGCAGGTGGAAAATAGGTCAGCAATTTGTTTTGTATAATAATTAATGTAACTCCATCATAAGCTGCTAATGGTGACTAGTTTCGGACACCTGTGTTCATTTTCAAACCATCTGTGCCGTAAGTGTGGCCATACAGGAAATAGCCTACGTACAAAAACTGCTCCTTCAGAGTTGATCAAAGTGGCACTATGGCTGATTCAAAAACAGTAAATAGACCACACAAAACAGGTATTCGAGGGGCAGTTTCTGTATATAGGCTATCGCCTGTATTGTCACATCTACGTACCAGATTGTTAGAAAATGTACATAGGTATCCGAAAT
Organism: Schistocerca serialis cubense; assembly: GCF_023864345.2. Classification (NCBI taxonomy): domain Eukaryota; kingdom Metazoa; phylum Arthropoda; class Insecta; order Orthoptera; family Acrididae; genus Schistocerca; species Schistocerca serialis. Next base: position 100,102,550 of record NC_064642.1, on the reverse strand, counting down.
TACTTACCATCGGTAAATAAAAAAGATACTTCTTAACGCCACTTATGACGGAGTTACAACCATTTACTTTAATTAGTTCAGGTTTAGTCATTATTTTGAAGAAACGCTGCCAAAAACTATGTGTCTGTTTTGTAAATACACAAGCAATACCTTCGATTTCATGCCAACATTAGTAATTTACAGTCAACATGTAATTGTTAACATTTATTACAAGGCAGGCGGTAATAGTACTGCGCTCAGCGAAGCCCAAAACTTCTGTCTGAGCGCTTATACAATGAAGCGCCAAAGAAACTGATATAGGCGTGCATATTTGAACACAGAGATATGAAAACAGGCAGAATACTGAATTGCGGTTGGCTCGTCTATATAAGACAACAGGAGTTTGGCGCATTTGTTAGAACAGTTACTGATGCTACAATGGCAGGTTATCAATATTTAAGTCAGCATGAATGTTGTGTTATACTCTGCGCATGAGCAATCGGACACCGCATCTCCGAGATTAGGATGAAGTGGTGATTTTCCCGTATGACCATTTCACGAGTGTACCGTGAATATCAGGAAACCGGTAAAACATCAAATCTCCGACACAGCTGCGGCCGAAAAGATCCTGTAAGAAAGGGACGAACGACGACTGAAGAGAATCGTTCAACGTGACAGAAGTGCAACATTTCCTATAATTGCTGCTGATTTCAATGCTGGGCCATCATAAAGTGTCAGTGAGGTAACTATACAACGGAACATAATTTAGCTGAAGGTCCACTCATGTACGCTTGATGACTGCGCGACACAAAGCTTTGGCCTCCCCTGAACCCGCCAACACTGACATTGGACTGTTGATGACTGAAAACATATTACCTAGTCGAACGAGTCTCGTTTCAAACTGTACCGGGCGGACGAACTTGTACGGGTATGGAGACAACCTCACGAATCCATGGACCCTGCATGCCAGCAAGGGAATGTTCAAGCAGGTGGAGGTTCTGTAATGGTGTGGGTGGTGTTGCATTTTGAGTGGTATGGTACCCCTGATACGTCTACATACGACTCTGACATATGACACGTACGTAAGGATCCTGTCTAATCACCTGCATCCATTCACGTCCATTGTGCATTCCGTCGGACTTCAGCAATTCCAGGAGGACAATGCTACCGATTGGCTCTGGGAACACCCTTCTGGGTTTAAAGACTTCCGCTGGCCAGCAAGCTCCACAGACATGAAAATTATAGAGCATATCTTGAATGCCTTGCAAAGTGCTGTTCAGAAGAGATCTCCACCCCCTAGTACTCCTGTGTATTTATGGACAACCCTGCTGGAGTCATGGTGTCAGTTCCCTCCAGCACTAGTTCAAACAATAGTAGAATGTATGTTATGTCGCGTTGCAGTACTTCTGCGTGCTCGAGGGCCAGTACAGGATATTAAGCAGGTGTACCAGTTTCTTTAGCTCTTCAGAGTATGAAAACCAAGTACGGTCGGGTGCCATATTTTAGGCTAAAACCGGATTTTCAAGAAGACAGTATGGAAGATCTTCGAAAGTAAGACTAGGCAGATAAAGCTAGTAATTTAAATTTGTGAAAGTAGTCTGGTGAATATAGTTCATTTGTTTCTTTTGTGTAGGTATTCTTTCTAACATGATGTAGCGGCACCACCGTTTAAGACAGGAAAAAGTTAGATTCAGTGCAATATTTCTGAGTGCACAAGTTACATCCAAGTACGGGCCTGTTGACAGTAACTTACGCTTTAATACGCGGTATAATGAAATCGTGAAAACATCGCGCCCGCAGTGCGTTTGCGCGGGTCGCTCAGGTAGTCATTCCGCGCCAAGGTGTTTTGCAGACAGCGAAGTGGCGTCCTCGGAATCGCGGGACCCTGTGACGCAGACAGAGGGGAACGACGCCCTGTAACTGGAAATAATAAAACATTTGAAGGTCCAGGCCGAGTTTTAATACGGCGCAGCCTAACTGTTTCCATCCACGTCCATCATTCCCCCACAGCATGCTAACATCTACATTTGGCAGTAACAGTTACAATTAATAAAATGATCTGATGGATTTCATGAAGTAATTGTTCATTTAGCGTGAATACGTTAGTTAATTTAATATTCATTAAAATAAAAATGCTTGCTGCAGTTTTATTGCATATACCTAGTTATCGGAATGGATAGTGTCTTGAAAGGAGGATATAAGATGAACATCAACAAAAGCAAAACGAGGATAATGGAATTTAGTCGAATTAAGTCGGGTGATGCTGAGGGAATTAGATTAGGAAATGAGACACTTAAAGTAGTAAAGGAGTTTTGCTATTTGGGGAGCAAAATAACTGATGATGGTCGAAGCAGAGAGGATATAAAATGTAGACTAGCAATGGTAAGGAAAGCGTTTCTGAAGAAGAGAAATTTGTTAACATCGAGTATTGATTTAAGTGTCAGGAAGTCGTTTCTGAAAGTATTTGTATGGAGTTTAGCCATGTATGGAAGTGAAACATGGACGATAAATAGTTTAGACAAGAAGAGAATAGAAGCTTTCGAAATGTGGTGCTACAGAATAATGCTGAAGATTATATGGGTAGATCACATAACTAACAAGGAGGTATTGAACAGAATTGGGGAGAAGAGGAGTTTGTAGCACAGCTTGACTAGAAGAAGGGATCGGTTGGTAGGACATGTTCTGAGGCATCAAGGGATCACCAATTTAGTACTGGAGGGCAGCGTGGAGGATAAAAATAGTAGAGGGAGACCAAGAGATGAATACACTAAGCAGATTCAGAAGGATGTAGGCTCCAGTGGGTACTGAGAGATGAAGAAGCTTGCACAGGATAGAGTAGCATGGAGAGCTGCATCAAACCAGCCTCAGGACTGAAGACCACAACAACAACAACAACAACACCTAGTTAACTTGAGACAGGGTATTTTCTAGAAGGTAGGAGGTACTGGCAGAAGTAAAGCTGTGAGGACGGGGCGTGAGTCGTGCTTGGGTAGCTCAGTTGGTGGAGCATTTTCCCGCGAAAGACAGAGGTCCCGAGTTCGAGTCTCCGTCCGGAACACAGTTTTAATCTGCCAGGAAGTTTCAGGGTATTTTCTGTAGTAGCACTAACACTCTTACAGTATTTTATGTCATCAAAATGACACAATACATCGTATGCAATTCACCACCTAAGAGGAGTGAATAATCCACTTTCATGAATCAAGTTCGACAAAGAGGCTACTATCAGGTCAGTCAGTCATCAGCCCAAAACGAACTTTTATCACCATAGTGTTTTAGGAAAGACCGCCCGGTTGCACATTTCATCTCGTTGCCTTCCTTTGACCTTAGAACTGGCTTACGCCACCGGATACGAGGGTTGCGCAGAGAGTAACGCACAACAATTTTTTTCTTCAACAATTCTTTATTGAACATAATGAGAATTACACACACGAGAGAATGGTGTTTTATCTACACACCCTATTTTTCTACGTATCGTCCATCCCGTTCTGTGGCCTTCTTCAATAGTGAAGCAAGCTAAAATCCTTGTCTTGTTGGCGAAGCCAGTGCTTCACTGTGTGAATCATCTCCTCATCATCTTCAAAATGTCTTCCGAGAATGGCATCTTATAATCGCCGAACCAAGAGGAAGTCCGAGAGGGCTAGGTCAGGTGTGTCAAGTGTGACAGCCGTGGATGTTCAACCCCACCAATGCAAATCGTGGAGCTCCATCGAACCGCCTTGTGATGACCTCGCCCTCCGTGCTCAGCGACTGACTGTACTTCTGTCGGCAGCAGAGGCTCCATAGACTTTTCACAATCTTTTCTGAATATTCCCCACAGTTTTCTTCTCTGCTATGAGAAATTCAATGACGCACATTGCTCGTAAAGTACATAATCTACAGATTCCATTTTGAAACTGTCCTGCAGCTACGCTTTCTGTCGGAAGTGACGCAAACTTGACACGCACATTCAGGAGACTTCAAATAATATATACGTAACGTTTCGCATTCGCAGCATTGTTTTCGGCTGAGGAAAGAAACGCGGTGCATTACTTTCTGGGCAACCCTCCTATAAGGGACCCTACAATTTAACATGGTTTCTGAATTTCAGTGCAACTCAGCATCTTTCATATCAACAAACCCTAGCAGATGTGACCTAAGTTGTAAGCGGAAGATAAAAATCGTAAAGATGACCGGGAATGCAACCTGAGAGCTTTGGATTTGTAGTGTGGCCCTTCACACCTGGGCTATTGGGCCATTAGAACGGTTCTACCGATTCCTGCCTTTTAGTAACTGATAGCATAATTTGGCATGTGGTGGAAGCACGGATCTTATGTAGAGTATTCATTCACATACATCTATTCGAGTGACCTTATTTTTAGTTTGTACAGTATGTCACATTTTTAATCGATTTTCATTCACGAAAGCGATCAAGATACTGCAGTTGAATCACTCTCCCTGCATTAGGCTGTCTCAGTTTTTACTCCCAAAATATTAATTGTTTCCATCATAATGTCTGCAAGAAATACAAAAACATACCGAAGACATCATCTTGTCTGCAAGAGACTGAAACACATGCAAATGAAGCGATAATTTTATTTCTGTGTTTCTTTTTTCTTGCTGGTAACACAATATTAGCGATAATATCAAGAACCGCTACATGTGTTTCCTGCAAATACATGGAAATATGCTCTCAACAAAGACTTCTTACTCTTGGTCGCCGTACTGTCTGAACTACATGCAGATATAGTGTTAAGAGTCATGGTTCTACAAAATCCACAACTAGGAAAATGCGTGAAAATAGTAGCAGATTGGTCAGTAATTTGTGAATGGTGTGAATGGTGTGAAAAACTTAAATTGCAAATGTTGAAAAAAGGCTTGTCTGTAGAAAAATTATACATTGTTTCTGTGTATATAATTATTGCAAAAGAGAGTCTGGAACTTTACAAGTCTCATAATGAAAAGTATATTCAGACATATGTAGAGCAATATTTAACTGATACTTTAGTCAGTGCGTCATATTGCGTAAGGAAGAAGGAGTTCTCTTCGAGAAAGTTTCTTTTGATACTGCAGTGCTGTATTAGGCACGGTCTAATTTTATCAAAATGTTTAGGAAAGAAATTATTAGAAACAATGTAGTATCCGTTAATGACGCAGAGAAACCGTAATTGCTACTACCGCCGGAAGACAATTAGTAAAAGTGTGAAGAGTTCGTAGTCTATCTCCAACGAGGTCATTTCCTCACAAAAAGTCAGTTCCTGGTATTACTGAATCTTTTACTGTGTTTTATTCCATATTATCCGTACCTCTTTGAGCAAGATTAATTTTCATTGCAGTGTGATAATTATGTTTTGTTGGTTTTACTTCCATAGATTCTCATAGCCGCTATTTATATTAAGAGATCTGCCCATTTTCCCCACGCATTTTTACTGACATAATCATATAAGTGAATTAAGATTAAAACACACAGAGCTGTTATTTCTGTATTCTTTACACGTTTGCTATACCCGTAAGTAATAATCCGTAAAATGAAATAGCGATATTATAGCAAAAGAAAACAAATAATTCATTACACAGAATTTCCATGATATTTGAAGGCAGTCAGCCACTATGCGATTGAGACTAGGTTATGATCTTGAAAGTGACAAATGATAAATAATTATTTACAGAACATATTGTGTAGCAATAAAAGTGTCTTGTTTGTAAGTGATGATACCCCTCAAAGTCTTATGCATATTTCAAAAATATTTTAAAGCATGCAGTGTCTGAAATCTTATTCCAGTGGTCACCGAAATAGAAATGGTTGAGTAGTATTTCTCAATCGATAACTTTTCCCTACTTTGTATTACTTCACAATAACAGATTCATTTTAAGATTTACAACATATTTGTGGTATAACTGTTGAAAAGTATCATTAACTTACATATGACATGAAAGAAATTAAGATGTAAGGTGGAGGTTATACACACTATACTCCTGTTTAATGAGATAATCATCATCAAGGCGTTCAGGATAAACAATATTTTCTAAATATGCATGCAAATGTCCCAAGGTTAATTTCCGTAGAATTACAATCATTAGATAACTCACCTGTGTTTTACAGAATTTTGGGAAAGCATTTCATTACAGTGTGTTGATGGATTCTTTTCCCTGATTCAGAGATATGATGCTTGGACTCTGGAGCTAACGTTAACACTAAACTCCTGTAACCCAGGCGATTGTTAACATTTCTTTGCAGCCCTGCAATGGTTACACCATCAAGTGATGTGCTATGTATTTATATTAAATGTAGGAACAAACTTAGACAGTTACTGTTGGATAACTTTCACTCGTCTTTTCCCATCTTATATGTGTTATATCTTATTTTCAACCACATATAATGTTTCATGTCATGAAAATGCTACCAAAGATGTCTTAATCGCTCTTAAATTACTACTAGAATTTAAAATATTCCTTTCTTTTAGGTTTGTTTCCGCTACTGCTGGTCTACGACTTCATTTCAAGACACAGTACATAGTATTGTCATCCAAGCACTTTGCTCCCTGTCACAAAATTACAGATTTCGAAGTTTTGTCTTTAGCTACATTTACTGCTATCTCAGTGTAGAAAATGAATTACATGAGGTGCATGCAGTAAGCGTGTTCATTACGTGAACATCTGTCATCCATCTTTCATGTTAGCCGACTCTTATAATGCATTTTCAATTCAGAATAGGTCTTAGACACCCTTTCGCTCTTTGTGTTTTGCTCTTAAAAATTTTCCCGTCAGTATCATCTACATCATTGATTCTACCTATTGCTCTGTTCCACTTCAGAACTGTTCATTCCATCTTTTTAAGGAGTGGTTAGCATTTAATTTTGTTTTTGGATTACACACTGAGGTGGAAAATGTCATAGGATACATCCTAATAACGTGTCGGACATTCTTTTACACCGCTTAGTGTAGCAACTCGACTTGCCATGGACTCGTTGAAAGCCCCTGCTGAAATATTGATCCATGTTGCCTCTATAGCCGTCTATAGTTTCGAAAGTGTTAACGGTGCAGGACTTTGTGTACGAACTGATCTCTCCGTTATGTTCAACGGGAGTCAAGTCGTTCGATGTGAGTAGCCAGATCATTCACTCGAACTGTCCAGAATGTTCTTCAAAGCAGTTGCGAACCATTATGGCTCTGTGACAAGGCGCATTGTCATCCATAAAAAATTCCATTGTTGTATGAAAACATGACGTTCATGAACGGCTGCAAATGGTCTCCAGGTAGCCTGTAACACCATAGCTCTAATACTCTACTGATTTATTTTGCTTTTGTTTTATTTAAAATTACATCGTTGAGCTTCTGTAAATATGTTTGATTGAATAGATAACACAAAATTGTATACTGCTTTCTTTATACAAACTTTGATGTCTTGGTTTGGTTCTATGCAAAGTAGTGTATCTGTCATTCTTTGTCCCATTTGGAGGGAACCAAACTTACTGTATGTAATTGTAATTCCTGTGTGAATAATTTTTTTGTAGAAATGTCAATATGTGCAAATGTTCTGTTTTATTTAATGTATTTGGTTACTGCTATGGAAACTGCTGATCCTCACTTAGGGTTCTTAGTTATTTTGTATGTAAAAGGTAGTGTGGTTCCCCTCGGGAACGGAACTGTGTAGCGCGCGCAAATTGTGGTTGGCCTAGGTATGAAAAGTGGAACAAGAGTCAGTCGGGGACGAGCACGAGTCGGGGACGAGCTACGAGTCGGGGACAAGCTACGAGTCTGTGCACTGCCATGTAGAAGATGCATATTGTGCTGGTTCCGAGAGAGGCTTTTTCTGCTTCTTTCCAATGCCTCGGATGGATGGATAAATAGCTGGAACTATTCTGGAATTAGTATCTATCATCGCCACCAAGAAATGACAGAGTCCAGCAATTCTGCCTGCAATTCCACCTACCAACATGCAGTTGCCACCACACTGCGCAATCATTGCATCGGAATGCTATAATGATGTACAGTGAAGGATCAGCTTAATGGATGTTTTAGTGTGCACAAATATAAGGTAATTTATACCTGAACTTATGTACCTACCTTAATTTTTTCCTTATCATAACACCTCTCAGGATCCTTTCCGTTTGAACGAAAGTAATTACCGAGTGTCCCTACTGAAAGAACTTTTATGACCGATGTTATGATAATTAATGCCTCTCGAACTTAAAGTTAATGTGGCAAGAGAGTGAGTTAAAGTAAATGTTGTTTGCTGAAAATAATTTTCCTATTAAAACTGCTTATTAAAGTGCTGTTGCCAAGTGCAAAATTAAAAGTTCTTAAGACTGAGGCTTCTAAAGTTTTGCTTAGCTAATGATCACCTTGATATCTGTAGTAAATTCAAAAAGGTGAGTCAGTTTCTTGCAATTTTGTCAACATTGTGTTTCGCTGTAGTAAAAGTGGAAAAGTGCAGTTTTGAAACGTTATATACTCATGTTTGTTAAGTGTATGTCTCTCTTGTGTACAGGAAGTGCATATTAATAATATAACAGGATCCACAGTTCGTCTATTGTATTAATGCTGGGTAACAAGTAATGGGAAAACCACTAATTATAAAAACCATAATTACTTTAAAGCACTGAAAGTAATAGTGTGTCTCGTCATCTATTATAATTTTACAAATAGTTTGTGCTGCTCTAGCTGTTTGTTCCAACCTTAACGTTAACGTATGTATGCGTCAGAGTTCATTGCACTCGCGTGTGCCAAAGTATAGGTTGTGTTTATTCGTTAAAATTACTAATAACTATTTTCTTAAACGAGAATGTTAATCATTCTCTTGCCTAGTTAGGCTGGCGACCGTTTTCTTTATCAGTTGAACAGTGCAGATAGGCAAAATTTTGTTCGTACTGTTCAAATATTTACGTAATTCTGACTTTCACTTCCGATAAGCCACCTCCGTTAGGTACAATACGGTCAACATAATAAAATTCCTCTCAGAGGGTAACACTGCTCTGTTGCGTTATACCATAATTACTCTAACAAAATAATTCTGTTTTGCAAATTACCTCCAGTTTCGAGGTTATGGTATAGCAGTAGCAGACGGTAGTGTTATACGTGGCTTTTCCGTGACAGGACTATTTGTTCAGTTGGGGACATACTACGCGTACGTAATAAACCAAATCTGGTATTTCATAGTACAAGCTACGTAAATGCTGCTGCAGTGTTATACGTGGCGCCGCGTGACAGGACGTTGTTCAATTTCCACCTACAAGCGGGAAAAAATTATAAGCAGTTAGCATTTTACAAACATAGAGTGAACGTAAAACGTCCAGCGGCACGAACCTGTACATTAGTTGACAGAACAGATAGTGAAAGTTCAGTTTAAATTGAAAATAAAAGGTATCAGTACTTAATAATAGCTAAAATGGACAGGAAACTAGAAATAAATCTAGACACGTGAGAACAGAATGCAACAGAGAGCAGTTCAGGCAGCACACCAACAGATGGCATTACGCGTGAGTTAAATTACGTACGGTACCACGCCTATGTCAATAAACAGATAGAAGCTATGAATGTCGCTCGTACTAAGCAAGGCAATATGAGCGATGTTGTGGAAGACAGTGGCTATGTTAATGAATCGCGGGATATGTTCGAATCACCAGAAACTGAGAGGGAAATAGGACTCGAACACGAAAATGCGGTAGGAACCAAAGGTGAAAAGACACCAGATTTGACTGATTTACTTAGAATACTGTCTGAGCAATTTGCAGCGCAAAATGACAATATTAAGGCCCAAATTGCAGCGCAAAATGCAGTACTAGGTAGTGATATTATTAAACAAATGCAAGAGCAAGGCAAGAATCTTAGTAAACAGATTGAGAAGGTTGATGTAAAAGTAGACATTGTGAGTAATGAAATTAAAAACCTTAAAAGCGAAATCATTGTCATCAATGGCAATATTGCCAACATACAAGGACAAATTGATGACATTAACGAAAGATTGGACACTGAAGTAATCAAAATTCAAGATCAAATAGAACCCTTAGTTAGTACTAAAGTGGACGAAAAGGTATTCGGTATCAAATCCGAAATACAAACAGAATGTAACGCGGAATTTGCAAAGATTAAACAATCTGTAACAGAAAAAAGTAGGGAACTAACCAAACAGATTGTTAATTGCGAAAAGAAGTGTGACCATAACACTTCACAAATCCAAGGCAAAATGTATGACTTGGAAAGAAAAATACAAACAGGACCCACAAAATTTACAGAAAGGATCGCTTTCAGTAAAATATTAGAGGGCGAGGAAAAATTCGACCCTGCAAAGAGACATAGCGGATGGCACCCCCTAGACTTTGTGAATAATTGCGAAAGAAATTTTCCTGAAAATTTGTCTGACCAGGAAAAAATTAATGTTGTGATCAGTGCCTTAACGGGAGAAGCAAAAAGGTGGGGGTTGAATCTTGATACTAACCAGATGTCTTTTGAAACCTTTAAACAAAAATTTATTGACGAATACCGGTCAGAACAAAAACAAGACCAGTTGTGGCGTGAATTTCTAATGGCCAGGTTGTATGACATCAGAGGCCGGCAAACCATGAAAGAGCGCAGTAGTTAGTGCCTTCCGTAGTTTGAAACTTTTATTTAGGTGGCAGTAGTGGCGCTCGCTGTATTGCAGTAGTTCGAGTAACCAAGATTTTTGTGAGGTAAGTGATTTGAGAAACGTATAGGTTAATGTTGGTCAGGGCCATTCTTTTGTAGAGATTTTTGAAAGTCAGATTGCGTTGCGCTAAAAAATATTGTGTGTCAGTTTAAGCACAGTCTTGTACAATTTCTGTAAGGGACGTTTCATATGTCGACCGTTAGCCGAGGATACCTCACTGGAAGCTTCTGATTTTTTTTCTTGTAGTTTGTGTAATTAGTGTAGCTATTGTTTATTGCTAGCGCGTAATTGTAGAGAGAATTTCTTTTTTGTAGTTGTAGTTTTTCATTCTTGTACAGTAAAACAGTTGTGGCATGCATGTAGATTTGAACAAAGTATTTCGCAGCTGCGCTTGCAATTAACTAGATATTATTTTCAGTGCTATGTTAATGTGTTCCCCTATTTTTGCTCTTCAAATTGTGTTTTTCTGTTTTGTCGTGTGAATTATTGTGACAATAATGGCGTGTGAAAAACGCAATACTAGCCTCCAAAGTAAACTGAGAAATGACAGTGAAGACGAAAGCAGTGTGTTAGCGCCACCGTCTAATGAATTAACTAATGTTCAACATAGTAATTTGGTAATTGTGCATAGGGAAATGGAGCAGGCGGCAAACAATGGCGTAGGCAGTGAAACAATTAGTGAACAGGGAAGCATTATCGATCGATCGCTCGGCAACAGCTCGCCTCAGGAATCCGAAATGACAGGACACAATTTTACAAATACTGTAGATTCAGGTTTTGCGTCCTCACTGTTTTCTCAAATAAGTCAAGACACATTTTCTACTTGTCAAAATGTGAATGTTGCCGGTGCAAATGCACTGCCGAAAAGCTTAGAGGAACAGATTCCAGACACTAATGCATTGTTATTAGAGCTAATGCAACAAATGGAACAAAACCAGAGACAAACACAGCAAAAGCTTCAAAAGTTAGACACAATGGAACAACACCAGAGACAAACACAGCAAAAGCTTCAAAAGTTAGACACAATGGAACAAAATCTTCAAAAGTTAGACACAATGGAACAACACCAGAGACAAACACAGCAACAGTTAGAAGCAATGGAACAAAATCTTCACACCACGCTTGAACAAACACGTGAAGATTTAACTACTGAGTTATATAAAATAGAATAGAAATGTCAAAAAGTCTGTAATGACGTAAAATGAGCATTTCCAACCTATTTTTTAGCCTCATGAAAATCCATTACAGAATCACGAAGCTGCCATAAAAGAACAGCAAACTACTGTTTATGAAAATCATGAGACCTTGCAAGCTAAAATTGACTCAGTTGCATCTATCGATTCCGTTATGCAACTTGCAAAAACTCAGGAAAATTTAAAGGACACCGTAGATACCATTTCAACAGAAATGGACACTCTGAAATTTGGTTCAGAAAAACACACAGAGGAAATAATTTCACTATCGGATAAAGTAGCCGAACTTTCAGATTAGTTCACTAACTTATCTACAAAGGTAAATGATAATCTGAATGACACAAAACCAGTAGCCTTTAATGACACAGAAGAGTGCGAACAAATTAGGAAATTCAAACAAAATCAGAATCAAATTAATACGGCTGAACGGATGCATATGGTCTCCAAGTAGCCTGTAACACCATAGCTCTAATACTCTACTGATTTATTTTGCTTTTGTTTTATTTAAAATTACATCGTTGAGCTTCTGTAAATATGTTTGATTGAATAGATAACAAAAAATTGTATACTGCTTTCTTTATACAAACTTTGATGTCACGGTTTGGTTCTATGCAAAGTAGTGTATCTGTCATTCTTTGTCCCATTTGGAGGTAACAAAACATACTGTATGTAAGTTATGTTAAACGGGAGTCAAGTCGTTCGATGTGAGTAGCCAGATCATTCACTGGAACTGTCCAGAATGTTCTTCAAAGCAGTTGCGAACCATTATGGCCCTGTGACAAGGCGCATTGTCATCCATAAAAAATTCCATTGTTGTATGAAAACATGACGTACAAGATCAGTTGGCACAAGTAATACAAAAATTGCATATTTCAGAGGACACTCGCGCTCCAACACGGGAAGAGGGACTTAGAAATAGGGAACAACCACAAAATAATAACACAGGACACTTCGGAAATTATGAAAGAAATTGGCAAGGCACACCGAATTTTGAGATGGAACCGCCGAAACGACGTAACAATGACCGACATGTGACTCGCCGACATGATGATTTTGACTATAAGCTGTTCATTACTACACGTAAATTCAAAACATTTAAGAATTCTGGCAACGACATTCATCCACAAGCATGGCTCCATCAAATCTCTCATTGTTTTCCTCCCAACTGGTCATTAGAGCACAGATTAGAATTTATGTGCGGCTACTTAGAGAATGAACCAGCTGTATGAATGCGATCGGTCATTCACGAATGTCACAGTGAAGGAGAATTTTACCATGCCTTCCTCTCAGCATATTGGTCTCAAGCTGCACAAGACCGAGTAAAACATAGCATCATAATGATGAAACATTTCGAACAATCTGAATTTTCCAGTCTTGTGAAATATTTTGAAGACATGTTGCACAAGAATCAGTACCTGTCAAACACATACAGCCCCTCAGAACTCATCCGCATTTGCTTAATCAAATTGCCTGAACATTTACGACATTTTATTTTGGCAGGACGTTGCAAAGACGACATTGAAGCTTTTCAGGGACTCTTACAAGAATTAGAAATTGACACTGATAATCGCGGAACGCGAAAACAGGAACACAACAATTACAGGTCACATCCGTCGCAATTCCGCGATGAAAGAAATAATAACTGGACACGACAAGGCTATTCTCACAACACAAATCGTGACCAAAACAGACACCATCCGTATGACAACCGTTGGCAGAGTAGTAACAACTACAGGGAAAGATCACCTCTCCGCGGTAATGACTATCGCAGAGACAATCAGAGAAACAGACAATATATGAACCAAAATAAATATTATCAGGGGAGACGGAATAACTTTAGACGCAACGGTCCAGCGCGCAGTTACGATTCAGGGAGAAATTCTCCACCACGTGACCAACAAGAAAGAAACTATGGAATCTACCGACATGACGACAGACGATATGATCGTAACGACAGACCTGAATTGCATCAGAACTGGCGGGATTCAAACAGAGCAGGGTCCTCTCGACAAGGTGAATTTGTAGAAGTTAGGTCTCCAAATCCCAATAATGACGCGCACCAACAAAGAGACAATAGGCAATGACTCCTACCGCTGGCAGCCACGAAACGTACGTATGAAACTGACGATGCAGCTGCCGTAGCTAGTAATTACGTAAAAATGGAAGACATTAGGGACATCTTACTCCAAGAACACGACGTAAAACATAACAACATTGCATATCCTGTGATTCACATTACAGTAAATGATGTAAAATTTACGGCAGTACTTGACTCTGGCAGTCCCATTTCAGTAATCAGTGAAACAGCCTTTAGCAAATGTAGCAAATAGAACGATTGTCCCACACTTCTGTTACGTAAGATTAAATTACAAGGTGCAATCTTTGGAAAAAGTGTAGATGTACGCCAACAAACCAACTTAGAACTCTTTTGTCAAAGCCACAGCTTCTCTATGAACTTTCTTATTGTTCCATTATAGTCGACGGAAATTACACTGGGAGTAGACTTTTTGAATGAATACAAAGCAATCTTAAGCTTTCACGATGCTGAAATAAGTTTAGAAAAAGAAGGTAAGTCAGTAGCATTGACATTTGAAGATTGGCTCTCAAACCATGACGAAGAAATTAATCGGCTTTACCTCCTGTTAGACAACAGTTCGAAATTTTCTTCCATTGATCTCAGATCCAGCTTTTATCAGATCGAACTTCACTCAGAATGTAGAAAATACACAGCTTTCCTTTGTTTCGGCGTTTGTTATCAATTTCGGAAACTTCCTTTTGGTTTGAACATTTCTTCGGCAGCATTCATTCGCGGGCTAAATTCCATATTACCTGAGTTCTTAAAACGTCACATCACCTTATATGTGGACGATATTCTAATAGCAGAAGCTTCATGGGAACAACATAATCGCATCCTCAGCAGTTTGTTACGTATTTTTACAGAATCTGGAATTACAGTTAACTTGGAAAAGTCTGAATTCGGTAGGTCAAAGGTGAGGTTTTTGGGACATATTATTTCTTCTGAAGGCATTCAGCCGGATCTTGAAAAGTTAGAAGCAATCAGAGCCATTCCAGTTCCTTCCACAAAAAAACAAGTCCGCAGTTTTCTAGGTCTCGTAAATTTTTACCGTCGTTTTCTCAATATGCTAATTCTAGTTACACCAAAACTTTGTTCTCTCACTGGAAAAAATACTATTTGGAACTAGGACGAACAAGCACAGTTGGAATTCAATTCTTTGAAAGAATCGCTACTTAATGCGCCAATACTAGCTCATCCAGATCTGTCACAAGATTTCTGCCTTAGCACGGATTC
Organism: Schistocerca serialis cubense; assembly: GCF_023864345.2. Lineage (NCBI taxonomy): Eukaryota > Metazoa > Arthropoda > Insecta > Orthoptera > Acrididae > Schistocerca > Schistocerca serialis. Next base: position 100,087,465 of record NC_064642.1, on the reverse strand, counting down.
TTCTAAAGTCGGTCTGGGTGCCCATTTATTTCAAGAAGCCAATGAAAATGACACTACTGTTCAGAAAACTATTGCTTTTGCTAGCCGAGTGCTAACAAAATCTGAAAAAAATTATTCCGTTACTGAATTAGAAGCTTTAGCTATCGTTAGGGCATTTAACAAATTCCGTTTCTTTCTTTCTGGTAAGCACGTAAAAGTATACAGTGATCATCGTGCATTACAATTTCTTATGTCTTCAAAATTAAGTCATGACAGGTTAAAACGTTGGGCATTGTTTCTGCAAGAATTCCACTTCACAATAGTCTACATTCCCGGCAAGGAAAACATTGTTGCGGACGCACTATCACGTGCACCGGCTGGGCTTGAGAAAAGTAACACAGAAGGCAACCTCGAGAAAAATTTCAGTATTCTTTACATTCAGAAAGTCGCCTTTGAAAACTTCGTCACCACATCTTTAAAGGACATTGCTCATGAACAAGATAAAGATCCAATTTGGAAAGACATCAAGAGCAAATGGCATGAAAAGCCGCACATTCAGATTCGGCATTATTATCTGGTTAGAAACAACTGTTCAAACGCTGCACTGTTGATGACAAGCTATGGGTACTTTGCATTCCTGACGATTTTGTTAATAAGCTCATTTTGTACATTCATTTCAGCTACGCAAATTTGGTCCACGAAAATGTTATAATATTTTTCGAACGACTTGTAATTTGAACAATATGGAAAAGAGAATTCGAAGAGTCTTGTCTATTTGAAAACTTTGTCAAAAGGCGAAACCATCTACTATCTCACATCCTGCTCCGTTGTTTCCTATTATTCCATCTAAATTAAAAGAATTCGCTGCTGTTGATCTCTTGGGACCCTCTGTCAGAACATCGAATGGATTTTCGTACGTTCTAGTCGCTGTTGAACTTACTTCAAAATTTGTTTCTTTCACTCCGTTACATAAAGCCACTGGACGGTCTGTATCCAACGCCTGTATTAAAAATTTCTTACATGAAGTTGGACACGTTAGTAAAGTCATTTCAGATAACGGACCGCAATTCAGATCTGCTGTTTGGTCACACATGCATCGGAATCATAAAATCAAACCTGTTTTTATTTCATTGTACTCACCATATTGTAACCCGTCCGAAAGGATTATGAAAGAAATCAATAAGCTTTGCAGACTTTATTGTCACAGAAAGCATCAGCATTGGGACAGATATTTACACTTATTTCAAAATGTGCTGAATGAAATGCCTCATGATTCCACTGCTTTACCACCTACTCTTGTACTGAAGAATGAAGAACCACCGAACAGAATCAGAGAGCTTGTACCTTTCCCGAATACACGTAAACTTTGACACAAAGACATAATTGATTTGGCTCTTAAAAATATAAAATCTGCAGCAGACAAAAGGAGAAAACTAAACGGTAAAGCAAATGCAAAGAAATTATACATTGGTCAGAAAGTTCTCATTAAAGCTCATTCATTATCACATAAGAAGAAACACTTGAGTCACAAATTCTTTCTAGTTTACAATGGACCTTACAGAGTCCGACGTATACCACATGATAATTGCGTTGAAGTTGAAACTCTGCGTACTAGGAAGAGTAAAGGATTGCACCACATTTCACATGTAAAACCGTTTATTGAAAGATAATCTGTTTTTTAACTTTGTCTTTGCCATATAACTTTTCACTTTACATCGCTAGTATGCTTTGTCAGACTTAGAATTTGTTAACAAGCAACAATGTTTGAAGTTAAATATCCAGTCAAGAACCAAGAGAACTCATTTAAACAGAAATTACGAATGCATTGTTATTGTGAACAGACACAGTGTTATTGTGTGTGTATATTCTTGCTTGTTAGTTGGACGATTACGTAACGACTATCAGGCTTACATACTTAGCACATATACTGGTACTGCTAATGAGATTTTAATGCAACATTTTGGTTTACTTGAAAATACATTCTGGATTTAAAATACTTTCAGTGAGATACCACAATTGTTGCTTTTGCAGTGTTTCTGTTTTATATCTGTACAGATTTTCTGAATTCTTCTGGAAAGTAAAACATGTTTAATAGTAACTTTGTGGCATAGCTACAATAAGACACCCTTTTTTTGTTTTGTAGCACAACAATACGTTACAGTGTAGTACTTTCTTGATCACGATACTGTACGTAATAACTACGATATCTATACGCAAAGCATTTAACTTTTGTTTATCATGAGGTAAGTACATTGGCTTCTGCAGAACTTAGCTTTTGGAGGAAAATAACTACGACACTACCACAGAGATTATCTTACAACAAGACGCACAGATTAGCGCTACAGTACCCGTATTTGAGTGATTAATTTTGTACTTAAAACATTTATTTTTAAAGATATTTGAAGTACAATGATACAAAGGTTTTCCATGATACATTTCATTCCATTGCTGTAATCTGTAACACCTGAGGGTATAATTACATTAATCCTCAGGGGGGTACATGCCTACTTTGTGTACCATGTGTTTGGCAAGCACAAGGAGCCCTAGCTAATATGGTCTTTGCTTATACAACTTTACACATCGGTACCATATTTCTCTAACACACAAATTACACAGCTATCTGATCATTTAACTGAGAGAGACAAATATTTATTTTACTACATCACTGACAGATGTTTATATAATTACAAAAAAATGGCTCTGAGCACTATGGGCCTTAACATCTTAGGTCATCAGTCCCCTAGAACTACTTAAACCTAACTAACCTAAGGACAGCACACACATCCATGCCCGAGGCAGGATTCGAACCTGCGACCGTAGCAGTCCTGCGGTTCCGGACTGCAGCGCCTAGAACCGCAAGACCACCGCGGCCGGCACGTAATTACACAACTGGATAACTTCACACTTATGAAATTGTATTTTGTCTGTACTTCGTGAAATGTTCATATTTTTTTGGAACCATTGTGATACTACGAGAGCTTTGAATGATGTATTTGGTAAGGGAGCACGATTTTTAAAGTACGTATGAGGTAGATGACGCTATTGAAATGAGCAGAGAATTTTTTTGTAGGTTTTGAAATTATTGGAGGAAGCTACGACGATTTTGAGAGTTGACTGAGGTGTTACGATGTTATTATTACGATGACTATGTGTATTATGCTGTTGCGGTATGTTTATGATCAATAAGCTGATGCTATATGAGTTATTTGAGTATGCTACGTACCTGTTATGATGAAATGTTGAAGAAGTGTCGACGAATAAGGTAAGGAATAAGGAGTAGTGTTTAGGGACTCTGATTTGTGGAAAAGGATGTTGGAAACCAAGAATCGTACTTTAAGAGCTACGAAATGTGTGTAAATGCGTGAATGTATCACAATGCCAACGAAAACTTTTTGAACACTGTTATATTTACAGGATTTAGTTTCTACACATCTGTAACACAAATTCTCAACCTGTGGAATTTTTTATATGAGACTGCCACTGTAGCAGAAACTGCTGTCGTAAATATTTCAGTAAGAAAGGTAAGTGACCTTGACATAATGCGTTTTGGGCGCCCAGCTGAGAGGTAGTCATCTGACAAAAGAAAGCCATTAGGTGGAGAAAAGAAGAGGCCATTATCCTCGCCATTGACATTCCTTTAGAACAAGCATCGCACATACGACACCCTCATTACTTGGAAAGATACTTACATCTGCACACCTGATTATGACAAGCGTCTTTCTAAGAGAGTTGAGAGCTACTAACTTATGAAATGTCACATGACTATTGAATGATATTTTTACGCTTTGCTTTTCATAGTTGCTTATTTCATTTGATATCTGGTTTCCAGCTGTCTTGCAGCTTTGGTTTCATAAAATAAAATTAAATGCATATGCTAATGTGAACGCTTTCTGTCAACAGATCTATTAAATAATTATTTTATGACCCACATTCTTCGAAAAAGGAGCTCTTGGAATGGAAAGAACAATAAGGAGGGACTAATAACAGTAATTGCATATACAGGGTGAGTCACCTAACGTTACCGATGGATATATTTCGTAAACCACATCAAATACTGATGAATCGATTCCACAGACGGAACGTGAGGAGAGGGGCTAGTGTAATTGGTTAATACAAACCATACAAAAATACACGAAGTATGTTTTTTGACACAAACCTAAGTTTTTTTAAATGTAACCCCGTTAGTTTTGTTAGCACATCTTAACATATAAACAAATACGTAATCAGTGCCGTTTGTGGCATTGTAAAATGTTAACTACATCCGGAGATATTGTACCCTAAAGTTGACGCTTGAGTAACACTCCTCCGCTGTTCGATCGTGTGTATCGGAGAGCACAGAACTACGTACGGATCCAAAGGGAATGGTGATGGACCTTAGGTACAAAAGAGACTGGAACAGCACATTACGTCCACATGCTAACACCTTTTTATTGGTCTTTTTCACTGACGCACATGTACATTACCGGGAGGGGTGAAGTACACGTTCAACGGGCGTTTCATAGGACGTGGAGGACGCATAAATTCGCCGGCCCGTTCTCCTGATCTTACACCTCTGGACTTATTTCTGTGGGGTACGTTAAAGGAGAATGTGTACCGTGATGTGCCTACAGCCCCAGAGGATATGAAACAACGTATTGTGGCAGCCTGTGGTGACATTACACCAGATGTACTGCGGCGTGTATGACATTCATTACGCCAGAGATTGGAATTATGTGCAGCAAATGATGGCCACCACATTGAACATCTATTGGCCTGACTTGTCGGGACACACTCTATTCCACTCCGTAATTGAAAACGGAAACCACGTGTGTACGTGTACTTCACCCCTCATGCTAACGTACATGTGCATCAGTGAAAAAGACCAATAAAAAGGTGTTAGCATGTGGACGTAATGTGCTGTTCCAGTCTCTTCTGTACCTAAGGTCCGTCACCGTTCCCTTTGGATCCCTACGTAATTCGGTGCTCTCCAATACACACGATTGAACAGCGGAGGAGTGGTACTCAAGCGTCAACTTTAGGTTACAATATCTCCGGATATAATTAACATTTTACAATGCAACAAACGGTAATGATTACGTAATTACGTATTTGTTTATATGTTCAGATGTGCTAACAAAACTAACGGGGTTCCATTTAAAAAAAACGTAGGTTTGTGTTAAAAACATACTTCCGTGCATTTTTTTATGGTTTGTATTAATCAATTACACTAGCCGCTCTCCTCACGTTCGGTCTGTGGAATCGATTCGTCAGTATTTGATGTGGTTTACGAAATATATCCAGCGGTAACGTTAGGTGACTCACCCTGTATAATTTTCTTTTCAAGTACTTGGTAATTTCTTTTCTAGAAATAGTTGTGGTGCACCACTTCAATTACATAGACATTAAGATGTGAATAGACATTTCCCTTATCTGCATTCTTGTCTTTAGTGTACTATTTTTTCTGCTTGAGCTTTCTCAGGTTTAGGTATAAGTTATAGCATTTGCTGCTGCTGTTTGCCAGGCATAGTGCTACTAAATTTCACTTTGTATTATTCTGTTAAGCTGGTTTTACTACTGATTTATTTTTCTTGTTGCTGCACATTGGCTCATATTAGTTGTAATGTTGCATTGCTTGGTAATTTAGATTTACTGTAGCTTGCTTTGCAATTTTCCATTTTTTTTGTCATTGCTGTTTGTGTTAATTGTTTTATGCTGCTGCACTTGCCTCGTTCCTTAGTTTAGCATCTGAGCTCAGTAGATTTAAGTTAGCTTACAATGGGGTAGGCTATATAAGAGAACGAGTTGTGATGAATTGGAAGAAATGCATTGAGAAGCTATAAGAATATGGTTTGGCCAAAAAAAGAAAAGTATATTGAAAGAGGATATGAACAAAAAAGTAGGGTTTAGAGACAACAAGTTTAGGTAGGATTTTCTTGGAAATTAATGATGTAAGATAATGGAAAATAAATAATGAGGTAAGAAATGTGTTAACATATAAATACAGAAAGCAAGCTTGGATAGAATTTTTTTGGTGGAAACAAATGTTGAAATAAGAGGAAAGGTATATGGAATGAAGTTTTGGGGTGGACTGCAGTACCAAATGTCACACTGAAAACAAATCCTGTCCTGTATTTTTGTGTTATTACACTATGTGAATTTGTATTTTTCCTGTCTTAATGTGTTTAGCTAATAAGAGTTATGTTGTAGAATTTTTCTAATAATATGTTATTTTCTTTGTAAAGATGTTTAGACATTATTTATTTTTTTTGTTTTAATGCTCATGTGTGAAGTTGATGTTTCAAAAGTTATTCTGATCTTTTATGTATTTACTTGCGTCATAATTCCTGTAACACTGTTGTAAATGTTATTTCGATTCTTTAGTAAAGCCTGTATTACTACAATGTTATCTGTATTGTTATGTTCTTTAATGATGTATTTTGTACCTTTGTAATTGTATTCTTATGTTATACAATTGTAATTGACACCAGTTCATCAAATTACGTAACTTGTAAGTTACATTTCACTGCACACGTTTCTGTTGGTCATAGTCTATGGACAATATGTGAGAAGTAGGGACTGATAGTGTTTGCACGTGTGTTAATAATTCAGCAAGGGACTGGTTAACAGCATTGCTGGTTCTAAGGACAATTAGATAAAAAAAACTTTGTGAGTGCACAAGTGGTGGTTTATGGACTTGCTATATTATCCGCAAGACTCTTCGATGGTGACTGTGCACCTGCACAGTCGCAACAGATGGCTGCTGGCCGTCTCTACAAGGACTACAGTGGGTCTGCATCTTTGATGACCCACCAATACCATTATTTCTACAAGGACTACAGTGGGTCTACACCTTTGCTGACTCACCAGTACCATTATTTCTACAAGGACTGCAGTGGGTCATCACCTCTGGAGGCCCACCAATACCACAATCTCTACCAGGACTAGAGTGGGTCTGCACCTCTGGTGGCCCACCAATACCGTAGTCTCTACCAGGACTACAGTGGGTCTACTCTGTGATGACCTACCTACCAATATTCTTCATAACTTCGAATGACTCTGCTGTGGGTTTACTCTGTTGTGGACCAATACCTGTCTGCATGTCAAGAGTCAGCACTGTCCTTCCGTTGGAAGGACAACACTGCTTCTTCAAGATTGCATGGACATTCACTACTTCTGTGTGCATTTTCTTTCACTGCTCAGACTTTGAGAAAAAAAAAACACTGCAATTTTACTGTGATGGATGATGAGGACTGTCTTTATGGACAGTGAGAAAATTTTAGCTTTTGACCAACACTGTATCAATAAGTGTGTGGATTTGATTTCTTTGTTATTGTAATTGTGAAACAAAGTTTTTAGAAATATGTATTGGCCAGTGCCCAAAAAAATTTGTAAAATTTTTTGTAGGAAGCATGGGGGCTATGTAAGTAGGCTGTTTAGGTCTTCTTATTGGTAACGCCACGTAGCGCTCTGTATGAAAATCACTGGCTGTGCTGTGTGCAGCTTGTGGCTAGTTTGCATTGTTGTCTGCCATTGTAGTGTTGGGCAGCTGGATGTGGACTGCACGTAGCGTTGCGCAGTTGGAGGTGAGCCGCCAGCAGTGGTGGATGTGGGGAGAGAGATGGCGGAGTTTTGAAATTTGTAAGACTGGATGTCATGAACTGCTATATATATTATGACTATTAAGGTAAATACATTGTTTGTTCTCCATTAAAATCTTTCATTTGCTAACTATGCCTACCAGTAGTTAGTGCCTTCCGTAGTTTGAATCTTTTATTTAGCTGGCAGTAGTGGCGCTTGCTGTATTGCAGTAGTTCAAGTAACCAAGATTTTTGTGAGGTAAGTTGTGAAACGTATAGGTTAATGTTAGTCAGGGCCATTTTTTGTAGAGATTTTTGAAAGTCAGATTGCGTTGCGCTAAAAAATATTGTGTGTCAGTTTAAGCACAGTCTTGTACAATTTTTCTAAGGGGACGTTTCATACTTAAACTAACTTATGCTAAGAACAACACACATACCCATGCCCAAGTGAGGACTCGAACCTCCGCTGGGAGGGGCCGCGCAGATCGCGACATGACGCCTCTCTCGCGGTTCTAGGCGCGCAGTCCGGAACCGTGCGACTGCTACGGTCGCAGGTTCGAATCCTGCCTCGGGCATGGATGTGTGTGATGTCCTTAGGTTAGTTAGGTTTATGTAGTTCTAAGTTCTAGGGGACTGATGACCACAGCAGTTGAGTCCCATAGTGCTCAGAGCCATGACGCCTCAAACCGCGTGGCCACTCCTCGCGGCTCTCTCTCTCTCTCCTGGTTTGTATCTCTCTCGTCATTTTCCCACTGTTCCCTCTGCCATTTCTTTCCCACTTCCCACGAGCGCGCTACTGAAGCTATGTGTATGTAAAATGGCAAGACAGTTCTCACTTCATTACAAGTTATAAGTTGAGCTGGATAATTAGGTTTTACTTCTGTATTATAGAGAATTAAATTTCTGACTGGAGTCTCGATGGAAAAGGAGATGTGATGCAGCTAATATGCAATATCACAATGCTGAAAATGAAACAAATTTGAGATATGTTGCTCAATTTTTCACAACGCGTTATTCGTTTATTATTACTCCAAAGGACACGAAGAGTATGGATAAAGATGAAGCAAATTTATCTTTTAACTACCTTCTCGTGTTACTCCATTTTGTTTTTAGACACATTAGAAAGGGAAAGAACAGTATTCATATTAGTCACTAATGAAAATAGAAAAGTTGCATTAAAAAGTATTCTTTATGTATAGAAAAACTTTACGTGAACACTTTTTGGCACATGTGTAAGTTAATAACATGAACTACACTGGAGTAATATGCAACATTTCACGGTTGTAGGCACCAAATTGCAAACGGAAGCTATCTTCTTGAAGCGAACGACCTTCTTACAGATATAACGGCTTCCTATCGCTCGATGCTCCCTGCATTAGCGTTATCTGCGAAGCCTGAAACGCAAAAGGCAAAAGCTATCTGCGAATGCATTATGGCTTTTAATGGCACAGTTCATCTTTGCTAGTCATAGGGCGTGGTACTATCTTTGTTAACGATCCTCCAGCGCAATGCATTTTTCAGGTAAGGTGTTTCATGCACAGATAAACTGTAGCGGGGGTAATTTAAAAACAGAGTATAAATTATATCATACGCTACTACTGATACGATACAGAATTTTCCTTAAAGCTCACATTACACAGCAATTTTCTCTTACAAGGCGATGGCTTGTGTTCTTTAGAGTTACTAGGCCTTTGTTCGTATTACTAGCGCCCTATGAGTAAAAGCGGAATCTATTACCATGGCAGTAATTTAAATGAACCTCAGTTTTTTGGTAGGTGAAACTACTGCGAATCATACTTCTCAGATGTCCGCGTTATACAGAAATTGTGAATATACAGGGTGATTACAATTAACGTTTAAAAATATACGAAGCGACGTAGATGTCACCGAGACAAGTAATTTAATGTAAAACGCATGGGCAAAAAGTGTCGGGAAATACTCCAAAAGTGGTCAACAAGTATTGGACGTCTGACTTCATCATCTGACGACGTACTTCGCCACACATCCAGCAGTTGAGCTTGTCGATCATATATTCGCCGGTAGGGGGAACTACAACGTATCGATGCACAGTAATGCAAATTTCGAACACCTTTCGTAAATGTGATCTGTTGTAAATGCATGAATTACAAATGTACTGTCTATGCTGTAAACAAAGGAAAGGTGTTCCTATTTTGTGTGTTTTTTCCTCCGTCTTTTCTTTGTTTACAGACGTCATTTGGTAAAGAAAACTTAGGCAATGACGAAATTCGAAACCGTGTTCACTCGTCACTCAGTACGGTAGTTTTTTGTTGTACTTTACATTGCAATAAACCAGCAGACACCACGAGATAGGTAAATGAAACAATAAATCTTATCTCTCTGAGAAAACGTAATTGTCTGACACAATGAAAAACATACTGCCTGCCACACGCAAGGCTCGAACCCAGAGCCCCACGTGCTAATGTCGCGCACGGACGCCTGGATGCACACCGACTGGAATGCTGGATTGGGATATCTTGTGCAAAAGATGCATTGGCTCTACAGATGCACTTGTGTTGACGTATGTCATTCGACGACGCCACGTGTTCATTATTTTTGTCGTCCATCTTTGGTATATTTCCCGACGTCTGCGGCTCCACTTCTGTCATACTACATCACTAGTCTCAGTGTCATTTACGTCTATTCGGAGGTTTTTAAATGTCCATAAAAATCACGCTATAAGTTTCCATTCCATTTTACTCGAAGTCGTTGTACTGGAAATTGCTGTAGATTCATGAAAATCTCATCGTACTCTTCTGCTCTCTTTATCTAATCTAAAGCAACCTGAATAGACAGTGATTAACGCTTATCTTTCATTTACCAGTAAACTGACGTGCTATGAGTATGTGGTGTGTCAAATATCCATACCTGTTGTCACAATACTGGAAGGCATTCCCTGCATCGTAAAACGTTATTAACATGTAAATTGTGTGAGTAATTACTATTACATCACATCATTCACTCTATGGCATCAAATGATTTATTCAGTTTAACCTTCCCATAAATCTCTCTATTTGTCTGTAAGTGTTAAATTACAGACACAATGGCGTTCGTATTCTTATAGAACGCTCAGCAGCTTCCATTACTGTCAGAACATTATTCAACGGAAGACTTTGCGTTTTAGAGGCTGTTATACTTTACAGGTATCGTATAGCACCCTACAGTTTTGTCAGTTCTATTTAAAACAGCAGTTTTGTCTGTATGAAAATATACTTTTTATCACATAAACCCTCTGTTTGGCTGCATGTGTTCAATTATAGACACAATGGCGTTCGTATTTTTATAGAATACTCAGTAACATCCATTACTGTCCGAACATTATTCAACGCAAGCCTTTGATTTTTTGCGTCTGTTATATTTTACGGGTGTCGTGAAGATGGCGGCCACTGAGTGACGCGCGTTTCTTTGGCTCGCGAGTTTTCCCGCTCATTGAAGGTGTTACAGAGAAGTGCGGCAGTGCACAACGTGTACATCCGACTAAACAAGTGTTATTTGCCGTGGTGTGTTGTTCTCCGTTGATTACCACAAGTGATAAGTGATAAGTGAGTGAAAAATGGGAAGAGCACGAGTAAGCGGCAGCAGGCGAGGCTACAGGGGCGCAGGCAGCGCGGGCGTCCGGTCTCCGGCGGCAGGTGAGGCCTCGCTTCCCGACATCGGGGAGCTCGTCCGGTCCCAGGTGAGTGCGGCGCTGCACAGTAAAGACACGCTAGACGTAATAGTGCAATACATCACGGACTCTGTGACGGCCGCGGTCATGGACAAACTGCAAGAGTCTGTCGGGCGCAACAGCACCGAAATCCAGTCTCTTAAAAAGTCCCTGGCCGCTACTACTGCCACTTTCCATCTTTCTTTTCGCTCCCTTCTCCGATACCTCCAGCTTGTCTTTCACCTTTAGCCCACAGACGCTTGAGTCAGTCACGACCTTGGACACACCTGTAAATATGTCTTCCCCCGCGAAATCCAGCTTTTGTCCCTCTTCCGGCCAGCAGGTAGACGGAGCGCGCTCGGTCCTACAGGCGGCCACAATGGGACGGACCGGTTCCGGCGGCGGGCTCTTTGTGGCCCACGCGAAAAAAGCCGCCGACCTAGAAGCTAAACTGTCTGCGGCCACCGATGAAATTGAGCAGTATCAGCGAAGGAACAGCTTGCGCTTGTTCGGGGTGGCTGAAAACGATCGTGAAAACACTGACGACCTGGCCATTAGCCTCGTGCGTGAAAAACTTGGCGTGCAGATCGACGTGGCCGATATTGACAGAAGCCACCGTGTTGGGCGCAGGATACCAGGTGCGATGAAGCCCAGGCCCATAATAATTAAATTTGTGTCATACCGGAAAAGAGCTGAAGTGTTTGCTCAGAAAAGAAAACTCGCCAAGAGTGGGTTTACTCTGAGGGAAGATCTGACGCGCGAAAGACTAAAAGTTTTGAACACTGCGATCACACAGTTCGGCCTTCAAAATGTATGGACCCAGGATGGCAGGATCGTAGTCAAGACGGAAGGAGGGAGGAAAACGGTGACGAACATGTCCGAACTGAAAGACTGAACGAAATCTCGCGAGACACAAAGTCTCATATTTTACTCTGTCTAATATAAGTTAATTTTTATTCTTTCTTTTCATTTTTTTACGTCAATATTGCTTCGTTATTTCTATATGTACCATAAGTACTCTATTTAAAATCAGTCAATTGTTTCACATAAATATTGCTTCTTTAGTTGCCTATCATAAGTGTTCATTTATATTCATATTGTCAGTCAAACGGGAATTAACATTCTCCATTAACAGGAATCTCCTTAAAACCGCCTTTCTATATCTGTTATTTTCATCCTCGTCACTACCACTACTACTACTACTATCTTTTTCGTAACCACTACTGCCACTTTCCATCTTTCTTTTCGCTCCCTTCTCCGATACCTCCAGCTTGTCTTTCACCTTTAGCCCACAGACGCTTGAGTCAGTCACGACCTTGGACACACCTGTAAATATGTCTTCCCCCGCGAAATCCAGCTTTTGTCCCTCTTCCGGCCAGCAGGTAGACGGAGCGCGCTCGGTCCTACAGGCGGCCACAATGGGACGGACCGGTTCCGGCGGCGGGCTCTTTGTGGCCCACGCGAACGCTCAGTCGCTAACGGCTCACTTCGACGAGTTCTGTGACCTGTTCTGCCAATCGCTGTTCCATATTATCCTCGTCTCTGAAACTTGGTTGAAACCAAACATTTCTTCCGACGCTATCCGAATCACTGGTTACTCTCTCCTAAGGGCAGATCGTGAAACACGACGCGGGGGTGGTGTGGGTGCCTATATTCGCTCTGATCTGAGACCTACTATACTATGCACATCAGATGCAAAGGGCGAAGGAGAAGCAGAGTTCTTGTTTTTCGAAATAAATACATCAAATCAGAAACTGCTAATTGGAGTAATCTATAAACCTCCAAACGTCGGTGCTATGTCCTCCTTTCAGTCTGCCCTGTCCTCGCTCGTGACACTGTATGAACACATAATCATTATGGGCGACACAAACATCGACTTACAGTTAAAATCTCCCTCTGCAGAAAAACTTAGGAGACTGTTCCACTCCAATGATATGAGTTTAACACCGCTGGACCCAACTCATCACACGCCACACAGCCATACACTCATAGATATAATAGCAACAAAGCGACCAGATAAAATAATTCGCGCCAATCAGACATCCGCTCCAGGACTCTCTGCTCATGACGTGATTTTCTTAAATTACTCAGTACATACTACCAAAGAAAAATCTCACCTGGTAACCTACAGAAACCTAAAAAATGTTAACCATGACGCTCTTCAAAAGGATTGCTCAGACATCCCTTGGCATGATATAAGCAATGAACCGACTTTAGACGGAAAAATTCGGGAATTATGTCGCAAAATTATTGCACTGTATGATAAACATGCTCCTCAATGCACTGTCAAGGTAAAGAGAGCTCCCGCTCCGTGGCTCACCACTGCATTACGCCAGTTAATGAATGAACGTGATGCTGCACATAGGGCCTTCAAGCGTAACCCAACTCCTGAGGCGTACGAAGCTTATAGGAAACTCCGAAATAGAACCAAGCAAAGCGTGAGGAATGCCAAAATCAGACATGCCCGCTCTGTCGTATGCGGCATATCAAAACCTGCTGCACTGTGGAAAAAGCTGCGCAGTTTTGGTATAGGGAAGCGAAGATCTGACGCTGTTTATCAAGCGTCTGCAGAAGAATTAAACGATTTCTTCTCAACAGCCGTGAACTGCCACGCAGCGACAAATTACCAGCCCCAAGATATCAATCTCTCGAGAGACAAGTTTTTCCTAAAACATGTCACTACCGGCACAGTACACAAGGCAATTATGAGAATCTCTTCCGAGGCAGTAGGAAATGATGGAGTGAGCATTGGCATGATTAAGAACGTCGTAAACACTATTACTCCAGTTATCACAGACATCTTCAACCTGTCTCTTGTCAGTAGTACATATCCTACTGAGTGGAAGCAAAGCTTAATTCAACCTATACCCAAGACTGACAACCCTAAGTCGCCAGGTGACTACAGGCCGATCAGCATACTTCCTGCGATATCTAAAGCCCTAGAATACATCGTCCATGAACAGCTGACGGATTACCTCAAAACTCATAACATCCACGACAAATATCAGTCAGGCTTTCGAAAGCACCATAGTACAGCAACTGCATTAATCAAAGTAACTGATGACATTAAACATGCTATGGACAGACGTGAAGCTACCATCCTAGCACTGCTTGACTTTAGCAAGGCTTTTGATACAGTTGACTTTGATATATTACTAATTAAAATGAAGCAGCTGAATTTCTCAAACAGCGCAATACACTGGTTCGACAGCTACCTCAAAAACAGAAGTCAACAAGTCATTTGTGGGTCGGAAAAGTCATCATGGAAAAACGTGCGCTCTGGAGTTCCCCAAGGCTCTGTCCTTGGTCCATTACTCTTCTCACTGTACATTAATGATATTTTTTCAGTGATTCACTCCTGCAACTACCATCTATATGCCGACGACATCCAACTGTACATAAGTGCAAGCCCCAAGAACATTGCTGACGCAGTAGCGAGTATGAACGCAGATCTTTGCTCTGTTTCTCGATGGGCACAGAACCTAGGTCTGAAACTAAACCCCAAGAAATCCGAGGTCATACTTATATCTCATCCAAAATTAATCAGTCGGTACTTTCGCGAAACAGTCCCTCAAATACTCCTCAATGGTACCCAACTACCATACCAAAAAACAGTAAAAGACCTTGGAATAATCTTGGATGAACACCTAAACTGGGAAGAACAAACAGTTACAGCTTGCCGGAAATCGCTCTCCTCCCTACATGCAATTCAAAAATTTAGAAAAATATTTCCAACCCATGTTAAACAAAAATTAGTCCAAACACTAGTCTTGCCTAATCTTTACTACTGTGATGTAGTTCAACATGGCACAAATAATGAAAATTCGAGATGCCTAGAGCTAGTGATGAATGCTTGTGTTAGATACGTATGCAACATACGATTGTATGATCATATCAGTCCTTCATACTCCCAGCTAGGTTGGATACGCCCACATAAGGCACGCGATCTCCACACGATGTGCTTACTTCATCGATTTCTTAGCCACTGGTGCCCCCAATACTTATCTTCTAACATTAAACATCTATCATCATTCCACAACCGCAATACCAGATCGGATACGTCTAGCATCTTGGCTGTACCTTTACATAACACAAAATCTTTCTCCGTGTCATTCTCCATCTCAGCCATACGACTATGGAACGCGCTCCCCTGTGATCTGCGTCTTATCCAAAACCACTCAACATTCAAGAGGGAACTTAAGACTTACATATTAGGGATGGTATAGCCACCATTGTTGTGCCCCCCCTCATCTTTTTCTTTCTCCTCTCCATCATAGCTTCGAATTTTACCATTCTACTTCTCTTCCTCTAACCTATCTACCTCTTCTATATCTCTTTCACCCCATTCCATCGTCTTATGTCTCTGCTTGATGAGAATAACTCACAAGCTGCAAGAATATAACGAGAAAATTCCCAACTAGCAATAGGACTGACACTCATAAAAGAAAAATATATTTACTTTCATATACATAGTCATTATTATAATTATTATTATCATTATTATTATTATTTTTATTATTCTTGATTGTTATAATTATTTTTTGATTGTTATAATTATCATTGTACCACTTTTATAATCTCTATTTTTTTTCTTTAACATTAATACTGTATAACATGTTATATGTCCTAATTTTCTGTAGACACTGAAATTTGTTGAATCTGAGTATGCCTGGTTAGGTGTAAGAGAGGGCCTGAAGGCCCTAATCTTGCCAGGTAAAATAAATGCATAAATAAATAAATAAAAAAAATAAATAAAGCACCCTGCAGTTTCGTCAACTCCTATTTAAAACAGCAGTTTTGTCTGGATGAAAATATACTTTTTAGCGAAGAGGTTTTCGATTAAATATTATAGGTTTACTTGTCGTTTGATGTTCATGTTTTAACTGCGACTATTGAGAACTTCTTCCAACGTTTTTCAGATCTGTGCCTGTTTTAAGTCTTGATTGTACTAGTCTACGATCGTTTAGAATTGACAGGTGTGTCAAGATCATATATACCTTTGTGTTATTGGATAAAGAGTAATCATTGCCTGCTTTGATTCAATTTTGTCTCTACAATGATTTTGTTAAGATTGCTTCCTCCTGAAGGGAAGAGTTAAGAACAAATATGTTGCACTTTTCGGAATACTGTTCTAATGGATGACCTCTGTCAGTTCCAGTCTCTCTGTCATTCCTAACGTTCCTAGAAAGAACAGCTATTTAATATTTGTCACTCTTTTGCAATAAAATGTGCCATTAATGTCTAGTAGATGAATTAGATATCATACAGAAGTACACGCAGCATTCTTAAACATCTTCTACCTTTCATAATAGCATAGACGTCTCAGTGGATAAACTTTACTAACATTCAGTGAATAAAAATTTGTTCAGCTTAAAAACAGTTTTTTCTTTAAGTCTTCTAGAACTTTAATATTGTTTCCAGTTTTCTCTTTTAAAATAAAGATTACTCCAGTATTTCCACTCTGCTCTCTTCCTTTGCACTGAAATATGTACCTTGATCTTATTTTTATGTAGTTCTCGTTTTTACGCCGCATTTCTGATAACTCTATCTGAACTGCTCTTCTTCTAACTCCACTAGCCTATGCCCGTATCACTACGTTCTCTAACACAAATTGCCGAAATAAATGGATGCAGAAGCAACTGAGTACCTTGCGGCCGTGTTATCGATTATGTAGCCTAATTTCACGTAAAATGTGCATATGCAGAAGGATATGTTCCATGGCCTGAAGCCATTACCTGGTTTCTTCTAGATCTGTAACCCAACTCTTCCCTCAACCGGAACAAAATACTGACTTCATAGGAAATCGGAGAGAACAGCAGAACGTCCGACAGTTTTTCCCATGTTGAACTGCTAGGTTCAGGGCCTACGAGTTCGGTGAATAACGTTAAAAGTGCTAAACATCAGTACACTTGAAATATGGTGACCTATCAGTACAGTTTGCTGGCCATAGACTCGTACGTGAGGCAGTTTCCTTTCTGCAGAGTGAGCTAACGAAACACCATTCACGATCCGACCTTACGGCATTACTTCCGCTACTCCCTCATCTCCTAACAAACTTCCCAAAGGTTCTCCTGCGTACCTTGCGGGAATAGTAGTCCTGGAGGAAAAGAGTGCAAGTCACATAAGTTATTCTGGAGATCTTCTGTGAAGTATGGAAGGTAGCAGCTCAGATATTGCAGCAAGTACAGCTGTGATGACAGGTCGTGAGTCATGCTTTGATAGCACAAGTGATAGAACACTTGTCTGCTAAATGCAGAAATAGCAGTCTGGTACGCATTTTAGATATGTGAAAAAGATGCAGATTAGCACACACTCTGCTGCAGAGTGAAACTTCATTATGCTACGATCAGTCTATTGCTATCCATTACGTTACGAAACTCTAAATAAAATTGTAGGACCACAGACGTTTCGACTATTGTATGTTTCTCTTCGGAGTGTATTTAGTGTCATCAGTCTTCTGGCTGGGGCTGTCGTGGCCCACCACGACTTCCTCTCCTGTTCCGGGCTTCAGGTCGCAGTAGCAGACCCCACATTGTTTCTGTGCCATGGCGTGCCGAGGTGGTTATCAATGCCAAAGTTGGACCTACTTCCTGTTAGGTAAGTGTCAATAATGTTCTGCCTCATCAGTGCAGAAAAATCGTTCATCTGTATGAAATGCTGCAAGATATACGAAATTGTGAGAAAAATAGGAGTAAGGATAAGACGCGTGAACCAAGAGGGAAAAATAATATTAGAAGACCAAGAACGAAGTGCTCGGATTGAAAAGGACACATGGGTACCGTCTTCCCCCCGTTTTCGTATCTGTACTTCGAAGAAGCAATGACGGAAATAAGACACAGGTTCAAGAGTGGGATTAAAATTAAGGTTAAAGGATGTCATAGGTAAGATTCTTTGATGAAATTGCCATTCTCAGTAAATGTGACGAATAATTAGAGGACCTTTTGATCGAAGTGAGCGGCCCAATGAGCACGGAATATGGATTGATAGTAAACCAGAAAATGACAAAGATAATGAGAAGTCACAGAAATGAGAATAGTGAGGAATTTAATCTGAAAATTGGTGGTCACGAAGTAAAAGATGTTAAGAAATTCTGCCACACCGCAAACGAAAGATTCCATGATGGTTTATCCAAGGAGGACATAAAGAGCAGTCCAGCGCAAGAAAAGAGTATAAGAAAATTCTACTGATATCAAACATTGGCCACAATTTGAGAAAGAAATTCCTGAGGATGTACGTTAAAAGCACAGCATTGAAGGGTAGCGAAACACAGGCAGTGGGAAAATAGAAGCTGAAGAGAATCGAAGCGTTTCAGGTGAGGCGCTACGTAACAGAGTTGAAAATAAGATGGACTTATAACATAAGGAATGAGGAGGTTCTCCGTAGGACCGGCGAAGAGTGGACGTTTGCTAAGACATCACGGAATAACTTCTAAGGTACTAGAGGGAACTGTAGATGGTAAAAGCTGCCAGGGAAGCATCGACTGGAAGGTATCCAACAAATAAAGGCACTCGTTGGGTCTGCTACTGATTAAGTTTCATTAACGCCTTGAACATATTCATGAAGTTGAAACTGTGTTTTACGCTTAATGAGGCTTCAAAGTGATACTACGACCTTCCCTGGCCCTACAAGAGACAAAAAGAAGTGGTCACTAAGACTCGCAAAATAAAAGAAGTACGTTAATTACAATTTTAAAAAAATGGGAAGTGTTTCGGCATGAACCCTTCAGCAAACGGTGTGAAACTTTCACCGTAAAATTTTCATGCCTGTGGACAATGTTAATTGACATTTCATCCTAGTTATGTTCAGTTATTTATGTTCAGACTTCAATAAAGCGGCAGAGCACGAATTGCTCTCCTGTGGCAACCTCCTCATCTGAGAGTAACAGTTGTACCCAGAGGCCTCAGGTTCTTGTTAGATGCATTTCAATGTCTGTCTTATGCTCTGCAGCTCCCTCAAGTACCTGAAAGTTAATCCTTGAAGTCCTATCGTCCTATCCATTTTCCAGTTAGTGTTTTCAACATATTTGTCTCGAATGTTGTCAAGATTAACACAGGTCCTCAACGTGACAACAAGAACAGGCCGTTATACTTCTAGACAACACCAGGAATAGATCTTAGGACACTTCATTTGGCTCTGACAAAAAGACGTGCGGCAACAGATGATATACGGGCAGAGGTAACAGAAAGTCACCACCAACTAAAATGTAAATATAGTGTGACTAGGGCCCCCCGTCAGGTACATCATTCGCCGGGTGCAAGTCTTTCGATTTGACGCCACTTCGGCGACTTGCGCATAGACGGGGATGAAATAATGATGATTAGGACAACACGACACCCAGTCCCTGAGCGGAGAAAATCTCTGACCCAGCAGGGAATCAAACCCGCGCCCTTATGATTGACATTCTGTCGCGCTGACCACGGAGTTACCGAGGACGGACACCACAAATTATCTCAATCAGATTACTGTAACGGATGCTAAGTTCCCAAGTTGCCATCAGTGGCTTACTGCTGCCACCATATCACAGACAACAGACACGCAAGTTGTTGAGTCTCGCTTCTGTATGTTGCGGCTGTCGACCCTAACGGTTCGGAAGACGAGCTGGTACGAGGTCACACGGAGCCACGATTCTTAAGACCTATACCTCTCCAGCTCCCGCAATATTAGGTTGAGGAGCTGTTAGATTTGCAACAAGACTGATTTTGTGACTACTCAAGGTGGAATGAATGCTCGCCAGCTTGTGCGAACAGTGATAAAAACTGTTATCGTAATACTCATGGTCAGGGTGCAAGATAATGGAAGATGGAAGGAGCATTTGACACCGGAAAGGCCATGAAGAGTGAATAGAGTGGCTCGGCTGCCCGGCCACTTGACTCGTCAGAAATAACGCCCTACAGCCTTCATGAAATGACGCAGCATGACATTTGGGCATGGCAATAAAGCCACAACATGACACTCGCGGCTGCATGTTTCCACCCTAAAATGAGTACACGAGTGTATTTGTGCCAGTGGGTGTCGGAATTCACTCTGATGTCCCCTCGGAACCGATTGAAAGCTAAATTAGGTAATACCAGCTATTTCATGAACATTTCTAGGAAGTCTGACAGTTATCATACTCGTGCAGCATGTAATAAAGTTGTCCACTTTCGTCAACGTAACAAATGCAGTGCGTTCGGAATGTCTCTGTGCACTGGACTACCGACTAGGCATGTAGATTACTTAGGAAGTTCGAAACACAATCGGCAGATCATAAGTTTTGTATGTATTCTTGGGTTTTACACATATGGAAATAATTTTTATTGTTCTGTAAATTTATATAACCAGAATTAATTTGAAAAGTCTCTTTTAAAATCATTTTACTTATTAATACAAATGTATTTGTACGAAATCTCTTGTTGAATATAAATACCTTGCCCGTTAAAGGAGACCACTCACCGAAAGCAGAAGCGTTGAGTCATCGATTGGCACTCAGCAAAGAAGGAAAAGTTGTTAGTTTTCAAAGTTATACTTCGACGTGCAAGAGTAAAATACACATACACATACACACACACACACACACACACACACACACACACACACACACACACACAAACAAACAAACAAAGAAACGCACACAAACGCACCTCTCAACCCCCCCTCCCCACACACACACACCATGTAGGGGCACAGGCGCGCGCGCGCGTGTGTTTTGTGTGTGTGTGTGTGTGTGTAGCTAGCAAGTTTTCTTTCCTCTGTATGTGCCAATCGACAACTCAACACTCCTGCATTTCAGTAAGTGATCTCCTTTAATCCTATAGTATTTTAGAGGACTTTAGGATTGTATGAAATGTAAAAGCTAGAGGGAAGTCCGTCCGCAACGAAAAGGCTTAGGCGGGAGTGTAAACGGTGATTTGGCGCCAAGAAGCGGGATACGTCTTCGTCGGGAAAGTATCTGTGGCTAGCACGCAACAAGCCAACATTCCCAGTGCTTAACGAGGCAAGAATTGTAGCAAGAGTAGAATAATCATGCCACGGATGTGGACTTATATCGGTGATTATATCATGGTATTTATTGGTTTGGCCTAAATCGTGGAAGTCCGACTCCAAATAGATATTTTACAGAGCGTATTATATCAAGAGCTATGATCGCACTGGACGACTATATTCTTTTGTCACCATCCTCAGCAAAAGTAAAGTTTAATATTGCACATATATACATGACTAGTAATTTGCTAAGATTTCAGTTAATAAGTGTTCCATTCAGTGTTGTAACACTGATTAATACTCAGTCATTTACCTCGATACATACCTCTATCTGTCGCTGAAATAATTCCAAATTTAATGAACAGCAGAGTCAACAATGTTTAAAATTTTTAATAATGTTCGTGGAATAACAATTTTCTTATTTGGTTAATTAGTCTTTTGTTTGAAATGCTTCTTGTGGCTGTCAATGTGATTAAATTAAAGTATGAAAGAGAATAACTGTTTAAAGGTTCTTAAATGAGGTATATAAATCTCAGTTGGTATTAGAAGCTTTGCGCAGTACTGAAAATTTGCTTAGTGTTTACAAAACTCAAGTTTAGACCATAACAGTTCTAAGGATTGTGTCAGTTATTTAATAAATTTGACAAAGCTGGTTTGTGCGAAGTTCATTAATTATTACAGAACCGTTTGTGCACTTGATAAGATAGGTGGCATTAACTGAGTAAGACTATGACAGCTTCAGGGTCCCCATACATCAGTCATGTTATGTACAATGAAAAGACTCCTATGCTTCCCATGAATAGAAAGAACGTTCATATCAGTTACAATGACAGCTGATAACTATTTCAAAATCACATCTTTTAGTAGTGAAGAATTTCAATCACCTCCTGTCCAAGTTATCTGTGTTCTCCATTTGTTGAATGTTACATTGTATTGGTCAGTATCCTTCACTAACTAAAGCAGACAGTGTACGTCAATGCGATTCAGTTTCCTGTCAATGTATTTTAAATATTTATCAGTCTTGCTTATGAAAACTCTGTTGCTGATACGTTCTAGGGAGTGACTTAAAACCTGAAATGGCTGCTTGCGTAAAAAGTATATAACAATCAAATCTGCAGAAATGAAATGTAGAAGGTGTTTTGCAATAAAATTAAGCGGGTGCAGGCTAGTATAGCAGCCTGTGCACGTCGTTTCCCACAATTGATGTAACTCCGCCGCAAATTTCCGAACAATGTAGCAGCCACCCTGTAAAACACTACTATGGATTTGGACCTTAAGCTCATTTAAGGGCTTTAAGAGGGAGAGCCTTACGTTGTTTGAGTATACTGGAAAAAAATTTGCTTAGTCTCTGTTCTTAATTACATCGATGCCACTATAAAGGTAAAAGGCAAAGTTCTGGCTCTAGGCGGGCCAATCGATCTCGACCAGTCATCGTGTCATCCACTGCCAATTGCTCCTGGGATGGGGCAGAGAGGGGCATGTGGTCAGTAGATTGCTTGCCAGTTTTCTTGACATATATATATATATATATATATATATATATATATATATATATATATATATATATCGTATGGCTAATAGAACAGTTTTCTTGACATTGGGAGAAGTCAAAGCCACACGACATTTCCATTGACAGTACCGGGAATCGAATCCGTGTCCTCGGCCTGGCAGTCAGCCATAACCACTTAGCTACGGAGGTATGTCACAATCTGGTTCTCCAAATTATTTTCAAATATGATTACTGGCACCCGAAGAAATTTAAGGAACGACTCGGTACTGTTATACAATGTGGGTTGCGTTACTAGTTGATGGCGCTCACAAGCGAGGAAATATCGAAGCGGTGGAAAGGGGTGATCAGGCATTCGATAGCTTCCGCAGTAGTTCCTGCTGCCGCTGTAGATCACGTGGCAGTTCACCCGGGAAGCCGTGATAGGTGGTGATTCAGTGCTCGCCACACACACTTGAAACTGTAACTTGCGTCATTGCGCCGGCCATAAAGCGCCCCTCCGCCGGCTGCCGCGGACGATACTGCGCAGCACGGGCGTCGGGAGGCGACGAAGAGACGGGATTGTGCGCCGGGCTGCCTACCTATCTCTGGAGGCCGGTGCGACAGGCGCGAAATCGATGGTGTCGCTGGGCGGCGAACAACAGGCGTAAGCGAGCCGGCGAGCGGCTCGGGAGTGCCTGTTATGGAAAGCCTGCGGCCACCGTATGGGGCTCTTCCGCTGGCTGCGGCGGACCATAAGGGACCCGCGCAAGCCACTGACACTCGGGAAATCCCCGCCTCCGACGCACAAAGCCGCCTCCTCCCAGATCCGTGCTGACGAAGTTTTTTCCGCCATGAAAGGCGCAAAAAGAGAGTATCTTTTTCTTTCGTCCTGTCGTTGCAGATATGTTGTAAAGACTCTGGCGTATCGGGAGTGGTAGCGACGCGAACAGCCCCTGGCGAAATGCGTATGTACAAGTGTCTTACAGGTTTCATTTGTCAAGGTTGCATATAACTGCTACTACCATTGGAAATCAACTTAAATCACTAAAAGTCCGAAATTCGTAACTGCAAGTGTCCTTCAGGTTTCATTCGTCAGAGTTGCATATAACTGCTACCACTATTTAAAATCAACTTACATCACTAAAAGTTATTAACGCTGCAGGGTCTGTGAGTGTTGTTGTTGTTGTTGTTGTTGTTGTGGTCTTCAGTCCTGAGACTGGTTTGATGCAGCTCTCCATGCTACTCTATCCTGTGCAAGCCTCTTCATCTCCCAGTACCTATTGCAACCTACATCCTTCTGAATCTGCTTAGTGTATTCATCTCTTGGTCTCCCTCTACGATGTTTACCCTCCACGCTGCCCTCCAATACTAAATTGGTGATCCCCTGATGCCTCAGAACATGTCCTACCAACCGATCCCTTCTTCTGTTCAAGTTGTGCCACAAATTTCTCTTCTCCCCAATCCTATTCAATACTTCCTCATTAGTTATGTGATCTACCCATCTAATCTTCAGCATTATTCTGTAGCACCACATTTCGAAAGCTTCTATTCTCTTCTTGTTTAAACTATTTATCGTCCATGTTTCACTTCCATACATGGCTACACTCCATACAAATACTTTCAGAAATGACTTCCTGACACTTAAATCTATACTCGATGTTAACAAATTTCTCTTCTTCAGAAACGATTTCCTTGCCATTGCCAGACTACATTTTATATCCTCTCTACTTCGACCATCATCAGTTATTTTGCTCCCCAAATAGCAAAACTCCTTTACCACTTTGAGTGTCTCATTTCCTAATCTAATTCCCTCAGCATCACCCGACTTAATTCGACTACATTCCATTATCCTCGTTTTGCTTTTGTTGATGTTCATGTTATATCCTCCTTTTAAGACACTGTCCATTCCATTCAACTACTCTTCCAAGTCCTTTGCTGTCTCTGACAGAAATACCTCTGTCATATTCTATACAAATTATGGGACTAAATGAGATTCACTAACAGCCTTAATTTACCTCATATCGTTCGAAAAGGTATATTATTTTTCGTTCATGATTTCTACATGACTACCCCTATAACCAACACATCGGTATTTAAGGTGTTTACAAATTACGAGGTTGATTCACAAAGTGACAAGTCCCCAGCGAGAAAAGACTTCGGGAGGAGAGCAAAGACATTCATAAAGTTAGAGAGATACTGGTACAAATTACTCTCCCACATATTAACAAGAGTAGTCTATGGACATGCTCCATTGTGAAATGAACCTATGAGAACCGGCGTTAACGAAATCTATGTCCAGATCTAGGAACTACCTAACAACACGCTTCTGAAGGTTGCTGTGACAACTGGTCCGTGCTTCTGTTGTGTCTGCAGATGTTGTTGTTAGACATTTGTACTACAAACACAAAGACATACGGCTACATGGATACGATTCACACACCTAATTTACAATATTTACAAGTGGCCAAGCGCGCTGAAGGAAACTAATGATGTACACTCTGATTATAATGAAGGTTACAGTTTAAGAGCCCTATAAAGAAAGAACCGCTGCTAAGCTCGTCATCAAATCTGAACGGAATATTATAGAAAACGGAAAAAGATGATGGAATCAAATACATTTAACACAAATTTTCCCGTCAGATAGAGCTAGAAATGTCATTACGTAAATGTATTCTGCTAAAACTGACAGACGAATCGCAATACAACGCCTACGGTGCACGTTACACATTAAACCAACTGTACACTGCAATGCGCAAGAGAACTTAAGTTTGGCAACAGACAGTCCACCACCACTGCAAGGCTGTACTACAACGGCTGGGAAAAATCTGTTTTTAACTGTCCCGAGGCAAAACACGCGTGAAAGCAACAATGAAATCCATTTACGATTGAAGTGAGGCTGGCGCAGGACATGTTTAATATGTTTTCCATCATTTTCTGCCATGAGTTGCAGTATAGGAACAGCACGTTCCAAATAAGATTGAAGTGTCTCAAGGGTCACGTTCAGAATGCCAGGATGCGTTATGCACTACGTGCCTTCAACTTAGCTATGTTTCCAATCAGAGCACTGAACACAGCAGCTGTCAGATAAGGTGACAGCCAGAAGCCACACGGTTTAACAGCAGGTGATCTAGACGGCTAGGTTGTAGGGAAATGTCTGATAATTCTAGCAATTCCTAAATAACCCAGCTGTAGCTGTTTAATTAGCTGCGTAGTATGTGGTGGAGCGCATCTTGCACAAAAATTATCCTACGCAATCATCCATGCTGTTGAAGTGTTGGAATGATGTTGGTGTGCAAAAGACTGTCACAGTGTCTGACAGTGACAGTAAAGGTAGCAGTGCCCACACCTCCTCGAAGAAAGTTGTCTCTATGATAAACGATGCTGTCAACCCGCACCACACAGTTACCTTCGTAGAATGAAGGGGTACCCTTTAATGTGCGATAAGATTTTCCGTAGCCAGTATTCTACCATTCTGCGTATTGACATGTCCTTGGAGAGGTAAATGGGTTTGGTCTCTCCTTGGAATGTTCCACGGACATCCATCGTCCACTTCGAGCACGACGCAGTTTTTGAACACGGGTTCTTTTGTATACTTAGGAATGAAGGATGTTCGCAGAATTCTATACAAATTGCTCACATGCATGTCCATAGTTCGGGCGACTCCCCGCGCACTGCATATCTGCACAGCACCACTCGACTCCTTTTGCAACGCTGTGGCCACATCTACCTACGTCGGACCAACCGTTTTCAGGCTTTTGCCACATCTGCACTTCAGAGAACCTTTTATAATTGCGTACAACTCTTTTTTAGCACCATTAAGTGTCCGGAACTTCTGCACAGCTACTGGCACTCCGTCACCGTTTTTGTAAAAGAGCTTTGCCAGCATCACGCAGTCCTGCATTGTGAAAGCCATGCTGAGCGCACCAGACGCTAACTGAGAAACAGCCTTGTTATCTGCGTCTTCTATTTTGCATATTCTGCCGCTTTCAGCGCCATCTTCTGGTAAAATTCGCTTTAATTTAGTTCCATATCATTTCCCTCTTCTCGATAATATTCCGTTTCAATTTGACTTCATTCTGAGCAGTGGTTGGCTTTTATAGGATTTTCAAACGGAAACTTTAGCTATAATCAACCTCTGCGTAACTTTCTCTAAAAAAAAATGGTTCAAATGGCTCTGAGCACTATGGGACTTAACATCTGTGGTC
Organism: Schistocerca serialis cubense; assembly: GCF_023864345.2. Lineage (NCBI taxonomy): Eukaryota > Metazoa > Arthropoda > Insecta > Orthoptera > Acrididae > Schistocerca > Schistocerca serialis. Next base: position 100,060,612 of record NC_064642.1, on the reverse strand, counting down.
ATCAGTCCCCTAGAACTTAGAACTACTTAAACCTAACTAACCTAAAGACATCACACACATCCATGCCCGAGGCAGGTTTCGAACCTGCGACCGTAGCAGTCGCGCGGTTCCGGACTGAGCGCCTTAACCGCGAGACCACCGCGGCCGGCATAACTTTCTCTCTTGCACTCAGAATTGTTCGTCTAATTGAATATTGTCATTGCGTCAGTGACAAACGCCACTCGTTGTTCCAGCAGCGAGTGACAGATATTCCGGTGAGATCGAAGGCCTCATTGTGGCCAGCCTGGTGTTCCGCTGACATCAGAGCGGGGTGACTGCAGCGTCGGGTGCGGTCGGTATAAATACTGCGAATCTTGTAGCATGTAAAATGGTTCATAAAGATGAAAATCACTTGGTGCCAAACCACGTGTAGTCGAGATCCTATGCGGACATGCGTTTTCGTACAACAACACAAGTTATAAATTGTTTCTTCCAAATAGGTTCTTCCACTGTTACAACGTCGCAGAATAACTCTTCCAAACAGCGTTCTTCCACAGTTCCAAACTGACAGAATAACTCGCAGCAGTTACCGCTTTTCCATGCGAGAAGGTCAACCAATAGCAGATCTTGCTTATCCTAAACGACTGTAGTCATAACTTTCTTCGTGATAGGGTTGTTCTGAACTTCTTATGGGGACCGAGGTGAGATGTGTCCCCACGATATGGAAGTGTTCATAGTCCTAGGTTTCGAATGATGCACTCACGTTTCAGCGCCTGTGACGGTACGGTGCAGCACTGGAACAATCTTCTCTGGAAATCACATTAAGTGCTGGGGGGACAGTCCCATGCGATTGGACAATTTTCGCCAGACAGCTGCCTTGCTACCCAATGGAACACATCTTCTGTTGGTTCGTTATGCTTTGCTCGACATCAGTTACATCCCTAATAAAGATTTTGAGCTCGTCTCAGTTGCAATTTGGATCATTTCCTTTAAATAAAAAACCTTAACATATTTCTCTCTTCAGTCGGTGACTGTGTATCCATCGTGACCTCCATCACAGATATTGCGAAGCACAACGGCTTAGCTTCCTTCATCTGTCGGTAGTGTTAGATATCTTTGATCGTTTATTCTAGCCAGCTAGTCGACTTATGGTGCATGGCGCATGTTACCCTGTACCACTACTACTCATTCCCTTTCCTGCTCCACTTGAAAATAGAGCACAGGAAAGATGAATCTCTGAAAGTCTCTGTACGAGTTCTAATTTATCGCACCTTATCGTCTTAGTTAACGCGAAACGTACGTTTGCGACAACAGAATCAGGTGTAACGTGAAGTCATGTAAGAGGCATGCTCCCATTTTCCTTTAATTTGAGGGTTGTATCCGTGTTAGAATGGAAGCTATAAAAATATGTGGAAACCACAGGTTGTGTTAATTACGCGTTTCTATTTACACATCATGATCAAATTAATCTGAAGCAATCCGTAAAGAACCACAACTAATACATAGGGCATAATATTAGTTACTGATCACTAAAAACGAACAGGAAATATATCAAAGTACAATATGAAAACATACCAAGCTTTGGGCGAGCATGTCATGTGTTGGTGAGAAGTTGTCCGTCTTATCCATAAGACAATGCAAAAATGAATCATCATGGCAGTTTCGCCGTTGAGGAATATAGCTTTGCCACTTGGTGGCTATACTGGCGAGAATTAATACTTAAGAGTTAAATACAATTATTATGTCACACCCCTTGCGGCAATATGCCTAGATATTTAATTAATGTGACTGTGTCAAGCAGCAATCTGCTTAACCTGTACTCGTTCACATTAACTCACATCTTTCTACACTTAGAGCAGCTCTCATTCATCACACCCTCTAGAAATTCTATCTAAGTCATCTTGTATACACATACAGTCACCCCACGACGACAGCGTCCCGTACTTCACAGCGTCATCAGCAAACAGCCATACATGAATTATATTCGCATGGAGTGTTTATACATCCGTCCGAGTTCTTGTTGCCTTACTAACTGATGCATGCTCACACGTAATTAATTAATACTGTTCTAGTGAGAATGTTAGAAACTTACAATAGCGTTTCAATCGTGAGCAGTTTTATGTTGTTAAACGTTAGAAATAATTGATAGAAGCAAGGAATTAATGTAGTTTAGGCGTCTTGCATCAGTTAACCAGTGTGTACATTTGGTGTCAGTCAAACAATATGGATGCTTTTGTTCAATATCTTCTTTCTTGGAATTCAAAGATGAATGTCTGTTTTTTTGAATATAGCTTACGATGTGAACATAGACTTTCGGCTGCCCAGCTAAGATTTAAGTGTCAGGAAATCGTTTCTGAAAGTATTTGTATGGAGTGTAGCCATGTAGTTTGGACAAGAAGAGAATAGAAGCTTTAGAAATGTGGTGCTACAGAAGAATGCTGAAGATTAGATGGGTATATCACATAACTAATGAGGAGGAATTGATTATAATTGGGGAGAAGAGGAGTTTGTTGCACAACTTGACAAGAAGAAGGGACCGGTTGGTAGAACATGTTCTGAGGCATTAAGGGATCACAAATTTAGCATTGGACGGCAGCGTGGAGGGTAGAAATCGTAGAGGGAGACCAAGAGATGAATACACTAAGCTGATTCAGAAGGATGTAGGTTGCAGTAAGTACTGGGAGATGAAGAAGCTTGCACAGGATAGATTAACATGGAGAGCTGCATCAAACCAGTCTCAGGACTGAAGACAACAACAACAACAAGCTTCAGTGAACTCACCGAATTTGTTAACAACATTAGCAACATAAGCAATGCGTCACGTCCGTTTGTGAGATAAGTTCATAACCAGGAGAAGTTACACAGATACGCTTCAGCCCCACGACCGGCGGGATAACCCGACGGACAGCGTGGAAGGTGTGAACTCGACACCCATGCTTGTGAAGGTGGATGGGGCAGGTCCCACACAACGTAAACCACAACAGATTAAGAACTGCCGGCCGGACTGGCCATGCGGTTCTAGGCACTACAGTCGCTATGGTCGCAGGTTCGAATCCTGCCTTGGGCATGGATGTGTGTGATGTCCTTAGGTTAGGTAGGTTTATGTAGTTCTAAGTTCTAGGGGACTGATGACCTAAGAAGTTAAGTCCCATAGCGCCCAGAGCCATTTTAACCATTAACAACTAACCTCAGAGAACTAGTAACAGTGCACTGCATTGCAAAAGGCAGCACCGATTTCATAATATTACTAGTTAAGAGCCAAACATAAATAAATAAAACCGCAAACATCTACCCTATCAGCGAATATGTTGATAAACATGAAAACAGTTAACAACTGGTTAGTACCTTGAATACAGAAATGAGAAAACCAAAAACGCTTATGTGTCCCCAAAGTTAGTTGGCAAACAGTTACTTATACCAATAATGCAGCAGGAACAGTCAGTATACACGCCGAAAGTGGTGGTCACAGCAGAGACACTAGAAGGACAGCAACGATTCTTGTGGCTTCTTTTAATCCGGCACCAGGATAGATGTGCCAAAAGTGTTGGCTTCAGTGAAAACACTGGAAGGACAACAACCACTCTTACGGCTTGTTTTGACATGGCAACCAATGTGATGGTCCCAGTGAAAACGTTGGAAGAGCAAAAACTATTCCTGTAGCTTCATTTGACATACCAACAGGGACAGGCATGCAAATAGCGATAGTCGTAGCAAAAGGGCACGCAGTCTCACCCTGCATAGTGACAGCATGGGTTGTTTTCCGTTGGCACTCGCGTATCGGCAGTGAACTGGATGTAGTTACCACGGCTCGACCAGAAGACAAGGCAGCAGCGATCACAGCTGAAAACTCACATAACCTTTTATTCAAATAAAAGTGAACAACCTTATGACGTCAGTAAAATAACCTTAAAAAGAGAAGTAAGAAATTAAACTACTCGTCGAATATTAACGAGGAAATGAGATTAGCAAATGAAACCAGCAAAAGATCTTTTAAGCATTTCAGAAACTAAGTAATTCATCAAATATTAACAGGAATCTCAAATGAGCCAAGCTGAATATTTATGATCATACCCTTAAAATCTAAAAAAATTTTAGGTTGCCTTTTAAATATTAGGTCTTCAACTTTGCTTCTGCCGTTTTGCAGTAGACGGCATTAGTGGAAAGTAGTGGCGCAAGACGTAGGCCGTAAGTGTCATACAGTAACCTTAGGCATTTGAGACCGTAAAGCCATCAAAATATTACTCGATTTTTGATTGCATCTTAAAGTTATTCTCGGCTGAATACGTCAGCTTATGAGCCCAATTCCAGTCATCTGCGGTAGGTTTTAATTTTCTGCTTTGATATGAAGAAATCGGTGGCTGAGGCTCATAGAAAGCTAGATGAGTCCTATGATGAGACGCCTGTTAGGGACAGAACTTTGCAGAAAATGGTTACCATGCTTCAAGAACGGTGATTTTGACATTGAAGACCGGCATGTTTGTGAAAGAGAGAAAGCTTTCGATGATACTGCAAGCGACGGGATCACAGGAGATTGATATCAAAAGCAGTTGATGTGTTTGAGCCGATCACTGAAAGACAAAAGGTCACAATAGAGCGACAGACATGAAAAGATGATTTTGCAGCGTGACAGAGCTCGACCACATGTCGCAAAACCCGCCAAAACATTCCTGGAAACGTTGAAATGGGAAGTCCTACCCCACCCGCCGTATTCTCCAGACATTGTTCCCTTTGAATACCAACCTTTTAGTTCAATGGCATACGACCTGGCTGCCCAGCGCTACCAGTCATATGAACAATTGCAAAATTTAATCTATGCATTGATCTTCTCAAAAGCCGCTCAGTTCTTCCGCCGCGGGATTCGTATGCTGCCCGAAAGGTGGAAGAAAGTAGTGGCCAGCGATGGCCAATACTATAAAACGTAAATTTTTTGTAAGATGCTCACAATAAAGCCTCGAGCTTGAAGAAAAATGCTGAAAGCAAAGTTGTAGCCCCAGTACTATACATTCACTGATTGCAGCAAATTTGATAACAACAGTAGCAATATAAGTATTTTGTAACTTTCTTTAATTCAAAGACTGGTAAAGCCAGCTACTGGTGTCAAGTGGTTTAGAAAGTGACTCGACACATAAAAAATTAAATAAATGTTAACAACTGGAGAAAATACAGACGGTGTGCTCAGTTAAAGGTTAAATGAAAGTAAACCGCGTACTAACTCATAGCTAAACTGCATCTAAACGAAATAATCTGCCTCAAATTCAGGCAAAGTGAGTCAAAGTCCAACCTTAGTGTACAGAAGCAGAGCCTCAAACCGACCTCACAGGAAAATCGCAAGTTCAGCTGATGTACTAGGAAAACAATTTGGAGTCCAGGCTCTTGCCTGGCGTCGGTTTAAGTGTGAGAGAGTATGCGAATTGCTTTCATTTAAATTTTGCTGAACCGCAGTCTGTGTCTCTCCCAGCTGATTATATTTATTGGGGGCTCGAGTCACTTTGTAAGCCACTTAACACAGGAATTGGCTTTGCTTGTCTTTGAATTAAACAATGTTTTGAGGGCAATAAACTTTAGTTGGTGAAAATTTAAATATTGTGTTGCGGATCTTTATTATAAGTATTTTGCACATTGGTACAACCTAGTTACATTTGTACTACAGGTTAATGCAATCATAGACAAAAACATTTATTTATTTCAAAATGAAGTTGCGCTTGGGGGGAAATAGGACGAAGAACCATCCGCAGGAACAGACGAGTGCCGGTGTAAGTCACTTCGTATTTACAGCATTCACTCATATTACGTCGCAACGCTCTTAGCTTTGGTCGCTGATAACTAGCGTTCATCCAGTTTGTTACTGGGTCTGGTTTTTCAGAATTTGGAAATTTTTTTTGTTATTTCTGTCGCTGGCAGGTCTTCCTAACGACACCGTCGACAAGGTAACGCAAGGGAGGGAAGTCGCATTCACCAACCGTCAACCGTCTCTCAATCGTGTAAGATTTTTTCTGTGTGCAAACATATTTTGACAGTTTATGTATCGTGTTCTCTGAGGCAGAATTTAGAGAAAAAAACGGTATTAAACGAAAGAAGTCTTAGGAACGCCCTAAAACCCAAAAATTACGGTTGTTTGTCCATCACACGAGTTCGATCCAGGTCTGATGCACCTATCAGACTCGGAAGCTAGTACGCCAAGCGTTATACAATGTGGACAGGAAAATTCAGGCTTTTTAATCACTGGTCATCATTTACCTTTGTCGGTTACGTATTGTAAATGTTTGTCCTCTTGAGTTTGCTAATTTAAAGTGCTTCAGAAGCTACACTACTGGCCATTAAAATAGCTACACCAAGAATATATGCAGATGATAAACTGGTATTCATTGGACTTATATAATATACTAGAACTGACATGTGATTATATTTTCACGCAATTTGGGTGCATAGATCCTGAGAAATCAATAGCCAGAACAACCACCCCTGGCCGCAATAAAGGCCTTGATAGGCCTGGGCATTGAGTCAGAGCTTGGATGGCGTGTACAGGTACAGCTGCCCATGCAGCTGCCCAACACGATACCACAGTTCATCAAGAGTAGTGACTGGCATATTGTGATGAGCCAGTTGCTCGGCCACCATTGACCAGGGTTTCGCAGGGATCGAATGAAGGTTAGAACCACTGGTCGTAACACATCTGAAATGTTATGTCCACTGTGGAAAGTGCCGTCAATGCGAACAAGAGCTGACCGAGACGTGTAACCAATGGCACCCCGTACCATCACGCCGGGTGATACACCAGTATGGCGATGACGAGTAGCCGGCCGAAGTGGCCGTGCGGTTAAAGGCGCTGCAGTCTGGAACCGCAAGACCGCTACGGTCGCAGGTTCGAATCCTGCCTCGGGCATGGATGTTTGTGATGTCCTTAGGTTAGTTAGGTTTAACTAGTTCTGAGTTCTAGGGGACTAATGACCTCAGCAGTTGAGTCCCATAGTGCTCAGAGCCATTTTTGATGACGAGTACACGCTTCCAATGTGCGTTCACCGCGATGTCGCCAAACACGGATGCAACCATCATGATGCTGTAAACAGAACCTGGATTCATCCGAAAAATTGACGTTTTGGCATTCGTGCACCTACGTTCGTCGTTGAGTACACCATCGCAGGCGCTCCTGTCTGTGATGCAGCGTCAAGGGTAACCGCAGCCATGGTCTTCGAGCTGATAGTCCATGCTGCTGCAAACGTCGTCGAACTGTTCGTGCAGATGGTTGTTGTCTTGCAAACGTGCCCATCTGTTGACTCAGGTATCGAGGCGTGGCTGCATGATCCGTTACAGCCATGCGGATAAGATGCCTGTCATCTCGATTGCTAGTGATACGGGGCCGTTGGGATCCAGCACGGCGTTCCATATTACCCTCCTGAACCCACCGATCCCATATCTGCTAACAGTCATTGCATCTTGACCAACGCGAGCAGCAATGTTGCGATAGGATAAACCGCAATCGTGATAGGCTACAATCCGACCTTTATCAAAGTCGGAAACGTGATGGTACGCATTTATCCTCCTTACACGCGACATCACCGGTCAACAGCTGTTTGTGTATGAGAAACCGGTCGGAAACTTTGCTCATGTCAGCACGTTGTAGGTGTCGCCACCGGCGCCAGCGTTGTGTGACTGCTCTGAAAAGCTAATCATTTGCATACCACAGCTTCTTCTTCCTGTCGGTTAAATTTCGAGTCTGTAGGACGTCATCTTCATAGTGTAGCAATTTTGATGGCCAGTAGTGTATTAACGACCGAAAAATCCTCTTCTTCCTACATAAATGCAGCTGGAACACCGCTCAGACTCACGTCAGCTCGTTTTAAACACTCTCCTGACTTGCAGGAGTCCTGTCCCAACCTTGGCGCATGGAACACTGTCGTGAACCAACATGTCCATTACTATTAATTAGCCTCGGTACACTCCTCCACCGCAAACCCCACGTGTACCTCATTTAATGACTTCCGCAGTATCGTCATCTTAGTTGACATATTTGATACATAAATAACGTTGTGATCTGAATGTGCCACTACATGAGTACTAAAATTCTAACCCATATCAATCCATTTAAGCAGGAGATCCCGTATTTGAGTACCGGCCGGGGCACACATTTTCAACTGTCCCCGTTGACTTATATCAACGTCTATATGTTGCTAGCGGTAATCATTTCATTGTAGTTTCATAATTAAGCGCCGTGCGGTCTGAGGCGTCTTGTCAAAGTCCGGGCGGCTCCGCCTGTCAGAGGTTCGAGTCCTCCCTCGGGCATGGGAGTGTCTGTTGTCCTTAGCGTAAATTGGTTTAAGTTAAATTAAGTAGTGTGTAAGCTTAGGGACTGATGACCTAAGCAGTTTGATCCCATAAGATCTTAACACAAATTTACAAAATTTCGTAATTAAGATATTTGTGTTAGTTCACGAGCTTAAATAATCGTTCTACAAATCATTTGAATATGTCAGTCGAAGTGCCTCGCTGAGAGCTACGACCTGAGTACTCGATCTCAATGTTTCATTGAATAATTAAAAAAGTTACTAAAATGTGCAGACTGACAGCTTCGGCGTTCTTCTAGGTGCTGCATTTTCTACATATTCTGATTGGAATTAATATCAATACACTGGGAGCTTCACGAGGCTTTCCTTTTGAATAAGACCTATCGCCCTTCGTTGTACAAATAACGATTTACACTCAATGAGCGCAAACATGGACAACATGTGAGAAGCTAGTGCGTGAGCCACTAGCGGATCTGACGTCAGGTTCGCCCATTTCAATTTTAACAGTTCGACAAAATCCAGCCCAGCTGCGGTCAGCTACGTCGAACATGCGAGCTGCGCCAGGGCCGCCACCACTCAAAACACGTAACTGTCACCACCTAGCAGCCAGTACGCCTAGAGTCTGATTCGTTAAGTACGTGTTTATCAAATGCCACTCGCAACCAGCACAAACCTCCCACTCAAATAATAGTTGGTTCTGTCACAGCGTCTACCGAGCGAGGTGGCGCAGTGGTTAGCACACTGGACTCGCATTCGGGAGGACGACGGTTCAATCCCGTCTCCGGCCATCCTGATTTAGGTTTTCCGTGATTTCCCTAAATCGTTTCAGGCAAATGCCGGGATTGTTCCTTTGAAAGGGCACGGCCGATTTCCTTCCCAATCCTTTCCTAACCCGAGCTTGCGCTCCGTCTCTAATGACCTCGTTGTCGACGGGACGTTGAACACTAACCACCACCACCACCACCACAGCGTCTCTCGCATTCTACGTAAAGCGTGGCAAATCTTGGACTAATATGAAGAACAATGACTTTGTTACAAGCAGTGTGTAGACGAGGTCGAGGCCAGTACCTCAAGGCAAAATTAAGTAGTGAGACATCGGAATTACTCCAACACTCCATCAGTGCAAAAGTGTTTCGTAACGTTCTTTTCCAGATGAGATGCGGAGGATAGATTAGCGTTGGTGGCTTCACTAAACTAATCTTCAGATTGAAAACCACAAACACAGTCTCATTTGTTCAGCTGCACATTATGCAGGCTACAACGTGTCACGTCGCAAGCTCGCGCCTAGCACTATTCTTCAATTGACTTGGTTCATGCAAGAAACGAATTGCCACACGTTGCAATGAGAAGTTGGGTTGCGTTGTCACGCGCCCTGGACACTGGAAAGTTTTATTCTCTGTTTGGACATGGCTGGTTTTGTGTAGTTGTTCCTTACTGCTACAGTCGTTCTCGGGGAGCCGAGGCTTCCTGCGTCCATCTGAGTAATCTAGGTCCCACAATGTATGTTAAGCAATTTTCTTGTAGTAGCGATAAACCTTCCTTACACCTAAATCACAGTGGGGGCTGAACTGCAAAAAATACATACAATGATGACTGCATTCATACGAGAGCTATCCACAAAGTACATTACGTTTTCGTTTGTGTCCGTTACGGGCGGGGCTAGAGCGGCCATCTTGGTGTCATGGCATTCCCCCGCTCAGTCGGCATCCTGCCGTGCTAGTGAGAGGTTCGTGCTGTACTCCGTTGAGTTACTGTGACAGTTTGAAATGTCAGCGTTAATTGAAAATGCCGCGAAGTGTGAAGTGCGTGCTGTAATAAGGTTTCTGACTGCAAAAAACTGTACACCGATAGAAATCCATAGGCAGCTTTGTGAAGTGTATGGGGACAACATAATCACCGAAGGTGGAGTGCGTCCATGGGTCATAAAATTTAAAAATGGCCGGACTAACGTTCACGACGAAGAGCGAAGCGTAGTGACTGCCGAACTTTTCGAAAAAGTCGATGCTGTGGTCCGTGAAAACCATAATTTCACAATAGCGGAACTCTCTATGAGTTTTCCTCAAATTTCACGAAGTTTGTTGCACGAAATCATTACGGAAAAGCTTGGTTACCACAAGTTTTGTGCAAGATGAATACCAAAAATCTTGACAGAGATTCACAAAAATCAGCAAATTGCTGCAGCGTTAACGTTTTTGGACGCTTACGAGAAAGATGGCGACTCATTACTCAATCGCATCGTTACTGTTGACGAAACATGGGTTAAGCATGTGAACTGCGAGACAAAATTGCAGTCAATGCGGTGGGGGCACACAAATTCCCCCCCAAAACCCAAGAAATGCATGCAGACAATGTCGCAAGGAAGGTGATGGCGACTGTCTTTTGGGACAGAAAAGGTGTGATTTCCTGGAAAGAGGCACTACAATAAACTCTCAAAGGTATTACCAAACTCTGCACAACCTCAGAAGAGCAATACAAAACAACCGCCGGGGAAAGTTGGGCTCAAAGATCTTGCTGATTCACGACAACGCCCTGGCCCACACGGCAAATGCCACTCGTGAAGTTCTCGAATCTTTTAAGTGGCACCGAGCGACTTCCACTTATTCCCAGCAATGAAGAAGTGGTTGGATATGCAGCGTTTTGATGACGACGCACAGCTTCAAGAAGAGGTAACCACGTGGTTGAAGGTGCAGGCGGCCGAATTTTACGACGAAGGAATTTCCAAGCTCGTCCATCGCTACGATAAGTGCCTTAATTTAAATGGCAACTATGTAGAAAAGTAGTATTTAAGTGTGGCTTTCATCTGTATATAATAAAAAAATTTCCAATACTTTATTTATTTTTAATTCCAAAATGTAATGTACGAGGGGCGTTCAGAAAGTAAGCTCCGATCGGTCGCGAAATGGAAACGACTATGAAAATCCGATAAAGCTTTGCACAGATGTGTTGGATAGTGTCTCTAGTATAACCCCAGTTAGCATCACGTCGCTCTTCTCATTTCTGAGCTCGCAGTGAGTGCGTAAAGATGTCTAGAAAATAGTGTCTGCCGCCAAGTACGAGGGCCTGGTGTGAAATTTCGCCTGAAGCTATGCAGCTAACATTACATAACTGTCGTGCTGTTTCTTCTTCAAGACAATTCTCAGCCGCATTCTGCAGGGGCAATGAAGATGCTCCTGCATCGTTTTCAAATGGAAATGTTAGATTACCCACAATACAGTCCGCAATTGTCTCCCCCTGAGTTTCATCTCTGGTCACATGAACCGCTGTCTTTGAAGACAACATTTTGACACAGACAACGAGGTGTAGGCCAGCGTGGAGAATTGGCGGAAAGCACTGGCGGCTGCCTTCTATGATGAGGCTATTGAAAAGTTGGTACAACGCTATGACAAAAGTCTAAGTCAGAACGGCGACTACGTAGAGAGGTAGCTGAAAGGTGTAGCTAATTGTTAGAAGTAAAACATTTCTGATGTTCACTGTGGTTTCAATTTGGCAATCAATCGGAGCTTACTTTCTGAACAGGCCTCGTACTTTGTGGATAGCCCTCAGCAAGCAGAATCACCCGTATTTTACATCAGTTCGCTCCTACGTATACATCCACATAATCACATTTCGCCTACAGTAGTACAAAAATTCGAAATAGTTTATTCTCTATGTTTAACTCTTACGTGACTCTATAGTGTAGGTGTGACGGTTAACATGTTCCATTATCTGATTACTCATGAAAAGCTACATTGATATATAATGAGTGCTAGAAATATATTGTCTTTAAAGTTGTCTACAAAAACATCTGAGAAGCTTAGAGTCGTGTAAGATGGACACCGGCTAAGGTAACTCGGAGCAGTATTGTTGTTACTGGAAATAACAGTAGATAGGAAAATATGTTGAACAAAAGACTATGGTGGATGTGCATTGCTGATTACATTATCAGGGAGTAGGGATGGTACTAAATGAGTTTATTAAGTGACGACATAAATGGTTTATTTCTGTTCATAGTTCCTGTGAATGGAATTACATCAGAAGAAATGAAGACGTTCTAGTACGAAGCAGATTACCGTGTCCTCGTGAAATATCGTCATCACTGCAGTGCGTTGTTATCCAAAAATGCTAATACACATGAAGGTGGTAAACAGAGGAAGATGACGAGAAAGTGTACTTCTTCTGTGGTAAAGGAGCTTATATTCAGAGATTTAAAATTTTGCCAGGAAGAAGTGAAGAATCACGTAACGATACCTCTTAAGAAAGCAAACTTGAGGGCGGAAAAAATGGTAGGGAAGGCAGAAAGAAGAGTAAAATACATTATGGCACACTTTAAGATATGCGAAGAAACCAGGGAAAAAATTACAATTCCTAGAAAGCGAAAGCGTTACAGAACAGTCGGTTTTCTAGATAACTTCGATACAACACTTATTCGAAGAAAATTTTTGGAGTGTAATGAGCACAGGAAGTAAACCCTACGTTCACGGAATGTTTATACTTTCAGAACCAGAGATAAGATTTGAGGGGGAAAACGAAGCATTAGAGAAAATTATGAAAGAGGTGCGATCTACTTTCAAAGAGAACCGTTCTAATACAACGTTCGAACGTTGTTGAAAAGGGTCCGGAGTACTTGAGAGCAATCAGAAATAATGAAATTGGGCTAAATAAAGTAGTGGTATTCACGGACAGAACTTGGGGGCTTACGCAATATACCATTAAAAAGTGCTGGCAGCGAGAGGAAGCTCCAAGTGTATTGTTGTCCATACTGGAGAATCAATGGGCTTCATAGAGGGAACAGGGATAATTTGTAACTCGAAATCTAAATCCTAATGTGACCACGACGATGTGCATGCAGTAATTGCCATACACGGGCAGATGACAAGCTGATTCCTAATATCCGGTATGGTAGCATTGTTGTTCTTGATAACGCACCAAACCATACAGTTTAGACAAGTAAAGCCCTCACCACTGAAACTCGCAAAAAGAATGTAATTGAATGCCGGCCGGTGTGGCCGAACGGTTCTGGGCGCTTCAGTCTGGAACCGCGCGACCGCTACGGTCGGAGGTTTGAATCCTGCCTCGGGCATGGATGTGTTTCATGTCCTTAGGTTAGTTAGGTTTAAGTAGTTGTAGGTACTAGAGGACTGATGACCGCAGTATGTTAAGTCCCATAGTGCTCAGTGCCATTTTTGTAATTGAATGGCTCATTCACAACAAAATCGGTATTGAACCAAACTTGACAAAAAAAGTCCTTCTACAAATTGTGCGTTATAATAAGCCAAAGCCTGTTTTTAAAGAAGATGCAGTAAAACATAAGGAACATACAGTTCTCAGGTTTCCGTCACATTACTGTGATACGAACCCTATAGAGGTAATCTGGACTACAATGAAACAACAAAAAAAAGCAGAAAAATGCGTTTTTCATTAATTGCGCTACCCTGAAACAAAACGCCAAAGGGGGTCTACCGAAGATTACCCAACATGATTGGTTAAAGGCTTCTGAATATGTAACAGGAGTTCAAAATCAAAACTGACGCAAAGATGGCGTGGCTCATGACGGGGACAGAGAAAAGGAAACTTATTCGGCGGATTAAATCGGAACAAATTCTAGTGAAACAAATACAACAGATGAACAGGAAGTCTACTCCTTGTGTGATGGATCATCTACTTTATAGCTTCAATCACCAAGGTAAGTGCAGTTTTATAACCTAACTGTATTCTTACCGTTTTTCCTCGGTTCCGTAACTACTATTCAGCGCTGACTCAGGACAAGCTGACTGAAGCGCCCTCATTCCCCGGTCCTTGTTGTTGTTGTCGTCGTCTTCAGTACAGAGACTGCTTAGATGCAACTCTCCATCCATCTCTATCCTGTCCAAGCTTCTTCATCCCCGAGAAACAACTGCAACCTGCATCCTTCTTAATCTGCTTAGCGTATTCACCTCTGGTCTTCCTCTACGATTTTTACACTCCAAACTCCCCTCCAGTACTAAATTGGTGAGTCCTTGATGCCTCAAAACGTGTCCTACCAATAGATACCTTCTTTTAGTGAGGCTGTGTCACAAATTCCCCTTGTCTCCAATTCTATTGAGTACCTCCCCATTAGGTTTGTGATCCACCCATCTAACATTCAGCATTCTTCCGTAGAACCACATTTTGAGAGCTTCTATTATCTTATTGTCCAAACTATTTATCCCCCATGTTCCGCTTCCATACACGGTTATATTACATACAAAAGACTTCCTGACACTCAGATCTATGCTTGACAATAAATTTCTCTTTTTCAGACACACTTTCCTTGCCAGAGCCAGTCTACATTTTATATCCTCTCTACTCCAACCATAATCAGTTATTTTGCTCTCTAGATAGCAAAAATCATCTACTACCTTAAGTGTCTCATTTCCTAACATAATTCCCTCAGCATGAAATGATTTAATTCGAGTACATTCCGTTATCCTCGTTTTGCTTTTGTTGACGTTCACCCTATATCCTCCTTTGAAGACACCGTCCATTCCGTTCAACTGCTCTTCCAGGTCCTTTGATGTCTCTGCTATACTTGCAATGTCATCGGCAAACCTAAAAGTTTTTCTTTTTCCCCATGTATTTTAATTCCTACTACAAATTTCTCTTTTGTATCCTTTACTGCTTGCTGAATACACAAATTAAATAACGTCGGGGATAGGCTACAACTCTGTCTCACTCACTTTCCAATCACTTTCGTGCCCTCTGCTCTTATAACTGCCTTCTGGTTTCTGTACATATAGTAAATAGCCATTAGTTCCCTGCATTTTACCCCAGCTGCCTTCAGAATATGGAACAGTATTCCATTCAGAATTGTCAAAAGCCTCTCTAAGTCTACAAATGCTAGAAAATTAGGTTTGCCTTTCCTTCATATGTGTCCTAAGATAAGTCGTACCGTGAGTACTGCCTTACGTGTTCCAACATTTCTATGGAATCCAAACTGATCTTCCCCGAGGCCGGGTTCCACCAGGTTTTCCATTCACCTTTGAAGAATTCTTGTTAGTATTTTGCAGCCATGACTTATTAAACTGATATTTCGGTTATTTTCACACCTGTCGACACCTGCTTTCTTTGGGATTATTATATTCTTTTTGAAGTCTGAGGGTATTTCACCTGTCTCATATATCTTGCTCATCAGAGTTTTGTCATGGCTAGCTCTCCCAAGGTTCAAATGGTTCAAATGGCTCAAATGGCTCTGAGCGCTATGGGACTTAACATCTGAGGTCATCAGTCCCCTAGAACTTAGAACTACTTAAACCTAACTAACCTAAGGACATCACAAACATCCATGCCCGAGGCAGGATTCGAACCAGCGACAGTAGCAGTCGCGCGGTTCCGGACTGAAGCGCCTAGAACCGCGTGGCCACCGCGGCCGGCATCTCCCAAGGCTATCAGTAGCTCTAATGGAATGTTGTCTATTTCTGGGGCCTTTTTTTGACTTAGGTCTTCCAGTGCTCTGTCACATACTTCACGCGATATGATATCTCCCATCTCATCCTCACATACGTCCTCTTCTGTTTCCATAATATTGTCCACAAGTACATTGCCATTTCTGCTTTCCCTTCTTTGCTTACGACTGGTTTTCCATCAGCGCTCTTGATATTTATGTAGGCCTTTCCTCCAAAGGTCTCTTCAGTTTTCATGCAGGTAGTGATATATTCCTCTACATCCCTACATTTGTCCTCTACCCATACCTGCTTATCCATTTTGCTCTTCCTGTCAATCTCATTTTTGAGACGTCTATATTCCTTTCCTACTGCTTCATTTACTGCATTTTTATATTTTCTCCTTTCATCAATTAAATTCGGTATCTCTTCTGTTACGCAAGGATTTTTATGAGCCCTCGTCTTTTTACCTACTTGATCCTCTGCTGCCTTCAGTATTTCATCTTTCAAAACCACCCATTCTCCTTTTCCCATGTATTTGTCAATCATTCCCTAGTGCTCCCTCTGAAACTCTCTACAACCTCTGGTTCTTTCAGTTTATCCAGGTCACATCTCCTTACGTTCCTGCTTTTTTTGCAGTTTCTTCAAATTTAGTCTGCAGTCCTTTCACAAATAAATTGTGTTAAAAGTCCACATCTGCAACCGGATATGTCTTACAATTTAAAACGAGGTTCGTAAATATCTGTCTTACCATTATATAATCTATCTGAAACCTTCCAGTGTCTCCATGCCTCTCCCACGTATACAACCTTCTTTAATGATTCCTAAACCAAGGGTTAGCTATGATTAAGTTATGCTTGTGGAAAATTCTACAAGAACGCTTCCTCCGCTATTCCTTACCTCCCAGTCTATATTCACCTACTATGTTTCCTTCCGCTCCTTCTCCTGCAATCTACTTCCAGGCCCCATGACTATTAAATTTTCATGCCCCTAACTATTTGAATAATTTCTTTTATCGCGTCATACATTTCTACAATCACTTCGTTATCTGTGGAGCTAGTTAGCATATATACTTATAATACTGTGGTAGGTGTGCGCTTCTTATCTACCTTGCTACAACAATGCGTTCACTCACTATGCAGTACCATATCCGCGTTCCTCTTTTTTTTTAAATTCATTATTAAACCTACTTCTGCATTACCGATATTTGATTCTGTATTTATAACCCTGTATACACCTGACCAACTATCTTGAGCTTTGTGGGCCGGCCGAAGTGGCCGTGCGGATAAAGGTGCTGCAGTCTGGAACCGCAAGACCGCTACGGTCGCAGGTTCGAATCCTGCCTCGGGCATGGATGTTTGTGATGTCCTTAGTTTAGTTAGGTATAACTAGTTCTAAGTTCTAGGGGACTAATGACCTCAGCAGTTGAGTCCCATAGTGCTCCGAGCCATTTGAATTTGTTCTTTGTGCCACCGAACTTCACTAATTCCCAATGTATCTAACTTCAATCTATCCATTTCACTTTTTAAATTATCTAACCTACCTGCCCGATTAAGGGATCTGACATTCCACGCTCCGATCCTATGTTGTTGTTGTTGTGGTCTTCAGTCCCGAGACTGGTTTGATGCAGCTCTCCATGCTACTCTATCCTGTGCAAGCTTCTTCATCTCCCAGTACCTACTGCAACCTACATCCTTCTGAATCTGCTTAGTGTATTCATCTCTTGGTCTCCCTCTACGATTTTTACCCTCCACGCTGCCCTCCAATACTAAATTGGTGATCCCCTTATGCCTCAGAACATGTCCTACCAACCGATCCCTTCTTCTACTCAAGTTGTGCCACAAATTTCAATTCTCCCCAAATCTGTAGAGTACCACCTCATTAGTTATGTGATCTACCCGTCTAATCTTCAGTATCCTTCTGTAGCACTACATTTCGAAAGATTCTATTCTCTTTTGGTCTAAACTATTTATCGTCCATGTTTCACTTCCATACATGGCTACACTCCATACAAATACTTTCAGAAATGACTACCTGACACTTAAATCTCTACTCGATGTTAACAAATTTCTCTTCTTCAGAAACGCTTTCCTTGCCATTGCCAGTTTACATTATATGTCTCCTCTGCTCCGACCATTCTCAGTTATTTTGCTCCCCAAGTAGCAAAAATCATTTACTACCTTAAGAGTCGCATTTCCTAATTTAATACCCTCAGCATCACCCGATTTTATTCGACTACATTCCATTATCCTCGTGTTGCTTTTGTTGGCTTATATTCTCCTTTCAAGACACTGTCCATTCCGTTCAGCTGCTCTTCCAGGTCCTGTGCTGTCTCTGACAGAATTACAATGTCATCGGCGAACCTCAAATTTTTTATTTCTTCCCCATGGATTTTAATTCCTACTCCGAATTTTTCTTTTGTTTCCATTGCTACTTGCTCAATATACAGATTGAATAACATCGGGGATAGGCTACAAACCTGTCTCACTTCCTTCCCAACCACTGCTTCCCTTTCATATCCATCGACTCTTATAACTGCCATCTGGTTTGCGTACAAATTGTAAAAAGCCTTTCGCTCCCTGTATTTTACCCCTGCCACTTTCAGAATTTGAAAGAGAGTATTCCAGTCAACATTGTCGACAGCTTTCTCTAGGGCTACAAATGCTAGAAACGTAGGTTTGCCTTTCCTTAATCTATTTTCTAAGATAAGTCGCAGTATCAGTATTGCCTCACGTGTTCCCACAAATTCTACGGAATCCAAACTGATCTTCCCCTAGGTCGGCTTCTACTAGTTTTTCCATTGGTCTGTAAAGAATTCGTGTTAGTATTTTGCAGCCGTGGCTTATTAAACTGATAGTTCGGTAATATTCACATCTGTCAACACCTGCTTTCTTTGGGATTGGAATTATTATAGTCTTCTTGCAGTCTGAGGATATTTCACCTGTCTCATACATCCTGCTCCCAGATGGAGTGTTTTGTCAGGGCTGGCTCTCCCAAGGCTGTCAGTAGTTCTAATGGAATGTTGTCTGCTCCCGGGGCCTTGTTTGGACGCAGATCTTTCAGTACTCTGTCAAACTCTTCATGCAGTGTCATATCTCCCATTTCATCTTCATCTACATCCTCGTCCATTTCCATAAAATTCTTCTCAAGTACATCGCCCTTGTATAGACCCTCTATACAGGGTGTCCCAGCTATGTTGTCCACCCAAAATATCTCTGGAACAATAACAGCTATTGGAAAACGACTTTCACCGGTATCAATGTAGCGCTGGGGCCCATGAATGTACATATTTTGAAACATTCTAAAACGAAAGCATATGTGTTTTTTAACACAAACTTACGGTTTTTAAATGGACCTCCCATATTATTTCTTCAGCAATCCGTATCATGACAAAGCACATACACAATGGCGTTGATTGCATCGCAATATTCCCATTACATCCCGAGATATTGAGACGCGAAGTTCACGCTTGAAACACCCGACATGCGCTGCTAGCGCACGTCCTGAGCTCAGGTGTCAACCCCATGCTGCCCGTAATCGCGATGTGATTGACATGCGTAATCACACTTCCATACTTATCAAGAAGAGGTCCGAAACGAATAATACGGTCTGCTGCCATCCTGCATTAACGTCGTACATTCCAGCAGGTATTTATCCCATAGGCTAGGGGTGATGCGGTTCTGTAACATGTCTGTGTACCGCAACGTTAGTCACAAAGTTAACTTCGCGTATCGTTAATCCGTTACTAAAAAGGTAATGCCGTTCAACGTTAAACTTTACTTTACTGTAGATCTAGCGCAAGTGACAGTTAATCATTCACTCGTAATAGTAAAATTCATGTTGATGGTTTTAGTGAAACAAGCAAGTGGACTAAAAGTTTTACTGTTGTTTAGGTAAAAATGTTTTGATTTGGGAAGTTCAGGTAGGACATAGAAAATGAATGTAAACATGTTTAACCAATTAGTTTTATTATCACATAATTATCAATGTTATGTTCATCTAATGCTTTAAATGGCCCTTTGTAGAAACGTCCACTGTGATACTAGCACTACATACTAAACATAGCGTTCACATCTCATGCTCAAAGTGATGCCCATTGGCTTGCATACATAGGGTCACTCTGCGGATGAAGGATGCCCTACTTCGTGCTACTGTTTCCTCTTTGATGGCTGTACAAGCATCAATAATGCGTTGCTTCATGTCCTCTGGCGTTGTTGGTTCATGTTGGTAAACAGCATCCTTCACTACTCCCAAAAGAAAATAATTCAGCGGTGTAAAGTCCGGAGATCGGGCAGCCCACCTAACTGGGCCACCTCGTCCAATCCACCTTCCAGGGCGTGCGCTGGCAGCGCATGTCGGGTGTTTCAAGCGTCAACTTCGCGTCTCAATATCTCGGGATGTAATGGGAATATTGCGATGCAATCAGCGCCATTGTGTATGTGCTTTGCCATGCTATGGATTGCTGAAGAAAAAATATAGGAGGTCTATTTAAAAAAGCATAAGTTTGTGTTAAAAATCACATATGCTTTCGTTTTAGAATGTTTCCAAATATGTACATTCATGGGCCCCAGCCCTACATTGATACCGGTGAAAGTCGTTTTCCAATAGCCGTTACTGTTCCAGAGATGTCTTGGGTGGACAAGATAGCTGGGACACCCTGTATACTCCTTCCACCATTCTGCTTTCCCTTCTTTGCATAAAACTGGGTTTCCATCTGAGCTCTTGATATTCATGCAAGTGGTTCTCTTTTCTCTAAAGGTCTCTTTAATTGTCGTGTAGGCAGTATCTATCTCACCCCTAGAGATATACTCCTCTACAACATTACATTTGTCCTCTAGCCATCCCTGCTTAGCCATTTTGCACTTCTTGCCGATCTCATTTTTGAGACGTTTGTATTCCTTTATAACTGCTTCGTTTACTGCATTTTTATATTTCCTCCTTTCATCAATTAATTCAGTATCTCTTCTGTTACGCAAGGATTTCTATTAGCCCTCGTATTTTTACCTACTTGATCCTCTGCTGCCTTTACTATTTTATCTCTCAAAGCTACCCATTCTTCTTCTACAGTATTTCTTTCCCCCATTCTTGTCAATCGTTCCCTAATGCTCTTCCAGAAAGTCTTTAAAACCTCTGGTTCTGTCAGTTTATCCAGGTCCCCTCTCCTTAAATTCCCACCTTTTTGAAGTTTCTTTAGTTTTAATCTACAGTTCATAACCATTAGATCGTGGTCAGAGTCCACATCTGCCCCTGCAAATGTTTTACAATTTAAAACCTGATTCTAAATCTCTGACATAACATCATATAATCTATCTGAAACCTGTCAGTATCTCCAGGCTTCTTCCATCTATACAATCTTCTTTTATGAATCTTGAACCAATTGTTATTGTGTGCGCAAAATTCTACCACGTGGCTTCCTCTTTCATTCCTTACCACCATACCACATTCACCTACTACGTTTCCTGCTCTTCCTTTTACTACTGTCTAATTCCATTCACCCATGACTATTAAATTTTCGTCTCCCTTCACTATCTGAATAATCTGTTTTATCTCATCATACATTTCATCAATTTCTCAGTCATCTGCGGTGCTAGTCGGCATATAAACTTGTACTACTGTTGTAGGCGTGGGCTTCGTATATTTTGGTTACAATAATGTGTTCACTATGCTGTGTGTAGTAGCTTACCCGCACTCCTACTTTTTTATTCATTATTAAACCTACTGCTGCATTACCCCTATTTGATTTTGTATTTATAACCCTGTATTCACCTGACCAGAAGTCTTGTTCCTCCTGCCACCGAACTTCACTAATTCCCACTATATCTAACTTTAACCTATCCATTTCCATTTTTAAATTTTCTAACATACTTGCCCAATTAAGGGATATGACATTCCACGCTCCGACCCGTAGAACGCCAGTTTTCTTTCTCCTGATAACAACGTCCTCCTGAGTAGTTCCCACCCGGAGATCTGAAAGGGGGGCTATTTTAGCTCCGGAATATTTTACCCAAGAGGACGCCATCATCATTTAACCATACAGTAAAGGTGCAAGCCCTCGGGAAAAGCTACGGCCGTAGTTTCCCCTTGCTTTCAGCCGTCCGCAATAACAACGCAGCATCTCGGTTTTGGTTAATGTTACAAGGCCAGATCAGTCAATCATCCGGATTGTTGCCTCTGCAACTACTGAAAAGGTTGCTTCCCCTCTTCAGGGCTCACACATTTGCTAGGCCTCTTAACGGATACCCCTCCATTATAGTCGCATTTACGGCACGGCTATCTGTATTGACGAGGCAAGCAAGCCTCCAGCTGCATTACTGCGGAATAATATTGCGGTCGACTAACAAAATGTGTTAACCGATATTAATCCACACAAAAAGCTCGCCATATTTTATTAAGTGTACAGTGATTAATGATATTATTAACGAAAATGAGGAGTGAACACTACTTGAGCTGTACTTTTACACAGAACAATTCGGCAGCCCGAAGATCTTCAAAGAAACGAAACCGGTCGTAACACAGTAAATGTATAAAGTACAGCTGATAGGGTCTTCATTAATTATCGACAAAAAGCTAAAATGTGGAAAGTGTAGTGTGTCACAAGCCAAAGGTCTGGCACAGTGGTAAACCGGGTCCTGTAAGATCAGTGAAGTGCTGTCGCGCTTGGCTAGCACTTGGATGGGTCACCGTATGGGTCTGCTGTTGGCAAGTGGGGTGCTCTCAGTCCTTGAGCTGCCAATTGAGGATCTATGTGACCGAGAAGTAGAGGCACAGGTCACGAAACCTGACAACAGCCTGGAAAGCGGTGTGCTCACCACATGCCCGTCCGTATCCGCATACAGGGATCCGACACAGGATGACACGGCGACTGGTCGGAACTTTTGGGCCTTCAAGCTCTGTTCAGACGGTGTTTGTTTTTGTAGAGATACACAACCGATCCGCCAGTACAAAAAGGATGAATAGTGAAGGTCTGGGAAGCCAAAACTATAAGCGAACAACTGTAATAGTGAAAATGTTTCGCCGACCGCAGTGACAGAGCGGTTCTAGGCGCTTCCGTCGGGAACCACGCGACGGCTAGGGTCGCAGGTTCGAATCCTGCCTCGGGCATGGATGTGTGTGATGTCCTTAGGCTGGTTAGGTTTAAGTAGTTCTAAGTTCTAGCGGACTGATAACTTCAGATGTTAAGTCCCATAGTGCTCACACCCATTTGAACCATTTTGAAAATGTATCACACCATTTTCGCAACATATTAACTGATGCAAAACCATCTGTTATCTGTATCCGACAAAGAGTGTGGTGTCGATTGTAATAAAGAATGAGGCACAGCTCCACGCAAGCAGAAGACAGAACTGGACATCAATTTCTAGCTAACCACTGCCCCTACCCATCCCTGTAAATATCCCGCCAGCCCCCCTGCTACGAACAGTACACAAAATGCTCTATGTAAACTTAGTTTCGTACTATTGGTATTTTTAAGTAGCAGATTTGTATAAAGGCCTGAAGATGGGCACTACAGGCTCGGAACGCATTGTGTTATGTTAAACTAAACGCAAAACAAGTAAATATCAGTGCGTAATGTGCTAGTGCTAGCGTCCACTTGCTGGGATCTCGGGATTAAGACCTGGCTATTCTGTGATGACGCGTTTCTTCGGCTCACAGTGGCGTGCAGCTTGGTCAGCTCGCCCGCCTGCCGGCGCCACGAAATCTGGCGGAATGGTCGCTCACTCCTTGCGAACAATGGACACGGCCATTAGGCGGATTAGCTGGTCCGCAGCGCGCCGCGGCCATTCCTCGGCACAGCGAGTTGGGCGTAGTTTCGGTCCGCAGCCAACCGCCGGTCTGCCTGCGCCGGCAGTAAAACCGAGACCACAAAAACTTTACTCAGTAGTTTTCCTTGTCTTCGTGACCGGCTCTGGTCTATTTAACGTCGGCGTCGTCGAACACACAAATCCGAAGTGGTAAACTGCACCTACTACACCACTTCTACAGCCCAGCTGGTATATTACAGGCGTCGAATGCATGATGCATACGACACATACGACTGCAGGGTATTACTAAGTACATAGAGTGTGTTGCATGAGAAGCAATGTTTTAAGTCTTGTGGGATGATTACGTCGTGGAATAAGTGGAACGTTCTCTTACAACATAATGATGCACGTAACACCCTGATTGATAATGTACACTGCTGTCTAAGTTTTACGATCACCAAGTGGAGTAACATATCAATATTTAATTAAATGATCATGCTGTCGTCATTGCAAGTAATGTTGTGCTGAACTATCTGCATATTTTGCAACATTTTGCAGTTTTTCAATGAAGTAACCTTATTAACACATCCAAGCACAAGATGGAATGTACAGGGTATATTAGAAGGTAAGGTCACTCCTTGAGGAGACTATAGAGGATTTTGCCGCAGTCGTCCCCCTACACGAAAAGAGCAGTGTTTGGTAGATGAAGAGCTTTTACGCTACGTTGAACTTCTCACGTTGGCAGCAATTTGGTGAGTTTCTTTAGCTGCCATTTGTTTTCGGTTATTTGGCTAACAATAAGTACAGCATTCAGTGTTACTGACATTGTGTTCCTTTTGTTTCACTCTGCGCGCTCCTGGAGGAGACGGCTGAAGCTATCAGTTGAAAGGTAAACTATGTGTACGCAAACCTACGATGTTTACTAATGAGGAATACCGGATAATGCCCTTTGTTTACTGTTTGTGTAATGGTAACGTGGCTGTGTCTAAAACGGAATACGGAGAGAGGTTTCCACAAAGGCACCGTCCGAGGAGACGGGTATTTCAAGCACTTCACCAACGCATATGGGACACAGCAATGCTATAACCTACGCATCATGTTGGTCGACCAGAACATGCTCTAGATCGTGATGAATAAATTCTTGATATTGTAAAAGAAGTTCATCTTTCAGTGCAGTGCTTGACCGATGTGTTGAACTCCCTTACTTATCTGCTTGACAAGGTCTACATCCGTATCATCTGAAACCCGTGAAGAAATTAAAGCCACAAGATCATGGAAATCGTCTCGCATACTGTTAATGGTTATCACAGATGATTAATAACCTACCTGATTTCGTTGGGGGGTTGGTTGTTTTGGGGAAAGAGACTAAACTGCGAGGTCATCGGTCTCATCGGTGTTAGGGAAGGACGGGGAAGGAAGTCGACCGTGCCCTTTCAAAGGAACCATCCCGGCATTTGCCTGGAGCGATTTAGGGAAATCACGGAAAACCTAAATCAGGATGGCCGGACGCGGGATTGAACCGTTGTCCTCCCGAATGCGAGTCCAGTGTGCTAACCACTGCGCCACCTCGCTCGGTCCAGATTTCGTGAACAACTTTTTATGGACTGACGAATCAGGGTCCACAAGCGATAGTGTTACAAAGAGACAATTTACACATCTATACTGACGGAATCCTCGTGTAACTCGCTCCAAATCGTTCCAGAAGAGATTCAGTACTAACATATGAGCAGATATCCTCGGTGGTACAGCGTATAGGCCCCTCATACTGGACGACAAAATAGGATAGCAGTTGCTTAAATTACTTCGATAAATTAGTTCCTAATTTTGAACAAACAGCGGTACGTGTAAATGATGTTTGGAAGAAAGGAAGGAAATTCTAGTCGCATCGATCCCACTAAGCGTCCCGTGAGGCATTTACAGTAGTTTGCATGCTTTATGCTGATTTTCGGTATGCTGAACCCTTCAGATATTGAGATTAAGCCATGTTCTTTATCCAGGCATCACATGCTTTCTTTACAACATCTCTTCACCAAAGCCAAAACGGGAAAATATATTCAAATTTCTTAGAAGCTGTGCTTACAACAATTATGAGTGATGGTCTTACAGTCACTACAGCACCTGATGTTCCAGATGGATTATGCTTCAGCACATTTACGACAATAGGTCAATGGCTGCATGGCTCTTTTCGAGCAACATGGACTGGAAGGGGCGGTCACATTTCTCGGTCAGCATGGTCCCCGATCTGACACCACTGCACCTCTTTCTGGAGCTTACTCAAAGACAAAGTTTACAGACCGGAGGTAACAAGCAAAGGAACACTAGTTCGAAAGATTCGTAGGGCATCAATGGTGATACGTCGGCAGTGATTTGATAACTTGCAGCGAGATCAGGTAGCGTGCTGAACTTGAACTTGTGCGAGAGGGGGACATTTCGAATATCTGCTCCGATGGTTCTAAGAAAAAACATGGATCATGTCGTCTATTAATGCATTTATTAACAGAATTAGAAAGATAAAATAAAATGAAAACATCAGTAATGCATTAATGGAGACTGGTATTCAAAGAAATGGCATTTGGAGTTACATACGTATGTAACTCCAAAACGGTGACGTACACAGAAAAATCGTATTAACATCTTTTGCTGCAAATAAGGATGTCTATCATCTCATGAAGGATTGACTTTACCTATTGAGGCACTCTGGCATCTTCTATATTACTAAATTGGTTCTCTTTTCTTTAGTTAGACAATTGTGAAGCAGCCTTTCACACTTTTCTCTCCTACGCTAACCTCTCCATTCCTTAGTAGCATTTACACGCGATATCCTCGATGATTTGTTATACTCATTCCAATTTCTCTCTTATCCTACAGCTTTTGCCCTGTGAGGCTCACTCTAGTACCAAGGAAGTTAATCCCTGATGTCTTAACGCTTGTCCCATTATTCTCACACTTTCTCTAAGTAGTCATTTCCTCATATCGTTTTCTTCTCCGATACTACAGAAATATCTGCTCACTCTGTCTATAAATCGGCCAAATTTCCAGAGTCCTGCTGTAGAACCACATCTCAAACACTTCAATTTTTATTTCTTTTCTATTTATTCCACAGACAAAGATTAAGTTCCATACGAGGCCTATATTTTAATACTAATGCTGTATTCTCAGTGAGGAATACTCCCTTTGCTAGCACTATCCTATTTACAAACTCTTCGCTTCCGCTGAAGTACACCTCGTGTACTACGCCGTCGACAAATTTGACAGTAAGTTCATCGCTATCCTCATTTCTGCTACTCTCTTTTTCCTAGTATTACTCTCAGTCCACATCCGTAGACCATTACATTCAACAGATCACGTAATTCAAAGTGAGAGAAATATCATCAGAAAATCCTGTCATTGTAATGATTTTAATCTGAAACGCTTCTCTTACAACCACATTAATTCATGAGAAAATATATAAATTACAACAATATATTCTATTTCTACTATATTCTATGAATGCTGTACGTTACTCTTCATTGTCATAACATTAGGCCGGAACTCCTTTGCACATATGTGCTAGTTAAGCTTGTTATCCACTAACGTGTGAGACGTGATAAAACATATTTCGAATTTGGGATACCGTTCAGAGCACTTTGACGGAAATGTAGGCGGAACGTTTCCCAACGTTAACCCAATGACATTGTTGTTTACGATTCAGTGTGTATAGAATAACCGAGATTTGGCCGTATATCAACGTAAGCGTGTAGCATGGTTATATGAATCACGTTTCTAGTAAAACCAGGTCACTGATTGCGTCGTGATGCACCGTCATCCACGCGAACCTCTGCTCGAGATGTACTCTGCGACACGGACGCAGGCCGGTGAGAGCAGAGTTATACTATGGGAGACATTCCCCTGGGCTTTCATGGCATGTGTCGTTGTAATCAGAAGTACCATGACAGCTGTGCGTTATACAAGCATTTTGCGAGTCATTTGTATCCCTTCATTCTTCATGTATTCCCCGCCGCGATGGAACCTTCCAGAAGGGTTACTATCCTTGTCAGAGGTCCACAGTAAAGGTACAGTCGTTTGAAGAGCTTAATATAGGGCTGATGTTGGCGATTTGACCACAAAATTCGTCTTATGTCAATCCGAAGTAAAACATCCCCAATGCCAATTATGCGCCCTCATAAGCTACCTGCGTCCAGACATCTGGTTCAAAAATGGTTCAAATGGCTCTGAGCACTATGGGACTTAACATCTGTGGTCATCAGTCCCCTAGAACTTAGAACTACTTAAACCTAACTAACCGAAGGACATGACACACATCCATGCCCGAGGCAGGATTCGAACCTGCGACCGTAGCAGTCGCGCGGTTCCGGACTGAGCGCCTTAACCGCGAGACCACCGCGGCCGGCAGACATCTGGTGTGACGTACCTTGGGTATCCTACTGCGGACTTCTCAAATTTATACTAAAGTACCCTCGCATTGAGGAGTGCCCGATGACATTTTAAAGGCATAACATTTTTAATAAGAAGGAACTTATGTGTAATGTCCTTGGATGAATACCCACACAACTAGATACAACAGAAAGGTCTCGTGCTAGGCTGCGGTCTGAAGTCTTGGGACTTTGCTGAGCTCGTGTTGCCGGCGTGTGACGGCTAACGTGCTGCTGGTGTAGACCAGGACGAATGTCCGCAACTAGTGGTCTAGTGTCTAGCGTTGCTGCCTTTGGATCACGGGATCCGCGTTCGATTCCCGAGCGGGTTGGGGATTTTCTCGGCCCGTTTTTGTGTTAACCACATCATCATTAGTGAACGTGGCGAGATTGGACTGTGTAAAGATTGGATTTCGTACGGGCGCTGATAGCAGCGCATTTGAGCGCCCCACAAACCAAACATCATCACCGGTGAGCCCTACTAACTCCGAACTATGCGTTTCCTTGAACTTGTCTGTCTACCCGTGTTTAGTTTCCCGCTGTTGTTGCGGTTATGCCATGGTTCTTCCTCCTTCTACGTGTGGCAGCAGCGATGTGTATCGATATTTGCACAGTGTACCATCTTTGGTCTTGTGTATATAGTTTCCGGCTAGGGGGTGTGCAGTCAGTCAGTCGGTTGGTGCGGACCAGGGAGGATATCTCCATGCAGCGTAGTCGGCTGGGTCCGCTGGCGGTCCCTGCGCAGTGTCGGAATGTGTGTGGAGCTGTCCGATCGCTACGAGCTTCGTGGCTCACCGACCCAGAACGTCAAAGTTGAGTGGTGTGTTAAGTACCCAAGCCACGTCCGTTCATGTTATTTCGTTCGTTTCAGTGGTTCGCGATTGGGGAGCTTTTCCTGTGAGCAACACCAAGTGTTTGTAGTGGTGAAATCGAGCCGCCGTGTGGTGGAATTAACTATATTGGTTGACTACAATTCAGGTGCACCAGCGGAATTTTCTGCCCTGTGGCCGTCAGTGTTCTGGTTACCTGCCCTGGACACTAACGTAATTTCAGGCAGTATACTTTCCTCGCCTGTTCTCGCTGTCCAGCCTGGTGTGTAGTCCTGACAGCTTAAAACATATTTTATTGTGGATAATCGCGGCTGTAACAGCTTGGTCTTTGAGTTTCCATGTACCGATTGGTGAATAGCTAGTCGTTTGGTCGGTCGGCCAATGACTGTC
Source organism: Schistocerca serialis cubense (assembly GCF_023864345.2). Classification (NCBI taxonomy): domain Eukaryota; kingdom Metazoa; phylum Arthropoda; class Insecta; order Orthoptera; family Acrididae; genus Schistocerca; species Schistocerca serialis. The sequence goes on along the minus strand of NC_064642.1, from coordinate 100,031,601 downwards.
TCTTGGTTGTATTACCGACTGATCAAGTGTAATTGCACCCATCACCTGTCTCACGTAAGTGAACGTTAGTGTTTCGAGGGCAGGCCCAACCCCCCCCCCCCCCCCTCCCCCGCCCCACCCCCAAGGAGGCGTCTGAGTGCCGCTGTCTATACTGTCCATTTCATGGGTGTTTAATGGTCTGTTGGTAAACTATTATAGCCAATGCTTTAAAGGAAAAAAAATTATTGTGTCTTGTGTGAATCATGGGTTTTCAGCCCGTGTAAGTAAGTCTGAATTCTGGCAAGAAGCTATTTTGCTGAAAGTTAGTGTTTTTGTGCTATCTTTTCATTTAGTGCGCTGTCAGCCACTTAAAACTTAAAGGTTTAAGGTATTTTGAATATTTAGAAAATCAGTTGTGGGCCTTCAGCTGCTTAAAACCTTCTTCTTAACTTTAGTCATTGTCGTTGCGCTGCCCTTTTATTTAGTGTACTTTTGGCCACTTAAAACTTAAAGGTTTAAGCTATTTTTTGAATTTTTGGAAAATCAGCTGTGGGCCTTCAGCCGCGTAAAGCCCTATTCTTAAAATTTCCCCTTAAGCGAAAACGTTGCAGCTTTCTGCTTAAACGATTATGGTAATATATTTTAAAATTTTGAAATTTGATTGTGGCCTTCAGCCTTGGTATTGCACCTTTTTTATGTTTGTTCTATCCACTTTTACCTTGACGCTTTCAGCCCAGCTGTGATATATACATACATATTTTAATTATTTTATTTGCTATTTTAATTGCGTGTCTTCAGTCACTTGAAATTCATTTTGTTAATTTTTAAGATTTCTTGTTTGGAGGCCTTCAGCAGTGACAGAATTAGATTTTGAAACTCGTTGTTGTAAAGGTTCGGCTATGTGTCGTTTTGGTTTAAATGCGTTATGAAATTACAATAAACTACAATTTTGAAGTGAAACTGACCGCCGCCTTATTTGACCCTTTCCACAATCCTAATCACCTGTTCTGCACTGCAAATTTAGCGGGCGTATCAACCAGGACGAACCGGGCCGGATCTGTCGGCGTGCAGCGCTGAGACGAAAGTGTTTGTACTGTCAACGGGTAGCGCTACGTCAGACGGAACTGCTGATACTGCTGACTTTTGGCGAAGGGCGAACTGACTTCGCACCGACCCACAGTTTCCTAAATAGTAGGGACTGGACGGATATCTGTCTGCTGCTGCGAGATACCGTGACCCAGCGCAGCAAAATAGTGTCCTGAAGACAGCGCTCTCTGCCAGGATAGGCACGTTGCCCGTCGGTGACGTTGGCGTCCCCAGATGATGCGGAGGCGATAAACAGCCCAGGCCATACTAACAAGTACTCGGCATTGATGGAAGCCGTTTACCCACGTCCCCCTAGCGGGACGATTGCCTGCACAGCGTGCCTGATGTGCGGTGGAAATTACTACAACGCCAGTACCAAATATACCACGCAGAAGTGCTGCTTTTTGCGTTCGGAAGACGTATCAATTCGCTGTTAAGTTGGTTATCATGTTTCCCCCTGTTTATATATACTGAGGAACCAAAACATTATTTGACAGCGACTTCTACCAGCATGAAATCCATACATAAAAATAGAAAAATGCCACCATTTTCCGCATGAGAAAAGTGATTAAAAGTATCCGGACACCCACAAAAACATATGTTTTTCATATTAGGTGCACTGTGCTGCCACCTACTGCCGGGTACTCCATATCAGGGACCTCAGTAGTCACTGGACATCGTAAGAGAGCAGAATGGGGCGCTACGTGGAACTCACGGACTTCAAACGTGGTCATGTAATTGGGTGTCACCTGTGTCATACGTCAGTACGCTAAATTTCCACACTCCTAAACATCCCTAGGTCCACTTTTTCCAATATGATAGTGAAGTGGAAACGTGAAGGGACACGTACAGCACAAAAGTGTACAGGCCGACCCCCTCTGTTGACTGACAGAGACTGCCGACAGTTGAAGAGGGTCGTAATGTGCAATAGGCAGACATCTATCCAGACCATCATACAGGAATTCCAAAGTGCATCAGGATCCGCTGCAAGTACTACGACAGTTACGCGGGAGGTGAGAAAACTTGGATTTCATGGTCGAGCGACTATTCATAAGCCACACATCACGCCGGTAAATGACAAAGGATACCTCGCTTGGCGTAAGGAGCGTGAACATTGAGCGACTGAACAGTGGAAAAACGTTGTGTGGAGTGACGAATCATGGTACACGATGTAACGGTACGATGGCAGGGTGTGGGTATGGCGAATGCCTCGTGAACGTCATCTGTCAGCGTTTGTAGTGTCAACAGTAAAATTCAGAGGCCGTAGTGTTATGGTGTGGTCGTGGTTTTTCATTAAGAGGCTAGGACCCATTGTTGTTTTGCATGGCAGTGCCACAGCACAGGCCTACATTGAAGCACTTTCTAGCTTCCCACTGTTGGTGAGCAGCTCGGGGGTGAGCACTGCATCTTTCAGCACGATCGAGCACCTGTTCATAATGTACGGCCTGTGTCTGAGTGGTTACACGACAAAAACATTCCTGTAATGGGTGGGCCTAGACAGATTCCTGACCTGAATCCTACAGAACACGTTTGGGATGCTTCGGAACGCCGACTTCGTGCCAGGCCCCACTGACCGACATCGATATCTCTCTTCAGTGCAGCAGTCTGAGAAGAATGGGCTGCCATTCCCCAAGAAACCTTCCAGCACCGGATTAAACGTATGCTTGCGAGAGTGGAAGCTGTCGTCAAGGCTAAGGGTGGGCGAAAACCATATTGAATTCCAGCATTACCATTGGAGGGCGCCACGAACTTGTCATTTTCAGCCAGGTGTCCGGAAAATTTTGATCATATGTATATATATATATATTGTTTTGGTCTTCAGTCCCGAAACTGATTTCATGCGGCTCTCCATGCTACTCTATCCTGTGCAAGCTTCTTCATCTCCCAGTACCTACTGCAGCCTACATCCTTCTGAATCTGCTTAGTGTCTACATCTCTTGGTCTCTCTCTACGATTTCTACCCTCCACGCTGCCCTACAATATTAAACTGGTGATCCCTCGATGTCTCAGAACATGTCCTACCAACCGATCCCTCATTCTAGTCAAGTTGTGCCACAAGCTTCTCTTCTCCCCAAATCTATTCAATACCTCCTCATTAGTTATGTGATCTACCCATCTAATCCTCAGCATTCTTCTGTAGCACCACATTTCGAAAGCTTCTATTCTCTTCTTGTCCAATCTACTTATCGTCCATGTTTCACTTCCATACATAGCGCCGGCCGCGGTGGTCTAGCGGTTCTAGACGCTCAGTCCGGAACCGCGCGACTGCTACGGTCGCAGGTTCGAATCCTGCCTCGGGCATGGATGTGTGTGATGTCCTTAGGTTAGCAAGGTTTAAGTAGTTCTAAGTTCTAGGGGGCTGATGACCACAGATGTTAAGTCCCATAGTGCTCAGAGCCATTTGAACCATACATAGCTACACTCCATACAAATACTTTCAGAAACGACTTCCTGACACTTAAATCTATACTCGATGTTAACAAATTTTTATTCTTCAGAAACGCTTTCCTTGCCATTGCCAGTCGACATTTTATATCCTCTCTACTTAGGCCATCATCAGTTATTTTGCTCCCCAAATAGCAAAACTCCTTCGCTACTTTAAGTGTCTCATTTCCTAATCTAATTCCCTCAGCATCACCCGACTTAATTCGACTACATTTCATTATCCTCGTTTTGCTTTTGTTGATGTTCATCTTATACCCTCCTTTCAAGGCACTGTCCATTCCGTTCAACTGCTCTTCCAAGTCCTTTGCTGTCTTTGACAGAATTACAATGTCATCGGCGAACCTCAAAGTTGTTATTTCTTCTCCATGGATTTTAATACCTACTCCGAACTTTTCTTTTGTTTCCTTTATTGCTTGCTCAATATACAGATTGAATAGCATCGGGGATAGGCTATAGCCCTGTCTCACTCCCTGCATCCCCTTCATACCCCTCGACTTTTACAACTGCCATCTGCTTCGTGTACCAATTGTGAATAGCCTTTCGCGCCCTGTATTTTACCCCTGCCACCTTTAGAATTTGAAAGAGACTATTCCAGTCAACATTGTCAAAAGCTTTCTCTAAGTCAACAAATGCTAGAAACGTAGGTTGGCCTTTCCTTAATCTTTTTTCTAAGATAAGTCGCAGGGTCAGTATTGCCTCACGTGTTCCAACATTTCTACGGAATCCAAACTGATCTTCCCCGAGGTCGGCTTCTATCAATTTTTCCATTCGTCTGTAAAGAATCCGCGCTAGCATTTTGCAGCTGTGACTTATCAAACTGATAATTCGGTAATTTTCACATCTGTCAACACCTGCTTTCTTTTGGATTGGAATTATTATATTCTTCTTGAAATCTGAGGGTATTTCGCCTGTCTCATACATCTTGCTCACTAGATGGTAGAGTTGGACTGGCTCTCCCAAGGCTGTCAGTAGTTCTAATGGAATGTTGTCTACTCCGGGGGCCTTGTTGCGACTCAGGGTCTTTCAGTGTTCTGTCAAAAACTTCACGCAGTATCCTATCTCCCATTTCATCTTCATCTACATCCTCTTCCATTTCCAATATATTGTCCTCAAGTACATCGCCCTTGTGTAGAACCTCTGTATACTCCTTTCACCTTTCTACTTTCCATTCTTTGCTTAGAAATTGGTTTCCATCAAAGCTCTTGATAATCACGCAAGTGGTTCTCCTTTCCCCAAAAGTTTCTTTAATTTTCCTGCAGGCAGTATCTATCTTACCTCTCGTGAGATAAGCCTCTACATCTTTACATTTATCCTCTAGCTATCCCTGCTTAGCCATTTCGCACTTCCTGTCGATCTCATTTTTGAGACGTTTGTATTCCATTTTGCCTGCTTGATTTACTGCATTTTTACATTTTCTCCTTTCATCAATATTTCTTCTGTTACCCGAGGGTTTCTACTAGCCGTCGTCTTTTTATTTATTTGATCCTCTGCTGCCTTCACTATTTCATCCCTCTAAGCTACCGATTCTTCTTCCACTGTTTTTCTTTCCCCTATTCCTGTCAATTGTTCCCTTATGCTCTCCCTGAAACTCTGTACAACCTCTGGTTCTTTCAGTTTATCTAGGTCCCATCTTCTTAAATTCCCACCTTTTTGCAGTTTCTTCAGTTTTAATCTACAGGTCATAACCAATAGATTGTGGTCAGAGTCCACATCTGCCCCTGGAAATGTCTTACAATTTGAAACCTGGTTCCTAAATCTCTGTCTTCCCATTATATAATATACCTGATACCTTTTAGTATCTCCAGGGTTCTTCCATGTCTACAAACTTCTTTCATGATTCTTGAATTAAGTGTTAGCTATGATTAAGTTATGGTCTGAACAAAATTCTACCAGGCGGCCTCCTCTTTCATTTCTTAGCCCCAATCCATATCCACCTACTACGTGTCCTTCACTCCTTTTTTCTACTCTCGCATTCCAGTCACCCATGACTATTAAATTTTCGTCACCTCTCACTACCTGAATAATTTCTTTTATCTTATCATACATTTCATTAATTTCTTCATTTGCAGAGGTAGTTGGCCTATAAACTTGTACTACTGTAGTAGGCGTCGGCTTCGTGTCTACCTTGGCCACAATAATGCGTTCACTATGCTGTTTGTAGTAGCTTACCCGTACTCCTATTTTTTATTCATTATTAAACCTATTCCTGCATTACCCCTATTTGATTTTGTATTTATAACCCTGTATTCACGTGGCCAAAAGTCTTGTTCCTCCTGCCACCGAACTTCACTAATTCCCACTATATCTAACTTTAACCTATCCATTTCCCTTTTTAAATTTTCTAACCGACCTGCCAGATTAAAGGATCTGATATTTCACGCTCCGATCCGTAGAACGCCAGTTTTCTTTCTCCTGATAACGACGCCCTCTTGAGTAGTCCCCGATCGGAGATCCGAATGGGTGACTATTTTACCTCCGGAATATTTTACCCAAGAGGACGCCATCATCATTTAGTCATACTGTAAAGCTGCATGCCCTCGAGAAAAATTACGGCTGTACGAGGTGCATTCGAGTTCTAAGGCCTCCGATTTTTTTTCTAATAAAGTACTCACCCGAAATCGATGAAACTGGCGTTACTTCTCGACGTAATCGCCCTGCAGGCGTACACATTTTTCACAACGTTGACGCCATGATTCCATGGCAGCGGCGAAGGCTTCTTTAGGAGTCTGTTTTGACCACTGGAAAATCGCTGAGGCAATAGCAGCACGGCTGGTGAATGTGCGGCCACGGAGAGTGTCTTTCATTTTTGGAAAAGGCCGAAAGTCACTAGGAGCCAGGTCAGGTGAGTAGGGAGCATGAGGAATCACTTCAAAGTTGTTATCACGAAGAAACTGTTGCGTAACGTTAGCTCGATGTGCGGGTGCGTTGTCTAGGTGAAACAGCACACGTGCAGCCCTTCCCGGACGTTTTTGTTGCAGTGCAGGAAGGAATTTGTTCTTCAAAACATTTTCGTAGGATGAGTGCCCTTTGGAACGCAATGGGAAAGGATTACGCCCTCGCTGTCCCAGAACATGGACACCATCATTTTTTCAGCACTGGCGGTTTCCCGAAATTTTTTTGGTGTCAGTAAATCTGTGTGCTTCCATTGAGCTTACTGGCGCTGTGTTTCTGGAATGAAAAATGGCATCCACGTCTCATCCTTTGTCACAACCGACGAAAAGAAAGTCCCATTCATGCTGTCGTTGCGCAACATGCCACACGGGCAGCGATGTGGTTGTCCGTCAGCATTCGTGGCACCCACCTGCATGACACTTTTCGCATTTTCAGGTCGTCTTGCAGTATTGTGTGCACAGAACCCACAGAAATGCCAACTCTGGAGGCAATCTGTTCAACAGTCATTCGGCGATCCCCCAAAACAATTCTCTCCACTTTCTCGACCATGTCGTCAGACTGGCTTGTGTGAGCCCGAGGTTGTTTCGGTTTGTTGTCACACGATGTTCTGGTTGGTTCAAATGGCTCTGAGCACTATGCGACTCAACTGCTGAGGTCATCAGTCGCCTAGAACTTAGAACTAATTAAACCTAACTAACCTAAGGACAGCACACAACACCCAGCCATCACGAGGCAGAGAAAATCCCTGACCCCGCCGGGAATCGAACCCGGGAACCCGGGCGCGGGAAGCGAGAACGCTACCGCACGACCACGAGATGCGGGCACACGATGTTCTGCCCTCATTAAACTGTCGCACCCATGAACGCACTTTTGACATATCCATAACTCCATCACCACTTGTTTCCTTCAACTGTCGACGAATTTCAATTGGTTTCACACCACGCAAATTCAGAAAACGAATGATTGCACGGTGTTCAAGTAAGGAAAACGTCACCATTTTAAGTATTTAAAACAGTTCTCATTCTCGCCGCTGGCGGTAAAATTCCATCTGCCGTACGGTGCTGCCATCTCTGGGACGTATTGACAATGAACGCGGCCTCATTTTAAAACAATGCGCATGTTTCTATCTCTTTCCAGTCCGGAGAAAAAAAAAAATCGGAGACCTTAGAACTTGAATGCACCTCGTAGTTTCCCTTTGCTTTCAGCCGTTCGCAGTACCAGAACAGCAAGGCCATTTTGATTAGTGTTACAAGGCCAGATCAGTCATTCATCCAAACTGTTGCCCCTGCAGCTACTGAAAAGGCTGCTGCCCCTCTTCAGGAACCACACGTTTGTCTGGCCTCTCAACATATATCCCTCCGTTGTGGTTGTACGGCTATCTGTATCATTGAGGCATGCAAGCCTCCCCACCAACGGCAAGGACCATGGTTCAGGGGGGATATATATAGACAGTATATGAGTTGGATCTACATGGTTATTCTAAATGATGGGCCCATTTTCAAATATTCGTATGCATTCAAGTACAGATCCAAAATCATCAAGCGTCTGACCAATGAAAAGTTTTAGTGTTTTTGTTGAACGACGGCGGGCGAGCGGTGATGGTTTCAGAAGCGGCCGTAGAATTCGCGAGGCAAATAGGGCCGTCATTCCGTTTCACAGCCAGTTGTGAGTGAGATGGCGACTTTTTAGCACAATGTTTTCTGCATTCTTGAGTTCGCGAAAAGTGAGTCGCAAATTGCAGTGCAGAGGGCATTTCGTACCAAATTCGGTATTCAACCACCAACTCCCAAAAGCGTTAGCCGTTGGCTTAAGCAATTTAAACAGACTGGGAGTGTGTGCAAAGGAAAAAGCCCAGGCAGACCGCGTATGTCAGTGGATGATGTTCGACGCATACAAGAAAGTTTTGTGCGCAGTCCCAGTGAGTTTATCAATAGAGTCAGTCGAGAACTTTAAATGCCCCAATCAACTGTATGGAAAGTTCTGAGGCGGTATTTGCTGTACAAGCCCTACCGATTACAACTTGTGCAGGCTCGCAGCCCCAATGACGAAGGGAAGCGTCTCGCATTTTGTGGTTATGTGCTAGAAAAGATGGAAGATGACGCAATTCTACAGCGTGTAACTATTAGTCATGAAGCGACGTTCCACCTTAGTGGAAAAGTCAACAGGCACTATGTTCACATACGAGATTTGGAAAATCCACATGCACCATTGCAGCACGAAAGAGATTCGCCGAAGATCAACGTGTTCTGTGCCGTGTCCCGTACAAAGGTTTGTGGACTATGTTTCTCTGTGGAAAGAACTGTAACGGTAATCACGTACCTGGACATGTTGGAACCATGGCTGTTCCTTCATGTTATGGAATATTCCCAGGACTTCCTTTTCCAACAGGATGGAGCTCCGAGCCATTCCCACCGTCATGTACGGGACTTTTTGAATGAATCCCTTACTGAGCGCTGAATAGTTCGCTGGGAACTTGAGGACCTGGCTCTGCACTTGTGACCACCGAGATGTCCTGATCTCACACACTGCGACTATTTCTTATTGGATAATGTGAAGTACGCTGTTTACGTCTCGCCTCTACCAACCACTGTGAACGACCTGCGGAACCGGATCATTGCTGCCGTGCACTCTGTAATAGCAGATACATTTTCGCGTGTGTACGAAGAGTTTGGCTACCGCGTCTATGTTTGCTGTGCAACCAACGGTGCCCACATTGAACATTTATAACATTTATCAACTGTCTAACTAATAATTAATTATTAAAAACTCTTTAATTACAAATTATTACAAATTATTAAATTTATAAAAATGATATCAAACATTATGAAAAAGCTTTCAAACTTCCTCTTTTCATTGGTAGAAAGCTTGTTCATTTTGCACTTTTACTTGAATAAATATGCCTTGATAATGCGCAGTTTCAAGAAATTAGCAAGTACCTAAATAAAGAAATAAAAAATTCGAACTTACAGGAGAACATGTCTTATACTAAAAAGTTCGTAGTGATTGTGGACACATACATACAAAAGACCATTGATACTTTTTATTGTATCCTATATGACATTTCTTCCTGTCTCATCATTAGATGTATGCTTTTACACGTCTCTGGGAAGAGTTTTTTGCCCAATTTTATCTGCACGATCTTTGCTGTATCGGTATGTCGGTGGCTTGGCAATTCACATAAGCTATGCCCCTAAATATTGTCCTCTAAGATACTTAAGCTGAAGTTCTAAGATGTTAGTGCTCTTCCTTCGAGTTTCTGTTATTCATGCTTATTAGATATTTCTGTTACAGTATTAACGCAGTGAAGCAAGCCTGTGCCTTCTTGCCCCGCATTTCAGACAAACAGTACTCCAGCTGCGATTGAATAGCACTGCTGCATGACTGTTACAGTCATTGCAGGCTAGGGCGAAGATGTCGGCTCTGGGGTCTGGTTATTCTTTGTTCTATACTGTCCCTGGTACGCATAGAACGAATGTCGTTCTAAATTAATTTGGGATCGCTCAATTGAATTACCATGTAGAATTCTGCTTTGAAAATATTTTTTTAATGCTAAACAAGCAGATGCTTCTTGTCGACACTGGGCATTACATGAAAGCTACACATTGCAATATCGAAATTGCAAATATCTGCCGCAGTACTAGAGAAAAGAGCCTAGCGTCTCATAGGAGGGCCACCTTGTACATAGAGCTATGGCGAATGACATGTAATTACAGTACATAATTACAGTTACCTTTTTTCCCATCCCTGTATACCTCTACATTTTGTTCAGTATTTGAGCAAATCATTTTATGCTCTTTCATTGATTCATTGTGGTTTTGGATTGTCGCCATAGTTCTCGATGGTGAAGTCAATTTGAGCGAGTGAGGTGGTAACGTTGCTGAGTCACTGGACTGGTCATTCACCAGAGGAAGGTTTCAACTCCCCATTGGTCCATTCAGACTTCACTTTTTTGTTGTCTTCGTTAATCGGTTAAGGCTCATGCCACGATGGTCGATTTCAGTTCCCTCCTTTCAACCAGGATTGTGTTTTGACTCTAATGACACGGCCGTGGAAGGGATATCTTTATTATTGAAAGTCTAACGGTTTCATGGTGCAAGGCGCAAGCTGCAGGTTGCCTATCTGACGCTTTACAGGGCCAAAATATTTCATTTTCGGTATTTAATAGAATTATTGCCTGAATTCAGCAACTTAAAATGCTGTTCTAATATGCTCATTTAGAAGTGTAATGTTAAAGGGTTAAGAAGCGGGACCTTATTGTAGTGAGAAACTGAGTATATGTCGAGAAATTGCGTAACTCATGGCGTGGAAGACTTTATTCATTCAGTATTTGAGAATAAGAGCACTTTGCGCTTGCAAGAAACTCATTTTCATTCTATTCGAAGACTTTTTATTGCTGCCACACTCAACAGAATGATGACAGGAAAACAAGTTGGTCACTTAATACATTTCACTGTTAAAACTTCGGCACCAGCTATGACGTTTTATTTCATCGTAACCTCACTACTATCTCGTAATGCGGCAGCCAAATCTGTATGCCTGTTTCACTTTTATTCTGCTACACATTCCATAATTTAGAGTCTATGAATACTTCATTAATCTGCTCATACCACAGTGACTGGTAGCGTGGTGCCCTGTGTAAATATTAATTCCTCTAACATGGGCAAGGACTCAATCGTTTCGAATGTTTTTTAACGCTGTGAGAAGACACAGGACAGTGGATCTGACACAAGGGAAACTGATAACTGTTGTGAGCGGTACTTTGCGGGAAGGCTGGAGGGTCAATTAGTCGAACAGGAGCTGCCGAGCCCCTCCAGGAGTCAACTAGGCGTTGTTTGGGTTTACAATCTTTTGCTACATGTGGTACGTCCAGGGTGGAAGCACTGCGAGAAAGAGACTAGGGCTGTTTCCATGTGGTTTTTGCAGAGCAGACTTGACGATAGCTTTCGACCATTTCCGAAAACTCGAGGTACAACTAACGATGGGCTAGACTCGTAAGCAATATTTTCCTCTTTTCGGAAGTCCTCCAGCACTAGAGCCATGGGCGCGAAGGCGTCAGGTTGGAGTTAGGGCTGTGTGGCGTGATTAGTGTATGATGAGAGTGCGCTGTTTGGTAGGACTCTGTTCTGCGGGGAAACCACACTATCGGGCTGTAATGTTTTTGAAGCTTGTCTGCTGGAAAAATACATTGCTCAGTGGGAAATACAGCACACAATTTAGGCAAGGCAGAGACCAAGGGCACTTTGATGTAGGTTAGGATGGGTTGGATGAGGAATTTTTAGGTGAGGAGCATGTTAGAACGATGTAGAACCCAGGTGCGGCCTGTTAGTAGATTTAGTAGGTTTCATGTTTTCTTTTGGGTGGTAAGGTGATGAGCGTCCCATATTGGTCTTCTGTCAAGAGTTAGTCCTAAATATTTTACTATGTTAGTCAGAAGGGGTGGCTGTGGATGGAAAGAAGCAAGTCCGAACGACAGAAACGCCGAGTGGTGCGACCACAGATGACAGCTAGGCTTTCTTGTCGATTTACTTGGAGCTTCCACGTATTACGCCACTAGACTAGGAGACCGGCGTTGTGTTGAAAGCAGTTGTGAGAAAGTTGAAGGGTATTATGAGTGGCTAGATAGATGTAGGAGGTACGTTGGGGATTGCGGTTTAGGGAAGTCTGCAGTGTACAGGATGAAAAGGAGGGGTGACAAGACAGAGCCTTGAGCCACACCTGCTGTGGGGTGAAAAATGGTTGATTGGTACATATATTGGATGGTGTTGAAGGAAGGGCGTTATAAGGCGGACCTAGGTAGCTGGGTGTGCATAGGTTTGTAACTGTAAGAGCAATCCAGAGTGCCACACCCAGTGGAAGGCTTTTTGAATATCGAGGGGGACAAATATGGCGGACTTTCTTTTATTCAGTTGGTGAGAGAGAAGTTGAGTAAGTCAAAGAAGTTGATCTTCGATGAAATAGTTGGTACGAAAGCCATGAGGGGTATCAGGAATGTTTAGGTGGGTTGCGAGCTGCTGATGGATTCGTTGGATAAGAATGGTTTCAAAGATTTTCCTGAGAACTGATATGAGGTTGATAGATCGATATAATAAGGTCTGTGAGGGTGCATTATCACATTTCACAAAAAGGAGAACGTTGGACGTTTTCAACTGCTCTGGGTAGTAACCTGTGTACGGGCCGGTATTGAAAAGGATGGAAAAGGTCTCTCGATTGGTTCTGGAATATTCGTTGAGGTGGCGGTAGGTAATTGTACGGTCACTGGGCGCAGTGTTCCGCTTTTTAGTCAGTTAGTTTGTGTAATGTCACCAGCTGTTGTGTTTAGTCCAGTTTCTGGAGTGCTGTGTAAGCACTGTAAGTCTGATGCGAGAAGTGGGTGCTTTCATACTCATGAGGGTCCATCGTGTAATCAAAGTTGAGATCATCTGGGTTGGTAAATCTGTCTTCCAGGTAGGATGCAAAGAGACTGGCTTTGGTGAGGTCTCATAGAAGTGGTCTGTTGCTATTTAGGACGGGATTTACAGGCAGTCTATGGAATGCATACCAGTACTCTGTAGAGGTTATACGTGTTTCGTTTAGTTCAGTGCGTGTCATATGCCAATCCCGTCGTCGTTTGGCTAGTATCTGGAAACATGTCGCTTGAGCTGTTGATCATGTGTGGTGTCGTCAAGATTTTGAAGCCTGGAATCATGATTTTTGATTATGGTACGAATTTTTGCACGGTACGCATTCCATTCTGCACGGGAATAATCCTGGATATGTCGTGGTGGATGATTGGAGATCTGAAGAAGAACAGGTGGGAAATCAATTCCAGCTGCACCTCAAGAAGTTGGGGGAGACATAATGGCATCAGGGGATGATTCTATGTCAGGACGGATGTCGAGAGAGATATGGACATCGTGTCAGTTGCTGATGTTTATAAACTGATGTCACCGCCGTTTTTCGGCAGCTGAGCGGAGTGAATTTTAAGGTCAGCTACGATTATGTATGTGGTAATGGTTCTGTCTATATGTGTTAGGATATCATAAGTGATGGGATCTTTTGGGACGATATAGACAATGGTAAGGGTGAGTGTGAGTTTTGGGAGAAAGGCGGTGAGGATGACGTGCTCCGTTGGACCATACAAAAGTGGTTGGGGAGTGCACGAGATATTTCGGAGACGGGCTGTTGCTGCTTCGCCGCGGGAAGTAGGATGCGAAGTATCAATGCCACGTAAGATGTAGGGAGACATGCGTATGGAAAATGAGAAGGAGCAACGCACCCAAAAGAAAAATTTTTCATCGCTCCGTGTACGACTAGTAAATCAAACAAGGAACATGTTAATTTGTACTAAAGACGACTCAGAGTTTTGATTTTCATCCTTAGAGTGAGACGATACAGTTACTGCATTAAACTGTTGCTGCGTCTCCCGACCTTGTTGCCCCAGTAGTTTCATTAAACGTTTGCTCAGAGCTAGTGCCTCTGTCTGCGGCCCTCCGCGCCCCCAGGCGCTAGCGCCGTGGAACTAATTGGTGTGAAACGCGATTACTGCCACAAGGAAGGCCGGCGGCGGAGCGCCTCTGCTGCAGCATTAGCGCACCCCAGCTGGAAACGATCACAGGCGCCGATCATGCTGGCTCAGGAATGCTGTAGCTCATGCCAGCCGATTCGCCATAACGAGCAACAAACATTCCAGCCGGCTCATAACAGTACAACGCTGGACATAGAAGTTGCAGCACAGTGTACTTGTAATTCGGTTAACTGCAAATCGTCATTAAGTGTGCTACAGTCTGGGACACGAGGATGGTGAGTATTGTAGAGTACCTGAGTTAACTAAGTAGGAATATCGTGAAGCGAATTCTGTGTATGGGGAATACAAAGCGCTTTTTTCAACCTGATTGCATTTGACAGGTAACTGATCATGAGAGAGTGATGTTATTGTTTGTGTAAGAAGGAGAGAAGTCTGCCAGCACGTATCGGAGTTCGCAGTGGCACATTAGTCAACTATCGAGGCTGCGGCTGTTGTTCTGTGGAGCCTGATCTTCTGGCGCTTTTAGATTCCCACTTGGCGTACGACAATTGCACTACAGACGAGCCAAGCGGGGACTCCCCTGCAATAAGTCAGGGTAGCAGTTCGGTAGCTGTGAAGCGTTTATGACGCTAGTAAGATATTGTCAAAGTCATTGTCGTTCCACACCGGCCTTGTAACCGGTGCCTCATTCAGCTACCTGGTGGATTCTTGCTGACGGCTGCCGTACCGTGACAGCTCCTCGTCCGCAGGTCCAGGCACAGAGATTGTGACCTCGCACCGCGGCGAGCTGCAGGCGCGGCTGTGGTCCAGCACGAATGGTCTCGTACTTGCTGCAGGAGTGTGCTCGATCCCACTCAGATTTCTATGTTGACCTCTGATGACCCACCCGAGCTGTAGTGTTGTGGCAAGTCTTGTGGTCCGTCTATCTCCTCGCTACCAGCCCGCTCGATTTAGTACCCAGAGACGCCTTTGGGTTGAACAGGAACGTGGACCCCACGAGGCCCTACTGCAGATTTCCGCTCTGTTCAATGCTGTCATCATTTTGTGTCGGAAGACAGCCAGCTTCTCCATCAGCAGTGGTAAGTGGAGGACAGAGCGAAGTTCATCAGATACACCTTCGGCTAATTCGTACACTGTTCTGGAGTATCTAGGATACAGAATCGCTACTGTACCGTAATAATGGTGTCGAGTATTCTCCTTGAGAGCTGGAGAACTCAAGAATTTAGAGGGAGCTAGCATGAGGCTAACGCATGTGTCTTCCTTTGAGAGCTTCCATGCCCTCTTTTGCATGTCTCCTCTCATTTTCATCAATTTTATTAATATTCTATGTCATTGCACGGTAGTAACAGACCGAATAAGATTATTGTAATGAGAGTATTTGTACTGAGAGCTCAAAAAATACTTTTCACTCGATTCCTAAACATGTTGTTTTACTTCCCTGGGTGGCCTGTGCGAGGGGAGCATCGGAGGACGCGGCACACTGCGTTTACGGTTGTGGGCTGCAATTCCCTGAATTCTGAGGAGTTCGTACAGTACGCTTAACCACCTGGCGGAATGACTGACGTCGGTCGAGTTTCGCCTATTGTATGCAGGGGAAAACGACCTGCGAGACGTCTGAGTGTCGCCGTAGTTTATGTGTTTACCGTTCCGGCGCGTCCGGAACGAAGATTCCTGGCACCGACTGACAGCATTGTCCTCTTGATCCTGAGAATACTTGTGGACTGTGCCCTGCTGAGTGCGAATGTCTGGGACTGGATAGCCGGTAGTCTAGGCAGGTTGTTTTCGTAGCCAGGCTAATGGCAAGTTCCGTGTCTTCAGCAGAGTAACAGAGGAATGATTGGTCAACTTCAACTGCTGCTAGCTGACGTCATAAAGTCTTCCTCCAAATCGGAGGAAATGGTCGCTGTTGGCGAGAATGATGTTCTGCGACATATGACGGATCTTTTACGTTGGGATATTTTTTTTTTTTGTTAGATGTTTTCGTTAGATAGCTTAATAAATTGTAATTAGGAATAATTTAACTGAGCAGAGTAGAGAAGATAAAGTCAAAGAGATGTTCATTGGGCGGATATTGTCGTAATGTAACGTCATTGCGTTGTTCGGTTGCTATAACAAGTCGTTTGTGTTCCCTTCTGCTGTTCGGTCGTGCGCGTATCTGAAAGGAATTAATTCGGGGACTATAATAAACTTTCACATAATAGTTAAGATTCGATGTTCCGACAAAAGGGGTTAACGTCAGTGTTAATTTGAATTGTGGACGAGAGGATTAGTTTTGACAAATACGTGAAACCGGACGTAACGAAAGTTGTTCGCATATAATCCTTGAACGTGTCTTTTTATTTAATTAACGATTACGAGCTCATTAAAAGCTATTATCTCATGATTAGGATCAATCCCTCTTTCCTCCTAGATAGTGAACATTCAGTAACATTTACTTCTTAAGAAAAAGGATTATTAATAAAAATGATGTTAAATGACAATTACGTGTTATACCGTTATTTGTGGAACCAACGTAATATATCTGAAATGACATTGATATATAATTTGTGTTAAATACTGAACTGAGATAGGAAGTAAACTGAAATTAGTGAACATTTGATACTTGACACTGAGACTGTAGAAGCAGAAGCGCTTAAGGTTTCTCTTCTCTAAAACGGCAAAATAGGTACGAGCTTTAAATCAATAGTCGACATTATGTAATGCAAAGACATTAGCATTTCATACTTATTTTGAAGACGCACTGTTGAACAAAGGAACGTTGAGTCTCTGTACGAGTAATATAATTAAATCTAAAAACATAATTAATAACGGCGAACTCCGCTTTAACAAACTGTTTTGCGTGTCGTCATCGGGCAATAACTGCTCAACCCTGGAGACTTGGGTGGTGAAATTAGAAGTCGGGCATATAAAACAAACTTAAAAATCCATTCAAGCTACAGTGGTTCAAATGGCTCTGAGCACTATGGGACTTAACAGCTGTGGTCATCAGTCACCTAGAACTTAGAACTAATTAAACCTAACTAACCTAAGGACATCACACACATCCATGCCCGAGGCAGGATTCGAACCTGCGACCGTAGCTACAGTGAAGTCGGCACAACACGACGTGGGCAGTTATAGGCAATATGGGGGAATTTTGGAATCAGAACTGAATGCTGATTCGCGGTTTTCGAGGAGAGCAGGGAGTTGAGCAATGCTGGCTTCGCTCTTGCGTCGCATCACAGCCGGTGATTCGGGATCTGATCTTCCCCAGAGTCGGACAGTCTTGCGACTTGGTTGCTCGTTTTCGGAAGAGCTTAGATTTCTCGGACAACCTTCGCGGCCAGGGCTTGACACAGAGTTGCTGCACAGCGGAAGTCGGCGCCTACATCATCAAGACGCTGCCTACCGACGACATGCTGCAGAATTCAGTACTGGTACAGTATTTTGCGGCTCCGACATTGTAGGACTTTGTCAATTTCATAATGAATCCCTCAGCAGCACGCGCGCTCGCTTTGCTACAAGTCCACCTTGTTTGTTTCTCCATGTGATCCCATTTGAGCTCTCACTACTAATTGCGAGACTGCTATATAGTCGGGAGATTAATATTCGATTCATTAGGACCTCCTGTCATTATCGTCAATCTACTGCATCACAGAGGGTAGGAGCCCCTTGTTCTCCAGCCAACTGTTATTCTCCTAATATTTCAATATACGCTATCCTTTAACCTACTGTGTGTGTCGACAATCATGTGCATTTATGTTCTGATATGTAATAAATCTCATTGTAATGTTTAATCCGCATATCATTTCGTAGATATTGGAAGAATCCCATTTCCTGTCGTTTATTATGATAAAGTTCTCTTTTTTAAGTAGATTACGATTTTTATTAAATTGTTGTGAGTGTGCACTCCTTATTTTACCAACTAGCAGGGTACACCATCATTTCCTTCCGTTACCGTGGTGCACATAATTAATTAGCTGGTAGATAAAGGGGGAAGTCGAGTGCATGTCTCATTCTCATGAAAAATTCGTTTGGATTAAAGAGGTACAAACTCTTCTCCACCCTGGCACCTCGCACCTTATTCCGCCAAATTCACATAACAGGCTCTAACTGCTGTGTAAGTTCTCTGATACTGGTTCTTGTGAAGCAGTACAGTTTCCTTCAACATCTCTTACTAGCTAACAAATGCGTATGTTACGTTCCCGTTGGTTTTCTGTTCTGTGCTCAGGTAGTCCTCCATCTCTCTCGGCGGTGCTAAGCCCTGATTCACTTAAGACATACCGTCTACTTCCTGGTTCTGTCTCTGCCTCTGGCGTGACCGCACTTTGCTTGTAGCAATGTGAATGAGTTATAATAAAACTTTCTAATTTTTAAATCTTTAGTCTTCCGCCCTATAACAGCCCTACCAACGTCGTGTTGCTGCGCCATCTGGTGTCGCTGATAGAACTGAGCACAGAACGGCGAGTGTCTTTTGAGCTGTGTGCAGTGAGCTTCCACCAGCAGAAATAATACGGCCACCACGCAGACGTTGGTGTGGCTACTGCACAAGAAGTAACAGTCCTGAATAGTTATGCAACAGGCTTCTTAAGAAAGGCTGTCGTTTAGTCAAGGATTGTAATATCGTTTACTGGGATCTTTTGTGACGAGCAATAGTGGGCTTGAGCAATAGACTACCACATTAATCTTGGTCACTCCCATACAGCTTTCACCCTATTTCTAGCTAACATACTACTTACTCTTAAGACTCTGAACTGTTTTTCCACCTACATAAGCAGTGACTCGCGACAGGATTATTGATTCTGTTAATATAATTTTCGATACCTTTATATCTGTAGGACAGAAATTTTGGCCTCAGTAGTTCTCCTAGTAATCACACTTGTTCATATCTGCAAACCTATGGTTGTTAGTTATATTATCGAAATTACTTACGGTACTTAAAAGTTTTATTGCAGTATTATAAATTAGTTTTCTTGTTAATAACGATTATGATGTGTTGGTAAATGTGCCAACCCCTTGTAGATAGAGGCGGCCGAAATGCACACTATCTAACGCAGACGGGCGTGAATTCTGGAACAGGATAAGTAGTGAATTCTAATAAGAAAAGTATGCAGCTCCTCAAATACTTATCTTTTATTCTTTGATGTGAATTACAGCATTCTAGATGAGACATTTCATACGATAACTATCAAACTATGTAAAGCTAATGGCGCCTTGCTAGGTCGTAGTCATGGACTTAGCTGAAGGCTATTCTAACTGTCTCTCGGCAAATGAGAGAAAGGCTTCGTCAGTGTAGTCGCTAGCAAAGTCGTCGTACTACTGGGGCGAGTGCTATTCCGTATCTCGAGACCTGCCTTGTGGTGGCGCTCGGTCTGCGATCACACAGTGGCAACACGCGGGTCCGACATGTACTAAATGGACCGCGGCCGATTTAAGCTACCACCTAACAAGTGTGGTGTCTGGCGGTGACACCACATTCCACCCCCGCAAATCGGCGAACGGTCGTGTGATAAGGCTTCCGCCCGCCGTGGGGAGGACCCCATGTTGACGTATGCGATGAGGTGGGGAGCCTAACAACAGGCGAGGCTGTGCCACCCGCACCCGGCCATTCGGTCCGAGGGGAGCTAGGAAACGCCTGAAAACCTAGTCCAGGGTGCACGTCAACATGCGGTGTATGCGCCCGTAATGAGACAGGAGGGGCCGAAGGGTCGACCTCCATTGCGTCGGGGTACCCGACGCGCGAAGACGCCATGTGGTCCGGAGCGGGCAAGAGTTCCTTGGCGGAGGACAGCTGGTCACGGGATGCGATCGGCGGCGCGTGACCCAGGGAGGCGCTTGGCGGCTGCAGCGAAGCGTCGAATGCCGGCGGCGCTGGCGGGAGAACAGGCGGCGGCGGCGGCGGCTGCGGCGGCGCGTCGCCATGGGGCAAAATGGAAGGCATCGTCGGTAACACCTGGGGATGAGGCGAGCCAGTAGATGGGTCCCCAGGGCGCTGACCGGACGGCACCGTCGCTGAAAGCAGACGGGGAGCGGCAGAACCCGTGCGACGACAGAGGCGCAGCAGATTGAGATGCCGACGCACCTCACCAGAGGCCCCCAAAACCAAATACATCGCGCGGCCGAGGCAGCGAAGAATGCGCCCTGCGAGCCAACGCCGTGAACCTCGATAGTTGCGATAGAATACAACGTCGCCTGGAGCAAAAGCAGGAGTCTGCCGCTGCACAGGAACCTGATGCGGCGGATGCAGCAAAGACATCAAGGTTCGATGAGGACGACCATGGAGCAATTCAGCCGGCGAGCGACCATCTCGGGGCTGAGAGCGATACGATGACAAAAAGAGCAACTACGCGTCCTCCCGAGAATGCGACTCTTTCAACTTCAACATCTGTGACTTGAAAGTCCGGACCAATCGTTCAGCGGCACCGTTTGACTGAGGCGAAAACGGCGCGGATGTCAGATGTTGAATACCATTGGCCTTGCAGAAAGACTGAAATTCGGCGGACATGAATTGTGGGCCATTGTCGGAAACAATAGTCTGCGGAAGACCTTCAATGCAAAAGATAGCAGACAACGCGTGGATGGTGGCAGTTGACGTCGTGGAAGACATCCGGACAACAAAAGGAAAATTACTGAAGGCATCGACCAGAACCAACCATCTAGCATTCCAGAATGGACCAGCAAAATCGATGTGCAAGCGTTGCCAAGGGGAAGTGGCTTTTGGCCATGCAAAGACTTTCTGCGGCGGTGCGGATTGTTGTTCGGCTCACGCCATGCAAGAAGAACACATGTTCGTAATCGCAGCATCGATTCCGAACCAAGTACAGTGCTGACGAGCAAGTTGTTTCGTTCGCACTATACCCCAATGTCCTTGGTGAAGAAGCCGTAAGACAGAGGACTGTAACGAACGTGGGACCACGACTCTGGACTGATCATTATCAGAACGCAACAAGAAAACACCACGTCGTACAAAAAGTCTCTCCTTATGAGCAAAAAATCGGCGAACCAACGGATCCTCGATCCGAGACTTTGACAAAGGCCATTGCGTAGCAACAAAACGCCAAACGGTAGCAAGGACAGGGTCAGCAGCTGTGGCTGTAGCTACACGACGAAATTCAATCGGAAACGATTCGACCACTTCATCGGTTTCCGAATCAATGAACATGCAAGCAAGTTCGGAAGAATCGAATGCTTTATCCTCAGCAACAGGCAAACGGGACAACGCATCGGCGTTTCCGTGCTTAGCGGTGGACCGATACAAGATATCGTAGCGGTACTGCGAGAGGAAAATCGACCAGCGAATGAATTTCTGCGCTGTACGCGGAAGTACAGGCTTGTTCGGATGAAAAAGCGATGTCAAAGGTTTGTGGTCTGTTATGATGGTAAAGTGACGACCATACACGAAATCATGGAACTTTGTAACACCAAAGACGAGAGCCAAAGCTTCTTTCTCTATCTGTGAGTAATTTCTTTGCGCAGACGAGAGCTATTTTTGACGCAAAGGCAATAGGGCGATCATGCGAGCCAACTTTGTGCGCAAGCACAGCACCGATCCCGAAATCCGATGCATCTACCATCAACAAAAGGCGTTTCTGGGGATCGAATGGCGTAAGGCAAGTATTAGAAAGCAACGCCGAGTTCAACTGGCGAAAGGCGCGTTCGCATTCCGTCGTCCAGACGAACGGAACACCTGTACGGCGTAAGCAATGAAGCGGAGCTGAAATCGAAAAGACATTGCGCACATTCAGTCACACCTTGTGATTCTAGATCGTTTAATGTTCTTGCGACCTCATCACGCAATGCGTGAGGAACATTGCGCGCTCTGAAAAATTTCGGTTGCGCGTTGACTTTCAGTTCCAAAACTGCTTCATAGTTTTTAGCGCAACCTAAGCCCGGTGCAAAAATGTCTGCAAATTCTTCACATAGACGAGAAACACTGTCTGTAGGCACAGTCTGATTCACTGATAGGACCTGATTTTCTATAGACATGATAAATAATCGAAATAAATCTAAACCAAACAAGTTCACTGCAGTAGAAGAACGAAGAACTTAAAATGACACAAGTTTTGTTTGTCCCTTGTATGTTGCAAGAAGGCTGCACTGTCCTAACACAGGAATTTTCTGTCCTGAATATGTACTAAGCTGAACAGTTGCGGCACGCAACGGAGGTTTGCCCAGTTGTTTGTACGTGTCGTGATTGAGCAATGAAACAGCAGCTCCGGTATCGAGCTGGAATGGAATGACCTTGCCATTAAAGTCCAAATCTACAAAAAGTTTATTGTCCTGCTGACGACAAAAGCGACTGTTTCGTGCAAATTGAACAGACACAGGTACAGCATCACTTGCTAATTGACGTGATTTCCGGCGACGTCGACGCACCTTTGTGTGGGACGAACACAGTCACTGTTAGAGAAAGTGGCACTGGACGAAGTGGAATTAACTACATAAATGTCCATGGGCGAAGGTCCACGAGCCTGAGTATTCTTGGTTTGATTCCGGCGCGAAGCAAAGGGCCTGGAATGAGTATGATTGTCGGATCTGAGCTTTTTCTGGCAAACACTTTGAACATGTCCTTTCCTATTACAGAAAAAGCAAATAGCTTGGCGTGACGGGCAATGTTCACGCGAATGTCTAGTAGCACACCGCGGGCATGATTTCACTGCATTTGTGTGCTGGCGCGGCACACCTGGTTTAGAGCGTGGCGGCAGCTGTGCGAACGTGTGCGAGGGCAGTTTACCGGGCCGCGCAGCTCGCCCGGCGGGCCGGTTAATGTTACACACGGCTGGCGAAGTTGCAAAAGATTCCTGAGCACAGTCAAGTGTGTCTTGCCTATCCAATATGTCTATCACTTGCTGAAGGGAGGGATTAACCAGTTTCAAAATCTGTTCCCGTATGTGAACATCAGAAACGTTCTGTGCAATTGCATCACGCACCATAGTATCTGAATAAGGAAGGCCAGTCACATTCAAAGGCACAATCCCTAGTAAGGCCTTGCAAAGTTGCAACCCACTCCCTATTAGTTTGACCGGCCGTACGTTTTGTATGAAAGAAAGTATACCTTTTTGCTACTACATTGACCGTTTCTTTGAAATAGGCATCCAATGCCGACAAAATTTCTTCGTAGGACAGAGTTGCTACGTCGCGTCGGGGAAACAATTTCACTATCACACGGTACGTTTGCACCCCTACACACGACAAAAAATGAGGCTGCCGCTCGTTACCTTGAATTCTGTAGGCGGCGAGATGAAATCCAAACTGGCGTGACCATTCAGTCCAGGTTTCGTGCTGTGCATCAAAATTGCGAAACTGCGGTGCAACTGCATGTTGTGGCTACGGTAGCGGTGAAGCGGCGGCAGCCGCATCGGTTTGAATGGCACATTGACCCTGGACGAGCTGTCCAAGGGCATCCAATAACGCCTGCGTCTGCTGATTCTGCAAGCGATAAAATTCGGACAGTACATCTGGAGATTGTGGCGAAGCCATGACACAAGTAAATGTAAGCAATTAGAAAGAACAAGATTCCATCCTCGTCGCCAATGATGAGTTGGTAAATGTGCCAACACCTTGTAGATAGAGGCGGCCGAAATGCACACTATCTAACGCAGACGGGCGTGAATTCTGGAACAGGATAAATAGTGAATTCTAATAAGAAAAGTATGCAGCTCCTCGAATACTTATCTTTTATTCTTTGATGTGAATTACAGCATTCTAGATGAGACATTTCATACGATAACTATCAAACTATGTAAGGCTAATGGCGCCTTACTAGGCCGTAGTCATGGACTTAGCTGAAGGCTATTCTAACTGTCTCTCGGCAAATGAGAGAAAGGCTTCGTCAGTGTAGTCGCTAGCAAAGTCGTCGTACAACTGGGGCGAGTGCTATTCCGTATCTCGAGACTTGCCTTGTGGTGGCGCTCGGTCTGCGATCACACATTGGCGACACGCGGGTCCGACATGTACTAAATGGACTGCGGCCGATTTAAGCTACCACCTAGCAAGTGTGGTGTCTGGCGGTGACACCACAGATTAAGTGTTAACCCACATCTTTGTGGGCTCTGAGCACTATGGAACTTATGATCTGAGGTCATCAGTCCAATAAAACTTAGAACTGCTTAAACCTAACAAACCTAAGGACATCACACACATCCATGCCCGAGGCAGGATTCGAACCTACGACCGTAGCGGTCGCGTGGTTCCAGACTGAAGCGCCTAGAACCGCTCGGCCAGACCCGCCGGCATTAACAGTGGTCCTCATTTTGTTTGTTTACCCCAGCCATCCACTGCCTTGCTCCTTGCAAGTAAAGTTCTTTTTTTTTCCAGAATGAAATTTTCACTCTGCAGCGGAGTGGTCAATGATATGAAACTTCCAGGCAGATGAAAGCTCTGCGGTGGACCGAGGTCCCGAGATCGAGTCTGGTCCCGGAAGTCTCTTCCAGGCAATTTCATATCAGCGACGACTCCGCTGTAGAGTGAAAATTTCGTTCTGGAAACATCCCCAAGGCTTTCTTCCAGGAGTGCTATTTGTGCAAGGTTCGCAGGAGAGCTGCAGTGACGTTTGGAAGGTAGGAGACGAGGTACTGCCAGAACTGAAGCTGTGAGGATGGGTCGTGAGTCGTGCTTGGGTAGCTTAGTTGGTAGAGCGCTTGCCCGCGAGAGTCGAAGGTCCAGAGCTCGAGTCTCGATCAGGGGCTCAGTTTTAATCTTCCAGGAAGTTTCAAAGTAATTTTTGTACCACCGTGATTGTGCTGCTAACACTGATTGTGCATTCCCAACTGTTATGAGAGGAAGCAATCGTTAGCTTCAGCACGAGCATAGGATTTTATATGCCCCCGCAACTAGCACACGAGAGAGCCAACTTTTCGTACATCCATGCAGGAACGGACAGTCATGTCATGTACCGTACCGGTACCTTGTGTCAGGAAACAGGCGTGTTTGCAGCAAGAATGTATACACTGGGAGAGTGCGCCGACATTTGAAAACTACTCATTGTCGTCATAGGAACCATCGTTGCGGTTTCCCATGACACAGCAGCAGAAAGAGGCACAATGACCTTTGTACGCCCACTGACAATACGACGCAGAAATGTATTTTTGCACGAGCTTTTGTTCTGCTTCGTGTCAATCGAAGCATCTGCGAGTGTACGTTCCGAAGACCACAATCGTTGTCGGACTGTACCCATAAGTCGTACAGGCTATAAAATCTTGACATCTACCCACTGCTGCTATACCTTCCTCGACAGTTCTTCGGAAATCTTACGTCACGCTTTTAGTATGCGATAGGAATCTAATTTAATTGATGCTTAGTCAGTACATGCGGACGGCCTAACGCTCCCTTTAGTTCACCAAAGTTAAGCGCTGTCGGACTTGACTAGCGACTGGATGAGTGACCGTCCGTTTCTTCCGAGAGCTGTTGGCAAGCAGGGTGCACACGGCCCTTGTTAGGACAAATGGGAAGCTATTGACTGGAAGTAGCTGCTCTGGACACGAAACTGCCAACGGCTGGGAGAGCGGTGTATGCTCCTCCATATCTTCATTCTGTCACGCCTATGGGTTGAGGATGACACGGGGGTCGGTCGGCGTATCGGGGCTTCAACGCTTGATCGAATGGAGTTTTTAATCACTACATACATAATTACTAGGCTCATGTTACTAATTCCACACTAAAGGAAAAGGAAATATATTACATCAAGAGTCTGATATTAACAAACTTTGTGACAATGTTCATCGCACAACCATTATTAAAACCTTTACGCTTCATTCCATTATTACCTAATGTCTGTCATCTAAATCAGAGTGCACATTCACTCCCAACTACTGGCAGTCGGTTATTCGATGACGCATCGCATCAAATGGCGTCCTAATCCCATGTTCAGAAATTTCGTACCATCCCTAAAACACATGCATCTTCCCATCTCAGACCAAACGTGTTCCATAGGTGCCAAAGCAGGGACTCGCCCACTCCTCGACGCGTTTACGGGTGGAGTGAATGTCTTGCTTTAAATTACTATAATATATAATACAGTATGCTGCTCATGGAGGGTATAACAACAGCATTTACGATTCTTACTACACATTGGCTAGCATTTACCCACTCTCGTCATTTCCAGTAGAACAGCTCTGCACAATTCCAGGCTCTGTGGAGGTATGGTTCTCCAGAATCGCACCTTTTAGTGATTTTTCGCTTGGTCATTTGTAGGCACGACGCGTGGGAACTCAAAAAATCATGGCAGTTCCAGGTAGTATATTGCCGAGGACTCATATTCACTCTTAGTGGAATTCAGTTGTTATTATTTGGTTATTCGTGAGATCGTATCGAACAATCGTATGACCCTCTCTTTTTCTAAGGTCCCTTGCTCAGTCTTTTTTATACTTCAGACAACCTGCACTATGTTGTCGTGAGTCTTCTTTATACTGCAAACAACTTTTATACTTTTACACCGAGTCAATCTTATCAATACTCGTTTCGCAGTCTTTGTACTACAGTAAACAGTCTTTG
Source organism: Schistocerca serialis cubense (assembly GCF_023864345.2). Classification (NCBI taxonomy): domain Eukaryota; kingdom Metazoa; phylum Arthropoda; class Insecta; order Orthoptera; family Acrididae; genus Schistocerca; species Schistocerca serialis. Next base: position 100,005,224 of record NC_064642.1, on the reverse strand, counting down.
AGATCTGTTCGATTCTGGTATATTCCTTACGTCAATGATAAAACAGCATAAACATGATTATAAGCTGCACATGCATATCGTCTGTAGAGTTGCGATCTCCAGCTGAAAATTTACTGTAACATTATTTCCAGCCAATAGGAATAACGCACTCGTACAGTTTTTCGTTTTAGGCAGGGCCGGCCAGAAAGTCTCCACACGTGCGGTGCTCCTGCACATGTGGAACTCCCGGGTCACATCGTGCACGCCGCAGCCGTCAGCGTTCATGTAGTGCATGTTTCGACGCACAGATGTCGCTTTATCCACTTTGTAAGTAGGCTGTTTAGGTTTTTTTATTGGTAACGCCACCTCTGTATGAAAATCACTGGCTGTGCTGTGTGCAGTCTGTGGCTAGTTCGCATTGTTGTCTGCCATTGTAGTGTTGGGCGGCGGCAGCTGGATGTGAACAGCGCGTAGCGTTGCGCAGTTGGAGGTGAGCCGCCAGCAGCGGTGGATGTGGGGAGAGAGATGGCGGAGTTTTGAAATTTGTCATGAACTGCTATATTTATATATGATGATATCAAGGTAAATACATTGTTTGTTCTCTATTAAAATCTTTCATTTGCTAACTATGCCTATCAGTAGTTAGTGCCTTCCGTAGTTTGGATCTTTTATTTAGCTGGCAGTAGTGGCGCGCGCTGTATTGCAGTAGTTCGAGTAACCAAGATTTTTGTGAGGTAAGTGATTTGTGAAAGGTATAGTTTAATGTTAGTCAGGGCCATTCTTTTGTAGGGAATTTTGAAAGTCAGATTGCGTTGTGCTAACAAAATATTGTGTGTCAGTTTAAGCACAGTCTTGTAGAATTGTTCAAAGGGGACGTTTCAACTTGCTGGGATACTCTGTACCGGCGCATTCTAGTGCTCTTTCCACAGCTTGCAAGCCAACCATGGGAAGGTATTTCGCGTATTAAAGATTTAAAATACTGTCACAGTCTACTCATTGAGACGTCTACTTTTATGTTAACAGTTTAACCCAGTAAGACAAGTAATACAGTTACCAACCGTGGGTTTTTATTAAGGCAGCTTGACTGACGGCACGTAAATACGCGTAATGTTTTTGATCTAATATTTAAGAAAGAGAGCACTTAGCGACTTCCAGCGAACCTTATTCATGATTTCAAATAACATTAAATTAATGCAAGGTTTCCTATAATTAATTCTCGGTGCCCTCACTTACAAACACATAATTTCTGTCTCACTGTCCTCTGAACAGAATGATAACCGCAGACCTCTCGATGATCACCTGTTATGTCAATACCATTATTGATATATCTTTCACCAGTTCCCTCTGAAATATGCATAATAACCGACAGTTAGATGAATGTTATGTTTTATCGATTTCTGCTGAGCGTAGTCCTTCGCACATTAAAAAAAACCTAAATGTAAGTATAATAATGCACAGTTAGTAAACAAAAATTTTAATTATGAAAGGAATAAATCCAAACACGTTTATCACTGGTCATGAGAAATGATATAGTTAATATCGGACACAAAAGCACGGCTCATTGACAAACGCAAGCAGTTGCGAAGATTTTCATTGCTTATGCTTGATCTAAACCTTGATTTATTCGTTGTCATCACCGAGAAAAGTCTTTCACAAACATATTTCGACCCGAACATGGGCACAACTCTCGCGGCTTCTCGGTGCATGCGCGGAAATTCTTGTTTTGAAAAATTTTCGTAGAATTCTTTTGTACTTCGCACTGCAAAGAACTTGTCCTTCAGTCTTGTATTGTACTGTAGGTCGATCAGTTCCATCTGTATATCATTCGGAGCGTCTTCAACTGACGACGAGAACGGTCGAGCAAAGAGGCGAATGACAGGAGACAACCTGTAACATCTGCAAAGCGTGCTCGAAATTGTTCCTTAATTTGTACAATTATTGACACGTATTCTTGAAATCTAGCACTTTCATGAACCAGTCCAAGAGTAGGGAAATGTGAAGTGTTTTCTGTCAATAGCTGGCTCTCCCAATTCGCAAGCTTCCTTTCAAAGGCATTTACTTTTTCCGACATGTCAGAAATTAAATTATTTTCACCTTGCAAACTGACGTTCAGGCTGTTCTTGTGAGATGTTATGTCCACGAGAAATGCAAGGTCTGATATCCAACAAGGGTCTTCCAACATAGGTTCACTTCTTCCCTGCTTATGTAAGAATGTTATTATGGCCAAATATAATTAAAAAAATATTTTCAGCATTTTACCTCGACTGAGCCAGCGTACTTCGGTATAGTAAGGTATGTCGCCGTACTCCGCTACTAATTCCTCCAAGAACCGCCGAAACTGGCGATGCGTAAGCCCATGTGTCTTCAGATAGTTTACAGTACGTACAAAAATTTGCATCACGTTTGCTAACGTTACTGATTTTGCACAAAGCGCATCTCGATGCAGAATGCAGAGAATTCCATACAACGTCTCGTCTGTGCGCCCTAGCTTTTTGCGCATCCGTGCTATGAGTCATCTCTGATGGCCTTGTATTGATGGTGCTCCATATGTGGTCACTGAGACTAACCGATTCCAGTCCATAACGACACCATCAATCGCTTGCTCTACAGCTTGGAATAAGTCCGCACCTGCAGTAGTCCCTTTCAAAGGTACTAAGTAAAAAACGTCCTGTGTTACACAAAGTGCGTTATCGACACCTCGTATGTATATCACAACCTGGGCTGTATCTGTAAGATCTGTTGCCTCATCGAGCGCAACAGAAGCAACGAAGTCTTTAGCCTTATTTATTAGCCTCCTGTGCACATCGCCGGCCATAGCACTGATACGACTTGTCACTGTTTGTTGCTAACGTTGCTAACGTTCATGGGTCACACAAGTTCTGCAGCATCAATCAGACACCCTTTCACAAACTCCCCTTCCGAAAAGGGTTTCCCAGACTGTACAATTCGTAATGCGATTTTAAAAGCTGCTCGCAGTGAAGATTTACTGCGGTTGTCATTATGGGAAATTGAAAACAGTACATTGTACAGCGTACAGTAAAAGAGACATAAATGTAACAGGAGAAACTAAGAGTTCAAAAAGTATCAGTTACTTTGACGTACAGTAAAATCGAGTTGATATGTCACATCCATTTTCTTAAGGACATTTAATTTTGCTTGCTGTTCTTCACTGTTGAGTACACTATACTCGCCTTTGTGATGTGTATTACAGTGTCTTTCAATTGAAATCTTACGCTGGCCGCCTATTATTCGGCGGCACAGCAAACGCTGTAGCCAACGGCTACAAAAAAGAATTACAGTTCCCAGTCATTTTTAAACTACTGAGAACATAGATCTCCCGTCCTTAGCTTTTTCACAGTACCTGCCATTTCTCACAAGGGAACCTCCCCATCGCACCCCCCTCAGATTTAGTTATAAGTTGGCACAGTGGATAGGCCTTGAAAAACTGAACACAGATCAATTGAGAAAACAGGAAGAAGTTGTGTGGAACTGTGAAAAAATAAGCAAAATATACAAACTGAGTAGTTCATGGCAAGATATGCAACATTAAGGACGCTGGGACCGCAGCAGCGCCGTGGTCTCGTGGTAACGTGGGCAGCTGCGGAACGAAAGGTCCTTGATTCAAATCTTCCATCGAGTGAGAACTTTAATTTTTTATTTTCAGTTTATGTGACAAACTCTTATGTTTTCATCACTTTTTTGGGAGTGATTATCACATCCACAAGAAAACCTAACTCGGGCAAGATAGAAGAATCTTTTTACCCATTCGCCAAGTGTACAAGTTAGGTGGGTCGACAACATATTCCTGTCATATGACGCACATGCCGTCACCAGTGTCGTATAGAGTATATCAGATGTGTTTCCCTGTGGAGGAATAGGTTGACCTATGACCTTGCAATCAAATGTTTTCGGTTCCGATTGGAGAGGCACGTCCTTTCGTCTACTAATCGCACGGTTTTGCGATGCGGTCGCAAAACACAGACACTAAACTTATTACAGTGAACAGAGACGTCAATGAACGAACGGACGGATAATAACTATGCAAAAATAAAGAAAGTAAAATTTTCGCTCATGGGAAACCTTGAACCAAGGACCTCTCCTTCTGCAGCTGCTCACTCTACCACGGGACCACGGCGCTCCTGAGCTCACTTTGTCCTTTATGTTGCCTATGTGGCCAAGACTGATGACCAGTTTGTATATTTTGCTTATTTTTTCACAGTTCCACACAACTTCTTCCTGTTTTCTCTATTGATCTGTGTTCAGTTTATCAAGGCCTATCCACTGTGCCAAGTTATAACTAAATCTGAGGGGGCTGCGATGGGGAGGTTCCCTTGTCAGTACTCTGTTAAGGTTACGGTAACCAGGGGTAAACGAGACTGGGTATGTTGTGCTCTTGCTTGTACCACATAAACGGGGAAGTGGAGCCGCCGCCGTTCATTTAGGACACATGTCTAATAACAGATGTCGCTGTCACTCGCTGTCGCACACGTGCGCATATGTGCAGCACTTCCACACGTCTGCACATTGTGCAGCGTTTGGTCAGCCCTGGTCTTAGGAATGGCTCTTTTTTCCTTACGACAGTAAGCTCGCCTAAGGATAAAGCTTTAACCCCATCCCACAGACATGGAAATACTGGTGTGTCAGCGCAAATTCGGTAGCAATTTTTCGTCTTATACTTCTTTCCATCTGCTCTAATCTATTATCTATCTATTATCTATCTATTTTATATTGATTGTCTGGTTATGACCACTTAATGGTCGATAGCGATACAAGCACTTTGAAATGTTTTTTTTCAGACTGGTGTGGCATAAAAATAAAAGCCCCAGTCACATTAATGTGACCACCGGTTATGTCCGAGGTCAGCGTGCAATAACCACCCAGTGACGGCAAGTGGCAGCACGCGTAGTGGAAAGTATAAAGGGAGTGTCGACCGGGCGAGTGGGGGAGGGGTGCTAAAAACTATGTAGTAGGTGTAATTCGGAATTTATCAGACGACCAGAAGGGCATGATCATTAGGTTTCGGGCCAGGGGTGAAAAAATTTCCTGAACTGCTCACGTATCGCTGTGGTTAAATTAAATTTCATGGCAAAATGGTGGTATCCAAAACCGGCGGCGGGGCAACTGTGGTGCACCATGTGCCTTAGATGGCAGGCAGGGGAAAAATAAGACAGCTGCGATTATGTGTGTCGGCACGTGCAGCTGTTGAGCAACTGATCGCCTAGGTGAACCAAAGGCCTAATGAAATTGTCTCCTCAACGACCATTCAACGGACGTTACAGCTTATGAGCCTATGCAGCAAGCGCCTGGTTCTTGTACACACCCTGACTGCTGTTTAGGCTGGAATTTACACGACATTACCGCAATTGGACGTCCACGGAGTGGCGACAGGTGGCCTTACCACATGAATCAGTTTTTATGCTCCACTGCACGGATGGTCTTTGACGTGTTCAGCCATGCAACAATCGTAGGAATGCTCCCGGCCAGAGGAAGTAGCGTTATGGTCTGTGTAATGCTTTCGTGGCAAATGTTCAACTGGCTCTGAGCATTACGGGGCTTAACATCTGAGGTCATCAGTCCCCTAGACTTAGAACTGCTTGAACCTAACTAATATCCACGCTGGAGGCAGGATTCGAAACTGCGACCGTAGCAGCAGCGCGGTTCCAGACTGAAGCGGCTAGAGCCGCTCGGCCACAGCGGTCAGCCTTCTTCAAGAAGGGTCGCCGAGCAAATGCGCAAAACTATAGACCTGTACCTCTGACATCGATCTGTTGTAGAATTTTAGAACATGTTTTTAGCTCGCGTATCATGTAATTCCTAGAAACCCGGAATCTACTCTTTGGGAATCAACATGGATTCCGGAAACAGCGATCGTGTGAGACCCAACTCGCTTAATTTGTTCATGAGACCCAGAAAATATTAGATACAGGCTCCCAAGTAGATGCCATTTTGCTTGACTTCCGGAAGGCGTTCGATACAGTTACGCACTGTTACCAGATAAACAAAACAAGAGCCTACGGAATATCAGGCCAGCTGTGTGGCTGGATTGAAGAGGTTTTAGCAAACAGAACACAGCACGTTATTCTCAATGGAGAGACGTCTACAGACGTTAAAGTAACCTCTGGCGTGCCACAGGTGAGTGTTATTGGACCATTACTTTTCGCAATATATATAAATGACCAAGTAAATTGTGTCGGAAGTTCCATGCGGCTTTTCGCGGATGATGCTGTAGTATACAGAGAAGTTGCACCATTAGAAAATTGCAGCGAAATGCAGGAAGATTTGCAGCGTACAGGCACTTGGTTCAGGGAGTGGCAACTGACCCTTAACATAGACAAATGTAATGTATTGCGAATAAATAGAAAGAAGGATCCTTTACTGTATGATTATATGATAGCGGAACAAACACTTGTAGCAGTTACTTCTGTAAAATATCTGCGAGTATGCGTGCGGAACTATTTGAAGTGGAATGATCATATAAAATTAATTGTTGGTGAGGTGGGTACCAGGTTGAGATTCATTGGGAGAGTCCTTAGAAAATGTAGTCCATCAACAAAGGAGGTGGCTTACAAAATACTCATTCGACCTATACTTGAGTGGGATCCGTACCAGGTCGGGTTGATAGAGAAGATAGAGAAGATCCAAAGAAGAGCGGCGCGTTTCGTCACAGGGTTATTTGGTAAGCGTGATAGCGTTACGGAGATGTTTAGCAAACTCAAGTGGCAGATTCTGCAAGCGAGGCGCTCTGCATCGCGGTGTAGCTTGATGTCCAGGTTTCGAGAGGGTGTGTTTCTGGATGAGGTATCGAATATATTGCTTCCCCCTACTTATACCTTCCGAGGAGATCACGAATGTAAAATTAGAAAGATTCGACCGCGCACAGAGGCTTTCTGGCAGTCGTTCTTCCCGTGAACCATACGCGACTGGAACAGGGAAGGGAGGTAATGACATTGGCACGCAATGTGCCCTCCGCCACACACTGTTGGTTGGCTTGTGGAGTATAAATGTAGATGTAGATGTAGATCTGGTGATCTCGTCATTCTGGAAGGCACAATGGATCGGTGTAAGTAAGCATGTGTAGTTGGGAACAATGTCCACCCGTAAATGCTGCTTGCTTTTCCTCAGCATGGTGTAGTCTACTAACAGGACGATGTAGTGTATCACACAGCTAGCAGCTTAGGTACGAGATGCGAAGAACACTGCGATGCGTTTACCGTACTATGCTGGCCACGAAAATCTCGAGAATGTGTGAGACCACCCAAATCGGGTTGTTAACACCATGAATCCTCAACCGTGTAATTTAGCGGCACAGGAGTCAGCATGGCTGCACGGCCCTGTCGGTACTTTTCAGGACCCCTCTGACTCTCTTCCTGTGCGTACGCGCTGGTAGGGGTAGTTATTCAGGCTTTTGACAGGTGGTCACTTTAATGTGACTGAACTGTCCACTAGAACCTTAATCATATAAGCTTCGTTGATAGCATTAAACTGTTCTTTTCACTGGCTCGATAAGTCAGTTATAAACTCGGAGGAGTGCAATGGCCAATGCCATTCTTAGCAAAGCACATGGATAATGCTAACTTTAAGGTTCTGGTGGGCTAGTTCGGTTTACCACTATGCTTTTCACGTTACGGCTCTAGCGCGACTGCAGAGCTTTAGCTTGCCAGGTAATTTGCTGTTACAGTCACATGAATTACTTACCCTCTTTCCATGAACCACTGCCTAGAAATATTCAGAAAATTATGGCATATGTAAATTTTTACTATCGAACCTTCAACTTTTCGGGGATGGTTCCTATGGCGAGGGCACGGAACTACTGGTTCACCACCCACTATGCACCTATCAGCACTGTCTTAGAGTGGAGTGTGTTGGTGTTATATAAATTTTGCTGCTTTAAATATGCCAAAAGAATGAGAATTTTACCTTCAGTAACAAGCCTTGACATCTAAAAATAGCGAGTTCTTTCAATGTGGGCAGAAGGTATCAGTACCTGTAGCAAAGCGTCAGATCTAGCACGGGTTCCAAAGTGCCAGAAGCGTTGTCCCACGCTACTTTGATTGTAATTTTTTATTATTCTTGTGGACTTTATACTTGACATTACATCCACCTATCCTTCTTTCTGTTTGAACATTTTACAGACAAGCCTTGATACTACTGTTATGTAAAATAGTTAGAGTTCTATCTTTATCGTGTTCTCATATTTAAATAGTTTGGAAAATTATACACAAATGGTCCAGTTTCCCAAAGTGTTGTAGTGTTATTCACACAACCAATTTCCACACAATAATTAGTCACTATCAATAATGTTAGATGTTTTTTCTTCGGACAGGTTCACAGAACAGAAAAGAAACTATAAATCAGCGCGAAATGTTTCATGTTTAGCAGTCGAGCGAGGTGGCGCAGTTGTTAGCACACTAAGACTCGTATTCTGGAGTACGGCGGTTGAAATACCCGTCTGGCCATTTAGATTTAAGTTATCCGTCATTCCCCTAAATCGCTCCAAGCCAAAAAAGGTATAGTTCCTCTGAAAAGGGCACGGTCGATTTCCTTTCCCATTCCTTCTTAATTCCAGAAAGTGCTCCTTCTGTAATGACTGCGCTGTCGACGGGAAGTTAAATTCTAACCTTCCTGCCTTCATTTTCTGCTGTAGTGTCCTCGACATAAACTCTAAACGTACGTAGTAGATCATTCCTGTCAATAAAACTACAACATTCTTGGCTAAGTGAGCCCTTGTTTTCAACAAACATGCATTCAAGAGTTGCGGGATAACGTCGAAGAAGAGCACTTCTACCACTCTCTGTCGGCAAGACAATATGTTTTATTTCTGAAACACTTCACTTCTGAAAGACGATATTGTGGACAAAGCACCATCAAAATCACGACTTTTCTGTTGTAATGGCCAATTTCTACTTCATTAGGCCATCTTTAGATCATAAATACTGAGGGGGTGCCAGGGAATACTGACACCAGCAGTGGCTAAGAAAGTTTTAACAGGAAAGCTCCGTTCGCTGCACCGCGACTGATATTGTGTGCAGTAGATAGTGAACATTGGGTACTGAGAAATTCTTAGTTAGTGGGTAAATCTGCAGTATTTAACATGAAATTTATCAACGATCAGATATCTGTCTCATATCATCATTTAGGTTAACTGTCCTCTTCTATTACGTAACCACTCTAACAAAAATGTGGGCTAGTTACAACTACTTACAGTCGTTTCTACGGAAAGCCCTAGCAAAGACACATCTAAATATAATTTACGTGCCGACGACAATCAACCTTCGCGAATGTAATGACAAAATGACTCTTGAACCCCAGAAGGAAGATATCAATTACTGCTATAAAAAGGTAGGGGGCTAGTGGGTACATAGATTACACTCTTAATGCAATGAAGGTGGCCTTATAAGTGGTCGTCCGTGAATTCACGCAGTTTGTGTAACGTCATACTACTGTAAACCTTGCTTCAGGACAAAACTAGAAATCTGTGAGCAGATAAAACTCATAACTTACCACGAACTATTTTATGTTCTGGGCAACCGCTGCTATTGAAAGGCATGATGCTAGGAAGAATTACGCTGATAGTTGGTAAATTTCTGGTTCACTAAAATACAACCCTTTTCGTGGCCTAAAGCCGCACCATCTGTTGCAACAACGTTGAAAGATCATATCCATCGCACCTAGTCAAAATTTACTGTTTAGTGAATGCGGTCAACCCTATGGCGCATTTTGTCCTAAATGAATGGGACACGTCTTCATCACTTTCCGCTTGCCATAGGATTAAAAACAGTCAGTGAATAGCAAATTATGCTTAGGAGCAATTCGTATGCCTATGATCTTACCAGATGATGCGGCGTTAGGCAGCCAAATCGGTTGTACTTTAATAAACAACCATTTTATCAGCTGTTAGCGAAATTATTCCTGACATCATGCCTTATCTAAGCAGTCGGTGAGAGCTGAATTTTGATGAACGCTGCTTGCGCTGCTGCATTTGTTACGACTCTGCTGTTCGATTACTTGCCTAAAAATTGCGAAAACCATGCAAGATATTTGCGAGTGTCGGTACAGTTAAATGAGGCATCGTCTATTGCAGACCGAGTGCTTAAATAAACACCTGGTTTCGAGAACAACAAAGGAAGTATCAAAAAAAAAAAAAAAGGTTCAAATGGCTCTGAGCAATCTGAGACTCAAAATCTGAGGTCATCAGTCCCCTAGAACTTAAAACTAATTAAACCTAACTAACCTAAGGACATCACACACATCTATGCCCGAGGCAGGATTCGAACCTGCGATCGTAGCAGTCGCAGAGCAGGCACAGAGAGAGAGAGAGAGAGAGAGTAACTAGCTGTATAAATAAATCAGCCCATTAACGAAATAAGCAGATGTGCCGAGAACTGCATCAATCAACTTCTACATTGAAGTTATGAAATACATCACTTTACGTGATACATGAAATATCAATGTTAAAGAATACAACTGACTTGTTAGTAAAGCAGAGGGGGGTTCCCTGTTTAGCATGAAAGTGGATGGCAGGAGAATGCGAGAGTATTCCACGCAACGTGGGCACACTACTCAGACCCGTCAAAAAGAACTAAATTCAGTTTTCAATCAGAATACCATGCGACAGTTAAAAATTTACTGTGCGTAGCCACATCGGAAAAACAAGTTCATTCTAGATGAATGTACCCGATAATATTTTCAGTGCATTGGTTAAGCCAGTAGCATGTAGCGGTTTCACTAACGTAGTTGACGCCGGCCGGTGTGGCCGTGCGGTTAAAGGCACTTCAGTCTGGAACCGCGTGACCGCCACTGTCGCAGGTTCGAATCCTGCCTCGGGCATGGATGTGTGTGATGTCCTTAGGTTAGTTAGGTTTAAGTAGTTCTAAGTTCTAGGGGACTGATGACCACAGATGTTAAGTCCCATAGTGCTCAGAGCCATTTGAACTAACGTAGTTGCAACAACATGCTGTGAAACACCAATCGAAGCAACAGTTGCTTAGCAGAACCGAGATGGGCTACGACAATTTCAAAGTGATTCCTCATTACAAGCGACTGATCGGCTACGGCAAACCAAAGTGCCTCCCACGAGACATGTCACACGTCCATCTACGAAAACAGCCATACAGCACAATGTACTATTGATACCAGTGTGTCTACATGTGTGCCTCTTTCGATAAGACATTGTAGCGACGTACTACACAATCGACAGAAAGAGTTGAGGCGAAAACTAAGTGCGTTTCAATCACAGAATTTATTTGAAATGTATTATAATATCTAGATGGATATTTCGTTGTCATTTAATTTCTTTTGCTTTTTTAGGATCTTTTTTCCCCAAGAAGGGATAAACAACACGTTAGTACTTCCTGGCAGATTAAAACTGTGTGCCGGACCGAGACTCGAACTAGGGACCTTTGCCTTTCGCGGGCAAGTGCTCTACCATGAGGACGGGGCGTAAGTCGTGCTTCGGTAGCTCACATGGCAGAGCACTTGCCCGCTAAAGGCAAAGGTCCCTAGTTCGAGTCTCGGTCCGGCACACAGTTTTAATCCGCCAGGAAGTTTCATATCAGTGCACACTCCGCTACAGATTGAAAATCTCATTCTGGAAACACGTTAGTAACCGTAATAATAGATAATAAGCTTGTAACCCGCAACCTTGGTCTTGTAAAATATGATGTTGTGAAGCGTGAGGAAAAAGTAAATATCAGTATGGATAGCACAAGTTAATACCCTTCTATCGAGATGACATTACGTGTCCCAGACGATACGAAACACATCACTGCTACTAATCCATTTACCTGAAGCGTATGCTAGAGATGTTACCATACTAGAGGCGCGGTCTGGGGCTCTACGTGGGCGGTGAAGTGTTGTGGTAGGTGTCTCGGCGTACTAACGGGAGGTAATCAACTTGATTGACCACGGGTCCGTGTAACGCAGCTGCTCATGTGATGAAAGCTGGACGCTGATGACGTCATCTGGTGACGCCATCATGGCAGCGGAGGAGCATGTACGTTATACTTGTTTTGACTATGCGCATTGGCAATCAGGTTCGGCGATTCTAGAGTGAGTGGTATAAACTGTCTGTCCGCTTTATCTGGTGCAAGGCCCAACTGTCTCCCTCAAACGAACACTTCGGACAGAAGCTGCAGTAGACTTCAGTGACCGCAAACTGACCGTCAGAGCTGATGATCAATGTTGGCTGACTCTTGCTGTGTGTCTCTTAGATTCATCGGCGTACGATTTCTGTCAGGTTCGAATACCACTATGCGAGACTCAGGAGTAACAAATGACAACCAGGGGCGTAAACAGTGTACAAATAACTTCTGCCCACACGTCTGCTTCCCTCCCATTTTAACTGTTTTCGTCAGCTCCTAGTTCGTTCCCATCTTCATAATTCGAAAAATACTTGACAATTTGTCGGTAAACCTTGACGAATACTGTCCTGCCGACACACTTGACAGAAATTACGTAATAACGGTAATTTTTCACGGGGTTAATATTCTAAATCAAATTATCCCCTTGGTCCATCTTGCTTAAGTTGTTGGAACGCCTACTTTTAGCTTGGTTACGTGTCTGCATTAGTTCAATTTATACCCGGTATACGCTGAAATGTTATTTACTTACATTGATTTGACGATACTAAGGCTTGAAAACAGAGATGTTTCTGACTTTTAATAACGCCATTGATCAGTTTCATGCTGTGTAAAACAATGTGGAACAACAAGTCAATCATCGCTAATGTCTGTTGATCTAGATATACGAGTAATTAATAAAAACTGTCCAAACACGATACGAATTGCGTGGGTCGGTTTTCATAACTGAGTTTCTTTCAAATATTTTTCCATCGCAATACACAATTCCTGTGATCTCGGCGGTAATTGGTTACAGAATTAATTCTTCCGTCGATGCTCAATAACATGTGCGCATGATGCACGGCGTAGCATGACGAGTAAAAATATAGGAAATTGCGAGTGCTAACCTGCTGTCAGTAGACTATACAAGTTCCGTGGTTCTGACTGGGTATCATATTTTCTTTCAGACGGCCAACCAATCAGAGAGCTCCTACTGCTGAAAGTATGAAAATATTTTACAATGTTCTCACCGAGAGGCGTTTGAATACTTTGATCTTATATTTCTAAGATCGGTCTTCAGATGGATCCGGATTTTAATGTTCCTGCTATCTTAACAGTGTCATATCTTCCACGTTAATGATTAAGTGTCTGCGATTCTCTTTAGCTCTAGTGAAATGAACTGCATTCACGTGATTATAGAGACCGAATTATTAAAGCGTTTGAAGATGCCAGTTAGTTACCAGTGTGTTTCAAAAATAACAGTGATTGTCGTACAACTGAAATTTATTTTAGTTAACACCTTCCTTTTGGCTAGGAGGTTATGAATTGACTAAAGAGAGACGTGTGTTACACCGAATATCCTGTGAGGGAAAGTATAGAAATAATTAGAAGTATATTACTCAGTGGAGCACCTGCGGGTAACGGTAGTTTGTAAACATTAGGGAGAGGTACAGTTAAGTTCACCGCCAGTACCAATATGTCTATTGCAGACCAGAATGGCAAATCAATTCCGTTTCGGCTGGTATCAAACATCACCCGAAACTAATTAAGACCAACTGACAATAGGTCGTCGATAGGAGCAATCACACATGACTTACAATAGTATGTAGTGAAGGGTAACGAAATAATTTAAAAACAAAGATGAAACATTCATTTCTCTCACGAAGATGAAGTTTACGCCAGTGAAATTTTACTTTTGCTGTTTGGATTCGTGTCATTAGCTTAAGTCATACTTCAGTTACTCTGCGAGTTAATATAGAGCAGAAGCCTCGTCTAATACATTCCCATGGTATGTGCCTCGTTGAATAAACTATAACACTTTGACATTATAAAATATAAAGTTCTTTCTGTTTATGATTTTTCACAACATGAAGTTTCCCTAATGGTGAAGACTTATAAGGAATCGTACGTTCTGAGCATAATGGTAAAAGCCGGCTGATCTCAAATTTAAGATACACTTATTATCATCTGTTATGACCCACATGAAGAATCTCGCAACACTGCATCTACACATGCAGAATTCAACGAAGTGTGCACTGTTGTATGTACGATCATAATAACAAACAACGGACAAGTTGCGTGAATCAGGTCTCTGAGCAAGGAAAATTTTTCTTGAGCAACTAAATGTTAGAAAGCTTTGTGCGAAACTGATGTTACGTTTATTGACAAGAACTAAGCAGTAAAAATGTGTCACAATTTTTTTAGAGCGGTGGCTTCTTAATGTGGTTGAGACGTTTGTGAATGATTACTCTCCGTGAAGGAAATATCGGCCAAAGTATTTGGTAGCATCGGGTGATACCAGTTTTCCTTTATAGAAAAATTTATGACCATTGACTACTGGATCACTATAGGGATTCATTACCGACGTAATATGACCATGACCTGGGACATTCCTTATGTCACCTCACGTTGCTGCTAAAACACAAAGGATAATTTCCTTATACGTAAATAAATATTTGTTTTGTCCCTTTGATGTAAGGTTATATTATAAAAATAAAGTATGGAAAAGCAAATCTTAAGAAGAGCACTTGCACAACTGACGATCATATGAAAGGCGCATAATTTGCTGATGCCAGCATCTGCGTCCTGTTAATGTGATCAGGTGGATGACGCGAGTCGTGCAGTAGCAGCGAGATGATGTAGTTGGATACGGATGTCGTGGAAGTGCGTGTGAAGAATTGATAACATTTGGGATAGGTGTCGAGGGTGCCTGAAAGGGTGTTACTAGTTGAATAATGAAATAAGATACATATGTTATTTGAAAATTCACAAAGTGGTGAACATGATTGGTTAAATCTGTGCCCGAACGGTTTGTTTTGAGAAGCTAGGTAAATAATAATAATAACAATGTGCAAATCAGTTACTGCATCGAAAACTTACCATCCAAGTAGCGACGCACTTAACCAAGATTCTCTGCGATGATGCAGCTAAAACAGAGCTCATTCTTTGCGTGCTCACGAAACCATAACTTCGAGCATAGTGGGCAAATCCAGACACTCATTAATCTAACGGCGATGGCACTCAGTGCTACGAGTTCAGGCTTTTACAACTTTAGCAGGTCACAGTCCGACAGAGAAATGGCGTCCACTTACCATTAGACGTCTTCTTGGTGCTAACCTTAGCGAGTTGTCACCAATAGCCCCTACATTCTGTGTAATGGTTTCCTGCTATACTTTTTGGAAGAAAGTTAGAATGGGACTGGAATCTGCGATGTTAGCAGTGGCACTGAGGATTAAAACGAATGGCAATCGGGACTAAACCGTCTCTAGCATTTGCGTAATATTGTTTATTATTCATGGTACAGTATTGAAGAAGAGTGACGAAATAACCGTACAAAGAAGTGAGGAATTTGAAACACGCCCCCACGATGTATTTGGTATTATTTATTTACATAGTTTACGCCCACATTGGAACACTAAAATCAAACATAATACAACAGAGTCTACAATGATTAAGTTTAGGTCTTAGCAGTCAGCAATTTCTTCGTTTCCCAAAACTACTTCATTCGCTGTGAACTGGCTGCTCGTTCTTCTCCAGATATGACATACTTCTTCCGTTCTGTGGTGTGAATGTCAGCCTTGTGTGTTTGTTATTCAGAAGCAGTTTCTCTTCTCTGTGTTTAATTTGGTGTGTGGTAATTTTCAGTTCATCCAGATAACTTTGTACTTCTTTAAACCAGACGTTTTGGGTTTTACTGTTCCAGAAGTAGTCAAAAAGTTGCTTCAGGATTCTAGTATTTGGTAGGCAAGATACGTGGCCGAAAAATGCAATCCTCCTTTTCCGCGTTGTATCAATAATGGATTCACTTTCTTTATACACTACTGAATTGGGCAAAAGTCTCCACTGCCCATTAACTTGGTGTTTCTTACTGATAATTGTTTGGAGTATTCTTCTATCAACTTTCTGAAATTTGTCAGTTGTTGCTTGAGTATTTAGGCTGAATAGTGTTTCACTTGCATATGCTTCTTCCGGTTTAAAGTTGGAGGAGTAATGTCGAAATTTAGCATTTATTGAGAGAGATCGTTTTTTGTAGGTTGGCCACGTGGTTCCCCGCGCTCGCTGAAGTTCAAATGTTCTTCTGTCTATTGATGCTCTTTCATTAACATTCAAGGAAATAATGTCACCAAAATACTTAACTTTTTTTACTACTTTAATTTTTTTATTATTATGGAGTATGATGATAGAGTAGCATGGAGAGCTGCATCAAACCAGTCTCAGGACTGAAGACCACAACAACAACAACATGGAGTATGATATGGGATGTGTCAACTGGGAAGCTGGGCATCATTTCTGTTTTCTCAAACTAAATTTGCAATAAGACCTTTGCCGCTAGTCATTCTAGTTGTTCTATGTGAACCTTTGCGTCATCAATATTGTTTGCTAACAGCGCCAAATTATCTGCAATGTAATGCAGTTAAGTCGAATTTTTCTTCCAATCTTAACAGATGGTAGGCATATCTTGTTCTTTTCATGCATGATTTTCTCCAGCACACAATTGAACAGTAATGGAGACAATCCATCGCCTTGTCGAAGGCCAGTACTATTGTGTCTAGAGGCACGTAACGCGTGGGTGTTTCCAGCTCGTTACTAAGTGCAAATAAGTAGGAGGCCGAGTTGATAGGAGCTGAAGGAGTCCCGGTTGCAATAATATGCGGCACGGCACACTGTGAGAGAGAAGGATTATTATTCAAGAAATACAGTACAATGAAAATTACTTATCTTCAGTAGTTATTAGGACTGCAGCTACAGCTACAATTAACACAACATATTCTCAGGGACTAAGCCTGATGGGCCCTCCTCAGAGAATCAATGCAAGGAGAACTGGGGGCCGATTATGAAAGTGCGTCTGCCTACGTTGAAACCTAGCTAAGAAGTGAACGAGGCACGCTCCAGTTCCGTCGAGCTGCACAGCCCGCTAGAGTGTGCTGTGCTCGGCAGACGTCGGGCTTTCAACCTTGTGTTGGCGCGGCGCTGTTGTAGTATCTGTGGCAATGATAGTACAGGTATGAATCTCAAAGGGTTCAGAGAATTCATTTCTAAACCTTACTCTAGCTTTAGTATTTCGAATGGTGACTGCAACGAGTTTGACAAGTTTCGATGTAAACCAAATTCTATAAGAATTGACAGTAGAGACTAACGATGGATACTATTGTTGGCTTTTATAAAATCGACAAACGTGATCACAAGTTTCTTGTTCCTGACCCTTTGATGTATCAATATCCATTCGAGACTAATAACTTGGTCAGGACAGCTTCATTCTGGACGAAAGTCTCCTTGATACTCGCCTAGTTCACCATCAAGCTGTTCATGAATTCTGAAATACAGAACCTTGGAAAAATTTTTATAGGTAATATCCAGCAGGGATATACCCCTATAATTATTTGGATTCAATCTATCTCCTTTTTTTGTGTAGTGGATGGATTATTGCAACATTCCATTCCTCTGGTAACTTATCAGTACTCCAAATGTCAGTAAGATGTTTGTGTAAGTTCAGAACAATTTGTACATTTGCATATTTCCAAAGTTCTGCCACCAGTCGGTTCTCACCTGCTGATTTATGATTCCGAAGTGAGTTAATCGCTGCTTGTACTTCATCTGGATGGGGTTCAAAAAATGGCTCTGAGCACTATGGGACTCACCTTCTGAGGTCATTAGTCCCCTAGAACTTACAACTAGTTAAACCTAACTAACCTAAGGACATCACACACATCCATGCCCGCGGCAGGATTCGAATCTGCCACCGTAGCGGTTTCGCGGTTCCAGACTGCAGCGCCTAGAACCGCAAGGCCACTTCGGCCGGCTCTGGATGTGGTGGCCTAACTTTTTCTAAATGCGTTTTGTTTCTTTGATAGGGGTCAAATTCCAAATGATGTTCTGGTTCTGCGTTGTTTGGTATTATTAGACAGCTTAACAAGACGGTGTCGGGAAACCACATGTCCACAATTTAGCAAACGACAGCCGCCTTTATCACCGAGACTTGTAATTTCCGTGTAATTATTGTGGACCCACACGTAACGAGCTAGATTAAATCGGAGTATCTGTTGGGGTCTCTAGTAAGACAGCCTGACTAGTTGCGTGTAACCCCATCAACTGTTCGCGGTTTCCCACAACTGCTCCATTGGAGTTAGCTTCCCACAGATTAGTCCCAAAGTCCAGTTTCTAGTTTCTTCCCTATCGCCATAATCTGCCAGCGACGGCCACGAGGCTGACAAATGGAACCCGCCTGTGGGTACGTAAATTCATGGCGATAGTATGGCGATGTATGGACCAAATGCAGTGTAGCGTCCAGTCGTAGTGAAATGCTGACAAGAACTGGAATGAGGAAATAGTGCCAATAATTGGACTAAGGCCACCCAGACGTGGGTGATTCACTCAGGGAAGCCAAGGGATATCCATAATTTCGGAAGCACATCTGGAAGAAAGAGGTTTTCCAATGACGTGGATGTTCTCACAGCGGTCCTCAAATGACACGGTGATCTACGAGCTGATTTATATCTTCGAGGAGTTGAACTACTGGCACAATGTTCCTACCGTTGTTTACAGAAACTTAGTGGCTAGTCACTTATGTCACCTGGAAGCATCGTAAAGTGTTCAACAAAAGTCACTTAGCCAGTATAAAGACGTGTATCAAGTGAAATTAGATGGTTCCACAGACCTTTTCAAGTCTCAAACCAAAGTTACTACCATAATGTGTCGCTGACTTGCCTCCGTCAGTGGCAGCAGCAGTGCTTATCGATACCAGTACTGCTGTATCACCTTTGGCATGACCGCTATATTTTCGTGTGGTGGAGTGTGTGGCAGTCGGTCGGTTGGGACAGAGCAGCGAGGAAGTCTCCACGATCCGAGGCCAGGCCGATACTGATGGCGGCGTGCATGTGCGGTCGGATTGTGAGGCGCTAGCTACAAGAGCTAGAAAGTTCTTTGGCCACCAAACCTGGACACTGAAGTTGAGTGCTCAGTTAACCTGTTATGAAACCTCAACTGCTGTGACATCCCTTCATTCATTGCCGGTTGTTGCTTCCTGGGCCATTATGGCTATCAGCAACGTATGGTGTGTTGGACTCGGCAAAGTTTTGCAGCCGTCTTCCTGTATGGTCTTTAACTATTAAATTGGTTGTTACTTATCAGTGAAGTGAACCAGTGGTATTTTCTGCCTTGTGACCGTTAACGCCCCAGTTACGTGCTCAGGTCGTTAGTGTAGTTTTCTGGCAGTGTGTTTTTCCTCGCCGTGTCGATGCTGTCCGACACGGCGTGTAGTTCGACAGCCTTTTAGTTGTTTGTTCATGTTTTTTTCTTAGAGTGGTTATTGTGCTTCGGCTGTTTTTAGACGCTAGTTTTGAAGACGTAGTGCTGCTTATATCTTCGTCCTCGGCTGATACTTTCCGCCGTCGTGCCATTGATCGGGCGGAAGGAAATTGATTAGGTTGTTGGAAACTCCTTCAGCCGTCCCTGGGTCGGGTTGCCATCCGATTATTTAACCTTTCTCTTGACTGCCTGTCTCACCTCACCTTATGTTAGAGATACCTCCTCAGGCCGACCATTGGAACGCTTCTGAGCATCACTGTTCTGCTGGTTTTGGATTGTGATTTTCATTTTAGGCTGAAGTACTGTGCGAGGCCTTCAGCTGTCTATTAATTAAGTTTGTTTTAATTTTAAAATAAGGCCTTCAGCCGACTTAAATTAAAATTTGAAGACTGATTTGTTTAAAAACTAAATTTTGTAAATTTGTTCTATCTGAAATTCTTGTTATCCAGGCCTTATGCCCTGAGTTGTTAAACGTCCAGTGTGTGGCCTTCAGCTGAGCTTTAACGTGAAATATTTTTAAGATAAGGACTTCAGCCATCTTAAATTAAAATTTAAAGATTTTTTTGTTCAAAACGATTTTTTAAATATTTTCTCTACCTGAAATTCTTGTTGTCCAGGCCCTAAGCCCTGATGTCTTTTGCGTTGCCTTCAGCCGAGTATTTACGTGAAATATTCTTTAATTAAGGCCTCCAACCCGTGTATTCTTTAAAGCCATTTTTTATAACTTATGTTCAGGCCTTCAGCCGTTCTTGTTTGTGGTGTGGTTTTGGGCCTTCAGCCCAGGAGGTATCTCAAGTTTTCTTAACAAGGCCTTCAGCCACATTGTTTTATTTTGATCCTTTTAAGGCAATGTGTAATTAAGTGATTCTTAGGAAAATAAAGTTTGTGTGTTTTGTGTAACTGACTGTAACTGATTACGGCCCCTTCTACAACCATAACCTGATCCGCCCCATCCTGCGAAACCAGATTTCAATGTACTTATGCGGACGTAAGCGACGAATGGAAATTTGTACCAACGCCGCTAATCACTAAGTTACCCTGTAAAATGCACGAACTACCTTATCAAGCCTCCCTTTTCAATCCACTTTTCCATTCACGCCTCAGTCCACTTGGTATTCCCTATAAAATCGAAGAACATGGCAAGGTTATCTCACTGTACCTAAAATGAAACCCAAGCTAGGCACTCTAATGAAGTGAAACTACACGGCTCCAGAGAACTTTTCAAGTCTCAGACATCTGTGATACGTATGTATGCAGACTGAAGCGACAAAAGAAAATTTGTAGCAATGCCAAGATTCGAACCCTGGTCTCCCGCTCACTTGACAGATGTGCTAACTAACCACTAGCACAATATACCATAGATGTTTGAGAGTCGAGGAGGTCTCGGGAACTATATACATTCCTGGAAATGGAAAAAAGAACACATTGACACCGGTGTGTCAGACCCACCATACTTGCTCCGGACACTGCGAGAGGGCTGTACAAGCAATGATCACACGCACGGCACAGCGGACACACCAGGAACCGCGGTGTTGGCCGTCGAATGGCGCTAGCTGCGCAGCATTTGTGCACCGCCGCCGTCAGTGTCAGCCAGTTTGCCGTGGCATACAGAGCTCCATCGCGGTCTTTAACACTGGTAGCATGCCGCGACAGCGTGGACGTGAACCGTATGTGCAGTTGACGGCGTATAGTGGGCATGCGGGAGGCCGGGTGGACGTACCGCCGAATTCCTAGACCGGCAAGGGAACTTGCTGTTCCAACAGGACAATGCACGTCCGCATGTATCCCGTGCCACCCAACGTGCTCTAGAAGGTGTAAGTCAACTACCCTGGCCAGCAAGATCTCCGGATCTGTCCCCCATTGAGCATGTTTGGGACTGGATGAAGCGTCGTCTCACGCGGTCTGCACGTCCAGCACGAACGCTGGTCCAACTGAGGCGCCAGGTGGAATTGGCATGGCAAGCCGTTCCACAGGACTACATCCAGCATCTCTACGATCGTCTCCATGGGAGAATAGCAGCCTGCATTGCTGCGAAAGGTGGAAATACACTGTACTAGTGCCGACATTGTGCATGCTCTGTTGCCTGTGTCTATGTGCCTGTGGTTCTGTCAGTGTGATCATGTGATGTATCTGACCCCAGGAATGTGTCAATAAAGTTTCCCCTTCCTGGGACAATGAATTCACGGTGTTCTTATTTCAATTTCCAGGAGTGTAGTTTCACTTTATTAAATCACCTAACCCTTGGTTTCCGGGAGGATACCCCGTTTCGTTCGACACAGACGCTTTTCTATTGCAGCTAGAGAACCTCTGCACTGCTATTCAAGTTTCGGAAGAATTCCAAGCGCACTGAGACCTGAATGTTAATTTAGATTCAGGAGAGAGGCGTGCCAGATTAGACCGTACCAAGCCACTGGTGCGTAGTGGTCAGCACATCTGGCTAATGACCAGGAGACCTGGCTTAGACTCCCGATCTTTGTACATGTTTTCATTCGTCGCTTCAGGCTGTATATATACATTTTAATATGTAACTTACTGTTAGGAGTTCCTTCGTATATCGAGGACGAGGCACATGTGGAACATATCACATAGATATAACATTCGGTGTGGTCATTTGTATGAATAACGTGTCACCACTTCCGCCGTAGATAACATCATAATGATTTGTTTTGGCAAATAATTCACATAATCATGCAATCGTTGGCGCTACAGATGTGCTTGCATAGGCAACCGAAACCGTCGTTATGAATTTCTTGATAAGTTTCCCCGTACTGTTACGGGTTATCAGCGTTGTGTGAGCTGCACTGGAAGTTGAATGACGTGTAGTACAACTCCCAAGAACAGATTAAGGTCAGTCCGTCCTTGCATCGTTAGTGGCATTCCTTTTCTATTGGTTCAGCTTCCTGAAAGCAGAAAAACGGCTCGTCATCGCTTTCTCCATTTGTATACAGCATTACAACTCAATTTGTATTCATAATTGTTAACTGAGAAATGATTTAACATAAAATGGGCGCTCACGTTTGAAATTTGGTTCTTAGGATATCCAGCAATGAGAGGTTGTTTTTTGGTTTGAGTGAAGATCGTCTCTCTCTCTCTCTCTCTCTCTCTCTCTCGTGTGTGTGTGTGTGTGTGTGTGTGTGTGTGTGTGTGTGTGTGTGTGTGTATGTGTGACGTTCAAAAGACTCTAATACATGCAGCCTTGTCCGTCTTAATGACGTTGTACAATGTCTCAAGGATAGCTTTAAAAAGAAATTTAAAATCCTACCGTAAGGAAACTGTTACAAGCTTCTATTATATACACGAGTACTTTATACTGATAACATGTTCAGCATAGTGGAAACATATTTACAACGAGTGTTCGAACGGAAACGTACGAGACGCCGTAACAACAGAACTTGTTCAAATTAGCATTTCCCGTCTTGGGGTAACGTAGTGAGACATCCAGGTACGCAAAGAAGTGTCGTCATGTCCCCCTAAAAATTTAAAGCTGTGGCTTCAGCGGGCTAGGTGATGCTCACCGTATATTTCCACGTCCGAGGTCCGACACTTCGACACTTGTCGAATTCCTTGAGCACCGAAAAACCATTAACAGTGACGCGTACTATGCGGCGGTCAGTAGCACACGCAAGTCCATCAAGAGCAGACGGTCTGGGCTCCCAAGGAGCAGATGAATTCTGCTCCACGATAACACTCGTTCACAGTGTCCTAGGTAACTCAAAGTTCAGTTGGGAACAGCTTGAGCATCTTCCCTACAACCAAGACTTGTCGCCCTGGGATTTTCATTTGTTTGGTGCGCTGACACACAAACCGCTTCACTTCGGACGATGTACTGAAGGACGTAGAGGAGGACTGGCTCCTTTCGCAGCCAAAGGAATGCTTGGAGCTGGGAATCCTTCGGCTCGTGGAACAGTGTGATAGTTGTTCTCAAGCCCTCTGATGAATACTTTTGAATAGAGACTTCAAATTTACCCACAATGTTGTTTCATACCTTTTCTTTTGGGCACCCCTCTGTCTTTGATATTATGTGTTATTAGTAGATGAGTGAAGGAAAAGAGCGTTATTCTCAGTTTTTAATACAGTAAGCGGCACTATTTAGTATTCCATAAATAGCCTGCGTGGAGCTATACACTCTTATCACATTTCCATAGAAACCGTAAAAATGATCTTCGGAACGTGAGACTAACTAATTACTGAAACAGTCCAAAAGTTTTTCCTTTCACCCTGTAGAGACCAGTAGGCTAGCATGAAGATAAATAGGACGCAAGTGAAAAGCCGAATAGGGATGGAAACTATTTAGACAGAATGGAGGGCGTCGAAAACCGCCTGCCGAATGTGCAACTGTTTATGGTGATGCGTTCGACAGCCGCGTTTTATTCCTGGTGTAGTGCCCGCGGCGGCACCGCGCGCGTCATCCAATTAATGTGTCACGAATGTTACGACCGGTATAATAGCCTATTTCCCGCAGCCCAAAAATTTCCAGCGAGATAACATCGGCGCTGAATACCCGCTCCTGATGCGGCCCGCTGATACGCGTGACAAATGACTTCTGCTCCGTCCCGACAAGCGCACAGCTGCAATTACGCCATTCACGTCCTCCGCACCGCTCCATACGGGCGGCGATCGTAACGTTCCTTCCCTAATTTTTTTTTTTTTTTTTTGTGTCGCGTAACAGTGAGTGAGATGACATTCTGTCTGCGCAGTAGTAAGGTGAAATAAAAAAAAAGAAAATGAGCTGCCCGAATCGAAAACAGACACCAGCGTCGATGACATTGGCGGAAACTGAAAAGAAAACTGTTTTCGTCACATTGTTGTTCAGATCTAAATAGTTGTCACGCACTGTATGACAGATATAATGGGATTCGCCATTGCTCCACTCATTGACAGTCCAGTAATCCGTAAATAGCGTATAGGAGATATTCTATTTATAATAGCCGAGGAAGAATGCTACTGAATATAAATCAAATATTAACAGCAGGTTACCTTCCATTAGGAAAGTGGATACACTCAGCGACTGTGATATGATTTATAAATTATATAGCGCAGCAATCAGTCGTGCTCCTTTTTTGTATGTTCTGTGTCTCAAATCTATATGACAGATATAATGGGATTCGCCATTGCTCCACTCATTGACAGTCCAGTAATCCGTAAATAGCGTATAGGAGATATTCCATTTACAATAGCCGAGGAAGAATGCTACTGAATATAAATCAAATATTAACAGCAGGTTACCTTCCATCAGGAAAGTGGATGCACTCAGCGACAGTGATATGATTTATAAATTATATAGCGCAGCAATCAGTCGTGCTCCTTTTTTGTATGTTCTGTGTCGCAAATCCAGATTCCGGCTGGTGCTTAGCCATTATCAATGCACTGTTTTCTAGTCTCGATGCATGTCAGATCCCTGTTGTTTGAGCGTCAGTCACAGTTCCTTCAGTAGTATATAAAGAATAGTGACTGTCGCCCGAACAGCAGGGAATTGACATGCATCGAGACTGCAAAATAATGCATTGCTAATGGCTAGACACTAGCCGAAATCTGGATTTTCCAAATAAAACCAGACCGATTTATAAATTTATAAATATTAACGCTGTAGGTGATACGGCGTGGTATGGGAAAACTTAACCAGAACGTAAGGTAAGCAGAGATCTAAGGCTGCAGGGAGTGAAAGCGTAGACCCAAATGAGGTTAATGTTTCCAACACCATTTAATTTTATTAAACATTAAAAAACACTTGTTCACTGGTAGAAGGACAACCTTAAGATTCAACATAAGGAGATAATCACGGTCTGAAGGACCCAACACCTTTGATTAATTATTGACCAATACACAATACAATAAGTTACTGAAAAGAATGACTTTAATCAAGGGCTAATCAAATATAACCACAAATTCTGTTTTGATAATGCTACAAGAATGCAAAACCAGCAGTTAATTTACTTCGTCCAAAGGAGCAGTAAAGACCAAATGACAACTTCATGTACCAAAGTTTTTTTGTAATGAAACAAGCTAACAAGGAAAAAATAACCAAAAGTGGTAGTGACGTCGCCACTCGGCCTGAAGGGCCTGAATATCAGTAGTAATAAATATTTGAGAATGGTTGAAGTTAGTGAGTTAGCACTTAAAACCAGCCCGTGCTCCTCACCACTAGAAAAAATTTACAATCAACTGTGCTAAGACTGCCTGCTTTAGCAATATGGCACAGACCAGCAGAACAACTAGACGTGGCGAATCGTCCCCATAGGGCATGACAGCAACTCTCTGTAACACATAAAATAAAAATTACTAAACATTGAAACACATGGTTCAAAATATAACGCCTATCTAGGCAGGAACTGTTAATGACGCCCACTGGCCTTCGTAAACCTTCGACTTAGTAAATGTGGCGGCCAGTACTAAATAATAATACCACTCAGTAAGATCGTTATTGCACTTGGGTCAGAATAAAATTTCAACCACAGATAATATTTTAAGTTCAGTTATTAAGGCACAGAGAGTTAACACTCTTTTCTAGTGATAGTTACACTCAACAATATAACAGCAAATCATTGAATCGGGATTTCGGTCACGCCTGAGCCTACTAAAATTGCGAAACACCATGGCACACGACCTTAGAGCAAAACACACCCGACGACACGGGCAGAAACTGAGTGAGACACATCAAGTCAAGAAATTCTCACCGTTAGTCCAGAAGGTAGACAAGCATTCGGCAACAGGTTGCAACCAGCACCAACTCGAGCTATGTCAATCACCCCAGTTCCGCCATAGCAACGCGGACCCGCCGCGTCAACGGTTGCCACGCCGAGCTTCCTTATCACACAGCCCGTCCAGAACGACTGCCGCCGTCCTGAGTACACACCCCCGTAGCAATCACGTGCGTTCGCAGAAAGTTATACCACCTTTCCCGCAACATTGCGCTGCCACACAACCGGAAACTAAACTCCCCGTCTCACTTCGGCAGCAGCACTCGATACTCTCGTCGTCAGCAGGTCTCTCCACAGAACGCAGCGCCCGCCGAAATTTAAAAGCAAACGGACCAATCGCGGCAGAGCAAAGCCAAGGCTCCGGAAGACGACACACCACACCTAGGCAAAGATGAAGATGATACGGTTCACTAGGAATCAAAACTTTTATTGCGGATATTACATGGAGTTGAACTAGACGAAAGCGACGTAACTCCGAATGATTACAGCGTTTTCAAGTGTTATCCATTCAGAATTTTCCCATCATCGTTGCTCTGGAAAGCACAGGAGTCATTAATATCAGAGCTCACAAATTTAAGCATACTACTAGAAATATTAGTCACTCCACGAGTCATCACGCTGGCTACAAGTAACAGTTGGCCTTCGTAATGGCAATTTGGTGAGAAAGAGAGTCGTCAAGTTCATTCAGGTGTCTAAAATCAGTTGCTGTCATTCATTGTGGATTGTCATTGTAGAGAACTCATATTGCGGGGATTTGGACTGCCCTTGACCCTCATGTCTTATGATGAAAGAGCTGAGAGCACGGTGTTGGCTGGGTAGGTATTTATTCCTATTTTCTATTGGTCCATGTCCTCCCCCGCCTCCTCATCCATCACCCCACCTCGTCTCTCTGTCCCTCTCTTCCCCCCCCCCCTCTGCATCTGTATCTCCTCATCTCCCCTCCCTCTGTCCAACTTCTCCCGCCCCTATCTTTGTCAAACACCTCGTTCCCTCTATCAATGTCCCACCGTCCATCGACGGCTAGAGGGAGGCATGCATCACCCTCGGAGACTGGCCAACTCGATGGCGGATTCGTCCTGAAGCGACCAAGAGCCAGAGGCTTCTGCTCACTAAACGCTGTAGGACAGCTCTGCAACCAACACAGCTCATAGGTGAACCGACTGAGTGAACTACGGCTGCACAGTACCTTGGCGTCACCACGGGCTACACAATGTCAATAACGTCAAACGTAAAATGTCGCAGCACCCTCCAAACTGAAAGCAAATTCGGTGTAGTCGACTGAAAGTGCTGTCAACCTTTACAGGCTCTTCATGTGTCCTTTGATAGGCTGTACTTCTGCAGTCCGAGGCAATGCAGCACAGACTCATCTCTACACAGACTACTCTGAATAATTGGATCTTCCACCGGCCGTTCAGTTTTCCGGCAGTCTACCTGCATGAAGCTGCAGACGAGCCGGAGGTACTGGAACGGTTCGAGAAGGACGCGAAAACACTCAAGAAGAGCAAGCAACGAGCTCAAACGATAACTCAGCAGCGTGCATGATAACTAAGACTGCTATAAGTGGCCAATAACCCTGTTAGGCAGGTATCGCGGCTATCTCAGGAGTAACTTTGAAAAAATAATCACGCAGTAAGCAGACACATTTTAAACCCGTGATGTCCTGTATGTTCACCCACAGAAAGTAGCAGTCAGTGCCCAAAGGTATATACAGTACCGTTCCTCTATCATGTGCTTTAACTGTTCAAAATGGCTGCTTGATCCACACCCGTAAGAAGGAACGTATAAGATTCTTTTAAGTCCACACGGTATTGCCTCGCCTTCAGTGGGTGCAGTTTATTACTGTAAGCCAAGGGTTGGCGAGTAGTAGCACTAGATGTGCCTCTCTTTCTCTTGTGGTTGAGCACACTTGTAATGTTTTGTGGTTCCTGAATGGAGGAGGAGAGGGTGGTATGATAGGTGGGTGGCTTCTCAGTTCGACTGGGGGGTGAAACGGAGCACTTGTTGGATGACATATACAATTTCGTTCACAAAACTGTTCAAAGTCATGTGACGTGAATTGAGGTCCGTTGTCCGTAACAATTACGTCAGGCAATTGTTCAATGCAAAAAACTGAGGGCAACACTAGAACGGTACTACATGACGTGGTACAGTTCATAGTCACCGCAAATGGGAACTTGCTATAAGAATGTACCACTCTGAGCCAACGAGTGTTCCGAAATGGCCCTACAAAGTCTATGTGGACTAGAATGAGATTTTCACTCTGCAGCGGAGTGTGCGCTGATATGAAACTTCCTGGCAGATTAAAACTGTGTGCCCGACCGATACTCGAACTCGGGACCTTTGCCTTTCGCGGGCAAGTGCTCTACCAACTGAGCTACCGAAGCACGACTCACGGCCGGTACTCACAGCTTTACTTCTGCCAGTACCTCGTCTCCTACCTTCCAAACTTTACAGAAGCTCTCCTGCGAAGCTTGCAGAACTAGCACTCCTGAAAGAAAGGATATTGCGGAGACATGGCTTAGCCACAGCCTGGGGGATGTTTCCAGAATGAGATTTTCACTCTGCGGCGGAGTGTGCGCTGATATGAAATTTCCTGGCAGATTAAAACTGTGTGCCCGACCGAGACTCGAACTCGGGACCTTTGCCTTTCGCGGGCAAGTGCTCTTGCCCGCGAAAGGCAAAGGTCCCGAGTTCGAGTCTCGGTCGGGCACACAGATTTAATCTGCCGGGAAGTTTCTATGTGGACTCTTTGCCATGGGGATTGAGTCTTAGACCAAACTGAGAATGTCTGCGACAGACCGGATTGCTTTTCCGCGCATACGTCATCTGTTCAATGTGAGTTTCCATGCCCATCCAAGAAAAGTACCGGCACGCTAACTCTGTGAAGCGAACAATTCCCCAGTGTCCTTGATGAAGCAGTTGCTACACATCCCTTTGTAACACTGTGGGAATGAATAGACGCGATTGTCCACTGTCAGATTGAACTAAAATCACACCTTGTAGTACTGAAAGAATATGCTGACGAGAAAAATATCGGCGCACTACTGAATTCTCAATAGCGTTCAACGAGCGAGGCTAAGACGTGCGAATGTAACGCAACAAAATCTCCCTAGTTACTTCGTCTCGTAAAGCAATGGGAACGGGCTGAGCCCAGAAAATCTTAGGCTGTGCTTTGTCTTTCAGGGTACCATGCGCTACAAAATTTTTGGCTTTTCCGAGTCCGTCAGTAAAGAGTTCAGGACATTCCTTAAGCGAA
This sequence comes from Schistocerca serialis cubense, assembly GCF_023864345.2. Lineage (NCBI taxonomy): Eukaryota > Metazoa > Arthropoda > Insecta > Orthoptera > Acrididae > Schistocerca > Schistocerca serialis. Next base: position 99,975,930 of record NC_064642.1, on the reverse strand, counting down.
TCAGCTATACTGTCTTTTAGATTAAAATCGGTCGCTGATAATACGTTGTCTTCGATGCTAAGGCCAAATAAGTCATACGAGTGTAAGACAAAATGTTTTCACTGTCTCTTAATTGCAACACGGTAAATTTCATTGTCCTAGTGTGAGATTTATAAATGGCAGGCAAACTACGCTGTCCAATTACTGGGATTTCCTGTCCGTTGTATGTAGTGAGGTGCGTGCTAGATTTTGACGGGCGTGGTGAGCCTAACTGTTCGTATGTGACAGGATTAAGCAGAGTTACAGAAGCATCCGTGTCCAATTGAAAGTGTACACGACAAGCAGCAGTTTGTAATGTTACAGATAGTTTGTTGGAATGGCGTAGCACTGCACTGGGGTGAGATGGGAAAACAACCTTACTTGAATTACGGCTAGAACCTGTAGTCGTATTTGAAATGACTGCATTCACAGAATACGCATGAGACCTGTCGTTACGAGAGCTGACCGAATTGGCAAATGCGCGCTCGTTGTGGCGGCAAAGGGGGGCGGTCGTGGGCAAGAGACTACTCTATCCGACAAATCGGGACCTGATCAGATTTATTGGCGACTATGGTGCCGGAATCGGATTGTTCCAATATTTTCAAATCTTGATCGAGCGAAGGGTCTGAATATTCGAGAATCTGTTCTCTAATCCTGCCATCAGGGGCATTGTACGTAATAGCATCACGGATCGTCATGTCACTATAAAAGTTGCACCAAACACACTTGAAAAATTGTTCAAATGGCTCTGAGCACTATGAGATTTAACATCTGAGGTCCTCAGTCCCCTAGAACTTAGAGCTACTTAAACCTAACTAACCTAAGAACATCACACACATCCATGCCCGAGGCAGGATTCGAACCTGTGACCACAGCGGTCGCACCGTTCCAGACTGAAGCGCCTAGAACCGCTCTGCCACATCGGCCGGCAACTACACTTGAAGAACAATTTCCCATTGAGACCCTGTAAGTCGGTATGCAACTGATGGTGTGACTGTTCTAGCTTTTTCTTAAGGCGAAAGAACTGAAATCTGGCTGCTGCGGCGTGAATCCGCTGTTTGTAATACTGATTTAATGTACTTACTACTTGATCATACTAGAGTGCATCAGCAGACGTAGTAGGGAAGAGTTTTTTAACCAAGCGAAACACAGGTGTTTCCGCGACACACGGAAATTAATGATATTCTACAGTGCGCTAAATTTGACGGACTTGACAGAGGGCGTGGAACTGAGTGAGATATTCGAGAAATTCCTCTTCTTTCTCATCGAAGTGCGAAACGGTGTAATCTTGTTTGGTGGCACTTGTAGGCTCGGTTGGTTGGTCATCTGGGCGGCTGTATAGTAAATGGCAATGTGGCGATTTGCTGGTTCTGAAACTGAAAATTTTCATTTAGTTCCAAAGCAGGAGCAGTCTGCAGCCGAGACGCAGGGGCAGAAGCTGTAGGAGTAGCCATTCTAACGCCAACTGCACTACTGGCCATTAAAATTGCTACACCACGAATATGACGTGCTATTGAGGCGAAATTTAATCGACAAAAAGAAGATGCTGCGATATGCAAATGATAAGCTTTTCAGAACATTCACACAAGGTTGGCGCCCGTGGCGACACCTACAAGTTGCTGACATGAGGGAAATTTCTAACCGATTTCTCATGCACAAACAGCAGTTGACCGGCGTTGGCTGGTGAAACGTTGTTGTGATGCCTCGAGTAAGGAGGAGAAATGCCAACCATCACGTTTCCGACTTTGATAAAGGTCGGATTGCAGCCAATCGCGATTGCGGTTTACCGTATCGCGACACTGCTGCTCGCGTTGATCGAGATCCAATAACTGTTAATAGAATATGGAATCGGTGGGTTGAGGAGGGTAATACGGAACGCCGTGTTGGATCCCAACGGCCTCGTATCACTAGTAGTTGAGATGACAGACATCTTATCCGCATGGGTGTAAAGGATGGTGCAGCCACGTCTCGATCCATGAGTCAACAAACGGGGACGTTTGCAAGACAACAATCATCTGCACGAACAGTTCGACGACGTTTGCAGCAGCATGGACTATCAGCTAGGAGACCATGGCTGCGGTTACCCTTGACGCTGCATCACAGACAGGAGCGCCTGCTCTGGTGTACTCAACAACGAACCTGGGTGCACGAATGGCAAAACGTCATCGTTCGGATGAATCCAGGTTCTGTTCACAGCATCATGAAGGTCGCATCCGTGTTTAGCGAAATCGCGGACACCGCACATTGGAAGCTTGTATTCGTCTTCGCCATACTGGCGTATCACCCGGCGTGATGGTATGGGGTGCCATTGGTTGCACGTCTTTTAACATTCTGCTTGGTGTCTGTTGTTCTATATCGTGTCTCCCTACCACTTTCGCGCAACGACGCTCTGAGCGTGTTTTTTAGGGAATTGACTGGTTTGGACCTGGGACCTGTTGCTGGTAAGGAGACGTCAGACCACACATGACATGTAGAGTTAAGATGAGTTCAGTGAGACTAGCGATGATATAACCAAATACTTAATGATTTCAGCGTCAGCTCCCCTGCACTCCCTGTAAAAGAATCTTAATACTAACTAAATTTAGTGGAAGAGGTTCAAAGCTTTCATATTTTTAGTTAGCTAGTAAAATGACGTCGAAAAAGCAGTTACGTCTACCATTGGAAATTTTATTCTACTCACAAATCATTGTTTATAAATTGCACTATTGATAAAAGGAAATGTTTTAATACAGGATGGTAAAAACCAACTGCGTTCAACAAAAATGTGAACGAATATTCCGTGAGTGGGTTTCCAAGTTCTATAATGGATCGAAGGATGACCTATGCCATATCACATCTATAATCTAGGTTTAAATTAAGTTTCACAAAAGAGAAAAACTATCAAAACGGTCTACAGTGACCCTCAATTATCTTTAATTACTTATCTAACTTGTCGTAAATTACAGTGGCTGATGTGGCTTCTCAATAACCATGTAACAGAAAAATCATCGCGTTTCAGATTTTTACTTCAAGTGGCAAATGTGAACACCATGAGCTTTAATTAACGATCGACACTAGTATTACGCAAAAAGGGGGTGTAACAGATGAGACTTCTGCAGTTCTGAGTGAAGCTTTATGAGCTGTTATGCGGCATCGCGTGCGTTCATTACCTTGTCGGTGGTCGTCAGCGGGTGGCGGACAGCACAGCTCCGCTCACCTCGCCGTCTCGGAGGCAACTCTCCCCTAACTTCTCCTTACTACAATTTACCGAAGTTGGTTTAAAAAAAAACTATCTGCCTGTGTTTTCATCTCACCAATCAGGGTCTCAATGTTAACCTTAAGCTCCGCCTACAAAAATTCTGTATATCCAATGTGAATCATTATACTTTTTGTGGTGGGGCAATGTTTTTAAAGTTTGCAACGTAACAGAGACGCGAAAAAGTGTCACGCTAAAACTTGCGGCTGAGGTGGCCCTTTTTGTGTTATCGTAAGATCTATACTGTTCAACTGGAGGGCTCTAGCTTTTAACATGGGCTGGGGGGTGGTCCTAGCGGTTAGCTGGCGACGTGGGTCTCCGTTCCTTATCGTAGGCCCTTCCAGATTAACACGCTTCTGCTCTCGGCTTCTGTTCTCGTTTCTCCCCTCGGAACTGCGTCTGTCTCATGGTGGGAAGGTATGACATGCATTTAGGCATTCTTGTGTTAGTCTGTAGTATTCCATTGCTCACTCGTTACTGGTATTACTTTGGTTAATTTAATGTCACGATTTATTCGGAGCTATGTGACATACTACTGGATTTGCTTATCATGTAAGGGTTTTCATTGAAGGTGTTGGATTTGCCTGACACCTTACAGTCTCGGTCACCTTTTGTTCGCATTGGCGGCACTTTGTACAGTGGACGAAACTATTCAGATGTGTTACGACCTGTGGCTCTACCCTTCATTCGATCCCTGCGAAACCCTACATTTCATCAGGATAATGCACTACGGGCCTTTCTGGATACAGAAAATGTTCGACTGCTGCCCGGGCCACCACATTCTCCAGATCTCTCACCAATTGAAAACGTCTGGTCATTGGCGGCCCAGCATCTGTCTCGTCGCAATACGCCAGTAACTACTCTTGATGAACTGTGGTATCGTGTTGATGCTGCATGGACAGCTGTACCTGTACACGCCATCCAAGCTCTGTTTGACTCAATGCCAAGGCGTATCAAGGCCGTTATTACGACCAGAGGTGATTGTTCTGGGTACGGATTTCTCAGGATCTATGCAGCCAAACTGCGTGAAAATGTGATCACATGTCAGTTGTAGTATAGTATATTAGTCGAATGAATACCCGTTTATCATCTGTATTTCTTCTTGGTGTAGCAATTTTAATGGCCAGTAGTGCAATTACAGCAAAATAGGAAAAGATAAGTAGAAAAAGCGTTCACAGCCTCTGAAAAAATTAATAGATTTGTTCTGCAGCTCCCCTCTGTGATACATGCAACAACAAGAACAATATAGTAAACAGAATCACTGTAATGACAGCTCGCCTGCATCAACCTAGGGCACATGAAACTTGTTGCCGGCCGCTTTGGCTGAACGGTTCTAGTCGCTTCAGTCTGGAACCGCCCGACCGCTACGGTCGCGGGTTCGAATCCTACCTCGGGCATGGATGTGTGTGCTGTCCATAGGTTAGTTAGGTTTACGTAGGGGCCTGATGGCCTCAGATGTTAAGTCCCATAGTGCTCAGAGCCGTTTGAAGCATTTGAACCATGAAACTTGTTGATCAGACTCGTCGCCACTTGTTGTTGCTGTGCCTTCTTCCAATGTTTAGCGGTTCCAGGCTGGATGAGGAAAGGGTGGTATGATAGGTGGGTGGCCGGTTTCCTCTCACTGCAACACATCGTGCACACGTGGGTAAAATGTACTTTATTAAAGGTACCAATGGCGTACTTAACTTGAATGTTGTCCAACCTGAAGTTATGTGGTTACCAGTAATCAACGTGTACCAATTCTTTAATCTTGTCCGTGTCCATATCACAACTATATACAATGACTAACGTTCTCTAAGGGGCGGGGCGCCGACTATCACTATGGAAGACAAGAGCACAAAGTGAAGCATTGAGGTGCTACGAGAGCTGAGTCGCAATGCGACGAAAGGAGGTTCTGACATTGAGAGATTGAGACAGCTCGATCGGCGGAGGCGCCATATATGCACGTTGCTCAGGAGGCGTTATCGGTGCGTAGCCTGGGAGCATCCTCGGTCTTCTCTTGTCATATGCGCGCATAGTTCAGCGCCTGCTTCACAATGTTTCCTAGTGCCGATCTCCTAATGCTGACCGGTGTGCTGGCGAAGGCATACGCCAGCACACTTTCTAAGTTAATAACAAACCAAAATAAAACTTATAAAAAAGATATGCGCGTTAAAATATGTAAAATCTCAACGAAAGTGTGAAAATTGACGTACGGTGAACGGTCACTGACAGTATGCAGTATTCCAGTCTCGGCTGTTTATTGTGTATTGTTTACTGGTTTACGGAGACAGAAGCATCTGATGATGTCGTAGATCGAAAACGCTCTTTTGAAATTAAATGGTTCTTTTGAAAATAAGACTGTATGATACTATACGTAAGTTAAGATTCACTTCAACTTTCTGTGCTAGCATTCGCCTTCGTCAGCACGCCAGTCGGCACCACAGCGCCTACAGCAGACGCTGAATTAAGCGCTCCTATGACAAGAGAAGACCCAGGACGCTCTAACATGCTGCGTGGTGTCTGTTTGTTCTAAGTCGTGTCTCCCTACCACCTTCGTGCAACGACGCTCTGAGCGTGTTTCTTAGGGAATTGACGAGTTTGAACCTGGGACCTGTTGCTGATGAGGAGACGCCAGACCACACATGACATGTAGAGTTCAGAAGAGTTCAGTGAGACTATCGATGATATAATCAAATTCTTAATGATTTCAGCGTCAGCTCCACTGCACTCCCTGTAAAAGAGTCTTAATACGAGGCCTGTTCAGAAAGTAAGCTCCGATTGATTGCCAAATTGAAACCACAGTGAACATCAGAAATGTTTCACTTGTAACAATTAGCTACACCTTTCAGCTACTTCTCTACGTAGTCGCCGTTCTGACTTAGACTTTTGTCATAGCGTTGTACCAACTTTTCAATAGCCTCATCATAGAAGGCAGCCGCCAGTGCTTTCCGCCAATTCTCCACGCTGGCCTACACCTCGTTGTCTGTGTCAAAATGTTGTCTTCAAAGACAGCGGTTCATGTGACCAGAGATGAAACTCAGGGGGAGACAATTGCGGACTGTATTGTGGGTAATCTCACATTTCCATTTGAACACGATGCAGGAGCATCTTCATTGCCCCTGCAGAATGCGGCTGAGAATTGTCTTGAAGAAGAAACAGCACGACAGTTATGTAATGTTAGCTGCATAGCTTCAGGCGAAATTTCTCACCAGGCCCTCGTACTTGGCGGCAGACACTATTTTCTAGACATCTTTACGCACTCACTGCGAGCTCAGAAATGAGAAGAGCGACGTGATGCCAACTGGGGTTATACTAGAGACACTACCCAACACATCTGTGCAAAGCTTTATCGGATTTTCATAGTCGTTTCCATTTCGCGACCGATCGGAGCTTACTTTCTGAACGCCCCTCGTACTAACTAAATTTAGGGGAAAGGATTCAAGGCTTTCCTATTTATAGTTAGCTCGTAAAATACCGTTGAAAAAGCAGTTAAGTTTACACTTGGAAATTTTATTCTACTCACAAAACATTGTTTATAAATTGCACTGTTGATAAAAGGAAATATTTTAATAAAGGATGATAGAAACCAACTGAGTTCAACAAAAATGTGAACGAATATTCCCTGTATAGGTCTCCAAGTTTTCCAAGTTCTATAATGGATCGAAGGATGACCTGCGCCATATCACATCTATAATCTAGGTTTAAATAAAGTTTCACAAAAGAGAAAACTGTCAAAATGGTCTACGGTGACCCTCAATTATCTTTAATTACTTATTTAACTTGTCGTAAATTACAGTGGCTGATCTGGCTTCTCAATAATTGTATAATAGAAAAATCATCGCGTTTCAGATTTTTACTTCAAGTAGCAAATGTGAACACCATGAGATTTAATTGACGATCGACTCTTGTATTACGTAAAAAGGGGATGTAACAGATAGACTTCTGCAGTTCTGAGTGAAGTCTCATGCGCTGAACAATGCGGCATCGCGTGCCTTCATTACCTTGTCGGTGTCTAGGCAGCGTCAGGGGGCGGCGGGCTGCACAGCTCCACGCACCTTCTCGTCTCGGAAGCAACTATCTCCTAACTTCTCCTTACTACAATTTACCGAAGTTGGTTTTATAAACGCTTTCTGGCTGTGTTTTCAACTGACCAATCAGGGTCTTAATGTTAACCTTAAGCTCCGCTTACAAAACTTCTGTCCATCCAATAAGAAACGTTATGCTTTGCGTGGTGGGGCAATGTTTTTAATGTTTGCTACGTCACGGAGACTTGAAAATGTCTCACGCTAAAACTTTCAGCTGGTGTGGCCCTTTTAGTGTTATCGTAAGATCTGTACTGTTCTTCTGGATGGCTCTATTTTTTAACACGGGCTGGGGGGTGGTCCTGGCGGTCAGCTGTCGATGTGGCTGTCCGTCCCTTACCGTATTGCCTTCTAGCTTAACACGGTTCTGCTCTCGGCTTCTGCTCTCGTTTCTTCCCTCGGAACTGCGTCTATTTCACAGTGGGGAGGTATGACATGCATTTAGACGTTCTTGTGTTAGTCTGTGGTATTCCATTTGCTCACTCACTGATCGTTTTACTTTGGTTAATTTAATGGCAGGATTTATTCGGAGCTATGTGACATACTGTCAGATTTGCTTATCATGTCAGGGTTTTCATGGAAGGTGTTGGATTTGCCTGACACCTTACAACGCCCCCAGGCTTTGCGCCGATAAAGCATCCTGGTCAGCGTGCATATAGGCCGCCACCTACCGCCAATCGAACTGTATCAATCTCTCAATCTCAGAACGTCAGTTCGTTGCATCGCGACCCAGTTCGGACTGCACTTCAACAGGTCACACTGTGTTCTAGTCTTCCACAGTGATAGTCATCGCCTCGCACATAGCTCTCTGTGAGGCAACGTTAGTCATTGTATACAGGGTGGTCCATTCATAGTGACCATTCCAAATATCGCACGAAATAAGCATCAAACGAAGAAACTACAAAGAACGAAACTCGTCTATCTTGAAGGGGGAAACCAGATGCCGATATGGTTGGCCCTCTAGATGGCGCTACCATAGGTCAAACTGATATCAACTGCGTTTTTTTAAAAATAGGATCCCCCATTTCTATTACATATTCGTGTAGTACGTAAAGAAATATGAATGTTTTTGTTGGATCACTTTCTTCGCTTTGTGATAGATGGCGCTGTAACAGTCACAAACGTAGAAGTACGAGGTAACATTCCGCCATTGCGGACGGTATTTGCTTCGTGATACATTACCCGTGTTAAAACGGACCGTTTGCCAATTGCGGAAAAGGTCGATATCGTGTTGATGAATGGCTATTGTGATCAAAATGCCCAGCAGGCGTGTGCTATGTATGCTGCTCGCTATCCTGAACGACATCATCCAGTTTCCGGACCGTTCGCCGGATAGTTACTTTATTTGAGGAAACAGGAAGTGTTCAGCCACATGGGAAACGTCAACCATGACCAGCAACAAATGATGATGCCCAAGTAGGTGTTTTAGCTGCTGTCGCGGCTAATCCGTATATCAGTAGCAGACAAATAGCTCGAGAATCGGGAATCTCAAAAACGTCGGTGTTGAGAATGCTACATCAACATCGATTGCACCCGTACTATATTTCTATGCACCAGGAGTTGCATGGCGACGACTTTGGACGTCGTGTACATTTCTGCCACTGGACACAAGAGCAATTACGGGACGGTGACAGATTTTTTTGCACGCGTTCTATTTAGCGACGAAGCGCCATTCACCAACAGTGGTAACGTCAACCGGCATAATATGCTCTATTGGGCAAAGGAAAATCCACGATGGATGCGACAGGGAACATCAGCGATCTCGGCGGGTTAATGTATGGTGCGGCATTATGGCAGGAAAGATAATTGGCCCAATTTTATCGATGGCAATCTAAAAGGTGCAATGTATGCAGATTTCCTACGTAATGTTCTACCGGTGTTACTACAAAATGTTTCCCTGCATGACAGAATGGCGATGTACTTCCAACATGATGGATGTGGGCATACAGCTCGCGTGCGGTTGAAGCTGTATTGAATAGCATATTTCATGACAGGTGGATTGGTCGTCAAGCACCATACCATGGCCCACACGTTCACCGGATCTGACGTCCCCATATTTCTTTCTATGGGGAAAGTTGAAGGATATTTGCTATTGTGATCCACCGACAATGCCTGACAACATGCGTCAGCTCATTGTCAATGCATGTGCGAACATTACGGAAGGCGAACTACTCGCTGTTGAGAGGAATGTCGTTACACGTATTGCGAAATGCATTGAGGTTGACGGACATAATTTTGAGCATTTATTGCATTAATGTGGTGTTTAAAGGTAATCACGGTGTAACAGCATGCTTTCTCAGAAATGATAAGTTCACAAAGGTACATGTATCACATTGGAACAACCGAAATAAAATGTTCAAACGTACCTACGTTCTGTGTTTTAATTTAAAAACCTACCTGTTACCAACTGTTCGTCTAAAATTGTGAGCCATATGTTTGTGACTATTACAGCGCCATCTATCATAAGGCGAAAAAAGTGGTCCAACTAAAATATTCATATTTCTTTACGTACTACACAAATATGTAATACAAAATGGGGTTCCTATTTTTAAAAAACGCAGTCGATATCCGTTTGACCTATGACAGCGCCATCTAGCGGGTCAACCATAGCGCCATCTGGTTTCCCTCTTCAGGCTCGACAAGTTTCGTTCTTCATAGTTTTTTTTTTCATTTGACCCTTATTTCGTGAGATATTTGGCCCAGTCACGATCAAGGGACCATCCTGTATAGTTGTGACATGGACACTGACAAAATTCAACTTGTTGCTGATAAGTTGCTGTCGTACTTCTCCCACAGCACAGCATTCTTCCCCTACATACATCCTCATTGAGAATAACATCCTACTTTTTACCTTTTAAGAATGTGTGTATTAGTAGTGTGCTTTATCAGAATTTTCACAAGAACATTTTCCGGCTACCACCGAAGTATTCGGAGACTGGGAATGTCTCTCATAGTTACCGACCTCATTTCAGCTTCCAGAGTCCACTTTCACCATGTGTGAGGGCTGACAAACAAAAGCACTCGCAGATTCAGGTACCAAGTTTGCCTCCAATGTAGAAACACCAAGCTGCGTCTCCAAAGACCGGTAAGAGTCGTTTCGCATGGTGCAAATACGGCAGAGGACGCGTGCGTCAGGTTTTGCGTCACTATAATTTATCACGAGGTCCCACCGCCCCTGCGGCAAGCATTGCTCCGCTGGCTGGAGCTGGAAGCTCCACACTCCGCAGGGGTCTTCGAGGACGGAGATAAGTCTCCGGAAGTAATCCCTCAGCAAACACCGGCAGCGCCGGAACTCATTCCTAATGAGACTGGTTCCTTCCGTCCGCTCAGTCGTTCGTTTGTTCGCCTGCGTGTGCCTGGTCGCCGGAGACGCCGGGAGGGCTCGGGCGTTAACTGCTCCTCCTGTCTCTTTCTTTGCGTCTCAGCCACTCGCTGCCTTATTATACTTTCTTTTCGGTGTTTGCACTGGCCCAGTAGCTACGGAAGCTTATCCCACTCTAGTTCGTCGTCTACCACAAAAAAGAATTACAGATTAGGTATCGGCTGAAGAAGGAACCATTGGACTTGACTACCAAGAAAAAAGAATCACTTTTACGGTGACTGCCTCAGACGTGTTCCTGATGAAGAGCTAACTTGGGGCAGCAAAGACCTATCTTAGCCTTTCATTAAGTACACTACTGGCCATTAAAATTGCTACACCAAGAAGAAATTCAGATGATAAACGGGTATTCATTGGATAATATATTATACTAGAAATGACACGTGATTACATTTTCACGAGATTTGGGTGCATAGATCCTGAGAAATCAGTACCCAGAACAGCCACCTCTGGCCGTAATAACGGCCTTGATACGCCTGGGCATTGAGTCAAACAGAGCTTGGATGGCGTGTACAGGTACAGCTGCCCATGTAGCTTCAACGCGATACCACAGTTCATCAAGAGAAGTGACTGGCGTATTGTGACGAGCTAGTTGCTCGGCCAGCATTGACCAGACGATTTCAATTGTTGAGAGATCTGGAGAATGTGCTGGCCAGGGCAGCAGTCCAACATTTCTGTATCCAGAAAGGCCCATACAGGACCTGCAACATGCGGTCGTGCATTATCCTGCTGAAATGTATTGTTTCGCAGGGATCGAATGAAGGGTAGAGACACGGGTCGTAACACATCTGAAATGTAACGTCCACTGTGCAAAGTGCCGTCAATGCGAACAAGAGGTGACCGAGACGTGTAACCAATGGCACCCCATACCATCACGCCGGGTGATACGCCAGTATGGCGATTACGAATACACGCTTCCAATGTGCGTTCACCGCGATGTCGCCAAACACGGATGCGATTATCATGATGCTGTAAATGGAACCTAAATTCATCCAAAAAAATTACGATTAGCCATTCGTGCACCCAGGATCGTCGTTGAGTACACCATAGCAGGCGCTCCTGTCTGTGATGCAGCATCAAGGGTCACCGCAGCCATGGTCTCCGAGCCGAAAGTCCATGCTGCTGCAAACGTCGTTGAACTGTTCGTGCAGATGGTTGATGTCTTTCAAACGTCCCCACCTGTTGACTCAGGGATCGAGACGTGGCTACACGATCCGTTACAGCCATGCGGACAAGATGCCAGTCATCTCGACTGCTGGTGATACGAGGTCGTTGGGATCCAGCACGGCGTTCCGTATTATCCTCCTGAACCCACCGATTCCATATTCCACTAACAGTCATTGGATCTCGACCAACGCGAGCAGCACTGTCGCGATACGATAAACTGCAATAGCGATAGGCTACAATCCGACCATTATCATAATCGGAAACGTGATGGTACGCATTTCTCCTCCTTACACGAGGCTTCACAACAGCGTTTCACCAGGCAGCGCCAGTCAACTGCTGTTTGTGTATGGGAAATCGGTTGGAAAATTTCCTCATGTCAACACGTTGTAGGCGCCAATCTTGTATGAATGCTCTGAAAAACTAATCATTTTCGTATCACAGCATCTTCTTTCTGTCGGTTAAATTTCGCGCCTGTATCACGTCATCTTCGTGGTGTAGCAGTTTTAATGGCCAGTAGTGTATAAGGGAGCAATGTTGTGTGGGGGGATGGGGAAGGGGTGGGGAATCAAGTGAAAACGAGAGAAATGGAAAAAAGTAATTAAACTGTCATTTATTTCTGAAATAATAGTGATAACTGTTAATACATTTTTCCCGCTGTGAGGCAATGGAGAATTTTTGTTGGTGTCTATGGAACCATAAATTTGCCCAGGAGTTCACCTCTTCATCCGAAGCAAATCAACGGCCACACATGTCCTTTTTATGCTCCAAAAATGTGGAAATTGAATGGGGAGATATTGACACTGTTTGGACGATATGTAAGGTCCTCACTCTGCAACATCTGCAGCGTAGTCGGAATAACAGGCACGCTAGCTCCAAGAAAGTTGTGGTAACCTTTCTCTTAGACTGCAAGAGCCCGTTGCTCATTGACGTTCTGAAACAGCGTCACAAATAAAGCACAGCAGTACTTGGACACTTAGGAAAAATGTAAGTCCAAGCGCCCACTAATGTTCACGGACGACATAACTCTACGGACAATGCCCTTCCACATGTAGCAAAAGATATTTCGAGCACGTTGCAGAAGATTTGCTGGGGAGACCTTGCGCATTCTCTATATGTTTCTGATCTCTCCTCGTGCGATTTCAGTTATTTTGGAGTCCTGAAGAAAGATATTAATGGCCGTCGATATACTTCGGACGAAAACGTGCACATCTGGGTACATTTATGGTTCCGTAGGCAGCATTATTTCCATGAAGGTGCTGTGAGGTTTTTTTTTTACCCAGTGGGAGAAATGTATTAAGAGTTAAGGCAATTACTTTTGAAATAATAATCAGTACTCACTTCTTTCTGTCTCTCTCGATTTAATCTGACTGCCACTTAACGATGTGTACTGAGGCAAGGAAATGATTGTTTCCTTGCCCTTTCGGGGGTCATTTCTTATGTAAATTGCGTGCAAACATGTTAAATTCAGGCAGGCGAGCCGAGATGCGGTCGTTGAGGTTGCTGAAGTTATCTGCCATCCCTCTTTTCAGCATCTATCGTATGCTAAATAGTGAACAATGTTTCGGATATGTTTATGTTTATATTTTCTTGCCTAAATTACTGTCACGAATTTCTCGTTTTACCCACATTTATCTCGCTATGACAGACGCACTTCTATGTACATTATTACTAATTTTCTCAGCTGGGGTCACCATCAGCTCCTTTCTCGATTAAAGCTCCATTGGAAACACGGTATCGTTTTAAGTATCGGTGGAATTCAGATTGCTATTTCGTATTTCTTGACGTTTACATCATTTCTTTTGGTTTCTTTGTTTATCATTATTTGCACAAACGACAAATTTGTTGCGGTCGGTATTGTGAGCCCTGGTGCTCATTCAGTCAGTTTGATACAATTTGTCACTCTGGTTTAGCTCTTACAATCTTCCAAGATTCGTCTGCATTTTCGTATGATGATGGAGATGGCATTATGTGTAATTACATAATATATACCTTAACGTATAAATATACGTCGAAGAGCCCCTGTTACCGCATAAGGCTGCTTTATATGTTCTTTTCGACAGCGCCCTTTTTGACAGCGTATTTTACCCGTCTTTTTTTTTGTGTGTGTCGTCACTCTTCTGACTGGTGTGATGAGGCGCACCACGAATTCCTCTCCTGTGCTAATCTCTCCATCTCAGAGTAGCACCTGTAAGCTACGTCCTCAATTATTTGCTGGATATATCCCATCAATGTCTTCCTCTACAGTTTTTGCCTTATACAGCTCCCTCTAGTACCATGGAAGTCATTTCCTCATGTCTTAACAGATGTCCTATCATCCTGTCCCTTCTCTATATCAGTGTTTCCACATATTCCTTTCCTCTCCAATTCTACATAGAACTTCCTCATTCCTTACCCTATCAGTCCACCTAATTTTCAACGTTCGTCTGTAGCACCACATCTCAAATGCTTCGATTCTCGTCTGTTCTGGTTTTCACACAGTCCACGTTTTACTACCATAGAATGCTGTACTCCAGATGTACATTCTCAGAAATTTCTTCCTCAAATTAAGGCCAATATTTTATATTAGTAGACTTCCCTTGGCCAGGAATGCCCTTTTAGCCATAGCTAGTCTTCTTTTGATGTCCTCCTTGCTCAGTCTGTCGTTGGCTATTTTACTGCCTAGGTAGCAGAATTCCTTAACTTCATCTACTTCGTAACCATCAATCCTGATGTTAGGTTTCTCACTGTTCTCATTTCTATTACTTATCATTTCCTTCGTCTTCCTGCGATTCACCCTCAGCCCACACACTGTACTCTTTCTGTTCATTCTATACAGCAGATCATATACATCTTCTTCACTTTCACTCAGGATAGCAGTGTCATCAGCAAATCTTATCAATGATATCCTTTCGCTACATGTGGACGGGCATTATCCGTAGAGTTATGTCGTCCGTGAACATTCCTGGGGGCTTGGACTTGATGATACGCTTACATTTTTCCAAAGTGTCCAAGTACTGCTGTGCTTTACTTGTGACGCTGTTTTCAGAACATCAATGAGCATTTTTCATGCATCCATTTCGTCTTAGCTTCCCTGCGCTTCCTATTTATTTCATTCCTCAGCAACTTGTATTTCTGTATTCGTGAGTCTCCCGAAACATTTTTGTACTTCCTCCTTTCATTGGTCAATGGAAGTATTTCTTATGTTACCCATGGTTTCTTCGCAGTTACCTTCTTTGTACCTATGTTGTCCTTCCCAACTTCTTTTATAGCCCTTTTTAAGGATGTCCATTCTTCAACTGTACTGCCTAATGAGCTATTCACTGTTGCTGTATCTATAACCTTAGAGAACATCAAGCGCATCTCGTCATTCCTGTGTACTTCCGTATCCCACTTCTTTACGTATTGATTCTTCCCGACTAATGTCTTAAACTTCAGCCTACTCTTCACCACTTCTATGGTGTGATCTGAGTCTATATCTGCTCCTGGGTACGCTCTTATAATCCAGCACCTGATTTCGGAATCTGTCTGACCATGATGTAATCTAAGAAATCTTCCGTATCACCAGACCGTTTCCAAGTATACCTCCTCCTCTTGTGATTTGCAGAGTATTTGCTGTTACTAACTGATGTTTATTACAGAACGTAATTCATCTTTCGTCCGCCCCTCGTGGTCTCGCCGTAGCGTTCACGCTTCCCGAGCACGGGGTCCTAGGTTCGATTCCCGGCGGGGTCAGGGATTTTTCCTGCCTCGAGATGACTGGGTGTTGTTATGTCGTCTCCATCATCATCATTAATCCCCATTACGGTCGGAGGAAGGCAACGACAAACCACCTCCATTAGGACCTCGCCTAGTAAGGCGGTGCGGGTCTCCCGCATCGTTCCCCTAAGCTCTGTAAAGAAGCATGGGACTTCATTTCCATTTCCAATTATTCTTTCTCTTCTCTCACTCCTTCCTTGTCCCAAGTCCATATTCTTCTGTAACCCTTTCTTCTACTCTTTCTCTACAACCGCATTCCTGTCCACCATGACTATTAGATTTTTGTCTCGCTGTATTACCCTTTCAGCATCCTCATAAACTTCTCTATCTCTTCATCTTCAGCTTGCGACGTCGGCATGTATACCTCAGCTATCGTTGTCGGTGTTGGTTTGTTGTCGGTTATGGTAAGAACAACCCAGTCAATGAACTGTTTACAGTACCACTCTCTGCCCTACCTTACATCATTCATAACGAATTCTGCTCCAGTCATACCATTTTCTGTTGCTGCTGATATTACCCTATACTCATATGAACAGAAATCCTTGTCTTCTTTCCGCTTCACTTCACTAACCCCTACTATATCTAGATTGAGCCTTTACATTTCCCTTTTCAGACTTTCTAGTTTCCCTACCACGTTCAAGTTTCTGACATTCCTAGCATCCACTCGTAGAACGTTATCCTTCGGTTGAGTACTCAGTGTTTTTCTCGTGTTAACCTCTCCCTTGGCAGTCCCCTCCCGGAGATCCGAATGTGGGACTATTCCGGAATCTTTTGCCAAAGGAGAGATCATCATGTTACTTCTTCAACTACAGGCCACTCGTCCTATGGATACACGTCACATGTTTTTACTGCAGTGGTTTCCATTGCCTTCTACATCCTCAAGCCTTTGATCTTAGTTGGTTCTTCCGCCTTCAGGGGCAGTTTCCCCACCTCTAGGACAAGAGAGTGCCCTGAACCTGTGTCCGCTCCTCCGCCCTCTTTGACATTGCCGTTGGCAGACTGAGGGTGACTTCTTATTCCGGATGCCTTTTGCCGTCATTGCTGATTATTAATCAAAATTTAAGGAGTGGCGAGACCCGAACTCTGGACCAAAGACGTTTTTGTTATGAATTAAAGACGCTACCCCAAAACTGCCTTATTAATGGGCGTAAGTTTTCTGTAATTTATTTAGTGAAGATAGTCCTGGACACATATAAGCTATTGCTTTTATTTGTAGATGACTGGTTTAGATCTACTACAGAGATCATCATCAGATCTACATTCCTTGATAGAGAGGCCCGTGCTGTAGAAGTGTTCTCCACGCCAGCACGGACGGTCCTACTCCACGCCAGTGATTTCTCTGTATTACATCGAGACCGGTCATCAGAAAATAAAAAGAAGCAACCTATACGATAACCACTGTGTTTATGAAATTAATTATAATACCATTACATCGCTGTTTCCAAAAAATTGTAAGCCTTTCGCTTCTTGCTGGTGACTGTCAGTCACATTCTTGACGGACCAGATTGTTGCTATGTAAGATACGTAACGCGGACGGAGAGGCTAGTTGCATTCCAGGTTCTTTTGAAATAGAAAAGAAACTGCAAGTTCTAAGTGCTAAACTTTCTGTTGTGACCTCCATTTCACTCACCTCGGAAAAGTCCGTTTAATTTTTGGATTCATTATTTTCCATGTGTTGCACGCAATGATAATAGCGCCAGGTAAGGTATTTCACACGGGAGCTCCGCCGCTGTGGACATGCGGGCGTTAAGAAAAGTAAGATCACTCGCGCTGCACAGAGTGTTCTTAGAATCTCAAGATTATGTAAATCACATGTGCCTGACTCTTGCAATTGTAAGAATATAATCAATCGAAATCAGTGAGAGCTGTTCGTAAAATCACAGTGGTATGGCTGATTCATGAGAATGAAAAGACATTCCTATTAGAAATTACAAGGACATTTCATATTGAAATTGTGACACAGACAGGGTCTGGAAACACTTTTACAGTCTTATGATAAAACTTCTTGGTTGAGAGGCCGTTGTGGTCCACTGCCGTTTCGTTCCCATCTGCTGGGCTCATCTCCAGAGCCTTATGGCACGGCGGATAGGAAAGAACCGTCAGTCAATACTTCCATGCATCTTGTATGGTCTCTAAGCCCGGAAATTTTCACAGAAGTAAACACCGGCCGTGAGATCCCTTGTTATATTAATTTTGCTGTATGGAAGGCGCTTACGTCACTGTGTAAATTGTCGAATATTTATGTAGCTGAACATTTAGTTCCCTCTCTGACATGTTTAGTGTAAGTAACGGATTTTTTATACCATCGTTCCTCTGCAGTTATATTTGTAAAGGGTACAACTTTTTCAAATTCGTTCATTGTTGCTTATATGATTTACAAGATGCCAGTACCACGAAGGCTCTTTATGGCATGCTATGTAAACAGCAGCACACATTACGTCAAGGAGAGCTCACATTGTTTTATTATTATTACAAGGTTCCGGAAGCAAAGGTTGTTCCTTAATATTTGGCTGTACGACAACAAAGGAAGTAAATTAGCACGACACTGTTTTCTTCGACAGTACTCTTATTGAATGAAATGTGCTGAATTTCACGAGAATAACATGATAGCACCAGTTAAAATTCTTACCAATATGAACTCTCAGCATTAAGAAAAACTTTCAGAATGAATTTTTTACTATGCAACGGTATATACATTGTAAAAGTGTACTAACAGGTTAAAACGGAGTGCAGAAACAAATACTGCCAGATCAGCTCGGTGACAAATAAAAAGCTATGAGAGATGATGCTATCACAATTTTGCCTACATCTATAACTATACACTGCATATCGCTGTGACAGAAAAGTAGATTGTTCACTGTGCCACATATTACGCCTTCTTTCCGTTGCATTTATGTAGCGGGGTAACAGTGACTGCTTAAGATACTCGGTGCGCACTGTTATTAACATAATTTTATCTTCACGGGTTCTATGGGAACGATATGTATGGGGCTGAAGTATATTCCCAGAGTCGACGCTTAATTTTGGTTCTTGAAATTTGCAAAAGAATCCCTTCCAGTTCAAGTTTTTTACAATCTCGTTGATATTCTCTCTCAAGTCAGGAAATTGTGAAATCTTTCTAAAGCTCTTATTTCTATCGTGTCATTAACCCCTGTCAGTCCTCCCTAAAAAGGAAAGATTTGACAAAAATATGATAGTTCATGCCTAGAGAACAACTTTGATAATTGTAGCAGCGGTTGAAAATACCGCTTCAGTTGTAAATCACTTTATTTTCACACGACCGGTTTCGGACTTTTGTAAGCCCGTCCTCAGGTGTCGTAGCTGTGCTGTGGACCGCGAGCGCCACGTGTGCCAGTCGCGGTGTGCTGCCTATGAGCGCACAACACCCTCAGTGACACATGAGGAGGGGCTTATAACAGTCCGAAACCGGTGGTGTGAGCCGGCCGGTGTGGCCGTGCGGTTAAAGGCGCTTCAGTCTGGAACCGCGTGACCGCTACGGTCGCAGGTTCGAATCCTGCCTCGGGCATGGATGTGTGTGATGTCCTTAGGTTAGTTAGGTTTAATTAGTTCTAAGTTCTAGGCGACTGATGACCTCAGAAGTTAAGTCGCATAGTGCTCAGAGCCATTTGAACCATTTTTGAACCGGTGGTGTGAAAATAAAGTAATTTGCAACTGAAGCTGTATTTTCAACCTCTGCTATAATGCTCAGTTGCGAATGTTCCTCCAACAGGATTTTTTGTTTGATAATTGTAACTGGAGTGAAATGTTTTGCATTCTAAGAGGCAAATAACCATTGTGGAAAGCCTTCATATAGATGCAGCAGAACGAAACAACTTAAAACGGTCGAGTCACATTAATATGACCATCGCTAATGTCCGCTGTTGATGTGAAATTCCACTGACAGACGTCAGGTGGAAGCACAGTGATTTATCTGACGTCCAAGAGGGCATGATCATTGGCTTTCGGAAAAAGGTTGAAAATGCTAAATGTATAAACTGTTCGTATACCACCGTGGTTGAAGTATACCGTGCATGGAGAAATGGCGCTGTCCAAAATTGGCGCCGAAGCAAATGTGGCGCCCCATAGGCCATATATGACAGGGGTGAACGACCGGAGTGGAGACGTGTACGGCCGAAGAGACTGTTGACTTACCGATCGCTCAAATGAGCCAAGGGGCTACCAACACAATCTCCTCAACGACCGTTCAGCGAACTTTCTGGGTATGGGCCTCCGCAGCGGGTGACTGCCTCATGCACCCATGCTTACTGGTGTTCATCGGCGGCCATAGCTCGAATTTGCACGCCAGTACCGCAACTGGACGTCCAATGAGTAGCGACAGATGTCCTTATCAGATGAATCACTTTTTATGCTCCAACGGACAGATGGATATTGGCATGACGCATCAGAAAGCAAACACTCTGCCGGATGGGTCCAAGCCAGAGGACATTTCCTGTTCAGTGTACGTGTATGAAACGAAGTGCCTCGGGATGAGTTTACGTCCTCCTCGGGTCACCACACGCCCATAATATACCCCCAATCGAGAATCTGTGGGATCAGCCGGATAGGGTACTTCGCAGCATAGGTCCTCAACCGGGAAACCTAGCACAGCTGGTCATGGCGCTGCAGACAGCATGGCTCCAGATTTATCTGAGTACCCTCAAAAACATCTCGTAATGATCTGCACTGGACAGGTGGTCCCCTTAAATTTGACTGGACAGTGTATTTTATGAGTTGACTTGCAGAAGATGATAATTTTGCTGAATATACTGACCTTGCGACTTATCTTAGAAGAAAGATGAAGGAAAGGCAAACCTACGTTTCTAGCATTTGTAGACTTAGAGAAAGCTTTTGACGATGTTGACAGGAATACTGTCTTTCAAATTCTAAAGGTGTCAGGGGTAAAATACTGGGAGCGAAAGGCTATTTACAATTTGTACAAAAACCAGATGGCAGTTATAAGAGTCGAGGTACATGAAGGGGAAGCTGTGGTTGGGAAGGGAGTGAGACAGGGCTGTAGCCTGTCCCCGATGTTATTCAATCTGTATATTGAGCAGGCAGTAAAGGAAACAAAAGAAAAGTTCGGAGTAGGTATTAAGATCAATGGAGAAGAAATAAAAACTTTGAGGTTCGCCGATGACATTCTGTCAGAGACAGCAAAGGACTTGGAAGAGCAGTTGAACGGAATGGATAGTGTCTTGAAAGGAGGATATGAAATGAACATCAACAAAAGCAAAACAAGGATAATAGAATGTAGTCGAATTAAGTCGGGTGATGCTCAGGGAATTATATTAGGAGATGAACGCTTAAAGTAGTAAAGGAGTTCTGCTATTTAGGGAGCAAAATAAACGACGATGGTCGAAGTTGAGAAGATATAAAATGCAGACTGGCAATGGCAAGGAAAGCGTTTCTGAAGAAGAGAAATTTGTTAACATCGAGTATAGATTTAAGTGTCAGGAAGTCGTTTCTGAAAGTATTTGTATGGAGTGTAGCCATGTATGGAAGTGACACATGGACGATAAATATTTTGGACAAGAAGAGAATAGAAGCTTTCGAAATGTGGTGCTGCAGAAGAATGCTGAAGATTAGATGGGTAGATCACATAACTAATGAGGAGGTATTGAACAGAATTGGGGAGAAGAGGAGTTTGTGGCACAACTTCACTAGAAGAAGGGGTCGGTTGGTAGGACATGTTCTGAGGCATCAAGGGATCACAAATTTAGCATTGGAGGGCAGCGTGAAGGGGAAAAATCGTAGAGGGAGACCAAGAGATGAATATACTAAGCAGATTCAGAAGGATGTAGGTAGCAGTAGGTACTGGGAGATGAAGAGGCTTGCACAGGATAGAGTAGCATGGAGAGGTGCATCAAACCAGTCCCAGGACTGAAGACCACAACAACAACATGTTTCAGAGGGAGTTACAGCTTGTCGCTGCTTACACTGATGAGCCGAAACATAATTACCTTACGCTCAGTAACTTGTTGGTCCACCTTTGCAAATCAGTACAACAGTGATTTGGCGTAGGAAAGATTCTAACACTCCTTTATTAATTTCTCGATGTGTATATCAACTGATATCTACCCACAACTCACGCAATTCTCGTAAATTACGGATCGATGGTTCTCGGGCGTTGAGCTGGTGCCTAAGAGCACACCAGATGCGTTTCACCTGGTTCGAATGCGACCAATTTATTGACAAAGACTTCGGCATTTCACTCTCATTCTTCTCGAATCGCGGTAGCACTAATCTGGCCGTGTGACATGGACAGTTATCCTGCTGGAAAATTCCATCACCAACAGGAAACACATCAGCCGCGGAGTGATGCAGGTGGTTCACAGCAATGTCAGTATTGTCCGCAGTTGTCATTTCGCCTCCGATTATATCACAGGTCTCGGGGAATCCCAAATGAATGTCTCCTTTACCACCAAACTGCCCTCTCCGGCCTGCGTCCGTGGAGTGGTGTAACCCTCGTCACAAACTACCATTCGCCATGATGTTGGCGTTCCCGTACACAATCTTCCTCCCGATATAGCCAAAAACGAGATTAATTCAATCAGGTTACCTGTTTCCATTAATCCACGACCTAAAGACCCCATTCTCCCTGATATATGTCGCTGGATAAACATTGCAGTACGAAGTTGCCGATCACTGCCGAGGTAATGTTCAACAATAATGCTGAACGATGTGCTCCGAAATCCTGGTGTCTGCACTTGTATACATATCAAGAAACGTTTTACAACCCCCTGGTTCCCAGAGCACCTGAAGATAGACGTTGACTGTGGATATTATATCACAGACACAGTCCCTTTCACTATTCAGAGATGTCACTAAACCAGGCCAAAAATGGAAACAACCAAGCATGAGTACCGCCTATTAGACGGAGGGGGTCCGACAACTGATCATTGCACCAGGAAGGAGGTACACGGCTCGTGTTGTCTGTAGTTCAACCATGCCTAGACCGTGAATACTGCGGTTCGGCCGGCCGCGGTGGTCTCGCGGCTCTAGGCGCGCAGTCCGGACCCGTGTGACTGCTACGGTCGCAGGTTCGAATCCTGCCTCGGGCATGGATGTGTGTGATGTCCTTAGGTTAGTTAGGTTTAAGTAGTTCTAAGTTCTAGGGGACTGATGACCACAGCTGTTAAGTCCCATAGTGCTCAGAGCCATTTGAACCATTTGAACCGCGGTTCGGTCGGGTCAGCATTGTTACTTTGTGCCAAGAAGGGCTCTCAACAAGGGAAGTGTCCAGGCGTCTCTGAGTGAACCAAAGCGATGTTTTTCGGACAAGGAGGAGATTCAGAGAGACGGGAACTATATATATATATAACATGCCTCGCTCAGGCCGCCCAAGGGCTACTACTGCAGTGGATGGCCGCTAACTACGGATTATGGCTGGGAGGAACGCTGACAGCAGCGCCTCCATGTTGAATAATGGTTTTCGTGCACCCACGGGATCTTGTGTTACGACTCAAACTACGCGGAATTGGCTGCATGATGCGCAACTTCACTCCCGACGTCCATGGCGAGGTCCATTTTTGGAATCACGACACCTAGGAGTGCGGTACAGATGTGCCCAACAACATGCCGAATGGACCGCTCAGTATTGGCATCGTGTTCTCTTCAGCGATGAAAATCTTAGACACACTGTCCAGCGAGTGCAGCAAGATGGAGGTTCCCTGCTGTTTTGGTGTGGCATTATGTGGGGCCGACGTACGCCGCTGGTGTTCATGGAAGGCGCCGTAATGGCTGTACGGTACGTAGATGCCATCCTCCGACTGATAGTGTAACCATATCGGCAGCATATTGGCGAGGCATTCGTCTTCATGGACAATTCGCGCCCCATCGTGCACATCTTGTGAAAGACTTCCTTCAGGATATCGACATCGCTCGACTAGAATGACCAGCATGTTCTCCAGACATGAACCCTACCGAACTTGCCTGTGATAGATTGGAAAGGGCTGTTTACGAACCCACCAGCCACTCTGAGAGATCTACGCCGAATCGCTGTTGAGGAGTGGTGCAATCTGGACCAACAGTGCCTTTATGAACTTGTGGATAATATGCCACAACGAATACAGGCAAGCTCCATTGCAAGAAAACGTGCTACTGGGTATTAGAGGTACCGGTGTGTACAGAAATCTGGACCATCACCTCTGAAAGTCTCGCTGTATGGTGGTACAACGTGCAATGTGTGGTTTTAGCAATAAAAAGGGCTGAAATGATGTTTATGTTGATCTCTATTCCAATTTTCTGTACAGGTTGCGGAACTCTCGGAACCGAGGTGATGCAAAACATTTTTTGATGTTATTGATTGGCGATTCCATGGAGTGTTCTGTGCTCCACGACCAAATAGTGGATAGAATTGGAAGAAGAATCAGCATTGTCCGTATTTTTGATCGCTCTAAGCTTGTTGATACCAGTGCCTTCCAATTTTAATTGTGTATTACAGCACTGAGGATGGCCACTAACTGACCGAAAATCAATTTTTCGGATAGTAAAACAAAACAAAAAAATAGGCCAATGCTGATTCTCCTTCCAAATCTAATTTTGTCATGTGTGTAATATGGGAATGATTCCCCTTCGTTCTAATTCGCTCATGAATTTTCCTGACCGTGTCAGTGCCTGCAACGCAACCAGGTCTCATTCAATCTCGCAGTGTGTTGTGGTTTGACTTTCAAGAGAATCTATATATCTCTCCGAAACTGCAGTCAACAAAATGGAGGAAACCTCTGGATAAAAGTAAAAGTATAGACTTGGAGACTCAAATGTTGTTGATTTGCCGTGCAACGACGTTCCTGTTGCATCAGATCGATGATCAACCTGTGATGAACTACCTTCAAAAGGAAATGAAATGATCGTGTGGCATTGATGGCCGAGAGAACAGACATCATTCTTTCAAGCAATTGATACGCCTCGGTGGGCTATGAATCTACCGCCTTCAATGCGAATACATGCTTGAAGTTCGGCCTCCGTGTTGCAAGTCTTTTTTCAGGTGATGCCACATTGGGCGACTAGGGCGACGATGATGATGAAATGTTAATTAGGACAGCAAATACCCAGTCCACGAGTGGCGAAAAAAATCTCCAACCCGGTCGTTAGCCGACGGGGGGGGGGGGGGGGGGGGGGGGGTTCGCTGCACGGTAGGCAAATACGTCTCCACTCAGCTAAGCACGCGGACCTTGCATAAGGAATACCTACTTGACATACGCAGATGTCACAAAAGTACGTTATTGTTGACACTTACTCGTACATCTTAGGACATGTGATTGGAACTATCGTACTAACTAAGTTTTATATTTTGTTGGCGCTGCTGGAGACCACCTACCACATTCGCTGCATCTGACGCTTGTATACATCAACAGAGGCCACCAGCTAGTGCTCTAACGCTTATAAGCATTTCCTTACAAGAATGTAATAATCACTTTGGTTTTGCAGTTGTGATTCCGTTATTGTACAAGTAACTAATGTGGTAACAGTTTTTGCCTATAATATTCTCTCTTTTACTTTTTCCACTTTTAAATTTTTTAATTTTATTTATGTATTTATTTTCAATTTTTTCCGTGTGCCAAAGAGTGATTCTGCAGGCACTTCAACGTTCACCTGCAATCGAGCCAGATAATGTGTAGGGTCACTGAATTCATACAGCTGTGTGCACTCTCGCCTCGAAAAGTCTCCGACCGGCGTGTGTCGGGAGCTAAGATGACGACTGCCCGTGGTAGCGAGCCGAAGAGTGGCCCACCGCTGGCTGGCTGTGGACCCCGCGTCTGTCTCAGAGTGTGGAACCAACGACCCACCGTGGACTAGGACGCTGTCGCCTCATCTGTTGCTGTGTGTAGCCCGATGGTGTGACACACCCCGCCGTCCAAGAGAGCTGTCACACTTGAATGAATCTCGTTAGAAAACAGCACCTATTTTTACTCGGCTGTGCGCCTCTGTTTTGCCAGGGGAGCCGGTTCGCGTCACGTATACGTAACACTTAGGTTTGCCCATGGCCCTCTTCTGCCTGTGACTTTCGCCATGGAAACCGCTGTTTGCACGCTCTCCGGCAGTTCTAAGCCCCCTGTGGCCTCTATTCGCCTTCGCAACTGCTGTTATGCGTAACTTATTGCAATCCGGCCCACACCTGGCTGTAACTCGTGCTCCAACTGTTCCCCAGGTCGTCCTTTAACTAACGCTTAAACTTGTTTGGATTGGCACTTATGACATGCTTACTTACTATCAGAAAACTTAGACGTGGTCTAGTACTCCTAAGCACATGACATGAGACAAAACATAGAAATTCCTTCCTATATAACCACCGCTCGCCACGCGGGATTAACCGAGCGGTCTTAGGCGTTGCAGCCATGGACTGTGCGGCTGGTCCCGGCAGAGGTTCGATCTTCCCTCGGGCATGGGTGTTTGTGTTTGTCCTTAGGATAATTTAGGTTAAGTAGTGTGTAAGGTTAGGGGCTGATGACCCTAGCAGTTAAGTCCCACAAGATTTCACACACACTTGAATACACACTTGACCAGCGCTCGATCAACCCCTTACCTACTCGTCTCACACCCTCGGTATCCAATCCACTGGGACTTGGACTACCCTTGGTTCCCTCTTGGAATTAGCTCTCCACCTGATCGGAAAGAAAGCAACGCAAAACAAAGTTAAGGATGCAATGTCACTTGGCATCGGGAGCTTTCCCTTTACTGAACGACAGTGCAGATCTTGTCCACTGCACTACAGATTTGTTTTTATGATCGTGTTTCCATGTTACTGATACGTTAGTGAAAATTTGTGAACTGTGGCCAAGAAAGCCAAGAGAGCCACAGAAATGGAAACACCTCAGCGCGTCACAACGAGTCTGCCACGCCAAAAGAAAAAAGTGAGTGACCTTTACAAGACATTTTCAAGTGAACATCAGTCCAGCTTCCAAAGTGACATCGGCTCTTACTAAGTTTTCTCTTCTTCCAATGGATAACCACAGCATATACGAAAAGACTATATAACATCAGTATGACCTTATTTTAAAATTGTTTTTGTAATGTCATTTAGTCTGAAGATGAGGTATTCCCTCCAAACACGTCGCTAAATAAATAATAAATACAATAGTCAACAAAGTTTGTGTCTGGTGTAGTAAATTTAAAAAACCTTTAACGTTACATCAGCATCTGTGCAATAGACCGCGACTGTTATGCGAGTACATAAACACCCATATGTAGGCAACGAGTCTGTGTGTCATCCTTGTCTTTTTCGACGTGCATGCAGTAACTGTAAAAACGTGAACTACGACTACGTTAGTACCAAAGCATGCATAGTGGATCCACGTGTTGTTATTCTGCATATGGCCGCCTATAAAATAAATAAAATAAAATAAAATAAAATAAAATATTAATTATTTTATCTGTATGATTGTCTCTCCTATGAGTCGTCAGGTTCTAATTATTCGGTATCAGACGCTTGACAATGGCTTTTTCGTAAAGGCAATGTTACTCGTAGTTGACCGTGAAATAAAACTGAAATAATCGGACTTCGTAATTAAATCGTTTCCAAAGACTGCTGCGGTAGGTGCGGACTCATAATCTAAATCTCAATATTACAATAATTTGCCAGCCATGCCAAAACGTCGTACAGAGGTGATTGTCTACTAAACAAAAAGGTTACACAGTTAGTTAAATCAGATATATTCAATGAATAAGCCTACAGTTCATAATCCTACTTACTTTTATAAATATAAATTCTTTTCAGAATCGAGTGCCTAGTATGGTTGCAACTCGCAGTAATTTTCTATAACATGAAATATGGCGGTGTGCCAGACAATAAACCAAAATACGTGCTTCTCGCACCACTTCAACCAGAGCTCTCTTTCCTTAATCAAACATACGAGTAATGTAATTGCGCTTTTGTTTTATCAGCGACACAGCGCTACAGTTGTGTGCTATAGGCTTTATTTATTTGTCACTGATTATTTATTTAATTAATATCTCGCGTTTCCGAGGAAACTCACGCTCGGCATGCAAATGTGCCTTTATATTGCCCCCTGAATTGCGAGGCGAAAGGACACACCTGCAGGCGAGCAATTCACCTAAAGGCACAAGAAAATCTAAGTTATCTACAACTATTTACATGACCTACATTATACACATTATACACATTATATACAAACTTTGAATGACGCGGGTGCGCCGTAAAAGTCCTTATGTTGGCAGATAGAGTGCGCGCATGCGCAGAAGCGTCTGTGTGACTGCCGTTATGTCGTACAGTTAGATCACGCGGCACAGTATTGCAGTTCATATTGTTCGTGTGCGCGCGTTTCTCAGTCGTTGCACAAAGAAAATATTCAACCAAGATTACATATGAAGACTACATTCTATGACAGGTAACTTAGTTTTAAATTTACAATATTCGTTATAACACAATACAACTTAGATTGTTGAATGTTCTTAGTTACATAGTATTGTTTTGAAATACTTCAAAGAAAAATGTCCGTATGTTTCAGGTGCGTTGACCTATACACATCGTGTCGTTATCACAGTTCATATTCATCTGCTGCACAATAATTTTTTACAGGTTAGTATCGTCGTGGTAAAGTTTTTTTTTTTTTGATCAGAGTAACATCGTTGTATAACAACGTGATTAATACATAAGCGTGTCCATTTCCTATTTCCATTATAGTCGTTGTGATGCAGTTCGATGTGAGTAAAAGCATTGCTTATTACAGATCAGACGTGACCCGTCGACTAATTGGTCCATGTGCAGTTCGGTTTTTACATTCCGTGGAAGCTTGGTTGCAGAACCTCGGACGGCACATAGCTGGCGTCGATCCTTGGACAGTCCAGGTAAGAGTGTCCGTCACATTTCGAGAACATTTCATTCCCTGAAGTTCCAACCAAAATTCTTCCACCCGTCGTGTTGTTTTCTGGACAGGCACTTTGTGTCCATTTAATCCAGTTAACATCTTGAAGTTGGGTACTGTAGTAATGTCACTAGACGATGCACGAATTATTCACTTCACATTTTCAGTTTTTTGCTGAATATAGCTCACCTAAATGTTCGTAGTTATTAATCAAGGAAATCGTTCATCGCGTTTACATAGGTACGATGCATAATGAATGGCATTAACCGTTTCCTTCACATAGGTTTCTGCGTAGTTGCAGAGTTAGTAATGTTCGTTAATGTCCGTGAACAGAGGTTCACTATGCAATGTCTTTTTGGCACTCGTTTTGTTCAAATTTTTACATGATACATCAGTTAAAAAAAAATAAGTAAGTATACATACACACGTCACACATTTTCTTAGTATAAACATAATACAGTTGCACATAAACATGTTTACATCATCATTACATCGCTATAGGATATTACATTGTGTCACATTTGATTACATGAATTCCAGATATTTACATCCTCCTTAGCGGTTTTGCTGGGATATTATCGATGTTTTTTGTGATGTCATCTGAAATTAAGATAGGTTAGACACAACATTCATTACATCAGTAGGCAAGACCAGGCGTTTTCACTACTCAATAAATATTCAAAATAGTAAGAGAGAGAAAATGTTCGATTCCTCGCGTTTTGTGCGTGTGTGTAGAGTGTCTGTGTGGCCTTGACTACTGATAGATGCTTTTCGTGTTGAGAGATGTGCGTCTAATCTATTTCTCAAAGTAAAAGATCGCTTCACAGATGACGTCTGTCAGTTCGTCAGGTGTCATACCAAGTCAGTGGTACCTACAGTCACAAATGTTCCGTGAAAAATTAATATATCATTCACTGCTACGTAATCATAAATTTCACTTTAATATTCAGTCTTCTCGGTGGAGCCGCGGCGTTGAAAGAAAAGTTCTTCTGTCTTCAACTGCGACTCTGGAACGCTGAAATGAAAATTTCTATACTACTTATTATCTGTGTTGTAGCAACAGAGTTTTTTTTGAGTTGCTTAGCAATATTTTGATGGGTATGACTTTGACATTATTCAGCATGAAATGCTCTAAGATCTCGGTGTGCGTATAGCCCAATAATTTTGTTAGTTCTACGATGTTGTAATAGATACGCACCAGGGTGCGGTATGTTAACAATTATATAAGGTCCTTCATATAGCAGACGCCACTTAGCGTTGCGTCGTTTGAGTGCAACAGATTTATGATGAGTACGAAGTAGTACAAGCATTCCTACCTCGAATTTTTGTTTTCTTTTTATTATGTTTCTGTGATGTTTGTTTCGTATTTGTGCGTGATGTGTCAATGTAGTCAATACTTCTTTATTTTCTGTTCAGGTGTGATTTCCTTGTCTGACAACTTAGGTAATGGTTCTATCCACTGATCGTTCTGTTTGCAATTGAACATGATCTCGTTAGGTGTGTAATTTGTATCGTAAATATTTAAGTTATTGTGTACGTCTTCGAAAAGACTTAGGTAGGACACCCAATTAGTATGTTTTGATGAAATATAGGTCCTCATGAAACGATTTAATTCTCGGAAAAGTCTCTCAGTCGCGTTACATTGTGGACTAAACCTCGAAATAAATATACTTTTAATGTTATTGTCCTTCAAGAAATTTCTCCATTTGTACCCAGAGTAGTATGCTGCATTATCTGATAGAATTGCTTTAGGTTTTCCCACGTGCGTCAGGTAATCACTTGAGAATCTTCGTATTATAGCACTTGCAGTGGCGGATTTTAAAGCATAAAGTTTAACATGTTTAGAAAATATATCGTAAAAAGCTAAGATATATTTGACGCCTCCAGAGCTTGCTGGATGCGGTCCACTGATGTCAGTACACAGAATTTCCAGGGGTTTACTAGGTAAAATAGAATGTAAATCTGTTTTTGTGGATAAATTCTGAGGTTTTGATTTTTGACATATGACACATGTTTTCAGTTCCCTGTAAATTTTTCTTCTCATATTGCTAAAATAACAGTATGTACTGAGCTTCGCTAAACACTTTTTTGTCCCATAATGACCCCAAACTAAGTGTGTGTGCCAAATTAAATTACGTTCAGACTCTTTGGGAATGCATACACACCAGTTAGTAGCATTTGGATGTCGGCGGTAAAATAGCACATCATTGTGTAACTTGTAATACTTAGTCAAAGGATGATTGTGTTTTTCTACCAGTAATGTTATTATTTTATACCAGTGAGGATCAGATTTTTGTAATTCAGCCATGTTTCTGCACATATCAATATAATATTGGTGGTACTGCTTGTCTTGCATTAAGAGAATCCTGTAGTCATTTATATTTTCTAAGTCACTGTTGGTATCATTCATACCTTGTGGAAGTCTAGACAAAGTGTCTGCAATGGTGTTGTCCTTACCTCTTATGTACTTAATTTCAAAAGAGTAGTTCTGAAGTGTAACTGCCCATCGTGATAGTCTAGGATGTACAAGTTTACAAGTTAACAAAAATGTCAGGGCCTGGTGATCGGTGTAAATTACTGTATGTTTTCCAAAAATATAATAATTGAATTTCTTGAATGCCCATACTATAGAAAGTGTTTCTAACTCAGTAGTGGAGTATGTACGCTCACATTCAGTTAGAGTGCGACTCGCAAACCCAATAATTCTTATCTGTTCCTCCTCTTTATTCTTTACAACTTGAAATAAGCAACAGCCCAAGCCAGTACGTGAAGCGTCACAAGTCATACAAAAATCTAAATTGAAATCTGGATGGCTCAATATGTTAGCATTGACTAAAGCATGTTTAATTGTATTAAAGTCATTCTGGCACTGTTCCGACCAGATCCAAACTTGATTCTTTCTGAGTAGATTTAGCAGATGTTACTGTTCAAAAGTGGTTGTGGCAAAAAACGTCTGAAAAATGAACATAGCCCAAGGAATGATTTTAACTGCTTTTTAGTTCGAGGGCTAGGAAAGTTTCTGATAGCATCTAATTTACTGGGATCCGGACGTATACCCTGTGAATTAATGATATGTCCTAAATACTTTATCTCACTGCAACCAAACTTTGATTTTCTAAGATTAGCTGTGACTCCAGCTTGTGCAAATTTTTCTAAAATTCTTTGAAGTGTGTCAACGTGTTCATTCCAGGATTGTGTAGCTATCAGTATATCATCTACATAGTGTGTGACTGTCTCAACTAAATCGTCGCCAAGCACGGTATCCAGGGCTGTAATGAATACCCCAGAGCTGACATTCAGTCCGAAGGGTAGAACACAAAACTGATAGGTTCGCCCCCCGAACATAAATGCAGTATATTTCCGAGAATCAGGAGTGATACCCACCTGCCAAAACGAATTAGCGAGATCTATTGTGGAAAAATATTTTGCATCTAGAAATTTCTGTAATTGCTCTTCTAAATTTTCAGGTTTTGTGTGAACCGGTAAAATTATTTCATTAATAGCTCGTGCGTCTAACACTAACCTAATGCTTCCATTTGATTTTTTGACAACAAGTAGAGGACTACAGTAAGGTGAGGTGGATGGTTCAATGACCTTCCAGTCTAACATTTGTTTTAATTCTTGCCACACAGCAGGTCGTTGAGATAACGGTACGTTATATGTCTTATGGTAGAAGATCTTGTGAGGCTTAACTTCAATCTTGTACACATACATGTTGATAACACCTAATCGTTTGGTAAAAACTTGTAAATATTTGGATAACACTTCCTGTAGTTTTATACGTTCATGTACACTGAGAGCTGTAGCTTCACTGATCTTATGATCAAGCAATATTTTCAAGTCCATTAGCTCTGCGTCAGATGAGTGTGTTTGCATGTCTTGAATGTATTTGTCAAGTACTAACTGAACCTTGTACCCTGTACAGTGTTTGTCATGCTTTAGAGTTCTCCTGTCCAAATCAATAATAATTACCCTGCTTTTATCATTTAAAATACATTTACCTTTGGAGAAGTCTATAATGCAGTCCTTCTCGCTCATAATATCTATTCCTAATATGCAATTAGTCACAAGGTTTTGTACAACCAGGAATGGCCATTGTACGGTTCCATTACCTATTTTAACGTTTACAAAAAATTGCTTCGTAACCCTACATGACTTATTACCTAGTGCAGTAGTTATTTTACAGTTTTGGGCAGGAAACTCAGGCACAGGTTCCAATTCACACATCTTTTTATAAAAATTAAAAGATAAAACGCTCACAGCTGCACCTGTATCTAGGATAATAGTAGTTGGAATCCCACCTACTACACCAGTAGTGGATGCTAAAACAATTTCATTTGTGTTTAAACGACATTGTGTACTGTCTTGTAAAAGTTCATCTGATATATTGTTATTGTGGTTGTATCTTATAAATAAAACAGGTAGTTTTTGTTTAGAATTACTCGGCATATCATTATTCTGTTGTTCAAGTGTGGTGTCAAATAACTGATTAACATTGAAGCCGCCCCCCAAGGATTCTTCAGCCACGACCTGGGGCAAAGTAGTGACTGTTTCTAGTTTGTTGGATTAGCATTTGTACTAGGTACTGACACAGATTGAGGTTGTGCATCAGGTGTCATTTCTATTATATTCACATTCGGATATTGCCTATTATGATCTCCAAACTTTTGCGGTTGTTGTTGTTGTTGCGCATTATAACTTACCTGTCGGTCGTAAGGTATGCTCCAATTTTGACCTGGTGGCTGCTGTGGTAAAGCAGAGTTTGAATGAAAGTACTGATCGTTACGAGTCCAACCTTGATGCTGTCTTGGCTCGTAGTTATTATTATTTCTATTTCTGTTTGTGTTTTTGTTATTACCTTTGTATCCGTTGTTACCGTTGTAGTTATTACCGCGGTGCCTTTTGTATGGATTGCCGCATGAAATGTTATTACTGTTGTAACTATTGTTTGTATTGGAATACGCGTGTTGATTTTGATTTCCGTACTGAGACGGCATGTGAGTTTGCTGTTTTTGTTGTACCGCGTATCCAACTGTGGGCGCGCCAGAATTGTGTTGGCAAGCCTGCATGTTTTGCATACCACTAGTGTAAACATTGTGGCTGCTGTTTTGCCGCGCGAAGCGCTGATCTTCAAGTAACATGTCAACCGAATCTAAAGCTGTTAAAAAATAATCTGAATCGTCATCCGGGATATGTAGGAGTTTTTCTTTAATGTTGAAAGGCAATTTGGCCTTCAACGCACGGAGTATATCTCGCGTTGCGACTGGTTCGTCTAAAAAGTGTCCCATGTTCAAGTATTTTTCAAAGTATCTGCGTAAGTTACCATTTTTACTGTTGAAAGTTTCAGGTTCTAAAATTTGTCTTCTGAGTCGCTCCTGAACGGATTGCGACCAGAATTTGTTCAGAAAAGCACGCTCAAACTCACTGTACGCGGTACATACGTCAGCTTGACTGTATGCCCAGACAGCTGCATCGCCTTGGATGTAACCGACAATATATGAAATCTTTTTCCGGTCACTCCAAGTGCGTGGAAATGCGTTACTAAAAGATTTGAGAAAAATCACCGGATGAATGATTCGTTTTTCTGGGATAAAAATCTGAAATTGCCTGTGTTTCATTAAGCTTTCGTCTTCCTTTGCATTATGATATGGATTTGTCCCACTGTAATTACTGCTATGTCCAGCTGGCGAGTAATTACGATAATGTTGCTGTGGTTTACCATGATAATAGCTTGTGTTTGTGTTTGCACATCGTGGTATGTGTTGTAGTTGTGGTGTGTTTTGTTCTTGTGTGTTTGTCGTGTGCGGTATGTGTGTGTCATACTCGAATGTATATTGGTTCCTGAACTGTGCATTTTGACTGATATTTTCGTTACATTCAGACTGTGGTCGATCGGTGAATTGTCTCATGGGTGCAGTGACGGATTGTACTGCGTCACTGATCAGCTGTTTGTTATTAGTAATGTATTGCGCTACGGAGTCGTGCACAATTGTTGGTAAATTTTCACGTAAGCATCTATCAAAATGTTTGTCTTTGTTGACTACCCAATCATGAAATTCATTATTAATATTTTGAAAATGAGCTGTGGCATCAGATTGTAAGATGTCAGTCAGGTGTTGTTCAACATTGTCAAATTTATTCTGTACGTCAGTAATTCGTTTTTCAAGGTTGTCATGTACTGAAGGATATGTTTGAATTTGTTCAGTAAGAACTTCACACGTGACATTAAGGTTTTTTACTTGTGTCTGTAAAAGTGCTACGTCAGTTGTAGTCTTTTCTTGTCTCGTATTAAGCTGGGAAAATTTAGTACTGAGTTCAGTCATCTGTTTGGTCAGTGTGGCGTCTATAAGTTCCACACGCTTACATAAAGTGTCATTAGCTGTCTTGAGTGCTGTGAGATCAGATTTGATTCCGTCATTTTGTGTCTTTAATTGTTCATTTTGCGTCTGTAAGGTTGCCATATTTTCTGCGTTTTGTTTCATTAGCATTTGTAACATGTCGGCAATGTTTACCGTTTGCAAGGTCTCTGCCCCTGCCGCGTCATTAGACGTGACGTCATGCATTAACATGGGCTCTGATTGAGACTTTGAAATTTTTGTGGTGGAAGGCCTATTGTCAAAATTTTCGTCAACACTTGCGTCAATGTTTGATGAATCGTCACTACCGGTTGCTGTCGTAAAGTCATTTTCTAACATTTGTCTCTCGTCCGAGTCAGATTGCGTCTGAATAGTACGTCTTTGCTGTTCCATTTTTGCGTATTGTTTTCTAGTTATTACCATGCCACACGTGATATATGTTTCAAGAAAATATTTGACACTGATTTTAAAATAAAATGCAGTTGAGCATGAATCGGTCGTAGCAACAATGGCTGTCTGTTAATTTAAAAATATAAACTGTATTTGAGATTATTGGTAATGGCTGCTGGCCATGTTATTATGTATCGTACAGAAGTCGGCCATATTGTACACTCGTGTATTGGTATTGTTGCATACGTTATTGTTTAAGGAAAAGTACTGAGAATGAAATTTATCACTGAAAACTGTTATGCGCGAAAGAAACACTACAGAATTTTTACTGAAAAGCTAATACACTGAATTCTACGTCTGGTCAAGCCTGCTAATGCAAAGATGCTGCGTCTTACCTTATTTTGCTGGAAGCTTCTTTGCGTCTTCCCGCAAAATTTTATAATTGGCAAATATCTTCTGATTTTTGTTATTTCTCATATAGTCAAGTCCAGGTCCAGAAAGTTGATTTTTCACTTGAAACAAAGAGAACAATGTAACAAATGACAAAATAACAAGTCCGACACGCAGTCGCCAATATAAAATAAATAAAATAAAATAAAATAAAATAAAATATTAATTATTTTATCTGTATGATTGTCTCTCCTATGAGTCGTCAGGTTTTAATTATTCGGTATCAGACGCTTGACAATGGCTTTTTCGTAAAGGCAATGTTACTCGTAGTTGACCGTGAAATAAAACTGAAATAATCGGACTTCGTAATTAAATCGTTTCCAAAGACTGCTGCGGTAGGTGCGGACTCATAATCTAAATCTCAATATTACAATAATTTGCCAGCCATGCCAAAACGTCGTACAGAGGTGATTGTCTACTAAACAAAAAGGTTACACAGTTAGTTAAATCAGATATATTCAATGAATAAGCCTACAGTTCATAATCCTACTTACTTTTATAAATATAAATTCTTTTCAGAATCGAGTGCCTAGTATGGTTGCAACTCGCAGTAATTTTCTATAACATGAAATATGGCGGTGTGCCAGACAATAAACCAAAATACGTGCTTCTCGCACCACTTCAACCAGAGCTCTCTTTTCTTAATCAAACATACGAGTAACGTAATTGTGCTTTTGTTTTATCAGCGACACAGCGCTACAGTTGTGTGCCATAGGCTTTATTTATTTGTCACTGATTATTTATTTAATTAATATCTCGCGTTTCCGAGGAAACTCACGCTCGGCATGCAAATGTGCCTTTATACGCCGAAAGGCAAACGCCGTTAGACATCCATCGGAAAACGAAGTAGGTGTTTGGGATAAAATGTGTGTTGAAAACCACCTTTCAGAATGGTGTGCTAAGGAGTGCTTCTGCTTCATGATAACGCATGTTCTGTATTGCAAATGTCGTAATGGAGAAGTTACGCCAACGCAAGTGTGAGATACTCGAGCACCCATCCTACAGGTCCGATCTCTCCCTATGCAATTCTCATACTTTAGGTCCTTTGAAGAAAGCCTCGAAGGATCGATGATTCCTGTATGACGAGGCTGTGAACAGGTAGTTTCGGACTTCTACATGAAGCAGGACCGGGTGTTTCACCAAAGGGGTAACTTCAAGCTGGTGCGTCGGTGGGATAATTGCCTCAATGGTCACGGCGATTATGGCAATATTGGCATAACGATTCTCTACGGCCTTCGTGACGAGGTTTTCTGATGGTCAGTTGTAATACTCCTCGTAAGTTGGGTAACATACTAAATGCAGTCTTCTACACATTACTGACTTGTTCAACTTGTTGTTGTTGTTGTTGTGATCTTCAGTCCTGAGACTGGTTTGATGCAGCTCTCCATGCTACTCTATCCTGTGCAAGCATCTTCATCTCCCAGTACCTACTGCAGCCTACATCCTTCTGAATCTGCTTAGTGTATTCATCTCTTGGTCTCTCTCTACGATTTTTACCCTCCACGCTGCCCTCCAATACTAAATTGGTGATCCCTCGATGTCTCAGAACATGTCCTACCAACCGATCCCTTCTTCTAGTCAAGTTGTGCCACAAGCTCCTCTTCTCCCCAATTATATTCAATAACAACTCATTAGTTATGTGATCTACCCATCTAACCTTCAGCATTCTTCTGTAGCACCACATTTCGAAAGCTTCTATTCTCTTCTTGTCTAAACTATTTATTGTCCACGTTTCACTTCCATACATGGCTACACTCCATACAAATACATTCAGAAACGACTTCCTGACACTTAAATCAATACTCGATGTTAACAAATTTCTCTTCTTCAGAAACGCTTTCCTTGCCTTTGCCAGTCTACATTTTATATCCTCTCTACTTCGACCATCATCAGTTATTTTGCTCCCCAAATTGCACAACTCCTTTACTACTTTAAGTGTCTCATTTCCTAATCTAATTCCCTCAGCATCACCCGACTTAATTCGACTACATTCCATTATCCTCGTTTAGCTTTTGTTGATGTTCATCTTATACCCTTCTTTCAAGACACTGTCCATTCCGTTCATCTGCTCTAGCAAGTCCTTCGCTGTCTCTGACAGAATTACAATGTCATCGGCGAACCTCAAGGTTTTTACTTCTTCTCCATTGATTCTAATACCTATTCCGAACCTTTTTTGTTGTTTCCTTTATTGCTTGCTCAATATACAGATTGAATAACATCGGGGATATGCTACAACCCTGTCTCACTCCCTTCCCAACCACTGATTCCCTTTCATACCTCTCAACTCTTGTAACTGCCATCTGCTTTCTGTACAAATTGTAAATAGCCTTCCGCTCCCTGTATTTTAGCCCTGCTACCTTCAGAATTTTCAAGAGAGTAATCCAGTCAACATTGTCAAAAGCTTTCTCTAAGTCTACAAATGCTAGAAACGTAGGTTTGCCTATCCTTAATCTTTCTTCTAAGATAAGTCGTAGGGTCAGTATTGCCTCACGTGTTCCAACATTTCTACGTAATCCAAACTGATCTTCCCCGAGGTCGGTTTCTATCAGTTTTTCCATTCGTCTGTAAAGAATTCGCGTTAGTATTTTGCAGCTGTGATTTATTAAACTGATAGTTCGGTAATTTTCACATCTGTCAACACCTGCTTTCTTTGGGATTGGAATTATTATATTCTTCTTGAAGTCTGAGGGAATTTCGCCTGTCTCATACATATTGCTCACCAGATGGTGGAGTTTTGTCAAAACTGGCTCTCCCATGGCCGTCATTAGTTCTAATGGAATGTTGTCTACTACGGGGGCCTTGTTTCGACTCAGGTCTTTCAGTGCTCTGTCAAACTCTTCACGCAATATCATATCTCTCATTTCATCTTTATCTACATCCTCTTCCATTTCCATAATATTGTCCTCAAGTACATCGCCATTGTATAGACCCTCTATACAGGGTGTTACATAAAGGTACGGCCAAACTTTCAGGAAACGTTCCTCACACACAAAAAAAGAAAATATGTTATGTGGACATGTGTCCGGAAACGCTTACTTTCCATGTAAGATGTCGTTTTATTACTTCTATTCAAATCACATTAATCATGGAATGGAAACACACAGCAACAGAACGTACCAGCGTGACTTCAAACACTTTGTTACAGGGCATGTTCAAAATGTCCTCCGTTAACGAGGATACATGCATGCACCCTCCGTCGCATGGAATCCCTGATGCGCTGATGCAGCCCTGGAGAATGGCGTATTGAATCACAGCCGTCCACAATACGAGCACGAAGAGTCTCTACATTTGGTACCGGGGTTGCGTAGACAAGAGCTTTCAAATGCCTCCATAAATGAAAGTCAAGAGGGTTGAGGTCAGGAGAGCGTGGAGGCCATGGAATTGGTCCGCCTCTACCAATCCATCGGTCACCGAATCTGTTGTTGAGAAGCGTACGAACACTTCGACTGAAATGTGCAGAAGCACCATCGTGCATGAACCACATGTTGTGTCGTACTTGTAAAGGCACATGTTCTAGCAGCACAGGTAGAGTATCCCGTATGAAATCATGGCGGTGAATCGAGGAAGTACAGTACATACTGACGAAACTAAAATGAGTTCTAACATGGAAATTAAGCGTTTCCGGACACATGTCCACATAACATCTTTTCTTTATTTGTGTGTGGGGAATGTTTCCTGAAAGTTTGGCCGTACCTTTTTGTAACACCCTGTATACTCCTTCCACCCTTCTGCTTTCCATTCTTTGCTTAGAATTGGGTTTTCATCAAAGCTCTTGATATTCATGCAAGTGGTTCTCCTTTCTCCAAAGGTCTCTTTAATTTTCCTGTAGGCAGTATCTATCTTACCCCTAGTGAGATAAGCCTCTACATCCTTACATTTATCCTCTAGCCATCCCTCCTTAGCCATTTTGCACTTCCTGTCAATATCATTTTTTAGACGTTTGTATTCCTTTTTGCCTGCTTCATTTACTGCATTTTTATATTTTCTCCTTTCATCAATTAAATTCAATATTTCTTCTGTTACCCAAGGGTTTCTACTAGCCCTCGTCGTTTTACCTATTTGATCCTCTGCTGCCTTCAGTATCTCATCCCTCAAAGCTACCCATTCGTCTTCTACTGTATTTCTTTCCCCCATCCCTGTCAATTGTTCCCTTATGCTCTCCCTGAAACTCTGTACAACCTCTGGTTCTTTCAGTTTATCCAGGTCCCATCTCCTTTAATTCCCACCTTATTCCAGTTTCTTCAGTTTTAATCTACAGTTCATAACCAATAGATTGTGGTCAGAGTCCACATCCGCCCCTGGAAATGTCTTAAAATTTAAAACCTGGTTCCAAAATCTCTGTCTTACCATTATATAATCTATTTGATACGTTTTAGTATCTCCAGGGTTCTTCCATGTATACAACCTTTCATCGCCAGACCAAAACCGGTAACGATAGAAACTGGGAATTTACAGAAGATGAGGATCTTACACTGTAGGCGTCGTTAAGGAAGGGATTTTTCCAAGTTCCAACCCTAAGAGTGTGAAAAAGGGGGTTAATGGTGTTCTCTAAAAATCAGAAACAAAGAAATACATGTTTCAGTATGCTTGGAAATTTAAACTTATATGTGAAATAGTGGGTGAGAAATTTTTTTTTTGAAAATGTCATTCTTAAGGAACTACTAAAGTATTTCTAAACCTAATACCGTGATCATTGGTACTTCACTTTCCAGTTACCCCTGAGAAGCTGAAGTATCGGATGAGATTTTTAATGACTCACGCCCGGTACTCGCAGCTTTACTTCTGCCAGTATCTCGTCTCCTACCTTCCAAACTTTACAGAAGCTCTCCTGCGA
Organism: Schistocerca serialis cubense; assembly: GCF_023864345.2. Lineage (NCBI taxonomy): Eukaryota > Metazoa > Arthropoda > Insecta > Orthoptera > Acrididae > Schistocerca > Schistocerca serialis. Next base: position 99,935,478 of record NC_064642.1, on the reverse strand, counting down.
ACCTTGCCGAACTAGCACTCCTGAAAGAAAAGATATAGCGGAGACATGGCTTAGCCACAGCCTGGGGGATGTTTCCAGAATGATATTTTCACTCTGTAGCGGAGTGTGCGCTGATATGAAACTTCCTGGCAGATTAAAACTGTGTGCCCGACCGAGACTCGAACTCGGGACCTTTGCCTTTCGCGGGCAAGTGCTCTACCATCTGAGCTACCAAAGCACGACTAATGCCTGGTACTCACAGCACACTCACAGGTGAGCTTCTGTAAAGTTTGGAAGGTAGGAGACGAGATACTGGCAAAAGTAAAGCTGTGAGTACCGGGCGTGAGTTGTGCTTCGGTAGCTCAGATGGTAGAGCACTTGCCCGCGAAAGGCAAAGGTCCCGAGTTCGAGTCTCGGTCGAGCACACAGTTTTAATCTGCCAGGATGTTTCATATCAGTGCACACTCCACTGCAGAGTGAAAATCTCATTCTAGGGAAACTTTGTTTGAAAATAAATAGTTACTACAGAGCTGCTGAAGGATTTTTAAGGCTAGTTCTATGGCAATTGGTATTCGACTTCAGGGTTGGAAGTGAGAAAAAGGGGTGTCAGTGTTTCTGAAAATTCAGTCCCTAATCGAGTAGAACACGGGATGAAAATTTTTTAGTAAATTTTTCATTACATTAAAAAGTTTTATAGCTAAATTAACGAAAATTGGTCCTTCACATCTCGGTTAAATATATGGAGATAATTCTGAGGGGGATGACAACTGATATCGAAATTTGTCCACAAGAGACATGATTAACAAAAACTTTGTACTCCAACTACCCAAATCGCTTTTTGGTCAGAAGTACATTCGGAAAAGTCCATAAGTATATGGCCTTAATTAGCGGGAAAAGCTTAGCAGGTATTGCAATTTGTGGAAAACATAATAAATTCCATTAATTTAAAGCAAAAGCCACATAGCCACACAGTCAACACGAGTAAAGCATCGGATGCTAAGCTAGTGTTTAAATATTCAACTGGTCTCCTTAAATGAAATAAATGCCCTTAAACCCTTGGTCTTGCCAGAAGGAAACGTAGCGTGTCGTCCTACGTAGCTCAGTTACTGGAAAAGACCCTTACGGTCAGAAGATGAGTATGTACATTCCGCATCACTGCCCCAGTTGCGCATACTCATATTTCTTCATCTGCTTTTGGATCACCTGACGTTACATCGTACTGTGGGTTTGTTTTTCTTTCCCACATAATTGTCAGGCTCCCCACGAGGGGCGTACCCAGCCTAGCTCCAGAGGCTGTGACAACCGATCTACTCATAATATATGGTACGGACTAACTGTTATGCCACTGCAAGACGAGGGAGCTTTGAAGCCTACAGGTACATCACCAGTCTTACCTGCTACGGGTTGGTCGCCCATACAGTGACGTTTAAACACTTATAATACGACAAATATGGCTGGACTATCTGCCTACCATGTTAATGTCTTGCTCAATAAATGTGTGCTTAGAGTAAACGTATTTGGAGCGATTAGAGCTTCCAAGTGTCCACGCACAATAGTTGTCTGACACGGCCTTCTCGGACCTCTGTTCATTACACATATGAGATCGGACACTGATGCGATGTATACACAGATTCAATTAATGGTGCAGTTAGATCGAATTGGTTTTTATGCAGTCAAACACAGTGCTCGCAAAGTTAATGATGACAAGTTCGGTGACTGTTGCTTATTTATTTACAACTCTCCTGTTACTCTGCTGACTGCTAATTAACTGAGCAATCAACCGCCAGGTTGGTTTTTTTGTAATTAAAAATACATGGAAGACCAAATTACGAGTGACAACCGTAATATTGCGATCTGAACTGAGGCGACTGGTACTCGCACAGTGGAGTCAGACTAGAGCTACATGTACGTAGTACGGTATGCGAAATACGACTTTATCTCATGACTGCAGTGCTATTTGCTCAGACAAGCAGAAATCGTTAGTCAATGAGAAAGGTTACAAGAGCACTCAGTTGTGTGTAAATACCCTGTGCATTACATTCCATGTTTAGATAGGTACTTAAATAGAAGAGGCAGTCAACTCTTTCCAACTCAACAGGTACACCGAGGAATATGTGGCAGAGACGGAGGTATTGTGGGATTCATGGTCGGCGATAGAGGTGCGAAATGTAACATTTATTTTAGGTAAAAAGATAAAAGGGTCATATATCAGCCTACATTCATGGTATTTGCACTTAAAAAGGTAATACTTTCGTATTTATTTGTAATTCGTACGGCATAACAAAGTATCAACTTCCTCGATAACTGAGTCCTTTCTGGTTAGGATGACCTTTTTTCATAGCTAAAATAAATTAGCATTTTTTTCTTCTACCCTTGAACAAATTTTCGTAGATTTACAACACAAGAACATGGGTTTGCGGAAAATTCATAACCCTAATACGTACAGGGTAAAATGGGTATAAGTGCAGATAGTGTAGTATCTTAATATGTGCACACATCAGTGTGTTGACTGTTTCTTCACTGTGTCGAACATGACCCAAACTGTACGACCTGATATCTTCTGCACGGTCGTAACTGCATCCATTGTTGGTGTAGACTCAACGTTTTGCGTCCATAGCTTCATACATCGACATCTGACCTGCCGCTCAAAGGAATATAAACATTAATGTCTTGCGTGTGCTGTGTGTTCGTGGGGCTACTACACAACCTAAAACGTATTACTTGTGATAGCTGTAGTTATTAGTCTGTAAATGACGTAAATAATGATGTGATGTTGTTCGGTACATCGCCCTCAGTCATCAGTAGAAATATCTGCACTTATATCAGTTACAACCGGTTTATTATACAGGGAAATTCTTATTAACGACCGAGGGAGGTAGCACCCTAGTTAGCTCACTGGACTCCCATTCGGAAGGACGACGGTTCAAACTTGCGCCGGCCATCCTGATCTAGCATATCGTGTCTTCTCTAAATCGCTTCAGGAAAATGCCAGGATGGTTCCTTAGAAAAGGCACGGCTGATTTCCTTCCCCATGCTTTCCTAATCCGAGCTTGTGCTCCGTCTCTAATGGCCTCGTTGTCGACAGACCGCTTAACACTAATCACCTGCTCCTCTTATTAACGTTTAATAACTCCCAAAGTGAATTAGATGGGCCGCGGGCCGGAAATGTGGGGAAATGCTGCAAAAGTGAATGACAGATATGTAAACTGAAGGTGACGATGAAAAGAAAATGAGAAGGAACTAATGATACCAGCGACATCGTGACTTTTTACTAAATCAGCGGCGACGAATGAAAATGTGTGCCGAACCAGGATACGCAGCTGAGTTAAACACCCTGGCCACCTGGACACAGTGTTTATGGCGAATTCGCGGACTACCTCGACACACACTCTCACCTAGCGCCACCTATCCACAGTCCCCGTCCATGTCCTTCATACCCGCTAATTTTAGATTCCCGCTGGAAAAGTCGAACGTAAATGTGAATCCGCAGAGGCGATTGTGAATTTATTGCCCTTGGAGGCGAATCAGTGATACGTATGCTCGGTGCCTATTCTTCCCAAAAAACAGACACCACACGTTATTCGCGTATCTGCAATAAGCACTGTGTCCGCTTGGCACAGTTGTGAACGCAACCGCCTAGCAAGCAGGTGATCCCCTGTTTTAGGCCCACCCGCAACACATTTTCATTCGTCGCCGCTGATCTCGCACGACTTTCCAATGCAACTGATATGATAAGTTTCTTCCTTTTGCTTTCCTTTCTTTGTCCTTCAGCTTCATTTAACATAATATCTATCACAGCTGCAGATTTCACGTGGTGTCTGTTCCTTTGGACATGGAAGAAAGAACAGATACCACGCATTCACACAATTGAAGACATATGCGTACGTCATCATACGATGTACCTCGCCGCACATGCAAAGGATGGGCGTTTCGATCCTACCCGCGCTTCTATGGGGCGGTGCTAGACATCGCTCTGCTAGGTTACTCTGTTTTCGTTCTTTCACTATCCAATGTGGTACGTTAATGCTCACGGCACTGATAACACAAGACTATGATGAATCGACTCAAATGTACGAAATCAAAGCAGCCTAGATTAGATTAGATGCAGTTTTAGTTCCATAGACCAAAAATTGAGATGATTCTCGTAGGTGAGCAACAAGTCAAAAAGCATAACATAAAAACATAAAACTTTTTGAATAAAACACTCAACATCCTCATCGTTTGTCTGGATATTGTCAAAATAGGCAAATACATTACAATAAACTGGAACTGTTAATATTTACGGAATTAATACACGCCCGGAATGAAACACAATACGCAGTTTCAATAAATTTATCATTTAGCAAATGCCTAATCTTAACTGTTGTGACCATGCTGTCAAATCTAACAGAAATTTTTAATTAAGCTGGTCTAACAGTCCCTGTTAAGATATTAATCTATAAAGTGATGTTCATGCATTTGGGCACAAATAAGTCTTACTATACGCTTTTGAGCGCTAAGAACTTTTGCTCGGTTTCACGGTACTCCAGAATATGATCCCATCTGACATAATGTAATAAAAGTAAGCAAACTATGAAAGTTTTTTATATTTACATATGGCACCATTATAACTACAAATACAAACTTGATTAAGAGCTTCAGTAATTATCAAGCTGTAACCCAGAAATTTAACACTTTCAAACTCTTCCATCTGTATGTCTTCATATGTTATACACTTAGGTGAAAGAAAATCTCTTACAGATTCTGAACTGCATATAGTGGCTCTTTTCAAAGTTTAAGGACAGTGAATTTGCTTTAAACCATATATTAATGTCAGCAAAAATTTGATTACCAGACATCTATAATTGACTTGCTACTTATTGCAATGTTTGTGTCATCTGCAAACAAAACATAGTTAACATCTGCCAATGCAACAGACGAGAGGTCATTAATTTACACAAAAAAGCAACGGATCCAAGATGGAACCTTGAGGTACACTAGATGTAATTAATCGACAATCAGATGAAGTTTGACTGCTTACTGTACAGGTATTTCGCAACGCTAATTTACTTGAGAGAATGCTGTGATACACAGACTGAATGCCGTTCAACCAGTCACAGAAAACGCCAGTAGCCTCTAACAGTATAATGAATTAAGTGCATTCTGACTGTATATGTAAATAGTTTCCTCTAGGTCGGAACGCGTAAAGAACACGAACAGTGAGTTCAACAATATGTATTTTCCAGTCAGATGGTTAAGGAGATACTTGAATGCAACCATTTCAAACATTTTTGAAAAAGCAGGTAAAATTTAAATTGTCTAAAGTTCGACGGTGTATCTTTCACCCACTTCTTGTAATGAGGCTTAGCTTCAATATGTTTTAGCCAGTCTGGATATGTTCCACTGATAAGGCATTGATTACACAATAAACTTAAGATAGTTCTCAACTCGGATGGACACTCTTTGGTTAACTTTGTTGGTCTGTCATCATAAGCACCAGAATATTTAGATTTTAAGGATTTTATTATGGTTGCTACTTCTTTGGGAGACGTGTCATTTCCGTTTACTGAAGTTATTTATAAAGACTGGTCTTAGATACTCCACTGTGCAGTTCACAGAACCTGACATCCCCAGTCCATCAGCAACAGAAACAAAGTACTTGTTTAACAGGTTTGCAGCACTATATGAACTTGTTACTAACGTCTCACTTATTTTTAGAGTTATCTGTTCTTCTTCCTTTTTTTAGCCCGCCTGTCCCTGTGATCATTATATCCTATATAGTTTCTATTTTGTTCCTCGATCTAATTATCTCTTTCTCATATTAAGACTGCCTAGATTTCTGGAGTATTCGCTTCAATATATTGCAGTATTCTTTGTAATTAATTACAGTGCTAACATCAGAGCTCTTCCTAGATAGTACATACAGTCATCGTTTTGTCCAACATGATATCTTTATTCCATGTGTAACACATGGTTTATTTTTAGACTCCCTTTGTTTTCAGGTACTTTTAGGAGAAAACAATTTTCAAAAGAGGAAGTAACATTATTAATGAATGCTTTGTACTTTCAATTTCAGTCATAATCATTGTAAACGTCTATCCAGTACATGTCTTTCAGCAATCCCCTAAAATTCTCAGTTTTTTACTGACTTATTATCCTCCAGTACTCAGATTTAATAGATCGTATCGTGACAAGTTTCACTATTTAACGCAAGATGCTGCATGTCATGATCAGATAACCCATTTACTATTGGTTTTGCGATATGGCTTTTTTCCTAGATTTGTTGCAAAGACATTATCAATAACAGTCTCAGAGCATTGTCATGCCGTTGTTGCAAAGTTTTGAGTATGAATTAAACTGAATTACAGTGTTACGAACTGCCATAACCGTTCACTAACAGAGATTTTCAACAAATGCGCGTTAAATCACTGCCACTATTTCCTTGTTTTTCACCGTGAGATAGGACAACAGAGCATCCAGACTTTTTATGAAGAGATTTAAGTTCCCTGGAAGTGCTCCGTATACGCTTACTATTACGAATGACATATTATGAAGTACTACTTCTGCTGCACAAGCTTCTAAGTTCTGCTCTTCGCAATATTTATTAATATCAGTTTTCTAGAAATTAAAACAGTTTCTGACAAATGAAGTAACTTATGCTTTCTGCATATTTTCTCTAAAGAAGTAAGAAGCTAATTTGAATGCAGTAACATTTATCATAAATATACCCTTGGCCACATGGTGTTCGGAGAGGCAGATTATACCAAATGTTTTGCTCAACTCTAATTCTTCAACACAAAGAAGCAATTCATTAAGCTTACCCCTTAGTCCACGGGTCCACGGATACTCTGATGCCATAAGGATAACTGATTTTGTGCAGCGGCTGAATTACAATTAGACAAACCTAATTTTTCTGTCAATTATTCAATATCTCCAGTTCAAAACAGGGGATGTCGGCATGAGTTGTGTGCATTAACATTTGCTTTCTGGCTGTATGTTTTATCAACGAACGCAACTATGTGTAGCACTGCCCCGTACCAGTGAGTAGCATCGAAAACCACAACTGTTGCACGTGTGGCGAGGTACATATTGTGGTGACGTCACAAGTTCAACATTTGTCATCCTCTGTTCGAGTATCTCTCGACATATGCGGCCATATGCGTCATATTAAATCACTTCATGTCATTTTAAATTGCTTCATCTACGTCGCTTCGGATATTTTTAAACGTTAATAAAAATGGCTATGGCCAGAAACAGTCTGAAAAGCTTGTAACGGTATTGGAGGGTAGGTTTGCCCAGAAATAAAAACTCAATACGTTGGGCCATTTCCGAGTGTTTTGCCTTGAAGTTAGCCAATCAGGCTACTGCGCACACAATTGTAAGCGGCCCACCAGATACTATTAGATCAATTGTTCTCAAAGCGTACATGATAGCGTACGAGACTCCTCAGTCTTTATCTCTGGTTTGGCCGGTCTGGGTGGCCGAGCGGTTCTAGGCGCTACAGTCTGGAACCGCGCTACCGCTACGGTCGCAGGTTCGAATCCTGCCTCGGGCGTGGATGTGTGTGATGTCCTTAGGTTAGTTAGGTTTTAGTAGTTCTAAGTTCTAGGGGACTGATGACCTCATAAGTAAAATTCTATGTACCGACGTGACAGAAAATCCTAGGAAGTTCTGGTCTTACGTTATATCAGTAAGTGGCTCGAAACGGCATATCCAGACACTACGGGATGATGATGGCATTGAAACAGAGGATGACACGCGTAAAGCTGTTTCACAGAGGAAGACCGCACTCCAGTTCCTTGTCTAAATCCTCGCACAAACGAAAAAATGGCTGACATCGAAATAAGTGTCCAAGGAACAGAAAAGCAACTGGAATCACTCAATAGAGGAAAGTCCACTGGACCTGACGGGATACCAATTCGATTCTACACAGAGTACGCGAAAGAACTTGCCCCCCTTCTAACAGCCGTGTACCGCAAGTCTCTAGAGGAACGGAGGGTTCCAAATGATTGGAAAAGAGCACAGATAGTCCCAGTCTTCGAGAAGGGTCGTCGAGCAGATGCGCAAAACTATAGACCTATATCTCTGACATCGATCTGTTGTAGAATTTCAGAACATGTTTTTTGCTCGAGTATCATGTCGTTTTTGGAAACCCAGAATCTACTATGTAGGAATCAACATGGATTCCGGAAACAGCGATCGTGTGAGACCCAACTCGCTTTATTTGTTCATGAGACTCAGTAAATATTAGATACAGGCTCCCAGGTAGATGCTATTTTTCTTGACTTCCGGAAGGCGTTCGATACAGTTCCGCACTGTCGCCTGATAAACAAAGTAAGAGCCTACGGAATATCAGACCAGCTGTGTTGCTGGATTGAAGAGTTTTTAGCAAACAGAACACAGCATGTTGTTATCAATGGAGAGACGTCTACAGACGTTAAAGTAACCTCTGGCGTGCCACAGGGGAGTGTTATGGGACCATTGCTTTTCACAATATACATAAATGACCTAGTAGATAGTGTCGGAAGTTCCATGCGGCTTTTCGCGGATGATGCTGTAGTATACAGAGAAGTTGCAGCATTAGAAAATTGTAGCCAAATGCAGGAAGATCTGCAGCGGATAGGCACTTGGTGCAGGGAGTGGCAACTGACCCTTAACATAGACAAATGTAATGTATTGCGAATACATAGAAAGAAGGATCCTTTATTCTATGATTATATGATATCGGAACAAACACTGGTAGCAGTTACTTCTGTAAAATATCTGGGAGTGTGCGTGTGGAACGATTTGAAGTGGAATGATCATATAAAATTAATTGTTGGTAAGGCGGGTACCAGGTTGAGATTCATTGGGAGAGTGCTTAGAAAATGTAGTCCATCAACAAAGGAGGTGGCTTACAAAACACTCGTTCGACCTATACTTGAGTATTGCTCATCAGTGTGGGATCCGTACCAGATCGGTCTGACGGAGGAGATAGAGAAGATCCAAAGAAGAGCGGCGCGTTTCGTCACAGGGTTATTTGGTAACCGTGATAGCGTTACGGAGATGTTTAATAAACTCAAGTGGCAGACTCTGCAAGAGAGGCGCTCTGCATCGCGGCGTAGCTTGCTCGCCAGGTTTCGAGAGGGTGCGTTTCTGGATGAGGTATCGAATATATTGCTTCCCCTACTTATACCTCCCGAGGAGATCACGAATGTAAAATTAGAGAGATTAGAGCGCGCACGGAGGCTTTCAGACAGTCGTTCTTCCCGCGAACCATACGCGACTGGAACAGTAAAGGGAGGTAATGACAGTGGCACGTAAAGTGCCCTCCGCCACACACCGTTGGGTGGCTTGCGGAGAATAAATGTAGATGTAGATGTAGATGTAAGTCCCATAGTGCTCAGAGCCATTTGAACCATTTATCTCTGGTTTGATCCTTAGTAAGGTCCCATGTCCTGTTTTTGTATCGTTCTCTGTGTCGGGTTCGGGAAACAGAGGAACACGCTTCGTGACACCCTCTCTGGGTCGACCGCATGAATATGAGCACGCAACGATCTGGTGGGCTAACTTCAGTGCTAATTAAGTCGGAAACGGCGCAACGTATCGACTTTTCTTTTCTTAACAATTACTGCTCAGCTCAATCTACCTGCAATGCACTCACAAGCTTTTCAGACTGTTTACGTCACCCAGTGGATATACGGAAAGACATCCAGATGCAATTTTGCAGTCTCAGTGCTCTCCATCGTTCGAATCTGCTGAAGTAATGAAACCTGTCACGGAATACAATAACTGGACGAAAAAAGTGGACCTAATACGTGTTCTGTGTGTTGCTTCTTTCAAAAGGCGTTAATAAGCTCAATAAAACGAGGTTCGTCAATCTACTGAAATAAAATATCAGTCAAAAGTGAGCCAAATTTACTATAAAATCAACAACATAACACGTATTTTCAGACGTAGGATACCAACACTGATCGTACACACAGCAAATGGAGCATCCGACTTTCCTGGATAATGAGCATTTAAGACTAATGATTGATTCACTTGAGAACAATGATGGGGAATAAAGAAGTCGGAAACACTCGTTATCTTACGTAGCATTGATAAAATGAAATGATTTCAGTGCACACCCAATGATTTCTCCAACTTTCCCAAACTCAGATTGTCACCTGCAGTTACCACAAGTAACTGGGCCATTAATGAGCCCTGGAACGCCTAATCAAAAGTACCGAAAGCAAGGAATCCAAATAGTCCAGACCACAAGCCTACCAAGCCTGCCAGACTCAGAGAACGGCAGACCGTTCAGGTCGAACGAGGGCTGTTCGCAATTGGGGTGCACTCAGGACTTGTCAGTCCAATAGAGGAGCTACTTGACTGAGAAGTAGCGGCTTCAGTGACGGAGGCTGGCAGCAACCGCGAGAGTGGTGTATCTCTATCCGCACCCACTGAAGCCGTCGGCTGAGGATGACACGGGGTCTTGTCGGTAACGTTGGGATTCCCGGGGCCTGTTCGGACGGATTCTAGAGGATTTTCCTGTCTCGCGTTCTGCAGATTCGCTCCATGGTTTAAGCTGCACGATGGAGCAGTGTAGGCGGCTGCCCCTGGGTACCATCTTATACATCATAGTCAGAAAAGGAGCTGGAAAGCAGTGCACTCTCGCAGACTTGTAAAAATTCAGTGTATTCACAGGGTTGTCCCGAGTTCACTCTCAGAACTATCGAACCAAAGTGTGCTTGAAGAGCGTCCTCCCCCTGCAATCCTCGAAGTCCACATAAACTACCCTTCGCAAATGGCAATGCTCCTCTGAGAACTCCTTTCTGAAAAAAAAAAATAAAATTCTGCGTGTATAAAAGTTTCATGTATCCATCCAAATGTTACGGATTTCATGAATAAATACTTGCCGAATAAAGGAAGGCACGAAATCAGATTTTTGTATAGAGCAACTAGGAGAAGCCTGGCTGTTTGCATTTGTGTTTCTTCTTCTAAATGTGAAATGTAAGTGCCATGAGCTGTAGCTATAAAGATTTCAAATATAGGGTACTGATTTTGGCTTACTAACGTGTTTTTCCCTTTATTCATCCACCAGCTCACAAGTTTACGCCAATATTTTTTATATTGAAAGATTTATTTTTCAGCTTTTCTCGAGGGGAAGATGAAACTTCGATGTGCCACAGATGCGCCACTGACGTGATATCATTTCTATTTTGTTCATTTTTGATTATCTTACTAGCAGATCCTGCAGTCATTCAGAGAAGTCCGAAATTGTTTAATCAATCATACAGCATAGAGCATTTGTCAAATAGCGATGTGCAATTTACGTCCTCTAAAACTCCATGTGTCCACATATTCCGTTGCGTCGCTTCCCTAAAATGTCTGTGACACTTGCGACGTAATTCTGGTGAGTTTTATATGAAATATTTGAGTGAACAGAGGTGGAAGCCAACTCACAAATTCCAGTGCTCCGACAGAGCTGTCCTGAGTGCTGTCCGACAGCTACCGAACCGGATTCCCCTCACAGGATTGACTCCCGTCTGCACTCCCCGAAGTTCACATAAACTATCCTTGAAAGCTCCTTTACGTTTTGACCAGGGAAAATGTTCGAAACAAAATTGTCGAACTCCCCTCTCAAAAAACAAGTCTTGTAAAACAGCCAGTGGCATGTGTTTCCACGAACACAGTTTTAAAAAGTTTTTCAGGACTTCCCAATCCGCAAAGATATTTTTATTTCAGCCGATCCATGGTTCTTCCGTGTCTGTAATTCTTAGCGGACTGCTAACTCCCGCCTCTGATAGTTGCTTTATGGGGAGTCTAAGGAGCTATCTCCCACGATTTCTACGGAATGAGAGGCCATTCACCCTGCACGAAGAAGGTACCCAGCTGACAGAACGTTGCCTCCACAAAGGGAGAAGGAGATTCTAAAATGAATTAAACTATTACCACGAGGAACACAGAGACATTTATCTGCAAATGGCGTCTCACTCTTCTGCTTTCTAGGAAGGAAGGAGGGGTAGAGCGGTGCTCTGCCCGAATAGCGTTGACTTTTGAAAACAAGCAGTGTACGGCATAGGTCCGAATTCTCGTCACGGCTCATTATACTGGCATTTTAAGGTAGAGTCAATGAATCATCGTGTTGTACTTTCCATCGTTTTCAATTACGGTTGGGTGACTGGTCTTAACAAAGCAGACAGCTGTCACCGGCCGTACACGAGTCCCACTGATCCTTTTCGGCTCTTCCCTTAGAAACGGAAAACAAAACAAAGGTACTAGCCTGAAATCATTGAAACTAGCCTGTCTCTTCCTCAGCTCATTAACTGACAGGCAGATATAGAGCAGTTCAACAGTAGCTACCCAGTGTGGAAAAACTATTAAAACGGGAATTTACGGCTTCGTCGTTGCGAGTATTGACGCTGCTCATAATTGGCATTGGATATTTCACATACCAAAACTGAACTAAAGAAATAAAATAAAAATGAGACGTTTCTCGATAAACTATGAATTTTTGCGTTATCTCTGTCAATATTAATCCCCCCCATGGAAATTTTTCCCATTCTGACGTGCTGCATTATTGTTATAATTCTAATGTACTTCTAACATCTCTAAATATAAGTAGGTACTGTAAACGTCGGCCAAAGCTTTACTGACACCAGCGTTGAACGTAAAACGATGAATTGGGGGTCACCTACAGTGCATCGGTAAAGTGTCTTCACATCAGGAGAGGCGAACGTAGATACAGTTATGGTCGTGAGCGGTTTTAAGTGATTTCAGAAAGAACAGGCTGTGGTATCGTAGCTGGGTTACATAGCAAGCTTTTAGCAAAGACGTTGGTAGAAAACGAATCACAGCTCGCTTCGCCATTCCGTTCGACCGATAAGGATTCTTTATGGCTGGTAAACTGTACAATAATGGTAATATAATTGGTTTAAGACTTTGAAACTATTCTTTACTTACACCAAAACTTAATCCCGGCTCGTCCAAGAATATCCATAGTGTTCCGCTGTCGCAGAAAGAAAAATGCATTTGTAAAACACAAAACAGAGGACAATACTGTTGGTGCAGCCACAAGAAGACACCACATACCAGATCTGCAAACTGTAATACAGGTCAAAAGATATCCCAATGCAGGTAGCTTATGCTAGATTTATACTGAAATGCAACTAAAATTCTATAATTATAACTTCTTGAACCCTGAGATGCTTTGTAGTTACTTTTCGAATGAAAACCATAATTTAGCTACACAGGGTGTCCCAGAGAGGTTGAGGCAAAATTTTAAGGATTGTAGAGGGATTCTTGAGCATAGGAACAAGTGTCTGGAAACGGAATCCAACGACGCTAGGCAGCGTCGAATGTATAGGAGCCGGTGCCGGCCACTAGACCAACCCTTCAGCTGCAAAGGTGACTGACGGACCGCAGGCGAAACTTCTGGTTATGTTGTTTTTATCCAGTGATTGCAACTGACTGACACTGTCGCCGGTGGAAAAGATGCAGCTGCTGCGTAGATAGGCCGTGCCTCCTATGAATGCGAACCTCTGTTGTCTCTGTGGATGACTATTTCGGACATCTGCAGTTTATTTTTCTCCTGGAACCTTCCAAACTCTCCAATGTTTCCGGCAAACAGGGAAAAAGGCGTACAAAGTCATGTTGCAGTCGCCTGAGCCTATAACTTGTATGACGTTTCCCAACACAGTTCCGTACCCTCGATTGGATCCTCACAGGACCCTACTCCGTCCTCGAGGTTTTCCGAGACATGTCTTGGACACCCTGTATGTATGAGTACCCAGAATTCCCCGAGTTGTCTTCCTGCGTTGTATACAAACAGGTGATTGCGAGGAGGTGAGAAATTGTTGTGACAGCGTAGTTCCTTGGTTTTATGTTCGATTAGTTACTGCTGAAAATCAAACACTTGAAGCGAAAACTCATGCCGGCAAGTTAAGTGTTGGAACCAGAGAACGGAAAGGTAAAGAGAATAAAATTTTCACTCAGCAACGGTATGTGCGCCAATATGGAACTTCCTGGAAGATTAAACCTGACACTCGAAATCGGGATCTTTGCCTTATGGTGACAACTGCTGTACCAACCGATTAGCGATACGCAAAGTCGTTAATCCTTGGGAACTAGTTCACTGGTGATCGCTCTTATTTGGGAACCGTTCATTTTTTACTCGTTCACCTTTCATTGTGCTTGGTATACGGTTCTTATGAAAACTTGAAAATTAGTAGCATAGGTGACTGAAGATGGAAGGCTCCAAGAGGGGCACTTATCTCCCCCGTGGAGTACAGAGTTTTTATTCATAACAGAATTCTCACACACTTGTGATTTTCGTGATTCTGCAAAGCATCTCGTTTAGGCAAATGTAGCGTTATATGGCTGATCACAGTGAAATAATGTAAGGTGGTGCACGAAAAACTGGCACCGAGTACCGACTGATCGCCAATTACGCACGATTTGTTGACCGCTACGAGCAGAATAAATCGTTCTAATGGCTCTGATCACTATGGGACTTAACTTCTGAAGTCATCAGTACCCTAGAACTACTTATACCTAACTAACCTAAGGACGTCACACACATCCATGCCCGAGGCAGGATTCGAACCTGCGACCGTAGCTGTCGCGCGGTTCCAGACTTTAGCGCCTAGAACCGCTTGGTCACACCGGCCGGCTTCGAAACAAACATATTCGTAAGCTACAATGAGCAGTCTAGTACTCGGGGCCGATTTTTCGTGCACCCCCCTGTATACAATATTGTAGGAGTTATCGTATTCTCTTTACAAAATGTGACACCATACACTCGATTGTGAAGCTCGGGCGTCATTCGGTTGTAAGTCGGTCTGCCTTCCATATCAATGAACATGCTCTTTTACCTACGATCAAGAAAAGGCAGAAAGTGGCCACTCGTTTGTGCTGACGTCCTTTGCACGTGTAATAACAAACAATCTTGCCGTTTTACGAGTATTTGTTCTGCTGTTTATCGAAATAGTGAAGTAAGCTGATACGCCGTTTTTTTACGTCAAAAGATGTATGTTTCACATACCATGTAATTTAATGTAATTTACATAATCATAAAATACATTTTAATTACCAGAGGGACGTACAGTGTGTTTAGCTGCGACTGGCAGGTCATTCTTTGCTGTGACATTTATGTTTCGTTTGGTCTGAATTTCTTCCCGTACACTCCTAAGATGGCGAAATAAGAATCCCCTCACATTTCAATAAAATGACCTCGTCCTTGAAGATGTTGCAGTTTTTTATTCGATCTGTGTGCGTGAGAAAAAGAGAGAAAACTATTATATATCATTAAGCAATTATTTTAAATTGACATTTGTTAACATCTCGGCGTTTGATATCAAACTACTGCTCCAGTCAGATAAACGTAGACCACACATAAGCATTGATTTCATTAATTTTATTACTGAAAAAAACTGTCTCATACACGTTTGTGGTTTCGAACATTCTGCAGAGCTCAGACACTTTTTTAAACAACTGCGGGATTGGATGGTGAGGAATGTTCTCATAGATTTTCGAAATTTCTGCAGTGCTGTACCCCGTACGAACGCAATGAAAGTCAGCGAGCCTCAACAGCATTCATAAGATACCTTTGCAGTTTCACTGAAAAAGTGTTTGCAAAAATATTAAAAGGAAAATTCATCTGATCTAAGCCACAAATTTCATCACTAAAGTTTACTCCTGGATCTTTCTGCAGAGTAACAAATCCATCTAAAGATTCACTCAGTGTCTTCCTTCTCAGATGTTTGCATTTATGCCTAAACTAATATTTGTAAAGTGCACAACGGATCGTCTGGAAGCCGTTTCGTCTTCGATACGAATTTTCTGGGCTGATGTGAGCTAATCTCCGAAGTACGGGAGCATGCTGACCAGAAATGCATCCAAATTCTTAATGTGAAAACCATTAGAGCATTTTAAATAAAGCAAATGCTACTAATATTCAACACATTATTCTACGTATTTACAGCTCTCTGCCGCTAGAGAGCTATGAACTGTAGTCTATGATAACGTTCCACGAGCCGAGGCGTGTAATGTCAGAAGGCTCAACGTGATAGAGAAGCTAGATCATTTGAAAATGAAAATGCAAAGGCTAAGTCTAGATATAGTTCGGATCAGTGCAGTGGAATGGAAAGGAGATAAGAATTTCTGGTCAGATGACTATACAGGGTGGTCCATTGATAGTGACCGGGCCAAATATCTCACGAAATAAGCATCAAACGAAAAAATCTACAAAGAACGAAACTCGTCTAGCTTGAAGGGGGACACCAGAAGGCGTTACTGTTGGCCCGCTAGATGGCGCTGCCATAGGACAAACGAATATCAGCTGCGTTTTTTTAAAATAGGAACCCCCATTTTTTATTACACATCCGTGTACTACATAAAGAAATATGAATGTTTTAGTTGGACTATTCTTTTTTTTTTTTTTTTTTTTTTTTTTTTGCTTTGTGTTAGATGGCGCTGTAATAGTCACAAATATGTAAGTACGAGGTATCACGTAACATTCTGCCAGTGTGGACGGTATTTGCTTAATGATTCATTACCCGTGTTAAAATGGACCGTTTACCAATTGCGGGAAAGGTCGTTATCGTGTTGATGTATGACTATTGTAATCAAAATGCCCAACGGGCGAGTGCTATGTATGCTGCTCGGGATCCTGGACGACATCATCCAAGTGACCGGACCGTTCGCCGGATAGTTACGTTATTTAAGGAAACAGGAAGTGATCAGCCACATGTGAACGTCAACCACGACCAGCAACAAATGATGATACCCAAGTAGATATTTTAGCTGCTGTCGTGGCTAATCCGCACATCACTAGCAGACAAATTGCACGAGAATCGGGAATCTCAAAAACGTTGGTGTTGAGAATTCTACATCAACATCGACTGCACCCGTACCATATTTCTATGCACCAGGAATAGCATGGCGACGACTTTGAACGTCTTGTACAGTTCTGCCACTCGGCAGTAGAGAAATTACAGGACGATGACAGATTTTTAGCACACGTTCTATTTAGCAACGGATCGTCATTCACAAACAGCGGTAACTGCAAGATGTTTCATTGCATGACAGAATGGCGATGTACTTCCAACATGATGGATGATCGGCACATACCTCACGTGCGGTTGAAGCGGTATTGAATAGCATACTTCACGACAGGTGGATTGGTCGTCGAAGCACCATACCATGGCCCACACGTTCACCGGATCTGACGTCCCCGGATTTCTTTCTGTGGGGAGAGCTGAATGATATTTGCTATCTTGACCCACCGACAACATGTGTCAGCACATTGTCAATGCATGTGCGAACACTACGGAAGAAAATGGTTCAAATGGCTCTGAGCACTATGGGACTTAACATCTGAGGTCATCAGTCCCCTAGAACTTAGAACTACTTAGATCTAACTAACCTAAGGACATCACACACATCCATGGCCGAGGCAGGAATCGAACCTGTGATCCTAGCGGTCGCGTGGTTCCAGACTGAAGCGCCTAGAACCGCTCGGCTACAACGGCCGTCCATTACGGAAGGCGAACTACTCGCTATTGAGAGGAAATTCGTTACACGTATTGCCAAATGCATTGAGGTTGACAGACATCATTTTGAGCATTTAATTGCATTAATGTAGTATTTTCAGGTAATCAAGCTGTAACAGCATGCGTTCTCAGAGATGATAAGTTCACAACGGTACTTGTATAACCATCATTTCATCCCCATCGACTCGAAAGACTGGCCCTAGCCACACGGCATTTACATTTCCATTGGAGCAACCGAAATAAAATGTTCAAACGTATCTATGTTCTGTATTTTAATTTAAAAAACCTACCTGTTACCAACTGTTCGTCTAAAATTGTGAGCCGTATGTTTGGGGCTATTAAAGCGCCGTCTGTCACAAAGCGAAAAAAGTGGTCCAACTAAGACATTCATATTTCTTTACGTACTACACGAATATGTAATAAAAATGGGGGTTCCTATTTAAAAAACGCATTTGATATCCGTTTGACCTATGGCAGCGCCATCTAGGGGGCCAACCATATCGCCATCTGGTTTCCCCCTTCAAGCTAGACAAGTTTCGTTCTTCGTAGTTTTTTCGTTTGACGCTTATTTCGTGAGATATTTGACCTGGTCACGATCATTGGACCACCGTATAGAGTACTATCAACAGCAGCAGAGAATGGTGTAACGGGAATTGGATTTGTTATGAATAGGAAAGTAGAGCAGAGAGTGATTTACTGGGAACAGTTCAGTGACAGGATTGTTCTCATCAGAATAGACAGCAAACTAATATGGCAGCTGTAGTTCAGGTACGCATGCCAACGTCATAAACTGAAGATGAAGAGATTTTGAAAGAGTAGTGCAGTACGTACAGGGAGATGAAAATCAAATAGTCATAGGGACTGAAATGCATTTGTAGGGGAAGGAATAGAATAAAAGGTTATGGGAGAAAATGGGTTGGTACTAGGAATGAGACACGATTAAGTCTAATTGAGTTCCGTTATAAATTTTAGCTAGTACTGGCGAATTCTCAATTCAAGAATCACAAGAGAAGGATATATACTTAAAAAAAAGGCCTTGAGATACGGGAAAATTTCAGCTACATTAGATCATTTTTTGACAGAGATTCCGAAATAAACTACTGGATTTTAAGGGTACACCGAGGCGGGTATAATTTCTAGAGTCTGAATAGTAGGCTGAAGTTTAAGAGATCAGTCAGAAACGATCAATGCCCAAATTGGTGGGACAAGGAAGTAGTTAGGAATGGAGAGATGCGTTTGAAGTTCTCTGAAGCTATACACACTGCAATAAGGAATAGGTCAGTAGGCAGTACAACAGAAGATGAATGGATATATCTAGAAATAGCCGTCACAGATGTTGAAAAAAAAGAAGCATTTGTACAAAGAAAGTAACTGCGAAGAACCCAGAGGTAACAGATGGAATATTTCAGTTGATCAATGAAGAAGGTACTACAAAGATGTTCAGGGAAATTTAGGAATGCAGAAATGCAAGTCGGTGAGAAATGAAATAAGTGGGAATTCAAGGGAAATTGAGACAGAATGATTCCAAGAAAAATGTGAAGAAACCGAAAAAGAAATTATTGTCAGAAGGACTGATTCAGTACATGGGAAAGTCAAAACAGCAACCGGTGAAATGAAAAGCAAGGGTGGTAACATTAAAAGTGGAACGAGAAATTCCATTGTTAAGTACTGAGGAGAGAGCGGATGTGTGGAAAGAGTACATTCGAGCTCCCTATGAGGAGGAAGATTTGTCTCAAGAGATAGAAGAAGTGATGGGAATAGATTTAGAAGAGAAAGGAGGTCCCGTATTGAAATGTGAAAGGCATTTGGAAGATTTCAGAACAGATATACTAGAAGGGATAGATAACATTCCAAAATTCCATCAGAATGCCTAAAACCATTTGGGATGAAGCAACAAAACCACTATCTACGCTGGTGCGTAGAATGTACGAATCTGGCGATGTACCATGTCACTCGGAAAAATTTAATCCACAAAATTCCGAAGAGTGCCAGATTTGAGAAGTACGAGAA
This sequence comes from Schistocerca serialis cubense, assembly GCF_023864345.2. Taxonomy (NCBI): domain Eukaryota; kingdom Metazoa; phylum Arthropoda; class Insecta; order Orthoptera; family Acrididae; genus Schistocerca; species Schistocerca serialis. The sequence continues at coordinate 99,915,994 of NC_064642.1, read as the reverse complement.
CTGTTACACAATCAGAGTAAAAGCTCATGGATGCACGTTGTTTACCAGATTAATAAACAGAAAAATCGAAAATAAAACATAGGATATGTTAGATGACTACCGATTTTGCTTTAAGAAAGGTGAAGACGCCAGACAGGCAATTATGACTGAGCGGATGATAATGGAAGCAAGATTACAGGAATGTCAAGATACATTTATGGGATTTGTCGATCCGGGAAAAGCGTTTGGCAATGTCGAATTGTGCAAGACATTGGAAATACTGAGGAAAATAGAGGTAAACTACTGAGAAATCTGGATAATATACAATATGTACAAGGACGAAGAGAGAGCAGTAAGAATGGTGGACAAGAACGAAGTGCTCGGATTAAAAAGGGTGCTAGATAGCGATCTAGTCTTTTATACCTACTGTTCAGTCTTGTTTCAAGAACGGAACTAAAATTCAGGGTGAAAGTATACCAATGATAAGATTCGGTGATCACGCTGCTATCCTCACTGAAAAAGAAGAAGAATTACAGAATTTGTTGAAGGGAATACGTAGCCTAATGGGTGCAGAATATGGAGTGAGAGTAAATCGAAGAAAGATGAAGCTAATGAGAAATATTAGAAATGATAACAGCGAGAAACTAAAGAACGGAACTAAAATTCAGGGTGAAAGTATACCAATGATAAGATTCGGTGATCACGCTGCTATCCTCACTGAAAAAGAAGAAGAATTACAGAATCTGTTGAAGGGAATACGTAGCCTAATGGGTGCAGAATATGGAGTGAGAGTAAATCGAAGAAAGATGAAGCTAATGAGAAATATTAGAAATGATAACAGCGAGAAACTTAACATCAGAACTGGGGATGTCGAAGTAGACGTAGTTAAGGAGGAGGAGGAGAATACTGTTTAACGTCCCGTCGACAACGAGGTCATTAGAGACGGAGCACAAGCTCGGATTAGGGAAGGATGGGGAACGAAATCAGCCGTGCCCTTTCTAAGGAACCATCCCAGCATTTGCCTGAAGCGATTTAGGGAAATCACGGAAAACCTAAATCAGGATGGCCGGACGCGGGATTCAACCGTCGTCCTCCCGAATGCGAGTCCAGTAGACGTAGTTAAGCGACTCTAGCACCTACGCAGGATAATAACTAATGACGGACGGAGGAAGGAGTACATTAGAAGTAGATTAGCACTGACAAAAAGGGCATTTCTGGCCAAGAAAACATAGGCCTTAACATGAGGAAGAAATTTCTGAGCATGTACGTTTCAAGCACAGAATTGTGTGGTAGTGAAACATGGACTGTGGCATAACCGGAACAGAAGAGAATCGAAGCATGTGAGATGTGGTGCTACAAACGAATGTTGAAAAGTAGATGGACTGGCAAGGTAAGAAATGAGCAGGTTCTCCGTAGAATCTACGAGGAAAGGAACGTACGGAAGACACTGACAAGATGAAGGGACAGGGTGGTAGGAGATCAAGGAATAACTTTCGTGATCCTAGACGGAGCTGCAGCGGGTAAAAACCGTACAGAAAGATAGAGACTGGAATATATCCAGGAAATAAATGAGAACATAGGCTGCAAATGCTACTCTGAAATGAAGAGACTGGCACAGGAGAGGAATTCGTTGCAATCCACATCAAACCAATAAGAAAAAAAAGAAATAAAAATACGTGGCCGTGTGTAACAACTACGTCGGTGAGTTTCGAAGTGAAATAGTTCCTCGACTCATAGACCAACGTCTCCTTTGGGCGACAGTTCACACAAGCGTTGACACATCTCATCAATCGGACGCCTTTCCTTTGTTGTCATCCATCATCCTCCACACAGTCCCGACTCGGCCCCATCCGATTGTCATCTGTTTCCAAAACTTAAAAGCCCCTTCTAGTACTTCACTTTGACACAGATGAAGCAGTGAAAACAGAGTTGCGGCTGTGGCTTCATGAACAACACCAAACATTCTACAGTGACGTTATTAACAAACTGGTCTCTCGTTGGGGGAAATTTGTTCGTTAGCATGACTACTATGTTGAGAAATAAATACATAGATATGAAGAATAAAGATGTAGCATCTTGATAACGTCTGTTTTATTTAACAAGTTTTAGGAGCTTTACATGAAAAATTCGGAGGTGCTACTTTTTAGCACACCCTCTTAATTTAAATACACCCAATAATTCTGCAGCCTACAATTTCTTAACGAAAAGATACCATACAACAACAGTTGATAATGATAGTTATTAGCCAGAGACGTCGAAAAAATTCGACAAGAGTAATTACTAAACAGTTCAAAATATATTACGTGTCGTAGGATTGAATTAACTGTAATACTTATACATGTGGAGATGTCAAACAAACATATCACACTGAGCAAGATCGGCCATCTGTATTAAATTATATAATATATTAATGTCAGCATGTCTGTCGTTGTACTCTCATTTCTGTGTTAGTATTAAATGACTTAATATGTTTTGCTTAAGACTTTCTGCATAACAAACAAGGAGCCAAATGCTATACCACGATGCATAAATTTAGTCCAGATCCGGAATCATACTCTGGAATTCGAGTACTCTGACACTATCTGTGCAGCGCTGCTACATGGTGTACAACGAACATACTTGTCGACCATGTATTACACCGGTGCCACACTTACCCCAATGTCCATTTCCTAGCGAAAAACTGCACCGCAGAAAATTCTGTTACGGATATTTTTGTACAGTTAGTACGCGACGAGTCATGGAGTCGCGTCCGAGTGCGTGATGTTTGTTTTCCCTTTGTACCTGTACATGGAGCTATAGCTGACTGCAGCGGCGCAGAGTGGCAGAGATGATGTACAGTATGTGTAGCGATGATTGTATTCTGCAAAACATTTGTAGATAAGCGTTACTGTACACAGTGATCACAAACTCCTATTGCCCCCTGTATATTTCATAGATGTTAATGAATTCTTTCTTATTGATGCAGGTGGTGATAACACCGAAATCATGGCTGTTGAGTCCACTTATACGATTGAGAAACAGATCGTGATGAGCACAAGGCCTCACGAACTACCCCTTAAAGGAAAATGAATGACTTCAGTGCAGGGTTTCAGAAACCTTCCCAAACAAAACCAGCAGTTTCACGACGGAAGAAAAAGCTGTTTCCAACTGGGTTGCATTAAATGTAAGACAAGCTCAGAATGATCTCCAAAACAACTTGAAACATGTGTGGAGGCTGCAGCGTCTGTCGAACGTACAACAAAAAATTCCATTCGTAGGAGGTCTATGTAATTGGGAGATCCTCACTCGACATTACAGAAACATATGAAGAATTACTTTAAGTTAAAAGCATTTAAACCTTATTTCATAAACTTTCACATAAACATCATGAGGTTTGTGAGCGAGTGCTCTACGTCTTTACAAGTTTTCCTTCAAGGAGTAAACTGTGAGTCGCACTGCGTATCTCACCGTGTTACGTGATTGGTTTATTACACGTCTGCAAGATCGGAAACTACTCGGTAGTGTATGGTTTTAGCAGGATGGAGTTAGGGCCCATTATGCTATTGCCGTTAGAAGACATCACGACGAGATATTTCTCGATAAATTGATTGTACGTAGTTCTGCCCATTTGCCTTCACTATTGGAGAGGCCACCCCGAAGTCCTGATCTACTGTCTTGCGACAGTACCATTCATTAAACAAAAGGTTACTGTCACACGTTATCAGTCAGTTGGTGAACTTAAGGATGCTGTTCGACATACATTTCCTGCCATTACGCAGGGAATGTTCAGGATGATTTCACATAGTATATAGAGGAGAATGACACTCAGTTATGAAAACGATGGTCGACACGCAAACACTCTGGAATAAATAATAAAGAATAGCCTCAATGCCTCGAAGTCCTGCTCTGTCACGATCTCACATGGGACCATTTATGAACATGTGGATTTGCGAAGGGGGTAATGGTACTTCGTGGTCACTCTGATCGCTTTCTGATATTAAGTCGTTGCGGAACGAACGTCCAGTTTCAACTTACTGAGTGAAATTCCTCAAATAATACAGGGTGATTCAAAAAGAATACCACAACTTTAAAAATGTGTATTTAATGAAAGAAACATAATATAACCTTCTGTTATACATCATTACAAAGAGTATTTAAAAAGGTTTTTTCACTCAAAAACAAGTTCAGAGATGTTCAATATGGCCCCCTCCAGACACTCGAGCAATATCAACCCGATACTCCAACTCGTTCCACACTCTCTGTAGCATATCAGGCGTAACAGTTTGGATAGCTGCTGTTATTTCTCGTTTCAAATCATCAATGGTGGCTGGGAGAGGTGGCCGAAACACCATATCCTTAACATACCCCCATAAGAAAAAATCGCAGGGTATAAGATCAGGGCTTCTTGGAGGCCAGTGATGAAGTGCTGTGTCACGGGCTGCCTGGGGGCCGATCCATCGCCTCGGGTAGTTGACGTTCAGGTAGTTACGGACAGATAAGTGCCAATGTGGTGGCGCTCCATCCTGCTGAAATATGAATTGTTGTGCTTCTTGTTCGAGCTGAGGGAACAGACAATTCTCTAACATCTCCAGATACTGTAGTCCAGTTACAGTAGCACCTTCGAAGAAAAAGGGACCAAAAACTTTATTGGCTGAAATGGCACAGAAAACGTTCACCTTAGGCGAGTCACGTTCATACTGAGTTGTTTCCCGCGGATTCTCAGTGCCCCATATACAGACATTGTGACGGTTGACTTTCCCGTTAGTGTGGAAAGTTGCTTCATCACTAAACACAATCTTTGAAACGAAAGATTCATCTGTCTCCATTTGAGCAAGGATAAAATCACATAAATCGATTGTTTTAATCTTATCAGCTGCAGACAGTGCTTGAACCAATTTCAGACGATAAGGTTTCATAACTAACCTTTTTCGTAGGACTCTCCATACAGTTGATTGTGGAATTTGCAGCTCTCTGCTAGCTCTGCGAGTCGATTTTCTTGGGCTGCGAACAAATGCTTGCTGGATGCGTGCTACATTTTAATCACTCGTTCTCGGCCGTCCGGAACTTTTCCCTTTGCACAAACACCCATTCTCTGTAAACTGTTTATACCAACGTTTAATACACCACCTATCAGGAGGTTTAACACCATACTTTGTTCGGAATGCACGCTGAACAACTGCCGTCGATTCACTTCTGCCGTACTCAATAACACAAAAAGCTTTCTGTTGAGCGGTCGCCATCTTAGCATCAACTGACGCTGACGCCTGGTCAACAGCGCCTCAAGCGAACAAATGTACAACTAAATGAAACTTTATAGCTCCCTTAATTCGCCGACAGATAGTGCTTAGCTCTGCCTTTTGTCGTTGCAGAATTTTAAATTCCTAAAGTGGTGGTATTCTTTTTGAATCACCCTGTATATTGAAGAATATTTTGGAGGTTTCAGTAGATTCAAATGTGCTCAATACTTCCAAAACAGAGCCTAAAAAGTATTCCATTTCCTGAAGACCAAATGAATATATAAGGAGCAGATAATTTTACGTTAGATTCCTGAATCTGTAATGTGGCACTCAACCAGTTACACTACTTTACTCATTAACAATTTCACGTTCTAGCCCTTTTACTGTTGCTAAAGAAACTCTCGTAGTGTTTAGCTATTTGCAAAATCGTCTTCTCGAGAAGCTTCGCTATATACTATTAAAATTGAAAATTTGGAAACTTAATACTCTAATTGAAACTTATTTTCTGACACACTTTCTCCTCCGTACCTAAAACATCTTTTAAAGAGGACATCTCCAATATTAATTATTGTCAGGTTTCGAATTTGCCTCCATAGCTTCCATTTTTATTTCAAACAATGTTTCCACTTCTACGTGATGGTGAACCGAGACAATGTCTAAATAAAAATTTAGGAGAATCCCATGTTGTGATCTAAATCTTTGTATGAATTGTGTAACAGGAACTGAAACCACATATGTGCTGTTTCTCGTCGCTGTATCACAACTCGTACCTAAAACGATGTTATTTACATACCTTTAGCGCGCTCGAGCCGTAGAACAGCCTGTTCGCATTGGACGCACAGTTTACCGAAAGAACCACTTAAGCTCTAAAAAGCGGTTTTCACCCACGGCGTCTATTGCAGCTGATCTACGCTCAGCAGCACTTTATACTGGTCTAGAGTGACTTACTGTGCTCCGAACCGAATAATTCCACGTTCTGATGTCACCGATCTCAGTTCGTTCAGTTTCCACGTCCCATGTAATTAAGAAGCTAGGCCACCATCAATGAAGCAGTCGCCAAATTCCGGCCCTTGAACTCTAACTTAGCCAGTGCAGCGCTGGCGAGCAAGTCCTCACCAGCCTGAAACGTCCAGGGAGCGCCTGCAGTGCGGGTCGTTGTCTGCGCCAGTCCCAGACGTTCGTCGCCCCCTGAGACGGGAGCACCGCCAGCAGTATTGTGTCAGGGAGATCGCCGCAGCCCGCCGTCCGTCTGCGAGGGATAATCCCGGCGAATCCCCTTCTTTCTCCGCTCTGCGACAGGTCCGGTGTGCTGCCTTCGTTCTCCGCTCCAAAAGCCGTGCGGTGACTGTTTTATTTCTCCGAGGCAGCTCAGCGACCTCTGAAAGAGCATAGCCGAGAGCTAATGGAGGAAAGCAGGAACACGCGAAGGATTTAATGTTTTAAGCGGTATAGTCAACAGGGAGACTTAAGTGAGATAGTCACCAGGAAGATACATTGCTGTATATTCCTAGCTAGGCATGGTCAGAAAAAAAAATCCCAAAGACGAAAATCGGAGCCAACAAGACATTGGATCTGTAGCTCGTGTTTGTTGTGGTCATTAATACGAAGACTAGTTTCAAGCAATTCTCCAACACAGTCAGTTGCCGGTGGTCGTCAAACACTTTTACTCAAGATCCGGTACTGACGTTGTGGTGCGGCATCTCTGGTCGCACATGAACGGATGTATAAATTGGTAACTTACATAAATTATTAAGTTATGAGCCACCACCCCCTCCCCCTCCCACCCCACTTTTCATAGAGTAGCCACAGTAAGGGACCGATAAATTGGTCACTGGGCGTCACGAACTGATCGTTAAGAGTGGCAACATTTGGAACACTTCGTGTCGACTACTCTCTGTTCCAAATTGCTGCCATCTTCAGCGACCACAAACTTGCGACATTGTAATTGCCTGACGAAGTAGTATTGCGTTCCAGAATGAGATTTTCACTCTGCAGTGGAGTGTGCGCTGATACGAAAGTTCTTGGCAGATAATACTGTGTGCCGGACCGAGACTCGAACTCTGGACCTTTGCCTTTCGCGGGCAAGAGCTCTACCAAATTGGTTCAAATAGCTCTCAGCACTATGGGACTTAACGTCGGTGGTCATCAGTCCCCTAGAACGTAGAAATATTTAAACCTAACTAACCTAAGGACTTCACACATATCCATGCTCGAGGCAGGATTCGAACCTGCGACCGTAGCGGTCACGCGGTTCCATACTGAAGCGCCTAGAACTGCACGGCCACACCGACCGGCGTGCTCTACCATCTAAGCCACCCAAGCACTACTCACGCCCAGGCCTCACAGCTTTACTTCTGCCAGTATTGCGTTGTCCTTACGATCGAATGGTTAATTGATTAATAACAGTAACTGAATTTACATTTAAACACATTAAGCAATACGAGACGATCAGAAATGTTTACTAAATGTCTAAAGGCAATTTTTGTTCCATTCAGTGCATTGTGTTACAATACCTTTAATTTGATTACACATTTATTGCTGCGGATATGTACCGCGTTTGAAGATAACCGTCTCTCTAATGCCCATACAAATGGTTTAAAAGGCTCTGAGCACTATGGGACTTAACTTCTGAGGTCACCAGTTCCCTAGAACTTAGAGCCACTTAAACCTAAGTAACCTAAGGATATCACACACATCCATGCCCGAGGCAGGATTCGAACCTGCGACCGTAGCGGGTGCGCGGTTCCAGACTGTAGCGCCTAGAACCGCTCAGCCACTCCGGCCGGCTAATGCGCATACACAGATCCATGTTACTTCTGTTTCAAATTCAGAGCAGAACAGCTGATCGATACGACTCGCGCACGCCCGTAAGTTGTTAGTACTGAAACATAAACAAGAAAACATTCCCCTAATCACATCCTCTAGCTCCGCAGTGGTCACGTTTTCTCTGTCCCTAAGGTGAGTGGCCAAATTTACTTATCTAACAATAGAATTCCCCAACGTCAATAAAAATTAAGCACTTCTTCAAATATTACTAAGTACTTTTGTCCGTTACTGAGCAGAGAAACTACACTGTTCAGAAGCTCTTAGCATTTGTTGATTTTATGGACTTGCTTATTAGTTGCTAGTCAGATATTATTATAAAATACGACTTGTAGGTGGGTATTACTATAAAATACGACCGAGGATCGCAGGCCGCACAGGTATTTGATTCAGGCTACATGTAGCCAATGGACCGCAGTTTGACTACTAGTGATCTGTGCTGTAGAAGTCTGCATAATGGGTGCGACGTACATTCACATGAATCTATTTAATGAAGTGAATTCCCGGTCTCCCTCCACAGTTTAATTACCAACACCCCGTCCATCACCAACCCAAAATAGGATGTGCCCATAAGTGGTTCTTCCTTTTACTCAATTTGTGCAGTCAATAACTTTTCACCATTTCGATTCAGTGCCTTCCGAATTGTTATCCAACCAACATGTCTACAACATTCTTCTGCAGCTTTATATTAAAAACGTCTGTTGCTCTCGTGTCTGTGCTGTCCACTGTCCATGTTTCATCTTGGTACAAACCTAAACAAAACGCACATACGTTCAAGAAAGCATTACTAAAACTTCAGTTTGTATTACATTTGCTACCTGTCCGTCCCATATCCGGCGGGATGGCACTATATATCTGCGGTAGCACAACTTGCGGTAGCAAAATGTATATGTAAATCTTACTCTTGAATCTGTCTGCCTATTAGAGAAGCCCGCATCAAAATCCGTACAGCAGTTCATGAGGTTTGCTATCACATCCATCCATACAGGAAAATACGACTGAGGACTTCAAAATATGCATAATATATATGTGTAGATACTGAGATACTTCACTTTTTGATACATTAATTTGTTGCTTTTGCTAGTCTCCATTTTGTGTCATATTGTGAAATCTTCAACGGTGACAAATTTCGCTGACTCAGAGCGGCAGTGGCCGAGGAGGAGCGGGAAGTTGGACCTCATGGGGTGAGAGCCGGAGACATATTCTGCAGACAGGCATACGGTTGCCTGGCGGACACTTTGCAAGAACTCAGGCTGCCAATGCGAAACGTGCAGGTAACTAAGGAACCCCTGCAGCCAGTGTGGCAGACCGTTGACACAAAGCGTCAAGAATTCACACAGCGAGGCGTGTGGAAGTAAATAAGTTTTGAAGAAGTCACCAGCTTGGAAAAAGTAAATAAATCAATAAATAAAAAGCATGTTTGCTGGACGGTAACGAGGGTGCTTGTAAATCACGAATGCTAACAGATTCTTAGATGAAGCACAAACATGAGAATCTTCACGCCTTGTTACAAACAAGTGTCCTGTGGCTGCTTTCTCAGTAACTAAGGAATGCAGAAAACCATCGGAACAATAAGTGATTAGCGCTGGAAACAGCATTGAAAGTGAAAAAGTGAGGAAGTGTACTGGGAGCTGTGGTCATCGGACGGCGACCAGTCATTAGGTGGTAATGCAAATTTATTCCGCCACTATCAACACCGAGAGGTGTTCCTTCCGTGGAATCGGTACTTTGACAAACTGCAATCGTCGAATTATATAGTTAGTTCCTTGCACACGTATTACAGCAAGTATAAGGAAGGTCTGAACTACTGATTACTTCGAGACAACTGCTGAACATGAATATGTCGACAGCAACTATTGTGGCTAATGCTTTTGGTATGTAAGTGTTTGATCATACAAGGAGGGTTGCCGAGTACTGCCAGCACTGTCTCTTTAAAGAAGTGTGTAGTACATCTTCAAGTTGTGTTAACAGGTTTGGTGTTCACGAGTTACGACATAGTTACAGTAAAATTTTCCAGCAATTCAGGACATATTTATTTTAGTGTAGTAATTTCAGTCACTGGACACAAGTGTTTGAAAATAATACACGGTTTGTGCCTGAAATTATAATACAATAAATGCTCGGCTGTGTTGGTCGTACTCACGTATTGCTTGCACAAATGGTCAAGATCCATTATCGTTATCGTTGCGAAATGGAATTCTTTAGTATCTCTGAATATCTCACGTTATTACGCATTCAAGGCTCAAAACATTGTATAAAATGGGAATGTTTTCAAGGCATTCATACCGAGTCATACCACTTGCATACTCAGATTAAATTTAAGAGGGAAATCGAGGCTTACAACACTATCTATACTTGTTCAAATCCCATGTTGTAGTTATAAGAGTAGAATGACATGAAATCTAGGCAGTTGTTGAGAAGTTATGAGACATGGTTGTAGCCTATTCCCACGTAATTAAATCTGTACGTTGAGTAAACGCTAAATGAATCCAAAGAGGTAGAAAGATTTTTACAGGGAGCAGAAATAATAACTTTAAGTTTACGTATGTCCATCCTATTGAGTGGACGAGAGACTTCAGCTGATGATATATACGAGAAAAAGTACCGCCACAGCTGTATCTTGTGAATGACTTTTTGGTCTCACACGACTAGTTTGGCGGCACCAAAAGAGCGTTACATTTCCTTGGCGCATTTATTGTGGAGTCTTTGTTAATAATACACGTGGGCTAGCTCTCCTCATAAATCTCTACTCGACCTCGTGCAAAGCACGTTTTATAACCTGGCTGTTTCGCATTTCTTCTCGAAGATTTGGAAAAGATTTATCAGATTGGTTCAACAGGTTTATAAAGTTGTTCACTAACGACACTGGTGTCTTCAGCATGCTTCGTCGTTGTGTGATTTTAAGAAAAACAAAAGAGTTGGTCGAAATTTCCTCTCGGTGTAACGAATGCAGTTTTCCTTAAATTTGGATAAATGGTAGACAATTCCCATAACATAGAGAAAGAACCTTCTAGTTACTGCCTGTAAGATCTACTGCAGTTATCACCACAGTATATTTAGTGATAATACGAACATGCGATATGAAATGAGATGCTCACAGATTAGGCAGTATTACAGAAGGCAAATGGAAGCGTTGTTCGAAGGGTCCTGAGGGTATACAATGCATCTGTTAAGGAGATGGTATACAGGATGCTAGTGTGACTGTTCCGGCGTAAAGTCAGAGCCGGCACACCAGTCGGGAACGACAGAGAAAGACGGCTGTGAGAAGAGGTCAGCCACTCGCACACTGACCGACCTCCCTCCAGGATGACAACGCTACAACAGCGGCCCCTAGGTGAGGAGGACATAAGCCCGACTGGTGGCAGCCCACTTCGATAGCAGCTTCAGCGTAGCCCCTATCACTAGCAAGCTTTACATAGCACAGACTTGGGTCGTCCATTCTGAAAAAGAATTTATTATTTTGTATGTCCCCATTTGCTTGCGACACATCTATCAAAGTTAAGAATCTGTACTTGACTTGTTCTAATAAAACTCACTAATACGAGTTGTTTGATTGTTTGTCCAGCGAATGGAGTATGCAGAATTCTAGACACAAGTGACGAACTCTAGAATACTGTTCCCCCGTTTAGTGTTCTTATCAATTCATATCTTCGCTGCTACTATTGTAACTGGTCACTGTAGAGCATAAAAAAGTTCAGCTGAAATGCTGGGAGATATTTAACGGAAAATCTAAAGAAAAAAGCAGTTCCCACGAAAACGTTTAGGATAAATTTAGACGACCTGTGTTCGTACCTTTGTGTTGCCACCATTGTATATCTTACATAGGATTTAGGAGGATAAGGTAGTTCAGTAGGCATAGAGACACATGTGGATGTCATTTTGCCTCACTCAGTACGAAGTTGGAAAAGGGAAAAAAAGTGATGACGTTGGTATGGAGTGCGCCCCGCCACATACTGGGCTGTGATTTGCCGAGTATGCAAGACAAACAGAGGAGAATCAAAACAACTTGCGGGAGCTATTGGCGTGTTGAGGTAATTAGTCAAATTAGGTGGAGAGTAAACTCATACACTAATGGTCTGGTGATATGGCTGGTTGTTGTATCGGTGAGGCGAGAAGCAGCTGCCGCCTCGGCCGATGTCTTTGCTCTCGTCACCTAACACGTGTCACCGCGGTACACAGAAAATCGTTTTAGCAAAAAACCTGGTGGCAGTGAACTCATATCCTGCGTAAGTATTCGATTTCCCAAATAGGCATCGAGCTATCGGATCTTGACTGATGGCAGTTCACGTGCAGGTGAACATTGATCTATAAACTTTTTAAAAGGATAACTATCTTTGACACACAGGGAGAAAATTCCTTATGGTTTCGGTTCACTAGAGCCGATGAAATTTGAGCGCGGAACGTGGTCGAGCAGAAGACAGTGTGTTAGAATGAGACAAAGGAATCAGTCTTGTGGAGCAGATTGGACGAGTTGGTGTTGTGGTGTTCTAGTTGGGCGCTGCGGCAGATGTGTAATTATACTAGTCTAATATTTTATTACGAAGTCAGAGTCAGTTGTCCTTTTGCAGATACTGTACGGGAACAAGCCGAGATGACTTTTTTGTACAGCCAAGCAGATGGAAACGTTCGAGAGGCAGCACAGATATACCAAAACAAGTTCGCTGACAGACAGCAACCACATCACACAACACTTCAAGCCCTTTTTGGGCGTTTGTGTGATCATGGGTTCTTTCAGGCAGACGCACGTGCAGGAATGCGGCGTATTGTGCGTACATTACATATGGAGGTGTGAGTTCTACAGGATATTGGGACGAACCCTAGTACAAGCTCCAGGTGAGTGGCCTGTCAACATGGTGGAAGTGCAAGAGCGATTATGCTTATCCTGCATGACAACATCTATTGCACATGTCTGAACTTCCCGCGGAATACTATGCTGGGCTGATTGAGAATTTGTCTTTGACAATACGACAGGTTATGTGGTTTATGCATGACGGAACACCAGCCAACTTCCGCATTATTCTGCATTACAGTTCGTCGACAGCTCAACATCTTTTCCGGACGTTGTATCGGATGCATTGGCCCTGTAGCATGGTCTGTTGGATCATAGGCTTAAAACTCTTCGATTTTTACATCTGGGGCTCTCTGAAAAGCGTCGAGTATGCTGCACCAGATCCTGATGTGCAAATCCGCCTATTCGGAGAAAGGGAACGTGTGTTCTGCATCGCATGGAGACCACTTTCAACAACTGTTGTGACACGGATGCGATGCAGCTCTGTACTGTTTTTCAGGACGATTTGTTGTCGTGGGACGTAACCTCATAGGACATTATTTCCTCCATTTCCATTTAGGAATCTCGCCCTGCATTTGTCGGCTTTATTACTGTTCACTCTGTATACATCGTGTTATTTTACGTCTTGCGTTTGTAGGCTATGCTGATGAAGTGGGCACAGCATGTTTCATGCTGGGAATTGAGCTGTAGGCACACTTGTTGACATGTTGCCAAGACAAATTCTGCTGTTTACTACAACTTGTCAGATTCTCGCAAATCAGTTAACTATTTACTATGTCCATTATATACAGGGTGGAGAAAAATCTTGTCCCGAAATTTTAACCCTGGATAGCTGATGCCAGTAGGAAACAAACTTACTAATGTTGTGTAGGTCGGCAACGCACCATTTTTAAACTACGGAAACTTGGTGCCACTTGCTCCGATTGGCCCTGGAATTGCCTGTTGCCGTTCGTCGGTTGACGGGCAGTGCTATGGTTGTCGGTTCACACACACAAACGTCCCTCGCCCCGTCACTGCCCCAGCGTGATACTGTTTCTGTCCGTATCACGCCAGAGGCATTCACACGTATGCTTCGCTTTGGAGCACACAAACGTCACCTGCGTTTTAATCATACAGTAAGCACTGCGGCACAGTATTCGTTTGAAGAACAACGAGATATGGTTTTTGTTTTTGTATAGCCGACCGTACTGCGCATGAAGCTCCACGGCTGCACGAGGAACGGTACCCAGCAAGACGCCATCCACACCCGCACACGTTTACAGCAATTCACCGGCGACTTGGCGAAACAAGCTCGTTAGCAGGATGTCATGGTGATGCTGGAAGACCTCGAACACGAGAAGATGGGGCATTCGAAGAGACTTACCGAGCGTTTCGAGGAAACACCTTCGACAAGTGCTCGAGCGGTTGGACACGACATAGTGGTCACTCATAGGTTAGTCTTGGAGATTTTGAGGGATGACGGCCCTCATCCATTTAGTTTCCACGCTGTCCGAGACCTAAATCCTGTGGCGGATTATGAACAAGGGCTAGTATATTGCCGGTGGTTTCTGCGACATGTTGCACGAGATTCCAACTTCCCCGCCATTGTGTTGTTTACCGGCGAGTTCACCTTCCATCGGGATGGCCTTTACAACACTCTAAACTTACAGTACGGGGCAAGGGGAAATCTCCACGTCACGAATGTCCATGGACACCAGAAATGATTTTCACTAAACATTTGGGCAGGCATTGTGGGCGACCATCTAAATGGTTCAAATGGCTCTGAGCACTATGCGACTTAACTTCTGAGGTCATCAGTCGCCTAGGACTTAGGACTAATTAAACCTAACTAACCTAAGGACATCGGACACATCCATGCCCGAGGCAGGATTCGAACCTGCGACCGTAGCGGTCGCTCGGCTCCAGACTGTAGCGCCTAGAACCGCACGGCCAGTCCGGCCGGCCCATGTGATTGGGCCGGTCGGTCTACCTCCTCGACTTACCATGGTAAATTACTCGGCCCGCTGGGAGAGACGTTCCCCTTCACATATGGCTACACATGTGGTTGCAGCACGGTGGGGCGCCGCCATGTAACAACCGTTCTGTGTGCGGACATTTAAATGAGCTCTTCGACGGCCGGGTAATTGGCAGAGGTGCTAGTAGGACATAGCCCCTGCGATCACCAGACCTCACGCCACCGGAATTTTTCCTGTGGGGATTCTTCAAGGATCTAGTTCACCCACCAGGACTCGAAAAACCTAGAAACAAAGAGGAATTAATGGATCGCATTCAACATGCCGCCAGTCACATCAGGGCACTGCCAGGAATCATTGAAAGAGTTCGGCAAAACACCGTTTGACGTACCAAGCTTGTGTCGCGTCAGAGGGTCACCAGTTCGAGCACCTGCTTTAAGTAAACAAAGTCCTAGCTACAAAAAAGGCCCTTTTCAGTGCCGGCACAATTTGTAAAAGACTTTCTGTACGTGAACTAACAGCTGTTGACGCGTTTTCCCCGCTACGTCTTATCATGAAACTACAATGTATGTGTCGGGACTCCGGCGGAGTGGAAGTCTGGCCGCCTTGGATACACCGCGATCTCCGGGAGGCAAAGCATTAGCGGCCATGCGTTGTCCGGAGCATCCGGCAACAGGGCAATCCCGTGGCCAATTGGAGCGCGTGGCACTACGTTTCCGTAGTTAAAAATTGTGCGTTGTCGACCAACACAACACTAGTAATTTTGGTTCGTACTGGCATCATCTGTCGAGGGGTAAAATTTTGTGACACAATTTTTCTCCACCCCATATAATATGTGCAAGGTAAGTCTCTCTGTTCATGATCATTTTTCATTAGCAAAGCGGTCACATCGTGTTACTGCATAAGTTCATCGGTGTAAGATTTATATATGAAAGCGCATACCAATTCGGGGAATATTTACTATAATTTGCTTTTAGGGGAAACTGTGGCTGGTTGTTACATGGGGCGACCTGTTATATTGAATTAACTGCTCATGGTAATGCACTTTCCTTCCAGTAGATGGTAGCACCGGATAGTACAGTTCTCCTGATCGCCAGAGGGCGAGCTGTCGGAGAGTCATGGAGAGGAAATGTTGTTTCTCCGAGGATTTGTCAGTTTCTCTAAGAGTATTTTTCTTTAGTAAAATAGCATTTCTGTTTATCAGTGAAAGTGCTATATTACGTGGAAATCTTAGCTTCAGGTGAGTGATACGATGTTCTAAATCCTCTCTCTAGCTGAAAAATATTGCTGATCTCCTACCAGATGTGAAAAAGGCGAGGAAGGTGGCAATTTATTACGATTCTCATTGGGGTTAGTTACTATGGTGTAACACTGTGCCTCATGTGACATGCTGTTGTAATTATATATTTTTGCTTGTGAAGGCAAAATCAGGAATTCCTGAAATAAAGTAAACTGGGGAACAACGCTAAAAGGAGCTTAAAGCAAAGTGGTAAAATAACTTATTTCGGATCACCAGTAATTTATGAAAAACAGAACTGACATTTCCGTAATGCTGATAACGGATCACTAGTAAGAGGTAAACAACAAATAATACAAAAGTATAACATATTTTATCGGTTCTTGACGAGCCAGGCTATGTGTAACAACCTACCCCATTCATTGTAACAAAATGACCCATCTGTGGGGTACACTGTTACAAGATGCACAACTGTTGAAAATGTAGGGCAGTAGTATTCCTGATAACTGAGCATAAGGACAACAGATATGTGGTACATCTATAGTAACGGTACTACATTATCAGGTATTACTGATTAAAATAGCTCTTAATCATTTCTTGTGCCAGAATCAGAGAAAAAAATTATAACTAGTCCTAGTCTCCCCCAGTCCGAATTGCACATACGAACAGGGAGCTTGTGTATTGAACAAATGACTGAAACATTTGAAAGGAATGCTTTATACAATGGATTCCGGTCGACTGAATCTCAGAAGCTGATAAATCGCTTGCTCAGTTCCAAGTTAATCGCAGTTCCTTCCAGATGAAACCATGTCACTATGTGGTAACTTACAAAATAACAACTGAAATTCTGCTGGCAGTCTCACTGCACTAACAATGTTCGACACTCTATAGTCAATTCCTTGAGCTTTGTAAGGAAATTATTACAGAGGTGCTCAAGGCTACCTTAAGAAAAGTTTGTGATGTTACTGTCACTTATCACTACGCAGTATTAATTCATTTTCCGTCACCATTTCGTGGTTATTTTAGTGAGGATACTAGAGTGGTGCATTGGAAAGGCAGAATTGCACTCACCAGGCTGGGGTGGCCAAAACGCCAGAAACGTTTCTGTGGCGTCGTCTGTCGGCAGAAGGCAGTCTGTTTGTCTCACTAGGTCAAGACTTAGTGGGGCTGGCGCAGTGGTTAGCACACTGGACTCGCATTCGGAAGGGCTATGGTTCAAACCCACGTCGGACCATCGCGATTTACGCATTCTCCTAAATCACTCCAGCCAAATTCCGAGATGGTTCCTTTCAATGGGCATGGCCAGTTTTCTTTCCCGTCCTTGTCACCGTCCGAGCTTGTGCTCTGTCTCCAATGTCCTCGACGTTGATGAGACATAAACCCCAATCTTCTTTCCTTATTTCATTAGGTCACGAGGGCTGCCTCTGGAGATACAACCAGTTTCTAGAAAGTCGGGAAGTGACCTTTACGTGCCATAGATTTCTAAGCAGGGGACTGCTGTCCTAGTGGTCAGTGGATGCTGTGGCCAGCCCATGGGTCCCAGAGGAAAATCTAGCCACATATTTTTGCCTTTTTGCTTATATTTCAATGAGTTAGCCTCACGGTACCACCAGAGCACTGAGGCAGAGTCAGTTATATCTGCTATAAAACTCTATAAAACTTTGGTTGAGCCAATAACATTTCAACCTTCAGGACAGTGCTCTTGGCCCATAAGGCTGAATAACCATGAGAACAATGCACTGACCCAGTGCCGACTGTGTGTTTAGAAATGTGTGCCTTTTATGCAAAAGAAGGGAAGTTACAAGCAGTCTCATGAATTTAGCAACATTTCTCAGCTATCACGTTGCCAGAAGCATATGAGCATCCCCTCCATGTATAGTTATTTGAATGTAGATGGGGCAGTCGCAGAGAGGGGTCGCCCTGCAGTTGCTGTCTGGTGCTGATTGGCACACTCTAGCTGTTAAGGAGAATGTAGGTGTCATGTAAGTCCGGTAATGCGACCCATATTCTGTGCTGGTTGCTGCTTCCTTACTTTGCTGATATTGGATATAATCTGTGGCTTCTTGATGTAGCGTTAACTTTGAATTTCGAGCTGACCAGATAAGCAGATTTTCTTGCACAAAGTTCATACAGTCTTCCACATTTTCTGGTACCTCCTCAGTGTGTTAACATAGTTTTTTAACATGACTTGAGTTGAACAGATCTTTCCCCTCTGTTGATTTACATTTTGTTCTATTTATATCATAAGATCAATTAAATAACTGTTAATTTCGGTATTGACTAAGATTTTAAATTTGTCTTGCAATTTGCCCTGGTAAGGCAACCTATTGAAAAGTACATGTAACATTCCTTCAATAGTTTTTTCTGGGTTTGTGACCGCATTGTCGATATATAAAAAACTACCGATGTTTCGGTCGCTGTTAGAAGCGACGTTTTTCAGGGTGTTTTGTTGATTGTGACAATGGCCACGGAAGACTATGTTTGTATATGAATATAACCTGTTGTACACTCAGTCACGATTGTACTTGTAAACTGTAAGGACAATGTACTTACTATTTTGTGAAAGCGATGCGCATTGTATTCGCTTATCTTACATAACTTAAAGTTGGCTACTTTAACCAGGTAATGTAACGGCATCGTCTTAGCCTACTAATCGAGATCGTTGTTTGGTTTTGGTTTCGATCCTGGCTATTTTTCACATTTTAATTGACTCAATTACAATTCTGTCACCAATTCTGTATACTAAGATTTAGTTCATCAGCCATCAGCGTTAGGGTCAAGCATTTCAGTTAATCTGATTAGTCCCTCAAACTTTTAAAAAGCATAGTCAAATGTTTTGTGAAATTGTTTGTCTAAAATTAAGAAATAAAACATGTCAGAGAAACCTCTGGTGCACATCATTTTCCGTACATGATAACGAACATCATTCAAAGGCACATAAAGTGCTTCTGTGATCTATTTCATTTCTTTTATACAAATCATTTTACAATATATTTGATCAACGTCTTTTGTTGAAACTTCCTGGCAGATTAAAACTGTGTGCCCGACCGAGACTCGAACTCGGGACCTTTGCCTTTCGCCAGGAAGTTTCATATCAGCGCACACTCCGCTGCAGAGTGAAAATCTCATTCTGGAAACGTCTTTTGTTGTTTTTTTTTCAAGCTTTACTCAGAAAGCATGATTTTACTGACACCTCATTTGCCTCCCTAGCGTCTTCTGTTCTGAAAGTGTCCTAAATTCAATACTTGATTCGAAGGTAGCCTTTTCGGCAGTTAAATATCACACCAATGTATCTTTTTAATGCGTAAAATAGCTAGGTCTTGAGGAGGTGAACTTTTGACTATTTTTCATTTACATAGCTAGTGGCAAATCTTTGCGAAATATTTCAGTTTTTCCTCAACCCACTAATTAAGTTTTCGTTAATTACCCTGATAAGTTACAAGCAAAGCACCATTTTGTAAAGGTAGATCCCACTGAGGTTACTTTGGTACCCACATGTCTCCATTTCTCATTCTTCGTTTGCCTATGAAAATTCGGACAAAGCCCATTCTGCAATTTATAGGGAGTCTTCTTCTCGCTCTGCATAAACATTTGACCAAAACGTTTCGGCTGTTTATCGTATGACAAAAAACGTCCACTTTGCGTGCTATCATTTGTAAAGAAACCTCGCTTCGATGACTTGAATCTTTAAGGAAACATGACGACTTTTATAATCTCGTGATTCCTGATGCACGCGGACGGATATGAGAGAGCTGCGCGCGACCCGCCAACCACATACACGATCCAAAATCCAGAGAACTTAGAGAGATATCGGTATCTTCTCAACCTTTAATGTAGTTTCGATATCTTGGCTAAATTTCATAGATATTTCTGACCTCAAGTGGACTATACGAAAAATCTAGGCAATACATTTTGACTTCTGCAAACTTTCACAAATTATGTGGACTCATTTACTTAGATTCGTGCAGCACTGTAAGTATTACGATTAACGAGAGGAAATTCTGTCATTTATCGAGAGATGATACTAATCTGGAAAGTGAGAAACAATCCAATTTTTCTAGCGAATAGTTCTCTTAAAATCGGATGATGAGTGTTTCATAGCAGGCGGCGCGTCCGCTCTAGCGTTTTTCCGTGAAGACCATAGTCGTCGCTTTTACTGGGAGTAATGTACAGTGGGTAAGAGAAAACACGTGTAAGAAACGAGAAGGATCTGTAGGGCTCGACCATCAAGAACTAATTGATTAAAACATGTGTAAGACAGGAACTCCGTTTTTTGCCCCTACTGTTCATCTATACGGCGAAGAAGCATTGAGGGATAGAAAAGATAACTTCAGGAATCGGATTACAATAGAGGGTTACCGAATTTCAGGGATGATACTCGATGATTACATGACTATCGTCATATAAAGTGACGTTTAATTGCTAAACATACTAAATACAATGAAGAATCTACCGAACTCAAAATGTGCATTGAAAATAAACCGAAATAAGACAAAATTAATCAAGAGTGACAGAAATTAGATTAGTGAGGAACTTACCAGATTTGGATACTACAGATTAGAGGAAGTGAAACAATTCTGCTACCTTGCAAGCAGAGTAACTTCTGACGAACAAAGCAAGGGGGCCATAAAGGGCAGACTAGCACAGGCAAAAATGGCATTCCAGGACAGAACTAGTACTGAAAATCAGCCTTAGTTTCAGGAGGAATTTTCTGACAATCTGTGTCTGGGGCACAGCGCTGAATAAAAGCGACTTATGGACCATGGGGAAACTGTGAAGCGTTTGAGTTTTAATGTTATAGAAGAATTGACTGATAAGATAAGAAATGAGGCATTTCTACGGAAAATCATCAAGGAGAGTACATTGACAAGAAGACGGGACAGGGTGTTAGGAAGAGTTCTGAGACTCCTGGGAATAACTTGTAAGGTACTACAGGGAGTTTTAGAGAGAGAAAACTGTGGGGGAAGATAAAGATAGGAGTACTCCAACAAATAACTGAGGACGTAGGTTGCAAGTGCTATTCTGAGATGAAGCGATTGCCGCGGGAGAGGAATTCCTGGAGAGCTGCTCCAAACCAGTCAGGGGACTTGAGACATTCCCCTCCTCCAACCAATGCCCACACACACCCCGCAAAAAAGATAAGCCATCCTTGTTGCTTTCTGTAGAATAACAGATATAACTGGGTAGACACACATCGCAACCGATCGAATTGTTGAGAGACTGGAAAATCTTGTTCCTTTTCTAACGCGCCCGGGAGTACTAAATGGGGTGGGGGACCCTTAAACTGACTTCTCGTTTCGTGAACTTGCGCCCTGTCCACACCACGTACCTGGTAATCCAGCGGCGGTCGTACTGTTCTGCTCCACACTGCTGCTGGCTTGCCTGAAATTATTTATCGAAATATGCAAGCGAATAAGGGGAGCCACTCAACGTTAAGCACAACACTGTTCTACGTCTCGTATGAACATCTATATTCTGAGACGATATGGAAATCACAGGTTGCACTGTTTACACTATAAGTCGTAAATGTTTATCCCAACTGACAGTCTTGATGATTATCTGTCCACTTGGACGAGCGTACACGTACCGAACACAGCGCGGATGATTGTTGACGATGCGGAAGCCGAATGGTCGCACGAAAGTTCTTACGCTCGTCACACATACACAGATATTTGGTATCAGTCCTTCTTGACACTAGTAATAGATTTTATCACTGTTCACAAGGTTAAATTTGCTGTTCTTCAGTTGTACGAGCGTGCGTGTAACCGTCGTGGCGCGGCTGATTGTTGATGATGCGGAACGCGTTGATCGAACGCACGTTCTCACGCTCGCTACAAGACACTGGCACTTAAATGCTCTCTTTCGTAAAAAATAGTATTACTGATTCACGTTAGTTCCTTCTGGGAGACCGAACACGGCGCGGATGATTGATACAGTACGGTACGACACGCAACGAGAGGATACACAAATACGAAATCAGCAGTACTGCTCATTTTTAAATTACTTCTGACGCACTTTCCTCTGAATCATTTGCTTATTTTATCATTTTACTGTAATAACACTTGTAGCAACACTTCAACTTCCATGCTAACAATGCCTCTCACATGCAGAGCTACGCACTACACAACATAACAGCTCCGTGTCCCGCGCTCGACTCCACAGACGCGGCTGCCCGCAAAGATACTCCACAACTAAACCAGCGATATGACAGTACGTCTACAAGGTGAATTATACGGTTGATCACTAGAGATAAAGACAACTAGCAATTAAGAATTTCACGTAACACGACGTACGTGTAACAAGGCGGGCTGTTACATATCTTTCCCAATATCAACACGCTTGGAGTGTAGCAAAGAGAGTCATTATTTGAAACATTTCGTTAGAGACAACTAGCTTATGTTTCTATTTTTAGTTTTCATTCTTTATCCCAAGGAGCAGAGCGGGCCCATTACAGAGAATCGGTTCTTTTCAGCCAAATGTCCCAGAAAGGTGGCAGTGAGCAGGAGAATAGCCAGTTGGGAATTTTTGGAGTGGACTTCTTCTTACGACATTCGTCTGAATTCCAATGTGTGTGTGTGTGTGTGTGTGTGTGTGTGTGTGTGTGTGTGTGTGTGTGTGTGTGTAGCATACGGGATATACGTCGCCAGCGTAAACGCACTTACAGTGGGATTTGGCGGTGAGAAAATCTTGATGTCGACAGCATGATACGTCGCAGTGTTTTCCAGTATACAATACGTAGCAGACGTGCTTATGTAGGCGTCATTCTAAAAGTAATATCGTTTTATGACGATGTTAAACATTAGGGCGGGTGTAGTATTTTCGTTGAGGTCAGTCACAGTGATTAGTACTGCACTGCAACAAAATGCTGAAAAGGGACTAGCTTAAAAAAGTATGCTAAATGTTTAATGCGTCTTGTAGAAACACTTTGAAACAACTTATTTTAATATTTACCAAGAAAGTAATGTAATAACACACTACGTGTATTTAAGCACACTTGAAAGATAAGTACCGATTTCGTAGAGAGTCCTAGATAGCTTCTTTTTGAGAGTGGCTACATGTTTTTCAGACAGCTGTCGTAGCGTAGTTGTATAACTACGCACCAAAGTAAGAAAGCCACAAGACCTTCTGTATGTCTGAAACCCATTAGTAAACAGACATTAGCAGCAGCGCGTGAGGAGATTTACCTGAAAGCTTTTCGCCTGCAGTGCAAAATGTCTGAGTGAAAATAAGTAGCGGCATGTCATAGTCTGAGTGCATCTGAATAAGAAGAAAATGTAAACCCTTGCAGCAAAGAACAAAAGAGCAGTGCAAAGGAAGTTCACTGGTGCAGAGTCACATCAACAATACTCTCTCATGCCGTGATAGGAGAATATGAGTGTCGCATAAGAACTCGAAATAATTACCTCGAATTATTTGTTTTAATACTCGTTACAAATTACTCTACACTTCATTGCGCATCAGAATTAGAGGATCACTTTTTCAAAATCCTACAATTGTCTTCCATTACGTAGCATAAGTTTTAAATTTGGCTGCAAGATGCCTACTACTTTGCTCTGCAATGGTGTAAAAGCGTGCCGCCCTGTGACGTCACCCTCGGGCTCGAAGACGCTTCATACAGCAGGGTTTTGACACATGCAGTAAAAAAAGGCCAGTCCACAGGAGATCATATGATGTGTAACTTGGAGTTAATGAAGTCACATTGCAACTAAGTATCACCACTATTTTTTCGAAAGCTACTATGCACGTGACGCACGATGGGAGGTCGTCACACTCCCTAACATATCACTCCTTCTCTCGATGTCTCGGCAATGGACGTCAAAACCACGAAGCGCAGCGTTGGTATCGTGGAGTCTTCTTATCGTTGGCAAGGAAAACATTTCAGGCACACAGTTGGCCATAATCGAAAGGAGAAGTTCTCAGGCGGTCGCAGAAAAGGAGTCAATGAAAATACCTCTTCCCTTGAGACGTTGACTCCCACACGTTTCGCCGTCGAAAGCGACAGTTCGCAGTGTGACGAGTAGCAGGAAGCAACCTTTAACACTGTTGACGCCTCCTGGCGACTCAGCCCTTCTAGACAGACATCACTGCGCTGATCCCACGGGCCGGCCGAGGTGGCCGAGCGGTTGTAAGCGCTACAGTCTGGAACCGCGCGACCGCTATGGTCGTAGGTTCGAATCCAGCCTCGGGCATGGGTGTGTGTGATGTCCTTAGGTTAGTTAGGTTTAAGTAGTTCTAAGTTCTAGGGAACTGATGACCTCAGCAGTTAAGTCCCATAGTGCTCAGAGCCATTTCAACCATTTTTTTGATCCCACAGAATGTGTGAACACAATTTTTTCTCTCAAGTTGAAGAAGTTATCACTAGGGACGTTCCAAAGTTATTCGACGAAATTTGAATGTTATCCGATGCAGCTAAAGGTCCTAATGTTTTTTCAGATCTTCTGCTTCGCACTCTCCCATTCTGTGGTTATGGATACAACATTGATAAATGCATGAATAATATGAAAAAAGTTCCCATACGATCTCCCAACATGGCAAAACTCTTTTTGCTACCTGCCCACACTTATTGAATATTTTAAAAATGCGCTTTCGCAGGGATAATCTGCGGAATACTCCTAGGCGACTGCAGGTAGGCAACTGGCGATGCATGTGTGTCAAGTGCTTCCCTAACTACAGATGGCTCAGGCTTTTTGGGAAACACCTTGCTCTCTATCTGCGCAAAATATCAACATGGGATCTCAAATGGATTGCACATTTCTAGATTCCGAAATGGCTTTTGATATCGTTTTGCACTATTCAACAAATTTCGTCTCTCTCATAGTTGTGTGACTGGATCACTGATTTACTGTAAAATAGCTCATAATTCGTAATAACAGTTCGTACAGTTAAATCAAAGCTATATCTGAGGTTCTGAAGGAAGTGGTACTGACCATATTCTGCTCTATGTATATAAATATAATTTAGGAGGCAATCTGAACAGGCCATTAAAATTGTTTAAAGATGATATCATGGTTAGCAGTCTAGTAAAGCATCAGAAGATCAGAAATATTTACGAAATGAGATGAGCATGTACTTGGAGTGGAAAGCGGCAGTTAACTTTGATTAATAAAAAGTGTAACGCTATCCACACGAGTATTAAAAATCTTCCGATAAATTTTTTTTGCACGATATATCAACAAATTCAGTAATAGTTATCTCCACAAAAAACCCATGGATCGCAATGTAGAGCAGGTTGAATTTGAGCCGTCATATAGAAACTGTTACGGAGAAAGCGAAAACAATACGTTCGTTAGCAGAACACGTAGAGGTACTACATATCTTCTAAAGACGTAACGTAAACTTTGCTTGTCCGTAAAACAGCTGTGCAGTGTGGTATCACTTCCCAATAGGATTAACGGAAGACATCAAAAAATTTCAAAAAAGGCCCGTTACATTTGTATTACATCAAAAACAGGGGAGAGAACGTCACCGAGTTGTTTTGGGAGTCATTAAAGCACAGGCGTGTTCGTTGCTGCGATATGATTTCATGAACTATCAGTCACTAATTTTTATGACATAAGTCCAAAACATATTGATTCCTGTCTGTACAGAAAGGACCATCGTGATGAAATAAGATCGATAAGAGCTCGAATTGAAAGATTTAGGTAGAGAGTCTACGCGCCCTCGGCCTAGCACTTAATTGTAAACTGCATAACGCATATGTAACCATCCGTATGTAGCAATATTTTCTTTTTGCTGCTGTTTACGGTAATTCTGACAATGATGTAACCGAAAATAATAAGGATTTCCTCCCATTTGTACATATTACATTAGATTGTTGCACACTGAGTTTTCTACATCAAGCGTTCATATTACATAACACTGATCTAGACAGAGTTCTCTACATGAAGCGTACGCACACTGATCACTGAGCACATTTGTAAACTGCATAAAATATATGTAACCATGCGTTTGTAGCAATATTTTGTTTTTTCTGCTGTTTTCGGTAATTCTTACAATGATGGAACCGAAAATAATAAGTACTTCCTCCCATTTGTACATATTACATTAGATTTTTGCTCACTGAGTTTTCTACATCAAGCGTACGCACACTGATCAGTGAACACAATATGACTGCTGATCTACTGTCGATATGGTCCCGTCCCGGCGATAGCAGCGTCAGTCACCTGGCGAGGAATGACTGTTAGTCAATTGGCTCTGAGCACTATGGGATTTAACTTCTGAGGTCATCAGTCCCCTAGAAATTAGAGCTACTTAAACCTAACTAACCTAAGGACGTCTCACAGATCCATGCCCGAGGAAGGATTCGAATCTGCGACCGTAGCGGTAGCGTGGTTCCAGACTGCAGCGCCTAGAACCACTCGGCCACCGGGGCCGGCTGACTGCCAGTCAAACACATGCATGATGCATTTTGTATCAGTGAGTGTGCTGCCCGTGTGTAGAGTGGGGAACATAGACGATGAATCTTAGTTTGACCGAGGGCAGATTGTGATGACTGAAAGGGGCGGCAAGAGCATTTCGGAAACTGCACGACTTGTCGGGTTTTCGAGGGGTGCCGTGGTGAGTGTTTTCAACATGTGGCGAAACCAACGTGAAACCACGTCCAGACGCCTTGGGGCTGGGAGCCATCCCTTATTACAAATGTTGGATGTCGTAGGCTGGGCAGACCGGTCAAAAGACTGCCGGCGAACTGTGACGGAACTGACATCAGACTTTATCGTTGGGCAGAGTCCAAGTGTATCTGAACATACTGTGCACCGAACACTCATAACAATGGGCCTCTGCAGCCGACTACCCATAAATGTGCCATCAGGAACCACAATAGAAATGGGCAGATGATCAACAGCACTGGACGTTGGTGCAGAGAGTTGCATGCTCTAATGAGTCCCGATACCTTCTTCATCACGCCGATGGGAGGGTGGAGGGCGCGAATCCGTCGTCTTCCAGGGTGACAGCTCCTTGACACTTCTTCTGCGAGACTGAGACAGGCTGGCAGCAGCTTCATTGTGCTCTGCAGAACATTTACGTGGGTATCAGTGCGACCAGTGGAGCTCGTGCAAGACACCATTACGGCCAAATGTGTCGTACATAGTCTGCAGATCACTTACACTCCTTAATGACGTTCTTGTTTCCCGACGGCAGTGACATTTTTAGCTAGATAATGCGCAATGTCACAGGCCCGAGGTGTGTTAAGGAGGGATGTAAGTTCCAATTCCAACTCATGTGCCCCCCCCCCCCCCCCCCGGCAATCTCACCGACTTGCCAGATATGATGTGATTGAACGTGGCCTCGGAGCTCGTCGTTCCCCTCCCCAAAATTCACAGGAATTAGGTGACTTGAATGTGAATATGTGGCGCCAACTCCCTCCACCGACCAACTAAGGCCTCACTGTTTCCACGACACGACGCGTCGCCGCTGTCGTCCGTGTCAAAGGTGAACTTATCGTCTTCGGGTAGGTTGTCATAATTGTACTGGCTAATCAGTGTATTACATTACATTGATGTACATTATTTTTCCTGCGTCAAGCCTCGATTCTCTACCGATTTTAGTGCATTTACAGACCTCATATCTTACCTATGTACATCGGATCAGGCGCAAAAACCACAGGGGAAATCCCGGCATGAAACACAATATCATATTTCTATATGAAGAGTAGTAACTGTTCCGATAGAACAGATACCAATAATGACTGTGGTGTCACCGCCAGACACCACACTTGCTAGGTGGTAGCCTTTAAATCGGCCGCGGTCCATTAGTATACGTCGGACCCGCGTGTCGCCACTGTCAGTGATAGCAGACCGAGCGCCACCACACGGCAGGTCTAGAGAGACGTACTAGCACTCGCCCCAGTTGTACGGCCGACGTTCATAGCAATGGTTCACTGACAAATACGCTCTCATTTGCCGAGACGATAGTTAGCATAGCCTTCAGCTACGTCAATTCCTACGACCTAGCAAGGCGCCATAATCCTTTGCTATATATATTGTGGTTATAACATGTATCATCAAGAGAGATGTTCTACAATTGTGGGTTAAAGTTAAGTATTACATCATCTACGTACTTTAATTGCAATTCTCACGATATTGTCCTGTTCCAGACCTCACGCCAGTCAGCGTGTAATTAAACGCGTGCATTTCGGCCTCCTCTAGAAACACTACAATGGCCATGCAGCTTC
Organism: Schistocerca serialis cubense; assembly: GCF_023864345.2. Taxonomy (NCBI): domain Eukaryota; kingdom Metazoa; phylum Arthropoda; class Insecta; order Orthoptera; family Acrididae; genus Schistocerca; species Schistocerca serialis. Next base: position 99,887,826 of record NC_064642.1, on the reverse strand, counting down.
TCTAGAAAGAATTGATAATTAATCGAAACGGTCAACTGCCTTGTGGTGTTGTTGATATACCTCAATGGGGACAGCTGAAAATGCGTGCCCCGACCGGGACTGGAACCCGGGATCTCCTGCTTACATGGCAGACGCTCTATCCATCTGAGCCACCGAGGGCACAGAGTATCTCGTGACTGCAGGGGCTTATCCCTTGCACAATATCGTATTTCTCTTTGCATCAGATGACATCCCCTCTTTGTTCCATCCTCTACGAAACCGAAATTAAGAACACAAATATTGTCCAGTATTAAGGAAACTTATAATTCGTTCATTCGGCTCTCTGTGTGAGATTGTATTGGTGCATTGAAGTTCTGCACACGAGCACCGTTACTAACCGCTTTGTGGATCTCATAGCCGAACAGAGCACACGTTCATGAGGTCGCTGTTTGCTGAATCTATTTAGATCGTGACATATATGTGACGTAGTTCGACGGATCAGCAGGTTGTTGCTCCTAGATGCAGCTGCGAGGAATTGAAAAAGATGCGTTGGTAGTTTCTTCTCCGTGAGAAACACAGATCATTACGTTTACAAGAGCTACGCGATGCGGAAAATGTTGTCGTTAATGCAGAGGCAGTCTGGAGAAAATGCATCAGCGAGAAATTGGGTACAGGGTGAGACAGCAAAAACGCGAGCCCAAAACTACACGAGACCGAATAAGTACAAAAAGCTTTGGTTTTCGCTAGGTTACAGAGAAAATTTTTACAAATTTTCTGACGCATGCCAGTAATGTTTAAGTTTTACAGCTTGTAGATTATGAAACCGACTTTTAATGGAAGTACATATTCTTTTAATGATAATAAATTTGCCTAGATTCCCCCCCCCCCCCCAAATAAATACATAAATAAAAATCTAACGTCCAGGAGCGGTAACGTAATTCTACTCGGCTGAAGGGCGTCAAGCAATTGTGTGCACGCAGGCACCTATGGATTGCTCAGGGATGTTTCTGTGTAAGTACATTTTTAATATGCTCAATAAAGGTTCGTGGTTGGCACCGAGTGTTTTGCCGAAACGGGAGACACCCACTGCCATTTTTTGTTTTTACAAATACGTCAGTGATACAAATTTCTCCCTCATGGCGTAACAGGTAAACAGCGCTGTCTAGTATTGCTACTAACCCAAGTGAAGGAGATGTAAGAGCCACAACAACGTATACCGTCGTTAATGCTGGGATTTTCGGGTTGCTGTTAGCTTTTCCAGAGCTGCTGTTCAATGACACTGAAACAGGCTTCAGTTTCCTGGAAGGGGTTCTACATGAACCGAAGCGATATGTAGCTCGGTTTTGGGAATCAAATTCGTGCACTGTGAAAAGATATAAACAGACAAGAAATAAAGAGTTCACTTACGAGTTAGAGGCATCTTCCTAAGAATGAAGGGTTCATCATAACGATCGATGATGTCATCAGTATTGTGGGTATAATAACAAAAAAATCACTCTACTCTTAGCTTTCCCGAGATGTGATCAAGCCACGGCAGATCGCAAGACAGGAGGACTGAAAAAACAAAAACATCATTTGCTGCTTCTGATTTTTCTGTTGCGCGTCACACTGTAAATTGTGTTTGACCACGGTAGGGGTGTAAATAAGCTGCGCAATGGATGGTTTCACTGACGCCCATTTTGCCACCTCCTGTAGCCTGTCTTAAATGTTTTCGTCAGCCGCCGACAAGAAAACCGCGTGATTTTGGGTGTCGCTGTTCTGACTTGCATCGCAGAGGCGTCAACAGAAGGAGTGAGATTTGGGTTGGAGCTGGGGAGGCGGTGCCGACCTTCCCACTGTGTGACACGTCCACTTTGTCGTTGGACAGAAGTGGGGTAAAAGGTTGGACACATGTGACTTCATCAAGCCACCTTCACCTCACATGAACATCTGGTCTCTGGCTATTTTGAATCGTCGCCGAACCCGAGGGTCAGGTAACCCGGGCGCCAAGGTTTTCCACCTTTACTGAGAACAGCTGGTGGTACTTTTTAGCAAACTTCCACGCTTCTGCGTCGCAATGGAGGAAAATGACGGGTTTCAAAAATGACGTTTCAATTCTTTACAGCAGTGAACTCTTACTTAAAGTGGTGGTATGTATCTTCTGAGGTTTTGGAAAGAGTCGTCGAGGAGTGTTCAACGATATAATCTTGGTCAAATTTCAACAAGTAGTGGCAAGATAACAACAGCGTATATCACAATTCCGCCATTAAGGAAAGAGGTGCCAAAAACTTTTACCCTAATGTATCAAAGGTACGCAAACATATGACACGGGTAAGGTTTGTGTGATTACTGTTGTGGCCGTCATATCAAGTGCTCAATATGTTGATCTCAACCACTCATACTTGCTAGGAAGCTCATCTGGGCAGTGAGTTCTACGCTTTGAATTTCAGCTGGACATATAGCAGCGCAGGCTCAGGTTGTATCGCATTTCATTTCGTCAGCGTTTATTTGCAAATCTCCTTTTCGAATTTTATGAACAGATAAGTGTCCAGAGTGTTGAGCATGGTGAGGGAGCAAGCTATTTTTTTGTTTTCCAAACTGAAGGAGTTAGTTTTGCGAATGAGACATTAAAAGTGGTACATAAGTTATATTGACTGGGCAACAACATAAATGACGATGTCCAAATTAGAGACGACATAAAATACGGAGTGGTAACATCAAAAAACTGTCTCTGAAAAAAAAAGATATTTCTTTACATTGGACATAAACGCCGAGAAACGTAGACACAGGAAGGCATTTCCGGAATAGCTTAGCCTTCTACGAAAGTTGTAGTTGTCTGTCCTGTTCTGCTGTCGTTAGCATCCACCGAGAGTGGTAGGAGGACAGTGAAACATGGAGTAAGCGACAAGATGTGCACGTCAGTGCCTCTCAGAAACTGCAGAGGTCGGAACCTTGCCTGGTTTTGTGCATTAGGGAGTGTGATGTGGCTAAAACGTAACAGCCTCCTCGGATCTCTAATGAAGGTAATTGCTTGCACAGAGGTTCGATGATGTGACGAACCTCCCTATTGGGTGTTGACTAAAGTACTTCTTCTTCGCAGGGCGTCTTCCCTATGAGTCCGCTGCAACTCACAGCAGCAGACTGCTTCTGACCGGTGCGTCCACTCGCATCTGCCTGGAATTTACGACAGCAGTCTGTATTTAATACCACGCCAGAACATGTTTCTTACAAGTGTCCTTGCTAGGTTATCACTGCAGTATGTAGCAATAAAGTAACACACTAGACAATGGTGTTGAGCGGGGCGTTTCGTTGCGGTAATGCAGTAAAAAAGTAAAATATAGGAAGATAGAGGTAGAGAGAGAGAGAGAGAGAGAGAGAGAGAGAGAGAGAGAGAGTTGAATTCTTGTTGGAAGAATTGAGGTTGATACAATCATATGAAGGTTTCATGATTGTCTAGTCTGGAAAGGGATACGATTAAAGAAACGCTGGGAGAGGATACGAAGTGTTTTCCGGTGGAGAGAGAGTGGAATTTATGGAGCGTCCGTAAGCTCCTTCCTTCCAACACGCCACGATTCTCGAAGATGAGAAGTACAAGAGGATGTTAAGATGCATAGCTATAGAAAATGCGAGTGTGCTCTAGGCGTTTTAGGAGACGTTGGTACTCTATGAGAGGGTGTTCGTTACGCTGAGGTACAGTGGTATAATACGGAGAGTAGAAAAGCATTGGCATTGGCGGGAATCAGACCCCATATTCATCTGGTTAGTAGCTGTTGGTTATTTTAGGCTATTACCAGCTGTCTGTTTACTGAGCATAGGTCAGGATTAGTGTTTGATCGAACGCTAGTCTGAGGTATGTCAGTGTTCTAGTTAGATTGCTTTGGACGGTTGTGGATTGAAAAAAAATGTCATTTCATCTCCACAATTTGTCTTCTAGCTAGCAGCAACCTACAGGACTACTAAGTAATAAACTTTCTCCAGTACACTGCAGTGGCGAATCTGGCACACAGCAGCGCTATATTTACGCGGGCAGCAGCAGAGGTCGACTGAAGCTTGCCATCCACCCCTTCTCCCCCGCCCCCCTCTAGCACTACGGCCCATCCCCATGGGATCTGTTGCACAGTTTTACAGGAAAACAGCTACCGAAACTCCGTTGAAAGGTAATCAAACGGAGTACAATTGGTTTTTGGGACAATATTGTTCTTTCGTGGTCGGCTGTTTTACAGTCAGAATGAGAACACAGTTGTAAAAAATGACGTACATTATCCAAAACACTCAGCATCAACCAAACCAATTGCAAAAAAATCAGTAATATGTTATCAGAGATGTATTTCAATACGTTTTGGAAGAACTTATTCATAAACAGATGAGAAGCTCATAATATATCATGAAGAAAGTTTAAAGGGATAGATATTTTTGTTATACTCACAATACTAATGACATCGTCAATATTATTATGACCTTCTCATGTTTGGAAAGATCCAAGTAATGCATGACAACCCGATCTAGGCCATTAAGTTACCTTATGCCTTTGCCTTCCCTTATTCCTTTTCTTTGTTGTAGTATGTCTGTTTATATTGTACTATCTTGCGTGACAACAAGGCACTTCGTTCAGCATAGGATCCCTTTCTGGAAGCTGATGACCGCTTAAAAATCATTTTAGGGCAGCAATGGAATGGTTGAGAGCAAGCGGTAAATCCTTGTTCTATATCTAACGGCGGCCTCTATAAGTAGGACAGGCACTTTTACTTCTAGGTCAGTGGAAGCGCACTATTTCGTTTCCTGTGTTGCAGAATTCCTCATACAACTCTACTTTTCTCCAAATTTGATATACTGCACATCTTCTGCTCTCTTCATTACTTTCATTCATTCATTTGACTTCTATCTTGGGTTATGGCGAAAACCTCATCTCTAATTACTACATCGGAGAGCTGAAAACTTACAAGTAACCAAACAGAGAAACCGTGGTGAGGTTAAAAGACAATAATTGATACGAAAACAATGAAGCATTGCTAGATAACACCCAGGAAATAAGAGAAAGACGCTTATGCCAGTACCCACAAATTGTAAGTATTGTCCTGGAAATAGCGCATCGTTTCTAGGAAACACGACAGCTATCGAGCTATTTTTGTAGAGGCTCCAGACAACGGCTGGTGCCGTGCTCAGTCACAAACACTGAGAACCAGCGAATTACGACAACGTTATGGTACTGTGAATTTTCCCTACATCACGAACCAGCGTACTTAACCATCTTCTGTCACGTTCTGAAAGCCACCAGAATTCGAAGATATGTCACTCGATCTACTGAAAACTGTGAGAGTGCAGAAATTAGAAAATTACAATGTTACTTACAGTCCGTCTTGATTGCAAAATGTTTATTCATATGACCGGTATCGGTTCCTCTAGAACCATCTTCAGATCTGATATTTCGGTTACAGGAGTAACCCGTCCAAACACAGCAACTTTCATATGTAGCGTCATGTCTGGACGGGTTACTCCTGTAACCAAAATATCAGATCTGAAGATGGTTCTAGAGGAACCGATACCGGTCTTCTGAATAAATATTTTGCAATCAAGATGGACTATAAGTAACATTATAAAATCACTGATTGCGGCTATCCTATCAGACATTATGTCTGTTATTGCAAAATTAGAAAATTATTTGAAGCTAGGTCAAAATCTATCGAAGAGCTAGTTAGAATATCAAATACAGAAAGAGAACAGAGGAAAGTACGAAGGCATAAATCAGGATACTATCGGATGTGTCCTCTGTCATGTCGTTCTTGTAACTGTGGAATAGAGATAAACCGAAGGAATGTGTGACGTGATGTAGGTCAGTCAATGTGTTTTTAGAAAGTGAAAAGCTACGGGAGATGAAATTTTGCTTTTTATTTAGTAATGGTAAGAAGAAAAAAGAGGAAAACTTCCAACAAAATACAGCAGATAACCATATTTTAAAAACTGAGACGAAGAAAGAAAAGTCCGTGTTAGGGAAAGTGCTAGGTAAGGCTACACTTTGTACCACTGGGCTTTATATGTATGTTGCAGAAACAACTTAAGAAGTGGAAGATAATTTTTATAGACAAATGACAGTACAAGATGATCATCCACCAGTGCTAAGATACCAAGATCAGTGATCCGGAAAAAGTAATACCTGCAGACTGGAATCAATAGTGTATTCTACACCTGGAACAGATCAAGAATAAACAAAGCAAACATGTAGTAATGTCAAGTTGTAGGAAAGAGACCACTGATTCTGGTATCACCGAAATTCAGAATGACATGACAGTACATTAAGCGAGATATAGGCATACGGAATCAAGACACGTATCAAAAACTGTAAATGGATGAAAAGGAATTAAGCAAAGTATTATTGAAACAAGGGACTTAGGGAAGGCAGGAAAATGTGTGGATGGAGCCTAATCACTTACCGTTGGCTGCTCATTAAACACGTACACTTTATTTAAGGAAATAATTTTTTTTAAAACAATCATTTTCAAAAAATTGACTGTAACACAAGCTATACTGACGGCTGAAGGCCTTATTAAATTATTTGTCTGCTGAAGGCCACAAGGAATAGGAATAATTTAAACAAAATATTATTTTTAAACAATTGACACACTCAGACCAAATAAAGAAGCGAGTGATCCACAGACAGTGCACCAAAGATCGACCTGAGAAAAGTCCCTACAGCTGCGTAAGTGGTGAGACAGGCAGTCCAGTGTTATACTCACTTGACGTGATGGCAACTCAACCAGTCACAGTTTAAAAGGAAGACCAACACTCTCGCAAAATACACCTAAGATGCGATAACCTGTACCACGATGGAATAATTCAGGCGAGGGCGAAGTGACAGACAGCACTGCGTCTGCCGAATCTGACTTTTAAAACATCGGAAGGCAGAAGGAAGCACTCCACAAATGCAGTACGCAGACAGCGTTAAAATAACTGCTCATTCAAACACATTAGGTACACACTGACCCGCGAAATCAATTCCACCAACAACTCAGACACTGATAAGACCGGTCACTGTGGAACAACAAGCACGAACCACAAGTCCACACAAACACGGAGGGCCCAGAAGGTGTCAGAAGACCAAACACGCGTCCTCCGATGAGACGACCTAACGAACGACCAACCAACGGCCGTTCCCCCTCAAGTCAGGCATCGAAAGGTCCCAGTATGAATCGTCGACTGGCAACTTATTGCAATGAGGTCACTTCGACGCACGGAGACACACACACACACACACACACACACACACACACACACACACACCAGTAAAGGTAGCACTACTGGAATATCCCCCCCCCCCCCCCCACCTATGAACCATGGACCTTGCCGTTGGTGGTGAGGCTTGAGTGCCTCAGCGATACAGATGGCTGTACCGTAGGTGCAACCACAACGGAGAGGTATCCGATGAGAGGCCAGACAAACGTGTGGTTCCTGAAGAGGGGCAGCAGCCTTTTCAGTAGTTGCAGGGGCAACAGTCTAGATGATTGACTGACTTGGCCTTGTAACACTAACCAAAACGACCTTGCTGTGCTGGCACTGAGAACGGCTGAAAGCAAGGGGAAACTAAAGCCGTAATATTTCCCGGGGGCATGCAGCTTTATTGTATGGTTAAATGATGATGACGTCCTCTTGGATAAGATATTCCGGAGGTAAAATAGTCCCCCATTAGGATCTCCGGGCGGGGACTACTCAAGAGGTCGTCGCTATCAGGAGAAACAAAACTGGCGTTATACGGATCGGAGCGTGGAATGTCAGATCCCTTAATCGCGCAGGTAGGTTAGAAAATTTAAAATGGGAATTGGATAGGTTAAAGTTAGATGTAGTGGGAATTAGTGAAGTTCGGTGGCAGGAGGAACAAGACTTTTAGTCAGGTGAATACGGGGCTATAAATATAAAATCAAATAGGGGACATGCAGGAGTAGGTTTAATAATGAATAAAAAATATGAGTGCGGGTAAGCTACTACCAACAGCGTAGTGAACGCATTATTGTGGCTACGATAGACACGAAGTCCACTCCTACTACAGTAGTACAAGTTTATATGCCAACTAGCTCTGCAGATGATGAAGAATTTGATGAAAGGTATGATGAGATAAAAGAAATTGTCCAGGTAGTGAAGGGAGACGAAAATGTAATAGTCATGGGTGACTGGAATTCGAGAGTATGAAAAGGGAGAGAGGGAAACATCGTAGGTGAATATGGATTGGGGGTAAGCAATGAAAGAGGAAGCCGTCTGGTAGAATTTTGCACGTAGCATAACTCAGTCATAGCTAACACTTGGTTCAACAATCATAAAAGAAGGTTGTATACATGCATGGATCCTGGAGATACTAGAAGGTATCAGATGGATTATATAATGGTAAGACAGAGATTTAGGAACCAGATTTTAAATTGTAATACATTTCCAGGGGCAGATGTGGACTCTGACCACAATCTATTGGTTATGAACTGTAGATTATAACTGAAGAAACTGCACAATGGTGGAAATTTAAGGAGATGGGACCTAGATAAACTGATTAAATCAGAGGTTGTACAGAGTTTCAGGGAGAGCACAAGGGAACAATTGACATGAATGGGGGAAAGAAATACAGTAGAAGAAGAATGGGTAGCTCTGAGGGATGAAGTAGTGAAGGCAGCAGAGGATCAAGTAGGTAAAAAGACGAGGGCTAGTAGAAATCCAGGTGTTGACAGATGTGAACATTACCGAACTATCAGTTTAATAAGTCACAGCTGCAAAATGCTAACGCAAATTCTTTACAGACGAATGGAAAAACTGGTAGAAGCCGACCTCGGGGAAGATCAGTTTGGATTCCGTGGAAATGTTGGAACACGTGAGGCAATACTGACCTTACGATTTATTTTAGAAGAAAGATTAAGGAAAAGCAATCCTACGTTTCTAGCATTTGTTGACTCAGAGAAACCTTTTGACAATGTCGACTGGAATACTCTCTTTCAAATTCTAAACGTGGCAGGGGTCAAATACAGGGAGCGAAAGGCTATTTACAATTACTACAGAAACCAGGTAGCAGTCGAGGGGCATGAAAGGGAAGCAGTGGTTGGGTAGGGAGTGAGACAGGGTTGTAGCCCCTCCCCGATGTTCTTCAATCTGTATATTGAGCAAGCAGTAAAGGGAACAAAAGAAAATTTTGGAGTAGGTATTAAAATCAATGGTGAAGAGATAAGAACTTTGAGGTTAACCGATGACATTGTAGTTCAGTCACAGACAGTAAAGGTTTTATAAGAGCAGTTGAACGGAATGGACTGCGTCTTGAAAGGAGGGTATAAGATGAACATTAACAAAAGCAAAACGAGGATAATGGAATGTAGTCGAATAAAGTCGGGTGATGCTGAGGGAATTAGATTATGAAATGAGACCCTTCAAGTAGTAAAGGAGTTTTGCTGTTTGGGGAGCAAAATAATTGATGATGGTTGAAGTAGAGAGGATATAAAATGTAGACTGGCAATGGCAAGGAAAGCGTTTCTGAAGAAGAGAAATTTGTTAACATCGAGTATAGATTTAAGTGTCAGGGAGTCGTTTGTGAAAGTATTTGTATGGAGTGTAGCCATGTATGGAAGTGAAACATGGATGATAAATAGTTTGGACAAGAAGAGAATAGAAGCTTTCGAAATGTGGTACTACAGAAGAATGCTGTAGTTTAGATGGGTAGATTACATAACTAATGAGGAGATATTGAATAGAATTGGGGAGAAGAGGAGTTTGTGGCACAACTAGACAAGAAGAAGGGACCGGTTGGTAGGACATGTTCTGAGACATGAAGGGATCATAAATTTAGAATTGGAGGGCAGCGTGGAGGGTAAAATTGTAGAGGGAGACCAAGAGATGAATACACTAAGCAGATTCAGAAGGATGTAGGTTGCAGTAAGTACTGGGAGATGAAGAAGCTTGCACAAGATAGAGTAGCATGGAGAGCTGCATCAAACCAGTCTCAGGACTGAAGACCACAACAACAACTGGAATATAACGATCCATTCAACTTAAACTCGCTGAATCCGGTCCTTGACGTGGTCGTGCACTCTCACGACCACATCCTTCCGTCGGGCATTGTATCTATGGCGCCAGCGGTCGGGCGAGTACTGGCTGTGGGGAGTTCACTGCTGCCCCGCCCCTAAATGAACTCCGGTACACGACGAGTCGGAAATATTTTAGGTCGCTCCAAAGATAGTACCACAGCACTCGCTATCGATAAACGCCGCTGCTGCCGCTCACGGACAGACAAAGTGAGCAAACGTAGTGGCGCTAGTGAACGCACTAAGAAAACGAGGGGTCAAAATCAGAATACACGACGCCAACCTGTCAACAGCACAAACGCGAGCCGGAGCACGGCTCTGTCATATTAATGAAGAATTTCCTAAAGTTGTGCTCTTGAAGTACAGCATTTTGTTCAAAGCAACCTCAGACCACGCGACATGCAGAAAAGTAGTAACTAAACGCATTTTAAATGTAGTGCATTCGAAAAATAGGTAATGAATATGAATGTAATGAATGAATCTCAAAGGAAAATGGGGGGTGAGGGGGTCTTAGAAGTTCATATTAAAAAATAGAAAAAGTGTTATAAAAAAAGGAACAGTTAAGCAGGACATTTTCAGTAACTTGGAGGAATAGTCATTTTGGAGCTGCGTAGTGGACCAGTTCACTTTAAAACATGGACTTCACCGAAATATGGATATAAAATCATAAAAGAACTGTGTCGCTGATTAGGAACCTTATTTTAAATCTTTATTTTGGCTTTGGGTTACAAGGACCACTTAGGCAACAACTGTTCGAAAGTGCCAAAGAAACATAATCGCAAAGAAGCAGAATAGCACAAAATGAGGAAATTAGCATATAAACATACACTTGAAATAAAATAAAAGTGCAATTAGAGAAACACCGAGAGCCGATGGCAGTTATGACAATGACATGGGAGCATAATTACCAATAGCAGTATACAGCAACATTACGACAAACGTGCGTATGCTCATATAGAAAAGACAAAACATTAAAGGTCAACACCTGACCCTACACAATAAGTACAGCAATAGGTGAAGAACGGAATTGCAAATAACATCATGTAACAATGTGAGAACTATAGCGTACAGATAGACGTACTTAAAATAAAAGAAAAATCTAAAATGAGAAACACAATATAACTAACGGTATGTACAACAGTGCCCTTAGAACAGTGACACAAAATGCACAAGAGAGCAACAACGAAAATGTAATGTACAACTCGAGGTCCGTACGCAAATTTAAACCCAAAATTACGCACCCGATTACGAACAGAGCTGATGCTGTCTGAAAATGAAGGCCTCAGCAACTAAAAGATTAAATTTGGATGCCGGTACTTTCAAATAGTCTGTGAGCAAGTTATATTTATCAAAACGGTGGAGTAAAACAGGAACGCTATTAGGGAGGGGGTAACCGCTCGCAATTGATTTCTTGTACAAATCTGATTGTGTAGTCGTGTACTTGGAACAAGCCAATATGATGTGGTTAGGACCCGCTACTGCCTTATCGCAGTGTCCAGATGTGATACGCGATAATCTTCAACCGATATAGGTGCGCAGGATAACTACCGACAACCAGCCTCATGCGAATAATTGAAGCCACGTGACGTCTACGAAGCTGCACCGAGGCGAGCCATGGTGGAGAAGAGATGTTCGGTTGTATGGCCGGCAGGTGGCCGCCCTTGGAGTGCTAAGAGACATGCCACTCGCAGTTCCAAGTGTGATAAGCAGCCTTCCGTATCGTCGATGTGAGATCCGTATAAGGGATCGGTGTTGTGCGTAACACGCCTTCTGTAATACTCCTCTTGATAACGCTACCAACAGTTTCATTTTGAAGAATGCCATCATGTTCGTTAATCCAGAGTGACTGAACGGCAATGCTCAATGTCTCGGCGTCTCTTATGGACGTAAAGACGTCCAGAACGTACCTCTTGGTCTCATTATCAAATGCGAGATGTTGCAATTTCTGCAGCAAGCTTTAGAGTCCGTCAGGATGAACTTGAGTGTCCGGGTACCATAATGAATAGATTCCCTGAAGGCCAGTAGATCCGCCTTGTAGACAGAAGATTCAGGTCGAACGGAAAACATTTGGAAGGCGCCACTAGAAGGGCAAAAGCAGGCGTACCCAGCACAGCATCAGATTTAAAACCGTCCTTAGAGGTGTGAGCGTACTGCGGAAATTGTAAGCTGAGGATATGCTCCACGTCGCGAGCGATGTTGGTCGCCGCTCGGAAATCGGTCGGCAGGTATGCCACTGGGGCTGGAGCGAAGAACAGACTAAATGGAAAATGAAAGCAGGGGAGTTGTGTGTCCTGCAGAACAAGTGGACGAAATTGCACCATAGTTGTAGTCAGTTGTCGCCCATGAGGTGCCTGTGTGAGTCTCCAGAATCGAACCACCGTCTAAAGAGAGGTACGATCAGATATCAGAGATCGACTGAGGAAAAAAATATCAGACACCATCTGCCGTCTGGTACACAACGGCATGACGGATGCTTCCACCACCAGGGGTTTGGTGGACCTTCATTTCAAGGCTCAGAGGACAAGACAAATAACTCTATAATGGATGACATCTATCTTGCGCAAAGTTGATTGCGTAGCAGTGCCGTAGACAATGCTACGATAATCTAAGACAGAACAGATCAAAACGTTGTGCAGGGTCAAGAGTATAACCGCTTCCGGTCCACACTATACTCGGGCAAGCGTACGCAAGGTATGCAGAGAGTTACCATCTTGTCGATAAGGTAAGCAGTATGTCGTGCCCACGTGAATTTGCTGTCGAAGTAGACGCAAAGGAACTTAGCATGTGCCCAAACGAGAAATGTATACCAGCCAAGATGAAGTTTGGATGAGAAGTTATTACGCCGTTTCCTGGCGAATATCACCAGTGATTTATCAGATGACAAAGTGAGCCCATTTTCGAACTCCCATGTGGCCAGCATTTCACATGCATCAGTAAGCCGTAGGTGTGTCAACCAAAAGCACAGCGAGTGGGAACATATATATATCTCCTCACAAGTTGGGCGTCGTCCGCATACTGAAGGACTTTGACGGTATGGTTGAACAAAGTCTCTACGTCGGCAACGTGCAGGAGTCGGCGACACTCTAGGCAGGGTCCATGTCCTGATCGCGAATATATACAGTACGGCACGGCACCCAAGCAAACTGTAAAATCACCATCGGGAGATTCAGCAGTTGCAATTTGTTGTTAAGTTCAGGTATCAGGAAATTGTCGCAAGCCCTCTAAAAGTGAATAAATAAAACCGTTAAATACCCAATAGTGAAGAATTTGTTTTCAATGTCCATCGCCAGCGAGGTACTATTATCAGAAGTACTTCTGCTCTTATGGAAGGCGTTTCGCGTTCGCGGGCGCAGTTTTCACTTTCCAACAACCATTCGAAGCGAAACTTGAGGAGACGTTCCAATGTCTTACACACACAGGAAGAGAATGCAATCGGGCGATACGATGTCGCTTGACCAGGGTCTTTCAAATGGCTCTGAGCACTATGAGACCTAACATCGAAGGTCATCAGTCTCCTAGAACTTAGAACTACAAGAACCTAACTAACCTAAGGACAACACACACATCCATGCCCGAGGCAGGATTCGAACCTGCGACAGTAGCAGTCGCTCCGTTGCGGACTGAAGACCTAGAACCGCTAGGCCACGGTGGCCGGCAGGGTCTTTCTCAGGCTTCAGTATGGGCACCAACATTTGAGTTTTCCAGTCGCCGGGAACGTTTCCATCCCTCCAGATGTCATTAAAGATGTTCACAAGAACACATTTTGCATCGTCAGGCGAATTAAGAATCATTGAGTAATGGATCTGGTCATAGCCAGGCGATGTATCTGATGAGGATGTCATGACCATGTGGAAGTCGGCGTGAGAGATTGGTGTGGTTAAACCGTCGCGTAGACGGGCATGGCACCTACCACCGCGAGTCTTATGGGTTCCGGCATGGAAGCCGGAGGGGCGACAATGACGGCAAACTCGTATATTCAGATTTGCAACCTCTTAGGAGGTACTGGCTTCCGTTGGAGCAAGTTCATTATCAACCAATTACCACCAACATAAATCTGCAGAACTTTGTTTTTTCAGAGTGGCGAAGACTGTTGACTGTACTGAAGAGGATTTTGGTTGGGTGGCAGCGGGGCTTGCGGGAGGTGATGGGAGACAGCATATTCGTGACGAATGTCAAATAATCCCTGTTGCCAGACTGGCTCAGAAGTACGCCATTTCGATAGACCCCTCGTGTCATCTCTGACACGAGAGGTTGACGGTGGGCGCCATCCTGAGGGAGAGAGCCTAACTGGGGCTGCACCGGCGGTGTCGTTGGTCGCATAGAAGAATCTCGTAAAGCGACTGTTGGTTGCGGGGAATGCCATGGAGCTAGATCTAGGAAATCCAGGGGATTCTGAGGAATAGGAGGCTGGCGGAGGACAACAAAGTATGACAGCTGCGTAATGCCAATTACCCTCCCCGCAGTGGCGTAGGCTCTTGACGTTGGAGCTTTTATTGGTAGAGAAAGCTCGCGCTTGAACGTCTGTAACTCCGTGGGGACTAGAACAATTTAAACACGTAGGAAATGGCGCCGGACATGAATCCTTTGGGTGAGGACCACCACAGCAACGAGTATGACTTCTACATTGACTTGCCAGATGATGAAGACGCCCGCAATTTTGACATTGGATGACTGGAGCGACGTATGGTTCCACTGAACAACGTGTCCCCAAAACCGCAACATGTCGGGGCAGAGACCGGGAGCAAAACACCACTAGCCAGACTGAAATCGGCACCGTTTGTTCGGAATGTGAATGATGTTTCTTAGTGTAGCGTTTGATACTTGCGGCTGGGTATATGCTCTCCAATGCGTCAATGATCTCCTGGGCTGTCAAGCTGATGTCAGCACCACAAATAATGCTATACGCATGGAGCAGGATGTTGGAAATATAGACATCAGACTTACGATCTTCGAAAACAGGGATTTCTATCAAAACGTTTGCAGCCGCAGCAGTTTTCAGTTCTATCTTGACTCTGTTTCTCCCTAACGGGATAATGTCAACAATGTCATGTTTTAGAGGAGATGTAGTAAAATAATAACTTGTCTACCGACATAAGGTGGAGTTCGCCAGTGTTCTTATCTAAGCTCTCCACAGAGATAATATAGGCACCTACATCTGATCGACTGTACCGATGTTGACATCTCGCCATACGATCGCAGCAGTGGAAGTCAACGGTTGGGTCTGAGAGCGTTCTGAGTTTTGTCTGCACTGTATTATTACTAGAATGGGGGTCAGAAACCCATAACTCACGGGTAGAACAATCTGGGTCAGGAGGTGAGTCAACACACAGCCGTTTACTAAGGGGACCACTTTGCTGCTGCTGACTTGCCGGTGCACTGGCTTCAAGTGTGAAGCTGGAAGGGTCGCTGACTAACCTGAGGCAACTTCAGCTGTTGGTGCTGATACTGCTGGAGTTGCTGTTGTTGTAGCTGCAACAGTTGAAACTGCTGCTGTTGAGCCAGTTGTTGCTGCTGAAGCTCGGTTATTGATGATGGTGGTACAGAAGCTGCTGCTCGGGATTATGATGTAGCTCCTGCTGTTGTTACTGATTTTGGACAAGCTTTGTATCCAGGAGTGTTAATTCACCCTCATGAATCTCATTATGGTTGTCGGACATCGGTAGTAACGGAACTTCTGTCGGTGCGTGCTGATGTCAGATTCCTAGTGCCGACTGTATGACCTGACCCGTATTTGGGGGATCGACCATTTTACGATGAACTACATAGCACTACCGTTGCGACCCGAAGAATACGCATACAGTCCGGCGTACGCTACACTGCACGTAAACTATTCTCCTCTAAAACCAAAGATATATGTAGGGAATTAGTAGGAAGAGCACGAAGAGTACGGAGCAATACACACGTTCTCTAAACGTAAGCAAAGGATGATCATGAGGAACGCAGTAGCGAAAACGTTCAAAGGCCGCGACAGGTAGAAGCGAACTCTTAACTAGGAATTCGACGTCGGAATTAGAAGATTCAACGTGGTAGATCTAGTAAGGTTCAAATGGCTCTGAGCAACATGGGACTTAGCATCTGAGGTCATCAGTCCCCTAGAACTTAGAACTACTTAAACCTAACTAACCTAAGGACATCACACACATCCATGCCCAAATTATGATTCGAACCTGCGACCGTAGCGGTCGCACGGTTCCAGACTGAAGCGCCTAGAACCGCTCGGCCACATCGGCCGGCTGCGGGAAAGGAATTATGAATTTAGCGGATCGTAGTCAATCGTCGATTTACATTTTTCACACTCGTCGCTTGTGGCATTATTGTTTTCAGACGGATCGCTGTCGGGCTGTCCACTGAGAGATTGATCTTTTATCTCAGATGGAATTTGTTTAACTTCTTCCTCAGGTTTATCTTTTTTAGCTGTCATTTTCTGGGCTGACGAGATGAATGGATCCGAAAATGGCAGAATCCGATGGTGTACTACACAAATATTATCTCACAGGAATATTAGAGTGTAAAATCCTGTGGCTAATACCGGGTATTCTTATTCCGAGCTTCCTGTGCACCTTCAGATAGCCGAGGAATTGACAACGGAGAAGCTTCGATTACGGCATATCCGTGCATCAAAACTATGGGAACCGATGTTGGCTTTGGACATGACTGCAGAATGTTGTAAGTCCGGTGAAGTTGCCACCCATCTTTCGAGGAAAAAACATTTTTCTTTCAGACTTCCTCATAAGCATGTTCAGTTCTGGAGTTCTCTGTCCATTATTCAAATAATCTAGCAGCAGTTTGCGAAAACAGAAACACCATTACTCGGAGAAATTTTAATTTTGTAAAAAATTTTGCCAGTTTATGTCAATATAATTGACCGCAGTTCTGAATAACTCACCAAGAATTATACAGAAAGTCCTAATAACACTTTTCTGGACAGAAAATAATTTTTGAGATAATTTCAATAATGAGGAACCCATTTTTAGCGCTTGGTAGTGCCTCATGGTAGGAACAGACCGTCCTCAGAAAACGTGCTAGTACCTTCAGGCAAATAAATTTGAACTCGTTCACTATACTATTAAGAGTTTTAAAATGATATAAGCATACCTCCTAGAGTGTTACGCACCTTACTTTATCCTGTATACAAGGTACTATCGTTGCCGTATGCCGGCCGGTGTGGCCGTGCGGTTAAAGGCGCTTCAGTCTGGAACCGCGTGACCGCTACGGTCGCAGGTTCGAATCCTGCCTCGGGCATGTATGTTATGTCCTTAGGTTAGTTAGGCTTAATTAGTTCTAAGTTCTAGGTGACTGATGACCTCAGAAGTTAAGTCGCATAGTGCTCAGAGCCATTTGAACCATTTTTTTGTTGCCGTATGTTACGCTGGCACAGAAACAGTATCTGAAAAGTGTGTAGTTGTGCGACTCACTGCTTATCGTCAACTGCCACAACACGTATCATATCGACTGTAGAGTGGAGTGACACTGCTGCAATGGACAAGAATGCATCAATGATATCGACACAAAATTTCGCGACACTAAAGTCGGGACGCACACCTCTTTTTTTCTGTTCTGGTGAGTTAGCCCAAGGTGCGCTTGAATAAACAGAAGAGGGGAACAAAAGGAGAATAAGCAAGGTGGATGCGCATGTTGCTGATTCAGTTGTGAAAGGAAAAGAAGAAAAACATATGCAGTGGAGATATGGATCTTGTGAATAGTCTTAGTAACTTCCTGTACTTGAAGAGTATACAATGAGAAAACATAGACGGGTGTAAACAGAGAATGGTACTGATTAACACCGTACATAGAATAACAAGTAAATTAAATGGCAATCTGTTCTTTGAAAGACCCAGTAGATCTACACTACGAAGTATTATTAGTGGAACGAGTTTATGTATTCACCAAGGAATGGTAGTGATGGGGATGGGATAGTTACCACAACAAGGCCTTATCTATAGTAAATGATGTTCGCAACTATTCTTTACTGTGAATTTCCTTCCGTACTCAATATACCTGTTTAGGCATTCGTTGACATTACGTTAAAAGTGCGTACGTACATTCGTGGCTACAGACCTTTGTCAAACGTTCTGGCTTTACTTGATTTATCCCCCTTGCTCTGATTCCACAAAAATCCTGTTTTCTACCATTAATAAATGCTCATTCTGGAAGAAATGCTGTCATAAATCACAGCTGATTATATTTTCGATAACATTAAAGATGATGAGATATATCAGGATTTCGGGTGTTACATAATATTCTCTAAAACGTATCTAATGTATGTAAAGTTTCTTCGTGTGTATAAGAGCTCGGTTAACGTAACTGTATTCCAAGTTCTCAGGAATTCTTGGCAGGTTGGTGTATTTTCCGTTTCTTCCTATCGTTTTTATGTGATCATAGTTGAATACATTCGGCTCGTAACATAAAATAAGGATACGTCTGCCTTCCCAACAATTCTCATACTCATGGATCTTTTATTACCAACTGCAGTGTACCTAAGTGCCCAACTATGCTGTTTAAAAGTAAATACCAGTACCAATGCTAATTGTACGAGTTTTCTCTTCCAAAGAAAATATTCCAACTTTACTGGACGGATTAATTATGATAAATATACAATAAAGCCTTAAAATTACTAGTGCAGAAAGCTTTAGCATGAGTGTTCTAAGTTTCAGGGGTGTTACTGTTATTGGTGCGTATTGCTCAGAAAGAGGGTCAATTTAACGGTACCTCGCACTGAGTGTTCATTTTTGACGTCCATACTGGTATTTTTCCTGAAATAATCTCGATGAAAAATCCACGCAAATAATGATCCTTCTTTAATAACTTGAACATTTGTTCCACTCTCTCGACATGAGATAAAAAGACACCCCCTATGCAACGTGCCGTAGCACCATTTCTCGAGATCCCGACAGCATTATGGGCGATGTTGTCATTCATCAGCAGAACTCATTATGGCAGGAGAAACGTGTCGGCGAACGTAATTCCGCCTGCAGACTACTGCAATATCTTTTATGCCCGCTATCACGGAGAGAATAAAGGCGAGCAATATAAAAACAATTTTCTTTCAACACAAGGAGACAGAATTTCACAACTCTTTCCGAGGGCAGTAAACTCGAAGAGTATTGCAGCGAGAACGTCACGAAATGAGGGAAGTTTATTTTCTCTGCCTCCACTTTCTCGCTGGCAGAGATTGTCGGAGTGATTCGGCCGATGTCGTAACGATAAGTATCACTTTATTGCGCGAAAGAAACCCGGATGTTTCCACTCTCACCACCTAGGACACTACTTCTACGAGAAGCAACTGAGCAATCTTCTCTTCTGAATGACATCTGTGTCACTTACAGGCTTCCTCCCTTAGTATAACTTCTGCCCTCAGGTTATTTAAACTCTCACCGTTGGATCCGCTGTTAGTTTTGATAAATACTTTTTCCCCTTTCATGGATATGGAGTTTCTAAATAAGAGGTTACGCGAAAATTAGATGCATAATTACCTCTCGCAAATAGAATTTTTAATCCAGAAAGAAATTTTCACTCTACAACGAACTGTGGTCTGATATGAAACTTCATTTTTATACATCAGCATCTACGAAATACTCTGCAAGCCTCTGTGACGTGTATGACAGAGGGTAAATGGCATTTTATGATGGATAACTGTCGGCTATCTTCAGTAGTCTGACAATTTGGGTTTTTTAACATTTCAGTGAACTTTCTCGTGGGTCCCCTCCCAGTAAAATCAGGTATAAGCTGCACGAACTTCAGCAGTGTTCTAAGACTGTTAACGGTCTTCTTCGTGGACTGACTGCATCTGAACAGTATCCTACCAACGTACCAGGTTGTTATAATCAAACAGAAAGAGTCCTTAGTGCTGCAGTACGGCCTGTGTGTACATCGCAGTACCCTGAAATATCGTAGGTACGTTGGTTAATCGGTGCGCTTGCGGAGTATGTTGAAAAAATTAATAGTCCCACTTCTTGCCACTAAGTGGTCTGAATGTGAAATGTTTCCTGTTTTGACGTCAGTATGCAGTTTTCTGTTGTTGTTTTGTTTTTGTTTTTTATTTGCTTAAGTTCTCTTGGTTTAAAGGGTCAAGAAGGTTGAAGCTTATGGTATGAAGCACAAAAGCTGTGGAGAAGAAACTCGGTATACACTACTGGTAATGTTGTTTCATTAGAATGGGAGTTACAGTAGCGCTGCACTGTGGGAATATCACCGACAGAAACAGTTGCGAAGAGACCCCATCCCAGTAAATGCGCTAATGAGTAGAATTGTAGTTTCCCCTCTGTATCCCTAAACAATTATAGTGCTGGATAAATTCTTACGTTATTTGATTTTCAAACAGCTGAGCAAAACTGAACGTACTCTGACAGTTCACACTTTGCTTGTTCTGATCATCACTATACCGACACCCAATATTTTTAGCGCAACGCACTCTGACTTTCAATAATCCCTACAAAACAATGGCCCTTACTAACAATAACCTATACCTTTCATGAGTCACTTACCTCAAAAAAATCTTCGTTACTCGAACTACTGCAATACAGCGAGCGCCAATACTGTCAGCAAAATAAAAGATTCTAACTACTGAAGGCACTAACTACTGATAGGCACAGTTAGCAAATGAAAGATTTTGACAGAGAACAAACAATCTATCAATGTATTTACCTTAATAGTGTTCAAAAGGCATAATATATATATCAGGTCATTGCATCCAGTTACAAATTTCCTTTTTCTGACGGATACATGTCCAGATCGTCCGCTCATAGTAACCTCTCAAAACTATGGCATCTCTCTCCGCACATCTACCACTGCTGGCGGCTCACCTCCTACTTCCGCCCAACGCTACACGCCGTTCACATCCAACTGCCCAACACTACACTAGCGAATATTCCAACTGCACACAGCGCAGTCAGCGATTTTCATACAGAGCACTATGTCGCGTTACCAACATAAAAACCTAAACAACCTACTTACAGAATCAAGAAATTTTATGGAACATGTGAAGTAGGTGATGCAGCAGGGAGGAATCCCATTCTCATGGCAGCTCCTGTTGTCGACCGTGCAACACATGCCTCACAGGCTGCAGCCGGTGCTCGAGCTGTGCCTCAGGAATTGTGTTTGCCCTGGTCAACAGTTGGAAGATTTTTTGCAAAAACAGACATAATGTCTTATGGGATAACAGCAATCAGTGATTTTATAATGTTACTTTAAATCCGTCTTGATTGCAAATTTTTTTTTATTATTCATATGACCGGTTTCGGTTCATTCAGAACCATCTTCAGATCTGATATTTAAGTTACAGGAGTAACCCGTCCAATTCAGCAACTTTCACATGCTACGTAACCCGTCCAATTCAGCAACTTTCACATGCTACGTGACGTAGCATGTGAAAGTTGCTGAATTGGACGGGTTACTCCTGTAACTTAAATATCAGATCTGAAGATGGTTCTGAATGAACCGAAACCGGTCATATGAATAATAAAAAAAAATTTGCAATCAAGACGGATTTAAAGTAACATTATAGTTGGAAAGATTTTTCCGTGCATTTTACTCTGGCCTCGTTACAAAATTCATAATGTACGCCAAATGAAAACCCAGGACAGGGCCTTTGCCTTGCGTTTTTTGGCACTCATGGAAATGGTTGACATTTTGCCGGAGGATGATCCTTGGACCCACGAGACACATTTTACTCGGCACTGTACAGTGAATGTATAGAACTGTCGCAAACTGTTCCACTTTGCCTCAGTTTCGCACAGCATCCACTGCACTCAGGTTGTGTAACTGTGTGGTGCCGTTTCACAAACCCATCCAATCTCAACCCATTTTGGTTTAAGGAGACGACACTGCAGTCCTATTAGGTGTAGTCGTTATGAACGTTCTGAGAACCTCCTTGTGCAACAAGTGATTCCAGGTTTGCAAGACTAAATCTGTGCTACACCACTACTTTCATTCAAGATGGGGTGGAACCATGTGTCGGTTGCCAGGTGGAAGACTTGCTTCGAGGAACCTTCGATGACGCTGTTTCAAACCCCGTGGCCTCCCAGATCCCCCCATCGAAATCGATCTGACTACTATCAGGGGTGCACACGGACTCTTCCTCATCTAATTACATGCTGCGAGCAATTGTCAACCACGCCGTGTTACGGGTCGAGCAAGCTTCGGCATACTATGCCGAACACATGTACCTTGTGATCGTATCTAATAAACGTGCCAGAACCACTGCATCTGCCTCTGCTAGGCACTTAAGTATGAATTTCAGAGTAACCATGTAGATGTAGATGATCGTTCGCTACCTTTTTCTGAACCCACACCACATTCCGATTGCCCAGAGTCCCATATTTTCACGTTGTAGACCTATTATTTTATTCAGCACACTCCGCGAGCGCACCGTTTAATGAATATACCTGTGATGTTTCAGCATCTTACGACGCAGCACTCGGAACATCGTCAGTTTGATTATAACCACTCGGTATGAAAATCTGCAACGCGTGAACATATGTGATCGATCGATTTCATATCCCTACAACTTGTTATACGTAGCTGCAGCAATTGGCTGATGCTATTTGTGATTCGCCGGTATTGTTGTGCTTGGACACGGTTTCTCCGAGTTTCTTTCTTTATCTTTTGCTTTTTTTTCTTTTTCTTTTCTTTTTTTTTTAATTGCACAATTTTACACCTCTATACATTTAAAGTGAGTTACCGATCTTCTCACCATTTTGAAAACTTTTCAAAATCGGACTGGATATTTGTGCAATTTTTTCCATGTATTACGTTATTACAGACACCTGTATCACTTTCAAAAAAAGGTGAAGTTAGTACCAGTATTGCATCCAGTTAACTAATGTACAACGTACTTCCCTGGAGTTTACTTAAGGTAAGGTCCACATCTGTCAATGACTCGATTGATGATATCAGAGAAAACATGTTGCAGCCTCTCTAACAAGAAATCCTCAACCCGTCCACAAACTGAGCCTGGTACACCTTGTAATACTTCGTTTTTAACCCATTAATACACTAATAAATTTTAGCCTGAAACTAAAAACCCGAAATCAGATTTTGTAAACAGTATTAAAGTGTTTTAGTATACATAACGTCTAGTCTCAGATATGTTGTACCTCTCGAGTATAACACGGTGCCCTACTGCAAACCGAGCGAGGTGGCGCAGTGGTTAGCACACTGGACTCGCATTCGGCAGGACGACGGTTCAATCCCGCGTCCGGCCATCCTGATTTAGGTTTTCCGTGATTTCCCTAAAATCACTCCAGGCAAATGCCGGGATGGTTCCTTTGAAAGGGCACGGCCGACTTCCTTCCCCATCCTTCTCTAATCTTATGAGACCGATAACGTCGCTGTTTGGTCTCTTCCCCCAAACAACCAACCAACCAACCCTACTGCAAACTGTTAACGAAGGTAAAAGCACGTCGAATGAATGTGTGAATGTTGCGAAGACTCCTTAAGTAATAGAACCCAGTACTTTTTCGTGGTCATCAGAGACAAGGGAATCGTCAGGAATTCCCCACAAAAGTACAATAGGACCGCTAGTGTTCGGTTTATACATGTTGAGCAGTAGTATGCAGAGCATTGCTGATGACACTGTTGTGTACGTGAATGTGTCGAAGTTGAGTGACTGTATGAGGATACAAGATAACTTAGACAACATTTGTAGTTGGTGTGGTGAATGACACCTAGCTCTAAATGCGCTAAAACCCAAGTTAATATAGATGACTAGGAAAAACAATCCCGTAATTTTTGAATATAGCGTTAGTAGTGTGCTGTTTGACACAGTCTAGGTGTAACCTTGTAAAGTGATATGAACTGGAACGAGCATGTAAAGATTGAAGTTGAGAACATGAATGGTCGACTTCGGTTTTATGGGAGAATTTGAGGACAGTGTAGTTTCTATGTGAATGACACCACATATAGAACACAGCTACAATCCATTCTTGTTTTATGCTTTAGTGTGTGGGATAATGGACCAGTTCGGATTAAAGGAAGATATCAAAGTAATTCAGAGGTGACCTGCTGGATTCAGTACGTGCATTTCGTGTAAGGACCACGAAGATAAGAGAAAAGAAACTAGGGCTCGTACAGAGGCGTATAGATCGCCTTTTTTCCCTTGCTGTATTTGTGACTGGAGCAGGAAAGGAAACGTCTACTAGTGGTACAATGTAACTCCTGCCAAGCACCATATGGTAGCTCCCTGAGTAAGTGTGTAGTTGTAGATGTTACTGGGTATGACGCATATTTGAAAAACTGAACTCCTACAACCCTTCACTTTGTAAGAGTTTAATTTCGATGATAGGTTGACAGGATTTACATAACTAAAACTGAGACATACATAGAGAAATGCAATTAAATAGATGTATATAATACAGCGCTGCTAGTTATTCATAGTTAGTCACGTGCTCCATTGATCAATCTCACGGCAACCATTATGAAGTGTAATGTGTCAAATGCATATGAAATACACATATTAATCAAGGTTTTTATTTTTATTTCTTGTTTAAAGCTTAAAATTTTTATTACCTACCACATTCCCTTAAATAGCACAAAATGCATATTTTATACCTATATTTATACCTTTATTCCTATTCAAGAATTAATCTATGGTATAGAAGGAGGTGTCAAGGAGATATGATTTCAATATATTATTATGAAAGCATTACTGCTAGCTGTCATACATTTTATTTCATCTGGTAATTTAACGAAAAGTTTTACAGCAGCATACTTTACCCCTTTTGCGTGCCAAAGATAGGTTAGATAGAGGATAGTGTAAGTCTTTCTTCCTTCTGGTATTATAATCATGAATGTCACTGTTGTTTTAAAACTGATCCATGTTGTTGAGAACGAATTTCATTACTGAGTAAATGTACTGTGAGGATGTTTTAAGGATTCCTAACCTTTTAAACATATTCCTACAACACGTGCGCCTATGAGCCCCCCACATTATTGTAAACACTTTCTTTGAGCAGTGAATACATTTTGTCTAAGTGTTCAGCTACCCCAAAATATTATTCTGTACGACATCAGAGAGTGAAAGTACGCAAAGTATGTTAGCTTACTAATTTCAACATACTCAAAATTAGCACTTATTCTGATTGCAAAAGTTTCTGAACCTAGTCGCATTAGGAGATCCAAAATATGAATTTTCCAATTAAGATTCTCATCTATATGTACAACCAGAAACTCAGTATGGTCTACTCTGTCTACCGACTTCTGTTGATCTGTTATATTTATAGAAGGAACTGTAGTAGAAAATTTGCTGACTGGGTTTTTCCGAAGTTCAGAGGAAGCCTTTTCGCAGAAACCAATTGATAACCTTTCCCAAACCATTATTTATATTATTTTCTATTGGAGTTTCTTTTATTGGATTAATAATGATACTTGTATCTTCAGCAAACAGTGCCAGTTTAGCTTCTTGTTTCAGATACGAAGAGAGATCACTCACATATATCTACAACAGAGGGGGATCCATGATCCATGATCTAACCCTGTGGAACGCCTAATGTAATTTCAGCCCAGTTAGATGAAATGGGAAACTTCCTTAAATCACTTTAACCATATACAGAAACTTTTTCTTCCTGTTCTGTACATGTGACTTAAAACACTCTTATGCTGTTCCACTTATACCGTATTGTTGTAATTTTTGTAACATAATGTCATGGTTGACACAATCAAATGCTTTGGATAAGTCACAGAAAATTCCTGTTGGTGACATTTTAGTATTTAAATACTCCATTATGTGGGCAGTAAAACTATATATTGCTGTTTAATAGAACAGCATTTTTGATATCCCAACTGTAATCTACTAAGTATTCCATTATTCCCGAATGAGATTTTCACTCCGCAGCGGAGTGTGCGCTGATATGAAACTTCCTGGCAGATTAAAACTGTGTTCCCGACCGAGACTCGAACTCGGAACCTTTGCCTTTCGCGGGCAAGTGCTCTACCATCTGAGCTACCGAAGCCCAGAAAGACAGCTATAATCAGAATGTAAAGATGATGCCATGAAAACCTGCATTGTACCTGCTTATGTAGTATTTGAAGTATTCTCAGCAACACCAAGTATCTTTCCTGCCTTATAAGAGAATTTTGAATTAACATAAACTTCATCTAGCATCACTGAAATTACCTTGTCACTTCCCTGAAGAAATTTATTTTTTTCCCTCAAAAAAGCAACCTTCATGGACCAATACAAGGTTTATTTGGACCCATTTTGCATAGAAACTGCCTTAAATAGACAGGATGAGGTAATGTTAATACATTTGTTTTTCTCAAGTGATGGTAGGCACCAGGAAATGTAAAGCAAATGGTTGCTGCCCATATCAAAAGCTCAGGAGAATATCTGCTTTGCTTTGCTATTGCGAGTTGTAATTGCTCCTAAACAAATTCTATTTTAGGTGCTATTTCAGCGTCAAAATCACTACCAGCTTTTAGTGCTTGTTTGAGAACATTGACTAAAATTATAATCTTGTCAATGGTGCCAGTAGAGTTATCTGTGAAACCATTTAGGTGACTCACCAGATTATCAAATTTCGTCCACTTGTCACATTTCAAGTTCTCTTCCTCCCCAGATTGTAGTATCCATTTCAAGGATTCCGTAGGCAAACACACATTTTTCTGAAACAATTTTACTTCCAAGGAACTTGATATCTTGAAGCACACTGAAACTAATGGCACATCACTGACTGAATCATCCTTTAATTTAATGAAAGATATGTAGTCATCCTTTACTAAAATTGTAAATGGACAAACATTCCTTTCCTGCACTTCGCTTTTAAAATGCTGAAAGTCAGGTATATTGTCATTTTCGCACCACTTACTGAAACTACATTCATCACGTTCCAGTAGCTGTTGAACACGATCTTCAGGATTCTTCCTTTGCTTAGGAACTGGTACTGTGTGATAAGAAGGTTGAATAGGAAAGATGGTTTGAATTGCATCATTTGTTAATTTTGGTATTTTTCGTGGCACACATATTGGTTCACTATTTTCCACAGGAAAAATGTCTTCCCTAACCACAAACTTAGGTTCAAAATGCTTAATGCACACCACAGCTTTATCGTTCACTTCTAAATTATCTCTATGAAATAGTTTAATCCATTTGTTCCTCAATGCTGTTTCCTTGGGAAACTTAAATGTTGAGGTATCATATGTTCTCCCTTAACTGGATATACATCCTGGTACACAACAACTACGACCCATCACAAGAACAGTTTACACTTTAAATTTTACCGAACTTACTACAAAATATAGAAAATAAATACCAGCGTAGCACTTTTGACGACATTCACAGCATATAGCATAAATAACAGCTAGTAATAAATGCTTTCGCTTCTCTTGAACGTCACGTATACAATGTTACACACACGCGTTATGGAAACACAAGCACGCTGGTTAGTTTCCCCCACGATTGCCGCCATATTGTCAACTATCGATATCTGCCTTAAGGTCTGATTTATTGTAGGTGGTCTTGATTGCGGAGACATGGCTTAGCCAAAGCCTGCGGGATGTTTCCAGAACGAGAATTTCATTCTGCAGCGGAGTGAGCGCTGATATGAAACTTCCTGGCAGATTAAAACTGTGTGCCCGACCGAGATTCGAATTCGAGAACTTTGCCTTTCGCGGGCAAGTGCTCTACCATAAGAGCTACCGAATCACGACTCACGCCCAGTCCTAACAGCTTTACTTCTGCCAGTATCTCGTCTCCTACCTTCCAAACTTTACAGAAGCTCTCCTGCAAACCTTGCAGAACTAGCACTCCTGAAAGAAAGGATATTGCAGAGACATGGCTTAGTCAAAGCCTGGGGGATGTTTCCAGAATGAGATTTTCACTCTGCAGCGGAGTGTGCGCTGATATGAACCTTCCTGACAGATTAAAACTGTGTGCCCGACCTAGACTCGAACTCGGGTCCTTTGCCTTTCGCAGGCAAGTGCTCTACCATCTGAGCTACCGAAGCACGACTCACGCCCGGTCCTCACAACTTTTCTTCTGCCAGTATCTCGTCTCCTACCTTCCAAACTTTACAGAAGCTCTCCTGCGAACCTTGCAGAACGAGCACTCCTGAAAGAAAGGATATTGCGGAGACATGGCTTAGCCAAAGCCTGGGGGATGTTTCCAGAATGAGATTTTTCACTCTGCAGCTGAGTGTGCGCTGATATGAAACTTCCTGGCAGATTAAAACTGTGTGCCCGACAGAGACTCGAACTCGGGACCTTTGCCTTTCGCGGGCTAGTGCTCTACCATCTGAGCTACCGTAGCACGACTCACGCCCGGTCCTCACAGCTTTACTTCTGCCAGTATCTCGTCTCGTACCTTCCTTGTCTCCTACCTTGCCCGCGAAAGGCAAAGGTCCCAATTTCGAGTGTCGGTCGGGCACACTGTTTTAATCTGCCAGGAAGTTTCATATCAGCGCACACTCCGCTGCAGAGTGAAAATCTCATTCTGGAAACATCCCCCAGGCTTCGGCTAAGCCATGTCTCTGCAATAACCTTTCTTTCAGGTGTGGTAGTGTTGCAAGGTTTGCAGGAGAGCTTCTGTCAAGCTTGGAAGGTAGGAGACGAGATACTGGCAGAAGTAAAGCTGTGAGGACCGGGCGTGAGTCGTGCTTCGGTAGCTCAGATGGTAGAGCACTTGCCCCCAAAAGGAAAAGGTCCCGAGTTCGAGTCTCGGTCGGGCACACAGTTTTAATCTGCCAGGAAGTTTCATATTCCATTATTTTTGTTTTTTGAAAATGCTGTAAGCAAGGATACTGGCCAGTAATTATTGATACTTGTGGTGCACCTTTTTTTGAAATGACGCTTGAAAATGGCATATTTTTACCTGTTTGGGAAAATATCTTCGGTTAGTGAGGCATTACAGATGTGGCTGACAACATCAGCTGTAGCTGCTCCACATTATTTTAATATCTTATTAGAGATGTCAACTACTGCAACAGAATATCTATTTTTCGAAGATTTAATGATTTTCCTTATTTCACAAGGGGTTGTTAGATGAAATGGATTTCTCAAATATGACTCATCCTTGTACTGCTTGGCCTTTTCCTTTGAAAATATTAATATACCGTTGCTTTCGTGTAATAATAACTATTTACAATACATAACTATAAAAATGTATTTCAAATATATTTTGACTAGTTTCATTTCTCAGTGAAACCAACCTCAGATAATGCTTTTACAACCCGCAAGCTGATCAAAGCTGGATGTACCGGTAATAACCATATCGTGCAGTAACTCGCATTCCGATAAGAGACATGTTCAATGAAAAAAGAATTATCCGGATTTTGGGTGTAACTGCACAAATAAATTAAATGTGTTCTGCACCATGAATAATAAATCGTGGTCAAACGTAAAACGGAAAGATTATCATTATACCGTGTAACTTGTCGATCGTAGAACAATAAAATTGGAGCACAGAATCATTTTATTTGATATCTGCAAGTTACATGGAGTACGACAGTCTTTGATGCACGCTTGACATCGATTTTATTACCCATGGCGATTTTATTGTAATACCTTCTACTTACATGGTTAAACGACGATTGCTGTTTTACGTTTGATAACGACTTTATTACCCCGATGTAAAGGTAGTCTCAGTTTTGTTGTGCTGTTACAAGAAAAAAAAAAAAAATTTTATTTTCATTGAACGTGCCTCTTACACAAGTTGTAGTTACTTCATAATACAGTTAATGCTGGTACCTACCTTCGTTTTTCTTTTTTTTTTAACATGTGTCTCATAGAAGCATTATCTGAGGATGGTTCCATTGGCAACTGAACGTAGTCTGGTCGTTGTGTTTTAATATTTATTTACGCACTTGGACCAAGCAAGTAAAGGGTTTTGTTTGGATTTTAAGAGATTACGTAAGATCACATACTCCTTCACTGAAAATGTCAGGCGATACTGACACTCGGAAACTGTTCCGTCTCTTGTTTGGAGACAGATGAACGTTAGACGTAACAGTTTCAGAGAATTAGCAGTTGATTAGAATTTCAACATCGCAATAAATATGAAAGGTAATCAGTCAAAACAGTGTTGAGGTCTGATGTTCATGTGGATTATTCGAAAATTGTAACAAATCAAAGTGTATGATCGAAATAATGGACACAATGAGTCCCTCAAGTAGTCTGTTGCAATGAATCAACGGAAATATTTGCTTTTTCGTTTGAATTCATCTCTTCAATGCACCCCAAAAGGTACACAAGCTCCTCATGATGCATATTTTGCACAAAAAGTATTTTTGAATTCGGCTGAAAGTGCAACAGTTTTATGACGTAAAAATATGATTTATGTCAGGTCGTAGATACTGTAGGAAGATACAGAAAAATAATTAATTTTCGGAGTTGGCCTTACCGCCGAATCTAATTGTAATACTCCAAGCTATAACGACAATTTCCTGTGCACTCCAGACTACATGAAGCCGAAACACACGGAGACGTAGGCACATCTACGAGGCGCTGGTTGCTTTGTATATCATTAACACCAAACGGCATTTGGTACTCAGATACGATAAACCTTCTGTTTATTAGCGTTGTTTTAGTGTAATACGAATCGCGTCACGGAGCAATGCGGGGCTAGTTGATAAACAGTGCTGTGTAATGAGACTTGAATGTCTCTCGTAGTCATAAGCGAAAGCTGCAAATAGGTTGAAGCATATTACTTCTAAAACTACTAATAGATAGAAACTGATTGTTCTATTTAAGGGATTAATAACGGAAGAACATACAAAGAACTCAAAAAAATTCCCGTAAGCTGTCACATTGACCCTGTGGAAGTCAAAACTACTTCCCAATATTAACAGTTACCATTATTTCTCACAGGAAGACTAAAGGTAGTCAACAAAATCTCTCTTATTCTATTAGTTATTCACTTCCTTGTACGTATTTATCGCTAAAGCAAAACTATTGTCTAAACATGAAAGTCAAATTTACCTTAAGCTAATAACATGTTCACTTGTCTGCTTGTCTCTACACATCACATATGTGACTTTTCTTGTGATCTTCAAGTAAAAGGTTACGCAAATCAAGCTGAATTCGGAACGCAACACACAATTCTACTCTAAAGATACTGAGAGCTATGTAAACACTAAGTAGTCAAATCAGGGCAGTACAAAGAGGGGACAGGCCAAACGATATTAAAATTAAATCACTTTCTTCAACAATAAATGATATATTGCTAAAAACGCCGATTTGTGATTATTGCTGTAGACGAAAACCGAGGCTCATTAAGAAGTAAGTTGGAGTACGGAACATATTGTATGTGGACAGTGATACAAAATTGCAAAAATTTTACTGACAGTTTAGTACTGCTCGGAAACTAGTTATTGGACAATTAAGGCCAGAGCGTGATGTAATTACTCATTCCAGCACAATTGGTTTAGCATCATTTCGCTTCGTAATCGGATTTTCTACGCAAATGTTAATGTCTGTCAAAATTACTTTCCATGCGGTCTTTCGTGTGAATGTAAATGCTTACGGTAACCTTCAGATACTAACGGTTTGAACTACATATTTTAATGCACTTATCAAAAATTAAGAGAACTACAGTGTTATATTAATTACGCCTTAACAGCGGAGGGTATAATTAAGTTGAGGGCTGAATTTTCTTCAAAAGATATAAATAAGCAATTAAATCGTTGGTATCATAGTTAATATATATGTTATCCATCACAAAAAGTTAATTATTAGCCAAGGAATGTAAATTACACAAAATAATGTTGACGTAGTGGTCAACCGATTTTCGAAATTGAGCGGTGACAGTAGAGTTAAAGAGGCATCTGAAACTACTGGTAATATTTTCGTGAAATGCGTCTTGTTGTCCGACGTAAGTCGCTGCTTACGAAATCTGAACTCGTAATAGCTCAACTGCAAAATTAGGATATCAAGATGGCGTAAGCAAATCCACGTGAACTGCGCCGTCCGGTTAACTAATAGAATATTACAAATAAAATTATTATCTATATGAACAGGACAGTCTTGTCTGAAACCTCTTAGCTGAAGAAGCATAATTGAAAACGTCTTTGCTTACAATCTTGCATTCAGTACTTCTGTCAAGGGTTTAATTTTGAGGCAGTTTTAGTTGTACGTTATCAGTGATTTGGTACAGCAGTTGGTCGATATGAACCTCATATATGCGACGACTGAAAGCAGTGTATGAACGGTAGAGTGACAATACGGGGAACTATTCCCGCAGAGACGGCAACCCCATCACAGTATCTCTGCATCTGTACAGAGGCACCTTCAAGAAACCGCTTATATTCATGACTTTACATTACATATTTCCTTCATGTTGTGGAGGTATTTCCACAGAAAAATGTTAATTGTGATAAAAAACTAATAAATTATAGTTGCATTGCTATCCGGATTTTAGTTGCTAATGACCTCGTCATCTACGGGATGCAACTGAAATAAGTGGCAGTCAAGTGAAAACCGAACATCCGCCACAATGGGACCATGGGGTGGTTCCAATCAAAAGTAATCACCTCACGCACTAAGATATTTATCCTGCCGGAAGACGAGACGATCAATTCCTGTTTCGTAAAACTCTGACGGATCCACAACAGCACCCACCCTTCCACTTCCTCGCACTGTTGTGCGATTCCTTTGAAAATGACCTTAGGAAGTATGGTCCATTAACAAAGAAAGTATCAAACAAAACATTCGTTCCACGAATACTTGAATATTGGTCAATGGGCTGGATCCACACCAAACGGCACTGATACAGGAAATCTAACGAAGAGCAGCGGGTTTTGTTACAAGTTAATTTAATAAGCATGGAGATACTAGCCAACTCGAATGGCAGACACTGCAAGACAGATGTAGTGCATCTTGGTGTGGCTCCGAGAGCTTGCATTCCTAGATGAATCAACAAATATATTGTGTCTTCGTACGTACATCTCTCAAAAGACCACCACTATCAATTCAAAGAGATTCGAACTAACCTGGAGGCTTACCAGCAATCGTTCTTCCCGAGAAGCTTAAGCAGAAAATATGGAAGTGACAGTAGTACACAAAGTACCCTCCGCCACACACTGCAAGGTGGTTTGCGTAAGTTTGATGCAGGTGGAGATGCAGAACAGTACGGGTAACTTTCTGCAATCTCTCTCTCAAACGAGAACTAAACAAGCATGTGCTGAACTACGCATTACATAAAAACTTCGTTTCTGTACTATAGTGCTATGACTGACACGATAAAATGTCTTTGAGAAGTCACAGAAGATGCCAACTCGTGGTGTTTTGTTTTTAAGGATTTCGTTGTGTGACCAATAAGTGTTTAAATAGCGGCGTTTGGCCTAAATGTCCCTTTACCACACAGGTGAGTGACCACCCTGCAGTACATTACCATCTCAAAATTTGTGGAAAATCACCTAACGATCGAAAATGAGCTTTGGTCATTTAAACGTGTCGAGTGGCCCTTTCTATAAAGAAACCCAGCATTGGTACAGACGTTTCAGTCTGTCTGGAAAGCACCTTGATTCAATGAGGCTTTACAGAAGTGACTGAGAACAGGGCGAAAACATTTTAGTATCTTGGTGACCTTCCCACACAAACTTTAACATTTTAGAGTCATGATGATCTATTTTATTCCAGATGTGGATCTGAAATTGATTTCTATTTCAATAAATATCCGCTTGTTGCTTCTACGATGTACTGTTTTGCTTCCTTTTCTGAACTATTTGCACCAATTTTCTCATGTATTTTATTACGAATATCGTGCCCACGTCCTGCTGAACATAAGTAATGTCATTTTCTGCGGGCTCTTTCCCTGTGTCTCTTTTAATAACGTTAAATATTTATTTTAATTTGTAATCGGTAATTTGAGACAAGATGGGTAACCCAATTTTTTAGATACGTTACAGTACTGTTTATTGCATGAGAAAATATTTGTTCCATTTCTATTTTGGCTGTACTGAACTAGTCACTTTTCTTTATGAAGAGACTCTGATACATGTACTTATCCACCAATTTTATAATGGCTTCCTATTATCACACCTAATTATCTTTTTAGGAAAACTATTTTTAGAGCTGAATACGAAATTATTGAGGGATATACTGAATTTAAAGCTATCATTTGGCTCATTGTAGACGTCAGCCAATTCAACACTTCTTAAAATCTTTCCTTAAAACTTTCACTAATTCCGTCATTAACGAATCATTTGTTAGGGTGTTTCTGAAGTGTACACGAAGCTACGTCAAGTAATGTGACTGTCAATGCAATGTCAAATATTACAAGCCGGTTACCACAGGATAGTAGGTTATGTATGTTCCTGGTCATTGTGTAAATACATTGCAAGGGAGCTACTATGTTAAGAAACACGGATAGGGACGCTTATGAGTGACAGTAAATTAGATGTGTCCAAACGTACTTCTAGATTTCGTTCTACTTTTGTTGACACCTTTAATTTCAAATTCACAGTAAGATAATTTGGATTTTCTATACGCTGAAATTGTCTTTCCGATGACCATAACCCAGTATAGTTCTTCCCACTTTTCTTGTACTTCCTAGCCATATTATTCCTCAGTGATTCATATTACTAAGCCCCCTTTTTTCCTATGACTTTATTATATTTTATTGTTTCATCAACCAGTTAACTTGTATAGTCTCTTCCGCACGTACTCTGCACAGTCAGTCCTTGCACTTACACATTTGTCTGACCAGCGTCTGTCAGTAGCATATTTAGAAATACTTATCCCTACTTAATTGGTCTACTGTTGTGTTCAGTATCACAGTGTCGTTAGCCTGAGATAATTTCGAAAACACGAAGTCTGTTTCTTAGTGGTACAGTTTCCCACTGCCTTGCATTTTGATTCTGCCTGACGATTCTCTGTAACCTCTGCCTACACATCACTGTTACTGAATTGTGCTCTTCGTCTATATCTGCTCCTGATTACACCGATTAGTCACATACCTTCTCTCGAAATCGCTGTCTCCCTATAATATAATGCAAGTAAATAACTTATAATATCTCTTGCCGTTTTCCTTGTATCCCTTCTGTCCTTGTGGTCTTCCAAATGTGTGTTTCTCATTAATAGCTGAAACTTTTGGCAGGACCTTAGGAGAGTCTTTCCTCACTCATTGTAACTGGCAGCCTCGTACTCTCCCCTATCTATTTTATACTCTGCCGTACTGCAGCGCTCAGATCCTTAGATTATTATCTCTTCATTTCGCTGCAGACGCTGAATTATCATTTCAATGTCTCTATTAATTATATCTACTGATGACGCCGGCATGTATATCTGAACTATATTTATTGGTAATGGTTTGGTGTCGATTCAGATCAGAATAATCCTGTAGCTAATAATGACCCTGCAGCACCTTGCCTTACCTTAGTAGTCATAACGAACCACCTCGTTGTTATATCGTATTCTACTCTGTTGATATTACTGCACACTGCCATAGATAGTGGATGTCAAATTGTTTCTAGTTTTCCAGAAGGCATTTGACACCATTCCTCACAAGACACCTCTAATCACATTGCGTGCGTAAGGACTACCGCTTCAGTTGTGCGACTGGATCCGTGAATTCTTTTCAGAAAGGTCACAGTACGTAGTAAGCGGCGGAAAATCATTTCGTAAAACAAAAGTGATATCCGACGGTCCCAAGAAAATGTTGTAGGTCTTCTGCTGCTAATATACAGAAGCGATGTAGAAGACTATCTGAGCAACTCTCTTAAGCTGTTTGCCTATAGTGCTACGATTCGCGGTCTAGTAAAGTCATCAGAAGATCAAATCCAAGTACGATATTACTTAAACACTATATCTCTATGGTACGAAAAGCGACAATTGTTTCTCAATAAGGAAAAGTGTGAAGTCATCCACATGAGTGAAATTCCACTGGATTTCGGTTAGTACTGTTCGAATAATACTTAAGAATTACAATTCGAGCAACATAAATTTGAACAATCTCATGGATTTTGTTGTGTGGAAGGCAAACCAAAGACTACAGTACAATCAAAAGATGCAACAGATCTATTATAGAGATTACCTGCAACACACTTCAGTACTAATGTGGCCGGCCGGTGTGGCCGTGCAGTTCTAGGCGCTTCAGTCTGGACCGCTACGGTCGCAGGTTCGAATCCTGCCTCGGGCATGGATGTGTGTGATGTCCTTAGGTTAGTTAGGTTTAAGTAGTTCTGAGTTCTAGGGGACTGATGACCACAGATGTTAAGTCCCATAGTGCACAGAGCCATTTGAACCATTTGAACCAGTACTGATGTGCCGTTTGCGATCCTTCCTACATAAGATTAACGGACGACATCAAAAAAATTCAAAGAAAGACAGCTCCGCTTGTACTACCGGAAAATAGGAGAGAGAGTGTCTGGGATACGATAAGCGAGTTGGGAAGGAAATAATTAAAACAAAGGTGTTTGTAGTTGAGGCGAGATGTTTTCACGAAATTTCAGTCACCAACTTTCGCCTCCGAATGTAAAAATAATGTATTGTGATCAACCTAAATAGGCAGAAATGATCATCATAATAACGAAAGGTAAATTAGAGATCGTTCAGAAACATTTAAGTGTTAATGTTTCCCACGTGATGTTATAGAGCTAAACTGTAGAGAAATAGTCTGAAGGTGGTTCGACGATCCCTCTGCCAGGCATTTATATTTCCATTGGAGGCTTTTCATGTAGATGTAGACTTAGATGTACATCCGTCTTACCAAATAAATCTTCTTTCCATTTCATTGCACTGGCCTCTATAATAGTTTCAGCACTCTCAATTTCCTTTTGAAATTTTCCAGCCTCCCTACTCCATTCAAGCTTCTGGCATTGCAGACTCCAGCACGTGGAATACTATTCGTCCGTGGATATATCAGTCTTTTTCTGATGATTGTGTCTTACTTGGCAGTCACCTTTAGATTTTAAGGGAGATGCATCCTTTACTGAAGGGAGATTATTGCGATACGTCTTAATTACCGGCTTCACTTTCGGTGGATAAACTTTTAATAGTTTTCTTTGGGCTAAATATGAAAAGAACAAAATCCCAGAATTCCAAAATTGAAATAATCCCTTCATTAATGCTTGGAAAATTCGTATGTCTTGATTGATATCTTTCATCTTTATCATTTAATTTAATTCTAATCTTTATTTTTGTAGCTTTCTCTGATACATACATTTAATATAGGTTATCTGTAGATGATTTTTAGTTATTTCTGGTACACCGTGTACATACAGTAGTATAAATTATTCTAAAGGCCGGGTCCCTTAGGAAATAATACACAGTGTCTGAATCATACATGTAAGTAAATTAATTGTGAAAGTAGTAGATACATATGAGGGACAAATAATCATGGCCGAATTACATAGTTTCTCATAACACGAGTAACAAAATAAGGCTTTTGCTTCCCGGTTGGAAATTGATATAAAGACACTCACTGTGCTGTTGTGTTATTGGGTTGTTAGTTCTTTGTCCAGTCTCTGTTCTTCCTAATTACCCCAAAAACTCTCCTCGGCATTGAGTGTGTCGGGCTTCGTTGTTCTTGTAGTGAAATTGTCGCCTACTCTTCTCGTATGATTCTTTTCTGCTCACATATGGCCTCAAATGACTTCCATAGTGATGTTCAAATCAAGACTACGTGCAGGTTGGGGCAAGCCATCGATATCTTTAATTTAAAACCACTTGCTTGTTGTTTACAAACTTGGACAGGTGCTTTAGCTTGTTGAAACATTAGACTTTCGTCCCGTAGGTGCTCATACATTCTAATCCATTCTGTGTCTAGCATCTCAGTGCACATGTTAGATTTCATTCTAGTGGTCGCCTTTAGTACAGAACGCTGCCCCAATGATAATAGTTCCACAACTAAAATATCTCCTCATTCGTACCAGATGCTCCGTTCTCAAAACATGCCAATCATTCTGGAATCCTGCGGGATCATTTAAATTAAACATCTTCTCATCCTAAACATCACTTTATCCTTTTCTCAAGTCAGACAGATGTTTTCCGGAAAACGCCGGTCTAGTCTGCTTATGTTTGGGTGTTAGAGAAGGTTTATGGAGTCATTTCATGAATACAAGTTGTTTTAATTTGTCGTGCACGTCTGACTGGTAGCGGTAACTGCAAACCAGGAACAAGTTGAGAGGAATGACGGTTTGTGACCCTTGCTTTGCGCAGAGGTAACGGTTTTGATGCCTCATATAAATTTCTTCTTTTCCCATATTTTCCTTTCTGTCCATATCATGCCCCGAATCTAACGACGTTATAGATCGCTGTACTTGAACGGTCGAACTTTTTGGGGTTTAGACGATTGGAGAGCCCTGTTTCCTTTCACGCACCGAATTTGCTTTTCCATCACTTGGCAACTGCTTACCGCGCGGCTACTTCACAGCCGTGGTTTATGTCCACAATATACTTTGTCACTAATAGTGCTTTTTTCTGCAGGAAAGGCACGTAAATTTCCACTGTATAATATGCTCGTTGTATTGCTTGATTCTGCTTCTCTAACCTACAAATTTAAATACCAGCTTTGTCGCCGTGAGGTTTTCGAAGTCGTGACTCTACGGTCAACCGCCCTCTCCCTCGCCTCGCCCATTAATGAGTACGCTGGACTGCGAAATGATTCCAACGACAACCATCAGTGTCGCCCCGCGGGCTACACAGCAGCGCGCAGCAATGAGAATCAAAAGCCGGGGCCGTGATTACTGCCGGCAGACAAATTGCAAATTATCCCGGGCTGTATGACTGCGCGCGTAATTGCAACAAGTACGCCATTATAGCTGTGTGCGTGGGGGGTGGGGGGGAGGAGGCAGGTGGTAGGGGGAGAAGAGGGTGGTGGGTGTTGGGAGCGACGGTCGCGGATTACGCACTGCTAAGTGGCTGACGGCCGTTGGCGCAAATCGGGCGCTGGCGCCAGTTAACGCTTCGTAGGACTCAGGTGGCGGCCGCATTAACGCGGCTCACCCCACGCGCAAACTCACGTCCGAGGTCGCAGGGCTGCGTTGCTTGCGCGTGGTGTACGTGCCAAGTGGATTTCACTCACTCGCTCCGTAGTTAACGGTAATCCTACCGCCTGATTTATGCTGTCTGCTTAATGCACATGGCTTCTAGATTACGCTGGGCGAGATTATCAAATAATCAAACAGTGTAACTACATTACAAACTTCTTTTTGAACTGGAAAAGCTGTCCTGTTTCCCTCCTCACCCACAGATGAAGCGTACATTCCAAAAGTGTTAGTTCGACGAGTTGTGACAATAACGCATTGTCTGTTTCACCCAGCCAGACGAAAAGATGTAGCATATTTAACGAAATATGCAAAGTATTCAGTGCGAAATAAGGCATTGTTGATGAAAACAGAATAGAAAAGATAAAATAGTAACAATTCTGAATGAATATGAGCAGATTAAACGGAACACATTTGGAAGCATCCGTGGAACAATTAATATAACTTTAAAGCATAAAACATGGAGAGCAACAACACTGAAATTAAAAAAAAAAATGAAAGAACACAGTTGCGTTGCCATTCCTATTATATGGAAGTGAAACGTGGGTATTAACTAAAATGTAAGAAAAGCAAGTAAAAGAACTAAACATTAGATTTCTGAGAGCAGTAAAGGGTCGTAAAAGAATAGATGAAACACCAATCGAAGATATTCGAAAGCAGTTGAAAATTTGGAGTTTCAAAGAAAAACTGGGTGAAAACAAAAAGAAATGGAATGAACATCTACAACGCCTGCATCAAGTGAGACTACTACGTCAGATAAAGAACTCTAAAGCAAAGCCGGCCGGGGTGACCGAGCTGTTCTAGGCGCTACAGTCTGGAACCGCGCGGTTGCAGATTCGAATCCTGTCTGGGGCATGGATGTATGTGATGTCCTTAGATTAGTTCGTCTTAAGTAGTTCTAAGTTCTAGGGGACAGATGACCTCAGAAGTTAAGTCCCATAGTGCTCAGAGCCATTTGAACCATTTTCTAAAGCAAAAGGAAAAGAGATCCTGGTAGATCGAAAAGAAGATGGCAACCGTAACATGCCACAGCTAACCTAACACGAAAAAATATAAAAGATAGCTTTTTGTCGCTGCTGTGATAATGTTAGTTCCAGCTTGACTAAATAGGGGTATCTGTTGACATAACACATTCTTAACGGTTATCATCTTTGTAATACAGGGAAATGTGGTCGGGGGGAGGCAGCTAGAAGTTATAGAGGAAGACAAAGGCGTGAAAATACTATGCGATTTAAACTGGATGAATCTTGCAGTAGTTATGTATTGGTAAAGAGATCTGCCAAGAATAGACTAGCTTTGAGAGTGCATCAATCCAGTCTGACGACCACAACAATAACAACTACAACAACAACAATAAAGTTACTTTCAAGGGGCTTCCAGCTACAGAAGAAGACTTTATTTTTCAAAAATTTCTCTAGCCCTCAAATTTTATAGTTTGCAAAAAGATACAAAACTTTAAAACGAATTTAATCTGTGTAGCCCTTTTTAGTTTGTGGTTTATTATTTTGTAATTCGTCGCATACGAAGAATCGTCGTTATGTTGTTAAATATTACACGTTTTGGGCCGCGCTACCAGAAAGAAGAAGACTGCAGTCAAGTGCTGACGCCACGAAGGCGACATATCGCCAAATAAAAGTGCTCTAGACAAGGAGAAAAGAGGCTTCCTGAGCGCCAATTAGACGAAGCTAGTATGGAATTCTGCGACCTGGGTTAAATAAGTAGGACATTTAAAGAGGACTAGCGCAAGCAAAGAGGGGTCTCCTGACCAAAAGAAGTCTATTAGTATCAAACATGGTAATCATCCATAGGCCTGAGTTTGCGGTAACAATTACTGAAACTGTACTTTTGGAGTACTGTATTGTACGCTAACG
The DNA here is from genome assembly GCF_023864345.2 of Schistocerca serialis cubense. Lineage (NCBI taxonomy): Eukaryota > Metazoa > Arthropoda > Insecta > Orthoptera > Acrididae > Schistocerca > Schistocerca serialis. The sequence continues at coordinate 99,847,044 of NC_064642.1, read as the reverse complement.
AACCATAGACTGTGGGGCAACCGGGAAAGAAGACAATCGAAGCGTTTGAGACGTGAAGCTACACAAGAATGTTGAAAATTAGGTGGTCTGACAAGAATGAGGACGTTATTAGCAGTATAGGAGACAGTTCAGCAGCGTTTTTTGTAATAAAGGGTGGGGCCCCTCCACGCTCACACTGACGTGGTGACCAAACCAAAGTTCTACTGTCGCCTAGGTATAACATGTTAGTTTTCGAATCAGGAGTCACGGGATGCGGGCTGTGATGTTGTCCATGCGTCTGGGTAGGATTACGCACTAACATAGCCCATCAGGAAACAGAAAGTGGACGAAAGAGATCGAAGGTTAGCGGTTTGTAAGGGCAGAGGGAAAAAAGTGCCAAGGCGAGCGCCAGGGGGAAGAAACCTCCGCGACAGTAGGACGGGTACTTAGGGGAGTAGCGGCCAGCTAGCTGCTACATTGCATGCAAGGTGAGGTTATGTTAGTGCGAGGTATCGTGCATCGTTACCTTTGTAGTTGCGGAAGCTCGTTGTAGGGCCTGCTGCAGCGGCTGCGTCCCTGTAACAGTGCGAGGTCGTCTTACATTAGTGGGCGTGTGTGGCTGGTTTGCGTGTTGTGTACAGTACGGTTTCCCTGCGATTGCCTGTTTTTCGGTGGGTCGCGCATCGGGGGTTGCCAGTAGTAGCTGTGTTGCAGGGGCTCACCAGTACTGTTGTGTTAGCGTGCTATGGGCCATAGATGTTTAGTTCGTTGCTAATAGTGTCTTTAGCAGCAAGGCAGCAATAGTATATTAGGCGCAGGCACTGTTTCAGCAAAGGAATTCGGTGCTAATCCTGCTCAATCCGACTAACTATACAATCGAATAGATGAAGCTATGTAAGTGTAGATTTGCGAAACAATTACTCCATGTATTAAGGGCAAGAAGCAAGAGGAATATGAGAGGTCCACCTTTATGATGAACGGATTTAATTCATTGTATATGATGGGGATTTGTTACATGGATAAGACCATATTAAATGGACTTTTGATATTCTATTTTCTATTAACGTCTACCATTGCAGCTATAGCTACAATACATATACTATTTTTACAAAAAAAGGATCAAACAAACGTTTAGGCAATAATGAATAAATTGAACAACTCATATTTCACTGTTACTTCAATTTAAGGATTTCGGTATATTTGTATTAAAAACATCATTATCAAACCATGGGTGACACAAGTAATAAAGGCATCATGTGGGCCAAAACGGAGACTGTATCCACTATATACGAACAGCTCTGATGTCAGCATATTACAAACATACTGAAAACATTGAAGTAAATAATCCAGAATTCTAAGCACATTTATAATGAGAAAAAATAATTACATTAGGCAACAAAATAAAATTAAATGGGATATAGCGAAGAAAGAAACAAGTGAGACCAGAAAGCAGGAGGTACAGATACCGCTAAAAATAAGTGATACATTGATAACAAGTGTATGTAGTGCTGAAAAGCTCATAAACAAATACTTTATTTCCGTTACTGACAGCTTGTGGTTATCAGAGTCAGCAAGCGTTGCAATCGAACATCTGACATTGGTCGTTACAAATAACTTGACTAAAACGGAAATGAAACCGACGTCTTCCGAAAAAGTAGCAGCCATAATAAAATTCTTTAAATCAAAGTATTCTCGTTGTTATCATAACATATCAGCAAGGCACCCCCCTATGAACGATTGACCTTGCCATTGCTGTGGAGGCTTGCGTGCCTCAGCGATACACATAGCCGCACTGTAGATGCAGCCATCATGGAAGGGTATCCTATTGAGAGGTCAGACGAACGTGTGGTTACTGAAGAAGGGCACCAGCCTTTTAAGTATGTGCAGTCTTGCTGTGCTGGTAATGTGAACGACTGAAAGCAAGAGGAAACTACAGCTGCAATTTTTCGCAAGGGAATGCAGCTTCACTGTATGGATAAATGATGCCGCCCCTTGGGTAAAATATTCCGAGGGTAAAATAGTCCCCCATTCGGATCTCTGGGTGGAGACTACACAGGAAGACGTCGTTACCAGGAGAAACAAAACTTGCGCTCTACGGTGGTATGTCAGCTCCCTTAATCGGGCGGGTAGGTCAGAAAATTTAAAAAGGGAAATGGATGGGTTATTAGATATAGTGGGAATTAGTGAAGTTCGGTGGCAGGAGGAACAAGACTTCTGGTCACGTTAATAAAACGTTATAAATACTAAATCAAATATGGGTAATGCAGGGGTAGATTTAATAATGAATAAAAAAATAGGAATGCGGATAAGCTACTGCGTACAGCATAGTGAACGCAAGACAGACACGAAGCCCACGCCTACCACAGTAGTACAAGTTTATATTCCAACTAGCTCCGCAGATGAGGAAGAGATTGAAGAGATGTATGATGCGATAATAGAAATTAGATAGTTGAAAGAGACCAAAATTTAATAGTGATCGGGGACTGGAAATCAATAGTAGTCAAAGGAAGAGAAGGAAAAGTACCAGGTGAATATAGACTGGGGGTAAGGAATGAAAGAGGAAGTTGGCTGGAAGAATTGTGCACAGAGCATAACTTAATCACAGCCAATACTTCGTTTAAGAATTATGAAAGAAGATTGTATGTGTGGAAGAGGCCTGGAGACACTGAAATGTTCCAGATCGATTATATAATGGTGAGACAGAGATTTAGGAATCAGGTTTTAAATTGTAAGATATTTCCAATGGTAGATGTTGCTTCTGACAACAATTTATCGGTGATGAGCAATAGATTAAAACTGAAGAAACTGGAAGAATATAGCAACTTAAGGAGATGGGACCTGGATAGATGAAACAACCAGGGGTTGTAGAGCGTTTCAGAGATAGCATTATGGAACGACCGACAAAAACTGGGAAGGGAACACAGTAGAAGAACGGCTAGCTTTGACAGACGAAATAGTGAGGGCAGCAGAGGACCAAAAAGATAAAAAGACAAGGTCTAGTAGAAATCACTGGGTAATAAAAGAAGAGATATTGAATTTAACTTATAAAATGTGAAAATACAAACATGCAGTAAATACAGCAGACGAGAAGAAATACAAACATCTAAAAAATGAGGTGCAAGATGGCTAAGCAGGGATGGCCAGAGTACAAATGTAAAGATGTAGAAGCATATATCATATGGGTAAGATAGATACTGACTACAGGAAAATTATGGAGATCTTTCGAGAGAAGAGAACCACCTGTATGAATATCAAGAGCTCAGATGGAAAACCGGTCGTAAACAAAGAAGGGAAAACAGAAATGTGTAATGAGGATAGGGAGGGTCTATACAGGGGAGATGTACTTGAGGACACTATTATGGAAATGAAAGACGATGTAGATGAAATGGGGGATATGTTAGTGCGTGGAGGATTTGACAGAGCTCTGAAAGACCTAAGTGGAAACAAGGTCCTGGGAGAAAACAATCCGCTAGAACTACTGGTAGCCTTGGGAGAGCCAGCCATGGAAAAACTCTTCCATCTGGTGAGGAAGACATATGAGATGAGCGAAATATCGTCAGACTTCAAAAAAGAATATAATAATTTCAATTCCAAAGAAAGTAGATGCTGACACGTGTGAAAATTACGGAACTATCAGTTTAATAAGTCATGGTTGCAAAATACTTCGCAGACGAATGGAAAAACTAGTTGAAGCTGACCTCGGGGATGTTCAGTTTGGATTCTGTAGAAATATTGGGACACGCGAGGAAATACTGACACTATGGCCCATCTTGGAGGACAGCTTAAGGATAGGCAATCCAGTTTCTAGCATTTGCAGACTTAGCGAAATCTTCTGACAATGTTGACTGTAATACTCTCTTCCAAACTCTGAAGATGGCAGGGGTAAAATACAGGGAGCGGGAGCCTATTTACAATTTGTACAGAAACCAGATGGCAGTTACAAGAGCCGAGAGCCACGAAAGGCAAGCATTGGTTGAGAAGGGAGTGAGACAGGGTGATCGCCTGTACCCAATGCTATTCAATCTGTATGTTGAGCAAGCCGCAAAACAAAGAAAAATTTGGGGTAGGAATTGAAATCCATTAAGAAGAAATGTAAATTTTGAGGTTTGCCGACGACATTGTAATTCTGTCAGAGACAGCAAAGGACCTGGAAGAACAGTTGAACAAAATGGACAATGTCTAACAGAAGATATCAGATGAACATCAAACAAAGGAAATCGAGCATAATGGAACGTAGTTTAATGAAATATGATGTTGCTGAGGGAATTAGATACGAAAATGAGATCCTTAAAGTAGTAGACGAGTTTTGCTGTTTGGGAAGCAAAATAACTGATGATGGTCGAAGTAGAGAGGACGTAACATCTAGACTTGCTATGGCAAAGAAAGTGTTTCTGAAGAAGACATATTTGTTAATATCGAGTATAGATTTAAGTGGCAAGAAGTCTTTTCTGAAAATATTTGTACGGATTGTAGCCATGTGTGGAAGTTTGGACAAGAACGGAATATAAGCTTTTGAAAAGTGGTGCCACTGAAGAATACTGAAGATTACACGAGTATATCACATAACTAATGAGGAGATACTGAACAGGATTGAGGGGAAGAGGAATTTATGGCACAACGTGACTAGAAGAAGGGATCGGTTAATAGGACAGGTTCTGAGGCATCAAGGGGTCGCCAATTTGGTACTGGAGGGCAAAAATCGTAGAGGGAGACCAAGAGACGTATACGCTAAGCAGATTCAGTAGTTATTCGGAGATGAAGAGTCCTCCAAAGGGTAGAGTAGCAGGGAGGGCTGCATCAAGCCAGTTTCTGTACTGAAAGCCACATCAACAACAACAACAACAATATCAACAAAGTTAATCAAAGAGTCCTCATGTGAGTTGAGAATATCAAGAATATCGTATAGGAACCGATTGAAAGAACGTGGTAGTCTAACCACTGCATCTCAGTATATTTACTTAATGACATATGTTGCAAATAATATGTCTCTCTTTGCAACCAGTTACAGAATACATAGTGTCAATAGTATGAATAAGAACAGCCTACACTAAGACCTAAAATCACTCATCCTAGGCCAAAAGCGTGTCCAAAATTGAGGAACACATATTTTCAATAAACTGACAGACACCATTAAAAATCTTGGTTTCAGATAAAGCACAATCTAAACAGACTTTGAAAGACTTTTTGATGGGAAACTTCTTCTACTCTGTAAATTTATATCTTAACATGGAATGTTAAATCTGCTTCAGTAAATATGTCAGTATGATTTCAGTTTTGACAGAACTTGGTCACAACAGATAAGATAAGGCATTTTGCGTTTGATAAATTTATTAAAAGCTTATAACTATGTTTCATTCTGACAATGTATTAATTCTGTAAATATTACAACTCTATTTCACTGTAATATGTTCACATATTTTGACAATTTCCTGACAGATGACCAGAGAAGTGAGTATTAAATTCAAATGTTATACTTTTTTTTTAGTTATACTTCCTAACTTGTTCTGCAACAATGAGAATCATCTCATGGCATGAAAACTGTATCTAATCTAATTTGATTACATTATGTTAAATTATCACTTATTTTTATGGAATAAAGAGAATTTTGAAACTTCCTGTCAGGTTAGAGCTGTATGCTGGACAGAGACTCGAACCCTGGGCTTTGCCTTTCACAGGTATGTGCTCTAACACCTGAGCTACCCAAGCACAACTCACGACCCGTCCTCACAGCTATACTTTCGCCAGTACCTCGTATCCTACCTTCCAAACTTCATAGAAGCTTCTGCAAACCCTGGAGAACTAGCACTACTGGAGAAAAGCATATGGCTTTGCCACAGCCTGGGGATGTTTCCAGAATGAGATTTTTTTCACTCTGCAGCTGCTGCTAGTTGTTCTCTGTGTGCTGTTATGAGACTTCCTGGCATATTAAATCTGTGTGCCAGACAGAGACTCGAACTCGTTGTAAGTTGTGCTTGGGTAGCTCAGAGGGTTGAGCACTTGCCTGTGAAGGGCAAAGACCTGAGCCCAAGTATTGGTTCAGCACACAGTTTTAATCTGCCGGGAAGTGTCATATCAGTGCACACTCCGCTGTAGAATGAAAATTTCATTCTGGAAAGAGAATTTTGTACCAACAAAACTTGTTGCAACAGCAGTCCATACTAAACCAAAATGATATTATATATTTGCCAGTTCATTTTCATGATAAATTTCAAATCAACTACGGGGAGTTTTTGTTTCATCCTTCCTATTAGATTTGTAACAATTTCACTGTTCTACAATAAAACAGCATTACAAGGTATTATGTTATCCTATAAATTAAATCTTGTTTTGAACCATAGAAGTTGCTCATTTTCTAAATTAAAGAGGAATATACCAGTAGAGGATGCTTATATTGTAGCACGGCTAACCCAAACAATAATTTACTTTACGTTTTCCCTAATTAATGTTGGTGAAGTTAACACATCATGTCAATTCATAAAGAAACAAATTTTAACACACTTCTTTAGCCTAGGAAAAGTATATAATTTGGAAACATAAAAACCAGAGCTATAAGCCACCTATTAACTTTTCAGTTCACAAAAAAATTCTACTAAATTAATGACATAAATGAATTATTTAACCCAAAAAAGGAACTAAATTTGTAGCTTAATCTGTGAATTTATTGCACTGAAACCACTGTAAAGATCCACAAACACAAATAAAGTCAGATGTCACTGTACTGTACTATTTGTTTATTCTATAACTGTTCTGGTTGATTATCAAAAAAACCTTTTCCTTGATAGGTTCTTTACATTTTGTTCTTCTGTTTCATATAATTTTTTATTTTGCACAATTATAATCAGTTGATTTAATATATTTGATTTCATACATTATCAACTCTACCTTTGGTTTATTGTTACATCCATTCCTTTTTAATATAACTTGTTTTGATTCATATTAACTGAAACTAGTCACACTCCATTTAATTTTCCTGAGGGGGCAATGGAACTGGAGTTATTTGTTACAAAGCATTGTTTGTTACAAAGTATAATAGCAAGACGCAAAATATTTCTTTTGAAGTAGTTGAACTTGAAAAACGATAATTATCAAGTCTGACTTGGACAATGATTATTTAAAACACATAACATTAAAAGTTTGTCCAGTGTCTGACTCTTTTGAACACCACCCTTTGCGCTAACTTTATTCATTTCATTCCATGAGATGCAACACATGTATGATGGAAGTGTTTATTTGTAAACAGAAGTAAAATTAAATCCATTTACTTTTGATTTACACGAATGAAGCAGAAGGTCATAGTGAAATCACTTCAATTTACATTGCAGCAGTCATGTCACTATGCCATATTCATTACTTTCAATCAGAATCGCTTACTAGTTTTTTTTTTTTAAAGAATGATTTTATTTATTGTGCATATTAAATCCTTCTAACGTGATATCAGAGCTGTTCCGTAGTGCTTCAACTTCTTAAAAGTACTATCCAAATATCAACTTCAGTAAAACAAAGTGTAGTTCATTTATAAAATAAAATGTGTGCTAAAATTCAAATTTTTACAATAGTGTTTTGCATTAGCGTTTTGCATAGATTATTAGGTGAGCATATTTTAATGGTATGTACTGTCTGTTGTCTCACATGTGTGTCACATGTGAATCACTGCAATGAAACTGTAATGGATGGACAAAACAAGCATGTAGAACTGGCGTAAAGTGCTTCAATAAAAGACACTGATCCAGTTTGTAGTGCCACTTTGACAAATGTTAGCCTTTCCATTCCGGTTTTATTCTTTCAGGTAGACCACAGCTATGAATTGGTTTGTTAATGTGTGAATGTCAGCGTTCACCAAATATAGAGAACACCTAATGTTTTAATGCCGTATTTGGCAATCGTCCACATTTTTTCTAACAAAGTTTACATTCGTGAGGTAGTCACTGAACGTTATCTACTTTCTCATGTTACATATTTATAGGATTCTTAAATGATAAGTTATAAAAGATATTAAAAGAAAAAAACCGAAAACAGACACAGTTAAGATTCTTTCTCTATGGCACATATTTAATTAAAATGGAATGATCTGCTTTTCCCCAAAAAAACTAGTATAAAAATAATTTCGTCCAGCTGTGGTCGAATAGTCCAGCAGCCAGAGCTCCAGAATACGGCGTCTCTGGAGTTGAGTATCGACTCTAAAGGCAAAGATGGCAGCTGTAAATTCAACACTGAAAATTTACACCTGAGAGCAAAAAATTTCCCTATCTGTCACATGCGTTCCACTACTGCTCCCAAAATTCAAAACATACATTTACGTAATAATGATAATAAATTAATTATATTTATAATGTCTGTTCACCAAGATTAGATTACCTGACATAAAGTGACAGTACGCTGTCTTAGATTATATTACCTGATGGAACGTAACAGTACACTACGTGTTTCATAAACCTGTAGTGATGGGAGCTTTGAGGACTGCATTTTCCTTTCTTAAAAATAATTTATATGACAATTTTTCTCCCACAATGGAGAGGTCCTCAAGTAACTGAGAAGTAAACATATTAATAATTAAATATCCTTTCTTCCAGGAGTGCTAGTGCTGCAAGGTTCACAGGAGAGCTTCTGTGAAATTTGTAAAGTAGGAGACGAGGTACTGGCGGAAGTATAGCTGTGAGGACGGGGAGTGAGTCGTGCTTGGGTAGCTCAGATGGTAGAGCACTTGTCCGAAAGGCAAAGGTCCCGAGTTCGGGTCTCGGTCCGGCACACAGTTTTAATCTGCCAGGAAGTTTCATATCCGCGCACACTCCACTGCAGAGTGAAAATCTCGTTCTGCAAATTAATAAGTGTTTTTTTTATTTCCTATAGTGTCTGGCTACTATAGTTTACCCTTTTCTTGCATTACCCAACTTACTTTTTCTTCACATTTCAGGTTGTGTCCTGTCAAGTGACACCATCTTTTAGTCAAGATATGTAATAAATTTCGTTGCCCCAAAGTGACTTGGTACCTTATTCTGAGTTACACGATTTATCCATGTAACCTTCTACATTCTTCTGTAGCATCACATTTAAGTAGCTTCTACTCCTTTTCTGTCTGGACTGCTTTTCGTCCACTTTTCCCTTCTATACAATTCAACGCTCTAGATGATGCTTCAGGAAAGAATTCCTAACACTTAAACTGCTATCAGTCTTTTCTTCCAGCAATGCATTTCGTGCTATAGCCAGTCCACGTTATATATCCTTTCTACTTTGGTCACCATCAGCTATGTTGTTACCCAAACAGCAAAACTCAGCAATGTGGTCATTGGCCCATTTCATAATACAGTTCCTTCTGCATCGCCTTGGCTACATTTCACTACTTTTATTTTACTTTTGTTGAAGTTCATCTTACACCCTATTTTCGCTACAATATCCGTTCCACTCAACTGCACTTCCATGTTCTACCCGTATTTTACTTTTGTTGAAGTTCATCTTACACCCTATTTTCGCTACAATATCCGTTCCACTCAACTGCACTTCCATGTTCTACCCGTCTCTGACAGGATTACAATGTAATTAACACTCGAGAAGTTTATTTGTCTACTAGGATACTTTAATTCCCTCTAGAAATTTAGTCAGTTTCTTTATTTGGTTGATCAATATGGAATAACATCCGAGAAGGTTACAAATCTGTCTCACTACCTTCTCGACACAACTGCCCTTTAATTATAAATGACCGTTCAATCCCTCTATTTTATCCCTGCTACGCTCCGAATTTCAAAAAGTGTACACTAGTCAATTTTATAGAAGAAACTCTCTCGGAATTACGTATTCTATAAACATTGATTTGACTTTTTCTTCATCTATCTACAAAGATACGTAGTAACACGGCCTCGAGTGTTCCTAAAATGTTCTACGCCAAAGACGGGTTGTACTGAAAATAATTTGTGTCAGTATTTTGCAAACCATTACTTATTAAACAGATGGTTCGGTAGGATTAACACTTTTCATCACCTGCCTTCTTTAAAATTATAGTTTTCTTCTTGAAGTCTGAGATTATTTAACCTGTCTCATATATTTTTCACATCGGGTAAAACTGTTTTGTCGTGAGGGCTCTTTTAAGGATTCCAAAAATTCTTACAGAATAGCCCCTGCCAGGAAATTGTTTCAGGTTAGGTCGTCCATTACTAAGGCAAATTTTTCTAACAGTATCGTAATTCCCTACTCATTTCAACCCGCTACCTCTTCCCTTCCTATATCATTAAGTCTTTCAAACTCATTTCCATAGTATATCCCGTTCGTTTCCCTTGTACGGTCCTTCTACACCATCCTTTCACTCTTCAGCTTTCCCTTCCTTTTACCAGTACTGGTTTGCCATCTGCGCCTTTGATATGTGCTTCTCTTTCCTCCAAAGGCCTCTTTAGTTTTCCTGTAGGCAGCAACTTTCTTTTTCCTAGTTTTGCATGCTTCTACATCCTTGCACTTCTCGTCTAACCGTTCCCATTTGACGTTATGCACTTCCTGTTAGTTTCGTTTTTCAGACGGCAGTATTCCCTTTTGCTACTTCATTTAGTGTATTTCTATATATTCTCTTTTCGTCATATACGCGAAGATACAATAACTCAGGTATTATCCAAGAATTTCTACCCTCTGCTGTCTCACAGTTTTTTATATTTCAATACAGTACCGTAACATATTCACATTCCAAATATCATTAAAAAAACCGATAAAATAGACAGAACCTGTACACACCAACTGAACTATCGAAGCACCGCCCACGACCAGTCTTAGCCACATTGATTGTCGAACACCTCTCTCCAGGTTCGGGTACAGTTCCGGCATATGCTACAGAGACGAAATTCATTCCTGAGTAGTGTGCATTGACGATAATTGAAAAACCGAAAATATATGTCATGAAAGCCCGTTCAAACTCAATAATTATGTCCACCACAGGGGATTACTCGGTTCGGGTGTGAGTAGCGATCAGTTTACTACTGTTTTAAGGCGACAGCTAATAATATTTGGCGCAGTCATGTCTAACGTTTGTCCTGCAACATTTGTAGAACTGACGTCTGCTTACTGTAAGAGAGTAAAAAAAATTACGGTGGCTTGCTATTTTTGCGTTCTTTAGAATCCTCTCGTAGCTGACATTAATATCGCTGGTTTCGAAATTAATAGCTGACGAGTCAAGTATAAAAAGCTAGCAATCATAACTTCTCGGCAGATAAATCTCTGTGCTAGACAGGGACACGAAATTAGGAAATTTGCATTTTTCGGCCTTTACTCTTACCAACTGAGCAATTCTATCACTACCCACACCTCGCTGTCACAGCTTTACTTCCGCCAGTACCACGCTCTTGGCTTTTAAACTTTAAGTAAGCTCTCCAGCACATCTTACTAGACACCTGGAGAAGAATATATTATGGAAGGGTTTCATATTCAGCAGAAAGAATCCTTCACTTTGAAGGCGAGTGTGCGCTGTTTTGAATATTCCTAGCTGAATAAAACTATGCGAGAGGCTGGCGCTTGAAGTCGTAGAGAGATGCTGCCATTTCGTACCAATGTTCTTACAGTCTTTGATATCCAGATACAACGTAAGACCTACCCTCAGCAGTCTGTTTCGTAACCTCGTTCTGTGTCTTCGCGAGAGGCGGTACTATCCGAAAGTTTACGGAAAGCCTCATAGGCCGAGCTATCCCAGCGTGCGCAACACACATTATGGTCAGTCGTCTCCTAAACGGCACACGTGCCAGGAACTGTATGCTTCCGTTGAAAGACAGTGAAATCGTCCATTCAACCGCCAACAGTTACGTCTGAAAGTCCTGAACTATTCTTCAGAATCCGCCACATTGTCCGGAGATGCACGTTAATACTCCGAATACAATGTTTTAAAGGCAGCATGCCACCAGCTGCCTACAGTGATTGGACAGTTGTCATCTGCAGTCATCAGTTGCCGATCAGTTCCAATCATTGGACAGCTAACGCCAGGCGTCGAAGATTAGTCAAAGTGATAGTCAAACAGCTTAACCACAGAGAGACTGGATATACAACCTCTCTAACTGCAGTCCAAACTGAATTTCAGTTAGACTAGTGAGACATGACATGCGATGTAAGAGTGGATTAGGTTCAAAACTTTACGTCTGCCTTCTCACAAAGCAAAAGCTGAGTGTATTTTTATTTAGATTACTTTAAGTAAAGATTTTTCTGGTTTATCACATGTCTTCATCAATTTGCTAGTATTCGACTGCTGGCGCCGTTTCTCGCTTGCCGTGGCCCACTTTCATCGGTCATGCCAGTTTCCTTCTTGTAATCCTCTGGCATCCATCATTGACCCCAGGTCCTCTTAGGTCATCCAAACTTTCTTCTTTTCACTGGGGTCCAATGCCTCTCTTCCTTTGGCAGTCGGCTATCATCTGTTCATTCTACATGACCATATCATCTCAGACGCTTCGTCTCTGTGGTGCCTGTTAGCGATTTATCGACACCCATAGCCCCTCTTACAGGTGACAATTATTAAAATACACTCCTGGAAATTGAAATAAGAACACCGTGAATTCATTGTCCCAGGAAGGGGAAACTTTATTGACACATTCCTGGGGTCAGATACATCACATGATCAGACTGACAGAACCACAGGCACATAGACACAGGCAACAGAGCATGCACAATGTCGGCACTAGTATAGTGTATATCCACCTTTCGCAGCAATGCAGGCTGCTATTCTCCCATGGAGACGATCGTAGAGATGCTGGATGTAGTCCTGTGGAACGGCTTGCCATGCCATTTCCACCTGGCGCCTCAGTTGGACCAGCGTTCGTGCTGGACGTGCAGACCGCGTGAGACGACGCTTCATCCAGTCCCAAACATGCTCAATGGGGGACAGATCCGGAGATCTTGCTGGCCAGGGTAGTTGACTTACACCTTCTAGAGCACGTTGGGTGGCACGGGATACATGCGGACGTGCATTGTCCTGTTGGAACAGCAAGTTCCCTTGCCGGTCTAGGAATGGTAGAACGATGGGTTCGATGACGGTTTGGATGTACCGTGCACTATTCAGTGTCCCCTCGACGATCACCAGTGGTGTACGGCCAGTGTAGGAGATCGCTCCCAACACCATGATGCCGGGTTTTGGCCCTGTGTGCCTCGGTCGTATGCAGTCCTGATTGTGGCACTCACCTGCACAGCGCCAAACACGCATACGACCATCATTGGCACCAAGGCAGAAGCGACGGTTGCCAATGGTCCTCGCCGATACCCCAGGAGCAACAGTGTCCCTAATTTGCTGGGAAGTGGCGGTGCGGTCCCCTACGGCACTGCGTAGGATCCTACGGTCTTGGCGTGCATCCGTGCGTCGCTGCGGTCCGGTCCCAGGTCGACGGGCACGTGCACCTTCCGCCGACCACTGGCGACAACATCGATGTACTGTGGAGACCTCACGCCCTACGTGTTGAGCAATTCGGCGGTACGTCCACCCGGCCTCCCGCATGCCCACTATAAGCCCTCGCTCAAAGTCCGTCAACTGCACATACGGTTCACGTTCACGCTGTCGCGGCATGCTACCAGTGTTAAAGACTGCGATGGAGCTCCGTATGCCACGGCAAACTGGCTGACACTGACGGCGGCGGTGCACAAATGCTGCGCAGCTAGCGCCATTCGACGGCCAACACCGCGGTTCCTGGTGTGTCCGCTGTGCCGTGCGTGTGATCATTGCTTGTGCAGCCCTCTCGCAGTGTCCGGAGCAAGTATGGTTGGTCTGACACACCGGTGTCAATGTGTTCTTTTTTCCATTTCCAGGAGTGTATATGAAATAAAATCAACATAACTTCTGAACGGTTTGCGTTAGAACGTTCAAACTGCATGGTTGGCCGAGGGATTTGATAGGGATTAGTATGCGCATGCGCCTTGTTGTTATCGGCCACTTTCATTTCGATGCGTACGGCAATAAGCAAAATTGGAGAATATGGGGGACTGAGAACCGCATTTCGCAATCTAGAAGTCTCTTCACCCTCAACGGATGACTCTGTGAAGTGCAGTCACAGAATAATCCGTGAGATGTTCCTTGATGGCATGGTGACTACCGAACGGCACGTGAATGTTTTAGGAGATGACATCATGCCGATTATCCAAAGTGAACCTGATTTCGGCAAGATGTGGTTCATGGAAGACGGAGTTCGACTCCTTGGAAGCGGGAGAGTGTTTTATCTCCTGGAGGTGCACTTTGGGGATCGCATACCGGCTCTGGGGCACCCAGAGGCCACTGGCAAGGGCCTCGATTGGCCGCCACATTCTCCGGCTCTGAACACACGTGACTCCTTTTTGTGGAACTATATTAAAGGAAACGTGTGCAGCAATAACCCCCAAACCATTACTGACCTGGAAACAGCCATTCAGGAGGTCATCGATAACATCGATGTTCCAGCACTTGAGCGGCTCATGGAGAATTTCGCTAATCGTCTTCGCCACATCACCGCCAATGATGGCAGGCATATCGAACATGTCATAACGTAAATCCGAATTTCTGTAGTGTCGTTTACATCTTGAATAAAGCGTGTGCACGCCGTAGTTTGTAAAAAACTAGCTACTTTTTTCATATGGTTCTATAATACATTAATATTTGGTACCTGGCCCACGTTGGAGATGCCTCAGCTTCGCCTCCAAAAGACCATCTGTTGTTTAAGCAAGTTCTCTGAAGCTTCCTTACGACGTGCGTTTCTGTTCCGTACGTAGCGGTGGTTTCAACGATTAAATGTTGTATCATGTGCTTGGTCTCTTTCTTACTTTTTTATTCCCAAGGACTGACTTCAGTAGTCTTACGGCGTCCGTGCCCTACCCTGTTTTCTTATTTATATCATTTTCACTGTTTCCATATCATGTCGTTACAAATCCAAAATACTCAAGTGACTTTCATTCAGCGATCTTAATGGCTCCAACTTCCAGATCTTCTGTGGCACTGTGGCCGGACTCAAGGTACTCAGTGTCTGTCAAGTCAATTGTGGGACCGTAAGAGTATTCTGAAAAGGAAAGTTGGCACTCACCATATACCGGAGATGCTGAGTCACAGATAGGCACGACAGAAAGACTGTCCCAAATAAATAAAGCTTTCAGCCAGTAAGGCCTTCGTCAAAAACTATCCACACAAACACACACACACACACACACACACACGCGCGCGCGCGCGCGCGCGCTCGCGCGCGCAAACGCTACTCACACACAGGACTGCAGTCTCAAGCAACTAAACCCACATTCATGTGTGGTTTCAGTTGAGTGTGGTTTCAATTGCCTGAGACTGCTGTCGTGTGTGTGAGTTGCATTTACGTGTGTGTGTGTGTGTGTGTGTGTGTCGTCTATTTTTGACGAAGGCCTCCCTGGCCGAAAACTTTATTTATGTGTGACAGTCTTTTTTGTTGCGCCTATCTGCTACTCAGCATCTCCGCTGTATAGCGAGTGGCAAATAATACTTTTACGTTCCATCCTGGATTTTCCACTGTTTGTTTTAATTGTGATACTGCCGTTTTCGTATCGGTCTTTTAACTTTCGAGGCATGTGCTCAACATCATCCTGAATTCCTGCTGCAATGACGTGCTCGTCAGCGAAGAAAGTTGGCACAAGATTTCGTTCCCCATAGGGACTCACATATCTTCAAATTCACTCTTCAATGCTTTATTGGGTTGCTTCGCACAGATTTGAAATAACATCGGTGCTATAGCACACCTTTCGTGTAGCACTTCTGTCACAGGAATCTCTGGTGACGCTGAATTTCCTACTTTGATACCACTCACACCGTCCATATAGAACTATTTAACTGCTTTGGTGTCAGTGGTTGACACCCCAATATTGTTCATACTTGTCCACAGATTCTTTTGTAGTACCATATCACAAGTCTACTTAAAATTCAAGAAAACCAAGTTGGCCCCTATCCCTTTGGTAATTCTCTTACCTTTTACGTTCCGTAATGTGAATATTCCATCAACTCATGAGCGCTCTGGTCTAAACCATTGTGTTTTTCAAATATGATAGCCTCCATCTCCATTCTTTGTTTCAAGATTCTACCATATGATCATGTTAGTGAAGGAATCAAATCTACGCCACGATAATTTCCATACCCCTGTCTATTCCACTTCTTAGGGATTGAAGTAATAAGAGACTTCTTTTTCCATTCCTTGTGTACCTGGTCTCATCCACACGCTTACTATACAACTGGCCCAAGATAACATACATAACCACAGGAGCTGCCTTTATTAATTCTATGCGTAATACACCCACACCTGGTGATTTCCCATTATTCAGACACCTCGCAGCTTTACAAATTGCTTAAAAGGTTATCTGTCATGTTTATGAATGTTCGTCTACCTCCGTCACATTTAATATTTCTTATATGAATTCGTTTCCCTTCTCTGTAAGAAGAGGTTGGAAATACTTCACCCGCTTCTCCATGCTTATTAGAGTAACCCCAAGACTGTCTTTGTTTCCAGGTCTCATTCTCTTGAACATCTTCTACGCTGTTCTTGATCTAGTAACACGAAAACTTTATTCTGTATCCCCTGCGACTTTCTGCCACGCCTCGTTTTTGGCTTTAGTTATGGCAATTCGTTCTTCTTCGCGTTTAACTCAATACGTTTTACGGCTTCATCAAGCCATGAGCTCAACCATTTATTATTGGTATCCTTGTTCATCGTCTTTAATTAATGTGCTTGCCCACTCCACGACTTGAATCCTTCTTTCTTTTCCCATCTCCCGAGCTTCAAAAGCCGTCTCATTGCTTTAACTGACTGATACATATTTTCTACAGTTCCATCCCTGATATGTGACATTTACGTATTCTCTATAGTACCATTCCTTGATATGTGACCCTTTGGCTGCCAGTATATGTTGACAGAGAAAGCGTGTTGAATCCTCTTGCAAATCTAAGAGATTATGCTGGACATCCAGAGGCTTCATATTTAACAATTCTCCTTCATCTTTCCATCTAATGGGAAAGTGGACTCACATAACAAGTAGTTAATGGTCTGATCCACATATGCGGCTCTGTAAAACTCGCACGTCCTCTATAACCACACTTGACTTCAACAGTGTTATCGTACAGTCACTTATGATTCTAAAGTTAAGAGTCAGTTGTTCCCGCATGCATTGATGTTTTGACTTACGTCTAAACTGTCCACTCATTATGTTCAAAGCATTTTGCTGACACAAGTCACTGTTATTTAATACGTCTTCCACATGCTGCCCAAGAATGGGGTCATTACTTCTCCATTCAGTACTTACATTCAAGTCCCCAATAACTAAAATTTCTTTTCGATCACTTGTCTTCTCCAAGGATCCCGTAAGTTCCACATTATTTTTCTTTTCCCTCGTGTTGGCGTCGTTAGTTGGCACGTGCACTACGATGATGACGATGGCGAGTAGTTAATAATTGAATCTGCACCTCAAGATCCTTTCCTCAATCTATTCACAGGATTTAACATCTTACTTGTATTTTTGCCGAATAGCTATGGAGACTCAACTTTTGGCTTGCTGTACATGTGGATATAGTCATTCCATTCATTCGTACCTTTTCTACTTTTCTTCGTTTCAGTTGCGTCTACGGTATCCGTATTATATTCCTTTATTTCATTAATTGGTTCCTCAGGATTAGTGACATCAACTGGATGTATCAAATACTTATATTTACTGTCATTGTCGGTGCCCAACTTTGTTTTCCAGAAACACAAACCTGTTCACCCGACACTATTTTAACGCGAAATTTGTCCGTGGCATTTTTTTACAGGAAATAGTGCAGGTACAACACCCCAAACCCGCATCTTAGAGTATCAGGTAACTTTTGCTCTTGGTTCCATCTACCGATATTCATTGTCTTTGTCAGATGCAAATTTCGTTTACCAGAAAGGCAAACCTGTTCATCCGAAGCTCTTTTAACGGAAAATTTAGCATTTTTTACAAGTGTCGGAGTGGAGCTCCAGCGTGTCAACACCCACCCCGGGGCGCACAGTAATTTTTACTCATGGTTTTCTTCCATTAGACCGACTGCCTTTCTAGGTTACGGCTCTTTGTCTACCCCTACGTCCTGACCTCCTCCACCCTCTCGATACTCGAGAGCTGCTGAGCCTCCTCTGCCCTTAAGACCGTTGGTTAATGTTTAATGATCCGCTCTTGTTATTTAGAGGCACTCACGAATAGAGAAAAACTAGTCGCTTAGGGATGAAATAAACAGGAAATACAGGGAAGATGAGGCGAAATGGAATCTTGAAAAATGTGAAGAAATCTGAAAAGAAATGATTATCTGAAGTACTGACTCAGCAAATAGAAAACTCAAACGAACTTTCGGTAAAATTAAAAACAAGGGCTGTAACATGAAAGTGCAATGGGAGTTCCGCTGTTGAAAGCGGAGGAGAGAGCGGACAGGTGGAAATAATACAGTGAAGACCTCTACGAGGGGGTTGACCTGTCTGATAATGTGATAGAGGAAGAAACAGGAGTCGATAGAGAAGAGATGGGGATCTTGTATTAGAAACAAAATTTGAAAGAACTTCGGAAGACTTAAAATCGAGTAAGGAAGAAGGGATGGATAACATTCCATCATAATTTGTAAAATCATTGAGGAGAAATGGCAACAAAGCGACTGTTCACGTAGATGTGTAGAACGTGGGAGTCTAGCAATACACCCTCTCACTTTCGGAGAAACATCATCCTCACAATTCCGATGATTGCAATAGGCGACAAACGTGAGAATTTTCGAACACCAAGTCATGTATAAAAGTTGTTGAGAAGGATAATATACAGAAGAATGAAAAAGAAAATTGAGGATCTGTTTGATGACAAGCAGATTCGTTTTATAAAATGTAAATGCCCAAGGAGGAAGTTATGACATTACGGTTGATGGTGGAGGCAAGATTACAGAAAAATAAAGACAAATAGTAGGATCTGCAAACCCGGAAAAGGTGTTCGACATGTACGCGTGCCGAGAGGAATAATAACAATGGAAGATCCTGAACTAAGTGCTCGACTTAAAAAAGTGTAAGACACGGATGTAATATTTCGTCCCTGCTGTTCAATCTAATACTGACGAAGAAATGTTGGAAATAAAAGAAAGGTTCAAGAGTGAAATTAAAATTGAAGGGAAAGGATACAATGATAAAATTCGTTATTGACAATGCTATCTTCAATGAAAGTAATGAAGTATTACAAGATTTGTCGAATGGAATGAACGGTTGATTGAATACAGAATGTGGACAGAGAGTAAATATCGAAGACAAACGAAAGTGATGAGATGTAGCAGAAACGAGAACAGCGAGAAACTTGACATTCAAACTGGTGGGCATGAAGTAGACGAAGTTAAGGAATTCTGCTGCCTAGTCAGTAAAATAACCCACGACGGACGGAGTAAGGAGGACGTGAAAAGGAGACTAGCACTGGCAAAAAGGGCATTCCTGACCATGGGAAGTCTACTAGTATTAAAATTATACCTCTATTTAGGAAGACATTTCTGACAATGTACGTATGGAGCAGGCATTGTAGTTGTAGTGAAAAATCGATTATGGGAAAATCGGAACAGAAGAGAATCGAAGAATTTCAAACGTGGTGCTAAAGATGAATGTTAGAAATCAGGTGCACTGATAACACTAGCCGGCCAAGGTGGCCGAGCGGTTCTAGGCGCTGCAGTCTGGAACCGCGCGACCGCTGCGGTCGCAAGTTCGAATCCTGCCGCGGGCATGGATGTGTGTGATGTCCTTAGGTTAGTTAAGTTTAAGTAGTTCTAAGTTCTAGGGGACTGATGACCTCAGAAGTCAAGTCCCATAGTGCTCAGAGCCATTTGCACCATTTTTGATAACACTAGTCAACAGCCATTTTGCATCCGGGATGTGATCCGAATATACGTCCCAAAATGTTCTACCAGGTACAATTTTTGAGTTCTTAAAGGTTTTTTTTATTTTTCGTATTCAGTATTTCGCTTTTTGCTGTTCTTTTGTTTTGATGTTTAATTATTTGTTTTTGATTTGCAGAGGAGAACTAGATGATTTACAAATCATCAGTAAATGGTTGGTTTGATAATCCAGTGGTGTGAAAGAGATCCTCAGTGAGTGTTTCCTATAAAGGATAGTGCAAAATTTTTGTGTTTAAGACTTACACTAAGAAAAATGGCAAATAAAAAGTCTCGTTGCAGTCTAAACCACCCCGACAACTTTTGTTATGTGTGTGAGAAATTTACTCCTAAAGCCCAAACAAAACCAATCACTGAGTTAGTTAAGAAGACACGTAAATTATATTTTGATTTTCCTATTGGTGATCAAGATAAAAATTTTGCACCTCATATTGCCTGCTGCATAATCCGTACTACAACCTTAACCAAGTGGCTGAAAGGAAAACGCCGATCCATGCCATTCGCTGTTCTGATTGTGTGGTGTGAATGTAATGACCATTATTCAGATTGTTACTTCTGTCTTACAAATATGTCCGGACATTCAAGCGATGCTAGACATAAAATATAAATCCAAATGTATCTTCAGTGCATTTGCCTTTGCCCCATGATGAGAGGTTGCCTTTTCCTGTCTCTAAGTTGAAATCCACGAAACCAGACACCATGTCAAGTGAATCAGAAAGTATTGAACATATAGAAGAGTACTGCTCTCATTATCATTACACTTCTCCTCAGCTCTTTAATCAAAAGGAATTGAACGATTTGGTTCGCGATCTAAAAATTTCGAAACTCTTGGGGTCGAGACTGCGTCAACGCAACCTTCTAGAAGAATCACTGTTTCAGATCAAGATTTGCTTCCTTCGCTCAGTATTTCGATATGCTGAATACAATGTGTGTATATAGAGATGTCAATGGTCTGATGATGCAGCTAGGTGTACAGAATAATCCACAGGAGTGGTGACTATTTATTGACTCCAGTAAAACCAGCTTGAAAGCAGTGTATTTCCATAGGTACCCCTGGCTTACGCAGTAGACATGAAAGAAACTTATGAAACCACGGCTTTGCTGCAAGAGGCAATCAAATATAAGGATCATGAATGGCAGCTTTGCTGTGATTTAAAAGTTGTTGCACTCCTTACAAGTTTACAGGCTGAATTCACGAAATACAGCTGCTTTTTGTGCCTTTGGGACAGCCGCGACCACTATACAGTCAAGGAATGGCCCATAAGGAAGTCATATTTTCCTGGAAACATAAATGTGAACAATACCCCATTGTTTGAGCCGGATAAAATCATTTAACCTCCCCTTCATATCAAGTTGGGCCTTATCAAGAACTTTGTAAAAGCTCTGGATAAAGGAGGTGAGACCTTCAACCACTTAAAACGAAAGTTTCCCAAATTAAGTGAGGCAAAGCTAAAAGAGATTATATTTGTTGGACCACAAATAAGAAAATTTCTGAAAGATCCAACGTTTGATACCAAACTCACAGATATCCAATTAACTGTTTGGTCTTCTTTTAAAGCATTTGTGAAGGGCTTTTTAGGTAACAGAAAAAAAACTATGTTACTATTGTGAATGATCTGCTGGAGAACTATAAGCGCATGGGGTGTATGATATCGCTTAAAATTCACTTTTAACATGTTCACCTGGATTTCTTTCCCGAAAATTTGGCAGCAGTTCGCGAAAAGGATGGTAAACGCTTCCACCGAGACATTCTTACCATGTAACACCGTTACCAAGGCCATTGGAACTCTTGGATGATGGGTGACTACTGCTGGGGTCTTGCTGGGGAGAGTGATGAAACGGCAAACAAAAGAAGAGCTCCATCGTCGCATTTTTCAAAAACCAAATACTATCAGAGATGAAAATATCTTCTTATCTAATTTCAAACGTTCTGAATGTGTACTTTTGTTTGACTTCATTGTGTCAATTTTCGCTATCAGCATTTTTATTCTGCTGTGTATCTAGTAAATGTGACGTCATAGAGAGATACTGATTTTTCCCGGTGTATTCAGCACCCCAAAATTAGGTAAATCCCCCCCCCCCCCCCCATTTACAAACCAGATTAAGAAACAAGTTTAAATTTGTTAACTAGTGTAATGTAAGGAATGTGGAGGTTCTGCGCAGAATCGGAGAAGAAAGGAATATGTGGAAAACTTTGACAGGAAGAAGAGCCAAGGTGATAGAACATCCGTTAAGGCATCAGGAAATGACTTCCATAGTACTAGAGGGAGCTGCAGAGGGCAAAACTGTAGAGGAAGCCAGAGATGGGAATACAACAAGTAAACAGTTGAAGACTAGGTTGCCATTGCTACTCTGAGATGAAGAGCTTGGCACTGGAGAGAATTTCGTTTCCAATCAGAAGACTGATGCTTTGAAAAAAGAAAGACTCAAATTTCCCACTTTTCCTTTAGCTGCATAACTCACATCCATTGCATGCAGTCAAGGCATGGAATACGACTTGCTGCCAATATCAGTCTATGTTACTCATGGTTTTATCCTATCCAGGCACCGGCACACTGGAACTCTGTAGCTGGTGACTTTAATTATTGGTGAATACAACACTTCCTAATCAGGCTATGGCATGTTTGAGGATATTATCGTAAGTGAATAACTACAATATCAAAAATGATAGTAATATGAGAAGCGAGCCTCATGTCTCGACTTCAAACACCGCTTGTAGTCACTGTGTGCATGACATCATAAAGTCACCACTTTCAGTGCAAAAATGGAAAAAAAAACAAACCAAGAGACCAATCAGAGCAGAGACAGCGGTCTCCGCCACGTCCGCGTACGTCAGTGGTTCAAGTTGCTACTAAGAATCAGGAAAGACTGGGCTGCACTGCGAAAAAGGAAGGTAAATAATTATCGGGAAGGCAGCTGCATCTAGAAGTAGTCTTCAGATATCATCTATTCTACTCCGTAGTGAGAGTAGACGCAAGCGCTTTAATGCAACATGTGACTGGGGTTTGTGTGAGTGCGGTTATGATATTTCACTGAGTGTGAAGATATTTCAATCACTCATTCGTGTTTATAGCTGCACTGTGTTGCATTCTGTCAGATTCGCTATCAGCTCCCGTTAAAAGAAGACAAGGCAGAGTTCTACGCTACGATGTCGAGCACAAGTTAGCCTCGACCAAGACAGGAAGGAGGCTCAGTGTACTCAGCACGCTCAGCACGGTGTATCACCACCTGTAACAAGTGTAGCGGGGGGTGGGGGGGGGGGAGAGGGGGGGGAGGGAGGGCGAGTCTGAGTGGAATAAATTTAAATGAATATTTGTGTTATAAAGTTGGCATTGTTTGGTCTGGGTTCAATTTGTGCGGTGACCACTGTCAGGGTGTACTGTTACGATAGCAAGAAGATAGTCTTCAGATCACAGTGGTAGACAATATGTGTTACGTATACCATCATACGCCTTGTCGCTTCATAGGGATTCGGAAATATATTGTTCCTCTTTATTAAGTTGCAACTTCTTTATCAAGATATTTTCTCTTTGAGATGGTGCACTCTAATGCGTGATATTTTAGTTTGCAGTGTTACGTAGAGAAGCATTACTCTCGAAATATACCTGCCGATTTGTTTTCTTGCCAGATATTCACGTGAAAACATACGGACCTTAATTTGAGTGGACCTAACTCAGTTTTTTGCAATTAATGTCAACACGTGAGTGCCACGGAGGAAACCATTAGGGATATTCATAGAAGCATGTACAGTATATTCACTTTTAACGATGTATCTGTAGTGGAGGTGGCCAATAAACACAATCGGACATCTACAAAAAGGTAACACACACTTATTTGCGGCAGATAATCCAATAATTGAGCTATAAATTAATTTGAGTGCTGTAAATTCTTCTGTGGTACTGAGATAAATACAGTGAAAGTAATATTCTTGATAGAAACAAACAGTTTTGAATGCTGATACACTTAAATAGTCTCTGAAATTTAGTAATTTTTACTAGCGTCATGCTACATCAATGTAATGCCCTCAGTGCATTCTTCGAAACTAATGCATGCTATATAATGAAATATTATGGTCATTCCTCAGATTTTACCTCCAGTTTCTCCTAAGATGATAAGGAATTGACTGACCCTCAACATGTTACTGAGAAGGGCTTCAATATCACGAAAGGATAACGTTACAATAATAAAAAATTTGTGTATCATTCTTTCCCATGTCAGTGGTATATTACCCTGTAATCAAATGGAGATAACCAAGAGAGATTTTGCATTTGCACTGGACTGCAGGAGCAAAGTGTAGTAAGTTTAACTTCTTTGAGGTTGTCATGTGCTTACTTTACAGCCATTAGTTGTAGAATACAGAGTTGTAACGAGCAAAAATTAGTTTTAGAAAGAGATCAGTGCGAATGGTAACTTCCTAAAGTGATGAAAAAAATTATGCAGGATGATTCATCCGCCTCTAGTTATGGGTTTTATGCAACCTCCAACACCTTCAGAATCCATGCGTAAGATTTTCATTTTCTCTCACTCGCGATGTGAAAACTATTACTCGTACAGATGAAATGAACAGAAACCTCTTGTAGTAAATGTGGTGAAGTTAAATTTCGTACCAGGATACATGCGTGCTGGAGGCCACAGCTTCAGAGTTATTCGAGAAAATCGCATTTGAAGATTAGTTCTGTACGATTCTCTTAAATAATTCGAAAGTTACAGCCTCTATCGGAGACATCCGAGTACAGAATTTAGCCGTATTCGGTTTCTTACAAAAGGATCGTGTTCATTGTTGCAGTAAGATCAATAGCCTGTGCACAGTGAGCGACGGAATATTAAAATTTTGGGTGGGGTATTTGAAAGTATTGCAGGTTGCCTATAAACCATAGGTGGGGGCAAGTGAATCACCACGTACAGGGTTTGTAGCGTTTCGTCAGCAGTCCATCTGTAAGGTGATAAAATGAAATACTTATCCTTCTAAGACCAGTGGCGACTGGAAAAGTCTTTTGAGAGTTACGAAGTGTCAGTTTGGAACTAAAACCATTTTAAAAGGGAATGTTACGAATGTCTCTTCAGCTGTCTTCTTCAGGATGACCAAACGCAATTTATTTGCTGTGAAACTAAGAGCTCCAAAGACGGTCGGAACGTCGTCATAAATAGTGATTGTCATTTTAACTACATGTAGCCTAGTGTCTAAATGCACTTCATTCGAAGAGAAATACACTACTGGCCATTAAAATTGTTACACCACGAAGATAACGTGCTACAGACGCGAAATTTAACCGACAGGAAGCAGATGCTGTGATATGCAAATGATTAGCTTTTCAGAGCATTCACACAAGGTTCTCGCCGCTGGTGACACCTACAACGTACTGACACGAGGAATGTTTCCAACCGATTTCTCATAGAGAAACAGCAGTTGACCGGCGTTGCCTGGTGAAACATTGTTGTGATGCCTCGTGTAAGCAGGAGAAATGCGTACCACCACGTTTCCGACTTTCATAAATGTCGGATTGTAGCCTATCGCGATTGCGGTTTATCGTATCGTGATATTCCTGCTCGCGTGGGTCGAGATCCGATGACTGTTTGCAGAATATGAATCCGTGGGTTCAGGAGGGTAATATGGAACGCCGTGATGGATCCCAACGGCCTCGTATCACTAGCAGTCGAGATGACAGACATCTTTTCCGCATGGCTGTAACGGATCGTGCAGCCACGTCTCGATCCCTGAGTCAACAGATGGGAACGTTTGCAAGACAACAACCATCTGCACTAACAGTTCGACGACGTTTGCAGCGGCATGGACTATCAGCTCGGATACCATGGCCGCGGTTACCCTTGACTCTGCATCACAGACAGGAGCGCCTGCGATAGTCTACTCAACGACGAACCTGTGTGCACAAATGTCAAAACGTAATTTTTGCGGATGAATCCAGGTTCTGCTTACAGCATCATGATGGTCGCATCCGTGTTTGGAGACATCGCTGTGAACGCACATTGGAAGCGTATATTCGTCATCGCCGTACTGGCGTATCACCCAACATGATGGTATGGGGTGCCATTCGTTACACGTCTCGGTCACATCTTGTTCGCATTGACGCCACTTTGAACAGTGGACGTTACATTTCAGATGTGTTACGACCCGTGGCTCTGCCCTTCATTCGATCCCAGCGAAACCCTACATTTCAGCAGGATAATGCACGACCGCATGTTGCAGGTCCTGTACGAGCATTTCTGGATACAGAAAATGTTTGACTGCTTCCCTTGCCAACACATTCTCAAGATCTCTCACCAATTGAAAGCATCTGGTCAATGGTAGCCGATCAACTGGCTCGTCACAATACACCAGTGACTAATCTTGATGAATTGTGGTATCGTGTTGAAGCTGCATGGGCAGGTGTACGTGTACACGCCATCCAAGCTCTGTTTGATTCAATGCCCAGGCGTATCAAGGCCGTTATTACGGCCAGAGGTGGTTGTTCTGGGTACTGATTTCTCTGGATCTATGCACCGAAACTGCGTAAAAACGTAATCACACGTCAGTTCTAGTGAAATATATTTGTCCAAAGAATACGCGTTTATAATCTGTGTTTCTTCTTGGTGTAGCAATTTTAATGGCCAGTAGTGTATATTCATATGTTCGAGATGTCTTCACATATGCAGAAACGACGTAATGACTTCTCCGTTTACCGTGTTGCTTATAGGGTTGTTTTTAAGAGGACAAAAACACTGTTCGGGGGGAGGCGAAATGGCGTTTTGCAGTAGAAGCGAAACGTGACCCACCGCTTCAAGAGTTCCACGGGGCCCGTTACTCAGTCACGAAACGGTACGATAATTGCAGGTGGCTCGGTCGAGCACCTCGGCAGAATATAATTCCATCTAAATGATAATTGAACGGTAAATATTGGATACAGAGTGTGCAATATTCGTGGCGACGTACGCTGAATTATGCATGGCGGCAGGAAGGCACCGCGCTGCTCTGCGGCGGCGGCGCCAGCGCGCCGTATTGAACTGTTTATTTGGGCATTAGCAGCCGGCTAAATTGCAGGGGATATTGCTATGCAAGTTAGGCTCATCACGAGGGCTTTCGCGTGCCGCCCGCCTGCCTGCCCCCCTACGACGTCGAACGCTGCCTCGTCGTCCGCGACAGCCGACACCATGTTGCGGGCTCTACTACCTGCTCGAACGCCGGCTACAAACTCTCTGAGGTACCTAAGACCGGCTGCTGCAGCTATCTGTGTAAACCAGAGTGGTACTGCTGCGATCACATCACCTGTAAAGAGCATATGGACATAACATTACCAAAGCAAGAGAAATTCCAGTTTTGATGCTTTCACTAATTCAGAAGCAGTAGCACTAATTAGAAATACGCGTCACTTGTATATGTCATATGCTCTTTTTCATGAAAAAAGTTTTATATTATTCTTTTGGAAGAGGACTGTTAAGTAATTTCATAAAAATTAATTTAGTGTGAATTACAATAAATAGCTGTTAATTTCTGTTTATTTCGTATTGTGATCATAAACGGATGTTTACTGGTGCAACCTTAGTGTTTATAGGTAGCTATGCTTGGGCAAAATAAAACTGGCTTGGAAAATATTTCATGCTCCTCAAGACATCCTCCCTGCCCCAGTTGCAGACTATATACACTGAGATGACAAAAGTCATGGGATACCTTCTAATACCGTGTCATATCTGCTACAGCCCGGTGTAGTGCAGTAACACGACGTAGAATGGACTCAACAAGCCATTAGAAGGCTCCAGTAGAAACATTGAACCATGCTGCCTATACAGTAGTTCACAATTGCCGAACTGCTACCGGTGCGGAATTTTATGCGCAAACTCACCTCTAAATTATGTCCCATAAATGACGAACGAGGCTCACATTGGGCGATTTAAGTGGCCAAATTATTGGCTCAAATTGCCCAGAATCATCTTGAAACCAATGGCGAACAATTATGGCCAGGTGGTAAGGCACACAGTCATCCCAAAAGTTCCGTCGTCGTTTGGGAACATGTAGTCCACGAATGGCTCTAAATGGTCTCCAAGTAGCCGAAAGTAGCCATTAACTGTCAGTGGTCAGTTTAGTTGGACCAGAGGACCCAGTCCATTCCATGTAAACACAGACAAAATCATTATGGAGCTACCATCAGCTTACACAGTGCCTTGTTGACAACTAGGGCCCATGGCTTTGTTGCGTTTGCTCCGAACTCGAACCCTACAGTCAGCACTTACATATTGAAATCGCAGCCCATCTGACTATTTGCAGGAGCCCAGGAGAGGGGCTGCAGGCAATGTCTTCCTTTTAGCAAAGGCACTCGCGTCGCTCATCTGCTGCCTTAGCCTGTTAACGCTACGTTTCTCCCCACTGTGCTAACGTACGCGTTCCTCCTACGTTCCACATTGATTTCTGCCGCTATTTCACACAGTGTTGCTTGTCTGTTAGCACTGACAAGCCTGCGAAATGCCGCTGCTCTCAGTCGACAGCAGGAGGCCATCGGCCTATGTTTTGCCCGTGGTGACTGGTAATCCCTGAAACTGGGTATTCTCGGCACACTCTTCACACTGAGGATCTCGAAGTACTGAATTCCCTAACGATTTATGAAACGGAATATCCAATGCGCCTAGCGCCAACTGACATTCCGCGTCCAAAGTCTGTTAATTCCTTCGTGCGGCCATAATCAAGTCGGAAACGTCATCACATAAATCACTTGAGTACAAATGACAGCTCCGCCAATACAGTGGCCTTTTAAACACTGTAAACGCGATACTACTGCCATCTGTATATGTGCATCTCGCTAAACCACAACTTCTGCACCTCAGAGCAAGTTGGGTTTCCTGTCTTAAGACGCATGAAATATTTTCTGGTCCGGTGTCTTTTTGCCCACCCTATGCAATGAATAAAATGTTGGAAAGGAAAATCAGGTGCGTGGTTTCTCTGTTTTTGGTAGATGCAAAGGCGAGAAGTGACTGCCTGCCAAGCCAGTTAGTAGAGTCATTACCACTTATCAGGGCAGTCAGTCGAGAGCCAGATTATCAGCCAGTAAAAGCTGTACTGTACCTTATGTACTGTAGTATAGTAAGATGTTATGATGGTAACTTTATGTTCTCTCGAGCAACAAGGCTAAAGAAAATGGGGTGGATGCTACCGTGTGCCTACGTTGCAGTAAGAACACACGCTAAGCGCCACAGTACCTTGAACGAAGTTGCAGTAACCGGAGCTAATATTCTGTACACTAAATGTATCATGATGAAGCTGTCAACTCAAAGAGGAAAAATGGAACTGCTATCCAATCTACATTGTACACGATGCAGCCTCACACTACCTTCTTCTTAGCAACAAGAACCGAGTATGCAAGGATACGTGTTTTATTTTTCAATAATGCCCAAGTAATACCTCAAATTATCTTTCATTCTTTCGTCAGCCCATGTCATCCTACTTGGGGTAGGCTTTTGGCATGAAACCTCAGTTCCTGAACTTTAGCATTGTAACAATGAACTTACAAAAATAATATAGGACTCCTTATTATAGGGTCACTTTAAATTTTTGTGAGTAGTATAAATAGAGTTGATACTCAAAGATCTGCTGAGCTATTTAAACAATTTTATGTACCTTCAAATCTTCAGAAAATGCATATGTTTATAACCCATGCCTAATATTATACAGTGTTTTGTGTTTTGTGCTACTCGTAGTTATTCTGTCTGCTGTATACTCAACGACGTTGCTCCCAGCGTTTCTACGTTTTATTTCTGATTACTGTATTGCTTAAAACAAAAATGTGTGATAATGGAACAATCGGAAGCCGAAGAATACATGTTAATATGAGGAAGCAAATTTTGATTTCCATAGTACTCACAAACTGCTCAGTGCTTTCTGTTCAATAAATGCTTGACTTTAATTACGTCAAAGAAACAATTAACAGGTTCTCTATTGTTACAGTCAGTTATTGCATTCGTCAGATACTGTTCAGAAGTGGAACAGCAAAGGTAAGCAAATGTCCTAATAGGTCTTTAATTTCTATAAGTTAAGTAAATGATGTGTTTCTCGCGAATAAAGTCACAGTAAGCTCGTAATCTTCTGTAGCTTTACGATATCTTCAAGATTACAATCCAGTTTCTATGAAAAAGTCCTGCTGTCATCTGACTTCGTCATCGATATAACTCAACTACGAGTTTCCTTATTCAAAAGTGAAGGCGACATGCACATGGTCCTAAACATCTTTAAATCTCGATTTTGACACGGTGAGTAATGTCGACGTACTTGTTGACACATAGATTCGGAACTAGACTGCTTGTCTCCGAGTTCACCGACAACGAACTTCAAAAATTCAGATATGCACACTGAATTCATTCTATGTTGCAACAAAATTATTATGGAAACCACCGAAAAAGAAGAGAATCAAAGTATTTTAGGTGGGGTCCATAGACGGTGAAAATTATGGGGACGACGAGACAGAAAATGAGAGGGGGTGGTGGATGAATGTCTGAGAATCGCGAGGTGAATATCATTTGGGAAACCGTGACACAAAGATGAGAGAGAATGATAGGACAACGTGTAAAGGCAAGAACGAATAACCTTCAGGGTAAAAATTGCACGGGATGACTGTGATTGCAATACATCGAACAAGTAATGGAGGACGTTGGGTTGAAGTGCTGCATCGAGATGAAGAGCAAATCACAAAATAAGGTGTAACGGTCCGCTACAAACCATCAGTCGTCCGATGGCATACGCCTTGGTACTGCGAGCAATCGGAGGCTTTCCATTTCGCGTAGGAGGTCTCTCCCGACACAGTTCACTCCACCGTCAATTTCAGTGGCACAAACCTGTTGAGTGCGCCTTTGCAGTCCATGTGAAATATATTTATTGGCCAAGGTTCTATGAAATCATCGAAAAAAATTAGCGTCTATCGTTCCAAAAACCGGTAGTCATCATTTTTTGAATCTAATAAGGAATTTATTGTGTATTAGGGAAGCTGGATAGCCCTACTATATTGACTGTTTAGTTTCTGCATACGTGTATGATATCCGTTCTCTTGATATTTCCCTTTTAATTGATGGTGGTTGGTCATCATTTTCGATACCGACTATGTACACAATTTGCAACATCCGAGCTTTTTCTTAAGAAAAAAAAAACATTTGAAGGTTAGAAAGGAATACATTCGTCAGTGAAGGACCGTGTCGCCTATATTCTTGCAGTTTTTGTTGCAGTTGTTGCACGCTCTCTTCGATCTGGATACTCGGCCGTCCTCTTCGCCCTCCACCAAATTTGTATAACAGCTTTTCAATCCTCAATACCATTAGCTAACATTTCCTCCTCTCGTTACTATAAATACACAACCTAATCAAAATTCCTGTTCAAACAGCCCAGCTGTAAATCGTTTTGTATATAAAATAGAATTACAGCACACAGTTCGCAGATGACAGAAGCAACGATTTTCAAAGCCATCGTATTTTGCTTTGACGCACAATCTAAAGACCACTACATCAAATAAAAGAGCTCTGTGGCTTCGTAAACTATCAGTACACAGAACGGAATTGGTGTAAGTTCGTTCTTAGCTGCCAAAATTTAAATACACCCGAACGGTACTTACTTTTTGAGTACATTCTATACTGATTTTATTTTCACAAAAGACTTCCTGATTTCTACTCTTACTATGGGCTTATAAATTAATTCGTTTTATTGCTCTTGCATGGTTTCTAATCTACCCACCGTCCTATAGGTCTTTCCTCCTCCTACAATGTACACATTGAAGTTAGATCAATACAGTATTACACAATATCGATTTGTATATAATACACTATATATTCCAGACCGATGGAATATACCCTGTTATATAAAGGGTGATCCCTGTTCCTATCACTGGTTTTAGGGAGGACTTAGTATTTATACCGCTTGGGAGTGAAATAGGTTTGAAGATCGGATCACAATGAAAGATCCCGCTTTATGGTACCGACACAGACTGAGAAGAAGGTGCCGGTGTCAGCCCATGTTGTAATTATGATGTTAGATAAACTTTCCTTCTATCTGCTACAACGGCTAAAGCTGGTACGTCCGCAACAAGGAGGGTTAAATGGGGTGCTCCACATACACGCTGTTCGTTCGATTTTGAAGAGGATTTTGTCAGAGAACCCGTCGACGAGGAATCGAAAAATTACCCATGCCATGGGCTCCTGTGGAGCAAATTAGTCAGAGGCTATTGTCTTCGCCATGTGCGCACGGTGAAAAGGGAGATTTGAAAGTAGTTCGATCTTCAAACTTGTTTTATGACGAAATGATACAGTATCAGACACGGGTTCCCTGTGAAGCTCAGTCTCCTAAGTCCACTCTAAGACCTCTACAAGCATGTAACAAGGGGATTGTGAAATACCCTTTCTATAACGGTTCATATTTTAGCTTCTTCACAGCTGAAAACGCCTAGGTATTCGTGTTTAGACTGCATGTATGGATTGAGTTTTTTCCTCTCCATGCATTATCTCGACGAGACTTACCTACTTTTGCGAATAACAAATTTACTACTCTCCTGATAAACTCGGGCATGGAATTGCGATCTATCTTCATAACGTACTCTAGAATACAGACTACTACAAATTTAGAGTCACATACAGATAAAATATAGACAATGTAAAAAAATGAAAATGAGGATGATGTGGGGAAACGGATTCACGGAGCAGAAACTGCTGAAGCCACCAGATGCTGTCAACTGCTGGAGAAGCAACGGTGCTGTGCGGTTAAATAGCGCAAGCTCCGCGCTCTAGTCTTCTCTACACGTTATCCGTGACTAACAGAATGGATGATTATTGAATACATGACGAAAAATTTTTGTTATTAACTTAAAAATTATATTGATAGTATCGGCTATATGACTAACCACAGTAATATTCTTGATGAGACGAATTGGAACATGATAAAGGCAACAGTAAAATGTCGATGACTTACATCGCCCTCTATTTGGCAGTATCTATGTGCAATGCGTCATTGGTTACTTAGCAACACTTTTAACGCGCCCAAAATTTTTTTTGTTACGTGCTTGCTTGTGGTATCTAATCACAACATCGGCTTAATATGCTAATTTTTAATCTGTAGAATATAGCGTATTAAAACGTAAATTAACGCAAAGCAGCAGACCAGATACACCGAAATTACACACACATATGCAGATTTCCCTGTAGAAGGCAGTATAATAGCGATGCTAATGGTTTCTTACTTAAGGTTGATTTTCGTTTTAATGTCTTATATTTAACAGTGTTAATTTAAAGTAAGCATCTTGTATTCAATAAGCATTCTTTCAACTCGTTACAAATGACGTGGAGACGGTTAAGGGGTGAAGCTTCCGCAATGCATCGTTGCTTCTCCAGCACTTGACAGCATTTGGAGGTTGTGCAATTCCTGCTCCGTGGATCTGTCTCCTCACATTAACTTTGGGTGTAAATAAGTTTTATTTTCATTTTTATTACAATTTACAATGTTTATGTTATATCTGTATGCCACTATGTATTTATTGTACCCTTTATTTCAGAGTACAGTGTGAAGATGGTCCACCTTTAGAGTGGAATCTATGACCAGTAAATGTGATTTGTGCGACCTAGACTGTTTTCATAAGTACAATTGTGAAAACTGGTCAGTATTTTTCCCAAAATGTTTTCGGAAATATGTCAAGCAAGTAAGTTTACTGTAGGGATTCTAAGTAGCACATGTAACATCCAGTAATTGAGTAAATTTACCGCAATTGTATCAAATCTTTCCTTTAAAATGTTTTCGAGGATTTTAGATGTGCTAAGAGATTAACATACAATGCAGTAGTAAGAGATGAAGAAAAGCTCGTTATAAACTAATTGTACTCATATATTCTCCCCTAAAAGCTGCTAGAAAACACACACGCACACACACACACACACACACACACACACACACACACACAAATACACACACAGGTGCACGCGACGCCAATCTCTTTCAAAAGGTCGTGTCACACTTTGGAGTCACAATACATACCTTGCAAGTCATATCAAGGAGTTCTGACGGACCAAAATTATTATCTCAGTTTTCGTGTCGTCACGATTTCATTTTACCTATTGTAATAGCAGTAGAGAAAAGGATAAGTTAAGGAAAAGGACGTGATATTTACAATTTCAATGTAACTGAAGTGTATGATGTTGGATGTGTTCTAGAAGAATTTGTACTGTGCCCGGCCATGCAAGCATTCGTACAGAAACATCAAAGATCATCGACGCATCGTTGGCCGACAGCTGAGCTTGGGCGTGCCAGACATCATGAGTGCGAGCTGGCCGCTGAAACACCAACCGACGGCCACGGATTTCTCTGTTTTCATTGTTAAGAAATTATGGCAGCGCCCTACATTTGTCTGAATTAATGGTTCAACTATGGTAACGAAGAGGGCTTAAATCAGTTACTATTGAGGAGTTCGGAGGTAGTGTATTTGGGTCGGCAAACAGCATGTGTGTTGGTGCATATGAGTTAGGATACGTTTGAAAGTCTTTTGATCGATACCTATAGGATGCAAACTGTATCGATTTTTTCTTCAGTTGGGAATTTTCCACGATTTTATTGAAACATTACAGGAAAGTGTTCTCGCAATTGGTTTGGTTTGAAACGCAAGGTCTGAAGTATGCAGCAACTGGTCTAAGACATGATGAGTATAATCACTTTTCGGAATCTTTGTAGAGTCTTGCTTCTCTATTTCGCGTGATATTTGATGAAAGGTCAAGTGATTTTAAGTTTGGACGGGCATCGTGAAGAGTGGCTTTGTACGTTGTGTTAGGATTTGATATTAGAATTCGTGAGTTGTTGAAATGAAGTTATGGCTTCAGTAATTTTGTCTGAAGTGGTACGTGGTGTGTTGCACGTGATACTAGTTAGCGAACACTCCAGTGTATTTGGGCACTGCAAATGGTTAAGGGAGAAGTATGAACGCACACTCTAAGGTAGTTGAGTGACAGCCGTGAGTGTAATTTTATTGAGTATAAAGCCGAACTACGAGGCAGTAACGGTGTTGTGTATGTGGGGTAATTGCTCACTGAGCACTGTTCGTCAAGCTTTGCTTTGTCGACGAAGTAAGCACAGGAGCACACGGATCAGAGGTACATTTTGTTCGTACATGTTGTTAGCGGCGTGACCACTCAGACCACATTTCCCTAGTTCAACAATTTCAGAGCGAGAATTCCAACTGCTCCCGCTTTTTCTGCAGTAAAAGTGATGAGTGACATTAAATTTAGAATTGGCTGATGGGTACTCTAGAAGTCAAGACCTGAAGAGTCTGATACTTTAAAAATCTGAACTCTGAGACACAAAGTGGTGGGGGCACCAGGGATTTTATTTTGAAGACTTTTTTTCCATCGCTCTTGGAGTGGGGCTATTAGTTCTGTAGCAGCCACTCATTCGCAATCACTGTTCAGTCATTGTAGATCATTTTCATTTAAGAAAGAAAGAAAACCAAGCTTTCATTCGTTAAAAACAAATTTTAGTCTCGAGTTGTCATTTACCCATGGCGATATTTTAATAACTGATTGTGAAAAGGAGGGAATTTATAAAGGACAGCAAAAGTGTTAGTTGTGACATTCAGCAAGTTGCGTAGTTACACTAAAGTCAGCGATTAGATCTAGACAACTGAAATGGAATAGTTAAGAACAAAGATGGTCATTGATAAAAAGTAGTGCTTTAAAGCTAAGGATGTTAAAGCAATTTCGTAAGAAGGTGGCACTGAAACATTACAATTAAATTAAGTACTAGAGCTAGCCAGAATATTTCTTACCAAAGCAATGAACATAAATATATCTAAAGAGTATACTGAACATTTATTAGTAGCAGAGCATATAAACAAATATGGTGCCTAAGGAAGTTTATTTACGTTTTCTTAGTAACAATTTGTTTCTCTGGATTAGCTTATTACATTAAATTTCCAAAATATTTTAATTCTGATACTTGCCAACACTTCAGAGACTTGCAATTTGTGGTGCATAAATGTTAAGGTCCTAACAATCATGATACTGAAGGTCGTATTTTAATGCAAGAAGAGATTTTCAGCAATGTATATGGAGTAGATGTTGAGGTGAAGACATTGGCACAGGAGAGGATAGAGGATTTCGTTGCTGGCAGCATAATTGGAGATGACTTGTCACATGGTAAATCACTACTAATGAAGCTTATTTTTTAAAACGATATATATATATATATATATATATATATATATATATATATATATAGATATAGGGAGAGAGAGAGAGAGAGAGAGAATCGTTTTATTAAAGAAGCTTCATTAGTAGTGATTTACCATGTGAGAAGTCATCTCCTATTATGCAACCAGCATCGACATCCTCTCTTGTGCCAATGTCTTCACCTAAGCATCTACGTGAAACACCCTCAAATATTTTTGCTATTTACTGTATTTTAACAGCGTCATTAAACTACAATAATTGAATCTAGGGCTCCGTCTAGTTTCATAGAGAACACTCTCGCCTGTCTTAGTTCACCTTGGGGAAAAAAAACTCTGGTTGTATGATTCATTTGCTTCTTGTCTCAATGTACACTCCTGGAAATTGAAATACGAACACCGTGAATTCATTGTCCCAGGAAGGGGAAACTTTATTGACACATTCCTGGGGTCAGATACATCACATGATCACACTGACAGAACCACAGGCACATAGACACAGGCAACAGAGCATGCACAATGTCGGCACTAGTACAGTGTATATCCACCTTTCGCACCAATGCAGGCTGCTATTCTCCCATGGAGACAATCGTAGAGATGCTGGATGTAGTCCTGTGGAACGGCTTGCCATGCCATTTCCACCTGGCGCCTCCGTTGGACCAGCGTTCGTGCTGGACGTGCAGACCGCGTGAGACGACGCTTCATCCAGTCCCAAACATGCTCAATGGGGGACAGATCCGGAGATCTTGCTGGCCAGGGTAGTTGACTTACACCTTCTAGAGCACGTTGGGTGGCACGGGATACATGCGGACGTGCATTGTCCTGTTGGAACAGCAAGTTCCTTTCCCGGTCTAGGAATGGTAGAACGATGGGTTCGATGACGGTTTGGATGTACCGTGCACTATTCAGTGTCCCCTCGACGATCACCAGTGGTGTACGGCCAGTGTAGGAGATCGCTCCCCACGCCTTGATGCCGGGTGTTGGCCCTGTGTGCCTCGGTCGTATGCAGTCCTGATTGTGGCGCTCACCTGCACGGCGCCAAACACGCATACGACCATCATTGGCACCAAGGCAGAAGCGACTCTCATCGCTGAAGACGACACGTCTCCATTCGTCCCTCCATTCACGCCTGTCGCGACACCACTGGAGGCGGGCTGCATGATGTTGGGGCGTGAGCGGAAGACGGCCTAACGGTGTGCGGGACCGTAGCCCAGCTTCATGGAGACGGTTGCGAATGGTCCTCGCCGATACCCCAGGAGCAACAGTGTCCCTAATTTGCTGGGAAGTGGCGTTGCGGTCCCCTACGGCACTGCGTAGGATCCTACGGTCTTGGCGTGCATCCGTGCGTCGCTGCGGTCCGGTCCCAGGTCGACGGGTACGTGCACCTTCCGCCGACCACTGGCGACAACATCGATGTACTGTGGAGACCTCACGCCCCACGTGTTGAGCAATTCGGCGGTACGTCCACCCGGCCTCCCGCATGCCCACTATACGCCCTCGCTCAAAGTCCGTCAACTGCACATACGGTTCACGTCCACGCTGTCGCGGCATGCTACCAGTGTTAAAGACTGCGATGGAGCTCCGTATGCCACGGCAAACTGGCTGACACTGACGGCGGCGGTGCACAAATGCTGTGCAGCTAGCGCCATTCGACGGCCAACACCGTGGTTCCTGGTGTGTCCGCTGTGCCGTGCGTGTGATCATTGCTTGTACAGCCCTCTCGCAGTGTCCGGAGCAAGTATGGTGGGTCTGACACACCGGTGTCAATGTGTTCTTTTTTCCATTTCCAGGAGTGTATTTTCAAAAGTTGAGGGCCCACAAATGGTAGATATTTGAAAAAAGGCATTGATTATAGCCTTGAGCTGCTTTCAAAATCCTTATTTAAACAAAAATTTTCTTTCGTATGACCATGATAAGCTACTTGGAGTCATATGTAGTATTATATTACTTGAATACAAAATCACTGACGTCAGATAATAAAATCATAAGTTGTCACTGTTGTCAGATATAAATTAAAATTACGTCGTCAGTATGTAAACCATGCTAGGCACTGCAATCTTTCGCGTTACATCAGCAGTTGGCATTTACATTGCTTCTTGTCTGTTTGCATCACCTACCATTCGTTAGTTTCGTTCTAGTGTAGCGGAACTTTTTCACTTTACGACGGTCCCTAATTTTCAACAATCTCATTTCTGCTTCTTCTTAAGCCTTTCTTTGGTTTTAACCCTCATTCTAAGCACTGTAGAGCCTTCATCTGATTCCTACACATCTTCCTTGTTTACACTGAGGATATGAATGATATCAGCTATTTTTAAAGTTGACTAGCTGGGAAACCCAGCAATGCTCCATTATTTATTTATTCCAATCTTGTATGAGTCCATCTCTTCGTCCTTCCTCTCTATCTCCCGCTCCCCTCAGTGTATGAACCTCCTCCAGTCCCCAACCCCAAATCACCCCCTCTCTCAGTCGATCTTCCCCTCCCTTCCCTATCTATGTCCAACTCCTCTCCACTCGCTGTCTCTTGTCAACCTCCTACTCATCCCTCTCTTGTCCATCTCCTACTCCCCCCTCTCTCTTTGCATCCTCTGCTTAACCCCTCTGTCTGCATATCTTCTTCGCACTCCCACCTCTTTCCACCTGCACACTTCATTGTCCCTCCTCAGACTGTCCGTCTTCCCATCCTTGCTTCTCAGTCCATCACCCCATCATTAACTCCATCTTAATTCCCAATGGAAGAATGGTGCTTTTTATCTCCAAAGCATTTATTTACAGATTGTAGGTAATATGTGTATTAAGTTTGGTTGAAACCGACAAGCAGTTCAGGAGGAGATGTTGAACACACATATATAAATATATTTTTACAAGATATAGAGATATCCTTTCACCCCGTACTTTAATACCATTCCTCAAGCAAATGAAGTAAATGATTTTCTTTCATTTCTTCTTCGGTAAGCAACTTTCAGTCTAGAAGAGAAAGACTGCATCCTTGCCTTTCCCACTTGCAGATCTGTGCAGTTCTCTTTATTTAACTCCTTTTAACTCTCACTTGGTTCTTGTATCTTTTATATATTATCTGCCGCATCCAGTATTCTACACTATTGATTACTGGAGTTTCGTCGCTATTTAGGTAATGGATTATGTGACTAAATCCATCGTCTATTCACCATCGAGTTTTATGTGCACGTCCTCATACGAAGAATAGTTTTAGGCACTGGCTTCCTCTCCTTTCTGATGAATATAATCTCAGCCCTAATCTTTTACCAGTAACCCATAATTATGCCTATATTCCTATTCATGACTGATCATACTCCCGCCGTACTATTTCTGTTTCAGATGACTACTTCCTTTACTCACCTGAGCACAAATTTCTGTGAAATGTTATTCTCGCTTCACTGACACCTACTATGCCTAGAATCAGTTTTCGAAATTCCCTTTCCATTTTACCTAGTAGCCCCCACATTCACACTTCCGTATTTTCGCGCTCTGTCTCGAAAAACTGTTCTGCTTTCTTTACATTTATTATATTCTTCTTATGATCACTTCAGTCTTTGTGATTCTGTCCGGGAGATCCGAAACTCGGACCAACCCATTGTCTTTTGCCAATAGAGGGACCGTTATGAAATCGTTTAACCACAAGCTATATTTTCTGTGGGTATATATTATGTTTTCATTTAAATCTACCTCTGCATATCGATTGCATATTGTTAATTATTGATCCTTCCCATGCCTGTGAAACGAATTGATCGTCGGCTGGTGAAGCCATGTAGAAACAATGAAAACGAGTCTTATTTTTCCTGTGATGTTTGCCTGTATAGGCATGAGATACGACTGTCAGTATTCTAAAACAAATTATGTCAGGTTTTCGTTCATCTTCACTGGATTAATTCGATACTGTTCAGCTTCAAAGGAATATCGGATGCTTTTAACTGATCTGTTGTGCCCTACATCCTGGAGGATGGTTAAGAACCAAAACCGGTAGATGACTAATGGGTTAAATAAATAGGTGATGCTTAAAATGTATTCCACGGTCAATACTCCCGTCTACATTTTCGACAACGTTGGGTGAGCAGTGTTTTTCCCTATTATTTACATGTTTATCCAGTTTATACTGTGAAGAGTGGAGAAATGGGAGCTCTCTTATGGTGTAGTGTTAGTTTTGAGTGCCAGGGGAAAAAATGGAAACTTTTCGGCAGAATTTATAATCTCGTGCTTATATGTCTTACAATATTCTTCTGAAGTATCGTCATTCTGAAATCATATTGCGACGCTTCTATTTCCTATTTTCTTTATTTTATAAGGTCACTACGTGTAAACATGAAAAATTATCTTTTTAGTTGTCAGTAATGTCTGTTGAGCTAAATATCAAGGAATGTTATATGTATAAAATATGCAGAGGACAACAACTAAGCAAATTACTTGCTGCAATGTGCTTAACGTTTTACAGAGAACACCTAATCTAGACGCCACTGATTTAAAATTCATGGTTCTTGGTCATATTGAAATGTAATGCAGCGCAATGTATTCCGCAATCACAACAAAACGAAAAAGAATCAGGAGTGTGATTTGACCTGTTGACTGGAAGATTGCTTCCAGAACTGCAAGAAGAAACGGTGACAAACCTTATGCTGTTCAAGAAATAGCCCGTTAGAAGATTATCGATTGGAATTATCGCCTGAATCACTACATGATTATTAGGAAAGAAAATGTGAATGGAAAACCAGTCGGATGGCAGAAGAAGAGCTGCCTACATTTCATAAAACAGCATCTATATATCATACGATTTTATGAACCCTTTCACGAGGAATTTAGACCTCTGGCCAGTAACAGGAAAGGAAATACCAACAAAAATTTTCTCTGCTGCTGAGCCATACTCATACAGTAGTTTTGAAAGAATACACCACTATTTGACTGTATTTTTCTTCTGTACATTCTAGATTTCGGCTTTAATGCCATTATCAAGTAAGATACTAAAAGTTGGAACCTGTAAATAATACGGCACACAGTAAAAGCTAATTTTTTTTTAAATATTAGATGCACGCTGATATAAAATTACAAGATATGCACTTACTTCTTACACTGTTAACGCGTTATATCTGGTAAAATCAGCATAAACCAGGTAAACAGGACTAGCATTTGCCTTTAAGCTGTAACTACTAAAAGTGACGTCAATGAATGTACACTGTAGAAGCCCTGACACAGTAAACGCTGAAGTATCACAGATATGATCTTCCAAGTGTTACTTGTAATCTGACCAAATGTCATTACCTTTGGAGGTAGCATTGTGAATCATATTCTTTGCACTTGCATGGAACCTCAGATCGTTAACAATTTGAATGAACATACGATATGTATTACGAAGGAAACGAAGTTAGGAACAAACGACATAAGGAATGGCACTTAACGATGTAGTAAGTACCAGTACTAAATATAACAATATGAATGGAAAATGGAAGGGGTGGTGGTGAAGGCAGGGGTAAAGAGGGGAGAACGAGAGAAGAAATAGGAGTAGTTACTATTATGTGAAGGTCTTACAAGGAAAATAAGATGGTGAAGAATATGATACAACGGGTGAGTGGGGAAAAGGGGCTGGAGGGGGAGAATAGTAGGTACATCTGGGGGATGAGGGTAGATGATGTAGTAGGGGGATTGTGGAGGGGGGGGGGGGGAACTAGTAAAGAAACATGAGTGAATATTTGAATGAGTGTTCAAGTTGAGTATGTGAGAACAGGGATGAATGAGGGATGGAAGATGAGTTGGGAAGATGGAAGTCAAGAACTTACGACGGGGAGAGAGATACATAAGGAGTTGAGAGTTTGAGAATAGGGCAGGAAGAAATTAAAGTAGATGCAGTTATGGACAATAAGTTTAAGAAAAGGGGGGGAAGGTAAGCGGAAGAAGGAGAGTAATCCATTGGATGGATTAGTACACTAATTATGACGAGGGGACGCGATGGGAACAAATGTGGTTCTGGGAGCAGAGTTGAAGTGTCAGACGTCCATAATGAAGTGTAAGAACATAGAGAAATGGGGCAGGTGATGAAAAATTGTGATAGGAAAGGAGGAGACAACAGTGCGTAACAAGTGTGAGGAGAACGTTGACGAAGAGGGAAGAGTAACATGAGCCACACTGCAGCATCCAAGTGTGCATATGAAATATAATACAACGACAGGAAAATATATAGTGCCCACAGGACGCTTACAACAACGTAACAATGCATTACAAATTATATAACATAGATCTTGGACCTTGCTGTTGGTGGGGAGGCTTGCGTGCCTCAACGATACAGATAGCCACAACGGAGGGGTATCTGTTGAGAGGCCAGACAAACGAGTGGTTCCTGAAGAGGGGCAGCAGCCTTTTCAGTAGTTTCGGGGGCAACTGTCTGGATGACTGACTGACCTGGCCTCGTAACACTAACCAAAACGGCCTTACTGTGCTGCTACTGCGAACGGCTCAAAGCAAGGGGAAACTACAGCCGTAATTTTTCCCGAGGGCATGCAGCTTTACTGTGTGGTTAAATGATGATGGCGTCCTCTTGGGTGAAATAATCCGGAGGTAAAATAGTCCCCCATTCGGATCTCCAGGCGGGACTACTCAGGAGGACGTTGTTATCAGGAGAAAGAAAATTGGCGTTCTACGGATCGGAGCTTGGAATGTCAGATCCCTTAATCGGGCAGGTAGGTTAGAAAATTTAAAAAGGGAAATGGATAGGTTAAAGTTAGATATAGTGGGAATTAGTGAAGTTCGATGGCAGGAGAAGCAAGACTTCTGGTCAGGTGATTACAGGGTTATAAATACAAAATAAACAGGGGTAATGCAGGAGTGGGTTTAATAATGAATAAAAAAATAGGAGTGTGGGTAAGCTACTACAAGCAGCATAGTGAGCGCATTATTGTGGCCAAGATAGACACGAAACCCACGCCTAATACAGTAGTGCAAGTTTATATGCCAACTAGTTCTGGAGATGATGAAGAAATTGATGAAATGTATGATGAGATAAAAGAAATTATTCAGGTAGTGGAGGGAGACGAAAATTTAATAGTCATGGGTGACTGGAATTCGAGAGTGGGAAAAGGGAGAGATGGAAACATCGTAGGTGAATATGGATTGGGGGTAAGAAATGAAAGAGGATGCCGCCTGGTAGAGTTTTGCACAGAGCATAACTTAATCATAGCTAACACATGGCTCAAGAATCATGAAAGAAGGTTGTGTACATGGAAGAACCCTGGAGTTACTAAAAGGTTTCAGATAGATTATATAATGGTAAGACAGAGATTTAGGATCGAGATTTTAAATTGTAAGACATTTCCAGGGGCAGATGTGGACTCTGACCACAACCTATTGGTTATGAACCGTAGATTAAAACTGAAGAAACTGCAAAAAGGTGGCATTTTAAGGAGATGGGACCTGGATAAACTGAAAGAACCAGAGGTCGTACTGACTTTCAGGGAGAGCATGAGGGAAGAATTGACAAGAATGGGAGAAAGAAATACAGTAGAAGAAGAATGGGTAGCTTTGAGGAATGATATAGTGAAGGCAGCAGATGATAAAGTAGGTAAAAAGATGAGGGCTAGTAGAAATCCTTGATAACAGAAGAGATACTGAATATAATTGATGAAAGGAGAAAATACAAAAATGCAGTAAGTGAAGCAGGCAAAAAGGAATACAAACGTCTAAAAAATGAGATCGACAGGAAGCGCAAAATGGCTAAGCAGGGATGGCTAGAGGACAAATGTAAGGATGTAGAGGCTCATCTCACGAGTGGTAAGATAGATACTGCCTACAGTAAAATTAAAGAGACCTTTGGTGAAATGAGAACCACTTGCATGAATATCAAGAGCTCAGATGGAAACCCAGTTCTAAGCAAAGAAGGGAAATCAGAAAGGTAGAAGGAGTATACAGTGGGTCTATAGAGGGGCGATGTTCTTGAGGACAATATTATGGAAATGGAAGAGGAGGTAGATGAAGATGAAATGGGACCTATGGTACTGCGTGAAGAGTTTGACAGAGCACTGAAAGACCTAAGTCGAAACAAGGCCCCGGGAGTAGACAGCCTTGGGAAAGCCAGTCCTGACAAAACTCTACCATCTGGTGAGCAGGATGTATGAGACAGGCGAATTTCCCTCAGACTTCAAGAAGAATATAATAATTCCAATCCCGAAGAAAACAGGTGCTGATAGATGTGAAAATTACCGAACTATCATTTTAATAAGTCACAGCTGCTAAATACTAACGCGAAATCTTTACAGACGAATCGAAAAACTGGTAGAAGCCAACATCGGGGAAGATCTGTTTGGACTCCGTAGAAATGTTGGAACACGTGAGGCAATACTGGCCCTACGACTTATCTTATAAGAAAGATTAAGGAAAGGCAAACCTACGTTCTAGCATTTGTAGACT
Organism: Schistocerca serialis cubense; assembly: GCF_023864345.2. NCBI lineage: Eukaryota > Metazoa > Arthropoda > Insecta > Orthoptera > Acrididae > Schistocerca > Schistocerca serialis. Next base: position 99,802,674 of record NC_064642.1, on the reverse strand, counting down.
TAGAGAAAGCTTTTGACAATGTTGACTGGAATACTCTGTTTCAAATTCTGAAGCTAGCAGGGGTAAAATACAGGGAGCGAAAGGCTATTTACAATTTGTACAGAAGCCAGATGGCAGTTATAAGGGTCGAGGGGCATGAAATGGAAGCAGTGGTTGGGAAGGGAGCAAGACCGGTTGGTAGCCTATCCCCGATGTTATTCAATCTGTATATTGAGCAAGCAGTAAAGGAAGCAAAAGAAAAATTCGGAACAGGAATTAAAATCCATGGAGAAGAAATAAAAACTTTGAGGTTCGCCGATGACATTGTAATTCTGTCAGAGACAGCAATGGACTTGGAAGAGCAGCTAAACGGAATGGACAGTGTCTTGAAAGGAGGGTATAAGATGAACATCAACAAAAGCTAAACGAGGATAATGGAATGTAGTCGAAATATGTCGGGTGATGCTGAGGGAATTAAATTAGGAATTGCGACACTTAAAGTAGTAAAGGAGTTTTGCTATTTTGGAAGCAAAATAACTGATGATGGTCGAAGTAGAGAGGATATAAAATGTAGACTGGCAATGGCAAGGAGAGCGTTTCTGAAGAAGAGAAATTTGTTAACATCGAGTATAGATTTAAGTGTCAGGAAGTCATTTCTGAAAGTATTCGTATGGAGTGTAGCCATGTATGGAAGTGAAACGTGGACGATAAATAGTTTGGACAAGAAGAGAATAGAAGCTTTCGAAATGTGGTTCTACAGAAGAATGCTGAAGATTAGGTGGGTAGATCACATAACTAACGAGGAGGTATTGAATAGAATTGGGGAGAAGAGGAGTTTGTGGCACAACTTGACCAGAAGAAGGGATCGGTTGCTTGGACATGTTCTGAGGCATCAAGGAATCACCAATTTAGTACCGGAGGACAGCGTGGAGGGTAAAAATCGTAGAGGGAGACCAATAGATGAATACACTAAGCAGACTCAGAAGGATGTAGGTTGCAGTAGGTACTGGGAGATGAAGAAGCTTGCACAGGATAGAGTAGCTGCATCAAACCAGTCTCAGGACTGAAGACCACAACAACAACAACAGAGTAATTACTCAAAAAAATGGTTCAAATGTCTCTGAGCACTATGGGACTCAACTGCTGAGGTCATTAGTCCCCTAGAACTTAGAACTAGTTAAACCTAACTAACCTAAGGACATCACAAACATCCATGCACGAGGCAGGATTCGAACCTGCGACCGTAGCGGTCTTGCGGTTCCAGACTTCAGCGCCAGTAATTACTCCTTACTAAGCAAAGATACCTCAAGAATATAACTGTGGTCCAACAAAGCATGAACACATCAGTATACATGTACAGCATATCTTATTAATAACAATACATATCATAAATACTATACGGATTTATTAGGAGCAGGGAATTTAGCACACCATACACAGGTACAATGGACCTTTACTTAACATAGCGTCAATGTGTGCAAAAAATATTGCATGCCTCAGTTGTGAACAGTACAAGAATGATGCTGCTGAATGACGGTAGTAAATCCAACCGCAAAATAATGCCAAAAAGTCAGCAATAACTTAATAGAAGCAGTAATAGTCATGTTTGCATTATCTTCTGAAAACCAAAACACATTGCTCATATATATTTCTTTTACACTAGCTCTTAACAAACTACTTTAATTCAGAATATACACCTGACTGAGATGGACAAAATTTGTAACAGTACTGGAGTACACACAGTACCAATTGCCTAGAAATATTTGTTACTGTGGCATGATGACATACAGGTTCAGATATTACAGGTATGATGGAAGTCAATAGCATAGAAGATATAATAATGTCCAGATCATGTAAGATTACGAAAACACTAGAAGGTGAAAGGTGTAACTGGAAGAATGAGTTTGGCGTTGGTTTTTGAAGTGGGAGGAATGGCTCAACTATAGACGTCAGTTAGCGATATCGATAAGTAGGAAACGTTGTGTTCAAAAATGGTTAAAATGGCTCTGAGCACTATGAGACTTAACATCTGGGGTCATTTTGTCATCAGTCCCCTAGAACTTAGAACTACTTAAACCTAAGTAACCTAAGGACATCACACACAGCCACGCCCGAGGCAGGATTCGAACCTGCGACCGTAGCGGTAGCGCGGTTCCAGACTGAAGCGCCTAGAACCGCTCGGCCACTGCGGCCGGTGAAACGTAGCGTTAAATGTGGTTATATGTGGGGGTGGGTAAAGCTGGCTATAGGATGGGGGTTGGCGTAGAGCAATCAGAGGAAGAAACATGAGTGAATATTTGGGTATGGAAATTGGCTAGAGCAGAAAGAGCATGAGGGTGATGGGAGAAGAATTTGGAGGGGGAGTGTCAAGAAACTAAGATGAATGGTGATAAAAAGTTCAAAGTTCGGATTAGGGGGGGGGGGGGGGGGGCAATATACTACGTTATACAAGTAGTAATTTCTAGTCGCTCCCCCCCCCCCCCCCTTTTACCCTCCTCCCCAAATTTCAAATTTGTGTTGTCTGCCCCTGGTAGCTGACGGGTCAGAGCGACGGAATGTCATACCTAACGGCCAGTTCCGCTTGGGACGCGCTAGCGATCGAACAAGCCGGTACCTCCGCGTATTTGTCGCGCCGCAAGCCGTATTTACAGAAATTCTAGGATTGTGACCCGTGATATATTCAGTGCACCTCCGTACCGTCATACAATCGCTTGTTAATTAACTTACAGCGGTCTCGGCCGCTCATATAGTGAATTATGGCTCCCAGTGTACCCCGTAAGAATACCCTGTGTTTTGAATTTGAGAAATCTTCAAGGAATGTTCAACCGAGTTCTCTCGAAATTCATGACTGGATCGTAAATATTATTGGCATAACGTCGGACGAGGTCCACACAGCATATTGTGACATGGCGGCATACTGTTTCTTTGTGAAGTTTTTACATCCGTTACCACTGGAGAAAATTTTGGTGAATACTGGTGGGAAGGCAGAGTTTCGACACCGTGATAAGTCGGTGAGTACAGTTTCAATAACTAACTTTGACGTGAATGTATACACGCGAGAGCGTTTAATTTGCCGCTTGGAGTGGAAAATCTTTTTCTTAGAGACGTTCTTGCAAAATACGGTGACGCGCAGCAGATTCGAAACGAGAAATGGTCGAGACGACACAAACTGCAATGTTACAGTGGGGTTCGTTCCGTTGATATGGCTATTAAACTAAATATTCCATCCTATATAATGGTTTGCGGTTATAAGGCTCGTGTTATTTACAAAGGACAAGTAGGCACTTGTTTTATCTGCAACGAGAGTGGCCATTTGCGCGGTGATTGTCCAAGGCGCGTTTCTGTACTCAGAAACACTCAGCAACACCGACAGCGGTTAACAGTGGCTGATGTCCTAACTCAAAACCAGACGCTTCCTGTGATTGAATCGAAAACCAGTACATCTGTGTCGGATTACAAGGATCTCAGTACTGCAAACGTTCCACCCTTAGCTCAGAAAAAGGTGGACAATCACCCTTCAGCGGCCAACGTTCCATTACCTGTCGGTAACAAACGACGCCGTACTGGTGACGGTAGTGGCTCCGGTGAGCAGATCGTAAAAAATCAGACCGATGACACGGAGACACGGGCCACTCCACGAGAAACGCATCTGTCCGACAGCTTGGAATTGCTCCACCAACTTCAAATTGCACCTCTAGTCGCTGCTACTGTCAATACGAGTGCAGTCGAGTGTTTGCAGCAATCCGTTGCGACGCCGCTTCTCGGCATGCCACAGGTGGTCGACACAAACGAGGTTGAAGCCGGTCATTTGATAATCGTCCACAAAGAGGACGAAGCACGTGGTATGGAGCATAACCAACACCAGTCAACTCCGAACTGCTTCCAAACAACGCGAGGAACCGGAACGCTGTTTACTAACAACCAGTGCGGATCCACCAAACTCATCGAGCCTACTGACGACGCGTCTTCGGACTTGCCGTTCCCCGTTCCGAAGCAAGGAAATCCACTAATTGATTGCAGCCATGACTCACCAACTCCGCCTTCCTCTATGGCACTCCGGAAATCTGTACGAAGAAAAAACAAAGGCAGACCAACGGACTCCGTGACTAGAAGTATGTCAAGAAGTAAAGACCGCGCAAAAACTGGTACAACAACTGCAGATCTAGTCTCGAAGTCTGACAGTGAGATGGACTGGGCTTCTAACGCTTCCCAGCACCCGCCCACCTCTAATGATCATGAATCAAGCTTATAAATTTCTGTCTCTGAACATTAACAGAGTTAGGACAGATTTAAAATTAGGAATGCCACGGCAGTATATCTATGAGCCCGAAGTTGATATCGTTCTGTTACAGGAAGTGTCTCCCCTAAGTTTTCATGTTTCGGGTTTTGCATCAATCGTTAACACCGCGAACGACGAGGGTACGGAAACAGCCATTCTCTCTCGAGATGGAATCCCCAGAGCAATGCCGGCCGGAGTGGCCGAGCGGTTAAAGGCGCTACAGTCTGGAACCGCACGACCGCTACGGTCGCAGGTTCGAATCCTGCCTCGGGCATGGATGTGTGTGATGTCCTTAGGTTAGTTAGGTTTAAGTAGTTCTAAGTTCTAGGGGACTTATGACCACAGCAGTTGAGTCCCATAGTGCTCAGAGCCATTTGAACATTTTTGAACTCCAGAGCAATATCGAACTTTTGGAATCCGGTAGAGGCGTAGCTTGCCTAATTTTTGACGTTACCTTCGTCTGGAATGACTCTCAAATCGGAAAGAGCTACATTCTTTCAACAGGACGCCATCTACTTGTTACGTCGCAACCCATCCCAGTTCATAATCAGTGGTGATTTTAACTGTGTGATCAGCAAGAAAGATCAGTCGCCAAATTTTAATTACTGTCGGGAACTACATGATCCTGTGCGTCACATGCTGCTGAAGTATCCCTGGGAACTAAAATATCCAACCCTAGTAAAGTACACGTCCTTGACTTCCACCGCACGTAGCCGTCTGGGCCGTTTGTACATCTCTGAGAACTTTTGCCGACATGCCCTGGACGCCGATGTCATTCCGGCTGGTTGCTCGGACCACCGCGCCCTCTGTGTCACGATGAATCTGGCCAAACAGCATCCTCACTGGCATATGAATCCGTGGAGCCTCAATGTACCTCTTCTCGCAGATGACGCGTTCCAAGATGTCATCTGAACTGCATGGGCGGATTGTCTAAAGCAATGTTGCAGATATCCGAGCAAGATAGCCTGGTGGAATGTTGTGGCTAAACGGAAAATGAGATTATCACTGAAAAACTACAGTTGACAACGGGCGTAAATTGTCAAGTGCACAACTTTTTTTTACCAGACTGTTCTGCGAGAGTTGTATGCAAACGTGTCACCAACCAAAAAGCAGCTGGCGGACATCAGAAAAACAAAGGCGAAGCTCATGGATATCAAGCGACAGCAGCTTGAAGGACTGAAGATCAAATCTAAAGCAAAATCGCTTAAAGTGGACGAACTTGCGTCGCTGTGTCACCTCATCAAACATCGTGCACGTCGCAAGCGAGCTTTTATCGAGGAACTGGAAACATCATGGAAACCGTTTCACACGACAGAGAGATATTCTTACTGCAGTTTACCGGTGAAACGTCCCTTAGAAAAATTAATCAATTACTGTGCTGATAAACCTCTTACGTCATTTGATTTTCAAGCAGCTGAGCAGAACTGAACGTACTCAGACATTTCTCTCTTTACTTATTCTGATCAACACTAAGCTGACACACAATATTTTTAGCGCAACACAATCTGACTTTCAATAATCCCTACAAAAGAATGGCCTTGACTAACAATAACCTATACCTTTCATGCATCACTTACCTCACAAAAATCTTCGTTACTCAAACTACTGTAATACAGCATGCGCCAATACTGCCAGCTGCATAAAAGATTCTAACTACTGAAGGCACTAACTACTGAAAGGCATAATTAGCAATTGAAAGATTTTGATAGAGAGCAAACAATGTATTTACCTTAATAATGTTCAAAAGTCATTATATATATATATATATATATATATATATATATATATATATATATATATATCAGTTCATGATATCCAGTATTACAAATTTACTCTTTTTGGCGGACACACGTCCAGATCGTCCGGTCTTAAAATTCTGCCATCTCTCTCCCCACATCCACCACTGCTGGCGGCTCACCTCCAACTGCGCAACGCTACGCGCTGTTTGTGTGAGTACTTTCAGTTCTACTCAGCTGTTTGAAAATCAAATGACGTAAGAGGTTTATCAGCACAGTAATTAATTAATTTTTCTAAGGGTACGTTTCACCGGTACTTCACGGATCTGCACTCGCAAAACGACACTCATGGCGCAGACGTCGGCGAGTTCGCGCGTACTCTGCCCCAGGTAGTCACGCAAGCGGAGAACTCGGCGGTCGTACAAGATTTTGCTCCAGACGAGGTCCTTGACCTCATATCTGGCTCCCCATCGAATAAGTCCCCTGGTCCAGACGGATTGCCAAAGGAATTTTGTGTGTGTTTCTGCCCCATAATGGGACAAGCTTTTACCGATCTTATCAATGATGTGATGCGAGGGAGTGAAGTGCCAGCCGAAATGAAGGAAGCTCGGATTGTCTTGATAACAAAAAGCAGACACCGGAAAGCCTTAGATAACTACCGACCGAGTACCTTACTCCGTTTTGATTACAAAACTTTCGCCAGTGCACTAAACCGCAGGTTGGCAAGTGATGAAAGAGCATCAATGATGCTTACCTGGTCACACTATTATGACGCCCCTATCGGAATACAGAGATGTTCTAGCAGTAGGAGCAGTCTCTAACTTTAAGGCATTCGGTCGCGTTCGCCAGGATTACCTCCAACAGCTAGTGCAGCAGTGTGATTTTGATACACGGGTTATTAACGTTGTGCAACAGTTCGTAACAGGCGTTACAACCACCGTCAGCGTCAATGGACAGCTTACTCAGCCCATCGAGGTCCGAAGAGGAGTGCCGCAGGGAAGCCCTCTATCCATGATGTTATTTATTTTATAGCTCGAGTCACTCTTACACTCCATTCATGACAAACTTGCGGGCCTGTCAATAACCGGGACGTCCTTTATAGTTCGTGCTTACGCCGACGACGTCGGAGTGCTACTGCGCCACACCGACATATCTCTCCCAAAAACCGATCTTGACGAGTACTGTCGTGTTTCAGGTGCAAACATCAACGCCGATAAATGCGCATTTGTCTACATTCGGGGATTAGATGCAGTTATTGTCCCTTGGGCGAAACATGGTGAAAACACTAAACTCTGGGGATGATAACCTACAAATGCCCGCTAAAAATGAATGCAAAAAAATGGAAGCAGTTAGCAAATAAAATGCAAGGTGCCACCTATGAAGGCAACTGGCGGTCTATTGACATTCTCCAACGAATCCGACTCCTCGGTAGTTATATATTCAGGCCGGCCGGGATGGCTGAGCGATTCTAGGCGCTACAGTCGGGAACCGCGCGACCGCTACGGTCGCAGGTTCGAATTCTGCCTCGGGCATGGATGTGTGTGGTGTCCTTAGGCTAGTTAGGTTTAAGTAGTTCTACGTTCTAGTGGACTGATGACCTCAGAAGCTAAGTCCCATAGTGCTCAGAGCCATTTGAACCATATATATTCAGTAAAGCGTACTATACGGCCCAAATATTTCCCGTCCCCAAGATGCAGGCCAAACGAGTAATGCAAATCTCTAACAGGTTGGTCTGAAAAGGGCATCTGTTTAAAGTGAAATACACCACGCTTACGTCTTCCACACAGGCTGGCGGACCCATCATGCCTGACATTAACGGAAGGTGAACGGCATTATATATGAAACGGGTCACCTACTTGTTGGACAAGGAACCTCTCAGAGTAACAAGTTGGCTTTTCCGAACATTACAGCCTACCGATTCGCACCCACCCAATCGTAAACTACGCCATGTCAAGCAGTTATTCCTTGAAGTAAGCCACATAGATGGGGGCAATCTCCACCTTACTTTACCGACGACGCAAATGTTATTAACCAGATGGACATCACCAATGGTCCGTAATCCCATTGAACTTCAGTACCCGAGTGTTCATTGGAAAGCAGTTTGGGACAACATAATTTTAACCGTCCACATTTGTGAGGTGGCATCCGCGTGGTATAAAGTGATCAATAATTTTATCTGCAATAATGAAAGGTTGCATTGAATCGGTTTATGTGACAATGATAAATGCGTCAGTTGTGATCAGGTCGACACTTAACGCCATCGTTTTACTTGTGGTGGACATGTCATTAACTGGAGATGGGTGCAGCAAAGGCTGGGCCTGATAACCCGCAGCTCCCCTGACAGCCACTGCACGGACATCCTGCTCTGGCCGGACATGAAACATTTTCCCGTTACCAAGAACAACGGAGTGACGTGGCTATTAGGGCAGTATGTGACATATTCCATCATCCACAATACTGAAGATAATCTCATTAGTTTTGAGTCCTATATGGGAACAGCATATTGGCAGATGAAAGGTTACCCAAATGTCAGGAAACTGTTTGGTAACATGCTCGATATAATTTTGGAGAAACATGGGGTAGGGTAATTCTACCCGCGGGTACGTTTACAGTGTGCCACCGGAACATAAATATAACCGTGGCGGAAGCTTGACACAACTTCAAGATACGATTACTCAGTAAGCGGGTCACTTCTGTACCAGTATTGGCTTTCTACAACAGCGTTTGACTCCCCGTCAATTTTCTGGATTGATAGAAGCGGGTCCCAGACACGTCCACAACAACGGCACGACGGTAATGCTCAGCTTTTGCTACGTTCATCGCTAGATGTGCTACAGATACAGATGTCTTGATTGAATCCTTGCCAAACGATGCTTCGTCAACGGAATTGCAGTGTAACATCTTGCGCTTGTTGGGACCGGAGGCCTAGGAAGCCGGAGAGCAGCTAGCAGAAGTGGTGCGGCGTGGTGAGGCCCTGCTGCAACACATCCACAATGCACTTGCAGTCACTACACAGGCGCCTCCTAGACATGCAACGACTTGCTGGAAAAAAAAAAAAAAAAAAAAAAAAAAAAAAAGGTTCAAAATGCTCTGAGCACTAAGGGACGTAGCATCTATGGTCATCAGTCTCCTAGAACTTAGAACTACTTAAACCTAACTAACCTAAGGACATCACACAAGACTCAGTCATCACGAGGCAGACAAAAACCCTGACCCCGCCGGGAATCGAACCCAGGAACCCAGGAGCAGGAAGTGAGAACGCTACCGCACGACCACGCGACTTGCTGCAGTTGACAGTTCACAGTGCTCGGTGACTTGTGACAAGCCTATCTGCACATGGAACTGCCATGATGGAGTTTTTTATGTGACAACTGTGTTAGTTTGTTGTTTCCAATATTTGTCTATGTAATTGCTGATTACAGTTTTTCAAGTAAAAAGAAACTGCCCGGATTCCAATCCCGGCTGGGTCGGAGATTTTCTCCGCTCAGTGACTGGGTGTTCTGTTGTCCTTCTCATCATCATTTCATCCCCAATCCCCATCGTCATGAAAGTCACAGAAGTGGCGTCAACTCGAAAGACTTGCACCGAGCGAACGGTCTACCCGACAGGGGGTCACAGCCACACGGCATTTTATTTAAGTCTTTGTTTATCGCTCCGTCTCTCATAGTTTCTTGACACTCCCCGTAGTAAGCTTTCTGTCAGCACCCTCATCCCCGTTCTGATCCACCCAAATTCAACACTCAAACAAATATTCTCTCATGTTTCCTTGCTGCTTCCCCTTATCGAGACCACCCCCTCTTACTGCCCCTCTACCCGCCCCCCGCCCCACATATATATAATTTTAACAACATATTTCCCACTTATCCATCTCAGTAACTGACCTCTACAGTCGATCCACCCATCCTCTCCAAACGCCCCCCCCCCCTCCCTCTCCACACTAATCCTTCCAGTCACAAGTTTCACCTCCTTCTTTATCTTAGTCTTATACGTTCTTGACATAATAATAATATCGTCTTGGCTACTGACTTGCATCATTCCTATAATATGAACCTATATGTCATTATGCCACAGTCACAAACATTTCTACGAACTTCGTACTATGTGTACTCCTGTATTGCTCACAGATTTTTTCCAGCTCAGTCAGGTGTGTATTCTGGATTGAAGTACAGGGTCTATCAAAAAGAGTCATCTGATTTAAAAAAAAAATCGTTACTGTTACATTATTGGAGATACGTGTATGAACAACGTATTGTTGGAAAGAGCAATCTCTCGAGTTTTACATAGTTCCTGCTAGGTACCAGCAGTGTGTGCCCACTTCAGTTCCAGTAAAAATGGTATCAGGACAACAGAAAGCGTTATGTGTCCTATGTTTTGCGCAGTGCGGATCAGTAATAACTGTTCAGCGTGACTTTCGGACTAGATAAGGTGTGGATCCTCCTACAGCACGGAGCATTAGACAGTGGCGTGAACAATTCCGAGAAACAGGTTGTCTGTAAAAGCAAATAGCTGGGTTGTCCCCGAGTGTCTGACACAGACGTCAAACGCATCCGCCATAGCTTCACAGGAAGTCCGCAGAAACCTGTTCACAGTGCAGCTCTACAGCTCAGCATGTTCCCGATGTCCGTCAGGCGTGTGTTGCAGTGACGTTTACACATGAATACATACAGAATTTAGCTGCTGCAAGCTCTTTGTGAAGGTGGCATACAACAACGTGAGGAGTTATATAATTTCTCTCTTAGAAAGATGTCAGATGACACTTTTTTTCCGCACTTAGTGTTTAGTGACGAAACAACATTCCATTTAAATAAAAAAATGTGAACCGACATAATTTGAGAATATAGGGTGTGCAACAACGACATGAAGTTGCGCAACATGAGAGGGAATCTCCAACATTTAATGTGTTTTGAGCAGTTTCAAGTAAAAGGTGTGTGGTTCATTTTTCTTTGCTGAGAACACTGTTAAAGGAAGCACATATCTCAACATAAGTGAGAACTTTCTTTTCCCACAGCTGGAGACAGATTCGAAAGACTTCATTCAGCGACAGGACGGGGCAACGCCACACTGGTATCTGGAAGTGCTGGAATTTTTAAATGAAAAGATTACTGAACGATGGAACGGTTGCACTGGACGAAATGATTCAGCCTTTCATTAGTGGCCTCCTAGGTCACCGGACCTGATTGTATGTGATTGTATGCCTCCATTAGCAACAACAATCAATGAACTGATACATCATAGCTGTGCAAGCTGTAATTCAAGACATGCTCACTGCGGTTTGGGAACAATTTGAATACCACACTGACTTGTGCCATGTATCTCAAGGGGAGCCATATTGAACATCTATGGAAAGGTACAGAAAAAAGGATTTTGAGTTGCCCTTTCATCAGTAAACAAAATTAATTGTATATGTTTATTAGTTTCAAAAATATGGACGTGGCAAATTGGATGATTCTTTTTGATACACCCTGTAGTTTTTTAAAAGCTTGTGTAAATGGATTTGTACGAACAATGTATTTTGGTTACCAGATGACAAAGCAAGCATGACCAACTCTACTTGTATTAAGTTACTGCTTACTTCTCGGTATTATTTTTCATTTAATGTACTACCTTCGATGAGCGTCATCATTCTGGTATTTTCACAACTTAGACATGTAATGATATTTGCACCCATAGCCTCTAGGATAGGTTCAGGTCTGTTGTACCTGATGGAGACCTAGTAATTTCCCTACTCCTATTAAAGCTCCTTGCAATATTTAGAATCTATATCTATTGATAATAAGACGTATTCATGCTTTGTTGGACTAAAGTTATTTTCTTTAGGTGTCTTTACATACGGAAGAGCAATCACCCCAAGCAGTATCAGTTGTAACGCACTATTACATTACATATTACATTAAGCATATTATTGGTAATTATGTGATTTTGTATTACTGTTCAAATACACACTCCTCCCACCCCAGGCCTCTCATCCTCATTCTGACCTACCCAACTTCAACACTCAAATATATTCATCTTTTTTTCTTTTGCTGCTTCCCTCCTTCAACCCTCCTCCCCCCCCCCCCCCGCCCCCCGCCTACTACAACTCCTTGTACCCTTCCCACCACACATATACCTACTTGGAAAACAGCACTTCTATTGGGTGTCTCGTAATTTTATTCCAGCGTGCATCTAATATTCAAAAAAATCAGTTTCATGATGTATGTCTCGCTATTTACATGGTCCACCTTTCAGGATTTTACTCGATAATGGGTTATAACCGAAATCTAGAAAAAAATACGGAGAAGAAGAAAAATACAGAAATATACAGGGAAATGTGGGTGTGTATTGATACAAAAAAAGTAAAAAAGAAAGAAAAATACAGAGATATACAGCGAAATGGCGGTGTATTATTTCAAAAACTGTAAAAAAGTATGAAAAAGATCTCATTTTCAGACACAAACCTTTGTACCTGCCCTTCCTGCTTGTAACAAAGAGGAAGTACAACGAACTGGTGTCCCTGCTCAAGTCAGTGATTCCCGCACTACGCTTGCAATGTCGGTCATTTGCCGAAAACTTTTCGCATCAAGAAATACAAAAGCATATGATTCATCAACTAAAGACGTAGTGAGCGGCTTCTTAACAATAGTTTTTGAAATCTTTGGCACCTCAAAAGATGCAAAAATGGATGAATGACAGTGTATTTCAAAAGATTCGACATTGTAGTGTACCGTACGATTGAGACAATTATTGCCCGTTTTAATATTACTATGTATTTGTTTTCGATTAAATATATTTATGAGAGTTAGCTGTTGGTTTGTTTAGCAAATTACACGCCCTGTGCTACCAGAGCAACAAGAAGATATGTGGATTTCGTAAGCAGTTTATGGAGAAAAATCAAAATACATCGAAAAACAACGGCGTTTCAGAGTGGATACGCACGACAAGTCATGATTATTTCAAACACTTTGTGTAAAGTAAAGCTCTAAAATTTTGAGAAATTTTCAAATGACGTTCTTTCAGTACCATCTATTTTAAGTTATATGGAAAATGTCGTTTTACTGCCTGGAGCTGCTGATAACATACTTTATTTATAGAACATGTTCCAGTCGTCTGACCTTCATCAGGTTCCCACATTCCAAAGATAATACTAAGTAAGGCATAAACTCCCACGAATGTTAGCTGATATAAAAGTTAACAACAACACACATATAATGGAATGTCACACACTCATGCAACAGTGTTCTAACCAGGCGACATATAAAATCGTTATCACCAGGTAATAAAACCATGACTAATACATTGAAAATAAATGTATGCCATAACTAGTGATGTGACTCAATACAAAAACCATATATCGTGGAGATGTAAATATTACACATTTGTGCAGAGTCAACTGTTACCATATCGTAATACAAATTACTTCGTCAGTCTATACAAATTGTGCTGGGGACTGTACCCACTCATGTAACGCTGAGAACACATTCATACCACACAGAGGCGACTGGTACAGCGGATCACTGTTTACTGGTAGAGCCAAATAAGCCAAATATGGCCATCGAGGTCAATATACAGCGATAGCGACGAGAATCTTACGATTATAAAGCTATGTACCATCAGCTGCGATATGTGCTAGTGACAGTTATACCGGGTGTGCCTCATGTTGTATTTAACAGCAATTTTCGCGTGTTACAATAACAGTTGTGGTGACAGGAGACTCAATGCATAAAAGAAATGGCTTACATTTACATATAGGCACTAGTGTGAAAAGAGTAATAGTGACATTCGTATGTATACGGCTTCTGTCGTGCAGTAATTTGTTTGACACAGGCTGTACAGAATATGCATGCAATTTGGGCTTAGCGGAATTGTCTAAATGTACATAGTACAAAATATGTAACACGCTCAGTTTCATGGACAAAAAGCATCTCACGTAAGACACTTAAGCGGCCGCTGCATATAATGCATTACGAATTCAGGTTTTTTACAAACAAAGGGACGTATGTTGCCAGTAATCATGTGGTATGAAGTGTTCAGTTATAGCTATTTGTCTCCGAAACTGAGAATATTTCATGCGTTATTCCTTATATATTTAGACAATTCGGATGGCGTACATTGTGTGCGTCTTTACGGCCTGTCCCATAAAAGTTACCTTACGATATAAACAGTATACATATGAATGTAACTATAAATCATTTTGAAATAAGTGCCTATGTTTGGATGTTAGCCGTTACTACCATGTATTTTGCTTTCTGTCGCTGCGTCTGTGATTGTAACAAACGTAAATTGTTATTAAATGCAACATATAGAACACCTGTTACGACTGTCACTTGTACATATCGTTGCAGACGGCACACAGCTTTGTAATAGGAAGACGATAGTCGCTGCCGATGTGTATAGACCTCTATGACCATATTTTGCTCTACCAGTGAACAGGGATCAAGGAAACGGTTCAAGTGGCTCTAAGCACTATGGGGCTTAACATCTGAAGTCATCAGTCCCATAGGCTTAGAACTACTTAAACCTAACTAACCTAAGTACAACACACACATCCATACGCGAGGCAGGAGTCTAACCTGCGGCCGGCCGGTGTGGCCGTGCGGTTCTAGGCGCTTCAGTCTGGAACCGGGTGACCGCTACGGTCGCAGGTTCGAATCCTACCTCTGGCATGGATGTGTGTGATGTCCTTAGGTTAGTTAGGTTTAAGTAGTTCTAAGTTCTAGGGGACTGATGACAACAGATGTTAAGTCCCATAGTGCTCAGAGCCATTTGAACCATTTTTTTTTCGAACCTGCGACCGTAGCAGCCGCTTTGTTCCGGACTGAAGCGCCTAGAACCGCTTGACCACAGCTGCCGGCGTCAACTGTGATCAGCTGTACCAGTCGCCCCTGTGTGATATGAATCTGTTCAAACCCTCTAGCACAGTTTTTGTAGACTGACGACGTAATGTATATTAAAACATGATAATGGATAATACTGTACAAATATGAACAACTTACGTCTTCATGTGTGGTTTTTGTAATGAGTCACATCACTGTGTTCTGGTATACTTCTATTTTCCGTGTATTATTCATGGTTTTACCATCTGCCGATAATGATTTTACACTACTGGCTACACCACGAAGATGAAATGCTACAGACACGAAATTTAACCGACTGGAAGAAGATGCTGTGATATGCAAGTGATTAGCTTTTCAGAGCATTCACACAAGGTTGGCGCCGGTGGCCACACCTACAACGTGCTGAAAAGAGGAAAGTTTCCAACCGATTTATCATACGCAAACAGCAGTTAACCGGCGTTTCCTGGTGTAACGTTGTTGTGATGCCCTGTGTAAGGAGGAGAAATGCACACCATCACGTTTCCGACTTAGATAAAGGTCGAATTGTAGCCTGTCGCGATTGGGGTTTATCGTATCGCGACATTGCTGCTCGCGTTGGTCGAGACCCTATGACTGTTAGCATAATATGAAAACGGTGGGTTCAGGAGAGTAATATGGAACGACGTGGTGGATCCGAACGGCCTCGTATCACTAGCAGTCGAGATGACAGGCATCTTATCCGCTTGGATGTAACGGATCGTGCAGCCACGTCTCGATCCCTCAGTCAACGGATGGAGACGTTTACAAGACAACAAACATCTGCACGAACAGTTCGACAACCTTTGCAGCAGCATGGACTATCAGCTCGGAGACCATGGCTGCAGTTACCCTTGACGCTACATTACAGACAGGAGTGCCAGCGATAGCCTACTCAACGACGAACCTGTGTGCACAAATGTCAAAACATATTTTTTTCGGATGAATCCAGGTTCTGTTTACAGCATCATGATGGTCGCATCCGTGTTTGGTAACATCGCGGTGAACGCACGTTGGAAGCATGTATTCGTCATCGCCATACTGGCGTGTCACCCGGCGTGGTGGTATAGGGTGCCGTTGGTTACACGTCTCGGTCACCTCTTGCTCGCATTGACGGCAGTTTGATCAGTGGAGATTTCAGATGTGTTACGACTCGTGGCTCTACCCTTCATTCCATCCCTGCAAAACCCTACATTTCAGCAGGATAATGCACGACCGCATGTTGCAGGTCCTGTACGGGCCTTTCTGGATACAGCAAATGTTCAACTGCTGCCCTGGCTAGCACATTCTCCAGAACTCTCACCAATTGTCTCTGGTCAATGGTGGTATATCAACTGGCTCGTCACAATACGCCAGTCACTACTATTGAAAAACTGTGATACCGTGTTGAAGCTGCATGGGCAGCTGTACCCGTACACGCCATCCAAGCTCTGTTTGACTAAATGTCCAGGCGTACCAAGGCCGTTATTACGGCCAGACGTAGTTGTTCTGGGAACTGATTTCTCAGGATCTATGCAGTCAAATTGCGTGAAAATGTAATCACATGTCAGTTCTAGTATAATATATTTGTCCAATGAATACCCGTTTAACATCTGAATTTCTTCTTGGTGTAGCTATTTTAATGGCCAGTAGTGTATTTTTCGTCTATATGATGCTGTGAATACTTTTATATGAGTATGCGTCTTTTCATTATTTGTATATTGTTGTTACCATTTATTTCACTTAACAGAGTTGTGACAGTTTAAGCCTTATGTACTTTTCTGTTCGGTATATATGAACATGATGATGGCGAGACAACTGATATTGTTTGTACAAATGAAGTGTATTACCAGGCAGCTCAATGCGGTAATATGACAATTTTCAAATATATGAAAGCTGTGGGGCTTCACCTCATGAAAATACTGTATATTTTAAATTAGCTAGTTGTGGCACTGAGATGATGATATGACCATTGCGACATACATCGATTGTCGTAACAAGTTCATTGTCAGTTAAGTCACAACAGTCACTAAATAACTATCTGTAACAGACTGCTCAGACACCATGTCTGATTGGCGCCAAAGGACACATCTAGCCGAAACATTTGGACGTCATACACAACACATCACCAAACGGGACTACGCTTCCCGTAACTTTTGGTTCCTCAGCATAGGTACCCGAGGTGCAAAGCTTTCGTAATTTTTTATGGTCTTCGTTTACTCTTACTTTTCCAAAGTGATTCGTGCAACAAGTACTTTGAAAGAGAGAAAGAAGACAACTATAATGTAATGTTTTGTGGGTTTACAGTATTTTGTTATTTTGCTATCAAGGTTTGGTCCGTATCGCTTGGTTTCGTAGATTGGTAGCCTCATACCTGCGTTGTAATGAGGTGCCCGATATGTATTTGCTGGTGGATGTAATTTGTCCGATCCTTTGGTGAAATTCCATTTGTTGCCAGATTACCGGGTGCGCTTTATGTGAGCGCGCCGTGCGAAATAGCCAGGCGGACAAATTCTGCCACGGGATAACGCGTGCATTATTTAGGATACCTGAATCCACTTTATGGACTTTTATAATTAAATGCCGCTGCGAGGGGAAACAGTATCGCCGTGGGCGCAGCTCACCCGCTGCAATTATATTATGCAAAGTATTCCTCCCGCCGACTTTATTACCCGCCGAGTTACGCCCAGAGCTGCCCGGGGGTGTCTTCCGCTGCCTGGAGTAATGCCTTGCGTAAAACCAAAAATTTTTAATTAAGGTGAAACGATATATTTATTTCACCTATAAAGTTGTAAAAAATTAATTTCTCACAGCTGCGGTCGAATTGTCCGACGGGGCCGGCTCCTTCAGATTACCGCTCTTCCTCAAATAGAGTACCGGCTGTAAAGGCAGAAGCGGCAACTGTAAATTTAACACTCAGAATTTCCACCTGTCAGCAAAACTTTTCCTGTATGTCACGTCTGTTCCGCTACTACTTCTAAAATTGGATGCACACCTTTGGATAACCACAGTACAACAAACAGATTATTGTATTAAAGATCAAGTTACCTTACATGACATACAATGTCAGCTCCATAGACCCTTAGTGATGAGAACCTTGAGGAAGTCAGAGAAACAAATCAACACAATTCCTTTCTCGGAAATCAGTGGTACGCTAACACTTCTTTCTCATGGGACTGGTAGTAAAATATGGTAAAATATAAATAAAGTAATATTTTTTTCTACTTTTTGTTGGTATAATCTGCAATCCAATGCTTTCCACCGTAGAATATACTGTGTAAGCCTCTTTATATCTGGATTACTACTGTAACATGTATTCTAGCTGTCCCCTGAACAATTTTTACTACCACAATTATTTCTATTAAGAAAGTGCCTCTTACCAAACTGCCTCAGATAGTGTTCTGTCAACAGACACAAAATCTTTCTCGAGATATGCGAAAAATTTGTTTTTTCCTTAGTTAGACTAAGTACATCACCTGTAGTTCCGCAATCTATTCATCTAACGTTCAAAATTGTTCTGCAGCATCACCTTTCAAAAGTTTCTATTCCACTCTTGTCCGAAAAATTAATCTTCTACGTTCAACCTCCATACAGGGTTACACCCAAGACACAGACCTTCAGAAAAGATTTCCTTTCCTTTAAAGTTGTGTTCGATGTTAACCAACGTTTCGTTTCAGAAATAATTTTTTTGCTATTGTCAATATGCTTTTTATATGCTTTCTGATTCAGTTAAAACGTGTTATTTTGTTACCTTAATAGCAAAACTCATAAAATGTTTTTAGTGTATCCTTTCTGATCCAATTCCTTCACCTTCGGTTGATTTGATTGACTATAGTCCATTAACATTGTTTAATGATTGCTGGTGTTGTGTCCATAGTTCCGCGTAGTCGGCGCGTACACAACTTTCCCACTAGAGTGCGCCCCGCTGAGCACAACAACGCAGGTGCCGCGCTCGTCTGTCTCCGCACTACGAGAAGGCGCTGTCTTGGAGACGGACCAAATTCTGCTTCCGCCGATCCGCGTATTAATATGTAACGCAGCCAATGAGATTGCTGCTAACGTAGAACCTTTTTTTCTCGCGGATCACACTCGCGCAGCGATATCTGAACACGCGAGGTATTATAACGAGGGTACAGACCTCCGATTAGTCGGTCTGCATTAGTCTGCATTAGTCTGTAGTCAAGTTTCAGTCTGCGCCTAATAAGATTATCATATTCCTTTACATAGCCATGAAGAGAAATGTATAGACACTTTTTGAAGTATCAGAGATATGTGAGAATAAGATTAACGTACGAAGACCAAAGGAACTTTAGATTGTCAGTTGTAAACAGTATCCAGAATCAAGTTATGTAATATCTATGATTTTTATTATTTTAGTAAATGTGTGTGAAAATTAATCAAGTTCAGTTTAAAGTTGGTCACCGTCAATCTGCTACTCTAAGCGTGCAAGTGGCATTTCTATCGTCTGACCTAACGGCAGAAGATAAAAACGTCACGATAAGACCGCGAGACATATTGCTGACACTCACCTACTTCGTTAGAGCGACAAGTCAAATAATCTGATGGT
Source organism: Schistocerca serialis cubense (assembly GCF_023864345.2). NCBI lineage: Eukaryota > Metazoa > Arthropoda > Insecta > Orthoptera > Acrididae > Schistocerca > Schistocerca serialis. The sequence continues at coordinate 99,783,306 of NC_064642.1, read as the reverse complement.
GTGTGTACCGAAGGTCTTACAGTACGCACACCACAGTTGGTATTCATCTCGTAATCATATTTCGAGAAAAATATCCTGTCCGTTCAGATTAAATGTGGTCTCTCACATAATTACAGTGCATAGGCAAAATTCAAATTTTTTCTTCCCTTCCTTTGATTTTTCATCCCGTGTCTAAAAGTGTTCTCGTTTCCCCGTAATACTTGCTCAATGTACAGACTTAATAACATTAGGGGGTAGACTATAGACATGTATCACTCCGTTCACAGCTACCGATTACATGTACTCGACTCATTTCAGCTGTCTAGTTTCAATATCAGTTGTAAATAAGTTTTCACTCCTTGTGTTTGATCCCAGTTACATTAAGCATTACAAAGAACAATAACACACCACAAATTTTATTGATGAAATTTATCAGATCATTAAACAGTGAATAAGTAGAACGCTTGCTTCTTGACAGTACGAAACTGTACTATGTATGGTTAGCGGATAGCATTCTGCTATTATTCAGGTATGAGAACTTTTTGAGGAACGGAGCTTTTCGTATGGAAATAGTAACTAAAGGATTATTTAAATTCAGCTTTATTTCACTGCTGTGAAAAATTACACCGGCTTTCAGTGGTATGATTAAATGTGTCCACACTGCATAACATACAAATACATGATTTATCATTGGATTTATATTACTTAATTTAGTATGTCAATCAAGCTGTTCGTCAGAACAGGAACACATGTGTGCAGCCCTGTGAAGACGACTTTTTTCGTCTTGGAAGACAGGAGAATGTACAAAAGTACACGTCATGAACATCTCAGAGAATTGACAATATTTGGTCCCTGAGAATCTGAAACAAACATCCTGGTTCATATACTTATATGAATATGGTGTCTGTTCTTTCGGACATGTCCGAAATAACTGACACCATTGATGACCTGCAGCCATCTAGAACGAAATTAGAATTATATTAATACCTTCAGTTGCTAACGGCCGTTGATATATATCAACGTGAACAGGTGAAAATTTGTGCCCCGACCGAGACTGGAAACCGGGATCTCCTGCTTACATGGCAGATGCTCTATCCATCCGAGCCACCAAGGGCACAGAGGATAGCGCGACTGCAGGGACTATCTCATGCACGCTTCCCGCGAGACATTCCCGAAAGAACAGACACCATATCCATATAAGTATATAGTTCTGGCAACACCGGCAATGACCTTCTGCTTCTGTTCGGATGCGCACATATTCCCCGAACTCTTACGGAACTTGGTTAGAATGTCTTCCACGAGTAATGAGTGTGTTGGGGTGGGACACTATGAATGTAGTGTGTCGACGTAGTGCAAGGTGACAATGTGGGTCTCGCGGGAGGCGTGCGCGAGATAGTCCCCGCAGTCGCTCTCTCCTCTCTGCCCTCGGTGGCTCAGATGGGTAGAGTGTCTCCCATGTAAGCAGGAGAACACGGGGTCGAGTCCCGGTCGGGGCACACATTTTCACCTGTCCCCATTGATATATATCAACGCCCTTTAGCAACTGAAGGTATTAATATAATCTTGGTTCATGTTTATGGTAACCAACTATGCGCGCTCGAGTCAAGGTCCGGAAAAGAACCTCCAGATAACATCAGAGTTACCTCCAGCCTTCACATGTTGAGGACCGCGTCGCATAAGGGCTGCGAGTTGTACACTACACTTGCAGGTAAGTACGACAATCCGCATTAATAAACCAGCAAATCAGGAAACTTTAATCAGCGTGTGATCATGGACGCGTCCAAACACGATAGCTTCTTTAGTCATATCTGTACGTCATCACACCTCCCTAACAAATGACAGACACATACCCATGAATTCACTATTACGATGTTCGGCCGCGATGGTCACAAACTGACTTGTACCAGCTCTGCACCAATTACAGCACTTCATAATGACAGATGGTGGAAGTGAAAAATATGAAACTGAAGTTATGTAATTTCTATTGAAGAAAACGATATCTTGAGTGCCAATGGTCTTTCCAGAGAGAAATTATGTCATGTGTTTGTCATGTATTTCGTATACAGATAGCATCTTTGGCTAGCAATTAAATTATCTCTGGTAATGGGTTCGAACGTAGCCAGTGCTTGAATTCTGGATAAAAATTATTAGATATGAAGACCAGAGACTTCAGTCAATAGAACTCACTCTCGTTATGCCACCTACCTTTTGGAAGAGGATAGGAGCAGACATACGTTCGAGACACAATCTTGCCCTTTCGCTGGGAATCTGCCACTAAACAGCAGTGATCAGTGGCATGAGGATGTAGAAGGAAATGGAAACCACTGTATTAAAGACATGTAAGATGCACGAGTAGGATAAGTTGTGTGTAACTCAATAAGTGTGTCGACGATCGCTCTCTTGGCGAAAGAGTTCGGATCTCCGGGAGGAGACTGCCAAAGGGGTGGTGACCACAGGTAAAGATCGAATAACCAAAAAGGATAATATTCTACGACTCGGGACGTGGAATGTCAGAAATCTGAACATGGTAGCGAAGCTGAAAAATCTTAAAAGGGAAATTACAAGGCTCAGTCTACATATATTGGGGGCCACTGAAGTGAAATACAAGGAACACAAGGCTGGTGATACGAGAAAATTCCTGTTGAATTACTTCATGGTCAGATATATGTTCCAAAATATTACTGAACTAAAAACTCATACCCGGGAGTAGACCTAGACTCAGAACACGACTTAGTACACACATCAAAAGTGTTTTGCATCACAACGCTTCCGAGAGTTCAGGAACCTGTACAAAGAACTGGAATAGAGATCAGCATAAACATCATTTCCGCCCTTTTTATTGCTTATGAAAACCTCACATTGCATGTTGTACCACCATACAGCGAGACCTTCAGAGATAATGGTGCAGACTGCTGTACGCTGGTGGGTCACATCGTCCATAAACAGCCCTTTTCAATCTATCCGTGGCACGTTCTATAGAGTTCATGTCTGGAGGACATGCTGGCGACTGTAGTCGAACGATGTCATTATCCTGAAGGAAGCCATGCACAAGATGTGCATGAGGTGGGCGTGCATTGTCGCCATTATGCTGCGGATATGGTTGCACTATCGGTTGGAAGATGGCTTTCATGTATCGTACAGCTTCCATGACCAGCAGCTGTGTGCATCCGTTCCACATAATGCCACCCGAAAAGAGCAGGGAAACTCCACCTTTCCGAAATCGCTTGACAGTGCGTCTAAGGCGTTCAGCCTGACCGGGTTGCGTCCAAACACGTCTCCGGCGATTGTCTGGTTAAAGGCATATGCGACATCGGTAAAGAGAACGTGATGCCAATCCTGAGCGGTCCGTTCGGCATGTTGTTGGGCCCATCTGTAACGCGGTGCATGGTGTCGTGGTTGCAATGATGGACCTCGGCATAGACGTCAGGAATGAAGATGCACCTCACGCAGCACAGTTGAGTCGTAACACGACATCCTGTGGCTGTTATTCAACATGGTGGCCTTACTGTTAGGGTTCTTCCGAGCCATAATCCGGAAGTAGCGGTCATCCATTGCAGTAGTAGCACTTAGGCGGCCTGTGCGAGGTTTGTCATCAACAGTTCCTGTCTCTCTGTATCTCCTCCATGTCCGAGCATCGTTGCTTTGGTTCACTGCGAGACCCCTGGACACTTCCCTTGTTGAGAGCCCTTCCTGGCACAAAGTAAAAATGCGGACGCGATCGAATCGTGGTTTTGACGGTCTAGGCATGTTTGAACTACAGACAACACGAGCCGTTACCTGCTTGCTGGTGGAATGACTGGAACTGATCGGCTGTTGGACCCCCTCAGTCTAATAGGCGCTGTTCATGCATGGCTGTTTATATCCTTGGGCGGGTTAGTGACATCTCTGAACAGTCAGAGGGATTGTGTGTGTGTTACAATGTGCACTGTCAACGTCTACCCTCAGGAGTTCTAGGACAGGAGTGATGCAAAACTGTTTTTGATGTGTGTATTTGTGAAGAGTAGACAGAAGAATCACTGTGAAAGGAAGTGCGATGCTGAAGTACTGATTTAGGATGAGAATCGTTTGATGTTCGTTAAAGATGTGAATAATGCGATAAGGAATACCACAGTAGGCTGTTCAGTTGAATAGGAGAGAGCAACCATGAAAAAAAGTAAACACAGAAGTTTGACTGACGTACGTATTAGGAAGGTAACTGCGCAGAAACGCTGGGTAACAGAAGAAAAACTTCAATTAATCAACGGAAGGGGACAGTACAAACAAGTTCAGGGAGAGACCGTATTACGGATATATCATTCACCTAGGATTCAACTAACCCGAAAATGTGTGACAGAAAATGCGAAATGGGCGCAGTAAAAACTTGAAGAAATCGAAATGATCGTAGGAAGAAGCTTCTGGTAAATTAAAAGCAACGGAGAAACCGTCACTAGTGCAATGGGAATTCCTTAGTTAAACGTAGAGAGCCGATAGATGAAATGAGTACACTGAAGGCTTCGGTATTGGAAAGGAAGACGCAAGTGCTCCGATGACTTAAAATCAGACATGGCAGGTACGGATAGAAATCCATTCTATCCGAATTTGGTAAAGCAATTGGGGAGGAAGAAGCAAACACAGGTTGATGTGCAGAATCTATGAGAATGGTGACATACCATCATACTCTCGAAAAAAATCATACACGCAATTCAGAAAACAGCACTAGCTGTTAAACGTGAGGATTATCGGAGAATCTGTGTAACAGCTCATGTATCCAAATTGGTGACAAGAATAATATACAGGAGAATGAAGAATAAAATTAAAGATCTGTGAGATGACGATCAGTTTAGCTTCCGGAAATGAAAGCGACCGGTGAAGCTCTCCTATGGAAAAAAGACTGAAGAAAAATCAAGACACATTCATCACATTTGTCGACCTGAAAAAAGCGTTCGGCAATATAAATGAGCGCAAGATATCAGAAATTTTGAGAAAAATGGGAGCAAGGTATTGGGAAAGACGAGTAATACACAATATTTCCAAGGGCAAAGAGGGAACAGTCAGATTAGAAGACAAAGACCGAAATGCTCCGACTAAAAAGCGTATAATCGACTTTAGGTACTATCTCCCCAATACAGCTGGGTGTCAACCAAATGTCACGTCGAAGCAATCAAACAGATAGAAAGGCTCATCTCTATCAAGTATCCACACGCTTGAATATTTCTGGTATCTCAACTGCAGATTTTTCAGTGCTCATTTAACTTAAGTGCTCTGCATCTCATAATGAACAAAAATGGACTTGTACCACTTTTGAAACAATGCATCCCTGTCTTATACGTGTGCCGGCCGGTGTGGCCGTGCGGTTAAAGGCGCTTCAGTCTGGAACCGCGTGACCGCTACGGTCGCAGGTTCGAATCCTGCCTCGGGCATGGATGTGTGATGTCCTTAGGTTAGTTAGGTTTAATTAGTTCTACGTTCTAGGCGACTGATGACCTCAGAAGTTAAGTCGCATAGTGCTCAGAGCCATTTGAACCATCTTATACGTGTGTTTAATGTGCATCTGAAGATGGGAACGAAATGCTCGAATTATATCACGTAATAAAAATGTTAAGAAGCCATCCTTTAGCCAGAGACTATTTAATTTATAATTACTATTCTGTTCACCCTTTTCAAAAGCTCTTCAGCGTCTTTCTTACATCCTTCCAGAAGCACTAAGCGGTTGTCGAATCCTAGAGACGGTATATGGTTTTTACCTTCTTTCCGATATTTTATTTCACTTACGTCTTTATCTCTTCGACGTACAAACAAAATAGTTATCGTACGCTGAAACACAGCCCCTCATCCTTATCCACATTATATTGTCTTTCTTGATCTTCCACTTTCGTTGTATAGCTAGTTTTATAGTTTCGTTTATCTTTGTATTTTAGCTCTAATCTTATGTGTACATAATTATTACTCCACATGAAGTTGTCGAAGGCTTTTTGTGGATCCAGAAACACTACAAAGATATCTTAGTTTTTCCTTCAAGCTGCCTTTGATATTGATAGAATGCACGATTCACGAAGGAACTACCACTATTAGGAACCTAGCATGTCTGTGGATGCGTTGTTGTACGTGGACGCTCCCAGGCAAGTGGCTATTTGGAGGTGGGAACAAAGCGTCGGGAATATATAGCCAGAGATAACCACGACTTATAGAAAATACAGAGCACTGGCATCTGAAGTAGCGAAACAATGAGAGTCAGCACTACGGAGGCTGAAATCGTATGTGCAATAATTTGGCAATAGGACGCCACGACTTTTGTAAAGGATTTGTTTGTACAGGAGGGAAATTTTGGAACGTATCGTGGCAACGCTGCAAGCTAGCTGGCTTGGAATGACATAGAAAGCTGCTCTCACTGTCTTGTCATTTAGTAAACAGTAAACATGGAGCGGTGTAACGGTGTGTGGCGTGCCTTTGCGGTGAAGGCCTAGTAAGAGAATGGAAGTGTGGAGGCCGCGCGTCGAGAATCTCGGCCTCATTTTAATACCGGACTGCATGGTTGTGTTCACTCAACGCATGCAATTAACAGCTGGGTCCGCAATTTTGAAGCGACAGGTTCTGCATTGAAGAAGCAATCTGCAAAGAGACCCACCTGAACCGTTAGTACGGCAGACAATATCGAGGCTGTGAGGCTGTGCGAACTGCTCTCGTTAGAACACCACAGTCCTTTGTCCGACGTCATACGGAGACTCTACAGTTGTATCGTTCGACTGTTCAACGAGCACTACAAGTAGATTTACAAGTTACATCCGTAGAAGCTGCAGATCGCTCAGCAACTTCGGCCTAACGATCCGCTACTGCGTATACAATATGCTGAACACATGGTAGCAACAATGAGGCGATAGTGACAATTCCATTAATAACCTCTGCCTACATCTACATCATACTCTGCAAGCCACCTAATCGCGTGTGGCGAAGGGTACTTTCGGTACCATTCTCTAATCCCTCCATACCTGTTCCACTCGCGAATAGTGCGTGGGAAGAATGATTGTCGGTAAGTCTCTGTATTTGCTCTAATTCCTCGAATTTTCTGCTCGTGGTCAATATGCGAGATTTATGTCGGCGGAAGTAATATGTTGTCTGATTCCTTCTGAAAAGTGCTGTCTCGAAATTTCAGTAGTAAATCTCTCCGTGATACACAACGCCTCTCTTGTAACGACTGTCAGTGGAGTTTGTTTAGCATCTCCGTAACGCTCTCTCGCCAGCTAAACGATCTCTTCGTTGAATCTTCTCTACCTCCTCTATCAGTCCTACCTGATAGGGATACTAGATAGATCAACAATACTCGGGTGAATCATTATAACCCTGTAGAAACTCTTGAAGTTCAATCTCTTTTCCGAAAAGGAAACAGTCCGTTTCACTTTGGCATGAGCAGCAGATTGAAGATATCTTTCTGGTGTTTCTGGAGACACAAAAAGCCTTCGACAAGTTAATGTGGAATAATAATTATGTACACGTAAGATTAGAGTTAAAATACAAAAACAAACGAATACTATAAAACGAGAAACCAGCTATACAACGAAAGTGGAAGATCAAGAAAGACAATATAATGTGAATAAGGATGAGGGGCTATGTTTCATAGTAGCATAGCTATTTTGTTTTTGTACTTCGATGAGATAAAGACGTAAGTGAAATAAAATATCAGAAAGAAAGTAAAAAGCATGTACTACAAAGTGTACAACTTTGCTTCCGCCGTTTTTTCCCCAAAATTTTAGGCTTTAATGGAACAAATTGATTACACGTGTAGCATTCAAAGTATTTTCCATCGCTTGCCACTACTTCCTCCCATCGGGCAGTGTACGGATCCCACTTCGAAAAAATTTTTCATCTTTTGAAGCGATCCACAAATAGATCCAATTTGTGACTTCTTCAAGAGATCGGAAGTGTTGGTCAGCCACACCACGCGCCATTGATCTAAACAGGTGATAGTCAGATGGAGAAATGTCTGGAGAATACGGCGGGTGGAGTAGCACTTCCCATTTTAACGTTTCCAAGTACGTTTTGACCTCTTTTGTAACGTGGGGTCGAGAGTTGTCGTGCTACAAAATCACTTTATCGTGCCTCTCGATGTATTGCGGCCGTTTGTCTTTTAATGCTCTGCCCAAACGCATTAATTGCGTTCGATAACGAGCATCTGCGATTGTTTCACATGGTTTTAACACCTCATACTACACGACGCCAAGCTGGTCCCATCAAATGCAGAGCATGATCTTGGAGCCGTGATTATTCGGTTTGGCCGTCGACGTGGAAACATGGCCGGGATATACCCATGCTTTTCGCACTGAACCCATTTTTCGTCTCCGGTCATACTGCGATGCCGAAATCCCTTCCGTTTTTGCCTCTGAAGCAACTGTTCACAAACACACAAACGCCGTTCAGCATTCTTGGTTCCACCTCACACAGGACCCAAATTCTTTCTTTCTGTATCATGCCCATAGCCTTGAGGCGTTCTGAAATGGCTTGCTGTGTCATTCCTATTAATCGTGCCAATTCGTCTTGAGTTTGACGCGAATCTTCACTCAGCATTTGGGGCGGCGCGGTTCTTTCCGTCCCTTTACGACGGACCTGCACCTACATGTGAACATTGTCTCAGCAGATCGTCAGTAGGAAAACCGAGTGAAACCTACTGTACTTCGACGTGAACCAGGCTGAAATTTAAGTCACTAATACACGTTCTGGTAGAAAGTCTTCACACAAATGAAAGATTGGATATTTTGTCCTCAATTAATATATTCTGAAACTTAGGTGATAAAGTATCACTTCCAAGCCCGTGCTAGTCTTAACACCGTCACTCATAATCCCTTTCATTCATGTTAGCAAGTTTATGGTGTTGCATTTCCCGTAAACGTAATAGCTACAAAAATACTGATTGCTTTTCATTGATAATACTCGCCAAATATTAAGTCTGTCGATACCAAATGCAGTCACAGATTTTAGCCACCGACCTGTTCAATACGCCAAGCGGAATATATGTCTTTTTTCGTCACAAAATTCACTTACAATTTCCGAAATTTCTACACGCCCATCGGAATAATTATCCCGTCACATTACCAAACTTTTGATGTATGAAACAGTGCTAGATCCGGCAACTTATCGTTTCCATCGGAACTACTACTCCACACGTCCGAACTGTTTCATGGCTCGGCTCCCACTCCTCTCTTAGAATACTCTAACTCTTCTCCACCAGCAGAGAAAGGCGTGCGAAGAATATTGCTTTACTATTGGTCAGTTAACTCAACAGCCAATAGCATAACAACATTCTCCCGCGTCAGTCCGCGCTTTTCATCAATAACCAAGCGCAAAATAATAAACCCAACGACTGCACTTTTTTCCGACGTAATTATCTAATATGCTGAAGTTTTGCTTATGCATAAAGTTATTTACTATTGTTATTTATACCTGAATTGACTTTCCCTTTACCATAAACTCATTTTACAAATCTATTCTACAAAAATCCCCTTTGTCCATATCCATACTTCTTCGAAATGTTCCCACACTAAATCCCACTACATAACTCGCTAAACAATTAACTTCATATTAATCTTAAACCACACTCACGCATCATTCATACTTCTAAAACACATTTATAACATTTTACGTACACAAAAAGACATAGTAACGCTTTATGAAAATATTAGAACAGTTTATGAAAAACATTCTATTACTTTAGTGCACTGCAGTGGGCACAATTGAAACTAAAATCACAGTCCCCCTATCCAATATTGTCTTCTATCGGCTGATACATAAACTACGTGCACGTCCAGTCTCACGTCACCATCTGTCACTATCCAGCTCTGAGACACATCTCCCACTTAACCGCCTCCAAGGCAGGATCGGTATACGGCGCTACGCCTCACACTGTCTTCAATCCTGCATCTTCTGAAACACTCTCTCTTTCACCACTATGTCGGTCTACGGCGTTAAAATCACCTTTCTTGAAGGTTGAAACCACTGACGACACGTTCTTTCACTAATAGCGTCCTTACCATACGTGCTTGAGAGCATTCGATGAGACTCAGCCGCTGTTTTCTTCATATTAAAACATGGTGCATATTTTAACCCCTTCAGTCCTGAATTCTTTTAAAAATTTATCGTGTCTGTGTGAACCTGTTTATTGTATATTCAAGCAAACTTTCAATATGTCAACCTTGGTTTAAAAAATGAAATGTTGTCCAATAAACTGGATATTTTGTCTCGGAGGGTTGGTAATGTGAAATAAGAAGTCAGTAGTTGCAAATTGTACAGCAGTATTTAATGTGCAAAATCTTTTCAAGAGTGGAATATTTTTACAAAATACAGGAATCTATACTTTATATTAATCATTTTAACTACTGGTATTATGATTTAATAAGTTGAACACTTACTGAAGACAGTTTTCTTTACATTCATTTTGTATGAAATGCCACAACGCAATATGCATCTTTTTTTAGGCATCACATTTTGAACAGATTATTTTTGATTTCCCTAGACATGGTGTGTTTTTGTATCTACCTCCACCTTTGCATTGATCTACCACCAGGAGATAGTTAATACCGTGGTATTATACATTTGATTGAGGGCATCTCTCTGCTCTGGATATTTTCTGTTGAGTCTCTTTTCCAGTTTCTTCACTGCTTGGCGTACCTCTTCTTCTTTTTGTGTTTCTCCCTGCTCTCACAAGACTTTCCGCCTCACTCATTCGAAAATGCAGTAAGTCGAGTACTTTGTTATCTTGAATTTTTTTCACTGAACAGTTTTTCGAAATTCTAACCAGCTGTTGACCAAAGCAAAATCAACAGCATGCATCAGCATTCTTAGAGTCCATTTTCTGGATGTAATAAGGATTCTGTACAGTCCAATCAGCTGATCAAACAAATCTACTCCACCCATTGATTCGTTGTACAATTTAACAACTTCAGGGCTCCTCATTTTTACGTATTATCTTGAGGTTTTGTCCCACCGTTCAACAGTGTCCTATTTACCTATTCCAACAAAATTTGAACCCAGTACCACAGTTCCGTTATCAAGCCACTTTGTCAGAACTACATTATTGTCTTTACTGACAACCCGGCCAGAAAATCCTCTCTCCTTCTTTCTGATATCTTTGTCATTTATCAACGCAGGCGAAAAAAACCTGTTTACACGAACTGTTCCGCAGCAAAAACTTTTCTGTGTTTTACTGCGTGAAGAAGATGATAAGAAGAGACGTTTCCACGAACAATACGAGACTGGAATAGAAGGGAGAACCGATAGAGGTACTCAAGGTACCCTCCGCCACACACCGTCAGGTGGCTTGCGGAGTAAGGACGTAGATGTAGATGTAGAAGTAATTGTCAAAATATAGATTGTATTCTTCACTTTTTATTGTCACACAATTGTACCTAAACCGAATAGTTTCTTGTTCTGTTCATCAATCTCAGTCGAACTACCCTGATATATTAGGAAGTCATAAGCAACACCAGATCTTCAAGCAAAACAAAAATTTTAATTCCCCAAGGACACTGCTTGCCTTTCACATACTGCTTGATTGAAAGCTGTCCTTTGAATGGAACCATCTTTTCATCAATACATAAAGATTCTTCAAAGGAGAGTTCTAAACATCTTCTTCTGATGGCATTGTACAAAGGTCGAACTTTATACAATTTGTCACTTGAGTTTGCAGGGCGTTCCAAATTGTTGACAATATGCAGAGCATTTCGCAACTGGAAAAACCTATCTCTAGTCATAAAATCTAAGAATAAACGTATTCCAACAAACGTGTCCCATTCTCACTCGAGGAAATTCCAAGTTTCCTATCGCTATATGCAGGCCAATGAGTGCTTTAATTTGATCTGGGTTAGTTGGTTTGAAATTTGTATAACAAGACTGTAATGCATATGTACATTTGTGTTTCTCGAAAATATTTCCCATTCTTGTTCAGTTACGTGTTTCATAAAGTAACACACAGGTTCTTCTTCAAGGGTGAAGTCTGTACTTTATTTCTCCTTTCCTAGTGAGATAAAATATTCTGGTTCACTATTACATACAGTGCCTGCAGGTACAGATAGTTCATGTGGCTCTTCTTCGCCCTTGTAGAACATTATGAACTGACGCTACCTCCACTGCAACTTCTGTGAATTCCAATTATGTCACCAACAAATCATCTTTCGCTGTCATTTTCTCACTTCCTATCCTTGGAGTTGTGAAAACAGCGCCTGGAATAACACGATAATACGATGTTGTATCACTCCTTAAAAATACTCTGTAAGATGAGGAAATAGTGAGCTAATTTCGGTTCTAACATATCGTGACTCAAGCTACTGGAGTTACGAAAATTTTAATGAAAGTTTGGTGCTTCTAAGTTAAATAGTTTGAGAGATATGAGCATGTGAACTTTCTGATCCTAGTAACAACTCAGGTGGCATGTTTCGTTCTCTGTACGGAATATTTTGGCGAGCACTTCTTACGAAGAAGACCACTGAAACGCCCGAATGTTTAATTCGCGAATTGCTGTGGGTCTGTGACTGGCAGAAAGTGAAAATTTTTCGGGTCGGGCTTGCTAGAATTCTCGCTGCTTTTCGAGTGAATATTTGTTATACAGACAGTGAACTTTCTATGATATCGTTTCACCATATTAAATACGGATTTGACAGCCACTTCCAGTGTTTCAATATGAATAAAAAAACAGAGTTAACTAATTTTAAACGCTTTTCTGCATGCAGACTGAATATCCCGAACGCCCGATTTTTTAAATCAAGAACTTTCAGGAACTGACTTTGAACTAGATTTACGCAGCCTCTGTATGGTAGGAATTAGGTAGCGGTTTCATCAGCGCTGCTTTAGACTGCCTAGCACGTATCTGTTACCACAGAGTGAAGGGACATCGGCAAGAATCCTATCAAGGTAGGTGGACTGAACGATAGCGTTAACAACAACACAGACGTCCGACCCTGCCCCGCCGCCAGGTCAGGTAAATGCTGATAGTTCTCTTCGAATTTGAATGATTAGTTCATCATGATATCATGCCACAGGGACAAACTGTTAACCGATGATACTATCGGGACGTGTTGCGACGCCTGCGACAAAATGTGAGAAGTAAATGGCCTAAAATGTGCCGAGACAATTCATGGCTCTCGCATCACGATAATGCACCCTCACATTCATCCCTGCTGCAGCGTGACTATTGCACAAAAAACGAAATCACCGTGTTGCCTCATTCTCCGTACTCTCCCGTCCTGGTCTATGCGGATTTTTTTTAATTTCCAAAACAGAAAACCCCGTTGAAAGGACGAAGCTTGTAACTCTACGCCACTGCGCATGATACTTATTACAGCCTGTACTATGATAAGTTGACGGGCTTCACCTTATAAGACAGGATTTTGTATATATGTTGACCGCGTGTACCTGAATGGAGGCAAAATCAGACTTTCACCCACTCATTAACAACAATGATACGCCAAGCAAGTCTGAAGTGCAACTACACTTTAGGACGGACAAGAAACAACACAGCAGATGCTACCAAATTGTTAATAATACGGTCGGCAGCCTAATTAGGCATTAACTGAGTTTCTTCCCAGTACAAGTTGATGCACGTTCATACAAAACAACACGTAATAACACTGCATAATATGGTAAATTTTAGAACCGGAAAATTTACTGAACTAATAGTTTCACTTTCTGTACTAATATGGATAAACCATAAATACACAACATTACAGTGTTTACTACAAACTTCGTACTGTCTATTGATCTGATTAAATTCGGGCATAGGTTACCCTAGAAATAGCACTTTCGAAACACACATACAATGCCAATTTTGAAAAGGGTAAAACACTGATAAATTTTGGTTTTATATTGACTTTAACTTTGCTGATCATATCAGTCAGTACACTTCAGAATTCAAATGAATAGAAAAGAAAAGGAGGGGGGGGGGGGGGGGGGGGGGAAAACCCTGAAACTGTTACGATCACTGTACTGAAATTTTTGATTATCGAAATCGTTAAGCACTCAAGATTTCCAATGTATGAGTTACTACTCTTTTTGTCTTATTTCTTGCTCATTTAACTACCATTATTTTTGTCTCAAATTAATTAGCCTTCATTACTAAACCAATTTCAACATTATCTTCCAACTTTGTCAGACCTATATTATTTACCTATATTTTCATTAACAACAAAGTTCTTTAAACATCATTCTAACATAGATAGGTCTGCAGGTAATTATTATTAACATAAACTTTAAATATTCATCTCGGGACACTCGGATTGCACAACATGTGGAAAGGACCCTGTCTAGGTTAGTGATGAGGATAATTAAATGATAGGACAGTTCTGGTAAAAGTGAAGTTGTTATTGAACAGTAAGGAACAAAAGTAACACTGGTCCACACGAATACAGTACTAAAAGTTTCAACCTGTTCGTATCGATGCGGCGGTTGGCGGGCGGCGAGATGGCGAGGCGCAAAGCACACATACAATCACAGCTATGGCTCTTGATGTATCGGCACTTTACTTTTTCATAGCGTCGCAATATTTTTCCATTTAGTGCCTATGGAATTTTGCCATGCTGTATATTCGTCGGAAACGGCACATCCGAGGCTCAATGCAACTACGTCTTCCAGGAGAGTCTCCTCGATCCAGAGCGTGTTTCTCAGACCGACGCCCAACTCCGACTACTACTGCTGAGCCCGTTATGCCGTGCCGCGCCCGTGTGCATTTTCCCGCGCTCGCCTGCCATCCACCTTTTTACCGCTCCCCTACAGTCAGGGTATTCACCCGAGGTTTTGCATTCTACATATCCTAATACATTGCCTACGTATGGACCAGGCGTACAATTACAACTTTAACATCTTACAACAGTTTCAACATTTCTTACATTTCGATTTTGTTATAATATTGCTTGCAATCTGACATAAACATTAATATTCATATCGAAAATTGTTTACAGTTTCTTTAACATAATGGCATGGAACAAAAAAGAAATGAAATCAGAACATCGATTATACTAATTTATCGAAAAACAGAAGCAAAAATTATTATATGTACAATAGTATAACGTTGTTGTTGTTACAAGCTTTCCAGCGATGGACAAGATAAAGAAAATTCGCCGACGGCGCTTCGCGCGATCCAGCTAGAGGCGTACCAAGACTGCATCCGGAAGTGGTAACGGCGGTGGGAGCGGTGTATCAACTGTGGAGGAGAGTATTTCGAAAGAGACCGTGCACAATAAGTAAAAGGTAAGCGCAGAAAAATTTTGTGGCAAAGTGCCGGAATTTTTTGAACACATCACATATACCAGGGTCGTTCGATAAGTAATGCCTCACATTTGTTTTCTCGTAACATGTATATTGTTAAGAGTCAGAATGTGATGGCAGTATACATCAATATGTCTTGTCCATTTCCTGTTTTTCTACGTAGTCTCCATCACGTTCCAACGTTGTGGAAGAGCGTGTATTCTCTTATGGTAAAAGCTTTTGTCCTGTAGGTGCAGCCATGTTTTCATTGCTTGACTGACACTCTCGGCATCTTCGAAGTGAGTTCCCCGTCGATAATTTTGACCGACAATTGTAGAGCCAATTGTCGAGTTGTGATACGACAATCGACAAGAGTTATGGCATCCGCACGGTTCAGCATGTCTGGAACAGTGGCTGTGACAGAACGTCTCGGGCGTGGCTGATCATGGTGCTCTGTTTGAGCATTTCGTGAGGCTGTAATTTTCTTTACCCATCGCCCAGCTGTACTATCAACTGCAGCATCGCCATACACTGCACACAAACGTTTATGGATGTTCACCACAGTTTCTTTTTCTGCACACAAGAATTCAATAACAGCACACTGCTTGTAACGTGAGTCGTATGTAGACGCCGTTTTATAGTTGTACTACGGCTGTGCTATCTTCCACAACGGTTCGAGACTTCACCGGCGTACAGAACAATTATCAAATGTAGAGCACCAACAGGGATGATTGTCTATGTGTATTAACTGATTTTTAAGGAAATGTGGGGCATTACTTATTGAACGACCCTCGTATGTAATTTTTATGCAAAAGTACGTAGTAATAATAAAGGAAAATTGAAGTAATATTTAATTTATACAGAATACAATATCACAAAGAAATAATTATAGAAGACAGCAAGATATCCATTCGTCATTTATAAAATATACGTACACATAAAAAGATGTTTTTCTTCAGACAGGTTTTGCATTGAAAAGCAAATTATCCGCCACGATGAGAGGAGCGCTGACGTTGACAGTCGCCACCTCGTGTGAAGCAGGAGTTCCACTGATATCCGAGAATCGAACTCGAGACCTTTGCCTTTCGCGGGCAAGTGCTCTACCAACCGAGCTACCCAAGCACGACTCACGCCCCGTCCTCCAAGATAGGAGGCGAGGTACTGGCAGAAGTAAAGCTGTGGGAGTGAGCCGTGATTGGGTAGCTGAATCGGTAGAGCACTTGCCCGCGAAAGGCAAAGGTCCCGAGTTCGAGTCTCGGCTCTGCACACAGTTTTAATCTGCCAGAAAGTTTCATATCAGCGCTCACTCCGTTGCAGAGTGAAAAAAATCTCATTCAGGAGTTCCACAATAAGCATTGTAGGCAGGCGTGGCTAGATTACGGACTGTGTAATATACTCACAGGCCAGGCCAGAAGATGTGCGAACATGTACTAAATTCTCTGTATCATTTCCTCGAAAATACTGAAGAAATAATTCTGCTGATTCAAAAGCTTGAACATGGGCCTTCTTCATACTCAAATAACTCTCTGATTCTTCGACCAAATCAAGTTTTCGTCCCTTTGGAGCTCAGTGTAATATTTACAGCCCTTGATCCGTGTCGTGCACCGTATGCGAGCCAAAAGCTGTTTTAATTTGAGGATAATTATGCTTCCTACAGTATCAGAAGATCGGTGTGGCTGGCTAATATAGTAACTTCTGCAGTCATTGATTGCAGTTAAACTTGTAAACACCGGTTTCTGAAACTTATTGGGCTTTGAGTCTTGGGTCTATCCCGCATCATATGCGCGTCTTCCTAACTTTCCTAACACACGACTTGTGTAAGCACCACTGCTTAAAAAAAAAAAAAAAGAAAAGAAAAAAAAAAGAACCAACATTACCAACCTTAATTAGAGTGCGACAACACAATTACTATTGACATGAGGGAAGGTCTTATTCTGGACTGATATATTTTGTTTCTTTATCTTATTGCAATAATTCGTCATTTCATCCCATTGTTATTTTTATAATTTTAAAATTCATTTGGATATAGGTATAAATTTTTCAGATCTTTGGTCTTCAATTCTTTCTACAGGTTTACAACCTGGCTCACTCATGGTGAAGTTTGTAACTACGTGTTGTCGAAATCCCCTTGGTCCATTATACGAACTGCTGTCACTGCATGACTGCAGCTAACGATGAGTTTTACCTTCACTACAATACTACTGTGTTTCACATTAGAAATCGACAAGTTTCGAATAAAATCTGAGGTAAACTGAGCTGCCAAGCTTCAATTTAGCTTTAAATACTGTTTATTTTGAAGTAATAGACAGGATGATAATCATGTAGAACAGATATGTTCCAAAGGTTACGTGGCCCTTTATATATCCTCGCATAGTTTCTAGACGGTTCACCGTCTCCAGTTTCTAGAGGAATGTAGTAATACAGTGATAGCATATGACCGCAAAGCAATCAAATTCAGGTAAAGCCCTGTTGGTATGCAACACACGTAAACGCACAGATAATGCAGTTACAATCTTAGCTGACCATAGCTAACAGGAAAACTTTTGCAGTCTACGCTCACTTGTGATAGTTATAGTAGCCTACGATAATTTTACAACTCTAGCGGTAACATATTACTTGTACAAGACTGTTAAGTGAATTTCTTAAGTGTTAACTTTTACTGTAGGACTTCGCTCTCCTTATATAACTTGTTCAGCTGCTATACACTGTTTTATATGTAACTTTATTCCACAAAACTGTCTGAGGCTATTTTTCCTCCATTTGTATACAGATCTGAAGATGTTTGTGCAATGAAAATAGCAGTCTAGGCATTAAAAGTTCCTTATATCAATTTTTTAATTTATTAAATTGTATTTAGACCACTGTCGCCTCCCTGAAAAATACGTCGTAGTTAGTAAGTCCCTTTGACACTTTCATTCTGAACCACTCCTTCCTGGTTCGGAATTTTAGTTATTGTGCCACAACGCTTATTTACTTTGCAAAGTAACGCAATTTGAACATTAGAGTTGAACTGTTTACGAAGAGCGGTAATCGTCATCACACTATCATGCCACCCAAGTGTGCAGAATGAACGATTTTGTTTCGTAAATTTTAAGCGCGCTAGGTCAAGCACAGTTGCTAGGGTACTTCAAAAAGTGGGTTACACAAGTCGTTGCGCACTGAGATGTTAGCCGTTGCGCGCCGATATCATTGTCCAACGAGAGTGGCGCGTTGTTAGAAGAGGGCGCATGTTCTGCGTTCCCTGCAGACACAGTTATCTGCGGTACAGTTAACAACTGCATCACACTGTTGGAGTGAAACGGCGCGGCAAGTGGAAATCTAGTCCTGTACTGAAGTACACGGGACATAGAAATTCAAGTGCGCAAAAGTGCACACAGACTCGCTGTGAAATTCTGGCGTTAAATGGACTACAGGTAGTGCTACGTCCTGCCCTACTGGAATGGTGCCACGTTAGTTTGATCAAGGTGGCACGGACGTGGTGCTAGTCGGGAAGGGAGACGTCAACCACAGACGACAATTTCCGGGTAAACTAAATTCCCGACTATGAGGATGTTCACACAGATGTTCTCGAATGGCTACGCGACCAAGGAGTGGATTTCTATCGTCGAAGAATTGAACTGTTGGTAGAACGTTGCGGTACTAGTTTACCGAGACTTGGTGACTATACGGAAAAATAGTGCCGTGTATCTGCGTCACCTGGAAGTACTGCGCAGCATTCAATAAAACTTATTTAGCCAGCCATAATAACGTATGAGTGACGATGTAATCATAATATTACGAGTTGCATTCAAGTTCTAAGGCCTCTGATTTTTTTTCTCCGGACTGGAAAGAGATAGAAACATGTGCATTGTTTTAAAATAAGGCCGCGTTCATTGTCAATACGTCCCAGAGATGGCAGCACCGTACGGCAGATGGAATTTTACCGCCAGCGGCGAGAATGGGAACTGTTTTAAATACTTAAAATGGTGACATTTTCCTTACTTGAACAGCGTGCAATCATTCGTTTTCTGAATTTGTGTGGTGTGAAACCAATTGAAATTCGTCGACAGTTGAAGGAGACAAGTGGTGATGGAGTTATGGATATGTCGAAAGTGCGTTCATGGTTGCGACAGTTTAATGAAGGCAGAACATCGTGTGACAACAAACCGAAACAACCTCGGGCTCACACAAGCCGGTCTGACGACATGGTCGAGAAAGTGGAGAGAATTGTTTTGGGGGATCGCCGAATGACTGTTGAACAGATTGCCTCCAGAGTTGGCATTTCTGTGGGTTCTGTGCACACAATACCGCAAGACGACCTGAAAATGCGAAAAGTGTCATGCAGGTGGGTGCCACGAATGCTGATGGACAACCACATCGCTGCCCGTGTGGCATGTTGCCAAGCAACGACAGCATGAATGGGACTTTCTTTTCGTCGGTTGTGACAAAGGATGAGACGTGGATGCCATTTTTCATTCCAGAAACACAGCGCCAGTAAGCTCAATGGAAGCACACAGATTTACCGACACCAAAAAAATTTCGGGAAACCGCCAGTACTGAAAAAATGATGGTGTCCATGGTCTGGGACAGCGAGGGCGTAATCCTTTCCCATTGCGTTCCAAAGGGCACTCATCCTACGAAAATGTTTTGAAGAACAAATTCCTTCCAGCACTGCAACAAAAACGTCCGGGAACGGCTGCATGTGTGCTGTTTCACCTAGACAACGCACCCGCACATCGAGCTAACGTTACGCAACAGTTTCTTCGTGATAACAACTTTGAAGTGATTCCTCATGCTCCCTACTCACCTGACCTGGCTCCTAGTGACTTTTCCAACAATGAAAGACACTCCCCGTGGCCGCACGTTCACCAGCCGTGCTGTTATTGCCTCAGCGATTTTCCAGTGGTCAAAACAGACTCCTAAAGAAGCCTTCGCCGCTGCCATGGAATCATGGCGTCAGCGTTGTGAAAAATGTGTACGTCTGCGGGGCGATTACGTCGAGAAGTAACGCCAGTTTCATCCATTTCGGGTGAGTAGTTAATTGAACACGAAAATTGAAGTATCGATTTGTAATATTAGTTACACAAGGCGACCAATGAAACTTCCGTATTTCGAAAGGTACTTTGCCACAGATGTACAGAAAGAAGAAAATCATGTGTGTACATGGCCATTAAAAGTGGTAAAAAGAAGTAGATGTTTTCATATTTATAGCTCTGATGATACCTTCTCCATCATGCATTTCAATCTCCAACCCGTCAACATCGAAAATTGAAGTCCTACCAACTTCTGCTCTGCGTGCCGATCAGGTGCTGTACTATAATTGATAAACGAATATTATAATGTTCGTGAAATCTCGTTCAGTTGACATTCATTTTTAAAAGTTGTAAATAGTTCATTTGCAGTAAAGTGTCCATTATGGATAGCTACAACGCCGCAGTTGCTGCGTCGTTGATGTTGCCAACAGTGAAAAACGAAGCCGTCGGGGGCAACAAACGTGGTTAATTAGCGTCGTTGTTTCACTTACTTTCGTCTAAGAGGAAATGGAACTAAGGTTGTGTTTGTTTGCGCCATAGCCACAAAATCTTAATCGTTCCTCATTTTTAGTTACTTAATTTTGAATAACTACGACTTCTCTTATTATACGGAAATCATGTTTGTTTTACGTTACACCCGAAGAAGAACACTAACGGATTGGACTGAAAGAAGAACAGCTAGAGAGAGACAATTTTTGTGTAGACAAAGCAATAAAAATAATGTGGATTTTGAAATGATAATTGTATTGTTGTTTTGAAATGGTTCAAATGGCTCTGAGCACTATGGGACTTAACATCGGAGGTCATCAGTCCCCTAGAATTTAGAACTATTTAAACCTAACTAACCTAAGGACATCACACACATCCATGGCCGAGGCAGGATTCGAACCTGCGACCGTAGCGGTCGCGCGGTTCCAGACTGAAGCGCCTAGAACCGCTCGGCCACACCGGCCGGCTGCTGTTTTGAAAGATAAATTTAAATGTGCATTGAACGTAGTTCCAAATAATTCTGAGAGTTGCAACTACGCTTTGATGAATTTACTGTGCAGAATTTGTAATGCAAATCATTTCGCATCTAAGTTTACTTTACGCTGTACAACGGCAATCACGCTGTGTTGGCGTAAAGGAAAACTTAGTTTTCCGCTGTTAACACAAAATTCATTTTTCAACGCACTGTATCAAGGACTTATATAAAATGATGAAACAGTTAAAGAGAAATCAAAGAGTTACGTTGTATTTCAAGAATGCTCGTAGCTGCAATGCAGCTTTTGCTATGGGTTAGTTTTAAGGCTAAATATGAGACACAGTTTTACATGGAGTGTATCACTTTAAGATAAATGACATCTACAGATCGGGTCCATTGACTCAACTGGTCGAATTTAAACCATAGGTGATACTAGTTAATATAACTATGTAACAACAGTAACTAATTCATCGGCTGTATTGTCTGACGCCACTGATTAAACATCGCCTAATGCGATGTATATGCGTTGATGAGCCTGCTGATGATGCGTCGACTGAAACTGGTTTCTCAATAAAGGAATTTTGTCGGCACCTCTTGGCAGTAAATTCAGTAATATGTAACGTGTTGTTCAAGTTTCCTCATATTACCTACCGCAAGTGTTCTGCTAGAAAATTAATTAATTTTTATCTGGAAGACACAAGTATCTCTGGAAACGTGACGGGTGTTTGCGCTATCCTCAGACCGTAGGTGTGCAACCGGTGAACTGTTGGCGACATCCGGTCCACGATTGGTTTCAATTAGGCCAGAGGAAGAAATTCGAGGGAGAGAGGCATTTTGGTGTCATTTATCCTTGTGTTTAATTCTGAGAGTCTCTATGTGTGATAATATTCTCTTCAAAAGGCGTATTTTTAAGTATAATTTATGGCGACGGGTTGTAGGAAAAATTAGCACCACGCGAAAGTATATTCCAATTTATGAGTTATCGGCGCTGCTATTGCGTCAAAAGTTTCTTATCGGTCGTACGGTCTGTGAAGGTTTTAGTGTACTCTACTGTCGTGGGTTTGAGCAGTTGTGCATGGCTTGCAACATACGATTCGTGCTATCATCAGCTATGGTAGAAATGGCACACTGGAGTCAAGAAGCCCCCTACACAATCAATATTATTGTCAATATGTCACAAAGATTACTGTTTGGAGCACTGTCGTGTTGTCAGTGCAGAAATACGAACGAACAGTACTGACGATAGTATTGATGCCGAACAAAATATTCTCAGTATTACCCACATCAATTATCAAACAATTCTTCTGCGTTATGGACATATTAGAAAATTGCAGCTGTTGAAATTGAATATACTTTATAATGAATTCGCTGCAATAAGTAAATTTTATTGGCATTTGTTTTCCCACTGTGAGACTTCGAAATGCCTGGCGTCCCATTTTCCGATGTTTACATTTGTTTATGTGTAATCAATACTGTTTCTTTAGTAACGGCGTTGTAGAGTTTTACATTGTAATTTTTTATGACAGCCGTTGTAAAGCGTCGTAAGTAATGAAACATTATTCACAAAGAATAAAGAAATATGGGCATGCTAAGATCGCGTGATCATAAAATGTGCTTTTGGAAACGCGTGTCTTGAGGCATAATTTGTTGGCCTGGCGTGTAGAGAAACAGCTGCGTTTCATATCGCTGCGTTACCCCATAAACTTTGGCGATATGGACGCTGTAGCTTTGACTTCATTCGCTAGGAATGATGGTATCGCGTCACATGACGAGGTGGCCCCGAGCTTAAGCGTTTCACACCTGAATTTTTTGTTCTGGAGGAAATAAAATGTACCTTTAAGTGGTAATTCTCTAAGCGGAGTTTTTTGGTCACTTTAAATTAATCAAAAGTACGTACCAGTTTTCGAAACATACCTGGTACAACTGGCTTCACTTTATGAACTAAAGTAACTAATTAAGAAATGTTCTCTGTTGTAATAAATAGTAAAATGATCACTCAATATTTACCAAGCAAAATAACAATGACAATATTAGTAATACAGTGGAATACAGCGGACCAACTACATCGGCGTACTTTTTGTGGTCACGAGCTGCTGCGCCCTGCTACATTGACTTGCTGATATTTTCGTACAGATGCCCAACAGTTGGCAGCACTTGCGCACGATGAAAATTTTGAAGACTCACAAATGTGTACCCGAGGTTTCCATTTTCGAAAAAAAAAGAAAAAGACGTATGTTGTAGCTAAGACACAGTAAGATTTAATGTACACAGTTGTAGCCTGAAGGTCTGGAAGGGTTGAAGGAGTGTGTGAATTAGGCCTGTGGATCGCCAAAGGTTACCCATGCCTGCCCTAGACATATGTGAGAAAATGCATCAACTATTGATACACTGGTACTTATCCCAGGTGTACTTGAAGACAATAGAGAGACACATCTCACAGATTTCTCTAGTGCACTAATTACGCTTCGATAAGCCTGACAATGACTACAAAAGGTCAACAAATAGCTTCCGGCGGCGTGCAAGGTGTTACCTAAATTTCACTGCTGAGGAAGCAGCCACGTGCGAATACTTTTTTCCCCTCTGGTACTTCCTACTGGACGCATCCTCCAGATGGGTCTCGACGGTAGGGGGAGTCGCAGGGCCCCCTGCCTCAATATTTCACCTGCGCCCGAGCAACGGCGCCCAGCACGTCGCCAACAGCTCTAACAAAAGACGGAGCTACAAAAGAACTGGTCAAATATCAGCCACCCGGCCGGCTCCTCTGCTAATAGCGTTTGTGTCGACTCATGCATTCATCATGGCGAGGTGAGGGGTCCCCTGTCTTTCTTGCACGTGTTTCTTTTCACGGACCACGCCAGGGGTGTAAATGTAACGACAAACACCGAGCAGGTTTTGTCTGCTGCTGGGTATACGCTTCTTGTACTAATATCATAAGTAAAATAAGTTTAAACAAATCCTTGCGAGACACGTAGAATGAAAGTAAATACTCATCAATAATCACTGACATTTCAACCTTCACCCTCCATTCCGTAATAATACAAACAAAAGCTGTTCTCCACAACCACTCTATTCCATTGCTTTGTGGTAGGGTGCTACACCAACCAGCTTCGAATTATTTCTGTATAAAATCAATCTTGGTGGAGAACTTAATTAATATCAACGACGAGTTTCACTGTATTGATCATCAGATATTCTATAAAAACACGAACCAATCAATTAGAAACAAATGCAGGAACCAGCATGGTCCTATCTTGTACGACTGCACAGGTAAGACGAGCACCCCCTATACAATGGAAAATCGACAGTAACTTTATAGGTAATCCATCGGCCATGAAAACGTTTAAAACACAAGATGAGCCTAGTTAAATGAAAAGAAAACCGCCAGTGTATCATCAAAATGGTACAGGAAAGTGGCGTCGTGGGGGTGTTATTGGGTATGTCATCTGTCGTAAACCCACACTTAGCTATTCTATATTCAGAAACAAAAGCACAATTTCAAACAACCAAGAGAGCTACTGTATAACATTTATTGTGATTATCGGTTTTTGCTAACTAAGTTGCCGTCATCAGATCTGCAAAGCATAATTCAAAACGTATAAACACACAAGGATCAGATGTAAAGGAGTGTAATACAGTTAAACATAATCATGGATTATACCATGGAATATAACATACCTTCTGCAGAAGATTTCATTGAATCTTAAAAAAAGCATCTTACATAGCATCATATTATACGTAGAACGATGTTTCATTAACTTGGGAAAAACAATATATCAGCAAGTCAAGCATAAAATAACTATTTCGTAAACCAACGTACATATTGCATTGATTATACAAGTTTATGTTCGTATATTTGCAAAATGAAAACTGAGATTTTCAAATAAAAGTCACAGATGTTACAACAAGTCATCAGGTGACACTGTGGAGGTAGTTACAAACAGAAATACGAAGTGTCTCATGAACGTTACACTCAGGATATACAACAAATAGATAATACAAATCAGAGCAGGTTACACTTGACTTGTTATAATAATTATAAACTAACGTTATATAAATTTCAAAATCACCATAGAATTGTGAGATGTTCACGCTGGAAACATATTAATTTTCCTATTGGTTTGATGATATTCATAGTAACACTTTTGTCTCGAACATTATTTTATGCACTTACGTCACATATCATGTAGACGATGGGCATCTTATTATTAGACTGACGTTTTTGACATTTCTGGTCACAGTTTGCTTTTGGTATTTATTTAATTCTTAGGTGTATAGAGATATCAAACATTACGAAATAACAAGTTTTGTGACAATGCTACTAGTCCCGTTTGTCCCGTTAGTTTCTATTTCACACCTAGACCTCGATCACTACGCTAGTACCCAAACCTCGAGCAGCAAGTTGACAATTTAATACAATAAGAATTGTGTATAACAAGCTACATCGCCCTATTTGTGCAGCTGTTACGAATATATTCTATGGTAATTGTATTTTACTGTATTACGTAGCAAGTTCCAGGATTTCGCTGTATATGTCCATGGTCTTGTCGTCTGGGTCTTTCACACAAAGATCTCGAACATCATGCTAGTACCTAAATATCGAGCTACAGCTATAGCGTAAATATTGTGATTGTATAAAGCCAGTTAAGTGATTTCATTGTATGGCTTCAGTACTTTTAATGACGAGTTTGTGGTAGTTATGAGTGGAACACTAAATGTTCCCTTTGTAGTTCCTTCATGTTTGCTGAACTACACCTAGGTACCGAACAGCTATGTATGTTTACCGAGTTTTAATGCTGCCTGCATTTTATCACATGTACGTTTTTATTGTATTTCCGTTTCTAACACAAAACGTGCTTATGAAAGGCTTCACTACTTTAGTATTAAACGAGGTACTGAATGTACAGTGCTTCCTGTTATGTTTTTAAGGTGGATTTAAATGTTTATTTAATAATAAGTTATAGTTAAAACAAAATAAGGAAAAATTGCTCTGATTTGGATTATTTGTGTATTGCATGTCAGCAGTGTAATATTCTTGGATCACTTGATGGAATTCATATGTTAAATGACTCAACGTATTTTTGTTTGTAACTGCTACCACAGTGCCACCAGGTGGCTGTTTGTAACATCTGTGATGTTTACTTGAGACTCTCAAATGGTTCAAATGGCTCTGAGCACTATGGGACTCAACTGCTGAGGTCATTAGTCCCCTGTAACTTAGAACTAGTTAAACCTAACTAACCTAAGGACATCACAAACATCCATGCCCGAGGCGGGATTCGAACCTGCGACCGTAGCGGTCTTGCGGTGCCAGACTGCAGCGCCTTTAACCGCACGGCCACTTCGGCCGGCTGAGACTCTCAGAGTTTGTGTTATCAGCGCAATATGTACATTGGTTTATGTAGTAGTTATTTTATGCTTTACTTGCTGGCGTATTGTTGTTATGATGTTAATGAAATATCGTTTAAGAATATGATACGATGTAAGATGTATTTTGTCAAGATTCACTGAAATTTACTGCAGAATGTGTGTTACATTCCATGGCATATTCCATCTTTATATTAAATTGCATTACTCCCCTTTACATCTGATCCCAATGAGCTTGAACGTGTTGATCTACACTTTACATCTCTGATGATGACAACGTAGTTTGCTGAAACCGCACATCACAATAAATGTTGTACATGAGCGATCTTGGCTGTTAGAAGTTGTGTTTCAGATCCTGATTATACAACAGCTAGTCGTTGGTTTACGATGGAGCTCAAACCCAATGATGCCCCCAAAAGTTGACTTTGCAAGTCCAAGTAGTTAAACGTACAGTATGGTCCATCGCTTCGTGAATAGATACCATATCTTGTGTAAGGCATTGAAGTCTTCAGCTACGAATGTAATGTCAGAGGCAGGGCCGTTGAAGAAAATAATAATATCGTCTACATATTTACAATAAAATAGTTCCTTTTGAGACAGACCATTCTTTCGTCTAAAATATTCACACCGTAGATGACAGAGAAAAATATCCTTGGGCACCGTGTTAAACATTAGCCCATGGTGAGATAATCATTCTGTTTGTGATACTGGCCGCTGAAAACGAAATATTTGTAGGACGTAAACAGCGTAAGAAGGGTGAATAACTCTACTACCTTCTTTGTGCTCAGACGTCGATGGTTGAGGAAATTTTCTTGTATGATGAGGACCGTTTCGTGCAGTGGCGCAATTGTATATAGGTTTATTATGTCCAAGGAGCATAAACTGCCATCAGGTGGGGAAGTTTTTTGAGCCAACTCTTGTCTATCAGAGATAGATTGTTGGTCTTGGAGGCATTCATTGCGTAGGTATGAAATCTAGCTATTTCACTCCGTATGACAGTTTTAATGACATATTTTGACTTGGTTTTCTATGTCATAATTTTCTCTATTATTTCTGCTTCATAAAGGGGTATTAAAATGTACTTTTGGTTTCCTGTGATTGCAGTAATTCGCATATATGCATATTAATTTATTAGTTTTATGTAGGGTTTGCAATTCGTAAATGTGCCTTAAGGCGGTCATACGCACCACCTGGTCACCTTTTGACGCACTGTATGCTATTTTTGTATCCTGATCGACACAGTAATATTTATGGGCACGCCAAACAGTCATTGTGCTTCGTGCGGCTCATATCTCATTTATTATGTATGAGATGAGTGGCCCTATTTTGTACTGCTATCGACAAGTCGGCTGGTGTGCTCAAGATAACATGCGATAGTCGTTCAAATTATTCCGCTAACTTCCTGTGCATTGTTGATGG
Organism: Schistocerca serialis cubense; assembly: GCF_023864345.2. Lineage (NCBI taxonomy): Eukaryota > Metazoa > Arthropoda > Insecta > Orthoptera > Acrididae > Schistocerca > Schistocerca serialis. The sequence goes on along the minus strand of NC_064642.1, from coordinate 99,755,367 downwards.
AATACTGGCGATTTTCTTTCAACTAGGCTCACGTTGCATTTCATGTTTTCATGACGGATTGATTTCATATCTAATTGCTGTTACGTCCATTTTCCATTTTATACGGCTTCATAACGGATGCTTCATAACAGATGCGTTACCTATTGAGCAACTTATAAGTATTTTCCTGAAACTTCTGGTTCGTCGTACCTGCATACTCGTACAAGGTAGCACCATGCCACCTTCTTCTGTTTCTTTTTAATTGATTGGTTTCTTGTTTATATAAAAGATCTGATAATGGCTCAAAGGATGAAATGCGTCATTGATATTAATTAATTTTGCAACCAAATCCGTTTTTATTTTGAAGTTCGCATACTCAAAAAATTCGTTTTTAAAACCTCTCCTTTTCTCACTGAGAAAGGAAGAATACTTCGCTCCCTTAGTGACTGTAAATTTGTTTCTGTAATAACTGATCTCGTGACTGCCCGCTAATACTAGCTGCAAACTGCAGGTTACCCAAAAAAGAACATTGTATCGTTAGGCTGCTTCTAAGAAACGAATAGGTTGCTCGACTAATACAAATTCTTTCTCCCTCTTTGCAATCATATTGCGCAAGTCTGCATTATTTGCTTTCAGCTCCACCATTTCATTAATTAATGCTGCCCCCCGACCAGTGAAGCAATGCGACTGAGATTCTTCCATTACGTAATCTCCAGAACACACCAAAGAACACAAAATTCATCTACAACAGGCCGTATGAAACAATATACAGTTATATCTTCCGTCTTGTCAACATCCATTTTGACTTGTGCATTTACTAGCCATATGCTCGACTGACGACAATTAACACAAACTGCTGGTACTGACTCCGTACAAGGTGAGGATGCCCTGTTAAGTTATCGTGGTCACATCTCACAGGTGGTCAGTAAAACTCCTTTGAATTATCACTGAATTGCGGACGATCTGCTGGTTCCCCTAGCTGTACAAACGTGGCTCAAAAGAATCCTCGTGCACCAGTTCCTAGACTCCTTGACCTATATACATAAAACAGGGGAGAAACCACTAGACTGCTCAATCACCTGATTGTTTGAAAAAACTGCGTGCTGTGTTTGCGCAGCGGTCCTGCTCGGAGGTCGGTAGTACTGGTACCAGTTGTCACACGTGGTCCAAACGTACTTCTGATACTATAGCGAGCTGGATCAGGTGCGGCAGCTATAGTGTAGTTAAGGTGGAGTGGGTCGTTGCAAAGGCGGTGGTGCTGGCCAGGGGTTGCTTGTAAACCTATGCTGCAAGATGTAATGTTTTATTTAGTCTTGAGCACAGTGTCGCATTGCTGCGACGTCCCTGGGTACGCCCGCAACTGGCTCGTGGTCCATAGATGTTGCCGATGACGTTGGAGAGTTGCGGCGACGGGACAGCCCCTGACGTCCGTGTCCTGTTTCGCTGATGCAGTTAACCTCACTCAGCAGTGCGTGCCTGAGTTAGCACTATGTGGGCCTGAGTGAGCAGTGCCAGCGACGGGAAAAATCCTCTGAATTCTAGTAGGCGGCCGCTGTTGACACCAGATTAGAAGCACGTTCTGGTTTAGAAGGAAAACGTTACAGGCCACTTGTATCTGGACATGCTGGAAAATTGGCTCATGCCACAGCTGGAGACCGACAGTGCCGACTTCATCTTTCAACAGGATGGTGCTCCACCGCACTTCCATCATGATGTTCGGCATTTCTTAAACAGGAGATTGGAAAACCGATGGAGATCATGATCAGCAATTCATGTCATGGCCTCCACGCTCTCCCGACTTAACCCCATGCGATTTCTTTCTGTGGTGTTATGTGAAAGATTCGGTGTTTAAACCTCCTCTACCAAGAAACGTGCCAGAACTGCGAGCTCCCATCAACGATGCTTTCGAACTCATTGATGGGGACATGCTGCGCCGAGTGTGGGAGGAACTTGGTTATCGGCTTGATGTCTGCCGAATCACTAAAAGGGCACATATCGAACATTTCTGAATGCCTAAAAAAACTTTTTGAGTTTTTGTATGTGTGTGCAAAGCATTGTGAAAATATCTCAAATAATAATGTTATTGTAGAGCTGTGAAATCGCTTCAATCATTTGTAATAACCCTGTATTTACAACGTGTACGTGAAAATGGCAGTCTTCTCTAAATATTCATATATACGATGTACGACCTACCTTCCGGTTGGAAATCATGCCAAACTATGTAGATGAGTGCTTTTAAGGCGCGAAATTATAGTCACCTTATAAAGTACTCTGCGAATCGCTCGTCATTTAAATACGAGCGATGCCACTATTCAAAGGGCTCAGCTCACAGTGCCCCTTACGCCTGTTTGCAGTGGCGCCTGTCACATTCGGCCTGGAATCTCACTCCCTGGAGGAGCACTGTCGTCAGTGATTAGCCCCGCTTCGTACTGAGCCCCGATCACCACCGAAGACGTGTCTGGAGACGTTCAGAGCGCCGTTGGGATAACCTGACTGTCGCCCGACATACGGCCCGATAACCCAGAGTGACGCTTTGAGATGCGCTGTCGTTTCACAGCAGGGCCCTTAGGCTGTCACCCATGGCACCTCTACAGAACAGCTTTAGTCGACTATACTCTACGCCTCATTTTGTTGCCCTTCATGGCAAATCATCCTGGGCTTACATTTCAGCAAGATAATGCCCGCCCACACACTGCGAGAGTTTCTACTGCTTGTCTTCGGGCTTGCCAAACTCTGCCTTGGCCAGCAAGGTTGCCTGGTCTCTCCCTAATTGATGACGTCTGGGATCATTATGTTGAGGGTCCTCCAACAAGCCAACGGTTATGACGATTTAAAGTGCAAGTTGTACAGACTTTAGCACGATATCCCTCAGGAGGGCATCGAACAACTCTATCAATCAATGGCAAAACGAATAACTGCTTGCATAAGGGGCAGAGGTGAATCAGGGAGTTAATGACTTGCTCAATTTTTGAAGCTCTTTCTCTTGGATATATCATCCAGTGTTTCTGAAATTGTAGTCATTTGTTCATCTGTACATGCGGACTTAAATAATTCTTACGTTGTTGTCGTTTCGTCCTCTGTCTCTCCTTTTCTTTGCCTTAAAGTACATCTTGGTGGTGTTAAGCTCCATTAATTCAGTAGCCAATACTTCAAAATTTTCGCCCGGGTTCCCAGGTTTGATTCCCGGTGAGGTCAGGGATTTTCTCTGCCTCGTGATGACTGGGTGTTGTGTGATGTCCTTAGGTTAGTTAGGTTTAAGTAGTTCTAAGTTCTAGGGGACTGATGACCATAGATGTTAAGTCCCATAGTGCTCAGAGCCATTTTTGAACTTCAAAATTTTTCTCTCTGCTTCGTTTATTAATGCCATGACTTCATTCAAACGGTGTTCCTTTTTGATATAAATGAATGCTCTTCCACTCCTTGAACTAGTCCTACAGTAGGAGTCTATCATTTCGTACAACGGTAATACTTTAAATTGGATTTTTTGTCTCTGCACCAAAGTACTTCTGTGGTGTTAAAAAATTAGAGCTCAACTTCAAATTATACCGTAATAAACCCATGGACTAAGAGATAGTCGGAAAAGATGGAAATAGAAGCGTCTGAAATATCTTACAGAAGAAAGATAAAATCTTTAGTGTACAAATAGGATAGAAAATTAGACTCACCGCATAATCACCGAGGTAAAGAATATAGGTAACATTAACTGCAAAGGATATCCATGCCAATAAAGAGGGCCGTAGAGAGCAAAAATTGTGGGGTAAGACAGATCAGAGTATATTCGTATAGGATTGATATTTGATATCTTTTTTTATTTGAGGACTTACGATTTAGGAGGTGAAGAGACTGACAAAAGAAAGGAAATCATTGCGAGTTACTTCAAATCTATCAGAATACTGATGACACATAAAAGTTACGTTATGTAACGAAACCGTAAGTCCACTAACCGCATTGTCGTATCTTAGGGAAGCTTAGGAATTTTATGTTCTTGTTTGTCACAACAGCGATAACGACAGAAAGACCCTAAAGTGTGTGAAAAAAGTTAAGTCTGTCTAGAAATTATCGTTAGATTACCCTCTGGATTTTTCAGCCAACAACCTCATACGATTTTTTAGTGCTTGCCATATCATAGATTCGTCAGACATACTTAAATTTTGGATGTTTTTCCAAGCGACTCGCAGGCATCCTCGTAAAATTTTTTCAGCGTCTTTGTGAGTCTACGCTAAAGCGCCAACTCGTATTGGCATAACCGGAAATCTGTTTTACTATCAACGTAACTGTATTTACATCCTTCTACTGTTATTACCTGTAGGTTACATTTCATCATGCTTATACTTTGTGTCAGAGTTTTGTTTGCGCTGTGGCAGGGGACGTGCCTTAGCAGAACTCTCTCCAAAACCTTACCATCATTCCTGCACTTAAAATGACTTATGGTTATTGGACGCTTTTAATATTTAATGAGTTATGTTTTTCTCAGCGTCTATCAATTATGTTTGTGTATTGTCAACTGAATTTTGTTTGTGCATTTTGTGTCCGTCGTGGTAAGCTAAGTGTGTATTTATCGACAACGGGCTGCGTTAAATGCATCAACATCTCTCTCCTCTCGTTTAGCAGTGTACTCCTTTGCTTTGGGATTAATTACGTTGATTAATTATTTAGTCCAATGTATAATTGAATACCAAGCGTGCATGACAGCCCATTAAGCCATCTGTTCGTTTCATTAATTCGACACGTGTCTGCCCGCGATCATTAATTTAGATGCTGCTCAATTTTTCAGCTACCAGTACGTAACACATTACCTTAGTTTCGTCCATACCATTCGTTCAGCTATGTATGGGGATCTGGCAGCACTCTACAAAGTCAGCTGCTGTGTTATGTTTCCGGAAAAAAGTACATCAGCAGCAGTTGCGTACCTTTAATACATACCGCAGATAGCTGACCTGGATCCTTCGTGCGAATCACCTCAGTGCAAACAACAAACCTCGCTCATTCACTCAGCGATGTGGAACAATTTATGCATTTACAGGTAGAAGTAACGGCTGCAGGCTATTGCTGAAAAGTCTACTTGAAATAATTTGTTACAAGTGCTAATCTACTCACACCGATAATTACAATAAGTACCTTATGGTTTTTTACTGTAGGATAAGCAATCATGAAAGTCATTGCTCTTTCTTATATACTGTTCAGTTTCTGATTTTATCTATCTATCACCTGACTACATGTTGCGAGGTCAAGATATAGCGAATACAAGAATAATAATTTACGTCGAAAAGCCCAAATATTTTGATAAATAATGGAAGGAACAACTTCATTCTCTTTCACATTAGTACCTGTTACACTGCAAGATGCGATGGTATCTAAAAGTTACTGCTAGTGTAAATGCTCTTCCAAACAGGATCCCGTATGAGCAATCCAGTTGCGTCTTGATCTGTGGCTACTCATAGTTCCGGTACTTCTCCATGCATGGCTCTGATTAAAAAGAATAACTCGATGTAGTCATAGAATCGAGCCGGGCAATTGTGCCTTGATGTCCCGCAGGTAATTCATTGCAAAAAATAACTTGTAACTATGATCCTCCAGTTAAGTAGTCCATGAATCGGCTAGAATCGCGAATTAATAAAATGCACAAAAAATGTAAAGTGAAAGTTAAATGAATAATTTAATAACAAGGGCTTTATTGTAACGTCGGTATTTGATGTAGATGACAGAGAGTTAAGGTGAATAATGTTTATTCAAGAAAGGACATCTGAAATAAGTGGCCAGTCGATCTAAGACAATAAATTAAAATATTGACAGAAAATACTCTCATCAAATGCAGTAAATTTACCTTGAGAGCACCACGATAATGGTAATAAAATACCCCAAACTAAGTAGTGATCAAAGATACTTGAAATCTAAATCCATTTCGTAATCACAGTTCCCAAATTATTCGACACCTCAAAACAGTTCAGAGTTCAACATGATGATTTAAAACTTAACATACATGATACAAAGAATAGTAACACATATTCTGTTTATCCTAAGTTCCATAATACAAGCTATAAACGTTAGAGCCCTAGTCTTGAGCACATTCAGACCTCTCGTAATATAAAGACGCTCCAAAGGTTAAAGTATGCCCCGCTCGCCGGAGGTTCGAGTCCTCCCTCGGGCATGGGTGTGTGTGTTGTTTTTAGCATGAGTTAGGTTGAGTACTGTGTAAGTCTAGGGACCAATGACCTCAGCAGTTGGACCCCTTAGGAATTCGCAAACGTTTGAACATTTTAAAGTATGGCAGTGGCCTTTCCCTGCCCAGAATCAATCACCTACTTGATTGAATATGATTCGTCACCACAAGCCAGTCCACCAACTTGATACATGATTATCCAAGTGTCCAGAATTGCTCCCTTGCACTCTTCATTCGAAAAGTCCCACTCTGAACTGGACTGTGGTAGTGGTCTGGTACTGTCTCCTTTCCATTGGCTGAAGGCCATCCCCACCAAAAATGCACTGTTCTTAAGCTTTGCAGACATGATTTAACTGAACATCACCATTTAGTGGGCTAAAATAATATGTTACAACAATATTTAAATAAAGAAATGTTATAAATATTTGCTCACTCTCAGATAATTCACGATCATTGTAAATAAAACATTTCTCACAAGTAAATACGCAAGTATTGTTGTGTAAGTGTGCTCACGTCAAGTGACAATGAATTGTCGTTAAATATTCCCTAAAATTACTTAACCTTCTTGACAGAAAAGTCTTTTGGTTCTCTATTCAATTGTTATTTACCACTTTTAAATTAGCACAGTTTTAATAGCTCTGGAAATCAAGATCTGAAAAAGTTACTGGAAAAATAGTAAACTGTTCATTAAGTAATTGCGCAATTATGAGACTATGTGGGGTTTTAATGCTGTGTTAATTTGCCATGTAACTGTGGAGAGTACGATGTCCTGATAAACAGATGAGTAATGGCAAGGTATGTAACAACATAACTGAATTAATAAAAAAGATGCAGATGAGTTGCTTTCTGGAATGATAGCTATCACAAAATGCTATCGTCTGAGATATCGTTTGGTAAAATCGCAGGAAGCATTTTAAAGTTGTTAATTGAGATGTCCCTTGTGAAAAGTTTATTTCCCTTGAAATACACTACTGGCCATTAAAACTGTTACACCAAGAAAAAATGCAGATGATAAATTGGTATTCATTGGAAAAATATTTATTATACTAGAACTGACATGTGATTACATTTTCACGCAATTTGGGAGCATAGATCCTGAGAAATCAGTAGCCAGAACAACCACCTCTGGCCGTAATAACGGCCTTGATACGCCTGGGCATTGAGTCAAACAGAGCTTGGATGGCGTATACAGGTACAGCTGCCCATGCAGCTTCAACACGATACCACAGTTCATCAAGAGTACTGACTGGAGTATTGTGACGAGGCAGTTGCTCGGCCATCATTGACCAGACGTTTTCAGTTGGTGAGAGATCTGGAGAATTTGCTGGCCAGGGCAGCAGTCGAATATTTTCTGTATACAGAAAGGCCCATAAACGACCTGCAACATACGGTCGTGCATAATCCTGCTGAAATGTAGGGTTTCGCAGGGATCGAATGAAGGGTAGAGCCACGGGTCGTAACATATCTGAAATGTTACGTCCACTGTTCAAAGTGCCGTCAATGCGAACAAGAGGTGACCGAGACGTGGAACCAATGGCACCGCATAGCATCACGTGGGGTGACACGCCAGTATGGCAATGACGAATACACACTTCGAATGTGCGTACAACGCGATGTCTCAAACCACGGATGCCACCACCATGATGTTGTAAACAAAACGTGGATTCATCCGAAAAAATGACGTTTTGTCATTCGTGCAATCAGGTTCGTCGTTGAGTACACCATCGCAGGTGTTCCTTTCTGTGATGCAGCGTGAAGAGCAACCGCGGCAATGGTCACCGAGCTGCTGCTGCAAACGTCATCGAATTGTTCGTGCAGATGGTTGTTGTCTTGCAAACGTCCCCATCTGTTGACTCAGGGATCGAGACGTGACTGCACGATCCGTTACAGCCATGCGGATAAGATGCCTGTCATCTCGACTGCTAGCTATACATGGACGTTGGACTCCAGCACGGCGTTCCGTATTACCCTTCTGAACCCACCCATTCCATATTATGCTAACAGTCATTGGATCTCGACCAACGCGAGCAGAAATGTCGCGAGACAATAAACAGTAGTCGCGATAGGCTACAATCAGATCTTTATAAAAGTCGGGAACGTGATGGTACGCACTTCTCCTCCTTACATGAGGCATCACAACAATGTTTCACCAGGCAACGCCGGTCAACTGCTGTTTGTTTTTAAGAAGTCGGTTGGAAACTTTCCTCATATCAGCACGTTGTAGGTGTCGCCACCGGCGCCAACCTTGAGTGAATGCTCTGAAAAGCTAGTCATTTGTATATCACAGCACCTTCTTCCTGTCGGTTAAATTTCGCGTCTGTAGCACGTCATCTTCGTAGTGTAGCAATTTTAATGTCCAGTAGCGTATTAACTTCTATACTTTTAAAGAGATTTAAAATGTGGTTACTAGATGCGCTTCATTTTTCTAAGATCGCAAATGTATTCAAATTTTCATTATTAGTTGACACTAAATTATTGTAAATTCTTAAAGAGCTTTAAGAAGCCACGTTTCAGCTTGTCTGACGCTCCACCATTTTTGGTGTCCCCCACTCCCTGCACGAGGGGCACAGAAGCAACAGTCTTCCAAGTTCCCAGCTTTGGGACTTAACCAGTTTAGACGACGCTGCTCGTTTCTCTACCAGACTCGTCCATACCGGTCGTCTTGCCAGACCTGTCGTAGCGGAACCTGAGCCCTGGACAGCCTACAACACTTCCATCTCACCTGATAGCGCCTCCTGCGGCCAAACTGCTCGCCCATACGTGCATAGCGTTACAAAGACCTGTAGGTTCCCCTTAAGATTGTCTTGCAATGAGAGAAAACCTGGAATAAAGTTTAGGATAAAGAAATTGGTTTCTGTCATATTATTTAAAAAATCTTGGGGCAAAGTTTACTCATGCCCTGAATCTGACTTTGTGTCTGAAACTTTTGTGTCATCGTGATAATGCTCGCTTACAGATTCATCTTACGCATTTGAAAGTAGCTGTAATTTACAACAGTACGTTAATGATAAGTGTCTTAAAACAAACGTTTCAATCAGCGGGAAAAGTGGAAATATTACTTTTATAATATACAGGGTGTTTCAAAAATGACCGGTATATTTGAAACGGCAATAAAAACTAAATGAGCAGCGGTAGAAATACACCGTTTGTTGCAATATGCTTGGGACAACAGTACATTTTCAGGCGGACAAACTTTCGAAATTACAGTAGTTACAATTTTCAACAAAAGATGGCGCTGCAAGTGATGTGAAAGATATAGAAGACAATGCAGTCTGTGGGTGCGCCATTCTGTACGTCGTCTTTCTGCTGTAAGCGTGTGCTGTTCACAACGTGCAAGTGTGCTGTAGACAACATGGTTTATTCCTTAGAACAGAGGATTTTTCTGTTGTTGGAATTCCACCGCCTAGAACACAGTGTTGTTGCAACAAGACGAAGTTTTCGACGGAGGTTCAATGTAACCAAAGGACCGAAAAGCGATACAATAAAGGATCTGTTTGAAAAATTTCAACGGACTGGGAACGTGACGGATGAACGTGCTGGAAAGGTAGGGCGGCCGCGTATGGCAACCACAGAGGGCAACGCGCAGCTAGTGCAGCAGGTGATCCAACAGCGGCCTCGGGTTTCCGTTCGCCGTGTTGCAGCTGCGGTCCAAATGACGCCAACGTCCACGTATCATCTCATGCGCCAGAGATTACACCTCTATCCATACAAAATTCAAACGCGGCAACCCCTCAGCGCCGCTACCACTGCTGCACGAGAGACATTTGCTAACAATATAGTGCACAGGATTGATGACGGCGATATGCATGTGGGCAGCATTTGGTTTACTGACGAAGCTTATTTTTACCTGGACGGCTTCGTCAATAAACAGAACTGGCGCATATGGGGAACCGAAAAGCCCCATGTTGCAGTCTCATCGTCCCTGCATCCTCAAGAAGTACTGGTCTGGGCCGCCATTTCTTCCAAAGGAATCATTGGCCCATTTTTCAGATCCGAAACGATTACTGCATCACGCTATCTGGACATTCTTCGTGAATTTGTGGCGGTACAAACTGCCTTAGACGACACTGCGAACACCTCGTGGTTTATGCAAGATGGTGCCCGGCCACATCGCACGGCTTACGTCTTTAATTTCCTGAATGAATATTTCGATGATCGTGTGATTGCTTTGGGCTATCCGAAACATACAGGAGGCGGCGTGGATTGGCCTCCCTATTTGCCAGACATGAACCCCTGTGACTTCTTTCTGTGGGGACACTTGAAAGACCAGGTGTACCGCCAGAATCCAGAAACAATTGAACAGCTGAAGCAGTACATCTCATCTGCATGTGAAGCCATTCCGCCAGACACGTTGTCAAAGGTTTCGGGTAATTTCATTCAGAGACTACGCCATATTATTGCTACGCATGGTGGATATATGGAAAATATCGTACTATAGAGTTTCCCATACCGCAGCGCCATCTGTTGTTGAAAATTGTAACTACTGTAATTTCGAAAGATTGTCTGCCTGAAAATGTACTGTTGTCCCAAGCATATTGCAACAAACGGTGTATTTCTATCGCTGCTCGTTTAGTTTTTATTGCCGTTTCAAATATACCGGTCATTTTTGAAACACCCGGTACATATCTCTGCGGAAATGAAGTGAACGATTTTCGGAGTAATATATTATAGGTAAAATTTGTTAAACTCATCACACACTCGTTGATTTAGTACGAAATATGTCACACACAACACTCGTAGGTTACCAAATTCTCAAAAATGTACCTCAAATGACATAGATATATACCTAAAACAAGGAGTAACAATTTTCTGGGTTAAGGAACTACTGGCAAGATTTGTAGGAAGCACAATAAATTACTTGAGTAGCTGCTCAAACTCCTTTTCCTGCATTGTTTGAGTTTTCATTTTTGTCTTTTTTATGTTTGTGGTGTTCTGCAATAGAAGATGTCGACTATACTCAAAAGTATTTACCGTTTCTAGGAGTCGGCATCGGAGTGTGTATTACTAATGTGAGAAGTCCAAATCTCTTTTTGAAAGACAAAAGAAATTATCTTGTAGACGAAACACTTGGATTTGCGAAGGAGACATGCGCCAATACATGGAAGAGGACTGCAGACGATATGCTGAGTTTGCACCATGGTGTGAGAAGGTCCATATTATAGTTCATTGACAGGTCTACAAGAAACCAGTACATATGGCTTAATCACGAAAGGTCCACGAGACCTAGCAGCCTGTTTAAAATCTCAAAAACTGAACTTTCCGCGATTGTGAAATGTTTATTTGACAATGATTATCAGATTTACGAAAATGGTACTCTTGTAGAAATTTTATTAAGATGTCTGCAAGCTGCCAAAGTGGCAAAAAAGGGCCTCTTGGTTAGACGTCTTTCAGATTCTTACACCTGGAGGTTGGATGTTAATTATTCGAATCTATTCCCAACCTCCTCTAGACGCTAAGATATCTCTTAACCTTCTGTGCTTTTGTAACATCATGTGATAAGAGTTTTTCAAAACTCAGACTAAATAAGAATTATCTGATGTCCACTATGACTCAGGCACAGTACTGTAGCTTGGAAATTTTGTCAATGGAAAGTAGTGTGGCCAAAGGTATTTTGACGACACCATTTCAAAATTTGCAGCAATAAAATGGCTTAAATGGCTGTGAGCACTATGGGACATAACTTCTGAGGTCATCAGTCCCCTAGAACTTAGAACTACTTAAACCTAACTAACCTATGGACATCACACAAATCCATGCCCGAAGGAGGATTCGAACCTGCGACAGCAGCGGTCGCGCGGTTCCGGACTGAAGCGCCTAGAACCGCTCGGCCACACAAGCCGGCTGCAGCAATGAAAGTCAGAAGGAAGATATTCTAAGTTACATGTTGAAGTCATGTGTACCGAAGAAGATATTTGTTTATCTGTATTGTTTCATTAGTAGTTAATGCTTATTTATAAGCATGTGTTTCACTTGTTTGTTTCCATTCATAAAAACTGTTTACTAGAAAGTTAACATTATACCTAGCGTGCTAAAACACTTGCATCAAAAAATTTCTACCCCCAAACAAAGACATGATATTTTTTGTGAGAATGGAGTTGGTGGGGATGTGCTAGGGTGCACGTGGTGGTGAGGTAGTGAGGGCAGTGGTGGTATTGGGTGTCGGGAGTCGACAGGTTGAAACACCACACCGTGTGCAAAACTTCCTAGCTGTGCCACTGGTCTGGGTGGAATATTATCATGCCTACCTGCCCCACCCTACATATAAGCATATGAAATGAAAATTTGTTGCGAATTGCTGCTGAAACTAAATCAGACGGTATATAAACAGTATCTTGGAAACATTTGTGTATCATTTTAATGCCCAACAAATAAAAGCTATTGGGGAGTAGACAAGCAACAAAATTTCTGGACCTTAATAAATACAGAAGTAGAGTTGTCAACTGTGTCAGGAAGCAGTATGACACATAAGAGTAGCAGTCGTCACTCAACACCATAAGACCGGTAAACCAAATGAATGTTAATTCACGCTCTTCGAAAGCTTCAGTTTTCAGATTTTGTCAGACAAGTGTAGTCAATCACATACTACTTGTCTTCCACTACCCTTCATGGTGTTAACGCGCAGGCTTAGCGCCGGGAACAGGTCTTCCCTATTCCTACAGCTGACAGAAATTAAGTTGGTCAGATAGCCTTCTTGGATACCGAAGAGACATCTAATTCGATTGGGAGGAACATGCTAGAAGTCATTTACCTAAACCACACCAACTCTGATTTATGCAGTTGACTCATTGTGCGGTTCTCTCCGGGTATGAGTGTCACCTTGCTTCAAAAACTGAGTTTCTGCTGTAGTTGTGGTCTTAAGTCAGAAGTTTGTTTTGATGTAGCTAACAATGCTAGTGCATCCTGTGCAAGCGTCTTACCTCTACATGAGTATTACATACAACTTCTACCTGAACCTGCTCGCTGTAATGAAACCTTGGTCTATCTCTACGGTTTTAACCCCCAATTCATCACTTAGTCAGTCTTCGTGATGCACATGTATCACCAAATGTGTCAATTCTCGTCTCATCTGAAATGCTCATTGTCCACGTTTCACTTCAGGATGCGTCTACAATTCAGATATATACAGAAAAGACCTCTCAACACTTGCTTTGATGCTGTCAGTCCGCACTTCTTCTCCTCTCTACTTTGTCCATCGTCTGTTAACTTGCTTCCCAGATAGGAAAACTATTCTACAACCTAATCCGCGTTCCTTATTGTCACAGTAGTTAGTTTCACTAAACTCCATTGCCATTGTTTTACTTTGGCTTACTTTCATTCCATAACCTCTTTACAATACAGTATCCATTCCATTCAACCGATCCTCTACGCCCTTCGCCGTCTCTGACAGCACTGCAATGTCAGCGGGGATACTTCAAGACTTTAATTCTTCTTCCTGAAATTTAATTCCTGTACGCGTTTTCCAATCGTTTTCCTCACTGCCTGCACAATATACATCATGGATAGGCTAAAAGATCTCTGCTCAACTTTTAGGAGTCATACCTTCCGACACTTAAAACTGCAGTTGTGGATAACCTTTCCCTCGCCGTAGTTTGTTCCTATTAATTTCTGAATTTTAATGAGTCTACACCACTCACATCAGTGAGTAATGTAAGCCTCTGCGGCTGTACAAATACACACTTATTGCAACAAAGCGATTTTTTTTTCTTTTAGAACATCATCTGCTTCCAGAGGTGAGCCAATATCATGATAAAAAGTATGTGGTTGCGATATTGAACATTACAGACAAGATCCGGAAACAACGATCACATTATATTCTGCCGACCACCTGGAGCACGGTGCACGCTAAGTGCACGCAACACAGCATCGTTCGTGCACTACATTGAGGAGATATGTCAGTGTGACATATGAAATCTACTTATAATTTCATAGTCAACTTTGTCTGAAGTCATCATAACATCGAACAAGATCTATGTCCTATTGCCCTGTATTGAGAGTTGATATTATAAAGCCTAAATTTAATAAATATTGTGGGTAACAACTTTACAGAAAGCAAAACAATTTTTTTCCTTCTATTAGAAATTGTTGATAATTAACTAACGTTATTAACTAAAGTTTTAGGAACAGCCAGAACAACTAGTTTTTGAAGATGACACTCAAAAGAACTGTTGTAATCATTGAATCTGACAGATTATAGTAAATTGTAATTCTTATTTAATAATGTTAATTAAATTCCTGGGAGTTTCATAATTATATGTATCGATACGTGGCCTGGTGTACTCCAGCATTGCTGAGTTGCTTTACTGCTTCTTTCAAGTGACTAACGGTTATGTGAATAAGTACTGAGAGTGAACTGTACTTGTGAGAGTTTCTCCATTAATATTCGCAACACCAAAGATCATGGTGATATTACGCTACGATATTACACTACTGGCCATTAAAACTGCTACACCAAGAAGAAATGTAGATGATAAACAGGTATTCATTGGACAAATATATTTTACTAAAACTAACATGTCATTATAGTTTGACGCAATTTGGGTGCATAGATCCTGAGAAATCAGTACCCATAGTAACCATCTCTGACCGTAATAACGGCCTTGATACGCCTGGGCATTGAGTCAAACAGAGCGTGGATGGCGTGTACAGGTACAGCTGCCCATTCAGCTTCAACACGATACCACAGTTCATCAAGAGTACTGACTGGACTATTGTGACGAGCCAGTTGCTCGGCCACCATTAACCAGACGTTTTCAGTTGGTGAGAGATCTGGAGAATGTGCTGGCTAGGACAGCAATCGAATATTTTCTGTATCCAAAAAGGCCCGTGCAGGACCTGCATCATGCGGTCGTGCATTATCCTGCTGAAATGTAGGGTTTCGCAGGGATTGAATGACGAGTAGAGCCACAGGTCCTAACACATCTGAAATGTAACGTCCACTGTTCAATGTGCCGTCAATGCGAACAAGAGGTGACCAACACGTGTAACCAATGGCACCCCATACCATCACGTCTGGTGATACGCCAGTATGAAGATGACGAGTACACGCTTCCAATGTGCGTTCACCGCGATGTCGCCAAACGCGGATGCTACCATCTTGATGCTGTAAACAGAACTTGGATTCATCCGACAAAATGACGTTTTGCCATTCTTGAACCCAGGTTCGTCGTTGAGTACACCATCTCAGGCGCTCCCGTCTCAGATGCAGTGTCAATGGTAACCGCAGCCATGGTCTCCAAGCTAATAGTCCATGCTGCTGCCAACGTCGTCGAACTGTTCGTGCAGATGGTTGTTGTCTTGCAAACGTCCCCATCTGTTGACTCAGGGATCGAGACGTGGCTGCACGATCATTTACAGCCATGTGGATAAGATGCCTGTCATCTCGACTACTAGTGATACGAGGCCGTTGGGATCCAGCACGGCGTTCCGTATTACCCTCCTGAACCCACCGATTCCATATTCTGCTAACAGTCATTGGATCTCGATCAACGCGAGCAGCAATGTCGTTATATGATAAACCGCGATTGTGATAGGCTACAATCATATCTTTATAAAAGTCGGAAACGTGATGGTACGCATTTCTCCTCCTTTCACGAGGCATCACAACGTTTCACCAGGCAACGCCGGACAACTGCTGTTTGTGTATGAAAAATCGGTTGGAAACTTTCCTCATGTCAGCACGTTGTAGGTGTCGCCACCGGCGCCAACCTTGTGTGAATGCTTTGAAATGCTGATCATTTGCATATCACAGCATCTTCTTCCCGTCGGTTAAATTTCGCGTCTGCAGCACGTCATCTTCGTGGTGTACCCATTTTAACGGCCTGTAGTGTATTATCGCTTTGCGTAGTACCATCAGCCATGTAATTTTCATTCTGTTTATTTTTACCTCAAACAGTTCAGATGTTTTGAGTAAGAACTGGTTTTTGAAGCCCTGAAGATGAAAAGGTATTCCCGCTTAAGAATACCTCACGTTATCATTCTATGTGTATCCCCTCAGGCGTGAATATAATTCTATTTATAAAGTGCCTGCTTTTGTACCGGTGATCGAGTTATTTGACTGCATAATTGGAATTTCACAAAATTATGATATCTAAATAATGACAAATTTCGGAATATAATTACATTTAATTGTCATTAACTCTTTATTAACGCATTGTATTCGGATGCTATTTGATTAATTTTGAGATTTTCCAAATAGTTTCAGTCATATTATTCGGTATCGTTGTTTTTAAGAACATGGAATCAAGGTAAATTATAGCCTATATCGGGAAATATGGATCATTTACACTTTTTGTTTCACGAAGAGGTTCACAGGTGAGCTTTCGAGATCATGCGTTCCAAGCTGAGTCTGACAACGTATTACTTCGAGCCACATGTGTATTGTATGAAGCGGGTCCTTCTTATACGTGTATAGATTATGAACTGACGGTGTGGCGTCTCATCTCCACTACAACTTTTTCTGATTTTTAATTCTTTTAAAGTGTATTTTGTATATTCGTTAAAGGTTTGTAAGTTCCCCTATTCCGAGGGAGATTGTGAAACGAGAAATTCATCAGAATAGTGTCTACCGGAAGTCGTCTTAGCATAGTCGTCTATTTTTCTCGTTGCTACGTTTAATATGGCCCTCAGCTGATTTCTATTAATCGCTGATTTTTGCGCTGCCAATTAAATCGAAAATTTTCTACATTAATATAAGTGAAGGCTGCTTTCAGATATATGCCATTTTTTACCTTTCATTTACTTTCAGTTAATAGGTCATTACCTTCTACGAAATGCCAAAACACTATTCCTCAATTATATCTCGGCGAAATATATCAAAAACAGGGATATCATTTCTGCCTTTTAGCAATTCTGAAAATCTAGCGACTATAACATATTAGATAATCAATTAATTAAAAGCTTCAAACAAATTACTTTTGAAAATAAAATCTCTCTGACACAAGTTATGTGGATGACACAATGATTCTTATCTTCACAGTAACTTCAATTCGTTTTATTTATCGTCAGAGACTACAGTACTATGCCACGTATTAAAACCATATTCTCACCTTCACCACCTTTCCAACTGCCAAGAAGCAGGGACTCATAAAACCATTGCCCAAGAAGCAATCTGCCGAAAAATCTTTCTACTACAGATCCATCTGCATTCTAGCAGGGCTATCCAAGACAAAGTCGACGAACAAGTTACTAATTATTTAACATCAAACAACCTTTTAAATCAATTCCAATGTGAGTCCTTACAAAACTGCAGCACTATGAGAGCCCTTATAAATTTCAATTTAACTGAAGCATGTTGTGTACAAACATTAGATTTCAGCAAAGCTTTCGACTCTGTCCACATTGACATTTTGCTTGCTGTACTCACAAAACAAAATTTTTCTTCAAGTGCTGTACAGTGATTCCACTCATACCTTACATCCCACCAGGAGTGTAATAGTAGCAGAAGGGTCATAAAGGTGGGATCTAGCGTCAGAGGCCCTACTGGGCTCAGTATTCGGTCCATTATTTTCTCATTTATATTAATGACTTATAAACCAATCTCCCACTTCAATGTCACCCATACGCTGACGAATGCAAGTTGGACAAACGTGTGCACAGCCATCCAGCGTGGGTTTGTGACATAGATTTAAAACTTAACCCAGCTTAAAAGCAAGCAACCTTGGTAGCGCACAAAAGACTTATCTCTACTCATTTACTCATTTCACTGAATCTCTCCCATCCTTCACCAAAATCGGTACAGAAACAACCTTTTCTTCTGCAAAGAGCTTGGGGGTCATTTTGGACTATGATTTAGACTGGACCGATCATAGAGCACCAGTCGTGCAAGATGGTGTCAGCATCACTTGCTCCACTAGAGAAATACAAAAAATTACTAAAAAGAAGCTGCTAGACTTACTAACACTTCTCGTATTTGGCTATAGCGATGCTATTCTCCAAGGACTATCTTTCCGAAGCTCAAGCAGATAGAACTGGCCATGAATTCTTGTGTACGACACATTAGTTACGTACGCTTACCGACCATACCACTCCTGCCTACGAACAATGATCGTGCCTACGTGCCAATTAGCGTAGAGGCCAACATTCTGTATGTTTGCTTTATCATATTCTCAATCATTGCAGTTCCTCTTATTTATCTTCAACTGTTACACTACTACACTCCTGGAAATTGAAATACGAACACCGTGAATTCATTGTCCCAGGAAGGGGAAACTTTATTGACACATTCCTGGGGTCAGATACATCACATGATCACACTGACAGAACCACAGGCACATAGACACAGGCAACAGAGCATGCACAATGTCGGCACTAGTACAGTGTATATCCACCTTTCGCAGCAATGCAGGCTGCTATTCTCCCATGGAGACGATCGTAGAGATGCTGGATGTAGTCCTGTGGAACGGCTTGCCATGCCATTTCCACCTGGCGCCTCAGTTGGACCAGCGTTCGTGCTGGACGTGCAGACCGCGTGAGACGACGCTTCATCCAGTCCCAAACATGCTCAATGGGGGACAGATCCGGAGATCTTGCTGGCCAGGGTAGTTGACTTACACCTTCTAGAGCACGTTGGGTGGCACGGGATACATGCGGACGTGCATTGTCCTGTTGGAACAGCAAGTTCCCTTGCCGGTCTAGGAATGGTAGAACGATGGGTTCGATGACGGTTTGGATGTACCGTGCACTATTCAGTGTTCCCTCGACGATCACCAGTGGTGTACGGCCAGTGTAGGAGATCGCTCCCCACACCACGATGCCGGGTGTTGGCCCTGTGTGCCTCGGTCGTATGCAGTCCTGATTGTGGCGCTCACCTGCACGGCGCCAACACGCATACGACCATCATTGGCACCAAGGCAGAAGCGACTCTCATCGCTGAAGACGACACGTCTCCATTCGTCCCTCCATTCACGCCTGTCGCGACACCACTGGAGGCGGGCTGCACGATGTTGGGGCGTGAGCGGAAGACGGCCTAACGGTGTGCGGGACCGTAGCCCAGCTTCATGGAGACGGTTGCGAATGGTCCTCGCCGATACCCGAGGAGCAACAGTGTCCCTAATTTGCTGGGAAGTGGCGGTGCGGTCCCCTACGGCACTGCGTAGGATCCTACGGTCTTGGCGTGCATCCGTGCGTCGTTGCGGTCCGGTCCCAGGTCGACGGGCACGTGCACCTTCCGCCGACCACTGGCGACAACATCGATGTACTGTGGAGACCTCACGCCCCACGTGTTGAGCAATTCGGCGGTACGTCCACCCGGCCTCCCACATGCCCACTATACGCCCTCGCTCAAAGTCCGTCAACTGCACATACGGTTCACGTCCACGGTGTCGCGGCATGCTACCAGTGTTAAAGACTGCGATGGAGCTCCGTATGCCATGGCAAACTGGCTGACACTGACGGCGGCGGTGCACAAATGCTGCGCAGCTAGCGCCATTCGACGGCCAACACCGCGGTTCCTGGTGTGTCCGCTGTGCCGTGCGTGTGATCATTGCTTGTACAGCCCTCTCGTAGTGTCCGGAGCAAGTATGGTGGGTCTGACACACCGGTGTCAATGTGTTCTTTTTTCCATTTCCAGGAGTGTATCTGAACAGAACGACAGAAGTACCCGTTCTCGGCAACCAAAATTCTCTATGTGCCATCATGTAACACTGCCACCTTCCCTGAATCGTTTTCTGTATCAGGAACGTTTCTGATAACTAGAAAACCAGTCTTGACCGCAAATTTCTTTTAATCGGAGTACTCGGTTTCAATTCTTAAGGATCATCTTCAGACTCTGAAATAACATACGTACAGATAGAAGGATTCTTACAGTAACGTATATACACTGAAATACAATAATAAAGTACATATACCCAGAACTTCAGGTGGACATCCATAGAGCAAGCTACGCCGGCGCACGACGCTGAAATGACTGCTAAATGGATAGGCAGAGAGTCGTCTTAAATAGCACTACCCCGGCTCACCGTCCTGTGTATGACATCAGTGCTAACCAATCAGAAGTACAGTGTGTACTATTAGCATAAAACGTATTACAATAGTCTATATTAATAAGATTTGAAGAATAGAGACTATTGTAATACATTTTCTGCTAGTAGTACAGACTGTACTTCTGACTGATTAGCACTGATGTCATAAACAGGAAGGAGAGCGGGACTAGTGCTATTTAAGACCACTCTCTGCCTATACATTCAGCAGTCACTTCAGCGTCGTAGGTCGACGCAGCATGCTCCATGGAAGTCCACCTGCCGTTCTGGGTACATGTAGTTTATAAACTTATTTCAGTGCATATACGTTACTGTAAGGATCCCTCTATCTGTATGTATGTTATTTCAGAGTCTGACAATATTCCTTAAGGATCGTAACCGGCCACTCCGATTAAAAGAAATTTGCGATCAAGACTGTTTTTTAATTATCATATTAATATAAGATCACTGATAATGTTTCCAAAAATTTTAGGAACTTTTCTGTATCAGGAATCCGACTTTGAACATCTTCCTCAGAATATCAAATATATTAATATCGTTCCAACTTCTGTCACAGTAGCCACTTCTGACACACTCTAGTTATAGCTCGCAGTCGACAATCCCACCTCCACCACAGATTATTCCTCTCCCTTATCGGCAGAGTTCTTTAATTAAATTCTGTTCTTTCCTAACAGCCACTGCCACTGGTATTTCAATCTTCCTCTCTCCCTTTATCCCTTCCACTTGTGATAATACTAATTGCTTCAAATACAATAAACTAATCTAGATCATTCTTCATCCCCATTACTGATATTAACATTATTGTGATTGTGTAAGTTTTTGTAATATCTTTGGTATGGTAACAACCGTTTAAATTTTGTGTCGAATTGTTTGTGCTCTCTGTAGATTAGTTCAGACGTTCTTTGCATAACAGTATTTAGCATGGATAGGGACTGCGACTGCTATGTTCGGATGCGGGCTGAGTTGGCATCCCTTCGCTCCCAGCTTCAGGCAGTGTTGGCGTCAGTCACACAGCTTGAGGCTGTTGCCAATGGGCATCACTGTGGTGGTCCGGATGGGGGTTTGTGGGGGACGGCCATCTCGTCCCACGCATCCCCCGATCGGACTACGGCTGTGATTTCGCGGGATACTGCCCACATTGAGGCTGACCCCTCACCCGTGGTAGAGTGGGAGGTCGTTTCGAGGTGTGGCAGGGGGCGAAAGACATTCCGGAGGGCTGAACGGAAGGCCTCTCCAGTTTGACTGACGAATCGGTTTCAGGCTGTCTCCGGCTGATACTGATCTTCGGCTGGACGTGGCTGCTTGTCCTGTTCCAGAGGTTGCCCCTCAGTCTGCAAGATCCGGGCGGTCGCAGAGGGTGGGCTAACTGGTAGTTCGGAGCTCCAACGTCAGGCGCGTAATGGGGTCCCTTAGCGATGTGGCAGCAAGAGAGGGGAAGAAAACCAATGTGCATACCAGGAGGAGTCATTCCAGATGTGGAAAGGGTCCTTCTTGATGCCATGAAGGGAACAGGGTGCACCCACCTGCAGGTGGTCACTCATGTCGGCACCAATGATGTGTGTCGCTATTTATCAGAGGAAATCCTCTCTGATTTGGTGAAGACTGCCAGTCTCGCTACCGGAATGAAAACAGAGCTCACCATCTGCAGCATCGTCGACAGGACTGACTGCGGACCTTTGGTACAGAGCCAAGTGGAGGGTCTGAATCAGAGGCTGAGACGGTTCTGCGACCGTGTGGGCTGCAGATTCCTCGACTTGCGCCATAGGGTGGTGGGGTTTCGGGTTCCGCTGGATAGGCCAGGAGTCCACTACACACAGCTGGTGGCTACACGGGTAGCAGGGGTTGTGTGGCGTGGACTGGGCAGTTTTTTAGATTAGATGACATCGGGCAAGTACAGAAAGGGCAACAGCCTCAAAGGGTGCGGGGCAAAATCAGGACATGCGGGGACCAAGCAGCAACCGGTATTTGTAAACTGTCGAAGCTGCATTGGTGAAGTACCGGAACTTCAAGCGCTGATAGAAAGCACCGAAGCTGAAATCGTTATAGGTACAGAAAGCAGGCTGAAGCCAGAGATAAATTCTGCCGAAATTTTTAAAAAGGCATAGACGATGTTTAGAGAGGATAGATTGCATGCGACCGGTGGTGGCGTGTTTGTCGCTGTTAGTAATAGTTTATCCTGTAGTGAAGTAGAAGTGGGTAGTGAATTATTATGGGTGGAGGTTACACTCAACAACCGAGCTAGGTTAATAATTGGCTCCTTTTACCGACCTCCCGACTCAGCAGCATTAGTAGCAGAACAACTGAGAGAAAATTTGGAATACATTTCACATAAATTTTCTCAGCATGTTATAGTCTTAGGTGGAGATTTCAATTTACCAGATATAGACTGGGACACTCAGATGTTTAGGATGGGTGGTAGGGACGGAGCATCGAGTGACATTATACTGAGTGCACTATCCGAAAATTACCTCGAGCAATTAAAGAGAGAACCGACTCGTGGAGATAACATCTTGGACCTACTGATAACAAACAGACCAGAAATTTTCGATTCTGTAAGTGCAGAACAGGGAATCAGTGATCATAAGGCCGTTGCAGCATCCCTGAATATGGAAGTAAATAGGAATATAAAAAAAGGGAGTAAAGTTTATCTGTTTAGCAAGAGTAATAGAAGGCAGATTTCAGACTACCTAACAGATCAAAACGAAAATTTCTGTTATCAAGAGTAATAGAAGGCAGATTTCAGACTACCTAACAGATCAAAACGAAAATTTCTGTTCCGACACTGACAGTGTTGAGTGTCTATGGAAAAAGTTCATGGCAATCGTAAAATGCATTTTAGACAGGTACGTGCCGAGTAAAACTGTGAGGGACGGGAAAAACCCACCGTGGTTCAACAACAAAGTTAGGAAACTACTGCGAAAGCAAAGAGAGCTTCACTGTAAGTTTAAACGCAGCCAAAACCTCTCATACAAACAGAAGCTAAACGATCTCAAAGTTTGCGTAAGGAAGGCTACGCGTGAAGCGTTGAGTGAATTCGAAAGTAAAATTCTATGTACCGACTTGACAGAAAATCCTAGGATGTTCTGGTCTTACGTTAAATTAGTAAGTGGCTCCAAACAGCATATCCAGATACTCTGGGATGATGATGGCATTGAAACAGAGGACGACACGCGTAAAGCTGAAATACTAAACACCTTTTTCCAAAGCTGTTTCACAGAGGAAGACCGCACTGCAGTTCCTTCTCTAAATCCTCGCACAAACGAAATAATGGCTGACATCGAAATAAGTATCCAAGGAATAGAAAAGCAACTGAAATCACTCAACAGAGGAAAGTCCACTGGACTTGACGGGATACCAATTCGATTCTACACAGAGTACGCGAAAGAACTTGCTCCCCTTCTAACAGCCGTGTACCGCAAGTCTCTAGAGGACGGAAGGTTCCAAATGATTGGAAAAGAGCACAGGTAGTCCCAGTCTTCAAGAAGGGTCGTCGAGCAGATGCGCAAAACTACAGACCTATATCTCTGACATCGATCTGTTGTAGAATTTTAGAATATGTTTTTTGCTCGCGTATCATGTCATTTCTGGAAACCCAGAATCTACTCTGTAGGAATCAACATGGATTCCGGAAACAGCGATCGTGTAAGACCCAACTTGCTTTATTTGTTCATGAGACCCAGAAAATTTTAGATACAGTTTCCCAGGTAGATGCCATTTTCCTCGACTTCCGGAAGGCATCCGATACAGTCCCGCACTGTCACCTGACAAACAAAGTAAGAGCCTACGGAATATCAGACCAGCTGTGTGGCTGAGTTGAAGAGTTTTTGGCAGACAGAACACAGCATGTGGTTCTCAATGGAGAGACGTCTACAGACGTTAAAGTAACCTCTGGCGTGCCACAGGGGAGTGTTATGGGGCCATTGCTTTTCACAATATATATAAATGACCTAGTAGATAGTGTCGGAAGCTCCATGCGGCTTTTCGCGGATGATGATGTAGTATACAGAGAAGTTGCAGCATTATAAAATTGCAGCGAAATGCAGGAAGATCTGCAGCGGATAGGCACTTGGTGCAGGGAGTGGCAACTGACCCTCAACATAGACAAATGTAATGTATTGCGAATACATAGAAAGAAGGATCCTTTATTGTATGATTATATGATAGCGGAACAAACACAGGGAACAGTTACTTCCGCAAAATTTCTGGGAGTATGCGTGCGGAAAGATTTGAAGTGGAATGATCATATGAAATTAATTGTTGGTAAGGCGGGTGCCAGGTTGTGATTAATTGGTAGAGTCCTTAGAAAAAGCAGTCCATCAATAAAGGAGGTGGCTTACAAAACACTCGTTCGACCTATACTTAAGTATTGCTCATCAGTGTGGGATCAGTACTAGTTCGGGTTGACGGAGGAGATAGAGAAGATTCGAAGAAGAGCGGCGCGTTTCGTCAAAGGGTTATTTGGTAAGCATGATAGCGTTACGGAGATGTTTAGCAAACTCAAGTGGCAGACTCTGCACCAGAGGCGCTCTGCATCGCGTTGTAGCTTGCTGTCCAGGTTTCGAGAGGGTGCGTTTCTGGATGAGGAATCGAATATATTGCTTCCCCCTACTTATACCTCTCTAGGAGATCACGAATGTAAAATTATAGAGATTCGAGCGCGCACTGAGGCTTTCCGGCAGTCGTTCTTCCCACGAACTATACCCGACATGAACAGGAAAGTGAGGTAATGACGGTATCACGTAAAGTGCCCTCCGCCACACACCGTTGGGTGGTTTGTGGAGAATAAATGTAGATGTAGATGTGTGATGCCTGGTGGGAGGGCCATAAGGATGTTGTCTGGTCAAGCTAAATGTGCAATAATCAAGTAAGTAAAAACAAACTGCTACTCATATTAGTAAAAATAAAATTTTACTCTTGCTTGGCGAAAAGGAGACTGCATACAACATTAGCGACGTTCAGTAGATTTCTTATGATTCAGTTATTTGGATTTTATAATCACAGTCTAAGCTGGAGATGTGGTACAGCTTCAGGCCTTCTGTTGCGGTAGATAACCATAGACCAGGTGAGTACCGAATCCAGCGACATGAGAATCAGGGACCGTGGGGGGAATAATTTTTAGCACCAATCGCCAGATGTTACTGCATATCAGTCCCATAAAAGCAAAAACAATCCGCATGTGTCCGTACCATACATCTACATCTACATGACTACTCTGCAATTCACATTTTAGTGCTTGGCAGAGGGTTCATCGAACCACAATCATACTATCTCTCTACCATTCCACTCCCGAACAGCCCGCGGGAAAAACGAACACCTAAACCTTTCTGTTCGAGCTCTGAGTTCTGTTATTTTATTTTGATGATCATTCCTACCTATATAGGTTGGGCTCAACAAAATATTTTCGCATTCGGAAGAGAAAGTTGGTGACTGAAATTTCGTAAATAGATCTCGCCGCGACGAAATACGTCTTTGCTGTAATGACTTCCATCCCAATTCGCGTATCATATCTGCCACACTCTCTCCCCTATTACGTGATAATACAAAACGAGCTGCCCTTTTTTGCACCCTTTCGATGTCCTTCGTCAATCCCACCTGGTAAGGATCCCACACCGCGCAGCAATATTCTAACAGCGGACGAACGAGTGTAGTGTAAGCTGTCTCTTTAGTGGACTTGTTGCATCTTCTAAGTGTCCTGCCAATGAAACGCAACCTTTGGCTCGCCTTCCCCACAATATTATCTATGTGGTCTTTCCAACTGAAGTTGTTAGTAATTTTAACACCCAGGTACTTAGATGAATTGACAGCCTTGAGAATTGTACTATTTATCGAGTAATCAAATTCCAATGGATTTCTTTTGGAACTCATGTGGATCACCTCACACTTTTCGTTATTTAGCGTCAACTGCCACCTGCCACACCATACAGCAATATTTTCTAAATCGCTTTGCAACTGATACCGGTCTTCGGATGACCTTACTAGACGGTAAATTACAGCATCATCTGCGAACAACCTAAGAGAACTGCTCAGATTGTCACCCAGGTCATTTATATAGATCAGGAACAGCAGAGGTCCCAGGACGCTTCCCTGGGGAACACCTGATATCACTTCAGTTTTACTAGGTGATTTGCCGTCTATTACTACGAACTGCCACCTTCCTGACAGGAAATCACATGACAAAATCCTTTGGTTTCATCATTAATCACAATATTACTATGATACAAGCATCAAAGTAATCATTTACAATACGATATCTAGTGCGATACACCGTGTGGACAGCAAAGTACTTTGTAGTACAGTACAAATTCTTTGTCAATACAATCTCGCTAACTGATCACGAGAGGAAATCAAAGCAATTAGAACTTTCACCCAGGTTTATCCACACTCGTTTTTCATATGCACCATTAGCGAATTGTAGTGGATGGGTACCGGGAGGTGCCGTATTAAAACTCGGCCGAGCTTTTCAAAAGATTTATTCGTTTCCACTACAGTGCTTCGTTGACCTCGGTCCGCAGCACATGCCTCGCAATGCTCAGGCCACAGTCCTGGCGACCTGTGCAACGCAACGCTGTGTCGTGCCGGCCTTGTTCGCTAACTGTAGAGTTCCGATTACGTCAGGATGGCTGCGCCAGCAGCCGACTCAGTGGCCACTGTCCCCGTTGACACCGTGTTGCTCCGCCGGGAGCCGTAGGCTGGCCCCACTACTGCTTCTTCCTCGGCTGACGTAGATGGGAACACGATGGCAACGACCGCCTGCGATCCAGCGTCGGAATCTGCGGCCTTTCGCCATGAAAGTCTCCGGCGCGTGTAGCTAACCGTGTAGCTAACCCGAAGAATGGCCCACCATGGCTGGCTGCGGGCCCACGTCGGCCTCAGAGAGTCGAACCAACGACCCGCCGTGGACTGGGACGCTGCTGCCCCATCTGTTGCTGCGTGTAGCCTGGCGGAGTGACCCGCCCCACCGTCCAGGAGAGCCGCCACACTTCAATAAATTTCGTTAGAAAACAACACCTATTTATACACGGCTGCACACCTCTGTTTTGCTAACGTGTCACTTCGCGTCACATACGTCCCACACCCCGCTTGCACCAGTAGGCCCCTTCTGCCTATAGCTTGCGCCATGCGAACCGCTGTGTTTACTCTTTTCAGTGGTTCGACGGCCCTGTGGTCTCCATTCCACTTCGCAACCGCTGGTCAGCGTAGCTTACTGCAATCCGGCCCACACCTGGTTATAACTCGTGCTCCAAATATCACACAAAACTAACTTTCCCTATTCTAATAGGTGGTACCGCTACATAACATGGGAGGGGAAGGCGAGGTTATAGTAGTCTCTAAGTACCCCTGGCAACATACTTTAAGGTAGGCTGTAGAGTATTGAGACAAGATGTAGAGAGCAAGTGAGGTGGTGCAGTTGTTAGTATACGGGACTTGCATTTGGGAGTACGGCGGTTCAAATCACTGACCAACCAACCTGAGCTTACGAAACTTCCTGGCAGATAGAAACTGTGTGCCAGACCTGATACCCGAACCGGGTACCTTTTGCCTTTCGTGGGCAAGTGCTCTAACTACTGAAATACACTACCACAACCCACGAGACGTCCTCTCAGTTTCACTTCTGCCGGTACCTCATCTCTTACCTTACGTAGCACATGCGGGTGTGGAGCGAGGTATGGATGAATAGTGTCCAGAATGACAATCTGATACATTTATTAATAACACCAGACAAACTAAAACAAGAAATAAGTGTTTTACACTTAATAGCATGTGCTCACGTTCAAAGTCAAGCTTGACCAATCAACTGCACAACTCGTTAAGAAAGCATTTAAAAATATTAAAACCATCACAAAAATTTCTTCCTTAAGGTACACCTAAAGACTGATAAAAAAATTGTTACAACTGCCACTAGTTTATACTGAATGTAAATAGGCCACATACCAGCGTAATGCTTTACTGCAACCAAAACACACATGTAGTTAAGAAGGAAATATGCAATATGAAATATTGGCTGGAATTAAAATTGAAGGAACTGTAGCTCAATGATAGCAAACAAAATAAACCACTACTTAATAAATACCTTCATGCACCAATTAAATGTGACTGTTACAATACACAGCTAATGCCGAAACAGATTCCAGCAACGAGATTTTTTATTCCGTTGGTGGATCGTACACCTGGTCGAATGGTACAGTAATACGTAATATTACTAACTGTAATGCATCGTAGGCCACTCAGTTCACTGTACAACAGTCTTGGTTATGTAATGATGTGCGCAATACTGCAGCTCACGTAATCTGAAAAGAGATCTGAGTTAGTGCTCACCAGTAACCTACATCATTTTATCTTACTGGTCTCGGTTGGGTTACTACGTTTACCATGAAAGGGTCACAATAGTTATCGATCTTCAACAGGAGAAGACTACCATTCTTAGATTACAAACTTCTAGTGAATTACCGTAACCTATAGTGTATACTGCTCAACTCACACTGGGTAGTTAAATTTTGACCATTCCGAGCACCGTATTACAGCAGCGCTTTAATAGTAACTGCACGTAAACTCACTGAGCCTTAGCTCACTTGCGTAAATAAATGTTGTACTTGTCTTGCCCACTTACACGTAATTGAAATTGGACTCACAACAACGCATGAAAAACACAATTGCCAACGACTGCTAATCACACAAATTGCACAAGTATCAAATAGAGGCGCTGTCTGTGAGCACAATACCGGAATCGTTTAAAATGAGGGCCGGATTATCACACATCTCAAACACCTTTATTGCAGTCACTAAGGGGACACAATTTAAAATTTTGAAGAAACGTGCCGTCAGTTTTACAGTTCCTGCTACAGCCGTAGTCTATATACGAATATAACTTCCCTCCAGAAAACGTAACTGTGTCTGAATTCACTACGTTCGGTTAGCCGGTTCCACACCTGTCAGTAGTAAACATAAACATCAACTGCAGCCCAACATAGTTTAGCAGCTAAGTCACCAGACTGTACCCGGGACTCAGTACAACACACCTTTCCTGTTATCAGCTCGGCAACTCACGGACCACATTACAAGAGCTTGCCAAACAATCTCGTTCTCGGCTCACCACCAACTCGCCTCCATCCAGGTCCACGGCTTCTCAACGCGGCCTACAGATGAAACATCCCCTTAGAAAAATTAATGAATTACTGCGCTGATAAACCTCTTACATTATTTGATTTTCAAACAACTGAGCAGAACTGAACGTACTCAGACATTTCGCTCTTTCCCTATTCTGATCAACACTAAACTGACACACAATATTTTTAGCGCAACGCAATCTGACTTTTAATAATCCATACAAAAGAATGGCCCTGACTAACAATAACCTATACCTTTCACAAATCACTTACCTCACAAAAGTCTTCGTTACTCAAACTACTGCAATACAGCGAGCGCCAATACTGCCAGCTAAATAAAAGATTCAAACTACTGAAGGCACTAACTACTGATAGGCATAGTTAGCAAATGAAAGATTTTGATAGAGAGCAGACAATGTATTTACCTAAATAGTGTTCAAAAGTCATAATATCTATATCAGTCCATGATATCCAATATTACAAATTTACTGTCTGTCCAGATCATCCGCTCTCAAAACTCCGCCATCTCACTCCTCACATCCACCACTGCTGGCGGCTCACCTCCAACTGCGCAAGGCTACGCGCTGTTAACAGCCAACTGCCCAACACTACAATAGCGAATTCCAACAATGCCACCCAACCGCAGACAGCACACAGCACAGCCAGTGATTTTCATACAGAGCGCTAGGTGGCGGTGGCGTTACCAATATAAGAACCTAAACAGCCTATTACACAGATAGCTCCACCGTTGCAATAAAAAATCTCACAACGCCACACATCGGCCAACAGTCGGCACACTTATAAACCTGTCAGCGAAAGGTGTACCTTTGCCCGGTACAAAATTTTAATTTGCCAACAAGGTTCACATCAGCGCATCATCTGCTGCAAAGTGAAAAATTCATTCTGGAAACTTGACTTACGTTTCCCTTGATGTCTCTAAATCGTTCCAGGCAATTGCCGGGTTCGTCCTTCTGAAAGGGCATAACCGATTTCCTTCCCCATCCTTGATACTATCACGTCTTGTGCTCCGTCTCTAATGACCTCGAGATCGACATGAGAGTATAGGTTCGTTGTTGAGTTGGGGGAGGGGCCAAGCTGCGAGTTTATCGGTCGGATCGGATTAGGGAAGGATGGGGAAGTAAATCGGCCGTGCCCTTCCAAAGGAACCGTCCTGGCATTTGCCTTAAGCGATTTAGGAAAATCACGTAAAACCTAAATCAGGATGGCCGGACGCGGGTTAGAACCGTCGTACTCCCGAATGCGAGTCCAGTGTGCCAACCACTGCGCCGCCTATCTTGGTCAGGACATTAAACCCTAATCTTCCTTCCTTTTCATAAGATATAACGTGAGAAGGAATAATGTTACAGAAGATTCGCGTCTGCCTTCTAGGAGGACTTATTCAAATTTCCATCTTCTACAGCGCCACGGCGGTGCCCGAGTGCCCCTTCGTCCAGACGCGTGGAGCTGTTAAACCTCAGTCGTCCGGCTAAGGAGCGTGCGTTGGTCGGCGGAGGCGTCTGCTTAGCATGACAATGCCGCGGCGGCCACTCGGATCTCTGCTGTCCTCTCCGCTAGGAGGACCGGCCGGCCGGCGCCTGTGGCATGTAAATGGCATGCTAACGACACACCGCCACAATAACGGAATGTGGCCGCAGGCGCCGCGCGACGTAAGTGTGCCCTCGAAGGCTCAAGTTTAGGAATTCTGCGGGATGTTTCCTTCCCTACTTGTCATAACGTATGCCGCAGTCGTAGGATTCTTTCGATACGGCGCGACAGGACAATAGCTCTACCGTATTCAATGTGGCGGATGTAAATGATTATTGCAAATGAACTGTACTGAATGGGTGGCCGAGTGGGGGAGGGTCGTCAGGATTCTAGGACAGGTGGGTTTCTGTGCACAGACTGAATGCAAAAAAATAGAAGTCTAGTAGGTAAAGCCGTAATTTTTGACAGTTTATTCGCGCCCTCTGTGGCTGCGCACTTAGCGGGATCCTATCTCGTGTTAGTCACGTATAAGAACTGTTATTAACACTCAAAGGCTTCCGAGTGGTGAAAGGATATCGGCTCAAAAACGTTGCGCGTCTCGAGTCACAGAGTAGTAGGTGCAGACGTCAACGTATCTAATTATTTTTAAAAGATTATTACTATTTTCTCTATTACTTAATATCCCAATATTGATTAAATGTGTCATCAGTAGTCCACTGCTCGTGGTCGTGCGGTAGCGATCTCTCTTCCCACGCCCGGGTTCCCGGGTTCGATTCCCGGCGGGGTCAGGAATTTTCTCTGCCTCGTGATGACTGGGTGTTGTGTGCTGTCCTTAGGTTAGTTAGGTTTAAGTAGTTCTAAGTTCTAGGGAACTGATGCCCATAGATGTTAAGTCCCATAGTGCTCAGAGCCATTTGAACCATTTTTTCTTTGTCATCAGTGATTACGTTTTCCAAGTACTAGAATTAACATGTAACACGACGTGGAAGTTACATCTTGTGAAACGAATCTATGAACACCATCTTCCCAACATATTCAATCCACTAGACCAGGGGTTGCCAACAAAACTTTCTCGAGGACCCCCTCATCGATCATGATTGGCACCTTGTCATATCACAGTATCAAGCACCTAAAAAAGCCAAATTAAGAGTCTTTTTATACGTTTTCTGTTTTTAGTACTTAGAAAAAACATTGACATATTCATTATTGAAAAAATATTTAGCTTAAAACTTTTTCAATTTCGCCATCACTGTTATTGTTAAATTTTTGACTATTGCTCAAAATCTTTGTCTTCAAATCTGGGTGTTTGGTATAGCAAACTCCTTAAAAAAATAAAAATTGAGAATGAACTGAAAATGACAGGAAAAAATTAGAACTGATTTATTCTAATAGCATCTTGCGGACCCCTGGGGGTCCGCATACCTCTTGTTGGGAACGACTGCACTAGACATGTATTTTCTGCCTTGTATCGTGCATGGATGACAATAAAGTTGGGATAAGATGCTTAAGTGTATCATAAAATGTCATCTCAGAGATGTAGACCAGAAATTCCTTTATTATTCACTTCGCAACAGGCAAATGAACTATTGACGGCTCAACACAACAATAACAATACAATGTCTACAACGTTGCTGTACCGCCGTATTGCATACATAGCTATTATGGTTATTATTATTATTAGCGGGCCGGGCGGTGTGGCCGTGCGGTTAAAGGTGCTTCAGTCTGGAACCGCGTGGCCGCTACGGTCGCAGGTTCGAATCCTGCCTCGGGCATGGGTGTGTGTGATGTCCTTAGGTTAGTTAGGTTTAATTAGTTCTAAGTTCTAGGGGACTGATGACCACAGATGTTAAGTCCCATAGTGCTCAGAGCCATTTGAACCATTTTGATATTATTAGCGGCACTGGTCAGACATAAAGCATTGGCAGCTTGAAGTCTTCCACTTTCTGTCAGTACAGAAGTAAGAACTAAATCAATCATGTGATTTACAGACAGTAAGAGTAGTGCACGCATTTTTACTTCGTTGACTTTAAAGGGGGTGCAGAGTGTGGTGCGAAAGGGAGAGGACTGATGCAGAGAATGCATGTAACAAGTGTGTATTCTAAATGTGGCCAGTTAACTTTCTTTTCTGAGAAGGACTTGTATCACTTGAGAGGAATTGTGAAGTACTTCATCATTCTACACAAAAAAGGTAATAGAAATAAACAGTACAACTGTTTCCAGAATGAAATTTTCGCTCTGCAGCGGAGTGTGCGCTGATATGAAACTTCCTAGCAGATTAAAACTGTGTGTCGGGCCGAGACTCGAACTCGGGACCTTTGCTTTTCGCTGGCAAGTGCTCTACCAACTGGGTTAACCAAGCACGACTCACGCCCCGTCCTCACAGCTTTAATTCCGCCAGTACCCCGTCTCCTACTTTCCCAACTTCACAGAAGCTCTCCTGTGAACCCTGCAGAACTAGCACTTGCCCGCGAAAGGCAAAGGCCCCTAGTTCGAGTCTCGGCCCGATACACAGTTTTAATCTGCTAGGAAGTTTCAGTACAACTGGCTCGTTCACAGACTGATTCTTGGTTCAGTAACACACCTACAAAAAATAAATATCTATTTTCTTTCGTTATTTTAAAAACGAAAGAATTAAAAGAAAGTTCTGTTTCATTCGATAGTCTTGTTAACCGTCAGTGTTGCTGAATAAAGGTATGGGCTGAGGGTGGGGGAGGCTACTAACCAGTATGTAAATGTATCCAGGGATAACGACCTCACTAAGGTTGAGAACCGCTGCTGTAGTTCTATGAATGTTCCGCCGATCCCGTAACACATGTCCTATCATCATCTCCCTTCTTCTTTTCGGCATTTTCCATGTGTACCTTTCTTCACCGATTCTATGATCAACTAATTAACGATGAGTGTACCTAATTCACAAAACCCTTCTACAGCAGCACTTCTCAAACGCCACGATTCTCTCCTTTTTCGGTTTTCCTGCAGCATTCCACACAATGCTGCGCTGCAAACGTATATTTTCAGATATTTCTTCCCGAATTTAATGCCGATTTTGGTATTAGTAACATTTATTTTTGCCAAGAACGTCCTCTTCGGCTGTGCTCGTCTGCTTTTTATGTCATCTTTGCTGCATCCGTCACGTATTGTTTTTCTCGGCGGACACCAGCCTCCCCTGGTCTCATAGTATGGACGGATGTCGGACGCCATGTCTATATTTAAATGACTTTATTGCAGTTCACAGTTA
Organism: Schistocerca serialis cubense; assembly: GCF_023864345.2. Lineage (NCBI taxonomy): Eukaryota > Metazoa > Arthropoda > Insecta > Orthoptera > Acrididae > Schistocerca > Schistocerca serialis. The sequence continues at coordinate 99,721,425 of NC_064642.1, read as the reverse complement.
AGTGGTTACAGAAGGTTACAGTACGCTTGTTCGCCTACTGCTTGAATACTGCTCAGCAGTGTGGGATCCGTACTAGATAGGGTTGATAGAAGAGAGAAGATCCAACGGAGAGCAGCGCGCTTCGTTACAGGATCATTTAGTAATCGCGAAAGCGTTACGGAGATGATAGATGAACTCCAGTGGAAGACTCTGCAGGAGAGACGCTCAGTAGCTCGGTACGGGCTTTTGTTGAAGTTTCGAGAACATACCTTCACCGAAGAGTCAAGCAGTATATTGCTCCCTCCTACGTACATCTCGCGAAGAGACCATGAGGATAAAATCAGAGAGATTAGAGCCCACACAGAAGCATACCGACAATCCTTTCCACGAACAATACGAGACTGGAATAGAAGGGAGAACCGATAGAGGTACTCAAGGTATCCTCCGCCACACACCGGCAGGTGGCTTGCGGAGTATGGATGTAAATGTAGATGTAGATGTAAGTATCTGGCAGAGGGTTCATCGAACCACCCTCACACTGTACCTCCAAGTTTTCACATTCGAACAGCACAAGAGAAAAATAAACCTTAAATATAATAAATATAACCTCTGATTTTTCTTACTTTAATATGTTTACCACTTCTCCCTGTGTAGGTCGGTGCCAACAAAATATTATAGCATTGGGAGGAGAAAGTTGATGAACGAAATTTGGTGAAAAGATCGTGCCGCAACGAAAAACGCCTTTGTTTTAATTATTGCCACCGTTATTCGCTTTCTCTCCTCTATTTCGCGATAATACAAAACGAGCTGTCCATACTTGAACTTTTTGGACGGCCTTCGTCAGTCATATTTCATCCGAAAATTGTACCGCGCAGAAGTACTCCAGAAGAGAGTGGATCAGCATAGTGCAACCAGTAAACTGAAGGGCGGCCGGTGTGGCCGTGCGATTCTAAGCGCGTCAGTTTAGAACCGCGTGACCGCTGCGGTCGCAGGTTCGAATCCTGCGTCGGGCATGGATGTGTGTGATGTCCTTAGGTTAGTTAGGTTTAAGTAGTTCTAAGTTCTAGGCGACTGATAACCTCAGTAGTTAAGTCCCATAGTGCTCAGAGCCATTTGAACCATTTAAAATGGAAGTGTTCCGCATGTAAATAGCAGTCTTCCTTTAGCTATCTCCACAACATTATCTATGTGTGATTTCCAATTTTGTAGTTGTTCGTAATTGTAATGCCTAGCTATTTGGGTGAATAGAGAGTCTGTAGATTGGTTTGATTTATCATAGAACCAAAATTTAACGGATTCCTTTTAGTATTCATGTGGATGGCTTCACATTATTCCTGTTCTGGAGTCAACAGACAGTTTTCGGACCATATAGATATTTTGTTTAAAACACGTTGCAGCTGGTTTTGGTCTTCTGACAGCCTTACGAGACGGTAATTGACAGAGGGCTGCTCCGAATGTCCTCTAAAATCCTTTATAATTACTTCTGTTTTAATCGATCACTTTCCGTCAGGTATTACGAACTTTGACCTTTCTGACAGGAAATTAGGAATCCAGTTGCACAACGGAGACGATTCTCCGTGGGCACGCAATATTATTAGAAGTCACATGTGAAGAACGATGTCAAAAGCCTTCTGGAATTCTAAAACTATGGAATGAATTTGACGTAGCTTTGTGCGAATAAAGAGCTAGTTGTGCTTGGCAAGAACGATATTTTCTGAATCCGTACTGGCTATTTGTCAATAAATCGGCTTTCCTGGTGTAATTCATAATCCTACTGCAAATCGATATTAGTGATATGGATGCATTATTCAGCGGATTACACCCGCCTCCGTCCTTGAGAAATCGAGCGGCCCCAGCAAGGGGTGGAGGTGAAGTTCCCCCACTTTAGCATGCTGTGTCTTGGGACGGCTAGCACACTGCCCAGTCACATTAACGTGACCACGTGTCAAACGCTTGAATAACCACGGCAGCGTGGACCGGTATCAGATGTGCAGGAAGAGAGTCAGTAAGGTTCTAAAAGTACCGGTAGACGTGTCGAATAAAGTTAACTCCAGCACCCATCTGAGCTGGGTTTTTCTAATGAGGGTCCTAGGCGAGAACACCCAATCGAGGTCGTCCCACTGATTCTTGATTGCTATTAAGTTCGCGGAATTTCGTGGCCATATGAGTACGGCCAACTCATCGTGGCGCTCTTCTTAGCATGCGCGTACAGTGCGAGATGTGCGACACGCTGCATTGTTCTGCTGGTAGATGCCATCGTGACGAGGAAAAACCAATCGCATGTTGGCGTGAATAAGGTTCCCAAGAATAGATGCATACTTGTGTTGACCCATTGTGCTTTGCAGAATTACGAGGTCAGTAAGGGAATGGCATCCAGCTTGGACTCTTCAGACGATTGTTGTTAGGGCTTGCTTTCAGACTATTCACGCCGTAAGTGCCTTTGAGAATAAAAGGTGTCTCATCAGAAAAGGCCACTCAGTGGAAGTTGTAATGGTACTTGAATTACGTAACCATTACGGCACCTCACCTCAACCTCTCGATACCAGCAATATTCTACTGTGTTTCTGTAAAGTAGTTAACATATTTCTGAGACAACATTCAGATTTGATTTCATTAATGTAGAGGTACTTTGACACATCGATATGTTTATATTGCAATGATATTATTCTTATGTCAATTCTTTCTTTTGTCACTATGATCTTTCAAGTACTTGTAACTCTGATTTTTGGGCGCGTAAGCGGTTATTAGAGAGTCAAGTCTTGGTCGTCATGTTGAAAAGAGGCAAACTGTAGTCAGTTTATGAAATGCGAACTTTAACAGTGAGTAAGATATTTTCAAGTATGTTTTATATTGTGAAGTGATGTTTTTGTGAGTTACGTGATATTGCAACAAAAGAAATAAAAAAGAAGTGTAACTTAAATTCGGAGTGCTGTTTACTATTTTACATCAACATTGTTCTAACTTGCAAAAGTTTAATCTTCAAGAATGGGTTGTGAAGCGCATCTATAAAACTTTTGAATGCCGCAAAATAACACCTAGGCCTCTTTGCATCCGAGCTTGGAATCATCACCACCTAGATTTTCGACGATTGAGCCATGAGTTCACAACGAGACCAGCGTGGGAAACACGAAAAGATGAGTGCCTAGTATATCCATTATTTCATGAAATGACTTTATTAACTGTGCTCTAATGACACCTGCCACATAATGTAGCTTTGTTGTTGCCCGAAAATGCAATATTTAGCAGCGTGAGCAACACCACAATCATAATTAATTTTTGACCTTTGTTGTGGTAGGGTTGTTAGAAAGTCCACCTGCGGTACTGGCCGGTTTCTAGGCCCTTCAGTCCGGATCCGCGCTGCTGCTACGGTCGCAGGTTTGAATCCTGCCTCGGGCATAGATGTGTGTGATGTCGTTATGTTCAAAAATGTTCAAATGTGTGTGAAATCTTATGGGACTTAACTCCTAAGGTCATTAGTCCCTAAGCTTACACACTACTTAACCTAAATTATCCTAAGGACACACACCTATGCCCGAACTAGGACTCGAAACTCCACCGGGACCAGCCGCACAGTCCATGACTTAAGCGCCCAAGACCGCTCGGCTAATCCCGCGCGGCGACGTCGTTATGTTTAAGTAGTTCTAGGTCTAGGGGACTGATGACCTCAGATGTTAAAATCCCACAGTGCTTAGAGCTATTTGAACCATTTGCGATACTGACGTGCGAATTCCAGCCTTCTTTGCCCATCAACAACGAGCATGGGTGCATGAACCAGACGTCTGCTGCAGAGGCGAATACGCAGCAACGTTCATTGTGGAGAAAGTGTTGCTTGCGAGCCCCTTGGTTCATCTGGGCGGTCAATTACTCAACCGATACACAACTCAGCAGCCGTCGTTTACTCCTCTTGTCCATGCCCCTTAGTGTATCACAGCTACTTTGGCGCCATTTTTGGATAGCGCTATTTTTCCATCCACGGTACACTTTAACCACGGTGGTGCGTGAAGAATTAACAGACGTAGGCGTTTCGGAAAAGCTTTCACCTCTTGCCCAAATGTCAATGTTCATTCCCCACTGCCGGCCGGAGTGGCCGTGCGGTTCTAGACGCTACAGCCTGGAACCGAGCGACCGCTACGGTCGCAGGTTCGAATCCTGCCTCGGGCATGGATGTGTGTGATGTCCTTAGGTTAGTTAGGTTTAATTAGTTCTAAGTTCTAGGCGTCTCATGACCTCAGAAGTTAAGTCGCATAGTGCTCAGAGCCATTTGAACCATCATTCCCCACTGGAGATCAGATACAACGCTTCGATTCCGCATTACAACAACGTCCCCCTACTGCTAGAGCTGCCTCCTGACACCTGTGAGAGATTAACGCAAGTTGGCGTCGAAGATAGCCGGTGATTACATTAATGTGACTTGACCTTCATCTTGTCCGTAATCTTACGGACTTAAACGCTCAGTCGGTATGCCATTTAAGGTTTTTAAAATGGTGTTAGTGTGTGTCTTTCAAGGCTTCGTGTGCGAGTGCTGTAAATCGTGGCGCACTGGATGCGGCGAAGCAAGGAAGAGGCGTTAACACGGCGCCCCAGCCAGTGCGTGCCACCCCTTCCGGTCCGGGGCGGCCTTCCCGGCCTCCGGCGTTCAATAAATTAGCTGCAGGTGCGCCTCGGGCAGCCAGGAACCCTCCTAGCGCCGCTGCTACCTTCGCAGCTCCTAATACCCGCCAAGTGGCGGTGGCGCACCGTTCGTTCGCCGCACCCTGCAGTCAGTCTGCGCGCATCCGTGTGTTCACGCTGTTCTACGCTCTCAGCCCCGCCTGGCGCTAGCTCGCTTTCCAGGCGGATTACCTGTGTCCTACCCGTGTCGCCCCGCGGGTCTTTACCAGTGCCGCGCGCCCTCTGCACGGCATTGTTTTATAGCCAAGTCTATTTTGCTTGTGTGAGCTCTTGTATTTGTTGCCGGAGGGGACTGTCAAGCGACATTCTACCCGTGAATATGTTTCTTGACTCTGGTTCACATCAACTTGCGCCTACCAAGCTCACGTACACCTGGTTCTTTTACCCCTACTTTTTTCAGAATCTCGAACAGCTTGCACCATTTTATATTGTCGAACGCTTTTTCCAGGTCGACAAATCCTATGAATGTGTCTTGATTTTTCTTTAGCCTTGCTTCCATTATTAGCCGTAACGTCAGAATTGCCTCTCTCGCCCCTTTACTTTTCCTAAAGCCAAACTGATCGTCACCTAGCGCATTCTCAATTATCTTTTCCATTCTTCTGTATATTATTCTTGTAAGCAGAATCGATGCATGAGCTGTTAAGCTGATTGTGCGATAATTCTCGCACTTGTCAGCTCTGGCCGTCTTATACTTACCTGGCTTAGAGGATACCGTGATCACGATCCTCTTGCCGTCTTCGGAATTGTGTGGATGATGCTTTTCGAAAGTCAGATGATATATCGCCAGACTCATATATTCTACACACTAACGTGAATAGTCGTTTTGTTTCCACTTCCCCCAATGAGTTTAGAAATTCTGATAGAATTTTATCTATCCCTTCTGCCTTATTTGACCGTAAGTCCTCCAAAGCTCTTTTGAATTCCGATTCTAATACTGGATCGCCTATCTCTTCTAAATCGACTCCTATTTCTTCTTCTATCACATCAGACAAATCTTCACCCTCATAGAGGCTTTCAATGTACTCTTTCCACCTATCTGCTCTCTCCTCTGCGTTTAACAGTGGAATTCCCGTTGCACTCTTAATGATACCACCGTTGCTTTTAATGTCACCAAAGGTTGTTTTGACTTTCTTGTATGCTGAGTCTGTCCTGCCGACAATCATATCTTTTTCGATGTCTTCACATTTTTCCTGCAGCCATTTCGTCTTAGCTTCCCTGCACTTCCTATTTATTTCATTCCTCAGCGACTTGTATTTCTGTATTCCTCATTTTCCCGGAACATGTTTGTACTTCCTCCTTTCATCAATCAACTGAAGTATTTCTTCTGTTACCCATAGTTTCTTCGCAGCTACCTTCTTCGTACCTATGTTGTCCTTTCCAACTTCTGTGATGGCCCTTTTTAGAGATGCCCACTGCCTACTGCGCTGTTCGTTATTGCTGTACCTCCTCCTCTTGTGATTCTTGAACAGGGTATTCGCTATTACTACGTGAAACGTGTTACAGAACTCAATTAGTCTTTCTCCTATTTCATTCCTTGTCCCAAGCCCGTATTCTCCAGTAACCTTTTCTTCTACTCCTTCCCCTGCAACTGCATTCCAGTCGCCCATGACTATTAGATTTTCGCCCCCCTTCACATACTGCATTACCCTTTCAATATCCTCATACACTTTCTCTATCTGTTCATCTTCAGCTTGCGACGTCGGCATGTATACCTGAACTATCGTTGTCGGTGTTGGTCTGCTGTCGATTCTGATTAGAACAACCCAGTCATTGAACTGTTCACACGAACACACCCTCTGCCCTACCTTCCTATTCATAACGAATCGTACACCTGTTATACCATTTTCTGCTGCTGTTGATATTACCCGATACTCATCTGACCAGAAATCCTTGTCTTCCTTCCACTTCACTTCACTGACCCCTACTATATCTAGATTGAGCATTTGCACTTCCCATTTCAGATTTTCTAGTTCCCCTACCACGTTCAAGCTTCTGACATTCCACGCCCCGACACGTAGAACGTTATCCTGTCGTTGATTATTCAATCTTTTTCTCATGGTAACCTTCTCCTTGGCAGTCCCCTCCCGGAGATCCGAATGGGGGACTATTTCGGAATCTTTTGCCAATGGAGAGATCATCATGATACTTCTTCAATTACAGGGCACATGTCCTGTGGATACACGTTACGTGTCTTTAATGCAGTGGTTTCCATTGCCTTCTGCATCCTCATGTCGTTGATCATTGCTGATTCTTCCGCCTTTAGGGGCAATTTCCCACCCCTAGGACAAGAGAGTGCCCTGAACCTCTATCCACTCCTCCGCCTCTTTGACAAGGCCGTTGGCAGAATGAGGCTGACTTCTTATCCCGGAAGTCTTCGGCCGCCAATGCCGATTATTTATCAAAATTTAGACAGTGGCGGGGATCGAACCCGTGACCGAAGACGTTTTGATTATGAATCAAAGACGCTACCCCTAAACAACGGGTACAGCTTTTACAAAACAGATTAGAGGCAATCAACATGTGGCCGTTCTTAAGACGATATCAATATATACAGTTACAACAACTTACTTAAACAAGGCCCCGGGAATAGACATCATTCCATTCTAACTAGAGACAGCCTTGGGAGAGCCAGTCCTGACAAAACTCTAACATCTGGTGAGCAAGATGTTTGAGAAAGGCGAAATACCATCAGACTTCAAGAAGAATATAATAATTCCAATCCCAAAGAAAGCAAGTGTTGACAGATGTGAAAATTCCTGAACTACCAGTTTCGTAAGTCACAGGTGAAAAATACTAACACAAATTCTTTACAGACGAATGAAAAAACTGGTAGAAGCCAACCTCGGGGAAGATTCCGCAGAAATGTTGGAACACGTGATGCAATACTGATCCTACGACTTATCTTAGAAAATAGATTAAAGAAAGGCAGACCTACGTTTCTAGCATTTGCAGACTTAGAGAAAGCTTTCGACAAAGTTGACTGGAATACTCTCTTTCAAATTCTAAAGCTGGCAGGGGTAAAATACAGGGAGTGAAAGGCTATTTACAATTTGTACAGAAACCAGATGGCAGTTATAAGACTCGAGGGGCATGAAAGGGAAGCAGTGGTTGGGAAGGGAGTGAGACAGGGTTGTAACCTATCCCCGATGTTATTCAATCTGTATATTGAGCAAGCAGTAAAGGAAACAAAAGAAAAGTTCGGAGTATGTATTAAAATCCATGGAAAAGAAATAAAAACTTTGTGGTTCGCCGATTACATTGTAATTCTGACAGGGGCAGCAAAGGACTTGGAAGAGCAGTTGAACGGAATGGACAGTGTAGCGAAAGGAGTATATAAGATGAACATCAACCAAAGGAAAACGAGGATAATGGAATGTAATCGAATTAAGTCGTGTGATGCTGAGGGAATTAGATTAGGAAATGAGACGCTTAAAGTAGTAAATGAGTTTTGCTATTTGGGGAGCAAAATGACTGATGAAGGTCGTAGTAGAGAGGACATAAAATGAAGACTGGCAATGGCAAGGAAAGCGTTTCTCAAGAAGAGAAATTTGTTAACATCGAGTATAGATTTAAGTGTCAGGAAGTCGTTTCTGGAAGTATTTGTGTGGAGTGTAGCTATGTATGGAAGTGAGACATGGACGATAAATAGTTTGGACAAGAAGACAACAGAAGCTTTCGAAATGTGGTGCTACAGAAGAATGCTGAAGATTAGATGGGAAGATCACATAACTAATGAGGAGGTATTGAATAGAATTGGGGAGATGAGTTTGTGGGACAACTTGACTAGAAGAAGGGACCGGTTGGTAGGACATGTTCTGAAGCATCAAGGGATTACAAATTTAGCATTGGAGGGCAGCGTGGAGGGTAAAAATCGTACAGGGAGACCAAGAGATGCATACACTAAGCAGATTCAGAAGGATGTAGGTTGCAGTAAGTACTGGGAGATGAAGAAGCTTGCACAGGATGGAGTAGCATGGAGAGCTGCATCAGGACTAAATACACTAACAACAACAACAACAACAACAAATTAAAAGATGAGCCACGGATATTTCAAGACTTAAAAGACAAATTACAATCTGCAGGTGATTTTAAACGTGAAATTTTTTTTTAAATATGGCAATAATCTACAATATGGAATTTATTTACAACACACACCAGTTCGTTACGAACCCAGATAACACAAGAAGCACAGCAAGTTAATTAATACAATTGATTCCCAAGCAAATGAAACCCTCTTTTTCTTACATGTACATAAAATAGGTTCAATAACTACCAAACGGGCAGCTGACGGCGGGCTGTCCTGGGCAGAAGGTGACTTAACTTAAAATGTCGAAAGCAGCAGACCAGTCGACCAAAACAACACCTAAATGCAGGTAGGGGCCCAACCGGGAGTCGCTTCCCATTAGACAATACGTCACAACTTGTGTGCACCGAAGCAGAACGTGGCGCCGCTCCCACACACCCCAACTCGCAGAAACTGGAACACCGCAGGAAACACGGCAAACACCAACCAAACATCAATTCACATAAGTTAAGAAATCAATAAACAATGTAAATGAAGAAACCATAAATGTTTTCAATATAAGTGAGTGAAGTTTTTCAGCAATATCAATGCTGTAAAACATTTAAACTAAGAACTGTTCACGATTCCAATGCTGAAAATATCAGACCTTTACACTCTCATAGTTTGTCAAAGAAATTTTACACATATTATTAAGGCCGACAATGTGTACGAAGATGAAATGGAAATAATTTCAAGATAATATCACGTTATTCAAATCCACAACTTCACAAGGATACTAGGTTGTGCACTTTAATTTCGTTGCATAGGTCTGCGATGTAGCTGCCAACTGTGTAAGCATGGCATGCCGAAAAATACAACTAGACTATGATCTACTATCTTGAATAATTTACAGTTACTACATCTTTTGGGAACACTGATATTTTAAAGAAGGTAGTGACTCCTGATCTCTATGTGGTCACACACCTTGCCGGCTTCTCTTTTCAGCAACACATACATTACGGCAACGAACAAACAAGTACACTCGCAGGAACGCAAATCGTTCGACGAAACGAAGACACCAAAACCACTTACACCATCGATGGAGAGCGTTGCTCGAGATGGTCTCGAGGGATGGGTCTCTCCGAGAAAACAGGCACCGAAGCAATGAGACGAGCAGCGCCCGGAGTTGACATCAGGCAGGTCCCCAACAAACTCGCGCCCGTCTAGCAAGCTAGACCGGCGGCGCCTCTGGCGACCGAGCCCGCGTGTTTTCGTCCTTCGTCCCCGCGAGCACGTCCTTCCGCCTCGTAGTGAGTCCGGGCCCAAATCTCCGACCACCAAAACAGCCGTCAGATCACAACAGGGGCCAAGGTCGTAGTACAGCCGCGTAATCGATAGTCACGTGCCAAAGAGCTGGTGTGCCAGAAAAGGCTCACCACGGCTCACCTCGTAACCTCTTCATATCAATTCAGTATCTACAGCTGACGTCTACAATTACTTACTGTATATTGAAATGAGAATCATCTTACATTCCTTTAACATACTACACAACTTGCATCTTCCTTGCAGAAAGCGAACCACAGCTTTATTTCGACTTATCATCACAGTTCGTTGTGACGAGCAAGGTAGAGCAGAAAGTGAGTTACTGTGAACGGTTCCAAGATAGGGTTGTTCTCATCAGCATCGACAGCAAATGAACACCACCAACAATAATTCTGGTATAATTGTTGACGTCACAAACAGAAGATGAACTGATGGAGAACGTATTTGATGATATTGAACGGGTAATTCATTATGTAAAGGGAGACGGAAATCTAATAGCCGAGGGGGATCAGAATGTGGTTGTAGAACAAACGTTTACAGTTGTGTATGGCCTTGGTACTACAATGGAGAGAGGAGAAAGAGTAACTTTCTGTATTAAATTTCAACCAGTACTAACGAATACTTTATTCAGGAATCATATGAGGAAGATATAATACTGGCCATTAAAATTGCTACACCACGATGTTGACGTGCTACAGACGAAATTTAACCGACAGGAAGAAGATGCTGTGATATGCAAATGATTAGCTTTTCAGAGCACCCACACAAGGTTGGCGCCGGTGGTGACACCTACGTCGTGCTGACACGAGGAAAGTTCCCAACCGATTTCTCATACACAAACACCAGTTTACCGGCGTTGCCTGGTGAAACGTTGTTGTGATACCTCGTGTAAGGAGAAGAAATGCGTACAATCACGTTTCCGACTTTGGATAAAGGTCAGATTGTTGCCTATCGCGATTGCGGTTTATCGTATTGCGACACTGCTGCTCGCGTTGGTCGAGATCCAATGACTGTTAGCAGAATATGGAATCGGTGGGTTCAGGAAAGTAATAGGAAACGCCATGCATCTTATCCGTATGGCTGTAACGGATCGTGCAGCCACGTCTCGATCCCTGAGTCAACAGATTGGGGCGTTTGCAAGACAACAACCATCTGCACGAACAGTTCGACGACGTTTGCTGCAGCATGGACTATCAGCTCGGAGACCATGGCTGCGGTTACCCTTGACGCTGCATCACAGACAGGGTCTCCTGCGATGGTGTACTCAACGACGAACCTGGGTGCACGGATGGCAAAACGTCATTTTTTTTCGGATGAATCCAGGTTCTGTTTACATCATCTGGCCAGCACATTCTCCAGATCTCTCACCAATTGAAAACGTTTGGTCAGTGGTGGCCGAGCAACTGGCTCGTCACAATACGCAAGTCACTACTGTTGATGAACTGTGGTATCATGTAGAAGCTGCATGGGCAACTGTACCTGTACACGCCATCCAAGCTCTGTTTGACTCAATGCCCATTCATATCAAGGCCGTTATTACAGCCAGAGGTGGTTGTTCTGGGTAGTGATTTCTCAGGATCTATGCACCCAAATTACGTGAAAATGTAATCACATGTCAGTTCTAGTACAGTATATTTGTCCAATGAATACCCGTTTATCATCTGCATTTCTTCTTTGTGTAGCAATTTTAATGGCCATTAGTGTATACAGGGTGTTACAAAGAGGTACGGCCAAACTTTCAGGAAACATTCCTCACACACAAATAAAGAAAGGATGTTATGTGGACATGTGTCCGGAAACGCTTAATTTCCATGTTAGAGCTCATTTCAGTTTCGTCAGTATGGCTTCATTCCAACGTGATCAAATTGTAAAATTTTACATCAACATGTGTGGGCTGACGAGAATCCGAACGCAATTGTGCAAACACGTCATCAACACAGATTTTCTGTGAACGTTTGGGCAGGCATTGTTGGTGATGTCTTGATTGGCCCCCATGTTCTTCCACCTACGCTCAATGGAGCACGTTATCATGATTTCATACGGGATACTCTACATGTGCTGCTAGTACATGTGCCTTTGCAAGTACGACACAAGATGTTCATGCACGATGGAGCTCCTGGGCATTTCAGTCGAAGTGTTCGTACGCTTCTCAACAACAGATTCGGTGACCGATGGATTGGTAGGGGCGGACCAATTCCATGGCCTCCACGCTCTCCTGACCTCAACCCTCTTGACTTTCATTTATGGGGACATTTGAAAGCTCTTGTCGACGCAACCCCGGTACCAAATGTAGAGACTCTTCGTGCTTGTATTGTGGACGGCTGTGATACAATACGCCATTCTCCAGGGCTGCATCAGCGCATCAGGGATTCCATGCGACGGAGGGTGGATGCATGTATCCTCGCTAACGGAGGACATTTTGAACATTTCCTGTAACAAAGTGTTTGAAGTCACGCTGGTACGTTCTGTTGCTGTGTGTTTCCATTCCATGATTAATGTGATTTGAAGAGAAGTAATAAAATGAGCTATAACATGAAAAGTAAGCGTTTTCCGAACGCGTGTCCACATAACATAATTTCTTTCTTTGTGTGTGATATGGAAGTAGTAAAGAATGAAGGCTATAGATAAGCGATAAGGAATAGTTTAGTACTCAGTTCAATTGCGGAATGGACATCTCTAAAAAAGGTCATTCACTGAAAAAAGAAGGTGACTTCGAAGAAACCACGGGTAACACGAGAAATACTTCAGTTGATCGATGGAAGAAGGAAGTAGAAAAATATTCAGGAATACAGAAATACAAATCACTTAAGAACGAAATAAATAGGAAGCTAATGAAAAACATGAAGAAACGATGGTCGGAGAACAGCGGGAAACTTAACATAAGGATTGCTGGCACGAAGTAGGTCACAGTAAGGAATTCTGCTACCTAGGCAGCAAAATAACCGATGACGGACGGAGCAAAGACGACATCAAAAGCAGATTAGCACTGGCAAACATCGACTGGATACAGAAAAGTCAAAACAACCTTCTGTTAAATAAAAAGCAAGTACGGTAACCTCAAGAGTGGAAAGGGATTTACACTGTTAAATGCAGCGGAGAATCGGATAGGTAGAAACGGGCGGCGGACGGCAAAGTTCTATCAGGAGACCTATCTCCGCCTACAAAGAACCACAGCATTCAGTGAGTTCGGACAGCAGACTTGGAGGAAAATGTGATTAATACTGTTCAAATGGCTCTGAGCACTATGGGACTCAACTGCTGAGGTCATTAGTCCCCTAGAACTTAGAACTAGTTAAACCTAACTAACCTAAGTACATCACAAACAGCCATGCCCGAGGCAGGATTCGAACCTGCGACCGTAGCGGTCTTGCGGTTCCAGACTGCAGAGACTTTAACCGCACGGCTACTTCGGCCGGCCGATTAATACAGTGGAAGGCGACCGCCGTGTCAGTACCAGGAAGTTGGTCCGCGAGTACAGCGTAAGCAAGACGACGGTGTAGAACATTCTCCATGACAGTTGTTACTACCCTTATCACTTACATCGTGTGCAGCGCTTACTACTGACATCGGGAGAAGATTTGTGACTGGCTTCTTCACCAGACAACCACGATTCCGAAATTTCAGTCATCCACTCTATTCACAAATGAGGCCACATTTAAGTAGAGTGCTGTCTTCAGCTTTCGTAACAGTCATCCGTGGTATAGTATGCAGTATCCCCATGGTATAGTGAGAGCGAATCATCAGCATCGGTGCAGCCCGAAAGTGTGTGCTGGGATGATTGGCGACAGTATTTTGGGACCATTTTTCGTTTCCAAGTGCGAGACAGGACATGGCTCGGTGCGTACACGCATGTTTTGAGACTTATGGAAACGATTTTCAACACCTACTTTAACTGTGGCTGCGTGGTACAGCGCGTATTAGACCGCTCGCTGCGCCTAGTAACATCTATTCAGAAATTTTGTTTCCACCTGGTAATAAAGATTAAACCACTATTATTTATAATTGCTATTATAGTTTAATTTTGCTGTTTATTTTCATGGTGTGGGTTCCTGTTGTCATGTCCTAGTTTATGAACCACGGATAACGTATGAGTGGCCAAGTAAGTGGTCCTGACAGTCAGGATACCAGTTACTTTGGAATAAGGCTGGGCATCTTGGACATATTCTGAGTCGTGGTCACCTTTGTGCTCAGACGGCAAAGATTACCAAATCCACCGGTTAGTCCCTCAACCGTTAGGGGTAAAACCCAATGGGACCCGGGGCAGTAAGGCTAGCAACCTGCTTCCCTGGTACTTTAAGTATGATGCTGGCAACAATCAGAGAAAAATGCATCGGACCTTTGGAGGTGACAGAGTTCCACCTCTAAGTGACAAACCAGGGACTCCTAAGATACGACTCGCCAAACGAATGGTAACGTGATGGGGAACTATTAATATCAATGGGGGCTACTCTGGGAAGAAGGTAGAGTTGGCAGAGGCTGCAAGTCAGATGGTGTTGGACGTTTTAGCTGTTAGTGACATTCGGGTAAGGGATGAGAAAGAAGAGGAAGTGGGAGAATACAAGGTTTACCTGTCAGGAGTCAAAGCAGGAATAGCACAATGGGGTGTAGGGCTTTAGATCAGGAAAGAAATGGAACCCAGCATAGTTGCAATAATGTACGTAAACGAACGACTGATGTGGATAGATTTGACAGTGTCTAGCAAGAAAATTAGGATTGTGTCAGCATATTCGCATTGTGAAGGGACAGATCAAGATAACATGGATAGTTTTTATGACGCACTCAGTGACGTAGTTGTTAGGGTAAAGGACAAGAACAGTGTTCTGCTCATGGGTGATATTAATGCCAGGACTGGAAATCGAACAGAAGGGTATGAAAAGGTTATGGGTAAATTTGGAAAAGATATACAGGCCAGCAGGAACGGGAAACAACTCTTGGATTTCTGTGCCAGTATAGGATTAGTAATCACAAACTCCTTTTTTAAACATGAGAACATTCACCGGTATACTTGGGAAGGCAGGGGAACCAGATCTGTCATTGACTATATAATAACACATCAGGAATTCAGGAAGGCAGTGAGGGACTCACGTGTATTCAGGGGATTCTTTGATGACACTGATCACTATTTAATCTGCAGTGAAATTGGTTCTGTGAGGCAGAAAGTGCAGCAGGTCAGGTCCATATGTAGGAGGATAAGAGTGGAGAAACTTCAGGATAAGGAAATCAGGCACAAGTACATAACAGTGACCTCAGAAAGGTACCAGTTAGTTGAATGTAGGCAACTACAGTCATTGGAAAAGGAATGGACAAGGTACAGGGACACAGTACTAGAAGAGGCTAAAGAATGTCTTGGGACAGTAGTGTGCCGGCCGCGGTGGTCTAGCGGTTCAGGCGCTCAGTCCGGAACTGCACGACTGCTACGGTCGCAGGTTCAAATCCTGCCTCGGGCATGGATGTGTGTGATGTCCTTAGGTTAGTTAGGTTTAAGTAGTTCTAAGTTCTAGGGGACTGATGACCACAGCAGTTAAGTCCCATAATGCTCAGAGCCATTTGAACCAATTTGAACAGTAGTGTGTAAAGGTAGGATGAAGCAAACCGCTTGGTGGAATGACACAGTCATGGCAGCCTGTAAAAGGAAAAAGATGGCGTATCAAAAATGGCTACATACTAGATCTCAGGTAGACAGAGAAAGTTATGTTGAAGAAAGAAACAAAGTCAAACAGATAATTGCAGCATACAAGAAGAAATCTTGGGAAGACTTTGGAAACAAGTTAGAGACTTTGGGTCAAGCTGCTGGAAAACCATTCTGGAGTGTAATTAGCAGTCTTCGAAAGGGAGGTAAGAAGGAGATGACAAATATTTTGGACAGGTCAGGAAAACTGCTGGTGAATCCTGTTGATTCCTTCGGAAGATGGAGGGAATATTTTGAAGAGTTGCTCAATGTTGGTGAAAATACGATCAGTAATGTTTCAGATTTCGATGTACAATGGGATAGGAATGATGATGGAAATAGGATCGCATTTGAGGAAGTGGAGAAAATGGTCAATATACTGCAGTGCAATATAGCGGCTGGGGTGGATGAAATTAAGTCGGAACTCATCAAATACAGTGCAATGTCAGGTCTTAAATGGCTACACAGGATAATTGAAATGGCGTGGGAGTAGGGACAGATTCCATCAGACTGGACGAAAGTAGTAATCACACCAATCTTTAAACATGGAAACAGAAAAGATTGTAACAACTAAGATCTATCTCTTTAATCAGCGTTGTGGGTAAAATCTTCTCAGGTATTGTTGAAAGGAAAGTGCGAGTATTAGTTGAGGACAAATTGGATGAAAATCAGTGTGGGTTTAGGCCTCTTAGAGATTGTCAGGACCAGATCTTTAGCTTACGGCAAGTAATGGAGAAGAGTTACGAGTGGGACAGGGAATTGTATCTGTGCTTCATAGATATAGAAAAGGCATATGACCGGTTCCTAGGAGGAAGTTATTGTCTGTTCTACGAGATTATGGAATAGGAGGCAAACTTTTGCAAGCAGTTAAAGGTCTTTACATAGACAATGTGGTGTCACCGCCAGACACCACACTTGCTAGGTGGTAGCTTTAAATCGGCCGCGGTCCATTAGTACATGTAGGACCCGCGTGTCGCCACTGTCAGTGATCGCAGACCGAGCGCCACCACACGGCAGGTCTCGAGATACTTACAAGCACTCGCCCCAGTTGTACGGACGACTTAGCTAGCAATGCAACACTGACGAAGCCTCGCTTATTTGCAGAGAAGATAGTTAGAATAGCCTTCAGCTAAGTCAATGGCTACGACCTAGCAAGGCGCCATGAACAGTTCATATTCTTTATACCGTACCGTCAAGAACGATGTATACAAATGATGGATTAAAGTTAAGTATTCCAGCAGCTACGTACTTTTCTTTATAGCATTCATTCCGTATCCTGTTTCACACCTCACGCCAGCCTGCGTGAGTTTAACGCGTGCTTTTCTACCTCCTCTCTCAATTAGTGTGCGTAGTGTTGGCTAACTGCCAACACTACAGTGTAGTGTAACGACGTAAGTTTTGTATAAATTATTTTCTTTGGACATATGACCATGTGCAGACTTCGTCACCTACGTCAGTTACAACACACTTCAAAATTATTTAAACTCTTTTTAAATTGTCTCTGAATGGTTCTTGAACGGAACTGTAAAACATCATTTGAGTCGTATGCGCAGAATTACGTCACTCAGGCCAATTGGTTTGCGTAAACTTTTTTAATTTAGATGTCGTTTGTTTCTCTTCAGAAATTATATTAATGCAAGTTATCTGATTTAACAAATATTAGAACCACATTGAATAAACTTTCAAGAATCTCACTCGCGATGAACGCTGTCAAAAATTAATAATCTTGTCAAATAAATTACTTAACATAATTCTTCAAAAATAAATTTTCGGAACACGTATTTAAACTTTTGTAGTATGCACTAGTTTATTATCCTCCTACATATAGACGTGAACCTGAGCCTTGACAAGATAGGACTGAACATTTACACATGATTAAACTTTCTATGACGTCATTGTTGTACAAAACATTAAAAAATCACAATTTTTCAATTTTTAGAAGCACGACGCAACAACTCGGTTTCAGGATCTTCTGTTGCTCTTTGGCTGTCGCCCCGCGACATATAGTGGCCAGCAATTTTCTCTCTGGTCCCGGCAACGAACATGCTGTCTCCGTTCGTTGCGCCGCCCTCTCCGTACATGAAACATAAAAAATAAATACAAACTTTAGACAATTCACAACCATTACAAATATTACAAAAAATACATAAACAAAATACTAAATTAAACCTATATTCACCTGCAAACTGGGCTGACACTGGTGGAGGGGTGACGCTTCAATTTCGCGTCCCACAACGTACCCCACGCACAAGCTCAGTTTGTCAGGTTTTAACCGAAAATAGAACTTCTTCTATATAAAATATTTACCTGTAATATTATACATTTTTTTTCACATTTGCAGTAATGTAAAGTCCTTGCTCTTAGATAGATTCAATCCTATTATGACGATATTGTTGTGACTATTTGTCATTTACTTTTAATTGTGCTACTAGGGTAATTCACAACCGAAAATATGGAGATTACTCCTTTTCATTTAATAGTTGCTAGTAAATAATAATTTAGTATGTTCTTTAACGTTGTTACATTAGGACAGAGTTATTCTTTCCACTAATGTATATTACTAATAAGTTTCTCACAATGACTAATAGTACAATTTACTTTACGTCGTTCTTTTCCCTTATGCCTTATTTATGCCTGAGGTCAAGAAGAAATCAAAGAAAACTTTCTTTAGAATCTCGGCACGGTTTTCTTTACCTTCGGACACTTTGTTGGGTAATGGCAATTTATTTAGGAGAAACAAGCGAGAGAGCCCCGTTTGGTGTGTTCAATATTAACACTATTACAAATCTCTATTAAAGGCACTCTGCTATGTTCTCGTGAGCCATTCAGCTCTGGACGCCCATGGTCCCTAAAATTATTAGCCATCCCCTTTGGTTCCTACTATCCGAGTAAATATAAAATATACAAAATTCCTTCTGACCTAATAACAAAATTTCTTCCATATAAATCCCCTTTTTGGTATCTTTCTCCTTTTGAAGTACCGGTAGATTATTGTAGAACACTTGTTTAAACTTTCTGTTATTTCTTTAAAATAACACGTAACTATCACGAAAAACTTCACATGAATAAACTATGAACGCTCTTCCGTATGTAACATACACTAAATATTAACTTATTTAGGAATGAAAGGTTTCATTTGATCAACACTATATAATCCTTTAATTACACCTGATGAAGGTTCCATAAGAAGTAACGCTTTGGGATATACAATCTTATGAACAACATATAGACCTTCAAAGATAAAGAAGATCTTTCTACATTCCTTATTGATCTTCGATCTTTTAGGATGAGATCGTACTAATACACGGTCTTCCTTTTCTTGTTCGGATGGACAATTCGTAGAATAACATTTTTCTTTCCTTTACATAATACGGTAATCTACTAATTAGGACTCGTAGTAGATGACTTTCAGTAATTGGTTCTTCAATTAATTTAGCACGGTTTAAATGCCATTCGAAATAATTCCTATAACCTATCCACCATTTACAGTATGGAGGAGGGTCTAACAACTCTAAAGTTAAGTGTTGTTGTTTTCCTCTTGACCAATAATTTTGTTTAAACCGCTTAACAAAATCATCCCAGTCCCTAAATTCAGTTCTGTGCAGTACTGCCCATTCCGCAGCTTCTGCTTCTAAATGTCCTATTACAAATTGAATCCGTTTTTCATTACTCCATTTAGGAGATAATGATGTTTCAAAAGCTTTTATAAAGATTATAGGGTGAAGTTCGCCTCCTGGTTTGAATACAGGAAATCGACTTGCTACATTTGAATTTGTCGTTATATCATCCCAACATTCTGCGAGAGACATAATTGGATTTTGTTTAGATTACAGAGACGGAATTGCGTCGGATTTGCTTACCATGATTTCTTTATTTGTATTGTTGTCGTCCGAGCTAGCAAACACAGTGCGACTGTTGTCTCTGATTACGTTATTGCTTCTACTACTTGAAATGTTTTCGTTATTATATAATTCCGATAACCGTTTAGTAATTTCCTGTATTCGCATTTCTGTATTGGATACGCGGTTAGCTAATATCGATTCTTCACTGTGTTCACGATGTGAACGCTCTGTACCTTCGTCAATGTTATTATCTTTGGAGGTCTCAAGGTTACTGCATATTTCAGTAACTAAAAATTCACGTTTTCTATTTCAGTATGATCTTTTTCTACTTGATGAGTTAATGTCTCTAATTCTACATTATCTATTGAATAAACCTCTACAGGTTTGGTAGAGACCTCTTTAATAGATTCTAATAATTCTCTACGAACAGTTTCTGTGTGCATAGAAAATTAATCTCGTAACTTATCGTTATTTTTCTCTATTTCATTTACAACTAAGATATTGACATTATCTAGTCTCTCGGTTAAGTCAGTAATATCATTTCGCATGCGAGCTTTTTCCTCACGTGATTCCTGGATATGTTCTTCTAACCTTTTACAATTACCAGCAATCTTATTACTAAGTCCTACTAGTTTTTCCTGCATTTCAACTTTAGAAGCCTCTATTTTATCACTTAATTCTCGACTGGTTTCATTAAGATGTTCCTGTAGCGTGTCTGTCGATTTTGTTAGCTCCCCTTAATCTAGCCGTAGATTCGTCGTTAGACTGTTTTAATCTAGTAATAGATTCTTCGTTAGACTGTTTTAATCTAGCAGTAGATTCTTCGTTAGACTGTTTTAATTCCTGTTTTAGTTCATCTTTTAATCTAGCAGTAGATTCTTCGTTAGACTGTTTTAATTCCTCTTTTAATCTAGCAGTAGATTCTTCGTTAGATTGTTTCAATTTAGCGATCGCCCTAAAAAGAGATCTCATGCTCCTATCGGACATGGATTGCTCTTCGTCTGACATTTCACTTCCCGACATTATTGTAAGATATTAACTAGTTACACACGCAGACTTGTAATCAACAATCCTGTAAAAGCACACTTCCTATGTACAACACTCCACTTCCAACTTGAAACAGACTCACCGGACACTAATATTGTTGTTTGTAGTTCTCGGTGATCAGTGTGCTGCTATAGGCTGCAGAAGTAACAGCCGTCGATGCAGCCGCTGAGATGCTGCGACCCCGCTTCCGCAACCGGCAGGACGCTGAGTCGAACACCGGGGACGTCACTGGCTGCAAACACGCCCGGCCGCACAGTAGACAGGCGAAGCCCTCAGCAACACCTCTAATACCAGCCGGAGGAAGGCCCCCCCCCCCTCCCACCAGCTGACGTACTGGGCCTGTTAGTTTAGGGAGAAAAAGGCTGTCGGGGTTTGCAGCGTTCAGCTGCTGCCCAACAGATGCGCCTTCTCGTGGAATAACTGCGTGACCGTACTGCTTGGCTGCTCTCCGTCAGACGCCCACACCCGCGAAGTCGCCGCTGGCCGGTGAAGGCTCCACCAAACTCGCATTGACTTCCGAAGGACTCTTGATGTTTTAATTGTTTCGTACCTGTATGCCTTAGTTACACACCAGTCCCGTTTATAAGGTCGCCACGGTGTAGTGTAACGACGTAAGTTTTGTATAAATTATTTTCTTTGGACATATGATCATGTGCAGACTTCGTCACCTACGTCAGTTACAACACACTTCAAAATTATTTAAACTCTTTTTAAATTGTCTCTGAATGGTTCTGGAACGAAACTGTAAAACATCATTTGAGTCGTATGCGCAGAATTACGTCACTCAGGCCAATTGGTTTGCGTAAACTTTTTTAATTTAGATGTCGTTTGTTTCTCCTCAGAAATTATATTAATGCAAGTTTTCTGATTTAACAAATATTAGAACCACATTGAATAAACTTTCAAGAATCTCACTCGCGATGAACGCTGTCAAAAATTAATAATCTTGTCAAATAAATTACTTAACATAATTCTTCATAAATAAATTTTCGGAACACGTATTTAAACTTTTGTAGTATGCACTAGTTTATTATCCTCCTACATATAGACGTGAACCTGAGCCTTGACAAGATAGGACTGAACATTTACACATGATTAAACTTTCTATGACGTCATTGTTGTACAAAACATTAAAAAATCACAATTTTTCAATTTTTAGAAGCACGACGCAACAACTCGGTTTCAGGATCTTCTGTTGCTCTTTGGCTGTCGCCCCGTGACGTATAGTGGCCAGCAATTTTCTCTCTGGTCCCGGCAACGAACATGCTGTCTCCGTTCGTTGCGCCGCCCTCTCCGTACATGAAACATAAAAAATAAATACAAACTTTAGGCAATTCACAACCATTACAAATATTACAAAAAATACATAAACAAAAAACTAAATTAAACCTATATTCACCTGCAAACTGGGCTGACACTGGTGGAGGGGTGACGCTTCAATTTCGCGTCCCACTACAACAGTCAGGCAGCAGTTAGACTTGACGGTAAATTGAGTTCATGGTTCAGAGTAGTTTCAGGGGTAAGACAAGGCTGCAGCCTGTCTCCACTGTTGTTGATATTATTTATGGTTCATATGTTGAAAACAATAAACTGGCTGGGTGAGATTAAGATATGTGAACACAAAATAAGCAGTCTCACATATGCGGATGACTTAGTTGTGATGGCAGATTCGACTGAAAGTTTGCAAAGTAATATTTCAGAGCTAGATCTGAAATGTAACGACTATGGTATGAAGATTAACATCTCCAAAACGAAAGTAATGTCAGTGGGAAAGAGATATAATCGGATTGAGTGCCAAATAGGAGGAACAAAGTTAGAACAGGTGAACGGTTTCAAGTACTTAGGATGCATATTCTCACAGGATGGCAACATAGTGAAAGAATTGTAAGCAAGGTATAGCAAAGCTAATGCAGTGAGCGCTCAGCTACGATCTACTTTCTTCTGCAAGAAGGAAGTCAGTACCAGGACTAAGTTATCTGTACACCGTTCTATCTTTCGACCAACTTTGTTGTATGGGAGCGAAAGCCGGGTGGATTCAGGTTACCTTATCAATAAGGTTGAGGTTACGGAAAGTAGCTAGGATGATTGCAGGTACTAGTAGACGGGAACAATGGCAAGAGGGTGTCCACAATGAGGAAAACGAAGAAAAACTGGGAATGAACTCAAAAGATGTAGCAGTCAGGGCGAACAGGCTTAGATGGTGGGGGCATGTTACACGCATGGCAGAAGCAAGGTTACCCATGAGAATCATGGGTTCAGCGGTAGAGGGTAGGAGGAGTCGGGGTAGACCAAGGAGAAGGTACCTGGATTCGGTTAAGAATGATTTTGAAGTAATAGGCTTAACATCAGAAGAGGCATCAATGTTAGCGCTGAATAGGGGATCATGGAGAAATTTTATAATGGGGACAATGCTCCAGACTGGATGCTGAAAGGCATAATCAGTCTTAAATGATGATGATGATGATGATGATGATTTTCAAAGAAAGAATAATTTCCAAGTGGCTGATTCATTAGCAACATAGCACTATCTAGGATCTGCGTTGTCGACCTAGGAACTACTTAATACTTACTAATTAAGAGCTCGTTTTTTTCTTAACTGCAGTAGTTCAAAGCAGGAGACGCCAGGCTAATGGCCTCCAGAACTACTACAGTGTTTGGGGAATACGGAAGACCATGACCACACGAAGATTTCCACTCCCACAACGCCTGTGGCGCTTTAAAAGTTTCAAATGATCTACAACATATTCTCACAGCTCCACTTTCTGCCGCCATCGCCGCCGCAGATCCTAAGACCCTGAGACTGCGTACTTGACTTCAGTAAGGACATACGCGAAAACAAACGGGCGCGTGTCCAGTCTTGTCTAGTTGTACAGGTGAATAATCAGTGACATTAACTTACACCGATTTAAATTGTAGATTCTTTATAGTGAATCAGTGCTACTCGGCTTTTGTCTTTCAAGATAAATGTCCAAGGTCTTTCCAGGATCCCACATTCAGTTGTGAAACGAATACAGTGCTGAACAATATGGCCAGGTTTTCATATTTCTTCTGTTGTCACGGTTATCGTAAGCCGAAGGTCTGTTGTCTACAGATACGTAAGATAGGCCTGAAGCGCTTTAAGGAAATGGCTCATACCTATGGAGCGTAGACGCTATTTCATTTGAAGACTTTTCCTCACATTTGAAAAAGAAAAAAAAAAAACATACACTGGTTGCCGTACTTCTCTGCCATTCTCGCAATATGGACTAAGTGGTTTCTTACTTGGAGTTTGCTCTTTGCCCTTATCTCTGACAGCATTTTTCGCTGTCGCCGCCTTGTAACCATTACTGCGCTTCCTTCATCCCCACTGCCGGGACTAAAGAAATTATTCCTAATATGATGGGTGATATGGTCACAATGAAGGTGAAAGCGATCCAACGTTATGAACTTATATAAGAACCACGACAGGCTCTCAAGGAAAATATTTGTTTACTCAATAA
The DNA here is from genome assembly GCF_023864345.2 of Schistocerca serialis cubense. NCBI lineage: Eukaryota > Metazoa > Arthropoda > Insecta > Orthoptera > Acrididae > Schistocerca > Schistocerca serialis. The sequence goes on along the minus strand of NC_064642.1, from coordinate 99,697,413 downwards.
CGACTTTCAGTAATTTTGGATTTCTTTCAAACTGATCTCTCTTCATGAAGTTAACGCAGTAAGCAAATAAACCTTATAGCCATTACTGGCATCGTCACATTATTGATATATATTTCGTTTCCATAATCTGTTAACTTCATGAAGACACATCAATCTGAATATGATCGTCATCTCTCTGTCGCGTGGTGTCTCGAAGCCGCATGCATTTTATTTATTTTACGCCATGTAGGGACTTGCACATGGATGATTATGAAATAATGATGCAGGGCAACACAAAAAAACAGTCCTCGAACGGAGAAAAATATCGAAGGCGGCCGGGAATCGAACACGACCCCTTTGGTTTGCATTCCCCCACGCTGACTACGCCGCTATGGAGGCGGACGATGATTTTTATGATTGAAACCACTGACTGAAGAAAGAAATATTTTCGATCAGAGACAGCTGTGTTACGTACATAATTTTATTACTATGGTCATGAGAACTGATTCCGTACAAATTGTCCTGTGTGCAACTAAATCTCCATGGTATACGCCTCCACACATTGCTGCGTAACCCACTGCAGAAACACGTACAGCTTGGCTGGCACCCAATAACTAGGAGTTATCTTCCGCAGGTCCGGAACCGCCACAACAATCACCTGGACAGCGCATCACATGGTCATATCGTGGAATGACCTCACTGACAAATTAAGTAAAGATGTAACTACAGAAGATCAAACTTGATGCTGAGTACAGGGCACAGACCTTCTTTTGAGACTGAGACATCATATTTTGGAAACCTGGAATATGAAATGTCAGGAAGCAACTGCAATGTGTGTTTCAAGGCAACTGATTAATACTGTGAGCTCAGTTGTCAGTTGAAACCAATTTGTTTCTACCTAACCACCAGCGGGAAAGTACACAACCCTATATTTGTTTGTGCCTCGTCTGCAAACTTAAGGGTTTGATTGTGCACTGTTGCGATGTGCAGTTATTGGAGCATCGATTATTCATACTGCCAGCCTAATAAACAGCAAGTGAATAGTTTACAAAAGGACATAAATAAATTATTATTAGCAAACGGAGACGATAAAGAAATTTTCCCTCAGGATAATGGTGTAGGCTTACCACAGCATTAAAGTTCAGTATCAGTTTATTCATATCAAACCCAAGATTCTTTGAATGGTGGCCCTATCCAGGCTAATATATATAGAAACACATACAGTCATACAAATAAGATATGAAATGACGGACCTAGCAGAGAAAACAGAGCGTTCACAGCTAATGACAAATGTAAGCCAAAAGCATTGTATAGTGCATCATGTCATGAAGTCACCCTACCTTTTCCTTAAATTCAATAATTTCTTTCAAGACTATATGCAATAACCAATTCACCGTAACAAAGTTCAGTCACTGACAGATAGACAAATGTTCACTTTTCAAATATTATCTAAATCTGACTTTTATACCGAAAATTCTAAGTACAAATAGGTACACGTCGAAATGTTCCTGTCACCGAACTGAAAGTTGAACGCAAGTGACTCAGTGTTACCCCGAAACTTGCCAACCATACCCTACCGGCTACGAACGTCGAAAGTCACGTAGCTTACTATTATGGGTCAGTGAGCAACTCGAAGTTAGACGACCAATCTACTCCTACAAGTTTCTACAATTTCAAATATTTCAAATATATATAAGATACAGGTTTAGGAAATCTGCAGGCATGTTAGGTTAGGTTAGGTTAGTGGTGTTTAACGTACCGTCGACAACGCGGTCATTAGAGACGGAGCGCAAGCTAGGGTTACGGAAGGATGGGGAAGGAAATCGGCCGTGCCCTTTCAAAGGAACCATCCCGGCATTTGCCTGAAACGATTTAGGGAAATCACGGAAAACCTAAATCAGGATGGCCGGAGACGGTATTGAACCGTCGTCCTCCCGAATGCGAGTCCAGTGTGCTAACCACTGCGCCACCTCGCTCGGTACGCAGGCATGTTACTTCATTACATGTTTAGTATTACAAAATAATGATCTTCCAGTTATATTACATACGTCACACGAAACAGAACGCAAGTCTTAGTCAACTACGCTGTACAGGATGACCATCTTAGTGTTGCAGTATTTTAGGTGCATTGGGAAAAATGGAAGGGGGAAAAAGTTATTAATATAGATATGATATGCCTCATCATACATTGCTCGCATCTGCCTAATGTAAATTTAGATGTAAATAAATCCAAATTAGAAGAAAACACTGCTGCACGTTATTCCGACAACCTATAAGATCTAATTAAGGAAAAAATTCGTAGAAGAATGCAAGGTCCAATTTTAGAATCATCAAACATATGAATAGGGGCTGACTGTTAGATATTTGACGAAAAAGTAACTTCCATCCGTTTACTGTAGTAATGCCGAAAGGTGACTAGAAAAAGAAAGCAGAATCGTTGTTTTGAAAAGTAAATTCATTATATGACATTATTTTTATTCCATATTAGGTTTATTTCAACATAAGATGAGACTATGTTAACAGATGCTCTAGTAGCACTGAAAGAAGCGGGAAACGGCAGCAAGTAAAATGCCTGAGACTTGTAAAGCAGTTACATTTTATTTGATTTATATTAATAGTATTAATAATGAAGACAGTACCGATTTCATAACGTACATCTTTTTCATCTTCCAGGAGAAATTATCAGATATTATCTTTACATATATACTTTACTCTTTCAAGCCCATAGATTTTACATCTCAATTATGTTAGTGTTTTGTGACTAATCAACAGTAGTTTTCCGAATAATTTATTCACACTCACGTGTACATAGCATGGCCGTAGCGTTCATCTTTTAGTATATGTTAACTACACAAGGCCCACACGCTTGTCATTTCGATACACGAAAAAGTATTGCGGCGTGACGACGGTATATATAAGAAAACTACAGTGAGACCCATTACATGCTGTTAATGTGCATGGATAGCGGTACAGCTATAGTACTTCCGAACTGTAAAGAAACAGAAAGATCCTTTCCAATATTTCTATCAGATCTTAACGTGTTGATATAAAAATGTAATACCAATGTTAATAATGGAGCTTTCAAAGTGAAGTACTATTTGACCCAAAGGAATATTAAAAGTCGAGGAAACGTTAAATGCTTCTAATGAAATGAGTATAAGATCACATGCATGTGATTTCGAATAACTAAATACATAAAATGGTGACTGTTCTCAAAATTCACTGAATTTTGCACTCTTTTGTACTGTAACAACTAGTAATATTCACCAAACATGTAAACAAGGCGAAAATGGTTCTGGAATACTATAGTATGTTGAAATGTAAACAAATTCCAATCAATACATATGTGTGAGATGTAAAGTTTTCACGCGGACTAAATGCATCACCAACGAAAATGCACATGCTCCTTTCTCATTCGTTCGAAGCCAATTGGCCTAATGGTCGACAGTGTACGATGTGCATAATGTAGTAGCGCATTTAACATTCAAAGCGCAAAAAAGAAAACGCAATAGTCCTAAACAATGTAAATACACGTTTATATGTAGTAAAATTTGAGTAAAACGTTAAAATTAAATATCATTGGAGATAGGCTACACGTAAATACTACAAGAATGAAAGCGGTATCAAAAGAGAAAGTATTCGCAAAAGTATAATATATTACAATGGTATTTAATAAAAGAAATTAATTCCAGTTTAGCCATTCCTAAACTACTGAAAACATAAACAAAAAAGGCTGGATATTAAGGTAAGTGAGACAGGTGACAACAATGAGAAGTCGTAAAAGTACCTCCAATAAAACAAGACATGTTCTTTGCACACGTCTTTTTAACAAAGATCTACGTCAGGAGAGATCCCTGACAATCATGATTCCGGATGAAGAAACACTTAGAAGAAACACTTAGCTTTATTAAATGGCGTATCCCGCTTTTGGCTGTCTGTAAACCACATTATTGTAATCCTTATTCAGAACTGCAGCTTGAACTGTCCTTTTTGCAAAAGGCCACTTGTATATAGATTCAGTAAAAAGTGTGTTGATTGAAATATCTGTCATCAGCAATATGGGTCAGACGCGCTTCAGAGAACCGATGTCAAAGCGCGTAATAAACGCTTTTCACCACAGTTACAGCGTTATAGTTTTTATATTTGTTTCTCTGACGTTAGCCTATGGGGAGAAGTACTTCTCTGCCTGTGTATTTCACAGTCCGTGCAATACGTTGCAAGCAGTCCACTTGGTAAACACGGTACTACACTGTCCGAACATCGTAGCTTTTAGTTTATTACTCGTATTTTTTGTGATAACAGTTCACAGTAAAAATCACTTTGCTCTATACGTCCGTTATGTTCACAGTCCTCGCTATGCGTCGAAAACAGTTCACTCTGTAAATAAGCTAATCCGCTGCCTGAACATCGTAGCTTTCATATTAATACTTTCAGAAATAGTAGTTAACAAAAAAAATTATTTTACCTGTATGTTCATTAAGTTCACAGTCTATGCTATGTACTAAAAACAGTGCATTAAGCAACGCGAACCTTTTCTGTCGTCCCATCGTAGTTTTCAAATTTATTTTGTTAGCTGATAGTCCACTAAAGGAAGCACTTTACTATTTTTATATTTTAACTCCAAAGTTCGTTAAATGCATGGAAAACACTCTACGTTACACACCGAAAACGACGTCCTAGGCACGACTGTAATCGGTTTCAGTTATATTTCCCCTGACTCCTTTGTTACCGTTCCAGCTAGCGACCAAATGATGCATTTCAAAGAGCTTCTCTAGCAGAATATTACGTGCATTACAACAATTTACACTTTTAGGAGAAACTGCAGTTTTATGCACATATAGATCTTTTAAGTGCACAAAAGCAGAACATAAATGAAAACAATATTTAGTTTCATATTAGTTCAGAGAGTGACTAGGAAAAGAAACCTGCGCTATTTCAATTATATTTCATGTGACAAGAAAAGAAAAGAATAAAGAAAAAGGAAGAGATTAAAAATAATATCGTACTTTAGAACTATCATATTCAGCATATAATGTTTGAAATGTAAGGAAGATGTCTGGCACAGCAAACACATGCAGATGACATTATACTTACTTAGATCATTCGTGCTTCTGAAGATGAACCAGATGATGAACTTTATCCACTGCATTACTCGCCTCTGGAGACCCCAAGGGAAGGAAACATTCACCGAAGAATGGACGACGGAGGTTTAGCGTCACATCGGTGACTGGGTTATTAGAAAAGACCGCCCATTTAAAAGGAGAATGGAATCTGTGGACCATCCACTTTAACTCAGTGGCCAAATAGTTATCTTTCCGTGAGTCATGTATTAGATAACGATCAGTTTAACTTTGGAAGGTAAAGACACCAGAGGGGCAGTTCAGACGTTCACTGTAGATGCAAGACTGTAGAAAAATCAAGACATGCTCATACGATCTGTCGATCTGGAAGAAGCGATGGTCAATGTACAGTGGTGCAACAGTTCGCAATTCTGCGAAAAATAGGGTGAATTACAGGGCGAGGCGGATAATATGCCAGAGTGTGTAGAAGAATCAAGAAGGAAAAATGAGACTGGAAGACGAAGCATGGAGCGCTCGATTTAAAAGGGTGTAACACAAGGAAGTAGTCTCTCGCCTATACTCTTAAATCTGTACAAAGAAGAAGCAATGAGGAAAATAAAAGCGACGGTCAAGAGTGAGATTAAAACTCAGGATGCGACAATATTAATAGTGGATTTGGTGATATATTTTTATCCTAAGGAAAAATGTAGAAGAGTTATAAGATCTGTTTAATGGAATGACTAGTCTAATGAGTGCAGAATGTGGATTGGGAGTAAATCGAAAAAAGTCGGCAGTAATAAAAAGTACCAGAAATAAGATTAGCGAGAAACTTAACATCGTAAATTGGGATCACGAAGTTAAGGAATTGCTTTTTCTTTTCTTCTTTAGGGCCAGCAGCATATGTGTCTGAAAACGACATGTTTATTAAAACAGCTGCACAAAAATAGCTGCTTATAACCTTTATTCACGACAGACTGTTTCAACATTTCGCGATTGTCAAATATCTGCGGATACAATTTTGGTGTGTACGTATATACATGTGAATGTCATTTATATTAAATTGACTATATTGTATTCACGTCTAGACTAATGTGACGTCCATATTACACAGATAATGGACTGTTTTAATAAGACTGTAGATGATGGAAGTATATTGAAAATAAAATGTTAACTACGGTGTGACAAATGGCTCTGAGCACTATGGGACTTAACATCTATGGTCATCAGTCAACTACGGTGTGACAGTAGTTTGAAAGTTCCACTCTTGCGACGCTATATGTTTGGAAAGGAATTCTGCTACCAGGGGGGAAAAACCATGACGGACGGAACAAGAGCCTCAAAAGCAGACAATCACTGGCAAAAATGGCATTTCTGGCCAAGAGAAGTGTACTAGTGTGAGGAAGAAATTACCAAGAGTGTACGTTTGGAGTACAGCATTTTATGGTAGAGAAACATTGACTGTGAGAACACCGGAACAGAAAATTAGGTGCACTGATAAGGGAAGGAATGAGGAGGTTGTCCAGAGAATCGGCATGGAAAGGAACGTGTGGAAAACACCGACGAGGGGAGGGACAAAAAGGTAAGACAACTGTTAAGACATCAGGGAATAACTTCCATGGTAGCAGAGGGGGCTGTAAAGGGTAAAAACTGTAGAGGAAGATACAAACTGGGAAGTATGCTGCAAATAATTGAGGACGTAGGTTGCAATTGCTAATATGAAATGATATAGATATATGTTCTGCAACAGGCGTCCGTCTGACTTGTGAAATAGTCCGACCACAGTGGATCAAATGGTTCAAATGGCTCTGAGCACTATGGGACTCAACATCTGTGGTCATCAATCCCCTAGAACTTAGAACTACTTAAACCTAACTAACCTAAGGACATGACACACATCCATGCCCGAGGCAGGATTCGAACCTGCGACCGTAGCGGTCACGCGGTTCCAGACTGGCGCGCCTAGAACCGCACGGCCACACCGGCCGGCTCGACCACAGTGGATCGACGCTTACTAAGAATATGGGGATATTCCGTGTCTAGTGTAACCAACTTGTTCGCTAGAATTATACCAGACAGGAAATGTGTGGGACTATCTAGGTCGGGCGATGTAATCCTAAGAGTGCCACAACGGACGTTTTCTGACGTTCATATACTCTTATCTAGCGACGGGATGTGTCACAGTATGTCATGCTGCAAGACCTATATCACACTGTAAAGAGCCGCTAAGTGTCCTGTACTTCATACGACGGACTCACTACATGAGACACCTGTTAAAGACTGTTCCGTAACACGAACTCAGTATTGGAATGATATCCTTTACCCACAAGAATTTCTGATTTCTCGAGTCCCTAGTTAGACAACCCACCTACATTCTATCTCTTCATCCAATTACAGTATCTCTTGTTCACTCAATAAAATGTGTTGAGTTTCTACTGTGACTCGTACTATTACAACCCTTTACACTTAACAACAATGATTACATTGTTGGTGCAGTCCGATTACTTCCTGTTTCCTCATTAGAAGTCCTGGTGTCTGGGCTAATTTTATAACACTTTAGGCGAGAAAAAGGCAGTTTTTAGCAATATTAAATCTTGTACTCACTGTCTCTTCTAGTTAATTGGTATTGATGCCAGTACGCCATTGATGGGGGTAACGACATCAATTTTTACGTCCCACTTTCGACAGAGCTCTACTTTAAGGTTCTTTTGATTCAATTTCTTCTCAGCCACATATTCGTTAATGTTGGCATCACACAGCACTGAGAATTAAGATCCAAGATCATTTACTTGGCTCCGATACTAAGAAGTACAGTTACCGATATTATTTCCTGGTCATTACCCTTACTCCAACTGACTTCAGATGAATGTGAATATGGCTTCAAAGTATGCTTTCATTTCTGTTTCTGTTGTTATTATTTAGTTAATTTTCACTGTTTATGTAGACTGTGACGCAAAAGGTCTCTGATGTATAAAAGCCGGCCGCGGTGGTCTCGCGGTTAAGGCGCTCAGTCCGGAACCGCGCGACTGCTACGGTCGCAGGTTCGAATCCTGCCTCGGGCATGGATGTGTGTGATGTCCTTAGGTTGGTTAGGTTTAAGCAGTTCTAAGTTCTAGGGGACCGATGACCACAGAAGTTAAGTCCCATAGTGCTCAGAGCCATTTGAACCATTTTTTGATGTATAAAACCCTGGTACGTCACTGAGGCAGATTATCCATTTATTTTTTTTTTTTATTTACACGTCAATTTCCATAGGACCAAATTGAGGAGCAAATCTCCAAGGTCAAGGGACGTGTCAGTACATGAAATTACATCATAAAAGTAATAACAGATAAAAATAAGATATTTATTAACCCGGAAAAAGTCAATACATCAGGTTAAGTAAACGCAATCAACAATACAACAAGAATCATCTTAATTTTTCAAGGAACTCCTCTACAGAATAGAAGGAGTGACCCATGAGGAAACTCTTCAGTTTCTATTTGAGAGCGCGTGGAATACTGCTACGATTTTTCAATTCGAGTGGTATCTTATTGAAAATGGATGCAGCAGTACACTGCACACCTTTCTGCAGAAGAGTTAAGGAAGTCCGATGCTAATGCAGGATTGACTTCTGCAGAGTATTAACTGAGTGAAACTTGCTTATTCATGGGAATAAGCTTATATTGTGAACAAGATATGACAGTAAGGATTATATAAAAGATGTTATGTGGACATGTGTCCGGAAACGCTTAATTTCCATGTTAGAGCTCATTTTAGTTTCGTCAGTACGTACTGTACTTTCTGGATTCACCGCCATGATTTCATACGGGATACTCTACCTGTGCTGCTAGAACATGTGCCTTTACAAGTACGACACAAGATGTTCATGCACGATGGAGCTCCTGCACATTTCAGTCGAAGTGTTCGTACGCTTCTCAACAACAGATTCGGTGACCGATGGATTGGTAGGGGCGGACCAATTCCATGGCCTCCACGCTCTCCTGACCCCAACCCTCTTGACTGTCATTTATGGGGGCATTTGAAAGCTCTTGTCTACGCTACCCGGGTACCAAATGCAGAGACTCTTCGTGCTCGTATTGTGGACGGCGGTGATACAATACGCCATTCTCCAGGGCTGCATCAGCGCATCAGGGATTCCATGCGACGGAGGGTGGATGCATGCATCCTCGCTAACGGAGGACATTTTGAACATTTCCTGTAACAAAGTGTTTGAAGTCACGCTGGTACATTCTGTTGCTGTGTGTTTCCATTCCATGATTAATGTGATTTGAAGAGAAGTAATAAAATGAGCTCTAACATGGAAAGTAAGCGTTTCCGGACACATGTCCATATAACATATCTTCTTTCCTTCTGTGTGAGGAATGTTTCCTGAAAGTTTGGCCGTACCTTTTTGTAACACCCTATATATATATATATATATATATATATATATATATATATATATATATATATATATATATATATATATATATATTGAGAGGCCAATGTCAAAATACCCAAACTCGTGAACAGGGGTCGACAATAGGTTCGTGAACTTAACACCACTTATTATCCGAACCACCCGTTTCTGACACAAAAATATTCTTTTAGAAAGGGAAGGGTTACCGCAAAATATAATACCATAAGACATAAGCGAATGAAAATAAGCAAAGTAGACTACTTTTCGTGTCGAACGATCACTCACTTCAGGTAACTTTCGAATAGGAGAAATGGCAGCATTAAGTCTCTGAACAAGATCCTGAAAGTAGGCTTTCCATGACAGTTTACTATCTGAACACCTAGAAATTTGAACTGTTCTGTTTCACTAATCATATGCCATTCTGTGAAATTAAATCGTTATGGTTTGTTGAAGTGTGTTAGAAAATCAAAAACTGAGTCTTACTGTAATTTAGAGTTAGTTTATTTTCTAGGAGCCATGAACTTAGATCATGAACAGCACTTTTTGAAACCGAGCCAGTGTTGCACAGAACATCCTTTACTACTAAGCTAGTGTCATCAGCAAACAGAAATATTTTAGAGTTACCCGTAATACACATGTAACACATGAGGCAACTTTTCTGGTTTCTACTTAGTGTAACATTTAAAAAGAGAGTTTTTGCTTTTACATCTCATTTAAACTTTAAGACTTAACCTGACTGTGTACGTGAGGTAGCTTTATGCTGTCCTGTGCTTCTATGTCACCTTTACCTCTACTGAATATCAAGCTTCCGTGTTTAAAGTGCTTACGTACTTAATTACGTGCATTATATGTAATCCATATGAACAATTCCCATCTCACTTATAACATGTGATAACTACACTGCTGTACGAACTTTGCATGTAATCTCTGTATTCAGATTTCCAATGAAAAACACTTCTTTTACCACTGTACAAATTGCACCTTGGTGACCAAAGTTTTCGGATATCTCCCATTATCGTGTGGACCTCCTTTTGCACAGAGTAGTGCAGTAGCTCGACAGCTCTACGTGGCATGGATAAAATAAGCCGCTGGAAGTTTCCTGCAAGAACTACTAAGGCATACTGCCTCTATAGCTTTCATAATTGTGAAAGAGTTGCTGGTGCATAATTTTGTGCACCACCTGACCTCTGGCTTATGTCCCATATATGTTAGATGGAATTAATATACGGCGTTCTGGGTGGCTTAATCATTCTCTCGAGTTGTCCAGATTGTTCTTCAAGGCAATCGCGAACGATTGAGTCTCCCAGCCGGCCGGAGTAGCCGATCGGTTCTAGGGGCTACAGTCTGGAACCGTACGACCGCTACGGTTGCAGGTTCGTATCGTGCCTCGGGGATGGATGTCTGTGACGTCCTTAGGTTAGTTAGGTTTAAGTAGTTCTAAGTTCTAGGGGACTGATGACCTCTGAAGTTAAGTCCCATAGCGCTCAGAGCTATTTGAACCATTTGATTGTGCCTCGGTGACATGTCGCATTGTCATCCATGGAAATTCCATTGTTGTTCGGGAACGTAATTCCGTGAATGGCTGATAATGGTCTCCAAGTAGCCGAATATAACCATTCCCAGTCAAATATCGGTTCAGTTACACCAGACGACCCATTCCATTCCATGTAAACACAACCTACACCATTATGCAGCCACCAGCAGATTGCACATTGGATTGTTGACAACTTGGGTCCATGGCTTCGTGGAGTGTGCGCTAGTCTCGAAGCCTACCGTCAGCTCTTGCCAACTGAAATAGGGACTCGTCCGACTAGGTCACGGTTTTCCAGTCGTCTAGGTCCCACCGATAGGGTCACGAGCACCAAGAGAGGCACTGCAGTCGTGCTGTTAGCAAAAACACTCTCGTCGGTCGTCTGCTGCCATAGCTCATTAACGCAAAATTTCGCCGCACTGTCCTACTGGATACGTTGTTGTACGTCTCACATTGTTTTCTGCAGTTATTTCACTCAGTGTTGCTTATCTGTTAGCACTGACAACCCTACGCCAACGCCGCTGCTATCGGTCGCTAAGTGAAGGCCGTCGGCCACAGTGTTCTCCACGGTGAGAGGTAATGTCTGAAATTTGGCAGTCTCGGCACACTATTGACACTGTGGATTTTTGGATTTCCTACCGATTTTCGAAAGCCTATACCCAATGCGTCTAGCTCCAATTGTCATTCCGCGTTCAAAGTCTCTTAATACTCGTCTTGCAGCCATAGTCACGTTGGGAAACTTCTCACGCTAATCACACGAGTACAAATGACCACCCCGTAATGTCCGTAATACCTTGCGCACGCGATACTGCTGCCACCGGTATATGTCCATATAGCTATCCGATGAGTTTTGTCACCTCAATGTAATATCAGAATGTATTTCAAACCATCTGTTGTTAGGGAATCTGAAAAGACGATCGATGTTCTCTGAACGTACAAAAGATTTTTTAATTCTGATCCCTATACTGTAATCATCTGGCTTTCCTGTGTGAACGAATAAACAGGTTGTTGAAAATCAGTTGTATTTTTCTGGAAGAGGGTGAGAGAAACCACGCTGACTTTTCCGCTATTCTATTAAGAAAATACAGCTTATGGATTGCAATGCAAGTGTACCAAGCACCAGGAGATTTCAAATTAATCATCGGATCTTGCGAACTGCAATGCGAGACTGAACTGTTTTTTCTTTAGATAATTTTGAATAGCAAGTGGCATGTGGAGTCAGTATGATGAATGATTTAAAGGCTTTAAAGCTCCTCTTTTGTATTCTTAAACCAAATTAGAAAATGTGAAAACATGTACATTGTTATGGGAAAGTGCAATGACTTAGAATATTGAACGTAAGTTTCGTAACATTATAAAATGAAATAGAAAAATTTTAACAGCGACACTTTAAAGAAAGGGGGGGGGGGGGTTGAAAGTGATAAAGTTACTTTGTCCGGAGTCAGTGTATATTCTGTATTATACGAGGCAACACTATCAAGCACTACCAGCTATGAATATTTACACATCAATACTAAAAATTGTTCAGTGAACACAACATCCTACTTCTGCAATTCTACTGCATGCATATACACTCCTGGAAATTGAAATAAGAACACCGTGAATTCATTGTCCCAGGAAGGGGAAACTTTATTGACACATTCCTGGGGTCAGATACATCACATGATCACACTGACAGAACCACAGGCACATAGACACAGGCAACAGAGCATGCACAATGTCGGCACTAGTACAGTGTATATCCACCTTTCGCAGCAATGCAGGCTGCTATTCTCCCATGGAGACGATCGTAGAGATGCTGGATGTAGTCCTGTGGAACGGCTTGCCATGCCATTTCCACCTGGCGCCTCAGTTGGATCAGCGTTCGTGCTGGACGTGCAGACCGCGTGAGACGACGCTTCATCCAGTCCCAAACATGCTCAATGGGGGACAGATCCGGAGATCTTGCTGGCCAGGGTAGTTGACTTACACCTTCTAGAGCACGTTGGGTGGCACGGGATACATGCGGACGTGCATTGTCCTGTTGGAACAGCAAGTTCCCTTGCCGGTCTAGGAATGGTAGAACGATGGGTTCGATGACGGTTTGGATGTACCGTGCACTATTCTGTGTCCCCTCGACGATCACCAGTGGTGTACGGCCAGTGTAGGAGGTCGCTCCCCACACCATGATGCCGGGTGTTGGCCCTGTGTGCCTTGGTCGTATGCAGTCCTGATTGTGGCGCTCACCTGCACGGCGCCAAACACGCATACGACCATCATTGGCACCAAGGCAGAAGCGACTTTCATCGCCGAAGACGACACGTCTCCATTCGTCCCTCCATTCACGCTTGTCGCGACACCACTGGAGGCGGGCTGCACGATGTTGGGGCGTGAGCGGAAGACGGCCTAACGGTGTGCGGGACCGTAGCCCAGCTTCATGGAGACGGTTGCGAATGGTCCTCGCCGATACCCCAGGAGCAACAGTGTCCCTAATTTGCTGGGAAGTGGCGGTGCGGTCCCCTACGGCACTGCGTAGGATCCTACGGTCTTGGCGTGCATCCGTGCGTCGCTGCGGTCCGGTCCCAGGTCGACGGGCACGTGCACCTTCCGCCGACCACTGGCGACAACATCGATGTACTGTGGAGACCTCACGCCCCACGTGTTGAGCAATTCGGCGGTACGTCCACCCGGCCTCCCGCATGCCCACTATACGCCCTCGCTCAAAGTCCGTCAACTGCACATACGGTTCACGTCCACGCTGTCCCGGCATGCTACCAGTGTTAAAGACTGCGATGGAGCTCCGTATGCTACGGCAAACTGGCTGACACTGACGGCGGCGGTGCACAAATGCTGCGCAGCTAGCGCCATTCGACGGCCAACACCGCGGTTCCTGGTGTGTCCGCTGTGCCGTGCGTGTGGTCATTGCTTGTACAGCCCGCTCGCAGTGTCCGGAGCAAGTATGGTGGGTCTGACACACCGGTGTCAATGTGTTCTTTTTCCATTTCCAGGAGTGTATATGGTTCGGAATTACCTTATTTAACACACTCCAGCTATTGCAACAGCACTTCGAAATTCGGCCCCCATGCCGGTGTACATCTGCTTCCAACCATGATGGACAAAGAAGACGAAATATTTTCCCCACGAGGACCGACTACCCAACAAATAACGAACTCTGGAATTCAGACAACCTCCTTCATACACGCACTTAGCAAAAGCGTTATCTGTGGCAATAACAAAAACAAAACTGCTGCCTCTCACAATATAACACACTTTCAATGCTACCGGCCACTCGCTCTCAGGGGAATCGCAGCGTAACTGCGCAGTTGTTCTGGGGAAAATGGAGCATTTGCAGTTGTGAAAGTAAAATAGTAACAATATTTCAGCTTATGTATTCCGTATTGTGCAGTACTTACAAAAAGCTGGAAATGGATTTCAGTGACATAAAAATGCACGCTCCTTCCAAAATAACAATAATATACCAGAAATAATAAAATTTCGTTCGACATCAATATCTCTTACTGAACAAGATTTTACTATTAAAATTTGGCAAATGAAGTTTGTTGACTTTTTCCTTTGTGGTACTTAATATTTACGAATTTGCGTCACAATATCAAAATTGAAGCTTTCTGTGAAACATATTTCTTTGGAATAACACAGGTCGTATAATACTGTTAAAATTTGTGTGTAACCGAAACAGACTAGACCGCACCAAGCATGAGGTGTAGACCGTTTCCTGTTATATACACATTCCTAATCAATATTGAGATTATGATGCATGAGTAGCCCAAATATATGATTCACTTAATTTAAAAATGGAGCAAAATACTATCTACGGAATTCATCCTATACTATTCTGAAACAAAGTTAAAATTCATTTTAGTCGGGTAAATAAAAAAATGAAGCAAAGTCTAAAATAAAAGCGGAGGTGATAACGGGTGAGGGAATCTGGAGTACAGGGTGTCCCTAGAGGTACAGTAGAACTTAAACGTGTTATGGTATCCAAACTAATTAAGACATGACACACTACCTCACAAAGTTTTTATACCACTCATTCCATTTCAACAGTCAATTGGATACATTTCTGGCAACGATGTACAAGTTTTCTGAAGCCGTCACGGACGAAGACGACATTCTGTTTCCGCAGCCACAGTCTCAGACTTCTCTCAACGTCTTCATCAGAAGCATAATGATGTCCCCGCAGATCGTCTTTCATTATCGGGAACAGGTGGAAGTCTGACGGTGCTAAATGTGAAATGTAATGAGGATGCCGTACGGTGGTGAGATTCAGTCTCTGAAGTTCTGCTGTGGTGGCACATAAAGTGAGTGGTTTGGCATTCTCTTGCTGCAGGGTAACATTTCCCTTTTCCTTTCTGACACTTGTTAGCCATCGTTTCAGAGTTCTCAGCGTTGAGATGTAAAGCTCTGCATTTGTTGTTGCTCCACGATCAAGCAGATCAACATGGGTAACACCATTTGCGTCCCAGAACACTGTGACCATTATTTTTCCAGCTGAGGGCTGCGTCTTGAATTTTTTTCTGAGGTGAGTCTTTGTGTCGATATTCCACAACCAGCCGCTGCGGCCGAGTGGTTCTAGGCGCTTCAGTCCGGAACCGCGCGCGGCTGCAACGGACGCTGATTCGAATCCTGCCTCGGGCATGGATGTGTGTGATGTCCTTAGGTTGGTTAGGTATAAGTAGTTCTAAGTCTAGGGGACTTATGACCTCAGATGTTAAGACCCATAGTGCTTAGAGCCACATGAACCACATGATATTCCACAGACCGACGTTTCGTCTCCGGTTCGTCATGGTGCACCTACTTTTCGTCTCCTGTCACTATTGAATGGAGAAAGACGTCACCTTCATTCTCGTAACGCGACAGGAGTTCATGGCAAATTTCAAGTCTGTGTGCTTTCATTTCAGGAGTCAGCATCCGGGGTGCTCATCGTGCACAGATCTTCCATAGCCAAACAAAGAAGTAATGTGACCCACACATTCTTGTGAAATGCCGATCGTGCTTGCAATTTCTCTCTGAGTGATACGACGATCGTCCTGAATCAATCTGTCAACATTTTGCTTGTGAAACTCGGTGGTTGCTGTCAAGGACGTCCAACTCTTTGTCACGCATATCAGATGTTCCTGCCTCAACACCTTATACTTACTCGCCTAACGACGCACTGACTCACATCAACACAATCACCATAAACTGCTTTCTTTCTCTGATGAATCTTCTTTGGCGTGACACCTTTTGCTGTCAAGAATTCAATGACTGCACATTGCTTAAATCGCATTGACCGACCGCCTGGGCAGGGTTCCATACTTTACACTGTAACGACTCAACCGTTCAATGCTAAGGATCCCAACTGGAGCTGTAGAGAAGAGGATACAGAACAAGCCAGTACCTGCCGCTGTTGAAGAGTTACGAAGGTGGAGGCATTACTTTTCATCAACCCTCGTAGTAAAGCAAACAACTCCACAATTCCAGATAATGGTTAGTATTAATTACTCATTTTTTGGGGGAAGGGGGGGGGGAGCAAATGGTATTACAGTACGATCAACCGTGCAACATTTAATTTCGGGCTGTCACATACGTATTCCGTCACAGAATGAGGATTGGTTTCGTCCCAGATCCAAACATTGTGAATGTTTGCCTCACCACTTGGAATGTTGCTTTGGCAGCAAAGGGTAAATTGTTTAGAAAATTTCCGTCCTGCTGTAATCGGTGAAGAACATCGTCAGTGAACTGCTTACGTTGTGGATTTTCACCGGTTTCAATGTGTGCTACAGCTGTAGATATGAAAACACCTGTAAACGCTTAGGAAGGACCAGATGCAAGGTCACCCTATGGAGATCTGCAACTCCTGGAACGCCCTCCGGACAGACTTCTTCGGTGCACCTTGAAAATCGAACCATATCCATTCATTCTCGTCTTCACTAGTTCCAGGTCATCCGGTGTGATGCTTCATATCAACGCTTCCTGCTGCATAAAATGGCGTGACTCTATTTGTTACTTGGTGATATAATGCACTGAAGCTGCAGTGTACTTTTCGTGACAGACTGTATATCGAATATGATTGTGAGGCGAAGAACGAAAGTTTCAGTGAACACGATAATAAGGTGGATGGTACTTCAACGGTATTAAATCACCTCAAGAGTGAGTAACACTCGTTATGAAGCACTGCATGTAGCTTGAGTGTATTGGATTTGTAAGAAAAAGTAGGTAGCTATGAAATTTAGAGAAGACAGTAATATTTTAGGCTGTTAGAGGTGAACGACTCAACGTATCAAACGAAAAGTCGTAACTGCCAAGCGCATTTCTCGGCCCACTTTAGCGATGTTCTGCAGAAAAGAAGCCACAATACCTAATGTTATTTAGCAGTAATAAGTTTCTATGTATCTGATTTGTATAGCCGGCCGCGGTGGTCTAGCGGTTCTAGGCGCTCAGTCCGGAACCGCGGGACTGCTACGGTCGCAGGTTCGAATCATGCCTCGGGTATGGATGTGTGTAATGTCCTTAGGTTTAAGTAGTTCTAAGTTCTAGGGGACTGATGACCACAGTGCACAGAGCCATTTGAACCATTTTTTGATTTGTATATTTTAACCAATGCAGTGAGTACAATTTGAGAGGTGGATGAAGCGTTAGTCAGGAGAATCCGATTGGTTGCCATATATTGGGCAGATGAGGTGATATACCAGTGAATATCACAATATTCAGTCTAAACGCAAAAGATGCAAACAACGCAACGCAGGTGCAAGAACGTTTCAATGTTTCACCAAGACACAGAGACACAGTTGCATAAAAGACTTTGATACGACATCTGTGTCGTTGGTTGACACTGACGAATTGGAACAAAACAATGCAACTTTAGGTGGATGTTCCACAGTATTAATTTTTTTCGTTAGGCCGTTTTGTACTTAAAACGTCATTATCGCACTTCTTAAAATCTGATGGAGGCCATGCAACGAAACAATTTCATACTGTAGAACATTCACAAAATTTTGTTTTTCAACGGAGCTATGAGCTGGTACTACCAAGAAGCGATGGAAGAAATAGTTAACAATATTTCGTTGGCGAATGGAAGTTGAATTTCGCTAGTCAGTTAACAGAGTTCTATGCTAGTGTTAAACGCCACCAGAATTTACAACCACTATGTCACCACAAGTATAATGAAGAGTCGTACATGTATGACAATACACATTTGCAGATTGCATATTTTTGACTCTACCTAACGCTACCGGATTTTTTTAATTAAACTGCATTTATGCATGGAGGTCCAGAGTGGACTCTAATTATCGTCTGGCAGCGATACTTGGTAGATATGCTGATGCGTCATGCGGAACCAATTAACGCAGGAAAAAGTATAGTTTCAATTTTCGTATCTAGCTACAAATCCAGCGCTGCTCATTGTTTGTGAAACGATATTACATGCACGCTGTCATTTGTCAAGCCATAGAGTGAGTGAACAATATGGCTAGCGGGAAGAGGAACCGTACCATGTTGGTAAAATTGTTTTATGTGAATAGCAGCAAATACAGTGCTGCACTGAAAGAATATCATCAGTTGAAAGATCTGAGGAGAGGTCCGATGTCATTAAATCGTTAAAGAAGATGATAATGAAACTCTAATCACAGGTGAACTTCGTCTGGTAACTGGAAGAGCAAAGCATCCTCTCCCGGAATAGGTTATTCACTACGTTGCGAATACACAGAAAGAAGGATCCTTTATTGTATGATTATATGAAAGCGGAACAAACACTGGTAGCAGTTACTTCTGTAAAATATCTGGGAGTATGCGTCCGGAACGATTTGAAGTGGAATGATCATATAAAATTAATTGTTGGTAAGGCGGGTACCAGGTTGAGATTCATTGGGAGAGTCCTTAGAAAATGTAGTCTATCAACAAAGTAGGTGGCTTGCAAAACACTCGTTCGTCCTATACTTGAGTACTGCTCATCAGTGTGGGATCCGTACCCTTTTCGGGTTGACGGAGGAGATAGAAAGATCCAAAGAAGAGCGGCGCGTTTCGTCACAGGGTTATTCGGTAAGCGTGATAGAGTTACGGAGCTGTTTAGCAAAGTCAAGAGGCAGACTCTGCAAGAGAGGCGTTCTGCATCGCAGTGTAGCTTGCTGTCCAGGTTTCGAAAGGGTGCGTTTCTGGATGAGGTATGGAATATATTGCTTTCCCCTACATATACCTCCCGAGGAGATCACGAATGTAAAATTAGAGACATTCGAGCGTGCACTGAGGCTTTCCGACAGTCGTTCTTCCCGCGAACCATACGCGACTGGAACAGAAAAGGGAGGTAATGACAGTGCCCTCCGCCACACACCGTTGGATGGCTTGCGGAGTATAAATGTAGATGTAGACGTAGATGTAGATGTAGATACTGTTGCTATAACTGACCATGCAACACATGCCCTGGATAGTGTAGTGCTCGTGCAGTGTAATTGTCCGTCCCGTGGTCGACAGTACGGAAAGTTTTGCAGTCTATTTTACACTGGTGCCCACATAAGATCCAGACAGTACAGCAACTGAAACCTCATGATCCGCAGCATTGTTCTGAATCTGCTCCTTGGTTTTTGGCAAGGATCTAAGTTGATGCCATTTGTCCAGACAACATTCTATGGAATGAGGCGGCACCTTTTACACTACAGGGTACAATGAATACACAGAACTGCCTAATTTGGAATACTGTTAAACACCGAGTTATGCACAAAGAGCTGCTGTACTGCTCTCAACATATGTGACTGTGTAGTTTGAATTCATAAATACTTTTATTCTTGATCCGTTCTTCTTTGAAAAGAACACATGAAGGGTGCCTGTCAGATATGCTATGGCATCTGAACGTTACCGAGACCTCCTTGTACAGCATGTGACTCCTGGCTTGTGAGAGCGCAGCTGCGTGGAAACCACTGTTTTCATGCAAGATGGGGCGTCACCTCATGTCGCTCGCCCAGTGAAAGATCTACCTAATGCAACCTGAGCCAAGAGTTATCTCCAGATCTCTTCCACGTGCATGGCCTTCAAGATTGTCTGATTTGAATCCATGTCAGAAATTCCCACAAAAATTGTTATAAACCATAGCGAATGATTGGTAATATACGATATGTGGAAGAACCAAGACCGAAAAATAAGAATAGAGTTCCAAGAATAAAGTGTCTGCGATTAAAAGGTGTATCAGACAAGGTTGCAGTACCACGCCGCTAGCATTCAGTCGATGCGTCTAACAAGTAATGAGGGAAACATAAGAGAGATTGAGAACTGGTATAAAAATCGTCAGTGGAACGATATCAATGATAGAAATTGCTGATGACATTATTATACACAGGGAAAGCGGTGTAGAATTGTAGTACATGCTAATGGAATGTACAACCCACTGTGGACAGAACTGAAAGCAAACCGAAGAAAGACGACAGTAATCAAAATAAAACATGATGCGATATTTCAGGAGGACAGAGAGAAAACTGGCAAAGGCAAAGAGCTATCGGTCGAAAGGCGTCAACTGATATGAAACGCTAGCCTTAATATGTGGAGGAAGTTGTGACAATGTATTGAGGGTTGGGTTGGGTTGTTTGGGGGAAGAGACCAAACTGCGAGCTCATCGGTCTCATCGGATTAGGGAAGGACGGGGAAGGAAGTCGGCCGTGCCCTTTCAAAGGAACCACCCCGGCATTTGCCTGGAGCGATTTAGGGAAATCACGGAAAACCTAAATCAGGATGGCCGGAGACGGGATTGAACCGTCGTCCTCCCGAATGCGAGTCCAGTGTCACAATGTATTGAGCACAAAATTGTACGGAAGTGATTTATGCCCTGTAGAAAACCTGGAATAGTGGAGCATAGAAGCGTTTGAGATGTAACGCCGCAGAAAGAATAAGATTTGGTGGACGGGTGAGACAGGAAATGAGGAGGTTCTATGTAAACTCTGCGAGAAGGGGCAGGATGGCAGAACACGTGTCTAGGCATCAAAGTATAAATTGCCTGTTGTTCGATGGAGCTGTAGAGTGTGAAAACAGGAGAAGAATTCGGGGAGCGCCGTATCAGACGGGTCAGAAAACTGATAACGTAAAAAAAATTTTTTTAAATAAAATTCTACAGTTCAACAATACACCCAATCGTGCTTGGCGTTGATACGGGCGCTACCCGGTATAAGATACGGTCTGTAAGTGTTGATCTGACCTTATTAAATAAGTACATAAGAGTCACAACATAGCATTAGAGGAAGACAACTGAATACAAACGCTAATTTTATCTTTCACAATACCCAATCATAACCACCAATAAATCTTCCACATCGACAGGTTGCCCATACCGTAGTTTTAACATTCTGACCGCATTTTCATGCATCACAGTAAATATAGATTTACGAGAGAGCTTCATAAATCGACACTGCGGATAAAAATACAAAATCCTTGATTCGAGCATATATGTTGGAATCAGTATGCCGCATTGCTCGGTGGAGCACTGCACGAATTATGCAGCACAAGCGCGCATAGAACGCCGGCGCCAGCAACAGAGCCCGTCGGGCCAGTTGGCTGCGGAGCAGGGAAACTTTTTATCGGTCATCGCCGCATCATTCGCGATCCCCGCAGAATAAATCCCGCCCGGAACAGCGTGCGAGGCTGCCTAGTCTCTCCGCTATTTACGACGTATTAAACCAACTGTTGCGCGTCTAATTTATGAGGGGCGCGTGACGTGCTTTTATATTTGTTCATTCCTCGTTGACTGGCGGCATTTCTCATCGCGTCGGATAAATATATGATATTTTTTTAGGGGCGGCGCTGGAATTTATGTTGGATAAATATTTAGCGAGACGCCGGCAGCGCGGCGCGGGCGCCGCACCCGCGTGTAATGTGGAGCCTAGCTCGCACGCGGCATACCAATTCCGGACGCCACGGGGTGTCGGCTGCGTGAGGGCGAGAGTGCATAGGGTGTCGCGGGAGCAAAGCGTGCGCTTCCCGGCTCAACGCCGAGTAGGCTGGGCTCTCAGATATTCGGGGATCTGCACCAGTCACTGAGATACCGTATCTGATCAAATTCTCCGTACACTGCACTACATGTCACCTGTCATTAGGAAGGGAGGCGTCGAGCACGGTGCTTACAGTAGAAAATCTTTAAGAGCAGAATAGGGCCGAGGACTCATTGACATAATGAGAGAAATGTAACGTACATATTAAGTATTACATTAACGTTCACATGAACCGTTCTAGAAAGAGTAGCAAATAAAGAGTGATAATGCGGCGCTTAGAACAGCTTTTCAAGGTAGCAAGATGGGCCACAGCTCGAGCGTGTAGCCTGTTCTGTGTGTCACTACTACTCATTGCTGTTCCTGTTCCACTTCCCATAAGAGCGAGGGAGAAACGACTATCTGTATGCCACCATACTGTAACGGCTCAATGTCATTCAATACGATCACGACGACACCCCTCGATCGACGTTAACACTCGCGGTGTCACTCGCCTTCATACATGGCAGTGGACGTTTGAAAATTCGTGACGCTAGCTCAGTGGTCGTCAATTGATTTAAATGTATTTCCCGGCTGACTCTTAATTCAATTACTGCCACGGGGGTGAGGAGAAAGAACACATCCTGGTGGTACCAGCATTATGCGTATTTAGATGTTCGATTAATCTGAGGCCGGTCGCGGTGGCCGAGCGGTTCTAGGCGCTTCAGTCTGGAACCGCATGACCGCTACGGTCGCAGGTTCGAATCCTGCCTCGGGCATGGATGTGTGTGACGTCCTTAGGTTAGTTAGCTTTAAGTAGTTCTAAGTTCTAGGGGACTGATGACCACAGATGTTGAGTCCCATAGTGCTCAGAGCCATTTGAACCATTTTTTGATTAATCTGAATGGTTTGCAATGTTCCAGCGATTCTATTCGAACTCTATGCTGATGTACCGACAAGGACCATTTTCGCAGATTAACATGCAAGTACGTAATGGATGTTCAGTTTATCAATATAGTTCGTCGCACTCACACATTATACATCCGCTGTAAGAACAATTTCATGCATTTACATTTTTGGTGTCCCACAACATTGGTTGGCTAAATATTATGACGATACGTTGCATACAACTTCCACAGATATTGTTTATCATGTAGTCAAGACTAATTAATGAAGCCAAAATCGTGGATAAAATTGAAATGTAGTTTGTTTATTAACACTTTTCTTTTCACTAATTAAATATGAAATACGAATCGGGATTTGAGGTGATGATCCTATCCTTCTTTTTTAGTATTTTAGGTCCCCGTTAATTAATATCTGATATTTACTAAGCGATCTATTTTTAATGCTGGCGCGTTGTTTGTATAGGTTACCCCCCGCAACCATCCAAGGATAAGATTCTATTAATGTTCCGCGCACACGCGTTTCACCATTTTATAAAATGCAGAATTACGTAAACTATAGCTTTCCGTTGCGCACAATTTTCGTGGGTTCCACAACCATAATAGTTTCCCAAGAGTATTTTTCCCACCTAACACAAAGTTCGAATTATGTTGTCGGATTCATTTTCACTTCACCCGACAATACACGTCTCTGATCACTTCGTCACACGTAATGTATTTTAAACGTGCTTGAAGAGTCTTTAAATAATCTCCTTAACGAATTTCGCAGTCGTGTACCACTTCTTCATCGACTAGCCCGATCGCGATAACTGAAGGTAGAGAGCTCAATAATGTGTTACATGCTCTTTTATATGTATTAAAAAACAAACGCGCCCCTATATCTTTCTGTCCCGCTTGGTCTTTGCTACTTTGCTTTTTATTACTTTTCATTGTATTGCTTCTTAGTAATACTGTACAGTTATTCAAGTTTCGTATTACTTTCCCCTTTTTAATTCTTCCCCGATTTTAATTAATATGATGCTAATTGACACGCCTGCCCGCAAAGTACCGTCATAATACGAACCCTAATTTCTCTTATCTCATGTTCGTTGTCCTTACACAGGATGTACGTTGGTGACAGTCGTCTTCGGATCTTTCGGCATAGGGATTCCCATTTGAGTTCTCTAAGTATCTCCGTAACACTTTGGTGTCGATCGAATGCACTGGTAACAAATCTGACAGCCCACCTCTCAATCGCCTTGAAGCCTTCCCTTAATCCGACCTGGTGGGGATATCAAACACTTGAGTAGTACTCGAAAATGTGTCGCAAAAGTACTCTGTATGCGGTCTTCCTTACAGATGAATCACACTTTCCTAAAACGCTTCCAATTACCAGAAGTCGACCATTCGTCTTCACCACTACGATCCTCATAAGCTTGCTCCATTTCATATCCCTTTGCAACGTTGCTCAAGACATTTAATCGACCTGATATATGTCGAAAAGCACACTATTAAATCTGTGTTAGAACATTATGAGATTGCTTTTCCTACTCATCTCGATTAAGTTACATTTTTTCTACATCTAGTGCTGTCTGTCATTCATCTCACCAGCTGGCCGGCCGCGGTGGTCTCGAGGTTCTAGGCGCGCAGTCCGGAACCGCGCGACTGCTACGGTCGCAGGTTCGAATCCTGCCTCGGGCATGGATGTGTGTGATGTCCTTAAGTTAGTTAGGTTTAAGTAGTTTTAAGTTCTAGCGGACTGATGACCACAGCTGTTAAGTGCCATAGTGCTCAGAGCCAATTCACCAGCTGGAAATTTTGTCTAAGTCATCTTGTATCCTCCCGCAGTCACTCAACGACGACACCTTCTCATACACCGTAGGATCATCAGAAAACAGCCGCTGATTACTGTCAATCCGGTACGCCAGATCATTTGGTATATAGAGAATAATGGCGGTCGTACAATACTTCCCTCCTACGCTCCTGACAATACCCTTCTCTCAGATGAACACTCGCTGTCGAGGGCAAGTACTGGGTCCTATTACTTACGAAGAAATGTAGGTACTTTCATCTCTAGGAACGTATTCCGTATGCCCGTACCTTCATTAACTGTCTCCAGTGCGGCACCGTATCAAACGGTTTTAGAAATCTACGGATATGAAATCTGTCTCTTCCCCGTTATCCGTAGCTCGCAGGATTTCTTGTGACAAAAGAGCAAATGTATTTCGCGCGAGCGCTGCTTCTCAAAGCTTTGCTGGTTCGCGCACAGAAGTTCCTCCGTCTCAAGGAAATTTGTTATATTTGACTGAGATTATGTCCAAGAATTAGGCAGCAAACCGATGTTAAGGATATCGGTCTAATTTTCTGGGTCCGTACCTTTACTCTTCTTTTACACAGAAGTCACGTAGGCCTCTTGTTCCAGTCGCTTGAGACTTGGGGTTGAGAGATTCACGATAAATGCAAGTAAGAGAACAATGCTATAGAATACGCTTGGTAAAACAGAACTGGGGCACGTGCATTAGTCGTGCAAATGCCGCACTTCCTCTCATTTGTCGCTTTGTTTTATTACAAATGGCTGTTGAAACCTTTTGTCTTTCTGACTCATTCAAATATGCCTTAGCCTAAGCGAAGTGACTGAAGAAGAATGAAGAGTTTATCGTACCGTTGAGAAAGACGTGGTTACAGACAGAGCACAAGCAATGATAAAGGAAAGGTGAAGAGGGACACTGACCGTTTCCTTTCAAAGGAACCATCCCGACATTTGCTGGAAACAATTTAGGGAGATCATGGTAAATATATAAAGGACGAAGTCGTGTTTGAGGGCTATAATGGGAAACGCGTGGAATTCATAGCTGATTATCATACATTTAGTTCTTTGTAGTTGTTTAAATTATGGTAATCATTCCCAGCAGTAAGAAATCTGTCAGAAATGACAGCTTCGCCACAGACATACATCTATATCTCCGCTCTCCAGTTCATACTTTAGTGCCAGGGAGAGGGTTCATCGAATCATTTTCAGATTGATTCTTTACCATTCCACTCTCTAACAACGCATGGGGAAAATGAACATCTAAATTTCTCTGTACGAACACTGATATGTCTTATTTTATTGCGATGATTATTTCTCCCTGCCTAGGTTGGCGACAGAAGGATACTTTCACATTATGAAGAGAAAGCCGGGGATTGAAATCTCTTGGGAAAGTCTCTCCAGAACGAAAAAAGCCTTTGTGTTAATGATTGCCAGAATAACTCGCTTATCTCTCCTTAACGCGATAACACTAATTGAGCTGCCCTTCTTTGGACTTTTTCGATGTCCTTCGTCAATCCCATATTGCAGAGCAGTACACTAGAAGAGGACCAATAAGCGTTGTGTACACAGTCTCCTTAGTAGTCCTGTTTCATCAATTGACTGTACTGCCAATAAATCGCAGTCTTTGCTTTGCCTTCCCCACAACACTGTATGACCTTTTCAGAATAAACTGCTCGCAATTTCAATTTCTAGGTATTTAGTTTAATTGGCAACCTTAGAATTTGTATGATTTAGCGTCCAACTGAAATTTGATTTCTTTTCGTAGTATGTGGATGACGTCACACTTATCCTTATTTTGAGACAACTGCCACTTTTCGCACTATACATTGATACCGTGGCTAAGTCATTTTACAGTTGGTTTTGATCTTCTGAGGAATTTACAAGACAGTAAGTGGCAGCAGCATCTGCAAACAATTTACGAAGGCTTTTCAGATTGTCTCCAAAATCTTTTATATAGATTAGGAACTGCACAGGACCAATAATTCATCCTTGTGGAACACCAGGTACCTCTTCTGTTTTATTCGGAGATTTTCAGTCGATTACTACTTACCGTGAGCTTTCTTACAGGAAAGCACGAATCTAGTTGCACAAGCTCTAACCAAGCGAGATTCCATGGACCGCATTTTGATTAGAACTCTGCTGTGACGAATGGTGTCTAAAACCGTCCGGAAATCTAGAAATATGGAATCAGTTTGAGATTCCCTGCGAAATGCAGTCTTTACTTCGTGGCAATAAAGAACTAGTTGCGTTTCGTAAGAACGATGTTTCTAAATCCGTGCTGCCTGTATGGCAATAGAGCGTTACTTTCGAAGTATTTCATGATTTTCGAACACTGTATATGTTCCAAAATTCTACTCCAAATCAACGTCATTCATATGGGTCTCTAATCAGTCTGCAACAAATCGTTTTTGTATTACGTACATGTTTCGCTATAAATGGCATAACAAGATTAGTTCAAACTAAAAATCACTCGCTCATATATGAATAAAATTGTTTAATCGCAGAATACTTCCAATCTTTATCGCTTCCGGGACACATGGGTTAGCACGCAAACGCTGTTCATTAACCTAGTGAAGAAGGTACCGAGGAACTTAGACGGAGGGAGTAGTTTATGTTAGTTTAGTGGTAAGTTTTGTTATTTCATGAATCAAGGCAAATCTCCTAATGATCAGCATCCATTACACCTCAATCTTTTCTCGTAACTTACGTCTGTCTGTATGGTGTGGTCGGATGTGAGTTCGTTTAACGTTTTTTGTGAGGCTGAGGGAAAAGGTATACTCTCTTTCACTGCCCCACAATGGTCTGCATCCAATACATGGTCTCTTTAACACGTCTGTTTTTTCTCAAAATAAGGTCTGCTGCGCCGGCAGCTGTGGCTAGCAAAGCAGAAATTTTGAACATAGGAACAGCGTGCGTGTCTGTACGTATGTACAGGTGGAATCGAGCAAGTGATAATGCTGAGGGAAAGGCATACGCTTATACGCAAACTATTTCTTGTGTGTGAGGTAAGAACAAACATACTCCGACGTTGTATAAGGCGAATAGGCGCATCTTCATAGTAATACCTGACTGGAAATTCACCCCAGATTTGATGAATGAGCTTTTCCTGAAGCAGTTTCTCCCACATCCCTCGAACATTCTACATTGCGTAATCAAAAAGTAAATAAACGTATATATACATAATTATATGACTAACTAATAATCATAATACAAATTATTGGAAAGGTCATTTTTTCTTGACCTCTTCACTGAATGAAAAGTTACAAGCTGCAAAGTAATATGTTTTTGTATTCCTGGAAGAAAATGTCAACAATATTTTGGATTCTAGGTAAGAGAAAATAACGGGAAATGATCGTTAAAGAATCAGAATTAACGGATATAAACTCTTTTGCACCTAAGATACTCGATTTAGAACGCTATAAAAGTAGTAAAATTGAGAATAAAACACAGGAACAACATGGACAGAGGAGTAAAGCAGGAAACATGAGGAAAAACTGAGTGACTACACAGAAAATAAGTAGAAAAATGACAGTGTTTGCGTGACCTATTAGGTCAAAACGAAAATAAAATTTAATTAAAAAAAACGATGAAACAACTTTGACGCATTCACCCAAAAATATTTAAATAAGGCAGAGCAGATGGATGTCTTCACCATGAAATTTAGAGACAACTCTAGATTAAAGCCATAGCTGCACCCGCGAACGTGTCTTGCTAGCAAAATTCCTCCCAGTTGTACGTGAAATTTCTCTTTTTCTTTGTTGTCCTCATCAATGGGCAATGACAGACTACGATAGTTTTCCCTGTTTCTTGACTTAGAAATTGAGACTGAATACAAATCTGATCTCTTACGACAGTTGCGACCGAGTATGATTGATAGAAGCAGCATTCATTTACCGAAACAGGTATGTTTCTTTCAAAATATTTCGACATTCGCAGAAGCAATGTAGGAGAAACGAAACCTCACACACAGAGAAAACTTACAGTTCAGACTGCGGTTTCCCAACTGCCTTACTTGCATTTAAGGTAAACGAATGGTGAATTCTTTGCATTAATTTCTACTTGTACTCTTCCCTGCTCTACCTCGGTGCCCTCGGATTTCGCTGAAATAAACGATCAATACTACAGCCTTGTCTTGTGTATTTTTTTTATTATCGCCTCTCGCTTTAACAGTATCTTTCGATCAGATCTGTGTTACAGTGAACTAACATGGATATAAAGAACTTATATTACAATAATTATGGTCACGAGTAAGCTGATCGCACGTGAAAGGACACACTAGTTCTCGCTGTGCTGCGCAGTACGAAGTAAAAATGTTCGGCTACTAGGTGGCTGTTGTGACCAGCGTATAACAAATACGAAATAATTTGCCATTTTTAATTTTATTATGAAAAAATTATTCCCTCATTAAATATTCTAATTACAGCGCTAACATATGAAGTTTTAAAATCATTTTACCGTGAACGTTACTGTGCGTCGAAACTATCAAGCGACGCTTTATTTATAACATTATTTTTTTATAAAGAAACAAGGCTACATTATTAAATGTACAGAAAAAAGAGACGGCTGCGCTGTTGATGCACAGCTACAGCTAGCGCTATTACTTGTATAGGGGAACATGTAGAGGAAACTAATGTTTGAGGCAGCTTTGTTTCACATTGATATTTAAGTGGGATATTACATCTGCCATACGCCGTTCACCAGAGTCCCCTGGTCGACGAACACATGGCGAGAGCCAGTTTGGCTTTTGGTATTGACTAAGATGTTTTAAACTCTGAGAAGGTACTACGTAACCATAAGACATGTGATCAATTTTTCACCACAAATACTTTAAAAATGTTAACATAACAGTTTGATCTGTCCTTTTAATTGTAGTTCTCTATATCAAAGTTTTGACCTGAAAATGATGTTAACGCGAAACACATAATCAGGAACAACAATAAAAACGTATAAAGATGAAGACAAGAGCATATTTATTGAGACAAATATGGTCTCAGAGCAGCTAACAGATATTTTATCTAAAGTTGCAACGAAAATTTCGTACTCGTGCTGGTATAGTTAACGTTATAACTCGACTTGGTACGAAGATTACCGTCGCTTGTCATGCCATACAGCTCCTGCAACTTACCAACTGTAGTAATGGTTAAACAAATTCGTGTGATCCACGAAATTACAGGTCCCTGCGAGTTATTGCTGGGATATAAATAATTTCTAGCGGGTGGGTTTAACCAACCAGTAAAAACTTGAACGCAACGGATAACGCAATATTTTTGGGAACAACTACAAAAGGCACCTAAGCAGGGCTTAATTGGGAGCATAGAGCCATTATTTACTTACATGACCCAGCACTGAACTATCGTACTGACTTTATGATGAAGGGAGGAAGTAATCAGTCATAGGGTATAGGTCATTTGAAATTTATTCAATACCGATAGCATTTCAATAACTAGCCGTGCGTCTGTTGGAATATACATCATCGCAACTGGTCTCTCTAGTTAACGTGATTCACTTTCGCCACGTAATTACGGAAAGGGAGAGGGGAGCGCAGACCTGGCTTCAATGTAATTTTATGCAGGCACACAATTATACGTAAGGCCACGCTTATTACAACCAATTACTAAAGGTCATGCAGAACAAGTTCAGCGTAGACACTACAAGCGAACTCGGTCAGGGCGGAAGAATATTTACCTAAATATTTCAATTTTCGTTAAAACGTACGCTGGAGAATCGGTAGCAAGTGGTGCACCGAACTATGGATGAATCTTGCTTTGAGCCGGCCGGGGTGGCCGAGCGTTTCTAGACGCTACAGTCTGGAACCGCGCGACCGCTACGGTCGCAGGTTCGAATTCTGCCTCGGGCATGGATGTGTGTGGCGTCCTTAGGTTAGTTAGGTTTAAGTGGTACTAAGTTCTAGGGGACTGATGACCTCAGAAGTTAAGTCCCATAGTGCTCAGAGCCATTTGAACCATTTGAATCTTGCTTTGACAAAAAACACCACGTTACTGAGCTGGGGAGAAGGTCGTTTACTATCATATTGCGGTAAAACTTTGCAAGACTTTATTCCATCAATAGACATTAAAATCTGACCTTTTGAGGATACAAGAGTTTAATCCGTATATTTTATTTAACGCGCAACATTGCCAGCAAATCAAATAAAATCTGACCTTTTGAGGATACAAGAGTTTAATCCGTATATTTTATTTAACGCGCAACATCGCCAGCAAATCAAATAATTATGGGGGGCATAAGAAACATTAAGTACTTATCACATTAATATTATTGGCCATTTAGCTTGTTGTGACTTGGCAAGACAGCCAAGTCACTATGCGAGGATGCCGAAAGGCACGCGTTAAGCTCACGCAGACTGGCGTGAGGTCTGGAACAGTTAAGGGAATTTATAGTAGCAAGTAAAGTACGTAGTTGATGTAATACTTAACTTTAATCCATAATTGGAGAACATCGCTCTTGTTGATACATTAATAACAACCTCAATATAAACTGGTAATGGCGCCTTGCTAGGTCGTAGCAAATGACGTAGCTGAAGGCTATGCTAACTATCGTCTCGGCAAATGAGAGCGTATTTGTCAGTGTAGCATCGCTAGCAAAGTCGCCTGTACAACTGGGGCGAGTGCTAGGAAGTCTCTTTAGACCTGCCGTGTGGTAGCGCTCGGTCTGCAATCACTGACAGTGGCGACACGCGGGTCCGACGTATACTACCGGACCGCGGCCGATTTAAAGGCTACCACCTAGCAAGTGTGGTGTCTGGAGGTGACACCACATAGCTAACATAAATGCAAAAAATACGCACACACAAGATTATTCCTTCCCTATCTTACGCTGGCCCCTTACCTTATGGTTATGCACTCGTCTACTATACATTTTCAGACCGAAACTGCAGTTTGCCAATGTAGCGGTTGCTCCAATCGACCACGTGGCGGGAAAGCAAGTACCAGTACGGAAAGGAAACATATGAAAAATAAATAAAATTCCCCCAAAATTCTACTCTAAAAGAAAGACAACATTCAAATACATTTAACGAGTGAGCTTCCGTTAAAGTCAGAGCAATAATGCGACTGTGAGTTATGGCCCATGTTGCGTGGCGTGAACAAGGCACAAACGCAAAGTTCTCACTTAAATTTGGTTATATTAGGAGAAAAAACTTACTTATGGGTGTTTGGCGGTACTATTGTACCTCATTTCAACACCTCGACCATATTAACGAGCAGATTTGAGACGTTGAAATACCTTTGGTAACATTACCAAAATTCAGACCTGCATCTCCACGTCTGTCCAGTGCCGCTACTTAGGAACAAGTGGGCCTGCGGACACCTTGCCTAACCGTTGTTCGTTCAAAAGGTGGTGGAGGGGATGATTCGCTAACCTGAAAGAGCCAATACTCGTGCATTCGCATTCTCTCTGACCTGACTTGCACACTATCTTTGCCAAATTTGTTCGCGTTTAGGGGTTGGTACTATCCTACCACAGAACCACTTTATGCTACGACCTATGACCAATGCTTTCTCCTACTTCACATAATATTTCATTCATACAGTCCAGGGTCGTATAAGGGAAAGAATCCAAGGAAACGTGGCACACACGAACTAAAAAAAAAATCAATAAATAAATAAACAAACACCGCTTCGTCGATTCTCTTCTACTTATTACTCTCAGACTTACTTCTGTCCCGGGTTCGATTCCCGGCGGGGTCAGGGATTTTCTCTGCCTCGTGATGGCTGGGTGTTGTGTGCTGTCCTTAGGTTAGTTAGGTTTAAGTAGTTCTAAGTTCTAGGGGACTTATGACCACAGCAGTTGAGTCCCATAGTGCTCAGAGCCATTTGAACCAACTTACTTCTGCAGAGTAAAAACACTCTCGCCATAACTCTCCTGTACCGGAATTTATTGAGAAAAATATGGCACGGGGAACAAGTTCTGTTTCATCACTCTCAGGTGACTTTTAAGAAAATAGGCTCAGGGCTGTCTTTCTGATGGAACTACAATCCAGGACATATTTTTTCCATTGCTGCCGCGAGGAGGAGACCCTAATCTCCACGCTACACCAATCCATTATTAATTTTTTTGTTATGCTTGGCAAGGAGCAAGATAAATAGTTTGAAATAGTTAACCTGCCAAGACCACATAACCGACTGCTACTGACGCAGTGGCCATTGCCACAAATATTCATAACATTACAAAAATTCTATAAATGAAATCACCTTAAATAATCACACTTATATCCAATACAGGTTGGTACTCATTATGTAAACACATTCATGACATTACAAAAATTCAATAAACGAAATCATCTTAAGTAATTGATCACATTTATATACAATACAGGCGGGTACTAATTATGTAAACAGAATAAAGTATCCTAAGCCATAAGAATCAAATACTGATAACAAGGGTGACTCTTAGTGTATCTCAATAAAAACACAATATGTTCTATACAAAGCATGGAAAAAGTAGTAAGCATTCAACGCAATCAATAATATAAAACACTCAGCCTACAATGACTTCAAGACATTTTCTTTTATGTTTATTACCTACTCAACAATTACATGAAACATCGAAAAAATGAATAAAGTTTCAATGCTATTAATAATACAAAACACCCGGCCTTCAATGGCTCCATAAACATTTACGGTTACGTGTATTACAGGAAGTCTGACAAAGAAAATAGATATTTGAAACTGATCATACTGGAACTGTTTACTCGTAATCAAACTCTTAATAATTAATCCTTGATTCACTCAAAATCTCAAATTAATGGTTCAAATGGCTCTGAGCACTATGGGACTTAACATCTATGGTCATCAGTCCCGTAGAACTTAGAACTACTTAAACCTAACTAACCTAAGGACATCACACACATCCATGCCCGAGGCAGGATTCGAACCTGCGACCGTAGCGGTCATGCGGTTCCAGACTGAAGCGCCTAGAACCGCACGGCCACACCGACCGGCTCTCAAATTAAACTAGTACAAAATTATACGCTAGCAAACTACGTAGGTCACTAATTTCGTCGAAAAGCAACTTTGTATTTTGACACATTAAAATTTATCTAATTTTTTCTTTACCAACTACCAATCAAGTTATGTAAATAAGTTATACAGAACTGCAAACAGTCACTTTTTTGGATAATAATGTTTTTTTTCCATGAACCGGTTTTCCAACCTTTTCAGGTTCATCTTCAGATGGTTTCGGGAAGTTACATCATTACTGGTAGTAGCATAATGCTGGGTGCTGGTTCTAAGGGAGAAAGATGGATCATACTTTAATGTATCATCATGACTATAGCTTATCTGTCGATATGGATGTAAATTTAGTTTTTACTTACTGCGACAGTATAGGCGCCTATACCGTCGCAGTAAGTAAAAACTAAATTTACATCCATATCGACAGATAAGCTATAGTCATGACGATACATTAAAGTGTGACCCATCTTTCTCCCATAGAACCGGCACCCAGCATTATGCTACTACCAGTAATGATGTAACTTCCCGAAACCATCTGAAGATGAACCTGAAAAGATTCTCGTCTGCTTGCGCAATAATCTGCGCCACTTATTCGCTCACACGAGCAACAGCTTCTCTCTGCTCGTTGAAGACGTCTTCTAGGACTTCCTTTATTTCCTGCTCCGAAGGAAAGACGATTTCTCGCGAGGACAGTTAGTTTTCTATCACTGTCAGACAATGTTCAACCCTGCCCGTGGCCTCACTGACTTCGGTTTGCACAGACTGCATCTCCTTTAACATGGACTCGGCTAGTGCTTGGATTCCAGCAGCTATTGTTTCGATTCTGGTTTCTAACGCTTCTAGGCTTTGCTGGTAGTGCCATAGTTTGCGCTCTTGTGTCAGATCGCGTATTCATTGCGCCTATTTACTCTTCCAATTACCGTGTTAGGTCATCACGCAAAAAGCTCAAGTTATGACTTAATGCTTTATTTGAATCGTTAAACTTAACACTTAATACTTTCTCTGAATAGTTCCAATTATCACTTAATACTTTCTCTGAAACGTTCAATTTATCACTTAATGCTTTGTTTGAATCATTTAATTTATCACTTAATGCTTCACTTCAGGCTTTGTTTGACTCATTAATCTGTAAGGGCACGTTATCAATTAGCGCATTATGTGACCTTTTCTGCTCATCATTTTGCTGCTTCATGAAATAAAGAATGACTGCTAAAAGCGGGTTCTTCATGCTCATGCCTCCCATGCTTACCAAGACTGTTGGAAGCGGTTCTTACGCACCTTCGCTTCTCGCACCCTCGTTAATGTTGGAGGCTTCAAAGGTCGTCCCCACGCTTTCTACACTACCGGCCATTAAAATTCCTCCACCAAGAAGAAATGCAGATGATAAACTGGTATTCATTGGACAAATATTTTATACTAGAACTGACATGTGATTACATTTTCACGCAATTTGGGTGCATAGATCCTGACAACCCAGTACCCAAAACAACCACCTCTGGCCATAATAACGGCCTTCATAGGCGTGGGCATTGAGTCAAACAGAGTTTGGATGGCGTATACAGATACAGCTGCCCATGCAGCTTCAACACGATACCACAGTTCATCAAGAGTAGTGACATGCGTATTGTGACAAGCCAGTTGCTCGGCCACCATTGACCAGACGTCTTCAATTGGTGAGAGATCTGGAGAATGTGCTGGCCATGGAAGCAGTCCAACATTTTCCGTATCCAGAAAGGCCCGTTCAGGACCTGCCACATGCGGTCGTGAATTATCCTGCTGAAATGTAGGGTTTTTGCAGGGATCGAATGGAGAGTAGAGCCACGGGTCGTATCACATCTGAAATGTAACGTCCACTGTTCAAAGAGCCGTCAATACGAACAAGAGGTGACCGAGACGTGTAACCAATGGCACCCGATACCATCACGCCGCGTGATACGCCAGTATGACGATGACGAATACACTTTACCAGTGTGCGTTCACCACGATGTCTCCAAACATGGATGCAACCATCAAGAAGCTGTAAACAGACCTGGATTCATCCGAAAAAATTACGTTTTGCCATTCGTGCACCCAGGTTCGTCGTTGAGTACACCATCGCAGGAGCTCCTGTCTGTGATGCAGCGTCATGGGTAACCGCAGCCATGGTCTCCGATCTCACAGTCCATACTGCTGCAAACGTCGTCGAACTGTTCGTGCAGATGGTTGTTGTCAAGGAAACGCCCGCAACTGTTGACTCATGGATCGAGACGTTGCTGCACGATCCGTTACAGCCATGCTGATAAGATGCCTGTCATCTCGACTGCTAGTGATACGAGGCCGTTGGGATCGAACACGGCGTTCCGTATTACCCTCCTGAACCCACCGATTCCAAATTCTGACAACAGTCATTGGATCGCGACCAACGCGAGCAGCAATGTCGCGATACGATAAACTGCAATCGCCATAGGCTACAATCCTCATCGAAGTCGGAAACGTGATGGTACACATTTCTCCTCCTTACACGAGGCATCACAGCAATGTTTCACCAGGCAACGCCGGTCAACAGCTGTTTGTGTATGAGAAATCGGTGGAAACTTTCCTCGTGTTAGCACGTTGTAGGTGCCGCCACTGGCGCCAATCTTGTGTGAATGCCCTGAACAGGATACAATGAGGACAACGCTGTGATCAAAACAAGCAGAATTGTGCTATGCGGTACAAGGAAATATTAGTAGTACATTAAAATGTTATTGTAATTAGTACATCCCAATTAATGGCCTGAAGGACCTACAACTGGAAATCCTGGACAGGAACGCCAAGTGCAATGCAACCTTCGTACTGGATTCCACGCCCGCCGCAGAATACATACGTTCACTTTTCCCCACAGATTCCGCATACTTTCCCTTTGGAGCTGATACCATTAGTTCCTTTCCCTTCTTCTCCCTCTTTAATTTATATGATATATATCACAGTTGCAAATATCGTCTGGTATTTGCTTCTTCGTACCTGTCTGAAAGTACAGATAACTGACTCACCTCAACGAACAATAAATCCACAATTTTCAGTGTGAGTACACATCTACGTTCGACCTCAAGTGGATTTCTAAAACCAGTGAGCATGGATGATGTCATGTCCAGGGACTGCAGGTAGGTGGCGCCGGGGAGGACTGTGAACCTTCTGTGGATCGTATCGAGACAATCCACACAATTGTGATAAATTCTGTGTATACGCGTTGCAGTTGTCAACGCAACTGCTTATTGAGAGAGAGTTCCCAGGTTCGAGTCCTTATCCGGCATACATTTTCCCTCATCCTTGCATAAAATTCGAATGAAGCTGATGTAATTAGCTCCTTCCCTTTCTTAGCCTGTCACTCCTCCACATTCAGTTCACACAGTTCGTATCAGAGCTGCAGATTTCAAGCGGCGTCCGTTCTTTCAGAAATGTCCAAAAGAACAGACAACACACATTTATGCGATTGATTTGCATGAATTTGGGATCAATCCACGAACTTCAGTTATAATACACATTTACATTCAATTTCCAAAGGAAATCGAAAACTTACGATCGTGCTGGATATGGACATGGACTGTGGATGGATTACGCTAGGTGCTAATGTCAGTCGGTTGCACAGTGTGGCGCAATAATCGGTGTATTAGCAATGAATGTTGTGTCTCCATGGCGCTGTGGTTAATGCAACCCAGGTTCAAGTTTGAGTCTGGCACACAGTTTCGCTCATCGCCGCTGTTGCCTCAAAACTTCTTGATGTGGCTGATTTAATTAGTTTCTCCCGTTTCGTTTATTTTCTCCCCCATTCTTATGGTGTCGGTTATTTCGGATTTGTCTGAAAGTATAGACACTTCCATTCATACACATGAATCACCTTGATAGGTAATCAGTTCTCAAAATACATTGTGAATTCACTTGTGCATTTGACTTCCATCTAGAATGTAAAATTAGAGAGCATGGAGGAGCCTGTGGGGAGGTGTGCTGGGTGGGAGTGTGCGTCGGCCGACGACCGCACCGAGATAATCCGTGCATTTGCGAAAAACACTATGTCCTGGCGGCTCAAGGGTAAACGCGACAGCTTATTAATCAGCAGATCCCGATTCCAAGTCCTGGTCTGGTACATACTTTAATCCATCACCGCTGATTTTGCATAAAGGCACGATGCTGCTGTTATCGTTAGTTCCTTCTCCTTCCTTTTCTCCCCACTCCAACTTCAACCTATGTAATATGTATCACATATGCAGATTTAGCGCTGTGTCTGTTCTGTCAAATAAGTCATAAATAACAGGCACAACTTTCTCGTATATCTGATTCGTCATGACGAACAATAAATACAAAACCGTCAATGTATATGCAGATTTATATTCGACATCCAGAGAGAATATAAAATTAAGAAACATGGAGAACATTGACGGGACTAGGAAGATGAGGAACTGGGTGGTTATGTGGGTCAGCCGGAAAGTGTGCTGCTACAGATCACGCATTTGCGACAAATTCTGTGTCCGGATAGCGAGTTGGATAACGCAACGGCTTGGTGAGCACGAGATGGCATGTTCGACTAATGGTGCAGTACACATTTTCGCCTCTTCTTAATGGGCAAAAAGTTCTGATGCAGCTGATAGTGTTTCCTTCTCATTCATTTCTCCCTTTAATTTACTGAATATGTGTTACAGCTGCAGTTTTCACATGGCATCTTCTTTCAGACATATCCAAAAGAACAGACAGCACGCATTAATATAAGTCATTCGCTAAAATGGGCAATAAATCCACAATCTTCAGTGCGGATTCACATACACTGTGCGATCAAAAATATCCGGACACCCCCAGAACATACGTTTTTCATAGTGGGTTCTTTGTGCTGCCACCGGCTGCCAAGTGCTCCATATCTGCGACCTCAGTAGTCATTAGACATCGTGAGAGAGCAGAATGGGGCGCTCCGCGGAACTCAAAGACTTCGAACGTGGTCAAGTGACTGGATGTCACTTGTGTCATACGATTATGCGCGAGATTTCCACACTCCTAAACATCGCTAGGTCCACTGTTGAAAATGTGGTGGTGAAGTGGAAACGTGAAGGACACGCACTGCACAAAAGCGTACAGGCCGACCTCGTCTGTTGACGGACAGAGACCGCCGACAATTGAAGAGGGTCGTAATGTGTAATAAGCAGACATCTATCCAGACCATCATACAGGAATTCCAAACTACGTCAAGATCTACTGCAAGTACTATGACAGTTAGGCGGGAGGTGAGAAAACGGATTTCATGGTCGAGCGGCTGCTCATAAGCCACACATCACGCCGGTAAATACCAAACGACACCGCGCTTGATGTAAGGAGCGTAAACATTGGACGATTGAACAGTAGAAAATCGTTGTGTGGAGTGACGGATCACGGTACACAATGCGGCGATCCAATGACAGGACGTGGGTAAGGCGTTGCCCGGTGAACGTCATCTTGCCAGCATCTGTAGTGCCAACAGTAAGAATCGGAGGTGGTGGTGTTATGGTGTGGTCTTGTCTTTCATGGAACGGATTTGCACAACTTGTTGTTTTGCGTGACAATATCACAGCACAGGCATACACTGATGTTTTAAGCAACTTCTTGCTTCTCACTGTTGAAGAGCAATTCCCTCGAATTTCATCTTTCAACACGATCGGGCACCTGTTCATAATGCACGGCTTGTGGCGGAGTGGTTACACGACAATAACATCCCTGTAATGGTCTGGCCCGCACAGAGTCCCTCACCTGAATACTGTAGAACACCTTTGGAATGTTTTGGAACGGCAACTTCGTTCCAGGCGTCACCGACCGTCATCAATACCTCTCCTCAGTGCAGCACTCTGTGAAGAATAGGCTGCCATTCCCCAAGAAACCTTCCAAGACCCGTTTGAACGTATGCCTGCGAGAGTGGAAGCTGTCATCAAGGCTAAGTGTGGGCCAACACCATATTGAATTCCAGCATTACCTATGGAGGGTGCCACGAACTTGTAAGTCGTTTTCAGCCAGGTGTCTAGATGCTTTTGATCTCATAATGTACTTTCATATAATTGATTCACCTCGATGGGTAACGACTCCACAAGCTTCAACGCAGATGCACATCAAAGTTCGACCTCCAACGGTATCAATAAATAGTGAGCATTGAGATCAAGGAGAGGGACTTACAGAGATGTGATGCTGGG
Source organism: Schistocerca serialis cubense (assembly GCF_023864345.2). Lineage (NCBI taxonomy): Eukaryota > Metazoa > Arthropoda > Insecta > Orthoptera > Acrididae > Schistocerca > Schistocerca serialis. The sequence continues at coordinate 99,657,701 of NC_064642.1, read as the reverse complement.
TGAGAATGTGAGTCGGTCAGAGTGCATGTCAAGATAATTCGCGCATTCGGGATAAGCAATATGTCCCAGTGGTTCAGTGGTTAACACGAGTGCCTATTAAGCTAAGCAGGAGACCATGGGTTCACGTCCTGGTCTGGTACACATTTTCAATCAACACTGCTCATTTTGTATAAAGTACTGATGCAATTCAAATCATTAACTCTATTCTTTTCCATATCTCTTATCCCTCTCCACCTTCAGTTTACATAATATGTATCACAGCTGCTGAGTTGCAAAGAGTCTGTTCTTTTTAACATGTCTGACATGGCAGAGAACGTTCATTCATATAACTTTTTAGCGTTGATGGGCAATAGATGCACAACATACAGTGCAGATACATATATACGTTTGACCATCACTGGGAACATAGGACCAGCAAGCGTGGTGGACATGGGAAATGTTGAGAGGTAACGAATGGAGAAGTGATTGAGCTGAGAAACTTGCTGCCGCAGGCCCACTTTCCTCTTCCTCACAAATACTGCATTAATTCGTGGTTTAGTTGACAACATTAGTCCCTTTCCTTTTCTTTCTCCCACCTTCTCCTTCAATTTATTCATGTATCGTAGTGGCAGAATCCATGTAGAGTTTGTTCACTCAGACATGTCGACCAGAACATACAACGCTCATTCATGTAACCGGTTCAACTCAATTCCACAAGCTTCAGTGTTTATGCAGAGCCGCATTCGGCATCCAACAGAAATTAAACATTAATGACAATGACGGACATGGACGAAGCCTGTGCAGAGGTGGACCTGGCCAGTGGACAATCTCAGATATTTCAGATAACGCTGTGTCCGTGTGGTGCAGTGGTTAACGCAACTGCCAAGTAAGCAGGAGATTCCGGGTTTGAGTCCCAGTCGTGTACACATTTTCACTCATCTCTGCTGATTCCACACATAGTTTCGATACAGCTGATATCATCATTTTCTCCCCTTTCGGTTTCATTATCCCCACGCCAACTTGAATTTACTTAATATGTATCACAGCTGCTGATTCCACATGGTGTCTCTTCTTTCAGACATGTCTGAAAGAACCGACACCCTGCTTCCATACATCTGATTCATTTAGATGGCCAATGTATCCACAGCCTTCAGTGTGGATGCATATTTACATTCGACCTCCAGTAGGAATATAAAACTTGCGAATGCAATGGACATAGATGGGGACTACTTAGAGATAGTGCTGTGTGTGCGTGTGAGTCTCCCGGGCAGCGTGCCGAGACAGTCCATGCATTTTTGAAAACATTTTGTTCTGATGGAGCACTTGTCAGATTTCCTAGTAATTACGATATTGACGTTATAGACAGCCACACCCACATTCATGTCCCAATCCAGCACGCATTTCACTAATTGCCGCCGAGTCCACATGAAGTTCTAGTGCAGCTCCAGTAATAATTCGTTTGCCTTTTCTTTCCTTTCTCCACCCTCCATCATCAAATTACATAATATACTTAACAGCTGTAGGTCTAGCCTTGAGTCGATTTTCTTAAAGATGTCCGACAACAGACACCGTGTATTCATATAAGTGATTCGTCTCGATGGGCAATGTTTCCACAAGTTCCAGAGCAGGTGCATTTTAACATCAGCCTTCAAGCAGGAATTTGAAATAAGACAGCATATGTGTCGTGGACAGAGATTGCGGAGAGGTAGGTGGCATGGGATTGTAAGTCAGCTGACTATTGTCCTGAGATATTCCACGCATTTGCAGTAAACACTGTGTCTATTTGGTGCAGCGGCTAACGCAAATGCCTAGCAAGCAGAAGATGCCAGATTTGACCCCCGGATAGGCATGTATTTCAATTCGTCTCCCCTGATTCCTTATAAAGTCTCGATGGAGCTTATACTAGTATTTTGTTCACCATCCTTTCCTTTTCCCCTCGCCATCTTCTACTAACGTAATACGTACCTCAGCCACAGATTTCACATGATTTGATTTTCTTTTGGACACGTCGGAAAGAACAGACACCACACTGTCATATAATTGATTCATCTTTATGGGAAATGACTCAACAAGCTTCAGTGTGGATGCACATTTAAATTTGACTTTCAGTGGGAATCTAAAATTAGTGTCATGGAGGTCACTGATATCTGCTGCAGAGAACTGGCACTAGGTGGGAATGCGAGTCGGTCGGAGTGCATGCCGAAATAATCCACATATTTATGGGAAACAGAGTGTCCTGGTCATGCAGTGGTTAACGCAACTACCTAATAAGCAGGATCCTGGGTTTGAGTCCTGGTGTGGTACATATTTTCGTTAGTCGCCTCTGATTTTGCATAAAGTCACATGGTAACTGAAATCATTAGTTCCATTCTTTTGCTTTCCTTTACCAGCACCCCAGCTACAGTTTACATAATATGAACAGACACAACACATTCATACAACTTACTCGCTTAAATGAGCAGTTAATGTACGACATTCAGTGCAGATTGATATTTATCTCACACCACCATCGAGGATATAGATTTAGCAAGCATGGTGGACGTGAATGGGGACTGGCGAGAGGTAGCACTGATTAGGAATGTGAGTGAGCCGAGAAGAGTGCTGAAATAGGGCATGTAAATGTGATTAATACTGTGTCCGCATAGAGCAGTGATATTACAACTGCTTAGTAAGCTGGAGATTGCGAGTTTTGGTCGTGGTCTGGGACACATTTTCACTCGCCACAGCTAATTCTGCATAAGTCCTGAAGTAAAATGGCTCTGAGCACTATGCGACTTAACTTCTGAGGTCATCAGTCGCCTAGAACTTAGAACTAATTAAACCTAACTAACCTAAGGACATCACATACATCCATGCCCGAGGCAGGATTCGAACCTGCGACCGTAGTGATCGCTCGGTTCCCGACTGCAGCACCTAGAACCGCACGGCCACTCTGGCCGGCCAGTCCTGAAGTAACTCACATCATTAGTTCCTTCCCCTTTGTTTCCTTTCTTCCTCCTACACCACAGCTACAGATTTGACGTTGTATAAGTAAATCAGCCACGCTCGAAACAACAGAATCCATGCACCTATATATCAGGTTTGCACAGTGTGCAATGAATCAACAACCTTTAGTGCAGATTCAAATATCTGTTCGAATTCCACTGCGAATAAGAAACTGGCGAGTATGGTGGGGGCAGTTGGGACTGGTGGGACGTGGAGCTAGGTTGGATTGTGAGTCGGCCTAGGAGTGAAACGAGATTGTCTCTGCATCTGTGATGAGCACTGTGTCCTGAGCCGTGCGTGGCTCGTGTTCCCGCCATCATGTATTTTACACCCTGTTTTTAACGTACTTCCACCTCACTAGGACTTGCTGCTTTGTCTGACCGTGAGCGGCGTTAGCAGCGCGTATCGATATGTCCCCTCTCGTAGTGTCTTTGCTCGACTGCTATTACTTCCGGTCCTTGTCTGTCGTAGGCGAGTTCGTGTCGCGAGATCGGTTCTGCCAGTCAGTTGGAACGCGTCTGGAGCACAGTCCGAGCCTGCAAGTCGGGGAGTTGCAATTCGGAACTAATGCAGTCGGGTTGGAGCTGTGAGGTCTGCGTCGACATATCTCGCCCGACCATTGCCGCCACGCATCACTTGAGCCTGGCCACGCTCTCGGTGGATCGTCGATCCGTCGTCCTAGCGGACCACGCGTTTTGGCTCGCCGATCGTTCATGAGTCGGCTGTGTGTGTGTGTGTGTGTGTGTGTGTGTGTGTGTGCGCATCGACTCCCGATTTGTCTTCGTGCTTGCTTACTTGCTGTTGTATCGTTCGGGTCGTCGTGCAAGTGTTTGTCAGAATCTCTGTGTTGTTGGCTTTAGTTCTACTGACGATTTTTTTTTTGTAATGTTGTCGGCGTACTGGCTCCGAGAGGTCGGTCGTGTAACTGGTTCTATGAGCGCTTCTGGTCCCCATCAATTACCATATTGTTGATCTTGGGCCGGTCCTTTCCTGGTGCAGGGATGTCGTTTAGTCAGTCGACGTGTTTCCTCTGCATGGTTGATTCCGAACCAATATTTTCGTTTTACTGTGTCTAGAAGTGAGTGGGAGACGCACTAGCAGTGCAATCGCGACGGAGCAGCAGTCGCGGAGGGACCAGAAGGCAGTCGGTCGGTTGGTGCGGTCCAGGGAAGATAACTCCGTGCGGTGCAGTCGCTGGGTCCGCTGCCGCTCCCTGCACAGTGTCGGAGCGTGTGTGGTGCTGTCCGATCGCTACGAGCTTTTTGGTTCACCGACCCAGGACATCGAAGGTGAGTGGCGTTTTAAGTGCCCAAGCCTCGTCCATTCATGTTGTGGTTCCTTTCGGTAGTTCGCTGTTGGGGAGGTTTTCCTGTGAGCAGCACTGAGTGTTTGTACATATTTGTGTTTGAGTTCTCATGTACTCATTGGTGGCAAGCAAGCCGTTGTGTCGGTCGGTCCGTGGCTGTCCCCTGGTTAGGTTCTGATGGATCACGTGTAGCTGGGCTCACCACCTGTCTCACCTAAATGAACGAGGGCAGACCGACCTCCCTGGAGGCGTCTGAGTGCCGTTTTCTTTATTGTCCTTCTCACCGGTGTTTAATTGTCTGTTTATAATCTATCATAGCCAATGATTTAAAGATTCTTGTTTTTACTGGACTTCGTGTATTTCTGAATTTTGGAAAATCAATTGTGGGTCTTAAGCCGTTTAAAACCTTATTCTTGAAATTACACTTTAATCAAAAACATTGCGGCCTTCTGCCTTAAAAGATTATGTTATTATATCTTAAAAAATTGAAATTTAATTGTATTGCACCTTGCATATGTTTGTTATATCTACTTTTGCCTTGAGGCTTTCCACCCTAGCTGTGATACCATATATATTTTAATTATTTTATTTGCTATTTTAACTGCATTTTGGTTTTGTTAACTTCTAATATTTCTTCTTTGGAGGCCCATAGACGTGAAATAATTGCCTTTTTGAAACTCGTACTTCTAAAAGTTCGGCTAATTGCCGTTTTGGTTTAAAGATGTTATTAAATTACAATAAATTACGATTTTGAGTGAACCTCACGGACATCTTATTTGGCCCTTTCCACAGTCGTAATCACCTGTTCTGCCCTGCGGACTTAGCGGGCGTTTCATGTCCGTGTGTTGCAGGAGACCCCGTGTCCTATGCCCAGTCCAGCACAGACTTTTCACTTGTCGCCAATGATTCTGCGGTAAGTCACAATGCAGCTGACATCACTACTGAGCCGCCTATTTAGGCACTCGCGGAACGATTCAAAGGAGCTCGGCCTCCAGCGACGTTAGAGGGAGTTACGAGCTCGTCTGGGAGAGGGCAGTACTGTCGCGTACCGAGTGTCGTAGCGAAAATGGGGTTAGTAGTGTCCTCAGAGTAAGCCGTTGCTGTCCGTGGGCAATTGAGGCCTGGGTGCGGCTGTGTTCTGTCCTGTGGCAACCTGCAGTATCTTCAATCCTCGTTACTGATAGAATCATTTCTAGCGGGTGAGCCGTTTCGAGTTCTGTTCTCCGAAATACTAAGTGTTTGCGGTTTTTTTTTCTGTTTGAAACCATACCGAGTTGTGAATGCACTGTCCTACTGTAGCTCACCAGGCCAGAATTCTGCCCTTCTATACCGCTATTCACATTTAAAGCAGTTTGTTGTAGGTGTTCATGTGGCCCACGTTAAAGGTTTTGCCTTAAACATGAGTTTCTATGATTTTGCCAGGCACGTACCATATAAAATGTTTAGATGTGAACTCAGTAAAAAAACGCTAGGCACCAGTAGTTCTGTTAGTGATTCTTAAGCTACATTCAGGTTGGATTGTGTCATTGTAAACGCTGAAATTTTCCGATCTTACTGCTGAAGTTACTGGTACTCGGTATTAAAAAATGGCTATGAGCACTATGGGACTTAACATCTGAGGTCATCAGTCCCCTCGAACTTAGAACTACTTAAAACTAACTAACCTAAGGACAGCACACACATCCATGCCCGAGGCAGGATTCGAACCTGCGACCGTGTACTCCGTGTTACTTAGGTTAGTTAAGTGTCCTAATCGCCCAGTGCTTCTATAACTTGTGTTGTCCAATCAAATACTAATATTCTGTCAGTTTCCACTGTGATTAAAGAGGAAAGGTAGATTCCGATTAATCATAATTAATTTTCATTTACTTGTCTAAAAGCTGGTATTTGTGAGCAGCAATACGAGCTATGAGGTATTTTCCGAATATTTGTTTCCTGTGATCGGTTAATTCAGTGTTTGCTACCTAAATTCATTGCTACGTAGAAGGCCCACAGATTCACAAGAGTCACAATGCTCGGCTATAATTTTATTGATTTTTCCATAAGTTATTGAGTGCAACTTGTCTTCCTGTGTTGTCCGAGGCTGCCTTAGATGCTGCCGCCATCGGGCGCAGTTAGGTGGGCCATCGCTCTCTCAAGGTTGCCGTAGAGCTACAACACAATGTTGATCAAAAAAAGTTTTCATTAAAAAAAACGTGTTCAGTTGTAAATCATACTATTTTAAGTAAGAGGAAGCAAAGGGTACTGTTTCGACTGGCTGCCATTAGGCGGCCAGCCGGAGTGGCCGTGCGGTTCTAGGCGCTTCAGTCTGGAACCGCGTGACCGCTATGGTCGCTGGTTCGAATCCTGCCTCGGGCATGGATGTGTGTGCTGTCCTTAGGTTAGTTAGGTTTAAGTAGTTCTAAGTTCTAGGGGACTGATGACCACAGATGTTAGGTCCCATAGTGCTCAGAGCCATTTGAACCATTTTTGCCATTAGGCTGCAGAACATGCAAATTAAATTCCTGTTTGAAGGATTTTATGTTGTTCTATTTTTCTCTAAAATAAGTTTATTTCAATGCTGTAAAATTGTCTTCCTAAAGTCCTCTTGACAAGGGGTTCGTTGTATCCTTGTGATGATTAATTTTTTATGGAATTGCGACATTTGAATCTGAAGTTTAAATTCAGTTGAGATATGTCACTCGCCGTGTCTAGCATTTATTTTGTTTTCACTGAGGCATTCATAGACAAACATCCCATTTTTTTTCTTAAAAATTTACGTTTTTAATTACTATTTGTGTGATATTTCAAGGGCTAATCGCCGGTGACTCCAGTCTATAAATTCAGTATATTGCCTGTTCTAGTTTTTCATCTTATTGTTACATTTTATGTAAATAAAATTCACCTGCTAAGAACCAGGTATTGTACCTGAATGTATATGCTGATATCAGTAAAAGTAAATGTCGTGTGACTAGGGCCTCCCGTCGAGTAGACCGTTCTCCAGGTGCAAGTCTTTCGATTTGACGCCACTTCGGCGACTTGCGCGTCGATGGGTATGAAATAATGATGATGATTAGGACAACACAACACCTAGTCCCTGGGTGGAGAAAATCTCCGACCCATCCGGGAATCGAGCCCGAGCCCTTAGGGTTGACATTATGTCGTGCTGACCACTCAGCTACTGGGGACGGACGCTGATATCAATGTGCCGCGTTATTAGGCCATTAATTTGTGGTAAATAAGCTTTGTAATTGAGAACCCTCTATGGATTTGGTGCTTTCAGTTCGCGCAGCCTTGAGACCTGCTAAGAACATACCAGCTACTTACTTCCGTTTTCTTTCCTTTCGCCCACCGCTGCCTTCAGTTAGCACATTAGGTTATACTTTAGCGGATTTGGAATGGTAGCGGAATTAGAATGGCGCTGTCTGTCAGATATGTCTAAAAGACAGTCATATAACCGATTCTCTGTAATGTTCACTGAATCCGTACCTTTAGCGTGGATGCTAAAACTAGCGATCATGGAAGACATGGTCGCTGACTGCAGAGAGGTGGTGGTGGTTGAGCCTGTGATTCAGCCAGGAGCGAACCAAGGTAGTAAGTGCTTTTGCCATAAACACTGGGCCCTTATGACGAAGCAGTTAATGCAACTGCTTAGTAAACACGAGATCTCAGGTTGTAGTCCCAGTAAAGCACACATTTTTCACACATTCACTTTTCCGCATAAGGCCCGAATGTAGCTGATCAAGTTAATTCCTTCGCTTCCTTTCCTTTCTCCCCTATCCAGCACCGATTTCCATAACATGTACCAAAGTTGCAGAATTCGCGTGGTGATCCTTCGGACACGTCTGAAAGAAGCCGCACCGACTGGTGTAATTAATTGACCTTCTAGAACGAGATTTTCACTCTGCAGCGGAGTGTGCGCTGATATGAAAGTTTCCTCCCAAGTTAAAACTGTGTGCCGGACCGACACTCGAACTTGGGACCTTTGCCTTCCGCGGCAAGTGCTCTACCGACTGAGCTACCTAAGCACGACCCACAACCGTCCTCAGTGCTTCTGTTGTGACACTACCTCTTCTCCTACCTTCCAAACTTCACAGAAGCTCTTCCGCAAAACTTGCAGAACTAGCACTCATGGAAGAAAGGATATCGCGGAGGCATGGCTTAACCACAGCCTGGGGATGTTTCCAGAATGAGATTTTCACACTGCAGCGCTTGCCCGCAAAAGGCAAAGTCCACCTCGGTCCGGCAAACTGCTTTAAACTAAGTTTGATTCACCTTGATGGACACTGAATTCACAATGTTCGGCTGGGGTGCACATGTACGTTTGTCTTCCAGCAGGGATCGAAAATTATCGCCATGGAGGACATTGATGGGGACTCTACAATGGTTTCGCTGGGTTGGAATATGAGTCAGCCATGGAGCTTGCCGCTATAATCCACTCATTTGGGATAAACGCGATGTTAATGGGGTACAGTGGGAAACACTACTTCCCAGTAATCAGGGGGTTCTGGTTTGTAGTCCTTGTCAAACATTCATTTAATCATGACTTTACTGGTTCTGAATAATATTCTGGTGCAGCTGATGTCATTAGTCGCTACCGTTCCCTTCCCTTTCCTTTCCATTTTCTGCACACTCCCTTCTTTTTACGGAATATGCATCACAGCTGCTGATTTTTCATATTGTCTGTTCTTTCAGGCATGTCCAAAAGAAATGAAACTATGCATTTATGTAATTCATATGCTTCGATGGATAATGAATCCACGACTTTCAGCGTGGATGTATATTTACGTCGACACCCAGCAGGAATCTAAAATTAGTGAGCAAGTAGACCATAGACATAGACTGTTGTGGCAGTGGGTGGCGAGTTGAGGCGGTCTACATCTACATCTACATCTACATTTATACTCCGCAAGCGACCCAACGGTGTGTGGCGGAGGCCACTTTACGTGCCACTGTCATTACCTCCCTTTCCTGTTCCAGTCGCGTATGGTTCGCGGGAAGAACGACTGTCTGAAAGCCTCCGTGCGCGCTCTAATCTCTCTAATTTTACATTCGTGATCTCCTCGGGAGGTATAAGTAGGGGGAAGCAATATATTAGATACCTCATCCAGAAACGCACCCTCTCGGTACCTGGCGAGCTGGCTACACCGCGATGCAGAGCGCCTCTCTTGCAGAGTCTGCCACTTGAGTTTGTTAAACATCTCCGTAACGCTATCACGGTTACCAAATAACCCTGTGGCGAAACTCTCCGCTCTTCTTTGGATCTTCTCTATCTCCTCCGTCAACCAGACCTGGTAAGGATCCCACACTGATGAGCAATACTCAAGTATAGGTCGAACGAGTGTTTTGTAAGCCACCTCCTTTGTTGATGGACTACATTTTCTATGGACTCTCCCAATGAATCTCAACCTGGTACCCGCCTTACCAACAATTAATTTAAATGATCATTCCACTTCAAATCGTTTCGAACGCGTACTCCCAGATATTTTACAGAAGTAACTGCTACCAGTGGTTGTTCCGCTATCATATAATCATACAATAAAGGATCCTTCTTTCTATGTATTCGCAATACATTACATTTGTCTATGTTAAGGGTCAGTTGCCACTCCATGCACCAAGTGTCTATCCGCTGCAGATCTTCCTGCATTTCGCTACAATTTTCTAATGCTGCAACTTCTCTGTATATTACAGCATCATCCGCGAAAAGCCGCATGGGACTTCCGACATTATCTACTAGGTCATTTATACATATTGTGAAAAGCAATGGTCCCATAACACTCCCCTGTGGCACGCCAGAGGTTACTTTAACGTCTGTAGACGTCTCTCCATTGACAACAACATGCTTTGTTCTGTTTGCTAAAAACTCTTCAATCCAGCCACACAGCTGGTCTGATATTCCGTAGGCTCTTACTTTGTTTATCAGGCGACAGTGCGGAACTGTATCGAACGCCTTCCGGAAGTCAAGAAAAATAGCATCTACCTGGGAGCCTGTATCTAATATTTTCTGGGTCTCATGAACAAATAAAGCGAGTTGGGTCTCACACGATCGCTGTTTCCGGAATCCATGTTGATTCCTACATAGTAGATACTGGGTTTCCAAAAACGACATGATACTCGAGCAAAAAACATGTTCTAAAATTCTACAACAGATCGACGTAAGAGATATAGGTCTATAGTTTTGCGCATCTGCTCGACGACCCTTCTTGAAGACTGGGACTACCTGTGCTCGTTTCCAATCATTTGGAACGTTCCGTTCCTCTAGAGACTTGCGGTACACGGCTGTTAGAAGGGGGGCAAGTTCTTTCGCGTACTCTGTTTAGAATCGAATTGGTATCCCGTCAGGTCCAGTGGACTGTCCTCTGTTGAGTGATTCCAGTTGCTTTTCTATTCCTTGGACACTTATTTCGATGTCAGCCATTTTTTCGTTTGTGCGAGGATTTAGAGAAGGAACTGCAGTGCGGTCTTCCTCTGTGAAACAGCTTTCGAAAAAGGTATTTAGTATTTCAGCTTTACGCGTGTCATCCTCTGTTTCAATGCCATCATCATCCCGGAGTGTCTGGATATGCTGTTTCGAGCCACTTACTGATTTAACGTAAGACCAGAACTTCCTAGGATTTTCTGTCAAGTCGGTATATAGAATTTTACTTTCGAATTCACTGAACGCTTCACGCATAGCCCTCCTTACACTAACTTTGACATCGTTTAGCTTCTGTTTGTCTGAGAGGTTTTAGCTGCGTTTAAACTTACAGTGAAGCTCTCTTTGCTTTCGCAGTAGTTTCCTAACTTTGTTGTTGTACCACGGTCAAAGTGCATGCTGAGGTAATCCACATGTTATCGATGAACGCTGTGTTCTGGTTATGCAATGGTTAACGTAACTGCCTATTAAGCAAGAGATTCTGTGTTGGCACCTGCGTCTGGTACATTGTACCATTCGTTTCAGCTTATTCCACATAAAGTTTCGATGCATCATTATCATTATTTCCTTCTCTGTCCTCACCTTTATCTCTAATTCATCTTCAGTACACATTCTATACATCGGAGCTGCACACCTCATGTCGTATCTGTTCTTTCGGACATTTCAGAAAGAGCAGACACCATGCCTTCATGTAACTGATTCGTTTGAATGGGCAAAGATGCCACAACCTTCAGTACAGATTCAGACAACCGCTCGACTACCAGCAGGAATCTGTAGTTAGCGAAAGTGGATGTCGTGGACGGGTCCCGTGGAGACATTGTGCGTAAGAGTGTTAGCTTGTAACCTCCCCCTCACCTACCGACCTTAATGACAGTGAAAAATTAAACCGGGTGCACCTAACGGAAATTGTGGAAAAGCAATCGTCACCGAAGTTAATTTGTCGATAAAGCGGGAGGAAAGGTTACATCTAAATGAAAGGAAAAATTGCAAATGAAACTGGTGGAAATTAATTTTGAAAAGGGTAAAGTTAATAAAGAAAGTAAATGGGCGGTCGTTGCGTTAACAATTAACTAGCGTTAGTTAGATATTTGAGATTTGGGGGAAATTACGGTCGCGAGTCCCATGGACAACTACTATAAAAACTGATAATGAAAGATTAATGCACATATATTTAGCACTAAAAGCGTGGCAACTGAAGGTTGACACGTGTTGTGTGAAAACTGAGTGTTTGTCAGAAGTAATAAATTTCGCTACTCTGACTTAATTTTGTAAAAGAATTAATAAAACCGGAAAATTGAAAGTTAATTTAGTGACTGAAATTAATAGTGAACTTTGTTTCTGACGCACTACGAAATTCAAAAAAATAAGGTTAGTCTTGGGCTACCTCAACAATCATTTCAAAAGCTACTTGAATCTACGCAATTTAGAAATAACAGATTTAACTTTGAACTTGAATTAAATGATTCTGAGCAATTAAAAATTGTAAAATTTAGTACGTACCAAACTGAGCTGCAGTCACAGGTAAGCTAAAATATGGTAACAAAACTCGCACTCTTAATTTGTGCTTGTGTAATCTAAATATTGTAGCCAGATATGAATACTTTAACCGAACTTTGAAATCAAAGCAGTGAAATGGAATAATATTACCTTAAAGCTTGCGTTTGAATTTCAACGACACTCGGGTTCATTCCGGAAAAGGAAGGGACCCTCCTTGGTAATGCAGTTGGGACAATGAGCAACAAATGTTCATGCTAAGTTGCTGTAATTATAGTTACGAAAATGGAACAGTTTGAAAAGCTGAGATCTGCCATTCAGTTCTAAAACTTTACGGGCTTCCAGTCTTCCTTGTTGGTTGATTGAAGGTTTGAAGCCGTCGATCGAGGAGGTGGCGACAGTCACTCATTGTGGGCCGTCGCTGTTGCAGAAGCTGGATGTTGGCGCGCGCCTTCTTCTCGACACGGTCACCAGGCGAAACGGGCTCTTGATATGCGCCAGCTGATGCTTCCCGTCCGCGACACCGTGTCAGAAACTATCATAGCAAGTCGAGCGCAATTACATGCTGCCAAACCCCGAAAGCGCGGCAACTCGCGGGAGCGTCACATAACACACCTGCTCCACCGTCCTACCCCAGCCAAACTCTCTCTGCTCTCGCTCTACGCGGCCGAGTTCACACTCCCAAAGATCCTAAACACTTTGGTTCTCCACACGACCTATCGATCTAATCGTTCGATAGCATAGTTTTCCCTGGGTCAGACCCAGCGTAAAAATACAAATAATATTTACAAAAGAAACCGATTATACATCGACATAAATGCATATATATACAAATAGTAAAACAATTACAATATACAAAGACACAGAAACGTCATATCTTCAGGTAACAAAATAAGGAAAAAAATGTATAGTACAATAGATGTAAATAGGAGGGTATGCATTTCCGGCGTTACAAGCTGACTAGGGAAGATGCCGATATAGTCCGTGCATTTATGGTAAACACTGTGCCCCGGTGGGCAGTTTTCAACGCAGCTGCCTAGCAAGCAAGATTTTCCAGGTTCGAGTTCGAGCGAAGGCACACATTTTCACTCATCTCCACTGTTCCCGCACAGACTCCCGATAAAGCTGGTATTATTAGTTCCTTCCCTTTTTTTTTCCTTTCTCCCTATGTATCTCCGATTTACTTAGTTTTTATCACAGTTACAGAATTCTTGCGGTACCTGTTCTTTCAGAAATGTCCGAAAAATAGACAGCTTGCGTTCACGCAATTGATGCACATTGATGGCAAGGAATCCCCAACCAGCAGTGTGGATGCACATTTACATTCGACATCCAGTGTGAGACTAAATCTAGCAAGCACGAGGGATATGGACCTGTATTGGAGAGGTGTTGCACTGGGTGGGAATGGATGTAAGGTAAAGAGTATGTTGAGACAGGCAGTACATTTGCGATAAGAATTGTCATGATATGGCAGATCACAAAGCAGCTGCCAGTTATCAGGAGATGTTGGATTCGAGTCCACATCTTGTATACATTTTCACTCGTCTCTGCTGATTTTGCATAAAGTCCTAATACAGCTGTTATCGTTAGTTTCTACCTGTTTCTTTTATTTCTTCCCACTTCACCTTCAATTTTCATAATATGTCTTACACTTTTATATTTCACAGTGTGTCTGTTCTTTCAGCTGTGGTCGAGGAAGTAGGCACCGCATACTCATATAATTAATTCGCCTCAGTGGGCAATGAATCCACAATCTTCAGTGCTGATTCACATATTCTTTCGACCTCTAGGAGGAATGTATAAATTGTGAGCATTGATTTCACGGATAGGGAGTGCAATGAGGTAGTTCTGGGTTTGTATGTGAGAGCTGAGAGAGTGATGAGATAGTCAGTGAATTTGTCCCAAATTCTATGTCCAGGTGTCTCTGTGGTTAATGTGACTGCTTAGTAAGACGGAGATCACTGGGTTGAATCCCAGTCCAGCACACCGTTTCAGTCATTGCACTGGTTCAACATAATAAGGTAATGAAGCTGAATCATTAGTTACTTCCCAACCTCTTTCTATTCCCACCCCGCCCCCCTCAACCTCCAATTTTCATACTATGATACACATATGCAAATTTCACATATTGTCTGTTTGTTCGGACAAGTCTGAAAGAACAATCACAGAAATAAGTCTGCAGCTGTGATGCGTACTATGTAAATTTATTGTAGCAAATGCGCAGATTGTCTCGATATGTACTGGGAGCGACAGACACCACACTGTCATATGCTTGATTCACCTCGTTGGGCAATGAATCTAGAACGTCAAGTACGGAGGTAGATTTACTCTCGATCTACAAAGAGAATCAAAAATTAACGAGCATGGAGGTCACTGTCAAGGATGCTGAGAGGTGGAGGTAGCTGGGAATGTGAGTCGGCCAGGGAGTGAGGCGATAAACATTGTGTCTGGATGGTGCAGTGATTCACGCAAATGCCTAGTAAGCAGGGGAGCCCGAGTCCCGTTCCGGCATATATTTTCACTCGTCACTATTGATTCTCCATAAAGTTCTGATGCAACTGATATCATTAGTTCCTCCCCTTTCTTTCCTTTCTCCCCACTCCAACTTCAATTTACATAATTTGTATTGCAGCTGCAGATTTCATGTAGTCTCTGTCATTTCGGGCACGTCAAAAAGAACACAAACTTTCATGTAACAGATTCACTGTGATGAACAATGATTCCACAAAGTTCAGTGCAGATGAACATATACATTTGACTTCGTGTAGGAATCGAAATTAGCGAGCATTGGGGGACATTAACAGGAACGTCTTATGGGTTTTTCTGGTTGGGACTGTGAGTTGTCTGGGGAATATGTGGAAGCAGTTCACGCATTTTCAATATGCACTGTGTCTGGGCAGCGCAACTGCCTGGTAAGCAGGAGAGCCTGGGTTCGAGTCCTGATCGAGCAGGCACTTTCACTCTTAGCCGCCGATTCTGTATTAAGTTACAATACAGCTGATGTTATTAGTTCCTTCCGATTTCTTTTCTTCCTTCCTCCACCAACTTCATTTTATGTAATATATGTCACAGCTGCTGAACCCGTGTGGCGGAATCTTTAGGACATGTGCGGCAGAACGGCCAGCGCGAATTAATATAATTGATTTACCTCGATGGGTAATGATTCCACTTGCTTTAGTGTCGAGGCACACTTTCATTCGGATTCCAGCGGAAATCATAAGTTAGTGAGAATCCCGGACATGTACGGAGACTACCCAGAGGTGGGGCTGTGTGGGAATGTAAGTAAGCCAGTGATTATCCTGAGATATTCCACATATTTGCGATAAACCCTGTGTCCATGTGGAACAGTGGTTAACGCTACGGCATAGTAGGCAGTTGACGCCGGTTTCGAGTTTCATTCGATCACACCTGTTCACACGCCGCTGCTGATTCCACATAAATGCTCAATTTTTTTTTTCCTTTCTTTTCCTTTCCTTTCTCCAAACTTCACCTTCAATTAACATAATACATATCACAGCTGTAGACTTAACGCGGTGTCTCTTGTTTCCATATGTGCCGCAAAACTCATACGCGTACATGTAACTGACTTCACTTGATGGGCTACGAATATACAACCTTCAGTTCTGGTACACATTGACGTTCGACCTCCAGCAAAAATACAAGGAACTATGGAGGACACAGACGACGACAGTTGAGGAGTTATGCTAGATGGCAATGTGCGTCAGCCAGGAAGCGTGTTGAAGCAGACCGTGCAAATGCTCTAAATACTGTGTCCATGCACCGAAGTCGTTGATACAAATGCCAAATAAGGACACCTTGGGTTTGGGTCATGGTCTGGCTCACATTTTCAAATGGCTCTGAACACCATGGCACTTAACATCTGAGGTCATCAGTCCCCTAGAACTTAGAACTACTTAAACCTAACTAACCTAAGGACATCACACACATCCATGCCCGAGGCAGGATTCGAACCTGCGACCGTAGCCATCTCGCGGTTCCAGGCTGAAGTGCCTAGAACCGCTCGGCCAAATAAGCCGGCCACACATTTTCAATCGTCACTGCTGATTCCGCATGTTCCTTCCTTATCTTTCCCTTTCTCTCCCATCCATCTTCACTTTACATAACATGTATAACAGCTGTAGGTTTCACGTTGTGTCTGTTCTTTCGGCCATGTGCAAAACAACAGAAGGCATGAACTCACATAATGCATTTGCCTCAATGAGCAATGAGAATTCAGTGCAGATTCAAATATCTGCTCGACCTCAAGCTGAATTTTCAATTGGCGAGCTGAAACCTAGTAGTCAAGGGAAGGCAGGTTTCGCTTACGATTGTGGGCGGGGCCGTATTCAGTTACTATTGGTTACCTTTTACAGTTACACACAATTCATTGTGAATTAATAATTCCAAACTCAACAAGAAATAAAAATACCACACGTTATCGATGAAGGAATAAACAACTGTGTAAATAACAGTGCTTTCAGTGAGTTACAACTTAGAAAATCACCATTAAATACGGATACAGCAGATAATGTTTTAAAAGCAAGCCACTGTGATTTGAGCAGAAGGCCTT
The DNA here is from genome assembly GCF_023864345.2 of Schistocerca serialis cubense. Classification (NCBI taxonomy): domain Eukaryota; kingdom Metazoa; phylum Arthropoda; class Insecta; order Orthoptera; family Acrididae; genus Schistocerca; species Schistocerca serialis. Next base: position 99,640,973 of record NC_064642.1, on the reverse strand, counting down.
ACACGCCAGGAATGGCAATAAATTGAGAATCTTTTAAAGATCGCTGCAAATTACAAATTACAAATTACAGTTATTGAAATATTAAAGGCCAGTCGCCACAAACACAACAGAAGGCATCAGACGCCAGGAATGGCAGTATATAAGGTTTTAAGGCTTACTGCTAAAATACAAGTACCAAATAAGAATTTTAAGGCAAATGACTACAATCACGGCTGAAGGCCTTACACGCCAGGAACGGCAATATTATAAAAAATTTCGAAACCTGCTGTAAAACAGCAAATACGAGGGCAGTTCAATAAGTAATGCAACACTTTTTTTTTCTGAAACAGGGGTTGTTTAATTCAGCATTGAAATACACCAGGTTATTCCCCAATCTTTTAGCTACACAACACTATTTTTCAACTTAATCTCCATTCAATGCTACGGCCTTACGCCACCTTGAAATGAGGGCCTGTATGCCTTCAAGGTACCATTCCACTGGTCGATGTCGGAGCCAACGTCGAACTGCATCAATAACTTCATCATCCGCGTAGTGCCTCCCACGGATTGCGTCCTTCATTGAGCCAAACATATGGAAATCCGACGGTGCGACATCGGGGCTGTAGGGTGAATGAGGAAGAACAGTCCACTGAAGTTTTGTGAGCTCCTCTCGGGTGCGAAGACTTGTGTGAGGTCTTGCGTTGTCATGAAGAAGGAGAAGTTCGTTCAGATTTTTGTGCCTACGAACACGCTGAAGTCGTTTCTTCAATTTCTGAAGAGTAGCACAATACACTTCAGAGTTGATCGTTTGACCATGGGGAAGGACATCGAACAGAATAACCCCTTCAGCGTCCCAGAAGACTGTAACCATGACTTTACCGGCTGAGGGTATGGCTTTAAACTTTTTCTTGATAGGGGAGTGGGTGTGGCGCCACTCCATTGATTGCCGTTTTGTTTCAGGTTCGAAGTGATGAACCCATGTTTCATCGCCTGTAACAATCTTTGACAAGAAATTGTCACCCTCAGCCACATGACGAGCAAGCAATTCCGCACAGATGGTTCTCCTTTGCTCTTTATGGTGTTCGGTTAGACAACGAGGGACCCAGTGGGAACAAACCTTTGAATATCCCAACTGGTGAACAATTATGACAGCACTACCAACAGAGATGTCAAGTTGAGCACTGAGTTGTTTGATGGTGATCCGTCGATCATCTCGAACGAGTGTGTTCGCACGCTCCGCCATTGCAGGAGTCACAGCTGTACACGGCCGGCCCGCACGCGGGAGATCAGACAGTCTTGCTTGACCTTGCGGCGATGATGACACACGCTTTGCCCAACGACTCACCGTGCTTTTGTCCACTGCCAGATCACCGTAGACATTCTGCAAGCGGCTATGAATATCTGAGATGCCCCGGTTTTCCGCCAAAATAAACTCGATCACGGCCCGTTGTTTGCAACGCACATCCGTTACAGACGCCATTTTAACAGCTCCGTACAGTGCTGCCACCTGTCGGAAGACAATGAAACTATACGAGACGAAGCGGGATTGTTTGAAAATACTCCACAAGAAATTTCCGGTTTTTTAAACCAAAATTGGCCGAGAAAAAAAATATGTTGCATTACTTATTGAACTGCCCTCGTACAATAACAAATCTTAATTAACAAAAAAATCAACTTACCACCAAACGGGTGAAATAAGATGATGGTAAACTTTGTAACACAACTCGTAACATCCACTGAACACTACACTGCTAGATTTATTCGAGAAAGCGACCATAACTATTAACTAGACACATATAACTAAACCAAATGCAAAGATGGAACAATACGCCTGAGCCGAAACCGGCGGTCTGCACTACGACCCCAGAATACTGTCTTTAGAGCGCCCGGAACGAGAATGGAATCACTACCACCAGAGTAGAAGAATCACTAACCGGCCTACAATCAAGGGAGCTGTCAAAACCACACGCCTTACCGGACAGCAGCGGCAAGGTGAGGAAACGTACACTGCCGTTACTTACACTAACCCCCAGTGTAGGTAACTGAGACGTTAGTGGCTACCAGGCAAGAAAAATTACCGCTGGTTGAACTTAACAAATTGTAGCAAGCTGAACGCAGTAAATAGTAATAAGAAGTCGAGGAAAGCTGATCAGATCCGCCTTCCACAAGCATCCACTCGCTGCTCTTCGCCTCGGCGACACTACGAGTAGCAACACGAACCCAAGTCACTGGAGAATCGCGATATATCACAATGGTAGAGGTTTCTCTACTTGGATTGAAATGCATTCATCTTAAATCTTGCTGGATCCGGTTTACGACGAGGTCGTGCACCCTCGTGACCACAGCCCTTCCATCCGGCAGTCCATGCGTGCCGCCAGCGGTCCTGGAGTGCTCTGGCACTGCGCGGACCTGGCTCGTCCTCAGCCCCTAGGCGAACTCGGACACTCACACGACCCGGAAAAACGACGACGTCGCCCCAAAGACAGGGCAACAGATACCACATACCGATCCCGGCCCTGCTGCCACTAACGGACAGGACATACTTGCGAAAGCGTGAGGCGCCAGTCAACACGAGAAGAAGAGGAACAACCGCAATCATGCCAACTATATGATATCGTCTGGCCTCCTCCAAGAGAGGGCGGAAACCTACAAACAGCACCAACGCGAACCGCAGCACGGCTCACATGTATTGACGTTATGGACAGGGCTTGTGGAGATATGATACGCGACCGGAATGAGAACTGGCTACAGAGCGTGTCGAGGTAGTCCGTGCATTTGTCATAAACACTTCGGTAGCGCAATTTTTAACGCAACTGTCTGATAAGCAGGTGGTCCCAAGTTTGACTCCCAGTCCGGGACACAAGTTCACTCCACCCCGCTGATCGCGCATAAAATTACAAAGAATACTGAAATCATTAGTTCTGTCCTTTCCTTTTCCCTTCCCCCCCGCACAACCTTCAGCTTACATGATTTGTATGACAGCTGCATATTTCACGTGGCGTCTGTTCTCTCAGAAATATCCGAAACACCGATAGCATGCATTCACGTAATTGATTCACCTTGATGAGCAATCAAACCGCAACCTTAAGTGCGATGCACGTTTACGTTCAGTTTCCAGCAAGAACCCTAAGCTCGTGAATATGGAAGGACAAGGTCAGGGACTGAGGAGACGTTGCGCAGGGTGGAAATTTGAGTCGGCCTGGGAGGGAGCAGAGATAGTCAGCGCATTTGCGATAAACACTGTACCCAGGTGAAGCTGTGATTAATGCAACTGCCTAGAAATTACCATCCAGTACACATTTTCACTCATAGCCGCTGATTCCACACGAACTCCCCATGCAGCTGATACCATTGGATCCTTCCCTTTCTTCCCTTTCTCACTCACCCCTCCACCTTCACTTTACATAATATGTAACACATGCATATTTTCCATCGTGCGTTTTCTTTCGCACATTTCTGAAAGAATAGATACTACACATTCGTGTAATTGATTCACCTCAATGGGCAAACAGTCCTGAACCTTCAGTGCGGCTGCAAATTTATGTTCGACCACCAGACGGAATCTGAAATTACCAAGCATGGAGGACATGGATAAGTACTGAGGAGCAGCTGCACTGGTGGCGAATATGAGTGAGTTGAGGAGTGTGCCGAGGCAGTCCGCGCATTGCAGCAGTGTTTTCAGATAACGCAGTAATTAACAGAACTGCCCAGCAAGCAGGACATCCAGAGGTCGACACCTGGCCAGCAGCACCTTCGCTCCTCGCGTCGGTGCAGCTTCCACGTGCGGTGCGTCCCACCACAGCTATGACGCATCCATGCAGCGGAGGTTGGCCGTCGATAACCATCTCCAAAACGTCGTCGTCGTTGACTGCAGCATAAACAATCATCATTCTCTCCCGATCCCGACGCGGACAGAAACGCGGCACGACTGCCTCATTTGAGCCTCCGGGCTCGCTTATTTATACGTCTTTCCCCTACGCCTCCGACATAATTCCTTTCGAAAGGACAAGTGGAGTGCCCTTTAATTATTACTGTGTCAACTTTCGTTAGCATCCTTCGGCCCCTTCACACAGGTCAGTAGGCACTGATGTAAGTGCAACGTATGTGTCCTCCACAGCATGTCAGTGCCCTGCGCTACCCAGATTACCTCACGTTTGTATACAGTGACCGCTGGGCCGTGCTTTCGGTGCCAACGGTGTCGTAGACCTGCCTCACAGTATCGTTTACAAAATATCAACATTGCCCACACCTGCCATCCGTTGTGGCAATCGGTCCCTTAACTACAGCTATCCAGCGGCAGCTGTGCGAAATTTCCCAAAAATCCACACCTGCATTTGTTCGTGGTGCAGCACTGTGTATGCGCAGTATGTTACAATCATTTACGTTCAGTTTTAACTGCTTGATCTCGCTTCCCACGCCCGGGTTCCCGGGTTCGATTCCCGGCGGGGTCAGGGATTTTCTCTGCCTCGTGATGGCTGGGTGTTGTGTGCTGTCCTTAGGTTAGTTAGGTTTAAGTCGTTCTAAGTTCTAGGGGACTTATGACCACAGCAGTTGAGTCCCATAGTGCTCAGAGCCATTTGAACCATTTGATTTTAACTGCTTGAGCCTGCATCATTCTTTACACCTCGTCTGGGCATTCTGCAAATCGATACTGCCTTCTGGCGTTGAATCATTTGCGAACAGTTATGAAGAGTTTCCGTCGCTTTCCACTGGATCATTTACATACATTGTAAACAGTAACGGTCCTATCACAATTACTTGGTGTGCTCCGGGAATTATCATTACGTCTGCTGACTTCGTTCCGTTAGAATTCAGCACGTCGCTTTTATCTGCAACGAAATTGTGAATCCTGTCACAAATCTGGTCCGATACTCGGTGAGGTCGTAATTTTTTCCATAGATGGCAATGCGGGTCTGTGTCACTAGCTTTCCTGAAGTCAAGGGACACAGAAGCAACCCGAGCTCCGTAATCTGCAACGCTACAGGTGTCATGGAGGAAGAGGGCGAGCTGATTTCCGCGAGACCTCTGCGCAGTCCATGTTCATTTTCATGAAGGAGATTTCCGTTCTTCAAAAACGTAATCATTCTTGAGCATAAAACATGTTCCACAGTTCTACAACAGTTTGTTGTCAACGATATAGGCCTACAGTTATGTGTATTTGCCCTTCAAACCTGCCTGAAAATGGAAATGACGTGCGGGTTTTTACTCAGTCGTTGAGTACCCTTCTTTGCTTCGGTGAACTACCATGAACTTTTGCTATAAGGGGACTAAATTGTTTCACATAACCTTTGAAGACTCTTATAGGTACCTTATCTGGTCTTGACGCCTTTCCACTACTAAGCGATTGAAGTTGATTTTCTATTTTGCAATTGATTATCTTAATATCTTCCATTTCTACGCTCATACGTATTACGATATTGCACAGTGAAACCATTTCGGAAGACCGAATTCAGTATTTCAGCCTTCTCGCTGCTATCTTCTACTCCCATTCCAGTGTTGTCACTGATGGAATGAATAGAGGATTCCGAACCGCTTACCGATTTCACTTATGACCAAAACCTCTTAGGTTTTCTGCCCAGATCAATTGACAAAATTTTACTTTCGGAGTCATTGGACGCTTCTCTATTTGCTCTCCGTAGGCTCATTATGTAGTGCGTAGAGCATTTGTGTTTTCCCAGAAAATGAAACTGCAAGCGCATTAACTACGCAAACCACACCTGCTGTCCAGGAAGTATATTGTGGGAAAGCGGATTTCTTATGGTTGTTACTGATATTTTTTTGTTATTTGCAAGAAATTCAATGAAAAGTTTCACAAGTCTGTAACACAAAACGAAACCTTCAGCTACGTACAACAACAAAACAATTTTCATTGGTTCCAGTTACTTACGTAGCAAATGGAGTACGGAAACCTTATTCAAAACATTGTCTTGTTCTGTAAAATTCTTTGTATTAGTTTCTTCATCACTAACTGAAATTAGTGAAGAACCACGTGCTTGAGTATCACGGTCACTTGTCTGAGTAACTTCACTAAGAGTAGTTGAACCCGTTTCAGTGGTGGACCTGGGGAGCGGTTTGGACTGCTGCGAGTACGAATGACTTCCACTATAATACATAGCTATTGAACTAGGACCGCACTTACGATGTTCGTTAAGACTTGCGTCTCTGTGGCGATTCAGGATACTCTAGTCTTGGTCTGCGTAATGTGATCTGCCCGGAAGTTTTCACGGTAATAGCCGTGACTTTGAAGAACATATCTATTTCATCCCCTTGTGATGGCGATTTCGACAGGTCTTCCAGAGAGTTTTTAAAGTGGAGATCATCTTTCTTTTCGTTTAAATATTGGAGAAAGGCACACTTTCCTCCAACTTGATGGTCGGGTAAGACTGGTGGTTCCGACGATTGTTGAGTTTTGGGGGGCAAAGTGGTTCACACTTAATTGTTTCTGTGACAGTTATTGTCAGCGTTGGTGAAGAGGCATTTTTTGGGTTCCGTTGACAGCGGACCGTGTGATACCAATTTCTTCTTTTCTCTGTGTTCTGTAATGACTGTGACGTAGCAGTGGAGTAGTGGTGTTTGGGTTTACAGCCAAACGTAATGACATTGCGATGAAAAAGGTTTCAAGATTTTATTACGCACAAATATTTAAGCAGGAAACTCAAGAGTGAACCCCTACTTAGCCATACAAGAGACTCGATAAAACGATTTGATCACACAATTTTTTTCTATTTTATTTTATTTTCCTTTTTTGTTTTGTTAGTAAAGCATTTAGGATCAGTAAGTAGAAAATATTTGAACTGAAACTTTCATTCCCTTTTTACCTTTAAGAAGTAACTACTATAAAGACACCAGCTATTGAACCAGCATGACATAAACGTACTTGGAATCAAACAAAACAGCTTTCAATTTATGTACTGTGTCCACCTTCCTGCATTTAGGATAAACAATTTTAAAGCGCCCACAGATAATCTTTACATAAGGAACAAATCACATTATATAGTATGTCAGACAGAAATCGCACAGATCTCACTAGCAAATAACAAAGAAGGTTTACATTTACGCACTGCGTTCACCGTCCTGCATTCCGGAATAAATAATATTAAAACGGCCACCAGTAATCCTCACACCGTAGACACGTCCATTACTGTATTGAAGTGATAGCTCACACTTCAATACCATCCATATACAGACCTCCGGCCAAAATGTGAACGACCAATTTTTTCAATATTAATCATATAAATAACAGCACACATGGTACTCAGCATAACGGAATACATATGATTCTTGTCAAGACAAGCACACGCACCCAAAACTATGTGGACGCAGTACAATAGCCATAATGCGCAACAGTAATGTACTTGACTATAACCGCTTTATTCAATCGTCGTAACAGTGAATACGCCTTTAGAAGCTGTAACGACCACACGAGTCCACATGGGCTAAAGAGTTGCAAATGGCTATCTCGACCAACGTCACCTTTTTTATGTGACTATTTAACGTCTCTAAGGGTCCATAATATGGGGAATGGTGGTATGCAGCGGTTCCAGCGGGTTCCAACACCCTCAGTGGCACTGTAGCGAGAAGGAAGTACTTCTCTGCGCGGTATCTCTAACCTGGTGTCTTGCTGCTTTGGTAAGTCCCTCGTCGCACAGTAGTAGCGCTCCGTCGCCCGGTTCCATGTAGGTGGTGATCCTGCTGAAGTGGAGTGTTAAGGGATGCTAGTTGTTAATTGTGAACAACGTTTGTACCATACTCCTTTCAATATAGAAATTGCTATTTCACACACGTCACAGAATCAGCATTTGCAATATGGCGACTCTGGACTACACCGGTATATTCGACCCTTTACACAGATTAACGCATTTTTCTGACTTTACATAAAGATAGACACTGCCCACGACACGTGGCGTTCTGATAACTAATAACTTCACTTTATATCTTGTTTAACAGCTGAAATATGTACTCGCGACCGTGTTCTTAGAGCCGCCCCGGTTACTCGACCATGCATTTTGATTGGCTCCTCGCGACTAACTCCCCCTGTCTTCCCGAAGGACGAGAGACCCCATCCCCTTTCTCCCTCAGCCAACAATAGGGACACTTCTCTCGTTCCTACACACACACACACACACACACACACACACACACACTCATTTATATATATATATATATATATATATATATATATATATATATATATATATATATATGTAAACTTTCAGACAATGGGCGTTCAGATCGCTGTTGCTAGGCAGATCTGACATTACGTTTGCGGACAATGTGACGGAAGTTTGCCTCGGAACACTTTCTCATATTGTAAGATGCTACTCTCGAATAGTCGGATCTTGTCCCTGATAAGGTTGCACAACATTGCCTCCTTTGATTTCATCTCTAATGCTCCCTGCTGGCGCTTAATTGTTAAATGTACATGTAGCCTGGCTGCGACTGAACATTCCTGATCACATAAATATGCCTAATACTTGGCTCAAACACGTGAAGGGAATGTACATATGCATTACAGGGCCCCTTCATTACGCTTCAAAACATGTTCAAATGTGTGTGAAATCTTATGGGACTTAACTGCTAAGGTCATCAGTACCTAAGCTTACACACTACTTAACCTAAATTATCCTAAGGAGAAACACACACGCACCCATGCCCGAGGGAGGACTCGAACCTCCGCCGGGACCAGCCGCTCAGTGCAGGGCTGCAGCGCCCTAGACCGCTCGGCTGATCCCGCGCGGCAAAACGCTTCAAGTCCACTCGATCCAACAACGGATTGGAACGTCCATTTGATCGACCATGAGCTCCGATCAGTCGAACGGATTACCAGGGCAAAGACTGCAGCCATTCATCATCTGCCGTCTCTGTCGCAGCGAGAAGCTTCCGTTGTCCCCCTCCGGAAGGTTTCGCGCACACGCTGCTTGCAGCACGGGTGCGGCCGATCCCGGAGGGCCTTCTCAGTCCTTGCGGTGGCTGGAGGCGCCACTCAGCGGGAATTCAAAGTGGCGGCCGCTGGAGCCGGAATGGAACCGCCACACCTTCCACCCACTCTCCCATCCCCCTTATACCACATGTCCAGGGGGTGCAGAACGCTGAAACTCGTACACTGGCGTTAGTGTGAGACGTGACTCACTTTATTTGTTCATGAGACCCAGAAGATATTAGATTCAGGCTCCCAGGTAGATGCTATTTTCCTTGACTTCCGCAAGGCTTTCGACACAGTTCCGCACTGTCGCCTGATAAACAAAGTAAGAGCCTACGGAATATCAGACCAGCTGTGTGGCTGGATTGAAGAGTTGTTAGCAAACAGAACACAGCATGTTGTTCTCAATGGAGTAACCTCTGGTGTGCCACAGGGGAGTGTTATGGGACCATTTCTGTTCACAATATATATAAATGACCTAGTAGATAGTGTCAGAAGTTCCATGCGGCTTTTCGCGGATGATGCTGTAGTATACAGAGAAGTTGCAGCATTAGAAAATTGTAACGAAATGCAGGAAGATCTGCAGCGGATAGGCACTCGGTGCAGGGAGTGGCAACTGACCCTAAACATAGACATATGTAATGTATTGCGAATACATAGAAAGAAGGATCCTTTATTGTATGATTATATGGTAGCGGAACAAACACTGGTAGCAGTTACTTCTGTAAAATATCTGGGAGTATGCGTGCGGAACGATTTGAAGTGGAATGATCATATAAAATTAATTGTTGGTAAGGCGGGTACCAGGTTGAGATTCATTGGGAGAGTCATTAGAAAAGTAGTCCGTCAACAAAGGAGGAGCCTTACAAAACACTCGTTCGACTTATACTTGAGTATTGCTCATCAGTGTGGGATCCGTACCAGATCGGGTTGACAGAGGAGATAGAGAAGATCCAAAGAAGAGCGGCGTGTTTCGTCACAGGGTTATTTGGTAAGCGTGATAGCGTTACTGAGATGTTTAGCAAACTCAAGTGGCAGACTCTGCAAGAGAGGCGCTCTGCATCGCGGTGTAGCTTGCTGTACAGGTTTCGAGAGGGTGCGTTTCTGGATGAGGTATCGAATATATTGCTTCCCCCTACTAATACCTCCAGAGGAGATCACGATTATAAAATTAGAGAGATTCGAGCGCGCACGGAGGCTTTCCGGCAGTCGTTCTTCCCGCGAACCATTCGCGACTGGAGCAGAAAAGGGAGGTAATGACAGTGGCACGTAAAGTGCCCTCCGCCACACACTGTTGGGTGGCTTGCGGAGTATAAATGTAGACGTAGATGTAGGCAGGTTGTCACGGCACTACAGTGCCATACTAGCATCAAGACACTTCAGAGTCGTTTCACAAGCAAGGGTATAAGATGAAACAATTTATCAAGAAAAACTTTACAGTGAGTATGACATTAAACAAACTATCTATTACTTGGGGGCTCCAACCTCGTGAAAATGTTATGTTTGAGAAATATGGAGCCTAAAATTTCGCCTTGTCCTTGGGTTTTTGACGAGTAGCGTGTCCAGTGTTACAAAGCGAAGGATCTGGAGAGGGCCCACAGTGCTGGGTAAAAGTTTTCCCATCACCCTATCTTCCCCCTGAGTAATTGCCGCAAAATGTTTAACCCAGACTCTGTCACACAGCCTTAATGGGTCTGTCCGTCTCCCAGCATTATAGTGACGCTCCAACCTCTCATCTGTTACCTTAAAATTTCTCTTGGAACGCTTCCAATGCGCAGCATCAATTTTCTCCGGGACTATGTCATCCGACAATCAAAAAATTATAAAAGGGAGAACTGAGCGTGAACGCGAACATCAGGGCCATCTGAGTTTGCTTGCGAGCCTCAGGTACGGTTGCATTACAAGCATCCCAAGCCAGAATGGTGGACTGTCCCACCGGGTATTGTCTGCGTGGTGGAAGGCGAAAAAGGCGGCCCGCAAATTTCGGTTTACTCTCTCAGCAATGAGGGATTAGGGCCGTACGCCGTTGTAGCAACGTGACTAATTCCAGACCGAAACCGAAATTCCTGAAGGCCGCTGAATTAAAGTTAGGAGCATTATCCGTAACTAATACGCTACATGACTCGAAGGTCCCAAAAATCGAGTGAAGGCGTCTGATAGTAATCTGGCTCTGAGCACTGTGGGACTTAACATCAGAGGTCATCAGTCCCTTGAACTTAGAACTACTTAAACCTAACTAACCTAAGGACATCACACACATCCATGCGCGAGGCAGGATTCGAACCAGGGACCGTAGCAGTCGCGCGGTTCCGGACTAAAGCGACTAGAACCGCTCGACCACCGCGGCCGATGATAGTAATCTGAGATGTCGTACCGCGCGTCGAGATTAACCAACAAAAACTCGAAAATGCGTACACGCATACAAGTATGTACCGGTTTCCATCTCGCGACAGCGGGAATGGCCTCACATAATCTACATTCATCCTCTACATAGGTCGATTTGCTACATCAAATGACAGAAGCCCTTTGCGGGTAATCAGCGCCGGTTTGCTGAAGACATCTTATACCCATTATCTCTTTATCCATCGATTTCCAAATAGAATCTGTAATCTTTATTCTGGTCTTGAAAACACCCAGATGACAGCCCACCGGGCTTTCGAGAAAGTACTTACAAACCAGAGGTAGAAAATCCTCGAGCAAGACAATATTTATTATCTGCTCATCCTCATACTATGAGACACAGAATGTTCTCTTTCTGACAATATGGCAACTCTGGTTCAGTATTTCGTTGTCTGCTAATGTCTTTTTTACATTATTTCTTCTTTTTTTGAGTCATCAGTCTTCTGACTGGTTTGATGCGGCCCGCCACACATTCCTCTCCTGCGCCAACCTCTTCATCTCAGAGTAGCACTTGCAACCTACGTCCTCAATTATTTTCTGAATACATTCCAATCGCTATCTTCCTCTACAGTTTCTGCCCTCTACGGCTCCCTCTAGTACCATGGACGTCATTCCTTGTTATCTTAACAGATGTTCTACTATGCTGTCCCTTTTCCTTGTCCCTGTTTTCCACATATCCCTTCCCTCTCCGATTGTGTGCAGATCCACCTCTTTGTTTAACTTATCAGTCCACCTAATTTTCAACATATGTTTGTAGCACCACATCTCAAGTGCTTCGATAGTCCTGTGTTCCGGTTTTCCCACAGTACATGTTTCACTACCATACAATGCTTTGCTCCAGAAGCACGTTGTCAGAAATTTCTTTCTCAAATTAAGGCCAATTTTTAATACTGGTAGACTTCTCTTGGCCAGAAATGCCCTTTTTTCCAGTGCTAGCCTGCTTTTGAAGTCCTTCTTGCTCCATCCGTCACTGGTTATTTTGTTGCCTAGGTAGCAGAATTCCATAACTTCTTCTACTTCATGACCATCAGTCCTGATGTTGAGAGTCTCGTTGTTCTCATTTCTGCTACATCTCATTACTTTCGTCTTTCTTCGATTTACTCTCATTCCATATCCTGAACTCATTAGACTGCTCATTCCATTCAAGAGATCATGTAATTCTTCTTCACTTTCACTCAGGATAGCAATGTCATCAGCGAATCCTGTCATTGATTCCTTTGACACTGAATTTTAATTCCACTCCTGAACCTTCCTTTTCTTTTTATCGTTGCTTCATCTATGTACAGATTGAACAGTAGGGGTGAAACACTATATCCCTGTCTTACACCATTTTTAATCCGAGAACTTCGTTCTTCGTCGTCCACTCGTATTAGTTCCTCTTGGCTCTTGTACATATTGTATAATATCCCTCTCTCCCTATAGCTTACCCCAATTTTTATTAGAATTTCGAACATCTTGCAGCATATTACATTGTCGAACGCTTTTTGCAGGTCGACAAATCCTATTAACGTGTTTTCATTTCACTTTAATCTTCCATCATTAGTCCCAACATTATAATTGCCTCTCTGGTGACTTTACTATTCCTAAAACAAAACTGATCGCCATCTAGCGCATTCAGAATTTCTTTTTCATTCTTCTGAATATTATCTTGTAAGTAACTTGCATGCAAGAGCTGTTAAGCCAATTGTGCGATAATTCTCATACATCCTACACACCAACGCGAATAGTCCTTTTGTTCCTACTTCCCCTAATGATTTTAGAAATTCTCCTGGACTGTTATCTATCCCTTCCACCTTATATGATCTAAAGTCTTCCTAAGGTCTCTTCAATTCTGATTTTAATACTGGATCCCTTATCTCTTCTAAATCGACTCCTGTTTCATCTATCACGTGAGATACATCTTCCCCCTCATAGAGACCTTCAATGTACTCTTTCCACCTGTCCGCTCTCTTCACATTTTTCATGCAGCCATTTCTTCTTAGCGGCCCTGCAGTTCCTGTTTATTAAATTCGTCAGTGACTTGTATTTCTGTATTCCTGAATTACCCTGAACATTTCTGTACTTCCTTCTTTCATCCGTCAACGAAAGTATTTCCTCTGTTACATATGGTTTCTTCGCAGTTTCCTTCCTTGTACCTATGTTTTCCTTTCCAACTTCTGTATGTGACCTTTTTAGAAATGTCCATTCCTCTTCAATTGTACTGTCTACTGAGTTATTCCTTGTTGCTGTAACTACAGCCTTAGATAACTTCAAGCTTATCCCGTCATTCCTTACCACTTCCGCGTCCCACTTCTTTCCGTATTGATTCTTCCTGTCTAATCTCTTAAACTACAGCCTACTCTTCATCGTTACTGCATTATGATCTCAATCTATATCTTCTCCTTGGTATGCCTTACAATCGTGAATCTGACTTCAGAATCTCTGTCTGGCCATGATATAAGCTAACTGAAAGCGTCCAGTATCGCCTGGCCATTTCCAAGAATACCTCATTCTCTTGTGTTATTTTAACAGAGTGTACAGTGCTACTAGCTGAAACTTATTACAGAATTTCTTTCTCTCCTCTCATTCCTTTTCCCAACACCATATTGCCCTGTAACTTTTTCTCTTGATCCTTTCTCTACAAGTACATTCCAGTCCCCCATGACTTAAACTTTCATCTCCCTTCGTGTACCGTGTTGCCCGTTCAATATTGTCGTATACTTTCTATATTTCTTAATCTTCAGCTTGCGACATCGACATGTATAGCTGAACTATCGTTGTCGGTGTTGATTTGCTGTCAGTTCTGATAGAAACAACCCTATCACTAAACTGTTGACAGTAACACACTCTCTACCCTACCTTGTTTTTCATAACGAATCCTACTTCCGTTATAGTATTTGCTGCTGCTGTTGATATTACTCTACACCCATATGGTCAGAAATCCTTCTCTTCTTTCAAATTCACTTCACTGACCTCTTCTATATCTAGACTGAGCCTCTGTATTTTCCTTTTCAGATTATATGCCTTCCCTACCATGTTCAAGCTCCTGACATTTCACGCCCCGACTCGTAGAACGTTATCCTTTCGTTGGTGATTCAACCTTTTTCCATGGTCACCTCCTCATTGGCAGTCCCCTCCAGGAGATCCGAATGGGGGATTATTCCGGAATCTTTTGCCAATGGACAGATGTCCTTACAGCAAACACTCACTTACATGGTCTAAACCCATCCGACACATATGATCCACCTACTTTCTCAACCGGGAGCCGATTTTTCTCACCTCAGAATAGTCTGTTCAGACTGTCCATGACGACATTTTCCGTGTTTCGTGTGTGGAATACTTTGAACTAGATGCCAAATTACTCAATGCCCATGTAGGTATGCACCGTGAACTCCTTTTTAAAGTCTGTCAATGCCAAGACAGGAGCTCTCAGCAAAGTGGCTTTCAGCACCTTAAATTCGGCGTCTTGGAATTTGCCCCACTCGAATTTTCTGCCTTTCTTCCTATGATCGTTTAAGAGATCCGCTAACTGGGCAAAATTGTGTATGAATTTCCTACTTTGGAGGTAGAAACGAGTGGATGACCGCCGTACGGTTTTGATCTACGTTTATTCTCTTGCTGGAAGCTAGGTGTCCTAAAAAGGAGATTTAATGCTCAAGATGTTTTTAGCAGTTCTCACTGAAGTTCACTAAGTCATTATGGTAATGATAAATACGCCTAAATTCAATCCGTAAAAAAACATTATTTAAAATTCTAGACAGGACAGCGGCACCTGTGGAAAGCCCGAATTGAATTCTGTTGTACTCAAAAGATTCTAGTCGGTAATGAAAGCGGTCACAGTTTTTGGTTTTTCGGCTAACGGAACCTGATAATAGGCCTAATTAAGATCGAGTGTTGTAAAAATCGTGGAATTCTTAAACCAACCAAAACACATATGTAAATGAGATAATGGTATTTAATGCAGAACTGCCTTCTTATTCAAGGATCTATAATACATTACTGGGAGTACCCCGTTGTGTTCCCTGGGTACCACAAATATGGAGGGTACATAGGCTGACCTAGACGTCCTGATAACCCCCTCGCTCAACGTTTCGCCTACGCACAACTTCTGCGTCAAGTGGAGAGAGACGATACGGTGGGTGCAGTGACGTTATGTTGTCAGTAAGCTCAATCTTGTATTCCTTCCCTTTTACTACACTCAGGCGGCCGATCAATACATAGCCAAACTCATTACACAACTGGTGTAGCCCCTTGGCTGTTCACGGGATAGATGACTAAAATCATAACCTTCCTTAACTCCCTCTATCGTAACCACTCTAAACTGGTTCTCGGTACCCCTTTCCAACCAGTGCTTACAAAACTTGTAATGACCACCCTATCAAAACCGAAAGAAAACTTATCACTCCTCCAATCAGGAATGAGACCAACATGCCAGATAAAGTCCGCGTCCAAAATAGCAGGAACTGACAAATTCCGAGCTACCTTTACCTTAATCCCCCGTGTGAAATTTTCAATCCGGGAGTTTTAACCGTAACTCCTCCAACAACAGCATCTAATCACAATTAGCCACACTAGACTCCCTCCCGAGCCAGCAACCTGGGGGAACTTACATAAGGCTGCGTGTGCCGAATACCAATGTTCGATAAACAAATTCCAAGACCTGCCCGAATCCGAAGGCGCATAAACTGGTTCACTATTAACACTCACACATACAAACGCAGCACTTGAAGATGAGGTGGCCACGACCTTTCTACAAAACGTCGGAAGTCTAGGCGAGGCCCCCTTCCCCTTACGTCATCGGAAATTGGCAACGGACAGATCCTACCAAAGTGCCCTTTAACGTCGCACCTGTAACACCGCAGATCAGATTTCATTTACTCTGTTACCAAGTTCTCGGGTGACCGTCGAACTTCTTTCCCGCTCATAACTCGAGAGCTATCAGCATGGTGCACGGCCTCCATCTCCGAGATAAAACCTACCAGCTGTCTGAGGTTCCTCCGCCTTTCGCTAAAATCGCCTCTAGATCTATCACTAGGCCGCATCCCATCCAGTATGTTACCGGCTATTTCGTGTTCCAGAAATTCTAAACACAAGCTTCTGACGGCATCCCTGAAAATTTTCGCACTGGCCCTGCACCGAAAAGTAATTTTTCTCTATCAAGTGGTGACCGGTACGAGCAGTCAAGTAGTCTCGACAGATTTTTTCGTCTAAACTCTGAAAATGACGGGATGCCACGCTTCTCGTCTTCCAAGATTTGCTCCAAATGGCCGTTAAACATAGGACAAGGTATTTGACACAGTCGCACGTCAAACTAAACGTTTCCCCATGATCTTGAAGATCGAATAAAAACTACAGGCACCGCTCAACATCCTCGCTAGATACTACTGACAATACTCCCTCCTGCCGCAACGTTCCTTCTAGCGGCTCGGGCAGTTTAGCAAACAGCTCAGGAAGGGGAACACAGAATTCGTTCCTAGCACGGCACTACCCACGGCATCAGTTGCGTCGGGCCCCTTTATAAAACTCTTCAAGTCCACTCGATCCAACAACGGCTTGGACAGTCCATTTGACCGACCATGTGCTCCGACCAGTCGAACGAATTACCAGGGCAAAGACTGCAACCATTCATCATCTGCCGTCTCTGTCGCAGCGAGAAGTTTCCGTCGTCACACTGCGGAAGGCTCTGCCCGTACGCTGCCAACTGCAAGAGCGCGGCCGATCCCGGAGCGTCTTCTCAGTCACTGTGGCCGCTCGGGGTGCCACTCAGAGGGAATTCAGAGTGGCAGCTGCTGGCGCCGGAACCGAACCGTCACAATGACCATACGACATTCTTACACAACCTTTGGCACTAATTCACTACAACACAGTGTACAACGCATTATATTCGTCTACCACGAGCGCCATGAAACTCTAGCGCACAACGCTTAGCTCTGTTTTACTGTTCAGTGGAAGACGCCGTACGCCGAGAGCATTGCGCACTACGTGCCGCAAAATTGCTCCTTCTGGGAAGACCCAGCTTTATTTACGCCAGTACCGCATCTCTCCAATCTTTCAGATTTCACAGAAGCGGAATTCTGGAAACAATGCTCCAGGCTGTGGTTAAGCCATGTCCCTGCAATTTTATCCCTTCCAGGAATTCTAGTCCTCGGTTTCATAGGAGAATTTATGTGAAATTTAGAAGGTACGAGGTAAGGTACTGGCGGCAGTAAAGCTGTAGGGTGGGTAATGAGTCTTGCTTTAATGGCTCAGTCAACAGAGCACTTGCCCGTGTAAAGCGAAGGTCCCGTGAGGTTATCACAGTCCACCACACAGTTTTAAACCTGTCAAAATATTTCAGTATAAAAACTGAATATCACCTACAATTAGTAATTCGACGTCCTGTACAAATGGAGGCAAAGATGGAGAAAAATCAAAAGGTTCACTCGTAAGGGGTGCGCACCTACTTCACATCACCAATTCAGTCCAAATTAATGGTATATGAAATGTTTGGTTAGAAATTAAAGTGACATAAGTGGGAGATCCTGATGGACAAGCGTTTGGCAAAAAGATATAGTGTTTTTGGCATGGGTTGGGTAGGGCATGAGCCACTTCCGAGCAGCGTTTGGCGCAGAATCCGAAAGACATGACTTCGAGTCCCTTTAGGGGTATATTTTTTATTTTCGGTTTTTATGTTATTTGCACTGCAAATAAACCGAATTAATGCTCAATATACTATACTTATTAATCAATTATTCAAAATGACAGCCACAATCGCATTATTTATTTTCCTCCAACCGGTTTCAACCCGCGATGGGGTCATCTTCAGGGCAATTTACACTGTAAGGTTATAGTATTAGTAAGTAATCATGTTCGTAATCTACGAGCAATTAGTCAAAGTTACATAAATAAACAAATTTTTTTATACCCATTTGGTGGCTCGCTGCAGTCGTCACCCTGAATGTGCACGGTTGGTAACTGTGGATGGTTGGCGCTCTGCATGAACTTAAATAACGGCCAACAACACGTGGGCAGACGGTAAAGCCCACCGTTGGTCACCGTGGAGGGCGTTACCGTCTGCCCACGTGTTGTTGGCCGTTATTTAAGTTCATGCAGAGCGCCAACCATGCATAGTTACCAACCGTGCACATTCAGGGTGACGACTCCAGCGAGCGACCAAATGGATATAAAGAAAAATACTCTATTTATACAACTTTGACTAATTGCTTGTAGATTACGTACATGATTACTTACTAATATTATAACTTTACAGTGTAAATTGCCTTGAAGATGACACCATCCCTGGTTGAAACCGGTTGGCAGCAAAATAAGTAATGCGACTGTGACTGTCATTTTGAATAATTGATTTTAAGTAAATTAATCGCTGTTTATCTTCATACAACTACGTTGTCTAAAAATTTATACTTACTAATGAACTCATAAAAGGCACGAAAACCAATGGCAAATGAAACTTTAGATTTTAAAATAAATTTTTTGGAAGGGATTGTAAAAACGTGCAGGGAACTTCATGTATCTGATGATATACCTTTATTATTTTACAATGAAATATTTACAAGTGCTGGGGTAATATTCATCTTAAAACCAGGGGAAGCAGTAATTTTGTCGGCACTTTTCACAGGTTGGTAACGGGGATTTTTTACTGTTACCTGGCTGTTTTATAGCTTTTTTAGAAAAACAAACTTGGTTTTAATTCGTAAAATGTTCTCTCTCATTGTACAGTTTCGCAGTAAACTACGAGTAACGTCACACATCGAGAAATATTGGCGTGGATACCTTTCGAGGCACAGTAGAATATGTTTTGATGTTGTCTTCTCGTAATATGATTTCTTTTCCTCACACCGAAATAAGAGTAGTTTTTAAGTTTTCTGATCAAATTCCTCAGCTGACTATAAAAATAGGTATGGAAAGGTTGTGGTATGGATTTCCGTTCTGTGTGTGTGTGTGTGTGTGTGTGTGTGTGTGTGTGTGTGGTTCAAATTGCTCTGAGCACTATGCGACTTAACTTCTGAGGTCATCAGTCACCTAGAGCTTAGAACTAATTAAACCTAACTAACCTAAGTACATCACACACATCCATGCCCGAGGTAGGATTCGAACCTGCGACCGTAACGGTCGCTCGGTTCCAGACTTTAGCGCCCAGAACCGCACGGCCACTCCGACCGGCTGTGTGTGTGTGTGTGGCGGGGGGGGGGGGGGGGGTTAGACGGGGTAGTGGTTGTTTTGAGCAAGTCGGGTGAGGAATCATCATAACACTATGAGTTAATTAACAGAAGAAACTTGTTTTCCTGCAAACAGAGTTCGATAATATTAAATACAATTCTCTGAGCACTGTATTGGTTTGTTTGCAGTATAAGTAACCCAAAAATAGGAAACTAAAATAGTTTTTGAATGGTGAGTCGGTAGGACGACCTCCGATTTACTCTTCTGTACTGTTTCCTCTTCGCCAAACGCTGCTTGGCTATTAATGTAATGTAAATGGCTCATGCAGCACCCGACCCGCAACGAAACTGCTACTTTTTTCCTAAACACTTGGCTTCTGGAGCTCCTACTTCTGCCTCTTTCATTTTTGGTCAAGCCCTTGATGTACCATAGGTCTGGAGGGATACGAGTGCTGACTGTAGGCGCGATCCCCTTGTCAATGCTTCCATTCTGGGAACTAGCAGCACATAATAGTACAGACCGCAAAGAGAGGTAGCTTGTGTTCGTTAACGGAAAAAAACGAACTATTGAAGTCCACATCTAATCTGTGCGATTCTCCTTTCAGTGTGTACTGTACATCTGGCATTACTCCGATTTACCCGCTCTACTGTTCCTCTCGCGAAAAATGAGCAGAAAAAACCAAGCCACCGGAAGAACTTAAAGTTCTATGTGTGATATAATTCCATTGAACACGTCGCTCTTTTGCGACCACACTGTTTCCACTTTATTACCTGGGGTGACGAATGCTTTGTTCGTCATAATCGTACGCCTTATGAAGTATGGTGAGGTATAATGTAACATGCCGGTGACCACTACAAAAGTAAGTAACGTTACAGGTACTTTCGGTCACATATTATGCATACCTTCCCATTACCATCTTATTACTTACACCACGTTTTTCAGCCTTTTGCGCTAGTTTAAAGTTTTCGCATTTGCTTTGTCTCTTCCCAAGCTCAGCATTGCTTTAGCATGGGGAGATGTCAGTACATGCCAGCCGCAAGGCGTAAAAATTTGGACACATTTAGTCAGCCATCAAGAGAGTGACTTCGCTATTCTATGTGTGAGACTGAGTGAGCAAGGTGGAAAAGTGAAAGACAAGAGTGCACTGAAATGCCTTCTTTAATCGCCTAACATTAATTAAGATGCTCTACTTAGGATGCAACAACGCATAACAGGAATCTGACGGAGCAGTTACGGTACTGAAACAATGACAAATGTTGCAGAATTAGAGACCGCTGACCATTCGCAATAAACTGGATCGACTCGGTCATCACAGATAACGTCGAACAGGAAAACCGGCCCTCAGTTCAGTAAATACCCCGACCAGCTAGCCCAGAGCAGTCGATCAGTTACATAGAGGGTGTCTATGTCATTCACACTCGATTTTTTTATTGTATTGAAACATCTTGGGTGAGATTTTTCCTATATTGTCATACTGTGCCAGTCATGCTCCTCCTGCTTGGCCTGATGACGGCAGTTCTGTAACCACAGCATCTGACACCAGACAGAAGCTATTTCTGATTGCTAGTCCATGGTCCACCAACACTGTTCCAGGGCATGAACTGCTCTAGTGCTTCAACACATTACGGACCAGAGCTCCTACCAAACCGGTGGCCAGGATCAGCATACGTCATGTCAGACATGATGGGGTCCATCTGATAGGGCTATGCGGGCAGTGGCGATAGAGAGACAGAGCGCTCTCACGATTGTGTGCATCAGTTACATACACTCTGCTGTCACACCTCCTTCGCAGCGTATCTGCTGTGTGGGAAGCGCCTACGGATCGGCGTGCGCGCAACCCGCCAGACATCAAATTGCTGGCATATGCTATGGGATGACACAGCGACACCTAGGAAGCTTTGAGTCTGCCGCTAATGAGAGCAGATTCCTCTGTGGCTTACAGAGCAACCGGCCATTTCTGAGGCTACAGCTACGAAGGGAGTGAGTGACTCCTACAATGCGAATAGGACTGACAATTCATTAGGAACTCCCAGTGGCATATGAATGCACTGAACTACCGGTAAACGTGGTAATCAGTCTACCTACCTTAAAATTATTCGAAACTTGATTTCAATCCTAATCAACCTGAAAATTCCGAGGTAGGGCTTGTTTGATGCTATAGGAATGACGTCAAAAGATAATAAAATAAAAGCAGCAGCTGCAGCTGAATGGTGGCGGGGGGAGGAGGATGATGGGGACACTTGCAGTTGTGGGTGCAGTCCTGGCGCGCTATCGAAAATGTAGCAAGCTAACGTTTAGAGCTACAGATGACCGTATGTTTTTAAAACGATTCTGTATTGTTTGTGCCTGTCACGATATAGGCAACACTATTCTTGCTAAATTAGTATAGTGCGTCTCACAAGCGTTGTTATTTTTGAATACGAATAAATACACATTAAACAAAGTTTTTGTTCTTATTCAAACTGTTCAGAATTCAATCAGTGTATGAAATTGTAGAAAGTAAATCCTAGACAACAAACGGACTAAAAGTATTTCCACTGAAATTGCGGGTCTGTGAGTCTACGGTATTAATTTGGTTTCGTATTAATGCCACTTAAAAATAAGTTACAGTTATGTCTTACCTTTTTTACTCATCGTGGTTATTTGGTCACATTTACTTTACGTGATAGCGAGCATTATGTTTCCTGAAATTTCTTGAGCTGAACACTTTTGGAATTTTAATAATAAACCACTCCACAATGCACAATGCCCCCTTTATACCGTCTGTACCCATCCGAGCACGTGACTAAATACGCCAATGTTTGGATCATCAGTAAATCCTCTATTAGCTGTACCTGGTAACCGTTCTGCATTGACTAGAAAATCGCTAGAATCGATCGAAAAAGGATTTCGCAACTTACGTCTTTCTTGAGTTAATTATATTTCTAGTCGATTTCCTCCACCGTATCTGTGTGATATCTGCTTTCGAACGGCAAATTTTATGTGGTCCCTCCACTTTAAGTAAGTCTAGAAGTTACCCGAAAATTTTATAGTTTCGAGTAATTTATCGTCAATCTTGTAACCAAACAATAATGGGTCTTTCAGTTTATGCGCAGTACGTTACATGTACTAAATGCCGAGCGTAATATAGCAGTCCCACCACCTAGTGGTGGTCTCGCGGTTCTAGGCGCGCAGTCCGGAACCGCGTGACTGCTACGGTCGCAGGTTCGAATCCTGCCTCGGGCATGGATGTGTGTGATGTCCTTAGGTTAGTTAGGTTCAAGTAGTTCTAAGTTCTAGGGGACTGACGACCACAGCTGTTAAGTCCCATGGTGCTCAGAGCCATTTGAACCATTTTTGAACCACCTAGTGTCGAACCTCTGTAGGTCTTCCCTATGCCTAAAATATAATCCACGAAGAGCATGACTGAACTTCCTACCTTATGCGTGGTGAAGGGCAACGCCTCTATAACACTCCATCACAACGCCACTCGAAATACTTTTACATCTTAATGGCAGTGCTGAAAAGGAAATATTAAGCTCTTGAAAGTTACATATCCGGTCCGGTATTCTTAAAAAATGTATTTTCTCAGTAGGTAACATTGAAGTAATGGATGAACTGTCTTCTAGAAGTCAGATTTTCGACGTGGAAGGCACTGTCTAAATTTACATTTATACTCCTCAGATGGACTTGAGGTACTTGGCGGAGGACACCTTGTATAGCACAGTTGCATCACCAATTTTCTGATCCAGTCGCGAATAGTTCGCAGGAAGAACGATTGCTGATAATCCTTCATTTACTTTTCGCTGGATGCACGAAGGAGACAGCAATATATTGGTTCGCCATTCTAGAAACGCACACTCTCAGAACTCCAATAGTCACCTCGAAAGTGGAATGCTTCTCTTTCAGTGACTGCCACTAGAGTTGGCTAAGCTGTTCCAAGACATTTACTAAATGCGTCGAAATTCTTTGGCTGTTCTTTGTTTCCTCCATCAATCTTGTCTCCCATGGCCAAACATGGTGGCACAGTGGTTAGCACACTGGACTCACAGTCGGGAGGACGACGGTTCAAATCCGCATCCAGCCATCCGGAATTAGGTTTTCCTCGATTTCCACAAATAGGTACACGCATGTTTCGGGATGGTTCATTTGAAAGGTCACCGCCAATTCCCTTCCCCATCCTTGACACATTCCGAGTTTGTGTTCCGTCTCGAATGACCTCGATGTCGTCCTTCCATCCTTCTTCTTTATCTTCCATGAATGCTAGACTGACGAGCAATATTCAAGTATTTGACGAACAATGATTTTATACGCTACCACTTTTGCAGGTGGATTATATTCACTAGCATTCTTTCTAAGAATCAGATTGTCATCTGATTTACTTACAATAGTTCTTATGTGGTCGTTGAATAGATCCCTATATATAATCCTAGATATTTTATAGATGTCTCTGCTTCCAGTGAATTTTCTGTAATCTTGTTATCGTACAAAAATGAGTCTTTCTCATCATACATGCGGATTACGCTACATTTATTTCTGTTGAGGGTACACTGTCTATCCCTGCTCCAATAGGTCTTACAAGCGAACGTAGAAAGTTTCATAAGATTTCAGTTTGCGGATTGCATGATGATTATAAAGATCATCATCATGCAACTCTAAATGCTGAGCCGAACGGTGTGGCCGAGAGATTCTAGGCGCTTCAGTCTGGTAAAGCGCGACCGCTACGGTCGCAGGTTCGAATCCTGCCTCGGACATGGATGTGTGTGATGTCCTTAGGTTAGTTAGGTTTAAGTAGTTCTAAGTTCTAGGGGACTGATGACCTCAGATGTTAGGTCCCATAGTGCTCAGAGCCATTTGAACCATTTGATATAAATGCTCGTAATACACGAGCATGAAAGGTGTTCCGTATTTTGGCAATACACTGGCGTCCTCTGATGATGGACATATACATCTACATCTGCATCTACATAGATGCTCCGCAGCCATCGTACGGTGCGTGGTGGAGGGTACCCTGTACCACAACTACTCATTTACTTTCCTGTTTCACTCGCAAATAGAACGAAGAGAAAAAGACAGTCTACGTGCCTCCCCACAAGCCTTAATTTTTCGTATCTTATCTTCTTGGTCGTTACGCGTATTCTACGTTGGTGGCAGTAGAATCGTTAGACAGTCCGCTTCAGACGCCGGTTCTCTAAATTTTCTCAACAGACTTTCTCGAAAAGAACGCCACCTCTCCTCCAGGGACTCCCATTTGTGTTCCTGAAGCATCTCCGTAAAACTTACATGTTGTTCGAAGCTGCCGGTAACCAATCTAGCAGCCCGCCGCTGAAATACTTCGATGTCTTCCTTCAGTCCGACCTGGTATAGATTACAAAGACTCGAGCAGTACTCAAAACTAGGTCACACCAGCGTCCTATATTCAATCTCCATTACAGGTCTCTTTCATAAAATTCTCTCAATAAACTGAAGCCGACTATTCACCTTCTCTGCCACAGTCCTGACACGCTCCTTCTACCTCATATCGCTTTGTAATATCAAGCCCAGACATTTAAACGACTTGACCATCTCAAGAAGGGCACTGGTAACACTGTATACGATTAGAGGTTTGGTCCACCTACTCATCCTCATTAACTTACATTTTTCCACATTTAGGGCTAGCTGTCATTCATAACACCAACTGGAAATTTTGTCAAAGTCGTATTGCATCTTCCTATGGTCGCTCAACTTCGACGCCACGACATCATCACCAAACAAACGCAGATTGCTCCTCACACTGTCCATCAAGTAATTTATGTATATAGAGAACAATAACGGTGTTATCACGTTTCCCCGGGCACTCCTGGTGTTACCATTGTCTCTGATGAACACTCGCCGTCGAGGACAACATGCTGGGTTCTAGTATTTAAGAAGTCTTTGACTATTCTCGTATCTGCGAACTTATACCATAAACTCGCACCTTCGTTAACAGCCTGTAATAATGCGTCATGTCAAATGCTTCCCGGAATTGTAGGAATATGGAATCTGCCTGTTGTCCTTCGTCCATTTGAGAATATCGCACGAGCGATGCTTTCTAAAACCATGTTGATTCGTGGACATAAGATTCTCAGTCTCATGAAAATTTAATGTATTCGAACTGAGAATACGTTCATGTATTCTGCAGCAAACAGAAATTAGGGATATTGGTCGGTAATTTGGCGGGTCCGTTACTTTACTGTTCTTATAATTAGTCACCTGTGCCTTTTTGAGACCCTTGGGAGTTCGTGCTGTGCGAAAGATTCACGATAAATGCAAGCTAGGTAAGTGGCCAATGCCATAGAAACTGAAATGACCTTACCCTTTTTAAACCATTGCTTTGAACCCTTCGTGGCTCTACCAAACTATGATGAAGTTTTGGTGGAGAAGCCACTATTTCTTTTGTAGGGGAGACAGATTCTAAAAATTCAACGATAATGGTGAAAGTTTGTTTCACTGACTAGAGTAATTTTTTGTACATCGTGCATAGCATTGATCAGAAATGTTAATGCTTTGAATTCTGCATTTAAAGAAATACTTTGCAAGCCAACTGACGGTGTGTGGCTGGGGGTACTCCTCGCACCACTAACTGAACTCCCCCTTGCCTGTTCCACACGAATGGCGATAGGAGAGAACTATTGTCGATATTCCTTTGTATCGGCTGTAATTTGTTGACTTTCCATTCCGTGGTCATTTCCTGAGATGCATGTCAGAGCAAGTAATAATATGTTGTCCGACTCTTCACGGAAGCACTCCTCCGTGACGCACAATCCCTCTCCTGTAGCGTCTGCCACTGGAATTTGTTGAGCATCTCTGTAAGGCACTCGTGCCAGCCAAACGATACCGTGACGAAACTAGCTGCTCTTCGTTAGATCTTCTCTATGTCTTCTGTCAATAACACCTGGTAAGGGTCTCAGACTGACGAACAAGACTGAAGCATCGTTCGATCAACGGTCTTGTAAGCAGTTTTTTTCCCTTAAGATTCTTCCTATGAATCTCACAATCTGGCATCTGCTTTTCCTAGTGCTTGTTTTGTGTGGTCTTTCTAGTTAAGGGCACCCTGGATAGTTACTCCAAGACATTTTATAGTGGTCACTGTTTCCAGCAATTTGTCATCGATAGTGTACTTGTGCAGTAGGGGTCTTTTTTCCTAAGTATGCGCAGTATGTTACGTATATTTATCTTCAGGATCAACTGACAGAGCTTGCTGTATTCATCAGTCCTCTGTAAATAATTTTGCAAATCAGTGCTGTCTTACGGCGTTGCTACTTTCTTATGAGCAACCGCATCAGCATCGAACAGTCTTAGAGAGCGTCCGACCCTTTCTACTGGCTCATCTCTAAATGGTGAAATCATACTTCCTTATGGTTCTCCGGAAATTACCTTCACAGCTGTCGGTTCTTTTGCGTTAAGAGCGACTAAACGGCAGTGGAGGCGGTGTCAAATGCCTTCCTGAATTCAAGAAACACGGCATCAACGTGAGCACCGTTGTCAACAGCGTTATGGATCTCATAGAGGAACAGTGCGAGCTAACTTCCGTAAGATCTCTGTTTCCAGAATCTATGTTGATTTTTATACATGGGATTTAGTTCTCCAAAAACGTCATAATTCTTAGACATGAAACATCTTCCATAATTCTAGAGAATGTTGGCGTCAACGGTACCACTGTCCTACGACCCTTCTAGAAAACTGCAATTACTTGCCCTTTTGTCAAGTCGCTAAGTGCGCTCCGTTGGTCCAGCGAACTACAATAAACTACTGCTACTACAATGGGAGAAAGTTCTTTCCCATAATATTTGTGGAACCGATCCTGATGCCTCTCAAGCACTAAGCTATTGCAGTGGATTTACTGCTGCACGTTCGGTTATCTCCACATCTCATTTTGACGCTCTTAAGTTGACTGCAAGGAGGGACCGTGTTATTATTTTCCGCGGTGAAATAATTTCGGTAGACCGAATCCAGTATTTCGGCCTTCTCTCAGTTATCTTCCGTTTTGATGCCAGAATGGCCACTGAGTAAATGAACTGAGGAATTGCTATTGCTTACTGATTGCACTTAGGACGACAAGGTCTCTTAGTCAGATCTGGAAACAAAATTTTACTTTCAGAGTCACTGAACAATTCTCTTATTGCTCTCCTTACGCTCATTTTTTCTTCGTTCAGCATTTGTTTGTCAGCTAGGTTTTGACTTCTTTTGAATGTGTAAGGAAGCTCTCCTTTTTTACGCAGCAATTTTCTAATACGGTTTTTAAAACATGGTGGTCTTTTACCATCCCTTAAGACCTTACTCGGGACATAATTTGTCTAAAGCACACTCAACGATATTTCAGAATTTTTTTTCCATTGATGCTCCACATCTTCGTTCTCAGCACTGAATATTTGATGTTAATTACTCAGATACTCTGCAGTTGTATCCTGGTGCCCTTGCTAAGCAAAAAACATAAGTAAAAGTATTTACCTACTTTTTTAAGGCGGGTAGGACGACAAACGGGCCGACTTGGAGCAGGAAAGGCATCACAGGACATTTTAATTTCCAGTGTCAATACTTTTACAAATAAAGTCATAAAAGTTTGTCAGCCTCACCAGGAAGGACTCAGGATTCACACTCATTTCAGTGGAAGTTCGAAAACATAACAAAACAAATTTTTTTACATGTGAAATTTCATCATTTTTTCACTTGCTTATGGCTACATTTGTTACTATAGGTACACTTTTCTTCATATGTTAGAGAGATTCTTCGATGAATTTTGCACAGCATACATACCATACTTACAGGTGTATGAAACTCTAGAATTTATTTAATTTATGAAAAGGCGAATGAGCTGTTATATTTTAAACTTCATGTTTAGAAAAAACACAAATTTTATAGTTAATTCCTCAATTTTTACCACAGTTTGTAATAGATGTGGAATATTCTAGAGCTTCCTCAACATAACGGTTCCGAAGTTCAGGTCTGTTTGTTGCGAGGAGGTCTAAGACGTTACTTTCACTAGTTCGTTCTCTATCTGCTCGAACTAATTTACGGGCAAGACTTTCATAACAATCACACATGAATCCCTGAATCTGACACCAGTTGTGATCGCATGACTCTTCCAGCGTATAGGTGATAATTTGAAGTCAACCGCTATTGCAACAGCATGATCAGTAAAATCATTAACGATATTGTGCGCGTTTTCTCTGAAGCAGTCTTCCCCCCCCCCCCCCCCCCCCCCCCCGCCCCCCCCCAGGCTGCCTATAAAAGCATCCGATTACTATTTATGACCGGCTTTTGATCCTTAACTTCACCGAGATTAATTCACATTAGAAATTTATCATAAGTTCGGTAGATATTACCGATTTCTTTATTGAAATAAATGTGCCACTACCTTTAGCGACTAACATATCCTTCTGATAAACATTCCGATACGGACTTACGATTTTCCTCCTCGTCACTTCCGGTTTCCACTTTCTGTTTCTAATACTAGCTGGGCGTTACAACTTTCAGAAAGCGATGCCAGTTTTGCGACTCTCCTTGGATGCTGCCGCAGTCCACTAACATCATATGAACCTTTTCTATATTCGATCTGTGACGACGAACATACTGTAAGAGCACTGTGGTTAATGCATCATCTATTTTGGCGGGTAATTCGAACGTGATCCCAATAGAATGAGTTGTATTGATTCTCTAAGCTAAAAATCTCGCTTGCGCACAGTACACATTCTCTGTCACCGAACTAGCTACTTCCTGCAGTATAGTGGACACACACAGAGGCGTAGATATTTTTTTCTTGTTTTGGGGTAGGAGGTGGGGGTTCATTCTGTTCAAGTTCAAGATGCTCATTCTTTTAAGTACGCCAAAATATCAACAGTTGAACTGTCATAAGTTTTTTTTTAACTTCTAGAATTGGGGCACAACTTCTGTCAAGTGATAACTGTGATAAATGGAAATGGAGGGACTGCAGTAGAAAAATTGCGGTACTTATTGATGTTGACGTCAATCGTTACGTAAATCGCTAGTACTTGGCGCCTGTAGAATGTATGTTATGCGACAGTCCGTTTCAGATGCTTTCTCTCCGAGCATAGTTACCCATATATTGTTTAATATTTTAAATCGGTCAGCATTGCTTACGTTACTTCTGTCAAAAAACGAAGATATGTAGCTTTTCACAGGTGGAGCTAGAAATGGAGAAGAGTTAACATAGTCGTAATTATCTTCCGAGCTGACTACATCAGACTGACAGCAAGATATGAAACTAGAATTGTTTTCTTGTATTTTTACCATTTTCACCTCTGTATTTAGGTTCTTCATGGGGTGATTGCAGTTTTGCTACACTACTATGAAAAAATTATCTGATTTGTGGTATAGAAGTTCCTCTTTGAGCTGTTCGTTCCATGATAGTTCCTAATGAAACCCAAGGAGTATATGAAATCTTCGGAGTTGAAATGTTTGAGCACTGTAGGGACAAAATAACCAAAATGCTATGTGATAAGGAAAAAGAATGGAAGGAGTGTACGTAAGGTGATTTTCTACAATATTTAGTCTCTGATGTGTAATCCTAAAGGTGAGAAATTACATAACATGAAATTTTTCAGAGTGCCACTGACTGACTTCGGTAATTCTCCAGAACAGCGGTTACCGGTCATTTTTGCCTCTGCATACGAAATAACGTTGAACCCTATGGGGGAGGGCGAGGGGGGGAGGGGGAGGGAGAAGAGTGCCAAATGTTGAGTGGCGACTGTCGCAGGAGATTAGGGAGTAATAATTTTTGCCGTCAAGCTTAGTTCTGACAACACATCTGTGACTTTTGAGTCGTGTCAATCAACTTCTACATGTGGCAGAGAAGTGATAGAAACAAGTAATACAGTTTCGTGGAAGCACCTTTTTACAGAGTCGCTCGTGCTCACATCTAATTCTTATTTCTGGCAAATAATATGAAAATAAATGAAGCCGGTTATGATACAAATATTCAAGAGTAAGAGAGGAATAACGTTTGAAATAAATATTAAACTTCTGCATCACAAATAATATAAACAAGCTGTGCAATCCTGTAATAAATTGGACGTGGAGTACAATAAATTAAAATCTAAAAAGCAAGAAGATTCAGGATCAATTCAAACTTCGATGCTAAATCAAGACTTCAGGAGCAGTAGGTAGACAATTTTCAAATTTAAGTTCTGATGAAATAACATCTACACGTGTCAGTTGAAAGCACTGTGCTGTTCATCGTCACTCAGAGTTTGAAAGTCTCGCACGATTAAGCTCAGTTTCACTCTCAAGTCTTCGTCAGCACTAACGTTGTTTCTGTATTTATTTTTCAGGGAATAGGAAACGACACGCTACGGTCGCAGGTTCGAATCATGCCTCGGGCAAGGATGTGTGTGATGTCCTTAGGTTAGTTAGGTTTAATTAGTTCTAAGTTCTAGGCGACTGATGACCTCAGAAGTTCAGTCGCATAGTGCTCAGAGCCAGTAAGAAACGACACCAAAATTCGGACTGCTTGTTTCAAACGAGAAGTGTACCGTACTTACATTTTGTTCCTATACAAAAAGAAGTAGAGTTCTTTATGAAAGCATCTCCCACTGAACTATCGCTAGTCACGTCAATGAAAGTTTCTTTTGTGATTAATTCTTCCGATATTTTTCCTGAAAATGGATTTCTTATCGAGTCACGTTTTGTGTAATCTTCTGAAAAGTACTTTCCGTGTCTTTTTGAAGGATCTCTAAATGTATAATAAACACTCAAACTAAATCCTCCATGGGAGCTAGTTTATCGTCCTCCAAAGATGATGTATGAGTAGCTAATGCGAAAAATGCGTTGTCGAGCACTTCTGAACCAAAGAACCAGCTTTATTTTGAAAGAGAATATGTTGTTACCTGCTAAGAAAGACGTCGTGTCTCCTCCTGGTGGACTCATATTCAAAATACGAGATCTGTCAAAGAGACCAGCAAAATAGGCCGATACAAATAACCAACGATCATCAGCGAAAAAATTCCTCATGTAATATACCACTGTTTTTGTTACTGAGAAACAAAGAAACATCTGACCTCAGCTCAAATATTCTGTTTCAAATATTTCCGAGAGAGAGCCATCTTACTTCAATATGTAAGAGCAAACTTTTAAATTTACCTCCCGTATCTTTACACAATAGAGTGAATAGCCGTGAGTTTATAACCTTTATAACGTCAGTCATAACAATATGAAGAATTTGGGGGCTTCGGACGTATACTTAGAAGCCATTGCTTCTCGACGCATTATAGTATACAGTGTGTGCTTCAACAAGCAGGAACATTTTTTCACTTTTGCTACCAGCTCTGTTAAATGACTATACATTGTCTTGGCCCCGTCTGCACAAACGCCAAACAACTTTAAACAAATAAAGATCAATCACATTGAAAATGTTTTCTGCTGTAACATTCGACTAAAGCGGTTCGAAAATAAAAACATATATCTCCACTATGGTCAAAACGTATAAAAACGAGTAAAAAAAATGGTTCAAATGGCTCTGAGCACTATGGGACTCAACATCTTAGGTCATAAGTCCCCTAGAACTTAGAACTACGTAAACCTAACTAACCTAAGTACATCACACACGCCCATGCCCGAGGCAGGATTCGAACCTGCGACCGTAGCAGTCCCGCGGTTCCGGACTGCAGCGCCAGAACCGCACGGCCACTGCGGCCGGCAAAAACGAGTAAGTGCGCCGTATTTGTCCCATCTGTGCTATAGTATATTTGAATAAATAAATAAGTGCTCTCTTGCAGTTGTAATAACAACGTTCCTTAGGTATTGGAAGACATGTCTCCAGTTTTCGTTATTGTTGAATAACGAAACTTTATCATCTTACTTGTTAGTATCAGTGTTTATGAAATTTGCCATGCAATTGAACTCTTTGTTTCCAAAACCTATATTTCCTTTAAATCCAGTCAGTCCAGTGTTTGGAACTTTTAGGACGTTTTAATTAACATGGATTCATGCTTTTATTTGAGAGCAGCGTAAGGATACAACGCGTGGGGGTTGGGTTATCAGTGGGTTCCCTATCATCCTTTTGTGTAATGTAGTAAGTATCTATCATTATACTTGCGGTCAGGTGTTGTTTTAGGTTTTTAACTGCATCCTTTGAGCTAGGAGAAGCTTCCTGTCTTAAAAATGACTTCATGATTAACTTAAACACAATGATGTACCAGGTGGTTATAATTAAACTTTCCCTATTTAACACCTTATAACACGGAAACTAATTACCGTATGAGTACAAACTTGGTATCATTAATATCAAGGACATGTGGAAGAGAAAAAATGTAGACTCAATTCAACTGAAACACTTTTAATGTGCCGCTACGGTTTATCACACCATTACATTCTGGTACCATTACTGCTGCAAACAGGGGCTCAATAAGGCACACATAAGTGTCCAGAACGGTCTGAAAGCGCAGGATTGTATTCTGCACAGAATAACAAAGCATGTCTGTAGGTTTGCTGCTACCTCTCTTGATGAGCTGCACTTCAGATCGGCACATGTATGAATCTTACTCTGGTAAACCCTGTCCTTCAGGTAGCCCCACAACCAGAAATCACAGGGATTTACATCAGGTGATCGTGCAGAACAAGCATTTGGAAACGTTCGACCGATAATTCGACCGTTTCCCAATGTGTTTCGGAGAAGCAGGTGAGCTCCACGATCGATGTGCGGTGGGGCCCCATTTTGCATAAAAACTGTTGAGTTCAATGCGCCTCTCTCTCCTGCAGGGCGGGTATGCCAAGCTGGCGAAGCATATCGCAGTAGAGCTGGCCAGCTGCATTACTCGTCTTTGGTCCTTGAGCGCCAACCTGTTCAAAGAAGAATGGGCCATTGATGACTGTACCCGTGAAGCCATACCATACGGTGACACGTTCACCATTCAGAGGAACTTCATGAACAGTGACTGTAGGTGACGATCCCCACAATCGACAATTCCGTGTGTTCACCTCACCCGTCAAAAAGAGCTTTGTCTGTCCAT
Organism: Schistocerca serialis cubense; assembly: GCF_023864345.2. Lineage (NCBI taxonomy): Eukaryota > Metazoa > Arthropoda > Insecta > Orthoptera > Acrididae > Schistocerca > Schistocerca serialis. The sequence goes on along the minus strand of NC_064642.1, from coordinate 99,607,574 downwards.
ACTATGGGGCCGAGGACCAGCCCTCGCCAACTTCAATCCTTGCGCGAAAGTGGGGAGCGAAGTCAGCAAGTAGTTGTGCGTCCTGTGGTGCAAGCTACTTACGACACGGATCTTGTACGAATATCATTTGAGAATGGTTTGAAGCACAGTGGACCACGAGATGTTCAATAATTGTGACGTAGCGCGAGCACAGCCTAACGATCAAGAATTGCGCACAGCGTTGTCTTCCATAGCAACAGCGATTTCATCAGCCACCTTTGGTGCAACCGGCCGTCGGCCTATTCCCGAAGCGCCGCCCAGTTCTCCAGTTGACTCGAACTTCGTTATGCTCTGTACACCAGGTGGAGAAAGAGGACCTTTCCGTACTCCTTTCAGCCGGCGTTATTCTCGAAGTGCAGCTGCAGCATTACTGTTGTTTTGATAATAGAGCTTCACCAATAATGTCCTGCTCCTTTCGTGCAAGCTCAGGTTGACACGTTAAGAAGTGCACAGCGGCTGCTCCGATGTGGAAATGTTAGTTGGCGCTGTGACGCATGGAAATCATGCACCCCATACTCTGGAGATTAATGCTACCAAGTTTCGTACTTTTACGATTATTAGCTTCCATGTTATAACCACCCGTATGTGTCAATCAAGTTCAGCTTCACATCACAATCATAGTCGTGAATAATCAGCTTGTTTAATACGTACACGCCGGTTCTAGAAGAATGATACCATTCAAGGTAACACCAAACAAAGCACAATAACACAACAATACACCATGCGTTACATAATGGCTACTGCAGTGTCAGATAGATTTGGTGCGGTACGGGAAAGATAGCACTCCTGCTTCCGTTATTATTCGGGCCTTTGCTGCCGTTTTATCTGAGCACCACGTTCATGTAGCTGTTTTTACGGATGGGTCGAAGCAGGGTGACTCTGTTGGTTGCTCTGTTGTCTTCCCAGATCGTGTCCTCAAGGTAAGACTGCCTCTTGAATTTACCATCTTTGACGCAGAATTATATGCCATCTTGCGGACATTGGAGCAGATGAGACTTTCTCCCAGTGTTAAATTTCTCGTCTGTTCAGATTCTTTGAGCGCCCTTTACTCTCTCCAGCGTTTGTACCTAGCGGATAAAGGAATCCAGACTATCCACGACGCCCTCCTCCAACAACTACAGCGACTAGGGAAGCAGGTGTCTTTCTGCTGGGTACCAAGGCACGCGGGAATTTTGGGGAATGGAAGGGCTGATCGAAGAGCCAAGGGGGCGTGTCGTGACAGTCAGGTCTTTCAGTGTGCTATCCCCCTGCACGCCCTCACCTGGCTGTTGCGGTATAAAGTCCTGTGTCGCTGGGAATATGAGTGGCTAGAAGTGACCAACAACAAGCTCCGTGTCATCAAGCCCACAACTCAGCCGTGGCGTACTTCCTTCCAGCCACGTCGACGGGACGAGGTCCTCCTTACTCGTCTTCGCATCGGCCACAGCCCTATGACGCACGGATTTTTACTCCGGCGAGAGGACCCTCCGATGTGTAGTGCTTGTGGCGTGCAGATCACGGTGCACCACCTTTTACTGAACTGCATTTTATTTGCTGACAAGCAGACTGCAGCGGATTTGCCGGCGGATCTGCAGTCTATTATATGCAATGCTCAAATGAATGTGGTTCGGGTTTTAAAGTTCTGTGAATTGTCCCACATTTTTAACAAGACTTTGGAGAGATTTTTGTAATGTGTCAACGGGGTGGCTGACTCACCCAAATTTTTTCGTAAGTGATCAGCCAGTCTCATTTCCCTGTGCTGTTCTCTTAGCTCTTTTGTGGTTTGTTTTCCCTCTTTTACCTGCTTGATTAGCTACCTTGCCTCCTCATTAGTTTTAATGCATGTGAGTGTGCGTGTGCGATAGTCATTGTGTGGTCGTTTCGTGTGCATGCGTGTACGACAGTTTTCGTTCTTATCCACATTCGTTTGTTTACATCGATGTCAGGACGCTGATAACATCGCCGTTGGGCGCCCATACGTTCGCAAACCACACACACACGCAGTGTTAGACGTTGGTAGACCGCTTAAGTTGGAAGCTGTTATAAAGCGGCACGGAGACTTTCGTAAAACCATAGACAAGATTCAATCAAAATACTGCCAACGTCAATAGAAGATGGATCATTTCCGGCGAAAGCAGCGACTTCGAATGAAGAGAGGTTTGAGGAGGGTACAATCCGACCCTCCTGTATTCTGCTTACAGTCCGAAACAAACATTCTGTTGTAAATCCATTTTCTTAACATTAAGCAGATGGTACTTTGATCGATCTGTTTCCTCCTATCAGATAAAGTAAACTTAGCGGATAATTGTACATATAGCAGTGCGTGTTTTGTTTACTTCTACGCGCAACTCCGGAAATGTACTTGCGTACCACAAGTGGTGTGCGTATCACCGTATGAGAATCATTGCTCTAGAAAACAGACTCGTTCAGAACGGCGTGTCACTGCAACATTTTATTCATTACAACAAACTGTTAACGTTGAAGCCGGCCGGGGTGGCCGAGCGGTTCTAGGCGCTACAGTCTGGAACCGCGCGACCGCTACGGTCGCAGGTTCGAATCCTGCCTCGGGCATGAAGGTGTGTGATGACCTTAGGTTAGTTAGGTTTAAGTAGTTCTAAGTTCTAGGGAACTGATGACCAAAGTAGTTAAGTCCCATAGTGCTCAGAGCCGTTTTTGTTAACGTTGAAGGCATTAGTGTGACAGTCAGCAGGATTGTTTTTCATTGACTGATTGGCTCCGTCGGGTAAGTTGAAGAAAGTGGATGGGATGTACCCAGTTAAAAAATGGTTCAAATGGCTCTGTGCACTATTGGACTTAACTTCTAAGATCATCAGTCCCCTAGACCTTAGAACTACTTAAACCTAACCAACCTAAGGACATCACACACATCCATGCCCGAGGCAGGATTCGAACCTGCGACCGTAGTGGTAGCGCGGTTCCAAACTTTAGCGCCTAGAACCGCTCGGCCACCCCGGCCGGCATGTGCCCAGTTACGTTTGTATGATTTACCCTTCTGTTTTGGAGTTTTTGGCATTAAATGGAAAAGTGGATTGCCCTGCCACTGTTCACCTTTAACTAGCTTTGTTTTTAATCAAGAAGCTTCTCTAGCTAAGGGAAAGTAGAGGACATATGACATCTCTTTCTCAGTCTTGTAGTGGTGATCCAAGCAATTGACCAGCGCCACACGTAAATGTCTGCCTCAAGTAACCTTGCAGCTTCTTCCTTTGTATGCTAATGGTATCTACGTTGGAGTACTGTGAATATGCCAAAGAACTTGTCGAACTTTTCGTGCGGCAGTGCCCCCTAGCACAGCTAAGAATTCGTCGACAGAGTTTATAAGTTTTCGTGACGCCTGCCATCGTTCTAGCTAATCTACACCATCCTCATCATCATCAGTTATCTGCTATATTAGCAGGTCCTTTGCCTCTCCATTTTTCTGGGATCCATTGCTTCCTTCTTAAGGCTGCTGTATGTTGTACTGTCCATCATGTCATCCAGTATCTGGAATCTCTTCCTTTCTCGCTTCCTTTTCCCTTCTACATAACCTTCTAAAACTGTTTTTATCAGTCCGTCATTCTTTCTTAATATATGCCCAAACCAATTTCTTTTTCTTCTCTTTATTACATCTAGTAACTGACTTTTCTCTCCCACTCTTCTCAGTACCTCTCCATTTTTTACTCTGTCCATCCATCTCATTCTTTCCATCCTCCGCCATGTCCAGATCTCAGAAGCCTCCATCCTTTCTCTGTCTTTTTTCTCATAGTCCATGTTTCGGCGCCATATAGAACAACACTCCATACAAGACATTTTATGAGTCTCTTTCTGAGTTCTCTGTCCAGACCGCTGCAGAAGATTCTACTTTTCTTATAAAACGCCTCGTTTGCCATTGCTATCCTTGTTTTAATTTCTGTGGTGCACTTCCTGTCGGTGTCTATCCTGCTTCCAAGATACTTAAAATTTTGCACCTGTTCTAGTGCTTCTCCATTCAGCATAATTTTTATTTCCTTATTTCCTCCTAGTGCCAATACTTTTGTTTTATTTGTGTTAATTTTCATTCCATATTTTTTTTTCGTTAGTTGCAATGGTGTCCACCAAACCCTGTATTTCTTTTTCCCCTGTGGCTAGAAAGACCATGCCAACAGCAAATCTCAAACACCCTACTCTTCTTCCTCCTATTTCTACTCCTTTGTCATCTAATGAGCATTGGTCAATCATATTTTCCAAGTAGAGGTTGAAAAGAGTAGGTGATAAACAGCATCCTTGTTTTACTCCTTTTCCTAGTCTTATCCAGTTTGTACTTTCTCCTCTCACTTCAACTGAAACTTTTTGATTAAGATATAATGAGTTTATAAGTCTTCTGGTTTTCCAGTCCACTATCTTTTCCCTCATTATAGTCGCCAGTTTGTCCCAAACCACATTGTCAAATGCCTTTTCTAGATCGATGAAGCACATATATAGGTCTCTTCCTTTTTCAATAAACCTTTCTCCCAAGATTCGTAGGAGCCCTATTGCAGCTCTGGTGCCAGTATTCCATCTAAAGCCAAACTGCTCCTCGCCAAGATTCTCCTCCATTACTTTTTCAAGTCTTTTATTAATTATTCTTAACGTCACTTTGGCTGCATGTGAAATGAGGCTGATTGTCCTGTGCTCGCTGCATTTCTTGGTTCCTTGTTTTCTCGGTAATGGAATCATTACTGTTGTCAGAAAATCCTCAGGCCATTCACCACTGTTATATATTTTATTACATAACCTTAACATTTCTCTTATTCCATCGTGGTTCAAGCATTTTAGTATTTCTCCCGGCATCGTATCTGTGCCTACTGCTTTGCCATTTTTCACTACAGCTGTGGCAGACTTTACTTCTTCCATTATGATGGTTGGTCCTTTTGTCGTCATCACTTACACTGTTGTGTGATTCAAGTTCCAGAGTTTGTGGTTTGCTATTTGTGTCATATAGCTCTTTTATATATTCTTCCCATCTCTGGAGGACATTGTCACGATCTTTGTACACTACCTCTTCGTCTTTACTCAAAATTTCCATAGTAGCACTTCGTGCTCTGTTTTGTTCCCATAGTCTTTACTCTGTTGCATAGAAAGTCGTATCTTCCCTTCCTGTCCAGTTCTTCAATTTCATCACATTCCTCTTTAAGCCATTTTTTCCTAGCCTGCTCTGTTTCTCTTCGCAGTTCATTATGTAACCTTCGGTATATCTTTCTTGCATATTCAGTGTTCTTGTTTTTCAATTTTCTTCTCTCCTCCATCTTGGAAATCATTTCTTGCGTGGCCCATGGTTTTTTTGACCTTTTCCCTTTTACATATCCCATATTTTGCTGTCCCGCTTTAATGATTCCTTCTTTCAGCGTATTCCAGTACTCGTTGGCATTATCAGGTGCTTCTTTGTCTCGTAATGTGTTTAGAAACTCCCGAGACAGAATTTCTGTAATTTGCTCTTTGTTGGATCTTATCTTCTCTAAATCCCACTTCTTCACCATGGTCGCCTTCTTCAGTTTCTTCATTCTTATTTCTATTTCTGCCATAAGTAAGGTGTGGTCACTATTAATATCTGCACCTGGTAATGTGTGCACCTTCTTGATTCCATTCCTGTATCTTTCTTCTACCAGTATAAGATCGATTTGGTTTCTGTATTTATCCCCTGGTGATTTCCAAGTGTAGAGCCTCCTCTTGTGGTTCTTGAACCATGTGTTTGCCGCTATCAGCTGCCTTTCCCTGCAGAAGTCAATTAACCATTCACCTCTGTCATTTCTCTTTCCAAGACCATGACTGCCTACTATGTCTCCCTCTTTCCATTCTCCCACAATGGCGTTCCAGTCTCCCATTACTATTTTGCAGCATTTTTTATTTTCGTCCATTATTCTCTCTATTACATTGTACGTTTCCTCTACAATTTGGTCATCATGTTCTGAAGTTGGCATATACACCTGGACAATCAGTAAATCTTTTTGTGCTCCTTTCAGCCTTACACCAATAACCCGGTCATTTGCATAGTCTACATATTCCACACAATTAGCCAATTCCGTTGCCATAATCATTCCTACTCCATTAATTCCTTTTACTTCTCCTCCTGAGTAGTAGAATACATATTCATTTGACTGCAAGTCTCCCTGTCCTTTCCATCTTACCTCAGGAACTCCTACGAGGTCCATATGATTCTTTTCCATCTCTCTTTTAAGGTTTTCTAGTTTTCCTGCTTGTAGCAGAGTTCTGACATTCTAGGTACCAATTCTCGTTTTGATTTCTTGCCTCCTTTCAAGTTGTCTCCCCCGGAGATCCGAATGGGGGACTATTTCACCTCCGGACACTGATTTAACATGAGAGGAAGCCATTTTTTGTGCATAAAGTGGAGACTGCATTATGCAGGAAAGATAATCTGTGGTGGTATTCCGTTGCCTTCCGCAGTTCTGGAGGCCACCCCTATCATGGGATACAAACGCCTTTTGCAGCCGCCCGCTCCGGGTCAGACGCCGCATGAGAAGTATAGGTTGGAAAATGAAAGTCCCCTAGCCCTCGAAACCTAATAGCGTCAGGGTCGGAAAAGAACAAGAGCTGGCCGAGGGTGGCCAGATAGGAAAGATAAGAGTGAGGAGCCTGGCATAAGTAAGTGGAAGCAATGCTAGGACTCAACTCGGGGCCCCGTGGTCGCCAGCCACGTATCAATAGGTGTGACTCCCTGAGGGACACTAATTATAAGCCGCACTGCGCTAGCCATAACGCAATAAATTGCTTGACCTTGAGCTTTTCATTAACCAAGCCCTAACGCACTTTCGCGAAACATTTGTTGCTTCCTTGGGTCATTTCCATCACAGCAAACGATCAGATCGCAACGCGAACTGCAAGTGTCAACCTCGTTGAAGGGTTTCCCCCCATAACATACCACTGAACTGGCGCATTGTTGTTGGATAGTGGCTGAAAAACAGGTCCGCAGTGCTGCATTTACTTGATTTTTTTCGTATTCACTAGGATTTATGTGATAACCTCGTATTCACCAGTTTCCAGTTTCCTCCACCGTGCTATCAATTATTAGGATCGGCAGATCTTTAGCGAAATGAAATAAGAATCAAAAGCAGAATTATATATTTAAGTACACGAAACCATAGGATAGCTTCTCTGTGGCCTCCACCTTCCCCCATACGGCAGGCCTTGTCTGAATCCTTGTAATTCAGTAGTGAATTTACAATGAAATGAACACCCTTAGCTGCTTACAGGCGCTGACATACGTCAACGGGGACAGATGAAAATGTGTTCCCCGACCGGTACTCGAACCCGGGATCTCCTGCTTACATGGCAGACGCTCTATCCATTTTTTTTTTGTCGTATCTGCTCTGGGCGGACGTCGTAAGACACCCTTGTAAGTTCGTTGTTGATCGATTGACTCAGTTTTTTTATTACAGACGGCAGCTAACCCTCTGACCGAACACGCTGAGCTACCGTGCCGGCGTCCATCTGAGCCACCGAGGACACTGAGGATAGCGCGACTCCAAGGATTTATCTCTGGCACATCTCCCGCGAAGCCCACATTCTCAACGTATTGTCCCGCACTACATTCGTAGTGCCCCTGCCCATTATACTCATTACTTGCGGCGCGTTGCCGATTCCCGTAAGAGTTCGCGCACTGTTTGTGCATTCGCACAGAAGAAGAAGATGTCAAAGGGCCGGTGAGCCTTAACTAAATATATACGAAGATGGTATCTGTTCTTTCGGATATGTCCGAAAGAACAGATACCATCTTAGTAAATATCAGTAATGAACTTTTTTTTTCGTTTACGAACGTTAATATATACATTGCCGTACACATAAATTTACATTTTCGCTTTTAAAGTCCTATACTCCAACGGGTCAAATGTGTGTGAAATCTCATGGGACTTAAATGCTAAGGTCGTCAGTCCCTAAGCTCACTCTCTACTTAACCTAAATTATCCTAAGGACAAATACACACACACCCAAGCCCAAGGGAGGACTCGAACCTCCACCGGGACCAGCCGAAATGGCTCTGAGCACTATGGGACTCAACTGCTGAGGTCATTAGTCACCTAGAACTTAGAACTAGTTAAACTTAACTAACCCAAGGACATCACATACATCCATGCCCGAGGCAGGATTCGAACCTGCGACCGTAGCGGTCTTGAGGTTCCAGACTCCAGCGCCTTTAACCGCACGGCCACTTCGGCCGGCGGGACCAGTCGCACAGTCCATGACTGCAGCGCCATAGACCGCTCGGCCTATCCCGCGCGACCCAACGGTTACTCTGGAGTATTACCCTATGCTTAATGTATTTAAAAAGGCTACTAGAAACACTGTTCAAAACTGTAAATTAAAAGAACTTACCGTGAAATACCACCACAGGTGAAATATTCAAACAACACTGTGCGGTATGCACATTATTTTGGTCACTGCGTAAATTACGTTTCTTACGCAAATATCGATATGCATAGCTGACAAGAGCAAAACAATGTAGCTGAGAGTCTTTGACTACTGCTACAAAACCTTTATGTTGCTCCACAGTCTCTGCCTGAGGGCAGTAACAGGGTTGCAGCCATTCTAAGTTGAGTGGTGTTGAGTAGCAGACATATTTTGAAGAACGGCCCGGTAATTTACTTTATAAGTGTGATATAAGATTGACGGAAGTGGGGTATGAATATTTTCACGCAGTTATGGAAAGATGAGCTAAGGAGATTTGTGAATTTTTCTTTCATGTTGAGAGATTGACGTAAGCACACAAGGACGTAGCATTGTTTTGTGTTATTGAGACTGTAGTAAAGAAACTCAGTTGTTGCCATTATTGTATGGGTTGCTCTGGTAGGGAGAAGAGATTCCCGTTGCTTACTTATTTCTTAAAGTCATGTTATGTAAATGCTATTGTGAACATCCAGCTGATTTTTATTTTTTGAACATTCAGTTCATTTTTATAGCATAACTTTTGTATAGATTTTCATTTTAATTTTGTTACAAATTATTTCTTATCAGTTAAAACTCCCACCATTTAATTTATGTATGTACGTACATTGCACTTTTTGGTACGGGATTTTCAGTTTTTAATGTTGCTTTGCTGCCGTAAAATGTGCACAGCTTTTTTGAAATCTGCAAAAATGTTTGTCAAGACACTAGATATGTGAAAATACAAGTTGGAACCAGGAGTTTCAGTTTTTCAGTTGCGCATTTATTGCAGTAGTCAGGTAAACTCAGGGTGACATTGCATTTTTATAGAAACATCTCCAGTTCATAGACGATGCCGAGCAGATCATATTCTTTGTAATTCAGTACAGTCCGAGTTTGCTCATCGCACGAGTTTAAGTTTGGGACAGCTTGGTTTGACAATCATTTCTGAGAAGTTTTGGTAGAGTTTTAGGAAGATTGAATCACATAGAGAGAAACAGACAAGTGCTTAAGTTACACTCGATGACCCTGTCATAATAGTTCACTTAATATGTAGTCAGGTAGTGTTGGATTTCTCGAAAGAAAAATGCCGATGCTCATATTGTTACTAATGTTACATTTCTTTTTCAAGCACTGTAACACATCCAAAAATTTTTGCGGCTGATGTTTGAAATTTCTGTGCAACTATTGAAATCGATTTTTTGTGCACACATGGCATTACAGTACAGATTCTATGAATATTTCATTTATTGCTGAGAATTTGTGTGCATCATAGTATCAGAAAACAATGGTTACTACCAAGTAACTGGTTTTTCAGGTAGTAGAATCTCATCGTGCTTGGCACAGCGGATAACGATACGAAATATCCTCGTAGCGCAATACAATGAAGTGTTTCAAAATAATGGTTTAGTACAGGATGCTGTCGTTTATCGTCTAGTAAAGTCATCAGACGATCAAAACAAACTGAAAACGATTTGGAAAACATATCTGTATGGAGCGAAAATTGGCAATTGTCCCTAAATATTGAAAAGTGTGAGGTCATCCACATGCTTGCTAAAAGGAATACGTTAAACTTCGGTTACACGATAAATCACTCAAATCTATAGGCACTAATTTCAACTACATATCTAGGAATTACAATTACGTACAACTTAAATTGGAAAGAACACACAGAAAAAGTTTTGGGGAAGACAAACCAGATACTGCGTTTTATTGGCTTAGCACTTAAAAAATGTAACACATCTACTAAAGAGACTGCCTGCACTACGCTCGTCCGCCCTCTTTTGGAATACTGCTGCACAGTCTGGAATCCTTACCAGATACGATTTTCGGAGTACATCGAGGAAGTTCAAAGAAGAGCAGCACGTTTTGTACTAACGCAAGATAGGGGAGACATTGTCACGACATGATACAGGATTTGGGGTTGACATAATTAAAACAAAGGCGTTTTTCGTTGCGGCCGAGTGTCCCCACGAAATTTCAATCACCAACTTTCTCCTCCGAATGGGAAAATATTTTGTTGACGCCGACCAACACAGGGAGAAACGATCATCATAATAAAATAAGGAAAATCAGAGCTGGCACGGGAAGATATAGGTGTTCGTTTCATCCGGACACTGTTCGAGATTCGAATATAGAGAACTGTTGTGAAGATGGTTCGATGAACCCTCTGACAGACACGGAAGTGTGATTTGCAGAGAATCCGTGTAGACGTAGAGGAGGATAAAACGAATCACTCTGTAGCACTAGCACAAACCAAGAGATAGAGCTAATATCGTGGATTGGTAATTACCAACCAACTTAGTGACCACTGATGATACAGAACAAACGATGAGTAGTGCAGCATATATCCTGAAGAAGAATGGGTAGGCAGTAAGTCGCCATCGTCTTGCGAAATTTTACGACTGCTAAGAGACACATCAGAATCAGAATGAATTTTTCACTCTGCAGCGGAGTGTGCGCTGATATGTTACCTCAATGCAAGACCTACCATACTGACCCGTTCGTTACTCTCTCAGGTTAAAAAATATATTGAATTAGTAAAACTAAAACGCGTAAACGGATGTTTTCCTCTTAAATTACGTATAATGGGTATATTGAAACAAAGACAAAAATATTAATAACGGTGTTCATGGCACCACAACTGATAAGCCTCGCGGAGTGGTCGCGTGGTTTGAGGCGCCATGTCACGGATTGCGCGGCCCCTCTCGCCGGAGGTTCGAGTTCTCCCTCGGGCATGGGTGTGTATGTTGTTCTTAGCGTAAGTTAAAGTTAGTTTAAGTGGTGTGTAAGTCTAGGGACCGATGACCTCAGCAGTATGGTCCCTTAGGAATTCACACCCATTTGAACATTTGAACAAATGATAAAGGTTTTACGCTCAGACGTAAATAAAACTATGGCAGTTTTATAATATTACTTCCTGAAGCGATTATTTGGATAAAAGTAGTAAATATGTTGTCAGATACACATGACTGGCTAACTACTAATGTCGAAGACGGCAAGTAGCAAGACAACTATTAGAATCTGCTCTCCAAGTCGTGACTCAGCAAAGTTTTAAAACCAGAGCTATACTCGTCCGATCACAGGTTATTGTGCAGGCTGCAGACATACGTTTTAATGGCATCAGATCACCGTACAGGCAACCTTCATTTAAAATGTGTCGCAGTGCCAAGCGAGGTCACATGTTTACATTCTGGGGGCGTTACCTTACCCGCCAGACTCGATAGAGGTGTACGCTGGACGCTCATTAAAAACGTTTTCCCTTACAGGTACATTAAGGTGTGATGTACGTTTAACACAGGAGACCCACACCCTGCCGAAAACAAGGGAGACGTGCAGGCTCACGGCTCCAATGAATGCTGAGTTCCGTGGCGCCCGTTGCATTGTCCAACAGTTGCGAAGTTCATTGATCATGGAATACCCCTCCCGAAGCCCTAATTGATCCTAAGTAATATCGTGTCCCACTTGCATATACTCATTTTTACGAGATTTCGTGACGTTGGAGTACCACCATATTGAGGCACTTTGATACTTCAGTGCTAATACGGTACGGCCTCATCTGTTACCACGATAATCAGAATTTGATAAACGAAGGTGCTGAGAGAATCGTGACCAGTGGGCACAAATCGCTTAAAATCTAAATGATGGGGAAAATTTAACACACCAAGGATGGGCTATCTCAATTTGTTTTGATTCCTCCAGTGGCGTACTATGGTTCTGAGGAGTAAGGCCTATGTACCTACCAACAAACCAAAAAATATTAACGTAACGTGGTAATTAACACTTTTTGAGTGACACTTGACTCCGCATGCTCCCTTACTTGCACGTGCCATAAAGGTTTCTGCAGTCACTCAGGGACCGACGGTAGTAGGCAGCTCTTATGTAGCCACAGACAATGGCATGGCTTTAGAATGACTACTACTTCCATTCCATGCTTTTGGATAGTTTGCAATACATAGCATGGCACTGAACAGCACTGTGATATTGTATGCCGCGTCCTGGGCAGATGCTTCAGATATTACTTGGCCAGTCGGTTCGTTTCGGCAATCTTGCTGGCAGTCAAAGTTGTAAAGACGATTTCCACCTATTACTAATTAATGGCCTCTATCCCATCGCCTGTATTTAGGCAATACATCCGTTTGGTAGGCGTGCATTTAACTTTTAAGATGGAAAATTGCCCACTATCAGAGGCAAGCATAGAATATAAGCACTGGTTTTCGGGTAACTATTCTTTGCACGTAATCACTATGCATGTTCTGAACTTTTACACGCCGACTTTAGCGCGAGGCTTCTCTTAATAACTGACTCGTATCCTTCGCAGTATGTGATGATCCCTTGCTGTACAACTCCTACAATACATCCCTTGAATACGACAATTACTAAAAACTCAAGATTCAGTACTCAGCTTTGTCACACAATGTGTCAGGTTAAATTGGATTGAGAGCAATCAGTATTAATTTGTATTGAGAGCAATCAATAGTAAGGACAGTTACTAAAAAATTCAAGACTCAGTACTCAGATTTGTCACACAATGTGTCAGGTTAATTTGTGTTGTTAACAATCAGTAGTAAGGAAAGGTTTAGTTAAGCTTTAGTTAACAGTTTTATTGCATATAGTTGTTGATAAAAGTACATGGTAACATTCGATTTACTGCAACCACCGTACACTGTCAGCAACGGTAGCGCCACCAGAAACTTCGGCCGTGGGTCCTCTGGAACTCCATAGCGGCCTCGGCCTCGTCCACGACGAAGATGCCCGGTACCGCCGCACCTGATACTCGGGGTAAACCTGGGCGTCTCTTCTTTGTCAATGCGATGCCCACTTCCTTTGGTTGCAGCACGAGCTGTTCTCTCTTCATTCTGTTGATGAGATTGGCCACTTCATTGTGGCAATAATTGTTCTCTCCCCTATGTGTCGAAACGATGGCCTTGTTGTAGTAGCACCAACTTTTCCCTCTTCTGTGCGCCGATGGGATAGCCGCTTGATCGTAGCACGAGCTGTTTCCTCGTCTATGTGTCTACTGGATAGCCACTTAGTTGTAGCATTTGGTTTTCTCTCGTCTATGTGTTGACGGGATGTTAGTTGTAGCATTTGGTTTTCTCTCGTCTATGTGTTGACGGGATGGCCACTTGGTAGTAGCACAAACGGCTATTCTCTCTTCGTTGTGTCAGTGTGTGCACCACTTCGACTTGCCCGTAACATGAGCTGTGCTTCCACCCCTGTGCCAACCACACTGGAGTGTCGGGTACCAGCGCTTCTTCTTTTATAGCTACATGACAATGAAATGCCTGGTTTCTGTAGAAACGACTCCTGACGTCATTGCTTCCCTCATTGTCTGTGATTATTTCGCCTGTACGCGACAATATTACTCATTAATTCCCTGTTAAACAAGCGAGATAATGTTTACTAGGTAATTCAATAAGTTTTAAATTTAGCATTTATACTTAAACTTCCACATTAAATTCGCCAGATCGCTTTTAGGCAGCTTGCAAACAACTTCCGAACCTTCATGCATTAATCTTTTCATACATTCTCCAGAATTCTACCGCAAGGTCCTTCACTTTTAACAAGAATTTCCAAGGCCACTACCCCGCCACGTATATCTTTGCAACGTGAAGAAGAGAGGTAACTACGGTTAATGAGAGAGGTTAGTCAGCAGCTGATGGACTAGAATCACAACCGGAAGGAACGGGACTCTAATCAACACATTAACATTCGTATTTTTTGTTATTAGGAGCATAATGAAACTATTCCTTTGAAAGGTCAAAGTCGAAAATCCATAACGTCCCCTTCTAACGAATTCCCCCCCCCCCCCCCCCCCCCCCCCGCTCCTCTCCATCGCCATGTGTTCTCCATCCATGCCTAATCCGAGCACGCGTTCCGTCTCTGATGACCTCGTTGTCGACGGGACGTTTAAAACTACTCCTCTTCTCACGATCCTGTTACTTTCCGCTTTAGGCTGTGCTCTGATGACGTAAATATCGACGAGATGTTGACGTCTAACCTCTTAATTTCTACCCTAAGCGACGAAGCCATCAGGCATTCTTTACTCAAGGGCCACATGTCAGGCTGCCAAACGGATGCTCCAGATTGGAGTCCCTTTATGGTTAGTTATTTACTACAATCGGAGAAAAGTTAAGAATCCCTGTGAAGGAGAAACCTGACCACGTATCTCTGCAGTACTGTTCTCCATGAACGAGCAGTAGAAAGTATGAACGCCGTGGCTGATACCGCTTTGGTGTTCGTTGATGAGGATATCAGTTCCCATGTTCAGCGTATATCCTCTCGTGATGCACTGAACGAGAGAGAGAGAGAGAGAGAACTGAGTTACGTGGAATGGAACACGAAATCACGCGAAATTTACGTCGCTTACTTCAGTAATGAGCAGTATTCCAATTGCTGCAGCTCTCACTAAACATATTTTGCGTCTCATCGATGTCTGTTCCATAATATAAAGAATGTGGGAGCGTTTATGATCATAAACGATGTGGTTCTATCTCAAAGTTGTCAGTCACATTCCAAGCGCTGTTTCTATGACGCAGGAACGGTACACACGTAGCAGAGCAGTTCTGTTTCATGGATTTACCAGTGACAAAGCATTTTTGTTTGACAGGACTCAGCAACTGCAGACGACAGCGAAATCTTACCTAGTGCTATCTTCTCCGAAAAGTCTGATTAAGAATTATCATTTCTGACACATAATGGCAATGGCTAGCTGCAATGGTATAAAGTGACAGTTCAGTCACACGACGTGTAGCAATGGCGGAATCAGTCAACTGGAAACGAATACAAAACGGAAAGCGTAGTGAGAGTACGCGCCAAAACATAACGTTCAGCAAAGTAAATTCACGTTCAAATGAAGACACAATCTGATATGGTAGTCTGACAGGAAAGTTGAACTGACGAGTCAGTCGGAAACATAAAAGCGCGACGTTCTGTAGCTCGTCAGTACAAATGAACAAACACTTTCAGTCTTGCTCTCATTCTTGACTGTTTCACTCAAAATCATTGCTGCCCATATTAGCATGTCAGCTTTACTTTCCAACCACGTCTCTCTTCTTCCGAGAGCTCCTGCCTTCTCCTGTCGCAAAGTCTCTCTCTCTCTTTCTCTCTCTCTCTCTCTCTCTCTCTCTCTCTCTCTCTCTCTCTCTCTCTCTCTCTCTCTCTCTCTCTCCAAGGGAAGTTTGTCGTGCCCTGAGACTAGTTACCCTCATGTCCTTGTTTATTCGACGGTATTTTCTGCATCTGAGTCTCTGATTTAGTTACTAATAAAGCTAACATGAATATGACTTACACTGACTTACACATCAGGTACACCAAGCGTAAGTGGGAATCAATTATGGGTATTTATATATGACTCTATGTCCGCTGCTCGTGGCGTTGCGGTAGCGTTCTCGCTTCCCGCGCACGAGGTCCCGGTTTCGATTCCCGGCTGGGTCAAGGATTTTCCCTGTCTCGAGATGACTGGGTGTTGTTGTGTCGTCTTCATCCTCGTTACGGTCGGAGGCAGGCAATGGCAAACCACCTCCTCTAGGACGTTGCCTCGTCGGCGAAGCGGGTTTCCCCCATCGTCCCCTACGCTTCACGGAGTATGGGAACTCATGAACGCCCGGTTAGCCGAGCGGTCTAACGCACGGCTTTCCGGAGTGGAAAGGAGCGCCTGGTGCCGGACACGAATCCGCCCGGCGGACTTGTGTCGAGGTCCGTGGAGACGGCCAGTCTGTGGATGGTTTTCAGGCGGTTTTCCATTTACCTCGACGAATGCGGGCTCGTTCCTCTTATTCCGCCTCTGCTACACTGTGTCGGCGATTGCTGACAACCAAGTTCTCCACGTAAGCGTACACCACCACTACTATATCAAGCAAACATAGGGGTTACACTTGTCTGGTGTGAGACGTTCCCTTGGAGGGGTCCACCGGCGGCCGAACGGCATAATAACCCTGGGTTCGGTGTGGGGCAGCGGAGGGGTGAAGTGGACTGCGGTAGTCGTCGTGGTGTTGTGGACCACTGCAGCTGCGGCGGGGATTGAGCCTCTCCGTCGTTTCTAGGTCCCCGGTTAACATACAACATACATGGGACCTTATCATCATCATCATCGTATATGACTATATACAGCAACCTCACGATTATGTGATTTGAGGATTATCCGTGCATACACTGACGAGCCAAAACAGTACGATCACTTGCCCAATAGCTGTTTGGGCTATCTCTGAAATGCCGTACATCACCGATTGTTTGTTGGCAGATTGTGAAGGTATCTGGCACAAGATTTCTACGCATAAGTGGTGTAATTTACGTAAACATTGGCTGCTGAGTTGTGGGCGGCGTACTGCCACCTGATAACGAACCACATGGGCCCCACTGAATTTACATCAGGGAAATTTGGTGACCAAGGTATCAACGTGAGTTCACTATCATATTCCGCAAAACACTTTAGCACTGCTCTGCCTTTGAGACACGGACGATTGTACTGTTCAGTGATTACATGTCAGGAAGACATTAAGCATGAAGCGACACAGGTGGTCCGCAGCTGTCAGAGTCTTCGATTGCTACCACAAGTCCCATGCGAACGCAGCAGAAAGTCTCCAATAACACAATACTGTTCCCAAGAGCCTGCGTCCTTGACGCGGTGCTCATTTGCAACCACAGTTCGCGTGGATGACGGTGTTTGTGAGGACGACCATATACCTAGAGATGAAAATCCATGATTCATCCGATGAGGTGACACATTTTCATTGGTACACGGTCAAAATCCGACGATCCCGAAGCCGCTGCAATCGTCAAAGATGACGTCGTGGTGTCAACATGTGAACACTAGGGTTCTTCTGCCGCTCAATGTTCAACAACGTCCGATGAACAGTGTGCTCCAAAACACTTAATCGTGCACGAGCATTGTGGTCTGTTGGCAGGCATGCTGAGGACATCCTGCATTACAGAGTAGGCAAGCCTCTGAGTCCCACTTTCTTTTAAGAGTCGTAGACGTCCAACCACCGATCGCCCGGTGGTAGTTTCACTGTCGTTCCACCATTTTTCTTAAATACTCGCTACAATAGCACGTGAACATTCGAACAGCTACACCGCTTTCGGGATACTCGTTCACAGGCCTATAATATCACCTCTGTCAAAATCGCTTATGTCAGCAGATTTCCACATTTTCAGCCATGTTGTCGCTATGTTTCCCCATCCGCCTCCGATCCGCTAATATACTTTCCGAACTGCGTCACGTTTCCGAAACCTCACCAGGCGACATCCAGCCTCGCCTTTGGCAATGGTCACAATGTTTTGGATTATCAGTGCATTTGAACGACTTTTAAACAAACGAAAAAATTAATCCTGAAATGATCTGTCATCAATGGAATGAATATTTTCATTTGGCATACAGATTTGTGGTTGTGAAGAGGTATACCATGAATATATCTGCGACTAGTTAAATAGCGATAAGTGTGAACGAGGAGTTAGTGATCAAAATAAGTGGTTCTGTGGAGGAATGGCGAAGACGAGGCGACCGAGAAACCAGCTAGCACATGCAGCGAGGCGCTGCAATGCCGCGATTTCTCATTAGCATTTGAAGGACGAAATGCTTTTGACTATACCTATGTTTTCAGTCTCCTAAAAATTAGAACCGCTGTCAGAAAAAGTGAATGAAAAACAGAAACGGAAAAACTGATAGCAGTTGAAATTAAATTCCTGGGGAATAATGAGTTTGTAAAGCAGTGCGCTTTCAAATATGACACGTAGTACGATTTGTAATACAATAAACAGCTGTTTTCCATACAGAAAACTGTGTACTAATACAAATAAATCGAGCACAGTGCTGCATGAACGTCAGAAGTGATCATTTCCACAACCTTTTGTGATGTTTATTAAAAATAACCATTCACCACGTAAGTATTACTATAAAATTGTTGTGTCCACCCTGTATGAAACAGACAGGAAAGAAGAGTCTTGTTGTACAGTTCGTTAATGGAACCATGTTTCCTGTGTAGTGTGATGCGTCGGTTGAACTGTTTGGCATACCCGTAAGATGCTACAGATCCGATAGCCGGTGACTTGTGGGGAAGGGAAGCTTCCCATATGATATGCAGAGAACCTATCTCAATGACATCTTACTAAAAGAAAATTACTATTGGTAGCCCAACTAAGAGCGTGAGAGTGGTTACCACATCACACGCGGATTTCTTATGGAAAGGATTGATAAAACTATCACAGGAAGCTAGCGTTCATCATAAGAATTTGGTTTATTGCCAAAAGACATCAAACAGAATGAATTACCCAGTGAATCAAGTGTATAAACATTTAGTAAGCGGACAAGAGATGACAGATACCAACTATAGTCTTGGCAAGGTGAGTACACACATGGAAGCATAATACGGAATTAAATTGTGGATACGTCCAGTGAATGCGAAATTCGTTAGTGATCTGATGAAAGATCCATGGAAGAGCAAGAACAAACATCAATACTTTCGCAGGAGTACGTGATGGGAAAAACTTGCTCGTTGTGATGCTAAATGTGCGCAGTGCAACCTTGTGCCACTTAACCCTTAGGTCAGTAGCTGCCTCGACAGCACATACTTACCACTCTTCAACAGTGCAAGTGTGGAAGTGGGCTGCAGTAGTGGCCGGATGTTCTGTATCTACATCACCACTCTGCAATTCACACTTAACTTTCTTTTTTAATTTTTTAATGAAAGTTCCGCCGTTTGACTATATAGATCGTTCATCCTACTGTACAATCATAACCTTTTGTCTTTCGCTACCTGCGAGTACAACACTGTTGGGCATGATCACACATCTAAACAAGAAGTAACGGTCGAAATACGCTATGGGATCAACAGTATCCTGACACCGCCAAAAACATACGTTTTTCATATTAGGTGCATTGTGCTGCCACCTACTGGCAGGTACTTCGTATCAGCGACCTCAGTAGTAATTAGACATCGTGAGAGAGAAGAATGGGGTGCTCCGCGGAACTCACAGACTTCGAACGTGGTCAGGTGATTGGGTGTCACTTGTATCGTACATTTGCACACGAGATGTCCACACTCCTAAGCATCCCTAGGTCCACTGTTTCCGATGTGATAGTGAAATGGAAACGTGAAGGGGCACGTACAGCATAAAAGCGTACAGGCCGACCTCGTCTATTGACTGACAGATACCGCCGACAGTTGAAGAGGGTCGTAATGTGTAATAGGCAGACATCTATCCAGACCATCACACAGGAATTCCACACTGCATCATAATCCACTGCAAGTACCAAGACAGTTAGGTGGGAGGTGAGAAAACTTGGATTTCACGGTCGAGCGGCTGTTCATAAGCCACACATCACGCCGGTAAATGCCCAACGACACCTCGCTTGGTGTAAGAAGCGTAAACATTGGACGATTGAACAGTGGAAAAACGTTGTGTGAAGTGACGAATCAGAGTACACAATGTGGTGATTTGATGGCAAGGTGTGGGTATGGCGAATGCCATGTGAACGTCGTCTGCCAGCGTGTGTAGTGCCAAAATTCGGAGACGGTGGTGCTATGGTGTGGTCGTGTTGTTCATGGAGGGGGCTTGCACCCCTTGTTGTTTTGTGTGGCACTGTCACAGCTCCGGCTTTCATTGATGTTTTAAGCACCTTCTTGCTTCACACTGTTAAAGAGCAATTCAGGGACGGCGTTTGCAGCTTTTTGCGCGGAGTGGCAGCGCTGTTTGAAGCGACATGACACGGATTGTGTGGCCGCTCCCGCCGGAGGTTCGAGTCCTCCCTCGGGCATGTGTGTGTGTGTGTGTGTGTGTGTGTGTGTGTGTGTGTGTGTGGTTCTTAGCATAAGTTAGTTTAAGTAGTGTGTAAGTCTAGGGAGAAATGACCTCAGCAGTTTGATCCCTTAGGAATTCACACACATTTCATTTTCATGGCGATTGCATCTTTCAACACGATCTAGCACCTGTTCATAATACACGGATTGTGGCCGAGTGGTTACACGACAATAACATCCCTGTAATGGACTGGCCTGCATAGAGTCCCGACCTGAATCCTATAGAACACCTTTGGGTTGTTTTGGAACGCCAACTTCGTACCAGGCCTCACCGACCGACATCGATGCCACTCATCAGTGCAGCACTCCGTGAAGAGTAGGATGCCATTCCCCAACAAACCTTACAGCACCAGATTGAACGTATGCTTGCGAGAGTGGAAGCTTTCATCAAGGCTAAGGGTGGGCCGGCACCATACTGAATTCCAGCATTACCGATGGAGGGCGGCATGAACTTAGAAGTCATTTTCAGCCAGGCTTCCGAATACTTCTCATCACATACTGTAAATTAAACTTGCATACAAAACTCAGGTGTCACATCTTAAAAACAATAATATATTCACAGTCTGGCGAAGGGCCAAAATCATGATTATACAGTAGAATAAATTATCTACACAGTCAAATGACGGAGATTTCATTTGAAATGTGTTACATAACTGCAATCCAAAACCATGATAAAATTATCATACTTTAATGCCGAACAAAAGGTTCTTCGAACCATCTACAGACTATTTCTCCACCAATCCACTCTCGAACAGCATGTGGGAAATATGAACACTTAAGTCTTTCTGTCTGAGCTCTGATTTCTCTTACCTTTATTAGAATGATAATTTCTCCCTGCGTAGCCTAGTGACAGTAAAATATTTTCACGTTCTGTGGAGAAAGCTGATGACTAAAATTTCATGAAAAAAATCTCGCCACAATACAAAACGCCTTTGCTTGAACGATTGCTATCCCAATTTGCGTGTCATATCCACGGCGTTCTCTCCCATATGTCAATACAAAACGTGCTGCTCATCTTTGGACTTTTTTTATTTCCTCCGCCATTCCTATGTGGTAAGGATCGTATGTTGCGCAGCAGTAGTCTAGCAGTTGGTGAAAAAGCGTAGTCTAGCAGTCCATTCAGTAGACCTGATGTGCTAAGTATTCTGACAATTCTGAGCTCAGTTCAGCCTCTGTACTTTGCTTTAAGTCACAGACATTTTCTCTCCTCCACTTGTATATTCGTGGACGTCCCTGAAGAAAGTGTGTTATCATATTATTCTCTGAAACTTAGCTGATACTGCCAGTATTGTAATCTCGCCGGCCAATAGAAGTGCTCCTTGTGACTTCCAACCAACAGTAATTTTATAAACAAGTTTAACAATTTCTTACGCTCACAGATTTTGTCATGGTTAAACAGTAATCATATGGTGCCAGAAAGAAGGCAGAAAATCTCTCCCACTACATGCCTGATTTCCAGTCACAGCCGGGCATGCAGGTGTAATCGCACCTTCTTCCTTAATAATTGGACATAGGCATGCAGGTGTAATCGCACCTTCTACCTTAATAATTGCTGTGAACCAGTCACAGAGCCCTTATTCAGATTCAAATGAACATTCCTGTCTGCCACAGCAGCGTCTAATGACTGGTCCCACAGTGTGAAGCTTCGTGTTTTCTACCTGGTGATCAGATCTTATTTGATCAAAAAGGAATCCTTTTTGCATCCCACTCACTGCAGTTTCTTTGGAACACAGACGACTCTCTCCTACGCTCTTGCTCTGCAGACGTGGGACACTGCTATTTCCCGTTTCTGTAAATGCGCGGAGATAACTTTCAGCAACACACGAGTTAATGGCTCTCTGATCCTACTAAGCTAACTTTCCAGTCATGAGCCATAGAAATGACTGTACTGATTACTGAGATCCCCAGGTTACATTATTTTGGGCATACAATATCATATAGTAACAGACACCAACCAGATCACACATCATTTGCTTGTAACCACCGTATGATTGAAAATACTACACATTTACTCGCGAAATATCTATGTAGATATTTAGAACGCTATGTAGAACGCCAGGGAAATTTCTTCAACGAGATCACAATCTGTTTCTTTTCTCCATCATCTTCCTATTGTCCGCCCCTGTATAGCTGAGTGGTCAGCGTGACGGAGTGTCATTCCTAACGGCCCGGGTTCTATTCCCGGCTCGGTCGGAGATTTTCTCCGCTCAGGGACTGGGTGTTGTGTTGTCCTTATCATCATTGTTTCCTCCCCATCGACACGAAAGTCACCGACGGAACGTCAGCTCGAAGGACTTGCACCAGGCGAACGGTCTACCCGACGGGAGGCCCTAGCCATACGGCACTTTCTCAACAAAAACAGAAGGCATTAACTTCATAGAATTAGGCCATGTGTGCCTTGCCCGTACTGGAGAGGATTTCGTCGTTCCTTTCCTTCTTCAATATACGGCAGGTGCTATATATTCTAGCACTGTCGCTCATTAGATGGTGCTGTTCTACTACCTAAACTCGTAAATAACATCAACATAGTGCGTACCGTACACACTCATATACCCAATCTCATGGACGAGTGATCTCTCCACATAGAAAAGAAATTAACGGGAAACGTGAAATTACTAACAAATTCTAATCCTTCTCTTTACTTTTCCTGTGTTTCTAGTTTAATTCATCCAGTAGACCATCCGTTTCATAAGCAGGAAACAGACTATTGACTTTCAATAGGTACTAGATACAAAACTTCCCAGATGATTTGCCGTTGAGGAAACTATGCTACATACCTCAAGACCATTTGCATTGACATACGACTATGTGGTAGAATAAACTTCCTCTTCGAAATATCTCTGTTGTTGAAGAAGTTCTACTTATTATATTAAACATACGGTCAGCTACTGTAGGCGTAAAATAACGAAAGCGGTGAGTGGATGTGTGCATAAAACATGTAATAAAGGCTCAGGCCTATGACCTCAGTGAATACTCCATTGAGCAACTATTTGAGCACTGTACTTCAGTAACAGACTTGGAAACATACATGACAGCTGTTCTGCTGGTCTATAGCCCCCCTCCCCCCCCCCCCCCCCAAAAAAAAAAAATTAAGCAATTTGAAGTGGTACTAATAAGACTTACCAGAAATAATTTAGGAACGACTTTATGTGGAAATTTGTATACAGTTTTCATTTCGGACGGCTCTGACCCACGACACATAAAATTAATGATGTCCAGGTTTGATTTGAGCCCCACTGTAACATTTACAACAAGAATGGAAGAACGTAGTACAATATCATGTATAGCGGAGTGTATTTCTGGTACAACTAACAGATTTCTCCTTCGCTATTCTACTGGTGAACGGCACGTGGGAAGAACGGTTGTTTGTGAGCGTCTGTATAAGCTCTGATTTCTAGAATTTCCTCGATGATGTCTCGTGAGACGTATGTGGGTGGAAGTAATGTGTTAGCGCCTCATTCAGGAAAGTACTCACTCGAAATTTCAACAGCAAACCTCTCAGTAATGCGCAATGCCTCTCCTGTAACGCCTAAATGATTCGCTGACGAAACACGCCGCGCTTCGTTGGGTGTTCTCTGTCTCTTCCATCAGTCCTACCTGGTAAGAGTAACATTTGCTTAAAAATTTTCCCATGAATCTCAGTCTGCTTTATGTGATAATTCCACTAAAGGTCGTAATGGATAGTTGCTCCTAGATACATTACGTTAAATACTGATCCCAGCAATTTGTCATCAGTAGTGTCGTTGTACAGTAGTAGATTTACTTACATATGTATGCGCAATATGTTACATTTATATAACTTACGGGTCAACTAACAGAGCTTACAACATTCATCAATCGTCCGCACATCATTGTACAAATCTGTTCTGCCTTTTGGCTTTCTTACTTTTTTATGGACAATTCCATCATCTGCGAACAGTCCTTAAGGGATTCCGACGTTTTCTACAGTATCATTTACACTGAGGTGGCGAAAGTCATGCGATAGTGATGTACACACATACAGATGGCGGTAGTATTGCATACACAAGGTATAAAAGTGCAGTGCATTGGCGGAGCCATTCTTTGTACACAGGCGATTCCTGTGGAAAGCTAGACGTGATTGTGGCCGCGCGACGGGAACGAACAGACTTTGTAGGTGGAGTGCTTGCTGGAGCTAGAAGCATGGAACATTCTGTTTCGGAAATCGTTAGAGAATTCAGTATACCGAGATGCACAGTCCCAAGAGTGTGACGGGGTTACCACGTTTCAAGAATTACCTCTCTCCACGAATAACGCAGTGCTGTGGCCTTCATTTAACGACCGGGAGCAGCACCGTTTGCTTAGAGCTGTTAGTGCTAATAGAGAAGCAACACTGCGTGAAATGACCGCAGAAATCAATGTGGAAGTACGACAAACGTATCCGTTAGGACAGTGGGGGGGGGGGGGGGGGGGGAAATTTGGCGTTAATAGACTATGGCGGCAGACGACGGACGCGAGTGCCTTTGCTAACGTCATGACACCGCCTGCAGTGCCACTTCTGGGTTCCTGACCATATCTGTAGGACCCAAGAAGATTGGAAAAGCGTAGCCTGGTAAGACGAGTCCCTATTTCAGTTGGTGAGAGCTGATGGTAGGGTTCGAGTGTAGCGCAGACCCGACGCTGCCGTAAACTCAAATTGTCAACAAAGGACTGTGCAAACTGGTGCTGACTTAATAATGATGTGGGCCTTGTTTGTATGAACCAGTCACTGACAGGGAATTCTTATGTTTTGCTACATATTTTCCAGCCATTCATGGATTCCATCATCCCAAAAATCTATGGAATTTTTAGGGATGACAATTCGCCCCATCAACGGCCCACAACTGTTCGCTATTGGTTCGAAGAACATTCTGGACAATTTGAGCGAATGATTCCGCCACCCAGGTCGCCCGAATGAACCCCACCCGTCATTTATGCGACTTAATCGATAGGTCGTGCACGAAACCCTGTATCGGCAATATGTTCGTAATTATGGACCGGTACAGAAGCAGCGTGGCCCTATATTTCTATAACAAACTTCCAACGGCTTCGAGTCCATGACAAGTCGAACTTCTGCATTACGCCGGGCAAATGGAGATCCGACACAATATTAAGAGGTATCCCAAGACTTCTGTCACCTCAGTCCATACACATTGTAAACAGTAACGCTCCTACTATACTTTTTTAGGGTACTTCGGAAATTCCTTTAACTTCTGTCCATTTCTTGAGTTGTATCTGCAAGGAAGTATTAAATTCAATGAAAATCCGTTCCGATACCCGGTAAGTTCGTATTTTCTTCACAAGCGGCAGTGCGGGACGGTGTCAAATGTCTTTTTGAATTCAATGAACAAGACATCATCCTGAGCGCCGTTGTCTACAGCGGTATGGGTCCCATTCAGGAACATAGCGAGCTGATTATCTCTGTTTGCGGATCCCTGTTAATATTGGTAGAAGCGATTTTCGTTTTACATAAACTTCATAATTCTTGGACATAAAAGGTGTTCCATAGTTTTGCAACAGGCAGGTTTGAAAAATATGCGTCTGCAATCATGGGCATCTGCCCTACGACCCTTCTTGGAAACGGGAATGACCTGCGCTTTTTTTCCAGTCGCTAGGTACCATTCGTTGCTCCAGCGATCTACTATAAACTGCTGTTACAAGGGGGAGCAAGTTCTTTCGAATAATCGTTGTAGAAAGTTATCGATATCTCATCTGGTTCTGATTCTTTTCCACTACTAATCGACTGTAGTTGCTTTACTGTTCCGCGATCGGTTATCTCAATATCTGCTATTTCGATGTTCCTACGATGGCTGAATGGAACGATCGTGTTAGTATCCTCCACGGTGAAACAATTTCGGAAGACTGAATTCGGCTTTCCGGCCTTCTCTGTGTTTTCTGTGTTTAAGACGACCAGAAGGTCTTAAAGTTTTATTCAAATAAAGTGACAAAGTTTTACTTTCAAAGTCATGGAACGTTTGTGTCTTTGCTCTCCTTGTGCTCATTTTCCATTCGTTCAGCTTCTGTTTATTTTTTTGGCTGATTTTGAATGTGAAATGAAGAGCCCCTTCTTTACGTAGTAATTTTCTAACGCTGGTGTTATATCATGGTGGTTTTTTTTCCATTCCTTAAGACGTTACTCGGAACTTATTTGTCTAAGGCACGTAGATGTAAGTTTTTATTTTTTCCCATAACCTAAAAAACCTCTATGTGCAAACCACACGTACTCTGGTACCCTAGTAGTCGCTTCCTATGTCTAGTACACTCCTGATGTACACTCCTGGAAATTGAAATAAGAACACCGTGAATTCATTGTCCCAGGAAGGGGAAACTTTATTGACACATTCCTGGGGTCAGATACATCACATGATCACACTGACAGAACCACAGGCACATAGACACAGGCAACAGAGCATGCACAATGTCGGCACTAGTACAGTGTATATCCACCTTTCGCAGCAATGCAGGCTGCTATTCTCCCATGGAGACGATCGTAGAGATGCTGGATGTAGTCCTGTGGAACGGCTTGCCATGCCATTTCCACCTGGCGCCTCAGTTGGACCAGCGTTCGTGCTGGACGTGCAGACCGCGTGAGACGACGCTTCATCCAGTCCCAAACATGCTCAATTGGCGACAGATCCGGAGATCTTGCTGGCCAGGGTAGTTGACTTACACCTTCTAGAGCACGTTGGGTGGCACGGGATACATGCGGACGTGCATTGTCCTGTTGGAACAGCAAGTTCCCTTGCCGGTCTAGGAATGGTAGAACGATGGGTTCGATGACGGTTTGGATGTACCGTGCACTATTCAGTGTCCCCTCGACGATCACCAGTGGTGTACGGCCAGTGTAGGAGATCGCTCCCCACACCATGATGCCGGGTGTTGGCCCTGTGTGCCTCGGTCGTATGCAGTCCTGATTGTGGCGCTCACCTGCACGGCGCCAAACACGCATACGACCATCATTGGCACCAAGGCAGAAGCGACTCTCATCGCTGAAGACGACACGTCTCCATTCGTCCCTCCATTCACGCCTGTCGCGACACCACTGGAGGCGGGCTGCACGATGTTGGGGCGTGAGCGGAAGACGGCCTAACGGTGTGCGGGACCGTAGCCCAGCTTCATGGAGACGGTTGCGAATGGTCCTCGCCGATACCCCAGGAGCAACAGTGTCCCTAATTTGCTGGGAAGTGGCGGTGCGGTCCCCTACGGCACTGCGTAGGATCCTACGGTCTTGGCGTGCATCCGTGCGTTGCTGCGGTCCGGTCCCAGGTCGACGGGCACGTGCACCTTCCGCCGACCACTGGCGACAACATCGATGTACTGTGGAGACCTCACACCCCACGTGTTGAGCAATTCGGCGGTACGTCCACCCGGCCTCCCGCATGCCCACTATACGCCCTCGCTCAAAGTCCGTCAACTGCACATACGGTTCACGTCCACGCTGTCGCGGCATGCTACCAGTGTTAAAGACTGCGATGGAGCTCCGTATGCCACGGCAAACTGGCTGACACTGACGGCGGCGGTGCACAAATGCTGCGCAGCTAGCGCCATTCGACGGCCAACACCGCGGTTCCTGGTGTGTCCGCTGTGCCGTGCGTGTGATCATTGCTTGTATAGCCCTCTCGCAGTGTCCGGAGCAAGTATGGTGGGTCTGACACACCGGTGTCAATGTGTTCTTTTTGCCATTTCCAGGAGTGTATTAAGGGGAACGTTTAGACTTTCCACTCTGCTCCAAACCAGAGGAACGCGGTCGACCGTGGTTACAATGGTGCAAGTAGACAGCTTAACCTGCACGCTGCGTGTCATACTAGTTACCTTCATTAAATCAGCCATCCGCCTAAAGGAGCCGAGAATGAACTCAGAACCCAAGTGCCAGGTGCTAGAGGAGCCACGAGGCTTAATGCATGTCGAATTTTAAGATAGGCAATTTGTAACTTGTTCAACAAAAATGCGTAGGGGATACCTACGGCTTTGCCGAACTTTTGAGTTCTTCGACGCTTTACCGTTTTATTTACGCACATCTCTTTATTCCAACTCCCTGCGATTACGCCATAAAAGAACGTCAAGAAGGAGTATTGAAAATGTATAATTATCCTTCCCGAACACTGATCATGTTCAGATTTCGTCGAATGGTTTTGAACGGTCCCTAGTGGTATCAATCTGTACTTAAGAGCAAAAATTGTTATCGCGCTGCTCTCCAAAGAGGTCATAGAACTTTTAATGGCAATGCAGGCTCACAGTGTCTTTACAGAAGTCCTGATACATCCGAGGGTTCCAGGAGTGTCAAAGGTTATCAAGAACGTTTTCCCGTTGCTCATCGAACTGCGAACTGTTATTTTGCGGGCCGGCTGGAGTGGCCGTGCGGTTCTAGGCGCTACAGTCTGGAGCCGAGCGACCGCTACGGTCGCAGGTTTGAATCCTTCCTCAGGCATGCATGTGTGTGATGTCCTTAGGTTAGTTAGGACTAATTAGTTCTAAGTTCTAGGCGACTGATGACCTCAGAAGCTAAGTCGCATAGTGCTCAGAGCCATTTGAACCATTTGTTATTTTGCGATCGGGAAATGTATGGGAAACAAAGCCCGTGAGAAAGGGGTAATTTCATTGAAGCCTTTTACATAACCCCCTGAGGCTTTTTCACGCCAATTATCAGCGGCGGTGTGTCTGGAATGGTTTCCTCTGCAACCCACAATGAAACGGCGTTATTTCAACGTTGAGCGTCGTGGTTCTAACCCCTGTCGCAGAGGCGTTAAAATACAGGTTGAAATGTGGGTAAGAGGGGCTGTACACGAACTTCCCATCGTGTGAAACGTCCACGGTGGCGCTGGGCGGGATTGTGGTGGAGTTTGGTGCCAATGTGATATCATTAATCCACCTTACATATCACAATGGCATGAGAGCTGTAGCCATTCGTCTCGTAAGTGTCGACACCTTGGTGGTTGAAGCGTCGTCGAGCCGAGTCTTACGTCGCAGAGTGCCATGCTTTTGCGCTTATGGAGGGGAACGTTGTTCACGCCTTTGGGTCATATTTCGAACTTATGCATCGCATTTTATGGGATTCACGGGGCTTACAAAAAGTGATCCTTCAATTCTGCTGTCCCGTGTAGATTATTAACAGCAGAGCGCCTACAGCAACAGCTTCTGTAACTGATTGGTCAACATGATGAGCCGCCATGCGTTGGACAGTGGTTAGGTTCCTGGTACTGCCAAGCAATTTTCCCTGGTGGAAGGACTAATACGTGATGGGCACGCCGCATGATGCCTATAGAGAAGCTACTTAACCGTACGGGAGCGGCTCCACTGTCAGGGAAGTCTGCAATACGACCTGGAAAAGAATATGCACACCGCATGTGCTCCATACTGCATCCCTATGACGCCACAAGGCAGATGATGCCACGACGGCCCGTAGGAATCCCTTAGGCCTTTTCAGGGCCTGGCGAGGAGTTCGCTTTAGAGGGCATTTTCTTGGGGAACACTGGATATCACTTCTGTGTTACTCGATGACTTTTGTCGATTGTTACTTAATTTGCCCTGTTTGACAGGAAATCGCGAATCCAGTCACATAGCTGATGTAATACTTCACTGGCATGCAATATGATTTGAAGTCTCTCGTGAGGCATGGTGTGAAAAGCCTTCTTGAAATCTAGAATTGTGGAATCAGTTTGGAATCCATTGTCGGTAGCAATCAATACTTCATTCGAATAGAGAGCTTGTTGTACTTCACAAGAACGATATTCTCTGGATCTCTGCATAGTGTCTCTCAATAGACCTTTGCCATGCAGGTAACTCACAATGTTCGAACACGGTATGTGTTCCAAAATCCAACTGTAAATCGACGTTAGTGAAAAGGGTCTGTAATTCAGCAGATTAGTGAACACTGCAACTTTCCAGTCTTTCGGTACACACCTTTCGTGGTGTGAGCAGTGGTTTGTGATTGCTAAGTATTGGCCTATTGTACTGGCATACTCTGAAAGGAACCTAATTGTTATGTTGTCTGATCTGTAAGAAATGCCTTCATTAAGTGCTTTAATCAGTTTCATTTAATGGAGGATATCTATGTCTAAGTCATTCATATTAGCAGTTATTCTTGTTTCGAATTCTGGAATATTTACTTCGTCTTCTTTGGTGAAGTGATTTCGGAAAACTGTATTCAGCAACTCCTTTTAATGACGCTGTCGTCGGTAACATTAATACCATTACCACATATTGAAGGGCATGTCTTGCCAGTGGTGTACTTTAATATGACCAGAATGTCTTTGGATTTTATTTCCCATTTCGAGTTAGAGATTCCTTATGGAAACTATTAAAAGCTGTCCACGTTGAAATATATGCTAAATTTCGATCTTCAGTTAAATATTGCTAATCTTGGAGATTTTGTATTCTTTTAAATGTGGGATACTTTTTCGTTGTTTCTGCATCAGTGTTGTTACCTGTTTTGTGTGGCATGGGGGTCAGTACCATCTTAAGGGGCTCCGGAACGCCCTATACTTGCAATGTTAAAATAACGCTTATAAATTACATCTTTGCTCACAAAGTATTTGAGGTAGGAAGTTGAACCTTTTACAGATTATTTATTGGAATATGGGCTACAACTTAACACAGGGATTTTACAAAATTTTAGTTCAGTTATTAAAGATGATTT
The DNA here is from genome assembly GCF_023864345.2 of Schistocerca serialis cubense. Lineage (NCBI taxonomy): Eukaryota > Metazoa > Arthropoda > Insecta > Orthoptera > Acrididae > Schistocerca > Schistocerca serialis. Next base: position 99,576,731 of record NC_064642.1, on the reverse strand, counting down.
TTTTTCGATTGTAATGAAAATTCACAACATTTTTTTGCAATTTTTTATTTATATATTCAAAAATATACAGTTTTTTGGAAAAAGGCTGTGTTAAATTATGCAGAAGGTACTGTGTAACATTTACTGAAAGTTTGAAACAAATATGTGTGGAAGATCCTTAGAAAACATGTAATTAGTATGAGAAAATAAAAGTTTTGGGAATCGAGCGACAAAGATTGGATTAACTTTTTCGTGCATTCCAGGTCCATAGGATGGATTATCTTCATCCTCTGCAAACTCCTCCTCCAGCTTCCTCTTGTTCCTCCTCCTGTTTACTCTTGCTTGTATTTCTAGACTCTTTACAGCCCTGTCTGCAGCCCGAAGGCGTTCCTTGTCTAAAGCAAGCATCGCTCGTTGTTGTGTTCGTAGATTCTGATACCATTTTCGTCAGTTGCAGTTACTGCAACACTGTTCCAAAAGGTGGTCATGTATGAACACTTATCACATTTCAGTTGTATTCCACTAGCAAGTCCTACGTGCTTTATTATGGAGAGTTCCAGACCAACTTCACTACAATGAATACATCTTACACAGTTTGAAAAAATTCCTTTGAGAACCGACATATCAAATATTTCTTTCACGTCCGATTCGCCCATTAAAACATTCATAGTTTTCATTCATTGAACCAAGCTTCTTCTGTGAAGTATTTTCTTTCCCACTTTGACTGCTATGGGCAGGTGTACTTGAGAGGTTAGGTTCACTCACTTGGTTATCGTCTTTATTGTTTACAGTAATAACACATACCTTTGGCTTTCCAACATTTCTCCTTTTCTTAAAAGCCTTCGGAGGATTTCTAATAACTTTACTTTTACTCATTATTATACTTCAACAAAACACAAACTCATGAAACAGAATTAATTACGAATATTTTCGAGATAACGACAGAGTAAATAAACATGAAACAATCGACAATCACACCAGCGATATATATTGAACCATCACAGGTTAGCCACAACACATACTTTATCTCACATCACTAAAATGTACCTGATGAACACGGACGTTAATAATAACACCATTTGACAGCAGTTTAACAGCGCCACAGTGGGTCACGCTCATGTAGAACACATTTCAAAAAAAATTTTAAAATATTTGTAGTCTTCGGAATTGAATAAATTATATATCTATTGAAAGGTAATAGTCTGCAGATTCAGAAAACGCAAAAAAGTAAAAATTGAACTTCTCATGATTTTGAGCCTTTCCAGAGCCCCTTAATTTAGTCGCTATACATCTCTCAATTGCCTGAAATACTATTTCTTTGAATTCAAGCCATATCTGGTCTACACTTACACAGTTAGTTGGAAAGGAGTGGAAACTGTCTGTTAGGAAGGTGCCAAGCAAACTTTTATTATCTTTTTAAGATATATACATTTTGCGTTTACCTTTGTTGGATTCGGTCAATCTCGCTGCAACTACCTTTTGGTCACTACTTCCTGCATATGTCATGATGTTTCGTATTTGCTCAGGATAATTTGTTCATAAAATATAACGTATGTTTTCGCATCCACCTACACTTCGAGTGGGCTTCCGAATTAATTGCTCAAAATAATTTTTGGAGAAAGCATTCATGACAATTTTTAATATCTGATACCTTCCACCATCTTTTGACCTGTGTTTTTGGCCAACTTATTAAAAACTATAATTGCACGAGCGGGGTAGCTATTAAAGATGATAAATTTTCTTTCGTGAGTTCAGCAACAGAATCATCTGCGTGGGAGGAGGAGGGGGTGTAGAAGGAACCGATTTAGTAACAGGTTGCTGAACATGAGAATTGCTCTATCACCACCATTCGATGGTCCTCTACTCCAGTGAGCCGTCAGTGGTTTCAGTTACCCACGGAAAAATTGATAACAATTAATAAATTGACTTATTAATTTCATCAATTTTATAATTATTTGATTTAGGGGCCCATGAATACTATTACCGACCTCTTGATAACGCAAGCAGTATGAATATGTGACTAGAAATATTATTTGAATTTAAAAGTGACTTTCTTTCTAGCCGACAAACTTGCTGCAGTGGTTTCGTCAGCTTCAGACACATCATCGAAATTAAATGCCATCGAGCGTAGTATGGGTGACTGTCTAGATGTGCGAAGCTGTGTTGACAACCAGGTTGCACTTAGACCTCGTGACGCTAATTGCGGAGATCCTTTACTGAGTAGTAGCGGGCTCCAGGTCACGAGAAATGACAAGGGTCGTGGTTTACTGCATCACAACCCATGGATCTCTGCTGACAGTTCATTCACTCCCTTGGCCCTGATAGGAGGCTGTTCCACACCAAGCTGTTGCTAATCAGAAATATTTGCAGCAGACAACTGCTTCAGTAACTGCAGATTGACTTTACCTTTAGAGCACTCTTGTCATGATACGCTGGCGACATACAGGCTATAGAGGATCAGCCGGCAGCAGAGTCACCTCAAGTTCTGAGTTTTCTTGGTTACATACGTTTCCTTTGTTATGCATAAAAATAAACAACGGAAAACGATCACTCCCCCTTAAAGCTACGATTCCTATGGCCACATTTATTCCTAAGTGCCACCACTGAAATCTCTTGAGCTCGCACAGTCTGGTACCACTCAGAACCTCAGGATACAAGATGGGATAGGAAAACAACACGTGGAAGGTTGGTTACACAATCATTGCATCATTTGTCCTTTGAAATATCACATTTAATTACAACGTACATGGTGGCACAAAATGAAATACAATAATCATGAAATATCTCTGAACACAAGAGATTGTTAAGTGAAAAGAAGCCTTTTTAAATTTCACCCATATATTGACATGACCAAACTTTTAATTCTTGCTTTCCCGAAGGAATCATTGCCAGTAACAAATAAAAAAATAAGTCATAATAAAACCTGTGTTAAACAATAAGAAAGTAAAAGTAAATCTTGCACAGTACTGTTAAACAGTCACAGTTATTGAGTTATCAACTTAAAATTTAGAATAAACATCCAAACATGGTAGATGACAAATTTTCTTACGTGCGTAGAACGCTTACAGTAATAGATTAAGCTCAAGCAAAGAATAGTGAGTTGTGATTAAAAATAGAAGTCTTAAGGAGATTGCAGTCAGAATGGAAATTACACTAACATTTTCTTCATCCTATCAAGTATATAAGCACATATTCGAACAGGCAAAGGGACTCCCTCAAAATTGAAATACAACAACTCCCACCTGTAGGTCTTTAGGCAGAGTATTTAGAGCTTCAAGCAAGAACATCGGAGCCTTGAGGTGGGCAAGGTGAAGCTATAAGAAGGCAAGCCGCCAAGCTGAACAGTTCCACTACGGCAACAGCGGACACGCATGAAACACAGCCGGGAGGCACGTGCAGGGCCACAACAGCAACACGCCCTCTCGGCCGGCCGCTGCCAAAATTTCGGGCTCACAAGGCTAAGAGGCGCTGCTAACAAATGCCACTTAGTTGAGATATAAGCTACGGAAATACAATTTACATGAACAACAATAGCCACCTTCTTAAGAGATCACGGCTATAAACCCAAAAAAACGCATCATAAAATAAGGTAGCAAATGTTACTCCAAATAAACTACCTAAACCACGTAGGTCTTAAATCACTTGCAAGGGGTATAAAAATACGACAGGTAACGTCTCCCCAAAGAAGTTATGTAAATGTTACTCGAAAATTGCACTACCAGGTGCTCACTTGAATCAAAAACATGGAACAAGTAAATGATTAACCTTATCCCTCCAAGGGAACACTTAGTGTCTGGGCATTACAAACAGTGTTTCCTCGAATCATTCTCAGGCTTGACAACTGTCTAAAACCTAGTTTCAAAACACACATATTCATACAGATAATTTCCCTTCAAATAATTAAAAGGTAAAATTACCGACCTTACAAAATGTAAAAAATCTCAAACTCAGCGAAGAGGAGTTATGCCACACGGCTCATGACCAATGTAATAAAACTGAGTAAACATCTTCAATAAGCACTAAAGTTTAACCACCAAATTGCCGTACTCATGATGCGAAAACTAAGTTTCATTATTAAACCACTGAACTTGATAGTGCTGCACAGCTTATGGCCTTGGTATTCCACAGCAATTAAATGTCTCAGTAGTGCATCTTATAGCCAACACAGGGCCACTCAGTTATTTCACCCAAAATTTCCGTCTATGAAATGAATGCAAAGGTACGACGCGGATTTGGCCAAGGTTAATCACAATAAATTAAAATAGTCCAGTGATCCTCAAGGTATCAACAACAGAGGCACAGATATCAGAGAGCGTGCAATACTGACTGCAACATTTTCTGGTGACGATCCTTGCATACGCGGAAACAATGAGAGCAAAACTGCAAGTGTCCAGATCCACACAGCATGAATAAAGATGGAAGTGGAAATTCACGGAACGCCGTAGGAGCACACCCTCGATACAGCATCGTGATTGCCACTACCCAAAGCAATGACAAGTCGACCTCGACACAAACAGAACTAACGGCCGAAAGAAACATTGCGCACGAAAACCCACGCGTGCTACCATTGCGCTGCGCCCCTCCTGTCCGTTCTCATTTCACAACTCACTGTCAGCCTATTTCAAACTGAGTCAGCGATCATCTATGAGAACTGAAAGTTAAATTTCGGGGCGCCAGTGAAAGAAGACACCGGGAAGATAGAGATAGAATACATTGTAGCAGCAATGCTCTATGGTATTTTTCTCCCTTGCGTGTACTTTGTACAGCGCAATTTAATTTACTGACCTCTGATATGCGTTATACTGTTTATTACTAGACACTAACACCTGAATCGAGTATAGCACTGGAAATATAGTTCTCATATTGTGCCTCTTGGAACTTGTGGCTGTACTTAGATTCGTAGATCACGTGACGTGTATTGTAATGAAATGAGGAATTGAAATTCAAAAGTATCTGCGTCAGTCTCCAGCGTGTAATGAATTCAGGAACTGAAATGAGAGCCGGCCGCTGTGGCTGAGCGGTTCTAGGCGCTTCAGTCCGGAACCGCGCTGCTGGTACGGCCGCAGGTTCGAATCCCGCCTCGGGCATGGATGTGTGTCATGTCCTTAGGTTAGTTAGGTTTAAGTAGTTGTAAGTGTAGGGGACTGATGACCTCAGATGTTAGGTCCCGTAGTGCTTGGAGCCATTTGAACAATTTTGAAATGCGAACGGTCCACCGCACGCTGGGTGCCAAAAGGTACACCCCGAAAGAAAATTCTGTAGATATCATGTACACGTGCAGACAAACAAATGATTACAATTTCAGAAAAATTAGATGATAGATTGAAGAGGAAGAGCTTCAGAAGTTGAGCAAGTCCACAACGCGTTGGTCCACCTCTGACCATTCTACAAGCAATGACTCGGTTTATGACTGGTTGATTTTTTTGGAGGTATTCGTGAGGTATTTGGTGCCATCTGTCTAATTGGTACGTTAGATCGTCATAATACAGAGTCGGTTGGAGGGCCCTGCATATAATGCTCCAATTGTTCTCAATTGGGAAGAGATCCTGCAACTTCTCTGAGCAAGAGAGGGTCAGAGTGCTGGAATAACAGTAGCTCAACAACTTCCGTTAATCACTACAACGGAACTGCAGTCATGTAGCAGATTTCACCTTTTTTATTTACTTGATGACTAGTTTCGGGCTGGGACTCATTATCAAATCATCGAGATAGTCAAAATGGCATTTCCAAAAATAGAAGCACCATGGCTAGGTAAATATATACTTATCATGAAGTGAAAGTGAACAGTTACAACGCATACAGATAACAAGTAGTGTTGAGAAGATTGAATAAAAGCAGCAAATATTCTAGTCGTGTGAGTGCGTGCGCTATTTTGCTGAAATGTAAGCGTAAGATGGATTGCCATGAAGTGCCACAAAACGAGTCGTAGAATATCGTCGACTTACCAATGCGCTGTAACGGTGCCGCGGATGAGAACCTAAGGGGCTCTGCTACGAAAAGAAGTGGCCCCCCAGACCATCAGTCCTGGTTGTTGGAGTAACACCCCTTGGGTCTAATATTTAATTTTCTTAAAAAATAAATCGTTTTTACAAAAATAAATAGGTGGTGATTTGGCGAAACAAGCGTTGTATCATTTGAGAGATACAGAGGCGAGAGAGTGTGCCGGGACTTACCCCAGTTCACTGCTAGTAGCACCACGTCACCATAATGAGCCTCTGCGTAGCATTCAAGCATTGCGTCATATTCTTAAGATGAAACGGAAAATTAAATTAGCTTTTCCAAACTTTGTCAACATATGCTTCAGCGTGTTAGTGTTTAAATTGTTAAATCTCAGAGTGATCAGATGAATATATTTCCCTAAATACATTGTTTTAAGTAAAATACAGAGTGGCGCTAAATAACAAACCTAGAAAACCAAAAGTTGTTCAGAAAGTGGGAATGTATGTCACAAACAACTGTTACAAGTCTCAACTTGATTGCCATAATATTTTGGCCAAAATCGGCGTTTATACAAAAAAACTGAGGACAGTGAATATTAGACTTAGATAGATTAAAACTGCTGTCAAGCGTCAGTTTAATACAGAAACGTTAACTGTGGGACCCCACTGAGCTACCTCTAATAGTTTTTCAAGTAATTCACTGAAAACTAAATTTGGAACAAAACGTCCTTATTTGCAGTTGATTAAGTATCAGTTATATTAATGATAGACAGTTCCGACTACGGGACTTGATTACATCTATTAAATAATGAAGATATAACAAGTTTCAGGTTGGTTCAAATGGCTCTGAGCACTATGGGACTTAACATCTGTGGTCATCAGTCCCCTAGAACTTAGAACTACTTACACCTAACTAACCTAAGGACATCACACACATCCATGCCCGAGGCAGGATTCGAACCTGCGACCGTAGCGGTCACGCGGTTCCAGACTGAAGCGCCTAGAACCGCACGGCCACACCGGCCGGCACAAGTTTCAGGACTTTGATGCAAATACCAATCAATACATGGTCTCTTAAAGATATAGTTCAGAGATCTTGTTATAGTGTCGGTTCCTTCTAAAAGTTCCAGCCTGCCAGGTTCAAATGCAGTGGAGCAAAAACTTTTTGTATGGTTAAAACCATCTTAACTCCATTCATATAAAAATTACGAATATTCTAAATTGATACACAACAGAGTTATAAAATGATATGTGTCCTAGAAAGCGGCCACTTAGATGCCGCTGGTCGGGGACAGAGCGGATGACTGCAGTTGTTCCCTTAGGCCGTCCGCTGCGCCATATATAAATACGATCTGAGGGGCAGTGAGGTCTTAACTTCGAACCCAGCTACGCCAGCTTCCGTGCTGCCTCGGGTGACGTCAGCCAGGCTGCAACTAAACGCATGTTTTCGGAACAAATAGGAAGTGAACTAGCGAGGACTGAACACCGTCCTGGATCGCTTAGATTTCGTGGAAGTAACTGCGTGGCAAGTGGTGGAATTATTTTCCACTTTTGTGAGGAGCAATTAACTTTGATTGTCAGAAGTCAGGGCTAAAGACCATTTATCGGGAACTTAAAGTGGAGGTCACCTCTGAACTGATCATAGTGATGTTTATGATAGAGACCTGATTGTTTTTATTATTAGGAATTACTATGTCGTGCGTGTGAAAGTTTATCAGATATATCGATCATTTAGAGCTCAAAACTTTCATTTACTATCGTAGTTCCTGATCCCGCTTTCTGGAAACCAGGAGGGATAGCCTGGGCCATTTCATTTCGCAAGAGGACCAGTTTGGTAATCCACTTCATCCTCACAACACAGCACTACGCCTACGATATTCTACGCCCCATTTTGCTGCTCTTCGAGATAAGCCAACCTGGGCTTACATTTCAGCATCATTATGCCCTCCCACACACGGCGAGAGTTTCTACTGCTTCTCTTCGTACTTACCAAACCCTACCTTCGCCAGCAAGGTCGCCGGATCTCTCTCACACTGAAAACGTTTGGGACATTATGGACAGAAATCTGCCGCCACCTCGGGATTTGGACGATCTTACGAGCCAGTTGGACAGAATTTGGAGTTGGGCACTATATCCCACAGGAGGATACCCAATAGCTGTATCAATACGAAGACGAGTAACTATTTGCATAAGGGCAAGAAGTGTACCAAAACGTTATAGCTGGTATTTTTTTAGACTTCCTTGTGACTGCTCTTATCGTTTTTGATGTTTGAGACCATCTTTGTTTAAAGCTGATACAGTCTTCCCTTCCTTTAGTGGAGAACCATTTCTGTCATGCTTGTTTTGTAAATAGTAATGTTTTTTCACACTGTTCATTCCACCACATTCCACCATCTGTCCTTTATGTGTCTTTTCGGTGGTACTATTTCAAAGGCTGTTTTGGATTAATTTTGCTTTAATCTCCTCGCAGTCTTGGGAGTCTGTATTAAGCCATTCCTGAAATTATTGTTTCTTCATTTATCAAAGTTTGTGTATCTTTTTTACGAAGCTGATGTCCTTGTCTTGAATCATTGTTTGTGGTATAAATTTCATTTTTATTGTGTTAGATAGTGATCTGTTTCAATATTTGCACACTTTCTCACTTTCACATTCATGATTTCTATTTTACTGTTAAAGATAGCTACATGGTAAAATTGAAATTCTCCTACGATTGTCTTAGGTGATTTCCAAATTTTCTGTTTCCTCAGCACTTTCTTAAAATTTGTGGACATTAATTTTAGGTTCAAGCTTCTGCATGGTGCTATTAGTCTTTCTCCATTTTTATGTCTTTTGTGGGCCGGATAGGTTCCAGTAGCTCCTGATTGCGCATTGAAGCCCCTAGTAAAATTTTAACATTCTTCAATGGAACCTTTGATAGATCGTGTTCCAGTGACTCCAAGAAGTTTTCAAGTTTGTCTAGCTTCCCTTTATTGTCCACATTTAATGGGCCATGACATTTTTTTAGGTGTAAGTCTTATTTGAACATCTCGTTTAATAATATTATGGATATTAGTGTGATACTACGAGGGCACCCCGAAAAATGATACCTCCAAATTTTTTATGTGAAAACTCTTAAAACTTTTTAAATAAAACAAACTTTATTACTATTCTACATCTTTATTATTCACGTCTATATATTTATGGCCCTCCGCCTCTAGAGGGCTCCGAATTGTAGCGTGTAACATGACGCTGTGTAACGTAACATCATAGGTACGTGAGAAACAACCTGCTGTAATCAAGCTTCTATTTCGACGAGTTCTCAAAACATGGAGCACCCATTCCTTCTGCATTACAATTCCAGACCACACACGAGCACTGCGATATCCGTAACAGACCGATACCTTGGTTTCACTGTCCTCGACCATCCTCCACACAATGCCCCCTTGGTCCCATTCGATTTCCAACTGTTTCCAGAACATGAGTAAACTTTCGAGGACTTCACTTTATAGTGATGAAGTGGTGCAAGCAGAGGTGAGGTTAAGACTCCGTCAACAAGGACAGAAATTCGGCAATGGCGGAGCCAACAAACTTGTCTCTCTTTGCGGAGAAAAGAATTCGAGCAGGGCGAGTGTATTGAAAAAAAAATAAGTGGACATCTGCACTCATAATAAAACTGTGAAACCATCGCGTCTGCCTGTAATCTGTTCGAACACGATACTCTGTAAAACTACTAGACAGGTAACATGACCGCAGCTTGATTCTAAGTGCAGGATTCATTTCCCGAAAATCGAATCACTGAAAAGAAACAGTTACCGTTTCTATCTGAGTTTGTTTAAACACACTACCGTCCAAAAGTATTACACGAGATTTCGGTAGGGTTTCCACACGTAACTTGAGCATAGCCTGGGGCAACGTACACATTTTATTTCATCAAAATCGGATCACAAAAAAGAAGATATTGACAATTAAATTTCGTATAAAGTATTCACTTGTGCCTGTTCGTTTGATTGAACATGTTAATCTCCAAAAGTACTAAACAACGTTCGTTGGGTTCCCACATGTAAATTTGTTGTATGCAGAATGAGATTTTCACTCTGCAGCGGAGTGTGCTCTGATATCTGCCAGGAAGTTTCAAATTTAATGTAGCTTGTGTATAGGTATAGGGTTTATTTAATCAAAATTGGACCATGAAAATAAGAGATATCTTAATTTAATCTTATATCTAAATCCATCGGGTCTCCCTGTTTCAATACGTTACTCTCCAAAGCTACCCCTCGAATATTTATGGGGTTTTTACAAGTAACTTCAGAGTAACTTGGGGCAACCTTTTTTTTTTTTTTTTTTTTTCTTTTTTTTGTCATCAGTCTACTGACTGGTTTGATGCGGCCCGCCACGAATTCCTTTCCTGTGCTAACCTCTTCATCTCCGAGTAGCACTTGCAACCTACGTCCTCAATTATTTGCTTGATGTATTCCAATCTCTGTCTTCCTCTACAGTTTTTGCCCTCTACAGCTCCCTCTAGTACCAGGGAAGTAATTCCCTCACGTCTTAGCAGATGTCCTATCATCCCGTCCCTTCTCCTTATCAGTGTTTTCCACATATTCCTTTCCTTTCCTCTCCGATTCTGAGTAGAACCTCCTCATTCCTTACCTTATCAGTCCACCTAATTTTCAACATTCGTCTATAGCACCACATCTCAAATCCTTCGATTCTCTTCTGTTCCGGTTTTCCCACAGTCCATGTTTCACGACCATACAATGCTGTACTCCAGACGTACATCCTCAGATATTTCTTCCTCAAATTAAGGCCGGTGTTTGATATTAGTAGACTTCTCTTGGCCAGAATCGCCTTTTTTTCCATAGTGAGTCTGCTTTTGATGTCCTCCTTGCTCCGCCGTCATTGGTTATTTTACTGCCTAGGTAGCAGAATTCCTTAACTTCATTGACTTCGTGACCATCAATCCTGATGTTAAGTTTCTCACTGTTCTCATTTCTACTACTTCTCATTACCTTCGCCTCTCTCCGATTTACTCTCAAACCGTACTGTGTACTCATTAGACTGTTCATTCCGTTCAGCTGATCATTTAATTCTTCTTCACTTTCACTCAGGATAGCAATGTCATCAGCGAATCGTATCATTGATATCCTTTCACCTTGTATTTTAATTCCACTCCTGAACCTTTCTTTTATTTCCATCATTGCTTCCTCGATGTACAGATTGAAGAGTAGGGGCGAAAGCCTACAGCCGTGTCTTACACCCTTCTTAATACGAGAACTTCGTTCTTGATCGTCCACTCTTATTATTCCCTCTTGGTTGTTGTACATATTGTATATGACTCGTCTCTCCCTACAGCTTACCCCTACTTTTTTTAGAATCTCGAACAGCTTGCACACGTTTTATATTGTCGAACGCTTTTTCCAGGTGGACAAATCCTATTAAAGTGTCTTGATTTTTCTTTAGCCTTGCTTCCATTATTAGCCGTAACGTCAGAATTGCCTCTCTCGTCCCTTTACTTTTCCTAAAGCCAAACAGATCGTCTCCTAGCGCATTCTCAATTTTCTTTTCCATTCTTCTGTATATTATTCTTGTAAGCAGCTTCGATGCATGAGCTGTTAAGCTGATTGTGCGAGAATTTTCGCACTTGTCAGCTCGTGCCGTTTTGGGAATTGTGTGGATGATGCTTTTCCGAAAGTCAGATGGTATATCGCCAGACTCGTATATTCTACACACCAACGTGAATAGTCGCTTTGTGGCCACTTCCCCCAATGATTTTAGAAATTCTGATGGAATGTTATCTATCCCTTCTGCCCTATTTGACCGTAAGTCCTCCAAAGCTCTTTTAAATTCCGATTCTAATACTAGATCCCCTATCTCTTCTAAATCGACTCCTGTTTCTTCTTTTATCACATCAGACAAATCTTCACCCTCATAGAGGCTTTCAATGTATTCTTTCCACCTATCTGCTCTCTCCTCTGCATTTAACAGTGGAATTCCCGTTGCACTCTTAATGTTACCACCGTAGCTTTTAATGTCACCAAAGGTTGTTTTGACTTTCCTGTATGCTGAGTCTGTCCTTCCGACAATCATATCTTTGTCGATGTCTTCACGTTTTTCCTGCATCCATTTCGTCTTAGCTTCCCTGCATTTCCTATTTATTTCATTCCTCAGCGACTTGTATGTCTGTATTCCTTATTTTCTCGGCACATGTTTGTACTTCCTCCTTTCATCAATCAACCGAAGCATTTCTTCTGTTACCCATGGTTTCTTCGCATCTACCTTCTTTGTACCTATTTGTTCCTTCCCAACTTCTGTGATGGCTCTCTTTAGAGATGTCCATTCCTCTTCAACTGCGCTGTTCATTATTGCTGTATCTATAGCGTTAGAGAACTTCAAACGTATCTCGTCATTCCTTAGTACTTTTGTATCCCACTTCTTTGCGTATTGATTCTTCCTGAATAATATCTTGAACTTCAGCCTACTCTTCATCTCTACTATATTGTGATCTGAGTCTATATCTGCTCCTGGGTATGCCTTACAATCCAGTATCTGATTTCGGAATCTCTGTCTGATCATGATGTAATCTAATTGAAATCTTCCCGTATCTCCCGGCCTTTTCCAAGTATACCTCCTCCTCTTGTGATTCTTGAACAGGGTATTCGCTATTACTAGCTGAAACTTGTTACATAACTCAATTAGTCTTTCTCCCCTTTCATTCCTTGTCCCAAGCCCATATTCTCCTGTAACCTTTTCTTCTACTCCTTCCCCTACAACTGCATTCCAGTCGCCCATGACTATTAGATTTTCGACCCCCTTTACATACTGCATTACCCTTTCAATATCCTCATACACTTTCTCTATCTGTTCATCTTCAGCTCGCGACGTCGACATGTATACAGGAACTATCGTTGTCGGTGTTGGTCTGCTGTCGATTCTGATTAGAACAACCCGGTCACTGAACTGTTCAAGGTAACACACCCTCTGCCCTGCCTTCCTATTCATAACGAATCCTACACCTGTTATACCATTTTCTGCTGCTGTTGATATTACCCGATACTCATCTAACCAGAAATCCTTGTCTTCCTTCCACTTCACTTCACTGACCCCTACTATATCTAGATAGAGCCTTTGCATTTCCCTTTTCAGATCTTCTAGTTTCCCTACCACGTTCAAGCTTCTGACATTCCACGCCCCGACTCGTAGAACGTTATCCTTTGGTAGATGATTCAATCTTTTTCTCATGGTAACCTCCCCCTTGGCAGTCTCCTCCCGGAGATCCGAATGGGGGACTATTCTGGAATCTTTTGCCAATGGAGAGATCATCATGACACTTCTTCAATTACAGGACACATGTCCTGTAGATACACGTTATGTGTCATTAATGCAGTGGTTTCCATTGCCTTCTGCATCCTCATGTCGTTGATCATTGCTGATTCTTCCGCCTTTAGGGGCAATTTCCCATCCCTAGGACAAGAGAGTGCCCTGTACCTCTATCCGCTCCTCCGCCCTTTTTGACAAGGCCGTTGGCAGAATGAGGCTGTCTTCTTATGCCGGTAGTCTTCGGCCGCCAATGCTGATTATTTATCAAAATTTAGGCAGTGGCGGGGTTCGAATCCGGGACCGAAGACTTTTTGATTATGAATCAAAGACGCTACCCCTAGGCCACGGGTAGGCTGGGGCAATCTATCGGGTTTAATTAATTAAAATCAAGATCACCAAAAAAAAATCGTAAGGTAAATTTTATCTAAAACCGTCGTGCTCTCTCTTTGAACACGCTAATCTCCAAAATAACTAGACGAATTTTCATGCGTTTTTCAGAGGTAACATCAGCGTAGCACCGAGCAATGTAAAGGATTCATTTTTTTTTTTTTTTCAAAATCGTATCACGGAAAACAGATATCGTGATTAACATTGTGTGTTTCAACACGCTAATCGAATTTTCACAGGTAACACGAGCATAATTTGAGGTACTATATAGCCTTTATTTCACCTAAATCGAATCATGTAAAAAATTGACAGTAATTTAAAGTTTCATTAAATTCGTCGGCTACGCTTAGTAGTTGGAATGTTCTATCATCGTGGCATAATTCACCAAAGCGCCGATTTATCACGCTGTTGATGTTGTGGTACACCAAATGCAACAACAAATGACACTATTATTTTTTTAACTCAGTGACAGATGTACAGCTTACGTCAGAGAAATAATTAAGATCCACAATCTTATCTTTAAGAAAAGAGACGAACAGTAAATATACGGAGCTAAGATATACTGATTTGCTGATTTCGCTTTGTGTATTAAAATTCTGCGATTTGCCTCTTTAGGTTTGTTTTATTAACATTTTCCGCTAGTGAAAAGGAGTTTATAAAGTCAGCATTCTGATTTAGGCACCTGATCGTTAAATTTTGATCTCATTTTGTTTATGAATAAAAATGCCTACAAAACGGTAGAGTCTTCCTGAATACGTAAGGCCATGTAAAGTCACGTGGACCGTTGAAGGGTACCTTTATGTAAGACATGAAACTTCATCTTCTGTGTAATATATTTTTAGTTTATTTATTTATTTATTTGTTTATTTAAGCTGATATGATTAGGGTCATCAGGCCCTCACTTTCAGAGGGCCAGGGTCTCACACATTCACTATTTATTACATCATAGTTACCTAGGAATTAAGAATTTTAATGTGACAGCTAGTATTAAAATGAGTTGGCGCTGTGAGTAAATTGCACTATGTGCTAACATATTTAACACTGGGATTATTTGTACTACTGCAGTTGCAGCCACTGACAGTTATAGTAATAAGAACAATAATAATAATTATTATTATTATTATAACGATAATAACATTAATAACAATAATGATAGTGGCATAAATACGAAGCATTTATAGGTCTACTCAATAGGTGTTTTCTGATACAGCATTTCTGTGAAGAGGAAACTTAAGCGGATTACATCGGCTAAGAATAATGGGAAATGGGAAACATCAGTTTGTAAAGAGGGATGTATAAGGGTGACGATGGTACAAGTACAATGGCACTCTTATTGTTGCATCATTAGATACATCCTTTCCTCCCTTCTGAAGCTGCAGAGGTTATTTAGTTCTATAATACACTCCTGGAAATGGAAAAAAGAACACATTGACACCGGTGTGTCAGACCCACCATACTTGCTCCGGACACTGCGAGAGGGCTGTACAAGCAATGATCACACGCACGGCACAGCGGACACACCAGGAACCGCGGTGTTGGCCGTCGAATGGCGCTAGCTGCGCAGCATTTGTGCACCGCCGCCGTCAGTGTCAGCCAGTTTGCCGTGGCATACGGAGCTCCATCGCAGTCTTTAACACTGGTAGCATGCCGCGACAGCGTGGACGTGAACCGTATGTGCAGTTGACGGACTTTGAGCGAGGGCGTATAGTGGGCATGCGGGAGGCCGGGTGGACGTACCGCCGAATTGCTCAACACGTGGGGCGTGAGGTCTCCACAGTACATCGATGTTGTCGCCAGTGGTCGGCGGAAGGTGCACGTGCCCGTCGACCTGGGACCGGACCGCAGCGACGCACGGATGCACGCCAAGACCGTAGGATCCTACGCAGTGCCGTAGGGGACCGCACCGCCACTTCCCAGCAAATTAGGGACACTGTTGCTCCTGGGGTATCGGCGAGGACCATTCGCAACCGTCTCCATGAAGCTGGGCTACGGTCCCGCACACCGTTAGGCCGTCTTCCGCTCACGTCCCAACATCGTGCAGCCCGTCTCCAGTGGTGTCGCGACAGGCGTGAATGGAGGGACGAATGGAGACGTGTCGTCTTCAGCGATGAGAGTCGCTTCTGCCTTGGTGCCAATGATGGTCGTATGCGTGTTTGGCGCCGTGCAGGTGAGCGCCACAATCAGGACTGCATACGACCGAGGCACACAGGGCCAACACCCGGCATCATGGTGTGGGGAGCGATCTCCTACACTGGCCGTACACCGCTGGTGATCGTCGAGGGGACACTGAATAGTGCACGGTACATCCAAACCGTCATCGAACCCATCGTTCTACCATTCCAAGACCGACAAGGGAACTTGCTGTTCCTACAGGACAATGCACGTCCGCATGTATCCCGTGCCACCCACCGTGCTCTAGAAGGTGTAAGTCAACTGCCCTGGCCAGCAAGATCTCCGGATCTGTCCCCCATTGAGCATGTTTGGGACTGGATGAAGCGTCGTCTCACGCGATCTGCACGTCCAGCACGAACGCTGGTCCAACTGAGGTGCCAGATGGAAATGGCATGGCAAGCCGTTCCACAGGACTACATCCAGCATCTCTACGATCGTCTCCATAGGAGAATAGCAGCCTGCATTGCTGCGAAAGGTGGATATACACTGTACTAGTGCCGACATTGTGCATGCTCTGTTGCCTGTGTCTATGTGCCTGTGGTTCTGTCAGTGTTATCATGTGATGTATCTGACCCCAGGAATGTGTCAATAAAGTTTCCCCTTCCTGGGACAATGAATTAACGGTGTTCTTATTTCAATTTCCGGGAGTGTATATTGCAGCAGGTTGTCCTTGCGACAGATTCCTGCAACTGAGACGGATTTTGAGAAGATAGCTGTAAACTGGAGAGGGACAGAAAGGATTTTGCTCTCAAAAGGATTTTGCTCTCATGGGAACGTGTGTTTCTGCCGTGTCGTTCAGACAAGAGCGTTAAGACCGAGAAGAGATATGGGCGATAGTGTTCATTGATAAGACAGTAGAGAAGTCAGAGCGTATGGAAACCTCTGCACTTGTCTATATGCAGCCAGGGTAGTTGTGCAAATGATGATGAAATGTAATCAAAGAGTCGAACATCACATGTCTAACGAACACAGGCGTTCATATCCATTTACAGCCCCCGTGATCTTGTTTGAGAAGGGCCTTACAGGATAATATATCTGTAATCTATAACTGGAAACTTAACTATTTGTACAAGTTTCTTTTCCAGGTCAAGAGGGAAGACCTTTTCATATTTTTCTACGGTATGTAGAGAGGCTGATACCTTCTTCCACATTACAGTGCAGTTATTACACTTAGACTCTTTGCTGAAGGGGAGAACTACATATTTGTCTCATTTATTGTTAAAGATGGTAGGGTATGAGCCTAAAATGTCCAACCAGAACCACTTGGAGTTTGGTTGGATGTAACTTTAAACCTATGTCCTGCACTCATTTTGATATTGGACACAGGGTGGTATTAAGATTATCGACAGCTGTCTTCAGATTTAGATGTTTTTCACTTACATACAAGTGGAAGTCACCAGCGTATATGTGGTATTTGCAGTAGGGCAAGACTGATGACGCGTCATTTATCTCCAATAAAAGGAGTATAGTTGCTAATACTGAACCCTGGGGGTGCCTGCTACTACCTGCCTCCATTATGCCGTTATTGTACCGGATATGATGCATTGCCAGCTAAACATCAGGTATGAGCGAATCCATCGCACTGCTGGCGAGAATTTCAGGCTGTTAAGTTTTACAAGTAAGGTGTCACAGTCGACGGGTCAAAAGCTTTGCTGAAGCCAAAGACGCACACAAAGTTGCCTGTTGTGCATCCATGGCAAACGTTGGATGAACTGTTACCTTTATTACGGCGGATGTTGTGCTGTGATATTTACAGACGCCTGACTGGTACTCGTCTGATAAGTTGTTTGTAGTTAGTTGATTTGTTACGTGGACAATACATCCTCAGGTCTAGGGCAGTGCAAGAAAAATGCAGGTAGATTGGTAATCAGAGGGTGCTGTAGCATCGTCCTTTCTAGGTAATGGCTTATACATATGCGCACTTATTTTGGTTTCAAATAACATACGACTCTTAATAATTTATTTTTCACTTCTCTGACCATTATTCAAGTCCTCACAAGTGATCGCTTAGGAACCTCGTTAATGAGAGAAACACGTTCAGTTTCAATATATCTAAAGACGAGATAATAAACTCCTTCTGCTGAGAAGATACTAATTATTAAATGATACTTTCAGCTAGCAAGACAAGAGCTTGGTGCAGCAGACCTTCAAGACACATGTTCACAATGACGAAAACGTCGATATTTAGCTACAATATAAGTTCCTTCCAATTTATTAGAAAGTCTTGGATACAATGTACATTTCAATCGGACGATTCAGACCCACTAGGAGTGATTCGTGAAGAAAAGTAGGGAGATCTGTGGTAAAGGTTATGGTTTCAATTTATTTTCATTTATATTATGTTCCTCTTCCCTTATTCCATTGCACTATGAGAAAGCTCCTGTTCAATAAAGCTTTTAAGCTAAAGTTGGTCAGGTCGCATGTTGTATGGTTATGGATCAGATTTCACATAAAAGAGAATGTTTTCAGAGTACTAAAACTAAAGTCTTAAAACATGTTAAGAATTTTGAGGTTAAAATCTAAATTAAAGTTTAAATTTGTGATATGCTTTCACATACTAGTTTTCGTACTTCTTACCGTGTTTGGTATTCATTATTATAAAGGATTAGTCTTTGCAGGAATCTGATATTCGACTAGGTTGGTTTGGAAACACTATACTTGCAAGGAGCTGGAGATTCATTCTGTTTTCTTCTTATGGGGCAAAGGTAATCCGGTCAACCGTCGATTGGTTGAGAACTTTCTCGCTGTTTCGCGTTGTGAGAGATCGTGCTTTGTATGCATGATAGGAGTGCAGGGCTGATTAAAGCAGGTGTGTGATGAAGGCGCACACACACACAGGTGGCTGAATAAGCGACTTCGTTCTCTGTGTTACTGAATGAAAACACAAACGTTACTCACTATGGTTCGTTGCCTTAGAACAGTCAACGGTGTGAAAATGCAGGCTTTCTCGGTGAATCTCGATGATAAAATCTTCTCGGGTCGGGTTGACAGCCGAGTCAATGTGTTATTTTCCAGCAACGTTTCAGCACTTCGCCTGTAGATGGCAAGTAAGAAACTTGCTAAAATGCTGCAGCAGAACAACACATTGACCCGGCTGTCAACCCGAGAAGATTTTACCAGTCCACGGTGTTTTAGCAAACTGGACAGCGTAAAGAAATTTTATGATAGGTATGCTATAAATCGGAAGGTAATGCTGCTACGATTTGTTAACCGCTAGTCGTTTGCAAGCAAAGTTGGTCTAAAATGCATGAATAATTTCCTTAGCCCCATACAGATTCTTAGTCCGAATCACATAATTCTGAAAATTTACGACTGTAAGTTTCTAATATGGAAGTACTAGATATATCTATACCGAAAAATGTAGAGTGCATGCATCACATAATAGGAAGTGAATGATTCATGCCTCAATTATGTATTCAAGCAGTCACGTTTCTCGCTGTACATCTTAGAAACATTTTCATAGCTACTAAAAATTCACTGTCAGTTTTCAATATTATCTGTGTGTGGTTGGAACTCTAAATGGAGCTAGAAGAATTTTTTTTATATATTTTTAGTCCAATTTAGAAGGATATTACTTTAAACATTTATTTTTATTTTATCGTTTGGTTTAGTCATTTTCTGCTTTTAGGCCTTTACTGGGTGTAAAGTTTGATAAGATTATGGGAGAGGCATGTGCTACATTTCACTTTTATTTCAGTGTCTTTTCACCTGATAATATCCCAAATAAAATAATTTTATGACTATCTGCTAATAATGTATCAAACTGTTTAATTCTTATTTTCCTAAAAGGATCAAATAAAGGAAATAAGCGAGATTAATTTTGTGTGAATGTTTATACGACCTTTTTCTTTATTTTTATTGTTGTAAACTATCGTGAACAGAATCTGAACATGGACTGGGAACGACTGAAAGGACAGCAGAGACTGGCTGACTAGGCAAGGGCAGTTAGCTGAGTGTGAAGAAGAGAACAAGAATAAGAAGAAAACGGACGTTGCTGACGGTGTGGCAGAATAAGATAGCTCAGATGACTAATCCAAGAGTCAAAATATAAAGCATAGCGAAATATGAGACCAAGCTAATGGTGTATAGCGAGTCTAGAGCGCAGTGAATGCACAGCTGAAGGCATTGCCATAATGCAGCTCACTTTGTAATGCAGCTGAGAGCACTAGTTCCATGCCAGTCTGTATCGTCCTCTGGTGTCGTGAGGCATTGTTGCAGTGGCGATACTAGCGCTCCAGATAAGTTAGTACACTCCAGTGACAGTCGTCGAGTTCCACACATTCTGCCTGAAATGCATTACCACGAACTTACACAACAAGTTGGTCCGGCATGGCAGCACAGTCGTCAGGGGTTACCAACCATTTCCACCTTCATCTCCTCCCCTATGGGAGCTAGACGGATGAGACAGACAAGAGGGTGAATTAATACGGCCTTACCATTTAATTAAGAGCTTTGTCTAATCCTTCAAGCCTCTAATTCATTGGGTAGTTAGTTTAAAATCTATTGAAAAATTTGTACTGAACAGACAGAGAAGAAAGTGGCCTAATAAGAATATATTAATATCTCTAATTGCGTGAGGCTCTCATAAGAGATTTAGAATATATTTCAGTTCTTTTAGTGCATTAAAACGGTTTGATATCAAATCTTCTTCCTCTAACAATACCACCACTTGCAAAGTAGGTTAGCAATCAGATAAATAATCTTGCTCACGCAGCATATGTTCGCTCTATCGGGCAACAACCAAGTTATTTACTATGGATGGTATCGTCAGAATGGGAATAATAAAGTCACTGTAAAAAGTCATTAATTTTGGCACTTATCTTGAATGGATTCCCACGTAGATTTCGTCGAAGTTATTATGGCTCATCTTGTTGATTCTAGAGCGATTCCACTTTGACTGCTAGAAGGTGCAGATCTGTACTTTAGCAATATTTGAAGACCTAACAAATGCGTTTTTCAGGAAATTGTTAATGATCAAACAATCCCAGATCAGAACAATGATATGGTAGAAATAATTTTTGACTTGGTGTTCAAGATCCACATTTTTATTAAACTTCTTGTAAATTCACATACTTCTTCTTAATTGTCACATCATCAAAAAAACAGTTTTGTATCAATCTTCATATATTTAATTTCCACTTTAACCAAACACAAGACCTGACTGTTCTTTTACAAAGCGAAATAACAACTTAACTTCTGCAAAGTGAAACAGACTGCTCTGTGCGCATTCGCGCCAAAACGGTTACAAGTAAGTCAAAGATTATGTCAGTCTCACACAAATGAATATACACAAGAGTAGTACGATATTACTTGTATCGAGAACTGGGGTTGGAGTGTCGTAATGGTCACGTAGATAAAGAACCATTACATTCCTTACCGATTAACAGCAGTGCTGGTTCTAAGGACAATTCCAAAAACTTTGTGAGTGCACAAGTGGTGGTTTATGGACTTGTACGCAAGACTCTTCGATGGTGATTGTGCACCTGCACAGTCGCAACAGATGGCTGCTGGCCGTCTTTACAAAGACTACAGTGGGCCTGCAGCTTTGATGGCCCACCAATACCATTATTTCTACAAGGACTGCAGTGGGTCTGCACCTCTGGTTGCCCACAAATACCGTAATCTCTAACAGGACTATAGTGGTCTGCTCTGTGATGACCTACCTATCAATATTCTTCAAAACTTCGGCTGACTCTGCTGTGGGTTTGCTCTGTTGTGGCCCATTAACTGTCTGCATGTCAAGAGTGACCATTGTCGTTCCGTTGGAAGTACAACACTATTTCTTCAAGACTGCATGCTAATCCACTACTTCCGTGTGAATTTTCTTTTACTGCTCAGACTTTGAGAAAAAAAAACACAGTAATTCTACTGTGTTGAATGATCAGGACTGTCTTTATGGACTGTGAGAAAATTTTAGCTTTTGACCAACATTGTATCAATAAGTGTGTGCATTTGATTTCTTTGTTATTTTTTCACATTTGTATTGGCCACTGCCCAAATCAATTTGTAAGATTTTTTGTGAGGAGCATGGGGCTATGTAAGTAGGCTGTTTAGGTTTTTATGTTGGTAATGTCACATAGCGCTCTGTATGAAAATCACTGGCTGTGCTGTGTGCAGTCTGTGGCTGGTTGGCATTGTTGGAAGATTCGCTAGTGTAGTGTTCGGCAGTTGGATGTGAACAGCACGTAGCATTGCGCAGTTGGAGGTGAGCCGCCAGCGGTGGTGGATGTGGGGAGAGAGATGGCAGAATTTTAAGAGCGGACGATCTGGACGTGTGGTCTATCAAAATCTTTCATTTTCTAACTATGCCTATAAGTAGTTAGTGCCTACTGCAGTTAGATTCTTTTATTTAGCTGGCAGTAGTGGCCCTCGCTGTATTGCAGTAGTTCGAGTAACGAAGATTTTTGTGAGGTAAGTGATTCGTGAAAGGTATACGTTAATGTAAGTCAGGGCCATTCTTTTGTAGGGATTATTGAAAGTCAGATTGCGTTGCGCTAAAATATTGTGTGTCAGTTTAGTGTTGATCAGAATAAGTAAAGAGAGAAATGTCTGAGTACGTTCAGTTCTGCTCAGCTGTTGAAAAATCAAATAACGTGAGAGGTATATCAGCACAGTAATTCATTAATTTTTCTAAGGGGACGTTTCAACACATATTGCCTGAAATGCATTACCACATACTTAAACAACAAGTTGCTCCGGCATGGCAGCAGAGTCGTCAGGGGTTACCAACCACTTCCACCTTCATCTCCGCCCCTATGGGAGCTAGACGGATCAGGCAGTCAAGAAAGTGAATTAATACTGCCTTACCATTTAATCAAGAGCTTTGTCTAAACCTTCAAGCCTCTAAGTCATTGGGTAGTTAGTTTAAAATCGATTGAAAAATTTGTAGTGAACAAAGAGAGAAGAAAGTGGCCTTATAAAAATATATTAAAACCTGTAATTGCATGAGGCTCTCATAGGAGATTTAGAATATATGTCAGTTCTTTCTTTGGATTAAAATGGTTTATCAAATCTTCTTCCTTACCGATGAAAAACTGGTACTGAAAATTTCATCCACTTGTAGGATTTGTCGGTGTGGCTCTGAGGCGACTGCCGCTGCTGCAGTGTGTTTAGTGATACCGCCTACGGGAACAGGTAAGAAAGACATTTTGTCTGATTCGAAGTGGCAGAAGTTTAAATAAAGCTCGTTTTCTACAGAGTAGAAAGGAAACAGCTCCGCTGACGGAAGCTTGTCATGAATCACCTGCATCATTTCTTGTTCCTTCCGCGGAACGGCGGGCCGTCCCCTTATAATCTACGTCGAGGTGACAAAGTGCTGCCACGTGGTCAAGTCCCGCGCCACGGGGAGTAATGCCCCCATTCCGAGGCACCTGGTCAGCGGCGAGCGGTCGCCGGCAGGGGCGGCCGCCGTCTCGGACGGGCCGCGCCGGAACGAATTCGTGATTAATCGGCGCGCTGTCTAAACAGCGGAACGAAAAATTGCCACAGAGAGCCGGGCGGTCGATGGCGCGCGACCGTGTATTCTGGCGCGCGGCCGCGCATCCATCATAGCGCAGAGGCGCGCCGGCCTTCCGCCCCCGCCAGCACGTTACGTCGCCATCGATTGTGAGCGCCCACTGTAATGACGAGGACGCACCGTGCGATCGGTAGCTCACCGCCTACCGCATTCCACGCTCAGGACGGACGTTGCCGGGGTACTTTACAGCAGCGTCAGACGACACTGCGTGTCACTAAAAACTCCATTCAGCTATCTCTACCATTTTTTTTATCATTTTCTAACCCCGAGTGAGGAGATTCCTTGGCAGAAATAAACAGCAGAACGTACAAAGGATTACTCGAAATCCACAGAAAGAATAAGGACTTGGTGTTTTACTGAGGCTCGCTGCAGTGTGATTGCAATTCAATTGGCTTTTTATTCACATTTACCTATGTACGAGGTTTGTCCGGAAAATACGTATAAAAGTTGAATAATGTCTTTATGTTACAAGTTTCAGTCACCGCCAGGTGGGAATACTGCTGTAATCAATCCCAACAACGCTCTGTTCGAGTCAGGGCACTCTTCGTGAAGGTGGGAGTATGCGGCACCTTGTTGACAGTTACCCGTTTTCACCTGCCGTCGGCATGGAGCTCTGTCTGATAGAGCCGGCCGGTGTGGCCGTGCGGTTAAAGGCGCTTCAGTCTGGAACCGCGTGACCGCTACGGTCGCAGGTTCGAATCCTGCCTCGGGCATGGATGTGTGTGCTGTCCTTAGGTTAGTTAGGTTTAATTAGTTGTAAGTTCTAGGCGACTGATGACCTCAGAAGTTAAGTCGCATAGTGCTCAGAGCCATTTTTTTTTTCTGTCTGATTGAGGAACAGCGCGTCAACATCAAGTTTCTTGCAAAGCTAGGCAAGAATGGCCGTGAGATTTTCGAGTGTTTGAAAATGGTTCAAATGGTTCAAATGGCTCTGAGCACTATGGGACTTAACATTTATGGTCATCAGTCCCCTAGCACTTAGAACTACTTAAACCTAACTAACCTAAGGACGTCACACAACACCCAGTCATCACGAGGCAGAGAAAATCCCTGACCCCGCCGGGAATTTGAAACAGGTTTACGGAGACAATTCTCTGAAGGAACTGACCGTGAACAAGTGGTTAAAAAGGTTCCGGGATGGCCGAGAAGAAGTTAACGATGACCCTCGCCCAGGACGCCCGTCGACATCGAGTTCCGATGCAAATGTTGAACGAATTCGGGCTTGGCTTCTTAAAGACCGTTGATTGACAGCCAGAATGATTGCTGACGAGCTGTCAATCCCCAAAACAATCGTTCACGAAATCCTCACACAAAAACGTGAAGTGACGAAATTGTGTGTGAAAATCGTACCGAAGCTCTTGACGCCAGACCAGAAAGCAAAGAGGGTTGAGTGCTGTGAGGATTGGTTGGAAGCAGAGGAATGAGGGGACTTCCTCAACCGAGTCATCACTGGAGACGAGTCCTGGTTTTACGAATTCGGTGTGGAGCTCAAATCTCAAAGCAAGGAATGGAAACTAGCAGGAGAACCGAGAACAAAATAGGCGCGAAAATCAAGGTCCAATGTGAAGACAATGTTGATTGTTTTCTTTGATTCTAGGGGCATTGTTCACAAGGAATTTGTCCCTCCGAGCCAGAGAGTGAACGGAAATTTTTACGTTGAAGTTCTGACACGTCTCAGAGCTCGTGTGGCCCGAGTTCGACCGGAGTTGGCAAAAGTGGGCACGTGGATCCTTCATCACGACAATGCGCCCGCTCACACGTCGCTCGTTGTGCGCGAGTTTTTGGCCCGAAGCTCAATCACCGTGACAGACCACCCGCCTTATTCACCCGATTTAGCCTCGCGTGACTTCTTCATGTTCCCGAAATGCCAAATGGTGCTTCGGGCGCGGCACTTGGGAGATGTGGAAGCCATCAAGGCTGAAACGACACGGCAACTGAACAACATCACAACTGAAGACTTTCAGCAATGTTATCAACAGTGGAAACGGCGTTGGCAGAAGTGTATCGCGTCTCAGGGCGAGTACTTTGAAGGAGACCATATTGTAATACCTGAATAATTGTAAAATAAAGTTATTATTCAACTTTTATACGTATTTTCCGGACAAACGTCGCATTGCACAGAAACTACTAGCACAACGAAAGAAATGGTGACGATATATGGCGTGTGCCTTGTTTGAATGGGTCCGGATTCTCTTTGGTGCGGATGTACAGATCCAGTAGTACGTTCATGTTGCCGTCAGTTCAGCATAGGTTCGTTATGCCGTTTCTATACTGGCTTCAGTGAACCCGTACACGAGGTGCACGTTGGACAACTCTTCATCAATTAACCTATCAATAGTGTTGTCTGTCACTGTTAACTTTCACTTACCACATATCCAACGCCGACACACGACCCGACACTACTGTAAGCATATTATACGGCGAAGAGTTAAGTAGAAAAGTACCGTGAGTTAACGGAAGAAGTAATGGATGGCCACAAAGTCCCTTTACAAGTATTATTTCAATGCAATTTCACTGACACACGCGTTTTGTATGCGGCCGACACAAGAAGCGACACAATATGCAGTGCAACTCGCGATGCGATGCACAAGCATCCTGCATCGGCCGGAGTGTATAAAATCATAGTAGGAGGGTACACTATTTTGTAGTTAGGGAAACCACAGCTTAGGTTACATTAGCGGTATAGAGATTTTTTCTCTAGGCAGCGCAAACGGTTTGACGCCGTTACAGATGCATCTTTATGTGATAATAACTTTTCGCTTCATTACGCTACAGAGAATAAACGACGTCCCAACGTTCAAGTTGTAAATACGTCAGTCGTGTATCCCTGAAAAGTTAATCATCGAATTACTAAATTCGGAATTAATCACCGTAAAGTAAATTACGAAAACGTCAAAAAACATGATTCATTAAACAAACTAAGATGTGTTACCATAGACTCAGGGTCTAAAAAGTTCACTAATTAAATGTGGTTCTAAAATGTTCGTATTAGTACCTCTCATGTCCCCTTCTACTATTAGACTCTCACAACACCTTACTGTAATGGATACCATACAATAACCTCTCACAGGATGAGCTCCTTAAACTACCGAAGCTCCTTCATCATTGTTTTAGCACATGTCTTTTATTGGTAGTCTACATGAACTATGATTTTATCTGTCTGACGGTGATCGTCTATGTACTAACTGCATTCCTCTTCTAATATAGATTGCATTTTAGGACTACATTTAGTAATGACTCCGCCTCTTAGACCTTGAGTCTGTTATAACACAGCTTCGGGTTTTTAATGAATGACGTATTTTGACGCTTTCAACGTTCACCTTGCGGAGAATGATTCCGATTTTTGCCATTCCATGAACAACCTTTTGAAAGATTACGCACTTCATAGGCTTACAACTTGAACTTCATACATTCCCTATAGCATAATGAAATCAAAAATTATTATCACCTGAAGATGCACTTATAATGGTGTCAAACCGGTTTTGTTGCCTAAACAACTTCTGTACATCATTTACGGATTTTCACTCATTTTCAAAAAAGATTTTAAGGATTTTCATGAGTATGTTGGAGAATGTTTGGAAATTTATGTACAGTAACAACAGGTGAAATAGTTCACATTGGTACAAAAAAAAAAAAAAAAAAGAAATTTCCCTTGTCTTACTGTCTGAAATCACAGCATACATGTGAACTTGTTTTCTTTCTGTTATTTCCCGAATTTACTGTGATACTTCGGATGTAAGTAAGCAACCGGGAATATTTTGAAAAGTTTGGAGTGGAGAATGTAGCCACTGGTCAGTTCACGAATGCAAAGACTGTTGTTGTTGTCATCAGGAATATTATCATTGGTAAAGCGGAGTGAAGGTACTGATTGTGTCTTGCAGTGGTGTATTTTTATTCATTTGTTTTCATTTTTCATTTCCTTCTCTCAACCAGAAATTAGAAAGGTGCATGACTTTTCTGCAGCACAGTAGATAGAATTTCTGATGAATGTTGTTGTTGTTGTCGTCTTCAGTCCTGAGACTGGTTTGATGCAGCTCTCCATGCTACTCTATCCTGTGCAAGCTTTTTCATCTCCCAGTACCTACTGCAACCTACATCCTTCTGAATCTGCTTAGTGTATTCATCTCTTGGTCTCCCTCTACGATTTTTACCCTCCACGCTGCCCTCCAATACTAAATTTGTGATCCCTTGATGCCTCAGAACATGTCCTACCAACCGATCCCTTCTTCTGGTCACGTTGTGCCACAAACTTCTCTTCTCCCCAATCTTATTCAATACTTCCTCATTAGTTATGTGATCTACCCATCTAATCTTCAGCATTCTTCTGTAGCACCACATTTCGAAAGCTTCTATTCTCTTCTTGTCCAAACTATTTATCGTCCATGTTTCACTTCCATACATGGCTACACACCATACGAATACTTTCAGAAATGACTTCCTGACACTTAAATGAATACTGGATGTTCACAAATTTCTCTTCTTCAGAAACGCTTTCCTTGCCATTGCCAGTCTACATTTTACATCCTCTCCACTTCGACCATCATCAGTTATTTTGCTCCCCAGATAGCAAAACTCATTTACTACTTTAAGTGCCTCATTTCCTAATCTAATTCCCTCAGCATCACCCGACTTGATTACACTATATTCCATTATCCTTGTTTTGCTTTTGTTGATGTTCATCTTATATCCTCCTTTCAAGACACTGTCCATTCCATTCAACAGCTCTTCCAAGTCCTTTGCTGTCTCTGACAGAATTACAATGTCATCGGCGAACCTCAAAGTTTTTATTTCTTCTCCATGAATTTTAATACCTACTCCGTATTTTTCTTTTGTTTCCTTTACTGCTTGCTCAATATACAGATTGAACAACATAACGTCAACCTATCCATTTCCCTTTTTAAATTTTCTAACCTACCTGCCCGATTAAGGGATCTGACATTCCACGCTCCGATCCGTAGAACGCCAGTTGCTGCATACGAAATATAGTTTACATACCGACATTATTTCTAAAGGCAGACGCAGAGCGGTACCTCTTTCCATCCTCGCGATTAAAATTGCAGGTTGCCTGCGGTAAGGTTGGCAGCTAAGCACCACACGTAATGCTGTAGCCACCTGCTATGCTATTCGGATAGCGACATAACTCTCGACACTGACTTTTTGGCTTAAGTTCTTGGTGTTCTTGCAGATTTCCACTCACGACAACATTGGCTTTCCTCACCGATTACACGCATGTATCAGATGCCATTGACTTCGCTTTAGGGAGGTGCTTAATGACAAATATATGTGTGCGTAAACAGAAACACAGCAACTAAAATATGACGCTGGTGATGGATAGGTTGCGTGAATGTTCCTTAAGGAACGATCAGGTTGGCAGACGTTGATCACGTTGGGGAAGAAAGCGTCTCGTCTTAGGAGCGTTTTGGACGCCCACCATTCTGGTAGTCCACCCAGCCAAAGGGAAACGTGTGCTGCAGTTGGTGCAACCGTGATGCGTTCAGTCTCTAGGTCGACCAGAAAAAGCGCTGAAAGATTTGGAAATAAAGTGAGCTCATTGCAGCACCTCATAAAAACTGATTTAGTTCTCCAAACAATCCTCGGCAATGACCGTCAGCAAACAAATAGACGGTAACTTTCTTGCTGCAGGCGTATCACGTAGTTCAGTATTAATGGCGGTGCACTTACACAGTTCTGAAGAAGTATCTAGAAAGCGTTGTTAACACTGATGCAATTCGACGATTCGACACTCTCCAATAAAGATCGTGCGACGCGGTGTTTTTGGGAACGACACCCGTGTTTTCACTGCGGTGATACGGTATGTGTTACGAACCACAATGCGATTAGCCACGCGACAAGCAACAATACAGGACAAATCACATTTCTGTTCGTTTCAGTTGTAATCATGAGCTTTCGTGAAGAGGACGCTATTTTGGCCTATCATTAATTATAGCTCAAAAAATTTAATAAAATAACTATGTTCACCATTACAATACTACAAATATCACAATTCGGCTGTAATTTCCCGTGACCTACCTCAATAACAAAAAATCCACGAACTACAGAATGAATTCAGAGAGTTTCAGTTCTTTAGAGCAACTAGTACCAGCCATTCTGAAAAACCATGGTAAAAATTTTCCACTTTCTGTTTCTCCATCTGAGAATTTACTCATTATAGTAAGCCATAACATTAAGGAAAGCTGGTGAAAGTGTGTGAAAGATTTCAAAAATGCAGCCATTCGAGTCTTTTATTTCTTATTTTTTAAGACCACCTATTATTATTCTTAAATGTTGTACATATACGAGGGTGTACTGGAAAGTATTGCCTCGGAATGTTTTTGTGAAATTTCTTATGCGAACCGGTTCTAAATAAGACAAATTTTATTAACATTCTACATCTTTATTCTTCATGTCTAATAAAAATATACTCCAGATCTCGCTTTGTTTTATTTGTCGTAGTGTTTAAAATACTGCATTGTTTAAATAAATCAATTTTCTACAAATTCCACCTCTAAGAGGTCTAATGAATAACAGGAAGTCAAGAAACTATATGTATTCGGCCAAATTTCCGTTTGATATATAAAATATAAAGATGCGGTCTGTGAGATATCTCCATAGTAATTGTGTTCTTGTAAATGACCATAGTAGTTAAGGGTTAACATTCTACATCTTTATTCTTCATGTCTACATAACTATTTCTCTCCGTAGTCACCATGGCCAACCGTTTCCCCCAACGAAAGGCCAGAGTGTTGATACCGTCACTATAGAATATTTCGCTTTATTGACACAACCACTACGTCACCTCTGCTTGCACATATTATCAAAGTTGATTGGTAGTTGGTTGATTTGGGAGAGGGGACCAAACCGCGAGATCATCGGTCTCATGAGATTAGGGGAGAATGGGGAAGAAAGTCGGCTGCACCCTTTTAATAGAACCATCTTGGCATTTGCCTGAAACGATGACTGGTTTGATGCGGCCCGCCACGAATTCCTTTCCTGTGCTAACCTCTTCATCTCAGAGTAGCACTTGCAACCTACGTCCTCAATTATTTGCTTCACGTATTCCAATCTCTGTCTTCCTCTACAGTTTTTGCCCTCTACAGTCCCCTCTAGTACCATGGAAGTCATTCCCTCATGTCTTTGCAGATGTCCTATCATTCTGTCCCTTCTCCTTATCAGTGTTTTCCACATATCCCTTTCCTCTCCGATTCTGCGTAGAACCTCCTCATTCCTTACCTTATCAGTCCACATAATTTTCACCATTCCTCTATAGCACCACATCTCAAATGCTTCGATTCTCTTCTCTCCCGGCTTTCCCACAGTCCAGGTTTCACTACCATACAATGCTCTACTCCAGACGTACATCCTCAGATTTAACTTCCTCAAATTAAGGCCGGTGTTTGATATTAGTAGACTTCTATTGGCCAGAAATGCCATTTTCGCCATAGCGAGTCTGCTTTTGATGTCCTCCTTGCTCCGTCCGTCATTGGTTATTTTTCTGCCTAGGTAGCAGAATTCCTTAACTTCATTGACTTCGTGACCATCAATCCTGATGTTAAGTTTCTCACTGTTCTCATTTCTACTACTTCTCATTACCTTTGTCTTTCTCCGATTTACTCTCAAACCGTACTGTGTACTCATTAGACTGTTCATTCCGTTCAGCAGATCATTTAATTCTTCTTCACTTTCACTCAGGATAGCAATGTCATCAGCGAATCGTATCATTGATATCCTTTCACCTTGTATTTTAATTCCACTCCTGAACCTTTCTTTTATTTCCATCATTGCTTCCTCGATGTGCAGATTGAAGAGTAGGGGCGAAAGGCTACAGCCTTGTCTTACACCCTTCTTACTACGAGCACTTCGTTCTTGATCGTCCACTCTAATTATTCCCTCTTGGATGTTGTACATATTGTATATGACCCATCTCTCCCTATAGCTTACCCCTACTTTTTTCAGAATCTCGAACAGTTTGCACCATTTTATATTGTCGAACGCTTTTTCCAGGTCTACAAATCCTATGAAAGTGTCTTGATTTTTCTTTAGCCTTGCTTCCATTATTAGCCGTAACGTCAGAATTGCCTCTCTCGTCCCTTTACTTTTCCTAAAGCCAAACTGATCGCCACCTAGCGCATTCTCGATTTTCTTTTCCATTCTTCTGTATATTATTCTTGTAAGCAGCTTCGATTCATGAGCTGTTAAGCTGATTGTGCGATAATTCTCGCACTTGTCAGCTCTTGCCGTCTTCTGAATTGTGTGAATGATGCTTTTCCGAAAGTCAGATGGTATATCGCCAGACTCATATATTCTACACACCAACGTGAATAGTCGTTTTGTTGCCTCTTCCCCCAATGATTTTAGAAATTCTGATGGAATGTTATCTATCCCTTCTGCCTTATTTGACCGTAAGTCCTCCAAAGCTCTTCTAGATTCCGAGTCTAATACTGGATCCCCTATCTCTTCTAAATCGACTCCTGTTTCTTCTTCTATCACATCAGACAAATCTTCACCCTCATAGAGGCTTTCAATGTATTCTTTCCACCTATCTGCTCTCTCCTCTGCATTTAACAGTGGAATTCCCGTTGCACCCCTAATGTTACCACCGTTGCTTTTAATGTCACCAAAGGTTGTTTTGACTTTCCTGTATGCTGAGTCTGTCCTTCCGACAATCATATCTTTTTCGATGTCTTCACTTTTTTCCTGCAGCCATTTCGTCTTAGCTTCCCCGCACTTCCTATTTATTTCATTCCTTAGCGACTTGTAGTTCCGTATTCCTGATTTTCCCGGAACATGTTTGTACTTCCTCCTTTCATCAATCAACTGAAGTATTTCTTCTGTTACGCATGGTTTCTTCACAGCTGCCTTCTTTGCACCTATGTTTTCCTTCCCAACTTCTGTGATGGCCCATTTTAGAGATGTCCATTTCTCTTCAACTGTACTGCCTACTGCGCTATTCCTAATTGCTGTATCTATAGCGTTAGAGAACTTCAAACGTATCTCGTCATTCCTTAGTACTTCCGTATCCCACTTCTTTGCGTATTGATTCTTCCTGACTAATATCTTGAACTTCAGCCTACCCTTCATCACTACTATATTGTGATCTGAGTCTATATCTGCTTCTGCGTATGCCTTACAATCCAGTATCTGATTTCGGAATCTCTGTCTGACCAAGATGTAATCAAATTGAAATCTTCCCGTATCTCCCGGCCTTTTCCAAGTATACCTCCTCCTCTTGTGATTCTTGAACAGGGTATTCGCTATTACTAGCTGAAACTTGTTACAGAACTCAATTAGTCTTTCTCCTCTTTCATTCCTTGTCCCAAGCCCATATTCTCCTGTAATCTTTTCTTCTACTCCTTCCCCTACAACTGCATTCCAGTCTCCCATGACTGTTAGATTTTCGTCCCCCTTTACATACTTCATTACCCTTTCAATATCCTCATACACTTTCTCTATCTGTTCATCTTCAGCTTGCGACGTCGGCATGTATACCTGAACTATCGTTGTCGGTGTTGGTCTGCTGTCGTTTCTGATTAGAACAACCCGGTCACTGAACTGTTCACAGTAACACACCCTCTGCCCTACCTTCCTATTCATAACGAATCCTACACCTTTTATACCATTTTCTGCTGCTGTTGATATTACCCGATACTCATCTGACCAGAAATCCTTGTCTTCCTTCCACTTCACTTCACTGACCCCTACTATATCTAGATTGAGCCTTTTCATTTCCCTTTTCAGATTTTGTAGATTCCCTACCACGTTCAAGCTTCTGACATTCCACGCCCCGACTCGTAGAACGTTATCCTTTAGTTGATTATTCAATCTTTTTCTCATGGTAACCTCCCCCTCTGCAGTCCCCTCCCGGAGATCCGAATGGGGGACTATTCCGGAATCTTTTGCCAATGGAGAGATCATCATGATACTTCTTCATTTACAGGCCACATGTCCTGGGGATACACGTTACGTGTCTTTAATGCAGTGGTTTCCATTGCCTTCTGCATCCTCATGTCGTTGATCATTGCTGATTCTTCCGCCTTTAGGGGCAATTGCCCACCCCTAGGACAAGACTGTTCAACTGTGTGTGAATTCTTATGGCACTTAACTGCTACGGTCATCAGTCCCTAAGCTTACACACTACTTAACCTAAATTATGCTAAGGACAAGCACACACACCCATGCCCGAGGGAGGACTCGAACCTCCGCCGGGACCAGCCGCACAGTCCATGACTGCAGCGCCTGAGACCGCTCGGCTAATCCCGCGCGGCCCCTAGGACAAGAGTGTGCCCTGAACCTCTATCCGCTCCTCCGCCCTCTTTCACAAGGCCGTTGGCAGAATGAGGCTGACTTCTTATGCCGGAAGTCTTCGGCCGCCAATGCTGATTATTTATCAAAATTTAGGCAGTGGTGGGGATCGAACCCGGGACCGAAGACGTGTTGATTATGAATCAAATACGCCACCCCTAGACCACGGGAAATCATGGAAAACGTAAATCAGATGGCCGGACGCGGGTTTGAACCGTCGTCTTCCAAAATACCAGTGTGCTAACCACCTCGCCACCTGACTCGGTTCACTATCAAAGTAAAGACCTCGCCGTCATTCTTTTAGTTTTGTAAACAGATAATATCGGATGGGACCAAGTCGGAATTATATGGATGATGATCGATGGCAGTGAGCCGAAGACGTTCTATGATAGCACTAACTAAAGCAAACTCAACAAGCAACCTGACACTGAGAGAGGTGAAGTAATTAGGCCTAAGCTATTTCCTGTCGAGGTACACTGTTCTGCTGATTCACATGACACTCAAAGTCGTAGAAAACGATCAGGCCAGTCCGGCAGCGGTCATGATCGACGAATCTAGACCAGAGTCTGAAACATCGCCGATGGGACACGCAAAGACTCTATTTCCACGCGGCTATATGCGACAATACCACAAACAGAACAGCGCATAAGAGTAGGCGCCATCAGTTAGAGAAAGAAGACTTTCAAGAAACTATATGACGCAGTCCCAGATACTCCACTCAAGAATGCCACTGAGTCAAAATTACCATAGTACCGGCGGAACGTCGTATAGCAACATATTTCAGATCCTTTTTTAATTACTAGAATTCCACAGCATGTGGTAAAAGGTTGGTAACAGGTCGATACCTGCCAATGAAAAATTATCAGGCGCGTAGGTGATCAGGAAAAATGACTGCGACACAGTGACCGGACACACTGGAGCACAGGTTTCTGTGTC
The DNA here is from genome assembly GCF_023864345.2 of Schistocerca serialis cubense. Taxonomy (NCBI): domain Eukaryota; kingdom Metazoa; phylum Arthropoda; class Insecta; order Orthoptera; family Acrididae; genus Schistocerca; species Schistocerca serialis. Next base: position 99,542,207 of record NC_064642.1, on the reverse strand, counting down.
CAATGGTCGCAGGCCTTTGGAAAACTAATAAAATAATGCCCAGCTTGGTAAACATTACCACATTAAACGATTTCGATCGAACAACAACATGGCACCAGTCTTTAAGCCATTCCCTGTCTTCAAGAGATCTGCCATCACATGGATAATCGCCCACAGCGCACTTCATCTACCACCTGCGAAACACTGAGAAATTACATTTCTTAACTTATCTATGGGATATAATGAGAAGACATGGAAAACAGAAAAATATTAAGACTTTTTATATATTATTATCACAGCATTTACAACAACTGTGATGAATTTGGATGATCTGGCCGGTCAGCAAACCACTTAACTACAATAAACTGGCGGGCTCCTATCAGCATCAAGACGAACAAAGCATCCTTCATGTCTTTACACAAATGGCATTTATTCCAGGGTGGCTACCTACAACAAACAAATGTATTTAGGTCACAACGCCTACCGTTCAGTAATCAATTAACAGAATCGCTTCAAATGATAGTCTGTGATTGTTCTGACGGTAAGTCCAGGTGCCGAAAAATAAATTTCACGTTCCTACAAAGTCCTAATTATGTAACTTAATGTGCCCATGGCGGCTAAGTCTAACAAAGACAAAACTGTTCGTTTGCAAACTATGTCCAAATAATAGAAGTTACTGTATCACTGGGAGACAAAGTGCAAGTAAAAAATTCATTTCGAGGCTAAGTCCAAAAAGTGCAAGTAACTTTTTCATTTGGAGACTCACTAAACCAGAAACTTAATGCTTGACTTGGTGCCTAAGTCCAACAAAGCAGTGGTCAACGATGACAGCAACGGTTTCGTCCTGATGATGGCATAGCTGCTCACTGAAATGCTGGAGTAGAGAGCATCCAAGATTGGCTCCTCCACAGGAGCCTGCTCGTTAGGTGCTGCGTGACCGTTTAAATACTTTCTGTGCGGAAGGTTACTTGCCACATTCCAAGGCAGGCACGTCAGAGGCATGGAGACACTGTAGCGCCGCCAGTGGCGATGTTGCCGCTGCAATTTCGCGCTGCCTTGCACAAAGTAAAAAGTAAAACCGGTTTTATTTACATGAGGTTGACGACTGCCAGTTCGGAAATCTGTCAGCCCTGGCTGTGTGGTAGCGAAGCCGAAGTCCTAGGGTCCAGAAAATTATCGCTACCACTAAAATACTGTATAGGTAAACATCTTTTGACAAAACTCACTGAAAATAGAAAACAACTCCTTGGCTTTGTTTATAATGCTACTTGTATGTGAGCCATGGCGCCATACTTTACTTCGCTTGGGTCTTGTCTGGCGCCACTGGCTCGAGTTTGCCATCGATTTGCTACACTCAAGCTCATAAATTAAGGATAATTGCAGAATATGGTGCCACACAACGTGGCACTACTCAAAACTGGCGCTAATAGCATAGGTACGTAGGAAGCACACACGACACAGATCTGTAAGTCCACAGTATTAGTGATAAGTTGAGAAAACCGTCCCGAAACACATGTGCTACAAAATGCCACTGTTTCCTGCGCATGTACCCCGATATCAGTATGGGGTATGTATGATCACACAGGCCGCACAACGGGTTGGCATACTCTGGATCAGGAGGTAGATCAGGTGCTGGGGTATAGCATCCAATTCTTGCACCAGTGCCTATCGGAGTTCCTAAAGTGTCCTAGGGGTTTGAAGACGTGCAACGATACGTCGACCGAGAGAATCCCAGACGTGCTCGATGGGGTATGGTCTGGAGAAGAAGCAGGCCACTCCGTTCACCTGATATCTTCTGTTTCAAGGTACTCCTCCGCGATGGCAGCTCGTTGGGGCCATGCGTTATCATCCATAAGGAGGAAGGTGTGACCCACTGCACCCATGAAAAGGCGGACATACTGGTGCAAAATGACGTCCCGACACACCTGACCTGTTACAGTTCCTCTGTCAAAGACGTGCAAGGGTGTACATGCACCAATCATAATCCCACCCATCACCATCAAACCACGACCTTCAAACAGGTCCCTTTCAAGGACATTAAGGGATTGGTATCTGGTTCCTGGTTCACGCCAGATGAAAACCCGTCAAGAATCACTATTCAGACTCTACCTGGACTCGTCTGTAAGCATAACCTGGGACCACTGTTCCAATGCCCATGTACTGTGTTCTTGACACCAGGCTTTACGGACTCAGCTGTGACCAGGGGTCAGTGGAATGCACCTTGTAGGTCTCCGGGTGAATAAACCATGTCTGTTCAGTCGTGTTCAGACTGTGTGTCTGGAGACAACTGCTCCAGTGGCTGTGGTAAGGTCCCGAGCAAGGCTACCTGCAGTACTCCGTGGCTGTCTGCGGGCACTGATGGTGAGATATCGGCCGTCTTGGGGCGTTGTACACTGTGGACGTCTCGTACTGTAGCATCTAGACGCGTTTCCTGTCTACTGGAATCGTTGCCATAATCTTGAGATCACACTCTGTGGCACAGGGAGGGCCCGTGCTATGACCTGCTGTGTTTGACCAGCCTCCAGTCGCCCTAGTATTTTACCCCTCATAACGTCATCAATATGTGTTCTTTGAGCCATTTTCAACACACGGTCACTATTGGCACAGCTGAAAACGTCTGCACACTTACTCGCTGCACCGTACTCTGACATGCACCGACACACCTCTGCATATGTGGACTGCTGCCAGCGCCACCGTGCGACGACCGCAGGTCAAATGCACCGCATGGTCATACCCCGACGTGATTTAAAACCGTAAATCTCCCACCAGAGCTTTGTTTCACCGTGTATCAGCATTATCCTTAATTTATGAGCATGAGTGTATTTGTTCAGTAAGCATCTTTTTATGAAGTTGGCCTAAGAGGAAGTGGTGGCTGTGTGGTGTGTCTCGGGGTGGGAAGACAGTTGCTCTGAGACAGCGGAGTTGCACGGTTAGAGCCGAGTTGTTTGTCACATCGGGTTCCTATGTGAGAGCTGAGTTGGGCTGTTTGAGCCAAGTTGGTCTGCGCAAGACGCATCAGTCCGACACAGGAAATTGGCCGTTGGACGAGTCGTGTGTGGGGCTTGTCGATCGGTTGGTGGGGTCTGCCTTCGTCGCGTCCGCCAGTTAGTGCGGACCTCTGGCTGTGAAAAGGGGCTACTTTGTGGTCGTCCGATCTATGGTTAGTGACACCGCAATTTGTCGGGTAGTATGGACTATCGCTTCACGTTGCTCGCAGTCCTGTTCACTTACTTCGCCCTGGACCGATCTGCCGGATTCGCCATCCGACTGTTTGTTTAAAAATTACCGTCTCAAGGCACCTCTAGCATCCATGCAGCGCCGACACATTGCGTAAGTTGAGTATTAAGTGTGGATTCGTTTGACTACAGTAGTCTGAGTAGAGTAACTTTGTAGTCATATTTCTCCAAACTTTTACATAGTTGGTTCTTTTCTTCTTATTATTAGAGAAAGCAAGTTATATTTTCCCAAACTGTGTCCCTAAGATTTAAATTGCAAATTTCACCTGAAGTTTTACATAGCTGGCTCTTTCCTTCTTCTTCTTTTTCTTCTTCTTCTTCTTATTGTTGTTGTTGTTGTTGTTAAAAGCATGCTATATTCTTTTAAACTCTGGCCTTAAGATTTAAACTGCAGTATTTATTACTTTTATTTTAAGTTAAAATTTTACTAATTATTTGCACGAAGTAATAACCAGTAGGATTGTAGGCCCTGTCCTTCCCATTTTCCTTAACTGCCTTCCGATTGCTCGGTTCAGTATGCGTTTCCTATACCAGGTGAGATTTAGCTGAGCTCATGTGGTGGATAAAGAAGACTGAGATATGGGCCTTCATCTCCCAGTGTGCTGTGATCAGGGTCACCCAAGTGGTTAGTGATTCCTAATGGAGGCTGGCTGCAGTCCCTCTGCCCCACAATAAATAACGTCCATTGGTAGAGATATAAAATGTGTCCCTCATAAAATAGGCGCATAGGATCGAATATTTGCTGGCCGATTTTGGTGCCAGCAATTTACGCCAGTGGATATATAAGCATCAGCTCGAACCTCATCCCAGCAATGGGCCCAATCAAGGCCTACAAAGGCAGCATAGGTGGCAGCGTGCCTCTGGTACGTGAACTCTACAGTCCCTTCCAAGATGATGAACAGTTCACACCGAGCAAGTGGTTCGCATTCATAGGTTCCCAAACTGCTATCCCTCAGCCTCCAGTAAGCCATGGGTGGCAGGGAGATCGACGGCATACCTTGGTGACAGAAGTATGGAAAAGACTGAAGACACAGCTAGCGCCTAGCCTCTTTTCTGTTCTGCCTGTGATAGAGGGAAGGACAGGAGCACTCACTGCGACTGCAGTCAAAGATGGAGCTGGCTGCAGTGGCAGATCATGTCTCTGCAGTGATGTCCAACAGCTGATGGTCCTCTGTGCTGTGTGATGACCCCCTGAGTCTTACACAACTCGCCAGCCAAATTTTAGTGCCCACACACAGGCGTCCACCACACAGGTAGACCTATATACAGGACAAGCATATGCTGGGTGCAGGACATCTAATAAGTAGTATTGCCAGCACACATACAGGAATTATGATGGACTGACCTGATTGATGCGCTCCACAACTAACAGGATATGATAAAAACTATGGTGCACCAACCATTTTATGTATACTAATATCAAATACTGTTATCTTAGACAGTTTAATAAGAGTGGTGATTTACACACACAAATTGTAACCAACGTAGTAAAACGAGAAACTGATCATCCAGACTGTTTGGATTAAGTGTTGTAACGTCCAGTAAATGATGAGTTAAATTTGGCTAAAAGTTACTAGTAAATACAGAACTGACATCGATAAGGTTTACAGTTTTCTTAATCAGTGTAAAGTTGTTACTGTTGGATTCAACACCTCAGTATCAGTACTAATTCAGAATCTTGATGATGTGCTAGGAAAGGAACTGAAAATTGGATTTACAGAACGTTGATGACCTGCTGATAGCAACTTCGGTGTGAGAGGAAAATTGTGAGGTAATGAGGGAAGTTTTCAAGTGTTGAGAATTGGCAGCATTATGTTAAAAACCAGGAAATGTGAATTTATCATAAGAGAATTGCAGTTTTTAGTCATATTATAACAAAGTCAAGAATAAATAGTTCCATGAAAATTAGAAGTAGTCACTGTGTACATACTAAATGAAACAGAAAGGATTTAGATTTATGCCAGTTTTATTGCAGTCTTTTAATAATTTGGATTCATGTCATTTACTAAAGGAAAATGCTACGTTTTTCAGAATAGATAAGTGTCAAAAAGTCTTTGAAACCCTGAGAGAAGTCCCTTGAAATATAAAATTTTAGATTATCCTGATTTGGCTTAACCATCCCACATGGGAACAGATATCATGATACCGCAATTAAGATTGTGCAAAAAGCAGGGAAGGAAAACGAAGAGCATTGCATAAAAGCTTTTGTGAATAGGATTCTTTCTAAGTATGAGAGGAATTACACCATTTCAGGAAAGCAAGCTTTAACAATTGTCAGGGGATCTAGAAACTTTCTGGAGAAAAGTTTTCTTTAACGATAGTACTTACGTTTCTAAAGTACTGTCTTCTGATACACAGCAGGGTTACGAAGGTGGGCTTATTTGTACAATTTGAGTACGATGCAAGTTATGCGTAGAGTATAAACAACTTACCTGCTGATTCATTGTTGAGATTATCTAGTGATTCTGACGATCATGTCTCAAAACTAATGTGAGGAAATAACATTATGCATTTGAAAAATATCAAAGTGCGAGAAATATAGAGTATTTACGCGAAAACATGTGTCTCTATAAAAATGAAGATGAATGTTTAAAATTTACTAAAATCGGGTAAAGACATGAATTCACTACAAAATTTATTACAGTGAATAACATTTAGGAATTAATGGAGATAGGTAGATGTGGCGTGTGTGATGGCAAGTCATGTATATATGTGACTTTAGAGATTGCTGTATCTAGTTTGGGCAAATGTGAACGTAAAAAGTGCACATATAAAATAAGTCTTAATTTTGAATAACATCATGAGAAAGGTGACAGAGAGAATACGAACATGTGATAAGAGTTAAAAATCAAAAGTAATTAACATTACTAATAATGGTCCAATCAAATTATGTAGCCAAACAACGTGGAAATTCGCAAACAATGTGGAAATATATTTGCAATCGACATTTAAGGACCACTGCCTAATATTTGTGGTAACTTTACACGCATGTTGGTAGGGGAACACAAGTTTTACAAATTTGTTGGGTTATATCCTTTATGGAAGGTCACAGCCTAAGCTTTGTTTCGTAAGACTACAGAAGATTATTTCATAAGCAATAAGGAAACTGAAATCAACATTATCTGAAATAGTGGTGTGAAGGACCAGGAGCTAAAAGTGACTCACATATGACTTAACGATCCTTCCAGCTATCATGCCGAATGATGTAAGTACGAGTCAGGCAGACGCTTTCAAAGATATTGCAACAATAATCCCAGAGCATGGAGCTAATATTATGTAGTTGAAACTGAAGGTACTGTCCATTTTTTGAGACATGATAGTAGTGGATTCATTCTGAGTGAAATTATTTTCAGTGTTAAGCATAGAGGGAAAAATGATTAACTTTCCACTGTGATGACAGCTGGACGTCTTACAAAAGGGAGATTTGCTGAGAAGAATGTATGTGACATAAGTATCTGAAACCGGTGTAGATTAAGCTAGTGGACTTGGTACTTATTCAGACACACGAGAAATTTAGTGCAGTCGATAAATGCTGGTATTTACAAGACTATTCAAACTCTAGAGCATTCCTGATTGCTCACTCTAATGCTTACTGTTCTATGTATAAGAATTCTGGTACACAATTAGCTGTATGCAACATTATCGACTTGAAACGATGTAGAACAGATATAACTGATTCTAATATGGGATAACAGTATGTGTTTGTGACTAATATAATTATCATATGTCGACATTTATGCAGAGGTAAGTTCATTTTGCTGTCTTTTTTATCAAGATGGTCCATCGATAGGTTGTTTTTAAAGCTGATGGCTTCTTGCTAAAACAAGTTTCATTATTTAGACTTAGTCTCCAAATGAACAGTTACGTCTTTGTAAGACTTAAACGTCAAGTGACTCATTAACTTACATTATTACGACTAGGTAGCCACATGAAATTTACGTTCTACATCTAGATTTAGCGTCAGAATAATAGCATATTGTCATTTAAAGTGGTCATTTGATTCTGGTAATTGGAGTTTTCATCCTATAATGGTTACTGCACTTGTTTACAACTGCTTGGAGTTAGGATCGTAAGAAATGTGTTTTTTGTATAGCAACACTTGAATAATCGTCATTTATTTGTGGTGTGCAACATTCGGTGACAACTGTCGTAACATAAAAATGGCAAAAAGGATGTTTCAATTTCAGTGCTACTATACATTTCAAGTGCGTCTACTCTGTACACTGCAATCTTTGAAGTTTTTCTGATAACCAGGTTTCTGCTCACTCATACGTAATTGTAATTGGACACTCTCTCATTTCAGTACGGCAACGCAAATCTTGGACTTGTCAAGCAGTTAATGCTTTGGTTCAGAACCCCCAACAGAAAGAAGAGAGCCTTATGAAAAAAAATTATTCTTCCTTGAAGCTGATCCAACCCATGCGAGGAGGATGTTATCTCCCTCATTTCCAAGTTCCGGAGCGGAGATTGAGTCATGGCTTGCCTGTACTACACGTTTATAACACTCTGTTGTGCCCTAGAGATTACAGGTGACATTCGATGGAAACCTTTTCCTTGGCATACCCTGGTGCTGAGTTATATAAACTACTTCAACTGATTAATCCAATTGTAGAATCTAGTGAACTAACATACCTGAAAGAATAGCTAGCAGCTTACTTCGACTCTTCAGTACAAGTCACAGCTGCTAGGCATTTCTTCTTCGGTTACTCTAAAGTCGATCAACAAGTAATTAACCTCAGTCAACGATGCCATAGCCAGGCACGCTCAAATCGCCCCAGTTCACGGGCCAAACCGGACTCTCCCGTCTGTTCTCGGATCATAGCACGAATAGTCACCAATGCGTTCCGCTCTTGCCTTCATTGGTCCGGCTGTCTCGATTAAATGTGTCAGCAGCTTATGAAACCATTCCCTTAGCGGAAAGAGTGTCAGACGAACGTGACGATTAATTTTCAGTACGACTCGACTTGCTTACAATTTCATTCAAGGTACAATTTCATTCATGCCAATTCTGACAAAAGAGACGGAATCCACAGTGGATGCAAACACGCATATTACAGGTTGAGCAGTCCCCTCCTAACTTTTCGAAATTCAGCATCTGGCCGTTTGTCAGTCACCAGTGAGCTTCTGACGCAATGGTTTTCAAATACGGACGGACATCCATAGTAACAGCAGCAGTCCAGTCTACAAGAGGCTATACGACAGAATCTGTAGTTGTTGTAGCCGAATCCCTGGTCTTTGATGCCTCTACCATTCCTGTTGGACACGAATCGAGGAATGTGAGTTACACAACAACGTCCGTTAGACACTCAGATCAGCGCATCTCCGAAGAGCTGGACGCTTATCACGATGGTTAGTACGCCCGATAAGAGATTCAGCGTGATCATGATAGTATGTTAACAGAAGAGAATGGCGGTACAGCATCAAGTCACGGTTTAACTATGAGCTCTCTAATTCCAGAACCGCACCACGGAATCCACAGTGGATGCAAACACGCATATTACAGGCTGAGCACCACGTCATTCACGATGATGAAGATACGGCATATAGTTCTTCGACAGTTGTTACCTGCCTTACCGCCATTTCTTTACAGCTTAATCAAGTTAATCCTATGGCTGCTTCAATTCACATCCACCCAGTGGGCCGAGAAAATTGTGCTGCTGAAAGAGCAACGCACTCTGTACAAGTTTAGATTTGTACAGATCAGAGAGCGTAATAGAAGAGCTGCCATCCCACCCGGAGATAATACGGAAGGCATTGCTCAGAAAGAAATCAGTTGATCACACTTCGTGGTCTAGGGGTGGCGTCTTTGATTCATAGTCAAAACGTCTTCGGTCCCGGGTTCGATCCCCGCCACTGCCTAAATTTTGATAACTAATCAGCATTGGCGGCCAAACACTTCCGGCATAAGAAGTCAGCCTCATTCTGCCAACGGCCCTGTCAAAGAGGGCGGAGGAGCGGATAGAGGTTCAGGGTACTCTCTTGTCCTAGGGGTGGGAAATTGCCCCTAAAGGCGGAAGAATCAGCAATAATCAACGACATGAGGATGAAGAAGGCAATGGAAACCACTGCATTAAAGACACGTAACGTGTATCCACAGGACATGTGGCCTGTAATTGAAGAAGTGTCATGATGATCTCTCCATTGGCAAAAGATTCCGGAATAGTCCCCCAATCGGATCTCTGGGAGGGGACTGCCAAGTGGGAGGTTACCATGAGAAAAAGATTGAATAATCAACGAAAGGATAACGTTCTACGAGTCGGGGCGTGGAATGTCAGAAGCTTGAACGTGGTAGGGAAACTAGAAAATCTGAAAAGGGAAATGCAAAGGCTCAATCTAGATATAATAGGCGTCAGTGAAGTGAAGTGGAAGGAAGACAAGGTTTTCTGGTCAGATGAGTATCGGGTAATATCAGCAGCAGCAGAAAATGGTATAACAGGTGTAAGATTTGTTATGAATAGGAAGGTAGGGCAGAGGGTGTGTTACTGTGAACAGTTCAGTGACCGGGTTGTTCTAATCAGAATCGACAGCAGACCAACACCGACAACGATAGTTCAGGTATTCATGCCGACGTCGCAAGCTGAAGATGAACAGATAGAGAAAGTGTATGAGGATACTGAAAGGGTAATGAAGTATGCAAAGGGGGACGAAAATCTAATAGTCATGGGCGACTGGAATGCAGTTGTAGGGGAAGGAGTAGAAGAATAGGTTACAGGAGAATATGGGCTTGGGACAAGGAATGAAAAAGGAGAAAAACTAATTGAGTTCTGTAACAAGTTTCAGCTAGTAATAGCGAATACCCTGTTCAAGAATCACAAGAGGAGGAGGTATTCTTGGAAAAGGCCGGGAGATACGGGAAGATTTCAATTAGATTACATCATGGTCAGACAGAGATTCCGAAATCAGATACTGGATTGTAAGGCGTACCCAGGAGCAGATATAGACTCAGATCACAATATAGTAGTGATGAAGAGTAGGCTGAAGTTCAAGACATTAGTCAGGAAGAATCATTACACAAAGAAGTGGGATACGGAAGTACTAAGGAATGACGAGATACGTTTGAAGTTCTCTAACGCTATAGATACAGCAATAAGGAACAGCGCAGTAGGCAGTACAGTTGAAGAGGAATGGACATCTCTAAAAAGGGCCATCACAGAAATTGGGAAGGAAAACATAGGTACAAAGAAGGTAGCTGCGAAGAAACCATGGGTAACAGAAGAAATACTTCAGTTGATTGATGAATGGAGGAAGTACAAAAATGTTCCGGGAAAATCGGGAATACAGAAATATAAGTCGCTGAGGCATGAAATAAATAGGAATTGCAGGGAAGCTAAGACGAAACGGCTGCAGGAAAAATTTGAAGACATCGAAAAAGATATAACAGCTCATGCATCGAAGCTGCTTACAAGAATAATATACAGAAGAATGGAAAAGAAAATTGAGAATGCGCTAGGTGACGATCAGATAGGCTTTAGGAAAAGTAAAGGGACGAGAGAGGCAATTCTGACGTTACGGCTAATAATGGAAGCAGGGCTAAAGAAAATTCAAGACACTTTCATAGGATTTGTAGTCCTGGAAAAAGCGTTCGGCAATATAAAATGGTGCAAGCTGTTCGAGATTCTGAAAAATGTAGGGGTAAGCTATTGGGAGAGACGGGTCATATACAATATGTACAACAACCAAGAGGGAATAATAAGAGTGAACGATCAAGAACGAAATGCTCGTATTAAGAAAGGTGTAGGACAAGGCTGTAGGGTTTCGCCCCTACTCTTCAATCTGTACATCGAGGAATCAATGATGGAAATAAAAGAAAGGATCAGGAGTGGAATTAAAATACAAGGTGAAAGGATATCAAGGATACGATTCGCTGATGACATTGCTATCCTGAGTGAAAGTGAAGAAGAATTAAATGATCTACTGAACGGAATGAACAGTGTAATGAGTACACAGTACGGTTTGAGAGTAAATCGGTGAATGACGAAGGTAATGAGATGTAGTAGAAATGAGAACAGCGAGAAACTTAACATCACGATTGATGGTCACGAAGTCAATGAAGTTAAGGGATTCTGCTACCTAGGCAGTAAAATAACCAATGACGGACGGAGCAAGGAGGACATCAAAAGCAGGCTTGCTATGGCTAAAAAAGCATTTCTGGCCAAGAGAAGTCTACTAATATCAAATACCGGCCTTAATTTGAGGAAGTAATTTCTGAGGATGTACGTCTGGAGTAGAGCATTGTATGGTAGTGAAACATGGACTGTGGGAAAACCGGAACAGAAGAGAATCGAAGCATTTGAGATGTGGTGCTATAGACGAATGTTGAAAATTATGTGGACTGATAAGGTAAGGAATGAGGAGGTTCTACGCAGAATCGGAGATGAAAGGAATATGTGAAAAACACTGTTAAGGAGAAGGGACAGGGTGATAGGACATCTGCTAAGACATGAAGGAATAACTTCCATGGTACTAGAGGGAACTGTAGAGGGCAAAAACTGTAGAGGAAGACAGAGATTGGAATACGTGAAGCAAATAATTGAGGACGTAGGTTGCAAGTGCTACTCTGAGATGAAGAGGTTAGCACAGGAAAGGAATTCGTGGCGGGCCGGACATCACTACCGCTATAAGTGTTGCATTCGGCAAGCCTGAGCTATTCAAAGATGTCCAGCTGAATCTTAAGTTATTACTGGATATATCTGAGAACATCTTTGCGTTGGCACCATTTTTACAACGCCCTGGAGTTCATGTTTGCAGGAACAACACTTAGGCACAAGACACCTTCTAAGACCAGCGTGAATACGTTACTCGACAGCAAACTGTTGTTACGCCCGACGTCAAGCTGTAATTGTGACTTTCGTTCCACACGGCTTTCCATGCCGTTCCATGCGGCTTTTCGCGGATGATGCTGTAGTATACAGAGAAGTTGCTGCATTAGAAAATTGTAGCGAAATACAGGAAGATCTGCAGCGGATAGGCACTTGGTGCAGGGAGTGGCAACTGACCCTTAACATAGACAAATGTAATGTATTGCGAATACATAGAAAGAAGGATCCTTTATTGTACGATTTATGATAGCGGGACAAACACTGGTAGCAGTTACTTCTGTAAAATATCTGGGAGTGTGCGTACGGAACGATTTGAAGTGGAATGATCATATAAAATTAATTGTTGGTAAGGCGGGTACCAGGTTGAGATTCATTGGGAGAGTGCTTAGAAAATGTAGTCCATCAACAAAGGAGGTGGCTTACAAAACACTCGTTCGACCTATACTTGAGTATTGCTCATCAGTGTGGGATCCGTACCAGGTCGGGTTGACGGAGGAGATAGAGAAGATCCAAAGAAGAGCGGCGCGTTTCGTCACCGGGTTATTTGGTAACCGTGATAGCGTTACGGAGATGTTTAATAAACTCAAGTGGCAGACTCTGCAAGAGAGGCGCTCTGCATCGCGGTGTAGCTTGCTCGCCAGGTTTCGAGAGGGTGCGTTTCTGGATGAGGTATTGAATATATTGCTTCCCCCTACTTATACCTCCCGAGGAGATCACGAATGTAAAATTAGAGAGATTAGAGCGCGCACGGAGGCTTTCAGACAGTCGTTCTTCCCGCGAACCATACGCGACTGGAACAGGAAAGGGAGGTAATGACAGTGGCACGTAAAGTGCCCTCCGCCACACACCGTTGGGTGGCTTGCGGAGTATCAATGTAGATGTAGATATAGATGTAGATGTAGACACCCATCTGCATGTTTCCCCACGTAAACCATTAACGTTGACAGTCCCCATCACTAACGTTTCCCAGGTTGACACAGACGCCTGTTATGACGATTCTATGTCGGCAGTCACAAGAGGAACTAGTCTTGTTAGAGCTAACGCTGTTGACCAGTGACAGCAATGAAGAAATCACAGCCCTCGGCCAGCTCTTTCCTACATTCTAGTTGAGTCTGCCAGGGCACTAATCCATCGCTCTGGTGTCGGCGCCATTTCACCCCATGAATCTTACGGATCTGAAACAAAATTCTTCAGTTGTAATAGAAACAGTGTCATGCCAAGCGAGTTCTGACGTCACAGCTTTGCTTACTGACATTCACTATCTCACACACCCATGCCATTCACAAACAATCCGTTAGAGTACTCTCAGATGTTTCTGTAACAGAGTCAATTACAGCTGGCAGCACTTAACGCCACTACACGTAGTTATAAATAACACTGTGCTTCGTGCTGACTCCAAGATCAAAAAGACGCAAACGCTAATTCCGAGCTCCTTGTAATCTTCTGAAGCCGTCTTCGTTTGCAGTGTTGTGCACGTGACTGGAGAAGCTAGACTCAACTCCCTCAGACTGCTGTTCACGTAAACGCCCTCTGTGCTGACCGTTGTCTCCCCCTTGGACTTGGCTCCTCGCACAGCAGCCTCGGTCTTGTCTGTCCACGATATGAGTGTTCCCGCGACGACTGTTTGAACCGGTCACGCAGACACCAGCAAGCGCGGCCCCTGCGCCATAAGACACCCGGGAGCTATCCCCAGCTTCTTAGCCAATACCCTCAGTGGCCTCCAGCAATTACTCTGGTTGAAGATGGCGCTTCCTATCGTTCCGCAGCAGCCACCCTCTGGCGACATCAGTGCCACATAAGCAAGAACACCGTCGCTGGTGTCGGAGAAAATTTACATGCTGTTAGTGTGTGGTTACAAGCAGTTTACATGTTTCGACGTAGCATCTAAGCGAACAGTTAGTCGGACCAGTTAGATTTAAGTAAATTAATAGTATTTATGATATGACTGAAACTTTTGTACAAGTTACAGACTGTGTGAAAAAACGAGGAACTGCAGAGGACCTTCCCACTGACTTGGGTCGTTGTGATGAAATGTTCGAAGGAACGTGGCTAACATTCATTCCCTACAGTTAATTATGTAAGAGGGTTGAATAAAGCTGTAAGAAACTTCTGGATTGATAATACAACAGTGGAAGAGGATGTGAGACAGTGTTAAATTACACAACAGTGGAAGAGGAAACTGAACTAATTATACTTTCTTACAGGAAATCGTACTTCGAATTTTATATCAAATTGCTTGCTGACATTACATTCACTATCTCACACACCCATGCCAACAGAGTCAATTACAGCTGGCAGCACTTAACGCAACTACACGCAGTTATAAATAACACTGTGCTTCGTGCTGACTCCAAGATCGGAATGTGGACTCTCACGGCGTGTAGTCTTGATGAAGCGCTGTCAGGAACTTGGCTGGGTGGCAGTGTTAAAACAGAGCGACGTCACGAAATGTGTTATACTCATCATCCCTCTCGGAGTGTCAGGTTACTGCGCTTGTTGTAACATTTATATTACCGGTGCACCCTCTCCATATGGCTGCGGGCAACTATACGTCCGGCCAGCGGGCAGTGACAGACGTGTGGCTGCAGTGATGGGGGCAGCGGGTGCCCTGGAGTCCGTACTCGAATCTCCGTCTGGATATTCTAGAAGTGTCTTGCGTACTGGACAGTATTGGGTGCCCCCTTGTTGTTTTACCACTACTACAGGACTCAATGCTAACTAAGATGGTATCCTAAGAACAGATTCTCGTGATTCATTATTCAGTGGATTCCTTTACAGCGCTATCCCAATAACCGTACGCTCTAGTGTTCTGAATGTCCAAATTGTGGCATTCTTATATGAAGTTTCTGTTATCGCAGATTCCTCTATGGGTCCCAGCCGCAAAAGCTTCATGTGCTTCATTATCCAAACTAACAAATGAGGATTTCATATGCTAATTATAGATGAGAAATAATTTTATGTTTGATTAAAGTGTTAATAACTTTTGTGACAGTAACATTAAAAGTTTTTTTTTCTTTAATTTGACATACTGTCAAATAGAAGTATGCGACTTCTTTAACTATGTATGTAATAATTGCTAAGTTCAAAATTCTTCAGAATGACAATATTCGCATAGTAATTTTAGCATCTGATATGATTAATCTGCTAACGGCTTCGTCAAGACATCCAGGATGTTCATCTTAACTGAAGACACTGAAGTATCTCGAAAACTACACATCGGAACGGAAAAAGCTATAATTCCAATTTGTTTGTACCGGAAAGGGACAGCCATCGAGACCATACTCGACCCATCTACCCCACCCCGTGCGTGGCTGGCACTGGACAACTCTGAAATCTTCAATGGGAACCCCCGTTTTTTATTTCAGATTACGATTCTATGGCAAAATCTACATACGTTTTGACTGAAGCATTTTCGTCGTTTCACCGAAGACTGCACTGTAACCGCAGGAATAGAAACGGGTATATACACTCCTGGAAATTGAAATAAGAACACCGTGAATTCATTGTCCCAGGAAGAGGAAACTTTATTGACACATTCCTGGGGTCAGATACATCACATGATCACACTGACAGAACCACAGGCACATAGACACAGGCAACAGAGCATGCACAATGTCGGCACTAGTACGGTGTATATCCACCTTTCGCAGCAATGCAGGCTGCTATTCTCCCATGGAGACGATCGTAGAGATGCTGGATGTAGTCCTGTGGAACGGCTTGCCATGCCATTTCCACCTGGCGCCTCAGTTGGACCAGCGTTCATGCTGGGCGTGCAGACCGCATGAGACGACGCTTCATCCAGTCCCAAACATGCTCAATGGGGGACAGATCCGGAGATCTTGCTGGACAGGGTAGTTGACTTACACCTTCTAGAGCACGTTGGGTGGCACGGGATACATGCGGACGTGCATTGTCCTGTTGGAACAGCAAGTTCCCTTGCCGGCCTAGGAATGGTAGAACGATGGGTTCGATGACGGTTTGGATGTACCGTGCACTATTCAGTGTCCCCTCGACCATCACCAGTGGTGTACGGCCAGTGTAGGAGATCGCTCCCCACACCATGATGCCGGGTGTTGGCCCTGTGTGCCTCGGTCGTATGCAGTCCTGATTGTGGCGCTCACCTGCACGGCGCCAAACACGCATACGACCATCATTGGCACCAAGGCAGAAGCGACTCTCATCGCTGAAGACGACACGTCTCCATTCGTCCCTCCATTCACGCCTGTCGCGACACCACTGGAGGCGGGCTGCACGATGTTGGGGCGTGAGCGGAAGACGGCCTAACGGTGTGCGGGACCGTAGCCCAGCTTCATGGAGACGGTTGCGAATGGTCTTCGCCGATACCCCAGGAGCAACAGTGTCCCTAATTTGCTGGGAAGTGGCGGTGCGGTCCCCTACGGCACTGCGTAGGATCCTACGGTCTTGGCGTGCATCCGTGCGTCGCTGCGGTCCGGTCCCAGGTCGACGGGCACGTGCACCTTCCGCTGACCACTGGCGACAACATCGATGTACTGTGGAGACCTCACGCCCCACGTGTTGAGCAATTCGGCGGTACGTCCACCCGGCCTCCCGCATGCCCACTATACGCCCTCGCTCAAAGTCCGTCAACTGCACATACGGTTCACGTCCACGCTGTGGCGGCATGCTACCAGTGTTAAAGACTGCGATGGAGCTCCGTATGCCACGGCAAACTGGCTGACACTGACGGCGGCGGTGCACAAATGCTGCGCAGCTAGCGCCATTCGACGGCCAACACCGCGGTTCCTGGTGTGTCCGCTGTGCCGTGCGTGTGATCATTGCTTGTACAGCCCTCTCGCAGTGTCCGGAGCAAGTATGGTGGGTCTGACACACCGGTGTCAATGTGTTCTTTTTTCCATTTCCAGGAGTGTAGAAATAGCAATTAACGGGATGCTACTCAATGGCCCTTGAGCCTATCTAACGACACTTGGGACCCCACCTCCATACTGCGAGGGTGGGGCAGGCCAGTATTTCGTAACTTCCAATAGAAAATTCCATTCACAACATTGTATTGCTCTGATATATCGAACAGGGGACTACTCGACGGCCGGCCGCTGTGGCCGAGCGGTTCTAGACGCTTCAGGCCGGAACCGCGCAACTGCTAGGGTCGCAGGTTTGAATCCTGTCTCGGGCATGGATGTGTGTGATGTCCTTAGGTTAGTTAGGTTTAAGTAGTTCTAAGTTCTAGGGGACTGATGACCTCAGAAGTTAAGTCCCATAGTTTTCAGAGCCATTTGAACCATTTTGAACCTTTCCGTTTAACTTTTGTCCATAGTTTTGATTATTATTGAGCGTATGCAGTTCACATGCAGACCTCTGGTCCTGCATTTCCTCATTTAAGTCTGGGGTACGTAGTACGAAAGAACTATCCTCATTTGCACTCCACTATTAGACAGAACACAACTTGTTATATTGTGTAAAAATACTCTTCCCTGTATTATTTTACAAGTTGATATTCGATAAAACTTTACAAGGTGTCCGTGAACAGTGGCCCTTGGTTGGTCGAGACATACGTCTATCCGCTGCAGTGTCTCCAGGCTAGCTGAACCATCCGCTCTCAACAGCCGCTCAGCGGTACCTGTGTATCTGGAAAGTCCAGTGCTGCACACACAAGCTAACAATATTTACGGGCGGGGAGCAGATTATACCGGACAGACTGACCCGTCCACTTCTCAGAACGCCACTAGATGGCGCTTAGAGCGGCAAAGCGAGTTACGGAATTCAACGTGATGACTTTTGCTAAACGTCGGCGATAGCCTGCTATTTCGAGATATTTGAATGTTAAGGAAATTTCAGTCGTCATTTTTACAATATTAATTATAGATAAGTCGCGTTATTGCGCTCTGCCTCCAAAGAATCACAGTGATGGACTACAATTCGGGCGGTCATTACCACAAAAGTTATAACGTTCATACGACTATGTAAAATATTCTCGGTTTTCTTGCCGCGTGAATTCGGGATAAAATTTCAAGCTTTCGACCCTCTACTCTCTGCTAATATCAGTAACGAGGAGAGGGAGGGGCTCCGTTTACTTCAAAAGGATGACGATCTTGTCATATTAGCAGTTGACAAAGGAAATGCCACCGAATATCATAGTAAAATGACATCACTGTTGGAGGACAGTATGCATAAATGTCTTAAACGCCATCTTTGACGTACAGCAGAAAAACCATGGAGTTACTGAAGAATTCTGGGCTGCCAGACGATGTTACAAGAAATCTCAGAGTCCGAGCTCCTAGGCGGCTCAGGTTGTACGGACTACCGAAGATCCACTAGGATAATGTTCCCATGAGACCTATTGTCAAAGCAATTGGTTCTCCTACTTACAAGCTGGCCAGATACCTAATAAAGTTGATGACTCCTATAGTCGACCGGTGTGAACATTAAGGCAAAAACTCCCAGATATTCACTGAGAAAATCAAACAGATTAGAGTTGATCCAAATGAAATTTTAGTCAGCCTGGATGTGGTATCGCTGTTCTGGTGGAGGACACTTTGAAAATGCTAGCGGATCTTTTTCCTCCTGACACTATAAAGTTGTTCCAGCATGTGATGACGACGACCGACTTCTTGTATGGTAACAAATATTACGAAATGATGGACGGTATGGCGATGGGATCTTCGTTGTCTCCATCATTGGCTAACTTTTTTATGGAGAATTTTGAGGAACGTGCATTAAATCCGGCTCCCCTCCGTCCATCCTTATTTTATCGTAATATTGACGATACATTTATGGTCTGGCCACACGGCGCAGAAGCTCTTGAACAATTCATGGAAAACATCAACAGCATACATTCGAACATCCAGTTCACTGTTGAGATGGAGAAGAAAGGGAGACTGCCTTTCTTAGATGTTTTAGTACAACGACAGGCGGACGGGTGTCTTGGCCACTCTGCATACCGTAGGCCGACCCATACCGATTTATACCTGCATGCACAGAGTTTCCATCATCCTGCTCAGAAGAGAGCCGCTTTTAACACGTTGGTATATAGAGCAAAAACTGTTTCTGCCGAGGACCACTTAAGGTCCGAGATTAACCATCTGAAGTACGTGCTTCGAAACAATGGTGCACGCGATATAGAGGCAACGTTCTCCAAAAAAAGGAAACTTGAAAATGCTGCACACTCACAGGATGAAATACCGATTTCAGTTCTTCCTTTTTGTGGCGCTATTTCCAGCAAAATTGGAAGAGTCCTTCGTAGACGGGGTACGATTTTTCGTACTCCTAGGAAAATTAAGGAGAAGATGCGCCCCGTTGAGGACAATTTCGGCCTCAGGGTCCCTGGAGTTTAAAATATCCCCTGTGAATGTGGAAGCAGTTATATAGGTCAGACCATTCGTACTGTTTCCGACCGCTATGCAGAACACCAACACCATGTTAAAAATAGAGAACTGGAGACATCGGCAATTGCGGAGCACAGCCTCACGAAAAAGCATAAAATATTGTTAGATGAATCAAAAATTCTTTCCCACGCCTCTACGTACTGGGATTCTGTTATTAAAGAGGGCCGCTGACATAAGAATGAGCCAAAACAACTTTAACCGCGTTAGCGGATACCATCTGAGCCGTGCATGAAAACGAGCGCTTGATGCAGAGAAGCAGCAGGGACATTCCTTCCAAGGTTTACGTTCCAACGGAAGCGGTGGCGCCACCGGCGCAAACATCGACACCGTCTGCGACAGCAGTACGTAATCGCCGACCAATCACAAGCCGACCAATGAGAAGCCGTCCACGGGCTATAAAAAGGCTACCACAGCAGCAGTGAAGACAGTCAGTTGCTCCTGACGATGACGATGGAGGGTATCGTCGAAAGCTTGAGATTTTATCGCGAATTGACGTGGCAAGAAAACCGACAATGTTTTACATATAGGTATCGTCGCGAAGGACTTCGTTCCCGTTCACTGCTAGTGATACCTCACACTACTTACTACGTCATTTGCTTAACGCTGCAATCTCAGCTGCCCTGAGGAGCGATTTTTGGAACTAAATATGATCGTTGCTAAAGCCAGACACTTTAAGGAGCTTAAAACTGTACACCCGATCGACAGAATCTGTAGCACTACAAAGTAACGGGTGTGTTCTGTTGAGGAGTAACTTACTTCTTGGAGAGCGCTGGTACGAAACAGCAAGTGTTTCCCCACACATCGGTGGCACAGCTGCAGCCGGTGTCCAGCGGGCAGAGAGCGCCACGGCAGCGGTGTCCCCTCGCGCCTCGGCCTTCCGTCTGAAGACGGGCCGGCTAATTAGCGTGTTGCATGCCAAGCAGGCGGCGCCGGGACGCCCTGACGGCGCCCAACTAAATATTCATGGCGGCGCGGCGGCAGCAGCCGCGTGGTTAACGCGACAGATAGCTCCGCCACCACCGGCTTCGCTCCCGGGAAACAGCCGGGTCCGGAGACGGAACGAGGAACACTACACAATCAATCCCGCACCCTCCTCCAACACTACTGGCCATTAAAATTGCTACACCACGAAGATGACGTGCTATAGACGCGAAATTTAACACACAGGAAGAAGATGCTGTGATATGCAAATGATTACCTTTTCAGAGCATTCACACAACGTTGGCGCCGGTGGCGATACCTACAACGTGCTGACATGAGGAATGTTTCCAGCCGATTTCTCATACACAAACAGCATTTGACCGGCGTTGCCTGGTGAAACGTTATTGCGATGCCTCTTGTAAGGAGGAGAAATGCGTACCATCACGTTTCTGACTTTGCTAAAGGTCGGATTGTAGCCTATCGCGATTGCGGTTTATCGTATTGCGACACTGGTGGTCGCATTGGTCGAGATCCAATGACTGTTAGCAGAATATAGAACCTGTGGTTTCAGGAAGGTAATACGGAACGCCGTGCTGGATCACAACGGCCTCGTATCACTATCAGTCGAGATGACAGGTACCTTATCCGCATGGCTGTAACGGATCGTGCAGCCACGTCTCGATCCCTGAGTCAACAGATGGGGCCGTTTGCAAGACAACAACCATCTGCACGAACAGTTCGACGACGTATGCAGCAGCACGGACTATCAGCTCGGAGACCATGGCTGCGGTTACCCTTGGCGCTGCATTACAGACAGGAGCGCCTACGATGGTGTACTCGACGACGAACCTGGGTGCACGAATGGCAAAACGTCATTTTTTCGGATGAATCCAGGTTCTGTTTACAGCATCATGATGGTCGGATCCGTGTTTGGCGACATCGCGGTGAACGCGCATTGGAAGCGTGTATTCGTCATCGCCATACTGGCGTATCACCCGGCGTGATGGTACGGGGTGCCATTGGTTACACGTCTCGGTCACCTCTTGTTCGCATTGACGGCACTTTGAACAGTGGACATTAAATTTCAGATATGTTACGACCCGTGGCTCTACCCTTCATTCGATCCCTGCGAAACCCTACATTTCAGCAGGATAATGCACGACCGCATGTTGCAGGTCCTGTAGGGGCTTTCTGGATACAGAAAATTTTCTACTGCTGCACTGGCCAGCACATTCTCCAGATCTCTCACCAACTCAAAAAGTCTGGTCAATGGTGGCCGGGCCACTGGCTCGTCACTACTCTTGATGAACTGTGGTACCGTGTTGAAGGGGCAGCTGTACCTGGACACGCCATCCAAGCTCTGTTTGACTCAATGCCCAGGCGTATGACGGCCGTTATTAGGACCAGGGGTGGTTGTTCTGGGTAGTGATTTCTCAGGATCTATGCACCAAAATTGCGTGAAAATGTAATCATATGTCAGTTCTAGTACAATATATTAATCCAATGAATACCCGTTTATCATCTGCATTTCTTCTTGGTGTAGCAATTTTAATGGCCGGTAGTGTATTACGTTACATCCATTTTAAGGCTACACACTTCACTTCCTCTGTCTTCTACCATCCATATGAAGTTAGCAAGGGCTGTGGTGCAATACGTAAGACATTTGTAACAGAGCAACATTACACACTCGTACTGAACTATTTGGAAGAGCGGTTGAATGGAATGGACAGTGTCACTGAAACAAAGTGAGAGATGGAATGAAGTCGAAATTAAATCTAGCGATGCTGAGGGAATTTGCCTAGAAAATCTGTATTACTAAACCGTTATCCTGCAATCCTACAACATCTGCGCATTGCCTATCTAACATATTCCAGAGGCAACAAAAATTTAATTTCAGTATTTCGCGCAAGGGCACTAATACAAGGTCGCAAGGGCGTTCCCCTTGCCCCCCCCCCCCCCCCCCCCCGCCGCCGCCCACCGACCCTTCCTCGCATTCCGCGTCTCAAGGAAAGAGAAAGCTATAGCGTAGCCAGGCGTTTTCCTTTCAAGAAAATAACTGAAAAGTCAGATTTTTAATAGGGTCGGAAATTAAATTAAGAGCTATTCGCCTTCCAAAATATTAAAAATACCACAAAAGCGTAGGTCCCCTCCTACAAACTATCGTATGTGCGCCCTCGATTTCGCAAAATTTTAAATTTTGGCAAAACCTACGTATTATGAGCTCATCTGCAGAAACCAGCACCGTTTTAGGAAACAGCTGTCATGAAAGACACAGCTGGCCCTCTTTGCGCATGATATACAACAGGCCCTAGACACCGGGTCCCAGGTTGATGCCATAATTCTCGACTTTCGAAAGGCGTTCCACTCAGTTCCGCACACCATGTTAAAGTTCGAGTTTACTAACGTTGCTCAACGTGACGACCCCGTGCATCCAAAACATCTTGGAACCACACTACAGATACCATTTCGCAGTTTTTCGCTGCACTTTTCGGACGGTGGACCATGATATATTCGGTGGTCGTGACACAACTAGTGCTCTACTTGACACATATTGCGTCCAGTAAGTTCTTCAAAAATTTGCAGCGCAGTTGGCCATGGGTCTCTCCCAGGAGCAATTCCCAAATTACCAGTCAATTGCGAAAAGATGACCTCCCATTATTCTCTTAATCGGTCGATACTCGCGATTAGCAACAGCACTGTTGCTTACTGTTGCTATTGTTTCCATAAAACAGCTTTACGAGTGAAGCCCTGCTTACCTTTTCCAGACCCATATTGACTGTCTGCAACTACAATGCACACTGATGTTTGTGTTTCAACCCCACCGGCGCCGACCTGCATGTCATGACACTAACAATATTCAGAACGCAAATCCAGCAGCGCACAGTGTGAACGTCATTTCTATAAATTTGTGTACCCTTACGATAAACAGTTTTTTGTCTACATTGGCTCAAGTAGTGAAAGTGTTACAGTTAGCAACAGTGCGTTTGCCTTCAGCTGACGGTGCATAGATAGCCGGGTTATATTCATCCAGTACTTGAGAATGAGAGCACTTAGCAACTTTCTCAAAACTTTATACAAGTAACCACAAACCTTTACAAAACCTTTTACCGCTGACACCCCTACAAAATGATGAAAGGAAAAATTATTACATCCTACTAAGTACCCACCGCTCATCCAATAAAGCTTCAGCATCAGACTTAACGTCTTGATTTATTACTTCAGTTCTACTGACTCTAGTCACAACACGTTTTGCAGACAGTATCTAGGTATACCACAGAAGGTATCTGCAAAGCATCTCCCTGTACTACTCGTTGTTCCGGAGATAAGATCTCGTAAACACTAAGATTCACGAGAACCTATCTTTTGATTCAAATGGAGTGCAAATTACCTAGACTACCTTTATCTAGTGTTTCAAATTGAAACCTCTTAGCGGCCGCCAACATACTTTAAGGATAATTAGATATGTCCCCTAAACTTTTATCCCGTTTCATGTTAAACCCAAAATATTGTACACATTCACTCAGTATAACGTAGTTTGACTTTTAAATATGTTTTACAGACTGGGGGGGGGACAGAATGAGGAATCGGGTGTTTATTTGTGAGACACTAAAAATAGAAGATGATTTTCGCTGTTTGGCCAGCAAAATAACTGCTGATGGCCGAACCAGGGTAGATATAAAATCCAGAGTGACTTTGGAAGAATCTGTTTATACCTAGTATAATTTTAATTCTTAGCTAACTTTTCCAGCGGTGTTTGTCTGTCGCTAGCTGTTGTGTGAAAGTGAATCTTGGACGTTCAGTAATTCACGCAAGGACAGAAAGGAATCTTTTAGAAAAGTGGTGCTACAAGAGAATGCTGAAGATCAGATGGGTAGATCGAGCTACTAGTTAGAAGATATTCACTCTCAATGGCGAAAAAAGAAATTTATCGTTGGACACGACTAAAAGAAGGAGTCTAGTGATAGTCCACATACTGAGGGGTGAGCACTACATAGTCTGTCTTGCAATGATTCCCGTTTCATTTTAAGATCATAGATTTTCAGTTTCAATTTTACTCACATTTTATTGTTTGTGAATACTAATCGACCTTGGGATTTCACTGGCTTCAGTTGTATCATAAGCCTTAATTTTGTGGCGAAGGAACACATTTCCCCTGCAGTTTACATAGGTATTTGTAACATAGACAATATTTCATGTGTTTTTGAGATCAATCTCTTATTGTGTATTATATACATTATTGGCAGTGTAATTCAGTAATTATACAATTTATCAAAATATGTATTTTTATGTTTATAATTGCTCTTTATGTATTAATTTTAAGAAGTAGTGTCTGGAGAATGGTCTGCAAACGTGAAACTAGTCAGAGAGAATCAAGTATAAATTAATGAAAACAAAAAAAGAATTTTTACTGTGGAACTGAAATTGTCAGGAAAATTCTATATCCAGTGTAAACTGGAGTTCAGTGTCCTTCCTTTTTGCCTTGCATGTCTGAAAGGGATAGGGCATCTGCTTTTAAAACTCATAATCGAAGTACTGATACCTAAATGTATCACATAATCCCTATCTTTTCTCTTGCACTACTAATACGTTAGTGTCATTAAAATGTTTCAATTTAAGAAATTTTAAAATGATAAGTTGAATAAAAGTTTGCTCAAGTGCGATATTTTGAACTTATAAAATCATTTCAATAATGTATGAAAAGTTAGCTAAGTTTGTAATGCGAAAAATCATTTGGTGCTGATATAAATAAAGAAAAATATTGCTGGTCTCGCTGTCGGGGTCTTTGATAACTTAGAAAAGTTTAAGGAATGAAACTCTGATAAACATCTGGTTACAGCTGAGAAGAGATTACGTAAACTGTCGACCATTTCCAATTACGACGAACAGGTTGACAGATAGATTATAACTATTGAATTAAAGCATTAACCCTAATGATACCAAGGCATTTACCCAAATGCGCATTACCAATGGGGTGGGGGGGCTGGGGTGGGGATGGTGTACCTTTCGCCCAACTTAAAAAAATTAAAAAAGAAATTCGTTAATTGTTGATGAATTATGTTGACAAGGTATTTCTTAAAGTGGAACTCATGTGCTAAATAGGGTTAAAAATGTGAGGATACCTTTTAGCACAATCATAGCAACATCAACGAACTTTGAATAACATGTAGTACTGACTACATAACCACCTCAAAAAAAAAAAAAAAAAAAAAAAAAAAAAAAAAAAAAAAAAAAAAAAAAAGATCAAACTTCTTTAACTGTTGTTGACTTTTACTCTGAATACAATTTTTAAAGGGATACTGATGTCTAACCAAGGCGCTGAATACGATATTCATTGGCGAAAGTGACAACTGCTGCTGAGAATTTGTTTTCGTTTAAGAGGAATTCATGAAAAACAAAATATTTCTTTTCGAAATTCTAAGAGATCGAGTAACTGATTAGGTTGAAATTTTTTCTTAAGTTGCACCAACCCCCTCCCCCCCCTGCCCCACCCACCCCTCACCCCTTGGTTTTGCGAGGGTTAAACAGGTAAGTGATGGAAATGTCAGAGTTGATGTGCTCCAGTAACTGCCATACAAATATGTATTTCTTCAGAATAACGATTCCTTTATTAATGGTAAACATTTTTTGCAGGCAACCATTACTTAATTTAAGACTTGTTATTCAAAGAAAAGATTCTTTTCAGCTTTTATTTTCGAAGTAATTACATTGAAATTTTATGTGTCATTTTACATGAGTTCTGTCTTTACATTAACTTCGTACTGTATAAGTAATTGTCGTTTTGAACTATTCATTAGTTTGGAGTATATAGTTAATTTCAGGCAGCAGATAACTCGTAAGTATTGTGATTAGTGGGGTCAGGTTAGGAATTCCACTAAAAAAACGAAATAATGTACCTCAGTTTGTTACGAAGTGATCTCTTTCTTGAGATAAGACCGGTTCCAGATCCCTGTCCACCCACCTCCCTCCAGTTTTTCCCTCTCGGTGAAAATGGATTACAAATGAAGGCTAAGTCTACCTTTCTACTTAGTTTCTCAATAAGGCTTTTAATTTTGCGTATAAAAATTATAAACCACGGTTTTCAGATTCGCTTGTGTTCTGCACTATCCAGGTTTCCTCATTCGATTCTAAGGAAATTATTGGGTAAAATAAAATGATTTACTGACGTATTACAGTCGCATATGACAGTCTTATAATGAACTGGTTTTTCTATGGGCTATTGCCCATAGTCATTGAGACACTTTGTTAAAGTAAACCACCTGCTGTTAAGAAAGCAGTAACTGATCAGTTTTTGTTTGTTGCGCCTTAGAGGATGCATTGCTCCACATAAATTATAGTTAATACATCGGAATTGTTTTTAACGGAGCAAAGAGAGCGATATATTTTTCCATTCTCGATAAAATACGTAAGACATATTGGAGGTGGTCCGTGATAAAATTGGAAGCTATGCGCCTCTCGTAAAGCTAATGCCGCCTGCTATGGTCTGGTATGTGGAAGGCGGACCTGTCTAATCTTTTACTTTCTCATATGCTGCCGATACTAGTCGAAGCTGGTGATGCTGACCGGATGCGTTTTTCACGAAATATGACATCTGTTCCACTGAAATTGCTTGATGTGTCAAACGTGAACGTGGAAACTGTGATTATCTGGTGAAATTACTTAAGAGGGATACATCTTCCACTGCACACATTGATCTAATGCGCATATACGAGGTGTGGCTAGAAAAAAACCGGACTAGTACTGGTGAAACAATAAAACGAATGCAATAAGGCTGAAAGTCGCGGGGCCTGTCACGTGACTCTCGCTCCGCCTACTGCTCGAGTTTCATCTGCCTCCTGCACTCAGTCTGCCCGTGGCGTCTGTATTAAGTAGTTGACGTTTTGTCTGTGCGTCGGAAAATGTTGAGTGTACAGAAAGAACAGCGTGCTAACATCAAATTTTGTTTCAAACTAGGAAAATCTGCAAGTGAAACGTTTGTAATGTTACAACAAGTGTACAGCGATGATTGTTTATCGCGAACACAAGTGTTTGAGTGGTTTAAACGATTTAAAGATGGCCGCGAAGACACCAGTGATGACACTCGCACTGGCAGACCATTGTCAGTAAAAACTGATGCAAACATTGAAAAAATCGGTAAACTTGTTCGACAAGATCGCCGTTTAACAATCAGAGCAGTGTCTGAGTTAACAGGAGTTGACAAGGAAAGTGTTAGGCAGATTCTTCATGAAAGTTTCAACATGAACAAAGTGTGTTCAAAAATGGTTCCAAAGTGTCTCACAATTGAACAGAAGGAACGCCGAAGAATGATTTGTTCTGACATCCTGGAAAACATTGAAAGTGATCCCACCTTCTTACAAAATGTTATTACTTGCGATGAATCGTGGTTTTTTGCTTACGATCCCGAAACTAAACGCCAATCGATGCATTGGAAAACTCCTGGTTCTCCACGACAAAAAAAAGCACGAATGTCAAAATCGAAATTCAAGGCAATGATGATTGTTTTTTTTTTTACATCAAAGGGATTGTGCACGTTGATTGGGTACCAGAGGGACAAACAGTGAATCAGCATTACTACATTAGCGTCCTGGCTACCCTAAGTGAGCGAGTACGGAGAAAACGGAACGATTTGTGGAGAAAAAAGTCATGGATCCTTCACCGAGACAATGCCCCAGCTCACAGTGCGTTGTCAGTGAAGACGTTTTTGGCAAAACACAACATTCCCATCTTAGATCATCCACCCTACTCACCTGATTTGGCCCCCTGTGACTTTTTTCTTTTCCCTAAAGTCAAGTCAGCTTTGAAAGGAACTAGATTTGAGACTGTTGAAGCAGTAAAAGAAAAAGCGACGGAAGTAATGTATGGACTTACCGAAAATGATCTGCAGCATTGCTATGAACAGTGGAAAATTCGTATGGAGCGGTGTAGAGACCGAGGAGGAGAGTACATTGAAGGAGATAACATGAAATTGTAAATAATTGTAAATAAATGTTTTTTCCAGCATCAGTCCGGTTTTTTTCTAGCCGCACCTCGTATTTCATAAAAAAACATGTAAAATAAGTATTTTTGGTATTGTAAGAAAAAGATCTGCAAATTAGCGTCAGTACGCTGCAGTATGCCACAGTAGGAGTTATGTGTGATGGTGCTGCACCATCATTATGCAGAACGAATGCATGTTAACAAACCATTGTGCTCTCGTTCGTGACAAGGCACTCAATATCGCACGAAATGCAGTCGGAATTAGCAGTATTGTCTGCGCATAAAGTGAGCTAGTTTTTTAGTGAAACGCACAGATCAGAAGAATAACACTGTCAGCGGGCAGCTTTTTCGTTGTTATTAGAATAATTATTACATGGCATCTCCTATGATTTGGTTGTATCTTCCCTTTGTTTTCCCTAAGAGGTGGTGTCCAACCGTCCACTAATCGTCCCTAAAATTTCTTCCATAAATGCTTTCAGATGTATGAAGTAGTTTTGCAGATTCGGTATCGGTACAGTTGGACAAGACACAATATATTGAAGTCACTCTATAAGAGCACTGCTAATGATCAATGCCCAAGCTTTTTAAGGCCTTGCGTATTGCGTCACTAGCTGTTTTGCATGTGCGATGGACACTGATACAGTCCTCTAATGTACACAATTGACGACAAGGGCGCTTAGTAAAACTGCGTCATTTTCGATGATGGTGAGTAATTTCAAATAATGAAAAAGGGCTTTTTTTTCAACATATGTTATTTCCAAGAGTGTATCCATAGGACAACTACTCGTCGGCGAATGTCAGTGCTGCAAACAGTCCGTCTCCATAGCTGAGTAGCCGGCACGGTAGATCAGCGTGTTCGGTCAGCTATCCTCTGTAACAAAAAACTGAGTGAATGGATCAATGAAGAACCTAAACGGGTGACATCGGACGTCTGCCCCAACAAATTCAGCCAGAAATATAAAACAAAACGAGACATAAAAAAAAAAGTGGTCAGTGTGACAGGATGACATGTGCAGGGCTCGGGTTCGATTCCCGGCTGGTTCGCAGATTTTATCCGCTCTGGAGCTGGGGGTTTGTGTCGTCTTCATCATAATCATTTCACCCTCATTTACACGCAAGTCGCCGAAGCGGTGTCACGTCGAAAGACTTGCACTAGGTGACCGGTCAATCCAACGGGAGGCCCTGGCCATAAGACATTTCATTTCATTTCAGTGCTGGAAGTAGATGTGTAAAACATTAGAGAGCAGCTGCATTGAAAAATAAATTTTCATGGAGGCGCTAATTCATGGTTGTGATGAAAGAACTTGTCTTGGTGTTCTATACGCAAGGCGATGCGAGTAACTGTTCTACGTTTCGCCGCACTAGATTAGATTAGATTAATACTAGTTCCATGGATCATGAATACGATATTTCGTAATGATGTGGAACGAGTCGAATTTTCCAATACATGACATAATTAGGTTAATTTAACAACATACTTAAGTTAATATAACAACTTTATTTTTTTGTGTTTTTTTAATATTTTTGTTTTGTTTTTTTTTCTTTCTTTTTTCTTAATTTATATCTAAAAATTCCTCTATGGTGTAGAAGGAGTTGTCATTCAGAAATTCTTTTAATTTCTTCTTAAATAATTGTTGGTTATCTGTCAGACTTTTGATACTATTTGGTAAGTGGCCAAAGACTTTAGTGCCAGAATAATTCACCCCTTTCTGTGCCAAAGTTAGATTTAATCTTGAATAGTGAAGATCGACCTTTCTCCTAGTATTGTAGTTATGCACACTGCTATTGCTTTTGAATTGGGTTTGGTTGTTAATAACAAATTTCATAAGAGAGTATATATACTGAGAAGCTACTGTGAATATCCCTAGATCCTTAAATAAATGTCTGCAGGATGATCTTGGGTGGACTCCAGCTATTATTCTGATTACACGCTTTTGTGCAATAAATACTTTATTCCTCAGTGATGAATTACCCCAAAATATGATGCCATATGAAAGCAATGAGTGAAAATAGGCGTAGTAAGCTAATTTACTAAGATGTTTATCACCAAAATTTGCAATGACCCTTATTGCGTAAGTAGCTGAACTCAAACGTTTCAGCAGATCATCAATGTGTTTCTTCCAATTTAATCTCTCATCAACGGACATACCTAAAAATTTGGAATATTCTACCTTCGCTATATGCTTCTGATTAAGGTCTATATTTATTAATGGCGTCATACCATTCACTGTACGGAACTGTGTGTACTGTGTCTTATCAAAATTCAGTGAGAGTCCGTTTACAAGGAGCCACTTAGTAATTTTCTGAAAGACAGTATTGACAATTTCATCAGTTAATTCTTGTTTCTCAGGTGTGATTACTATACTAGTATCATCAGCAAAGAGAACTAACTTTGCCTCTTCATGAATATAGAATGGCAAGTCATTAATATATAATAAGAACAACAAAGGACCCAAGACTGACCCTTGTGAAACCCCATTCTTGATAGTTCCCCAGTTTGAGGAATGTGCTGATCTTTGCATGTTACGAGAACTACTTATTTCAACTTTCTGCACTCTTCCAGTTAGGTACGAATTAAACCATTTGTGCACTGTCCCACTCATGCCACAATACCTGAGCTTGTCTAGCAGAATTTCATGATTTACACAATCAAAAGCCTTTGAGAGATCACAAAAAATCCCAATGGGTGGTGTTCGGTTATTCAGATCATTCAAAATTTGACTGGTGAAAGCATGTATGGCATTTTCTGTTGAAAAACCTTTCTGGAAACCAAACTGACATTTTGTTAGTACTTCATTTCTACAGATATGTGAAGCTATTCTTGAATACATTACTTTCTCAAAAATTTTGGATAAAGCTGTTAGAAGGGAGATTGGACGGTAATTGTTGACATCAGATCTATCCCCCTTTTTATGCAAAGGTATAACAATAGCATATTTCAGTGAATCAGGGAAAATGCCCTGTTCCAGAGATCTATTACACAGGTGGCTGAGAATCTTACTTATCTGTTGAGAACAAGCTTTTAGTATTTTGCTGGAAATGCCATCAATTCCATGTGAGTTTTTGCTTTTAAGTAAGTTTATTATTTTCCTAATTTCAGAGGGAGAAGTGCGTGAGATTTCAATTGTATCAAATTGCAGAGGTATGGCCTCTTCCATTAACAGCCTAGCATCTTCTAATGAACACCTGGATCCTACTATATCCACAACATTTAGAAAATGATTATTAAAAATATTTTCAACTTCTGACTTTTTGTTCGTAAAGCTTTCATTCAATTTGATGGTAATACTGTCTTCCTCTGCTCTTGGTTGACCTGTTTCTCTTTTAATAATATTCCAAATTGTTTTAATTTTATTATCAGAGTTGCTGATTTCAGACATGATACACATACTTCTGGATTTTTTAATAACTTTTCTTAATATAACACAGTAGTTTTTATAATTTTTGATAGTTTCTGGGTCACTACTCTTTCTTGCTGTAAGATACATTTCCCTTTTCCGGTTTGTTACAAGGTTTCTTACGAGTATATTTAACTATTTTCTTGGGGAAGCAGTTTTCAAATGCATTTACAAAAATGTCATGAAATAAATTATATTTTAAATTGCCATCAGGTTCACAGTACACCTCATCCCAGTCTAACTGCTGTAGGCTTTCCCTGAAATTTGCAATTGTTAAATCGTTGAATGAACGTACTACTTTGGAGGACTGTTTAGTATTGCTGAATGGAGCTATGTCATATATTGTAACTAGCTGTGCACCATGATCCGAAAGACCATTCTCAACAGGCTGAGCATTTATCTGGTTAAACTTATCTTGGTCTATAAAGAAGTTATCTATCAGTGAGCTGCTATCCTTTACCACCCGAGTAGGAAAATCAATAACGGGTGTCACATTGAGAGAACCGAGTAATACTTCAAGGTCATTTTTCCTATTACCCTCTTTCAGAGAATCTACATTGAAGTCCCCACAAATAATAATTTGCTTCCCCCTGTCTGACAGATAGCACAACAAGGAGTCCAAATTTTTCAGAAATAGATGAAAATTTCCTGATGGGGACCTATATACAGTTACAATTATAAATGTGCCCTTTATTTAATTTAAGCTCACAGGCACATGCTTCTATATGTTTCTCTACACAAAACTTTTTTGTTTCTATACTTTTTGCACAATGATAACTTTTGACATATATGGCAACTCCT
Organism: Schistocerca serialis cubense; assembly: GCF_023864345.2. Taxonomy (NCBI): domain Eukaryota; kingdom Metazoa; phylum Arthropoda; class Insecta; order Orthoptera; family Acrididae; genus Schistocerca; species Schistocerca serialis. The sequence goes on along the minus strand of NC_064642.1, from coordinate 99,509,718 downwards.
CCTTTCTCCATATTTTCTCTCATTACATGTGCGGAGAGCTTATAACCACTTACATTTACCTTATCCATATCAGTAACAATGTGATGCTCAGACAGGCATAGTATATGTATTTCATTCTCAGCTTCTAAATCTTCTAAACAAACCAGAAGCTCATCTACTTTATTCTTTAAACTCCCAATATTTTGATGAAATATACTTACATTATTTTTAATTATACTTTTATGAGAACCTTTCCTTATTCTAACATTTGCAGTACTCTCCTGTCTGAGTTTCTCATTGTGCTTAGGCCTAGTTCCTATACCAGTGGTCACATGGTGTTCAGAGAGGCAGATTATGTCAACTGGGTTGGGTGACTTTAATTCATCAATGCAATTACCTAGGACTGAGTTACAACTTGGTGGAGATAAAATTTCTGGTGATTGGTGAAAGTTTATAATTGGTAGCTGTGATTGGTGATCCAATGTGCTAGAATTGTGCTGTTTAATTTCTTTCCTAAACTGAAGATTTGTTTCAATCCTGACCTCTCGTAGAACTTGACATCTTTCTGTCTTACCTATCCTAAAAAAGGTGCTGCTCCAACACCTGTAACCACTGGTATTTTACCATTCATGGCAGTGCCTCCCCCCCTTAAATTTCCTGCTATTACCCCAGCCAGTTTCCCCTTCCCTTTCCTGTTGAGAAGTAGGCCGTGGCTGGTATAGTCCCACCTACTGAGATAATCAACAAGAACCACACCAATATGAGCCCCCGCACCCGACCCAAGCAGCCGTTCCAACTCCAAATTAACTCTCCCAACAGAAGAGTTCAAATGAGGCCGGTCATAGCGTCTCAGGACAGATACAAATTCAAAATTGGTGTGTCTCGATGCCGACACAATCTTTACCAGGTCACACTCTATACTGTACCCAGGATCTCTGTCGATGCTGTTCCCTGGCCCTCCCACAATAACCACGGTGTCTTCCCTGGTAAATCCTTTACAGAGTGAACCTAAATCCTCTGTCACCTGATCCAGACTAGCACTTGGTTTGAAAAAATTTGTGACCTGGTATTCTGGTCCTAATTCCTCCCGCAGAAGTTGGCCTACACCTCTGGCATGAGAACTGCCTAACAACAAAACTTTCTTCCTTTTAGATGACTTTCCTACATTCTTTTTCAATTTCCTATTGAAAGTTTGTTGTGTCCTGTCTACACCTACCTCTGCTTGAGGCTCATCAGTTTCTAACTGAAGCAACAGGTCAAACTTATGTTTGACATTCACCACAAAACTGTCAGACTTAGTTCTAGGCCTGTTCCTTCTGCTACCTTTTGCCACTTCCCACCTCTCTTTGCCCTTCTCCCTCCTTAACCTGTCCAGATCATCCCTAGCCTGATCTAGCTCAGCCTGAAGGGCAGCAATTTTCCCCTCCTGTTCCACTATCTTCCTATCTCTGCTGCAAATCCTACATAACCACTGATAAGCCTGATCCACTTTCCCAACACCCACGCCACTGCAGTCCCCCCAGTGAAAAAAACTACTGCATCCATCACACCAAACCCCGGAACTAACAATTCTACGGCAAGTCAGGCACTTCTCACTCATGGCTAAAATAATACTTTAGCTAGAATAAATCAATTAAATTACCGAAAATAAAAAAAAAAAACGTTACAAGAATTAAGCCTATTCACAAATGCTTATAAGCAAGTTTCTGATTTAAAATTCCGCTGTTTTTCTGAGATCTGTATTAAAACAACGAAGGTATATGCTATTTATTATATATTTCACTCGATGGAATGAGAAAAAGGACAATTAAACGGGATACTTTAACTTTGATTCTCCAAAAACGTTACGAGAATTAGGCCTATAAACAAATGTATATAGGCAAGTTTCTGATATAAAGTTACGCTGTTTTTCTGAAATCTATATTAAAACAATGAAGTTATACGCTATTTACGGTAGTTTACTTATTTGTTACCGAGAAACTAGTTAAATTACCGTGAAACAAGAAACAAACACGTTTACAAAATTTAAGCCTAAGCGCGACTTCGCGAAGTTACGATCTTTTCGTGTTTTCTGAAAAAATACGCAAAGAAAAGTTAAACCTTTAACGGCAAGACTAAACGATACACTAATGCACGTATTTAATTTGTTGTCGGCGTTAAACTAAATTATATTCCTGTCTAAATCACTTAACTTTCTGGAAATGGTTTCTGGCGTCACTTACTCGGCGGCCATCTTGGAACAGCTACTCTTCTCACCTAAGCTAAACTACAAAAAAAATTAATTTAACTCTCCACGTGTCATTTATCCAAGCTAAAGTGACGAAACTTTACAAACGATACTGATCGTCACGCTCTGTCATTTCAGCTCCTAAAACCTTTATGAGTGTCGTTTTTACTTTTTTGGTCCTCTGCCAGTGAGGCGTCTATGACGTTGTCTTCCAAGAAATGTTGGGAGAACATTTACCTGTACTCTCATTTGTTCAGGAACTTTAAGCGTATCGGTATACAAATACACTGTGTGACAATACGTGTGCACTCGCACAGAAGGAGAAGGTCAATGGCCGTTTAGCCTTAACTATATGAAGATGGTATCTGTTCTTTCGGACATGTCCAGATACCATCTTCATATATTATTAAAAACAAGTTCTGTTGTCGTGCAGTACCCTTAAAATAAACAGAGCTCTGGCCGTTTTACATGCTTCGATTTTCCTTTCACGGGGGGAAGTGAGTGGCTATTTTGCGAATACTGAAGGGCAGACTCCCTGGTGTTTTTATGCTACTGCTCATCCCTCGTTCTCACCAGCATTCATGGTAGTTCCACAGTGGCTTCTCACTGGGCTACACATGCACTTCAACACAGGAAATAAAAGTTAAATAATTATGCGACGTCAATCACTACTAATAACTCATGTTTCATTCTCCAGTGTGGATGAATGATTCATTTATGCCGATTTAACGTGACTGTGTCTAAAAGCTTACGTGACCGTTTGATAATAATGGTTGCATAATATTACCTCTGCCACCACTTAATAAATATATGCAGATGCAGTAGCCCTCAAAACCAGTTATAGTGTAATTGCATCAATGAAATTCACCCTAAAGTGGCATTGAGATTTTGCGCTCATTTTTATTACTGACTGGTGAAAGGTGAGGTCTCGGGAACACGTCGTCATTACATTCCTCATTAAAAGCTATCTCTCTCTTTCTCTCTCTTCTCACATGAGAAAGTAACAGCGTGATCTTCAGATAGGATACTAGATTACAAAGTCATTTGTTCTTCTTTTAAATTAGTCTCACAGCCAGCTCCTATTCTTGTATTATCTTCATTCATTCTTACGGACTTTACAAAGTAATTTATTACCACTCCGACTTTATAAAATAATTTATTGTTACTTTTCCTACTCATTCACTCAGTGATGGCTTAGGTTCAATCACATTTTTTCATTCCTTTTTAAAATATCAGTTAACACTCTTTCTGACTTAAAAACACTTTGGTTAAAAGTTAACTCATCCATCCCTTTTGTTGATATGTATTTTATGTCATGGTAATATAACAAAGCATATATGATAGCACACAGTTACACAGTAACACATGCAGAACTAAGCAATATATAATTCAAGACATGTGTAGAACAAAATTCAACTTTAAATTCACATTTCACGCTTTGTCTCACTTAGCATCAGAACTGTGCACACATCTGCAACTAATTATACAAAAATGCCGTAGTCAAACACTAAATCATACACATGCTCTCTATGTAGGATTTCAGTTAAAACAACAATTATAACAGACTAATTTTTACATTATACATTGAAAATATTCACATTTATAACGATAATATCAGTCCTTCATTTTCATCTTGTGCAAATATTTCATCTTATTAGTGTTTATTTTTCATGATCAAGCCCCACACGTCAGTCTCAGTTACAAAAATTTTAAGACATAGAATATTTTCTTGACTTATTATTAAGTTAGTCAAAAAGAAAATACACACGAAATATTATCATTAGTTTAAGGCACTTAGTTAGTTAGTCACTGAACTTCAGTTATGTTCTTGTTTCATATGAGAAATATGGAATTAGCTTCTGAGTCAAGGTTCACTGGTTTCAGTGTAATTTGTCGTGGTACACTGATAATGAGTGAGGAAGGAAGTGAACTGATTGATACGCAACCATGTCCCCAGCATAAAGTTTCCCCCAACTGCCTCTGTAGCATGCACATCTGAAATTGATAGTTGAGATGTTAACAGAACTGGTGACCGCAGTCTACCTTAAAAGAGGTCAAGTCCTGATACGATCATAGCTGTTCAAATTTATTCTAGATTTTCGTGTAAGATCTTTGCCTCTTCTTTCTTTAGCAGTGTCACATTATTCAACAGAATTATTAGGTTTAGTGCCTTTTCGTTTTTCCAACGTCTTCAATAATGGTTATTATGTGTGAGTGGGGACAGGTGACCACCACTCACTCAACAAAGCGTTTTTCTCTCCCCTCAAGAGTCTGTATTAAAATAAAAAATATGTATCTTTCACACGCTTCACTTAGGGAATCGTACGTCTGTGACTGGCTCAGTGTTCATTGTGTACAAAAAAAGTACATTGCAAAGCCTCCGATGCTGTGCTGGGTGTTCATTCATGGCAAGGCATCTACAGGTTCTCAGAAATTCCGTCGAGTCATCTTTTTGAGTAAGGTGCTCAGGCAGCATCGTACAGGAAGAGTCCATTGTGCTTGTGGTGGCTTGTATAGGTGAGCTGACAGCGACTGGGGCCATGACGAGTGCCTCAGGTAGCGACCTGCTGGACTGGCATCCCTTGCCACAGGGATTGCGTCAGACCAAACCTTTGCTGGGGAATAGTGCATTGATTTACTCGTTCTTCGTGCTATCTGTCTCGTTCAGTCTGCGATCTTCTGGTGCCTACTTCCATCGTGTGACTGGCGTAACCCCCAAGACTGTAACAGTAGGAACATTAATATTACATCCTAGAAATTTATCGTTACTCACATAACTTTAAATTTTACTATTCTTTCTCATCTTAAGACTATTTCACTTTTTGGCTTTATACCTACTTCTATGTCTACATACCGTACAGTGCGTGGTGTAGTGTACACTCATCCATTATAGTCATTTCCTTTTCTGTTCCAATCGCAGACAGAGCGAGAGAAAAACGACTGTCTACATGCCTGTGTATGAGCCCTAATTTCTCACATCTTATCTTCATGGTCCTTACGCACTATGTATGTAGGCGGCAATAGAATCAGTATGCAGTCAGCTAATGCCGGTTCTCTGAATTTTTTAAACAGTGCTTCTCGGAAAGAGCGTCGCCCTTCCTCGGGGGATTCCAATTTGAGTTCCCGAAGCATCCCCGGAACACTTACGTGTTGTTCAAACCTACAGGTAACAAATCTAGCGGCCCACCTCTGTACTGCTTCGATGTCTGCCTTCAATACGCGAGTGCCTGGCACGGATCCCCAACATTCGAACAGTACTCAAGAACAGATTGCACCAGCGTCCTATATGTGGTCTCCTTTACAAGTGAAGTACTCCTTCCTAAACTTCTCCCAATAAACTGAAGTCGACCATTCCACTTCCCTGACTCCTCGCAAGCTTGTTCCATCTCATACCGCTTTGCAACGTTACCCCCAGATATTTAAACGTCTTGACTGTGTCAAACGGGGCATTAGTAGTACTGTATCCGAACATCACAGGTTTGTTATTCCTACACTCGCGTATTAACTTTCATTTTTCCACGTCTAGTGGTAGTTGCCATTCGTCGCACCAACTGGAAATTTTGTCTAAGTCGTCTTCTATCCTGCTGTAATCACTCAACTTCGGCACTTTACTGTACACCACGGCATCATCAACAAACAGCCGCAGCCCACCCTGTCGGCAAAATGATTTACGTATACAAAGAATAGCAGCAGTCTTATCACACTACCCTGGGGCACTCGTGACGATGTCCTTGTCTTTGATGAAACCTACAGGTAACAAATCTAGCTGCCCGCCTCTGAATTACTTCGATGTCTCCCTTCCATTCGACCTGGCACATATCTGTGAACGTATTCCTTTATTCCTTACGCTCGTACCTTAGTTAATAGCCTGCAATGGGTCACCGTGTCATATGATTTCTGAAAATCTAGAAATATGCCATTTGCCTGTTGCTCTTAATCCACAGTTCTCAGAATGTTGTGTGAAAAAAAGCCAAGCTGAGTTTCGGATGAGCGATGCCTTCTAAAACCATGTTCATAACATACTTGATTATTTAATGTACTAAATTATGTGATATTTCATATATTAAATTATTTAACTATTCTTTCAAAACACTTCTTTCTACATTTAAATCTACGTAATGACCGTTATATCACAACTACGTTTCAGTTACCTACAATTTTCCAAAATTAATAGTTCCCTTTATGAATTAATGCAATCGTAATTTCAACAATGCTTCATTGCAGTTGGCAGCTCAGGTAAGATACATAAGGTACCATACATCATTGATTTGTTGGTTTCGTGCAGTTATTTGTATCCACACTACTGATTATCCTAGAGAAGACTACTGATACCTTGTAGATAATGCATTATTATATGTGCACTTGCAAACGTTTGTATCCATAAATCCACATTTACTATTGCCTCTCTACACACTCTACAGTATACCATCGAACCCTTCTTCTTTTGACCTCGTTTTCTACCCTCTGTCCTATGAGTTTCAATTTACATTCTTCCATAACTTTCCATCTCATGAATTCATTTTCTGTGCCAGTGTATTTTCGCTCAGTTATGGCAGTCGTTTATGTGAAACATCCACACGTGCAAACGTGGTTCCCTGCACATTCCTCAAGATTATAACACAAAGTTCTCTTGTATTATACGCTATCTGCTTCAGAGATTCACTCTTACTTCATTTTTTCTCTTACTCTTACTGTTGGTTGTATAGACATTTTGCGTCTCTTTGTTGTCTCTTCATCTGTGATTTATGGTCCATTATTGTCTTCCTCTTTCTTTCCTCCTAGGTAGTGTCAAATTCGACCTTCTATTTCGTTTTCTTTCTTTCCTTTCGTCATGGCCTTTCTACAAAAGTTCAGCGTTCTGTCCTGTCAACAGTACATCGAGATGTACAGTAAATTAAAGCATCATACTCTCATTAAACCATAAAATACTTGTGTATCTTGGCATGTTGCTTTATTCAGTAAGTATGTCTACTTAGCTCTGCATTCCTTCACGTACGCTCTAATCAAACTCTCATTATCTCAGTGCTACGTAACCTCTCAACTAACATAAGCCCTAATCATCAAGATCTATGGTTTCTTGTTGAGAGATTCTTCACATCTGTCGAGTGTATATATACATATAAAAATAATCTTCAACAAATATGCTTAATGAATGGCCAGCTAAAGCCAATGATCTGTTTAATGTTTCTTTTCCAGTAACTCTTACCATCTTCCTAATTTCCCTTGATGACAATTGCACTTGTTCCATACGGAAACTCTCATGACTATTACATTTTGCTAGGGATTTCTTCATGTTATTAATTACTCTTCTTATAACAGATCTCAGACTGGATGTCGTATCTCTATTCGTTCCCCGTAAACTTCCAGTGCCTTGAACGTCTTGACAAGCAAAATGTGGTACTTTCCAATTGATCTGCGGCTTTGTAAAATTTCTAATTGACGTGTATACTTGCAGTCGTCGATGTCTGCTTCCCAAGTCATTCTTAGAAAAATTAAAAACACTGATTCCTATGTTAACAGTGCTCATAGAAATGGAAATTATATTCTCCTTGTCATTGAAAATAATTTTAAACATAAAACACATAAGTGCAAATAAAATTAAGTACCTATTTTATGAGTTAAAACGTCCCTAAATATAGAGATGGCGTGTTGTGGAACCAATTATTGAATATGCAGCATTTTGAAACTAACAAATGTGAGAATGTCATGCTTTGGAACTTATACTACATCCATATGTACCATTTTAGTTAAGAATGTTCATTTTATTCAAAATGTTATGCACAGAAAATTTACCAACATAAGACAGTCTCCTCAGACTAGGCTCTGATTTATGTTTTCATTAGTTAAACAAGAAGTTGCACAACATTTATATGCTCAGATTATATTTATCTTCCTGTGGTTTACAGAAAAAACAGTCTGGATTTGGATGCATATTTTCCTCCTCCTCCTCCTCCTCATAAACATGACTTATTATATTCCTGTAATGCACCGAGGATTCCATCTGTCTCCAGGTATCTCCAAAATATTTCCCAAGTAATCGCTAAATATCACACAATTTTCTTTTTTCGTGATGAAGGCGTCTGTCGGAAGTTCCGTTTTCTCCATGTCAGAGTGTGTGTTTCCCAATTTTAGAATTCCTCTGTATACATTCACGTCACTTCTGTACTGCTGCTCACCCCTTACTACAACTGCAATTTCGGCATTTTTATCATAATTCTGCTGCAAAATTTCATTTTGAAATTCCACACACGTGTTGGCTTCAAAACAATTTTTTCCAGTCATAAACTGAACAGTCCACACCTAATTTATTTTGGGATCCATAGTTGTTGAACATGTAGCAATATTCTTCCGGTTTAATAGTGGTGTCCTATTTGTTTATCTCCATTTCAGTTCTTATGAATACTCATTAAGGCAGGGTAAACAAGTGACGAAAAACTGGAAATATCGAGTGAACTTCATCAAAATTCTAGGATACTTCCTTTCTCATGCAAAAGCAACTCAGGTCGCTAATATTTCTGTTTTTGTGTTGTCCTGCGCAGCCGTCAGGAGTTGGCTTAATTTTTTTTTTATGACCTAGAGATCAAGCTTATTTAATCTGTCGTAAAGTGCCCACGCGATTTCGTTGGATCCCTTAAGACGACATGATTCGAGCCAAACGTACATGAAAGTTTTACTCTTATTTTGGGGTTCCTGATAAGAACCAAAACAAACAGCTAAATTATACAAGCATAACTGCCTAGAATAAGAAGCTGCCTGATAAGGAATTTTCGCCAATACAAAATTTCTTTTGACAATCATAGCCACGAATGTGTTCATCGATTTCCTCCTTTCGCAAAATGTCATAGAAAGCTCGGCATCTTGACTTGTGTAGTCTTAGAATAGTCATCATTTATAGTTACTGTTACAGTGTTTTTAGAGTGCTTTACTTTCACTCTCGGCGTCAAACAGTTGTAACAAACCTCATTTAATGGATTTCCAATGCCTGTATTGTAGTTCGTGCAAAAATAATGTCGGAAATAAGACTTGTTTACTCTAATATCAGGTACATCCAATTCATTGAACAACCTCCAGAATCTGGTAATATTCAGATTACATTAAATTACTGGCCGCCTTTGATCTGACCTCTTTAGTAATGGAGTTCACTTACATTGTACTGTATTGTATGTTAACCGAGGGCCTGAAAACGACGGAGAAGCTCCGTCCCTGCCGCAGCCGCAGTGGTCTGGACCCCCCCCCCCCACCCCCCCACCCCCCCCCCAGAAAACGTATCATACCAGACGAGTGTAACCCCTTTGTCTGCTTGGTATAGTAATGGTGGTGTACGCGTACGTGGAGAACTTGTTTGCGCAGCAATCGCCGACATAGTGTAGCTGAGGCGGAATAAGGGGAACCAGCCAGTATTCGCCGTGGCAGATGGAAAACCGCCTAAAAATCATACACAGACTGGCCGGCTCACCGGACCTCGGCACAAGTCAGCCGGCGGATTCGTGCCGGGGACCAGGCGCTCCTTCCCGCCCGGAAAGCCGTGCGATAGACCGCACGGCCAATCGGGAGAATTTCACTTACATTACCTAACAGTTCGCTGAAATTTTTAATAACACTGTTTGATCTCATGCTTTTTGCTACGTGTATCACCTACTTTCTTTTTTTCTACTGATGGTAGCCCAGTTTGTAACTGCCGCTTGTAGACAAGCTCTACCCGATCCCTTGAAACGTGGAAGATTCCTAAGAAAGTTTGCCGGCATACAGCGACGACAAGTGATTACGTGTCACTGCTCTTTCTACGAAATACTTAATGAAGACAGTTCTTTTGCTTTTTGTTACCCTCAGTGTTTTTCTTCTGCCTTCTTGGATGAACAGCTGCTTTATATTTTAGAAGTATCACGTATCTTAAAGCAACACATGTCAAGTGAAAAGATGTGTTCCGGAACATTACATGCCATCGTGGTGCACAATGTAAATGCAAATGTATGACTTTGGAACTAACTGCATATGTCGATATTTGGAACGTTCTCTTACGGGATTATGTCGAGTTTCGTTAATAACTATGAATTTCAAAGCTTATTTTATGTAAGGAAAGAGTAGTTTTGGAGAGTACTCTAGCGTGTCTTCGAAATACTACAAGGTAAAGTCACAGAAATTGCGTACCTGATTTGTGCGCCAAAATGCCAGATGTCGACTTTTGGAACTGTAAACATCAATTCCACGATGTTGTAATGCATATTATAAGGTCCAAAAAGTACATAAAGGAACTTGCTGTTCAGATGCCTACTCTTCTTAGGTCATCTTTACATTCGTAATAATTCTTTGTCTCTCACTCTCTCTTATCAGCCTTCCTTACTTTTCTTTCCTCTATTTAGCTTTTCCGTTTCTTCCTCAGCACTAATCTTACGAACACTTGCTGGTATTTACACCTAACATATGGGTAATATAAAATCCTTCTAATTCGATCTCCGTTAACTAATATACCTCTCGCCTCACTAGTTTATTGACAATATTGTAACAATTCCTTTGAGTGGCCTAACTAAGTTTCCTGATCTTACAGAAATTTACACTATGTGTTGACTGCCTAATTGTCTTCTTTAAATAGGTCACACCACAGTTCGTCTTTCCAATCATTGTCCTCTTCCTCTTCGTTGTTTTCCCCTTCATACCTATTCCTTTCTCTCATTTATTTCACGAACTGGAACACCTTCTACACTTTTCATGCTAATTAAGGACACAGAAGGGTGATCTTTCCCCAGTGCACTTCTAATCAGCGAGAGATTCTGGGAGCTGAAATGGGAGGTTTTTGTTAATTGCGGCTTTTGAATTCTTGTGGTGATATTTAAGTAGAAGCTTTCATCCCCCCCAACACATATTCCTTTATTTCTAACTGGGAGGTCAAATAGTAACTTTCATAGACTTAACTTTAAATTTTTTTTAATATAACGAAATAATTTCAAAAAATTTTCACCCTCTACGTCACTCACTCTTTTCTTTCCTTTTTTTTTGTTTTTGAGTCATCAGTCTTCTGACTGCTTTGATGCGGCCTGCCACGAATTCCTCTGACGTGCCAAATTCTTTATCTCAGAATAGCCCTTGCAACCTACGTCCTCAACAATGTGCTTAATGTATTCCAGTCTCTGTCTTCTTCTACAATATCTTGCCATCTACAGCTTCCCCTAGTACCATGGAAGTGATTCCCTGACGTCTTAAAAGACGCTATATCATCCTGTCCCTTCTCCTTTTCAATGTTTTCCTCATATCCTTTTCTTCTCCGATTATATGCAGAACATCTGCTTTCCTTACCTTATAAATCCACCTTATTTTCAACATTCGTCTGTAGCACTACATCTCAGATACTTTGATACTGTTCTGTTCCGATTTTCTCTCAGTCCATGTTTCACTACCATACAATGCTGTACTCCAAACTTACATTCTCAGGAATTTCTTTCTCAAATTAAGGCCTATGTTTGATGCTAGTAGACTTCTCTTGGCCAGGAATGCTGTTTTTACCAGTGCTACTCTGTTTTTGATGTGCTCCTTGCTCCGTCAGTCATTGGTTATTTTGCTGCCTGATGTTAAGTTTTTCGCTATTTCAATTGCTGCTACTTCTCAATACTTTCGTCTTTCTTCGATTTGCTCTCATTCCATATTCCGTCCTCATTAGGCTGTTCATTCAATTCAGCATATTATGTAATTCTCCTTCTCTTTGATTCAGGATAGCAATGTCAGCAGCGGATCGTATAAATGATTTTCTTTCAACTTGAATTTTAGTTCCACTCCTCAACCTTTCTTTTATTTCCATCATTGCTTCTGGGATGTAAAGATTGATCAATGGTGGCGAAAGACTACATCCCTGTCTTAGACTCTCTTTAATCCGAGAAATTCGTTCTTAGTCGTCCCCTCTGATTACTGCCTCTTGTCTTTTGTACATATTGTATATTAACCGTCTCTTCCTATAGCCTACCCCTACTTTTCACAGAATTTCTAACATATTCCAACTGTAACGCATACCTTTTTATTTCTACTGTAAAGCCAACTAGAGGTTTTCATAGATGAACCATGGACTTTGGTGACGAAGCTTCCGTGCCTCAGGGTTGCAGTAGCCGTACCGTAAGTGCAACAGCAACGGAGGGATATCTGTTGAGAGGCCAAACAAACGTGTGGTTCCTGAAGAGGGGCAGCAGCCTTTTCCGTAGTTTCAGGGGCAACAGTCTGGATGGTTGACTGAACATCAACCAAAGGAGCATTGCTGTTCTGGTACTGCGATTAGCTGAAAGGAAAGGGAAACTACAGCCATAATTTTTCCCGAGGACATGCAGCTTTACTGTACGGCGTCCAGTTGGGTAATATATTCCGGAGGTAAAATAGTTCCCCATTCGGATCCCCGGCGGGACTGCACAGGAAGACGTCGTCATCCCGAGAAACAAAACTGGCATTGTACGGATCAGAGAGTGGAATGTCAGATCCCTTAAGCGGGCAGATAGATTAGAAAATTTAGAAAGGGAAATGAATAGGTTAAAGTTAGACGTAATATGAGTTAGTGAAGTTCGGTGGCAGGAATTAAGAGCACTTCTGGTCGAGTGAACACAGGGTTACAAATACAAAATCAACAACGGGTAATGCAGGAGTGGGTTTAATAATGAATAAAAAAATAGGAACGCAGATAAGGTACTAAAAACAGCATAGTGAATGCATTATTGTAGGCAAGATAGACACGAAGCCCACGCCTACCACAGTAGTGCAAGTTTACATGCCATCTAGCTCCGTAGATGATGAAGAGATTGAAGAGGCATACGAAAATTTAAGTCATGGAGGACTGGAATTCGATAGCACTAAAAGGAAGAGAAGGAGAAGTAGTAGGTGAATGTGGATTGGGGGTAGGGAACGAAACAGGAAACGGCATGGTAGAATTATTCACAGAACATAACTTAATCATCGCTAATACGTGGTTTAAATCATTAAAGTAATTTTTATACGTGAAAGAGGCCAGGAGATACCAGAAGGTTTCAAACTGATTATATAATGTTGAGGTAGAGATTTAGGAACCAGGTTTTAAATTGTAAGACATATCCAGGGGTAGATGTGGACTCTGACCACAATTTAATGGTTATGAACTGTAGATTAAAACTTAAGGAACTGCTGAAAGGTAGGAATTTAAGGAGATGGGACCTGGACAAACTGAAAGAACCATATTCAACTTTTGTAGTCCTGTCTTCCTCAGTTGCGTGTAATATTACGGTATATTGATAATTTTTACTTACACACAAGCAGAACCAAAAATAAAAAAAAATTACCACACCATAACGCACACACACACACACATACACACAAGCAGAGCCAAAAATTAAAAAAAAGAATACCACACCATAACACACACACACACACACACACACACACACACACACACACATACACATAAGCAGAGCCAAAAATTAAAAAAAAAGAATACCACACCAAAACACACACACTAACACACACACACACACACACACACACCCACACACACACACACACACACACACACACACACACACACACACACATACACAAACGCACACACAAATGCATACACGAACAGATTACAGATACTTCAATAATTACACTCGAAAGTTTGGCAATAACATTCGAGCTTTGACAAAAATATTTGACAGTCGGCAATAGCAACCAAAACACGGCATTAAAACAAGCGTTCAGTTCATAGTGCTGTGGAATGTGGGGAAATAACCGCAAATTGGCATTCATAAGAAGAATAACAACACCAAAAATGCAACAGGAGCGTAATATATAAGAAATTGTCCACGCAGCCTGTAACTACAGTTCAAAACATTACTACTTAATAGGAAATAGCAACCAGCAGAACTGTTTGTAACCTATAGGCACGGTGACAAAAATGTATATTAAATAGCTAACATATGTACATATTCCAGGCCACTGTTGATGCCTTGCAGAAAATAAAAGGCGAAACGCGTATGGCACTAAAATTGTGTTTTATTCAGTTGCTGTCAGATGGCCCGTAAGTAAAAATTATCAATATACCGTAATGAAAGAACCATAGTTTGTAGTTTCGGAGAGAGCATTAGGGAACGATTGACAAGAACAGGGGTAAGTTATATCGTAGAAGAGGAATGGGTAGCTTCGAGAGATTAAATAATGAAGGCAGCAGAGGATCAAGTAGGTAAGAAGGAGTCGGCTAGTAGAAATACTTGGGTACACAATAGATATTGAATTTAATCGAAGAAAGGAGAAAACATAAAAATGCAGTAAATGAAGCAAGGAATACAAATGTCTCAGTAATGACACCGATAGGAAGTGTAGAAAAGGCTAAGCGGGAATGGCTAGAGGATAAATGTAAAAATGTAGAAGAATATACCACTAGGGGTAATACAGGTGCCGCCCACAGAAAAATTAAAGAGACTTTTGGAGAAAAGAGAACCACTTGTATAAATATCAAGAGCTCAGATAGTAAACCAGTCCTAAGCAAAGAAGGGAAACCCAAAAGGTGGAAGGATTATATAGAGAGTCTATACAAGAGCGATGTTCTTGAGGACAATATTATTAAAATGGAAGAGGACGTAGACGAAGATGAGAAGGGAGATATGACACGGCCAGAAGAATTTCATAAAGCACTGAAAGACCTAAGCAGAAACAAGGCCCTGGGAGTAGACAACATTCCGTTAGAACTGGTGGTAGCCTTGGGGAGCCAGCCATGACCAAACTCTTCCACCTGATGGGCAAGATGTATGAGACAGGTAAACTACGCTCAGGCTTCAAGAAGAATACAGTAATTCCAATTCCAAAGAAAGAAGGTACACAGGTGTGAATATTACCGAACTGTCAGTTTAGTAAGTCATGCTTGCAAAATACTAACACGAATTATCTATAGACGAATGGAAAAACTGGGAGAAGTCGACCTCTGGAATGATCAGTTTGGCTTCCATAGAAATGTAGGAACACGCGAAGCAGTACTGACCCTATGACTTATCTTAGAAGCTAGGTTAAGGAATGACAAACCTACGTTTATAGCATTTGCAGATTTAAAGAATGTTTGACAATGTTGACTGGAATACGCTCTTTCAAATTATGAAGGTGGCAGGGGTGAAATACAGCAGACGGAAGGCCATATACAATTTGTACATAGACCAGATGGCAGTTGCTAGAATCGAGGTGCACGAAAGGGAAGCTATGGTTGAGAAGGGAGTGTGACACGGTTGTAGACTAACCCCGATGTTATGCTGTCTGTACATTGGACAAGATGTAAAGGAAACCAGAGAAAAATCTGGAGCAGGAATTAAACTCCAGGGCGAATGAATAAAACTTTGAGATTAGCTGATGACACTGTACTTCTATCAGAGACAGTAAACGACTTGGAAGAACAGTTGAACAGAATACACATTGTCTTGAAAGATAGACAAAAGATCAAAATCAAGATAAGCAAAAGGAGGATAATGGAATGTATTCGAATTAAATCAAGTGATGCTGAGGGAATTAGATTAGGGAGCGATACATTTAAGGTACTAGGTGATATTTGTTATTTGGGTAGCAAAATAACTGAGGATGCTCGATGTGCAGAGAATATAAATGTAGACTGGAGATGGCAAGGAAAGCGTTTCTGAAGAAGAGGAATTTATTAACATCGAGTATAGATCTATGTGTCAGGAAGTCTTTCCTGAAAGTATCTGTATGGATTGCAGCCGCGTGTGGAAGGGGACATGGACGATAAACAGTTTAGACAAGAAAAGACTAGAAGCTTATGAAATGTGGTGCTACGAAATAATGCTGAAGATCACACAACTAATGAGGAAGTTCTGAATAGAATTGGCGAGGAGAGGAATTTGTGGCATACTTGATAGAAGAAGGAATCGTTCGGTAGGACACGTTCTGTGGCAGTAAGTGATCACAAATTTTGTACCGAGGAAAGCGTGAAGGGTAAAAATCTTAGAGGGAGACCAAGAGATGAACACACTAAGCAGATTCAGGAGGATGTAGATGTAGGCTGAAGTAGTTGTATTGTGTGTATTGAACCAGGGGCCTAGAAACGACGAAGAGGCAGCGTCCCGCCGTAGCCCTAAGTAGCTCACAACCCTACAACAGGCTACAGCTGTTCACTCACAGCTCCGCCGTACCACACCAAACCCGGGGCTACTGTGCGGTTTGGCCCCCAGTGGAGCCCCCTCCCCCTACCATTCTGGGAACGTCTCATACCAGACGAGTGTAGCCCCAACCCCAATGTTTGTGATGTTGGGTAGTTATGGTGTACGCTTATTTGGAGACACTGTTTGTGCAGCGATCGCCGACGTTGTGTAACTGAGGTGGAATAAGGGTAGCCGGCCGTAGTGGCCGTGCGGTTCTAGGCGCTACAGTCTGGAACCGAGCGACCGCTTAAGTCGCAGGTTCGAATCCTGCTTCGGGCATGGATGTGTGTGATGTCCTTAGGTTAGTTAGGTTTAATTAGCTCTACATTCTAGGCGACTGATGGCCTCAGAAGTTAAGTCGCATAGTGCTCAGAGCCGTTTTTGAAAATAAGGGTAACCAGCCCGCATTAGCCTAGGCAGATGGAATACCGTCTTAAGAAACATCCACAGGCTGGCTGGCACACCGGACCTCGACACTTTGCAGTGGTCACTAGGAGATGAAGAGGTTTCTGGGGTAGAGTAGCGTGAACAGCTGCACCAAACCAGTCTTCAGACTGAAGACCGCATCCACAACAGATCTGAAATTAGCTCAGTAGTTCTTTAATTATGATTTAATTTCAAAAAACTTTCAGCCTTCATCCCCTTAAGAGCTAAATTTCCGAACTTGCTGCTGAAACACGATTTTTTTTTTTTTTTGTACTTTTGACCGATAAACCCAGTAATAATTTTTGTAGCCCTAGCCTCATAGTTTCCATAATAGAGAAATATTTTCAATAAAAACTTTATTCCCTATTTCACCCACTACCGGGTGGAGGTTCGAAAACTCTCTTCTTAAACGGTGCCTATGGTATGAGAGCATGAGCTTTAAAGACATATTAAAGTAACGAAATACTTTCATGAACATTTTCATCCCTCATTTGCCTCCTTATGAGGTGAATTTCCAAAAACAGTGCAATTTTTTATTCCTTAGAGAGAAGTAAAATAGACGTTTTGTCATAGATTTAGCTTTAAAAGTACTTTCAGAATGAAATAACTTCAGAAACTTTATCTTCATCTATTTCGCCGTCTTAGAGGTTCAGTTTCCAAAATCTGGGTGTTTTTCTTCCTTTTCTTCTGAGAAGTCGAATACCAATTTTTATTAATGCAGTTTTAAAAATTATTTTTGTACTTCTTTAATAATTATTTGTTTTGAAAGAAATTCAACCACTATCTTAGTGGTCGAATTTCCAAATATGCTGGAAACTGTATTTTTTATTTTGGACCAAGGACCCAAATATCAATTTTCGTAGTTAAACGATAAAAATTGCCTTAATAGCAATATGTTTTCAAGTAACGCCTATTTCGAAAATTTCCTTTTTAAACTAAGTTTATAGCATAATACAACACCCTCTCCAAATTTCAAGTTTTTGTTTTTAGGAGTTTTTGCCTGGAAGATTATTTGGCAGTCAGTCAGGGCATTGGCTTTTATTTATTTACATTAGCAAATAGTACTTGAGGGTCATCAGTGTGCGTAAAGACCAATGGTAATGTAAATATTAACACACCATCACAGAAGAATACCTCAGCCAAGGACTTCAAAATATCCTAATGGTTGTCAGCAACAGCAGCGCACAGTGTTGCTCTTAAGGTAACGTCGATTTTCTCCATATAGTGATGATTATCTGAACCTCAGTAAAACTACAATTAGCACCCTGAAAAAGTCCAATTGCGGTAGTGGCCGAAACGTCGGAGAGTTCTACACTTTGACAATGTAGTCACATACCCAGAAGAATTTTGTTGAAAATGTAAGAAAATATTATTATACTTTCCGCAGTAATACATGGTTGGTAAGTGCATTTTGTAGCAGTAAATATTTTCTTTATATGAAGAGAAGACACAGTATCTAGTGATTTATGATTTAACTGAAATGTTAGCTTCGGAAAACCATTTACCTTACACCGTAAGCTAGTGTACCAACGCCACGAATTGCTACCATTATCACGCCCCGTAAGACCGAGATACGTCCATTTGACCAAATGCGTGGGCAGACATCTACCTACTCCTGTCGATACGTCAGCAAACATAGTTTCACATGTCCACAACAGCGGACATCACATATCAGTAAGCTTGTACCGCTGTGTTCTCCTATCTTGCTCTTCCTATCCCTGCTTCCCTCTCGCCTGTCTGCATCTCCCTCTCTCTCTCTCTCTCTCTCTCTCTCTCTCTCTCACACACACACACACACACACACACACACACACATTGCCGCCTCCCCTCCTCCACTCTCCGTTGCACCTTGCCACTCATACACACCCACACACCCACACAGGCAGAGTACTGACTTCTGCTGAGGACCACTTCGGAGCGGGAACGTTGCAGCGACGCACGTCCGCCACCGTGCCCAGCGGCAACTCGGGGTTATCTGCACGCGGCAGCAGCAGCGGCGGCAGCGGCAGCGCCTCATCACGGCCGGTAATCAAGCGGCACGCTGCGGCCGCCATCCCGCCATCTCCATCTGCAGATCGGGCGCGACTTCGGCCACTGCGCCTGCGCAGACCCACTGCCTCTGGCGCGTATCGCAACACGTGCTACCGCTAAAGACAGCCACTCACTGTACTCACCTCTACATTCACCCGCATTTATCACAGTTTTAATGTAATCACGTGGAATACCAAGGTACACCAGTAAGTGCATCAGATTTATTTCAACTGTGACGAAACATTACCTTTTATATGGTACATGATCAATGTGTAACTACCATGAGTGTAATAATAATAATAATAAAGATAGGAATTTAAGGAGATGGAACCAGGATAAACTGAAAGAACCAGAGGTTGTACAGAGTTTCAGGGAAAGCATAAGGGAACAATTGACAGGAATGGGGGAGAGAAATACAGTAGAAGAAGAATAGGTAGCTTTGAGGGATGAAATAGTGAAGGCAGCAGGGGATCAAGCAGGTTAAAAGACGAGGGCTAGTAGATATCCTTGGCTAACAGAAGAGATACTGAATTTAATTGATGAAGGGAGGAAATACAAAAATGTAGCAAGTGCAGCAGGCAAAAAGGAATACAAACGTCTCAAAAATCAGATCGACAGGAAGTGCAAAATGGCTAGAGGACAAATGTAAGGATGTAGAGGCTTATCTCCTGAGCGGTAAGATAGAAACTGCCTACAGGAAAATTAAAGAGACCTTTGGAGAAAAGAGAACCACGTGCATGAATATCAAGAGCTCAGATGGAAACCCAGTTCTAAGCAAAGAAGGGAAAGCAGAAAGGTGGAAGGAGTATATAGAGGGTCTATACAGGGGCGATGTTCTTGAGGAAAAATGGTTCAAATGGCTCTGAGCACTATGGGACTCAACTGCTGTGTTCATAAGTCCCCTAGAACTTAGAACCACTTAAACCGAACTAACCTAAGGACAGCACACAACACCCAGCCATCACGAGGCAGAGAAAATCCCTGACCCCGCCGGGAATCGAACCCGGGAACCCGGGCGTGGGAAGCGAGAACGCTACCGCACGACCACGAGATGCGGGCTCTTGAGGACAATATTATGGAAATGGAAGAGGAGGTAGATGAAAATGAAATGGGTGATTTGATACTGCGTGAAGAGTTTGACAGAGCAGTGAAAGACCTAAGTCGAAACAAGGCCCCGGGAGTAGACAACATTCCATTAGAACTACTGACAGCCTTGGAAGAGCCAGTCCTGACAAACCTCTGCCATCTGGTAAGCAAGATGTATGAGACAGGCGAAATTCCCTCAGACTTCAAGAAGAATATAATAATTCCAATACCAAAGAAAGCAGGCGTTGACAGATGAGAAAATTCCAAAACTATCGGTTTAATAAGTCACAGCTGCAAAATACTAACGCGAATTCTTTACAGACGAATGGAAAAAGTGGTAGAAGCCGACCTCGGGGAAAATCAGTTGGAACACGTGAGGCAATACTGACCCTACGAAGCTGGGCTACGGTCCCGCACACCGTTAGGCCGTCTTCCGCTCACGCCCCAACATCGTGCAGCCCGCCTCCAGTGGTGTCGCGACAGGCGTGAATGGAGGGACGAATGGAGACGTGTCGTCTTCAGCGATGAGAGTCGCTTCTGCCTTGGTGCCAATGATGGTCGTATGCGTGTTTGGCGCCGTGCAGGTGAGCGCCATAATCAGGACTGCATACGACCGAGGCACACAGGGCCAACACCCGGCATCATGGTGTGGGGAGCGATCTCCTACACTGGCCGTACACCACTGGTGATCGTCGAGGGGACACTGAATAGTGCACGGTACATCCAAACCGTCATCGAACCCATCGTTCTACCATTCCTAGACCGGCAAGGGAACTTGCTGTTCCAACAGGACAATGCACGTCTGCATGTATCCCGTGCCACCCAACGTGCTCTAGAAGGTGTAAGTCAACTACCCTGGCCAGCAAGATCTCCGGATCTGTCCCCCATTGAGCGTGTTTGGGACTGGATGAAGCGTCGTCTCACGCGGTCTGCACGTCCAGCACGAACGCTGGTCCAACTGAGGCGCCAGGTGGAAATAGCATGGCAAGCCGTTCCACAGGACTACATCCAGCATCTCTACGATCGTCTCCATGGGAGAATAGCAGCCTGCATTGCTGCGAAAGGTGGATATACACTGTACTAGTGCCGACATTGTGCATGCTCTGTTGCCTGTGTCTATGTGCCTGTGGTTCTGTCAGTGTGATCATGTGATGTATCTGACCCCAGGAATGTGTCAATAAAGTTTCCCCTTCCTGGGACAATGAATTCACGGTGTTCTTATTTCAATTTCCAGGAGTGTATTTCGCTTTTTTCACGAATCCTTGCTTTGAAGAAATTTCGGCATCTCTAATGAAAGTTAAGTACTAATGTAAGAAGTTTTGTCAGTGTATGTGAGGCCCATAACATCACTAAGCCTAATCTAATCTTAAAACTCGTCATGTTCTTCTCCATTCTACCAGTGAAAAGAAGCTCATAAATAAGATATTTGTGAATTACTTGGGTCTCCTTCCCCAATTCTCCCGTTGTGTGGCTTATTCCCAGTGAAGTGATGACAACCAAAATAGGTATTCAACATTTGGCTAATGTTTCATTTTTCTTTGGTGGGTCTCCCAGGGTCTTAGTGACAACGACCATACTTTTGTGTCTAGAGAGTTCATAACGTACAGCTTTGGAAATTCGATATCTCATATTACCACAGTTTCAAATTATCGCTAAACTGGTTAATCGTAAACTTAAATCTGCACTGATTACTTCCCATGCTCACTCTCGAACTTAGTGAAATATGTCAGTAGCTTTGTTGGATTTTGCCTCTAATTCTGCTTATCGTGAGACCTGTTGAAGAGCCCCATGCGGTAACTCTGGCTAGTCTAATGTTTGCTTGCACCCTTAATTCACCTAAATGAAAACTGCGCTCCATTAATGACCTTCTTCCAGAAAAAATGAATCCCAAAATCATTCAACAAAATTCAGTGTGTATAAAAAAATGAGAACGTCTGGGAGATATAATCGGTGCAGGTATTCAGTCACGTTGCACGTTATTCAAAATCTTGGGGCCCAACAGAAGGGTGATAACGAAATCTGTAGCAAATTATTGCCACGTTTTGACCCAAACTAGCCTCTTTATTAGAAATTGGCTACCAACAAAATAGTCGTGCTCATGCTCATGCGAAATCTAGTTTGTGTAAAAATCATTTTATGGCAGACGATGTTCCCTAGCATGTTTTATCTTTCCCGATGTTTCTGTATAGGGGGGAGGATACTGAGTGGTTAATCAGCTCCTAAACGTATTGTCGACAGAAGTCTTTTCGGTCTATGGAATCTAGGCACGTTGTAACGTATAAGTTAGAGAAGTGTGTTACTGCGCCATGCTACAACAGATGGCATGTTACGCCTGCACAATTGTGCGGTGTACGCAGTCTCGTCTCAGTGTGTGTTCCTCGCTTAGTGGCTCTAAAACTAGTCGCATAGTCGTTAGGAACAGTGACTAAGTGCTTCGATAGAGAGAGTGCAATGTTTTTGTTTGCGTTGTTTGCGAAACCTTATATCCTAGTCTGCATGACTAAAATATTTCGACTGAGAGACACTGCATAGTTTTTTGCTCATGTTGCATGTGAAACCTGATATGTTATTCCGCCTTCTATCAACTTGAGGCACACGTGTTCTTTACTTTAACCTGGCCCGTTGGAGAAGATGTACTCGGTATACCTCCTCTGAGGAAACTTCGGTCTGAGCATGCTATAGTTTGAAGGTTCGGGCTAGTGGCAGACCCAAGACAGCTGCACATAAAACGCTAGCAGTTGTCTACTTTTTCACTCCATTGTGAGCGAAGCACTGAAGATAAATTAAACCGTTGCCACGTGTATACTGTTAATGCCCTGAGAAACTTTTAAACTTCCATCATTTTACAGGGTGGTCTGCACGAGAAGACTAACGGTGACAGATTTTAGCAGCTTATGGTAATCTGGATGCGTTCAAGGACGTTTTACTAATTCTTTTAGTGTCTGTGGGGCACGTGGTTCTAAATCTCATGTACGTGTGTTGTAATTAACGGCAATATGTGTTAGTTTAATTGTTTCCCGTATAGAGCAGCACTGACATCTAGTCAAATAAAATTAATTTTCCTTTTGGTAAATGAAATGAGCTCTTCTGTCCGTTTCCGCCACCGCCCCCATTCCAGTGTCTATAAGACCAACTACTGAAATGATTACAGTTCTTTTTCCAAAAATACACATTTATTCAATGACATACACTCAAAGATTTTTTGTCCAATATCCCTAACCTGCCCAAGTTCTGCTCTGAGGCTAAGTCCAGTTGGTGCACAACAAGGTCTTCCATGTCGCGCTGGCACTCCAGTGGCTGCGTAGTGCATTGTGGAAGAGCGGCGGATCCTCTTCGGACAGGTCAGCTGCAGGAAATCGAGCTGTAGTGGCAAATGCGTTTGAAACCTGAACTAGTTCTCACTGCAAATCTCGCTGTAACTCTAGAACACATTTTCGAAGACACTCAGCAGAAACTCTGCTAATTACGCCGCGAGCGCGGCTTTAATCCTATGCACAGTGGTACTAAGCTCCGAACTATTCGTTCCACGTGATGCCTCACATGCAATATAATTCTGCGGTGCTAGTGAAGTTAACACCCGACCGCTTAAGTTTCCTGTCGCTCTTGCTTCGCCTGAGAGTTCAGGCTTTCTGTTCACCATCTGCTCCTAGAGGGAAGTCTATCTTGCAGGGGTTATCACACACGATCTCAACACTAATCTCTACTTGCCAGTCGATGTTGTATGCTTGCACGAAGTTACATTAAAAATATGACATCCGACCATGTCTTCTGGGTACTTCACATTTTTGTTCGCCGCAGTGGAAGAGCGTTATAGGGCTATAACTGTTTTGCCTTTCTGGGTCTTTTCCAGGCTTCATAAGAGCATTTATAATTTCTTTTTTTTTTTTTTTTTTTTTTTTTGGATATTGCATGTTTTGAGGCAGCAGTTGGTAAGGTCCATGATTCATTGTGTCCAGGACCAAAGTGTTTTATCTATATATACAAAAGTCGTCTGCTTAATCTGATTTTCCATTTCCCACTCAATTTAGCCCTAGTTTGAGTTCCTTTGAAGGCAAAGGCTCAAAGAAGTTATTTGATTCTTGCTGTTGGTGTCTATTGATATTGGACTTCCAACATTTTCATGTTTTATTTTCTTTTTGCGAAGAAGCTGGTGGGGAACTTGTTTGGATGTTACTTTTGATGGCTGTTTCACTATCTTAGGATGAATTTGAACAATTCAGTGATAGGATCATTCCGATCGGAATCATCAATAAACCAATGCCAACAACAGTAATACATAACAGGTATACATGCCGACTTCCCATTCCTGTAGCTCACCGACCGGAAAAATACAGATGGGATGGCCAGGGATTGGGTACGTGCAAGGTGATGTCGGAGAAGCCGCCAGTTGGTGTGGAGGGGGATTTTTCTGGGGCCAGAATGTCTGTGATTGACGCATAAAACTGCAACAACGTTCTAATTGGCGTTATAGCGTTCTTCAAAAGACTCCACGTGAAGTAACGTAGAAAATTTATGAGGCGAAAAATGGTGAGAAATGCTCTTAGACTTCACCTATGTGTGACGTCAAGGGCAGACCTCGGCCTACGGGAGCCATAGAGAGAGGGCATCAGCCACTCCAACCGATTCCAGGGCACGTCATCTTCTGTATGGAACTTTTTTCTGAGACAACAGCTGAATTGCACCCTGTTTTCGATGGCTGTGAGATTCTTGCATCATAACGGGCATTAGCTCAGGCTAAAGAAGAGATGTTTCTGACAGCGACAGCTAGTGTTCTTGCATACTTAGTGTTACAGTAAGTATCCATTATCAACCATTGTCAGTAAGTAGTTATGTTCATGTCCAATGTGAGCCTTTTATTAACTTATCCGTTTATTTTCATCAAAAGAAAAGTCGCGGAAATCCTTCCACCACACTGCCAACCATAATTAATCTCACTCTTATAATGTTAGTTACGTATTTTATCAAGGGACATTAGTTGTTCAGACTTGCTCGTAATTGGAAATAAACATTTACGTGGCCCTTAGCACATTCTGTTATTCCAGTAGATGGAAATCTGACAACTTTATTTTTAAGAAATCTTATTAATGGAGGAATTACTTCGATCAACTTGTTTATCGAAATGAGGGTACTCCAGGTATTGCACCTGGCCAAATAACACAGTCATTTGAGTTTTAATTCCATTGCGCACAGATTTTAGGTCGTTATTTCGAGGGTCTTTTTCTGGTGTCGATGTAGGTTCCGGGATAGAAAATTCATAGTAGGTACCGATTTGTCACTTTTTTGCACCGCATCTCTCAGTGTCTCTACTATGGAGCAGAAATACCTGCCGCCATGACACACGAACAAATAGAAAACAATTTGGAAAATAGGTGGGATCAAGTATGACTGAGCTGGACAGAGCTTTAGGAGGCTTTAGACCAAAGTAGGCAAAGAGCAGAGATACATTGCTTTGAAAATTCAGAACTCAATGGGGGAAGTTGCTACAAAACAATTGTTTAGGTTGGTTCGTAGAATCTATGAGACTTTCAGAATAATAGCATCCACACAATTCTCAAGATAGCAAGGGCGAGAATTACCGTAAAATAACCTTGACAAATCATGATTTCATGTTATCAACAAGAGTAATTTACAGAAGAATGAGAAAGAACATGTAGCATCTGTTGGTGATCATCAGCTTGGCTTTAAGGAAGATAAATCCACCACATAGCCAGTTCTGCGATTGCTCTTGCTAACAGAAGCACGACTTAAGAAAATTCAAAAGATCTTCATAGGACATACCGACTATAAAAAGCGTTCGACAATATAAAACAGTGTACAATGTTCGAAATTCTAAGGAAAATTCGGTGTAAAGGGTACAAAAATAAGCAACATGTAATAGGTACAAAAACCAAGAACGAATAATGAAAATTGATGACCAAGAACGAAGTGTTCAGATTAAACATGTATATCAAAGAAGCAAGGTGACAAAAATAAAAAGATAGGATAAAACGAAGATTAAAATTCAGGGTAAAGGATTACAAATGGTAAGATTTAATAATGATATTACCCTCCTCAGAGAAAGTGAGGATGATATACAGGACCTTTCACATGGAAGAAACGTCTACTGATCACACACTTCAGGTTGATACCAAACAGATATGAAAGAAAGGAGAAGTAGCCGAAATGTGGTTAGTGACAAAGTACCATGATGTTGGGGACCACAAAGTACATGAAGAGAGAGAATGCTGCTATTTTGGAAACAAAATAATCTATGATGGAGGAAGCAGACTGGTAAATGCAAAAAATGATTCCTGACCAAAAGAGGACTACTTTTGTGAAGCGTTGGCACTAATTTAAGATGTTTCTGAGAACTTAATGTTTGGAACACAGTATTGCATTGAAGTGAATCATGGACTAGAGGAAACAAGAAAGAAGAGGATCTAAGGGTTTCTGGTATGGTGCTATACATGGATACTCGAAACTAGCTGAACTGACAAGAGAAGAAATGGGGATGTTTTACGGAGATTCGTTCAGGGAACACTTACACAAAGAAGGACTGTATGGTAGTGTAACGGTGCCACTGACAACCTTAAAACGCCAATCGATGCTAACGCTATACCTCTGTGAGGAATTTTCGAAACGTTGACTGTGAGAAAACCTAATGGAAGTAGAACAATCAAACTCTGGGACTCGTTTCCGAAACACTCCAGCAGAGTACAACTAACAGTAAACAGGTGGGTCAGAAACAGACATTCTCCCAGCACAAAAGTAAGCTGTAACATTACATATTGAAACCGATCGCCACCTTAATTAGGCCTTCTTGTGTCAAGCAAAATGGTAACCTTCCTTGACACACACACACCAAACTCTTTCCTTGCATATGTTCTTACTACAGCACAGTAACCTAACCTAGTAGATAAATTTGCTACTAACAAACAAATGGCCAATGAAATAGTAAACAGTAACATATGCCTCTCAACAACACGTACTGTAAATAGTTAGGTGTAACAGTTTATAAAATCAGTTACCGACACACATGAAACTAATAGCAATACTGGACAGGGAAATACTCGGAATAATTCTGAATTTAAACCATGGGGTCTGCTAATGATCATAATCTAGATCTTCATTGCTTACTATAAGGTCTCTGTGCCTGTGCGTTAATAAACTTGCATTAGAATAGATAACACAGTAAACATTTCTTTCTTAAACTCGGTTTGAAGCAACTAAACAGAATGCAAATCAAACTACACTGGCTCTGAACGAGCCTTTGCATTGCTTAATTCACTAACTAGCCGACTGCATGAGGAGCCTTAAGCTTTCATGTTTTAAAGAACCATGTTCATTAACAAAACTACACCATTTTGTATGAGAAATGGTAAGTATTCTTATCATTAATTATTAATTAAGTAAAGCATAACAAACTACAACTCTTTAAATAGCAAATGTGCTTTCATAAGCAGTCTTTTCACCTACTCAAAAGTATATTTGGCTATACAAATGACAACACAACAATAAATTCAAGCTCAACCACTCTGTCATGGTAAATCAGCACAATCGGAATCAAATTCACTAGCATAGGATTCCTGTCCAGGTTTGTGAATTGGAATGGTTACGAGTACAAGAGAGAGTTTGTAGCAACACCACAATTATTATCAAAATCCACAAAATTTCATAAACACCTGGTCCATTTACAGAGAGCCAAATATAAACAATTCAGAGGAAGGCTAGTGACACTGGTGGCCCAATTTGCAGTGGCTATTAACCTGGCGGCGATGGAATCATAGCAATACTGCTGGCCTCGCCCAGTTACATATATTCTGGGCGTCAGAATTTCATTTTCATACGGCCGAAAACCATGTCATGATATTGGTATCACCAAATGCAGCACCCGATGTCCATATGTACATCCCTTTAAGCTCTTCTGGCCTCAAAATTCCAGGAATACTAGCCGCAATGATCCACTACTGCTAGTGAGGTGTTAACCACAGCACTCCTCAGCCCATACTCATTACATCTACATCCATACTCCGCACGCCACCTGACCGTGGGTAGTGATGGGTACCTTGAGTACCTCTGTCGGTTCTCCCTTCTATTCCAGTCTCGTATTGTTCGTGGAAAGAAAGATTGTCGGTATGCCTCTGTGTGGGCTCTAATCTCTCTGATTTTATCCTCATGGTCTCTTCGCGAGATATACGTAGGAGGAAGCAATACACTGCTTGACTCCTCGGTGAAGGTACGATCAGGAAACTTCGGCAAAATCCCGTACCGAGCTACTGAGCGTCTCTCTTGCAGAGTCTTCCACTGGAGTTTATCTGTCATCTCCGTAACGCTTTCGCGATTACTAAATGATCCTGTAACGAAGCGTGCTGCTCTCCGTTAGATCTTCTCTATCTCTACTATCAGCCCTATCTTGTACGGATCCCACACGGGTGAGCAGTATTCAAGCAGTGGGCGAACAAGTGTACTGTAAACTACTTCCTTTGTTTTCGGACTGCAAAGGACGAGTTGCCACTTGCTCACCAACCACATCTTTTCCAATCCACCAGCCTACTTCCGTAGCTGTGGGGCTTCCCCACATCTTTTATATTCAACGCTAAGTTCCCTGACTATGGACCAAGTCATTTACAGCACATTACATAACAATTATTTCAGTAGTTACTTAAATTCACAAGCATAATTTAAACAATAGCATTCAAAAATTCACATAACTGAAACATGTATACATAGTCAAAGTACTCGTATTTGCATGACGGACACCACATTACACATAAGCAGTACTATAAATTGACATCGAAATATCGATACAGATACAAAAAGGTCAAAAATACAAAATACAAAATAGATCAAAAATAAGCGTTACAGTAGGACATTGGCTAAGACACCAGAGAATAACTTCACTGCTTCTGAAAGGGTCTGTAGAGAAGAAAAACAATAGAGGAATGCAGAAACTAATAAAGTCAAGAGTAAATGAGGATGTTGTTAGCTATGGCCAAGGGCAATGGCAATTTTCATTGTTGTTGGTGCTAGAGCACTTAATAAAATAATTATTCTGATGGGGACACATCCTGAGAACACAGATGAAAAAATTCAATTGTTATACAGTGTGATGTATTTGAGTCCAGTTGACTTGTGAATCTATATAAGTATAGCAGGTGCTGTGCTGAAGCTCATGAACATTTTGCACAAAGGTGAATATTTATTGACACATCCTAGTACTCAGAAATTTTTAACCTTATGTGCCTACCAGGAGCAATTTTTAACACAGTTTTATATATATATTTGTTTGTCCCTTCATATGGAGCGATCACAGAGAGGTGCGACATCAACTCATGCTGTGAATAAAATGGTGAAGAGCCCCTCTAAGGCTCCCCAGTTCGGCAATACCCAGAAGGCCTCCTGCTCTCCTTTGTTGAGTACTTAAAAATATACCAGTGCAAAGACAGTCTGAGAAAGAATCCTGGGCACTAACAGACAGGTTCCTCCTTGATACACCACCAACTCTGCGTGACTACTTGCAGGCACAAGGGCATCAGCAAGGCCTGCCCGCTAGTGGCTAGGACTCGAGCCACAGTTGTTTTTCTCTGGACAGGTACGCTTTTAAAGTCGTGTAAAAAGTTAGTGGGTGGACCCAAGGGTGTTGCCGAAGTGGGGAGTGGGTGGGGTGTTTAGGGGGAACTTTTGCATGTTTATTGATGTACGTGGCAATGTCGCACTCTCCTTGATCGTGATAGACGAGGGCGCGGATCAGGAAGGCTGACAAAGCATAAGCACCCACTGCTGCTACGGTTAGCGTTCAAATTTCGTCGAACCGTTTCGAATGGTCCCTAGTGGTTTCACGCTGTACACCACAGCAGAAACTACAATTGTACTGGTACTGCACCCCGAAGAGGTACGATCACGTTCATTGTGTTTGCTGGTCCACAATGTTGAATCGTGCGGGTTGAGTTCTCTGTGGGCTGTCAGCAGTGTCAAAGGTTGTGAAGAACTCCGTTCTGTTGCTCATCACACAGCGGACTGTCACACTGCGGACTGTCGTTTTAGACAGCGAAATGTGCGGGAATGAACGCCTCACGGTAAGGGGCAACTTCACTGACACCACCTCCTTAGGCTTTTTTTGCGTCTGTTCTGAGCAGCAATATGTGTGTAATATTTTCCTCGGCCATCCATTAGTACACCGCGTCACTTTAACGCTGGACGTCGCGATCCTGACCTCCATCGCAGAGGAGTGAAAAGAAGGGATTAAATGTAAGCAAGGGTGTGGCCTCGTTTCCATCATGTGAAACGTAATTGGTAGCACTGTGCAACATTTAGGTGCAATGTGGTGCTAATGTGACATCATAAACACATCATACACTTTATATGAACTTCTGAGCTATAGCATTTATTTCGCATGTGACAGCACATTAGGTTTTGAAGAGTCGCCGAGAATGAGGATATCGCTGACAGGCACGACGCTTTTACACCATTACAGCGAAACGTTCTGGCCACCTTTGAGACAAATTTCGAACTTCTGCGTCGCAGTGGAGGACTATTACGGAGTTTAGAAAAAAATATCTTCTTTGACACAAATTTCGAACTTCTGCGTCGCAGTGGAAGACTATTACGGAGTTTCGAAAAAAATATCTTCCTGTTGTGTTTCATGGTGTGATACCTGTAGCGAATAGAGATTTTTACATATCATGTGAGTGTAAGTGTTGCTGTGTGTCCTTCGTCAAATTTCTATTAGAGTATCAGCGAGAGTACGAGAGGGTGGAGACTTCTTCTGAACTGCACGTTACAAAGCATCTCAGAGATGCGCAATAATGTGCATTTCTGGGGAGTCTGGTTGCCAGTGGAAGTGTTTAAAATCAGAAGTGTGTTCCTGGAGCCACTCTGTAGCAATTCTGGACGTATGAGGTGTCGCATTGTCCTGCTGGGATTGTCCAGGTCCATCGGAATGCACAATGGACATGAATGGATGCAGGTGATCAGACAGGATGCTTAGGTACGTGTCACCTGTCAGAGTCGTACGTAGACGTATCTGGGGTCCCATATCACTCCAACTGCACATGCCCATCGCCTTTATAGAGCCCTCACCGGCTTGAACAGTCCCCTGCTGACATGCAGGGTCTGTGGATTCGTCAGATTGCCTCCACACCCGTACACGTCCATCCGCTCGATACAATCTGATACTAGACTTATCCGACTAGGCAACATGTTTCCACTCATCAAAAGTCCAATACCGGTATTCACGGGCCCAGGCGACGCATACAGCTTTGTGTCTTGCACTCATCGAGGGTACACGAGTGGTCCTCCATCTCCCAAAGCCTATATCGATGAATGTTTCGTTGAACGGTTCGCACGCTGACATTTGCTGACGGTCCAGCATTAAATATGCAGCAATTTGCGGAAGGGTTGCATTTCTGTCATGTTGAACGATTCTCTTCGGTCATCGTTGGTCCCGTTCTTGCAAGGATGTTTTTCCGGCCGCAGCAATGAGTTCTGATGTTTCACCGGATTCATGACATTCACGGTACACTAGTGATACGGTCGTATGGGAAATTCCCCACTTAATCGCTACCTTTGAGATGCTGTGACCCAACGCTCGTGCGCCGACTATAACACCACGTTCAAACTCACTTTAATCTTGGTAAACTGTCACTGTAGCAGCAGTAACCGATTTAACAACTGCGCCAGACACTTGTCTTATGTAGGCGTTGCCGACCGCTGTGCCGTATTCTACCTATTTCCATATCTCTGTATTTAAATACGCATGCCTATACCAGGTTCTTTGGAGCTTTAGTGTATGTAGTACAGAGGATTTATGAGGAAGACAGGTTACAGTAACCTTGCGCTAAAAACATAAAGGACAGAATTCATAGCTTAATGTACCCCCTTTCCATATGAAAATGCGTCTTGGAAGGTTAAATGTTGGAAAGATAATTTTTTAACAAGGGAGGGACACAGCACATATTCGACCACAAATAGAAAATGTTTTGCTGCTAAATTCAAAGATACAGAATAAATTTATCTTTAGTGACATAAAACAGCTTTTCTCTTCGGCATATCGCTGTTATAACAGTCAGAAGTCGTAGTTGGAAAAAGCAGTAAGCTTGCTGATACCAGTCCGAGTAGCTATTACGGTTAGTTCGAAAGGTCTGCTTTCCTTGAAAATAGTAATGATGATCGGACTTCATTACAATCATAAACTACAGCCTAGAAAGATGTACATTGCAATTGGGGAACGGTAGAGATCTTAAAGCGTGCGATCGTTGGGTCACAAAGTCAAACACTTACAACTAACTTAACGGGCTGAAAAATACGTAAAAGATTTATGATTAATGAAGTACGGTATGAAATATACCTCTGCTAAATAAAATATAATCCATTTTAAGCACCTCATTATTATTTTAAGCATCTCATCATTATTTCATCATAAAATTACTTAAGCAAAGTATAAAACACCTTCTTGGATAGATGCTCAAAGAGGAAGAACAACAAGAGTGAGTAGTACATTTTTGAAAACATTAGAAAAACGTAATTCTCATGAATATAGATTCGGATATGCACAAGAGGTAAACTTTCCGCATTTCGGTTAAGTCTCTGACGCTGAGTTACAATGATTTGTTGCATTTCTCCCTTGAAGAAGACAAAATTTAGGACAGTGACAGGATTTTCCATTTGACTTCATTTTACATAGGGGCTCAATATTTCATATATTACAGAAGCGAATACATAATAGGTCACTGCAAATGAATCCAGTATAAAATCTTGTTTAAATAACATGATAACGACATTTCATTACTATGAGAAGATAATTTTGACATAATACATATTCAGCAAAACCATTATCAGTATCTTTCCTTGTGCAGCTTGCACTCGTCTTTAACTGTTTTCTTTCAAGAGTTTAACACTGGTATATTAACTTTCGATAATGGTCTGAAATTTTAGTTTGCTTGTTGATTGGTATTCGTAGTATGGTACATGCACTATACAAAATGGGCTTTTGACCATATTTCATAATAGTAGGCGCCAGAGATAGAAACTGCTGGACTTTGATGACAACTGGTGGTTCCGTTGGCGATGGTGAGGCAAGATGGACCCAAGGATAGGAACAATCGCTGTTGGCAGTTGTTTCGTTACCCATCGTAGTGGCTAGATTTGGACAGGGAGGCTGATAATCGGAACGGTAAAGGTGATACCATGGCATGACTTGGGCTGCATCTCAAGGGCATGAAGTACTTTGTCGTTATCATGTTAGATGTAACAAATATACAATAAAATTACCATTACGTAACGCACGACTTATACATGTTGTGCTGAAAAGAAGAATCTGGTTAACATAAATCATTTACACAAATAAAAAGACAAAGAATAAATGAAATACATTAACTGAATCCTCTTTGTAGCGTGGAGGCCATTTTTTATGTTTCATCTACAATCATTGATCGGTGTCCGGTATATGGGGATTCAAACCATCAACGTTTGTGATGAACGAGTCCATGGAGTCAATATCGATCCTATTTATAATGCCCATAAGATGCACTGTGTAAGAGTGTCTGTAGGGCAGTTTTTAATTGTTTTCAATATAATGTTCAAATCAATAACGAGAATCAGATAGGCGTGAGGCACGCTGAATTGTTAACCTGGCACTGAGTCACTGTGTCCATTGCGCGTCAATCACCTTAGTTTCTTAGTGTGGGCGAGTGTCCGTAAATTTACCCCACATGACGCAAGGAAAACCTTACCATTCTGGACTACACCACAAGTGGATAGCAGATCACAGAGTTCATGTTAGCTAAGTGCAACATTCTTCATAGTGCTTCCTTCGGTGTTTTAGTTTTGGACGCCCGCTTCATCATGTTATCACCCAGTGCTAGTTCATCAGTGTCTTAACGTTTCACCACGCATGCACTAACGCAAGAGTATTTTTTAAAACTTGAGTTCACTTGATCATAACATCTCTATAATTATTATTCACAAATACGAGCGTTAATATTTCCCCTTCATAACACATTATTTTTGTAAAGTAAAACACGGGTAAACTTCTTACAGCACAACTGCGTGTATCTTTATGCAGGAATCACATCCATACTCCATTACAGAAATAAGTTTACTATCAATGAAATAGTTTTCTTTCATGACCTGGCCTGAATTGGTAAAACATGACGTTATCAGTGACTCACCATTTATGTAGACCAGGGCAAAAACGCCTATTCATACAAAAAAGATAATCCTTTCCATATAAGTACTGAGTCTAAACCAGACGCGAAGAATCGGCAAAAAACCGAGAAACAACATATACACCCTCATATCTGTGCAGAATAATTTATGAGAATTCACGAGGTGTCAAAACAGATGTAATCGTTAAAAGCCTACTCATATTGTTCATGTTATTATTTACATTCCGCTGAAAATCAGTAATACTATCTCAGTTTTCCATTTTTACGTTATAGAAACATGACATTTTATGCACTGAAGGTACGTCTTCTATTGGCCAATGTTTCACCTCGTTTGGTTTTCAAGTACTGGAAAAATAAATAAATACTCCTTAGAGCTGTATTCTTAGCATTTCCAGTGACATAAGACACCATTCACATTGTGTAAAGCTAGTTATAATTATGTACAAGTCTCTTCTTTTTCTTCTCAGTCCACAGGACATAGTATTATTCCAGTCAAAGTTAGCAGTAGTGAATCGTCTTTTTCAGGTTATGAGCCTTTGTATGAACCTTGTGAAGCATCAGAACGTGTAGTGTAACTAAAACTTCGTTATGTAAAAAATAGCATTCACTAACCTCCGTGTAACTTAATGGAAAATTTAGAAAATGACAAGCAATTTACTTTCGGTTATTGAAAGAATGAATTGAATTTACCTTAAGCAGATGAGAAACTGATTTTACTTTTAAAATAACAACAATAAAATACATACCAAGGCCGCAGAAGCCACTAAATACAGAATAAATGAAATTGTGCTCTCGTAATTTGCACTGTATCTTTAGTTATTCGTTTTTCCACTGAAATTTTACGTTACTTTAAATGAATGAAGTTAATACTGACAATTGCAAACTAGTTAAGCCTCTGTTATGAAACACAGGAATGAACAGTTACTGAGGTAGCAAAATTTAGACTGAAACCGGTCATTACCAAACAAACAAAACTAGCAGT
Source organism: Schistocerca serialis cubense (assembly GCF_023864345.2). Lineage (NCBI taxonomy): Eukaryota > Metazoa > Arthropoda > Insecta > Orthoptera > Acrididae > Schistocerca > Schistocerca serialis. The sequence goes on along the minus strand of NC_064642.1, from coordinate 99,474,723 downwards.
AAATGGTCAATCAATTTTCATATTTTCACGACACTTGGTGACTGCATGGAAAGGGAAGGGACCCTGCTTGGAAATAATGTCTGATGAGAGTGACAACACAGATTGTTATCAAAGAAATGTCAGTGGGTAATTCTTCTACAAGGTTACTTAAATTTTGTCACTTTACGGTCTTACGATGTTGTAGCTGTGGGACTATGAAGAATGAAGCTGAGACAATGCTGAGCTGTCGCTGTTGCTGTTGCTGGTGGTTGAGAACCACGGATGACTGTCGGACAGGCACTAGATAGAATTCCAATAGTTAGACTTGCAGCTTCTTCCGCCTGTCCACTCCTACGGTGCTCTCAATGCTCACGGGTTGACGAATTTGGTGCGCCTACACTGGCGCGATAATAGCTGCACGCCGTGTCTCTGGGAGCGCCCAACAACCACTTCCCCGCTCTTTCATGACTCAAGCTGCTCTCCTTCCTCTCTGCTCACAGCGCGACAGAGACTCTCTGTACCTAAAGATAACCATCGGCAGAGCTACTGCCATTTCGTCGTTGTTATACGGCCATTAAAATAAAGTTCCCTTGGCTAGTAACCCAGAAATTTTACAATATTTACATAACAATTACAATCAATTAGATACACCCATTACAATTTATATACTCAGAATCAGAAGTACAGTACAAATTATCAACGGATATTAAAGGCCACCCAGAGGGTATTTTATCTGGATTTTGCGTGTTACAGTGTGTTCTGTGAATTCTGAGTTCTCAGATGAATCTTGTGGTGCGTGAGGTAAAGCATCTGCTACTAAATTCTTTCCCAGAAATAAACCTTATTCCAAAACTGTACCCCTGCCAAAATGGTGACCAATGCCCCAATCATGCATGGAGTAGTTTCCCTGGCATAAGAAAGCTTAATGCTTGATGATAACAGAATACTTTGATATTTTTTAATATAAAAATAGTAATTGAACTATATGAAGGCACAGCCTGCAGCTATGGTTTCAACTTTGGTAGGAGAATTAGTCTCATTCACATTCTGACAGTGTGCAGCTAGCGAAACCTATAACATATATGTCCTGCTTACCCTCTTCTTTAATAAACTGAAAAAAAATTTGCTGCCATACCAATGAACGAGGCATCAGTAGCAATACATAAATTCTTGGATGTAACTGCAAGATGTAAAACTTTAAAGCTGACTAAAGCGTGCTTAACCGATTCGTCTTGGTAGTCCCTTCAATCGACTCATGGTGTATTTCTCTTTAATATGTTAAATAAAGCTGTGCTATTCGAATGTTGAATAGGCACAATCCGTCTGAAAAATGAGCATAATTCGAAAACATGCCGTAAGTTGCTTTTCAACTCTTGGATAAGGAAATTTCCTTATAGCGCTGATTTTATCTGGAAAAAGTGGAAGAAATCATATGGGTGATAATTAATTGAAACCCTCTATCCAACCTTTTTTTTTTTTTTTTTTGAGACACCGAGGAGACAGATGAAGAGCGCGACTGCTTCCCGTGAGACCCACATTCCCAACTGTCCACATTATACATACGTAATGTTCCTAACAGATACTTTGCCCATCCACTCGTTACTTGAGCCCACGCGCCCACTTAAGTTCACGATTCCCGTAAGAGTTCGGGTTACCTGTGCGCACTCGCACAGACGAAGGTCAATGGCCGGGTAGCCATTTAACGATATATAGTAATAGTAACTGTTCTCGAAAGATCAGTGACGACCATGCAGCCTCTCTGGAATAAATGATAATTAATTGAAACCCTCAGCTTCGGACAGGTGTTGTTTACATATCTTGATGGGCATAGCTGAAAATGTGTACCCCGACCGGGACTCGAACCCGGGATCTCCTGCTTAAATGGCAGACGCTCTATCCAGCTGAGCCACCGAGGACACAGACGAACAAGGCGGCTGCAGGGACTTATCCCTTGCACGCTTCCCGTGAGACCCACATTCACAACTGTCCACATTCTACATACGTAATGTTCCTAGTATCCTAGTAGATACTTTGCCCTTCCACTCGTTACTCGCGCCCACTTAAGTTGACGATTCCCGTAAGAGTTCGGGCAACCTGTGCGCACTCTATTACAAGCATTACGTATGTAGAATGTGGACAGCTGGGAATGTGGGTCTCATGGGAAGCGTGCAAGGGATAAGTCCCTGCAGTCGCGCTCATCATCTGTGTCCCCGGTGGCTCAGATGGATAGAACGTCTGCCATGTAAGCAGGCGATCCCGCGTTCGAGTCTCGGTCGGGGCACAAGTTTTCAGATGTCCCCATCAAGGTATGTCAACAACACCTGTCGGCAGCTGTGGGTTTCAATTAATTATCATTTATTCTAGAGAAGCTGCACAGTCATCAATGGTTTCTCTTCTACCGAGAACAGTTACTGTCTCCATATATGAAATTATATGGCCTCGTAATTTAATCTTGTCTCTCAGAAATTTTGACTACTGTACGTTTGCAGGCACTCCTGCTTCTGAAAATTACTGTGATGTCCTTTTCAGTAAGTTTAAATGCACTGCCCTTGTAGAACAGATCACCATCGTAAAAAGTTGCCTTATCTAGTATGACTGTCTCCAAAGCAGCAATAAATACACCTCAACTTATATTCAGTCCGAATGACAATGCACAGAATTGTTAGTTATTCACACCAAAGAAGAAAGCAGTGTATTTTCTGGATTCTTTTGACAGTAGCACCTGCCACTGTGAATCTATCAACTCGATGGTGCAAAGATATTTAATGTCATAAAACTCTCATCTAAATTCTCTGGTCTAGTGCAGACAGGAATGATTTTGTTAATAACCATTTCATTTAACGCAGAGCAGGCATTTCAACCAGACTTTGCCACCACTAGTAAGTGGCTACATTATAGCGCCATAGAGGGTTCTATAATTTTCCATTGAAGCATTTGCCGTTGTTCCTTTGCTACTATCACTCGTTCGATCCATGGGATTGGGATGTATTCTGACAGCATATCCCATGGGGGTGCATACTAATAACTCCTGGTATTTTCTCAAAAACGTGTACACAGTTTAAAAGCAAATCTTTTAATTCTGCCTGTTGCTGGAGTCAATGGTTGTAGACTGTGTAGTGTTATCCTTAGTTTAAGTTTCATTATTCTCAACCTAATTGCAGTGGGGAGATGTACTACTGGTGTATGCAGATTTCGTTTCAATGAAATTTGCCTTTAAGCCTAGGCACTACTTACCATGCTCAGTCTTTGTTTTTATGAAGTCAACAACAATATTTTTCCCTCGTTGTTCAGAAAGCATTTCCTTGGGGAGAATAAAATTATTGCTTCTGTCTCCTTAATAGTTCTGTGCCAAATATGCATTCGACTATTATTCCACTTACAATTAGCAATGGGTATATTATCATTCTATTTCCTATTACAACTTCAGCTTGCATGGCATTTTGACATTTCGTAAACTGATAAAGAAAATTTTAAAATTCTGTACAAGGAACGTTCGTACTTTTGTAATCCAACGAATCTTACTAAACAAATTGGCTGACAAAATATTCGTCATAGCGCCTGTGTTCAGAGCAATCAATTGTAATTTGCACTTTCCCTATAGTAGCATGTACGGTAGCTTGAACTATTTCTTTGCTATGATCATGGTGTAAATTGTAATTGGGACTTCCCTACAATAGTGTGCGCAATAGCTTGAACCATTACTTTGGTATGATTACCATGTTTGTTGTGTTCAGTAGTTAATTTCTACCTAATATCCGTGTCATTGTTATATCTCAATGAATTTACTGAATTAGTTACTTTGCCCCCACTTCGTATCATGACCAAATATTAAAGGGCGTAATGCAGCTGAATTTAATTTTGTGTACTTGTTTTTTCCGGGTAGGGCTCTTCCGCTACGTCATTAATATTGAGATTGGGATTTTATGTTCGCCAGTTGATATCAGTTGTTTAGTTTTGTTCTGGATCTTCTTGATGGATAGCATTACCCATGTTTCGTTGACTGTGGTTTCCCAATTGGGGATTTCAATGAATATTATAGTGATTATCCTGCTGGTGTTCTGTCCAATTACCATAGAACCAGTGGGATATCTATTATCATATCTTCTTTCCATGTTATAATTTGGTTGACCACGATTGACAAGCTGAGCTTTCTGTGGTGGAGGTGTCACTGGCTGTGCCACAGGACAAACCATAGTGTTTTGATACGCTGCGACTGTAAAGGCTGAGAAGACTGAGCCGTGGTACTATTGTTATTGTAATTTTTACTGATAGTCACAATGGATGTGGAGAATTTAAATTGTTTGTTTTCGAAAAACCATCCGTTCAGTAAGGCTGACGGTAAAGAAGAAGCTGCTCCAACCTACGTCAGGTGTGTAGGTGACCATACCTCCATTCCAAAACGAATGGTATGAACCACTGCCATGGAAAGCTGCGCATCTTACCGCAAGAGCCATTTGAATGATCAGCCATTCAGAAATTAAGAGAGGAACTTTGGTAACACAATGAAACCAAAAACTCGAAGAAACAGGACAAGAACACATATATTACGATGTCGTGACTTTCTGCTCCATTTCCATCTGCTTAAAGTAATTAAGCTCTCAAACAACATACCTTTTCTACTGATGTGGTAGAGCTGCACAGCTATCCAGTTTTCAGAGTGCAGGTGTGGGATATTAGTGAAGAGATCGAGGCAAAATGGAAGAGAACTAAGTACACATGTGACTATAGTCCAACATCTCACCTGCAACATCATTTATGCATCCAAACAATCCAATACCATAGTTTGAAGACGTAATGAAAGTGGCGTGTGATACTGTATTGCTTGAATGCAGAATTTCCGTTCAAAGGCAGGAAAAATGGCTTTAGTCATTTGTGCGCAGTATTTCATTCCACTCCACTTTGCTGCGATAACTTCACTGGAATCCCACATCTACACTCTGAAGACTGAATAACTGTGCAACACTATCAGGGCAGTAGAAAAATTTGTTGTTCATATAGAGTAATTATTTTAAGCAGAAGGAGATGTTGTAATAAGGCACTACATTAAAATATGCTTTTGGGCCTGTTAAACAGATGTTTGATTTCTTCCTGTTACCAGAGTTCCTCTATTGAACTTTGAATAGTTGATCGTTCAAACGTCTCTTGTGGTTAAAATGCGCAGTTTTGCACGCGAATGGCTCACACCACTGCTGTTTTGGTGAGGGACTTATCTTGCTAGGCATACTTTCTTACAGTTCTGAGTATTCGAGGTCACGAACTTACCTTGTCAGCGATAACACATCACACTTCCGCATGTTGAGGTGCTGCTTCTGTATCTGGTGAAGGTAACCACTTTATTATTTCTTCTTGAGAAACATTCACATTTGACAAGACTACCTGTTGTGTTGTTGTGCCAGTGCTGACACACAAGAGCACTCTACCCCCCCTCCTCCCTCTCTCTCCCTCTCTCTCTCTCTCTCTCTCTCTCTCTCTCTCTCTCTCTCTCTCACTCACTTTCCCCCTCTGTGCGTGTGTGTGTGTGTGTGTGTGTGTGTGTGTGTGTGTGTGTGTGTGTGAGGGAGAGAGAGAGAGAGAGAGAGGTCGAAACTGAGTGCAATATTTCCATTTTTATTCTATTTAAGGTTGATTAATTATATCAGTACCTTTTCAATGCAGCCCAAATGTTATAGTTAGCTTCAACCCTATATTCTGCTTATTGTAAAGCTCTCTCTCTCACACACACAGAGGGGGGAAGAGAGAGAGAGAGACTTTGGCACATAGATCCTAGCGTGTCGGAAGGAAGCTACGGAGAACAATTTCCCATTATGTGGCCGGTCCCCAGCTGGGTAACTGAGGAATGACACCGGAGAGAGAGAGACGGCTGCGACACCGCCATCTCCACCGCCGCCGCCGCGGCCTGCTGGAAGTGAGCAGGGCTGAGCGACGCTAAATGAAAGCTTGCGGTGCCCAGTGTCCGGCGTCCGGGCGGGGAGCGGCCTGGGGCCGCCGGCTTCTCATCAAGGAAAGCAATCAGCCGGCTGGCCCGTGAGAGGGCAGGGGAGTGGAGGGAGGAGGCAACCACCTGCAGCCGCAGCGACACACTGAGATACTCTGGCGCTCCAGAGTTGCGAGCTCTTCTTGCCGAACGGAATAAGTGTATGATCCACAGTCTTCCAAGACGAAGCACTGCCCAAGATGAGAATTGTTAGAATCGTTCCACAACTTTACCTGAAGTTTTACCGCAGATTTAAACTGTCGCTGGACTGGGACTCGAACATGGGATCGTTGCGATTGGCGGGCGAGTAGTCTACCGATTGAACTACGAATGTACAAGCACGACTCATAATCCGTTCTCACGACTTCCCCCCCCCCCCCTCCCCACCCTCCCCACACACACACCAGCTTGAAGGGGTTTTATAAGAAACGAAGCCCTCTGTTGTAAAGTTCAGCAAGAATAAAAGATATGAAACTTCCTGGCAGATTGAAACTCTGTGCCAGATCGAGACTCAAGCTCGGGACCTTTTCCTTTCGCGGGCAAATGTTCTACCATCTGAGCTACACAAGAACTACTCATACCCCGTCCTCACAGCTTTACTTCTGCCAGTACGCCGTCTCCTACCTTCCAAACTTTACACGAGCTCTCCTGCGAACCTTGCAGAACTTGCACTCCTGAAAGCAAGCATATTGCGCAGACATGGCTTAACCACAGCCTGGGGGATGTTTCCAGAATGAGGCAAAAGTAAAGCTGTGAGGACGGGGCGTGAGTCTTGATTGGATAGTTAAGATGGCAGAGCACTTGCCTGCGAAAGGTAAGGGTCCCGAGTTCGAGTCTCGGTCCGGCACACAGTTTTAATCTGCCAAGAAGTTTCATAACTGCGCACACTCCCCTGCAGAGTGAAATTCTCATTCTGGAAGAATCAAAAGGTTTTGGTCCACTGTGAAAAGTAGAATAATAGCTACTTCCACAGATACCGAGAACGACACTTACCACGTGGAGAGTAAACCCGTACACCATAGATATAATTAAGGGGTTTCTAGCCGTATTTCATGGATGTTTCATTATTTATTTATAACATCCATTTCATTTATTTACAACATCCATATTAGCTCACGTAATATAAAAATTTTAATTAGAAATTTATTCCGGAATATAGATTTGCCTTCGAAGTAATCAGAGCATATATAATATACGTTTTAAAAAGATGTACGTATTGTCGTGATTTCTATACTAGGAACCGGCCGGGGTGGCCGAGCGGTTCTAGGCGCTACAGTCTGGAACCGCGCGACCGCTACGGTCGCAGGTTCGAATCCTGCCTCGGGCATGGGTGTGTCCTTAGGTTAGTTAGGTTTCAGAAGTTCTAAGTTCTAGGGGACTGATGACCTCAGAAGTTAAGTCCATAGTGCTCAGAGCCATTTGAACCATTTCTATACTAGGAAGTAGAAAAACATTGCACTGAGCTTAGGTACCATAAAAGTATAAATATTCTGAACTGATAAAACTCGTGAGATACTTCCGAACACAGTGTCTGACTCCATTTTGCCCGGCGTAGTACAGTAACTCGGGACTGGACTCAAAAAGTCGTTGGAAGTCCCCAGCAGAAATACGGAGCCATACGACCTCAATAGCCACCCATAAGTGAAATAGTTGTCGGCTCTGGATTTTGTACACGCATTGACGGGTCGATTACGTTCGATAAAATGCTCGATAGTATTCATGCTGAGAATTCTGTGCATCTAAACTATTTGCTTGAATTGTCCAGGATGTTCTTCAAACCAATTGCGAACAGTTGTGGCCCGATAATATCGCCCATTGTCATCCATAAGAATTCCATCTTTATTTGGTCTCCAAGTTCCCGACCAAAACCATACCCTGCCAATGATACGTTCATTAGGACCACAAGAACCAGTCCATTTCAAGGAAACACAGTCCACACATTCAGTAGCCAACATCAGCTTGCACAGTGCCTTATTGACAATTTGGGTGAAGCATTTCGGGAGTTCTACGCCACACGCATCCCCTACCATCAGCTCCTACTAACTGAAATCGGGACTCATCTCACCAGGCTCCGGGTATACCGTCGCCCAGGGTCCAACCAATATGGTCACGAGCCCACGACAGGCGCTGCAGGCAAAGGCACTCGCGGCGGTCGTCTGCCACCACAGCCTATTAAAGTCGAAATTCGCCGCACTGCCGTAACGGATGGTTTCTTCGTACGTCCACATTGATTTCTGTAGCTGTATCAAGCAGTGTTGTTTATCTGTTAGTACTGATAACTCTACACAAACAAATAAATGTGACAATGTTTCCATAATAATAACTAAGGTAAAAGTACGTGCAACTATAAATACCCATGTGTGATTTATGGTTATTGATGTGGGCTTCAGTCCGAAGCTCTCCACTCTAGTGCAAGTGTCTCAATCTCTAACTACTGTAACCTACGTCCTCTTGAACCTTTCCACATTCATCCGTTGGTCTCTCTCTATAACTCTGACCCCCTTGCTTCCCTCCATTAAGAAATGAATGATTCCTTGACGCATCAGGTTCTCCACAATCCGATTCCTTATCTCCCCATTAGTTGACCGACTGCCCACATAATCTGCAGCACTGTTCTATAGCACCTCATTTCAGAGAAATTTCTCCTTGTCTGAACTGCTTATCGTCCGCGTTTCTCTTCCGTACAACGCCACACTATAGGCAACAACCCTCAGAAATAATTCCTAACGCTCAGTTTTATACTAGATGTTAACAAGTTTCTCTATTTCAGAAACGTTGTTCTTACTTTAACCAGTCTGCATTTTTTTTAAATTTTAGTAATCAACGGGCTCAGTTGCACCGTTTACATAGAATTTATCTAGGTTTCAGTCGGAATAACCCAATCTTCTTCAGAATAACTGTAACTACAGTTTGTCCATAGTGGACACCGTAAGGTATTGTGTCCGACTAGGCGGGCCGCATGACGCTACGGTCAGTTCCAGTACAGCACTCGTGGCTGCTGCATCGCGGTCGCGAATTGGGGCCGAGAAAGTTTCAGATAAATTTTTACAATCTCATGATAATTTCTGGATTTGTAGTTTTATCTTGACGATATCCACTATGGACGAACGGTAGCTACTGTTTTTCTGAAAAAGGTTGGGTTATCCCGACTGAAACATAGGTAAATTCTAGGTAAACGGTGCAAGTGAGGCTGTTCATTATTAAAATTAAAATTAATATTTATACAGTTGCTGACAGGGCCGCGAAATGTTGAGGATATTTAAGTCTGCATTTTACATTCTCCTTACTTCATCCAAAGGCAATTGTTTTCCCGTCCAAATAAATAACTCGTCAACTACTTTTAGTTTCTAATTTCCTAATCTATCTCGTTCAGCACCGCCTGATTTAATTCAACAACATTCCATAACCTTTATATCAATATTACTAATGTTCATTTCATATTATCTTTTCACGATATTACCCATTTCGATGGACTGCTCTTTGCAGTCTCTCACAGAATCACAACGTTATCGGCTAACTTCGAAAATTTTAGATCTTCTCCCTGAACTTCAATTCCCTTTACAAATGTTTCCTTGGTTTCCTCTAGAGCTTGCTCAATGCACATACTGAATAGCATGGGATGCTACAAACCTGTCTCACTCCCTTCTCAACCACTGTTTCCCTTCCGTGTCCTCAATACTTATAATAACCGTCTGAGATCATAGCAAGTTGTAGATAATCTTTCACTCCATGTATCATATTCCTGATACCTTCAAAGAGTGTACTCCAGTCAACATTTTCAGAAGTTTTCTCTCACTCTACAAACTGATAAAATAGGTTGACTTCTTTAACTTACCTTCTATAATGAGTTTATGTGTACGCCCCCGGTAGCTGAGTGGTTAGCGCGACGGAATGTCAATCCTAAGGGCCCCGGTTCGATTCCCGGCTGGGTCGGAGATTTTCTCCGCTCAGGAACTGGGTGTTGTGTTGTCCCAATCATCATCATTTCATCCCCATCGACGCGCAAGTCGCCGAAGTGGCTTCAAATCGAAAGACTTGCACCCGGCGAACGGTCTACCCGACGACATTTATTTTATTTTGTATGTCTATGTGTCAGTGCTCCCTCGCGTATTCCCGATCTGGTCTTTCACGAGATCGCCTGTTACCAGTTTTCTCATTCTTTGATAAATAATCCGCGTCAGTATCACGCAAACCATGACTTAGGTAACAGATGGTTCGGTAATATTCACCTGTCAGAATCTGCCTCCGTTGCCTTTTTTATTTGTTACTTTCATCTGTAAATCTGGGTCTATTTCGCCTGCCTCATATCTCTAGCACACCTGATGAATAGTTTGTCATGGATGGCTCTCTCAGCGATATCAGAAAGTATGTATGTTTTCATCTCGAAGGGCCTTGTTTCGACATTGGTCTTTCAGTGCTATGTCAAATCCTTCTCGCTGCATCATACATACCATCCCATCTCTGTCTTCCCTGTCTATTTTGCCGTCACGTACATTTCCCCTGTATTGGCCTTCTGTCTAATCCTTTCATCTTCCTGCTTTCCTTTGTTCGTTTTATAGTCGCTTGCAGTCTCATCCCTTGACGTTTACACAGCTGTTTTTTCTTTTCCATACGGATCTCTTAATTTTCCTGGACGTGGCATTTCTCTTTCCTCTAACTATGCATGCTTCTGTAGCCATGCATTTGTGTTCTGTCCATTCCTGTGTTGCCATTTTGCAGTTTCTGTTATAACGTCAAGTTGAACACATATTTCAAAACGACATATAAGTCACAGAGCAAGTTGACAAGCAAGACATGTGAACACGGTAACATTCGAATGAGCACTAAGTCCAATTCTAGCGGCCGCTGGCTGGCTGGCCGCTTAGGTGACGCGGCTGCTTCATGGCTGGCAGACAGCGCCGCATGTAGAGGACGGGCGTAATTGCGCGGCGGCGCTTTGAATGATCGGCGAGTCACAACACTTTTCTCCCCTTTGAAATTTTTGCACTGGTCCCGATGGAGGTGGCCTGTAAATTGCTAACTTCCATAGGAGTTGTTTGACTGGCCGTAAAGTCTCGAGGAGGAGGCTTCCCGTACGGACGGAAGTGTCCCCGATGATAACGGGTCAAGATGACAGGAGACGTAGGGGTCGAATCTGCTGGGGCCCCGTGCACCAATCTGCCTGTTGCGGCGAGTCCAGTTGATATAACAGGAGACACGGGCGACGTGTCGGCGTCCGTAGGAGAAGGAGGTGAGTAGATTGGCTCCGACAGATGATAGTCATCCGGTTCCTGCATGGGCACGTCTCCTGGTGGCGTCCGTTCTTGTGCTGGCACCGAGATGACGGTGAGAGGGCTGCGTTCTGAGTAATGAGAGATGCCAAGATTCCGAGCGTCAGGTAGAGCCAAAGGTGGTGTAGCGGCATTCGGAACAGGCGTTGCCGCACACGAGGCCGAAGCTGGTCCGAATGACGCACTGCAACACCCGTGTCCGTCTGGATTTCATACAGGCGTCGGCCACGGTGTCGTAAGATGCGGCCCGGACTCGATTTTGGCCGCCTGCCATATCCCCGTACCCAGACGAGGTCGTCAGCGGTGAACCGGCCAAGCGAAGGCACCCGTCGCCGTGAGGTGGAAGGCCGCAAAAGATGAAGTAGCGTGCGGGGCTGTCGGCCATGTAAGAGCTCAGCCGGGCTGCGGTCGCCCATGGGGGAGTAACGGTAAGAAGCCAGAAACTGGAGAAGTGCATCATCAGCAGCAGAAGAAGTCAGGAGTTTCCGCATCTGAGCCTTAATGTGTGGACCTGTCGTTCAGCCTCATCGTTTGATTGTGGATGGAACGGAGGGGCCGTGACATGCATAACGCCGTGACGAGCACCAAAATTCGCAAATTCGGAAGAGGCAAATTGCGGACCATTATCAGTAACAAGAGTAGAGGGAAGGCCTTCCAAAGAAAAAATGCGGGCGAGAGCACTTGTGGTTACCGCGGTGACAGGCGACGTGCAACGGACAAAGAAAGGGAAGTTAGAGTAGGCGTCAATTCCGAGGAGCCAATAAGTACCTAAAAAAGGTCCCGCGAAGGTCCCAGGGCGTCTCAGGCGAAGGCCACGGTGACAAAGATGACTTCGGGGCGGCGGCCTGTGACGCGCAAGGGCCGCAGGCAGCGACCATGTGTGCTACTTCAGAGTCGATGCCAGGCCAGTACACATGACGGCGCGCCAGAGATTTTGTGCGAGAGACACCCCAGTGCCCTTGGTGAAGGAGGCGCAAGACCGAAGCACGCAAAGACGCAGGTACCACAACACGCGGCGAAGCATTGTCGGTGGAAAGGAGGATAACACCATTCCTAGCCGTGAGGCGGTAACGCAAAGCGTAGTAGTTCCGCAATGGGTCAGAAGTCTTAGCGGACGGACGATCTGGCCAACCCTTCTGAATACAGCGTAAAACCCGGGAGATGATAGGATCAGAACCCGTAGTAGCCGCCAGCCGGTCCCCGATGATGGGGAATCCGTCCACAACCCGCTGCTCGACAACATCCAGGTGGAAACACAAAAGTTCGTCCCTATCGAATGCCAGATCATGACCCATGGGAAGGCGAGACAGTGCATCAGCATTCGCATGTTGAGCCGTCGGCCGGAAATGAATCTCATAATTGAAACGAGACAAGTAAAGAGCCCAATGCTGAAGGCGGTGTGCAGCCTTGTCGGGAAGTGACTATGATGGATGAAACAAGGAAACAAGTGGTTTGTGATCCGTAACAAGATGAAATTTGGAGCCATAGAGAAAAACACCAAACATATGAAGAGCATAAATAATGGCCAAATCTTCTTTTTCAATTTGAGAATACTTTTGTTGGGCATCCGTGAGCGTTTTGGAGGCATAAGCAATGGGTTGTTCAGAGCCGTCAGAAAAAACGGTGTGCAAGGACTGCACCGACCCCGTATTGAGAGACGTCCGTGGCAACAACAAGATGTTGGCCAGGTCGATAAGTAGCCAGGCACGGGGCCTGTTTCAGCATAGTCTTCAATTTATGGAAAGCCGCATCGCATGACGCGCACCAGTGAAAAGGCACGTTTTTATGCAACAGGCGATGCAACGGCAGTTCCTTAACAGATGTAGGGCGAGGAAGGGCATCGATCGCAGCGACAGTTTGCTGAAGCGGACGAATACCATTCCAAGAGAGTTGAAACCCCAAGTACGTGATAGATGCCTGAAAAAATTGTGATTTCTGAATATTACACTTAAGACATGAAAAAGTGTGCGGAGATTCTGAAGATGTTCTTCAGTGGTGGAGCCAGTGACAACAATGTCGTCCATGTAATTTATACACCTATGGACAGGGAACAATAATTGTTCCAAGAATCGCTGAAAGAGAGCAGGGGCGCTGGCAACCCCGAATGGCAATCGATGGTATTGATAGAGGCCGACAGGCGTGTTAAGGACCAGAAACTACCGGGAAGCAGCGTCGAGAGGAAGCTGATGATAAGCTTCTGACAGGTCAATTTTAGAAAAATACTGGTCTCCTGCAAGTTTAGTGAACAATTCTTCAGGTCGGGGCATAGGGTAAGTGTCGATGAGGCATTGAGCATTTACAGTGGCTTTAAAATCGCCACAGAAACTAATATCACCATTTGGCTTAGCAACGACAACGACAGGAGAGGACCACTCACTGGCAGTGACAGGAAGCAAGACCCCTGAAGCAGCGAGACGATCGAGCTCCCGTTTTACTCGATCACGAAGAGCAACAGGAATGGGCCGCTCCCGAAAAAACTTAGGCCGGGCGTGATATGAGCTTCAAAGTCGTTTGCACGGCCTAACCCAGGAGAAAAAAGGGACGAAAATGTCGTCGACAAGGAATCCAAGTGAGCATAAGGAATGGCATCAGAGACGATATTGACGGAGTCATCTATGGAGAACCCAAAAACGCGAAAGGCATCGAAACCAAAAAGATTCTCTGCGTTACTCTGGTCGACCACGAATATGGGAACAGTGCGAACGACGGATTTGTAAGATACCTCAGCATTAAATTGTCCCAAGACAGAAATCTTCTGTTTATTGTACGTCCGTAATTGCCGAGTGACAGGTGATAGGAGTGGAGAACCCAACTGAAGATACGTCTGAGAATTAATTATAGTGGCAGCAGAACCGGTATCCATCTGCATGCGAACATCCCGACCAAGGATTTGGACAGTGAGGAATAACTTTCCTGAAAGGGAAGAAGTGCAATTGACAGACAACACAGAAGCAGAATCAGCGTCACGGTCATGAACATCATGTATGCGGTCGGATTTGCAAACGGCAGACACATGACCCTTCTTTTTGCAATTGTGACACACGACCCAACGTTGGTGACAGTCCTCCCGTGAATGTTTCGTAAAACACCACGGAAGGAAGTTGCAGGGGGTTTTGCTGCAGTTTCTTAGAGGCTTGTTTATTGTTAGGCCGAGGCTGCGCGTGGGAGCGCACTGCGGCCACGTCGGCCGGCGGGGACACACCGCACGCGTCGTCAACAGCGCACAGAGGTTGTATTTCCCCGACGTCACCCTACGCCTCTATTTGCGCCCCAGCGGCGTGCGAAATTTCAAAAGACTGCGCGGTGGATAGGACTTCATCTACAGCCGGATTTGCCAACTGAAGGGCACGTTGTAGAACTTCTTTGTCGGGCGCCGACCGGATAATAGCATCCCGCGCCATGGAATCGGCATAGGATTCTTTGTGAACGTCAGTAACAAATTGACACTTTCGACTGAGGCCGTGAAGTTCAGCAGCCCAAGCGCAATAGGATTGATGCGGTTGTTTTTGACAACGATAAAAGGCAACACGAGAGGCTACCACATGCATTTTCTTCTGAAAAAAGACAGAAGTGAGCACATTTCAGCAAAGGACAAGGACGCAGGATATTTTCAAAGGAGCCAATTGCGACAACAACCGATATATTTGAAGTGAAATCCATGAAAGGAAGAGAGACTTACATGTTTGCTCGTCCGTGACACGTAATGCCAAGAAGTGCTGTCGAAGACGTTTTTCGTAACTACACCAGTCTTCTGCCGTCTCGTCGTAAGGAGGAAAAGGAGGTTTAGACAACGACGAGACACGCCCCGCATTTGATGCCGCGACGAAATCGCGAATCGCTGATGTTAGAAGCGTTTGCTGTTCAATGAGACCTTGCAATAGTTGCTCGACAGTAGCCATGGAAACCTGTGGGTCAACGATGAAAAGGAAAAATCCCATCCTCGTCGCCAATTGTTATAACGTCAAGTTGAACACATATATTTCAAAACGACACAACATATACAAGTCACTGAGCAAGTTGACAAAGCAAGACATGTGAACACAGTAACATTCGAATGAGCACTGAGTCCGTGTCTAGCGGCCGCTGGCTGGCTGGCCGCTTACGTGGCGCGGCTGCTGCATGGCTGGCAGACAGCGCTGCATGTTGAGGACGCGCGTAATTGGCGGCGGCACTTTGAATGATCGGCGAGTCACAACAGTTTCCTTCAATCTTATTGTTAGTAGTCCGTATTCCCTCTCACCAGTATCATGTGGTAGATTTCCATTTTCTTCTTTTGTCAACAAACTTCAATATATCCTGTGCCCTCCAAGGACATCTACTAGAAGATCTTTTTTACTTATTTGATCCTCGCAGTCTTTCCGTATTGCATCGGTCAAAGTTTTCCATTCGTTTTCTATTGCATTCCTTCCTCCTGATTCATTCTATACTTGCCTAATTTTCCTTCTGAAATGCTCAGTTATCTCACTTCCTGTTTTTACAGGTTCCATCTCCTTAATCTACTACATTTTTGCAGCCTCTTCAACATTAATCTAAGGTTTAAAACCAACAAATTATGGCAAGACTGACACCTGCCACTGGAACAGTATCTCAGTTTTAAAGCTGACTTCAAAATCTGTGTTTGAGCATTAAATAATCAATGTGAAATCATCTTGTACCTTTGTGAAATCATCTTGTACCTTTTGCTAGATTTTTCAGGCCGCTTCCACTCCTGTTTCTCTCTCCCAGCCCATGTCCTGCTATTATTTACCCCTCTTGATTACGTAATCAAGTACCGCCTGCAGTTGTTTTTCTTCCTTATTTTCAGTGGGCGATTGTACGGTATTCGACGAAGAACATTGTGAAGTATGCTATCAAATGGAAGTACGTAATTACTTTCTCAGTATTATCAATCCGTTAAATATCTTTGTAGCAAGTCAGACTTGGCATGCTTTAGGTTGATGAAACTTTGCACCAAAAAAAAATCGTCTATGGCGTATCATACATTTCAGATTTTCGCATTTGTGTTTATTTAAATAGTGTATAGCCTCATTGTGCTTGTTAGTGTAGGTGCCATATTTGCAATAAATTTGATATTACTAGTACTCTTAAGCAGCGTCCACGTCCGAACACTTCAGTTTACATAATTGTAGCTCACATTCTATTGCACTCAACACATAGAAATGCGGCATTAAATTACACTGGTGTCCAGAGTTAAAATACCGAAGGGAAATTTTGGAGGGTTGCGTATATTTTGCCACAAAATAGTGCCAACAGGTGATAGTAAAATACACTCATGCTCATAAATTACGGATAATTGCAGAATGTGGTGCCACACAACGTGGCACTACACAAAACTGGCGCTAATAACATTGACACATAGGGAACAAACACGACACAGATCTGTAAGTCCACGGTATTGGTGCTAAGTTGAGAAAACCGCCCCGAAACACATGTGCCACAAAACACCACTGTTTCCTGCGCATGTACCCCGAAATCAATATGGGAAATGATCACCATGCACACGTACACAGGCCGCACAACAGGTCGGCATACTCTGGATCTGGTGGTGGAGCAGCTGCTGGGGAATAGCTTCCCATTCGTGTACCAGTTCCTGTCGGAGCCCCTGAATTGTCCTAGGGGTTTGAAGACGTGCAGCGATACGTCGACCGAGAGCATTCCAGGCGTGCTCGATGCGGTTTAGGTCTGGAGAACAGGCAGACCACTCCACTCACCTGCTATCTTCTGTTTCAAGGTACTCCTCCACGAAGGCAGCTCGGTGGGGCCGAGCGTTATCATCCATTGATCCATTGCACGCCTGAAAAGGCGAACATACTGGTGCAAAATGACGTCCCGATACACCTGACCTGTTCAGTTCCCCTGTTAAAGACATGCAGGGGTGTACGTGCACCAATCATAATCCCAACCCACACCATCAAACCACGACTTCCACACAAGTCCCTTTCAGTGATATTAAGGGGTTGGTATCTGGTTCCTGGTTCACGTCAGAAAACCCAGTGAGACTCATTGTTCAGTCTATACCTGGACTCGTCCGTGAACATAACCTGTGACCACTTTTCCAATGACCATGTACTGTGTTCTTGACTCCAGGCTTTTTGGGCTCTCCTGTAACCAGGAGTAAGTGGAATGCACCTTGCACGTCTCCGGGCGTGTAAACCATGTCTGTTCAGTCGTCTGTAGACTGTGTGTCTGGAGACTACTGTTCCAGTGGCTGCAGTAAGGTCCCGAGCAAGGCTATCTGCACTATTCCGTGGTCGTCTGCTGGCACTGATGGTCTTCTTGTGGGGTTGTACGCTATGGACGTCCCGTACTGTAGCGCCTGGACACGTTTCCTGTCTGCTGGAATCATTGACAAAATCTTGAGATCACACTTTGTGGCACATGGAGGGCAGTGCTACGAGCTGATGTGTTTGACTAGCCTCCAGTCTCCCTAGTATTCTACCCCTCATAATGTCATCAATATGGGTTCTTTGAGCTATTTTCAACACACAGTAAGAATTAGGACGTCTGGAAAAGTCTGCACACTTACTCGCTGCACCTTTCTCTGACATGCACCAGCACACCTCTGCGTATGAGGATTGCTGCCAGCGCCACCGTGCAACGGCTGCAGTTCAGATGCACAGCATGGTCATATCCCAAGGTGATTTAAATCAGCAAACCGCCCACCAGAGCGTTGTTTCACCATGTATCAGCACTATCCTTAATTTATAAGCATGAGTGTAGAAACAATACAAGGAATACAAAATGTAATGAACTGCGACATGCATAAGAGTAGATAGAAGTGTTCCTCGGTTTTTTTTTCCAAGTTAACGGATTTGTACCCACATTCTGACAACTGGTTAATGTTCTCAGTATGGGGTGTGATCACCCCTGACACCAGTACGGGCTTGATAAACATGGGAGCTGCTGTGAACGATGTCATCAGTCTCAGTTTGAGGTAATAACGACCATTCTTCCTGCAGAGCTGCTCACTAGCCTTTGAGACCGGTTGGTGGATCCTGACGTGATGCAACCTGTCTGCCGGCCGAAGTGGCCGTGCGGTTAAAGGCGCTGCAGTCTGGAACCGCAAGACCGCTACGGTCGCAGGTTCGAATCCTGCCTCGGGCATGGATGTTTGTGATGTCCTTAGGTTAGTTAGGTTTAACTAGTTCTAAGTTCTAGGGGACTAATGACCTCAGCAGTTGAGTCCCATAGTGCTCAGAGCCATTTGAACCATTTTTTTGCAACCTGTCTCCTTAGCGCACCCCAGACAACCACTATGGGATTTAAATCGGGAGAGCGAGCACGACACGCCCTGCGCAGGGGATGCTGCGAAATCAGATGCCAGCTGTATTGCAGTACTAAGGCGGTACCGTCGTGCCCTTACAGCCAAATGAGGGTTCCCCCTTTCTGATGCCATACGAAGTCGGCCCTGTCCTGGTCGTCAGGATACAGTTTCGGTCTCTACAAACGTCGCCATATCCGAGAAAAAACAGAATGATTCACATTAAGCCACCCCTCCACATCAGTTTGCGACTCTCCTGCTTCCATTCTTCCTATGGCCATCCACAGAGGAGAATCTGTAGGCGTCTTCTATGTGCCCTTCTCCACCGTCTTCGATTATGTACACAGCGACTTTGGATGTGGGACTACCCTGCAAATACTATCCCGCTTGATAGGTACTCTGACGTCATTGCTTGCGTGGTAGACCGTTGATTGGAATGCCATCTTCGATGCAGAACACGATCGCAACGACGTCTGTTGACAGTTTGTATGATAATGTCGTGAATTAGACACCTGACGGGGAAAAAGCGGTTTGCTGCTATACTTTTGGACACTAGTGTATTTTCATCGCAGCTGCAGATCCAGTCTCAATGAAGATACTTCCGTTTTGAATAAAAACAAACACTATTTTTGGAGTCATCAGTCTTCTGACTGGTTTGATATGGCCTGTCACTAATTCCTCCCCTGTGCCAACCACTTCATGTTGGAGCAGTACTTGCAACCTACGTCGTTACGCATTTCGTTGATGTATTATAGTCTCTGTCTTAGCTTCTACAGCTCCCTCTAGTACCATGGAGGTTATTCACTGATGTCTTATGAATCCCACTATACTGTATATTTTCCATTTCACGAGAAAATTCAAGACTTAGAAATAACTATAACTAATGAAAATTGCAATTTGTTTGACTTTAATCGTGCTTGTGTAACAGTTGTTTTATAAATGTCTTAGTAAGTTTTATCCTTAATGAAACATGGATAAAATGGATAGTTATCACCCAACTAGAATTCAGAGATGAAATACATATTGGTTATGTATGGCTACATCCAAATCACGCACAATTATAGATGAAATTTGGAATTCTTACAGCTAATCCTGCTGGGTGAGAATCAGATTAGCCAACATATGATGGAAAATCAAATAAACAATTAATCGATAATTGGGTGGCAAAACTGTTTGATTTTGTGACCATAAAGGAAGGAAATAATATTTTATCTTAAGTCGACCAACCCTTTACTGCATGAAGGTAGATGAAGTGAATGGTAGGGCTTGGTGGATTTTTGGAGATTATAAAGAAATTTTGTGGGAAGGTGATTTAATTAATTTTTACAAGGTCTTGTAGTTCTGGAGATGCAGTTCTTCGATGACCCATTATAATAAAGCTGGAGTTGAATTTAAGGATACACTTCTTAGGGAAAGAAGAATTGCAGTGGTATTGATGGGAATTCGTGTACCAATTGCTAATATTTCGAGTTAGAATAATGAACTAATACGCTGAAATTAAAATTCCGGTTCTTTTTATGAATTTCAAACTGTAGAAGATGCAGGATTAAGAGTTAAGAAAATTTTTTAACTTGGCATCACAAATTACTATAACTATGTAGAATTTCATATTCCATAGTTTGTATTTGTTACATTTAAGACAAATCGTAAAAATAATCAGTTACTTGACCCTTCTTCGTTCTGTCACATAAATCTACAGCATATGTCCTTGAAAATTGTTGTTGTTGTTGTGGTCTTCAAACCAGAGACTGGTTTGATGCAGCTTTCCATGCTACTCTGTCCTGTGCACGCTTCTTCATCTCCCAGTACTTACTGCAACCTACATCCTTCTGAATCTGTTTAGTGTATTCATCTCTTGGCCTCACTCTACGATTTTTACCCTCCACGCTGCCCTCCAATTCTAAATTGGTGATCCCTTGATGCCTCACAATATGCCCTAGCAACTGATCCCTTCTTCTAGTCAAGTTTTGCCACAAATTTCTCTTCTCCCATTCTATTCAGTACCTCCTCATTAGTTATCTGACCTACCCATCTAATCTTCAGCATTTTTCTGTAGCACCACATTTCGAAAGCTTCTATTCTCTTCTTGTCTAAACTATTAATCGTCCACGTTTCACTTCCATACATGGCTACACTCCATACAAATACTTTCAGGAACGACTTCCGGACACTTAAATCTATACTCGATGTTAACAAATTTCTCTTCTTCACAAACGCTTTCCTTGCCATTGCCAGTCTGCATTTTACATCCTCTCCACTTCGACCACCATCAGCTATTTTGCTCCCCAAATAGCAAAACTCATTTACTACTTTAAGTGTCTCATTTCCTAATTTAATTCCCACAGAATCACCCGATCTAATTCGACCACAGTCCATTATTCTTGTTTTGCTTTTGTTGATGTTCATCTTATATCCTCCTTTTAAGACACTGTCCATTCCATTCAGCTGCTCTTCCAGGTCCTTTGCTGTCTCTGACAGAATTACAATGTCATCAGCGAACCTCAAAGTTTTTATTTCTTCTCCATGGATTTTAATACTTACTCCGAACTTTTCTTTTGTTTCCTTTACTGCTTGCTCAATATACAGATTGAATAACATTGGGGATAGGCTACAACCCTGTCTCACTCCCTTCCCAACCGCTGCTTCCCTTTCTTGCCCCTAGTCTCTTATGATTGCCATCTGGTTTCTGTACAAATTGTAAGTAGCCTTTCGTTCCCTGTATTTTACCCCTGCCACCTTCAGAATTCGAAAGAGAGTATTCCAGCCAACATTGTCAAGAGCTTTCTCTAAGTCTACAAATGCGAGAAACGTAGGTTTGCCTTTCCTGAATCTATTTTCTAAGATAAGTCGTAGGGTCAGTATTTCCTCACTTGTTCCACCATTTCTACGGAATCCAAACTGATCTTTCCCGAGGTCGGCTTCTACCAGTTTTGCCATTCGTCTGTAAAGAATTCGTGTTAGTATTTTTCAGCTGTGACTTATTAAACTGATAGTTCGGAAATGTTCATATATTTCAACACCTGCTTTCTTTGGGATTGGAATTATTATATTCTTCTTGAAGTCTGAGGGTATTTCGCCTGTCTCATACATCTTGGTCAACAGATATTAGAGTTTTGTTAGATCTGCTCTCCCAAGGCTGTCAGTAATTCTAATGGAGTGTTGTCTACTCCCAGCGCCTTGTTTCGACTTAGGTCTTTCAGTCCTCTGTCAAACTTTTCACGCAGTATCATATCTCCTATTTCATCTTCATCTACATTCTCTTCCATTTCTATAATATTGTCCTCAAGAACATCGCCCTTGTATAGACTCTCTATATACTCCTTCCACCTTTCTGCTTTCCCTTCTTTGCTTAGAACTGGGTTTCCATCTGAGCTCTTGATATTCATGCAAGTGGTTCTCTTTTCTCCAAAGGTCTCTTTAATTTTCCTGTAGGCGGTATCTACCTTACCCCTGGTGATATGCGCCTCTACATCCTTACATGTGTCCTCTAGCCATCCCTGCTTAGCCATTTTGCACTTCCTGTCGATCTCATTTTTGAGACGTTTGTATTCCCTTTTGCCCACTTCATTTACTGCATTTTTATATTTTCGCCTTTCATTAATTAAATTCAGTATCTCTTCTGTTACCCAAGGATTTCTACTAGCCCTAGTCTTTTTACCTACTTGATCCTCTGCTACCTTCACTATTTAATCTCTCAAAGCTACCCATTCTTCATCTACTGTATTTCTTTCTCCCATTCTTGTCAGTCGTTCCCTAGCGCTCTCTCTGAAGCTCTCTACAACCTCTGGTTCTTTCAGTTTATACAGCTCACATCTCCTCAACTTCCTACCTTTTTGCTGTTTCTTCAGTTTCAATCTACAGTTCATAACCAATAGATTGTGATCAGAGTCCACATCTGCCTCTGAAAATTTCTTACAATTTAAGACCTGGTTCCTGAATCTCTGTCTTACCATTATGTAATCTATCTGAGACCTTCCAGTATCGGCAGGCTTCTTCCAGGTATACAACCTCCTTTTGTGATGCTTGAACCAAGTGTTAACTATGATTAAGTTATGCTCTGTGCAAAATTCTACGAGGCGGCTTCCTCTTTCATTCCTTCCTCCCATTCCATATTCACCTACTACGTTTCCTTCTCTTCCTTTTCCTACTATCGAGTTCCAGTCACCCATGACTATTAAATTTTCGTCTCCCTTCAATATCTGAATAATTTCTTTTATCTCATCATACATTTCGTCATCTGCTGAGCTAGTTGCCATGTAAACTTGTACCACTGTGGTAGGTGTGGGCTTCTTTTCTATCTTGGCCACAATAATGCGTTCACTTTGCTGTTGGTAGTAGCTTACCCGCATTCCTATTTTCTTCTTCATTATTAAACCTACTCCTGCATTATTAAACCTACTCCTGCATTACCCCTCCCCTCAACGGCAAGGTCCATGGTTCACGAGGGTGTTGAAAACTGTAGGAAACGAAATTTTCTCTTAGGAGATGTGTAATATTAGGCCTCCAAATAATTTTCTCAAAGCATACAACGCATTTATCGATTTTAAACGAGTTGCATTACTATAAGGAGATGTAGGTATTAGTACAAATATTTCATTTTAAATTATCGACTCTATGTCATTAATATGACTTCTAGAAAGAATATTGTAACTTCACAGAGAACATCTATGAAACTTAAATGAAAAAATTCGTACAGGTCTTTAGTGTATGTAACAATGTACAAGTGTAATAAGAAAAATTTATCCTACAATGCACGACACAGAATATTGCCGAAAATTTTTAATTTTATAAATGAAACAGTTAGAAAAGTTATAGAAGTGTTAACTTCATGCTTATATTTCTTTCTGAGGTGTTTTAGATAAGGTAGAATAAATAAAAACTGAAAATTTTAGTATATCAGTGACAAAACGATGTCTAATTTTTTTCATTATATTTTTTCCATGTATCTTTTGTTATGTAGATTATGTTAGGATTTTTAATTTTCAAACTCAGTTAATGTTTGGCTGACAAATTAACAAAAAAGATTTCCCTCCCTCACCCCTGTGAGTTATGCAAACCAACTAACTTCTATGTGTTGAGGGTATTTGTTTTTCAGGGGCAATGGTCCTATCAAAGGATGCAAATCAGAGCTCAGTTACCTTTAAAAATAAAAAATAAAGTTATAGCAGGAACCTGTATAGTAGATGCATTTTACGTAGGTGAACTATACAAGTGTTACATATTATATGTGTCAAACTGCACAGTTAATTCATGTTAATTCATGTGTCAATCTGTACATTAGTTAGAAAATCTATCAACAGATGGTGTTGATAAATAAATTTGAATCAACTTTGTTTCTCGAATGCCAACTCTATATACCATTTCTGAACACTTCTACATAAGCCAAACTTCACACATACGTTGACCAAAGGGAGTGTGCATTACCAGAGGTTATTAAAACGTAGATGCTAAAACAGTCAAAACCCCGTCAGTTGTGTACTTAATAACAGTCCAAGTAAATGAATCGGTTCCGTTAATTCAGAACTTAATATTTGTGTAGTGCTGTGTACATAGTGTTAGACGAGTCCGATAAAACCAAGTTGTGTTAAGGACAATGTAGGGGTTGGTTTTGATATGGAATTAATTTTTTATTATGTTCACCTTTTATAATAAAGTACAGAGTTAAAGTTTAATATGAGTTATTCTTTGTGAGAATGAATTAAATTTTTTTCTTACATGCACCTTTTATAAAAGAAATTAAAATAGGTGATAAAAATCATTTTTTATAATAAGTGAACCCAATACGAAAAAATATTCATTTCTATGACTTTTCGAAGTAACTTACTATAAAATATACGTTTTTAATGAAGTTTAGTGAGTTAGACCTAAAAAGTTAGACTATAGTAGATAATTAGTGTAGGTTCTGTGTAAGTTTGTGTGAGTTGGTGAATGAGTGAGTGAAATGAGTGTGTGAGGTAACTTACAAAAAGTGAGCTAGAACCTACACTAATTAACTATTCATGGCTTGTTACATCTTGATTTGAAGTCATTATTAAGGGATGATTACATCATGAATAACAGTGTGTGAATCTTTGATGTCATGGCTGGGACTCTGATCTGCACAAATGACATCACAAATATAAACAATACATCGCTTGTAACCTCAGCCATACTACTGCTGACAACACATAAGCACTATAACTTCGTCCATTGAGACAATTCCCACTTCAGTTTACAGTATTTGTGTATGCAGGCTCCAAGCAGAACAAACATTGTCAGACTACATACATGCTCACTACCTAATGTGAAGGCACCCCACTGTGTACCCACCTTTGACACATATCCAGAAATATGGGAGGCAGTTGATACATTTATGATTCTTACGACCAGTAATTATCCCGTATCTTATAGATTATTGTGACATTAACATAATGTAAGACAGGATGTAACCTATACAAAGATAGAGGAGATGTTCGATTGTTACTACATATTATCCAGATACACGGATGTTCCCAGAAATTATTACCACGTGCTTAAAAACATGTTGGTCCACCAATGGAACTCAGTGCTGGAGCGATTCTTTATGCTGTAGAACCAACAAGTCTCTCAGGAGTAATCTACACACATGTCTACACATTAGTCAGTTACTTTTAATTACTGACTGGTGGTACGTCAGCACATTGCTGGTACTCGATAATATCTTATGTGTACTTCATTAGTTTCATATTGGACGAATTTTTTGTCGAAAACATTAACGTGAATACGCTATCATACCCCTCAAACTGCTGTATGACATCAACCTGAGTTCACTATCATATACCTCACACCACCGTAGTATGATTCAGTTCTTGATACACACAAATAGCCTGCTCGAGGACGCCATTGAATTTGGGGAAGACGTCAAGCATGAAGGGTGCAGTCAACAGCCGTCATGGTACCTTCAATTACGCGCCCAGGCACCATGGGAGCCCATGTGGATGTACCCCATGACACCCACTGGCATGCATCTGTGGCACAGTGCATGTTCGAGCAACAGTTCCCTTGGATGAAAGAGTATCTGGACACAACCATCGACCTGGTGTAACAAGAAGCGTGATATATCCGACCAGGTGACACGTTTCCATCGATCCATGGTGCAGTATCGATGATCCCGATCCCACTGACTTATAATTGTAACTGACAACGTTGATGTGTCAATATGGGATTATGTAGAGGTCGTCCGCTATAGAGCCCCATGATCAGCAATGTGGGCTGAAAGGGGTGCTTAGAAATTATTGTACCTACAACAGCAGTGAACTCCGTCTTAAGATCTCCTTCTGATCGCCACCTACCATTTAATACAGTGCAGGCAAGCCTCCGACCTTCTCATTCTGTGACGAGGTGTGAACGTCTACTCATGCTCGTGGTGTCATTGTCCTTCAACCATACAGATGCTCATGACAGTAGTATGTGAACAGCCATCCGTCTTCGCCATTTCCCATTCCCAGACACCGAGCCACATCAGTATGCTCTTTGTCTATGCCGGTCGTGTCTGCCCATTTCCCCATTTGCGGGAAGGAAAACTAAAGCCAAATCAAGACACTTTCATGGGATTCGTCGATCTGCAAGAAACGTCCGACAACATCAAATGGTGCAAGATGTCAGAAACTCTGAGAAAAGCAGCATGGAAGGACGGGTAGTATACAATATGTACAAAAACCAAGAGGGAACAATAAAACTGAAGGCTAATAACGATGTTCTCAGATTAAAAAGGTTATAAGACAGAGATGTAATCTTACGCCCATACTGCTCGGATTGTACATCGAAGAAGCAATAACGGAAATAAAAGTAAGGTGCAAGAGTGAATCTAAAAATCAAAGTGAAAGGATATCAATGATAATATTCGCTGATGACATCGCTATCCTCAGTGAAAGTGAAACAGAATAACAGCATGTGCTGAGAGAAACGAACAGTCTATTGACTACAAAACGTGGATTAAGAGTAAATCAAAAAAGAAAAATGAAAGTAATGAGGAGCATCAGAAACGAGAACAGCAACATACTTAACATCAGGATCGGTGATCAAGTAGTAGATGAAATTAAGGAATTCTGCTCCCTAGCTAGCAAAGTAACCCATGAAGATTGGAGCTAGGAGAACATAAAAAGCAGACTAGCACTAGAAAAAAGGGCATTCCTCGCCGAGAGAAATCTACTGGCCTTCAGTTAAGGAAGAAATTTTTAAGTATGTCCGTTTGGAGCACAGCATTGTATGGTAGTGAAACACGGACTGTAGGAAAATCGGAACAGAAAAGAGTCTAAATATTTGACACGTAGTGCTACAGAAAAATATTGAAAATCAGGTGGCCTGAGAAGGTAACCAATGATGAGGTTCTCCGCAGAATCTGGCGAGAAAAGGAATATATGGAAAACATTGACATGTAGAACTGTTGAGACATCACATTTTAACTTCCATGGTACTAGAGAAAGCTGTAGAGGGAGAAAGTAACTAAAATACATCCATCAAATAAGTGAGCACTTTGGTGGCAAGTGCTGTCCTGAGGACAAGATGTTGGCAGATGAGAGGAATCTGTGGCGGGTCATGTCAGACCAGTCTGAAGACTGATGACTCAAAAAAAAAATCGTTGCTGGAATGGTTTAATCATTTGTCTCTGCTCCACCGATATACCATCCTTAAGACATCAGGTGCCGTCAACGTCACGGGGTAGCAATTAGTCTCACAGTGGGCCGTGATCATAATATTTTGGCTCAGCATTGTATCTCATCAACTAAAGACATCTGGTCACGAGCTGCGATGAATGAGCCATGCCACCTGCAGATAACCTCTACGACTGACTGCGTCGTTACACTGCGATTCAAATGGTTTAAATGGCTCTGAGCACTATGGGACTTAACATCTGAGATCATCAGTCCCCTAGACTAACAGCTACTTAAACCTAACTAACCTAAGGACATCACACACATCCATGCCCAAGGCAGGATTCGAACCTGCGACTGTAGCAGCCGCGTAGTTCCGGTCTGAAGCGCCTACAACCGCTCGACCACAGCGGTCGGCGACTGCTATTAATGGGTATGGAATGTGTACCTTTAGCTGACATCCCAGTTCAGTTCGTATTCACGTCCAGTTAGGCTAGAATCGCTTTTGTTGCCAGTGTAGCTCCACTACCAGTTCTATGGGCAGAACATTTGCTTTTGGCAAAAGAGAGGAGAAGTAACACGGAAGCTCCCATAGCGCATGCCTTAACAGTCGCGTGCCAGTGTGGTGACATGTGAGTCACATTAACAGACGCTCCAGTTGATCCCGAAACAAAGATAGCCAAGCACAGCAGTAAATGGCACCGCACAGTGGTAACCATGTAGCTAACGGCGCGATATCATCACAACAGGGCAAGTATCTGCGTTTTAATAAAACTAAACGTGGTTGCCGGAGGAAAGTGCAGACTTTAAGGCAAGGATCACTTCTCGTCGCTTGGAACCATCATGACGCCATAAATGCTGGGCAGCGTGACGAGCCGGCCGGTGTGACCGAGCGGTTCTAGGCGCTTCAGTCTGGAACCGCTTGACCGCTACGGTCGCAGGTTCGAATCCTGCCTCGGGCAAGGATGTGTGTGATGTCCTTAGGTTAGTTAGATTTACGTAGTTCTACGTTCTAGGGGACTGATGACCACAGATGTTAAGTCCCATAGTGCTCAGAGCTATTTGCACCACTTTTGAACCAGCGTGACGACTGGGATACGCCAACAGCAGTCATGGATTAGAGTCCGAGCTACACCTGCGGCCAGAACTCATCAGGGGATTTGGTGCCGACGTGTATTCTGTGCCTGCCGCCATGCGACTCCTGTCTGAGGGCAGCAGGCTGATTTCTGCCTACAGCAGACTCCACACACCGCCACTGTGTGTGAGGAGCTGAGGAGCCACTCCGCGAATACAACGCCATTGCCGCATAACACGTGGCTGGGCTGAAGTCAAAGGCCAATGCCGCCTGTCTTAGCAATACAGGGCGCTTGCTGAGCAAGCAGAAGCCGCTGTCTTGAGCACCACGCATTGGCAATGGGAAGAGATGTGCCTGCCTACGTCATGTCTGGAAGTCAATAAAAGTCATTTGTATCTGTCAACAGCATTTCACCTTGGCCCCTGTCACCAGCACTCACACATCCCCCAGCATACACAGCACGCTATACCAGAGATGGCAGCTCTCTGAACCACGGAAGTAAGAATAAGGGGAGATGGCGCTACGTATCCCAGCCGTACTACGTTTTGAAGCCATGGGAGCGTGGCTCGCTGCCATGACACTCTGACCAAAACATTGCCAGTGTGCTATAGCGCTGCGTGTATTACAGTCGCTAATTGCACCATATACGCATGTAACTTCATCAGATTGGTTGTTTCAAAGTTTTTGTTTAAAATAATATCTCGTAAAGGCGAAATTCTGCGTTTCTTCTGATTAAAAATAGTTTTTAATGTAATATTACGAATAGCTAGCCTTCAATGTAAACGATACAAATTTGTTAATTCAGTAATAAACGTGTATCACAAACTAAATAATAGAAACTGAAAACTAAGTTAGCTATACCCTCCCTCCAAAGCCCCATAAATACATCTTGTTTGTAATACGTACTGGGACATTTCAGTTACGTTACACTACTGGGAAACACTGTTCATTACCACCAATATTTACTGAAATACGGTACATAGAATGGCAAAGCTACACAGTGTCCTGTTTAGGCCCATACTTTACGCCAGTTAATGTAGTGTTAGCTTTTAATTTGGTACATGATGAAGACAAAGTGAGTTACTCAACACTTCGATTATGGACGATACGTACGTATTATACTGAAACATGAACTTGAAAACTAAGAATTTAATTCTTTGAATTAACATACCTTTTGCAAATGTTTTGGGTGTGTAGGGAAAACTGATGGTACAGCATTTTCTCGGAGCCTTACTGTTGAAAGGGAAGTTCGGTCTATGTCCTCTTCTCGGAAATGCTGAGAACATATAGTGCTCCATTTAGACGCACGCCAATTCTTCCTCCTCACAGCATTCTCCCACAGAGCTTTCCGACTTTCATTTTTAGGAAATCTAAAATCATACAGGAGAAAAACACGCTATAGTACAAGTACCGATGTAGCACACGTTCATTCACAATGAAGTTGTAAAATCACACTTAACGAGACAACTTACACATGAAATGTTATTCCCTTCGATTTCGCATCACAATCAGAACGATTCGTACATCCGAACACCACACAAGTCACCATAATAGCGCAAAATCCTTCCAAAAGCGAGCGACAAGCCTATGCACACAAGCTTACAGCAGCAATGTTTTGGTCGGATTGAGATCGCTACCCTCGGCTTCACATAGCTTCACAGCTGTGACGTCACGGCGTATCCCTCTATTCTTACCTCCATGCTTTGAACTAAGCTCGTATCAGGTACACCCCAGATCATCTGCAAATTCTGTCATGTAATTCTTGCTAATAAACCGCATTCACACAATAACCGAGATATCGTTAGTAAATATCCTTCCAGCAATTTTATTTCATTTTGATATCGTCGCAGAAACTTTGGTATTCAGTCACTACGTAGCGGCTTCCTCTGACGACGAAGCAGTGGCGTCGCCTACGAAGGGCACAGCAGGTGACCGAGGCAGGAATTTGTCCGGCTGGTGCTGTCGCGGCGGACCGACAATAAAGCGGCGCTTCCTCTGCGCGGGCAGGCGGCCGCATTTCTCAGGCGAGAGACCGGGGGGAGAGGAGTTGTTGTCCGGACGTATCAGTCTCTCCCGAAGCGTCTCATCAGGGGAAGCAATCAAGGCGGTGGACAGAGCGGCCGCGCGCCGCCCTCCGGCCTCAGGGCTCTGTCTCACTGCCAGCAGCAGCACAGGGCGCGGTCGAGGTCGCCGTGTCGCCGCGTCCGTCGCAGGACCGCCTCATCGGTCTCCAGGCTCAATGAAACAGTTCCATGCAAGCGATGTACACAATCGATTGAGACGGCGATCTTTAGGAAAGTGCTCTTTTTAAATTCTTAGCTGTACGAAATTACATTGACAGTAAAGAAGTGTGCTACAACACGAAATCCTTGTCGTAATGGTACTAAACTGATACTCCACTATTTCTACCCCTGTTCGACAAGTTGATCAACTTCTTCCTCAAGTGAGCTTGTATCACGCCCGGGCGTACAAATGGCAGGGGTCCCTTAAACTGTAATCTCACTTCTTGACTGTGCGCCCTGTCCACACCACGTACCTGATACTCCTGCGGCGGTCTTATTGTTCTGCTCCACACTGCTGCTGGCTCGTCCGAAATTAAGTACATAACATGCAAGCGAGTTTAGGGAACAACTCAACACTAAACACAACACTGTCTTACGTCTGGTATGAAGAATTATTTTACGAGACGATAAGAAAATTACGGGTCGCACAGTTTACACTCTAAGTTGTAATTTTTTATGTCAGTTAACCTTCTTGATGATTATCTGTCCACAATATCACTTGTACGAGCGTGTGCCTAACAGTTAGGGCGCGGTTGATTGTTGATGATGCGGAACGAAATGACCGAACGCAAGTTCTCACGCTCGCTACAAGACACTTGCACCTGAATGCACTCTTTTGGGGTAAACTATATTGCTGATATACATTACTTCATTCTGATGATTGATGTTCGGTACGACACACAAATGGGCGAACGATAAAAAAAGATATCAGCTTCACTGCTCAAATTTAATTGCATCTTTAGGTACTTTTCTCTGAATCCATTTTCATATTTCATCACTTCACTGTAAGAGCACTTGTAGCAACACTTGAACTTCCATAATAATGCCTTTCCGTGCA
The DNA here is from genome assembly GCF_023864345.2 of Schistocerca serialis cubense. Taxonomy (NCBI): domain Eukaryota; kingdom Metazoa; phylum Arthropoda; class Insecta; order Orthoptera; family Acrididae; genus Schistocerca; species Schistocerca serialis. The sequence continues at coordinate 99,443,432 of NC_064642.1, read as the reverse complement.
GAGCTACCCACAATACAACATAACAGCTCCGTGCCCTGTACTCGACTCTGCAAAACGCGGCTGCTCGCAAAGATACACGGCAACCAAGCCAGCGATATGACAATATGCTTACATTCCCGCCCGAAAAAGTATTCGAATTGTCGAAGATAATATCGAAATGTAGGTAATATCCTGCCGCAGGGGATTAAAGAGATGGCAGAGGGGTATACTGCCCTATCCCACAGGTATTGAACCATTGACAGATTATGGCTAGGCGCCAAAACGCCTAACTTGTAGTCGTATTTAACCCAGTTTTCAGTATGACAGTCTCTCATGGTTACCCTACGAGTCTACCGGTTTTGTTTATTACATGTCACTAGTTTTGAGAAACATAAGAGTAATAAATGATATTACAAACGAAGTGCTTCGGGTGGCTTTGGCGCGCCTGGGAGACGAAGCACTCCGGCTGCGCTTGTCACTCCGTTTCGGATGTTCTTCAGACCCAGACATTTATCTCTGTTTCGGACGGACATGTAGTACTCCATACCGGAAGTTGTCAGGAAAGTTACGTACTAACAAGGAAGCTATGTTGAGTGTTCTAGAAGAAAGTCTAAAAAGTGATATTTTAAATTATAAACAAACAGAATACATTAATTAGAGATGTCGTCTATCAGCGTTGTCAGTACTACAGATCTTGCTCTCAGCAGATACAGAGGCTAACCTGGGCAAGTGGCAACCCACAAAAAGAGCACAAACACAGGTTCGAGCTCGAGATGACAGCATAGCAGCCTCCGCGGAAGAAGATCCCACGAACGACAATCTGTCTTCTGCGCTGGGAACAAAACTTTAGAAGACGACAGGTTGGTGGGAAGAACGGTTAGGGACTTTTGTACAATCTCTACAGCTTCCAGATCTGACTTCCACCACGTCAACGTATAATTTTATAGTGGACAAACACACGCATTCACAAAATTTTAATATTTCTTATGAAACAATGGAAAACTTAGTGGGTTCAAGAGGAAAAACGCAAAAAGGAAGCTGAGTGGGACACAGATGTTACGCCTCACTACTCTGTGACCAACATTAGTATGGCCAATCGTAAGAAATGCGTTCACCACCAAGTCTCCTTAAGGCAAATGTAGAGGTGCTTTCTTTGAAAACGTCACTACTTTGTGAGGAAAATATTGACATTATCGTTCTGTGAAGCTCAGCTATACAAATTTGCTGACGTAAAAAAGGGAATACAAGGATGTTAAGGTTTCACCAATGAACAGCACACAGTTTACATAGCATTAATAAAAGCAAAAATATGTGCACCCAACATTAAAAAGATGGTGCTTCGGCAGCAGTGCTCGGCAGACTAATTAGCTATGGATACATTCTTACTAGAATGGTGTATCAAGTTCTACAGTTTTCTGAGAAGAGCACAGAAGAGTGAACCTCCAGACAGTACTTCAGCTTCGGCCATTCTGGTTATTAGGTGCTACTCTGTGCTGTTAGCATCTAGACTATTGTGCAGGTCGTCGACTCCAGACAATTAGATCGACTCTAGATACTTACATGAACTATTTATTTGAAGTGGTACAACAATTTCTAACCAACCCATGAGAGAGGACATGGCCTACTGTGAAAAGTGAATGCTGACAAAAAAAAGGAAGAGAATAGCTTAACGTCTCATCGATAATGTGGTCATTTTGCACGGAGGACAAGCCCGTACGGGAGAAGGACGGAGAAGGAAATCGGGAGTGACATTTTCAAAGAAAGCATCTCTACATTTGCCTTAAGGAGACTTGGTGGTGAACGTATTTCTTACGATTGGCCGTAATAATGTTGGTACGCATTTCTGAAAAACTATCACTTCAGATCAAACCACATTCTAAACGTTCATAACTTGACTTATGTTTCTAAGTGTGTATTACTAATAAGACAGTAGCAATGTTGTCTCAGTGGAAACTTACAGAAAAGTTTGTGACTAAAAGAACTTACCATACAAAATATTTAAATGTTGGTCACACTTTTTATTAAATTTCCTTAAGTCTCGCACATTTTCGTAAAAGTCATGTCATTAATTCATGTACCTTTTTTTTTAAAAAAAAAGAAAAGGAGGTGGAGCCCCTCCACGCCCACGCCGGCATGATGGCCAACTTAAAACGTCTACTGCCATCTTTGCAGAAGAGTTATCTTTCACTAAAGTGAGGGGTCGCAGGATGAGGGTACTGCGATGTTTTCGTACGTCTGGTTAAGGTTAACCACTAATACGCGCTCATCTGAAGATAGATTGGGTCGAAGTCGAACGAAGGGTAGCGGTTTGAAGGGCAGAGGATTAAAAGTGCCTAGGGAAGAGCCAAGGGGAAAAAAAACTCTGCAATGATTAGGTCGGGTGGTATGAGCAGTATTGAATGTCTTGCTGCCTGTGATAGGTCGTGCAAGGGTAGGCTTTGTTAGTAGTAGGTATCATGCATGTCGATACCTTTGACATTGTGCGGTGCTGTTGCTCGGCGGCTGCTGCTGGGTGCCGGTGATGAACTTTCGAACAACGTCAGCAACCTGCTACAGTTAGGTTTATCATCCAGAATGATATTTTCACTCTCCAGCGGAGTGTGCTCTGATACGAAACTTCCTGCAGAGTGACAATCTCTTTCTGGAAACACCCCCCAGGCTGTGGCTAAGCCATGTCTCCGCTGTATCCTTTCTTCCAGGAGTGCTAGTTCTGCAAGGTTCGCAGGACAGCTTTTGTCAAGTTTGGAAAGTAGGAGACGAGGTACTGGTGGAAGTAAAGCTGTGAGGACGAGGCGTGAGTCGTGCTTGGGTAGCTGAGATGATGCCGGAACGGTAGCTCAGCGTGCTCGGTCAGAGGGATAGCTGCCCTCTGTAATAAAAGAACTGAGTTAATAGATCAACAACGAACTTAAAAGGATGTCTTGCGACGTCTGCCCCGATCAGATGCAACGAACGAAAACGAACAAAATGAAATTAAAAAAAAGGCGTGTACGGTCAGAGGGTTAACTGCCCTCTGTAATAAAGAAATTGAATGAATGGATCAACAAAGGACTTCAACGGAAGTCAGGGGACGTCCGCCACGAACAGATGATACGAACCATGACAAAAAAAGGAGAAGATGGTAGAGCACTTGCCCGTGAAAGGCAGAGGTCCAGAGTTCGAGTCTCAGTCCGGCACACAGTTTTAATCCGCCAGGAAGTCTCAGGTTTATCATCTATTTTGTGTCCGATACTTCATATATCGGATGCACAGTGTAGGGCGCCAAGTTTCGTTGACATAGATGTATTAGTTTCAGAGAAAACTGTAACTGAAGCTGCAAGTTTCACACTTACGGGAAAATGCATATAAATATTTTATAACATCTGTTGAAACTCCATTCAAAGGTAACAACTCGCTAGGTCCATGGTTGTCACAGTACTGGGATCTTCTAATCTCCAGCATACGTTTACAAGCCTTCTTTTGAATTGTGCCCTCTTTACTTCATTTCCAGGACACTTTCCTCAGCCTTCTGCAGCCTCAGGCGGTCAACTGTGAACCACATTCTTCATTTTCAGCACATCCCACGATACTGGCAGATTGACCCTCATTGTAAAACAACGTTGTTCCGTGACACTACGTAACGACATAGTGTTTTTGGCATGCCTTCCCCCACACACTTACTAGTAGGGGGACAACCTATGTGCCACCCCACTCTCCATTGTTGCCAAATGTATTCAAGATGGCGGCGATGACGTCATCCAAGATAGCGGCTTGTAGACTTGGCAACATCGCATGACATCATCCAATATGGCGGCTTTTGGCAGGAAAATAGGCCAATTGTGCTACGTCCACTAACGTAACCTCAAGAAAAAATGGCGGTAATTTTGAATTTTGGCGCGAAAATAGCCCAATTGTGCTACGTCCGCTAGCCTAACCTCAAGGAAATATGGCGGGAAGTTTGAATTTTGGCAGGAAAATAGTCCAATTGTGCTACGTCCACTAACCTAAGCCTCCAGAAGCAAAAATGGCGGGAAGTTTCAATTCCAACAGGATAATGCATGCAAAGACCGTACTTGTCTTTATTATTATTCATTATCATTTATTAATATTCATTATAATTTATTATAATTCATTAATATTTATTATCATTCATTATCATTTATTATCATTTATTATTATTTATCATCATTTATTATTGACCTGCCTCCGCTAGAAAAATCTCTAAAAATTCAAATTCCAACACGATAATGGCTGCAAAACCTTACTTTTGTTTGTTATTATTCATTATTATTTATTAACATTCATTTTCATTCATTGTCATTTATTATCATTCATTGTCATTTATTGTCATTCATTATCATTTATTATCATTATTATTATTATTTATTATTATAGGCCTACCTCCACTAGAAAATTGCGACAAATTCAAATTCCAACATGATAATGTGTCGAAAACTGTACTTCTATGTATTATTATCATTTATTATTTATTCAAGATGTCCGATTTTCTTGCTGAGAAAGCCATTTTCCTTACATCCATAACAAAAATCCATCACAAGTTCAAATCCCAACACCATAATTGATCACACGTAGGAACTATCTCCCTCACTTATCTTTTTCCACTGGTAGCATATCATAATCGCGTCAAATAATAAACTGCTCTCATAGTAAGTTAAGTCACGTCCTTTGATTTTGCAGGGGGGAAGGGACTGAAGACTTTATTTCAAGCAGTGCGGTCATCACTTGTTCTCCAACACAGTCAGCACACACATCTTTCATATCACAGTGCAGTCACCACGACGTCCGCGCTCCAAATGAATTAGTTCAAATCCTCGCCACCCCCTGGCCAGCGCGCGGAGACACTGCCGACGCCTGTCACGTGAGGCGGCCGGCCACTCGCGGTGGACTGGCGGTACGGTGGGGGCGAGCCCAGCGATCGCTCCCACGTCGTACACATGTTTTCGCTGGACACGCTGGAACTTGCCGAGTTTGATGTCACAGCGGCACCTTGTCCGCTCAACACGTGTATTCGTTGGACGCTGCTGTTATGCGTATCTGGTTGCTTGTAGGATGTACCGGCTGCTAATAACTATCATTTTTATATAGACCTGATGGAATAATAGTATTATTTCTGACTCGTGATCTGGTGTGATCATTGGGCACTAGACGTGTCCGCAGGGCTATATTGGGCTCGTATCATAGAAAGGAAAAGTTTTACGATTGGGGTAGAGATAGCTCAGCGTAGGGGGACCGGGGAGAAGGATGTATGTCTGACAGGACGGAAAAGTAATCGATCTAAGGTTATCGCCCGTTTTTTAGTGCTGAACGTTCTAGTCTTAGGAGTGTGTGTATGTTTATGTTCTGTCTGTCTCTATCTCTCTCTCTCTCACTATCTCTCTTTCTCTCTCTTTCTCTCTCCTACAGGAACCTTCGATGCACCGATCCTGTACTCTAGAACAATAGTTTACACATGATAGATAGGATTATTTACTTAAAAATGAGTCGAACTACGTTGTGTATAAACATCGCTCCGTTCTTGTTCTTCTTAACTGTATGCTATTAAATTAAGGCTCTTTGAGATCTATCAGTATAGATCGATATGGTGTGCTAAGCTCCAAGACTTGGTTACATTTCGAGAAATGTGGTGCACTTGGAGAGGTTAGAACTAGGAAAGCTCTATTCAGTCAAGAGAGGTGGAGTGTAGCTGTATTCATCTGTTCGGTTTAGGAATAATTTGGTAGCTATGTTGCGGGGTAGGTTGGTCAATGCCGAAGTGAGGATGGTCATTTAACGTAAGAGTACTAGATACGTCTGTGACCGCCACACGCAGAGAGATTGATCGAGTATTATGCGCGAGGTCTTAGAAATATGTATAGCGTTGCCTGGTATAATTTGATCGTCTTTATGTGTTCGAGAATAAAGTGTGAATGGACGTGCTGAGCAGTCATCTATAAATGTTCGCAATGATACTTGCAAAGTAGAGGGTGTATGGTTTAGCTATGATACTGAAATTAAGAAACCAAGCTGTCACATGATTGGCCAGTGATGGACTTACTGTAAAATTTTTCGCGATATGCTGTGATGTATAGTATCCATCGGTGGTATCTTATCCTTCGCATCTGTGCATTGGTTACGACATAATGATTGACTGACAATGCTTGCTTGAGTTGGGGGACAAATTTTGGTTGATGGACCGCAACTTCCGGGGTTGCTAGCACCGAAAACGGTGAAACCGTACTTGCGTGCAAAAATGACCAATCACTAGAAATGGAATGCAGAGTTATAAGCTATTCGGTCACTGCGACATGAGTTTAAATGTAGAGGTGGTCAACCACTTTCCAGGGAAGTCGCTACAACGCCACCAGGCTCTTCTATTTTCCATGTGTTGTTGCTGTCCTTTATTTATAATAATTCAAAGTTATGCTATCGACTGTAAGAATATGATTTACAAGGTGTAAGGTATAGTTTCCTGTGAGAAGCCGTGCATCAGTCCGTGTTAATGTCTGTTTAGAATCAGACAATGACTTCGAAGTCGCGGCAGAAAGACGAAATGCTCGGCAGTGTGCAAAAGAGTGCTATAAAACATTGTTTGAACAAGGGCCAGAGGCAGCTTCCCATTCGCTTAGAGCATGGGTGATCAAACTTTAAAGGGGTCTCGGCAGCGTGTGTGTATATTTAATATGACCTTGTTCACATAGGCATCTGCAGTTTGAGGTGTTGGATTTGGCGAGCTTTTAGGAATTCTTGGATGGTTGCACTCTGAGTTATTCGGGGGGAGTATTGTGAATTCCGTTTGTCCGCGCTGGAGGTGGATCGCATTGCTGCCTTCGTGACTTTTTCACTGTTTGTTGGTAGAGGATAAAGATGATAGGGTGTTGAGGATCTGTTGTACTTGTACCTAGTTTGAGGCGTACAACATTGCGCGCATTTCCGGCGAATGGTCAACACAAGCTCGTGGTGTAGTAACTGAGATCGTTCTGTTTATAGACAGGTTGCAGAAGGTAATAGATATGTCTTTCTCCGACTTCAATTGCAGAGATCAGATGGGTGAAGATAAATGCATACTCATCTATGCTTAGAAAGGGAGAATGCCTTCTTGTTATTAAGTGAGTTTTGGCAGGAGTGAATATGGTTTTATATATGCGAGTGGAAATTGTGAGCGAATGGTGAATGACGTCGGGTTCGCTGGCTGGGGGAGACACTGTTTACATGTCCTGTTGGAGATGCAAGGGGGAGCTAGAAATCTGTGCTATTCAGGAATCCATTTGTGCACTGTATGTCGTTAGACAATAGCTGCAGAGCAGATATAGGGAGAGCCCACTTCAGCATTCTGGTCCTGGGGCTGAGTGGATGGCTGTTTAGCTGGACAGCTATGTGGCTTAGACATACCGCCGGCGGCGCTCGGACACTCGCTTTGTAAGGCGCTATGGGATTAGTTTGAGCATTTAGTACTTGTTTCGGTGGTTATTGGATTAAGAACTGTAATATTGAAGGTCATGTCCTCAGCGGGACCGCTGTGTAATTAAGAAGGTGTGTTTACGTATTTGAAGATATGTTTCGCGAATGGTGATGTTAAGTTGATGGCGCAGTTTAGCTACCACTGTAAAAAAACAGCTGTCTGCTACTGAAGGAAATAAATGGATGACCTTGCCCCCAGACCTGATGGATGAGTTATTAGATAAGGGCAAGTAATAGTTGAATGATGCTATGTGTTCGGATGTAGGAGTCTCTAAACGGCGGGGCGCGATTTTCTTTTTATGTGGAAATTTATGCAATCTGTAGATAGTGATATTCGACCGCTAGTGACAACAGTTAAGAGCGGAAAAATAGGTACAAATCGAGCGCTGGCAGAATGTTGCGGCAATGGTAATAATATTTAAATGAAGGTGGAGGTGGTAAATATGGACCAGGCTTTGAATATTGGTGTAAGTGTCGCATGTGCTTGATGCTCTGTATAAACGTTTGACTCTTTAATTAGGTTTGCTATTTCTGGGTGTGTGCAAAATTAATTTTACTGTTGAAAGTGCGAGAAAGATGAGTTGACTGGTGGTTAGATATAGGCTACGTTTGTAATTCGAAAAGAGGGGATGAGGATGGTAAATTGATTGGTTGGCATGATTTGTGGGGTGATATATGAGTGTCAAGATAGGGTTGAGGACGTTTGCGTATGTTGATGGTGGGACGAGTGTGAGGGTAGGTGCGGTGGGAGGTGTCAATTAGACCTTTTTTTTTTTTAATGTTGTACAGTAAGAATAATATTGATATGGTTTTTAGATGGCTGGTCACGAGACGAGGCGAGAGCAGGGATGTGTAGTTATGTTTACTTAAAGGGCCATGTAATGTCGTGTGAGGAGCAATGTGCAGTGTGCTACTGTGTCATAGGAGGTTAAGACATGTGCTGCTATGATGTGTCTAGCGCATGGAGGCTGTGCTTTGGAATTATGCTACGATGATATAAAGTTGACTTTCACACGCGTTCGATGGTCGCGGCTCGCGATCGCGGTCCTGGACGGACGTATGTGTGTGCTTTGACCGCTGACGAGCGCGTTGGCCGCGCCAACTCACGCTTGCGGAAGCCGAGCAGGGGCTGTGCGAGGTCTCAAATCAGGCGGATGGGTGACTTCACGATCCTGTGGGCAGGGTGCAGAGTGGGGGTACCTGCGCACGTCTGCTGAGTTATTTTGCGAGCGGACCTGCAGGCTCTGCTATGCGTTATTAGGATAGTTTACGAGTACTGAGCGTATCTACACATCTGTGTGATGTATTATTTAGTAGCAGTTTGCTATAGTTTGTACTGAAATTATGATTGGGTGCGTGTCTGTGGGCTGTGCAACTTGGCCCAGGGCACATCTCGGATTGGTGTTTTGTGATAGCGTGATAGATATACTGCATGGTTAAATACGTTGTTCGAAAAAAATAAATAGAGTGTTCTCAGTGATTACACGCGCCTGCAGCGCAGATCAGAGTGATTGGTTTTCCGTCACCATCTCCGTTGCATGCGAGTAGTAAATGTTTTTCCGGCCGCGTTAATCGTGCGTGTCAACAAGCTATGACCTATTCTGACAATAGACGTGAAGGCAGGTCCAGACCTGAGACGCCGGCGATATACATGAGAAGAGCAATGCAGCTTTCACATGTGTCGGCTGTCACGAGCGCTCGGAAGCTGAACTTGGCTGGATGCTCTGGAACCCCCTTCCCCGCCGACCGCACGCGCGCGCGGCTTGCCTTGGAACGTAATCTAAGGCGCATAGGCGATATCAATTTCTCCGGTGATAGGTGCGAATGCGACTGTGTTGACGTCATGTTTGCGGGAGGCCGAGCAGAGACTTTTGGACGGTTTGGCAGCTGGTGGTGTTTGGGCGCGTCTGTTGCACTATTTTGCGAGCATGTCTGTGCACTGTGCGGTGCTTTATTTGGAGAGTTTAAGAATACAGAGCTCGTCTGCTGATATTGTGTACTGCTTTATTTAACAGCTGTTTGTTATTGTGTAGTGAAATTAGGAGTTGTTTGTGTGTTTGTGGCCTGTGTAAGATGACAACAGTCGGATCAGTGAGGGTGTTTTGTGACAAATATACTCCATGACTAAATAAAAGGGCTCCAAATAAATAGAGTGCAGCCCTTCCTTTGTTACCCGAGCAGCACAGCGCAGTCTGAGCTCTTTTTGCGCAATAACGGTATTCTGGTCAGAATGTGAGTGAGTAGACAAATAACTGGACAAATGTATCTGTAGAGGAGTTACAGGTCTGTATTGGAATGAATATCTTGATGGGTGTGGTTGTGTTGCTAAGTGTAGTGCACTACTGGAGTTCAGGAACTGCCTTATGTCAGCCTTACATATCGAAACCTATGAGAAGTAAAAGTTTCAAATAAATAAAATACACTCGTCCCTCCTTCCTTCAGCATGTGAACTGAAATTATTTCCGAAAATTAGCAGTTGTTGGGCTATTTGGCTTCCCCCCATGAACCATGAACCTTGCCGTTAGTGGGGAGGCTTGCGTACCTCAGCGATACAGACAGCCGTACCGTAGGTGCAACCACAACGGAGGGGTATCTGTTGAGAAGCCAGACAAACGTGTGGTTCCTGAAGAGGGGCAGCAGCCTTTTCAGTAGTTGCAAGGGCAACAATCTGGATGATTGACTGATCTGGCCTTGTAACAATAACCAAAACGGCCTTGCTGTGCTGGTACTGCGAACGGCTGAAAGCAAGGGGAAACTACGGCCGTAATTTTTCCCGAGGGCATGCAGCTTTACTATATGATTAAATGATGATGGCGTCCTCTTGGGTAAAATATTCCGGAGCTAAAATAGTCTCCCATTCGGATCTCCGGGCGGGGAGTACTCAAGAGGATGTCGTTATAAGGAGAAAGAAATCTGGCGTTCTACGGATCGGAGCGTGGAATGTCAGATCCCTTAATCGGGCAGGTAGGTTAGAGAAATTAAAATGGGAAATGGATAGGTTAAAGTTAGATATAGTGGGAGTTAGTGAAGTTCGGTGGCAGGAGGAACAAGACTTCTGGTCAGGTGACTACAGGGTTATAAACACAACATCAAATAGGGGTAATGCAGGAGTAGGTTCAATAATTAATAAAAAAAATAGGAATGCGGGTAAGCTACTGCAAACAACATAGTGAAAGCAATATTATTGTGGCCAAGATAGATACGAAGCCCACACCTACTACAGTAGTACAAGTTTATATGCCAACTAGCTCTGCAGATGAAGAAATTGAAGAAATGTATGATGAGATAAAAGAAATTATTCAGATAGTGAAGGGTGACGAAAATTTAATAGTCATGGGTGACTGGAATTCGGTAGTAGGAAAAGGGAGAGAAGGAAACGTAATAGGTGAATATCGATTGGGGCTAAGAAATGAAAGAGGAAGCCGCCTGGTAGAATTCTGCACAGAGCACAACTTAATCATAGCTAACACTTGGTTCAATAATCATAAAAGAAGGTTGTATACATGGAAGAAGCCTGGAGATACTGACAGGTTTCAGATAGATTATATAATGGTAAGACAGAGATTTAGGAACCAGGTTTTAAATTGTAAGACATTAACAGGGGCAGATGTGGACCTTCACCACAATCTAATGGTTATGACCTGTAGATTAAAACTGAAGAAACTGCAAAAAGGTGGGAATTAAAGGAGATGGGACCTGGATAAACTGAAAGAACCAGAGGTAGTACAGGGTTTCAGGGAGAACATAAGGGAACAATTGACAGGAATGGGGGAAAGAAATACAGTAGAAGAAGAATGGGTAGCTTTGAGGGGTGAAGTAGTGAAGGCAGCAGAGGATCAAGTAGGTAAAAAGACGAGGGCTAGTAGAAGTCCTTGGGTAACAGAAGAAATATTGAATTTAATTGGTGAAACGAGAAAATATAAAAATGCAGTAAATGAAGCATGCAAAAAGGAATAGAAACGTCTCAAAAATGAGATCGACAGGAAGTGTAAAATGGCTAAGCAGCGATGGCTAGAGGACAAATGTAAGGATGTAGAGGCTTATCTCACTAGGAGTAAGATAGATACTGCCTACAGGAAAATTAAAGAGACCTTTGGAGAAAAGAGAACCACTTGTATGAACATCAAGAGCTCAGATGGAAACCCAGTTCTAAGCAAAGAAGGGAAAGCAGAAAGGTGGAAGGAGTATATAGAGGGTCTATACAAGAGCGATGTACTTGAGCACAATATTATGGAAATGGAAGAGGATGTAGATGAAGATGAAATGGGAGATACGATACTGCGTGAAGAGTTTGACAGAACACTGAAAGACCTGAGTCGAAACAAGGCCCCCAGAGTATACAACATTCCATTGGAACTACTGACGGCCTTGGGAGAGCCAATCATAACAAAACTCTACCATCTGGTGAGCATGATGTATGAAACAGTCGAATTACCCTCAGACTTCAAGAAGAATATAATAATTCCAATCCCAAAGAAAGTAGGTGTTGACAGACGTGAAAACTACCGAACTATCAGTTTAATGTGTCACAGCTGCAAAATACTAACGCGAATTCTTTAGAGACGAATGGAAAAACTAGTAGAAGCCGACCTCGGGGAAGATCAGTTTGGATTCCGTAGAAATGTTGGAACATGTGAGGCAATATTGACCCTTCGACTTATCTTAAAAACTAGATTAAGGAAGGGCAAACCTACGTTTCTAGCATTTGTAGACTTAGAGAAAGCTTTTGACAATGTTGACTGGAATACTCTCTTTCAAATTCTGAAGGTGGCAGGGGTAAAATACAGGGAGCGAAAGGCTATTTACAATTTGTACAGAAACCAGATGGCAGTTATAAGAGTCGAGGGACATGAAAGGGAACCAGTGGTTGGGAAGGGAGTGAGACAGGGTTGTCGTCTCTCCGCGATGTTATTCCAAAAATGGTACAAATGGTCCAAATGGCTCTGAGCACTATGGGACTTAACATCTGAGGTCATCACTCCCCTAGAACTTAGAACTACTTAAACCTAACTAACCTAAGGACATCACACACATCCATGCCCGATGCAGGATTCGAACCTGCGACCGTAGCGGATGCGCGGTTCCAGACTGAAGCGCCTAGAACCGCTCGGCCACACCGGCCGGCGATGTTATTCAATCTGTATATTGAGCAAGCAGTGAAGGAAACAAGAGAAAAATTCGGAGTAGGTATTAAAATCCTTGGAGAAGAAATAAAAACTTTGAGGTTCGCCGATGACATTGTAATTCTGTCAGAGACAGCAAAGGACTTGGAAGAGCAGTTGAACGGAATGGATAGTGTCTTGAAAGGAGGATATAAGATGAACATCAACAAAAGCAAAACGAGGATAATGGAATGTAGTCGAATTAAGTCGAGTGATGCTGAGGGAATTAGATTAGGAAATGAGACACTTAAAGTAGTAAAGGAGTTTTGCTATTTGGGGAGCAAAATAACTGATGATGGTCGAAGTAGAGAGGATAAAAAATGTAGACTGGCAATGGCAAGGAAAGCATTTCTGAAGAAGAGAAATTTATTAACATGGAGTATAGATTTAAGTCTTAGGAAGTCTTTTCTGAAAGTATCTATATGGAGTGTAGCCATGTATGGAAGTGAAACATGGACGATAAATAGTTTGGTCAAGAAGAGAATAGAAGCTTTCGAAATGTGGTGCTACAGAAGAATGCTGAAGGTTAGATGGGTAGATCACATAACTAATGAGGAAGTATTGAACAGGATTGGGGAGAAGAGAAGTTTGTGGCACAACTTGACCAGAAGAAGCGATCGGTTGGTAGGACATGTTCTGAGGCATCAAGGGATCACCAATTTAGTATTGGAGTGCAGCGTGGAGGGTAAAGATAGTAGAGGGAGACCAAGAGATGAATACACTAAGCAGATTCAGACGGATGTAGGTTGCAGTAGGTACTGGGAGATGAAAAAGCTTGCACAGGATAGAGTAGCATGGAGAGCTGCATCAAACCAGTCTCAGGACTGAAGACCACAACAACAACGGGCTATTTGGAGGTAAATATATTGCATTATTTACGAGCGGTTCGCATGTCCGTAGGCTGTGCTATGAGTTATTTTTAACTGTTTACAATTAGCAAGCGTGTGTCTAGAACATTATAAATGAGTTCTGTAGGAGCTTTTGCAGGTCTGTATGATGTGGGACATGTCGGTGTGATACGTATACTCCATTCCTAAAAAATGTAAATTCGTTTCTCCATCCATGGACGTAGTGGCTTAGTTTGAAACAATTTCCTTAGGTTGGTAACGGAAGCGCAAGTGAGGTTTATTTACTGGCAGATATCAAACTTGGCGCTGGTTCCTAGGAGGAGAAGGTGGCGGTCTGGTCTTCGAAAAGTAGCTGAAATTAGGGAGTTGAACACGTTTGCATGCGTACATGTAATTGTAAATTCAATTATTTAATATAGCGGGGTGGTGAGAGTGAATTAGCGAGCGTTCTCGCGATGAGCAAATGCGCTGTTATACGGTCATGGTGGATTCCGCAGTCGCTCAAACTGTGGCGCCAAACGTATCCTTTGTCCGGCACGCGGTCGACAGCTTCCATGCTGTCCAGCGTGAAGTGCTCGCGGGCGCGGGAAGATATTTACGTAGTCGGACTCTGAGGCGAGCACGGCTGACAGTTTGTTTCCCTACCCTGAGGCACCGGTCGCTGCCTATCTGGCGCGCTGGCCGTGGGGGTGTGCGGGCACCACTGGTCGCTTGACGTCAGTTGGCCAAGGACCTGCCGATGGAGTGGGCTCAGCGCGTACGTCAGCTGCGCTCTGGAGTTTCGCTGTGTGAGCATGGAGAAGTCAGTTGGGGGACACCTGCATGACCGTAACGTCTGAAATAAAGAGTCATTTACCAGGTAATTTCAGAAGGCTTGTGTATGGAGGGCGTTTGATGAAAGTGTTGCGGTGGCGCAGCGATTGTACAGTTATTACGCGCGCGCGAGAGAGCGAGTCAATTAGCTGGTGTTCTAGTGCGGTCCAAACGTGCTGTTATATAGTCATGGTGGATTCCACTGTCGAGCAAACTTTGCCGCCAAAAGTGCAGCACTGCGTTCTCGCCCGCACAGGGACACATGGTGGACGGTGAGCGGTCGGCATCGACAGGTTTGACGTGGCGCCAAAAGTGTATGAGCGAACGACCGAGCATTATGTGATTCAGGTCCGAGGCAAACAATTTTGGCGGGAAACGTGCGGAGGCGACAAATACACGTGGTGAGAGGACAAGGTGCCGCTGTGACATCAAACTCGGCAAGTTACAGCTTGTCCAGCGAAAACATGTGTACGACGTGGGAGCGATCGCTGGGCTCGCCCCTACCGTTCCGCCAGTCCACCGCGAGTGGCCGGCCGCCTCACGTGACAGGCGTCGGCAGTGTCTCCGCGCGCTGGCCAGGGGGTGGCGATTATTTGAACTAATTCATTTGGAGCGCGGACGTCGTGGTGACTGCACTGCGATATGAAAGATGTGTGTGCTGACTGTGTTGGAGAACAAGTGATGACCGCACTGGTTGAAATAAAGTCTTCAGCCCCTTCCCCCCTGCAAAATCAAAGGACGTGACTTACCTTACTATAAGAGCAGTTTATTATTTGACGCGATTATGATAGGCTACCAGTGGAAAAAGATAAGTGAGGGAGAAAGTTCCTACGTGTGATCAATTATGGTGTTGGGATTTGAACTTGTGATAGATATTTGATACGGATGTAAGGAAAATGGCTTTCTCAGCGAGACAATCGCACATCTTGAATAAATAATAAATGATAATAATACATAGAAGTACAGTTTTCGAGACATTATCATGTTGGAATTTGAATTTGGCGCAATTTTCTAGTGGAGGTAGGCTTACAATAATAAATAATAATAATAATGATAATAAATGATAATGAATGATAATAAATGATAATGAATGATAATAAATGACAATGAATGAAAATGAATGTTAATAAATAATAATGAATAATAACAAACAAAAGTAAGGTTTTGGAGCCATTATCGTGTTGAAATTTGAATTTTGAGGGATTTTTCTAGTGGAGGCAGGTCAATAATAAATGATAATAAATAATAATAAATTATAATAAATGGTAATAAATGATAATGAATTATAATAAATGATAATGAACGTTAATAAATGATAATGAATAATAATAAAGACGGGTACAGTCTTTGCACGCATTATCCTGTTGGAATTCAAACTTCCCGCCATTTTTGCTTCTGGAGGCTTAGGTTAGTGGACGTAGCACAATTGGACTACTTTCCTGCCAAAATTCAAACTTCCCGCCATTTTTACTAGAGGTTAGGTTAGTGGACGTAGCACAATTGGGCTATTTTCGCGCCAAAATTCAAAATTACCGCCATTTTTTCTTGAGGTTACGTTAGTGGACGTAGCACAATTGGTCTATTTTCCCGCCAAAAGCCGCCATATTGGATGACGTCATGCGATGTTGCTAAGTCTACATGCCGCTATCTTAGATGACGTCATCGCCGCCATCTTGAACAATGGAGAGTGGGGTGGCAAATAGGTTGTCCCCCTACTGCTATTGAAACTTTCGTTGGGATTCTGTTTTCTCCAACTGAAACATTTAGTATGCAGTTTGCTAGCTAATCGCTATAGACAGTTTCCATAACACATGGTATTGACTTTGGTACTGGACAGTTATAGCATCTCTCTCATATTAACACAATGACTCGATGCCCTTTGGGCAGAGAGAATGACAGTGGTCTTTGTCTGCAGTAATCACATGAAAGGAGGTGGCCATCACAGCTTTTCTCATTGCCTCTAATTTATTAGTATTTTTCCATGTTATTCTGCTAATACTTACGACCAATATGGAAATAATGTGACTATAAGAATAACATTACTTCTTGGAAACAAAAATCTACTTCAAATGAGTACGACGAGTGAAACGTAAACACAATGCTGAACTGATGGTCAACTGGTACCTACACTCACTTGGCGCCTGGGATAAACACTTGAAAAGTTGTGGGCAAAGAACAGAGTATAGATGCAGCCAGGATAAATTCAGAAATGCGGGCGAGCCGTTATTTATAAAATGCCATCTTTTTTTTTTACGGACTTTCACGTCCGTACCGATTATTGGCATATTCGAGCTGCACCTCAGGTCTTTGGCTCACTGCGATGGCGCCACCCGCAGGCCGTCCCAGAAACAGTGTCAGTATGAAACCAGTGTGCGGGCAGCTGTGAAGCAGCACATTCCTCCAAGCACTTATTGTGTGGGCTACAGAAAAGGTGTTACGATAGTGCTCGGCGTTACTTACGGTACTGGAACTTAGCAGTTAAGCAGCGTTGGTATCAGAGGCAACGTTAACGGCCAATATTAACTGAAGTGTAATTACAAAGAGGTCCTGAAGAGTACTGCCTCTGAACTTTTTATGTGAAAACTCTCAATTTTTTAAAAATAAAACAAGCTTTATTAATACACTTTGCCTTTATTCTCTGTGCCTACATATTT
Organism: Schistocerca serialis cubense; assembly: GCF_023864345.2. Classification (NCBI taxonomy): domain Eukaryota; kingdom Metazoa; phylum Arthropoda; class Insecta; order Orthoptera; family Acrididae; genus Schistocerca; species Schistocerca serialis. The sequence goes on along the minus strand of NC_064642.1, from coordinate 99,426,539 downwards.
ATTTCTCAACGTAGGCTCCCTGGCGACGAACACTTTTCTCCTAACGAGAGACCAGTTCGTTGATCCCGTCAGTGTAGAATGTTAGATTGCTGATGAAGCCACAACGTCGCCTCTGCTTGCACTTATTCATCACTATCGAAGTGAGCTCATCGAATGGAAACACATGAAGGATGATGACTGAAACGCTGAACCATATGCGTAGGGTTGTTTCAAACGTCGCGGCCGCTCGTGTCTTATCCGGCATTCTATACGCTGAATGAGACGGTGCTCCGTGCGTGGACGAACTCTAATTTTTTAAGTTGCTTTGATTTTAATGTCGATTCATTAATACTGAAATTACACTGAGATGCCAAAAGTCGTGGGTATCTCCTAATACTGTGTCGGACCTCCTGTTGCGGGGTGTAGTGCACCAACTTTAAATGGCATGGACTCAACAGGTTGTTGAATGTCCCCTGCAGATATACTGAACCACGCTCCTCTTTTGTTTTCTATAACTGCGAAAATATTGCCGGTGCAGGATTTTGAGCACGAACGTATGTCCTGTAAATGTTCGATTGGATTCAAGTCAGGTGATGGGTGGCCAGATCATTCGCTCGAATCGTCCAGAATGTTTTCCAAACCAAGCACGAACACTTGTGGCCAGGTGACATGGCGCACTGTCATCAGTAAAAATTCCAACATTGCTTGGGAACGTGAAGAAATACCAGCAAGTGGTCTCCAAGTAGCTTAATATAACTATTTCTAGACAATTATCGGTTCATTTGGACCAGAGTATCCAGTCAGTTCCATGTAAACACACCATATCGTGTGGTCTGTTCCAAGCTCGAACCCTACCATCATCTCTTACCAACTACAATTTGGATTCATCTGATAAAGCCACGGCGTTGCAGGCGATGTCGTGCTGTTAGCAAAGGCACTGGTATCGGTAGTCTGTTGCCATAGACTATGACGTCAAATTACGTTCATATTACGTCTCACGTTGGTTTCTGCCCTTATTTCGAGCAGTGTTGATTGTTTGCTAGCACTGACAACTCCACGCAAACGCAGTGGCGGGTACGTACACGCAGGCGCCCGCCCCCCCCCCCTTGCGGGGCCGCACGCATTGCCACCCGCGCCGCCCTCACCAGTCAGCACGCACGATTTTCTTTCGCTTTCGTTTCTTTCGTCAGTCGACTCGACTGAATCGAGTTATCTTGTTGTTTTACTTTTCTATGTAGCACGAGCGTCCGTGTCAATGTGTTTTATACGTTTCTGTCCGGAACATAGATAGCTAACACATACATAACAGAAAAGTCGCGGCATTCTAGTGATCTCGATACGTTATTCTGTCTGACACTTGTTCGAGAAAAGCCGCGAATATTCTACTGTTTTCTTGTACAGAGAATCTTCGATACGTAGCGTTATAAATACGGACTATTCACCGAATAGGGAGCTAGTTTAAATTCAGAAAGAAATATTGAGGCTGAAGAATTGTATTTCAATATTGGGCCATGTTACGTCTGACATGAGAACTTTTCGCTCAAGAAAATATTTATCGTTTAAAATTCAACTTATTTTTGCCCTCACAACTATTGAAAAATGACTGAACTACCATCTTTTGAAGAAGAATCACTCTTTGCGATTGAAAAGAGACTAATGGGAGAGATTCTTCAATACAAGCAAACGAGTATAAACGCCCTTAATTATCCTGATTCTGTTACGTAGGCGTTGCAGATTTGTCCTAGATCTGACTACCTTACTTTGCACACGCTGTACAAAATATTTGCTTGTCTACCTGCATCTATTTCTACAGCAGAAAGAAGTTTTTCAACATTGCGGCTTACAAAGACATGCCGGAGGTCAACAATGAAAGAGGATCGTCTTAATGGGTTAACTCCGTTGAACACTCAGCCCGACACTGACAAGGGAACCTCCGAATCGCACCCCCCTCAGATATAGTTATAAGTTGCCACAGTGGATAGACCTTGAATAACTGAACGCAGATCAATCCAGAAAACAGGAAGAAGTTGTGTGGAACTATGAAAAAAAAAGTAAAATATGCAAACTGAGTAGACCATGTGCAAGATAGGCAACATAAAGGACCGACAAAACACAGGAGCGCCGTGGTCCCGTGGTTAACGTGAGCAGGTGCGGAGCTAGAGATCCTTGGTTCAAGTCTTCCTTCGAGCAAAAAGATTAATTAAAAATTTTCAGACAATTATGAAAGTTCAGGCACTCACATATAATCAACTTCGCTCTCCAAAATTCCAGGACATGTTCAGATTTGCTTGGACATATGCAGGATTTGACGGTCTACTCACGGAAAAATTTGAAAACGTAAAAAACGTATGTTTTGACAGAGCACAGGGAAAAGTGTGCGAGTGTGAGACTTTTGGATTCATTTGTTGCAGTTTATGTGACAAACTCTTATGCTTTCATCACTTTTTTGGGAGTAATTATCACATTCACAAGAAAACCTGAATCGGGCAACGAAGAAGAATCGTTTTACCCATTCGCCAAGTGTACAAGTTGGGTGGGTCGACAACATATTCCTGTCATGTGACGCACATGCCGTCACCAGTGTCGTATAGAATATATCAGACGTGTTTTGCTGTGGAGGATTCGGTTGATCTATGACCTTGTGATCAAAAGTTTTCGGTTCCCATTGGAGAAGCACGTCCTTTCGTCTACTAATCGCACGGTTTTGCGGTGCGGCCGTAAAACACATACACTAAACTTATTACAGTGAACAGAGACGTCAATGAACGAATGGATAGATCATAACTTTGCTAAAATAAAGAAAAATGTTTCGCTTGAGGGGAGACTTGAAACAAGGACCTCTCGTTCCGCAGCTGCTCACGCTAACCACGGGACCATGGCGCTCCTTATCTCGGAATGTCCATGATGTTGCCTATCTTCGCGTGGACTACTCAGTTTGTATATTTTGCTTATTTTTTTATAGTTCCACACAACTTCTTCCTGTTTTCTCGATTGATCTGTGTTCGGTTTTTCAAGGCCTATCCACTGTGGCAACTTATAACTAAATCTGAGGGGGGTACGATGGGAAGGTTAATTAATCAATTTGCCAGGAAGAATAGGATCATTGAATTTCTCATTTAAGGAAGAGAACCGCAACTGTAACTTTTTTTATATCATAAGATGGCATTGTCTTGTATATGTGTATAATCGGTTTAAATAAAACTTTCTCAAACTTTGCATGTGACTTGATTATTTTTTACTACGGTAAAAGTAAAGGTAGTTCAAGATATCTATATCGCCCCCTCCTTGAGGTTTTTCTGTATCTGCCACTGCGCAAACGACACTGCTCTTGGTCGTTAAGGAGGTCAGCCTTTGGTGAGAGGTAACTTGGTATTCTCGGTTCGCTCTGAATGCTGTGGATCTCGGTCTGCTGAATTCCGTAACGATTTTCGAAATGGAGGGTTTCATGCGTCTAGCTTCAACTACTACTCCGCGTTCAAAGTCTGTTAGTTTCCGTCGTGCAACCATTATCACGCTGGAGACTTTTACACGTGAATAATCTGAATGCAAGTGACAGCTCCGCCAGTGTCATTTTATACCTTGTGCACGCGACACTACCGCCATCTGTATATGAGCTATCCCATTACTTTGATCCCATGAGTGTGTATTTGGCATGGAGGTAAGAATAAGGGGAGATGGCGCTACGTATCCCAGCCGTACTACGTTTTGAAGCCATGGGGGCGTGGCTCGCTGCCATGACACTCTGACCAAAACATTGCCAGTGTGCTATAGCGCTGCGTGTATTACAGTCGCTAATTGCACCATATACGCATGTAACCTCATCAGATTGGTTGTTTCAAAGTTTTTGTTTAAAATAAAATCTCGTAAAGGCGAAATTCCGCGTTTCTTCTGATTAAAAATAGTTTTTAATGTAATATTACGAATAGCTAGCCTTCAATGTAAACGATACAATTTTGATAATTCAGTAATAAACGTGTATCACAAACTAAATAATAGAAACTGAAAACTGAGTTAGCTATACCCTCCCTCCAAAGCCCCATAAATACATCTTGTTTGTAATACGTACTGGGACATTTCAGTTACGTTACGCTACTGGGAAACACTGTTCATTACCACCAATATTTACTGAAATACGGTACATAGAATAGCAAATCTACACAGTGTCCTGTTTAGGCCTATACTTTACGCCAGTTAATGTAGTGTTAGCTTTTAATTTGGTACATGATGAAGACAAAGTGAGTTACTCAACACTTGGATTATCGACGATACGTACGTATTATACTGAAACGTGAACTTGAAAACTAAGAATTTAATTCTTTGAATTAACATACCTTTTGCAAATGTTTTGGGTGTGTAGGTAAAACTGATGGTTCAGCATTTTCTCGGAGCCTTACTGTTGAAAGGGAAGTTCGGTCTATGTCCTCTTCTCGGAAATGCTGAGAACATATAGTGCTCCATTTAGACGCACGCCAATTCTTCCTCCTCACGGCATTCTCCCACAGAGCTTTCCGACTTTCATTTTTAGGAAATCTAAAATCATACAGGAGAAAAACATGCTATAGTACAAGTACCTATGTAGCACACGTTCATTCACAATGCAGTTGTAAAATCACACTTAACGAGACAACTTACACATGAAATGTTATTCCCTTCGATTTCGCATCACAATCAGAACGATTCGTACATCCGAACATCACACAAATCACCATAATAGCGCAAAATCCTTCCAAAAGCGAGCGACAAGCCTATGCACACAAGCTTACATCAGCAATGTTTTGGTCGGATTGAGATGGCTACCCTCGGCTTCACATAGCTTCACAGCTGTGACGTCACGGCGTCTCCCTCTATTCTTACCTCCATGGTATTTGGTGTGCATTTGAACGCTGACAATAAAGATATCTTTGTAATCTTGTAAAATGTTGTAAAATGTATTACTTTCTGTGTGTTTTACTTTAAAAAGATGATAACATTGAAATAGTTATTTATCAAAATTCGTGCTTCCAGTTTTATAAGCGTTCCCCACCACCGATATGGTTATATTACACACAGCCAATTCGCAGGGCACGATTCGGAGCCCTCTAGCGGCAGAAAATTGTAGCTTGCCTCACCAAAGGGGAAGAGTAGACCAGGAAATATGCACGACATGTAATACATCAACCGACATAGACAATAAAATACAAAATTTGAAGGCATCAATTTTCAACACGCTCTCATAACTATGATACTGTGGCGCATTATATTGGTACTGCTAAACTGTCAGAAAGGAAGTTGTTTACTGAGAATCCCACAACAGTACAAAGAACATGGATTATACCGGTACGTTCCTCTGAAATCTTAAGTGTTTGGCTTAGCTAAATTATACTTTAGTGTTGGCTTCCCCACTTCGTGATTTCGGTAGCAGCACATGAACTTTCTTGACAAATTCTACCGTTAGGTTAAACTATTATTGGTACGGTGCCTAAAGGTGACGCTGCAGTTTTGACATTAGTAGTTATTCTCGTAACTAGCTGGTCGTTGATGCTTGTGTCTATGGACGTTTTGCCATCTTGCGTATTTGGCATTTGTGTTCAAGTTGTTGTTCCAATAAGTCATTAACGCACTTCAGTTTCACTTTCAAGTTTGGGCATTCACTAAGGACTGTGTTTTAAAAGATTTGTGATTTCCTTTTATCGGGTGCCGAAATCGTCTCGTATACAGTGTTGATCGTGACCGGGCAACTATCTCTCGAAATAAGCGTCAAACGAAAAAACTCCAAAGAACGAAACTTGTCTATCTTGAAGCGGGAAACCAGATGGCGCTATGGTTGGCCCGCTAGATGGCGGTGCCATAGATCAAAAGGATATAAACTGCGTTTTTTTCAAATAGGAACCACCATTTTTATTACATATTCGTGTAGTACGTAAAGAAATACGAATGTTTTAGTTGGACCACTTTTTTCGCTTTCTGATCAACCATAGCGCCATCTGGTTTCCCCCTTCAAGCAAGACGAGTTTGGTTCTTTGTAGTTTTTTCGTTTGACTCTTATTTCGTGAGATACTTGGGCCCGTCACTATCAATGGACCACCCTGTATAATTGCCTTTCCGGTCAGCAGTAAATTCATGGGGTATAATTTGAAATCGCTTTGTTCTCTGGTTACAAAAAATTTAATCTGACTAGTGCGATTTGGTACAAACCTGATTGCACATGGTGGTAATAATACTTAAGAATGTATTGAAAATTTCCTGCTGTAATTTGGAGAGTAATTTCGGATACCACTGGTTCCTCTGAAGTAAGCGTTTTGGCACAGACTGATGAATAATTGTCACACTTGCCGATTCATACTATAGCCACGTAAGGGTTATTTGATGACCGTTAGATGTCGACCCGTGGTCTAGGGGTAGCCGGCACGGTAGCTCAGCGTGTTCGGTCAGAGGGCTAGCTGCCCTCTGTAATAAAAAAACTGAGTGAATGGATCAATAACGAACTTCAATGGGCGTCAGGGGACGTCCGCCACGAACAATTGCAACGAACTATAACAAACAAAATGAGATTAAAAAGAAAAAGGGGGTAGCGTCTTTGATTCATAATCAAAACGTCTTCGGTACCGGGTTAGATCCCCGCCACTGCCTAAATTTTGATAAATAATCAGCATTGGCGGCCGAAGACTTCCGGCATAAGAAGTCAGCCTCATTCTGCCAACGGCCTTGTCAAAGAGGGCGGAGGAGCGGATAGAGGATCAGGGCACTCTCTTGTCCTAGGGGTGGGAAATTGCCCCTAATGGCGGAAGAATCAGCAATGATCACCGACATGAGGATGCAGAAGGCAATGGAAATCACTGCATTAAAGACACGTAACGTGTATCTACAGGACATGTGGCCTGTAATTGAAGAAGTGTCATGATGATCTCTCCATTGGCAAAAGCTTCCGGAATAATCCCCCATTCGGATCTCCGGGAGGGGACTGCCAAGGGGGAGGTTACCATGAGAAAAAGATTGAATAATCAACGAAAGGATAACGTTCTACGAGTCGGGGCGTGGGATGTCAGAAGCTTGAACGTGGCAGGGAAACTAGAAAATCTGAAAAGGGAAATGCAAAGGCTCAATCTAGATATCGTAGGGGTCAGTGAAGTGAAGTGGAAGGAAGACAAGGATTTCTGGTCAGATGAGTATCGGGTAATATCAACAGCAGCAGAAAATGGTATAACAGGTGTAGGATTCGTTATGAATAGGAAGGTAGGGCAGAGAGTGTGTTACTGTGAACAGTTCAGTGACCAGGTTGTTCTAATCAGAATCGACAGCAGACCAACACCGACAACGATAGTTCAGGTATACATGCCGACGTCGCAAGCTGAAGATGAACAGATCGAGAAAGTGTATGAGGATATTGAAAGGGTAATGCGGTATGCAAAGGGGGACGAAAATCTAATAGTCATGGGCGACTGGAATGCAGTTGTAGGGGAAGGAGTAGAAGAAAAGGTTACAGGAGAATATGGGCTTGGGACAAAGAATAAAAGAGGAGAAAGACAAATTGAGTTCTGTAACAAGTTTCAGCTAGTAATAGCGAATACCCGGTTCAAGAATCACAAGAGGAGGAGGTATACTTGGAAAAGGCCGGGAGATACGGGAAGATTTCAATTAGATTACATCATGGTCAGACAGAGATTCCGAAATCAGTTACTGGATTGTAAGGCATACCCAGGAGTAGATATATACTCAGATCACAATATAGTAGTGATGAAGAGTAGGCTGAAATTCAAGATATTAGTCAGGAAGAATCAATACGCAAAGAAGTGGGATACGGAAGTACTAAGGAATGACGAGATACGTTTGAAGTTCTCTAACGCTATAGATACAGCAATAAGGAACAGCGCAGTAGGCATTACAGTTGAAGAGGAATGGATATCTCTAAAAAGGGCCATCACAGAAGTTGGGAAGGAAAACATAGGTACAAAGAAGGTAGCTGCGGAGAAACCATGGGTAACAGAAGAAGTACTTCAGTTGAGTGATGAAAGGAGGAAGTACAAACACGTTCCGGAAAAATCAGGAATACACAAATACAAGTCGCTGAGGAATGAAATAAATAGGAAGTGTAGGGAAGCTAAGACGAAATGGCTGCAGGAAAAATGTGAAGATATGGAAAGAGATTTGATTGTCGGAAGGACAGACTCAGCATACAGGAAAGTCAAAACAATCTTTGGTGACATTAAAAGCAACGGTGGTAACATTAAGATTGCAACGGGAATTCCACTGTTAAATGCAGAGGAGAGAGCAGATAGGTGGAAAGAATACATTGAAAGCCTCTACGAGGGTGAAGATTTGTCCGATGTCATAGAAGAAGAAATAGGAGTCGATTTAGAAGAGATAGGCGATCCAGTATTAGAATCGGAATTCAAAAGAGCTTTGGAGGACTTACGGTCAAATAAGGCAGAAGGGATAGATAACATTCCATCAGAATTTCTAAAATCATTGGGGGAAGTGGCAACAAAACGACTATTCACGTTAGTGTGTAGAATATATGAGTCTGGCGATATATCATCTGACTTTCGGAAAAGCATCATCCACACAATTCCGAAGACGGCAAGAGGATCGTGATCACGGTATCCTCTAGGCCAGGTAAGTATAAGACGGCAAGAGCTGACAAGTGCGAGAATTATCGCACAATCAGCTTAACAGCTCATGCATCGACGATATAAAGTGGTGCAAGCTGTTCGAGATTCTGAAAAATGTAGGGGTAAGCTATAGGGAGAGACGGGTCATATACAATATGTACAACAACCAAGAGTGAATAATAAGTGTGGACGATCAAGAACGAAGTGCTCGTATTAAGAAGGGTGTAAGACAAGGCTGTAGCCTTTCGCTCCTACTCTCCAATCTGTACATCGAGGAAGCAATGAAGGAAATAAAAGAAAGGTTCAGGAGTGGAATTAAAATACAAGGTGAAAGGATATCAATGCTACAATTCGCTGATGACATTGCTATCCTGAGTGAAAGTGAAGAAGAATTAAATGATCTGCTGAACGGAATGAACAGTCTAATGAGTACACAGTATGGTTTGAGAGTAAATCGGAAAAAGACGAAGGTAATGAGAAGTAGTAGAAATGAGAACAGCGAGTAACTTAACATCAGGATTGATGGTCACGAAGTCAATGAAGTTCAGGAATTCTGCTACCTAGGCAGTAAAATAACCCATGACGGACGGAGCAAGGAAGACATCAAAAGCAGACTCGCTACCGCAAAAAAGGTATTTCTGGCCAAGAGAAGTCTACTAATATCAAATACCGGCCTTAATTTGAGGAAGAAATTTCTGAGGATGTACGTCTGGAGTACAGCATTGTATGGTAGTGAAACATGGACTGTGACAAAACCGGAACCGAAGAGAATCGAAGCATTTGAGATGTGGTGCTATAGACGAATGTTGAAAATTAGGTGGACTGATAAGGTAAGGAATTAGGAGGTTCTACGCAGAATCGGAGAGGAAAGGAATATGTGGAAAACACTGATAAGGAGACGGGACAGGATGATAGGACATCTGTTAAGACATGAGGGAATGACTTCCATGGTACTAGAGGGAGCGGTAGAGGGCAAAAACTGTAGAGGAAGACAGAGATTGGAATACGTCAACAAATAATTGAGGACGTAGGTTGCAAGTGCTACTCTGAGATGAAGAGGTTAGCACAGGAAAGGAATTCGTGGCGGGCCACATCAAACCAGTCAGTAGACAGTAGACTGATGACAAAAAAAAAAAAAAAAAAAAAAAAAAAAAAAAAAAAAAAAAAGTGTGTTATTTTTCAGATGAGCACAGTTATTGTCTTACGTAATCCGTTAGATGGGCACGGTTATTTGATGAACGATAGTAACTGTTATATTATAGATGGCCATAATTATTGTCTTACGTAATCTGGTACGATGACTTTGCGTCAACTGGGTGTCTATTGGGCACACTCCCTCTAACAAGGGAACCTCCCCATCGCACCCCCCTCAGATTTAGTTATAAGTTGGCACAGTAGATAGGCCTTGATAAACTGAACACAGATCAATTGAGAAAACAGGAAGAAGTTGTGTGGAACTGTGAAAAAATAAGCAAAATATACAAACTGGGTAGTCCATGAGCCACATAGACAGCATTATGGAGAATGGGAGCGTAGGAGCGCCGTGGTCCGGCGGTAGGGTGAGCAGCTGCAGATCGAGAGGTCCTTGGTTCAAGTCTTCCCTCGAGTGAAAAATTTACTTTCTTTATTTTTGCATAGTTATTATCTGTCAAATGGTTCAAATGGCTCTGAGCACTATGGGACTCAACTGCTGAGGTCATTAGTCCCCTAGAACTTAGAACTAGTTAAACCTAACTAACCTAAGGACATCACAAACATCCATTCCCGAGGCAGGATTCGAACCTGCGACCGTAGCGGTCTTGCGGGTCCAGACTGCAGCGCCTTTAACCGCACGGCCACTTCGGCCGGCTATTATCTGTCCGTTCGTTCATTTACGTCTCTGTTCACTGTAAGAAGTTTAGTGTCTGTGTTTTGCGACCGCATCGCAAAACCGTGCGATTAGTAGACGAAAGGACGTGCCTCTCCAATGGGAACCGAAAACATTTGATCGCAAGGTCATAGGTCAACCGATTCCTCCACAGGAAAAAACATCTGATATATTCTATACGACACTGGTGACGGCATGTGCGTCACATGACAGGAATATGTTGTCCACCCACCTAACTTGTACACTTGGCGAATGGGTAAAAAGATTCGTCTACCTTGCCCGATTTAGGTTTCCTTGTGGATGTGATAATCATTCCCAAAAAAGTGACGAAAACATAAGAGTTTGTCACATAAACTGAAAATAAAAAATTAAACTTTGTCAATCGATGGAAGATTTGAACCAAGGACCTTACGTTCCGCAGCTGCTGACTTTTTTTTTTTTTTTTTTTTTTTTTACTAACACTTGACTTGCTGTGTTCCTTCCTTGGTGACTGCAACAACTTAGAAGCTTCTACATTTTTTTTTTATATGAAGGAAGGTAAGAGAAAGGAGAAACAGAAACCTTTATTATTCACAAAATAAACATAGTACGTCCTGACACATAATAACTGTCCTGGAAGGAACCTCGCTGCCGTCCTACCATGCAGCATGAAATAACAACAAAATCAAAATGGGGCCTCTTCCGGCACCCTAAAGAAAAGTATTTATGGAAATGAAAACAAAATGTGAAGTACATCCAATTGCTAACTGTTCAAGCGTGAGTTTTTCGTAGGTCGCATACTCGCATAGTGTTCTTAGTCGATCACATTACTTGGTCGGTTTCACAACGAAAGCACAGCCGCTCATCTTTGCGCACCCGGCACACCCCAAGTACATGGCGGGTCAGCAAATACCGTTACCAGGAAATTGGCATACCAATCCTTGTACTTTTGTAGCCGTAATAGTTTCGCGTGTCCATCTTGCAAGTATTGCCAGTAATCCAGGACGTTCAGTAAGTTCGTACGTGTGTCTCTATAGATTTATTGGACCGTCATACCTGTGATCCACGCCACTGCGTTCGTCTTATGACGCGGAAAATACGTTTCCTCTGGAAAAAATACTATGTCAGAACAGACTGCTGTATAGATAGTGCGCCGCATGAACGCTATTATCTTTCTTGCGAGAGTCCAGACAGCCAATGCCTCCCCGCAGACCAGCCGATGGTCGTCCGTATCCAGCACGCCGCATTGCTGACACAAGGGCGAATCCGCCAAATGTATTACGTACTTTTTATCATTTGTAGGGTATTTTCTGTTGACAACAATGCACCATGTTGACCTGACAGATGTAGGTAGGTGGGGGTGGTGGACCGTGCGCCACACCACGTGCCAATTAACAGCTGGATGTTTGCGTTCCACCCTATTCCGGGCGATCTGTCGAAGAAGCAGATGGTACACGTCCTTCGATGTCGACTGTCGGGTCGTCGGTAAACGCTCTCGAACGTAACTGTGTTCCACGAGGAACGTGCGCACATACGTTAAAGGGGGTGATATATGGCCGACACTGACTGGAGGAAGATGCGATGTGGGTACGAGTTATTCGATGATCGTCCCCGTAAGCGAGTGATTCCTGTTGCGCCACCGTTTGAGCATAGTATTAATATACATGGCACGCGCCTTCTCGTGCACGTTCACTAAACCAACGCCCCCCTCTCGCGCTGGGAGGATAAGCGTGCTGTACTGTACCTTAAAGAGTTGTCCCAGGCACACATAGTACCCAAAAGCCGCCTGAATCCTCATAGCCATCGTGCGCGTCAAGGGAAGAAGGTGCGTCAGGTGGCACATCATGGGCGCGAGATAAAGGTTGACGAGTAACACTCGCTGCAGCATATCCATCGACCGTAGGGCGTTGAGTCGTACTGCCGTGCGGACTCTGAGTAACAATCTTCGGTAGTTGTCCGCAGCCGTTCTCGCTGTCTCTTTATGAAAGGTGATACCCAAACAGCGGAGGGTTTCCACCGCAGGTAAGGGTCCTTCCGTTCCTGGTTCTAGTCCACGCCCCACATGCATGAATTGTGATTTTCGGTAGTTGACCACACTTGCAGCTGCCATCCCATACGTCTGTAGCCAATCCAGTGCTGTTTCAGTCTCCCTCTCATTCCGTACGAGGAACACAGTGTCATCCGCGTATGCTCTGCATTTGAATGATAATTACCGTAGGGAGATCCCGCTAAGACGGCGGCGAAGGCCTGCGAGGCACGGTTCTAAGGCGATTGCATAAAGGAGGATCGACGAGGGGCAACCCTGTCTCACTGATCTTAAGATCTTAAAATACTCAGTTCTCCCTCCGTTGACCACCATCGCTGATCTGGCGCCGTGCAACAAACGCATCACAGCGTTGGTCAATAATGGCGAGACACCCATCCTATGCATCACCGCCGCGAGGTACACATGATCCACGCGATCAAAAGCATGATCGAAATCTACTGCAACCATCGCCCGCCGGAGGCGGCATGCAGCCGCGAGGGCGACGACGTCACGATAGTCTCCCAAGACTGTGTGGATATTACTGATGCCGCCAAGACAAGTCTGATCGGCATGTATTCGATGCTCCAGCGACTTTTTGATACGACTTCCCAGGATGCGCATGAAGATTTTGTAGTCACTATTAAGGAGGGTCAAGGGGCGATAATCACAAGGCCGTTTGCCACCACGGGGCTTCGGTATTGGTATCATGAGCCCTTCCGTGAATTGAATGTGAACCGGTACTTCTTGCTGCAGAAGCTCATTAAACATACATAGCCACATCGGTGTCATAATGGTCACAAAGGCACGGTAAAATTCCAACGGGAATCCGTCTGGACCTGGGGACTTGTTGCAAGCACCTCGTGTAATCGCTTCCTCCAGCTCTTCACACGTAATTTCAGATAACCCGTCCGCTTCCCCGTTCACACTCGTCGCGTCTGGGATCTCTTCCAGGACGTTCCCCAGCTCCCTCTGACCCTCCCCGTTGCTTGCATAGAATCTGCTAAAATGATCCGTGAACGCCTGTGCTATGCCCCTCTGTGTTGTAAAACGACGGCCATCGCCGAGATCGATCTCATGTATTAAATTCCTGCGTCTTCTTCGTCTTTCCTTTATCACATAATGCATCGAGGGAACCTCGTTGGGCAGGAAATCCTGCGACCTCGCGCGTATCATCGTACCTACCATCCTCTGCTTCGCAAGTTGTACCAGCTTCGCTTTAACTCGGTGGACGGCCGTCTGGTGTTCTGGTGTAGGTGGTTGAGCTAACAGTTCCCGGAGAGCCGTAAAGTAAAACTCAGTGGTCATGCGCTGCCATTGAGAAACTTCCTTCCCGTAACCTATTAACGTCCTCCGTAAAGCTGGCTTCGCGCACTCGATCCACCACTGCAGGACAGAACCGAAAGAATTTCGTCGACGGAGGCAGCCATGCCACGTGTCCTCCACCATGCGTCGGCATTCTGCATCTCGCAGGTGGGAGACGTTCATCTTCCAATTACCCCCCCGTCTCCACACCTGCTGTCTATTAAGGTTAACCGTACAAATATATGCCTCGTGGTCTGTAAATGCCGTCGGCCATATTTCGGCGTCCACCGTCGACGTTGCTAACGCCCTTGAAACGTAGATCCGGTCCAAACGGCCCGCGGAGTGGCTAGTAAAAAATGTATATCCTGGTTGGTTTCGATACTTCAGGTCCCATGTATCGACTAATTCCATCCCGTTGACCAGCTCCCTAAGTTCTTGGCTAGTAGTATAGTTAGGTTGTTGGTCCTTTCTATCGAGCACACAATTAAAATCTCCGCCGAGTATGCAACCATCGTATCGTCCCTGGAACAACGGTGTAACCTCATGGGCGTAAAAATCTGCTCTGTCCCTTCTCTTATCCGAGCCTGACGGTGCGTATATGTTGATCAAACGTATTCCACCTATGGTCACGGCCGTACCACGGGCAAAAGGCAAATATTCCACTTCGTCTGCACGTATCCCTTCCTTTAATAGAATAGCTGTGCCAACGCCCCTCTCGTCACACGGGGAACAGTAAATGTCGTAACCGTAAAAGTCCGAGGGGGGAAGTACCCGAACTTCTTGTAATAGTGCTATGTCTAAATCCGCAGCCTTTATCATGTCACTGAGCATCTTGATTTTTACCGGCGTCCCAATGCTATTGATGTTAACAGACCCTATCCGATAAGCTTGTTGGATGGCTGTCAACGTAGATAGGGCACCGTACGGTCGCTAATTCCTCCGTACATAGGCTGCTGTCGTACTAACGTCCCCCGCCGTACCCTCATATGGTCTGCCGTTATTCCGTGCACCCTTCCGGTCTTACACCGGGAGAGTTCGTGGGAGCAGTTAATCTAGCATCATCAGTTCCCTACGGGGGTGGGTCTTCTGACCAGTCCCCTAGTGTCCCATCGTTGTCGTGCGGTGCAGGCGCCGTAGCCTCCTCAGTAGCCTGTTGCCGTCGATCGAGCGCCTTCGCTGTGTCTGGAGCATCGTCAGCGGTAGGTCGTGCCGCCGTCCCGCTGGCCACCGTTGCATCCACGCTAGGCAGTTCTTCTGTATCCATGGTCGTCTGTTCTGTACCCGTAAACTTCTCAGAATTGTCCGCTAGATCAGAGTGGTCGTTCTCCACCGTGAGGCGGCGCTTCTTCCGGCGTTTTGGTGATCGCTGTTTACGTTGCCGGGCCTCGGAATCAGAGGTCAGCATGGTCTCCAGTTGTTCGTGGGGGGCGTCGGAATCATGCGCCGTCGTATGATCGACGTCTCCAAGTGCGTTATCTGAAGGGGCCGCAAGCGGAACCGAAGAGAGGGCGTCCTGTGACTGCTGCAGGCGGTCCACCGCAACGTCGTCTTTCTGTGGCTCGCCACGATCCGTCGCTGTCTGTGTGTTCTGGTACGCGTCTGTCTCGCGGCCCACGTCATCGCGTAATGCGGCGACGTAAGTCATGGGGAGCACAGTCGGACGCGGCGTGAGGGGTGGATCATCTCGTGGCAGCTGTAATAACCTTCGTTGAGCACACTCAGAACGTATGTGTCCCTCCTTCCCACATCCAGAGCACGTCCTTGGTTGTCCGTCGTAAATGACAATCGCCCGACAACCGGCGATGTACAAGTATGACGGGACGTGTTTTCGGAGTTCGATCCGTATTTGTCTGACGCCATTGAGGACAGGATACGTCTTGAAACTCGCCCATTTTTCAGCCACGTGGGATAGGACCGTTCCGTAAGGACGCAGGGCGTCTGTCACCAATTCTTCTGGCACTTCGAATGGAAGCTCAAATACGCGGATCGTTCGGAGGCCCATGCCGGCGTGTTCAACAGTTACCGCTCCAACATTCCCGTCCGAATGACAGAAACGAAGTCCTTGTCGGTGTCGAAGTAGTAGTTCGTCACATGCCACTTCATTTATGAGCTTGACATAGACCACGCTGCTGAGTATAGATAAGTGTATTCCAACTAGAACGTCAGGTTCGATTTTCACCTCGTCCCGTAAATAACGTTCGATCTCGTAAGCCTTCGGTCGAGCATATTCGTTAGCAAAACTAAATTTCAGTGTCGATTTGCGGAACGACAAAGCCATGATTCGTTCTATGTATACCGCCACACACCGCTACACACGTAACGTAAACACCTCTCGCGCAGACGTGCGGCAGGGACGTAAACACCGTCCGAACCGCTGCGCCGCCGAAGGCTGACTGCGTTACCACGAGACCACGTCGCTCCTTCGTTTTCAGTCTCCTTGATGTTGCTTATCTTCGCATGAACTACTCAGTTTGTATATTTTGCTTATTTTTTCACTGTTCCACACAACTTCTTCCTGTTTTCTCAATTGATCTGTGTTCAGTTTTTCAAGGCCTATTCACTGTGACAACTTATAACTAAATCTGACCGAGTGAGGTGGCGTAGTGGTTAAACACTGGACTCGCATTCGGGAGGACGACGGTTCAATCCCGCGTCCGGCCATCCTGATTTAGGTTTTCCGTGATTTCCCTAAATCGCTCCAGGCAACTACCGGGATGGTTCCTTTGAAAGGGCACGGCCGACTTCCTTCCCAGTCCTTCCCTAATCCGATGAGACCGATGACCTCGCTGTCTGGTCTCCTTCCCAAACAACCCAACTAAATCTGAGGGGGGTGCGATGGGGAGGTTCCCTTGTAAGTACTTCCAAGTGCCATTTAGTCTGGTATGATGTACAAATTTCCGTATTGCTTTCGTTGGCCCAATGAAGCCGTTTGCTTGATATTATTTTATTAACTAATTGTTGCGTCTCAAATTATCAAATTGTGGCTGATTCTTCAAATCATTTTATCTCGAGTCATTATTAAAATCGTTATTAGCAATTATGATACGTATGGTGTCTTTTCTGTTGGATACCACTTCCGAAATCAGTTTCTCGAGTCATTCTTAAAATCATTATTAGCTGTTACTATATGTGTGCTGTCTGTTGCCGGCCGAAGTGGCCGTGCGGTTAAAGGCGCTGTAGTCTGGAACCGCAAGACCGCTACGGTCGCAGGTTTGAATCCTGCCTCGGGCGTGGATGTTTGCGATGTCCTTAGGCTAGTTAGGTTTAACTAGTTCTAAGTTCTAGGGGACTAATGACCTCAGCAGTTGAGTCCCATAGTGCTCAGAGCCATTTGAACCATTTTGCTGTCTGTTCTGTCAACATGTCCGATAGAACATGCACAACACATATAATAATATTTGTGCGCTGTAACGTTAGTGATAACTTGTGGCCGAGGTATATATATATCTCTTAAATATTTCGTTATTAATTGGATACGTGGAAGAGCGTGGGAGACTCAAGAAGGATTCAAAAAAATTTCACTACAGAGCTTTAGAAATCGCATTTAAATTGCAAAAAATTTCTAGCAGCAGAACTGCAGATTAAAGCTACAGAAATTGTTAAAAGTTGGGACGCAAAATTTGGTATGTAGGGCATCCGCAACGGAGAGACACTATAAGTAATTTAGAAAAATCCGCTTCAGTTGCACTGATTATTTATTCAAACAACGACAGATTTCGGAATTTTAAAATCCGATCTTCAGGTGTATGAAGTCATTGTATTTGCTAACACGTATCATGTCGTCGGGCTAGTTAGCGCAATAGCTTAAGTTGGTTGCTTGGTTGGTGTGTGGGATTAAGGGGACCAGACTGCAACGGTCATCGGTTGGTTGGTTGTTTTGGGGAAGGAGACCAGACAGCGTGGTCATCGGTATCATCGGATTAGGGAAGGATGGGGAAGGAAGCCGGCCGTGCCCTTTCAGAGGAACCATCCCGGCATTTGCCTGGAGTGATGTAGGGAAATCACGGAAAACCAAAATCAGGATGGCCGGACGCGGGATTGAACCGTCGTCCTCCCGAATGCCAGTCCAGTGTCTAACGGTCATCGGTCCCGGAGCTTAAGTCATTGCAAGTAGGATTGCTTGGAGCTCTTGCACTGACTGGCGCGACCACATGTCGTGTGTTACCAAATACAATAAAATTATAAGCCTGAATATCAGATTTTAATATCCCAAAACCGGCCGTGGTTTGAATAAATAATTAGTGCAACTGAAGAGGATTTCTATAAATGAATTAAAAGGTAGGAAATTAAGATTAAGGGACCTGCATACATTTAAAGACCCAGGGGTTGTTGAGCGTTTCAAAAGTAGCATATGCCAACAACTAACTGAAACAGTGGTATGGAACACAATAGAAGACAAATGGGTAATTTTGAGACTCGAAATGGTGAGGCAGCAGAGACAAATCCTTGGCTAATAACGAGATATTGGTTTCATTTATGCAAGGAGAAAAAATGAAAATTCAGAAAATGGAGTAGGCAAAAGTGAATACAAACGACTAAAAAATGAGGTTAAAAGGAAGTGCAAACTGGCAAAACAATCATTATGGGCTGAGAAATAAGGGGATATAGAAACATAACCAGGAGAAAGATAGTGATTATGGGGAAATTAAAGCAACCGTTGGAGAAAAGAGAAGAAGGTATATGAGTTCCAAAAGCTCAGAGGGGAAGCCAGTTCTAGGCAAAGGGCTGAAAGCTGAATGGTGGAAGAAACATGTTGAAGGGCTACACGAAGGAAACGAACTTGAAGGCAGTATTATAGAAACAGAAGACGATGTACATGGAAATGGGATGGAAGATATAATACTGAGAGACGAATCTGACATAGCACTGAATTTCCAAAGTTGAAAAAAAAAAAGCCTTTGGAGAAGAGATTCTTCAGAGTGAGCCAACCATAGCAAAACTGTTCAACCTGGTGTTCAAAATGTATGACAGAGGTGACGCACCTTCTGATTTCAAGAAGAATGTAACAACCTAAATTCCGAAGAAGTTTAAATAATTCTTCTGTAGTATTTACAAGAATTATTTACAGAAGAATGAAAAAACTGATAAAAGTGGAACACAGGGGAGATGAATTTGAGTTTCGGACAATACTGAACCTACGGCACATCATCAGACAGGGCCAGTTGCAGCACGCTAGACTTCACGTCGTCAGAGTGTACGGGCAACGAGCTGGCCAAGGTAGTGCCCGTATCGCCTTTCCTGGTTTCTTTCCAGAAGTACTCGGTACAGTGCGACATTTCATTAACTATTGTGGTGTGACATTTTCCGGTAGGTGTAACTCTGGTGTCAGTGCTGTTTACCCTTCGCTATTTCTTCATGGTATGAATACCGTTTACAGGTTCACTGTTTGCATAAAAGAGGTAGTTTTGCGATCTATCGTCACAAGCCTTTAAAAGTGATTCGGAATGACAGAATAGAGAGATGAGATTTCTCAATATATATTATGCAATCGCATAAGTGACGGGTAGTACAAATTTGCTACGAAAAGATATTACAACACTATGCAGAAAGAATTTAAACATTTACTATAATGGTGGAATGAGTTAAAATTTATACGCGGGCTTCAACTTGAACGCAGGTTATCTGGCTTAATAGGCAGGTACGCTACCCATTATACCACCAAACCATTACAGTTGAGACACCTGCACAGTCTACCATAACCCAGTGCCCTCCCTAACAGGGAATCATGGTTCAGCATATCAAGAAGTACTTTGTGGTAATTTTCAGGGATCCAGAACGTGAAGACATTGGTGGTATGAATAGTAAAATTTCTGAAGTCGCAAGCATTGTTCCACTGTCAGTTGCAACTGTTTTCAATGGAACTGACCAAAAATCATAGATATTTTATACATTACAGCAAAATACTTTGGCTTTGGTTAAGAAGGGGGGAGAACATCTCGAACGATTTTTCGATTTAAAACTTGCTACTTTTGAATTTATGAAGGAAGAAAGGAGTGCAGAAACGAAAATTAGAACATCTGGAATGGATTGCAGACCTTGCATTTTAAGTGGACTCGACTGCACCCTACCGACACGAAGACAGTGCGAGGTACTACTTCCTGAGTGGAAAGTGATGCATTTAAAAGGAAAGTCGTGTTAACATTTTGACAAACACATTCCAGTTCCCTAAGCTCACTGCTGATTAAGAAAACGAGAGATTTGCAGAATTCACCGTGTCATTGTAAGCATTACAAGATTAGTTTCCCCAGCGTTTTGAGGACACTGTCAATTTACAACTGTTTTCGAGTTATTTTTGAGACCGTTCCAGTCGAAAGCCCCTCTGTGCATGTGCAGATGTTGCTGACCCGCCCCGGCCGTTGTGGCCGAGTGGTGCTAGGCGCTTCAGTCCGGAACCGCGCTGCTGCTGCGGTCGCAGGTTCGAATCCTGCCTCGCGCATGGATGTGTGTAATGTCCTTAGGTTACTCAGGTTTAAGTAGGTCTAAGTCTAGGGGACTGATGAACTCAGATGTTAAAGTCCTATAGTACATGGAGCCATCTGAACCATTTGAAATGACCCGCAAGGGAGTTACCATTTTAATTACAGATCACTTTTCCCGAAAACTGCTTAGGACGTCTACATTGCTTCCCTCATGTAGAATTTCCATTTCCCCATAACGAGACTGCAAAAGTGCTAAAATATTTGGATCGACAGGTAATCTAAACTAAATAAGTCACGATTACGTTCCAGCTTGAGTGCAAAAATCTGTGAAATTGTTTGCATTTGTTTGCATCCTGACAGTTTGTACCATACAAAACTTACATCTTCAGCGCCGCAAACATGATTAAATAAAACTGAAAATTTGTTTCTTTTGTGATCTGTGTTGTTGAGAAATGTGGAACACAAAACCAAGTCGTGTGCAGTACGACAGCACTGCCATTTAAATGGGGGGAAATGTGCAGCGAAGGTGAATACTATGGTACTCGTGCTAGGGCATGGACGGCGAGTCGAAATCTTGGCCGCCGCTGTCTTAGAAGATACACTCCAGAAATGCAAACCGGAGTTTATAGTCCCTGTAGATTTAGAGACAACTTTTTACAATGTTGTCGTGAATACACTATCTGATTTTATGAAGACAGCAAGTATAAAATACAGGGCATTTACAGCTTCTACTGAAACCAGACTCAATTTATAAGAGGGAAGCAGTAGTCGCGAAGGCAGTGAGACAGGGTTGCAACCTGTCTCCGGTCTTGTTCAGTCCGTACATCGAGCAAGCATAAAAAAAACGAACGGAAAATTTGAGAAGGCAGTTAGTGTTCAGGGAGACGAAATAAAATCTTTGAGGCTTAAAGACGACAGTGTAACTCTGCCAGAGACAGCAAAGGACTTGGAAGTGCAGTCGTATGGAGTGGATCGGTCCTTGAGAAGTGATGTCAAGATGAACACCCAAAAAAGTAATGGAATGTAGTCGAATTTAATCAGGTGGTGCTGAAGGAAACATATTATTAAATGATGAAGTTAAAATAGGTTTTCTATTCCAGCAGAATAGCTAGTGAAGATGAGTGAAGTATCGAGATTGTTAAATGATTACTGGTTACAGCATGAAATGTATTTTTGAAACAGATGAATACGTTAATATCGAATTTGACTTTAAGTGTTAGGAAGTCTTTCCATAAGAAGTTTGTCTAAACTGTTGCCTTTTAGGTATGAAAAATGTGGAGAGTAATCAGTTCAGACAAGAAAGGATTATAAGCATTTGAAAAGTGGTGCTGCAGGAAAATGGAAACGTTGTAAATTTGATGGGTGAATCGAATAGTGGATGACGAAGTAGAGAATAGAAATGGGGAACAAAGAAATTTATGGCGCAAATTGACTTAAAGAAGTGGTCAATTGACTGAACACATTGTATGGCAGGAACTCGCAACTTTCGAAATGAAGAGAAAAGGGGGGGACACGTAAAAACTGCAGACAAAGGGATAAATACAGTAACCAAGTTGAAATCGATATGGGTTGCAGTAGCTGTTCGGAGATGAAAAGGCTCGTACATGATAGAGCAGCGTGGGGAGTTGTAGTAGCCGGCCGCTGTGGCCGAGCGGTTGTAGGCGCTTCAGTCCGGAACGGCGCGACTGCTACGGTCGCGGGTTCGAATCCTGCGTCGGGCATGGATACGTGTGATCTCCTTAGGTTTGTTAGGTTTAAGTAGTTCTAAGTTATAGGGGACTGATGACCTCAGCTGTTACGTCCCACAGTGCCCAGAACCATTTTATTTTTTATTTTTTTTAGAGCTGCAGTAAAGCAGTCGTTGGACTGCAAACCTTAACAACAGGGCTACATTGCATCACACAAAGAGGCCAAACAAACAGATATCAAAATAAAAAGACCAACAGAGGCACAAAATATACTAGCTGTGTGAAACAAGTACTGTTGAAGGTAATGTACCAAGCACTTGTCAACGAAGCGCTCTCATATATTTGAGCGAAACTATTCTTCGCAGGATCCGCTAGACAGGCATATAGCCAACGCAGTAACAAAAACAGAAAAAAAGGAAAAACTGCGCGCTAGGATTAAATAAAGCTGCACCTGCGAGGCGCCCCTACGCAGATTAGTATAAACTAATTATCCTCGAATTAGAGCGGCGCGCAGGCGCGGCAGAGTGCGAGGGTGCAAGGAGTGCAGTGGAGAGCGGCACAGTTGGGAATTAATTTCAGTTGATTAGCAGCACCCATTTCGGATCCGGCGTTATCAGATTCCCGTTTTTAAAGCGCAGCCGCGCCGTGTTTCGGGTGGTGCGTTGCGAAGGCCGGCCGCAGCATCGCTTGCCCAATTACACACACCGTATCGCCGGCCATTTGATTTGCCCCGCACGGCCGGATGCTGTGCCCCTGATTCGGTACGCCACGCCCGCAGCGATCAGCGTAATTTTTATTCGACCCCCTCCTCTCCCCCCGGCCACCTCTTTCTCCCTCTCTATCTTGCTCTCTCTCCCTCTCTCTTCCTCTCTCCCTTTCGCTATCTCTGTTTGCTCCGTATCTCTCCCTCTCTCACAGCCTCTCACTCCACTACAGAGAAATCGGTAGCCGTGCCCGTCCGATCATATCACAGACGATTTCGGCAGCGCCGGCGTGCTGCGATTTTTATAGTCGCAGTGTGTCAAACGATCTCGTTCCGCCAAATTTCACTCGCTACCATATCGTACATCCGCTATTGCTGCGTTTGCCCTCACATTCTCTCTCTCTGTCGCCCTTCTCCTCTCTCACTTCACCCGCTCGCCCTCACCCATCCTGTCTCTCTCTGACGCTTCGACGATTCTCTTTATGGAACAGTCTCGTAAAGACTTCCAGCTGTTTGGCAGCGGGGCGTGCCGTTCATCGTCATCTCTCTGTATGGGAACTAATTACTATTTCTGTTCTCGGTATCCGTGTCACACACGAAAAGTTACTTCACAAACGGAGATATTCCTTGATGTTTGGTAGAGCAGTAGCTTTAGTCACAAATGTGAGACCCCAGCATTCTGTAGCGAGACTGCAACGTCACTGACAGTTTTAGATGGCGTGCTTATTAATTTCTGGTTAAATGATCGTATTGCTTACTCATTAACAGCTTTTATTTTGTTTTCTCTGCTATCGCGTTACTTTTCGATAGTACTGGAAATTAATTTTGTCAATATCTTAAATTCCCACTCACGTTTTCAGAAGTTGTGGTACCGGTGGGTTATAATTAAAGGGCAGCTGCTCGTGTAAGTCCAGTATGGGCTGTAATTATCGTATGGCTGCGAAATTTCGTTGATATGCTAAGGCAGTGACGCGGAAACGATTTACGCTGGAAAAAAATTAGTTCCAATTTTGAAACTTCCTGGCAGATTAAAACTGTGTCCCCGGCCGAGACTCGAACTCGGGACCTTTGCCCTTCGCGGGCAAGTGCACAGTTTTAATCTGCTAGGAAGTTTCATATCAGCGCACACTCCGCTGCAGAGTGAAAATCTCATTCTGGAGTTCCAATTTTGTCTACCAGGGCGCTGTATAACATCTCGTCGACATCTCCTGTGTTCATGCTAAACTAAAAGAATAATCGGCGGTTAGTAATAAAATCTGCAGTAAGCCTTTATCATCTGTTTGACTTTTCCTACCCACGTCCCACCCCTAAACCATCACACATGGAAACAGCCCCAGTTTAAACTGCAACCAATTTTTTCCAAAGTAAACTGTTCCCGAATAACACATTAGGATATCTTACAAGATTTGCTGTCATGCCATTGTTATAGCCCACAGTGGATTACATCCCACACTGCATCTCTGTGAGTAGCTACACTTTAATTATAGCCAGCTGGTGTTATTTACGTGCATTATTGAGGTTCTGTCTATGAATTTTCAATAACTACTATCTTAATTATTATCTGTAATCGTGACTTCCCACAAACAAAGACTGAATGAAGTGTAAGTACGATATACATCCAGTTTTGTTATCAACTATCTGTTAGCTCATGCCACACGACACGAAGAGCCACATCGATAGTAAACATCTTTACCAGAAAAAAAAATTTCTTTAGACAAACTAATTTGTTTTGCGTAAGTGTAGCCTTACGGCGATCGTTGCCAGCTACTGTAAAACATTTTCGGAATGCAAATCAGAGTAAATACAACACCCCTGGTGAAGATCACATACATGAGTTGCCGAAATGGTGTTCTTATAAACCATATTATGACGTAACCACACGCCCAGAAACGTTTTATTGAAGGTAAAAGGGATGCTGTTTCTTTCATGAATGAGAATAATTACTTGTGTTGTAGCAACACCCTCCGTCGACATTTTGCAGCCCACTGAGAGGCGGTCAGGCAAGCTGCTTATTGAATTCTGCTGACCTGTTGTGGCATTTGTGCCTCGTTTCTGCCCACGTTTTACCATATTTTGTAACTGAGCGGGTGAAGGGGCAAACTGCTGCTAGTGTGCTGGAAAAATCGGAAGCAGATCCTACCAAACATTTGACAGATGGACGTAGAGTGTGACAAAAAGACTTAGTCGTGCTCACGCGGGCATAGAAAGCTGTGCTGTACCTGTTAGCGTTGACGCGTAACTGTGATTATATCCTTATAGCCTATATAAAATTCTCGTGTCGCAGTGTCAGTTGTCACACTCCTCCGAAACGGCTTGATCGATTCTGATGAAATTTTACATGTATATTGGGTACGTCTGAGAATCGGTCGTAATATATTTTTCATACCCCTAAGTGGTGAGGGTGGTCCACATCAAAAAAATTTTCTTATTTTTTGGACAGAACTTTTTATTTTTATTTTTTATGGTGTGGCATCAAAAAATTCATACAACCATAAATTTTCACCCTTCTACCACCAACCCCTATTTTTTAATACCATTTTAGTAATTTAATAATTTTCAATCCTAGTCAATAACTGACCAATTATCACCTGATCAGTTATTCCCGCCAGGTGTCTACCGGTGATAGTCTTTGACTTTTCGATAGATAGGTAATTGAAGAAAATGTACCAAAAGTAACGACTCGAATATCCCTCTTTGAATCGACGTAACTAGACCGAGAAGTTTAACTAGGTAGCATGCGTCATTCACCAAACCGACATTTAGGCCTAGCGCACACGCATCAAAAATCGCTTCAAATGGCTCTGAGCACTATGGGACGTAACTTCTGAGGTCATCAGTCCCCTAGACCTTAGAACTACTTAAACCTAACTAACCTAAGGATATCACACACATCCATGCCCGAGGCAGGATTCGAAACTGCGACCTTAGCGACCTCGCGGTTCCAGACTGTAGCGCCTAGAACCGCTCGGCCACTTCGGCCGGCGCACACGCATCGATTTTTATCGTACGGAAATACGAGTATATCGTACAATCAAATTCTTTTAGTGGAACAAAGAATTTTCTGTGCTCTCCTTTGTTCCTCTAAAAGAATTTAATCGTACTATATTCTTACGCACGATAAAAATCGATGCGTGTTCGCTTGGCCTTATTCATAATGCTGGCGAACACGTTGCAGCACGAAATTGCCGCTATGTTTGTAGGCTCATGGACGAGCCATGTATCGTCTGTAATTGTTAAATCCGCGGAATCTACCGTAGAAACGCTAGAACTAATAGTGGCTGATACTGCCGGACTTCCCCCTAAGCCTTTTCTCACTCCCTACACAGTTTCCCGCCATTATTATTGTTTCTGTCACGAGCTCCCGCCAACAACGGCTATTGTGTTACACGTATACATTGTGTTACACATATACTTGATTCTTATAGACTAGAGATAATTTATATGGCAAAACAACGTTTGCCAGGTCAGCTATAACATATAAATATTTTCAGAGGCGGAACGAACGAACGGATACGGATCCTCTACACCTCCCGTAAACTTGATCCCCCTCACCCGCTTGTCTCCCCAATCCTCTCCCACCCCCGTCTGCTGCCGCGCCTGTATTTCCACGCCCTGCCTGCTCTCCATCTCTGTAGTCTCCATACCCTTGCCCAAGGAGGCTTCCACCAACTCCCCCTCCCTGATGATGCCCTCGTCTCCTCCATCTACCTCTCCTATCAACGTTGATCCTCCCCTTCCACCCCCTGTGTTTTTTCCCAAGAGCACCTCTCTTCCTTCCCTCCTCCCTCCCTCCTCCTCCCGGGCTTCACCTACCCCCTAACTTCCTTCCTTCCCCTCCCATCTCCTCTGCCACTGGCATCTAGACCCTCCCCTCTCCCTCCTCCCGCACCTTTTCCCCTTTGGTAGGTCCCCGGACTCGCAAGCGTCCAGTGAACATTGGCGCGCCAGAGATCATCGCCATCAGTTCTTTGTGTGTGCCGTCGTGTTAGTGCTTTAGTGTTTTCACCGCCCACACCCCTCGTTCACGTGTGTCGTTTCAGTCGTCAGTGTCCGTGTACAAGTGCTGAACGTTATTTTTTATTATGCTCCCCCTGTGAACGGCTCCATGGTTTTTTTAACTCAAGTGTCTTCCTTTTTTTGTCCACCATTATGTTTTTTTTTTTTCGTGTCTTCCATGTGTCTATTTGTTCTATCTGTGGCCGAAGAGCGGCGTAATATTGCCGCTGCCGGCCCGCCTTTTGTGTAAGGTGTTGAAACAACAATAAAGAAAAAAACAGGCGGAACGAAGTTCGCCGGGTATAGGTAGTTTACTATGAAAATGACAGTCCACAGTTGCACCTACGTTGATAACATTACCCACACATAAAGCTGTCTAACTATTAATTCAATAACCCTAATATCACACTTCAAGCGTAATTAAGGATTTCCTTTACTGTTATTTATCATTTGCGGACTGAACTGACTAGTGACGAGCGCGACTTGTGCGGCAGGCGCGTAACGGTCAGGCTAACTGATCAATCAGTTTAGAACAAACTTTCAAGCATTTAACTTCTCCCTTACATATTCCTGTCTCACTGACTGAAGTAAGTCTTCAGTGACGATTCGCGCTTCGAAATGAGCTCCTATGTCCTACGAAGACATATTTGGAGACGCCCCGGATAGTAGTGGGACAAAAACCTGACTGTCACCCATCAAATAGCCCACCAAAACGTGTGATGGTCTGGGGTGTCATTTCATTTCATAGCAGGACACCTTTGGTTTTCGTCTGTGGTACCCTTACACCACAGCGGTACGTCGCCGATATTGTACGCCCCACCTTTTTGCAATTCAAGGTAAGCCATCCTGGCTAACATTTGACAAAGATAATCCCCACCCGCAACCAGCGGGAGTATCTAGTGCTTGTCTTCGTGCCTGCCTAACCCTACATTTGCCAGACCTCTCCCCGGCTGAGAAATTTTGGAATAATTTTTCACGATATCCCTGACGAGGACATTCAACAACTCTGTCAATTAATGTAAAGAAAAATAATTGCTTGCACAAAGGTCAGACGTGAAACAAGGCGCTATTGACTTGCTCGTTTTGTGAAGCTCTTTCTCTTGAATGAATCATTGAATGTTCCTTAAATTTTCATTATTTGTTTTTCTGTACATTTACGCCACGTCCACCGATTTCCATGCTTTTCAGATTATTCCTTTTTGGTGTGTCTTTTTTGTCTTGAAGTGTATGTCTCTTGCAATGGAAACTATGTAGAGAAGTAGGAGTATATCCAATGATCCGCCGAATAAAGAATTAAGGAAAATATTACTGAAGTGTTTTCCATTCTGTGTAGCATTGTGTCGTTTCGAGACATGGACACTGCGACGGATAGAGTACAGATGTTTCCAGGATTTTGAGATGTAGATTGAGAGAAAACAACTGGTAAAAAGGAAGATGAAATTCAGAATGAGTTGGTGCAAGGGAGACTGGGAACAGGATCATAGGAAGAAGACGGAGAAAACAGCATTTAACTGATGAGATCAATGCAAGTGCATCTTACGAAGTCAGGAAAAGAATGCTGGAAAACTGGGTGTATTGGAGAACACCGAAATTGCAGTGATGGGGCTATCTTATGGGCCAAACACGTGATCCAGAGCAGAAGTTGAAAAGATCCAACTAAGAGCATTGCATTCGGTGGCGGGATCGTTTTTATTAGTACTAGAGCGATGTGGAGATACTGAAGATCTTCTTGTGAAGGACGTTGCAAGGGAAATGTTCATCTCGGTGTGTTTTACTGTTAAAACAATGTTGAGTGAACGTTTCTAGAAGAGTCAACAGGTAAACTTTTTGAAATGCCAGGACTAGCAGGACAGCGCGGATTAGGTTATGGAAGGGGCCAAAATAAGTTGCTGTCAGTTGCACTCAACTTACAAACTTTATTTCTCAACACACAATATCACAATAAGGATGCAAAACACTCAAAACTTTTATCGACTTCCTTTGATTACCTTTAGGTCGGCTTTAGGCCCCACTCAAAATCCAAGACACAAGGCCTAAGCAAGAAATTGAAATACAAGTTTATTCTGGAGGTTTCACCCAAAAATATTTTCTAAATCTTCAATCTAAACAGGCTGAAGGCCTTAGCAATTTTGATTTTAAAGGAACTTGGCTGGAGGCCACATATTAAACAATAAGAAGATTTTCAATCAAAAGGCAGAAGGCCTTATCTTAAAACAGCATGTAAAATTCGGCTGAACGCCCCATATAAAAGAATAACAATCTCATGCCTTATGGCAAGACAAGAAAATTAATTTAGGAGATATTGGTACTTGGCTGAAGGCCACACGTCAACCAAATAACTAAAACCCAGACAGAATAATTACTATGTAACACAAAATGAATGGCCGGCCGCGGTGGCCGTGCGGTTCTAGGCACTTCAGTCCGGAACCGCGTGACTGCTACGGTCGCAGGTTCGAATCCTGCCTCGGGCATGGATTGTCGTGATGTCCTTAGGTTAGTTAGGTTTAAGTAGTTCTAAGTTCTAGGGAACTGATGACCTCAGATGTTGAGTTCCATAGTGCTCAGAGCCATTTGAACCACTTTGAACAAAATGAATGGCGCTCAGATATTTCCAAGGGTCGGCCTGGGATTGTAGCACTAACGCCCGTTTAGGTGAGACAGGCAGCCTGTTCAACGACTTCTTAATATGAAGGCAACCCAACCGACAGACAGCCGACCGACCAGTCAACAAAATCAGTTCCGCTCTATGCAACCAGCAAAAGCGACCACAAGGTTTCAATACAACGACACACAGAATATTGGCGCCCACAACGACCAACAACACCTCAGCTGTCTAACTACATCCCACGCTGGACAGCAACAACACAACTTCAATAACAAGGAATACATTAAGTTAAACTCCACAGGAAGACGGCTGGAATCTTAGCCGACTTGAATACACACACACATTGTTGTTCGCGGGAATGTCCCAAAAGTGACAACCAGGATCAAACGAATAAATGTCAACAGTTGAGGCTCGAAAGTAGGTTAAGTGAGGACTCAACTTTCATGTCCAAGATCGGTGGGCAACGAACTTCGCAGCACTCGCAAGCAGCACCTGACACTTCAACCGCACGTGCACAACGCCAGGGGCCCGGGCCACAGTACGCGCGACGGAGACTTCCTTGCTGCTCCACACCAACCGACCGACTGGTCAAACACCGCCCATCCGGAAACTATATCCGCCACACCAAAGATACTACAGCAGTACTAGTATCGATACACGCTGCTGCTGCCACTTACGGAGAGGACAGCAACATTGTCACGATAACCATAAGAGAAACAAAACCAAATGACTGCAACCGGGGTTTAACCCAAGACAAGCATGACTAGAGCCAGTCACGGCTCACTTGTTTTCTGCTACGTATATCTCACGAAAAAAACCATGATTGTAGAATCAGATTCGAACTCATGCGGTGGCTTAACAACAATCGTTCATCCCTCAGATTGTTTGTGACTGGAACAGGAAAGGGGGGGGGGATGGGGGAGCGAAGTTACAGTGGTAGAGATATCACCCTTTTCCACACACCATATATTGGCTTGCGCAGAATAGATGTAGATGTAGGGCAGCACATATCACATTTTGGCAATATTCTGTTTAATAAGTTGTGCAAACCATTTATTTCGTAGGTGCTTAAGTTCACAGCGTCTTTGTTTCGCGTATTGGTATTCCGGTTGCTTATGGGTTTATTTAATCACTTATTTTTTATATTTTAACTTGATTCTTGCTATTTGATTTTACATGTTGTCATTTGATGATAGTGAGTGGAGCCGTGGACGCTAGAAAATGGGATATGTAGTGGAGAAATCGAAACATTTCCGACATATTCTTCTGTCTGAGTTCAGTAGAGAAGTTAAGGCAGCGGAGGGAGTCAGAAATATTGCTCCGTGTATGGGGATAATGCCACTGGGCAGATCATGGCTAGGAAATGTTTTTCTTGTTTTAAGGAGGGTAGTTTCGACATTAGTGACTCTCCGTGCTCAAGACGTCTTTCAGGGTTAGATGAAAATCGCTTAAAAGCATTAATCCACAGTGATATACGTCAGTGCAATTGAGAACTGGCAGTTATGATTAGCTATTATCATTTCACCACACTGCGGCTTTTGATTGCAATGGGGATGGTTCAAAAATAAGGTGTATGGGTACCGCATGTTCTAAGCCAAAATCGCAAAATCGGCGGGTGGCCATATCTGCATCTCTTCTTGCTCGTCATTAATTGGCTCGTGAGCAGCACCTACCATTCCTATCCTGTATCGTTACTGGTGACGAAAAATGGGGTCTTTATGCTGACAGAAGGAACGTAAAGGATTGATTAAGCCAAAACAAAGCAGCAACTACCAGTACAAAGACCTGAGCGCATCTGCAGAAGATAATGTTCTACTTGTGGTGGAACAGCAACGGTGTGGTTTGCTACGAGTTGCTTCAAAGACGTGTAATCATCACTGCCGAGTTGCTTCAAAGACGTGTAATCATCACTGCCGAAATTTATTGTCAAGAACTGCGATCTCTTGCACATACCATTCTACATCAACGACGAGGTAGATTGCATGATGTGATGCTACTCTAGGATGACTCCTCTATAGAGGAGTTGGGTCGGAAAGTCATTTCACACCCACCTTCTTCACCAGACCTAGCACCCTCAGAATTTCAACTTTACCGCACGCTTTCGAACAACCTCCAACTAACACCCTTATTGGATGAAAATGCACCCCGAACTTGGCTCGGCAAGTCCTTTGCCTCAAAACCACGTGATTTCTACAGTCATGGAACCCCAGCGTTGTTAGACTGTTGTAAGTACTGAAGGAGAATACACTACTGACCATTAAAATTGCTGCACCAAGAAGAAATGCAGATGATAAATGGGTATTCATTGGACAAATGGTTCAAATGGCTCTGAGCACTATGCGATTTAATTTCTGAGGTCATCAATCGCCTAAAACTTAGAACTAATTAAACCTAACTAACCTAAGGACATCACACACATCCACCATGCCCGAGGCAGGATTCGAACCTGCGACCGTAGCGGTCGCTCGGCTTCAGACTGTAGCACCTAGAACCGCACGGCCACTCCGGCCGCCTATTCATTGGACAAATAAATTATGCTAGAACTGACATGTGATTGCATTTTCACTCATTTTGGGCGCATAGATCCCGAGAAATCAGTACCCAGAACAACCACCTCTGCCGGCCGGGGTGGCCAAGCGGTTCTAGGCGCTTCAGTCCGGAACCGCGAGACTGCTACGGTCACGGGTTCGAACCCTGCCTCGGACATGGATGTGTGTGCTGTCGTTAGGTTAGTTAGGTTTAAGTAGTTCTAAGTTCTAGGGGACTGATGACCTCAGATGTTAAGTCCCATAGCACTCAGAGCCATTTGAACCATTTTGAACAACCACCTCAGACAGTAATAACGGCCTTGATACGCCTGAATCAAACAGAGGTTGGATGGCGTGTGCAGATACAGCTGTCCACGCAGCTTCAACACGATACCACAGTTCATCAAGAGTAGTGACTGGCCTACTGTGACGAACCAGTTGCACGGCCACCATTGACCAGACGTTTCCAATCGGGGAGAAATCTGGAGACTGTACTGGCCAGTACAGCAGTCAAACACTTTCTGTATCCAGAAAGGCTCGTACAGGAACTGCAACATACGGTCGTCCATTATCCTGCTGAAATGAATGGTTTCGCAGGGGTGGAATGAGGGGTAGAGCCAAGGGTCTAACATATCTCAAATGTAACGTCCACTGTTCCAAGTGCCGTCAATGCGAACAAGAGGTGACCGAGACGTGTAACCAATGGCACCCCGTACAATCACGCCGGGTAATACGACAGTACGGCGACGACGAATACACGCTTCCAATGTGCGTCCACCGCGATGTCGCCAAACACGGATGCGACCATCATGATGCTGTAAACAGAACCTGGATTCATCCGAAAAAATTACGTTGTGCCACTCGTGCACCCAGGTTCGTCGTTGAGTACACCACCGCACCTAGTAATACGGGGCCGTTGGGATCCAGCGCGTCGTTCCGTATTACCCTCCTGAACCCATCGATTCCATATTCTGCTAACAGTCATTGGATATCGACCAACGCGAGCAGCAATGTCGCGATACAATAAATCGCAATCGCGATAGGATACAATCCGACCTTTATCAAAGTCGGAAACGTGATGGAACACATTTCTCCTCCTTACACGAGGCATCACAACAACGTTTCACAAGGCAATGCCGGTCAACTGCTGTTTGTGTATGAGAAATCAGTTGGAACCTTTCCTCATGTCAGTACCTTGTAGGTGTCGCCACCGGCGCCAACTTGTGTGAATGCTCTGAAAAGCTAATCATTTCCATATCACAGCATCATCTTCCTGTCGGTTAAATTTCGCGTCTGTAGCACGTCATCTTTGTGGTGTAGCAATTTTAGTGGCCAGTAGTGTATAATATTGCTGACTCAAGTCTCTGTTATGTTTATCTGTTACGGGAAAACGTTACTAGATTATGCACCAACCTAATACGCAGAGGCCTCAACATTTATTTCCATAGACATTTTCTGTGAAATGCAGCACACTCAATACATTTTCGATACTGTAGCAAGTCGGAACAAAAACACCAGACTTCGTGGTTCCGCTGTTCACACAGTGGTGTTGTGGATGGAGAAACGTGGATTTTGCCGCGTGCAAATTACGCGCCTGCCACAAAGGCCGTGGCGAGAGTGGAGAGTCCATTAGCATCGCATCGGATGTCGCGCTTCGCATCTCGCGCAAAGCCGCAGCGCGGCGCTCGATAAACAGAGGACGCGTGTAGAGTCATTTCGGCGGTCAACCCCGCCGGTCTGGTTCGCGTGCCATCAAAGCCGCCGGCGTGCGCGGCCGGTCCGTGTTAACAGCGGGCGAATGTGTCCTTATCCGCGGATCACACTCGTCGCCGCCAACACGTGCTTTTTAGTACTTGTATTACGACTCCTTTTATGGCTGCTAAAATTCATAGAAACGAGATACGGCGTGTCGTAAGAAAAACAGTAAAGAACGGAAGATAACGCGACCTAAGCTCTATACATAAACCCGTCGTACGGAACCAGGAAGAGGTAGTTTCGAATCACATAAGTCGCGTGCATCTTCCATTGCTATGCATGGCGCACAGTTCATCAGACATTACCGTGCATCTACGGAAGTAGTCCTGCATCCGTCGATATCAACACACAAAACACGAATAAGACGTGAATTTCACGTCCCTGAAAATTGTGCTCTGTTTTGATGCAAGACGTTTTCCACTAACACTGCGACATATTACAGCGCTATTCTATGACGTCGGTATTCTGAAACACACGACCGTCACGGTATTTTGCTTCTACTTGTAAATAAATAAGTATTGCACGTATTTTTCGGTGTAAGAGTCCATGAATATCATTCACAAATGGACCTACGTGTTCGAAAGAAGTTACTCAATCAACTCAAAAAACAGATACAATTTCCACTTTTCTTAAAAGAGTACAAGTATCTTCATCTGTTCCTTTCTCCCTAGCCTACAAGGTATAGTCAAAGTTTCTATAGGGTCGCCCCGATCTGCACCTATAGAATTTCAGAAGTTGTCCGACAATATTTTTTGAGTGTTTTGATGTATGGAACCCGTGATTTACACTGGATCTTTACGCAGTAATAAGATAATTATGATTTGTTAATTGCTTTCAATCAAATTCTTCACTAGAAAGCTGGCAATACAGACTTAAAAAATTATCGTCCAGTTTCGTTACTGACATTTTTTCCAAAATTTTCGAAAAAGTAATGTAGTCCAGAACAATCGCACAGTTAAGTGGAATTTTACTCACCACATCACAAGCTGGATTTCAGAAAGGCTGCCCGACTGAAAATGCTATTTATAAATTCACTCATTAAATAGTACGAGTCTTAGATAATAATCTATCGGCATGTCCAGTTTTTGTGATCTCTCCAAGGCGCTCTGTTGTATGGATCATGATGCTCTCCTAGAAAAACTCGAATGTTTATGGGACTGATGCCTTTAGTCACAACTAGTTTGAATTACACTTGACAAACAGAGTGCAAAACGTTGTGCTGAATAATTGAGGCAACGTCGGAGAGGTAGAAAATTTTTGAGACAGGGTTCAACTTCGGGTCCACTCCTACTCACTTTAAATGTGAATGACATTCAACAAGCAAAATTGGTACATTTTGCAAAGCAATACTAGTGTTGCTGTAAATACCATTAGAGAGAATGCAACAGATGAGCTGTAAATGATATTTTCCAATAATTATTAAGTGGTTCTGTGAAAACGGACTCTCCCTAAATTTTGAAAAAACTCACTACTTTTAGTTCTGTACAATAAATATAATCATACCGACAATTGATGTGCACATGATCAAGAGTCATTAAGTAGGGTAGCATAGGGTGTCTACACTGATGAAAACATGAATTGGAGGAAGCATATTACTGAGCCTCTCAAACAATTAAGTTCACATACTTTCGCTCTGTGTATAATTGCTAATCTCGGAAATAACGTATCAGTCTCCTGACATACTTTGCATTTTTCCTCTGAGTAATGTTGTGCGGGATAATTTTCTGGGGTCACTCATCACTTAGAAAGAAAGAACTGATTGCACAAAAACAAGCAGTAACACTAATAGGTGTTGTTCACCCACGGACGTCATGTAAGCACTTCTTAAAGGAGCTACACATTTTAACAGTGCCGTCACAATACATAATTTCGCTAATGAAATTCGGAATAAATAATCCATCACAACTTGATAAGAGCAATAATGTACGTGTCTACAACACTAGAGAGAAGAATGGCCTTACTTACCAAACGTTACAGCTGTCAATGGCTCAGATATGAGCTCAATATGCAGCAATAAAAATTTTTGATTAATTGCCCAAAAACATAAAATATCAGAGAGGTAGCGAAGCACGTCTTAATTTTAATTAAAAAGTCATTTCTCATAGACGCCTCCTACTATACCATACACGAATTTCTGCTTAAACACTGGAAGCCAGAAAAAAATTGTTTATACTGGTAGTTGCGTGAGTAGAACAAATAATGTGTTCGTTAATGCTAACAGTAATCATAAATGTGACTTATTCCACATAAAAGAATCGTTCAGTTGATTTATGGAACATGTAACTAACCAAGTAACTGTCATTCAGCGGCCATCGGCTCAGGATTAAGTCTGCATGGCGTCATTATGTACCTCTTCTATTGTATTCAGTGAACCCATACATGAAGTGCGTATCGACCATCTCTTCATCAGTAAACTCTTTCATACTGCTTTCTGTCACTGTTAACGTACAACTAATAGTGTTGGATAAACGAACTCGATGTATAAACGCACATCACAGACTGTAATATTGAGGGTGAAGGGTAAAGTGAGCATTTCAGTCTTAAGGCATTTTTGAAACTGCATGTGGAAGTATACACTGAGAAACATATACATCATTAGGAGTATAAGTGCAGGTATTGTTATCGCTGGTACCTTAATACACTATACGATCAAAAGTATTCCGATATTTGGCTGAAAATGACTTATAAGTTCGTGGCCCCCTCCATCGCTAGTGCTGCAATTCAATATGGTGTTGGCCCACCCTCAGCCTTGATGACAGCTTCCACTGTGGCATGCATACGTTCAATCAGGTGCTGGAAGATTTCTTGGGGAATGGCAGCCCATTCTTCACGGAGTGCTGCACTGAGGAGAGCTATCGATGTCGGTCGGTGAGGCCTGGCACGAAGTCCGCGTTCCAAAGCATCCCAAACCTGTTTTGTAGGATTCAGGTCAGGACTCTGTGCAGGCCATTCCAATGTGGGGATGTTATTGCCGTGTAACCACTACACCACAGGTTGTGCATTACGATCAGGTGCTCGATCGCGTTGAAAGATGCAATCGCCATGGTCTTTAACAGTGGGAAGGAAGACGGTGCTTAAAACATCAATGTAGACCTGTGCTGTAATAGTGCCACGCAAAACAACAATCACACAAGTGATACCCAATCACCTGACCACGTTCGAAGTCCGTGAGTTCCGCGGAGCGCCCCATTCTGCTCCCTCATGATGTCTAATGACTACTGAGGTCACTGGCAGTAAGTGGCAGAACAGTGTACCTAATATCAAAAACGTATGTTTTTGGCTGTTTCCGGGTACTTTGATCACATTGTATATGTGTCCACTTCATTGTGTTAGTTGTTTTTCATCTGCGTATAACAGTCTTCCGGCAAACACGTCACATAATTTACTATCTGAAGTTTTCTGCACGGTTGTAGCTACACTGCTAAGTTGAGTGTCCTATCCGTATAGACTAACCATTTAGCACCCGTGCATCCACACTTCAACACCTGGTCTGGTGCTCAGGGGATACTACACTTTAATGGCTTCCTTTTGCCACATGTACTTCGAGGTACTGAATAAGATTCGATTCAGTTTTTGTTCCATAGGCTCGTGGGTGTGGTATATGTCAGAAAGTATGACATGAAAAACATACAGGATTTGAATGTAATACTCACTTCACTGATCATTTGTCAGGAGATTGTCAGGATTGTGAATACATTACAGTAACATGGATTGCTATTATTTATGGAATTAATGCACTGTCACAATGAAACAAAGTTAAGCACTTTTAATAAATTTACCGTAGAGAAAATAGTTAATCTTGACTGTTGTGACCAAGTGCTGTCGAAACTGAAGGCTGACACGTTTTTACGAGGGTTGGAACTTTAATAGGGGCAACTATTTATTTACAGCTCGTACAAAATAGATAAGTGTTTCAAAGTTTTACTGACCTTCAAATCAGTCACCAGCATTGTATATAACCCGTTGCCAGCGTTGTGGAAGCCGTAGGATACTCTTAGCAGTGCCAGTTGTGTTGACAGTTATTTACCTTTCTTGTGTATGGAGGCACCTGCGCTTTCTTCCAATCGCTTGGGACTTTGTGCTGTGCGAGAGATTCAAGGTAAATGCAAGCTAGGTAAGGGGCCAATGCAGTAGAGTATCCTTTGCTACTTTGTACCGCCAGAGCTCACACAGACCCTAACAACGGCCTGAATGGCTAAAGCAATACTTAAATTTTAGATAAGCGGTAAATGGCTGGCTGTCATTATTGAAGGTTCCAATTCAGCTGCTACACTAATTATAATCTGTGCACTCAATTACCATACATACTGAAACGTCCTCTTAGAAAAATTAATGAATTACTGTGCTGGTAAAGCACTTTCGTTATTTGATTTTCAAACAGCTGAGCAAAACTGAACGTACTCAGACATTTCGCTCTTTACTTATTCTGATCAACACTAAACTGACACACAATATTTTTAGCGCAACGCACTCTGACTTTCAATACCAAGAATTTTCTAGCCTCTCTCTTCTCGGCCGATGTAGGTCTCTTCCTGCAGAAGGCCCTGGTTCGAATCTTTACCTTTGTTCCCAGAGTTTATTGTTTTGTCATCATTTAGTCCTCTGCGATACATCAGCATAAATCGCAGCATACTCAAAAACCAGTAACATACATTTACTGATTTTCTCAGTTTACAGGAGACACTGTACTTCATTCACTGTTTTCATCCAGTGAAGTGTTATTTAATCCTACACAGTCCAATTGTTTGAGTAAGAAAAACGCCATAAAGTTATCGTTTATTTACGTAGCCTTGTTTCCGTCACAAAACTCGCGATCAGAATTATTTACAGTGCTGAATCAAAATATTGTAACCACCTGCTTAAAAGCGTGTTGGACCATCTTTGGAACGAATTACACCAGTGATTCTGTGTGCCCTGGACTCGATATGCACTTCACAGATTTCCAAGGGTCTATGGCCCAAGATGCTTACCAACAGGTCACACACTTCCCGTAATTTACGGGTGGTTGGTTTGCGGGCGCAAAGCTCGCACCGGATAGCGTCCCAGTTAGGTTTAATCGGATTGAAATAAGCCGAATCTGATGACAAAGACATTACATGAGTTCACTATCATGGTCCACAAACCATGCAGCACGGTTCTGACCTTGTGACACAGACAGTTATCCTGTTGGAAGATACCATCAATTTTGAGGAAGATATCAGGCATAAGAGGCTACAGGTGGTCCCTAGTAATGTTCACATAGTCCACAGCTGTCATCGTACCTTTGATTACTGCCGCAGGTCCCATAGAAGCCCAGGTGAATGTCCATCAGAACATAATACAGCTCCCACCGGCCTGAGTCCGTGGCGGACTGCATGTTTCGAACAGTCTTTCGACTGGATGTCGACGTATCTGGACGCGACCATTGGGTACGGTCATATATTCGTCTCTTTCATTCAGTCGTTTCCATTTCAATAGTGATATGATTGCGTTTTCAAGTTTACCGTTTTATCCATAAACGTTTATTATAAACATAGATATGAATTTAGTTCTTTGTCTGCAACTAGACCAGTGAAGTATCTGCGCTTGTTGTGTCCACTGTATTTGGTGTAGTTAACGATACAGAGGACCAAAATAGATTGGACAACGACGAGAGAGTGAATAGAACCATACGCATTAACCGACGGTACTTAGGAAGTATACGATCATTTTCAGTAACTAATGAAAGACCTTTACTCAAAAGCTTCAGCAAAACAGGCCATAGTATGTGCCCGTATCGTGGTATATGGGATTTTATTCACCGGCTCCCATACTAGAGGCAATTCACGATTTAGTGCCTGGCAGAGGATTCTTGGAACCACTTTCAGACCGTTTCTCTACCTTTTCACTCTCTAACAGAATGTGGAAAATATTTGTGGGAAAACTCTTGTAAGTAGGCTGTTTATGTTTTTATGTGGGTAACGCCACATAGCGCTCTGTATGAAAATCACTGACTGTGCTGTGTGCAATCTGTGGCTGGTTGGCATTGTTGGAATATTTACTGTTGTAGCGTTGGGCAGTTGCATGTGAACAGTGCGTAGCGTTGTGCAGTTGGAGGTGAGCCGCCAGCAGTGGTGGATGTGGGGAGAGAGATGGCAGAGTTTTGAGAGCGGGCGGTCTGGAAGTGTGTCCATCAGAGACAGTAAATTTGAAAGACTGGATGTCATGAACTGATATATATATTATGACTTTTGAACACTATTAAGGTAAATACATTGTTTGTTCTCTATCAAAATCTTTCTTTTGATAACTATGCCTATCGGTAGTTAGTGCCTACAGTAGTTTGAATCTTTTATTTAGCTGGCAGTACTGGCGCTCGCTGTATTGCAGTAGTTTGAGTAACGAAGATTTTTGTGAGGTAAGTGATTCACGAAAGGTGTAGGTTATTCTTAGTCAGGGCGATTCTTTCGTAGGGGCTATTGAAAGTCAGATTGTGTTGCGCTAAAAAAAGAAAAAAAAAGTGTCAGTTTACTGTTGATCAGAATAAGTAAAGAGAGATATGTCTGAATACGTTCAGTTTTGCTCAGGTGCTTGAAAATCAACTAACGTAAGAGGTTTATCAGGACAGTAATTTATAATTTTCCAAAGGGGACGTTTCACTCTTAAAACTTTTTTAATGAGATAAACTTTATTACCATTCTACTTCTTTATTCTTCATGTCTATGTATTTATTTATCATCACTGTCACCCTTGCTACGAACATATTTCTCCCAAAGAGAGACCATTTTCTTGGTTCCGTCACTGTAGAATGTCTGACTTTGTTGACGTAGCCACAACCTCACGTCTGTTTGCACCGCTTCGTCACTATGAAAGCGAAGTCCTCGAAGGCGTTTTTAAGTTTTGGAAACAGATTAAAATTGTATGGGGCCAAGTGGGGAATGTATGGAGGATGATCGATGACAGCGAACCCAATGTTGGACGGCTGCCGACGTCACAGCGCTCCTGCGTGGTCTGGCACTGACTTGCTTAAGGAGAAGGTGCTCCTTTTGTGGATGGTTAGAAATTCTATTACAGCACGCTGTTTCTCAGGACACGTTACACACCACCATATTACACGCTATGATTTGAAGCCCTCTAGTGGGCAGAGAGTTGCTACTGGCGTCAGCTAGGCGGCGAAGTCGACCAAGTAATATGAATGACGTATAATACGACAACCGATATTGAGAACTGAATATAAGTTCATTGGCATCACTTTTCTGCACGGCCTCGTGATTGGACAAAGGTTTCACACACTGCACTTTTCTGCATTATGTTTTTTTTCAATTTTTTGTGAGGAGCACAAAGTAACTACTACGTTTGTAATATTTATTTTGCTTACATACTTCAACGTACGGCAATATAGATTTCATATACTTATATTATGCGTTGTCGAGTCTATCCCTTAAATACAGAGAATGAGTGGTATGTCTGCTGTTTAGTACTCTTCTAGGTATGTGTTGAGTGTTTCATTGTAAGTACACTACTGGCCATTAAAATTGCTACACCAAAAAGAAATGCAGATGATAAACGAGTATTCATTGGACAAATACTAAGAACTGACATGTGATTACGTTTTCACGCAATTTGGGTGAATAGATCCTGAGAAATCAGTACCCAGAACAACGACCTCTGGCCGTAATACCGGCCTTGATACGCCTGGGCATTGAGTCAAACAGAGCTTGGATGGCGTGCACAGGTGCAGGTGTCTATGCAGCTTCAACACGATACCACAGTTCATCAAGGGTGGTGACTGGCGTATTGTGACAAGCCAGTTGCTCGGCCACCATTGACCAGACGTTTTCAGTTGGTGAGAGATCTGGAGAATGTGCTGGCCAGGGCAGCAGTCGAACATTTTCTGTATCCAGAAAGGCCCATACAGGACCTGCAACATGCAGTCGTGCATTCGCAGGGATCGGATGAATGGTAGAGCCACAAATCGTAAGACATCTGAAATGTAACGTCCACTGCTCAAAGTGCCGTCAATGCGAACAAGAGGTGGCCGAGACGTGTAACCAATGACACCCCATACCATCACTCCGGGTGTACGCCAGTATGGCGATGACGAATACACGCTTCAAAGCGAGTTCACCGCGATGTCGCCAAACATGGATGCGACCATCATGATGCTGTAAACAGAACCTGGATTCATCCGAAAAAATGACGTTTTGCCATTCGTGCACCCTGGTTCGTCATTGAGTACACCATCGCAGGCGCTCCTGTCTGTGATGCAGCGCCAAGGGTAACCGCAGCCGTGGTCTCTGAGCTGATAGTGCATGCTGCTGCAAACGTCGTAGAACTGTTCGTGCAGATGGTTGTTGTATTGTTAACGGCCCCATCTGATGACTCAGGGATCGAGACGTGGCTGCACGATCCGTTACAGCAATGCGGATAAGATGCCTGTGATCTCGACTGCTAGTGATACGAGGCCGGTGGGATCCAGCACGGCGTTCCGTGTTACCCTTCTGAATCCACCGATTCCACATTCTGCTAACCGTTATCGATCTCGGCTAACGCGAGCAGCAATGTCGCGATACGATAAACCGCAATCGCCATTGGCTACAATCCGACCTTTATCAAAGTCGGAAACGTGATGGTACGCATTTCTCCTCCTTACACGAGGCATCACAACAACGTTTCACCAGGCAACGCTGGTCAACTGCCGTTTGTGTATGAGAAATCGGTTGGAAACTTTCCTCATGTCAGCACGTTGTAGGTGTCGCCACTGGCGCCAATCTTGTGTGAATGCCCTGAAAAGCTAATCATTTGCATATCACAGCATCTTCTTCCTGACGGTTAAATTTCGCGTCTGTAGCACGCCATCTTCGTGGTGTAGCAATTTTAATGGCCAGTAGTGTATGTATGTTGCCCCAAACTGTATCATGTTGTGGTATTGTCTTTGTATCATTATCGTTGCCATCAGCCTTTTCGGTCATGAAATGATGTGAGCTCCCTAGTGCTAAGTTCATATACGTCAGCAACATCATGGTGTGTGACCCACGATCTTGGATGATATTCAACTAGTTAACTCCACTGATTTTCCGCAGGTGTTTGTTTATGGTCATAAAATGGGGAAAAATTAATTTAGATAATGTCCTAACTCCCTGGATATCTTTCCTCATCTTAATATTCATTTATAGACTAGTAATTTCGAACAATGAGCTTACATCTGATTAGTTTAAACTATCGAACAAGAAAATAATTTCAAAAAATCAGTTCTTTAGGAAAACCAATTGCGTCGACGTATGTCACCTTGGGAATGATGGGCACAGGGTCCGGCAAGGTGAAGACCGAAGAGGACCTATTTCAGTAAATGATTGTCTAATGTTTCAGCCTTACTGAGTTTTACTTGCATTTACATTCATTGCTGTTTCAGCAAATACATTATGAACTGAACTGTACTGAAGTCAACTTGAAATGTAAGAATATTTTCTATTCCCTGAACGTACTGGTTACTGGAAAAAGAAGAAGCTAAGAAGACAAGACTGTACATCTTCGCAGACACGTATTCAACTTAAAGCAGTAATGGGACGTTGTGAAGACACAAAACGTGTTCTGCACAACATCAAACAGAAACTGAGGGATACCTGGTGCTTATCTACAAGGAACCACTGGCGCGGA
Source organism: Schistocerca serialis cubense (assembly GCF_023864345.2). Lineage (NCBI taxonomy): Eukaryota > Metazoa > Arthropoda > Insecta > Orthoptera > Acrididae > Schistocerca > Schistocerca serialis. The sequence goes on along the minus strand of NC_064642.1, from coordinate 99,383,489 downwards.
ATGCAATAAATATGAATTTGATGCATCACACGGAAAATTCCTTGCGTTCTTCGATGAAGAATCATTAAAACTTTTGCAAGTACTGGGTTCAGTTACAGAAAATGCATGAAGTTTCTGCCCATAAGAATTAAATGAATTCACACAATTCCGATAGCATCATTGTTGGTCACTGTTAACTTCAAGTCGAATCCGCTTAATTACGCCTGCATTCCAGAAAAACAAGAAGTCAAAGTAAAGATTCCTCGGGTCTGTGTGAACGTATTTTTGTGTTCTTGTATTCAGAATTTTATCAAAACGGTAATATACAACAAGGCTAGAGCAGTGGTGTTTACTCCTTGCTGTATACGTTTGATTTCGCAAGTGCTACTACGAAGGGGAGCCGGCCGAAGTGGCCGTGCGGTTACAAGCGCTGCAGTCTGGAACCGCAAGACCGCTACGGTCGCAGGTTCGAATCCTGCCTCGGGCATGGATGTTTGTGATGTCCTTAGGTTAGTTAGGTTTAATTAGTTCTAAGTTCTAGGGGACTAATGACCTCAGCAGTTGAGTCCCATAGTGCTAAGAGCCATTTGAACTACGAAGGGGAAGAACTAGATACACTTCGGTTCAAAGGAATCCCTCAAAATCCAGCTACAGAGTTTTGAAGCAACGTGGAGTAGTACCAAGTATCAATGTGAGAATTAAATTTGAAGTTGATAGAAACTTTTGAGGTGACGCAGCAGCTTACATTTTGTACAACATGTCCTCAGGCCAATGACTGATTTGAGACACACAGTGTTTCCTAAGCATACTTCAAGTGGAAGTCGTGTCCCCTTACTTACTTCTAATTTTAGTATGGACTTAAACAGCGAGGTACAAGGGAACCAGCAGTTTAAGGTGTTCTCCACAACGTGGTTGAATTTGGCGCTCTTTTCGTATACAAAATATTGCCAGAGGTGATAGAAGTGACAGAAGCAAATTATTGGATCAACTAAGAATAGAACAATGAACCCCTGGCCGGCCGCGGTGGTCTCGCGGCTCTAGGCGCGCAGTCCGGAACCGTGTGACTGCTACGGTCGCAGGTTCGAATCCTGCCTCGGGCATGGATGTGTGTGATGTCCTTAGGTTAGTTAGGTTTAAGTAGTTCTAAGTTCTAAGGGACTGATGACCACAGCTGTTAAGTCCCATAGTGCTCAGAGCCATTTGAACCATTTTGAATGAACCCCTGTATTTATAGTATGAGACACATTTATCCACCCAACCACATGATCGTTTCTTATTACAGAGTAACTAGAATTTTCCACCTGACCGTAGAAATCTATACGTTTACCAGCACTATTTCCCATGTTGACACACACCAAGATGGATCATGCCAAACAGTAACGGTCCCCGCACCCCCCGATCCGCTTCTGTAGTTACCCGCTACAATATATTATTTCTGGATGTTCCCATGTTGACTTAGATACGAACGCGGAAATTGCCTATATTACGTTCACAGTTCTTGAATGTATACTACTGTCTGTAAAAATTGAAACACTCATAAGCAATGGCCGACAACACGCCACGATAAGAGGACGTGTAGAGCAGCGGAATAGAAATGGCAGAGTGGTGGCGTGCATGTAGGATCAACAGCGTCTTCTTCCATGTTACTCAATGCACAGTCGGTGCGGAGCCGTCATACGGAGTGGAAATGTGTAACCAAATGCCGCTATGCCTCTCCGATATCACAGGGCGGAACCGTCATACGAAGTGGAAATGTGTAACCAAATCACAGGTGGAATGTCGGCTTGTGAGCGCTTTTGAATAGGTCTCTCTTTCCATGACATGCCTGCTCGCGCAGGGCGTTCTCCTTCAACAGTGTGGCGTGTGTTGTGGCAGCGCAGAGAAGAGTGCCGCACACAGCACCCGAAGGGTATTGGACCATACACTGTGACCACAGAGTGAGATGACCGCCATCTTCTCCGCCCGTTGAACAGTACAGCTTCCTGCATACTGTGGCAGGATGTTGCATCACTGCAGCGAGTGTGGATTTGTTAGCGTCGACGCTTCGAGGCCATCTTCTGCGGGCTGGAGTGGTGTCACATCTGCCATTGCGTCGGCTTCCATTGGTCAGAAACCACCAACACCGAGGAGTACAATGGACACGTGGGTGCTGACACTGCCGTGCTGATTTGCAAAATGTAAAATTTTCGGAAGAGTCCCGGTTCAGCTTGTCCTACAGCAATAGGTGCATTCGCGTTCGACGCCGCCGTGATGTACGCAATCGGGCAGAGTGTGTTGTTGAGCTGAAAAGTGGCCAAACGACAAGTGTGACGGCGTGGGGCGCGATTACCTGTAACACGCGATCTCACCTCCTTTGTCTTGACGTAAATTCGAACAGCTACCGCTACATCAGGGAGGCCTTACAGCCCGAAGCACTCCACCGCTTGCAGGCCGTTCCGCATGCCATATTTCAGCAGGCAACGCCCGGCCGTATGTGACGAGGAATGTGCAAGCCTTCTTCGAAGAACGATAGGTTATTATACTTCCCTGGACTGTCTGACGTGTCGAACATGTCTGGGATTTGGTCGGCCAAGTCCGTTCAGGTCCTCTTGCCGGGCCGGCCGCTGGTGGCCGAGCGGTTCTGGCGCTACAGTCTGGAACCGCGCGACCGCTACGGTCGCAGGTTCGAATCCTGCCTCGGGCATGGATGTGTGTGATGTCCTTAGGTTAGTTAGGTTTAAGTAGTTCTAAGTTCTAGGGGACTAATGACCTTAGCAGTTGAGTCCCATAGTGCTCAGAGCCATTTGAACCATTTGAACCTCTTGCAGGCACAGTTGATGCTTCGTGGACACGCCTACAAAATGTGTAGCACAGTATCTCCCAGCAGCATTTTCAGGTGTCATTTGATTCCATGTCACGACGTCTAGCGGCTGTGATTGCAGCACGTGGTAGCACTACTCTGTGGCATTGCGTATACACTTCTGTAATGCTAATCATCTCTGTATTGTCATGTCTTTAATGGATGGAATAAATTTCAGGGTGGCCGCATCTCTCGGTCTTGGTGCTTCACTTTTTCCAAACAGTAGTGTATTATAGCAATTATACAGCAATGGTAGCTTTCTGAAAACCATTCGCAATGGTGCGATGTTCAACAGCCTCACTGACTGTTCAGAGACTACCCCGGCAGTACTTTGAAATATCTTGGGAAGTTTCGGCGGTATCTTAATACAGCAGAGGAGTTGATGATAGCTTTCCACAGCATAAAAAATACGAATACTTTTCACCCTTGCTAATGACTTGCTTGTAAATATGTGATGAACGACGCTGATGCATTCAGAGAATTTATCTAATAGTCAACAGTAGATTCAATATATTTACCTATTGGTAGAATTGTCTCAGCTGTTCAAGATAATGTAAGGAAAATACGATAATACGGTGTCACAAAAATGTTCCTACATCCCGTTACAAACACGAAACACGTCCACCTGCCACAGTACAAACGACAGGTTTAAATAGCCTTAGGCTGTATGATTATGACATGACTGGATAATTTTTAGCATGTAGTCTACCTCTTATCCAGACGCAGTGCAATAGTGGGTAGAGTGTAGACTGCACGTTTCTGCTATTCATTTGCAAGGTTTTGCGCATCTGTCACCAATGACAAACTTGCACATTACCAAAAATTTTTTAAATCCACTCCATGCCTCTTACGCTATTAATGTTCATATTCCGCTTCCGTTATGGCATTTGTTGTAAGTTAACTGAGGAACGAAATAACATAAGGTGAAGCTTATTTCTAAAGTTTTTGCAATGAATCCATCTATTTGTATGAAAACACACTGGAGAAAAGCTCAAAAACTAGAAGCAGCAGTTTCTTATATAGAAGAACCACAAGGTGTTTGTGGTGTTGCCGCTGGGTCTGGCTGTAGTCAAAGGTGGCGCAATCTTTCCATTGCTTTGGCGTTTAGTTCTTTCGCATACTGGTGCCAAATTAGACTCCTGTTGAGAGTGACATCTAGGTTCATGGTCTTTCTTTTCCGTTACGCCGATTCAGCCACTGCCGCAAGTTCTCGGTGACTGGTCATTTTATTTCGACGAGCGCTAAGTTCCTTGCTGCATTAAACGCCTATGTCGGTTTTGGCGTCCATTAACCCATCACATCGCGGACGATCTTGACGCTGCGCTGCATAAGCTGGACTTTCGAGCTGCTCGTACATAGCGTAGTTCCGTTCATGTGTCGCCCGATCTGAACACACAGGAGAATCCGATGTGTGCCAAGTGTACTTGTAGGGACTGATTAGCGAAACTTCTGAGCACCCTCAAGGACCCAGGGCTTAGAACACTAACCATTCCATGCCATGGCACGGAAGTTTCTGTGCTCCTGGTGAAATTTCAGCAGGCGTACGTGAAGTGCTGGAGTTTCTCGTATCGATATTTTGTACGAGGGACGCTCGGGCCATCTCATGCAAGTGAGACGTGTTCCTCATGTTGTCACCTACAGCACTTCTTCTACAACTTTCATAAGTTGATGGTAGGCGTGTTTTTCCCTGAGGCCAAACTGCATCTTTAACAGAAATAACGGTTATACATATGCTGCACCACGGATTTTTCGGTACTGTGATTGATGAATGGCTTGCCATGCCTGCTTGCCTTGGGTATTGAACACCATTCGCGGCACCAAGTTTTCAAATGCATTTGTTGAACACGCAACAATCAAAGCAGTTAAAACCTTAGGCTTTTCGCAACAGCGATTTCAAGGATTGACACAATACGGATCTCAGATGGACTAGCGTGATGAAAATGTGTTTCACATTAAATCACAAAACCCATTTGGTTTAAAACAAACTTGCGTGCGCAGACAGTGTTCTTGAAATTTGATTAAGGAAATTCACTGACAGCATTACTGGTCATAACAAGTTACTCAACTTAGCAAAGAACATAGCAAGAATAGGGAAAATATGTACATAAGTAAACTCTGCTCTCTAGTAAACCACTCAATAATTAATAACACGTCCCAACGTCGCCCATACTTTCGGGACGCCTTTCCAAAGCAGTCATCCTCGTACCCAGGATCCGGCTCTCTATACCAACAGATCAAATGCATTAACATTTACAGCTATTGCGGGACCCGACCCGAAGTCGAAATAGCTTTAAGTGACAGCAGGCAATAGCAGCCCAAAGTTTCCTTAAGCTCCAGACCGGAATAAACCATTATTTCCGTCCTAATTAAATATGTCGAAGATATTTACGGCAACTTTTCGACTCTTAAACATTAGGGCCACCGCAAGGACGCAATTAACATAACACTCGCACATGATAAAGTCAAAACAGAATAGTAACTATTTCAACATGTAAAAACTCACTAAGCAAAGGCCAGCTTAAAGATTGGCGCCATAGGCAACCTATAGGTGAGATTAGGCTTCAATAATTAACTTAAGTCTGAGGAACGAGCAGTTCGTCTCGCAATTTCAACAGCTGAGAATTACACTACAGGGGCATAAAATATCATTAATTCTTGTCAAAGCTCACAATCTTAATTTACCATGTAAGCTCTGGCCAGGCAGCAGAGGAAAATAGTTCGCTCAAAGTCTTGAAGAAACTACTTTGTACAAATCCGCATAGGGCAACACGCATGACAATCAAACAGTTACAAAACTTGGTCTCCGTCACGAGCAAACAGTACTCGAGTGACGGCGGAGACAAAGAAGCTTGCAGAGGTCAAATGTGCTCCCATTTGCTCGGGGTTAAAATGCGATGTGCTACGGAAGAATTCCGGAGACTAACAGCAGAAGTCTTCCTGTTGGACTGACGGCCCCAACTCAATCCGTTTACATTGTCTTCCTTAACAAGGGGGCCAACAAAGGACGCTCCGCGTACTCGGGCCAGCACCAGGCAACGAACCCACGGATCGGCAGAAGAGGCCCACACGGCCACAACACTGACCGACAGGAACGTTACTGTCTCCGTTAAGCCATATCCTCTCTCTGTCCGCCACGCCCGTGACTGGCCAAGTCGCTCTCGCTCACCCGGCTCACTACCGCCACACCTCGCGTCCTCTTCTCTGGCCAAAGATAACATGTGCGAGAGCTTGACGTGAGATATCGAACGCGGCAAGGCTCAGTTATTTTTACGTATCAGTATAAATTGCCTTTGTCTCACCTATCGGATGGTTCATTCGCAACTTATGTATCTCGCATCCTTTTCGTGCAGTTATCAAAATTAACTGTTTACAGTCACTTTATTTTATTTATTTATTTATTTATTTATTTATTTATTGTTCCGTGGGACCACATTTAGGAGAAGTCTCCATGGTCATGGAACGAGTCAATACATGAAATTATAACACGATTGTAGAAACAGATAAAATGAAACAAGTCGTTAGTTTAAATAAAGAAAATCAAGAATGTAACACTGGAATTTGCTTAATTTTTTATCTCTTCCAGGAGCTCCTCGACAGAATAGAAGGAGTGAGCCATGAGGAAACTCTTCAGTTTAGACTTAAAAGTGTTTGGGCTACTGCTAAGATTTTTGAGTTCTTGTGGTAGCTTATTGAAAATGGATGCAGCAGAATACTGCACTCCTTCCTGCACAAGAGTCAAGGAAGTGCATTCCACATGCAGATTTGATTTCTGCCTAGTATTAACTGAGTGAAAGCTGCTAACTCTTGGGAATAAGCTAATATTGCTAACAACAAACGACATTAAAGAAAATACATACTGTGAGGGCAATGTCAAAATTCCCAGACTATTGAATAGGGGTCGACAAGAGGTTTTCGAACTTACACCATACATAGCTCGAACAGCCCGTTTTTGAGCCAAAAATACCCTTTTTGAATCAGAAGAATTACCCCAAAAAATAATACCATATGACATAAGCGTATGAAAATATGCGAAGTATACTACTTTTCGTGTTGAAATGTCACTTATTTCAGATACTGTTCTAATGGTAAATAAAGCGGCATTTAGTTTCTGAACAAGATCCTGAACATGGGCTTTCCACAACAGCTTACTATCTATCCGTACGCCTAGGAACTTGAACTGTTCCGTCTCGCTTATAACATGCCCATTCTGTCTGATTAAAATGTCAGTTCTTGTTGAATTGTGGGTTAGAAACTGTAAAAACTGAGTCTTACTGTGATTTAGCATCAAATTATTTTCCACAAGCCACGAACTTACTTCATGAACTACATTATTTGATAATGTTTCAATATTACACACAAGATCCTTCACTACCAAGGTGGTGTCATCAGCAAACAGAAATATTTTTGAATCACCTGTAATACTAGAAGGCATATCATTTACATAAATAAGGAACAGCAGTGGCCCCAGCACCGACCCTTTTAAATACTAAAATGAATGGGAAATTACTTAGGTAGCAATGTTTGCTGTGCTTTGTGGGTGCTAAAGGTATTACGTGCTGTTGTGTGTTTCTCTTCAATTATGCTGCTTTGCATTGTTAACATTTAATTAATTAATTAGTCTCCGGTGCTAATGGCTGTGGCATCATTTGCATTGCGGTAGTAGCAGAATAATTTTATTGCTCTCCTGAACGCGGTGCAACGTTTGTTATCGTGCTTATTCTGATATATAAAATCATAAATTTTCGAAGAATTTTGTTAACTACGTCTGTACATGTCTATAGCTCTTAAAACATACACAGGGGAGACGTGGTCTATATCATTAATTTGATCTCAAAATTGTCATTCCAGTGATGTTCCACTACATAACGTGTTTTCTCGCTTATCCTGTGAATTGTTTGCCATTTCTGCCACTGCATTTTTGGGTTGATACAAGTTCTCTCGTAACCTATACTGCCTCAAGCATTTGGAACACTCTGTTCTTACTCCGATTACGTAAAATAGCCGTTAAAACAAATGACAAATATGTCACACGATCTAATAATAATTCGGCTCTGTATGATTTCTGTATAGTGATATCTGATAAGCTCTGTGGGACTATTGCAGTTGCACTGAGGCGATTGTTGTCACTTTTCTAATGAGACACTCTTATAGGAATGCATCCCCGTATTTATTATTCAAAAAATCTTCGAACGAATCATTAATTACAAATTTTTTTAGTTAGATAACCAGATCAGACTTTTTTCAGAGAAAGACTGTTATGCAGCGACGAACAGTTTTGCGGCTTGTTGCCTTCTGCTTCAAACATAGATGTGCATTGACAGTTGTGTGGCGGGAATAATTTCGTTATTTTATAAAACATATAAAAATACTTCAACTGGTATTTTAAATTAATACGCATCTGGCTCTACTGTAACTGCTTGCTTATAATTATTCAAATATTATTTAGAAATATATTCGCTGATGTGAATTCTTTGGCATCAGCAATGCTGGGTGTAGACACACCACCCATTAGCGACATATAAAATTTTTTGCCAGAACGGTTCCCGCTTACCACGAGCGGTCGCCTTAATCAGTTTTTTTAAGTACTTCTCCCTCACTTTCCTGAATATATAGGAACCAATAAAAAAAAATTATGTTAGTCATCACTGCTTTGCCCCGAAAAACAAAAATATGTGCACCACTTTAGACGTTGGCCTCTAACTATGGCTATCCGAACTCATCTACCTAAACCAGGAAAGAAGGAAGTAAAATGAGAGAGATGGTAACAAATGTATGTCAACAAAGAATTTTATGAATTTATTTTTTCCTTTACCCTCTGGAATGAAGTCCATGACAGGCGCCCATAGCCCCGGAGAAACCCATCCACGTCTTCTAGAAGTAAAAGGGTATACCGTTAGAAATCTTAAAATTAAGGAATCAAACACAATGCGTTAGATCAAAGGCTCATTGCAGGGACATTCCAACTGCACGGACGTCATTGAAAGCATTAAAGAAGTTTCGAATCAGCGCACACTCCGCTGCAGAGTGAATATCGTTCTATTACACTTTTGTCTCTCTTTATGAACTGCATTACTCTTTCAATATCCTCATCTCTTCTTCTTCAGCTTGCGAAGTCGGATTGTATACCTGAACTATCTGTGTCGTTACTGGTTTGCTGTCGATTCTGACAAGAACAACCCTATCACTGAACTGTTCACTGTAACACACTCTTTGCCCTCCCTTTCTAGTCATAACGATTCCTTCTCCCCTATACCATTTTCTGCTGCTGTTGATATTACCCTATACTGATCTGACCTAAAATCCTTGTCTTCTTTCCATTTCACTTCACTGACCCCCACTGTATCTAGATTCAGCCTTTGCATTACCTTTATTCAGATTTTCTAGATTCCCTACTTAGTTCAAGCTTCTGACATTCCACTACCAGGCTCGAAGAACTTTATCTTTCTGTTGATTTTTCAATTTTTTTTCTTGTGGTCGCCTGCCCTTGGCAGTCCCATTTCGGAGATCTGAATGGGGGACAAGCGGTGGGGTGTTTCGAACCCGGCACTGATGAAGTTTTGATTGCCAATCAAAGACGCTACCCCTACATCAAGGTTGCATCGAGAGAATCAACTCCTGGCTAAAAGTGACATGCGGCGATCCAGGGCGTGAGGGACTGGAAGAGGTTGCGCTACAGGAGGGATCCACGATACTATGCAGATGTTAACATGGCGCGTCTACCAGTAGCATCCATCTGGGGCAAGTCGCACAAGACGATCGAAGCTGCGGCGGTCACTGCGATGAGGTCGCTAGGGTCACTACTGGTGGAATTCTCCTACCACAGTATTCACAGGCCATTCCGATTCCTCCTCTATGTCCGTGAAACAGAAGCAGCAACAGTACGTTGTCCAGAGGTAACATCATCAGGACGCTGTCACATGTCGGCGATCTCCAGAGACAGCTTGTCAACAGAGGGTGCTAGTAGCGAGAGGAAGGCGCCACAGGCTGCAGAAGACAAACCGTTAAGGGAGGTCGGGAAGGAGACACGACCAACAGCAAGTCTTCCGAGATCGATGCGTCTTCCAACGTCGATTGACCATCCCGTGTGGCCGTCCTGAGGAGAAAATCGTCATATGTCGTATGACCACATTTCTTGCCCTTTCTTGGTGCCTTCTTCTTCCAACGTGTCGTTCCGTATCAGTGTAAAATCGGCCGACATCCGACGCCGCCCCAACCGGAAGGAAAGCAGAGGTTGGTGCAGCGCCCGAGTCGACGTCAGTCGCAACTGTAACGTCGCTTCTCGGGTTCCATCAGGCGTCCGAGTGTGTGGTTTCCGTCGGAGGTGATGGAGAACAATTTGAAGACTAGTCGCCCCGTCAGCGTTTGGCAACGATGGCAGATCGGAAGGAATCTGGGCCAGTACATCAGGCGCCTTCATAACAGTGTCATAGGTGACAGGGATTAATCTAGACGTCATTGGTGGTGCGACATCTCCTACTGGCGTCTGAATCAGGCGTCTGCAGAGGAAATCCGACCGGACGCGGGCCTACTGACCACCACTCACAAAAGTTTGCCGTTGACAGGCTTACATCACGATCGCCCGCACGCTCTCTGTCATCATATACGAAAGCACGTGCTTCGTGAGTTCAAGTTTGATCTGACTCACGGCATTTAAGATGTGGCAGGTCTCAAAGGTCTGCCATTTCTCTGTGACGTCACTGGTGACGTTTCCGTAAGGTCGAAAGGCAGATGCGAGCACATCTTGCAGTACCTCAAAAGGATCTTTGGAAACACACAGGGTGCGGAGGCTGAATCCTGCGTGATCGACTGAAACAGCTCCGACGGGGATACCAGGGCGTTTGAATTTCAGTCCCTGGGTGAAACGTCACACAACATCAGCGCAAACTTCTTCAGCCTGCAGTTTAATGCACACGATGCTGCTCTTGATGCAGAAGTGAATTCGTACAACGTCTTGAGATGCGAGATGAAGTTCGTGATGTACAAAATGTTCCACTTCGTGAGCTCGAGGTCTTGCATGTTCTGCTTGAAAAGTGATCTTTTTAGTCACACGGCGATAACGTAACGCCCATGCAGTCAGAACTTGAACGAATCTAACGATGTAGTACCGCACGGTAACGTGTAAACAAAAACGCGACCACTGTGTGCTGTTCTGAGAGCCTAGAACGTTCGTCTTGTGTTACGGCTATAAGCCGACCGAACCATTTCGGCTGAACCACTTCGGCTGCTCCTCGGACTGAACGAAATCTCCATATACCACACTGTCTCTATCCTTATTTCATAGTCCATTATATTTGGCTCAAATGGCTCTGAGCACTATGGAACTTAACATCTGATGTCATCAGTCCGCAAGAACTTGGAATTACTTAAACCTAACTAACCTAAGGACAGCACTCACATACATGCCGAGGCAGGATTCTAACATATGACCGTAGCGGTCGCGCGGTTTCAGACTGAAGTGCCTAGAACCGCTCGGCCACTGCGGCCGGCGTAGTCCATTATATTTATCAGTAATTCTCGCACCATTATATGGAGTCCTGCAAGAGTGTGAATGAGACTATGTGGAATCTACAGCAATGTTGTTATCGTCGTATGCCCACCAAGGCTGGTAATACTTACTTGCACGTCTCCTACTGTAATCCAAGTATTTTTGTGAGTATAAGATTGTGAATACAGTGGTCTGTGATATAAGCATGTAGGCTGTGTTACATACAGAGGTTTGGGTCAATGTGGGGAGCGTGTATGGATGGCCAAAGTGCTTAAGGCAATTGCTCGCGATAAGCGGGATGTTCGAGTTCGAGTTATGGTCCGCCACAAATTATCATATCTCACTAATGTATAATATATCTCTACCTAATACAGCTGGTGCTAAAGAATTCGCAGTGAGCAAATACATTTCGAAGTATATTTTACAACATAGGACTGTCTAGAACATCTCTTCTTTCAGACAGACAAATAAGTAGTAACATATTATTGTTGCTTTAATGTACGTATTTTTCCTTTAAAATTGAAAACGTTTGCAAGAGAAGTAACATCTAGCTACATTTACAGAATAGCTTCTGCTGGACCACTGGAGCTTTATTCAGCACAATTTGTGCACTCGTTGCCGTGGTGTTGAATCAAAATAAGGGTCTATTTCAAAATAAAGTAAATCAAAGTGAATAGTAATAGTAATAATAATCTGAACTAGCTCTACCTTGCTCCGCCACAACATACGTTTTCCTTTGCAGGCGTAGCATTCTATCCATCATCAAATATCTCTCACCGTGAATCTACACTACTGGCCATTAAAATTGCTACACCACGAAGATGTGCTACAGAGGCTAAATTTAACCGACAGGAAGAAGAAGCTGTGATATGCAAATGATTAGCTTCTCAGAGCATTCACACAAGGTTGGCGCCGGTGGCGACACCTACAACGTGCTGACATGAGAAAAGTTTGCAACCGATTTCTCATACACAAACAGCAGTTGACCGGCGTTGTCTGCTGAAACGTTGTTGTGCAGCCTCGTGTAAGGAGAAGAAATCCGTATCATCACGACTTTGATAAAAGTCGGATTATAGCCTATTGCGATTGCGGTTTATTGTATCGCGACATTGCTGTTCGCGTTGGTCGAGATCCAATGACTGTTAGCAGAATATGGAATCGGTGGGTTCAGGAGGGTAATATGGAACGCCGTGCTGGATCCCAACGGCCTCGTATCACTAGCAGTCGAGATCACAGGCATCTCATCCGCATGGCTGTAACGGATCGTGCAGCCACGTCTCGATCCCTGAGTCAACAGATGGGGATGTTTGCAAGACAACAACAATCTGCACGAAAAGTTCGACGACGATTGCAGCAGCATGGACTACCAGCTCGGAAACCATGGCTGCGGTGACCCTTGACGCTGCATCACATACAGTAGCGCCTGCGATGGTGTACTCAACAATGAAACTGGGTGCACGGATGGGAAAACGTCAATTTTTAGGATGAATCGAGGTTCTGTTTACAGCATCATGATGGTCGCATCCGTGTTTGGCGACATCGCGGTGAACGCACATTGGAAGCGTGTATTCGTCATCGCCATACTGGCGTATGACCCGGAGTGATGGTATGGGGTGCCATCGGTTACACGTCACGGTCACCTCTTGTTCGAACTGACGGCACTCTGAACAGTGGACGTTGCATTTCAGATGTGTTACGACCCGTGGCTCTACCCTTCATTCGATCCCTGCGATACCCTACATTTCAGCAGGATAATGCACGACCGCGTGTTGCAGGTCCTGTACAGGCCTTTCTGGATACAGAAAATGCTCGACTGCTGCCCTGGCCAGCACATTCTCTAAATCTCTCACCAATGGAAAACGTCTGGTCAATGGTGGCCGAGCAACTGGCTCTTCACAATACGCCAGTCATTACTCTTGATGAACTGTGGTATCGTGTTGAAGCTGCATGGGAAGCTGTACCTGTACATGACATCCAAGCTCCGTTTGACTTAATGCCCAGGCGTATCACGGCCGTTATTACGGCCAGAGGTGGTTGTTCTCGGTACTGGTTTTTCAGGACCTATGCACCCAAATTGCGTGAAAATGTAATCACATGTCAGTTCTAATATAATATATTTGTCCAATGAATACCCGTTTATCATCTGCATTTCTTCTTGATGTATCACTTTTAATGGCCAGTAGCGTACAAAAATTCTTCCAATCCTTCTGAAACAGCGCGTTTGAACTGAGAATTAATAAACGCTCCTTCACTATATTAAGCGTATTAAGATAAACTTATACATTATTATAAGTCACCAAATTCCTATGGCAGAATCCGACTTACATGTGGACAAGGGAGCATCTTTACAATCATCATAGTAAGAACATTGGTTGATGTTCTCAGAGTGATCGTGTTGACACCCAGGTGTTTCTGTGCTCCAGATTTTCTCTGTCACCTGGCTCTGCTGTCACCATCACTATCTACAAGTAGCATACATAATGTGAAATAAATTTATCTTTTTCTTCATTCTTCAAGAAAATTTATTTTATTTTCGCCTCGATATTACGAGTGGTGGAAATGTGTAGAAGGAAAACACTCCCTTAAATCAAGAGAACAAAGTGATATCATATACATGCATTTTATCGTTGCTAGCTTCAGAGTTTTGGCGAATTCTAGTAAACTTTGTCTAAAATTTTCTCAAAATTTACAACTGCTACAAGTTTAGGTTTGCTTCTTCTTCAATCTGTGCCCTAAGATACGGTACGCCGTAGGAGCAGTATTGGCTCGAATGTTCATACGGAACCGAAACGTATCCTTCCCGAAGTCGGCTTCCAAAAGTGTCTCTACTCTTCTGTAAATCCTTTCAGTATTAGAAACCGTGACTTGTTAAACTGATGGTTCTGTAATATCAATCGCTTTCTTCATAATTGAAAGTATTACAGTTTTGTAATGCCTGTCTATCCGAAAGCTCTAATTAATTCTGTGGGAATATCGTCAACTCCATGGGCCTTGTTTCGACTTAGTTCTTTCGCTTCTCCGTTAAATTCTACTCGCTACGTCATATTTCTCTTCCCATATTCAGTTTCTTGGTCTTCCCTTTCTGTTACTCCGTGTTAAAGTTCTTTTCCCAAGGATACTATTTTCAACTCTGAGCTCTCCCTCCTTTGCTTATTTCCGGCTTCTCGATTGAGCTCTTCATTTTGATACAGGCAACTGTCTTTTCCCTGAAGATTCCTTCAAATTTCCTGCAACTATCATTCTTAGTCATGTGTCCTATAGCTTTAGATTTGACCTCTAACTAGTTTTGTTTAGCCGTTTTCCACTTTCTGCCAACTTTCCTTTTGTAAAGGAAGATGAGCATAATACGTCGAAATCAGTTGGTGTTGTAGATTCTATATGGATTCCAAGCACTTGAATAAGTTACACCGCAGAGTAAAATATATGTTCTTTAAATATTATTCTCCAAGCTACATTATGTGGCCATAACTTAACAGCATATCTCGAGCCACGGGTCCTCCAGGTAAGATAGTGGCGAACAGAAATATTTACGACACGTCATACCGTCTAGATGCGGCAGTAAAAGCTCTCTGAATGTGCATCTCGGAACGGGCTCTTTGCATCTTCGGCAATTTCATTTCCTACCCGGGAAACGGACCTTTATCACGGCCAAGAGAATGGCATCGCACACCGCGTTCCGTGCGGCGCACCTTTACGCAATCAGCGGCCGGAACACTTGCACCAACTTTGCTCATCCAATTTGCTCGTCAAGAAGCTGCAAGCGGGCAACTTATGCCTTTCTCTCCTCCGCCTCTCCCACCGAGTCCTCTTCCCGTCGTCTTTGCCTCCGTCACCGTCGGCGTCGCGTTCTTCTCGTTTACGTCGTCCTCACCTTCGTCTCTTCGCCGCCACTGGCGTTTTCCTCTCCAGGCGCTCGCCGTCCTGTTTGGAGCCGCGTAATTTTCCTGTCATTTGCATCTCGGCCTACTGAGATGCCGTTTCCACTCAGGGCGCCGCCAGTTTCGTTTCGTACCGGCATGTAATTGATATTTAGTTAATGGTCCTCTGGGCGCCTCTTCAACTTTGTTTCAATGCATAACAAATACGGACGGGACAGGAGCCCCATGCGACAGGGAAAAACGGAGAGCGAGAGAGAGAGAGAGAGAGAGAGAGAGAGAGAGAGAGAGAGAGAGGGAGAGAGAGGGTGGGAGTGAGAGAACCCCACGTCTGCAGGCGAACCAGAAGTGCCACTGCGGTAGCGATATCCCCGCACACAGCTTTGATGGATGCCGTCGAAAATCCCTAACAAGATTGGAGACCAGCCATCACGCACAAATTGCAGGTGACAAGATGCGATATTGCGTCGCGCTCTTCCCCCTCCCCTCTCAATCCCCTTAACACACCCACACACCCAGCTGACACTCTCCGCCCACTCTTGCAGTGTAACTGCCTACGCTCCGCGGGAAAGGGAAATGAAATACAAGCGCCTACGACCGGCTAAACCTCGTGTCTCGCACTACTGTACTCGCCCTCTTGCTGACGACAGATGTGTCTCCTTTTCTCTTTTTTAACAAAAAAAAATCGCTCTCCAGATTGGAAAAATGGCCGTATTTGAATATTTGGTATCCCCGCTATCAGAGCCCAAAATAAAAGCTAGGGAGAAAGTGACTGGCGGACAAACAGCGGTATAACAGACGCGTTTGCGTCTCCTGCGATTTATCGATGTCACAGACCCCTGGGACGCCCTCGCGAAAATGTCATGCTGAAAATACACAGCACGCACAACGCTCGTTGCCGACATCTTCTGCAAGTCGTACAGGACCCATCATTGTTTTCGCATCATCACAGCAGGCCAATCAACATACGCACCGATGTATTGCGAGTAACTTATCTGGACTGTCGCGTTTCTATGTAGCGCTTAAACTTAAAAAAAAAATATATCGTTTTGAGGAACACGTCATCGGTTCTTGGAATCCAAATGAACTTTTAACTAGGATTTCTGACTTCACATCTATGTAGTCCCGTTGAAACGTTCAGGATGACAGCTGAAAATGAGTTGTTTATGTGTTGAAAGCTCTTACAGAATAAATCCGCACACATAATAAAAATATAGAGATATGAATGTACCCTGTGCCGTCCTGAACAACACGGCCGATTTCGAACAAACTTGTTTATTGTCTGTAAAGAATCTCTGTCGGGTAGGAATCACCTACCTGTTAAAGGGGTGAGGGTGGGGGTGAAAAAGTAGCGCAGCACATGAACCGAATACCCGTACTTTACCCATCCATTACCTGAGAATGAGAGCGCTTGGTGACCCGCAAGAAACTTTACACACAATTTCAAAACCTTACGAAAACTTTTCTCCCTGGTAACCCACGCAAAATGATGAAAAGGAAAAAGTTCATCGCTTACTCCTTTCATTGTTCATGTAGTACAACTGCCGCGTGAAGCATGACGTTTTAATTAGTTACGTCTTTATCAGAAAATGTATACATGGCACTTGTCGCAGACAGTATATAATACCACTGAATGTTCCAGCAAAATTGTATCACTGTACGATACATGCACTACCGTTTGTGCAAATTGCAACACCAAGAAGGAAACCCGTGAATTCAATTAATTTAATACCACAGGTTAGGAACATGACAAGTAACAAATGATTACCTTTCCAAATCTGTACATGTCCTTTGAGCACTGCTATTCAGTATGTCGTGTGGCCACCATGCGCTGCAATTAGAGCTGCTATACGCCGTGGCATTGAATGAATAAGATTCTGAATACATTCCTGAGGGATTTCCCTCCACGCAGTTTGTATATCCGTGACACCAGTTGCTGGAGGACCGTGTCGCACCAGGTGCCGATCAATCATATCCCAGACATGTTCGATGGGCGACATGTCTGGCGAACATACAGACCAGAGAAACAATGGTAACCGTCGCCCTTTGAAGAAAGACGGTACATTCCTCGCAATATGTTGCCCGCATCTCGTGGTCGTGCGGTAGCGTTCTCGCTTCCCACGCCCGGGTTCCCGGGTTCGATTCCCGGCGGGGTCAGGGATTTTCTCTGCCTCGTGATGGCTGGGTGTTGTGTGCTGTCCTTAGGTTAGTTAGGTTTAAGTAGTTCTAAGTTCTAGGGGACTTATGACCACAGCAGTTGAGTCCCATAGTGCTCAGAGCCATTTGAACCATTTTTTTCGCAATATGTGGCTGCGGATTGTCTTGTTGAAATGTGGCCTGTGGAGATGCCTGAAGTAGGAGGGGGGGAGGGGAAAAGGGGGGAGGGGGGGGGGGTATCTCAGGCTCCACAATCTGCGTTAGGTACCAGTTGCTGTTCAAAGTGCCGGTAATACGTACGAGGCGAGATCACTTGTTGTAACCAATGGCGCCCCAAACAATCACACCTGGTGTTTGTCCGCTATGCCCTCCACAATGCAGCCCTCGAGGTTGCGCTCACCACGGTATAACCGGACACGTATGCGGCCATCACTCTAGGACACATTGAAGCGCGACTCACCCGGAAGCATTACATGTTGCCACTCAGCAATCCCGTGACGGTATTCACGTGCCCATTACAGTCGGAGGGCTCGTGGTTTCTGGACAATGGAAGCCGACATAATGGCACGCGTGAAACCAGTCCAACCTGCAGCAGACGTCGGCGAACCGTCGATGTAGACACGTTCACACCTGTTTCAGTGCTGCAGCGACGAGCCAACACTGTGGATGACGCTGTACGGTCCGTAATGGGCCTACGGACAAGATGACGGTCATCCCGTGCTGTGGTCATTTCCGCCGTCCAGTTCCCTCTCGTCGCCACGTACGACCTTCCTCTATCCACTGCTTCCACACACGCATCACTGTTGCAGCAGCATGCCCTGTGCGAGCCGAAATGTCACGGTATAAAAACCTCATTTCCCGGATACGATCATTCTGCTCGTTCGAACCCGCCCATATGCCGATATGGCTCCTTTTGACGCCGACGAGGCATACTGGCACTGAGTTTATTGTTTCCGCCTCGTGTGACAGCTCTGCACCGACTACACTAGGCGCAACACCGACCCTGTCGGACAGATACGAGAGGGCTCTGCTCGGCCTGCGTGTACCCCTCTCGCTGCGAAACGTATCACGTATCGATTGCACTCCCGTCGCCACTTCCACCAATTGTGGCTGTTTGGGCAATTCCTTCTCGGTTTGCACTTTTCACAAGCGGTAGTGTACTTCAGGAGATATAAGTAATCAACACTGAAATGCGTGAAAAACTGCCACTTAATGCATGACTTTTAATTGATTACTTCTGTGGTTCACGTAGCTCTTTTTTTCATTTTGTTCGTTGTTGATCGTTGTGTTTGTTCGTTGCGGACGTCACATGACATCCGGTTAAGTTCGTTTGTTGATCGTTTCATTCAGTTTTTTTTATTACAGAGGCCAACCAGCTCTCTGACTGAACACGCTGAGTTACCGTGCCTGCATGGCTCTAACCACTTTGGGACTTAACATCTGAGGTCATCAGTCCCCTAGACTTAGAACTACTTAAACCTAACTTAACCTAAGGACATCACACACATCCATGCCCGAGGCAGGATTCGAACCTGCGACCATAGTAGCAGCACGGTTCCGGACTGAAACGCCTAGAGCCGCGCGGGATTAGCCGAGCGATCTGAGGCGCTGCAGTCATGGACTGTGCGGCTGGTCTCGGCGGAGGTTCGAGTCCTCCTTCGGGCATGGGTGTGTGTGTTTTCCTTAGGATAATTTAGGTAAAGTAGTGTGTAAGCTTAGGGACTGATGACCTTAGCAGTTAAGTCCCATAAGATCTCACACACATTTGAACATTGTTTTTGAAACTCCTAGAACCGCTCGGCCACAGAGACCGGCCGATTACTTCTGTACTACTAACTCTAGTCACAACACATTTCACAGACAGTTGCCACTTATACCTCTGTATGTACTGGATTTCCTTTACAGATTCACTGTACATTCCCAGCAACCCTCCAAGAAACCTAATTCCTCTATTTTCCTTACCTAATACTGATACTAATTCGCAGCATATGCAGTCCAAAATCTAACTGTAATGCGTTCACGGCCAAGGGTCTTATTTGCTAAAGAAATCATTGTTGTTGTTGTGGTCAACAGTCCCGTAATATCAAATGTCAAGCGTGTACCTTCCTGCTCAAGTCTTCTTGTGTACGCTCAGCCTAAAGGTGCGTACGTATGGGTCATGTGTGTGTGCCTGTTTGTATTTGCAGTCTCTCATTCCATGTTGAGAAGCCCTTGGGGTTACAGGTTTAATTTTAACCAGCCATCTGCCATTTGGTGCTTATTCCAATTACAGTGTCTGTTAGCCCCTAAGAGGCCCCAGTAACGGTACACCTTGGCTTTTTAAAAATATTGCTGGAATTTTTATGTAACTATTGTTTTAAATGACTTTGCACGAGGGTAAGTCAATTATTATCAGCAATTTAGTTATATTTTTATTTATTTTGGTAGTACTGTCGTTTACGTTGATGAGGCATGCTTTGTATATTTGTGTTATATCTTTGCAATTTTTAAGCTGCTAGGTTAGTTTCGTTATCGCTGCCGTGCTGTTAATCATGGCTGCTCCTCTGTCTATTTGCACCAAAGAAGAGCTACGTTCAGTGATCCGTTTTTTGTGGTCGGAAGGCGTATCAGGGGCTGAAATTCATCGAAGGCTTTCGCTACAGTACGGGAACAGTGTTTTGTCACAACGGAGTGTCTACGAATAGATTAAAAAATTCCGAAATGGTCGCACAAGTGTTACGCACAATGAAGGAGCCGGACGACCGTTTACCGCCACAAATGAAGAAACCATCGAGCGTTCGCGTGAAATGATTCTTTTAGACAGACGATTAACTATTGACAAAGTAGCACACTGTCTGCAAATTAGTCATGGATTTTCCTACGAAATCATCCACAACAGACTTGGATTTCATAAAGTTTGTGCAAGATGGGACCCAAAACAACTCACACAGTTGCATAAACAAACGCGCATGGACAGCTGCAAAAAACATTTGGATCGGCATGGTAACGAAGGGGACAATCTCTTAGATAGTATCATTACTGGTGACGAAACATGGATCCATCATTATGACCGGGAGAGTAAACGGCAGAGTGTGGAATTGAAACATCCAAATTCGTCGTGCAAGGAAAAGTTCTGGACCCAATCGTTCGCATGAAAACTGCTGCTTACGGTTTGCTGGGACGCACAAGGTCCAGTACTGGAACATTATGGGGAAAGGGGCACAACAATAAACAGTGTACGTTGCAGTGAGATGTTTACTACCAGGCTAAAGCCTGCAGTTCGAAGTAAACGCCGAGGATTGCTGTCAAAACGTGTTGTGTTGTTGCACGACAATGCCCGTCCGCATACTGCTGCCCACACTGCTGAAACGCTCCAGAAACTCAAATTTGAACTACTGCATCATCCTCCATATAGTCCCGATCTTGCCCCTTGTGACTATCACTTGTTTGGTCCGCTCAGACAGGCATTAAGGGCCCTCGATTAGCCTCGAACGAAGCAGTGACGGAAGCGGTGCATTCCTGGCTTGCAGCTCAACCGAGAACCTCCTTTTATGAGTGCATCAGTAAGCTTCTACAACGATGGACCATGTGGGCTGGAAAGCAATGATGTTCTTCTAAGTTTCCTGTTTGATTGCAATAAAATTTTATAACTACCTTGCGGATAATAACTGACTTACCCTTGTACATTGGTTCTTGTTATTGTTGGGAAGGTTAACTTGTAATGTTACGAGCTGACCGCTACCATACTGAAGTTTTAATAGCTGAATTTTTCAATTGCTCCTTTATATAGTACTGTGTATGTTAATTTTTTCAAACTTGTTTTTTTGTTTGGTATATGTTAACACCTTTCCAACGGCAGCGGTTGACGCGTTACTGTTCTGCTGGTCAGCCTCGGTGGCTTCCCCGTCATCACACGAGGCCTAAATCTGACCAGGTCACAGTCTGTTCTGAGGATTTCCCGTTCCAGCCTCAGGCTGAACAGTTTGTTGTTATTCTTTTGGTATCGTACAACTGCGGGGGTGTCGCTGGATTAGGAAATAACTGACGCAGTATCTCTGTAATCATAAGACCCTTGTGGGTGTTTGATGCAAGTCTTGAGCCAAACTGACCACGGAGTTTCTTGTTTTCGTTACAAAATTAAGGGTTCGATATATCAAATGGTTCAAATGGCTCTGAGCACTATGGGACTTAACATCTGTGGTCATCAGTCCCCTAGAACTTAGAACTACTTAAACCTAACTAACCTAAGGACATCACACACATCCATCCCCGAGGCAGGATTCGAACCAGCGACCGTAGCAGTCGCGCGGTTCCGGACTGAGCGCCTAGAACCGCTAGACCACCGCGGCCGGCATTGTCAATATCATTTTAGTTTTATCGGCCCGGTAGTTTATTTAAATATTTAACGTGATTTATGTAGAACAGGCTTGTGGCCAATCAGTAACTACGGTTGCTTCGCTTTTACATGTGGACAGCCTTTGGGCAGTTTGGCCATACCTTGTCTACAGAAAAGAAAAATCAGTGCTCATGAATGCATATTAATAATGTTCGTTGAGGTTATATTCAAGTAATATTGCGGGATTACCCACAGATGGGATCTAGTTGCGGGAAGTGTCGTCCCAGATTTATTTAATTAATTACTTTTTTGTAGTTGGGCCACCATTCCGTTGCAAAGTTGACATTTTTAACTACTATTTGCAGTTTAATGTATAAAGCAAATCAAACAAGTTTTACATCACCCCGGTTCCCAGAATTCCTGAAAACAGACGTTGACTGTGGATATTGTATCGAAGACACAATCCCTTTGACTGTTCACAGATGTCACTAAACCCACTCAAAGATGTAAACAACAATGCATGAACAGTGCCTATTAGGTGGAGGGGGTCCGATAGCCGATCAGTTCCAGTCATTCACCAGGAAGGAGGTACATGGCTCGTGATGAGTGATGACTGCAGTTCAACCTTACCTAAACGGTCAATACCGCCGTTCGATCGCGTCCGCATTGTTACTTTGGGCCGGGAAGGGCTCTCAACAAGGGAAGTGTCCAGGTGCCTTGGACTGAACCAAAGCGACGTTGTTCCGACATGGAGGAGGCTGAACGCCTTACACACAAAAATGGCTCTGAGCACTGTGGGACTTAACATCTAAGGTCATCAGTCCCCTAGAACTTAGAACTAATGAAACCTAACTAACCTAATGACATCACACACATTCATGCCCGAGGCAGGATTCGAACCTGCGACCGTAGCGGTCGCGCGGTTCCAGACTGTAACGCCTAAAACCGCTCGGCCACTCCGGCCGGCGCCTTAGACACGCTGTCCAGTGAGTGCAGCAAGGTGGAGGTTTCCGTGCTGTTTTTGGGTGGCATTATGTGCGGCCGACGTGCGCCGCTGGTGGTCATGGAAGGCGCCGTAACGACTGTACGATACGTGTATGCCACCCTCCGTCCGATAGTGCAACCATATCGGAAGCAAATTGGCGAGGCATTCGTCTTCGTGGACGACAATTCGCGCACCAATCGTGCACGTCTTGTTAATGACTTCCTTCAGGATAACGACATCGCTCGACTAGAGTGACCAGCATGTTCTCCAGAGATGAACCCTATCGAACATTCCTGGGATAGATTGAAATGGGCTGTTTATGGACGACGTGACCCACCAACCACTCTGGGGGATCTACGCCAAATCGCCATTGCGGAGTAAGACAATCTGGACCAAAATTGCCTTGATTAACTTGTGTATAGTATGCTGCGACGAATACAGGCATGCATCAGTGCAAGGGGACGTGCTACTGGCTATTAGAGTTACCGGTGTGTACAGCAATCTGGACCACTACCTCTGTAGGTCTCGCTGTATGATGGTATAACATCCAATGTGTGGTTTTCATGAACAATAAAAATGGCGGGAATGATGTGTATGTTGATCTCTATTCCAATTTTCTGTACAGGTTCCGGAGCTCTCGAAACCGAGGAGATGCAAAACTTTTCTTGACGTGTGTACATTGTGAATTTAATTTAAATATTTTAACTATTGGTATGTATTTCACAAGAATCTTGGTAACTGTCAGTTGACTCATGATTCAATTGTTATTAAATAAAAACATTTATTTGGAAGTAATAAATGAGGCATCAAGTTGGGCCATTTTTCCACCTGTCTTCCTTAAATTAATCCCCATCCTTGTTTCTGGTCTCAGTACCTTTATCGATATTTTCACAGCATTGTCTCCAGACAAAGTAATTCGCACTGATTAAGTTTCTGCGTCTGGCTCATCTTCGTTACAACGTCCAAAGAAAGAGCGGGATGTGACTACTTTTAGTGATTTTAAACGCTTGAATGTATTTGAACTTACAACTGACGTCTATGATATCCCTTGGCAGTGAATGACAGGAAATCACTTTGACATAAATTATGAAGTCTCTAACTCCACTGAGAGATTCAATAATTTAAACAATAAAGAAGCTCTGATAAAAACTATAAGAGTCAGGAGCAAACGTAACCATGGTTTATCGACCAACTCAAACAACGTGTGAGTATCAGAGACGCAGCAACAGGAAACATAAGCGGCACCCGACCTCCGAGAATCATCTCGCCTGTAAGCGACTACGCAACCTAGTTAGTCAGTCGGTGATGAATGCAAACCTCAGGTATGCCAACTCGTTATCTGTGGACTTTCATAAGCCCTCCATCTAGTGGAAAAATCTACGATGGCTAGGAACAGGCAAACTTCCATTGCGGCTGAACCTCTCGCTCCTATTGAGGGTCTGAATTATTATTACGCCATGTCTACATCTCTGCTTAAACAGGCTTGTCTCCTCTGTAAAGTAGTATAGCTGGTGATCTGTGGCATCGAATCCCTTGAAGTATCTGCAAATGAAAAATTTGTTTCTGCAGCCGGTAAGCCTTACCCTGTAAGAAAGCCAATTGCAAGAGTTCGTTCTCCAGCAGTAGGACACGACAACATTCCAATACAAACGATCCGTTTCCTCGTCGAATCATTACTGCCAAGAATAAAGTGCATTTTTAACCGTTCTACATCTCCCCCACGGACCTGGTAAAAAGGGACGCACGAAACGTCTATCGAAAAAAGAATCTGCCAAACAACATATTGCCCACAGGCCTATTTGAATTCTATCTGCGTTATCTAATAGTCTAGAATACATAGTTCACGATCAGCGTACCAGTTATTTAACATCAGATAACGTTCTGGATGAATATCGATCTGGGTCCGGAAAAATCACAGCATGAAGACTGCCCTTATTAAAGTGACTGACGGACTGAAAAAAGCTATGGACAAACAAGAGGCGATTGTTATGTCCTATTTGGATTTCGGTAAAGCTTTCGACACTGTAGATTTTTATATTCTACTTATTAAACTCAAAAGTCAAACCTTTTCTTCAAGTGCTGTACAACAGTTCCATTCGTACCTGACATGCCGCCAATGGGGTGCAATGATCGGAACAAAGAGGTCGCATTGGAAGGAATGTAGTATCGGGTTTCCTACAAGGATCAGTGTTGGGCCTCCTGCTTTTCTCATTATATCTTAATGATGTGTCAACTATTATCTCGCATTGCTAATATCATTTATACTGATAAGCCAAAACATAATCACCACTGCCCACCGCGAAGTTGGGTGCCGGATCGAGGCGTTGCGGGCACCTCACGGGGCAACAAACCTAGGTAAAAAATGGTACAAATCGCTCTGGGCACTATGGGACTTAACATCTTAGGTCATCAGTCCCCTAGAACTTAGAACTACTTAAACCTAACTAACCTAAGGACATCACACAATCCATGCCCGAGGCAGGATTCGAACCCGCGTAGCAGCCCCGTGGTTCCGGACTGCAGCGCTAGAACCGCACCGCCACCGCGGCCGGCCTAGGTAACTGGAGCACACACGGACGGGGGATCACCCTAGCGAAAATACGTGCTGTGAATGGGGAAATCCATTGAAATAAGCGACTTTGGCAAAGGGCAGATTATTATTACGCAGAGAGTGTGGAGGCGTATTTGGAAAACAGCGAAGCTGGTCGAATGTTACGTGCTACTGTTGCGAACATCTACGGAAAGAGATAGAAGGACAATGAAACTACCACTAGGCGCTAAATGGTTGGACGTCCACGACTCATCACAGAAAAGGAGTTCGGAGGCGTGTCTCCTCTGCAAAGTGGGATAGCTAGTGATCTGTGGCATCTCTGGCGAAGAAGTACAAAGCTGGTGCAGATACAAGTATTTTGCAGCACACCGTTCATCGTACAGTGTTGAACACGGAGCTCCGCAGTACAGCTAACGACATCGTAAGTTACGATTGCAGTGGGGACAGCTCCGTCGGCATTGGACCGTCGATCATTGGAAACGTATTGGCTCTTCGGTTGAATCACATTTCTGCTGCAGTAGGTCGATGGTCGTCTCCGAAAACTCCGTCATCGGGGTGAGCGGCGGCTCGAAACGTGCAACGCGCCACGGACGTAGGCTGGTGGGAGCAGAATTACGGTATGGCTGATATTCTCCTGTGCTTGTATGTAATATGTGGTAGTAATCGAAGACAGCTACGAACCACCTGCAGCCCTTCATGCTTGATGTCTTCACAGAGGGCGATGTCATTTTTCAGCAGTTAAGTGACCCCGTCTCAAAGCCATAACTGTGCTACAGTGGTTTCAAGAGCTTTATAGTGAACTCACGTTGATGTCTGGGCTACCAAATTCGTCTGATATAAATCTTATGGAACCTATCTTCGTCACTGTCGGGCGTCAATATATCAGCGGCCCGTTATTTACGCGAATTACATTACCTGTGCGTGGAAATCTAATACCACACACCTCCGTAAACCTACTAACGAACTGTCGGCACCCTGATACGCAGAATCAGTCTACTGACTGGTTTGATGCGGCCCGCCACGAATTCCTTTCCTGTGCTAACCTCTTCATCTCAGAGTAGCACTTGCAACCTACGTCCTCAATTATTTGCTTGACGTATTCCAATCTCTGTCTTCCTCTACAGTTTTTGCCCCGTACAGCTCCCTCTAGTACCATGGAAATCATTCCCTCACGTCTTAGCAGATGTCCTATCATCCTGTCCCCTCTCCTTATCAGGGTTTTCCACATATTCCTTTCCTCTCCGATTCTGCGTAGAACCTCCTCATTCCTTACCTTATCAGTCCACCTAATTTTCAACATTCGTCTATAGCACCACATCTCAAATGCTTCGATTCTCTTCGGTTCCGGTTTTCCCACAGTCCATGTTTCACTACCATACAATGCTGTACTCCACACGTACATCCTCAGAAATTTCTTCCTCAAATTAAGGTCGATATTTGATATTAGTAGACTTCTCTTGGCCAGAAATGCCTTTTTTGCCATAGCGAGTCTGCTTTTGATGTCCTCCTTGCTCCGTCCGTCATTGGTTGTTTTACTGCCTAGGTAGCAGAATTCCTTAACTTCATTGACTTCGTGACCATCAATCCTGATGTTAAGTTTCTCGCTGTTCTCATTTCTACTACTTCTCATTACCTTCGTCTTTCTCCGAGTTACTCTCAAACCATACTGTGTACTCATTAGACTGTTCATTCCGTTCAGCAGATCATTTAATTCTTCTTCACTTTCACTCAGGATAGCAATGTCATCAGCGAATCGTATCATTAATATCCTTTCACCTTGTATTTTAATTCCACTCCTGCACCTTTCTTTTATTTTCATCATTGCTTCCTCGATGTACAGATTGAAGAGTAGGGGCGAAAGGCGACACTTCGTTCTTGATCGTCCACTCTTTTTATTCCCTCTTGGCTGTTGTACGTATTGTATACGATCCGTCTCTCCCTATAGCTGACCCCTACTTTTTTCAGCACCTCGAACAGCCTGCACCATTTTATATTGTCGAACGCTGTCTTGAGGTCGACAAATCCTATGAAAGTGCCTTGATTTTTCTTTAGCCTTGCTTCCATTATTAGCCGTAACGTCGGAATTGCCTCTATCGTCCCTTTACTTTTCCTAAAGCCAAACTGATCGTCACCTAGCGCATTATCAATTTTCTTTTCCATTCTTCTGTATATTATTCTTGTAAGCAGCTTCGATGCATGAGCTGTTAAGCCGATTGTGCGATAATTCTCGCACTTGTCAGCTGTTGCCGTCTTCGGAATTGTGTGGATGATGCTTTTCCGAAAGTCAGATGGTATGTCGCCAGACTCATATATTCTACATACCAACGTGAATAGTCGTTTTGTTGCCACTTCCCCCAATGATTTTAGAAATTCTGATGGAATGTTATCTATCCCTTCTGCCTTATTTGACCGTAAGTCCTCCAAAGCTCTTTTAAATTCCGATTCTAATACTGGATCCCCTATGTCTTCTAAATCGAATCCTGTTTCTTCTTCTATCACATCAGACAAATCTTCACCCTCATAGATTCTTTCAATGTATTCTTTCCACCTATCTGCTCTCTCCTCTGCATTTAACAGTGGAATTCCCGTTGCACTCTTAATTTTACCACCATTGCTTTTAATGTCACCAAAGGTTGTTTTGACTTTCCTGTATGCTGAGCCTGTCCTTCCGACAATCATATCTTTTTCGATGTCTTCACATTTTTCCTGCAGGCATTTCGTCTTAGCTTCCCTGCACTTCCTATTTATTTCATTCCTCAGCGACTTGTATTTCTGTATTCCTGATTTTCCCGGAACATGTTTGTACTTCCTCCTTTCATCAATCAACTGAAGTATTTCTTCTGTCACCCATGGTTTCTTCGCAGCTACCTTCTCTGTACCTATGTTTTCCTTCCCAACTTCTGTGATGGCCCTTTTTAGAGATGTCCATTCCTCTTCAACTGTACCGCCTACTGCGCTATTCCTTATTGCTGTATCTATAGCGTTAGAGAACTTCAAACGTATCTCGTCATTCCTTAGTACTTCCGTATCCCCCTTCTTTGCGTATTGATTCTTCCTGACTAATGTCTTGAACTTCAGCCTACTCTTCATCACTACTATATTGTGATCTGAGTCTATATCTGCTCCTGGGTACGCCTTACAATCCAGTATCTGATTTCGGAATCTCTGTCTGACCATGATGTAATCTAATTGAAATCTTCCCGTATCTCCTGGCCTTTTCCAAGTATACCTCCTTCTCTTGTGATTCTTGAATAGGGTATTCGCTATTACTAGCTGAAACTTGTTACAGAACTCAATTAGTCTTTCTCCTCTTTCATTCCTTGTCCCAAGCCCATATTCTCCTGTAACCCTTTCTTCTACTCCTTCCCCTACAACTACATTCCAGTCGCCAATGACTATTAGATTTTCGTCCCCCTTTACATACTGCATTACCCTTCCAATATCCTCATACACTTTCTCTTTCTGGTCATCTTCACCTTGCGACGTCGGCATGTATACCTGATCTATGGTTGTCGATATTGGTCTGCTGTCGATTCTGATTAGAACAACACGGTCACTGAACTGTTCACAGTAACACACCCTCTACCCTACCTTCCTATTCATAACGAATCCTACACCTGTTATACCATTTTCTGCTGCTGTTGATATTACCCGATACTCATCTGACCAGAAATCCTTGTCTTCCTTCCACTTCACTTCACTGACCCCTACTATATCTAGATTGAGCCTTTGCATTTCCCTTTTCAGATTTTCTGGTTTCCCTACCTTTCTGACATTCCGCGCCCATACTCGTAGAACGTTATCCTTTCGTCGATTATTTAATTTATTTCTCATGGTAACCTCCCCCTTGGCAGTCCCCTCCCGGAGATCCGAATGGAGGAGTATTCCGGAATGTTTTGCCAATGGAGAGATCATCAAGACACTTCTTCAAATACAGGCCACATGTCCTGTGGATACACGTTACGTGTCTTTATGCAGTGGTTTGCATTGCCTTCTGCATCCTCATATCGTTGAATATTGCTGATCCTTCCGCCTTTAGGGGCAATTTCCCACCCCTAGGACAAGAGAGTACCCTGAACCTCTATCCGCTCCTCCGCCCTCTTTGACAAGGCCGTTGGCAGAATGAGGCTGACTTCTTATGCCGGAAGTCTTCGGCCACCAATGCTGATTATTTATCAAAATTTAGGCAGCAAGCTATTAACATGGTGGTCATTGCGTTTTGGCTCAGATTCTATATGCTAATGACCCTCTGTTATACGTAATTGCAAGGCCAATAAATATGCTCACAGTCGTCCAGAACGCAACTGTTGACTTATTTACTTTACCAGACATGGCACAGAACATAGGTTGGAACTTAAACCATCTAAAACGCAAGCATCCTAATCGCTCACAAAAGACTTACTACTGCTTAGTTCAGACAATCCCTTACACCCGTAATAATAAACAGCGCAATAATCACCAAATCTTCGTCTGCAAATAATTTGGTGATAATTGTGGTGCATTAGCTAGACTGGACTGAGCACTTAACTGCAGTCTGTTAGAAAGTGTTAGCATCACCTAATTAGTTAGAAAAATATCAAAAAGTATTTCCCGTTG
Source organism: Schistocerca serialis cubense (assembly GCF_023864345.2). Taxonomy (NCBI): domain Eukaryota; kingdom Metazoa; phylum Arthropoda; class Insecta; order Orthoptera; family Acrididae; genus Schistocerca; species Schistocerca serialis. The sequence goes on along the minus strand of NC_064642.1, from coordinate 99,353,707 downwards.
ATCTTGAAAAGAAACTCGTAGAGTCACTAATATTCCCGGTCCTTGATTATAGTGATGCTTTTCTCCAAGGACTTCTGTATGAGAGCTAACGCCAGCTGGAACTGGTGATGAATGCTTGTGTGCGACGCATTTGTGATGTGCTCCGTTTCGAGCACATAATTCCTGCTTATGAACAATTACCATGGTTACGTATAGATTAAAGTAGAGGTTGTCATACCCCGTGTTTGCTACATCGTTTTCTCAATCTTTACACTCCCTCCTATTTACCCTCAACCCTTGTGCTACTATCTGAATAACACAGCAGAAATGCTTATTCCCAACAGAGTAAAATTCTCTCTGTACTACTACACAATAGTGCCATTTTATGTAAATCATTTTTTGCATCAGGAACCCGACTTCAATCTTCCTCAGAATACTGAAGAAATTAAAATCCTTTCAATCTCTAAGAGACAGCAACTGATTCACCTTCTATCTTTTCTTAGTGCTCACTCGCCTAAACCCTTCCTCCCTCATCATTTTGCCATTCCCTGGTCTTTCGAGTTCTCTATTGAAATTTCCTTCTTTCCTCGCGGCCATTGCCACATTCATTTGAATCCCCTCCCATTTCATTACCCCTTCTTTCAATGCAAAAAAAGGCTTCAAAAATGCTAAACTAATCAGTATCACTCTTAATGCCTCCACTATTTTATTAATATTATTAGTGTTAGTGTTGTTGTTGTTATTGTTATTGCTATCGCAAATTATTCATCAACAACACTCCGTCTTTCATAGCTAAAAGTTGGTGACCCATCAGACAATACTCTTAGGAGTCTGTCTCCATTTTTCCCGCTTTTCTGCATCTCCGAGTAGCTGGCCCCATATTTTGTGTGTTTTCTTCTTTATGTGGTCTATCCATCGTCTCAGCAGTCTTCTCTGCAAAATTTTCCCTTCGACTTTTCCTTGGATGATCGTCGTTTCCAAGTTATCCTCTTGCCGTCGAATTATGTGACCATAGGATTGCAGTATTTGCTGGAAACAAAAACTGGACAGCATTTTGCCTGTCCTGAGTTCTTGAAGGATTGATTTGTTGTTCCGTTTGTCCATCCACATTTGCAGCAACCTCCTACGTGTCCGCATCTCAAGAGCATTAATTCTTTAATTCTTTTGCCGTCCTCTTCAGCTGTTGTCCATTTTTCAGCGCCATAATGGAAAACTGGAAACGCCAGAGATTTCAGCACTCTCAATTTAGTACGTCTGGCTAAGGTTCGGTATTTCCAAATCACAGTCAGCTTCGATACACCATCCCTACCCAGAACAATTTTACGTCATATTTCATGTGTAGAGCCACCTTCTTCCTGTAACACTGCGTTCAGTTTTACAAGGTGATCAGCTTCTTCATACTCTGATAGTACATCAGTAGCTGGTAGTAATTCACCACTGTCAGTTATCATCATCTTGTATTTTTCTTAGCAATTGACCATCCTAGTTTCTCGCTTTCTCGCTTAACTCTATCCAGTACATCCTTCATTTCCACTTGTGCCCACAGACTAGCGTCATCAGAAAATGTTAAATTACTGCTTTTTCGTCCAATTCGGATGTCACCAGTCCAGCCATGAAGACTTTTGCTCGCAGTATATTCCCAACAGATGTTTAATAGAACCAGTGATAGATAGCACCCATGTCTAAATCCTTTTCATCGTTCAAAAAGACTTGAAATAGTTTCATCTGGTTTGCCTTACTGTCAGGTAAGAGATTTCTGATAAGGGCAATAGACGATCAGATCTCTGCTGGTATGCTCCACAGTTCTCTCCATCGAAAACAGTCGAAAGCTTGCTATAGTTCAAGAAACCAACAACTAATAGAATATTAAATTCCGTATGTTTTCCGTTCAGTTGTCTAGCACTGAGGATCTACTCTCGTGTTTCTTTATTGTGCAAAAGTCCAGCTTGTTCTGGTGGTATTTCTTTATCTAAGTAGGTTCTCGGGAGTTCGTGGATAACATTTAGAAAAATATTGCTGGCATATGAAATTAATGAAATGGTTTTGCTGTTCTTACAAATCTGTGCGTTTCATTTCTTATGCAGCGGAATAATTACCGGCATGGTCCAGCCTCTATCCAAGTTCCGTTATTCCATACGCTGTTACATATTTCATGCATGATTTTTAGACGAAATCTCCAAATGGTTTGATCATTTCAGCAGTAATAAAGTCAGGCCCAGATGCTTTGTTATTTTTCAATTTAGCTATAGCTTTTTGGACTTCTTCTTTTAAGACGTTAAGCTAGTTCTGTACTGGAATGTTTGAACCATCAAGTTTCCCATTTTTATTCTTTTACAACTTAGTGCAGTATGTTCTCCACCGTTCAGCAGCTAGTTCTGTCGTAGTTAGAGCTGTACGTACCATCTTCGTTTTTTATAAGCCAGTTTTCTGGTTTGGAGGATCTTGTCAGTTTCTATATTTGATTGAACAAACACCTGGTGTCAATGCAGTCTCAGAGTTTTTCAGTTCTCTCACAAGTTCCATTGGTGTAATTATTTTTCTCTCTTCAGCAGCTTTTCTGTATTAAAAACGGTAACGTGTGGTACTGATGAGTTCCCTGTTTCCTCTAATCTTCAGTACCTTCCTGTCCTCAACGATTTTTATGCTTTCGTTAGTAAGCCAGTCATTTTTATGGGTGCCCGATTACTTCTTCAAATGTTGTAACTACTGTCTCCTTCAGCAAATTCCATTTCTCTGCAGATGTCATATTATCTGACTAATCGGCTAAAAGATTTTCTTGGACCTGATTATTAAAAATTTCGATTTCAGACTTTTCCGCTAATCATCTTCCTTTTGGAGGTATCGCTTTACATTTCGACAGTTTCATTCCCAGTTCGAGACACAGAAGCTGATCGTTAGAACCACAGTCGGCACTAGAAAGAGTCTTAATGTTGTTAACTGACGATGTCCGTCTTAACCAGTCAAATAATAGACAATCAAGGTGTTACGTCTTCGTGGAACGTGTTGGCCATTGGAAATTTATTTTCCAAACAGAAGTGAGTCAGTTGACCTCCACGGTCACTTCTTTTGCTTAAACCGCTTAAACCATGGCAGCCAAGTACTTCATCTGATGAGTCGCACTTTAGCATTAAAACCTCCTTCTACTATGGTAGCTTCCTTCTTGAGTATTGACTCTAGGAAGGCGGAAAGAGACTTCTAAAATACTCCTAACTCTTCATCATTAGCTGTTGAAGTTAATCCAGATGCCTGTATTACATGTAGCTTGCAATATCTGTTGTTGAATTTCACTAGAATTTATTACTTTTTGTTACTAATGCAAATTATTGTTATTGGGCTTATTACATAATGATTAATCGATATCATTCTTAATTCCTCCATTATCTTATCATCATTATTAGTGCTACTGTAATAATAATAATTATTATTATTATTGCCAATTATTATTTTTATTAAAAATGAAAATTATTGTTGTTGTGATGGCTATATAATAGTTTTTTGTATGTGTTGTTCCTGGTCAGAAGTAAGAGATGGCCTCAAGGCCCTAGTCTGGTCACGCTAAATAAGCAATAAATAAATAAATAAATATGAAGGCGAAGGCCTTTTCCTACAGACATGTCATTTTTAAACACAGTTGTGAAATTTTTCTTGAGAATACAGGTCCTGGAAGTTATTAATTACTTTACTGTAGGCCTCTTAATCAGTTACTGCCCATGTGACACTGCATTAACTGCAGTGTATCTGAAGATAATGCTAGGTAAAAAAGTAATCCGAGCGTGATCGGAGTCAGATTCCATAAAAAGATTCTGCATGCGCGTTTTGGCTGCTTGTAAAATATGGTCTCCGTTCTTTTGACCACTGTAAGATGACGCCCATGAAGATCACCAGCAATGCCAGGTTAAACGTTGAACATAATGCATTCGCACACTCAGAATATGTTTGACGAACAGTACTTTTTCTCCTTACGATGAAACCGCAGAACACTGCAAGTAACGTACGACTTACAAAGTGTGATTACGATGAAGAACAATTGTAACAGTGGGGCTACTCGTCAGTCTGAACGAAGATCTGGTCTCACTGAAAGTACTACGGTACGTTTTGAAATCAATTTGTAGCTGATACTTACTTACAAGGGAACATCACCAATCTGACCTCATATTATATAGAGGAAAAAACACACTTACAAGATATCATACTCAGAAATAGGTCCCGTGTACGTATATATAATTATAATGAAATGCCATTAATGAGCCTAAACAACTGAATAATTGTAATGAAGTGCAGTGGGTGATACATATTCATTTGTTTACACGGTATTTGTGAATCGTAACGTAAAAGTATTCAAAGCAAAGAGATACCTGTCACAACTACATGCTGGGAACTGCGCAATTTGACACACTGAACAAAGCACTATCGCTTCTTTGTTCACCGACGTTATGAGACTAATCTCTTACTAACTCCTCTTTAGACCTACGTTACTTGTCGCTCGGTCAATAGGTGCTGCAGTGGGGAGGCACGAGTAAGAACCGTTGCGCGCAGATGTTTCAGAGCTGTATATTCGGAAGTTCATAGTTGCGAAGTATAGGAATAATAGTTCAGATTTTCGGGAAGGATCGATTGCCGGTACTGATATCTACCAACTCTCCTTTTCCTCCTTAAATTATGAGGACAGGTTGTTGATATTTCCCTCTGAGTATAAGGGTTATCTAATAGTTTTCGTTTCAAAGCGTTGCTGCAGCGTATACACAAGTTGTCGGGACTTCGATGCAGGTATATAAGCGCCGACATGTAGACAGGGAGTTAGCAGGGCATTCTAATGGAAATTTTTCTACCACCCCTCATAACTGACTGCATCAGAGAAGAGGTGATCATTGCCTGTGACCAGTTAAACTTTATTAACAGGTCATATTTTTACGTTAATTTCTTTTGTTTAAATCAAACAAGTCTGCCCAAATCATTGTTGAATCTGTCACATTCCAGATGCAAAAAAAAGTGTGTTATCAAAAGGAGCTTAATTGGTTAGCTATGACGTCTGCAATTTAAAAAAAAAATGTTTTTACCTCCCCAATATCATTATCAGATTTTACCCGGAAATAATTACTTGTTTTTACTCTTTTTTGCGAAGTGAGTGAGTATTAAATAATTGTTTTTATAGCCATATAGAAGCATTAACGCTTAAACAGCTGCGGTAAAGGTGCGATAGTTGCGTGAACTCATTATAGAGACGCGCCTCGGTGATTTTGTGCACAGCTCAGCAGGCGCTGCAAATGATATATTGATTAATTGAACGCGAGGCCGTAAATGAAATACTCGTAGCGGTAAATCGGAAAACGGAGCTACTGACAGATTCAACATTCGTCCGATGTCACCACAGCTAATGGTACACTGACAGCCAGTGTCGAAACACTGTGAAATTAAATAGCGCCAGTGGAAACAGAGTGGAATGAGGAGGGAGGGGGTGGGGGGCAGTGGAAGCTACGCAAAACGCAATAACAGCGGCCGGTGGAGCAACCGTAACTACAGGTGGATCAGTGGAAGCTGCGTTTAATTGCTCCGAAAGACAGAAATTAAAAGATTCTAACCCATTGTGTAACCACCACGAACAGGGCAATCTACTCTTGCGATCCGGCGCAGAAGAGCTTTATAATTCACCAGGAGAAGCGGAGCCGGAGTGTACAGGTTTGGAAACTAAAAGAAGTTGTGTTCCATGCTGTAACATTACATAGAGCTGGTCTGTTCACAAGAGGATGTCAACCAGATTTACTTATCCTACACCGATATACTGTTCCTCCTTTTCCTTAGTTGTCACGCCGTGCGCTCCTCGGTTTCAAGAATAAATTTTAATCAGTATTAGAGCCAGCTTAGAATTGAATACGCCTTGCGCTACAGTGCGGAAGGTGTTACTGAAGATGGTCTCATTCAAACTCCACAAATTGGAAACGTTGCAAGCTTTGTGAGATAGTAATAAAGGAAAACGAGCTTAGTTTTGTGCAGAAATGCTTAACAAAATGCAGACTGAAGAGAATTTTCTTAACAAAATTATGTTCAATGATGAAGCCATCTTCCGTACCTTCGGTGAAGTGAATCGGTACAATGTTCGGATATAGTGTGAGCGGAAACAACGTCACGTAATCGAACATGTACGGGACTTACCTAACGTAAATGTTTTTTGCATCGTAACAAGGTATACCATCCTTTCCAGGTACCAAGTAAGCTGTAACTAGCATGCCGTTTCTGAGCATGCTTGAACATTACCTAATGCCTCAATTACAACAGGGTATGGGCATAGACTGTATTTTCGAGCACGATGGCACACTATCACATTATAATCGTAATGCTGTCGCATACCTGTGCATGAATGTGCCGATGTGGAACAGACGTAGTGGATAAATATCCTCTCCTCCACGATAACCTAATTTAACCCAATGGAATTCTGTGTATAGGGTAGCATTAGAGACAGAGTGTTTGTTCCTCCGATTTCGGGAATCGTCGGCCAGCTGCGACAGTTGGCCTACATCCACATCCACATGAATACTCTGCAAATCACATTTAAGTGCCTGGCAGAGGGTTCATCGAGCCATCTTCACAGTTCTCAATTATTCCAATCTCGTATAGCGCGCGGAAAGAACAAACACCTACATCTGTATAGAAGGAGATTAGGGAAGTATATGCAATTCCCGTACATATATATACACACAACAATTGAGTGGATGGGTGGAAGAATGTGGTGTTACATATTCGCAGTGTCGCGTTTTCTTGTGAAACAGAGAGGTATGAGTCCCCTCTGCGTTGTGTAGGTTTGTGGAAGTTCTAGAAGACACCGTTAAATGACTATAGCGTGCGGAATAGCGAGTGCCCACTGGAAGAATGTGGCCGAGACAGGTGTGACTCAGAGTGCTTAGGTCTTTTACGTCACGGCGTGGAACGTTAATCGCTTGAATGTTGCTGCCAGTGAGGTCAATTAAGAGAAAAAGTGCTGTAAATATATTGGAGTGGAAAGATAAGAAGCGTAAAAATCTAAGAGGCAGCTAGAGTATCTTCAGAAAGGTGCAAATGTCGACCGTCCGACTGCATTACAGAATATGAAGTCGTTGATGACTGGTCGGATATGCATCCAAAACATCTCGGTGGGCATGAAGAACAGTAAAGTTGTTCAATCGCTTGTGCCCCATTGTTGATCGGAGATATGACTTCAGGCGTCTAAGGGCGTTAAATGACCGTTCTGCTGTTGCTGTCGTGATTGGAACTACTTGGAGAAGCTTAATGCACGTCACTTCTTCACATAACATTTCTCCAACTGCAGTCTCTTGTGTACTGTACTTTCTTACATGACACATGTTTTCTTAAGACCAGTAGTTTTTTATTAGCGACATCGGCTAACTTATTCGAGTGTAAGCGCAGTCTCTCATTGTCTAGGTCATTTTCGAAAAACTCAGTTGATTTTTCCAAATTTGTTTCACCTCTATTAACCATTAGCAAGCACTCTTGTTCACATGCAATGACCTGTGTGAGTCTAGTTGAAGCAAACCGCTCAGTAATGCAAGATTGCACTGTTTTACAAACTTAAATGTAAATAGCTTTGTAGTATTCCTTCGGGGTTTTGAAAGTGTGCGGTGAGCTGGCTTCGTTGTTTTCATATTTCATTAGCATACTTCGGCTCCGAGGAAGCGAAGGATCATCAACTTGTGAATGTTTCTCTGCTAAACCCAATTCCCAAAAGTGTTCAAACTATCATGCGTTCCATGCAATATGCAAACCAAGCCCTCATATATTTTCTCCAGATCTGCAACACTTAGATGAGGGCATTGAATTTTTTCATTGACATCCTCTACTGGGTTCACTGCATGGCAATAAAGACGTAAAAAGAAATAAGTTTTGAATTGTAACATTGACTCAAAGTAGCCTGCACATTTGTGACCTGCCTCTGTTTAGTCCTCTGAGGAAAATGTTTGAAAAAACGCTAGAAGTTCTTCAAAGTTTTTCAGTATTCTAAACATACTAGAAGCTCACACAGTCCATCGTGCCAGGCAAAGGAGTCGTAGACCCGCTTGGTCAGTGACGCTCTCATAGCGTATGCTTCTGAAAAGTCCCATCCTTTTGTTGGATTCCCTTACGGCGTTTATTAAGTCCTTGGCTAAAGCCAAAACATCCCTCATAGACGTAAGATGGCGGAGACTGTCTACAACTGCCAAGTCTAAACTGTGAGCAGCGCATTGCACACAATGTACTTTTGGTTGTATATCCAGAACTAACTTTTTTAGTTCTTTGAACGTACCTCTCACATTTGAGTCACCATAGTAACATTGCCCTCTTAAGTTATTCATCGACAAATCAAGACGAGCAAAAACGTCTTTTAAAATACTAAACAGAGTTTGTGATTCAGTGTTGGGGGTCTCGTAGAAGCCAATAAAGTATTCGTTGATGATTGAGGAACTATCGACAGTACGAATACAAAATGACACTTGTTCGTGAATCGAAGAATCACTTGTTTCATCAACCATAATAGAAAAATATTCAGTCTTCTTGATTGAAGCCTCAACACAGACTTTTCTAATAGATAAATGATCTCGTTTTGAATATCATGGGATGTCCACTTATATCCCAACGCCCTAACCAATTTTTAAAGTCAGGTATGTCATTCTTTCGGAGTTCCAACAAACGAAAAAATAGAGTTTACGTCTTCGTGCCGTCTAATTGCTAGTCCTTGTCGGCATGGAAAAAGCACAGTAGTAAAAATTGTCTCAAGAGCTAAACGGCCTTTTTCATATCACTATCTGTTCATTCTATTGGGAGACCACACTTTGGTTAGTGATAGAATTTAATTTCAGAACACCTTCTTTATGTGTAAAAGTATTTTCATGAAGACGGAACTTTTCCAAAGTCTTTTCCGGTTAGAAAATCCTACAGAAGTAATTGCATCTTCTTTTTTTGAAGAAAATTGTAATACATTTTTAGCATCTGCCTCTTTGCAGGTTTTGCAAAAAACTTTTTCAATAGATGCTTCATATTCTATCCGTCAAGACTTCTGAAATGACATTCCCTTACCGGATTGTCTAGCTTTCGGCTGTGAACGGTTCTTGCCTGAAGACGACAAAGGAACTGACGACACAATAATTGTTGGGGGTTGACTTGCAGTATCATCAACTTCCAAGCGCGCCTTTTTGGTAACAAATTTATCCATTGCAAACTTAATTTACAGTACACTAAGAGACTAAAGTAAACGAATAAGATATAGCCATATAAAATAGTCCACTATACACTAAAGTTGGAACACTAAAACGTCTGCAGCATGCACTGACCGAAAGTATCCACACTGAATGACTGCGACAGCAGGGTGGGCTTTATATAGCCGGGGCGTTATAATGTCTCGAAGCGTCAAGGCGACGCGAGGCGGAGAGTTCCAGGAGCTTCTGCTCCAGTCCTTTTGATGTCGCCGCAGCCGCAGTGCTGTTCCGCCGGCGCCAGATTTGACCCGAAGGTTCGCGCACCGGGACAAATTCTAAATGACCTCGCAGCACCGTAACACTATCATGATTCACACCACTCGTTTTCAGTTAACCTGCTTACTGCCATAATAATTATTTGTTTTAACTCATAACAGAAAGTATTTTAAAAGGTAACTATCATCAAACAAGGAAAATAAAAAATTCCAACATAATTTTGTGATTTTACAAAGCATAATATAGGGCTCAGGCCCCCTCAGGCCCCATGGAGTAGGCGCCTGTGGATTTACATAAATATACCAGTTAGGGAGGTACATAAAGCACCACCACAACTGGAGCCCGAAGTGAGCAGCTCGAACAAATTGCATAAATATATCCGAATAGATGTACAAACAGAAATATAGCTATGTTTAGTTTTTGGTTAAACTCAGAATCTCAAACTAAAACATAGATGTAAATGTATATTTTGTGTGTGTAGAAATTCCAGGTGGTACATTTTTTAACGTTGTAAAAATTAACTGTTTTATGCACCACTTACATCAAAATCCTACAAGCAACCTATCCATGTGTGAGAAGTGGCTGCAGTAACTGAACCTTGGGCTGCAGCTTTGAAAAAAAAATACGAATAACCAGGACAATAAACCAAAACCAACAAAAGGTAGTAGTGCAGATACAAGTGCTGCTGGCTGGCGAACGACAAGACATAAACGAGCAGGGAGCCAGGCACTGTGCACAGTGAAAAATTTTAAATTGTCTACAAATTTTAATGAATTTAGATTTGTATGTTTGCAGTGAAGTCAAAACGATCCATTTACTAAAAGCAGTGGATGATTGTGTTCTGTTTGAGTGGATACTTTAGTGCAGTGCATATTTCATACGAATTTGCTTTCCAGATTTAGTGTAAGGTAATTTAAAGTACAGTGTGCATGAAGATAACTTCAGAGCATAGATCACAAGATAATTTTGCAGTGTTTTTGATGATTAATAATTCACTACAGACAAACCTTGCTCTGCGGTTGCAGGAAGTTCTGTATGGGTGTACTAGATTAATTCATGTACAGAGTCAAGTTTTGAGTCAATTTGAAAGAATTTTTGTTAATGGTAGGCTTAATAACTGAATGAAAGAGAATTGAAGTAGAAATTTCTAATTTTTGTGTGGTTTTTCAAGTCTATTGTGACACAATTTCACATAAGGTGTGTGTTATTCTTGTGTTTTTGTGTGTGTCTTGTGTATATTGTCATTGAATAAGCGTGGGTAGGCCACGTAGAGAGATACGTACCGAGAGTGAGGCTCGTATCTCATACGGAAGTGGGCGATAGTGTCCACGGGATCCAAATAACTGACCCATCGGAGAATACCCGTTCGCAAATTCCTCAAAAGGAACCAGAACAGGGACCACCTTCTCGCGATTTTACTAAAAATACTGGACAAGCTCAAGTGAGCACACATGTTCCCGAAATTAGGCCAGACCTCACAAAATCTTAGATCAACAGCATCACCGGTTTATTGCGATCTAAATTTTTTTTTTCCTTTATTGTCATTTTGAGACCTGTATACAGGCAGGCCTGCAGCAGCATACTACGCCGCTCTTTGGCCGCAGAGAAACACAAAGATACAATCAACACAATTAGAGAAAAAAAGATGGTGGACACATAAACGGAGACAAACACTTTTTAAAATACAAGGTGCCGTTCATGAGCGTAGAGTCGAAGCTAAAATTGTTCAGACACTTGTACACACACAAACACGAAAATTTGTTACACGCGAGCGTATGTGCACATAGCGAATAGCACTGAGCCACCTTAGCGCAAAACCACGGCATACAATGAACACGAGGCGTTGATCTCCGGCGCGTGTACGAGTCCATGTACCTGCCAAGAGACGAGGAAGGGATTGCGATCTTCAGAAATTTTCCAGTTAATATATGCCGTGACGAGAAATTTGTCTGCGAGAGACAGCCAAGCCAGACTCCACCAACATTTACGGGCATTGTTGGTGCGGCGGATTCAGGCGTATTACCAACCCTTGCCAAAGTAAAACTTGAGGAATCGTTGTTAAAACATAGACAGTTTCAGATATAGAATGATGAGAAAAAGGTTGTGCATTCTGTCATCTTTAAAAGAGGTTTTAAAAATGTTTTGCCTCTCTCATAGACAGAAAAGCAAAAGATTCAGTTTGTCACATTCTTTATAACAGCAGATCCAGCACTATGGGCATTAGAAACGGCCGAACAGTGCGCGTCGTTTTCTGATTTTGAAAACAAATTTCTTGCAAGGTTCTTGTCCTGATCTGTACAGGAATGTTTAAGAAAACAGGTCTACAACCCCGAACTGTTCAACCCCCGCCGTGGGAATTTAAGAAAGTATTTTGAGAAATATCTTAATAAGACGCGCTATTGGGATGAACCGATGTTGGCAAGAGATGTATTGATAATTCTTAAAGGAGAACTACCCATTATCATTCGAGAAAAACTCGTGCATGTCCCAGACACGGACTTAGAGCAATTTATGTCAACACTAGATTCTTTGGTTTTAATACGAAAAGATGCACGTCAAAACGAATATGTCAATGCGGGGCGTAATCAAAACAACAATAAATCACGACAGTCGAATAGCAGCAGCCCCAGAAAGATCGGGTTCGCGAAAAATGACTCTTCAAATGGTGAAGCGGTCAATAAAAGGCAGACAGGACATAACCAGCAACGAGTAACAGTAATTGGTATCCTAACCATGCGGAAGGAAACCAATATTCACGACCTACTTACTCACTGGGCATAAACGGCAATGAACTATGAGGCGGTAACCACAACTTCTCTCAGAGAAACATGCGCACTGCCAAGGACCACTGGCAACGTTGGCCAGGGCCGGAAAACTGGCAGGCACAAAGTCAAATGTCAAGTAATAATGCACCGACCCATCACATAAACGTTATACCGATGCCACCGCCACCGCCGCATACACCTAACCCTAATGCGCAAATGTATGTACCACAGAGTCAGTCTTGCGCTCTAAACGAGGGCGTGAGGATTGTGGACGTCACAGATGAGACATCTGCAGCCGGAATGAGGCCGTCAAACACCGTGCGACCTCTGTAGGTCCCTGCCAGTCGGTCGGCAGTGGAGGAGAAGTGGGCGCGTGGAATGTAAACTTGTGTATGCTTAGGTTCAAGGATGGCCAGCGTTTAAAGGACGAACTAATAACTAAACCGCGACAGCGAAGTGCGGATGACATTGAATTAGTTCGGGCTGCCTTTCAGGCTAAAATTAATGATATTTTAATAATATTTAGACTGGACTCCGGTGCCAAGACATCCATGATAGATGAACAATTGTTCCGTTGTGAGGACAAGATTAGGGAACTACCGATTTTACCAGTAGAAAACTGTAGAGTGGTAGGAGCCCTATGGGGGAAGGGGCAGATAATAAAAAACCAGGTGCAGGTAGAGCTAAAACTGAAAAAAGAAGCATTTACAAGCTCATTCCTGGTGGTTAGAAATCTCGACGTACCCTGTATCCACGGTTTAGATGCTCTCTGTGAAATGAAGGAGAAAATTGACCTGGCAAGGGGCATCTGCACCTTAATATACCATGATAAGCAGATCTAATTGGTGATAATCAGGACGCCTGATGCTTGCACAAAATATTGTTGGCACGTTAGCGTAGTTCTCTCTGATAATTCCGCACTAACGGAGCTGAACACATTTTTTCAGTAGAGAGTGAAAATGATACGGAAGATGCCTGGGTGCAGGAGTCACTGAACATTAAGCAAAATACTGTCGAAAAGGTAGCCGAATCCACATATTTGAATGAACAGCAACAAAGTGAACTGACACAGTTCCTTAACCAATATGCCGACGTATTTACCGAAATACCCGGTATAATCATAGGGTATGAGTACAATATGCAAGTCCAAGCTCACGATACATTCTGCCGCGGAACCTATTCCATCCCCTGGTCTGTCAAAATTGTTAATATACAGATCAAAAAAAGTTTTGCGTCACCCCGGTTCCCAGAACTCCTGAAGATAGACGTTGACTGTGGATATTGTATCACAGACACAGTCCATTTGAATGTTCAGAGATGTAACTAAACCAGCCTAAAGATGTATACAACCATCTATAAGCAGCGCCTATTAGACGGAGGGGGGCCGACAGCCGATCAGTTCCAGTCATTACACCAGGAAGGAGATACACGGCTCGTGTTGTCTGTAGTTCAACCATGCCTAGACGGTCAATATCGCGGTTCGACCGCGTCCACGTTATTACTTTGTGCCAGGAAGGGCTCTCAGCAAGGGAAGTGTCCAGGCGTCTCGGAGTGAACCAAAGCGATGTTGTTCGGACACGGAGGAGATACAGAGAGACACGAACTGTCAATGACATGCCTCGCTCAGGGCGCCCAAGGGCTACTACTGCGGTGGATGACCCTACCTACGGATTATGTCCCGGAGAAACCCTGACAGCATCGCCACCATGTTGACTAATACTTTCCGTGCAGCCACAAGGCGTCGTGTTACGACTCCAACTGTGCGCAGTACGCTGCATGATGCGAACCTTCACTGCCGACGTCCGTGGCGAGGTCCACCTTTGCAACCACGAGACCATGCAGCGCGGTGCATGACGAATGGACTGTTCAGGATTGGCATCACGTTCTCTTCACCGATGAGTGTCGCATATGCCCTAAACCAGACAATCGTTGTTTGGAGGCAAACCAGTCAGGCTGAACGCCTTAAAAACACTGTCCAGCGAGTGCAGCACGGTGGAGGTGCCCTGGTGGTTTGGGCTGGCATTATGTGGGGTCGACATTCGCCGCTGGTGATCATGGAAGGCGCCGTAACGGCTGTACGATACGTGAATGTCATCCTCCGTCCGATAGTGCAACCATATCGGCAGCATACAGGTGAGGCATTCGTCTTCATGGACGACAATTCGCGCTCCCATCGTCCACATCTTGTGAATGACTTCCTTCAGCATAACGACATCGCTCGACTAGAGTGGCCAGCATGTCCTCCAGACATGAACCCTATCGAACATGCCTATGACAGATTAAAAAGGGCTGTTTATGGATGATGCGATTCACCAATCACTCTGAGGGATCTACGCCTAATCGCCGTTGAGGTCTGGGGTAATCTGGACCAACAGTGCCTTGATGAACTTGCGGATTGTATGTCACGACGAATATAGACATGCATCAATGCAAGAGGACGTGCTACTGGGTATTAGAGCTACCGGTGTGTACAACAATCTGGACCACCTCCTCTGAAGGTCTTGCTGTGTGGTGGTGCAACGTGCAATGTGTGGTTTTCTTGAGCAATAAAAAGGGCATAAATGATATTTATGTTGATCTCTGTTCCAATTTTCTGTACAGGTTCCGGAACTCTCGAAACCGAAGTGATGCAAAAATTTTTTTGGTGTGTATAGATTCGTACTTGATATGCAAGCATACTTTGAACAAATTTAGGTTTTTCTGAATGTGTTTTTGTGATTTATGTGTACTTTGTTCATTTTGTGCATAATTTTTCTTCTCTTGGATAACGTGTAAGTATGCGTATTTTTGAAAATATTGAATTGAATGTGTTCATCATCTATGTACATGAACTAACATATTAGAAAATGTATCTGACGTAAGTGTCCATAAATGACATACTTACACTGTGCACAGTGCGTGCGCCCGAAAATTTGTCCCACTGAATCGTTCGTATTTCTCATTTCAACGACAGTACGGCTTGATAGATTTAGCTCGAATACCAGCCCCAACTACTTGTGGCTTCACTCTCACGTGAATGGCAGCTGCAAGCTCGCAATCTATGTTATGCGAATGATTCTGTGATATTGTGCACAAAATTTATTACACTCGCGATATCAGAGTGGCCAAATGACCGACACTTCATGAATAGGAGGATTTGGCAAAGAACATGATAATTTTGTAACAGACAAAGCATATTACTGACAAAATTACTTATCGGTAATACCGACGGAAAATGTAATATCGATTGTGTATGTATTTATGCATATGCTTTTAATGAAAAGTATCAAAATATGCTCAATGTGTCTTTAATGCGAAGTACTTTTCCGGTCACTCATATGGGGAAAGAAGTTACTCACACAGTACAAACTTTAAACAAAATAAGAATGAAACAGATTGTACATGCCATAGCTAGGCAAAACATTGATAAACTGTACGAAAGTGCAGCAGTAATAATGTAAACGAAGATGCTGGACACATGTGGCTGATGTGTAATAAGTAAAGAGCTATATGGTTGTTATAGTTTCACTAAACTGTGCATAGCAAGAAATAGTGGTGTTTATTGCAAGACAGTGAACCTACACATGGTAGTTAAAACTGTGTGGTTAAGAAACATCCAACAGCGAGCTAAAATCTCAAGTGAACACTTTCAGCGGCACAAGTGTTTGCGGAACAGCGTGAAGGTGTCACAGCGATAAACCTTGTACGGACGCCCTCCAGAGAGACGTACAGGAAAATGAAAGTGAACACGGGTGTTACGAATCATTACTCACATTAAAGTAAAATAGTGATCTGAAAAAGCCATAATCTCAAGTATTTTGTAGTACTATTGGTGTGAAATATAGTGCTCGGTGGGTTACTTTTCATGTAGCGAGAGTGGCGAGCGGGTAAGTGGCAGATTTGGAACGCTCAGCTGATCGGCGCCGGGCGACGCTCACTTGTTTTCTGACGTCATACACCGGTCATCGAACCTGCTTTCCGCGCGCCTTGTTCCTGCTTATGCTGCTGCCCTGCGCTGAATGCTCGCCGGCACCGTCTACTGACGTCGCGACGATTTGACATGAACACTTTACGAAATTAATTGGGAAAACATGAAACATTTTGCTCATGAATGTAAAGTCAAATGAACTTGACGTGCTAAAACATCATAAACGTCAAGCCTTTCGCCAATATTGCTAAACTGACAAAGACATTTGCCTTATATGTGAAACTAGTATAACTTGTTACGGACTTGAACCGTTTAAGTGACAAGACATGTCATGGACATTCTCAGCCAGCGATAATGGAAAGCTTTCTGAAATAATTTGCACTATAAACAACTTCTGCATGATTTTTCTTTTGTGTTGATGTAAATATTGTTTCATCAAAATTGTTTAATATATGTATGATTAAATGTCTATCAATCGAAAAAATCATTAAATATCATAGGAAAGTAACAGTTCGAAGACTCCGGGCGGGGTTATTTTCGACCCGTTTTTTCCCATACGCCTGTAACCCGAATGGGGGAATATAAGCCTTTTGTTATCGGCTCGTCGGTTATTCCGAACTGTTCGCCTTCATGTGCAGACACAGAGCAAAGAGTAAGTTGAACACAAGCTCTGATAAAATAATGGTAAAGTTGAAAACACGTTGTAAACAAATAGTGTAGGTGTAAGTTAAAGCGCAGTGACAATGTGACTAAAGACTTCAAAAATCATGTGAAGTGGTAGGGTCTGGTAGTGGTTAAGACCCAACATTGGAAATATTTCGGTGCATCCTCACTAAGAAGCTCATGTGGCGGTACGGCACATAACATAAAAATAATATTGAACAACCTCGCAAATATAACAAAACTGACGCAGTAACGAAATAAATATTATCGCAGAAAAATCACAAAGACTCTGTAATCAATTAATATGATCTGCGGATGTAAATGAAATCTCTGTTCCTTTTGAAAAAGTATCACTCTCTCTTCCCTTTTGCTTCTCGGTAGCGCAAGAAGCCATTTTGTGACGAGGCAAGAAAACGTGTAAGTTTCATGTAATATTTAGCCTAAATTTAATCAAATATTACTTACAAACGTCGCCAATGTTTTCTGTAACAGCTCCTATATTCATGATGTGATATATTTCAATATTTTATGAAAATTGTATAGGGAACATTCTTTAGAAACACTAAAAGTAACCAGTTTTTCCAATATTGATTTACATTCGGGTAAAGACACAGTAAATTACTTAAGATCCTCGCGTAATAGAAAACTATGACAATCTCGTTAACCTAACCAAATAAATTACAGAAGTCAACAACTATTCTGCTGTCTTTTACTATATAAAAATCATGTGGGCCAACCTAACTGCGAGAAGTACCACAGATTAGTCACTAACGTAAATAATTTTCGAGTTGCGAAGCAGCCAATATAACACTAACTCCAGCTTGTCATAACATATAAGTACCAATACATAAAAGAATCACCACAAGAGTTGCCGCTAGTGAAAAATGCACATTAATTAAAACGGAGCTAACATAATTCAAGTCTCTGCGTATTTTCTGGATTCTTTCACGAAGTGCTTAGCTCGCCCTTTGGTCGATTCCCCTGGCTTTCACTGTCTGCACATGGTGGCTAATTATGGCGAATTTGGGAATAAAAAATTGCTCTGAGCACTTTAGGAAATATCATCTGAGGTCATCAGTCCCCTATAACTTGGAACTACATAAACCTAAATAACCTAAGGACATCACACACATCCATGCCCGAGGCAGGATTCGAACCTGCGACCGTAGCAATCGCGCGGTTCCCGACTGAAGCGCCTAGAACCGCTCGGCCACCGAGGCCGGCGAATTAGGGAATAAAGTCATTATCTCAGCACCGGGAGAGAAAGGCTAGACCGCTTAGTAATTGACTGCTTCTGCGAAGGTTATCCAGTCTTCTGATGATCCCTTGCCCGTACAAGCGTTTTCATGTAAGTCGGTAGGTTTTTGAGGCCGTTGTCACTGAGGTTAAAATCTTCTGGGTAATTAGGCTGCGTCCTATTTCCTCTAAAATGATCGACATTTTGATCCCCTGCTGGGATCTTCCTCAGGATCTTCCGGTGTCCACTACTGCTGGAACACTGTCAGAGACAAGTGTTCCGCGCTGCTATAAAGGCGAGTTTACCTGCGTTCGTGCTGGAGAAGTGGTAGCATTGGTTAAAATTCTTATGGATACCATTGGTGGCCATAGTCATAGCCTAATATTCCCGCACACAAGATACATAAAGAATCGGTTAGAATCGGTTCCCTTCAGGCCTTTCGTCAGTGAGTTTAAGTCGCCGACTAATTTTTTAGAACATCTAGTTTGTAAAAGAAATACTTTAGTCAAAGATTCGAAACATTGTTTTTAGAAATTATACGCACGCTGAAGACATCTACAGGTGACCTTCTTGTTACCTTCAATGTGACATCGTTATTTACTAACGTCTCAGTGTCAGATACAATGGAGGTTATAAGGGAAAAATGTTCCTATGGATGTTTGTGACTTAACTGAATTATGTCTTCGGTCGAGTCAGTTTCGTTATGTGGACGATTCATTTGTTATATGGCTACACAGCGAAGAAGAAGTTCATGCGCCTCCACATCTTCTTAAATGGCTTTCACCCCAAAATCAAATTTACTAGGAGGTTTAGAGTGAGGTCGGTCTCCCGTTCCTTGATGTGTTTGTTGTTATACAGAAAATCTGATAACACTCTAGGTCACAGAGCGTATAGAAAGCCGACTAACACAAACAGTTATTTAGATACCACTTCGCACCACCACCCAGCCCAGAAGCAAGCAGTACTCAACATTCTGCCTTCACGTACCTTCCGTATCAGTGATGACAACAACTTGGAATCGGAGTTGAATCTTTTAAAGAGGACATTGAAGGCAAATGGCTATGATAGTCATTCAGTCGATAGGGCTTTTAGGCGATTTATTAATAACGCTAATAAGAATGACGAGCAACTTCCCGCTCACGCCGATATGTTACCGTTCGTTTCAGGGGTCACTGACCGCATAAGCAGAATTCTAAAGAAAAATGTTATTATGACATCCTACTTCAGTCAAAAAAAGATGTTTTTCCGACGGAAAACGGGTGCACCTGATTGCCTCCACAATGCAGGCGTCTATCAAGTGACATGTGGCTGTGACAAAGTGTATATGGGCGAAACGGAGAGAACTGTTGAAGAACGCATTAAGGAACACGAACGGCACATGCGGCTAAAACAAAGTTCAAAATCGGCAGTAGCGGAACATTATGAGAACTGTGGCTCTGACATCGATTTTAATAAGTACTAGCGTTCGCTAAGGAAAGAAACGTTTATAGAAGGAAGGTCCCAGAAGCGGTTGAATGCATCTAATTTCAATAGAGAGGACGGCTATAGGCTTTCGGCATCGTGGCTCCCCGCCGTCAAGGAAGTGAATACGCGGCCGCTGTGGACGAGGGACATAACGCGCTGCAAGTCACCTCGGCGGAAAATAATATTTTGGGTAAACACTCCCACTCTCTGGCTCTGTCCGTTTCGAATCTAACCAATGATAACGTCCAACCAGTAACAGTGGGAGGAATTTCAACCAATAACCCTTCTCCAGCGTAAGTGTGGAGTAGAGCCTTTCTATCCAATGACGATGGGCCACCAATAGTATCCACAGGAGCTTAGCCAACAACGGCCCTTCTTCTGCGAGAATATTAACCTATGACTATGGCCCACCAATGATAGCCACAAGAATTTTAACCAATACTACCGCTTCTCCAGGAGGAAAACTCGCCTTTATAAGAGGACGCGACACTCATCTCTGACAGTGATCTAGTAGTAGTGGACACCAGAAGATCGTGAGGAAGATTGCAGCAGTGGGGTCAAAACGTTGATCATTTTAGAGGAAACATGATGCGGCTTATTCACCGAGAAGATTTTAACTTCAGTGACAATGGCCACGTAAGTCAACTGACTTACATATTTGAAACTGTTTGCACATTATATTTGTAATATTATTCTAAATCTGTAAAATAATGAGGAATTGCAAAATAGTTCTGTTCAAAAAAATATTGAATGCACTTTGATTTCGAAAAAAATGGCTTTCGACAGATCTGGACGCAACGATGTAACGTACACAAAACTCAGCCTTTTTTTTTAATTTTTTATTTTTTTTAAGTGGCTATTATTTCACCCCGTCAGCAGCTATATGGTTACGGATAAAGGAAATGTGTCTCTTATTTTCCTCTTCTTCTTCTTCTTCTGCTTTTACGGCCTCATTGGACCACTTCAGTCAATCATTTCTGGTCCTCTTCGTTGGTATTTTCCCCTTCCGAGTGGCCCAGTATCTCTTCATTCGTTCCGATGCTTTTCGTCGTTCCTCATCTGTAAATACCCTTTTCATTGTATGTCGTTTGTCAATTTTTGGTTTAAATCTTATTTCTGTGTCCCTCAACTTCTTTAAATTTGGCGTTTTGTTCTGCAAATCATCCAGAGTTATTTCCAGTTCTTCCATATCCTCTCTTATTTCCTTAAGCCATCCTCCTTGTTGTTTCAAATTCTAGAGTTTCTCAATAATTTTCCTTGATAATCTGGTTTCTGGTATCCTCAGAATGTGACCACAAAAAGAGATCCTTTTCTTTCGTATAGTATCGGTGATGGGCTCCAGTTCTCTGTATACCACTTCATTTGGAACTATCCGCCATTGCCCAGCTTTTTGATATTTCTTATTTATGCATGTTCTAACAATTCTTGTCTCTACTTTTAAAATTTTGTCAATTCTGTTTTTCTGGGTGACTTTAAAAAGAGTTTCACTTCCGTATGTAACCTCTGGTTGAACCACCGTCTTGTAATGTTTTAATTTTGTTTTAATTGATAGACATTTTTTATTGTACGTAGACCATGTTAGTTTTTGAGCTTTTATCATTTTATTAGTTCTTGCTCGCCATGCAGGTTTCTCGTCCAATTTATGTGTTATAATTTCACCCAGGTATTTAAATTGTTTCACTATTTTAATTTCCCTATTGTTCACTGTGATGCGATCTATTACAAGTGGATCCGTTACCATTATTTCAGTCTTTTCAAATGATATCTGGAGTCCTAATTTTTGTGCTATATTTTGTAAGCTTGTTATTTGTTTCGTGGCTTCCTGAATATTATTAGCTAGTAATGCTAGGTCATCAGCAAATCCCAAAAGATTTGGAGATAAAAGCACCGCGTCGGACTGAGCACCGGGACAGATATCACATCCGTTAACTTCCCTTCACGTTTCGGCAGCTCTTTCTACAAAAATTATATTTATCATTTACCTATCTTTGAATTAAAGCAAATGTTAAAGCAAATGCTTTACTGCTAAAGGTTTTCCCCTCCTGAACAGATGAAGTACTCGCCCATATCTGCTAAAAGTTTCTGGGACTTTATTAGAAAAGAATTAGGGGAACATGGACGTCTGCCATACTACAGTCAGCAATAATTGAGGACTGAATATGATACCAAATTATACCTTTACCTTTCAAAAATGAAGTACACAATAGAACATCATTACATCCTCTATCGTTTACATAAAAAGAACTGAAATATCCGACGGGTGGAAACAATCTTCATCCTGTTCAAAAATGGTTCATATGGCTCTAAGCACTGTGAGACTTAACTTCTGAGTTCATCAGTCCCCTAGAACTCAGAACTGCTTGAACTTAACTAACCTAAGGACATCACACACATCCATGCCCGAGGCAGGATTCGAACCTGCGACCGTAGCGGTCACACGGTTCCAGACTGTAGCGCCTAGAACCGCTCGGCCATCCCGGCCGACGTTTATCCAGTTATCCAGGGTACTTTATATTGGAATGAGAGCTTCACTAACGTGTATGCCATCTGTGAGCGTTTATCAGTACCTGACACCTACGTGGCAAGCTTTGTATAAGTCTAAAGAAATGACCCTGTGGCTATAGTCAAGTATTCCCCACATATGCCCCATAGTTTAAGGTAGGGTAGCCACCGTCGACCAATTCATTACTTCAATGTCCAAGCTTCGCAAGACATCCCTACTGACGCACGACACGTGGGCCCTGGCATTAGAAGGAATTCAGTGCCACCACCGTATGCAGCAGCCACAACATGGTCCAACACGTTCTGTTCGATGTACTGTCTGGCGGTAAGGCGGCCATGGACTAAGACAAGATCGGTATGGCTGGCAACACTGAAGCCTCCCCACTATATCAAAGTGGCAGGTAACGCTCATCATCGGTCTCCGCCATCACCTTGTGTCGGTGGATATTTCTACTCGTTCGTGAATAACACGTTTCGCCCGTGACGAAACTGCTAGTTGACGTGGGAACGGCAGAACTGAATGCGAGCTGAGCCAAATGGTGTAGTCGACCTAGACGTTTGGTTCCTAAAGTCCTTTCGCGTAGCCTGTTGATTATAGTCTGATCGGACACAACGGCTCCACTGGCCCTTCTGAGATGCACGTGCGGTGCTCTGGCAATTCTGCGTTGGCGAGATATCGCTCTTCGGTTATCTTCTCCAATTCGACTAGTGTGCTGCCCTGTCTCCCTGTAGCGTATCTACAACCGTCTGCAGCAACAAGACAGAAAGTCCATCCTCTTTGGGCCAAGGTGATTGCCTCATGACTTGCGGTGCATTCAAATGTCGCATTGGAAGTGCTTGCTTGAATACGTCACAAATGAAAACTGCCGGTTGGGCACCTCACCAGAAAGCAATGGGACACCGGTTCTCATTTATTTTTGAGGGTTCACCTGGCACTGTAATACATGACACAACCAATATATGGCGAATGATTTTAATTGTTGGCTGCATTGAAAGAGAAGGTCTCGAGCCACGCAATAAGACCACAGGTACCAACTGTATCAAAACAGATTCAACATGCCGGACATTGGTACACGTGTAGACCTAATTCTTTTGAACAGAGCACCTCTTCCTGAACTTGAATCAATTTAGCAGACGGCATCTGCTTTCGTACTATCCAGGCTACTGTAAAGTGCATGGAAACGTTATGTGTTGTTATTCGACACAATCAGTTATCTTCTCTTTTAATTTTGGTATGGATCGTTGGGAAATTGGCTGTTGATATGTTTCTGTGTGCGTCGTAATTAGTCTTATTTTGTATTCACTGCTTCTACAGGAGTGATACACTAGACGCAGTAGTACATTCACAGACTCCTTACATCTATCTTTACTTGTATGTCAGTTTATGTTTTTCGACATTCCGTGACGTTCTCCTCCGAGTCAAAATTTTGTGGTTATTTGTGGTGTCCTTCTTTGTTCACGTTTAATGTCAACAGCTAATACGGTCTGGTGTGGCTCTCACATATTTCGGCAAAATTTCCTTCCTCGGGCTGACTAAATTTTCCCGTTACCTCGCCAATGAAAAGAGTGCGAAGCCTGCTTTATCTACGGTTGAGCATATGTGATCATTCCATTTGATACTCACACCAATTTGTTATGGGCTAACTGTATCATTTAGTAAGGCATTGATATGTGGTAAAACTCTGATTTTTGATTTGTGAAGCTCGCAGTTTCATATTCCTGATTATATTAAGCAAATTGCTACTATTTGTATCATTTTTTGGATCTGACGTAATTAGATACTTCTGCAGTGTTTCTCAACTACGTATTAGCTCATCGAAAATAACTGCATCATCTACAAAAAGGCTGATGTTCTATTAACATTATATAATATAAATGATGGTTTCAGAAGCTTGTATCATCTTACCGAGAGCGGTGCTGCTTTTATTTCTCGATTAACATTAACGCATCGCGCTTGGGACAATAGTTTTTCGAGGATGAGGGTGGTGGAAGGATTGGGACTCCGCACGAAAGGAGATAAAAAAAGAAGTGAAATAGAATTATGATTTATTTTCTATTGATAATCTGTCGCAGTCGTAATAGACAACAGGGCTGCATCTCTGCTCTGCTGGTTAAGAATCGGTATCAAGTTACTTTTAGCAAACGCGTGATTCCTGGCGTAAGTTATTAAAGAACATAACAAACTAGCCAAGGCAAGGTAACTCCAATGAAACTGGTTCTTGTGGAGAGGCGAGCTGCCTGCTCTCTCGATAGTTTTGAAGGATGAATCCGGTTGGTGTGACATAAATATGCATCTTTACAAGTATGTGGGCTAAGCAGCAGCATCGAAATGAATTGTAGAGGAATAATCTTTGCCACCCCACCCCCCTCCCCTTCCACGAAAAATACCACGTACTTGCCGAGGTAAAGTCTGTGAGGATATACTTCATCGAAAGAGCTATGTTATATACCTCACGAACATTCAAAGGATCCTGAAATGTGAGACTGACTCAATAACAGACAAATTATTTTAATTTTTCACGCATATTCTTATTTTTGTATTGGTCAAAGATTTCACGTTAGCTCTACGCCAGTAAGACAAGTGACCGTCGAACTGAGCAGAATCTGTAAGCATCTGGGAGGTAATTTACCATGGGTTCTTAAGTAGAGACCAGAGACCCTAACACGTGAAAAAAGGAGCCGCTGACACACACACACACACACACACACACACACACACACACACACACACGCACACACACATTTGTGCAGAAGACGCTACATTAGACAGACCATGCTAGGTGATTGCTGTGCCACATTAAGCATGTACGATGGAGATTAAATTTACTCATTTCCTTTGCCATTACAGATCTTCTCTCATACTCAGTCACATTTTGTGAAAAATTTCTCACAATTAATAACTACTATGATTCATGAGTGGTAATTCTTCTCGGTTATTTATCATACGAACGCTATACTTTCTAATAGTTTATTTCTGTTTGTATTGTGCTCCGTGAACTATCAGGCCAAGACGCTGGAATGTTCTTTCCATTTTTCTCACATGAATTTCACTGCCATTTCTGTGGACGCTTCTGGATTGTGTATTTGGTACATATTACTCGTTTTTACCTTAAAATACGTGATAGGTTCGTAATATTTTAGAAAGCAATTTGTCTTTGTAAATCGGAAATTATGCGTACAGTGTGGTGTCTAGCCACCAGGGAGACCTTCGTCTTAACATGTATTGGTCAATTTGTCCGGAATCTGCGCAGTTTTTACGAATGAGCAACTCTCTCATACAGTACGTAGGAATTTGCAGTTGTTTGAGTCAATCTCGAGACATTTTCGTTTTATTAACTGTGTGAAACTAAGCCTTTGGGCGCACACGTTTCATAAAAATTGCCTGACTGCTATGTCAAGACGTTGTTTTCGTTATTCATTCCATTCGCTGTACTGAGTTATTCCTGGATGAGGACGAACTCAAACTCCGGCTGAACAGGCCTTGAAAGCCCAACGGTACTCATCTATCGCCATGTCATCCTCAGCCCATACGCGTCACGGGTTGCGGATATCTTGGGGCAAACAGTCACACACCTTTCTCCCGGCAGTTGTCAGTTTTCGTGATCGGGGCCACTACTTCTCAATGAAGTAGCTCCTCAGTTGGTCTCCCAAGCGCAGAGGTGCATCCCGCTTGCCAACAGCACTCGGCAGACCCGGATGTGACCAAGTCAAGTGTTATCCAAGCACGAGAGCTCTTAATTTCGATGGTCTGATGGTAACCGGTGTTACCACTGAGGCAGAGCCATTGGCGGATGATGACACCAAGGGCTAGTTGTTGTGTGACATAGGCACTGAGTCAGTGTGGAGCAGAAATATGGGAAAACTGAGAAAGTAATTTTTACCAAATTATTCTGAAATACGGGTTACAATAATACTAAGGGGGACGTTCGTCTCACCTGACTCTACCTGCGAAGTGATGTCAAGATGACGTGGCAGAACTGTCGACTACTATTAAGTTTCGTGGTCACTTGTCCTGTCAAGATTCGAGTGAAACAACTTCCTTGGTATTTTTTGTGACAAACAGGAACATAAAATGTCTAGTTTGTACCCCTATCAATTCTACTCAGACCCTGCACTGCCATTATTATCATCATCATCATTATTATTATTATCATTGTTACTGGTTGCAGCAGCGTAGTGGAAGTACTGTCAATACTAACTTTATTAGTTTATAGTTGGTATTATTTACTCACATTGCCAATACAGACACTCAAATCGTTTTAATACTATTTGTCATATTAAAATTGTTATTTCTTTCTTTAAAAAAATTACTGTGTGTGTGAAACCCGGGTCCGATCTAAGAGAGGGCCTGATGGCTCTGATCATATCAGATTAAACAAATAAATAAACACATATAATTGCCACTGCTGCTCATTTCACTCGCACCATCTGAAGCTGCGCTCTTAGGTTCCTGTCGAACCACACTCACGGAAGTCAACGTATTCGAAAATACCAGCCACATATTTGTACAAATCTCATTGCTGCCTGTTTGACTCACAGCAGTTTGATCTTTCTTTTTCTAGTCATACTGCGGTCACAAAATCGATAAAACTCACTTGCGAGAGAAAGGCTCTGTTACATGTAAATGGTCGGTTGGTTGATTTGGAGGTAGAGGACCAAACAGCACTGTCATCGAACCCATCGGATTAAGGAAGGATGGAGCAGGAAGTAGGCCGTGCCCTTCGAAAGGATCCATCCCGGCATTCACCTGAAGCGATTTAGGGAGATCACACGAAACCTAAATCATGAAGGCCGGAAGCGGATTTGAACCTTCGTTCTTCCCCATGTGAGTCCAGTGTGATAACCACTGCACCACCCCACCCGATACGGAAGTAACATCGAATATTGAAGAACGTATGTTTATTATATAAGAAGAAAGTCCTAGAATCAGTTACAAACACTAAGGTGAGAAAAATAACATGGCGGGAGGCTAACCTAGTACATAAAACATAAAGTCACACAGTGTTGGACTTTAATTTTACGTCGTCCAGAAGGTTAATGTCACCAATGTGTTATTAAACGACAATTAATATAAGAAATCGTACCAAAAGTGACGTGTTATTGGTAAATCTGTAATGCACCATTGCTTCGAAAAAGAATATTGTCATGCAAGCTACAATTCCAAAACAACGCAATACGTAAATCCAATATGGCGTCTCCAAACTTCTTCATTGATCGACTGCTATCGAGTTTCACGCTCGCGTTGAGTTTCACAGATGACACCTCATTTTGAGAACACCCCGTCACCCTACGCCAAGAGCCGGGTGAAACGAACGAAATCCTACACCGAGAGAGGCGCGGAAACCGCAAACACAAACCCTCCACCCACCCTCTACCACCGCGTCACATCACTTGGCGTGTTCCAGTGGCCTCCAGGGCTGTATAAAGGAGCGGAGCAGGACTGTAGCCAGTAGATATGATCATTTCCAGCGTTCATGTTCTCCTTTCCAAATCCTGATACCTATTTACGGACTTTGATTAGCGTGAGCTATTGGTTTAGCTGACATTCCTAATACGCTATTTTGGTCTCACATTATTATGAAAATAGTCTTGGTACAGCGTCTGCTGTGTCTGAGTGCATTCTGAAAAACTTTTAGTATACTGTACAGAGTAGTACCAAAATAATCCTGCACGATTTGCTGCATTTTTTTTTTCTATACAGTATTAGTGAATTTTATAGTCTTGTAAATAGGATAAATAATGATGCATAGCGAAAACTATTGCCCAATGAGATTAGGTACCAAATGTACATAATTTAATTATTTAGCTTAATGATTAGCAAAAAAACAAATCTCCGATGCCTTAGTGTAAGTCAGAACTTCATTCACTCTGGAATATCAAAGTATGCCAGTAATGGCTTATTCCAGTCATCTTACATCATATGCTTGAACAATGCAGCTTATGACCAATGCCAAAGCATACAGCATACGTTTCTTTCCACGATGACTTAACTTACACGAACAGAGTATAGGTGACAGTAAGCACAGCTAACAACTCACAAAATATTATTAATTAGCCACGGTAAGCTGGTTATAAAATTATTTTACTTACACAGCTGATTTTGCCGACCGAAACTTTGGAGAATCCAAAATACTGGCTCGAGGGGCTGGTGCATTACATATCCCCTCCACCTTTTCTGCCTGCTTCATCCACGGTCCCGTCTCGTTCGTTCCCAAAAAAAATGGTTCAAATGGCTCTGAGCACCATGGGACTTAACATCTGAGATCATCAGTCCCCGAGACTTAGAACTACTTAAACCTAACTAACCTAAGGACATCACACGCAGCCGTGTCCTAGGCAGGATTCGAACCTGCGACCGTAGCGGTCGCGCGGTTTCAGACTGAAGCGCCTAGAACCGCTTGGCCCCACCGGCCGGCGTTCGTTCTCATTCGACAACAATTGGCAAAATTCTTAACAGCATCCGTTCAAACAGCATATTTGCTTCTATAACTGTTCACCCAAGACTGGGTGAACAGTAAATCTTGGGTAATGAAAAAGAAAGATAAAATAAGATTACAAGCCAATGAAATGAAATTCCTCAGGTACATTGCAGGATACACCAGGTAGACTAAAAAAGAAATACAGATATCAGAAAGGAAGTAAATATTTTCGATATAAACAGTAAGGTTAACGAATACCGAAAAAAATGGATATCCCATCTGTTACGAATGGACTAATCAAGATTACCGCTACATTTGCGATATATTCCGCATTGGAAGACCTGCAAAACGATGGAAGGGCCAGGTGTAGCTTCAACAGGCTGAGGGAAAGCCTAATGAATGACGGATGAAGAAGAAGAACCCTTCACCGACTTTTAAGATGCGACAATACCGCAGCGGAAGACGGCCTGCAGTAGGTGTAGGCGGTTGCTGTGAGAACCGAACGCTGTTTGCCATAGATGTCAGTTCGGCAGCAGCCGTTACTTTCTGGTGCCATTTGGACGAAATGATGCTGCAGAAATAACTCTCGCAGAATAACGTGCGTCTAGAGTTAAGGACCAGAGAAACACTTGTTGTCGAAGACAGTTTCCTCTTTTTCTTTTCGGTCAGTTTTTGCGAACCTTGTATACCTGCTGCCTTGGTAAGGACCTACTTCGACATCCACACGGCACAGCCGTAGTGCAACACAATAATTGCAACAACAGTGTTTCAAGATGGATGCAGCAGTGGCAGACACTCTAAAACAATAAATTCGACCCACGGAAATATGGCAACAAGAATTAAAAATACATGCTCAGCAGCTGACCATCCTTCAATAAGAACCAACACCAGCATAAGCAGTCCCACAATTTCTTTCACCGTCGGAAACCAGCGACAGTTTAGAAATGTATCACCATCGAATATTTCTGCATGTCGAATTCTTCATGATGCAGATCGAAATATTCAACAGTATTTCCTTCCAACGTGGACTACAAAAGGAGTAAACCTGCCTGGGTAGCTTTTCAGGAGAGGAACTGCACAAGAGTATCTACAACCTTTCCAGCGTCAGCACTGGATCCTAAAGAAGAAAACTAGAGACAACTACAAAAACCTTCTCAATCACTGCTTCCCTTTCATGCCCCTCGACTCATAAATGCGATCTGGTTTTTGTACGCTGTAAATGGCTTTCGATCCCTGTGGTACCTTCAGAATTTCAAAGAGTTTATTCCAATCAGCAACGTCAAAAGCTTTCTCTAATTCTACAAATGCCTTTCTTTAACCTGTCTTGTAAGAGAAGTCACAGGGTTAGTATTGCCTCTCGTGTTCCTACATTTTTCCAGAATCCAAACTGATCTTCCACGAGGTCGACTTCTATCTTTTTTTTCTATTCTTCAGTAAATAATTTGTTTTAGTATTTTATAATCACTACTTTTTTAACTTATAGTCCGGTAATATTCACACTTATCAGCAACTGCTTTCTTAGCGATTTTAATTACTACGCTATTCTTGAAGTCTGGGGGAACTGTGCTCGTCTCGTACATCTTGGTCAACAGATGGGCTGGCTCCCTCAAGAATATAAGTTGTTCTGACGGAATGTTGCCTCTTTAAGCCTTTCAATTGTCTGTCGAATTCTTCTCGCTGTATCATATCTCCCATCTCGTCTTCATTTACGTCCTCTTCCTTTTCTTTAATATTGCCTTGAAGTTCATCTCTCTTGTATAGAGCCTTTACACACTCCTTCCACCTTTCAACTTTCCCATGTTCGCTTATTACTGATCTTCCATCTGTGCTCTTGATATTCATTCAGCTACTTCTCTTTTCTGCAGACGCCTCTTTATTTTCCTATAGGCGATATCTATGTTTCCTCTAATAATATGTGCTTCTACTTGGTTACATTTGTCCTCTAGCCACTCTTTCCTAGCCATCTAGCACATCCTGTTAGTCTCACTTTTTAAACGCTTGTATGCCCTTCCGCCTACTTCATTCGGTTCATCTTTATATTTTCTCCTTTCATCAGTTACATTCAATTCACCTGTACTATCCCAATGTTTCTATTAGGCCTTGTCGTTTCACCTAATTCTTCCTCTGTTGCTTTTATTATTTCACCTCTCAAAGTTACCCATTGGTCTCCTGCTGTATTCCTTTCCCATGTTCTAGTCAGCCGTTGCCCTCTGAAACTCAACAACCTCTGATTAATTCATCTTGTCTAGATCCGATCTCCTTAATTTCCGGCCTAATAACAATTTATACAGTTTAAATCTACAATTTGTAACAAACTATCTGTGGTCAGAGCCCATATTTGCCCCTGAATATGTCTTGCAATTTAAAAACTGGTTCACAAATCTCTGTCTTCATCTACATCTACATGGATACTCTGCAAATCAGATTTAAGTACCTGGAAGAGTGTCCATCGAACAACCTTCACAATTCTCTATTATTGTAATCTAATACAGCTAGCAGGAAGGACCAAACATATTTTCGCATTTGGAGGAGAAAGTTGGTGATTGGAATATCGTGGGAAGATTCCGTCGCAACGAAAAACGCCTTTCTTTTGATGATGTCTAACCCAAATCCTGTATCATTTCAGTGTCAGTCTCTCCCATATTTTGCGAAAATACAAAACGTACTGCCCTTCTTTGGACTTTTTTTATGTACTCCGTCAGTCCTATCTGGTAAGGACTCCACACCGCTCAGCAGTATTCTAAAGGAGGACGGAATGGCGTAGTGTAGGCAGTCTCCTTAGTAGATCTGTCCTACCATTAAAACGCAGTCTTTGGTTAGCCTTCCCCACAACATTTCTGTGTGTTCCTTCCAATTTAAGTTGTTCGTAATTGTAATTCCTAGGTATTTAGTTGAATTTACGGCCTTTAGATCTGACTGATTTATCGTCTCCTTAGTAGATCTGTTACATTTTCTAAGTGTCCTACCATTAAAACGCAATCTTTGGTTAGCCTTTCCCACAACATTTTCTATGTGCTCGTTACAATTTAAGTTGTTCGTAATTGTAATTCCCAGGTATTTAGTTGAATTTACAGCCTTTAGATTTGACTGATTTATCGTGTAACCTAAGTTTAACGAATTCTTTTAGCACTCATGTGGATGACATCATACTTAGCTAACCGCTGTACAAGTCTGAAACTTGCAGGCGTCTACATATCTCTTCCACGTATACAAATTTCTTTCATGATTCTGAAGCCAGATTTCAGCGATGATTAAATTATGCTCTGTGCAAGATTCGTCTTTCATTCCTTTCCCACAGTCCACATCTTCCTTTCCCCATTATCGAATTACAATCCTCGTTTACAAACTTTCGGCTCCTTTGACTATCTGAATAATTTCTTTTATCTCATCATACATTTCATTAATCTCTTCATCATCTGCGGAACTAGGTGAATATACACATGTTAAATTTTATAATTACTCTTTAAAACTGTAGAATTCCTTTTCCACCAAATAATCGTTGAAATTCCTTGGAAAGTTAGCGTCATACAGATTTTAAGCAGACTGGGTAGCGCAGTCACCCTTCAAAGACGGTCAGTCGATTCGGTATGCATTTTCAATCCAGTAATTTTTGAAGTTCTGTAGGCACATCAACAATTTTCTTCACCAGTATAAGAAAAAGCGTCATCCAGATCGCAATTAACATTTACTGATTTTTGAAACACGTTCTAGTGGAATATGACATTCTAAAGACCACTAAATATTTGGTGGTTGGAGATGGTTACGTTACCAAAATCAGTAAATATTAGTTGTGATCTAGACTGACTGCTTTTCTTGTATTTTTAATCCATTCTGAACCATCTTTGGTGATGCATGTCTCTTAACACGTGTACAAAGATTTAGATGTGTTGATTTTTAAAGCGGTTTCTGCGTGTTTCTAGAATCTTTCTTCTTAAAATAATCGTAATTACTTGTTGTTATAATGTGAACATTTTTTTCTACTGCTGAATGTTTGAGTTACTTCACACTGTTACTCCACACTACAGATACCAATCAATCTGTAGACATACTGATGTGTAATTTATGAAAAAGCAGTCTAGATCGCACAACACGTGTCTTTACTTGTAACTTCCTTTCCGTCACTAGCATCATTTGATTAAAAGCTAGAATTTGTAAATTAATGTTCAGTGTCAATAGCATTTTCTCGACTGGGCATCGGTTTGTCTGAGACTTACACTAATACTTGTTTTATAACTTCTAAGTTTTGATCTGATGATGGCAATAGCCGCAACGAAGTTATAAATAAAAATATAATATCAAGAGACTTTTAATGCTTCCCCGACTGATCTGTTGCAAATGATCTTTTATGGTTTGCCGCTGGATCGTATTGATACGATCCGGAGGCAAACCCGAGAAGTGAATTTGCAACATATCTAAACAATTTAATTCACAAAGTATTTATAAAGGTCGGAGACTCATATAGGGAATTTGTCTCTTTTATTGATAATTCTGTGGACACCAATCTAGCTAAATGCCATTTTTATAGCCAGATTTCACATAAGTATTCGTTTGTGTCCAGGAAAACTGACCCAAAACGATCATATTGCACTTTGGTGTCATAGTTAGTCCCGCAGATTAATTTATCACTTAATAAACATCTTTTTGCAATTCATCAAAGTGTGAAGGTGGATCCCACACAGACATTTCTTGCCCAATACGTCATGTTTCTTGCCTCATTAATAATGCCTTTTTCGTTGCTGTTTCTTAACGAATTACTATCAACGTGTGGAGAGAAAGCACTGTAATTACCTTTGGATTCAGAATCAGGTTCTGCAATCGCATCTATGAGGGGCAATCAAATGAAAACTGGACATCCTCCAAAACGAGGCCATGGAATGGTTCCAGTCGAAAGCAATCACTACATCTGTTAAGATATTTATCCAACTGAGAGACGAGACGATCAATTCCTACAACGCAGAGTATTTTCACGCAGATATTTTGAGTAGAACTCATCTATTGATTGAGCCAAGGCTCTGCAGACACAACATCGGATACTGTCCAGCGATATTTTCGGAGTATTTTGGAATAAGTGACCTGTCCCCACAGTCGTTACAGAGTGATAGTTTATTCGTTTTTTTTTTCCTCTTTTATCATTGTATCTATAAAAATACGTCTCTAATCGCGTGAAAGCCTGTAATACGCAATTACAAATACGAAAAACGCAAAACACAGAATACTGGAACGCCTTTCAAATGAAACACATACTTCTGTCAGAGTGTTGAAGTACAATGCATTACGTAACAATTGCCGAAAACGAGTCCATCACGGGTTTCGTTTGTATGGTCGATCACCATGCTCACAGTTTTGTTTAAAACGACACACAGTATTCTGTCTTACAGGCTTCAAAATCCCATGGAACAGGACCACAGCGACCAGTCCATTGTTCAAAGCGCATTAGCTCACTAAACCACAGCCAGTCCTCTGCAGACTTGTGGAGGCTATATTGAAAGATCATTTTATACAGAACAACGTTTAGTTTATCGGGAAGTATCAACGTCCACTCACATAATCGTTGGCCATATCGCCCTACTTATATACAGCGAATATATAGTGATAGTTGTGAGTTTTCGTCATCTCATATGTGGCTGTTTCTATTGTTAAGCAGGTGCTCTCTTTTTCGTCTGCAAACAAGACGAAAGCAGGAAATCTGTGAATTTTTGGATATTGCAGTTGGAACCAGCTAGCAAACTCGATTCGGGAGTCCGCTGGCAGGAATGACTGCACTTTCTGTGGGTGAAACTAATTTTGATATAATATTCCGCCAACAGTTGTTTGGATTGTGTTCAGAACTCGTGCAAGGTGCCCACTATTGTGACCATGCGCGTCTAAGACATTCTCTTCTGTACCGTGTGATCTGGCATACCTAGCTCGGCCAGTATCTTTCTTGTTAGTGCAGACTGATTAGGTTTCTCAGTCGCCTATGTTCAGACGTAAAAGCTCTGTTTGTTGCCGTAGCCTCGGGATTAGCTTAGCATAGCGTCGGTGTATCGCTCTTCCACTCCGTTCGGCCTCCTATTCATCAGAAATTCTATCTACTGTGCTGCAGAAAAGTCATGCACCTTTCTAATTTCTGGTCAAGAGAAGGAAACGAAAAATGAAAACAAATGAATAAAAATACACCACTGCAAGACACAATCAGTACCTTCACTCCGCTTTACCAGTGATAATATTCCTGATGACAGCACGACAAAAGCATTGTTATTACACAGTTTCCCGAAATTCCTACACCAAAGAGGACGAAGCAAGTATTCAAGAATTCTAATAGAAAAGAACTGCGAACATGAGTAACTTAGAAGCAGACATCTTCGGTGTAACGAAGCAGCTTGAACTTAATAAAGGCAAGTCTTGCTGTCCAGATGGCATACCGTTTAGGTTCCTTAAAGAGGACGCTGATACCATGGCCCCATACTTTAACAATCATTACAACCATTCAGTAGACGAAAAATACGTACCAAAAGACTGAAAAGTTGCACAGATCACACCTATCTTCAATAAATAAATAGGAAAAATCCGCTA
The DNA here is from genome assembly GCF_023864345.2 of Schistocerca serialis cubense. NCBI lineage: Eukaryota > Metazoa > Arthropoda > Insecta > Orthoptera > Acrididae > Schistocerca > Schistocerca serialis. The sequence goes on along the minus strand of NC_064642.1, from coordinate 99,318,779 downwards.
TATTACAGACCCGTATCACTGATGTTGATTTGCAGTAGGATTTTGGATCATATACTGTGTACGAACGTTATGAATTACCTCGAAGGCTACTCTCTATTGACACACAGTCAGCATGGATTCATAAAATATCGATCTTGTGAAACACAACACCCTCTTATTCGCACTAAGTAATAGACAGGGGACCTCAAATTGGTTTTGTACTTTTACATTTACATAAGGCTTTAGACACCATTCCTTACAAGAGAAATTGCGTTTGTATGGGTTACCTCTTCAGTTGTACTACTGAATTCGTGATATGTTGTCACAAAGATCACTGAACGTATTAATCGACGGAAAATCATCGAGTAAAAGAAAACTGATATCCGGCGTTCCCCGAGGAAGTGTTATAGGTCCTCTGTTGTTCCTAATCCACAGAAATTATTTATGAGACTATCTGAGCAGTCTTCTTAAACTGATTGTAGCTCTGTCTTTAACAGTCTAGTGAAGTCATCAGAAGATCAAAAGCAATAGCAAAATGATTCAGACACGATATATGTATGGTGCGGAACCAGACAATCGTCATTCAGTAAGGAAACGTGTGAGGTCATTCACATGAGTACACAAAGAAATCCGTCAAGTTTCGGTTACACGATGAAACACATAAATTTAAAGGCTGTCAATTAAACTAAATACCTGGGAATTACATTTACGAACATATTAAATTTGAACGATCATATAGATAATACTGTGGGCAAGCCAAACCAAATACTGCGTTTTATTGGCCAAACAGAAGATGCAATAGGTCTACTAAAGAGGCTGCCTGCACTACACTTATTCGTACTATGCTAGAGTACTCCTGTGCCGTATGGGATCCACAACAGATAGGGAAGGTCGTTCTGCATCATCGCAAAATAGGGGAGAGAGTGCCACGAATATGATAAGCGAGTTGGGATGGCAGTCATTACAACAAAGACGCTTCTCTTTGCGGCGAGACCTTTCCCGGAAATTTCAATCTCCATCTTTGTCCTCTGAATGTGAAAATAGGCCGGCCGAAGTGGCCGTGCGGTTAAAGGCGCTGCAGTCTGGAACCGCAAGACCGCTACGGTCGCAGGTTCGAATCCTGCCTCGGGCATGGATGTTTGTGATGTCCTTAGGTTAGTTAGGTTTAACTAGTTCTAAGTTCTAGGGGACTAATGACCTCAGCAGTTGAGTCCCATAGTGCTCAGAGCCATTTTATTTTTGTGAAAATAGTTCATTGCCGAGAATCTACATACGGAGAAATGATCGTCATCAAAACATAGAAGAAATCAGAACTCCACAGAGAAGGATTTAAGTGTTCATTTTCCGCAAGTGTTGTTAGAGAGCGGAACGGTAGAGAAGCAGTTTGCAGTTCGTTGGTAGAACCCTCTGCAGGGCACTAAAGTGTGAATTGCAGAGTAGCCACGTATTTGAATATGTAGACGAATGACTGTCTCTTGTTACCTAAAAACAGACTGCTAAATTAAATGACAAAGCCTAGAATCCAAATATACCCTAGTTTTAATTTTCAGTCAAATTTCACAAACGGCCGTAAAGCCTCTAGGAACTTCAAATTGTACCGTACTTGAAATTAATACCTAAAAGGACCTAGTAAATGTACAAGGAATGGCTCCCCTCTGTCGCTGTCTCTTTCATGTCACAATCTGTTTCTTTGTTTTCTTTCTCAAGGTGAGGAGTGAGGAGGTAACTGGAAAGTATTTTGTATTATCTTAGTACCTATTGAAGAATACAGAGAAGGAACATACAGCCGATCCCCACTGCATGTTTAATTTATTTGTGACTCTCTAAAAGTGAAAGGTATCTTCTTACAATGTAACTTCCAATTATACATCTACGCCAACATATTGCCGGAAAACGAGAGACAGAAAAGATAAATGAACGGAGGAATTCTTAGTAATTTAAAAACTACCGGACGATTATAGATGCATCATTCATCATGTGAGTGCGTTCATTTTTCACCTGATAGCTACTGCCCGTCGTTTCAAAATTCTAATTAAGGTTGACGTTTTCCTTCTCTGATTGAGTGGAAATCTTCTATTTGTTTCAATAACCGCGTTTACTTGTTCACCTCAAATCAAAACAAGTAAAGATTTGCCTGCAGAGAGAAGCTTCGTTTCAGACCAAGGATTAGAGCGACCAGAGCCATATCAGATATAAAAAATTAATCTTGCTCTCGGCGACTACTTCAGAGGTATACAGACTCAGATTTCCACCTGTTCACTTTCTCTACGCAGTGCTCTCAGAACATACGCCTTGGCTGTGCGGCCATAGGTACCAGACAAAATGTAGCTATAGCTGTCAATGAAAAACATCTCTACAAGTAGCTTCTTAACACTGGTAATGCAACTTCAGTCACTTTAACTTCCCTGTGCAGGTAGCTGTAATTTCACAATCAGATGCATTAAAGCAGGATTCTCAGGCACAACAGCAGGGGGGCTAGGCTGGTGTCACCCCACATTCCATTGTTGCCAGATGTATCCAAGAGGGTGGCGATGACGCAAGATGGCGGGTTTTGACAGGAAGAAGATCAATTTGGCTACCTCCACTAACCTAACCCCCTCCCCAGAAAATGGCGGTAAGTTCAAATTCCAACAAGAGAATGCAACACACCTCTACTAACCTAACAAAATGGTGGGAAAAAAGGTCATTTGGGCTACCTCCACTAAACTAAGTCACCCGACCGCAACGATTTATTTAGGGACGGGGTATGTTTATTACACTGATAAAAAACACCCGCTCTGACATGTTTGGTGTCACACAACACAGCCTAAACCACTAAAAGACTCTGAAAACACGCTAACTGATCGTCAACTGTCGAAATCATGCACCAGTCTTTATTTAAACAATTTGAGCCACTACCGACATTCATAATCGACTATGAATGCTGGTATCGTTTGGCAATGGCATTCAACAGAAGCACAAAGCTGCACTTCATTTTATTTCACATTTAGAAGTTTTGAAAAATAATATTTGAAGTAAAATTCGTCTCCGAAAACTATGTATTTCTAATTCGATAATTATACTGTGTAACTCACGTTGGTGTTTAACCATTTGTGGAGAGCATATTTTATACTCACGCTCAAGTCCCTCAGCGAATGCTAGGTAGTTCCCATTTAAATTCACACATGCCAGTTGGAGACTTACTGATAAGACATTACAGTATCTGACTCAAAAAAAAAAAACTATTTTGAAGAATTAGAATACAGTTAACACTACATTTTAACACGACTTTGTTTTAAACAATTCAGCCAAAGTTTACGTACATATTTTAAATGCACAAGAGCCCTTTTGTTTGCTGTGTGTGTGTGTGTGCGTGTGTGTGTGTGCGTGTGTGTGTGTGTGCTTTCTTACTGACTTATTAAAGATGTGGAAATTCTACAAATTACACCCTTTACATCACTTTATCAATAAATAATTTTGCACACTGTGCGAGAGAATCAGATCGTTTGGAACCTTTTATCCAAATGTCGAGCGATACGGCCATTACTCCAACTGGTTTCTTTGAGCCCAACTACATGTCCTCTCTCAAATGTTGACTTCTACGTATGTTGTTCAGAGTTGCTGTCCATTGTGGGATGATATTCACGAAGACTTTATACCCTGGTATCGACATGTCCCCTGTTATCTATCGTTGCCAGCTGCACAGTTTAATTTCACCGCAGCATCACATGTTCATCCATCTTTTGCCAAAGTTTACAAAAATGGTTCAAAGGGCTCTGAGCACTTGAGGTCATCAGTCCCCTATAACTTAGAACTATTCAAACCTAACTAACCTAAGGACAGCACACACATCCATGCCCGAGGCAGGATTCGAACCTGCGATTGTAACGCCCGCGCGTTTCTAGACTGAAGCCCCTAGAACCGCTCGAGTTTACAGGTTTGTAGTTCCCGTTGATACCCGTATGAATAATGATTTATGAACAATTTGCATAAATCCTACGTGGTTTGTCGTTTCTTTATCGTTAACTTGATTTATAATCAAGATGCATGTCTTTGACATTCAACGAAAATTTATGAGGTAGTTAATAATGAAAGTTTATGAACAGTTCAGTGATTTAACTTTTTGGCGATATCTGAGACTATCAATTCTAGAGAGAGTTTCCTGAGTATTTATCTTTGCTTCATTGTTTTGCTTCATTGTTTCATTGGTACTTTCGCGTTGATGGACATTGTTATGAACATTAATACGACGTATCTAATTTAAACGAATCTAGTGCAGCTTTTATGGTTGCTGATTTATTTAATTAACGCAGCTGTATGTGGTGTTCTGTAGGTCTATGGCGACCATCTGAATGCCAAATATTACTTCGACGTCCAAGGATAGGATTATAAAGTAGCTGAAAAGAGAATAATTAATGTTTCGAGAGTGGCTGGAATGTAGTAACAACCAGCAACGTATAATTATACTACCGTATTTTCTCTTCACTTTATAAGGCGAATGCTGAAACCCCCCCGCCCCCCTCCCCACTCTCTCTCTCTCTCTCTCTCACTCTTTCTCTAATTTCTGTCACAATTTTTATCCTATCCACATTGTTCGTGCAACTGTTAGGAGTCGGTCATATACTGTTCTTTTTCTAGCTATTGACTTTGAGTCTCAAGTGAACCCCCTCACTCAAAGCCAAAGTCAATTGCAAACTCAATGCTGAGCATCTGGATCAATATTCTTGCCCACAAGTTTGAGGAGGTCCTAGTGCGTATATGTGTGTGTGAGGGCGGGGGTGGGGAGGAGGGGTGGGGGGGGGGGGAAGAGTCTAGTGCGATTGAGACAGGAGACCCTCTCCTCCTCTTCAGTGTGGTTTACAGTTTACAGTCCTAGAACTCGAACGGATGACTCATGTGATTGTTCATTGCAGTAATATGAATGTGATGTTTCAACTTACGGTAATAAGCAATAAAAGCATAGGATGAGAAGAAATATGCTGTCACGCATTACTCACGAATGCAGCATGGGCCCGCCGAGTCTAACATCCACTACTGACGGGCAGCCTCGTTTCAACCTACGTCATAACCCAACTGCAGCTAATTTTGCTAGTAGTGCCCGATAATGTAGAACTGTATACCATCATTATCACTACAACAGCAAGTCAAGTTTGGGCGAAACAGATTCTTCGACGGCCAGGACTCGAGCCGAAAGCCTTCAGGTCGAGAGCTATTGGAATAGTGCTCATTAGCGCCACCTCAACGGGCTCAGGTAATTGCCTCATTAGTGAGATACAAACTGCGCTCCCGTTGCTTAACTTCTCGTCAGAGATTTCTCAGTAACTCCCTGACCGATCAGATGGAGTTAAGTGCCTGTTAGCGTTTCATAATGAACTATAAACTTCATATTTAAAGACTATCGTATTCTCCCTTATAATCTGAGTAACAAAAACGAACAAAACAACTACTGGCAGTTCCGTTCGTACACATTATCGTGATCCACAGAATGTCAATCTAGAATAGTTAACACAAGTAATAATCAAACTAAACCCGTAGATCTTAAGTTGCAGTCGTTACGACCAAGTTATATGGCATCACAGGTATGATAGTCATACACTGCGAGGGCGGCTCATGAGGTGTTTTAACGCACCAGGAAGTTTTAAAATAGCGCATATCCATTGCACAGTAAAAGAGTTCTTCTGGAAGTGATCATCTATGCTGTGATTAAGCCATTTGTTCCTAACATCCTCTTTTCGGAAAGAGATAGTCCATCAAGGCATGCTGTAGAGCTTCTGTGATGTTTGTAATGTGAGGATTAGGTACTGGCAGAAGTGAAGCTGCTATTACTTTAACCCCAACAAAACTAGAAATATGTAATATTTGTGTGGAATCAGCAGCTTATCTTCAGGAGAAAGATTTTTGTGAAATGTTACTGTCGAAACATTTTGACTACTGTCATATTGACAATTTTCTGGTGAAGACTTTGCTATGTAGTGAGGGGTCTGCTCCTTTTACGAAAAGCCGTGGTGTCCCAAATCTGGCATCTAGAAGGAAACCCGAAAGCATCTCATGAAGTTCGCTGATGTCGTTACTGTTGATGTAGTCTTAGTCCGAAGACTACTCTGTTGCAGCTCTCCATTCAAGTCTCTCCTGTGCAGGTCACTTCATCTCAGAATACCCACTGCAACCTACGTCTATTTTAACACGGTCTTTGTATTCGAGCCACGGTCTCCCTATACAACCTTTACCGCACGCACTTCTCACCGGCAAATTGAAACGTGCTCTTTACCTCAGGAAGTTGCATCTACCGGTCCCTTCTTTTACTCAAGTTGTCCCATGAACGTTTTTTGCAAATTCGATTCCGTACCTCCTCATCCGTATCTCGATCTACCCATTTAACCTTCTGCATTTTTTCTTGGCACCACCTTTCAAAACCTTGTATTTTGTTCTTCTCTGCACTGCTTATCGTACCCGATCCATTAAGGTCCTTGAGAAAGGACTTCGTAACTCTTGAATTTGCGTTAGATGTTGACAAATATATCTTTTACAGAAACTCTTTTCTTGCTTTTGCCAGTCTGCATTTCTGCTTTGACCGTCATCTGTTACTTTCCTGCCCAAACAGCAAAATTAACATTTACCGCCTTCACTGTCTGTTTTCCTAATCCAACTCCCTCAGTATCATATAATTTATTTCGACTCTATTAGAATACCCTTACTTTACTTTTATTGATTGTCGTCTTATAATTTGTTTTCAGGACACTATCCATTCCGTTCAACTAATCTTTAAAATCCTCTGCCGTCTCAGACAGAATTACAGTGTGATCAAAAAACCGCGAAAGTCTTTTGTCTCCTGCCTGGACTTCAATTAACCTTCCAAATTTCTCCTGTTTATCTTTCACAGGTTGCTCAGTATGTAGATCGAGCAACATCGGTGACAGACCAGAGCTTTTATCACTCCATTCTCAAGTACAGCTTCCCTTTCATTCCTTCGGCTCTTATGATTGCAGTCTCGATTTTATACAAGTTGTAAGTAATGTTTCACGTCCTCTATTTTATCCTTGCTACCTTCAAACTTCCACGAGTGTCGTCCAGTCAACACTGTGAGAAGCTATCTCTAAATTTTTTAAATCAAAGAACGCTGGTTTAATTTCCTTCGTCTTACCTTCTAGGAGAAGTAGTAGAATCAGTATTGCTCCGCAAGTGGCTACATTCTTCGAAATCCACACTGTTCTTCCGTAAATTCGGCTTGCACCTACTTTTCGATTCTTCCGGAAAAAATATGCGTCAAAACTTTTCAACTATGACTTATTCAGCCGGTGGTTCGGTAATGTTTACACATTTCTTTAAAATTGCATTTATGACACCCTTCCTGACGTCTCAGGACATTTCACCTGTTTCGTACCTCCTGCATACGAGGTGCAATGGTTTTGACACAGTTGGGTCTCCCAAGGACATCAGTAATTCTGAGACAATGTCATCAGTTCCAGGGTCTTGTTTCCACTTGGAACTCTGTCATATTCTCCTCGCAGTAGCCTCCCTCGCATCTAATCTTCACGAACTTTCTCCTCTTTTACTACAATGCTGACATGTACAATTTTCCCTTATACAGACTCTGTAAATATTCTTTCTACCTTTTAACTTTTCCTTCTTTGCTTAGTATGGCCTGCTATCTATTCCCTTGATATCCACATAGCTGCTTCTCTTTTTCCCAATTTTCCTATGGGCCACATCTATCGTTCCCCTAGTTATGCACGTTACTTCTGTGTTTTTCTCATCCAGCCATGGGTGTCATTTATCTTGCCGATAGTCATCCATTTCTATTCTAACCATTTCATGTTTGCATTTTTGCACTTCTTGTCTGTCTCAAATTTTACACGTCTGTATTCCTCTTTGCTGCATTTCCTCGTTTTCTCCTTCCGCTAACTAAATACAGTAACTTCAGTGTTATTGACGGATTTCTGTTGGGGCATGTATTTTTGCCAATTTTATCATCTGCTGCCTTCACTATTCCACGTCTCAAAGCTATCCATTCATCTTCTATTGCATACTGTTGTAGTTAATCTTTGTCAAATACTGTTTTTAAAACTCTCAACAATCTCCAGCTCTTTCAGTTTATCTAGTTCACATCTCCTTAGTATCCTGCTTAGATTAGATTAAGTTAGATTAATTATTCATTCCATAGACCCACAAAAGATGGGATCCTCCCGGATGTGGAACACGTTATAAACACATAACAAAAATGAAATTAGAAAAACTTGAGTTTCATTAACTTTAATGATCCTCAGTCAATAAACGGTAAAATTATCTACATGAATTAAAATTAAACATCTAATATTTACAGGTTTAATACATACATCTGCTTTCATTAAATCCATCATTCACACAGTAGCTAGTTACTTGGCTGTTACAACCAAGTATTGTCAAAAATTAAAGTAAAGTATTCATTTAAATGATCCTCAGTTAAGAACAGTCAAATTATGTACAAGATTTAAAATTAAACTTCCACTATTTACAGAATTAAGACTTACATCTGTTTTCCATACATCCATAATTTGCACAGTAGGTAGTTACTTGGCTGTTACAACCAAGTATTGTCAAAAATTAAAGTATAATAAATTTTCATTAAAATGGTCTACTGCAGTTATTGAGAAATTCATCTTGTACGATTTCTTTGGTTTCAAACTGCGCTTCATATCCAACAGTTTATGGTCAAAGTCTGTACTTCTGTGGTAATCATTTACAGTTTTCTAAATCACTGTCTGGCCATATATTTGTACAGTAACGGTTTATCCCTGCAAGTAATGGTTTTTGTCTTCATTTTTCCTACTTTATGGCTTAAGTCCATATTCCCCTGCTAAAAGCTTGCAGTTTTCCAAATCTCTGTCTGACCATTACATAATATATCTATAATGAAAACAACCTGTCCCTGTCAATAATAGTTCTTGTCTTCATTTCTCCCAGTAGTGTATATAAAAGAGTCAGCAGTGTCGGTATTTTTTCCCATATCCTAAGACACAATTGAACCGCTTTCCCAACTTTTGCTCTTCCTTGTTTTTTCTCTACTTCTTTATGTTGTTTTTCCTAATTTTTTCTGTTGTAATTTGCAAAAAATGGTCATAAAGTATCACTCTCGCCGCCCCCCCCCCACCCCCTCCTCCTACTCGATAACGCTGTTTCTAGGGTTAATTGCAGTGGTGTTAGGGGCACGTGACACGGTAAGGAAAGTACACCATGGAGAAGAGACGAATTGGAAAGCATTCTAGCGACGGTACGGTTTGCAAATGGGGAGTTCCTCTGCCTTGAGCGACTTTGACAAAGGGCAGATGGTTACGGGCCGGTGGCCGAGAACAAGAATATAGGAAAAAGTATAGCTGTTCAGCTGTTCTGTCGCTACCCTGTCGTGAGAATTCACAGGAAATTGTTGAAGGACTGGTGAATTACGATCAGGCGTCCGTGGACATCACATAAAATGTTCAAATGTGTGTGAAATTCTATGGGACTTAACTGCTAAGGTCAACAGTCCCTAATCTTACACACTACTTAATCTAAATTATCCTAAGGACAAACACACAGACCTATGCCCGAGGGAAGACTCAAACCTCCGCACATCACATAACGTAGAGAGCGTAGGCTTACCCGCTCTCTGGTAGACTGGGGACAGAAAACAGTGCTGGTATAGATACGTTTCAGAGTATCGTTCAGCACACATAGTTGAACACGGGATTACGACCCCTACGTGTTCCCATGTGGACGACCCTCACGAAGTCATCAATAACCGTTACTACTGGGGTGAGAGATTGGAAGAAGGATAGTGGAAACGTGTCACCCGATCGAATGAATCACGTTTCCTGTTACGCCAGATCGAGAGCCGATTCCGGATATGTCATCATTCAGGCGAACGGGTGCGTGTAACATGCAGCGCAACAAGAACGCAGACGGGTGGAGTCAGATCTGTACTATGGGGAACATTCACCCCCCTTTTCATGGGACCTGTGGTACTAATCACAGGCAACTGCAGTCTGTGCTAACATTTAGGAGGACCACCTGTGTACGTTCACGCTTTATGTTTTCCCCAGTGGCAGTGGCGTCTTCCAACAGGATAATGTCGGAGTCAAGAAGCTAGAATCGCAATGCAGTGATTTGAGGACCGTGATACTGAGGTCACTTTGATGGCTTGGCCAAAAAATTCGACTGATCTGATCCTGAGAGAACAATTCTGGGATACAATGGGGCACCAGCTCTGCAACCGCAGGCATCTGTAGCATCCCGTAAAATATATAGATGACATTTCTTATCAACTCAGTAAAATTCATTTCAGTAATTTAATAATGATAATGAATAGCAACTTAAAAAGTATCTCCTTAACCTTGAGTATTAGAGAAACTTTACTTACAACAATGCCAGTCTGTCTGCGAAGATAAAATTCCATGCACACAGCTTACGGACGTTCTCGCAGTCATCTGTAATGAAAATGTCACGGGGACATCACCTTTAACCTTTCCTTCCGTCTAAAGATCAGCAAAAACACGTAGAGTATTGATAATAATTGCCTGAAGAAATATTAGCTACAAATCATACCTTATTTAGCCATCTTCTCGAAAGAACGTCAACATTACAAGAGTGACCCCCCTCAGAGTCAGTACGTTGGTAAAAGTTTCTTTTTTTTTTTTTTATTTATTGGTACCTTTGTATGTACGAATACCGAAGCAGTCGAAGTTTGCGTCCTGGTCGTATGAATACTCAGACTAATAACGACGAATAGCTGAAAGAACAATTCGGTCATCAGAAAAGGCAAACACTAATTATGTGATGGGCTTGTATCAGCGATACAACGCAAAGCATTAACTTTGGGTCGTCTTCGATAAATAATGGGTATACTTTACGTATAGTTAATTTAAAAAAATGCGGTATTTGGACATTAAAATAGACAATTGCAATATAAGTTAAGATAAAAGGTGTAGAAGATATTAGAAGAAATACTGAAACAATTAAAAAAGGTGATTGGCACGAACTCCGGCTACAAATTACTAAAGTATCAGAGGAACCTTTAGGTTTCGCTAAGAATAAAAAGAAGACATGACGGAATAAGGAGCGTGAACAGGCACTAGAATGCAAGGTACAAGAATGAAGGAGATGGAGATTTTCATAAAAAGAAGAACATTTAGAACAATTCGCGCAACAAAGGAAAGGAAGTTTAAAACACTTAGGAAAATGAAAACAAGCATTACAAAATTTTTTTCTGCCAGGATATACACGAAAATTTGACGAAAAATAGAAGTAGACTCCTGTACCAAACTTTTCAGCATATACTTATAGGGTATCCAGCAGCAAGAATTTGTTTCAAAGTTGAAAATGGCAAAATAGAATTACGTGGCAAAGAATATTTTGAAATATTGCCAAAAATTTTTGACTGGCTCTTAAGCTGTTCGTTTCAACAGTTAAAGCCGAATTTCCAGCAGTGGCTGGAAGATTTGCCACCAACAGAACTAGAAGTTCAAGAAGACATCAAACATTCAGAAGCAATGAGGAAGTGGCGAAGACTCATTTACAGCAGAATTGTTGAAACTATCGCTACCAAAGATTATAAATGAACTGTAAATGCTTTTTGAGAACATTTGGAAAACTGAAAATATTCTAGAAGACTGTAAAATAGCGTTATTCCACCCACTACCAAAGAGGGAGACAAAAAGTCAGCAGCTATAGGGGAGAGTCACGTCTGCCTCTGGAATACGGGATATTCTACTGAACTGAGTTGTAAAACCTCTAGACAAACATCTTGCGCATAACAGATTTTTTACTTAAAAATCAATAACGAGCCACAGAATGTTAATCAGCAAGCCGGCGAGTATAATAGTACCATTCTTTGACTGCAAGTAAAAATTTCATTCGGTGGACAGAGTCTTTTTTTCCATCAGTCTTCAAGCTGTTTAGATGCAGCCAACCTTTTCATTTCAGATTAGTAGTTGATAACTAAGTCCTTATTATTTGCTGTATCTATTCTAATTTCAGTCTTCCTTTGCTGTTTTCACCTTCTGAAGTTCCCCGCCGCGCGGGGTTAGCCGAGCGGTCTATGGCGCTGCAGTCATGGACTGTGCGGCTGGTCCCGGCGGAGGTTCGAGTCCTCCCTCGGGCATGGGTGTGTGTGTTTGTCCTTAGGATAATTTAGGTTAAGCAGTGTGTCAGCTTAGGGACTGATGACCTTAGCAGTTAAGTTCCATAAGATTTCACACACATTTGAATTTTTTGTACGAAGTTCCCCCTAGTGCCATGGAAGTTATTCTCTGATGTCTTAACAGATGTCCTAACAACCTGTCACTTGTGTTTATCAGTTTTCACCACATAGTCCTCTCTACCACAATTCTGTAGAGAGCATCCTCATTCCTTACCTTACCAGTAAAGCTAATTTTTAATATTCGTCTGTAGTACCATATCCCTAATGTTCCTGTCACTTCTGTTTATATTTTTTACCATATATTCCTCTCTTCAGTAATTCTGTAAAAAATCTCCTCATTTCTTACCTTACCAGTTCGCCTAATTTCTAGTATTCGACTGTAACAACATATCGCAAATTCTTCGATTCCCTTCTGTTCAGGTTACCCAGGATCAATGTTCCACAACTATACAATGACATGTTAAAATCTCACAGTATCAAAAATTTATTACCCAGATTAAGGCCTACGGCTGATGCTAATAGACTTCTTCTGACCAGGAAAGCTCTTTTTGCCGATGCTATTCTGTTTTTTATGTCCTACATGCTGCGTCCATCATAGGTTATTTTGTTGCTTAACTAGCAGAATTCCTTAACTTCATCTGGTTCGTGATCCTTAGTTCTGCTATAAAGTTTATCGTGGTTTTACTTTCTGCTACTTCTCATTAGATTCGTTTTTCTTCGTTTTACTCTCAATTCACTCTCAGAACTCGTAAAACTGTTCATAACATTGGACACAGTCCATAATTCTTCTCCACTTTCACTAAGGACATCAAAGTCGTCACTGTTATCCTTTTACCTTGAATTTTAATTCCACTGTTGACCCTTTTTTTAAAAATTAACGTTGTTACTTCTTCGATGTACAAACTGAGCAGAAGGAGCGAAAGACTACATCCCTAACTGAAACCTGTTTAATCTGTGGACTTCGTGATTGGTCTTCCCTCTTATTGTTGCCTCATGGTTCTTGTACATATTCTGAATTACCCGTCTTAACATACAGCTTACCCCCATTTTTGTCACAATATGGAACATCTTGCACAACTTTACACTGTCGAATGCATTTCCGAACTCGATAAATCTTATGAGCCTGTCTTGACTTTTCTTTAGTATTGCTTACGTTATCAACCGCAACGTCAGAATTGCCTCTCTGGTGCTTCTAGCTTTCCTATGGCCAAACTGATCGACATCTAACTTATCCTCGGTTTTCTTTCCCATTCTTGTGAATATTATTCTAGTCAGCAACTTGGATGTAGGAACTGCCGAGCTGATTCTCCGATACTTCTCAATCTGATCGTATATCGCCAGTCACATACATTCTACATACCATCGTGAATAGTCGTTGTGTTGCCACTTCCGCCAGTGAGTTCAGAAATACCGACGGATTTTATCGGTCTCTGTGGCTTTATTTAGGTATAAGAAGTCCAAAGCTCTTTTAAATTTTAATACGGGATCCCCTATCTCTTCCCTGTGGACTAATGTTTCTTCTTCCACCACGTTACAGAATTCCCTATCTCTTCCTTGTCGAGTAATTTTTCTTCTTCCATCACGTCATGAAACAAGTCTTACCCTGACATGGGCCTTCAGTGTACTCTTTACACTTCTCCACACTCTCCTCTCCATTTAACAGTGGAAGTATCATTGCACTCTTAATGTTACCGCCATCACTTTTAATTTCATCAAAGGTTGTTTTGACTTCTCTGTATGCTGAATCAATCCTTCCAACAATAATTTCTTTTTTCAATTTCTTCTCATTTTTCATGCAACCATTTCCCCTTAGCTTCCCTGCACTTTCTCTTTACATCGTTCCTAAGTTACTTGCATTTGCGTATTCCTGAATCTTTCTGCTCATCATTGTACTTCTTTCGTCTGTTAACTGAATAGTTCTTTTATTATCCTGTATCTGTGTTTTGCTTTCCAATTTCTGTGTCTGCCATTTTTACAGATGTCCATTCCTCTCCTGCTTAATTACCTACTGAGCTATTCATTGTCACCCTACCTTCAGCCTCATGGATCTTCAAGGATATTTTTAATTCCTTAGTATATCAGTATCCATTTTCTATGCACATCAATTCTTCCTGGCTGGTATCTTGATCTTCAGCCTACTCTTCATCATTACTAAACTGTAATATGAGTCTATATCTCTTCCTGGGTACGCCTTGCAATTCAATATGAGATTCCGGAATCGCTGCCTAACCACAGTATATTCTAACTGGAACCCTCCGGTAACTCCTGGCCTTTTCCAGGTATACTTTCTCCTCTTGTGACTCTTGAACTGAATATTCACTATCACTAGCTGAAATTTATTGCCGAACTCAATTAGTCTCTCTCCTTTCTCATTCCTACTACCAAGCCCATCTTGCTCCATAACCCTATGACTGAAATGTTCACAGTAACATACTCTCTACCCCTCTGTTTAATGGAATACCATTTTCTGCCTGCAGTTGATACTACCATGAACTCGTCTGACCCGGAACCCTCTAGATTTCACTTCACTGACCTCCTCTATATCTAGACTGAACCTTAGCATCTCCCTTTTCAGATTTCCTAACTTCCCTACCACGTTTAAACCTCTCACATTTCACGCCCCAACTGTAGAACGTTATCCTTTCGTTGGTTATTCAATCTTTTTCTCATGGTCACCTCTCGCCCTTTGCAGTCCACTCTAGGAGACCTGAATTTCGGACAATTTCGAAATATTTGCTGATGGAGACATGGAGACCACACTTTTCAATTACAGGCCACATGTCCTGTGGATACACGTTATGTGTCTTTAAGGCACTGGTTTACACCGCCTTCTGCACCTTCATGCCGTTAATCATTGCCGATTGTTCCGCCTTTTCAGGGCAGTGTCCCATCCTAAGGACAAGAGAGTGCCCCGAACCTCTACCCGCTCCTCCGCCCTCTTTGACAATGTCATTGCCAGACAGGATGACTTCTTACGCCGGAAGATTTCGGTCGCCGTTGCTGATGATTTTTTTATTCAACATGTAAACGGTCGCGAGGTTCGAACCCGAGAGCCAGAACGTTTCGATTACTAGTCAAAAGTGCTACCCTAGACCATGGGTGCCGAAAATTCCTGATCCACTAACGAATATGAAATTTAAAGTTAAATCAATGGGAGACGTATCTCAGCCACTTAAAATAGAACCTGCTGTTAGAGAGAGAGGGTAGTTTATCAACTTCACTGTTTAACTGCGTTGGAGGAAAGCGGTAGCTTAAAAAAAAGTCACGAAATCGAACGAATGATTTTGCAAATGCAAACAAATAGAATAAAGGTAAGTTGCCTTGCTTTTGCAATACATGCAGAAAACCTTATAGAAGCAGATAGTTTTTATATAAATCTTCTCTCCGGCTGGAGTGGCCGAGCGGTTCTAGGCGCTACAGTCTGGAACCGCGCGACCGCTACGGTCGCAGGTTCGAATCCTGCCTCGGGCATGGATGTGTGTGATGTCCTTAGGTTAGTTAGGTTTAACTAGTTCTAATTCTAGGGGACTGATGACCTCAGAAATTAAGTCCCATAGTGCTCAGAGCCAAAATCTTCTCGACAAAAGTCCGCAGCTCGTGGTCGTGCAGTAGCGTTCTCGCTTCCCACGCCCGTGTTCCCGGGTTCGATTCCCGGGGGGGTCAGTGATTTTCTCTGCCTCGTGATGACTGGGTGTTGTGTGCTGTCCTTAGGTTAGTTAGGTTTCAGTAGTTCTAAGTTCTAGGGACTGATAACCATAGATGTTAAGCCCCATAGTGCTCAGAGCCATTTGAACCATTTTTTTTTTCTCGACAAAATAACAGAACTGGTCTCACAATGCCTGTTGAAGAAACGAGATTCTTAAAAAATTCACCAAAATTCATAGAAAGCAGTGGCGAGGTTCGAACGCGAGAGCCAGAACGTTTCGATTACTATTCAAAGATGCTACCCCGAGATCACGGGTGCCGAAAATTCGTGATACACTAACAAATATGAAACTTAAAGTTACATTTATGGAAGAAGTATCTCTGCAACTTAAAATAAAAACTTCTATTAGAGAGAGAGGGTAGTCTATCACCTTCACTTTTTAACTGCGTTGTAAAAAAACCGTAGCTTAAAAATAGGAGGAATGATTCTGGAAATGAAAGCAAATAGAAAGAAGATAAGTTGCCTTGCTCTTGCAATGCTTACAGAAAACCTGATAGAAGCAGTCAGTTTTTCAAATCAATCTTCTCGACAAAATGACAAATAGAACTGGCCTCAAACTTCCTGTTGAAGAAACGAGATTCATAAAAAATTCACAAAAATTCATAGAAAGAGCAAGTAAATTTAAATAAGTTGGAGTAACTACACAACAGAAAGGGCTAGAAAAATTTGCAGTACTGTACATGTAGGAGTGAACAAAATGGAGAGAGTATATAGTCTGACAAAGAATATCTAGAACATGAAATGCAAATCTAGAAAAACATAACTAAAGCACTGTACTAAAGTGGTATGACCAAAATTTTTATATGGATGTGAATGCCTAACGACGAACCAATTGGACAGAATAGAGATACTTGAAAGATGGATTATTACGAAAATAATGGGTACTTTTTTTTTTTTTTTTTTTTTTTGGTCATCAGTCTACTGACTGGTTTGATGCGGCCCGTCACGAATTCCTTTCCTGTGCTAACCTCTTCATCTCAGAGTAGCACTTGGAACCTACGTCCTCAATTATTTGCTTGACGTATTCCAATCTCTGTCTTCCTCTACAGTTTTTGCCCTCTACAGCTCCCTCTAGTACCATGGAAGTCATTCCCTCATGTCTTAGCAGATGTCCTATCATTCTGTCCCTTCTCCTTAGCAGTGTTTTCCACATATTCCTTTCCTCTCCGATTCTGCGTAGAACCTCCTCATTCCTTACCTTATCAGTCCATCTAATTTTCAACATTCGTCTATAGCACCACATCTCAAATGCTTCGATTCTCTTCTGTTCCGATTTTCCCACAGTCCATGTTTCACTACCATACAATGCTGTACTCCAGACGTACATCCTCAGAAATTTCTTCCTCAAATTAAGGCCGGTATTTGATATTAGTAGACTTCTCTTGGCCAGATATGCCTTTTTTGCCATAGCGAGTCTGTTTTTGATGTCCTCCTTGCTCCGTCCGTCATTGGTTATTTTACTGCCTAGGTAGCAGAATTCCTTAACTTCATTGACTTCGTGACCATCAATCCTGATGTTAAGTTCTCGCTGTTCTCATTTCTACTACTTCTTATTACCTTCGTCTTTCTCCAATTTACTGTCAAACCATACTGTGTACTCATTAGACTGTTCATTCCGTTCAGCAGATCATTTAATTCTTCTTCACTTTCACTCAGGATAGCAATGTCATCAGCGTATCGTATCATTGATATCCTTTCACCTTGTATTTTAATTCCACTCCTGAACCTTTCTTTTATTTCCATCATTGCTTCCTCGATGTACAGATTGAAGAGTAGGGGCGAAAGGCTACAGCCTTGTCTTACACCCTTCTTAATACGAGCACTTCGTTCTTGATCGTCCACTCTTATTATTCCCTCTTGGTTGTTGTACATATTGTATATGACCCGTCTCTCCCTATAGCTTACCCCTACTTTTTTCAGAATCTCGAACAGCTTGCACCATTTTATATTGTCGAATTCTTTTTCCAGGCCGACAAATCCTATGAAAGTGTCTTGATTTTTCTTTAGCCTTGCTTCCATAATTAGCCGTAACGTCAGAATTGCCTCTCTCGTCCCTTTACTTTTCCTGAAGCCAAACTGATCGTCACCTAGCGCATTCTCAATTTTCTTTTCCATTCTTCTGTATACTATTCTTGTAAGCAGCTTCGATGCATGAGCTTTTAAGCTAATTGTGCGATAATTCTCACACTTGTCAGCTCTTGCCGTCTTCGGAATTGTGTGGATGATGCTTTTCCGAAAGTCAGATGGTATATCGCCAGACTCATATATTCTACACACCAACGTGAATAGTCGTTTTGTTGCCACTTCCCCCAATGATTTTAGAAATTCTGATGGAATGTTATCTATCCCTTCTGCCTTATTTGACCGTAAGTCCTCCAAAGCTCTTTTAAATTCCGATTCTAATACTGGATCCCCTATCTCTTCTAAATCGACTCCTGTTTCTTCTTCTATCACATCAGACAAATCTTCACCCTCATAGAGGCTTCCAATATATTCTTTCCACCTATCTGCTCTCTCCTCTGCATTTAACAGTGGAATTCCCGTTGCACTCTTAATGTTACCACCGTTGCTTTTAATGTCACCAAAGGTTGTTTTGACTTTCCTGTATGCTGAGTCTGTCCTTCCGACAATCATATCTTTTTCGATGTCTTCACATTTTTCCTGCAGCCATTTCGTTTTAGCTTCCCTCCACTTCCTATTTATTTCAATAGCTAAGCGAAGATAAATCTTCTTTGGACACCTTTGCTGAATGAATGATAACAGATTGGTTGGTTGGTTGATTTTTTTTGGGGGGTGGGGGGGTGACCAGCAGCGAGGTCATCGGTCCCGTCGGGTAAGGGGGGAGGGGATGGGGACGGAAGTCGGCAGTACCCTTTCAAAGGAATCATCCCGGCATTTGCCTGAAATGATTTAGAGAAATCACGGAGAACCTAAATCAGGATGGACGGACGCGGGTTTGAACCGTCGTCCTCCCATATTCGAGTCCAGCGTGTTAACCACTGCACCACCTCGCTCAGTGAATGACAACAGACTAACGAAAAATGTATTCCTATATTTCTGGAAGGAATCATCGACAGTAGCACGGATTGCAGAATTAAGGAAATAACTAGAAAGAAACAACACTGAAGAATCGGAAATAACAGACAGAAACTTTTCTTAAGTATGAAATAAATTTAGAAGACTTTCAAAGCATCCGATGTAAGACATCGGGAAATACACATGTAGAAGAAAGCAATTGACAACATGACGAAAAGATAAGAGAGTACTGGAAAAACAGCGAACAACAACAGATGGTGACGGAGGTGGGGAGCTTGACGTTGTTAGGCGATCCTAGTTAGTAAATACTGAAATAAGAATAAAATGGGGACTAAACCACACGCCCTAACTTCCGGGAACTGAGTGACCTGTGCAGACATCTTGTGCAACACTCATCCAGAAACCCACCAACGAATCTCTGCTGTATTGCGATCCTAATGTGGACCTTTACCCT
The DNA here is from genome assembly GCF_023864345.2 of Schistocerca serialis cubense. Lineage (NCBI taxonomy): Eukaryota > Metazoa > Arthropoda > Insecta > Orthoptera > Acrididae > Schistocerca > Schistocerca serialis. Next base: position 99,299,474 of record NC_064642.1, on the reverse strand, counting down.
ATTAATCAGTTCATCATGAAGTTTTGGTTCATCAGTGTATACCATTAGCTTATTATCTGCTGGTATGCTGTAGCCAGTTGTCACTTTATGGGGTGTATAATCCGATGCAGTGGGCGGCCTGAAGGCTCTAAATGCACTCGATAAACAAGTTAAAACGTAAGACTGAAGAAAACTGGTTAAGACTAGTATAAGAGGTGTGTGATTTTTGAGAGTGCCATCAGTGGTGTTCTTGTTGCGGTTTACGAAAATGGAACAGCGGAATCCAGAGCCATCTTATGCGATCACGAATTGTGTCACACTTGGGGAATCCGCGGTTGTGACCTTCTTAAAGTTGAAACAGGCCTATGAGGAATATTCCTTACCACGAGCACAAATTTATCTGTGATAGAAATCATTTTTATAATGGTTGAGAACGCGATGAAGATGAACCTCGCTCGGATGAGCAAGTCAAAGATCGAAAGAGTGCTGATTAGATTTTTTGATAGTAGGGTACCGTGCTTAAACAATTGGTTCCTCCTGGACAAACTGTCAACCATGTGTATTAAAGAGATGCCCTTGAAAGACTCAGAAAGAGAGTGAATAGAGTAAGAAGGGTGAATGGATTGAGATCGGACACTTCAAACAAGTGGACGCTACCTGATGACAGCGCCCCACGTCACAAGGTCAATTTTTGGCCTCAGAAGGCATTCCTGTTGTTCCACAGACCCCTGTTCACCCGATCTGAATCCATCTAGCATTTTTCATTTCCTGAAATTGAAAAGTGTCTTAAAAGGAAGTCATTTCGGGACTCTAGAGAACGTTCAAAAGAATGGGACCGACATGTTTAAGGCCCTACCAGTTGAAGCCTTTCAGCGTTGCTTCCGAGACTGGGAACAACGACTGCACCGAGTGTACGACTGCCAAACGGAGGTACTTTGAAGGAAACAATACTGCTGTATGAAAAAATTTTAAAAAATTGTAGGTAAAAAGCAGTCTTATTACTTTTTCCACAAGATTCGTATTATCATCACGAACGGTAGAGTTAAATGATAACTGGCGATGGAGAATATAAACAGCACTGCCATACAATAAACTAGTCTGGAAAATTGTTTCCAGAATTTTGTGACACACACACACACACACACACACACACACACACAAACACACACATATACTCATGCTCATAAATTAAGGATAACGCTGATACATGGTGAAACAACGCTCTGGTGGGTGGTTTCCTGGTGTAAATCACATCGGGGTATGACCATGCGATCGTCGCACAGTGATGCTGGCAGCTGTCCACATACGCAGAGGTGTGTTGGTGAATGTCAGAGTAGGTGCAGCGAGTAAGTGTGCAGACGCTTTCAGACGTGCTAATGATGACTGTGTGTTGAAAATGGCTCAAATAACACATATTCATTACGCCCATATACTAGGGCGACTGAATGCTGGTCAAACTCAGCAGGTCGTAGCACGGGCCCTCCGTGTACCACAAAGTGTGATCTCAAGATTATGGCAACGATTCCAGCAGACAGGAAACGTGTCCAGGCACTACAGTACGGGACGTCCACATTCTACAACACCACAAGAAGACCGATATCTCACCATCAGTGCCCGCAGACGGCCACGTAGTACTACAGGTAGCCTTCCTTGGGACCTTACCGCAGCCCCTGGAACAGTTGTCTCCAGACACACAGTCTACAGACGACTAAACAGACATGGTTTATTCTCCTGGAGACCCGCAAGATGCATTCCACTGACCCTGGTCACAGGAGAGCCCGTAAAGACTGGTGTCAAGAACACAGTACATGGTTATTGGAACAGTGGTCCCAGGTTATGTTCACGGACTAGTCCAGGTATAGTCTGAACAGTGATTCTCGCCGAGTTTTCATCTGCCTTGATACCAAACCCTTAAAGTCCTTGAAAGGGACCTGTATGGAAGTCGTGGTTTGATGGTGTGGGGTGGACTTGTGATTGGTGCACGTACACCCCTGCATATCTTTGACAGAGGAACTGTAATACATCAGGCGTATCGGGACGCCATTTTGCACCAGTATGTCCGCTTTTCAAGGCTGCAGTGAGTCCCACCTTCCCACTGATGGATGATAACGCACGGCCCTACCGAGCTGCCATCGTGGAGGAGTACCTTGAAACAGAAGATGTCGGGCGAATGGAGTGGCCTGTCTGTTCTCCAGACCTAAACACCATCGAGCACGTCTGGGAAGCTCTCGGTCGACGTTTTGCTGCACGTCTTCAAACCCCTAGGACACTTCAGGAGCTCAGACAGGCACTGGTGCAAGAGTGGGGGTCTGTACCCCAGCAGCTGCTCGACAACCTGATCCAGAGTGTGCCAACCCATTGTGCGGCCTGTGTACGTGTGCATGGTGATCATATCCCATATTGATGTTGGGGTACATGCGCAGGAAACAGTGGCGTTTCGTAGCGCATGTGTTTCGGGACTGTTTTCTCAACTTATCACCAATAACGTGGACGTACAGATCTATTTCGTGTGTGTTTCCTATGTGCCTATGCTATTAGCGCCAGTTATGTGTAGTGCCACGTTGTGTGGCACCACATTCTGCAATTATCCTTAATTCATGAGCATGAGTGTATATAAATAGTATTTTTAATTTATAATGAAAAAGACTCGGATAATGTGATATACTGTGAGCAATAGCTGTAATGCAACCTGCACCAGCCACCAAACAGAAACGACTAAATGACAACCACACAAATTGTTGCATGTATTTACGTGAAGCAAAATATAAATAAAAAGAAAATACTGACGCATCTGCTACGCAGTGGCAAGGAAATTTTATTTTGTAGTTTTAACGTTGTAACATTACGTTCAGCTAGGAGTGATATCCTTTATCAATGTGCCAGACGAGATTTATTAAAACAAATTCGTTTTAAGCAAATTATAGAAAAAGTTTCTGGTCGTCTTAGTTCTGAATCCTCTGATGCACTTCCCATCAATCCCGATATGTGCACGCGGTTGGATATACCTCGGTTCTTTCCATTCGAGACTCACTAATCTGGACAAATACGTTCCCATTCAGGAATGTTTGAGACAGTAGGTTAGGTCCTCGTCTTTGTCTTACAAGGACGGAAAAAATTTCGCAAAATATTCGTCACAACGAAGAGAATCTGAACAAATTTTGATTCTTTGTGTGGCGTAACACTGTTTCAGTTACATACATGCGAGACATACTGTCTATGTGAGGAAATGCTTGCTTGTTTGTCTCGGATTACAAAACAGGTGTTTTTCGAAGCGGTCTCTTCAACCCACGCATTCAGTGTTGCCCTACAGTTATCCTGTAATACCGTGCCACGAAGGCCCCGTAACGTGCATACACTCGTAATTTGTATGCTTCCTTGCTATTGTAATTATCACAGGAAGGTATGTGTAAGGCCATCGGTGTAATAAAATCAGCGCGCAAGAAAAAAGGGTGGCAATAACTGAATAAAAGATGTTTCTCTAGATCTAATGGACAATATTTACACATTTATCTAGCTGAGCTATGGTAACAGAAGATATGTGGTGCGATTTTCTCTACTTTGGAGAAAACAACGTTGCGAATTTACTGATGTACGCAAGTAATTTTAAAATTTCTAGCCAAATAATTATCACACCGACCTCGCCATTTTCAGACTTTCACAATATTTACAGCTGAAGGAGGTGAAGATATGACTTTCGTTTCTGGAGAATATTATCTAAATGTTAGAGAAGCTGAGCTTTTCAAGGCCGTTCTGACAGTGCCGCGCGCCCTCTATTTGTCTTTGGAGAGTTTATAAAAAAAAGGTGCACTCAGCAGATAATCCTGATCACACTTCAGGTTAATTTAAAGTACAATGGTTGCCCAGAAAGTAATGCACCGCATTTTTTTTCTCAGCCTTAAAACAATGCTACGAATGCGAAACGTTACGTATGTATTATTTTAAGTCTCCCGAGTGAGCGCGCCAAGTTTCCGTCACTTCCGACAGAGAACATAGCTGCAGGACAGTTTCAAAATGGAGTCTATAGGTGATGTACGTTACAAGCAATGTGCCGTCATTGAATTTCTCGCTGAAAAGAAAGAAACTCATAGGAATATTAACAAACGTTTGTGCAACGTTTATGTCGACAGAAGTACAGTTAGTCGCTGGGCACGAAGAATGAGGTTATCAGAAGGTGGTTCGGGGGAGCTCCACGAATTGCACGGTCGGGGAGACCATCCATGGCTGTCACACCTGACATGTGCAGCGAGCTTCCACTTGTTTGGGCCATTCAAGGATGCCATTCGTGGAAGACGATTTGAGAGCAATAAGGAGGTCATTCACACGGCGAAGCACTGGCTCCGCTACCAATACAAGGATTAGTACAGACAGGGCGTACACGCCCTTGTTTCGTGTTGGAGGAAGGTCGTAGAACGAGATGGAGACTACGTCGAAAAATAGGATGTGTGTATAAAACATCACTCTTTCGTGTGTGAGATTCTCATTACGTTCAATAAAGAATTGTCGAAAAAAATGCTGTGCATTACTTTCTGGGCAACCCTCGTACATTGTAATGCACCTAATAACAGCAACATGCTGCCGAAAGGCGTCGCGCTAGTAAATATTAGTAAAAAGTGACCGAAGCAGCAAAACTTATTTCATAATCCATCTTCGCAATGTGCACTAACGCCCAGTTGAAAATCAACGATGGACGAGAGAAGTGAACAAAGAAAGAACTCGGTCTGTAAATGTGTGGTCGAGACTCATGAAGATTAGCGTCATTGCTATTTGCTTTACTTACAGGAATAGAAAAAGCCACAGTTATTTACAATTACTAACACATGTACTGTTACAAATATTGGGACACAGCCTACTGGGAATAAGGCATTCCACATGGTTCCTGACTGACAAATGTTAAGTTCATTCCCTGCAGATCGTTCGCGAAACTTAAATTGGATTGACCTTAAAACAGAAATCTACAATTAAACACTGTGGGCCAAGAAATAGGAAAAACAAAAGCACTCCGCCTTCAGGCCACAAGTGGCCCATCGGGATCATCCGACCGCCGGGTCATCCAAAGCTGAGTATGCGGATAGGAGGGGTGAGTGGTCAGCACATCGCTCTCCCGGTCGTTAAGATCGTTTCCTTTGACCGGAGCCGCTACTTAAGTGGCATCACGAGGCTGAGTGCACCCCGACATATGGCAACAGCGTATCTAAGTGCCGGCCACGCCCGACGGCTCTGATCTGACGGGAATCGGTGCATCTACTGCGGCAAGGCCGTTGCCCAAATCCTAACTCAGCATGGCCAGACGCGGGATTGAACTGTCGTCCTAACGAATGCGCATCCAGTGTGCTAACCATTGGGCCACCTCGTTCTGTCCGAAGTAGGAAATATCTTATACAATGGTTCTGTGCTTTCATTAATCTGTATGAAATTCTACTTGTATCTCAATCAGTGAGCTGCTACAGTGCACTGTGGCGGTGTTCGTCATTAGAACATTGTTCGGTAACAACGCAACGTTTGAATGATTCCTCTCGGGGAAGAATCATCAGTAGAAACTAGTAGGAAGACGAAGTGTGACTGACGAGTGTAGCCCAGGAGTTTGTTACTGCTTACAGCCTGCAGCTCGATGGTGAGGAGGTTGTGGACCACGGATAACTACAGCAGAAAATGACCATTAGGTTGTGCAACATGCAAGAAGTGACCCACGGCAAGCAGCAGGCGCGGTTACAACCACTTTTAGCAGGACTGAAACTCACACAACCTCACGCTCCACGGTGGCACAAGCAGTCCATGGGGTGGTCACTATGCACGACGACCAGTATGTTGCGTTCCCTTGATACCTGCAATTCACCGGCACCGTCTGCGATGGTGCCAAGAGCATAGGGGCAGGACAAACGAGGAGCTGGGTGGCGCGCACATCTCAAATGATATCATATTCAGTCTGAGTAGCAATTCTAAGCCTACTCTGATATCACGATGGGAAAACGTAATACACCGAGGAATATTGTCAACCACTATGGAAATTTAATCGCTGTTTGCGAATTCTAGGACATCTGCTGGTATTAGATATACGCTGAAGAGCTAAAGAAACTAGTACGCCTGCCTAACGTAGTGTAGGGTTCCCGAAAGCACGTAGAACTGCCGCAACATTACGGGGCGCGGACTCGACTAATGTCTGAAGTAGTGCTGGAGGGAATGACATTATGAATCCTGCAGGGCTGTCCATAAATCCGTAAGAGTACGAGGAGATAGTGATCTCTTCTGAACAGCACGTTGCAAGGCATCCCAGACACTCAATAATGATCATGTCTGGGGAGTTTGATGGCCAGCGGAAGTGTTTAAAGTCTGTTCCTGGAGCCACTCTGTAGCAATCCTGCACGTGTAGGGTATCACATTGTCCTGTTACAAATGGCCAAGTCCGCCGGAATGTACAACGGACATGAATGGATGCGGGTGATCACACAGGAAGCTTGCCATAGTCGTATCTAGGTGTATAGGGGTCCCATAACACTCCAAATGCACACGCCCCACATCATTACAGAGCATCCACCAACTTGAAAAAAATGTTCAAGTGTGTGTGAAATCTTACGGTATTTAACTGCTGCCGGCCGGAGTCGCCGTGCGGTTCTAGGCGCTACAATCTGGAGCCGCGTGACCGCTACGGTCGCAGGTTGGAATCGTGCCTCGGGCATGGATGCGTGTGATGTCCTCAGATTATTTCGGTTTAAGTAGTTCTAAATTCTAGGGGACTGATGACCACAGCAGTTAAGTCCCATAGTGCTCAGAGCCATTTGAACCATTTTTGAACTTAACTGCTAAGGTCATCAGTCACTAAGCTTACACACTACTTAACCAAAATTATCCTAGGTCAAATACACACACCCATGCCCGAGGGAGGACTCGATCCTCCGCCGGGTTCAGCCGCACAGTCCATGACTGCAGCGCCCAAGACCGCTCGGCTAATCCCGCGCGGCCAACAGCTTGAACAGTCCCCTGTTGACATGCAGCGTCCACGGATTCATGAGGTTTTCTCCATAGCCGTACACGTCTATCCGCTCTCTACAATTTGAAACGAGACTCGTACGACTGGAGAACGTGTTTCCAGTCATTAACAGTCCAATGTCGGTGTTGACCGGCCCAGGCGAGGCGTAAAACTATGTATCATGCAGTCATCAAGAATACACGAGTGGGCCTTCTACTCCGAATGCCCATATCGATGATGTTTACTTCAATGGCTCGCACAATGACACTTGTTTATGGCCCAGCACTGAAATCTGCAACAATTTTCGAAACGGTTGCACTTCTGTCACGTTGAACGATTCTCTTGAGTCTTCGTTGGTCCCGTTCCTGCAGGATATTTTTCCGGCTGTAGCGATGTCGGAGATTTGATGTTCTACCGGATTCCTAATATTCACAGTACACTTGTGAAATGGTCCTACCGGAAAATCCCCACTTCATCTCTACATCGGATATGTTGTATGGCTTCACTCTTGCTCCGACTATAACACCACGTTCAAACTCATTTAATTCGTGATAACCTGCCATTGTACCAGCAGTAACCGATCTGACAACTGCGCCAAACATTTGTTGTCGTATATAGGCGTTGTCGACCGCAGCGCTGTATTCTGCCTGTTTACACACCTCTGTATTTGAATACGCATGCTTATGCCAGTTTCTTTAGCGCTTCATTGTAGATATACTGGCTAATCGTGACACTTGAAAACTGGTGCCGAACTGGGACTCGAATCCGGATTTTCGGCTAATCGGGAGCAGTCGCCTTAAATTATTTTTCAAGAACAATTGCGTAGGGGAAAACATAAATAGTGTGATATATTATTTGTGATCACCTACAGAATAAAAAACAATAACGCTCAACGTAAGATCCATTCTAGGCGATAGGCAATAAATATTGGTTACTGCAGAACAATAAGAGATTTGTTTTGCAGCTACAAGGAGAATGAAACTACAAGGACACAAGAGCAATGTTACTATCTTCATCTTTGCGCGTCGACCCTTGTAATGCTTAACTGTCTTTGGCACTGGCGGTGGAATAGTACGCGCTACCACAGCAACCCCTTATAACCTTGTGGTCAGCAGTTGAGCACATAGCAGAGCGTGCACTGCTGTGTGGTTATTACGCGCCCTGTTAAGAACCGAGAACCACCTTTTGTAATGTGCAGAGAACCATCGTCAATCGCGCTCACATAAGTAGAATTACTATCTTTGAATAAAAGTCTCATACCTGTTCGTCCCAGTGCGTATTTCTTTCATTTACCTTCTGTACTATACGGCAGCAGTTCTTTCTATGCATGGGCCAGGTTTCATCGAGCCATGTTCCTTGGCAGTGGCCGTCGCATTGAGACATTAACAAGGGGAGGCTGCCAATTGTGAAATTCAGATTCGGTTCATACTGCGCATAATAAAAGCTCATGGCCAGAGGTGTAATGTGGCAAAGCACCAAGATGCACTTCTCAGCCGTTGTCGGGGTCTCTACTCTAATTCGAACGTTTGACTTACACTATACGTATTCGTTTCGGAATATCGTTTCTACGTCTTACGTTGACTACACGTGTAAACATTATGAAGGCAATCAAAAACATTTGTGAAATACAACTGTGTTTGCGGAAAACATAATCATGTTCGAAGTCGCCAGTTTTTCCACGACAAACGACTTTCAACAACTTATTATATGCATAATTGTTGCAAACTGATTGCCGGGATTTTTTGTATATATATATATATATATATATATATATATATATATATATATATATATATATATATACAAAAAACAAATACTAAAAAATAAACTGCATGGCGCGAGATTCGATCCGGCGACCATCGGATTACGAACCCGAGCGCTTACCGCTGCACCACGACGCTGTAGGAAATTATAAATCGGAGAGAGTATTTCACTGCAGCGGGTTCTTTTAACTGTCGATTTTCTCGACAACGGCTGAGAAGTGCATCTTGGTGTTTGGCCACATTACACCTCTGGCCATGAGCTTTTATTATGCGCAGTATAAATCGAATCTGAATTTCACAATTGGCGGCCTCCCCTTGTAAGTGAAAGTTGCTTTCGTTCGTAAGTTTTAGTCACCTCTGTATTTACCCTTGCCGGATATTAGCTTATGGCTGTCTTAGTAGCCCTACCCTTTACTTACAAGTGTCAGCAACTAAATCACTGTGTCACAGCAAAAATAAAATTTTTGGAGTCACCAGCCATTTTGTTTAACTGAATTTACAAAGAGACAGAGGCGAAACTTTAATTTTCAAGACGCTTAAATATTTGACATTTGGTAATGCCGCCGCCGGTGTGGCAGTGGGGTATGAATCCGACGGCATTACTGGCGGTACGGGAGAGGAAGAATTTCTTTAATGCAGTCCCGGCGGCACTGCGACATGATTTAGGGGCTTCCTAGAGGGCGCGGGGGCTGCAGCGGAGGCTCTCGCGTTGCAGGCAGAGGAAGCCACGCTAGCGCTGCAGGGGAAGTTTTGCATCAGCGCACAATCCAGGCCCTGCGGACAAAGAATAACAGATGGCTGCGTCGTGGGGGATGCATTTTCCAATATCTGCGTGTTGCACGGGAGGGAAATTCTCGATGTCGTGCCGACCATGAATCTCCTCAAGTCGGAACTCCTCCGGCTGCTTCCGCTTGGGGAACCATGCGTGGGCTACAGACGGAGGGTCGTGTGCAGGTAAACCGGTTGACAGGTCAGCAGGCCGGGTTTCATTACTTTGCAGCGCTAAGGAGTGTATGTTCGCAGGTCACAATGCGGTTATCGTCGACAAAAGTCAGTTAAATGCATGGTCAAGCACAGGCAAATGACAACACTGTTTTTATCCAAATCTTTCCGCAGGTCACTGTACATTGCATAAACGATTTTTCCTTTCCCGATTGGAGCATGTAAGAAATTAATATCTACATCTGTATATACTGTACATGTTCCTCTAAATCTATATTCTCCAACTGTAGGGAAGAGTATACTTACTGTTGTACCACTTACCGCTTTCCTTCGCGTTTCAGTTGCTTATGGAACGCGAGAAGAATGACTGCATCAATGACTCTGAACGAGATGAAATCAGCCCATGCCTTGGCGGTCACTACAAGAGCAACAACTAGAAAACTGTAAAGTACTACTGGAATCCTCCCTCAACGCTGATTCTTAAAACTCGGTAAGTAGACTTAAGCGGGATAGTTCAATAGTTGGCGACTAACTTAAAAAGTCTAACACTTCAGGTTTTCTTAGCATCTGTCAATCAAATAGGTGACTAAACTTTTTACCTTGCTTTGTGTACCTTTCATATCTCCTGATAGTTCTGTGTGGTTTGATTCCCCAACATATCAGCAGTATTCTAAGATCCATCGCACGTTTGTTTTGTAAGCAATCTCCATTTTACTCTCGCCTCGCTGCATTTTCCTAGTTCTGCTGAACGGCAGTCTACCACGTGCTATACGTACGACGTATTATTTATGATTGATTTTGGTATCCCTACAAATGGTTACGCGCAGCTATTGTAAGAGTTGACTAGTTGCCAACTGTGACACGTCAGCGGCCGCCAACACAACCAATAACCCACAGGCCGACACTCCCAACATTACCTAAACCATCACTTTAAAGTTTAAGATTGTAAATACTACAATACCACTTCAGTTTAAAAGGAATGGACATCCGCAAAAAGTACAATCATAATAGTTGAAAACACACATATCCCACGGACAGGCCAAATTTTTCTTCTTTTCCATTGGTCTAGTGACAGTTTAGATGCGAGCAGCCACGAATTCCTCTCCTGAGCTAACCTCTTCATCTCCTCGGAGTAGCATTACACCCTAAGTCCTTAATTATTTGTTGGTTATATTTAAATCACTGTCTTCCCCTGCAGTTTTTGCCCTCTATAGCTCCCTGTAGTACTGTAGAGGCTATTCGTTAATATCGTACCACAAGTATTGTCCCTTCTGCTTGTCGGTGTTTTCCCTTTGTTCCTCTCTTCGTCGATTCTGCGGAGAATCTCTTCGTCCTTTATCTTATCATTCCACCCAATTTTCAGTATTCTTATGTGCACCACATGTCAAACGGTTCGATTCTGTTCCGTACTGTTCTGATTTCTCCACAGTCCATCATTCATTACCATACAATCCTGTGCTCAAAACATACATTCTCAGGCACATTTTCCCCCCTGTAAGGCCCATGTTGGAGACCAGTAGACTTCTCTTGCCCGGGAATGCCTTCATTGCCAGTGTTAGTCGGCTTTTTATGCCCTACTTGCTTCGTACATCGTGGGTAATGAGAATACCTCATCATCATCCACTTCGTGATCACCAATCTGGATGTTAAATTTCCCCCTATTCTCATTTCTCTTACATCTAATTGTCGTTGCCTTTCTCCGTTTTACTCTCAGTTCATATTTTGTACTCATTAGACGGTCCATTCCATCCAACAGTTCCCGTAATTCTTCTTTGCTTCCAGTGAGGATAGCATTGTCATCAGCGAATCTTATCACATGATCTTTTCACACCGGACTTTAATCCCACTCTAGAAACTTCCTTTTGTTTCCTCATTCAAAAGTGGGGGCGAATAACTACATCCCTCTCTTTTTTTAATCCGAACACTTCATTCTTGTTCTTCCATTCATATCTTTCTCTCTTCCCCTATAGCTTACTCCTATTTTTCTCAGTATTTCGAACACTTTGATCCATTTTATATTATCTAACGCTTGTTATAGGTCAAAGAATCTTATCAACGCGTCTAGACTTTTCTTCAGCCTTGCTTCCATCATCAAGAGCAATGTGAGAACGGTCTCTCTGGTGGCTCTACCTTTTAGAAAGGCAAATTGATCGTAATCTAATTCATTCTCAATTTTATTTTCCCTTTTCTGCATATTATTCTTGTCAGCAGCTTTGGTGCATGACCTGTTGAGTTGACGATGATGATATTTGGTTTGTGGGGCGCTCAACTGTGTGGTCAGTTTCTTTTCACAATCCAGTCTAGTCACCCTCACAAATGATGATGATGATGATGATGATGATGATGACACAAACACACAGTCCCCGGGCAGAGAAAATCCCTAACCTGGCCGGGAATCGAGCCCGGAACCCCGTGATCCAGAGGCAGCAACGCCAGTCCCTAAACCACGAGCTGCGGACCTGTTGAATTGATACTGAGTTCTCGCATTTACCTGTCATGGCTATCTTCGGTATTGTGTGGGTGATACACTTCCGAAAGTCAGATAGTACGTCTTCAGTCTCACTTATTCCAAACATGAACTTGAATAGCGATTTCGTTGTCTCTTCCCTCAATGGTTTTAGAAATTCCGATGGAATTTTATCCATCCCTTCTGCAATATTTTACCTCTACCAGAGCTGTTTTACGTATTGACCTCAATACTGAATCCCCTTTGTCATCCATATCGATTCCAGTTTCTTCTTCTGCCAGTCCTGCCCCTCATAGAGGTCTTCAATATTCTCTTTCCTCCTATCCGCTATCTCTTCTGCCTGTAACAGTCTAATTCCCACTGCTCTCTTAATGTTATCACCATTGCTTTTAATTCTCTACAGGCTGAGTCAGTCCTCCCGACGATCATTTCTTTTACTACAACTTTGAACATAGCTGCTAATTGTTCAGTGGCGGTGTCAGAATTATATTAGAAAAAATAAACCCTCGGTCACAAATATTAAGTCAAAATTGACCCGGTTTCGACGCTACTATGAGCGTCGTCTTCAGAATTAAACTAACTGTTCTAAAACATAATAGGTATATAAGACATTAATAAAGTAAAGTGTGTACTGACTGGAAAGAGATGCAGTACTTACAAGTCACATTCAAAAAAAAAATCTAAGCCGGAAAGGCGACGTCATGAAAGTTGTAAATAAGATAAGATGGCGAGCCGCTAAGGGCTGCTCGTACCTGAGTGAACACGGGTTGCTACAAAACTGAGGTGTCCACGTTAGAAAGTGTGGGCAAGTAAACATGATGTTGTTACGAGATGGCGCTCGTAGCAACACCATGTTTACTTGCCCACACTTTCTAACGTGGACACCTCAGTTTTGTAGCAACCCGTGTTCACTCAGGTACGAGCAGCCCTTAGCGGCTCGCCATCTTATCTTATTTACAACTTTCATGACGTCGCCTTTGCGGCTTAGATTTTTTTTTTTTTTTTAGAACGTGACTTGTAAGTACTGCATTTCTTTCCAGTCAGTACACACTTTAGTTTATTCAAATGGTTCAAATGGCTTTGAGCACTATGCGACTTATCTTCTGAGGTCATCAGTCTCCTAGAAAATCGTTGAAATGGCTCTGAGCACTATGGGACTTAACATCTATGGTCATCAATCCCCTAGAACTTAGAACTACTTAAACCTAACTAACCTAAGGACATCACAAACATCCATGCCGGAGGCAGGATTCGAACCTGCGACTGTAGCGGTCGCTCAGTTCCAGACTGTAGCTCCTAGAACCGCACGGCCACTTCGGCCGGCTCAATTTATTAATGTCTTATATACCTATTATGTTTTAGAACAGTTAGTTTAATTCTGAAGACGACGCTCATAGTAGCGTCGTAACCTGGTCAATTTTGAGTTAATATTCGTGACCGAGGGCTTATTTGTTCTAATATATTTCTCTTACTGTTTTTCACATCTTTAATGGAGCAGTTCCGCCTTGGCTGCCTTGCATTTCGTATTTATTTCAGTCCTAAGAGATTAATATTGCTGTATTCCTACTTCCCCCTGTACATTTTTCTGTTTCCTTCTTTAGTCGATCAGTTGAAGTATTTTACTTGTTACGAAGATTTCCTCCTTTCAGTGAAGATAACTGCGAAGAAATCTTCATTAAGAGCTCTTACTTCACCCGATCGATGAAAGAAGGTACAAAAATGGTTAGGAATAGTGAGGAATATAACAACATAAAATTTACTTGAATTATTTGTCTTCTCCCTTCATTGCTCTAGAGCAAATATCAGAGTCTGTGGCTTTTGTAGATAGCGCAACTACTCAAGCAAAATGATGGGTATTGTTAAGCGATTAATTGTTCTTAAATTGTGACACCGAATGAGAACAAAAGTAGTAGCAAGATGCTCGCAAGCAGTAAAGAGAGAGCCGGTCGCCGTGGCCGAGCGGTTCTAGGCGCTTCAGTCCGCAACCGCGCTGCTGCTACGGTCGCAGGTTCGAATCCTGCCTCGGGCATGGATGTGTGTGATATCCTTTGGTTTAAGTAGTTCTAAGTCTAGGGGACTGATGACCTCAGATGTTAAGTCCCATAGTGCTCAGAGCCATTTGAACCAGTAAAGAGAGAGAATCGTCAAATGTATTGTACACGCCCACAGTCTAAATTTTGGGGGATAGGTTACGCTTTCAAAACTTAGTCAGCAGCAATTAGTGATTTCCCAAGTCTGTAAAGATTTGCACTTTCGGACAGTCTGCCTCTCTTTCTATTGCAGTATTGTCTTGTTACACGGGTAAGTTACATTTTTTAGTTTAATGGTTTATCGTCTGAGTTGCAGTTCGCCTTCTTTTTAAGCAAGCCCACATATACATATCTATCAATATTTTCAGTCTATTCGATTGAAAACCATTTAGTGATTCCACTGACACCGACTGGTGGTCACATTTCGCGTTGCATCACTGTATCATTGTGGTTACTGCCATCTAATCCGAAGCAGCCAGAATGCATTGAAGATGCCCCCCTCCCCTCCCCCCCCGCCCTCCGCAAACCTGCATCAGCGCATCTAGCTGCTTTTCGCCGATGTATCAGTTAGAACTGCTGCCTAATGAACAAAATTCTACCATGGGGTGAGCCGTGGCGCCATTAAGTTAGTAGACTGTGCTGTCTCGCGCCACTAGCTCAGGGGTGGTATCGACTATCCCTCTTGCGCCGCGGGTGCCGCCGCACGATCTGAGGCGCCTTGTCACTCTCCGAGCGGCTGCCCCCGTCGAAGGTTCGAGCCCTCCGTCGGGCATGGGTGTGTGTGTGCTGTCCTTAGCATAAGTTAGATTAAGTAGTGTGTAAGCGTAGGGAGCGATGACCTCAGCAGTTTGGTCCATAGAACCTTACTACAAATTTCCAAATTTTTATCCCTCTTGCTGCCCCATTGCCAATATCTGGTATCCGTGGGTTGTGTCCTCAGAAGGTCTTTGCTTGCGAGAGGACGAGGCACCAAGTTTGGTGATTGGCGGTAGCGTCGCGACAGGAGGCGATCACGATGTCCGAGCGGCCGAATTCACGAGCTACACAAGGATGGCCTGCACAGGATAAACATACCGCAGTACGTCACCGGGATCAGCGTCGAATACAAGCAACATGCCGACATCCAGTCGGTCAGTTGGCAACATTCGTGTCGGACGACCGTTCGTGGCCTGGTTGCCCTCCTCTACCTGGCTGTCGTCGGCACCACTCAGTCACCGCCGCGAGGCACCGTGGATCCATGGAACTGCTTGCTGATAAAGGGGAGTAACATTTTGTAATTCTCGTGGTGATTTGTGTTCATGTCTAGCTGACCTCTTAATTATTTCTGGTTTGTACCCGACCCTCAGAGTTTAACTCGGTCGTAAACATAGCCCGTAGTATTGTACTAGACACTAGTTGTAGTTTGAAAATTTGTTCTGACATTATATTGCCTTCCCTTTCTGGTTTATAACCGATCATTAATGTTTTAATGAATTAGCTCCTGGTCGTAAATACAGTCGGAACAGTTGTATCAAGGCCCAGGTTGCCGTTAAAGAAACAGGGGTCTTGTGGTTAGATTTAGATGGAAACTGGTTCAATTCCTTGATTGAAAATACATTCGTTATAATCTGAACAAACTGCCGTACTATGCTGTGCGTTTCTGTCATTATTGGTGTATTTTTAAGTGGATCTTGTGATTCCGCTGAGTGAGTTCTGTTGTAATAGTGTTCATATGTAATATTTTGAAACGTTCCTTTATAACTGAGAATCAGTTTAATTTTTGAAATATTAACAACCAACTATCATTAGGGCTTTCGTCAGAATAATATTGTAACGCCTTGATTACTGATTGAAATTAAGAGGTTGCTTGCTTTGAAGCAAGCATTATCATTGTTATAACTGTTTCTTAATTTGTTTAACCTTTAAACACAGGTGCGCATCTTAACCACGAACCTTTCGACATACAGCTTCCAAATTAAAAGATACGTCGTCTGCTTGAGTAACTGAAACACTCTCGTTGTCAATGGTGCTTGTATAGTTTTCATGTGCTACAGAAGGGCATTTAGCAAGACAGACTGTCTCCGGCGCCGTAGTAAACACCGCTGTTTTACCCGATAACGGGCGGGCTACAGGTCTGGCCGTCTTGTGATCATTGACATATTGTTTTAGTTCAGATTTCTCTTCAAAAAGCTTATTCATTTCACGGATTTGTTAATTCTGTAAACAAACACCAAATTTATGAATGTTGTTATTGTGGTGTTCAGTCCTGAGAATGGTTTGCTGCAGCTCTCCATGCTACTCTATCCTGTGCAAGCTTCTTCATCTCCCAGTACCTACTGCAACCTACATCATTCTGAAACTGTTTCGTGTATTCAAGTCTTGGTCACCTCCTAATATTTTTACCCTCCACGCTGCCCTCATACACAAAACTGGTGATCCCTTGATGCCTCAGAATATGCCCTACCAACGGAACCCTTCTTCTAGTCAAGTTATGCCACAAACTTCTCTTCTCCCCAATCCTATTCAATACCTCCTCATTAGTTATATGATCTACCCATCTAATCTTCAGCACTCTTCTGTGGCACCACATTTCGAAAGATTCTATTATCTCCTTGTCCAAACTAGTTATCGTCCAAGTATCACTTCCATACGTGGCTAGGCTCCATACAAACACTTTCAGAAACGACTTCCTGACACTTAAATCTATACTCGATGTTAAAAAATTTCTCTTCTTCAGAAAAGCTTTCCCTGCCATTGCCAGTCTACATTTTATATCCTCCCTACTTCGACCATCATCAGTTATTTTACTCCCCAAATAGCAAAACTCCTTTACTACTTTAAGTGTCTCATTTCCTAATCTAATTCCCTCAGCATCACCCGACTTAATTCGACTACATTCCATTATCCTCGTTTTGCTTTTGTTGATGTTCATCTTATATCCTCCTTTCAAGACACTGTCCATTCCGTTCAACTGCTCTTCCAAGTCCTTTGCTGTCTCTGACAGAATTACAATGTCATCGGCGAACCTCAAAGTTTTTATTTCTTCTCCATGGATTTTAATACCTACTCCGAATTTTTCTTTTGTTTCCTTCACTGCTTGCTCAATTTACAAATTGAATAACATCGGAGATAGACTACAACCCTGTCTCACTGCTTCCCTTTCATGTCCCTCGACTCTTATAAGTGCCATCTGGTTTCTGTACAAATTGCAAATAGCCTTTCGCTCCCTGTATTTTACCCCTGCCACTTTCAGAATTTGATAGAGGGTATTCCAGTCAACATTGCCAAAGGCTTTCTCTAAGTCTACAAATGATAGAAACGTAGGTTTGCCTTTCCTTAATCTAGCTTCTAAGATAAGTCGTAGGGTCAGTATTGCCTCACGTGTTCCAATATTTCTGCGGAATCCAAACTGATCTTCCCCGAGGTCAGCTTCTACCAGTTTTTCCATTCGTCTGTAAAGAATTCGCGTTAGTATTTTGCATCCGTGACTTATTAAACTGATTGTTCGGTAATTTTCACCTCTGTCAGCACCTACTTTCTTTGGGATTGGAATTAATATATCCTTCTTCTGAAGGTAATTCGCCTGTCTCATACATCTTGCTCACCAGATGGTAGAGTTTTGTCAGGACTGGCTCTCCCAAGGCCGTCAGTAGTTCCAATGGAATGTTGTCTACTCCCAGGGCCTTGTTTCGACCCAGGACTTTCAGTGCTCTGTCAAACACTTCACGCAGTATCGTATCTCCCATTTCATCTTCATCTACATCCTCTTCCATTTCCATAATATTGTCCTCAAATACATTGCCCTTGTATAGACCCTCTATGTACTCCTTCCACCTTTCTGCTTGCCCTTCTTTGCTTAGAACTGGGTTTCAATCTGAGCTCTTGATATTCATACAAGTGGTTGTCTTTTCTCCAAAGGTCTCTTTAATTTTCCTGTAGGCAGTATCTATCTTACTCCTAGTGAGATACGCCTCTACATCCCTACATTTGTCCTCTAGCCATCCCTGCTTAGCCATTTTACACTTCCTGTCGATCTCATTTTTGAGACGTTTGAATTCCTTTTTTCCTGCTTCATTTACTGCATTTTTATATTTTCTCCTTTCATCAATTAAATTCAATATTTCTTCTGTTACCCAAGGATTTCTACTAGCCCTCGTCTTTTTACCTACTTGATCCTCTGCTGCCTTCACTACTTCATCCCTCAAAGCTACCCATTCTTCTTCTACTATATTTCTTTCCCCCATTCCTGTCAATTGTTCCCTTATGCTCTCCCTGACACTCTGTACTACCTCTGGTTCTTTCAGTTTATCCAGGTCCCATCTCCTTAAATTCCCACCTTTTTGCAGTTTCTTCAGTTTTAATCTACAGTTCATAAACAATAGATTGTGGTAAAAGTCCACATCTGCCTCTGGAAATGTCTTACAATTTAAAACCTGGTTCCTAAAACTCTGTCTTACCGTTATATAATCTATCTGAAACCTTCGATTATCTCCAGGGTTCTTCCATGTATACAACCTTCTTTCATGATTCTTGAACCAAGTGTTAGCTATGATTAAGTTATGCTCTGTGCAAAATTCTGCCAGGCGGCTTCCTCTTTCATTTCTGAGCCCCAATCCATATTCACCTATTACGTTTCCTTCTCTCCCTTTTCCTACTACCGAATTCCAGTCACCCATGACTATTAAATTTTCGTCTCCCTTCACTATCTGAATAATTACTTTTATTTCATCATACATTTCTTCAATTTCCTCGTCATCTGCAGAGCTAGTTGGCATATAAACTTGTACTATTGTAGTAGGCGTGGGCTTCGTGTCTATCTTGGCCACAATAATGCGTTCACTATGCTGTTTGTAGTAGCTTACTCGCACTCCTATTTTTTTATTCATCATTAAACCTACTCCTGCATTACTCCTATTTGATTTTGTATTTATAACCCTGTATTCGCCTGATCAAAAGTCTTGTTCCTCCTGCCAGCGAAGTTCACTAATTCCCACTATATCTAACTTTAACCTATCCATTTCCCTTTTTAAATTTTCTAACCACCTGCTCGATTAAGGGATCTGACATTCCACGGTCCGGTCCGTAGAACGCCAGTTTTCTTTCTCGTGATAACGACGTCCTCCTGAGTAGTCCCCGCCCGGAGATCCGAATGGGTGACTATTTTACCTCCGGAATATTTTACCCCAGAGGACGCCATCATTTAACCATACAGTAAAGCTGCATGCCCTCGGGAAAAATTACGGCTGTAGTTTGCCCTTGCTTTCAGTCGTTCGCAGTACCAGCACAGCAAGGCCGTTTTGGTTAGTGTTACAAGGCCAGATCAGTCAATCATCCAGACTGTTGCCCCTGCAACTACTGAAAAGGCTGCTGCCCCTCTTCAGGAACCACACGTTTGTCTGGCCTCTCAACAGATACCCCTCCGTTGTGGTTGCACCTACGGTACGGCTATCTGTATCGCTGAGGACGGACGCCTCCCCGCCGACGGCAAGGTCCATGGTTCTTGGGGGGGAATTAATGAGTATATATTTTTAAATAAACAGGTTGTGTTTATGTTGGTTTATATTGGTGGGTCCTCGCTTCCACGTTTTCCTTAATTCCAGTAAATACCAAGTCTCATGGGGAATATTAGACCATTGTGCCATTAGACTGAAAAGTTTACAATAAACGGGACATAGCAAGTCATTTTCAGTCGAAGGAAAATTTCAGACACACACAGTTTTATCCGAGCACTTAGACCTTGGTCTCCCTGTATTGTTGTTCCCTCTTAGTTCTTGTATATATTGCATATCAACCATCTTTCTGTATAGCGTGTCCTGATCTTCCTTCAGTTTTACTTCCATTATCAAGAGCAACGTAAGAACTGCCTCTCTTGTGCCGCTACCTTTCCTAAAGCCAAACTCATAGTCATCCAAGACCTCCTAAATTTTGCTCTTTAATTCTTCTGTATGTTATTGATACCAGAAATTTGTCCGTATGAGCTGTTAAGCTCACTGTCCGATAGTTCTTCCACTGCCTTGATATCTTTGGAACGATGTGAATGATAATTTTACAGAAGTCTCTTCGTTCTTCACACTACCATACATTCTACACACTAAAGAGAACAGTCGTTTCGTTTCCATCTGGTTTTCAAAATACCGATGACATGTTATTCATCCTTTCTGTTTTATTTGATTTTAAGGCTTCCACATCTATTTGTCCCGATTCTAATACTCAATCCTCATGTCATCCCTATCGACACCTGTTTCTTCTTCTATCGCTTCATCAGACAAGCCTACCCCTCATAGAGCCTTTCAATGTACTCTTTTTTCCTATCGGCTCTCTCCTCTGCATTTAACGGTGGAATTCCCATTGCCCTTTTAACATTACCTACCTTGCTTTTAATTTCACCGAAGGTTGGTTTTAATGTTCTGTATGCTGAGTCATTCCTTCCGAAAATCACTTATTTTTCGATTTCTTCGCAGTTTTCATTCAGCCCTCTCGTCTTACCTTCATGCAATTCCTGTTTATTTCTTTGTTAAGTGACTTGTATTTCTGTATTCCTGAATTTCCATGAACATTTTTGTGTTTCCTTCTTTCGTCGACAGCCTGAAGTATTTCATCTGTTAACTATAGTTTCTTCACAGTTATCTTTCTTATACCTATGTTTTTCTTTCCGGCGATCTGCGATTACCGCTTTTAGAGATGTCCATCCCTCTCAAATGAACTGCCCACTGCGCTCTTCATTATTTGCTGTATATATAGCTTAGCCCGCCCGGCTAGCCGCGTGGTCTGCCGCGGTGCTTCCAGAGCGGGAAGGCGTGCCGGTCCCCAGCGACGAATCCGCCCGGCGGATTAGTGGCGAGGTCCTGTGTGCCGGACAGCCTGTGGATAATTTTTAAGGCGGTTTTCCATCTCCAGTGGCGAATGCGGGCTGGTCCCCCGTATTCCCGGTGATTGCTGTGCAAACACTGTGTCAACGTATGCATACACCAAAATTACTCTACCACGCAAACATTGGGATTGCACTCGTCTGATATGAGACGTTTCCGGGGGAGTCCACTAGGGCCGAACCGCACAATAACCCTGGGTTCGGTGTGGGGCGGTGGTGAGGTTGGTGGCCTATTGTGGGGTTGTAAGCCACTGAGGGCTACGGCGGGACGTAGCCTCTTCGTTGTTTCTAGGTTCCCAGTTCAATATACACAATATATAGCTTCAGAGAACTTCAAGTATGTCTCTTCATTCCTTAATACTTCCTTATCGCACCTGTCTGCGCACTTATGCTTTCAACCAGCTTCTTAAACTTTAGCCTACTTGTCATCATTACTAAATTGTGATCTGAGTCTGTATCTGCTCCTGGGTATGCCTTACAATCCAATACCTAATTTCGGAATCTCTGCCTGGCCGTGATGTAATGTAATTGGGATCTTCCCCTGTCTCCCGGCCTTTTCCCTTCCCGTATCTCCTGGCCTTTTCCAAGTATATCTCCTCCTCTCGGGATTCTGTAACAGATAATTCGCTACAACTATTTGAAACGAAATGCGGAGCTCAATAAGTCCTTCTCCACTCTCATTCTTGCTAGCAATCCCATATTCTCCAGTAACCGTTTCCTTCTACTTTTTGCACTGTAACAGCATTCCAGTCCACAATGACTGTTTTCATCTGTCTTTTCCTACTGATTTACACGTTCAGTATCCTCATAAACTTTATCTCTTCATCTCTGGCTTGCAACATCGGCATGTATACCTGCGTTAGCGTTGTAGGTGTTGGTTTGCTGTCGAATCTGATCAGGGTAACCCCATCACTGAACTGTTCATGGTAACTGAATCTTTCCTTATCTTCCTCTTTCATAAAGAATCACACTTCTGTTATACCATTCTCTGGTGCTGTCGATGTTACCCTATACTCGTCGACCAGAAATGTTTTTGTTCTTTCCATTTCACTACTCTGACCTCCACTATATCGAGATCAGCCATCTCATTTCCCATGTCCGATTTTCTACCTTCCCTACCACGTTCATTCTTCTGGCGTTCCATACTCCGCTTTGTAGAACTGACGTGTTAGCAAAGCATAGAATTCAATCTTTTACACAACGAAACGAGCTCAGCACAATAGGCTGTGGGGTGGTAGGACTGGACCAAGTTACACATCAGGCAATCACCATCGAAAGTTGCACTGAACATTTATTTGGTACATTTTAACAAGATAAATGACAAATAAAACCATTAACACATTTTTAAAAATTGCCACACAGTTTTAAAATGACCATTTAGATGAGAGCAAGTTACTTCAAAATTTAAACATTCACAAACCACGGCACTTATGGCCTATTACACATTTAGTGAAACGAGTTAAAAATAATTTACTCAAAACGATGATCAACCTGAAGAACAATTTACTAAAATTTAACGAGAAAATGTAGTCTTTGGTTACTGCAGTGATTGGTATTACCAAAGTAATTCAGAGTGCAGGCAACAACACATCAGCTACCATGACACACAACGAAGTTACTTAAATGGCAGCAACCTAGAATGTGGGATATAAAATATAAAATTTCATGTGACCAAGTAACTTCGTGGGATTCAACAAACTACGACCATTAGCGGACGCCCGTTCACTGTCCACTTCCAATACAGGCTCGGCATGGACCCCCAGACTGGAGCAGCAACGGTCACGAATAGACACGAAAAATCCCAGAACTAGTGGGTATCTACAACAGACTGACATCTGCCTTAAGTAACTAGAAACACAATAATTCATTACAGCACATCATATGTAGAATTAATCAACCAATTAATGAACATCAGCTAAGCAGTACAAATCTAATATCTTATGTGCGTAAGGACAATTATACATTAAGCTGCGAGCGAACTAGATACGCGGCCAGCCGGCAAGCGCGGGCAAAGGGGTGGCGGGGGGGGCGGGGGAGTGGGGCGGGGGGGGGGGGGGAATATACAACAGCACAAACAGGATGCAACCCAGGATCCCGCATCCGCTACCAAGACAAACAGCAGAAGTCCCGATAAAACGAAATCAAAATGCAAGTAACTAACGTGCAGGCTAACGGTATATCGAGACTGCCCCCCTCCCCCCCTCTCCGACACAAAACACACTTAAGTTTGTGATTAAATAAGAATTAATTACAAATCCACATACTGTCATTGAAGGAATTCTTGTACTTTCATTAACAGAATCAGTTTCAAACTATTTAAACACACAATAACAACTGGCCTCTCAGTAACTTGTAAGAATTTATGAAACTACTCGTTTAGAATTATACACGTGTCTCTCAAACACAGTATTACTTCAGATAGAAACGTAACAGTGATGCTATTGCAATTCACAGCAAATATACCCAGGAAAATTTTATCTGTGTATATCTCTAGCAATTGGCCAGCTTAACTCCGTCGTGTGATATTGTAACACCCCACCCGTTGCTTGTTAGATTTTTGCTTGTGTTCGCCCCTGACAAACAACTTACAGAGAAATTGGGAATGGAAGTGTACGCAATAATGGATAACGCTAGATTTAAATGTGGCCCTGTCACCCCTAATTAATCTGCGGTGGTAGTGTTGACGATAAATCACACTTATTTTTACTTCCAAACATGAACGATCACGAACAGTTAGGGTGTTCAATGACATCAAACACATACACAAAAATGAAATAAAGGAAAAGGGTGAATTCAGGATCAGCTGCTGAAAGTAAAGGCTCTCCTGAATCACAATAATTTTATTATAGCCTTCAGATCAATGCTGAATAAAACACAATGAACAATTTACAAATTATCCTCCTAACTGGCATTGGCAGTAACTGTGTTAAAATCGGTCCAAAACGCGATCTCTTATAACATATATACGAAGAACCACTACACTCCAAAGTACTGTGAAAACTCTGTGGAAACAGCAATTGCAGTTGATCCAACTATTTAACGTTACTCCTGACACAGGCCGAAGCGGGAGCGATCTCGCCGTAATATTCCTGTTGTAGCGGCGGTCTCCGATGGCGATGGCGACGGCGCGGCCATGCGATCGGCGTGTGGCGTCTCAGAAAGTACAATCCTACAGTATTCGAACACCAGACTGCTGTGCGTAAACTTCTCTAATTGCGACAATGTTTCCGTCAGCAATGAGCTGGCGCAGCTAACGGCTAACGTCCTCTCAGAACGAAAGACCAAGAGGGGACGACGAGTTGGCCAACGTCCTCTCAGTACGAGGGCCCAGAATGGAAGACCATTACCGAGAGTCCAACATGATAGCTCTTCACCTTTGTTTTCTCCCCTCAACTTTTACCGAGCAAATCACATCACTAGAAGCTCTCAAATTACCCAATTTGCCAGTGCCAACCAATGTACGGCCTGGAAACATAACTCTTTTCCACCATTCTTTTATTTCTACAAAATTTCACAAGTAAACTCCGCCCTCGCCGGCTGGGAAGAACCACAGCTGTGGGCAATAACACGTTTACTGGACGTTTTCTCCCAAGAGACCACTCGAGATTTTCCCGGCAACATTCCCCGTCGTAGCGAACACAGATTCTTGCATTGAAAGTTTGTTATTCGGAACTCCTGATCTGTCCCACTTGAGTTACTCGAAGGCGTAAAATTAGTGGGACATAGGCGAGAGCACGCACAAGAAATCCCGTCCAGCTATCCACTGCTCTGTTTTGGCAAACACATGAACACCTGCAGCCGCATGTCCCTCAGAGGTTGGCGACCGCTGTGGCCTTTCTAAACGGATTGTAGAACTCCCCCAGTTCACCATTAATACCGTTAGGCTGTGGCCTTCGGCGGCTAGGTGAGGAGGTAGCCGAGCTCTGTCTCGCGTACTGCCTTTTCACAAAATCTTAAAATTACAAAATCGCGGAATTCCCGGGTGCCGATACGTTTCCACATAGATTTCCTACACCGTAATTTAGAGTATTACTCCTACAAAACCTAAAGTGCCACCGAGCGAGGTGGCGCAGTGGCTAGCACACTGGACTCGCATTCGGGAGGGCGACGGTTCAATCCCGCGTCCGGCCATCCTGATTTAGGTTTTCCGTGATTTCCCTAAGTCGCTCCAGGCAAATGCCAGGATGGTTCCTTTGAAAGGGCACGGCCGACTTCCTTCCCTAATCCGATGAGATCGATGACATCGCTGTCTGGTCTCCTTCCCCAAACAACCCAACCCCCCTAAAGTGCCACGTTAAATGGACTCATGTAAGGTGCAAGGCCGCTGCCACCTTACAATATAAATACAATAACCAGGCGGCACTTAGACAAGGACCAGCCAAACTGTTTTCAATGGCGGTTAAACGCTGATATTAGCAATCTACGAACAGAATGCATCAGCACCCCAGGCCCTTGTAAATATTAATCATCACATTACATACAGCTCTCACTAGAACATTGCGTACTAAGCAAGTTGAAATTAAACACTTTCGAGGACAGGCTCAGTAGGAGTAGCAACGGCCGGCCAAGAAAATGAAGTCAACAGCACAGAACCCAGTAGTCAATTGTGGCCAAAATTTACAGCACAATCAAGGCCCTTACCCTCTTGCTTGTTCGACGAAGCCAGCCGGCGCAGATTCCGGTGCAAGGGGACATGTAGCAAGCGAGATACACCGATGGCTTCCCATTATCGTGACTGGTACCACGCCGGCGATATTTGCCACGGCGCCGTCACCCGGGCAAACAGCCCTTTTCAGATGTGCTCTTCCTGCTGCCTCGCACGGCGCCTGTACTGTCCGCCAGACTTCCCAAACGACGTTACTGCTAGACGTCCCAAAGCAAAATCCTCACTCCTTGCTAAGGCTTACCCCTCGCTCCCCGATCGGTCAAGTAGGTGGCGCCAATGCGCGCGCTGCTCACACCAGATGTGATACCGGCGGCGGCAGTATCGCTGATTGAGCCACACGACTCAAGAACTTCTCCCTTTTAAGAGGTACTCAGTCTTTTCCTTGTGGTCACTTACCCCTTTGCAGACCCCTCATAGAGTACCGAATCAGGAACAAGTCTAAAATCTGTTACCAATGGAGAGAACGTCATGACACTTTATCAATTACAGGCCTCATGTCCTGTGGATACAAATTATATGTCTTTAAGGCAGTGGTTTCCACTACCTTCTTTATTTTCATGCTGTTCATCATTGCTGATCCTTCCGCCTTTGATGCTGCAAATTCTCCCTCCGAGGTTACGAAAGTGCCCTGAACCGCTGTCCGCTTCTCCGCCCCGTTTGACAAGGGCGTAGGCAGAACGAGGGTGACTTCTTCGTCAGCCATTGCTGATGATTTTTGTCCAAAAATGTAACAAGTGGCTGGGTCGAACTCGGGACCTGTGAAGTTTTGATTACCATGGAAGAGTGATCAGAATATTTCTTCCTCTTATGAATGTCTCGCAAAAATACAATGAAGATGAAATTAAAGTGACTCCATCTCACACGGTGGCACCAGCTGTTCTTGTTCCCAAGAACTATTCGCGACTGTAACAGGAAAAGAGGGAAGTTTCAGTGGTACATGAAGTACCCTAAGCCACACACCGTAAGGTGGGCTGCGTAGTATAGGCGTAGACGTAGGTGGCAGTGTAGGCTGTGAGTTGAAAGCGTCCTTTAGTGATGGTAGATGGGGCTTCAACACCCTGGACTACACTAGACGAAAATACGAGGGTTGGCCAGGAACTAAATGCATCGCATTTTTGTTCTTTAACAATTCTGTACTGAAAATAATAATGACACACACGAAAGAATGGTGTTTCATCTACACACACTATTTTTCCACGTAATCTCCATCCCGTTCTATAGCCTTACTCCAATGCCAAACAAGGGCTTGTATGATCTGTTGGCACGAATCCTTGTCCTGGTGACGGAGAAGTGCTTCACTGTGTGAATAGCCTCCTCCTCGTCCTCAAAATGTCTTCCACGAATGTCATCCTTTAATGGCCAAACAAGTGGAAGTACGAGGGGTGCTAGGTCAGGGCTCAGACGAGAGCACTTGCCCGCGAAAGGCAAAAGTCTCGAGTTCGACTCTCGGTCCGGCACACAGTTTTACTCTGCCAGGAAGCTTCATCCCAACGCACACTCCGTTGCAGAGTGAGACCTAATTCTGAAAGCATCTAACGGGTTGGTGTGGCGCCGAAGTCGCCGGAAGCGTGTCTGTAGTTATGTTAACCTGTTGACATATGCTTCTGAATTAATGGTACTGCCTCTTGGCATCATGTCAATGAGAATCACACCTTCTGATGTGGTGGAAGAAGAGCCAACACCGTGTTATTAGAGGGGGCCGGAATGCACGCGTTTTAGCTCACGCAGGCTGGCGTGAGGAGGGATGAACTATACTGACGTGAGGTCTGGAACATGACAAGGAATTAGAATTCAGAAAGCGGACGTAATTAGTTTCATACTTAACTTTAATCCAATAATGATTAACGTCGCTCTTGACGGGACATGATTCACAATATCTGTTCAGAATACATTCTTGTAGTAACTGAATATAGCGTCTTGCTAGGTCGTAGCAAATGACGTAGCTGAAGGCTATGCTAAACTATCGTCTCTGCAAATGAGAGCGTATGGAGGCAGTGAACCATCGCTAGCAAAGTCGGCTGTACAACTGGGGTGAGTGCTATGGAGTCTCTCTAGACTTGACCTGCCGTATGGCGGCGCTCGGTCTGCAAACTGATAGTGGCGACACGCGGGTCCGACGTGTACTAACGGACCACGGCCGATATCATGGCTACCAAAGTGTGGTCTCTGGCGGTGACACCACATTCCTCCCCCGAAAATCGGCGGACAGTATAAGGCCTCCGCCCGCCGTGGGGAGGACCCCATGTTGACGTATGCGACGAGGTGGGGAGCCTAACAACAGGCGAGTCTGTGCCACCCGCACCCTGCCATTCGGACCGCGGGGAGCTAGGGAACGCCTGAAAACCAACTCCAGGGTGCGCGCCAACATGCGGTGTATGCACCCGTAGGGAGACAGGAGGGGCCGAAGGGTCGACCTCCACCGGGCCGGGGCATCCGACGGGCGAAGACAACATATGGTCCGGAGCGGGCGAGAGTTCCATGTCGGAGGACAGCTGGTGCCGGGGAGCGATCGGCGGCGCGTGATCCAGGGGGGCGCCCGCCAGCTGCAGCGACGCGTCCACTGCGGGCGTCGCCGGCGGGAGAACAGGCGGCGGCGGCGGCGGCGCGTCGCCAAGGGGCAAAATGGAAGGCAGCGTCGGTAACACCTGAGGCTGAGGCGAGCCAGTAGATGGGTCCCCAGGGCGCTGACCGGACGGCACCGTCGCTGAAAGCAGACGGGGAGCGGCAGATCCCGTGCAACGATAGCAGCTGATTGAGATGCCGGCGCACCTCACCAGAGGCCCCCAAAACCAGATAAATAGCGCGTATGAGGCAGCGAGGAATGCGCCCTTCGAGCCAACGACGTTAACCTCGATAGTGGCGGTAGCAGACAACGTCACCTGGGGCAAAAGCAGGTGTCTGCCGCTGCACAGGAACCTCATGCGGCGGATGTAGCAAAGACATCAAGGTTCGATGAGGGCGACCGTGGAGCAACTCAATCGGCGAGCGACCACCTCGGGGCTGAGACCGATACGAGGACAAAAAAGAGCAATAACGGGTCCTCCCGAGATTGCGACTCTTTCAACTTCAACATCTGTGACTTGAAAGTCCTGACCAATCGTTCAGCGGCACCGCTTGACTGTGGCGAAAACGGCGCGGACGTCAGATGTTGAATACCATTGGTCTTGCAGAAGGACTGAAATTCTGCGGACATGAATTGTGGGCCATTGCCGGAAACAATTGTCTGTGGAAGACCTTCAATGCAAAAGATAGCAGATAACGCTTGTATGGTGGCAGATGATGTCGTGGATGACATCCGGACAACAAAAGGAATTACTGAATGAATCTATCACAACCAACCATCGAGCATTCCAGAATGGACCAGCAAAAGCGATGTGTAAGCGTTGCCAAGGGAAAGTGGCTTTTGGCCATTCAAAGAATTTCCGCGCTGGTGCTGATTGTTGTGCGGCACACACCATGCAAGAAGAGCACATATTCGTAATCGCGGCATCGATTCCGAACCAAATACAGTGCTGACGAGCAAGTTGTTTCGTTCACACTATACCCCAAGTCCTTAGTGGAGAATCTTTAAGACAGAGGAGTGCAACGAACGTCGTAGCACGACCCCTGACTGATCATTATCAGAACGCAACAGCAAGACACCACGTCGAACAAAAAGTCTCTCCTTCAGAGCGCTAAATCGGCGAACCAACGGCTCCCCGATCCGTGACTTTGACAAGGGCCATTGTGAGCAACAAAACGCAGAACGGTAGCAAGGACAGGGTCGGCAGTTGTGGCTGTAGCTACACGACGAAAATCAATAGGAAACGATTCGACCACATCATCGGTTTTCGAATCAATGAACATGCAAGCAAGTTCGGAGGAATCGAATGCCCTATCCTCAGCAACAAGCCAACGAGACAACGCATCGGCGATTCCGTGCTTAGCAGTTGACCGACACAAGATATCGTAGCGGTACGGCGAGAGAAATATAGACCAGCAAATGAATTTCTGCGCTGTACGTGGAGGTACAGGCTTGTTCGAATGAAACAGCGATGTCAAAGGTTTGTGGTCTGTGACGATGGTAAAGTGACGGCCATACAAGACGTCACGATACTTTGTAACACCAAATAAGAGAGCCAATGCTTCTTTCTCGATCTGTGAATAATTTCTTTGCGCAGACGAGAGCAATTTGGACGCAAAGGCAATAGGGCGATCGTACGAGCCATCTTTGTGCGCAAGCACAGCACCGATCCCGAAATCCGATGCATCCACCATCAACAAAAGGGGCTTCTGGGGATCGAATGGCGTAAGGCAAGTATTGGAAAGCAACGCCGATTTCAACCGGCGAAACGCGCGTTCGCATTCCGTCGTCCAGACGAACGGAACACCTTTACGGCGTAAGCGATGAAGCGGAGCTGAAATGGAAGAGGCATGCGGCACATATTTATGATAATGGTTCATTTTTCCCAGCACACTCTGTAGCTGCTTCAAATTCTGCGGCGAAGGCATGTCTTGTATGGCACAGAGGTGTGTGGGACTGGGATGTAAGCCTTGGGTACTGAGTACATGGCCCAGGTATGACAAGTCATGAGCAAAAAACACACATTTGTTCTTCTGCAAGCAAAGACCATTTTGTCGCAAGACCTGAAATAATGTTCTGAGATTGGCTAAATGTTCTTCTTTCGTCTTTTCGGAGATCACAATATCGTCCAGATAGTTTGCTGCAGTAGGGACCGACGCACAAACAGTTTGTAGATATTGCTGAAACTATGCACGGGCGGATGCGCACCCGAATGGCAGTCGTTTGAACTGATACAAACCAAGATGCGTGTTAAGCACCAAAATGCGCTGGGATTCTTCGCCCACCGGTATTTGCAAGTACGCATCTGCTAGGTCCAATGTCGAAAAATATTTGCCTGGGCACAGTTTGTCAAAAAGATCTTCTGGGCAGGGTAAAGGAACAGTAGCAATCACTAGTTGTGGATTCACTGTTGCCTTCAAGTCCACACAAAACCTCAATTTTCCCGAAGGTTTTGGCAAAATTACTAAGGGTGATGCCCAGAGAGAAGCCTGCACACGTTCAATTACAACTTGTGATTCCAAATCATGTAATGTTTCTGCAACCACATCACGCAATGCATGGGGAATATTGCGCGTTCTGAAAAATTTCGGTTGCTCGTTTACTTTCAGTTCCAAATGTGCTTTACAGTGTTTAGCGCAACTGAGGCCCGGTGCAAAAATGTCTGCAAATTCTTCACATAGACGAGAACACTGTCTGAAGTCACAGTCTGGTTCACTGATAGGACCTGATTTACTATAGACAAGTTAAACAACTGAAATAAATCGGAAACAAACAAGTTCACTGCAGAAGAAGAACGAAGGATGTAAAATGACACAAGTTTTGTTTGTCCTTTGTATGTTGCAAGAAGGCTACACTGTCCTAACACAGGGATCCCTTGACCTGAATAGGTAGTTAACTTAACATTTGTGGCATGGAACGGAGGTGTGCCCAGCAGTTTGTCTTGATTGATCAGTGGAACTGGAGCTCCGGTATCGAGCTGGAATGGGATCACTTTGCCGTTAATGTCCATGACTACAAAAAGTTTATTTTCCTGCTGACGACAAGAGCGACTGTCTCGTGCAACGTGAACTGGCACTGGTAAAAAATCACTTGCGACTTGACGTGATTTCCGGCGATGGCGACGCACACTATTTGTGGGACGAACACAGTCACTGTTAGAGAGAGTGGCACTGAGCGGAGTGGAATGAACGACATTTATTTCCATGGGCGATGTTTCACGAGCCTGAGTATAATTGGTTCGATACCGATTCAGGCGTGAAGCAAAGGGCCTGGAATGGTTTGGAGTGTCTGATCTGAGCTTTTTCTGTCAAACATGCCCTTTTTTATTACAGTAAAAGCAAATATCTTGGCGTGACGGGCAATTCTCACGTGAATGTTTAGTAGCGCACCGCGGACGTGATTTAAGCAGTGCATTTGCTTGCCGCCGCGGCACACATGGCTGCGAGCCTGGCGGCAGCGGCGCGGCTGGGCAGGAGGGCTGTTTACTGCTCCGTGCAGCTCGCCTGGCGGGCCAGCTAACCTGACACACGGCTGGCGAAGTTTCAAATGATTCCTGAGCAAAGTCAAGTGTGTCCTGCCGATACAATATGTCCAGCACGTGTTGAAGGGAGGGATTGACTAGTTTCACAATCTGTTCCCTTATACGAACATCAGAAACGTTCTGTGCAATTGCATCACATACCATAGTATCTGAATATGGGATTCCACATTGACACTCAAAAGCACAATCCCTAGTAAGGCCTTGCAAGGTTGCAACCCACTCCCGATTACTCTGACCTGCCATACGTTTTGCACGAAAGAAGGTATACCATTTCGCAACTAGATTGACTGATTGTTTGAAATATGCATCTAATGCAGACAAAATTTCGTCGTAGGACAGAGCTACTACGTCGTGTCGGGGAAATAATTTGACTATCACACGGTAGGTTTGCACTCCGATGGACGACAAAAGAAAAGGCTGCCGCTCATTACCTTCAAATCTGTAGGCAGCAAGATGGAATCCAAATTGGCGTGACCACTCCGTCCAGCTTTCCAGTGCAGCATCAAAAGGTCTGAAAGACGGTGCAACGGCGTGTTGTGGCTGCGTTAGCGGTGGAGTGGTGGCTGCCTCATCGTTTTGCATTCCACATTGACCTGAACCAGCTGTCCAAGGGCATTCAGTAATGCCTGCGTCTACTGATTCCGTAAGCGATAAAATTCAGACAGTACATCTGGAGATTGTGGCGAAACCATTACACAATTAAATCAGGGCATTATAGTTAGGAACACCGTTGTGACTCGTCGCCAATGTTGTGGTGGCAGAAGAGCCAACACCGTGTTACTAGAGGAAGCTGGAATGCACGCATTTTAGCTCACGCAGGCTGGTATGAGGAGGGAAGAACTATACTGACATGAGGTGTGGAACATGACAAGGAATTAGAATTCAGAAAGCGGACGTAATTAGTTACATACTTAACTTTAATCCATTAATGATGAACGTCGCTCTTGATGGTATATGATTCATAATTTCTTTTCAGAATACATTCTTGTTGTTGTTGTGGTCTTCAGTCCTGAGGCTGGTTTGATGCAGCTCTCCTTGCTACTCTATTCTGTACAAGCTTCTTCATCTCCCAGTACCTAATGCAACCTACATCCTTCTGAATCTGCTTAGTGTATTCATCTCTTGGTCTCCCTCTACGATTTTTACCCTCCATGCTGCCCTCCAATACTACATTGATGATCCCTTGATGGCTCAGAACATGTCCTACCAACCGATCCCTTCTTCTGGTCAAGTTGTGCCACAAACTTCTCTTCTCCCCAATCCTATTCAATACTTCCTCATTAGTTACGTGATCTACCAATCTAATCTTCAGCATTCTTCTGTAGCACCACATTTCGAAAGCTTCTATTCTCTTCTTGTCCAAACTATTTATCGTCCATGTTTCACTTCCATACATGGCTACACTCCATACAAATACTTTCAGAAATGACTTCCTGACACTTAAATCTATACTCGATGTTAACAAATTTCTCTTCTTCAGAAACGCTTTCCTTGCCATTGCCAGTCTACATTTTGTATCCTCTCTACTTCGACCATCATCAGTTATTTTACTCCCCAAATAGCAAAACTCCTTTACTACTTTAAGTGTCTCATTTCCTAATCTAATTCTCTCAGCATCACCCGACTTAATTCGACTACATTCCATTATCCTCGTTTTGCTTTTGTTGATGTTCATCTTATATCCTCCTTTCAACACACTGTCCATTCCGTTCAACTGCTCTTCCAAGCCCTTTGCTGTCTCTGACAGAATTACAATGTCATCGGCGAACCTTAAAGTTTTTATTTCTTCTCCATGGATTTTAATACCTACTCCGAATTTTTCTTTTGGTTCCCTTACTGCTTGCTCAATATACAGATAGAATAACACCGGGGAGAGGCTACAACCCTGTCTTACTCCCTTCCCAACAACTGCTTCCCTTTCATGTCCCTCGACTCTTATAACTGCCATCTGGTTTCTGTACAAATTGTAAATAGCCTTTCTCTCCCTGTATTTTACCCCTGCCACCTTCAGAATCTGAAAGAGAGTATTCCAGTCAACATTGTCAGAAGCTTTCTCTAAGTCTACAAATGCTATAAACGTAGGTTTACCTTTCCTTAATCTTTCTTCTAAGATAAGTCGTAAGGTCAGTATTGCCTCACGTGTTCCAGTATCTGAATATGGCGCCTAGCCAGGTCGTAGCAAATGACGTACGTGAAGGCTACGCTAAACTATCGTCTCTGCAAATGAGAGCGTATGTAGACAGTGAACCATCGCTAGCAAAGTCGGCTATACAACTGGGCCGAGTGCTAGAGAGTCTCTCTAGACTAGACCTGCCGTGTGGTGGCGCTCGGTCTGCAAACTGATAGTGACGACACGCGGGTCCGACGTGTACTAACGAACCGCGGCCGATTTAAAGGCTACCACCTAGCAAGTGGGGTGTCTGGCTGTGACACCACACCTTCACAGTCCCACAACACAGTGATGATGGCCTGACAGACGCAAGCACTTGCTTTCAATTTTTCCTACTGTAGGGAGTGGGAATGGCACCAATCCATTGACTGCCATTTTGTTTCGGGCCCGGAATGGTGAACTCAGGTTTCATCACCTGTCACGATCCGGGACAAGAAGGCCTCCCCTTCAGCTCCAAAACGTTGCAATAAATCAAGATAAATGTTTTTTCTGTGCAATTTATGATCCACCGTTAGGCACTGCGGGACCCATCTTGCACACACTCTTGAATATCCAAGAGCGCGGATAATTGTGTCCAAACTTCAGTTGTTGGTTGACAGATGCAGCGCCAACAGCCGAGCCGTAATGCGTCTGTCCTCGCGAATGTCAAAATCAGCTCGATGCAACATGTCAGGCGTGACGGCCGTGGATGGTGTCCCCGACCGCTGCAAATGGTGGAGCTCCCCCGAACCGCCTTCTGATTACATCGCCCTCCGTGCCCAGCGATTAACTACACTTCTTTTTGTATCCCGCCATGGTGGCGGCGCGTGGGTAAGGAACAGGAAAAGGAAAATTACGTCGGCACTGCAGTGAGTAAAAGGGGTTTACTGGTGCAAGAAGAATATATAACTTTGTACAGATGCGAAGTCTTAGACCCGGCGCTGCAGTCTGGAACCACAAGACCGCTACGGCCGCAGGTTCGAATCCTGCCTCGGGCATGGATGTTTGTGATGTCCTTAGGTTAGTTAGGTTTAACCAGTTCTAAGTTCTAGGGGACTAATGACCTCAGCAGTTGAGTCCCATAGTGCTCAGAGCCATTTTTTCTTAGACCCGTCGTATGTAGAGCCAACTGAAGCGAAGTTTCCTGGCTGGCTGCACCTGATGAAACGGGCACAATCTGTAGCGGAGCACGTGGAGCTGCACAGCACCAGCTAGAGGGCGCTGCCGTCGGTGTCTCGTCGTAGTGCCAACCTTTGAAACTATGTGGCATCGTTACTATCGATACCACACTTCCGCCGACAGCAGATGCTCCATAAACTTTGTACAAGCATTTGTGAATATTCGCCTAAGTTTCTTTCTCTGGACTAAGAAATACAATCAGGGCACATTGCTTGTAACGTACATCACCTACAGACGCCATTTTGAAACTATCCTGCAGGTACGATATCTGCCAGAAGTGACTGAGACCTGGCGCCCTCACTCAGGAGATTTCAAATATTACATACGTAACGATTCACATTCGTAGGATTGTTTTTGGCCAGCCGCAGTGGCAGAGCGGTTCTAGGCGCTTCAGTCCGGAACCGCGCGACCGCTACGGTCACAGGTTCGAATCCTGCCTCGGGCATGGATGTGTGTGATGTCCTCAGGTTAGTTAGGTGTAAGTAGTTCTAAGTTCCAGGGAACTGATGGCCTCAGCTGTTAAGTCCCATAGTGCTAAGAAAGCCATTGTTTTCGGCTGAGAAAAAAAATGCGACGTGCTACTTTCTGGAAAAGCCTCGTAAATTCCATCTGCACTTTTGAGCATTTTATAATGAGATTAACATCTGCAAGACGGTCATATGAACAAGAAGACAAGGTAGTAAAAGCATTTTTAGTAGGATAAATTGTTGCAGCCTGGAAAATTTTAGCGTTAGACGCGGTAGCACATGCTTCTGAATTCATACTCTGCCCCAGATCGCCGGTGTAATCACTCCATTTTTCACGGTGTGGCGGTGATGACCGGTAATACGGGAGGCGCTGCTCGTCTGCGCATTTTTTTACGAAGCGTAAAAAAGTCGCCTTACCTGTGCTGCTCGA
Organism: Schistocerca serialis cubense; assembly: GCF_023864345.2. Taxonomy (NCBI): domain Eukaryota; kingdom Metazoa; phylum Arthropoda; class Insecta; order Orthoptera; family Acrididae; genus Schistocerca; species Schistocerca serialis. The sequence continues at coordinate 99,263,487 of NC_064642.1, read as the reverse complement.
GATAGCTTCGCTTACGATGTCACACGCGATGGCAGTTTTTAGCGTAAAACTGGTTTATTTAACAGCTGGGGGCCGCGGAATGGAATTTCCGCCCTAGTCACGTAATTCTCGCGTGACGCACACGGCGCCGCCTACGCCGCTGCTGGTCGCTGCCGTTATTTACACAACATGCAGAGCAAGGAAGCGGCGCGTGAGCCGTTTCGCGCCGGCCTCCTGCTGATGGAAATTGCAATTCCGGCGGCGGTGATAGCGAGCGCGCGTTTCGGCGCGCACGCCGGCCGCGCAAGCGAAGGAAGGGCCTCGGCCGTGGCTGGGCCATCTCTCGAGGCGCAATCGCGTCCCACGGTCGCGGCAATCTCGTAAATAGCGGTAGGCGGCTCAACAGGTCCCAGCCCAGACGGTGCGCACCTTTCTCCGACCGGCTATGCTGAATTTTATTCCCGCATCAACGATTTATCGTAAGCCCTGTCTGCTACTCGTGGCGATAAGAATGTTGCACCAGAAATACAGAGTGATTACAGGATACGTTTGGGGAGATCGGATAGTGTCCGATCATGCACTGCACTGTATTGGACAAAAGGTGTTTCTAAACCCTAGCACTGGTCAAATGGAACACTATGGTTCCAGAGACCTTTTAAAATCTCAGACATCTCGGATGTACACTATGTGATCAAAATTATCCGGATACCTGGCTGAAAATGACTTACAAGTTATTGACGCCCTCCATCGGTAATGCTGGAATTCTATATAGTGTTGACCTACCCTTAGCCTTGATGACAGCTTCTACTCTCGCAGGCAGACGTTCAGTCAGGTGCTGGAAGGTTTCTTGGGGAATGGCAGCCCATTCACGGAGTGCTGCACTGAGAAGAGGTATCGATGTTGGTCGGTGAGGCCCGGCACATTGTCGCCGTTCCAAAACATCACAAAGATGTTCCATAGGGTCCAGGTCAGAATTCTATGCAGACCAGTCCATTACACGAATGTTATAGTCGTGTGACCACTCCGCCACAGGCCGTGCATTATGAACAGTTGCTCGATGGTGTTGAAAGATGCAATCGCCATTCCCGAATTGCTCTTCAACAGTGGGAAGCAAGAAGGTGCTTAAAACATCAATGTAGACCTGTGCTGTGATAGTGCCACGCAAAACAACAAGGGGAGCAAGCCCCTCCATAAAAACACGACCACACCATCACAGCCGGCCGGAGTGGCCGTGCGGTTCTAGGCGCTACAGTCTGGAACCGCGTGGCCGCTACGGTCGCAGATTCGAACCCTGCCTCGGGCATGGATGTGTGTGATGTCCTTAGGTTAGTTAGGTTTAATTAGTTCTACGTTCTAGGCGACTGATGACCTCAGAAGTTAAGTCGCATAGTGCTCAGAGCCATTTGAACACCATAACACCACCTCCTACGGATTTTACTGGGGCACTACACACGCTGGCAGATGACGTTCCCCGGGCATTCGCCATACCCTTACCCTGCCATCGGATCGCCACATTGTGTATCGTGATTCGTCACTCCACACAATGTTTTTCCACTGTCAATCTCCAATGGTTCAAAATGGTTCAAAATGGTTCAAATGGCTCTGAGCACTATGGGACTTAACATCTATGGTCATCAGTCCCCTAGAACTTAGAACTACTTAAACCTAACTAACCTAAGGACAGCACACAACACCCGGCCATCACGAGGCAGAGACTCTCCAATGTTTACGCTCCTTACATCAAGCAAAAATGGTTGAAATGGCTCTGAGCACTGTGGGACTTAATATCTTAGGTCATCAGTCCCATAAAACTTAGGACTACTTAAACCTAACTAACCTAAGGACATCACACACATCCATGCCCGAGGCAGGATTCGAACCTGCGACCGTAGCGGTCGCGCGGTTCCAGACTGAAGCGCCTAGAACCGCTCAGCCATTACACCAAGCGCGCGCGCGCTTCGGCGCACACGGTCGCCGCGTAAGCGAAGGCATTTACCGGCGCGATGTGTGGCTGATGAGCAGCCGCTCGATCACGAAATCCAAGTATCTTCACTTCCCGCTTAACTGCCATAGTAATTAAAATGGAACCCGATGTAGTTTGGAATTCCTTTGTGATGGCCTGGATAGAAGTCTGCAACTTATACATTGCGACCCTCTACTACTGCCTACGGTGTCTGTTAGTCAACAGACGAGGTGGGCCTTTACGCGTTTTTGCTATAAGTGTCTTCACGTTCCCATTTCATTATCACATTAGAAACAGAGGACCTCGGGATCCTTACGAGTGTGCATTTGCGTACAGACGTATGACAGAAGTCACACCCAATCACCTGACCACGTTCGAAGTCCGTGAGTCCCGAGGAGAGCCCCATTATGCTCTCTCACGATGTCTAATGACTACTGAGGTCGTTGATATGGAGTACCTGGCAGCAGGTGGCAGCACAATGCACCTAATATGAAAAACGTATGTTTTTGGAGATGTCCGGATACTTTCGATCACATAGTGTGTATACCAGGTGTGAATTTCCTGAGACCGCGCCTGCAGCGCCATCTGCTGCCTGTAACGGCTGACGACGAATGTCAACACACAGTAACTCAAGTTCCATACATCGATACCTGTTTCAAATAAATATGTCGAGTTCTCTGCCTACGAACTACGATTTGCAAACAGTTTTGGTTTTCCGTTGTCATTTGAAGAGAACTGCTGCAGAATCACATCGAATGCTTGTCGAAGCTTCTGGCGAACATGCTCTTGGGAAAATACAAAGTCTCGGGTAGTTCAAACAATTCAAAAGCGGTGACATTGACGTGAGAAACGACGAGCGCGGGAAACAACCGAAAAAGTTCGAAGACAACAAACTTCAGGGTTCATCGGATGGAGATAATGCTCAAACTCAACAGAAACTCGCGGAACCATTGAATGTGACGCAGAAAACCGTTTCTCTTTGATTGTAAGCTATGGGAAAGATGCAGAAAGTGAAAAAATGGGTTCCGCACCAACTGAAAGAAAGACAGCAAGCAAATCGAAAGACCCCTTGTGGAATAGTGGTCGCCAGAGGCAAAAGAAAGCCGTTTCTCCATCGAATAGTGACAGGTGGCTACATTTTAATCCTAAGCATCGTAAATCATGGGTGAGTCCGGAAAAGACCAAACTGCTTTGGGAAGAATACAATGCTCTGTGTTTGGTGAGATCATAAGGATGTCATCTACACTACTGGCCATCAAAATTGCTACACCACGAAGATGACGTGCTACAGACGCGACCGGAAAAAGGTGCTGTGATATGCAAATGATTAGCTTTACAGAGCATTTACATAAGGTTGGCACCGGTGGTGACACCTACAACGTGCTGACATGAGGAAAGTTTCCAACCGGCTTCTCATACACAAACAGCAGTTGACCGGCGTTGCCTGGTGAAACGTTGTTGTGGTACCTCGTGTAAGGAGGAGAAATGCGTACCATCACGTTTCCGACTTTGATAAAGGTCGGATTGTAGCCTATCGCGATTCGGGTTTATCGTATCGCGACATTGCTGCTCGCGTTGGTCGAGATCCAATGACTCTTAGCATAATATGGAATCGGTGGGTTCAGCAGGGTAATACGGAACGCCATGCTGGATCCCAACGGCCTCGTATCACTATCAGTCCAGATGACACTCATCCGCATGGCTGTAACTGATCGTCCAGCCACGTCTCGATCCCTAAGTCAACAGATGGGGACGCTTGCATGACAATAACCATATGCGCGAACAGTTGGACGACGTTTGCAGCATGGACTATCAGCTCGGAGACCATGGCTGCGGTTACCATTGACGCTGCATCACAGACAGGAGCGCCTGCGATGGTGTACTCAACGACGAACCTGGGTGCACGAAGGGCAAAACGTCATTTTTTCGGATGAATCCAGGTTCTCTTTACAGCATCATGATGGTCGCATCCGTGTTAGGCGACATCTCGGTGAACGCACGTTGGAAGCGTGTATTCATCATCGCCATACTGGCGTACCACCGTGCGTGATGGTATGGGGTGCCATTGGTTACACGTCTCGGTCACCTCTTGTTCGCATTGACGGCACTTTGAACAGAGGACGTCACATTTCAGATGTGTTACGACCCGTGGCTCACCCTTTATTCGATCCTTGCGAAACCCTAAATTTTAGCAGGATAATGCACGACCGCGTGTTGCAGGTCCTGTACGTGCCTTTGTGGATACAGAAACTGTTGGACTGCTGCCCTGGCTAGCACATTCTCCAGATCTCTCACCAATTCAAAACGTGTGGTCAATGGTGGCCGAGCAACTGGCTCGTCACAATACGCCAGTCACTACTCTTGATGATCTGTGGTATCGTGTTGAAGCTGCATGGGCAGCTGTACCTGTTCACGCCATCCAAGCTCTGTTTGACTCAATGTCCAGGCGTATCAAGGCCGTTATTACGGTCAGAGGTGATTGTTCTGGGTACTGATTTCTCAGGATCTATGCACCGAAATTGCGTGAAAATGTAATCACATGTCAGTTCTAGTATAATATATTTGTCCAATGAATACCCGTTTATCATCTGCATTTCTTCTTGGTGTACCAATTTTATTGGCCAGTAGTGTGTTATGACTTATTGAAACCTGGTGAAACCGTAACGCTGATCGCTACTGAAAATCGAGCATTATGTGAGAAACGACCGGAATATGGAAAGAGGCTGCACAAACTCATATTGCTCCGTGATAGCGCCCCATCACACAGACCAAAACGAATCTGGGGAAAGATCGAGTTGGGAAATACTAGGGCATTCGGGTCATTCTCCAGACTCGGCACCGTCGGGTTATCAAGTATTTGCATCACTGGGAGACGCTCTCGGTGAACAACGCTTCACTTCGTATGAAAATGTACGAAAATGGTTCGCTTCAAAAGAAGAACTTTTTTTTGGCGTGACATTCATTGCCTGCCGGAGAGGTAGGATAAATGTATAAATACCAATGTAGATTATTTTGAATCAAACATAGTTTATGAGTTTCAAACAACAGGCGTGTAATTATTGCAACCAAATACCGGTTTCACACTTCTATGTCTGGTAAATAGACAAAAGTGACGAATGAAAAATTGTATTACGTCTGGGATTCGAACCCGGGTTTCCTGTACACTAGGCCGGTGAGCTAACCATTATGCCATCGTGGTAGTCCGTGCAGTTGTGTAAAGCCAATGTGAAAGGGTAGCATAGTGGTTAGCACATCTTTCTAGTTAGGAGGGGACCAAAGTTCTAATCCCAGCCTTGCTCCAAACTTAAATTCGTCACTTCAGTCTACATATACGCATCATCGATATTTGAGACTTGTAAATATCTCTGCAACGATATAGTTTCATATGGTTAAAGTACTTCCACTTCCGGCAGGATATTCCTTTCGTTTCACCCTGAGATGTTATTCCAATTCAGTTGGAGAGCTTGTGCAGCTCTGTTCGAGTTTAGGGGTAATATCAAAATGGTTCAAATGGCTCTGAGCACTATGGGACTTAACATCTGAGGTCATCAGTTCTCTAGAATTTAAAACTAATTAAACCTAACTAACCTAAGGACATCACACACATCCATGCCCGAGGCAGGATTCGAACCTGCGACCGTAGCGGTCGCGCGGCTCCAGACTGAAGCGCCTAGAACCGCTCGGCCACAACGGCCGGCAGGGGTGATATCAAGTGAGCTGAGGCGTGAGTGAGAATTTGAGTTGAGGAGGGAAGTGTGCTGGGGTAGTGGATTTGTGGAAGACCACTCTCCCAGGATAGCGTAGTTATTAGCGTGTCATCCTAGGCGGCAGAAGACAGAATTTCGAATCCTGGCCTTCGTACAAATTTTTATTCTCCGATTCAGACTGCATATGTGCATCTAGCACTGGGTGACAGCACCGCTAAGTGTGAACTACGGCAAAATAAGCCGCTTAGTGTAATAGCCACTCACGTTTTGCTGTAGGTGTCATACGTTCTCCCGTACCTTCTTTTGAGTTTCTATGAACGAACACCTTTTTTAGCACTGTTGGTTCTATAATCTCACAGAGATACTTGAAATGTGTGGCCCTTCAATAGAAATGACAGTGCGTTTCTTAGCGGCAGCATGTTATCTATTTCTAGTGCACGAACCTAACAACTGCCGAAAGGATTTATTGGTGTTTCTATCCAATTGATAAACTTCCTAGTAGAATCAACTTGTGAATGTATGTTACTAAAAATATAAAAACAATGTGAATATTAGTACAATTTGACTTCTGTACAAATTCTGTGGTGTAATCCTATCATTGTAAATAGAAATGACTTTTCGCTTCGTGGTGCATGGTTACTATAGCCTAAGAACTATAAAATGCATCTTGGTGTACTGAACAAATACAGGTTTTGTGACATATTATTTGAGCCATGGCGGCTTATTTCATAAACGATAATCTTAGCTGTCGTCTAACCAATGTGCGCGGATGATTTCCGTGCGCGATTATCGCTGTCTTGCATAGTCTTCAAAAGCGGCCGCTAGAGTTGCGTTTACACAGAGAGCCTGCGAAGAGCGGGGCCTAGGCAGTTGACGGCAGTTTTCGCACAGTGTGGACCCAGGGCCAGCAGCAGTGCTTGGAGCAAAGGACACGAGGTGCGGATCGGCACGACTTTTTTTTCCGGGTCATCGTTCACTCTTCTTCAGCAGGACTGGGCAGAAGGCAAAGGTCTGGTTAGCTGATGTGCGCAACTAGCTGCTCAGCTCTGGGCACTTCGCTATCTGTTTGAGCAGATGTCGTGTTTATGTTTTATGTTCACTGAGTCATCATGCTCTTTGTGATTTTATAGCAATTTGTCCTAATCTGCTGGCGAGCGTTCTCTCTCTCTATGCCGCACGTAATTAAAAAAATTGTTGGTTTTAAAATTCTTATTCAAGGAAACCAGCTGTTTCAAGATTTAATATTTGTTTTTGCTATGTTTTAGCAGTTGCTGGGCTCTGGTATCGCTATGTTCCAGCCCTTTGAAGCATTTTGTGAGCTCCAGATAATGATGAGACCCGAGCGAGTTGTTTATTATATTTTTTCCTCGGAGAAATTACTTCCTTTCTGTAGTTCTGTTAGCGAAGCTTATTTCCTAGGGCGTATGTACTTATTGAAAACGTTCTATAGGTGCAATCATGGTTAAACCATAACTTTACTTGTACTGTCACCCAGTCAGACACTTTATCTTTCTTGTGTCAACAGCACTTACTAAGTTGCTGAGAGAGTGTTCCGTGTCGGCAGCTTCTCGCCACGTGGGCCTGGCTTACTTGCCGCCATGTTCACGGCTTTCGAGCATTTCCAAGCACGGCCTGCTGTTTATTTCCAGTCGCGCGTCCTGGCTGTCTGTGTTCAAGTTAAATAACATATGTTATCTAACTTGCAGTGTAAACGAATGTTGCTGTCAGCCAGAAGGCCTCTGATTAGCTTGCTTCACACAGGAAGTTTTCCCTTTAATGTCTAATGCATAGTGTAACCTTGTTCTAAGTTTATTGAAAATCTCCCGACGTTAACCTTTTGCGGGTGTGCCCAATGTTTTGAAGAGATTTATCTAGAACTGTTTTAATTATTTGAATTGGCTGGTTTATTGAAAATTGATTGATTTAAATATTTTAAAAGGCTAATATTGTGAAGTTCTTATGTCTTAAATTGATTTAACAGTATTATTATTGTAATTCAACAGCTGTCTTATTTACCAATTTGAACTCCTACATCTTTGTAATGTCAAATCAAATAATAGATCTCTTCAAACCATTAGGCACACCCGAAAAAGGTTAACATCCAAAGATTTACAATGAACTTAAGTTACAATATGTATCAAAAATAAAGAGAAAACTTCTTATGCGAAGCCAGTTAATCGAAGGCCTCTTTGCCGACAGCAAAATCTCGTTTACAGCGGGAGGCATATATATATATATATATATATATATATATATATATATATATATAATATATATTATTATTATTATTATTCACGTTTGGGCCCTACTGGACCACGCGAAGTACAATCACGGGGCATTCAGTTATTTTCTTTTAGACTTTCTCTCTGCCCAAATTGTTTTCATTCTCTCGGAATGAGCTCTTTTCCTTTCATCAGACCATGTGGTTCCAGTTTTCTTTGGTTTTTCAGCTTGACCAACTACCCAGTCATGAATTTTTTGCCCAAATAATTTTCTGTCTTGAATTTCATCTTGTTTTATATCTGCCTCTTTCATGTCCTCTTTTATAGCAGCAATCCATTTTATTGTCTCAAATTTAGCTTTACTTCGATTTTCGTAGAATTCCACTACTTGTTTAGTTAGTCTGGTAGCATCCATTCTTTTAATATGCCCATAAAATTTTAATCTGCGTTTTTTCATATCCGAATATATGCTGGTGTATTGTTGAATTTCACTATTTGCTCTTAGCCTGTATGTTATATATATATATACATATATATATATATATATATATATATATATATAATCTATAGTGAGGTATTTAAAACTGGCGGAATACATGCGAAATACACATCGGATTAACAAAAAAAAGTTGTAATGAACTTTGTTCATCTCAAAGAGGGACATCCATTACCATGACGCTCGACCCTCCTACACCACCCACGGGGGAGGGAGGGGGAGTGACTTTGAAATCTTGAATATGAACCCTTGTTTTTTATTGCATATTTGGATTTTCCGTGAAAAAATATGTAACTGTTGTACGAAACACGTCGGAAAACATGAAAATGGGGTGACAATTGTTGCATATCGGTAATATCTCACAAAAATAAACATCCGATTAGGAAAATCAAAGAACATTATTGATATATGGGAAAATGCTATCATCTGACACCTTCTACCGTCCCGCAACGCATTCTTAGACGACATTTAGCATTACCCAGGAACAACGACGTGGAAGTAGTAGTAATTTATTCCCTTCGGCGTGCTTAATTTTGGTGAGTCCCCTTGCTTCTCGCATGTCTTTCATTGCAGCAAATGTTCGAAATGTCCGTTGTTACTAATTCACATAGCAATCTGTGTTTGAACGACAGTCCGACATGTATTAGTGTCTCTGAGCTAATATTTGCACATTCACTGCGAATTCGCTGCCGCATATCTTCGGGGGTTGTTGGTACATCCACGTAAACTCTTTTAGCCATCCCCATAGGAAAAAGTCGGCAGAAGTCAAATCGGGTGAACGTGCGGGCCACATCTGAGGACCTACTCGTCCAGTCCGTCGACCCGAATACTTTCTATTCAAAACTTCTCTAGATAGTAGTGAATAATGCGCTAGGCATCCATCGTGTTGAAACCGCATATCCACTCTTGTTTGGAGTGGAACATCGTCTATTAGTATGCGTAAAACATTACGACAATATCACTGTGCACTTGACCAGTCAGATTATCTTCTACGAAGTATTGGCCAAATACCTGCGTACCTAAAATACAGCACCAAACGTAGACACTCCGTGGACGTTGGTGTTGTGCTTTCCTTAATCAGTGGGGACTCTCCACCGACCAATAATGAATATTATGTCGTTTCACATGACCATCATTCGTAAAATTTGATTCATGAGATAAAAACATCTGTTAAATGAAATTATCATTGACTGCGAGTTGTTCCTGTATCCAGTAGCAGAAATTCGGGCGATTGTGAAGAACCATCACCATGCAGTTCCTGATGCTGCCGTAATTGAAATGGATGCCAATTTGTGTCCATGCACTGTGCGTAGAACACTTCTCTGCGAAATTCCTGAACGTCGAGCCCTTTGCTGAGAACTAATGTATTTGCAGCAGCCGCAGCTAAAACATTCACTATGTTATTTTCGTTATTCAAAGGCCACGGTCGGACTTTTTCTCTAGGTTTAACACTTCCCGTTTTAGTAAAAAGGTGGACAACACTGTGAAACGTCGCTGCAGACGGAACATTCCTATCGGGGAACAGAGTAGCACACATTTGACGGCCGGCCGGAGTGGCCGTGCGCTTCTAGGCGCTACAGTCTGGAAGCGAGCGACCGCTACGGTCGCAGGTTCGAATCCTGCCTCGGGCATGGATGTGTGTGATGTCCTTAGGTTGGTTAGGCTTAATTAGTTCTAAGTTCTAGGCGACTGATGACCTCGGAAGTTAAGTCGCATAGTGCTCAGAGCCATTTGAACCATTTTGAACCACACCTTTGACGAGCTTCGCCAACGTTTCTATGAGCCGCGAAGTATGCAGCAATGATATCGACCCACTCTGCAATCGTTAACATCGTGAAACAATTGCGACGAGATGTGATTTTTCATTTTTTCTTCCCTTACTGATTTTCGATTCCCCCCCCCCCCCTCCTCTCGGGGGCGGGGGGAGGGGGGCAGTGACAGCATCGTAATACGTTGCTCTACAGCTGATAGAAGAGTTAAACAACATAATGGTAAGATAACAAACAATATAAGATAGGCAATAAAACGGTGACTTCGATAGTAACAGTAAAATGGCGGAAGTTGCGGAATTTTAAATAGAAAAATAAGGCGTTGACGATGAGAATAAAGACGCACAGTAAGTAGACAGGAACAATGAAAAAAACACAGCGACAGTCTGGTGTCGGTTCGCACGAGATAAAAAAAAAACACAACTAGCGACAGTATGGTGGCTGACAGGGGATGCAAAACACTCAACATTAACTGAAAACAGCACTATAGAGGCGACACGGCGGCGGATGGGGGTAGGGGGACGAGCCGGACCGAGAAGGGGGATAAAAGGGCGAGCCGATGGTGAGAGAGGACATTGAAAAAGGAGGGGCAGGGCGGATGTGAGAAGGAATGTTGAAGGCAGTAGAAAGGAAAGCAAAAAGGACTCAGGGGAGAGAAGGGCGTCAGAGAGCTGGTGGGCGGTCAAAAAACAGGATGGAAGGGGGGGGGGGGGGAAAGGGAGCTCGGGAAAAGGACAGAGGAAGGGAGGTGGAGGTGAGGATCAGAGTTGATAGGAGGGAGAAATGGAGGGAGAGGGGGCATCATCCAGGTTGGGGGAGTTAACGGAATCTGCCTGGGGATGGGAGATGAAGTGTGTAGAGGTGGAGGGTAGGGGGGACACAATGGTGAAGGTGCGGCAGCGGGCAGGGGTTGGAGAAAAGAGGAGCAACCATGGGATGAAGAGGATCAAGTCGGTGGGAGCTGTAGAGGATGTGGATATGTTCGAGGAAAAGGAATTGGGTCATAGAGGATGCGTGTAGGAGACGGGAGTCATATACGGAAGGTAAGGTGGAGTGCATGGCACTAGAGGATCTGGAGGGACATACAGAATTTGGGGGTATAACAAACGGATCAGGGATATGTAGGTGTGGAGGATTGGAGGGTGCAACCTCTGTGTCTGGCCAGAGAGGAGTTTAAGGAGATGGATGCAGTTGTGGGCTATGGACTGGATAGAGTAGATATGAGGGATCCAAGTGAGGTGACAGTCAATGGCTGAGACCAAGGTAGGTGAGGATGGGGGAGAGGTGGACAGGACGAGTGCAGATGGTAAGGGTAAAATCAAGGAGCCAGAAGGAGCGAGTTGTACGACCTACAATGATTGCTTGGGTCTTCGAAGGATTGATTTTGAGAAGCCACCGGTTACACCATGTGGCAAAAAGGTTGTGGTGATTATGGATAAGGCTTTGGGACTGTTGGAGGGTAGGAGCGAGGGCAAGGAAGGCGGTGTCATCGGCATACTGCAGGCGATGGACTGGAGGGAGGAGAGGGTTGGGGCGTATCTGCTGTGTACAGGAGGTAGAGGAGAGTGGAGAGCACACAGCCCTGGGGCACACTTGCAGAGGGGTAGAAGGTGCAGGAATTGGTGTTATGGATGGTAACGTAGGAGGCATGGCAGGAGAGGAAGGAGGCAATCAGGCAGACATAGTTGATAGGAAGGGCGTAGGTCTGGAGTTTAAACAGGAGACTGGGCTGCCATACACGTTTGTAAGCCTTTTTGAGGTCTAGCGAGACAAAAGTGGCGGAGGGATGGGAGTTAAGTTGGAGGGAGAGGAGACGATTGAGGCATGGGAGGTGGTCATCGGCAGAGAAGGAAGGTCGGAAGCCACATTGAGTGTTGGGAGGAGGTGGTGTCAGTGGAGGTGGTGATGGATGCGCCAGGTTAGGATGGATTGCAAGAGCTTGCTGAAGACGAGATGTGTACAATCAGAAGCACGTAACATGTACAGTCTGACCGCAGACTGAGCACATGATAAGTTTGTTCTTCATTCGACTGTTGGAGGTGTCACATGACAGCATTATCAAAAACATCAAAAGAGTACTTCGATTGTCCTAATTGGATGTGTATTTGTTTGAAATAGTGCCGTTTTGCAACAATTGTCATCCCATTTGCATGTTTTCCGATTACAACAAAATCTATCATGAAACGAAAGAAATGTTTCATACAAAAGGTACAATTTTTTTTACAGAAAATCCAAATCTGCATTAAAAAAATAGGGGCCTACTTAAGATTTCAGTATCATCCCCCTCCCGCCCCCAGTGGTGTTGCATGGGGGTCGAACATTATGTTCATGAATGTATCTCTTCGAGATGAACAACTTTTATTACCACCTGTTTTTAATTCGATGTGTATTTCGCCAAATATTCCGACAACAGTTTTAAAAGCGCCACCGTGTGCGTGCGTGCGTGCGTGCGTGCGTGCGTGTGTGTGTGTGTGTGTGTTAAAGGCTAGTCCTTCCATGTCATTTCCCTGGTAATGCTCTGTTTCATTACTTATTCCCTTCTAAAAGAGAATATGTTTTCGAGTTTTTGACTGATTCCACACCTATGCGTAACATTTAACTTAGGATCTGTGAATGTTACATTAGCATATTTGTTTTCGTTTGTAAACATTGAATATTCTTGGTCATGTTCTACATCCTGGAAGGTTCATCACTATGGGTCTATTGGAGCGACAAGTGCATCTCCCCTAATTTAATGTCTTATTTCCCAGTACGTAATATTACACTTTTACTGTATCAGATGCAACCGGTGTTATTCTCCTTATTGCAGGTTGCGGCAACGTCTAGACCAAGGAATATCTTCGAGGATGTTAAACTAGCACAGAGGGGTACGTTTTGGGAATGACAAAGTATTTCCGAATTCCACAGGGGAAACAGGTAACATAAAAAGTATTTTTTACGGTTTCTTTTTCAATAGGCACAGATGGAGAAATCAGGAAGTAAATGGAATGAAAGTACCATGAAGGACTTTTGCCCGGTTAACCGTACGGTCTAACGCACTGCTTTTCCGACGGATTATTGTCGAGGTCCGGCATACCGGGCAGTCTGTGGACGGTTTTAAGGTGGTTTTCCGTCTGCCTCGGCGAATCCGGACTTGTCCCCCTCAGTTACACTATGTGCAAACACTTTCTCCACGTACGCGTACACCATAATTACTATACCACTCATACATTAGGCTTAGACTCATCTGGTGTGAGACGTTTTCCCCGTGGACTGCTCTAGCCTGTTGTAGGGTTGTGTACCACTGCGGACTAAGGCGGGGACGAAGCCATTCCGTCGTTTCTAGATTCAATACAATACAATACAACATGAAGGAAGACTTAGAAAATGTCGGACCTCTTCTAATGATAAGCATGGTAAAGAGTGAGGAACATTCAATTCCAAAAAGTACGTTCAGTGGCAGGCTCAAGATCTGACAGGAAAGGGAGGAAATCGTGATGAAAACTGTTTTAGGAAATAAGATTTTTCCAAGAAAATTCAGAGATGAACAGTAAACAGTGTATTATGAGAACGTTAAAAATTTAGAAAACCAGCGTGTGCTTTTGAGTAAAGATGAATTCTTAAATGTAGTGGAGCGAAACTCGAAATGAACATAGGTTCGCCGGCCGGTGTGGCCGTGTGGTTCTAGGCGCTTCAGTCTGGAACCGCGTGACCGCTACGGGCGTAGGTTCGAATCCTGCCTCGGGCATGGATGTGTGTAATGTCCTTAGGTTAGTTAGGTTTAAGTAGTTCCAAGTTCTAGGGGACTGATGACCGCAGATGTTACGTCCCACAGTGCTCAGAGCCATTTGAACCATTTTGAACATAGGTTCAAAGAGACATTAATTACAAAAGAGTTTTAGTATAGTTTTATGAAGGGACAAGAATCCACGAGTTTTCAGCGAACAGCAGGTCAGAGGGTTTCATCTGCAAACAAGTAGACATGTTCCTTGACAAATTAAGAAAAAAATGGACAAGTTCAAGCTTCTAACCATTTACGATCCAATGCCGAAAATTTTTTTACAAAAATAACTTTGACATTCCACATTACTGCTTTTTTTTATCGTCAGGCTTCTGAAATGTTTAAAGCAGCCCACCAAGAATTCTTTTACTGTGGCAACCTTTTCATCTCAGAGTAGCAGTTGCAAACTGCGTCCTCAAGTATTCAAATCTCTGACTTCTTCTACATGTTTTCCTATCTACGGCTCTCTCTAGTGCCATGGAAGAAATTCCTGATACATCAACAGATGTCCTAACACCCTGTAACTATTTTCCATGTATGCCTTCCCCCCCTCACCCCGAGTCTACAGAGAAACACCCACCTCTCTCCTTATCTTACCAGTCCACCTAATTTTCAACATTCTTCCGTGGCACTACATGTCGAATGTATCGATTCTCTTCTGTCGTGAATTTTCCCGCACTCCAAATGCACATTTGCGGAAATTTCTTCCTCAAATGAAGGCCAATGTTTGATATTAGAGGGTTTCTCTTCGACGGAAATGCATGTTAATGTCATCTTTGCTCCGTTTGTCAGCGTTTACTTTCCTTTCAAGGTAATAGAAATCCTTTGTCTGCTTCGTGATCCCCAATCCTGATAATCTTCTCGCTATTCACATACTTTAGTCCTTCTTCGATTTACTATCAATCCTTTTTCTGTACTCATTACTCTTCTTTCCATTAAACACATCCTATAATTTCTTTTCTCTTTCACTAAATATAGCAGTGTCATCAGCATATTTTGTCATTGGTATTCTTTCACCATGGATTTTAAACCCACTCTTGAACCTTTCTTTCATTTCCGTCATTTCTTCCTCTTTGTATTAATTGAACAGTAGCAGCTGAAGTCTACATTCCCCTTTAACACACTTTTTAATCCGAGCACTTTGTTCTTGGTATTCTGCTCTTGTTGTATTTTCGTATAGCTTACTCCCATTTTTTGTTTTTCAGAATTTCCAACACCTTGCACCATTGGGAATTGTACGAGTAGAACGCTTTTTCCAGGTCAACAAATGTTATGACTGTGTCCCGATTTTTCTTTTGTCTTGCTTCCATTATCGATCACAACTTCAGGACTGCCTCTCTTGTGACTTTACCTTTCCTGATGCTAAACTGATGGTCATCTAACAGATCCTCATTTCTGTTTATTATTCTTCTGTTTATTATTCTCGTCAGCAACATGGATGCATGCGCTGTTAAAAGCTGATTTTACAATAATTCTCGCACTTTATCTTCGGAAATGTGCGGGCAATGTTGTTCCTAAAGTCTGATTGTATGTTGTCAGTCTCATACATTGGACACACCAAGCTGAATAGTCGTTTTGTTGCCACTTCCGCCAATGATTTTAAAAGTTACAAAGGCATGTTATGTGCATTCTGCCTTATTTGGCCTTAAGTCTTCAAAAGTTGTTAAACTTTTGATTCTAATATCGTATCCCTTATCTCTTTCTATCGACTCCTGCTTCTTCTCTGACTTCTTTAGGCAAGTCGTCTCCTCTGTACCTACCTGTGGACTTCCAATTGCACTCTAAATATTACCGCCTTTACTACTAATTACATAGAAAGTTGTTTTGACTTTTCTATAAGCTGAGTCTGTCACGACAATCATCTGATTTTGGATTTCTTGACTTTTTTCACGCAGCCATTGCACCTAAGCTCCCCCGCACTTCTTTCTCAATTTGTTCTTAAGTGACTTGTATTTCTGTATTCCGGTATCTCCGTGAACATTTATGTACTTCTTTCTTTAGATCAGTTGAAGTATTTCTTCTCTTACCCAAGATTTCTTCGCAGTTACCTTCCGTGTCCGTTTTAGAGGTACCCATTCCACTTCAAATATTGCATAACCAACGAAAGGATAATGTTCTTAGAGTCTGAGTGTTATGCAAGAATTTCAACGTTTAGGGAAGCTAGAAAGTTTGAAAAGGGAAATAGTAAGGTCCAATCTCGATGTAGAGGGGATCAGTGAATTTGGTGTGTATGTTTTTCTTAACTTACATTTTTGCTAAATAAACAACGCCCAACCAATAAACAAATTAACAAACTAAATTAACAGACTACCATGAACGTACACCAAATGGTTCAAATGGCTCTAAGCATATAGGACTTAACATCTGAGGTCATTAGTCCCCTAGACTTAGAACTACGTAAACCTAACTAACCTAAGGAAGTCACACACATCCATGCCCGAGGCAGGATTCGAACCTTCAACCATAGCAGCAGCGCGGTTTCGTACTGAAGCGCCTAGAACCGCTCGACCACAGCGGCCGGCGAACGTACAGCAACCACACATATACATGCAACCAAGTAATTTACATGTCATCAATATAACAGTGCTTATACATTCCAAACATGACATAGTAACTGCAAAACTGTGAATTTACTATCGTAACATATTAATTACCACCTTAATTACTCAAATATAGGACAACAGTCAAAATTCAGTTGCAACCGGTGTTACGTAGGTAACATATACATAAGTAGTAAAGCATACTCAAAATTTTATTATATTATAAAAATGTGTAATGAACATATTGTCGCCCACATTGTACAGCAGGTCACTCGATAATATCGATTTAGATGAAACAATCTGCAGTGAAAGGAAAGAAATAAACATTAATATCACATAGCAACAAATATGGAAATTCGTTATAAACTTGTCGCTTTGCTGCTTTATACTACTACAGTGCAGGATGTATGGAACGTAAAGTTAGTGTTTACGAATTACACTTTGGCAAGCTATTTTAAATCCACTGGTATATCTTATCACATTCAGCATTGCTCACAATACAAATGAATATTCCAGTGTAGCAATTCAAATTAAAAACAGTCACAAAAATACGTCAAGAAGTGAATTTCTTCCAGCCTGAATCATAAAAGATGGAAAAGCTGAGCTATTATTCCTCAGATCAAATGAACTTGGTTCTTTACCTCCAAATAAAGCATCACAGTTACCACATATTCAAAAACGTTACGTCACGTTGTAAAACGGTTAGGTTAGGTTAGGTTGGGCAGACAAAAATATGGAGACACCACAAACACATTACCATGTCTACTACGGTGTAAGAAAACCGACGGCATTCAAAACAGGTTCCAGTGGTCCCAGAATGGTAAACAAGTACTGTATGTTTGTTAAGGAAATTTTATGCCATTCTCCAGAAAAACAGAGGCAATTTCAGATAACGACGGATGTGATTGATTGCGATCAATTTTGACTTTAAAATGGACCACGCAGGCTCAATAATATTGACATCTGGTGACTGTGCTAGCTAGAAAAAATTCGAAAATTCATTCTTGAAATCAGAAAACCAGTCCTCGGCGATGCCAGATGTGTGAATAGCGGGGCTTTCATCTCTCATAACGGGAAAAAATTGTATTTGGAATGGTTCTCATGAGCCAAAATGGTCACGTAATCCTTGGCAGTAATGCTATCTTTCAGAGGAACACAGGGACCATGGGATACCTCGATGTGGCTGCCAATCATCATCAACTCCCTCCATGTTTCACACTTGAGATGTCAACCCGGCCAGAATTTGGAAACAGTGTGAAACAAGACTCATTGGAGCAAGTGACATCCTTTCATTGCTCCATACTCACGGTTTTATGTCTCTTGACCATCATTTTCCTTTTACGGACGTATACATTACCGATGAGTGATTCTGCAATTCCAGTTCGCCCTTCAGTTCGCTGCTTCAGGAGCTGCATTCATGTGACATTCAGTTCTGCAGTGACTTCGCAGCTGTTGTTCTCTTATTTTTTTGTAACAATCTCCTTCAGTGACGGTTTTTCACTTACACTCAACAAACACTTCCATCCGCATTGTGACTCTGCTTTCCCTGTAAGCGGTATAAATTTTCTACTTTTTTCCCCTCTTGAAACATCAAACACTATGGCTCCCTTGGTTATGGAATCACCCATGATACAGGAAACCAAAATTTGCCTATATTCGAATTCACTTAGCTCCAACACAATGCACTCACTACCGCACTGTAGTGGCAACACTAGTTAAGATGGAAAAAGGTTAGCTTTGGTGCAATATTTCTGAGTGCACAAGTTACAGCCAGGCACAGGCCTCTTAACAGTAAGTTACACTACCAGCGGATGTGAATAGAATGGAGGACACAGGGCCATAGACCCACTGAAAGGAGTAAATGCAGTGGTTTGCATGGTGCAAGCTACAGGCAAAAGTGGCCCACTGGCCCAACCCAGGTGTTAAGACTACATGAATAGGAATCACACATTAGCAAAACAAAGGCACAGAGGTATGTATAAATAGGCGCTGGTTCACTAAAAAGGCATTCAAGTGTGACATCTCTCCTGGATGGTGGGGCACATCACACCACTGGCTACACACTGCAGCAGATGGGGTACCAGCGTTCCAGTCGATGGCAGGTCGCTGGTTCGACCCTCTGAGGCCAATGTGGGGTCCGCAGGAAGCCAATGGTGTGCAACGCTACTCTGCCATGGATCGCAACTGCAGGCAGTCTTGTTGGCACCCAACACTCGACGGAGGCATCCCGAGGTGAGGGCCGCAGATTCAGATGCCGGATCACAGGTGCTTGTTGTAGCCCTGGTGCTAGCTATGAGGGGGAAGAAGCATGCAGTGTGCCGACCTGCAGCTTCCCGTGAGCAGCACTGCAGCAACAGGGATGGAGGCCACTGTGTTGGCTGCCGGCGCCTCCTGACGTCCTCGCAACTCCACGGCCGTACAACGCTGACACACAGCAGAGCACTGCATGGGTCGCTGAGGCAGCCGTTCTGCACTAAACCATTTCGCAGACAGTGAAGTGGTGTCCTCAGCATTGCGGGACCCAGTGATGCACACTGAGAGGAACGGGGGCACTGTAGCTGGAAATAATAAATCACTGGGAAATTCCGGCGAATTTTAATATGGAGCACCCTGACAGCCCATCCTCATCCAACATGCCCTCTACATTTGGCCTCAGAATAGCACACGTCTTCTGTACAGTACAACCTTTGAGCCAACTGCCTGCATTAAAGTCACAAAATGTGGTGAGTGTTGACCAATTTTTCCTTTTGAGTGTTGGAAGTTTTCTTTCTTTTTTTGTGTTTTGGGTCTGGCTCCTGTCAGTCCATTTTAGATGTTCTGCAAAGGCACACTACTTTGTTTTCTTCTTGTCAGAATAAGTGTTAGTGTATTTGGGGCAGTAAGATGTTGTTTTTTCAGGGCATTTGATTACTTTTGTATTGCTATATGATAATACTGAGTATGAAGATACGAAGCTGTAGGAATTCAGGTTATTCTTGTACTTAAATTTTTAGTTTTGGGACTAACTGGGAACGGAAGCAACACAATGGCAGAGTCAGGGACACAAGGTGTATCAGAACTGGAAGTGGTATGGTTTTGTTGGAATAGGTAGCACAATTGACAGTGGACAATACGAAGCTGAGAAGTAAATTAACATCGAGAAGTGATCGGGAAACCACTTCAAATCAGCTGTTTTTGCCTGGGGTGTCACAGCAGGTGATTGATC
The DNA here is from genome assembly GCF_023864345.2 of Schistocerca serialis cubense. NCBI lineage: Eukaryota > Metazoa > Arthropoda > Insecta > Orthoptera > Acrididae > Schistocerca > Schistocerca serialis. Next base: position 99,243,846 of record NC_064642.1, on the reverse strand, counting down.
CAACCACTGCAAGTTTCATTATTCCGTTTTCTGGCAAGGCATCTGAGGATGTGTGTTCGTTTGTGAACGACTTGGAAACTTCAGCTGTGATGAATGGTTAGTCTGATGAACAGTTGTTACATGCAGCCAAGATTTGATGAACAGGTGATGCGAAGTCATATATAAGGTGTTCTGAAGCATTAAGGTAGGTGGGACAGTTTAAGCAGTTGAAGAAGGGGCCTCTGCAGAGGTACAAGAAACAGAATAGCGCTCGGTATTTCAGGGAGAGGTTGAGTGCGATGACAAAGAGGCAGGGGGGGGCACGGTAGAGAAATTTGTGGACAAGATAAGAGACATTAACGAGTATACTTAAGAGTTGGGTCAAAGCGATGAAGCAAATGGTATTCTGTTGCAGGAGGCCAAGCAAAGAGCACTTGATATATTTTTGAGGAGGTTAACGGCGCATATGTAGCATAAAGTGTGTGAAGGGACTGCAAAATATTTGTATTTGGCCATTCAGCTAGCAAGTCAACGTGAGGAAATAGACGTGGCAACGGAGTACGTGATAGACAAGCAATGTTTATAACAGGTATAAAATGTTATAAATGTGGTCGTGTGGGACACATGCAAAGGCAATGTACCCAGTCACCAAAGAATAAAGGGTGGAAATCAGCAGCGTGGTGGATGCAGAAGTGGAGTTAGTAGAGGTGGACAATTGCTAAACGGCAGAAGGGGTCAAAGACCCACCTAAGGGTGGGTGCTACAAATACGTATGCAGAGGTCGGATGTTAAGAGGTACGATCCACAGGAACTAAAATATTTAAGGTTTTGTTGGACACAGGGGCACAAGTGTCAGTGGCTACTAAGAAATCAAATGGCTCTAAGCACTATGGGATTTAACATCTGAGATCATCAGTCCCCCTGAACTTAGAACTACTTAAACCTAACTAACCTAAGGACATCACACACATCCATGCCCGAGGCAGGATTCGAACCTGCGACAGTAGCAACAACGTGGTTCCAGATTGAAGAGCCTAGAACCGCTCGGCCACAGCGGCCCGGTTTCTACTAAGAGTTTAATAGGATAAAGGAAGTTAGACGCACCACGTTATAGGCGGCATGAAGTGGGGGATAAGGACCTTTGGGGTCAGTGACAGTTGACGTTCGCATAGGGAAAGTCCGATTTGATGCATGCATGGAGGTAGTACTGTGCGCAAGTGAGGGCTACGACATGATCCTAGAAGTAGATTTCTTGCATCAACATCATGACAAAATTGACCTTCGACAACGAAATGTGGAACTTGGCGGAATGTTATTTCAGCTAGGAGAAACTGTTGTCGATGCAGAGCTCTAGTGAGGTGCGTTCAACATAGTGAACAAACTAGTTGAACCACATACATTAGCATTAAGGCTTAATTCGCATGAGTGTGTGTCTAGTGGCACCGGGAAATCGATTTGCGTAAGTGTAGAGTAAAATCTACCTGTGGGTATAGTATGTGTTATTGAACAGTTGAAGGATAATGAATTTTTGGATACATTATTTTGTTTTGTGAAACGTAGTATTGTACGTGTACAAGAGGTAAACGACGGGCGAGTAGCCCCCATGAACGTGAATAATTTTAGCGCTGTAGACGCGAATTTGGGAAAAGGAGGTTTAGAAGCGAATTTGGATGTACAACATGACAAAGACAGGTGTTCGAGAGGTAGGCATAGTAATCAACCAGGAACTGCCGACAGAACTGCATTGCTTAACAAAGTTAAGCATTGGAAAGGAGAAGAAAAATAACAGATGGAAGAATTGTGAGAATTTAAGGATTTGTTTTTTCCGCAAGGGCCGTTACCAGCAACTCCTTTAGTTCAACATAGGAAACCAACATGTGATGAATCACCTGTTTACCATAAACTTTACAGAATACCGAGGTATTTGCAGCCAATTGTGGAAGATTTCATTAATCAAGAGCTTGCGGACAGTATTGTAGAGCATAGTAATAGTTGCTGGGGAGTGGTGTATTTGCAGCCAATTGTGGAAGATTTCATTAATCAAGAGCTTGCGGACAGTATTATAGAGCGTAGTAATAGTTGCTGGGGAGTGGGCATTGTCGTTGTGCCTAAAAAATGTATGGATGTAACTAAGAAATACAGGTTCTGTTGTGACTACCGATACCTCAATAGTAAGACAGTAATAGACGCATATTCCATTACAAACATATTGGAGACTTTGGATCACTTAGGACACTGCCAGTACGTTTGTACGATGGATTTGACAATTGCTTATCATCAGTTAGAGGTGGCTCCTGAGGATAGTCCAAAAACTGCTTTCTCTACTCCAAGAGGCCATTACCAGTACATCAGAATGCCATTCGATTTGAAAAACGCTCCAGCAACGTTTCAGAGGTTGCTAGACAGTGTATTGAGGGGTTTGAAACCACGACAGCGGCTTGTCTAGTTGGATGACATTATAGAGTTTTCATGTAGTGTGGAGAAGCATAGACAACGGTTAAGAGAAGTCTTTATGAGGTTAAGAGCAGCTTGTTTGACGTTGAGCCTGGAAAAGTGTCATTTTGCATTGGAAGAATAGGTCATATTATTAGTAAGGACAGAGTGCGAACAGATCGGAGGTTGGTTCAGGCTGTAAGCGCTTTTCGGGAGCCAAAATCTGTTAAGTAACTACAATCATTTGTCGGGATTAGCAATTTCTATCGAAAGTTCGTCAAGGTTTCTGCAGATTTAGCACAGCCATTGACATGATTGTTATGAAAGGGTATGGAATTTGAGTGGACAGAAGAGTGTCAGAAGGCTTTTGACAAACTGAAAGAAGTGTTAACATCAAGTCCGGTTCTTGTGTTTCCAGATTTAAAAAGGAATTTATTCTAGCATGTGATGCATCGAATCAGGCATTAGGGTGTGTTCTTAGTCAGGAAATAGATGGGAAAGACAATCCTGTAGCCTGTGCGTCTAGGCAGTCGAATACAGCAGAGAGGAATAACTCAACAACAGAGAGGGAGATGCTTAGCGTAATCTATGGAACCATATATTTTAAATGTTATTTACATGCGAGAAAATTTCGTATAGTGACAGATCATGCTGCGTTGAAGTGGTTGTTCGGTTGAAGGATCCGTCCACTAGACTCGCTAGGTGGGCTGTGAGGCTTAGTGAAATCGACTACGAGATGGTGCACAAGCCTGGGAAGAAGCACAGTAATGCGGATGCACTGAGTAGAAAGGTGGCAAATGTAGAAATCATAGGTTGTGACATGGCAGTACGGCAAGAATTACAGGACGCTGACAACGATTGTAAAGTGTATCGGACACAGCCACAATTTAATGTGTACAACGGTCTTCTGTGCAGGGAAACGAAGTTAGGGCCAAGGGTAATAGTGCCAGCAAAACTAAGGGATGAGGTTTCAAAGGAAGCACATGATCACGTGTTATCTAGTCATGGTGGGTGTAGAGAGATGAATATGAGAGTGTTGGAGAGATATTGGTGGAGAGGTGGGAAAGTAGATGTGGCTCAGTATGTCAAGAATTGTATACCATGTGCTCAGAGAGCAGATTTGAGTCAGAAACGGATACAGCTACAGCAATTGCCAGAAGCAACATGTCCATTTTCGATGTTTGGAATTGATGCCATAGGACCTTTCAGTCTAACACCATCAGGGAACAGATTCGTTCTGACAACAATAGACCATTTTTCGAGATATGTGGAGAAGGTGGCTTTGCTAAATCAACAGGCAGCAATGGTCATGCAAGCATTAATAAATAATTGGATTTTGAAGTTCGGGGTACCAGAGACAATAATTACTGACCAAGGGAACAACTACATATCAGATATAATGAGGGAACTGTGTAACTGTTGATCTTAAAGAAGTTGAGGATGAGTGCGTTGCTTTCACAGGCGAACGGAAGGACAGAACGGGTACACAGAACAGTCGGGAAAATTCTGAGTTTTTATGTGGATTTTCATCACTGACAGTGGGACGAGTATTTGAGGCATATTGTATGTGCATACACTGCAAAAGACCATACCATACCAGCCTGTGTGTGGGTCAAAAATGTCTCACCATTTGATTTAGTGAAGCTACAGAAAAGGAAGGACCGGTGCATCTGCACATCAATTCGTGAGAACCGCTCGGGATGTTTGGAAACGGGTACAAAAGAATACAAAGGCTTTGGAAGGGCAGGAAGATGCAGTGAAGTGGAAAGAAAGTTTACCACATAGTAGAGTGGGGCAATGGGTAATGCTATCCAGCCCCTATACAGCAAAACGGAAAATGAAGAAGTTTGTCACGAGGTATCAAGGGCCATACCAAGTAGTTGAAACCACATCCCCCATTAATGTTAAGCTTCGGATGCCAACTAGAACAACGATAGTACACATTCGGCCGTTGTGGCCATTTAAGGATTGTCTGAATGTGATTACAAGCATGTCAGAGGAAGGTAAGAGAAAGAAAGAGTGAAGAGAGGTGTTAAGCACAGGGAAATCCAGGAAGATAGAGTACAGCATGAAGTACCGTGCGCTTTGCGATCCAGATGGTAGTAGAGTATTTGTAGTTTTTTGTTTCTTTTATGTATCAGTGGGTTTGCATAGATTAATTTGGCATTGTATTTTCGTATGTTGTATGTGTTTTCGAGTATTGTGAGCCTGCTGGGGCAACAGTCCTTTTGACAAGGTAGGAAGGATGATGGTGGTCCTTGTCCTGAGGTCACTGAAAAGGGGAGCGTTGAGCAAGTTTGTAGAAGTAAAATCTGAGGAGGTTTTGCTGATCTCGGCAGTTAACAGACAGTACGCCGGAATGACAAGGGAGGAATTACGGAGCTGCCATCGAGGGAAGGTAACGGTATGTCTAGCCAGGGTGATAAGCACCAATCTGGACACATGCACGGTGCAGTTATTTTTAGCCAGGTGGAAAGAAATATACTGTCCAAGGGACATCATGGATCCAAAATTGAACTTGCAACGGGTTGGGATGCATTGGATCTTTTTCAACTACGAATATTTGATAGTGGTAGCAAGCTGTTTGGAGCAGGGAGTATTTGCCGAAGTGATAAACAGAGAGCTGGAGGGGAGTGGAATTTTAATCAGTGGAACTGCATATGGCATAGTAGGAACAACCTTCCATCTGCCAGCATAAATTTCAGGAGTCACGCACTGAATGTTACACAGCCCCAGCTTTACTGGCCAGAAGCAACTTCAGACTTTTTGCCAAGGCAGAATTTGACCTTGTTAAATCAAACCATGGAGTGAGGTCTGTTGCAATCCATAAACCATTTCATTTCAAAGCAAGAGGGGCGCATATCAGCCGAACAGCTTGTGCACCATGTCGCTCAATATAGGAAAAGGAAACTACAAGTAATGATCACTTTGAGCACCTCTGTGCCAAGTGCCATCGCAGCCTTAATTTTGTTGTGCGTCGTTTTCATTCTGGTCAGGCGGAGAGCCAATTCCAGGAGGGAACTGACGGTAGTCCAAATCCTAGTGCATTGGATACCGAGGGCATAAGACAGGTACATCTACATCTACATCCATACTCCGCAAGCCACCTGACGGTGTGTGGTGGAGCGTACCCTGAGTACCTCTATTGGTTCTCTCTTCTATTCCAGTCTCGTATTGTTTGTGGAAAGAAGGATTGTCGATATGCTTCTGCGTGGGCTCTAATCTCTCTGATTTTATCCTCGTGGTCTCTTCGCGAGATGTACGTAGGAGGGAGCAATATACTGCTTGACTCCTCGGTGGAGGTATTTTCTCGAAACTTTAACAAAAGCTCGTACAGAGCAACTGAGCGTCGCTCCTGCAGAGTCTTCCACTGGAGTTTATCTATCATCTCCGTAACGCTTTCGCGATTACTAAATGATCCTGTAACGAAGCGCGCTGCTCTCCGTTGGACCTTCTCTATCTATTTTATCAACCCTATCTGGTACGGATCCCACACTGTTGAGCAGTATTCAAGCAGTGGGCGAACAACTTTACTGTAACGTACTTCCTTTGTTTTCGGATTGCATTTCCTTAGGATTCTTCCAATGAATCTCACTCTGGCATCTGCTTTACCGACGATTAACTTTATGTGATCATTCCATTTTAAATCACTTCTAATGCGTACTCCCAGAAAATTTATGGAATTAACTGCTTCCAGTTGCTGACCTGCTATTTCGTAGCTAAATGATAAGGGAACTACCTTTCTGTGTATTCGCAGCACATTCCACTTGTCTACATTGAGATTCAATTGCCATTCCCTGCACCATGCGTCAATTCGCTGCAGATCCTCCTCCATTTCAGTAAAATTTTCCATTGTTACAACCTCTCGATACACCACAGCATCATCTGCAAAAAGCTTCAGTGAACTTCCAATCTAATTCACAAGGTCATTTATGTATATTGTGAATTGCAACGCTCCTATGACACTTCCCTGCGGCACACCTGAAATCACTCTTACTTCGGAAGACGTCTCTCCATTGAGAATGACATGCTGCGTTCTGTTATCTAGGAACTCTTCAATCCAATCACACAATTGGTCTGATACTCCATATGCTCTTACTTTGTTCATTAAACGACTGTGGGGAACTGTATCAAACGCCTTGCGGAAGTCGAGAAACACGGCATCTACCTGTGAACCCGTGTCTATGGCTCTGTGAGTCGCGTGGACGAATAGCGCAAGCTGGGTTTCACACGACCGCCTTTTTCCAAACCCATGCTGATTCCTACAAAGTAGAGTTCTAGTCTCCAGAAAAGTCATTATACTCGAACGTAACACGTGTTCCAAAATTCTACAACTGATCGACGTTAGAGATATAGGTCTACAGTTCTGCACATCTGTTCGACGTCCCTTCTTGAAAACGGGGATGACCTGTGCCCTTTTCCAATCCTTTGGAACGCTACGCTCTTCTACAGATCTACGGTACACCACTGGAAGAAGGGGGCAAGTTCCTTCACGTACTCTGTGTAAAATCGAACTGGTATCCCATCAGGTCCAGAGGCGTTTCCTCTTTTGAGCGATTTTAATTGTTTCTCTATCCCTCTGTCGTGTATTTCGATATCTACTATTTTGTCATCTGTGCGACAATCTAGAGAAGGAACTACAGTGCAGTCTTCCTCTGTGAAACAGCTTTGGAAAAAGATATTTAGTATTTCTGCCTTTAGTCTGTCATCCTCTGTTTCAGTACCATTTTGGTCACAGAGTGTCTGGACATTTTGTTTTGATCCACCTACCGCTTTGACATAAGACCACAATTTCTTAGGATTTTCTGCTAAGTCAGTACATAGAACTTTACTTTAGAATTCATTGAACGCCTCTCGCATAGCCCTCCTCACACTACATTTCGCTTCGCGTAATTTTTGTTTGTCTGCAAGGCTTTGGCTATATTTGTGTTTGCTGTGAAGTTCCCTTTGCTTCCGCAGCAGTTTTCTAACTCGGTTGTTGTACCATGGTGGCTCTTTTTCCATCTCTTACGATCTTGCTTGGCACATACTCATCTAACGCATATTGTACGATGGTTTTGAACTTTGTCCACTGATCCTCAACACTATCATTACTTGAGACAAAATTTTTGTGTTGAGCCGTCAGGTACTCTGTAATCTGCTTTTTGTCACTTATGGTAAAAAGAAAAATCTTCCTACCTTTTTTAATATTTCTATTTATGGCTGAAATCATAGATGCAGTAACCGCTTTATGATCGCTGATTCCCTGTTCCGCATTAACTGTTTCAAATAGTTTGGGTCTGTTTGTCACCAGAAGGTCTAATATGTTATCGCCACGAGTCGGTTCTCTGTTTAACTGCTCAAGGTAGTTTTCAGATAAAGCACTTAAAAAAATTTCACTGAATTCTTTGTCCCTGTCACCTGTTATGAACGTTTGAGTCTCCCAGTCTGTATCAGGCAAATTAAAATCTCCACCCAGATCTATAACATGGTGGGGAAATCTACTCGAAATATTATCCAAATTATCCTTCAGGTGCTCAGCCACAACAGCTGTTGAGCCAGGCGGCCAATAGAGACATCCAATTACCATGTCTGAGCCTGCTTTAACCGTGACCTTCACCCAAATTATTTCACATTTCGGATCTCCCTCAATTTCCTTCGATACTATTGCACTTCTTATCGCTATAAACACGCCTCCCCATTTACTGTCCAGTTTGTCTCTGCGGTATACATTCCAGGTAGGAAAGAGGTTGATCGAGCATTAAGCGTAGTGGTCATCCACTAAGGAATCTTTACATTTTGTCTCATGTCATGTGTTTTAAGAGAACTAGACCACATCTAAGTTTTCTAATACTAGTAGTAAATATGTCATAAGTACATGCCGACCTAAAGAAGTTTAAGAGTAGTTAGGGGTTGACCTGGGGACCAGGTCTCTCAGATGTGAGGTAGGGGGGGGGGATGCCAAATAATGTAGTGGCACCTCCAGTTAAGACTGGAAAAGTTTAGCTTCGGTGCAAAGTAGAATGGAGGCCACAGGGCCATAGACCTGCTGAAAGGAGTAAATGCAGCAGTTTGAATGGCGCAAGTTAGAGGCAGAAGGGACCCACTGGCCCAACCAAGGTATTATTAGCACATGACTCGGAGCGAAGCGTTTTCAAAACAGAAGCACACAGCCATGTATGAATAGGTGCTGGTTCTCTAACAAGGCATTCAAGTGCGACATCTGCCCTGGATGGCCGGGCATGTCACACCAACAGCTACATGCTGCAGCAGGTGGGGCACCAGCATTCCAGTCCACAGCAGGTCGCTAGTTCGACCCTCTGAGGCCAATGTGAGGTCTGCAGGAAGCCAGTGGCGTGCCACACCACGGCTCGCTAATTCAGGTAGTCTTTTTGGCTCCAAAAACATGATGGAGGCATCACAAGGCGAGGGCCGCAGATTCGGACGCTGGATTTCAGGTGCTTGTCTCCACAACCCTAGCCATGAAGGCGAAGAAGCACGAAGTGGGCAGCCCATGGCTTCCCACAAGTGGTACTCAGGCAACAGGGATGGAGTCCACTGAGTTGGCTGCCAGTGCCTCCTAACAGCGTCACAACTCCTTGTCCGTACAACGCCGACACATAGCAGAGTGCTGCATGGGTCACTGAGGCAGCCATTCTGCGGCAAGCCGTTTCATAGATACCGAAGTGGTATCCTCAGCATTGTGGGACCTGGTGATGCAGACCGAGAGGAACAGGAGCACTGTAGGTGGAAATAATAAATCGTTTGGGAAACTCGCACGAATTTTAGTACGCATCCTGACGGCACGTCCTCGTCCAACATTCCTTCTACAGCACAGAACACTGTTCTTAACACGACTTATACATTCAGAGAAATGAGGACACAGGTGCAGTTCATCGAAAAGGAAACAGCGCAGCATATTGGCTTGTCTAGCATCGCCATTTAGGTTCAAGCACACTTTCCTCGCAGTGTTTCCATATTTTTGTCTAACTCCTGTGTGTTGACTGTATAGAGGCCATAATGTAACTGATTACAATATTAACACCAACATCACAGTTTTCATAGATTATTTTTTAGTAATAGTCACCGCAGATGCTGTGGCATGGCTTCAGGCTCGTTCTGTCGGTAGACGGCCGTCGATGCTCTGAAATTCCTGTGTCGCGCGAAGGACAGCCGTCAGCTTTCGCCTTATCCCTATATTGCTCATGAGACGAATATAGCACCAATACAAACACTTTGGAGTTGTATATTAAATAGCTACTGTTACTGTATGCTCATTAACACTCATATACATAGCAGTTCGGATAGCGTATTGTAGTATGAATCGTATAGTCCAAATTCTGTATCACTAAATCGATTGTGTATAATAAGTTTTTTATCAGTCTCATTGTTTCGATGCGACCTGCCACGATATCCTCGTTTATGACAATCCTTCCATCTCAGAGTACCATTTGTGTGTGAACACATTCAAGTTTTATAGTGGTTAATCCTCGAATAGTTCGTGTCTCTTCTATTTTCCACTTCTGTAAAGTGTTTGCTCGAAGCTAAGCAAGTTATTTCTGGATGTGTGTTAGTGATAAATGAGCAATCGTCCTCGGAATTTGCATGTTGCGGATTGCTGTTCACTTAGTCATTGCCTTACGTTTTTGTTCTGCCATGTTAAGTGTTTAAATTCTCTGTTTTATAAACAATTACAAATTACCTGTGGAAGGGTTTTGGTGGCAAGTAAGCATTCGCAGTAGTACTCTCCGTGTTGAGCATTGCTGTTCTCTTAACCTCCTCTTTTTTTCTTCTCTGGATTGCTTATAGTGTTTGAATTATTCATTTACATCATTGTTTTGCACTGTGGAAATCTTCTGTGGTGGCTTATTTGCCACGTTTATTTGTGAGATACATTTTTCAGAGTTCTTGGTGCATCTGTATTCAATTTCTGTATCACGTACACCCTTTGCTCTGCATACCCTATTCGTACTTCGATTGTAATATCACACACATCTTAGTAGAGGTTACAGCCTGTCTGAAGTTCGTTTGCTGTACAATGACGATTCACTGAAAAAAGTAAGCTGGATTAAAATAACTATTAATTTAAAAAGGGCACCATGACAAATATGAACGATCACGAGTCCGACAGTGCTTGAGATTGTGTAAAAATATAGGGCAATCGAACAGAGTGGAAGACTGATGCTATATGGCACTATTTGTGAAACCAAAAAAAGTGTCACACGGTGTTGCGCAAAATCTTAAAAGCAAACTGACTATTGTAATGGGGCTGCCTTTCAGCTGAAACTAATGCGGCAAATCGATGAACTCCCCTCACTGAAAATGCTAGACTGCGAAGAGAACTCAACAAATCAAGTGCTCTAGCTCTATTAAGGCGCATTTAGCAGATGTAGTCTTAGAATAACACACTACTCGAAAATCTGCAGAACGCTCTTCCCATATATTCCGCAACTGCTGGAAGTAAAGCGAATAGCCCTAAAAACAGACGCCAAGACCACAGAAAAGTAAGAAAATTTGGTCTTTATCTACTGAAATGGCGATCTTGATGACAAGTCAGTCAAAGAGAGAGTCGCCTCTACAATCAATCCATGCATAAAAGACTAAGAAACAGTGCAGTTACAATTGACGGTAATATGCGGAAGGAAAATGGGAACAACAAACCATGGGTGAAGAGACATGGCGGTGTACAGGACTAGGTAGACAACATTTCTACCCGCTGACACACCAGTTGATGACGCTGCAGAACCTATACGTCTTACGGGTTTCCTGTCAGCAGAGTATCATAACGATTCCCCAGTAATGCAGTCCGTACGAGAAGAGGTGATTAACGCTCTGTATAGACTTAAGGGGAACAAAGCACTAGGTCCCGACGGGCTCTATTCAGGAGTATTACGCAATACGATATCCTGACATCAGTACTGAACGAAGCACTACTTCGAGAAGAGCTCCGGAAATTCGAAAAGTTGTAATACGGAAGGAAGGCAAGAGTCCTATCGGACAAAAGAGCTTAGACCGATCAGTTCGCTAAGAACTCTCACCAAGGTGCGTCTTTTGTGTGACAGACGATAGCCGCACAAGGAGGTCCCTCGCTTCAGCCAATGGTAGTTTGATCATCAACCAACGTCATGTTATAGTGGGCTCGACACTCTACAAATACGAGATTGCTGTGTTAATATATGTAGCTCGGGACCTTCAGAAAGGAATTAACTTACTGAATAAGTGAGAAATTTACCACGGAGATCTCAAGAGAATAAACTAAGACACGTTACATAAGGCTACAGCAAAGACATAGAAATTTAGCCGGTTATCTGGGACAAAACTAGGAAAGATACTCAAATTACATTCTCCAAATAATTGCAGTCCCCTCGCTGCTCTAAGGAGACGAGACCTGGGTGATTAGCAAAAAGCAAGAAAGCTGTATTCAAGCCTAAGAAATGAAATTCCTCAAAGGTTGCACAATGGAAGAGAGACCAAGGAATCAAGATGTTAGAAAAGAACTAAAAATATTTAGTCCAAATAAGAGAAGTTGTAGAGTATAGGAGCAAATGGAACGAACACCTCGAAAGAATGGAGAGTGACACTCCCTTCAAAGGGTAGAAATTATAAAGTGAATGAAGAAGAGATGGAGGAAGACCCCAGCAACGATGGGTACAGTAACATGAAATTTCACCTAATAGCCGAAGAGGAGGAGGAGAAGAAGAAGAAGAAGATGATGATTTGGGTCTTTTGAATCTTTGGCCGGCATTCTATCCAAGACAGAGAACACCAAGTCCCTTAAATTCCTCTTATGTACAATTGTAGGGACTGTTTACTAGTGTGGACCGGAGGGAAGTCCAAAATACTAAATAAAAATACCAAAGGCAGTCCACAGAGGTCAGTTAGCGGATCCATGGTTTGGAATATAACTACTGAGCAACTTGTACAAGTATTCGAAAATTATGACGAGGTAGAAGCATGGTAACGTACGCCTTGGTGGTTGCATCTGGAAGTCCTAGGGTCAAACTAAGAGGAAAACAAATCACATACTGCATGAGATGAGAAATGTTGCGCTAACAATGAACTGACTATCACAGCCCAAGAGACGACATTTGCACAACTGAATGGAAATTTGTGCTTTACTATAAGTGTCACAATGTGACTGGAGGGCGTTCCAGTTCCCTGTAGTAAAACTACTCAATATCTGAGAGTACTATTGGATAGAAGAAGAAATTTTATAGTGCGTGTGACGACCGGCACACAAAGAGCACAAAACGTTACGCACAAATTTAACACTTACTGGTACAGCTCAGTACAAACTTCAATTGCACTCTGTAAGGACCCACCACAGCGCAGTTTCCTCTGTGATAGTGGGCATTGCCGCAGGCGTGTGGACGCACCACCTCCGTTACCAAAGAAGCATTCTGAGACGGATCCGAAGGGGTGCGCTACTTCACCTGACTGGTGCCTTCAGTTTGACTGCTGCTGAAGTATTGTCAGCTTAATGTGAATTGAAGCTGTGAACATAGGTATTTGATACCAGGCAGCAAGTCAGCAAGATACAGTATGAAGGGCAGAAACCAGGAGACGGTGTTTTTTATATTAACAGAACCAGAGGGATAACAAGCTAGAGTTGTGGAACTAGCGAACTGGAGGAGTGGCCAGTGAGACCTAGTACTTAGGGAAAGGCAGGATTTGGTGCGGACGGTGCCGTAATCCGTTACCATTGGTTGCTCAGTTTTTTCTTTTTTTTCTTTTTTAATCGCGTACACTTTATTTGGAAACAATTGCAAATGAAGCTCACAATAAGGAACACTTATTCAATTTGACTGTTAAGACACAATGTTTAGTACAAAAAAATCTTGAGCAATTTGCACTCATGGCTGAAGGCCTCACTGACCAGAAATTCACATTATTTGTCAGCTGAAGGCCCCAAAAGTAATAACTCAAAAAAATACAGTTGGACGTCTGAATGCCTGGATAGCAAATTTTTGAGAAGCAGTTAAACTTCTTCGAGAGATATTTAAAGAACACTCATCATCATTTCATTGTCAAGATATTTTGTTTAATTAGAATTTCTGAATAGAAGTTACACTCACGGCTGAAGGCCTTATTAACAATAGATTCAAACTCTTTGTCAGCTGAAGGCCCAAACAGTAATAATTCAAAATTATTATTTTAAAAGAAAAACAATCATCACAATCTGACAAAATCAAGAGAGAGGTGGGCCTCAAACAGTACTCCAAGGATCGACCTGGGAAAATCGCTCAACTTCGTAAACGATGAGACAAGCAGCCAAGAGTTGTATTCACTTAACCAGATGGTAGCTCAGACTAGGGGCACTTTAATCGCAGACCAACACTCTTGCAAAAACTACCTAACCTCAGATAACCTGTACAATGATGGAATAAGCTACGCGAGGCGTAACCAGCGGACAGCACTGCACCTTGAGAATCCGGTATTAGAACATCCAGAAGCAGCAGGAACCACTATGACCAAATTAGTTCAAAAGAAACAAAATATCCGAACCACAATCAAGGAGGCTGCTGAACTACATGCCTTAGCAGCGGCAAGGCGAGGAAAGGACACTGCCGCAAAGTACGCTCACCTCTAGGGCAGGTAACTGGGGCGTTAGCGGCCACTAGGCAGAGAAATACCGCTGCTTGAACTTCACCAATAATAACACAAGGAATTCAATGACTAATAATAAGAAGTGGAGGATGGCTAATTAATTTCACCAACTCCTAACATACTACTCGTTGCTCTTCAGCGACCTTGCGAGCACAAAAGTGCGTAGAAACGGCATGATCTCATAATAGTGGTGGTTTCACTACTGGGTTAGTGTTCACTCAACTCAAACGTCCTGGGTCCGGTGGACAAAGAGGTTGTGGCCCTCGCAACTACAGCCCCTCGATCCGGCGGTGCCTCCGCGCCGCTAGCCGTCCCGGCATGTCCTCACTGTTGCTCCATCCCAACCGAACTCCCCGACACACTCCGACCTGGCAAACACTTGACATCCTTCGAAAGATAGTACGACTGTACTAGATATCGATAACCGCTGCTGCTGCCACTCGCGGACAGACAACGCTAGCAACCCTAGTGGAGGCAGTAAACACAAGAGGAAACGTGACGCCACTATCCCCATTGCACGATGCCAGCCAACCAACGGCACCAACGCGAGCTGTAACACGGCTCAGTCATCTTCAATGGGACATATTTTATACGAGATGAGCAGTTAATGTAACATCAGAGATGGACTGAGAGTGAAGCATATCTACCCCATTTGGAGAATGAAATCTTTTTAACAGGGTATGGCCCGTATCCAGTTTAGTTAAAAAGAATTCAAAAGCGTGTCGTTGACCTTTGTGTTTGTCCTCATGGGGGAATCTCATATCGCGTTGTACTGCTGTGTGCGGACTACCATGCAGCTGGAACGTCAATAACACCTAATACTACAATGGAAGAAATAGTGATACAGAGCTATGGACTTTAGTTATCTGCATATCAAATGAGATATCTCCAACTGAACTGAACCGATACCACGAAAATTAGGGAAGTTTCATATTTATATCAACAGAGGGAGGAGTAATGTCAGAGGAGATACCACAACAGGAAGAGAGCACCGTCATATATCCATATTATGTTACAACAAGCTCTACCAGTAGGACAGAACAATCTACAAGGCGCTTTCAGTATGTAAGTAGACACTTACCTTTTCTCCGCCAATTTCGGTTGAAAAAATACGCAATTTGTTGCGGTACATCGTTGAATATTCTCGCTGTAATCCTTAGTTTCATGAAGTTCCTATAGGTGGCACCGCTAAACATAGCCTTCAAAATGGCGTCTGTAGCTGAGGTAAGTTCCAAGCAGAGAGCAGTCGTTGAGTTTCTTTTGGCGGCAAATCAAAGCAGCGCGGATATTTACAGGTGCTTGCAGAATTTCTACGGAAAGCTGGCATTGAACGAAAGCACGGTGAGTCGTTGGGCGAGGCTTTTGTCACCACCTCAACAAGGTCGCCCAAACTTGTCTGATCTCCAACTGCATAGAGGTGTAGAACATGCGGCTTCTCTCATTCGACGTGATCAATGGATCACGCGCCTCGTCGCGCAAGTGAAAGTTTCTGTTGGTACTGCTGACAAACTCGTTCACCAGTTGGGGTATTCAAAGGTGTGTGCCCGCTGGGTTCCTCGAAGCCTAATAAAAAACCATGAAGAGCAACGAAGGATCATCTCTGAGGAATTGCTTGAGTGTTAGGAGGCTGATTGTGACATTTTTTTGTCAAATATCGTCATAGGCTTGAATCATCACTTCGAACCGGAAACAAAATGGCAGTCAATGGATTGGCGTCACACCACCTCTCCCCCGAAAAAAAGTTCAAAGTCGTATCCTCAGTCGTTAAATTCATGGTATAGATCTTCTCAGTTCAAATGGCTCTGAGCACTATGCGACTTAACATCTGAGGTCATCAGTCCCCCAGAACTTAGGACTACTTAAACCTAATTAACCTAAGGACATCGCACGCATCGATGTCAGAGGCAGAATTCGAACTTGCGACCGGAGCAGTCGCGGGGTTCCGGACTGAAGCGCCTAGAACCGCACGGCCACCGCAGCCGGCGATCTTCTCGGACTCTGAAGGGGTTATTCTGCGTGATGTCCTCCCATGTCTGACACATCCATGTCAGAGGCAGGATTCGAACCTGCGACCGGACCAGGTAGGAGAAGTGTATTGCGCCACCCTCAGGAAACTGGAGAAATGGTTTAAGCGTGTTCGTTGCCGAAAAAATGCCAACGAACTTCTCCTTCTCCATGATAAAACAACGTCTCACAAAATTCTGGGCACCGAGAGAAGCTCACAAAACTAAATTGCACTGTTCTTCCTCATGTTACTGTTACTGCATCGATGATTTCAGCCGTAAATAGATACATTAAAAAAGATAGGAAGATTTTTCTCTTTAGCAAAAGTGACAAAAAGCAGATTCAACAGTACTTGACGGTTCAACAGAATAGTATTGTCCCAAGTACAGATAGTGTTAAGGATCAGTGGACAAAGTTCAAAACCATCGTACAACATGCATTAGATGAGTATGTGCCAAGCAAGATCGTGGGAGATGGAAAATAGCCACCGTGCTACAACAACCAAGTTAGAAAACTGCTACGGAAGCAAAGGGAACTTTATAGCAAACAAAAATTACACGAACCGATATGTACTGTGAGGAGGGCTATGCGAGAGGCGTTCAATGAATTCGAAAGTGAAGTTCTATGTACTGACTTAGCAGAAAATTCTAAGAAATTTTGGTCTTATGTCAAGCGGTAGGTGGATCAAAACAAAATGTCCAGACACTCTGTGACCAAAATGGTACTGAAACAGAGCATGACAGACTAAAGGCCGAAATACTAAATGTCTTTTTCCAAAGCTGTTTCACAGAGGAAGACTGCACTGTAGTTCCTTCTCTAGATTGTCGCACAGATGATAAAAAGGTAGACGTCGAAATAGTCGACAGAGGGATGGAGAAACCATTAAAATCCCTCAAAAGAGGAAAGGCCGCTGGACCTGATCGGATACCAGTTCGATTTTACACAGAGTACGCGAAGGAATTGCTCCCCTTTTTGCAGCGGTGTACCGTACGTCTCTAGAAGAGCGTAGCGTTCCAAAAGATTGGAAAATGGCACAGGTTATCCCCGTTTTCAAGAAGGGACGTCGAACAGATGTGCAGAACTATAGACCTAGATCTCTAACGTCCATCAGTTGTAGAATTTTGGAACACGTATTATGTTCAAGTATAATGACTTCTCTGGAGATTAGAAATCTACTCTGTAGGAATCAGCATGGGTTCCAAAAAAAGACGATCGTGTGAAACCCAGCTCGCGATATTCGTCCACGAGAGTCAAAGGGCCATAGACACAGGTTCTCAGGTAGATGATGTATTTCTTGACATCCGCAAGGCGTTTGATACAGTTCCCCACAGTCGTTTAATGAACTAAGTAAGAGCATATGGACTATCAGACCAATTGTGTGATTGGACTGAAGAGTTCCTAGATGACAGAATGCAGCTTGTAATTCTCAATGGAGAGAAGTCTTCCGAAGTAAGAGTGATTTCAGGTGTGCCGCAGGGGAGTGTCATAGGACCGTTGCAATTCACAATATATATAAATGACCTTGTGAATAACATCGGAAGTACACTGGGTCTGCCGGCCGGAGTGGCCGAGCGGTTCTAGGCACTTCAGTTTGGAACTGCGCGACCGCTACGGTCGCAGGTTCGAATACTGTCCCGGGCATGAATGTGTATGATGTCCTTAGGTTAGTTAGGTTTAAGTAGTTCTAAGTTCTAGGGGACTGATGACCTCAGAAGTTAAGTCCCATAGTGCTGAGAACCATTTGAACAATTTGAACACTGGGGCTTTTAGCGGATGGGGCTGTAGTATATCGAGAGGCTGTAACAATGGAAAATTGTACTGAAATGCAGGAGGGCCTGCAACGAATTAATGCATGCTGCAGGGAATAGCAATTGAATCTCAATTTAGACAAGTGTAATGTGCTGCCGGCTGCTATGGCCGAGCGGTTCTAGGCGCTTCAGTCCGGAACCGCGCGACTGCTATGGTCGCAGGTTCGAGTCCTGCCTCGGGCATGGATGTGTGTGATGTCGTTAGGTTAGTTAGGTTTAACTAGTTCTAAGTTCTAGGGGACTGATGACCTCAGATGTTAAGTCCCGTAGTGCTCAGAGCCATTTGAACCATTTGTAATCTGCTGCGAATACATAGAAAGAAAGATCTTTTATCATTTAGCTACAATGAAGCACGTCAGCAACTGGAAGCAGTAAATTCCATAAATTATCTGGGGGTAGGCATTAGGAGTGACTTAAATGGAATGATCATATAAAGTTGATGGTCGGTAAAGCAGATGCCATACTGAGATTCATTGGAAGAATCCTAAGGAAATGCAATCCGAAAACAAAGGAAGTACGTTACAGTAAAGTTGTTCGCCCACTGCTTGGATATTGCCCACCAGTGCGGGATCCGTACCAGATGGGGTTGACAGAAGAGATAGAGAAGATCCAACGGAGAGCAGCGCGCTTCGTTACAGGATCATTTAGTAATCTCGAAAGCGTTACGGAGATCATAGATAAACTCCAGTGGAAGACTCTGCAAGAGAGACGCTCAGTAGCTCGGTACGGGCTTTTGTTGAATTTTAGAGTACATACCTTCACCGAGGAGTCAAGCAGTATACTACTTCCTCCTTCGTATATCTCGCGAAGAGACCATGAGGATAAAATCAGAGAGATTAGGGCCCACACAGAGGCTTACCTGCAATCTTTCTTACCACGAACAATACGAGACTGGAATAGTAGGGAGAGGTACTCAGAGTACCCTCCGGCACACACCGTCAGGCGGCTTGCGGGGTATGGATGTAGTTGTAGATCCTCCCCGAATGTTTCCCCATCCAATGTCCATCTGCTTGGCCCCACGAATAATGCACTCCGCGGGGATCAGTACGTTGATGGACGTTGGCTCAAACGTCGACAAATAGAGTCGTACCATGTGGGCATACAGGCCTCTCAGAAAGGATGTCGCACTGAACGGAGATTATTTTGGAAAATAGGGTTTTGTGCCCAGAAGAGTGGGGAATAATATGGTGTACTGGAATCCTGAATAAAACCAAACTGCTTTAAGAAAAAAATACGTTGCGTTACAAATTGAACACACCTCATTCACAGCCTGCTGTAGCTCTCCCCCACGAATAATGCACTCCGCGGGGATCAGTACGTTGATGGACGTTGGCTCAAACGTCGACAAATAGAGTCGTACCATGTGGGCATACAGGCCTCTCAGAAAGGATGTCGCACTGAACGGAGATTATTTTGGAAAATAGGGTTTTGTGCCCAGAAGAGTGGGGAATAATATGGTGTACTGGAATCTTGAATAAAACCAAACTGCTTTAAGAAAAAAATACGTTGCGTTACATATTGAACACACCTCATTCACAGCCTGCTGTAGCTCTGGGGGGGTGGTGGTGGTGTGTTGGGGCTTATGGGCGCTCAACATCGAGGTCATCAGCGCCCTGACACACATTAAAAGGAACGAATGTGGACAGACCTAAAAAAACTAAAGCACACACTCAAAGAAAGCAGGAAAAGAAGGAAAATGCTACATAAGAAAGTAAAACCTAAGGAAAGGGGAAGCATAGCAACAAGAATGTCACAGGAAATTACCCGGCGACGGACGCGAAATGCAGACGCTTCCTCTTGGTCTCACTCAGAGGAAGATCGCGTTTTGTAGCCACTAGGATACCGATCCAATTCTGGGATTTTAAGAGACAAGAAGTGACTTAGACATTCCAGAAGACCAGAACGGTCCATAACCCATACTGTGGCAATTTCCATTATTTATTGTCCTCTGAAGTGATTGTTCAAATACTTGTATACGTATAGGGGGAAAGTCTTTGTAGTGGCCTGAGTTCTACCAGGACACACAATCCAGAAGGTTCCATAGTAGTACAAGTGGTGGGTTGCAGAAGTAGTACACTGAGAATCTAAGGAAATGACGCTACTGGATGCCCATTTCGGGACAGTAGCTGGCTTGATAGGATTCAAACCAGTCGTAGAATAGTTGTACGTTCTAGATTTCTATCGTGTTACGTATTTACTTGTTTCCTTATTTTGTAAACTCGTTATAGTGCATGCTATGTTATACATCAAATATATAATATGAAACAAAATTAGTGTTATGTATAGTTACGACCTGCTATAGTTTTCTAGCTACCAGACCACTGTACACTGAGGTGGCAAAAGTCGTGAGACTCATCGCAATATCGTGTCAGAATACCTTTTGCCACACGTTGAGTAGCAACTCGACGTGGCGTGAACTCAACGTTAGAAGCCCCTGCAGAAATATTGAGCCATGCTGCCTCTATAGCCGTCCATAATTGCGAAAGTGTTGCCGGTGCCCGAAGTGACCTCTCGATTACATCCCATAAATGTTGGATGGGATTCCTGTTGGGCGATTTGGGTGGCCAAATCATTCGCTCATCTCGTCCAGAACGTTCTCCAAACCAACAGCGAACAATTGTAGCATGTTGCATTGTCATCCATAAAAATTCCATCGCTGATTCCGTGAATGGCTGCAAATGGTCTCAAAGTAGCCCAAGATGACCATTCCCAGTCAATGATCTGTTGAGTTGGATCAGAGGATCCAGTTCATTCTATGTTAACGTAGTTCATATCATTATGGAACCACCACTAGCTTGCCTTGTTGACAACTTGGCTACATGGTTTCATGAAGACCCCGACACACTCAAACCCTATCATCAGTTGTTACCAACTGAAATCGGGACTCATCTGACCAGTCAACGGTTTTCCAGTCGTCTGGGGTCCAAGCAATATGGTCACGAGCCCAGGAGAGACATTGCAGGCGATGTCGTTACTCGAGTCGGCCCTTTGCTGCCATAGCTCATTAACGTCAAATTTCACCGTACTGTCCTAACGATTAGCTTTGTCGTACGCCGCAGGTTGATTCCTGCGGTTACGTCACGAAGTGCTGATCGAGTGTTAGCGCTGCCAATTCTACGCAACCGCTACTGCTTACGGTCGTTAACTGAAGGCCGTTGGCCACCGCGTTGTTCCTGGTGATAGGTAATGCCAGAAATTTGGTATTCGCGCCACACTCTTGACACTGTGGATCTCGAAAAACTGAGTTCCCTAACGATTTTGGAAAGCAAATGTCCCATGCGTCTAGCTCCCACTACTATTCCGCGTTCAATGTCAGTTAATGGCCGGCGTGCGGCCACAATCACATCGGAACCTTTCCACGGCAATCACCTGAGAACAAATGACAGCTCCACGAATGCACTGCCCTTTTATACCTTGTGTACATGGTGTATGTGCATATCGCTGTCCTATGACTTTTGTAGCCTCAGTACAGATTAAAAGAAATAAATAAATAAAAATATAATAAATTCCAAATTCTGTCTTCGCCTACAAGTTTGCCTTCCACGGCGTGCCCTAGTATCGTGAAAATTATTCTCTGTTGTCTAATGTCGTATCATCTAGACTCTTTTTTTAGTGAGTTTTTCTCGCCTTAGTTTCAGAAATCATTCTTACTTCTTATGCCGTAGGTTATTTTACTAACATCCTTTCAAGCAGTCTGTTACATGGTACTCAGTTTTGGTGTTAAGTCTGTTTATATTTTATACCGTTACTCAAAATTTTCGAGTTTCTTTGATGTGCTAACAATCAGTATTCTATGATCGGTAAAGTATTGCATTCAAGGTGTTACGCAAATCTTTCTTACCTTCAGAGTGGATATAAATGTTGTCAACGGATTTTATTGGCGACGATCCTTCACTCTCAACTTCATTGCCACTCCTGACCTTTACTTCGTCCATTGCTTAATGGATAAAATTGTTGAACGGCAGAGGAATCCAAGAATCTCTAATTCGAGCATTTCTCTCTTCGTCCACTAATCTTAACTTTCCTTGTCGATTGTGGTAAATGCAGTCTGTTACCCGTCTTCCCCTACAACTTATACATGAATATACGAGTTTCCCAAAGACACTTGTGAACTGTTAGTCCAGGCCGAAGTGGCCGTGCGGTTCTAGGCGCTACAGTCTGGAACCGAGCAACCGTTACGGTCGCAGGTTCGAATCCTACCTCGGGAATGGATGTGTGTGATGTCCTTAGGTTAGTTAGGTTAAATTAGATCTAAGTTCTAGGCGACTGATGACCTCAGAAGCTAAGTCGCATAGTGCTCAGAGCCATTTTGAACATAAATGTGAACAGTTCTCCACATTGTGAACAACGTAACACGTAAACAAGAAGAAACGAATTGTATTTCAGGTTATCTCAAGATCAACCTCATACACAGACGAAAGCAGTTGAAAAGGAGATTACAGATATAATTTTTTGGACTTATATCATTTCTTAACAACCTTAAAACAATGAGGGTAAAAGTGATAAAAAGCAGTAACACATGACGTATATTAACACCACTTTTTCAAAATTTGTCAGACAAAGTTAGCTCCAATTCAATATTGACCACAACACAGCCACATTTTAGAAATTGAAGATAGTCTCCTCATTTTAGACGTTATGAGCTTCAACCTAATATGATATCCCGTTTTCTGTGAATTACTCCAATATCAATTACGGTTCCAAAACTCCGCGACAGAATTAAAAATGTAATTAAAAATCATGCTTTCGGAGAGAAAACTGTACACGATTGTAAGTTTCTAGGTAAGTTTGTAATTTTGGACCACATAAAAATGAAAATTGTTATTTAGTTGCGTACGCAAAAATGTTCTTCAAATCGTCCTTGTAAACCGTAATTCGGTAAAGTGTATTTTGACAACGCCAACATGTCAATTGGAGTCCCTGCTACTGGCGTGTACAGTGGGGCGAATATCGGTGTTAAGAGTAGCAGTACAATGAAGCCAACTACGGATTCAGCTCATTTAGTAAATGTCATAGCAATTATACGGCATTACTGTAATTTGAGGACGTTTACATTTGTGACACCCGAGAGATTAAGGAGCATTACAGCAGTCTGAGGAAGTTTGCGCGCACAACACGAGCGCTCCCGATGCGAGAGCTGCGACTGCGGTGAACCACGTTAATATGGCTGCTGACCCAGCGATTCATCAGAGCAGAGCGAAGCTATAGGCTAAAAGGCGAATCTAATTAATGGACACTGCATTATGAATTACTGATTTTCAGGTAATTTGGACGATTTATGACATACGTGACTAGCCAAGCTCGGTTTCACATGGCTTCGAGTGAAGTAAGGTATAACAAAATTTCGCTAACAAAGTTTGCTCGCTCACACCAGTTTAGTGTTGTTTCGTGCTAGACGATTGACGAAATAAGTAAAGGAAAGCACCTGAAAATTCTTAACTGAGTAGAGTAACTTCCTGTCGCGTAGCGCGAATGCAAACTTTCGCTTACGATGGGAAAGTGGAAAAATGGGGTATTACAAGTGACTGAGAACTGTTGTTTTCTGCAAAAATAAATAAACAGTGAAATAAATCAAAAATAATAAGTCTAGTTAATCCTGTTTCGCTACAATGTAATTAATTTTGCTGACGATGTATGAAATGATTGCCGGCCGCGGTGGTCTAGCGGTTCAGGCGCTCAGTCCGGAACCGCGAGACTGCTACGGTCGCAGGTTCGAATCCTACCTCGGGCATGGATGTGTGTGATGTCCTTAGGTTAGTTAGGTTTAAGTAGTTCTAAGTTCTAGGGGACTGATGACCACAGATGTTAAGTCCCATAGTGCTCAGAGCCATTTGAACCATTTTTTTTTTTTTTATGAAATGATTAGTGTCAACAGTATCCAAAGTGGGTTGTACTGTAAGGTGTATGACTGGAAATCCCACAGGCATTGAATTTTATTGGATTTTGGGAACAGATCATGCAATAAATTGTCTGTTTTATTGAAGCGAATAACGTCTGTAACATTTTCGTCGAATGAAGTGTTCTACTATGACGATTGCCTCGAAGTGATTAATCAAAACTCTATACTGTTTTGCTGCAATTATTTTCATTACTTTCCGCCTATTGTACGAGGAAGTTCCCGAGCGAATGTAATTATATATTTAATTCCAATAAACAGTTTTATAACAGTGAAACACGAAAGAGAAAAAGAGTTCTGGAATTAATTTCAACTGGTAACAGGGAATACTCCCTTCAAGGACCACAAAATTAGTTATATTTGGAAAAGGCTGGGAAATGCTGGAGGATTCCTTTTAGATTCCATCATGGCGATACAGAGATTCAGCAATCACATATTGAATTGTAAGACTTTCCCAGGAGCGGATACAGACTCAGATCAACATTTGGTGATGAAGAACAGTACGCTGAAGTTTAAGGGACTAGTGAGGAAGAATCGCTGAGCAGAAAAGTATGATGCGACAGTGCTAAGGAATAAAGAGACACGCTTGTAATTCTCTGAAGCTATAGATGCTGTCGTGATGAATAACCCAGTAGGCAGTTCAGTTGAACAGGAATGAACATCTCTAAAAAGGGTAATCACTGGAGTTAGTACTACTTAAACCTAACTAACCTAAGGACAGCACACACACCCAGTCATCACGAAGCAGAGAAAATCCCTGACCCCGCCGTGAATCGAACCCAGGAACCCGGGCGCGGGAAGCGAGAACGCTACCGCACGACCACGAGCTGCGGACGATTTCTATGGGAATTCTATTATTACACTCAAGAGTGGAAGACGAATAAGTGGAAAGAGTACATTGAAGCCATCTATGGAGAGGAGGACTTGTCTGATAACACAAGAAGAAAAAGGAATCGACAGAAAAGAGATAGGGAATCCAGAATTACAATCGGAATTGACAAGAGCTTCGGGCAACTTAACATCAAATAATGCACAAGGGATAGAATATTTTTAAAATCGTTGGGAGAAGTGTCAACAAAACGCTGTTCTCATTGATATAACACCAGATTTTTGAACAGTTACCATCCACCCAATTCCGAAGATAGCAAGAGCAGATAAGTGGTAGAAATGTAAAATCTCAGGCATCGAGGTTGCTCACAAGAATAATACACAGGAAAATGGAAAAAAAATGAGGAACTCTCAAATGACGATTAATTTGTCTTTAGGAAAGGTAAGGGCACTAAGGGGCAGGTCCGACGTTGTGGTTTATAACGAAAGCAAGACTTAAGAAAAATCAAGACACGTTCATAGGATTTGTCGACCTGAAAAAACCGTTCGACAATGTAAAATTCTGAAAAAAGTGTGAAGAAGCTGTAGAAAGAGACTGGTAATATATAATATGTACAAGAGCCAAGAGGGAAATCTAAGACTGGTGGACTAAGAATGAAGTACTCGGATTAGAAAGGAGTGTAAGAGAGGTATGTTTACTTCCCCCTCTACTGCTCAAGCTAAATGTGGAGGAAGCAATGACGGAAATAAAAGAAAAGTCCAATAGTGGGGTTAAAATTGAGGGTGAAAGGGTATCAGTGATAGGATTCGCTGATGATATTGATATCCTTAGTGAAGGTCAAGTAGTAGTTCAGGATGCGTTGAACTGAATGAACACTCTAATGAGTAAAGAATATGGATTGAGAGTAAATCTAAGAAAGATGACAGTAATTAGAAATATCAGAAATGAGAAGAGCGAGAAACGTATCAGAACTGAGAACCCCGTAGTCGACGAAGTTATGGAATTCTGCTACTTAGGTGGCAAAAAACCCGTGATGGACGGAGCAAGAAGAACATAAATAGCAACTAGAATTGACAGAAATAGCATTCCTGGCCAAGATAAGTTTGCTAATATCAAACACAGAGAAGAAAAGAGGCATTTGAAACCTGTTGCTACGGACCAATGCTGAAAGTTAGGTGGACTGGTAAGGGAAGTATTAGGCTCTCCACAGACCCGGCGACGAAAGGAGTGTATGGAATGAAAAATGGAACATCGTGACCGCACACCTGTCAAGATATCAAGGTAATAGCTACCGTGACACTAAAGGGAGCTGTAGAGAGTAGAAACCGCAGAGGGAGACAGTCATTTCCTTCTTTTCTTTTCTTTTTTTTTGGGGGGGGGGGGGGGAGGGTCCTGTCATCAGTCTTCTGACTAGTTTAATGCGGCGCCCCACCTTTCATCTCAGAGTAACACTTGCAACTCACGTCCTCCGTTATTTGCTGGATGTATCCCAGTCTCTGTTTTACAGTTTTTAACCTCTACGCTCGCTCTAGTGCCATGGAAGTTATTTCCTGATGCCTTGACAGACCTACCATCCTGTTGCCACTTTCCTCGCCGAGTCTCCGCAAAACCTCCTAATTCCTAACCTTACCAATTCGCCAGATTTTCAACATTCTTCTGTGACATCACATCTCAAATGCTTCGTTTCTCTTCTTCTCTGTTTTTCCCACAGTCCATGTTTCATTGCCATTCAACAATGTGCTCCGATCGTACATTCTCAGAAATTTCTTCCGCAAATTAAGAAGTATATGGACACTAGAAGACTTCTCTTGACCAGGAACGCCCTTCTTGCCAGTGACTGTTTTTTATGTCCTTGCTCCGACTGTCATGGGTGATTCTGCTGCCTACGTAGTAGGATTCCTTAACATCATCTACTTCGTGACCACCAATCCTGATGATAAGTTTCTAGCGGTTCTCATTTCTGCTACTTCTCAGTAATTTCGTCTTTCTTCGACTTACTGTCAATCCGTATTCTGTACTCATTAGGCTGTTCATTCCATTCAACAGGTCCCGTAATTCTTAATCCTCTCAACTTGAATTTTAAATCCACCCGTGAACCTTTCTTTTATTTCCGTAATTGCTTCTTCGATGTGTAGATTGAACAGTAGGGGAGAAAGATTATCGTCCTGTCTTATACCCTTCTCAATCCGAGCACTTCGTTGTTCATTTCCCATTCGTATTGTTCCATCTCGGTTCTTGTACATATTGTATATAAGCCGTCTTCCCTGCAGCGTAAATATTTTTTACTCAGAATTCCGAACATTTTGTGTGTAGCTTCCATTTGTAACCGCAACGTCAGAATTGTCTCTCCCGTACATTCACCTTTCCTAAAGCCAAACTGATCGTCATCTAACAGATCATAAATTCGCTCTTCCATTCTTCTATATATTATTCTAGTCAGCAACTTGGATACTTAATCTGTTATGTTGATTGTGCGATAGTTATCGTCCATGTCGTTTCTTGTAATCTTTGGAATTGTATCGACGATGTTGTATGGTACATTGTCAGCCTCAAACGTTATAACACACCAATGTTAGCAGTAGTTTTGTTGCCAGTTACCATTGTTATTTTAGATATTCTGAAGGAATGTTGTATATTCCTTCTGCCGTATTCCATCGTAATCCTTGCACGCTTCTTTTAAAATCTGGTTGTAATACTGGATCCCCTACATCGACCCCTGTTTCTCCCTCAATCGCGTCATCAGACAACACTTCCCCTCACTGACGCCGTTAATGTCCTCTTTCCACCTGTCTGCTGTATCCTCTGCACTTAACAGTGAAACTCCCATTGCACTCCTAATGCTATCACTCTTGCTTTTAATTTCACCGAGGGTTCTATTGACATTCCGATATGCCGAATCAGTCCTTCTGACAATCTGCTACATGTCATGATGACGTTCTGACAATCTTTTCTTTTTGGTCAGATTTTTCCTGCACCTCTTTCACCTTTATTTCCCTGTACTTCCTGTTGTTTCATTTCTTAATGATTTGTATTTCTGTATATCTGAATTTTCCCGAACATGTTTGTACTTCCTTCACTCACCGATCAACTGAAGTGTGCCTTATGTTACTCATCGTTTCTTCCCAGCTACCTTCTTTGTATGTATGCTTTATTCCCAACTTCTGTGATTACCCATTTTCAACTGTCCATTCCTCTTGAACTGAACTCATTACTGATCTGTTCCTTATCGCAGTATCTATACCCTCAGAGAACATCAAGCTTATTCCATATCCTTATTACTTCTGTATCCCAGTTATTTGCGCATTATTTTTCATTGCTAATCTCTTACACTTCAGCGTTCATCACTACTAAATTGTGATCTGAGTATATCTGCTCCCGGGTACACCTTACAATTCAGTATCTTATTTCGGGATCTCTGCCTGTCTGCGATGTAATCTAACTGAAATCTACCAGTATATCCCGGACTTTCCCAATTATACACCCTACTTTTGTGAGTGTTGAATAGAGTACTTGCTGTTACAAGCTGAAATTTATGGCAGAAGGCAATTACTCTTTCTCCTCTCTCATTCCCTGTTCCAAGCATATATTCTCCTGCAACCTGTCCTTCTCCTTCTTCCCTTACAATCCCATTCCAGTTCCCCATGACTATTAGACTTTCATCTCCCTTTATGTACTGAATTACTCGTTCACTATCTTCATATACTCTGCCTCTCCATCTCCGGATTGCGACGTCGGCATGTATACCTGAACTGTCATCTCGCGTCCGTCGGCCGTCGTAATTTAATATGTTATTATTGTTATTATTATTATTTTTTGATTGTTGCCGACTTACGTGGTGGGCCTTAATAAAAATGATATTCCATTTAATTTTGATTTTACGGTTAAATGCTTTCCTGAAGTTCTCCTTTTTAACAATATTAATCTCAAATTATTTGTTACGTTAATGAATGTTAGACTTGCAGCATCTTAAAACATGAGCATACCAGCTGAACAATGTAATAAACATTCCATATTAATTTCCTCGGCTAGTCAGTTCACTTTAAAGCAATAGATCTTTAGTTATTAATTATAATTGCGGCCCACACACGCGCGAGAGTATTTTTCTTACCTCCGTTAACTATTGTATTGTAGTCGGAGTTCTGGCTCTGGCTGTCGGCTACGGTACTGAAAATAAGAATTTGAAAGCTACTTATTTCTGCAACTTCGTGCGGCTGTGGAGAAAAATTAATATTATGTTAATAGCGGGCGAGTATTTCGCTTCCGCTAATTTTCATAAGTTAATATCGCCACGCAATGGCGTCGTTGGCTGCATCGGCCGCTGCGATTGTTGAGCTGTAAATTATTTGAATGCAGGTTAATTCAAGGAAGGCGGACATGAAATCGGGATCACCTCTTACAAATTAAAAGTGCTCAATAATATTAAATCATTATATTATATGCTTAACTCATACAAATATGCATACATTTGCCAGCACTCGAAAGATGTCCGTCGATACACAATAAAGACAAGAAAAGAAGTGAAGACGACTAAGAAATTAACAAAAGAGCGTATCTTGTCGTCTCTTTAGATCACTTTGTTATATTTCTTTGCATTGCATTTCTTTGCATTTCTCGACAGAGAAATTATTGTTTTACGGCTACATGAAAAAAAAAATATTATTCATTTTATGAATGTCTCTTCTTTATAGATATTGTTTGCCCGCATCTCGTGGTCGTGCGGTAGCGTTCTCGCTTCCCACGCCCGGGTTCCCGGGTTCGATTCCCGGCGGGGTCAGGGATTTTCTCTGCTTCGTGACTAACCTTAGGTTAGTTAGGTCTAAGTAGTTCTAAGTTTTTTAAATATTGTTTTTAAGTATTTTCGTAATATGAAACTGGGGACGCTATATTGCCCCCCGAAATGTTTGTCATAAAAAATGTTCGTGTTTTTTGACATAAATATTTCCTCTTTCATGTCCACAGTGTCCACACGCAGATTTTTCTTTCACAGTCTACATATGTCACATCGTATATTTAAACCGTTAAATTACTGAGGTGTGTTGCACACAAAGTGTAATACAGATGAAGTTATCTACATAACAATATAATATACAATTGGTTACGTATACAGTCATGTACAAAAGGACATAGAATACAATTAGTTTCATTTTGGCTGCTTCTTCTTAGGGTTGCAACTTTTGCAGTGTTCAAGGTATACAATCACTAGTTGGTCTGTAGAACTTGAAGTCCCAGGGGTGTCAACTGTTCGCTCCCCATTTGGCGCGGCCGTAGGGAAACCTGGGGAAAACCTCGGCGGAGCGACAGACTAACTGCTTTGGTCACTTTCACTTAAATGTTTCTGGGATGTCACTGGAGTACAGGATGTGCATACATTACAAATATTTTTTTGTTGTACTATGCAAAGAATGAGGTCATTATAACCATTGATTGCGGTGTCGTTGATGATCTACGCCGCGACGTTTAGCTCGCGACGGCGTCGGTTGGTGTGTTCGGTGTTCGGCGTTCGCCGCGGCTGCGGAGAGGTCAACACCCGCTCGACGCCAGCGTGTCTCTCGCCGTAGCGGAACGTCAGAATCAGCTGATCGGCTGCACGGTTGGTGATGCGCTTCTGTCTCGGCCGGGCGTGGCGGAGTGGGATGATATCCGCCTCCCGCGCTTGTTGGCAGGAGTCAGCTCTGCTACGCATCTCCGACGTAGTACATGAAACATACACACAACCAACGTAATTATTTGTTTCCCGCTGCAGATGGTTACGCTAGTGGGAAAGAAGCATTTATTAGTGCGGCAGTTGTTGTTAAGTTTTCGCCAGTTTCCGAGTGTTAAGCTAGTACTGTCTTGCAGAATACATGACATGGATCTTCTCCCGTGAATGAAGTTTTGTTGCGCCACTGTTTCCATTACACGTCAGTTTTTGTCTTGATACAATTATTTATGTTTTCGCCGCACTCGCAGGCACTGGTGAGTGTCCCAGTACGAGCTTAGCACAAACATTCGCCGTTTCTGCGGTCGCTGTTTTGCAACAGTCCACGCATCGCATTCCAATCTCGCATTATTGTGCTCACTGAAACTACAGTCTGTCCCAAAAATATTGACTGTGGGTTCACTTCACGTTAACAGTTCACATTTATAAGCAAATTCACAGTTTTTCGTGCGTAATATTGGCGTTTGGCGTCCTTACCGCTGTTGAACGTTCAATACTAGCACTTCACGTTAACAGTTTCACCTTCACAGTTTTTCACACTGCTTAAAGCAACTGTTTCGATTAGTTCACAAACACTAATGTATTTCATTCAGTCTGAACTGGATTTTGGCTAGTGCTGGATTTTACCAGTCTCTCGCACTAATTATCTCTTTTCATTTTCCACTTAGAGTGGTACTTGCCTTCAGATTTTTTGACTATACAATTGTATTTCCGTCTCATCTGAGGTAAGTCCCCATGCCATGTCTGCCCACTCATTGCGTACTTGCCCTCCAGAGCCAGGCTCGACTTTACAAAACATTGCCTCTCGCGTTATCGTACACATTTTATAATCTAGACCTAGCGTGCAAGTTTCTAGATTAGTGTTTGATTTGTGACTTTTGTTTACACGATAAATTCATGTAAATCTCTGCCTTAGCAGATGGCAATATATTTTAACAGTTCTTAGCGGTAGTCGCGTTTACTGATTTGCTTTGTACCTTGTCCACAACACATGAGGTACCTTGGGTGATGTACACCCTGCACTCATATTGTTAAGTAAATTATGATTGAGCATATTTCAAGATCGATATAGACATAAATACATGGAACAACATATACACTATAATATTGAATTTAATAAGTTGCGTTACTACTACAGTTCAAAAATATCCATGACACACTAATGAAAAATTCTTTCATCATTACATGCTGTTGAATTTTTTTTAAAGAATTTTTCAACATGAAATTTATAAAATACTCTTAAATCTACGTTTATTTTTTTTCAAAATGCAATTGTTTAAAAATACTATTATTCCTTAACATCTACAAAATTGAATCGCACTAATCTTGTGTGCCTCATTGTCTTTAAATGTTACACTAAAATCTGAACATTTACTCACAAAAAAATACGCTATAAACTTAACCTATTATTCAAATATGTAAAAGTTGCTCTACTGAGCGAACTTCTTTAAGTCTTTGTATGGATAGAGTCCTCTAATCTCTTCCGATTCTACGTCACCCAACAAATAGCTACATCCATGTGGTATGTCTATGATTTTGTAGGGCCCGGCATACACCGGTTGCCATTTTTTATTCTTTTTCGCTAACAGAGATGACTTGGGATGAGTCCTTATTAGCACCAAGTCACCTGGTTGATACAGTGTTACCTTCTTTATTTTCTTGTCATGCTTCTCCTTTCGGCGCTCCGCGCACCTCGTTAAGTTATTTAGAGTCTCAGCTATAATTTGTTCGTGAGGTACAACTTGTCGTGGTACAGTTGGTAATGGTGACAGCCAGCTGTCGGTTTCATTCTTTCCAAACATGACTTCTAGTGGAGTATAACCGGTGGCTGAATGTGGCAATCAATTGTGGAGTTCCTCAAAAGTATTCTGCCCACTTGGTGTGGCGATTCGGAATGTAAGTTCTCATGAACCTGTTCAACTCTTTAAAGGTACGCTCTACAAGACTGCTCTCCGGGTGAAATCGAGCTACAAAAATGTGTTTAATACCTTGCTCTTGTAGAAACGTTTTCCATTTGAGACCAGTAAAATAGGTGGCATTATCGGATAATATGATCTGTGGTTTGCCAGCATTAACAAAATAATCTGTTCGTAATTTCTGAATGAGGGGTGTGGCCGTTGAAGCTTTTACAGGATACAATTTTAGAAATTTGGAAAAGGCATCATATACATTTCACACCACCTCTGCCAGTGGGTAGTGGCCCTAGAATGTCAACAGAAACTAGTCGTAATGGTTTGTTAGGAACAACAGGGTGCAATTCACTTATAGTGGGCAAATTTGTAGATTTCGTCCTTTGACAAACTACACATGTCCTTACAACATTCTGAATTATTCTTTTCATATTCTCAAAATGACATTGTCTTGCGAGAAGTGCTCTACATTTTTCAATACCCACGTGTCCCCACGAAAGGTGCACGTGCTAGATTAAATCACTGATACATACTTCCGGTACACAGATACACCACAAGTCCTTGTTAACATCCTTCCGGTAATATAACACCCCATTTTGCACAGAATAATGGCTACCTATCTGATTTCCACCCGAAGATAGGAGCTCTTGTTTGACTTTTCCCAAGGCGGGATCTTCGTCCTGTAAACTAGGCAGTTGCTTGCACGTCTGCTGGAACTTTTTTCGACAAGTAGGGTCTTTCATAACTAAAATTTTGTACTCTGTTGCCTGTTCTAGTATTGTTGTTAACTCAGGCAGACCTTGCGGCAACCGTGACAAAGCATCAGGTACTACGTTGTCACAACCTTTTATATACATTATTTGAAATTGATATTCCTGCAGAGCAAGCACCCACCTAGTCAACCTGTCGTGCATTAACTTGCATGTCAGCAAAAAACTTAAGGCCTGATGATCACAGAAAATTTTTACATTTTTTCCGTACACATAGTATCTGAACTTCTTCATGGCCCATACTACTGCTAGTGTTTCGAGTTCGGTGACTGTATATGATCGTTCACAACTTGACAACACTCGGCTTGCGAAACCGATTATTCTTACGTTCTTGTTTCCACCATCCTCATCGATTTGAAATAAACAAGCGCCTAGTCCGACAGTGGAGGCGTCTGTAGCAAGTCAAAATTCCTTTGACATGTCAGGATGTGACAATAGATTAGCATTTAGAAGGGCTTGTCGTATTTGCTCAAATGACTGCTGACACAGCTCATTCCATATCCAGGGTGTAATCTTTCTCAACAAGTTTAACAGGGTATTATCATTTAAAAGCTGGTCAGGTATGAATCGTCTGAAAAATGACACTAGACCCAGAAATGCCTTTAACTGTTTCTTGGTTCTAGGAGGAGGGAAGTTCTCAATTGCTGCCATTTTCTTCGGATCGGGCACAATACCTGTAGGTGATATTACATGACCAAGAAATTTTATTCTCTCCCTGCCAAATTTGGATTTTGCGAGGTTTGCTGTTACGCCTACCTCAGAAAAATCTTTTTAGTACGCATCTCAGCGTGTCCATGTGGCTTTCCCAATCGGGAGTAGCTATTAATAAGTCATCGACATGCAACGTTACTCGGTCCAACAAATCTGGTCCTAATACTTTATCGAGCGCTGCAATGAAGACACCTGAACTAACATTTAATCCAAATGGTAAAACTTTAAATTGGTAACTTCTACCGGCAAACACAAAGGCAGTGCACTTTCTTGATGATTCAGTTAGTTGGATTTGCCAATACGACGAACGCATATCGACAGAGGTCAGATATTTAACTCCATAAAACTTCTGTATCTGTTCATCCAGGTTTTCTGGTCGCGTTCTGACAGGTACAATTATTTTGTTAATATCGCGCTCATCAAGCACGAGACGTATACTGCCGTCCGCTTTCGCTGCGGCCACGAGCGGACTGCTGTACAGGGATAGAGATGGTTCAATCATCCCCCAATCAAGCATTTTTCTTATTTCCTTCGTAACTGCCTCCTTCTTTGACCACGGGATGGTGTAGTTTGCGTGACAGAAGGTATCGTGAGGTACCACTTCGATGTTATAGGTGTAGCCCTCGATAACACCGGGTTTTTCCGAAAACACATTCTCGTAATCTGTAAGTAGCTGAGTCAATTCGTTTTGTTGTGCTTCAGTCAAATTTTCTGACTCCCTAACTTTCATGGCTATCAGTTTCCTTTTTTCCTCTTTGTCTTCAGTAATAAACTCTTTATAACGTGCTTCTCTTGTACTTAAGTCAGAATATAAATTCATTACCTGTATTCCTTCGAATCTAGACTGAAAGCTCCGGCAATATTTACCGTGCACTTCCCGTGACCTCAACAATGGCAAAATTACACGTCTATCCTCATTCATAAGGCTTACTTCCCCGCACAAGAGGTCGATTTTTGCGTCCCTCTGGCGTAAATATTCCATCCCCAGGATGCAAGCCACACCTAATCCCTTAACTACTAGGAACGAGCTTTTCATTGCCTCATTTCCTACCGTAAACTCGACTTGCACCTGGTGCTTTATGATATGAGATTGTGCACCTATTGCACCTGTAACACGACAATTCTTTACTGGCAATACTGGTATTCTATTATTTTGACTCAAGTACTTGTAAAAATTTGCGCTCATGACATTGGTTGACGCACCGGTATCGACTATTATGTGTATTGGTGCTCC
The DNA here is from genome assembly GCF_023864345.2 of Schistocerca serialis cubense. Classification (NCBI taxonomy): domain Eukaryota; kingdom Metazoa; phylum Arthropoda; class Insecta; order Orthoptera; family Acrididae; genus Schistocerca; species Schistocerca serialis. The sequence goes on along the minus strand of NC_064642.1, from coordinate 99,208,988 downwards.
ATACATATCTGCTTGCAATATAGCCTGCACAACACTTTTGTCGGTTCGGTTACGTTACATTTCTGCGGTATGTCTACAAGTTCCTTTTCTATTTTTATTCCCTCATTGTATCTCAGCATACAAAGTTTATGGCTGTCATCCGTGAATGTGCCCTAACTACACCATCCTGCAGCCAACAACGGAGAGCGTATTGTGGCTGTCTTTAGTTTAACGGATGAGCATTAGTGGGTTGACAGTTGTCTGTCACTTCCACTAACCTCACATTGTGGTTCTGGTTGTTGTTGTTGCTACTGTTGGGTTGGCCGCCCTGCCTCCCCGATGGTGTATTTTGATATTGTGTATGGCTCTGGTTTTGCGGTGGTTGGTTGTAACTTCCTGACTTGCTCTGTGATGGACCTGGGTTGGCGTTCCATTGTGGCGCTGTGTTTTGTTGCCACTGTGGTGTCGGTTCATTACAACCACGCCACTGGTTTCGGTTGTTCCGCCATTGCGGATTGCCGTTACCATTATATCCATTAGTAATGCGTCCATCATGATGTCTCTTTCGATTTTGACGATTATAACCGTTGCCGTTATAACCATTGCCACTGTTTGTGCCTCGATTCTGTTGCCGGTGCTCTTCCCTATTCCCGTTACCATTTGGTACTAAGTTACTACCATTACTGTGGCTGCTATTGTAATCGGCTTTTTGTTGATTACAGCCTGCATGGTTCCACTTGTTTTCGGTTTTCATATCTTCGATCAATAAGTCAACAGAATCCACTATTTCCATGAATTGTTCTATATCGTATTCCGGCACATTGATGAAATATCTTTTAATTTCACTGGGCAACTTCATTTTTATTAATCTGATTATGTCACGATCGGACATTGGCTCGTCCCAGTACCTGGTTTTGTTTATATACTTTTCGAAATATTTGCGTAACGTTACCATCTTAGGATTGTACATTTCTGGACTGTAAAACTCCTTTCGTAGTCTTTCTTGGACGCTATCGGACCAGAATTTTTGCAAGAAGGCACCTTCAAACTGTTGCATCGTTAGACATTTTTCGGACACGTCGGTGGCCCACAGTGCCGCGTCACCTTGAATAAAGGAGACCACGAACTGTATTCTTTATCTTTCCGTCCATGTCCTGGGAAACACATTCCTGAAGCTCTTAATAAATACCACAGGGTGGACATTTCGTTTTTCGCTATTGAAGGGTTGGAATGTCCTGTGTTTTATTACATTGTCCTCTTTTTTGCACATTTGATTGCTACATTCTGGGACATTCATTACTTCATGATGTGCGCTGCACGGTATCGCATGTTGTTCGTGCTCATAATTCGCATTAGGTTGCGGTTGCGCACTCGCACCCTGCCTACCGTCAGCGTTATTATAGTAATCAGTACGCGGAGTCAGATTCATTATCTGTCCGCCACTGTTTACACTGCTTTCCAATGCAGACAGTCTCCGCGCGACCTCCTGTTGCCAATTTGGCAACTCCGCTGTCACACGGGATTTGATCTGTGTTAATTCGGCATGTAGTGCGGCAGCGCTAGCGTCAATATTTACACTCGCGGCCGCAGTCGCTTGTTCTACAGCTGTTTTTACGTCGCTTTCAATCTTTGCAGATATCTCGCGATCCTTTACTTCTAGCCATTCATTGAATTCTTTGTCGACTTTTTGAGTTTGCATTTCCAAATATGTATCAATACTTTTCCGTGCATCTTCCTCCACATTATCCACGCGCTTGGTTAAAGTTTGGACATTGCCTTCAAGCCTAGCCTGCGATATCTGTAGTTTTTGCATCTCGCCGGCTAAGCTTTGCACGCGTCCCGCATCTCGCCAAGTTCGCTTTGTATACGGTCTAGTTTCGCTTCACTGCGCTGCTCTTGCTCACTGAGCTTTTGCGTAAATTCTTTCCCTTGGTCATGTAGCATTTGCGTTAATTTTTTCTCCTGCTCATGTAGCATCTGAGCCAGTTTTTGATCACTCTCCCTATCTCTTTCTTCTAACCTGCGCATAAATTCTGCAAATGGGTCTGCAATTGGTGAGCATACTGGTGTCCCTCTTAATCTAGCACTCGATTGGCCCCCCTGCCCAGGCAGTGGAGTTGTTACTCTATTCCCATTCTGCTGTGGAGCGTCATTCACCGTCCACAGATCGTCGCCCCCCGCTCCGGAAATTATGTTACCGGAGGCGGTGGCTTGGGATTCGTTTACGTTTTGCAAATGATCCTCACTTTCCATGTTAACAGAATTTTGTTCTTCTGGTACGGATGCTTTAGGTTGTCCTATCTTACCCATACTAAATTCACTTTAAGCCACTGACAAATCTTTAACACTGATACACACACGAATAATTATCACCTCCAAAAATAAACACATAAATACACAAAACACCGAAGGTATCTCATGTTCACATGGGTTCGATATTCCGCACAGAGCTACACAGGATGCTTCCACAATAGGTCTTACCTTTATTTTTCTTTATCGTAATCCCTTTTCTTTCCTACACATTTTCTTCTCCAGATCTCCTCAGGGTGTGGTTTTGTTGTTGTACATGTAAAAGAATTTACATAAGCATTAATATTTTACAACAATTAGACACATACATAATTACATTCAGTACAATAGAATGATATTAATCGGGCCCCAAAGTTGCGGTGCGTCCGTCGGCCGTCGTAATTTAATATATTATTGTTATTATTATTATTTTTTGATTGTTGCCGACTTACGTGGTGGGCTTTAATAAAAATGATATTCCATTTAATTTTGATTTTACGGTTAAATGCTTTCCTGAAGTTCTCCTTTTTAACAATATTAATCTCAAATTATTTGTTACGTTAATGAATGTTAGACTTGCTGCATCTTAAAACATGAGCATACTAGCTGAACAATGAAATAAACTTTCCATATTAATTTCTTCGGCTAGTCAGTTCACTTTAAAGCAATAGATCTTTAGTTATTAATTATAATTGCGGCCCACACACACGCGAGAGTATTTTTCTTGCCTCTGTTAACCATTGTATTGTAGTCGGAGTCCTGGCTCTGGCTGTCGGCTACGGTACTGAAAATAAGAATTTTAAAGCTACGTATTTCTGCAACTTCGTGCGGCTGTCGAGAAAAATTAATATTATGTTAATAGCGGGCGAGTATTTCGCTTCCGCTAATTTTCATAAGTTAATATCGCCACGTAATGGCGTCGTTGGCTGCATCGGCCGCTGCGATTGTTGAGCTGTAAATTACTTGAATGCAGGTTGATTCAAGGAAGGCGGACATGAAATAGGGATCACCTCTTACAAATTAAAAGTGCTCAATAATATTAAATCATTATATTATATGCTTAACTCATACACATATGCTTACATTTGCCAGCACTCGAAAGATGTCCGTCGATACACAATAAAGACAAGAGAAGAAGTGAAGACGACTAAAAAAATTAACAAAAGAGCGTATCTTGTCGTCTCTTTAGATCACTTTGTTATATTTCTTTGCATTTCTGGCCAGAGAAATTGTTTTACGGCTACATGAAAAAAAATATTATTCAGTTTATGAATGTCTCTTCTTTATAAATATTGTTTTTAAGTCTTTTCGTAATATGGCACTGGGGACGCTATACTCTCCATCTTCGGATTGCGACGTCGGCGTGTATACCTGAACTGTCATTGTCGGTGTTGGCTTGCTGTCGATTTTGATGAGGATAACCCACTCACCCACCTGTTCCCTGGCCGGCCGGTGTGGCCGAGAGGTTCTAGGCCCTACAGTCTGGAACCGCACGACCGCTATGGAAGCAGGATCGAATCCTGCCTCGGGTATGGATGTGTGTGATGTCCTTAGGTTTGTTAGGTTTAAGTAGTTCTAAGTTCCAGGGGACTGATGAGCTAGATGTTAAGTCCCATAGTGCTGAGAGCAATTTGAACCATTTTTTGACCTGTTCTCAGTAACCTGTTAACAGTATCGTTCGGCCCTGCCTTCCTATATATAACGAATCCTACTGCGTAACAACATTTTCTGTTATTGTTGATGTTACCCTTTACTCATTTGAACAGAAATCCTTGTCTTCTTTCCATTTCACTTCACTATCCCCCAGTACATCTATATTCAGGCTTGGTATTTTCCTTTTCAGATTTTTTAGCTTTCCTACCACGTTAAAACTTTTGACATTCCACATTATTCAAGCGGTATCTCATGGTCACCTCCCCTTTGCTAGGCGCCGCCCAGAGATCTGAATAGGGGACTGTTCCGGAATCTTTTGCCAATAGCGAGTACACCATGACACTTTTTCAATTACAGGGCACACGTCCTGTGGGTACACAGTATGTATTTTTAATGCAGTGGTTACAAATGCCTCCTGCATCTTCGTGCCGTTGATCATAGCTGATTCTTCTGCCTTAAGGGGCAGTCTAACACCCCAAGGACAAGAGAGTGCCCTGAACCTCTGTCCGCTCCTCCGCTCTCTTTGACAAGGCCGTTGACAAAATAAGAGGGCCTTATTATCCCGGAAATCTTCGGACGCCATTGTTGAATTTTATTCAAAATTTAAGCGGTGACGGGACTGCAATGCGGGACCGAAGATGTTTTGATTCGCTATCTAATACGCTACCCCTATCCCACGGGTGCTATCGGTTAATACTGTATGTAACTTGTTTATATGTTTATATATTGGCAGAGCTTCAGCCTGCATTAATATCACTGACAGCCCTGTGCGCCCTCTGAAAGGGACTCTGTGGTTGGTCGGACTCGCAGTTGGAAGCTAACAGTCAACAGTGATGGAGGTTACAAGTCAATAGGTAGCAATGATGGAGGTCAGAAACAGTGTTACCGCGAGCGGACGGTCTGGGTCTGTGTCCGTCATGGAGATTTAATATTGGTTGGATATGGATTGTAAAATGATAACGGAATTATGGACGATTGTGTAAATTTTGGAACAGGATGTCACATGAATAAGGTAAAATCTGCTAAGTATATTGTTTGCTCTGCAACTAAATCTTTCCTTTGCTAACCACGTGCCTATTAATAGTTAGAGCCCTCAGTAGTTATAATCTTTTTATTTAGTTGGCTCTATACTTGCTGTATTTTCTGTAGGTCGTGTCATGAATATTTTCTGTGAGGTAAGTGACTTATGAAATGTATGAGTTATTGTTAGGATTTTTTTCTAATTCAGGATAATTCTTTTATGTCAATTAACAGTCAGATTGCATTGCGTTTGTATATTATGGGTCATAAATGAATAGAGTAAATTTGAGCTGTATCTGTCAGGGAAAATTCTGTAGGTCAGTTTTGAAACGATAAGGACGGTTCACTTGCATTCAATTTCACTCAGGAGTTTCAGAATTGAAGATATATTTAGAAGTTTCAACTGTGCCAATTGATCTTGTACTTCCCGCATTTCTCTTTTGTGTTAGGTATTGATTTGTTTCTGACTGTTCTTTACGAAGTACTTAATCTCGACTTTTTCTGTCTTCACAAATCTCTTGTAGAAGGCGAACCAGTTATTATGTCCTCACACTCCTCTGTATCAGTAAAAGCTACCAGTCTTGTATCATTCAAATCTTCATCTACCTTTGTAGATAAATTTGTTAACTGATCTGAAAGTCGAGCTAATTTGTCCAATAATGAGGTAATTTCCTCCATGTGCTTTCCCGAACCAAATTTTAGAATAACTACTGTACCCTTAAGTTTTCCTGATCTTCTACATGTTGTGCAACCGTATCGATAAGATGCAACAGAGTCAATTGTAGCCTGCAAGGTGTCACGATTTTCGTCTACGATGGTCGTTTGTTCAGTTATGTCTAGCTTTTGAAGCTGTTCCTGTGTTTTATTCTGATTTTGTTTCATTTTGTCTAACGCTTGAAGATTTTGATCAAGCTTTGAATTAAATACAATAACAATGCATGAGTAACTGAGACATGTTCCTCTGTGCTTTTTGGCAGTGCATTCGCACCAGCAACACTCATATTTCGAAAAGCAGAAAGTGTGTCTTGACTTAATTGAGGAAAATGTAGTGACACAAAACCCATATCTACGGTATATCCAAGATTTTGTTCTGTTATTTCACATTCCTGAGGCAAACTGTTATCAACTGATCGTCCGGCAATACTTCTGTGTACACTAATTATTTCACTGTCTACACCATGATTTACTGCCTGGTCTATGTCCCTGTGCACTATTATCAAATTACTGTCTTGAATATTCGACACTTCATTACAGGGTGGTACTAACACGCTACGCTCGTCTTCACTATCATTTCTCAATTTGATTTGCAGCCTAGTGTTACTCTTCTCTCATGCCATGATAATCACAGTATTTTACACAATAACACAAAAAAAATAATTTGAAAAACAAAAATAGGAAGACACACTAAAATAGCACTGAAAATAATAAATATCTAATTAGTTGCAAACAAGAATTCAATATACTTAGTGCAAATCCACATGTATGTCACAACTGCTTTGCTCATTACAATATACTACACCAATAAGAAACAATTACAAAGGAAATTTCATATACAATTATACACTAGCAGTAAACAATGACTAATTTCTATTCATGCAATAATTATTCAAACTACGCTAAAATCAGAAGATTCCAATGAAGCATTCTGGCACGGTCGCCAGGTGAAACTTCTAAATATATTTTTTCTTCTGAAACTGCTGAGTGAAATCGAAAGCAAGTGAACCTTCTTAAACTGCTGAGTGAAACTGAACGTACAGTCACTTTGCTTGTCTTTATCGTTTCAACACTCACCTAGAGAATTTTCCCTGACAAATACAGCTCAAACTTATTCTATTCATTTATGACCCACAATATACAAAGGCAACGCAATCTGGCTATTATTAACACAAAAGAATGGCCCTGAATTAGAAAAAAATCCTAACAATAACTCATACATTTCATCTTGCCTCACAGAAAATCTTCCTGACATGAACTACTGCAAATACAGCAAGTATACAGCCAGCTAAATAAAAACATTCTAACTACTGTAGGCTCTGACTACTAATAGGCATGTGGTTAGCAAAGGAAAGATTTTGTTTCAGAGCAAACAATGTATTTAGCAGATTTTACCTTGATTTTGTGACATCCTGTTCCAAAATTTGTACAACGGTCCATAATTCCATTATCATTTTACAATCCATATATTACCAATCCATATATTACCAATATTAAATCTTCATGATGGACACACATCCAGACTGTCTGCTAGCAGTAACACTGCTTAAAACCTTCATCACTGCTAACCATTACTGCTGAGTGTTAACTTCCAACTGCGAGTCCGACCAGCCACAGAGTCTCTTACAGAGGGTGCACAGCGCTGTCAGTGATATTAACGCAGTATAAAGCGCTGCCAACATACAAAAATATAAACAGGCTACTTACAATACATGCAACGAATATTTGGGAACATAGTTTGAAATGGCTACTCCATGAGGAAAAGTTTGGCATACCTGAGTGATTCTTGATGGGCCACATCAAACAGGGCAGAAGATTTTTGACTAAAATACATAAACTTCTAAATTACAGGTTCCATCAATCAGTCGTCTTTTTTTAAATTTTATTTTGCAGATATAGATTTTGGCTAGAAGCTAGCCATTCTCAATACACTATTATTTTCGCTCAATGCATGTAAGTCCCTGTTGATTGGGCTTCACCCTCAGTTACTGAATACTACTGTTGTTGTTGTGGTCTTCAGTCCTGAGACTGGTCTGATGCAGCTCTCCATGCTACTCTATCCTGTGCAAGCTTCTTCATCTCCCAGTACTTACTGCAACCTACGTCCTTCTGAATCTGCTTATTCTATTCATCTCTTGGTCTCCCTCTATGAATTTTACCCTCCACACTGCCCCCCAATGCTAAATTTGTGATCCCTCTATGTCTCAGAACATGTCCTACCAACCGATCCCTTCTTCTAGTCAAGTTGTGCCACAAGCTCCTTTCTCCCCGATTCTATTCAATACCTTCTCATTAGTTATGTGATCTACCCATCTAATTTTCAGCCTTCTGCTGCAGCTCCACATTTCGAAAGCTTGTATTCTCTTCTTGTCTAAACTATTTATCGCCTATGTTTCACTTCCATACATGGATACACTCCATACAAATACTTTCAGAAAGGACTTCCTGACACTTAAATCTATACTCGATGTTAACAAATTTCTCTTCTTCAGAAACGCTTTCCCTGCCATTGCCGGTCTACATTTTATATCCTCTCTACTTCGACCATCATCAGTTATTTTGTCCCCAAATAGGAAAAGTCCTTTACTACTTTAAGTGTCTCATTTCCTAATCTAATTCCCTCAGCATCACCAGACTTATTTCTTCTACACTCCATTATCCTCGTTTTGCTTTTGTTGGTGTTCATCTTATATCCTCCTTTCAAGACACTGTCCATTCCATTCAACTGCTCTTCCAAGTCCATTCCTTCGCTGACAGAATTACAATGTCATCGGCGAACCTCAAAGTTTTTATTTCTTCTCCATGGATTTTAATACCTACTCCGTATTTTTCTTTTGTTTCCTTTACTGCTTGCTCAATATACAGATTGAATTTCTAATGCTATTAAATAAAAAACTCTAAACTATAGGAAGAGAATCCTCCACCATAGACTTCAGAGTAATTTGAAAAATATATATCTAGATGTCAATGTTGGACGGCCGGTGTGGCCGTGCGGTTCTAGGCGCTTCAGTCTGGAACCGCGTGACCGCTACGGTCGCAGGTTCGAATCCTGCCTCGGGCATGGATGTGTGTGATGTCCTTAGGTTAGTTAGGTTTAAGTAGTTCTAAGTTCTAGGGGACTGATCACCACAGATGTTAAGTCCCACAGTGCTCAGAGCCATTTTTTGTCAATGTTGGTACGAGGGTAGTTTGCAAAGTTCGCTGATCAGCACCAGACGTCAGAGCCAGAGCAATGAGGTTCGTGTGTAATAACTAGTTCGCCTTCTACAAGCGATTTGTGAAGACAGAAAAGTCGAGATTAAGTACTTCGTAAAGAATTGTATGAAAGCAAAAGAAATTGATGTCGATTTCCAGAACATACTGCAGGACTCTCCTCCTTCATGTTCAACTGTGGGCAAATGGACAAATGAGTTTAAATTAAGTTGGGACGACTTTGATGATTGATTATACGCGTAATGTTCGGCCAAGATGTGTGACTCTTGCAGAAATTATTGCAAAAGTACATAATATGTTTATCAGGATAGCCAACAAAAAGTGCGAAAAATTGCTGAAGTTGTGAGGATGTTATCTGAACGGGGATATGACATTTTAACGGTAGATTTGTGTATGAGAAAATTATCTGCTAGAAGGGTGCCGTGATTTTGAGCGCACAATCATAAATTTATCTGAACGGAAATTGTAAGTAGGCTGTTTAGGTTTTCTTATTGGTAACGCCACGTAGCGCTCTGTATGAGAATCACTGGCTGTGCTATGTGCAGTCTGTGGCTAGTTTGCATTGTTGTCTGCCATTGTAGTGTTGGGAAGCTGGATGTAAACAGCGCATAGCGTTGGGCAGTTGGAGGTGAGCCGCCAGAAGTGGTAGATGTGGGGAGAGAGATGGCGGAGTTTTGAAATTTGTGAGACTGGATGTCATGAACTGCTATATACATTATGACTTCTGAACACTATTCAGGTAAATACATTGTTTGTTCTCTATCAAAATCTTTCATTTGCTAACTATGCCTATTAGCAGTTAGTGCCTTCAGTAGCTTGAATCTTTTATTTAGCTGGCAGTAGTGGCGCTCGCTGTATTGCAGTAGTTCGAGTAACGAAGATTTTTGGTGAGGTAAGTGATGTGTGAAAGGTGTAGGTTAATGTTAGTCAGGGCCATTCTTTTGTAGGGATTTTTGAAAGTCAGATTGCGTTGCGCTAAAAAACATTGTGTGTCAGTTTAAGCCCAGTCACGTATATAATTTTTCTAAGGGGACGTTTCATATGTCGACCCTTAGCCGAGGATATCTCACTGGAATCTTCTGATTCTTTCTTGTAGTTTGTGTAATTACTGCAGCTTTTGTTTATTGCTAGCGCGTAATTATAGAGAGAATTTCCTTTGTATTTGCAGTTTTTCATTGTTGTACAGGAGAAGAGAAGTTTGTGGCACAACTTGACCAGATGAAGGGATCGGTTGGTAGGACATGTTCTGAGGCATCAAGGGATCACCAGTTTATTATTGGAGGGCAGCGTGGAGGGTAAAAATCGTAGAGGGAGACCAAGAGATGAATACACTAAGCAGATTCAGAAGGATGTAGGTTGCAGTAGGTACTGGGAGATGAAAAAGCTTGCACAGGATAGAGTAGCATGGAGAGCTGCATCAAACCAGTCTCAGGACTGAAGACCACAACAACAACAACAACAGCAAAACAGTTATGGCATACATATAGATTTGCAGCAAGTATTTCGCAGCTGCGCTTGCAATTAACGAGATATTATTTTCAGTGCTACGTTAATGTGTTCTCTTATTTTTGCTCTTCAAATTGCGCTTTTCTGTGTTATCGTGTGAAATATTGTGACAATAATGGCGTGTGAGAAACGTAATACTAGGCTCCAAAGTAAACTGAGAAATGACAGTGAAGACGAAAGCAGTGTGTTAGCGCCACCGAGTAATGAATTAACTAATGTTCAAAGTAGTAATTTGGTAATTGTGCATAGGGAAATGGAGCGGGCTGCAAACAGTGGTGTAGACAGTGAAACAATTAGTGAACAGAGAAGCATTAACGATCGATCGGTCGGCGACAGCTTGCCTCAGGAATCCGAAATGACAGGACGCAATCTTGCAAATACTGTAGATTCAGGTATTGCGTCCTCACCGTTTTCTCAAATAAGTCAAGACACAATTTCTGCTTTTGAAACTGCGAATATTGCCAGTTCAAATGCATTGCCAAATAGCGCTGAGGAACATGTTTCATACACCAGTGCATTGTTATTACAATTAATGCAACAAATGGGACAAAAGCTTCAAAAGTTAGACATAATGGAACAAAATCTTCAAAAGTTAGACACAATGGAACAAAATCTTCAGAAGTTAGTCACAATGGAACAAAATCAGAGACAAACACAGAAAAAGCTTCAAAAGTTAGACACCACACTTGAACAAACACGTGAAGATTTAACTATTGAGTTACATAACATTGAATTGAAATGTCAAAAAGTCTGTAATGACGTAAAAACACAGATTTGTGAGCATTTTCAACCTATTTTTTTTGCGGCATGAAAATGCATTACAGAATCACGAAGCAGCCATAAAAGAACTGCAAACTATTGTTCATGAAAATCATGAGACCTTGCAACCTAAAATTGACTCAGTTGCATCTACCGATTCGGTTACGCAACTTGCAAAAACTCAAGAAAACTTAAAGGACACAGTAGATACTCTGAAAACTGGTTCAGAAAGACACATGGAGGAAATTAGTTCATTATCAGAGAAAGTAGTTCAACTTTCGGATCAGCTAAATAATTTATCCACGAAGGTAGATGATAATCTGAATGACACAAAACCGGTAGTCTTTAATGACACAGAAGAGTGCGAACAAATTAGGAAATTCAAACAAAATCGGAATCAAATTAATACGCAACACCAAAGAGAAATCCGGGAAGTACAAGATCAGCTGACACAGGTAATACAAGAATTACGTATTTCAGAGGACATTCGCGCTCCAATACGGGAAGAGGGACATAGAAATACGGAACAGCCACAAAATAATAACACAGGGCACTTCGGAAATTATGAAAGAAATTGGCAAGGTACACCGAATTTTGAGATGGACCCGCCGAAACGACATAACAATGACCAACATGCGACTCGCCGACATGATGATTTTGACTATAAGCTGTTCATTACTACACGTAAATTCAAAATATTTAAGAATTCTGGCAACGACATTCATCCACAAGCGTGGCTTCATCAATTCTCGCCGGCCGAAGTGGCCGTGCGGTTAAAGGCGCTGCAGTCTGGAACCGCAAGACCGCTCCGGTCGCAGGTTCGAATCCTGCCTCGGGCATGGATGTTTGTGATGTCCTTAGGTTAGTTAGGTTTAACTAGTTCTAAGTTCTAGGGGACTAATGACCTCAGCAGTTGAGTCCCATAGTGCTCAGAGCCATTTGAACCATTTTTTCATCAATTCTCTCATTGTTTTCCTCCCAACTGGTCATTAGAACACAGATTAGAATTTATGTGTGGCTACTTGGAGAATGAACCAGCTGTAAGAATGTGATCGGTCATTCACGATTGCCACAGTGAAGGAGAGTTTTACCATGCCTTCCTCTCAGCATATTGGTCTCAAGCCACACAAGACCGAGTAAAACATGGCATCATAATGATGAAACATTTCGAACAATCTGAATTCTCCAGTCTTGTGAAATATTTTGAAGACATGTTGCACAAGAATCAGTACCTGTCAAACCCATACAACCCCTCAGAACTCATCCGCATTTGCTTAATCAAATTGCCTGAACATTTACGACATATTATTTAGGCAGGACGTTGCAAAGACGACATTGAAGCTTTTCAGGGACTGTTACAAGAATTAGAAATTGACACTGACAATTGCGGAACGCGAAAACAGGAACACAACCATTACAGGTCACATCCGTCGCAATTCCGCGATGAAAGAAATAATAACTGGACGTGACAAGGCTATTCTCACAACACAAATCGTGACCAAAACAGACACCACCCATATGACAACCGTTGTTAGAGTAGTAATAATTACAGGGAAAAATCACCTCTCCGCGGTAATGACTATCACAGAGACAATCAGAGAAACGGACAATATGGGAACCAAAATAAATATTATCGGGGAAGACAGAATAGCTTTAGAAGCAATGGTCCAGTGTGCAGTTACGATTCAGGGAGAAATTCTCCACCACGTGACCGACAGGAATGAAACTATGAAATCTACCGACATGACGACAGACGATATGATCGTAACGACAGACCTGAATTGCATCAGAACTGACGGGATTCAAACAGAGCATGGCCCTCTCGACAAGGTAAATTTGAAGAAGTTAGGTCTCCAAATCCCAATAATGACGCGCGCCAACAAAGAGACAATAGGCGATGACTCATACCGCTGGCAGCCACGAAACATACGTATGAAACTGACGACGCAGCTGCCGTAGCTAGTAATTACGCAAAAATGGAAGACATTAGGGACATCTTACTCCAGGAACACGACGTAAAACATAACAACATTGCATATCCTGTGATTCATATTACAGTAAATGACGTAAATTTTACTGCAGTACTTGACTCTGGCAGTCCCATTTCAGTAATTAGTGAAACAGCCTTTAGCAAATGCAACAAATCGAACGATTGCCCCACACTTCCGTTATGTAAGATTAAATTACAAGGTGCAATCGTTGGAAAAAGTGTAGATGTACGCCAACAAACCAACTTAGAATTCTTTTGTCAAGGCCACAGCTTCTCTATTGTTCCATTATTGTCGACGGAAATTATATTGGGAGTAGACTTTTTGAATGAATAGAAAGCAATCGTAAACTTTCACGATGCTGAAATAAGTTTAGAGAGAGAAGGTAAGTCAACAACTTTGAAATTTGAAGATTGGCTCTCAAACCATGACGAGGAAATTAATCGGCTTTACCTTCACGTTAGACAACAGTTCGGAATTTTGTATGGAACTAGACACTAACAATCACTCTGCAAGTACTGACAGGGATGATATCGACGGCGTATTTGATACTAATGAGTTAATTCGGAATAAAATTCAAACAATTGAGAATTGTAATGACACTGATAGGCAAGACCTTTTCGAGATTTTACAAGCACATTCCACAGTTTTTACTCACAAAACAGGAACAATCAAGGGATTTCAATACCAATTTCGTGTTCGTGAGCATACTAAATTTTGTGTTAGACCATACGTAATTCCGGCGCATTATAGGGACTGTGTTAGAACAGAAATACAATCTATGCTTAATGAGTGCATTATTGACCCTGCAGTAAGCTCATACAACAATCCATTACATGTTGTTGAAAAGAAAAATGGATCGATCAGGCTTGTCTTAGATTCGAGACAAATCAATACTATCAGACAGGCCGCAGACGATGGAAGAACTTCTTCAAAATTTTAATGGTGTAAAAGTGTTGTCTTCTATTGATCTCAGATCCAGCTTTTATCTGATCGAACTTCATCCGGAATGTAGAAAATACACAGCTTTTCTTTGTTTCGGCGTTTGTTATCAATTTCGGAAACTTCCTTTTGGTTTGAACATTTCTTCGGCAGCGTTCATTCGAGGGCTAAATTCCATATTACCTGATTTCTTAAAACATCACATCACCTTATATGTGGATGAAATTCTAATAGCAGAAGCCTCACGGGAACAACATAATCGCATCCTCAACAGTTTCTTACGTATTTTTGCAGAATCTGGAATTACAGTTAACTTGGAAAAGTCTGAATTCGATAGGTCAAAGGTGAGGTTTTTGGGACATATTATTTCTTCTGAAGGCATTCAGCCGGATCCTGAAAAGTTAGAAGCAATCAGAGCCATTCCAGTTCCATCCACAAAAAGACAAGTCCGCAGTTTTCTAGGTCTCGTAAATTTTTACCGTCGTTTTCTGAATATGCAATTTCTAGTTACACCAAAACTTTGTTCTCTCACTGGAAAAATACTATTTGGAACTGGGACGAACAAGCACAGTTGGAATTCAATTCTTTGAAAGAATCGCTACTTAACGCGCCAATACTAGCTCATCCAGATCTCTCACAAGATTTTTGCCTTAGCACGGATTCTTCTAAAGTCGGTCTTGGTGCCCACTTATTTCAAGAAGCCATAGAAAATGACACTACTGTTCAGAAAACTATTGCTTTTGCTAGCCGAGTGCTAACAAAATCTGAAAAAAATTATTCCGTTGCTGAATTAGAAGCTTCAGCTATCGTTTGGGCATTTAACAAATTCCGTTTCTTTCTTTCTGGTAAGCACGTAAAAGTATACAGTGATCATCGTGCATTACAATTTCTTATGTCTTCAAAATTAAATCATGACAGGTTAAAACGTTGGGCATTGTTTCTGCAAGAAATCCGCTTCATAGTAGTCTACATTCCCGGCAAGGAGAACATCGTTGCGGACGCACTGTCACGCGCACCGGCTGGGCGTGAGAAAAGTAACACGGCAACCTCGAGAAAAATTTCATTATTCTTTACATTCAGAAAGTCGCCTTTTAAAACTTCATCACCACATCTTTAAAGGACATTGCTCATGAACAAAATAAAAATCCGATTTGGAAAGACATCAAAAGTAAATGGCATGAAAAGCCGCACACTCAGATTCGGCATTATTATCTGGTTAGAAACAACATACTCTTCAAACGCTGCACTGTTGATGACAAGCTATGGGTACTTAGCATTCCAGACGATTTTGTTAATAAGCTTATTTGGTACATTCATTTCAGCTACGCACATTTTGGTCCACGAAAATGTTATCATATTCTTCGAACGACTTGTTATTTTAACAATATCGAAAAGAGAATTCTAAGAGTCTTGTCTATTTGTACACTTTGTCAAAAGGTGAAACCATCTACTATCTCACATCGTGCTCCGTTGTTTCCAATCATTCCTTCTAAACTAAAAGAATTTGCTGCTGTTGATCTCTTGGGTCCCCTTGTCAGAACATCGAATGGATTTTCGTACGTTTTAGTCGCTGTTGAACTTACTTCAAAATTTGTTTTTTTCAACTCCGTTACATAAAGCCACTAGACGGTCTGTATCCAACGCCTTTGTTAAAAATTTCTTACATAAAGTTGGACACGTTAGTAAAGTCATTTCAGATAACGGACCGCAATTCAGATCTGCTGTTTGGTCACGCATGCTTCAGAATCATAAAATCAAACCTGTTTTTATTTCATTGTACTCACCACATTGTAACCCGTCTGAACGGATTATGAAAGAAATCAATAAGCTTTGCAGACTTTATTGTCACAGAAAGCATCAGCATTGGGACACATATTTACTCTTATTTCAAAACGTGCTGAATGAAATGCCTCACGACTCCACTGCTTTACCACCTACTCTTGTACTAAAGAATGAAGAACCACCGACTAGAATCAGAGAGCTTGTACCTTTTCCGAAAACACGTAAACTTCGACACAAAGAAATAATTGATTTAGCTATTAAAAATATAAAATCTGCAGCAGACAAAAGGAGAAAACTACACGACAAAGCAAATGCAAAGAAATTATATATTGGTCAGAAAGTTCTCATTAAAGCTCATTCATTGTCACATAAGAAGAAACACTTGAGTCACTAATTCTTTCTAGTTTACAATGGACCTTACAGAATCCGACGTATACCACATGATAATTGCGTTGAAGTTGAAACTCTGGGTACTAGGAAGAGTAAAGGTTTACACCACATTTCACATGTAAAACCGTTTATTGAAAAATAATCTGCTTTTTAACTTTGTCTTTGCCATAAAACTTTTCACTGCACATTTCTAGTATGCTTTGTCAGACATAAGAAACTGTTAACATGCAACAATGTTTGAAGTTAAATATCCAGTCTAGAACCTAGGGAACATTTTTAAACAGAAATTACGTATGCATTGTTATAGTGAACAGACGACACAGTGTTGTATTTGTACATTCTTGCTTGTTAGTTGCACGATGACGTAACGACTGTAAGGCTTACATACTTAGGACATATACTGGTATTGCTGATGAGATTTTAATGCAACATTTTGGTTTAATTAAAGATACATTCTGGATTTAAAGTGCTTTCTGTGAGATACCAGATGACACAGTGGTTAGTTTATGTGACAGCTACATGATTACATCACGACGTTACTAATGAGTGACAATTTACAATGTTGCTTTTGCGGTGTGTCTGTTTTACATCTGCACAGTTTCTCTAAATTATTCTGGAAAGTAAAACATGTTTTAGTAGTAACTTTTGTGGTATAGCTACAAGGAGACAGCCTTTTCCGTAGCACAACAATACGTTACAGCACAATACTTTCTTCATCACAACAATAAGCGTAATAACCAAGAAATCTTTACGCAAAGCATTTCACTTTTGTTTATCATGAGGTAAGTACATTGAATTCTGCAGAACTTAGCTTTTGGAGGACGATAACTACGAGACTTCCACAGAGATTATCTTACAACATTACGCACAGTTTAGCGCTACAGTACACGTATTTGAGTGATTAATTTTGTACTTAAAACATTTATTTTTAAAGATATTTGAAGTACAATGATACAAAGGTTTTCCGTGATACATTTCATTCCATTGCTGTAATCTGTAACACCTGAGGGTATAATTACATTAATCCTCAGGGGGGTACACGCTTACTTTCTGTATCATGTGTTTGGCAAGCACAAGGAGCCCTAGCAAATATGGTATTTGCTTTTACAACTTTACACAACGGTACCATATTTCTCTAACACAGAATTACACAGCTATCTCGTTATTTAACAGAGAAACAAACATTTTTTTTTACTACATCAGTGACACATGTTTACGCAATTACACAGTTGGGTAACTTCACACTTATGAAATTGTATTTTGTCTGTACTTTATGAACTGTTCACATTTTTTCAGACCCATTGTGATATTATGAGAGTTTTTAATGATATATTTGGTATGGGATCACGATTTTTAAAGTACGTTTGAGGCAGATGACACTTTTGAAATGAGCAGAGAATTTTTTTTAGGTTTTGAAATTATTGGAGGGAGCTACGACGATTTTGAGAGTTGACTGAGGTGTTATGATATTATTACAATGACTATGTGTATTATGCTGTTGCGGTATGTTTATGATCAATAAGCTGATGCTCTATGAGTTATTTGAGTATGCTATGTATCTGTTATGATGAAATATTGAAGAAGTGTCGACGAATAAGGTAAGGAATAATGAGTAGTGGTTAGGGACTCTGGTTTGTGAAAAAGGTTGTTGGAAACCAAGAATCGTACTTTAAGAGTTATGAGATGTATGTAAATGTGTGAATGTATTACAATGCTGACGAAAACTTTTTGGTCTCTCTTATGTCAATAGGATTTTGTTTCTACAGATTTGTAACGCAAATTCTTGACCTGTGAAATATTTTTATATGAGACTGTCACTGTAGCAGAAACTGCTGTCGTAAATATTTCGGTAAGAAAGTTAAGTGACCACCTTCACGTAATGTGTCGTGGGCACCCAGCTGCGCGACAGACGCCTGGAGAAAAGCCATTAGTGTGTGCCTTTCAGAGGCACAGGTGGAGAAGAAAAAAAAAGGCCATTATCCTCGCTATTGACACTCCTTTGTAGAAAGCATCGTAAATACGACACCCTAAAACTTGAAAACATGATTACACTGTACAGTTCTTAATTTATGATATTTACTGAAATGAAATGATGAGAAACATTTCATGTCTATTGTCTTGCTAGTTGAAGATTGTTTACTGCATTATGAAATGCCATATGGCTAGTGAATGACGTTTCACGCCTTGCTTTGCCTATTTTGTTTAATATCTAGTTCCTAGCTGCACTGCAGCATTGGTTAAAATAAAATTTTATGGATGTACTAACATAAATATTTTATGCCTACAGATCCAGTAAAAAACAACTTTATGATGGATGTACTCCAAAAAAATGAGGGAGTACAAAAAGACATTTCCACTTCCCAGCAATTGCATACATAATTTTTGGCAGTGACTTGGTAACTTGTCTGCTAGTGCAAGTTACAGTGATGCATCCCTCTAGTGTTAAGATGTGACATAGGTATTAAATATGGCCATTTTTACTGTAATATTTTTTCTGCTTGAGCTTTCTCATGTTTAGATATAAGTTATTGCATTTGCTGCGGCTGTTTTCCAGGCATAGTGTTACTAAATTTCACTTTGTATTACTCTGTTAAGCTAGTTTTACTACTGATTTATTTTTCTTGTTGCTGCATATTGGCTCTTATTAGTTGTAATGTTGCATTGCTTGGTAATTTAGATTTACTGCAGCTTGCTTTGACAATTTCCATTTTTTTTCATTGCTGTTTGTATTAATTGTTTTATGCTGCTGCATTGCCTCGTCCCTTAGTGTAGCATCTGAGCTCAGTAGATTTAAGTTAGCTTAAGAGGGGGTAGACTATATAAGAGAATGAGTTGCAATGTATTAGAAGAAATGCATTGAGAAGTTATACAAAAAAGTACAGAAAGCAGGTATAGATAGGACTTTTTGGGAATAATGATGAATGAAGGGAGATCTCCAAGGAAAAAAAAGGTTTTGTTTGCAAAATACTGCAGTACCAAATGTTACACTGAAAACAAACCCTGTCCTTTCCCCCTGTGTTATTCTGCTATGTGTTTGTGTACTCTTGTATATTTGTGTTTTTCCTGTCTTTATGTGTTTAGCTAATAAGATTTATGTTGTAGAATTTTTCAAATACAGTGTTATTTTCTTCGTAAAGATGTTTAGACATTATTTATTCTGTTTTGCTTTAAGGATCATGTGTGAAATTAATGTTTCAAGAACTATTCTCATTATTTTATTTATTTACTTACGTCATAATTCCTGTAACACTGATGTATATGTCTATTTCTATTCTTTTGTAAAGCCTGTATTACTACAAATGTTATCTGTATTGTTATGTTCTTTAATAATGTATTTTGTACCTTTGTTATTGTATTATTATGTTATAAAATTGTAACTGACACCAGTTCATCAAATTAAGTAACTTGTAAGTTACATTTCACTGCACATGTTTCTGTTGGTCATAGTGTATGGACAATATGTGAGAAGTAGGGACTGATAGTGTTTGCACGTGTGTTAGTAATTCTACAAAGGACTGGATAACAGCATTGCTGGTTCTAAGGACATTTCAAAAAGATTTTTGTGAGTGCACAAGTGGTGGTTCATGGACTTGCTATGTTATCTGCAAGACTCTTCAATGGTGATTGTGCACCTGCACAGTCACAACAGATGGCTGCTGGCCATCTCTACAAGGTCTACAGTGGGTCTGCATCTTTTATGACCCACCAATACCATTATTTCTACAAGGACTGCAGTGGGTCTGCACCTCTGGTGGCCCACCAATTCCGTAATCTCTACCAGGACTACATTGGGTCTGCTCTGTGATGACCTATCTACCAATATTCTTCAAAACTTCGACTGACTCTGCTGTGGGTTTGCTCTGTTGTGGCCCATTACGTGTCTGCATGTCAAGAGTCAGTACTGTCTTTATGTTGGAAGCAAACACTACTTCTTCAAGACGGCATGGAAATCCACTTCTTCCGTGTGCATTTTCTTTTACTGCTCAGACTTTGAGAAATACACTGCAATTTTACTATGATGAACGATCAGGACTGTCTTTATGGACTGTGAGAACATTTTAGCTTTTGACCAACATTGTATCAATAAGTGTGTGCATTTGATTTCTTTGTTATTGTAATTGTGAAAAAAATTTTAACAAATATGTATTGGTCAGTGCCCAAAAAAAAATTGTAAAATTTTTTGTGGGGAGCATGGGGGCTATGTAAGTAGGCTGTTTAGGTTTTCTTATTGGTAACGCCACGTAGCGCTCTGTATGAAAATCACTGACTGTGCTGTGTGCAGTCTGTGGCTAGTTTGCATTGTTGTCTGCCTTTGTAGTGTTGGGCAGCTGGATGTTAACAGCGCATAGCGTTGGGCAGTTGGAGGTGAGCCGCCAGCAGTGGTGGATGTGGGGAGGGAGATGGCGGAGTTTTGAAATTTGTAAGACTGGATGTCATGAACTGCTATATACATTATGACTTTTGAACACTATTGAGGTAAATACATTGTTTGTTCTCTATCAAAATCTTTCATTTGCTAACTATGCCTATTAGCAGTTAGTGCCTTAAGTAGCTTGAATCTTTTATTTAGCTGGCAGTAGTGGCGCTCGCTGTATTGCAGTAGTTCGAGTAACGAAGATTTTTGGTGAGGTAAGTGATTTGTGAAAGGTATAGGTTAATGTTAGTCAGGGCCATTCTTTTGTAGGCATTTTTGAAGGTCAGATTGCGTTGCGCTAAAAAACATTGTGTGTCAGTTTAAGCCCAGTCACGTATATAATTTTTCTAAGGGGGCGTTTCAAAGTGATCGATCTGTGTTTGCCTCGCTTCAAAACAACCAATAACATTTTTTGCACCAGTTTGTGACCACAGATGAAACTTGTGTGCATTACTGTCTCCCAAAGGCAAAACAACGGTCAAAGTAGTGGAAACATGTTAGTTCACCACCACCAAAGGAAACAGAGGCAATACGGTTGTGTTTGTTTTATGGAGTGCGGGTGGAATTCTGCTGATAGATTATCCTCCTACTGTCCAAACAATTACCTTACACTAAAGGTTGAAAATATCGCTTCAGTTGTAAATTTCCTTTACTACCACGACCGGTTTCAGGCTCTCATAAGCCCATCCTCAGGTGTCGCACTGTAAACAGCAAGAGGTGGCAGATAATTTTCACACGCCACAAAACATATAAAAAAAATTCATGAAAAGTTATAAAAACTTTTAAAAAACATTTCGAAACCGCCGGTCGGGTCACTCACGTAAAAGAATAGTTTCATTGCGCCTTACGTTTTATCTTATATCGCGGCTTCCACTCAGTTATTCCGCAGTTCTGTACCAACCTGTTCAATACGCTCCTTTACTACGCTTAGTACGCTTTTAACTTGTTTCGTGTATTTTTTACGTAATTTTTTTTGTTTTCTTTTCATTTGAAATGTAAACCAATAACCCAATCTGTGACCGACCGGGCTAATGGCCCCGTGTTCTTCTCTCCGTCAGTAGACTGCAGCACTTTTGCCACTTTGGTTTACCAATTTGCTTCCTCGTTCGCATCCGCTACTCCCTGTTCTACGCTCATAGGTAGCACACCGCGCCTAGTACACGACCACCGCGGTGCAGTGTAAGTGTCCTGGTATTATGTCCTAGTATTATTTGTATATTTCCCTACCCAGGCAGTCGTCCATGGTACTGCCTGGTGTCACTTTCGCATTGACATATCTTTCACAGCACTTAGCCCAAATCGACTGTTTCGAAATATTTTTTAAAGGTTCTTTTAAAACATTTTTATGAATTTCTTACTTACATGTGTTACGGCGTGTAAAAATTATCTCCCGCCTCTTGCTATTTCCAGCACGACACATGAGGATGGGGTTATGAGAGCCCGAAACTGGGCATGGTAACAAAGGAACTTTACAACTGAAGCGCTATTTTCAACCAATAGTATAATGCTCAGCTGCGGATGTTCTTCCAACAGGTTTGTCTGTAATTACGGGACAATTCTATGATAACCTCCTACACCAACTACAGCAACTGCGCTAAAAGATATACGAAAAATACCAAGTTCCGCAAGAAAGAAACTAAGTCATCTTTTCTAAAGACATTGCTAACCCACATTCACGGGTCGTTTGCGTGATAAAAAACATAACATAATACACGCATTGTTGTCACACCCTCCTCATTCGTCTGATTTGAGTCTATCATTTTTGCAACACTTCCCCAAATTCAAAATTTTCCTTGATGGACGGATATTCTCCTCAAACGAAAAACCGACAGCCGAAGCTGACGAGACGTTTTGCAAGCCTGGAGGAATCTAATTTTCAGGATTGGATCGAGGCATTTGGGCATCCCTGAACCAAGTGCTTTAGTGTATATGGAGATTACATTGAGAAATAGAAAAGTTGCAGTGAGTCAAGTCGTTTCTTTGTATTCCGTTAAGAGAACTTTTGAGTCAATCCTCGGACACGGGGTGTTCCAGAACGTCACCGAAAAAACATCGGAGGTTGTTCAATTGTATTTTGCCTCGCGGGTTTGCCACGCGGTCTGAGGCGTCTTCGACGGTTAGTGGGGCTCCTCCCGTCGGAGGTTCGAGTCCTCCCTCGCGCGTGGGTGTGTGTGTTGTCTTAAGCGTAACTTAGTTTAATTAGTGTCTAAGCCTAGGGACGGACGACCTCAGCAATTTGGTCCCATAGTCCTTACCACAAATTTGCGATTTTCAATTATATTTTCCACGTTTCTTGGTATAAGAGACTCAGGTCTCAGATGGATCGTTTCAAAATAATAATGTAATTGTGGGGTATATGAAGACAGTATTATGCTAATTCACCAAAACACGAAACACACAAATGCAAGAATCCTCGAACTACGCGAAAGTACTGTGACGTGAATGCAGTCGCTTCGGAAACAGCGCAAACAGCGCGGTTGTGCTGCTCTTCCAATGTATTCAGTGAACACACAAACGAGAAGCATGTCGACACTCTCTTCATTAATCTACATCTACATGACACAAACCTATCCACACTGCTCTCTATCATTGTTAACGTACAACTAATCCAATCGGAAAAACAAACCCCTGAACCGAACATTAGTGAATGCAAGCTACAGGCCATTACTGTAGTCAACTGCAACTGAATGGAACACGTTTATTTCCAAACAAGACACGCAGCGCATTCCAGCGACATTTCCACTATTTTGCTAGGATAAAGATTCAAAGATAAACGACACGGAATGTAGCAAGCCACCGAAAGCCAGTTAGTTAGTTAGTTAGTTAGTTAGTTAGTTAGTTAGTTAGTCATATGTTCCTCACATCATGTGAACAATTGTTTTATCGAAATGATGTGGTACGATCATGTTCACAGAAAATGTTTAAATGATTACTGTTACCATTAATGAACAAATTAGTTCTTAATCCTACTCATACAACTACACTTAAAAACAAGGATCTCGTTTGAGAACCTCAGTATTATGTTTCTTCCATTTCAAGTTTTCATCATTATTTGCACACAGAAATTTGGAGCATTCTACCTTATTTACTGGCACCTGTTCTTGTGCTGCTTCAGTGATATGACTCTTGTGAAATTACTGACCCATATCACTAATTTTTCAGCCACTATTTTACGGTTACATGTGCGGATCCTGTAAACATATACGTGGGGAGAAAGCCTCACACGCTCCTAAAGATGCATGGTTCTTGGTGCGTTTAGGGTCTTCTTTTCATCAGAAGCCTCTTTGTGAATCTCATTAGGTCAAGGACGCCTCCCTGGGATGATCAAGAATCTTCGCGGAAGCCAGGCCGTGACCTGCTCCACCGATTGTGTGTGAACACAGCCGGTGACTGCCCACAAGCTTGACTGTGAATGCGGTGTCCACCTTTCCATCCCCTCAGCATAATTTCATCATGACATTGCGCTAACGTCAAAGGCCCAGAAACCGCAGCGCCGCCCAGCTAGCGCGGGAGAATATGTTTCGTTTTGCTCCAAAAATTTTGTTTATCCAATGAGAATACAACCTGCCAGCTATGCATGGCGTCCATGTAACGACCAATCAAGGTAACACTGCTTGGAGCGCAATGCCAAACTTGTGATGGTAAAATGTGCAAATTGTTCGCAAGAATTCAGAATCATACTGTCGTTTCCCCAAGTTTTGAAAAATGTTGTTGCATTTCTTGTCCATCGCGCTGGTAAAAATTTGAAGTCAACTCCTCTATGTTGAAGGTTCAAAAGATTGGACGTTGGTTGGGAGGAAGTAACTGTTTCCTACATTTGGGAATCGACCACTGGAGAAATCAGGAGCTCTCTCCCGGCTCGGGCTGATCTTGAGAAGGCATGAAGTTTTCAAACGCCTTAATAGCGTGACGTGTAAGCTGAGCAGTTTGCCTCTCTTATGTTCCAGGTACGCAACTTGAATTGCTGATTTAATTTCAGTCCCTTTTACGTTTCTTTAATCTTGTATCCGCAAGCTGCAGAGATGATGAAATGTTGGTGCTTCTTCCAGTACTTTAATTCACGGGGCGCGTGTAATATCGGATACTGATAGTCTTCACGAAGAGCTAGTACATCTGGAGAAGGTTTTTAAAGAGAATGGCTATACTTCGCGTCAAATACGGAAGGTCATGCACAATTATAATAGCAAAAAGCAACGCTCTGAGGAGACTGATGACTATAAGTCAACTGCGTTCCTTCCATATGTTGGGAACGTGTCTTCTAAAATTGGCAGATTGTTTAGGAAGAATAATATTAATGTCATCTAACGTCCACCAGCGAAGAGCAGGGCTTTAGTCGGATCCGTTAAAGACGATTTACAATTGACGAAGGCAGGTGTTTACAAAATTCGCTGTGAGTGTGGCTCTAGATATATAGTTCAGACGACACGAACGGTCCAGGAGTGCTTTATAGAACACGAAAAACACTCCCTGTCTGCGGACACCTTTAAAATCAGCAATGGTGAACATTGCATTTTCATGGTACATTCACTGGAATACAATAATACGAGGGTTGGAACTTTAATAGGGGAAACTATTTATTTGCAGCTCGTGCAAAACAGATGCGTGTTTCAAAGTTTTGCTGACCTTCAAAGTAGTCACCAGCATTGTGTATAACCCGTTGCGAGCGATGTGGAAGTAGGTTGTGTTCCAAAATTGAACAGCATAGAGACAGTAGTGATGACACTTCCTGCAGGACCTGACCATCATATTGCAGGACAGTACTCAAACACGTACAGTGCAAGCTGTTACTGATTTGTTTGACTGATGGGGATGCTAAGTGCTATACCACGTACTGCACTCCCCTGACTTAAGCCCTCGTAAGTTCAACTCGATTTCTAAACTGAAGGAAACACTCCCCGGCATTCGCTTCAGAACTTCCACAAATTCGTCGGGCAATAGACCTCGCCGCTGCAACTGTCAACACAACTGGCACTGCTAAGAGTAGCTTACGACTTCCACATCGATGGCAACAGGTTATACACAATGCTGGTGACTACTTTGAAGGTCAGTAAAACTTTGAAATACGTATCTGTTTTGTACGAGCTGTAAATAAATGGTTGCCGCTATTAAAGTTACAGCCGTCGTACCAAAATTTTAGCACCGGTTTCCAGTTTCTGGGACTATGTAATTAAAGAATCCATGGAAATACGTCTTGCTGATAATTTAATGAATAGTGATAACGGCTTTCAGCTGGATAAAAATTGGAATCCAATTATTAAAATTATGCGGTCAGAACGGAATCGACATGCTCAGCCAATACTCAGGGATTAGATTGCTCTTGCTTCACCACTGAGGGCAGCACACACAACTTGGCTGCCTCGCGCATGTCACCACCTAACGCATGCGTCCTAAACCGCCAGTATGATTCGCATGCGAGGAATTAGCTATAAATACCATGACTGCACCAGGTCTCTTCAAATACGACCACGTTTTGCTGTCCGTTTTCGTACAGTCACTAACAGTGGTCTCTTCTCGTCCAGCCACTTGTTTCTTTGACCATAGAGTTGGCGCATTACTGCACCCCTCCTCTGCACTTCCACCGTCGGAGGTTGGCACGGAACTTACCCCAAGTTCCACCGCCACACCTTCAAAGTGCTATGCTCGGCTGTTATTCAGCCGTTGCTTTGAGTCTCCTCTCACTTGCCCATCGAGACAGTTGGACCGGACCTGAACCGGTGACGCTGTGTATTAGTAAAATGCCACAAAAAAAGGTCACTTCAGTGCTTCGTCTACTCACCTGAGGACGGCCGGATGTCTCTGCGCCGAAATATCGTGGCAGAATGTTGATGGGATCCGGCTGCAAACCCGAAAATTACTGGAAGAAGAAATGCGCCGGGAAAATTTCATAAGTAACACATTGGTGCTTCATCCTCTTTACAGTCTTGCTTTCATTTGGTACCTCCGACAGCGTTAGTGACACTTTCGCTAATTTAGTTTCGTAGCTCAGTTATTCTTGTGTTTTCATAACTGTTGATTAACATTAGTGAAAAGAGTAAATAAAATTCTAGACGATTCTGATACAACTTTCCTCGTTAGTGGACCCACTAAAATATAACTATAATCTATTTTACTGCCAAGATTTATTTTACTGTCAGCGTTGTCCTTTGCGTATAGCGTCCAGATTACGTAATAAGTTCTGACTATTTGATGTTATAGCAGCAGCGGGCGTGGTACTCCATTCGACATCGCGAGGACACTTATTTATCGCTCTGTTTGTTATTCAGAATAGAGTATAGCGTGATTTCTTAAAATTTTGGGAGAGTTCACTTTCAGAGAATAATAGTTTGAAACAGATCATCAGCAATATCATCTACCGCTTGGTCGGTAATGGTATTTACTATAACACTAGTATAATCCCTTATATCAACAGACTCAAGTTTAAATTTTGTACAAGGAGGAGTCATACACTTTCAATTACCTTGGAAAATATGAAGCTTCGACGACCAAGCTTGGTGATGGGGTTAGTCTTCCTCTACACATTCACCCTAGAATGTGACACATTTTTCGCAACGATTGATCACTTAGCGGAGATGTTGTTTATAGAAGCAGTGGCGGCTCTTGCATATATATCCTGGGTTTTCACAAATTTTTATATTCAGATAAACCTGACTCACCGTAAGATCGACAGCATGAATAAATGCTACAATCTCACAGTAGACGGTGATGTGCTTTAGGCCCTTATGATTGTCAGTGTCTCAAATGGATTACTGTATAAAATTCATAACTTAATATATTACAACTCACTCAGAAACCCACAAAGTAGGTCAGCTCAACTTTAACATATACTGACGTCCGATCTAATTTTACTACACAAGATAGTGAATTAGTATTTCTGAGGAGTGTTCTGTCATCTAATGGGATTTATGCCACGCAAACGGGGATAAAAGTCTGCCGCGGTGTGATAACACCGGTGGCACTGATATAAACTTGCCGGCCGGTGTGGCCGTGCGGTTCTGGCGCTTCAGTCTGGAGCCGCGTGACCGCTACGGTCGCAGGTTGGAATCCTGCCTCGCGCATGGATGTGTGTGATGTCCTTAGGTTGGTTAGGTTTAAGTAGTTCTAAGTTCTAGGGGACTGATGACCAAAGATGTTAAGTCCCATAGTGCTCAGAGTCATTTGAACCATTTGATATAAACTTCCGGTTTGAGTGACACATCGTGAACCATGCACTTTGTTTATCAATTCCACATGTACTTGGCCCATAAGGCAATTACGTCACGTGAGATGCGCATGCGTAAAAGCTACTTAAAATGCGCACAACTGAAGGTGTGCTCGCAACCCTGAAGCCAAGTTTCACAGAGACCAGAGAAGCAGCTGCGCAGTAGATTTAAGTGTTCTGTCCTTCAGATTGCAGCATCTATGTTACGTTTAACAGCTTTCAGAAAAATAAAAATAAAAGTAACAAATCCGCAGGGTGTCGAAAGTTAGAATGTTCACGTGCTGTTGTGCTCTTACGCAGTGAAATCTGGTTTCGCAGGAGAGAGCGGATCAGGTTGTGGAAAGGGGCCCGAATCAGTTGCTGCTAGTTACACAAACATACGAAGTTTATTTTGCTAAAACACTTAATCACACATCCCCTTACAAGAATTCAAAAACAATACGGCTGAAGGCCAGAACACAAGTTATTCAAATTGTCTTAAGGAATACACACAGCTGAAGGTCTTAGTTACAAAATAGAAGAACTGAGGGCTTAAGGCATGGATAACAAGAACTCCAGTAAGAAAATTTTAAAAGGTTTTAAACAAATGACCTTTCAAATTTTATTTTAGATGGCTGAAGGCCTTACCTTAAAATATTTCACGTAAGGTTCGGCTGAAGGCCATATATTGAACATCGAATAACTCAAGGCTTAAGGCCTGGATAACAAAATTAAGATAGAGAGGAAAATTATCAAATTTTCAAATGATTTTTTAAATTTTAATTTAAGATGGCTGATGACCTATTTCACGTAGAAGTTCGGCTGAAGGCCACATGGTGAACATTAAAACAAACTGAATTAACACACGGCTGAAGGCCTCGCACAGTACATGAGACTAAAAGAAAATCACAATCCAAAACAACAGAGCAGTGGTGCTCAGAAGTGTTCCAAGGATCGGCCTGGGGAGGAAACTCTAACGTAAGTTTAGGTGAGACAGGCAGCCAAGCGTAATATTAAATAATCGGATCGCAACACGTCCTAGGGATGGCTGAAGAACCAACCAACAACCTAATGAAGTCCCTTCCACCCGACCAAGAGCATGACAACCGAAAATTTCAGCGAGGACGAAGATACCAGCAGCACTATGTCTTGACAACTGGCGTCTAAATACAGTCAAGGCACAATAGCCACTAAAAAGAAAATATGAACAATGCCAATGCTGTCAAACTACACGCCATGCAGGACAGTATCAACACGGTTAGGAAAACACACTGCCAGAAAACTACACTAACGACCAGGACAGGTAACCGGAACGTTAATGGCCACAAGGCAAAAGATACCGCTGGTGCACTTCACTAACAAGTTACAATCACTTCAATATTTAAACACCACACAGGAAGACGGCTGCAAAATTTTGCTGACTCCAGCACACCACACGTTGCGCTTGTGGGAACGGCCAAAGAATCAAGAACTGGCAATGAACGAAGAGATGCCACAGCAGTTGAGGTTTCATAACATGTTAACCGATTACTCAACTCCAGTATCCAGGTTTGGTGGGCGACGACCATTGTAGCTCTCGCAAATAGTGCCTCACAAATCCGACCACGCATGCACGCCAGCAGCAGCCCCGGCCTGACCCCGCGCTGACAGAGACTTCCTCACTGCTCTGTCGCAACCGACCGACTGCCTCACACACACCACCACACGGAAATATAGCGGGCACGCCAAAGATGGTACAGCAGTACTAGTATCGATAAACGCTGCTGCTGCTGCCACTGACAGAATCAAGTCAGAAGAAACGGCATCAATGCGAGCCAGCCACGGTTCACACAGCAGCCGCCAGTCTTTAGAAGTCTGCTTAGGAAACGCTCCACGTCAAAAATCACCTCATCCTCATCTAGAAATATGTGCCACGCAATGATTTCTTCATCAAAGTAAAGAGACGGAAGTGACAAGGTGCTACTTCAGGTAGCCTCGGATCTATGATATTTCCAAACTGGAGCAAAACTTGATAGTGGTGCCCCTCTCCCACTTGGGCATTTGAGAGAGGACGTCAAAAGTTTTTAAGAGAATCGATTTATCAAAACTATGTTAGTTTTGTAGCGCATATCATTCTGAAGAGTGTGATATATATATGTAAAACACACATGGTCGAGACAGCGTAAGACATGTTATTTCGTGTTAAGTGTGCCAAAGTGCAGTGCCACGCCTCTTTACACAGTATTCTTCTATCGCACGTCACTGCATTTCGCTCTGTGGAATTCAAACGTGTATATTTTGTAATGGAAGCCACCAAATCTAGAGTCAGGACAGTGGAAAATAAAATGTCCTGTGGTGCTTTCCTGCTTCCAGTCAGCCTTAAAAAACTCGCAATTAATACCGGGTGGGATTATTTATGACCAAGAGAACCTTCTCTTTTGTGTGACATACTTCTTCAGTCCTTAGGTCCCAGCGTTTTTTCTCTCTTACCTTGCTATAGATTTACACGGCGTCCTTTTCTGCGAAAGGATCTGTTACCTCGTCAAATGTTTTGCTACACGAAAAACCAAAATGTGGTTGTCTAACACTGAAAAAACTGTTAATACGAATAGTACCCAGGACTGGTGTGGTTTGATTTGCTTACGTCGATTTTGTCACTGTAAGCGAGATAAAATGAAATAGGCGATTCTAATATTGCAGCAACTGTAACACATACCGAATACGGGAGATTTTTTTGGCATATATGGTCATTTTTATCTACCTCATTTACATAAATAACACGACCGACTATAATTCACGAGGTACTAACATCAAATGCCTATTAGACCTACTACAAGCAAAAAGTTTTACGCTAAGAAATAGTTTCGCACTTCATTCATACGCTCCAAATTCTCAAGCATGAGATCGAAAATTAGTATTAAGATATTTTTATATAAATTTGGAGTCGTCATATTCTACCATATAACTTGTCCCCGTTTCTTCTCCTTCCTCGCTCTAACAAACAATCTTGTCATCATTAATTCTGAAACTATTCCTGCCATTGTCAAAACTTATTTTCCGGTTAACTTCGCTAACAATGCCAGAATCACCTGTTCAGTTATCCCGCTTGGATTCTCCGGCTAAGCGTTACCACGTTTTCATACAACGCGTTCTCCGCGCTGTCCCGAGAATAGAACTTAAAGCGGCAGCTACCCGGGGACTGTACGACTGGCCCTTAGTACTTGGAAGACAACGAGAAGATAATATGTAACCTTTCTTATATATTATTCCTGTTAGTTGTTTATTTCCACTCTGGTAGTCTGAATCTAGGGATTTCACTAATAATTATAACAGCACTTATCAGTCGCACATCCAATCAAACACAAAAAAACAGCAATTGGCATTGACCAGTTCGTGTTTATTCGGCTCATCTCGTATACCCCGCCCTCTTTTTCTGTGGGAAAGTCTTTTATTTCTGGATGTGTCAGGACTCCCATCGCAGAGACATCACGTACACTATGCACGTATTCTAAAACGAACTTCTGATGCGTTCAGAAATCAACTTAGAGTATATGAAGATGATATGTGTTCTTTCAGACATGTCCGAAAGAACAGATACCATCTTCAAATAGTTGAGACTAACCAGCCATTGTCCTGCTTCTTCTGTGCTGGATGCACACCCATTGCCCGAACTCTGGCGGGACTCGGTAAGATTTTCTGCTGCGAGTAATGAGTGTGTTGGGCAGGGACACTACGAATGTAGTGTGTGGACATTAAGTTGGGAATGTGGGTCTCACGCGGAGCGTGCAAGGGATAAATCCCTGCAGTTACAGTATCATCTGTGCCCTCGTTGGCTCAGATGGATACAGCGTCTGCTATGTCAGCAGGAGATCCCGGGTTCAAGTCGCAGTCGGGCAACATATTTTCAACTGTCCCCGTTGATGCATATCAGTGCCTGTCGACAGCTAAGGGTCTTGATTTAATTATCATTTCAACTTAGAATGTGTTCGAAAATGTTCACAAACCAGCAAGCATGCGTTTCAAAACCATATGAATAATCGATAGACCAACGTGCCCTGGATATTACTTGCTTTGTGAAACAAGGTTTTTCTTTTCTTCAACAATATGAATGTGGTGCCCCCTGAAATTGCCGTCCGGGCCGGAGACCTTGGTTGCCCCCCCCCCCCCCCTTGACTCCTTGTAGATCCGGGCCAGACCTCAGGAGAATACCGTGGTGAGGGGGGGCGGGGGGGAGCAAGGAGGTTTGATGAAACGCTTTACAGCCACAAGAAGCAGCATGTGTCATTGTCTCCTCTGAGCGAAACGAGCTGCAACGTTATGTAAAAAAAGAAAAGAAAAAAACTTCCTTTCACAACTTGCTTTTACGCTTCGTCTTTGACAGGGAGATTTCGGTAGCGTACTCACTTGACGAGATATCCCTGACAAGGATAGAATGTTAACTTCACACCATGGCAGTTACATAAACCATTCACGACCACTTTGCCTAATAATGGTTACGATTCGCCTTTTTGTCGCCCATGGATCCACATGTTTCCACTGCCTGCTTTGCTCCTATGTCTCCGTATCACAGCGATTCATCCAGCTCTCGTCTATGGTGGCTAAACGACTAATGAAATCTGGGTATCCTCTACACTGCAGCCGCAGTGTGGAGGATATCCAAATTTCAGTTGTTTTGGTTGGGCTGGCTTCTTGAATAATTGTGGGCTGTTGCATTAACATCTGATTATCACTTTTTCTCCATCGTGTTTATTGTGATACGTTGGTATTCGAGCACCAGGCCCTCCAAATCCCTTGTTACACCCGATTATACACAGAGAGAATGTCTAAATGGTTCAAATGGCTCTGAGCACTATGGGACTCAACTTCTGAGGTCATTAGTCCCCTAGAACTTAGAACTAGTTAAACCTAACTAACCTAAGGACATCACAAACATCCATGCCCGAAGCAGGATTCGAACCTGCGACCGTAGCGGTCTTGCGGTTCCAGACTGCAGCGCCTTTAACCGCACAGCCACTTCGGCCGGCAGAGAATGTCTACCTCTCTGTTCTACGTCAGTCACATTTGTTTGTTCACACCTAAAGCGTCTGTACCAGCGAAGCATTTTTGCCGTATACTTTCAGTTTGGATTGTTGCAGCGTTGTTCTTCAAATGCAGGAAACGAATTATTGCTACTTACTGCACATTACCAATGGGCTGTTATAGCTCCTTTAGAGGCGTGTTACGCAGCTGTGGCACGGGGATTCGCATGTACTTGATTTTAATTGAAAGTATCGGCTGACAAATATTATAAAAATGTTGGTAAAAAGATCGATGCAGTGTTCCTTCGTATATGCGTACTGCTGCAAAGCTGGCAGAAGCTTTTAGCCAGTGGACTGTCACCTATAGACATTATGACAGTGTGTGTTCAAACCTGCTTGTTGACGTTCGGTGAATGCCTCTTACATCTCGTTTTTATCGATTGTGATATTACGTAAAAGTCCTCTACATTATTACCCTTCTCTATGGGTATTACGGGAGCGTTCCCCACCATATCTTATTACTTTTAGGGCATACGCCCTTTTGTGGATAACCTATTGCAGGAGATTGTTTACGAACGCTATGTTTCCCATAAAATGTTAAGTACCGGGTGGACATAATTAAAGTACAGCTACTCACGTAAGTGCAGTATGGAGTATAATTATCATATGGCAGTGAAACTTGGTACACATGCTAATAAGTTATGGCAGTGAAACTTGGTACAGGTGCTAACGCGTCATTGCGTAATACATTTACGCTGAAAAAATTAGTTCCAATCTTGGCCATGAGGTGCAAGTCTGGCGCTGTATGCTGTATGTATGACGGTATGACATCCACGCTGTCATATGACAAGCCATAACGTGAGTGAACATTATGACTACCGAGAAGAGAAGTCGTGCACTGTTAGTGAAATGTAAACGGCAACAATTACAGTGCTGCATTTGGAGAGCATCGCCGACTGAAAGCTCTACGGATAAGCCCGATGTCGTTGAACGGTTTAAAGAAGGTAATGAAATTCTAAAACGCGGGTGAACTTGGGGTGGCATCTAGAAGAGGAAAGTGTCCTATCCCTGGGGAAGGTTCGTCGAAGTTACTGTAAATGACCATGCAGCACGTGCCACGTCCGTGGCGTGCCATGCCGCGAGAATTGTTCATCTCATGGGCAACGGTACAGATAATGTGCAGTCTACTGTAAACTGGTACCTATACAATAACCAGCCGGTCCGTCAACTGGAGTATCGTGATCCGCAGCAATGTTTGAATTTGTTCTTTGATTTCTGTCACGGATCGAAATTGATGACATGTGGCCTCAGTGGAGTAACGAGGCACATTTTACACAACATGGTTCAGTGAATGCACAGAACTGCCGAATCTGGGGCAGTGTTAAACCGCGTGTTGTGAACGAAGAGCCATTGCACTCGCCACATGTGACATTGTGGAGTGGATTTACTGTCACCTTTACTCTCAGAGGGTCTGTTAGATTCACCACGACGTACGCACGTTATGGACACCTCCTTTTACAAGATGTGATTCGTGCTTTGCAAGAGCGTAACTATTTTGGAAACTAGTGTTTTCGTGCAAGATAAGCCAGTAAGGCGTGTCGCCGTCCAGTGAAGGATCTGCTTAATGCAACCTTCCATGAACATGTTATTTCCAGACTTTTGCAGATGCATGGCCTACAAAAACAACTGATGTGAATCCATGTGACTTTCGGCTTTAGGGATGTCTAAAAGAACGTCTTTACGAGGGACCTACGGTCTTTATATGATCTGTAGGTCAGTATACGAGAACACGTAGCTCATATTCCACCGTAACTGTTGCGAGCAACTTTTGATCACGTTTGTTTATGGATGCAGCATCTCGTCGACGTCTCTGGTTTCCATGTTGAACAAATTATATATGTGGTGGTTAATAATAAAATCCACATTATGCCTTTCTTACCTGTTTGAAGTTTTCTCTCCGCATCCTTTCCTAATCTATTACATATGGAGACACTTCTATACGTCTTTCTTGTGCTCACAGCGCCAGATTTGTCCTGCTGGCCGCAACCGGAACTTTTTTTTCCAACTTAATTCGGTTCCGTATTAAAGCATTAAAATATATGCCAAGTTTCGCTGCCATACAATAGTTATAGCCCACTCTCCGTGTCTGTGAGTAGCTGCTCTTTAATCATAACCACCTGGAATATTGCGACTTGATTCCAGTGAACACGTTTTTCCTTGTGGTTTCATCTTCGATTTTGAATTATTTATTTTCTACATGATTTTTTTTCTACTTGTATACAGATCGTCACCTGAAAATGCAGCAGTGAATGCTGTGAAACCGGTAGTACCTAGTGACAAAAGGGTTTTACAGCTGAAGCGGTTTAATTTTCAACATGAGTTATCACGGCTGTGGTTGCCCAGATTCTAAGGTTTTATTTTGATCGATAATGGCGATAAAATGGGGACAGTAATTTTCTCTGCGAGTGCTAACCCTACTCCACTCAAATGGCACTATGAATGACTGCTGACGTAACGTCCCCAGCCGGCACACGGATCACCGTCAATATCACTTGCTCTCATTTCTAAGAAAGCGTCAGAGAGTTTCTTATTACGTCAGGACGTTGGTGTAACAACTTGTTATCCGAAACTTTACGGCAAATTTTTTCTCTCTTTGGAAACTAAATTCGATGAAAATTTCTTCCACTAACTTGAGTAGAAACTGCTACCTATCTCTTTATTCTAAAGAAACGGTCTGTTGGAATTTTCCAAATTACACGCCACTGGACCTTCACTTCAGCAATTTTCGTAGTTTTCCCTCTTATGCTCTGCATTGTCCAGCATCGTATCTTCCTAGATCTGGGGGAACGAAATGGTCAGTGTGTTCACTGGCCTCTGTGTTCTTTCTTTCTCGTATATATGATTCTATTATTCATTAGTATAATGATCATATTCTTCAAAATGGCATACGTACATATTTAATACCAAACATAAGGGTACTGACTACAACCAATATGCACCACAGCAGTCGCGTACAGAATAAAACAGTTAAACAGGCTGGTTGAAATGATGTGCTAGTTGCTAAAAGATATATTAAATGAATATGTTGTAGAAAAACAATGCTGAACGTACTGCAACGACACCATTATTATTGATTTTAGTTTATTTACGTGAGGAATGTCATGACTTATGGCCAGGAGCTGCTGAAAGAGTTGTGTAAAATAATAAATTTCATCAATTCGGTACTGTTGACAAATAGCAGAAAATTACATCATCGATCATAAAAACGTGCGAAACACTGATATTATAGATGTTATGTTAACAGTCATCATTAACATTGCAGGGAAGAGGCATTTTACATATTACATAACAACAGTGAGGAATTAACTTGTTTTATTATCTGATGCCATTGATTTTATCGCCTGGAATGATGAACATGTTTTTATCAACCTGATGATGGTCTGAAGACTGAAACTGGTTGCTCAGTAAAGAAACGCTATTAACAGCTGTTGGCCATGAAGCCTGACGCTCTTCACATATGCACGAGCTGTGGCTCACCACTTGCAGTTGATTTTAGATGACGCAGAAAGCTAGATCAAACCAGTTTTTTTGGCCTGAAGGACACAACAACCCCAAGAACTACAACAATAACATACTTATAACCTATTATACAATTTCAGTAGTTTTAGTTAGCATTTACGCCAAAATCGACAACTGCAGGAAAACATCTCTGAGGGGGAGAAATAGATACAAAAAAATTGATTAAAACTTCCTGGCAAATTAAAACTGCGTGCTGGACCGAGACTCAAACACGGGACCTTTGCCATCTTCGGGCAAGTGCTCTACCGCATAAGCTACCCAAACACGGTTCCGTGCATTGCCTTACAGTTGTACTTGCACCAGTGACGATGGGTTTGTGTGTCGTGCTTCAGTAGCTCAATAACTAGAGCACTTCGTCGCTTAAGGCAAATTGAGTCTCGGTTCAAATGGTTCAAATGGCTCTGAGCCCTATGGGACTGAACATCTGAGGTCATAACTCCCCTAGACTTAGAACTACTTAAACCTAACTAACCTAAGGACATCACACACACCCATGCCCGAGGCAGGATTCGAACCTGCGACCGTAGCAGCAGCGCGGTTCCGGACTGAAGCGCCTAAAACCGCTCGTCCACAGCGACCGGCCGATTCTCAGTCCGGCACACAGTTTTGCTCTGCTAAGAAGTTTCGTATCAGCGCACACTGTACTGCAGAGAGAAAAAATCATTCTTCAAAAAAAAAGCATTTGTTTCCGTAGGTGTGAAGATAGCTGCTAGTCAACACAAACCGCTTAGCATCTGCTTCTTTTTAAATAATATTGCGATCCATACCGCAGAAACTGAAACAAAAGAAATCTAAAAATTTTGTCTAGAACATTTGCCAAAAGAATGTCGAAGGAATACTCATTCAGGTGGACATACAATCGTGGTAGCCTAACGAAATATCCACAACTGCTGCAAGACGAATTGCTTTAGTCGTACAAATCACAAGGAATCCATGACCTGAATCCATGTGGCTTGTGGTTAGTTGAGGGTTGCAACAGCACTGCTTCACATAATAGTTGAAACAGTCATTCATTAGCCAGAGAAAACCTCATACACAGTCTTTCTACTGAGGGACCTATGAATTTCTAAAAGGCTGTTATTTTAATTTCTACGTTTGCTATTGGCTAAGATGGATTTGATTGACGCTTTCATTAATGTTTTTTAAGCTTTCATACAACCTCCAACACAAAACGTATGTTTAGTTCTCGAAAAAAAAAATATATTGGGGTCAAGGAGGTATGTACCTGAAGTAAATAAGACAAAATCCGCCAGTTTTCAGCCAAATTGCCCTGCCGGCAGTATATGTGCTCGAAAGTTCTCGCCACGATAAAAGTGAGAAACGACATCTTTTACAGCAAGGAAAGGCAGCCAGAAAGGAAGGTTCGCATCGCAGCCAGCGACGCCAATAGTTTACCTCTCGTCATGGGACCGACAGACGCTCCTTCTCTTTCACAAAGGGGCCTCCTTGTATTTACTGTATAAAAAGGAGTCGGCGCCTTGGCCGAAAAAGGAAAAGCAATGATTTACTGTGGCGTATTGACCGAGCGAACGAATACACTCAAAAAGTTGTCTGCTCCGCTTCACCCCAAAAGCACACAGAGATCCACACACACACACACACACACACACACACACACACACACACGGTCGTGCATATATTCCCAGCAGTACTCCTTCACCTACACCCCCTCCCCAGCTCCACACTCTGCCCTTCGACCAGTCACTTAGCCTCTTTTTCCCACACCGAACGAGCCCCTCCCTTTCACGTCCTATTCCCAAAAGGCTAAAGAGAAGTTTTCCATCGCTCGGAATTAAATTTCTCCCCATTCGGTGATAAAAAGCGCTCTCCGGCGGAACATGAGTTTTGCGTTACACGGGCGCCCCGCACACCTCTCGCCCTCTGGTGACTGAGCGGCGCGACGCGGCGTCGGCGTCGGCGTCGGCGGCGCCGGCGTCGGCCCAGCCGTGAAGACATGAAAAGCGCCGCCACTGACCCGCGCTGCAGAGTGCTGCGCGCTCAAGGACGGCCGGCCAGCTCACCCCGCGAACCAGACGCTGTTCCGCGCCCAGCGGAGCAATACGTCGTGGAAGGTAGAAAACAGCAGATATGAGCGGCAGTCGCTTCCTTCCTGGTGAGTTCTCATTCAAGCGTCGTGCGTCAGCTCCAGACTGCCGTGACTGCTTGGAATACGTAGCTACCAGGTGTACCGGTATGAAATGAGCGTTAAGATACAAATGTGTCGATAGGGAACATTTATTATGAACGAGCCTTAATTTTTTTTTTGGTTGGTCTGACATCTGTCAAAGATATTTAGTATACATCAAGTCATGGAACGGCAAATCATCGAGTAAAACTGAAATGATATCAGGTGTTCCCCATGGAGGCGTCCTGGGACCTCTGCTGTCCCTGATCTATATAAATGACCTGGGTGACAATCTGAGCAGTTGTCTTAGGTTATTCGCAGATGATGCTGTAATTTACCGTCTAGTAAGGTCGTCCGAAGACCAGTATCAGTTGCAAAGCGATTTTGAAAAGATTGCTGTATGGTGTGGCAGGTGGCAGTTGACGCTAAATAACGAAAAGTGTGAGGTGATCCACATGAGTTCCAAAAGAAATCCGTTGGAATTTGATTACTCGATAAATAGTACAATTCTCAAGGCTGTCAATTCAACTAAGTACCTGGGTGTAAAAATTGCGAACAACTTCAGTTGGAAAGTCCGCATGGATAATATTGTGGAAAAGGCGAGCCAAAGGTTGCGTTTTATTGGCGGGACACTTAGAAGATGCAACAAGTCCACTAAAGAGACAGCTTACACTACACTCGTTCGTCCTCTGTTGGAATACTGCTGCGCGGTGTGGGATCCTTACCAGGTGGGATTGACGGAGGACATCGAAAGGGTGCTAAAAAGGGCAGCTCGTTTTGTATTATCACGTAATAGGGGAGAGAGTGTGGCAGATATAATACGCGAGTTGGGATGGAAGTCATTAAAGCAAAGACGCTTTTCGTCGCGGCGAGATCTATTTACGAAATTTCAGTCACCAACTTTCTCTTCCGAATGTGAAAATATTTTGTTGGGCCCAACCTACATACGTGGGAATGATCATCAAAATAAGAGAAATCAAAGCTCGAACAGAAAGGTTTAGGTGTTCGTTTTTCCCGTGCGCTGTTCGGGAGTGGAATAGGAGAGAGATAGTATGATTGTGGTTCGATGAACCCTCTGCCAAGCACTTAAATGTGAATTGCAGAGTAATCATGTAGATGTAGATGAAACAACATCATATATTTTCATCGTGTTGACAATGTCGAATTTTGTACCAGAAAGTGATGACTTGCGGAAAGCAATAATTTTTTGTTTTCATTTGATAAATGTGCTGCAGAGTCTCATCAAATGCTTGTCGAGGCATATGGTGATCATGCTCTATCCGAAGCAACATGGAAAAGATGGTTTCAACGGTTCAGAAGTAATGATTTTGATGTAAGAAATGAAGAACGTGGAAGACCATCAAAAAAGTTCGAAGACCCCGAATTGCAAGCAATATTGGACAAAGATGATACTTTGAGTCAGAAGCAAATGGCAGCAATGCTAAATGTTGCACAACAAACAATTTCTGACCATTTGAAAGCTATGGGAAAGACCCAAGAGTGTGGAAAATGGGTGCCACA
Source organism: Schistocerca serialis cubense (assembly GCF_023864345.2). NCBI lineage: Eukaryota > Metazoa > Arthropoda > Insecta > Orthoptera > Acrididae > Schistocerca > Schistocerca serialis. The sequence goes on along the minus strand of NC_064642.1, from coordinate 99,168,940 downwards.
TGAATTGAATGAAAGACATATGGAAAACCGAAAAACCATTTGTCAAATTTTGCTTCAAAGACATGAAAGAAAATCAATTTTGCATCGAATTGTTACTGGCAATGAAAAATGGATTTAGTTTAAGAATCCTAAACGGGAAAAATCATGGGTTAATACGGGACAACCATCAACATCGACTGCCAAAGCAGATCGATTCAGCAAGGAGACAATGCTCTGTGTTCGGTGGGATCAGAAAGGTGTAGTGTATCATGAGCTTCTAAAAGCCGGTGAAACTGTGAATGCTAATCGCTACAGACAACAAATGATCAATTTGAACTATGCATTGATCGAAAAAAGACCAGAATGGGCTAGAAGACATGGCAAAGTAATTTTCTTACACGACAATGCGCCTGCACACAAAGAAAAACTGGTTCAGGATACAATCAAAACACTTGGCTGGGAGCTGCTACCCCACCCGCCGTATTCACCAGACTTGGCCCCTTCCGGCTACCATTTGTTTTCACCAATAGGACACGCATTGACTGAGGAACACTTCGATTCCTACGAAGAAGTCGAAAATTGGGTGTCTGATTCGCTTGCTTCAAAAGACGAACATTTCTACTGGCGTGGTGTCCACAAATTGCCAGAAAGGTGGTCAAAATGTATAGAAAGCATTGGTCAGTACTTTGAATAAAATGGTTTTACTTTTCAATTCAAAATTAGTGTTTCATTTTCACAAAAAAAACCCTCATTTCATACCGGTACACCTGGTATAAGTCATGATCTTTCTCACGAGTTAAGCCTGCGGTCCTGAATTAGTGCATCAGTCCACCTCTTCCTGGGACATTATAAACAACGACAGGGGATCTCACGTTGATTCCATATTTCTTGATTTCCAGCAACGCGACCGTGTACTTGATTCCCTGTAAGAAATGTGAAAGTAACAGACGGAAAGTTGACTAGTAAAGTCGTCGCGATACCAGGGTTTCTCAAGGAAGTTTTATAAGCCTCTTGTTTTATTAATCTACACTGCCTGGCAAAGTGGGTCACAGAGATAGCGAGGAGAAAACGAAATGTAACGTGCCGGTTGAGATGCTATATGATGTTCAATTATTACAAAACAGAGTCAAAATTACGAAGAATTTCGCAATATGAACCCACTTACCACTATCAAGTTGCACACCTTCTAGCATAGATACATGCAGTTAACTAGGTTGGGAAGGGTGCCACTAAGCCGTTGTTTGTAGACGGGTTATGGAGTAAAAAATTCGCTTCACATGTATGGTCACTTTGTTTCAACAGCACGACTGGTTTTGGAGCGTTACTAACATCATCAGGTGAAGTAAATCACAACATGGCGCTAGATACCATTTGATACTGAACTTTTCCCCGCTTCCTGGAATTTTACTCCATTCTAAAAATCATGCCGAACCCCACAAAATGATTTTTGTAGTGTTGTAAAATACTAGGAATCGGGGGAAAAGTCCTCCAGCATCAAATTGTAATTGACTTCACCTGATGATGTAACTAATGTTACGAAACCGGTCGTGCTTTTGATATAAAGTAACCATACAGGTGCGTAGTGTTTTTTTTCTTTTTCTTTTTTGAACCTGAAACTTTTTTACTGCTGATGTCCATTAAATAAACGTTTCCGTCCTGGATACTGACAAGGGATGGATTTGATGTCCGAGCTGGCCCCACATATTCCAGCGAGGAGAAATCTGGTGATGCTGCTGGCCACCGGAGTATCTCTACATCGAACAGATAATTCAGTGAAACATGCTGTTTATAGACCATCATTCTACTGGTGAAAGACGGCTCCACGATAATGTCACATGAGAGGTAACACTTTCGGACGCAGGACATCCATGAAATACCATTGTGCCGTCTGACTTACCTTGATCACTACCAGTCGCGAAGAGAAGTCACACCCTGTTACTGTCCATACCACGACGCCAGAGGTGAGACGTGTGCCTCTTCAAAACACTTCAAGAATTGGTCCTGCCCCAGGACACCGCTGTGTTTGCCTGTTATAACACCCCAAACATAGAGCCCCTAATGGCATCCCTTTTCACCAAGTGTGACGTAATCACGTACACAAACAGTGATCCCATACTGTCAAATATTTTTTATTCTAGTCTCTGATCAAGATATCAATTCTTTAGACGATGACCGGTTTCAGTCCGAACACACACACACACACACACACACACACACACACACACACACAGACACACACACACACACACATATATATATATTGACGATACCATTATGGCCTTATCACTTTAGGACATGGTGCAAAAATGATCTGAGGATGTTCATTACGGACTGAAACCGGTCATCGTCTAAAGAATTGATATTGTGATCAGAGACTGGAATAAAAAACATTTGACATCCCTTTTGACAGCAAAAGCTATAAAAATTAGTTATTCTGACCTTGACAGTAGATACTGGCAACAAAATATTAACACTATTGAAAGTTTTACCATCAGAAATAGTAGGGAACTAACAACATCTATTCTACGGGAAGTACTAAATGAAAGACTATCAGATGATCACTTAATATACGAAGCATGAAACTCTAAATGAAGAATTCAAGATATGTGCTTTACGAGGGTTAAAACCCAGACGAGATAAAGTGATCAGAGATAACATTTATCCAAGAAAAGAGCTGTAGACGCATCGAACTGTAACTTCGCTGCGACTGTAATGAAAAAGTTCAATGCAGATGTTAATTCGCTCTCTTGTAGGCGTCGCGATAGAAGCACGCTTATTGACCGACATTAGATTCTTTCAGAACGATCTGGAATTTTAAAGTTTTTCAAGTATCGTCTTGACATATTAGTCAAATTTCTGAAGAAAGGTAACAGAACGTTTATCGTTTAGCCAGACAACGTGAGGCGTAGCGCCGTATAACGACCCTGCCTTGGAGGCGGTTAAGTGGGAGAGCTGGATAGTGACAGATGGTGACGCGAGACTAGACGTGCACGTAGTTTATGTATCAGCCGATGGAGGACAATACTGCATAGTGGGTATTACATATTTACGTCGGTAAAAAGTGCAGTCGTTAGGTTTACTATTTTGTGATTGGTTATGGATGAAAAGTGCGGACTGACGCGGGAGAGTGTTGTTTTGCTATTGGCTGTTGAGTAAACTGACCAATGGTAAAGCAATATTCTTCGCGCGCCTTTCTCTGCTGGTGGAGAAGACTTAGAGTATTCTAGGGAGGAGTCGAAGCCTAGAAATGAAAGAGATCGGACGTGTGCAGTAGTAGTTCCGATGGAGATGATAAGTTGCCGGATCTAGCAGTGTTTCATACATCAAAAGTGTGGTAAAGTGACGGCATAATTATTCCGATGGGTGTATAGAAATTTCGAAATTTTTAAGTGAATTTTGTAATGAGAAAGGACATATATTCCACGTGGCGTATTGAGCAGGTCGGTGGCTAAAACTATCACTGCATTTGGTACCGACAGACTTAATATTTGGCGAGCATTATCAATCAAAAACAATCAGTATTTTTATAGCTATTACGTTTCCGGGAAATGCAACACCATAAACTTGCTAACGTGAGTGAAAGGGATTATGAGTGACTGTGTTAAGACTAGCACGGGCTTGGCAGTGATACTTGTTCACTTAAGTTTCAGAATATATTAATTGAGGACAAAATTTCCAACCTTTCATTTGTGTGAAAACTTCCTCCCTAAACGTAGATTAGTGACTTAAATTGCAGCCTGGTTCATTTCGAAGTACAGTAGGTTTCACTCGGCTTTCCTACTGATGATCTGCTGAGACAATGTTCACAGGAAGGTGCAGGTCCCTCGTAAACGGGCGGAAAGAACCGCGCCGCCGCAAACGGAACAGATATTACACGTGAGGGAAAAGTAACTCGTGTGGTACTTAATCATATCTGGGACTTAGTCGTCGTGATCTGTGATTGTCACGAACGTTGAAGGACACAGAAATGTACCAGAGGCGGACATAAACTCTACAAATAGACTTGAGTAGGAAACATACACACGTAGTAATGAAGAATTCACAGGTACGCCGTGTTGTCGGAAGCTGTAGTTAGTGTCAGAATTGCTGATGTAAATCGTAGCTTCAGTTCCCTGAATGACAGATCGGTGTGCTTTCCAATGCATTCGTTAGATAATTCAGAAGTTCGATAAACTCAGTTATAACTTTAATACTTCGTGTCGTCTACATCATTTAATTGAATTTTATTGTGTAACTGTGAATAATTATTTTCTTGATAGAACGCCGAAGCTAAAGGTGACTGAGTGACATTATTAACAGGGAACAGTAACTGAACGTTGTATAACGACGCTTTCTGTACGTTATTTAGAGAATACATTAGATCTGGATTTACGAGGTAGGAGTTGTTGAATTAGCACAGTAGCGATGCATTAACGACGCTATAATACTTCACAAATCAACATTCTCGCACGACTATAATGTGGCATCGGCTTGAATGGTATAACTTATAATTCGAGATATCATACTGTCTACATTTGAACATTCATTTGGAAACCGGGCATAAAAACTACTGTTATCAAGTTTCGAGTAAGCTTATAAGCCCGTCGCGAACATGCGAAGGATATTTGGTTTATTGTTTCAGATAAAGGAAGTTGTTGCGGTACCGAGTGGTACATTTCGGCGTGCTGCTCCATCGATACGTGGATATTTGTTACAGGGAGAAAGTATCTGAAACCAACCAAAGCGAGGAGTTTGTTTTAAGAGTTACAGATCGGAGTTGTCTCGATCGACGGACGCCGACCTGTGTCAACCAGACTTTAACATCCATTTCCATCGACTGACACACACACACACACACACACACACACACACACACACACACACACACACACACTTGCCACACTGTGCTGTTCATATGAGACACTGCAGAACTGCGATTCATCGCTGAACACAACGTGACACCATTCCATGCAATGCGGTACCATGCATCGTCCAGGTGTCCCACTCATAGTGCCACTCGATACACCGCAGGTTTGTGTTGTGCTGTTAACGGCAGCCTACACACGGGACGGTAATTCCCTGGTCTAACTGTTGCAAGTCTACGACCAATGGTACGGGATGGCACAGAATAATGCAGGGGGTCCATTACTTCCTCTCAGGTGGCGGGTACAAATGTGAAGGTGTTATTAAGTCTTTCAAATTTATCATAATGGGGGTTAAGAAAGACCTATCAGTAATTGAACCGTAGACAATTTAATAGCCAAGATCGTATTCAATACTTTTTTATCCTGACTACAGATTTCAGCAGCTAAGACTGTCATCTTCTGACCTACATAATGATGCATTTATATGGATCACACGTAAAGACGTTATGATGTGTTTGGTGGCCAGACGTGATAGACTGGAATCTTGACGATGAATATGTGTGTCTTTGTAACATCCCCGCAAAAAATGAAATGATAATACTTAAATGCAAATGGACATTGTGCTAAGTGTAAGCTCCCCAGAGAAATTTTGAAACACAATAATTGAATGTTAACTGGAATACAACTTAATGTAACCTCCCAGCAAATAAATTTAATGACAATGACAATTAAATAAAAATTAGCAATCTGACCCAGGTATAAGCTGCCCACAAAAATGTGAAAGTCAATTCAGTGATAAAAAATCTCTGTGACAATGAAAACACAGACCGAAATGTCGATCTTAGGCCCTGTTCACTAATTAAACTGTAATTCTTACCTTAGTAAAAGTGCATCTGCTCTTATTTTTTGCCATAGCTTGGAGGAAATTCATTGCAAAAATTTTGAATTTAAGGGAAACTTTTCTTTAAGGAATAGCAAGGGAAATATTTCTTTCATTAAAGGATTCTTTGTTGAAAAATTGCTTTGAAAACAAAATTATTATTGTGGCGATTCTTGGACAAATTAGTTACAGTTAATTTACATCATTAGCTGAGCGCAATGCTGCTTCATTACCTTATTTAAAAAATAATATACCTCGTCCTGAATCTTGACCAGAGTGCCATGTCGACGCCCGCCGACTCCTCACTCGCAACTGAACTCTCTCGCAACTCGACTGCAACTGCGTCATCTCGCACGCGCTACTACTCTCGAACAGCTAACTCGCAACTGAACTGCACTCTCGCGCGGTCAAGCGCAGACTAGGAACGACAAATAGCTCTCTGGTCAGAGACTCTGGAATGCCTCGCCATCGCCGCCACACAACATACGTGTTTCATCTTCCATTTCTATGCACTCTGTCATTGGGCCATTGTCATATCAGAATACCCAATAAATCCAAATACTGCATGATTCGAGCGGTTCTAGGCGCTTCAGTCCGGAACCGCGTGACTGCTACGGTCGCAGGTTCGAATCCTGCCCCGGGCATGGATGTGTGTGATGTCCTTAGGTTAGTTAGGTTTAAGTAGTTCTAGGGGACTGATGACCTCAGATGTTAAGTCCCATAGTGCTCAGAGCCATTTGAAACATTTGAACCATTTTGAACCATTGCACGATTCGACGTCCCGCCCAAATGGAGACCCGCAGGCCCCTTTCAAACGCTAATAACGCTGTCTCATACTGTATTCTTTACAGTGATCACTCAACACCTACACTGCTCACACCCATTATATACCGTGTCAGGCCTCCCAACAACACTAAACACGAAATTCACTAAGGCATTCCGGCGGCCGTTCTTCCCGTCACAGAGAATTGGAAGTCTGATCATTGACATACCAGAAGATGGAGCATATGTTCACAAATTTACGTAGGCATCCGACAATGCCTTCTGAGTGCTTCACATTTTTGTCGTATAGTGTATACAAACGATCTGAAGGCAGTTAGGGCACCCTCTTAGATTGCTTGCAGCTGATACTGTTGTTTGCCGTGTACTAAAGTCATCAGCTTCTGTAAAGTTTGGAAGGTAGGAGACGAGATACTGGCAGAAGTAAAGCTGTGAGGAGGGGGCGTGAGTCGTGCTTGGGTAGCTCAGTTGGTAGAGCCCTTGCCCGCGAAAGACAAAGGTCTCGAGTTCGAGTTCGAGTCTCGGTCTGGTACACAGTTTTAATCTGCCAGGAAGTTTCATATCAGCGCACACTCCGCTGCAGCGTGAAAATCTCACACTTTTTTGAAGTGAAATTGAAACGTCCCCTTTGAACAATTATACATGACTGTGCTTAAACAGACACACAATATTTTTAGCGCAACGCAATCTGACTAGAACTAATTAAACCTAACTAACCTAAGGACATCACACACATCCATGCCCGAGGCAGGATTCGATCCTGGGACCGTAGCCGTCGCTCGGTTCCAGACTGTAGCGCCTAGAACCTCACGGTCACTCCGGCCAGCAAAGTCATCAGAAGATCTAAACTAATTACAAAATGATTTAGACAAAATGCCTTCATGATTCTAATAGTGATAGCTACTCCTGAACGGCAGAGAGTTTGTTGTATTGAAAGTGAATACTAAATACGGGGGTTGGAACTTAAATAGTGGTAACTATTTATTCACAACCGATACAAAAGCGTTACATGTTTGTACCTGTTACTGTCCTTCAAAGTAGTCACCAGCGTTGCCGGCCGAAGTGGCCGTGCGGTTAAAGGCGCTGCAGTCTGGAACCGCAAGACCGCTACGGTCGCAGGTTCGAATCCTGCCTCGGGCATGGATGTTTGTGATGTCCTTAGGTTAGTTGGGTTTAACTAGTTCTAAGTTTTAGGGGACTAATGACCTCAGCAGTTGAGTCCCATAGTGCTCAGAGCCATTTGAACCATTTTTCACCAGCGTTGTGTGAACCCGTTGCCAGCGATGTGGAAGGCGTAGTATACCGTTAGCAGAGCCTGTTTTGTTGATGGTGCGAATAGAGTGGTCTAAAGTTATGGTGATTTTCGTGTACAACTGTGATGATGTTATCCTAACGTATTACGTTCCTCCGCGGCGGACCGTCAGTGCACAGTATTGCTTTTGGTTTTTGGAGCATCACCTGCAATCAGCTTTGCGAAAGAAGCGGCGACACTTTCTGCGCAACCCACCCATCATTTTGCACGACAATACGCGGGAGCATACAGCACAAGCTGTGGCTGCTCTGTTCGGTCAATGGGATTGGAAAGTACTGTACCATCCACCATACTCCGCGGACTTAAGTCCTTGCGACTTTGATTTGATTCCGAAGTTGAAGGAACCGCTTCGTGGCATTCGCTTCAAAACTGTTCCAGAGATTCGACAGGCAGTAGACCGCTCCATTCACACCATCAAGAGATGGTATGCTGCGCCTAACGGTATACTGCGCCTTCCACATCACTGGCAACGTATTCTACACAAAGCTGGTAACTACTTCGAAGGACAGTAACAGGTGCAAACATGTAACTCTTTTGTATCGGTTGTGAATAAATAGTTGCCACTATTTAAGTTCCAACCCTCGTAATTCCGTTGCGTTCAAGTTACACGGAAAATCGCTAAGCGCAAAGGTTGTCGTTTCAACTAAAAACCCAGGGATCACAATTACGAGCATTTTAAAGTGAAAGCATCATACAGAAAATGTTGTGGGGAATGTCAACTAACCACTGCGTTTTATTGGCAGTACACCTTTGAAGAAGCAATAAATCTCCTAAAGAGTGTAGCGTGTCCGTCCTCTTATGGAAGTATTGCTGCTTTTCATGGGAACCTCATCAGATAGAATGGACGGGGAACATCTCAAGAATTCAAAGTAGGACGGTTGTGTCATCGCGAAATAGTGGAAAGAGTGTCATGGATATGATAAGTTGGGGTGTCATCATTAATCAAAGAAGGTTTTCTTTAAGTAGAGATCCTTCCACGAACTTTCACTTACAAACTCTCTTCTTCACATCCAATAATGTTTGTTGACCCCCAACCACACAGGGAGAGAGGACCATCGTAATAAAATAACAGAAATCAGAGCCCCCTACACAAAGATTCAGGTGTTAATTTTTCCCATGGGCTCTTCTAGAGTGGACTGGCCCAGAAATAGTCTGAAAATGAACCCTCTGGCAAACACTTGAGTGAGAATACCAAACACGCGGATGTAGATACAGATGTCTGGCTTTTCTGTTGGCCCTATCGGTGGTTTCCTTTTTCCTAGAATTCCGGAAGGTGTTCACCAAAACGTTAACTACTAACTACTGTACGTTCATACGGAGTATCTTCGCAAATACATCATTGACTGTGAGTATTTAATGAATGGAACCCAATACGCTATACTGGACGATGAAAGTTCCACAGAAACTGCAGTAACATCGGATGTGCCCCAAGGAAGCATAATGCAGCACCTGACGTCCTCAATAAACATAAAAGGAAGACAAGATAAGATTAGCAATACAGTCAGGCCGTTTGCTTACAACGCTGTTGTCTACAGGGAAGTGTTACCGTTAGACGATAGTCAGGAAATGCAGGAAGAGTTGGGCAAAGCTTACACTTGGTGTAATGAATGAGATTTCTCTTTAAACTGTTAAATGTAAGACATTGTCTACAAAAAGAGAGACTATCCGACAGTACCTAATTACAGGACTAATGATGTACATCGTGAGCATGTCATTTCATAGCACTATATTGGGGTAATGCTAATAAGCGATATGAAACAGGATGATAACATACGATGAGTACTAGCGAAGGCAAATGGAAGATTTATGTTTGCCGGATTCTGGGACCGATAGTGCAATGCATGTGTAATAATGCGTACACGACGTCTGAGCGACCAGTTTTGCAGTATTGTTCTAGCGTTTGAAGTCCTTGGTAAGTAGGCACAACGACAGACATTGAACGAATTTACGAACGGGCTGCTCAGATCTGACAGGTCGTTGTAGGCCATGGGAAAGTGTAATCGAAACGTTCGAGAAACTTAACCCTAGTAGTGTATGCCTTTACCCTAGGGTCACAGTGACACCCTGTTATTTGCTGCAGAAACAGCTTAAATACACAGTATTTTATAATGAAACTGGACTAAACTACTAAATGCATTTTATTTCACTTCTGCCACGTATTTTATCGATCAAAACTAGTATTATTGCTTCCAGAATGCGAGACAAGAAAAACCTGTCATGTAAATTTTGCCGTGATAAACTCTAAAGTTATCCGGAATTTAAGATTTTATCTGCGGTTTAGTTAGGTGAAGATATTATTCCTTTAATGAAATACGCATATTACACAATTTTTTTGAGACTTTCTCAATTTTTCGTAAGTCCATTCACCCATAATTTCCATACTCTTGCCACAACTTAGTAATTCTTGAGGGCAGTACGACTTGCTGCATTTACCGCTTACCAGTGACCTTTTCCTGTCCTTTTAATATGAGCATATGAAACACCTCCTGCCCTCTGAAGTTGCAACATGTGTCCACGACCAGAGTTATTCCTTAGTTTGTATAGATTCGCCAGATAGATCACATTCGCACTGTCCATTCTTGCTGCAGGAGCAAGTATTCAGAATCGCTTTCGTCAAGTAGGTACTTACGTCACTTTCGCGATAGACTTCTTCTAACAGTATTTTCCATATAGCATCGTATCTACGTCCAATTTTGGCATTAACGTACCTGTCACTCAGCAGCGGAACAGTTACACAATCTGTACTCCTTGGTCACGGTGACCCTCCAAAAAATATTGCCCTGAAGTCAATTAAATAACGAAGTCTCACAACTTCGAACAGCCGTTCTCTACTAGGGCTCACACATTGCTGGCAACGGGCTGCATATGTGCAGTGGCACAGGCGCTGTAACGAACTAGAAACTCCAGCGTCAGTCTGAACTTGGTGTACACTTCTAGGGTTAATTGAGTATCCACCATACACTTGAACAGAATAATACTGAAATAAGATCATCCTTAGATGTTGGTCCCTCCGTCACCCAGTGTATAGATAGATATAGTCGTACCCAGTAGCATGTTTTGGTAGTCTCTCATTGCCCGTTCGAATGACATCTTTAACCCATTTCAGGCTGAATTCTTCGATGTTAATCGTACCACTGTCACCTTCAACTGCCTTATTGTCTGTTCATGGTGGATGCGCTCTTCTTGGCTATAACTTTTGCATCCTGTCGCAAATATCATTTCTGTGGCGTCCATTTGGCTCATTTGATTGGCTTTCACGACACAAAAAATGGTTCAAATGGCTCTGAGCACTATGGGACTTAACATCTGTGGTCATCAGTCCCCTAGAACTTAGAACTTCTTAAACCTAACTAACCTAAGGACGTCACACACATCCATGCCCAAGGCAGGATTCGAAACTGCGACCGCAGCAGTCGCGCGGTTCCGGACTGCGCGCCTAGAACCGCGAGACCACCGCGGCCGGCTTCACGACACAAAATTATTGGTCACGCAGAAGAATTGTTATTGTCATTAAAAGTCAATAAACACCAATTTCAGATAAATTCCTAATTGTACATTGACCGAATTTCTCTTGTCACGACACATCTTCCATAATAGTGATAGCATTCAGTAGACACGAAAAAGAGACAGAAATACGACGACTTCAGCAGAACAGGTATTTACTAAAAGTTCCCAAATAATTCTGTACAACACGGACCAGGTATCAGATCTCTGTTCACATTGTCATGGGGTGATACGCATTTAACGCAGGTATGACTCTATGAAAGTCAAGTGCAGTACTAATATGGTTTTCGTTTGTAAAGGTTTTTGAGTTCTTATTGACCCATAGACATGTTTAACAAATTTAAAAGGCACTCTAGTAAGTTGGGTTTTACAATGTCACTTATATCTTGAGAAAAATCTTGCTTATGTTCTCTTTAATATTTGTTTAAAACGACAGAGTTTCGGTCTCTAAGTGAATTTTATCCAGTGCTCATTGTCACAAGCGTGGCTGCAACTCACGGTTTCCAGCTCCAGACCGGGCCCTGTTCATTAGGGAGGGGAAAGAGCGTCATCTCAACTGCCGAAGTTAGGAACAAATCTTAGCAACCGATGTATCATTGGATTTGCCTTTCTACGTTGTTGTCAGTGCCGTTAAAACAGTTTTATTTTTAATTTTGTCTTTTTTTTAGTCATCAGTCTTCAGACTGGTCTGGCCCGCCACGAATACCTCTACTGCGACAGCATCTTCATCAAGTAGTAGCAATTACACTCAACATCTTTAATTATTTACTGGATATATTTCAATCTCTGTTTTTTCCAACAGTTTTTTCCTTTTGCAGTTCCATCTCGTATCATGGAGGTTATTCCCTGATGCCCGAAGACATGTGCTATAATCCTGTCCCTTCTTCTCACTGTTCTACATAAGTTTCTTCTTCGTCGATTCTGAGGTGACCTTCCACATTCCTTATCCCCATCAACCTACCTGATTTTCGACATTCACACACCACATCACAAACATACAGAATTTCTTCTGTTCCGGTTACCACAAACGTACATTCTCAGAAATTTCTTCCCCTAATGAAAACCTATGTTTGATACCAGTAGAGTACTCTTGGCCGGAATGTCACCCTTACCTGTGCTTACTTCTATTGTTTTCAGAACACCGAACATGCTGCACCATTTTAGACGGTCAAAGCTTTTTCTAGATCGACGAATGCTGTGACAGCGTCTTGATAAATCTTCAGTCATGCTTCCTTGACCAAGCGCAAGGTCAGAACAGTCTCTCTGGTGTCTTTACCTTTCCTGACGCCCCGCTGAACATCATCTAACAAATTCTAAATTTTCTGTTCCATTATTCCGTATATTATTCTTGTCATAAGATTGAATGCAAGTGCTGTCAAGTTAATTGTACGATAATTATCGCTTTTTCCCGAAGTCTGATGTTATGTCGCTAATCTCATTGACTCTGCCTACCAAATGTAATAGTCTTTTGTTTGCCATTCTCGTCAATGGCTTTAGAAATTCCGATACAGTGTTACCTACCCATTCTTCCTTATTTGTCTTCCACAGCTCTTTTAAATTCCGATTCTAGTACTGGATGCTCTACATCTTCCTTATCGACTCCAATTTCTTCGGATATCACATCATTTGACAGATTCTCCCGTCATATATGGCATGAATGTACTCTTTGACACCTATCCGCACGCTCCTCTGCGTTTAACAGTGGAATTCCCATCACACTCTTTATGTTGATATCCTTGCTTTTAATTCCTCAGGAGGCTGTACTGAACTTCTATATGCTTAGTCAGTCCTTCCGTCTACCATTTCTTTTTCGATTTCTGCACATCTTTCCTGCAACTGGCGGGCTGGTGTGGCCGAGCGGTTCTAGGCGCTTCAGTTTGGAACTGCGGGACCTCTACGGTGGCAGGTTTGAGTCCTGCCTCGGGCATGGATGTGTGTGATATCCTTAGGTTGGATAGGTTTAAGTAGGTCTAAGTTCTTGGAGACTGATGACCTCAGATGTTAAGTCCCATAGTGCTCAGAGCCATTTTCCTGCAAGTATTTCAGCTTGGCTGCCCTGCACTTCCTAGTTATTTAATTACCAAGGGTGTTATTTTGCTGCATTTCTGTTTTGCCCTGAACATTTTTGTGCTTCCTTCTTTTGAGGATTAGTTTAAGTATTATGGTTTTGAAGTTACCGTTCTAGTACCTATGTTTGACTGTCCAGCATTAGTCCTTACCATTTTGAGAGATGTCCTCTCTTCTTTAACTCAATTGCCTACTCTGGTATTCCTCTTGGAGTATCCACAACCTTAGTGAACTTCAAGCGCTTCTCAGCATTCCTCAGTATTTCAGTATCCCTCTTCTTTCCACTATGTTTTTGCCATACGTTTATCCCAGTCTGCCCTTCATTATTACCAAATTTTGATGTGGCTCTACACCTTTCATTCAACGTCTGATTTCGAGTTTTTCCTGTCTGACTAGTATGTAATCGGGGATGAATCTGTTGTATACTGCCTACCCGTGAAATATGGTGTGCATAGGAAATCTGCTTTCTCGGATCGCTAGACAACAATTCAAGCGAATCGTATTAATGAAGTTTATTGTAAAGGAAAGGATTACAATACTTAACTTTCTGTTAAGGGGAGCCGGAGGTGCCTATGCTGCCCATGTTAAAATTAAGTTTGAGGAACATTTATGAATAAACTACCAAATAGAAAAATTTGAATTTTTTTTACATATAGAGTGGTTTAGTATTGCAGTTATGACAAGGATTTTGGAGTATCTTTTCTAGTTTCCTCCCAATTATTTTTTTATTAATGACCCAAATTTTTTTTACAAATAATTGCTTTATAATTAAACTGAAATGAAACTACTGAACATATTGCCAAATGGCTGTGTTACAATGTAAGTTTGACCACTAGGAGTGCTGTATAAAAATTTCATCTCTCTAGCTTGAGTGAATTTTTAGAAAATGTTCCTTATATTCGAAAAATTCTAATTTACGGGAAATGGCTATCAAAGTTTCTCAATACATTCCTGCACTATAGGATGGATTATCAGGGTCCTCTTCTTCATCCTCCAAAAGCTTCCTCTTCTGTCTTCTTTTCTGGCCTGTTGTTCCATCATACTTCATATGCCTTTCTCTTCTTCCTGCTCCTCTCATCCTTTCTCTGTCAATATTTCTTAGTGCTCGTACAGTGTTCACCCCAGATGTAAATCCTAATGCCTTCAGAACTTCACACTTCACACTGTTTCCTTGGTTGTAGGTTGCTATTGCATCATAAATGCCAAAGTGCAGTGTTTTTATGCTTACAAACACCCTTTTAGGAATCACTTTCCAAATCAAATTGTTTACGCTCTCATTAGGATTCTGCGTCTTTCCGTGTAGACATTTGTGTAACAATTCTGGCTGTGCTAATTCATGAAAAATTGGTTTTATTGCATTTATCACAGCTGCTGGCAAACCATGTTTGTGATCATAGTCCTTTTTTGCATTATATTTGCACCAGGAATCTTTTGGGCACAGGCTGTGTTGAGGGTATTCATTGGAAGAGGCAGTATGAAGGAACAATGCCCACACTGCTTATCGCATGTCACTAACATTACTAGTATTTTGCCTTATAGCATACCCATAGTATCTCTGTAGACGTTCAATCACCCCATCAGTAAGCCTGCATCTCCCTCCTATTGTCTTTCCATCACTGAGCTTACTTGAACCCAAAGTTTGTTTGAGCCTTCGAAGCCGTGCACCCATACGCTTTTGCACATGCCCAATGCATTCCAACTTTTCAACTACAGCCCTTGCACACTCGCTGTATGCGTAACATAAGGCGCTGTATGCGTAACAGGCCGAGAAAATCCCAAGCAGTTCGCCAGGAAGTCACGAGAGGGTGTTGGATGCATTCGGCGGCCGCCCATTTCCTCTGCAGGCGCGGGGAAAAATGGTAACTCCACTTCTAGGGCGAGTAGAACAATAATTCAAAGTTTACATTAAAGAGGAATGTTCCAATTAATTTTCGGTAGCAAAAAAAAATCGTAATTTTTTGGATTTGACCACCTCGGCTCCCCTTAAACAGATACGTCGCAAGCGAAGGGCGACAGACAAAATAATAAATCTCTTCAGTATAGACAATGCTACATAGGAGAAGTGAAATCACTAGTCTTCATGCTATTCTTGAACTCGCTGCTGTAGAACTAGTAGAACTGGGTAGTCTTCAACTGGGCTGCGGTCAGTCGGGTGCAGCGCTTAGGTTCTGTATGTTCTCTTCGCGTAGAGGCCGCTGCCGTCGCATTGTCATCCTAGACAGGAGTCGGTGAGCGTGCTATTGGCTGACGTCTTCTTCACAGCCGTCTCTGCTCTATTATTCACGACAGGCGTGCCGGCGCTTGGCTTTACTACGGAACAGAATCTTTCTGCGTCTCTGGTTCTTTCCCAAGTATATGCTTTTGTCTTGCGATTCGGTGAATAGACAATTCGCTGTTACAATCTGAAATTTATTGTAAAACTAATTTACTCTTTCACTTCCTTCATTCCTGTTACCAGGCTCATATCCTCCCGTAATTCTTTCTTTTACACCTTTCCCTACAATCGCATTACAGTCACCCAAGATTACCACATTTTCATCTTCATTTACTTACTGAGTTATCCGTTCAATATCCTTATACACCTTCTCTTTCTCTTAATCTTCCACTTGCAATGTCACTCCAACTGGCCTTGTCGGCAGTGGTTTGCTATCAAATCTTGTGAGAACAACCACATTACTGAACTATACAGAGTCACTCACTTTTTTGAGCTACTTTCCTTTTAATAACGAATGCTACTTCCCTTACACTATTTTCTGCTGCTGTTGATACTACACCTATATTCGTCTGACTAGAAATACTTACCTTTGGTGCTATTTCACTTCACGGAAGAACTAGACTGAGCCTTTGTATTTCACTTTTTCGATTTCCTACTGCGTTCAAACATCGGACATTGGATGCCCCGACTAGTAGAATGTTTTCATTTTGTTGATTATTCGGTCTTTTTCTCATTTCCACCTCCTCGTTGGCAATCCCGTCCCCGAGACACGAATGGGGGCTAATATGAAATCATTTACTAATGGATCATATAACACTTTTCCAGTCACAGGTGACATGCTCTGTGGATAAATATGATGTGTACTTAATGAAATGATTTTCATTGCCTTCTGCATCCTCTTGCCGTTGATCACCGCTGATTCTTCCCCCTTTTGGCGGCAGATTCCAACCCAAAGGGCAGGAGAGTCCCTGAGCCTCTATCCGCTCCTCTGCCCTCTTTGACAATGCCACTGGGAGAACGAGGGTGACTTCTTATACCGGAAAACTTCAGCCACTATTTCTGATGACTTCTATTGAAAATTTAAGTAGTTTCTTGGTTCAACGTCCAAGACGTTTTCATCACTAATTCAAAAACGCTACTCTTAGTCCACGAGCACATAGTTCCGTAAGTTATTTCATTTTATATGTAGGAAAAAAATACATGTGTTATCAACATTGCCAATTACTTTCCTCTTTGCCTATTATCAACATTCGGTAACTGTTTCAATAGCATGAAGCGCTTCTGACACATTCGCAATGTCGTAACGTCTGTGGTGCTACGTAGAAATTACCGCCGGCCGCGCTGGTCTTGCGGTTCTAGGCGCGCAGTCCGGAACCGTGCGACTGCTACGGTCGCAGGTTCGAATCCTGCCTCGGGCATGGATGTGTGTGATGTCCTTAGGTTAGTTAGGTTTAAGTAGTTCTAAGTTCTAGGGGACTGATGACCACAGCTGTTAAGTCCCATAGTGCTCAGAGCCATTTGAACCATTTTTTTAGAAATTACCTGTAGAAAACTTTGGTACTTGTTCGAGGACGAAACAACTGAGTACAGTGAGGCTGTTGTGGTATCATTGATTACTGGTGGTGATCTAACATTAAGAAAAGCAGAAAAATACGTCCGCATGATGAGTGTGGTAATAAAGAGTGTAAGAGACTACATGAACAAGCAGCAACAAACATTGACCTCTGGGTAACAGAAAGTTTCAGAAGCTTGGCACAAATGTAGATTTATTGTAAGCCATATGCACCGACGATAGCAGAAATGCCAAGTATCCACTGCAATTCAAAGACAATCCAATAACGTTACAACAAAATCAATGGTGTCTTCCAAGAACATTCAAGCAAAGTCGAACCCTTACAGAAGACAAGAAGCTGAGAGACGTCAAAATAACTGTAAAACAGATTTGCGATAAATCTTCAGAGACTGAAAGGAAAATCTTACTTGAAACTTCCTGGCAGATTAAAACTGTGTGCCCGACCGAGACTCGAACTCGGGACCTTTGCCTTCCGCGGGCAAGTGCTCTACCAACTGAGCTACCGAAGCACGACTCACGCCCGGTACTCACAGCTTTACTTCTGCTAGTACCTCGTCTCCTACCTTCCAAACTTTACAGAAGCTCTCCTGCGAACCTTGCAGAACTAGCACTCCTGAAAGAAAGGATATTGCGGAGACATGGCTTAGCCACAGCCTGGGGGATGTTTCCAGAATGAGATTTTCACTCTGCAGCGGAGTGTGCGCTGATATGAAACTTCCTGGCAGATTAAAACTGTGTGCCCGACCGAAACTCGAACTCGGGACCTTTGCCTTTCGCGGGCAAGTGCTCTACCAACTGAGCTACCGAAGCACGACTCACGCCCGGTACTCACAGCTTTACTTCTGCCAGTACCTCGTCTCCTACCTTCCAAACTTTACAGAAGCTCTCCTGCGAACCTTGCAGAACTAGCACTCCTGAAAGAAAGGATATTGCGGAGACATGGCTTAGCCACAGCCTGGGGGATGTTTCCAGATTGAGATTTTCACTCTGCAGCGGAGTGTGCGCTGATATGATATATGTCTCCGCAATATCCTTTCTTTCAGGAGTGCTAGTTCTGCAAGGTTCGCAGGAGAGCTTCTGTAAAGTTTGGAAGGTAGGAGACGAGGTACTGGCAGAAGTTAAGCTGTGAGTACCGGGCGTGAGTCGTGCTTCTGTAGCTCAGTTGGTAGAGCACTTGCCCGTGAAAGGCGAAGGTCCCGAGTTCGAGTCTCGGTCGGGCACACAGTTTTAATCTGCCAGAAAGGTTCATATCAGCGCACACTCCGCTGCAGAGTGAAAATCTCATTCTGGAAAATGTTACTTGTTTAGTTGTTAAAGAAATTTTTCGCCTGTGAATAAGTTATCTATCAAGTCCTGCTCCCTAACTGCTCATTGGTCAAAACGACTCCTAAACGAATAATGTAATTACCAAAATACTGATTTTTTTGTGCTGAAATTGCTTTACTGAAGATTATAATGTAGTTCCTACGTTCGATGGTCGTTCAGATGCGAAAAGACAGTCACAGAACTAAGTAAACGCCAAACACAACAGCAGCTGTTCACATCGCTCTAATAACATAGGTGTAGCTTACCTTACGGGTTGTCAAATTCTATATTGTGTTGCCAGGGAGTTGGCCCTTCTGCAGCAGCAGTTGAACGTAGGTGGAGCGAAATGCGTGACGTGACCGGAAAAATGTGCAGTCCTAAACAATAGGGAAAACTGATAAAAGCGAGATGGAGGCACCTGACGTAATTATTGGCTGTAAAAACGGGCTTGAAAATAAATGCCGAACAGACAGTGTCGTGGCACGGAATAGATGTCTGTATGTCACCATACGTGGGTCGTTTGTTGTGTAGAAACGTAGTTAAATTTGCCGCGGTTGCGACGTCCCATTAGTAGCAATAGGAACTCTTCAACATATTACAGTAACTAACAATGGTAAAGTCTATCTTCGTGATTATCGAAGCAAGTATGTTGTGATGTTACTTCGGATTTTTCAGAAAAAAATCTTGCTTATTATGAATATACTGTAGGAACGGAAGGGACCTCTTTATGGTCTGATGTTTGAACATGAACAGAACAAAAACTCGTATGGAGATGGGTTTCATCTACTGAGGAGATCGCTTGGTCAAACACTAGTTGAAGCAATTTCTATATCCTGTTCGTCTGTGCAGGTTAACAAGATTTTTTAAAGGAAAGTTGGGGAACTTTCAGACTTGAGCTGTCCATATACATCTAATGAACGCGAGATCCGCATGGAAATAGGAAAAAATGCTGTTTTACGGAAGTTTTCAGTACCCAATTCTAAGAACGAACACTTCAAAAGAAGAAATACATCAATTTCTCTTACAAACATGTCACATAATTGTCATGGCGTTTGTATTGAGTTGCCTCTGCGTAGCTGTACGGAGTCATAAAATGTGAATGGAATGCACCCATAAGCGCTCAGTCGGATTCGCTTTTAGTAATTAGTTGGACTGTGACCTCTCATACCGGGCAACTTGGCGACAGGCAGAGGTGATCAATGTAAACCATTTAACCATATACGAAAACATTTCAGCAAATAACCTATCATTAAAACAGCTTTAGTCGAACTGTCTTTCAATTATTTAAAAATGTTTCTCAATAACAGTGAACCCAGAAAACATTTACAATATTGGGGATTTTTTCATCATGGTAGCAACGCCATCAACCGTTACGAAATCGTCTCGATTGAAAAACAGTCCACAGTTGCACTAATTATGTTTATTTTAAACCTTGTCCATGGTTTCTGTTATAATACTGTAGCCTTCTTCAGAAGTCATAAGCTTTTGAAAATGGAAAATGTCTTAGCCCAGCGGCTGTGTCAAGATCACTAAAATAAAATAACTTGAACAAACATAAACCTGTTTCAACAGTAAGTAAAATTACATATGGTACCGTATGTAATTTTACTTATGAAGTGTTCGGATTAAAAAGGGTGTGAGGCTAAGATATAGTCCTCCACTTCCAATGTATACTACGTATCTATACGTCGAAGAATTAGTGCTGGAAATAAAAGAAAGATTCGAAAGTGGTATTAGAATTCAAGGTGAAAGGATATCAATGTTAAGAGTCGATGGTGAAAAGGCTATCCCTGTGAAAAAGAAGAATTACAGGATCTTTTGAACGGAATGAACAGCCTAATATGTACAGAATATGGGTTGAAAGTAAATCGAAGAAAGACGAAATTAATGAGAAGTAGTGAAAATGGGAATAGCTAGAAATTTAATACCAGGATCGATGGTCACGAAGTAGATGAAGTTAAGGAATTCTGCTACCTAGGCAGAAAAATAAACCCTGACGGATGGAGCAAGGAGAACATCAAAAGCTGACTAGCACTGGCAGAAAGGACATTCCTGGTCAAGAGTAACGTACTAGTGTCAAACATAGGCCTTGATTTGAGGAAGAAATTTTCAAGGATATACGTTACTTTGAGGAAATCGGAAAAGAAGAGAACCGAAGCATTTAAGATGTGGTGCTACAAACGAATGTTGAAAATTAGATAGATTGATGAGGTAATGAATGAGGAGGTTCCGCGCATAATCGGCTAGGAAAGGAATATATGCAGAACACTGACAAAGAGAAGCTACAGTATGATAAGACATCTGTTAAGACATCAGAAATTGAGTTTCATGGTACAAGAGGGAGCTGTAGAGAGCAAAAACTGTTCTGCAGGGGAAGACACCAATTGGAATACATACTAAAATTATTGATGATCTGGGTTGCAAGTGCTAATCTGAGTTGAAGAGTTTGGCGCAGATAATTTCGTCGCGAGAAGCATCAAACCAGTCACAAGGGTGTAAAAAATTAGCTACTTGAGTTAAATATTGTAATTTTGTCATTAGGAAACTGTGGGTGAAGCTGTGGGCATTAGAAAAAGGAAAAAAAGCAGTGCCAAGTGAAGAAATCGGAATACATCCGACGTATTCTCCTGTTTGAGTTCAGGAGAGAGGCGACAGCAGCGGGGGCAGCCGGTAACATTTGTGCCTCATATGGGGATATTGGCACTGGACAGAGAACAGCAAGAAACTGTTTTTCTCATTTTAAGGAAGCTCGTTTTGAGGTTAGTGACTCACAACGTTCAGGAAGACCTTCGAGGTTTGATGAAGCTGGTTTAAACGCAAGTAGTCCACATTTATCGATGCCATTTTATTCCATAACCAGCAAATGTAATGAACTGTCATCAATTAGTCATAGTGCGACATTTGCTTGCAATGGGAAAGGTTCACATACTGGTACCACATGTTCTAAGCCAAAAGCACTAAACTCAGCGGATCATTTTATGTGTATCTCCCCTTGCTCGTCATCAATTGGTTCGTAATCGACACCGCCCATCCTCCTCTTGCATCGTTGCTGATGAAGAGCAATGTTGTCTTTACGCTAAAATAAGGAAACGAAAGGAATGGTTGAGCCAAAAACAAAGCAGCGACTCCCCATACAAACACCTGCCCGCACCCACGAGAGATAATGTTATGCGTCCGGGAGAACAACCGACCAAGAACAACGAGCAGGAAGACTGCGTGAAGTGATGCTACTCCACAATAACGCCTACCCTCATTCCGATAGGAGTTGGGTTGGGAAGTCATTTTGCGTCCACTGCATTCACCTGATCTTGCACCTTCAGATTTTCACCTTCTCCGCTCTCCATCGAACAACCCTCAAGGAACTTCTTTCCCGGATGAAAATGCACTTCGAACATGACTCGACTACTTCTTCACCTCAAAACCACGTGCTTTCTACAGTCGTGGAATCGAAAACTCATCCTAGCTTTGGCAGACTTTTAAAAGGTGAAGGAGAGTATATTATTGATGACAACAGTCTCTGTTATGAGTTTCTGTTGTTTTATTAAACTTACGGAGAAAGGCTACGGACTTTTGCAGCAACCCAATGCTTAGTGCAAGTGGATGGGGAATTGACGCGTCTTTTTAATATTTCTGGTCTTAAAATCAGGGTTAATGTTAAATTTAAGAAAAGTTTCAATAAATATTTTATATAAAATGTGTGACTCAAGTTCAGTCAATCGCTCTACCCTTTTAATCCTGATGGCCCAGTACTCTGCTACCATCTCGATCGATTTCCGTGTGAACTTCGCGAGGGGAACAGCATGCAGTGGGTTTTTGGATTCGCACACCTTTCAAAATGCCGTGGCTCACAGCAGTACACGAAACTGAACGTCTGCGATACTTATCAGTCGGTTTTCGTACCAGCTCAGTGATTTAGGTTACCGTGAACATGACCTACGATACTTACTTTAATAATCGTCGCGACAAAGTGTTTGTCATTTCTTCCAGACCTTCATGACGAGGATTCTATGGACATTCCCGTCTTCCAAGGTGACAACGGCGCTGTTCACAGAGTTGCACACACATGTTCCTGGGTTGAAAGTCACACACGTACACTACCGCATCCCTGGGCTGCAAAATAACACAATCCTAATCTTTTATAAAATACCTGGAGCAATTTGTAACAGCGGGTGAAACACCAATCCACATCCCCGCAGTTTATTTAGTAGCTCCACGGAATCTAATCATCATTGATTAGCATCTAAGCCTGCAGTAGCTTCTGGGTGGTTTGAGCAGCTCAGTTGGTGCTGTTGCCGATCCGAAGATCAGAAAACGAACTAGGGTTGACCTATAAAAAAAGTCGTGAGGTAGAAGCCAGAAAATTCCTTGAGGGAACCTCGAAGGTTCCTTTCCTTAGTTGTAACACTAAGATCGGTCTCGTCATATTCATCTTACGATGGAAACACCTTCAAATACGACACCTTCCAAAGACCCTAGCGAAACTATTGTTATATCTCGGACACTGGATTCCTGGGAACCAAAACTATCACGCGGGCATGACACAGAGCTTCCGACATCGACTCCACTAGAATTTAAATACTTAATACGAACTTCATACAGTATAACTATAATCAAAGTTGGTAAATTAAAACAACTGACGGACCTACATGACAAACTAAACATTAATATTCTGGCACTACGAGAAACTCTGAATGGGCACGAATATCATGTTCACTTAGAAACTTACAGAAGTAATAAGGAAGTGCTAACAACACCCAAATCCAAAGAACCGTCGCTGTGAATGTAACCACGACAAATGTTACCATTTCTGAAAATTACTAGAAACAAAAGGCGAAACAGAAATTAAGATTAAAGAAAAATAACAGGAAAACAGCCAAATTAAAGAAAAAATTACAGACACCATCATCAAACGCCGATTACAGTTGTTATTTGTCGCCAATAGAAAATGGATGACAAAATTCCCACAAAGGTAGTTATACTCGTAGAAACAACCTCAGAAATGGAAACCCACAGTAAAAGTCTAAAGTAAATTATTAAAGAAGAAGTTGACAGTCGTAAATAAATCATTGACGATAGAACGAAATTTAGAACTCTGATCATGACCTCTAATTTGCTGAGAAACACAAGCGACAAAATTCAGATTGGACAGAAGAACATAAAAATGTGCTACAAATCAACAGTCATTTGACTTGATATTAAGAAGAATTCAACAGACTGCTGGTAAAATCATGTTGTATTGATACACGGAAGGTGTTGCGGAGTTTAGATGCATCATCAAATGAGACCTACGTGGTAAAGACTAACATAGAGGGTCTCGAATTTCTGAAACTTAAAGTTAATGACATTAACATCTAAAAAAATGCTCACATTGTTGAAAGGTTCTAGCTGTAACCATCGCTCCTAATTTAGATGTATTATTCAGTGAGTATTATCTACATTACACTGGCGAACGATAACAAAGACATGATCCATTAATTTCGTAAAAATTGCTGGCGGGTGGATCATGTAGTTATACACCCTTGTTTTAAAATCTGCCTACATCTAAAACGAGATAAAGTGTTTAGTAGTGAGAAGATGGTAGTTTGCGTTGTAAGTAGGCTGTTTATGTTTTCTTATTGGCAACGTTACATAGCGCTCTGTGTGATAATCACTGGCTGTGCTGTGTGCAGTCTGTGGCTAGTTTGCATTGTTGTCTGCCATTGTAGTGTTGGGCAGCGGCAGCTGGATGTGAACAGCGCGTAGCGTTGCGCAGTTGGAGGTGAGCCGCCAGCAGTGGTGGATGTGGGGAGAGAGATGGCGGAGTTTTGTAATTTGTCATGAACTGCTATATATATTATGACTATTAAGGTAAATACATTGTTTGTTCTCTATTAATATCTTTCATTTGCTAACTATCCCTATCAGTAGTTAGTGCCTTCCGTAGTTTGAATCTTTTATTTAGCTGGCAGTAGTGGTGCTCGCTGTATTGCAGTAGTTCGAGTAACCAAGATTTTTGTGAGGTAAGTGATTTGTGAAACGTATAGGTTAATGTTAGTCAGGGCCATTCTTTTGTAGGAATTTTTGAAAGTCAGATTGCGTTGCGCTAAAAATATTGTACGTCAGTTTAAGGACAGTAGTGTATAATTGTTTAAAGGGGACGTTTCAGCGTTCCACAACGTGTTAATGCATCTTAGTTGCTTGTGAGGGTCACTTCTACTCTTCCCAACGCTAAGTCGCTCTGCCATCAAACCGGTAAGGAAGTATCATCCTATACCATTTCGCACAGTAATTTGCATTGTGCCCAGACTATACTGACTATTTTTATTGCCAATCTGGATTTTTATAAACTATTTAGCGTCTTCTCACTATCAAATGTTATATCCTGATGGCGTATGGCGGAGAGTACTTCTGGTACTACTATCAGATACCCCTCTCCCTGTTCCATCAGTGAATGGCATATGGGAAGAATGATCCTCTAATTTCTCGAATTTTGTCAACGTGATCATTTTGCGAGAGGTATGTGGGAGGAAGGAAAACATTGTCCAACTCCTTCCGGAAAGTATTCTTTCTTAATTTCAGTAGTATACCTCTGCGTCATCAACAACGCCTCTCTTGTAGCTTCTGCCACTGGAGTTTGTTGCTCATCTCTGTAATACTCTTGCGCTGACTAAAACTCCTGTCACAAAACGTGCCCCTCTTCGTCGTATCTTCTCCACCTCTTATACCATTCCTGGCGGGTAAATATCCCAGACTGATTAACAGTACTCAAGAATCGGTCGAACAAACGCCTTGCAAGCCACTTCTTTCACAGGTGCTTTACATTTTCTTACGATTCTTCTTATGATTCTCAGTCTGGAGTCTTCTTTTCCTGCTATTTCTTTTATGTGGTCATTCCACTTAAGATCGCTATAGATAGTTACTCGCAGATATCTTACGCTAGATAGTGTTTCCAGCAGTTCGTCATCAGTAGTTATACAACAGTGGATTTCTTTCCCTGTCTATGCCCAATATGTTACATTCATTTGCGTTCAGGATCAACTCCCAGAGGCTGCACCATTCTGAAATCCTCTGTAGGTCATTCAGGAAATAGGTATTGTCCTCTAGAGTTGCTACTTTCTTATAGAAGCAGGTTGGCATTATGAAGGATTTCTGTACACAATTTTATTCCCCACTGTTTTGAATGTTATTGTTGTTGTGGTCTTCAGTCCTGAGACTGATTTGATGCAGCTCTGCATGCTACTCTATCCTGTGCAAGCTCCTTCATCTCCCAGTACCTACTGCAGCCTACATCCTTCTGAATCTGCTTGGTGTATTCATCTCTTGGTCTCCCTCTACGATTTTTACCCTCACGCTACCCTCCAATGCTAAATTTGTGATCCCTTGATGCCTCCGAACATGTCCTACCAACCGATCCCTTTATCTAGTCAACTTGTGCCACAAACTTCTCTTCTCCCCAATCCTATTCAATACCTCCTCATTAGTTACGTGATCTACCCACCTAATCTTCAACATTCTTCTGTAGCACCACATTTCGATAGCTTCAATTCTCTTCTTGTCCAAACTATTTATCGTCCATGTTTCACTTCCATACATGGCTACACTCCATACAAATACTTTCAGAAACGACTTCCTGACACTTAAATCTATATTCGATGTTAACAAATTTTTCTTCAGAAACGCTTTTCTTGCCATTGCCAGCCTTTATTTTATATCCTCTCTACTTCGACCATCATCAGTTATTTTGCTCCCCAATTAGCAAAACTCCTTTACTATTTTAAGTGTCTCATTTCCTAATCTAATTCCCTCAGCATCACCCGACTTAATTCGACTATATTCCATTATCGTCTTTTTGCTTTTGTTGATGTTCCTCTTATATCCTCCTTTCAAGACACTTTCCATTCCGTTCAACTGCTCTTCCAAGTCCTTTGCTGTCTCTGACAGAATTACAATGTCATCGGCGAACCTCAAAGTTTTTATTTCTTCTCCCTAGATTTTAATACCTACTCCAAATTTTTCTTTTGTTTCCTTTACTGCTTGCTCAATATACGGATTGAATAACATCGGGGAGAGGCTACAACCCTGTCTCACTCCCTTCCCAACCACTGTTTCCCTTTCATGCCCCTCGACTCTTATAACTGCCATCTGGTTTCTGTACAAATTGTAAATAGCCTTTCGCTCTCTGTATTTTACCCCTGCCATCTTTAAAAATTGAATGAGAGTATTCCAGTCAACATTGTCGAAAGCTTTCTCTATGTCTACAAATGCTAGAAACGTAGGTTTACCTTTCCTTAATCTTTCTTCTAAGGTAAGTCGTAGTGTCAGTATTGCCTCACGTGTTCCAACATTTCTACGGAATCCAAAGTGATCTTCCCCGAGGTCGGCTTCTACAAGTTTTTCCATTCGTCTGTAAAGAATTCGCGTTAGTATTTCGCAGCTGTGACTTATTAAACTGATAGTTCTGTAATTTTCACATCTGTCAACACCTGCTTTCTTTGGGATTGGAATTATTATATTCTTCTTGAAGTCTGAGGGTATTTTGCCTGTCTCATACATCTTGCTCACCAGATGGTAGAGTTTTGTCAGGACTGGCTCTCCCAAGGCCGTCAATAGTTCTAATGGAATGTTATCTACTCTCGGGGCCTTGTTTCGACTCAGGTTTTTCAGTGCTCTGTCAAACTCTTCACGCAGTATCGTATCTCCCATTTCATCATCATCTACATCCTCTTCCATTTCCATAATATTGTCCTCAAGTACATCGCTCTTGTATAGACCCTCTATATACTCCTTCCACCTTTCTGCTTTCCCTTCTTTGCTTAGAACTGGGTTTCCATCTGAGCTCTTGATATTCATACAAATGATTCTCTTTTCTCCAAACACAAAACAGTATTTTTCAACACCGTCGCCATTTCAGTGCGACAGTCTCACGCCACCTAACAGGAAAGGCCTGTATGCCTCCATAGTACCACTCTAGTGGTCGACGTCGGAACCAACGTCTTGTGCCGGCCGAAGTGGCCGTGCGGTTAAAGGCGCTGCAGTCTGGAACCGCAAGACCGCTACGGTGGCAGGTACGAATCCTGCCTCGGGCATGGATGTTTGTGATGTCCTTAGGTTAGTTAGGTTTAACTAGTTCTAAGTTGTAGGGGACTAATGACCTCAGCAGTTGTGTCCCATAGTGCTCAGAGCCAGAGCCAACGTCTTGCAGCCTCAGTAGCCTCCCTATCATCCACGTACTGCTTCCCGTGGAGTGTAGCCTTCATTAGGCCAAAACAGACTTCAGAGCTGATCGTTGTACCATGAGGGCGGACATCAAACAAAATAATCGCTTTAGAGTCTCAGAAGACTGTCTCCCTTGACTTTGCCGTCTGAGGGTGCGGCTTTGAACTGATTCTTCGGAGTAGAGATGGTTGGGACCACTCCATGGATTGTCATTTTGTTTCCGGTTGGAAGTTATAAACCCTTGTTTCATCATCCTCTGACGACGTTCAAAAAACATTGTCCCGATCAGCCTCGTAACGCACAAGGAGATCATTGTTCTAGGTCTCCTATTGGGCAACGAGGAACCCGGCGGACACACATCTATGAGTACCACAACAGGTGGACCGTATAGGCACTACCAACAGAGACGTCCACGTGTGCAGCGAGGTGTTTGATCGTGGTCCGTTGATCAACTCGAATGAGGGTGTCCGCACGTTCCAAGACTGCAGGAGTCTCAGCTGCTTGCGACCGGCAGGCATGCGGGAGATCAGACAGTTCTACGGGACGTTGTTGCGATTATGACAGACCCTCGCCTAACGACTCACCCGCCTTTTGTTCACTGCCGCATCTTTGTAGACATTCTGCAAGCGCCTAGGAATATCTGCGATGCTCAGATTTTCCTATACAAGATACTCAACTATGACTCTCTGGTTGGAATGCATACCCATTCCACACGCCATTTTGAAGGCTGTGTACAGCGCGACGACCTATCGAAACTTCATTAAACAAAAGGGGCTGAAGCGGAAATATTCCGCGATGTCCGACAACAAATTCCGCATCTTTTCAGCCGACCGAGAACGCTGCTCGTAAACCGTGATAGCAGTGAACTAATCTTGGCACTGAATGCCGTCTTTCCCTCTGCTAGTCTGCCTTTTATATCCTTGCTTTGTTCGTCATGTGTTATGTTACTTTCAGGTTATCAGAATTCCTAAATTTCGTTTACTTTCGTGGTCTCCAGTTTCGATGTTAAATTTATCGCTAATCTCATTTCTGCTACTTCTCATTACTTTGGGCTTTCGGTCCGTGTTCTGTAATCTTTCCATTCAACATGTCCTGTAACTCTTTTTCATTTTCACTCAGGATGCAAATGTCATCAGAGAATCTTACCATTGATATTCTTTCCTAGCGAATTTTAGTCCCACTTTTGAATGTTTCAATTACATAGGTCACTTATTCAACGATGCAGACGTCGAGCAGGAGGAGTGATAAACTACACCCCTGCCTTACACTCTTCTTAATCTGAGCACTTTGTTCTCGGTCTTTCAGTTTCATCGTTCCCTCTTAGTCTTTTTACATATTGTATATTACCCGTATTCCCCTATGGCTTCTTCAGATTTTCCTCCGAAGTTCGCATCTTGCACCATTTTACGTTGTCTAATGCCTTATCTAGATCGAAAAATCCTATGAATGTGTTTTCAATTTTCTTAAATCTCACTTCTGTTATGAATCGCAATATCAGTAATACCACTCTTGGTGTCTCTGGCCTCCTGAAAGCCAAACTGCTCGCCATATAGCAGATCTTCAGATTTGTTTTCCATTCTTCTGTATACCATTCTTGTCAGCAATTTGGATGCAAGAGCTGTTAAGCTGATAGCTGTGACAGTTTACACTCATATCTGAAGGTGTAATGGGAGGGAATGAAGAAAGAGAGTGCTAAATAACTTCAAACGCGCTGATGACTTGGGCACAACCAACAGCAAGTGAAAAAAATGGCTTCAGCTGGACGTGAAACTATTATCAATGCTGGCGGTGGCGTTATACGGTACTAGCGCGATTTGTCCTGGAGGTGACTAAAGCTTTGTCCAACGTGCTTACAACTGCCACAGCCACGGTTAGTAACACACAATGTGGAGGTGTCCAACCCGAGCTAGTCCTCTGTAACCCGAGCAGATCACGAGGATAAACCCAGTAACGGAGAAAAAAATGTGCAAGTGAAAGTTCCAATCGAAGGCAGGGGGACCTAATTTCCTCACTGACATAGGACATGTGGCGCTGTTGGTTACAATGCGCCAATCGGATGACGATGTTTAGCGGGACGGATAGTCAACTTGGTGCTGGTCAGCAGAAGTTAGGGTATATGACTTCACAGGGATTCTTCTTGATCTTTAATTTCTACCAACAGAATGTGTAGTACGAACGTAGTGAAGGCCCAGCACTAGTGACAAATCATCTCGCATTAGATGTCTGGTGTTCTCCTCCACTGGACTGCAGTAAAACTATTTTCACAAAATTTCACGTCAGACTTCATAGTTGTTCAGCTGAACGTGTCACTTCACCGACACAGGTTCAGACCTCTACAATTTCGAGTGTAGAATTTTTGGTGAACGATTCTATAAGATGAATAAAAATGTTTCTATTATTTGCAGAAAAAGTTTAAAGTTTCAGGCTCTTAAGTATCAAGAGTTATACGGCGACCGCTAGAAGATGAAGAAAATCAAACGCTGTTTAAAATTCTTTATTGGCTTTCTCTAATAATTAAACTCGAAGAGAATATCAGTCTTGCAATTATATACAATCTACACTACAGCGTCAGCAACAGTAGAGCACAAAAGAAACTTAATATGCGTGGCAGAATGTTCATAACCCCTTGACATGCTTGCTGATATCAAATCGAATTTGACCACCTGTTACCAGCTTTCAGTTCAGCTGCTTTAGTTGGCAATTTGGTTTGTAGTCGTACCGTCGCAAGTTAGCTAACTTGAAGCCCTCTGATTCATCAGTGTATTATGGAATAATGTTCAGAAGCAGTCATTTGTAACACATAACATTTAGTTTTCCATTATTAAAATGTCTCAATTGCACTGGAAAACAGGGTTAGTACGTCAGAGACATCATGGGATGACTTGTGAATAACAGATTAAGGAATTGCGTATATCTACACCTGTAATGTGTATTGGTACCGCTGGTGCGTTTATTGGTAATTAATGATGACAGAAAACAACTTCACTGTTCCTGAATTACTTACTGCTTTTGTGTGTGCGAAAATCAGTAACAATGAGTGGAAAACCTGGCCGCCAGTGACGACTGTAAACTATACGTGCATACAGATGAGGCAAAACTGAGGCTTATTCATAGAAAGCTAAACAAAATCACATTACGCCACCAGTTTTCGTAAGCGCAAAGTAGACACGTGGACTCCGCCGAAACTGGCACGGATCTTTCATGGCCGAACGGACTATAGAAATAAAAGCGTCGCCGCTATTCGCGGCTATAATTTCCCCAGAAATATATAGGGTCCACCAGATACAAAAATTTTTAAAAGTTAAATCTGAATTGTAATACCATTTTCTTAACGGATCCTCCTTCTTAACAGAGAAACGTTAATTAATCGCACGCACCCGAGTGTGTGCGTGTGTGTGTGTGTGTGTGTGTGTGTGTGTGTGTGTGTGTGTGTGTGTGTGTGTGTGTGTGTGTGCATGCGTGTGTATATGTCTTACGTAAATATTACACACACAGAAGGTGTGCATGTAGCTATGTCTGTTATTTGTAAATCAGTTGACACGTAAAGAGGCCTTGTCAACATAACGGGCGGAACATGTATACGATTAAAAGTACAATGATTCAGAATGTGCTATATAGCTTGTGGTCAATTACTCGATGATTTCAGTGGAAGCTGCTTCCTATGGAACAGAAGTAGGCATGGAGAAAATTGTTTAATCGTCTTCTGTAATGTAGCCAGTGTAGCACTGTATGCCTTCTTGAGTTTCGTACAGTTTGTTCCGTTGCAGGTATTAGCCGAGATGGCAGAGTCGGAAGCAAGTCTCCCGTTAGAGTTACAGGCCATCGAAGATTTTGTTTCTCCAAGGAAAGTCCTTAAATAACATTCACAATGAGATGTCACAAATACTGGGAGAGAAGTGTACTTCCTACTGCACTGTGAAAACTTGGATATCTAAAGACCGATCCTTTCACTGTTGCGAGGCGACTACGCAGTGGTCACCATGAAACCGGAACAGACACTGTAACATCGTGTGCTGTCCAAGAACTGTTTGTTCAGGACCAACAAATATTCGCCAAAAAGATAGCTGAGATACTGGACATCTCCAAAGAGCATATTGGTTTCATTATCACCACAATTCTTGAATTACGCAAGCTTTCGGCGAAATGGGTGCAAGATGTTTGAACTGTTATCAGCAGACTGATCGCCATTTTGAGGCTCCAGTGACCTTTCTGGCGAGATTAGTTACTTAGGATGAAACTTGACGTTTATGACCCCGAAACCAAGGAACAGTGAAAATAATGGCGCCATAGTTGGTTCTCACTGCCGAAGAAATTTCACACCCAGATATCGGCAATATAACTGAGGGTGTCAGTTTTCTGGGACAAAGACATCATTGTGTTGGTGGACTGTTGGCCTAAGGGGTCTACTATAACCGAACAATACTATGCTTCACTCTTGGGCCATCTGAAGGGCACAATTAAGTGTAAAAGGCTAGGAAATTTGACCAAAGGGATTCTTTTATTGCACGACAACGCACCTGCCATCACGTCCAACTTGGCGGCTACCTAATTGACGATCCTGGGCTTTCAGCTAGTCATCCCTCCTTCTTGCTTGCCAATCGTATCCCCCTATCCGAGCTTGATGAGACAGCTGAACGGTAATGGTTCTCAGAATGCCAAAGATATCATAGAGCCTGTTGTGACGCTACAACGCAGTTCTTGCTATGAATTTTTTCGCTTAGTTAACACATGAAACTGTTTGTACACGATGAATTGTCTAGTGTAAATAAGTATTGTAAATACTATGTTTAACTTACGTAACATTTAACACTGGCAAGTCAGGCATATTTAGTTAACGTTGAAGTCAGAGAGATTGTTTTGTCGCGCCACTGGGCGCGAGATCACGCCAGCGGGTAGTAGTAGCAGTGACGCCGTGCTCGGAGTAAGACGTACAGTCGAGTGCTGCTAGTCCTAGCTGTGTTACATCTAACGGCTAGTATCTGGATCTAATTACGACGGGAAAGTAATGGTCGGCATATTTGGAAGCATGGCTATGGAAGTTATTACGGATTTATGGGCATAGTGCTGAAGAAACGAGGACTTAAATGTGAAGCGCACTGTGGGCCAAAGTCGCAACAGTAAAAGTTCGATGCCACATTGTGTCGCTGCCGTGGACTTCCGTCGATCCACCGACAACGAGGGAAGTAAGATCTACGTAATTTTCGCAGCATAAAATTATAGAAGGCTTGTCAGTGACTGTGCTTTTCTCTGAAGTTGAACAATTAATAACAAGCACTTTATAATCGAAGTGTTGTAGCTACATTCCACCCAAGTATTTTCCTTCCGATCCTTACCTTATTGAACCGAGTGTGTCACGTCATTCTCGAGAGAAAATATGTTATTTATCAAATTATTTGCATAGACGGTGAAGAGTAAATTTCAGTCTGGTTATCGTAGTTAATTGTTGCACGTAATAAGCTTACGCCAACCGTAGTAACTTAATAATAGATTGAAGTAATAAATTTGAGTATTAAGATTTATTTCAATGCATATTCAGGTGAAGTTAGTTCAAGGATATTTCATGAAACTATAAAGCTTATTCCACCTAACAACCCCCCAATTAATGTATTATTATCATTCAAAACATAGTTAATCAATTATTGGCAATATATTTCATTATCAGTAGATTAAAATGTGCAAAGTACCTAATTTTAGAGACAGAATGACAGTCCATTATTCAAAATCTCAATAGATAATTATCTGTGTTGTCATCATTGCACTTAGCTGACAAATTATGAACAAAATGATTATCAAAATACTTATTGAAAGTTAACCATTAATGTTTAAGTGGAGTTGGATTGTTATGACGTTGTTTTATAAGACTACTGAGCCTGACACAGCACTTACGTGGAAGTTCCCGTTCCACCTGCTGCGCTACAAACAGGTAAACTATATTTTTGACACAATTATAAACGTACTTAACAGTACTGTCGCTCATTAGTTGAGCTGGCGACCGATTTTTTAATTGCTTTTACAACTTAATCATTTCTTTCGGCCAAATTTCCACTGGCAAAATTTATTTCCAAATTATTTCCATTTACCGATCGTCATTGAATGAAATTACTCATTCAATAACGATCAAGTTTCCCGCGGAATAATCATTATTTACTTCGGATCCGGATGGCTTATCTCGACGCGGGTCAAAATTCATAATTCACAGTCATTGTCAACTTGTAATTTCGCAAATCCCGGGAAGCAGGGGGTGTTATACTGTGGACAGCTGGTTTCGCGAGTGACAGCAGGACTTTTATTTGTGCGGACCGGAAAAGCTGCAACAACGATGTACCAAGTGTATGTTCTCAGGGGAAATAGTATTGAATAAATGAGAAATTTCAAACTCCACCTTTTTCCTTTCTAGGAAAAGTGAGGAAAGTATCACCAACCCCTCGAAATTGTTTCTCGTTTCGGTTGTAATGTTGTGTATGCGGAACCGTAGGTACCACTGAGAACCTCATTCAGTGACAAATAGCTCCCATGTAAGCTGGCATAAACTCCAGGGAGAGATTGCATAACATATCAGAATTTTCAAACACATAATGGAGACAGGATTGAAATCAGCTCTTGACCTATTGTAGACGACATGCGTATGACTGAGGGTGAATGAACAGTACGTATGGTTGAGTGCTCCAAAAGTTTAGAATGTGGTTCCCAAGTGAGTACCTCTGAATTAATCTTATGACCGAACCGTTCTGCAAAAACATGGAGAGAAGCAAAACTATGTTTTGAAAAATTAATATAGTTGGTTGAATAAATAGCAGACCCCCATAATTTATTTTTGACGTAGAAAGGGTCATTTAACTGCATTAATTTGTGAATTTTACTTAGTTTTGCGAAAACTCTATCAGTGTTGACGTTATCTGTTACATTTCTTCCAAATCTCGTCGATCTTATGTTTAATTGCATGGACTACCGACGTCACGGGCGATGCGTTTATGAATTTCGTGCCAGTTATCAGGCTATCGTCATTTCTGATTAAAGTGAAGACTGGAAGAACTTTCTAAAACAAATCTTAAGAGTTTTTGGTAGATTACTTATGGCACCGCTGAATTCAGCGACGACGTAACATTTTCAGTATGTTAGAACATGTTTTTTGTAAAATAGTTCAGAAGATGGTCATTACAGACCGAAACCGGTAGTCTGACGATAAAATATTTTTGACAATAGACATGAACTAAAGGAAATTTATTGTATATTCCGGCCACTGTTCAGTTTGCGACCATGTAGCAACTTGTGAATTTCAATAACGATATATTCCAGTGACTTGTCTTATCTCACTGCCTTTTCTGCTGTTTGGGGAAAGAAATCATCGGTCCACAATAATTTCTGTTGTTTGAGAACTTTCTAATTTTGATTAACCGCGTCACCTTTGGCTCTACCACTTGTTTGTACATTCACCTACTGTCGATTGCTGCACCACGTTTTCAGATACCAGAGTTCCCAGGACGAGAGAAGGATTCGACAAAGGAAAGGCGGTGACTCCAAAGAACGTCCAGACCTCTCTGCATCATTAACGTTGGTGAAGGGACAATGACTGCCCGTACAAAAGGTGGCGCCCCCGTGGCATTGTCATTCGGCTGACAATGGCGAGCTTTGCTGGTGGCAGTACATTCTGCAAGGGCAATATTCGATATCTACGTGGCTACGCACTCTGCCATCGAAAGTTCTCAGATTCCATCAAATGAAGTTATATGGTTCTAGAGGCCTTTCAAGTCTCAAACATCTATGAAAATTAGTACCTAGGCAATATTCGGGCCAGGAACTTGTGCTCACTAGGCAGACGCCTTAACCAACACGCCACATTGGCACAATCGCTCTCAGTAACTACTCGGATTACGTTAGTACGCCTCTCTCCTCCACCCAAATTCCAGAATCAAGTATCCACATGAAAGCACACCATACATATAGTAAGCCAAAACGCTACGATATTCAAACACTTTTTGCCTGGATGTTAATTACTGGTGCTATAAACTTATTTTCTATCCATGGCCATTAACAACTTTATTGCAAATGTATGGAGTTGTTAGTGCATATGTCTAGGTCTGCCGGCCTGGGTGGCCGAGCAGTTCTAGGCGCTACGGTCTGGAACCGCGCGACCGCTACGGTCGCAGGTTCAAATCCTGCCTCGGGCATGGATGTGTGTGATGTCCTTAGGTTAGTTAGGTTTAGGTAGTTCTAAGTTCTAGCGGACTGATGACCTCAGAAGTTAAGTCCCATAGTGCTCAGAACCATTTGAACCATTTTGTCTAGGTCTATTAGCAAATAAAAACTGTCATGATACTGAGTTCCTTTTTTTTCCAAGTCGTCACTTGCGGGTTTTCAAAAATAAAATAAAATGATGATGTGATGGGCCTCAACTACGATCCCTGCGACTCAGCGTTGCAATATTAAAAGTTTTGACTGGTTTCGTTGTCTAGGGGCTGGGATGCATAGTCGCCGCATCACAAGCCAAATACTTCTCAGTCTAACAGTATTCAATATGAATACACACATGAATCGAATGGTCGAAGGTTCCTATCACTCGGCTATTGCGAATTATTAATGTAACATATAAATTTATAAATGAAGGGTTGCAATGAAATGAAATCCGTAGGTACTATCTTAACGAGTTTAAATGATGGGTACGATAGTAGAAGTACTTTTGAGAATGCGGTATATATCAGAAAAACACTTATTAGTGTCGATGGTCCAGCAATTAAATAAAATATAAGTTGAACAACAGGGAAACAATAGATTCCTACTTCACGTAATTAGTTATAAACAAGAACATAGCTCGCAAGATATTCACTTCGAAACGGATACTACGTCTTCACTGCAGAAGCCACGAAAAAAACATAAGAGCACAGGTTGGCATTCCAAAATACTTCTGTCCTCCATGACCACGCACAAACTGCTCCACTGTCCAAGTCTTTCCGCTGACTGTGCGCCATTCGCGCCGTCGCGTCCAGCCCTCTCCGTGTCCTGTCCCGTACTGTACTCCGATTTCCATCCAGTTCCCCATTCACGAGCACTGTCATTGGCTAGAGCACTCCCACCATGTCTTCAAGCCAACGCACATTCACAAACATAATGAAACATATTCGAAATACTGGGTTTACATTGAAATAACTTGAAATTAAATAAATATTCCTACGGCTGGACAATGAACATGCTCTAGCATGCATTATTACACTACTGGCCATTAAAATTGCTACACCAAGAAGAAATGCAGATGATAAACGGGTATTCATTGGATAAATATATTATACTAGAATTGACATGTGATTACATTTTCACGGAATTTGGGTGCATTGATCCTGAGAAGTCAGTACCCAGAACAACCACCTCTGGCCATAATAATGGCGTTGATACGCCTGGGCATTGAGTCAAACAGAGCTTGGATGGCGTGTACAGGTACAGCTGCCCTTGCTTCTTCAACACGAAACCATAGTTCATCAAGAGTAGTGACTGGCGTATTGTGACGAATCCAGTTGCTCGGCCACCATTCACCAGATGTTTTCAATTGGTGAGAGATCTGGAGAATGTGCTGGCCAGGGCAGCAGTCGAACATTTTTTGGATCCAGAAGGCCTATACGGGACCTGCAACGTGTAGTCGTACATTATCCTCCTGATATGTAGGGTTTCGCCGTGATCGAATGAAGGTTAGAGCCACGGGTCGTAACACATCTGAAATGAAACGTTCACTGTTCAAAGCGTCGTCAATGCGAACAAGAGGTGAACGAGACGTGTAACCAATGGCACCCCATACCATCACGCCGGGTGATACCCCAGTATGGCGATGACGAATACACGCTTCCAATGTGCGTTCACCTCGATGTCACCAAACACGGATTCGATCATCATGATGCTGTAAACAGAACCTGGATTCATCCGACAAAATGTCGCATAGTGCTCAGCGTCATTCGAACCATTTTTTAAGGTTATCCATCCACTCTTCCTTATTTGATCTTAAGTCCTCCAAAGCTCTTTTAAATTCTGATTCCCTATGTCTCTTCTAAATCCACTCCTGTTTCTTCTTCTATCACGTCAGACAAATCATTCCCCTTATAGAGGCCTTCAATGTACTCTTTCAACCTATCCATTCTCTCCTGTGCATGTAAGAGTGGAATGCCCGTTGCACTCTTAATGTTACCGCCGTTGTTTTTAATTTCGCCGAATGTTGTTTTGACTATCATGTGTGCTGACTTAGTCCTTCCGCCAGTCATTTCTTTGTCGATTTCTTCACATTTTCCATGCAGCCATTTAGTCCCAGCTTCCTCGCGCTTCCTATTTTGTCATTCCTTAGTGACTTGATTTCTTGATTCCTGAATTTCTCTGAACATTTTTGCGCTTTCTTCTTTCATTGACCAACTGAAGTATTTCTTCTGACAGTGGCGGTTTCTTCGCAGTTACCTTCGTTGTACCTATGTTTTCCTTTCCTAGTTCTGTAATAGCCCGTTGTAGAGATTTCTCTTCAACTGAACTGCCTACTGAGATCATCCTTATTACTGTAGCTATAGCCTTAGAGAACTTCAAGGGAATCTCTTCATTCTATAGTACTTCCGTATCCCATTTTCATAGCACACAGTTAACGCTGTTTTTGTCTAATAACTTATATTACTACGTTTCGTAAGTGCAGCGCAGACGAAATTGTTATTATCTGGTATGTAACATCTCAGCAGTGGGATTTGTTGCTGAGAGATATTCGCTAAGACCTATTTCATATTTTTCCAACCTCTTCAATAGACAGCTAAGTCAACGATGTTATATGGTAACATAGTTGACTTATTCATCTATGGAGCTGTATGTGATAGCAGTAATTTCTTTGCTAATGTTTGCCGGTGTTATCTTTGCCTGTAAATTCTTTTTTGCGCTAATTTCAGTAACGTTCCCTATACCACTTTTATATTTTAAGTGTGCTTGTTGGTTAAGAATTTGGTTTGTATCTTTGGGTGTGTCTATGTAGATTTCTATTTGCTTAAAAAAATCATTATTGTCACTTTTGCTTTTATGTCCAAAACTTGCACCGTATTTTCTATATAGTTTAGATGTAGATATTCTGTCTGGATGTGATTGAAAAATGTGGATGGGTTTGTGTCACTGTTTCTGATATACTCTCGGTATCTGATTCTGAATCTTCTTCCCGTTTGGCCTAGATAGAATTTTTCGCAGTGATTACAATTTATTTTATTCACGCCTAAGTGCACAGTGCACAGTAAGATTACATAACGCACCGCACTCAATCATCGAAGAAAGATCTACCAAAGTACCAGTGCACGCAACGGTCACACTGGGACATTGCATTCATTTTGTGGGCGGGGGGGGGGGGGGGGGCGGGAAGGAAATATTTATTAGTAACATATCTACTTCTAGCTATAACGGAATTTAGGTCTATGGACTAAATTTCGATTTACCCTTTGGGTATAAGTCAAATATCAGACTTCAGTAACTATTGGTTAATTCCTATTATACTTACATTTTTTTAAATGATTAAATAACTGATGTACTTAGTAAAACAATTTAGTATAACTCCAGAAATGCGAAAGTATGTAAAAGTTTTAACTTAAGACTTAAAATTAAAACATTCTCATTTGGAATTGATATGTTGCTATTATCGACATCGATAACAGGCAAAAATCGTCAGCGTTCTCGATTCCCGGGCGGGAGGAAGTACCTACATACATTATTAAGTTTTTGCGGAATTCTCAAAGCGCGAGTTCTACTAAGTGGTAATAAATATGTTACTGCAAGATGTAATTGTAGAGAGATAAAGGATGTTAATCTTACCGAAGTGATGTAAAACTAATGTCAATATTTATAGTGGATGGCGCGCACATTTTCTATTTCCCTAACGTCGAATCCTCACACTAACGGCTGCTATAATAACTCATTACATATATTTACTTTACGTTACATATAAAAGGACGTTGTCCTTACAGGCATGAAGAGTTGTTAATTGTCACATCAGACACCATTATTAACTAATAACGAAAGCAGACATGAGTAAATATGTATAATACAGAAGGTAAAACAATACAGTAAATATGGGCTGCTGATGAACTGGCTGCAAGATATTGCAGAACATGTAGCTACAAACCGCAGCTGAAGTATTGTTCCTGTTAGTACAAATGCATTTTGAATGTAAGCTTTTTTGGTGTATTTTAAGAGGCTGGTGCTACATAGCTGACAAATATTTCGAGAATAATATACAGCCAAATGCTACTGCTAAATTGTCTATACGGAACAACAAGTTTCGGTTCCACCCACCGTCATTAGATTTACACTACTGGCCATTAAAATTGCTACACCAAGAAGAAACGCAGATGATAAACGGGTATTCATTGGACAAATATATTATACTTGAACTGACATGTGATTACATTTTCACGCAATTTGGGTGCATAGATCCTGAAAAATCAATACCCAGAACAACCACCTCTGGCCATAATGACGGCCTTGATACGCCTCGACATTGAGTCAAACAGAGCTTGAATGGCGTGTACAGGTCCAGCAGCCCATCCAGCTTCAACACGATACCACAGTTCATAAAGAGTAGTGACTGGCGTATTGTGACGAGTCAGTTGCTCGGCCACCTTGACCAGACGCTTGCAATTGGTGAGAGATCTGGAGAATGTGCTGGCCAGGGCAGCAGTCGAACATTTTCTGTATCCAGAAAGGCCCGTACAGGACCTGCAACATGTGGTCGAGCATTATCCTGCTGAAATGTAGGGTTTCGCAGGGATCGAATGAAGGGTAGAGCCACGGGTCGTAACACATCTGAAATGTAACGTCCACTGTTTAAAGTGCCGTCAATGTGAATAAGAGGTGAGCGAGACGTGTGACCAATGGCACCCCATACCATCACAGGCCGGGTGATGCGTCAGTATGGCGATGACGAATACACGCTTCCAATATGCGTTCACCTCGATGTCGCTAAGCACGGATGCGACCATCATGATGCTGTAAATAGAACCTGGATTCATCCGAAAAAATGACGTTTTGCCAATCTTGCACCCAGGTTCGACATTGAGTACACCATCTCAGGCTCTCCTGTCTGTGATGCAGCGTCAAGGGTAACCGCAGAAATGGTCTCCGAGCTGATAGTCCATTCTGCTGCATACGTCGTCGAACTGTTCGTGCAGATGGTTGTTGTCAAACGTCCCCATCTGTTGACTCAGGGATCGAGACGTGACTGCACGATCCGTTACAGCCATGCGGATAAGATGCCTGTCTTCTCGACTGCTAGTGATACGAGGCCGTTGGCCAGCAAGGCCATATTACCCTCCTGAACCCACCGATTCCATATTCTGCAAACAGTCATTGGAACTCGACCAACGCGATCAGCAATGTCGCGATACGATAAACCGCAACCGCGATAGGCTAAAATCCGACCTTCATCAAAGTCGGAAACGTGATGGTACGTATTTCCCCTCCTTACACGAGGCATCACAACAAAGTTTCACCAGGCAACGCCGGTTAACTGATGTTTGTGTATGAGAAATCGGTTGGCAAATTTCCTCATGTTAGCACGTTGTAGGTGTCGCCATCAGCGCCAACCGTGTGTCAATGCTCTGAAAAGCTAATCATTTGCATATCACAGAATCTTCTTCCTGTCGGCTAAATTTCGCGTCTGTAGCACGTCATCTTCGTGGTGCAGCAATTTTACTGGCCAGTAGTGTATAATAACAATGAGATTGTTCATATTTGGCGCACTCGTGGCTTGGGGTAGTATCTTTGGTTAGTAATCTAAAGGTTCTCCGTCCCGAATCCGATGCCCACTACAGTCTTTTTCTTTTCCTTCAATGATCAGTCTTCTGACTGATTTGACGGGAACCGCCACAAATTTCCCTCTTGTGCCATCTCAGAATAGCATTTGCAACCTACGACTTCAATTACTTGCTGCATGTATGCCAATCCATGTCTTTCCTTACAGTTTTTGCCCTCTACAGCCTGCTCTAGTGTAATGGAAGTCATTCCCTTATGTCTTAACAGATGTCCTATCATACTGTCCCTTCTCCTTGTCAATGGTTCCACACTTTGCTTTCCTCTCCGTGTCTACGAAGAACATCCTCCTTTTTACTTTATCAGTCCACCTACTTTGCAACTGTTGTCTGTAACAATCTCAAATGCTTCGATTCCCTTCTGTTCTGATTTTTCAAGACCATGTTTCACATACATACAATGCAATGCTCCAAACGTACATTCTTATATATTTCTTCCTTAAATAAAAGCCTCTGTTTGATAATAGTAGACTTCTCTTGGCCAGGAAAGCCCTCTTTCTCAGTCCTAGTTTGCTTTTGATGTCCTCGTTCTGACCGTAACTGGTTGTTTTGTTGCCTAGGAAGCAGAATTTCTTAAATTCATCTACTTCGTGACCATAAATCCTGATGTTAAGTTTCTCGTTGTTCTCATTTCAGCTACTTCTCATTACTTTCGTCTTTCTTAGACTAACTCTCAATGCATATTCTGTGCTCATTAGACTGTTCATTCCAAAAAACGGACATTGTAATTCTTCTTCACCTTCACTCAGGATAGCAATGTCATCCTTCATATCCTTTCACCTTGAATTTGAATTCCACTCGTGAACCATTCTTTTATTTCCATCATTTCTTCTTCGTTGTACAGGTGGAACAGTAGGGGCGGAAGACTACATTCCGGTCATACACCCTTTTTAATCCGAGCACTTCGTTCTTGGTCATCTACTCTTCTTATTCCGTCTTGGCTCTTGTACACGTAGTATATTACTCGTTTCTTGCTGTAGCTTTGCCCTATCATTCACAGAATTTTGAACATGTAGCATCATTTTACATTGTCGAAGGCTTTTTCCACGTCGGCAAATCCTATGAACGTGTGCTTATTTTTCTTTAGTCTGCTTCCATTATCAACCGCAACGCCACAATTGCCCCTATGGTGCGTTAACTTTCCTAATGTCAAACCGGCTGTCGTCTAACACACTCCCAATTTTCTTTTCCATTCTTTAGCATATTATCCTTGTGAGCAACGTGCACGCACGAGCTGTTAAGTTGATTTCGCGTTAATTCTCACACCTTTCAGCTGTTGCAGTCTTCGGAATTATGTGGACGATATTTTTGCGAAAGTCAGATGGTATGTCGCCAGAATCATCCATTCTTCACACCAACGACAATAGTAATTTTGCTGCCACTTCTCCCAACGATTACAAGAATTCTGATGGCATGTTATCTAACCATGCTGCCTTATTTGATCTCAGAGCCTCCAAAGCTCTTTTAAATTCTGATTTTAGTGCTGGATCCCCTCTGTCTTTGAAACCGACTCCAGTTTCTTCTATCACTTTTGACAAATCTTCCCCTTTATAGAAGCCTTCAGTGTACACTTTCAAACTATTGTTTTTAATTTCACCATACTTTGTTTTGACTTTCCTATATGCTTAGTTAGTCCATCCGACAGTCATTTATGTTTCGATTTCTTCACATTTTCCGTTCACCCATTTCGTCTTAGCTTCCCTTCGCTTCCTATTTAATTTATTCCTTAATGTCTTCCTGATTCCTGAATTTCTCTGAACTTTTTTGTGTTTTCTTCTTTCATCGACTAACTGAAGTATTTCTTTTGTCAGCCGTGGTTTCTTCACAGTTACCTTCTTTGTACCTATGTTTTTCTTTCCAAATTCCGTGATCGTTTTTTTTAGAGATTTCCATTCCGCTTCAACTGAACTGCCTACGGAGCTCTTCCTTATTGCTGTATCTATTGCCTTGGAGAAATTCAAGAGTATCTTGTCGTTCC
The DNA here is from genome assembly GCF_023864345.2 of Schistocerca serialis cubense. Lineage (NCBI taxonomy): Eukaryota > Metazoa > Arthropoda > Insecta > Orthoptera > Acrididae > Schistocerca > Schistocerca serialis. The sequence goes on along the minus strand of NC_064642.1, from coordinate 99,125,512 downwards.
TTAGTACTTCTGTACTCCATTTCTTTGCGTGTTGATTCTTTCTGATTAATCTCCTAAACTTCACTTAAACTTTAAGCGCCTCCCCATCACTAATACATCGTTATCTGAGTCTATACATGCTCCTAGGTACGCCTTACCATTCAGTCGCTGGTTTCGTAATCTCTGTCTGACCATGATGTAATCTAACTGAAATCTCCCGTATCACCTGGTGTTTTCCAAGTGTACCTCGTCCTCTTGTCATCCTTGAACAGAGTATTCGTTATTACTAGTTGAAATTTATTGCAGAACTCAACTGGACATTCTCCTCTTACATTCCTTCCTTTAAACATTTCTTCTACTCCTTCCCCAACAACTGCATGCAGTCGCCCATGACTATTAGATTTTCATCTCCGTTTGCTCTTTCAACATTCTTATATACTTTCTCTGTCTCTTCATCTTCAGCTTGCGACGTCAGCATGTGTATCTGAACTATTGTTGTCGATGTTGGTTTGCTATCGATTCATATTAGAGCAACCGTACCACTGAACTGTTCAAATACTCTCTGCCTACCTTTCTATTCATAACGAATCCTACAACTGTTATAACATTTTCTGCTGCTGGTGATGTTACCCTACACTCATCTCACCAAAAAACCTTGTATTATTTCCATTTAACTTCACTGACACCCACTATATCTAGATTGAGCCCATGCATGATCCTTTTCAGATTCTATAGTTTCGCTACGACCGTCAGTATTCTGACTTTCCATGCCTCTACTCGTAGAACGTCTATCCATCCGTTTGTTAATCTATCTCTTTCTTATAGTCACATCGCCCTTGGAAGTCCCCTCCCGGAGTTCCGAAAGGGGGACTACTACGGAATCTTTTGCCAATCATGACAGACCACATGTCTTGTGGATACAAATTATGTGTCTTTAATGTTGCGGTTTCCATTGCCCTCTGCATCCTGATGCCGTTGATCATTGCTGATTCTTCCGCCTTTGGGGGCAGTTTCCCACCCCTAGGACCAGACAGTGCCCTGAACCTCTGTCCACTCCTCCACCCTCTTTGACAAGGCCGTTGACACAATGAGGGTGACAAATCTTCCCCAGCGCCGACTGTTAATCAGAGTTTTATAGACGGCAATCACAGAAGCTGAAAAGGAAAACATAAGTACAAAGAAGGTAACTGCGAAGAAACCATGAGTAACAGAAGAAATATTTCAGATGATCGATGAAAAAAGGAAGTATACAGGGTGAGTCACCTAACATTACCGCTGGATATATTTCGTAAACCATATCAAATACTGACGAATCGATTCCATTGACCGAACGTGAGGAGAGGGGCTAGTGTAATTGGTTAATACAAACCATAAAAAAATGCACGGAAGTATGATTTTTAACACAAACCTACATTTTTTTAAATGGAACCCCGTTAGTTTTGTTAGCACATCTGAACATATAAACAAATACGTAATCAGTGCCGTTTGTTGCATTGTAAAATGTTAATTACATCCGGAGATATTGTAACCTAAAGTTGACGGTTGAGTACCACTCCTCCGCTGTTCGATCGTGTGTATCGGAGACCACCTAATTACGTAGCGATCCAAAGGGAACGGTGATGGACCTTAGGTACAGAAGAGACTGGAACAGCACATTACGTCCACATGCTAACACCATTTTATTGGTCTTTTTCACTGACGCACTTGTACATTACCATGAGGGGTGAGGTACACGTACACACGTGGTTTCCGTTTTCAATTACGGAGTGGAATAGAGTGTGTCCCGACATGTCAGGCCAATAGATGTTCAATGTGGTGGCCATCATTTGCTGCACACAATTGTAATCTCTGGCGTAATGAATGTCGTACACGCCGCAGTACATCTGGTGTAATGTCGCCGCAGGCTGCCACACTACGTTGTTTCATATCCTCTGGGGTTGTAGGCACATAACGGTACACATTCTCCTTTAACGTACCCCACAGAAAGAAGTCCAGAGGTGTAAGATCAGGAGAACGGGCTGGCCAATTTATGCATCCTCCACGTCCTATGAAACGCCCGTCGAACATCCTTTCAAGGGTCAGCCTAGTGTTAATTGCCGAATGTGCAGGTGCACCATCATGCTGATACCACATACGTCGACGCGTTTCCAGTGGGACATTTTCGAGCAACGTTGTCAGATCATTCTGTGGAAACGCGATGTATGTTGCAGCTGTTTGGGCCCTTCAATGAAGTGAGGACCAATGAGGTGGTCGCCAATGATTCCGCACCATACATTTACAGTCCACGGTCGCTGTCGCTCTACCTGTCTGAGCCAGCGAGGATTGTCCACGGACCAGTAATGCATGTTCCGTAGATTCACTGCCCCGTGGTTTGTGAAACCCGCTTCATCGGTAAACGGGTAGAACTGCAACGCATTCTCTGTTAATGCCCATTGACAAAATTTCACTCGATGATTAAAGTCATCACCATGTAATTGCTGATGTAGCGACACATGAAACGAGTGAAAGCGGTGATAATGCAATATGCGCATGACACTAATTTGACTCAGTCCACCGGCTCTCGCAATGTCCCGTGTACTCATGTGTGGGTTCATGGCAACAGCAGCTAACACACCAACTGCACCCGCTTCTCCTGTGACGGGCCTGTTACGGACCCGTTTGCGTGCTACGACCATACCTGTTGCATACAGTTGGCGGTAGATGTTTTGCAATGTGCGGCACGTTGGATGCTCTCTGTCCGGGTACCGTTCTGCATACACCCTGCAGGCTTTAGCTGCATTTCGTCGACACTCGCCATAGATGAGTATCATCTCCGCCTTTTCAGAGTTCGAATACACCATGGTCACAGTTCCTACAACACTACACTATCACAGACGTCTGGTATCACGGTGTACTACAGTTGGTCTGCGTGCGGAGACGAATGCAGAATAACAATAGCAGCAAGCGCTACATGCGGACACTGCGACAGCTAGACCAAACCACAACAGTGCACTACAGCCACACTCGTAAACACGGTCGTCATCGTAATCATGTCCCTGCAGATGCTGCTCGCCGACAGTGGCCCGTGTTTGTTACAACACGCAACTGAACGTCGGAGGTTTCATGCGTCAACTTTAGGTTACAATATCTCCCGATATAATCAACATTTTACAATGCAACAAACGGCACTGATTACATATTTGTTCAGATGTGCTAACAAAACTAACGGGGTTCCAGTTAAAAAAACGTAGGTTTGTGTTAAAAAACATACTTCCGTGCATTTTTGTATGGTTTGTATTAACCAATTACACTAGCCCCTCTCCTCACGTTCGGTCTGTGGAATCAGTTCGTCAGTATTTGATGTGGTTTACGAAATATATCCAGCGGTAACGTTAGGTTACTCACCCTGTATAAATGTTCTGGGGAATTCAGGAGTAAAGAAATACATGTAGGTCAGGAATGACATTAATAAGTAGTGCAGGGCAGCTAAGACGAAATGGCTGCTTGAAAAATGTGAAAAAACCGAAAAAGAAATGATTGTCGGAAGGATTGATTCAGCATATAGGAAAGCCAAAACAACGTTCGATGAAATTAATGGCGAGGGTGGTAACATTAAGAGTGCAACGGTAATTCCACTGCTAACAGCAGAGGAGACAGCGGATAGGTGGAAAGAGTACACTGAAGGCTTCTATAAAGGGGAAGATTTGTCAAAAGTGATAGAAGAAGAAACTGGAGTCGGTTTAGAAGACAGAGGGGATCCAGCACTAAAATCAGAATTTAAAAGAGCTTTGGAGGCTCTAAGATCAAATAAGGCAGCATGGTTAGATAACATGCCATCAGAATTCCTGTAATCGTTGGGAGAAGTGGCAGCAAAATTACTATTGTCGTTGGTGTGAAGAATGGATGATTCTGGCGACATACCATCTGACTTTCGCATAAATAGAGGGCCTCTATGGGGAAGATTTTTTCTGATGTGATAGAAGAAAAAACAGCATTAGATTTAGAAGGGACAGGGGGAATACAATATTAGAATCAGAATTTAAAAGAGATTTGGAGGACTTATAATCAGATAAGGGAGAAGGGATGGATAACATTCCAAGAGAATTTCTAAAACCGTTTGGCAAGTGGCAACAAAACGACTATTCACTTTGGTGTGTCGATTATATGAGTCTGGCGACACACAACCTGACATTCGAAAAAATATCATCCACACAATTCTGAAAATAAGTCTGCAAGAGATGACAAGTGCGAGGATTACGGCACAATCGCCTTAACAGCTCATGTGTCCAAGTTGCTGACAAGAATAATACACAGAAGAATGGAAAAAGAAAACTGAGGACGTGTAAGATGATCAATTTCGCTTTAGCAAAGGTCAAGGCACCATAGAGGCAATTGTCACGTCGCTGTTGATAATGGAAGCAAGACTAAAGAAAACTCAAGACATGTTCATAGGATTTGTCGACATGGAAAAAGCGTTCGACAACGTCAAATGGTGCAAGAAATTCTGAGAAAAATAGGGATAAGCTACAGGGAGAGACGCAAATATACAATATCTACAGAGCACAAGAGCGAATAATAAGAGTGGACGGACCAAGAACGAAGTGATCGGATTAAAAAGGGTGTATGATGGAGAGGAGTCTTACTTCTTTTTGAGCTTACATCACGTTCAGTCTTTGTCTGACTTTGTGGCACAAAATTACTAAATAAATAGTCCGGTTGCACTTGGGTGGGGGAAGGGCAATGTCAGTCGCATAACAAGATTTCCGATGTGAAGAAATAGCACACTAATTGCGTTAAAAACGACTTTAACGTAACTAGTGTGCTATTTCTTCACATTGTCATTCTTCAAAAACAGTTGCCGAAAGCGATGAACAGATATCTAAATGGAAAGATTGGTCTTTATGGTGGGCGGAGACGTGTGAGTGGAAATGCTGACGTAATCTGCGCTTGGAGCTACGGCGCTCGGACCGGGCAACAGAAACTGCAATGTTTAGCTTCACCAAGCAGTTTTGACACTACAACTACCAGGTCGCTGGCGTTAGCACAAATGAAAAAAACAGGGAAGTCGACACGAAGCGATCCGGACAAAACCGGTATGTGACGAAACCGAACGATGGGCCCATCGGACAACTTTTACTGTGCACTTACACACAGTTAACACGGTTAGCAAAATGGTCATCGCCAAGCATGGACGTTTTCCGTTGAATTCTCGTTCTTAAGGGGATAGGCAGGCTGCTATTTTTTTTTTGATGTACAGAATAACTAATAACAAATCAATACTTAAATACCCAGCTCTAAAACTAGCAGTATATTTATAATGTGTAGCCTGAACTATTCCGGTAACTTGATGATATATCTCTCCGTCTGAGATTCAATATTTGCAGGACAACTTGAGATCGAATATCTCTAAATCTCTATGCATGTTTCCTCATGACTTCAAAACTAAAACAGACTGCTGCAAACGGAAATCAACTGTACGGTGGTACATTCCTTTGAAAAAATACTTTAAACTAAGCTACGTTTACAAGCCAGATAGTGACTACTTTTCAAGTGGCTGCCTTCTGAATGAATTGTTAAAGCACAAAGTGTAGAGGTAACTATTCAGTTAGGCCCAGTAAGTGCGTTTGTTTTAATTCGATTAACATTCTCCTCATATTAGTTAAGATTTTTCATTGGAAGGATTGCATTACCTTTTCTAGCCGTCATCTGAAAATTGGCGAGTACCGTGACGGTACTTGCAAATTTGCGGTGTCGCCCTACGTTTCATTTTGAGACTGCTCCATCACAACTTTAATCTCTGGAAGTCCTGGCACGAATGAAGCAATTTAGGAGCTAACTTACAGCTTTGACAAATTCCGTTGCCGTTTCTTCATTTTGTGAAAATGAAGTTATCGTTGATGATGTCCTATGAAAAGAAATTTTTGACGAATTAATTGGTAACTTATAAAAGGCACGCAGAAACACATCGGTATGTATCCTTTCAGTACATTAACTATTCCTTTCTACAAGACTGAAGACGGCTGTCTACGTCCGAAAATAGTCACAATGAAAATCATATGTGCCGATTGATGACCAATCTTTGTTATAATAAATCAGGTATGACCACTGGCTTTCCCACAGGTGTGACCGCTGGCTCTCTCACAGGTATTACAGCTGACTTTTGTGAAATGTTGGATGTTGATTTAATTAAGTCCCTGCGAATTTAGTGCTTCGTGGGCTAATCCTTAGAGAAATAAGGATGAAAATCTTTTCAAACCACCTACACGCTCAGCAGCCTAGAATTGCCACTTCAATTCAGGTCAGAGTGTAATATGGAACTTGACCAGGAATCGGATACTTCAGTACAGATTTCTGTACTCAAATGTCGGCGGACAAAGTACATACATACCGAAACATTTTCCTTGAAAATTATGTTCGATTTATATTTTCGTGCATTTGTCAAAGAAAGTAAAGTTCCTTACACATAATTATTACAATCAACTTCGTAACCACCTATATATTTAAACATGACATCTTTCAAAATTACTTATTTGTGACTGCGGCTGATATGCTTGTACAGTAAGAAATTGAAAAATCAATCGAATTCGAAGGAAATTCAAATAAATGAAATGTTTTGTGGAAGGCAGTTTTTAATTTTTGTGTTACGTATTACCTTTAAATAATTAAGGTGTCAGTGAGAAGTTTAGATTCAAGACATTGTTAATGTGTTGTACATTCAGTTGAAACAAGCTTGGATAGTATCCAAATCTTAAGCTCTGAAATTACGGCGTATATACAAATTTAGAAACTCATTAAACAATAGTAATTCCTTCAGTTACGAATTTCTGTGACAGCGAGAGAAAACATAAAATTTAAAATGTCATGGTCAATAGAAAAATAACAATAAATTGTAATTTCGGCTTAAATGAATCTAGTAACAACAATCCTGTCAAATCACATATACAACTGGGGAGAAAACGAAGCAAAATTTAAACTTAAATAGAAAGTGGTTATTGTACGCAAGTAGAGAAAATGCTAGTAAAACATCGAAGTTATTTTGTTTACATTTCGATACAATCAATTGTATTTTTATATATGAAAGATGTACTGACACTGTGAAAGAGTGACTTGCGTGGCACGCGGAAGGTGATGACGGGAGTTGCATGTTAGACATTCTATTGCAGGGACGTAATTAAATCTCTGGCACTGTGTTAGATGGAATTTTCATCCATACGTTAGCAACTATATATACGATCTAAAAGTGTAGCAGGATGTCAGAAATACATAATGAAGATATTTGTTACTGTGAGTCAACCATTTTAAAATATATTTGTACCTCTCTGAAGAAATGCATCAAGCTAACATTCTGCAAAAATGCTGTTCTCAAGCTGGTGGAATGAGTAATGTAATCTTAATGTCACGGAGGTCAACAACAACAAAAATGAGTATTTGTGCCCACGAATTTTCTTATGTAAAATCGAATTTGTGGTGCTAAAATCACACCAGCCATGACGCCACATACAAATCCAAAGAGGAAGTGGAGCAGTGGTTAGCACGATGGAGTGGCATTTGGGATGACGACGGTTCAGTTTCTCGTCTGAGCATCCAGATTTATGCTTTGTTTGATTTCCCTAAATCGCACCAGGCGAATGACAGGATGGTTACTTTGGAAAGTGTGCAGCCGATTTCCTTCCCCATCCTTAAATAATAGTAGCGTATAGGGTCCCTCTAAAGTTCTGAAGGGGACTAGGAAATTCCGTTAAGGTCCTAGACCCTTGAAGGGAAGCTCCTGATCTACACCTCCACGTGAGAGAGAGTGAGCAACGTCACTTCATGTGATGGCTAACGTTGACAGGGACAGAGGGATGACCGGGATAAGTGATCACCCCAACGTCAGCTGTACAGGGCACCCTCTTGCCCTGGAAATGAGAAATCATTTCCAAAGGCGGAGGAACAAGCTGATGGTCAACGGCATAGGATGTGGAAGGCAATGGGAAACCACCACATTAAAGAACTGCGGTTATCCCAAGCATCAGCACTAAACCATGTCAGTATGTTCTGTAAAATTTTCCGGAGATAAAATAGTCCCCCAATCGGATCTCCGGGTGGGGACTGCAAAGGATACAGACAACGCGAAGGAAAAAAATCCCAATTTTAACGTAGCCACTTGGAATGTGAGAACACTACTTCAGTGTAGCAAGTTAGAAAATGTAAAACTTGAAATGGAACTACTGGAAATCGATATCCTAGCCATATCGGAGATGAGATGGCCCCAACGAAGTGATTTCTGGTCTGGAGAATACAGAGTCATTCACACTGGAACTGACCAAGATAGACCAGGAATGGGAGGAGTTGCAATAATTTTGAGGAAAAACTATGGCTCACGTGTCAAGGGATATGTGCAACATAGCTCTCGAATAACAGTAGTTAAACTTGAAACTAAACCGAAGGACACTGTGATAATACAAATATACATGCCAACATCCAAAGAAGAAGATGCAGTCATTGACGAAATATACGAAGAAATAAGTAATGCGATGAGAAATGTTAAGGGAGATAAAAACCTTATTGCCATGGGGGACTGGAACGCGACTGTGGATGAAGACCCGGAGGAAGAAATTGTTGGCAAATATGGACTTGGAAGAAGAAATGAAAGAGGAGACTGACTAATCGAGTTCTGCTCGAGGCACCTATTAGTTGTTGCAGACACACTTTTCCAACATCACAAACGTAGACGATACACATGGAAGAGCCCTGGAGACCTGAGGAGACAACAGATTGATTACAGTCTAGTGAAAGCACGTTTTAGGAACCAGATATAACATTGCAGGAGTTATCCATCTGCAGAAATAGGCCGTGATCAAAACCTGGTCCTGATGAAAAGTTCATTGAGATTCAAACGTTTGAAGTAGAAACCAGTAAAACTTAAATGGGAACTAGAAAAACTGAAAACTGAGGGACTGGCAAAGCCCTATGCTCATGAAACAGACAACCTAGCTAAAAATTTTCAACATGGTCGAGTACATGAAGACTGGGATCAAATTAAATCTGGTATATACAAAGCAGCAGAAAAAGGTAGTTGGAAGAACTGAACCCAGAAACAAGAGGAAATGGATTACAGCAGACATTATTGAGCTGATAGAAAACAGGAGATTATAAAAAATGCAACTGATGAACAAGGAAAAGCTGAATACAGAAGACTAAGGAATTTAGTTAATAGAGAAGCTAGGAAAGCAAAAGAAAATTTTCTTGAAGAAATGTGCGGGGAAGTGGAAGAAAATATGCAAAACAGAAGAACTGATTGAGCCTACAGAACAGCAAATCAATTTTTGAACAAACATAAAACAACACTCTCAGGCACAATAGAAAATAAAGACAGGAAAATGCTCTTTGGTGAAGACGTGGTGAAGAAATGGAAAGAATACATAGAGGAGTTGTATGCTGGAACACCTCTTTCGGAGGAAGTGATAGGAAGAGAAGAGCAAGTAGACGAATATGATAAGGGAGATGACATTCTGCAAGAAGAATTTGACAGAGCTCTAAAAACACTACGGGACTAAAAGCAACGGGTACTGACAACATCTCTGCAGAACTAATAAAGAATGCTGATGACAGCATGAAAATGATGCTGCTTAAACTTATTAGGTCCATCTAGAACACAAGAGAGATACCGACAGACTTCCAGAAATATATCATTGTTCCTATACCAACGAAGGCAGTAGCTACAAACTGTGAACAGTACCGGACTCTAAGCGTAATATCACATGCATCAAAAATTCTCGTATAAATAGTTCTGTAGAGAATTGAAGACAAGTTGGAGGATATGCTGAGTGAAGATCAGTTTGGATTCAGAAGGGCATTGGGAACAAGAGAGGCGATTCTGGCACTAAGACTCGTTATCGAAAAGCAATTACAGAAAAATAAACTTATATTGACTTTGTAGACATCGAAAAGGCATTTGATAACGTTAAACGTTATCTGGCAAGAGATGTTCAGAGTACTGAGGAAAAGTAGAATAAAGTACTAAGACATCCGTGTGATACTCAGTTTCTACAAGAATGAGGTGGAAGTGATTAGGAACTGTTACCAGGAACAAGAAGCAAATACAAGAACCAAATATTAGAAAAGGGATAAGACAAGGATGTGCTCTCTCTCCTCTTATATTCAGTGCTTACATCCGGGAAGCTGTAGACCAAGTTCGAGAAACTACTGATGTGGGAATCAAAATTAAAGGGCAGAAGATAGACATGCTACGTTATGCAGACGATATTGCCATAGTCACGGAAAGAAAAGAAGATTTAGAGGAAGTCCCAAGACCAATGGAAAAAATTCTATGCAATCAGTATGGTGCGAGAATAAACAAGAAAAAGACTAAAGAGATCATATGCAGTACAGGAGCAGAATATGAACCTCTGAGAATGAGAAATGGAAGAGAGGAGCTGGAAGTGATAGAGGAATTTACTTATTTGGGAAGCATGTTGCAGGTCCTGTACGGGCCTTTCTGGAAACAGAAAATGTTCGACTGCCGCCCTGGACAGCACATTCTCCAGATCTCTCACCAAATGAAAACGTCTGGTCAATGGTGGCCGAGCAACTGGCTCGTCACAATACGCCAGTCACTACTCTTGTTGAACTGTGGTATCGTGTTGAAGCTGCATGGGCAGCTGTACCTGTACACGCCATACAAGCTCTGTTTGACCCAATGCCCAGGCGTATCAAGGCCTTTATTACGGCCAGAGGTGGTTGTTCTGGGTACTGATTTCTCAGGATCCATGCTCCCAAATTTCGTGAAAATGCAATCACATGTCAGTTCTGGTATAATATATTAGTTCAGTTAATTCTTGTTTAGCATCCGTATTTCTTCTTGGTGTATCAACTTTAATGGCCAGTAGTGTATTTTACAAATTTCCACTCAATAATACCGTAAAGAAGCATTTTATGGATTAACTTATCAATTAGAGGGAAAGTACGGACTGCATAGAAGCGATCAGTAAGAATACTATTTGGAGTTCATCAACGGACGTCATTTAGGTACCACTTCAAGGGGTTAGGTATTTTAATGCGCCGTCACTATACTAAGTTTCGCTATGAAATTCGTCATAAATAATCCATCATAATTTGAGAAGAACAGTGATGTACATACCTACAACACAAAACATATAAAGGACTTTTATCAGCCAGTGTTAACGGTGGCATTGGCTCAGACAGGAGCTCAGTACGGAGCAATAAAAATTTTTTATCATCCGGCTAATGACATAAAATGTCTGACAGGTAGCGAAGTAAGTTTTAATTCTAATATAAAATCATTTTTCCTGGAGTTGTCTTTCTATTCCGTTGATAATATTCAACTTAAAACCTGGTTGACGGTAATAAACGATTCTAACTGTAGTGGCATGTGTAGGAATAAACGAATGAAATCGTAATGTGTTCATTTATGTTACCACTAATCAATTGTACATATCGTGTAAACTGACCCATTTCACATTATTTCCATAATAGACTCGTTTAAATTATCGTGGAACGTGTAACTAACTAACGAATTTCAGGAAGTAAGAAGTAAATAAATATAAAATCTCTGGTGGCATTTAAGCCACAGCTTTCTAGATACACCTGTACTTAGGTTCCGGTAATCAGAAGCCTTCTAGAATATACCTGTGTTTACGATACACATGCAAAAGCTGATAAATGTAAGAAAAGGAAAACGCATCACATATTCTGACGTACTTAAAAAGGACAGACGAGCTTAGCACCTGTGCAATATTAAGTTCAGACTAAACGGAAAATGAAAATGTCCATAGTTATCTTTGTTTGTAGAATGTCATTTTTCCATCTGACTGTGTATAAAGTTTTATTTTTCAAACTACCGCTTTCGGACGTTATCCATTCTCAAGTGAGCCTGAAACCATAGCAGCACAACGTAACGAAAAGCTGCTAAACCCAATTCATGAAAATAAGTTGATGTACCATTGCACAAACATAATATTTACTTCAAGTAACGTCTGTGGCTATGCAGTCGTCATTAATATAAAAATCTCGTGCCTAGCGTAACTGGGCAAAGCACAGTCGTTAAACGTCCTCGTCTCAAATAATATGAAAGTGCTTATAAGAACAAAAGTGTTACCACGTTACTTAAATGCACATCCTGCAAGATACTACATTTGAGACTCAACATTGTATTAGACAGATTAACAATATACGATGTAATATACGTACGGTGTAAGCAGTATTTGTTCAGTTCATGAAATGTGTCTCGAGATATGTAGTAAAGAATCTCTAGCGGTGTTTATGTGCGACACATGTTTTTCACATTTCTGTCACTAAGAGACAGAGATATTTTTGAAATGAAATTGTTAGTTGTAATATACTTGTATTTGTATTCTCTGACTGACAGTTCAAAATTTCCCGAGCAAATTGCACATGTGACAGTTCGATGAGTGAATGTAGTGCATTTCGTAGGATACATTGCAAGGTTTGTTTTCGTAGTCGTTCTGGCTGGATGCGAAATTTAAACAACTTGGTAATATTTTTGCTCTCATGAGCACTTTTATGTTTTGCACCTTCATTTTTTTAGATGAAGACGTCTGACGGCTGTGCTTTGCTATTTTTAAATTAATGACGGTGACGTAGAATCGACAGGTACCTACAGCTAAATATTATCTTTGTGTGGCAGTACATCCAGTTAGTTACATGATTTCTGTTTAGATTTTTGTGCTACTGTGTATTCCTACGTTTTCAGCCACACTTGTGAATGGGTAACGCTCGAAGCTGATAGTGTAAAAAATAAAAAATAAAATTGCTATACACAGGCTGATGGTAAAATGTCATTCTTCAAATTTATTGAGGCTGCGGGGCACACACAGAAGGAAATGATTGACACAAGTTTGTAATCGACCTGAAAGGCTCTTTTCTATGCAGCAAAAATATTTTGTTTTTCAAGTTTTTGCAGATTTTTCAGGAGCAGGTCCCATTATGCATCGTTCGTTTCTAATGACCACACTTTGGACGGGACGTATAAACTATAATTGCTCTTCCTTTTTCGTGCAAATCCGCCGAGAAATCGTCGGAAAGCCACAAATGCGATTCCCATTTGAAACCAATAACCACTCATTATTGAATACGACGAAAAAAAGGACGGGCTCTATGAAACGGAAGGAAATGATTGACACGCATTTGTAATGGACCTGAAATGCTCTTTTGTATGAGGCAAAAAACATTTCTTTTTCAAGTTTTTGCTGATTTTTCAAGAGCAGATGCCATTGTGCATCGTTTCTAATGACCACACTTTCGACGGGACGTATAAACTATAATTTCTCTTCCTTTTTCGTACAAATCCGCCGACAATTCGTGGGAAAGTCACAAATGCGATGCCCATTTGAACTCACTAACCACTCGTTATAAGAATCTGACGAAAAAAAAGGACAGGCTCTCTGGCAACGGACTTCTCACATCAAGGAAGATGCGCGTACGTCAGTGCCATCACAGCACGCTTTTTTTTTTTCGTACAAATCCGTCGAGAATTCGTGGAAAGGTCACAAACGTGATGCTGACCTGAGCCCACTGCCTAGTGACCGTAGAAACTCTGACAAAAGAAAGAAGAATAGAGACTGTCTGACGAGAGAGATCACATCAAAGAAGATGCGCGGCTCTAAACGAGCATACGTCAGAGCCATGACTACCCCGAAACTCCCGCAAATGATTGTATTTACGAACGTGTGCGAGCGAGTGCGGGGGCGGCGGCGGCGGCGGCGGCGGCTCACACGCGCACACAGAGGCAGCGGCAAGTTTCATTAGCGACGCACAAAAAGATCGCAGGCGCGCTGACAAAGGAATGCGATTCGTAAATCAACTGGCTCCGGCGCCGGGGAGCTCGCGTCATAAAACCGCCCCCCGCCGCCGGCCGAGAAATAGCCAGGGCTCAGCGTAGCCCGTGGCCGGCCCGCAGCATTAACAGAAACGCATGCTCTCGTAACAAATCGCATCAGGAAGCAGAGGTAATGGCCGTAAATCGAATTTGCCAGCAGCGGGCGCGGGCAGCCCCAGCGCGCGCAACAGCACGTCAATCAGCCGCTCGCCTCGCCGGGGCCGAATTAATCCGCGGCGCCGCCGCGGTGTAAAAGCCCTGAACCGACCGACACTTTGTGCGCCCGCATAAAGCACCCGCGACCGCACACCGCCGCAGTCCCGCGCGGAACGACAGAAAAATCGCACGGCCTCGTCATAAAACCGCGCCGCCACTGAAACTGCGCTCCGGAAAGAGGAGACACACTCACACACACACACACACGCGCACACATACACACAGCGAAAGGGCGCGCGCCGTCTATCTTTCTGCCTCTGATGTCCATCGCGACGTGAAAATATTGCTGCCTGTTACTGTTCCTGCCGTCTTCCACCGCGGGATATTTCTGTTTTAATGTGCGTTCTGCGAGAAGAGAGCGGAAGCTCTCCAGGCTTCTTGTGAGGAATGTGATATGAGAAATTCCGACAGAGCAATTATAATGTCCAGCTGACGACAGCACGACTGAGGCTTGCAGCCTACCTATGGAAGTACGGCTGACGAGCACTCCTTGTAATGGCCAGCCAGCTGTCTAACAAATTTCTTTGCACCACCCATGAGCTCCAGTATCTTGTTGTCCTATGTACGAAGATGGATGAATTAATAACACATAAAATCATAATAATAGATGAAACATACGGTTATTTTTGACTATGATAATCATTTCGAAAGCGCGGATCCACAGCTATGGACCTGCATAAGGAAACATATTGAGTTGGATAAAATGATTTACCCTCTTTCCTAGGGCTTGTCCGGCAGTGCAAAGACCATTACCTTGCGTGATTTGATAAACTGCTGTTATTTAATTCAGCGATAATATACAATATACAGTAAAACAGAAAATGGGTTGAAAAGAGCATTAAATAAGTAATATTTGTGCTCTACTCAATGTTATATGAATATTTCCGTAAATCTACATCTACATACATACTCCGCAATCCACCATACGGTGCGTGGCGGAGGATACCTCGTATCACAACTAGCGTCTTCTCTCCCTGTTCCACTCCCAAACAGAACGAGGGAAAAATGACTGCCTATATGCCTCTGTACGAGCCATAATCTCTCTTATCTTATCTTTGTGGTCTTTCCGCGAAATATAAGTTGGCGGGAGTAAAATTGTACCGCAGTCAGCCTCAAATGCTGGTTCTCTAAATTTCCTCAGTAGCGATTCAGACAAGAACGCCTCCTTTTCTCTAGAGATCCCCACCCGAGTTCCTGAAGCATTTCCGTAAGACTCGCGTGATGATCAAACCTACCAGTAACAAATCTAGCAGCCCGCCTCTGAATTGCTTCTATGTCCTCCCTCAATCCGACCTGATAGGGATCCCAAACGCTCGAGCAGTACTCAAGAATAGGTCGTATTAGTGGTTTATAAGCAGTCTCCTTTACAGATGAAACACACCTTCCCAAAATTCTACCAATGAACCGAAGACGACTATCCGCCTTCCCCACAACTGCCATTACATGCTTGTCCCACTTCATATGGCTCTTCAATGTTACGCCCAAATATTTAATCGACGTGACTGTGTCAAGCGCTACACTACTAATGGAATATTCAAACATTACGGGATTCTTTTTCCTATTCATCAGCATTATTTTACATTTATCTATATTTAGAGTTAGCTGCCATTGCTTACACCAATCACAAATCCATTCCAAGCCATCCTGTATCCTCCTACAGTCACTCAACGATGACACCTTCCCGTACACCACAGCATCATCAGCAAACAGCCGCACATTCCTATCCATCGTATCCAAAAGATCATTTATGTAGATAGAAAACAAAAGCGGACCTACCACACTGTTCTAGTGTTGGAAGAATTGTGGTATTATAAGCCTAATTTGGAACAATTGGTGCGTCAGTTTAAGGGACGCTTATAGAGAATATGTATTTATGCCAAACGGTATAAGGTGTGCAAACAGGTATTTTGATTTTAGGCAAGGCCGTTATAGGCCATTGTGGTACAACTTGAGTTTGACTCGGTGCCCCACTGCAGACTCCTAACTAAGGTACGAGAATATGGGATTGGTTCCCAAATATGTGAGTGGCTCGAAGACTTCTCAAGTAATAGAACACAGTACGTTGTCCTCGATGGTGAGTGTTCATTGGAGGTGAGGGTATCATCTGGAGTGCCCTGGGACACTTTCGTAGCAATAAGTTCGCTAAGAGTCGAAATTATGATCAATAAACAACTCAACAAGCCTCTAACTTTAGCCACCTTGGATATAAAATATCACTGAGCGCCCAGTATTGTCCAGGTATGTATTAACTCCACTCTCCTGTTAGTCCATGTCCTACTTCCCCATCTCTCTCTCTCTGTTCATATCCTCCTAGCTCCCTCTCTATACATCTCCACCAACCCCTCCGTCTGTCCACATCCTCCATCCCCCACTCCCTGTCCATCTACTATTCCCTCTCTCTCTCTGTCCATCACCTCCTCCCTCTCTTTGCTGTCTGCTTGTCGCCCTTTGCCCATCGTCTCCTTCCCCCTCTGGCCATCCCTTCACCCCTCCCCTATCTCTCGGTCCATTTCCTCCTTCCCCTCTCACCGTCTCTCTCTTCCTTCCCTCTCTCTCTCTGTATGTCCCCTGCGCCTTCCAACCATCACCACCACCTGCTCTCCCTGTGCACTTTCTCCAACCCCTATCAATCTGCTCCCCTTTTCTTGCTCTGTCCATCACCTTCAGCCACTCCCTCTCTCCATCTGCTTCTCCCCCCTCTGTCCAACGGCTTCTGACATTCTCCTTCTCCCATCCTCTAAATCCATCTCCTCCATGCCCCTCCTCTCTTTTAGTTATCACCCCAGTCCCAATAGGAAGTTGATGGTTCTTAGCCCCACTATTATTGCATTTCAGATAGTAAAATAAATGTACCAAATTTGGTTGAATTTGATACAGGTATTTAGGAAGAAATTTTTGCCCATTACTTTGTCCACATAGGCGCATCTCATACACTTCACATAAATTAAACATATTTTGTAGATATTTGCACACATATACTACCTGCTTCTGTATTTAAATTCGCCTCATAGTTTCGTTTCCATGCATTCCAATGTTTATGATGTCACATCTCCTCAACTATGAGTCATACATTGATTTGATTTTGCAAGTATATCCATTTGAGAGTTAACACCGTCTTAGGATTTATAAAAAATGATTAAGAATGTATGCAAAATCCGGTTTACTGACAACATTTATTTTCCCAAAAACATTGACAGACATAATTAATACTAAACAAGTTGTGATTGAATATCGTAAACAACTAACAGGTGGTTTAAAACCACAATGGACAAGGATCCTGGGTGGCAGAAGTGAGTCAAGTACTCTGGCCCAAAAAACGTGGATAACGCAATCTGAATTGATCTGACGCTGAGCAGACTTCGATAGATAATCTACAGAAGTCTGTATAGGTGCAGCTGAGAGCAAGTGGCGATTGGGATTTGTACGCCCTGACAAGGCCGGAGCAGCAGTACGTTACCCTGTTTGCTTCGTGCAGCGATGTAACTTGCAATTGGCGAGATGTGTGTGGTGGAGGCGCGGCATAAGGCGAATCTTGAATCGAAAGAAATGCAAAATCTCACGGCCTAGCGATCAGGCAGACGGATCGATATTTCCTCTCTACCATAGCCCTGACATCACAGCTGATTTCAGGTCCCATCGCTCCCTCCACAAGGGTCCCTGGGGAGACAAATTTTACAACTGAAAATGTCACACGAATTGAAAACATGGCACTTACGCACTCACACAAACTGTTACTGGTAGGACTGAAGAACAGCAATTTGCGCCCACATGGAATGGCCTCTCACTCAGCGCATGGCTTGGCAATAGTGGCGCTAGACGTCTCTGGAATTCGCTGTTGTCCCGCAGCATCTGGTGTCTGGGCAGCAACCAGCATCTTTGCAGCGTACGGACTCCAGCTGGACCCTTGGCGTCAACCTGGTCAGGCAGCAGTTAGCCATCTGCGACTGGTGTGACAGCATTTCATTTGACGTGCAACCCGCTCCCTGGCATAGAAATCCATTCAGCGTTAGTGGGACGTGGGGCAGCCTTGCTCTTCCTGTACACCTCTGCATTGGAACGCGCCTGCCGGTGCAGGACATCGGGTTTGCTCGCCTTTTGTCGACAGGACGTGTCCCTCTCGGCACCCCGCTGAGTCTTTTAGGTCTGGCGTGTGCATCGACTGTGGTGCCATGCGACTCGCTTGTCCCTCGAATAGCGGTCTGGCGGGCCGCTGGCCGCTATGGGGTGGCTGCCGGCGCGTAGTGGTGTCCCGGTGTCTGCGTTGGTTTGTGACGTGCCGCTGTCTGCACTGGTAGACGACCAGGCTGCGTGATGTAGGGGCATCAATTGGCCACGGCCTGGTTCTGCCGCAGCGAAGAATCACCTACACCTGGGCTTCCACAGCTGAGAGACATTACAGCTGACTGCTCCCTTCACCCTCGCTGGCTGGCGTGGACCGTGATGTCCAGTGCGCCTTGTGGTTAGGAGTCTGCACAATCCTCAAGAGTGCCATATTTCTCACAAATGTCATTACATTGATATAATCCATTTACATAAAAAGAACATAATAATGAATACAAGATTTTTTCTTTACTTAAGGTGTTTATTAATTTGTTTATTTTATTACTGAGGATCCAAATCCAAAAATAAATTCAATGTCTGCAGGAGCCTGTTAACGTTGTATGGACGTAAATTATGTGGTGTGTGGTGTCTTTGTGTGTACGCGTGTTTTTGTTAGTTTTTAGTCAGTTCTACTAGTGTCATTCACACATATTTTTTCACTGGCGCTACCTCTGTACCTCCACCAAACGTGCAGACTTCTCCCAATACTAAATAATGACTTATTACCCTATGCCTTTGCTAATACTACCGAACGGAATTTTCATGCATTTTATTGCTCGTATACTCCTCTTTTTTTCGATGTCCTTCGGTGTTGTCTGATGACGCTGAAATGGCCAGGAAGTGCATCTGCCCATTCAGGTGCTGTTGATTTGCCTGAAAACTTTGAAGTGGCATTTCATGATTGTGTACGCGTAATTATATGTATTACAGGTATGTCTCCTGTCTCCTCAGTCAGGATCAGTGCTGCTGAAATGAAACAGAAGCATCTGCATTTTATATATATAAACATTTTTCTAATTCAAGTCTCATCCATGGTCCATCATTTCGTTTCTGCTTCCTATTTCCGGGTCTGGGGTTCGCCACTCTACCATGACTTGCACTTCTCCGTGCTAATTCCCCATACACAGTATTTCGCCAACGGCGCTCACGTGGCGCTAGCAAAATTCCACCACGAGACAGGCTACATCGCACGACAGGTGATGGCTCATATCACACCGAGTCTTAGCGTCAACACGCACCTAAAGCGTGGATTGCCAACACCATACAAAACACATCCGAAAATCGAGACGCATATGCTATGTGGCACGATTTACCATCTAGACACCGCGAGAAACATAAAGTGACGTACATCCGTCCCTTGGACAGTGTACAAGAAACCACGGAAAGTAAACAGAAACAATTTCATCCACCATGGTGATAATTGTGAAAACTCTTCTACGAGAATGCTACGACAGAGTACGACCCTCAATTGTGGAAATCGGACAACAATTGTGAGGCCCAAAGAAATACTAGCAGTATTCAATTACTTTGGAGTACTCAGTATTGCAACGTGCCTGGTTTGGTATGCCACGGAAAGTGCCAAATGGTGATTACATATAATTGACAACGGAATTTTAATTTCAATCTGACACCTTCCAGTAAATTTTGGTGTGAAAATGTGACAAATACGCAACTCATTTGACCACGTTCATCAAGGACTCATGCTGAAAACTAATGGCAATAACAAACAAACAAATTAACACCGAAATACAACAAATAGAAAATTAAGCTGAGCAACACAATATCAACATCAAATTACGTTAAACAGTTCATCCATGGAGACTATTTACACACTGCACCTTCTCTGATCTATAAATCTACTATGTACACTTTTTCCACGAATGGCTTGACATGACAGACATGGTGGATACGAAGAGATTTCCTTGATTTCAAGGTCCATAATAGATGGGATAGAATTTGTGGCACAGCTGTTTGTTTGTTTGGTAGACGGAAACTTCTAACGAGCACTTTTTGCCTAATTCGGTACTCTCGCGTGCATTTCTACCCAACTCTCTTTACGTTTCTCTCTCTCCTGCCTCACGTAATCGCCTGTGTTGTTCTCAGCGGGGAAAAATTTACAACTTCACGAATGAGATCTGTGGATTGTGTGTTCTTGAGAAATATTATTGGTACTATTTTGGTGACACCGAGCGGCAACTCGTTCATCACGTCCTGGAAATCATGTAGGAAAACATACCAGGTGGCGTGGCGTTTGGCGCAGTAGATACGGCAGAGGTTTCCAAGACTTTTCATCACTCTCTGTGCTGGTGATGATTGTGGATGTCGTATGGAAGCGAATGTGGGTTTGATTCTGTGTTTCCACAACATCTCTTTCCACTTCTCTGATCGGAACTGACGTCCATTGTCGGAGATGATCCTGTCGATATGCCCGACTTGCATGAGGAAATCCTTGCAGAATGCTCTACATACTGACTGTGCAGTTGCTTTTTTGAGTGGGGTTAAAGTGACATATTTGGATGTCAGCTCTACTACCACAGGGATGTAGCAGTGCCCTCTATTTGTTCGGAAGAGTGGGCCGATTAAATCTGTTGCTGCAAGATGCTTCAACTTCGATGGGATGATGGGACATAGAGGTGCTTCCGTTACCACAGTAACGTGCTTTGACTTCTGACACGCTTTGCAGACGACCAAAACCCTCCTGCTTCTTCTGTCCATATTCTTGAAATAGCATAGTGTGAGTAATTTTAAGTAGCACTTCCTGGTATAAAATGTGCGTAACTCAGGTGCATGTGCCAGATGATCTTGTTCACCAGTTCATCTGGGATGCAAACACGCCAGGGCGCTCCTTCTCTCTCATTTCTAAAGAACAGAACGCATTTTCGTACTAAGTAAAACTGCCTCAGTTTTGATTCCCTCTTGTCTTTCACTCTCTGTTTTAGAGCAAATAGACCCGGATTTTTATCCTGCTCCTTGCTGATGTCCTTGAGGCTCGAGGTTAGATAATTCTCAAATGCAACCTTCTTCATATAGAACAAGCTGTAGTGTTCGTCTTCCAGTGGGTTGGCCTCACTTGTTTCTAACCCCACAGGTGAACGTGACAGCATATCCGCGATGATGTTCTCCTTCCCTGGTATGTGTGTGATCGAAAAGTCATGTTCTGAAGCAAGAGTGCCCATCTCGTTAGACGTTTCTTTCGGAGTTTCACTGTGAGTAGGAATTCCAAGGCTTTGTTGTTGGTGTATACTCTTGTTTTTCTCCAATAAAAGAAAAAAATCAAAATTTGTCTAAGCCGAAAACAACCGCCAAAACTTCTAATTCAGTAATTCTTTCACACTTGCTGAGGACTCGGCTTCCAAAAGCAATGGTTTTGTGCACCGTCTTTTCCCCTTGCTGACACCGTTGGAAAATCACTACAGAAGTACCATAGTAGGAGCTGTCTGACGCCATGCAAAAGTCCTCATCCAGGTTGGGGTGCGAAAAAACTGGCGCATTATTCAGGGCGGTTTTGAGGCCTTGGAATTCATCTTCCGCCACGTCGTCCCATTCCCATGGTGTATTTTACCCTGTGAGCTGGCACACCCGCGGTGTCGCTAATTTCTTCACATGGACGAATCGTTTATAGAAATTTGCAATGCAAAGGTAGCCGCACAGTTGTTTCACGGTTGCTGGAGTGGCAAATTTCGTAATTGCCTCTATTTTGTCGGGTCTCGTGTGATTCCTTCGGCTGTAATGATATGTCCGTCGAGTTTTAATCGTGAGGTTCCTATGCATGACTTCGTGATGTTGATGGTTACGCCACATTCTTTGAAGGTCTGTAGAATTTCTCTGAGTATCGCATTGTGTCCTCTCCACGTCCGTTCTGCTATCAAGAGGTCGTCAACGTAGATGGCGATCCTTTGCTTTATGGAATCGTTTAAGATGCTAATGAGTCATGAAGGCAGATGAAGACACGTTTAGCCCGAATGGTAGACGTTTAAATCGATAGCATTTCCCGAATGCAAGGAGCCCCGTGTATTTCCTGAAGTCTGGGCGGAGCATAATTTTCCAGACACTGCACCGCAAGTCAAGAGATGAAAAACCGTAACACCATGGAAATTTTGCAGGAGCTCCTCCAGCTTTTCCAGACGATCTGTCTCTGTCTCGGTGATTGTATTGATTTGGCGCGAATCCAGCACCAGACGGATCGAGCCGTCAGCCTTCTCTACCACTGTGAGTGGGTTGTTGTACTTGGAGCTTGTTGGGTCAATGGTGTCTTCGTCAAGCATCCTCTTGATCTCGAGAGAAACCTTCTGTCTGCAGGCATGTGGGATTTGTTAGGGAGACACGAAGAATTTACTGTGCTCCCGCACCCGAAGCTCTTGCATGAAATTTCGGATTGCTCCGGTTTTCGGTAGAAAGACATCCGCGTTTTCCTTTAATATTCCCTGAAGCTCTTCTTTTTCCTGCGTCGGCATGTTTACTAAATTCCCTACCATGCTATCAATAACATCTCCTCGAATTTGCTCAACATCTTGAGTGTTGTGGCTACACTCATGGTGCCACAATTGAGTTTTTTCTTCCCATCTTTTTCCTGCGTATTTCAGATTGAGGCATTCGGTATGGATTTGTCCACGTATTGTATGGTCTGCGAAGGAAATCTTCAAGGCGCCCTCTTTATGTAAAGTCAGTTCTCCTCGCCCTACATCCAATATGGCCTGTTGTTGATTTAGAAAATCTATTACAAATATTATCTCAATTGCCAAAGAAGGGACTACCAGAAAGTTCGCTTCTAAAGTATGCCCTTGGCAGCTGAACGTCAACCTAGTTTGTAACTGCACTTCTGCACACTTCCCTCTCAGAGCGCAGGTGATTCTCGTTTTCTTCAGCGTGAGTGCCGGCCAAGTAAGATTCGCGGTACATTTCTTCTGTTCTGAATCCGATATCGCCGTCACTTGGCTTCCACTGTCCGCAATGCCGGTTAGATTGACCTTGCCGACTGCGATGTGAGTGACGGGGTGTAAATCTGGTCGTGTCAGGATCTCCTTTTCCTCCCGTAGCAGTTCTCTTGCATTTTCATTCTGTAACAGGTTAATATCTCTCGTTCCGATGGTTTCTGCGGCATTGTTTTGAGCTGAGTCCTCAGCGGCAGTGTGTCAATTCCTGTATGAATGACGGGGTGTAAATCTGGTTGTGTCAGGATCTCCTTTTCCTCCCGTAGCAGTTCACTTGCATCTTCATTCTGTAACAGGTTAATATCGCTCGTTCCGATGGTTTCTGCGGCATTGTCTCTGCGAGACCGCTGCGACGGGTTAGGTGGCCTCAATTTCACAAATTCGCTATACCTTGACCGTTGTATGTCCTACTACTGCTTTGTTCTTGCTCCCTAGAGTCCTGTTGGCCCTGATTCGAGTTCTGTTCCTCTCTCCAGCTTCCCTTTCGCAGGTAGTTGTTATGATTATAATTTCCTCATCTTCATCCAATTTTTCCCATGGTGGCTGGTTATTCCCATTGAATTTTGAATTTTGGTTTCGATTCGATCGATGTTTTCCCCCATTTCGTCCATCGCCATTCCTCTCTGCTGAATCTGGCCAGTTACGTTCATTATTTCAACTTCTTTCTAGCGAGTTGTGAATTTCATTCACATACTCGAGTTTGCACAGCACGCTCTTGATAGCTTCGATTGAATCGCTGCATCTATCGATGAGCAGTTGCTGGTAACGTAACGGTAATTTAATGTAGCAGTGCCTTATAATTTCCTAGGGGCTGTACGGTTGATCCAAGCATCGGCCCTTCTTGACCAGGGATTCGAATGATTTAACAGGACTGCGGAATACTGACGCTTCTAAGTCCTTTCCTGACATGATCTCCTGTTTTATCCTCTCCTGTGTGTCTTGAGACCAATATGTGCTAAGGAATGCGTCCTTAAAGTCTTGGTAGGAGCGACAACTCTCCGCAACTCCGCGCATATGCTCTGCAATCGACTCTTCTAAGAAACCACAGATAAACTGGAGCTTGTACTTCAGTGGCCAATGTTCTGGTAGCTCGTGATCATACTGTGCCATCCAGGTCTTTGGATGTAATGCGTTGTTTACCTCCCTGTAGACTTGAAAATTCTGGATGGTCAAAACAAGTTGGTGGTGGAAAGGTTCGACGTATCCGACGTACGAATTTTCCCTCTCGTCTGCAGCGCGTGATTCCATGTATCCGTGCCCCAACGATCGTAGTGCACTGCTATGATATCCGCTCGTATTTTCAAATTCTCGTAATAACGTTTCGGACCTCCGTAGACGTGTACAGTTGTTTTCTGGCTCGCTCACTGACATGCTGCGTGTTACCGACGGAGCATTTCCTATTACGCGTTCCGCCGCGGCAGGAGCATATTGCTGCTGCATTCGCCAATGTGCAGGAGATGTGTCCTCATATATCGGTTCCGACAGTCGCAATACGTTTTCTTCACTTCTGTGATGCTCTCGTTGGCGCCCTACCGGACGAGATTGTGTCTGCAATTGCGCGGCCAGCTCATGTGCTTGCCTAACGTCCTTAGCTAACTCGTTTTGTTGCGCGGCAACTCGGACCTGCTGATCTTCAGAGATTTCGGCCTGTTTGATTTCTATTTCTTCGATTCGCTTCGCTGCCTCACTCTTTTTTTCTGCGTTTCTTGAAGTACTTTTTTGCCTTGTTTTTGGAGAGTTGCAAGTGCCTTTTTCGTCTTACACACCTCAGTTCTTGCCAGTGTAACTTGTTCTTGGGCCACTGATACGTCCTTTTGTGCTACTTGCGCTGCCAATCGCGCTATTTTGGTATCACACTTCGCCTGGTCGGCGATCTCACGCGTTTCTGTTCTTGTTTTCTTGACATTCTCTAGCTCTTCCTGGATTCCTACGATCCCTTACTTGACTCCATCTATTCCGTCTGACCGTCCTTATGACCAATTTGTGTCTTTCCTCCACTTCCTCCCGTCTCTTCTTCTCTGCCTCTTGGATGAATTGCATGAGAGCCTCAAACTGAGATCCACCGCTAAAACCTCCAGGACTAGATGAACGAGATTCCGTCATTCTGTGACGTTTCGTTCGTGATTCTGGTCTGCCAGTCTCACTGATGGTGCGTCTCGTACCAGCAGCGCCTTCATTTCGTTCTGCTGCAGTCTCCTATTCACTTTCGTCACCTGACCTAGACATGTTATCCTACTCTGCAGGTTCTACGTTCGACATTTCTGCCCGGTCTGCAATTGAATTTACCTGAGAATCCTGTGTAATATCTGCTTGGTCATTACTAATAATCTGACGTGGACCCAAGGTTAACAAATCACAATTACTTCCGCTACTCTGCAGCAAACGTGCCTTGCTTCTTGTAAGCATGCTCACTAATTCTGACCCAAACGAATTTAAAACTACTCATTCCTGTGCCAAGAGATTCTACACTAAATTACACTCCCGTGAGCTACTGATTCCTAGTTCCTGACGACAAATTCAAACAACAGCACTCTTGTCTATGCTAACAAACAAAAATCCCAATCTATCGTAACAAATCGGCACAACGCCATTCGCCATCAGAAACAAACAATCAAGTGACACAGAAGTCACAACCAAAATATGAAAATACACACATACAATAATTAAATATTAGTACCATGTCTAGGCACCAGCGAAGTGAATCTATTCTACCCAGTGCACCACTTTAGACATGGGCAACAGAAACTTCACTATGCAACAATATCAACGATCGGATAGTCACAGAAAATTCAAAATTCTGTGCAAGGGCTGTCAAATTGAATGACTATGCTAGGCAATGTGATCTGACGGTCGCAGAAGGTGCCATCAACCTAGATCCTGGCAAGGTCAACACAATGACAGTTAACACCATTTGGGGCTCTATAAAAAATAATTGAGAATGTATGCAAAATCTAGTTTACTGACAACATTTATTGTCCCAAAAACAAAGACAGACATAATTTATGCTAAACAAGTTATGATTGAATATCGTAAACAACTAACAGGTTGTTTAAGACCACAATGGACAAAGACCCTGGGTGGAAGAAGTGAGTCAAGTACTCTGGCTCTAAAATGTAGATAACATAATCTGAATAGATCTGATGCTGAGCAGACTTTGATAAATAATCTACAGAAGTCTACATAGGTGCAGCTGAGAGAAAGTGGCGATTGTGATTTGTACGCCCTGACAAGGCCGGAGCAGCAGTACATTACCCTGTTTGCTTCGTGCAGTAACGTAATTTGCAGCTAGCGAGATGTGTACAGTGGAGGCGCGGCATAAGGTGACAACTGTGAATCGATCGCTGACACGAAGGCAATGCAAAATCTCATGGTCTAACAATCAGGCAGACGGATCGCAATTTACTCTCTACCAGAGCCGTGACATCACAGTAGATTTCAGTGTTGACAGTCCCATTCTCTGGTCGTATCTAGGACCAATCTGGCTCACACATCCAACAGAGCGCACAAGGATGCCAAACGTCAAGATTGGTAAAACAAAAACGAATAAATGTACCCTCGGTAAATGAGTAGTCCAAGACATTTGAAGTCACACTGTCAGTACAGTAAGAGCTTCACCACAGGCTTTTCAGTGTAACTACTTGCAAGCGAAGTCAGTCTCATGACATGTCCCAAGCACCAACCACACATGCCAGAGCTTCGACCGGAAGACACGTCCACACCGAAGTTCGGAACACGAGTGCCTTGTACCTTTCCAGATAAAAAAAATCCGCTATCTCTAACGTTAATTTGTGAATTTTTATTAAGCGTGGCGCTCCACACAATGCTCGGTTAATGACTCCACTGTGTAGACATGTCCCTTCAGTTCGTCACCCCCAGTCCAGCCTTTGGCTGGCGCCGATGGAGTACAGCAGCATTGTCCTGCTAGAGACCTGTCTCGACAAGGGAGTACTCTGTCTGCCCTGTACTGTGGTGGGCCTGTCCGGCAAGATTTACTGAGAGATGGGCTTGCTGGCACTTGCTTTCAACTTCCAACATGCCGTTTCTATGAACTAAGAGCCATAAAAATACCTCCTGCTTTTAGCACCCTACCACGCTCCATCAATGTCTGCTCAGGCTGTTAACTTTCTAGAGTCACGCTCAAGGGGCGTAGGTTGTAACAGATACTTTACTAATTTTTCGTATGTGAAAAATAGGTGAGAGAGTAACTTGTTCTCTCTGACAGTGGTTGATATGGTCTGCGAAATACTCGTATGTTGCGAGTAGAGATAGTAGTGTGTCTATTTTTCATACAGGTCACTGTTTATGACGTCATATCCACTGAACACTGTGTCATTCAATGATACAATTTTTCTGGTATGTATAGAGGTGTACGTGAATGTTTGGAGGTGTATGTGAATGTTGTCTGTAAAATGTGCAGTTGATGGTAAAGAAATAATGAATTATAGCGACCTGCATGATACGACAGCTTTGTTGCATGAACAGCTATAAACAGTAAGCTATAAACTTTTTTCCTTTCATCATTTTATGGGTGTTGCCAGCGAAGAAAGGTTTAGTAAAGGTAGAAATTACATGTAAAGTCTGTTACATGTCACTAGGTGCTATCATTTTCAAACATTAGATGGTTATAGTCTGGCTACTTGCGCATCATGAGGTACACTACTCACCTCCAACCCCAGCCCTTCCGTAGTTTGGTGGTTGCTAACCCCATAGAAGTTAGTTACAGACAGTAAATAACATGTGTACCAAGTTTCATTGGTATCGTTCCAGTGGCCTAGGAACGGATGTGGAAAATACGTTCAAATATACATACATACATACATATATAATTTTTTATAATTTGCCGGGGTTTGGCGACAACTTAGATACCGAGTTAAATATCTTCGAAATGATATACGTGACCATGAGAAGAACGTTGAAAAACAATATCCATAATGTATGACTATCCCTAAGTTGCCCTGTGAAGTGAATCATGGGTATTGAGACAGAGAGATAAATGCCGCTTGCAAACAGAAGAAATGAGATTTCTGAGGTCTGTAGAAGCATATTCAAAGCAGGTGGTTTTCGATCTGAAGATATTACAGAAGAGTCACAAATATCTAACCTAAATTATAAAATAAAACTACATAAAAAAGTGGAAATACCGTTTAGAATGTATGAGAGGATGAAGACTACCATAAACAACAGGCAGATGAAGCCAGTCCGAAGAAGACGTGTGGGAAGCCTTAGAAAAGATGGGTAGTAATCCTATGAAGCCGGAACGTATCACGAATGCCTCATCCTTGTTGGGAATAAGAAGATACAATATGTGAAAGAACCAGAGAGCAAAACGAGAATGGAAGACCAAGAACGACGCACTCAGATTAAAAAGGGTGTAAGACAGAAATGCATTCTTTTGCTAGTAGCGTTCAATTTATACGTCGAAGAAGCAATGAGGACAATAAGAGAATCATTCAGTTGTGGGATTAAAATTTATGATCAA
This sequence comes from Schistocerca serialis cubense, assembly GCF_023864345.2. Classification (NCBI taxonomy): domain Eukaryota; kingdom Metazoa; phylum Arthropoda; class Insecta; order Orthoptera; family Acrididae; genus Schistocerca; species Schistocerca serialis. The sequence goes on along the minus strand of NC_064642.1, from coordinate 99,096,987 downwards.
AAGACATCAATTAGAAGATTCGTTGATGATATTTTTATGGTACGTGGAAGTGAAGAACAACTGTTGCACTTAAATGTGACTGTAGGCTTTCCCGGCATAAACTGTTGATGAACGTTTCTCGGGTCTCCAGCCGGGTGGTAGCGTTGATATCTTGCGACGTTTCGGGAAGTGTCATACTACCCATCTTCTGGCGAAGTCTGGAGATTCGCGGAGAACGGGGTACTTATATGCGCGGTCAACTCCCTCCACTAGACCTCGGGTGGCTGCGGTGGACCGGCAGCGTATGCAGCGTGGGGGGGGGGGGGGGGGGGGGATGTAGCGGTAGCCGCCGGTGGCCACGTTCGGTTCTCGGTGTTGAGTATCCTGTCTGCGTCCGGAGGACGTTGATGGGCGCGCTTCCGACGAACTGCCGCTATCGCAGGGTCCCATGCTGTGCTAAGTTGGTATCCCTGAGGTCTGTAGAAGCAAATTCAAAGCAGGTGGTTTTCGATCTGAAGATATTACAGAAGAGTCACAAATATCTAACCTAAATTATAAAATAAAACTACATAAAAAGTGGAAATACCTGTTAACCAGACTGTCGTGAATCCTTATTTCTGTGGATTCTTTGATGACGCTTTCCCAGAGGCCAGATGCTCGTCACAGCCCCTTCGTGTTTTCGAAGTTGAAGGTGTGTTCTTCATTCATGCTGTGTTCTGCTATGGCTCATTTTTCTGTGTGACCTAGTCGCACACATCTGATATGTTCTTCGCAGCATTTAGATATACAGCGCTGTGTTTGTCCAATGTATTGTTTACCACATTCGCATGGTATAATGTATATTCCTGGTGTGTTAAGCTTCAGCTCGTCTTTGATAGAACCTAGGAGCTCCCTCGTCTTCGGTGGTGGGTGGAGAGCGGTTTTGATATTGTATTTGCCCAGAAGTCGTGCAGTATTCGCAGAGAGCGGACCCACGTACGCAAGGAACGCTAGTCGTTTATCGTCTTCGTCTTCTTCTTCTGGGGTTTTCACTGTTTCCTTCTTCCTTTTAAGCGCCCAGTTGATTTGCGTTTCAGTGTAGCCATTTTGGTGGAAGACTTCCCTCAGGTGTTGCACTTCGGATGGCAGGCTGTCTTTGTCGCAGATGCCGCGCGCCATATGTACCAGGATGGCCAGTACTGTCTGTCTTTGTGCTGGATGGTGGCAGCTTGTTACATGAAGGTGTGTGTCTTCTTCCTACGTACTGCATGACCTAGTGAACCATCTGCCATCTTCTTTATTAAAATGTCAAGGAAGGGGAGGCATCCATTTTCCTCCATTTCCATCGTAAATTTGATATTCGGATGGATGCTGTTGAGGTGCTCCAAAAACTCATCTAGCGCCTGCTTGTCATGACCGCACACGACAAAAATGTCGTCGACATAGCGGATGTGGTGCTTTAGTTTCTGTCTGGCAGTTTGAAGGGCCACCTCCTCGAAATGTTCCATACAGAGGTTTACAATCGCAAGAGTCAGCAGGGAGCCCATGGCCACACCGTCAATCTGCTCGAAGAATTCCCCGTTGCACTGAAAGTAGGTGGTTGTTAGTGCGTTATCGAAAAGGCTGACTGTTTGTGGTTCAAAGTGCTGGGCTAAAATTGCCAAGGAGACTTTAATGGGCACTTTCATGATAAGCGACGTCACGTCGAAGCTCACGAGTAGGTCCTCCCTTTGCAGTCGCATGTCCCTGAGTATTTTTACGAATTTGGCTGAGTTTCTCTCATGGTGCCTGCAGTGTCCCACTAGGGGTTTGAGCGGTGCTACTAGGTATTGAGCTAGTCCGTAACTGCGAGAATTGATGGAGTCCACAATCGGTCTCAGAGGTACCCCTTACTTTCGGATCTTGGGGAGTCCGCGTGGTATAGCTGGCGTTGTGGGGTGCAGCCGTTTCTTCACTGGCTCAGGTAAGCCACATTTTTTCAGCAGAGCTATGGTCTTTCTACTCACCGTCGGGATTGGATCCTTCTTCAGCCTCTTGTAGATCTCGTCTTGTAGCAGCAGGTTCATTTTCTGCCGGTACTCGGCAGTGCTTAATAGCACCGTAGAGGTCCCTTTGTCCGCTGATACGATCGTTATATCAGGGTAATCTCTAAGGGACCGGAGAGCTGCTCGTTCTTCCGCAGATAAGCCGGCCGCGGTGGCCGAGCGGTTCTAGGCACTCAGTCCGGAACCGTAAATTTTGTGTCGATTTGTTTGTGCTCTCTGTAGATTAATTCAGACGTTCTTTGCGCAACAGTTTTTAGCATGGTTAGGGAATGCAACTGCTGTGTTCGGATGCAGGCTGAGTTAGCATCCCTTCGCTCCCAGCTTCAGGCAATGTTGGCTTCGGTCACACAGCTTGAGGCTGTTGCCAATAGGCGTCACTGTGGGGGTCCGAATGGGGGCTTGTCGGGGACGGCCAGCTCGTCCCACGCATCCCCCGATCGGACTACGACTGTGGCTCCCTGGCATACTGCCCACATTGAGGCTGATCCTTCACCTGTGGTAGAGTGGCAGGTCGTCTCGAGGTGTGGCAGGGGGCGAAAGACATTCCGGAGGGCTGAACGGAAGGCTTCTCCAGTTTGTCTGACGAACCGGTTTCAGGCTCTGTCTTCGGCTGATACTGATCTTCAGCTGCTTGTCCTGTTCCAGAGGTTGCCCCTCAGTCTGCAAGATCCGGGCAGTCGCAAAGGGTGGGCTTACTGGTAGTTGAGAGCTCCAACGTCAGGCGCGTAATGGGGCCCCTTACGGATATGGCAGCAAGAGAGGGGAAGAAAACCAATGTTCATACCGGAGGGAGTCATTCCAGATGTGGAAAGAGTCCTTCCGGATGCCATGAAGGGTACAGGGTGCGCCCATCTGCAGGTGGTCCCTCATGTCGGCACCAATGATGTGTGTCGCTATGGATCGGAGGAAATCCTCTCTGGCTTCCGGCGGCTGTCTGATTTGGTGAGGACTGCCAGTCTCGCTAGCGGGATGAAAGCAGAGCTCACCATCTGCAGCATCGTCGACAGGACTGACTGCGGACCTTTGGTACAGAGCCGAGTGGAGGGCGTGAATCAGAGGCTGAGACGGTTCTGCGACCGTGTGGGCTGCAGATTCCTCGACTTGCGCCATGGGGAGGTGGGGTTTCGGGTTCCGTTGGATAGGTCAGGAGCCCACTACACGCAGCAAGCGGCTACACGGGTAGCAGTGGTTGTGTGGCGTGGACTGGGCGATTTTTTAGGTTAGATGGTCTCGGGAAAGTACAGAAAGGGCAACAGCCTGAAAGGGTGCGGGGCAAAGTGAGGACATGCGGGGACCAAGCTGCAATCGGTATTGTAATTGTAAACTGTCGAAGCTGCATTGGTAAAGTACCGGAACTTCAAGCGCTGATAGAAAGCACCGAAGCTGAAATCGTTATAGGTACAGAAAGCTGGCTGAAGCCAGAGACAAATTCAGCCGAAATTTTTACAAACGCACAGACGGTGTTAAGAATGGATAGATTGCATGCAACCGGTGGTGGCGTGTTTGTCGCTATTAGTAGTAGTTTATCCTGTAGTGAAGTAGAAGTGGAGAGTTCCTTTGAAATATTATGGGTGGAGGTTACACTCAACAACCGAGCTAGGTTAATAATTGGCTCCTTTTACCGACCTCCCGACTCAGCAGCATTAGTGGCAGAACAACTGAGAGAAAATTTGGAATACATTTCACATAAATTTTCTCAGCATATTATAGTCTTAGGTGGAGATTTCAATTTACCAGGTACAGACTGGGACACTCAGATGTTTAGGACGGGTGGTAGGGACAGAGCATCGAGTGACATTATACTGAGTGCACTATCCAAAAATTACCTCGAGCAATTAAACAGAGAACCGACTCGTGGAGATAACACCTTGGACCTACAGACCCGAACTTTTCGACTCTGTAAGTGCAGAACAGGGAATCGGTGATCATAAGGCCGTTGCAGCATCCCTGAATATGGAAGTTAATTTTTTTTTTGGTCACCAGTCTACTGACTGGTTTGATGCGGCCCGCCACGAATTCCTTTCCTGTGCTAACCTCTTCATCTCAGAGTAGCACTTGCAACCTACGTCCTCAATTATTTGCTTGTCGTATTCCAATCTCTGTCTTCCTCTACAGTTTTTGCCCTCTACAGCTCCCTCTAGTACCATACAAGTCTTTCCCTCATGTCTTAGCAGATGTCCTATCATCCTGTCCCTTCTCCTTATCAGTGTTTTCCACATATTCCTTTCCTCTCCGATTCTGCGTAGAACCTCCTCATTCCTTACCTAATCAGTCCACCTAATATTCAACATTCGTCTATAGCACCACATCTTAAATGCTTCGATTCTCTTCTGTTCCGGTTTTCCCACAGTCCATGTTTCACTACCATACAACGCTGTACTCCAGACGTACATCCTCAGAAATTTCTTCCTCAAATGAAGGCCGGTATTTGATATTAGTAGACTTCTCTTGGCCAGAAATGCCTTTTTTGCCATAGCGAGTCTGCTTTTGATGTCCTCTTTGCTCCGTCCGTCATTGGTTATTTTACTGCCCAGGTAGCAGAATTCCTTAACTTCATTGACTTCGTGACCATCAATCCTGATGTTCAGTTTCCCACTGTTCTCATTTCGACTACTTGTCATTACCTTCGTCTTTCTCCGATTTACTCTCAAACCATACTGTGTACTCATTAGACTGTTAATTCCGTTCAGCAGATAATTTAATTCTTCTTTACTTTCACTCAGGATAGCAATGTCATCAGCGAATCGTATCATTGATATCCTTCCACCTTGTATTTTAATTCCACTCCTGAACCTTTCATTTCCATCATTGCTTCCTCGAAGTACAGATTGAAGAGTAGGGGCGAAAGGCTACAGCCTTGTCTTACACCCTTCTTAATACGAGCACTTCGTTCTTGATCGTCTACTCTTATTATTCCCTCTTGGTTGTTGTACATATTGTATATGACCCGTCTCTCCCTATAGCTTACCCCTAATTTTTCAGAATCTCGAACAGCTTGCACCATTTTATATTGTCGAACGCTTTTTCCAGGTCGACAAATCCTATGAAAGTGTCTTGATTTTTCTTTAGCCTTGCTTCCATTATTAGCCATAACGTCAGAATTGCCTCTCTCGTCCCTTTACTTTTCCTAAAGCCAAACTGATCGTCACCTAGCGTATTTTCAATTTTCTTTTCCATTCTTCTGTATATTATTCTAGTAAGCAGCTTCGATGCATGAGCTGTTAAGCTGATGGTGCGATAATTCTCGCACTTGTCAGCTCTCGCCGTCTTCGGAATTGTGTGGATGATGCTTTTCCGAAAGTCAGACGGTATATCGCCAGACTCATATATTCTACACACCAACGTAAATAGTCGTTTTGTTGCCACTTCCCCTAATGATTTTCGAAATTGTGATGGAATGTTATCTATCCCTTCTGCCTTATTTGACCGTAAGTCCTCCAAAGCTCTTTTAAATTCCGATTCTAATACTGGATCCCCTATCTCTTCTAAATCGACTCCTGTTTCTTCTTCTATCACATCAGACAAATCTTCACCCTCATAGAGGCTTTCAGCGTGTTCTTTCCATTTATCTGCTCTCTCCTCTGCATTTAACAGTGGAATTCCCGTTGCACTCTTAATGTTACCACCGTTGCTTTTAATGTCACCAAAGGTTGTTTTGACTTTCCTGTATGCTGAGTCTGTCCTTCCGATAATCATATCTTTTTCGATGTCTTCACATTTTTCCTGCAGCCATTTCGTCTTAACTTCCCTGCACTTCCTATTTATTTCATTCCTTAGCGACTTGTATTTCTGTATTCCTGATTTTCCCGGAACATGTTTGTACTTCCTCCTTTCATCAATCAACTGAAGTATTTCTTCTGTTACTCATGGTTTCTTCGTAGCTACCTTCTTTGTACCTATGTTTTCCTTCCCAACTTTTGTGATGGCCCTTTTTAGAGATGTCCATTCCTCTTCAACTGTACTGCCTACTGCGGTATTACTTATTGCTGTATCTATAGCGTTAGAGAACTTCAAACGTATCTCGTCATTCCTTAGTACTTCCGTATCCCACTTCTTTGCGTATTGATTCTTCCTGAATAATCACTTGAACTTCAGCCTACTCTTCATCACTACTATATTGTGGTCTGAGTCTATATCTGCTCCTGGGTACGCCTTACAATCCAGTATCTGATTTCGGAATCTCTGTCTGACCATGTTGTAATCTAATTGAAATCTTCCCGTGTCTCCCGGCCTTTTCCAAGTATACCTCCTCCTCTTGTGATTCTTGAACAGGGTATTCGCTATTACTAGCTGAAACTTGTTACAGAAATCAATTAGTCTTTCTCCTCTTTCATTCCTTGTCCCAAACCCATATTCTCCTGTAACCTTTTCTTCTACTCCTTCCCCTACAACTGCATTCCAGTCGCCCATGACTATTAGATTTTCGTCCCCCTTTACATACTGCATTACCCTTTCAATATCCTCATACACATTCTCTATCTGTTCATCTTCAGCTTGCGACGTCGGCATGTATACTTGAACTATCGTTGTCGGTGTTGGTCTGCTGTCGATTCTGATTAGAACAACCCGGTCACTGAACTGTACACAGTAACACACTCTCTGCCCTACCTTCCTATTCATAACGAATCCTACACCTGTTATACCATTTTCTGCTGCTGTTGATATTACCCGATACTCATCTGACCAGAAATCCTTGTCTTCCTTCCACTTCACTTCACTGACCCCCACTATATCTAGATTGAGCCTTTGCATTTCCCTTTTCAGGTTTTCTATTTTCCCTACCACGTTCAAGCATCTGACATTCCACGCCCCGACTCGTAGAACGTTATCCTTTCGTAGATTATTCAATCTTTTTCTCATGGTAACGTCCCCCTTGGCACTCCCCTCTCGGAGATCCGAAGGGGGACCATTCCGGAATCTTTTGTCAATGGAGAGATCATCATGACACTTCTTCAAATACAGGCCACATATCCTGTGGATACAAGTTACGTGTCTTTAATGCAGTGGTTTCTATTGCCTTCTGCATCCTCATGTCGTTGATCATTGCTGATTCTTCCACCTTTAGGGGCAATTTCCCACCCCTAGGACAAGAGAATGCCCTGAACCTCTATCTGCTCCTCCGCCCTCTTTGACAAGGCCGTTGGCAGAATGAGGCTGACTTCTTACGCCGGAAGTCTTCGGCCGCCAATGCTGATTATATATCAAAATTTAGGCATTGGCGGGGATTGAACCCGGGACCGATGACGTTTTGATTATGAATCAAAGACGCAACCCCTAGACCACGGGTATATAAAAAAAAAAGGGTGGATGGTTTATCTGTTTAGCAAGAGTAATAGAAGGCAGATTTCAGACTACCTAACAGATCAAAACGAAAATTTCTGTTCCGACGCTGACAATGTTGAGTCTTTATGGAAAAAGTTTAAGGCAATTGTAAAATGCGTTTTAGACAGGTACGTGCCGAGTAAAACTGTGAGGGACGGGAAAAACCCACCGAGGTTCAACAACAAAGTTAGAAAACTACTGCGAAAGCAAAGAGAGCTTCACTCCAAGTTTAAACGCAGCCAAAACCTCTCAGACAAACAGAAACTAATCGATGTCAAAGTTAGCATAAGGAGGGCTATACGTGAAGCGTTCAGTGAATTCGAAAGTAAAATTCTATGTACCGGCTTGACAGAAAATCCTAGGAAGTTCTGGTCTTACGTTAAATCAGTAAGTGGCTCGAAACAGCATATCCAGTCACTCCGGGATGATGATGGCATTGAAACAGAGGATGACATGCGTAAAGCTGAAATACTAAACACCTTTTTCCAAAGCTGTTTCACAGAGGAAGACCGCACTGCAGTTCCTTCTCTAAATCCTCGCACAAACGAAAAAATGGCTGACATCGAAGTAAGTGTCCAAGGAATAGAAAAGCAACTGGAACACTCCACAGAGGACAGTCCACTGGACCTGACTGGATACCAATTCGATTCTACACAGAGTACGCGAAAAAACTTGCCCACCTTCTAACAGCCGTGTACCGCAAGTCTCTAGAGGAACGGAAGGTTGCAAATGATTGGAAAAGAGCACAGGTAGTCCAAGTCTTCAAGAAGGGTCGTCGAGCAGATGCGCAAAACTATAGACCTATATCTCTGACGTCGATCTGTTGTAGAATTTTGGAACATGTTTTTTGCTCGAGTATCATGTCGTTTTTGGAAACCCAGAATCTACTCCGTAGGAATCAACATGGATTCCGGAAACAGCGATCGTGTGAGACCCAACTCGCTTTATTTGTTCATGAGACCCAGAATATATTAGATACAGGCTCCCATGTAGATGCTATTTTCCTTGACTTCCGGAAGGCGTTCGATACAGTTCCGCACTGTCGCCTGATAAACAAAGTAAGAGCCTACGGAATATCTGACCAGCTGTGTGGCTGGATTGAAGAGTTTTTAGCAAACAGAACACAGCATGTTGTTATCAATGGAGAGACGTCTACAGACGTTAAAGTAACCTGTGGCGTGCCACAGGGGAGTGTTATGGGACCATTGATTTTCACAATATATATAAATGACCTAGTAGATAGTGTCGGAAGTTCTATGCGTCTTTTCGCGGATGATGCTGTAGTATACAGAGAAGTTGCAGCATTAGAAAATTGTAGCGAAATGCAGGAAGATCTACAGCGGATAGGCACTTGGTGCAGGGAGTGGCAACTGACCCTTAACATAGACAAATGTAATGTATTGCGAATACATAGAAAGAAGGATTCTTTATTGTATGATTATATGATAGCGGAACAAACACTGGTAGCAGTTACTTCTGTAAAATATCTGGGAGTATGCGTGGGGAACGATTTGAAGTGGAATGATCATATAAAATTAATTGTTGGTAAGGCGGGTACCAGGTTGAGATTCATTGGGAGAGTCCTCAGAAAAAGTAGTCCATCAACAAAGAAGGTGGCTTACAAAACACTCGTTCGACCTAAACTTGAGTATTGCTCATCAGTGTGGGATCCGTACCAGATCGGGTTGACGGAGGAGATAGAGAAGGTCCAAAGAAGAGCGGAGCGTTTCGTCACAGGGTTATTTGGTAACTGTGATAGCGTTACGCAGATGTTTAGAAAACTCAAGTGGCAGACTCTGCAAGAGAGGCGCTCTGCATCGCGGTGTACCTTGCTCGCCAGGTTTCGAGAGGGTGCGTTTCTGGATGAGATATCGAATATATTGCTTTCCCCTACTTATACCTCCCTAGGAGATCACGAATGTAAAATTAAAGAGATTCGAGCGCGCACGGATGCTTTCAGACAGTCGTTCTTCCCGCGAACCATACGCGACTGGACCAGAAAAGGGAGGTAATGACAGTGGCACGTTAAGTGCCCTCCGCCACACACCGTTGGGTGGCTTGTGGAGTATAAATGTAGATTTAGATGTAAATGTAGACTGCTACGGTCGCAGGTTCGAATCCTGCCTCGGGCATGGATATGTGTGATGTCATTAGGTTAGTTAGGTTTAAGTAGTTCTAAGTTCCAGAGGAAGTTCTAGGGGACTGATGACCTCAGATGTTAAGTCCCATAGTGCACAGAGCTATTAGAACCATTTGGGATCATTACAGCAACAAAACTGATGATGATTATATAGAATAAAAATACCTGATTGGTTCCTTTTGCAAAAAGTAAATATCTAAAAAAATGTATGAACAACGTACATAGGTGAAAAAATGGTGATTGTATATAATGCAAATACCTGATTTCTTTTCATTTAGACAAGTAAATATTGAAAAATGTAATTTTAATTTTATAAAACTGTGAATAAAATAAATATATGAGAAATAATGCATCAAAAAAATATTTTAGAGATCAGATTTCAATGTAGCATAAATTTTAACATTTGAGGTTTCGTTCGTACTTTAGTTTGTTTCACACTGTATTAGCTACTGTCTACCTGTCTCTCAGCAGCACTGTGTCTTATCAGTATACCTGATAAGTGTGGAGTTAACTGTCTCTCTGCACAGGGTCTCTTTCCCTGTCTCACAACAGCAGAGTATGCTGCACTGACACGCCTGTGAGTGACCGTAGCAAAGCATGGGAGATCAAAATATTTACACCTTTTTTTCTGACAAAACTCCAAAAACGTTTAGACATCTCTTTTAATGTTGTGAGAGATGAAATAACATGCGTACTTAAAGAGTACGGTATTTGATGAGTGAGATACAGAAACATGTTTGTGAGAGAAAATAAATTATTACTCTTGTATGAAATAGCACTTTTTGCGTGTATGTATGTGTGTGTGGGGGGGGGGGGGAGAGGGGGGGAGGATCGCAATTGTGTGCTGTGTTTTTGACATATAGGATCCAGAGAGAAATGATTACTTAAGGAGTATAGAATTTGACGTATAAAATATAGAGAGAACACGTGTTTTTAACGAGTTCTGAATTTGACATATTCAGTGAAAATTATGGTCAATGAACAATGATAGTCAGTGATCCATGATGTTCAGTGATCAGTGATCGCAATGATCAGTGGACAGTAATGGTACATTATGTAGTTATTGTCTGTGTGAGAGACAGAGAGACGGCTTGTTATAGATGATATAGAAAGACGCACAGAGAGAGAGAGAGAGAGAGAGAGAAGTGATAACTAGAGATCAAATACATCTTACGTATATAGTGCATATATATGACGTTGGAGTCATTTTAATATTAAGTCAGAGGTATGTGTGCGCCGGTAAATAACATAACTTCGATCCCTTTTTCTGCCAGAAGTAACTCACATCTTCGACTTTCGAGTGGAAGCTGCATATTTTTTACTATAAATCCGGTGGTATTTTGTTATACTACACTCTGACTGGTTGGAGATAGGGAGGAGAGGATTTGGGGAATAAAGAACAATTACTCTGTTTGCATCATCTTGAAATTTTAATACTGCGTTATGAATGGCTGGAGATAAGGAAGGGGAGAGCGGAGGAGAGGGTTTCTAACTTTTCATTAACGTAATTGGCTTTTTCCACCAGAATATTTTTTTTTATTATAATACTCACCTTTGGTTGACTCGAGATAAAGAAGAGGAAGAGGAGAGCAGGAATGGCTTCCCGTTGACAAGGATGATGAGGTAACTGATAAGAGCAGTGGTATCACTGATAAGGATGATGTTGTCAGTAGGTCAGTGATGTCGGTGAACCAGAGTCGCCAGTTCAAACAAATTGTGCCAAAGAGTTGATATACTACCCACAGAATTGGCTAGCGTGGAAATCTGCGTAAAACCAATTTTCGGGCTAAACATGACATCAACACTAAAGGCAATACGGTTTGTAGCCAGTGACGAAAGTTATAAATTATCGGAAAAAATTGGACAAGTGTGAGCAGGACTCGCGCTTTGAGATTTCCATAGTTTCATGCAAACGTAATTATGTATACAGCTAGTTCAACTGTAGGCTCTGAAGAGTGAGTTTGCATGTATCAAAATATGTCACATCCTTGGCTGTATCTTTTGTTTGCATGGATGTAGAAGCACAAATGTCTTAGACCGCCAAGTGACCATAGACCATAGTAGTAGATATAGATTTCAACTTCATATCTGTACCCATTCCTGAGAAAAAGGTGTCTTAACAGGGTATGCGCCAAGAAACGTAGATTTTGGCAATTGTCATAAATTTCAACTTGATAGCTCTACCCACTGCTGAAATAAACGGCTCTTAGCAGAGGGACAACAAATGAAACAAAAAGGATTTTATGTCACATAGCTACAAATTAACAATTTCTTCTTTACTTGTACTGTGAAACCTTGCTTCTTGCCGGATTTCATAGTTCTAGTTCAGTGTGTAGTATCCTGTAGGGTTTGATGTGTTAGTTTACGACACTGTCCAGAATACTACAGCATGCGCTACGTACAATGTTGCAAAATGCCCAGCATCAGAACGGGCTTCTACGCTGGTTCATACCTCGGGTTATATTGGTGATCAAATGTTCGGTCAAGTGTTTTTAAGTGGATAGCTTGCATTAGCGATGAAAAATCGCGAATGAAGCTTGCGCCCATGTTGATACTAGTTACGATCATGTGAATAGCTACTATATACGCTATAATAATAGTAAAATAGTAATAGGTATTTTTGAGAGCACTCTTTTTAATAACGCGTTCCGAACGCTTTGCACAGATGTGCTACAGTCAGACATACATAATAATTAAGGGAACAGACACCATGCAATTTACTGAGTCAACTTAAGTGTGCCATATTGAATCTGAACTGAACATCCATGGCTGGAAAGTCACGAAAGAAAACCAAAGTGCCCGCAAGAAGGCAACGAATGTCAAAAAATGAACATGGAAAGACAACTATGGTAAGTATAACGGTAAAATAAATGTCTTGTACATGTAGTTTTATATCTTGTAGTAAAAATTAAAGTTCATGTAAAGTACCTGAGTAGTGATAGGGCCAATCAGAAACGTTTATTTAGCTTTGTGGACTAGGTCTTGGGGCGGCACGAAGCATAATGACAGCAATGTTATGTGTACAAATCATTATACAACCGTGAAATGACACCAAACAATATTACATGTACACGAAAATATCATGACGTATTCAAAAAGATACAGCAAGTTCAGGTTTCATATCCCTGTTATTATACAACTGTATGCAGACCATAGCAAAATAAAAGATAAGAAACGGAGAGTACAACTCTTAGATCTATAGATAAAATAAATTGTTGAACTGCCCTGTTGTTAGTGGCCGTTTGCTGTAATAATTACATAAAAAGTAGTGTGAAACGTGAGGCCTTGACTATACGTGCTGGTTATGAAGTACAACTTGTAGCAATATCTATCTTTTGTTCGTATTAAGATTTTTGTACAACTGAAAATGACACTACATCAACAAAAGTGAACACATTATGTAGTAAAATACAAAACAATAAAAACAATATTTCTGTACACAAGTATACAAATGATGAATAAATATACCATAACAAACAGTACCTACGACCCATAATGGTACATAAAGTACCAAATTATAAAACTAGCCTAACGTTTACAGTGGAACAACTCAGTAGTAATTACGAAAAAATGAAGTCATTTGTCAGGGTTTCCAGCTCGTAGTTTACACAAAGTAATATACAATGTGAAGTCTTGCACCATACATGGTGGTTATGGAGTGCAATCTGTAGCAGTACCTATCTATCACTCATCAAAAGCCTTTGACTGTGTGAACCACAGCATTCTTTTAAGTGAACTAGAATATTATGATATCACCAGGAATGCTGCAAAATGGTTTGAATCTTATCTAACTGGAAACAAAGGGTCCCTTTGTTAAATACCTGTGCAGTAAGCAGTCAGTCTTCATCTGATTGGGAATTTATTACATGTGGTGCTCCTCAAGGTTCCATCTTGGATCCATTGCTTTTTCTTGTGTACATTAATGACTTCTCGTATGTTACATTGCCGGAACCTATGTTTCTTTTGTTTGTAGATGACGCAAATATTGCAATAAGTAGCAAGTCAAGAACAGATTTAGAAATAGCTGCTAATCAAATTTTCACTGACGTTAATAAATAGTTAAAAGCTAATTCACTGACATTAAACTTAGAAAAGACCCATTATATGCAGTTCAGAACCTGTAAGAGACGTCCTTCCAGCATGTGTACAACATAGGAAGACATGTGGATCAAAGAGGTTTACAGTGTTAAACTTCTCAGATTACAAGTTGATAATAAATTCAGTACAGAAGGGCACACCAGAGAATTGCTTAATTAAATAATTAATTAATTTATTTATTGTTCTGTGGGACCAAATTAAGGAGAAGTCTCCATGGTCATGGAACGAGGCAATACATGAAATTATAACACGATATTAGAAACAGATAAAATGAAATATAGAAAACATATTCAGGTGACAAGTCGTAAGTTTAAATAAAGAAAATCAACAATGTAACGCTGGAATTTGCTTAATTTTTTAGCTCTTCCAGGAGCTCCTCGACAGAATAGAAGGAGTGAGCCATGAGGAAACTCTTCAGTTTAGACTTGGGCTACTGCTAAGATTTTTGAGTTCTTGTGGTAGCTTATTGAAAATGGATGCAGCAGAATACTGCACTGCTTTCTGCACAAGAGTCAAGGAAGTGCATTCCAGATGCAGATTGGATTTCTGCCTAGTATTAACTGAGTGAAAGCTGCTAACTCTTGGGAATAGGCTAATATTGCTAACAACAAACGACATAAAAGAAAATATATACTGTGAGGGCAATGTCAGAATTCCCAGACTATTGAATAGGGGTCAACAAGAGGTTCTCGAACTTACACCACATATAGCTCGAACAGCCCGTTTTTGAGCCAAAAATACCCTTTTTGAATCAGAAGAATTACCCCAAAAAACAATACCATACGACATAAGCGAAAATATTCGAAGTAGACTACTTTTCGTGTTGAAGTGTCACTTATTTCAGATACTGTTCTAATGGTAAATAAAGCAGCATTTAGTTTCTGAGCAAGATCCTGGACATGGGCTTTCCACAACAGCTTACTATCTATCCGAACGCCTAGGAACTTGAACTGTTCTGTCTCGCTTATAATACGCCCATTCTGTCTGATCAAAATATCGGTTCTTGTTGAATTGTGAGTTGGAAAGTGCAAAAACTGAGTCTTACCGTGATTTAGCATCAAATTATTTTCCACAAGCCACGAACTTATTTCATGAACTACATTATTTGAAACTGTTTTAATATTACACACAAGATCCTTCACTACTAAGCTGGTGTCATCAGCAAACAGAAATATTTTTGAATCACCTGTAATACTAGAAGGCATATCATTTATATAAATAAGAAACAGCAGTGGCCCCAGCACTGACTCTTGGGGAACGCCCCACTTAACAGTGCCCCATTGGGAATGAACATCACTACCACTCTCAATATTGCGGAGAATTACCTTCTGCTTTCTGTTCTTAAAGTAAGAGGCGAACCAGTTGTAAGCTACTCCCCTTACTCCATAATGGTCCAACTTCTGCAGTAATATTTTTTGGTCAACACAGTCAAAAGCCTTCGTTAAATCAAAGAAAACACCTAGCGTTCGCAACCTTTTATTTAATCCGTATAAAACCTCACAGATAAAAGAGAATATAGCATTTTCAGTTGTTAAACCATTTCTAAAACCAAACTGAAATTTTGACAGCAAATTATGTGAATTTAAATGCTCCAGTAACCTTGTACATACAACCTTCTCGATAACTTTAGCAAACACCGATGTCATAGAAATAGGTCTAAAATTGTCATCATTATCAGTGTCTCCCTTTTTATAAAGTGGCTTCACTACCGAGTACTTTAATCGGTCAGGAAACCGACCACTCCTAAAGGAAAAGTTCCGGATATGGATAAGTACTGGGCTAACATACATAGAACAATACTTCAGTATTCTGCTAGATACCCCGTCATATCCATGAGAGTTCTTGGTCTTTAGTGGTTTAATTATTAACTCAATCTCCCTCTTTTCAGTATCGTGGAGAAGCATTTCAGGTAACAGTCTCGGAACACTTTCTTCTAAGAGCGCTATATGTTTCCCTGTTGGGGCTAGGTTTCTATTTAGTTCACCTGCTATATTAAGAAAGTGATTATTAAATACTGTACGTATATGCGACTTATCAGCAACACGGACATTCCCACTATGCCCTGAATCTGTATCCTCGACCTGTCTCTGCAGACCAGCCACTTCCTTTACGTCTGACCATATGGTTTTAATTTTTTTCTGAGACTTAGCTATTTTATCTGCATACCACATACTTTTTGCCTTCCTAACAACATTTTTAAGCACTTTACAATACTGTTTGCAATGGGCTGCTGCATTTAGATTTTGACTGTTTCTAACGTTTTGATATAATTGCCACTTTGTTCTACAAGATATTCTTATCCCTCTAGTCAGCCACCCAGGCTGCCCGTTTGTGCCAGTACCCTGTTTTGAACGTTCTAACAGAAAGCAATTTTCAAAGAGCGCTGTACCAGTGCTATAAACATCTTGCCACTCTTGTTCCTTGATAAGGTTTACAAAGGTCTCTACAGAAACTGGATCAGCTTTCCTAAACAGCTGATGACTATATTTAACACGAGTTGCAGCACAGAAATCTTTTAGAGTTAAAATTTGTGCATCATGATCTGAAAGGCCATTCACCTTTTTGGTAACAGAATGCCCTTCTAGTAATGAGGAATGAAGAAAAATGTTGTCTGTGGTTGTTCTACTGTTCCCTTGCGCTCTCGTTGGAAAGAATACGGTTTGCATAAGATTATATGAATTAAGGAGGTCTTCCAGCATCCTCTTCCTCGCACAATCACTTATACAATTAATAATGAAGTCACCACATATAACTAACTTTTTGTATTTCCTATAAAGTGAACCAAGAACCTCCTCTAGCTTTTTCAAAAATGTTGTGAAATCTGAGTCTGGGGATCTATAAATAACAACAGTTCGAAGATTAGCTCCATTAAATTTAACCACACCTGCACAACATTCAGACACCTTTTCAGTGCAGTACTTCGAAACATCAATTGACTCAAACGGGATGCCGTTTTTCACATACATGGCTACTCCCCCACACCGCAAAGAGCTCCTCCAAAAGCTGCCAGCCAACCTGTATCCTGGTAAAGAAAGCCTCTGAATTATCTCCTTATTTAAGAAGTGTTCAGATATACTAATAATTTCAGAGTCAACATCTGTAAGCAGTTCACTAACTTTATCTCTAATACCTTATATATTTTGACGAAATATACTAATTCCCTCATTACTCGGATACCTAAGCTTTGTCAAAAGTGGTTCCTTTGTTAGAGAGACTTCCCTTAAGCAGGAATACCTATTAGCTGACTTCAATCTAAAAAAGGTGCAGTTCTAACACCCACTACTGCAGGAATTTTCCCATGAGTGATCCCACCAACCCCACCTATGCGAATTGCTTAGTCACCCAAACAAGTCTGTATTTGCAATGAGAATGATGTCAGATGTAGGAGATATAAATATAAAAAAATTGCTCACCTTCATTGTATTATGTCGTAACAGATCATATTCTGCGGTACCTCTGCAAACTGGGCAAAAGGTTTTAGTGTGCAAATTCATTTAAGACTAATTTATGTCGTAAATTCAAGAACACAATGTAGAAACCCGTTCAAGGCACGTCGTATTCTAACCACTGCTTCTCAGTATATCTATTCCTTAATGAAATTTGTTGGAAGTAATACATCTTTACTTCCATACAATAGCTTAATACATAGTATTAATACTAGGAATAAGAACAATCTACATAAAAACCTACAATCACTTACCTTGGTCAAAACAGGAGTTCAGTAATGACGAACACATATTTTCAATAAATTTCCAGCAACCAATAAAAACTTTGTTTCAGATAAAGTACGGTTTAAAGAGACTTTGAAAGGCTTTTTGATAGGCAATTCCTTCTATTCTGTAGGTGAATATCTTAACAGGGACTGTTAGACCAGCTTAAATAAAAATGTCAGTTAGATTTCAGCTTTGACAGCACTTGATCACAACAGTCAAGATAAGATATTTTGTTTATGATAAATGTATTAAAAGTGCATAAAAATTTCTTTCTGACACTGTATTAATTCTGTAAATATTAGCAATTCCAGTTTACTGTAATTTATTCACCTATTTTGACAATCTCCTGACGAGTGACCAGAATAGTAAGTACTACATTCAAATCTTTTATCTTTTTATGTTATACATTCTGACATGGTCCACACCCAGGAAAATGATCTAATTTTTTTGGTCTATGGAGTGAAAACTGAATCTGATCTAATCTAATCTGATAAAAACGTTGTACATCTGAAAATGACGATACACCATATAAAGTGAACACAGTATATGATAAAACATGAAAAGATAAAAGCAACGTTATAGGGTTTAAACCCTTGTTCCTGTACACGAGTATACAAATGGTGATAAAATATACCATAATAAACAGTAGCGACGCCCATAAAAGTACGTCAGGCAACAAATTGGAAAACTAGCTTAATATTTCAGTGGAACGAAGCAGTAATAAAAAAAAAGCACTCTGTCTTCAGGCCACGAGTGGCCTACCGGGACTATCCGATCGCCGTGTCATCCTCAGTGGAGGATGCGGATAGGAGGGGCGTGGGGTCAGCACACCGCTCTCCCTGTCGTTATGACGGTATTCTGACTGAAGCTGCTACTATTAGGTAGAGTAGTTCCTCAATTGGCATCATGAGGCTTAGTGCACCCCGAAAAATGGCAACAGCGCATGGCGACCTGGATGGTCACCCATCCAAGTGCCGACCACGCCCGACAGCGCTTAACTTCGGTGATCTCACGGGAACCGGTGTATCCACTGCGGCAAGACCGTTGGCAATGAAGCAGTAATGATTAAAAAAAATGGATACCATTTATCAGGGTTTCCAGCTCATTGTCTACGTAGAAATGCCATGATTAAAGGTTATACTCAGATTAGGAAGAGTATGGACTCTAACCCTTACACATTTGATTAAAATATATGAACAGCTACTTCGTCTATTATGTAACAGCAGTTTTGTCTATTACGCCACAAATGTGGAAGTAATGGCGTACAAAATTTGTAGAACCATGTATATAGTCTACAACATGACATCGTAAGCCACATTTTTTTTTTTTTTTTTTTACTTTTTCTCGCGTTAGTCAGAACTTTGTTGTTGTTGTGGTCTTCATTCCTGAGACTGGTTTGATGCAGCTCTCCATGCTACTCTACCCTGTGCAAGCTTCTTCATCTCCCAGTACCTACTGCAACCTACGTCCTTTTGAATCTGCTTAGTGTATTCATCTCTTGGTCTCCCTCTACGATTTTTACCCTCCACATTGCCCTCCAATACTAAATTGGTGATCCTTTGATGCCTCAGAACATGTCCTACCAACCGATCCCTTCCTCTAGTAAAGTTGTGCCACAAACTTCTCTTCTCCACAATTCATTCAATACCTCCTCATTAGTTATTTGATCTACCCATCTAATCTTCAGCATTCTTCTGTAACACCACATTTTGAAAGCTTCTATTCTCTTCTTGTCCAAACTATTTATCATCCATGTTTCACTTCCATACATGGCACACTCCATACAAATACTTTCATATATGACTTCCTGACACTTAAATCTATATTCGATGTTAACAAATTTCTCTTCTTCAGGAACGCTTTCCTTGCCATTGCCAGTCTACATTTTATATCCTCTCTACTTCGACCATCATCAGTTAAGTGTCTCATATCCTAATCTAATTCCCTCAGCATCACCCGACTTAATTCGACTACATTCCATTATCTTCGTTTTGCTTTTGTTGATGTTCATCTTAAATGTGAGAAAACATTTCAATAATTACGTAAAAGGTAAAGCGAAACTACCACGGCAATAAACCATAAAGTGAGTTGTATATTGGTCATAAGATTACACTGTGGAGGTACTGAGGTGTCGGAGACTCAAACCCTTACACGTCTGAAGAGCTACGTACTAAAGTATTGTCCTAATGCAGTGATGTGCAGATTGGTTATAATGGACGTAGTACACTCAATCTACATGGAGCTACAAGAAAGTATGAACCAACTTAGTAACATATTAAATATAATGCTGTATATGTCAAAATAATATTCCTATTACGTGAGAGCAACACAGACAACCTATGATAGGGAGCTTAATGATTAGCAGGAAAACATATTTATATGAAACCTTACAGTACCCGGGGCTCCGACCCGAACATAGCTGTTCAAATTGTTATTTATTAAAGCATGCTATATTTTTCATTCCATTACTACCATTCTAAACTCGACTTCCTTATGCAAGGACCATCTGTACAGCCAACAAAAGTGTCGTCTTAGTGTCGTTAGCCGACAGTACAGGGCGAAGTATAAATATCGCACAGCTCCTCTTGCTTAGGTAAATGGAACAAATCCTGCGGTTCTTTTAGCATTTCTTGAGGCCTAAGGTAGGTCTTAAGGGATTTTTGGAGGCACAGTTAGTTCGTGGGCGGTTCCTTAGCAAAACCTTAAAAATGTGTTTTTAAATAATTTTTCTTGACAAAAACGAGCCTTAGATTCAAAGGCGGTTATGCATAAAGCAACTGAAATTTTTACGATGTACACTAGGTGATCAAAAGTACCCGGACATCCCCAAAAAAACATACTTTTTTCATATTAGGTGCATTGTGCTGCCACCTACTGCCAGGTATTCCATACCAGCGACCTCAGTGGTCATTAGACATCGTGAGAGAGCAGAATGGGGCGCTCTGCGGACGTCACGGACTTCGAACGTGGTCAGGTGATTGGGTGTCACTGGTACCATACGTCTGTACGCGAGATTTCCACATTCCCAAACATACCTATGTCCACTGTTTCCGATGTGACAGTGAAGTGGAAACGTAAAGGGACACGTACAGCACAAAAGCGTACCGGCAGACCTCGCCTGTTGATTGACAGAGACCGCCGATAGTTGAAGAGGTTCGTAATGTGTAGTAGGCAGACATGTATCCAGACAATTACACAGGAATTCCAAACCGCATCAGTATCCACTACAAGTATTATGGCAGTTAGGCGGTAGGTGAGAAAACTTGGATTTCATGGTCGAAAGGCTGCTCATAAGCCACACATCACGCTGGTAAATGTCATACGACGCCTTTCTTGGATTAAGGAGCGTAAAAATTGGACGATTGGATAATGGAAAAGCGTTGTGTGGAATGACGAATCACGGTACACAATATGACGACCCGATGGCAGGGTTTGGATATGGCGAACGCCTTGTGAACGTCATCTGCCAGCATGTGTAGTGCCAAGACTAAAATTCGGAGACGATAGTGTTACGATGTGGTCGTGGTTTTCATGGAGGGGGCTTGCACCCCTTGTTGTTTTGCATGGCACTATCACATCACGGGCCTACATTGATGTTTTTAGCACCTTCTGGCTTCCCACTGATGAAGAGAAATTCGGGGATGGGAATTGCATCTTTCAAAACGATCGAACAACTGTTCATAATGCACGGACTCTGGCGGAGTGGTTACACGACAATAACATCCCTGTGATGGAATGGCCTACACAGAGTCCTGACCTGTGTCCTACAGAACAGTTTTGGGATGTTTTGGAAAGCTGACTTCGTGCCAGACCTCACCGACCGACATCGATCCCTCTTCTCAGTGTAACACTCCTTCAAGAATGGACTGCCTTTCCCCAAGGAACCTTCCAGCACCTGACTGAACGTGTGCCTGCGTAAGTGGAATCTGTCATCAAGGCTAAGGGCGGGCCAACACCATAATTAATTCCGGCATTACCGATGGAGGGCGCCATGAACTTGTAAGTCATTTTCAGCCAGGTGTCCGGATACTTTTGGTCACATGTGTATGTGTAAGATCCAGATCTCGAACATTCTTGAAAAGTTTCTTGACGTCTTTACCCTTTCCCGAGATACACATGTACAAAGCTACACTAGTTCTACGTGTAAAATACGCACGTAAATTCTTGTATACGGCAGAATCTAAACAAAAAATAACCGCAGAAAATTGCTCAAATTTTCACCTGCATCTTCTATAGACATTTATATAGAAGTGGAACCTCCCCTTTCAAAAATCTTTATTAGTTCATTGGCGGTTCTTAGAAAACTCCCCAAAAAAGCGGTTTTATACCATTTTTTCATACAAAAACCGAGCTGTGGATTCCAAGACGCCTATACACAACAGATGGCTAAAGTTTGTACGGTATGTCCCTGAGATTCCGATCAGGAACAGTTCCGAAGATAATTTTAGAGACATATTTGTCCGTTTCCCATATGCAGAGGTTCAAATTAACCATACATGTATATGTAAAATACGCAAGTAAAACCTGTTGTGAGACCAAAACGTTGTTTATGTAGTGACATAGCACTGAGAGATATGCTGCAATGTATCTTCGTTATCACTAGAACGTTTGGGAACCCCATTTTGTAGTACTAAGGAAGAGCGAAGTTTTGTGCACGTAAATTTCGGTCTCAGGTTTAATACTAGTTTTGCATTATTTCCATTTCACGTAAGTTAGTATCAAAATTTTACTGACACATTAAGTTCTTTTTATATGAATGGCATACCATGCTCTGGGAAGTTAAAGGAGAGAACCACCGGAAAAATGTTCCTGTCTGAACACAAAAAAGATGAATATGATATTGTTTAAAATACTTTGACTGAAAAGTGTGGTAGCTGCTTCATCCTACCTCACTCACCACCTTCAAAAATTATCGAAAAAAATTTTGGCATGCGTATACATTCGCAGTTTTTTATGTTGAGAGAGAAGGGGAAGTGGCTGTGGAAAACAGATGGGAAAGTAATAAATACTGGGAGATAATAGACGGTGCTTATGGTATAGAAAGAGCGAAGGGGACAATGGCAGTATAAGAGAAAGAGAGGGCCATCGTGACAGTGGAACACAGTTGACAGTGACGGAACAGTGGTAAGAAAAGAGCGAAAGAGGCAAAGCCAGTAGGATAGGAATAAAGACAAAGTTAAAGTGGAAGTGGGTGAGAGTAAGTGATAGTGAGAGACAGAGTCAATGACAACGAGAAAGCCAGACATAGTGACAGTACGAAGATACTGCAGCAGTTGGAAGAGTCAGACAGTAGCAATAAATGAATGAATTGGGAGGCAGTGACCGTGAGATAGACAACAGCTGTAGGACGGAACGAAGGAGACGGTGGCTGTGAAACAGAGACAATGACAATTGCAGAAACACAAACAGATAATGGCAATGAGTTGGGCTGAGTGAGAGAGCTATAGCGCCAAGTGGGAGTGGATGGATATCAGCTACTTACGTCGATGCACTAGTGGGTGTGAGGGAGTTACAGTTAGCGAAAGTTGTTGGAGTGAGAGGTGAGTTGCATATTAAAAAGAGGGCGAATATGTTCCCACGCTAAAATTTTGGAAAAAATTTTAATAGATATGAGGAAGATGTAAGGCAAGTTGAGGAGCTGGGGGACAGAAGTAGCGACACTAACGTTGAAAACTGGCTACTCCCGGAAGTGCGGTGAGCTGATCACATGCCCCTCCATATCCACATCCAGTGACGCCTATGGCCTGAGGATGACAAGTCGGTTGGTCGATACCACTAGGCCAGCAAGGCGTGTTCGGAAGGAGTGAGGAAGGTAGAATGGGCCAGCTGTATCCCAATTTTCAGGCAGAATCCTTCAAACAAGGGCATATTCGAGTTTTTGTGCTCCAATAACAGCATTTCTCCACTGGTCAAGAGATGTAAGACAAATGGTCGTATCTTTTGGTTGCACTGGCTCATAAATGTTTTTCACCTCCAAGGGACGGAAGACCTCAGTATTTGTCACAAATATTAACTTGATTTCCCATTTCCTTAGAAAATGGGGCTTAAAAAAGGGAAAGAGGGACGGACAACAAAGTGATCCTATAGGGCTCCCGTTTTTTCTGATTGAACTACGGAACCCTAAAAATTGTTGTCAATAGTACAACTACTTCCCAAGCAACGAAAAAATTAAAAGGATGCAATATCCCTAAGACTGGCAAAATTTTACAGAAGATCGCAATTTAGCGCGAACTTCAAAGCCATATGCTTTTAACAGCTTCCACGACGAAACTCTGTCTGCAAATCTGATCGTATGTATAGTACACAAGCGGTAAGACACAGTCAGTATATTCACTGACCGCTAACAATGGCGATAGTACTGATGATTGTGCCTCTAATGCAGAGTACTAGCATGCCCGTGGCATGGATCTGCTATCCACTTCATTTTAACTATGATCTACCGCTTCCAGCGAGTTTTATGTACAACGTGACATGAATTATGTGGATAGTCTCTAAGGCATGTACCTTTCCGCTATGTCTTGTTAAAAAAAAATCTCTATCACCTGAGGATGTGTTTTCAGTAGACATAAAATCGGTCCTGACATTTATAAGGTATTTTACAGCCAGTGCGATTCACTCCATTCAAAAAGAGTTATAATTTGTGAAATTACTTCACCACAGAAGACGAAGTAAATATTCCAGATTCGAATCAAGAATAACTGCCAACATGAATAGCTTAGAAGTAGATATCATCGGTGCAATGAAGCAGTTTAAACAACTTGATAACGGCAAGGCCTTCGGTCCAGTCACGTTCTTTCCAAAGTATGCTGATATACTAGCTCTATACTTAGATGTTATATACAGCCGCTCGCTTCTCGAAGACTAGAAAGTTGCACAAGTTATGCCAATACAAAGAAAGAAAAGTGGTGCAGTGCTCTGACTTAGAGACCCATATCACTAACCACGGATCTCGCTGTTGATGGGGAGGCTTGTGTGACTCAGCGCTACAGACAGCAGACAGCAACCACAACGGAGAAGCATCTGTTGAGAGGCCAGGCAGTGTGTTTCCAGAAGAGGGTCAGCAGCCTTTCCAGCAACTGCAGGGGCAACAGTCAGGATGACTGATTGAAGTGGTCTTGTAACATCAACCAAAACAGCATCATTGTGCTGGTAATCCGAACAGCTGAAAACAAGGGGAAACTGCAGCCGTAACCTTTCCCGAGGGTATGCAGCTTTACTGTATGGCTAAATGATGATGGCGTCCTCTTGGGTAAAATATTCCGGAGGTAAAAGAGTCCCCCATTCGGATCTCCGGTAGGGGACTACCAGGAAGACGTCGTTATCAGGAGAAACAAAAGTGGCGTTCTACGGATCGGAGCATGGGATATCAGTTCCCTAATCGGGCAGGTAGGTTAGAAAATTTAAAAAGGGAAATGGATAGGTTAAAGTTAGATATAGTTTGAAATAGTGAAGTTCGATGGCAGGAGGAACAGGACATATGGTCAAGTGAGTACAGGTTTATAAATACCAAATCGAGTAGGAGTAATGTAGAAGTAGGTTTAATAATGAATAAAAAATACGAACACGGATAAAATACTACGAACAGCATTTTGAAGGGATTATTGCAGCCAAGGTACACACGAATCACACGCTAACCACAGCAGTAGAAGTTTATATGGCAACTAGCTCCACAGATGAAGAGACTGAAGAAATGTATGATGAGATGAAAGAAATTATTCAGATAGCTAAGGGAGACGAAAATTCGATAGTTATGGGGGACTGCAATTCGATAGCAGGAAAGGGAAGATAAGGAAAATGAGTAGGTGAATATGGACTGCGGGTAATGAATGGAAGAGGAAGCCTCCTGGTAGAAGTTTGCACGGAGCATAACTTAATCATCGCGAACACTTGGTTTAAGAATCATGAAAGAAGGTTGTATACGTGGGAGGTTTCAGGTCGGTTATATAATGGTAAGACAGAGGTTTACGAAACAGATTTGAAATTGCAGGGTATTTCCAGGGCCAGGTGTGGACCCTCACCACAGTTTACTGGTTTTGAACTGTAGATTAAAATTGAAGAGAGTGCAAAAGGTTAGGAATTTAAGAAGATGACAGCTGGGTAAACTGAAAGAACCAGAGGCTGCAGAGAGTTTCAGAGAGAGCATTATGGAACGAATACCAAGAGCAGGGGAAAAGAATACAGTAGAAGAAGAATGGGTAGCTTTTAGAGAGGAAAAAGTGAAGGCAGCAGAGGATCATCTAGGTAAAAAGATGAGGGCTGGTAGAACCCACTGGGTAACAAGAGAGATATTGAGTTTAATTGATGAAAGGAGAAAATATAAAAATGCAGCAAATGAAGCAGACCAAAAGGAACGCTAATGATTCAGAAATGAGATCGATAGGAAGTGCAAAATGGTCAAGCGCGAATTGCTAGAAGATAAATGTAAGGATGTTGAATCATATATCACTAGGGGTAAAATGGATGCCGCTTACAGGAAAATTAAAGAGACCTTTGGAGAAAAGAGAACCACCTGTATGAATATCAAGAGATCAGATGGAAAACCAGTCCGAAGCAAACAAGGGAAAGCAGAAAGATGGAAGGAGTATATGGAGGGTCTACGGAAGGGCGATGTACTTGAGGGCAGTTTTATGGAAATGGAAAAGAACATAGATGAAGATGAGATGGGGTATGTGATACTACGTTAAGAATGGTTCAAATGGCTCTGAGCACTATGGGACTCAACTGCTGAGGTCATTAGTCCCCTAGAACTTAGAACTAGTTAAACCTAACTAACCTAAGGACATCACAAACATCCATGCCCGAGGCAGGATTCGAACCTGCGACCGTAGCGGTCTTGCGGTTCCAGGCTGCAGCGCCTTTAACCGCACGGCCACTTCGGCCGGCCTACGTTAAGATTTCGACAGAACACTGGAAGACCAAATTCGAAACAAGGCCCCAGAAGTAGACAACATTGTGTTAGAACTACCGATAGCCTTGCGAGCACCAGCCACCACAAAACCTCTCCATCTGGTGAGCAAGCTGTATGAGATAGACGAAATACCCTCAAACTTCAAAAAGCATATAATAATTCCAATCCCAAAGAAAGCAGGTGCTAACAGATAAGAAAATTACTGAACTCTTAGTTTAATAAATCACGGTTGCGAAATACTAACACTAATTCTTTACAGACGAATGAAAAAACTGGTAGAAACCGGTCTCGGGGAAGATCAGTTTGGATTCAATAGAAACGTAGAAATACGCGAGGCAATACTGACCGTACGAATTATCTTTGAAGATAGATTAAGGAAAGAAAACCTACGTTTATAGCATTTGTAGACTTAGAGAGAGCTTTTGACAATGAAGACTGGAATAGTCTCTTTCAAATTCTGAAGATGGCAATGTAAAATACAGAGAGCGAAAAGCTATTTACAATCTGTACAGAAACCAGATGGCAGTTATAAGAGTCAAGGGACACGGAAGGGAAGCAGTAGCTGAGGACGGAGTGAGACAGGTTTGTAGTCAATCCCCGATGTTATTCAATCTGTATATTGAGCAAGCAGTAAAGGAAACAAAAGAAAAAAAAATGGGGTAGGAATTAAAATCCAGGGACAAGAAATACCTTGAGGTTTGCTAATAACATTATAATTCTGTCAGGGACAGCAAAGGACTTGCAAGAACAGTTGCATGGAATGGACAGTGTCCTGAAACGAGGATATAAGATGAGCGTCAACAAAAGCAAAATGAGGATAATGAAATGTAGCCGAATTAAATCATGTGAATCTGAGTGGATTAGGAAGGGAGACACTTAAAGTAGTAAATGAGTTTTGCTATTTGAGGAGCGAAATAACTGATGATTGTCGAAGTAGACAGGATCTGAAATGTAGATTGGCAATGGCAACGAAAGCGTTTCTGAAGAAGAGAAATTTGTTAACATCGAGTATAGATTTAAGTGTCAGGAAGCCCTTTCTGAAATTATTTGCATGGAGTGTAACCATGTATGGAAGTGACACATTCATGAGAGAAGAAGAGAATAAAAGATTTTGAAATGTGGTGCTACAAAAGAATACTGAATGTCATATGGGTAGATGACGTAACTAATGAGAAGGTACTGAATAGAACTGGTGAGAAGAGGAATTTGTGGCTCAGGTTGAGTAGAAGAAAGGATCGGTTGGTAGAACACATTCATTCTGAGACGTCAAGGATATATACGTTGCAGTAGTTATTCGGAGATGAAGAAGCTTAGACAGGATTGTATCAAACCAGTCTTCGGACTGAAGGCCACAACACGTAATATCTTTAACGACTGTTAGTTAAAGGAGGTAGGGAGGACAATGTGGAGGGTAAGAGTCGTAGAGGCAGAAAAAAATTGTTCAAATAGCTCTGAGGACTATGGGACATACCATCTGAGGTCATCAGTCCCCGAGAACTTAGAACTACTTAAACCTAACTAACCTTAGGTTATCATACACACCCATGCTCGAGGCAGGATTCGAACCTGCGACCGTAGCAGTCGCGCGGTTCCAGACTGAAGCGCCTAGAACCGTTCGGCCAACGAGGCCGGCCATAGACGGAGACCAAGAGATGAATAAGCTTAGCAGATTCAGATGGATGTAGGTTGCAGTAGTTACTTGGAGATGAAGAGGCTTGTACAGGATAAAGTAGCATGGAGAGTTACATCAAATCAGCACCACAACAACAACATCACTAACGTCGATTTACAGAAGGATTTTCGAACATGTGCTGTGATCGAACATTATGAATTACTTCGACGAAACCGATTTCTCGTCAAACAACAAGAACGGATTCAGGAAACGGCTAGTGCTTCGTTCTCACGAATTATGAGTGCTGTCGACAGGGGATGCCAAATTAATTCCATATTTTTAGATGTTCAAAAGCCTTTAGATGTTCAAAAGCCATCGTTCCTACCGAGCGAGGTAGCACAGTGGTTAGCACATTGAACTCGCTTTAGGGAGGATGATGGTTCAAACCCGCGTCCGGCGACTCCGCTTCAGGTTTTCCGTGATTTCCCTAAATCGCTTCAGGTAAATGCTGGGATGCTTCCTGTGAAAGGGAACGGCCGACTTCTTTCCCCATCCTTCCCTAATCCGATGGGATCGATGACACAGATATCGTTCCTCGCAAGCGACTTATAATCAGATTGCGTGGCTATGAACTATTGACTGAGATGTGGATTCGTGATTTAGTGTCAGAAGTATCACAGTTCGTAGTAACTGACGAAAAGTCATCGACTGAAACACAATAAATATCAGACGTTCCGTAATGAAGTGTTATAGAGTGTCTGCTGTTCCCGATCTACATGGACGATTGAAGTGACATTCTGAGCAACCCTCTTAGACTGCTTACGAATTATGAAGCCATTTTACCGTCTTGTACAGTCATCAGATGATCAAAACCAATTCCAAAGTAATTTAGACAAGATATCCGTATAGTGCAAAAAGTTGCATTTGATACTAAATAACGACATGTGGGAAGTCATCTACACGAGAAATCACACAAATCTAAAGGCTGTAAATTCAGCTAAATACTTGGGGATTACGGTTAGTAATAACTCAGATAAGCCGTGTGTGGCTCGTGTTCGAGCCATACTTCATTTGACGTCCTGTTTTTACTGTACTACCACCTCGTTATGTTAATTTCAATTACTGGTGTCACTGAGTTGCCGCCTTGCCTGCCCATGAGCGGCAGCAGCGGCGCTTATCGATATAAGCCGTGGCGTATTATCTTTGCTGACTGTTATTACTTCCCAGTTGTCGTGTTAGTTCGGATCTGCCAGTGAGTAGGGAGGCGCTGGCAGTGCAGTTCGGACCTGGCAGTGTTGGAGTTGGCGCGGCGTAAGTTCAGTTGGGGCGCGGCTGCAGTGAGGTCCGGACCGCCATGACTCGCCTGACTGTTGCCGATACATATCACTCGGGTGCGGACCACCTTGCCTGGTCGTCCGTCGGTCGTCTGGTCGGGCGACGTGTGTGTTGGCTGGCGATCGCTTATGGGCCGCCTGCGAGTGCCGACTCGTGATTCGACCTTGTTATCGCACAGTCGCTGCCGTTAGTATTGTCTAGTCCTTCGGGCAAGTGTTCGTGAAACTGTGTGTAGCTTGTGATGTCGACTGCTCAGTTATTTTAGTGCTGTCTCCGAGCTGGTGTGCGGCAGTCGGTCGGTTGGTGTAGATCAGGTAGGAAATCCCTGCATGGCGAAGTTTACCGGGCCCGCTGGCGGCCTCTACGCAGTGTCGGAGTGTGTGGGAGTGTAACTGACACGAGGTTCGTGGCTCACCGACCCAGGATATCAAAGTTGAGTGGTTATTTAATTACCGCAGCCACTTTCTTCACATTGTGCCTTTCGTTTTCATGGTTGGCTGTTGGGGGTATTCCCGTGAGCAACAGCGAGTTTTCGAGTTGGCGAGAGTTTGCCACAATCCGGCGGAGTTTAACTGTATTTTGGTTAATGTAAGTCCAATTGCACCAGCAGAAGTTTCTGCCTTGTGGCCGTTAGCGTTCCGCTTACCTGCCCTGGCTGCTGACGTAATATTCAGGCAGTGTCCTTTCCTCACCGTGTTGTCGCTGGCCAAAACGTGTGTGTAGTTTTGAGCTTGTGCATACTTGGTTGCTTGGTTGTGGGCGGCTACGCCTTTTGCGTTTTGGCTTTGGAGTTCCTTGTGTACTTGTCGGGTGGAAAGCAATTCGGTTTGTCGGTGGGTCCGTTAACTGTCTCTTTGTTGGGTTGCCGGCGGATCAAATATAGTTGGGCCGACTACCTGTCCCCTAACCGAACGTTAATATTTCAAGCGCAGACCGACCCCAGGAAACTTCCGAGCGCCACTGGCTGTACTGCCATTTCTTATTGGTGTTCTATGGTGTATTTTAATGGCTCATAGCCGATGGTTTGAGTTTGTATGCTTTTAGTTGGGTCTTAAATAATAGGCTTTCAGCCGTTTTAAAATTGAAAGTTCCTTACTTGTCAAGTCGTCTTGCATTGTTTGCTCCTTCAGCATCATTTAAATTTTTTTTTCTGCTTTTTCAGAATTTATTGTAGTTGTGTTTTCAAATCATGGGCCTTCAGCCGTTTTGAAATTAAAATTCCTTACTTGTCGAGTGTTGGGTTGTTTGGACCTTCAGCTCAATTGAAATATTATTTAAGGACAAAACCTTGCGCTTTCTGCCTTTTGAAAATTTATTGTAGTTGTGTTTTAAATAATGGGCCTTCAGCCGTTTTAAAAATAAAAGAGGTTGTGCCCTTAAGCTATAAGATTGTGTGACATATTCAGTCGATAGTAAGCTTGGAAATCTGTGCTGTAATGTTTGGGCATCTAAATAAAGTTATATGTGTTCTAGTGTAACTGACAGCCGCTCATTTTTGGCTCCATTCCACAATTGCAGCTACCTGTTGTGTCCTACGGATTCAACCAGGCAGGTTTCATTAGACTGTAACGATCACACATGAATACCCGCCTCTATTTCTACTTACATGTTTCTCACATGTAAACAAAAATGCATCAAGCCTTAAATAACTGGCGAATCTGAAGGATGTTCGCAGATTTCAGACATCAAATTTTTTACCTCCTTCTCTCCTGCTGCGTCTGTTTTAGCGTCTCTCACTCCCTTTCCACTTCACCTGCAATTTATACAATATATCCATCCCCTAAATCTTGCACGATAGGCATGCTCTCCTATGACTCATTTACAAACAGTCATTGTGGTCTACTAAATGAACGTAAAAACAGAACAACAGTCTCTCTGGCGGAGTGGAAGTTAGGCAGGCACCAGCCATTTTGTATCCGGACTTCGTTTCGTTCCTTTTTTCCTGCCACCAACAATGGACGTTGTAGCTTTGCCTGCAGCACGGTTCACAGTACGACAGCTCTCTCTCTCTCTTTCTCTCTCCCTCTCTCTTCCGCTCTTTCTCTCACTATTCTCTTTGCGCCTCAGTCATTCCAGCATCTGTCCGGCGCCGGACGGTCCTTCTTTCAGCCACGCCAGATTTGCAATCAAACAGCACTATTCCCGCGCGTGACGTACATAAACCCGCAACGGCTCCGCCTTTCACACGCCATTTGCGTATTACGGGCCGCGCAGATGCACTGGGGCGGCGACAAAAGCGCGCCACGCCGGCGGCGGCGCTGCCAACCGTAAAACAGGCGATAAAGCCTGCCGCCGCGCGGATGCTGTACTCGCCGTCGAGCCCGTAATGGTGGCAGCGCGGCGTCCATCAGTGGCGCGACGCACCGCCGATGCGTTTCTGTTTCGATGCCGAGATCACAAGAGAGCATCTGTTCTTTCAACGGGACGCCTTCCGAGGTATACCAACGCCTAGAACTGAAAGCTTTTCACTGTGTGTGACGCTCTTCGAATAGCGTATGTGTGTACAATCGGATTATTGTCATCAGCCTTTCGACATGCAATGCTGGATAAAGGCTTCCTATAACGTTTTCTATGCAGTATACTCTTCATCTATGGTTTTCAGTATTCTACCTCCATATTTTTTAATTCCATTGACCCAATTTTCATTTGGTCGTCTTCTTTGTCTTTACTTATCTGTCGGAATAAATCCGATTAGTTACTTATACCACTCACCTTCACTTGATTTTCGTTACGTTAGTCATAATTACGTCTTATCTGTTCTCCGACCCATTTATATGTATGACTAGTATCTACAAACGTAGATCTCTTTATTGCCCATTCGACAACTCACAGATTTTTTCCATTAAAATCACATGTTTGACTGTCATGCGTCAAGTTGGTAAACACTTCACTAGTAAATCATCCTTTCACACATTTCACAAGCTTAGTCATGCAAATCATTTTTAGTTTATAAAAATCTCTCTAGCTGAATTTTACACCTCTGTTTTTTTCTGTTGCTGCCCATTTACTCACTGTTATCATATATTATAAATGCACAATCCAGTCAACTTATTTTATTTTTTATTTTTAAGAACATTTCTGGTGGAGAAAATCAGCGGTCTATCTGAAATACTGTCGTCTTGACTGCAAGAAAATATTTATTTGCAATGATAACCGGTTTCGGTCAGAATATTATCATCTTCAGATTATTTACACTGTCATTGTAGACGGTGACGCTGAACTACTTGGCTCTTCTGCCAAGAAATTAATGCGTTCAATGAGATTGTCACAGATAACTGGGGACGAAACTTATGACATTGCTCGTAGGTGAGAGTCATGTAACATTTCTGGCTTTAGGAGACGTAATATTCAGCCACAAGCTTCAGTTTATAATGTAGTTGATGTTTGGTTTGTGGGGCGCTCGACTGCGAGGTCATCAGCTTCCAGACAAAGTCACAACTCCATTAATTAAAACTTCCGGGCTGAATTGCCGTGGTCCATATGTAAAACTTCTTCTCATTTCTGATGTTTCCTTGCCTACTGCGGGCAACATCTTCTGAGGTGAGTCGGCGACTGGCTGATAGGCGCTGGAGGTCCCACTTATATAGAGCGCTTAGATGGCGCCACCACTCGTCACGTGCTTTCGACTTTCAAACTATCTCTGGCAAGTGCAATCTCTCTCGATTACAGGTAATCGATTGTCACTTCGTTGGTACAAAGTCGACCGCCAAATCTTGTCTAGTTTTAATCCTTCTTCTTTTCTATTAAGATTATTTCCGTGCTTTTAGATCTCTATAGCTTCTCTATATGAAACGTCAGGAAGGAGAAGAAGTTTTATATATGGACCACGGCAATTCAGCCCGGAAGTTGTAATTAATGAAACGCCGGCCGTGAAAGCTTACATCCTATGAAAGTCACAACTTTTAAACTGCACAATTTCCTTCACGGTCCTATCCAGCCACCATCACGAATGATGATGATGATGGTGAAATGATGAGGACAACACAGACACCCAGTCACGGAGCAGAGAAAATCCCCAACCCGGGTGGGAATCGAATCCCTTATAATGTAGTGGACATTGCAGTAGCTGACATGTGGCATAACGTATACAGAAAGGTGCAGACAGTGGATGGGAAAGTGGGCACCCAGTTCATGAGAAATTCCGCCAGTTTAGTAGTGAGGTAATCAGAACGGTTAACGCAGCGGAAGATGTAGGGATTACCCTTCAGTCAGCACGTCAGATCTCTAATTTTCATTTATTAATATAACTCAGGTTTCAGTGAAGCCATAAAAGCAATTCTCTTAACAGTAAGACGTCATCAACTCACTTTAGATTTCATTTTAACAACCACTTTCAGTAACATTACAATAACCATATATATATATATATATATATATATATATATATATATATATATATATATATATATGCAGACGAAGCACTTCATGGATCACTGGCTCCCGCCAAAATCGGCGCACAGAGCCAAATGATTCTCGTTGACCGAGTCAGTAGGTAAGATTAGGACACAGGATATAGTTCTGTTAAGATATGAGTTGTCCATTAAGAATTACGATTCTGTGACCACGCAGAAAAGAATAGGGTACAGAATTTTACTTAACCAGTAACTGTAATCGACTTCATTTACTTCAGGTACGATGGACGTGGAAGAATTACGGGCAAATTTTAAACACATTGTAAATCACGCATTGTATGTAGCGAAAAAGTGGGTTACGGACGGAAAAGACCCACCGTAGTTTTAACAGCGCAAATCGGACAATGCTCAGGAAGCAAAGACAGTTGCATTCGCGGTACAAGAAAGATCAGAAGAATGTGGACAGGCAAAAGTTAGTATAGATTCATGCTCCTGTAAAAAGAACGACATGCCAAGCATACAACCACTACCACCGTCATATCTCAGCAAAATATCTTGCTGAAAACCCAAGGAAATTCTGATCTTACATAAGATCGGTAAGCGGGTCGAAGGCGTCCATCCAGTCACTCACTGATCAGTCTGGCCTGGTAACGGAAGACAGCAAAACGAAAGCTGAAATTTTAAATTTAGCATTTGAGAAATCTTTCACGTAGGATGTTCGTACAAACATACCGCCGTTTGAGTCTCATATAGATTCCCGTATGGAGGACATAGTGATAGACACCCCTGGGATTGTGAAGCAGCTGAATGGAGTTGAAAATAAATAAATCGCCAGGTCCTGATGGGATTCCAATTCTGTTTTACAGAGAGCACTTACTTAGCTTGCATTTATCGCGAACCTCTTGCCCAACGTCCCGAGCGACTGGAAAAAAGCGTAGGTCACGCCTGTATATAAGAGGGGTAGAAGGACGGATCCTCAAAATTACAGACCAATATCTTTAACATCGGTTTGTTGCAGGATTCTCAAACATATTCACAGTTCGAATATAATGAATTTTCTTGAGACAGAGAAGTTGCTATCCATGCAACAGCACGGCCTTAGAAAGCACTGCTTCTGCGAAATGCAACTCGCCCTTTTTTCACATGATATCTTCCAAACCATGGATGAAGGGTATCAGACGGATTTCATATTCCTTGACATCCGGAAAGCGTTTGACTCGGTGCCCCATTGGAGACTCCTAACTAAGGTACGAGCGTATGGGATTGGTTCCCAAGTACACTCCTGGAAATGGAAAAAAGAACACATTGACACCGGTGTGTCAGACCCACCATACTTGCTCCGGACACTGCGAGAGGGCTGTACAAGCAATGATCACACGCACGGCACAGCGGACACACCAGGAACCGCGGTGTTGGCCGTCGAATGGCGCTAGCTGCGCAGCATTTGTGCACCGCCGCCGTCAGTGTCAGCCAGTTTGCCGTGGCATACGGAGCTCCATCGCAGTCTTTAACACTGGTAGCATGCCGCGACAGCGTGGACGTAAACCGTATGTGCAGTTGACGGACTTTGAGCGAGGGCGTATAGTGGGCATGCGGGAGGCCGGGTGGACGTACCGCCGAATTGCTCAACACGTGGGGCGTGAGGTCTCCACAGTACATCGATGTTGTCGCCAGTGGTCGGCGGAAGGTGCACGTGCCCGTCGACCTGGGACCGGACCGCAGCGACGCACGGATGCACGCCAAGACCGTAGGATCCTACGCAGTGCCGTAGGGAACCGCACCGCCACTTCCCAGCAAATTAGGGACACTGTTGCTCCTGGGGTATCGGCGAGGACCATTCGCAACCGTCTCCATGAAGCTGAGCTACGGTCCCGCACACCGTTAGGCCGTCTTCCGCTCACGCCCCAACATCGTGCAGCCCGCCTCCAGTGGTGTCGCGACAGGCGTGAATGGAGGGACGAATGGAGACGTGTCGTCTTCAGCGATGAGAGTCGCTTCTGCCTTGGTGCCAATGATGGTCGTATGCGTGTTTGGCACCGTGCAGGTGAGCGCCACAATCAGGACTGCATACGACCGAGGCACACAGGGCCAACACCCGGTATCATGGTGTGGGGAGCGATCTCCTACACTGGCCGTACACCACTGGTGATCGTCGAGGGGACACTGAATAGTGCACGGTACATCCAAACCGTCATCGAACCCATCGTTCTACCATTCCTAGACCGGCAAGGGAACTTGCTGTTCCAACAGGACAATGCACGTCCGCATGTATCCCGTGCCACCCGACGTGCTCTAGAAGGTGTAAGTCAACTACCCTGGCCAGCAAGATCTCCGGATCTGTCCCCCATTGAGCATGTTTGGGACTGGATGAAGCGTCGTCTCACGCGGTCTGCACGTCCAGCACGAACGCTGGTGCAACTGAGGCGCCAGGTGGAAATGGCATGGCAAGCCGTTCCACAGGACTACATCCAGCATCTCTACGATCGTCTCCATGGGAGAATAGCAGCCTGCATTGCTGCGAAAGGTGGATATACACTGTACTAGTGCCGACATTGTGCATGCTCTGTTGCCTGTGTCTATGTGCCTGTGGTTCTGTCGGTGTGATCATGTGATGTATCTGACCCCAGGAATGTGTCAATAAAGTTTCCCCTTCCTGGGACAATGAATTCACGGTGTTCTTATTTCAATTTCCAGGAGTGTATGTGAGTGTCTCGATGACTTCTTAAGTAACAGAACCCAGTACGTTGTCCTCGATATGAGTGTTCATCGGAGGTGAGGGTATCATCTGGAGTGCCCCAGGGAAGTGTGGTAGGTCCGCTGTTGTTTTCTATCTACATAAATGATCTTTTGGATAGGGTGGATAGCAATGTGCTGATGATGCTGTGGTGTACAGGAAGATGTCGTCGTTAAGTTACTGTAGGAGGATACAAGACGACTTGGACAGGATTTGTGATTGGTGTAATGAATGGCAGCTAACTCTAAATATAGGTAAATGTAAATTAATACAGATGAATAGGAAAAAGAATCCCGTAATGTTTGAATGCTCCATTAGTAGTGTAGCGCTTGACACAGTCACGTAGATTAAATATTTGGGCGTAACATTGCAGGGCGATATGAAGTGGGACAAGCATGTAATGGCAGTTGTGGGGAAGGCAGATAGTCGTCTTCGGTTCATTGGTGGAATTTTGGGAAGATGTGGTTCATCTGTAAAGGAGACGGCTTATAAAATACAAATACGACCTGTTCTTCAGTACTGCTCGAGCATTTGGGATCCCTAGCAGGTCGGATTGACGGAGGACATAGAAGTAATTCAGAGGCGGGTGCTAGATCTGTTACTGGTAAGTATGATCATCACGCGAGTTTTACGGAAATGCTTCAGGAACTCGGGTGGGAGTCTCTAGAGGAAAGGAGGCGTTCTTTTCGTGAAATTTAGAGAACCAGCATTTGAGGCTGACTGCAGTACAATTTTACTGCCGCCAACTTATATTTCGCGGAAAGACCACAAAGATAAGATAAGAGATATTAGGACTCGTACACAGGCATATAGGCATTCATTTTTCCCTCGGTCTGTTTGGGAGTGGAACAGGGAGAGAAGATGCTAGTTGTGGTACGAGGTGCTCTCCGATGCGCACCGTATGGTGGATTGCGGAGTATGTATGTAGATGTAATGTAGGTGTAGATGTAGACGTCAGGTTGAGAGGTGGCTAACCTGCACGGCTAGCTACATCTCACCCTTAAGTAAAATATACGACAGACAATCTGTAGCCGTTTCACATAAAACTGTAAGGTCAGATATTACAGTGATTTCAGAGGCAGTACAAATCATCCACGCTTGTCCTTTCCTTTTGTGGGATTTTTTCACTCGAGGTATAATAGAAGAACACTAGGCCGTTCAGGGCAGACGACAACGATGAAGTGAAGGGGTGAGTGACAGGCTGATGCAACGGTCGCTCCCTCGGAACATCTGCAGTGGTACGTTTTCGCAGCTGGGCGGTGAATGCACAGCAGAGAGAAAACGGCACGTCGGGATTTGTGCAAGTGGATGGCCTGCTGCCAGACACCTGGACTTCCAAACATGGAACAATGCGTTCAGAAGGGGCCAAAGTTGTAAAAATACGAACTCCCTAATGTTTCAACCATACCAGCTCGCACGCAACATAGACAATCTGCAGGTGGACGAGGAAAAACACGCTGATGGCATAAGAGTGTTCGGAAAAACTTCTTTCTGGTGTACAGAAGTATAGGTTATGGTGGGAGATAATGTCTTAAAAAGCTGGCCAAAAAGCAGCGAAAGCTGTGCTGTTATGATGGTTTGAGTGACTCTCCCAGGCGATGCTAAAAGAACAGAACCGTTTTTCCCTTTAGTATTCCTATTGTGCGTCCTTTCCCCCCTTTTTAAACCAACCATCCTACTGTGCCAACAACCTTGCCGCAGTGCTAACACCGGTTCCCGTCCGATCACCGAAGTTAAGGGCTGTCGGGTTGGGATAGCACTTGGATGGGTGACCATCCGGTCTGCCGAGCGCCGTTGGCAAGCGGGGTGCTCTCAGTCCTTCTGAGGCAAACTGAGGAGCTACTTGATTGAGAAGTAGCGGCTCCGGTCTCTTAAACTAACATACGGCCGGGAGAGCGGTGTGCTGACCACATGCCTCCATATCCGCATCCAGTGATGCCTGTTGGCTGAGGATGACACGGTGGCCGGTCGGTACCGTTGGGTCGCACAAGGCCTCTTCCGACGGAGTTTAGTTTAGATTTATTCCTATTGTGTCGAAAACCCACGGGTGGGGAGGATACTCCTTGTCTTTGGTGGACGGGTTATGACATCTTTCTTATGTTCCACTTTTTGAGCAGAGAAACACGATAAAGGTGTGGACTGGAATATAGAGGCGATGGAGAGAGTAAGACTGAACTTCTAAACTTATACTGTTATACTATTGGCCAATGTAGGTGGCAAATCGGGAGATAGGGCAGAGTTTGAAATGGCGTGAAAAGGTGTGGACGGGTGGAATAGTGGACTCAGTCAGAGGACACAGATGAGAGGAAATTCGGTCACGGTACATGGAACAGAGATGCTTGCTAAAGCAGATGAAGAGTAAAACAGACTAACGTTCAGATCTTGGGCGCCGAGGTCAGCAAAGCACACACACATGATAGGCAATGACAGAGGGTCACCTCGAGTACTAAAGTTCGACAGCAGTTGTTGCAGCTCAAAGTAAGAATAAACTGCGGCATCTGCAAGCCCTGGACACACAAGCGTAACGATTATTGCGTTCGGATAGAAGTCGTGGTCTCCAGAACAGTCATTCAACCCCAATTGTAACATTATCTTCATTCACTGTCAGTTCATCACTGGGCACTCACTGCTTACCTAACATACAACTTCACACATCTCTAAACATTTCATCACAGCATATACTACCTGAGATCCTTACTTGTTTCCGAACCTTGCCAATTCATGACGATGACTGTTCATGGGAACTACAATAAGCATGGAAGCTAAGGAAATGAATTAAAATTTGTGCCATGGCCACGACTTGAATCCAGGTCACTTTGCTTCCTAGGCAGATGTGCCAGCCATTACAACAGCATAGCAATATAGTTACCTAAGCTGCACTGACTACTGTAGTCCAACGCCCTGCCTAACACAAACATCAGTTCATGTTTTCAGCCTGTTTCC
This sequence comes from Schistocerca serialis cubense, assembly GCF_023864345.2. Lineage (NCBI taxonomy): Eukaryota > Metazoa > Arthropoda > Insecta > Orthoptera > Acrididae > Schistocerca > Schistocerca serialis. Next base: position 99,057,827 of record NC_064642.1, on the reverse strand, counting down.
CCCTCGTTAAATAATCACTTGTTGCCAAAGCTCTCCAGTATTGGAATAGCACGCCAGCTTTTGACATTATGGGGAAATCCTGCTAGTACCTCACGCATAGGTGATCTATTGATCTGATATATTTAAATTTTCTTCAGACGGTTGAGTCTCAATTTTATCTACAGTAACGATGAAAGCTGACGTAAAGAATTAAAATTTGTGCCATGGCCGGGACTTCAACCTGGGTCTCCTTAGTTAGTAGGCAGAGCAATCTAGGTAACATATCTGCGTGGACTACCCTATTCCACTTCCCTCCCCCAAGGAAAATTTAATTAATGAGCTCTTGCACATTAATTGAGGTGAGATTATGTATAATATCTACTAATCCTTGTAAACTACAACGTTATTTACAGAATAACGACATCGTCATTGATTAATTTAATTCAATATCTGTTAAATCCCATGTCACAGTAAAGAGTTAGTGTAGATTTAAAGAGACCCCCACTGAGGATTCTTTGCTTAGAGCTCTTTACATCACATCGCTTCGTCGAAAATCCGTTCTGTAATTCATTGCCGCGCAGGATTAGCCAAGCGGTTTAAGGCGCCGCAGTCATGGACTGTGCGGCTGGTCCCGGCGGATGTTCGAGTCCTCCCTCTGGCATGGGTGTGTGTGTTTGTCCTTAGGATAATTTAGGTTAAGTAGTGTGTAAGCTTAAGGACTGATGACCTTTGCAGTTAAGTCCCATAAGATTTCACACACATTTGAACATTTTTTGACTGGTATTGGTGTTTTAAAATCTCACCTTCAGGTGTATCAAAATGCTGTATTTGATAGAATATAAAACGCGCAGGGGGCCACAGAGTGCAAGAGTTCCAGTCATTACATGTTGGCAAATCGTTTCCGTCAACATGAAGTGATTAGAACTGTTGCACTGACTGGCCCGACAGCATATTTTCTGTTACCAAATAGCATAACTTCATACACCTGAAGATGAGATTTTAAAATCCCGAAACATGTCGTGGTTTGAAGAAATAATTAATGCAATTGAATCTTCTTCTTTGGTGCGGCAGAATAAAAATGGGCCCCTCACACGTCCTGCACTTCCAGTTCAAATGGGAACAAGTACAGGGTATCTGTGGTAATGCATGTTACATCGCGCACTGATGGTCGTCACAACAGGTTGCTAAAAGCTTTAATTCTGCTACGTGTTTTCGCTTTATCGCCGTAGGTGGTGGTAAAGAAAATGTTGGTTCCACGCTGCAGGTCGACACGACGCGCGGAAGAGACGGCCCCGTCCTACCCGGCATTCCGCGGCCCCAGAGCTGCTTCTTATATTGCGGCCGTGGCTTGCGGCTGGCAGCAGTCCAGGGCGCTGTAGCCGGAGTTGCGGCTGTCGGTGTAGCGCGCGCGGCGCACATTTCACGCCCTGTCACACACAGCGCCTCTCGTGACAGGGGCAGCGCGGCAGCCCGCGGCGCACGCTCCGCCCGTCAGGCGCCGCTACTCGTCCCGCCTCGCAGCGCCCCGTACACACGCCCAGGCAACACACACAGTCCGTCTTTCTGGGAGTTCAGCTGCAAGTTGTCCAGAGATCTTATAAAACGCCCCATTCTTTAAAGAATCGAACTCCCACTTACAAAACAGCTTCAAGATCTGGTTACATTACAAATGAGTCACTTACGGCCTGAACACATCATGACGTGTGAAAGACGTGTATACTTCTATTGTCTATTGTCAAACCACAATTTATGAAAGATGTTTATATTTTATTAATAGGATTAAGTAGGAATAATTAATATTTGTCATGCTGGAAATAATTGTGGTAGCAGGGAACGTCTGCACCAAAGTATTGTTGGCAAGAGAGACCGCAAATTGATATAATTTTAAAAAGTGCGGCAGAGACCTCGTATGGATACATTTTAAGAAAAGAGCGGGAAAGACCGCGCATTGATACATTTTGTAATGGTAGCAGGGATTGTCTGCACCAGAAAGCATTGTTGGCAGGAGAGACTGCACTTTAGCGTTCGTAGGATGTCAGTAGTAAGCGAGATGTGAAGCGAGTTGGTAGCAGGTCTGAAGCGAGAGGCTGAGAGGAGTAGTGTGCCTGCCAGCCACCAGCTATGATTTACAAGAGATTATAAACGGATGTACAGAGACATCAACTAACTATTATCGTAAGAGGAACTAATATTATTGAATTATTTTCTTTGCGAAATTCAAGACTACTGAAGGTATGTTTGCGCAATGCTAGTTGTAAGATTATTGTAAAAAGGAAGTCTCATTTGAACGTTTGTAAAACCATGTCATTACCAACAGTAAATATCTTAAGCGTATTCAGAATATAATGAATTTTTGCCAGCAATGTTGCATTACTGATTATAATCCATCCCAAAAACCATCAACATAAAACTTTGCAAAAATGTTATTGTTGTCAAGAAAAAGTGTAACTATGAATAACGTAACTTCAGTCAAATTAATTAAAGAATAACGTCAGCTTTGCTAATAAAGAATAACGCAAGCTTTGGTAATAAATACAGCCACTTATTATGACAGCCCACCAGAAGTTAATAGAGTATAGTAAACCAGAGTAAGTATATTCATGTCGCAGTTCGATGTAACAGTCAGATAGCGATCCAGTAACAGTAAAAAAGGTAAGGAGTTTTGGGTTATTGCAGATAACGACTGAGGGCGACACGACAACGACACATTCTATGTTTCGTCGAAATAATCCTAAAATCACTTTTAAAAAGCAGCAATTAAATTTGTATGCGAAGATTGAGAAAGCGAATAAATTTCAAAGGGAAGATTTCATTTATTATTAAGCAAGAGATAGAAATCCTAAGGGAAGGTTACATAGGTTATTGTAAAAGGGAAGGTTATCATAAACAAAAGAGGTATAGAGGAGACGGGAAGATTTCACGTGGAGCGGGTAGAAATCTAAATAATGTCACAACACGAGTCAACTTTATAGTGTCCTGAGTAGCAGTTCCTATTTCAGCGGTGAGTAACAGCTTTCTGCAGATAGAAGATAAGAAAACAATCGGACGCATTGCTACCCTGTTTCATACTAGAAGGAAATACAATGCCCAATGCAATTGGAGGATTACTTTTTCTAAACCTTGTAATTATTTTCCAATGCGACGTATGAGTTTGAAAGCTGGCTCAAAGGTGCCTACAGCCTTCCTCTGTAATGTTGCAAAAGCCTAGCGCCCTCCGACGTCACCCTTAGCCTCGGAGATGCTTCAAACAGCAAGGTGTCGGCACATGCCAGAAAAGAAAGGGGTTGGTTGGTTGGTTTGGGGAAGGAGACCAGACAGCGTGGTCATCGGTCTCATCGGATTAGGGAAGGATGGTGAAGTTAGTCGGCCGCGCCCTTTCAGAGGAACCATCCCGGCATTTGCCTGGAGTGATTTAGGGAAATCACGGAAAACCTAAATCTGGATGGCCGGACGCGGGATTGAGAAAAGAAAGGGGCCACGTCTCAAATTTTCTTGCGAGATTCAGAGTTGGTTAATGATGTCACATAGGCACAGATCTCACCACAGTTCCCCCAAACGTCATCGTGAACGTGTCACATGATCAGAATGTCGTCACATTCACTCTTATCCACACCCTTTCATTTTTTTAAATTCTTTTTTCTGACGCCTCCGCGATGGACGATAGAGCCGTGACGCCCAGCGTTCAAATCACGCAGTTTTCTTATGTGTGGGCGATAATAACGTTTCAGATACACTGCCTGTTAGAATCGACACGAAAAGGCCTCTGAGAGGCACGGCCACAATGGCTTTTGGCAGAATTTTGGTCAAAACTGGTTCCAATGTGATATCATTGACGCACCAGACATCTCACAGGAATGATTGAACATTCACAGTTTGAGAAGACAAAAGGAGCGATCTGTTTCACCTGCTATAGACCTTAGGATGACAGAATAATCGGTCGCAGTCTGTTCTAACCGGCTGTTTATCTTGGCTTTAGAACGCTTTTACCTCACAGGAACTCCTCAGCTCTGCATTTTTTCCTCATTTATCGACATCTTGTTGTTTGAAACGATGCCGATTTTGTATCATTGCAGAGGAATTTTGTAGGCACCATTCAGCCAGATTTTAGACTTATACGTCGCAATGGGAAACAATTATACTGTTTCGGAAAAGTGATCCTTTAATTCGGTGTCGCAGCGTGTATTTCAGAACGTGTATTTATTCAGTTTACGGAAAGGTCTAACTATTCTATTGATACAGAGAAAAACTGATAGTTATCTCGAGGCCAATAAAACTAAATTCGACTACTTTTTATTTTTTAATATTATGGTTGTGTAACGATGAGTAAGCTTAGTGGTTGGGAAATTTTACGTCTAGTTCCCATTTCACATTAGCTTCAGGAAACCTGTGACTCCGCAAGGAAGTCGATGGTGTACTGAGTACTTCCCATTTAACAACCTTTCTGATAGGATATCTTGAATAATGTAGTAAACAGTCTGCATTATAGCAACAATGCGTGCCACAATGCGTCCCTAAAAAAGTAGCCAGCGCAACTTTCTGGGCTGATACACTATCTTGAAGAACATGACACTCAAAGGAATAGGAAATTTCTACCAACAATTACATTAGTCGAATGTGCCTCTTATGTTGCATTAGATATAATTCTTATCGTTCGTAAATTTCGTTTGATAAACTGGAGAGTTTTTGACTATGAAGCAGTCTGTCAGACATCGACGAGATTCTCTGAACATAGAAAACAATGGATTAATGAGAATTCTAACATAGTTAATGTAATAAACCAGTGTTTAAAATCATTTGTGGTCCTTTTAAAACAGTCCTAATATTACTGAAAAAGTATCATTCTCGCGCATACGTTTGCCAGCAGTCAGAGCATTTGGCACTCGTCTTTCACCACTCTTCCGCACTGGTATTTATCCATACAAAAATTACCATATTCGTATTGTGATTTGGCACTATATCGTTCTTTCGTAACAGGTGATACTCAATATAATATCACTAACCCTCATTAACGTCGTGTGTTTCTGTAGTGTTGCGACTTCCTTACGTGGGCCATCCTCAAGGGGATTGCGACACATTTGAATTCAGTTACGCGTCATTTAGATTCAATAAAATATCGCAGTTGTTAATAAACGATACTAGAGGAAAAATAAAAGATTACATAGTATTTAGATTTGCACATTTGAATGAAATATGCGAAACAATTGCTTACTTAAAAAAATATAGAATCCAAATTGTTCGCCTGAGCCTGTTGAAAAAGACTTTCTTTACTGTGCAACACATGTTACCGAAATGGAGGTACTACATAATTTTCATTTAAGTCAATGCCATGTCTCTTACCGGAGGGTTTTCTTATTGTCCTCTTTATGTGAACTGATTTCCAGAAGTACTCTCCTTACTACACTATTTTGACTTGCTATAAGAAACCCTTACATCATTTCTTCCCATCAACTTTATCCTACTCCTCCTTGTCAGTCCAATCACTCCTACATGACAGGCTCTTTTTCCATTTGGGAATAGCTGCCATCCGCCTTTACCTGAATACTTTCGTATTTATGTGCCAGTAGTATAATTCATTTTTCATTCTATCGTGGTGATTTGTAATGCCGCACTATTACCGTGATTAGGCCTGTCAGTAGTCATTAAGGCTCTTTAATTACCTGTCTGCTTTATTCCTACTTTGAGTTACAATGCCTGTTTATGGGTATCGGGATGTGAGGCAGTTGGTATATTTACTATTCTTTCCATCATGGCATCAGGGCTGAGTGCAACAGTTAGAAGGTAAATAAAGGCAATTGCCACTGCTTGACCTTTGTTTGGTCTACGTACTGTCTAGCAGTGATCAACATCTCTGTACTCCTGTCGACATCTCTGTTATCTTCATTTTACTCTTTGACAGACCAATTAACTTCCAATCTGGAGTTTTTTTCCCTTTCCATACCGTTGTCATATCTTCTGTTGGTATAACATTATTCACAGTTCAGAGAGCCGTTGTACTGTGAGAACGAACTGAACACCTCATTGAGAGCTACAAGATAGAAAAAATAACAGCAGTAAAATGGCGTGTGTTGCCACAAGAAAGACGTTCTGCTCATCTTAACTTCAAATCACTACGACTAAGGGGTTTCATTAGTTCTTCCATTCATTCGACGCCGTCTCCCACTTCATCCTATAAGAGGCTGTTATATCATTGTTTTGTTATAAGTCGCGATTTCTTAGTGATCTAACATATTCCAGTTTCTATTTTTCTCCTTGTACTTTTCTCACATCATGTTAAGGACACTTGTATAGAACCAGTTTTAAATGTTTATCGCTTCTTTTCCCTGTATATTATCAGTGCACGTACAATATGACGCGCCTAGTACTCTGGTTTCTGAGGGTGATGATTGCACATCATACTCCATCATGCTCCTTCATTCTCAAAGGGTGGAAATCTGATGTGATCCAAGTTACTTAAATGTGTACCGGTAAAAAGTTACATTTAATTCTGCATATGCATCGACATACATACGCCGCAACACACCATATGCTGTTTGGTGGAGGATATCTTGTGCTACTAGACATTTCCTTTCCTATTCCACTTGCAAATGGGGCAAGGTAAAAGTGACCGTGTTATGCCTGCGTGCGAGTCCTAATTTTCCTTGTCTGCATGTTCCATACGAGAAATGTACGTTGGCGGCAGTAGTAACGTTCAGCCATCAACTTTACATACCTGTCCTCTAAATTTCATAAATAGTTTTCCCCGAAAAGAAAGTCTTCTTTCCTCCAGGGATTTACATTTAAGTTCACGAAGCATCTCCATTATACTCGCGCCTGATACTGACCAAATCTACCGGTAACAAATCCAACAGTGCACTTCCAAGTTGCTGCAATGTCGTCCTTTAATCAGCCCTTGTGGGGATCCCAAATACTCGAGCAGTACTCAGGAATGTTGTACCAGTATCCTGTATGTTATCTGCTTTATAGACGACCAAATAATTTTCTTACAATTCTACTAATGTACAGAAGTCCTGATGTCCACCATTCGCCTTCCTTACTTTCGTCCTTGCACGCTCGTTCCACTTCATATCGCTTTGCAACTTTATGCCTATATATTTAACCACAGTGAATGTTTCAAGCAGCATGCTTCTAATACTCTATTAGAACATTGCAGGATTTTTTTCTACCCATCACCATTAACTTACATTCTTCTACAACTCGAGCAAGCTGCCTATCATCACAACAGATAGAGATTCCAAGTCATCCAGTATTCTTCCACCATAATCAATACCGATACTTTCCGTATACACAATTTCATCTGCAAACAGTCACAGATTGCCTCTCACCTTGTCCATCAGATCATTTATGTATGTAAAGAACAAAACCGGTCCTCCCACGCTTCCTTGGACTTTCGGGATTTTAATAATAGTGATGGTGCTCGAGTGCAATGCGGTAGTTCTCTACATGTATAACATACCACAGAAGTGTTGTTTTCTTTGCTTATTGTCTTCAGTTGGGTATTACAAGTGACCGCTGAATTATTATGGGAAAGCCAGGAAGCGACAGCAGCAAGGGTTGCGGGAATCAGGCCGGCAGCACGAACACCCGGTCGCTGCCAGCAAGCGAGGCCCAGCTGCCCGACCTCGAGCAGTTGGCCCGGTCCCAGGTAAGGTACGGCGATGCACAGCGATGACACGCCAGAAGTTACTGTAAAATCAGTCATGGACTCGTTGATGACAGCAGCGACTGGCAAAAGACAGGAGACGATCGGACGTAATAGTGTCGAAATCGAGTTCTTGACTGAATACTAAAAATGTCTGTCGAGCTAGCAAGTAAACTGTCCACAGCCACCCACGGACTAGAGCAACACCAGAGAAGGAGCAGCTTGCGGTTGTTCTTGGTGGCCGAAATCTATCAGTAGAACGCCGATGATTTGTTCATAGCTATCGCATTTTCAGTCCTCCCTCTTATTCTCAAAATGTTTTCTCTGCAACAGCATGGAGAGCTGCATCAAACCAGTCTCAGGACTGAAGACCGCAACAACAACAACATTGTTAATTTCCATAGATAACTCTTTCCAACTGCGTTGTTTAGTTATTCTAATTTGATTTATGTATTTTTTAACTGATTCTTTCGTTTTCGTAAGCCTGCCTGTGTTGCATTTTAGTACACTGCTGGCGATTAAAATTGCTACACCACGAAGATGACGTGCTACAGGCGCGAAATTTAACCGACAGGAAGAATATGCTGTGATATGCAAATGGTTAGCTTTTCAGAGCATTCACACAAGGTTGGCGCCGGTGGCGACACCTATAACTTGCTGACATGAGGAAAGTTTCCAAACGATTTCTTACACACAAACAGCAGTTGACCGACGTTGCCTGGTGAAACGTTGTTGTGATGCCTCGTGTAAGGAGGAGAAATGCGTACCATCACGGTGAACGCACATTGGAAGCGTGTATTCGTCATCGCCATACTGGCGTATCACCCGGCGTGATGGTATGGGGTGCCATTGGTTACACGTCTCGGTCACCTCTTGTTCTCATTGACGGCACTTTGAACAGTGGACGTTACATTTCAGATGTGTTATGACCCTTGGCTCTACCCTTCATTCGATCTCTGCGAAAACCTACATTTCAGTAGGCTAATGCACGACCGATTGTTGCAGGTCCTGTACGGGCCTTTCTGGATACAGAAAATGTTCGACTGCTGCACTGGCCAGCACATTCTCCAGATCTCTCACCAATTGAAAACGTCTGGTCAATGGTGGCCGAGAAACTGGCTCGTCACAATACGCCAGTCACTACTCTTGATGAACTGTGGTATCGTATTGAAGCTGCGTGGGCATGTGTGTCTGTAGACGCCATCCAAGCTCTGTTTGACTCAATGCCCAGGTGTACCAAGGCCGTTATTACGGCCAGAGGTGATTGTTCTGGATGCTGACTTCTTAGGATCTATGAACCCAAATTTCGTGAAAATGTAATCACTTGTCAGTTCTAGTATAATATATTTGTCCAATGAATACCCGTTTATCATCTGCATTTCTTCTTGGGGTAGCAATTTTAATGGCCAGGAGTGTAGTTTGTGTGATTTTGGTTGTACGGGGTTGTTATAATTAATCCATCGCTATTTGAACCAGTACAAACCAAAAACTATTCACAGCATGGGTACCAACGTTAGAGGTTGATGTATGTTGCAGGATTTTCGTTGTGAGTAGTGCTAGTGTTATGACTTACTGCTAGGCGTGGGTACTGGTAAGACGACATGGGGTTGAATCACAAGCATCAGTTTGCATTAAGCTGCAGAGAGTTAATATGGGTCTGGACAAGATGAGCAGGGCTTTACTCGTAAAGCTCTTTTATCAAACCAACATTAGTACTGCTGCTGCTCTTAGTTTAAGTGTCGACGCATTAAAGGAATACGGAGAAGACCTTTTCCCGCGTCAGGGATGAAGAACGTGATACGTAAGTTCGAAATAATTGGAGGTTTAAGAATTGATTGAAGGAAAGTAGATAGCCAATTGCGCGACAAGTTGTTGAAGGAGTTACTGTTCTCATGACTGAGAATACTGGATGCAATTTGTAACTTTCAAGCAGCGCAATAGTTGTGTCACAACAGCTGAGTAGCGCGTGATCCACCGTTGGAAAAGCGCTGAGAACAATTGTGAAATGGTATCTCTAGTGCGGTTCCAGTCACTCGTGAGCTTAGATGGTCGTCACATTGAGCAACGCTGGCAACGTGGAACGTAACATGGTATGCAATTAACAAAGTTACTCTCTCATTGGGAAATAAACTATGTTTCTTTCAATGGTTTACTCGTTATTACTCCTCCACAAGCCTTTACAAATGTTTCCACTGAGTTTCATTGTCATACGCTCACTCATTTTTCCGGGGGAATAAGTAGCAAAAGTTTATTTATAGGTAGGATTTTAACCGTAATGTGAAAGAGATAATGATGAGAATCAAATCTACCATTCCATATTACTTAAACATTCACAGTTACTTTAATACTTTTTTGAGAACAGCTACATGATTCAACTGAGATTCTCCCAACATTGGGTTTAGTGATATCCTTGATATGGCTTTTCTTGGGAACTTTTTGAAGAAGGTCGATTTTAGTTTCAGGTGAAAGCTTTGACATAGACTGAAGAGTCTAATAACACTTTAGTTGGTTATTTTGTGGGCTGCGTAATGTCATGCTGCGAATCTAAATTTTTGTTCCCACCTATTTGAGCACAATAGTCGTAGTAGAGCAGTTCGGTATCGTCTATGCTTTGGATCGCTCAGATCCTAAGAAGTCCCAAAATTCTTCTGTTTTTTTTTTCGAATTATTCCTGTTCTCTTCATATATCGGTGGATTGCAACTGACAAGTGTGTTATTTTTGTATCTGAATTTCATCGATAGAACAGATTTAAATTCCATTATATTCCCTATCATAAGTCCCTATCATATAGATCTTTGTACCCAGTAATAATATCTCTTTCATAATTCTGATTGCTTGTTTGCTTTTAAAGATACTGCAGTTACAAGTATCTTTTACATTTTCTTCTGGGAATATGGTTTCATCAACTGTTAGAATTCGTTTTACTTTTCCTCGTAATGTAGTTCTAGTTCTTTGTGTTTTCTGGTTTTGTTTAAACAGTGTACATTTGAGGTGCCTGGAAATAATTTCTGTATAAATTTTACTGTAGAAGGATTCCAAAGTTGCTCCAACTCTAACCCTTCATTACAGTTCCTGGGACTTCCCTGAATACTTTTTTCCATTGAACTGCATGGCACAATCGTTTAGCAAACTTTCCATACTGCAATAGAAATTGTATCAAATAGAATGTTAGGAATTAAATTCCAGGATGATACCGGACTGTTAGTTCAAAATTTGATTTTTTGTTCTTCCGTTCACTCCACAGTTTGGAAATAGAGTTTGTCTTCCCCCTATGAGCTCTTTGGCCACGTTTCACTCGTACCTTCAGTCGGACCCGTTATTGGGTGCTGCCATCCGAAGACAGATGGATCCAGGCTCTTTGCGAGATTGTCGTTCCTCTCTCTTGTTCTTCCCCATCACTTTCGAGATGGGAGTGACAGTTCGAGATCGATAATAGCGGAGATACTGTTATTATTACTTGGTTATTGTCATTTGAATTATAATTACATATTGCTCATTTACCATTCAGACCGTAATGTCTGCTCGCTGAGGGCGCCTGTTTATATCATCTGGCATTGTTCTCGACAGTAGTGATTTTGCACATGAAATCGGTGTATTGGTTTCGGGATAGGCACAGGTTCGTTTACATTCGCTTAAAGTTCTATTTTTGGCGAGATATTTGTGTGAAGTACAGAGAGAGCCAATGTCGTGCTGAATGGCGTTATGAATGGCGACATGTGTGACGGCATTAGGGACTCCTCCTTGTATGAAGTAAACGTTTGAGGATATTAACTTGCTTCTGTATATTCACTCGCTTCTCACATTATTGACAAAGGCCCCAGCTGACGAAAATTGTGCCACAGGTTAATGAGTCTTTGAACTGTGTCTCTCTCAAGTAACATTTTCTTTAGAGGAATGGGCTGCATTCCAAATGTTCCAGACAGTTGAAACAGCGCCCAGAGTGAATGTGTGCCAACTGTATGCCGAATACAGTCAGTTTCAACATATTCAAGTAAGGCTGGCTAATTAGAAGTGTATGAAAGGGGCAGGTCTTTTAAAGTTTTTGCTTAAATGTTCTTTATCCCAGGTCGCCTTCTTCTTAGCACTTGTTTTCCCGCTCTGGAGCATTTGTATTCATAACGTCATAGCATAATGCAACACCCTTTGACGTGATCTCAGTATTTACAGTACATTCCCTAGGGTTCTTTCAGGAGCAGAGAGATCAGACGTGATGTGGCCCACGTTTTGCTACGTTGTGGTTTGTGTTCGTACAATACATTTGGGCACCTTACAATTTACCCCGTGTTTGAGTGTAGCCCTCTAGCATTTATGTCTGTCCTTTTAGATTCATTAACACAGATTTCATCAGAGTACCTAGACTATACCACAAGATAAAGTAAAACAAATTTGTATACAAGCATGAACAAGTAACGGCAGCTGATTATATTCTCTTGCAACGAAGAGGTATGGTCTTGGATAGTGTTTTCCACCCACATATAAAGGCGAAACAAGTCCGAGTCAGTGAAAATCACAGAGACCTGTCAGTTGTAGTGAATCAGATTATTTTTGCTTTCATATGTAAGCAGCGTGGAGAGATTTGGGTGACAACTCAAGAGTTAAAATTTTGGTTTCTTCTAAGTTGAGGCTCCTTCCACTCGCCTAGATGATCTATCTTTCACCTCATTAGAGCCAATGTGTAATCGTTATGGAGTCACAAAATGTGCCTAGGGTCAGACATTACGTGAAACGTGTTCCATGAATACCTGACAAAGGTTTCTCTGGAATATGGAAAGACCTCAAGGACGCAAATTTTATTTAATTGCAGTACAATGAAATGACTCAATAACATAAAAGCTTACGGTATTTAAATACTAATGTGCAGCCTTCGCAGAAGATGACGGGAAACAGTCTAAATGATTGGCATATATAGCCTTGTAACATTAGCCAACGTGGCTTTTCTGTGCCTATACTGCTAACGGCTGACAGCAGGGGGTCATGAAGCTCTACTGTATGCTTAAAGATGATGAAATCTTCTTGGGTAAACTATTGCGGAAGTGAAGTAGTCCTCCATTCGGGTCTCTGTGTGGGGACTACTCTGTAGGTTGGCATTCTACAGGTCGGAGCGTGGAGTGTAAGACCTTTTACTTGGTTATGTGAGAGAGAGAAATTAAAAAGGAAAATTGATAGGTTGAAGTTAGACATATTTGGAACTAGTAAAGTGCGATAGCAGGAAGAGCAGGACTTTTGTTCAGGTGAGTACGGGGTTATCTGGGCAAAAGCAGATACAGCTAATACAAGAGTTGGTCTAATAACAAATAAGAAAACAGTAATGCGATTAATCTACTCTACTATTACAGCATAGTGAAAGCATTATCGTAGCCAACAGACACGAAGCGAACCAGAACCACAAGTGTGCAGTTTATACGTCGACTAGTTTCGCAGATGGTGAAATAATGTAAAATGAGTAAGGAAAATTTAATCGGTTAATTAAAGTACATGAAAATTTCATTATAGTGGGAGACTAGAAATCGGTAGTAGGAAAAGGAAGAGAAGGAAAAACGGAGAACATAGACGGGAGTTTGGTGTGTGTGTGTGTGGGGGGGGTGGGGGGGGATGGAAGAGGAAGTCGCCTGATAGAATTTTGTAAAGGTCATAATTTAAGGCTCCCTAACACTTTTTTTAAGAATCGTCAAAGAAAGTTCTGTACGTGGAAGCTACGTGCGGCCACTGTAAGGTTTCCAGAAGGTAAGATAGACATCTCGAGACCTGATTTTAAGCCATAAGACAGCAGTACATTTGGACTCTGACCAAACTTTGTTGGTTATGAACTGCAGACTAGAACTGCAGTAATTTGAAAAAAAAAAAAAGGATAAAATTATGGAAATGCGACCTGGATAGAGTGAAAGAACCAGAGACTGTTGTGTGGCTCAAAGTTAACACTACACAGTGTTGGACTGAAATAAGAGAAATGAATAAAACAGAACATGAATGGGTAGCTTTGAGAGATGAAGTGAGAAAGGCCGCAAAGGGTATTAGGGAAAAAGACAAGACCTACTAGGAATAGCTGGATGACTCAGCAGGTACTCAATTCAGCAGACGGAAGGATGGAGTATAAAACAAATCAAGCAGGCGAAAAGGAACGCGGACATCTAAAACACAATATTGACCTGAAAGTGCAAAACGGGTTAGCAAGGATGACTAGAAGAGGGGCGCAGGGCTGTAGAAGCATTCATATTCAGGGGAAAAACAAGCGCCGCCTATAGGCCTTTGGAGAAAAGAATTGCAGCCGTATGAATACCAAGAGCTCAGATGGAAAACCTGTACTAAGTAAAGATGGTGCAGCTGAAATATGGAAGGAGTATGTAGAAGATCTATATAACGAGAACAAACTTGGAGTCTATGTCGTAGAAAGAGAGGAGAAAGTTGGTGAAGATTAAATGGGAGATATGATACTGCGACAAGAACTTGTCAGAAAAAAGACCCGTGGATTAGACAGCGTTGTTGAGATGCTTGGGAGAGGTAGACATTACAAAATTGCTACAGGTGGTATGCAAGATTATGAGACAGGCCAAATACCCTCAGACTTCAGGAGGAATGTAATAATTCTAATTCCAAAGAAAATTAGTGCTGATTGTTGTGAACACTAGCCGGTTTAATAAGTCATCATTGCAGAATATTGGCATAGATTATTTACAGAGAAATGGAAAATATAATAGAGGTCGACCTCGAGGAGAATTACTCTGGGTTCCAGAAATATAGAAACATGCGGGCAATACTGACACTACAATGTATCTTCGAAGATACGTCAAGAAAAAGCGAACATATGTTTATAGCATTTGTATATTTGGAGAAAGCTATTAACAGTGTTGGCAGAAATGCACTCTTCGGTATTCTGAAGGTAGCAGTGATAAAATACAGCGACCGGAAAGTTATAGGGAACCACATTTAATAGGGGAGTGAAACAGATCTGTACGCTATCACTAATGATATTCAGTCTTTACACTCAGCTAGCTGTGAACGAATCCAAGGAGATATTTGGAAAGGGAATTAAAATTCAGACAGGCGAAATTAAAATTTTGTGGTTTGTCGATGACGGTGTAATTCTGTCAGAGGCAGCTAAGGACGTGAAAGAGCTTGTGAATGGAGTGGATAGTGTTTACAGTAAATCGAAGTGAGTTAGGTGATGTGAAACTTCCTGGAAGAGTAAAACTGTGTACCGGACCGAGACTCGAACTCGGGACCTTTGCCTTTCGCGGGCAAGTGCTCTACCAACTGAGCTACCCAAGCAAGACTCACGACCCGCCTTCACAGCTTCAATTCTGCCAGTACCTCGTCTCCTACCTCCAAAAACTTCACAGAAGCACTTCTGCGAGCCTTGCAGAACTAGCGCTCCTGAAAGAAAGGATATTGCGGATCAGCGCACACTCCACTGCAGAGTGCAAATCTCATTCTGGAAACACCCCCCAGGCAATATCCTTTCTTCCAGAAGCGCTAGTCCTGCAAGGCTCGCAGAAGTGCTTCTGTGAAGTTTTTGGAGGTATGAGACGAGGTACTGGCAGAATTGAAGCTGTGAAGGCGGGTTGGGTGTCGTGCTTGGGTAGCTCAGCTGGTAGTCTGCATTCGGCAGGGCAGCAGTACGCACCGCGCTCGGTCGTCCACGCCGCTGCGCGCGCGAAGTGTTTTGTTTACTTCCTCGTCACAGCGCTTCTCAGTCGAACAAGCTCTAACGTCCAACTCTTACAGGAAGAACACTCTTAAGTTCACCTTCTCAAATGAATACGCACGACCCAAAGCACTGGCCGTCGAAATCTTCCTACGCGAGGACGTGAAGATCCCCCGTGACGAACTCATCAGCATACACCTATCGATCATCAGCAGCGTCGTTTATGTTAAGATGACTTCCGACGCTGCCTGCAACGAGATTATTGAAAGGACACGGCATGGACTAAAATTTCGGCACTCCGACGGAAACGTCGGGCCTGTGGATGTCGACCATGCAGGACTTGGCCTTCGGACGATCCGTGTATTCGAACTGCCTTTCGAGGTGAATGAAGATGAAGTCGTCGCGGCGCTAAGCCTGTTCGGAAAAGTCCAGAGCCACGTAGCCGGGACATGGGCACAGTTTACGACGTATCCGGAGCTTAATGGTGTGAGACAAGTCCGAATCGATCTCAAACGGCACGTTTCAACGTACATTTCTAGCGGCGGCTGCCGTGCGGTGGTCACTTACGACGGACAACCTCGAACATGTTCCGGTTGTGGCAAAGAAGGCCACGTACGTAATGAATGCCTGCAACGCCGCATCACACAACTAAGGCACGACGATACGAACACCGACAGAACCACAACAACCATTCCAGTCACCTATGCGGCGACACTGCACGTCCAGCTCTCACAAGACGCCGTTCATGAGCGTCTCTCTGGTCCGAGCACCTTGACACCGGCGATGCCGCCGGTGAACATGTCCAACAGCCGGACACGCCCACGCTAGAAGATCACAAGGATACCAATGAGACTGTTCTGGAGAATGACGACCGCATCTTACCACCCGCGGCTTTTGTACCGGAACGACGTGAATCTCTTCCTTCCTCAGACACCGAAACTCGTTGCCGAAAGCAGAAGTCGCCCAAACGACGAAAAAAAACGCCGCAGGACATCAGAATCGACCGTTGAGCCTCCTCCGCAGGACGAAGAGATGGCACATCACTCTGACGGAGAACACGATAACACTTTCTCCTCTGCCACGGAGACGCGTCATCCACAAGACGGTGAACCGTCCAACAGAGATCGTGCGCAAGTCCCGCGCCCAGAAGCCATGGAACATAGCACGCCTGTTGTCACCGACGCTATTGAGCCGACTCGGCCAGCGCTGCCACCTCTCGGCGATGTCAAACCTGTCGGACATTTTTCATGGGTGGATGACACGGATTTCCCACCTCCATCTGATGCGTAAATGAGATCTGTTCCTCCGTTAGACCAACACTAAAATGGGGGACGTTTCTACGGCGACTCCTGCGACTTCTATGGACTTCACGCATCCACCACGACAATCTTCACCAGCTACGAACCTATCGGCAGCACGGATCTCCCATCAGACGTATCGAATAGCTACTATCAATACTAATAATATCGGCTCCCACGTTAAACTTCAACTGCTCCGTGACACGCTAAGAGCAGCGGACATCGACATCGCCCTGTTACAAGAACTGAGGACAGCAACTTGGACCGGGTGTTATGGATATGAGACGTACGCCGCTCCTGCAGCTATGGAACACACAGGCGCAGCCATCCTCCTACGAGAAGGGATTGCAGTTTCCGATGTCGCATACCTCCCAACCGCGCAAGGGGTGGCCATAACAGCTGAAAGACTCAAAATCATTAATCTCTACGCCCCATCGGGCAATGATAAACGGAGGGATCGCTCCCAGTTCTACGCCGAAGATATCACGCCTTTATTCCTCGGTCGATACGATCATCTCATCGTAGGTGGAGATTTCAACTGTGTTCTCGAGCGCACAGACCAATACCCCCATTTCACCACATGTCCGGAACTTCGCTTCCTCGTCCGCCGCCTTCGTCTCCTCGACACTTGGTGAGTGGTACACGGCGACCGCCCGGGGTATACACACATCACGAGCCACTCCACCAGCCGACTTGATATACATCTCTGACGCTCTAAAATCAGTTTTCCTCGACGCGGAACGTTGGCCGTCTGCCTTTTCGGATCATGACATCTACATCTGTACTATGAACCTACGTCGACAATCTATATGGCGCAGTGCAGGACCTTGGAAACTCAATGTCACGCTACTGCGGGACCCTGAATGTCGACAACAGGTCACGGACACGTCGCACAACTGTGTTCAACGCATTATGCGTTACGAGACCACACTGCAGTGGTGGTTGCTGTGCGCCAAACCGGCCATCCGACGCACATTGACACACTATGGAAGAGCCAAAGCCAGGTGGAATCACCACACAACTGATTTCTACTATAGCGCTCTTCGTGAACTCATGGATCATCCTCCATCTCCGGATAGTCTAAAAGAAGCTCAACGCATCAAGGCAAACATTTTAACCTTGACCGGATGCCGTCTAGAGGGAGCCATTGTACGAGCACGCAGCCAAGATAGGATTAACGGTGAAATTCCTTCCATGCATCATATTGTTAAACATGTTCGTCGACGCAGACAGGCTTTAATGTCAACTTTAGACCTACCTGACGGACGACGGCTGACTTCGCAAGCTACCATTCAGGATGCATTCACAACGCACTATAGAGTTTTCTATCAAGAAGTACCTGCCGGTGCGGAGGCCATTGCTGAGGTTGCCCAGGAGACACTTGATACTCTAAACGCAGCAGCTGCAACCCTCCTGACTTCTGAAGTGACCACCGACCACGTCCAAGGCGCTGTGGCCAAAGGGTCTCTGAATCGATCTCCCGGTCCGGATGGTTTACCGCTCGAATTTTACAGAACCTTCCAAGATTTGATGTTGCCACGATGGAGGTACATGTACTGGTAACTTTTGTCCGGCGCGGCGAACCCGTCACCAATGTTCATGTCAGGCTTACTTGTACCAGTCCCGAAACCCGCAGGAGGAACACGACTGGACAGTTACCGGCCGATCACGTTACTCAATTCCGACTTCAAGATTTTCACACGCCTTCTAGCAGTGCGACTCAAACATGTCTTACGAGACATTGTTTCCCACGAACAAACATCCTTAGATGGCGACCGTAATATACAGACAGCCCTCAGCGAATATCGAGATGTGATCTCTGTGGCAACACACTCACGACTGCCAGGCGCTTTAATCTCCATCGAGTTCAAACAAGCGTTTGACCGCGTCAATCATGCATTCCTCAACGCAGTGATGGACCGAATGGCAATTCCCCCAACGTTCACGCAAGTGATTATGCGGCTCCTTCGGGGAGCAGCGTCGAGACTTCTCGTCAACGGCAGACTTACAGAACCTATACGGATTGAACGCTCAGTACGGCAGGGTTGCCCTTTGTTGACGGTGCTTTATGCCATTGCGACGGAACCACTCACTTGCGGATTACGGTGACGTTTGACAGGTATTCCACTCCGGGATCATATGTTCCGCTGCAGAGCTTACGCGGACGACTTGGCCCTCGTCGTACGTTCAGCGGCCGACGTACAAGCTGCGATGCAGTGGATTACCCGTTACAGTGCAGGGGCAGAGAGCGCTATGATCGTGGCAAAATCATGCGCCATGAAGATCGGCCGCGACCTTCCCGCAGACAGCGTAGTCCCATTTCAACTGGTGGACACCCTTCGTTGTCTCGGATTGGTGTACACGCGAGACATTCGCCGCACCTCGGCGATCAATTTTCGGGCGCTACTGCAACGCATCCGGGCCAACATACAAAATCACATACTACGCCCGCTGAATATGTGCCAGAGAGTCACCTTCGTCAATACCCATCTGGCAGCCCGGATACCCCATATAGGGCAGATTCTGCCCATCACTGTGACAATGGCGGCCAGATTACAGGCGGCTTTCGGCTATTTTATTTGCTCTGGACACATCTTCAAAGTCCAGTATGAGGCTCTCACCTTACCGAAGCGGGACGGTGGCCTCGATCTGGTTAATGTGAGGGCCAGGACTACGGCACTTTACACCAATACTATGCTCCGGTTATGGAAAAGCCAAAATGCTAGTTTTACTGGAATGTTGACCACCGAGCTCGCACCTGTTTCGAGACGCCCACCGACGTCTCTGGCACACATCCCACCACCGATGTCACATACCAGCCGTTTCTTTTTGGAATTCAGTTACATATGCACCGAGCTCCGCCGGACCAGGAAGACGACCACCCGCGACGTCTATTACCTTCTCCGAAAGTCTCCACCCCGCAACCCCGTCGAAACACGTCACCCCCAGGTTTCTTGGCCTACAGTTTGGAAAGCGATCCACCAACCATATCACACCACTGACACCACCTCTATGTGGTACCTTCTCTTCAACGGCAAGTATACGACAAGACAGAAACTGCATCGCATCGCACTGGTGGAGGACTCACCCCTGTGCCTCAAGTGCAATGTCGAAGATACAGATTTACATCGTTTTGAGTGTGGGCCAGCAGCGTCGATCCGGCGGACTTTTGGACACGCCTCCAAGTACATCACCACACCCTTCGGCGACATCGACACTATCGGGCCACTTTTGCGAACTATTTACAGAGTATTTTCACCAACCCGCCTCAAAGCTGGAATCTCAACGAACCGTGCCAGCCAAGACGGGACGATCCCACGTTCCCCTTTAATGGTCAATGATAGAATGCATTTTGTTCTGATGGCGCGCCAAAGTGGAGCATGGCGCGGAAAGTATTCCTATTTTATTTCGCTTCTCTTTTCTCCTCCTCTTCTAAGTTTCTTTTCTTTTTTTTTTTCCTTACACATGTTTACGCTTTTCACGCATAGCTCTCTATCCGCAGCCTGTTTGTTTTCTTTATCCTGTGCCCCCCCCCCCCCCCCCCCCGCCCAAAACAAGAAATAACATTAAAAAGAATTGGGTTGCTGCTGATGGTGAGACTCTATACTCATTTATGTTAACAATAAAAATAAAAAAATAAAAAAAGAAGGCCGTTGCGGCAATATACACTCCTGGAAATTGAAATAAGAACACCGTGAATTCATTGTTCCAGGAAGGGGAAACTTTATTGACACATTCCTGGGGGCAGATACATCACATGATCACACTGACAGAACAACAGGCACATAGACACAGGCAACAGAGCATGTACAATGTCGGCACTAGTACAGTGTATATCCACCTTTCGCAGCAATGCAGGCTGCTATTCTCCCATGGAGACGATCGTAGAGATGCTGGATGTAGTCCTGTGGAACGGCTTGCCATGCCATTTCCACCTGGCGCCTCAGTTGGACCAGCGTTCGTGCTGGACGTGCAGACCGCGTGAGACGACGCTTCATCCAGTCCCAAACATGCTCAATGGGGGACAGATCCGGAGATCTTGCTGGCCAGGGTAGTTGACTTACACCTTCTAGAGCACGTTGGGTGGCACGGGATACATGCGGACGTGCATTGTCCTGTTGGAACAGCAAGTTCCCTTGTCGGTCTAGGAATGGTAGAACGATGGGTTCGATGACGGTTTGGATGTACCGTGCGCTATTCAGTGTCCCCTCGACGATCACCAGTGGTGTACGGCCAGTGTAGGAGATCGCTCCCCACACCATGATCCCGGGTGTTGGCCCTGTGTGCCTCGGTCGTATGCAGTCCTGATTGTGGCGCTCACCTGCACGGCGCCAAACACGCATACGACCATCATTGGCACCAAGGCAGAAGCGACTCTCATCGCTGAAGACGACACGTCTCCATTCGTCCCTCCATTCACGCCTGTCGCGACACCACTGGAGGCGAGCTGCGCGATGTTGGGGCGTGAGCGGAAGACGGCCTAACGGTGTGCGGGACCGTAGCCCAGCTTCATGGAGACGGTTGCGAATGGTCCTCGCCGATACCCCAGGAGCAACAGTGTCCCTAATTTGCTGGGAAGTGGCGGTGCGGTCCCCTACGGCACTGCGTAGGATCCTACGGTCTTGGCGTGCATCCGTGCGTCGCTGCGGTCCGGTCCCAGGTCGACGGGCACGTGCACCTCCCGCCGACCACTGGCGACAACATCGATGTACTGTGGAGACCACACGCCCCACGTGTTGAGCAATTCGGCGGTAAGTCCACCCGGCCTCCCGCATGCCCACTATACGCCCTCGCTCAAAGTCCGTCAACTGCACATACGGTTCACGTCCACGCTGTCGCGGCATGCTACCAGTGTTAAAGACTGCGATGGAGCTCCGTATGCCACGGCAAACTGGCTGACACTGACGGCGGCGGTGCACAAATGCTGCGCAGCTAGCGCCATCCGACGGCCAACACCGCGGTTCCTGGTGTGTCCGCTGTGCCGTGCGTGTGATCATTGCTTGTACAGCCCTCTCGCAGTGTCCGGAGCAAGTATGGTGGGTCTGACACACCGGTGTCAAAGTGTTCTTTTTTCCATTTCCAGGAGTGTAGCTACCTTTTATGTTTTACGTTTTCAAAGGATATTGTGTTATTTTATGAAGAATGTCGTCTTTTATTCTCATACACAAGAAGTTTTTATTTGTTTTCTCCTTACCTGCAACTTAAAAAAAGAAAAAAAGAAAAAAACGTTGGTAGAAAAAAATAAAAAACAAAAAATAAAAAATAAAAAAGTTGGTAGAGCACTTGCCATAAATTTTTTTAAAAAAAGTTGGTAGAGTACTTGCCTGCGAAGGCAAACGTCTCGAGTTCGAGTCCCGGACCGGTACACAGTTTTAATCCGCCAGGAAGTTTCATATCAGCGGACACTCTGCCGCAGAGTGAAAATCTCATTCTGGTAAGTTACGTGATATGGAGGGAATCTGATTATCCCCAAGAGACACTAAAAGTTGTAGATGAATTATATACTCAATCAACAAAATAACATGATGGCAGGAGGAGGGTAGATATGAAATGCTGACAGGTAACAGCAAGAAGAGAATTTTTGAAAACGAGGAATTTGTTATCTGATAAATTATATTTAAGTGTTTGGGAGTCTTTTCGAGACGTGAACGATAGGACGTTCAGGCAAGAAGAAAACAAGCTTTTGTAGTATGGTACTGTAGGAGAATGCTGACGATTAAACGGGTAGGACGAATAAGAATCGAGGATGTAGTGAATCTAACTGGAGAGAAGAGAAATTTATCGGTTGGTAAGACACACCCTGAGGTATGACTGTTTTCTTATTAAAGGTAGTGTATATGAAGGAGGGAGGGGTAAAGGGGTTAAAGATAGAAGAGGGAGAGCAAGGGATGAACACAGCACGCAGACTGAAGTGCATGTAGGCTGTTGTGGATACATAGAGAAGAGGAGGCTTGCACAGGATTGACTAGCATAGACAGCTATGCGAAGTCAGTCTTGGGACTGAAGACCACAACAACAGTAGTAGATGCAACAGGCTTGTTTATCAAATAACTTTTTTGCCAACACTCACTCTATTTTTTTAATACTTCATACGACGCGATTCTGGAAGTCATTCCCATTTTCAAATACGTTGTTGTATGCTGTGCCACTTGTTCGTCACGTTTTCGATGTGTGAGATGTTGCACTGTTTCCTTATTTTTACTGCTATGTTAGATTACTGCAGTGTTAGATTATTGATCGATAATTATGTAGGTTTAGCGGCAAAATCTGGAAATATCCTCCACTTACGGCTGTCTTGTGGTCCACATCCGCAGGAACCCACACATTTTAAACTTCACGCAGAATTTTCTGCGCACAGTAAATATTTACACTGTGAAACGAGCGTACATAAACAATTACAAATATGTTTTTGCATGTAGTCCACAGAGATTACGCTATCGGTCAAGCACGCAGCATGAATACAGAGGGTACGTATTTTAACACTCCTGATCATTAGTATTTATCTATGTTTACAATGGTACTTATTTCAATGTGTCACTATCTTTATTTAATTATACTGTCAATGCCTCCAAAGAAATTTGTGTTAACCTATGTTTGTACGGTGCACAGAAAATTGTCTGTAATTTTCTGTAGATGCGGTCCACAACGAATCCGTTAGTAGAAGTAGTTACTTGAGAACCGATTTTTTGGTCTGTATTGTGTAGCTCAGCTTCGCCGAGCCTCTATTTCTACGCATTTCTTAGAAACCTTAGGCTACTCGTTAAGGAAGTCTTATAACTTCAATTGCCTCTTGGCAGTAAAACATTATTAAAAGTGTGTTATGAAATATCTTTGTTTAGCTCATTACGCACCTTCGTCAGTCGTTACTTACTTTCGTCAGCTTCCTAATCAATTCATCCGACTTTTTTTTTTTTACTGTGTAACATATTTCTTATCTTATTACTGGAGGCACTCAGTTCTTATGAATAATTTCTTTATGATCCTCCCATTAATTTATTAACAACCAGCAGAATACCGCGTTGCCCGGGTAAGTATTTGTTTCCAGTCTTCCGTTAGCACATCCCCTCTTTCACATCTTGTCTGTCCATCTCCTCCGCACAATCTCGCTGTCCGCCTGCTCCACGCCCACTCCCTGTTCATTTCCTCCACCTGTCTCTCTCTCTCTCTCTCTCTCTCTCTCTCTCTCTCTGTCAATCTGCTCAATCTGATCCTCACGTTACTACGCTCACCCCAATAGGAGTTTAATGGTTATTACCCAAACAGTCCTTCTTTCCTGGTTATAACTACTGTGTGTACCTAATTCAGTTGAAATCTTTCCAGTTGCTTAGAATAAGCTTTTTAACCGTGGCTTTGCCCGTGTACGCAAGTGTCAAATATATTTCGCATATATCTGACATAGTTCACAAGTATCCGTATACTTATTTCACTGGTGTCTCTAAGCCGGCCGCTGTGGCCGAGCAGTTCTAAGCGCTTCAGTCCAGAACCGCGCTGCTGATACGGTCGCGCTGTGGCCGAGCAGTTCTAAGCGCTTCAGTCCAGAACCGCGCTGCTGATACGGTCGCACGTTCGAATCCTGCCTCGGGCATGGCTGGTTAGGTTTAAGTAGTTCTACGTCTAGTGGACTGATGACCTCAGATGTTAAGTCCCACAGTGCTTAGAGCCATTTGAACCAGTTTTGAACCAGTATCTCTGGTGAATTGTACCTCTCAGTTTCATTTCCACGCAACTCTAAGTTAGTGACATCGTGTTTAATGAACTATTTGCTGTACTACGATATCATTTTTCGGGCACATTCGTAGAAAACGTGGCTACTGTCAGCGAAGTGTGTTGTGAATAGATTTAGTAGTGAGTAAGTAATAAAATAAACTGTCATACATAACGCAGCATTTTTTTCATGCAGCTAGAGTTTATAGCATCATATCTTTTCAATTGTCTGTCGTACGGTGACATATTTTTCAAAGTACATTCAGCGGCATATGCGGATCCTGTCTGCAAAATGCGTTGCGAATAAAGAAGTACTAAATTAAAACGCCATGCATGATGCAGCAGTTTCCCATGCGTCTCAGTATTTTACGCCGTATCTCCTAAACTATGGGTCGTAAAATGGTATGTTACTGCAGGAATATTTAGAGATATATGTGGATACTGTCTGCAAATGTGTTATCAATAGAGTTAGTAATAAAGAAGTAATAAATTAAAACGTCATGCACGATGGGGCAGTGTTACTGTATGACCAGCGAAAATCCATTAAGAGATAAACATTTTTCCTTTCATCATTTTGTGGGGATCGTGAGCCAGAAAATGTTTCTTAAAGGTTTCAAATTGTGTGTAAAGTTTATTGTAATTCTCTAACTGCTCTCACTTTCATATACGATATGACTAAAGTCTGGATATTTGCGCATCATGCGCTACACTGCTTTTCCACCCCTACTCCTATCCCCGTGATAGTCAGGTAGATCTTACACCCTCAGAGATGATTTCCAGTACATGATATGTGTACCAAGTTTGGTTGAAATCGGTTTAGGAATTTAGAAGATCTGGGACATACATACATACACCCCAACGTAAACATATTTCATATATTCGAGTACATATATCTATTTTCATATGTATGAATGTGATAACGCATTCGTTTTTCTGACAGAGAGGTCCATAATTCTGTCAGTATCCAATGTTACGCCTTATTTCCGTCAGCGACGGAATTTGGTGGTTATTTGCAGCTCATCAGTAGCTGAGGCACAGAGCTATGACCACAATTGGGGCAAGGACTAGGAATAGCAACGTACTCCATGAGCTAGCTAGCAAATGGATCTCATCCTAGAAGTTAGAAAAGGCACTGGCTGTGGGTACCGATTGTACCGGGTCCAGTCAGCTGCGCTCGACGTTGTTAGATTCCATTTATCTCTCCGGGCAGTTGGGAGAAAACAGGGATTTCAGGATCAGCGCTGAAGAGTGGCTCGAGGCATCTTATTTCTTATTGTCGAGAACGAGTCGCCTCATACCACTTCTCTAGGAACCACCACCCCGTTTGCTATACTCCCATTATAAGTAGAGATCGCAAATGAAATTAAAGACAGTGCTGAATTAATGGTCCGATGTACAATGGATCCTCAAACTTCATGTAATTACTGGTCTTATCGGTTACGGCCGTCAAAACTTGTATTTTTTTAGTTATTTCTTTTATTACGATGCAATAAGTGAAGTACCCAAAAGATATATTCGTATGTCAGTGAACATTTACACACATACACACGATCGGCGAGTATGTATATGATTACAGAGTTGCAATTCTCTGTGACAGGTAGAACGGCTACCAGAGTTCATTAGTGTTGTTCCGGTTTTGTATTCTTATCGAGCTTGGTATTAAATAAAAGGAGCACGAACCGCGTTGAGATGTTGAGTGATCAGTGTGAAGGACACGGAGATGCCATGTACTCATGTGAGACAGTGTTATCAGCACCTGATGAAATGAGTAGTTTCCATTTGGCCGGCTGGTCGGTTCGTACAATATTCAGATTTATGGGGCATTGGAACGTGACAAAATGTCGGACTGCATGGGAATATGGGGGCTAGCGTACTCGTCGTCAGGGTTCTGGTCGACCGAACCTGACCACCACATGGGAGAGTCCTTATGTCCTGTACCAAGGACATCGTAAAGCCTTCACTTCTGCGCCTGCGTCTGATAGGAGATAAAGGATTCCTATCAACATCCTTTGTCATACTGCACCACTGGTCGGACACTGGCAGCAAATGGACTAGCAAACTACCGTCCCAGGCACTGGCGGCCATGAACATCACAACGGAAATGGATATGTTTGCAGTGATGTCGTCATTGAGAAGCATAGGCTTTTGGTGAATGGCGTCGCATTCTCTTCGACGGTGAATCACTGCACCGGTTGGCCCACGACGACATTGATTGCATCCTACTGGGGAGAGGCCCCATTCTTCGAATGTTTTCGAGGGCACAGCTGTTTTACTGTTGTCGGGAAGTCATCAGGTTACGGGTGGTAATGACTAAGGCATCTCTGACGTCACAATTGTGCATCACTCTCATCCTGCGTCCTCGTGTGTTATCTGTTCGTCGGCTGGTTGGTTTTGGGGAGGGGTCCAAGCAGCGAGGTCATCGGTCCCGTCGAATTAACGAAGGCTGGGGAAGGAAGTCGGCCGTGCCCTTTCAAAGGAACCATCCTGGCATTTGCCTGGAACGATGTAGGGAAATCACGGAAAACCTAAATCACGATGGCCGTACTCGAATTGAACCGGCATCCGCCTGAATTCGAGTCAAGCGTGCTAACCTCTGCGCCATCTCACTCGGTGTGTGTTATCTGTCACGCAGTCCCTAGGGAACATTGCACCGTACTTCGGAACAACACCTGGCTAATGACTTCATTTAAAATGTGTCCCCTGCACGAGAATATGGATAAAGAAGGCACGAGAGTAAGTTGTAGACACATGGTTGACTGGGTGATTGCATATCGAAGTTTGGATTTGGTCATATGTGGTTCTCGGATGGTCTGATGGTAAGGTGACCACTCATGATAAATGGGAAACCCGTGTTCGATTCCCAGTCCAGCACAAATTATCATCGTCGACATTCCATTATACAGCTGATGGTTCTAAATACTCGCAGCTGCTAATCACTTCATTTATTTCATAACGTCTGTAGTCGCACAGTGCCCGTACATTCGGACAAGCATGCAAAAAAGTTGTAAAGTACTTCTGGAAAACACAGCCACTGTAATATCGTAGTTATTTTTTGCAGTTCGGCTCCGTCACGGCATGTTCTAAGGAATACTTTGAATATTTACACTTGAGGAAGCGTAAGTCTTTTCCGTTAATATGGTCAAAATACTATTTATTCGTTGTGACAAAACCACTGTGACTGGTTGTAGTAACTGAAAAATTAATATATAAATTTTAACAAACACAATGCTCGAAATACAGTACTGCTGCATACCTTTCAGAGGATAACTGTGATGAACAACGGACACAATTTCTACCAGCCGAATTTGTTCCAGACTTAGAGTCAGCATACATTCACTGAAATTCCACCTGAAGTGAAATGAGAACATTTTATTCCAGTTTCCAGAGAATTGAGTAATGTATAAAGATAATTTCTGTTAACCACAACCACCAGCGTGAACATCATGTAGAAAATTATGTTTAAATGTCTCATCTTGTTGGCATAATATAAACAAAACGCAAACAATACTTTTGCGCTTCTGTCAGAGAGAAGCTCCACTAGATTAACTGGAGAACTACCATGATGATTTCTTCACTGGCAGAAGATTCCGATATAGTGCCCCATTCGGATCTCCGGGAGGGGTCTACCAAGTGGGAGCTGACCATGATAAACAGATTGAACAACCAACCAAAGAATAATGTGCTACGAGTCGGGTTGCGGAATGTCAGAAAATTGAACGTGGTAAGGAAGCTACAATATCTGAAAATGGAAATTCTATAGCTCAGTCTAGATAGCGAAGGTCAGTGAAGTGAAATGCAGAGAAGATAAAGACCTCTGGTCAGAAGAGTATAGGGTAATACCAACAGCAGCAGAAAGTTGTATAACGGGAATAGGATTCTTGAATCGACAGCAAACCGACAACGATAGTTCAGGTAGACATGCCGACCTCGCAAGGTGAACGTGAAGAGATAGAGAAAGGATGTGAGGATATTTAACGGGTAATTCAGTACGTAAAGGGAGGTGAAAATCTTATGGGGCCTAGAATGCGGTTGTAAGGCAAGGAGTAGAAGAAATGGATACGGGAGAATATGCACTCGGCACCACGAATGAGGGACGAGAAAGAATAATTCAGTTCTGCAATAAATTTCGGCTACTAACAGATCTACAACTTTGCTTCCGCTGTTTTTTCTCGAAGTTCGGGGCTTTAGTGTGAAAAAAATACAAAAAGACTATGATTCATAGTGTTGCCCATCGCTCGCCACTACATACTCCCACCTTCCGGATGGCATACGTATCCCGTGGCGGAAGAACTGGGCGTCTTTTGTAGAGATCCATGAATCGTTTAAATGTTGTACGTGTTCACATGATCGGAACTGTATGCCACTGTATGCCACTGACCGAAAAAGGTGGTAGTCAGAGAGAGCAACGTATGGAGAATACGGCGGGAGGGATAGGACTTGTCATTCAACGTTTCCATGTATATTTTGACGGGTTTTGCGACATTGGGTCCAGCAAAATTACTTTCACGTGTCTATCGCTGTATTTTGGCCGTTTGTGTTTCACTGCTGGGCTCGACCTCATCAATTGCTTTCGATAATGATGTACTATGTCTTCGTCTGTTTCAGTAGCTAAGAAAAGTTTTGTGTTCCACCGCCATGCCGGTCTTCGACATCAAAATCACCGTTCTTAAGGCGTTGAAAACATTCTCTGCATGTTCTTCCACATTTTAAGAGCCACAGCCGAAGATTTCTTCATGTTAAAGCAGAAAATTAAAACTTCCCGCAAATGGCGTGAAATGGGTACGTAAGTTGACGTAGTTAATCGAGAATAACCTTATAATGTAATCACAAATCGACTAATATTTTTATGGCATTATGTTTAGAAATGCCTAAGCTTATTGCATTACAACTATGCCCAACCACGTGAACCCCACTTGCCGCTAGTACCGTCTATTGCAAAACGGTGGAAGCAAAGTTGTAGACCTAATAATAGCAAAAACACCGTTAAAGTATCACAACAGAAGGAGATACACATCAAGTTAAGGCAAAGATTCCGAAACAGGGTACTGGATTGCAAGGTCTACCGGGGAGCAGATATAGACTCAGATCACAATTTAGTTGTGATGAAGAGTGGCCTTAAGTTAGAGAGACCGGTCAGAAAGAATCAATAGGCAAAGAAGTGGGATACAAGAGTACTAAGGCATGAAGTGATATGCATGAACTTCTCTACAGCTATATATACTGCGATAAGGAATAGCTCAGCAGACAGTTGAAGAGGAATTGACATCTGATACAGATCCATCACAGAAGTTGGTAAGGTACAAAGAAGGTAACGACGAAGAAACCATAGGTAACAGAAGAAATACTTCAGTTGAGCGACAAAAGAAGGAAGTACAAAAATGTTCATGGAAATTCAGGAATACAAAAATACAAGTCACTTAAAAATGAAACATATAGGTAGCGCAGGGAAACTAAGGCAAAATAGCTCCAAGGAAAATGTGAAAAAATCGAAAACGAAATGACTATCGGGAGGACTGACTCAGCATATAGAATAGTCAAAACAACCTTCGGTGAAACTGAAAGTGGTTACATTAAAAGTGCGTTGCAAATTACTCTGTTAAATACAGAGGGGAGAGATAGGTGAAAAGAGTACACTGAAAACCTCTATTAGGGAACACGTGATAGATGAAGAGGATGGAGTTGGTACAGAAGAAATAGGAGGTTCATTGTTAGGATCAGAATTTATAAAAGCTCTGGAAGACTTAAAATCAAATACGGCTGAAGTTCAAAATGGTTCAAATGGCTCTGAGCACTATTGGACTTAACATCTGAGGTCATCAGCCCCCTAGAACTTAGAACTACTTAAACCTGACTAACCTAAGGACGTCACACACATCCATGCCCGAGGCAGGATTCGAACTTGCGATCGTAGCGGTCGCGCGGTTCCCGACTGAAGCGCCTAGAACCGCTCGGTCACACCGACCGGCTACGGCTGAAGTGATAGATAACATCCCATCAGAACTTCTAAAATCATTGTGGGAAGTGGCAACTAAAATATTACTCACGATGCTCTTTAGAATATGTGAGACTGACGATATACCACCTGACTTCCGGTAAAACATCATCCACACAAGTCCCAAGATAGCTAGAACCGACAAGTGAGAGAATGATCGTTCAATCAGCTGAACACTTCACCAATCTAAGTTTCTGACAATAGTAATATACAGAAGAAGAGAAAAGAAAACTTAGAATGTATTAGATGATCAGTTTGGGTTTAGGAAAGATAAAGGCACCAGAGAGGCAGTTACGATACTGCGGTTTATAACGGAAGCAAGACTGGGGAAAAACCAAGCCAAGTTCGTAGAATTCAGCGACCTGGAAAAAGAAAAGCATTCGACAATATAAAATGATGAAGACTTTCAAACTCCTTAGAAACATAGGTATAAGCTATAGGGAGAGACGGGTAATATACGATATGTACAAGAACAAAGAGGGAAGACTGGAAGCCAAAGAACGAGGACATGGTGTAAGACAGGGATGTAGTCTTTCGCCCTAGTGTTCAATTTATACATAGATGCAGGAATGACAGAAATAAAAAAAGGGTCAATAGTGAGAGTAAAATTCAAGGTGAAAGCATATCAGTGATAAGATTAGATGATGGCATTGCTATCCGCATTGAAGGTGAAGAAGAATTACTGTATCTGCTAAAAGAAATGAACAGTCTATTGAGTACAGAATGTGGATTGATAGTAAATCGAAGGAAGACGAAAGTACGAGAAGTAGCAGAAACGAGAAAATCGAGAAACGTAGCATCAGGAATACTGATTACGAAGTAGATCAAATTAAGGAATTCTTCCGAGATATCAAAATAATCTATGACGGAAGGAGCAAGGCGGACATGAAAAGAAGACTAGCTACGGGAAAAGGAGCATTCCTGTTCGAGAGAAATTTGCTAGGATCAAACAGGTCTTAATTTGAGGAAGAAATTTCTGAAGCAGTGGGACAACCGGAACAGAAGAGAGTAGAAGCATTTGAGATGGGGTGTTACGGAAGAATGTTGATAAGGTAAGGAATGAAGAGATTCTCCGCAGAATATAATCACTGATATCATTTCACCTTGAATTTTAACCATACTCTTGGACCGTTTTTATTTCCGTCATACATCTTTCGGTGTATAGATCGAACAGTAGGGCGAAAGACTACATCCCTGTCTTAAACCCTTCTTAATCCGAGCTCTTCGTTCCTCGTCTTCCAGTCTTATTGCCCCTCTTTGTTCTTGTACATATCGTCTATTACCTGCTATTCCCTATAGCCGACCCCAACTTTTTTCAGGATTTCGAGCGTCATGCACCATTTTACATTGTCGAATGCTTTTTCCAGTTCGATAGTTCCTATGAATGTGGCTTGATTTTTCTTCAGTCTTGCTTCCATTATCAATCACAACGTCAGAACTGCGTCTCTGGTTCCATTACCTTCCCTAAATCCCAAACTGATCGCCATCGAACAGATACTCAATTTTATTTTCCATTCGTCTGTATATTATTCTTGCCAGCAACTTGAGTGGATGATCTGTTAAGCTGATTGTGCGATAGTTCTCGCACTTTTCGGCTCTCGCAGTCTTGAGACTTGTGATGATGATTTTTGCAGAAGTGAGATGGCATATCACTAGTCTCATACGTTCTACACAGCAGAGTGAATGCTATTTTTTGTTACCACTACCCCCAATAATTTCAGAAATTACGCAAAGAATTTTATCCATCCATTCCATCCTGTTTGATTTTACGTCTTCCAAAACCCTTCAAAATTCTGATTATAATACTGGATCCGATATCTCTTTCCTATAGATTTATGTTTCTTCCTTTATCAGATAAGTACTGCCGCTCATAAAGGCCCTCAATGTACTCTTTCCACCTATCTGCTGTCGCCATTGCATTTAACAGAGGAATTACACTCCTTTCGTTATCCCCCTTGCTTTTAGTTTCACCGAAGGTTGTCTTGACTTTTCTGTATGCTGATTCAATCCTTCTGACAATCATTTCCTTTTCGACTTTCTCACATTTTGTGAGCAGTTATTTCGCCTTAGCTTCCCTGCACTTCCTATTCATTTTATTTCTAAGTGACCCGTATTTTTCTATTCCGAATTTCCCTGAGCATTTTTGTGCTTCCTTCTTTCGTCTACCAACTCAAATATTTCTTCTGATACCCATGGTTTCTTCGCAGCTACCTTCTTTGCATTTATGTTTTTCTTTCCATCTTCTGTGTTAGCCCTTTTGAGATATTCATTCCTCTCCATCGGAGACTGAATAAATTGTTAACTTCCAAGACCACTAAAATAATTTATCTATACAGTTTCTGCAGTTCTCTGTTGCCATCTTCGGATCTACAAAAGATGCGACCAAAAAGGCTATAATACAGCTACTAACATAACAGCACACATATGTCCAAAATGTACGATATGTGAAGTAGCAGCATACCTATGTTTACATCACTACATTATCTCCTCCATCAGTGCAGTAAGCGGTGCTATACAATGTTGGTCATGTTGGTACCTTGAGCTACTGCAGAAGTAGGCGTGTCAGTTTTAAAATAAAAGCTAAGTACACACATATTATTGTGCCGATTAAAAGTGCTCACATTCACCACCACTTTGCAACTGACAGACAGATCCTAGCATAAACATTCTTAGTGATATATAAATACATATTATGCGGCAGAGGTAATACAAATCAATTCCGTCATCTCACATCTCATTAAGGCATGGATCTACTGTTGTCAAAACATGTTGCCAAGACAGTATTTTATATTACAAATACTGTCTGAAAAACAATTTTTCAATATTCATGAAACGTAAATTACACATTAACCTTTTTATATCATTTCAGAAAATTTCTAAATACATTTAAACATTCTCAATCATTCTTTACCAAATGTTCCGTTATACAAAATCACAACCAGTACTACAACCTATAACCACTTAAAGCACTGCTAATGTACTGCTAATTGCATCATATATAGTGTATCCAAAAATAGATCGATGTCTGCAGAAACATACATGATATTTTATCAAGAATACATCCAAGGTATGGGTACTAACAATAGAGCTGTTTCATGTTTGTGCTTTTGGTGTCAGTTGGGATGTTTATGTGAGCCATCCAAGATAACATTGAGATGTCCGCTGAACCCGCTGGGCAAAACAGGTAATTAGGATTGTGGGAAGGGTCAAATAAGGTTGGGGTCAGTTTCACCTTCTAATACTAATTTATTGTAATTTAATAACACTTTCACAACCAAAGCGGCACGTAGCCAGACCTTAAGCGAATGCAATTCTTTCACGGCTGAAGGCTTCCAAACAAGAAATCTTAACAAATCAACAAGATAAAAATCCAATCAAGACAGCAATAAAATAATTAAAGAAACAGAGCAAGGTAGATAGAACAAAGATATCCAAGGTGCAATACCAAAGGCTAAAGGCCAAAATTAAGTTTCAAAATTTTAGAATATACTACCATAGACTTTAAAGGCAGTAGGCAACAATGTTTAAAAACAAAAAATCTTAGAAATCAACAAAATAAAAATCCAATTAAGATAGCAATAAAATAATTAAAAAAACATCACAGCAAAGTAAATAGAACAAACATATGCAAGGTACAATACCAAAGGCTGAAGGCCACCATTAAGTTTCAAAATTTTAGAACATATTATCATAGACTTTTAAAGCAGAAAGCCGCAACGTTTAAGCTTGAAAGATAAATTTAAGAATTAATTTTGCAAAATTTTTAACAAAAAGGAAGATAGCCACAAGCCTTAAATTTTAAGCAGCTGAAAACAGATAATTAAACACCGGTGGCACTCAGGGAGGTCGCTCTGCCCTCGTTCATCTAGGCGAGAAAGGGGGTGAGCCTGACTACACTTGATCTGTCGGAACCCAACCAGGGGACAGCCATGGACCGACCGACAAAACGACTTGCTTGCATGAGAACTCGAACATTAAATTTTAGCAATACAAACACTCCGAGTTGCTCACGGGGAAACCTCCCCAACAGCAAACCACCGAAACAAACCACACAACATCAATGGACGTGGCTTGGGTACTTGAAACCACTACTCAACTTTGAATTCCTGGGTCGGCGAACCACGAAGCTCGTAGCAACCGGACATCCCCACACCAGCTGCGACACTGCACAGGGACCGGCAGCGGACCCAGCCGACTGCACCGCACGGAGATATCCCTCCTGGTCCGCACCAACCAACCGACTACCCGCTGGTCCATCCGCGACTGCTGTTCCATCGCGACTACACTGCTGGTGCGTCTCCCACTCACTTCCAGACAAACGACGGCGGAAATACCGGCTCGGACACAACCATGCAGAGGAAACACGCCCACTGGCTAAACGACATACCTGCACCAGGAAAGGACTGACCCCAGTTCCACAAGATGGTAATTGAAGGTTCCCAGAAGCGCTCAAAGAACCAGTTACACGTCGCCCGATGAGACGACCAACCTCGCAGAGCCAATACGCCGACAACATTTAAAATAACTTGTCAATCAAAACCACACAAAATACACACACAACCTGACAAACACTTGCACGAAGACCTGAATAACACACAACAGTAACTAAGCACACACGAAGACAAATCGGCAGTCGATGCACGCACACAGACACACACACACACACACACACACACACACACACACACACACACACACACAGCCGACTCATAAACGATCGGCGAGCCAAAACGCGTCGTCATGTAGGACGACCGACTGACGATCCACCAAGACCGTGGCCCGGCTCAAGTGATGCGTGGCGGCAATGGTTTGGCGAGCCATGTCGACGCAGACCTCACTGTTGCTCCACCCGACTGCACTAGTGCCGCATTACAACTCCCCGACTGGCAGGTCCGGACTGCGCTCCAGACACGTTCCAACTGACTGGCCGCCCCAACTCGCGACGCGAACTCTGCTATTCGAACTTAGTTCCGACAGACAACGACTGAGAAGTAATAGCAGTCGAACAAAGATACTACGAGAGGGTATACATCGATAGCGCTGCTAACGCCGCTCACAGTCAGGCAAAGTAGCAACTATGTGACAGTAGTAATTTAAATTAACGTAGTGAGGTCTAAATACGTTAAAAAAAGAGTGTAAAATACATGATGGCGGGAACATGAGCCACGCACGGCTCAAACACATTGCTTGAGGTCTAGGTATAACCTCGCCACCTGATACTTTATAAGACATACACAAGAATTATTTAAAAAGTTTTATATTCGTTTTATGTAATTTGACAAAAAGAATTGTTAAAAAGTTTTTTAGAAATATCTTTGGATAAAAAGATTCTTTTAGATAAAGACAGGCTTGTATGTAATTCTATTTGAAAAATGCGCCTTAAAGATTTATTGCATAAAAGTGTTTTTAAAATTATGGTGACCTGGACACTAGCCACAGTCTGTTACGTGATGACATTTTCACATTAATCACTTAAGATTATTATGAGTAGATATTTGTATTACCACAGGCATTGCAAAATTGAGCTGTTATCGTCAGATCTTGGGTTCAGTTTAAGAGGGATTATAATTCCACATGGTGTAATAATCGTACATTAGTTATATTAAAAACTAAAAGAATGTTCACAACGATATCAGGTGATTCGATTGCACATAGGCATCAGGTGGTGAGATTCCACATAGACCTCGATTAACATATTGTCTTGAACGAGCTCAAGTAAACATCGCAATTGACAACAAAAGCTCAAACATGAAATAGCACCATTGTTGGTACACATCTCTTCTATGTATTGTTGATGAAACATCATTTCTGTGACCATAGACATCGAACTATTCCTGGATATGCTAAAATCAACCCACATATGATACCATTATCTAAGTTTTTGATTGGTTATAAGCTGTCGTATTGGTTGTGACTTTATATAAATGAAAATTTGGTAAAGAATTATTAAGAATGTTTAAATGTTCTTAGAAATGTTCTAAAATGACGTAGAAAGGTTTCTGTATATATTACGTTTGATGAATGTGCACATTGTTTTACAGATGGTTTTTAAAAATTTAAAGTACTGACTTGGCTCTAAGTCCTGAAAGTAATTTAGGCACATGTAATTATATGGAAGAGTGGATCCATGCCTTAATCGGATGTGAGATAACACAATCGATTTGTGCTACCACTGCCCCATCTGATGTGTTTATGTATCACTAAGAATGTTCAAGCTACGATCTTGAGCTGTGTTGCGGCTCACGTTGGTGCCGTTGGTACGTTGGCACCGCGTAATAGGGATAGTGGCGTATCGTTTTCTTCTTGTGTTTACTGGCGCCACTACATTTGCCAGTGTTGCCTCTCCGAGAGCAGCAGCAGCAGCGGTTATCGCTGTCTGGTATGGTGGACTATCTTTGGAGGCACGTCAAGTGTTTTCTGGGTCGGAGAGTGTCAGGGAGTTCGGTTTGGACGGAGCAGCAGTGAGGTCTGCCAGCGCAGGGACATGCCGGGACCACTGGCAGCATGCAGGCATTGCCGGATCGAGAGGCTGTAATTGCGAGGGTCACAACCTCGTTGTCCACCGGACCCAGGACGTTTGAGTTGAGTGAACGATGACCCAGTAGTGAAACCTCCACTATTTTGACATCACGCTGTTTGTTTCCGCGTTGCTGCTTGCAGGGTATTTTTGTATCTCTTGGAGAAGCTTAACAGGATCTTAATAGTTTGCTATCCTGGCCTTCAACCGTCAGATTGTTTTTAGAGTTATTACTATTGGGGCCTTCAGCCGACAAATAATTTGAATTTCTGGTCAATAAGGCCTTCACCCTTCAGTGCAACTTGCTTAAGAATTTATTTAATTAGACATTATGTCTTAACAGTCCAATTTGATAATTGTTCTTTATTGGCAACTTTTTCTGCAACTGTTTCCAAATAAAATGTACGTGGTTTAAAAACAAACTGAGTAACGATAACTTGTTATGGCCCTGTCCACACCGAATCCTGCCTTTCCCTTAGAATCAGGTGTCAGATCTGTCTGTCAGTTAGAAGTGGCGATGAATGTGAGCACTTGCAATGGGCACAAAAATATGTGTGGTCGTAGCTGTTATTTTAAAATTGACATACCGACTTCTAGAGTAGCACACGGCACCAATATGCTCGTATATTGTATAGCACCGCAAACTATACTGGCGGAGGAGATTATATAATCTTTTAAATATAGGTAAGTTACTATTCCACTCCCCAAGAGTGTTAGATTTTCATCTCCATCCACATACTGAATCACCCCTTCAGTAACCTGATATATGTTCTCTGTGTCTTCATCTTTGGCTTTCGACGTCGGCATGTATACCTGAGCTGTTGTGGTCAGTGTTCGTTTTCCATCGATTCCGTTGAGAACTGGCCTATCACTGAACTGTAGACAGTAGCTCACTGTCTCCCTATGCCATTTTCCTCTACTGTTGATGTTAACATATACTCGTCCGTCCGTAAATTATTTTTTCCTTTCCATTTCACCTCACTGACTAACTCTATATCTAGTCTGAACTCTAGCATTTACCTATTCAGATTTTCAAGCTTCCCTATCACATTCAAACATCTGTCATTCCATGCCACGATTCGTAGAACGTTAGACTTTCATTTGTCATTCAGTCGTTTTTTTCATGGTCACCGTTCCACTGGCAGTCCCCACCTGGAGATCCGAATGGAGAACTAGTCCTGAATCTTTTACCAATGGAGAGATCATGACACTCTGTCAGTTAAAGACCAACTTGTCCTGTGGATACAAATTATATTTCTTTAATGCAGTGCATTCCATTGCCTCCTGCATGCACAGGCCGTTCATCACTGCTTATTACTTTACCTTTTTGATGCAGTTTCCCACCCCAGGAGCAAGAGAGTGCCCTTAAACTCTATCCTCATCTCCTCCTTCTTTGAAAAAGCCGTTGGCAGGAGGAGCGTAACTTTTTATTCCGGAAGTCTTCTGCCGCCATTACGGATGATTTTTGTTCAAATTTTAAGCAACAGCGTAGTTCTAACGCGCTGGCCATCGGAGCTTAGTTCGAAGTAGGACTCATCAATGAAGACAGCTATACTCCAGTCAATGCGATTCCAGAGCGAATATTTGTCTAGAGACACACCGGACAGCAGTGGGGTATCAAACTGCTTGTCGACCACCACACAGCCCTACAACCAAGTGTATAGGATGCAATTTCATTTCACAGTATGACCTCTTTGGTTATCACCCACAGTATCCTTACAACACGGCGGTACGTCGACCATACTCTAGCCGTGCTTTGTTGCCCTTCGCGGCAATCCTTCCTGGGCTTACAAACAAGATAATGCCTTTCCGCACACGACGACAGTTTCTACTACTTGTCTTCTTGCTTATCAAACTCTACCTTCGTCAGCAAGGCCACCGTATCTCTTCGCAATTAAGGATGTTTGCAGTATTATGGGCTGGGCTTTCCCCACCAGATTTTGACGATCTAAAGCGCCAGTTGGACGTAATCTGACACATGTCCTTCAGTAGGATATCCAACAACTCTGTCAATGAATGCAAAGACGAATAACTGCTTGCTAAGGGTGACTAGTGGACCAACACTTTATTTACTTCCTCAATTTGTTAAGCTTATTCTCTTGAATAAACCATCTTTTTTTCTGAAATTGTAATCATTTGTTTGTCTGTACATGTAAATCATGTCTATCGTTTGGCGTCCTATTTGGATTATTTTTTCTTGGTAACTCTGTTTCTTTTTTATTTTTGTTTATGTAGAGTGTAGCATGGACCAACTGCCAACACATGTCGTAGAGTTACACCAATGTCTGGATTAAAATATTAAAAGACGGTATGGATGAGGTTGTAATTTCATGTATTCTCATTTAACTTTATTTGAAAACTGTGTTCACATTCAGCGCAGTGAAGATCTTTGCCTATTGAGGAATTAACTGTGGTTCCCTCATCTCAGATTCCTGACGAGTCAAAATCCGCTTATAGGTTTCAAGTCACTCACGTGGCGGTAATGTGCTGTATAGTTCTCAACAGTGTCAAACAGGCTTCCCTCCGCGAAACTTCTCCTTCCATCAGTGTTTCGCTGAGATCCGAGGGGAATTTTGTGAGAAGTTTGATACCCATCAACATGTTTCCAGAGTTTCCTCATGTGGTTTGTAAGCCTGTATAAATTTTCCTAAGACGGAGGTTCAACTGAGAAATCGTATGTATTCAGTACAGTAGTTTCCGCAGTCTTGTACTTCTAGTTTTTGTTGATCTTGATGAATTTCTGAGTTTCATGCGCGACACATTCGTGCTGTTATCGAATCCTGAAGATACTCGCTGGAAAGCAGTGCCTGAAGCTGCTATTGCTCATAATGAAGGCTGTCACTGTCATATGACTAAAGTATTCGCGATTTCATAATTAGTTCACACTACGTGTCTCGAAGACAACATTAGAAGTTTTAACGTTACCTACGATTGTAGTTCCCCAAGCTCGTTCTCGTCGTCCTATCCCTTCCCCAGACGTTCGTCGTAACACCACTACTACTTATAATGAATGCTACCTAGAGTTATGACAGTTACTTTCTGATTAAATTTGTAGGTTTATACATGCGTTGCCGGCTGCGGTGGCTGAGCGGTTCTTGGCGCTTCAATCCGGAACCACGCGACTGCTACGGTCGCAGGTTCGAATCCTGCCTCGGGCATAGATGTGTGCGATGTCCTTAGGTTAGTTAGGTTTAAGTAGTTCTAAGTTCTAGGGAACTGATGACCTCAGATGTTAAGTCCCATAGTGCTCAGAGCCATTTGAACCATTCAAACATGCGTTACACAGTCCAGCATGGATGTCAAGTACTTATTGTGTCAAATATTTTCTAGCAGAACAGATATGTCAAATTCTGAAATGAATTTAACTAGCTTATTTTTTCAGTATTCAAAACACGAAGAGTAAATACCGTAGCTAGAACAGGGTTGCACTGGGTGTGGATGGTGCTGGGTTTGGAGAAGAACACAGGCTCGAAGTTTCATTTATTTTGTTTTGATAACCTTGCATTCCAGGAAGGCATGAGACACGGATAGCCTATGCTACTAGCTTCAGATTTGAAATAGTTGCCATACTTTAAAAATAAGAAATAAAATACGTAATGTCAATTGAACATCCAGAGAGCAATTAAATATCAGTCATGTGCCTTCCTTCTTAGAATATCAAATTTGAGAACTTGCAATGATTTAAAACTAAGCCTCACGAAGGGGCGTCGCGGTCTGAGGCGCCATGTCATGGATTGCGCAGCCCCTCCCGCCGGAGATTCGAGTCCTCCCACGGGCATGGGTGTGTGTGTGTGTGTGTGTGTGTGTGTGTGTGTGTGTGTGTGTGTGTGTATGTGTGTGTTGCTCTTAACATAAGTCAGTTTAAGTAGTGTGTATGTCCAAGGATCGATGACTTCAGCAGTTTCGTCCCTTACGAAAACACACACACACACCCGCATTTAAAAATAAGAAAAAAATACATAATATCAATGAATATCCAGAACAACAATCCAGTATTAGTCATTTTTTTTCCTTTTTAGAAACCAGCTGGCACTAGAATTTACCAACATCATGGTCGTTTTAAATTGTGTGCTCGACCTGTATATAGTTCATAATTGTTTCTATGACTTCCTGCTGTGGCCGACTTTTAACTTGTGTTCGACTCCAGTGATTTTACGTGCGCAACGAATTCCCAGCTGTGTTATTTTAACTTTATATCGACTTTTTAACTGTCCACCTGTTCATGTCCCCATATTAGTGTATATTTTAACTCCTATCATCTCCATTTATTTTGTTTTTTATGTCCCCCTTTTATCCCCCCCCCCCCGTTTTTTTCTGCCCATATGGGGCAGGGGAATGAAATGACAATCAAAGATACGAACTTTCGTAGAGTGGCACCTATCCTGCTGCCAGCGTGCCCTGGTTGGGGAATTGAAATTCAATAAATCGCAAGCAAAAACAAAAAAAAAACGAACTTTCTTATTACACCTCTTCACTATTCTCTACACCAACAAATCCTTGATATGACAAGTCCTCTGCTACGAACACATTGCATAGGTTTCCATCCCACCAAATTTTTATAAGTTCCTCTAAATCCCAGAACACCATGCAATCCATCTCACTTCCCGCATCCGTTTACCTTCCCCCATCTGGACACTCTACAACCTCATTAAATTCTTTTCCTTTATTCTGTGTATTATTCTTGTCAGCAGTTTGGATGCCTGTGCCGTTAAGCTGATTGCGTCATTGTTTTCGCATTTATTTGTCTTTATTTCCATGTTACCCATCTGCTAAGTAGCTAAGCAGACATCACGTGTCAAATGAACTAATTATAGCACATCGATGCGCAGTGAACTAAGGAAGAGCCTCTTCAAACGACTGCAGTCGAGAGTAGGCAACTCAAGTGGAAATTCTGCAAAGTCTAGTGACCATAAACTTAACTGTGGAGCCTATGATAGATTTTGTGTTGGAAATAAGAGCAGGGACTTTGTGGTTAATTACAGGGAACACGAATAGCTGAGTAACTTAATGATTTTCGCGGTGTTATTGAATTACCATGAGCGTTAGTGGAAAGATATTAACCATCACTCGGAGATACAGCATAGAGTCCCTAAATACCAGAATGTTTAGGAAAAGCCACAAAATATGTCGGACAGAATATCAAAAAATGGTTCAAATGGCTCTGAGCACTATGGGACTTAACATCTATGGTCATCAGTCCCCTAGAACTTAGAACTACTTAAACCTAACTAACCTAAGGACAGCACACAACACCCAGCCATCACGAGGCAGAGAAAATCCCTGACCCCGCCGGGAATCGAACCCGGGAACCCGGGCGTGGGAAGCGAGAACGCTACCGCACGACCACGAGATGCGGGCGGACAGAATATCAAGCAAGATGAGTGAGCTACTTGGAAGGGCAGTTTATTACTGAGACCTAGACGTTCGTAGGGTACCACAACCACAGCGCATCAGCAAAATATTAAGCGTTTCATACCAGCGTTTTCTCGACAGAACACGCGAAATTGCTTAAAGTGAATATTAGTTGTAGCGTTGCGCATGCTTACACAAAGATCCCATCGAGAGGAGCGAAAGAATGTAATAACATTTTAATCTGTGGTCGATAGTTTATTAAATAAATTGCGTGAGCCGGCCGGTGTGGCCGTGCGTGTCTAGGCGCTTCAGTCTGTAACCGCGAGACTGCTACGGTCGCAGGTTCGAATCCTGCCTCGGGCATGGATGTGTGTGATGTCCTTAGGTTAGTTAGGTTTAAGTAGTTCTAAGTTCTAGGGGACTGATGACCTCAGATGTTAAGTCCCATAGTGCTCAGAGCCAAATTGTGTGTGCCACCATTAGAGTTGTGTGGCGAGAGGAAAATCGTGACTGGTGCTCCCATACTTAGCCTCGTTGGTATGCAAATGTCTGCAACGTAACCCTCCCTTTAATGCCAACACCAAAGACAGAACCAATGTACTCCTAGAATCAGGGGGCTCTAGCACTGAACAAGCATTCATTGAAAACATTGGTCACTCACATTGTTCATATGAAATGCCTCTCATCTTGTGGCGTGTTCAGTTGTATCTCTTCTCATGGATCCTTAGATCTTGCTATCCACAGCAATAGATGTTACTCGACACACCTCCAAACGACGGCCATTTCATATGAAAAATTATTTTAAAAAGCAATTATGTTAACAGCAGACTATTAAACGAAGTAATTATTCCTCCATTTTGGGTGACTCTCTTTCTCCACAGGACCACCACAGCACGCGTCAAGATTGAAAAGAACACCTTTTGTTAAATGCTTTACGTATTGCCATTATAGCATGAACCGTATAGCTGTGTACCTTGAAACATGTTGCTATATTAAATAATGTAGGTGATTCAATAGAACTCTGTGACCGGAAGCAGTCTCTGAACCATCTTTCCGTACTGTAAAATTTATCCTGACAGCATTTTCCTTCCGCTTTCCTCAGACGTAAAGTATAGGTAATTTACTCCCTCTGTGAACACAGTATTTAAATAAAACGCTGTGGTTCCACAGATATTTTCAAGCCTCAAACATCTAAGATGTTTACATGCTGAGTGAAGTGACAAATGAAAATTTTTACCAAAGCAGGCATTTGACATCGGGTCTGCTGTTTACTAACCAGATGCGCTAACCGCTGCGCTGCCCCTGGACAGTACCATTCTCAACCTTCAAAGACAGCACTAGTATGCCTGCCACCTCAGTCCGTACAACCATTCGCGCCCCCTACACACGAACACCATTGCACGTCTCCAGCACAGTTGCGGAGCCTCTGTAATGCTGTTCGAGTATAGTGGTAATAACAACTGGCTGGGTTGTGAATGGGAATTTTCATTGAGGTGCGAGTTTGCGCGGGTAGTCCGGGCAGTTTTCGAGGGCCATCGTGCAAGGATGGCGTAGTGGTTAGAGCATCTGCCTAGTTAGCACGAGACCCGGGTTCGAATCCCGGCTTTGGAACATACTTTCTTTCATCGCTCCATTTCCCATTAATTATGTAGGGTGAAGTGAATGCCGAAAAGAGCACATGGTGGATTTTTCAGGGAATATTAACAGAAGGCATATAAAAAATTTCTTCTTACACTTACAGTCACAGCAGTGTAAGTCGGTTTTTCTTTCAGATGAGTTCAAAATTTTCATCACAATGCAGTTCCGCCTCTGCGTTTCCAATGGT
Source organism: Schistocerca serialis cubense (assembly GCF_023864345.2). Lineage (NCBI taxonomy): Eukaryota > Metazoa > Arthropoda > Insecta > Orthoptera > Acrididae > Schistocerca > Schistocerca serialis. Next base: position 99,013,878 of record NC_064642.1, on the reverse strand, counting down.
TGCAAACTATTTTCACAGCGCTCTATTTATAATTGTACTACCCTTAAAATGCATATCACAGAATGTTAAGTCTGACGTTTAATGCTGGTAATACCGTGGAATGCACGCCATTTTTCACTTGTTTAGGGAAAGACCGATACCCTTTTCGCTATCAACACACCATTTACGATCACTTGCACTATGTGATCAAAGGTATCCGAAAATCCCCAAAAACATACGTTTTCCATATTGGGTGCTTTGTTTTGCCACCTACTGCTAGGTACTCCATATCAACGACCTAAGTAGTCATTACTCATCGTGAGAATGCAGAATGGGGCGCTCCGTAGAACTTACAGACTTCGAACGTGGTAAGGTGATTGGATGTCACTTGTGTCGTACGCGAGGTTTCCACACTCGTAAACATCGCTATGTCCACTGTTTCTGATGTGACAGTGAAGTGGAAACGTGAAGAGGCACGTACAGTAAAAATGCGTACAGGCTGACCTTGTCTGTTCACTGGCAGAGACCGCCGACAGATTAAGAAGGTCGTAATGTGTGATAGGCAGACATCTACCCAGACCATTGCACAGTAATTCCAAACTGCTTTAGGATCCACTGCAAATACTATGACAGTTATGCAGGAGGTGAGAAAACGTGGATTTCATGGTCGAGCGGCTGTTCATAAGCCACACATCACGCCGGTAAATGCCAATCGACGCCTCGCTTGGTGTAAGGAGAGTAAAACCTGGACGATTGAACAGTGGGAAAACATTGTGTGGAGTGACGAATCACGGTACACAATGTGGCCATCCGATGGCAGTGAGTGGGTATGGGGAATGCCCAGTGAACATCATCTTAGAGCATGTGTAATGCCAACAGTAAAATTCGAAGGCGGTGGTGTTGTGGTGTGGTCGTGTTTTTCATTGAGGGGGCTTGTACCCCTTGTAGTTTTGCGTGGTACTATCACAGCACAGGCCTTCATTGATGTTTTAAGCACCTTCTTGCTTCCCACTGTTGAAGAGCAACTCGAGGATGGCGATTGCATCTTTCAGCAGGATCAGGCACCTGTTTCTGGTACCGCGCGCAGACGAATTTGAATCCCTGCCAGACGTCATGAACGTCGAAGACCCCTAGAGGCACCATAGCCGTAAGCTGTGGACGCTCGCGCCTCCTGGCCCGCATTTAGTGTGAGGGCGCCACAGTAGAACACGTGGTTCCAGCGGCCATTAGCGGCGCCCCCCGATAGGGTATTTAAGCGCCTGCCTCTCGCTCAGCCAGCTAGTCTAATCTTGCTTACGTATCTGGACACATCGCCTCGCCTTAGATAGCTTATTTACTTTCTTGTTCAGTGTACGAGTGGACGTGGTTGTTAGATGTTCTTGTGACTCCACTGTTTCGAACTTGTTGTTGTTCGTTGTGTCCTTTGTTGGTCGCGTCCGTTCTCTCTGGTTGTGCTGTTGTTCGCGGGTCGCTACGCGGGTCCCGCCGCGCTTTCCGTCACATCAACCCCGCTACCGTTCCGGTCGCCGTTACAAAACTGTTCATAACGTACGGCCTGTGGCGGAGGGGTTATACGGCAATAACATCCCTATAATGGACTGGCCTGCACAGAGTCCTTTCCTGAATACTATAGAACACCTTTGGGATGTTTTCAAACGCTGACTTCGTGCCAGGCCTCACCTACCGACATTGATAACTCTCCTCAGTGCAGCACTCCGTGAAGAATGGACTGCCGTTCCCTAAGAAACCTTCCAGCATCTGATTGAACGTATGCCTGCGAGAGTGGAAGCTGTCATCAAGGCTAAGCGTGGGCCGACACCATACTGAATTCCAGCATTACCGTTGGACGGATACTCTTGATCACATAGTGTATGACCTGAATAGAAATCATGGCGGATGTTCATAGAATATAAGTACTCTGTATGTAAAAGGCGTACGATAATGAGGGGGCGATCAGAACCGGTAATTACAAAATATGTAAACAGTAGATATTCGGGGTCTGTGCAGCATTTTCGGAACGAAATTCTAAGTGGAACAATGGTTCGAGGGTGGGTGCCACTGCTCACGTTAGGAACTGAGACTAATCATATTGACTTCCAAACATGAGGAATCGGTTGAAACGTATGATAGGGCTATTGGAGGAAATAAGATTCACGATAACAAGCACTGTGCTTCAACGACAGCGAAAAATTCAAAGAACCTGTCACCAGATAGTTAAAAGCTGACGCTGATTATAAATTTAACTGCTGTTGTGGTGTCTGTTCGCAGTCGACACTGGATATAGTCACACTGGGTTCAGTGAACTGTAATTCAGTTGTGGCCCAAACAAAACAAAAGAGTAACACTTCTCTCAGCGGTCCATCATTTTTCCTTAATGGGTGTCAGTTCTAATATGAGCATACCACTAATCCCTACGATTCAATTTATTTAAAGAAATGTATTCTGACAGTGTAACGTTCTCCTTATTTACATCCATAATTGCCATTAGACAAATATCGATTACTACGTCAAAATACACTGCCATTGTTAATAACGACAACACGGGTCAAGGCTATAATGAAACAAACTAATTTTATTGTACTCATCTCTGGTTTGAAACTGACATTATATGCCGTACACTTTTTCGAGGTACAACATTATATTTTATAGTAGGACCACGTTTCAACCGATAATTGTCAGCGGAGTGTGAAGTGTATTGTATTATGGATAATGTTATTAATTCTGACAGGGGCTATCGTTATCTCTGTTTCTTATTAAACTGGTGCAGCGATTTTTAATATTCACAGGTGAATGTCATGCGTATGTAAGCGTATGAGTTACGTATCATAATGTTGTGTCAGATTATTGATTCTTTATATACACTACTGGCCATTAAAATTCCTACACCACGAAGATGACGTGCTACAGATGCGAAATTTAACCGATAGGAAGAAGATGCTGTGCTATGCAAATGATTAGCTTTTCAGAGCATTCACAAAGGGTTGGCGCCGGTGGCGACACCTACAACGTGCTGACGTGAGGAAAGTTTCCAAACGATTTCTCATACATAAACAGCAGTTGACCGGCGTTGCCTGGTGAAACGTTGTTGGTAAGGAGAAATGCCTACCATCACGTATCCGACTTTGATAAAGGTCGGATTGTAGCCCACCGCGATTGCGGTTTATCGTATCGTGACACTGCTGCTCGCGCTGGTCGAGATCCAATGACTGTCAGCAGAATATGGATTCGGTGGGTTCAGGAGGATAATTCGGAACGCCGTGCTGGATCCCAACGGCCTCGTATCACTAGCAGTCGAGATAACAGGCATCTTATCCGCATGGCTGTACAGGATCGTGCAGCCACGTCTCGATCCCTGAGTCAGCAGATGGGGACGTTTGTAATACAACAACCATCTGCACGAACAGTTCGACGACGTTTGCAGCAGCATGGACTATCGGCTCGGAGACCATGGCTGCGGTTACCCTTGACGCTGCATCACAGACAGGAGCGCCTCAGATGGTGCACTCAACGACGACCCTGGGTGCGCGAATGGCAAAACGTCATTTTTTCGGATGAATCCAGGTTCTGTTCACAGCATAATGACGGTCGCATCCGTGTTTGGCGACATCGTGTGAACGCACATTGGAAGCTTGTATTCGTCATCGCCATACTGGCGTATCACCCGGCGTGATGGTATAGGGTGCCATTGGTTACACGTCTCGGTCACCTCTTGTTCGCATTGACGGCACTTTGAACAGTGGACGTTACACTTCAGATGTGTTACGACCCGTGGCTGTACCCTTCATTCGATCCCTGCGAAACACTACCTTTCAGTAGGATAATGCATGACCACATGCTGCAGGTCCTGTACGGGCTTTTCTGGACACAGAAAATGTTCGACTGCTGCCTTGGCGAGCACCTTCTCCAGATCTCTCACCAATTCAAAACGTCTGGTCAATGGTGGCCGAGCAACTGGCTCGTCACAATACGCCAGTCACTACTCTAAATTAACTGTGGTATCGTGCTGAAGCTGCATGGGCATACTGATTTCTCAGGATGTATGCACCCAAATTTCGTGGAAATGTAATCACATGTCAATTCTAGTACAATATTTTTGTCCAGTGAATACCCGTTTATCATCTGCATTTCTTCTTGGTATAGCAATTTTAATGGCCAGTAGTGTAGCTCTGGCATGAATTTAAATCTTAAAACACCTACAAATTCCGTAGAGTGATCACTTTCCTTCATAATGCATGTTTTAACAAGCAAGAATGCAAGAACAAAGAAAAACCCTCTGGAGCTGGAGAAGCAACTTCGGCAACAGTAGCGGTTGTGCAGCGACGTTTATCCTCATTATTCAAGAAGCGCAAAAGGGTTTGTTTGCTTGCCGAGAAGTTAGTTAATTCCGTTTTTCCGGTGAGATTAAAGGAGAGAATACAAACGATTTCTTCAGATAGAACAGAAAATGCTCCCGGCACAGAACTATTTACGATATTTTTAAACGTAGTACGCAAGAGCAAAGGGTAGCAGCAGTATTCAAAAAACAAGTTCGGTGCACCTCATTTTTTTAATCATGTGTATGGATGACTACACTTATTACAAAACTGTAAGAGTGTCGTGCCCGTCTGTCTGAACTCGCTACTCTCCAAAATTACTAGACGAATTTTCGTGGAGTGTTCACAAGTAACTTGAGCGTGGCTTTGGGTAATGTGTAGTCTTTATTTCATCAAAGTCGGATCACGCAAAAAAAATTGGCTAGGTGTGACTAGTACCTGCGCTTCAATGGTTCCATACAAACATAAATATGTACATAAACAGTTCATCTACCACGATAACCGAGAGTCTCGGCGATTTTTGACTGTTATCGACGTTGATACTGGAGAGATATCAGTCCCAGAAATTCCAAGACGTTCGGGAATATTTTAATTTTAGTTTCAAAGTCGAATAACACATGACAAGAGAAATACTTTTGTGTGGTGTAATTACAAACTAACAATTTTCAGATATTTTCCTTTATGTGTATTCTTGCCAAATTTCGTGACTTTAGGCCAACAGGAAATACGCTACAACTCCTGATGAGTGAGTTTGTGACAATCAAAACAAATGACATAAAGGGTCTTGTCTTTTCATTGCGTTGTCTTAGAAGCTTCGATCTTTCTTTTACATAGCCAAGGGAGACAAGGAAAGCGTTTCTGAAGTAGAGAAATTTGTTAACATCGAGTATAGATTTAAGTGTCAGGAAGTCTTTTCTGAAAGTATTTGTATGGAGTACAGCCACGTGTGGAAGTGAAACATGGACGATAAACAGTTTGGACAAGAAGAGAATAGAAACATGGTGTAAAAAAGATCTGAAGATGGTCATTACAGACTGAAACCGGTCATCGTCTAAAGAATTCATTTGTGATCAGAGACTCGAATAAAAAAGCATTTTAGAGAATAGAAGCTTTCTAATGTGGTGCTACAGAAGAATGTTGATGATTAGATGGGTAGATCACAAAACTAATGAGGAGGTATTGAACAGAACTGGGGAGAAGAGGAGTTTGTGGCACAACTTGGCTAGAAGAAGGGATCGGTTGGTAGGACATGTTCTGAGGCATCAAGGGATCACCAATTTAGTATTGGAGGGCAGCGTGGAGGGTAAAAATCGTAGAGGGAGACCAAGAGATGAATACACTAAACAGATTCAGAAGGATGTAGGCTGCAGTACGTACTGGGAGATGAAGCAGCTTGCACAGGATAGAGTATCATGGAGAGCTCCATCAAACCAGTCTCAGGACTGAAGACCATAGCAACAACATACCCAAGGGACTTTAGCCCTCAGTAAGTGATGTACATTTGAAACTGATATGTTTACCCGTTCCTGAGAAAAAGGGGTTTTATCAGTTGGGCAGACAATCAAACAGAGAGACAGACAGAGACAGAAGGACAACTAAGAAATCCTATAAGGGTTCTATTTTACTGATTGACATACAGAATCCTAAAAAGATATTATTTGAACACACTAATCTTCCAAACGACTAGACGAATTAGCAGTATAGCTTTGGCCAATGCATAGGTCTTTTCTCATCCATAATGGGTCATGAAAAAAAGATATTATAAAGTAAACTTTTATCTACACAGTCTTCTCTGTGTGTTTGTCTGTTCGAACATTCTAATTTCCTAAACTATTAAACGAATCTCTATGGGGTTTGCACAGGTAACTTGAATATAGCTTTGGGTGACATGTAGGCTTTATTTTAACAAAATCAGAACACGGAGAAGAAAGATATTGCAATTTAAAATCCTCCAGTCTGCGTAGTTCTCTGAGGCTATAGATAACGTAATGATTAACAGTTCAAATAGTCATTTCAGGTTAAGACGATTCGACATCCCCAAGGAGGGTTATCACAGGAGTTGGAAGAAAAATATAGGCAAAAGAAAGGTAACTACGAAAACCAGTTGGTAAAGAAGGAATTATTTAAGATGATCGACGAAAGAAGGAAGTACAAAAATGTTGAGAGAAATTCAGGAATACAGATATACAAGTAACTTAGCAATTACATAAACAGGAAGTGCATGGAAGCTAAGGAGAAATAGCTACATGTTAGAGATGAAGTACAAATGATTGCCGTGAATTAGCCTGTAGAAAAGTCAAAATAACCTTCGGTGAAATTAAAAGCAAAGGCGGTAACACTAAAAGTGTAATATGAATTCCAGTGTTAAACGCAGAGGAGAGAGCGAATAAGTTGAATGAGTACACAGAAGGTTTCAATGAACGGAAGTACTTGTCTGATGTGATAGAAGAAGAAACTGGAGTCGATAGGGAACAGATAGATGATCTATTATTAGAGTTAGACTTTAAAAGAGTTTTGACGACTGAATATCAAATAAGGCAGAAGGGGTAGATAACATTCCATTGGAATTTCTAAAATCTTGGGGGGATATGGCAACGAAATGGGTGTTCACGTTGGTGTGCAGAATATAAGAGACTGGCATTGTATCATCATGCTCTCGGGAAAACATGATCCACGCAATTCCGAAGATACCAGGAGCCGACAAGTGCGTGAACCATCGCACAATCAGCTTAACAACTCATGCATCCATGCTGACCAGAGTGATTACGGAAGAATGGAGCAGAAAATTGAGGATGTGTTAGACGATCAGTTTGGATTTGGGAAAGGTAAAGGCATCAGAGAGGCAGGTACGACGTCGTGGTTGATAACCGAAGCAAGACTGCAGGTAAGTCAAGGCGCGTTCATAGGATTTCTGGACCTAGACAAAGGGTTCGAAAGTGTCAAATGGTTCAAGATGTACGATATTCTGAGGAAAATACGGGTAAGCTGTAGGGAAAGACACCGAGAGGGAACAATAAGACCGGAAGACCAATTACAGAGTGCTCGGATTGAAAAGGGTTTAAAAGAGGGATGTAATCTTTCACACTCACTATTCAGTCTATACGTCGAAGAAGCAGTTGTGGAAATAAAATTTCAAGAGTGGGATTAAACTTTAAGGTGAAATGATATCAATGATAAGATTAGTTGATGATACTGCTTTCGTCAATTAAACTGAAGAAGAATTACAGGATGTGTTAAATGTAATGAGCAGTCTAATGAGTACGGAGTATAGATTGAGAGCAAATCGAAAGACGACGGAGGTAAGTAGTAGAAATGAGAACAGGGGGAAACAGCATCAGACCTGAGGATCACGAATTCCGCTACCTAGATAGCAAAACAACGGATGAGAGACGGAGCAAGGAGGACGTAAAAAGCAAACTACCACTGACAAAAGGCTATTCCTGGCGAAAAGAAATCTATTTTTATCAAATGAAGACCTTAAATTGTGGAAGAAACTCCTGAGTATGTACGTTTGGTGCACGCCATTGTATGGTAAAGATACATGGACTGTTGGAAAACTATAACAGAATGGAATCGAAGCATTTGCGATGTGGTGCTACGGACGAATGTTGAATATTATATGGAGTGATGCAAGAAATGAGGAGGTTCTCCGCAGAATCGGGTATAACAGATGTATCTGGTGACACTGGTGAGAGGGAGGGACAGAGGGTGATAGAATGATTTGGGAGTCGGAGGTTTAATGGACAAGGAACACCACAATGCTGTGTGCAATAAATTGAGAATTCCAGTCGGATGGGAGGCGTGCCCGCGTGGCTGAGACGTTAAGGCACCCCAGAAAGCAAACCATCAGGGTTCGATCCCCACCATTGTTATAACTCAGTGTTCTGTGTGGCGGGAAGTCATGATTTCCCTTGTACCACTTCCCCTTTTTCCCCCCTTCCTCTATTTAAGAAAACATCACATCCGACCTGCGAGAACGAGCATTCTCTGAGAACATTGTGGCTGATGTACGATTTTTGCAGGCACTTCATCTTCGATTTCTAACATAAAAACTCCCATGTGCATGCCACACATACCCCGTTGCCATAGTAACCGTTTGCTGCGTCTAGTGCACGCCTAACCACTTAAATAGTTGTACAGTTCTCCACCCGATTGGAGAGTTTAAGAAATTTGCATCCAATATCGCCTGAGCTTCTGGTTTAGACCTTCCACTCCGCTCCAAACCAAAGGACTGCGAACGACCCTGGGTTCGATGCTACAAACAGACAGATTAGCCTGCATCCCACCTGCGATGCTACTTGCATTCAATAAATCATCCATTCGCCGAAAGGAACATACGAGGACGGCCGGAGTGGCCGAGTGGTTCTAGGTGCTTCAGTCTGGAACCGCGCGACCGCTACGGTCGCGAGTTCGAATTTTGCTTGGGGCATGGATGTTTGTGATGTCCTTAGGTTAGTTAGGTTTAAGTAGTTCTACGTTCTAGGCGACTAATGACCTTAGATGCTAAGTCCCATAGTGCTCAGAGCCATCTGAACCATTTTTTTGAACATAGGACGACATCAGAACCCAAGCGGCAGGCGACATTCATGCCAGCACGTGCCTCTATTTGCAGTTAGTTGCACCTAGTGAGTCCTGTAGCGGCTGGCAGTGGCTTCCCCACGTCACGGACGAGACCCTTTGGCCAACCTACCGAGTTCACAGTGGCATTTTTTCCCTCCCTGCATGCTATTTCCCTGAGGGGCTCCATCACCTACCAAAGGCTCGATCCGCCAATGACTAAAATACTCAACCTTTGCACTTGTCTCGAGTGGGCAGGAGATGCATCCCGTGCTCGTTCAGCAGTGTTACCAACACTTGTTGCTAAGGCATAAGGAGCCAGCTATGCGAACCTTCCCAAGACCATCCGTCACTCACTCTCGAGTGAGAACGGATTAGTCAAATGTTGCACACTGGAAGATGTAGCGCCGGCCGGAGTGGCCGTGCGGTTCTAGACGCTACAGTCTGGAGCCGAGCGACCGCTACGGTCGCAGGCTCGAATCCTGCCTCAGGCATGGATGTGTGTGATGTCCTTAGACTGGTTAGGTTTAATTAGTTCTAAGTTCTAGGCGATTGATGACCTCAGAAGTTAAGTCGCATAGTGCTCAGAGCCATTTGAACCGAGATGCAGCGACAAACGTGTCACCAGGGCATTCCAACGGCACGAAGTAGTCGCAAGTCGTACCTGTGGCCCCGATATCGCCGCAGCTTTGAGTGTTAACCAGAAGCCTGTCGATCGCAGCCAACGCAGCTGTTAGCTTTCCACAAACGGCAGCCAATTCTCCATGTAAAATTATAAGGAATGTAGCAACCAGTCGTGGAAACATTATTTATCTTGTTGCAAATCGATTTCGACTATGTCATCATCGGTGCATTTTTCTAACCGATACATGCCATATGTCATGTCAGTTCGTGACAGAAATCTGCCAAGGACAGTGCTTCTACTTATGGTATGTATCGATTATAAAAATGCACCGATGATGACTGGTATCAGTCGAAATCGATTTGCAACAAGATAAATAAATTACGTTTCCTAGACTAGTTGCTACATTCTTTACAATTTTATATTCCACGTCGCCGCACAGAAAGGGAACCTTATGGAGTCCAACATTAAAAAATTTCCCATGTGTCCGTCAACAACACAGTTTCTAGTTGTGTCGCACTGTGTAAAAACCTGTATAAGATTTCAAAACAGGCAAAGAAAGCAGTCAAGATTAACTTGGAAATTACTAGCAGACCCCGCAAAATAAAAAATTACCCAACTGTGCGCTACTGAGTTCGAAACTAAGCAAAATATAACGAAGAAAATAAACACTTAAATCTGCCCTGCAGCATTCTCAGTATAGCCTGAGACCGCAAGATCCACATGCTCTTGAAACAGATATAAATTTCTCTACTGAACATGATTGCATCAACAGCTATTTTTTACTAGAAATTCTGTTTGGCGAAAGTTGCCGCAGGAAATAAATATGCAAACTCCACTGCACTGGAGTATGTTGTGTACTAACAGATATTTAAACGTAGAGGCGGAAAATTACACAAGAATATGCACTAACATTTCAACAAAATCAAAAACTTACAGTAATTTGCTAAGCACTATCCTAGACAGTAATACACATGCATATAGTTCACTTCTTCGCACGTGTACGTGAAAAACACAAACTAAATCAAATTACTCTGTATCAGACAACTGCTGCTACTACCGCAACCGCTACAGGCATGTCCACTTACCTGGACTCACAGGACGTCCGTACCCATTGCAGAAGCCTTAAGTGTACATTGTGGACCTATCCGCGTTCGTCTCACCTCTTAATAGTGGAATTATTTCAGCACTCCTAACGTTGGCATCTCCTCTTGCAATTTCACCGACGGTTGTTTTCACTTTTTTATATGCCAAATGAGTCCTTGTGATCGCCTTTCCTTTTTCAGTCTATATCATTTTCCTTTAAGCCATTTGGCACTGGCTTTCATGCAATTCCTGTTTGTTTTATTCCTAAGTGACTTACACTTCGATACTCCTGTCTTTTTCTAAACATTCCCTTCTTTTATCAAGCTGTAGAAGCATTTCTTCTGTTATACAAGGTTTCGTCGCAACTACCTATTTTGTACCTATTTTTATCCGTCCAACTTCGGTAATTGCCCTTTTCGAATATGTCCATTCCTCTTCAACTGAACTGCCTATGGTTGTATTCATTCTCACAGTATCCACAGCCATAGAGATCTCCAATTTTTCTCAGTACTTCTTCCGATATCCATCTTCACGGACGATTCTCTTTAATTTATCTGCTCTTCCTCATTACTAAATTGTGATCACAGTATCTGCTTCCGGGATAAGCCTTACAGTCAAATATCCGATATCAGAATTCCAGTCTGACGATGATGCAGTCCAGCTGAAATCTTCCCAGGTCTCCAGGCATTTTCTAAGTACACCATCTCGGCTAACGCATTTTGAAAAGCGAATTTACTGTTACCACCTGAAGTGTATTGCAGAATTCAGTCTCTCATTTCAACTATCAGACTTTTTTGTTATTATGTTTGTGGCCTTCAGCCCAGAGGTTGGTTTGATACAGCTCTCCACGTCACGTTATACCATTCAACCTCTTCATCTAGAAATACGTACTGCAACACACATCCATCAGAACGTGTCTACCTCTGCAATTCCTACGCCGCTCCCCCTGATTTCAGTCAATACCCGCTCACATTGAAAGTAATTCATTTGTATCCTGCCTCAGCACCGTCTGATTTAATTCGGCTATATTCCATTACCCTTGCTCCGATTTTATCACTGTGCATCTTATTTCCTTGCTTCAAGGCACTATTCCGTTCAACTACACTTCCCAGTCCTTTGCTGTCGCTGACAGTATTCCGTCACAGGGAAACAGGAAAGTTTTTATTTCACCTCCCTGAACTTTAATTCCTTTTCCAACTTTCTCCTTGCTTTCCTTCACAGCTTGATCGACGTACGATCGAATAACATTCTCGAAAACATGTCTGACTCCCTTCTCTACCGCTGCTTCCCTTTCACGCTCTTCGATTCTTATTACTGCCGTTTGATTTCTGCACAAGTTGTAAATAACTTTTCGTTCCATGTATTTCACCCCTGCTACCTTCAGAAATTTAAATAATGGAGCCCATTAAATAATGTAAAAAGCTTTTTTCCAAATCTACATGTGCTGTACACTGAGGTTTGCCATTCTTTAACATATTTTCAAAGATAAGTGGTAGGGTCAGTATTGCCTCGTGTGTTCCATCATTTCTCCGGGACCCGAACTGTTCTTCCTTATACTAGTTTTTACATTCTTCTGTAAATAATTCGTGTCAGTATTCTTCAGCCATCCTTATTAAACTTATATTTCGGTAACATTCACACCTAAGGTTCCCATTCTAAAATGCACTCCTGGAAACTGAAATAAGAACACCGTGAATTCATTGTCCCAGGAAGGGGAAACTTTATTGACACATTCCTGGGGTCAGATACATCACAAGATCACACTGACAGAACCACAGGCACATAGACGCAGGCAACAGAGCATGCACAATGTCGGCACTAGTACAGTGTATATCCACCTTTCGCAGCAATGCAGGCTGCTACTCTCCCATGGAGACGATCGTAGAGATGCTGGATGTAGTCCTGTGGAACGGCTTGCCATGCCATTTCCACCTGGCGCCTCAGTTGGACCAGCGTTCGTGCTGGACGTGCAGACCGCGTGAGACGACGCTTCATCCAGTCCCAAACATGCTTAATGGGGGACAGATCCGGAGATCTTGCTGGCCAGGGTAGTTGACTTACACCTTCTAGAGCACGTTGGGTGGCACGGGATACATGCGGACGTGCATTGTCCTGTTGGAACAGCAAGTTCCCTTGCCGGTCTAGGAATGGTAGAACGATGGGTTCGATGACGGTTTGGATGTACCGTGCATTATTCAGTGTCCCCTCGACGATCACCGGTGGTGTACGGCCAGTGTAGGAGATCGCTCCCCACACCATGATGCCGGGTGTTGGCCCTGTGTGCCTCGGTCGTATGCAGTCCTAATTGTGGCGCTCACCTGCACGGCGCCAAACACGCATACGACCATCATTGGCACCAAGGCAGAAGCGACTCTCATCGCTGAAGACGACACGTCTCCATTCATCCCTCCATTCACGCCTGTCGCGACACCACTGGAGGCGGGCTGCACGATGTTGGGGCGTGAGCGGAAGACGGCCTAACGGTGTGCGGGACCGTAGCCCAGCTTCATGGAGACGGTTGCGAATGCTCCTCGCCGATACCGCAGGAGCAACGGTGTCCCTAATTTGCTGGGAAGTGGCAGTGCGGTCCCCTACGGTACTGCGTAGGATCCTACGGTCTTGGCGTGCATCCGTGCGTCGCTGCGGTCCGGTCCCAGGTCGACGGGCACGTGCACCTTCCGCCGACCACTGGCGACAACATCGATGTACTGTGGAGACCTCACGCCCCACGTGTTGAGCAATTCGGCGGTACGTCCACCCGGCCTCCCGCATGCCCACTATACGCCCTCGCTCAAAGTCCGTCAACTGCACTTACGGTTCACGTCCACGCTGTCGCGGCATGCTACCAGTGTTAAAGACTGCGATGGAGCTCCGTATGCCACGGCAAACTGGCTGACACTGACGGCGGCGGTGCACAAATGCTGCGCAGCTAGCGCCATTCGACGGCCAACACCGCGGTTCCTGGTGTGTCCGCTGTGCCGTGCGTGTGATCATTGCTTGTACAGCCCTCTCGCAGTGTCCGGAGCAAGTATGGTGGGTCTGACACACCGGTGTCAATGTGTTCTTTTTTCCATTTCCAGGAGTGTATTTCCTTCAAGTTCATTTCCCTTGTATAGCCTCTGTATATATTTCTTCCACCTTCCGTGTTTCCCTTCTTTGCTTAGTACTGCTTTTCCATCTGAGCTCTTGATTTTCATACAGCTGCCGCTGTTTTCTCCAAAGACCTCTTCAATTTTCCTGTAGGGGGTATCTATATATCCCCTAACTATAAATGTTTCTACAGGGTTACATTTCTCCTCTACGCATTCCTACATAACTAATCGGCACTTCCTGTCAGTCTCATATTTAGACGTTTCTATTCCCTTTCGCCTGATCCATTTGTTGCATTTTTATATTTTCTCCTTTCACCATTTAAATTCAATATCCCTTGTGATATCCAAGGATTTTTACCAGTTATATCCTCTACTGCCTTCACTATTTCATCTCGCGTATCTACCCCTTCGTCGTCTACTGTATTCCTTTTCCCTGGTTCAGTCAATCGTTGCCTAATGTTCCCCTTGAAACTCTTGACAAACGCTGGTTCGTATGTGGTGCATTGGAACCTTCAGCTCATCTCATTTTCTCTTTTGTGACTTCTTTTCATAACCTACTGGGTGTGCATGATTCTACCTAACTTGAATAACTTTCGTGAGTTTGTTGTTTGCTGGTATCGGTTATCTAAACCAGACCACGTGACTTTCCGTCACATGGAGAGATTTCAGCTCAACGTTATTATTCATTCAGTCTTGTTGTTCAATTTGAATTCCGAATCGTATTGAGCCGAAACGCGCTGTATCATTGTAAGACATACAGAGAGGACCGAGTGTGCCGTAGCTTACCCAGTTGAGTAATACCATCATAATACCCCGTGCTTTATATAGAAGAGATTGCACCATAATTTAAGACTGAAATTAAAGATTTAAATAGTTGAAACTTCCTGGCAGATTAAAACTGTGTGCCCGACCGAGACTCGAACTCGGGACCTTTTCCAAACTTCATCAGTGTATGCTCAAGTATATTAATGTTCACACTGTAAAGTCTCAGAATCATCAAATGAATGTGTTAGGCAAAACACGCAATCTATGAAAAAATACGTATCGCTGAATCATAAAACTACAAAGCTAAAATATGTTCAGAATATGCACACGTAGGTCTTAATAAAAAAAAATTACAAGTCTCAACTTGATCAGAGCAATATTTTCGTTAAAACCAGGGCTTTTACGAAAAAGCCAATAAATATTAGACTCAGAAAGCTGAAAATTCATATTTAGCCTCAGTTTGATGTAAACACATTAAATAGGTGACAAACATAAGCTACTTCTATTAGTTTTACAGTTATTTTCTAAAAGCCGAATTTGTAGCGAAAATGTGCTTATTCATGGTAGATTAGGAGGCAGTTCAGAGGTCATATACTGCTTCGGTCCGTTCTAAAAAGTTCAAATGCAAACGGGCTAAATCTTTTTAAGTAAATAAAGCAAACTTAACTCTGAAAGGGCGTTGACTAGATCTGTGGTAAGAGTTACAAATTTTTAAACATCTAGAGATCAAGGACGGTAATATACGGAAATACCAGTTGAACCTTGCTTGTAGACAATTTTTCGAAGGATTTAAACCTGTACTGTTTATGGTATAACATTAACGCTGGTAACCTTAGTGGTCTATTTTCTCAGGAAACTATGATGCACTTTCAATGCTTTAGCTCACTACCCTTTATGTAACGTGGTTTTCTCACGATGTGTGGCTGCCACTACATCGGCCCTTATGTGATTTTGTCTGGGTCTAAAACGCTGGTTCCCTGCGAATGTGTATTAAGTGGATTGTGGACCAGGGTTCGTAATTCTGTCTTAAGAGCCATTATTGTCAATTTTAAAGTTCTGACATATATACCGTTTGTGGGCGTCACTAATATAGTAATGTAATTTTTATATTTTGGCTGTATATGCCACTGTGCGTAACTCTCTCGGCGTAAGCGCCACCTCCCTTTTTGGTGTATAACTACATTAATTGTACCAGGGCTCCCATACTGTTATAACGGGAGTGTTAAACGCTTTCCTTCTTTTTATTGTTACTTTATCTAAGGACGTTATTAATACTGATAATTTACACGTTGCTTTTGTACGCCAATTGGCACATGGTTCGCGCCATGAGGGCTACCTGCCCTGGTTGCAGAGTAACTACGCTGGCCGATTACACTCAGTCGGTTGTGAGTTCTGCAAGATCCATGTACTAATTTATATTGACGTGACAAACCCGATTTCTAGGGCTATATTTTAATTTTGACAAATGGATCTATGCTGACATTTGTAAAAACGGCGATGGTACATTAGTCCTTACTAATGTAAAATTGTAAGTACCAGTCGTCGTTCTCATATTTCTGTAATGCAAGAGCTCTCTAATTTATGTTAAAATCTATTCTTGACTTAAGTTTCATACCTTTCTAATGTAAGCTATGTTGTTCATTGTCCTTAGGCCACCTTCTGAAGAAGACAAATTTAAATTTGTTGAAACCTAGGTAAAGAATTCTTTATCCATTGCGACTGGTCGGCTGTTTATAAATTTATTACGTGGAACAACCTTTGCTGTTGTGCAGCTATGTTTAAAATACTGAAATTTAACTCTGTCTATATAAAAATTAAGGAGGCTGTAAATTGTTAAACAACAGAACTATTAATTAATATGTGTCTGAGAAAGGGGTCATTTGGGTACAGCTACCTGTACATAGGGCTGTTCATAGCGGATGTTTCGTTTGGCGATCTGCTGCTCCCCCAAACAAAAACAGCCAGAGACAGTGGAAAGAGACACTTCACACTGAGATATCGATCTGTTCGCGTTAGTCAAACGCCTGCGTACGTTGTGCCTCGGTTGATGTCAGAGATGGGCAGACTTGAATGCATTTTCGGTAGAAGTAGGAAGTTAACTCGCGAGGACTGAAATCGTCCTGGATCGCGTCCCTTTCACGGAAGTAAATGTTCGTGTGCCGCCCCTAATGTTGGAAAAACCGTGTGGCAAGCGGCGAGATTAAGGCAAGCTTCACGGTAAATAATAACAGCCAAACAGTTGCTGGATAAAGATTTATTGAAATCCTTGACCACGGTTTCAGTACATCTAAATATACCTTCATCAGAAGCGAAAATACACTTGAACAGGGAGACACCATCATTACCGTAAAACTTAGCAACTTAACTGAGATAAAAGAAAAAACAACCACTTATAAATTTAAGTACCTTGAAATTACCAAAGTATTACAAGCATAAAAACTTTTAGTCACTTACTAAAGTCACATCCTGGAGTGTCAAAGGCGTTGTCAGTAGTTACAATTAAAATATCACCTCCATCTGTACAGCATAATTATAATGAATTGGACGATGCGAACACGGCATACTATCAATACTTAGCCTGTGTACTAACGCGAAGAGGGTGTGGAAGCACTAGGGCAGACAATTTCACCGAGAGAGGACACTTGTGGTATGCGTGAGACAATGACCCTAAAGTCGTGAATAATTTTATTGTTGACCTTGAAGTTGGTCTAAAGTCTGTAAAAACAGAAAAATCCCAACAAATTAGGACTGCTCATTAATGTAGCGCAATTTTATAAAGAGAGGTTAATTCTGTACAAACTAATGACTTACAACAGAGGGAGGGGAGAGTTTTCACTAGCATTAACCGTAAATTAAAAAATAACACGGCTCTTATCACGAAATCCGGTAAAGGAAAATCGCTCGTTGTAGCCCATAAAAGCGAATATATCGCTAAAACTTTGGTTTTTTTCGAGGAAAATGCGATCTCCGAAAACGAGCAGGATCCTACCCCTACATTGCAAAAGGAAATTAGAGATATTTTAGGCAGAACTAAACATCTTATGAAAGAGTTTCAAAAGGAAACCCACCGCCGTCCTCACCGTCGTAGCTGCTGCTGCTGCGTACATTAACGTCGCAACGCGTTGCATCAAGTTTGCTGGTGCGCCGCGCGGACAACGGTCGTCGACCTCAAGCAATTAAGTCAAGAATATTTACAGTATTTGTTAATTGCTTCTAATACTCTGTTAAAATGGAATATTCTGATGAGAATGATGTGAAAGTTAAGGGGGAACCAGTCTCTACGAATGAAACCTCAGAATCAGAAACTGAGACTGACGAGGATAGTTCTGTCACAGCAATAAATCCAAAATCTGAAGGCGATTTGTCCAAAGTAGAGTTGAAGGTAAATTTCAATGTTACTGCAAAGTTATAAACAATTTATGATGATGATGCAATCGAAGTTGAAGTCATGAAAGAAAAAAATAAAATTAGTAGAGTTATCAGATAATGTAACTGAGTTAAGGACTTCTGAAATTCAGTCAAGGGACGCTATGAACCCCTTTAAAAACGTTCTAAATACCAAGTGACAACATAGAGTCATTAAACTGGATGTAATTACTGTTTTCTAAACTTGAATCTCATCATAAATAACAGAACAATAAGACTGAATCTGTTAGTAATGAACAAAGGATGAAATGACCTGAAAATTGAATAGCTTAAATTATAGAATTGTTTCCAACCACTAGGATCTGCAACTTGAAAGTACAGTGACAGCTAATTAAATTGCATAGTATTTTCAAAACCGAAATTAGTAAAGTTTGTAAAGATTTCAAAGACGTAGATTGTCTAATGGAAGGGGAATTGTCAGAAAGAATAGGTAATGAATAAAAACTTTCTTGTAATCGGCTTGAGGAAGTAAATAATAAAGTAAATCCTTACCAGAAGGATATTAAGAAACCTGAACGTGTGAAATTACGTAAGGATTCTGATAAAAAATTTTCTGACAGAGTGGAGGCAGCAGAACTATTAGTAGAAGATGTAAATACTAATATTACTAACATATAAAATAGAAGAATCTCTGGTAACTCTACTGTACAGCATGTTGCTTCAATTGAAGCAGCCTTTATAGGGTGTCGTCCATTTTTACCTTTTGATCTAGACAATGAAATTTACCCATTAGAGTTCTGGAATGATTTTGAGGATGTTTTACCAAATGAATGATCAGAACGTGAGAAAATTTCTTTAATAAGAAGTCATTTGTCAGGAAATGTAATCTGACGCAATCATTAGATGTAAACATCTCTAAATTTAAAACTGCACTTCTTAATGAGTACTGGTCATACAAAAAACAAGATGTTTTCAGAGAATTTTGGAGTGGTAGAAAGTTTACTCCATCTCGTGAATCAGTTAAAGAGTTCTTTAGAAAGTGGGTTTCACGGCTGTCACATTTGGCAGAAAAGATGAAGCCAGACATGATGATCATTTGACTAGCAGGTAAGCTGCCTTGGTATTGGCAGAAAAGAGTCATTTCCTCACCTACAGATAATGTGAATAGGTTCATTGAGTATCTGGAACGAGTGGAAAGAGTACCTGCTGTTGAGGAGCAAGTGCAGAATAATGACACTGTACCACACAAGCGGCTCGTAGTGAAATTGCGTGCTTGGGTAATATCGTCTCAGTTATGTGACTGGATTTGTGATTTTCTATCAGAGAGGTCACAATTCGCAGTAACTGACGGAAAGTCATCGAGTAAAACAGAAGTGATTTCTGGCGTTTCCCAAGGTAGCGTTATAGGTCCTTTGCTGTTCCTTATCAATATAAACGATTCTGGAGACAATCTGAGCAGCCGTCTTCGGTTGTTTGCAGATGACGCTGTCGTTTATCGACTAATAAAGTCATCAGAAGATTAAAAAAAACTGAGAAATGGTTTAGAAAAGATATCTCAATGGTGGGAAAAGTGGCAGTTGTCCCTAAATAACGAAAAGTGTGAGGTCATCCACGTGAATGCTAAAAGGAACTCGTTAAACTTCGGTTACACGATAAAACAGTCTAATCTAAACCCGTAAATTCAACTAAATACCTATGTATTAAAATTACGAACAACTTAAATTGGAAGGAACACACAGAAAATGTTGTGGGGAAGGCTAACTAAAGACTGCGTTTTATTGGCAGGACATTTAGAAAATGTAACAGACCTACTAAAGAGACTGCCTAAACTACGCTTGTACGTCCTATTTTGGAATACTGCTGCGCGGTGTGGGATCCTTACCAGATAGGACTGACGGAGTACGTCGAAAAAGTTCAAAGAAAGGCAGCACGTTTTGTATTATCGCGAAATATGAGAGAGAGTGTCACAGAAATGACACAGGATTTGGGCTGAAAATCAATAAAAGGAAGGCGTATTTCGTTGCGACGTAATCTTCTCACGAAATTCCTATCACCAACTTTCTCCTCCGAATGAGAAAATATTTTGTTGACACTGACCTACATAGGAAGGAACGATCACCACAGTAAAATAAGGGGAATCAGAGCTCGTACGGAAAGAAAGGTGTTCATTCTTTCCACGTGCTATACGAGCTTGGAATAATAGAGAATTGTGAAGGTGGTTCGATGAACCCTCAGCCAGGCAATTGAATGTGATTTGTGGAGTATCCATGTAGATGTATATCTAGATGTACATGAGTAATAGGTGCTCTAACAGTCATATAAAGACCCGAAATCATTGCAGAAAGTGGTAGATATAGCGCTCTCCGACTTCTGCTCAGTTCCGACTTAAACTGCAACTATCACATGCACAACGCTGCAGGGGTAGCGGGGGAAGAGTGAGGAGAAGTTACAAGGTCCTTAAGGACTGTCTAAAACCACGTTGGAGTTCCACTGTAGCAGATAGGTTCGAAAAAGGCGACTCGTTTCGAAACAGGCCGGCCGCGGTGGCCGTGCGGTTCTAGGCGCTACAGTCTGGAACCGAGCGACCACTACGGTCGCATGTTCGATTCCTGCCTCGGGCATGGATGTGTGTGATGTCCTTAGGTTAGTTAGGTTTAATTAGTTCTAAGTTCTAGGCGACTCATGTCCTCAAAAGTCAAGTCGCATGGTGCTCAGAGCCATTTATGTAGGGTGACGGTAACATAGTCGTAGCGATCGTGTTTTTTAATAGCGCGGTCCTTAAACGCGTAATGTATGTTGCCAGCGGTAGGTTCCTTCTGTGGTCAGCTTCAAATGTTGCTTCTCAATAGTGTTCCTCGAAAAGAACATCGTCTTCCGTCCAGGGATTCCCATTTGAACTGCCTGGTGGTTGTAATACGACTACTGAAAAAGAAAAATTACTCGCCATGCAAAGTGACTCTCACGATCAATCTTTTTAATTAGTCTATCAATTTGATATCGGCCGGCCGGTGTGGCCGAGCGGTTCTAGGCGCTTCAGTCTGGAACCGCGCGACCGCTACGGTCGCAGGTTCGAATCCTGCCTCGGGCATGAATGTGTGTGATGTCCTTAGGTTACTACGTTCTAGGGGACTGATGACCTCAGCAGTTACGTCCCATAGTGATCAGAGCCATTTGAACCATTTAAATTTGATATCAGTGACACGCCCCCTGGCGGGTATAGGTAATGGCTAGGGTACAACGGAAATGATTCTTCACGTGGTGTTTTCTTCTGTGTGGCGACATCTTTCAACGGTATTTCAATCGTCTATCTATACAGGGAGAGACAATCATCGTAATAAAATCAGATGTGTTGCCGAATCTGTAAAATGATACGTAATATAAAACTTATATTTACAACTTCTCTGTGCTGTTATCTTGAGACACTTCGTATGTGGCGAGACATTTGGTTACCTTAAGAGAGACATTGAAACTTCAGAGGCGTCCTATGACAGTGGTAGATCTCAGTGTTTCGTCATGAGCCAGAAATTAATATTCTAGTCCTGTGATGCATGACGTGACAAATACCTAATGAAAGAATGCTTAGAGGGAAAAATAGCCTACGCCGTAGTCCTGTTTAGGATTTTCGTAACAAGTAGCGAGATTTCAGCGACGTGAAAACGCATGTATTGTCCGATTTCTTCTGTCTTCGAATATAACTCGTATGAACATGAGGAATCTACATTTCACGTGAAAAATTCAAGGTGTATTGTCAGCAACATTGGTGCCTCGAAATGGGTAAAGTAGATTTTTTTAAACTGGTGGGTGCATGTCGGGGTGAAATTGTTTACAGCTACTGCATACTGCAGCTGCTTGTATCGCAGTGCACCGCAGCTGCCTGCAAGTGCGATTACCAGGAGTCGGCAACCGGAAGTAACGGATCAGCACAGCCTTTGATGTGTACAAAGAATGCGCCTACCTAGCTGATCTTGTCCACGGCAGTAAGTGTCGGCGAAGTGACCAGTGTGGTGCGTGGGTGTGACAGAAGCCGACGTGTGTGTGTTGCGTGACAAAAGATTCAAAATGATGGACGTTTGCGCTGGGCGTATTGATAACATCCGAATTCCTATCACTCCAGTCATCCCCGGATGCTCTCCATGGCTGCAGGTGGTGCACTCTGGCATTCACGCGCGTCCACAACTGCGACTGCGGGCGCGACAGATATTTTCATTGACCTCTTTACATGGCGCTGGAGGTGAACGTGGGTGTGGATGCACCGCATGTGGACCGCGGGACAGGAGCGTGCGGCCTGCCGCTGTGGCCGAGCGGTTCTAGGCGCTTCAGTCCGGAACCGCACTGTTGCTACGGTCGCAGGTTCGAATCCTGCCTCGGGTATGGATGTGTGTGATATCCTTAGGTTAGTCAGGTTTAAGTAGTTCTAAGTCTAGGGGACTGATGACTTCAGATGTTAAGTTGGTTGGTTGGTTGGTTGTTTTGGGGAAGGAGACCAGACAGCGTGGTCATCGGTCTCATCGGATTAGGGAAGGATGGGGAAGAAGTCGGCCGTGCCCTTTCAGAGGAACCATCCCAGCATTTGCCTGGAGTGATTTAGGGAAATCACGGAAAACCTAAATCAGGATGGCCGGACGCGGGATTGAACCGTCGTCCTCCCGAACGCGAGTCCAGTGTCTAACCACTGCACCACCTCGCTCGGTAGATGTTAAGTCCCATAATGCTTAGAGCCATTTGAACAGGAGCGTGCGGGTACGCGTGTGTTCTCTCATCTATCTCCGACATCTTGTCATAACAACTACTGCTACGAGGTAGATCGTGGTTTATGTGTTTCGTGTTCAGTGCTTCTCAGTACATTGCAGTAGACTCTGTCTTGCAGTGGTATTTGCTGTTGTCTCTATCCTATAATGCAGCAGGTCTTCCTCCTTCCGAATGCAGCGGAGAGAACCAATTTAGGAATTCCATTGTGCTTGATAAGACCCAATCGCGACATCAGATCCCCGATTGATAGCGATCTCTGTCTACTAGCCATGACAACTTATTACCATGGACTGGATCGTAGATTAAGTGTATCGTGTTTAGTGCTTCTCAATACACTGCAGTGGGCTCTGTCTTGCAGTGGTATATGTGTTATCTCTATTGTATCACGCAGCTTCCTCCCTCCTTTCGAGTGTAGTGGAGCGAACCAGTTTAGGGATTCTATTGTACTTTTGAAAACCCAATCACCATGTCAGATTCCCGAATGCTCAGTTTATTATTGTCGATAGCTGTTTTCCGTGACTCATGCGTTCGAGATGGGTTCCCTTCTGGTGCAGACAGGGCCTGCGCTGTACAGCAGATGGTGCGCTTTATGATACTTTTTTCTCTTTCAATAGATATGTTTAGTGGAATCGTTGTAGTGAAGGAAGGTGTTTGTGTACAAGATCTCGGATACATTTAGCGCTACCATCTATTTGTGATGGAAATTTCATTACTTGATTTGCATAATGTTTGCGTGTGATGCTCGAACGTTGAAAATACGTTTCATTGTGAAGAATGATATTGTAATGTGCAGTTGAGTGCTTTAAGCGATCTATTTGACTCCTGTAAATTGTTAAGCAATTAATTTGACAGGGTAGTGCAAACTGATTATTGGACTCTATTTTTGATATCGAAATTGCGTCAGCTTTCCCTTTGTCACCAGCATTAGGCAACAGGCAACAGGAATAAAGTATTCTGAGGAGAGATGAAAACATCCATGTTCATGTCTGAAGACGTTGGTTCACACAGACGAACAGGGAGTGACCTCATGAGAGAGACAGAGACATCGAATGAGTCTGGAATTTTCCGATCAACAGAATGCTTTGATGCTTCGTTTAGGGGGCGCGAGAATAAAGGAGGTCGATACCCGGTCTGTGGTCGATGATATATAGTAAAGTGATCTGTAATTATGACATGGGGCTGTTTTGACCATCGTGGAGGCACCCTGACGGTAGACACAAACACGGGAGATCTCAGATGGTGGCTACTATACCGCACTTCATTCCTTTCATGAGCTGTAGACCTCTTTTGTAGGGCTTAGCTTTCACTGCAATATGTATGTATGTTCCTCGGTACAAAATAGTTTGCCGATGAAATTCTTGTAATTTTCCCGTCTGCACGAAGCAGCATTGGGTTTCGAAATATGTAATGAACTTTAAGCTACGTAATTGCTTTGAATTCCCGTCTGAACTTAGACACCAATGTGCTTCAAAAAGGAAGGAAAATAAAAAGTAAGAGCTTTAACATCTTTTACTCTGGCAGCAAATATAAACTAAGCCCACTCAGCATTTTCATGCGTGAGGAGCAAAAAAAGGCCCCGCAATTGTTTAAATATTCCGTACTGCGATCGATTTCCGCACAAATTGTTTAAATAAACTATATTCCATACACCACCCATATCCTGTAAATTGTTTAAATGAACCATATTCCACACATTGTTTAAATTATTTAAACAATATTCCACACTATGCAATAGATTTCCTACCAAGTTATTTAAATAAATAAACTATTTTCCATAAAGTGCCTTGAATCCCCGGAGGGGCAGGGGAAGAGGATGGCTAAGGGGTTTCTCAGAGGGTGGATTAATTGTTCGATTTAATTAATTAACAAATCAAGTTGATATTAAAAGTACGCTTCTATCAGCAATGGGAGTTCCCATAGGGATGATGGAGGAGGAGGAGGAGGAGGGTAAGAACAGGGGAGTGTTTGGGGAACAATAGGTTAAGAACCCGTCACTCAAAAAGGAATGATTATCACCAGGGCATCATAACTTGTTAATCAAATGGATGGATTATCCCCAGAATAGTACGTTAAGGACCTCTCAATCAAAAGCGAATAATAGGCTGCTCCTGAATGTAGGTAACCCGCACTAACAAAATGTGCTGAAACTTTGTCCCACTACTGACGTCCAGGCCTGATCGCAAAATATGGAGCTCTCTGTAAAGCTGTGTAAGCGGCGGTCTATGGCAGATTTACGACAGAGCACAATGCACAAGTGTTACGTAACACACCATTCAGCCACACAGTACAATATGGGGCACTGCAGGAGACGACCCCAACAAGATCTCATGTTGATTCGGTGCCACTGACAGTTAAAATTGTATTGGACACGGCGTCACACAGACTGGACCGCTGGAAACGTTTCGTCTGGTCAAGTGAGTCACAGATTTTGTTACAACAGACCTATTGTTGGATACACCGTCAATCATGTAAACAGCTGCTTGAAACATGTACGCCTCCAAGGATGCAATCTTATGGCGACAGTATTATGCTGCTGGGGACACTTACCTGCGTTTCCAAGTAACCTTGTAACACCGAAAATGCAGATAAAATAACTTCTGCACCATCCAAAATTTTTCGCCATTTAATATTTGGTAATAGATTGTAATATAATCTAGTTCTGAATCTGAAGGGTTATTACAGAAACTATATTTAATATGTAATGGTTGTAAGAATGTATTTATTTTGAATATACACTCCTGGAAATGGAAAAAAGAACACCGTGAATTCATTGTCCCAGGAAGGGGAAACTTTATTGACACATTCCTGGGGTCAGATACATCACATGATCACACTGACAGAACCACAGGCACATAGACACAGGCAACAGAGCATGCACAATGTCGGCATTAGTACAGTGTATATCCACCTTTCGCAGCAATGCAGGCTGCTATTCTCCCATGGAGACGATCGTAGAGATGCTGGATGTAGTCCTGTGGAACGGCTTGCCATGCCATTTCCACCTGGCGCCTCAGTTGGACCAGCGTTCGTGCTGGACGTGCAGACCGCGTGAGACGACGCTTCATCCAGTCCCAAACATGCTCAATGGGGGACAGATCCGGAGATCTTGCTGGCCAGGGTAGTTGACTTACACCTTCTAGAGCACGTTGGGTGGCACTGGATACATGCGGACGTGCATTGTCCTGTTGGAACAGCAAGTTCCCTTGCCGGTCTAGGAATGGTAGAACGATGGGTTCGATGACGGTTTGGATGTACCGTGCACTATTCAGTGTCCCCTCGACGATCACCAGTGGTGTACGGCCAGTGTAGGAGATCGCTCCCCACACCATGATGCCGGGTGTTGGCCCTGTGTGCCTCGGTCGTATGCAGTCCTGATTGTGGCGCTCACCTGCACGGCGCCAAACACGCATACGACCATCATTGGCACCAAGGCAGAAGCGACTCTCATCGCTGAAGACGACACGTCTCCATTCGTCCCTCCATTCACGCCTGTCGCGACACCACTGGAGGCGGGCTGCACGATGTTGGGGCGTGAGCGGAAGACGGCCTAACGGCGTGCGGGACCGTAGCCCAGCTTCATGGAGACGGTTGCGAATGGTCCCCGCCGATACCCCAGGAGCAACAGTGTCCCTAATTTGCTGGGAAGTGGCGGTGCGGTCCCCTACGGCACTGCGTGGGATCCTACGGTCTTGGCGTGCATCCGTGCGTCGCTGCGGTCCGGTCCCAGGTCGACGGGCACGTGCACCTTCCGCCGACCACTGGCGACAACATTGATGTACTGTGGAGACCTCACGCCCCACGTGTTGAGCAATTCGGCGGTACGTCCACCCGGCCTCCCGCATGCCCACTATACGCCCTCGCTCAAAGTCCGTCAACTGCACATACGGTTCACGTCCACGCTGTCGCGGCATGCTACCAGTGTTAAAGACTGCGATGGAGCTCCGTATGCCACGGCAAACTGGCTGACACTGACGGCGGCGGTGCACAAATGCTGCGCAGCTAGCGCCATTCGACGGCCAACACCGCGGTTTCTGGTGTGTCCGCTGTGCCGTGCGTGTGATCATTGCTTGTACAGCCCTCTCGCAGTGTCCGGAGCAAGTATGGTGGGTCTGACACACCGGTGTCAATGTGTTCTTTTTTCCATTTCCAGGAGTGTAGTTCTGAATCTGAAGGGTTATTACAGAAACTATATTTAATATGTAATGGTTGTAAGAATGTATTTATTTTGAATAAATATATAACTGATTGTAATTATTATTTAAATATTGTAAATTGCTTGGTAATGCGAAGAGATCTTTATTTAAATGTATCGATAGCAACGACGAAGTGGCGGTGGCTGTGCCGTTGTTTATCTCTGTGTATGGAGAGCCGCTGTTGCGCTGCGAACAGAGAGACACAGCAGCTTGAGTCTTGAAAGAGTGCAGAAGAGTTTATTGGGTGCTCCGGCAGATGTGGTGTGCACCAATGTTCGCGGCAGGGTAGGCGCACCTATTTTGTTACCCTGTGAGTACTGAGAGTACAGTTCGAGTTAACAGGTGGAGGAAGCGGCATTCTATTTCCTCTCACATAATCATCCGTGACTGTAGAAACGACTCGAGGTTCGCAACCAGCATTAACAGCAGCAGTTCAGCATTGTCTTCGACTGTATTCTTCATTGTCCGCACAGCTACAACAAAGTAACACTGTTAACTGACAAAGTATATCTAATACTGTGCAGGCATTACCCAGTGGTATTTCTTTCACTAACTTTAATAACTAACTTTGTGGACTAATACCCTGCAATAGCTAAAACGTGTACAGAACCTCTGTTGTCATTGTCGTCATACGTTGTTACCAAACAGGGTTACCTTTTCCTTTCCATGCAGTCACCGACTGTCGTAAGATCATGAGAAACTTATTAACTATATACTGCCAGTTATGTTTGTTTGCACGTTTAGTCTACATTTTGCTGCGCCATTAACTGTTCTCCATAAAAGAGGCTTGACTAATAACTTCAATCACTTAAATTAACGTAAAATTTCGCCGACAAAACTAATAACTAAAGATACAGCACAAATTAAGAATGTGCAATTTCATACGTTCCCTATTTAGCTTAGCAAATGACTTCTGCTGGCTTGGCATGTATTTTATTGTTCTTATGTTAACAGCAAATCAGCTGCTCATTTGCTTAAATTCAATTCAGGCTTTCAATAATTAAAAGTAAATTGCTTGCCTTTTCCCAAATTTTATATTACGTTATGCTGAGGTTACTGAATTTTATTTTTTTACATAACAAAATTTCAGTTACAGCAATTCATTTATTTAACCAGCAACTTCATTTAATTTTTCTTTCTAAATTTTGGTATTTCAGAATAAGTAACAGTAAACTCGAAGCTGTATGATTCATTTCTTTTCTCGTGAACTGTTGTGTTGTGGAAATTCGTGACAGCCTTCTGTTGCCACACCAGTGACTATCTGCTTAATTATCATTGCCATTAACTTTCTTGGGATTTTGGATATTCATTGTCCTAGTGGGTTGCCGACCGTTTAGTTATCCATTTTTTTTGCTAATCAGTATTTTTTGTATTAAACATTACGTGGTACCCTTTTCTCCCCTGTGAGATTCGTGAGCGAGTGCACTAAATTCCATCCATTTCAAAATTATTATCAGTATTTAGATTGGTTTTAGAACAGATTGTTTCAAAAAGCTCTGTTGCACGCTTTCCTTCTACTAACCGGTATTATTTTCCTTCGGTAATGATAGCCTTACTCACTGAAAAATGTCACGAGGCATACGCCATTACGGTCATTTATATCGCAATCCAATAGGGCGATTAGGAAGACGGAGGTTACAACCTGTGCTTGTATTCGAATGCAGCATGACAGCTTCATAAATGTTTTTGTTTAACACTGGTATCTCTTCATTCTTGATGGATTGGTTTGTAAGCTTTCTTCCAAAAATTGGCTGTGTGTGAGAAAAATGAATATAAAATGAATATAATTATTTCAAAATCTTTCTCCTCATGCAACGTGCACTTTAGATATCGTACACATTTGCTGAGCAAAACTGATTTTTGTTTGGCCCTTTGTTGCACATGTGAACAGCGTCGTGAAATAAAACTTTTAACTGCATGAAATGCAAAATTTGAAAAAAGAAATTAGTCTAATTAAATGCCAAAAGAAACAAGTTGTGTTCTGAGTGAAAACTATATATTTAAAACTCAGTACCGAAGAGCATTATGAGCGTTGCTTGACATGAAGTGCAACATTTGACTTGGTATATCCATACAAATAAATTGCTGCTCTACTTCGAGGAAAATAACTGTTTGACATTACCAACGCTGTTCACTGAAAATTAATCTGTTACCTAGCGAGACACCTACACACCCCGACTAAACACTATTTTCTCAAGAAGGGAAGGTGAGATCTGCCTAAAATAAAAGTGACTTACCTCTTGCTCAGCATGCGGTTTTTGTATCTGGATGCTGACGTTCTCGAAAGAAAATACAAATCAGCAGATGCATCAGCTACAAGAAAATAAACCACTCAGTACTTTATTTGTTTCTCTTTTCGGAAACAATTTGTGACTTCGTGTGACTTAAGGTGCAATGGATACACGACAAAATGTTCAAAACCTGGCTATAAATCTGGAAGTGGATTTTACTAAACAAAATCGTTCTTGAAAAGTTATACGCTGATTATTGACGCTGATTATTAACAAAACATAGGAACACTCTAACAACTGCGAAATTCTCTCATCACAAAAATTACAAACATCTCAACCAACTGCGTGATTTGTGACATAATTAAACAAAGAGATCATATTAATACTTATTATAAAATTTATAAGTTACCTCAGGGACAAAGATGTCCTTCAACTAACAGTTCTGACAAACAGACATTTAATTCTTGCGCATGCCTTCGTTAGCCTTAAAATTACTCCAAAATCTCCTCCATCGATATAAAGAATGAAAAAGTATTATAAACGAATTTTCATCTCCGTAGTAAAGTATTCCAGAGAGTTTCCCCCAGACTCACAAATAACTGATCTCGTTCTCTGAAAAACCCAACTGCTCACTACTATGCCTCGAATAAGAATGCCCCAGTGCTGCACAACTTACTGTCTAGCAGGGCAACGACAGATAAAGCTAAACACAGAGCGAGGATCTTATTCACTTCCCATGCAGTGAACTCATTTACCTTTTGTCCCGGGCCTGCAATTTACGGGAACTGCGTGACCTGTGCGTAGCTATCTGGTGCCACACGCCTTCGAAAAACTTTCGAGGTATTATTATATCCACGCAACGCATAATCGCTACTTTATTGTGTTTCAAATTTGGGTCAACACACTGTAAAGAAGGTGGTTATATAATTGAAGGTCATCACTGTTACTATCAATGACACAACATAGCCATTCGCAATGGCCATTTTACTGGTACATAATCATCATCCTGCATCCCGCCCTAGGGTTCTTTTTTTCTGCAAGGGTGTTTAGCAGTGAAACTGGAGCTCCAGCTTGACAAAGCTACTCCAACACGTTCACACAACAACGAAACACTCTCATCCCACCATAGCCTGAGAGAAGAGCATATTAGTGGTCGCTCAGTTGTTGTTCCTTTTCTTTGATGTCTTAACGATGTCCTACCATCCTGTACCTTCTTCATGTGAGTATTTTCCACATATTCCTTTCCTCTCTGACTCTTCCAATAAAATTCACATACCTTGCCATATCAGTCCTTCTAATTTTCGACATTTTTCTGTAACACCACGTATCAAATACTTCCCTTCCGTTCCAGTTTTCCCACAATCCATGTTACACTTCTATACAATGCTTTGCTTCAAACATTTATCCTCCGAAATTTCTTCTTTAAATTGAGAGAGGTGATACTAGTAGACCTCCCTTGGCCGGGATTGCCCCTTATACCAGTGCTGGTCTGCCGTTTAAGTCACCTTGCTTTGTCCGCCGCGGGTTATTTTGTTGCGTGGGTAGCAGAAACCTTTACTTCCTCACCACTAATTCTAATGTTAAGTTTCTCTCTGTTCTCATTTCCGCTATGTCTCCTTACTCTCGTCATTCTTCGATTTACTCTGAATCCATATTCTTTACCCATTAGACCGTTCATCCCATTCAACAGGCCCTGTAATTCTTCTTCACTTTCACTCAGGATGGCATGTCACCAGCCAATCCAATCCAATATTACACTTTCAGTTTTAATTCCACTCTTCAACCTCCCTTTCATTTCCCTCATTA
Source organism: Schistocerca serialis cubense (assembly GCF_023864345.2). NCBI lineage: Eukaryota > Metazoa > Arthropoda > Insecta > Orthoptera > Acrididae > Schistocerca > Schistocerca serialis. The sequence continues at coordinate 98,983,119 of NC_064642.1, read as the reverse complement.
CGTCTTCTATGTATATATTGAACGTCTGGGGCAAAGTAATACATCCCTGTCTTTTACATTTTTAATCTGTGCACTACATTTGCAGTGATACCTTAGGGCTATTGCTTGTGGAACTGCTCTTCTAAACAGCTGTGCATATCAGAAAACCTCGTGGGTCTTTACCTGTGGTTAATTGTACTTCAGGTACCTGGGCTTAGCACGACTCTGTTTGAAAAGAATAGGTCGATGTAATCACAGGATCGAGCTGCACACGTCTAGTTTCATGCTTCGCAGCTAATTCGCTGCAAATAATAACGTGTAGCGGTAGTTCACTAAGGATTCAAAAAGCATTGCTGGCGGTGATAAACACCCTCAAGGAACAGGACTTCCAGGAAACTTTTGACCAGTGGCAGAAGCACTGGCATCAGTGTGTGCGTGCAGATGGGAACTACTTTGAGGGTGATAGTGACCATTAGTCCAAAGGTAAGGTTTTCAACAGATGGCAGCACCAGTACCGAAAATTTTGTATAGCACCTCGTACATACATCTAACATTCACTAAGTTCACCCTTTACATGAGCAACATAACCTGTCAAAATTCTCACACACTACACTAATACATTTATACATATACACGCCCTCTTCTTCACTTATAAAGTGTAACTCTGCCGCCATTGTCTCTTATAGAATTTTTCTCGTCAGTGTGAATATCTTTTGAATCTAATATTTATGGATTTTTTTCTCTTTTTTTTTTACCTGCACAAATTCATGACCCCTTTCCATGGTCTCTTTTCATATTTACCAACGGAATCTTACAACCAATAAAATTTTTTACCATCATTATTAAATCTGGTAAACGAACGCTTTCTCTCTTCATCAACATCGAACACTTCACTTACAGGCTACACATTTTTTAATTTAACCCTTCTCTAAACACTATTCCCTCAAAAGATCATTTTCTCCCTTCCTTTTTCTTCCATATTTATGGTACACATTATAATTTCAGATTAATTCTCAATCTCATTACCATTCCCACTAATTTTCAACATTCGTCTGTAGAACCACATCTCAAATGCTTCGATTATCTTCTGTTCAGGTCTTCCCACATTACATATTTCACTACCATTCAGTGCCGTGCTGCAAAACAGATTCTCAGAAATTTCTTCCTCAAATTAAGGTCTGTGTTTGATGCTAGTAGACCTCTCTTGGCCAGGAATGCCCTTTCCGCCAGAGTTAGTCTGCTTTTTATGACCATCTCTCTCTGTCCGTTACATGGAAATAGAGAATAAATGTTAAATGAATAATTCTAACGTCTACAATGGATGCAGTGACGAACAGTTGTGTTGAATATTGTTTATTCAAGAAAGACATCTCAAATAAAGAGAAAGTTGTCCCACGATACTCGCTTAAAGTGAAGACAGATTACACCCTTATCAAATGCAGTAAAGTCACATTGTGAGAGTTACGAGAATGGTAGCAAATTCCACAGACTAAGTAGTCATGAAAGATACGCGATATCTAAGTACGTTTCAAAATCACAACGCAGAAATATTCACTAACTCAAAACAATTCAGAGTTCAACATGACAATTCACAAATATACACTCTCGACGCAAGGAAAATTTCAGTTCCGAAAAACTAGTGGAAATAGTTAGTCCTACGATGGAGCACATTCAGACCTCTCGAAACACACTTCCACAAAATGAAGTATGGTAGCGGCAGTCCACCGCCCAGTATCAATATTAGTTCTAAGACCAAATCACATACGTTACTGCATACAAGTCGACCTATATCGAGGACTCAATATTAAATGCCCTCCTTCTTTGACATGCAACGTAGAAATCAATCTCATGACATGACCGAATAAAGCACCACATCAAAGGCAACTCTCCCTTCTTCAAGAACATACCTAAAAGTGTCCAGAATCGCTTCCTTACGCTCTTCCACTAGAAAAAGCCAAGTCTCAAAAAATGGTTCAAATGGCTCTGAGCACTATGGGACTTAACATCTGAGGTCATCAGTCCCGTAGACTTAGAACTACTTACACCTAGCTAAACTAAGGACATCACACACATCCAAGCCCGAGGTAGGATTCGAAGCTGCGACCGTAGAGGTCGCGCAGTTCCAGACTGAAGCGCCTAGCACCGCTCGGCCACCGAGGCCGGCCCCAGTCTCCACTCTCTCCCACAGCTGCTGTCTGTTTTTCCATTAGTTGAAGGCCATCCGCACCAAATTCATTACTCCAACATGCTACAGGTATGATTTAACTCACTTGGCCAGTTTCCGGAATGAACTAAGATCTACAAAAATATTATATATTTTGGTTCTCCGTTCAGTTGTGGTGACCGCTAACACATTCGAGTGATCACTTCTCAATTAGCACAGTTTATCTTAATAGCGCTTGCTATCAACATTTAAACAAATTTACTGGCAAAACAGTAAACTGTGACAAAATATGATGTATTCATACTGAACTCACTAACTGTTAAATGTAGAGAATACCACGTTTTGACAAACGTCTGCGTCATAAATCAATATACAAAATGGATCCAAATGAGTGCCGTTCAGGAATGATACACTACAGGCCATTAAAATTGCTACACCAAGAAGAAATGATAAACGGGTATTCATTGGACAAGTATATTATACTAGAACTGACATGTGATTACATTTGCACGCAGTTTGGATGCATAGATCCTGAAGAATCAGTACCCAGAACAACCACCTCAGGCCGTAATAACGGCCTTCATACGCCTGGGCATTGAGTCAAACAGAGCTTGGATTGCGTGTACAGGTACAGCTGCCCATGCAGCTTCAACACCATACCACAGTTCATCAAGAGTAGTCACTGGCGTATTGTGACGAGCCAGTTGCTCGGCCACAATTGACCAGACGTTTTCAATTGGTAAGAGATCTGGAGAATGTGCTGGCCAGATCCAGAAAGGCCCGTACACGACCTGCCACATGCGGTCGTGCATTATCCTGCTGAAATGTAGGGTTTCGCAGGGATAGAATGAATGGTGGAGCCACGGGTCGTAACACGTCTGACATGTAACGTCCACTGTTTAAAGTGCCGTCAATGCGAACAAGAAGTGAGCGAGACGTGTAATCAATGGCACCCCATACCATCACGCTGGGTGATACGCCAGTATGGCGATGACGAATACACGCTTCCAATGTGCGTTCACCGCGATGTCGCCAAACAAGGATGCGACCATCATGATGCTGTAAACAGAACCTGGATTCATCCGAAAAATGACGTTTTGCCAGTCGTGCACTCAGGTTCGTCGTTGAGTATACCATCGCAGGCGCTCTTGTCTGTGATGCAGCGTCAAGGGTAACCGCAGCCTTGGCTCCGAGCTGATAGTCCATGCTGCTGCAAAAGTCGTCGAACTGTTCGTGCAGATGGTTGTTGTCTTGCAAACGTCAGCATCTGTTGACTCAGGGATTGAGACGTGGCTGCACGATCCGTTACAGCCATGCGGATAAGATGCCTATCATCTTGACTGCTAGTGATAACGAGGCCATTGGGATCCAGCACGACGTATCCTCCTGAAACTACCGATTCCACATTCTGCTAACAGTCATTGGATCTCGACCAACTCGAGCAGCAGTGTCGCGATACGATAAACCGCAATCGCGATAGGCTACAATCCGACACTTATCAAAGTCGGAAACGTGATGGTCCGTATTTCTCCTCCTTATACGAGGCATCACAAAACGTTTCACCAGGCAACGCCGGTCAACTGCTGTTTGTGTATGAGAAACCGGTTGGAATCTTTCCTCATGTCAGCACGTTGTAGGTGTCTCCACCGGCGCCAACCTTGTGTGAATGCTCTGAAAAGCTAATCATTTGCATATCACAGCATCTTCTTCCTGACGGTTAAATTTCGCGTCTGTAGCACGTCTTCTTCGTGGTGTAGCAATTTTAATGGCCAGTACTGTAGTTTTTGTGCAATGCTATCACCTAAGACTTCGTTAATTCAGAGGTTCATTGTGAAAATATTTATTCACTGTGAAACATTAGCTTCTGTAGTTTTACAGATACTGAAATACAGGTGTTTCATTGGATGTGCCTCAGTTTTCTCAGATCGCAGATGTATTCAGATTTGCATTAATATTTGAGCGTCACTTATTGTCGAAATTCAAGGAACTGTTTTTGGCTATTTTTTAGATCCTCTGACACTCCGCCATTTCTTGGAGCATCTCCAGCAAAAATTCCATGCAAGTCACAGCTGTCCAAATTCCCAGCTTCGGGTTTTCCCCATTTCTGGCTACTCTGCTAGTCTTTTTACTTGGACTCGTCCGCACCGCTCAGTTAGTTGGAAGCCGGATCTGCGGTAGCGCGCCATGAGACCATGGCCTGCTACCGCTCAGCCGTACATCAAATTCATTTCTTCTCAATACCAGGCCTAGGTTGTCGAATAACTCGCCCATATACTCGTAACGTTACTTGTTCTTGGTTTCCATCCCTGCTATTCCCTCTTGCTGGATGCACTTGTTGTATATTACCCGTCTTTGCCTATAAATGGTTATCCCTGGTTTTCTCAGGATTTCAAATATCGTGCACAATACACTGACGATCGTTTTTTCCATATCGACAAATACTTTGAACGTGTCTTGATTTTTCTTCAACCTTGTTTCCATCATCAACCTTAGCGTCAGAGCTGCCACTCTGGTACTTTTATCTTCCCTAAAAGGAAACTGATTGCCATTTAACACATACTCCATTTTCTTTTCCATTGTTCAGTATATCAATCTTATCAACAGCATGGATATGGAGTTAACTTCTTTGTACCTATGTTCTTCCCTCCAACGTCTGTGATTCCCGGTTTTAGGATGCCCACTCCCCTTAAATTGTATTGCATGGTTGGATATTTATTATGCAGTACCTGTATCCTCAAACTCTTCAAGCGTATCTCTTCATTCCTTACTACTTCCACATCCCAGTCGAGGAATAGCTCAGTAGGCAGTTCAGCAGAAGAAGAATAGCAGTCTTCAGAACGAACAATCACAGAAGCTGGAAAGAGAAACCTAGGTAAATGAAGGTAACTGCGAAATAATCATTTATAACGCAAGAAATACTGCAGCAGATCAGTGACAGAAGGAAATACAAAAATATTCAGAATAGTTCAGGAATACAGAAACACAAGTCACATAGCAATGAAATAATAAATAGGAAGTGTAGGGAAGCTAAAACGAAATGGATGCATGGAAAATGTGAAGAAATCGAAACATAAATGTCTGCAGGAAGTACTGACTCAGAAAACAGAAACGTCAAAACAACCTTCGGTGAAATAAAAAGCAAGGGTAGTAACATTAAGAGTGCAATGGGAGTTACGCTATGAAATGCGTAAGAGAGAGCCCATAGATGAAATGAGAAGGCCCAGTTGGTGGGAAAACGTGTCTGATGACGTGGTAGGAGAAGGAACAAGAGTCGATATAGACGAGTTTGGGAATCTAGTGTAAGAAATTAAAAAAGCTTTGGAAGACTGACGATCGAATAAGGCAGAGGGGATGGATAACATTCCATCGGAATTTCGAAAATCATTGAGGAAAGTGGCAACAAAACGACCAGTCATGTAAGTGTGTAGAATGTGTGAGTGTGACGATATACCATTTGACTTTTGGAAAAATTTCATCCACGCATTTCCGAAAATTGCAAGAGCCGACAATTGCGAGCATTATCGTACAATCAGCTTAGTAGTCCATTCATCCAAGTTGCTGACAAGAACAATTATCCAGAAGAATGGAAAAGAAAGTAGAAGATCTGTTAGATGACGATCACTTTGGCTTTAGGAAACGTAGAGGCAACAGAGGGGCAATTACGACGTTGAGGTTGTTAATGGAAGCAAGACCGAAGAAAAATAAAATATTGACAGGGTTGGCCGATCTGGAAAAAGCGTTCGATAATGTAAATAGGAGCAAGATATTCGAAGTCCTGAGAAAAATAAGGGTAAGCTGTAGGCAAAGACGTGTAATATACAATGTACACAACATACAATGGGAACAATAAATATGGAAAATCAAGAGCAAAGTTCACGAATTAAAGAGGATATAAGAAAAGGATGTAGTCTTTCTCCCCTGCTGTTCCATTTACAATTAGAAGAAGCAATGAAGGAAATAAAAGAAGGTTGAAGAGTGAGATTAAAATTCAAGGTGAAAGGATATCAATGATTAGATTCCCAGATGACATTGCTATCATCAGTGTCTCTAAAGAAGAATTACAGGATCTGCTGATTGAATTGAACAGTCTGATGAGTACAGAATATGGACTGAGAGTAACTCAAACAAATACAAAAGTAATGAGTAGCAGCAGAAATGAGAACAGTAGGAAACTTAACATCATAATTGGCGATCACAAAGTAGGTGAAGTTATGGAGTTCTGCTAAAAAAGTAACCCATGATGTTGGAGCAAGGATGACATAAGAGGCAGACTATCACTGACAAAATGGGAGTAGTGGAACAAAGCCGCTTATGGCACAATTTGTTAGTGTGGGTTGCTTTCATCAGGGGCTGGTATGCACTCAGGGGCAAACCTACTGTTCTCCTTTGATTGACAGTTCATGAATCAATTGATCTCCTTTTATTGACAGGTCCTTAACCTATTGTTCTCCTAAAAGGATCCTTCCTTTTGATTGACAGGCACTTAACCTATTGTTCCCCCCACCAACTACCTTCCCCCCTCTCTGCTACAAGTACACTTTCAGGTCTCAGTTATTGGAAAGCCAGTCTCACTCATCAATTTGATTGACTACATAGTTAAATTGATCAATTGATTAACCTCCCCCCTCTGGTTAACCCCTACCACTCCCATCCTCCCTGCCAGAAATTAGCTAGAAAAAATACTCACTTGATCGGTCGTTTGGAAGGAATTCGATTGTTATGTATGGAATATTGTTTGAACACTTTATATAACATATCGAATATTACTTAATTATTCATGGCAGTGTATGGAATATAGTTAATTTATTTATTTAAAGAATTTTTCAGGAATTCGATCACTACCCCTACCAGCCCATCCCTGCCCCCTCGCCTGCTCCCCTCTCCCCTGCCCCTCCAACATCTGGAAATTGGCGGCTCTGCTGTGGAGAGGAAGTATCTCACAAAGGGGAAATTCAAGGGTGCATTGTTTCTTTATTAAAAAAATTAGTTTTTGGGGGCTTAGATTTCGCTTGCTCATCGTTCTATGCCACTTGGAAAGATGCAGGTCTTGTGAGAACTAATTATATCGATCACATTTTTTTATTCAGATTCAACAAGGAAAACCACCACAAAACACACATCACACGTAATTACACCGTTAATAATCTTTCGATCACAAACCATGCACCACCGGCGGCATCCCTGTCCACTGGACTGCACGGAATGTCACTGAACATGCCCCAAGGAGTCAATGTACACTGGCAGCCTCCATGAAGTGACAACGCGGTTGTCAGCTGCTGAGCCATGCACAGGTGCCAGATCAGGTTCCACAAGCATGAGGCGGTGGCATCCCTTTCATACTTGACACCTGAGAAATTCTTGTCAAAATATGTTCGCCTAGGATCCATTAATGGTGCGATGACACATGTCCTTTGTAACTGCGGTCCAGCAAGATGTTCGCATAGCAGATGACCCTCAGCTAACTGTTCCAATGCAAGCACATGCTGATGCCATGAGCCACCGCTGGACAGACGAATGCAGGGATGCAAGCTATTGCTCCCAGACTGCTGCTGATGGCAGCCAGCAGGTGAAAGTTGCATCTGTTTTGAGTATAGAGTTAGAGTTCTTCGAGTGTTATACTGATGTCACATGTCCACGTAAATAGGACTCAAGTCACACTCTGGGCCACGCACATATTACTGGCGCAATACCTCTCTACCTGTGGATACTGACGTCACAGGTTGGGTTCAAATGGTTCAAATGGCTCTGAGCACTATGGGACTTAACATCTGAGATCATCAGTCCCCTAGAACTTAGAACTACTTAAACCTAACTAACCTATGGACATCACACACATCCATGCCCGAGGCAGGATTCGAACCTGCGACTGTAGCCGTCACACGGTTCCAGACTGAAGCGCCTAGAACTGCTCGGCCACACTGTCTGGCCGCACAGGTTGCGCTATAGAAATCTGTTCCAATGCTTCCCAGAAAAACACAGTGTGCATTGATACTAGTGATCCTAATGGGACATGTGAGTGCATCTAGCTGTTCATGTGTGTTTACCTGCCCAGTGTGGCTGACCCATCGCCACAAAATGTTCAGATAGCAACTCACCATCTAAAAGGTTCTCAATGTTATACAGAATAAGAGCCAAGTCCACCTTTCAGATACTGTAAAGTGTCACAGAAATAGTTAACAGTTGCTTCTGTAGGAGCCTTCGTGATGTCTCAGCTTGTCTGCATGGACGATCTTGTCCTAACAGGAACTGTTTACGAAAATAGCTCAAGAACCGAATGCATTCTCCCTGATAGTCCTAACAAGAAATCATGTGTTCCCTTCTTGGAAATCGTGACATCCTACTTTGAACATACGGCTCAGAAATGGTAAAAGTTCTCACCACTAAATGCCCTCATCATGTCTGTGCACACTCGCAAAACCACCATTAATTATAAAAGCATTCTTGTTGTAGGGAAAGAGAGCACTGTCTAATCACAGACAGGAAATCAGAACAATTATGCAAACAGAATTCGAACCACTGTCCAAGAGAAGAGAAAAATAGCTGTAATTTTCAGTGCACTACAGCTACTGGTCTGGAGATGTCCTAATGCCACAGTGGCGGATGAGTGATGGCATCCCCGCCAGAGATGGATGGTCTGCCTCAACTTGCCTTTGAACACTTGCTTTCTCAGAACTTTCCATAGATAGATAGCACATTACAAGAACAAAGCCTACCTTGTTCAAATCAGTTTGTAGACACTCCTATGGTCATGCATGAAGGACGTCTTGTGATTGAATGGAGCATTCTGATTGGATCTCACTAAATTTACCCTCCATCTTACTGATGCTGCCAGTGTGGAAGCTCTGTCTGACCTTTTTTTCTGCAGACGAGACCTTCAGCGGCAAAATATTTTGTACAGATCGCCATATTGCAATGGCATTTAAACCCTGCAAAGTGGCCTACATATTGTCAGATACAGAAAGTCTCTTACTCAATGACACTGCTCTGACACTGAGGATGGAAGCTTGAATATTAGAGCATGAAACTGATCTCCAACCTGACAATATTTCACTGTATATTGCATACCGCGTACCATGTCGCGTATGTACAATTCGTATGCTGCGCCACACAAAATCGTCCCTTTTGCATCATGCTTATAGCTGTCAACCGCCAGACACTCGTACATATACCGTGATGACAGACATCTTAAGCACATGCACCGTAGGTATACTCCTCACTGCACTAGATATTTTCCACGAGGTCGTGTAGTCATCCACTTCCAACACATGACCAGAGCACCCTCAGCAAATCAAAGTCACTCTCAGAACTATTGTACAAAGTCGGCGTCGGTTCCCCTCAGCACAAAGGTGACTTGCTTGCTTGCATCTCCAGACTCTGGGATTACAAGAACATATGTAATATCATATGGTTTGCCAGAATATCATGCTACTTTCGCGAGACACTCGTACATATACCAAGAAGACTGTTGTACAAAGGCTGGGTCAGTTCCCCTCGGCACAAAGGCATCACCGTTTCTGGTTGTGACCTGCTTGCTTGCTTGCTTACTTTCAACACCAATCTCCAGACACTCGGATTACAAGAACACATGTATTTTCACATGGTTTGCCAGAATATTATACCATTTACACGATACTTCTGAAAATCAAGCACATAGAAATATCACTTGCACAGCAGTATATCTCATGCAACTTAATCCTAGAGATATAGACTGTAAATTATTTCTTTATAAACCTAAAACTGTAGCGAGGTGAAGCATGCTGTAAACCACTGAGTAACTAGAAACTTCTCCCGTCTGTGAAGACCTTTATGTGAAAACTCGAAAAAAATAGAGGAAAATGATATTTCCACTCTCAAATACTGTTGTCGGTGATGTAACAGATTCGAAATCATCCCTATAATTTACAAAGTCAACTAAGGTATTTCTCATGTCTGGAGAACCAGCAAACGTGTCTCCAACCCGTCTTTCACCTGCTAGATACACACAGAACAATCTATGTTCCCTCAACTAAATAAAGACGAGAAATGTGCAGAAGCAGTCAACCGGTCCAGCGAAAAAACACACGTCCATATTGAATCTTCTCAAATTTCCACACGATCACAAAAGCTGTCCAACACATACTATTAGTTCGCTATTCGGCCGTCTAGAGGACTATACGGTTAAGTCAGCTACATTCCTGCACCCTAATAGGTCTCTTCATTCAGACAGCTCCTACAACTAGCCGGAAACGTTAATCATTCACACAACAGGTCACTGCCGCAGCACTTCAAGCACGCATAGGCGGAATCATCCCATAAAACTGGCCACATATATATTTTATCACTGTATTTACAATCAAATCTTACAATTGCGGTCTCAACTGGACGACATTCAACAATGAGCGAAGTATCGGAAATACACTCTGCTGACAGCTGTGACCCCTGGAAATAGAAATAAGTGTACCATTCTTATGAGTTGACGTACTCCCCTTCCTTTGCTATCATAGTATTCCATGTCAAATTCAGACCTTCCTTACAACTGGACATAGTCATTTCCTTTGCATATGGCGGAACATACATACTTACACATACTTTATAAGCCTGATGCTCAAGGCGAACCTATCACGCATCCCCCACTACTAACAAGGGGACATCCCCATCGCACCCTCCTCAGATTTAGTTATAAGTTGGCACAGTGGATAGGCCCAGAAAAACTGAACACAGATCGATCGAGAATACAGGAAGAAGTTGTGTGGAACTATGAAAAAATAAGCAAAATGTACAAACTGGGTCGTCCATGTGTAATATAGGCAATATTAAGGGCAGTATTGGTCGAAGAGCGCCGTGGTCCCGTGGTTAGTGTGAACAGCTGCAGAACGAGAGGTTTTCAGTTCAAATCTTCCCTCAACCAAAAATTTTAACTTTTTATTTTCAGTTTATGTGAAAAACTCTTATGTTTTCATCACTTTTTTTGGAGTGATTATTACATCCACAAGAAAACCTAAATCGGGCAAGGTAGAAGAATCTTTTCACCCATTCGCCAAGTGTACTAGTTAGGTGGGTCGACAACATATTCCTGTCATGTGACGCACATGCTGTCACCAGTGTCGTATACAAAATATCAGACGTGTTTTCCAGTGCAGGAATCGGTTGACCTATCAAATGTTTTCGGTTCCCATTGGAGAGGCACATCCTTTCGTCAACTAATCACACGGTTTTGCGGTGCGGTCGTAAAACAGACACTAAACTTATTACAGTGAACAGAGACGCCAATGAACGAACGGACAGATCATAACTTTGCGAAAATAAAGAAAGCAAAATTTTCAGTCGAGAGCAGATTTGAACCGAGGACCTCTCGGTCCGCAGCTGTTCACGCTAACCACGGGACCACGGCGCTCCTCGCCTCACATTGCCCTTAATAATGCCTATCTTACGAATGGACGACCCAGTTTGTCTATTTTGCTTATTTTTTCATAGTTCCACACAACTTCTTCCTGTTTTCTCGATCGATCTGTTTCAGTTTTTCAAGGCCTATCGACTGTGCCAACTTATAACTAAATCTGAGGGGGGTGCGATGGGGATGTTCCCTTGTAAGTATAATACTTGGCCAATAGCTGATTGCCGGTGATATGAAATAATACTGACCAAACATTAGCGATGGGTGAACATGTCTCATAAGTTTTCTTGCGAGTGGTACCACTGTGTCTAAAAAAGAGAGACGTAATCGTCTTACAAACCGCCAGATGTTAGAAGACACGACCATATTACTGTCACAAGCAGTCTTGGTTCTACAGGTGCAGACATGTATCCAGTACGAATGAAATGGTTTTTCCAGATAAATGCCATAACACTGAATATAGACAGTGATTTCTGGAGTGCATTTTATCAGGCCAACAGCGCAGATACACGTTGCCTATGGTGCAACCTCGTGATAAAATTACCGAATTTAGAAAGTGATTCAGCTAAGGAACGTAGTATGAAACCAATATTTGAAACTCCCTCATGCTGCCACTAGATATTTTTCCAGTATTTGTAACGCATTCTGTCTCGATGCCGTGTCACAGGTTCTGTGATATATCCACTGGGTCCTAGGCGAAGGTTGATTGAGAAGGATCACAAACAGTACATGATGTGCTGATTGAGGATGTAATAAATGCACACGGGCTTTTCAGATCTCTAATGCTACGCTATCCATTAGAAAAGCTGTCTGGAATTTGGAATCGAGCCTTTTCGTTCAACCACATACCTGCCTTGGATCCTATGGAGAAGCTCTTTAATCATTACAGACACTAGTGAATCATATTTCTGGAACTCTCATATCCCGAAACGAGTCACCTTTCTCGAACCTATCTTCTACAGTAAAATCCCAAAGTAGTTTTAGGTTGTCTCTATGCCTTTTGCAACTTTGTGCATGTGATCATTCCAATTTTAGTCATAACTGAGCAGAAGTCGGAGAGAGCTGTTTCCACCACCTTCTGCAACCCATGTAGAAACAGAGTGACCTGAGTTAGTAAGACAGGACCGTGTCTTGACCATTTGGTGGAAATGGGAACAAGTTGCCGTAGCTCTGGCAACAGTATGCAATACGTAAGGTCACCGCCAACTTAAACCTGCTCCTCCAACACTAGGTAGTAGAAACGGCAGCACGGAAACTGCGAGATGACGTGGATTTTGCTACAGCATTATGGTGCATCCCCAAACTACATGCAGACACTGCAATCCAAAGCAGATTCACGTCCCTTAGAGGCTCATTCACCTCTATCACTCCAACATGCTATTATCATTATTCTGTAGCAACCAATAGAGAAAAATGGTGAATTATGAAAGCTCCACTAACTTCATCCGATAGAGAACTCGATAAGATTCTTACTGCATCTCTCTCCTCCCATATATCGCAAACAAATACCATCTGCATGCTGGCATCAAGCACCTGTGACGATCCTATTAAATATGCAGTCACTGATCCACCACACATACCAGTTTAAAGTTGCATCGCCTGTACTGTAGGAGGATAGCTGTACCCCACAGACTATACTGTAAGTCGCAAGAGATGCTCTCTGTGACCCTGTGTCGTTGTTTGAAACATTGCTTTTTTTCTACTGTAACACGCTTCGTACACTGCAATACATTTTGTTTTTTCCACCACGACTTCGAGATCTGTGTCAGGTTCTAAACTGACATTAACACATTCTGATCCATTGCCTGTTGGAGGAAACAAGACGTCACATGGTGTAAATCATGTTGTTAGTGGTACTACCATAACACACCACACACATTGAATGGTTTTAAATAAAAGACAGTTCCAACATAAGAAAATTGGAAGAGTTTGGTGGCGTTGTGGAGCATTTCCAAACTGCAGTCTGAAGTTGATTGATGATCTCTACATTTAAACTCATCCGTCACAGTGATTGAATAGCTGAGGGCTCTGCATTCCGGCAGCCATTTACGCTGTTATTGTTCCGATGCTAGCTATCCCCAGAATGTGTTGCCCCTCCAAAACTCTTTCTCCATCTCAAACAAACGATGTCAGTCAATCGTTATGTGGTGACCAACAGCGTACCAGTGGATGGATGGGACGGTAAAGACACTGTCGATGTACTGTAATAATAAGCATCACAGTTGATAGTGTGAACAAATTTAGCAACTTTACAGTAATTTCATCACCGACCAATGATGCGACAGCATGTTTCCCAATTTCAGTATCATCGCTAAATCGTCAGTTCTCTACTTTGCGAGTATCACTGCGAATGTAGATAGATGGCTATGCAGTATGTCCATTCACTGTTAATTCTCGAAAATATACATCATCAAAGTATACCAGACAGCGCTCTACATATTTCTAGCACCTCTAGCGTAGTACACATTTATCTCTATGCGGGTGGGAGTCACAGAGCATTCTCGCAGTCTTAGGATAGAATTAGGGGCTCAAAGACCCCCCTGTACTTTGACCAACTCACCCTGCAGTACCGTTACCAATTGAATCTGCAGCTGACCAGAAACAGATCGCCACATTGTGAATGAATGGACCTTGCTGAGTCCTCGGCCATCCAAGTGCACAAGATTTCTCCAGATGCGCCCATGTGGAGGAGGTTATCAGCCCTTATGCGTGTATGGTGACAGATTTGAAAGTGTTGTAATAGCAGAAGATTAAGAATAACAAAAACCAGGTGGTTTTTATGCACGATGGAACTCCAGACGTATGGTGTTCGAAGCTTTTTACGTAAATAAACCACGGTATCAATTTTAAAGTATTGTTCTAGTGTCTGGGATCAGTACCAGGAAGGTATTGGTAAGAGAGAATATAAACACACGCACTCCTAAGGCTACACGGTTCTGCACTTAAAACAGGTTATGATGTTAGATCGCTTAAGTCTCCGACCTATCAGTTGTGGGGAATGCAGAGCTGTTAATATCCCATTGTAAGAAATATATTTCCAGCCCATAACATACATCCTTCTTGCAGGTTTCTCTACGATAGACTATGGTAACAGTAAACTGAAAAAATTACTTCCTTAAAACAGCGGCTCTGTGTGACACATGCGTAATATAGCTTTTCAGAGATGTATAGCGTCCACTGTTCACATCCGATCACAGTTCAGAAATCATACAATGCCTGGATCAGTCCTATATAAACTGATAGATAATAACAGAGAAAACCTCTTACAAGAAAACAGATAAACACATAGCAGCGGAATCCGACATGTGAAATTACACGTCATGCAGCCTCTAACTCTGTAAACGACACATCTGTCAAGCAGATGTATACACGGGGATTGCAGCGTCTCACAAACACCTGTCGCTAACTTAGAATAGTCTTAGTTATGAAACTGAAGTCTCGAGTTTATACCTAAGATGCGACAGGGGAATGGAGTACATCGCATAAATCTTCGTTCGTTTAGAGGAATGTGCAGGAACAGGAGGGTCACGTTTCATCACACATGAGATGGAAGTCCTCTGGTGACAGAGAGGTTTGCTGTTATCGATCGCGAGTAGACAGTGCTCAAGCCACATACAGGACACGTGGTTGTATACGAGTCGAACGCAGGCTATGTCACGCAACATTTGCATCCTGACAGAACAGCGGAAAAAATGACCTGCCGCCTCTCTAGAATGCATCATCAGTCTGCCATTAAATCCTGCCTCTTTACAGCTCCATTTCAATCGATCACTCCGTCTTCTCTGCCTCTGTTATCCTTCAACGCCGATGCATGTAAGTTTAGAGTCAGATACTTCTCTGTTTTCCCGAAAAGCGTCAAATACAGTAGTCAACTCGCGTGTATCACTGTTACCTCAATAGACATACAGTAGAATACTGCCTCGACGGAAAAAAAAGTTTCCCTGGTTCCCTTCGCTTCCATGTCGACGCTTTCTCGGATACCTCTTGCAGTCGCACACTTGCTGCCGTGTACAAGAACTATTCTGCGCAACCAGAAGACACGCAAGTGCTTCCTCAATTTCCCCACATTTCAGCGTATTTTCCCTCGATTTCTACGTATTTTTCGTCATTTTCCGGAATTATACAGATTTTTTTTGTGTCACTTTACCCGTGATCGTGACATCACCTCTCGTTCCGTGTTCTAAAATTCGTTGTAAATGAAGTACAATTGTCAACATCTAGCGCAAATGAGCTATTTTTCTGATCGGGAGGCATAGTACAGCACTGTAATCGATTGCATCCGGTCGCCTCCACCCACATATTGCACATTTTCAGTGCGTTTGCTCTGTTTTCTGTATGTCTGCGTATGTGCATGTGTCGCGGATGGTTCCCAGGACTCCCAGTAGACCCGAGTTAGCGTTCGAGTGCGGGTCTGCCGAGCGCTATATATCCATACTGATGTTCAGAGGCGGATTCACCACACATCACATCTGGGATAGGGCTCGCAGTTGCACTAACCACGCGTTACGTCCGAAGATGTGTTCTATGTTCGAAGTTGGGTCCACCAGCGGCAGGACCTGGTCCTGGGAGCCATCCGCGAGACATACTGGAGGTTTACCAGCTTGAACAGTCCCCTGCTGCCATGCAGGGTCCATGGTTTCATACACGTAGTCCATGGATTCATGCCTGTACACGTCCATCCGCTCGATACAGTTCGAAACGAGACTCGTCCGACCAGGCAACGTGTTTCCAATCATCATGAGTCCTACGTCGGTGTTGACGTGCCAGGCGAGACGTAAAATGGTTCAAATGGCTCTGAGCACTATGGGACTTAACATCTATGGTCATCAGTCCCCTAGAACCTAGAACTACTTAAACCTAACTAACCTAAGGACATCACACAACACCCAGCCATCACGAGGCAGAGAAAATCCCTGACCCCGCTGGGAATCGAACCCGGGAACCTGGGCGTGGGAAGCGAGAACGCTACCGCACGACCACGAGATCCGGGCGAGGCGTAAAGCTTTGAGTCGTGCAGTCTTCAAGGGTACACGAGTTGCCATGCGGATGCGAAATCCCATATCGATGACGCTTCGTTGGATGGTTCGGACACTGACACTTGTTGATTGCCCAGCACTGTGATCTGCAACAATTTGCGGAAGGGTTGCACCTCTGTCAAGCTGAACGATTCCCTTCAGTCGTCTTGGTCCCATTCTTGAAGGATCTTTTTCCAGCCGCAGCCACGTCGGAGATTTTATGTGCGGGGCATGTGCAGTTGGAGTGATACGTCTAGATACGACTCTGACAGGTGACACGTACGTAAGCGTCCTGTCTGATCATCTGCATCTATTCATGTCCATTGTGCGTTCTGACTGGCTTGGGCAATTCTAGCAGGACAATGCGAATTGCTACACAGCGACCCCAGGAACACTCTTCTGAGTTTAAACACTTCTGCTGGCTACCAAACTGCCCAGACATGAAGATTATTGAGCTTGACTGGGATGCCTTGTAACATGCTGTTCAGAAGAGATCTGCAACCCCTCGTACTCTTACGGATTGATGGTGTCAGTTCTCTCCATCACTTCAGTCATTAGTCGAGTTGCGGCACTTCTGCATGCTCGCGGCGACCCTACACGATATTAGCCAGGTGTACCAGTTTCTTTGGCTCTTTAGTATAAAAACCAGCTTTTTGCTAGTAGTTGCCATCTACAACCGGAACTCAATCACATTGATATGGGAATAAGGAGAGGCGAATCAATTCTGGCACGTCAGTAGGGCGTAAAGATCATGGTACGCTACCGTTATCGAATACTCGCCGGAGGACGGAAGCAAAGTATTCGTCCTATATGTCAGTGCATACTGAGACTGGTAAGACTGAAGAAATATGCCTGATGTCCTGTATGGGATGAATGTTATGTCCTTTGGCCTCAACTCTCCAGACGCCTTTGCACCCTTCGATAGCATAATGCACAATTTATTAAGAAGTCTTAAACGGATGACTTTCCGTTTCTTCCTACACGACAATCCTGTTTTCTCGGAAACACTGGTAGATCATTAAAATCGATTAACAACTGTGTTGAAATGATCAAATGACGCAAGCCTTCGCCAACACGTGATATACAGACAGCCAATGATATACAGCCTTGACTCTCCGTATGCGCACGCGCACGAGCTGCTACGTGCTCAGTGCAATTCCGCGTGCAACGGTCAGTGCCAACGTAGTCGCCGCTGCCAACCGACGGCGTGGTGAAGTGATGTCAGGGTTGGACTTCAGTTAAGTAGTTTTAATGCGACATAGTACCACGGTACTGTAGGTTTTAATTTTTAATGTTGACTGCGCCTTACTCTGGCATGTTATAGTAATTTTATGCTTCTGAAGAAGGCTAGATTATTCTAGCCGAAACCTGGGTAAAGACCAGAAAATTTTCGCAACTGAGGCGAATCTTTCAATATATGCGAACGAAAAGTCCAATGGTCCACAAACGGTTTCGCAACTTTTCAGCTTGAATCTTTGGATGTACATCTGTACAGAAATTTGTATAAATTAATGCTTTGATAACGACGAAATGAAATTACCTGAGACATTTTAAAGTAATGAGTGAATAGATTTATGGAAAGGAAGAAAATATTGTGTATCTAGTTAAGAAACCAGATGTGGAGCACATACGCAACACGAAGAACAGGTCTATTCATATTTAATAAATAAGATTTGTAATTTAACGCCAGAAGATGGTTACTTCCAATGCTACGCCATATGGTATAAAGAGCTATTACCGTATGCTGCAGAGTAACAGATGGCGTGGCTAGGCAAGGGCTTCAATTTCCCCGTCAATATTTCATTTCCTCTTTATCAAAATATGCATTTATCAAAGTTTCTCTATCGATACACACCGGAAGATGCAACTTAGATGTTGCGAAACCGGCTGAGAGAGGCTGTGATCGATTTCAATAAATACAGGTAATGTGGACTATTGGACTTTTCATTCAGCTTTATACTTTTAATAGTTTTAATACTTGAATGTAAACACTGATGAAGAGTCAGTCGATTACGCATAATTACTTACCTATTGTTGTCATAATTTTAAAATTATCTGTTTTTGTAGGTGGTCACATTAATGCGACGGAAGAGTGTACACTGGACAAACTGTAACTCCAGATGGTGGTTACGAATGCTATCCGCAGCAATCCATCTCCATGTACATTTACATTCACACTCAATACACCACCATACGGTGCATGCAAGAGGGTACATTGTACTATTATTAGTCATTCCGTTTCCTTTTCTACCGAAAATGGAATGAAGGAAAAACGACTGTCTATCTGCCTCCGTACAAGCTATAATTTCTCTTATATTGTCTTCACGGTCCTTACGCGAAATATGCGTCGCCAGTAGAATCGTTCTGTAGTCAGCCGCAATTGCTAGTTATGCAGGGAATTTCTCAATCGTGTTTGACCAGAGATTCCGATTTGAGCTCAGGAAGCATGTCCGTAATACTTGCCTGTTAATCGAACTTTCCAGTAACAAATCTAGCAGCACGCCTTTCAATCGTTTACAGTTTTGCCTTTAATCTGAGCTGGTGGGGATCCCACACACTCCAGCAGTACTCGAGAGTGGGTGGCACTAAAGTTCTGCACACAGTCTCTTTTATAAATCTTCCAAGAATTCTCCTAATTAACGGAAACCGATCACCGGCCTTCCTTATACCAACTACACGTTCTTGTTCCTTTCCATATCACTTTGCAACGTTACACTTAAACATTTAATCTATGTGACAATGTCAAGCATCACATTATTAACAGTGTATTCAAACGTGACACGATTGCTTTCCCTACTCATCTGCAGTAACTTACATTACATACAAATTCTGTCCTTTTCACCCTTCATCCTCCTACAGCCAATCAATGACTACGTTTTAGATTGCACTACAGCGTCATCAGCAAACAGTCACAGATTGCTGCTCACCAAATACTTCGCATCGCTTATGTATATAGAGAAAAAGAGCGGCCTTGTAACCTCTCACTTCTTAAGCGCCCTACTGGATTGCGATGCAGCTGTCAGTGATCGCATATGCCAAATAAAATTTTGCAGTTAGTAAGGCAATCTTACCGAAAGACTAACGCCGGTTAGTTGGAGAAACGTGTACAGCAGACTCTTCTGAAGCATGAATCTATTCTAAACTGAAGCTAAATACTGATCATATTTTTGAAATGGGTGGAATATAATGCAATCGCTCACGAACCACACAAGGAGGAAACACAAAGGAAACACTAAAAAAGCTGTAATTAAACGGTCGCCAGCCCGCTAGGGCAATGAATCTCCAGACTAATGAGAAAGGTAATGGCAAAGAATTTTAAGCAAATATTCACTGGCGTGACAACAGAAGGTTGTCACGCTTTTCCACAGTACAACAGTACACAAGAAAATAAAGGAATCAGAAAGTACTGAGTTTGCAGTTACTCATTGTGAAATGCTAAATTTTGAAAGTAACGGTAAATGAAATTACTAGTTAAATAAATGACTGGCTTAACTTAAACTTTGCTATGTAAAAACAAAAACAAAAACTCTCAGTACCCTCAGTGTAGCGTAATGCAAAATTTAGAAAATGGCAAGCAATTTAGTTTTGTTTATTGTAAGATTGAGCTGAATTTACTTTAAGGAAATCAGTAAATTGTTTTACTTTTAAAATAACAACTATAAAATACATACCAAGACAGCAGAAGTCACTCGCTAAGCTAAATAGAGAATAAATGAAACCTTAATTTGTGCTGTATCCTTAGTTATTAGTTTTGCCAGTGAAATTTTGCTTTACTTTAAGTATCCACTGTTATGCAATACAAGAGCGAACAATTACTGTGGCAGAAAATTTAGACTGAAACTGAATTTTAAACACACTAACTGGCAGTAAATAGTTAATCTCTTTTCATATTCTTACGACACTCCTTATCTGAGGACAATGACAACACAGGTGCGCTACAAGTTTTAAATATTGCGAGTTATGGTTCAAATGGCTCTGAGCACTATGGGACTTAACATCTATGGTCATCAGTCCCCTAGAACTTAGAACTACTTAAACCTAACTAACCTAAGGACATCACACAACACCCAGCCATCACGAGGCAGAGAAAATCCCTGACCCCGCCGGGAATCGAACCCGGGAACCCGGGCGTGGGAAGCGAGAACGCTACCGCACGACCACGAGATGCGGGCTATTGCGAGTTATTATTCAAGTTATTCATACTTTGCGAAAGAAATGATGCTCGGCAAAGCCTCTACGTCGTCCGTTAACAATCTTACGATGTTGTAGCTGTGCGGTCGACGGAGAATGTAGCCGACGACAATGCTGAGCTGTCGTTGTTGCCACTGCTGCTACTACTGTTCGATGAGAAGAACCTCGAGTCGTCTCCAAAGCCACGGATAGTTGTGGGACAGGCAACAGTTGGAACTGCAGCTTCCTCCGCCTGTCCACTCCTATCGTTCTCTCAAAAGCCGCGGGTTAACAGATCAGGCGCGATTACATTGCATAGCTGCACGCCGCGGCGACCGGAGCGCCCAACAAACACTTCGGCACTCTTTCATGACCCAAGCTTCTGTGCTTCCACTCCGCTCGCAACGCTACGGAGACTCTCCTCACGCGAAGATAAACAACGACACAGATACTACCATTTTGTCGTTGCTATCGATACATTTCGATAAAGATCCCTTGGCTTTTACCCAGCAATTTGCAACATATTCATTATAATTACAATAAGTTATATACAGACAAAAATAAACACACTAGTACATCGATTACGTATTAAACATAGTTTCTGTAATACAGCTTACAGATTCAGAATCATAAGTACAGTGCAAGTTATCAACGGATATTAAATGGCGAAAATTTTGGATGGTGCAGAATGTACACTACTGGCCATTAAAATTGCTACACCACGAAGATGACGTGCTACAGACACGAAATTTAACCGACAGGAATAAGATGCTGTGATTCGCAAATGATTAGCTTTTCAGAGCATTCACACAAGGTTGGCGCCGGTAGCGACACCTACAACGTCCTTACATGAGGAAAGTTTCCAACCGATTTCTCATACACAAACAGCAGTTGACCGGCGTTGCCTGGTGAAACGTTGTTGTGATGCCTCGTGTAAGGAGGAGAAATACGTACCATCACGTTTCCGACTTTGATAAACGTCGGATTGTAGCCTATCGCGATTGCGGTTTATCGTATCGCGACATTGCTGCTCGCGTTGGTCGAGATCCAATGACTCTTAGCATAATATGGAATCGGTGGGTTCAAGAGGGTAATACGGAACGCTGTGCTGGATCCCAACGGCCTCGTGTCACTAGCAGTCGAGATGACAGGCATCTTATCCGTATAGCTGTAACGGATCGTGCAGCCACGTCTCGATCCCTGAGTCAACAGATGCTGACGTTTGCAAGACAACAACCATCTGCACGAACAGTTCGACGACGTTTGCAGCAGCATGGACTATCAGCTCGGAGACCATGGCTGCGGTTACGCTTCACGTTGCGTCACATACAGGAGCGCCTGCGATGGTGTACTCGACGACGAACCTGGGTGCGCGAACGGCAAAACGTCGTTTTTTCGGATGAATCCAGGTTCTGTTTACAGCATCAGGATGGTCGCATCCGTGTTTGGTGACATCGCGGTGAACGCACATTGGAAGCGTGTATTAGTCATCGCCTTACAGGCGTATCACTTGGCGTGATGGTATGGGGTGCCATTGGTTACACGTCTCGGTCACCTCTTGTTCGCATTGACGGCACTTTGACCAGTGGACGTTACATCATACAATGTAAGCTTTTACGGGGAGTATATGTCAGCATCGGTTCGACGATTTGAAGGAATGCGGAAGAAGAAAGCACAACAACTGTGTACCCTCACCTTCCTGTTACGCTGCAGGGACACTTCGACGGTTCCGAAATTTCTGAAGGCGAAGAGGATGTTTCGCTCGGCCCAGGCACATCGTATTTACAACCGTATGGAGTCTGCAATGCTACAAAAAAAAAATGGTTCAAATGGCTCTGAGCACTATGGGACTCAACTGCTGAGGTCATTAGTCCCCTAGAACTTAGAACTACTTAAACCTAACTAACCTAAGGACATCACAAACATCCATGCCCGAGGCAGGATTCGAACCTGCGACCGAGCGGTCTTGCGGTTCCAGACTGCAGCGCCTTTAACCGCACGGCCACTTCGGCCGGCTTGCAATGCTACGTGAGAGGATTCATCAGACGCGGCGAGCACTGGCGGTAACCAGCAGTAAACTTTTTCATCTCCACTTGTTTCTTAGTAATAGTATGCAGTGTGGTGATTGGAATAAGATTGACGGTCTAACATTCAAAACTATGGAAGTTAGTGCAGAAATGTCAGCAAATAGGCAGAAGAAGAAGTTCAAGAACTTACAGAACAACATTTCTGGAGGTTCAGTTGAGGACAATTCTCGAACTGTTATTAACCTGTCTGATAAAGATTTGTCAAAAGTTGAAATTTCTGTACTAGCGAAAGGAGGCAATTTTGCTGTGACGCCCCAAAACGTACCCACAGAGGATATTGTAGCAAATATTGAGGCCGGTATCCGTCAGCTGCCACAGCAGTCCGCTGACGTAATTAGGATGGAAACGGCTAGGATTTTACGTACGTGTAAGCCACCTCAAAGTAATTTGTCGCAGGCTCAAAGGAAGGCGCTGAGGGATATAAATGGAGATAAAAACATTATTGTTCTTAATGCAGAAAAGGGTAATGCCACAGTCATACTGAACAGTGAGGACTATCATGGAAAAATCAGACATTTTGGTTCCCTCCAATTACAAAAAACTCCAGAAAGATGCGACTATGAAGATTTTAAGAATGACAAATCGACTGGTGAAAGCGTCTTCATTTGGCTCCGACGATAAGAAGCTGCTTTGTAAAACAGAAGCATATCCACCTAGACTTTATGGCTTACCCAAAGTTCATAAACCTGGGATTCCGTTGAGGCCAATTGTCAGCGCTATAGGCGGACCAACACACGAGTTAGCTAGACACCTTGCCTCAATGCTGCAGCCTTATGTTGGTAGGACGGACAGTCATATTAAAAATTCAACTCATTTCATTGACAAGTTAAAGGAAATGAGCGTGGGCCCGGATGATATCCTCGTCAGTTTTGACGTTGTGTCGTTATTTACTATGATTCCGGTAAACGAAACTATCTTATGCATAGCGGATATTTTTCCTACCGATATTGTGGCATTATTTCGACACTGCCTCACCACAACCTACTTTCAACACAATAATAACTTTTATGAACAGATTGACGGGGTGGCTATGGGCAGTCCTCTCAGTCCTGCTGTGGCTAACTTATTTATGGAGACTTTTGAACAACGGGCGTTGCAGACTGCCAGTAAGAGACCAGCCAGATGGTATCGCTACGTCGATGACACGTTCCTAGTATGGACACACGGAGCAGAGGAGTTGGATGCCTTCCTAACACATTTAAACAGCATTAATCCGAAAATCCAATTACTATGGAGACGGAAAGGAATGGGCAATTGAACTTCTTGGATGTGCCTGTGATTAAACGACGGGACGGAACGTTGGGCCATAAGGTGCATAGAAAGCCCACACATACTGATCGTTATCTACACAAAGAATCAAACCACCACCCTAGACAAAAAAGAGGTGTAATGAAAACTTTGGTAGACAGGTCGTACAAACTTTGTGAACCTGTTTATTTAAAAGATGAGATTGAACATCTACTGTCAACGTTCGTGAAGATTGGCTATTCTAGCAAGGATATAGATCGAGCACTTCGCTCTAGGCAGAGAATCAGGAGTAACGACGAACAACAGTCGTCCAAGGGCAAAGTTTTTCTTCCGTTATTAGTTAGGTCACAGACTGCATTGGGAAAATTTTAGGCAAGTATGGGGTGGAAACTATTTTCAGACCCCCCCCAGAAAAATAAAAGAATTTTTAAGGTCGGCAAAAGATGCACGAGACCCTTTGGCTACACCGGGGGTATATAAAATTCCTTGTAGTTGTGGACAAGTTTACATCGGCATCACAAAGAGAAGTGTGAACACCCGTCTTGTTGAACATAAGAGGAATTGCCATCTGGGTCACACGGATAAATCGGCCGTAGCGGAACATGTTTACCAGGAAGGTGATAATGACATAAAATTCAGCGAGATGAGCGTCATATCAAAAACCTCACATTATTATGCACGCTTGTATAGAGAGGCTATCGAGACTGATAAACATCGTAATAATTTTAACAGGAAAGACGAAGGTGTTAAACTGGATAAAATTTGGATGTCAGCGTTGCACCGCAAGCGTGACGATCGATTACTTTCAATCGAGAATGTTGGCATTACCAGAGACAATCTCATAGCCGACGGCACTTGATCGACTGTGGCGCCCTCTGTACTGCCTATATAATCAGCGCTTCGTCGAGTTCTCTTCGCAGTTCGCCGCTTTACCTCCGAGGATGTCTCCCGCAGTCGGAGACGAAACGTCAGGAGGAGTTTTATACTTCGACCACGGCCTATCAGCCCGGAAGTTTTAAGTGAGGACATCCAAGCTCTGTTTGACTCAATGACCAGGCATACGAAGGCCGTTATTACGGCCAGAGGTGGTTCTTCTGGGTACTGATTTCTCAGGATCTATGCACCCAAATTTCGTGGAAATGTAATCACATGTCAGTTCTAGTATAATATATTTGTCCAATGAATACCCGTTTATCATCTGCATTTCTTCTTGGTGTAGCAATTTTAATGGCCAATAGTGTATTTTATCTGCATTTTCGGTGTTACACTATCACACTTCCAGTGGGCACACCTGACGATACCGTTGTCTCTGATGAGGACTCGCCGTCTTGGGTAATGCAATGTGTTCTGTTACTCAGGAAGTCTGGGAGCTACTCACATATCAAAGAACCTACTCCATATGCTTGGACTTTCGTTTACAGTCTGAAGTGGGGCAATGTGTAGACATTTTCCGGAAATTTGGCATCTGGGAGCTGCCTGTTGTACTTCGAGCATGGCTCACAAGATATAATGAAAGAAAAGGATAAGCGGAGTCTCGCACGAGCGATGCTTTCTAAACCCGTGCTTGTTTGTGGACACACACTTCTCCGTTTTCATGAAATTTATTATATTTCTTCTTAGCATATTCTCAAGAATTCTGCAGCAAACAGATGTTAATAATGATCTACAATCTGACTGTTCACGGACGTTAAGTTCATGAATTCGCTGGAGACTGCATTTGTGTATTACTGTTCCCCGCTCACAATTCAGTTAGAAAACACGTTTGATTGTAAAAATATAACGCCTTTCGAATTAATTTTCGAGGTATCTTTTTCCGAAAGAGTCAGCAGTCCAGAATGACTTCTGGGCTATAATAGCTTTGTTTAATTTCCTCCGCAGTAAATGTGGCACATAATCATTGAAATTTTATGTAAAGATAAAGCAGCGTATCTCGTCTCTTACGCTGAGATTGAAGAATGAATGTGCTACGTGTTATGAGCTATTAATTTAACGATCTTCCGCTTGATGTACTGTCATCATTATTTGATTTTCGTCGGCGGAGCCCCATAGTCATCAGAATCTTTTTCATTACGTTATGGTCAACCGACAGCGAAACGAAGCTTTGGCGTGAAAAGTCGCTCGCAATATGAAACGATGGATAGTAGGAAAGAAAATAAAAAAAATTAAACAAATTAATATTGTGACCTGGTACTGGGGGTCGAGGATGAAACACGTAATAAACATTTTCAGGTTTGTATTTAAGTCCCGAGACATACACGTAAGTTAACTGTCGAAGGAGCAGACACACACGTGGTTTTTGTATGAATGAGGTTGAAGGAAATGAAATGATCACTCAAATGCATTAAAAAATTAAAATTGAAATATGGGTATAGAGGCGGCAGGCGGTTTTAAAGGAGGAGAGACACGGGTAATGCGCGATTTTCAGATCTAAGACCAATAACAAAATCGTTGAGGAGACGCTGGAACTGAAGAACTGCGCTATAAACACGAAACCTAACGAATGGAACAAGTCATGTGAGAAACTACGGGAAATTACAGATAAAATGTTAACACGGATATAATTCAACTGTCATCATAAGAACGAAACATAAACATCGTTTATCCATGTCAGGAGTTTAACGTAAAAACCTGTAAACTGATCTTCAGCCAGTAAATACCGACATCGACATTGTAATTGTTCAGAAAGGAAGCTTACATCCGGTTTCGACGCAGAATAATTTATTGAGCTAACCGCATTTTTGTTCGCATTCGTAAATTTTTTTGAGCCAAACGTTGTTAAAGTTTCTACACTTCCTTCCACGGGAAACGGAAATCAGAACAAACGCTTTTTCCCCGGAAAAAGGTCGCACGCTCCGTTAACAGAAAAAAGGGTTTGATGGGTTTTACCTTTCGCGTAAAGGCGAGTTGGTACCGCAGGCGGCTTTTTTATGCTTTTTTTATTGGTACCATTCCACTCTCCTCGGCATTCGGAAATCCTGCCGTCCATTTGGAGTCAATCAATAGGGCTGCCCACACGAACATTTTTATTGTCCACCGGTCCGTGCATTGTTCCGTGCTGCCAGCGCCACCCGGGCCCTCGCACCTCCATTCGGTCACTGAATTCCACCCCCTCCCCACTCTACTCGCCTCACTCCTCCCCCCCCCCCCCACGCCTCCACCCTACCAACTCCCTCAATGTACCCCTTCCACCACATAGGCAACTCGCGGCCGACAGAGTTTTGGAGGCACACCAGCACCTGTTCTGCCTGCGTCTAGCTCTAATTAAAAACAACGAATGCATCTCGTTACCTCAGCGTAGAGAGTGCTGGTATCATTTGACGAGGCTCTGAGGCGTCTCCGCCCCCTCGTTCCGCCCTACCTCCCCCTCTCCACCCCCACTTTGTTTCTTCTGCTGTCATCATTTGTAGAGTCTGTTGCACTTTGACATCAACTTCGCCTCGACTTTTACTAGTCTTCATGACAGGAAACCAGACATGTAGTGACTTATACTTATTTGCAACATAGCGTACTTCACTTAAATACGCAGTGCGTCATAGAACATCGGTCAAGGCATTCGGGAGAAGTGGGTTCGAATGCCTATCCACATATCCTGATTCAGATTTTTTTGGTGTTTATGAAAGACAGAAATTCTAAAAGGAGCTCAGTGGCTTTCACGCAGAGCTGACTACAGAAGCAAAGTGCGCTCTGAACATTTCATTCATTACGTAAATTCCCGTGCTTTTCCACGTAGCGAACGCTGGGGTGGTTCCTCAGGCAAGGCTGTGCCTTATTTTCTTCTTCTTCCTTGTGCATTACCGGCACCCGTCCCGACGCAGATAATGTCGGTGGTAAACTCATCCTTAACTGCGTTCCTTGGAATTAAATAAATTGTTTAACTGTAGCAGCTGCATAAACTATTAGCAAAATTGAATTAAATTATTCGCAATGTGCCAGTTACTTGCAGTCGTATCACGTCTACCTCTACGTGATTACTCTGCTATTTACAATAAAGTGCCTGGCAGAGGGTTCAATGAACCAACCTCATGCTGTCTCTCTACCGTTCCACTCTCGAACGGCACGCGGGAAAAACGAGCACTTAAATTTTTCCGTGTGAGCCCTGATTTCTCTTATTTTATCGTGATGATCAATTCTCCCTATGTAGGTGGCTGCCAACAGAATGTTTTCGCAATCAGAGAAGAAAACTGGTGACTGAAATTTCATGAGAAGATCCCGTCGCAACGAAAAACGCATTAGTTTTAATGATTGCCACCCCAATTCACGTATCATTTCTGTGACACTATCTCCCCTATTTCACGATAATACAAAACGAGCTGCCCTTCTTTGTACTTTTTCGATGTCATCCGTCAGTCCCACCTGATGCGGATCCCACACCGCACAGCAGTACTCCAGAATAGGGCCGACAAGCGCAGTGTAAGCAGTCAAATGTCGAGGTCCACAGCACACATGTGAAGTTTTATTTATGTGCTTCTTAACTTTATAGATTAGTGTCTTCAAACTTCTCGAATGCCAGATCAGGGACCCAAAGACACAAATAATTCAGTAACGCAATAATTATATTGAATAACTATAATAACCGTAATGATAGTACTGTAAAGGCGGTCAGACTATAATCTTAACCTATTTAGAGGAACAGCAGTGGCTACAAATGAATAATAACTGCCACACTATCAATAATATTCATAGCAAATATAATGGTTGTAGAATATGGTACTGAGAAGAAAAGAGTACAAAACTGAGAGGGTATGACAGTGCGACGTCTAATAGAGAAATCGATATAGACTAGGCACATTTGCAAATGGGGAAGATGTTGTGGGGAAACTAGAGTACTTAGTTACTGTGAGATGATTAATACGTTGAAAACAAGAATAAACATTGTTTTCTAAGAGAAAGGTTATCTGACGCTAGGAATGTTACTCAGTTCTCTGACAAAATGAAAGATACCATTCCAGAGTCGGAATACAACTACCAAAAAGGCTTCACTGACGGCGGCTGTGTGGTGCAGTGTAACAGAAAATACATTGCCCTGGTGGACACTTGCGCTTCTACTACGCTGCACAGATGTGAATGTTGCGGTCAAAGAAGAAACAGGAGGCACCGTATACGCTGAGCAGACAGTGAAGCAGTGTGCGTACAATTTACTTACGGGTCTGCACTTTAGCCAGGAGTGCGATGTATAATTCATTTTCCACCTGCACGCAACCGTGCAGAATTACTGTCTCTAGATCACGGGGTCCTGGGTCCTGGGTTCGATTCTCCGCCAGGTCGGAGGTTTTGCTCGGTAGAAGACAGGATGTTCATGTTGTCTTCACCGTTTCATCTCATATTCTTCACAAAGACTTGTAAGCCAACGAGTCGGCAACAAATGAGAAAACTTCTATGAATCCCCCGAAAAGCTCCAACGAAGCCTATAACGTTATTCACTTTCGTAGAAGTGTTTGGAAAAAGCGACAAACGCTAATTCATGTATAGTGTACCAACTATATTTTGTCGTAAATGCGCAAAGTTAGAAAAGGGACTGCAGCAGTGCTAGCCGCAGACGAATGCAAGTGTTGTACTTTATGGAATATAACATAGTCATTGCGCTGTTTCCAGGGGGGCCAACGGCAGTACTCAAGCATTAAGGTGACAAAAGCGTTTCTGCACCGGCGGCTGCCAAAGTGTTTAATGTTAAGTTCTAAAGGGCCTAGCACGGCATAAACACGCACAGTGCGGAAGAGCATATACAAGGTGGTCCATTGATAGTGATCGGGCCAAATATCCCACGAAATAAGCATCAAACGAAGAAACTACAAAGAACGAAACTCGTCTAGCTTGAAGGGGGAAATCAGAGTGCTCTATGGTAGGCTCGCTAGATGGCGCTGCCATAGGTCAAACGGATATCAACTGCGTTTTCTTAAATAGGAACCCCCATTTTTTTATTACATATTGGTATAGTACGTAAAGAAATATGAATGTTTTAGTTGTACCACTTTTTTCGCTTTGTGATACATAGCGCTGTAATAGTCACAAAGTGTAAGTACGTGGTATCACGTAACATTCCGCCAGTGCGGACGGTATTTGCTTCGTGATACATTACCCGTGTTAAAATGGACCGTTTACCAATTGTGGAAAAGGTCGATATCGTCTTGATGTATGGCTATTGTGATCAAAATGCCCAACGGGCGTGTGCTATATATGCTGCTCGGTGTCCTGGACGACATCATCAAAGTGTCCGGTCCGTTCTCCGGATAGTTACCTTATTTAAGGAAACAGGACGTGTTCAATCACGACCTGCAACAAATGATGATGCCCAAGTTGGTGTTTTAGCTGCTGTCGCGGCTAATCGGTAGCAGACTAATTGCGCGAGAATCGGGAATCTCAAGAACGTCGGTTTTTAGAATGGTACATCAACATCGATTGCACCCGTACCATATTTCTATGCACCAGGAATTGCGTGGCGACGACTTTGAACGTCGTGTACAGTTCTGCCACTGGGCACAAGAGAAATTACGGGACGATGATAGATTTTTTGCACGCGTTCTATTTAGCGACGAAGCGTCATTCACCAACAGCGGTAACGTAAACCGGCATAATATGCACTATTGGGCAACGGAAAATCCACGATGGCTGCGACAAGTGGAACATCAGAAACCTTGGCAGGTTAATGTATGGTGTGGCATAATAGGAGGAAGGATAACTGGCCCCATTTTATCGATGGCAATATGAACGGTGCAATGTATGCTGATTTCCTACGCAATGTTCTACCGATGTTACTACCAGATGTTTCCCTGCATGACAGAATAGCGATATACTTCCAGCATGATGGATGCCCGGCACATAGCTCGCGTGTGGTTGAAGCGGTATTGAATAGCATATTTCATGACAGGTGGACTGGTCGTCGAAGCAACATACCATGGCCCACGCGTTCACCGGATCTGACGTCTCCAGATTTCTTTCTGTGGGAAAAGTTGTAGGATATTTGCCATCGTGATCCACCGACAACGCCTGACAACATGCGTCAGCGCATTGTCAATGCATGTGCGAACATTACGGAAGGCGAACTACTCGCTGCTGAGGGGAATGTCGTTACACGCATTGCCAAATGCACTGATGTTGACAGACATCATTTTGAGCATTTATTGCATTAATGTGGTATTTACAGGTAATCACGCTGTAACAGCATGCGTTCTCAGAAATGATAACTTCACAAAGGTACATGTATCACATTGGAACAACTGAAATAAAATGTTCAAACGTACCTACATTCTGTATTTTAATTTAAAAAACCTACCTGTTACCAACTGTTCGTCTAAAGTTGTGAGCCATATGTTTGTGACTATTACATCGCCATCTATCACAAAGCGAAAAAAGTTGTCCGACTAAAACATTCACACTTCTTTACGTACTACGCGAGTCTGTAAGAAAAATGGGGGTACCTATTTAAGAAAACGCAGCTGATATCCGTTTGACCAATGCCAGGGCCGGTCGGAGTGGCCGTGCGGTTCTAGGCGCTACAGTGTGGAATTGAGCGACCGCTTCGGTTACAGGTTCGAATCCTGCCTCGGGCATGGATGTGTGTGATGTCCTTAGGTTAGTTAGGTTTAATCACTTCTAAGTTCTAGGCGACTGATGACCTCAGAAGTTAAGTCGCATAGTGCTCAGAGCCATTTGAACCAATGCCAGGGCCATCTAGCGGGCCAACCATAGCACTATCTGGTTTCGCCCTTCAAGCTGTACAAGTTTCGTTCTTTGTAGTTTTCTTGTTTGACGCTTATTTCGTGAGATATTTGGCCCGGTCACGACCAATGGACCACCCTGTATACCCAAGCCATCTGCGTTAAGATCACTTATGTTAGTACCTCAGCTCTACCACTATAGCGGTTGTGTCGCCTGGCCACCATATGGGATGCAGGTAGAAGACCGGAGTTTGTATCTGCGACGTGGCATCCCTCCTTGAGGCCATTTAATCCTGGAGCTGCCGCCACAGCAGGCCAACGCCGGCCCAGGGTTGCAGCATTGATCTCCAACACGGGGTCAGTGGGTTGCTGCCTCCTAGGTCAACTGCTTTCTTACCCTTGTAAGATGTCGTGGTTTCCTGACCTTCATTGCTTACATATTCCGCCCTCACAATCATATTCTGCACATCAAGATGCTTCATTCGAACTAAAACTCAATAAGATAAAAGTCCATGTTGTATGAATTCATGTAAACGAAATTCAAATAACAAATAAATTGCAAGTGCGCACCAAGTTTCAAATACTCAAGGCTGGCGTACACACACACACATTCAAGACACAACAAAGCTTTTCGCTCAGGAGAGGCAAACCGCATGCCAGGAGGCTGGTCCCTTCAGAGAATGAGTCAACCTATCTATGTCAGCCAGCAATCGCCCGTAGAGCAGACAGCGTTTGCCCGAGTGAAAGGGAGAACGACCCCGTGTTCGGCTTAAAAGTAAATTCTGCTACATTGTGTGGAAGTGCCCAGCCTACGCATTCTTTACAAACACAGCACACAGTTTCAGAGGTTTTTGCAGGGAGACAGCAAACGCCAAACGCCGATGCTACAGATTTCCGGATTGGTCGCCTTAAACGAAATGTCATTCTCCCGTTTTAGAAGAGCAATGCTGATTGGCAGACGATATTACTGACGCCGTGAGCTGAAGAAATAATGGAAGAGACTGAAAGATATACCCCTTCATGTCTGACGTGGAGAGGGGCCATTCCGTTGTCACTCTTGGAGCGAGAACACGTAACGAGAGTGTGTGCGCTCATACATGTACACAGAGAACGAGGAACTAGTCTCTCCTCAGTACTTCAGTGGGAGAGAGCACTTCTGTAGAGAGCGAATCGAAGTGTGACTCTATATTGAGTCCTTGCGATTAAGCGTTGTTCACTGTGTTGGCCACCACACTTATTGTGCGGTGTGAACGGATAGAGTTATAGTTTAACGCCTGCGAGTGAATTTTTGAGTGGCATCGCGGTGGACTGCTTATCTGACTGGTGTACCACGCCAATAGTTAGACTAGGGGCGAATAGGAATCCTTGACTTCATCAAGGCATAGGGAGAGTTTGATTGGCGAAGGTCAATCCAGACAGAACGAGAGTTATCTTATTTGTCAGCAACGAGCGGCGCAGACAGCAATCACTGCAGCTTACAGTATTGTGGGCTACAGCTCTTGTGAGCCCCATATTTCCCCCACAACAGTACACTTCACTGCATTTCACACACGACAGCCCCGACCGTACCTAGCAACATTCTAACAGATAATTATTCAACTTGAGTAGGCGCGGCTGTCAGCCATTCTGGCAAGTCAATAACAATCTTAAACTTTGTATAGAAATTTCATTAGAGAATCCTGTCCTTAAGAGGTAACTTCACATTCCGAAAAGAATCCGGAAATATTTTATGCAGTTCATAACTAAAAGTGCCATTGTGATTTCTCAGAATTTTTGCAAAAAATTAAATTATTTTCGTTAGTTTCATGTTTTTCTTACACTAACTAGCATTACTCCGGTATCCAAGTACCCCACTAGTTACGTAAGAAATTTTGTGAATTTTTGTGTCATTTCCTTACAGCGGACGACTCCAGATGATATTAATTGCTTACAGTTTTTCAGGCATTTCTATTTAGAACGTTAGGAGCGTCTGTCTGACTTCTGTAGTTGTGTGGGGTTGGAAATTGCATCTTGCAGGAGCCGCAGGGTAAAGGGTACATCTCAGATTAACCCGTTGCACAGGATGACAGAATAGCATCCACACGTCTCTCACACCCTGTAGACAGGCGAAGCGAGAAATGCGTTACCACCAGCACGACGGGCCTCACAGAGGCCACTGAGCACAAAGTTGCGCCATGAGGGAACGACCGACCGTCAGGAACCCTGGGTATCAGAAACACGAGAGGGAGCAGAATTCATAGGCCCATCCCGCTTTGGGTTTGGCAAGATGCATTAATAAAAAGTAGTAAGTGCAGTGAAATGAATACCCCTAGCTTCATACAGGCGTTGATCTAAGTCAACGGCACAGTTGAAAATGTGTGCCATGACTGGGACTCGAACCCTGGATCTCCTGCTTACATGGCAGATGCTCTGCCCATTTTTTTTCTTTAACGTTGTGTTTGGTCGTTGTGGACGTCACATGGCATCTGGTCAAGTTCGCTTGTTGATCCACTCAGTTTTTTTATTACAGAGGCCAGCCAGCTCTCTGACCAAACACGCTGAGCTACCATGCCAGCTGATCCATCTTAGCCACCGAGGACACCGAGGATAGTGCGACTGCAGGGACTTATCTCTGGCACGCCTACCGTAGTAAGTATTTGCAGACTGTTTCTCTGGCAATACCTAGCCTCCATCAAACATACCCAGTATCATGAACAGTATCCTGATACCCCCACATGACACTTTTTATCAGGAACTTATGTAGGCTACATTTTTTTCCGTCATGAAGCTCTGTAGGTGTAGTGATATGTCCTCGAATCAATTAGGACGGCATTTTTGCGAGTTTT
The DNA here is from genome assembly GCF_023864345.2 of Schistocerca serialis cubense. Lineage (NCBI taxonomy): Eukaryota > Metazoa > Arthropoda > Insecta > Orthoptera > Acrididae > Schistocerca > Schistocerca serialis. Next base: position 98,948,603 of record NC_064642.1, on the reverse strand, counting down.
TTATTTTTGGTAATCATCTACCTGATATGTTTCAGGTAACCAACTGTTTCATCTTTAACAGTAATATCGTAGTATCAGCTAACACAGAACCGAAATACTGAACTGCCAAAACTCACAGGAAGCAATGTGTCTTTGAAAGATGTTCTTTGTATGACGCCCGAATTTTGCACCTACGTTCCGTGTACTGCGAGCGTAAAGACACTACATCTGGGTTGCCTGTTATAGGCAGGTGTCTAGTGAACGTAGAAGCATGTTGCAAATAGACAGGCTTTGAATGTGGAACGATAATCCGTGCAAGGCGCGTGGGTCATCATAAATCGGCGTTTACTCCAGAATTCAGCTGTCCGATGTCTACAGCGCCTAGCGTGGATTTTCAGTTACGGCGAGACAGTATTTCCAGACACCACATGACGATCGCACGTGTTAGACAAACAGACGTCTCGTCTTCTCCGAGGAGCCATACGAGGCGAACGGTGGTCTACCGTGAGTCGGATCGCCGCCTATTGGAGCGTGGAACGTGAGGAAACCATTTCTTCCAAGACTGTACGGAGACAAATACACTGCGTGGGCTTCAGGAGCCAACGACTGACGAAACATCCGGTGCCTAGTGGTGGCCTATGAAGAAACAGTGTACATTTTATTTACCAGCAAAAGACCAAGGAAACTCCATCGTTCAACTTGCGAAGTGTCAATCAAGCTGACCCTTCCTTCTGGAGTGGTGTAATGATCATCAGCTATGGTCTTGAGAGATAGATCGCTCGCCCAACAACTTGGATATTCAATTGACGCTATTAAAAAGAAGCGTGACCCTAGAATTAGCCCTTGGGTCTTGATACTCACATAATTTAGTATTAATAAACTGCAAAGAAAAGGACTTCAGTAACTATGAAAACAAAAGCTTGACTCAAGTTTTTGCCACAAAATGTCCAGTGTGAACGCATTAATGAGGAAATTACATAGAATTTAGTTGAGCACACGACACACAGCATCTAAAGGAAACATGAAATTGAACTACACCTCCGGAAAAAAATGCAACACGCTAAAGGAAGGTCATTTTATTGACAGGTGATGTGACAGGTGTTCACCATTATAGGTGTACACTATTGTGGTGTGCGTACTGTAAGACCTTCGGTACACACGCCATCAGATTATGCTACTTGTCACTCTAACGAAGTAGGCGAGTGTCAGCAATATGTCTCGTGGTCTTATCGTGGCGTGTTTATCTTCTGCTGTTAGGTCAGACGATAGAAATGCCACTTGCACGCTTAGAGTAGCAGATTGATGGTGACCAACTTTAAACAGAACTTGATTAATTTTCACATACATTTATTAAAATAATAAAAAAGCATAGACATTACGTAACTTGATTCTGGATGCTGTTTACAATTGACACTCTGAAGTTCCTTTGGTCTTGGTACGTTAATCTTATCCTCACATATATCTGATACTTGACAAAGTGTCTATTCATTTATCTTCATGGCTATGTACAGGAATATGGTAATCTTATTAGGCACAGACTGAAACTTGACTATAGACTGGTGCAGACTAATGCAGACTCGTACAGACTGGTGCAGACAAATGCAGACTGGTACAGACTAATGTAGACTGATACAGTCAGGTGCAGATAAATGCAGACTAATGCAGACTGACTAATCAGAGGTCTGTACACTCATTATAATACCTCGGGCGTTCAGGTAGCACTGCACGAGTGTGATCCACGTGGAGAAAAGGTTCTACTTAGCAGCAATCTCATTGGCTGCGTTACATATTAATATGCGGATCGGTGGAAGCAGAATTTGGTCCGTCTCTAAGGCAGCGCCATCTCGTAGTGCAGAGACGGACGAGTGCTGTGCCTGCGCTGTTGTTCTTAGTGGGGCGCGCTCTAGTGGGAAAGTTGTGTACGCGCTGACTATGCGGAACTATGTACACAACAACTATATCAAATTCAGACCAATTGAAACTTACTGGAACCAGGTTGGTAGGTACTCACAGAGCGCACAAGATAAAGGAAACATGAATGAGATGTGTGCAGCTCGCATTCTTGCCGTTCTTGACTTGGCATCTTGTAATAGCGGTACGGGCATCTCGTTTCCTTCTTGTGTTAATGGCACCACTGATTTTGCTAGTATTGTTTGTCTGCGAGTGGCAGCAGCAGCGGTTATCGATAGCCAGTACTGTGGTACAATCTTTGGTGTGACATCTTGTATGTCCGGGCCGTCGTGTGCGTCAGTCAGTTTGGCTTCGGACGGAGCAGCGAGGAGGTCTGGAGTGCGAGGGCAGGCTGGGACAGCTGAGGGTATGCAGGCATTGTCGGATCGCGGGGCTGTAGTCGGCGACCAAACACAGGATGTTTGAAGTTGAGTGAACCTTATCTGGTAGTGAAACCTCCACTGTTTCAGATCTTGCTGTTGTTTGCGTGTTGCTGCTCCCAGGGTCGGTGAGACTGACTGCAACAAGTGGAGCCTGTCAGTTTGGTGGAAGCTATTAGCCTCCTTCTACAGCTCGATATTAGTTTGAATTTGGTTTTGTTATTGGTGAAGTGCAACCAGCGCTATCTTACTGCCTAGTGGGCGCTGATGCCCCAGTTACCTGGCCTGGAGGTTAGCGTAACTTCCGGCAGAGTACTTTTCCTCGTCTTGCCTATGCTGTTCAGCACGGCGTGTAATTTGACAGCTTCCTTGATTGGGGTATGGATAATTGTTTTCCTTGTCTACCTTGGTTATAATGGTTCCTTCTGCCTTTTGGTGTTTTAAACACTTGATTCTGGAGACGCAGTGCTATCTATCACTTCGCCCTCGCCTGAATTATTCCATCGTCGTACTGGTTATCTGGCGTTAGGTGGATTTGGTAAGAGGGTTGATCGGCGTTTAAACCGTCTCTAACTTGAGTTGCCCTCCTTAGGTGAACATTACTCTTGGCTGCCGGTCTCACCGTTTGCACAGGTGTAGTGACTTTCCTCAGGTCTATCGGTGGAGCACTGTCTGTGGATAACTCCGTCTTACATGCTCAAGTTGTTATAATTGTTTAAAATTCACCTTAGTGTTGTAACATGTAATTGCCTTCTTCACCTGTAATTCAGGCTTTCAGTCATTAATTGTTTGTAACATTGCTTGTGGCCTTCATCCGACAAATAATTTGCAGTGCGTTCTTAATAAGGCCTTCAGCTGTTACTATAGCTTGTTATGGTTTCTTGATTGTTTAAGAAGAAAATATCTTAGTATTGGTTAATGTGTAACTGTTTTCCTCACTTGTAAATCAGGCCTTCAGCTTTGGAATATTCCCAAGTTGCTTGTGGCCTTCAGCCGACAAATAATTTTGAATTCTTTCTTAGTAAGGCCTTCAGCCGTCAGTGTAGTAAACTCCTTTAAAATGATCGTTTAAAATTATTTCTTCAAATAAAGTGTATTTACTGTAGCCAACGGTAGATGATTACAGCTGCATCCACAATCGTTGCCTTATCCTGCCTCTCCCTGATACTAGGTCTCAATGAAATTGAGCTACACCATAGGAAAAAATGCAACACGCTAAAGGAAAGGTCATTTTATTGACAGGTGATGTGACGGGTGTTCACCACTATAGGAGCACATGATACGAAATTCAGACCAAATGAAACATACATGTCACAGTAAAAGGTGCCCAAGCAGTGGCATCAGCATACAGTCATACCCCTCTGCCGGCAACGCAGGCGCGTATTCGCATATGCAAACGATCATAAGGGTATCGAATGACAATCTGCGACAGATTGTCCCCAGAACCTCGAACCTTTTGGTCGTTTCGGCAATGGTCCTTGCAGGTTCTGTAAAATGCATAAATTCTCCCTTCGCCATGTCCCATACGTGTTCAATCGGTGAGAGATCGGGTGATTTTGTAGGTCAGGACAGTTGTTGTACACCGTAAAGTGCACGTTGTGTCGTAACAGCCACATGTGCAACGTCCTACTGGAAAAGCATGTTAGTTTCCTATCAAAGAAATGGCAGTAACACGGCCTGTGCAATGTAGCGGGCAATGGTTAATTTACTCTGCAGGAACAGCAAATGTGAGAGCGAGTTGTAAGCGCTGACCCCACACCATAAAGCCTGCGGTCGGACATGAGTCGTCGGCGAATGCACTCGGGAATAGCAGCTCACCGTGGCGTCGCCGTACGCGTGTATGCCCAGCACTCCCTTACACACACCACTGAAGACAACAGAGTGCCATTCCACCCTGCAGTTTCCCTTTCACGGCACCCGAGTAGCCATGCTTGGCGATTTCATAGTGTCAGTGGCAGCCTGTCGAGAGGCACACATGATCTTAATCCTCCTGCAAGTAGAAGGTTCTCAGTAGTCCTATATGTGTCGATACTAAGATGTGACTGTACTACGCAGACCACCCGTACATGGTCTACACCACGATACATTGCGCCCATACATGCAGGCAACCCATCGATTCGTCCAAGCATCAACAAAGCATCACTGTCCAAATGGGTGAAGTACTTCAACTGGCGTGTGTATTCACTGTTGCGACATAGTTGTACCGCAGAGTGAAAGTGGCAGACACTGTTCACCTCTAAACTCAGCACTGTTACTGCCTGCAGAGTCAAAAAATAATGTGCACAGACAGGCTGCCAGAGCACCAACTGATCACCAATAAATCAGTAACACTACAATCGCTGAGTATGCAAATATTATACGCAGATGCCATTCAACACACTCCTTCTGTTAAATCCAGCCTAGTCGTCAATTATTATGCCTCCCTGCTCGTCGTCATATATGTGATGTATAGGAAACTTGCAAAGGACCTGGAAGAGCAGTTGAACGGAATGGACAGTGTCTTGAAAGGCGGATATTAGATGAACATCAAAAAAATCAAAACGAGGATAATGGAATGTAATCTAATTAAATCAGGTGATGCTAAGGGAACTAGATTAGGAAATGAGACACTTAAAGTAGTAGATGAGTTTTGCTATTTGGGGAGCAAAATAACTGACGATGGCCGAAGTAGAGAGGATATAAAATGTAGAGTAGCAATGGCAAGAAAAACGTTTCTGAAGAAGAGAAATTTGTTAACATCGAGTATAGATTTAAATGTCAGGAAGTCGTTTCTGAAAGTAATTGTATGGAGTGTAGCCATGTATGGATGTGAAACATGGACATAAAATAATTTAGACCAGAAGAGAATAGAACCTTTCGAAATGTGGTGCTACAGAAGAATGCTGAAGATTAGATGGGTAGATCACGCAACTAATGAGGAGGTACTGAATAGAATTGACGAGAAGAGAAATTTGTGGCACAACTTGACTAGAAGAAGGGATCGTTTAGTAGGACACATTCTGCGGCATCAAGGGATCACCAGTTTAGTGATGGAGGGAAGCGTGGAGGGTAAAAATCGTAGAGGAAGACTAAGAGATGAATGCTCTAAGAAGATTCAGAAGGATGTAGGTTGCAGTAGTTACTCGGAGATGAAGATGCTTGCACAAGATATAGTAGCATGGAGAGCTGCATCAAACCAGTCTCTGGACTGAAGACCACAACAACAACACGGGAAACTTGCTTTCTCGGATCGCTAGACAACATTCAAACAGATTGTATTAATGAGTTTAATTACAAATGGAAAGATTACTATACTTAATTTTGCGAATTACACTGATGTGTGGCAAGCAAAGGGCGAAATGCAAAATAGGCAATGTTCTTCAGTATAGATAATTCCCAAGTCCGTATTACATAGTTTGTACAAGCAACGTAATTAGTGTCAATGCTTCTACAGAACTCGCCAATCTTGAAGCCACTCTTTAACTGGGCTGTGACCATTCCGGCGCGGCCCTTATGACCCCTTTGCATAGGAGCAGCTGTTGTTGCGTTGTCATTCTGGAGAGGGGTCGGTCAGCGTGCTATTGGCTGACTTCTTCTCACAGGCATCTCTTCTCTGTCGTTCCCGACTGGCGTGCCGTCACTTGACTTTACGCCGTAACCCCTTCAGAGTGTATCCTTTAACCGGAATTGTGTAATAATTGCTGGTATGTTTGGCAAATTTGTCTGACAAGGAAATGGGGTCGGTGGTAATCAACTTCCTAACATATTAATACGGCATGACATAACCGTGGGGCAATGGCAGTGATTGTGCGATTGTACCAGAAAGAGAAATGAAATTACTTGCAACCATGCCTGTCCACCTGGTCTACGTGTATTTACTGAAAATGGAATATCCCTGAATTCGTGTCGTCCTAACCAGCCAACGCCGTTATTCTTAATTAAAATAATTTTTGTGTGCAGGCAAACAGATCGTGAATGGTGCAGATGTATGATAATGGGACTCTTCTGCCAATTCACACTGCCTGACCAGCATCAAAAATTTCTGCAAGTGTCTTTTTCGTCTCTACGCCGCTAAGTGAAGTTGGAATTCGTCTGCTGTGCATCCTCTGCTCGGAGTTCGTGTCTGAAAATCGCTCACTAATGAGAAAAAGTTTGCCCAGCTGTGACGAAAAAGCGTGTAAAAGTCATTTTCCAGTCGGCCTGCTTTCTACCTACGCTGTTCCGAGAATTTCGGACTAGTGAGCCAATATCATCGACTCGCCTCTTTATTCCACCTACAAACCGTCTTTTTACACAAAAAATTCAGAAAACTGCTTCTGTCCTCCCACTCTGTTTTTAACAATTCGCAAAGCATTTCTTTCTTGTCCGTGGGTGGAAAAAAAGTCTCCCTTTCTACAGGGTGTTGGTGTCTGTTCGTCACAACGCGCTTTCACCAAGCGGTGAAAAACTGGAAAGGTGTGTGAATAGTTAGGCTGCTTTCGGGAGTGGCAGGCAAATATCGATCTGTTCCAAATGAGTGCTACTTCCACTGCCTTTTGAGAACTCACTGGGCAAGGTATAATGCCCTCTGCTGAAAGCGCTTTGACGGAAGGGCCTAGCTGTAAAATGGACTTTTAACTGTTTGGGTGAGTGTTCACAGGTCACCGTTTCTTAGTGTTCTACTGACATCTCGCATTGTGCATTGTTTTCTGAAGGACAAGCGAAAGCTTTGCTATGGACGCTAGAACGTCACCAAGCAAAAACGTGTAAGGAGGAGAAATGCCTACCATCACGTTTCCGACTTTGATAAAGGTCGGATTGTAGCCTATCGCGATTGTGGTTTATCGTATCGTGACATAGCTGATCGCGTTGGTCGAGATCCAATGACTGTTGGCAGAATAAGGAATCGGAGGGTTCAGGAGGGTAATACGGATCGCCGCGCTGGATCCCAACGGCCTCGTATCACTAGCAATCGAGATGTCAGGCATCTTATCCGCATGGCTGTAACGGATCGTGCAACCACGTCTCGATCCCTGAGTCAACAGATGGGGACGTTTGCAAGACAACAACCATCTGCACGAACAATTCGACGACGTTTGCAGCAGCATGGACTATCAGCTCGGAGACCATGGCTGCGGTTACCCTTGACGCCGCACCACAGACAGGAGCGCCTACGATGGTGTATTCAACGACGAACCTGTGTGCACGAATGGCAAAACGTCATTTTTTAGGATGAATCCAGGTTCTGTTTACAGCATCATGACGATCACATCCGTGTTTGGCGACATCGCGGTGAACGCACGTTGGAAGCGTGTATTCGTCATCGTCATACTGGCGTATCACCCGGCGTGATGGTATGGGATGCCATTGGTTACACGTCTCGGTCACCTGTTCGCATTGATAGCACTTTGAACAGAGGACGTTACATTTCGAATGTGTTACGACCCGTGGCTCTACCCTTCATTCGATCCCTGCGAAATCCTACATTTCAGCAGGATAATGCACGACCTCATATTCTGTTCCTGTACGGACCTTTCTGGGTACAGAAAATGTTCGACTGCTGCCCTGGCCAGCACATTCTCCACCAATTGAAAAAGTCTGGTGAATGGTGGCCGAGCAACTGGCTCGTCACAATACGCCAGGCATTACTCTTGATGAACTGTGGTATCGTGTTGAAGCTGCATGGGCAGCCGTACCTGTACACGCCATCCAAGCTCTGTTTGACTCAATGCCCAGGCGTATCAAGGCCGTTATTACGGCCAGAGGTGGTTGTTCTGGGTACTGATTCCTCACGATCTATGCACCCAAATTGCATGAAAATGTAATCACATGTCAGTTCTAGTATAATATATTGGTCCAATGAATACCCGTTTATCATCGATATTCCTTCTTCGTGTAGCAATTTTAATGGCCAGTTGTGTATTCGAGTTTTACTGCAGATCACCGATGCGGGAGGCGGGCATTCCGGGCCTCGGTAGCGAAGAGCGAACTACTCCAATACCGACTGCAGTCGACTGAAGCCACACAAGCAACACGCCATGCGACTGCAGACCACCAGCGAGAGAGGAACGGGCTCCTCCTGTCCTGAGGTGCTGAGTTCTGGTCGCTGAGATCCGAGATCCGAGATCCTACTCAGAGCCGTGTAGCATGTCCTGGAATTGCTGCAGTAGAGAAAAATTTGGTAAGTGATTTTCGGAAAGTTTGCATTATGGTGTGCTTGCATACCGGCATCTATTGCTGGAAAGGGTTTTGGCCTGGTTGTTGATTAATGGAAGTGACTGTTGGAATTAGGCACTTAGACGTGATACGGGGAGCGAGTATTGGTTAGATGTGCTGACGAGTGTAAATCCGCCACAGCCTGTGTTTAATTTGTTCTTATCTGGCGGCTTTACGAACCTCTGCGTCGAGTATCATTCGTGGTCAGTTAGACTTACGAAGCACCCTCTTGTGTGTTTTGGTTATTGATTTAAACGCACGTGTTTAATCTGTTTGTGTAGCTGGCTGGTCTCGTTCGTAAAAGCTTACAGTTAGCAACTGTTTTTGCATGTCCAACTACAAATTTATTTGCTCTGACTGTTGACTCGGCTTCGTGTGCAAGCATCAGCCAGTCTGTACCTGTAACACCAGCTTCACATAATCGATTGTTTTCTTGTGGGTTTAAACACTAATTTTCGTGCATTTTTAAAGTTTTTAGGTCTCATATGCAGTCATACACTGGAATACTATGTTTAAAATACTGAAGCTGGCAGGAGTAAAATATAGGGAGCGAAAGGCTATTTACAATTTGCACATAAAACAGATGGCAGTCATAAGACTCTAGGGCTACGAAAGGGAAGCATAGAGAAGGGAGTGAGACAGGGTTGTAGCCTATACCCGGTGTTATTCAATCTGTGAACTGAGTAAGCAGTGAAGGAAACAAAAGAAAAATTTAGAGTAGGAATTAAAATCCTTGGAGAAGAAGTAAAAACTTTCAGATTTGCCGACGACACTGTAATTCGGTCAGAGACAGCAGAGGACCTGGAAGAGCAGCTGAACGGAATGGATAGTGTCCTGAAAGGCGGATATATGATAAATATCAACAAAAGCAAAACGATGATAATGGAATGTAGTCGAATGAAATTAGGTGCTGCTGAGGTAATTAGATTAGGAAATGAGACACTTAAAGTAATAAATGAGTTTTGCTATTTGGGAAGCAAAATAACTGATGACTGTCGAAGCAGGGAGGATATAAAATGCAGACTGGCTATCGCATGGAAAGCGTTCGTGAAGAAGCGAAATTTGTTAACATCGAGTATAGATTTAAGTGTCAGGAAGTCTTTTCTGAAAGTATTTTATGAAGTTTAGCCATGTATGGAAGTGAAACATGAACGATAACTAGTGTAGACAAGAAAAGAGTAGACGCTTTCGAAATGTGGTGCTACAGTAGAAAGCTGAAGATTACATGGGTACATCACGTAACTAGTGAGGAATTACTGAATAGAACTGGGGAGAAGAGGAATTTGTGGCACAGCTTGACTAGAAGGAGGCATCGGTTGGTAGTACACGTTCTGAGGAATCAAGTTATCGCCAATGTAGAATTGGAGGGAAGCGTGGAGGTCAAAAATCGTAGAGGGAGACCAAGAGATGAAACCACTAAGCATATTCGGAAAGGTATAGGTTGCAGTAGTTATTCGGGGAGGAAGAGGCTTGCACAGGGTTGAGTAACAAGGAGAGCTGCATCAAACCAGTCTGGCTGAAGACCACAACAACAACAAGAAGTTATCATTGCGTTGTTTTATTTTGGCTATATAAATTCTTATATAAGTGTGTATCTCAGTTTAGCCATTACTGTCAAGTGCTTATAAGCAAGGGCGCCGGCTTTCTAAAATTTCCGTAAGGGTGTAACAATGGTGGAGCTCGCACGTCCTTCAAATCCATTGTCTCTACAAACAAAACGATAATAATCTGGATTACGTGAAAGCAATTTCACCGAAATCTTAAACCACACCACGGTTATTTTTAAAAGTACTGCGAGGTAGGCTGTAACAGGCGGCTTCCTTGTATCTCTGATTATTCTTTATTATTGCTCAATACTGGCAAGAAGATATTTGAAAACAATTGTTCACGAATGGAGTCGTCATATTGTAGTGAGTCACTTGTAAGGATACGTGAAATCAAGCCGAAAAGACGGGACTCCTTTCACAATATAGGGCAACTGTCATTCTGGGGAGTGCCTTTGATTTGGCGGAAGAAAGACATGAGACGGGGGAGTGTGCTGCTTGGATGTCTTTGCACAAAGACACCTGAAGCAAACTGATGCATTTTGAAGGTTAGAAATTTTAACTTCCATCTCAGCGTTTTAGTAGTTCATTGTTTTCGATAAAGACAAGTGAGAAATATTTGTTTTATTTTGTTTTTACCAAACAAAAATTCTGTCAGTGCGGCGCACCCACAAGATTATGTATGTAGAGGCTTGAGCCCCGGTACACCCACGTGGTCGGCGCGCTTGCTTATAAGATTTCATTACTACAAGTGCACACATTCAGAAACTAATAAATAGTTGTTTTCCAAAAGATTAATTTTCCCCAAGATGGTTTGATTTTTGTGCATATTTAAATAAATTTAAAGTAAAGGTGCACTCCTTGCTGCCCATGGAGGCCATTGTGATGTGTATAACTGTCTTGTAATTGCTTAATTTTTTTTTATTATTAATGTTTGCTGAGATCACAAAACGCATTATCTGTCTGTTACAGAAGTATTGTCTACTGAGACATACTAGTCTGTCTCCTGTTACGTGACGTCCTGTTCCTGGAGTTACTGGAGGTGTTTGAGTTCTGTCCTATTTGGTATTAGCACTCTCATTAACGGGGTCGTTAATGACTGAAATATTGCGATCAAAACATTGTCGAAAAGCAATTCTATATTTTATTGTGAAGTGTATCTAACAAAATCATTTCAAATGAATGATGCTCCTTTCAGACCCAGTCCTCCCACTTCATCTACATCTAGGTGATTACTCTGCTATTCACAAAAAAGTGCCTGGCAGAGGGTTCAATGAACCACCTTCAAGCTGTCTCTCTACCGTTAGACTCTCGAACGGTGCGCGGGAAAAACGAGCACTTAAATTTTTCTGATCGAGCCCTGATTTCTCTTAGTTTATCGTGATGATCATTTCTCCCTATGTAGGTGGGTGCCGTCAGAGTGTTTCTGCAATCGGTTCTGAAACTTGTGATTGAAATTTCATGAGAAGTTCACATCGCAACGAAAAACGCTTTTGTTTTAATGATTGCCACTCCAATTCACGTATCATGTATGTGGCACTATTTCGCCTACTTCGCTGTAATACAAAACGAGCTGCCCTTGTTTGTACTTTTTCGATGTCATCCGTCAGTCCCATCTGATGCGGATCCCACACCGCATAGCAGTGCTTCAGAATCGGACAAGCGTGGTGTGAGCAGTCTCTTTAGTAGATCTGTTGACGTAAGTGTTCTGCCAATGAATCGCAGTCTTTGGTTTGCTCTACCCACAACATTATCTATGTCATCATTCCAATTTAGGGCATTTGTAATTGTAATCCCTAAGTATTTAGTTGAATTTACAACCTACAGACTTGTGTAACTTCTCGCATATCGAAATTTAGCGGATTTCTTTTAGTACTCAAGTGAATAACGTCACACTTTTCTTTATTAAGAGTCAATTGCCACTTTTCTCACCATACAGATATCTTATCTAAATCATTTTGTAATTCGTTTTGGTCATCTGATGACTTTACAAGATGGTAAATGACAGCATCATCTGCAAACAATCTAAGACTGCTACCGATATTTTCTCCTACGTCGTTAATATACAGGGTGTTACAAAAGGGTACGGCCAAACTTTCAGGAAACATTCCTCACACACAAAGAAAGAAAATATGTTATGTGGACATGTGTCCGGAAACGCTTACTTTCCATGTTAGAGCTCATTTTATTACTTCTCTTCAAATCACATTAATCATGGAATGGAAACACACAGCAACAGAACGTACCAGCGTGACTTCAAACACTTTGTTACAGGAAATGTTCAAAATGTCCTCCGTTTGCGAGGATACATGCATCCACCCTCCGTCACATGGAGTCCCTGATGCGCTGATGCAGCCCTGGAGAATGGCATATTGTATCACAGCCGTCCACAATACGAGTACGAAGAGTCTATACATTTGGTACCAGAGTTGCGTAGACAAGAGCTTTCAAATGCCCCCGTAAATGAAAGTCAAGAGGGTTGAGGTCAAGAGAGCGTGGAGGCCATGGAATTGGTCCGTATCTGCCAATCCATCGGTCAATGAATCTATTGTTGAGAAGCGAACGAACACTTCGACTGAAATGTGCGGGAGCTCCATCGTGCATGATCCATATGTTGTGTCGTACTTGCAAAGGCACATGTTCTAGCAGCACAGGTAGAGTATCCCGTATGAAATCATGATAACGCGCTCCATTGAGCGTAGGTGGAAGAACATGGGGCCCAGTCAAGACATCACCAACAATGCCTGCCCAAACGTTCACTGAAAATCTGTGTTGATGACGTGATTGCACAATTGCGTGCGGATTCTCGTCAGCCAACGCATGTTGATTGTGAAAATTTACAATTTGATCACGTTGGAATGAAGCCTCATCCTAAAGAGAACACTTGCACTGAAATGAGGATTGACACATTGTTGGATGAACCATTCGCAGAAGTGTACCCGTGGAGGCCAATCAGCTGCTGATAGTGCCTGCACACGCTGTACATGGTACGGAAACAACTGGTTCTCCCGTAGCTCGCTCCATACAGTGACGTGGTCAACGTTACCTTGTACAGCAGCAACGTCTCTGACGCTGACATTGGGGTTATCGTCAACTGCACGAAGAATTGCCTCGTCCATTGCAGGTGTCCTCGTCGTTCTAGGTCTTCCCCAGTCGCGAGTCATAGGCTGGAATGTTCCGTGCTCCCTAAGACGCCGATTAATTGCATCGAACGTCTTCCTGTCGGGACACCTTCGTTCTGGAGATCTGTCTCGATACAAACGTACCGCGCCGCGGCTATTGCCCCGTGCTAATCCATGCATCAAATGGACATCTGCCAACTCCGCATTTGTAACATTGCACTGACTGCAAAACCACGTTCGTGATGAACACTAACCTGTTGATGCTACGTACTGAAGTGCTCAATGGTAGTACTGTAGAGCAATGTGTCGCATGTCAACACAATCACCGAAGTCAACATTACCTTCCTTCAATCGAGGAAGTACAGTACATACTGACGAAACTAAAATGAGCTCTGACAGAAATTGAGCGTTACCGGACACATGTCCACGTAACATCTTTTCTTTATTTGTGTGTGAGGAGTGTTTCCTGAAAGTTTGGCCGTAACTTTTTGTAACACCCTGTAGGTAAGGAACAATAGAGGGCCTACGACACTTTCTTGGGTAACGCCGGATATTACTTCTGTTTTACTCGAAGACTTTCCGTCTATTAGTAGGAATTGTGACCTTTCTGACAGGAAATAACGAATCCAGTCACACAACTGAGGTGATGTGGAATGAATTTGACATTCACTGTCGATAGCACTCATTACTTCGATATACTTCATAATGTTCGAATACAAAATGGCTCTAGCACTATGGGACTTAACATCTGAGGTCATCAGTCCCCTAGACTTAGAACTACTTAAGCCTAACTAACCTAAGGACATCACACACATCCATGCCTGAGGCAGGATTCGAACCTGCGACCGTAGCAGCAGCGCGGGCCCGGACTGATGCGCCTTGAACCGCTCGGACACAAGGCCGGCGTTCGAGTACAGTATATCTTCGAAAACCCTACTGAAAATCGACGTTAGTGATATGGGCCTGTAATGCAACGGATTAGTCCTACTTCCCTTTTTGAGTATTGGTATGACTTGAGCAATTTTCCGGTCCTTAGGTACGGATCTTTCTGTGAGCGAGCGGTACCATCACGTTCCAGAAACGTTTTCTTTCAAAAGCAGTCCTGAGTAATGCTTAGTTCGTCAACCTCTCCGTCAGAATATGTTCATATTGTGTAAATCATATCAGGTCCCCTTGAGTGGCTCCTCTGTTGTGTACTACAACGCTCAGAATGGACGCTGGTCTTAAGTGTCTACTTGGGCGTAATCTGGTGGTTCGAAGCCTCAACAGTGGGTGAGTCTGGCGAACTACCTTCTCTGCCTCTCTGCTGACTCTGGCTACAGTCGGACATAGTGTTCACTGTATGGATTTCAATACCGAGTAGCTCTTAGCTGTGTTGGCACCCGCTTTACCCCCCCCCCCCTCCTCCCCTCTCAAGAGATCCCCGTGGTCACAGGATACAAGCAGAAGTTATTAAATGAAACAACAAGTTTTCTGTTACCAGTCACTGTTTATTTATCTCCACGACGCGTTTCAAATGTTTAAACCTCACTCATTAGATGGATTTCATTTGTTAGTATGACATTTGTGTGCGTGTGTTGTGTTACGATTTTTTGGAGGAACTTGTGGCACTGTCTAGTGGAGAAAACAAAATACTATTACAGAACATGATTTTGGGTTTCTTTTCAAAAAAAATTAACTTATATCTAACGGTAAACATAAAATAATTAAAATAGAGTACCTCCAGTGGTTACAGGTTCCTTTCGCTGTCGTAACACATCACATGTATACTGTCATCCTTTGAAAACAAATATGGAGTCTGTAAACTATTGGGTGCAAGGATCGTATAGCAGAAGAGAACACTTCATCGCGAGGTACAAAGAATATACATCGTAACAACATTATTACAGAATAATTGCCGGCCGGTGTGGCCGAGTGGTTCTAGGCGCTTCAGTCTGAAACTGCGCGATCGCTACGGTCGCAGGTTCGAATCCTGCCTCGGGCATGGATGTCTGTAATGTCCTTAGGTTAGTTAGGTTTAAGTACTTCTAAGTTCTAGGGGACTGATGACCTCAGATGTTAAGTCCCATAGTGCTCAGAGCCATATGAAACATTTTTTTTTTTTTTTTAAGGATTTGGAGGTGTTTGTTTTGAGGTGTTGAATACATGCTCTGGAATAAATACTTCTGGTGGTACATAAATCTGATTTTGACAAGTTGAAATAGCCTAAACTTCATACTCGTTTATACAATCAGGTGAAATGTTAAAATAGCTTGAACTTCATACCTGTTTATACTGTCAGGTGAAATGTTACAACAGTCATACTGGCGGTAAAATCAAACATAAATAACAATTTTGATTGGGAATTAATAGATAGATAAGAAAGGCTGGAGGCAGATGGAGAGAAAGAGAAAGTGAGGGGGAGAGAGAGGGTGGACAGATTGGTTGCATGAGAGCAGACTTTACATGGCAAGGGGTCTTAAGATTATGCCTGTTACATATAATATTTGCCTAAAGGTTGATAATACATTGGTTAATGCTTTAAAATATGCAGATGGATGTACAATTTGTGCCAGTAGTTGATGGACATATAGTTTCAAGCTGACAAGGGGTACAAGCTGTTGGTGTAATGATATACACGCAAATTAGGTCACTCTCTTGTACTCTTGGCAGCTGTCATGATAACTAGATATTTATGGAAACAAAGATGATACTATTGTAAATATTGTAACTTTTGTCATTTAATATGCATTCAGGTTGTTTTCTTTTTTTTTTTTTTTGGTGTTCGTATATCTGAAGTGTTTGAAGGGTGTTTCCTGCCTTTTGGTTGAATGTGTAGGATGATGATACTTCTGTTGTTAACATGGTGTTTTGTTTCATGCAGGTGGGCGGCTTTTGCTCATGTGTGGTATTTTTTGTTTTTTTAGTGCTGCCATGTGTTCTTTGAATCTAATCTCAAATGATCTGCCTGTGTGGCCCGTGTAGAAGCCATCACAGTCCAAACATTCAATTTTGTACACACCTGTGTGATGAAGTGGGTCTCATGGGCTGACGTTGTGGGGTACCTTCTGTCCAATCTTGTTGTCTGTGGCAAAGGATATGCTTATGCCTTTTCGTCTGAAGACATTGGCAATTTGATATGAAATGTTACCTAGAAATGGGATTGTATGGAAGATGTTATTTTCTTATTGTTTTTTGTGTTGTGATTGCTTTGCCATCATTGAGTGTTTTGGGGTGTCTACTATGGAGCTTGGGATCCCCTGCTATACCCGCAGGACAGGACAGATAGCTTAATTTATGAAAGGGGCCAAAATGAGTGGCTGTCAGCTGTACTCGAACATACTACATCAGTCATTTAGCAAACATTACAAGAGTAAAGAAAACACTAAAAACAGAGCAAGCCAAACATTAATTTTTGAACTTAATTCCCAGCTAAATGCACCATTCAATCTCACGCCTCAAGGGCATAACAGCTTTAACTTAAAATCGGCTGAAGGACAATAACGTAAGGCTCAAAACAGGATTTTGAATTTTAAAAAGTAGAAGAACTTATCCTAAAAATTTCTTTAAATCAAGCTGAATGCCCAAACAATCTCACACTTTAGGGGCAAAACAACTTTAATTTGAAATCGGCTAGAAGCCAAACATAAACAAACACTAAGGACAAATAGAAAAGACAGTACATCAAATGGCGCTCAGAAGTTTCCAAGGGTCGGCCTGGAATTCAAACACTAACCCTCGCTCAGATGAGACAGGAAGTCGGCGCAACAATTCTCAATCCGACGGCAACCCAACCGACAGACAGTCAGCGGACCAAGCGACAAGATAACTTCTTCTCCACCCGACCAGCACACAACAGGGAGTTCAATGGAACTGGCAGAAGGTATCGGAGTCCACAACAAATTACACATTCGGCTGTCAAACTACACGCTGTGCTGGACAGCCTAAATTTACGCCAACAGCCAGAGCAGGTAACCGGAACGTTAACGGCCACAAGGCAGAAGATTTCGCTGGTGCACTTCAATTCAAAAATAAGCAAGTTAAGATAAACTCCACAGGAGGACGGCTAGAATTTCGCCAACTTGAAAACACACGTTGTTGCTCACGGGAATGTCCCCACAGACCAGAACGAAATTCAAACGGCACATTGTGAACAGTTGGGGATGGCTGATAGATTAAGTAAAGACTCAACTTGCGTGTCGGGGATCGGTGAGCCACTGACCTCGTAGCAACTGGAACAGCACCTCACACTCCGACTGGACGCCGGCAGCGGCCCTGGCGGAACTACGAGGACTTCCTCGCTGCTCCACGCCAACCGACCAGCTGCCAGGCCTGGAAACGGTGAAAGGACCAAATATACGTCGGCCGATGAGACGACCAACCGAACGACCAACCAACGGTCGTCCCACTCGAATCTCTCTCCGTCGGATAGTTCTTGTGTGTTGCCAGCTGTCGGCGAGCACTGGCTGTCCGCGCCTCACCGGCGCTCCGTCCCGACTTCACTGCTGCTGCGTCCCGACTGCACTGCTGGTCCGTCTCCAACTAAGGTCGCACCAGAGATGGTAGGACAGTGCACTTATCGATACGCGCTGCTGCTGCCGCTCACGAACAAGTAAGTCAGGAAGTTAGTGACACCAGTAAATGGAATAAGAAAACGAAGTAGCAGTACCGTAATAGAAGATGACAAATAATAAATGGAATGAACACGAGCCGTGCACGGCTCAGAGCTGTTATAACCATTTGCAATAGCTGTTTGTTTTATTATTTCAATTTTTTGATCAGATTTGTCTCCAGAGAGTGGTAGTTGGATAGGTCTGTTGACTATTTGACATTTTGTGGGCTGTGGAGTGACAAGAGGAGCTGTAATCTTTAGTGCCTTTGATTAAAATTATGGTATCATCTACATATCTGTAGTAGTAGATGATATTTTTGAGGAGGTGGTGCTTGGAATTCAGGATTTTGTCTTCTAAATTACTTATAAATATTTCTACTAGCAATTCGGAAAGATTTGAGACCATTTCCAGACCATCTGTTTGTTTGTAGATTTTATTGTTAAATTTAAAATAACTGCGTGTAAGTGTGATTTCAGGCGGGTCCACTGGTTCAGTAATGTGAGGTGAAGGGATTTTTTTTGTGAATTTGAAGGTTGGCATTGATTATCTGTAGTGTGTGATCTATTGGCACAGAGGAATAAAGGTTCTCTAAGTCAAATGAAGCAAGTATGGTTCCATCAGGTACTTCTATGTTTTTGACATGTTGTGTAAATTCTGTAGTGTTTTTAAGTGTTCTCTCATAACTGAATGTGTAAACTTCTTTGAGAATTCTGAAGAGCATTTTGTTGAGCTTGAATGTTGGGCTGTTCCTACAGATCATTATAGTCCTAATGGGGGTCCCATTTTTGTGAATCTTTGGTTGTGGTCTAAGGCAAGGTGGTTGTGGGCTCATTGTTACAATGTTTCTTGCTAACCTAAAATGTTCGCATTTAAAGTACAAGCAGAAGCTTTGGTGCAGTGGCTGAGCACTCATGTCCAATTAGATGGCCTGTCCCTCCTTATTAAGGAGTAGTTTATCTTGACCCAGATCTAAAGGTGGAGTGTGTAGCTTAGTAGTGAAGTCTAAATGTATGCAACATCATAACATTGAAAACTGTAACTTATTAAAAAATTAAATGTACAGGATGGGCAAATAAAAGTGGCCCAGAGAACAATGTTCCAGGGTACAAATAAAATGAGCAGAGGAAAGGAAATACAGTGTTAACCTAATTATATCAGATGTTTAAAGTGACCACCATTCATCTCTTGGCACCTGTGAATCCTGGTCAGCAAGTTGCTGAAGGCAGATTGAAGCTGGACAGCTGGAATTGCTGCAGTCTTATCCAAAATGTTCTGCTTCAGTTCTTGAGGACTATGAGGGTTGTTGCTCTCCACGCAAAGTAATCGTACACAGATAGATCAGGTGACCTGGGTGGCCACCTAAGGTCGCGACCAGACCTCTGCTAACAACTCTGTAGGTGTGAAGGCTGTCTAAACGTGCTCCAACGATCGACCGATTGTATGGACAGTTGCTCCATCCTGCTGGAAGTAACTGTCTTTTCCTTCTCCGCTAACGCTGGTACAAATTCGGGTCCAATCGTAGCCATTCGTCTGGGCCACTTTTATTTGCTCCCATCCTGTGCAATTGTGTCGGAGGCATTGTCGTAACAAAATTATTCTAGGTAACATTCTAAAAGACACAGGTATATTAAAAGTGGTAGTCCGAATAAACTTTTGTGATCATAGACTGGCATACATTTCCCTCTAGTACGATGGAAATTATTCCGTGAAATACCCTATAGAGGGTCGACGTTTGGTGCATGTTGTCTCAAATGGCCTTCAGCGTAAACAAATTAATGTACCGCTTATACATAGACAACAAAATCATTACTCTATGATTACACGATTGAGGAACATTCACTGTAAGCAGTTACTTTCACCAAAGATCTAGGAGAATGCGTTAGAGCGAGATGAACTGGAACGGCCGCGTAAGACTAATCGCAGGAAAAGCAGACGCCTGACTAAGATTCGTAGGAAGAACCTCAAGAAATATAGTCCGTCGAAAAACGACGTGGCTTACAAAGGTCTCTTTGGACCAACGTTTCCGGAATAGTCCCCCAGTCGGATCTCCGGGAGGGGACTGCCAAGGGGGTGGTTACCATGAGAAAAAAATTGAATAACCAACGAATTAATAACATTCTACGAGTCGGGTCTTGGAATATGAGAAGCCTGAACGTGGTTGGGAAACTAGAAAATCTGAAAAGGGAAATGCAAAGCCTCAATCTAGATATGGTAGGGGTCAGTGAAGTGAAGTGGAAAAAAGACAGGGATTTCTGGTCAGATGAGCATAGCGTAATATCAGCAGCAGCAGAAAATGCTATAATGGGAGTAGGATTCGTTATTAATAGGAAGGTAGGGCAGAGAGTGTGTTACTGCGAACAGCTCAGTGATAGGGTTATTCTTATCAGAATCGACAGCAAACCAACACCGACAACGATAGTTCAGGTATACATGCTGACGTCGCAAGCTGAAGTTGAAGAGACAGAGAAGGTGTATGAGGATATTGTAAGGGGAATACAATATGTAATGGGAGATGAAAATCTAATAGTCATGGGGGACTGGAATGCAGTTGTAGGGGAAGGAGTAGAAGAAAAGGTTACAGGCGAATATGGGCTTGCGACCAGGAATGAGAGAGGAGAATGATTAATTGAGTTCTGTAATAAACTTCAGTTGGTAATAGCGAATACTCTGTTCAGGAATCACAAGAGGAGGAGGTATACTTCGAAAAGGCCGGATGATACGGGAAGGTGGAAGAATACATTGAAAGCCTCTATGAGGGGGAAGATTTGTCTGATGTGATGGAAGAAGAAACAGGAGTCGATTTAGAAGGCCGGCCGGTGAGGCCGAGCGGTTCTAGGCGCTTCAGTCTGGAACGCCGTGACCTCTACGGCCGCAGGTTCTAATCCTGCCTCGGGCATGGATGTGTGTGATGTCCTTAAGTTAGTTAGGTTTAAGTAATTCTAAGTTCTAGGTGACTGAAGACCTCAGATGTTAAGTCCCATAGTGCTCAGAGTCATTTGAACCATTTTTCGATTTAGAAGAGATAGGGGCCCGGTATTAGAATTTAAAAGAGCTTTAGGGGACTTAAGATCAAATAAGGCAGAATGGATAGATAACATTCCATCGGAATTTCTAAAATCGTTAGGGGAAATGGCAACAAAACGACTATTCACATTGATGTGTAGAATGTATGAGTCTGGCGTCATACCATCTGACTTTCGGAAAAACATCATCCACACAATTCCGAAGACGGCAAGAACTGACAAGTGCGAGAATTATAGCACAACCAGCTTAACAGCTCATGCATTCAAGTTCCTGAAAACAATAATATACAGATGAATGGAAAAGAAAATTGAGGATGTGCTAGATGACGATAAGTTTGGCGTTATGAAAGGTAAAGGCACGAGAGAGGCAATTATGACGTTAAGGTTAATAATAGAAGCAAGACTAAAGAAAAATCAAGACACATTCATAGGATTTGTCGATCTCAAAAAAGCGTTGACAGTGTAAAATGGTGCAAGACGTTCGAAATACTGAGAAAAATATGGGTAAGCTATAGTGACAGACGGGTCATATACAATATATACAACAGCCAAGAGGGAATCATAAGAGTGAACGACCAAGACCGAAGTGCTCGGATTAAAAAGGGTGTAAGACAAGGATGTAGTCTTTCGCCCTCACTGTTTAATCTGTACATCGAGGAAGCAATGATGGAAATAAAAGAAAGATTCAGGAGTAGAATTAAAATTCAAGGTGAAAGGATATTAACGATACGATACGCTGATGACATTGCTATCCTGAGTGAAAGTGAACAATAATTATTGATATGCTGAATGGAATGAACATGCCAATGAGTACAGAGTATGGACTGAGAGTAAATCGAAGAAAGACGACGGTAATGAGAAGTAGTAGAAATGACGACAGCGAGAAACCTAATATCAGGATCGATGGTCACGAGGTAGATGAAGTTAAGGAATTCTGCTACCTAGGCAGTAAAATAACGAGTGACGGATGGAGCAAGGAGGACATCAAAAGTAGTCTAGCAGTGGCAAATAGGTCATTCCTGGCCAAGAGAAATCTACTAATAACGAATATTGGCCTTATTTTGAGGGAGAAATTTATGAGAATGTACATCTGTAATACAGCGTTCTATGGTAGTGAAACATGGACTATGGGAAAACGGGAACAGAAGAGAATCGAAGCATTTGAGATGTGGTGCTACAGACGAATGTTGAAAATTAGATAAAATGATAAGGTAAGGAATGAGGAAGTTCTGTGTAGGATCGGAGAGGAAAGGAATATGCTGAAAACGCTGTTAAGAATAAGTGACAGGATGATATGACATGAGGAAATGACTTCCATGGTACTAGAGGGAGCTGTAGAAGGCAAAAACTGTAGAGGAAGACAGAGATTGGAATACATCCAGCAAATAATAGAGGACATATGTTGCAAGTGCTACTCTGAGATGAAGTGGTTAGCACAGGAGAGGAATCCGTGGCGGGCTGCATCAAACCAGTCAGGAGACTGACGACCCCCGAAACAAAAATCCGATAGGATTCATAGAGGAAATAGAAAAAAAGAGCAGCGTTACAGGTAGCCTGAGTAGCCCAAATGCGTCGCAGAGATCACCAGCCAACTTCTATGGATGCCGCTCCATGAGAGGCTTTCTGCACTAGAGTGTGATTTATTGTTAACATTCCGAGAGCGTAGGTTCCTAGAAGACTCAATCAATATATTCCTCCTCCTGCGGACTTATTTATTTTTAACACTGCCTGAAGAGACAGAGATTAATGACGACCTTGCTACTGTACTAAATTAATGAAATTTACTTGCAACTGCGAAAGCTTTCTGACATTCGCTGTATTGGGTAAGAGGATATTATCTATTGGTGACACACAAAAATTTGTGCCAGAGTGGGATACTAATTCCCGCTTGTCACGAGCAGTCAAAAAAAATGGTTCAAATGGCTCTGAGCACTATGGGACTTAACTTCTAAGTTCATCAGTCCCCTAGAACGTAGAACCACTTAAACCTAAATAATCTAAGGACGTCACACACATCCATGCCCGAGGCAGGATTCTAACCTGCGACCGTAGCGGTCGCGCGGCTCCAGACTGTAGCTCCTAGAACCGCTCGGCCACCCCGGTCGGCTCACGAGCAGTTATCTTCAGCATTTCGAATATCCAAGCACGCTTCCAGGACTGACCCAGTCTTCCGTATGTCACACTGTCTACAACCCCATTGCACGCAACTTTACTTGCAGTCCCATCAAAGGAGAGAAACATATTCAACGTTAGTATTAGGATCGTCATTATGCCTGTCGGCAAACACTTATTTTTAAGAACGATGAAACAGACACTGGCGAGTGTAACTTAGGAAGTGGGGATGATGGGTACACTTAGGATCTAAGGTCAAGGCCTCTATAATGTCACTCCTTAAACACAACAACTAGCAATTCAAGAAATAAATTAACAGTTTATTTCAGACCACATTAATCAAATAGCTAACGTACAACCAACATGTGGCCATCAGTAAGACAATATCGAGAAATGACAGCTTACTTCTTAAGCAAGCAGAAAATTACAATTACTTAACGAACGCTAAATTACATCAGAGTGATTTAGAGAAATGTCGAATGTGACAGTATATATACACACTCCTGGAAATTGAAATAAGAACACCGTGAATTCATTGTCCCAGGAAGGGGAAACTTTATTGACACATTCCTGGGGTCAGATACATCACATGATCACACTGACAGAACCACAGGCACATAGACACAGGCAACAGAGCATGCACAATGTCGGCACTAGTACAGTGTATATCCACCTTTCGCAGCAATGCAGGCTGCTATTCTCCCATGGAGACGATCGTAGAGATGCTGGATGTAGTCCCGTGGAACGGCTTGCCATGCCATTTCCACCTGGCGCCTCAGTTGGACCAGCGTTCGTGCTGGACGTGCAGACCGCGTGAGACGACGCTTCATCCAGTCCCAAACATGCTCAATGGGGGACAGATCCGGAGATCTTGCTGGCCAGGGTAGTTGACTTACACCTTCTAGAGCACGTTGAGTGGCACGGGATACATGCGGACGTGCATTGTCCTGTTGGAACAGCAAGTTCCCTTGCCGGTCTAGGAATGGTAGAACGATGGGTTCGATGACGATTTGGATGTACCGTGCACTATTCAGTGTCCCCTCGACGATCACCTGTGGTGTACGGCCAGTGTAGGAGATCGCTCTCCACACCATGATGCCGGGTGTTGGCCCTGTGTGCCTCGGTCGTATGCAGTCCTGATTGTGGCGCTCACCTGCACGGCGCCAAACACGCATACGACCATCATTGGCACCAAGGCAGAAGCGACTCTCATCGCTGAAGACGACACGTCTCCATTCGTCCCTCCATTCACGCCTGTCGCGACACCACTGGAGGCGGGCTGCACGATGTTGGGGCGTGAGCGGAATACGGCCTAACGGTGTGCGGGACCGTAGCCCAGCTTCATGGAGACGGTTGCGAATGGTCCTCGCCGATACCCCAGGAGCAACAGTGTCCCTAATTTGCTGGGAAGTGGCGGTGCGGTCCCCTACGGCACTGCGTAGGATCCTACGGTCTTGGCGTGCATCCGTGCGTCGCTGCGGTCCGGTCCCAGGTCGACGGGCACGTGCACCTTCCGCCGACCACTGGCGACAACATCGATGTACTGTGGAGACCTCACGCCCCACGTGTTGAGCAATTCAGCGGTACGTCCACCTGGCCTCCCGCATGCCCACTATACGCCCTCGCTCAAAGTCCGTCAACCTCACATACGGTTCACGTCCACGCTGTCGCGGCATGCTACCAGTGTTAAAGACTGCGATGGAGCTCCGTATGCCACGGCAAACTGGCTGACACTGACGGCGGCGGTGCACAAATGCTGTGCAGCTAGCGCCATTCGACGGCCAACACCGCGGTTCCTGGTGTGTCCGCTGTGCCGTGCGTGTGATCATTGCTTGTACAGCCCTCTCGCAGTGTCCGGAGCAAGTATGGTGGGTCTGACACACCGGTGTCAATGTGTTCTTTTTTCCATTTCCAGGAGTGTATGAGCAATTACACAAGTAAGAAGTTACAGTTAATATAATTCAATGGCAAGCAAATTTTTTTTTAAGTTATACAATTATACCGGTAGTGACGCCAGGCTGACCTGGACAAAAGGTGACTTAACTTAAAATGCCGGAAGCAGCAGACCAGCCGTCCAAACAACACATAAGCGCCGAGGCCCAACCGGGAGTCACTTCCCATTAGACGGCGCCGCACCCACTCACCCCAACTCGCAGAAAAACTGTAACACAAACAGACCGCAGAAGACACGGCAAACACCAAGCAAACATCAATTAATATAAGTTAAGAACCAATAAATAATAATTTTCGACCAAAATATCAGATTTTTACACTCTCATAGGCAAGGAATGTTTGCACATATCAATAAGGCCGACAATGTGTACAGAGATGAAATGGAAATAATTTCAAGATAATATTACGTTATTAAAATGCACAACTTCAGCACAAACTAGGTTTTGTGCACTTTAATTTCCTTGCATAGGTCTGCAATTTTCTCGCAATAGTGAAAGCTTGGTATGCAGAAAATTACTACTAGACTATGGTTCAAATGGCTCTGAGCACTATGGGACTTAACTTCTGAGGTCATCAGTCCCGCGCTACCGCCGCAGGTTCGAATCCTGCCTGGGGCATGGATGTGTGTGATGTCCTTCGGTTACTTAGGTTAAGTAGTTCTAAGTTATAGGGGACTGACGACCTCAGAAGTTAAGTCCCATAGTGCTCAGAGCCATCTGAACCATCATCAGTCCCCTAGAACGTAGAACTACTTAAACCTAACTAACCTAAAGACATCACACACATCCATGCCCGAGGCAAGATTTGAACCTGCGACCGTAGCGGTCGCGCGGTTCCAGACTGTAGCGCCCAGAACCGCTCGGCCATTCCGGCCAGCCTACTAGACAATGAATTAACATCTTCAGTAGCTTACAGTCACTACATCTTTCGGGGACGCTGATTTCCTTAAAGGAAGTACTGACTGCTGGTGTCCTTACGGTCACACACCTTGCCGGCTGCTCTCGCTTCATCAACACAACACTAGACCAACCAACCAACCCACACGTGACAGTCGCTACAACGCAAATGGTTCCACGAAACGAAGGCATCAAAACCACTTACACCTGTAATGGAACGCTTTCTTCGAGATGGTCTCGACGAAACGGTATTTTCGAGAAAACAGGTACCAAGGCAAGGCGACGAGCAGCGCCCTGAGTTGACATTAGGCATGTGCACCACAAACTCGCGACCGTCCAGCAAGGTAGGCCGGTCGCGCCGCTGCTGGCCGAGCCCGCGTGTTTTGCTCCTTCGTCCCCTGAAGCACGTCCTAGTGGCTCGTACAGAGTCCCACGACCAACTCCTCTACCGCAAATACCTGCCGTCAGATCACAACAGGGGAAAGATCGTAGTACAGTTGGGTAGTTGGTACTAACAAAGAGCTGGTGTGGCAGAAAAGGCACACCACGGCTCAGCGAGGTCTGAAGACAACATCTAATGGTGTCGTAGGCAGTGTGACATTTGGAAGTCTGCGTCGGTTCTGGAAGCGTGCTCAGATAGCAGAAGTGGTTAAGGTGAGCTCTTCATCTACGTCTACATTTATACTCCGCAAGCCACCCAACGGTGTGTGCTAGAGGGCACTTTACGTACCACTGTAATTACCTCCCTTTCCTGTTCCAGTCGCGTATGGTTCACGGGAAGAACAACTGCCGGAAAACCTCCGTGCCCGCTCGAATCTCTCTAACTTTTCATTCGTGATCTCCTCGGGAGGTATAAGTAGGGGGAAGCAATATATTCGATACCTCATCCAGAAACGCACCCTCTCGAAACCTGCACAGCAAGCTACATCGCGATTCAGAGCGCCTCTCCTGCAGAGTCTGCCACTTGCGTTTGCTAAACATCTCCGTAACGCTGTCACGCTTACCAAATAACCCTGTGACGAAACGCGCCGCTCTTCTTTGGATCTTCTCTATCTCCTCCGTCAACCCGACTAGGTACGGATCCGACACTCATGAGCAATGCTCAAGTATAGGTCGAACGAGTGTTTTGTAAGCCACCTCCTTTCTTGATGGACAACATTTTCTGAGGCCTCTCCCAATGAATCTCAACCTGGTGCCCGCCTTACCAACACCTAATTTCACATGATCATTCCACTTCAAATCGTTCCGCACGCATATTCCCAGATATTTTACAGAAGTAACTGCTACCAGTGTTTGTTCCGCTATCATATAATCATACAATAAAGGATCCTTCTTTCTGTGTATTCGCCTCGGGAGGTATAAGTAGGGGGAAGCAATATATTCGATACATCATCCAGAAACGCACCCTCTCGAAACCTGGACAGCAAGCTACACCGCGATGCATAGCGCCTCTCTTGCAGAGTCTGCCACTTGAGTTTGCTAAACATCGCGACAAATGGGACATCCGATTTGAAGGCCAAGTCCGGCACAAATTTTCGTCTTTCACCAACAGGTAATATTTTCGTATCTAACACAGTGAACGTCAGAAGGACTGTGCGGTTGTAAATATATTCCTGCGTGTATCACGAGGAAAGAGTAGGAAGATAAAATTAGATTCGATCCGAAGCAAAGGTGTACCGGCGGTCGTTCTTCCCGCGGACTAATCGCGACTGGAAAAGGAAAAGGGACAAGTGACGTTAGTGCACATGTCGGAGTATAGAAGCAGATATTGTCGGATGGCCAGACGGTAGTAGAAGAGTTTTCGCCGGCGATTCCAGGTATGGAAATGAGCCTCCCCGGTAGCGGAAACTGGGTCTGCCGCGGCACTCTCAGTAATACAAGAGGCCCCCGCAGGAACGCCGGACACGTATAAACAGTGACCAGTGGCGGCAACTAAACTGTCTGCAGGCGGCGCCGCGGCGGCGGCGGCGGGGGCGGCGGCGGCGGCGGCGGAGACCTGCCGACGAGGCAGCGGCGCTCTTGCGGGCCGCACACAATGGTCAGCGCAGCCCCCGCGCTGGAACAATGGGCGTCGGCGGCGTCCCGCGCAGCGCCTGCGTCGGTCCTGGCCATTACGCGGATTAGCCGCCGCCACCGCCCCCGCCGCCTCCACCGGCCGGCCACGGGTCCGACTAATGCCGGCCCATTACACGCGCGCCTCGCCCGGATTAAAGGTAATCACGGGGAAATCTTTTGCCTCCACTCTCGGAGCTTTGTCGGAGCTGCAGCTGCGGAATAACAGCTGGACGGCGGCCAGTGGTGCCCGCTCGTTACCATCCACCGAACGAGCCGGCGAGGTAAAAGAGGGCCTGGAAAAAGGAGCGGAAATAAAGGCGCACTTAGCTCGGCCAGCGGCCGGAAGAAAAATGCCGTGCCGCTGAAATATCCGCGAATTCCGCAACGGCGTCCCGCCGGCCAACCTGTGTCTGCCGTCGGCGGCTGAAGAGGCTCCCGTCGTTTCGTTTAAATCCGTACAACTGCGAAACCGAATTACGTAGTCTCCCGGGAAACGTGTGGGCCGATTTGTCTTACACTACTGGCCATTAAAATTGCTGCACCAAGAATAAATGCACAAATATATTATACTAGAAGTGACATGTGATTACAGTTTCACGTAATTTGGGTGCATAGATCCTGAGAAATCAGTACCCAGAACAACAACCTCTGGCCGTAATAACGGCCTTGATACGCCTGGGCATTGAGTCAAACAGAGCTTTGATGGCGTGTACAGGTACAGCTGCCCATGCGGCTTCAACACGATACCACTGTTCACCATTGACCAGACGTTTTCAATTGGTGAGCGATCTGGAGAATGTGCTGGCCAGGGCAGCAATCGAACATTTTCTGTACCCAGAAAGGTCCGTACAGGAACTGCAACATGCGGTCGTGCATTATCCTGCTGAAATCTAGGGTTTCGCAGGGATCGAATGAAGGGTGGAGCCACGGGTCCTAACACATCTGAAATGTAACGTCCACTGTTCAAAGTACCGTCAATGCGAACGAGAGGTGACCGAGACGTGTAACCAATGGCACCCGAAACCATCACGCCGGGTGTTACGCCAGTATGGCGATGACAAGTACACGCTTCTAATGTGCGGTCACCGCGATGTCGACAAACACGGATGCGACCATCATGGTGCTGTAAACAGAACCTGGATTCATCCTAAAAAATGACGTTTTGCCATTCGTGCACCCAGGTTCGTCGTTGAGTACACCATCGCAGGCGCTCCTGTCTGTGATGCAGCGTCAAGGGCAACTACAGCTATGGTCTCCGAGCTGATAGTCCATGCTGCTGCAAACGTTGTCGAACTGTTCGTGCAGATGGTTGTTGTCTTGCAAACGTCCCCATCTGTTGACTCAGGGATCGAGACGTGGCTGCACGATCCGTTACAGCCCTGCGGATAAGGTGCCTGTCACCTCGACTGCTAGTGATACGAGGCCGTAGGGGTCCAACACGGCGTTCCGTATTACCCTCCTGAACCCACCGATTTCATATTCTGATAACAGTCATTGGATCTCGACCAACGCGAGCAGCAGTGTCGTGATACGATACACCGCAATCGCGATAGGCTACATTCCGACCTTTATCAAAGTCGGAAACGTGATGGTACGCATTTCTCCTCCTTACACGAGGCATCATAACAACGTTTCATGAGGCAACGCCGGTCAACTGCTGTTTGTGTATGAGAAATCAGTTGGAAACTTTCCTCATGTCAGCAAGTTGTAGGTGTCGCCACCAGCGCCAACCTTGTGTGAATGCTCTGAAAAGCTAATCGTTTGCATATCACAGAATCTTCTTCCTGTCGGTTAAATTTTGCGTCTGTAGCGCGTCATCTTCGTGGTGTAGCAATTTTAATGGGCATTAGTGTATAAACACAATGACTAAGGTGCCGGAGAAGCTGTTGTGCAAACACCTACAGGTTCATTATGCTCTTCTGGGCCTCAGCCTCCAATTCGGATTTAGAGAAGGTAAATCAGTAGACGATGCAATTAATCAAGCTATGGAAAATGTCGAATGCACAGAACACAACGATGCCATAGCCATCGTGATAGATATTGCAGGTGCTTTTGGCAAGCCTACATTGTTTGCAGCTCCTTGTATTGGCCGTGTTTGCAGTTAAAATTGTTGGGGGTGAGGCCCGCCAGTTACGCAAAACGCCGTTTTTCTCAGTACCTGTAGAATTAACACACAAGGGATCCAGAAAATTCATGCACACCAAATGTAAAGAATAAATAGAAACGCTAACCCACTGATGATGGCACAGTAGTGCCGAAACATGTCCGGGTGTGTTGTATAACTGGCGGACCTCACATCCAACAATTGTTTGCGACGTTAAGACAACAGTCAAATGGCTCTGAGCACTATGGGACTTAACATCTATGGTCATCAGTCGCCTAGAACTTAGAACTACTTAAACCTAATTAACCTAAGGACATCACACAACACCCAGCCATCACGAGGCAGAGAAAATCCCTGAGCCCGCCGGGAATCGAACCCGGGAACCCGGGCGTGGGAAGCGAGAACGCTACCGCACGACCACGAGATGCGGGCAGACAACAGTCTCTTAGACGAGGAGAGAGTAGTGAAATCGCAGGTGGGCAATCGGAAAGTAGTTAAAACAATTGCCGACGGATGACCTTTCCTCAGGGGTGCATCTACATCTACATCTTCATCTACATCCATACTCCGCGAACCACCTGACGGTCTGTGAAATAACGATAGAACCCCTCCTCCACCTGCTGGATGGGAATAATAGCACCGATGGATTTTTTTAAGAGAATTGCAGATCTCAGGCACAATTTGGCATTGAAATAACTTCAATGGCAAACCCGGACTTTCCGGTTTACATTGCTTTGGATATCTGGACACACTTCCCCTCCAACGCAGTTTCTCAACTTGTCGCACACTACGTCACAGCGTCCGCCATCACAGCTTTACCCGATTCTCGTAAGCATTCGGACTCAGTGTGCATCTGTTCTGAAGTTACCCTTACTGTTAAACGCATATGTATTATTATATGTGTGATACCTTTTCTGTCGGACATATCTCGGTCAAGCTTGTGTCGCTGAATGGTCCACCCCATATTTACGAACTAGTGGAAGTGTCTCGTGACTTAGCGCGATGTGTAGTGCGCCAACGCTTTATGTCAGGTTCTCGACGTGTCCAATGCGCTGTGAGCTGGGATTTAGTGAATGAGTGCCAAAGACAATGGAAGAGTATCCTTCATCAGTAACGAACACATGAAAAATAAGAAATAAGTGTAATAAGATCTGGACCATAAAAAGAATAGAGCTAGCTACTGGGACGGGCTGAGGATTCTAGAATGTATGGAAGACGAATGTTATATCGCAACTGAAGATAACGAAAAATGTTCAGAAACAACTAAGTATGAATTACTTTCCCCCGAATGTCAGAAAATTGGACCCACCTCTTTCAGCCACATGCCAACATCCTATGACCCAAAAATGGAAGGAATATGATGCCCTTCTCAAATATTTAAATGAGAATAAATAACAGAGACTCCAAATTAAAAACCGTCTAGAAATTCTATAGTTACCACGCCCAGCAAAAAGGATATAACAGACACATCATTCAAAACCATGGCTATGACCGTGAAAAATTTTTGGCCAGATCCCACGATGCAGACCAAGACTGAAGTCTTCCGTATCGTCACAGAGATGGCAGTGTTAAACCAACTATGTCAATACGGATCTCGTTTACCAACTGTAGATGATAACGGAAGTTATTCGTCCTCGCTGCAGTCATCAGCATCTTTTACTAGGTCCACAAGACACGCTTCTTATTGAAGTTTCTCAAGCAAATGACATTGCCACTCGAGCACTCGGTTTATCGCTGAAATGAAATGAAATGATCGTATGGTACTGAGGGCCGGGAGTCCCCACACGGGGAAGTTCAGCCACCGAGTTGACTCCATATTGGGCTATATGCGTATCACTGATGACGAAATGATAATGAGGAGAAGAAAACATCCACTCCCTGAGCTGAGAAATTCTCAGAGCCTGCCTGCAATCGAACAAAAGCCCTCTGCATGGCAGTCAGACGCACTGACCATTCAGCTAAGTAGACGACAGTTTTTTACTAAATGACTTCACTGAAGAGCACTACTAATACGAGAAACAATGTAACAATACAATGTTTTGTGTAATGTTCCATACCTTATCTGCTATGTAAAACTGACTGAAATCTATGAAAATTGTTTTGTGGTTGTGTGTGTGGGAGGTTTTTTGTTCTCTGTTACATAATTATTTATTTTTTCATTGAATTTCTTGCAAATAATAATTTTTAGTAACAATTATAAGAAAACTGTTTACAGGCAATGTAGTTCCCAGACAGCACGTGTGGACTGAATAATTAAAACGCTTGCAGTTTTATTTTCTGGGAGAACACAAATGCGCAACGTATTTAAGCTTTGTGTCCCTATCGACTTAAAATATCCTGTCTCACTCGGTTTGCACAAATTTTCTGCCTCTACGAAAACCGTGAAACCCGGTTTAACACAATTTCACAACGGTGCACTACAAGCAAACTCATCATAGCAGACACCAAAACCACAGAAACCATTACTGAAGGGTCGACTCAGAAGGGACTGTTCCATAAAAAATATGAGACACAAACACAAAAACAGCATGAACGCATCAAAACAAATACAGACAAAGCAGAAAATATACTACACAAACTGGCAAAGTTAAACTCAGGGGAATAAGGGGTACCTTTGCGAGTTACACGAACATTCCTGTGAATTCTTCCACTCCGTACTTTGCTTTGCTGCCAGTAGATAGGCACACCGATTAATTCTCATCACAAATGAAACAACTGTTAGACGAGGACAAAGGCGTGTCCCGCTTAGGTTGTCAGGGATTTTCGGCACCACATCAGCAATAGCACTGAGCGTTGTTCTTGGAATACACCCGACTGACGTTACTATACGATATCGGGCTGCAATTTACTGGTTTTATGATGGGCAGACTATAACAACAACTATTAACAACAGCCGGCCACGGTGGACAAGCGGTTCTAGGCACTTCAGTCCGGAACCGCACTGCTGCTATGGTCGCAGGTTCGTATCCTGCCTCGGGCATGGATGTGTGTGATGTCCTTAGGTTAGTTAGATTTAAGTAGTTCTAAGTCTAGGGCACTGATGACCTCAGATGTTAAGTCCCATAGTACTTAGAGTCATTTGAACCATTTATTAACAACAATTACCAACAGGCAAAGTGAATGTGAGGTCAGCGATGAGGGACGAAGGGTCTATACATTTTGGCCGACTTTTTGTAGCGGTTAAGTCGAAAACATGTAGGTATTAACCATGACATGGTTCAGTTATTAACTGGACACGGATCTTATCCCACGCACTTAAACCGCGTGGGTCTATGTCAGACACAAAACTGCACATGTGGGGAATTAGGAATCCACATACATCACAGATACACAACCTAAATACAAATTTCTGAAATGAAATTTCTGAAACAACTTACAAACAATATATGCGCAGTTGGCCATACAGAGGGCCACTCAGCATGTAGCAGAACTAGGGAATGCATTATTGCTTAATTAATTATAAATATTCTTTACTTATTTCTTATTCAAAATAAGTATTCTTTATGTGTGCTTTTATTTTTAATTATTGGTTCAGCCGGCCGCTGTAGTTGAGCGGTTCTAGGCGCTTCAGTCCGGAACCGTGCTGCTGCTACGGTCGCAGGTTCGAATCCTGTCTCGGGCATGGATGTGTGTGATGTCCTTAGGTTAGTTAGGTTTAAGTAGTTCTAAGTTCTAGGGGACTGATGACCTCAGTTGTTAAGTCCTATAGTACTAAGAGCCATTTTTTTATTGGTTCAGTTATTGGTTTTAGTTGGTTTAGCTTAGTTGTAAGGTGTCAGGCAAATCCAACTCCTTCCATGAAAACCATGACATGATAGCAAATCCGGCAGTATGTCACATAGCTCCAAATAAATCATGACATTAAATTAACCAAAGTAATACGATCAACGAGTGAACAAATGGAATACCACAGACTAACACAAGAACGCCTAAATGCATGTCATACCTTCACACCGTGAAACAGAAGCAGTTCCGAGGGGTGAAACGAGAACAGAAACAGAGCTGAGCCGTGTAGGCTAGGAGGCCCTACGATAAGGGACGGACACCCACATTGCCATCCGATTGCCAAGAGCAGCCCCCAGCCCATGTTAAAAGATAGAGCCCTCCAGAAGAACAGTATAGATCTTACGATAACACTAAAAGGGCCACACCAGCTGCAAGTTTTAGTGTGAGACTATATGCATCTCTGTTACGTAGCAAACATTAAAAACATTTCCCCACCACGAAAAGTATAACGGTTCTCATTGGATAGACTGAATTTTTGTAGGTGGAGCTTAAGGTTAACATTGAGACCCTGATTGGTCAGCTGAAAACACAGTCAGATACCTTTTTCTTAAACCCACTTCAGTAAATTGTAGTAAAGAGATGTTAGAGAGTTGCTACCGAGACGGCGAGGTGTGTGGAGCTACGCTGTCCGCCGCCCCCTGACGCTGACTAACCACCGACAAGGTAATGAATGCACGCGATGCCGCATAAGAGCGCATAAGGCTTCACTCAGAACTGCAGTAGTCTCATCTGTTACATCCCTTTTTTGCGTAATACTAGTGTCGATCGTCAATCAAAGCTCATGGTATTCACATTTGCTACTTGAAGTTAAAATATGAAACGCGATGATTTTTCTGTTATGTAATTCTTGAGGAGCCACATCAGCCACTGTAATTTACGACAAGTTAAATAAGTAAATAAAGATAATTGAAGGTCACTGTAGACCATTTTTGATAGCTTTCTCTTTTATGAAACTTAAACCTAGATTATAGATGTGATATGGCATAGGTCATCCTTAGATCCATTATAGAACTTGGAAACCTATTCAGGGAATATTCGTTCAAATCTTTGTTGAACGCAGTTGGTTTTTATCATCCTGTATTAAACTATTTCCTTATATCAATAGTGCAATTTATAAACAATGTTTTGTGAGTAGAATAAAAATTCCAGTGGTAAACTTAACTGCTTTTTCGACGTTATTTTACCAGTTAACTAAAAATAGGAAAGCCCTGAGCCCCTTCCACTAAATTTAGTTAGTATTCAGATTCTTTTACAGGGAGTGCAGTGGAGCTGGCGCTGAAATCATTAAGTATTTGATTATATTATTGCTAGTCTCACTGAACTCTTCTGAACTCTGCATGTCATGTGTGGTCTGGCGTCTCCTTACCAGCAACAGGTCCCAGGTTCAAACTAGTCAATTCCCTAAAAAACACGCTCAGAGCGTCGTTGCGCGGAAGTGGTAGGGAGACACGACTCAGAACAAACAGACACCACGCAAAATGTTAGATAGTTCCTTATTTCCTTTTATGTTTACTCTCCTGGAAACCTGGCAAACATAAACATTTCGTTTTAAATACCACAGGAGAGGATGAGATGTATTCCGCAGCGGCAATCTTGCGGAAATTCCTTGTCGGTATCTGCTTCACCTGAAATCTCTAAAACGTTTACTCGCTACGCAGATAGTTCGGTACAACTGTGTTTGATGAGTCTGGATGATAGGTCCAACAATTTAGCGAGATAAAGTTGATTAATTCCGAGATAATCGCTCGTCGAATTATGACCGCGGAAAATGCAGGTTCGCACAATCGTTCCAAACTTCACCTCCGAGCGATCTACGCCTCGTAATATCTGTACCGTGATAATTACCTAATTTCGGTATGGAAATATACACACTTTGAATACTAGATGTTAGTTATTGGGTTTTATTTAGTGCAGAAAACTATTTGAACGTTTACCATAAACCGTAATGGCGTCTCACAACAATAAAATCTCTCTCCTCCTCTCACGCGCCCGACATCTCCATTTCCTTCATCAAAGAGTCCATAAAACAAATCTTTGTTTCGGTAAGAAACAGAAATGCTTCCGTAGCACGTAACGTCCGATTCTCGCAGTCGGTATATACCGTACACCATAATATCAGAATATCAATTCGCCGCTCCATACGTGGCGTTTTTAATTCGTTTATTCGCTGTTATAGAGTGGAGAATGAAAAGACAATTCTTCTAATAATTTCCGGGTATGCAGCCGGATCCCGTAGACATTCTGCCACGATATTTCGGTCGAGAGACAAGACAATTATTTCTTTGTACCTTCATATAGACTATTCGGAATGGTTGTGTTTGAAATAGTCATACTAGGCTAACTATGTATCGGTAATTAGTACCCAAGTAGCAGTGTAAAGTTGTACGTAGAAGGTACAGAGCCAGTGTATTGTTACCTGAGGCACTATACAGCTGTACCTAACTGTCCATTAACCTACACCGAGGTATCGATCACATAAAGTTGATGGTTGGCTCCAACATCTACAAATGTTCATTATTTCCGTTTTACAGGGTGTTTCAAAAATGACCGGTATATTTGAAACGGCAATAAAAACTAAACGAGCAGCGATAGAAACACACCGTTTGTTGCAATATGCTTGGGACAACAGTACATTTTCAGGCAGACAAACTTTCGAAATTACAGTAGTTACAATTTTCAACAACAGATGGCGCTGCGGTCTGGGAAACTCTATAGTACGATATTTTCCAGATATCCACCATGCATAGCAATAATATGGCGTAGTCTCTGAATGAAATTACCCGAAACCTTTGACAGCGTGTCTGGCGGAATGGCTTCACGTGCAGATGAGATGTACTGCTTCAGCTGTTCAATTGTTTCTGGATTCTGGCGGTACACCTGGTCTTTCAAGTGTCCCCACAGAAAGAAGTCACAGGGGTTCACGTCTGGCGAATAGGGAGGCCAATCCACGCCGCCTCCTGTATGTTTCGGATAGCCCAAAGCAATCACACGATCATCGAAATATTCATTCAGGAAATTAAAGACGTCGGCCGTGCGATGTGGCCGGGCACCATCTTGCATAAACCACGAGGTGTTCGCAGTGTCGTCTAAGGCAGTTTGTACCGCCACAAATTCACGAAGACTGTCGAGATAGCGTGATGCAGTAATCGTTTCGGATCTGAAAAATGGGCCAATGATTCCTTTGGAAGAAATGGCGGCCTAGACCAGTACTTTTTGAGGATGCAGGGACGATGGGACTGCAACATGGGGCTTTTCGGTTCCCCATATGCGCCAGTCCTGTTTATTGACGAAGCCGTCCAGGTAAAAATAAGCTTCGTCAGTAAACCAAATGCTGCCCACATGCATATCGCCGTCATCAATCCTGTGCACTATATCGTTAGCGAATGTCTCTCGTGCAGCAATGGTAGCGGCGCTGAGGGGTTGCCGCGTTTGAATTTTGTATGGATAGAGGTGTAAACTCTGGCGCATGAGACGATACGTGGACGTTGGCGTCATTTGGACCGCAGCTGCAACACGGCGAACGGAAACCCGAGGCCGCTGTTGGATCACCTGCTGCACTAGCTGCGCGTTGCCCTCTGTGGTTGCCATACGCGGTCGCCCTACCTTTCCAGCACGTTCATCCGTCACGTTCCCAGTCTGTTGAAATTTTTCAAACAGATCCTTTATTGTATCGCTTTTCGGTCCTTTGGTTACATTAAATCTCCGTTGAAAACTTCGTCTTGTTGCAACAACACTGTGTTCTAGGCGGTGGAATTCCAACACCAGAAAAATCCTCTGTTCTAAGGAATAAACCATGTTGTCTACAGCACGTTGTGAACAGCACACGCTTACAGCAGAAAGACGACGTACAGAATGGCGCACCCACAGAC
Source organism: Schistocerca serialis cubense (assembly GCF_023864345.2). Lineage (NCBI taxonomy): Eukaryota > Metazoa > Arthropoda > Insecta > Orthoptera > Acrididae > Schistocerca > Schistocerca serialis. The sequence continues at coordinate 98,911,064 of NC_064642.1, read as the reverse complement.
TGCGTTGTCTTCTATATCTTTCACATCACTTGCAGCGCCATCTGTTGTTGAAAATTGTAACTACTGTAATTTCTAAAGTTTGTCCGCCTGAAAATGTACTGTTGTCCCAAGCATATTGCACCAAACGGTGTATTTCTATCGCTGCTCGCTTAGTTTTTATTGCCATTTCATATATACCGGTCATTTTTGAAACACCCTGTATGTTCTGAATATGTACTTATATTTTCATTCCAGGAAAATAATTTCATTTTAAAAACGTAAAAACCTGCAAATACACTTTCTGAGTTTTCCGCCGAATCGTATTGTGTAAATCGCACAATATTTCATCGACGCAACTGATCGACATCTTCAAGTGGTGGTAGCTGCCGCTCTCACTGCTGCAAGGCGCGACTGGTGATAACCGAGTAGTGGCGCCGAACTTTATCAGGCTATTCCTTCAAAAGTGATTAAGAGCCTCCGCCAACAGGCTGCAGTGTGCCCCCAGACTGTACTGCCTACCCAAGTTACATAAGGATTGGACTCATCTTTGCCCAGTAATGAGCAGAATAGGAACTCCTACCTACTATCTGGCCAAACATCTTACGACACTGGTGGGACCTCTCGTAGGTAAGTGTGGTCACAACATCCGGAATTCATAGGACGCCTGAAGACACTTATGCCACAACCGTCGAATCTTTTCGTAAGCTTTGACGTTATATTTTTATTTATGAAAGTACTCGTACCTCTGCAGGACTCGTTAGAGCTTATCAGTAGCCAGTTTGAGAAAGACATTGTTTAACCACGTGCTTACACCAAATTACTTCCTATTCAATAACCAGTATTTTGCACAAGTAGACGGTGTCGTCATGGGAAGTCCTCTGTCTCCCATGTTGGCCAAGTATTTCATGGAAGACTCTGAGGGAAATGTACTGCAGTCGGCAAGTACAAACCTTCCTGTTTCTGGCGGTATGTAGACGATGCATTTGTGGTGTGGCCCCACGGAATAAAGACATTACATGGTTTTTTCCGGCATCCCAATACACAATTCACAATGGAAGTGGAAAAGAATGGCATTCCTGGATGTCATAATCATAAGAAAGCCGTTGGTACACTGGGACATAGCGTCTATTGCAAATCAACTCATACGGAGCTACATTTGCAGGCCACAAGTTGTCATCACCCTGTGCAACGCAGTAGTGTCTTAGACTCTTTGGTGCATAGAGCACATGAGGTCTCAGATGCCAAAAGTCTACTTGGTGAGCTACTACAGCTAAGAACGTATTCCATTAGAATGGCTATTCTGTTAGACAGGTACACCAAGCATTCCATACTAAGAAAATTCGAAGCAGGGATGTAAATGAAGATGCGGAGGCACCCACTACAACCGCGTTCTTGCCCTATTTTGGCGGCATGTATTCAAGAATAGAGAGATCCTCAAAAGGCACATCAAGAGTGTTTTCTGGCCACCAGCAGAACTGAGGAATTTGCTGCGCTCGGTCTTGTATAATATCCCACGCCAATGTTGATAATCTCATATTGGACGGACATGCCAAACCGTACAGGAAAGTTGCGTCGAACACCATTGTCATACACACGTGGGGCAACCTCATAAATCAGCAGTAGCGGAGCACCGTACGTTTTACGAAAAGACTGAAATTCTGTCTCCAGCATCATCTTTCTGGGACCGTGTTGTTAAGGAGGCCATATATATATCTGTACGGCGGGCAATCGTATGAACAGGAATGCAGGTTTTCAACCAACCGCCGCCTGGAATCCAGCACTGGCTGCCGTTAAATCGAAACAGGAAAAACAAGAACTGCCGATTCATCACGCGAGGTAACGCACTGCAGAGATTTAATTCGGCTTTTGATTACAGGAACTTCCGGCAGCGCAGTCATTGCCTACAGCGCGCGATGCGATTCTCAGCAGTGGGCACCTGCAGCGCCGCTTTTCTCCAACTGCAAGCGTCTTCCACTCACGCTTATTACGTGCTTACGGCCTGATAAATTTCGGCTACGCCGCTCTATTATCATCACTCGCGCCTTGCAGCAGTGACAGCAGCTACTACCTCCACCTGAAGATGTGGACCGGTTCCATATTGTGCGATTTACACTATACGATCCGGCGGCAAATCCGAGAAGTGTATTTGCGAAAGACCCGTCGGTAACGCCTGAAAAGTCACATCAAGTAAAAACCTGCTTCAACAAGAAAATAAAGAGTAAAGGACATGGCACGCCCCGACGTGGCGAACGCGGGCAACTGTGCGTGTGACCGCAGGGATTGGCAGTGTCCAGCTTTGACTCGTCCTAGTTCAGCCGACAGACGCATCAGCTAAGAGGCCACAAACCACAAACCATAAGAAATTAGACGATGGTTCTGATACCAAGCAGCAAGTGAAAAAGAATTCTCTGTTTGAAGAACTTAGCAGCACCCCTTAAGCTTCACCACAAAAAGTAGAACTAAAGTTACTCCAGACTGGTTGTTGATGACTTGCAACCTATCTGCTTATAGGAGGTCGCTAATGCACATCCATGTTAAGTTTCACCCACCCTGGTGAGAATTTTCTGGTTCTTTATTTGCCTGGTAAGGCTTTGAAACCCGGAAGAGTACAAATCCAGCCTCCGTTACGTGGGGTACGTATGCAAGCACCCAGTGATGTCTCATGGCATGAGGCCGTGCTTAGGGACTCTCCAGTGAGGTCCAGTCTCATGGCATGAGGCAGTTTGTCTCATTTGATGATCATCCGTTGGTCAGATGAGTAAATTGAGCTTCGTGGCGCCTCGTTCAAAATGGTTCAAATGGCTTTAAGCACTATTGGACTTAACATCTGAGGTCATCAGTCCCCTAGACTTAGAACTACTTAAACCTAACTAACCTAAGGACACCACACACATCCATGCCCGAGCCCGGATTCGAATCTGCGACCGCAGCAGCCGCGTGGTTCCAGACTGAAGCGCCTAGAACCGCTCGACCACCACGGCCGGCGCACCTCATCTTATTCAAATATATTCGTCTGTAAATCGACAGCAAGTTATACGTCATCCGTTCTTATTTCTCCGTTACACACACACACACACACACACACACACACACACACACACACACACCAACAAACACACACGCACACACACATAAACACACCTTCATACATGCATACGTACGTACATACACTCCTGGAAATGGAAAAAAGAACACATTGACACCGGTGTGTCAGACCCACCATACTTGCTCCGGACACTGCGAGAGGGCTGTACAAGCAATCATCACACGCACGGCACAGCGGACACACCAGGAACCGCGGTGTTGGCCGTCGAATGGCGCTAGCTGCGCAGCATTTGTGCACCGCCGCCGTCAGTGTCAGCCAGTTTGCCGTGGCATACGGAGCTCCATCGCAGTCTTTAACACTGGTAGCATGCCACGACAGCGTGGACGTGAACCGTATGTGCAGTTGGCGGACTTTGAGCGAGGGCGTATAGTGGGCATGCGGGAGGCCGGGTGGACGTACCGCCGAATTGCTCAACACGTGGGGCATGAGGTCTCCACAGTACATCGATGTTGTCGCCAGTGGTCGGCGGAAGGTGCACGTGCCCGTCGACCTGGGACCGCACCGCAGCGACGCACGGATGCACGCCAAGACCGTAGGATCCTACGCAGTGCCGTAGGGGACCGCACCGCCACTTCCCAGCAAATTAGGGACACTGTTGCTCCTGGGGTATCGGCGAGGACCATTCGCAACCGTCTCCATGAAGCTGGGCTACGGTCCCGCACACCGTTAGGCCGTCTTCCGCTCACGCCCCAACATCGTGCAGCCCGCCTCCAGTGGTGCCGCGACAGGCGTGAATGGAGGGACGAATGGAGACGTGTCGTCTTCAGCGATGAGAGTCGCTTCTGCCTTGGTGCCAATGGTGGTCGTATGCGTGTTTGGCGCCGTGCAGGTGAGCGTCACAATCAGGACTGCATACGACCGAGGCACACAGGGCCAACACCCGGCATCATGGTGTGGGGAGCGATCTCCTACACTGGCCGTACACCACTGGTGATCGTCGAGGGGACACTGAATAGTGCACGGTACATCCAAACCGTCATCGAACCCATCGTTCTACCATTCCTAGACCGGCAAGGGAACTTGCTGTTCCAACAGAACAATGCACGTCCGCATGTATCCCATGCCACCCAACGTGCTCTAGAAGGTGTAAGTCAACTACCCTGGCCAGCAAGATCTCCGGATCTGTCCCCCATTGAGCATGTTTGGGATTGGATGAAGCGTCGTCTCACGCGGTCTGCACGTCCAGCACGAACGCTGGTCCAACTGAGGCGCCAGGTGGAAATGGCATGGCAAGCCGTTCCACAGGACTACATCCAGCATCTCTACGATCGTCTCCATGGGAGAATAGCAGCCTGAATTGCTGCGAAAGGTGGATATACACTGTACTAGTGCCGACATTGTGCATGCTCTGTAGCCTGTGTCTACGTACCTGTGGTTCTGTCAGTGTGATCATGTGATGTATCTGACCCCAGGAATGTGTCAATAAAGTTTCCCCTTCCTGGGACAATGAATTCACGGTGTTCTTATTTCAATTTCCAGGAATGTAGATACATTCACGCCACGACCATCCTCATCTTCATTATCATCGTTAGCAACACCACAAATAACAAATCATGCTGTGGCAGCATTGTTAACGTCTTTACTGGTAAAGCAATTTTATTTTTTCTGTCGAAAAATGACTGTGGTTTTTTATCAACTTTGTCCATTCCTCTCTTCATAAAAGGCAAGCCCACAAAAATATTTTAAAATTCAGCAATTTTAATTGTCTTAGTTTATGACAAATGTACACAACATTACAGTGTGAATATTATTTGCAAAAGTGGAAAATGCGATATTATTTGCACTTTTATCCTGTAGTGAAATAGAAGTGGATAGTTCCTGTGAATTATTATGGGTGGAAGTTACACTCAACAACCGAGCTAGGTTAATAATTGGCTCCTTTTACCAACCTCCCGACTCAGCAGCATTAGTGGCAGAACAACTGAGAGAAAATTTGGAATACATTTCACATAAATTTTCTCAGCATGTTATAGTCTTAGGTGGAGATTTCAATTTACCAGATATAGACTGGGACACTCAGATGTTTAGGACGGGTGGTAGGGACAGAGCATCGAGTGACATTATACTGAGTACACTATCCGAAAATTACCTCGAGCAATTAAACAGAGAACCGACTCCTGGAGATAACATCTTGGACCTACTGATAACAAACAGACCCGAACTTTTCGACTCTGTATGTACAGAACAGGGAATCAGTGATCATAAGGCCGTTGCAGCATCCCTGAATATGGAAGTTAGCAGGAATATAAAAAAAGGGAGGAAGGTTTATCTGTTTAGCAAGAGTAATAGAAGGCAGATTTCAGACTACCTAACAGATCAAAACGAAAATTTCTGTTCTGACACTGACAATGTTGAGTGTTTATGGAAAAAGTTCAAGGCAATCGTAAAATGCGTTTTAGACAGGTACGTGCCGAGTAAAACTGTGAGGGACGGGAAAAACCCACCGCGGTACAACAACAAAGTTAGGAAACTACTGCGAAAGCAAAGAGAGCTTCACTCTAAGTTTAAACGCAGCCAAAACCTCTCAGACAAACAGAAGCTAAACGATGTCAAAGTTAGCGTAAGGAGGGCTATGCGTGAAGCGTTCAGTGAATTCGAAAGTAAAATTCTATGTACCGACTTGACAGAAAATCCTAGGAAGTTCTGGTCTTACGTTAAATCAGTAAGTGGCTCGAAACAGCATATCCAGACACTCCGGGATGATGATGGCATTGAAACAGAGGATGACACGAGTAAAGCTGAAATACTAAACACCTTTTTCCAAAGCTGTTTCACAGAGGAAGACCGCACTGCAGTTCCTTCTCTAAATCCTCGCACAAACGAGAAAATGGCTGACATCGAAGTAAGTGTCCAAGGAATAGAAAAGCAACTGGAATCACTCAACAGAGGAAAGTCCACTGGACCTGACGGGATACCAATTCGATTCTACACAGAGTACGCGAAAGAACTTGCCCCCCTTCTAACAGCCGTGTACCGCAAGTCTCTAGAGGAACGGAAGGTTCCAAATGATTGGAAAAGAGCACAGGTAGTCCCAGTCTTCAGGAAGGGTAGTCGAGCAGATGCACAAAACTATAGAACTATATCTCTTACGTCGATCTCTTGTAGAATTTTAGAACATGTTTTTTGCCCGCGTATCATGTCGTTTTTGGAAACCCAGAATCTACTATGTAGGAATCAACATGGATTCCGGAAACAGCGATCGTGTGAGACCCAACTCGCTTTATTTGTTCATGAGACCCAGAAAATATTAGATACAGGCTCCCAGGTAGATGCTATTTTTCTTGACTTCCGGAAGGCGTTCGATACAGTTCCGCACTGTCGCCTGATAAACAAAGTAAGAGCCTACGGAATATCAGACCAGCTCTGTGGCTGGATTGAAGAGTTTTTAGCAAACAGAACACAGCATGTTGTTATCAATGGAGAGACGTCTACAGACGTTAAAGTAACCTCTGGCGTGCCACGGGGGAGTGTTATGGGACCATTGCTTTTCACAATATATATAAATGACCTAGTAGATAGTGTCGGAAGTCCCATGCGGCTTTTCGCGGATGATGCTGTAGTATACAGACAAGTTGCAGCATTAGAAAATTGTAGCGAAATGCAGGAAGATCTGCAGCGGATAGGCACTTGGTGCAGGGAGTGGCAACTGACCCTTAGCATAGACAAATGTAATGTATTGCGAATACATAGAAAGAAGGATCCTTTATTGTATGATTATATAATAGCGGAACAAACACTGCTAGCAGTTACTTCTGTAAAATATATGGGAGTATGCGTGCGGAACGATTTGAAGTGGAATGATCATATAAAATTAATTGTTGGTAAGGCGGGTACCAGGTTGAGATTCATTGGGAGAGTCCTTAGAAAATGTAGTCCATCAACAAAGGAGGTGGCTTACAAAACACTCGTTCGACCTATACTTGAGTATTGCTCATCAGTGTGGGATCCGTACCAGATCGGGTTGACGGAGGAGATAGAGAAGATCCAAAGAAGAGCGGCGCGTTTCGTCACAGGGTTATTTGGTAACCGTGATAGCGTTACGGAGATGTTTATCAAACTCAAGTGGCAGACTCTGCAAGAGAGGCGCTCTGCATTGCGATGTAGCTTGCTGTCCAGGTTTCGAGAGGGTGCGTTTCTGGATGAGGTATCGAATATATTGCTTCCCCCTACTTATACCTCCCGAGGAGATCACGAAAGTAAAATTAGAGAGATTAGAGCGCGCACGGAGGCTTTCAGACAGTCGTTCTTCCCGCGGACCATACGCGACTGGAACAGGAAAGGGAGGTAATGACAGTGGCACGTAAAGTGCCCTCCGCCACACACCGTTGGGTGGCTTGCGGAGTATCAATGTAGATGTAGATGTAGAGACTGTAAATTGTTAAACGACAGAACTATTAATTAATATGTGACTGAGAAAGGGGCCATTTAGGTACAGCTACCTGTACATAGGGCTGTTTATAGCGGATGTTTCGTTTGGCGGTCTGCTGCTCCCCCAAATAAAAACAGCCAGAGACAGTGGAAAGAGACACTTCATTCTGAGATATCGATCTGTTCGTGTTAGTCGAACGCCTGCGTACGTTGTGCCTCGGATGATGTCAGAGATGGTCAGACTTGAATGCATTTTCTGTAGAAGTAGGAAGTTAACTCGCGAGGACTGAAATCGTCCAGGAACACATTCGTTTCACGGAAGTAACTGTTCGTGTGCCGCCCTTAATGTTGGCAAAACCGTGTGGCAAGTGGCGAGATTGTTTTCCAATTTTAAGGCAAGCTTCGCGGTAAATGATAACAGCAAACAGTTACTGGATAAAGATTTATTGAAATCCTTGACCACGGTTTCAGTACATCTAAATATACCTTCATCAGAAGCGAAAATACACTTGAACAGGGAGACACCTTCATTACCGTAAAACTTAGAAACTTAACTGAGATAAAAGAAAAAACAACCACTTATAAATTTAAGTACCATGAAATTGCTAAAGTATTACAAGCATAAAAACTTCACTTTGATTGTGATGATGCGGTGCAAGCAGAGGTGAGGTTGTGGATCTGTCAACAAGGTCTTAACATTCTACAGTGACGGTATAAACAAGCTGGTCTCTCGTTGGGAGAAATATGATCGTCGCCAGGGCATTATGTTGAGAAGTAATATGTAGATATGAAGAATAAAGATGTAGAATGTTAATAAAATTTGTTTTATTTAAAAAGTTTTAAAAGTTTTCCCTTTTCAGCACGCCCTCGTCTCTTCAGCGGGTTAACTGGCAGCACACTTACACATTGCAGAAGGAATCTAAAATTTGACCTTCAAATATATGGCCACGCATTGACATAAACCATCCTACGCTATCACCTCTTTATTCTATGGTATCCCGATCTCTTTCAGTATAAAAGGCGTTCGTTATTAATATGATAACTAGAATGAGACCACTGAGTTTTAACCAATGCCAAGCAATTTCTTTTTTCTTCGCGTAATTAGAATTTCATCTATGGCATCAAAAATTTGTACCCATCATTGAGTCGATGAACCATAGCTCACCGTTTAACTTCTGTATGTCTTAATTGTTACAAAAGAAAGTTTCCTAAATTCACGGAAAATAGGAAAAAGAGCGTCGGGGTGCCAGTAGGTCATCAAGGAAAGTCTACTCTTCAAAAATGTTCAAATGTGTGTGAAATCGTATGGGACTTAACTGCTAAGGTCATCAGTCCCTAAGTTTACACACTACTGAACCTAAATTATCCTAAGGACAAACACACACACCGATGCCCGAGGGAGGACTCGAACCTCCGCCGGGAAAGTCTACTGTGTTTTCAAAGCTGTAGATATTATAAATTACATTAAAAGTAAAGCTAACTAGGAGGAGGGGAGAGGTCCTATCACTGACTGTCATTAATATTCGTTGTGCGAGCAGGTCAGAAGACGAGACCCGTCACGGAGGATATTTGGTTCTTCAGCACTCACTGCAGGCGGATGCAGACCTGATATACGCTGCCGACAGTCTCAGGACGGTGTGACTCCTATATCTTATACCATCGCTAAGATGCTGTGTAGCGATTATTTTGCTCCATTGATGGTTTTCTCAATAAAGGAACAGTTAGTGGCCCATATATTTTTGGGTAAATAACAGTAGAGTAAAATAGGAATACTGTCTCATCTAAGTATTGTGTAGTAATGTCTGATTGTTCAGGTAGCTTCAATAAAAACATTGTTAGCATTGTTTATTCGAGGCTGGTAATCCTGTAGCAGTCTTGGCGTTTTGATTGGCCCTTTTGGTGTTGTTATGCGCACTGTATGTGACCTGGTCGTTACTTTAGTTGAGTGACAGAGGAGAGATATGAAAACATAGGCATGTGCCAACAGTGTGTGAAAAGAAGGCAGATAACGGTCCACCCTCACGGATAGTAGCGCGTGTTAAAAACACCGCTTCCAGGATGGGGAGATACGCTGGACCCAGATCGCGCGGATTAACGACGAGGGTCGGCGTGCCGCCGAGTCTGGGTGCGGTTTTTAGGCGGTTTCTCACATCTCAGTCGGTGAATGCCGGGCTGGTACCCAAGTCCCCGCATCAGTTACACGATCGACAAACATTGATATGAAAAACACTACATACAGACAGATAGGATGTACACATTGCGTTCCGCTGGGGATAACGAACTGGTGACAGGAAGGGAATACTTCTGTGTAGTATTGTGGCAAGTCTAGTTCAGAAAGAGGTCGAGCGAATACTACAACACGCACACGAATTATCAGCAATTAAAAGTAGAACTTTGCAAACAAGTTGTGTTCGCACAGACGATATTAAATCGATTCTATTTCTGCATTTCATTACAGAATGGTTGTTTCGCATCAGAGGCTAATTGTCTTTCACATGACTGGGTGTTGTGTTGTTCTCATCATTTCATCATCATTGAGGACAATGGCGAGACTGGACTGTGAAAAGACTGGGACTTGTACAGGTGCTGATAACCACGCCGTTGACGCGCCCCACACACCAAATTGATCATCATCATCATCATCATCATCATCGTCGTCGTCGTCGTCATTTCCTTTCACATGACATAATGTTCAGTAGCCATTCTAGTCGCAATCAGCCGGATCTGTACTACGACAATACTGTCATTGTAAGCGATTATTACAATTTATCGCTGATTACATAGAGAGTGGAACAGCGCTCGGACATAAATACACTGACAGAAACAGATATCGCAACACCGAAAATAATAATTAATGAGGAGTAATGAAATTTCGGTGATACATTTGAATAGTTAACATATCTAAGTGATTACATTGCAAGATCACAAGTTAATGCAAGCGCGAGAGAAGCCATTCGAAACGCGAACTGCTGGTACGGCAATAACTAGCGTATCCATCAAAATGTTGAATGCAAGTATGCAAACGTACATGCACTTGTCGTACAGGTGCTGCAGGTCTACTTGTGTGATTGAGTTCCATGCCTGATGCACTTGGTTGGACAATAGAAGGATGTTTAATGCTGTTTGGGAATGACTCTGAGATTGACGTCTGATCATGTACCATATAAGGTTGATTGGTGATAGAGCAGGCTAAGGAAATATATTGACAGTGCATTTGCACAATCTATTCAGCAGGCTGTTCCAGCTCGTCGGCTCCGTTGTGGGCTGCGAAGCGCTCCCTGCTCCAGGGAGCCGTGTCCCTCGCTCTGACCATTCCAGTGGGCCGGCACGTGGAACGGCTGGCTGATGCAGGCGGCAAGGCAAGCGTTTTGATGTGCCAGCTGCGTCTTACAAGATCGACAGCCTCATACTCTTTGCAGCTACGACGTGGTGACATGCTACACCAGAAAATACGATATTCAGAAAATAAATAAGAAATAACTGTTTTACAAGAAACTGCATACTAAATTTACTGGGCCTCTGTAGCTTGACATTTTCTTTTCATTACAAGATCAGAAACATCAGGCATCAAAGTGCTCGCAGCGTTAATGCGGAGGATGGCCTTCATTGTTGCATCCTGAAGAAACGATCGTTCCTTACTTTTTACTCTTTTCATTGCTGAGAAAAGCTGCTCACAACAATACGTAGATCCAAACATGCACATGATCTGAGTGGCATTGTTGTGAAGCTTGGGAAATGTTTTTTGCTGTAATGAACGATACCATCGTGACAAATCCATCGTGTTGTAGTACCTCTCTTTCATAAAAGGTGAATTTTGCAAATCAATAATCTCCAATTGAAGTGACGATGACATGACATCGGAGGAAAGTGAAAAAGGAGTGCTGAACACCTTAAGTTCCATTTCCAAACTAGTGAGGTCTCGGAATCGTGTTTCAAACGACGTGATGAGCTGCTTTAACTTTGCTTGGTAATCGCCGAAAGTAGTACCTTCAGGTAGTTTTAAAGAAGCAAGACGATTGAAGAACGTTAAATGTCCGTTACTCATCTGCCACTCAAATAAACGTAACTTTTCCATGAACGCTTTGATCTGGTCGTGCATGTCAACGATTACCTGCCCTTTGCCCTGCAATGACAGATTTCAATTATTCAGATGCATAGTTATGTCAGCTAGGAACGCCAGGTCTGATATCCATTTTATATCTTTCAGACAACGCATTTCTTCCCCTTTCATTTCGAGAAAAAGGGACATTTCCTCACGAATGGCAAAGAAAACATCAAGAACTTTTCCCCGACTCAGCCAACGGTGTACTGTGGTAAGATATACCCCCCATACTCCGCTTCCATATCTTTCAGGAATCCTTTGAATTGGCGACGATTCATACCGTGACGCCGCACAAAATTCACACACTTCACGACATCTTTCACTACGCCATCTAGCTCTACTGTTTCAGCACACAGTGCCTCTTGGTGAATAAAACAATGAAGAGTCAAAAAGTCTTTCCCGAAGTCGTTCCTGAGTTTATTTTTCAAACGAGAGACAAAGCCTGGGTGACGCCCGATCATTTGTGGTGCCCCGTCTGTCGGAACAGAATGGAGCTGATCCCACAGCAGATTCATATTGTCCACTGATTCACAAACAGCTTCAAAAATGTCACGTCCTGTTGCGGTGTAATCGAGTGGCACCACATCCAAGAATTCTTCAGTTACTTGCAGCTCCATGTCGACACCACGCACAAAGACTGCAAGCTGAGCACAGTCCGATATGTCGGTGCTTTCGTCAAGTGCTAGCGAAAATGCAACAAAGTTCTCCGCCTTTTTCCTGAGCTGTGTCTCTAAATCCGCTGCCATGTCCAGGATTCGGCGACACATTGTTTGCTTCGACAGGCAAACCCCTTCAATTGCCTGCACCTCCCTTGGAGACAAACATTCTGCAACTGCTACCATGCACGATTTTACGAGTGGTCCCATCGAAAACGTCGCAATGATGTGAGCGACCCTGTAGCTTGCTCGAACTGCAGATTCAGTAGTGTTTTCACCGCTCTCATTCACCTGAAAATTATAAACGCATTACAGAACACGAACTATGTTGCATGTTTTGATACCCTCCGTATTATGAAACCGTTTTTAAACTTACGTCTCCTGGTATGTCGTTCTTAAGTCTGGCTACAAGTTCTCTGCGTGCAGCGCCTTCTACCTTTGACATACAAGACACTGCGGACGACCATCCCTCTCAATGAATAGAAAGGTATCCTCCAATAGAGGTACAGGGCTCCCGCGACTAGTCAGCCGTCATTGAACACGGATTATTGCGTCAGTTGCGGCTGCATGCGGCCAGGGGGCAGTGAGTTCGCTTTCCCCCTCCACGCGGGCTCCGAGCTGCCGCAGTGAGCGCTCCGGCTCCCTGGAGCTCGGTTGGAACAGCCTGGTGCTATTGGGTTACGACAGCGGTGTCTGGATGAGCGATATCCCGTTGTAAAACACCCCCCGAAATACTGTTAATGAATGTCAGGACAAGTGGTCGGATCACCAAATTGTTGTACATATTTATAGTCAGGGTGCGTGAGGTAACCACGAGAGTGCTCGAGCCGTCGTACGAAATCGCACTACACTTAGGTGTAGGTCCAGTATGTCTAGGCTGCAGACACGTTGGTAGCAGGGCCTCAACTGGTCACCCCCTATCCGACAAACGGCTATCACTGGCATCGAGGAGAACCGACTTTCATCAGAAAACGTAACAGATCTTGAAACACGTATGTAACGTAGCAGCGATGGTGAGGCATGATAAAATCTCTGACCAGAGAGCCTTTTATCGTGGTTAGTCTGCGCTTGACCGCGCGAGTGTTGCGAGCAGCACTCTGTCGGTAGCAGTAGCTCAGTTCAGTTGCGTCCAGTAGTCGGTCGGTAGTAGTCGTGCAGTACAGTTGCGAGCAGTCTGTCAGTGGGCAGTCTGTTAGCAGTGCAGTATGTCGGTAGTAGCAGTCGAGTGCAGTTGTGTGTGAGGAGTCGGCGGGCGTCGACATGGCATTCTGGTCAAGATACAGGAGGAGGTATATTATTTTTAAATGCGCTCAGCTAATAATGTAAATTAACTGTAACTAATTTGTGCAATAATCGCCCTAATAATAATTTTGATTTCAAAGCAATTTTATAAAAAAAAAACCATTTAATTGAACCAACGATTTCCTTCCATTTCCTTTAAAGTAAAGTTTCAGTTAAATTTCAAAAAAAAAAAAAAAAAAAATATTATTTGCAATGCATTCCCTCCAAGCCGTGGCCAACAATAAGAGCAGAAATTTGACATGCAGTTATACTGAGGTAAGAAATTAATTCTGATTTTTGCACAGGGCCAAAGACCGATATTTCGGTTTAATTGAATTTTCATTGTCACTGAAGTTTCATTAGCACTGAATTATCTTTTATTATATTTTTTGTGGGAGCTTACACCAGAGTCAGATTGCGAATTCCACATTTATTGCCTCTGTCAGTACATTTCATTGCAGGGAGGTTACGTTTGGCTTTATTTCTATTAAATATTGTCCTTTTTAAATTTTTGTGGAGAGGTTACACTTGGCGACACCCAGTCCAGGATCGTATTTCGTTGAGAATCTTTTGAACAACAGTCAGATATCTGCTCTTATTTGCTTAAGTATAATTAGGATTTGGCGCTACGCTTTTACTAATTTTGTGACTTTCTTTCCACAGATCAACGACAATTCGTTTGCTCTGTTGTATTTGTGTGTTGTTTTTGCATCGTGCTTATTTATATTGTGAATAATTTTGACTGTTGTAAAAATGCCGCGAAAGACTGTGAATAGTGTATCGCGAGGTATTACGAACGAAATTACCGGCTCAAACGACTTTACCGATAGGACTTGTCACACGCAGTGTCATGATGACAATCCTGCGTTCACTGACAATCAATGCGTTCCAACCACTAATGATGACTTTTGTCTTAATGATGAACAAACGAACTCGTTTATGTCCTCTGTTGATTTGACGACAATCGATGACGCGGGACGCTCTATTGTAATGAGCGCTGCCCAGCCTAACACAACCGGTTTACTAAATTTACGTGATGAACATACAAATTTGGCTAATGAAAATGAACAGGATACACCAAGTACGACGGATTTATTTATTTCCGAAATAGTGTCTGACAGTGTACATCCGACTGATAATCCTTTCTGTAAGTTGCAGAATGACCAAATGGTCACACAAAGCGCGACAATTGCAGGTACACCATTAAACAGCACTGAGAATAGAAATGCTAATTTTGGTTCGGATCAAATTATGACACTATTGCTGCAACGAGTTAACCAAATTATGGAAAAACAAGACAACAGTAGTAAAGATCTCAAACAACTTAATGAACAGGTCAAACAGCAGAGTGCAAAATTAGACAATAATGACGAAAATCTCTAACAACTTAGTGAACAGGTCAGACAACAGAATGAAAAATTGGATAACAATTCCAGATAGCTTAGTGAACGAATTAGAGCCGTTGCCGCGCAGTGCCACGACACTAAGGAACAGTTGCGCGTGGAAATTGAGGCTTGTTCAAAAAAAAGTAGCGAAGAAATTAAGTCTGTTGCTCAGGAATTAATGGAATTGCAAACAGCTGCAACAGAAACACTCAGAGACGAAATTAGCGGAGTCGCTAAACAAAGCTCTGAAAAAGCTACACAATTACGGGACGAGTTTAAAGCAATGACGGTAGAACTTTCGCGCACAATGGATGCAAAGATAGACGCGAAATTCGAACAACAGAATACTCAGATTGACGAACGCTTTAATCTTCACATACAAAACAGTGATACGCGTTTCCGCAAATTTATTCAAGATCAAAACAAAGTAAAACGACAAGTCATGGAAACAATCACTGCACAAAGACAAGAAGACAAACGTAAAATGTTCGCGAAAGCGAAGACGTATGTAGACAATAATATTACTACAGTGTCCGACAAAATTAATACCATAGAACAGTTGGACGTGGAATTATGGGATGAAATTTCTGATCTTAAATCAAAAACAGATACACACACAGTAAATATTCAAACAGTGACAGACAGATTCGAACAATTAGAACTAACACAGGATTGCGATGTCATCAAAGCTGATGTTAAAAAACTGAGCGAAACTACACGTAAGTTGCAAAAACAGATTAATGCGTCCGATTCTAAAACCGATGATCAGGCAAAAATACTGACTGAAAAATATGATGAATTAGCCAGTCGTATTGATGCTATTGAAAGTAATAATGATAATAAATCAGACAATACTGCACCGATTTCGTTTAACCAAACACCTGAATTTCAAAATTTACAGCAGACAATTAATGAGATCGATTTGTCTAATAACACGTTGAGTAGAAAATTGTCGAGTTTACAACAAGAAGTAACAGAGATGAAAAGTATTTCAGTTAATAACACATCACAGCAGACGCCACTTTGCGAACATCTGTCAGACTCGCGCAACGCGTATAATTTGGGTAATCTACAGAGAGTACGGGACTTTGATTCCGAACAACCACAGTTCAACAGATTCTCTTCCAATCCTGAACCTGTTCCATCACTCAGAGACGATAATTTTGATTACAAACATTTTCTGTCAGTGAGAAAGTTTAAAGTGTTTAAAAACGACAGAACACAGATTCACCCACTGGATTGGATACAATAGTTTAGCTTTGCTTTTCCACCGACTTGGCCTGTTACGCATAAACTTGAATTTATTTGCAGCTTTTTGGAAGGCGAACCGGCAACTCGTATGAGACCGATCGCGAGGCAATGCTACTCAGTAGAGGAATTTCAGAATGCTTTTCTGTCTGCGTATTGGTCGAAGACGACACAGCGCGGAATTAAAGATCAACTAATTAGCTTACCGAATTATGAAAACTCCAATTTCCCCAGTGTGACGCAATTTTTTGAGCACATGGTGCAACAAAACCAATACCTGAGTGAACCGTACAGTGAATCCGCACTTATACAATTATGCATTTCGAAATTACCACGGTCATTACGAGTGTCACTTCTAACGGGGCAGCAAAAGGAAAACTTTTCAGCATTCAGAGATCTTTTACAGCTGTTGGAAGTACAACAATCTGATTATTCTTTTGTAAACAAAAATTTTTCTTATAATAACCAAAGTCAACAAAAGTACAGCAATTATGATCAGACACGTAATTTCAATAGAAAAAGTAACAGACGCTTTAGGAACGACAACTACCAGAACTTAAATCACAGACAAAATTCGGATTATCAATATCGTCAAAATTTTCAGCAACAGGAAACACATTTTGGTAACAATAGACGTTTTCCACCACAACGGCATGAAAGTCTGCCGGTTAGCATATCTAACCAACAATGTAGTGCACAAGGTCAACCTAACTTTAATGTTTCGCCGCATGGACGTATAGTCCCTGATACAACAAATAGTAACGCACGGCAGCAAGGAAACAACTACGTACAGAGAAGACAGTATTTCAATTCCTATCGCAATACACCGTATAGGCATGACTTTCACGACAGACGTAAAAGCGATGAGCACAATTATCAGCGTACATATAATAACAGTCGGTCTCACCAACAGCAAAATCATACGCAAGAACATATTCTCCTGAATGAACCCGACAGTAGGTACCATCCAGAACGTAATACGTCTGGAAGAAGTAATAGAACAGTTCAAATAGTAGAAATGTCACAAAACCCTCCTGATAATAATAACACGTCAGATAGAATCTGACTAGATAATGTACAGATCGCATCTTCCAACAATACAAGCACTACTTTAGACACGCAAAATGTTGTTCACGAAAATGTAATTACTTTTGACGATATCAGAGACACTCTCTTGCAGGAAAGACCAGTTATTCAGAAAACCATTTCACATCCTGTTATCGAAATTAAAATTGGTTCATCGAAATTTTCAGCAGTAATCGATTCCGGCTCACCTATATCAATAATAAATGAAGAAACTTTCAACGAGTGCAACAAAGAGAATACTTATCCGACATTACCTTTAGGCAAAACAAAAGTGAAAGGAGCAGTACCGAGTAAAGGAGTAGACGTTAAATTACAGACGCATCTATCATTCTGTATTGGAGGTCATACTTTCCACTCTAATTTTTGGATTGTTCCTTTATTGACAACAGACGTAATTTTAGGTACTAATTTTCTCGTACAACACGATGCAGTGGTTGATTTTCAGAATTCTTATTTAATGTTAAAGGATGAAAATGTACAACTTGCTTTAGAATTTCAGCACTCTTTATCTGCGGAAGAGCAAACAATTAATCGCACAGAGGTCATTTCCGTGTCACGTAGCATAGACTGTAATCCCACATTGTTCACGGATACGTACGTACACAACTATAATACTCCAGACGAAGTTGACTACGACGTAATGCAAATGATTTCCGATAAAGTTAGACAAAGCAGTGTAACTACAGACGACGAACGAACGCAGTTACACAAAATTCTTTTACAGCAAGCTCCAGTTTTTGACAATATTCCTGGTACTATGTCCGGCTTTATGTATGAATTTCAAGTGAAACAGCACGACACATTTAAAGCAAAGCGTTATCCCATTCCATATATTCACAGAGAACAAGTTAAAAAAGAATTGCAGGATATGCTTGACCAAGGAATTATTGAACCAGCAGTTAGTCCGTACATAAACCCGCTGCATATTGTTAAGAAAAAAGATGGCTCACTTCGCCTCGTACTTGATTCACGTCACACTAATGACATAATTATTAATGAAACAGATCGACCACAGACATTAGAGGAACTTCTACAGAAATTTCACGGTACTGCTATTTATTCTACATTAGATTTGAAATCGGGATTTTGGCAAATTCAACTTCATCCGAATTGCAGAAAGTACACAGCTTTTCTCTGTTTTGGTGACTGTTACCAATTTTGCAAATTACCATTCGGCTTAACTATTTCTTCAGCAGCCTTTATTCGCGGTTTGAACACTATACTTCCGACGGAGCTTAAGGACAGAATTACGACGTATGTAGACGACATTCTTATCGCAGAAGCTAACTGGTCTGAACACAATGTGGTTTTAGAACAACTGTTGCAAACTTTTCATGCACAAGGACTTACAGTTAATCTTAGTAAATCGCACTTTGGCAAAACTTCTATAAAATTTCTTGGACACGTAATTTCAGCAGAGGGTATTGCACCTGATCCGGAAAAACTTCAAGCTCTACGTGACATTACTGTTCCTACAACAAAGAAGCAATTACGCAGTTTTTTGGGCTTAATTAACTTTTTTCGTAAATTTATTCATCACTCCGCTTTAGACACACCCAGGTTATGCCAATTAACAGGTAAAAACAGTATTTGGTCATGGGATAAGCAAGCACACTCTGAGTTCGTGAACCTGAAACATGCTTTGTTGAATGCACCACTTTTATCGCACCCAGATCTTACTAGAAATTTTTCCATTGCCACCGACAGTTCCAATACCGCTTTAGGCGTACACTTTTTCCAGGAAATTGAAGAAGATGGTTCAATAGTAATTAAAAACATCGCATTTGCAAGCCGCATTCTGTCACCTGCTGAACGAAATTATTCCGTTACAGAACTTGAAACATTATGTGTTGTATGGGCTTTCACGAGATTTAGGCACTTTCTTTATGGCAGACATACCACCGTTTACACAGACCACAGAGCAATACAATTTTTACTTTCGGCTAAATTCACACACGATAGATTAAGTAGATGGAAACTTTATTTACAAGAATTTAATTTTACAATAGTTCACATTCCCGGCACACAAAATGTTATAGCAGACGGACTATCGCGTTCTCTGAGCAACAATCAGCAAGACGTAGCAACCAACTTCTGCAAAGCAAATTTCAGTGTCCTGTACATTCAGCAAGTTGCATTTGAAAACTTTATTTCATCGTCATTACAGGACATAGCACAAGAACAAAATAAAGACAACGTGTGGAAAGAAATTAAACACCTTCGGCAAGATAAGAATAATGTTACGATAAGAAACCATTACACTGTACGCAATGACATTCTGTTTCGCCGCTCTCATCCTGACAGCAACAATTGGTTATTATGCATTCCTGACGAACTGGTTAACAAATTAATCTGGTACACTCATTTAAGTTACGCACACTACGGAGCACGAAAATGTTTTCTTATACTGAGACAGAACTGTTATTTTACCAACATGGAGAAACGGATACGACGAGTTTTAGCGTCTTGTAAAATTTGCCAGAAAGCTAAATCAGACACCACTTCACATATTCCTCCTTTATACCCCATTGTACCTGTTAAATTAAAACATATGGCCGCTGTAGACATTTTTGGTCCTATTCCGAGAACTAACAGAGGTTCTTGCTACATCTTTGTCGCTGTTGAGCTCACTTCAAAATTTGTTACTTTCACTCCGTTACGCAAAGCTACTGCTAAAACTGTTTCGAAAGCATTTGTAAAACATTTTCTATTTCATGTAGGGCATGTGATGAAAGTAATTTCTGACAATGGATCTTAATTTCGTTCTGCCATATGGACACGCATGTTACGAGCTAGAAACATTTCTCCGATTTATATATCCAAGTACCATGCTTCTTCGAACCCTTGTGAACGGTTAATGAAAGAAATTGGTAAGCTGTGCCGAATATACTGCCACAAAAGACATATTGACTGGGATACACACATACTGTCATTCCAAGATGTAATTAATTCCATTCCAAATGAATCCACTATGCTATCTCCGTCTGTTATACTGAAAAACGTTGAACCACCAAACAAAATTAAAGAATTAGTAAACTTCCCTAAATGTCGTCGACTAAGACACCACGAAATAATTGACATTGCGCTGAACAACATCAAACGTGCCGCAGACCGCCGGAGAAGACAGCAAAAACAGGTTTGTACACGCCGCGACTTTCACGTTGGACAGAAGATATTAGTGCGTACACACTATTTATCCAGCAAATTAAAAGGTAAGTGCAGTAAATTTGAACTTCTATACGCAGGTCCATATCGGATTCGCAGCATCCCTCACCCCACTGTTGTACACGTCGAAACTTTGAGAACCAGAAAATCGAAAGGCAACCACCATTGGTCAAATATTAAACCCTTTATTGAATGAAGACACTGTATGATTCAACACACTATGATGCCATTTACTAATGCAATTATATTCACATGACTAATTATAGATGATTATCGTATTTTTCTTGGCAAGTGCCCGGCGAGGTAAGGTTAGCAGGTCGCTTTTCTTGTCGTTACACATCAGACCGTGCATATTTTCCAGATGAACTTACACATTTTATGACCACTTACGCAATTATATTTATGTGACTAATTATTGATGATTATCGTATTTTTTTTTGGCAAGTGCCCGGCAAGGTAAGGTTAGCAGGTCGCTTTTCTTGTCGTTACACATCAGACCGTGCACATTTTCCATTTTTTTGTGTATATGATTGTATTCCAGTTTTGTTTGTATGCACTGTGAAATAGTTAAGATATGACACACACCAGTTGACTTTGACACTTTTGTTGCCCTATGATATCTCAACATCGTGACTGTTTTACATTTTTCTTTTCGCTGCTGCATTGTGATATTCTCTGTACATTTTGCCTCTGAACACTGTCAATGTCTTTGACATATTATGTTTTCTGTCATGTTATGCTGTATGGTTAATTATGTCACCATAAACCAGTCATTATTTAGTGGGTATATGCAGCGCCGGCTTTAGGGTGGGGCGACTCGGGCGGTCGCCCAGGGCGCCGAGGCCCAAGGGGCGCCACGTACTAAACGCATGTAAAAAAAAAATTACAATTTACAGTCACCCATTTCGCGAAACTAAAATATTATTCAGTCTCATTCAACATACGTCGCTAATCTCACGAATGCGCGATGAATTCGGGGTAGCAGAAAAGAAATCATGCTGAATGCAATCTTCGTATTGTCTGCAACCATCCATGTTTGACGCGGGCTAGCACGGGCTCTACCAAAGCGCCTCTCTTATTTGTTTCAAGAACTGCAACAAGGAAGAGCCCATGCAGCCGCACCATCTCTCGTTTACAACAGAAACTACCGGTCACTCCAAATAAAAGAAAATACAGACTGTGAAATATACATTACATTATGATTTAATTAATATGAATGTATTTATATCGAATATTTGTGACTTAATGACTCATGTACATTAATTAATAGATCATGCAATGCGTGCACTGCATTCATAGAGAATTCTCCCCTAACTTACTGAAATAATACAGCGCCACACAATGTTTGTTAGACTGCATATGTTGGCAGCGCTACGATTTGCACCCGCATGTCAGTAATTGTCAGTAAGAGTCGGAGGCAGCGGTCATGTTTTCGTGGCTGAATAATTGTGAGTGAAACGAGTGTCGTGACTGTGTCAACATTTTAATTTTCTGGTAGGTGCGAAAAACATTTTTATCTTTCAGTTCAGGTTTTTTTCTAGTTACGTCTACTGATAGGTGAATTTCTTTATTTGTTATAGATCGAATATTGTGGTCGAGAAATAGAGCAGTGTCCAAGCAATAATTTGTCAAATTATTAAATCATGCCAGAAGAGAAGGAAATGATTAAAAAAAAGCTTTCTGGTTCAGATAATCGGAAAAGAAAAGCTGAAAAAGAAAAAGTTCTTGTAGAAACTAAAAAGCACATGAATATTTATAAGTACCTTAAAGGAAATTCTAAGGCAAATACTTCAGATATTAAATCAAAAGTCCATGTATCAGCAAATATTTCTTCAGACTGTTAACAATTATACACAAAAAATATACAATCACCTATTGAAGGTGATCAAATTGACCAGCGCAGTACATCTTTGCATGAATCCTCTGATATTTCTCCAAGTCAAAATCAACACATTACATCTGTGGTCGATGAAAGTATCAACGTTCTTGCAATAAAAGAATATAATGTTTCTGATGTAGGTACGTGGCCAAAAGTACTTAATGCTAGAGATATAGATCGCATTATAATATGTGGACCCTCACAAGTATGTCTAAATAACTTTCCAAAAGATGAAAATGGGCGTCATTTCTCTTCAACTCATTACACAAGAAAACTATCAAACGAAGAAACTATCAGACGACGGTGGCTAGTTTATTCTGTATCAAACGACAGTGTCTTTTGCTTTTGTTGTCGACTGTTTGATTTAAAGTCAACTACTAATTTGACTACCACTGTGGGTTTCAGAAATTGGAAACATTTAAGTGAAGCTCTGAAACTGCATGAAAGTAGTCCTAACCACAAAAAGGCATTTACTCAATGGACTGAAGCTGAAATCAGGTTTAAAGCTGGATTAACTATTGACAAGGAAGAACAAAAGCTAATTTCTAAAGAAAGTTTACGATGGAGCAATGTGCTTCAAAGATTGATGCACATTACTTTGTATTTGGCTGAAAATAATATGGCATTCAGAGGGTTATCAGATAAATTATTTACCCCAAATAATGGAAAATTCTTAGGTCTTGTACAGTTATTGGCAAAGTTTGATCCAATCATGGAAGAGCACGTCAGACTGGCATTGAATGGTGATTTTGCTGACCATTATTGCGGCAAAAATATACAAAATGAATTAATAGAACTCATGGCATCACACGTTATGTCTAGAATCGTATCCCGCATAAAGGGTTCAAAGTATTATGCAATCATAGCTGACTGTACTCCAGATATAAGCCACAAAGAACAACTTTCGATAACTTTAAGATGCGCCGACATAACAGAGGATGGCGTAAGTGTAAAAGAAAATTTCATCTCTTTTCTGCAAATAGATGATACAACCGGTGAAGGCCTCACAGAAAGCATTTTAAAAACATTGAGTGATCTTGACCTTAACATTAATGACCGCAGAGGACAGGGATACGATAACGGCGCGAACATGAAGGGGAAAAATAAAGGCGTCCAGAACAGAATTAAGAAGTTAAATCCACTAGCTTTTTTTGTGCCATGTGGATGCCATAGTTATAATTTGGTATTGTATGATGCGGCAAAATCATCAGTAAAATCCGTGACACTGTTCGGAATGTTACAAAAAATGTTTAATCTATTTTCTGGATCGGTAAATAGATGGAAAATTTTGACCGACCATTTGAAGATATACACCCTGCAAAATGTAAGTGACACACGCTGAGAAGCTCGAATTGATAGCGTCAAAGCGGTTCGTTATCAATTATGCGAAATGCATGACGCTTTGGTTTCCTTGGCCGATGCTACTGAACAAAGCGATGCTGCGGTGTCACACGAAGCGACAACACTAGGAGGACAATTAAAAGACTTCAGCTTCATTGTTTCTCTCGTGACATGGTATGATGTTCTGTTTCAAATTAACGTTGTGAGTAAAGCAAGTCAGTCACCCACAATCAACTTTGTCGAGTTTATGGGAATCCTTGACAAATGTTGCTCTTATTTGGAAACATATAGACAAACAGGTTTCGAACAAGCTATTGTAACAGCAACCGAACTGGCTTCGGATCTTGATACGCAGCCATTATTTAAACCACAAATGCGATTAAGACGTATTAAACGCAGGCCGGGTGAAGAGGCTGTTGATGATCAAATAACTGACCCAAAAACGAAGTTTAAAGTAGAGTTTTTCAATGCACTGTTGGACACCGTGCACATATCCATGAAAGAAAGATTTGAACAGATGCAAGAATTTTCTGCGACATGGAGTTTCTTGTTTGACATTAAAAAAAAAAAAATCAAAATAAAGAAGAACTAATACAATGCTGTTCTAAATTACAAGAAAAGTTAACTGTTAACATGAAGTAAGATATTTATGGAAATTTGCTGTGCGACGAAATTTTAGGCCTGCAACACTATCTCGAAGACAGCCAGGCAACGCCTATTGAAGCCTTAAACTTCATAAAAAAGCATAATCTTCAAGAGTTATATCCCAACATCTGGATAACGTTACGTATTTTGCTAACAATACCAGTGACTGTCGCAAGCGGCGAACGCAGTTTTTCCAAACTGAAGTTGATAAAAACGTACATGCGGTCTACAATGTCTCAAACAAGACTAACCAGTTTGACCTCACTGTCCACTGAAAATGAAGTTGCAGAAAACCTGGACTTTGCTAATCTGATCAGAGACTTTGCCGACAGACAAGCGAGAAAAGTAAAATTTTAGTCGTTTATAATTGTTTTTCATTAGGCGTAATATGTTTTGTGTTCAGATGACTGACAGAAAATATAGGTTTATGGCTTACAGTTATATTAAATTCAATAAAAATATGGTACCCAATTCAAAATCAGTGTTTTTTCGTTATACATATTACCTCCTATATATAAAAATCAATTGTTGTGTGTTAGTCTCACCAAAACAAAGAAATGGCTTGACCAATTTGAATAATTTTTGTTTTGTTTTGTTCGCTTTAGTACAGGGGTGCTTCAGAAAAGAAAAGAAATATTTGGGATATACGAGCCTGTTTCAACCACATTTTATGCATCTTTTCTTTGTTTGGAACACGCAAAAACAATTTTCTGGAGTTGTTGTAGA
The DNA here is from genome assembly GCF_023864345.2 of Schistocerca serialis cubense. Lineage (NCBI taxonomy): Eukaryota > Metazoa > Arthropoda > Insecta > Orthoptera > Acrididae > Schistocerca > Schistocerca serialis. The sequence continues at coordinate 98,886,097 of NC_064642.1, read as the reverse complement.
TGTACAGTGCAGTACTACGCAATATTTTTAGACAATTTCCCAAAACGTGAATGCCCAAACAATATATCACTGCTATACTGACTGTTACGGCAGCGACAGCAGCATGCTGGACTGACGTCACAGGCTACACAAGACTCACATGGAGCGTCTTAGCGGGCTTTCAGATTATTTGGATTTAATTTCCATTTAAAAAAATAAAAAACTCAAATTTACGATGGAAAAAACCATGTTATGATCATAAGATGACGCCATTAACCACTTAAGACGATTTCTAGAAAACAGTCAAATACCGTGTTGCAAAGCACTGCCAGGTTCGCTATTTATACAATAAAGGGCGCCAACTGGACGACTCGCCCGGGTCACCTGGATGGCTAAAGCCGGCCCTGGGTATATGATTTAAATGCAAGACATTTCAGAAAGAAATGATGCGTGTAAGAAATAAATTCAACAGAAATGGGAATTTCACCTACGGAATAAACGAAAGAAGATGCAATAACTCTGTGAGGAAGAGTAAATGGATCAGGATTAACAAGCATTAACAAGATACTATACTCATCGTAGAATAGCAGTCTTAACTAATTTTTTCTTTCAGAATACAAGGCGATTGATGCAGGCTGTCAGACAGAACTACACATCTTAGTTTTAGTGATGAAATATGCTAGAGATAAGGAATAGTTGTATAATGAGTAATGAAGTGATTTTTTTTTTGCAGATGATACTGAATGCTGATGAATAATGATGAAGGATATGCTGTTATGAATAATGAAGTTTTTCTTTATAGGTGATGATAATAATGAAGTTATGATAATATGGATAATGAAGTGATGGATAATGAAGTTTTTTCTTTACAGATGAGGATAATGTTGAAGTTATGTAATTATGCTATGTAGTTATTTAAGTATTTGTTGCAGTTTGCTTTGACAGCAGGTGTTATATTGCATAGAAGGATGACGGAAAGTTTTGGAAAGGACAGCTATGGAACACATTTTTATACACATTTCACTACCTGTTAATTCGAAGTTCACTACTTTTCAGCATAGTATGTGTTTCTTCTTTCAGGTCAATAATCCATTTTGTATTTTTTTTTTTTCAGGAGAAGCTTTTCATGATACTTACTAAACCTGTTACTTATTATACCTGTTCTAGTACTTGCATTTTTATTTTTTTTACCCATTTGTGTCTATCATTTATAAATGTGATCACATATACTGCCTTGTTACATAACCTTGCTACAGCTGACTCATGACGAATGACGTTACCTATCCTCATTTGCAGCAATAGGTCAAAAGCAAATATTGTTATGCCTCAGCAATTAATTATCGATCCCAACGCAATGCATTGCTAACAAAAAAATGTATTACCAGTCCCACATAATGTCACTAGTTTATGATAATTCTGAATAATACTGATTAGCTCTGAATAGTATGTCACTTGAGTAATGACTTCTTAATGATACAAAAAAATATATATATAAAATAATGCTTTGTAACTGGCTAATAACTGCCACTGTTTATTGTAATGAGACTACTTATATTGCCCATGATTATTAATGCTATGATTGTAATTAGCTGATTTTTAATAATGACTTCTTAATGATCTGAATAATACTGAATGAGGAACAATGTTTTATACTATTCGATATTTGATAGCCACTGAGTGCCAATAATTAGTGTCACTTAATGAATTATATATTAATTATGTCATCAATTAGCTCCTGTTTTCAATTATGACTTTTCATGTTATAATAACTGGCCACTGAGTGCGAATAATTAGTGTCACTTAATGAATTACGTTATTAATTATGCCATTAATTAGCTCCTGTTTTCAATGATGATTTTTCATGTTCTATTACTGGCCACTGAGTGCCAATAATTAATGTCACTAAATGGATTATGTTATTAGTTATGCCATTAATTAGCTCTTGTTTTAAATGTTAACTTTTCATGTTTTGGCAAATGGCCAATGAGTGCCAATAATTTGTATCACTCAATGTATTATGTTAATGCTAGGCCAATAATTGACTCTCCTTTTCAATTAAGACTTCTGATGAACATTATTCTGTCATACTAAATATGCTTTGCAACTAGCCAAGGACTGCCACTGTTTATTGTAATACGATTACCCATGATGCCAATAATTTAATTTTATGAACATTATTCTGTAATACTACATACTTGGTACAGAAATGTTCAATAACTAGGCTATGAATGCCGCAAAATACTACTGTAATTCTCAATATTATGTGACTTAATGTCCTTCACCTTATGAGCTAACTACCCTGAATTACTGGAATGTCGATTTGTCCTGTCCATCCTCATGATGATGGAGCACTATATTCGGTTTTTGCACTAATTCTACGTTGGTGTGCCTTATAAGAGCGTGGTGTTGACACAACATGCTGTCCACCACCGTGAGCGATGAAGACGTTATTATGGTCACACTGTTTGGTATACCTAGTGTACTGCCAAAATGAAAACATGGAATATTACTACGACAGTTCAGTGTCTTGGCTACACTGATAAATTCTGATGGGAAAAGAACTTCAAATTGTGTCACTTGGTGTTGTACTTCTGTGGAAAGATATGGACTTTCAGAACAGCTGTGTGCAATCTAAAGTGCTACAACCATGATGCAATCCTTCCCTTTCCTATCCGAATAGTGAAGATCATTTTTTTGCTAACATCGTTTATGTTCATGGGTTATACATTTTTTTTCGATTTGCTGAACTCCAGTGCGAGTACACTTATGTCACCTGTCGACATGATTTTTTGCCATTATGTTTATCTGTTGTGAAAATGCTAAAGACATTTTTTCGATTTGTTCTGAAGTACAGCATATGTGCACTCTTGTCTTTTATATTGTATATACATTTTTATTTTGATGATATGTTCTGAACTACAGTGCATGTGCACTTAGGTTATGTGTTAATATGTTTTCTACTGAACTTCAGTGCCTGTGCACTTTTCTCATTTTTCAATATGATTTGTACTCATTCTGTATGTTCAATACTTCAGTGCGTATGCGCTTATGTCATTTGTTACTCATTGTATATACATTTCGTCATTTGCTGATATGTTCTCAACTCCAGTGCGAGTACACTCATGTCACTTGTCAACATGATTTTCTGCCATTCTGTTTATTTGTTCTGAAAATGCTAAAGAATTTTTTCAGTGCGTATGCACTTTGTTATCTGTCAAATAATTTGTATATACAGTTTTCTGATTTGCTACTATGTTTTGTACTCATATCTTGTCTTTGTCTGAAATGTTTTGCACTCGGTGCGTGTGCACCGCATTTAATTTATGTACTACATTTAAGTATTCTGTAAATTGTAAAAATTTCTTGCGATGGCAAGTCCAAATGACTCACCATCGCTGCCAAATTTTTGCCCCCCCCCCCCCCCCCCCCCCCAGTGGAGGGTTAGGAAACACGTATGTAACGTAGCAGCGATGGTGAGGCATGATAAAATCTCTGACCAGAGAGCCTTTTATCGTGGTTAGTCTGCGCTTGACCGCGCGAGTGTTGCGAGCAGCACTCTGTCGGTAGCAGTAGCTCAGTTCAGTTGCGTCCAGTAGTCGGTCGGTAGTAGTCGTGCAGTACAGTTGCGAGCAGTCTGTCAGTGGGCAGTCTGTTAGCAGTGCAGTATGTCGGTAGTAGCAGTCGAGTGCAGTTGTGTGTGAGGAGTCGGCGGGCGTCGACATGGCATTCTGGTCAAGATACAGGACGAGGTATATTATTTTTAAATGCGCTCAGCTAATAATGTAAATTAACTGTAACTAATTTGTGCAATAATCGCCCTAATAATAATTTTGATTTCAAAGCAATTTTATAAAAAAATCCATTTAATTGAACCAACGATTTCCTTCCATTTCCTTTAAAGTAAAGTTTCAGTTAAATTTCAAAAAAAAAAAAAATATTATTTGCAATGCATTCCCTCCAAGCCGTGGCCAACAATAAGAGCAGAAATTTGACATGCAGTTATACTGAGGTAAGAAATTAATTCTGATTTTTGCACAGGGCCAAAGACCGATATTTCGGTTTAATTGAATTTTCATTGTCACTGAAGTTTCATTAGCACTGAATTATCTTTTATTATATTTTTTGTGGGAGCTTACACCAGAGTCAGATTGCGAATTCCACATTTATTGCCTCTGTCAGTACATTTCATTGCAGGGAGGTTACGTTTGGCTTTATTTCTATTAAATATTGTCTTTTTAAAAATTTTCCGGAAAGGTTACACTTAGCTCAATGATCATTAGCAGTCTTAAATAATATTCTTTGTAAAATTTTTGTGGGGAGGTTACAATCTCTATCCTACCTTCCAATGATGCAGTACGATGCACCAGAGTCACACAGCGAATACGATTGTCTTCCCTGCGCACCGATCACCGCGAAGTTGAGCGCCCCTCAAACCGAACATCATCATCATCATTGGTAACGCCGCGTGGCCGTCTGGAGTCCGGTGTTCTTGACCCCTGTTGCCAGCAGTCGTGTACACAGGCTACATTCGTGCCGAGTCTTACTGTAGTATCACAGAAGGAAATCCAGCTTCTCGTAGTCCTATTCCGCGACCTTGTTCACTCACGGAGATATTAATAACGGCGTCTTTGTCACCTCAAAGGCATTCTTGACTAACTTACCAAGTCCAATCTCAAAGGCAATTGACCCTCATGAGCTTTACAGGGTTTATTTACATCCTCATCGCTGCGCTAGTAGCGCCACTCTTATGCGAATGGCGTGTAACTTAAATAGACATAGCAGAGGTTGAAAATACTGTTACAATTGTAAATTACCTTATTTTCACACGAACGGTTTCGGACTGTTATAAGCTCATCCTCAGGCGTCGTAGCTGTGCTGCGGTCCCCGAGCGCCGCGTGTACCAGGCGCAGTGTGCTGCCTACGAAAGCAGAACAGGACAGTCCGAACCCGGTCGTGTGAAAATAAGGTAATTTACAACTGAAGTGGTATTTTAAACCTCTCCTATAATGCTCCGTAATGGTTGTTCTTCCAACAGGATTGTTTGTAGTTAAATAGATATCATATTTCAGATGTAGAAACAGCATACCAATTTTCATTTTTGTCGCACAATTCTTTCTTGGCGTCGACTTTTTTTTTTTTTTCAGTGTAGCTTTCTGACTGCGGCGGCTTAAGGAAACACTAGAGGATGTGTCTACAGTGGCATCTCCTCGTTGTAGCGTTTGGCGGAGACTGTTTTCACGTGTGTTGTCGTCTTAAGGTGATAACTTTTGCATGGTACCTCGTTCTGCGGATGACACAACACCTTCGACTAATCTGTATCTACATTGTTACTCAACATCTACATCCATACTCCGCAAGCCACCTGACGGTGTGTTGCGGAGAGTACTTTGATTACCTCTATCGGTTCTCCCTTCTATTCCAGTCTCGTATTATTCGTGGAAAGAAAGATTGTCGGTATGTCTCTGTGTGGGCTCTAATCTCTCCGATCTTATCCTCATGGTCTCTTCGCGAGATATACTTAGGATGGAGCAATATACTGCTTGACTCCTCGGTGAAGGTATGTTCTCGAAACTTCAACAAAAGGCCTTACCGAGCTACTGAGCGTCTCTCACCCAGTTCACATTTAGCTGTCTGGCAGTGGGTTCGTCGAATGTCTCTCACACTGTTTCTCTACGTTTCCACTCTCGAATAGAGCTGGCTGGAGTGGCCGAGCGGTTCTAGGCGCTACAGTCTGGAACCGTGCAACCTCTACGGTCGCAGGTTCGAATCCTGCCTCGGGCATGGATGTGTGTGATGTCCTTAGGTTAGTTAGGCTTACGTAGTTCTAAGTTCTAGGGGACTGATGACTTCAGAAGTTTAGTCCCATAGTGCTCAGAGCCGTTTGAACAATTTTTTAGAAACGAACACTTCAGTCTCTCTACGCAAGCTCTGCTTTCTCTTTTTTTACTATAATCATCATTTCTCCTTAAGTAGGTGAGCGTCAACAAATTTATGCATTCGGAGGAGGACAAAAGACATTGAAATTTTGTGAAAAGATCTCTGCGAAGCGAAAAATCCTTTTGTTCCAGTGACTGCAACCTCAACCCGTGTATCATACGCGTGACACATTCTCCCCGATTTCACGATAATACAAAGCGAGGTGACCTCCTTAGAACTTTTCTTGGTGTCCTCCGTCAGTGGAATGTGTTAAGGATCACATAGTGCACAGCAGTAGTCTAGTAGAGGACAGAAAAGTACAGTGTAGGAAGACTCTTTAGTAGACCTGTTGCATCTTGTAAGTGAATGACCAATAAAACGTAGTATTTGGTCTATCTTCTCCACAACATTAACCACGTGACCTCTCCAATTTATTTCGTAATTTTACTTCCTAGATTTTTAGCTGAACTGACTGCCGTTCGACTTTCGTGGTTTATCGTGTGACAGAAATTTAACGAATTCCTATCAGTACTCACGGGGATGAGGTCATGCTGTTCATTATTTCGAGTGAATTGCTACTTTTCGCACCATGCAGATATCTTGTGTAAATCATTCTGCTATTGGTTTTGATCTTGGGATTACTTTCATAGACGGTAAATGAGAGCATCAACTACAGACAACCCAAGAGGGCTGCTCAGAAACAGAAGAGAGCCTATAACACTTTCTAGAACAGGTATCACTTCTATGAAACTTCCTGGCAGATTAAAAATGTGTGCCCGACCGAGACTCGAACTCGGGACCTTTGCCTTTCGCGGGCAAGTGCTCTACCAACTGAGCTACCAAAGCACGACTCACGGCCGGTACCCACAGCTTTACTTTTGCCAGTACCTCGTCTCCTACCTTCCTAGAGCACTTGCCCGCGAAAGGCAAAGGTCCCGAGTTCGAGTCTCGGTCGGACACACAGTTTTAATCTGCCAGGAAGTTTCATATCAGCGCACACTCCGCTGCAGAGTGAAAATCTCATTCAGGTATCACTTCTGTTTACTCGATGACATTCAGTGATAACAAACTTCGACCTTTCTGACAGGAACTCACGAATCCAGTCGCACAATTGAGATGATTACTCATTGGAACGTAATTGGGTTAGAATCTGCTTTAAGGCGCTATCAAATCTGAAAGCATGGAATCATTTTCTGATCCCCTGTCGGTAGCAGCTAAAACTCCGCTGATTTCCGTAGTCTTCGAGTCCACACGCACACCTACAATATGACCGCACACTGACGAGCCAAAACATTGTAACTAGCTGCATAATAGCGTGTTGATCCATTTTTGCAATGTAATGCAGCAGTGATTATACGTGGCATGGAATCGAGAGGCTCTTGGTGGGTTTACAGTAGTGTGCGGCACGAAGTACATACGCGTTTTAAGACATGCTTTACATATATATTACCGGCCGGGGGCCAGTCGGTACGCAGCTGGCGCCCGATAGCCTACTAAATGTGTTCCATCGGGTTCAGATGAGGCGTATTGGTGACCAAGACCTGAACCCAAGTATAACGCTCCTCAAACTATTCTAGCACGATTATGGTTTGTAAGACGGACAGTTCTCCAGCTGGAAGACGCATTCACCGTTGGGGAAGTCATGTGTTGAAGGATGCTACTGATCAGCAATAATGCTCATGTAGTCCCCTTTGATTAGTACCTTAGGGAGTACAGGTGAGTATCTCCCAGTGCATAACGCTTCCCCAGTTGGACTGCATCTGAGGTGTGGCGCACGCCTGGAGCATTCGTTCGCCTGGATGATAGAGTATCTAGGCACGACGATCGATGTGGTCTAACAAGAAACTTGATTCGTCCCAGCAGGCAGCACATTTCCATTGTTCTACGATCCAATCTCGATGATACTATGCTCACTGCAAATCGTAACAGACGGTGTTAGGTCAACAAAGGAACACGTAGGGAACGGCTGCTGGAGAATCCGACAGAGACATACGTGCGCTGGACGGTGTGCTCAGGAACACTTGTGCCTCTGCCGTCAGAACTGACACAGATCGCCGCTCATCCTGTTTTACAGAGCGGTCAAGCATCCGACCTCCACGTTTTGTAAATAAGAGGCTTAGCGCAGTAGCACTTGAATAGCTGACCCAACTCAGACGTTTCCGAGATCCACGTTCCCAGGCTCCGAGCCTTAACAGTGTCTCCTTTGTCACTTATGTCGGTAGATTTCTGCATGTTCGACCTGTATCGTCGCTAGAACGATTCCCCATTCGTCCCTGATCCGCTGGTATAGAGTGTTGTATACTTCTTATTATAATCTTCTAGGAGTTGTAGAGTATGTACTGAAAAGTAATACCTCCGAACTTTTTCAGTGAAAACTTTTTAAGGGGAGACGGAAGGCAATTTTTATCCCTATTCTGCCAACACTATTTTACCCTTTGAATAGGTGCACTTTACAAAAGAACTTTAAGTGATAAAACAATGAAATTTTTACTGTATATGTATATAACATATATTCCTCAATTTACAAGTAACATGAACGTAATAGCCCTTATGGTTTTGAAGAAAAAATATTTATTCTTTCACTAGTAAGAGTTAACTTTTTTTGTACATTAATTAGTATAAAACAATTTCTGATTGTTTGGTGGTTCTCAATTTACTTGTAGTAACGTATTACCATCTTCAGCACAAATTGACAAAAATTTCATGTATCTGACCCCATTAGTTTATCAAATCATGGTACCCGAAAGAAAAAAAATGTAGTTTTGAGAAAAATCCATTTAAAGCTTAATATTGCAATTCTAATATAGTTATTCATGAGAATTACACACCACTAATATATTCCTACACCATGATGAGCTTCATCTGAATCATACTGATCTTCTTTTCTTCTCTTAGTCCCTCTTCTTTTCTGTCTGGTTTTTTTGTGCATTTTAAATTAACAACATCTGCTTTGCAGATTCTCTCTTCATCCATTCGCACCAAGGATTTTGCAATATTTCCACTAGATTTTATGCCCAATAATTATAGAACATCCAGTTCTCTAATTACACCATCATTGAAGCATAAAATAGCATCATAAATACCAAATTTTAGGGTTGTAAGCTGAACAAATACAGTTTTCGGTAACCTGTTCCAAATGACAGAATTCACACATTGATTTAAATTTTGGGTTTTACCATGAAGACATTTCTTCAAAAAGGCGTCTTTACTAAGGTCTCTAAATATGGGTTTCATTTCATTTAATTGAATTGAATGTTGTGCATTATCTCTGCATGGCGCAAAAAGGAAGACGTGGTATTTAAACGCCAGATTGCACAGAACGTCAGGAAAACCATAATAACTCACGAAAAAATTGTCGTATTTATATAAAACAAAAACTGTTTCAGGCAGGAAAAACCAGGTATTTCAAATATGCTAAAATCTAAAAATCGAATTTTTGAAGGCCACTTACTTTCCGTCTCCCCTTAAGCTTCGTACATGAAATCAACTTTATTAACATTCTGTAATTTATGTCTAGATACTTACTTCTCAACATAGTGACTCTGGAGACGAACACATCACTATCAAAGTGAATTCCTCGAAGGTGTTATTTAAATTTTGAAAATAGTTGAAAATCAGATGGGGACAACTCTGGAGTGTATGGAAGATGATCTATGACAGTGAACGCAAGGCGTGTGATTGTTGTAGATATCGCAGGGCTCGTGTGTGGTATGGCATCGTCACGCTGAAGGTATAGGTGCTCCAAGTGTGCACTGTTAAAAACTCGACTGCAGCACGCTGTTTCTCGCGCCGCCATGTTATACACTGCAATTCAGGGCCATGTAGCAGCAGAGGTATGCAACTTGCGTCGGCGAAGCGGAAAAGTCAATCGAGCAACATGCATTACATGTAATACTCCACCCAATATTGAAAACGTAATAAATAATTCACAGGTATTACTTTTCAGTACGCCTTGATAGATACAATTCCGACAAGGAACTAGTAATGAAATTTACCGCTTGGGTGAAGAATGGATTTGTAGTGCGATATTTTGGTGGAGCGTGGTTCCGGCTGTGAGTTGTGCAGACGTGGGGCTCAATTTAACAGTTATTTGATTTGGGATCGCAAACAGGAGGAAGTGCAGCATTGATAGCAAAATTTTAACTTGTTTATTGCAGATCGATTCCAGCTGCTATGTAGCTGCCTTCACAGCACTTATATCCAGGTCATGATGACACATCGTAATTAAAAGCGCAGATGGTATTACATTGACACTACAGACAACAGTTAAACCCAGTTTAACTTAGTTTCACTTTCTGTGTAATGGCATTGTCGTACCATGTGTGAATTTATTTAAGATGAGTAATCATGACTTCGCTGAAGGTAACTAAACAGTAATTGAAATCGATCTGCAATACATTATTAAAAATTTACAGGTGATGCTGCCCTTCCTCACATTTTGGATTCATTTATATGGTCGTGGAGCATGCTGCTCCAAGTGTAAACAAACCCGAGGATTATTCCATTCAGCAGCAAAAATTGCAATTAACGTAATGTAATCACTTTCGATAAATAAATATAATTTTCTGTAGGGTGACAGAAGTTAAGTAGAATTAAAATAGCCTGGCATAAAATATCCTTTTCACAACAACGGAACCAAAAGTGAAACATAGAACAAATTGAAACCGGCCATACAACGGGTACCAGGCAACAATACACATTTCTGCCACATACAGACATAACAACGGAAACTAACGTTGCCAAAGGATAGTTACCTTAATTTGAATGAGTAATATTGTCTCTGACTATACATTGCTCTAGTGTTACTAACAGTACCGGCCAACTAAGACACCAGCTACCAGTAATACTAGCAAGCTACCCATACTCATATCTTGATAACTTCTTATATAACATATGTACGACCAGAATTACATTATTTTTTCAGTTTTTGTCAGATTGCGTTCAAAATTTTTTACTTGTAGTGACTAGTTTTGGACAACATTGTCCATTCTCAAACCACAACCGTCCTTGTATACATTTAACATACACTTCCATCAGTGGACTCATATACAGTAGCCATAATCGGTATTTTTACGCATGTAGAATATTACATGCATAGAATATACATGCAAAGATATCAGCTACAGTTATTATATACGAGTTCACTGGTGGAAATGTTTGTTAACATTTACAACCAAGGCTATGGTTCGGTAATGGACAATGAAATCGAAACTAGTCAACAAAAATAAAATTTTTAACGCAACTGTGTCAGAAAATGAAAAAATGAAATACCGTAGACCATTTGCTGGTCTTCCCTCCTACATTGCATTGGAACTTCGTTAACTATATGACAATTCATTCACATAAAGCAATAACAAAACAGTTAGCTCTTAAACCACTGAATAAACAAGTGATTAATGCTCATGGTGAAGCAGATTAAACTTCTGTTTTATTTGCTTAATGAGTCAAATGGCGTGTCCTGACACAATTATGTCTCCTCTGTTATCACAACGCTCACTGTCCTATGCCCCACGTGTCGTAAGTACCAACAAGCCATTACTCTCACAAGCTGCGCCATTGTCGCGATTAAAACAGTGGCCCGAATATAGAATAAATTTCCTTTACTTTACGCGTATGGTCACAAACTTATTGTCAACATATCAACGATTTCGGTCTATAATGACCATCTTCAGATCTGTTTCATAACATTATGACATTGCTTTTATAAAACAGATCTGAAGATGGTCATTATAGACCGCAACCGGTAATCTGTTGACAAACATTTTGTGACATAGACGTAATGTAAAGGACAGCATTATTCAACACTCACATACTTGTGTACTGCGTCTTCCTAGACGTTTAAAGTGCCTCGACTCAAAGCAAATTCGCACATAATACCGTGCACCTCTTTAATGACAAAGCAACTGCACTACAACTGTCAAATAGAAAGCACTTAGGTTGTACTTCTTATGAACACGTGGCGGCCGAGCGGTTCTAGGCGCTTCAGTATGGAACCGCGCGACTGCTACGGTCGCAGGTTCGAATCCTGCCTCGGGCATGGATGTGTGTGATGTCCTTAGGTTAGTTAGGTTTAAGTAGTTCTAAGTTCTAGGGGACTGATGGCCACAGATGTTAAGTCCCGTAGTTCTCAGAGCCATTTCTTATGAACAGCTTGTTTGTATGCCGGGTAGAGACAGCAGCCTCTCCACCAGGTTGTTGTCCTCATGGCAGCCCAGCTGGCGCTACCAGTCGTCTCCCCTGGCCACCAACACACCGTCACACACCAGTCCTTGGGATCCTTCACACTTGGCTCCGCCCAAGATCACTCTAGCCACTAATTACAACACTGCCTCTTCCTGCTGCCATGCTTTACAGGCTGTCCACCTCGATGCAAAGTTCGAGACCGAGCCTCACCTGCCATCACAACACTCCGTGCTTCCTCCTGTCAACTGTCGACCGGGGACATGGTGCTGGATTCCGGGGGATGTTGGGAGTTGAGATAGCTGCAGCTGTCTGCCCACCCGCCGCCCGCATCTCTCCCCAGCTCGGCTATAGTGGCGCTCACATCCATCACATGATCGGCTCCAATAGCCGTCTCATGGCTTGAGCACGACGTGTAAGATGCAAGGAATCTCTGTTGGCAAATGGCTCTGAGCACTAAGGGACTTAGCATCTGGGGTCATTAGTCCCCTAGAACTTAGAACTAGTTAAACCTAACTAACCTAAGGACATCACAAACATCCATGCCCGAGGCAGGATTCGAACCTGCGACCGTAGCGGTCTTGCGGTTCCAGACTGCAGCGCCTTTAACCGCACGGCCACTTCGACCGGCTGATCTCTGTTGGCGATGAAGATTGAACGTGCCGTTCGACACAGCACAGAATCACTTTAAAATCCCCCGCGTCACAGAAAATGCGCAAGAGGCCATGGCGTGGGCCGCGTTTCGAGTACTCATCGTCGAATTCTCTTTTATGTGACGAAGGATGATCTCCTCAAAGGCGTGAGTGGGGGGGGGGGGGCGGGGGGGCATCCGTAGATTTCCACAGTCAGCCGTCCTAGTTGTGAATGTATCAGTTTCCCGCAGCCTTTGTTGCTCTCATAATTACAACATGGGCTGACGACGGGCCTCTCTTCACAGTTTGTGTGCGTACCGCTAAATGAATCTTCAAACTCTTTTTATCTCCAAATAGTACCTTCAAGGACATGGGCTGGTTATGATAACTTCACCTACTACACTGACCAGTCACACTGATCTGACCAGCTGTCGAAAGCCTTTTGCAGCGCAGACTGCTGCGAGAGACACAGGAAGGAAGGCAACGAGGTTCTGGAAGGCATTGACAGGGATTTGGAGCCATGTTGACGCCAGTGCCATACACAGCTGCTCTAGGATTCTCGGATGGAGATCCATGACGCAAAAAGCCCGATCGAGGTGGTCCCACAGATTCACGATTGGGTTTGAATCCGGAGATTCTGGTGGCGAGGGGAATTGCAGTAAACCCATCCTGATGCTCTTCGAACGACTGTGCGAACTGTGTGACACGTTGCATTGTCCTGGTGGTAGATACCATCGTCTTGACCCAATGTGTCCTCATAGAATGACAAGTTAACCCAGGAAATGCCACGAAAACTTTCCCAGAGTCATTATGCTCCCTCCCGCTGGCAGGGTATTTGCTTTCGGACGTTTCACGCCGTACACGACTACAGCCATCTGTCCGATGTAGCATACCACGTGATTCATCTGAAAAGGCCACCTGTTTCCATTCAGTGGACGTTCCGTAGCAGTGATAGTGTGTTAATTCGAGCCTTCGTCGTTGATGAACTATAATCAGGATGGGTGCATACTGTGGGGGTCCATACACAGCAATTTATGCTGAACGGTCTTTAAGGTGACACTGTTGGTAGTCCCTTGGTTCATCTGGATGGCCAGTTGCTCATCAATTGTACGTCTACACATCTCTGCAGCCATGGTTCACTCCTGTCATCTATAGCCCACAGTGCATTACAGGTGCCTCAACACCGGTTTTGGATAGCGCTATTTTGCCAAGCATGGTATACTTTAACCACTGCGGCATGTGAACATGGTAGCGTTAATGTGACTAAACCGCGAAAATCCTCTCTACAAACCCTCGAAGCCTGCCACAATTGTTGTGGAACACTGTGTATACACTGATCAGCTAGAACACTGTGACCGCCGACCTACCATCGATATAAACCCTTCCAGGCGATAGCAGATTCATCTGGCGAGCAATGACTGCTAATCACACACACACACAGTGCATGTAGTATCAGTGAACGTGCTGTTTGTGTGTCGAATGGGGAGGGCGCCCACTCTAGCTGAGTTTTCCCAAGGGCAGATTGTGATACCTTCGAGGCTCGGCACGAGCATTTCGGGAACTGTATGACTTGTTAGGTGTTCTAGATCTGTGGTGATTGCCGTGAACATGTGGTGAAACCACGTCCATAAGACGTGGGTTTGGAAAGCCACTCTTCGTTACAGATGTAAGTTGGCTGTTTAGGTTTTTATGTTGGTAACGCCACGTAGCGCCCTGTATGAAAATCACTGACTGTACTGTGTGCAGACTGTGGCTGGTTGGACTCATTGTTGGAGCATTCGCTTGTGTATTGTTGGGCAGTTTGATGTGAACAGCTCATAGCGTTGAGCCGTTGGAGGTGAGTCGCCAGCAGTGGTGGATGTGGAGAGAGAGATACCAGAGTTTTGAGATGTTACTATAAGCGCACGATCTGGACGTGTGTCCGCCAGAAAAAGGAAATTTGTAAAGATGGAGGTCATGAATATATATGATGACTTTTGCACATTATTAAGGTAAATACATTGTTTGTTCTCTATCAAAATCTTTCATTTGCTAACTATTCCTATCAGCAGTTAGTGCCTTCAGTAGTCAGAATCTTTTATTTAACTGGCAGTATTGGCGCTCGCTGTATTGCAGTAGCTCGAGTAACGACGATTTTTGTGGCGTAAGTGATTCATGAAAGGTGTAGGTTATTGTTAGTCAGAGCCATTCTTTTGTAGGGATTATTGAAAGGCAGATTGCGTTGCGCTAAGAACATTGTGTGTCACTCTAATGATCATCAGAATAAGTAAAGATATAAATGTCTGAGTACGTTCAGTTTTGCTCAGCTGTTTGAAAATCAAATAACGTAAGAAGTTTACTAGCACAGTCATTCATAATTTTTCTAAAGCGATGTTTCACAGATGTCCGATGTCGTAGGCTGGGCAAATCGGTAAAACAGGACAGGCGGCGGATATGGAGGAGCCAACATCAGACTTGAATGTTGGGTACAGTAAAAATGTGTCTGGACACACAGTGCACCGAACACTCCTAACAACTGGCTGCCGCAGCTGACGATCCATGCATGTGCCGATGTTAACACAACGGCATCGGGAACTACGACTGATATGGGCGCGTGATCATCAGCGCTGGACGTTGGTGCAGTGGCAGAGCGTCATGTGGTTTGATGAACCCCGACAGCTCCTCCATTACGCCGATGTGCGGGCGCGAATCCGCTGTCTTCCAGGGAAACAGCTCCTTGACACATGTACTGTGGTACGGAAACAAGATTGCGGCTGCTCCATTATGCTCTGGGAAACATTCAAGGGCATTTATAGGTCCAGTGGAACCAGTACAAGGCTCAATGACGGCCTAGAATAATCGTACACTGGTTGCAGATCACGTACACCCCGTCATGAAGATCATTTTTTGGAGACGGCAATGGTATTTTTCAAAAAGATAATGCGCCATCTCGTAAGGCCAAGAGCGTGATGGAGTGGTTCGAGGAATTGGGTTCGAAGACAGCGGAGGCGAGTTCCAATTGATGTGCTGGCCTCCGGCCTCGTCATATCTGAAACCGATCGAACACATATGGGATGTAACTGAACGTGGCGTCAGAGCTCATCACCCCCTCCCCGGAATTTACGGGAATTAGGTGACTTGCGTGCGAAAATGCGGTTTCAACACCCTCCATAGAGCTACAAATCCTCACTGCTGCCATGACACACGCGTCGCCGCTGATATCCGTACCATTGACGGACAAACCGGCTATTCGGTTCGTGGTCGTCATGTCCTGGCTGATCAGAGTACATTCTTACCACGTCGAGTGTCCGAATCGCCGTAGCATTGAGTCTCGCCGTGGAGACAGGTCGTAATGTTTTGGGTCAACAGTATATGCTATGGTAACCTATAAATATTTTTTTGTGAAGTTTCGCCTAATTCTAGAGATCACTGTAGTTAGTGGGGAAGTTTCTCCTGACAGATCGACAGGTTAGTCGCGCTGCTGCATACGCTGTGGCGCGAGCAGCCAATGGCGCCGCGTCTATCGGCTGCTGGTCTGCAGTCACACAGAGAGAACGAGGCGCGTCAACGCTGTGACGCGCCGGCCGAAAGCAGGCCTGCGGGCGCCACAAACAGCAAACAGCGTGACGTGACGCGGCGCCTGGACGGAGAAAATCCCGAAAACACCGCCAGAGGGAGGTGGGTGGTGTCCGGGGAGGGAACAACCCCCCCCCCCTCCCCCCTCCCAGCGCCGGAAACTAGACCGCCTCGCGCGCTTTGATGCACTGCTCGTTGTTTTTTCCGTCCTCTGCAGGTCCGTTGCTGTGACAGTTCCGATTCACCCAAATTGAAATGCCTTTGAGCCACTAGAAGATATGGACTAAAAATACGAGAGGGAAGCACACAGTGAATAGAGGGATCGCTTGCAAATATTGATTCAGGTTACGGAAACTTCTATTTGCCAGCTAGAGTGGCCAGTACTTTTACAAGTTCGAATTGCTTAAAACGGAGAAACTACGCTTCCAACTATTTTTTTTTTCTCTTTTAAAGATTGTTTTCTTTAGAGTGTAAATATGCCTTCAGTAGTTTTTTACGCGACATTCCTTCGCTTAACTACTGTTGGCTGCTTCTTAAACTCCGTCGAAAGTTTCCTCAACTCTCAGTGAATTTAGTTAGGAGATTATCTGGTAATACATCTACATCTCTACCCACAGTAAGTCAGCGAACTCACGGTGTGAGAGGTGGATGGGGGGCGGTGGTTACTTCAGATACCGTTAATTCATCTCGCAACTCTGTTCCATTCACGAATGGCGCATGGAAAGAATGATTTCTTTGGAAACTTTAATAGCGGTGGCTCGTTTTATTTTACAGGTTACTATCCCTCTGTGTAGGGGCTGTAATTTTTTATATTCTTTTTTTAAACCAGCAAGGTAAAACAGAGGCCACTACTTCCACCATATCAAGTGGATTTAGTGCTCACGTACTCACACTGAGCCCTTGAACACTTCCCAGTTTATCAATTGGGGATAGTTGAAAATTATTATTACTATTATCGGTGCCACGCGTGCAATGGTCGTGCCAGGCGCGCGATATTGAATCTTGATCCTATCATTAATGGCGCGAGACCTGCACGACCTTGTGGCAACCGTTATAGTTCTTCATTATTCTACTGTGACACTAAGGATGGTTTCACGCAGTGAAAGGGAGAATGTACAGGTTAAAGGACTCATTTATTTAACAGTTGAATACTGCACAATTATACAATCAAATGGGGGTGGGGGAAGAAAGAATTGAGTTCAGCAGCTTGCCCCAACGCTCGTTCATAATAAGCCACGATAGTAGGAGACAAGGAATTTTAGGGACGATCGCCGTATTATCAAATGGGGTCCAATTTACTAAAGGAAGGGGTTGCAGGCATGCAACGGCCACCACCATGAATCAGCCAAAGACTAAGAAAGATGCTACTGTGGGTGAATCGCTAGGTAGCCTCCTGTACTAAAGGAATACAACCAGCAAGACGCGAAACTATTCATATAACTTTGGCTCGCGGTCCGACTACGTTAACGAAACATGAAGGGGCGCCAGACACTCACCACGTGGCGTAGGACAAAGGGCATAAATTTTCAAGCTAGGAAGACATAAATTCTGAGTCGAATTTTACACAGGAGAACTGAAAGAGCTGTTGTCGGACGAAGTGGAAAAGTGAGCATGAATGTATGCACTTCAGTGCCGTACTGCAAGCTTCTGTGACTGACCAACACGACTCGCACATTATACCCGACTGTATAAGGAAAACCCTACAGTCTTATAACACGGAAAACATTGCATAAACCGTAATTCAAGGAGCGCACATCAGTACAATGACCTATAAGGTTCCCTCTGGGCGACAGGGCGCGAATCTGCAGCGCACGTCGGCGCTCATGCTTACCGAACTTCATGTCCTGGAAGTAGCACCTCCGGCCTCAGGCACGGTCACACTAGAACTGACCACTGCCCCTTTGTCCACTATCCATCCGCGGAGGGCGGTTGGCGCCCGCCCGAGAAAAGCGGGCGCGCACCTGAACTGGCCAATCATAGGGCCGGAATTTCACAGGGAGGCGACCTCGCGACGTTAAAGTTGAGAAGAAATATCAGTTACAAGGTTGGTAAGGCGGGTTGGGGAACTGAGAGCAGGAGAAACTTTGGCCACTACTGAACTTTCAAACGCCACCACGTGCTACCCTAGCGATCGGAAAAAGGATAGGTAAAGGGGAGCCATCATGGCTGCTAGGAAGACTACTGCCCTCGCCCATAAATAAAGAAAATTCCTGGCGCCAAGCTCCTCTCACAGATCAGTGTGAGACAAGCTGTAAAAAATCGTCAAATAAATCAGGCAACCCATAGAAATTATTAATATTACCGGAATTATTAGTTTACCGAATACCAGAATGCGTGGATTAGAAATATGAAATGCGAGCATTGAATGGTGAATGAAGTGCACGTCTTTCAACTTTTCCTCGGATTTTCAATACTAGCCCTCTCCATGATGTGCAGCGTTTCTCTTCTGCCGTTTGCCACTGGAGTTTGTTGAACATTTCGTAAGCTCTTATGCCGATTAAACTATGCCGTGGTGAAACGTGCAGCTCTTCGTTAGTCTTCCGTATCGTTTCCATTAAGGGTCGCATACCTATGCGCAACACTCACAAACTAGAAGGTTGAGTGAAATGCAAGCGTCATTTGTTTCCGTCTCTGGAAGTCAAAAATATCTTCACAGCCAGCTAATCAAATCCCCCAAAACACAGTCACGTACAGTCGAGTAAAATACACTTCACGCTAACAGTGCTGCAGCTGCTGAATTCAGCAAGTGAGATAAAATTGGGGCTGTAAATGGTCACTACAATTAATTTTACATTCTGAGATATCTCTCACTGCGCCGTTGTTACTGCATGTTATCAGACGATTCCAGAAGAAAGTATTCTGGATGGGGATGGACATGAGAAATTGGTGTTGTTTCTTTCGTCTGCTGCATGTGGTCTGTACTCAGACGTTGCTCAGATATTCTCAATAACACGCTAAACCAGCGAGTGCAGTGATCGTTATTCATCAGTTAAACACATGATTACAATATGTGGGTATAAGCTGAATGATCAAAATGTTTAGCCACTGCAGGTGGTGGCACATGTCGGCACTAATGACGTGTGTCGCTTTGGATCTGAGGAAATTCTCTCTGGATTCCAGCGGCTATCTGATTTGGTGAAGGCTGCCGGTCTTGTTTACGAGATGAAAGCGGAGCTCGCCATCTGCAGCATCGTTGACAGTACCGACTGCGGAACTTTGGTGCAGAGCTGGGTGGAGGGTCTGAATCAGAGGCTCAGATGGTTTTGTGACCGGTTTGGTAGCAGGTTTCATGGCTTGCCCCATAGGGTGGTGGGGTTTCTGGTTCCGCTGAATAGGTCAGGAGTTCACTACACTCAGCTGGCGGCTACACGGGTAGCGGAGGCTGTGTGGCGTGGACTGGGCGGTTTTTTAGGTTAGAAGGCCTCGGGAAAGTACGGGACGGTCTGCAATCTCAAAGGGTGCATGGCAAATACAGGACGTGCTTGGATCAAGGAACAGTCGGAATTGTAGTTGTAAATTGTTTTAGTTGTGCTGGGAAAGTCCCTGAGCTTCAAGCGCTTACAGAAAGCACTGAAGCTGAAATTGTTATAGGTACAGAAAGCTGGCTAAAGCCTGAAATAAGTTCTGCAGAAATTTTTACGAAGTCTCAGACGGTGTTCAGGAAAGATAGATTAGGCAGAATTGGTGGTGGAGTGTTTGTGTCTGTCAGTAGTGGTTTGTCTTGTAGTGAAGACGAAGTAGATACTCCGTGCGAAATGGAATGGGTGGAGGTTATACTTAACACCCGAACTAAGTTAATAATTGGCTCCTTCTACGGAACCCCAGACTCCGATGATACAGTTGCTGAACGGTTCAGAGAAAATTTGAGTCTCGTAACAAATAAATACCCCACTCATACGGTTATAGTTTGTGGGGACATCAACCTTCCCTCGATATGTTGGCAAAAATACTTGCTCAAAACCGGTGATAGGCAGAAAACATCTTCCGAGATTGTCCTAAATGCTTTCTCCGAAAATTATTTCGAGCACTTAGTCCACGAACCCACGCGAATTGTAAATGTTTGCGGAAACACACTTGACCTCTTAGCCACAAACAATCAAGAGCTAATAGAGAGCATCATGACTGATACAGGGATTAGTGATCACAAGGTCGTTGTAGCTAGGCTCAATACCGTTTCTTCCAAATCCACCAGAAACAAACGCAAAATAATTTTTTTTAAAAAAAAAGCGGATAAAGTGTCACTAGAAGCCTTCCTAAGAGACGATCTTAACTCCTTCCGAACTGACTATGCAAATGTAGACGAGATGTGGCTCAAATTCAAAGATATTCATACCTCATAAATTGGTAAGAGATGCAACAGATCCCCCAAGGTACACAAAACAGGTCCGAACGCTGTTGCAGAGGCAACGGAAAAAGCATGCGAAGTTCAGAAGAATGCGAAATCCCGAAGATTGGCTAAAATTTACAGACGCGTGAAATTTGGCACGGACTTCAATGCGAGATGCCTTTAATAGATTCCACAACGAAACATTGTCTCGACATTTGGTAGAAAATCCGAAGAAATTCTGGTCGTATGTAAAGTACACAAGCGGCAAGACGCAGTCAATACCTTCGCTGCGCAGTGCCGATGGTACTGTTACCGACGATTGTGCCGCTGAAGCGGAGTGATTGAACGCAGTTTTCCGAAGTTCCTTTACCAGGGAAGACGAATGGAATATTCCAGAATTTGAAACACGAACAGCTGCTAGCATGAGATTTTTAGAAGTAGATACCTTAGGGGTTGCGAAGCAACTCAAATCGCTTGATACGGGCAAGTCTTCAGGTTCAGATTGTTTACCGATTAGGTTCCTTTCAGATTACGCTGATACAATAGCTCCCTACTTAGCAATCATATACAACCGCTCGCTCACCGATAGAGCTGTACCTACAGATTGGAAAATTGCGCAGGTCGCACCAGTGTTTAAGAAGGGTAGTAGGAGTAATCCATCGAACTACAGACCTATATCATTGACGTCGGTTTGCAGTAGGGTTTTGGAGCATATACTGTATTCAAACATTATGAATCACCTCGAGGGGAACGATCTATTGATACGTAATCAGCATGGTTTCAGAAAACATCGTTCTTGTGCAATGCAACTAGCTCTTTATTCGCACGAAGTAATGGCCGCTATCGACAGGAGATCTCAAGTTGATTCCGTATTTCTACGAGATATCTCGTAGATTTCCGGAAAGCTTTTAACACCGTTCCTCACAAGCGACTTCTAATCAAGCTGCGGGCCTATGGGGTATCGTCTCAGTTGTGCGATTGGATTCGTGATTTCCTGTCAGGAAGGTCGCAGTTCGTAGTAATAGACGGCAAATCGTCGAGTAAAACTGAAGTGAAATCAGGTGTTCCCCAGGGAAGCCACCGAGCGAGGTGGCGCAGTGGTTAGCACACTGGACTCGCATTCGGGAGGACGACGGTTCAATCCCGCGTCCAGCCATCCTGATTTAGGTTTTCCGTGATTTCCCTAAATCGCTATACGCAAATGCCGGGATGGTTCCTTTGAAAGGGCACGGCCGACTTCCTTCCGCGTCCTTTCCTAATCCGATGAGACCGATGACCTCGCTGTTTGGTCTCTTCCCCCAAACAATCCAATCCAAACCCAGGGAAGCGTCCTGGGACCTCTGCTGTTCCTGATCTATACAAATAACCTGGGTGACAATCTGAGCGGTTCTCTTAGGTTGTTCGCAGATGATGCTGTAATTTACCGTCTAGTAAGGTCACCCGAAGACCTGTATCAGTTGCAAAGCGATTTAGAAAAGATTGCTGTATGGTGTGGCAGGTGGCAGTTGACGCTAAATAACGAAAAATGTGAGGTGATCCACATGAGTTCCAAAAGAAATCCGTTGGAATTCGATTACTCGATAAATAGTACAATTCTCAAGGCTGTCAATTCAACTAAGTACCTGTGTGTTAAAATTACGAACAACTTCAGTTGGAAAGACCACATAGATAATATTGTGGGGAAGGCGAGCCAAAGGTTGCGTTTCATTGGCAGGACACTTTAATGAACTTGCATTAAAAAAATAATCAGTTACCTTTTTTTAAATTTGTTTTTAGTTAATTTGCCTTTCTTTCCATCTGTACGTACGAACTTCCTTGTAGAACCTATTATTTACGTGTGGTAATAAAAATTCATTTACGCAGAATTAAGTACATTTACAATTACGTGAATTCATATTAACTGACTAAGAATATTTAGTTGAGAATTAAATCCATTACATAATTCGGCCTTGGCACACTTTTCTAAATGCAGTGGTTTTTTTTAATAATATTTACTGAATTCTTTCCCGGCGTTAGCTATGGAACACAAGACTCTCTCTATTAGCAGAAAATGGTTAAATATTGCCAAGCCGACGTAACCTTGCGCTACTTAAATTTGCAATAAGTTTGCCTCCCATGGTGCCCTCGAGTCACACTGGTTTGAAAATAAAGTTCTCAGGGTCTCATATTATTGATATTATTCTGGATTCGAATCTGTCAATCTGACAGCTACACACACACACACACACACACACACACACACACACACATATATATATATATATATATATATATATATATATATATATATATATATATATATATACTCCTGGAAATGGAAAAAAGAACACATTGACACCGGTGTGTCAGACCCACCATACTTGCTCCGGACACTGCGAGAGGGCTGTACAAGCAATGATCACACGCACGGCACAGCGGACACACCAGGAACCGCGGTGTTGGCCGTCGAATGGCGCTAGCTGCGCAGCATTTGTGCACCGCCGCCGTCAGTGTCAGCCAGTTTGCCGTGGCATACGGAGCTCCAGCGCAGTCTTTAACACTGGTAGCATGCCGCGACAGCGTGGACGTGAACCGTATGTGCAGTTGACGGACTTTGAGCGAGGGCGTATAGTGGGCATGCGGGAGGCCGGGTGGACGTACCGCCGAATTGCTCAACACGTGGGGCGTGAGGTCTCCACAGTACATCGATGTTGTCGCCAGTGGTCGGCGGAAGGTGCACGTGCCCGTCGACCTGAGACCGGACCGCAGCGACGAACGGATGCCCGTCAAGACCGTAGGATCCTACGCGTTGCCGTAGGGGACCGCACCGCCACTTCCCAGCAAATTAGGGACACTGTTGCTCCTGGGGTATCGGCGAGGACCATTCGCAACCGTCTCCATGAAGCTGGGCTACGGTCCCGCACACCGTTAGGCCGTCTTCCGCTCACGCCCCAACATCGTGCAGCCCGCCTGCAGTGGTGTCGCGACAGGCGTGAATGGAGGGACGAATGGAGACGTGTCGTCTTCAGCGATGAGAGTCGCTTCTGCCTTGGTGCCAATGATGGTCGTATGCGTGTTTGGCGCCGTGCAGGTGAGCGCCACAATCAGGACTGCATACGACGGAGGCACACAGGGCCAACACCCGGCATCATGGTGTGGGGAGCGATCTCCTACACTGGCCGTACACCACTGGTGATCGTCGAGGGGACACTGAATAGTGCACGGTACATCCAAACCGTCATCGAACCCATCGTTCTACCATTCCTAGACCGGCAGGGGAACTTGCTGTTCCAACAGGACAATGCACGTCCGCATGTATCCCGTGCCACCCAACGTGCTCTAGAAGGTGTAAGTCAACTACCCTGGCCAGCAAGATCTCCGGATCTGTCCCCCATTGAGCATGTTTGGGACTGGATGAAGCGTCGTCTCACGCGGTCTGCACGTCCAGCACTAACGCTGGTCCAACTGAGGCGCCAGGTGGAAATGGCATGGCAAGCCGTTCCACAGGACTACATCCAGCATCTCTACGATCGTCTCCATGGGAGAATAGCAGCTTGCATTGCTGCGAAAGGTGGATATACACTGTACCAGTGCCGACATTGTGCATGCTCTGTTGCCTGTGTCTATGTGCCTGTGGTTCTGTCAGTGTGATCATGTGATGTATCTGACCCCAGGAATGTGTCAATAAAGTTTCCCCTTCCTGGGACTATGAATTCATGGTGTTCTTATTTAAATTTCAAGGAGTATATATATATATATATATATATATATATATATATATATATATATATATATATATAATAGAAAAGATTATACCAAGAAATACTTCAAGTTTGACACATATAGAATATAGTTGTGGCGTAACAAGACAGCTACGCCACACTGAAGTAGCCGAAAGGCACGCGTCAACTCACGTTGGCTAAAGAGAGGTCTGAAACAGGAGACATAATGAAGATAGCAAGAAAGGTGCGTAGTTGCGGAAATACTTAACTTTATTCCCTCTTGTGGTACATAGCTCTTGACGATACAAGTGAGACTCAGTAGATACATGAAGTTACTAATGGCGCCTTGCTAGGTCGTAGCCATTGACTTAGCTGAAGGCTATTCTAACTGTCTCTCGGCAAATGAGAGAAAGGCTTCGTGAGTGTAGTCGCTAGCAATGTCGTCTGTACAACTGGGGACGAGTGCTATTCCGTATCTCGAGACCTGCCTTGTGGTGGCGCTCGGTCTGCGATCACACAGTGGCGACACGCGGGTCCGACATGTACTAAATGGACCGCGGCCGATTTAAGCTACCACCTAGCAAGTGTGGTGTCTGGCGGTGACACCACACTAATCACAACTAAAATGTTCCTCCTGACTGATCTCTGTCACAATTTAACACTATAAATAATTGCACTAATCAGGTTATCTGTGCAGACATTTAGAGCATGTTTAAGCTAACACTAATTAAAAGAAGACATAACACAAATATTCATAAACAAAAGAGAAAGTCAATCATATTCTTATAACTAAATACTTCTGCACTAGTACATTATCTCTACAGATCACACATCATTAATGTTCATTCATTATCAAAAGAATGGCGTACCTTTTTACACATAACACATAGGACTATTAGTCATTTACTGTAGGAATATTTTTACATCCTTACGCCGATACAGTCCCCGTACTCCCCCTGAGTGGGGATCTGCTAAGAGATAGCTACTATTTCCTTCTTGGACTAAGGAGTGGAGTATGAGGCTCGACAGGAGGTTTTGTGAGGCTTCACCTCGATATTGTATTGATATCCCTTAACAATTCCTGGTCGTTCTGAAAATACATGTGCATAGTTAGATAATAACTGTACCAAATCCTGCTGTTGCATTGAATTCAAATTTTCGGACTGTGATACTTTGTTCACAAGTGCGTCCACATTTGCTTTTAATTGATCACTTTGTACGTCTGGATAATAGAGATTTTGTCCTAGAGAATGATTGTCTAAATGTAGTATCCACTGATTCCTGCATTTTATGTTAACAGCATTACAATTAGGCAAGGGTACCTCTTCAGATCTGAGCATGGACAATTCTATCCTCCTACCAGCGTTCATCAAACTTAATTTTCCCCGAGAAAGGTCGATTACTGCGTCCCTTTCTCTCAAAAAATCTACCCCCAAAATGCAGGCTACCTTTAAACCCTTTACTACCAGGAATGAGCACGCTATGGCATCTCCCCCTATATACATCTCTACGCGCACTTGGAGTTTAATTATTTGTCGCTGTGCACTGATGGCTCCAGTGACTTTGCAATTGTTCACAGGAAAAGTCAGTATACGCTTTTCTTTCCCCAGTACTCTGAATAAGTCCATACTCATGACACTGATAGTAGCACCTGTATCTACGATTGCTTGCACATCAATATTGTTAATTTTGATCTCTATTATCGCTTGTACTTCGTCTTTGTGCTCCTTTATGCACGTGGGTGGTTCAGTTATTAATTCATGTCCTATCTGTACCCCGTCATTATACCTGAGGATACAGATTCTCGATGTTTTGTTCTGTGTCGGGCTGCTCTCACTCCAAACCTCAGCCGACGATGGAGAGCGTATCTCGGCTGAATCTAGTTTGATGGATTATTACTGGTGGATGGGTCTGGCTGCTCTGTGTCGCTGACCTCCACTATGTGTAAGTTGTGTTGCGTCGGCCGCCACGGTTGCTCAATTGGCGCATTTTGTGGTGGCGGTCGGTTATTGTCATATCTTTCACTGTTTTTCCGGTCCGGACTGGGCTTCTGCTTCTGTGGCCTAGTTCGGTTTGCATCGTTATAGGTATTAGCGTTCCACGGCCCCCTGGCATTTTTCCATCTACTATTGCTTGGTGGGCCTGTTTCATATCGGTCCTCTGACCGCCTTTTCCGGTCATTATTCGCAGGCGGACCATTGCCGTTCCGGTCTCTACCTCTATTCCCGTTTTGTACATAATCTTGTCTCCTATTGTTACCTCCGCCGTTTCCATTATTTGGTGGAGGCGTGTTATTTCGACAATTTCTGTAACCGTTTCCGTTACTTCTAGCCTGTTCAGAGGCTGCCTTAACATCCTCCTGAATCAGGTCAATTGAGTCCAGAACAAACAAGAAATGTTCCATGTCGTTCTTCGGTACGTGTATAAGTTTTTCCTTTACGTGTATCGGCAAGTGTGATTTCAAAAGTCTGATCAAATCCCGGGATGAAATCTGCTCGTCCCAGTAACGGGTCTTATTAATGTATTTCTCAAAATATTTTCGCAAATTGTCTAATCGTGGAGAATACGGCTCTGGATTATATACCTCTTTCCGTAATCTCTCCTGAATACATGTTGACCAATATTTGACCAAGAATGCCTTTTCAAATTTCTCATATGTGTCGCAACTGTCAGCTGCTTCGGTTGCCCATAATGCAGCATCTCCTTGTATGTAAGACATAACGAACTGTATTTTCTGTGTATGATTCCAAACGCTAGGCGAAATGTTTCTAAATGCCTTGATAAACACTACTGGGTGAACAGATTTCTTCTCCGTTGTAAAGATCTGAAACTATCGGTTTCTAATCTGGCTTTCTTCAATCACTATTTTGGAGTGACATTTGTTTGTTTCGCTAACATTGGTTGCCTGTTCTGTCTCGCAGTCGCAATTTTTTACTGCTATATTTATATGCCTATCATTGTTGGACCTGGCTGACGTGACACACGCCTGTGCATCGCCGTGCAGCAAGCTGGTTTCCAGCTCCACAAGACGACGGATGACATTCCGCTGCCACAGCGGAATGTCAGTGTGCACCACCTTTTTTAGGTCCTGCACTTCCGCATTGGAGCCCACGTCTTTGGCTTCAATCGCGGCGTGCACCTTCTCGTCTATTTTTTTTATAAATTGGCTTTCAATTTTGTGCACTTGTTCGGACATTTTGTGCTCAATTACTTGACTTGTGTCAATTTCTAATTGTTCCATCCTGTTAGCCAGTACACTGATTTCACCCACGATACTGGCGTTAGCCACTTGGGTATTATCTACTCTTTCGCTCAGTTCTTGCACCGCTTTGGGTATGGTTTCATAGTTTTGTTTCAAACTAACAATCTCACATTGCATAGCTTCCAAAGATTGCATTAACTGCAAATCTCTCTCATGCTGGCGTCGATCACGCTCTGCTTGTTCATGCATAAACGTAGCTTGGAAATTGAGCATGCGCTCGAACATAACTCTTAATGATTGCACTTCTGACACCTCACCACTCTCTGGTCCGTGTCTAGTGCTTGTGGGTGGTACAGTATTTCTACCTTCAACTGAATCACTGGCTGGCAGTGGCAACATTTCTTGCCCTTCTGCCCCCAGATTCTCACATTGTACTTCCTGAACTACGCCACTAACATTACTTTGTGCCCCACTTTCTAACTCGGTATCACTGCTTGCTAACTGCTGTTCATTATCCATGTTTATATCTTTCTGACTACGCAATCTAACCGTAGTCAACAAAAGAAACAAAATCTGAACTAAATATCCTAACACTCAAGTTTCACTGACATAATCACACAAGAAATGGTCATTTGTTGAAACACACTTATTATATACTACAATGACTAACTACTCAAATGTCCTGTTATTTTTAAAAAAGAACACTAACAACAAGCACACCACTAATGATCCGAGAACACTGCACTGAGGCTACTTTACTACCCACAGGACAACTACACTGTAGCTTTACCTTATGGTGATCTATCTTGGGTGCAGCTGCCCCCTGGTATTGTGGTAGGTAATTAATTTTTCGATATAATGAGCTCTCTTCTTCAGCTTGCGTCTGGGTATATAGTGTTCTCATGCAAAAAATCATATACAGGTATTACCACACAATATTGGTTAGGCAATACATACAATACATGAAAAAAATATTAGTTGTTCTCCAACAAAGTTCGACTTCAATAATTCCCTCGTTATCTCATGGGTATTTTGCGGCCACTGCATATTCATGCCCCACGTTGGGCGCCAATTTAATGAAATTGCATTTAAAAAAATAATCAGTTACCTTTTTTTAAATTTGTTTTTAGTTAATTTGCCTTTCTTTCCTTCTGTACGTACGAACTTTGTTGTAGAACCTCTTATTTACGTGTGGTAATAAATATTCATTTACACAGAATTAAGTACATTTACAATTACGTGAATTCATATTGACTGACTAAGAATATTTAGTTGAGAATTAAATCCTTTACATAATTCGGCCTTGGCACACATTTTCTAAATGCAGTGGTTTTTTTTATAATATTTACTGAATTCTTTCCCGGCGTTAGCTATGGAACGCAAGACTGCCTTTATTAGCAGAAAATGGTTAAATATTGCCAAGCCGACGTTTAATTATCATTGATAAAACACACTTCACTATACATTTAAGTTATTTGAAAGAACCAAAATTGTTAAATTTCAACGTTAACTATCCGCCTATGAATGCACAAATGTGAAACTAGTAATATATTCCGTCAGTCTCAGCATCGCTGTAAAAGAAAAAAATTTCTTAATTCACTGCTAATTTTTATCTGCTCCCGATTTACGGGTTTGGTTAATTTTTCTTAGCGGAACAATTTTTTAAATGTGCCGCCGCTGCAAATCGTTCGGTCGCGGCACAGCCCAGCAACACCGCTAAAAATGCTGAAAATTCTTTAAAGAAATATTATAGATGACATGGGCAAGCTAATTTACATTAGTAATACACACTTTTGATAAATTATGATGTATTTAGACCACAACAATAATTCAACTTACATTAGTTTGTAATTTCTCCTCTAATGGCGGCTAACTCTAGATACAGACAAAAGAAGTCTACCCATTCATAAAATGCTACGTCACAGCTTCCTCTCATTCTCATCTCTCGAGGAAGACGACAAAGAATACACACTACGTGGTGGTTTTTATACTACTGCTGATCATTAACATCTCTTTGTAATCTTACAACATTATTTTCCTCTGTGGCTGAATTTTACATTTTTGTTATGGCAGATATTGACACATTTCGCAATTACATTATGAGTATAGAAATATTACAATCATAAATACATCGAGAATATTACTACAGAAAATATTAAAATAATAATGAATGTCCTTTACACAAAATTAAATAATATTTTTTGTTAAATATTTACAGTATATACAAATTGCTTCACAGCGGCGTATATAGTACAATTAAATTTTAGTTTATTAACAGTGTGAGTGTTGCCAGGGAACGTTACAACACTTAGAAGATGCAACAAGCTCACTAAAGAGACAGCTTACACGACACTCGTTCGTCCTCTGTTAGAATATTACTGCGCGGTGTGGGATCCTTACCAGGTGGGATTGACAGAGGACATCGAAAGGATGCAAGAAAGGGCAGCTCGTTTTGTATCATCACGTAATAGGGGAGAGAGTGTGGCAGATATTATACGCGAGTTGGGATGGAAGTCATTAAAGCAAAGACGTTTTTCGTCGCGGCGAGATCTATTTACGAAATTTCAGTCACCAACTTTCTCTTACGAATGCGAAAATATTTTGTTGAGCCCAACCTACAAAGGTAGGAATGATCATCAAAATAAAATAAGAGAGCTCGAACAGAAAGGTTTAGGTGTTCGTTTTTCCCGCGCGCTCTTCGGGAGTGGAATGGTAGAGTGATAGTATGATTGTGGTTCGATGAACCCTCTGCCAAGCACTTAAATGTGAATTGCAGAGTAATCATGCAGATGTAGATGTATTGCAACTGACCACTTCGCAATGGCACAAACATTTTAGAAATTCAGAGAAACTGGCTATATGTGTTTTTAGAGCTTCGGCTAACCAGCACCACTTGTAGGACAGAAGTTTGGCTCTTAGATTCAAATCGGGTCTGAGTTTAATAAGTCGTTTATGAGATCTTGATACAAAATACATCAGAATGAAAGAGGATAAGCTTCAAACGTAATGAACATAAAGTCTCTTACAACTAAATGATGAATTGTTTCGACACAATGAGTAAAAATTCATTTAAAGAACTGAAACAAAGAGCACTCAAGAACTTCCGTTTAGTTAAGAATGTGCTAACACTGTGGGGGATACCTCATTTATGTACAAGACGGCCTGGGAAAAGGTATAAGTTTTGCTGATATGTGAAGCTCAGAAATGCGAAGCAACGGAATGCAAAGCCTACGAATCAATACAATTAATTTGGCAACGTATATTGCGTAGCAAATTCTGTGATATGTGAGATGCTCAGCAGTGGTTAACATTGTTGCTAAATGCGACACTTACTCCACACCCGGCAAACATGCGTCACACTGCCGATCCACACCGGATAACGATAGCCCCCATCGGCGTCAGCAAGAGTCCACCCTACTCGGTTCCAGGACCAGAAGTCTCCTTTCTCTCCCTCAGTGGCAGGATTTCAATTGTCCGAAATTATCTTCCTCTAGACCTTAGTCCACACGTGAAAGCGATAATTCAATGCTGCTGTCAACGTAAGCAACGAAATGTTGCTTTATTTACATGGATACTGGCGAGCCGTGCTGAAATTTCCCATTCTTAGGAACATGCAAGAGATTGGTAATGGCTGACAGCGATGTACCACTCGCAATGTTCTCTTCGCACCGAGGCTTTATCGCAGGTGGCACACATTTGACTAGATAACAAAATCTGGAGTGCAAGGAAACAGTTTTTCACACGAGGTGTGAGCGTAGTCACGGTGTACTATTCTTAGATTTTCATACAGGGAGGTGAATTAGTCGCGCTTCTTGAGACACTACGGACATATGGTGACTTGGCAGCAGACTGTCTTTAAAGCAGAAACAGTATTTGCCGACAAAACGCGGAGTAGGGACTTACCTCAACTGACTTGGGCTAACTGCAGACCTCTAGGTACCAACTTCCCTTCTCTATATACTCTGTGACTGGCTTCTTGTGTCAAGCCAGACCACAGGACGAACACTTGGGCCGGCTCATTTCTAACATTTCTGACAAAAATAAAAAAAAAACAAAAAACATGTGAAGCAGAAATAGATCAAATATCGCACAGTGATATGACTGTTGTGTCACAAGTGAAAACTAACTTTATCTGTTGTGGTTTCGAATACACCACTTGATGGTATGTAGTAGTTCCCTACATACTACTAGGAATGGCTGCCGACTATGCAGAACCCGATCAAAAGCATCTGGCAGCCTTTGTCTTCATGATGGCTTGAACTCTGCCAGGTATAACTGCATTGAGATGCCTGAATATCTGTAGAGGAATGGTACTCCAGTTCTTTCTCAAGAGTTGAATCCGAAGAAGGTAGTGAAGCTGGACGCTGGGATCTGGATTGACGTCGACATTCTGACCCATCCCATGAGTGTTCCTTTGGGTTCGGATCCGGACTGTGAGTAGGCTAGTCTTTTTCCACGATGTTACTGCTCACATATCCTATATATATGCTCTTGAATTACACCAACATATTGCAAGCTGTGTCTCAAAATATTCTTGACGGTTGGTACTTTCTTCGAGCGATGAGTTGTTCAAACAAGTGTTTGTTGGTCAGTTTGTTCGTGGGTGAATTACATATGCTTAATGTTTCTTCCAATAAATCTCAGCCTGGTATCTGAATTCAATTTTAATGAGGTATAGTAGTCATTTCACTTTAGATCGCTCCGGAAGGCTATTCCTAGGTATTTTATGACAGTTACTGCTTCCAGTGAATTGGTGGTAATGCTGAATCTCTTTCTCCTGTTTATGAGCAATTCGTTACATTTGTTTAAATTTAGCATCATTTACAGTCCTTACACCAAATGTCGATCCACTGTAGTTCTTCCTGTATTTCGCTACAGTCTTCTGACATTGCAATCTTCTTATGGACACAGGATTCTTCGTGAGTAGCTTCACCGAGATTCCATAATGATAATTTAATTTAAACTGCTGTTCACAATTGACATATGGCCGGCAGAGCGGTATTCTGATCACATGCCCCTCCATATCCGCATCCGGTGACGCCTGTGGTCTGAGGATGACACGGCGGCCGGTCGGTTCAGCTGGGTCCGCCTGGGCCTGTGGACGGAGTTTACGTTTTGCGTTTTACTTGTGGTTCACACTTTTAGGGTATTTTGCGGTATATACATCTTTTTGCTTGCCATGTATATTTCAACATCTTTAATTACATTATTATCACATGGTCATCTCTGACATTTACTCTGTGAAACATTCTTCACTGTTCTCCACAGGTAATATATCCTCTTTAATGACGGTGGTC
Source organism: Schistocerca serialis cubense (assembly GCF_023864345.2). NCBI lineage: Eukaryota > Metazoa > Arthropoda > Insecta > Orthoptera > Acrididae > Schistocerca > Schistocerca serialis. The sequence continues at coordinate 98,853,308 of NC_064642.1, read as the reverse complement.
TCTAATGCATGTTACACATAACACATGAGGTTGAAAATGATCACAACAAATAATATAATGCCTGAAACATGTTATCATTAGTAGATGAAAGCCACTAAAAGGAGAGTACAGAAGGCCGCTTTGCCTACCACTCCAAAAACTTTCATTTAGAAGCTTCCTGGCAGTTTAAAACTGTATGCCGGACCGAGACAAAATAATGTAGTACTGGAACTGTTTGTTTCAACACGAATTGTATCCTACAATAGACTGAAGAACACATTTCAATATAGTGCCACATAGTCCCATTTGTAAGCTTTCAAAACAGAACAAAAATATTAAACTGACAAGAGCCTTCAGTTCAGACCGAGACAGAATCAAAATGCAAACATATTAAAGAGAATTACAATATATATATATATATATATATATATATATATATATATATATATATATAAAATTGACTGTCTGAATTAGAATTGCAGCTGTCAATTGATTCACAACCGTCCAAACTCTTCACAGATAGTCATTTGGAGCATACAAACGAATAACAAAGACATGCACAGGTAACATAAATTAAGGAAAACGTCAAATGAAGTTACTTGTACCACTGAGAAGACGGGAGCAGTCCTAGGAACAGGTGCAACCCCTTATTCGTTGTGTATTTTGTTCGCTACGTAGTCTTGCACGTGATTTCTGTCCTTACCGGCGTCGAGAATTACCCTTCGCCTTGTTTTTCAAACATTATGTCTAACATGTTACCAAACATCGTCGTGAAATTTGGATAACGTTTCATCTTCCAACGTGCCGTTCTCATATAACCCTCGAAACTAATGAGATGACCTTCACCATTGTGGATGATGATATATGTCATAAACTGTCCTAACAGCAACATCACGGTGTTGTTCTTGGTAACGGGAAAATGTTTCTTGTCCGGCCAGAGCAGGATGTCGGTGCAGTGGCTGGCTGGGCTGCTGCGGGTAATCAGGCCCAGCCTCTGCTGCACCCATTTCCAGTTAATGAGATGGCCGCCACAAGTGAAGCGATGGCGTAAGGTGTGGACCAGACCACAGCGGACGCATTTATCACAGTCACATAAGCGGATTTTATGCAACCTTTCATTAGTGGGTATAACATCGTTGACCACTTTATACCATGTGGACGCCACCTCAGCAGTGTGGACGGTTAAACTTATGTTGTCCCAAACTGCCTTCCAATGAACACTCGGGTATTTAAGTTCAATGGGATTCCGGACTATTGGAGATGTCCATCTTTTTAATAACAGGTGCGTCGTCGGTAAATCCTGCGTGAAATAATGTCCAAAATAAAACGCAGTACAATTTCGGTTAATGTCAGGCATGTTGAGTCCGCCGGCCTGTCTGGAAGACGTCGGCATGGTGTATTTCACTTTGAGCATATGCCCTTGCCAGGTAAATCTGTTAGAGAGTTTCATCACGTGTTTGGCCTGCATCTTCGTGACTGGAAATATTTGGGCCGTATAGTACGCTTTACTGAATATATAACTGCTGAGGAGTCGTATGCTTTGGAGAATGTCAACGGACCGCCAATTGTTTTCATAGATGGCACCTCCCATTTTATTGGTGACCTGCTTCCAATTTTTTGGATTCATTTTTAGCGAGCATTTGTCGATAATCATCCCCAGAGTGGTGTGCGCTTCGACACGCTTTGCCCAAGGTACAATAACTGCGTCGAATCCTCGAATGTTGACAAAGGTGCATTTATCGGCGTTGACTTTAGCGCCGGAAGCACGACAGTACTCGTCTATCGCGGTCTTGAGGATTGATACGTCTCCGTCGTTGCGCATTAACACTCCGACGTCGTCGGCGTAAGCACGAACCACGAAGGACGTCCCAGCGATCGAAAGGCCTCCAAGTTTGTCATGAATAGAGCGCAAGAGCGGCTCGAGCGATAAAACAAATAACATCATGGAGAGGGCTCCCCTGCGGCACTCCTCTTTGGACCTCGATGGGTTGAGTAAGCTGTCCATTTACGCTGACCCTGGTTGTAATGACCGTGACGAAATGTTGCACGACATTAATAACCCGTTGATCAAAACCACACCGCTGCAGTAGCTGTAGGAGGTACTCGTGACGGACGCGATCAAATGCGTTGCAAAAGTCGATAAACAGCAATGCGAGATTCTCGTTAGTGACTGACGCTATGGCTATTACATCTCTATATTCGGAAAGGGGTGTCATAATAGTGCGACCAGGGAAGCATGATTGATGGCTGTGAATCACTTGCTTCATTAATGGAGACAATCTGCTGTTGAGTGCTCTGGCAAAGGTTTTGTAATCAAAATTGAGTAAAGTAGTCGGTCGGAAGTAATCTAAGGTTTTTCGGTGTTTGCTTTTTGGATACAATTCGACCTTCTTTCATTTCAGCCGGCACGTCACTGCCTAGCATCATTTCATTGAGAACATCTGTAAATGCGTGTCCGATTATGGGCCAGAAACGCACATAAAATTCCCGTGGCAAACCATCAGGGCCAGGGGATTTATTCGATGGTGAGTCTGAAATCAGTTCAAGGTCTTCGTCTGGAGCAAAATCGTGTACGACCGCCGAGTTCTCCACAGGCGTGACTACGGTGGGCAAAGCACGCACGATATCGCCGCCGTCATCACCATATGTATCACATTGCGAGTACAGATCCGTGAAGTACCGGTAAAATGCAGTAAGAATATCACTCTGTCGGGTCAAACGGAGTCCATCATCTGTGTCCAGCTCCCCGACAAAAGCTCGCTTCCGATAGGCACGATGTTTTATGAGGTGATTCAGCGATGCAGGTTCGTCCTCTTGAAGCGATTTTGCTTTAGATCTGATCTTCAGTCCTTCAAGCTGCGTTCTCTTTATGTCTATAAGCTTCGCCTTTATTTGTTTGATGGTCGTCAGCTGCGTGTTGGTTGGTGACGTAGTCGCATACAACTGTCGCAGAACTGTCTGGTAAAAAGCAATCGCGCGTTTGACATCTTACACCTGTTGCCAACTGTAGTTTCTTAAGGCTAATCGCATTTTCCGTTTGACCACAACATTCCACCAGGCTATCTTGCTCGGATATCTGCAGCATTGCTTGAGACAATCTGCCCATGTCGTGGAGATGGCGGGCCGGTGTGGCGTGCTGTTCTAGGCGCTTCAGTCTGGAACCGCGTGACCGCTACGGTCGCAGGTTCGAATCCTCCCTCGGGCATGGATGTGTGTGACGTCCTTAGGTTGGTTAGGTTTAAGTAGTTCTAAGTTCTAAGGGACTGATGACCAAAGATGTTAAGTCCCATAGTGCTCAGAGCCATTTGAACCATTTTTTTCGTGGAGATGACATCTTGTAGCGCGGCATCGGCGAGAATAGAATTATTTAGGCTCCACCGAATCCTATGCCATTTAGTATGCTGTTTTGCCAGATTTATCGTGACACAGATGGCACAGTGGTCGGAGAAACTAGTCGGAATGACATCGGCGTCCAGAACATGTTGTCAAATGTTCTCAGATATGTACAAACGGTCTAGACGGCTACATGCGTTGGCGGTCAGTTACATGTACTTTACCAGGGGAGGAAATTTTAGTTCCTACGCATCCTTCACCTGCAGGTGACGCACCAGATCATGTAGTTTCCTACAGTAATTAAAGTTTGGCGATTGATTTTTCTTGTGGAGCACAAAGTTAAAATCACTACTAATTATCAATTGGGTTGGGTTGCGTCGTAACAAGTAGATGGCGTCTTGTTTAAAGAAGTTAGCTCTTCCTGATTTTAGGGTCGTTACAGATGGAGCATGGATATTGACGAGGGTGACATCAAAAATTTGGCAAGCTATGCCTCTACCGGAGTCCAACATTTCGATATTGCTCACTAGGATTCCGTCTCGTGATAGAATGGCCGTACCTGTACCCCCGTCCGCCGCGGTGTTAAGGATTGTTGCAAATCCTGATACATGAAAACTTAAGATAGACACTTCCTGTAACAGAACTATCCCAGCTTGGGACTCATAAATAAACTGCCGTAGCATTGCTAATTTTAAATCTGTCCTAACTCTATTAATGGTCAGGGACAAAAACTTATAAGCTTGACTCATGATCGTCAGAGACGGGTGGGCGTTGGGAAGCGTAGGAAGATCAGTCCGTCTCACCGTCGGACTTCGAACCTACATCCGCAGGTTTTGTACCAGGTTTTGCGCTGACTTTATTTTTTGACTTACTTCCAGCCACGGAGTCATTTGGTTTAACTTTATTTTGCCGTCGCACAGTCGTCCGAAGTGTCAGAGGAGACGGCGGAGTCGGCGAGTCATGGCTGTAATCAGTATGTGAAAGTCCTTGCTTCGGAACGGGTGACGGCAAGTCCGAAGACGCGTCTTCAGTAGGCTCACAGTGCTTTTTTGGTGGCGCACTGTCTATTTCTATATAGCTTTCCGGTTCCTCGCGTTGTTTGGAAGCAGTGCCGAGGTGGCGTGCACGATTTGCAGTTGACTGACTGCCGCCTCTTGTGTTCACTGTGAATTTGGCGGGTCGTAACTCAGCCATCCGACGTATGCGTGTCCTGCGTTGAGGACCGTGACGCCGCGTCATCGGTTTGATTTTTTACGACCTGGTCACCGGAGTCACTACCATTACTAGAACGGCGCCGTTTGTTACCGACAGATAATGCAACACCGGCGGCTAAGGGGTGACTGGCCATGGGTTTGACCGGCCGGAGTGGCCATGCGGTTCTAGGCGCTACAGTCTGGAACCGATCGGGCGCTACGGTCGCAGGTTCGAATCCTGCCTCGGGCATGGAAGTGTGATGTCCTTAGGTTAGTTAGGTTTAATTAGTTCTATGTTCTAGGCGACTGATGACCTCAGAAGTTAAGTCGCATAGTGCTCAAAGCCAGCCAGCCATGGATTTCTGAGCTAAGGGTGCTGGGAAGGTGCCGTTACCGAGATCGTTGTCCTCCGGCACAGATGCACTGGGTTGGGAGCCAATCACAAAAGGCGTCTGATTTTGAGTTAGAACATCAGCCAATGTTAATCTCTGTCGTTGTTGCAGATTGTTTCGAGTACGACAACGCGCCGTAGGCAATTATCTCGTAAATGGCCACTCGTCTTACAGATAAAACAAGTGCCTACTTGTCCATCGTAAATGACAGGGGCCTTGTAACCACAAACCATTATATAGGACGGGATATTGACTTTAACGTCCGCAGCTCGTGGCCGTGCGGTAGCGTTCTCGCTTCCCACGTCCGGGTTCCCGGGTTCGATTCACGGTGAGGTCAGGGATTTTCTCTGCCTCGTGATGACTGGGTGTTGTGTGCTGTCCTTAGGTTAGTTAGGTCTAAGTAGTTCTAAGTTCTAGGGGACTAATGACCATGGATGTTAAGTCCCATAGTGCTCAGAGCCATTTGAACCATTTTGACTTTAACGGCCATGTCCGCTGAGCGACCCCCACTGTAACATAGGAGTTTGTGACGGATCGACCATTTTTCGTTTCTAATCTGTCGGATGTCACCGTATTTGGCGAGTACATCTCTAAGAAAACAATTCTCAACCTCAGGTGGCAAATTGAACACTCGCACTTGTTTGTATTCAATGTCAGCGTTAGTTACTGAAACTGTACTCACCGACTGATCACGATGTCGGAACTCTGCTTTCCCACCAGTATTCACCAAAATTTTCTCCAGTTGTATCTGGTCTAAAAACTTCACAAAGAAATAGTATTCCGCCATGTCATAATATGCTGTGTGGGCCTGGTCGGACGTGATGCCAATAATATCTACTATCCAGTCATGGATTTCTAGAGAACTCGGTTGCACATTCCTGGAAGATTTCTCAAATGCAAATCACAGGGTATTCTTACGGGGTACACTGGGAGCCATAACTGCACTATATGAGCGGCCGAGACCGTTGTGAGTGAATTAAGAAGCTTGTGTACGACGGTAGTGAAGAAGCACTGAGAATATGACAGGTCACAATCGAAGAATTTCTATAAACAGGGCTTGCGGCGCTGAGACTACGCGGAAGTACCGACACGTCCCGTCGCTGTCGCGTCCCAAGCGGAACTGACTTCATCCGAGCTACCCAAGCACGACTCAGGACCCGTCCTCACAGCTTCAATTCTACCAGTACCTCGTCTCCTACCTTCCACACTTCACAGAAGCTCTTTTGCGAACATTGCAGAAATAGCACTCCTGGAGGTTTCGTAACAGCGCACACTCCGCTGCAGAGTGAAAATCTCATTCTGGAAACATCCCGCGGGCTGTGGCTAAGCCATGTCTCCGCAATATCCTTTCTTCCAGGAGTGCTAGTTCTGCAAGGTTCGCAGACGAGCTTCTGTGAGGTTTGGAAGGTAGGAGACGAGGTACTGGCAGAATTGAAGCTCTGAGGCCGGGTCGTGAGTCGTGCTTGGATAGCTCAGATGGTAGACCACTTGCGCGCGAAAGGCAAAGGTCCCGAGTTCGAGTCTCAGTCCGGCACACAGTTTTAATCTGCCAGGAAGCTTCACAACAGCCCACACTCCGATGCAGAGTGAAAATCTCATTCTGGGCACTTTCATTAAATTCCGGCTACTCAAACAAGGGTTCACTAGTCAGGGACAAAAGTGGACCAAAAGAAGAATATACTGGTGTAAGAGGTCCATGATTAAGGAATTTGTTGCTAGCGCACTCGAGCAGATGTAATTAAGATGGACTGCTCACGCGCTGCCTGCGATATGTAAGTTATAAAAGAATCTCAGACCAGAGAGCAGTGTTGACTGCAGTAGGAACTGTGTGTCAGTTGTAGTAGTAGTAGCGAGCAGTCTGGTGTATGGAGTTGGCTGGGCCGGTCGTGTGGAGCGATGGCGGAGCCTTAGCGTTGTAGTATAAGGTAAAAGCAGCCTCGCGCATATGTAGTATTGTTGTATCAAGTCCCATGTAAATGTTTCTAAAAAATCTCTTAATAATAATCTTTCTTACAAAAAGTAACTTTTGACAATCATTCATCTCAATTTAAAGAATTTACTAATTTCTCCAATCCATGGTCATCCCGATTATTGTAAAGAAAAGTCAGTTGTTTCTTTTTATACACGACAAATCGATCGGCCAGCATTGCACTGGGCTGTGCCAGAAAAATTTCTTATAGGAGCAGATATATACGCGTTATCCGGCGACTTCATTGAGGTAAGAATTTTCAGTCTCCTCAGTATGATCTTTCAGGGCCATGACGCAGCACTGCTGACGTCCAAATTTACCAGTTGAGATTCACAGTCAGTTAATTATTGAAGAGTTATATGTGAGCCACAATTTTATGAGGAGGTTAGTCACATTTTTATTATTGGTAGGTTACGGAATTTATCTGTTGGTAGGTCACACTGAATGTGAATTCTACAATTATGTTTTTTACTGTTGGGAGGTTATTATAAATAATAATTTTTCTGTTGGGAGGTTACATTTGGCGACCCTGCCAGGATCGTTTTCTTGTGAATTTCTGAGAAGTAGTCAGTTATATATCTGCTCTTATTTACTTAATGTTTAGTTTGCATCTGGCGCAACACATTTACTAATTTGTCACTTCTTCTTTCATAGATCATCGGCAATTTATTGCTCTTTGTTGTTATTGTATTTGTTCCATTTTCGCTTTGTCTTTGTTTGATTTTGTGCCTATTTTTTGACTTGTGAAAATGCCACGAAAAACTGCCAACAGTACATCACGATGCGCCATGAGTGAAAAAAGCCGACTTGAATAATTTGACCGATAATACTAGCGACACTCAGTGTCATAATGGTAATCCTCTAATTACAGATAATCAGTGCGTTCCAACCACTAGTAATGATTTTAATCTTAAAGATGAGCAAACAAATTGAATTATGTCCACAGTAAATTTAACAATTGATGACGCGGCACGTTTTATTACAATGAACGCTGCCCAGTTTGACACACCTGATTTGCAAAATTTACACTGTGAACAGACAGATGAACAATGTAGTCAAAATACGTCCGATGTAGTGACCCACAGTGCACATCCAATTAACAAACCTTTTCGTGAACCTGACAATGGCCAAATGATTACACAAAACGTGACACATGCAGATACATCATCAAACAGCACAGAAAATAGAGTCGCTAATTTTGGCTGGGGTAAAGTTATGGCATTATTGCTAAAACTTAAAGAAAATCTCAAACAGCGGAACGAAACACTAGATAACAATTTCAAACAACTTAATGAAAAACTAGACAACAATTATAGACAACTTCATGAAGTGAACAAACAACTTAATGAAAGTTTCAAACAGTCGAATGAAAAACATGACACGTCGATCAAACAAACTATTGAGAACTTTAAACAAAGTAATGAAAAATTTGACACCTCTATTGAACACCTTAATGAACAGAATACAGCCATTTCCGTGCAATGTAATGAAATTAAAGAATAGTTACGTGGTGAAATTAAGGCTTGTGCTAGGAAGAGTAGTGAAGAAATTAGATCCGTTGCACAGGAATTACGCAAGACGCATGCAGACACAACAAAATTTCTTAGAGATGAAATTGGTGCAGTTGCTAAACAATCTTCAGAAAACACAACGCAGTTACGCGACGAGTTTAAATTAATGCCAGCAGAGCTTTCACGCACTCTGGATGCGAAAGTCGATAAGAATTTTGAACAACATAACAGCCAAATTGACGAACGTTTTAAAGTTACAGAAATGAAAAATGTTTCAGTCTCTAACACGTCACAGCATATGCCACATCTTGAACATTTATCACACTCACACAGCCAGTGTAACTTAGGTAATTTACAGAGAGTACGTGACTTGGATTCCAGGCAGACACAGACAAACGGATTATCATACAATCCTGAACCAGTTCAGACAATCAGAGACATATAATTTTGATTATAAGCTCTTTCTATCCGTGAGAAAATTTAAGGTATTTAAGAATGACAGAACACAGATACACTCTTTCGACTGGATACAACAATTTGCTTTTGAATTTTCACCAGCATTGCCTGTAATGCAGAAACTAAAATTTATTTGCAGCGCGTAAGTAACCTCAGGGGATTCATTACACTTTGATGAATATGTGCCGTAGCATGCACAGGGCCCCGAGCCGTAGTAGTGCTATTTCATCTTTAGTTTTCTGCACTGCTGCCTTCTCTTCTAGTATCCTTTATATCTATCAAAACAGCTCTTCAACTATCGATCTATTTAGGATTAAGAATGAGTGAAGAACGCCGGACATGACAAGTTTTACCTGAAAGTGACAATTTTCACTAGACACTCCCGAAATGACAAGAACTACCAGCATAATTTTAATAACAGACAAAATTTTAATCATCAGTATGTACAAACTTTTCAGCACTCACAGACACATTTTGGCAACAATAGAGGGTTTTCACCACAACAACAACAAAACCATCCCGTTAGCATACCTAACCAACAATATAACGTGCAAGGTCAACTAAGCTTTAATGTTTCGCCGCCTACACTTATAGCGTCGGCTCCACTAAATAGTAACACACCGCAACAAGGAAATCAGTACGTACAGAAAACACATCATTTCAATTCCTATCGCAACGCGCTGTATAGCAATGACTATCATGACAGACGTAAAAGTAATGAGCACAAGTTTCAGCGTAACAGTCGGTCGTACCAGCAGCAGAATCAACCACGACAAATTATCATGAATGAACCAGACAGTAGGTATCATCCCGAACCTAATACGTCAGGACGAATTAACATAACAGTACAAATAGTCGAAATGCCACAGCATCTTCCTGCAAATAACAGAACGTCAGATAGAATCTGATTAGATACTGTACAGGTTGCATCCTCCAGCAACGTAAGCAATACTTCAGATACACAGAATCTTGTTCACGAAGATGTTATTACTTTTGACGACATCCGAGACACACTATTGCATGAAAAATCAGTTATTCAAAAAGCCATTTCCCACCCTGTAATTGAAGTAAAGATTGGAGCATCCACATTTTCAGCAGTAATCGATTCTGGATCACCTATGTCAGTTATAAATGGAGAAACATTCAACAAAGAGAATACTTATCCTACGTCACCATTAGGTAAAATTAAAGTGAAAGGAGCAGTATCTGGTAAAGGAGTAGACGTAAAATTACAGAAACACTTATCATTTTGTGTTGCAGGTCATACATTCCACACAAATTTTTGGATTGTTCCATTATTTACAACAGACGTTATTTTAGGTTCGAGTTTTTTGGTACAACACGACGCAGTTACTGACTTTCAGAATTCCTATTTAATGTTAAAGGATGAAAAAGTACAACTGGCATTAGAATTTCACCACGCTTTATCTGCAGATGAACAAGCAATTAATCGAACAGAGGTCATTTCTACATCGCGTAACACGAACTGCCTTTCAACATTGTTCACAGATACGTACGTACACAACTACAATACACCAGACGAAGCTGACTATGACGTTACGCAAATGATTTCTGATAAAGTAAAACAGAGCAGTGCAAATACAGACGAAGAACGTACTCAGCTACACAAAATTCTTTTACAGCAAGCTCCAGTTTTTGACAACATCCCTGCTAATATGTCCGGTTTTATGTGTGAATTTCAAGTTAAACAGCATCACACATTTAAAGCTAAACATTATCCTATTGCGAATATCCGTACACAAAATATTGTAGCAGATGCTCTATCCCATTCTCTCAGCAACAATCAGCAAGACATCGCCACCAACTTCTGCCAAGCAAATCTTAGCGTCAAGTATATTCAACAAGTTTGCATTTGAAAATTTCATTTCGTCGTAATTACGAGACATAGCACAAGAGCAGAGCAAAGAACGTGTGGAAAGAAATCAAACACCTTTGGCAAGATAGGAGTAACGTTACCATTAGAAACTATTACACTGTATGCAATAACAATCTGTTTCGCCACTCTCACCCTGACAGCAACAATTGGTTATTATGTATTCCTGACGAACTTGTTAACAAGTTAATTTGGTATACTCATTTAAGTTACGCACATTATGGAGCCAGATAATGTTTTCTTATACTAAGACAAAACTGTTATTTTGCGAACATGGAGAAACTTATTCGACGATTTTTAGCGTCATGTAAAATCTGCCAGAAAGCTAAATCAGACACGACTTCACATATTCCTCCGTTACATCCCATTGTACCGTTTAAAATGAGACATATGGCCGCTCTAGACATTTTTGATCCGATTCACAGATCTAATAGAGGTTTTTGTTACATATTTGTCGCTGTTGAAACAACTTCGAAATTTGTTACCTTCACTCGGTTACGCAAAGCTACTGCTAAATCTATTTCGAATCCATTTGTAAAAGATTTTTTATTTCATGTAGGGCATGTATTGAAAGTAATTTCCGACAATGAACCACAATTTCGATCTCCTATGTGCACACGTATGTTACGAGCAAGAAACATTTCTCCGATCTATATATCCAGGTATCACGCTTCTTCGAACCCTTATGAATGACTAATGAAAGAAATAGGTAAACTATGTAGAATATACTGCCATAAAAAACATATTGATTGGGATACACACATACTCTCATTCCAGGATGTAATTAACTCCATACCAAATGAATCTACTATGCTATCTCCGACTGTTATACTGAAAAATGTTGAACCACCCAACAAAATTAAAGAATTAGTATCCTTTCCTACATCTCGTCGACTACGCGACCATGAAATAATTGACATTGCGCTCAACAACATCAAACGTGCCGCAGAGCGCCGGAGAAGACAGCAAAAACAGGTTTGTACACGCCATGACTCTCACATTGGACAGAAGCTATTAGTACACACACACTATTTATCCAACAGAGGAAAGAGTAGATGCTGTAAATTTGAGCTTATATACGCAGGTCCACATAGAATTCGCAGCATTCCTCACCCCACTGTAGTACATGTCGAAACTTTGAAAACCAGAAAAAGCAAGGGCAATCAACATTTTTCCAATGTTAAACCCTTTATTGAATGAATATACTTTGTGATTTATCACTCTGTAATGCCATTTCTTGATATTTATGTGACCACTTATGCAATTATATCTATGTGACTACTTACTGATGATGATCAAATCTTTTCTTGGCAAGTGACTGGCAATGTAAGGTTAGCAGGTCACTTTTCTTGTCGTTATATATCGGACAGTGCACATTTTCCAATTTTTTGTGTATGTATGATTGTTTTCCTATCGAAAATAGAATTCTTGTCTGTGTGCACTATGAAATCTTTAAGATATAACGAACACCAGTTGACTTTAACATTTTTGCCTTATGATATCTCAATATCTTGACTCTTCTACATTTTTTGCTACTACTTTATGATACTGTGTGTACATTTTTTGCACTTGAAAACTGTCTATGTTTTGACCTAATACGTTTTCTGTCATGCTGTGCTGTATGCCTAGTCATATCACTAGAAACAAGTTTTCATTTAATGGGTGAATGATGTAAATGCAAGATATTAATCCTTATTCATCATTTTCAGAAAGCAATACCATGTAAAAGAAATAAATTATACAACCACAGTGGTCTACTATGAAATGGAAATTTTACCATCAGAATGAAAAAAAGAAAATGCAATACCTTGTCATGAATAGTAAATGAATCAGAAGTAACAAGCATTAACAGGAATATTCTACACACGCTGTATAATAGGAGTCTTAACTGATTATTTTTATTTCAGAATACGAGGCAATGGATTCAGGCTGTCAGACAGAACTACACACGTTAATTTTAGTGATGAAATATGCTAGAAGTAAGAAACTCTATACTATATGAAGTAATGAATGATAATGAATAGTTGTATGAAGTAAATGGTAATATTAATATTAATAATGAAGTGTCTATTTTTTCCAGATGATAATAAATGATGGTGAATAGTTGTATGAAGTACATGGTAATATGAATAATGAAGTTTTTCTTTGCAGACGATGATAATGATGAAGTTTATATATTTTCTGTTAGTTAAGACATGGTATGTAGTTATTTAAGTATTTGTTGCAGTTCCTTTTCACAGGATGTCTTGCATCGCATAGTATAATGCCTGGATGTTTTGGGAAAGACCGCTAGACTACATACATATTAAGTCCACGTTTCATTACCTGTTAATTCAAGGTTTACTACTTTTTAGCATAATATACATTTTTCTTTGAGGTCAATAATCCATTTTGTATTTTTTCCAGGAGAAGCTTTTCATGATATTAATATGCTATTAGCAGTTAGTTATTAAACCTGTTCTAGTACTTGCATTTCTTTACCCAGTTACGTCTATCATTTATAAATGTGATCACATATACTTTACTTGTTTCATAACCTTGCTACAGCTGACTCATGACGAATGACGTTATTAATCCTTATTTTCAGCAATAAGTCAAAAGCAAATATTTTCATGCCCCAGCAATTAACTATCGATCCCAACGTAATGCATTGCTAGACAAAAAAAAATTATTACCAGTCCCAACTATTACCAGTACACAACTAAATAATGCAACCAGTTTAAGATATATTTCTAGTCGTAAATATAATGCAAATTTTTCTGATGTATTGATTCCATTATGTCTATGTATTAGTGGACTGCAGACCTTGAGTAATAGTTACGATGTCTTACATTTTAAATATGTCTTATGTCACTTGCATGATATCATATATAAACACTAGCAGCTTGATGCTACATGCAATAACTCTTGTTTTGCATGGTTAATTCTGAATAATGTATAAAAAAATGCTTTGTAACTGGCCAACGAGTGCCAATGATTACTGTAATGAGAAGACTTATGATGCCAGTAATTACTGTAATTAGATGACTTATGAATAATGTTCTGTAATGATTACTGTCATGAGATGACTTATGCATAAATGCTATGCTAATAATTTCTGTAAATAATATTTTGTTATATTTTATAAATGCTATGCCAATGATTACTATAACGAGATGACTTACGCATAAAGGCTATGCCAATAATTACTGTAAGGGGATGACTTATGATGCCAATGATTACTATATATGATGACTTATGCATAAATGCTAGGCCAATAATGAACTCTTGTTTTGAATGATGACTTCTGAATAATGCATAGAAAATGCTTTCTAACTGGCCGATGAGTGCCAATAATTACTGTAATGAGATGTCTTATGATGCCAATGATTACTGTAATGAGATGACTTATGCATAAATGATATGCCAATAATTACTGTAATGAGATGACTTATGAATAATGTTCTGTAATACTCCATATATATTACTTAATTGCTGTGTAAATAGCCAATGAATGCCAATAATTATTCAGATTGGTTGATACACTAGTGTAATTCGATGATGACTAGCATAAAACTTAATGTATCCTTCACTTTCTTTCCGTATGCCATGTCCATCCTCATGATCATGGAGCACTATATTTGGTTTTTGCACTAATTCTACGTTGATGTAGGAGTATGGATTCTACAAGAATGTGGTGTTGACATATCAAGCTGTCCACCACCTTTAACGATGGAGATGTAATTATGGTCTTACTGTTTGGTGTTGCTAATGTACTACCAAAATGATAACATTTAATATTAATACAACATCTCAGTGTCTTGGCTACACTGATGAATACTTCAGGGAAGAGAACTTGAGATTGTCTCACTTGGTGTTGTGCTTCTGTAGAAAGATATGGATTTTCAGTGCAGCTACGTGCAACCCATTGCAGCTATGTACAACAATGATGCTATCCTTACCATTCCTTTCCTAGTTCTTGTAAAATGATACAGACTTATACAGTGCGTTTAAATTCTTGTAAAATGATAGAGACATATACAGCGCGTGTGCACTTTATTTCATTTCGAAATATGTTTGAATTCTTGTAAAATGGTAAAGACTTATACAGTGCGTGTGCCCTTTATTTCATTTCTTAATGTATTTAGTTATTGTAAAAAAATACTGAAGACTTATACATTGCGTGTGCACTTCATTTCATTTGTTAATATGTTCTGTTCTCCTAAATATGCTACAGACTTATACAGTGCATGTGGACTTTATTTCCCTCCTTGATATATTTAATTCATGTAAAAATGCTGAAGACTTTCACAGTGCGTGTGCACTTTATTTCATTTCTTAATGTATTCAGTTCATGTAAAAATGTTAAAGACTTCAACAGTGCCTGTGCACATTATTTCATCTCTTAATGTGATCAGTTCATGTAAAAAAGTGCTGAAGACTTATACAGTGCATGTGCACTTCATGTCATTCATTAATATAATTTGAACTCATTGCGTATACATTTTGTCATTTCTTAATATGTTCTGTACTCATTGCGTATGAACTTTATTTCATTTCTTAATATGTTCTGTACTTATACTATTTATCAATAAGGTTATATATATATATATATATATATATATATATATATATATATATATATATATATATGTATATGTGTATGTATATATATGTATATACTCTGTGACTGGAGAATTAGTAACTAAATAGATTATAGAAAAATTTGTTGCTCATGGCAAGTCCAATTGACTCACCATCGCTGCCAAATTTTTGCCCCCCCCCCCCCAGGCAGTGGAGGGTTGTGTAAGAGGTCCATGATTAAGGAATTGTTGCTAGCGCACTCGAGCAGATGTAATTAAGATGGACTGCTCACGCGCTGCCTGCGATATGTAAGTTATAAAAGAATCTCAGACCAGAGAGCAGTGTTGACTGTAGTAGGAACTGTGTGTTAGTTGTAGTAGTAGTAGCGAGCAGTCTGGTGTATGGAGTTGGCTGTGCCGGTCGTGTGGAGCGATGGCGGAGCCTTAGCGTTGTAGTATAAGGTAAAAGCAGCCTCACGCATATGTAGTATTGTTATATCAAGTTCCATGTAAATGTTTCTAAAAAATCTCTTAATAATAATCTTTCTTATAAAAAGTAAATTTTGACAATCATTCATCTCAGTTTAAAGAATTTACTAATTTCTCCAATCCATGGTCATCCCAATTATTGTAAAGAAAAGTCAGTTGTTTCTTTTTATACACGACAAATCGATCGGCCAGCATTGCACTGGGCTGTGCCAGAAAAATTTCTTATAGGAGCAGATATATACGCGTTATCCGGCGACTTCATTGAGGTAAGAATTTTCAGTCTCCTCAGTATGATCTTTCAGGGCCATGACGCAGCACTGCTGACGTCCAAATTTACCAGTTGAGATTCACAGTCAGTTAATTATTGAAGAGTTATATGTGAGCCACAATTTTATGAGGAGGTTAGTCACATTTTTATTATTGGTAAGTTATGGAATTTATCTGTTGGTAGGTCACGCTGAATGTGAATGCTATAATTATATTTTTTACTATTGGGAGGTTATTATAAATAATAATTTTTCTGTTGGTAGGTTACACTGGGAATATTTGAGAACGGCACTATAATTCCAACAGTTTCCCACAGCCAAATTGTTCCAGATAAAACCAAGCCAGTCTAGTGTATGCAGAGATGTATTGGTTTAGGTGTCTAAAGAGCGTAAAGTCGATGACTTCCTCGATATATGGAGTGTGATGGTTTGTTATTATTATTATTATTATTTTTATCATTATTACTATTTTTCTTCCCTATTCGGAAAAGCAGGGCAGATCATTGTAGAACTTCTTTTCATTCCAATATCCCAATGGGCGGGGACTGCTGCTCAGAGAATTATAGTTAAGATAGCTTAACTTAAGTACTTGATATACCAACATTTGCCTAGGTTGAAAAGTGTGACTGAATATAAACTCTAACATACGGTGTTATAGAATCATGGTGAGACTCGTACTCCCATCGACGCGTTCTCGAACGTACATCATGTGTTGCTCATGTGTTAATAGTCCATCACTTTCGTACTGTGTTGGGGCACGGAAGTCCACGTTATTGTAACGCTATTTCTATACCTCATTTTCCAAGGTTATACATACAGCTTTGGCCAAGGATCTCTAAGTCAGCTGACAGATTCTCTTGTGGAACCCATAAAATAAGCCGCTCTGAATCTTTAGTGGGTTAGACGTCTTTTATACACTACAACAAAAGCTACTGTTAAATAAAACATTTATAACGAAAAAAATTTCGCCAAGAGATGCCGAAATTGTATGCATTTTAAGAAAATTTTAATTTTACCGTCTCATTTGACGTAAATGATAGACAATTAATTTCGATCATAAATTCATCTTCGGATCTGGGATTCCACCATTCATGATCAGTCATATTCTTTTGGTAAAAACATTACCCTAGGGTTACACACAAATAAATTCTAATACACGAGGAGCAAATGGTAATCGTATCTGTTAGTAACAACACAGTATATTGACCATGCAACTGAGACTGTAAAAATAAATATTTACTAAAATTTAATGTCCTTCAACTGTTTACGACTTTTCATTACAATAATGCTGACTTTATAGCTGAAAAAGCTTTAAAACACATATCTATGATTTCAATTTATGTCAAACCCATTATTAAGATGTAACGTAACCTACATTGCACTCGTGGGCGCCTGTTTTACACCAGTATAAAGCGCCAAGTCTGCCAGTTGAATCTGAAACGTCGAAAATAGTTGTACTAAAACAAAGTTTTATTAAGTACTGGCGTTTGGTGATATCCTTTAATAAAGTTTAGGAAGATCACATTCTTCATCCTTTCAAAACATGCGATCGAACACTACGAAGATTATTTCGAGGAAGCAATCATTTTTTTACATCCATCAGAAAAGACGCAAAGTACACCATAATTTTAGAGAAAAACACCTTTCAGCCATTTAAAAAGTTCAAGTGATCGAAACATTTATGTTCTAAGAAACTTTGGCTGAATAACAGTTTTTGATAAACTGCGATCAAGTTGTATCACAATGACTGTATTGGTTTATTTGAACACTGATTATCCAGTATTGTGATTGTGTCGAGGAATTACTAATAACTATATCAGAATTACTAACAGCAAGAAGATTAATCCGGTGCATGCAGTGGTAGCTAACATGGTTAGTTCAGACAATAAGCAGACACTACACTAAGGACCGTCGCTTCCAATCTTGATTGGCTTAGGGCAGAATGTCAATAGCCGATGAAACTGTAACAAGTTGCTTTGTAGATGTATGCTTCAGATAACAATGCAGTTACCTTATTACTTACTGTACATTTCTACAGCGGCACTTAGTCAACAAGAGTCCTCACAGTGCAGCTGAGAGTAATTGGGAAAATCAATATACTTTATGTGCTGTTCCGCAGCTACAAACTGTAAAAATCGCCTTGTAACGGTAGTCCACCAGAGCTGCTGTACCCTAACCGATAACTCTTCATGTCACCCACCGGTACACCGTGTGTTCGCGCTATGACAGATCGTCTAATTAGAATTCTCCTTATAAAATAGGAAAACAGAATTACTTATAATTAGCACTGTAGCCGCAAATAGCGGCTACAATCCTAATATAGTCGATAAATATACAGAAAGAAAATTACGACCAAATGTGCAAATGAAAATGAGAAGATAACATTAGCTAAAATGGAATGGAAAAATAAAGAAAAATTCGTTAAACTACTATATATTCCAAATATTTCTCAAAATTTAAGAAACCTATACCGTACTACTAATGTTACAATTAGCTTGTGCACAGAGAAATTACTAGGAATGAAGATAACGCACAGAACAAATATAGCTCAATAATACGACCTATCAGTAACATACTAAATTAAATACAGTGATTGTGACGTGTTCTACTACGGATAATGAAGGCGAAAATTTGCAATAACATACAAAGAACAGATAAAGGAAAGCGAAAACAACTTCCCCACATTTAGCACGCATCTTCGACAAAATCAACACTCTACGGCTGATATAAGCAATCGTCTTTCCACTCTTCATAGAGCAGAAAAAGGAAGCTACATGAGCATCTTGGAGGAAATTGAAATCCACACACATCTGCTAAAAAATACAAATTACATCACAAATGAACACACATAACTAAACAATTAAAAAAATGTATTGAGAACTTCGACAAAAATTTTATCGGTAACGGACAATTCAGAGCAAAGGCAGTTCTAAATACGACGTACAGTATGACTGGAATTTCATCAAAGATAAAAATTTAAAACCAAATTATATCTCTGGCCATGATTTATCTTTATGTCTCTGACAATATAACAACCACGCACAAATATAATAAAACAAATGTGCATCATATATGAACAACGATGGTTACGATCTAATTGTGTAAGTACAAAATTATAATACAACTTCATATTACACACACATGTGCAGAGTGTTGTTTTAATTAGAGACAATTAAATAGCTATAAAAATACGCATCGTACAAAAAAGTTTGTACGTGAGAAGTTAATATCACTGAAGCGAACGTTTGTCTGTGCTACAACAGGCCACCTCCCAACCAACCCCAGTGTGTGGGAAGGGTCATCTTCATCTTTTGAAATAGGAATAACCCACTTTATTGTTTATTCGGGTTCTATGCTAAAAATATATATATGGTTTGCTCAAACCATTGTTTTTCATTTGTAGTAGATGGCGCTGCAACCCAAAAATTTCAAGTGTGCCTGTTTCTGCAAATAGGAACCGACGCATTTGATTCTAGATTTCATTTACGATGTAAATACAAACTTTATCTCTGATATTTATTGTGAATTACAATTACGTTGAGAGGCAAGGGGACCTGCCGAAATCGATCACCTCAATCGTGAGATCCAAAGGGACTCACGGAAATCAACATCTACATCTACATGGTTACTCTGCAATTGACACTAAAGTGCCTGGAAGAGGGTCCATCGAACCATTTTCATACTACTACTCTACCATTCCACTCTCGAATGGCGCGTGGGAAAAAGGAACACCTTAATCTTTCCGATCGAGCTCTTATTTCTCTTATTATGATGATCATTGCTCCCTACGTAGGTGTGTGTCAGCAAAATATTTGTGCATTCGAAAGAGAAAGCTGGTGATTGAAATTTCGTAAATAGATCTCACCGCAAAGAAAACCGTCTTTGTTTCAGTGACTGCCACCCCAACTCGCGTATCATATCAGTGTCACTCTCACCCCTATTGCCCGATAACACGAAGCGAGCTGCCCTTCTTTACACTTTTTCGATGTCCTCCGTCAATCTTATCTGGTAAGGATCCCGTACCGCGCAGCAATATTCCAGCAGAGGATGGACAAGTGTAATGTAAGCTGTCTCTTTAGTGGGTTTGTCTCATCTTCTAAGTGTTTTTCCAACAAAGCGCAGTCTTTGTTTCGCCTTCCCCACAATATTATGTATGTGGTCTTTCCAATTTAAGTTGCTCTTAATTGTAGTTCCTAGGTATTTAGCCGAACTGACAGCTCTTAGATTTTTGCAATTTATCGCATACCCAAAATTTATCGGATTCCTCTTAGTACCCATGTGGATGACCTCGCATTTTTCTTTGTTTAGTGCCAATTGCAACTTTTCGCACCACACAGAAATTCTCTCTAGATCATTTTGTAATTGTAATTGATCGTATGATGATTTTACTAGACGGTAAATTACAGCGTCATCTGCAAACACCCTAAGGGGGCTGCTCAGATTATCACCTAGATCGTTTATGTAAATCAGGAACAGCAGAGGGCCTATGACACAACCTTGTGGAACGCCAGATATCTCTTCTGTTCTACTCGATGATTTACCTTCTGTCACTACAAACTGTGACCTCTCTGAGAGGAAATAACGAATCCTGTCACACAACTGAGACGATACTTTATGTGCACGCAACTTGATTAATATTGTCTTGTGGGGAACGGTATCAAAAGCCTTCCAGAAATCCAGGAATATGGAATCGATTTGAGATCCCTCGTGAACAGCATTAATCACTTCATGGGAATAAAGAGCTAGACGAGTTGCACAAGAACGATATTTACTGAATCCGTGTTGGTTATGTTTCTATAAGTCATTTTCTCCAAGGTGTCGTGGGGCAATAAGGCAAACCAAAATCTAGCATCCCAGTGGTGAAAGACAAGATGACTCAAGGAAATCAAGCACCCCAACAGCGAAAGACAAGGGAATTCAGTAAAATCAAGCACTCCAATGATGAAAGGCAAGGGGAGCAACAGAAATCAACTATCCCAATGGTGAGAGGCGAGGGGACACACAAAAACAAGTATCTCAGTGGTGAGGATCATCACGACTCACCGATATCAAACATCACTATCGGAACAGAAAACTATAAGGTGTACGTGTCTGTTCCTGGATCACGTTAAACGTAGTTGCTAATCAGACTAAGCACTGTCAGTGCGTATCGATTGCGGTCCGCATATCGTAACTCTGGTTTGTTTTCCCTCTGGCCACCGGGCGGCGCTCTTGCGCCGCGTGTTCCGGTTAGAACTGTTTGCGAGGCTGCCGAGTGGTTGAACGGACAGTCACTGTCGGTTGGTGTCTCTGCAGATGCGTTCGGAGGGAACCGTTGCAACGGAAACGACTTTATGATTACCTGATTGCGGTCCTCTGAAAGGGCACTTGTTTTCTGCTGTTGGAACGTGTTGTGACAGTTAGTTTGACGGCGTTACGGGCTCTGTTGTTACTGCCCTGCCCTGCGTGATTCTTCCGTGAGTTGTAAATTTCTGCCTTCCGGGAAATTCGAATCAGCCGTAGTGTGGTCTGTATCGCTTAAAAAAACTCTTTGAACCTGCCCAGTTCTGTGTTCGCTGAGCTCCCTGTGTTGCTTTCCTAGAAAGTACTTGATTCTAATTCCCGGGTGTCACAGTTGTGGAGATGGTCTTTATTATTTGGTTGTAGTAATGTTTCTTCTTGCCAAATGATGCCTAATACTATTACCCTCATCGTCTGCGCAACGGTGGGTGTGTGACAGCTGTCGCGGGTGCTACTGGTGCTGTCATGAACATTTATGGTTAATGTGCTCTTTTAATTGTTTTAGATTCTGATCTGGCGAGCTCTATTAATGTACCGGGTGCAGTGAAAGAGAGGTGCGAAATTTTCTGCGTTGGCTCCACTGCCGGCCAGGCGCTTCAGTCTGGAACCGCGCGACCGCTACGGTCGCAGGTTCGAATCCTGCCTCGGGCATGGATGTGTGTGATGTCCTTAGGTTAGTTAGGTTTAAGTAGTTCTAAGTTTTAGGGAACTGATGACCTCCGATGTTAAGTCCCATAGTGCTCAGAGCCATTTGAACCATTTGAATTTGTTGGCACCACTGGATGTCGTAAGGCGAGATTGAAGTCTGATTGGGTCTGCGAGCCCTCTAATACTGATATCTCACTGCTATATTGTTAACAGAACCAAGATTTTAGAGTGTTCTTTGTGTTTGTGTGTGTGTGTGTGTGTGTGTGTGTGTGTGTGTGTGTGGTGAGATGCTATGGGACCAAACTGCTGTGCTCATCGCTCACTAAGCTTACACACTACTTAACCTAACTTAAACTAACTTACACTAAGGACAACACACACGCATATGCCCGAAGGGCGATTCGAACCTCCGACGAGGAGAGCCGCATGAACCGTGACAAGGCGCCTAAGACCACGCGGTTACTCCGCGCGGCGAAGTGTCGTTTAAATACCACTATGTTTAGCTTAGTTATTTTACTATACCTATTCCTGGTTCTCACTAGTGTTTAAATTGTACTATGTTGTAACCTATCTAAATCCACATCCATACTCCGCAAGCCACCTGACGGTGCGCCTCGGAGTGTACCTTGAGTACCTCTATCGGTTCTCCCTTCTATTCCAGTCTTGTATTGTTCGTGGAAAGAAAGTTTATCGGTATGCCTCTGTGTGGGCTCTAATCTTTCTGACTTTATCCTCGTGGTCTCTTCGCGATATATACGTAGAAGGGAGCAATATTCTGCTAGACTCTTCGGTGAAGGTATGTTCTCGAAACTTCAACAAAAGCCAGTACCGAACTACTGAGCGTCTCTCGTGCAGAGTCTTCCACTGGAGTATATCTATCACCTCCGTAACGCTTTCGCGATTACTAAATGATCCTGTAATGAAGTGCGCTGCTCTCCGGTGGTTCTTCTCTATCTCTTCTAACAACCCTATCTGGTACGGATTGCTTGTCCGGGCAGCTATTTGCTGAAACCGTGTTATCGGCTAATTAACTTTCTTCTGGTCGCGTGATGTTTATTTTACGAGCACCCTTCTGTTAGCTGATGGGTCATCTACTGTTTCTGCAGTCTATGCGTGTAATTGGACCGCAATGAAAAGGCTGAGCGTACCGGCGGCGTGGTATTACTGGACAACATTTGGAAGTTTCCAATGCCGCTGTAAGTGTATTGTCATATAGTTGGCATATTTGTGGAGTATCTTTGCGGGCAGCTGCGTCTGCAGAGTTGAGCGCGGGACACGGAACTGTAATGATGTGTAGTGTGTAGCTCTGCATGTGAGAGGCATTGTTAGCATGGAAGTTGAAGTGTTGCTACAAGTGTTACTAAAGTGATAAAATAAGTAAAATGATTCAGAGGAAAGTGCGTCAAGAAGTAATTTAAAAATAATCAGTATTGCTGATAACGTACCTGTGTATCCTCTCGTTGCGTGTCGTACCGTACAGTATCAATCATCCGCGCCCTGTTCGGTCTCTCAGAATGAACTAATGTGAATCAGCAAAAATTAGTTACCACAAAAGAGCACAAACAAGTGCGAGTGTCTTGTAGCGAGCGTGAGGACGTGTGTTCGATCATCGCGTTTCCGCATTATCAACAATCAGCCGCGCCGCGACGGTTACGCGCACGCTCGTCCGGTGGTCTGTTAATCATCCATTAATTGGGATAACACTTCTGAATTAGAATGTAAACAGAGCAACCTTGCGACTTTCTTTTATCGTCTCAAAATATAGTTGTTGATAGCAGACGTCGAACAGTGTTGTCTTAACGGTGAGTGGCTCCCCTAAACCCGCTTGCATATTTCGATAGATAATTTCAGGCAAGCCAGCAGCAGTGTGGAGCAGAACAGCACGACCACCGCGGGATTACTAGGTACGTGGTGTGGACAGGGCGCACGGTCACGAAAAGCAGAAGCACATTCAGTTTATAGGGACCCCACCCATTTGTACTCCGGGCGTATTACACCGCCACCTTCGGTGAAGCAGCTCTGAGGCGCGGTGACTGCTCCCTACGTCAAGTCTTTCATATCTGGTTCAAGTGGGCCTAAATCTTTTCAGCGTTCGCATATTTCGTCTTTTGGCCTTGGTTCCCCTTCTGTATCAAGTTGTCCATAGTCAGCAGTGCCATGGTTCAAATGGCTCTGAGCACTATGCCACTTACAATCTGAGGTCATCAGTCCCCTTGACTTAGAACTACTTAAACCTAACTAACCTAAGTACATCACACACATCCACGCCCGAGGCAAGATTCGAGCCTGCGACCGTAGCTGCAGCGCGGTTCCGGACTGAAGCGCCTAGAACCGCTCGGCCACACCAGCCGGCTCAGCAGGGCCATCTGCTGGCCCTTGTATTCCCTTAACTTGTCAGTTTTCTCAAATTACCGTGTTAATTTTGAATTGTTATTTAAAACCATTCTGTCAACTTCGACATTTAAAATTGCTTAAGTGTTTCCGTGTTACTAAATTTGTGCTAGTCGTTGTTACATTTCACTATGAAAGATTTTGGTCTGTGATCTAAAACCATCCGTTAGCGTGGACATTTAAAAGTATTTAAACATTTTACCTGTTAATAAATTTGTGCTAATCGTAGTTACATTTGACCTTTAAAATTGTTTGCTTTAAGTCTGTCAGGTCTCTTAGACAACAATATTAAACCTTAGGTCCGTAATTCAAAACTATTGTTAGCCTGGTATTATTGTGCTGTTATTATTTTACTTTCTTTTGTTTAATAAATGGGGATCACTGGGCAAATAATTTGTGATGCCATAATTTGGGGCCTAGCTCTTCCATGAAACGCTACTTCCCTGGCTCACTGGAGCTCATAGACAATGAAACGGATAACCAAATAGTCCTGTACTACCAAATTTGCAACACTGAAGAAAATTTCGTATATAAATATCAAGTGTTAGAACAGACAGCCGGCCGAAGTGGCCGTGCGGTTAAAGGCGCTGCAGTCTGGAACCGCAGGACCGCTACGGTCGCAGGTTCGAATCCTGCCTCGGGCATGGATGTTTGTGATGTCCTTAGGTTAGTTAGGTTTAACTAGTTCTAAGTTCTAGGGGACTAATGACCTCAGCAGTTGAGTCCCATAGTGCTCAGAGCCATTTGAACCATTTGAACAGACAGGTTTTATATTTACGTCGTAAATGAAACGTAGAATCAAATACTACTGCTCTTAAATGCAAAAATGGGCACACTTGCTGGTTGTCGATTAGAGCGCCATGGAAAACAATAGAGTATATACTTTTCGATGTGGAATTCGTATATGCAATAAAAATGGGGGATTCCCATTTGAAAATACGAAGTTCTCCCCACACACACAGGCGAGTTTGTTAGGAGAGGGCCAATTGTATCGCAGACAGATGTCTCCTTTACTAATATCAACTATTCTCGTAGAACATTTTTTTCATATGATGTTTGGTTGTCGAGATATTTAGTTGTCTCAAAGTAGTAACAAACACGCTATATATATACGGGGCGTCCGAGAAACATTGCGACGAACTTCGAGGGGTTGTAGATTTCGTCTTGCCGGCCGGAGTGGCCGTGCGCTTCTAGGCGCTACAGTCTGGAACCAAGAGTCCGCTACGGTTGCAGGTTCGAATCCTGCCTCGGGCATGGATGTGTGTGATGTCCTTAGTTAGGTTTAATTAGTTCTAAGTTATAGGCGACAGAAGTTAAGTCGCAAAGTGCTCAGAGCCATTTGAACCATTTGAAGATTTTGTCTTCAGGAACAAATAGACAAAAGAAACCAGTGTTTGGAAACGTCATCAAATGAGGCTACAGAGCGTCGAAGTAGTATACACAGGCGCCGGCCACTAGGCCAGCCCTTCGGCAGGAAACCTAACTTTGTACACTGACAGACCGTAGGTGGAAATGTCTCGCAATGTTGTTTGTTATTCAGTGGTCGTGAGTGATTTTCACGATGACTAGACAGGCCTTGTTTCCTATGAATACAGTGACCTGTTGCCTTGGTGGAAGACGGTGTCAGACACGGGTTTCTATAGGCAGTCCCACACCACCTCTTTTAACTTCCTCTTGAGACACTGTATCCTGTTCTCATCACTCACTGCTTTGTACCAACCTGCCTCAGGGCGGTAGGGTGCTTTATTGTTTGCTCAGTATTTATACAGGGTGTGATTCAAAAGTTTCAAGACTTAACTCAGAACTAGAAATTTTTTGGACATTTAAATACAGCGGACTAAAATTCTTCAAAATATGATCCTCCAGCATCAACATAGCGCTGCCAGCGCGTCTTCCACTGTTCAAAGCCCTTCTGGAAGGCCTCGGGCGTCGTGCTGCCAAGAGCTCTCGTCGAAGCCTGCTGGATGGCATCGATGAATCGCTTCCCTTTTAGGCCTGTCTTGAGTTGAGGGAAGAGGAGAAAGTCACTTGGAGCCAAGTCGGTGCTGTAAGGTGGCTGCGGCAGTGTTGTCACATTGAACTTGACCAAACCTTCGGCAGCGGAAAGCGACGTGTGAGCGGTCGCTTTGTCGTGGTGGAGAATCCAATCGCCCTTGATCGGCGGGCGGACGTGGCGAACTCGATTCATCAAGTGGCGGAGCACTCCAGCGTAAAAGTTGCCTGAGACAGTCTGTCCATGAGCAGCAAACTCCCTGCCAATCACTCCCTTACTATGAAAAAAGAAATCAGCATGAACTTCACAAACGACTTGCTCATGCGAGCTTTCTTGGGCCACATGAAAACCGTTGCATGATACATAGATTCTTCCTTAAAGCCCTCTTGAATCATACCGAGAGTCTCTGTGGTGGTTTTATTCAGTCGCACGCAAAACTTAATCCCATAACGCTGCTCCATTTTCGCCTCTCCCACTTTTCGACCGAGGTCAATGACACGCACTCAAGCCACAAGTGATGCGCACTCTCCAGGGTTCTGGAGGCAACTGCCGCAGCGTCAGCAGTTCGTTCCCTGAGACGCCCCGCCCCCCCCCCCCCCTCACAACTTCCCCCACCCGGCGAAACTGGTCCGCGCGCGCTCCCCTACTCAGAAATAAATCGGTCTTGAAACTTCTGAATCTCACCTTGTAGGTCTTACTTTATTTGTGATAGATTTGTGTGTCACAGTACCCCTTGTTCAGGCCCCTCTTTGCTATCGGGTGAACGTTTGGATACCGAATAATCACTACTTACTAATATGTGGTACAAAAAATCGGTGTCCGCTACGACTGTGGTGATGAAGTTGGAGGAATTTCACCTTATACAGGCGCAGTATAGAGTACAATTCTGCAGACACACCATCTACGAATGGAGTGGGATGGTAAGCGATATAGGTACGGTGCCCTACTAGTACTAAAAACCACAGAGCGCACAGTGGCTCACGAAATACAGATACATTTACATTTCGCCCCGCCACTAATCGTTCTGCTTCATAACACGTTGCATCCGAATGCACTCAGGGGCCTTACCTGTTGACCAAGAAGAGATGGTATCTGGGACGCAGCTGCAAGGTAGCGCGGCCAGGGATACGGGAAGGGGACATGCTGGTGGCATGTCGGGCGCCTGCCCTGCGGCGCGATGCGAGCACATGCTAATGACGCGTCAGGCGGCGCGCATACGTTCGCTGTTTACATAGTTATGTCTGGACACCCGCCGCGGGGCCCGGCAGGGGATTAATTACGCCAGATTGCTGCAGTTGCGTATGTAAATCACTTTACACATATTAGTGTCTCTGGTGTTTACAAGATGTCACGGCTGCCGCGCGTGACGGCACGCAGTGGCTGCGCGCGCCTCTGGTCAGTGCTGCAGCACGCGTTTGGGAGCGTGCGTGCATGCGAACGAGAGGCCTGTGCGTCGACTCCCCGTCTCATCAGCTACAAGCGTGTGACACCACAGCAAGGAAACTTTGTTCAGAGACACTGAAAATGTTACACTGTGAACACTTTGGCCTAACACTACTAATGTTACAGTATTTTCGTGACTGTGGGATATGCTGATTACACTTTCATCCTTATACGAGTTTACTATCTTTTTTTTTTTTTTCCTTTATTGTCATTTCATGCCTCAGCTGAGGCGGGCCGGCAGCGGCCTACATACGCCGTTCTTCGGCCAAGAGAAACAGAGAAAACATAAAAAGCATGGTAAATACACGATGAACATTCACAATAAATTAGAAGTCGTTCGACTGAAGGCACTGTACATACCAGGGTGTCACAAGCTGAACAGACGAAGACAACCAGGTGGAGACACGAACGTACGAGAACACTGATGAAAACACTGTAGCTCACAATGGAGAAAAACTGATACACGGATTCACTGCTGACGATCATCGGCGAAGCACTCACAAACACAGTGACGAAGAGGGGGGGGACTGCCTCCAGGTGGAAGGGAGAGATAGGTGGGCGGGCAGGAGGGGGCTGGAGTGAGTGGGAGAAAGAAGGGAGAGTGGGGGAGGAGAGAGGGGAGGGGTTGGAAGCCTGGGGAGGGGAGAGGAAGCGAGAGACGTGGAAGAGATGAGGGGGGAAAAGGAAGGTCAGGAGGAAGAGAGGGAGCCCTGGGGGAGAAGGGGGGAATGGGAGGGGAGAGTCAGACCTGGTAGGAGGGGTAGATGGACGGAACAAGGACATCATCAGGGAGGGGTTGGCAGAAGCCACCTTGAGCAAGGGTATGGAGGGTGTGAAGATGGAGAGCAGGTGGGATGCAAGAATATAGGTGCAGCAGCGGGCTGGGATGGGCGAGTATGGGAGAGACAAGCAGGTGTGGGGGAACGAGCTTGCAGGAGGTGTAAAGGATCCACATCCATTCGAGGAAAAGGAGAAGGTACAGGAAGGGAATCAAGTAGTATAGGATCTGCATGGGGGATGCGAGACAGATGCAATAGGCGAGGTGAAACGCGTGGCATTCAAGAATCTGAAGGGACTTGTAGTAGGTGGGGGATGGGGTGGAAATCAAGGTGATATGGGCATAGCAGAGGATGGGGCAGATGAGGGATTTATAAGTGTGGAGGACAGTGGAGGGGTCTGCACCCCATGTGCGGCCAGAGAGGAGTTTGAGGAGGCGGAGTCAGGAGCATGCCTTGGCTTGGATTGTCCGGAAATGGGAGGTCTGGGAAAGATTATGGTCAAGAGTGACACCAAGATAGCTGAGGGTGGAGTGAGGTGAACAGGACGGCCATAGATGGTGACATAAAAATCAAGGAGGCGGAAGGAAGGGTCGGTTTTGCCTACAATGATTGCCTGGGTTTTGGAAGGCTTGACCATGGGCAGCAAGTGGTTACACTAACTTGTGAACCGGTCAACATAGGATTGGAGAAGGTGCTGGGAGCATTGCAGGGTGGGACGAGGACAAGGAAGGCAGTGTCATTGGCCTACTGGAGAAGGTGGATGGGGATGAAGCATGTCCACTGTATATAGAAGGTAGAGAAGAGGGGAGAGGACGGAACCTTGGGGCACACCGGCGGAGGGGTGAAGGTGTAGGAATTCGTGTTATGGATGGTGGCATAGGAAGGACAGTGAGAAAGGAAGGAAGCGATCAGACGGAATGGCGAAGATTTGCAGCTTGAACAGGAGTTTATTATCAGTATATGGTTATTATAAATACCTACAGAGTCTTATAACACCACCACATCATAACTACAAGACGTACAGGAAGTAGACAAATAACAGTGGGCAGAGCATATTTCTGAGTTCTTGCGCGCAATTTTTCAATCAAGCGTATGTCGAGTACAATCATGATCGATAGCTGGATCTTCGGTGGTTATCAGCAGATGGCAGGCGGAAGATAGACAATACAGAACTGCACATGCGCGGGTACTGCTCTCTGGCGACAGTGCTCTTAGAGCGGGAACAAGTAGTAGTGCTTTGGTTTGCAACCGGTGAGCATGGTGTGCTTGACAAGAACGTTCAGTTGTGTTTCCGAGACTGGCTTAGAGTAGGAGAGGGCAAAGTGGCGTGAAGTGCAGTTGATAGCCGGCATTAAGCTACAGGGCTCCTGTGAAGAGGTGTAATTCTTCGAGAGGGTTTGCTACCCAGGGGCACAGTGGTCGGATTTAACTCTACAGTGGTGTGCTTTGGGAGGAGCCGTTGAGAGTATAGCACGGCAGTTGGGTAGTTAGATTCTCTCTCGCTGTACTTCCTATTACTATATTCGATCGCCTTACTTCGAGCAGATTGCGCCCGCCTTAAAACGTTTTTTCTTTTTTGTTTTTTTTTCCAAGTAGTTATTCTGTTTGTTGTAGGAAGTGTGCCTGTCTGTATCGTTCTGGTTTCCAATCTGTTCTTTTATGGTTTACTAAGAGCTCACTAAGACTACAGCCTAGCTGTATTTAGAAAAGACTGCAATATCAAACAACGCATGTTCCGCTGTCTTACAAGAAAGAAAACGTTGTCATTTATTAAAAGATGGAGTTTCAATCTGACCCGAATGATGGGTGAGCACTGTTACGATTCAGTTACAGTCAGTTCCACAAGAAACTGAACACCATAATTTTAAATGTAACGTCCGCACCGAAATCTCTGGTAATGGTCTCTAATCTGCACTCAAGTCAGTTCTTCT
Source organism: Schistocerca serialis cubense (assembly GCF_023864345.2). Lineage (NCBI taxonomy): Eukaryota > Metazoa > Arthropoda > Insecta > Orthoptera > Acrididae > Schistocerca > Schistocerca serialis. The sequence goes on along the minus strand of NC_064642.1, from coordinate 98,822,799 downwards.
GCTTCAATCATAATCGCAGATAAAGAAGACACTTAAATGTCTCAGGGAAAAATATAATTATAAGATCACTTCTGGTACACGACTTTTCAATTACGCCCAACGCTGACGTGCTATTCCAGTGCCGGAGAACCCCGGCAGTAGTGGCAATGTAAGGGAAAAATAAGCTCAAGAAGTGAATTGAAGTTTATGGTGGGGAGGACACTCATATTGTGTAGTTCAGTGGAACACTGATAGTCATTGTGCTGTGGTGGTGTATTGGATAGCATTTTTGCCTCCAAAGCAAGAAGACCTTGGTTCGAGTCCCGCCCACAACAAAAATTTTAATTCAGTTCTTCTCCTTCAATCATTATCGCTTATAGGTAATTGTTTTATTTTGTCGGTTTTAGTTTAAAATGAGTGCATAAACATCTGAGGCGCCACGAAGCAGTGTTGCTTGTAAATCATCCAGAGAGACCAAAACCTTCGTAGGGAGATGCTGCTAAAAATTCTTAGAAAGTCAAAGACATTCGTTGAGAAGTGGGTCAAACGATATTTTAGAGGTTAGAAACATGGATTATATACCGTAGAGAGTATAAAGGCACATTTGCATGCCGTGCGTGAGTTTCCTCGGAAACGCGAAACCTTAATTAAATAATTAATCTGTGACAAATAAATAAAGCCTATGGCACAGAACTGCAGCGCTGTGTCGCTGATAAAACAAAACACAATTACGATACTCTTATGTTTGATTAAGAAGGGGAGGTCTTGTACAACAACTGGTGCGGGAAGCACGTATATTTTATTGACTGGCACACCGCCATATTTGATGTTATATAAGAACACTGCGAGTTGCAATCTTACTAGGCACTCGATTCTGTAAAGAATTTATATTTATGAAAGTAAGTAGACTTATTTAACTGTAGGCTTATTCGTTGAATATATCTGATTTAACTAACTGTGTAAACTTTTTATGTTTAGTAGACAGTCACCTCTGTACAGGAGGAACAAGACTTCTGGTCAGGTGACTACAGGGTTATAAACACAAAATCAAATAGGGGGAATGCAGGAGTAGGTTTAATAATGAATAGGAAATAGGAATGCGGGTAAGCTACTACAAACAGCATAGTGAACGCATTATTGTGGCCAAGATAGATACGAAGCCCACACCTACTACAGTAGTACAAGCTTATATGCCAACTAGCTCTGCAGATGACGAAGAAATTGAAGAAATGTATGATGAAATAAAAGAAATTATTCAGATTGTGAAGGGAGACGAAAATTTAATAGTCATGGGTGACTGGAATTCGAGTGTAGGAAAAGGAAGAGAAGGAAACATAGTAGGTGAATATGGATTGGGGGACAGAAATGAAAGAGGAAGCCGCCTGGTAGAATTTTGCACAGAGCACAACATAATCATAACTAACACTTGGTTTAAGAATCATGAAAGAAGGTTGTATACATGGAAGAACCCTGGAGATACTAAAAGGTATCAGATAGATTATATAATGGTAAGACAGAGATTTAGGAACCAGGTTTTAAATTGTAAGACATTTCCAGGGGCAGATGTGAACTCTGACCACAATCTAATGCTTATCACCTGTAGATTGAAACTGAAGAAACTGCAAAAAGGTGGGAATTTAAGGAGATGGGACCTGGATAAACTAAAAGAACCAGAGGTTGTACAGAGATTCAGGGAGAGCATAAGGGAGCAATTGACAGGAATGGGGGAAATAAATACAGTAGAAGAAGAATGGGTAGCTTTGAGGGATGAAGTAGTGAAGGCAGCAGAGGATCAAGTAGGTAAAATGACGAGGGATAGTAGAAATCCTTGGGTAACAGAAGAAATATTGAATTTAATTGATGAAAGGAGAAAATATAAAAATGCAGTAAGTGAAACAGGCAAAAAGGAATACAAACGTCTCAAAAATGAGATCGACAGGAAGTGCAAAATGGCTAAGCAGGGATGGCTAGAGGACAAATGTAAGGATGTAGAAGCCTATCTCACTAGGGGTAAGATAGATACCGCCTACAGGAAAATTAAAGAGACCTTTGGAGATAAGAGAACGACTTGTATGAATATCAAGAGCTCAGATGGAAACCCAGTTCTAAGCAAAGAAGGGAAAGCAGAAAGGTGGAAGGAGTATATAGCGGGTCTATACAAGGGCGATGTACTTGAGGACAATATTATGGAAATGGAAGAGGATGTAGATGAAGATGAAATGGGAGATATGATGCTGCGTGAAGAGTTTGACAGAGCACTGAGTGACCTGAGTCGAAACAAGGCCCCCGGAGTAGACAACATTCCATTGGAACTACTGACGGCCTTGGGAGAGCCAGTCCTGACAAAACTCTACCATCTGGTGAGCAAGATGTATGAAACAGGCGAAATACCCTCAGACTTCAAGAAGAATATAATAATTCCAATCCCAAAGAAAGCAGGTGTTGACAGATGTGAAAATTACCGAACTATCAGTTTAATAAGTCACAGCTGCAAAATACTAACACGAATTCTTTACAGACGAATGGAAAAACTAGTAGAAGCCAACCTCGGGGAAGATCAGTTTGGATTCCGTAGAAACACTGGAATACGTGCGGCAATACTGACCTTACGACTTATCTTAGAAGAAAGATTAATGAAAGGCAAACCTACGTTTCTAGCATTTGTAGACTTAGAGAAAGCTTTTGACAATGTTGACTGGAATACTCTCTTTCAAATTCTAAAGGTGGCAGGGGTAAAATACAGGGAGCGAAAGGCTATTTACAATTTGTACAGAAACCAGATGGCAGTTATAAGAGTCGAGGGACATGAAAGGGAAGCAGTGGTTGGGAAGGGAGTAAGACAGGGTTGTAGCCTCTCCCCGATGTTGTTCAATCTGTATATTGAGCTAGCAGTAAAGGAAACAAAAGAAAAATTCGGAGTAGGTATTAAAATTCATGGAGAAGAAATAAAAACTTTGAGGTTCGCCGATGACATTGTAATTCTGTCAGAGACAGCAAAGGACTTGGAAGAGCAGTTGAATGGAATGGACAGTGTCTTGAAAGGAGGATATAAGATGAACATCAACAAAAGCAAAACAAGGATAATGGAATGTAGTCTAATTAAGTCGGGTGATGCTGAGAGAATTAGATTAGGAAATGAGGCACTTAAAGTAGTAAAGGAGTTTTGCTATTTGGGGAGCAAAATAACTGATGATGGTCGAAGTAGAGAGGACATAAAATTTAGGCTGGCAATGGCAAGGAAAGCGTTTCTGAATAAGAGAAATTTGTTAACATCCAGTATTGATTTAAGGGTCAGGAAGTCATTTCTGAAAGTATTCGTATGGAGTGTAGCCATGTATGGAAGTGAAACATGGACGATAAATAGTTTGGACAAGAAGAGAATAGAAGCTTTCGAAATGTGGTGCTACAGAAGAATGATGAAGATTAGATGGGTAGATCACGTAACTAATGAGGAAGTATTGAATAGGATTGGGGAGAAGTTTGTGGCACAACTTGACCAGAAGAAGGGATCGGTTGGTAGGACATATTCTGAGGCATCAATGGATCATCAATGTAGTATTGGAGGGCAGCATGGAGGGTAAAAATCGTAGAGGGAGACCAAGAGATGAATACACTAAGCAGATTCAGAAGGATGTAGGTTGCAGTAGGTACTGGGAGATGAAAAAGCTTGCACAGGATAGAGTATCATGGAGAGCTGCATCAAACCAGTCTCAGGACTGAAGACCACAACAACAACAACAACACCTCTGTACGACGTATTGACTTGGCTGGCAAATTATTCTAATATTGAGATTTAGATTTGAGTCCGCACCTACCGCAGCAGTCTTTGGAAACGATTTAAATACGAAGTCCGATTATTTGAGTCTTATTTCACGGTCAACTACGAGTAACATTACATTCACGAAAAAACCATTGTCAAGCGTCTGATACCGAATAATTAAACGTCCACGTTCCAGATAAGCAAATATTAATTACATCCGATCACTATCACACATAATTCAAATGGTTCAAATGGCTCTGAGCACTATGGGACTTAACATCTATGGTCATCAGTCCCCTAGAACTTAGAACTACTTAAACCTAACTAACCTAAGGACAGCACACAACACCCAGCCATCACGAGGCAGAGAAAATCCCTGACCCCGGCGGGAATCGAACCCGGGAATCCGGGCGTGGGAAGCGAGAACGCTACCGCACGACCACGAGATGCGGGCCACACATAATTAATAATTAATATTTTATTTTATTTTATTTATTTTATAAGAGGGCTAACATGTTCGACGTGACTATTTGAATTGCCTCATTCAAACGCTGAAAAGATGTGCAGTATTTATAAGAAGTGCCTCATAAGGTCCGTTAAGAAGCTATTTGGTTCGAACGACGCAAACTGTGTGCTTCAAGAGGCTAATGACCCGAAACGCTACAGCGTGGAAAGAAGACAATGGAATGTCCGCGATGGATTGGTCTGCAATGTCTCCGGATGCAAATCCGATCGCAAATGTTTCCTCGTATATTAAGATGAAGCTTGAGGAAAGCCAGTCTACACTTTCAAGCATCTGTCATATAAAATCAGGACGATACGGAGACCGTTACACACAGAATACACAGAACATGTCGAGAAAAGCATAATTAAAAGATGCCAAGCCATAATCGATAATGGCGACAACTGGATTAACTATTAGGTAACTGTGCAATTAGTAATAACATATATTTTCATAGCCGTACTGTAGGTGCAACCACAACGGAGGGATATCTGTTGAGAGGCCAGACAAACGTGTGGTTCCTGAAGAGGGGCAGCAGCCTTTCCAGTAGTTGTAGGGGCAACAGTCTGGATGATTGACTGATCTGGCCTTGTAACATTTACCAAAACGGCCTTGCTGTTGTGGTACTGCGAACGGCTGAAAGCAAGGAGAAACCACAGCCGTAATTTTTCCCGAGGGCATGCAGCTTTACTGTATGGTTAAAACTGGTAGAAGCCGACCTCGGGGAACATCTGTTTGGATTCCGTAGAAATGTTGGAACACGTGAGGCAATACTGAACTTACGACTTATCTTAGAAGGAAGATTAAGGAAAGGCAAACCTACGTTTCTAGCATTTGTAGACTTAGACAAAGCTTTTGACAATGTTGACTGCAATACTCTCTTTCAAATTCTGAAGGTGGCAGGGGTAAAATACAGAGATCGAAAGGCTATTTACAATTTGTACAGAAACCAGAATGCAGTTATAAGAGTCGAGGGACATGAAAGGGAAGTAGTGGTTGGGAAGGGAGTGAGACAGGGTTGTAGCCTCTCCCCGATGTTATTCAATCTGTACATTGAGCAAGCAGAAAAGGAAATAAAAGAAAAATTTGGAGTAGGTATTAAAATCCATGGAGAAGAAATAAAAACTTCGAGGTTCGCTGATGACATTGTAATTCTGTCAGAGACAGCAAAGGACTTGGAAGAGCAGTTGAAAGGAATAGACAGTGTCTTGAAAGGAGGATATAAGATGAACATCAACAAATGAAAAACGAGGATAATGGAATTTAGTCGAATTAAGTCGGGTGATGCTGAGGGAATTAGATTAGGAAATGAGACACTTAAAATAGTAAAGGAGTTTTGCTATTTGGGGAGCAAAATAACTGATGATGGTCGAAGTAGAGAGGATATAAAATAAAGACTGGCAATGGCGGGGAAAGCGTTTCTGAAGAAGAGAAATTTGTTAACATCAAATATAGATTTAAGTGTCAGGAAGTCGTTTCTGAAAGTATTTGTATGGAGTGTAGCCATGTATGGAAGTGAAACATGGACAATAAATAGTTTGGACAAGAAGACAATAGAAGCTTTCAAAATGTGGTGCTACAGAAGAATGTTGAAGATTAGGTGGGTAGATCACGTAACTAGTGAGGAGGTATTGAATAGGATTGGGGAGAAGAGAAGTTTTTGGCACAACTTGACTAGAAGAAGGGATCGGTTGGTAGGACATGTCCTGAGGCATCAAGGGATCACAAATTTAGCATTTGAGGGCAGCGTGGAGGGTAAAAATCGTAGAGGGAGACCAAGAGATGAGTACACCAAGCAGATTCAGAAGAATGTAGGTTGCAGTAGGTACTGGGAGATGAAGGAGCTTGTACAGGATAGATTAGCATGGAGAGCTGCATCAAACCAGTCTCAGGACTGAAGACCACAACAACAACAAACATATGTTTGTATAGTAATGGTTAATCAGTACTTTCTGGCCTGTAAATTTCATGAGCCGTCGGAAGATTGTTCAGGCAAAGTACTTTAATGTTGGTAGCTCATTGAGTTGTGGCCGTTGTGTAATAACTTAAAGATTGTCTTCAAGCTGTAAGTAGTTTCTCTTGTTGAAGACGGGAAGGGACTTTTTATCGTATATGTGTGTTTAATATACACTGATGAGTCAAAACATTTTGAGTACGTGCTTAATAGCTTGTTTGTCCATCTATACAACGAAAAATACATCAGATTTGTGTGCCAGAGATTCGACAGTTTGTTGGTGGGTTTGTGGAGGTATGTGGCATTAGATGTCTGCGGACAGGTCATGTAATTTGCGTAAATGACGGGCCGTTGATTTGCGTACGCGATGGTGGTGCCCGATAGCGACCCACATGGTATCCATAAGATTTACAGCAGATGAATTTTTTCGCCGAGACATCAACGTGAATTCGGTATAATGCTCCTCAAACCACTGTAGCATGGTTCTGGATCCGAGACACGGACAATTATACTGCTGGAAGATGAAACCGCCGGCGAGGAAGCCGGCCGCAGTGGCCGAGCGGTTCTAGGCGCTTCAGTCCGGAATCGCGCGACTGCTACGGTCGCAGGTTCGAATCCTGCCTCGGGCATGGATGTGTGTGATGTCCTTAGGTTAGTTAGGTTTAAGTAGTTCTAAGTTCTAGGGGACTGATGACCTCAGATGTTAAGTCCCATAGTGCTCAGAGCTATTTGAACCATTTTTGAACCGGCGAGGAAGACATCGAGCATGAATAGATGCAGGTGGTTCGCAGCTGTCAGCGTGTCTTCTACTGCTACCATGTGTCTCTTGCAAGCGCAAGAGAATGTCGCCCACAGAACAATTCTGCTCCCACCAGCCTGCGTCCGTGGCGCGCTGCACGTTTCGAGCCGCCGATGACGGCGTTCGTGAAGACAACTGTCGACCTAGTGTAACAAGAATGTGATTCACTTGAAGAGCCGACATATTTCCATTGATCGACGGTCGAATCTCGATGTTCCCGTGCCCGCTGCGATCGTAATTGACGGTGTAGCTCGACTAACACGTGAACACGCGGATGTAGTCTACGGCGGAGCTCCATGTTCAGCAATGTACGATGAGCAGCGTGCTCCGAAACACTTGTGCGTGCACCAGCATTGTACTCTTCCGGCCGAAATGTCATAGATCACCATCCGTCCTACATTACAGAGCAGACTAGCCTCTGAACTTCATGTTTTGTGAAGAGTAGTGGACGTCCAACCATTTAGAGCCTAGCTGTAGTTTCACTGTCTTACCTCTTTCCGTAGATGCTCACGACAGCAGGACGCGAATATTCGACCAGCTTCGCCGTTTTCGAGGTACTCGTTCACAGGTTGTGCGTAATAATAATCTTGCCCTTAGTCAAAGTCGCTTATCTCAATAGAGCTCCCCATTTGCAGCCCTTTTCTTCGCTAGGGTGATCTACCGTCCTTGTCTGTTCCTCTTACATATGTTCGTTATCCTGTCACGTTCCCGCAAACCCGCTGTTCGTTCTCATACATGTTTGTTGTGTTACGGGTAGTTTACTTATTGTGTTGTAAAAGCCTTGAAACAATAAGCAGTCACGTGGAAGCCGTAGCATAAGCTACAGTATGCAAAGGTGGTTTGTTATAAGCATATCGCCACTCGGTCTTCACTTTCTAAATGAGAGCTTGCATGGCTGCGAGTTCTCTAAATTTTAAACCTGTAATTTTTAAGAATGTCTTTTAAACATTGAAGATTCATCCTTTTAATATTCATGTACCATCATTTGCTGTGGAATTTATTTAAATGGCTTAAGGTTTTAATAGTGACCTTAATAATTGCTTTTAGTTGAAGCTTGTTTTAAGTAAATTCACTCTGTTCAGTATTATTTTCCATTGCTCATAGTGGACGTGTTTTACTAAAATATGTGTTTGAAGTATTATGATCCATCACCTTACAATTTCATATCGTAGCTCCCATTTCAGTCTCCAAGTTCTTAACTCACATTAAAGATGATGTGGCAAACGTCATCACGTGCTTACAGTTCATTAACGTTACCGCTACTGCTGCTCTAGAAGCCGCAATAGCAGGAGCCCGCGTTGGAGCTCTCTTCTTTGTGGCGTTTTGAATTGTCCCTCTCTAGTTGCGTAATAATTCGATGCGACCGCACGCAGCAGATGATTTGTCTACATGTTCTGACATGGCTACCAGCTACTAGTACGCTGTGCAACAACGCCACGGTGCGTATTACGAATCGAAACTATCCGCTCATACCTATCATTTCTCTGTACTTCTTATAGTTTTTGCTTAGTCGCTTTAAGAAACCCAATAGAGAAAGGCCCGTTCTTACATATGAAGAATGGTGTGTTTACGTGCAGGCGTCTACCGTTACTAAAAGATGTCGGGTGGAGATTACAACAGATGAGTCCCATAGAACGTGCACATGTAGGTTACCGTCATCTTTGGTTGTTTGAGTGAGGTCGAATCATTAACATGAGGAACGAGTCATACCAAAAGATTGCACAGTCAGTTGGTTGTGAAGCGACCATTGAAAAACGAATAGAGACGAAATGGGCTAATGAAAATGGCTACAACAATAGGCATGAGTTCTTGTAGAAGGAATGCATCACGAGAAGATCGATGGATTGTCCGACGAGCTCAGACGAGTTCACGAACTACAGCAGCTGATATCTCAACAGAGGTTACGGGCGGAGTCAACTGTGACGCTGTTATGTCATTCTTTGATGTTCTAGCGTCTGTTTGTTGTGGGCAGAATGATACCAACATGTCCCGTACGTTTCATGTTTCTTTTTTTCTTTTTTTTTTTTTTTTTTTTCATTACTTACATGTCATCTTCTGTCTCTCACACCATTGGTAAACATGTTGCTTTGAAATATGTCCCACCTCGCTTAAACAGTAATAATACGAAACGATCTCTGACACGATGTACATCTATTTCCAGTAAATAGAAAAAGTGCCATCCGTCTCTGAATGATGTAAATTGATAGGATCACACACATTCAATTTATGATGCGTAAGTGAAATTATTTACAAATTTCGTTTTCAAAAATGGTTCAAATGGCTCTAAGCACTATAGGACTTAACATCTGAGGTCATCAGTCCCCTAGAACTTAGAACTACTTAAACCTAACTAAGCTAAGGACATCACACACATTCATGCCCGAGGCAGGATTCGAACCTTCGATCGTAGCGGGCGCGCGGTTCCAGACTGAAGCGCCTAGAACCCCTCGGCTACACTGGCCGGCCAAATTTCGTGTTCTTTGTTTTGGACGTGTAATAATGTTATGAGGCCGTGCTGAAAGCTTTTTTAACAAATGACAAACATTACTGAAGTTTTACATCTTTATTCTTCTTGTTTGCATTTTTCTTCGGCATAATCACACTGGCGACGAATACATTGCTTCTACCAAGACATCCTTTATCAATACCGGGACTCTGGACTGTCTGAATTTCTTGACGGAGCCACAACCTCACTTCTTTTTGTCCCGCTTCAACACTAGAAAAGTGAAATCCTCGAAGGTGTTCTTCAAGTTTTGGAAACAGATGAAAACCGGATGCTGGTTGATCGATGACAGTGAATTCAAAGCGTCGGATATTCGCGGCTGACGCAGCGCTTTTGTTTGGGCTCGTATTTTCATGAGAGCGTGTTCCACACAGGGCGGAACTCTTCGAATTCCGAAGTCGATTACGGCATGCTCTTTCTCACGCAAAGACGTAGTTACCTTAAACAGCGCTGTGCTACACATTACAATTGGGAGCCCTCTAGTAGCAGAGGGCTGGGCTGCAAGCATGTAGACATGAAGGGTAAAGATGTAGAACATTAATAACATTTGTTTCATTTAAAAAGGTTTAAGAGTTTTCACACAAATGATTCGTAAGTATTAGTTTTCAGGCGGACGTAGCGGGCATAAATGCTGATATTTCTACTGGTAACTGAGGGCGGTGTACTGGACAGCGTTATATCAGTGTTTACAACATTTATAGGCTAATAATTGTCGCCATTACAAGTCTAATGATTTTTATGTTGATTAGTACTCCCAAGTCCATGTGGCAAGAAAAAGCCATCATTTAATATTTACCCCTGGACACTGGATCATGTGTTGAAATGTGGGGACGTACACACAAAACGATTAGTCTGTACTGACATGTGTAGTTCACTTAGTGGTGCAGTTACTGCCGCGCAGAAAACATCGGGTAGTAAAGTTCGTGACGCGTTTGTGGAAACTGTGTTCGGCACAGAAAAATAGCAACACACTGATGTGTGCACATATTAAGGTAAGCCATATAAATATATGGCTCTGAGCACTATGGGACTCAACTGCTGAGGTCATTAGTCCCCTAGAACTTAGAACTAGTTAAACCTAACTAACCTAAGGACATCACAAACATCCATGCCCGAGGCAGGATTCGAACCTGCGACCGTAGCGGTCTTGCGGTTCCAGACTGCAGCGCCTTTAACCACACGGCCACTTCGGCCGGCATATAAATATATCTGAACGTATACCCATTACAACATCTATAAATTTCTGTCGTTCTTTCCGAAATTACAGAAAGGAGATGGGAATTAGAAACGTTTGTGCGAAATTGTAAAGAGATGCGACTTTTATATTTTGTTCAATACAGCAATGTAGTGTATGTATTTGAAAACGCACGTCCATAATTTTATCATCCAGAATGGATCCAATTAGTTTTAGAAAAAATTCACATCAGCTAAAAAAAAAAAAAAAACATAGAGATTTTAAGGATCTTAAGGTTGCTGTGAAAGTAGGTAATTATTTTTGAAACGTAGTTCAAAAATGGTTGAAATGGCTCTGAGCACTATGGGACTTAACTTCTGAGGTTATCAGTCCCCTGGAACTTAGAACTACTTAACCTAACTAACCTAAGGACATCACACACATCCATGCCCCAGGCAGGATTCGAACTTGCGACCGTAGCGACCGAGGGCCCAGTTATGGCCTTCTTTGCAGCGAACACCGTAGCTTGCAATCATATCTTGATGTAAGTAAAGTAAAGAAAAAGGGAGCTTCACGTAGCAGACTAAATTCCGACAAAGGAATGGAAAACTCAAAAACACATTAGCATCCCTGGGATCGTGTAGTAAAGCAATTGGTTTTCAAAACGATTTCCAGTCGCCTCAGAATTGATAAAAACAGGTGCTGTATAGTTTTTAAGGAAATCTTATACCAACCTTCCTGCTAAATAATGGCCAGTTCGGGTAACGATGATGAGGCTGGAAAGCGATCACACACCCTTCTCTACAAAATATAACACAAAGGCTCAGTAATGTTGTAATTTTGTAATTTGGTGACTCTAGTGGCCACGGGAGATGCATTAATTCATCCTCGTGCTCGCAAACCAAGGCCTGGAGGATGAGAGCTACGTGAATAGGGGCTCTATCGTCTTGGAATAAAGCGTCGCTGTTGGGGAACAAGCATTGCACCATGGGATGTACCTAATCATCCAAAATGGTCATGTATTCCTTGGTAGTAATGTAACCTTACAAAGTATTCAATGAGCCCATGGAATACTACGACGTGGCTGCCCAGATCACCAGCGAACCCCCGCCGTGTTTCACCCTTGGGACATCAACTTGTCCAGAAGTTGGAAGAAGTGTAAAACAAGACTCATACACCCAAATGCAATTCTTCCAATGCTCCATAATCCAGTTTCTGTGGTTTCACCATCACGTTTTCCTGTTACGGATATTTGCATCACTCATGAGTGGCTATGAAGTTCCAGTTCGCCGTGCAAATCACTGCTTATGAAGCTTTCTTCGTGTTGTTTTGGTACTGTCAGGGTTCACGAGCTCGACCTTCAATTCCGCAGTGACTTCTGCATCTGTCGTTCTCCTGGTTTTCATCACACCCTCTTCAATTGGCTTCTGTCACAATATTTCAACACACATTTTTCATCCACACCTACACATACATGGCTACTCTGCAAATTACACTTAAGTGCCTAGCAGAGGGTTCATCGAACCACCTTCACAATAATTCTCTGTTATTCCACTCGCGAAGAGCGCGCGGGAGAAACGCATACCTGTATCTTCCCCTGTGAACTCTAACTTCCCTTATTTTATTATGGTGATCGTTTCTCCCTATATAGATATGGGTCAAAAAAATATTTTCGAGTTCGGAGAAGATTAGATTCAGTTTTCGTTCCATAGACCCAAAAATGAGATAATTCTCGTGGGTGTGGATCATGCCATAAAGCGTAACATAAGAAACATAGAACATCTAAATGTAACACTCCCCCGAATATTTGTCAGATCGTCAAAATATGTGAATACATTACAGTAAACTGGAACTGATAGTATTTATACATTGTCAGAGAGCAACATTGTTAATCACCTCTAATAAATTTCTCGTACAAAAAACACCTAATCTTGACTCTTGTGACCAAGTGCTGTCAAAATTGAACTCTAACAGTCATTCCTACATAATATGGTCTAACAGTCACTGTTAAGATATCTATTGAATAGAAGGAACTGCGTAGAAAAAGTCATTCAAACTCAGTTTAAAATTGTGCTTTATATGAATCCAAGTTTTTAATGGTTGCTGGCAGTTGATTGAAAATAAATGTTCCCAAGTATTGGGCCCCTTTTTCACCAAGTGATTTTAGGTCTTCATGTAGATTGTTCTTATTCCTAGTCTTGACACTATGTATTGAACTGTTGGTTGGAAATATATTATTTGCAATAAATGTCATTAAGGAATTGAGCCGTACTGCGGCTCGCGTTGGTGCCGTGTGTTGGTTTCTGCCAGAACGTATCGTTTAGTTGGAATGGTTGCGTTTTTTGTCTTCTTCTCGTGTTCACTGGCGCCACTCGGTTTCATAAGCGTTCCCTGTCCGCTAGTGGCAGCAGCGGCGCTTATCGATGTGTAGTTCTGCTCCGCTATCTTTGGAGCGACCTCGTTCTTCTTCCGTGTGGTGTGTGTATGGAGTTCGGTTGGGGATGCAGGAGCAGCGAGGCCTGCGCAGAGCGACAACACGCCGGGACCGCTGGGGGAGTGTATGGACTGCCGGATCGAAGGGCAGTGGTCACGAGGGTGCACGACCTCGTCGAAACGCGATCCTGCTTGTTTGAGTGCATTGCAATTCACGTAGAGAAATCTCCACCATTGTGAAATCTCGCTATTCTCCAGTGACTTGGGTTCGTGTTGCTGCTAGTATTGTCGCCGAGGCGAAAAGCAGCGAGTGGAGTACCTGGGGAAGGCGGATCTGATTAGCCTTCCTGAGCTTCTAATAACTATTTACTATTTTGAGCTTCTTACATTGTTAAGTTCAGCCAGCGATATTTTTCTGTCTTGTGGCCGCTAACGCCCCAGTTACCTGCCCTGGGAGTTAGTGAATCTAACGGCAGTGTACATTTCCGTGCTTTGCCGCCGGTGTCCGGTGAGGTGTGTAAGTTTGACAGCTTCCTGATTGTAGGTAGGGTGACGTTCTTCTGCCTTAGTGGGCTTATTCCGGGCGCTCTAAGCACAGTATTCTGCGGGCGGATCCCAGACCACCGGTTCTGTCTTTGGCGTAATTTTACATCTTTTATTTGTTTTGTTGGATGTCAGGTAGCCTCACCAAGGTTATCATTAGTTGCTCGTTAGACTGCCACTAGTCTGTGTTACCATCTTGTGATCTGAATGCATCTCTTGGCTGCCTGTCTCTTCGCTCGCGAAAGTGTTTTTCGTGTGACCTACTGAGAGGTCGATTCCTGGAGCCCCGTCTGTCACTGGCCCTTGTGTTTCATTTGTCTCACCTGTTCGGTGATCTGTTGTTTGTTTCTTTTTTTTAAATTAACTTTTGCCATGCCATTCGCCATTTGACAGTGTATTTGTTAAATTTCTTAACATTGCCATTTTGGCGTTAAAGGCCTTCAGCGTGATTGTGGTTACTTGCTTTAAAATTTTGGTTGTGACTACATTGGTTTGTTTTCCAAAATTATTTGCTGTCTATTTTATATATGTTTGTTAATTTTTTAAAATTGCCATTTTGCGCGTTAAAGGCCTTCAGCCGTGATAGTGGTTACTTGTCTTAAAATTCTGATTGCGACCACATTGGCTTGTTTTCCAAAATCATTTATCAAAATAAATGAGTGAAATTGCAAGGCAAACCAATAGTAATTCATTCGGGCCCCGTTCACAATCGTAACCCATCCAGCCTTCCTTAATTACCAGGTTTCAGGAATAAATACAATCCAGTGAAGAGAATAACCATTTCGTTGAACAGGTTTCCACATGATACTCCTGAATTTACGCGAGGAATCAGTCTTTTTACACGCTTTTGCACTCTACAAACGTTTGTCGGTTCGGCGAGTTCCCCAAAATATAATCTCATATGACATAATAGAATGAAAGTAAGCAAAGTATGCAAAGTATGCAAAGTTTTTTATATTTATATCTCCTACATGTGACATCATTAGCATTGAAAATAGAGAGGTGTTTTAGCACCTCGGCAATTCTGTGGTATGCCCTTCCCAACTGAATTTTTTATCCAGTTGTAATCCCAGAAATTTACCACTGTCTCTTCTCTCAGCATGTCGTAATATGTTATACAGATGTTCTAAGAGAGTCTTTTACAGGTTATGAACTGCATGTAGTCGTTCTTTTCAAAGTTTGGTGATGGCGAATTAGCTTTAAATCATTTATTAATGTCACTGAAAATTTTGTTACGAGCCGTTTATAAATCTGTACTTCACTTGCTATTTTGTATCATAGGCAAACAAAACAAACTTAGCATCTGGCAATGTAATCGATGAATGGTCATTAATATACACAAGAGATAGCTGCGGACGCAAGATGAAACCTCTAGGACGACCACACGTAATTAATTCCCAGAACTGATGAAGATTGATTGCTTACCCTACAGATATTTCACAGCGACACCCTTTGTTTCCTGATAGTTAGGTAATACTCGAACCATTTTGCAGCATTACCTACGACATCATAATACTGTAATTTACTGAAAAGAATGCTGTGATTCACACAGTCAAAGGCTTTTGACAAGTCACAGAGAACGTCAGTTCCCTCTAATTTGTCATCTAATGGATTAAATACATTCTCACGGTACGCTAAATAGCCTTCTTCATATCAGAGCCCTTAAGGAGCTCAAACGGTGACTTGGACAATATATTATTTCCAGTCAGATGCTTAAGGAGACGCTTGAATAGAACATTCTCAAATATTTGTGAAAAAGCCGGCAAACGTGAAATTGGTCGATAGTTTGACGATATCTCTCTATCCCCCTTCTTGTAAATAGGCTTAACTGCAATACATTTTATACAGTTTGGATATGTTCCACTGATAAATGATTGATTACACAAATAACTTAAGATGGAACTCAACTAACATGAGCGCTCCTTAATTAACTTCGTTGATATGTTACTGTAACCACTAGAATACTTTGATTTTAAGAATTTTATGATGGTTGCTACTTCTTTGACAGACGTGTCGTTTCAATTTTACTGACGTTATTTGTAAAGACTGGTCTCAGGTGTTTCATTGCTATGTTTACTGAATCTGATAACCCCAAGCTGTCAGTAACAGAACCAAAATACCAATTTAAGATGTTTGCAACACTACATATATTTTGTACCAATGTCTCATTTATTTTGAGAGCTATCTGTTCCTGTTGCTTTTTGGTCCTAACTGTCTGGGTGTTCACTAAATCCCATACAATTGTTATTTTCTTGCCTGATGTAATTATCTTTTCCTCAGACTAAAGCTGCTTAGATTTCTGGATTACTTACTTCAGTATTTTGCAGTATTCATTACAATGCGTTACAATGCTAAAATCAGAGTTATTCCTAGATAGCAAATGCAGTCTCCTCTTTTTAAATTCCTTGTGTAATCCACTTTCAGACTCCTGTCTAATCTGAGTTACCACTGGGGCAAAACAATTTTCAAATGAAGAAGTAACCTTATTAACGAATGCTTTGTATTTTCTGTTTCAGAAAACTGGTGACTGAAATTTCATGAGAAGATTCCACTCCAACGAGAAGACCTTTGTTTAAATGATGTCCACCCCCAAATTCTGTATCATGTCCGTGACGCGCTCTCCCCTACTTCTCGATAATAGAGAATGTGCTGCCTTTCTTTGAACTTTCTCGATGTACTCGTTAATTATATCTGATAAAGATCCCACAACGCGCAGCAGTAATCCAAAGAGGACAGACAAGAATAATGTAGGCATCTCTTTACTAGATCTTCTGCATCTTCTAAGTGTTCGGTGAGTAAAACGCAGTCTTTGATTTGCTTTCCTCACAGCATTTCGTATGTATTCTATCCTATTTAAGTTGTACTTAATTGTAATTCCTAGGTACTTAGTTGAATTTAACGTATTACTTTCAGCACTCAAGTGAATGACCTCGTAATTTTCATTAATTAGGGTCAACTGCCAATCTTCGTACCACATACATAACTTACCTAAATCATTTTGCAATTTGTTTTGATCTTCTGATGACATTATTAGACGATAAATGACAGCATCATCTGCAAACAACCTAAGACGGCTTCTTAGATTGTTTCCTGAATCGTTTATGTAGATAAGGAATAACAGAGAGTCTATAACCACTACCTTCGAGAACGCAATTAATCACTTCTGTTTTACTCGCTTGCATTGCATCAGTTACTACGGACTATGACCTCTCCAATGCATAACTGAGAGGATATTCCGTAAGCACGTAATTGGATTACAAGCCGCTTGTGAGGTACCGTGTCAAAAGCCTTTTAGAAATCTAGAAATACGGAATCAATTTGAAATCGTTTGTCGATAGCACCAACACTTCGTGTAAAGACCTAGTTATGTTTCACAAGAACGATGTTTTCTATATTCGCGTTGACTATGTGTCAAGAGCCGTTCTCTTCGCGGTAATTCATAATGTTTGAACACAATATATGCTCCAAAATCCTGCTAGATATCATGTTAATGATACGGGCCTGTAATTTAGAGCATTAATCCTATTGCTGTTCTTGAATATTGGTGCTACGTGTGGAACTTTCTAAACTTTGGGTACGGATCATTCGATTAGCGAGCGATTGTATTTGATTGTTAACTATGGAGTTATGACATCAGCATACTCTTAAAGGAACCTGAATGATATGCAGTCTGGTCCGTAAGACTTTATTTTATTACGTGATTCAAGTTACTTCACTACTCTGATGATACTTACTTCTATGTTACTCTTGTTGGCAGCTGTTCTTGTTTCGAATTCTGGAATATTTACTTTGTCTTCCTTGTTGAAGAAATTTCATATGGCTGTGTTTAGTAACTCCGTTTTATCAGTACTATCATTATGGTATCTCCATTTTTATCGCACAGAGAAGGTAGTGATTGTGTCTTGCTGCTAGCATACTTTACATACAACCTTGGAATTTCTCCCAGGTTTTGAGCCAAAATTTAGTTGTGGAAACTATTATAAGCAGCACGCATTGAAGTCCGCACTAAATTTCGAGCTTCTGTACAAGATCGCAAATTTTTTGGTTTTTGTGTACAATTTAGCATTCTTTTTATGTTGTTTCTGCAACAGTAATCCGACCTGGTTTGCATACCATGGGGGCTTAGCTCCGTCGTTTGTTAATTTATTTGGTATAAATCTCGCAATTACTGTCGATACTGTATCTTTGAACAGAAGGCATGCGAGGAAAAACGGGCTAACCGTCAAATGTAAAAGTTTGGAATAAGTGTTTCCATCTGTTGCTGGGTACGGGACCTATAAAAATTGACACTGACCTCGCCGCAAAATATCTGCGTGCTAGACACGCTGGACCTACACCTGAGGTTATGCTCTGGGGTGCGATTTCGTATGACAGCAGCAACACTCTAGTAGTTATCCAATGCACCCACACTGCAAATCCGTACGTCAGTCTGGTGTTTCGGGCTGTTGTGCTGTCACTCAGGTACAGCATTCCAGGGATTGTTTCCCAACAGGATAACACTCGCCCACATACGCCGTTGTAACTAGACGCGTTGCCTTGGCCTCCTCGATCACCAGATCTGACTCCAGTCTAACACATTTGGGACATCACCGGACGACAACTCTAACGTCATCCGCAACCAGCGTTAACCGTTCCTGTATTGACCGACCCATTGCAGCAGGCGTGCAGATCCATACCACAAACTGACAGCCGGCAGCTCTACAATATAATGCATGCACGTTTACATTCCTGTATTCTATATTCTGACTGTTACCCCGGTCATTAATGTACTAGTGTTTCACATTTGCAATGGCTTATTTCGCGCTTGCATTAATCTGTGGTCTTGCGCTGTTACTCACATAAATATGTTACCTAGACAAATGTATCCCCGAAACCTCCTTTTACTCTTTATTAACAACTTTTTTGTGTTGCGATTTTTTCCGCAATATCGCATTTGTTTCCTGATTTTTTTGTTTGGGTAATCAGTCTTCTGACGAATTTCTCTTCATTGCGAACCTCTTCATATAAGTGTGGCACTTGCAACCTACGTCCTCAAGTATCTGCTGGATGTATTAACATCTATGTCTTCCTCTACAGTTTTTACCCTCCACACCTCCCTCTAGTATCATGGAAGACATTTCCTGATGTCTTAACAGATATCTTATCATCCTGTCTCTTCTCCTTGTGAGTGTTTTGCACATACTCCTTTCCTCTCTAACTCTACGCAGAACCTCCTCATTCCTCACCTAATCACTCCAACTAACTTTCAACATTTTTCTGTAGCACTACATCTCCAATGGTTCGATTCACTTCTGTTTCGGTTTTCCCACAGTCCATGTTTCACTACCATTCAACGCTGTACCACAAAAGTATATTCTCAAAGATTTCTTACTCAAATAAAGACCTGTGTATATCACTAGTAGACTTCTCTTGAGCAGAAATGCTCTTTTTTTTCTCTTTTTCATGTCCTCCTTGCTCTGTCCGTCACTGGTTATTTTGCTGCCTACTTAGCAGAATTTCTTAATTTCATTCACTTCATGACCTTCAATCCCGATGTTACATTTCTCACTGTTCTCATTCCTACTATTTCTCATTATTTTCGTCTGTCTTCGATTTACTCTCAATCCGTATTCTGTACTCATTATATTGTCCATTGCATTCATCAGATCATCTAATTGTCCTTATCTTCACTCAGGATACCAATGTCATCAGCGAATCGTATCACTGATGCTCCTTCAATGTTCAGATTGAACAGTAGGGGCGAAAGACTACATCAATGTCTTACAATACTCTTTAATCCGAGCACTTCATTCTTGGTCATCCACTCTTTTCATTCAATCTTGGCACTTGTACATTTTGTATATTACGCGTTACAGCGTACCCCTATTTTTCTCAGAATTTCGAATACCTTGCACCATTTTACATTGTCGAACGCTTTTTACAGGTCGACAAATTCTATGAACGTGTCTTAATTTTTCTTTAGTCTCTCTTCCAATATTAACCGCAAGCTCAGAATTGCCTCTC
Source organism: Schistocerca serialis cubense (assembly GCF_023864345.2). Taxonomy (NCBI): domain Eukaryota; kingdom Metazoa; phylum Arthropoda; class Insecta; order Orthoptera; family Acrididae; genus Schistocerca; species Schistocerca serialis. The sequence continues at coordinate 98,803,149 of NC_064642.1, read as the reverse complement.
TGGTTCCTTAATCTTTCCTAAAGCCAAACTGATCGTCAACTACCATCTCAATTTTCTTCTCCATTCTTCTGTATATTATTCTTGTCAGCATCTTGGATGCGTGAGCTGTTAAGCTGATAGTGCGATAATTCTCTCACTTATCAGCTCCTACTGTCTTCGAATTATTTGGATGATATGTTTCCGAGTCAGATGGTGTGTCGCCCGACTCATGCATTCTACACACTAACTTTAATAGTTGTTGCCACTTCCTCCAATGACTTTAGAAATTCTGATAGGATGTTGTCTATTCCTTCAGCCTGATTTGATCTTAAGTCCTTCAGCTCTCTTAAATTTTTATTGTAATATTGGATCCCCTATCTCTTCTAAATCGATTCATGTTTCTTCTTCTATCACAGCAGACAAATCTTCACCCTCATAGAGGCTTTCAATGTATTCTTTCCACCTATCCGCTCTCACCTCTGCATTTAATAGTGGAATTCCCGTTTCACTCTTAATGTTACAACCCTTGCTTTTAATTTCACCGAAGGTGAAGGTGGCCATAAGGCCAGCTTGTCGAATCCTGCAATATCCAAATTTTTACGACCTTGGGAAGCGACAGCGACCCGATGTTGGACTGCATGGGAACTTGAGAGCAGCTCTACTTGACGTCAAGGTTCTGGTCGTGCACAGCTCACCACTACAGAGGAGGTTCGCCGTATTGGTATTGTGCACCAAGCACATCGTAACCGCTTCACATCTGTGTCTGCCATCAAATAATCGACTCACTTCAACATTCTGTGTCATCCGGCACCAGTTGTCATGGACCACCTGCAGCTGGAATAGTGAATTACTATCCCATGCGTTAGCTGTCATTAATGCTGCAACACAGATAGCTGCATTTGAAGTGGTATCGTGACAGGGAATCATGGACTGCCTGTGAACGGCGTTACATTGCATTTAGCGACGAATCGCGATTCCACACTACCCCATATGACCATCCACGGCACGTACGACGGGGACCTTGAGAGGGGGTCCACGCTTTCAATGGTCTGGAGAGGCAGCGCGGTGTTACTTCTGGCGTGGGGTCTCATGGGGCAAGAGTTCAGGTCGCGGATGGTAGTGGGTGAGGGAACTCTGACGCCACAACGGTACGTCACGGACTTCTTGCATCCTTCTGTATTATCTCATACACGACAGCAATGACGGTCCCAATTTGCAACAGGATAATGTTCGTTCACACATGGCACGTGTTATCACGAAGTGTTTGCGTGATATCTTGGCAGTCCTGTGGCAGAAAATTCCAAGATTTCTCTCCGATAGATGTGTGGGACTACCTCGGATTTCAACTCTGTTTTGAGACAGCGTACCTCAGGACAGGACACATCGGTTCGACACTCTTTCCAGATGAATCATTGCATGCATCCAAGCCAGAAGACGTGCAACGGCGTGCTCATAATTAATTTACACTGCCAAGTTATTTGTCAATAGGATGTGCCTTTGCAGTTACCGAAATAACATGACATATCGACCCAAACCGTTAGTTTCATTTCGTTTCCTCTTCCCCCAATGTTGTTTCAGATTTTTTGACAGGCAGTGTAGTTTACGTGAAACTGTGGTTCGTTAACTTCACAGACGAAGTCCCATTTACAAGGATATTATTTTACCGTTACTGCTATCGACGCAGCAGTACCACTATACCACACACACACACACACACACACACACACACTTCTGTCATAGGAGCAAAGAATTTCTAAAAACCAATGATTCAAGATATCAGAGATGATGGTTCATAATAATTTCAGCAGCCTTCTTTATATTTCGCAAGAGGAAACTGTTCAACTTTCTTACTTGTAATTCATTTTACTTTGTGTGTTCGCATATTTACGTTGCACAGTCTCGCGTTTTAGCTATTGTAGAGTTTTACCATTCGCATCGCCGCTGTCGCTGGTTTTGTTTTAAGCAGACAGTGTCAGCTGTAGACGACCTAGTTTCCATCGTTCTTTTGTTTGTTTATTACAAGCTTTTAACTAGAAACGAGATAATTATTTAGTTATGAAATGCATGCGCAATCTGTGAATACAGTGCCACAGCAGCTATAAAATTTACTGGAAACATATCAGAAACCTTGTCGCACATTGTGCTGTACTGTATAGATACTGGAATAAAATTCTTCTGGGTATGTGGACTCATTGTCAGTGAGTGAAATTCGCGGACGTTCTGGCCATTGCAAATGGGCTTCCTCAGGACGTTTTTGATAGCACACTGGAAAGACCATTTGCAACAGTGACCGAGACGGCGGAGAATTTTACACATTGACGTCACATACCCAGAAGAATTTTATTGACTGTCGCGGAGCCCTAGACTTAGATATGCTTACACTGTCAAATACACGCACCGCAGTATTGTATTTCACATCATAGCAAGGCAAACTGAAGAGAAAAATTAATAAATTGCTCTCTTTGAGGGACTCACATAATTTTGCGATCGCTATGGGCTGCAGCCTACTGCCTTGTCGCAGTGGTAACACCGGTTCCAGTCAGATCACCGCAGTTAAGCGCTGTCGGCATGGGCTAGCACTTGGATGGGTGACCATCCAGTCTGCCGAGCGCTCTTGGCAAGCGGGGTGCACTCACCCCTTGTACAAGCTGAGGATGACACGGCAGCCGGTCGGTACCGTTGGGACGTCATGACGTGTTCGGTAGGAGAGTTTTTTATGGGCTGCAGACACGTGGACGTATGGAGATTTCGGTGAGTTCTGGAAGTGTATTCGGATAAGCGAAGTTATTAAGGCGACCGCACGCAGAAGGTGGGAAACCGGAATTCGAGTCCCAGTCTGTCAAAAATTTTCATATGTTTCAAATAATGTGGTACCATATTTGTAAACTGCGAAAACATTTCATAATTTAATATGGCTGTCGTTCGTGAGCAGCGTCTGCTCCACCAGACATGCATGCATGTCCAAAGGAAAAGTGCATCGAACTGCACAGCACTGGGAAATACATACACTCCACTAATCTACTCATTTATTTTTGTCTGTGTACTTTTCTAATCCAGTTCTTATAATTCTCATGTCTGCGATGGACATTTTCACTATCTTTAGTATGTCCGGGAACTGTGAATTCTGTGTTAGGATGCGAGCTGCGTTGTTAACCCTGCAATGTCAGATGGCTCGCGGATATAGCTTGTTAGTTCGAGTTTATTACCAAGGGGCATTTCTGTCGGGGGATGGGGGGGGGGGGCACACGAGTGGATAAAATGTACGATCAGCACGTCCCTAGTGCCTAGTGCCCCTGATCGATCCGCTACTGTGACCACCCCATTGTGACTGCCCACATTGAGAGTGACCCTTTTATCTGTGTTCCAGTGGGGAGCCATTTCAAAATGTGACAGGCAGTGAAAGACATCCCAGAGGAATGATCGAAGGCTTTCCTGGTTGGTGTGATGAACAGGTTTTAGGCGTTACCTGTGGCTGATAAAAACTACGAGACAGATGCAGTCGGCAGTCAGAGAAGGCTTCCCGGACTGTAAAGTTTCCATAGTTGTCGCGACATTTCACTCCCACAGTTGATGCATCTGTTGCCGTTACAACCGCAGAACCGTCTCTGCTGGAAACCTAGAACGTATCTTCCCTTCTGGAATGCTCATTCATATTGCGTAATGGTGTTAGTGTGGGACAGCATCTGTAACATATTTTTTGAAGTGCCTCGCGTAATGAAAAATGCGTTTTCTTTCTTACGGATTCTAAATGTTGCACTGTAGTGTCTAAGACGATAGTAAATAAGAAAATTTCTTTTTCATGTAGCCACACGATTAATTCAACTTCTGTAAACACTATGGTATACACCGCGTTGATTAACTGGGACATCCCGTATAATCACTCCAACTCAAGTGCCTGCATGTCACGACCAGTGCTCTGCCAACTGCTATAACCAACCACACCTCACCTACCGCCTCAAAGCTTCGACTTCTGACGTACTTTCGTGTTCTTCAGATTATACTGGATCAGCAACGTATGGACACTCGGTATTGTGGGAAGCCTGGCGTACGCGCTGCCTCGTTGTTGAGGCTCCACTAGGCAACATTTAAAGTGAGATGAGCAATGTAGAGAGTCTTCGTGCATCCCGTCACTGTTCTGTTACTTCGTCAAAGATGATGGAACAACATGGCTGTTTGACTAAATGCTGGTTGACTAAATAACAAATTTAAAATCGACGTATCTGCCGACAAGGCGGATTAGCAGCTGACCTCTCGAAATATGGCCTCAAAACAAAGATACTACATGCAAATCATGTTAAATGTAGGTAAACGGCTGGAGGTAAGGTGTTCGTTAGTACTGACCTTGGAGCGCTATCATGTTAAGCTAAAGAAGGAGAAATAATGCACCGTAGAGAAATTTCGTTCGACTCCGAGGCTGAGCTGTGTTTACATTCCCTAAGGTAATGATCCCGGCCCTCACTCCCTCCTCAGCATCTCATAGCTTCGGCATTTCATCCTGTTCTTTAATGGCCTGTGTAGGTTCTATAAAATATGAATAGTCGTTTCCAGAATCACATGCTGATACGTACTAAATCGTTACGTGACCGTGGTGCATAACTGTGGTATATGTATCATTGCAAAGTACTCCGCCCCATAGATCCTTTTTCGTTAGCCCCTTTTGTGGCCCCCCTCTCTACTGACATATTTCAAAATCATGTATTAGTACTTCCTAAGTATAGAGATATCGTTTAATGTCTGTATAGTAACAAAACGTGCGTTTCTCAACTTTCCAACTCCGCCTTTTCCCATTCGATGTCGTACGGCAGTGTCAACTAAGGAGCTACTTGAAAGATACGTAGCGATTCCGAAACCTGCGAAACAGATAACGCTTGTAAGAAAGGTGTTCTGACGCCGTACCCCATACTCCTCCATACCGCATCAAAATTACCGTTGGCGAGAATAGTTTAGTAGTCAACATAGTCGGAATACGGTGTTTGTAGTTGTAGTTTGATGTCGCTACACTAGAATAATAGTAGCACTGTACCTACGTGGGTTTTTCTTGTCTTTACCTCACTCTTCACTAGTACGCGGCTGAGTGTCTCTTCTAACTAAACAGTAGCTTTTTAGACTAATCGATGCTCTGCCTGCTATGTCAAAAGGTAATTACATGCCAGGATAACACTAAAAATACGGCAGGACGATAAAACTTAGAGAACGTTGATTCGAAACGTCTTTGCTGTTGAAAAACACCGTTGTCAACAGGTGGAAGAAGTAATGAGATCTTCCGATAAGCGCGTTAATCGGTTACAGACCTTGGGCAGCAATAAGGAAGACATTTTTAATCGCTCTGTAAAGGAACGTCAGTTCTAGTGAAATTGAGCGGACTGTGAAGTTTTCTTGGAAAGGGGGGGGGGGGGGGGGCGGGGGAAGGCAACCCTCGAAGTCAGAGTGAAACTGCTAATTGAATCTTGTTTCAGCTGTATAATTTGCAGAAGTTTAGAATTACAGAAAACCTGAGTCATTCATGTTCCCCGTAATCGTTGAGGAGCAGTAATTAAGAGTGAAATTTCAAAACACATCTCCAGCAGAATTACTTCTTGAAAATCACTGGTGAATTGAGCCCCTCCTGTGAACCGTTACTATCGCGTTTTATCTGTCAGGTGGGAATACGAGTTTAGAGCTGAATAGCTTACAAAAGCGCACATACCTATCATAGGGATCTGCGATGGATGAATAACTCTTCAACAGCGGCAGCAGCAGCAGCAGCGGTGGTTACTGCACTAATCGCTAAGTGAGAATTCAGAGCAGCTCCTCGGCAGTGCGACAACAGGTTGTGCCTTGACATAATGTACAAATTTCGATTTTTCATTATTCGGTAAATATGATCAGGGATTGAACCTTTCTACGACAGATTATTACATGATGTATCATATCTTGGTGTTGAAGAAATAACAGGTATGAGTGGTGAAAAATATGGATCCATTGTAGATATTTTCACCTACACCTACGTATGTGCTAAGTATATAATGGCGGGAAATTAAATAATCGCCGATTAAAATGTCAGAAACTTCAAAATAGCTCAGTTATTCTAAAATCCTTATGTCGTAGTACAAGATAGCCTCTTGTGCTAAGTATCAAACCCAATAATCGAATTTAAAATAGCGGAAAGTTAAATAAATTCAAAATAATCACTTCTTCTAAGTTCAAAATGGCTTGTTTGAGCAATTTCCACAACCCCAGCTGCTCTAAGCTTAAAGTGGTGAAAAGTCCTTTTGTGGTGTTTTAAAATCAGTTTGTCTACTATATAAACCTCTGTATCTACACCTACATCTACATCTATATACCACAAGCCACCGCGTGGTGTGTTGCTGAGGTTACTTTGTGTACTACTCTCACTGCCTCCTTTTTCTGTTCCAGTCACGAATGTTTCGTGGGATGAAAGATTGCTGGTAAGCTCCTATGCGGCCTCGATTCTCTGTAATAACGATAACTACTATGTGTGTATGTAGTAAGATAGGATGGAAATGTTTATTTATTAAGCTGGAACCCATTTGATACAGGTTGTGCACAGCGACTGTTGAATATTCAAATGTAATGAGGGACAGCACTCCGTAGCTGAATCCGTAATTTATTGCAGATCTAGGTTTCGATTACAACATAATCATCATTGGTGCTTTACGAGAAGAGTGGTATGGGCATTACCATGTAAAACACTTGGTCTGAAGTCGAACAACAGGAGGAGCTGTGAGCTATGGAACTTCATGTCATTTTAAGGAAGCTGAACGTAGATCCTTTATGGATAGACTGTACACGCGAGTAGATCTTCAGGGTGTCTTGGTTAGAGCAGCGGAACCATTGATATGCGTATGTGCTGTGCGTGATTGCTGTCAGTCGACTGGAGACGAATGCTTCCCAGCAGTTTCGATCTCTTTGTATTCAACCTAAAGCAATCGCTAAATCGGTCTTCATAGCAGGTGCTATACCCACCAATGCTGCAAATCGTCATAGACGTAATGGAGTAAACCTTTTGTACCCAACAAGGCGACTGTTCTGTGTGGTATGGATTTGAAAAGCCATTGGTAGGTTTCCAGAGGTGTGCTGCAACTCCCGTAAATTGTGGTCGCAAAGGTGCAGCTTGATTCACACTTCTTTGTCAGGTCTTCTTAAATAATTGTCTCCAGACCATTCCGGCCGTTTTTTGTGATTACATGTTATTTTTATATATTCTAGTTTGTACAAAACTTTTAGTAACCATACATCATATGTTGCGGTATTCAGTTCGAAGGCAGGTTTTCACTGTAGTCTATTCTCTGCTAGTCTTTTCATCTAACTTCTGCACTCAGCATCCACAAGTACGCTGTTAATGTAGTGGGTAACAAATTCGAGGAGGAATACCATGACAGTACATGTATTAGACAGTCGTTACCGTGGATTATCTACTCCCTCGAACCACTGTAGCACAACTCAGGCCTTATACCACAGATAGCTATCCTCGTGAAAGATGTAGAACATAAGGATTGTGAACATCTGGTGATTTTTCACTTCTAATCGCTGCGGTATTGCATAGTTTTACATGCAGAACTCTCGGATCTGTTATCAGTGTGTAGGATGTATGTACGGACATGAAACGAAAAGCCTAGAGATTCATTGTTTTTTGTACAGATGCTCGCTGCTTCAACTGTTGGCCATTGTCCAACTCTTCTCTGGGGCGGAATTTCTGAATACCTGCGAGGCGCAGGCAGGGTCCTTTGGCCGTTCACAATTGTCAGTGCTTCTGCTACCGTTATGGAGGCGTTAATAAGCCGCATTATCGCACCTAGAAGACTCTGAACGGTGGTAAACAGGAGACGATCATGGCAAATCTCTTAGAGGCATATAGAGGCTGTGAATACTGCTACAGCAGCCCATGTGGTTTATGGGGAAACTTCGCCTGCAAAATGTAATATAATAAGAATAAATTTTGCTGTAGCCGTAGGATAGCGGTAAAGAAGATTGCAACTGATATGTACCATGACGATGACAGTTATGTATAATATACAGAGTGAAAAGTATTTAAACCGACAAATTCTGGGAGGTTGTAGGGGACATCAAAACCAATATTTATCCCTAATGTCATTTTTTCCTATGGGGAGTATTTAAACTGGTAGAGGAAGATTTCTCTGGCGGCAAATTAATTAAACCAACAAACACTTTTCCATTTTTTTATGACCAAGAGACAACACATTAACGCAACCCAATTTCAATTAGAGTAGATTTTCAAAAATGTCTCCATTGACACGTAAACAAAGGTTACACCGTCGGATCATGTTCGGTCTAACACGAGCAAAAACCCCAGGAGTATCCTAAATTGTTCTTGCTGCTGCTACTATCCGGGCAACCAGATCTTCTTCTGATGCAAAAGGAGTTACGTAAACAAGGTTGCGCATCTCTCCCCACACAAAAAAGTCCAGAGGGGACATATCTGGGGATCGAGCAGGCCATGATACAGGACTACCTCTGCCAATCCATGTTTCTGGGAACCGTCGGTCGAGGAATCGTCGCACACGACGACTGAAATGTGCCGGCGCCCCGTCATGTTGGAACCACATGCGTAGTCTTGTAGGGAGTGGGACGTCTTTCAGCAATTCTGGCAATGCTCTGGTGAGAAAATTGTAATAGTGACTGCCATTTAATGGCCTAGGTAGCAGATACGGCCTAATTAAACAGTCCCCAACAACACCGACCCACACATTAACGCAGAACCGCACTTGATGAGCGCTAATAACTGTGGCATTTGATTTATCCTCACTCCAAACATGCTAATTGTGCATGTTGAAGACTCCATCACGCCCGGACGTTGCTTCATCGGTAAACAACACAGAGGCTGGAAATGTAGGATGCATTTCACACTGTTCCAGGTACCACAGCAAAAACTGTGCTCTGGGTAGATAATCAACTGGTTCCAGGTTGTGGACACGCTCTACGTGAAATGGAAGTAACAATTGCTCTCGAAGGACTGTTCTTACATTCGTCTGATTCGTCTTCATGTTACGTGAAATTGCACGAGTGCTGATTGAAGGATCCCGCTCCACATACTGCAAGACAGCTTCGTCAAATTGCAGCGTTCTTACCGTGCGACGGCGTCCCTGTCCAGGTAATCTGCTAAATGACCCGGTCTCACGCAGATGTTGGTACACAGCAGCAAAGGTCGTATGATGCGGGATACGGGGATTAGGATATTGTTGTTGATAAACCCGCTGTGCAGCTCGTCCGTTGTGGTGCGCTACGTAGTACGCACCAACCATACCAGTGTACTCACTCCAGGTGTATCGTTCCATTAGTAAACAGAGACAATGCACTACTACACTGGTGGACAGCAGTTGCCTACAACTGAAGAGCGTAATACGCCCTCTAACAACTGAAGATCGTAATATGGCTTGTAACGACTGAAGAGAGTAATATGGCCTCCACCGGTTTAAATAACCCTCATAGGAAAAAATGACATTAAGGAAAAATATTTGTTTTGATGTCCCCTACAACGTCCCAGAGTTTGTCGGATTAAATACTTTTCACCCTGTATATCGAGAGAACGGTGTGAATGAAAATAGTGGAACAATAACCGCAGAAAGCAATAAACGATTTCATAAATTCGCAGCTACTAGAGCGTCACCAACCTCTATCTCTTCAGACATTTTAAAAATAAGTTTTACAACGTCGACGGGCAAAAGACGATCGTAATACTTAAGTCGAATACGTTTGTCTTTTTGAAACCATGTGGCAGGAATCCAAGTAAAGTTGCGAGGAATGAGGTCGTAGACAGTATGACGTGCGAAATTTGAGTCGGTCCTGGAAGCGTGCTCGGACAGCTGAAGTGGTTAAGATGAGCGTTCGCGACATGCGTAAAATCTGGGTTCGAGTCCTGGTCCAGCATAAATTTTCGTGTGTCACCAATGGGTAATATCTTCGTACCTAACGCAGCTGATGTCAGAAAGATTCCGCAACAGCGAATGAATTTCATAAAGAAAGCATTTATTCGTGGTAAACAGAAGTTGGTATGTTAAAATATGAGTAGGAATTAGACCGTGTATGTTGTTATAACAAAGTCTTCTAGCATTATTCCTATCAGCAGAGATTCCTGACAACTGGAGCTTACAGACGGCATATTTGTGTACATTGATCCACCAACTAACTGTTTTGAATACAATACATACTGATTTTAAAGCATATAAAAACAGAATGACATTGTTTTACCAACAGTAATTTATTTTTCACTCTTAAGAAAGTCTAAAAATGTATATTAACAATGAATAAAAATGGTATCAAAATGTATATGGTGATGTTGCTGCAGTCGCCCCTTCTTGACTATGACGGCCTGGCTTACATGTGTACAACTTCGATCGCATGAATTTCGTGTAGAAATCAATAAGTTTTGGATTGAAATTAATGAATTTTGTGTCAAAAACACAGAATCTTGTGTAGAAATCAGTGAATTCTATGTTGAAACCATGTTGAATTTTGCATCAAAATCGGTTAGCATAAATGATTCTTATAGGTTTTCGGTTGGGATATCGACTAGATATTTGGAATTCTAAGAAAGATAAAAATGGGCATTAGGAAAATATACGTAATAAACAGCATGAAGAACAATCCATAGCTAAGCATAAGAATATAAGTCCAGGAGAGGAGTACTCGGATCGAGAAAGGGTAAGTCAATAGTTGAAGTCTAGCGCTTTTATAACTATTATGTAGCTGTCACTGTTCCGTTTGGAGTTTCTTTACAGTGACAGTATACCATGGGGAGTCCGTCCCACTTCGAGTTCTTCTAATAGGAACATACGTATCCAATGTATGTAGCCAACTATTTGTTTAAACTTGAAATGATTTTAGTGTGACCGGCAGAGGTGGCCGAACGGTTCTAGGCGCTACAGTCTGGAACGGCGCGACCGCTACGGTCGCAGGTTCGAATCCTGCCTCGGGCATGGATTTATGTGATGTCCTTAGGTTAGTTACGTTTAAGTAGCTCTAAGTTCTGGGGGACTGATGACCTTAGAAGTTAAGTCCTATAGTGCTCAGAGCCATTTTGATTTTGCTGTGGTTGGGGAACATTCATATTATAACGCTGAAATATTCTTTAACGATTTTGGTTGCATTTCGGAAATTAGTCTGGTCCGGTTTGGTATAGTTTGAAATTCATAGCTCACGTATCGTCACAAAAACTAATTTAGTTTCAGATATCAATCATTGTTTTGTCGAAATCAGTTAATTTTTTTTTCGAAATCAGCGAAGTTTTTTATAGAAATCGCTGATTTTGTGTCTAAATAATTGAATTTTGTATAGAAACCATATAATTTTGTGTCTAAATCAGTAAAGTAGCGTACGCAGGGTTGCAGGGGAGACCATAAGCCAATGACGACACCTATGTACAGGTTTTGTGTCACTCACGTACCGATCATGCTGATATGGAGCAATTAATAAATTCAGTGTCGTAACTTTCACAAGTCAGTCAGTCATTCACATATCCCAGCCACATTAAAGAGACCAGTATATTGTGCTAAAATTCAATTCGGCAACGCATTCAGATTGCTGTTAAAGAAACATGGGGAAATGCCAATGCGTCTCATCTCGTAAGAAAGATGCGTCCATTCCAGGTGTGAGGGAACTTTGCATGTGTTAAACACAACACAGCCATTATTCTGTAATTTGCACCAAGTGGAACTAATTAGCACAATGGCAGCTTTTAATGTGCTTAGACACTCTTCCACAGAGCTAAACAAACTGGAGTGCCTAATCAGACCGATGTTTACTTCATAGTTTCATTGCACATAGAACTCGATGTCAGGCGTTAGGTAATCACACATCTCCATTCTCTTAAAATTGCCAGCGTAATCTTCTGTTATACCCACATCCGTAATGTAGTAGTCGTCTTTATGGAGTTGCTGAATTATTTGACTTTATACCGTATAATCACAGGATTTTTATGTTCATCGTTGACGGTGTTGCCAATATTCGTCTTTATGTCACACTGTTGTCTTGTCTCATAGCCGGCCGCGGTGGCAGAGCGGTTCTAGGCGCTTCAGTCCGGAACCACGCGGCTGCTACGGTCGCAGGTTCGAATCCTGCCTCGGGCATGGATGTGTGTGATGTCCTTAGGTTAGTTAGGTTTACGTAGTTCTATTAGTTCTAAGTCCCATAATGCTCAGAGCCACCTTGTCTCATAGAGATGAACTTAGAGTACTTTCCACGTAGATAGATGTTAAATGCACACCACATTTCCATCTTTAACACAACAGTCTACGCCTTCTCTGTCAGTCCGTTCCTCCAGACACCGTCTACCACCTTCAAAGTTTACCTGTATCATTTGTCATACTCAGACAAAGTAACAGAAACGTGACACGTTACATCTCTTCGTTTCTCTTATCTTAAAATCAGTTACATCACACCGTCTTACGGATCGGAGTGTGGAATGTCAGATAACTTTATAAGGCAAACAAGTAAGAAAGTTGTAAAAAAGCAAATGGAAAGGTTAAAGTTAGATATGGTGGGAATCGGTGGTTCGGTAGCATGAAGAACTGGACTTTTTCTCAGTAGAGTATATGGTTACAAATACTACAACCAGATGGGGGTAATGCTGGAGTAAGTTTAATACTGAATAAGAAAGCAGGAATGCGGGCAAGCTGCTATGAGTCGTATAGCGAACGCATTATTATAGCCAAGATAGACACGAAGCCCACTCCCACAACAGTAGTACAAGCTTGTATGCCAACTAGCTCCGTAGATGATGAAGAAATTGATGAAATGTGTAATGAAGTCCGATAGCAGCAAAAGGAACAGAGGAAAAAACTGCAGGTGAATATTGACTGGACGAAAGGAACGAAAGAGGAAGCTGCCTGGTTTAATTTTGAACAGGGCACAATGTAATCATCGCTGACGCTTGGTTTAAGAATCATGAAAGAAGGTTCTACACCAGGAAGACACCTGGGGACATCGAAAATTTCAGATTGATTACATAATGCTAAGACAGAGATTTCGGAACCATATTTTAAGTTGGAAGAGTTTTCCAGGGGCAGATTTGAACTATGGCAACAATTTGTTGGTTATGAACTATAGCTTAAAACTGAAAAAACTGCAAAATGATAGGAAACTAAGGAGAGAAGTTGAAAGAACCAGAAGTAGTTGAGTGTTTCAGGGAGAGCATTGGGAAACGACTCACAAGAACATGGGAAAGGAATAAAGGAGAAGACAAATGAGAGACTTTGAGGGATTAGTAGTGAAGGCAGTAGAGGGTCGAACAAGTAAATAGACAAGGCCTAGCCTTGGATAGCACGGGATATACTGAATTTCACTGTTTAAAGGAGGAAATATAAAAATACAATTACTGAAACAGGCGAAAGGGAATAGAGACGGTCTAAAAGATCAGACTGACAGAAAGTGCATAATGGGTAAGCAGTACTGGCTAAAGGACAAATGTTAGCAATAGAAGCACGAGAAAAGAGAAGCAGCTATATGAATGTCAAGAGCTCAGTCGCAAAACCATCCCTAAGCAAAGAAGAGAAAGCTGAAAGGTAGAAGGAGTATATGCACGATCTGTAGAAGTGAGATATACTTGCGGGAAATATTATACAAACAGAGGAGGTAGTAGGTGAAGATGAGATAGGAGATATGGTACTCAGAGAAGAATGTGCTAGACCTCTGAAAGACCTACGTCGAAACAAGGCCCCCAGGAGCAGATGACATTCCGTCAGAACTATTGACATACTTGTAAGAGCCAGCCATGACAAAACCCTTCCATCTCGTGTGCAGGGTGTATGTGACGGGCGAAGTACCCTCAGACTTCAAGGTGAACAGAGTAACTCCAATTCCAAAGAAAGCAGCTGCTGACAAGTGTGAATATTACCGAACTAGCATTTTCATGTCTCGGTCACAAAACATAAACACGAATTCTTCACAGAAAAATAATGGAAAAACTGGTAGAAGCCGACCTCAGGGAAAATCAGTTTGGATTCCAGGGAAATGTTGGCACACGCGAGGCAATACTGACCTTACGACTTCTCCCAGAAGATAAGTTAAAGGGAGGCAAGTCTACGTTTATAGCACTTCTAGACTTGGAGAAAGCTTTGAGAGCGGAATACACTCTTTGAAATCCAAACGTAGCAGGGATTAAACCCAGGAAGCGAAAGGCTATTTGCAACTTATACTGACAGCAGACAGCGGTTATAGCAGCCTAAGGGCATGAAAGCGAAGGAATGATTGATAAGGGCGTTAGACAGGATTGTAGGCTATTGCTGGTGGTATTCAGTCTGCACATTGAGCAAACAGTAAAGGAAACCATAGAAAAATTTGGAGTAACGAAGTCCAGGGATAAGGAATAAAAACTTTGAGTGTTGCCGTTGACACTGCAGTTGTGTCAGAGACAGCAAAGTACTTGGAAGAGCAGCTAACCGGAAAGGACAGTGTCTTAAAATGAGGATATAAAATGAACATAAATAAAAGCAAACTAAGGATAACGGAATGTAGTCGAATTAAATCAGGTGATGCTATTGGAACTACATTAAGAATTGAGACTCTTAAAGTAGTAGATGAGTTTTACTATTCCTGCAGCAAAATAACTAATGATAACCGAAGTAGAGAGACTATAAAACATAGACTGACAATGACAAGAAAAGCGTTTCTGAAGCGGAGAAATTTGTCAGGATGTCTTCTCTGAAAGTAATGATATGGAATGTAGCCATGTATAGAAGCGAAACATGGACGATAGACAGTATAGCCAAGAAAGAATAGAAGTTTTTGAAAAGTGGTGCTACAGAAGAATGTTGAAGAGTAGTTGGTTAAATCAGGCAACTAATGAGGAGTTTTTTAATAGAGTTGGGCTGAAAACTAGTTTGTTTCACAATCTGACTAGAAGAGGGGATCGGTTGACAGAACACATTCTGAGACGTAAAGGGATCACCAATTTAATACTGGTGGGAACTGAGAGGGGGGGGAGGGAGGAGGGGGGGGGTTAAGAATCATAGAGGGAAGCCATTATATGAATAATAAGTACGTTGAGAAGAATACAGCTATATACGTTGCAGTAGTTATTCGGAGATGAACAAGCTTAGACAGGATTTGGATAGCTGCATCAAACCAGTCTTCGGACTGAAGAGTATAACACGTAATATCTTTAAAGACTGCTAGTTACAATTTCCAAGATATGTATTTGGTTAACCAAGTTAGTAGCATGAATACATGCACAACAGCCATTTGACATCCGCTGCTGGATATGGTCTCCTCTAGACTTTTCCACGCTTCATGATCTTCAGTTACATCATTCATGTTGCTTCTACAAATTTTCTAATGTCCTCCAACACCTTCCATTGCTTAGTCGTCTTAATCCTTTCTTGTATTCTGTAATCCGCGAAGAATTCCCTAAGTGCATCGCAATCTATTTGTCTGGGTATATGAAACATCCATCGCCGTTTCATTTCACTCTACTCCCTGCTCAGTTCGTTTCTTCTTCTAACTCTTCTCGTAAATCGTAAATTACGATATGAATCTCTCGACTGTTTACTGGGTGTCTCTCAATCTTTGAAATGTTTTATGACTCAAAATTTATGTCACACTTTGAATGTAAAATATAAGTATTGTAAACTTGTGTTTTTGGTCCCATCCGACACAAGTATTTGAAAAGCGCTATTCAATTTATTAAAAAGAGTGTACGACTTAATAAAGGTGTGACAAAGTGAATTAGGAGGCCAAGGACCATTGTAATTAATATGCATAGGTCGTAGTCAAGCTGGCTGTCACATAATATGTCATACAACAGGTGAAGAATGACTTTGTTGATCATGAAGTGTGCATGAGGCGCTTCGGAATTATTTTCATCCTGAGAAATCCAACTGCAAAGATGTTAACATTGTTACGTAACATGAAATGACACGCTTCTTTCGCTTTTTGGTTTCTTTTCCTGCTCATTACGTCGTTGATTTAAACTGTCTTGAGTATAGAAACTACTCAACTGTTTCTACAACTTCAACCTCAACTTGTTCATGCTCTTCGATATGATGGGTATACAGAATTTTAATCTTGTTTTGACATTCTGACCAGGCCTCCGACTTGTCCTATTCAGTTCATTCTTTCGTTGTGCAATTCTGCCTACATTAGTGGTAAACTGAACGCTGTCATTTGGCATACGAAAGTGATTTTTCCACGATCCACAAACTTGTATTCCTTCTTAGTTTACAGATCTTAAGGATCAAACCCTACTTCTAGATTTGATGAGATTAGCTACAGTGTATTTTATTTGGCGCGGAAAGAGCTGGTACAGGGAAAGAAAGGATACTAATTAGTGTTAGCGTGTTGCTGTTGTGGACTTCAGACCGAAGTTCCCCGTGATAATTTACCCTGAACAAGCCTCTCAGTCTCCGAGTAACTATTGCAATCAACATCCCCTTGAAACTGCTTGCTATATTCATCTCTTTGTGTCTCTATAACTCTTTCACCGTTAACCCTTCCCTCCAATTATAAATTAATGATCTCTTGATGTCTAGAAAGCGTCCTGTCAACCGATGGCTTCTTTCAATCAAGATCTGCCACAAATTTTCTTTCTTCCTAAATCTGTTCGGTATCACCTTATTAGCTACATGATCTACCCATTTAATTTTCAGCATTTTTCTATAGCAAAACGTTTCAACAGTTTCTTTTCTTTTCTTGTCTGAACTGTTACTCGCCCACGTTTCACTTCCATACAATGTTACGCTCCAGACAAATACCTTCCAAACACCAAACTTCGTGGCAGATTAAAACTATGTGCCGGACCGAGACTCGAACACCGGAACTTTGCCTTTCGCGGGCAAGTGCTCTACCATCTGAGCTACCCAAGCAAGACTCGCGCCCCGTACCCATTGCTTTACTTCCGCCAGTACCTCGTCTCTTACTTTACAAACTTCACAGATGCTGTCCTGCGACACCTTGCAGAACTAGCACTCCTGGAAGAAAGGATATTGCGGAGACATTGCTTAGCCACAGCCTAGGGATGTTTCCAGAATGAGATTTTCACTCTGCAGCGGAGAGTGCGCTGATATGAAACTTCCTGCCAGTTTAAAACTGTGTGTTGACCGAGACTCGAACTCAGGACCTTTGCCTTTCGCGGGCAAGTGCTCTACCATCTGAGCTACCCAAGCACGACACACGCCCCATCCTCACAGCTTTACTTCCGCCAGTACCTCGTCTCCTACCTTCCAAACTCCACAGAACCTCTCCTGCATAACCTTGCAGAACTAGCACTCCTGGAAGAAAGGATATTGCGGAGACATGGCTTAGCCACAGTCTGGGGGATGTTTCCAGAATGAGATTTTCACTCTGCAGCGGAGTGTGAACTTCGTGGCAGATTAAAACTATGTGCCGGACCGAGACTCGAACTCGGGACCTTTGCCTTTCGCGAGCTACCCAAGCACGACACACGCCCCATCCTCACACCTTTACTTCCGCCAGTACCTCGTCTCCTACCTTCCAAACTTCACAGAACCTCTCCTGCATAACCTTGCAGAGCTAGCACTCCTGGAAGAAAGGATATTGCGGAGACATGGCTTAGCCACAGTCTGGGGGATGTTTCCAGAATGAGATTTTCACTCTGCAGCGGAGTGTGAACTTCGTGGCAGATTGAAACTATGTGCCGGACCGAGACTCGAACTCGGGACCTTTGCCTTTCGCGGGCACATGCCTTATCATCTGAGCTACCCAAGCACGACACATTCCCCTTCCTCACAGATTTACTTCCGCCAGTACCTCATCTCCTACTTTCCAAACTTCACAAAAGCCCTCGTCTATATTCCCTTTAACCTGTATAATATTCTTCATTTTCATATTTTTTTTATTTTCGTCAATTTAACTTCATCAGTATCGAAGATATGTACTAGGCCTTGTCCTTTTGCCTGTTTTATCCGCTGCTACCTCATTATTTCATCTCTCAGACCTAACCATTCACTTTCTACTGTATTCCTTTCTCGAGCTGTAGTCAGTCACTGCCCACAGTTCTCTGTGAAACTCCCAACGACCTCTGGTTCTTTTAAGTGATCCAGGTTCCATCTCCTTAATGTTCTACCCTTTTGCAGTTTCTGCGGTTTTAATTTGAAGTTCAGAACAATTTAACTGTGGTCAGAGTCCACATTTACTCCTGGAGTTGTGTTACAGTTTCAAACCTGGCTCTGAAATTTCTGTCTTATCTTTATATATTCAGTCGGAAACTTTATATCTTCTCTAGCTCCATGCAAGGATATAACCTTCTTTCATGATTCTTAGAGCAAAAGTTAGCCGTGATCCAATTTTACTCTTATACCAAATGTTCTACATCTACATCTACATCTATACTCCGCGAGCCACCTTACGGTGTGTGGCGGAGGGTACTTATTGTACCACTATCTGATCCCCCCTTCCCTGTTCCATTCACGAATTGTGCGTGGGAAGAACGACTGCTTGTAAGTCTCCGTATTTGCTCTAATTTCTCGGATCTTTTCGTTGTGATCATTACGCGAGATATATGTGGGCGGTAGTAATATGTTGCCCATCTCTTCCCGGAATGTGCTCTCTCGTAATTTCGATAATAAACCTCTCCGTATTGCGTAACGCCTTTCTTGAAGTGTCCGCCACTGGAGCTTATTCAGCATCTCCGTAACGCTCTCGCGCTGACTAAATGTCCCCATGACGAATCGCGCTGCTTTTCGCTGGATCATGTCTATCTCTTCTATTAATCCAACCTGGTAAGGGTTGTTAACAGTGATTTAATTCCAATCCATACAAAATTCTACCTGGGGGGGGGGGGGGGGGTTCTTCTCTCATTTATTTCTCTCAGTACATATTCTGCTATTACATTTTCTTCTCTTCCTTTTCCTACTATCGAAATCCGCTCCCATGTCACAATAAGATATTCGTCTCCCTTGACTATCTGAATACTTTCGTTTGCGTTATAATACTTTTTCTCAATGTCTTCATTATCTGCATATAAAATTGTACTTCTCTTATGGGTGTCGATATCACGTCTGTCTTGGCTATTATAATGAATTTACTGTGCTGCTCATACAATCTTGCCCACATTCCTGTTTTGTTATTTGTTAGTGGACCTGCGTTATTCCTAATTGATTTTACATTTATATCCGTGTATTCACCTGATCAAAAATCCTGCTCGTCTGCCACCGAACTTCCCTAATTCCCATAACGTCTAACTGAAACCTAGCCTTTTTACGTGGCTGTCTTTCAGCAACCGTACCTAAGTTTCAGTGGAGAAATAAAACGGTCAGCCACTTCCAAATAATTCTTTAACACATTTTAGACATCTCTAAGGATGTCTTCATGAGAATGAAAATTTAAAACCCTATAAAATAACACATACAAATATAAGTTTGGCAGAAACATTAACCAAGACAAAAAATGACGTAATATGGAAAGGTTATTTACGTTAGGTACACTGCGAGGAGGCAATAGTCAAAGTTTAGAGCAGGTATGCTCAAGACAAAAAGAGAATTGAAAACTTTCCAGTCTTTGTATTTTTGAAAATACAAAATAGTCATGTGCGAAGTACAACTAAGAGTCATCTATGCTTTACTGAAATGCCCATGACATATAGTACAGAGGTAGGAAAACACAGAAAAAAATAAAGGAATCAAAAATCCGCATTGAAAAGAAAATTTATATTTATTGCAACTGTTATTTAAGAATGAGACCATCGTTCTTAGAAATATGCTTGGAAATCTTTTTCTTACGTAAAATGGATATATCTTCAATACTCTCCGGTTTGTGACCGGAAATTAACAGATGATCAGCAGAAGTGAAATTATGTACATGATTGCCTCTTTTTCCCAATAAATGTTCATTATACCTGACATGGGAAGATCTTCCAGTTTGTCCAATATAATAAACAGGACACGTATCACAAATTACTCGGCCAGCAGCAGCGGCCGAGCTCTTCTAGGTGCTTCAGTCTGAAACCGCGCGAACGCTACGGTCGCAGGTTCGAATCCTGCCTCGGGCATGGATGTGTGTGATGTCCTTAGGTTAGTTAGGTTTAAGTAGTTCTAAGCTCTATGGGGCTAATGGCCTCAGATGTTAAGTCCCATACTGCTCAGAGCCATTTGAACCATTTTTGAACAAATGATTTTGTAAACACCTGACTGTGTAAAAGAGTAAGTGTGGACTTATGATTGTGAATAACTTTTTTCTGAAAGTTATTGTTAGTAGAAAAGGCAACTTTGCACCCATAATTTTTAAGTAACAAATGACTAATTCTATAAAAAAGAGGGCCTAAAATTGGAATACAAAACACTTTTTCATTCTCATTACGTCAGAAACAGTACTGATACCTAAAATACTCACTTTAGCGTCAGTTTTACTTTGAAGATGTTTTCATCTAAAGAGGGATCATAACCGTTATTAACTGTAATAGGTTTTATTAAATTCATTTCATCATTAAGCTTGTCTAGTGACAAAGGTACAGAATATGAGCGAAGAGTGGGTGAAAACGCCTTTTACGTTAATGAGGATTTACCGAAGTAGCGGGAAAATCTGATTTGTATCAGTTACTTTTCGAAAAATACCGAAGGAAAGTCTCTCGTTGTCTATGGTAATACTAAGGTCCAGCTATTGCAACTGACGAGAATTACTTTCTAATTCATAAGTGAAGCTGAATTTTTCATGAAAACCATTAAAAATTCCTAACAAATGCTCAGTACCTTCCCGGGAACCACAGTATATGATCAAAATATAGCCTGCGTACCAAGAATGTGACAAAATACCCAGATCAGTAACTTAAAAATTATTGAAGAATTTTTCTTCCAGTAAATTAATGAAAATATAAGACCACGATACCTGCCAGTGGATTACCCATTGTCAGGCCGTCAGGTTGATGGTGTAGTTTGCCACTGAAAGCATAATAGTTGTATTTTGCTACTGTTCTTAGCAAACTAATAAGGTCAGTGGTTTGCTAATCAGAAATATCTTTTTTAAAAGTACATCTGATTTCTGTCAACGTATCAATACCTTTTTGAACAGGGAAATTAGAATATTGGTTAGTAATATCTAGTGAAAACAATTTAGTATCCTAATGTCACCACAAATCTTTGATTTTACTTACTAGGTTTTGACTAATGGTTACAGAACAATTATTTCTAAAAACATAATGCAAAGTGTAATTTCTTTTTGTATCGTGTGTTTAACAATTTTTTTCTGATGTCTTCATATTTTGATACAGCCTTAGGTACAAGGGCCGTTAGAAACCTTACGTTTTGAACATGGCTGTCTTTCAGCATCCGTATATAAGTCTTGATGGAGAACTAACACAGCCAACCTTTTGTAAGTAATTATTTAATACGTTAATATATTGATGTACATTGTTTCGGAGATAGACGAGGATCGGACATCCCCCCTCCCCCTCCTTCTGAACCAAAATGGAACTAGACTTTCCATTAATAGTGCTCCGCATTTGCTTACACCTTTATCATGAGATACAGCTTATTAATATAAATCCACAGGCCCCAAAATTGCGTTCCCAGTTTAAGGTACATATGATTCGCCATCCGATATGTCTCATTGTAAATAGGATGAACAGTTTCTATCATGAGTAAGCAAATCTCTTCAAGATAAAATAAAAAAGTGCTTTTTTAAAAATAATTATTCTGTCGTCAATAGTCTACATCTACAGCTACAAAGATACTCCCCAAGCCACCGTAAGGTGCGGGCAGCGGGTTCCACTCGTAAATAGAGCGAACGAAAAACGACTATCTATATGCCTCCGTATGAGCCCTAATTTCTAGTATCTTATCTTCGTAGTCTTTACACACAATGTGTGTTGGCGGCAGCAGAATCGTTCGGCATTCATATTCAATACCGGTTCTCCAAATTTTCTCAATAGTGCTTCTCGAAAAGAACATCGCTTTGCCTCCACGGATTCCCATTTGAGTTCCTGAAGCACCTCCTTAACACTTACGTGTTGTTCGAACCGGTAACTAATCTAGCAGTCCGTCCCTGAATTGCTCCGATGTCTTCCTTCAATCCAACCTGGTAAGGATCCCAAACACTCCAGCAGTACTCAAGAATAGTACGCACCAGTGTCCTATATGCGGTCTCCTTTGCAGGTCAACCACTCTTTCCCAAAATTCTCCTAATAAATCGAAGTCGCCCATTCGTCTTTCCTACTTTATTTCTCAAATGCTCCTTGCAACGTTTTGCCCAGATATTTAAATGACTTAAATGTGTCAAGCAGGACATTAGTAATACCGTATCCGAACATTACAGAGTTGATCTTCCTACTCATCCGCATTAACTTGCGTTTTTCCACATTCAGGGCTAGCTGCCATTCATCTCACCAACTGGAAATTTTGTCTAAATCGTATCTTCGTACAGTCAGTCAACTTCGACACCTCACCCTATACCACGGCATTATCAGTAAACAACCACAGATTGCAGCCCACCTTGTCAGCCTAATCATTTAAGTATATAGAGTCAACAACGGTCCTATCACACTTTCCTGAAGCGCAGCTAACGATATCCTTGTCTCTGACGAGCATTCGGTCGTACCTTCGTTAACAGTCTGCAATGGAGCAGCGTGTCAAATGATTTTCAGAAATCTACAAATAAGGAATCTTTTTGTTGCCCATCATCAATAATTCTCAATATATCATGAGAGAAAAAGGCAAGCTGAGTTTCGCACGGACGATGCTTTATAAAATGTGCTGATTCGTGCAGATAAGCTTTTCGGTCTCAAGAAAGTTTATTATATCCTAACTGAGAATATGTTAAAGTATTCTACAGCAAACAGAAGTTAGGGATATTGGTCTGTAATTTTGCTGATCCGTTCTTTTACCTTTCCTATATTTTCGATTCACCTGCGCTTTTATCCAGTCGCTTGAGACTTTGCTCTGGGCGAGAGATTCACGATGAATGGGAGCCAGGTAAGGGGCCAATGACGTAGAGTACTCTTTGTAAAATCGAACTGGGATTCCATCAAAACCTAGTCAGTAATATAAAAGTTTTGCAGTGTGATCAGGATACTAAATTGTTTTTAACAGATATTATGAACGTATACACTAACGTACCTGTTCAAACACGTATTGACATCGTTGAAAACAATCTGCGTACTTTAAAAAAAGATGCCTCTGATGAGTAAATCGTTGACCTTACTCAGTTGCTGAAAGCAGTAGTAAAAAACAAGAGCCGCGCGGCGTAGCCGAGCAGTCTGAGGCGCCTTGTCACGGTTAGCGCTGCTCCCCGCGTCAGAGGTTCGAGTCCTCCCTCGGGCATGGGTATGTGTGACGTCCTTAGCGTAAGTTAGTTTAAGTTAGATTAAGTAGTATGTAAGCTTAGGGACCGATGACCTCAGCAGTCTGGTCCCATAAGACCTTACCACAAATTTCCAAAAAACAAGTATTGCGTTTCCAGAGGCAAACTATACCATCAGCCTGACGGCGTGGCAATGGGTAATCTGCTGGTAGGCATCTTGGCCGATATTTTCTTTAATTCGCTGGAAGAAACATTCATCAATAATTTCCAGCTACTGATCAGGGTATTTCGTCATATTCTCTGTATGTAGACGACATGGACCTTAGTATTGCCATAGACAACGAGAGACTTTCCTTCGGTATTTTTCGAATAGTTATTAATAAATATCAGTTTGTTGCCGCAAGTTCCCATAAGAAAACGTTTTCACACTCAGCCATTCATCGTGCAGTTTCTGTATCTTTGCCGCCAGACACGCTTAAGGAACATCTTCAAAGTTAAAACTGACGCTCAAGTATAAAGACGTTCTTTCGATTCCATTTTTAGGCCCTATTTTTTATAGACTGGGTCATCTGTTACTTAAAATATGGCTGCAAAGTTGCCTTTTCTACTATCAATAACTTGCAGAAAAATGTAATTCACAATCTTAAGTCCACACTTGCTCCTCTACACACTTCAGGAGTTTATAAAATCATTTCTGATAGTGTCCTGTTTATTACATAAGACAAACTAGAACATCTTTCCACGTCACGTGTAAGAAACATTTATTTCGAAAAGAGGCACGAATGTGTACTTACTGTAAATAACAGTTACAATAATGTACCAATCAAAAAAAAAAATCAATGGGTCCAATCGACTACTCGCATTCATTAATTTTTTGCTATGTCTTCCTGCCTCTAGTTCCGAAACATATTTTTCTTCAGAACTCTTATAGACGTGTATTACTAAAATTCCCTTCATGCAGGTGTTTCTAGACTGTGCAGCTGTTTGTGAGATATACTCTATACAATACAGAATGAACATATCAGTAAAGCCAAATAGATGGCTCTTAGGTGTACTTCATGCAGTTGACTACTTTGTATTTCCAAAAGTACATTAACTGTCATCCTTTGAAATTTTTTACTATTAAGGTCGTTTAATAAGACAATGTCTGTTATAATTTCTCAACTGGACATGTGTCACTGTCCGCACCAGGCAGGCGGCCCAAGTTGTGTTTTGTTTTCGTAACAGCAATGTAAGCCCCTGGGTCACTCAGTCTGATGTTGTTCCTTGGAAGCTGTACGTTGAAAGACTGGAACGTTTTCAATTTTTAATTTTTGTTTTGAGCGTTTCTGCTTTAAACTTTTGCTATTGCCTTCTCGGAATGTAACTTTCCGTAAGTAACCTTTCTATGTTTCGAAATTTTTCAGCTTGGTTAATGTTTCTGTCTAACGTATTTCTCTATGTATTATTTCATAGGGTTTTTAAAATTTCATTCTGATGAAAACCCTCTTAGAGGTTTGGAAACGCAAATAAATGTATTGAACAATTATTTGCAGCCGATTGGCTGTGTTATTTGGGTATTTCTCCATTTTAACCCTTCCATTTTTCTTTGGGATCTGATATTTCGAGCTCCGCCCCATAGAACGCCAGTTTTGTTTCTACTGACGCCAATCTTATGTGACCATTTTAACCATTCTGTCCCATAACTTGTGTAAACCTTGTCAGAGAGAGTAAAGTTAAATAGGACTAAATTAATCTCCACCAGATAATGAAATACGAATTGCCAATACGTAACTACTTAAATTTTAATTTTGTATGATAAATTGCATGCGTAGCTAAATGAGAAGCCATTGTAGGAGCAGGATGAACGCTGATGTGTATGATGGGCGTCCTCAGCACTGTTGCCAGATTTGCTGCCCACCTCCCTCTCTCAAGGGAAATGCGAAGCAGACAAAAGTCGGCGTGGGCTGTGTTTTGTCGAGTGGGAATATGAGAAGAAAGCAACTTTGACGTCGAGTTTCTGAAGTCAAACAATGCCGAGTGCATCTCTGAGACGTGCTGGAGAACGGTATGTTATTAACAAGCTGTGTCCACTGGGGTCATGCCACTTAACGGTCAGAGTCACGGAAGAACCACTATGGTAGAGGAAAACAGCAGAAATTCATTGTTCAACTAAAAACATGGACTTTTAGGGTAGTACCTTTAAAAATGGAACAGAAGGGTGGCATAGTAAGCTAATTTACTGAGATTCTTATCAGCAAAATTTGCAATAACCCTAATAGCATACGTAGCTGAACTCAGACGTTTCAGCAGACCATCAATGTGTTGCTTCCAGTTTAACCTCTCATCAATGGACACACCTAAATATTTTGAAAATTCTACCTTAGCTACAGACTTCTGTTCAAAGTCTATATTTGTTACTGGAGTTGTGCCATTTACTGTATGGAACTGTATATACTGTGTTTTATCAAAATTTAGAGAGAGTCCATTTGCTGAGAACCACTTAATAATTTTGTGAAAAACATCATTTACAATTACTTCACTTAGTTCTTGGTTTTTGGATGTTATTACTATACTTGTACCATCAGTAAAAAGAACTAACTTTGCATCTTCATCAATGTGGAGTGGTAAGTCATTAATATATATCAAGAACAGTAAAGGACCTAAGACCGAACTCTGTGGGACCCCGTACTTGAAAGCCCCCTAGTTTGAGGAATCAGCTGTTGTTTTAACATTATATGAACCACTTATTCCAACTTTCTGCATTCTTCCAGTTAAGTATGAATTAAACTATTTGTGCACTGCCCCCCCCCCCCCCAAACCATAATGATTTAGCTTATCTAAAAGAATTCCATGATTTACGCAATCAAAGCCCTTTGAGAGATCACAAAAAATACCAATGGGTGATGTCCGGTTCTTCAGAGCATTTAATATTTGATCAGTGAAAGTAATGCATGTGATTACTAATAACTGTGTGAAACTAGCGAACCAGTAACATATGAAACCTTATAAACCTCATGTGAGTTCCCAACTAAAATACTGTCATGAATGAAGCTTTTATGTAATTGTCGTATGTAAAGTCACGTAAATGAAACGACGACTCTGAAAAATTTTGCGTGATAGAAACGAAGTCACTTTGTAAACATAAATGTAGGAAGAAACTTTTTGAAAGGAAGAAAGGTCGCTTTATAAATCAAATAATTTAGCGCATGTGATGAAAGAGCTTCTGCAATGCTGTTCGAGTTTAGGGGGAATAACAAGTGGGATGAGGCGTGAATGATAATTTCGATTGCGGAGGGAGATGCGTTAGGTTAGGCCGTGCAGTTGTGCAAAGCCACTGTGACAGGGTGGCATAGTGGTTAGTGCATCTGTCTAGTGAGCAAGGCACCCAGATTTGTATCCCGGTCTTGATACAAATTTTCATTCGGCACTTCAGTCTGCGTACATACAGCATCGATGTCTCAGACTTAAAAATGTCTATGGAAGCATATAGTTTCATTTGATTAAGATAGGCAAGCTCCCCAGACCTGTTAATCTATGGAAAATGATGGTGCCAAGCGGGTTTGAATGCAGTTACTATTGATTGCGACATTTCTGTGTCACTATTTATATTTGTGTACACGATTTTGACTTACAGTGTGAATTCTGCTTGTAAAGTTGAATTCTGTGTTGTGTAACAATTTATTATCATGTATGTTTAACTAACTTTAACAAGTATTGGTATATCCCATGACAAATTACGCTCATAAGAGACAACCTTGAACTCAAAATGTAATTCTGTAACTCTCACACTAAATCAGTGGCTATGGCGATATATTGTGTCAAACTCATTAACTGCCTCAAACCAACGGTAATATTTCTTGTATACTTCCATTCAGCGGCAACTTAGTGATTAATCAGAAATATATTGCGTGTCCTAAATTTGCGTAACACAGAGTGACCTATAGGTCATAATCATGAAAACGCAGGTGAGGGAATAAGGTGAGGGAATAAGTGAGAAAAATAATAATTCAGTTTTTTGGTAAGTAAAGGTGAAAGAAGGTTATGAAAGAATAGCGATTACAATACTAATTTAAAAGAAAAACGAATGAATTTGCAAGCTGGAAATCAAAATGAACATTACGTTGCTTAAGGAGTAGTAGTTACCCTTTTGCATCAGCAAGGAAAGGAGTGTGTGTGTGTGTGTGTATGTGTTGACTTATTACAATAATAAGGAATATTATCAACAATATTGTGTATCCCTGGCAAAGTCCTGTCCTTCATCAAACAGTCAATTCCATAGATGAGCAAAGAATCCCGACACCACGTTAGGACTAATTTATTTGACGTAATTACGCTATAATAAGGTTTTTCCACAAATTTTACCTGACCTTTTAAGCAGGGTGTCCTGTAACTTGTGTAAAACCGATACTAGAAAATGAACTAAACAGTAATAAGTGATCTGCATCAGGTAATGAAATATAAATTATGACGGACAGTCAAATGAAAACTGAACACCCACCGCAGTGGGACCAAAGAATGTTCCATTCAACAGTAAGCACCACAGACGCTAAGAAACTTATCCTGTTGAGAGACTACACCATCAAGTCCTGTTTCGTGGCACGCGATCGGCCGCTGACGGATCCACAATCGCACCCATGCTTGCATTTCCTCGTCCGACTGTAACCGATGTCCACACACATAGGATGATTCCGTCCGACAACATTGCGACAGCCCGAGGGCAAATGGTAAAGCCAACGGTGGAAGCATCACATGTCTCCCTCCGCCAAGGAAATCCAAAGCTGTTCACACAAGTTTTGTTAACGTCATGATGACCTCCTTTTTCGATTGCACCCTGCTATGAAGACACTTTTCAACAACTGCAACATGCAATGAAGTCAAAACGTCCAGCAACGGGAATAAGAAGCTGGGACATTTTTGCAGTGCATGGGTCGCTAGCACCCGCCCGGGTAACGCCAAACTGAATGTCTGGAGAAACTTAAAACAGGTCCTATTGTTACACATGTTTAATCTAAGAGTGTGAGTAGAGTGCTACTGCGCTTACAGAGATACAAACATAAAAACGAAGGTAAGCCGAGAGAGGGAGTAAATCAGACACAGTTGGAGCCCCAAAGCTAACAAGTTTTTTTACTAGTTAGACATTTGTAATTCGAGTAGGGAAAGGAGACCAACGTCAGTTAAGAAAACGTCTTAATATTCAGCACACACAAGAATTAGTATTCAACAAACCAGAATTACGCAGTGCCGAAAACACAAAGAAAAAAGTTTTTCTTGTTGAAATTTTTCTGCAGATAGTAACTTCCCCTTGAGATTTCGACTTTTGTGCTTCTGGTCTTTATAGGCAGTCCCCATCTTCGGAGCTTCTGCTCGTCTGGGATGTGAGGCTCACATAAGGCGGGGCTGAGCTTAGACGCAGGCAGAGAACAGTTGTTGATACCAAGCCAATGACTGGTTTTGCAATCACTTCATCTTCCAGGTGACATTTTCGTAACGATGTTCAATAAATACGATCTTCATTTTGAAGACTTATTTGTAGTTAGAAGTTAAACACACTTTTAATCCCTGTATTACATGCTCACGCTTATCCTTCTGTATTGTTATCAATCTCTATGCATTGACGTACAGTAATCACAATACGACCTTCACAAATGTAAATATTTTGTTCAGATATGTGTTAACTTTGAATTATCATTCCACATCCCTTATCCAAGTTTACCAAGGCATTACTTCATCAATATCAGTTATTGTTAAATTCGTTTCTTGCGGCATTTGATTACGTACGAGTAATAAACTGAGTTCACTGAGGTCATTGTCTGATAGTGTCAGATGCATTCCTTAACCGTAGATTTGCTGAGGGGTCATTTACTTGCATCGAATATTACAAGACCAAAGTAATTTATTTAATTCAACTACCCAGTTAAAGAATTAACCCATTCGACAGGGAAGTACTACACACTGGTAAGCTTACAAGCTTAGTAGTCCCCACCAGAAGATTTTAATGGGGGACTATTTTACCCTCACAAGGGACATCTTTGACCTCGAACGGTCGGAACCACACGAACCCATGCTTAGACTAACACTCGGTCATAGAAACAACACTGGTCCGTGTCATTTCCATGCAAAACTCCGCACTTGTCTGGTAGAACCATGAGACAGTGGCATATTGTAGCTGGACCAACAAGTGCTCGAATTGGGTGAATGGTAGGCCTATAGCTGCAGTACGAATTTCTTACTTGGAGTGTTCGCTTATGGGTTACTGTGTGAACTACATACATTGATATAATGCAGAGAATTAATCCTGCAAATGTGATCCCGATATTAGGGACAAAGTTGGGAAGTACGGAATACGGAAATGAATTCGGGGTCGAAGATGGAGAGTTTGTAGATATATTATGTAACGTAGTAATTCAGAAATATAATAGGGATGACACAGAAATTCACGACGTTACGCTGGATAGATAAACTGATGCCGGCCCGTGTGGCCGTGCGGTTCTAGGCGCTTCAGTCTGGAACCGCGTGTCCGCTACGGTCGCAGGTTCGAATCGTTTCTGATGTCTTTAGGTTAGTTAGGTTTAAGTAGTTCTAAGTTCTAGGGGACTGATGACCACAGATGTTAAGTCCCATAGTGCTCAGAGCCATTTGAATCATTTTGATAAACTGATTGTGAAGGACAGGAAGCCTGAAGTGGCTGTTCAAGCAGTATACGATGTTTATCTCCAGGGCAACAGGAACAGTCCCGCCAAAGTGAGTACGAACTGTCTCCTCCCAAACAACCGATGCTGAATGTATTAAAAAATATTGATGACAGCATAATAGAGAACATTTATTAAGACTGCTACAATAGTGGCTTCTATTCCTATAACAAACTAACGAGGCGTTCTAAGTGCATTTTTAAAGAACATCAGATTCCAGATTAATACTAAATTACGTATCTAGCAAAAGTGGAACAGGAGTTCGTTTCAAAGGAAACAGACTGCAGCAATTACAAACCATAAAAGAGCGTACAATATTACAGTTTGAGAGCGCAAGGTCGTTGGATCTACAGTTTACTATTTGCAGCTGCAAACGTGGTCACTAGAAGCATCTAAAATGGTTGTCTTGGACAATTTCAAAGCTTAGATTTCTTCTATCGACGATCTGAAAAATGAATGTGGCATTGGATATGAGTATGTTACTACATTTGCCACACCTAAGGACATAGAAGACGATAACAGTATACGTCAGAGGGCACAACAATCTGTGAAGGAAGTAATCTTCTTTATGACAGAACTGCATGTGGAGAAAGGAAATGTTTGGAACTGTGACCAGAGTCAGTTCCAGTATGAAATTTCTTCATCATTAATATTGTCTCTCCGAGGAAATAAAACTACAGCTAGTGTATTGCAGTCTGTCCATATCTCTACCCACAAATACACAACTGAATTGGCTCTATCAATGACAAGCAGATTTGCAAACAAATTTTACATCTGTTTTCGAGAGGAGCAAGGCACTTTCAACCCAAATACTTCAAAGAAACTGAGACCGCCCGCCCACGCAACATTCATGTGGAGACAAGTGAAAGTGGAAAAATGACTTCACTCCTTGGCGAACATGTAGAAAGTGAAAAGAACCTACTGTTCTGGGATCCGTGGTCAGGTCATACATATCGTACCCGTCTAGATGCAAGTTTTGTGAACAAAGATGTTATGCTGAAAATATGGTCAAAGAAAGCAACATAATATTGCCAACCCTTCATGCTTACTTCATTCGGCAATATGAGCTCTATATCAGAAGAATTCCTGATATTGTCAGACTACAATATGCCAAACCATAAGTGAAGATACGTGATCGTTATTTCATTATCAACCTTCACTCTATTATTTACAATCAGTTTTCTGCACCAAAGTACGTCGCAGTACCCTTGGTGGAAGACAGGTTATGAAATTGACATACCCATATCATCACGTGAAAATGTAATTAGTGTGGCTTTTGATAGTGGACTGTTTGAATGCGAAAGCGATTCTGAATGTAAGAACTTAGCTTTACTGACTTGTGCACATTGCTCTCTTCCTTTGTTTTAACCACTTCATCGAAATCCCGCATGTACACTATGAGGACTAACATAAGCAGTATCAGGCATGTAGGATATGTGTGTCTTGCGCTATAATAATTATTTTAAGCAAAGAGTTTCTAGAACTGTCAATTTAAAGTGAAGTGATGCAGTGACGTCACTGAACTGCTTATAATTTCTCTCCCGTGGTACTAATATGTTGTTACTTTGTTTCTCTCTATTAAAATGTCACTCGAAGTAGAATGCAATGTTTTTGCATATAAATGATACCACTTTTTTATTGTAGTGTGTTATTCTAAGCATCTTTTTATGCTGTTCCGAGCGTTCTAGGCCAACGGTGTCGCTGTCAGAATATTTTACTCAAGAGGATGCCATCATCATTTAACCATACAATAGAGCTGCATGCCCTCGGACAAAAGTACGGCTGTAGTTGCCCCTTTCTTTCAGCCGTTAATAGTACCAACACAGTAAGGCTATGGTGGCTGATGTTACAACGCCAGATTATTAAATCATATAGACAGTTGCTTCTGCAGCTACTGGAAAGGCTGCTGCCCCTCTTGCCTTCTTCTTCTTCTTCTCCTTCTTCTTCTGTGGCGCTACTGTCCAAGATGAACCTTGGCCTTCCCAACGAGCTCTCGCCACCCGTCACGGTCCCATGCTACCCTCCTCCAGTTTCTGCATCCGAGCTTCCTTAGCTCTTCTTCAACTGCATCCAGCTATCGTGCTCGAGATCGACCTCACCCTCTTTGTCCTCCTGGATTACCAAAGAGAATCTTCTTTATCACCTCAGACTCCTCCATTCTTGCCACATGACCTGCCCACCGTATCCCTCCTGATCGTACGATTGTTGTTACAGGAGCATCGGCATACATAGTGTACAATGCTGCATTGTACCTGTTCCTCCATTGTTCTCTCTCATACACAGGGCCAATTATTCTCCTCAAAACTTTCCTCTCAAATCCGTCGAGCAGCCTTGCATCGGCTTCCGTCAAGGGCCATGTTTCCGAAGTATAAGTGAGAACTGGTCTAACAAGGGTTTTATAAATAGCGAGTTTTGTTGGGCGGCTGAGGAGTCTTGACTGGAATAGATTACTCAAGGTGAAATATGCCTTATTTGCTCATATCAGCCTAATCTTAATTTCAGCTGAGCTGTCATTAAAGCAAGTGACTGTGGAACCAAGATACTTGAAGCTATCAACTCTTTCAAATGTGTATCCATTCACACTGAAAGTTGAAGGCATATTGGGATGATATGCTTTCCCACAGGCCATGTATTTAGATTTATCTTCATTTATCATAAGACCCATATTCTTACTTTCTTGACTTAAGGCTGTAAAAGCTTCTTTCAGTACTGGTACTGTCCGTGCTATGATGTCTACGTCATCTTCACATGCTAAAACATGCACTGACTTGTGGAATATGATGCCCCTGGTCTGTTCGCCTGCTTTCCTAACCACCTTCTCGAGTACTACATTAAATAATAAGCATACTATTCTCCTTGACGTAGCCCATTTTTTATCTCCAGGGGGTCTGAGTAATTTCCTAGAACTCGATTGCAGCTTCTTACGTAAGAAATCATCATTTTAACCATTCTCAGGAGTTTTCCATGTATCCTCATCTCCTGTAAGGCATGAAACAACTGGTTTCTATTGACGCTGTCGTATGCAGCCTTAAAGTCAATTAAAGAGTTCATGTGTTGCAGTTCTATATTCAACAGATGTTTCCAAAATTTAGCGCAGGTTGAAAATCTGGTCTAGTGTTGACCTACCTCGTCGAAATCTGCTTTGGTATACTCCAAATTCTTTATCCACCTGTGGGAGTAGCCGATCAAAAATAATACCTAATAACACCTTTTACCCCAGGTTCAGGAGGGTGATTCCACGGTGGTTTCTACACTCCGTTCGGCCGTCCTTTTTATGTATGGGACATCATGTTCCTTCATTCCATTAATCTGGTACCCTTTCCTGTTCCCATACGAGAGTGATAAGTTCAAACAGAGGCCCCTCTAATGTTGCTCCTCCACATTTTAGCAATTCTGCAGGAATGCTATCAATGCCGGGAGCCTTGTTATTCTTCAGTTTCCTTAAAGCTTTTTTAACGTCCTCTTACCGTAGGCCATCCAGTGGCTGTTCGTCATCCAATCCTTGCTCACAATCATTAGAGATATCCTCTGCCCTCTTGTCTGGTCTCTCAATATACATGCCTCTCTTGTGGTTACACATTTGCTATGCTATCAGTGTTGCTGAAGCACTAGCACTCATAAGCCACCCCAGCATGGCAACGTCCCTGGTCTGTGGGGGGGGTTATCACACAGAATATAAGTTTGCGACAAGATGAGTGTAGCAAAAATGCATTTCAGAAACTACTGGAATAAATATCGAGAGTCGGACAGCACCAACAATAAAATGAATGATGTAATTCCACCAAATCTAATCTACATGGGTCATGTCGGTTAATAAGTTATCAACATAGGTGTTGTAACAGACCGTAATGAAGAAATTATTGAAATTCGTCCGAAAATCGCGCAGTATAAATTTCTATGTACATTTTTTATAAAAGGTCACCCCTAAACACTAAGGTTTTTCTTTCTCAAAACGTGTAAGTACTGCTTTCATACTTAAGTAGCTATACGAAATGTGATAAAATCTTTCTACTATTGGCCACCAGCAAGAATCGGATATAAAGAACTTCAAAATATTCGGAAACCTGATGTTATATTAGAAATATGCGCAATTAATGACGCGCCAAGGGACAGAAATGTATTGATGGCACTGATTTACAGCAGGGCAAAGTGACTCCCAAACCATTATTAGGTAACTGCAGTGCTTCTTTAATTCACAAAATTTTTTGCTGCCTGGACATTTGTAAAACCCATTTCATTGTCTCATCTGCTGAATGAAGTCACTTCTGGCTCTCCTTTGTTCCGCTTGATATATTTCCGAGCGTTTTCATTGTTCTCTCGTCCATGGTCCAGTTAATGGGTTCTGTACAATCTTAAATTAGCCTTTTGTGTCGCGAATTAACTGTCCTATACTGTACAAAAAAAGTATTATTTTCCTACTGTCTCCCAGTCTCCGGTGTGCTGAAGACGTAGTTGTGAAACGGTCTACCGAACAGCAATTCCTGGAAATTTGTTACTTTTCGCTTACTAGCTTGGGATATTTTGTGCATTATCAGGTTCTCTGGCGCCCTTAGGTCATGTCGAATCGACAGATTCACAACATGAGAGTAATCCAAGTCTATGGTGCCGTCGACGCCGGCCTCTGTAATACCACGACAGCATCACTGCTTCATGTAGCAGAGGTCATGGGTTCGATTCCCGCCACGAGCCTGGTTGTGATTTTTTAAATTGTCGTTGTTGTGCGCGCATTCTACAGCGGTAGGACGTTGATTTACGAATTATGGTTGCAATGGTTGAGAACTTACAAAGGGACAATGCACATAACTTACATGTGGCCGAAACACATAGATAGGCGATTCATTCAGAACGTGTGAGTGGATTGCATCGCTTCGAAGCCAAGTGTCAGGAAGGTAATATCACAAGCTGCGACAAGGTCACGAATAAAACAGTGACCCGAATATAGAGTAAATTTCCTTTACTTTACGTCTATGGTCACGTAAGACAAAAAAAAATGTGACCATAGAAGTAAAGTAAAAGAAATTGAAGAACGTAATAAATAAGTAAAGAATAAATAAAAAAAGAAAGAAACGTGAAATAGATAAATGGAAACCATTCTTCACGTAAAGAGTAAACTAGACTTCGTAAATAACAACCTCTTTTCGGTAATTGATTTGCATCGGTAATTCTCACACTGGGTAGTGTCCAGATGTTTACACTATAGAGTAAAATCAAGTTAATTACAACACTAACATTCTAATTTGATAAATTTATCAAAGCACCGCCTGAAACATTGGTGCACCTCCACCAAATTTGGTACAGCAGTTAAGAGCACTGCTGCAACAGTTCAAGCACAAATTCCCTCAGTATCGAGTAGAGTATTTCTTCACTGTTCGAAATTTCTCTGGCTTCAACAGTGAGAATAGGTGGGAATTCATAGCCAAAAGTTCGAACGAGTAACATCTTTTTCTTCCCACTAATCTACAGTTACCATATGTATGAAACTGAGTAATATTCTGTCAGCTTCGGAAGAATTCTTTGTAGCTCTAAAAACACCCTAATCGTAAATTTTCTTTTTGCTTGCATCCACTTTTCCATTCAGATAATTGAAATATCTCCCTGTCACGTTCTAACAACCCTACCACAATAAAGTTCAAAATTTTAATAACGACTGTGGTGTTGCTCACGCTGCTAAATACTGTATTATCGGGCAACAACAGTCATATTATGTGGCAGGTGTCATTAGAGCACAGTTAATAGTCATTTCATGTAATAATGAAAAAACTAGGCACTCATCTTTTTGTGTTTCCCACGCGGGTCTCGTCGTAAAATCATGGCTCAATCGTTGAAAATCTAGGTGGTTATGATTCCAAGCTCGGATGCAAAGAGGCCTAGGTTTTATTCTGCTATATTCAAAAGTTTTGTAGATGCGCTTCTCAAACCATTCTTGGAGATTAAACCTTTCAAAGTTATCACAATGGTGATGTAGAAAAATAATCAGCACTCCGAATTTAAGTTACACTTCCTTTTAACTGATTTTATTGCAATATCACGTATCACACAAAACATCACTTCACAATACAAAACATACTTGAAAACATCTTCCTCACATTTTATAAGCCAACTACAATATGCGTCTTTCCAACATGACGTCCAAGACTTGACCTTTTCAAGGTCCGACCCTCTCACAACTTAACAACTAACTAATCGCTTACGCGCCCAAAAATCAGAGTTACAAGCACGTCAAAGATCATAGTGACAAAAGAAAGAATACACATAAGAATAATATCAATGCAATATAAACATATCGATGTATCACAAATGAAATCAAATCTGAATGTTGTGTCAGAAATCTGTTAAGTAGTTAACAGAAACACAGTAGAATATTACTGGTATCGAGAGGTTTAGTTGAGGTACCATAATGGTTACGTACTTCAAGTACCATTACAACGTGTCACTGTGGTTTTTAACTATTATGGTGCAGTGAGTTTGCCAAGGACATACAACATTCGTCGGCTAAAAGGTTAAGTATTCGAGATAATGTTTAAACAATGCGTCCAGTACCTATTCAGAACGTTCTCAGACTGACGTCAACACGCTCATGTAGTAACATAGCAGCATTGTAAATAGAGCAGTGTTAATAAATATATCCTCCACAATTCACAACGTCGCCTCCCTCTAACTCAGTCAAGAGAATAGTCTCAAACATTTTGATAATAGTCTAGCATGTCAGATAAACAGGCACCAATAATCTCGGCTGTTTGATAACGTTAGTTGATCATGAGACTCCATTGGACAAGAACGTGAAATCAGTTGTCACATTGATTCAATCATTCTGAGGGGTTGAAACACACCAAGAGTCAAAACGGTGCAATAAAATCTTGTTCACCGACTTTAGAGCAGGCTTCATACCGAACAGCTGTTGTGAAATATGCATCGCTATTTTCTTACTTCAGCATTCTGAATCATCTGATCCTAATTTACGTTTTGCACTATTTTGTAATATAAATACGCGCGCAAATATAAATAACATTCACACACGACTTCTTTTTTAAAATTTTGTACGCTTTTGTTGATTTAAAAGGTCATATCCTAACCTCGCTCCAAACGCCGATTAATCACTAAAGGTCTTTTGGCATCTTACAGCTCGACCGTGAGCCCACGTGATGGTGAACGATGGCGTATTTGTTACATATAAATCACTGTCAAGAGACGAAAAGAAGCTATAAGTGGTAGCAAATGTTCTAGGAACAGCTGATGACTGAAGTCTTCATATCTGGATTCATAATGTGATATTTAGGGAATAAACTGTGGGCCTAACCGCAGAATAGCAGAAGAGGAAGAAGAAAGAAGAACTAAAAGAAGATGTCTTGACATTTAGCTACCAAGTCACTCTTATCGAAATCAGCTTGTACCAGATTTCGTAATTTTAAGCGTAAATTTACGTTCATTGTCGAGTAATTACGCACAGCGGATGTAGCGCAATACTTTTCTGAAACCAGTTCACACGGTCCTTGCTATAACGAGAAATCTTCAACATTAAGAAGGTTGATGTAAGTAATTAATCAGCACTGCTAAATCGTTTTCACTTTTTAGGAAACATAGTATTCTTCTCGACTCTTGTACAATTGTGCACAAGACATCCAGATCATCTTGAATTATTTGGCTGGCATTGCCCGCAGTTTTCCCACAGACAAGATTTAAGTAAATCTACAATTGCGTGGCTCCTGCAACGAAATCCTTTCTCACTTTTATTGAATTGTTCTCTGTCTTCGAAATATAGAGTTGAGGCAACGAAAAATTCCCCCTCAAAATCTATCCAGTTATAGTGAGATGCGGTTTGCTACCGTGCGCAAGTCACTTTAACGTTTTAATTTTTAGTTTCTGAAGAAAGTGTGTAATTTCTTCTGTGGCATTGCAAAGAGCCTTTGAAGAGGACCTCAGTGGTGTAGCAAACGTGAAACTTGACGAAATTGTAAAAGATAATAATGCCTAAAACATCCGGCCCAGGAGAAGAGGTACCACAAACGTCTTTTATCCCTACCGTTCCAAATGTAGGCAAACACGTGACACAGGTTCGATATATTGGTGTTTACCTGTGCTCTTGTAGTTCATCAGTCCGTGCTGTGCTGTTGTAAGAACAAGAAGTTGCAACTACAATGGTAGTGCGGGCAATAATCGACAATATTTGCAACATGCAACTTTAGTGAATCATAAATATAATCATCCACGTAAAAACATTCCTATGAGTGGTATTTATATACAAACTGACTTCTATTTATCTTTTCGATGATTGTGGTATAGTAGTTCTGCTGCTGTAATTATCTATTCATCACCGTCCAATGAAGAGGTCCGAGTTCCCTTCACGAAATAATCCAAAACTAATAATTTGCTGTTGTATGTTTATTATGACGTTAGTTTGTAACACTTTCATGCCGATGTGCTCTTTAACCATTTGTTATTGTATATATACTTGCTTTTATCTTTATGTAAATTTGTATGTACACGAGGTAGAATTAATTTGTTTATTTTGCTCTAGAATCAATTATGTATGTTATGTAAATATCGCTGAGTAAACGCTGAGGGAATGTTAGGGAAAATTTAGGTTTTTGTCAACGAATAAGAATCGTTGGAACAGCGTCGTCTCTGGACGCGGGAGGATGTTGCGTCAGAGCGCGCGCTGCACAGAGAGAGATCTTTGGTGTGAGACTTGGTGAAGTGCGGACGCATGGAGGCGTGCACTGTGCTGGAGGAGTGATTGTTTTCCCGAGCTCGCTAATTATCATGGAAAGGAGCCAGCAGCAGTATCGTCGTCAGCAACTTCGTCACGGCGAGAATGGACTGAAGTAAGATTGAGGCATCACAGCTTAGTGTCAACTAGTTTTGTAGCGGCGTTACTCAGCTTTGTGGTGTTTTGCGAGTGAATAATTACCATAGTTTAATCAAAACTCTTTACCCGTGATTCTCCTAAAATCATTCACCAAGTAGGTTCCTGTCCTGTCCTATTGTTACAATAATCCGAGTACCTTTTACGAAAAATGAAAATTGTAGCGCCAGTTAATTTTGCTTATGAACTAAATGATTCAGTTAGATGAAAGATTTGAACTTAAAGCATTCAGTAATATCAGTATAACTAACTTTAAATTTGAACTTTAATCTGAGGTGATCTAAATGTTACAAGTAGTAAATCAACTAATCAAATTAAAATGATTCCTGGCACTATGAACAAAAGCACTAACTAGAATTAATGAGTGAGTGCAAATATCAGTGATTATTGTAATTTGTTGTTAGTAAAGGTCTGGTTCACATTTTGACTTGCAGTCGTGCTAAAGTATAATAATTACCTTTTGATACAGTAATTATCAGTTTCTACTTCCCTGTTCAGAAGTCAATAGAGTTTCTTTTAATTATTTTTTAGCCATTTTCCAAAATTCATATGAAATTAAGTAGATGTTATTGTGAGGTAGCGCCATTGTTACTTTCAACAGTAAGTAATCATTAATTTAAGTGTTATCTGGAATGTTTTCAAAATTACAGCTCTATTAGTTAATGATATTTCGAGTGCAAACTATTTTCTTTCTCGCTTTATTACGTAAATGTTTCAATTGTTTTTGCTAACTTGCGTGCAGCCCTCTGTTGCCGCGGGTGTTCGAGTAGTTCTTGACATTGACTGATCGGCTCATTAATTCACCTACCGAACAGAAATTTTGCCCAATTGGGCTGGCGACCGTATTTCTTTTAGCTATAACTATTTCAGTAACTCTTATTATTCTGTTCCGATCCAAGTGGTACCCCTTCTCGTTGGCACAGTACGTGAATGATAGCACAAACCTTTCGAACAACCATACTAAATTTTACAGTAATTAAGTAGGCGGAATAAGTTGTCCTAGAAGTCATCTTGTTGTTAACCTTCCCCTCAGTTATCGACTTTATATTGAATCTTCGGAACGATAGCCTTTTCAAAATTTTATTCCAATTGTTTAGGCACATACTTACACGGTCATATATTTCGAATAGAAGGGAAACGGGGCATTACACGTTGAATGCAAAAGCTATCATGACAGAATTTTGAACACACTGAAATAGTTCCGTTCACATTGCTTTTCAAGTCAGAAACTTCAATACTTTGAACATGGCTGCACTACAGCAACGCTTACAGAACAGCAGGTGTATAGACAGCCAAACAGTTGCAATACATGGTGGTTTTCAAACAACCTTTACCATGGTTTCGCGGATTTAAACCCATCTTCCTCAGAAGGACAATCCGTTTTTACTGTTTTCAGTTTGATGTCCCTATATTTGGAAACAGCCTTAGCTACCTTGGCAGGCAGGGAGTTCAATATTTTGAACATGGCTGTCCTGCAGGTAAGGTTTCAGAACAGCAGGTATAATGGACAGCCAACCAGTTGGAAACCATGGTAAAGGTTATATGAAACCGTCATTTACTGCAACTGGTTGTCAGCTGCTGCAAATCAAAATGATAATTGAGACAGTTGCAATAAGCAGTGACTTCACGACTAACAGCCTCGGACGACGACAACAACTTCCAAAGAGAATTGTACACT
Organism: Schistocerca serialis cubense; assembly: GCF_023864345.2. Lineage (NCBI taxonomy): Eukaryota > Metazoa > Arthropoda > Insecta > Orthoptera > Acrididae > Schistocerca > Schistocerca serialis. The sequence goes on along the minus strand of NC_064642.1, from coordinate 98,762,756 downwards.
GCAGACACATATTTTCATTGTTTAGGCTGAAACAAAATGTTCTTTGTGCTTTTACAACGTTATCAACAAAATTTCTGTTCATAACGTAATTTTTTACCTCAAGTTATTTTCTCTTAACGAGATATATCACTTTATGCATTTCATTTTCACTCATTGTGAATAATACCAGCATGACCACCTTTCTGAAGTTGACACAGTTTCACTCAAAAAGCATACTGAATTTTCTCATCAGTATCAAATAGGACAAAGAAATAGAAACAATGGATAAATCTATTTCAAAACCAAGCTGCCCTCCAAAAATCAATAATCGCTCAAAACGACCAAAACTAATATCTTATGCTCATAAATAGAGACACCAGCTTCGATCGATTCAACTTGGAAAAAGTATATCGTCCAAGGATTGTTACAAGGTCTACATGAATACACCGCCGACCATCGAAGATACGAAATGCCGAATAATACGAGAAAGACTGTCTGCCTAAAATCGCTTTGCAGCATAAACACAAAATTTGATATGAAAGTCTTAATAATAAACACGCCAATCGCACGTCAGTTTCTCATAGTCTTACATTTGATGCATTAGGTAGACGCGTTTGGAGTTTCTTTTCCTGACGGCGAGACGGTGGTGTAGGACTCAGATATCTTCCAGGAGATTGTGGACTGAAGAGAGCATAACCCGTTTCAGCCAGTAGTTTGCTCTTTTTTGATACCATATATTTAGAGTAAATGGGTGCTTATTGGATTTTGTAGGATTTTTAATAAAAATCCCACCTGAGATTGGTTGCCTGTTGTTCTGACTTGTGCATCTTCATATTTTCTCAGTGATACTAGTAATGTGATCTTGGAATTTCGTTTACGGAGGGAATTTTTGTCAAATTCTGTAGAGGATGGAAAACTTAAAAATCTCGTCGATGTGGAGAATATTGTCTCCTTCTGTAGGAACAGATTTAACATCGCTCAGTAAGTTATTCTTCCTATATGAGACTGCTGTATCATCCCTAATCCTTGAAGGTGCTCTAGGTTCGTTGATGGTCCCATTGATTTCTTCCTTTTCCAGAGGACTCTGCTGGAATGAATTCGATACTGTTTCGAATATAATGTAGGGAGGAAATGTGTATTTGAATTTCGCAAAACTAAACGTTGCAGGATCGCGCTGCAATAATGATTTTCTAAGACCAATGTCACGTAGTCCGTTGAGTCCGAATCTGAATTTTTTTCTTTTATTCTGTCTAGCATATTTTTGTTTTTAAGTGTTTCGTACAGGGAATTTGTTGGGAAGCCATAGCGTAGATCTCCAGCTATTCGCAGTATCCACCGGTTACATGACCAAATCAGTGCTTGAGATCCACAGTCGACAATGTCTCGGGCAATTCAAAATCCGGGATGGAATGTAACAATATTATGAAAGGGGCAGTTGATACTCACTATATAGCGGAGATGCTGAGACGCAGATAGCCACTACAAAAAGACTGTTGGAAAATAAGCTTTCGGCCAACAAGGCCTTCTTCAAAGTGGACAACATACACACGCATTCAGAACTCTGTGGTCTTGTGCGTGCGAGTTGCGACTGCTTGACTATGTGTGTGCATGTTGTCTAATGAAATAAATAGGTGACGACCCAAGTAAACGCCTACAGGAAATTACAAAGAGTAAAATAAGTAGTCACTGCTTAAGCGATTCTTGTTTGAGATAGTTTGAGTGGTTTCTTGACAAGTTACGAGCCTCCTGGCAAAATACGTTTCAAGAGAAACTAAGCAAGCAATCTGAGTGGCGTTGAAGACGCCAACTCACACCCTGCCTCCCTCACCCTCCTATCTCGATTCCTGCTTGCTTGCAAGAGAAAGCTATTGGCAAACTTTAGAGTTGAACATGTCCTCCACGGAGATCGGTTTTAATCATCCGTGGAAAGGGAAGGCTGCCGATATTTGCTTCCTGCTACGCAAAGGGATATCGAGTGAGCGAGTTCCGCCAACTTTCCGCCAAGAGGCGGAGAATAAATGAAATATCTTACGGACTCTGAAGAGTTGGAGGCGCAGGCTTGAAAACGTCCGAGGCAAAGAAGCGTGTTCTGCAACCCATCACATAACAGACGCTACGTCAAACCGCTTTTCGGTCGTGCAGTTACGTCAGTCTCAAGCTGGGGAACATCACGATACTCCTTTACATGCGCAGTGATTACCGTTCTAGAATACGCTTATGCTTCCTAGCAATATAGCTCTCTCTCATTTTTCACGCTACCTCTGATCGCTATTAATTTAACCACTCATCAAACTTTTGATACTATATTGTACACCGATGTGAAAAAAAAGTCATGTGATACCTCCTAATAGCGTATAAGACGTCCTTTTGCCTTGGGTAGTGCTGCAACTCAACAGTCGTTGGAAATCCATTGCAGAAATACTGAGCCATCCTGCTCTATGCCCGTCTGTAATAGCACAAGTGTTGCTAGCGCTCGATTATATCCCATGAATGTTCGATGGGATTCACGTTAGGCGATCTGGGTGGCCAAATCATTCGCTCGAATTGTCCAGAATGTTCTTCAAACCAATCGCGTACAATCATGAAGCATTGTTCATCCACACAAATTCCATTGGTGTTCGGGAACGTGAAGTCCATGAATGGCAGCAGGCAGTCTAGAAGTAACCGAACATAAGCATTTCCAGTCAATGATCGGTTCAGTTAGACCAGAGGACACAGTCCACCCCATGCAAACGCAGTCCACACCGTTATGGAACCACCACCAGCCTGCACACTGCCTTTTTGACAACTTGGGTCCGTGGATTCATGGAGTCTGCGCCGCACTGGAACCCTAGCATCCGCTCTTACCAGCTGAAATCGGGACTCATCTTACCAGGCCACTGTTTTCAATAAGATCATGAGCCCAGGAGAGGGGCTGCAGGCAATGTCGTACTGTTAGTAAAAGGCATTCGTGTCAGTCGTCTGCTGTCATAGCCAATTAATGCCATATTTCGGGGCACTGTTCCAACGGATACGTTCGTCGTACGTCCCACATTGAATTCTACTGCTTTTTCATGCTGTGTTGCTTGCCTGTTAGCACTGAAAACCCTACGCAATCGCGGTCGTTAATTGAAGCCCATCAGTCACTGCGTTGTCCGTCGTGAGAGTTAATACAAAATTGTTAAGGCTTTCGTGGCCACTTGTTGACAAACTGGCTATTGGCCTCTGTCTCAGGTTCTTCGGCCGACGTTCGTCTGATGATTTTACCAACGTTTCGCCAGCACGTATGCCTGGCTTTGTCAAAGCTTCACCCTCCATTGCTGGTGCTGACCGGCAGTTGCGGGTGAAGCTTTGACAACGCCAGCCACTCGTGCTGGCGAAACGTCGGTAAAATTATCAGACGAACGGCGGCCGAAGAACCCGAGGCAGAAGCCAATAGTGAGAGATAATGCCTGAACTTTGGTATTCTCGGCAATGTAAACATTGTGGATCTCGAAATATTGAGTTCTCTAATGATTTTCAAAGTAGAGTGTCACATGCGTCTATCTCCATCTACCGTCCCACGTTCAAATTCTGTTAATTCACGTCGTGTGGCCACAATCACTTCCGAAACCTTTTCACACGAATCACCTGCAGACAAATGACAACTCCGCCAATACGCTGCCCTTTCGCCTCGTGCCAGAGATGCTACCACCACTGTACATGAGCATATCGCTATCCCATGATCTTTGTGACGTCAGCATACAAGGAACTTTGCTGACAACTTGATACTAGTTTATTTTTCTCTGAAATGTAGAACCACATACCTTATTCGAAACTTCCAGTACATCAAAAATTGTGGAACTACGACGTTTTTGTCGCATACATACCACATAAACAGTAATGCAAGAGAACTATATACTTACACCAGCGAACCTGGAAATGCTTTGCAATTGCTAAATATGTATGGGACCCGGATATACATCCCTCCGCCCTCTCTGTTTATCCATCTCCTCTTCACCCCTTTCTTCTTCCTCCCCCTCTCAATACAGCTTCCTCTCCCCTCTTATCCCCATCCGTTCCTCCCCCCTTTCTGCACATTTCCTCTTCCCATCTCTCGCTAATCTTCATCCTTGGTCCTTCTTGTGGCTAACTGGGAACTGGAGTTGCTCAAAATGTTTGGATAAATTATTTCGGGTCATTGGTATACAGAGTAGGAGAGACCTCTTCTGCTGTTGGATTTATGAAGACAGTAGATTCATTTACATATCTCGCATAGTTTTAATCTGCAAATGGGCAGGATTATGAAGTTTTGGACGATTCAGAACATAAGCTGATAATCCATAAATGCAATTTTCCTGTTTTCTGTTAAAATCGACTCTGAGCAGGAAAACAGGAACGCACATTGTTGAGTTCGTAACTTTTCTTTAAAATTATACGCAAGGAGAAGGAATTCAGATAACGTTGTGGGAGGCACCTAGCTAAGGGGCTGTTTTTTATTTATGAAGAGACTAGTCCTTTCTTGTATGGTTTCAAATACAGTCCTTTCTCAGTGGCTGCTACTTCCATCATGTCGTTATGTCTTTGTCCTTCCTCTAGTTGCTCCTGGGACTGTCGCGGCAATAGCCGCAACACCGCCAGCCTTTGGACCCAACGCTGAGACACTGGCGATGGCTGGAATAAGGCTGGATATCTTGAGTATTGGTAGAACCCTAGATGGTTTAATCAGTCTTCTCACTCCTTTCTTCTTCAGAGCGCTTATATCGCTGCCAGGATACAGTTTTTTAAACACCACTCCTCTCTCTTCTTCTTCTTCTTTAACACACGATGTCTGGTTTCATAACGTGGGTGAAATTCACCACCAAACCCACTTTAATTTTAATATGCATTATTTTATCAATAGCAAATGCTGCAGTATATTGACCTACATATGCCTCCCTGTACATATTGCTTTTGTTCCAGGTCCACAGTAGTTATATCTCAGAATGTGTAATTCAACCAGTAGTTTGTCAAGAATCGACCACTCCCTTTACTGCGTCTCCTGTTACACATGTTATGCTACTGTGATGGCTGTGGTCTGCAACCATCTTTTAGAGCAATTGTCGATAGCGTCAACCAAACTCTTTTGTGGCGCAGGAAAACCAAGCCATTTAACTGGAACTCTATTCCCTTGATGTCTTATGATCTTCTCACAGAGAAATCCATCCAGTTCTGAGCTTTCCTGTAACTCTTCTATATAGAAACTTCTAACAATTTCCTCTCCTTTGCTGTTTGTTAAGACATAAGTTATAGGACTTTTTGTTTGCACCTTGGAAACGGCAAAAGTCTCAGGTGACCAGATTGGCAGCTGTGATTTCTTAGAGGCAGTCTTGTAGTTTAAAATAAAATCGCCTACACTAAATTTCTGTGGCATTGTTCTACAGTTTTAATGCGACTGCAAACTCTGTTTAGGAGTCCGTCATCATAAACATTAGTAGGTCTTATTTTTATTGTGTGATGTTTAGTTTAGTTTGTTTATATTGGTCACTTATTTCTGGGAGAATATTAGTCCATTTATATGAACCACAAAGATTAAAATGCATCCACATTTGAGCTTTCACTGTTCTGATCAAATGTTCCACATACTTGCTATCAGGTGGGTGAATGTTGAGTAATGGCGTATTCCATAACGCTCCATCACATTCTTGTGAAAGTTATCCAGACATAGGTTCATCCCCATCCGCTTCAGTTGTCCAAATACAAGTGCGGCTCCTCCCCCTTTTTTTCTTTTCACAGGTAATGCCCAGGCAAATTTGGAATATGCATCAATAACCATTAAAATGATTTTGAAACCTTTATTTGCACTTGAATATTGCCCCATATCTACAAGATCAGCCAGACATAATTTATCCAGACCTTTAATTACAACACGTCTACAAGCATATGTTTTGTCTGCTGGTCTGCGTAGGTCTTGAACTACTGCCTCCACACTTATTCAGAGATGTCTGTGCCTCTAATCTCAAAAATTATTGAAACAACTCATTCGAATGAGCTGTATCGCCAGGGAGAGCTGACCCCATGAGCAGTCGTAGCCGATCTATTAGCTCATTGGTGTAAATTTTATATGGAATGTCTGTACCATCACTGATGCTATTTTCACATCTGTTACAGGTTTTATAATGGATTTGTATTTCACATTGCTTTGGTCTTTGGGTACTCCATTTGCTTTCTTAAGTACATCAGTCAAATGCAATATTTAATGATACATCTCCAGATCTTGAACTGAGCAATTTGCGGTTCTCTCTGTAGGTCTTACGCAAATCAGGTACAGTAGACCAGACGTTATTTGAAACTGCCTATCTCCAATCTGTACTGTGTTTTCAGTTAAGCTTATGGGCTGCATGCCCAGCATGTAATGTCTTCCAGTATTCACACCAAATCCTTTATCTGACCTAGCATCACTGTGATTGTTAAGTAACTGGCAATGACATCGTTGTCATTGAGTGATTTCGCTGAGAGTTGCCCGTGAGATTCATTAACTGGCTTAAAGTTTTCTCTTAGCGTATGCTCCCTCTGCAAATGTCCGAACTTAGCAAATTTCTCTCAAACAGCCATCTGTGCCTGGATGACTTCATGTTTAGTCAGCATCTTGTTATATACTAATCAGAATTTTATGTAGGGTACATATTATGTTCTTTCTTCAGCATCTCATTTTCATTAACATCAGCTCTTACAGTTAAGTCATTTACTTTCTTTTCAGTTACATTAACTCCCTCACTGAACGTGTTGATTAATCTCAGAAGAACTGTATAATGCATCTCTAGTTCCTTGAATGCACCTCCAACTTTATGTGAGAGAATCTGGATTTTTGTATCCATGTACAAATGAATGTTCTATCTTGTACACTCATCCCATTATAATGAGTGCCCAACATGTGTGTGAATTTGTCTATAGTGCAACGTATACAGCTGTACTCACCTCTTTGCATAGCTATGTATACAGAAACTCCTGGAAGTTTCATCTGTACTTGCCGTCTTTACGTTTTCTCGTTTTATCAATAATGTGAAACCCGTATTGTGTGTGATTCTTGCCATCTCCACATATCTTTATAAATCCATTGAATGACAAACCCATTGTACATGAGCCTGATAAATGTGCTTCTAATTCAGACTGTCTCGTTTAAAGGCTATAATGAGGTTTGTATTATCCTGCAGCAACTGTATGGGATTCTGGAATGCATCTGATTAAAGTAAAATACATATGGCAACCAAATCAGAAATATCTTTGAATTTGATCCTGCTCGTCCACAGCAACATCATTAAATAAGAACATGGTGTTTTGACTTTCCTTTTTCTGTGATTGTCGTGTACGTCACACCTTCTACACCTTGCTGTATTCCTGTAATAATTGGCATTTGGGTTGAAACAGCGTGCTCGAAAATACATAAATATTCTCAGAGTGGACGCCATATTCTTCATCTCCTGCTTCTTCTGGTCGTCTATGCCACCACAGGAAAAGTTATTTACGACAGAGTCCTTAGGACAGGAACTATTCACCCACCCTGCCCTGATATCGACAACATCAAGTATTGGCATTCAATGGACTTTCCTAGAAAGAGAAAACACTTGTAATAATATGTGTAGCCATTATAGCACAATCCCTTACCGACTACCGAGCGAGGTGGCGCAATGGTTAGCACACTGGACTCACATTCGGGAGGACGATGTTTCAATCCACCATCTGGCCATCCTGATTTAGGTTTTCCGTGATTTCCCTAAAACGCCTCAGGCAAATGCTGGGATGGTTTCTTTGGAAGGGCACTGCCGACTTCCTTCCCCATCCTTCCCTGTCCGATGAGACCAATGACCTCGCAGTTTTGCCTCCTCCCCCCAAATCAACCCAACCCAACCTTTACCGAATGCGCTCCAGTGGCTACACATCAGTACACTGTAAAGAGAGGCTTATGAAGTAAGAAATACAAAAGATTTGATATGACATACACATATATAAAAAGTTTTGCATCACCTCTGTTCCTAGCGTTGCAAAATCTGTACAGAAAATTGGAACAGAAATCAACATAAACATCATTTCTGCCCTTTTTATTGCGCATGAAAACCACACATTGCATGTTGTACCAGTGGTGGTAGTCGAGATTGCTGTACACACCGGTACCTCTAATACCCAGTAGCCAGTCCTCTTGCATTGATGCATGCCTGTATTTGTCGTGGTTCATCAAGGCACTGTTGGTCCAGAGTGTCCCACTCCTCAATGGCGACTCGGCGTACATACATCAGAGGGGTTTGTGGGTCATGTCGTCCATAAACATCCCTTTTCAATCCATTCCAGGCATGTTTGGTAGGGTTCATGTCTGGAGAACATGCTGGATACTCTGGTCGAGCGATGCCGTTATCCTGAAGGAAGCCATTCACAAGAAGTGCACGATGGGGGCGCGAATTGTCGTCCATGAAGGCGAATGCCTCGCCAATATGCTGCCGATATGGTTGCACTGTCGGTCGGAGGAGGGAATTCACGCACCGTACAGCCGTTACGGCGCCTTCCATGACCACCAGTGGCGTACATCGGCACGACATAATGCTACCCAAAAACAGCAGAGAACCTCCATCTTGCTGCACTCGCTGGACAGTATGACTAAGGTGTTCAGCCTGACCGGGTTGCCTCCAAACACGTCTCCGATGATAACGTGGTAGAAAGCATACGCGACACTTATCGGTGAAGAGAACGTGATGCCAATCCTGAGCTGTACCTTCGGCATGTTCTTGGGCCCATCTGTACCACGCTGCATGGTGTTGTAAACGTGGACCTCGCCATGGACGACGGGAGTGAAGTTGCGCATCATGCAGCCTCTTGTGTGCAGTTTTAGTCTAACACGAAGTTCTGTGGCTGCACGAAAAGCGTTATTCAACATGGTGGCAATGCTTTCAGGGTTCCTCCGAACCATAACCCGTAGGCAGCGGTCATCCACTGCAGCAGTAGCCCTTGGGCAGCCTCAGCGAGGCATGTCATAGACAGTTGCTGTCGCTCTTTATCTCCTCCATGTCCAAACAACATCGCTTTGGTTCACTCCGAGATGCCTGGACACTTCCCTTGTTGAGAGCTCCTCCTGGCACACAGTAGCAATACGGACGAGCTCGAACCGCGGTATTGACCGTCTAGGCTTGGTTGAACTACAGGCAACACGAGCCATGTACCTCTTCCCTGGTGGAATGACTGGAATTGACCAGCTGTCGGACCCCCTCCGTCTAATAGGCACTGCTCATGCGTGTTTGTTTACATTTTTGGGCGGGTTTAGTAACATCTCTGAATAGATAAAGGGACTATGCCTGTGATACAATATCCACAGTCAACGTCTATCTTCAGGAGTTCTGGGAACCAGGATGATGCAAAACTTTTTAAAAGCTTATTATTTTTTATATACACATCAACTATGGTACATAGGACGCAGTACATCAGTAAAACCCACTTGCTCTTTTTTCTCACATCAGTTCGGTATTTTCCGAATAACTTTCTTGTATGCACTGAATTCTTTTCATATATCCCTCAAACAGATAAGGGCATTACAAAACTCAGGTATTCCATCCATAAATCTGTCACGGAAGGTCTCCACGCCTATTGGGGCAATAGTAGCTGACTTTGGCACTACTTTGATACGGGAACTGAAGCACTGTTCCAGATCGTTCACATGTATACTGCATACATGAAGATAGTTCACAACATCGTTGCATACAGCTTGAATACACTTTGGCCAGTGATCCAGTCTCTGTGACACAAGAAACCTTGCACTTCCTGGTCCATATAAGTTCATAACAATAGAGTGCCGTAAATAAATTTATAAGTCTTCATATTGTACCCTGAGTGGTGCGGCATCGCACGTTGATGTGACAGAAATTGTCAGAGCAGCGAGTAAATATCTGGAGCCGAACGAGATTCATTATATTATGTGGTCATCTGAGCAATGATGTGTGGCATTGCGTGACATACATCCTCCATTCTGACTGAGTAAACTGCTTTAGCACCCTTCATCACATTCTCAATCTCCACTATATGTTTCACTGCCTATATTCAGACGCTTTGACCCACTAGCAGTTAAATTACAAGTAGAAGTGAACTGGGGGCAATGGGTAGCTTTTCATCCTCTACATCCACTCTCCATCCTAGCTGTACCACTGGAATATTTTGCTCTTCACTGGATGTTGCATATGTCAGAGTCTACTACAGACCTGCAGCATGCTGTTTGTGACCACCAGTGTGGACAGGTATATCCATGGTCTGCTCCTGGTGTGGTGTGTTTTCATCACACAAATCAACGAGTGGCATAAACAATAGCAAACACTTGTCCTGTTTCAACAAACTGACCTGTTCAACTACTGGAGGTCACTGCTGCAGGTTCTGAGAAGGTGAAGGTCACCACCACTGCTACAGGTACCAACAAGATGGGCTCTTGTGCCGCTGCTGGACAAAGAAGAACAGGGACCATTAAAATGGGATAATAATACAGGAACTACAGATACAGCTGTGACAAAGATGTAATAACGTTATTATGAAGCAAAGAATACTTTCTCTTCCACTTCTTCCTATCTGGCTGGGTGGCGCTGAACGATCTCTGTCGCTGTTGTTGACGTTTCATTGTCCTTCCGCTGACTGAGTGCAGTGGAGACCGGTGAGCCTTACATCCAAAAATTACGATCACGTGACTTGATGTAGTGTTGTCAGATTGCGTTTCCCACTCTCTAGTGGTGGTATTGTAAACTAAGTCAGTCGGTCTGGGGCTGTGGAGGAGGATCCATTCGCTTCTTGCGCTGTGGAAGAGGCAGACTGACTAGTCATATTAAAAAATAGACAGTTCCAGCATAACCAACCATCTGTATCAGTTGCAAAATACATCTTCAAGCCATTTCACTGCGTGACCATTATTTGCCGAGAAGTATTCTTCTTACGTTTCTTCATTATCATTTCTTTCTAGTCGTCAGGCTATGGATGGTGATCTCAGCTGTATCTTACAGATAATATAGGTAATAATGTCCTCTCTGTCCGACACCAGCACGTCATCAATTTAAAACATTGTGCACACCACTGAGGCCAATGAGCGACTGAGCTTTTCCCAGAGCACACTCCAGAGGCGGTATTATAGAACACACACATATGCGGTTTGAATTTCCCAACAAAATTTGAATTTACTATCAATTCCTGTTATTGTTATTATTATTATTATTATTATTATATCCTCTGCAGTGTAGCTGACATTTGAATTTTCCATCAAAATTTGAACTTCCCACCAATAGGGGAAGGGTAAGAGAGAGGAGGAGAGATGGGAGGGTGGCATCCCAGGAAGAAGGAGGGATTTCTCAGGGGGTGGAGAGGGGACTAGTTGATCAATTTAATTCATTATTCAATTAATTTGATATCAACTTGATATAAAAATTCACCAGGACCTACATTGTCTTGCAATTAGTATTGCATCACATATTCCTAAGTCTGTCTGGAACCCAAACTGATCATCCCCGAGGTCGACTTCTACCAGCTTTTTCATTCTTCTGTAAGAGTTTCATGTCAGCATTTTACAACCCTGGTTTATTAGACTGACAGTTCGTCAATATTCGCACCTTGTCAGTACCTCATTTCCTCGTATTTCAAAGTATGAAAGTATTTTGTCTGCCTGACATATCTCATATACCATCTGGTTTAGTTTTGTCGTGGTTGGCTCTCCAAATAATCTCAATAATTCTGAGGGGATATTGTCTGCTCCGTGGCCTTGTTTAGGATTTTCAATGCTTTGTCAAATTCTTCTCCTAGTAATGTACTTACCTCCTTAATTTCCTACCTTTTTGCATTTCGTTTAGTTTTAATGTACAATTGATAACTAAAGGATTATGGTCAGATTCCACATTTGCCTCTTTCTTTTGTCTCAGGTTCTGACGGAGGAAGGACGAGAGATTGACCAATCCTGATCTTTTACGTCTGTGAAATGTCAATGGAAACTAATGGTAAATAACAATTTATTCTCAGCATATGACTTTTCGTAACTTTCGGTCCACCCTGCAGAACAGTTTAAAATCTGGTTTCAGCACCCCTGTCCTAACATAAATTATCGATCTCAAACTTTCCAGTGTCTTCAGGTCTCTCTCAGGTATACAACTTTTTCCCCTGACCTTAAACCAGATATAAGCAATGATTAAACTGTACACTGTGCAAAATTTTTACCAGGTGGCTTCCTCTATCATACATTTCTCCCATTCCATATTCTCCCAGTGTTCTTCCTTGCCTGCCTTTTCCTACTATCGGCTTCCAGTATCCCTTCAAGAATTAAATTTTGCCCTTACTTTGAATAGTTCCTTTTATCTCGATAACCAGTTTTTCAATCTATTCACCGGTTGTGCAGCAAATTACCATATGAACTAGTATTACTTTGCTGGATGTTGCTACGATTCGCTATGCCGTTCGTGGTAACTTACCATACTGCTATTTTCTTATTGACTGCAGCTCCTGGTCTCACGGTAGCGTTCTCACTTCACGAGCACAGGGTCCTGGGTTCGATTCCCAGCGCTGTCAGGGATTTTCACCTGCCTCGAGATGACTGGGTGTTGTTGTGCTGTCTTCATCATCATCATTCATCCCGATTATGGTCGAAGAAAGGTAATGGCCATCCACCTCTACTAGTACCTTCCCTAGTACGGGGGCGCGGGTCTCTCGCGTCGTTCCCCTACGCTCTGTAAAGGAGTATGGGACTTAATTATTTTCTTATTATTAGATTTACTCCTGGATTACCTCTACTCACCAGAGACTGTCTTCCTCCCATAGTACTTCACTGATTTTCACCATATACAACTTCACCCTATGAACATTACAATTTAAATTCTTTAACCCCCCCCCCTCCAACTCGATTAAGGGATCTAACATTCCACGCTTTGACATGCAGAATGACAGTTCCCTTTTCCGTGATGGCGACGTCCTTGTGAGTAGTGCCTGCGCAGAGGTCCAAATGGTTGACTGTTTTACCATTGGAATATTTTACTCAACACTATGCTATCACAATTTTACCATACGCAAGAGATTCATTCACTCGGGAAACTAACGGACGCTTGCTTTTGCCATTCTCAATACCGGCACAGCAAGGCCACATTGACTAAAGTTACAAGGCCATATCAGTCTATCGTCCATATGGTTTCTCATGCAACTACTAAAAATGCTGCTGTCCCAGAATAGAATAAAGGAAATACATTCGGTGTGAAATGTGATGGACACGTGAAGAGTGCGGTCAGGAAGACCGCGGTGTGGTCGATCATCGATGACGTCACACCAGCGTCGATCACTGCAAAGATGACGCGGGCCACATCTCCAAGGAGTTGGGAGGCGCCGTTACCACTCGGCGGTTACGAAGTACGGCCACAAGGGACGAGCACGGCGGTTCCATGTGATGTTCAGAGCGAGTCTGTATCTGCTTCCAGCGGACAGATATCGCGTCATCACTCTGTCAGACTTGCGTAATCAGAATGTTTATTTGTATCCGATCGACAGTGTGTGGTAACTGTTCTTAGAACATTTAGAGTGAGAAGTATACAGGCTTGCCACATCAAACAGCTCATTGTCTTCGGCTGCTTCTGTGTTTACTTTTGAAATCAAGAGCTTTTTGTACACGTAATTCCATGCGTGATCCTGTCGCTCACAGCAATGTGCAGCTATAAAAATAAGTATCATTAAGTACCAAATAAATAGTCGTGTTAGTTGGCTATGAGTATTAAACAACTGTTCTCTTTTTTCAACTGTGTTTGCAAAAGAAGTACACAACAAAGACTTTGTATTTTTTTAATATTTCTGGGAAAATACATGAACACGTCTATAGACGGAATCACTAACACGGTGCCCTTGTGACCAATTGCTGAATACTCCTGCAGAATTTGGAATTCTCATCACATCAGAATGACAACAGAATTCAAACGAGTTCAGAGACACATTCCTTAAATCACAAGAGATCAGCACATTCAACAAGGACGTTGGGAAATAGACCAGAAAAATTAACTGTAGTAAGGACAAAAAATGCACAACCAACACATCGAAAAGAAAATTAACCAGTTAACAATTGAGTCACTGAATGAGAGAATGAGTTCCTACGTTAATATGGACTGAAGACATTGGACGCTTCTTCGCTTCATTTTGACCGATTCTGGATGATATTAAATAGCGTTGCCGTCGTTGAAGACGATCGGTAGTGTTCACTGGCCGACTCTTGCATTGCCAGCCTACGAAATCTACAAACGCTGTTTCTTTCACATGACACTGGTTCTACATCATCTTCAGTGCTCTGAAAGGCAAAACAGATTCCAAAAGGTAACGTCAAAGACTGTCGATGTATCGTAAGTGTTGATAACTGCGTTGTTACTGAATAGCAAATGGTAGATAAATTTCAGAAACAGAGGAAACCAGAAAATATAATTGACATAATGTATGATCATCATCATTGTCATTATCATCATCATGATTAACAACAATAGTCAGACAGACGCACTCACATTGCTCTGTATGTTTTCTAATGTCGTCCACCCATCTTCATACTCCAACGTTTCACTCTTGTCTTTCGGATTCCAAATAAGAACTTTCTTTTGTGCCAACGCAAGGTTGCCTAACTAGTTCAAATGGCTCTGAGCACTATGCGACCTAACTTCTGAGGTCAACTGTCGCCTAGAATTTAGAACTAATGAAACATAACTAACCTAAGGACATCACACACATCCATGCCCGAGGCAGGATTCGAACCTGCGACCGTAGCGCCTAGACCGTACGGCCACTCCGGCCGGCGCCTAACTGTATAAACTGACAAAATTTTCTCAGACTTTCAGCAGCGTCAAGTGCTTAAATATCTTAATGTTCCTTGGCTGTTGTCAAGTGCTAACGGTTGTGTGAATGCTGCCTCCGCTCTTATGTAGCTGCCCTACAGTCTGTAACGTCACTACCGACCAGTCCAATATCACGTTAGGTAACGTGTTCGATGCAGGCCCACTTCACCAGCTTCAGACTTCTGACGGCCGGGTAACAAGCTGTATTTATTTTCAAACTTCTCGTTTTATTGAGAAAGTTGTCTGAAATTTTTATCTGGATCACTTCTTTTATGATGTAATACAGCGACTACAGCTCTTATGAAAGACTTGATATGTATTCTTAGTTGAGAATATGGACAACCATGAGAATGGCTCACGACATATGGGAATTTGGATCTGGCCATGAAGTGTGCTCGGATAGCCTAATTGTAAAGCGACTACTCTCGCTAAGCGGGAAATCCACGTTCGTGTCCCGTATCGGCACAAATTTACATTGCCGTCATTCCATTATGTAGCTGATGGCTACCCATACTCGTAACTGCGAATGCATTTCATGTCTTTTATAACGCTATTCCAGGGATCGTTTGTTCTTTTAATAACAGACATCTCATTATATGCAGTTTAGTGCGTGTTTTCCAGAACATATTCTGCTACTGCTGATTTCTCATGATATAATAGGGGAAGACACTTTTCCATGCTCTGTGGACAGCTGTTCGACAGCATGCAGAGATTGTCTGACATTAGGTTGGACAGTTGAGGTGGACATGCAACGAATATATTACATAATATCGGGTTGGAGTGGGCATTGGTGGGGTCATAGGCACTAGCACACTAAGTAGTAGTCGGCCGAAAGCTCATGGATGTTTAACCACTTAACTCGACTGGAAGTTAGAGAAATTTTGATCAAGGATATTATTGATTCATCTGCCATCCATTCATCTACAACTACGTCTGCAGGACAACTCTCCAGTTCACACTTCAGTTCCTGGCCCTGTGTTCATCGAACCACTTTTACACTGTTTCTCTACCATTCCAGTATCTAACAGCGCGACACTAAAACAAACACATCATTTTCTCCATGTGTGCCCCCATATCTATTATTTTATTACAGTGGTAATTTCCTCCTATCTAGGTGGACGTCAGAAAAATATTTTCGCACTTGACAGGAGAAAGTTGGAGATTGAAGCTTCGTGAAAAGCTCTCGCCATGATTCTACCCCAAATCGTGTATCATATCGGTGGTACTGTCTCCCTCATTTCCCGATAATACAAATCGAGGTGCCCTTCTGTTTCGACGCCGTCCGTCTTTCCCATTTGTAAAGGATCCCATACTAAACAGCGGTACTCTAGCAGAGGACAGACAAGTGTAGTGTTGGCAGTGTAGTTAGTAGACCTACTGCAGCTCCTAAGCCTTCTTCCAATAAAATGCAGTCTTTGGTTTGCCTTACACACAACATTATCTACGTGGTGGCTCCAATTTAAGTTGTTCGTAATTGCAGTTCCTAGATATTAGCTGGATTTGACAGCCTTTAGATTTGTGTAATTTATAATGTCCTACCCTTTTCATCGTAAGTGGGGTCATAATTACATCTTCCACTAGAATCTGTTCTCTGATTTGGTTTGGTTTATTTGCTTCCCAGCCCGATATGCATCTCTCCTTTACTCACTGAGCAACCCTACCTTTTTTTCCCTTTTTTCGCTGAAATTGCCTGTGAAACCGTTGTAGATGAGAACCGTTTATGCCCACTCATTAGAAGCACTTGTTCACAGACATCGGAAGCTTAGTTTCGTGAACTATATTTCATTTGGCACAAGTGCATCCAGTTCATTGGTATTCTACTGTTGTTTTCTTGTCCATCGACTAACTGTGTTCAATTTATATCAGTATAGAAGCTCACTCTCTGGGTCTATGACTCTACTGTTCATTGGTACGATTTTTCTCATTAATAAATTAGTCAATTATTAAATTAGTGTATTATTTTAGTCTTATTCTAGCCGATTTTATTGTCTAGTTTACAGCTCTTTGTACTAAGTTCTACATCTAAATCTACATAAACTCTGTACGAACCACTGTGCAATGAATGGCAAAGGGTACACCCCAACTCTGCCTGTTGTTAGGGCTTTTACACATTCCATACACGCTTAGAGCGTGGGAAGAATGTTTAAATGCCTCCATGTGTGGGGTAATTAATATTATCTTGTCCTCATGATCCACAGTGGTCCTTAACTGATTATCAGTATTGATACTTGATTATATAACACTATTCCAAAATAACTGAACATCTAGTTCGGTCACGGGAAAAAATACACTATTTGATCAAAAGTATCTACACACACCCCAAAACATACGTTTTTCATATTAGGTGCACTGTGCTGCCACCTGCTGCCAGGTACTCCAAATCAGCGGCCTGAGTAGTCATTAGACATCGTGAGAGAGCAGAATGGGGCGCTCCACGGAACTTCGAACGTGTATCACTTCCACACTCCTAAACATCCCTAGGTCCATCTTTTCCGATGTGACAGTGAAGTGGAAACGTGAAGGGACACGTACAATACAAAGGCGTACAGGCCGATCTCGTCTGTTGACTGACAGAGACCGCCGACAGTTGAAGAGGGCCGTAATGTGTAATAACATCATACAGAAATTCCAAACGGCATCAAGATCCACTGCAAGCACTATGACAGGCGGGAGGTAAGAGAACTTGGATTGCATGGTCGAGCGGCTGCTCATAAGCCACACATCACGCCGGTAAATGACAAACGATGCCTCGCTTGGTGTAAGGAAGGTAAACATTGGACATTTGAACAGTGGGAAACGTTGTTTGAAGTGACGAATCACGGTACTCAATGTGGCGATTCGATGGTAGGTTGTGGATATGGCGAATGCCCGGTGAACGTCATTTGCCAGCGTGTGTAGTGCCAACAGTAAAATTCGGAGGCGATGGTGTTACGATGTGGTCATGTATTTCATGGAGGGACTTCCACCCCTTGTTGTTTTCCGTTGCACTATCGCAGAACAGGCCTACATTGAGGTTTTAAGCCCCCTCTTGCTTCCCACTGTTCATGAGCAACTCGGGGATGGCGATTGCGTTTTCAACACGATCGAACACCTGTCCCTAACGCACAGCCTCTGGACGAGTCGTTATACGACAATAATATCCCTTTAATGGACTGGCCTGCACAGAGTCCTGACCTGAATCCTATAGAACACCTTTGGGATGTTTTGGAACGCCAACTTCGTGTCAGGCCTCACCGACCGACATCGATACCTCTCCTCAGTGCAGCACTCCGTGAAGAATGGGCTGCCATTCCCCAAGAAACCTTCCAGCACCAGATATAACGTATGCCTGCGAGAGTGGAAATTGTCATCAACGCTAAGGGTGGACCAACACCATATTGAATTACAGCATTACCGATGGAGGGCGCCACGAGCTTGTTAGTCATTTTCAACCAAGTGTCCGGATACTTTTGATCACATAGTGTGCGTATAACACTAAGGTTCCGTGAAATATACTAATGTTACCCTCTGACAGGATTTCAAGTTTCGGTCACGCGTGTGTCTTATGGAACAGGGTATAGGACTATAACTGTGAATTTTGTGAAGTTGACAGTAAAACTAAATGGGCCTTAACCTTGGGAGTTGACTGAAGTGGTAAAATTATAAGTGAATGAAAAAAATGAACGGTCGTCAGCCTAATTATGCACATTAGCTTCGATATATGTGTTTGAGAAGATTGAATATTAGTTATTGAAGTTACATTTGCACTCTGTACTGTGTGTAGCAGCAGTTAGCAATAACACACACACACCAGTAAATTATGGGGAGCAAAAGTACACCAAGCTCATACTAATGCATGAAGGGCAGAACTGAGTTTGGACATGAGGGCCTTCTATCTTGACTCACATGAATAACACAAATAAAGATGAATAACATCTTGAATACACTGCTTAAGCTCCTCTGCATATAACAGTTTTCCTTCATAACGGTAACAGTTAATTTTTTCTTAATAGGAGGACAAAATGATGGGGACCCATAAACTGGTATAGTTTCACTAACCAAGGTTCTTTGATTATTGCAAAAGTAAAAACTATCTCTAAAAGCTAATCATTCACTTAAATTACTTTGTATGGTAATAAAATACAACACTCGGCTTAATTAGCTTTAAAAGGAACCATTCGTGATAGGTACCAAAACTACACTACCTTTGAAAATGTGCATAACTTCGCTTCCAATATTACTACCGCAGATCTTTCCATTAAAGATTTATAAATACTTGTTGTTGTGACTTGGCAAGACAGCCAAGCCACTATGAGATAGCCGAAAGGCACGCGTTTAAGCTCACGCAGGCTGGCGTGAGGTCTGGAACAGTTAAAGGAGTTCAGTCTAGTAAAAAAGTACGTAGCTTCTGGAATACTTAACTTTAATCCATAATTGGTGAACATCGGTCTGACGGAACATGCATCACAAGATAAATAGCAAATGATAATGGCGCCTTGCTAGGTCGTAGCAAATGACGTAGCTGAAGGCTATGCTAACTATCGTCTCAGCAAATGAGAGCGTAATTTGTCAGTGAACCATCGCTAGGAAAGTCAGCTGTACAACTGGGGCGAGTGCTAGGAACTCTCTCTAGACCTGCCGTGTGGCGGCGCTCGGTCTGCAATCACTGATAGTGGCGACACGCGGGTCCGACGTATACTACTGGACCGCGGCCGATTTAAAGGCTACCACCTAGCAAGTGTGGTGTCTGGCGGTGACACCACACTTGTACTTTTAATCATCTGTAAAGCAGGTATCCTTGGCAATAATATTTACACAATCTTGCATTGTAATCCTACAAAACTATATTTTGTAGTAAACTAAGGATACTTTACCAAAAGCCTGTCCAACTTCACTTTTATGGTTTTAGCTTTTAAATAATTAACGTTTTCACTTTCCAAATAATTGATCTTTAAATTTTTTAACTTAAGTATCCTACCAATAACAATTTCACTTGGAGTAGTCCATAAATAAAGCATCCAAATTTTACTCTTATTTTAACATTTAGTACTCCTTATACTTTCGACAAAAAATCACTTTTAAACACATAAATGCCAGAATCGTTCATTTAAATCAGGATACTCGATTTTAGTAGCACTTAGGTAAGGACCCAGCGTAGGTTCGTGATCAGGATTGAAGTTATTGTTTCGAACACGAATTGAAGTTTTATGTGATTATTATTGAAAGAGCACACAAATTAACTGGTCCATGCCAATATTCATTATGTAACTGAATGTATGAAGTCTGTGAAGCAGTGGCGAAGATTAGCGCCAAGCGAAATGGCGGCTAACTGTACTCACTGCCCTTGATGTGCGAATGCTCCATAAAATCTCTTGTTGGCGTCGGATGTTCAACATATTACAGTCATTACATTATTCTGTGAATATAAAATAGCCAGATCCACATCCGAGGCAAATCCCTTCTAATGCAGCTTCCAACTGCCTCTCTTAGCACCGTCAAAGTGTACTCTGCTAAGGCTAGCCACACACTGCATCCCGTTCACACAAAAGAGCCGCTCATTTCGACCACCAAACTCACCTTTTACATCGGGCCATGCCACTTTGGTTGCGGAGGGACTTCCCTACAGTGTTTACATATTACAAATGCAAGTGCCCTAAGCATGAACCAGCTTTTAACAAACATACTTCTTTCATAATCATGTTCATATTATAATAATTTAAAATTTCAACATATTCTTTTGTTTTTTTTTCATGTACACATTACATAACTCTAATTTTTTTGCCATACATCAACGACTTCAAACACCACAGAATGCACACTTCATAAATTGCAGATACACAGTTGTTTAAAATAAACCTGCTCCTAATCGATATAAGTGTTACAATTAGTTGCAAACATTTTAAAAATCCGATGGAGCTTCCACCATTTTTGTATTCTTGTCTATTTTTGACGAAGTAGTTAATCGCAGATATTTGTCTATATACGCTACAAATAGCAGTTGTTTCATTGTTTGAGAGACAGTTTAATACCACAAGTGATGAATAGCTCGTCACTTCAGAATTACTGATCTGACCTGAAGCTCAGTAACCTAGGAGTTCCACAACAACAACAGCATTAAAAATAATAATAGCAGTGACATGTGGTTCAACGGCTTGGTGCAAGTCTTCCAATTCAACACAACATTAGCTACTTGATTGTCCCTAACCTATACCAATAGTAAGCATACGAATAGTTTAACGTTGAACTCGAACTACCAGTCGTCTCTGGAGACTCCTCACTTGATTCGGATGTGAAGAGCAGGTTAAAACACATACTGAAAAAATCTGTGATCCGAGCGGGATTCGACCCCGAGAGCTTTCGGTATTCTGGACCGTGCTTTGTCGCTATACACTACCAGAACTACGGCCTGTGAAGAACGCATTACTGGCAATTTTCTGTGGTCTCCACAACAGTTAGTAGCCCACTAGTAAAATTATTCCAATGTCACTTGAATTTGACAAGATAATAGAATTTATATCCCATCATGACAATACAGAACATTTATATTAAAAAAATTTATCAAAGCTTAGTTTTACACACCTCACACAATTCGTTTACTATCTGCATAAAAGTTGTCGTCCGAACTCTAATAACAAAGCTCATAATTGATGACACCTGTCTGTTTTCTCGTATGTTCCTTATTCCGCCGATTACAAGTGATGAATGTGTGCAATTGTAATCGGTGCAATAACATGTGTACGTAGCTGTTACTTTAAAACTGTCATGCCGACTTCTGCTATATCTCACGATACCAGCATGGACATGCATTGCGTAGCACTACTTACTGTACTGAAGGAGAAGATTGTGTAATGATGTAACACTAGAGCCAAAGATGGCAACAGAGAATTGCCGAAAACACGTATCTACATGTATAAATTACTTAAGCAGTCTTGGCAACTGATATTTATTCAGCGTTCATAATACTATAGATAGTCCTCGCGCTGGCTGCCACAGAATTCTATAAATAAATTAATCACAAGAGCAGCCAAACGGTTATTATTCAAGAGATGCACTTTGCGTCATAGGCTAGTGAAATACACTTAGTTTCTTTAAGTATCAAAGTAATGTACACTACGCGCTCAAAGGAATCGGGACACCTGGCTGAAAATGACTTACAAGTTCGTGGTGCCTTCCATCGGTAATGCTGGAATTCAGTATGGTGTTGGCCCACTCTTAGCCTTGATGACAGCTTCCACATTCGCTGGCATACATTCAGTCAGGTGCTGGAAGGTTTCTTCGTCACGGAGTGCTGCCATAAGGAGAGGTATCGAAGCCGGTCGGTGAGGCCTGGCACGAAGTCGGCGTTCCAAAACAACCCAAAAGTGTTCTGTAGGATTCAGGTTAGGACTCTGTGCAGGCCAGTCCATTACAAGGACATTATTGTCGTGTAACCACTCCGCCACAGACCGTGCATTATGAACAAGTGCTCGATCGTGTTGAGCCGGCCGGAGTGGCCGTGCGGTTCTACGCGCTACAGTCTGGAGCCGAGCGACCGCTACGGTCGCAGGTTCGAATCCTGCCTCGGGCATGGATGTGTGTGATGTCCTTAGGTTAGTTAGGTTTAATTAGTTCTAAGTTCTAGCCGACTGATGACCTCAGAAGTTAAGTCGCATAGTGCTCAGAGCCATTTTTTCGATCGTGTTGAAAGATGCAATCGCCATCCCCTAATTGCTTCTCAACAGTGGGAAGCAGGAAGGTGCTTAATACATCGATGTAGGCCTGTACTGTGATAGTGCCACGCAAAACAACAACGGGTGCAAGCCCCCTCCATGAATAACACGACCACACCCTAAGACCACCGCCTCCGAATTTTACTGTTGGCACTACACACCCTGGCAGATGACGTTCACCGGGCATTCGCCATATCCACAACCTGCCATCGGATCGCCACATTGTGTACCGTGATTCGTCACTCCACACAGTGATCTTCCACTGTTCAATCGTTAAATGTTTACGCTTCTTACACCAAGCGAGGTGACGTTTGGCTTTTACCTGCGTGATGTGTGGCTTATGAGCAGCAGGTCGACCATGACATCCAAGTTTTCTCACCTGCCGCCTAAGTGTCATAGTACTTGCAGTGAATGCTGATGCAGTTTTAAATTTCTGCGTGACGGTCTATATAGATGTATGCCTATTACACAATACGACCCTCTTCAACTATTGTCGGTCTCAGTCATTCAACAGACGAAGTCGGCCGGCACGCTTTTGTGCTGTACGTGTTCCTTCATGTTTCCACTTCACTATCACATCGAAATCACTGGACCTAGGGTTGTTTAGGAGTGTGGAAATCTCCTGTACAGACGTATGACGCAAGTGACACCCAATCACCTGACCACGTTCGAAGTCCGTGAGTTCCACGGAGCGCCCCATTCTGCTCTCTCACGATGTCTAATGACTACTGAGGTCGCTGATGTGGAGTACCTGGCAGTAGGTGGCAGCACAATACACCTTATATGAAAAAGGTATGTTTTTGGGGGTGTCCGGATACTTTTAATCACATAGTGTATATAAAAATAACTTTGGATAACCGTTAACCGTTTGAGATATTATATCCTGTCTCTTGTAATCCTGTCAAATTTGGCTGTAGCTAAACCTCAAACTCATGGAATCACTCACATTAAAGAACGGAAATTTTAGAACTTTTCCACTTGCTAGATTAATTTCTGTGGAATCCCATCATTCACGTTGTTGTCATGGGTACTTCCGAAAACTATAGTATTTTTCTGCCGTTCTGTCACGTCTCTCAGGTCGATTAATCTTGTGCTGTTTGCATACGACAGCGTAGCACGTACGCAGCACTCCATTGCCACGACTTACATCGGTGGATGGTGTCGCAGTGCTTGGTGGCTGTTCTGCACCATATAGAGCGCTCCAAAGCGATCCCTGTGCTCTTTGAAAGAGGTGAATATACTTTTTTTCCAGGCAGCTTATTATATCTTTGTGTCCAATAATCGGTGTCTACGTAGATGTGCAACATTAAGTTTCATGTCCCTGTTCTACCACTCATATTGCCGCTCTGAAGCTAAATCCAGCCTTGAGGACTTCTGGGAATCCCAGGATGACTGCTTCACTTGCCTTAAAAGACTGACCAGCAATCCGTTCCTCGATTGAACAGCGGCAGCAGGTGTTATAGCGCTTCTCAGCACAACGAACGTGCTGTCCGGTGCTTGTCATTATGTGTGTGTGTGTGTGTGTGTGTGTGTGTGTGTGTGTGTGTGTGTGCAGATGTCGGCAGGCAGGAAGTAGGGCCGCACTCGAGGGAAATCAGCGGCGCGAGGCCTCGCCAGGGTGACCGCCTGACGAATTGCTCGGCAGCGTCTACGGGCCCTCCCCTCCCCCACCTCTCCTACCCTACCCTGCCCAGATACCCTGCAATCTGGACCTGTCGGCCACCAGTGCCCCCTAAAACGCCGCCGCCCCAATTACTTGAATGGCTCTCTGACGGAGCGGTCACCAGTGGCGCCAGAATGAGTACTACTTGTTGAAAGCGTAGCCGAAGCGATGGATGTTAAGTGTTATACATCGCTGTCCACCTAAAATGCAACACGCTTAAGGAAACCAGGTGAAATTTGCAGCACACGTTTGCGGTGACGAGAGACGCACACAATTAGCATTTTAGTGCAAGCGGAGATCACAATCACCAATAGCGCCACCTGCAAGCGCTATGTAAATGGTGAAGAGACGGTCGTTTGGACGTACTGGAATTGTTGATTCGCGCGGTTGTTTTGACTAAGCAGCATGGTATGCCTCGTAGAAGACAGTGAGCGTCTTTCTAGCACGTTTCGGAATTCGAGCAAGAAGAATTGTTGCTTATAGGGACTGCGGATTAACCTTTAGAGAAACCGGTGATGGTGTCGGACGAGAAAAGCAACTGTGATGCGGTTTCGTAGTCGGATGCAGGACGGAACGACGGACTGGCAAGATCGATTGCTCCCACCTCGTTGCACCACTACACTCGATAACGGGCATATTGTCCATTAGCAGTGATGGATTGCTCTGCCACATCACGGACCATACCACAACAAATTTGATCTGTTGCACAACAAGCAGTATCCGTACATTCTGCCTGCATCATCACGATAGTCGGATTGGACTCTGTGCTGAGAGGCTGTTGAACTGTTCCCTTATCTATAGCCATACAGGTCCTGCACCCTGTATTAATGTTTGGAAAGCGATCGGTTTCCATTCCTACACTCCCTAGTACATATCATCGATCCATTAACCAGCCAGCGCTACGCTTGTGCAGTGTTGGAGCCTTCGTAGCTTGCTGACGGAAGCATTCCAACAGGACAATGCATGACCACACGTGGGACGCAATGTTCAAGACTTCTTCGTCGTCCATCGAACTGCATTGCTGCCTTGGCCTCTGTTTTCTCCCGATCTCTCGCTTATCGAAAACGTCAGGTCGATGGTTGTACAACGATCGACCTGGGACACACCACCTGTTGATACACCAGATCAACGTTGGGCATATGTGGAAGCAGTACGGAATGCTATACCCTACCAACACATCCAAGGGCCCCTTTGATTCAATGCCAAGGCGTATAGTAACAGTTATAACCACCGATGGCAGAAACATTCAATACTCATATCTCCCTTACCTCACATGGGGCTGTATCTGTAGTCATGTGACCCTTGTACAATGTGTTATTTCTTACATTAATGTGGCCGTGATATCTCCGGTCCTTCTTGGTGTTGAATTTTGGATTGCCAGCAGCGTACGTCACTGAACTTCATTAATTTAATTTGTACAATTTTGGTAAACATTTTTGGAAAGCAGTGATCAATTAATTGTTATATTTTGACTAAAGTTCAGTCTTGATCACATCATGTATGTTTTAATAATATAGGTAACCGGTTTCGGTTCTTTCTACAAAACCATCATCAGACCTGTGGATAAATTTTAAGAGATACTAGATACCAATCTTGAAATAAAATGAAAGTGTCTAGTGATGTCAAAATTTAACAAGATAAAATAAAATTAATTATACCCATGGCTCCCTTAGGATGGTAGGCGGAGCTCTCATCGCTGCTACGTAATCAACTGATGGTTATGAGTGCTGAGCACGAGCTTAAATATGTAGAGGCTCCACCTACTTCCTGTCACACTACTTCACAACTGCCAATCAGCGTTCATAATATGACGCCATCGTCAAAGTATAAAAGTAGGAAATACACTAATAACATAAAATTGATTCATTTAAATGTCTAACAGATAGTTAGTACGTCTACAGCTTATTTAAACTTTGGATAAAAACAGTGAACTACGATGTGTAATAGTTGTGCCCTCTATGGGCAACCTTAATACTATTACAGTGCCAGTTACATCAAAGATGTGAAAGTCCTTGGCGTTGTGATATATATCGATTATACCGAGTCGCCTACATCACAATTGCATCTTTGTTGGATGCTGCAGAATCGTCTTATTTTAACTGTAGTTTTTATAGAAATATTCTTTATAGCAGTAGGG
This sequence comes from Schistocerca serialis cubense, assembly GCF_023864345.2. Taxonomy (NCBI): domain Eukaryota; kingdom Metazoa; phylum Arthropoda; class Insecta; order Orthoptera; family Acrididae; genus Schistocerca; species Schistocerca serialis. The sequence continues at coordinate 98,736,503 of NC_064642.1, read as the reverse complement.
TAGCAGCCACGAGTAGGTTCCACATTATGTATATCTGAATAACTGATGATACTGCTGATTAAATTTTTTTTAAATAATCAATCTAATAGTTTTTATAATAATCGATGTCAATTTAATAACTTTTTTTATGCTGTGCAGCATATTTTACATACATTGCTTTTGCCATGGGTATAACTAGTCTCATATTTTAAAAAAACAAAAGAGTAGATGCTTTTATTATAAAATTTCGTCAAAAAGGTCCTAATAATATTTTTCGCGAAAATCTAATTGTTCATTGAGCAGCATTGATGATTTGGTTTTCAAATGAGCATATATCTCAATTTCTTCTAGGATATTCATAAGTAAGCCTTTATGTGCATAATGAAGAACTTGTAAATTCTGTTCTAGTGTCCCCTCAGCATGATTATTGAATGCTATATGATGGCCAAATACAGACTTTGTTCGTGAGGTACCCGACGTATGTTCTTTGTACCTTACTGCAAAATTTCGACCTGTTTGGCCGATATATATTTTCTCACAGTCTCTACATTGGGTCTTGTACACTCCTGATCTGGTAGATTTTCCATTATCTTTACTTACGGTATGTCTTAATTTTTGTTGTAACGTATTGTCAGTTTTAAATGCTATTGCTATTCCAGAATTTTTGAATAAATTAGTAATTCTATATGATATGTTTCCCATATATGTCATCTTCATATATTTTGGATTACCTATTAGTGGAGTACTTTGTGATTGTTGTATTTTATTAAAAATGATATCTACCTGTCGTGTGTCGAAAGAGTTGGTTTTTGCAATTTGTTTTAAGATGGTCATTTCCTTTTTGATCTCATTAGCTTCTAGCGGTAATTTTAGTATTCGGTGTATCATGGACTTAAAAAATGCTTTTTTATACTTGTCAGGATGACATGATGTGGAATTAATAATAACATCAGTGGTTGTAGGTTTCCTGTATATGGTGAATAAATGTTTCCCATTATTATTAGTTATAGTGAGATCTAGGTAGTTAATAGATTTTTGATTTTCATGCTCAACTGTAAATTGTAACTTTGGATGCATAGAATTTAATTTTATAGCAAGGTCCACTCTTTTGTTTTTTTAAAATATAAGACTAGTTATACCCATTGCAAAAGCAATGTATGTAAAATATGCTGCACAACATGAAAAAAAGTTATTAAATTGACATCGATTATTATAAAAACTATTAGATTGATTATTTAAAAAAAATTTAATCAGCAGTATCATCAGTTATTCAGATATACATAATGTGGAACCTACTCGTGGCTGCTACCCTACTGCTATAAAGAATATTTCTATAAAAACTACAGTTAAAATAAGACGATTCTGCAGCATCCAACAAAGATGCAATTGTGATGTAGGCGACTCGGTATAATCGATATATATCACAACGCCAAGGACTTTCACATCTTTGATGTAACTGGCACTGTAATAGTATTAAGGTTGCCCATAGAGGGCACAACTATTACACATCGTAGTTCACTGTTTTTATCCAAAATTTAAATAAGCTGTAGACATACTAACTATCTGTTAGACATTTAAATGAATCAATTTTATGTTATTAGTGTATTTCCTACTTTTATACTTTGACGATGGCGTCATATTATGAACGCTGATTGGCAGTTGTGAAGTAGTGTGACAGGAAGTAGGTGGAGCCTCTACATATTTAAGCTCGTGCTCAGCACTCATAACCATCAGTTGATTGCGTAGCAGCGATGAGAGCTCCGCCTACCATCCTAAGGGAGCCATGGGTATAATTAATTTTATTTTATCTTGTTAAATTTTGACATCACTAGACACTTTCATTTTATTTCAAGATTGGTATCTAGTATCTCTTAAAATTTATCCACAGGTCTGATGATGGTTTTGTAGAAAGAACCGAAACCGGTTACCTATATTATTAAAACATACATGATGTGATCAAGACTGAACTTTAGTCAAAATATAATTTAATTTGTTGCTCTATCTCGAGCATATCGAAGGCAACGCGATAAGTATCACACAACAAGCTGAACAGCTCAAGCGGGAATGTTTCTGAGAAGGATAATGTATGAAAATATGGAAAGAAAAGTTGAGAATCTGTTGGCTTACGATTAGTAGGATTTTAGGAAGCACTTTTCGTGTTTTCGCCTGTAGCCAGTCCTTTAATAGAAGATTAATGCATCTATTTCCTTGTTCCTTTTTTAAATGATGGCATCTAGTTTTGATGTGCTGCAACTCTTTTTCTCAAATCACAAAAATTGCTCCGGAAAATAGAGATTTTTCCGAAAGTGGAAACATGTTCCAATGTACAAAATGGCTATATTCCGGCGTGTAGGAACAAATATTTTCTAAAATCTTGTCAATACTGTATTTAGTCGTCTTTCTGTTACATTATTACACTACTCCATCCAGCAATCAGTACCTGAAATCAATGTAAGCAGAAGTATTACCAAAAATCAGTAACAAGTTAAATACACTCCTGGAAATTGAAATAAGAACACCGTGAATTCATTGTCCCAGGAAGGGGAAACTTTATTGACACATTCCTGGGGTCAGATACATCACATGAGCACACTGACAGAACCACAGGCACATAGACACAGGCAACAGAGCATGCACAATGTCGGCACTAGTACAGTGTATATCCACCTTTCGCAGCAATGCAGGCTGCTATTCTCCCATGGAGACGATCGTAGAGATGCTGGATGTAGTCCTGTGGAACGGCTTGCCATGCCATTTCCACCTGGCGCCTCAGTTGGACCAGCGTTCGTGCTGGACGTGCAGACCGCGTGAGACGACGCTTCATCCAGTCCCAAACATGCTCAATGGGGGACAGATCCGGAGATCTTGCTGGCCAGGGTAGTTGACTTACACCTTCTAGAGCACGTTGGGTGGCACGGGATACATGCGGACGTGCATTGTCCTGTTGGAACAGCAAGTTCCCTTGCCGGTCTAGGAATGGTAGAACGATGGGTTCGATGACGGTTTGGATGTACCGTGCACTATTCAGTGTCTCCTCGACGATCACCAGTGGTGTACGGCCAGTGTCGGAGATCGCTCCCCACACCATGATGCCGGGTGTTGGCCCTGTGTGCCTCGGTCGTATGCAGTCCTGATTGTGGCGCTCATCTGCACGGCGCCAAACACGCATACGACCATCATTGGCACCAAGGCCGAAGCGACTCTCATCGCTGAAGACGACACGTCTCCATTCGTCCCTCCATTCACGCCTGTCGCGACACCACTGGAGGCGGGCTGCACGATGTTGGGGCGTGAGCGGAAGACGGCCTAACGGTGTGCGGGACCGTAGCCCAGCTTCATGGAGACGGTTGCGAATGGTCCTCGCCGATACCCCAGGAGCAACAGTGTCCCTAATTTGCTGGGAAGTGGCGGTGCGGTCCCCTACGGCACTGCGTAGGATCCTACGGTCTTGGCGTGCATCCGTGCGTCGCTGCGGTCCGGTCCCAGGTCGACGGGCACGTGCACCTTCCGCCGACCACTGGCGACAACATCGATGTACTGTGGAGACCTCACGCCCCACGTGTTGAGCAATTCGGCGGTACGTCCACCCGGCCTCCCGCATGCCCACTATACGCCCTCGCTCAAAGTCCGTCAACTGCACATACGGTTCACGTCCACGCTGTCGCGGCATGCTACCAGTGTTAAAGACTGCGATGGAGCTCCGTATGCCACGGCAAACTGGCTGACACTGACGGCGGCGGTGCACAAATGCTGCGCAGCTAGCGCCATTCGACGGCCAACACCGCGGTTCCTGGTGTGTCCGCTGTGCCGTGCGTGTGATCATTGCTTGTACAGCCCTCTCGCAGTGTCCGGAGCAAGTATGGTGGGTCTGACACACCGGTGTCAATGTGTTCTTTTTTCCATTTCCAGGAGTGTATGTCTTGAAATTGAAGCTGTGGGAAACTAACACAAATTTCCATTTTCAGGACAGGTGAAACTTATAACGCCTGAACGAAACCCAATTATTCGAAAACATCAAACACTCCGTGCTAAAAGAACGTCTTTTCTTTCAAGGTACAACATGCTGTATGACAGACGAATTATGGCTTGACACTCCGCACGTTACATCTCTAGTTTTAAAAATATACATCAAGACAGAGAAACAACGCACCACGAAGGCGTTACCTGAATGGGACGGAAAACAGAATATGTGCTGTAAATATATAGGCAAACAAACGATTACAATTTAAGAAAAATTGGGTGATTTATTCAAGAGAAACAGCTTCATAATTTGAGCAAGTCAGTAATAGTTTGTTCCACCTCTCAACCCTTATGCATCGATTAAACGTGTTGTTAGATATCCTCCTGAGAGATATCGTGCCACATTTTGTGCAATTGGCGCGTTAGATCGTCAAAATCCAGAGCTGGTTCGAGGGTCATGCTTATAATTCTTCAGCCGTTCTCAATTAGATAGAGGTCCGGCGATCTTGCTGGACAAAGCAGGGATTGGCAGGCACGAAGACAAGCAGTAGTAACTCTCACCGTATGCAGGTTGTTATTGCGTTCCTGAAATGTAAGCACAGGATGGCTTGCCATGAAGGGCAACAAAACGGGGTGTGAGTATCATCAACATACCGCTGTGCCGTAACCTTGCAGCGGATGGCCACCAAAGGTGTCCTGCTGTACAATTAAATGGCTCTCCACACCATCACTCCTGGTCAAATGTATTAATACTATGCCAGCACCCGTTATTTTGATGTTGTCTTATTAGGCATCCAGTTTCGGCGTTTTAGTCACGTCATCTTCAGGTCTGTAGCATGGATGAGATCAGTTATTACTTGTGCGTCTATAAGACAAGACAATAATATTCGTATCTGGTTTCGTAGATATCCGAGCTTAATGAGCATGTCTGCTCTTCAATCATATGAAAGTTCTATACCTTCTTGTCCTAACTTTATAGTTGTTCTTACTTTTCCTGCGTTTATCAACATACATTTTGTTTTGCTCTTATTAATATTCCTCACTGTCAACCACACCATATCACCCGCAAATCGAATACATTCTATCCTCCTACGATGAACCCGCATTCCTCTTCCTCGTTTCACACTTTTCTGAGTAACCCGCTCCTTATATATATATTAAACATTACTAGGGAGGGAAAGTAGCCTAGCGTCTCTCCTAGTTGTGTTTTCTTCTGTCAAATCATTTCTAATCTCTATTCGTATTATCTGTTGTAGATGTAAGTTCTTGATCAGCCTTCTGTCCCTCCAGTCCTCTAGAGGACGACGGTTCAATCCCGCGTCCGGCCACCCAGATTTAGGTTTTCCGTGATTTCCCTAAATCGTTCCAGGCAAATGCCGGGGTGGTTCCTTTGAAAGGGCACGGCCGACTTCCTTCCCCGTTCTTCCCTAACCCGACGAGTCCGATGACCTCGCTGTTTGGCCTCTTTCTCCAAACAACCCAAACCCCTTAGAACGTCCATTAACTTACTCCACAGTAATAACAATAAAAAGTAATTAAAAATGTCCCAACCCCCGTGTTCGCTCTGTGAATACATGGCCACACGCTCGTAAGAAATCTGATAATGAAACAGTCAGATGGTTTCAAATAATTGTGACAATAGCGCTGTACCGAGGAGATCCTGCGCCTCTGACAGAGCTGCAAAAACTGAATGTCCCCCATCCCCCACCGAAAAAAGGACCACTGCCATTTTTTACGTATATTTAACAAAGTTTAATTCTGCAAGCACATTTAACAAAAATGAATCACAGAGAAACCCTTTGTTCAGTAGGATTTCACACAAAAATTACTTGGGGTTAACGTTTAGCAAAGTTGTCAGCAAAGAAAGTTTAAGTCTTTCGATGCTTTAGCATGTGTCAGAGTTTAATTCACACTAGAATAAAACAAAATACCTAATACAAAGTGAGGAGTACTTTCAGCTGTCTTACGACGCCAGATGCTCGAGTAGTGCAGCCGATGACTGATACCTTTGAAAATTCCTGGAAGATTAAAACTGTGTCCCGGGCCGAGACTCGAACTCGGGACCTTTGCCTTTCGCGGGTAAGTGCCCTACCACAGAGCTACCCAATCACGACTCATGACCCCCTTCCTCACAGCTACACTTACTCCAGAACTGTGAGGACGTGTCAGAAGTCGTGCTTCGGTAGCTCAGATGGTAGAGCACTTACCTGCGGAAGGCAAAGGTCCAGAGTTCGAGTCTCGGCCCGGCACACAGTTTTAATCTGCCAGGAATTTTCATATCAGCGCACACTCCGCTGCAGAGTGAAAATTTCATTCTAATGATACGTTTGTTATAGAAGCGTTCAACGTAGATGAAAAGAGGTTGTACATGAGCACAATTACTGACAGTTTCCGCAGTATTGTTAATCAGCCACAGAAGGTTTATTCTTGAATGCTCTTTCATTTACACAGCAGATCGTACGAACTGAGACATGAGTTCAGAAAAAGTACTGATTGTAGGGACGAATAAATTACACATTCCATCCCATTACCTAGCTTTTTTTCCTCGTCTGTCGAGTCTCGTTCGAACCTCATAAATCGCCAAACATCGAAAACGTTCGGTCACGTGACGTATGTGCTTCAGCCGACCTTCGAAATCCTACAATACTATAGCGAAATACAAGCAAAATAATGTTGAACATGAATCTGCTGCGTAAGTGGCAGCTGTATGAACCAAGCGCACGGTTCAGACATAAACCATGAGGTGCACTTGGATTTCTGAAGATCGAAATAATTCCGAAATGTGTAGTGGATATTTTGTGATAAATAAGATCATTCTTCGCCTGTTTTATGACCGTTTATACTATGTAGCCAGTTTACGTACAGATGGACGCATTTTTGTAGCTGCATCGCGTGACAAGTAGCGAGTGGTCAAAATGATAGGAATTGACAATCTTGACCAACATATCTCTTTTTTCTTTTTCTGTCGCAGATTTGAGGAACCAATTATTTTCTCTGATGAGTCTGTCAGCCTTTCAGATTTCATTCCTTTTGTCTCTGAACGAGTTTTTCCTCCATTCTTCCGACCAGGTGAACTTGGTCATCTAACTTAGTAATTTTTCTGCATCACTCTCGTATTCGACTCTACTTTCGAACACTACGTCATTCCATATTCGCTTCTGATTAATTCCAGGTCACCAATTTTTCTTTTAAACCCCTCCACGGTTTATTATTAATTTACTCTACTCTCACACATTCTTCTAAATTTCAATCCACTCTCACGTATTATGGCTTATTATTTTCCGTCTTACTGTTTAGTTCCTCTACTTTCCATTTAGCCTCATCATTCAACATCAGGTTTTCTAGCACAGAAAACGTTTCTTTCATAAGTATCATGTAACGCATATTCTTTGTCTTACAGGAAACCACCTTCGCGGTGTCTGCATTCGTACATTAAACTATGTGCTAGTCCCACCTTTCTGGTTCTTTCTTCATTCTGTTCATTATCAAACTCTGCTGATTGTACCCATTTCACTTTGTTAACCCCATTCTCTGTCCTCTAGTGAAACATCTTTATTCCATATTTCGGCAATCATTTGTAGACTTTTAGACACTTTGTGGGGGTCATCAATACATGACAGATCATTCACATATGGCAGGCATTTGCTTCTGTATGTGAAATCTTATGGGACTGAACTACTAAGGTCATCAGTCCCTAAGCTTACACACTACTTAACCTAAATCATCCTAAGGGCAAACACACACACCCATGCCCGAGGGGAGGACTCAAACCTCCGCAGGGACCAGCCGCACATTAGCTTGTCGGAAATCTTATCCGTCATGAGCCTTTTTATGTATTGCAGTCTTCGATTTTGCCATTTTTGTTCCTAGGAAGAAATTAAACTTTCTCTAAACCCCTCTTTCTTTAATGTAATTGATACTGAATCATTTATTCGAAAGACAAACGGGTGATTTCGCGCGTATATTGTTTATTGAACAAAAATCGACTTCCTCTATGTAGGCCAAAAACAGTTTTCAATGCAACAGGGCACTTTCTATATTTTAGAATGAAAGAAAGAGGACATATAACACTCCTAACTGCTACTGCTATACCTTAACCTCAAACCTGGAGGCAGTTTGCAAAACAGAATTATTTTGTTATAGCGATTATGGTATAAAGCAACAGAGCAGTGTTACCCTCTGAGAGGAATTTTGTTATGTTGACCGTGTTGTTCCTAACGGAGTTGGCTTATCGGAAATGAAAGTCAAAATTACGTAAATATTGGAATAGTAACAAACAAAATTTTGCCTAGCTATGTTGTTTACAGAATAAGGGAAACGGTCGCCAGCCTAATTAGGCAAGAGGAAGATTAACGTTCTCGTTTATGAAAGTAGGTATAAGTAACTATAATGGACAAACACAACCTAGACTTAGCCACACGCGAGTGCAATGAACTCTGACACACATATGTTTTAAGATTGAAGCTGACAACTGGAGCAGCACAAGCTATTTGCAAAATTTATAAGAGATACCAAAACACCCTATTACTTTCAGGCTTACATAAAGTGAATGGTCTTTATAACATTACTATTAACATGCACTTCTAATACACAAGATACACAAACACTTAGCAAACTTGAATATATAATGTTCCACAACTGCAGCTTTCTCACTTTTACTACAGCGAAACACAATACTGACCAAATTGCAAGAACTGACTCCCTTTAAGAATTTACTACAGACAATAATGTGATCATTTGCCTTATAAGCCTCAGTCTTAAGAACTTTTAATATTGAAGTTAGCAAGAGCACTTTAAATAGCAGTTTTAATAGGACAATTATTTTGAGCAAATAACATTTACTTTAACTCACTCTATTGCCACATTAACTTTAACTTTCCTTTTACTAAGTTCAAGAGGCATTAATTAGCAAAACTCTAGGCTTTAATTTCTTTTAGTAAGGACACTCGGATATCACTTTAGCTCAAACGGAGAGGAACCTGAGAGGTGTTATGATGAGGAGAAAAATCAAGGTAGGTACATAAATTCAGATACAAATTACCTTATATTTCAGCACAATAACACATCCATTAAGCTGATCCTTCACTGTACATCATTATAGTATTACGTTACAGTGATTGCGCAACGTGGTGGCAACTGCATGTTGGTAGGTGGATTTGCAGGCAGAATTGCTGGACTCTGTCATTTCTTGGTGGCGATGATAGATACAAATTCCAGAATAGTTCCAGCTATTTATCCATCCATCCGAGGCCTTAGAAAGAAGCAGGAAAAGCCTCTCTCGGAATCAGCACAATATGCATCCCTTGCATGGCAGTGCATGGACTCGTAGCTCATCTCCGACTGGTAGCTCGTCCCCGACTCGTAGCTCGCCTCCGACTGACTATCAGTTCCCCCTTTTCCACCTAGGCCAACCACAATTTGCGCGCGCTACACAGTTCCGTTCCCGAGGGGAACCACTACACCTCTTATACACAGAATACTAAGAGCCCTAAGTGAGGATCAGCAATTTACGTAACAGTAAACAACCATTTTAAACAAAACAGAACATTTGCACATATTGGCATTTCTACCAAAAATTATTCACACAAAATTACAATCATATACAGTAAGTTTTGTTCCCTCCAAATGGGTCAAAGCATTTAAACGAGAGATATGATACACAGCATACAATCAAATCATGATATCAAGGTTTGTACAAAGAAAGGAGTATACAATTTTGTGTTATCTTTCAACCAAACAATATTTACAGAAGCTCAATGATGTAACATTAAATGAAACAAAGGCAAAATAAATCAGCAGGGCATTAGAGCTATGGTGTTACAGACACTTGCCATATTTTGTAGCTAAGAAAATGGGCACTTTATTCAACAGTCACACGACGAGCATTAATTACATATTGACAAAGGAAAAGTAATAAAAGTAAAGCCATTTACCACCGCAGATTGTTTTCACTCCATGATTTATAGGAATCCTTTGTGTACGACCATTTGATGAATGTAGTGACCTACAAAAGAAATGAAAAATTGATAGTCCTCATGAAACAACCGTCTACTACAGCTTTCTTCTAACAAATCCAGAATGATAAAGTTGTGGTATTTACATTGAGAACCACTTACTGTGGTAGTATTCCATGAAGTTTCGGGATTGCACCTGGATAACGTCGACACCTTCCGCGCTTATTTCCTCTGACAGCCGTTCAGCCATCTTCAGGTGAGTGTTGTACAGGGCAGACTGATAGTTTATGTCGTTGCCTTTATACCAAAAATAGGCGACAAGACCATGCGCAAAGGCATCTGCTACATGAGCGGCCTCTGTCGAGTTACGCCCTCTCTCCGAATACTAGACCCATCTGTCGGACGCAGGCGCACGCGTAAGGGTGCGTTCAGGAAGAAAGCGTGGTACCGGGCAGCGCGAGGCGGCCTGACCCAGCACGGCGGGATATATCCCTAGTTACAAAACGAGACAGCCACAATGGCAGCCGGTTGGTAGCGCCGACAGGCGAGGACCCATGCCTCCCGCCAAGCTGCAATGAAAGGAACATTCTTTGCCCGATTTCGGCACGCCGACCATGAGGCGCTGCGCTGACAGAATCGAGGCGCACGCCCTGCAATCTTTCTCATACGATTCTACGGACTATAATCAGATTTACGCGTTACTTACTCCTTTATACACTATGTGATCAGATGTATCCGTACACGCCCAAAAACATAAGTTTTTCATATTAGGCACATTGTGCTGCCACCTACTGCTAAGTTCTCCTTATCAGCGACCTCAGTAGTCATTAGACATGGTGAGAGAGCAGAAAGGGGTGCTCCGCGGAACTCACGAACGTGTGACGCTTCCACACTCCTAAACATCCCTAGGTCTACTGTTTCCGATGTGATTGTGAAGTGGAAACTTGTAAGGACACGTACAGCACAAAAGCGTAAAGGCCAACTTCGTCTGTTGACTGTCAGAGACCGCCAACAGTTGAAGAGGGTCGTAATGTGTAACAGGCATACATCTATCAAGACCATCACACCGGAATTCCAAACTGCATCAGCATCCACTGCAAGTACTATGACAGTTAGGCGGAAGGTGAGAAAACTTGGATTTCATTGTCGAATAGCTGCTTATAAGCCACACATCACGCAGGTAAATGCCAAACGACTCCTCGCTCGGTGTAAGGAGCGTAAACATTGGACGATTGAACAGTGGAGAAACGTTGTGTGGAGTGACGCATCACGGTACGCAATGTCGCGGTTGTGCGTATGGTGAATCTCCAGCGAACGTCATCTGCCAGCGTGTGTAGTGCCAACAGTAAAATTCGGAGGTGGTGGTGTTATGGTGTGGTCGTGGTCCTCATGGAAGGGGCTTGCCCCCGTTGTTTTGCGTGGCACTACCATAGCACAGGCCTACATTGATGTATTAAGCACTTCTTGCTTACCGCTGTTGAAGAGCAGTTCGGGGTTGGCGATTGTATCTTTCAACACGATCGAGCACCTGTTCTAATGCACGACATGTGGCGGAGTGATTATACATCAATAACATACCTGTAATGGACTGGCCTGCACATAGTCCTCACCTGAATCCTATGTTTTGGAACGCGGACTTAGTGCCAGGCCTCACTGGCCGACATCGATACCTCTCCTGAGTGCAGCAGTCCGTGACGAATGGGCTGCCATTACACACTAAATCTTCCACCACATGATCGAATGTATGTCTGCGGAAGTTGAAGCTGTCATCAAGGCTAAGGGTGGACCAACACCATACTGAATTCCAGCATTACTGATGGAGGGCGCCACGAGCTTGTAAGTCATTTTCAACTAGGTGTCCCGATACTTTTGATCACATATTGTATGTCAGCGTCATGGTGAAATGTTCCAAACTTCGAAAATGGTAATGCTTAACGTAACATTCGCATTTAAGTACGACGCTGCGCGGAATTCGAAGAAGCTTGCAATGAAAACTGTGGGTCGCAACGATTTTGCATTTGGCGCATGTTACATCATGTATTACTGCGAACAAAATGAAGATATTGAATTTTTCTGTAGACTTGGGAGAAGATCTCTATTTGTCTCCTATCTTGAGAAAATGGAATTTATGTGGCGCTTTCACTTTCGACCGCACGAGCACTGTAATGAAATATTCTCAACATATCTCACGTTTCCTAAACCGTTCGAGATATCGACACGAGATTTTAGCAATTGATAGCATGCAAAGAGGAGAATACTTTGCTATATGATCAACATAGCGAACTGTCTTATATACGTCGACATAGCGGAAGCTGTGGTTTTTATTTTATTTTTTCAGTCCCTCACTGTAATTGTTTAAGAGTCTCAGGCAACCATTGAACAGGCAATTTGCTAGTATGAAACCAAAACATGAAATTTCTTGTCTTATTTTACAGCAAACCGACGCCATGAGTTTTTCCATTAGCTACTGACCACCCCAGATTTTAATAAGACACTCTGTTTTAGAATTCCGTTGCTTTAGGTATTTCAAGGTAAGTTTTTGCAATTTATACGGAATTTTACCAAAAAGCAAAGCAAAATTCAACCTGTCAACAAGAGAAATATAGCCGTTCCTCATAACTGATAATGTTTCTTCAAATGAAAAATACACTCCTGGAAACTGAAATAAGAACACCGTGAATTCATTGTCCCAGGAAGGGGAAACTTTATTGACACATTCCTGGGGTCAGATACATCACATGATCACACTGACAGAACCACAGGCACATAGACACAGGCAACAGAGCATGCACAATGTCCGCACTAGTACAGCGTTTATCCACCTTTCGAAGCAATGCAGGCTGCTATTCTCCCATGGAGACGATCGTAGAGATGCTGGATGTAGTCCTGTGGAACGGCTTGCCATGCCATTTCCACCTGGCGCCTCAGTTGGACCAGCGTTCGTGCTGGACGTGCAGACCACGTGAGACGACGCTTCATCCAGTCCCAAACATGCTCAATGGGGGACAGATCCGGAGATCTTGCTGGCCAGGGTAGTTGACTTACACCTTCTAGAGCACGTTGGGTGGCACGGGATACATGCGGACGTGCATTGTCCTGTTGGAACAGCAAGTTCCCTTGCCGGTCTACGAATGGTAGAACGATGGGTTCGATGACGGTTTGGATGTACCGTGCACTATTCAGTGTCCCCTCGACGATCACCAGTGGTGTACGGCCAGTGTAGGAGATCGCTCCCCACACCATGATGCCGGGTGTTGGCCCTGTGTGCCTCGGTCGAATGCAGTCCTGATTGTGGCGCTCACCTGCACGGCGCCAAACACGCATACGACCATCATTGGCACCACGGCAGAAGCGACTCTCATCGCTGAAGACGACACGTCTCCATTCGTCCCTCCATTCACGCCTGTCGCGACACCACTGGAGGCGGGCTGCACGATGTTGGGGCGTGAGCGGAAGACGGCCTAACGGTGTGCGGGACTGCAGCCCAGCTTCATGGAGACGGTTGCGAATGGTCCTCGCCGATACCCCAGGAGAAACAGTGTCCCTAATTTGCTGGGAAGTGGCGGTGCGGTCCCCTACGGCACTGCGTAGGATCCTACGGTCTTGGCGTGCATCCGTGCGTCGCTGCGGTCCGGTCCCAGGTCGACGGGCACGTGCACCTTCCGCCGACCACTGGCGACAACATCGATGTACTGTGGAGACCTCACGCCCCACGTGTTGAGCAATTCGGCGGTACGTCCACCCGGCCTCCCGCATGCCCACTATACGCCCTCGCTCAAAGTCCGTCAACTGCACATACGGTTCACGTCCACGCTGTCGCGGCATGCTACCAGTGTTAAAGACTGCGATGGAGCTCCGTATGCCACGGCAAACTGGCTGACACTGACGGCGGCGGTGCACAAATGCTGCGCAGCTAGCGCCATTCGACGGCCAACACCGCGGTTCCTGGTGTGTCCGCTGTGCCGTGCGTGTGATCATTGCTTGTACAGCCCTCTCGCAGTGTCCGGAGCAAGTATGGTGGGTCTGACACACCGGTGTCAATGTGTTCGTTTTTCCTTTTCCAGGAGTGTAGTTAACAATTCAGGCAAAAATAATCGCCAATTCTGTTGCACTTTTGGCGGAATCCTGTAACCCACTTTGTTTTTAATAGTGTACGACTGGAGTGGAAGGTTACAAAAGGATCTTCTCCCGATTTTTCATCTCAGAAGTATGAAAATAATTCGCAACAAATAATGCACAATATATCTATTCCTATCTCCATTCAAAGTGGAGTGGTGAACTATTCCACCATTATTATCTCTCAATCTGTTAGATAGGTTGTATATAATTATAGTCTATTTTAAACTTAATGAGTAGTTTTGAGGAATTCATAAAGTACTGAAAAAATGTAATTTTTTCGGCCCGTCCATGGCAAAACGTGATTTTCTGTGGGTTTTTGCAACGACGTGAGTGAATAAATTATACATTTATTTTCATATCGAGGATTTACTTCTTTATAAGCTATTGAACTGATTTGTCCTCAGTTCCTCACTTAATAAACCACTGTTTCAGGAGGTTTAAGATGCAGGAAGAAAATCATTTACTAACTTATAGTACCACCTGTCCCTTATTAAAAAGACACTGGCTTACAAGAGTACTCTGAAATTGCAACGGAAAGAGTGATTTATTTTGTCCTGTCTTGTTAACCTGATCTCTTTCCAAAATCGTAATTAGTGACGATTTTTTTGCTAGAAAGACTCTAACAATTCACATGAAAATAAATTGCCAGTTGTGTTACAATTTCAGCGGAATCCTGTAACGCAGTGTCTCTTTAACAATGAACAGCTATGACTCATACTTACCAGAGGATTTTCGTTCTATACCTCAATTAGAGTTGAGATATGGAAAGGCACACCAAATAGTGTACCACATTTTCGTTCCCATCCTCGTACAGAGTAAGTGAATGAGTCTTCTTACTACAAATATCTTTTAATCAGTGATATTGACTTTTGCGATTAGTTGGAACGAATTAGGTGCGTGTGTATCTGTGGATAACAGTATTACAAAACATGATAGTCATTACTTTATGAATCGCTTGACACTAACCATTAAGATTAAAACTTATTACAAAAATATATAATCTATCTTTAAATATATGTAGACTATTTTAACACATTAGAATATAATTATATTAGAGAAGTTCACCATTTCACTCTGAATGAAGATAGGATGATAAATATTGTACACTATTTCTGTGCAGTGTTTTCATATTTCTCACATGAGGAACAGGGAGAAAATCCTTTGGGAAGTTTCCATTCCAGTCGTTCACTATTAAAAATACTGTGTGTTACGGGATTCCGCCAAAATTACAACAGAATTACCGATTATTTTTATCTGGATCTTAACTATTTCTGATTTAAAGAAAGATCATCAGTTATGAAGAACGGCTATATTTCTCTTCTTGACAGGTTGAATTTTGCATTTTTTATTAAAATACGGTATAAATTGCACAAACCTACCTTGAAATACCTATTGCGACAAAATCGTAAAACAGAGTCTTTTATTAAAATGCAGTAGGCGACTAGGGTGGCCTGCAGCTTATGCAAAAACTCATTGTGTCAGTTTATGCGAAGTACGATTAGAAATTTCACGTTTTGTTTTATACTAGCAAATTCTCTTTTCAGTAGTTGTCTGAGACACAAAAATTACAGTATTGGATTGGGAAAATAATACAGAAACCACAGCTTCCGCTATATAGCCGTAGATAATGAAGTTCCCAACATTAACCATACAGGAAAATACTCTCCTCTTTCCCAAAATATCGTATCTATACTTCGAACGGTTTAGGGGATGTGCTGTATGTTATGAATATTTTGTTCCAGTGCACGTGCGGTCGGAAATAAATGCGCAACGTAGATTCCATTTCCTCGAGACAGGTGAAAACTACAAATCTCTTCCTAAGTCTAAAGAAAAATTCAGTGTCTTAATTAAATTACATTCATAGCAACATTTGTGCTAATATGCACCAAACGCAAAATCATACCGACCTCAGTTTTCATTGCAAAGTTTTTCGAATTCCAGGCACCGTCGTACTAGGATGCTAATATCACTTTAGGTATTAACCATTATCGGAATTTGGAGCACTTCACAGCGACGCCGACATTAAAAGCGGTAAGTAACGTGAAAATCAAATTTTATTTACATATTAGTTTATGTAAAATAGTGTGAGAAGCACTATATAGCTAAAGGAGTGCGTGTAACTT
Source organism: Schistocerca serialis cubense (assembly GCF_023864345.2). Lineage (NCBI taxonomy): Eukaryota > Metazoa > Arthropoda > Insecta > Orthoptera > Acrididae > Schistocerca > Schistocerca serialis. Next base: position 98,720,368 of record NC_064642.1, on the reverse strand, counting down.
TCTACCCTTAACGGCACAGCTGCGCCTTGACAAGTACGCTAACCCATGTTACCTGTGTGCTTACGTAGGCGTATATATCTGCGCTGTACAGCCGCGGCGAGTCGCTACACAGACTACCGGCTTTCTTTCTTTTCTCACATTATCGTGATATTGCACACGCGCTCTCTGTCAGAATGTGCAATCACGGAGTTAAAATTCAGATGTCAAAATTAATAAAATTAAATGTCACTAGACGTGTCATTGGTCATACGAGTACAATGTTTTCTTCCTGAAGAAATTAATCACCGAGTCCCATCACTATTAAATTGATTTTGTTCTAAGTGCATTTCGAATGATTCCTTAATAACTTAATTCCAGAAGGGTCTCATCTAGGTCAAAATTTCTGTGGCAGAGTAATCCATGGAATATCCTGTGGCTGACTTACTGGGCTGCGAAAGGCGATTGTGGCATTCATGTTCAACGCATCTTTCACGCACTCTTCGCACTGTCGACCAATGTAGGCTACGTCACACTGACAAAGCATTGTGTAGATTCCAGCGTACCGCAATCTCAGATCATCCTTTGCCGAACCGAGAGGAACGCAAGTCTTTGTAGGTGGACGAAAGATTACTTTAACATGATGTTTTTATAAGATTCTGCCAAATTTCGACGAAATAAATCTTTCTGACGTACTTTAGGAACGCTCTGGACTTAAATTCCTCCTTCTCCGCTTGCCATAACAGCAGAAAATATTAGATTGCTTAAAAGCAATCGTGATAATTAAGAAAAAATAATTCGTAATTTGAGAGAAAATTTTCACGAACAAGTACTGATAACTACGGAAATGGAGACTCAAAAAGATTGTCTCTTCAGAGCATTGCTCTTTTGCACAAAAAGGAAGAGTTACACCCGTGTGATAATTAACTGTCAATAAGGCTTTCTTTATGGGCTAGAGCGTTTGCATTGGTTCAGAAGGTAGAACCGCATTCCCAAAACCAACATTACAGTGTTTTTTACCCGATCAACCAGAAGCCGTTGACTGAAACAGGAACTGAAGTCCGCATGCAGACATAGTGTTCTGTTCCACGATTATACAACAACTGTTGGTTCTTTATACAATGGAGCATGTCGAACTTGTAAACTTATTGTTCATCGTGAAGTTGTTGTGTAAGTCGCTGTTTTTCGGGTGTAGTGTTTCCTTTGTTTAGCTCGGGTTTACTGTAATAGACAGTTACAAAATCCCATATGTATTAAATGCTAATGAGATGAAAATGCAATTTTTTTCACGATTTATTCCATATCAAACACTTGTTCTTTCGCTGCTGACAATCTAAGAACCGGGCCACGTCTAAATTGCTAACTTTGTTTTACGCTATCCTCAGTATTCCTATATTTGTCCCCATTTTTTTCTCTCCTCTCTTCTGTTGTTCCCTTCTTTTCCACTGTCTTCTTCAACGTATTTGCCTTGTAAACCTTTTGACTTCCCAAACTGATCTAGAGTGCCTTCTTTATTTGCGCTGAGTTCTTCTATAATTTCATATAATTTTCTTCGCCATCTGGATGTGCCTTCTCATTTGTGAAAACGTTGTACAGTTTTAATGTAGGATAAAAACAGCTGACTGGTTGCGCTAATTTTATTCCACTGACCCGGTTTCGATACCAGCTAAGGTTATCGTCATCATAATAAGTTATAGTTAGCTAAGAAAACTTTTTAATCAACATAGGAGAATCACAGCCATATCAAAACCGTTGAGTAGTACTGGAACTGTTAAAAACAGAACAGGTATTATTTACATAGGTTCATATTGTATGGAGAGATAATAAGCGTTATTAACTGCTATAGTTTTTACCCAATTCATCTCAACTTTATGTTTATGGCGAGATAAAGGTGCTGACACAGCCTGATGAACGGCTGAATGGAAAAAGGCTACGCTATGAAATTGGGGCTGTGTTGAGCTGGAGGTAAAATTTGATGTGCTCTTGTTTATTTTCGAAAAGTATCAAAACATATCGATAGCTACAATTACAGTAAGATCTAAGTAAGTCGACGATTCTGGTTTCCTAGTTCACAGGTGAAGTTAATTTTTTCATGAAGATAATTAAAAATCTTAAATTTGTTCCGCTGTGAACTATCAGAATGTCATCTACATCGAGTTGACAAAAGGCATGAAATTCCCTTTCACCTGCTTCATTTGCTGCATTGTGCTGTAAGGTATTCCCGATAGAAAAAGAGATTTTCGCTGCAGCAACTTTGTGTGTAGTCCCAGTGGGTGCTTGAATTTGCCGAGAGATGGCATAGTGGTATTTCCAGTCGTAGAAGCAAAGTTAACGGTTTCGCAGCAACTTCCTCAATCATGGAGAGTTGTTTCTGTAGTTCGTTTCATGATGGGTTCCTCCCGATCAGCACAAAGAGCGTCATTCGCACAGAATTGGGACCGCGCTACACAGATATATCGCAGGGTGAAAAGCGATGTACGAACAGCAGTGTCTCACAAAAGGGACACAGTATTCCGGTAGTATCAGCGTTACGAAGCGGTAAGTGCAAAGTGCAAACATCAAGCAGATGCCACTCCCTGGGCAGCGCACGTTATTACCATTTCTGCTGTTGAGGAGCTCATACGGACGAACCGTCGGTTCACCACACCCGACATTCCTGTCAAACTGTCGACATGCAAAGAAACTGTGCGTTACGTAATCCAATATAAGTTTCCTAATGCCAAAGTTTGTGCTCATTGGGTGCCCAAGCATCTTTCAGACATTCAGAAGATGGCCAGAATGAGTGTTTGCCTGAGCCGTTTGATGAGCTGCACAGACAAAGGAATGAATTGCATTGCTCATATTGTGGCATGAGATTAAACATGATGTCATCACATCGACCCTGCCTCTAAACAGGTGAACATGGAGTGATGGTGTACCGTCGCTCGCAACAAAAAAAAAAAGTCCCCTCTGTAATGCTCAGTTTCTTTCTTTCTCTTCCGACGAAGGACGACCTCCACTCATCGACTGGCTATCACGAGGTGCAACAGTTAAGGCTGAGCAGTATTGCAACATGTTGCTGAGTTTCAAATAGGCCATCAATAACGAGAGCAGCCACTAGGATAATGCTTCTTCAGGACACTTTCAGGCCACAAAAGTTCCATTGGAGTGCCTCGAAGATATTCCTTATACCACCGACATCTCCCCATATGACTACCATATCTTCGGTCTCTTAAAACAATCTCAGAAAGGCCAGACGTTCACCAGTGACAAGAAAGTGCAGAACACAGTAGAGAACTGGAACCGTCAGCAACCCAGCAATGTCTGCTTTGAAGCCATCCTTCCTAAGCGCTGGGGATCGGAGAATCCATGGCAATGGCAATTGCGTGTAGTTGTACTGCTCCAAGTAAACTGTAATAATAACACTGTTATTAAAATTCCTTTACATATGACTGTAGTCTGCTTTTCATTTGGGCACACCATATATTTTCTCCTTTCATCAATTAAATTCAATTCTCCAGTATTATTCAGGAACATTCATTAAGCCTCGCCTTATTACACTACTGGCCATTAAAATTGCTCCACCACGAAGATGACGTGCTACGTACGCGAAATTTAAACTGCAGGAAGAAGATGCTGTGATCCGCAAATTATTAGCTTCTCAGAGCATTAGCACAAGGTTGGCGCCGGTGGCGAGACCTAAACGTGCTGACATGAGGAAAGTTTCCAACCGATTTCTCATACACACACAGCAGTTGACCGGCGTTGCCTGGTGAAACGTTGTTGTGATGCCTCGTGTAAGGAGGAGAAATGCGTACCATCACGTTTCCGACTTTGATAAACGTCGGATTGTAGCCTATCGCGATTGCGGTTTATCGTATCGCGAGATTGCTGCTCGCGTTGGTCGAGATCCAATGACTGTTAGCAGAATATGGTATCGGTGGGTTCAGGAGGGTAATACGGAACGCCATGCTGGATACCAAAGGCCTCGTATCACTAGCAGTCGAGATGACAGGCATCTTATCCGCATGGCTGTAACGGATCGTGCAGCCACGTCTCGATCCCTGAGTCAATAGATGGGGACGTTTGCAAGACAACAACCATCTGCACGAACAGTTCGATGACGTCTGCAGCAGCATGGACTATCAGCTCGGAGACCATGGCTGTGGTTACCCTTGAGGCTGCATCGCAGACAGGAGCCCCTTTGGATGGTGTACTCAACGACGAACCTGGGTGCACGAATGGCAAAACGTCATTTTTTCGGATGAATCCAGGTTATGTTTTCAGCATCATGATGGTCGCATCCGTGTTTGGCGACATCGTGGTGAACGCACATTGGAAGCGTGTATTCGTCATGGCCATACTGGCGTATAACCCGGCGTGATGATATGGGGTGCCATTGGTTACACGTCTCGGTCACCTCTTGTTCGCACTGACGGCGATTTGGCCGGCCGCGGTGGTCTCGCGGTTCTAGGCGCGCAGTCCGGAACCGTGCGACTGCTACGGTCGCAGGTTCGAATCCTGCCTCGGGCATGGATGTGTGTGATGTCCTTAGGTTAGTTAGGTTTAAGTAGTTCTAAGTTCTAGGGGACTGATAACCACAGCAGTTGAGTCCCATAGTGCTCAGAGCCATTTTTTTTGACGGCGATTTGAACAGTGGACTTTACATTTCAGATGTGTTACGACCCTTCATTCGATCCCTGCGAAACCCTACATTTCAGCAGGATAACGCACGACCGAATGTTGCAGGTCCTGTAAGGCCTTTCTGGATACAGAAAATGTTCGACTGCTGCCCTGGTCAGTACATCTCCAGATCTCTCACCAATTGGAAACGTCTGGTCAATGGTGGCCGAGCAGCTGGCTCGTCACACTACGCCAGTCACTACTCGTGATGAATTGTGGTATCGTGTTGAAGCTGCATGGGCAGCTCTACTTCTACACGCCATCCAAGCTCTGTTTGATTCAATGGCCAGGCTTATCGAGGCCGTTATTACGGCCAGAGGTAGTTGTTCTGGGTACTGATTTCATAGGATGTATGCACCAAAATTGCGTGAAAATGTAATCACATGTCAATTCTAGTATAACATATTTGTCAGATGAATAGCTACCCAACAAACTTCCGTCGTACCCCTTACCCCTGTCTCAGTTTGTCGCTGCATAAGTTTCTCTTTCAAAGTCGTATGAACCTCTCCTTCATTCACTTTCTCCAGATTCCATCTAAATTTCTTACGTCTCTGGAATTTCATCGTTTTAGCCTGCAGTTGAGGACATATAAATTATGGAAATGCTTGTAGTTCAAAATCTGATTTCGAAATCTCTGTCCTATAACCGATTTGAAACCGTGCACTTATACAACCTCCTTTTAAGCTCATTTTTGTACCATTAGCCATGAATGTGAGAAATTTCACCAAAATCAATGACCGTCAAAAGCTGTCCTTCGTACTGGGTGGTCGCTGCCATTCGCCACTCTCCACAGTCGCAAAGCCCTCACCGCCAGCTCCCCCACCTACGGGCCGCACCCCAGTGCCTTCACCCACGGTGGATGGGTCCTGCGCTCTACTTGTTGAGCGGGGCCGCTTTCTTCGCCACTTGTCAGCGCCTGCCCATCCCTCTGTCACCGCCATTTGCATCGCCCCGGCGTCACGTCCGCGGCCGACAGCCCATCACGGTGCTCCCCGTGCGTATTACTAAGTGATATTTAGCTAATGGGCCCGTCACTGCCTCCAGAACGAGAATTCGATGAATATTAAACTCGCGGGCGCTCCTTGCCGTCGCTTCCTCCCCCCTCCCAACGGTTCCGCCACTCCGTCACTGCCACTGGGCTGACGGTCAGTCAGCGCTTCGCATTCCCGTCTCCACTGGAACACTTGCTGTTATGAATGGCAAATTGAGTGGCGGCGCCCGTGAAATCTGCTTTCTAATTACGTATAGAGACTGACTTATAATGAATTCTGAGTCTGTTATCTTCTAAAAAATTCTTTCCGCGCGAACAGTCCAGTTTCCATCACTTCTGAACAAAATTAGGTCATTAAAGAAGATACTCTTTTCGACAACAGTTCTTACTTTTGTTGTTAGACTATATCGTGTGTGTTAACGAGTGGAGATCTACCTTGCAACAACAAGAAGTGATCCACACTTGTATTGAAACCGATCGATAGGTACATCAACCGGACTGAATCTTATTTAATTTGATTCTCCATACTCTTCTACGCACAACGTGATTCCTGGACCAAGTGTCAGAAAACTAGCGTACAAAAATTGAAGTTCTTCGACTAGGTTATGAGAATATCAATAAAGGAAATAAATTTTCTTTTTATCACATTTATTGTGAATGTTTTATGCGTAAAACCCTGTAGATCTCTTAATGACTATTATTTATTTATACCGACGTTTCGGCTGCCACTGCCAACAACAGATGAAAATTTAGAACACAGAAGAAAGTTTCATTTTCAGTACTAATAAATCCTATGTCTGATCGGGGCATGAATTGAGTTGTGCATCCCGACTAGGACTAAGTTTTTTTTAATGAAGCTGGATTTTAAGTTCTTAGTTTTGCAGCAGTCGAAACGACATAACAAATAAAGACGTATATTGAGGTAACTAGACAGTTTTACTCACAAATAAATTCATGAGATCTGCTTACCAATATGAGCCACCTATCGCGTAGAATTAATAGAAGAGGCGAAGATGGATAGAAGAGCAGCGTATTTTGTCACAGGTTAGTTAGGCCCATATTACGCTATCAAATGTATATGGGTAATCTTTTCTAATAGATGGGACAACAGTATAACTTTTACAGAAGATATGAAAGTACCCCGCTACACCGTCAATGGCATTAAGACTGTCTCTTACAAAGGGCACTATTTGATGAAGTACAGGAAAGTTGCTGCTCATCCACAGCGTATATCAGAAGTGACGTCCACGGGCTGCTATACAAGCGTGAACATGCTTAATTGCATTCGACAACACCTTTCGCAGATCTGAATGCGATATGCGTCTGACATACATATAATAGCTGTTTTAGCTTCTAAGTCACAAAGCGTGCGTGGGCGATTGCGATAAACTTACATTTTGTTGCTCCCTAAACGAAAAAGTCTAGAGGAGTAAGGTGGGACGAGCGAGGATGCACATGTTTTCTGAAATGGCGCGTCCCCAAAAAACTCTTCCAGAAGAAGCACAGTGTTGTTGTCTGTGTGCCCAGCAGCGCCACCTTATTGAAAACGTGAGTGTTTGAAATCGTCTTATTTTAGATGACTAATGAAATCGTGGATCATTAAACGATAACGTTCACTGCTCATAATTTCTTCGAAAAACTAAGGTCCATTTATGCGCCGTCTGGATATTGCTACTATCACTCCGAATTTCTGACGATACAATGGCGTTTCATGCACAGCCATGTGGGTTCCCCTTTGATCATTTCGTGTGTTTTGCGTGTTTACATCGCCAGAGAGGAGGAACTAGTTCTCGTCTGTATAGAAGGTGATATCCAGAATACCAATGATATTCCACTCAGTAAAAGGTGTAAACCATTTGCACTAACGTATTCGGTTTCTTATTATCCGCATTTTTCAATTCTTGCACTGCTGTCACTTTGAACAGAAAAGTCCAGTGTAGGTAGGACACTTTTGAGGGAGCGGGATGCTGCCGAGCTCAGGCACTGCGAAACAGAAATGTTTAATACAATGTAAGAGGCGCAGAGACTGGATGGCATAAATGATATAAAAGTTAGAGAAACACAGCTTTGCTACAGAGGTCCAATCTCATTGGCCGTAGACGGAGTCAGAAAGAGAGGAGGTCACATTTTTTCAGCTCCAAGTGTGATACAGCTTTTTACTGGTAAACGGCCAGTAACAAGAGACACCTCTTCAGTTGTTCGCATTCGGAGTGTCAATATCTCTGTCAATCCAAACGATGTGAAAAGTGCTGAGAAACGAGTCTTCCTTTTAGCAAGCCGACAGCACAAAATCATTTCTCCAGCAGGCTCTCTGCAGACAGGATCCATCACAGGACGATCTCTTCGGGCTAGTATCTGTGCATCCAGGCGCCTCTTCGAGTAGACTTAATGAGCTGAGGACTTAGCAACTACTCAGGTTGATTTGAATTTAGCTGCGGTTATAAGTCGGTGTTACGAAACCAATGACTGATTTTGCAGCCACTTCGGTCGCCACCTGCAGAATAACATGATCAGATCTAGTCTGTGGTGTGGGGTTGGGTTGATCTGCTATTCTGTTATTCTGCGCAATGGATTAATCTGAGATGTTCCCTTTACCCTGTGGCTCCTGCAAGAGGCAATTTCCACCCACACACTACTACAGAAGTCAGACAGACGCTCCTAACGTTCTAAAGAGAAATGCCTGAAAAACATTCAGCAATAAATATCTTCTGGAGTCGTCTGCTGTAAGGAAATGACACAAAAATTTGCAAAATGTCTTACGTAACTAGTGGGATACTTGGGTACTGGAGTAGTGCTAGTTAGTGTAAGAAAAACATGAAACTAACGAAAATTATTATTTATTTTGCAAAAATTCTGAGAAATCACAATGGCACTTTTAGTTATGAATTGTACAAGTTATATTCTGGTTCTTTTCTGAATGTGAAGTTACCTCTCAAGGACAGGATTCGCTAATGAAATTTCTAAACAAAGTTTAAGATTGTCATTGACTTTGCAGAATGGCTGAGAGGCGTGTCTAATCAACTTGAATAATTATCCTTTAGAATGTTGCGAGGTACGGTCGAGGCTGTCGCGTGTGAAATGCAGTGAAGTGTATTTTGTGGAGAAAATATGGGGCTCGCAATAGCTGTAGTGCACAATAATGTAAGCTGCAATGACTGTTGTCTGCGCCGCTCGCTGCTGACAAATAAGATAACTCTCGTTCTGTCTGGATTGACCTTCGCCAATCAAAATCTCCCTAGGCCTTGATGAAGCCAAGGATTCCTATTCGCCCCTAGTCTAACTATTGGGGTGGTACACCGGTCAGGTAACCAGTCCACCGCGATGCCACTCAGAAATTCGCTCGCAGCCGTTTAACTATAACTCTGTCCGTTCACACCGCACAATAAGTGTGTCGGCCAACACAGTGAACAACGCTTAATCGTAAGGACTCAATATAGAGTCGCACTTCAATTCGTTCTCGACAGAGGTGCTCTCCCAGTGAAGTATTGAGGAGAGACTTGTTCCTCGCTCCAAGAGCGACAACGGAACGGGGCCTCTCCACGCCAGACGTGAAGGGGTATATCTTTTGGTCTCTTCCATTATTCCTTCAGCTCAAGGCGTCAGAAATATCGTCTGCCAATCAGCATTGCTCTTCTAAAATGGGAGAATGACGTTTCGTTTAAGGCGACCAATCCGGAAATCTGTAGTATCGGCGTTTGGCGTTTGCTGTCTCCCTCTGAAAATCTCTGAAACTGCGTGCTATGTGTAAAGAATGCGTAGGATGGACTCTCCCACACAATGTAGCGAAATTTGCTTTTAAGCCGAACACGGGGTCGTTCCCCCTTTCACTCGCGCACACGCTGTCTCCTCCACGGGTGGCCGAGGTTGACTCGTCCTCAGAAGGGACCGACCTCCCGGTGTGTGGTCTGCCTCTCTCGAACTAAAAGCTCCTGTGACCGTCGTGTCTGGAATGTATGTGTGTACACCAGCCTCGAGTATCTCATCCCCGGTGTGCACTTGTTATTTGCATATCGTTTACGTGAATTCATACAAGATTGACTTTATCTTATCGAGTTCGGGTTCGAATGAAGCGTCTTGATGTGTGGAATATGATTATGATGGCGGAATATGTAAGCAATGAAGATCAGGAGACCTCAACGTCTTACACTAGCTGCAACAGCAAGACGAACTGTAACGACAGTCAAGTCATTTTTACTGAGTTTCAGGAATTTCAAGATTCATTGTGAAGACTTCCTTGCAGTTTTACGCTCAGTATTCTTTCAGTTCTGACTAGAGATACAAACGCATACCTGCCTATAATGCTATCTACCTTTCTACACTAACCTGATACGTATTCGTGTTGACAATTAGGCAGCGTTCCCAGCACTCCATGTGGCCATTGCCAGCATTTTCTTCACAAATCGCGAACTCATATTATAGTTGACATTTTGTTAAAAAAGATATCCCAGTTCGTTTCTGGCACCTAGAGTACGTCCAGTGTAACCCACAACGTAAGAATGACTATATTAAGACAATCACAACTGGTGCAAAGCACTTAGTATGGAAACATGTCCTACCACATGACAGGCTCAGAACCGCACCATCTTCTTCTCGCGCTCTGCTGCTATTGGTATGGTAGGAGCTATGAATGAGTGGCAGGGCGTCGAGCTAGCCATTACAAGACTTACTCTTAATTGATAATATTTATGCTGAACCAATATCGAGGGTAAAATATCGGCGATACAGCAGTGTCAAATTTGAGCTCAAAGCAAGTATAAAATCAATTAAAGGTTTCAACTCAATCTCGATAACTACTTATGATAACAAATTTAAAACCCCAAATGCTATCTTGAAAATGGATTTAGTCACCTTAAATAAATTTATAATAACAAACTGACAGCAATTCAAACCTAAAAATAATATTCAGGTAGATCCAATTTAGCAAAAATACACAACAACAAATCATAGTGGGCCCCTTATCACAAATTTTGTACACACTAGTTTTTCTCGTGCTGTAGGTTAAAATTTGCTCATTATTAAATTGGTGTACAAGACTTGAAACATAATTTTTTTATTAGAACCGGATCCCAGATCTCTTGAACAGGCTTACCAAGATATTAGTCTAGCATTGTCACCGTTTGTCGAAACATTTTATCATACACTTTAATGTAATACACTGAATTAATTGTGATTATTGTTTCATTTCGTATATAACGAATTCCGTTTCCATTATTTCAGCATCCTCCCACCGTACTATTACAAGGGACCAGGGACAAGTGTCACACCTTGTCAATGACAATTGTGTAAATGTAGTTCCATTCAACCAGCTACCGAGCGAACATTGTGAAGGGAACTCCATACATTGGACCTTTGGATATGGATACTTCAGAGAAGGCCATTGCTCGCAGAGGAACACAAAGTTGTATGTCTCCAATGTGCCAAAAAACAGACAGACGTAGCTGCTCAGCGGTGTAGTGTGGTCCATTGAATCTCGATGTTGTCTATTTCCAAACGACAAACGGTATCAAGTGCGTCGACAGCCCGATGAAGCATTTAACATGTAGTGTGTAGAGGGTGTAGTTCAAGCACCTACTGTTCCCGTGATGTTCTGAAGCTGCTTCTCATACTACAACTTGGGCCCACGCATTATCTTTATCGTGAACAAGGACTGAGATATTTTTTTCAGCATCTACATTTCCGTAGTGAGTATATTGCGAACACTTACGTAATCAGTTTGGCAAACACTCAGACGCCCTTCCGCACCTCCACTGATCCACTACATCACTCGATCTTAATCCCACAGAAAAGTCTGCGATTACTGGGAACAGAGGATGAAGCGTAGTATAATCGACATTTAACTGCTTCAGCTTAATTTTGCATACCTGAAGCAGATTGTGGTCTCTTATTCTTTGACGATTTGAGCCCATTATCTACGTTAGGTGGATTCGTCAGTTCCATCTCATATGTTTTCACTCTATTTTCCGTCATTCCTGTGTTATATTGCCACACGATAACTGTGTGCGAAGGAAGTGAGTCATTTTATTCTCAGTTTTTGAACAGATATTTGTGTACCTGTCCTTTTATTCTCAGTTTTTGGATTTATATTTGTGTACCTGGGTTTTTCCTATATCCTTGTCTTACATCTTCAGTGGTTCCCAACCTGGGGGTTATTACCCCGTGAGGGGTGAAATGAAATTTTCTTAAAGGTAAAAACTGAACGATTCGAATCTGTTTCAGACAGGAAACTAAATTATCTCCAAATCACGATTTTGTAGGACTCTTATATTGATTATATAAGTTACCAATAATTACTTTCTCTCAATTAGTAGCATTAGTGCTTTGGAGGTTACAGGTTCCTCACATAGTCCACCTTTTACACACATACATTGTGCTCTGTCCAAACAAAAGTGAGACATATACGTAACAGAAGAAAATGTCTTCTCCAAGATGTACAGTCTTAGACAATAAAACTGACCGCCGGCCGGCCACCACAGAGACTAAGTCCGAGTCATTCACTTAAGGTGGCCAATAAAACTGACCGCCCCTGACAACTCTAAGTCCGGGCATCTGCACAATCTGGCAACATTGGAAAATGCGGAAGTGTTAGGACGAAGTGCTGTCTACTTCCGAGACGATGTCGGACTGTGTGAGCCCGTGGTCTAGTGGTAATCGTCGTGCGTTCTAAACTTCTAGTCGCCTGTTCGCGTCCAACAGTATTTTTTTTTACCACATTAAAGTTATGAGTCTGACTGAACATCAAAGATAATTCGCTTAACAAAAAAAAATGGTTCAAATGGCTCTGAGCACTATGGGACTCAACTGCCGAGGTCATTAGTCCCCTAGAACTTAGAACTAGTTAAACCTAACTAACCTAAGGACATCACAAACATCCATGCCCAAGGCAGGATTCGAACCTAAGACCGTAGCGGTCTTGCGGTTCCAGACTGCAGCGCCTTTAACCGCACGGCCACTTCGGCCGGCAATTCGCTTAACATTCTAGCCACCAGCAATAACAAGTATTCCAGAAACAATTCCGCAGGATAGCTCGTGGCTGCGTCGCGATCATAACAGATTACACTCGAGCGTTTCCTCGTGCTGCAGCGGCTACCGGCCACCGGCCAGACGCCACCCGCCGCCTGAAATCCGGCGCCGCCCATGTGAACGCGGCGCCACGCTGTCAGTGTATGTGTCAACTGTCATTTTCGAATTTGAAGTTCTATTATCATCTTGCAGTTAAGCGTTGGATTTTGAATACTTGGAAAACATGAACTACAGTTACGCATTGTAAAATTGAGTCGCAAGTGGAAAACGGTGTAACATCTGCAACACAACGTTTACGTTAGGTATAACAGACGGGTGAATGCAGAGGAGGCAGCTAGAAAGATTGAATTGTGTGTGGAGCGAGTGCTTTTGGGAGAAATACGCCAGAAAAAGATATTCTTGTTTCAACAAAGATCGTTCAGGCACGAATGATTTTCCACATTAAGGAAGTCTCGACTACTGATGTATGTCATAGATTACCATTTTACCATCATGCGACATTTGCATTCAACAGGCAAAGTTCAGAAGTATGTGATAGATTACCATTTTACCATCATGCGACATTTGCATTCAACAGGCAAAGTTCAGAAGTCTGGTGTAGGAGTACTGCATGCTCTAATTCAGAACAACAAAAATCAACGGAGTGACTGTTATTGAACGTCATCAGGTCGCTCATTGAGCATTAGTATGCAGTATGTTACTGGTGACGTGTTATGATGCCGTTGTCGTTAACTTTCTAAGAAGAAATGAAAGGCTGAACCCCACCAAAAGACATAAACTCGAGCAAAGAGTAGTGTGAACATAATATTTTACATCTGAACGCTCCAAAAGTGTGTTCTGGGCTAAGAATTCTGCCCCAAGGGATGTGTGCAACACAGCTGGAATTTGTTGCCAACAACTGAGACACCATTCGGTGTCAATGTAAGAAAATGAGCAACACAACTACATCACCTGTGCTACTGCATGATAAATCACTTGTTGATTTGAGAAACAAAACTACCCAGGAGATTGATAGGAAAGTCGTCTCTCAGGCACTTGTATTGATAGAGAAGTCCTCTCTCCAGCACTTGTCCCTCTCGTCATATATTCGTAAAATTTTACCTTTCCCGCTCTTGATCGATAGTTGACCCGATAGTTTCACAAAATGGTTCAAATGGCTCTGAGCACTATGGGACTTAATATCTGTGGTCATCAGTCCCCGAGAACTTAGAACTACTTAAACCTAACTAACCTAAGGACATCACACACGTCCATGCCCGAGGCAGGATTCGAACCTGCGACCGTAGCAGTCGCGCGGTTCCGGACTGCGCGCCTAGAACCGCGAGACCACCGCGGCCGGCGATAGTTTCACAGTAGCGGGTTCTTTTGGCTATCGAAATACTCATATGGGTATTATAAAAGTGTAATTGCTAGAACGATCAACTACCTTAATAACGCCTCATTCTGGATTGAATACGACTCGGAAAGCGACGTTAATTTGACGTTTTCATCCATCTCCTGACGCCTTACCGAATGAAGTCTGAAGTGCACGCACAGTTGTGTTGCCTGCCGCAAGGATTCTGTGAAGTGTTGTGGCAGCTGGCAGTCATTGCTGAATACAGACATGTGCAAATATCCTCACTGCTCTAGGGTAAATCGTCTTTGTTGCATATTTTCCCTACCGTAATTAGCACAATAACACAAGGCTTGTTCTGCTGAAGAACTTGATGCCCACAAGTCCTTAAATAAGAATCTCCTAGCGGGAGTAATGCATGAAAGGAAACAGACTGTTGGACAAAAGAATGGATAGCTCCCTGCTTTTTGCGTTTGCGATAGCGCCTACGATAAGAATCTGGTGTCATATTATGCTTCAGAAAGCTTAACTGTTTATTTTTTTTACTTCATACTAAAACAAAAGTTGTGATATGAGAAGAGGAAATGACTTATATACTTCTCAGGAACTTTAGTTTTTCGTGTTTATTTCCTCACTTCATATTAAAACAAGGGCGTTAATATGAGAAGAGGAAATGAAATATACGCTTCCATGACATAATATTTCCTTGTGTGCTACTACTGCATACATGAAAGCCCGGCAGTTAATTTTTGTATGTTGGATAAATTTTGATATTACCTCACATTCCTTTGCGAGAAGGTTCCTATTTTTTTGGGATTCAAATAAAGTGGACATTTCATCACTGGTTAATATTCCGATGACTAATGACATGATACCCGTTGCAATTGCTCCATGTCACCTGTGAGTAGAGTCTCACGTTGGTTACTATAAGAACACGCAGGCAGTAATATCCGCTCACTGCAGTCAGAGCCAAGGTGATTTCTTTCTGTTTATGGCGAAGCGTCTGCTGCGGTGTCCACGCTCAGCCAACATAAACAGGTCGCGGCGGCATTGGGCACTGCTAATCTCTGCACCTGTCGCGAGCCTCGACAACAAGAGCGCACTGTCTCTGCGACGATACTATGGAGTTAATACATCTTACTTAACTACTGTGTGTTGAACAACACATGCACCTGTCAGTTCCTCAGTTGGCGTCGAGTGGATGAGATTTTTCAATTACCTTGCATTGCAAGAAATGTAAGGTGGGGACTGAAAGTAAATGGACTTGTACGCTAAAGAGCTGCGACAAAGCAAAGCTTGATCGATTATCAGATAGTTGTCCACATTGGTTTTGTGGACGAGTATACTTTTAGTAACCAACCCACCCACGATCATTACGTAAGATTTCTCGAGGGCGTAGGGGAATTGATTTCATTAAGTCGTCGACAGTGTATCGTGATGGTTTATTTCCAACCATACGTTTTCTATATTCGTCCAAAGGTCGCTTGCATTTGTAGGTCCACATGGCAATGACCTTGTTACCTCTGCCAACATATTCTCTATCTAGTTGATGTTCGGTGATCGTGGAACAAAAGGCAACAGCTTTATCCTCTCTTCGCCCTGAAACCAATCTCGCGCTGCTCTGCTATGATGAATGGGGCTCTGCTCCTGTAAATAAACTGTTATCTCGTTAGTTCATATATTTATATTTAAATAATGTATGTGTAATATGCACATTGGATTATTATTTTCCACAGTGTTTAAGAATACAGGCCCTGTCATAGATAAGCGATCTGGATTCAACAGTCCGATTAAGAATGTTGTTTACCCAGTCTATCACATGATGAGAGTCGTAATCGGATATCCACATTAAGACTGACTGGCTGAATCCGATTAGAACGATCTTGATTCGAAATGAAATTACAGAAATCGGATAATTTGAACGTCTGTATTGCAACAATGCCGTGCACATAAATTCCTATGATGGAGTAGCAGCTAGCAACTGTCAAAGAAAAAGTGAGAAATATGTCTACTAGCTGCAATGTAACGTAATTATTACCCATATTTATGAGATGGAAATACTGAATCGAACAATACACATCTATTTCAGTGATGGGAAGATACACCATATCGGATTTGCTGATGACATAATGACAATAATAACAATAATAAAAATCCTGCGTGGCTGATACGGGAAACCCTCCCCCATATGGGTGGTACCGAGGAAATCAAATACTTGGGGTGAACCAAATACTAACACAATCCTGAACGGCTACTCAATCCGTTGAACCCAACATCCAGACACATCTGAGTGAAAATCACCGCTACTCTGGTCACCGTCTCTTAGCTCAATGAGCTTGGCTGAAAATATTTGCTTCCAAAGGCTTCAACACCCTCTGGTCCTGTCCGGTCCCGGTATCACCCAGGCCAAACCAATGAAACACAAGAAAACATGAACTATACAAGCAAAGGTAACTTTACCCCGGGTGGTACACAACCTTGCCACCGTTAGGCGGCAGTTGGATTTTCGCACTCTGGGGAGTCCAGGTTAGGACGGCAGAGAATATCGAGGATCTCTGGTAAATTTCCCTACAAGCAGAAAACATTCATTTGATAACTAAACATCGATACATTGATCCAAACAAGAAACCTCAATAATCTCACAAAAGAAATCTACCGACAAAAAATTCTCATCCTTGCTCTTCAAGAACCACGACTAACTGACAATGAAACCTTGCATTACGGAAACCATTGCATCTTCAAGAGCAAAATACAACAAAAGGTAGCGAAAGGCGTACCAGTCTTCGGCACTGCATTTCTCGAACACAGATCTATCATCAACTCTGTCGAAGAAATCACACCCATCAACAATCGACTTATGACTATGCTCTTTCAGAGCCCTATAAAAGATATACACTCATAAATGCATATGCCCCCACCAACATCGAAAATAAGAAAAACACCGAAAATGTCGAAAAATTCTGGAACGCACTCGAAAGTACTATGAGCAAAATTCACCAAGATGACGTGAAAATACTAATGGGAGACTTCAAATTTCTATTTGGGACAGAAAAAACCTGTAAAAAAATCGTTGGTAAAAAAACAACACACTGAAACGCTTAGACCAACGGCACACGTCTGACTGACATTTGCCAACAATTCAACCACAAAAGGACGTCTTCCCACTTTAGGAAAAAACCAGTTCCCAGGTAACATGCTTGGCTACCAGATGCAAGCTGCTTTCGTTCGCCTTTCGAGACTCGCTGAAAGCCAGATTTTTAATTCTTTTCCAGCAGAACTACAGAAAAATGGTTCAAATGGCTCTAAGCATTATGGGACTTAACTTCTGAGGTCATCAGTCCCCTAGAACTTAGAACTACTTAAACCTAACTAACCTAAGGACATCACTCACATTCATTCCCGAGGCAGGATTCGAACCTGCGACCGTAGCGGTCGTGCGGTTGCAGATTGTAGCGCCTAGAACCGCTCTGCCACCCTGGCCGGCTCAGAGCTACATGCAGGCAGATACAAACTCAATAAGGGAATCGTAAGACAACGCTCGAGCAAAATTCGTCCTGCTGCTTTCAGTTACTCTTAGTGTCAGAGCGAAAGACTTACGGTAGTGCCAAATTCGTAATTCCAGTTATGTTTTCTGCAGACATATTAATTGTTGTTGTGAATACATAATTTTATCTATGGAATGCCACACTTTCGTAATACTTGCGAATGATACAAAAAATGAGGTAAATACAGACCTTTTCGAAATCAAAAGTCGGTAATATCCTACTAATTCGTGTTAAAATAGGATCATCGTCTTACAGACACTTAATACTTTATTAAGATAGACTGCTGTCGTGATGTTTCCGTAGTAAGCTGAATTTAATTTTTATTAGTACAGTGAATATTTTTATTGCATTTCCCATTAGTTTACTAAACGCAACAGTAATCATCAAAGAGAAATTAACCAGCAGCAGAATTTTCTTTCACGATATCTAAAACGATCTGACAATGCTAAAGTTGTTTACAAATTCTACGCCAGTAGAAACCTACTGGTTCCAACGATATCATTATACCAGAGAAGTTTTAAGAGTATTTTCGTCTAGAAATGAATTGCGTTGACGGTTGATCGGTCGAGAGCGGGAAAGGTAAAGTTTTATCAATGTATGACGAGAGGGACAAGTGCTGGAGAGAGGACTTCTCTATCAATACAAGTGCCTGAGAGACGACTTTCCTATCAATCTCCTGGATAGTTCTGTTTCTCAAAACAACAAGTGCGTTATCATGCAGTAGCACAGGTGATGTAGTTGTGTTGCTCATTTTCTTACAATGACACCGAATGGTGTCTCAGTTGTTGGCAACAAATTCCAGCTGTGTTGCACACACCCCTTGGGGCAGAACTCGTATCCCAGAACACACTTTTGGAGCGTTCACATGTAAGATATTATGTTCACACTACTCTTTGCTCGAGTTTATGTCTTTTGGTGGGGCTCAGCCTTTCATTTCTTCTTAGAAAGTTAACTCTAACGGCATCATAACACGTCACCAGTAACAGTACTGCATACGAATGCTCAATGAGCGACCTGATGACGTTCAATAATAGTCACTCCGTTGATTTTTGTTGTTTGGAATTAGAGCATGTAGTACTCCTACACCAGACTTCTGAACTTTGCCTGTTGAATGCAAATGTCGCATGATGGTTAAATGGTAATCCATCATGTATATCAGTAGTCGAGACTTCCTTAATGTGGAAAATCATTCATGCCAGTACGATCTTTGTTGAAACAAGAATATCTTTTTCTGGCGTATTTCTCCCAAAAGCACTCGCTACACACACAATTAAAATCTTTCTAGCTGCCTCCTCTGCATTCACCCCTCTGTTATACCTAAAGTAAACGTTGTGTTGCAGATGTTACACCGTTTTCCGCTTGCGACTCAATTTTACAATGCTTAACTGTAGTTCATGATTTCCAATTATTCAAAATCCAACGCTTAACTGCAAGATGATAATGGAACTTCAAGTTCGAAAATGACAGTTGATACATACACTGACAGCGTGGCGCCGCGTTCACATGGGCGGCGCAGGATTTCAGGCGGCGGGTGGCGTCTGGCCGGTGGCCGGTAGCCGCTGCAGCGCGAGGAAACGCTCGAGCGTAAGCTGTTATGATCGCGACGCAGCCACGAGCTGTCCTGCGGAATTGTTTCTGGAATACTTGTTATTGCTGGTGGCTAGAATGTTAAGCGAATTATCTTTGATGTTCAGTCAGACTCATAACTTTAATGTGGTAAAAAAAAAAAATAATACAGTTGGACGCGAACAGGCGACTATAAGTTTACAATGCACGACGATTACCACTAGACCACTTTTTTTATAAAAACATTTATTAAAAAAAACAATGTTACACTCCAAATACATACTAAGTTATACATACTTGAAGTTATTTAAACAAAACGGTTTGATCATTTCAGTTACGCTGACGTTAAGGAAAGACAACAGAGGATTGTGTTACTGACTAATTACCAGAAAGAATTAAGTTAAACATCAAGATCAAAATTTTTAAAGACATTCAAACTTCAACCTGGAGAAGTAAAATCTGCACTTTGAATTACATGAGGTGCAATCTTTACAGAAGCGTAATTTCTTTATGATGGATATCAGCAAGTCCATGGGATAATTTTAATATAAAACAATTTAATAATCATATT
Organism: Schistocerca serialis cubense; assembly: GCF_023864345.2. Classification (NCBI taxonomy): domain Eukaryota; kingdom Metazoa; phylum Arthropoda; class Insecta; order Orthoptera; family Acrididae; genus Schistocerca; species Schistocerca serialis. The sequence continues at coordinate 98,700,704 of NC_064642.1, read as the reverse complement.
AGACGATTTCTGAAATATTTGAGAATGGCGGAAAGGAGATATATAATAAATTTGGCTAGCCTTCCAACTACACTTTCTGGACATTAATTGAATCTTAAGTATCTGAAGTGATCAGATCTATATAATCAGTCTTTCACTGGATCAGATCTATATAATCAGTCTTTCACCGATAAACTGACTTACACATCACAGTTCAAAAATGAATAGGGCAATGTGCCAGCCATTGAATATTACATTTATCAGATAGAATCTTATGGTTTTAAACAATCGATAAAGACATTTCTATAAAAACTGTCTATTTCCAAATTTCTAGCATAAACCAATAATGCACCTTAAATGTTTTGTGTTTTGACACTATTTAGACACACAATCTCAATGTCACATAAGTTCTGTACATTAGCTTATAAGTTGCAAAAACTACTTTCTGAAGCAGAAAAAGTACACATCAAAAATATACTGTAAAATCTTAAACACTATCCTTAAGGTAACTACAATACATCACTGTCAACACAGTCTTCTTTTTTATATTAACGAATGCCTATTCTTTCAAATACAATTTTTAACATATTACCGAACTTTTTCTTGTGATTCAAATAGCTTCTAATTTTGTGAAACTCACACAGCATCTGTACCTTGAACTCTATGATGCTATCGGATCCTAATTTGTTAAGGACGTAGTTAACAAAATTTCCCAGCAACCAGTACACAGCTTTATTTTTTGCTTCTGGGAAATAGCGTGCTTCAGGTCTGTGTATCAATGACAGCGATGTATACTCAGGGGATGTTCTTGTAATCAGAGCTATTTGCTCTCGGGCCCACTTCCAACTATTCATGTGACCACTGCAAGTATATCTGTGAATTACTGTGTCAACTAGATGGCATTGTTGACATAAATTTGTTTCACAGAGTCCGATTGCGTGCAGTCTTTCATTGGTGCTAACTATGTTGTTAACTGTCTTGTACCATGCTGTTTTTATGTTAGACGTGAGCACATTAGAACTAATGTTTTTCCAAATCTCAGTCCACTCAATGTTTGGAAACTGTCGTTCTATTTTGTTTCTTCCTTCGCTTTTCTTTCGTTCCCGCATTATGGCTCTCGATGTTAAGTGTCGGGACTGCCTGAGTTCGACACTGACATAACTAAACTCAACATAGAAAATCCTTACGTGCTGTAAGCGACTGTTGATATTCTGCACGTCAATCGGGGGAAGCAGGCTTGGAGGTTTAATGATCTCGAAAAGTTGGCTGGTTGTGCTTTCTCGCGAGTCTCTTACTAAATTAACTTGCCTTTTGATAAAAAGAACAGAGGCTTTATCCGTTATATCAGTTAATCCTAGTCCACCAATTTGAGGATCTAAAGTGGCTACTTTAGCAGGTACTCTGAACACTTCACCTCTCCACAAAAAGTTGGTGATTTTGGACATTATTCTCCTCGCTATCATTCTCGGTATTGGAAACAGCTGGGCAGGATAATAATAAGCCTTAGCAAGGATGCATGAGTTGATATACTGTGTTCTTTGAACTTGGTTCATATATCGAGTTAAATTCTCTACAATGGCTCCTTGCACTTTATCTGCTGCAACTTTCCAATTTAAAGCCGTCATTTTCATAGGACATGCTGTCAGGGTGATCCCAAGTATTTTATGACGTTGATGTTATCAAAACCACTGAGATTTAACATCTTACTTTTATTTTCGTTTGCATTGGCTCCAGATGCTCTACAGTACGAATAAATCACCGTTGCTAGCGTGGTTACTTCGTCATTATTCCTATTAATGACCCTTATATCGTCAGCATAGGCTCTTATAACTGTTTTATTTCTTGATACTGTTAAGCCTTTTAATCTAGCATGGACATGTCGGAGGAAAGGTTCCAGTGAAATGGCGAAGAGCGACATGGACAGAGGACTTCCTTGAGGAACACCTCGTTGTATTTGCATCGGCCTGGATTGTTGACAATTCACCGCTATTTCAGCATTTATTCCAGTTACTATGTTCTTAATGAACTGTATGACCCTATCGTTGAAACCTATTTTCTTCAATGTCTGTAGAAGATATTCATGATTTACTACATCGAACGCTTTATAAAAATCTAAAAACAATAAAGCACACTTTATGTTTGTTACAGAAGTTATTGCAATGATATCCCTGAATTCCGCTAGATTTTGAAAAATGGTTCTGCCTTGCGCACAGTTCTGATGTTGGCTAATAATTTTACCTGTAAGACATGAAATTCTCTTGTTTATTATTCTAGCTATTAATTTATAATCAGAATTCAGCAGTGAAATTGGAAGAAAATTATTGAAATCTTTGTTTCCATTATTTTTTGGCACCAGAACAATTTTACTCTCCTTAAACTCAGCCGGAATCATTTTACCCTGAATTACCTCATTTACAATGTCCGTGATTTTTGCACCTACTATTGGCCAGTAACGGATGTAAAACTCTGCTGGCAGACCATCCGGTCCTGGGGATTTTTTTGGTGGTGAGGCGCACAGAGTCTCATACACGTCTTCTTCAGTGGCAACCTCGAGAAAATTTTCGTTGTCATCTTCTGTCAGCTGTGGGGCTAGGATGTCAAGGAATTCTTTCAAGGAAGCATTTCTACTTTGATGTACAGAATATAGCTCGCAATAATAGCGATTAATCTCGTCCATGATATCCTGCTGGGTTCTAAGAATCATACCGTGTTTTGTTCGAAGTTCATCAATAAAAGTCCTCCTCCCGTTTTTCGTATGCTTCACTAAATGATATAGGGAAGTAGTTTCATCTTCTGACACCGAATTTGCCTTCGATTTTATTTTCAACCCTTCCATTTGACATCTCTTGATATTAAGTAACTTGGCTTTGACTTTTTTTATGTCTGCAATCCGAAGTGAGGAACCTGCTGAGACTTGATCATATAGATCTCTCAAAACGGAATAGTAATACTCTATAGTGCATTTCATTTCCCTTGCGCTCTGGGCACTGTATTGAATAAGAACTTTCCTCAACTTTCGCTTTGCCATTTTAACCCACCAGTCAATAGCAGTGGCATATTTACTACGGGCTCGCAGGCATATTGCCCATGTTTTTTTTTAATCAGATCTTCTAAATCATGATTTACTAACAAGGACGTGTTCAAATTCCATTGATTCTTGAATCGGCGAACCGGCTGTCTTGTTAGATTTATGCAAGCTAAGACACTTGAATGGTCTGAAAAGTACGTAGGAATGGTTTCTACTTTTGTCACGGAAGTTTCAAGATTTTTAGAAATATATATTGTCTATCAATCCTGCTACGTGATATTGCCGTGACATAAGTGAACTCAACACTGGAGGGGTATTTGATTTCCCATACATCCTTTAATTCTAAACCAGTAACTAGTTGTTTTAGTTCACTTGAGAAATTAAAATTAGGTAACTGATCTTTTCGATTTAAAACACAATTAAAATCACCTCCAAGTAATAACTGTCTTGGCGATTTCCTTAACAAGTATATCAGTTCATCTTTGAAGAAACGTGCCCTGTCAGCTCGATGAGAACTTCCTGAAGGGGCGTACAAGTTGATGATAGTCACATCATAGATATTTAGTCCTATTCCTCTTCCGGATTCCAGTCATTCCACCTCGCTTACTGCAATCCCTTCCCTCACCAAAATAGCTGTTCCAACACTTGTTTCGGGAGACACATTTATGTAACTGACAAAACCGGGAATTACCAAATCCGAAATTAGAACTTCTTGTAACAGGGCAATATCAGTCGCGGATTCGTACAAAAATTCCTTAAGGGCCGATAATTTCAAACCGGTCGTGATTTTATTTATGTTTATAGTGGTGACAGAATAAGATTGCGTCATTGTGCTATCACTATGTAGTTGTTTTGATGAACTAATATAGTTTCATTTGGTTCAGGGTTCAGTTAAGCTGTAACAATTTTCTCGGAAGGCTGAACATGGAATAACACTTCAATCAGTTTATTAGTTACTGTCCCGTTTTTTCTGCTTCTGATGTTTTCTCTTGTAACGCAAGCAGACTGATTTCCTGGTAAACTTTCTGATTTTTCCTCCAGTGATTCGTGTACGACCGTTTCGGACTGAACATTCTTTGGGCTTGGGTCGCCCCTACCGGATTTTCCCTTCCCTTGGTTACGAGCTACATTCTCATTTGGTTGTGTCGGTATTTTACTTCGCGGCTTATCTGGAGCAGCAGCAGACGCTTTCGCAATTTCGGTTGCCGGCGCCTGCCCTGAGGTGTTGACCCTGATTTCAGTTTGGCCACCACTTTCTCGTTCTTTATTAATTTCACTCACTTTCTGATCGAGGGAAACAAGTGGAGACTGCAGTTTTGCAACCTCTCCCTGAATTTGTTTATTAACAGATAGATTCTGATCTTTGCAATCGGCTACTGCACCTGTTGTTTCTTGCAAATTAATGCTGCTTACACCCCCTTCATTTTCTGGTACCGTATGTGTATTATCTTTCTGTTCATTAGCTTCCATTCGCATTTTGCCTTCAGGTTCCTCTGCCTCCTCATCGCACTGTTTTTGCTTGCGAAGTGAGGGAGTGGGACAAGACAGATCGTCCTCTGAACAACTATCAGTTATCTCCAGAGGTCGTTTTTTCGGTTGCGTTTCAGTTTCACGAGTAGTGGCAACAGGGTTTCCTTTTGTTGTTAACGGGGAAAATTGACTGTTATCGTGAAGGGAGACATCAGCTTGTCCCGCTGCGTTAACATCCTCAACCAGTTGTTCCGGGCTATTCTTTGGTAACAGATCATTTAAGGTAAGCTTCTGACGCTGTATCAAATTACTTTTAAGAACAACAGTTCGCCGCGGACATTCCTGTCTGAAGTGGCCGGTTTCGTTACATATATGACATGTAGCTTCCTGACCTGTATAAACAATTTGTGCCTTATACCCACAAACAGTAATGTGAGACGGAATATTCATCTTAACGTCCATCTCTGCCCAGCGGACCCCGTTAAAACACTGCAGTTTAAAACGAGGCGACCATCTTTCATTTGCAATTGATTTAACGTCTCCGTAGTTTGAAAGAGCTTCTTTAATCTTATCATTTTCAATTTCAATGGGAAGATTCAAGACACGAACGGTTTTGTAATGAATGTCCGCTCTATAGATGGAAACCTTACTTTTACAACCATTTCTATGCACAAAATCTACTTCATAGCCCCGCTTTCGTAACACTTTATCAACAGTCGAAGCACTGATTAACTTGACAAAAACACAGTATTTTTCCTGATCGAGTTGCCAGGTATGAACGGTTTCAGAATTTAGACCAATTACCTGTGTAATCCAGTCATCCATTTCAAGGAATGTCGGCTGAACAGGACGGGATTCCTTGTCAAAAGCAAATACCAGAGCATTCTTCCGGAGGTTTGTAGCCATGGTTAATCCAGCGAAGCAATTTCGGTTAAACAACCGAAATTCCAAGTAGCAGCAGCAAGACCAGAAAGAGCGATCAGATCACAAGGAACAGGAACGAACACGGAGATTAACGGACGGACGGCACTCGCCGGAGCGCAAGTACAGCGATGTAAACACTGAAGTGCAGCGCAACAGTTAACAGTGGCCACTCGCGAGCGCGGCTGAAACGACCACGGGCTCACACAGTCCGACAACGTCTCGGAAGTAGACAGCACTTCGCCCTAACACTTCCGCATCTTCCAGTGTTGCCAGATTGTGCAGATGGCCGGACTTAGAGTTGTCAGGGGCGGTCAGTTTTATTGGCCACCTTAAGTGAATGACTCGGACTTAGTCTCTGTGGCGGCCGGCCGGCGGTTAGTTTTATTGTCTAAGATTGTACATAGTGTCTGCAGTTGTCCAGAAATTGCTCCATTACTCACCTCAAAACAGATAAATGAGTAAATTGACAGCACGACACAGCAGTAACTACATAAGCACTACTACAGTGCTGTCCATAGTTATTATCCTTGTTACTATTGCTATTAGTGGCTGAGGTCAGACACAGAGCAATAACAGCCTGAAGTCTTCCAAAATCTGCCAGTTCAGGAATAAGGGGTGCAGCAATCAAGTGATTTACGAACGGTAAGTATAGTGCACACATTTTAAACTACTCTATTTTAAATGGCGTTGCAGTGTGCAGGTGAAGCAAGTGCCGCAACGGAGAGAAGTAATGCAGGGGATGTAGGTTTTGTATCAAGTCTCCACTCTCACTGTGGATTGTTAGCTTTCTTAATTAAAGTGTTGTGGGTAACAACCTCCATACCCCCCCCCCCCCCCCCGCCCCACACACACACAAACTAATCATTCACCTCTTATCCTTTAAAAAATAAAGAAAAGTATTTGATTCTACAGTTTAGTTGGGTGCTAAAGTTGATGGTAATGTGGGGGAGAGGGCGGGGCAACTGACGGCAGCGGGTGGGGCAGTAGTACTAGCTAATGTCTGACGGCACTTGGGGTAATGGTCTAAGAAAGGCTGGAAACCACTGTATTACATTATACAGTTCGTGCAACTGAGATGATTGAATATGAATTTCGTAAGAGTAGCTGATAGCTGTAGTCGCTACCGGACTTTTGTCAAGAGGGAAAAATTCAAGCTTCAGCGTATCCTCTTTTTAGTTGAGAAAATGGCATACTCATGCAATCCATGCGACCATTACGTTTCTTCTCAGAGTGCGACCTATGCAGGGCTCAACTGATTTTTCGTAGAATAGGTGGATTCTTTCTTTGTGTGCACAACTGGTAAGGATGGTCCATCGAAATTTATTTCCTCCTAATTTATTTTTTAGCTGTTTTAAATTATTCCTGTTCGAAGAGATTAGGTGCTGATAGATGTGAATATTACAGGACTACCCTATCAACAAGTCATTGTTGGGAAATACTAAGGCGAATAGAAAAACTAATAGAAGCCAACCTCCACGAGGACCAGTTTGGATTCCAGAGAAAAGTACGAACACGTGAGGGGATACTGACCCTAAGACGTCTCTTACGAGATAGGGTAATAAAAGGCAAATCCAGGTTTATAACATTTGTAAACACAGATAAAGGTTTTGACGATGTTGACTGGGATACTCTCGTTGAAATTCTGAAGGTAGCAGGTATAAGAAAGGGGGATCGAAAGCCTAGATTGCTGATGTGTTTTATGGGATCCTAACTAGGTAGTATTGACGGGGGTCATCGAAAAAGCTCAAAGGAGGGTAGCTCGTTTTGTATTATCGGAAGCAGGGGACAGAGTGTCACGGAAATGATAATGCAAATAGGGGCGGCAATCGTTAGAACGAAAGCCTTTTCGTGGCGGCGAGATCTTTTCACGAAATTTCAGTCTCAGACTTTCTCCTCAGAATGCAAAAGTATTGTGTTGACATCCACCTCAGTTGGGACAAATGATCATCGTAATTTTAAAAAGGTAAATCAGCATTTGTGCGAAAATGTCCGAGTGTTCGTTTTTCGACAGTGTTGTTCCAGAGTGTAACGGTAGAGAAATGATGTGAAAGTGGTTCTATGAACCCTCTGTCAGGCAATTGGGTGTAAATTGTAAAGTACTCATGCGCAGTGGTGTCAAAATTAAAACAACAGACGGAAACTTTGAAAGGTTGTGTTTATTTTGCCTCAAAACAGTATAAGCCAGTGACAGTAAAGCAGAAACAATGTAACGAATACAGAACGTAAACAACTGCAATATGCAAACTACTAGACAAGAAATGTTCTTCGTTTTTTTCCAGCTTAACCCATTTACACACACATTCCTGCAATTGGTTAACGTGCTCAGTGTGGAGTGTGAGCACTTCTGACAGCAATACAGGCCTGACAACAACCGGGAATGCTGTGAATGATATCGTCAATCTCATGTTGAGGCAATAACGCCCATTCTTCCTGGAGAGCTGCTCGCAAGTCTTGGACAGTGGTCGGTAGATGCTGAAATGAAGCAAACTGTCTCCATAATGCACTCCAGATGTGGTCTGTGGCACTCAAATCGGGAGGGCGAGCAGGCCACGCCATGCGTGCAATATCTTCCGTTTCCAAGAAAACATCAGCCTCTCTTACTCTACGAGGTCGATCATTATCGTCCATCAATACGACGCGTGGGCCCACACCATCTCGTCACGATACCTGACAGCAATCAAGACTTGCCGATTCACCCACACAATTTCATAAGGAGGTGTTCATGTGGTCCACATAATCCTAACCCACAACATCTACATCTACATCAACATGGATACTCTGCAAATCACATTTAAGTGCCTGGCAGAGGGTTCATCGAACCACCTGCATAATTCTCTATTATTCCAGTCTCGCATAGCACGCGGAAAGAATGAACGCCTATATCTTTCCGTAGGAGCTCTGATTTTCCTTATTTTATCTTTGTGATCTTTCCTCCCTATGCAAGTCGGTGCCAACAAAAAATTTTCGCATTCGGAGGACACAGTTGGTGATTGGAATTTCGTGAGAAGATTCCGTCGTAACGAAAAAAGGCCATTCTTTTAACGATGTCCATCCCAAATCCTGTATCATTTCTGTGACACTCGCTCCCGTATTTCGCCATAATACAAAACGTGCTGCCTTTCTTTGAACTTTTTGGATGTACTCCGTCAGTCCTATCTGGTAAGGATCCCACACTGCGCAGCAGTATTCTAAAAGAGGACGGACAAGCGTAGTGTAGGCAGTCTTTTTAGTAGGTCTGTTACATTTTCTAAGTGTGCTGCCAATAAAACCAGTCTTTGGTTAGCCTTCCCCACAACATTTTCTATGTGTTCATTCCAATTTAAGTTGTTCGCAACTGTAATACCTAGGTATTTGGTTGAATTTACTGCTTTTAGATTAGACTGATTTATCGTGTATCAGAAGTTTAACGAGTTTCTTTTAGCATTCATGTGGATGACCTCACACTTTTCGTTATTTAAGGTCACCTGCCACTTTTCGCACCATTCCGATATTTCTTCTAAATGGTTTTGCAGTTTGTTTTGATCTTCTGATGAGAACATTAGCGATCCTCCTCGATATCGGTCTCTTTCCATAATGTTTGTGTTCCGAAATCGTGTTCCACGTTCCCTTCAGATACGAATGCGTCGAGAATCACTCTCCAGATCAAGTCGGGACTCATCTGCGAAAAGAACATTGGACCATACTATTCGACGGCACAAGTAGCACGTTGACGACTCCACTCTAGTTCCCTTCTGTGAAGAGGCATCACAGGTAGACATACTGTAGGTCTCCGACAGTAAAGGCCACTCTGCCGAAGCCTTCTGTACACCGTCTGTCTCGATACAACACGTTCGGTGGATGCTGCGAGATGTCAGGTGCCGTGCCTTACTAAGGCGGTACTGCCGTGCTCTTACATCCAAATAACGATCCTCCCTTTCTTATATCACACGTGGTCGGCTCCGCTCTGGTCTTTGGGGTAGCATTTCGGGCTCTATAAATTGTTGCGAGAAACAACAGAACAATTCACATTAAGCCATCGGGCCTCGTCAGTTTGAGATGTCAAGCTTCCATTCTTCTCACGACCGACCACCCCAGAGAGTGTGGAAGGCGTCTTCTTTATGCCATACTGCACCGTCGGTGACCATACTGCACCATCGGTGACCATCTACACAGCGATTGTGGATGTGCGACCACCCGGCAAAAACTATCCCGTTTGGTAGATGCCCTGATGCAATCGTTCATGTAGTTGTGCATTGATCGGAATGCCATTTTCCGTGCAGAGCACGACTGTAGGGACGTTTGTTGGCAGTTTGTATGATTATACGGTGAATTAGACACAGGACGGGGAAACAGCGGTCCTACATCTACATCTACATTTATACTCCGCAAGCCACCCAACGGTGTGTGACGGAGGGCAGTTTACGTGCCAGTGTCATTACCTTCCTTTCCTGTTCCAGTCGCGGGAAGAACGACTGCCGGAAAGCCTCCGTGCGCGCTCGAATCTCTCTAATTTTACATTCGTGATCTCCACCGGAGCTGTAAGTAGGGGGAAGCAATATATTCGATAACTCGTCCAGATACGCAGCCTCTCGAAACCTGGACAGCAAGCTACACCGCGATGCCGAGCGCTTCTATTGCAGAGTCTGCCACTTGAGTTTGCTAAACATCTCCGTAACGCTATCAACCTTACCAAATAACCCTGTGACGAAACGCGCGGCTCTTCTTTGGATCTTCTCTACCTCCTCTGTCAACCCGACCTGGGACGGATCCCACAGTGATGAGCAACACTCAAGTATAGGTCGAACGAGTGTTTTGTAAGCCACCTCCTTTGTTGATGGACTACATTTTCTAAGGACTCTCCCAATGAATCTCAACCTGTTACCCGCCTTACCAACAATTAATTTTATGTGATCATTCCACTTCAAATCGTTCCGCACGCATACTCCCATATATTTTACAGAAGTAACTGCTAGCAGTGTTTGTTCCGCTATCGTATAATCATACAATAAAGGATCCTTCTTTCTCTGTACTCGCAATACATTACATTTGTTTATGTTAAGGGTCAGTTGCCACTCCCTGCACCAAGTGCCCATCCGCTGCAGATTTTCCTGCATTTCGCTGCAGTTTTCTAATGCTGCAACTTCTCTGTATACTACAGCATCATCCGCGAAAAGCCGCATGGAACTTCCGACACTATCTACTAGGTCATTTATATATATTGTGAAAAGCAATGGCCCCATAACACTCCCCTGTGGCACGCCAGAGGTTACTTTAACGTCTGTAGACGTCTCTCCACTGAGAACAGCATGCTCTGTTCTGTTTGCTAAGAACTCATCAATCTAGCCTGTGATATTATTGGATTTCAGACATTTTGCATATGAGAAAAGGACAGCCATCGAGCTGTAGTTTGTAATGATACTAAGCATGACAACGCGAGAGTAAAGAAACGAAATCTGTTTATAACGTGCGCCTATACCAAGGTACTTTTAAACACTATGACTCGCTGGGCGCAGAATTTAAAATCATTGCCGCAGCGCTTGATAGCAAGAAGCTGCGAAACAGAAGAAAGAACAATTTATCATTTGTTAGGAAAATTCTAGAATCTTTATAGTTAGTTGTACTTCTGGTCGCCGATATGTTAACATGTACTTCATTACCTTTGATGCTTGGTCGCCGACTTGTTAAGACGTGTTGTGTAGCACCGCTACAAGTTATATTTCATTTAGTGTGAAAAACCACGTTATCATCAAGAAAGAAAACGCTTTTGTAAACCTTGTGACGATAAAAAATACTTACGCGCACGCCAGGACATTTAATTTTTACAAAATATCACACATACAAAAGCAGCGATTGTTGGACTGCTCCATGTATGAGAAAAACATAAAAAAGTAAGTTTTGTATTCATTGTAAATTTGTTAATGTTTATAGTTTAACCCCTTTGTTCTTTAAGAATATATTGATGCTTCACTGTACAGAAAATCTATGCTTATTCTTTTCTTTAAATTAATCACAAATAATGTTTATGTTTAAATGAACTTTGTTACAGGTTCGCTCTTTATCGCGGTGTCTCGATTGTATTTGGGGAACCATTAATGTGTTCAGTTTCCGATCTGACAACTTTTTTTTTTACAAAATTTCACTGTTTTGCATTTTTTTATTATTCAAATAGGTCCCTTAGGTAATTTCATTGAAGAGTCTGATTGCGTGAAAGCAATCCGGGTTAAGGGGTCATTTGAGAAACTATTTTCACGCAGTCAATCTGTACGTCTCCTGAACACAATCGAGAACCGACGCATCGTCGATAATTCATTAATTTTTCTCTCTTTCCAAGTCGTACCAAAAAAAAACGGCCAAGGAGAACTGCCGTGAGTACGCAATCTAGTGTTAAAAGGTTGCATTCTTTATCTTGTCGGCAAACATTGCCATAAATTATCATCATCAATGTTATATTTGGTTAAATGAGAAAAGGCAAAAAAAACCTTTTAACGCTAGAAGCCACACAGCTGGTCTGATGTTCCGTAGGCTCTTACTTATCAGGCGACAGTGCGGAACTGTATGGAACGCCTTCCGGAAGGAAAACGGCATCTACCTGGGAGCCTGTATCTAATATTTTCTGGGTTCGTTGCTTTAATTTTGGACACCAGTGTAGAAATAGATGTAGGTACGTCACTGTGCCAGTACTGGCCTCCCATTCTGAGCACTTGTGATGTTAACTGTTCAGTCAAATTTTCATGGTTTTACTGTTTGAGCAAAAACGATGTGTCAAGTTTTCATCGTGTCTTACTTTACAGTATAAAACCTCGAACGTTGTAGCGTGTCCGCAGCCAGCAGGACGGTCCCTTCTCGAGTTGCCGAGGTGCGACTGTCTTTACGGTCGGACGGCCGTGGCCTCTCGCCTCGCCTCTTTGCTCTGGTAGCGGCCGAGGCGTGGTCGGATTCGCTCTTGAGCGGCGTCCGCCCCCTAGCCAGCCTTCCGCCCCTATTACTTTGCCTCGGCGTTTTCCTTTATGACGTCATTAGACTTGCATCCCCCGCCGCAGAAAATTGCGTGCGCCGGCTAGCCCTCTCGACCTTCTCCTTTTTTACTACCCTTTCCGCTCCTTAATAAGGACTCTGCGCGCTGTTCGGTTTAACCTGTTACCTTATACCGGCGTTTCTTCGTAATTATTTCCTATCTTTCTTGCATAGCTATTCATTCCTTCGGAAAAAAATATGGAGAATATAAAAGAAAATAAGAGAAATTAGCTGCAAACTCGGTATATCATTCCAACAGGTAAATTTTCAGATCGATGGCCATCAATGTGACGCAGTCTGACAGGGGTTTGATTCGCAGTTTCTCTCCACCACAATTATACATGTTCGAATGATATTTAAACCATGTGGCAGTACAACTTCTTTATTTTATATTGCTATCACCATTTCCGCTTTAAGTCATTATCAAGTAAAGCAATGAACAATTTTTTGCACAGATGCATAGAAAGTGAGAAGGACCAAACATTTAACATCTGCATGCCATCCCAGTGTCAAATTAAAGATTACCGAAATAATATTACTTACATGTTGGATATAGTTACATTTCGTTAAGTGTGCCAATGGTTTAGGGGTAGCGGCCTTGGTGATCACAAAACGTCCTCGGTCCCGCGTTTGGACAACACCACCGCTTATATTTAGGATAATAATCATCATTGGCGGCCGAAACTTCCGGCATAAGAAGTCATCCTCATTCAGCCAACGGCCTTGTCAAAGTAGGTGAAGGAGAGGACAGACATTCAGCGCCCTCTCTTACCCTTGTTGTGAGGAACGGTTCCTAAAAATCGGAAAAGTAAGCAATGATCAACAGCATGAGAATGCAGAAGGCAATGGAAACCATTGCAATAAAGATATTCATCCATAAAATATTTTTTGACCTGTAAATGAAAAAAATTAAAAGAAGTGTTGATGATCTCTCTCTTGGCAAAAGATTCGGGAATAGACCCCCATTCTGAATTCAGATCTCTAAAGGGGGGGGGGGGGGCACCCAAGAAGAAGGTGACGATAAGAAAAAGATTGAATAACAAACTAAAGGATATCGTTCTACGAGTCGGCGTGTGGAATGTCAGAAGTTTGAATGTGGTATGGAAGCTACAAAACCTGCAAAGGGAAACGCAAAGGCTCAATCTAAATGCCATGGGAGACAGTGAAATGAATTGAAACAGCATCAGAAAATGGTATAAAGGGCGTAGGATTCTTTAAGAATAGGAAGGCACGGCAGAGACTGTGTTACTGTGAACAGTTCCGTGATGGGATTATTCCCATCAGAATCGCCGGCATACCAACAACTACAACGGTAGTTCAGGTATACATTTCGAATTCGCAAGCTGAAAATAGAGAGACAGAGGACATGTATGAAGATATTGAACGGATGATGCAGGGAGATGACGTTCTAATAACTGAACGGTTAATGTAGTACGTAAAGGGAGATGAAACTATAGCCATTGAGGACTGGAATTCGGTAGTAGGGAAAGGTAACGGGGGGATTTGCGCTTGGTACTAGGAATAAGAGAGGAGAAAGGCTAATTCAGGTCTGTAATAAATTTTAGCTACTAGTAGCGAACACTCTTTGCACAAAAGTAGGAGGTATACTTCGAAAAGGCCAAGAGATTCGGGAATATTTCACATAGATCACATCATGGTCAGATAGAGATTCCGGAATCAGAAACTGGATTGTAAGGCGCAACGGGGGGCAGAAATAGAAAATGGCTCTGAGCACTTTGGGACTTAACATCTGAGGTCGTCAGTCCCCTAGAACTTAGAACTACTTAAACCTAACGAACCTAGGGATATCACACACATCCATGCCCGAGGCAGGATTAGAACCTGCGACCGTAGCGGTCGCGCGGTTCTGGACTGAAGCGCCTAGAATCACTCGGCCACACCTGCCGGATGGAGCAGAAATAGACGCAGATCAAAATGTAGTAGTCGTGAAGAATAGCCTGAAACTTAGAAGCCTATTGAGGAAGAATCAATACGCAAAGAAATGGGATTCGTAAGTTCTAAGGAATGGCGAGATACGCTTGAAGTTCTCTAAGACTATAGATGCTGCAGTAAGGAACGGATCAGAAGATAGTGCAGTTGAAGAGGAATGGACGTCACTAAAAAGGGCAATCACTGAAGGTTGAAAGAAAAACATACATATAAAGAACGCAACTATGAAGAAACAATCGGTAAAATAAGAAATACTTCAGTTGATCGATGAAAGAAGAAAGTTAAAATTGTTCAGGAAAATTCAGGAATACAGAGATACAAGTCGCTGAGGAGTAAAATAAATATGAAGTGCAAGGGAGTTAAGACTAAATGCTGCATTAAAAATGTGAAGAAATCGAAAACGAAGTGATTGTCCGAAGGACTGACTCGGTCAAAACAATCTTCGGTGAAATTAAAGTCAAGGATGGTAACATTAAGAGTGCAATGGGATTCCACTGTTAAATGCAGAGCGGAGAGCGGATATGTGGAAATAGTAACCTGAAGATCTCGATGAGGGGAAAGGTGTGTCTGATGCGATAGAAGAAAAATTTCCTCAGTCCCGGGTTCGAATTCCGCCACTGATTAAATTGTGATTAATAATCAGCATTGGCCACCGAAGACTTCCGGCATAAGAAGTCACCCTCATTTTCCCAACGGCCTTGTCAAAGAGAGCGCAGGACCGGACGCAGGTTCAGGGCACTCTCGTGTGCTAGGGGTGGGAAACTGCCCCTAAAGGCGGAAGAATAGTCAGTGATCAACGGCATGGGGATGCACAAGGCAAAGGAAACCATTGAGAAAGTGTCATAATCATCTCTCTACTGGCAAATGATTCCGCAATAGTCTCCCATTCGCATCTCCGGGACCTGCCAAGGGAGTGGTGACCATGATAAAAAGACTGAATAATCTACGAAAGGATAATGTTCTACCTGTCGGGCTATGGAATGACAGAAGCATGATGTGGTAGGAAAACTACAAAATCTGGTAAGGGAAATGCAAAGAGTCGATCTAGACATAGTAAGGGTTAGTGAAGTGAAATGGAAAGAAGACAAGGATTTCTGGTCAGATGACAGAGAAATATTAACACCAGCAGAAAATGGTATAACAGGAGTAGGATTCGTTACGAATAGGAAGTTAGAGCAGAGAATGTGTTACTGTGAACAGTTCTTGTCAGAATCAACAGCACACCAACACCGACAACGATAGTTCATTGCAAAAACAGACAATCTCTTATGGGATAACAACAATCAGTGATTTTATAATGTTACTTAAAATCCGTCTTGATTGCAACAAATTTTTCTATTATTCTTATGACCGGTTTCGGTTCATTCAGAACCATCTTCAGATCTGATATTTCAGTTACAGGAGTAACCCGTCCAAATCCAGCAACTGTCACATGTGACGTAGCATGTGAAAGTTGCTGGATTTGGACGGGTTACTCCTGTAATTGAAATATCATATCTGAAGATGGTTCTGAATGAACCGAAACCGGTCATATGAATAATAAAAAAATTTGCAATCAAGACGGATTTTAAGTAACATTAACGATAGTTCAAGTATACAAGCCCATGTCGCAAGCCGAAGACGAAGAGATAAAGTATGCCAAGACACTGATGGCGCAATATAGTAAGTAAAGGGTGACGAAAATCTAATAGTAATGGGGCACTGGAATGCAGTTGTGGGAGAAGGAGTAGAATAAAAGGTTATCGGAGAATATGGATCTGGGACAAGGAATGACACAGGAGATAGACTAATTGAGTTTTGCAACACATTTCAGCTAGTAATAACGAATACTCTATTCATGAATCGCAAATGGAGGAGGTATACCTGTAAAGGCCGGGTGATACAGGAAGATTTCAGTTAGACTACATCATCATCAGAGAGAGATTCCGAAATCAGATACTGGATTGTAAGGCGTTCCCTGGAGCAGATATAGACTCAGATCACGATACAGTAGTGATGAAGAGTAGGCTGGAGTTTAAGACATTAGACAGGGAGAATTAACACGCAAAGAAGTGAAATACGGAAGTACTAAGGAATGACGAGATACGCTTGAAGTTCTCTAAGGATATAGATGCAGCAATAAGGAATAGCTCAGTAGACAGTACAGTTGAAGAGGAATGGACATCTCTAAAAATCACAGAAGTAGGAAAGAAAAAGATAGGTGCAAAGACGGTAACTGCGAAGGAACTATGGGTACAGAAGAAATACTTCAGCTGGTCGATGAAAGAAGAAAGTACAAAAATGTTCAGGGAAATTCAGGAATACAGAAATATAAATCGCTGATGAATGAAATAAATAGGTCGTGCAGGAAGCTAAGACGAAATGGCTGAATGAAAAACGTGAAGATATCGAAAAAGAAATGATTGTCGGAAGAACTGACTCAGCATATGGGAAAGTCAAAACAGCTTTCGGTGAAATTAAAATTCAAGGGTGGTAACATTATGAGTGCAACGGGAATTGACTGTCAAATGCACAGGAGAAAGCGCGTAGGTGGGTAAAGTACACTGAAGTCCTTTATGAGGAGGAAGATTTGTCTAATGTGATAGAAGAAGAAACTGAGTCGATATAAAAGAGATACCCCTATTAGAATCAGAATTTCAGAGAGTTTTGGAGGATTTAAGATTAAATAAAGCAGAAGGAATATATGACATTCCATCAGAATTTCTAAAATCATTGGGAGAAATGGGAACAAAGCGACTATTCACGTTGGTGTGCAGAATGTATGAATCTGGCGACATTCCATCTGACTTTCGGAAAAATATCATCCACACAATCCCGAGACTCCAAGAGCTGACAAGTGCGACAATTATCACATAATCAGCTTAACGGCTCAAGCGTCCAAGTTGCTGACAAGAATAATACATAGAAGACTGGAAAAGAAAATTGACGATGTGCTAGATGACGATCAGTTTGGCTTTAGAAAGGGTAGAGGCACGAGTGAGGTTGTAATGGAAACAAGGCTAAAGAAAAATCAAGACACGTTCATAGGATTTTTCGACCTCGAAAAAGCGTTCGATAGTGTAATATGGCACAAGATGTTCGAAATTCTGAGAACTATATGGGTAATCTATAGGGCCTAATGGGGTAATATACAATATTTACAAGAGCCAAGACGGAATAATAAGAGTTGACGACCAAGAACGAGGCGATAGGATTGAAAAGGCGTAAGACAGGGCTCTAGTCTTTCGCTGTTCAATCTGTACGTCGAAGAAAGTATTATGGGATTAAAAGAAAGTTTCAGGAGTGAAAATAAAACGAGGAACTTAACATCAGGATTTATTGCCACGAAGTAGATGAAATTAAGGAATTCTGCTACCTCGGCAGCAAAGTAACCAATGACGGACGGAGGAACGACGACATCAAAAGCAGACTAGTACTGGCAAAAAGGGAATTCCTGGCCAAGATAAGCCTACTAGTTACAAAGGTAGGCCTTAATTTGAGTCATAAACTTCTGAGATGTACGTTTGGAGGACAGCATTGTGTGATAGTGAGACATGGACTATGGGAAAACCGGAACAGAAGAGAATCGTAGCATTTGAGATATGGCGTTACAGACAAATATTGAAAATTAGGTGGACTGATAACGTAAAGAATGAGGAGGTTCTGTCAGAATCGGAGAACAAAGGAATATGTGGAAAATACTGACAGGGGGAAGGGACAGGATGATAGTACATCTGTTAAGGCATTAAGGCATCAGGGAATGACTTCCATGGTACTACATGGAGCTGTAGAGGGCAAAAACTGTAGAAGAAGACAGAGATTGAAATGCATCCAGCAAATAATTGAGGATGTAAGTTGCAGGTACTACTCTGACATGAAGAGGTATTCACAGGAGAGGAATTCGTGGCAGGCAGCATTAAACCTGTGTAATGACTGATGACTCAAAAAAAAAAAAAATTCTTAAAGCCCAGACTACTATTCTTCACTAATAAATTGTGATCTGAGTTTACCTCTGTTCCTCGATAGTCTTGTAATCCAGTATCTGATTTTGGTATCTCTGCATGACAATGATGTAATCAAACTGAAATCTTTCGTAATCTCCCGGCCTTTTCCAAGTATACCTCCTCCTCTTGCTATTCTCAAACAGAGTATTCGCTATTATTATCTGATATGTATTGCAGAACTCAATAACTTTTTTTTCTCCTCTCTCGTTCCTACTACCAAGCCATATCCTCCCGTAATCCTTTCTCCCAGTCTTTCCCCTACAACCGCTTCCAATCCCTCATGAGTGTTAGATTTTCATTTCCCTTTACGTACGCAATTACCCGTTCAATATTTTCATACTTCCTCGATCCTCTGCTTGCGATGTCGCCATGTATACCTGGCCATTGTTGTCGGTATTGGTTCGCAGTCGAAGTAGCCTGATGCAAGCAAAGAAAATTTCTTTACAAAGGCGCCCTATAGCTAGCACATAATAGTGTGGTTCTGAGAAAGAAGTTGCCCGATAGTAAACATGTTGGGTAAAGCATTGTATGAGGTGAATAGCGAATTATTGGAAATCTGAAGAAGAAACACTATATATTTTAAATCTTGTGCTATCGAGTCAGTGGGCAGGTAAGTTACGAGCTGAGGAAGTATTATGTGAGGAGATGAGTCTATGGGGAACTATTGTCAGAAGAAGGTGCAGTTCCATATCTGCTATGGCATCATGGAATAAGCCTGCCACCGCAAGGAATTGCAGAGGAAAAAAGCATAATGGACAGATGGTGAAGACAAGAACGTGAAATACGTATTAGTTTTAATAGCGATACAGAGATAAAAATGTTACCAAAAGATGAAAATAGATGGATGGGAGCACCAAGGCAGGGTCAAGAAAGTGGAGCGGTTGGGAATTAAAAAAAAAGGAAAAAGGTTATTTCTTAACATTAATTCCAGAGCCTCCATACATTCAACAGCTTCTTGATCCAAAAGCTGTTAGTGTTTGAGTAGTTTATCTCGGTTGACCTAAACAGTTAAGTCAATGGCAATATTTATATGGAGATCGCTCAGATTAAAACAGTAAGATTCACTGAGCCTGGAAACAGACACTACTATAGCGGAGATGCTGAGACACAGATAGGCGCAACAAAAAGACTGCCAGAAAGTAAGCTTTCGGCCAACAAGCCTTCATCGGAAATAAATAACACACATACACACACATACACACACACACACACACACACACACACACTGAGGCAAATGCAACTGTCACATACACACATGACCACAGTCTCTGGCTGCTGAGACCAGACTGCAGGTAGCAGCATACGATGGGAGAAGCAACCAGATGTTCAGGGTAAGCAGATGGCTGGGGCAGGTTGGTGGAGGGATTGCAGGGTAGAGGTGAGGACCATTAAGTGCCCGCGCTCCTTTTGGGAGCAAACAGCGACGAGAAGGACGGCAGCTACGTGTAGTTGGAAGGTACACAGAAGGCGGGTGGGGGGTTGGTGGGGTGGGGGTAGGCATTGGCGGAAAAGCAGAGAAGTAAAAAGTTTGTTGTTGTGTTAGTGGTACAGAAGTCTGTGTAGGGCTGAAATCGGAACAGGGAAAGAGCCGATAGGTAAGGATAGTGCCTAACGAAGGTTGAGGCCAGAAAGGGTTATGGGGAAGGTAGGTTATGTAGCAGGGAGAGTTCTCACCTGTGCAATTGGTGGGAAGGATCTAGATGGCACAGGCTGTGAAGCAGTTATGGAAATGAAGAACATTGTGTTGGGTGGCGTGCTCAGCAACTGGGCGATCCAGCTGTTTCTTGGTCACAGATTGTCGGTGACCATGATAGCTTGTCGGTTGTCATGCCCATGTAGGATGTAGCACAGTGATTGCAGCATACCCTAAAATCTGCCACATTTGACATTCATGGCTAATGCTCCATTGACAGCACTAGCCTAGTGGTGCTTACAGTCCAATGACCTTTGTTCCAGGAGTTCTAGTCCCACAAGGTATGCATTAAAATTCTAAGAAGTTGAGAAGGTATGAAGAGGCACTGGAAAAGTAAAGCTTTCAGGGCAGGCCGTAGTAATGCGTATATAGCTCAGCAACTACAGGACTTTCCAAAAAGAATGCTGAGATGTTGAATAGGCTGAAAAACTTTTTAACTGAAGATAAAATATGTTTGTCTGCCGTATCCTTCAGCGCCAGAGGTTGGACTTGACAAACGTAAAGGAGATGAGTACTGCCATGCTACAACTTTCACTCTCATGCAAGTATGATTTTGATGGTCCTACAGAAGGCACAGATAATTCTTTCGTAGGCTGAGTTTAATCAATTGTTAGTCTGCAGCGTCGCTTGCGGGAAACATACCCGTGACGAAATGAACCCGATTACAAACCTATTCGTCGATGGTGCAACTAGTTTGAAGATACTGAAAGCGTGTTGACGGACGTTTATGAGGCTGGCCAAGAACAAGTAAAGTTGAAGAATCATAAGTTAAACATATCTAAGACAACACTCATCAGTTTCATGCATTAAATGTTAAGACTTCATGCCTGCAAAATTCAGATCGGACAGGCTGTGATACGTCTATTGTCTGAACTCCCAGAAATCCTGATGTTACCGCTTTTGACTTCTTCCCCTGGGGCTACGAAAAGAATATTTTCTATACAGGAAAATTTTCGAAATTTGAGGCGTCTGTGGGAACGAATATGGAGTGCCATTTCGTCTGTAACACCAGAGACGCTGTAAAATATACGGCCTGAAATCCAGTTTCATTTTGATGTCTGTAGAGCGATAAATGGATCTCACGTCGAAAGTTATGAAGGTTTTCTACTCAATTTGACATTTAAGTTGTGCTGTTACATTGAACAGTTTTTCTGTAGCGCTTATTCAAAATCCTGGCATTCTTTTTGAAAAA
This sequence comes from Schistocerca serialis cubense, assembly GCF_023864345.2. Taxonomy (NCBI): domain Eukaryota; kingdom Metazoa; phylum Arthropoda; class Insecta; order Orthoptera; family Acrididae; genus Schistocerca; species Schistocerca serialis. The sequence goes on along the minus strand of NC_064642.1, from coordinate 98,679,492 downwards.
CCCTGTATAGAATTTTCCCGTGAATCAAATAGATTCACGGTTCGATTCCCATTATGACGTGCTTTCAGACAGATTGTAAGTTATATAATGAGAGTTTGAATTAATTCTCGCTGTTGACGAAAAGAGGGCAGTGGTTGTACTAGGGCAGCATAGCGGACAGCGACACAAGACCTTTTCAACATAAAAACATTAGGCTTTCAGAACTGTGTGTGAGTTTCGAGTGGAGCTGAAAGAGCGTACATACACAGTGTCCTGGACATGTCGGATTTTGTACCTACAAAACAGTATTTGAGAAAAGTATCTCTCTTCTACTTCATTCTCAAGAAATCTGCTGTGAGAGGTTCTCGTTTGCTATTGGTGTACGTGATCTGTCCGAAACAACGTGCAGAGGTTCGTTTTGACGATTCAGAGACAACGATTTTGAGATGAGTGACAAAATGCGTTCCAGTTCGCTTGCTGTACCACAGGCTTCTGCAACCGAATCAAACAGTGAATGCCGAACGCTCCGAAGTACAGTTACACAATGTCAATACCTCAACAAAGGACAAACGTCCGTGATATGCTCAGAGACATGAAAAAGTAATTTTGCTTCATGACAATACCAAACCACATGTTTCAAACCGAGTGAAGAAAACCTTGAAGGGACTTTGATTTGATTTCTTACCCCACCGGCAATATTCGCCAGACATCGCCTCTTCTGATTACCCTTTGTTTTGGTGCACTGTCAGATGGCAAGAACTATACCCCTTACATAAAGTCATAAAAGATCACCGAACTCACGTTGAGCGAACAGTAGGGCTGAACAAAAATGGCTGACAAGGCACAATGCATCTTGTAGAAGGTATAGTATGGACGTATTAGAATAATTAATGTTGGGTGATGGTTTTAAAGTAATTCACACGACATGAAAACTGTGGAAACACCTCGATTTACTGGAGGCTAGTTTATCCCAGGGAAGTATTCGGAGTTGACCATGGCCGGGTGGCGGTGCGCAGCTGGGTAGTGGCGAAGGGAAGTGACAAAAGGCAGCTTAGGGTGGTTCAAACTCTCAGAAAGCGGTAACGGGGCGCGGCCTCCAGCTGCCTTAAGATGAGTGACAGTGACGGGGTGGTTGAGCCCATGCTGGTGTACCAGGAAGCAGACAGAGAACTTGTATGGCTGTTGATAAATACCCATCATCCCATTTTCAGTGAAACATGCGAGAAAGCCACCCAAAGCTATGGTGGAGCGGTCAACAGAGGACGGTCCGCATCGTCTGAAGTAAATCAGGTGAAGAGCGACAGAATGAAACATGCCAGCATCTGATGGGAATGTAGGACCAAGCAAGGAATTTGAAGTACTCTCCTGAGAGTCAGAACTTGGGAAAAATTGGTGTTTTATGCAGATGCTAACCTTGATGGGTGGGCTGGGAGGAGCTAAATAGCAGAAGCTGAGAGGAAGGGAAATTTTGTGGGAATTTGTTCACTTCCCAGAACAAGCATTGGTCGGCACTGGGAAGCGACGCATAATTAACGCGACTTGCGCTGCAATTGGCGTAAGTGATTTTGCTGGAGGGGAAAGCGAGGCGAAGAGCGGACTGGCAGAAGTCTCCGTAGAGGTTTTTACATTCCCACCTTGCCTAGAGTGCAGACGTGGCGCTCCTTACTCAGCTTGCCTGAGAGAGAATGAGCATATCTGCAGTTTAGGACTTAGCAAACGGAATGGTTCAAATGGTTCAAATGGCTCTGAGCACTATGGGACTTAACTCCTGAGGTCATCAGTCCCCTAGAACTTAGAACTACTTAAACCTAACTAACCTAAGGACATCACACACACCCATGCCCGATGTATGATTCGAACCTGGGACCATAGCGGTCGCGCGGCTCCAGACTGTAGCGCCTAGAACCAATCGGCCACTCTGGCCGGTCTCAAAAGGAACGATTGAGCTAGGAGCTCAGCTTTGTACTGAGCAAGATAGCTAGGAGTGAATAGATGAGCGCAGCCTTGCAGCACCACGAGACCCGCGATATTGCGCCCGCCCTGGCTTGAGTTAGGCCACTGATTAATTTGTTGGATCACGTCGGCAAAGTTTCTACAAGGGTTTCATGGGCCGTGTATTGTAGAATTCTTCTCGCACTTCGCATTACGCCTGGGTCAGTCGATAGGAATTAATTTTGATTTATCGCGTTTTACTCCACGTAAACGCAATTTATTACCGCTGCCTGTTAGGAGAGTCACGCAATGTGATGATTGAAGGTCATGAGTTAAAATAAATTTGTGGCAATCGACTGCACCTGTTTTCAGTCTAGTAGCTAAAATCCCAAGTCACTTTCTTAATTAATTTTATGTTCAACATTTGCATCTGGTGTTCAAAAGCTGAATATAACATAAATGTGCACCCTTTTTTAATTAAAAGGGACCAATTCTGAATCAATTAATGTCAACACTGCCACTGCAGTTCGTTCAGGAGTCACAGGGCCTTATTGCTTTCTTTGCGATGTCCGATACTGCGGCGCAGATTTGCACTCCCTGTTGATCTGTTAGTCAATTAGCTGAGGTGAACACACGCCAAAACCAGATTCGTGACGGGTGGGGTGTTACAACACACACACACACACAAACACGTAAACGCAATTGATAGTGGCTCTTCCAATTAGCGAATACAGCTGGCCACAGCCGAGCTCAGTAAGACCCTATAACGATTCAACGAGTCCCAAAGGGGCTACAACTGAAACCAAATGCGACGGAACAGGGACGGTCGTCTTTCTCTTCGGCGTGCAGCACAGAGCAGATCGATGGCGACGACGCCACTTCGCTACATGTTGCACACACTTTACCTTGGTCGACTTTTCCCCTCGACAACATTCGATCCATCCTGCAAATCTTCATTTCTGCTCGGCAGATGCGCCCCGCCTTTGCAAATATTCGTTTTTCTTCCTCGTCCCCAGGTAATTTAATTTCGCTGCGAGTTTTCCGATACTCTTGAAAGTAAGGAGGATCGAGGAGATGGCGGGGGCGGCCCCCTTTCTCAGCCTCGGCTTGAGACGTTCCTCGGGCTTCCAATCTCCGCCGCTGGCCAGAGTTCGTCAGTGCGGCAGCAACGCAATCACGACCTCCCCTCTGCTCCGTGGCCGACCACAGGTCCGCAGTCTGTCTGTCCTTCCGTTTATCTTTGATTACAACCCGTTCACCCTTCCGTGTACCTGGGGCACTTACACTTCGTAAATTTCATTACTCACACACGTTATTCTTATTGCACTTTATTTGGCAACGAAGAAACCACATTGTACCGTCGTACATAATGCGTTAGATGAGTATGTGCCAAGCAAGATCGTAAGAGATGGAAAAGAGCCACCGTGGTACAACAACCGAGTTAGAAAACTGCTGCGGAAGCAAAGGGAACTTCACAGCAAACATAAACATAGCCAAAGCCTTGCAGACAAACAAAAATTACGCGAAGCGAAATGTAGTGTGAGGAGGGCTATGCGAGACGCGTTCAGTGAATTCGAATGTAAAGTTCTATGTACTGACTTGGCAGAAAATCCTAAGAAATTTTGATCTTATGTCAAAGTGGTAGGTGGATCAAAACAAAATGTCCAGACACTCTGTGACCAAAATGGTACTGAAACAGAGGATGACAGACTAAAGGCCGAAATACTAAATGTCTTTTTCCAAAGTTGTTTCACAGAGGAAGATTGCACTGTAGTTCCTTCTCTAGATTGTCGCACAGATGACAAAATGGTAGATATCGAAATAGACGACAGAGGGATAGAGAAACAATTAAAATCGCTCAAAAGAGGAAAGGCCTCTGCACCTGATGGGATACCAGTTCAATTTTACACAGAGTACGCGAAGGAACTTGCCCCCCTTCTTGCAGCGGTGTACCGTAGGTCTCTAGTAGAGCGTAGCGTTCCAAAGGATTGGAAAAGGGCACAGGTCATCCCCGTTTTCAAGAAGGGACGTCGAGCAGATGTGCAGAACTGTAGACCTATATCTCTATCGTCTATCAGTTGTAGAATTTTGGAACACGTATTGTGTTCGAGTATAATGACTTTTCTGGAGACTAGAAATCTACTCTGTAGGAATCAGCATGGGTTTCGAAAAAGACGGTCGTGTGAAACCCAGCTCGCGCTATTCGTCCACGAGACTCAGAGGGCCATAGATACGGGTTCACAGGTAGATGCCGTGTTTCTTGACTTCCGCAAGGCGTTCGATACAGTTCCCCACAGTCGTTTAATGAACAAAGTAAGAGCATATGGACTATCAGACCAATTGTGTGATTGGATTGAGGAGTTCCTAGATAACAGGACGCAGCATGTCATTCTCAATGGAGAGAAGTCTTCCGAAGTAAGAGTGATTTCAGGTGTGCCGCAGGGGAGTGTCATAGGACCGTTGCTATTCACAATATACATAAATGACCTTGTGGATGACATCGGAAGTTCACTGAGGCTTTTTGCGGATGATGCTGTGGTGTATCGAGAGGTTGTAACGATGGAAAATTGTACTGAAATGCAGGAGGATCTGCAGCGAATTGACGCATGGTGCAGGGAATGGCAATTGAATCTCAATGTAGACAAGTGTAATGTGCTGCGAATACACAGAAAGGTAGATCCTTTATCATTTAGCTACAAAATAGCAGGTCAGCAACTGGAAGCAGTTAATACCATAAATTATCTGGGAGTACGCATTAGGAGTGATTTAAAATGGAATGATCATATAATGTTGATCGTCGGTAAAGCAGATGCCAGACTGAGATTCATTGGAAGAATCCTAAGGAAATGCAATCCGAAAACAAAGGAAGTAGGTTACAGTACGCTTGTTCGCCCACTGCTTGAATACTGCTCAGCAGTGTGGGATCCGTACCAGATAGGGTTGATAGAAGATATAGAGAAGATCCAACGGAGAGCAGCGCGCTTCGTTACAGGATCATTTAGTAATCGCGAAAGCGTTACGGAGATGATAGATAAACTCCAGTGGAAGACTCTGCAGGAGAGACGCTTAGCAGCTCGGTACGGGCTTTTGTCAAAGTTTCGAGAACATACCTTCACCGAAGAGTCAAGCAGTATATTGCTCCCTCCTACGTATATCTCCCGAAGAGACCATGAGGATAAAATCAGAGAGATTAGAGCCCACACAGAGGCCTACCGACAAATCCTTCTTTCCACGAACAATACGAGATTGGAATAGAAGGGAGAACCGATAGAGGTACTCAAGGTACCCTCCGCCACACACCGTCAGGTGGCTTGCGGAGTATGGATGTAGATGTAGATGTAGATGTAGATGAAGATGTAGATTGTCCCACGGTGATATAAATCAATAGAATAATTACGGCCGGCCGAAGTGGCCGTGCGGTTCTAGGCGCTGCAGTCTGCAACCGCGAGACCATTGCGGCAAAGCTATTGGCAAAAAGAAAAAAAAATTGTTCTCCAGTATGCTGACTATCAGTTCCTTGCCTAACAACGTTAGGGCTGGGAATAAGAAAAAGAAAACACTGTAAGCACTGGACAATGCCGGCCGAAGTGACCGTGCGGTTAAAGGCGCTGCAGTCTGGAACCGCACGACCGCTACGGTCGCAGGTTCGAATCCTGCCTCGGGCATGGATGTGTGTGATGTCCTTAGGTTAGTTAGGTTTAACTAGTTCTAAGTTCTAGGGGAATGATGACCTCAGAAGTTGAGTCCCATAGTGCTCAGAGCCATTTGAACCAACCATAATAATTACCTTGAATGGAGGATATAAGACGAACATCAACAAAAGCAAAACCAGTATAATGGAATGTAGTCGAATTAAATCCGGTGATGCTGAGGCAATTAGATTAGAAAATAAGACACTTAAAGTAGCAAATGAGGTTTGCTATTTTGTAAGCAGAATAAATGATGATGGTCGAAGTAGGGGTAGAAAATGTAGAGTGGTAATAGCAAGAGAAGCTTTTCTGAAGAAGAGAAATTTGTTAACGTAGAGTGTGTCAGGAAGTCCTCCCTGAAAGTATTTGCATGGACTGTAGCCATGTATGGAAGTGAAACATGGAGGATGTATAGTTTAGACAAGAAGAGAACAGAAGTTTTTGAAATGTGGTGCTACTGGAAAATGCTGAAGATTAGATGGGTAGATCACATAACTAATGAGGAGGTACTGAATAGAATTGCGGAGAAGAGAAATTTGTGGTGTAACCCGACCAAAAGAAGGGATCGGTTAGTAGGACACATTCTGAGACATCAAGAGATCACCAATTTAATACTGGAGGGAAGCGTGGAGGGCAAAAATCATAGAGAGAGACCAATAGATGAGTACAGTAAGCAGATTCAGAAGGTTGTAGGTTGCAGTAGTTAGTCGGTGATGAAGAGGCTTGAACAGGATACAGTAGCACGGAAAGCTGCATCAAACCAGTCTTCGGACTGAAGACCACAACAACAACAACAATTTTCTTGAACATCGAGCCGCATCAACTGGTTAAATGTCCACAACTTTCGGACGTGCTAGTCGGTCATTGTCCAGTGCTTACAGTGTTTTCTTTTTCTTATTCCCAGCCCTAACGTTGTTAGGCAAGGAACTGATAGAGTCAGCGTACTGGAGAACAATTTTTTTTTTTCTTTTTGCCAATAGCTTTGAAGCAGTGGAAACACCGGTTCCCGCCAGATCGCCGGAGCTAAGCACTGTTGGGCTTGGCTGGCTCTTGGATGGGTCACTGTGCGGGTCTCCCAGGTGCTGTTGGCAAGCGTGGTGCACTCAGTCATTGTATGGCACATTGAGGAGCTACTTGACTGAGAAGTGGCGGCAGCGGTCACGTAAACTGACAACGGTTGGGAGATAGGTATGCTGACCACATGCCCCTCCATATCCACATCCGGTGAAACCTACAGATTGAGGATGAAACGGCGGCCGGTCGGCACCTTTGGAACTTCAAGGCATGTTCGGACGGTTTTTGTTTGTTTTTCGTGTTACAACTTTCTTTATAATATCTTAGTTATGCGCATACGTAGTAACCTAATGTTTAAAATACATTTCTGGGTAATTTCTACGATTTAGATGGTTCTACGTGAAAAGTAACGTTTCACATTAGGAAGGCATGAAATGAATCGCTCAGTAAAGTACTTGAGGCTATAAATTAAGAGAGGCATACAAAATGAAGGCCATGTATAGAACACACTTATAAATAAAACAGGTGCTGAATTACCTTTGAATTCATCAAAAGTGTTTCTTACATGTTTCCGTGCTTCACAGCTCATTCTCTATGTCCGGGTAGCTAAGATTCTCACCAGTTTGTTGCAACGAAAGTACTGGGGTAAGAGACGACACGAGAATAGAAGATTTCAATATGGAGATGGACATTGAGTAGGAGGAAAGAACAATTTTCTTTTGTCAACCCATATTGCACACAAAACTTCTCTCTCCATCCGAACAGGCCTCGAAAAGCCCAACGGTACCAACCAACCACCATGTCGTCCTGAGCCGACAGGCGTCACTGGATGAGGATATGGAGGGTCATCTGGTCAGCATATCGCTCTCCCAGCCGTTGTCAGTTTTCATGATCCGACCGGCTACTTCTCACTGAAGTAGCTCCTCAGTTTGCCTCACAACGGCTGAGTGCACTCCGCTTGTCAACATCACACCGCAGCCCCCGTCGGTGACCCATCCAAGTGCTAGCCAAGGCCGACAGCTCTCAGCTTCGGTGATCTGACGGGAACCGTCCTTGGCCTTTTGTATACTGGATGTTAAAAAGAATTCTATATTTTGGCAGGTGGCAGTACGGACCAACACAAGAAAAAAATTTCTAGTAAATACGGCCTTTAAAATACAATACTAAGAACTATGAGCATTTCCTCATTGTCACCCTCATGAAACACTTCGCTTCCACTGCAAACTCTTTCCTGTTTCGAACGATCTGGAATGCAGTAAACAAATGAGAACACATTATCCTGTTGCTGTGAAACAGCATGACTACTAATGTAATCCGCTAGCTAATATATACTACCTGCACTTGTGAGCCATTGCTAATGGAGCTGTTGAGTATAGCGCCCATCCACAGTGAGGCAAGCTTCTGTCCGACGTCTGTTTGGGGAATACGCACCCTCTGGAAAACTCAAAGTTGGTCACGGATGCGCTGGAAGGCACTGATGATGCGTACCTTTACTATTTTCGCATTATTAATGTTCCCATAACCAAACGTGTAAGGGGTTAACAATGAAGGAACACCGAAGGATATTCCTTGGATTCGAATATGGAGGAAGTTCAAAGATTACCAGACGACTGACGGTAACTTGTACCGTCATTGTCTTCATTATTTAACTTGGAGTGAAATCCCTGATTTTCGCTTCTACGTGAGACATAACCCACGCATATAAATTACCCTGTATTTAACTTAGGAATATTCAATACTTTGTTAATTAGAATACTGTTGTTGTTGTTGTGGTCTTCAGTCCTGAGACTGGTTTGATGCAGCTCTCCATGCTACTCTATCCTGTGCGAACTTCTTCATCTCCCAGTACCTACTGCAACCTACATCCTTCTGAATCTGCTTAGTGTATTGATCTCTTGGTCTCCCTCTACGATTTTTACCCTCCACGCTGCCCTCCAATGCTAAATTTGTGATCCCTTGATGCCTCAAAACATGTCCTACCAACCGATCCCTTCTTCTAGTCAAGTTGTGCCACAAACTTCTCTTCTCCCCAATCCTATTCAATACCTCCTCATTAGTTATGTGATCTACCCACCTTATCTTCAGCATTCTTCTGTAGCACCACATTTCGAAAGCTTCTATTCTCTTCCTGTCCAAACTGGTTATCGTCCATGTTTCACTTCCATACATGGCTACACTCCATACAAATACTTTCAGAAACGACTTCCTGACACTTAAATCTATACTCGATGTTAACAAATTTCTCTTCTTCAGAAACGATTTCCTTGCCATTGCCAGTCTACATTTTATATCCTCTGTACTTCGACCATCATCAGTTATTTTACTCCCTAAATAGCAAAACTCCTTTACTACTTTAAGTGTCTCATTTCCTAATCTAATCCCCTCAGCATCACCCGATTTAATTTGACTACATTCCATTATCCTCGATTTGCTTTTGCTTTTGTTGATGTTCATCTTATAACCCCCTTTCAAGACACTGTCCATTCCGTTCAACTGCTCTTCCAAGTCCTTTGCTGTCTCTGATTAGAATACTATGTTACCTAAAAACGAAAGCGTTTTACGTTAACCGTCATGTCCCCTAAGACGCTTATTGTAGGATTTCTGCCGTATATTACTTTACTCTGTTTGAAAATTAAACGATATTCGAAGCTACTTTGTTTCTCTGATAGTCTCTTTTTACGCCACAATTGCAAATGTCTATATCACAGTAGGTTACTTGCACCAGATGTTCAAGTGAAATGCGGCTTTAAAGCTGTTGACCCGTATTATCCTTACTATCGTAGCTGACTGCACTCAAGACAGCTTGGTTTCCGCGCCACTGAAACCAGATCAATCAGGTTCCAGCAAATGCGGAAGAATACATTGTGCTATGTTTACATTTTCTTATGATGCACGTGGTACAATTCAAGGATATTCCACTCGTTGCAACAGTCGTTCCTCCTCAACAGAACAACGAATGGCGCGAGGTGTGCCTCGATCCGCCGTTGTTGGAGCTACAGAGCCAGTGTCTGTTAGTAGGTGGAAAGGACTGCTAAATAACTGTGGAGATAGTAGCCTGCGTTCTGGATATTTTTCAGCAAGCAAGACACCGCCTAACAGATTACGGTGTTCGGGTCCTGTCTTATATTGGTCCCGGGTTTTACACACAGACACACACAATTATTACGAGGGCTGTTCGAAAAGTAAGGTCCGATCGTTCGCGAAATGAAAACCACAGTCAAAATCAAAAGTTTGTTATTCACAAAACTTAGCCACACATTCCGGCCACCTCTCTAAATATCGCCGCTCCGAGTTAGACATTTGTCACGGCGTTGTACAAACTTTCCAGTACCCTTGTCACAGAAAGCAGCCACCTGTGCTTTCCTCCAATTTTCTAAGGCCTGCCTTTTGTTGTTTATGCCAAAATGATGTCTTCGTAGCCAGCGGATCACGTGAGCAGAGATGGACAACGGAAGGAGCCAATTAAGGGATGTATTGTGATTCATCAAACACTTCCCATCGAAAACGCTGCAGGAGCGTCGTCATTGCTCCGGTAGAATGCGACTGAAAATTGGTTCAAATGGTTCAAATGGCTCTGAGCACAATGGGACTTAACTGCTGAGGTCATCAGTCCCCAAGAACTTAGAACTACTTAAACCTAACTAACCTAAGGACATCACACACGTCCATCCCCGAGGCAGGATTAGAACCTGCGACAGTAGCGGTCGTGCGGTTCCAGACTGTAGCGCCTAGAACCGCTCGGTCACTTCGGCCGGCGACTGAAAATTGTAATGAAGAAAGAAACGCATGACATTTATGTTATGTGGTCCGCATAACTTCAGGCAAAATCTCTCACCACATCCGCATACACTACTGGCCATTAAAATGGCTACACCAAGAAGAAATGCAGATGATAAACAGGTATTCATTGGACAAATATATTATACTAGAACTGACATGTAATTACATTTTCACGCAATTTAGGTGCATAGATCCTGAGAAATCAGTATCCAGAACAATCACGTCTGGCCGTAATAACGCCTTTGATATGCCCGGGCATTGAGTCAAACAGAGTTTGGATGGCGTGTACAGGTATAGTTGCCCATGCAGCTGCAACACGATACCACAGTTCATCAAGACTAGTGACTGGCATATTGTGAGGAGCCAGTTTCTCGGCCACCATTGACCAGACGTTTTCATTTGGTGAGAGATATGGAGAATTTGCTGTCCAGGGCAGCAGTAGAACACTTCCTATACCCAGAAAGGGCCATACAGGACCTGCAACATGCGGTCGTGCATTATTCTGCTGAAATACAGGGTTTCACAGGGATCAAATGAAGTGCAGAGCCAAGGTCGTAACACATCTGAAATGTAACGTCCACTGTTGAAAGTGCCGTCAATGCGAACAAGCGGTGACCGAGACGTGTAACCAATGGCACCCCATACCATCACGCTGGGACATACGGCGGTATGGCGATGAGGAATAAACGCCTCCAATGTGCGTTCACCGCGATGTCGCCAAACACGGATGCGACCATCATGAAGCTGTAAACAGAACCTGGATTCATCCAAAAATATGACGTTTTGCCAGTCGTGCACTCAGGTTCGTCGTGGAGTGCACCATCGCAGGCGCTCCTGTCTGTGATGCTGCATCAAGGGCAACCGCAGCCATGGCTGCTGCAAACGTCGTCGAACTGTTCGTGCAGATGGTGGTTGTCCTACAAACGTCCCCATCTGTTGACTCAGGGATCGAGACGTGGTTTGCACGATCCGTTACAGCCATGCGGATTAGATGCCTGTCATCTCGGGTGCTAGTGATGCGAGGCCGTTGGGATTCAGCACGGCATTCCCTATTACCCTCCTGAACCCACCGATTCCGTATTATGCTAACAGTCATTGTATCTCGATCAATGCGAGCAGCAATGTCGCGATACGATAAACCGCAATCGCGATAGGCTACAATCCGACGTTTATCAAATTCGGAAACGTGATGGTATGCATTTATCCTCCTTACACGAGGCATCACAACAACGTTTCACCAGGCGACGCCGGTCAACTGCTGTTTGTGTATGAGAAATCAGTTGGAAACTTTCCTCATGTCAGCACGTTGCAGGTGTCGCCAGCGGCTCCAACTTTGTGTGAATGGTCTCAAAAGCTAATCATTTGCATATCACAGCGTCTTCTTCCTGTCGGTTAAATTTCGCGTCTGTAGCACGTCATCTTCGTGGTGTAGCAATTTTAATGGCCAGTAGTGTACTTGGCGGGAGAGACTGATGTTTTAAGCATTTCTACGTGATCACTTTGCTCTCTGAACTGGAAAGAGCCACGGGAATCGATCGACAGGCACACTAAAGACACTGCCCAACACATCTGTGCGAAGTTCTATCGGATTTTCACAGTGGTTTCCATTTCGCGCCTAATCGACCTTACTTTCCGAATACGCCTCGTACATACCATTAAAGAGAAAGGTTTTAGGCATTTTTAAGATAAATTTCAAACTTTTGCTTCGTTATGGAGACAGTTACATGGACTCACAAAAGTGGCCATTTAACTGTGATGCTCAGTGTATACAGGATGTTTGCTTTAACTTGAGACAACTAAATATCTCCAAAAAGAATAATCGTACAATAAAAAAGTTCTGGGTTAAAAGTTAATATTAGTATAGGGGATATGTGTTTGTGCTACAACTGGCCACTTCCTAGCGGCTTTCCCTGCGTCGGTGGTGTCAACTTTGTATTTTCATATGGGAACCCCCAATTTTTATGACATAGACGGATTCTACGCCGAAGAATACGTACAGTTTACCAAACTATTGTTTTCCATTCGTGGTAGATGGCTCTGTAATCGACAGGTATCAAGTTTGACTGTTTTCGCAATAAAGAATCGATGCATTTAAGTCGATTAGGCCAGTGCATAAGTTCGTAGGGTTTTTGTTTTTCATGTTGGTTGTCCGGTTTCTGCTGGTTGATTTATCGATTGTCAGTTTTTGCTTGTAGTTCACTCATCCTATTTGAGCTTGCATATTGTCATTTTGTCATTTGGAGACAATGAGTGGAGGTGTGGACCTAGAAAATGGAACGCCAAGTGAAGAAATCGCAACATTTTCTATTTATTCTTCTGTTTGAGTTAAACAGAGGTATGACAGCAGTGGAGGTAGCCAGAAACATCTGCGCCGTGTATGGGGATAATGAACCTAGACAGAGCACGACAGGTAACACTTTTCTTGTTTTGAGGAGGGTCGTTTCGACAGCAGTGGCTATCTATGTTCAAGAAGACCTTTGGGGTTTGATGATGATCATTTAATGACATAGATCCACGATGATCTACGTCAGTATACTCAAGAACTGGCAAATGTGAGGAACTGTGATCATTCACCATCGTGCGATATCTGCATGCAATGGAGCAGGTTCAAGAATCGAGCTTGTGAGTACCGCATGTTCTAAGCTAACATCACAGAAATCAGCGGGTTTCCACACGTGCATCTCCACTTAGAGACAGAAATGAATCCTGCGTCAAGTGAAAGAACTAGTCAAGCACTCATCATCAAATTACATAGGGACAGTAGGATTTGTATTAGTTCTCGCTGATCCTAAATACATCACAAATTGTTCTGTATCTGTGGAAGCAATTCCTTACAAAGAGCTTCTTCGAGCTACATCGTCAGGGTGCGTGGAACTGATGTAGATATTTGTGTACCAGGACCCAAAGCATAACGCCAGCTATTTAATATCTGGGCCGTTCTTTTCAGGCAAATCCCAGCAAGCCAAGGGGGGGGGGGGGGGGGGGACAGGGGTTCAAACTTGAGTTTCTTTGGAACGATTATCAGTTCCATCGTTTTCTTTATCACCACTTAGTTAGAACGTAGGTTTTTTTCTTCTTTCCTTGTTTTTGTAACATTGTAAAGTTGATGATATAGAAGTGTAGGCTAACGCGGCCAGAATCCTTTCCAGTGAAACCCTTCCGGAAGGATGGTTTCAATATATGTAAAAAAAGAATCCCGGTTTGAGCTATTATTGCAGACAGCCTTCATCAGGGTGATTGGTTTGTAGCACATGTCAGTTTCCAAAAGTGAATTGGGGTTTTTCTTATGGCGTCCACATGCTAAAATTAATCGGTATTTTACTGTCTCTATCACAGGCGTGTGGGTAGTTAGTTTTGACGCCATACCATATTAATGTTTAGAGCGACATCTCATCTAGTACACTTTACACGAAGGTGACAGAAATAATGGGATACCTCCTACCTTTTGTTCGGGGTGCACTGAACCTCGTGATGCCAATTGAGGAGCTACTCGACCGAATAGCAGCGGCTCCGGTCAAATAAAACCATCATAACGACCGGAAGAGCGGTGTGCTGACCACATGCCCTCCAATCCGCATCCTCAACTGAGGATGACACTGATTGGCCACTTTTGGCCTGTGGACGGAGTGCTTTTTTTCCTACCTTTTGCCTGGCGTAGTGCAGCGGCTCGACGAGGCATGGTTTCAACGAGTCGATGGAACTCCCATGCAGAAATAGTGAGCCATGCCGCCAATTATGAACGTCTACAGAGACGTCCATAATTGCGAAAATGTTGCCGGTGCAGGATTTTTTACGTGGACTGACCTCTCGTTCATGTCCGACAAATGTTCGAATGGATTCATGTCGAGCAATGTGGATGGGTAAATCATTCGTTTGAACTGTCCATCTCCTTCAAACAAGTCGCGAACAAATGCAGCCCAATGACATGGCACACTGCCATTCATAAAAATTCCATTGTGGCTTGAACCAAGTAGCCGAACATAATTATTACCAGTCAATGATTGGTTCAGTTGGACGAGAGGGTCCACTTTACTCCATATAAGCATAGTCCACACCACTTTTGGCAACCGCCAACTTTCACAGTGCCTTGTTGACAGCTTGAATCCACGGCTTCGTAGCTTCTGCACCCACTCGAAACTTGCCGTCAGCTTTTATCAACTTGAATCGGGACTCATCTAACCAGGTCGCGGTTTTCCAGTCGTCTATGGTCCAACCGATATGATCACCAGCCTAGGAGACGTGCTGCAGGAGATATCATGCTGTTAGCAAATGTACTCGCGTCAATCATCTGTTGCCATTGCCCATTAACGCCGAATTTCGCAGCACGGTCCTAACGTACACGTTCGTCGCACGTCCCATATTGATTTCTGCAGTTATTTCACGCAGTGTTGCTTTTCTGTTAGCAATGACAACTTTATACAAACGCCTCTGCTGTCGGTCGTTAAGTGAAGACCATCGGCCACTGAATTGTCCGTGGCGAGACGTAATACCTGTAATTTGGTACTCTCGACATGTACTTGATGCTGTGGATCTCGAAATATTGAATTCCCTAATGATTTCCAAAATGGAATGACCCATGCGTCTAGCCCAAACTACCTTTCCACGTTCAAATTCTGTTAATTCCCGGCGTGCGGCCGTAATGATGTCGGAAACCTTTTGCCACGAATCATCTGAATGTAAAGGGCAGATCCGTCAATGCACTTTCCTTTTATACTTTGTGTACGCTATGCTACCGCCAGCTGTATGTGTGCACGTCACTATCCCTTGAGTATTTCTTTCTTTATTGTATTTCAATGCCCCATCTGGGGCGGGCCGGCAGCAGCATATGCGCTGCTCTTCAGCCGAAAGACATTAATCATACATGACATTTAAAATAACATAAAGTAGAGAATATGGTGTACATAGATATAAAAAAGGGGGAACATCATGGAAGAGAACAGACGAAAAAAGGGGGAGAGACTGTATGAAGGAGATAAAAACCATAAAAAAATGATTGCGTACAAAACAAAACCACACACTGGATCATAAAAGTATCAACGGATGGCGTAGCACTTAACAAACACTATGTACAACTCCAGCACACAATTAAAATAACAGCTCTTGACACACAGGAGAACAGCACCAAACACAACACTGACATAGTACACTGATTATGAGCAAACAGGGAGGATCTGCCAGGGGCATACAGACAAGGGAAGAAGGAGGGGAGGAGAGGTAGAAGGAGGGAAGAAGGGAAGGAGGGGAGGAGAGGGGAAGAAAGGTAGAAGGGAGGGAGGGGAGGAGATGGGGGAGAGATGGGTGGGGGGCATGCTGAAGAGGGTCAGGGAGGGAAGGATGTGGGAGGGAAGCAGTCGAGGAGGAGGTGCAGGGGACTCAGGGATGGAAGGAGAAAATTCGGCTTGGGGAGAAGGAGTGGAGAGGAAAAAGGGGGCTCTGGAGAGAGGGGGAGGGGGGGAAACAAGACCAAGTTACAGTTGGAAGAAAGGGTAGATGTCACAGCAAAGTTCAACATCCAGGAGGGGGAGGTGCTGGAAATTGCCCTGATGAAAGAGATGGAGGGTGTGGAGGTGGAGAGAGGGAGGGATACAGCGACAGAGGCACAACAACGGGCAGAGGGTGGAGAGGAAGGAGGAAACGAGGGGTTTGGGGGGGGGGGGGAGAGGATCAAGCCTGCGGACAGTATATAGGATGTGGAGATGTTGGAGGAAAAGGAGGAGGTTGGGGAAAGGGGAGAGGTCATACAGGAGCCATGTGGGGGAATGAAGGTGGATATGGAAGGCAAGGTGGAGCACATGGCATTCGAGGATTTGGAGGGCCTTATAAAAGCGGGTGGGTGCGGAGATCCAGGCAACGCTGGCATAACAGGACAGATGAGGGATTTGTAGGTGTGGAGGATGGTGGAAGGATGCAATCCCCATGTCCAGCCAGACAGGAGTTTCAAGAGGCGTAGGCGGGAATGGGCTTTCTGCTGGATGGTCAGGAGATGAGGGGTCCAGGTGAGGTCACGTTCGAGGGTGAGGCCAAGGTATCTCAGGGTGGGATGGAGGTGGATGCGACGACCATAAATGGTGAGGTAGAAATCATGGAGATGGAAGGAGCGGGTGGTGCGGCCTATGATGATTGCCTGGGTTTTGGAGGGGTCGAGACGAAGGAACCACTGGTTACACCAAGTGGTGAACTGGTCAAGGTGGGTGTGGAGGGTGCGTTCACAGATCTGCCAATGCACTGTCCTTTTATACTTGGTGTACGCTATACTACTGCCATCTGTATGTGTATATGTCACTATCCCTTGAGTGTAGCTGAAAACTGAGAAACCCAGAACTGCACACGTATTTATTTATAGCTGTGCCTGACGTTTCACATGAGGCGGAATTTATTATTTACTTGGACAGGGGCCACCAATTATAAAACTGACAAACTGCAGGGGCAGATTCATGACTGGAAATTGAGGAAAAAAAGGTCCTATGAACACGTGTCTGGAAATACTACGATAGATGGCGCTGACGAATAAAGGTTCCTTCGACCGTGTGCTGTGTATTCCTCGTGCAGGTTGTGTAATAGACGCAGCGTATTGCAAGTAGCAGAATGGTTCATCGGTAAAGAGGACTGATGACAGAAATCCCATAACTGTGATGGTCTGGTGCAAAACCCATCGACAAAATCCTTCCCGTAGAGGGAAATCCGTTGCTGGTAATCCTTGCACTCGTTGCGGGTGATAGGGATAGTAACGGTTATGCAGGATGCACGTAATCGTACTTTGGCTTACACGATGTTGGCGGGCCACTTGCCTAGGTTTCGTATCAGTATCCTGTAGAACACGGTGCTCTAGATGTGGTTACGCACAGTCCGCCGTCTGCCTGCTCGTTCGTCTGTCTGAAAGGACCTATGATCACACATACGGTGAAAGAGGTCTCTAAATGTTGCATGATGTGGCTGGCATCTTTGAGGATACTTGTTTCGGTGTAGCCGTACTCCCTCTCGACCGTTTTCATGTACGTGACCACACTCAAACACCATCGCGGCTTTTTCCTAACATGAATACCGTGTCATTCCGCTGCTTACAATGCACTGTGTCAGTGATACAGCTTACGACACTCAAGGAAGACACTGCATGTGCTCAAAGCAACTTCCATTAGTCGTCGTCTTCCACCATGGCAACGATGCATTTCCGAACAGATGTTCGTAAGAACTTTTTCCTTCATTTCCAGTCGGAATTCCGTCCCTGCAGTTCGTCGGTGTTATCAATGTTCACGTATTGTAGTTTCTTTGCACGCAATGTTTGAAATAGTATGACTGGGGACATGAACGGAGAGCTCGCTTGCTTCACTAACATGAGAGAGAGGTATGCAAAAAACAAGTGGCACTAAGGTCCACACCAGCAACACATAGCGTCTGGCCTTATGCTTTGTTTACCGCATTATGAAGCTCACCGGGAATTGTTGGGAATTAGGAATAAGTAAGAATTAGGGTATAAAGACTCTCTTGCCTGCGTCACTTTCGTCCAAAATTTCCGCTACTATGATGTTATGTTAGAGAGAAATAATTTGAAGCTTCTGCGATTGAAGCGTACTGAGCAGCTAGATAATGCATGATGCTCTCTATCAGAGTTACGTCGCACTTCGCTTTCGGAAGGAGTTTCCGAAGACCGAGTTAAAACCTAATATTGTCAAGCCGCAATAAGTCTCGCCTCATCATCTTCATTCGATTCTTCAGATTTCATAGCCCTCAGTCTTTTTAGCCTGGTGTATTCAGAAAAAGTCGACCTCTTTCTAGGCATTTTTATTTGTAAACAAACTGAAATTAAAATTTAATCTGTAACCACCCAAAACACAAAGAAAACTTAGTAATCTCGTATTTCCTAGCAAATAATATAAATAAAATTTATGGAACGAAGCAAAGCAACGTCGCTAAGTTACTATTACACAAACGAAATTAGTAAATCGTTATATCCTAGCTAAGTAAGCTGAATGATAGCTAGTATCGTAAAGATAACGTTGCGGCGGTTAATCCTGTCACTGCCATAAACTTCCGAACATACAAATTTGACTGAATTAAAAAACTAACAGTCGTATATTTGTGCATTATAAAACTAACAGCGTCATCTGTAGGTTCTTTGGTATACTATGCACTGATGACTGAACATCCGAACTATTAAGCTGAGAAGAGCATTTTAGATAAATAAATTATGAACTCTCTCCTTTTTTCGCGTTCAGGTTTCGATGAAATAAAGCCTACCTTCATGTTACCTGTGAACACCCCATGAAAATTCGTCTGGTCGTACTGGAGATTAGTGTGTTCAACCAGGTAAACAGAAAGAAACGATGGTTTTAGAGTTTCATTACTAGTACAGAAAAGATACATATACAGGGTGGTCCACTGATCGTGACCGGGCCAAATATCTCACGAAATAAGCGTCAAACGAAAAAACTACAAAGAATGAAACTTGTCTTGCTTGAAGGGGGAAACCAGATGGCGCTATGGTTGGCCCGCTAGATGGCGCTGCCATAGGTCAAACGGATATCAACTGCGTTTTTTTAGAAATACGAAGTACGTAAAGAAGTGTGAATGTTTTAGTTGTACCACTTTTTTCGATTTTTCGCTTTGTGATAGATGGCGCTGCAATAGTCACAAACGGATAAGTACGTGGTATCACGAAAAATTCCGCCAGTGCGGACGGTATTTGCTTCGTGATACATTACCCTTGTTAAAATGGACCGTTTACCAATTGCTGAAAAGGTCGATAACGTGTTGACGTATGGCTGTTGCGATCAAAATGCCCAATGGGCGTTTGCTATGTATGCTGCTCGGTATCCTGGACGACATCATCCAAGAGTCCGGACCGTTCACCAGATAGTTACGTTATTTAAGGAAAAAGGAAGTGTTCAGCCCATGTGAAACGTCAACCACGACATGCAACAAATGATGATGCCCAAATAGGTGTTTTAGCTGCTGTCGCTGCTAATCCGCACATCAGTAGCAGACAAATTGCGCGAGAATCGGGAATCTCAAAAACCTCGGTGCTGAGAATGCTACATCAACATCGATTGCACCCGTACCATATTTCTATGCACCAGGAATTTCACGGCGACGACTCTGAACGTCGTGTACAGTTCTGCCACTGGGACAAGAGAAATTACGGGACGATGACAGAATTTTTGCACGCGTTCTATTTAGCGACGAAGCGTCATTCACCAATAGCGGTAACGTAAACTGGCATAATATGCACTTTGGGCAACGGAAAATCCACGATGGCTGCGACAAGTGGAACATCAGCGACCTTGGCGAGTTAATTTATGGTGTGACATTATGGGAAGAAGGATAATTGGCCCCCATTTTATCGATGGCAATCAAAATGGTGCAATGTATGCTGATTTCCTCCTTAACGTTGTACCGATGTTACTACAAGATGTTTCACTGCATGACAGAATAGCGATGTACTTCCAACTTGATGGATGTTCGGCACATAGCTCGCGTGAGGTTGAAGCGGTATTGAATAGCATATTTCATGAAGGTGAATTGGTCGTCGAAGCACCATATCGTGGACCGCACGTTCACCGGATCTGATGTCCCCGGATTTCTTTCTGTGAGGAAAGTTAAAGGATATTTGCTATCGTGATCCACCGACAACGCCTGACAACATGCTTCAGTGCATTGTCAATGCATGTGCGAACATTACGGAAGGCGAACTACTCGCTGTTGAAAGGATTGTCGTTATACGTATTGCCAAATGCATTGAGGTTGACGGACATCATTTTGAGCATTTATTCTATTACTGTGGTATTTACAGGTAATCACGCTGTAACAGCATGCGTTCTCAGAAATGATAAGTCCACAAAGGTACGTGTATCACATTGGAACAACCGAAATAAAATGTTCAGACGTACCTACGTTCTGTATTTTAATTTAAAAAACCAACCTTTTACCAACTGTTCGTCTAAAATTGTGAACCATATGTTTGTGACTATTACAGTGCCATCTATCACAAAGGGAAAAAAGTTGTCCACCTAAAACATTCATACTTCTTTACGTACTACACGAATATGTAATAAAAATGGGGGTTCCTATTTAAAAAAAAAAAAACGCAGTTGATATCCGTTTGACCTATGGCAGCGCCATCTAGTGGGCCAACCATAGCGCCATCTGATTTCCCCCTTCAAGCTAGACGAGTTTCGTTCTTTGTAGTTTTTTCGTTTGACGCTTATTTCGTGAGAAAGTTGGCCGGGTCACGATGAATGGACCACCCTGTATAGATGAAATAACTGCAAATGCGACGAGTACAAGACTCCAAATACTTATCAGCTGTTTAATGTTAAGCTATCTAGTGGGAAGGCTAGTGTACGTCAATAGTTAGTGGCCCCGAAGATGGATGGAAGACAAGTACAGCCTTTAGAAACACGAGGTGTGGACACAGACCGAGAGGCGGAAACTAAGGTAGCAGAAGGTCTGGTGCAAGCGGAGATGGAATCATTTCGAGCGCCTCTCAGACTCTGGTTTCCCTCCGGGAGACATCCAGTGAAGAATCTGGACGATTCGTCACGGCGCGGACGCGCCACTCGTCGGAATTGACGAAGTTGGGCAGCCTTGTGAGGGCGGCACATCCGGAGGGCCGCCGTAATGGAGTAAATATTGGCGCGCAAGTTGGCGCCGCGCTGTTTACCGCGGCAGCACCCCGCCAAGCCGCCTAAACTCGCGGTAATCAGTTTTGCCAAGTTTGCAGCGGCGCATTGTTCCCCCGGGGGCTGCCCGCACCGGCGCGGACAGCTCCAACGGCCGAGGGCTTGTGTCACAGCTCACGCGCAGGCCTTCCGGGGACGCTGCGCTCCCAGGCGTTGGACGTGGCGGCGAGATGAGCTGCGAAGTGTTGGACGCCACTGGCCAGGAGAATTGGCTCCCTCCCCCCTTGTTTACGTATCCAGTGGACATAACAACTGAAAATATAATTTTGATGGTGTTGTTGTGGTCTTCACTCCGAAGACAGGTTTGATGTAGGTCCCCACGCTACGCTATCCTGTGCAAGACTCTTCATCTCCGCATAACTGCTCCAACCTACATCCCTTTGAACCTGCTTGCTGTATTCAACTCTCGATCTCCCTCTATAATTTTTTGACCCCCTCCCTCCCCACACTTCCTCCAATTTAAGTTGATTCTTTGATGTCTCAGAATGTGTCGTTCCAACCTGTCTCTTCATTTAGTCCAGTTGTGCCACAAATTCCTTTGTCTCAAAGCCGCTTCATCACCTCATAATTAGTTACTCGATCTACCCGTCTAATCATTAGCTCGTTTCTGTAGCACCACATTTCATTCTCCGTTCAATGCCACGCTCGAAACAAATAGCTTCAGAATTTTTTTTTTTTTTTCCCATTCCATCGTAGCAGACTGATACAGCACTTTAAAAATGTTTCAGAACGAAAATAAACTCGGTCGCGAAATTATTTAATGCCAATGATGCGTTTTGCCCTTTTGGGGCATAATCAGATTCCATAATGGTTTTATGACAGATGGGTGACGTATTGAGCTACCGCATGTGGTTTTGTGACTGATGGGTCACGTATCCAGCCACTTTTACAGACTTTGATGATGCCCCAAAAAGGGCTGAAACCTTCAAGAAAGGTTCTCTAACTTTTAAACTGATACTTAGGTGCGTGTCTGAAAGAACGAAGCCGGCCGCCGTGGCCGAGCGGTTCTCGGCGCTTCAGTCCGGAACGGCGCTCCTGCTACGGTCACAGGTTGAATCCTGCTTCGGGAATGGATGTGTATGATGTCCTTAGGTTAGTTAGGTTTAAGTAGTTCTAAGTTATAGGGGCTGATGACCTCCAATGTCAAGTCCCACAGTGCTTAGAGCCATTTGAGCCATTTCTGAAAGAACAAACACTAGTGACGATCCACCGCTGTACGAAATACTTCGAACTTATTTCGCTGACTATGAATTCCTTGAAACAAGCTGTGTTAGGTGTAGATCTGCTACCTAATAACTTACGGAAATTTAAGGCGAACGGGACTCTAACTCGGATTTCCCGTTTATCGCGAGCGGTCACCTTACCCGCTTCGGCTACGTAGATAGTGTGGTGTATGGAAGTTTAGGCCGATTCGGGGCGAAGCGATAAGTGGGGAATCTCGGTTAAAGTTCCGATCCAGCGAATTAATTTCCAAGTTCGAAATCTATATTAGACGGTTAAAACATTCCACCTTTTCAGAAATTATTTTCGTGCTATCGCCAGTCAGCGTTTGATATCCTCTCTACTTCGCACATCATTAGTTAATTTGCTGCCCCAATAGCAAAACTCATCTACGACCTTTAGGTTCCTGTTCCTATAATCTGTTTCCTTCAGTAACACCTGATTTAATTTGACATTTTATTAACCTCGTTTTACTTTTGTTGTTGTTTATTTTATATCCTGTTTTCAAGACATTATTCATTCATAACCTTTTGAACACACGAGTCCGCAGCCGGTGCGAATTTTTTTTAGAGGAGTCATTGTCCTGGTAAGGCTATTTTATTTTTTAAATAATGTGTTTATTCAAAAACTAAGCTCGCGCTGCCTCGCTCGCATTTGCGCAGCAAATAAAGCAAAAATTATCTTATAAACATATATTGGGTGGGAATTTAAGGAGATACGACCTGGATAAACTGACAGAAACAGAGCTTGTAGAGAGTTTCAGGGAGAGCATTAGGGAGCGATTGACTGGAATGGGGGATAGAGATACAGTAGAAGAAGAATGGGTAGCTTTGAGGGATGAAATAGTGAAGGCAGCAGAGGATCAAGTAGGTGAAAAGACGAGGGCTGGTAGAAATCCCTGGGTAACAGAAGATATATTGAATTTAACTGAGAAAAGAAGAAAATATAAAAATGCAGTAAATGAAGCAGGCGAAAAGGAATACAAACGTCTCAAAAATGAGATCTATAGGAAGCGTCGGCTAAGCGGAGATGGCTAGAGTAAAATGTAAGGATGTAGAGGCATAACTCACTAGGGCCTACAGGAAAATTAAAGAGATCTTTGGAGAAAAGAGAACCACTTGTATGAGTATCAACAGCTCAGACGGAAAACCAGTTCTAAGTAAAGAAGGGAAAGCAGAAAGATGGAAGGAATATATAGAGGGTCTATATAAGGGCGATGTACTTGAGGACAATATTATGGAAATGGAAGAGGATGTAGATGAAGATGAAATGGGAGATATAATACTGTGTGAAGAGTTTGATAGAGCACTGAAACAAGGCCCCAGGAGTAGAGAACATTCCCTTAGAACTACTGACAGCCTTGGGAAAGCCAGACCTGAGAAAACTACCATCTCGCGAGCAAGATGTATGAGACAGGGGAAATACTCTCAGAGTTAAAGAAGAATATAACAATTCCAATCCCAAAGAAAGCAGGTGTTGACAGATGTGAAAATTACCGAACTATCAGTTTAATAAGACACGTCTCCAAAATACTAACACGAATTCTTTACAGACGAATGCAAAAACTTGTAGAAGCCTTCCTCGGGGAAGATCAGTTTGGATTCCGTAGAAGTTTGGACACGTGAGGCAATACTGACCCTACGACTTACCTGAAGACAGATTAAGGAAAGGCAAAGATACGTTTCTAACATTTGTAGACTTAGAGAAGCTTTTGGCAATGTTGACTGGAATACCCTCTTTCAAATTCTAAAGGTGGCAGGGATAACATACCGGGAGCGAAAGGCTATTTAAAATTTGTACAGAAACCAGATGGCAGTTACAAGAGTCGAGGGACCTGAAAGGGAAGCAGTGGTTGGAAGGGAGTGAGACAGGGTTGTATTCTATCCCCGATGTTATTCAATCTGTATATTGAGCAATCAGTAAAGGAAACAAAAGAAAAATTCGGAGTAGGAATTAAAATCCATGGAGAAGAAAATAAAACTCTGAGGTTCACCGATGACGTTGTAATTCTTTCGGAGACATCAAAGGACCTGGAAAATAAGTTGAACGGAATGGACAGTGTCTTAAAGAAGAATATAAGATGTACATCAACAAAAGCAAAACGAGGATAATGGAATGTAGTCAGATTAAGCCGGGTGATGCTGAGGGAATTAGATTAGGAAATGAGACACTTAATGTAGTAAAGTAGTATTTGGGGAGTAAAAGATCTGATGATGGCCGAAGTAGAGAGGATGTGAAATGTAGACTGGCAATGGCTAGGCAAGCGCTTCTGAAGAAGAGAAATTTATTAACATCGAGTATAGATTTAAGTGTCAGAAAGTCGTTTCTGAAAGTATTTGTATGAAGTGTAGCCATGTGTGGAACTGAAACATGGACGATAAATATTTTGGACAAGAAGAGAATAGAAGCTTTCGAAATGAAGAATGCTGAAGATTAGATTGGTAGATCACAACACTAATGAGGAGGTATTGAATAGAAATGGGCAGAAGAGTGGCACAACTGGACTAGAAGAAGGGATCGGTTGGTAGGACATGTTCTGAGGCATCAAGGAATCGCCAATTTAGTATTGGAGAGCAGCGTCGAGGATAAAAATCGTAGAGGGAGACCAAGAGAAAAATACACTAAGCAGATTCAGAAGGATGTAGGTTGCAGTAGGTACTGGGAGATGAAGAAGCTTGCACAGGATAGAGTAGAATGGAGAGCTGCATCAAATCAGTCTCAGGACTGAAGACCACGACAACAACATATTAGGTATACCGTAAAACAAATTTTTTAAAGAGCCGTTTCTTATTCTGTGAAATTCTGACAAAGCCGATTTGTCATGATGACTGTTAAATAGCGTTGATTGATTTAGTTCACCAATTGCAACACCTTCTAAACTTTTCACGCTAATTAACACCATAGAAGCACGGTCTTTCCCGAATGTATGACTTACCGAGAGCGATTCTGGTAGGTGGAGTCGAAGGTTTTAATTTTGCCTTTTGTTACGGTCACTTTACACAGAAACTTCGATGTCCTGACACATATTTCTTTATTTGTGACCAAGTGAGAAGATAAGAATTCTCACAGACGCAGAATTAAACGCTTTAGTTCTTTAATAATGGTTTATTTTCAAAAACAACTTTCACCCATCTTTTCACTCCGTAAGCGGTTGAATTTAAAAAGAATGCTGAAACACATCTTTTTATTTCTGAGTGAGAAAACAAATACCAGTTTCTTAGTACTAGCTTTAAATTGAATTACAGCGACATATTTTCCAAAAACGTTTCATACTTCATTTCCCTCTCCTAGGGATCGAATTCAAAAAACTGCCTACAGCTTTAGATCAAGAGCTTCCTCAAATTTCAAGTTTTTCTCCTTAGCGGTTTGGGGTGGGCGATTATGAGACTGTGAATCAGTCAGGACACTACCTTTCATACAGAGAGATAGAAACAAACTACGTAGGATGATAGCTTCGTAAAGACTACACATTCCATTCAATTGTTCTTCCATGGCCTGTGGCAGAATTACAACGCTAACAGGAATCAGCGAAATATTTTATTTCTTCTTTCTTGATTTTTACCGCCTATGTGAATTCCTCCTAGGTGTTCTTTACTGCTTGCTCAGTGAACACATCGAATAACATTGAGACTAGGCTACAACCTAGTCTCACTCCCTTCTCAACCACTGCTTCCCTTTCACGTCCGTCGTCTCTCGTAAGTGCAGTCGGGTTTGTGTGTAAATTTATGATAACCTTCATTTACTATATTTTATTCTTCCCACCGCCGTAATTTCAGAGAGCATTCTAGCCAACTTTTAAAATCTTCCTCTAACCCTATAAATGCTATAACAACAGGCTTGTCTCTGTTCAGGCAATAATGCAGAACACGTCGTAGGGTCAACATTGCCTCGCGTGTTCCTACATTTCTCCGAAACCCAAACTGATTTGTCCGAGGTCGGTTTCCACCAGTTTTTCCATTCCTCTGTAAGTACTTCATGCCAGTATTTTTTAAGCATGGCTTATTAAACTTATAGTTTGGTAATATTGACACCTGTCTGAACCTGCTTTATTGCAATTGGAATTATAAATTCTTCTTGAAGTCTGAAGGTACTCGTATATTGCCACCTCAAAAATCTGGATATTACATTGAGTAGTTTAGCCATGAATAGCTCTCTCAACGATAATTTAGAGGAAATTCCGCAGGAAAAAGGATAGAAAGATCAAACTGCAGCATGACGACGGTTTTGGAAGGTATATGGCGAGTAACAAGAGCGAAGTTGTCAGGGGTGCTGGGTGTAAGCTGTCAGCCGAGGGAAGCTGTATGGAGAAGCGTTACTGTAGGTAATTAAGTGACGTCACTCTGCAGAAAGAATGGCTGACCTCCAAGTCGGCATATTTGGTAGACTATGCTAACCAATGTAACTAAACTCGTTCTAGTAAAGCAGTAGCAGAGTGAATACTACAGTTAAAAGGGTTTTCGAAGACTATGTTGCCACAACGAGACAAAGGACAAATTGTAATGAAGCTGTTGACGAATAAAACGCACAACAGTACTTAAGAATAGGTATCTTGAGACCACTGATGCTATAGAATTACCTGTTTAATTTGTTTAATCTGTTCGCCGAGAACGAAGAACAAATGAGATTTTAACCATCTAATTAGACCCTAATTAAAAATTTGGAAATTTGGGCATTTTTGGTAAGGTTTCTTGGGACCAAACTGCTGAGGTCATCGGTCCCTAGGCTTACACGCTATTTAATCTAACTTAAACTAACTTACGCTAAGGAAAACACACGCACCCATGCCCTAGGGACGACTCGAACCTCCGACGGGGGAGCCGCACGAACCTAGACAAGACGCCCTTGACCGGGCAGTTACGCCGCGCGGCTGATTAAAACTAAAAATCGGAGAAATACGGTGCCATTTGTTAGATTTAAGAATTGATTCGCACGAGACCATAAAATTCTTCTCATAAATTTGAAACGTTGGTAAAAAGTAAGCCAATTGCAGGAGAATGTTAAGCCGTACAGCAGTTTCAATGCCGCTATATGACAGGCTTCGCAAAATGGTGTTGCGCTCTTCTAATGCAAGTGTATTTTACAGAAGTTTATTTTGTCTAGCAATGTTAACCTATTTTGTATTCAAGAGTAATGTTCAGTTCTTCTGTTACTAATGCTGTGGGTTTTACAATTTAATTAAAGTGACCCCCGTGGTCTTCGACTGTTTCGCTTGCGACGCCGTACGTACGGGGAGGACGTTGCTTACTTCCGCTTCGTCGCAGCACTACGACTATTGAACGTCGACGTTTACGTGAGGTTTTGTGCTCTGCGAGTTTATATCTGTCGACCACAGTATTATTGTGCATGGTAGTCAGCGCGTAATCAGAGTTGATAGTATATGCCCGACTGACCTGCAAACGCTGAGAGTACGATGCGTTAGTCACCACTGTACTTGTTTACTGTGACACCACCACGTTTTTCCTATAATGGCCAAGTACAATAATATCGTAACTGTATAGTACGCTACGTTGAATTCGTCTTTGTGCTCTTGGTTAGCATCGTTGGGCGCTTCTTACGTTTCCATGGAGTACAGGTCGACTCCACGTAAAGATACAGTGAGTTTTTCTTTTGATAATCGATTAGTTATGTGCAGCCGGGTTCTCCGAAAATCCACAATTGGCTGGAAGATACTTTTGGTTTGACTTCGATCATGTACACAAAGCGTACCGTGACAGCGAACTGTATGTTTTCTTTGTTCGCTACAAGCAGAAAAATTTCTGTTTAAACATGGTTCCTAGGTTCCCTTTCGTCACAGAGATGGCTTAGTTATTAAACTACTGTTTGAGGTAGCTGACGTTGAATACACGATGTTCGTGCGTGAAACCTGCCTCTCGTGGTAAATAAAGTTTACCTGAGGGACGTTTTGCTTAAGCATGGAGAGATTTAAAGTATTACTCCCATCTCAAAGATAGTGCTATGGATGATGTGGTTAACGTTGTGTGGGAACCTTGGTCCCCGCTCAGCAGTGCGTTACTATTCGTTTTGGATTGGCGGACAGATTTAGGGAAGCCAAAACTCCGTCTGTCTTTAATATCACACCGTGCTGTTCGAGCGAGGGACTGCACGAAAACTTACCAATTTTATTAATCTCTTTTGCTTGAATTGTATGAACGAGCAGGTATCGCCCCTCTGCGGATCCAAGAAGATCGCAGAATTAAAGAAAACCTCCTGCAGCTCAAGCGACCTCAGATGGGAGGCTTACAGGCGATATCTAAACTCGGTCGTTTGTTTAAGGGGAAGTGACATCAATGCATCACATGTTTCGCCGTCTGTAGCGACGTCATCGCTCCTTCATTACATCTCTCATAGTCGCTGCATGTCGCCAGCTGACTGAGACTAGTGATATTGTTCGTGTCCTCCACCAATACCCCACGCAACCATATGCAGGGGCTCTGATGATGCCGCTGTTCCATGGGCTGCTGCTGTAGGGCAGCGTTCGTCACTGGGGTTCGCCGTCGATCGTTACTTTCTTAAAATGGTGACGACTAGAAGACTATAACCGACAAAATCCAGGGGGCCATACTGGAACGTGAGCGCCGCAAAGTTACAGTTCTCCAGTTCGCATTTTGGATACATACGTGTAGTGGCTATTCCCAATGGAGCGTCTACTGAATCTTGCGCTGCCTATTGATGTTGGCAGCCTTAATTTTGAACTACGATACGTTTAAAGAATTTTACTTTGCCGTGAGCTATTTGGGTGTCGATGTACTGCAGCGGCCGATACCTACGACTCGATCTTTGCTCGCTCTCTGGGAGAGTGTGGCCTGTCCCAATCCCATAGAACTATTCGTATGTTTTTGGATAGGGTCCGCCTTTAGCAAAACACAATTTTGTTTTTTAACCCAAACATGTTTCACTGCAGTTGCAGCTGCTTCTGTGGGCTTTTATTTTTCATCTGTTAAAGATAAAGACTGTTATTTGCTGCTTGTATACATGTAGCTATTAGTTTTTAAATCGAAATTACAGATATTTGAAAAAAACACATAACTTATGAATTCATACGTTTCTTTTACCACATGATGTGATTTTTCTATTTTATTGTGTTACTATAGTGTCCGTTTTGTTCCACAGTTTGCCATCTGCAACCACTTATACTTTAAAGTAGATAAATATCATAAGCTAAAATTCCGATTTGAAAACTTGTTATTTCTATGCCTGAAATTATTTAATTCTGTGTGTGTGTGTGTGTCTATTTACACGATGTTTCACTTAACATTTTCTTTTTATTCATCTTCATCACTGTCAAACACTATATATTGAGTTGCCACTGTCACTGTCACTGTTTCACTGTTTACCAGCTGTAAAAACAAACATGGAGGGCAGTGGAACAGTTGAAGGTGTAAAAACAAGATGGCTGACAGTGGAACAGTTGCAGGTGTTCCTGGCGGTTGTTCTGTGTGTGTGTGTGTGTGTCTGTCTGTGTGTCAAAAGGAAGATAGATAGAGAGAGAGAGAGAGAGAGAGAGAGAGAGAGAGAGGGAGGGAGAGAGTGAGCTTAACATTAGATTTTAGAATTTTTTTGTTTGGTGAGGGGGGGGGGGGCGGGGAGGAGGGGGGCTGGGGTGGTGGGAGAGGATGGTTGAGAGCTTTATAGGTTGGTCTTGTCTAATAATTCTTTGAGGGCAGAGAACAGAGTTCCACTGCGGAGAGCTGTGAATTCATTTATCACTTGTATCGCTTCCATTATGGCTTTTTGTATCTGATAATTTTCTTCAGTTATTAGTTTTTGTGGAGGGCTGTTGCTGCATTTGAGAATTTTCTGATCCGTATTGATGTTTTTTGGGTTGTGTTTCTTGTCCATGAGGTGTTCAGTAAATGTGGAATGACAGCTGTTACTTTTTAATGCTCTTCTGTGATCTGTGTATCTGGTATTAAAATTTCTGCTCGTCTGCCCTGTATAAACTGCTTTGCAGTCCTGACGTGTTAGTTGGTAGATACCAGATGTGTTGCGTTTGTCTGTGCTTGTGTTAGCTGCCATTAGTTTTCTCTGTGTTGTGTTGTCCGTCCTGTATGCTATTTTTACCCCTTGTTTTTTGAGTATGTTGCCTATTCTGTGGGCTGCTTTGTTGTTGTAGGCGAGAATGAACCACTTGTTTGTCTTTGTGGGTGTTTCCTGTTCATGTGTGCTCATGAGTGGGTTCTGTGTGCTTGTAAATTGATGAGGAGGCTTTTGTTTTTGTGTGTCCTTTTTTATTTTGTTTTCATTTTGTGGTTCAGTTTATTTATCGTGTTTGTTTCAGATCCACTCTCTACTGCTAAAGGCGGACCCTATCCTAAAACATACGTATTGTTAAAGCAAACACGGAATAAAAGAGCTTTAAACCCAAGATAATCATAGAACTATTGTTGCCATGGATACTCTGAAAGACAGTACAGGACAATGTCAGTCTTCCGGTTCATTCCAAGGCAGTGGCCTCTTCTTGGTAAAGAGACGTAAATAATTTGATCCCAACTAATGACAGTTTGAATTGCAATTGGGATCAATGACATGGACAGTTGTAGTAAGTGTGCTCTTATCGATACCACCCAGTGACGATTGGTCTGCTGTGGAGATCTGGGGAAATGGTAATGGCTCCAGAAACAGTTACCAGATCTGTTGACACCACCTACAACACTGACATTGTTCTGAGGCCTGCAATTTCGTTTTTTTTTCCAAAAACGAAAAACAGAACAGTAATGTGGCTGCCTGGTCATTTTGTATAATTTGTGGTCGCTGGTAGTGTGGGAGACGATGACCTGCCTTTTCGCCAGTATACACATTTTGTCTGCTGGTGAAGCTGTCAATTGCCCGGCTTTCAAGACTCTTCTACCAACATTTTCAGGCTTTGGTTTTACCGGCATGGCATAGGCTGAGGTCGAATGTAAGTGGCGGAAGCCTGAGATGGCGTGATCTGTTGCACAACTAATAAAAACAAGCCGACTTGACTTACATTATTTGCAGATGGGTAGTTCGAAAAACAGTGGAAACGTGCTAGGCTCATGACCCAGAAGTCCATAGATCATAACCACGATCATCTAAAACAATTCTCTATTCGTACTTGCTCTGGACATTTTTTCTCCCATTGTGATATACCCAAGAGACCTTTCACTTTATTTAAGGAAGAGCTTTTAGTTCTTCTGAAGAAGATTTTTTTTATTCTTCTCCTTAAGAAGAGTTTTAAAACATTTACCAAGAGTATACTTTTTTCGAAGCAAAAGTTTTAGTTTATTCCGAGGAACTGTTTTAATATTTTTCCGAAATGGGGTTTCAATGCTTTCGGAGTAGAGTTATAGATTGTTGATGAAGAGCTTTAATAATTGGAATAAGATTTTATTAATTTCTCGCAGGAACGTCATCAGTTTCTCGAAGACCAGTTTCTCTACATTCCGAAGATTATTTTTTCCGTTTTTCAATTATGTTTTTTCAAGACATCATTTGCATCACTCAAGAAACAAATTTTGTTTCCAAGATAATTTTTTCAGTTTTCAAAAAGTGTTTTCCTACATAGCAAGAAATGGGTTCCTTACCTTAAAAGAGGAAAAGAAAGTTAAACAACCCATCGAAAAAAGGGGTAGCATCTTTGCCTAGTAATCTACGCTTTTCAAATCCAGGTTTCAAGTCTCGACAATGCATAAATTTTAAATAAATTACATAAGCCGAATATTTCCGGCACGAGAAGTCAATGAGCTTGTCAAAGGGGACGGAGGAGCGGACAGAGATTTAGGGCACTCTCTTGCCATTGGGTTGGGAAGCTGTCCCTAAAATGCGGAAAAATCAGCAATGCTCAATAGCACGAGGATACTGAAGGCAATTGAATCCACTGCATTAAAATTACATAATGTGTTTCCACAGGACATGTGACCTGTAACTGAAAAAGTTTCATGGTGATCCCTCCATTGGCACCAGATGGTTGACTAGTCCCCCATTCTGATGTCTGGGTGGAGGCTACCAGGGGGAAGATGACCGAGAGAAAAAGACTGAATAATCAACGAAATGGTAACGTTCTACGAATGATGGGGAGGGGGAGTTGAACGTCAGAGATTTGGACGAAGTAGACTTGGTTCAAATGGCTCTGAGCACTATAGGCTCTGAGGTCATCAGTCCCCTAGAACTTAGAACTAGTTAAACCTAACTAACCTAAGGACATCACACATATCCATGCCCGAGGCAGGATTCGAACCTGCGACCGTAGCGATCGCGCGGTTCCAGACTGTAGCGCCTAGAACCGCTCGGCCACCCCGGGCGGCGACGTGGTAGGGAAGGTAGTAATCTTGAAAGGGAAATTCTAAGGCTCAATATAGCTATAGTTGAGGTAAGGAAGGTGAAATGGAAGGGAGGAAAGGTCAGGTGAGTGTCGGGTAACATCAACAGCAGCAGAAAAATGTATAAAGGAAATAAGATTCCTTTTGGATGGGAAGGTGGGACAAAGAGTGAGTTACTGTGAACAGTTAAGAAGATTGCAGGACACAGGGCTACTGAGGTGGAAACAATGAGTCCAATTTGAGGATATACGGCATTAATATTTGTTTATTTATTACAAAAATGGAACAGTCCACCACTGGTAACAGCACAGACATACTCTGATTTCCAATGCTGCTTTATAAGGACAATGTTTCGGCCTCACTGCCATTAAAAGCTTATTATAGATCCCAAGAGTGCCAAAACAAATAACCTTACAACAAAAGCAGCAAGTTTTTTTTAAATTTGGTTATCGATAACAATTAAAAAATTTTATAGGGGTCAAACTATAATAGCACGAAAAATTAACTTCAAATATTTGGTGTTAATTTATTTAAGAAGTTAGATAAAGCATTTCAATCTTCCTTCAAATTCACTGCAATCACCAAGACAGCATAGATAAAAAATTTACACTCATTCAAAATGGATTATAGAGTTGTTGAGCCCGGCAAGCCAAAAACAGCCTAGGCGTTTAGATAAGTCGGTCACGTAACCCGACGAAGCACTATAGGCAGTACAACTAGATTAACAACAGCTTGACCTAAAACACAGGAAATTTATATTAGCACAAAGATCACTTTCAGACATTACCACAGCAGTCATACTTCACCTTATAAGACAAGTAGCTGACGTTTTGACACAAGCTTTACAAACTGTCATGAACTGAGTGTCTGTAAAGGAATTCCACTGGTTAACTTATCCACACAGACATAATTAGCAACATATCTTTCAGACTCCACCTCAAGTGAACAGAGAGCCCCTAGCATTAGATACGATTTCAAAATTCTGATTAACAACAGTGAACCTTCATTTAATATCAAAACCTTTTTCCTTTAAAATATTAAGCTCAAATATTTATGCAATAGCTGCTTGTAGGGAATAGACCCAACTAACTTCACGAATATCTTACAATCAAAGGAGTACATGCCTTTAGGATATTATTAAAAGTACTTAACATGACTGACAGATTTCTACCAAATATTCGATGTCCCCACAAATTGTAACACAGCCAAAAATGTTAAACCATACAAGCACAACGTTCAGATACCAACCATAGCACTGCCAGATCAATTCAACGAGCCCAGACAAGGCACTAAGCCGGCAACGCAAGTAGTACTGGGAAACATGATTCCAAAGCCGTAAACAGCGCGGAGCACGAGCCCGCTTGAAGATTAGATCTGCAGTAGCAAGGAAGCTCACCGTTTAAGACGATCTCCAGTAGGCGGTAGCAGAGGCACTGGAAGGTAACAAGCACCGCACCGTACGCTAACAGGCTACGGCAGAGGCAGGGAGACACAAACAGCCCACGAACAACGACTAAGTCTGCTTCATGACCACTACCAAACTCCAGTTCCGCTTGAAGGAAGACCCCACGCAGCGCCGTCCAATATGGCCGCGCCACCATTGCTCTTCCACTATTCCAACTCACACACTGCCGCAAGTCAAGTCCTCTCTTCAAGCCGCGGCCGACGAACCCCAGTGTTCTGAGACGCCTGCTAAACGCTCTGGGCAGAACAGGTAATAGGATTGTGGAAAGGACCAAGGGTTGAGGTCAGTTTCTGCTTCTAACTGTCATTTATTGTAATTTATGAATTCTTTCACGGCTGAAGGCCTTCAATAAGAAATCTTAACAAGATAAAAATCCGATTAAGATAGCAATAAAATAATTCAAAAACAACATACGCAAAGTGCAAAACAAATGGCTGAGAGCCACAACTAATTTCCAAAATTTTGGAATATATTACGATAGACCTTTAAAGGCAGAAGGCCTACAAAAATCTTTAAAAAAATCCAAAATTCAATTAAGACATCAATAAAGTAATTTAAAACCCAAAAGGCAACATATGCAAGGTGCAACACAAATGGCTGAGGGCCACAATTAAATTTCCAAACATCGAATATATTATCATAGACCTTTAAAGGCAGAAGGCCACCATGTTTAACAACAAGAAATCTTAAAAATCAACAAGATAAAATCCAATTAAGACAGCAATAAAATAATTCAAAGAAACCACATACGCAAGGTGCAATACCAATGGCTGAGGGCCACATTTAAACTTCAAAATTTCAAAATATATTACCATAATCTTTGAAGCAGAAGGTCGCAGTGTTTAAGCTTGAAAGATAAATTTAAAAATTGATTTGCATAATTTTAAGAAACAAACAATAACCATAAGCCTAAAATTTAAAATAGCTGACAACAGATAATTAAACATTGGCGGCACTGAGAAGGCCTCCCGGGTGGTCAGGGGGGGGGGGGGGGGGGGGACAGCCACGGACTGACCGATACAACAACTTGCTTCCCTTGCTTCCCGTCAATCAGTACACGAGAACCTCAACTGGCAATGTTACAAACTTGATAATCCACAATGTAGTACGTATTACAAAATGGTTCAAATGACTCTGAGCACTATGGGACTTAACTTCTGTGGTCATCAGTCCCCTAGAACTTAGAACTACTTAAACCTAACTGACCTAAAGGACATGCCCGAGGCAGGATTCGAACCTGCGATCGCAGCGGTCGCGCGTTTCCAGACTGTAGCGCCTAGAACCGCTCGGCCACTCCGGCCGGACGGAGTACGTATTAGCTGCCAAAATTACACACCATGTTTGACAGCGACAACAGGTGAGCAAAGGACGTTGCCTGAAATTACGTTAATGGCCAGGGCAGGTAACCGGAACACTAACGGCCACAAGACAGAAAACTCCACTGGTGCACTCAAACCGTAGTCGACCAAAATAGTAATTGCACCGCATGGCGGCTAAATCTCGGCAGTAGAACCACTCGGTGTTGCTCACCGGAAAACCTCCCCAACAGCAAACCACCGAAGCGAACCACCACAACATGAATGGGCGTGGCTTGGGTAGTTGAAACCACTACTCAGCTTTCACGTCCGGAGTCGGCGAATCACGAAGCTCGTAGCGATCGGACAGCTCCACACACGCTCCAACACTGCGCAGGGACTGCCAGCGGCCCCAGCCGTCTGCACCACGCAGAGAACTTCCCTCGTCCGCAACAACCGACCCACTAACTCCAGACCCCCTTGCCGGAAACTACATGCACCAATCCAAAGATGGTACACGGCGAAAATATAGATACATATCACTGCTGCCACACGTAGAAGGAAGAAGAACCACGACGTAACCGCGACACGGGCGGGAAACAAAACACAGATAGACGCTGAAGTTCACGAAAAGCATATTTTGGAGAGCGCACAGCTCACACTCCTCACCAAACCTTAGTACTCGGTCAGGCAAACCCAAGGCGGGACAAGATCATCGCAGGATGGCACGGATCAAGTTCATTGATAGGGTTGTTGTCGTCAGAACCGTCAGCAAACCAACAAGGACAACAATAGTTCAGGTATATATGTCGATTTTGCAAGCAGATGATGAAGAGATAGAGAAAGTGCGTGAGGATATTTAATCATTCAGTACGTAGTGAGTGAATGGTATGCTTTTTGTAGGGGGGAGGAGTAGAACATAGGGTTATGGGAGACTATAGGTTTGATAGTACTAACGAGAGAGGAGAAAGACTGACTGAGTTCTTCAATAAGTTTCAGTTACTAATAGTGAATACCGTATCAAAGAATCTCAATAGCAGGAGAAATACTTGCCAAACGTGGGTGATACGGGAAGTTTCCAGTTAGATTACATCGTTCCGAAATCAGATACTGGATTCTAAAGCGTATCCAGTAACAGATATATACTCAGATCACAATTTAGTAATGATAAACACTAGGCTGAAGTTTGAGAAACTTGTCAGGAGGCAGTAACGCACAAATAAATCGGATACAAAAGGATTAAGGAATGAAGAGATGAGCTTGAAGTTCTCCGATGCGATAGATACTGCGATAATGAATAGCTCTGTAGGCAGTTCACTTGAACACGAGTGGACATCAATCACAGAAGTTGGAAAGAAAACCATAGGTACAAGAAGGGTAACGGTGAAGAACTATGGATAACAGTGGAAATACTTCGGCTGACGGACGAAAGATAGAATACAAAAATTCAGGGGGAAATTCAGGGATACAAAAACACAAGTAATACAAGTCAATTAGAAATATTAAGCTATGGGAAAAGACGGATAATACACAATACGTATAAGGAAAAGGGCGGAAGACCAATAACCAACTGCTCGGATTAGGAAAGTGTAAAACACAGTGATTTAGCCGTTCGCGCCTACAGTCCACCCTATACATCGAAGAAGCAATGACAGAAATACATCGAACAAGCCATGATGGAAATGAACGAAATGTGGAACAGTGGGATTAAAATTCACGGTGAAAAGATATCAGTGATAAGATTCGTTGATGAAATCGCTATGTTCAGTGAAGTGAAGAAGAGTTACAGGATCTGTTGAATGGAATGAAACGTCTAATGAGTACAGAATATGGCTTGAGAGTAAATAGAGGAAAGAAGAAAGTAATGAGAAGTGGCATAATTGAGAGCATCGAGGAATTTAGTGTCATAGTGTCAAGTAGTATCACATAGCAGACGAAGTTAACGTATTCAGCTACCTAAGCAGCAAAATCACTCATGATAGACAAAGCGAGGACGACATAAAAGAAGATTAGTACAGGCAAAAAGAGCATTTCTTGTCAAGAGAAGTCTACTATTATCAAACATAGGCAATAATTTGAGGAAAAAACTTTCTGAGAATGTACGTTTGGAGTGCAGCATTCTGTGGTAGTAAAACGTGGTCTGCAGATGGATTTTAGATGTGATGCTAAAGAAGAACGTTCAAAATTAGGTGGACTGATAAGATAAAAAATGAGGAAGTCCTCTGCAGAATCAGAGAGGAAAGGAATACATGGGAATCACTGACAACAAGGAGTGACAGGATGATAGGGCATCTGTTGAGACATCAACGAACTACTTCCGTGGTAATATAATGAGTTGTAGAGGGTAAAAACTGTAGAGGAAGAGAGAGATTGGCATACATTCTGCACATAATTGAGAAAACAGATTGTAATTGTTACAAAGAAGTTACCCAAATGTATTCATCGCTTCATTACGTAGCTCGTAGCTAACTATATTTACTACTAATGAACGTACATTATGCAGTAGGTCAGCAGTTTGTACATGAACAGACCGTGTAGGACGTATGTATTGCCGGCGATGGGCGAGGCATGGCAGAATCTCTGACCAGAGAGTAGTATGTAGTTAGTTGTTGCTTGTCGCTAGTCGGCGCGAGTCGGCGTCGTCAGTATGCAGTAGTAGTCAGTCGGTTTTAGTCTTCAGTCTGCGTTAGTCTTCAGTCCGTGCTAGTCGGCCGTCGGCGCGTGCCTGCGCGTGTCCCCAGTCTGCTCTGCTCAGGACTCTGCAGGATGAGTATTATTGTAGAAGGTAAAGAAGCAGCCTTGCGTATATCTAATAATGTATGTTAATTGTCATTTAATTTGTTAAAAAAAAGTGTCCCAATAATAATTTTTATGATATAAAGTAAATTTTAAGGAAAAGCATTCATTTCAATTTAAAGAATATTTCCAATGCATGATCATTCCTTCCAAGAATCAGAAAAGAATATACTCCAGCATTGCACGAAGCTGTGCCAAAAAATTTCTACAGAAGAGCAGATATATTTGCAGTTTTTATTGAGGTACGAATTTTTGCTTTTTTATTCAGAATACAGGGCTGAAGGGCAGCGCTGCTGTCCTCATAAAATTAACCAGGTTACTAATTTTTTTATTATTTTCGGGTTTAGGAATTCAATTTTGTGGTTACATTAAATGTGAATGCACTTCAGCATAGAGATCATAAATGGGACCCAATTTTGTTCAGAGGTTACAATATTTAAAAAAATTCATTTAATTAATATTTTTGTAGGGAGGTTACACTTGGCACATTTTTAATTATTTAAATATTCCTGTGGGGAGGTTACACTTGGCGCATCCGGACCAGGATCGTATTTCATTGTGAATCTTCTGAGAAGTAGTTATATATCTGCTCTTATTTACTTAAATGTAGTTTGCATCTGGCGCAACGCATTTACTAATTTGTCACTCTTTCTTTCACAGATCATCGGCAATTTGTTGCTCTTTCTTGTAATTGTGTTTGTTGCATTTTGCATTGTCCTTGTTTCATTTGTGCTTAATTTTGATTTTTGTAAAAAATGCCGCGAAAAACTGTTAACAGTACACCGCGATGTGCAATGAGCGAAATAGCCGACTCGAATAATTTGTCCGATAATATTTGCGACACTCGGTGTAATGATGACAATCCCGTAATTGTAGACAATCAGTGCGTACCGACCACTAATAATGATTTTGATCCTAGTGATCAGCAAACAAATTTAATTGTGTCCACTGTTAATTTAACGACAATTGATGACGCGGCACGTGCTGTTACAATGAACTATGTCCAGTTTAACACACCCGATTTGTAAAATTTGAATTGTGAACAGATAACTTTTTCTAACGAAAATGAACAGTGTACTCAAAGTACGTCAGACTTATTTGATTCCGAGGTAGTGACTAACAGTGCACATCCGATTAGCAAACATTTTCAAGAATTACAGACCAAATGGTTACAGAAAACGTGATATATGCACATACACCATCACACAGCACAGAGAATATAGTAGCTAATATTGGCATGGATCAAGTTATGGCATTATTGGTACAATTTAGTGACAACTTTAAACAACTTAATGAAAATAATCAAAATCTCAAACAACAACTTAATGAAAAACTAGACGACAATTCCAAACAACAGAATGAAAGACAAGACTACAATCACAAACAACTTAGTGAAAATTTCAAACAACTTAGTGAACAGAACAAACAACTTAATGAAAATTTCAAACAACTTAATGAAAAACATGACAACATTAATGGAAAACTAGACAACAGTTCCAAACAATTGAATGAAAAATTAGACAACAATTCCAGACAGCTTAGTGAACAGATTACTGCCGTTGCCGCGCAATGTCATGATACTAAAGAACAATTACGTAAGGAAATTGAGGCTTGTGCTAGGAAAAGTAGTGAAGAAATTAGATCTGTTGCTCAAGAATTAAGGAATACGCAACAGGCTGCAACAGAATCACGTAGAGACGAAATTAGTGCAGTCGGTAAACAAGGCTCTGAAAACACAACACAGTTACGCGAGGAGTTTAAATTAATGTCAGCAGAACTTTCACGCACACTGGATGCAAAAGTAGATGCGAAATTCGACCAACAGAACAGTCAAATTGACGAACGCTTTTATCACCACCTACAAAACAGTGAAACGCGTTACCGTAAATTCCTACAGGAACAAAATGAAGTAAAACGACAAGTCATGGAAACAATTACCGCACAGAGACAGGAAGATAAACGTAAATTGTTTACGAAAGCAAAATCATACGTAGACAATAATATTGCTACAGTATCAGATGAAATTAATACTATCAAACAGTTGAACACCGAATTGCGCGATGAAATTTCCGATCTTAAAACAAAAACAGATACACACACAGTAGATTTTCAGACAGTGACCGACAGAGTTGAACAATTAGAACTAATACAGGATTCCGATGCCTTCAAAGCAGACGTTAAAAAATTGAACGAAACCACACGTAGAATACAAAAACAAATTAATGCTTGTGACACTAAAAACGATGATCAGGTAAAAATACTGACTGAAAAAATCATGAATTTGCCAGTCGTATTGACGTTATTGAAAGTAATAATGACAGCAAATCAAACGACACTTCACCGATTTCGTTTAATCAAACACCTGAATTCCAAAATTTACAGCAGACGATCAGTGAAACAGATTCGTCCAATAATACAACGCAGAAAATTGTCGACTTTACAGCAAGAGGTGACAGAAATAAAAAATATCTCAGTCAACAACACGTCACAGCATACGGCACATATCCGACTATTTGTCACACTCACACAGCCAGTATAATGTAGGTAATTTACAGAGAGTACGTGACTTAGATTCCGAACAATCACAGACAAATAGATTCTCATACAATCCTGAACCTGTTCAGACGTACAGAGACGATAATTTTGATTACAAACATTTTCTATCAGTGAGAAAATTTAAAGTATTTAAAAATTACAGAACACAGATTCACCCCTTGGATTGGATACAACAATTTAGCAACGCACAAACTTGAATTTATTTGCAGCTTTTTGGAAGGCGAACCGGCAACTCGTATGAGACCGATCACGAGACAATGCTACTCGGTAGAAGAATTTCAGAATGCTTTTCTGTCAGCGTATTGGTCGAAGACGACACAGCGCAGAATTAAGGATCAATTAATTAGTTTACCGAGTTATGAGAACTCAAATTTTTCCACTGTCACGCAATTTTTTGAACACATGGTCCAACAAAACCAGTACTTAAGTGAACCATACAGTGAATCTGCACTTATTCAATTATGTATTTCTAAGTTACCACGATCATTAAGAGTGTCACTTTTAATGGGTCAGCAGAAAGAAAATATTTCGGCATTCAGAGATCTGTTACAGCTTTTGGAAGTGCAGCAATCGGATTATTCCTTTATAAACAAAAATTTTTCATAAAATAACCAAGGTCAACAAACATACAGCAATTACGATCAGCCACGCAATTTCAATAGTAAAGGTAATAGACGTTTCAGGAACGACAACCACGAGAACTTTAATAACAGACAAAATTTTAATTATCAGTATCGTCAAAATTATCAGCAACAGGAACCACATTTTGGTAACAATAGAGGTTTTTCTCCGCAACAGCAACAAAACCAACCGGTTAGCATACCTAACCAACAATGTAATGCACAAGGTCAACCGAGATTTAATGTTTCGCCGCGTGCACGTATAGCATCAGCTCCAACAAATAGTAACGCACAGCAACAGTGGAATCAGTACGTACAGAAAACACACTATTTCAATTCCTATCGCAATGCGCCGTATCGAAATGACTATCATGACAGACGTAAAAGTAATGAACACAATTTTCAGCGTACGTTTAATAACAGTAGGTCATACCAGCAGCAGAATCATCCGCAACAACAAATTGTCATGAATGAACCAGACAGTAGATATCATCCCGAACGCAATACGTCAGGAAGAAATAACAGAACAGTACAAATAGTTGAAATACCGCAGCATCCTCCTGAGAATAATAGCACGTCAGATAGAATTTGACTAGATACAGTACAGGTTGCATCTTCCTGTAACACAAGCACTACTTTTGACACGCAGAATGTTGTTCATGAAAATGCTATTACTTTTGACGACATCCGAGACACTCTTTTGCAGGAAAGACCAGTTATTCAAAAAACCATTTCACACCCTGTCATCGAAGTAAAAATTGGATCATCGAAATTTTCAGCAGTAATCGATTCTGGATCTCCTATGTCAGTCATAAATGAGGAAACTTTCAACGAGTGTAACAAAGAGAATACTTATCCTACGTAACCATTAGGCAAAACGAAAGTAAAAGGAGCAGTATCTCGTAAAGGAGTAGATGTTAAATTACAGACACATTTATCGTTTTGTATTGCAGGTCATACATTTCACTCAAATTTTTGGTTTGTTCCCTTATTGACAACAGACGTTATTTTAGGTACGAATTTTCTGGTACAACACTTTCAAAATTCCAATTTAATGATAAAGGATGAAAATGTACAACTGGCTTTAGAATTTCAGCACTCTTTATCTGCAGAAGAACAAACAATTAATCGTACAGAGGTCATTTCCGCATCACGTAACATAGACTGTCATTCCACACTGTTAACAGATACGTACGTACACAACTATAATACTCCAGACGAAGCTGACTATGACGTTATACAGATGATTTCTGATAAAGTTAAACAGAGCAGTGCAAATACAGAAGACGAACGCACGCAACTACGCAAAATTCTTTTACAGCAAGCTCCAGTTTTTGACAACGTTCCTGGTACTATGTCCGGTTTTATGTATGAATTTCAAGTTAAACAGCACGACACATTTAAAGCCAAACATTATCCCATTCCGTATATTCACAGAGAACAAGTTAAGAAAGAATTGCAAGCTATGGTTGACCAAGGAATTATTGAACCGGCAGTTAGTCCGTACATAAACCCGGTCCATATTGTTAAGAAAAAGGATGGTTCACTTCGCCTTGTACTTGATTCGCGTCACATCAATGACATTATTATTAATGAAACAGATCACCCACAGACACTAGAAGAACTTCTACAGAAATTTCATGGTACTGCTATTTATTCCACATTAGATTTGAAATCGGGATTTTGGCAAATTCAACTCCATCCGAACTGCAGAAAGTACACGGCTTTTCTCTGTTTTGGTGACTGTTATCAATTTTGTAAATTACCGTTCGGTTTAACTATTTCTTCAGCAGCATTTATTCGAGGTTTGAATACAATACTTCCGACAGAACTTAAAGACAGAATCACAACGTACGTAGACGACATTCTTATTGCAGAAGCTAACTGGTATGAACACAATCTGATTCTTGAACAACTGTTGCAAACTTTTCGTGCACAAGG
This sequence comes from Schistocerca serialis cubense, assembly GCF_023864345.2. NCBI lineage: Eukaryota > Metazoa > Arthropoda > Insecta > Orthoptera > Acrididae > Schistocerca > Schistocerca serialis. The sequence goes on along the minus strand of NC_064642.1, from coordinate 98,636,248 downwards.
ACTCACAGTTAATCTCAGTAAATCGCACTTTGGTAAAACTCCTATAAAATTTCTTCGACATGTATTTTCAGCTACTCCTGATCCGGAAAAACTTCAAGCTTTACGTGACATTACTGTTCCTACGACGAAGAAACAACTACGCAGTTTTTTGGGCTTAATTAACTTTTTTCGTAAATTTATTCATTACTCTGCTTTAGACACACCTAGATTATATCAATTGACAGGTAAAAACACTATTTGGTCCTGGGATAAGAAAGCACATTCTGAATTTGTGAACCTGAAACAAGCTTTGTTGAATGCACCACTTTTATCACATCCACATCTTACTAGAAGTTTTTCCATTGCCACCGACAGTTCTAACACCGCATTAGGCGTACACATTTTTCAGGAAATTGAAGAAGATGGGACTACAGTAATTAAAAATATAGCCTTTGCGAGTCGCATTCTGTCACCTGCTGAACGCAATTATTGTGTTACAGAACTTGAAACATTATGTGTTGTTTGGGCATTTACGAGATTTCGGCATTTTCTTTATGGAAGACACACTACCGTCTACACAGATCATAGAGCGATACAGTTTTTACTTTCGGCTAAATTTACTCACGACAGATTAAGCTGATGCAAACTTTATTTGCAGAAATTTAATTTTACAATTGTTCACATTCCCGGCACACAAAATATTGTAGCAGACGCGCTATCCCGTTCTCTTAGCAACAATCAGCAAGACATCGCAACCAACTTCTGCAAAGCAAATTTCAGCGTCATGTACACTCAACAAGTTGCATTTGAAAATTTCATTTCGTTGTCATTACAAGACATAGCACAAGAGCAGAGTAAAGACAACGTATGGAAAGAAATGAAACACCTTTGGCAAGATAGGAGTAATGTTACCATTTGAAATCATTACACTGTACGCAATAACATTCTGTTTCGCCCCTCTCACCCTGACAGCTACAATTGGTTATTATGCATTCCTGACGAACTTGTTAACAAATTAATTTGGTATACTCATTTAATTTACGCACATTACGGAGCCATGAAAATGTTTTCTTATACTTAGTCAGAACTGTTATTTTACCAATATGGAGAAACGTATTCGACGAGTTTTAGCGTCATGTAAAATCTGCCAGAAAGCTAAGTCAGCTACGACTTCACATATTCCTCCATTACGTCCCATTGTACCTGTTAAATTGAGACACATGGCCGCTGTAGACATTTTTGGTCCGATTCCCAGAACTAATAGAGGTTTTTGCTACATCTTTGTCGCTGTTGAACTCACTTCAAAATTTGTTACCTTCACTCCGTTACGCAAAGCTACTGCCAAAACTGTTTCGAAAGCATTTGTAAAACATTTTCTATTTCATGTAGGGCATGTATCGAAAGTAATTTCCGACAATGGACCACAGTTTCGATCTGCTATATGGACACGTATGTTACGAGCTAGAAACATTTCTCCGATCTATATATCCAGGTACCATGCTTCTTCGAACCCTTGTGAACGATTAATGAAAGAAATTGGTAAACTGTGCAGAATATACTGCCACAAAAAACATATTGATTGGGACAAACACATACTCTCATTCCAGGATGTAATTAATTCCATACCAAATGAATCTACTATGCTATCTCCGTCTGTTATACTGAAAAATGTTGAACCACCTAACAAAATTAAAGAATTAGTAACCTTTCCTACATCTCGTCGACTACGACACCATGAAATAATTGCCATTGCGCTGAACAACATCAAACGTGCCGCAGAGCGCCGGAGAAGACAGCAAAAACAGGTTTGTACACGCCGTGACTTTCACATAGGACAGAAGATATTAGTACGCACACATTATTTATCCAACAGAGGAAAGAGTAGATGCAGTAAATTTGAGCTTCTATACGCAGGTCCATATCGAATTCGCAGCATTCCTCACCCCAATGTAGTACACGTCGAAACTTTGAGAACCAGAAAAAGCAAAGGGAATCACCACGTCTCCAACGTCAAACCTTTTATTGGATGAACATACTTTATGATTTATCACACTGTAATGCCATTTCCTAATTTTTTTATGACCATTTATGCAATTATATTCACATGACGACTTACTGATGATTATCGTATTTTTTCTTGGCAAGTGCGTGGCAAGGTAAGGTTAGCAGGTCGCTTTTCTTGTCGTTACACATCAGACTGTGCACATTTTTCCAGATAAACTTACGTATTTTATGAATAATTATGCAATTCTATCTAGTGACACATTAATTTTATCAAATTTTCTCTCCATTAAAATCTTCAATTCTCGCCTCTATTAACTACACAACATACAAGCTGAACACAAAGAAGGTCACTTTTCTTGTCGTTATATATCAGACCGTGTACATTTTCCATTGTTTATGTATGTATGACTGTTTTACTGTTTTGTTTGTATGCACTGTGAAATATTTAAGATATAACAAACACCAGTTGACTTTGACATTTTGCCTTATGATATCTCAACATCGTGACTATTTTACTTTTTTTTTTTTTTTGTTGCTACATTGTGATACACTGTGTACATTTTTCCCTCTGAACACTGTCTATGTTTTTGACATACACTCCTGGAAATGGAAAAAAGAACACATTGACACCGGTGTGTCAGACCCACCATACTTGCTCCGGACACTGCGAGAGGGCTGTACAAGCAATGATCACACGCACGGCACAGCGGACACACCAGGAACCGCGGTGTTGGCCGTCGAATGGCGCTAGCTGCGCAGCATTTGTGCACCGCCGCCGTCACTGTCAGCCAGTTTGCCGTGGCATACGGAGCTCCATCGCAGTCTTTAACACTGGTAGCATGCCGCGACAGCGTGGACGTGAATCGTATGTGCAGTTGACGGACTTTGAGCGAGGGCGTATAGTGGGCATGCGGGAGGCCGGGTGGACGTACCGCCGAATTGCTCAACACGTGGGGCGTGAGGTCTCCACAGTACATCGATGTTGTCGCCAGTGGTCGGCGGAAGGTGCACGTGCCCGTCGACCTGGGACCGGACCGCAGCGACGCACGGATGCACGCCAAGACCGTAGGATCCTACGCAGTGCCGTAGGGGACCGCACCGCCACTTCCCAGCAAATTAGGGACACTGTTGCTCCTGGGGTATCGGCGAAGACCATTCGCAACCGTCTCCATGAAGCTGGGCTACGGTCCCGCACACCGTTTGCCGTCTTCCGCTCACGCCCCAACATCGTGCAGCCCGCCTCCAGTGGTGTCGCGACAGGCGTGAAAGGAGGGACGAATGGAGATGTGTCGTCTTCAGCGATGAGAGTCGCTTCTGCCTTGGTGCCAATGATGGTCGTATGCGTGTTTGGCGCCGTGCAGGTGAGCGCCACAATCAGGACTGCATACGACCGAGGCACACAGGGCCAACACCCGGCATCATGGTGTGGGGAGCGATCTCCTACACTGGCCGTACACCACTGGTGATCGTCGAGGGGACACTGAATAGTGCACGGTACATCCAAACCGTCATCGAACCCATCGTTCTACCATTCCTAGACCGGCAAGGGAACCTGCTGTTCCAACAGGACAATGCACGTCCGCATGTATCCCGTGCCACCCAACGTCCTCTAGAAGGTGTAAGTCAACTACCCTGGCCAGCAAGATCTCCGGATCTGTCCCCCATTGAGCATGTTTGGGACTGGATGAAGCGTCGTCTCACGCGGTCTGCACGTCCAGCACGAACGCTGGTCCAACTGAGGCGCCAGGTGGAAATGGCATGGCAAGCCGTTCCACAGGACTACATCCAGCATCTCTACGATCGTCTCCATGGGAGAATAGCAGCCTGCATTGCTGCGAAAGGTGGATATACACTGTACTAGTGCCGACATTGTGCATGCTCTGTTGCCTGAGTCTATGTGCCTGTGGTTCTGTCAGTGTGATCATGTGATGTATCTGACCCCAGGAATGTGTCAATAAAGTTTCCCCTTCCTGGGACAATGAATTCACGGTGTTCTTATTTCAATTTCGAGGAGTGTATTACGTTTTCTGTCATGCTATGCTGTATGCTCAATTATGTTACTATAAACCAGTTTTTATTTAGTGGGTATATGATTTAAATGCAAAACATTAATCTTTGTTCATCATTTTCAGAAAGAAATAACGTGTAAAAGAAATAAATTAAACAGAAATGGGAATTTCACCTTCGGAATGAACGAAAGAAGATGCGATACCTCGTCACGAAGGGTAAATGGATCAGAATTAACAAGGATTAACAAGAATATACTATACACATCGTAGAATAGCAGTCTTAACTAATTTTTTCTTTCAGAATACGAGGTGATTGATGCAGGCTGTCAGACAGAACTACACATCTCAGTTTTAGTGATGAAATATGCTAGAAATAAGGAATAGTTGTATAATGAATAATGAAGTGACATTTTTGCAGATGATAATGAATGATGATGAATAGTGATGAAGAATATGCTAATATGGATAATGAAGTTTTTCTTTACAGGTGATGATAATAATGGAATTATGATGATATGGATATTGAAGTTTTTCTTTGCAGGTGATGATAGTAATGATAATGAAGTTTTTCTTTGCAGATGAAAATAATGATGAAGTTTATATATTTACTGTTAGTTAAGAGATGCTATGTAGTTATTTAAGTATTTGTTGCAGTTCGTTTTGACAGTATGTCTTATGTCGCATGGTATGATGACTGAAGGTTTTGGAAAGGACAGCTAGAGAACATATATATTTAGTACACATTTCACTACCTGTTAATTCGAAGTTCACTACTTTTCAGCATAATATGCGTTTCTTCTTTCAGCTTAATAGTCCATTTTGTATTTTTTTTGCAGGAGAAATTATTCACGAAATTAATACGCTATAAGCAGTTAATTATTAAACCTGTTGTAGTACTTGCATTTTATTTACCCAGTTGTGTCTATCATTTATAAATGTGGTCACATATACTGCCTTTGTTTCATATCCTTGCTACAGCTGACTCATGACGAATGACGTTACACATCTTCATTTGCAGCAATAACTCAAAAGCAAATATTGTTATGCCCCAGTAATTAATTATCGATCCCAATGCAATGCATTGCTAGTATAAAAAAATGTATTAACAGTCCCAAATAATGCTACCAGTTTAAAAGAGTTCTGAGTAATACTGAATAATGTTTTCTAACCACAGACCTTGAATAATAGTTACAGTATGTTACATTTTCAATATGTCCTATGTCACTGGAATGATCAGTTCTGAGTAATATGTCATCTGAATGATGACTTCTGAGTAATACTGAATAATGTTTTCTAGTCACAGACCTTGAATAATAGTTACAGTATGTTACATTTTCATTATGTCCTATGTCACTGGCATGATCAGTTCTGAGTACTACTGAATGATGCTTTGTAATAATGCATAAATACTATGCCAATAATTTCTGTAAATAATATTTTTGTTATACTCTATAAATGCTATGCCAATAATTGACTCTCATTTTGAATGATAACTTCTGAGTAATACTGAATAAGGTTTTGTAAAACTATATGAATACTTTGTAACTGACCAATGAGTGCCAATAATTACCGCAATCAGATGAGTTATTAATAGTGTTTTGTAATATTCAATACTTCCTACATGTTTAGTAACTGGCCAATGAGTGCCAATAATTATCTTTAAATATGTCATATGTCACTTGAAGGATGGGAAATGTTTTGTACTTGCTACATGTTTTGTAACTGGCCAATGAGTGCCAATAATTATTTTTAAATATGTCAGATGTCACTTGAAGGATGAAAAACGTTTTGTAATAATTAATACTTGCTGACCAACGAATGCCACTGTTTCTTATACTTTAAATTTATATTATGTCACTTTCATGCTATATATATATGAATTAGCTCCTGTTTTGAATGATGACTCCTGATGATTTGTAACTGGCTAATGAGTGCCAATGTTCTCTGTGAACAGATAACTTATGAACATTATTCTGTAATACTTCATACATGGTACAGAAACGTTCAGTAACTGGGTGATGAGTGCCTCGAATTACTTAAAAATCAGTTAATCGATTAGTGTAATTATCAATGATGACTGGCATAAGATTTAATGTCCTTCACCTTCTGACCTAATTACCAGAAATTACTGCAATATCCGTTTGTCCTGTCTATCCTCATGCTCATGGAGCACTATATTTGGTTTTGCACTAATTCTACGTTGGTGTACCTTACAAGAACGTGGTGTTGACACGACATGCTGTCCACCACCTTGAGCGATGGAGATGTTATTATGGTCCTACTGTTTGGTGTACCTAATGTACTACCAAAATGATAACATGGAATATTACTAGGACATTTCAGTGTCATGGCTACACTGATTAATACTTCAGGGAAGAGAACTTCAGATGGTCTCACTTGGTGTTGTGCTTCTGTAGAAAGATATGGACTTTCAGTGCAGCTGCGTGCAACCTAATGTGCTACAACCATGACGCAATCCTTCCCATTCCTTTCCTACGTCTTGTAAAATTATTAAGACATATACAGTGCGTGTGCACTTCATTTCATTTGTTAACAAGATCAGTTGTCCTAAAATGCTAACGACTTCTACAGTGCGTGTGCACTTTATTTCACTCCATGATATGTTATGTAAAAATGCTAAACTCTTATACAGTGCGTGTGCACTTTATTTCAATCCATGATATGTTATGTAAAAATGATAAAGACATATACAGTCCGTGTGCACTTTATTTCACTCCATGATATGTTATGTAAAAATGTTTAAGACTTCTAAGTGCGTGTGCACTTTACGTCATCTGTTACTATGATTTGTACTCATTCCGTACATTTTGTAATTTGCTGATACGTTCTGAACTACAGTGCGTGTGCACTTATGCCATTTGTTAATATGATTTGTACTCATTCCGTATACATTTTGTGATTTGCTGATATATTCTGAACTACAGTGCGTGGGCACTTTTATCATTTGTTAATATGATTTGTACTCATTGCGTATACATTTTGTGATTTGCTGATATGTTCTGTACTTCAGTGCGTGTGCACTTTTGTCATTTGTTAATATGATTCGTATTCATTGCGTATACATTTTGTCTTTGCTTGATATGTTCTGTACTCAGTGCATGTGCACTATATTTTATTTCATGTTCTGCACTTATATATGTAAATATTCTGTGATTGTAAACTTAGTTAATTAGGAAAAATTTGTTGCTGATGGCAAGTCCAATTGACTCACCATCGCTGCCAAATTTTTGCCCCCCCCCCCCCCCCCCCCAGTGTAAGACGTATGTATTGCCGGCGATGGGCAAGGCATGGCAGAATCTCTGACCAGAGAGTAGTATGTAGTTAGTTGTTGCTTGTCGCTAGTCGGCGCAAGTCGGCGTCAGTATGCAGTAGTAGCCAGTCGGTTTTAGTCTTCAGTCTGCGTTAGTCTTCAGTCCGTGCTAGTCGGCCGTCGGCGCGTGCCTGCGCGTGTCGGCAGTCTGCTCTGGTCAGGACTCTGCAGGATGAGTATTATTGTAGAAGGTAAAGAAGCAGCCTTGCGCATATCTAATAATGTATGTTAATTGTCATTTAATTTGTTAAAAAAATGTGTCCCAATAATAATTTTTATGATATAAAGTAAATTTTAAGGAAAAGCATTCATTTCAATTTAAGGAATATTTCCAATGCATGATCATTCCTTCCAAGAATCAGAAAAGAATATACGCCAGCATTGTACGAAGCTGTGCCAAAAAATTTCTACATAAGAGCAGATATATTTGCAGTTTTTGTTGAGGTAAGAATTTTTGCTTTTTTATTCAGAATACAGGGCCGAAGGGCAGCGCTGCTGTCCTCATAAAATTTACCAGGTTACTAATTTTTTTTTATTATTTTGGTGTTTAGGAATTTTCCTGTTTCGGACTTAACATTAAATGAGAAAAGAATTTTGTTGGAACATTAAATGTGAATGCATTTCTGCACACAGATTATAAATGGGAGCCAATTTTGTTCAGAGGTTACATTAAAATTAATTTTGTTCAGAGGTTACAATATAATTAAAATATATTTAATAATTATTATTTCTGTAGGGAGGTTACACTTGGCTCATGGTTCTGGGTTCGTGGTTCATATATAAATTTTCCTGTGGGGAGATTACAACCGTATACGTCTTTGAATCCTTTGTAACGTTAATACTGTGTGTTTTATAGTTGTGTTACATTGTATCAAACAACGGATGTGAGGCAAGCCATTTGGACAGGTATATAAGGTGATCAAAGGTGTCTGTGAGATGGACCGCTTTTCTCGGCAGTTGGACACACAGTGTGCATTATTTTCTTTTCTAGATCTGTTCGGTGTTGGCATATGTCCAGTTAAGCGTGTCGCTGAGCTTAGCTGGAATATTGGACTGCTATTCTCCAGTACGAAACTTAGCCGTTCCTTATCGTGTAAAGCTAATACTCCATACGTCTCTAGGGACTGTGAATCTGAAATTCTCAGTAATCGAAGTGAACTTCAATATGAGGATGTAGGCGTGTTAATTAAAAAGTATGGACACATAGTCTGTGCGCTCGGGGATTCAGAGCACGACTGCCCACTTCAGCCTCTTTTTCGGATATTTATCCTTTGACGGTAATGCGCAACTTCATGGTTTTTAGTCATTTGTAAGAAAAAGCTGCATGAATGACGAAGGAAAGAGGATTTTAGAAGGCAACCAGCCCGGATTTCTAGGACCAACTTGTAATGTACCTGTCTTCTGGTGTTATAGGTACTGTGACTAACTGTTTAACTTGTTACAGAATTGGAAATGGTGACTGACTTCCCACTGCACTCGAATTAATATGTTTTTATTCTCGTCCTGCTGGTCTGTTTCTGAGTTGATACGTCGACTTTGCCACGTCACAGGACGTCGTGAATATGGCAGTTAGATACGATACGAATAACATTTTTTGCTTCGGCATACGGCACTCTTCTGTTCAATTTTATCTATTGCACCTCCTTTTCCTCCTAAAGCTTCGATTCCGTGCTGCGTCTCCATCAGACAATTTGACGCAGAGTTCTGAAGGCAGAAAGTTATTCGAGCTTTATGGACTACTTTCCTATATCTGCCACTCGTTGCCTATTCACTGAAAGCAAAAATTGTTTGTTCACATCACTGACACATAAGAAAATGTACCCATAAATGGAAAAAGAGACTTGACTTTTCTTTTGTTTCGTAGTGAAAAGACAAATGATGAATCTGTTCGTCTCTTAAGGCCTTGAAATGGCCATTTATTATATCCCACGAGAGGACAACATTCGAGATCACACAGGGCTCTACAGAATCCCCTCACTTCACCTGAAGATGGCCAGTTGAAAGTAGTCCAGAAATTGCTCCAGAACGAAGTTGTTACTCAGCTGATAACCCAAAATTATTTTGAAAATTACCTGCTTCGTATTATAAAGTATGTCGGGGTGTAATCAGCTGCTTCATGGCATGCGGAAATTAAATGCGAAGTAGGCAAAATGTTTGTAGACGGGACGCATGATACAGTTGAAATGAACAGTGACACAATTAGCAGATCTGGAAGAGATCGAAAAAAGGCTCAGTAGTTTGTGCGTCAACTAATTCTGCTATGAAACGCGTGAATTTGACACTCGTTACAACCTCCGCATATCTTTAAAAGTAATGTTTGGCCACCGTACATAATGGAAACTCGTCACAATGAAAAAGAAAAAAACACTATAAATGTAGCTTGTCACTAAATAAGTCGCAAATTGGGATAGACACACCAGAGCTGCGAGTACCATCCTGAAATTTATTTTCCTTTTGAACATATTCTCCTTGTAAAGTTACACATTTACCCCATCGGATTAAAACTGAAAGAAAGGATATAGCGGAGACATGGCTTAGCCACAGCCTGGGGATGTTTCCAGAATGAGATTTTCACTCTGCAGCGGAGTGTGCGCTGATATGAAACTTCCTGGCAGATTAAAACTGTGTGCCCGACCGAGACTCGAACTCGAGACCTTTGCCTTTCGCGGGCAAGTGCTCTACCATCTGAGCTACCGAAGCACGACTCACGCCCAGTACTCACAGCTTTACTTCTGCCAGTTTCTCGTCTCCTACTTCCAAACTTTACTAGTTCTGCAAGGTTCGCAGGAGAGCTTCTGTAAAGTTTGGAAGGTAGGAGACGAGAAACTGGCAGAAGTAAAGCTGTGAGTACCGGGCGTGAGTCGTGCTTCGGTAGCTCAGATGGTAGAGCACTTGCCCGCGAAAGGCAAAGGTCCCGAGTTCGAGTCTAGGTCGGGCACACAGGTTTAATCTGCCAGGAAGTTTCATATCAGCGCACACTCCGCTGCAGAGTGAAAATCTCATTTACTCCATCGTTCGACAGTGTGTTAAAAGCTTACAGCATAGAATTCCTGTAGCAGCGTTCGCGTCTAACGAGTGACCTCTCGTGATATACCACGTTTCATACACTGAAGAGCCAAAGAAACTGGTACACCTGCCTAATATCGTGTAGAGCCCCCGTGAGCACGCAGAAGTGTCGCAACATGACGTGGCATGGACTCGACTCATATCTGAAGTAGTGCTGGAGGGAATGGACACGATGGATGCTGCAGGGCTGTCTATAAACCCGTAACAGTGCGAGAGGGTGTAGATCTCTTCTGAACAGCACGTTGCAAGGCATCCCAGATATGCTCAATTATGTTCATGCCTGGGGAGTTTGGTGCCCAGCGGAAGTGTTTAAACTCAGAAGAGTGTTCCTGGAGCCACTCTCTAGCAATTTTGGACATGTGGGGTGTCGCATTGTCCTACTGGAATTGTCCAAGTCCGTCGGAATGCACAGGGGATATGAATGGATATAGGTGATCAGACATGTCACCGGTCACAGTCGTATTTAGACGTGTTAGGAAACCCATATCGCTTCAACTGCACTGGCCCCACACCATTACAGAGCCCCACCAGCTTGAACAGTACCCCACTGACATGCAGTTCCACGGGTTCCCAAGGTTGTCCATCCGCTCAATAGAATTTGTAACGAGACTCAGGCAACATGTTTCCAGTCATCAACAGTCCAATATCGCTGTTGACGGTCCCAGGCGAGGCACAAAGCTTTGTGTCGTAGTCATCAAGGGTACACAAGTGGGCCTTCGATTCCAAAAGCCCAATCGATGACGTTTCGTTTAATAGTTCGCACGTTGGCACTTACTGATGGCCCAGCATTGAAATCTGCACCACAAGTGCACTTCCGTCAAGTTGAACGACTCTCTTCTGTCGTCGTTGATCCCATTCTTGCAAGATCTTTTTCCGGCCGCAGCGATGTCGGAGATGTGGTGATATAAACTCCCAACAGTTTATTATTTCCGTAACCTCGCAATAAAAATGGTGTAATAATCTCCCAATAAAAATGTGACTCATATATAACCTTTCAATAATTAACTGACTATGAATCTAAACTGGAAAATCTAGAAGTCAGCAGTGCTGCGTCATGGCCGTGAAAGGTCATTCTGAATAAACTGAAGATTCTTACCTCAATGAAGTCGCCGGATAACGTGCATATATCTGCTCCCATAAGAAATTTTTCTGGCACACCCCAGTGCAATGCTGGCCACTAGATTTTGTTATGTATGAAAAAAACTGATTTTATTTATGATAATTGGCATGACTATGGATAGGAGAAATTAGTAAAAACTTTAAATTCAGATGAATGACTGTCAAATATTATCTTTATAAGAAAGATTATTGTTGAAAATTTATTGAAAATTATTTACATTTGATTTTGATATAACAGTAAAAAATGAGTCGTTGCAAATTACATATGCGCACGGCAATAAATAATAATAATTTTTGCTTTTGCCTTATACTACATCGCTCAGGCACAGCCATCGTTCTCCACGACCGGCCTTGGTAATTCCATACAGGACTCAAGTGCTCTCTGTGAGCTATACAACCAGACAAGTGCTCTGTAAGAGCGACCTGACCCAACCGCCCAAGTGCGAGCTACTACCCCTACTGCTACCTACACTGCTCACTGGTCTGCGATTCTATTGTAGCATACACATCGTAGGCAGCGCGTGAGCAATCCATCGAAGTTACATCCGCTCGAGTGGGCTAGCAATAAACTCCTTAGTCATGGACCTCTTACAACGTTTTACCAGTTTCTTGATATTCACGGTACAGCTGTGAAATGGTCGTAGTGGAAAATCCCCACTTCATCGCTACCTCGGGGATGCTGCGTATCATCGCTCGTGCGCCGATTATAACTCCTCGTAAAATTCACTTAAATCTTGAGAACCTGCCACTGTAGCAGCAGTAACCGACCGAACAACTGCGCCAGACACTTTTTGTCTTATATAGGCGTTGCCGACCGCAGCGCCTGATTCTGCCTGTTAACATATCTCTGTATATGAATACTCATGCCTACAACAGTTTCCGTGACGCTTCAGTGCGTAATGGAAAGTGGAGAGGGGAGCAAGGAAAGGAAAGGGAAAGAACTAATGATACCAGCTCCATCGGATTGTAACGCCGGAAATGCATATCCTCCTATTTCCATCTATTGTACTATTATTTTTTTTCCTTGTTTTGTTACCTCAAGATATGACATTTCTGTCTCTTTATATATTGTAATTGTTTTACTGTTTGTATATATATATTTATGCACTCATGTCGTATAATTGGTTTGTTTCGTAAATATTATTTGTATTTTTACGCTGGGTCTTGCCTAGGGAAAACTGCTATCGAACGATTACATCGATGGGTCGTGTGAAGAATCAAAGTGTGTAGGATCTTTGGTAATGTTAACTCTGCCGCGTGGAGCGCGGGCAGAGAGAGGGTCTGGCTGTAGTAGCGAGTGGAGCAGGTGTGTTGTGTGACGCTCCCGCGAGTTGCCGCGCTTTCGGGGTTTGGCAGCATGTAATTGCGCTCGACTCGCGATGATAGTTTCTGACATGGTGTCGCGGACGGGAAGCATTAGCTGGCGCACATCAAGAGCCCCTTTCGCCTGGTGACCGTGTCGAGAAGAGGGCGCGCCAACATCCAGCTTCTGCAACAGCGACGGCCGACAATGAGTGACTGTCGCCACCTCCTCGATCGACGGCTTCAAACCTTCAATCAACCAACAAGGAAGACTAAAAGCACGTAAAGTTTCAGAACTGTATGGCAGACCTCAGCTTTTCAAATTGTTCCATTTGCCTCGCAAAATTACAGCAACTTAGCATGAACCTTTGTTGCTCATTGTCCCAATTGCATTGCCAAGCAGGGTCCCTTCCTTTTCCGAAATGAGCCCGAGGGTCGTTGAAATTCAAACGCCAGCATCATTCGATTTCACTGCTTTAATTTCAAAGTTCAGCTGGCTACAATATTTAGATTGCACAAGCACAAATTAAGAGTGCGAGTTTTGTTACCGTATTTTAGTTACCTGTGACTGCAGCTCAGCTTGGTACGTACTAAATTTTACTATTGTTAATTGTTCAGAATCATTTAATTCAAGTTCAAAGTTAATTCTCTTATTTCTAAATTGCGTAGATTCAAGTAGCTTTTGAAATGATTGTTGAGGTAGTCCAAGACTAACCTTATTTTACTGAATGTCGATGTGCTTCAGAAAGAAAGCTCACTATTAACTTCAGTCACTAAATTAACTTTCGATTTTCCAGTTTTATTAATTCTTTTGCTAAATTAAGTCAGAGTGTAGCGAAATTTATTACTTCTGACAAACTTTCAGTTTTCACACTACACGTGTCAACCTTCAGTTGCCACGCTTCTACTGCTAATTATTCTTTTTCAGTTACTATAGTAATTGTCCTTAGGACTGGCGACCGTAATTTCCCCCAAATCTCAAATATCTAATTACCGCTAGTTAATTGTTAACGTAACGGCCGCACATTTACTTTCTTCATTAACTTTACCCCTTTTCAAAATTAATTTCCATCAGTTTCATTTGCATTTTTCCTTTCATTTAGATGTAACCCTTTCCTCCCTCTTTACCGACAGATTAACTTCGGTGACGATTGCTTTTCCCAAATTTCCATTAGGTACACGCGGTTTAATTTTTCACTGTCATTAAGGTCGATAAGTGAGGGGGAGGTTACACGTGGCGACCTGGTGACAGGACAATCTTCAGATTTGAGGTTGTTCTGGACACGAATTTTCTTTGGTGCAAATGTCGTAACATAGTATTGGTTACGAACAGATAGTTACGTCAGCGAGATTAAGTAGTGGGAGGAATCCTAATTAGATTTGAGATTTGTTATTTATATTGAAAATTATTAAAATGAGTGAAGGCAACAATTACCAAAATTTGGTAGACTTGGATACGGAACAATCGGTCGAACAGTGGGAAACGCGCACCGCGGTACCCATTGTTCAGGGGCAGGCGGCTAGCGTGAAAGACGCGACCGCCGAAACGCAACAAAGAGCAGAAATGGAATTCCAAACTTTAGTAAATGTTTCGGAATCGGAAGTGAAAATCAAATCTGAACCCTTTGATGACGAATACGCGGGGACAATTAAAGAGGAAGCCGCTACGGAAGTAGAACCGGTAGTTTCCGGGAATTTAGCTGATTTATTGAATGTTTTGATTAACGAAATCAAGGCTCAGTCTAGCAAGATAGAAACTCAATCGGCAGAAATTAAAGCTCAGGCTGCCAAGCAAGAAGCTCAGTCTGAAAAAATTGACAGGAAGCTAGACAATCAGAACAAAGCTATTAATGTTGTTAACAACAATGTTGGAGTTGTTAACGCAAAAGTTGATAAAATCAAAGAAGATATTGTTGTGATTAATACCGAAATCGGTAATCTTAAACAGGAAATGATAGGCGTTCAGGCGGAAATTGCGAGCATAAATACGCGTTTTAATTCCGAAATTAGCAGAATCGAAAAAAGTGTAGGAGAAGCAGTTGCTCCGATCATCGAGAATAAGGTGACGGAACAAATTCAATTAGTGAAAAAAGAGGATCAAAAGAAGGTGGAAACTGTAAAGGCTTTAGTATCCGAAGTAGATACCAAAGTGACGAAGCAGGCTAATACCTGCGAAGAGAAAAAAAAGGAAGTAGAAAGGCTTGCGACAACCACTTGCCAAGTAATTACGAGAGTGTCGGAATTAGAAAAGAAACTTGACGAAAAACAGAGCTATGTGCCAATCTGTGCACATAGTTCGGAATTGTTGACGAAAGAGGAACGGTTCGACCCCTTGAAAAAAGGCGGTATACACGCGACGGATTTCATTAAAAATTGTGAAAGAGTTTTACCCAGATCATGGACTAATGAGAGAAAAATTAATGCGGTTATTGATGTGTTGGCTGGTGATGCCAAGCGTTGGGGCTTAAACCTCAACATTATGAACATGAATTTTGACGAGTTTAAAAAATTGTTTCTGGCTGAATACTGGTCAGAGCAAAAACAGCAAAGTGTCTGGCGCGAATTTGTCGTATCGAGGCCTTTCGATACGAATTCGCGCGGCTCGATGAAGGAGTTTTGTGAGGGCTGGATCCGCAAGTTGGAATATTTGCGTGATCGCCGCACGGAATCCGAAATAGTCTGGGAACTCTACATGAAGCTTCCAGATGATACAAAACGCTACGTAGGAAGCAATTACAGGACAATCAATGATTTCCTGAAAAGAGTTGAGGACGAGGACAATTGGCGCAATAATCGCGACAGTGGTAGAGGCTGTGGTAACAACAACGGGTACCACAGCAACCACAACAACGATAACCATGGGAATAATACATACCGCAACCATGGCAGCAATAACAATAATGGTTCGGACTGTAATAACAATCGGTACAATGCAAATAATAACAGGAATGACGTGATACGGGCTTCACAGAATAGTAATAACGCTAGAGGGTGTGATCAGCCGCCTCAGCAGCATCCGGGGAGCGTATCTGCTGGGACGAGACAGGGAAACCATTAGCCGCGCCGGTGAGGGGCCGACCGGGCGTGGAGAAATTTTGGCGGCCCAATAACAGTAGAAAACCGAGGTGTCGTCGTTATGGAAATTCCGTATGGAATAATCAACGGCGGGAGAGTGTGCCAGTATTAGGAGAAAGGAGTGCGCCCACAAGTAGTTGATCAGCTGTAGACACGGCAGTAGAAAATACATTCACTGTCAGTGAGAACAATTTAAGTAGTGTTCCGGAAATCGACTATAAAGTGGCAGCTGTAATACCCACAGCGGAACTGGAGATTGAGTTTAAGAATGATTCGCAAGTGTTGAAAGAAGATCAGATGTCGGATAAAACGTCCGTCATCGAGCGAGGGGATGCAGAGAGGGATGAGGTCTTGTTAAGGCAGTTCGGTCGCTTATACGACGAACTAAGAGATTATAGGGGCCTGTACGGGAGAAGTGTTTATGGGGAGCGCGGGCAGGATTTGCCGCGTCTCGTCCCGCAGGAAGATAGTGATTGTGAAGTGATGGAAAGTTCTGGCCCTAACCGGCAGACTTTACTAGAAATAGTTGATGTTAAGGGGGAGCACGAGCAAGATGCGTCGTGTTTCGTCCCGCAGGAGTTGAATGTTGAAGTAGTAACGGAAAGTTCTGGCCCTAACCGGCAGACTTTACCGAAAGTTGTAATGGTAGAAGTAGCCGACCCATCCGACGCGAACATCCAGTTTAAACATTGCGAGAGTATTAAGGAGAAAGATTACGAAAATTTTAGTGATAACCGGACACGATTGGTAGAAAAGCACGTAGATTACAGCGTGTATGAGGTTAGAGCTGACATTATACGGTCAGAAGATAACAGTGTGGGTTGCGCAGATCTAGAGGAAGTAAATGCAGATACTACTGGGCACATGTCTCCAGGTAGATTGGCAGATGAGATCAATCTGATTAAAGAGGAATCAACGAATGTGACAATTAGTGAATTGATAGCAAAGCAACACTCACTAGTTGACGAGTTACAGGAAAAGGTTTCGGTATTGGAGGCGACGCTACAGACTAAGCCTCAGAACAAACGTGTTGAAATTAAAACTGTATGTGAACAGAGGCTGAAAAAGCTGCCTGATAAACCGGATTTAGGATCAAAGCCGGATGGTTTTTTCTGGAATGACCTGGATATAGACGAGGATTTACTGTGGGAAAATAAAGAAACAGTCGAGGACAAGTGTAGACAGATAGTAGTGTCTGTTAATATGCACGACCTACAACTAAACGTGTTGATTGACACCGGTGCAGAATTGAGTGCTGTATCTGGGAAAATATTTGAGTTACTGAAAGACAGACCTGGCATCGTAGTTATGCCAGTAACAGGAGTGAAAATTATCGGTGCTACTGGGAAGGCCAGTAAACCGGTCACAAAACAGATTTTTGTCAACTTCGAGGTATGTGGGGCACGATTTGAACAAGAGTTTGTCGTCGTGCCAGACTTAACTACGGAAGTAATTATCGGGTTAGATTGGCTATTAAAGTACCGTGCAGTGATTAATTGCGAAAGCAAAACTTTGACATGTACGTCACAACTTAAAACAATAGTAGTTAGCTTTGACGAGGCAGGAGACGGTGTGCATAGGCAATACCAGCCTATACACATTGTTAACTGGCCGGATGGTATTGATGTAGGTATGAATTCGAACTACTGTAATGTGAGGAATCTCGGCATTGACAATAATGTAGAAAGTGAATTGGAAAGTATTGTAGACGGTGTGTCAAACGTAACACACGAACAAAGACGAGGCCGACTTTCCCGTACCTATTGCCATCACAACCATAGGGCATGGGGCAAATATGAAGCAGAATTTAAGAGAATTATGAACACCTTGAGACATGAATCGACGGGATTTTCTCCAGAGGAAATCCTGTTGGATGACAGAAGTAAAAGTTTAGTGGAAGAGATAATCAAATTCCCTCCACGGATTGACATTAGTATTGGTGTGAAAAAAGATCGTTTGCGAGAAGTAATGAAGCTTAAAGCCGATGCTCGCATACGTCGTCATGACGCTAAAGCGCGTTTTGCTAAGTTTGCGATCGGAGACTTAGTACTTGTAAAAGCTCATGAGAAATCGAGCGAGATAGACAATGAAATCTCTAAATTTAAGTTTGTTTATAATGGACCATATAAAGTCATTGGTATACCTCACACAAATGCTTATTGCTTAGAGTATCCAAGCTCTGGAAAGCTATTAGGTATACGAAACATTGTAGACCTGAAATTGTACCAACCAAGGATTGATTAGTACCACACAATGGGTAATTTAAACAGTATGTAAAACAGAGTGTAAAATTTAACGATTTGCAAGACTGT
The DNA here is from genome assembly GCF_023864345.2 of Schistocerca serialis cubense. Classification (NCBI taxonomy): domain Eukaryota; kingdom Metazoa; phylum Arthropoda; class Insecta; order Orthoptera; family Acrididae; genus Schistocerca; species Schistocerca serialis. Next base: position 98,618,051 of record NC_064642.1, on the reverse strand, counting down.
CATGCTTTTGCCTGACCAAGAGGAGATTAAAGAAGTTGTAATTAATAAGTAATTAATTTTTACTAAATGATTTAAGAGTCATTATAAATCAATTGAAAAAACCAAGCTGCTAGTTTAAGTTTTCAGCTGAGTCACAGTAGATTAAGGAATGTAAATATGATTTGGTAAATAGCTGTAAAATTTCATGAATGTGTGTTTTATTAGTAATTGCCGATGTACTTAGACGGTGTTTTAAGTTTCAGGCTAGTACATGCGTGTGATGATGGACAGTGTTGAGTTAACCACTGTGATAGAATTAATGGACTCCTTGAGATTACTCGGGAGTGAGTTTTTCCGAAAGAATTCAGTGAAGCGGACGTTCTGGAAATGCCGTTACACAGGCGAGTGAGATCAAGCGTGCCGCACAGGCGGGCGCAACAATACTGGCGAGGCGGAGCCGCTGTCGGCTCTTGTGCCGCTGTCGGCTCATGTGCCGCTGTCGGCATTCTTTGCACTTGCGAGTACGAAAGGCGGAATAATTTTTCTTCCCGGACAGCTGATGTGAAAGAATTGTGCTCTCAATATTCATGTTTTTTTTCGATCTGATGTGTATTATTTTCTTGTTTAGCGTTAAGTGCACACTCATGACGAGAATATTAATTATGAAAAGTTTATATAAAATACGTATTCAATGTAATTAATTATTAATTTGCGTATTTTGATATACCTGTTTTCTATGACCATGTAATCTGATTAATTTTGTAAATAGTATTCCATTTCTTGATACTGCTAGCAATTTAGATTTTTAGAATAGCTAAACCATTTTCTATGTTTTCTATGAATTTTAATATGTTGTCAACCTGTTTTATTTTGATCAAGATGACAGAGTGGAATAAGATTAGGAGTGTCTCCACTCAATTATTATCGTCTAAAAATTGGTTTATGGTTAATTAGGCGAATGCTAAATTTTGTTGATGTTTTGAGCACATGCATTTCCGCTGTTTCTTTTTTGGACATTTTCTGAGTCTGTTTACGTTACACGAACATCCTCAGACAATGTGGGGCACGTGTAACGCCGGAAATGCATATCCTCCTATTTCCATCTATTGTACTATTATTTTTTTTCCTTGTTTTGTTACCTCAAGATATGACATTTGTGTCTCTTTATATATTGTAATTGTTTTACTGTTTGTATATATATATATATATATATATATTTATGCACTCATGTCGATGTATAATTGGTTTGTTTCGTAAATATTATTTGTATTTTTACGCTGGGTCTTGCCTAGGGAAAACTGCTATCGAACGATTACATCGATGGGTCGTGTGAAGAATCAAAGTGTGTAGGATCTTTGGTAGTGTTAACTCTGCCGCGTGGAGCGCGGGCAGAGAGAGGGTCTGGCTGGAGTAGCGTGTGGAGCAGGTGTGTTGTGTGACGCTCCCGCGAGTTGCCGCGCTTTCGGGGTTTGGCAGCATGTAATTGCGCTCGACTCGCGATGATAGTTTCTGACATGGTGTCGCGGACGGGAAGCATTAGCTGGCGCACATCAAGAGCCCCTTTCGCCTGGTGACCGTGTCGAGAAGAAGGCGCGCCAACATCCAGCTTCTGCAACAGCGACGGCCGACAATGAGTGACTGTCGCCACCTCCTCGATCGACGGCTTCAAACCTTCAATCAACCAACAAGGAAGACTAAAAGCACGTAAAGTTTCAGAACTGTATGGCAGACCTCAGCTTTTCAAATTGTTCCATTTGCCTCGCAAAATTACAGCAACTTAGCATGAACCTTTGTTGCTCATTGTCCCAATTGCATTGCCAAGCAGGGTCCCTTCCTTTTCCGAAATGAGCCCGAGGGTCGTTGAAATTCAAACGCCAGCATCATTCGATTTCACTGCTTTAATTTCAAAGTTCATCTGGCTACAATATTTAGATTGCACAAGCACAAATTAAGAGTGCGAGTTTTGTTACCGTATTTTAGTTACCTGTGACTGCAGCTCAGCTTGGTACGTACTAAATTTTACTATTGTTAATTGTTCAGAATCATTTAATTCAAGTTCAAAGTTAATTCTCTTATTTCTAAATTGCGTAGATTCAAGTAGCTTTTGAAATGATTGTTGAGGTAGTCCAAGACTAACCTTATTTTACTGAATGTCGATGTGCTTCAGAAAGAAAGCTCACTATTAACTTCAGTCACTAAATTAACTTTCGATTTTCCAGTTTTATTAATTCTTTTGCTAAATTAAGTCAGAGTGTAGCGAAATTTATTACTTCTGACAAACTTTCAGTTTTCACACTACACGTGTCAACCTTCAGTTGCCACGCTTCTACTGCTAATTATATGTGTAATTACCTTTCTTTTTCAGTTACTATAGTAATTGTCCTTAGGACTGGCGACCGTAATTTCCCCCAAATCTCAAATATCTAATTACCGCTAGTTAATTGTTAACGTAACGGCCGCACATTTACTTTCTTCATTAACTTTACCCCTTTTCAAAATTAATTTCCACCAGTTTCATTTGCATTTTTCCTTTCATTTAGATGTAACCCTTTCCTCCCTCTTTACCGACAGATTAACTTCGGTGACGATTGCTTTTCCCAAATTTCCATTAGGTACACGCGGTTTAATTTTTCACTGTCATTAAGGTCGATAAGTGAGGGGGAGGTTACAGGATCTTTAGGTAGAGTCAGTGAATATGTGTAGCAGACCGGGACTCGAATCTGGGACTTCCTGCTTAAGAGGCGGCTGCTTTACCCACTGTTCCAACCTCCCGCAGTGTTAATCGCAAATGCCTGGACTATCTCGGCGCGCTCCTCGGGCTACCCCCTCTCCCACTTAGCGCCGCCTATCCTCATTACCCTTTCAAGTCCTCCATGTTCGCTAATTTTAGATTCCTGCCGTCACTGGACAACCAAGGTGGTCAGCAAGTTCGGTGTTTGTAAATTTTTCTTGTCCTTATCTGAATTCATGTGTCCCATTGGACACAACTTTCCATGAAACGAAGTTCTAACTAGTCATACATGGAATGAATTTCGCGAAGAGTCCCTCGGCTCACACAAATCGCGTTGTTCTAGCAGGATACACACTTACAGCACACCTGCCATTTTGGTTTGACAGAAGGTCATCGAGTATTGGCCGCGGAATACTGTGTATCAGCTACCTTCCACGCGACATGTGCTGCAATCTTCTCAATATGTATGGGTGTCAAATTTAAAACGTTACGTGATTTTCTAGCGTTTGTGACTTATTTATTGACTCACCCTCGTATTTAGTACACTAGTGGCCATTAAAATTGCTACACCAAGAAGAAATGGAGATGATAAACGGGTATTCATTGGCAAATCTATTATACTAGAACAGACTGGTGATTACATTTTCACGAAATTTGGGTGCATAGATCCTGAGAAATCAGTACCCAGAACAACTACCTCTGGTCGTAATAACGGCTTTGATACGCCTGAGCATTAAGTCAAACAGAGCTTGGATGGCATGAACAGGTACAGTTGACGATGCAACTTCAACACGATACCACAGTTCACCAAGAGTAGTGACTGGCGTATTGTGACGAGCCAGTTGCTCGGTTACCATTGACCAGACGTTTACATTTGGTGAGAGATATGGAGAATGTGCTGGCCAGGGCAGCAGTCGAATATTTTCTGTATCCAGAAAGGCCCGTACAGGACCTGCAACATGCAGTCGTGCATTATCCTGCTGAAACGTAGGGTTTCGCAGGGATCGAATGAAGGGTAGAGCCACACGTCGTAACACATCTGAAATGTAACGTCCAGTGTTCAAAGTGCCGTCAATGCGAACAAGAGGTGACCGAGACGTGTAACCAATGGCACCCCATACCATCACGCCGGGTGATACGCCAGTATGGCGATGACGAATACACGCTTCGCCGGCCGCGGTGGTCTAGCGGTTCTAGGCGCTCAGTCCGGAACCGCACGACTGCTACGGTCGCAGGTTCGAATCCTGCCTCGGGCATGGATGTGTGTGATGTCCTTAGGTTAGTTAGGTTTAAGTAGTTCTAAGTTCTAGGGGACTGATGACCTCAGATGTTAAGTCCCATAGTGCTCAGAGCCAATACACGCTTCCAATGTGCGTTTACAGCGCTGTCGCCAAACACGGATGCGACCATCATGATGCTGTAAACAGAACCTGAATTCATCAGAAAAAAATGACGTTTTGCCATTCGTGCACCCAGGTTCGTCGTTGAGTACACCATCGCAAGCGCTCCTGTCTGTGATGCAGCGTCAAGGGTAACCGCAGTCATGGTCTCCGAACTGATAGTCCATACTGCTGCAAACGTCGTCGAACTGTTCGTGCAGATGGTTGTTGTCTTGCAAACGACCTCACCTGTTGAATCAGGGATCGAGACGTGACTGCACGATCCGTTACAGCCATGCGGATAAGATGCCTGTCATCTCGACTGCTAGTGATACTAGAACATTGTGATCCAGCACGGCATTCCGTATTACCCTCCTGAACCCACCGATTCCATATTCTGCTAACAGTCACTGGATCTCGACCAACGCGAGCAGCAATGCCGCAATACGATAAACTGCAATCGCGATAGGCTACAATCTGACCTTTATCAAAGTCGGGAACGTGATGGTACCCATTTCTCCTCCTTACACGAGGCTTCACAACAACGCTTCACCAGGCAACGCCGGTCAACTGCTGTTTGTGTATGAAAAATCGGTTGGAAACTTTCCTGACGTCAGCACGTTGTAGGTGTCACCACCGGCGCCAACCTTGGGTGCATGCTCTGAAAAGCTAATCATTTGCATATCACAGCATCTTCTTCCTGTCGGTTAAATTTCACGTCTGTAGCACGTCATCTTCGTGGTGTAGCAATTTTAATGGCCAGTAGTGTATTTAGAAGTTGTTTAACCACATAGAAGCAATAGGACGATAAAGATCTCAAACTGTAATTCAGGTTATGAATGCAAGGCTTTTATTTAATCTAATCGAGTGAACTGATCCGTGGCCGGACTGGCGCCAGTAGTATCTCTGATACGAGTACGATCGATATCCTAGTGCAGGCTTGGGCCAGCTAGAGATATAAGGGAGTGCCAACCGCGAATAAGGGGAGGAAACAACGCTTTGAGAACGAGTCGGCGACTGGTGGGCGGACAGAAACGAAGACAGCGTGCCTGAGGCCGGGCGGCGGTTGTCACGTGGTTGTACTGGAGTCGGTGGGAGTTCGCCGGCGCCGGGCATTCTCCGGCAACCTAGTGAGCTGTGGATGTGCCTGCTTCCTTTGAGGGACACGCTATTACGGTCTTGCGAAGTTATGGTATTCGCAAAATCGCCCCAGCATCAAGACACCCAGTTAAGTAGGCTAATTTCTAAGTGCGTTTAGTTAACTGTGAATGTGATCGCTCTTGGTACAGCAAGACGTTGCACGACGTGTGATGTGATGCTTGTTCCATTTCATTTCAGGCCTCCTACTAAGTGTGTGCTCTGGTTCCGCATAATACTGATGTATTTGCAGATGTGTGTCATTAAGTTCTAGTCAGTGCCTGTTCTCGTGAACCAGTTCATTTCCCACTCTTAGTGTTTGTATATCAAGTACTCTTTTACTTAAAGGAAGCACTCGCCAGTGACATTAGTTGTTGTTTAGCCTTGGTGTTATAGAGTTAACTTACTGGTCAATCTTAAACGTTAAAGTTAAGAAAACTTTTCTGCCTTCTGTTGTCGATTGTGGTCTGTATTTCAGTGAGCTGAGGCAGTGGGCAACTGAAGCAGAGGGTTTCTCGCCGGCCCCCGTGACCGAGCGGTTCTAGGCACTTCAGTCCGCAACCGCGCTGCTGCTACGGTCGCAGCTTCGAATCCTGCCTCGGGCATGGATGTGAGTGATGTCATTAGGTTAGTTAGGTTTAAGTAGTTCTAAGTCTAGGGGACCGATGACCTCAGATGTTAAGTCCCATAGACCTCAGAGCCAGATGAAGACGGATTCCCTTTAAATTGCAAGTTTGGCTTACGGGCGGTAGACTTCGAATGAGCTCGTGTGTTCCTCTGTGGTAGCGTTTGCTTGATTCAAATTTTGGTGGCCTACTCGACGTGGGGTTGCAGATGGAGCCACGTCTTGGTTCAAAGTTAAATATTACTTCTCTCAGTCAGTTCCACAATTCGTGGTTAAACTTTGGCCTTACAAGCTCGAACATTGCTGCTGTTGTTACACATTTATCATTGTACAGAGTTGTTTGTTAAAGTCAGCCTCAGTGGCTTTTGTCAATAGTGGGCTGCATGTAATGTTAATTGAAAGGGTCTTAAATAATGTCTTAACTAGAGTTGTTGTTAAAGTTATGGTTAAAATCAGCCTCAGTGGCTCCTGTCCATTTTGGTGGGAAAACGTGGGCTACATATAATGGTAACTGAAAGGGTCTTAAATAATGTGTCTTAACTAGAGTTGTTTGTTAAAGTTATTTATCAACTTGCTTATGATTTATGTAATGAATTACTCTTAAATGATCTTGCCCGAGTGGTGTCTGTCACATTTTAAGTGATATTGTTGTGGTTAATTAATAAACCCATTGGAATTGAAATGTTCACTTTATTGAGTCAGACCTTCCACCCCCTTTAGATTTAAAGGTTAAACAAACAGCTGTGAAGTAACTCTGTACCTTGAAAGACAGACAGTGGATAATACAGAGGAATATTCTGAAAACTGAATCCAACTAAAACGAAATGACTGTATCTGTGGGACTCACATTCAACTGGACTACTGCAAGAAGCATAAATGGATAAGGCTTTGATATATGGGCAGCTCGCGAAAACAAGGTAAATCCGGTAAATATTTAATAAAGATAACAAAGTAGTCAAGATGTATAACCAAATGAGCTAAGTGCGAGCAGCTTAAAAGAGGGATTGAGCTATCACCTGAGCGAAACATAACATTCTTCAAGTACGGCGAGAGGGCATCAGTGAGCACCAGAGCAGAGTCAGGAAGGGAAACCTCCCTAATCTGAGTTCCCTCCTGAAAGCACCACAATTCAAAACTACTACTTGGTGGGGAGATCGAGTCCTGCAGCTAATCTGACGAATGACTATGTTTCCTCTTCTACGTAAAGAAAGGAGAAAAGCAGCAGAAACTTCCTACTCAGATTTCAGGAAAAGCATGGTTGCAGTTCATGAGATTAGTGCTACTTTATGACAGTTTCTATGGTTCAAATGGCTCTGAGCACTATGGGACTTAACTGCTGTGGTCATCAGCCCCCAGAACTTAGAACTACTTAAACCTAACTAACCTAAGGACATCACACACATCCATGCCCGAGGCAGGATTCGAACCTGCGACCTTAGCGGTCGCGTGGTTCCAGACTAGCGCCTAGAGCCGCTCGACCCCTCCGGCCGGCTATAACAATTTCTCTCCGTTGGTCAGCACCGCCGGCTCCGCATCTGTTGGTAGGGATGGTACTTTTGTCTGGATTGTTCGTAATTCCAGACATAAGCAGCGAAATTTCTCACGCCATGGGAGGGCCGGTAGGCGGCTGCTCTATGATGTGCGGACAAAAAGGTGATGTCGCCCTCAAGCGGGCCACTGGGGCCTGCCGTGACTACCAACGGCATCGTGCCTGTGGCAAGTGGATTTGCACCAGTAACTGTCCACAGAAAGCATTTCGGAAAACAAGACCACTTCCTGGAAATTTGGCTGCCACACAGGAGCTACTCGTTCCCACTCTTTTCTGGTGAAAAATCGAATACTTTTCACTCCCACCAATTTTGTACCACGCTTTCATAATTAACTGTCGCGCAATCGTAACAGAGCTAAAAAAAAGTCATGTGACAGTCACGTTACGCGTTCATCAATTTATCTATGTCAATAGCGTTTGAGCTCCCTGGCGTTCAAAATTAATTGTCGCGTAATCGTAACAGAGCTAAAACAAAATCGCAAGGCAACATGTGACAATCACGTTACGCGTTCATAAATTTATCTATGTCAATAGCGTTTGAGCTCCCTGGCTGTGGATTGAATTACTTGATTTATATTAAAAATGAAGAAATTCCTTCAGCTGTATTTAAGGTTTCGATTTTATTTTGCCACCTAGTTTCAACGTTGTAACAACGTCATCTTCAGGCCCATACACTTGTTGACGTGAACTGACTTCTAGTATCAGCCGCACGCAGTTGACGTCAACAAGTGTGTGGGCCTGAAGATGACGTTGTTAAAACGTTGAAACTAGTTGCCAAAATAAAATCGAAACCTTAAATACAGCTGGAGGAATTTCTTCATTTTTAATATAAATATATATCAGCTGACGTCCCACTGTCCTCCGGTTCAACTATGGATGTACGAAGAAGAAAAATGAATTACTTGTACAGCAAGCAGTCCCTTTTTACGTAGCATTATTTGAGCAGCGCCGTAGTTAGGATTTTGCCACATCTGTAGACGGCGTAATAGATTTATGTCTTCGCTAACGCAAAAATTAAAAGAAGTCTGGTTGAAGCTTTCTTACTGAGGTGTAATTATGATATAAACAGACATATAAGCCGGCACGCAAGATGATTACTTTACTACGTTAGTGCATCAGTAAATCGAAGAGTGTATGTGCCTTGCACGAATATATATTATAAAATGACGTGTCCGTATATATTTAAGCATGTATACAGGATGGTCAGAAACAGTCTGAAAAGCTTGTATGGGTGTTGCAAGTTGGGTTTGCTGAGAAATAATTTTTCAGGAAAAAAATTTGATGTGCTGCGCCATTTGTGTTACGGCGTAAAGTCAAGTGCCGGTACGCCAGTCGGGAAGAGAAGGCTGTGAGAAGAAGTTGGCCAATCGCACGCTGACCGGGCCTCCTTCCAGGACGACAACGAGACAGCAACGGCCCATATATGAAGAGGACGTAAGCGGCGGGACCGACTGGTAGCGGCCCAGTTCAATAGCAGCTCCAAGAATGGGGACTTGTATAGCGGCGTCAAATCTATTCACTTCGTTTGTACTCTCTGTGTCGCACAGACTTGGAATTGTTTATACTGAAGATGATTATTTATTTTGTATGTCGCCCTTAGTTTCTGACACATCTGTGTAATTGCAAAAGCTAAGGGGGGACGTAGGAGAAAATGGACGTGTTTACATAATCTAGCACAGGTTGGTTGGTTGTTTCGGGGAAGGAGACCAGACAGCGAGGTCATCGGTCTCATCGGATTAGGGAAGCACGGGGAAGGAAGTCGGCCGCGCCCTTTGAAAGGAACCATCCCGGCATTTGCCTGGAGCGATTTAGGGAAATCACGGAAAATCTAAATCAGGTTGGCCGGACGCGGGACTGAACCGTCGTCCTCCCGGATGCGAGTCCAGTGTCTAACCACTGCGCCACCTCGCTCGGTCTAGCACAGTGTTTGGTGTTTGAAAGATAATAGAACCAAATTTTGTACGTGCAGTAATTATATTATGGGCTACACCCTGGATTTTTCAAATTTTTTTCTGAAAAAATTTGGTCATGACTTTGTTGGAAATTTTCGTAACACATGCTATCACACAAGCAACATTTTCACAAAAATTGCTTTACTTACAACTTTCATATTGTGGTAGGTAATTCCTAGTAGCAAACGTGTGGAACAGCTTTTTAATATCGGTTTTAGAGCTCTTAAAATTTATTTTAAAAAATTATGCGAATGAAATAAAGCAAAATACAGTTTCACAGAAATGAAAATAATTTTGACAGAAATACACTTAGAAAAAATTTGTACCACAGGACATTGTGTTAAACTATGAACAAGGTCTGCAGAAATATCACTTTTTTATATCCAGTAGTTCAGGGGAAATTATTCCTTATACACTGAAAAGTTAAAGTTCCAGGAAATGCACATAAAATATTTTATAAGGATTTACACGATAAACTGGTACGGAAGGGTCATTTACTTCCGTCTGAATGTCTTTGTTAAATAAAACTGCCTCTTTCACTGCTGCTGACAAACTGCTATTGGATTCTGTACCCAAGGCGTTCAGATGATTGGTTAGTGTTTAATACGAAGCAGACGGCGTATTCATCACTGCACAAAACAAATAGCTACCTTCCCTTCCAACACCAACACGTCTCATCCCATAGCAGAATCTTATGTTGGATTAATTCACTCAATTCTTAGCAGTTGATCTTTTGAATTGAATCTCAATTTGACAGCTGCCACAAAAAAAGTGCATATTACACACAATACCATCTCTGTCATTGCTGTTAAATAATCTTAAAGATTTATTGCAACAGTTACCACATGCACACGAATTTCTAATAATATAACACATAATTTCTAAATCAATTATCCTGAAGCCACTGCTCACTTCGTCTTTAGTGGACAGAAACTCTACACCAGTTCCAGGTCTCTTCTGTGAACTACTCGTCGTCTTAGCTCCACAATTATTTTCCGCTGAATTATGTTGACGCACTCGTAGAAACTGTTTATTCACACGTAAATGGCGAGCTTTAGCCACTTCCTTAAACACTTTACCACTATATCTTGGCATTTTAAATGGGAATTCAAACAAAAAAAGCTAGAACACAGTCGTAATTCTCACACTAACAGCAGAACTGAAATATTTATATCTCTGCACCGCAGACAATAACAGCTGTCAAAGATAACTAGCGGATGGCAAAGATAACACGACGCAGACGGGTCCACAGCGTTCTATATTCTTCCGATGCTTTTATGACGGCAGGAAGTAATAAAACATCGCAAACAAGAGTGTCGACTGGAAAAGTGGGCATGGCGCAGTGACTGAAACAAGACAGATTTTTTTATCATTTGTAGTTCGAATTAATCTGTGAAAACTAGAGACAGTATTTCTAACATGCTACAGAACTATCTGTTTCTTTTTTTTTCATTTTTGACCAATTTTGCCTGCTTCCTCCATTAAGTACTGTAATTTTCAGCCGGCCAGGGTGGCCGAGCGGTTCTAGGCGCTACAATCTCGAACCGCGCGACTGCTACGGTCGCAGGTTCGAATCCTGCCTCGGGCATGGATGTGTGTGATGTCCTTAGGTTAGTTAGGTTTAAGTAGTTCTATGTTCTAGGGAACTGATGGCCTTAGAAGTTAAGTCCCATAGTGCTCAGAGCCATTTGAACCATTTTAGCCATTTGTAATTTTCATTTTGCAATAAATCTCATTAATACGATTTGTTTGCAATTTTGTCTAGCGAGCCGAGTAAGCAGGCTTCATGGACACACACGGTGCACAAATGCTGCGCAGCTAGCGCCATTCGACGGCCAACACCGCGGTTCCTGGTGTGTCCGCTGTGCCGTGCGTGTGATCATTGCTTGTACAGCCCTCTCGCAGTGTCCGGAGCAAGTATGGTGGGTCTGACACACCGGTGTCAATGTGTTCTTTTTTCCATTTCCAGGAGTATATATATATATATATATATATATATATATATATATATATATATATATATATATATATATATATATATATATATACAGGGTGAGTCACCTAATATTACCGCTGGATATATTTCGTAAACCACATCAAATACTGACGAGTCGATTCCACAGACCGAACGTGAGGAGAGGGGCTAGGGTAACTGGTTAATACAAATCATAAAAAAACCCACTGAAGTATGTTTTTTAAGACAAACCTACGTTTTTTTTAAATGGAACACCGTTAGTTTTGTTAGCACATCTGAACATATAAACAAATACGTAATCAGTGCCGTTTGTTGCATTGTAAAATGTTAATTACATCCGGAGATATTGTAACCTAAAGTTGACGCTTGAGTACCACTCCTCCGCTGTTCCATCGTGTGTATCGGAGAGCACCGAATGACGTAGGGATCCAAAGGGAACGGTGATGGACCTTAGGTACAGAAGAGACTGGAACAGCACATTACGTCCACATGCTAACACCTTTTTATTGGTCTTTTTCACTGACGCACATGTACATTACCATGAGGGGTGAGGTACACGTACACACGAGGTTTCCTTTTTCAATTACGGAGTGGAATAGAGTGCGTCCCGACATGTCAGGCCGATAGATGTTCAATGTGGTGGCCATCATTTGCTGCACACAATTGCAATCTCTGGCGTAATGAATGTCGTACACGCCGCAGTACATCTGGCGTAATGTCGCCGCAGGCTGCCACAATACGTTGCTTCATATCCTCTGTGATTGTAAGCATATCACGGTGCACATTCTCCTTTAACGTACCCCACAGAAAGAAGTCCAGAGGTGTAAGATCAGGAGAACGGGCTGGCCAATTTATGCGTCCTCCACGTCTTATAAAACGCCCGTCGAACATCCTGTCAAGGGTCAGCCTAGTGTTAATTGCGGAATGTACAGGTGCACCATAATGCTGATACCACATACGTCGACGCGTTTCCAATGGGACACACTCTATTCCACTTCGTAATTGAAAACGGAAACCAGGTGTGTACGTTTACCTGACTCCTCATGGTAATGTACATGTGCGTCACTGAAAAAGACCAATAAAAAGGTGTTAGCATGTGGACGTAATGTGCTGTTCCAGTCTCTTCTGTACCTAAGGTCCATCACCGTTCCCTTTGGATCCCTACGTAATTCGGTGCTCTCCGATACACACGATCGAATAGCGGAGGAGTGGTACTCAAGCGTCAACTTTAGGTTACAATATCTCCGGATGTAATTAACATTTTACAATGCAACAAACGGCACTGATTACGTATTTGTTTATATGTTCAGATGTGCTAACAAAACTAACTGGGTTCTATTTGAAAAAACGTAGGTTTGTGTTAAAAAACATACTTCCGTGCATTTTTTTATGGTTTGTATTAAACAATTACACTAGCCCCTCTCCTCACGTTCAGTCTGTGGAATCGATTCGTCAGTATTTGATGTGGTTTACGAAATATATCCAGCGGTAACGTTAGGTGACTCACCCTGTATATATAGGGTGTTACAAAAAGGTACGGCCAAACTTTCAGGAAACATTCCTCACACACAAAGAAAGAAAATATGTTATGTAGACATGTGTCTGGAAACGCTTACTTTCCATGTTAGAGCTCATTTTATTACTTCTCTTCAGATCACATTAATCATGGAATAGAAACACACAGCAACAGAACGTACCAGCGTGACTTCAAACACTTTGTTACAGGAAATGTTCAAAATGTCCTCCGTTAGCGAGGATACATGCATCCACCCTCTGTCGCATGGAATCCCTGATGCGCTGATGCAGTCCTGGAGAATGGCGTATTGTATCACAGCCGTCCACAATACGAGCACGAAGAGTCTCTACATTTGGTACCGGGGTTGCGTAGACAAGAGCTTTCAAATGCCCCCATAAATGAAAGTCAAGAGGGTTGAGCTCAGGAGAGCGTGGAGGCCATGGAATTGGTCCGACTCTACCAATCCATCGATCACCGAATCTGTTGTTGAGAAGCGTACGAACACTTCGACTGAAATGTGCAGGAGCTCCATCGTGCATGAACCACATTTTGTGTCGTACTTGTAAAAGCACATGTTCTAGCTGCACAGGTAGAGCATCCCGTATGAAATCATGATAACGTACTCCATTTAGCGTAGGTGGAAGAACATGGGGCCCAATCAAGACATCACCAACAATGCCTGCCCAAACCTTCACAGAAAATCTGTGTTGATGACGTAATTGCACAATTGCGTGCGGATTCTCGTCAGCCCACACATGTTGATTGTGAAAATTTACAATTTGATCACGTTGGAATAAAGCCTCATCCGTAAAGAGAACATTTGCACTGAAATGAGGATTGACACATTGTTGGATGAACCATTCGCAGAAGTGTACCCGTGGAGGCCAATCAGCTGCTGATAGTGCCTGCACACGCTGTACATGGTACGGAAACAACTGGTTCTCCCGTAGCACTCTCCATACAGTGACGTGGTCAACGTTACCGTGTACAGCAGCAACTTCTCTGACGCTGACATTAGGGTTATCGTCAACTGCACGAAGAATTGCCTCGTCCATTGGAGGTGTCCTCGTCGTTCTAGGTCGTCGCCAGTCGCGCGTCGTAGGCTGGAATGTTCCGTGCTCCCTAAGACGCAGATCAATTGCTTCGAACGTCTTCCTGTCGGGACACCTACGTTCTGGAAATCTGTCTCGATACAATCGTACCGGGCCACGGCTATTGCCCCGTGCTAATCCATACATCGAATGGGCATCTGCCAACTCCGCATTTGTAAACATTGCACTGACTGCAAAATCACGTTCGTGATCAACACTAACGTGTTGATGCTACTTACTGATATGCTTGATGCTAGTACTGTAGAGCAATGAGTCGCATGTCAACACAAGCACAGAGGTCAACATTACCTTCCTTCAGTTGGGTCAACTGGCGGTGAATCGAGGAAGTACAGTACATACTGACGAAACTAAAATGAGCTCTAATATCGAAATTAAGCGTTTCCGGACACATGTCCACATAACATCTTTTCTTTATTTGTGTGTGAGGAATGTTTCCTGAATGTTTGGACGTACCTTTTTGTAACACCCTATAAATATATATATATATATATATATATATATATATATATATATATATATATATATATATGGTGTTACAAAAAGGTACGGCCAAACATTCAGGAAACATTCCTCACACACAAATAAAGAAAAGATGTTATGTGGACATGTGCTCGGAAACGCTTAATTTCCATGTTAGAGCTCATTTTAATTTCTTCCACCTACGCTCAATGGAGCACGGTATCATCATTTCATACTGGATACTCTACCTGTGCTGCTGGAACATGTGCTTTTACAAGTACGACACAAAATGTGGTTCATGCACGTTGGAGCTCCTGCACATTTCAGTCGAAGTGTTCGTACGCTTCTCAACAACAGATTCGGTGATCGATGGATTGGTAGAGGCGGACCAATTCCATGGCCTCCACGCTCTCCTGACCTCAACCCTCTTGACTTTCATTTATGGGGGCATTTGAAAGCTCTTGTCTACGCAACCCCGGTACCAAATGTAGAGACTCTTCGTGCTCGTATTGTGGACGGCTGTGATACAATACGCCATTCTCCAGGGCTGCATCAGCGTATCAGGGATTCCATGCAACGGAGGGTGGATGCATGTATCCTCGCTAAAGGAGGACAATTTGAACATTTCCTGTAACAAAGTGTTTGAAGTCACGCTGGTACGTTCTGTTTCTGTGTGCTTCCATTCCATGATTAATGTGATTTGGAGAGAAGTAATAAAATGAGCTCTAACATGGAAAGTAAGCGTTTCCGGACACATGTCCACATAATATATTTTCTTTCTTTGTGTGTGAGGAATGTTTCCTGAAAGTTTGGCCGTACCTTTTTGTAACACCATATATATATATATATATATATATATATATATATATATATATATATATATATATATATATATATGATCCATGTCTCCTCCTAAACCATTTGACCGATTTCAACCAAACTTGGTGCACATATCACTCACTGTCTGGAAGGAACGGCTGTAGGGAATAAGAAACACCTACTTATCAAAGGGCTGGGGATTGGTATGAAAAAGCAGTGTAGTTCACGGCGCACGAATTTGCAGAATTTATTCATCCACCATCAGAGAACGAGAGCGCTTAAGGCACATGCAACAAACTTTAGAAATACTTTCAGATCTTTACGAAACTTTTTTTGGCTGACGACATTGAAAGGATGATGAAATGAAAAAAGGCATATCTCTTGCTGCATTTTTCACTGTTAATGCAGTACAACTGCAGCATCAGGCATTGTTGCTTTCTTACTCCTAACTTTATTTATGAAACATTTTGCAGACAGTATTCCCGTGTACCACTGAATGTACCTGCAAAATTATATCCCTGTACGACACATAGTTCGGAGGTATGACGTCATAAACCCTGAGACGTGTGAAAAATAGCCTGTAAGGAAGCAGCCTACTCACGCCATAGTAAATTCACATCAGTCTTTCCATTGTGTGCCAGCCTAGTCCGCTGTAACTAACTCTGACGTCATGAATGTTGTGCAATACTTTAAAAATCAAGTAAATAACCTGAAACGATTCTAGCATGTCAGGAGTAATACTAAATCAATATGTGTTGAATATCAGTTCAGTAACTTTAACCATTTTCGCAATTTGGATGTTTTTCTGTAAAAATCATTGGCGCAACAGAAAAGAGCTAGAGGCTTAAAAATTTTCATTTAGATTCCTTTTTCATAATTATTTGATAGAAACAGTACTCTGGATCACACAAATTAAGATTTTAGTTGAAATTCAATATTTTCTGGTCTTAAAAATTAAGGAAGCAAAATAGATTAAGTAGGCTAATAAATAAGGCTAGGATGTTTAAATTTAAGTAGAAGGGAGATCCGCTATAATCATAAAGATGTGAGAAGTTTCAATTGAATAACTATAAAACTATAGCGATAGCGTATCTCCAAAGGGCAATTTCAGAACTCGTCTACTGTGTGTAGCGTAATTAAATTAATTCTCTCGCCCAAAATAATTGACTTAGCAACGTCAGATTTTTATTATGATTACTTACCTGTGTGCTGATTGCACATTTAAATTGAGAGCTTCATTGGCCATCAGCAAAGGAAGCAATGATTTATTCAATAAGTTAATGTGGTGCATTACTAGCCCAGCGGCTAGTCGGGAGAGCCGATTTCATCAGGCGTTCCCTTAGCCGTCCGCACCGTGGCTTTATATATAAGAACGCTGCGCGATGAAGTAAGGCCCCAGTTCTCTCCAGACGCTGAATAGCACACCATCTGTGTCGGGAGTCGCGTCGCGTCGGTATCATTGCTATAAAGAGCCTCGGATGCCGTATTAAGTTACTCGGGATACGCGTAACCATGAAATCATTTCGAGTGAAGTGTTAATTCTGGGATGACTTTAATTATCTATCTTCAGTTTGCGTATGTCGTATTTTCACGTGCCGCCGCGGGACAGACATTCTACCATTAGTTAGCGTGGCGTTTGATGAACCTTATCATCAAATTATGGCGAGCATTCACTAAAACATTTAATTTGGACAGTTATAGTTGCATCAGCGCATTAGACTCTGAACTGCTCTGTTAGTCAGATTCTGTGGATTCTTTTTTTTCATCTGTGACTTTCAGAATATAGAGAACGTTTTTTACACCATCGTTTTTGATTATGAATCCCAGACAATTTCCTAATTCCTCAGAGCTTTAAGCTGTAGCTATAAGTGCATTTCTCAGATGAAGTGGGCACTAGGAATTCTAATTAAAGGCTTCACATTTTGCTAATCACTTTCTGGTTGCCAATATTGTAGTTAGAGAGCCAGTGTCAAGAACGGCAAAAGACAGCATAAATAATAGGAACATTTATATAACAATTAATTCCACCCACTGCCCCTCATATGGTTAAAACGGCAGGGAATTGCATAATTTCTACATTACAATTCTACAAAATTTTAAACAACAATTATTCCACCAGCCGCCCCACATATGGTGCATTGGCTGGGAAACAAACTGAGTAAAAGTGAAAGTGATTTTTAAATATTCTGATTCTGGAGTGAAATGCGACACGCAACTGAGTAATAGAACAGTGATAGTGTTACGTGTGCATGTGGACGACGCAATCGGATTAACAACGCATCTGGATTGGCGCAGCTGGCACTGAGTCTAGCGGCGCTGCCGGCATCGCGAGAAGCCAGTTTCGCCGCACCGCAGTCATCCGCCGGAGCAACCGAAGCCGCGCCTGCAGTTGCGGGCCACGCAAACACACAACAGCCATCGTAGTGCCATCTGCAGTTCAACGCGCTGCGTCGCATCAGTAATCCTGGTACGCCGCGCCGGCAACGCCATACGTCGTGCAGAAGGAACTAAGTTAAGGGAAAAGCTGTTAAAAATTTTACTAACCTGCACTAAAAGACTGTCGAAAATGGAACTGTCAGAAGAAACCGAGGTTAAACTTAAATCAGAACCTATGTCTGTTGAAGGACCTGTAAATCCAGACTACGGTTCAAGTGTAAATATGCATGGAAGTAGTAATGTTAAAGTGAAATATGAGGTATTGTCTCCTGACAGTAGTGTGAAAAGGGGCGATGATTCAATAATAGAGACCCCTGTAGTAAAACAGAAATCAGAAATTGTTAATTTATTGGATGATAGTTTACCTGGTGAGTTCAAAACGAAACAGTCAACAGAGGTGTAGAGTTTAAAAAGGATAAGTTAGATATGACTGATCAATCAGAAGTTTCATTTAGTTTTGATGATTCTGGTATTGGAGCTAGTTTTTCGTCATCTGAATGTGATAAAAAGCCAGCTAGTGAGCAACCCAGAGATACTGAGGCTATGGATTTAGATGTAATATTACAAGCAATAGCTGCCAGTAATGCTAGAATGACAGCTGAGTTAAAGTTCGAAATAAGTGAACAGGTCAAAAGCAGTAATGCTGAATTAAAGTCTGAGATTGTGGCCAGCCAAACAAATTTTAATAAACGGTTTGAGGCAATGGACAATAAATTAGAATCCAATAATGCTGAATTAAAGTATGAGATTGTGGCCAGCCAAACTAATTTTAATAAACGATTGGAGGTAATGGACGATACCTTCAAGGCTGGTTGCAATAAGTTGAAAGAGAATCTGGACAGTTTGAATTATAAAATTGATTACAATCATGAGGATATTAAGAAAAAGGCTGCTCAACAATTTTCTGAAATGTATAAAACAGTAAAACCCGAAGTTGCTGAGGTTCGCAAAGACTTCCAAATGGAAGATGCGAAGCTGGAGCACAAGTTAACAGAAAAGATCGAGGCGGAATCTGAACTGTGCTCAGATAGGTTTAAAGATGTTAATACAAAAGTAAACATATGTCAAGCAGAAGTAAATGCAATCAAAACTGACACTACTCATATTGCGCAAAGAGTAAATAATGTTGAAATGAGAGTAGAAAATATTAGTACTAACATTGCTAACACTGAGAATAAAGTAGCTTCAGTAACTTCTACAACAAGTTGTAGCTGCAAACGCCGGTTTTATCGGGTGTCGGCAATTCTTGCGGTTCGATCCAGATAAAAATATCCACCAGCTAGATTTCTGGAACGACTTTGAAGATGTGATTCCACCAACTTGGTCTGAAAGAGAGAAAATCTCATTTATTTGAAGCCATTTAGCAGGTGACGCCATGCGTTGGTCAGCTGATGTTATGTTGAAGTGTAAAACATTAGCGGAATTTAAAACAGCTTTCATTAATGAGTATTGGTCTAGTAATAAGCAAAATGAAGTGTTAAGAGAATTTTGGAGTGGAAAACGCTTCAATGCAGGCAAGGAATCTATTAAAGAGTTTGCTAGGTCATGGATTTCACGTTTGCCACATTTGGCGGAAAAGCTGAAACCTGAAATGATAATACTAGGTCTTGAAGCCAAACTGCCACAGTATTGGCAAACTAGAATTATATCTGCCCCTAGAGACAATCTTGATCGTTTCATTGAATATTTGGAATGGGTGGAGCGTGATGCTGCCAATGAGGAGCAAGCACGTGATAACAGAAATGCTAATAACACTAGTAGTAATTTTAAGAACGAGCAGAATGGCAATGTAAACATCAGAAGAGTAGGTGTTCGCCATCCTAAGAGAGGTAGGAATTGGAGAAATAATTATCAGAACAAACAATGGCATTCAAATGATAGTAATTTTGTTCCAAACAAAATTATGCAGGTAAACAACAGTGCAGAAAGCAATGCTGTGCCAGTTAACTATAATGGAAATAAAGTAAACAGTAGTAGGCCGAGGCAGGAAAACTAGTTCCCGTCTATGAGGTTACTTTTCCTAAGCCAGTAATTACAATAATTGGTAAGACAGATCAGAATACTCAAACTGAACAGGTGGATGAAGGGTCGGTAGCATCTAAGAATACAGCAGAAATATTAGATCACTCACAGTATTTGATAGATACCGTGTTAGAGACGCTTTCTAAGTGGGAAGAGAAAGAGAAGGCGCAGCAGTGTAACGGTAGGGAAGAGCTACAAAATACTGAATTCTCAGGTGAAGAAGCAGAAGAAATTCATGCTTATATTTACGGTGAGGATGATGTACTCTTATCTAAAGTGCCTGTGCAGGATGTTGATACTGTACTAATAGATTTAGGACAGGAGGTAAGTGAGAATGTAGAGGGTAGCCTGTTGGGGGTCGATGAACCCAGTAGCTGTGACCAGTTGTCACTGGAGAAGGAACCCGACGATAATAGTAAAAGTGGTTTAGCTGTAACTAGTGTTATACCTGGTCTGAAAGCGCAGAATCGCTCAGACTACAGTAATTTGGGTCATGTTCAACAAACTAAATGTAATGAAGTCGTGCGGTGTTTCGATTTGAAATTAATAGATCGACTGGAAAAGGCAGCTGAAAATGTAATTCAGGAAACCCCTACACACTGTTACCTAAATGTAATGAAGACAGATGTCGATCACTTTAGTTGGAGAAAATCCAAAAGGAACTATTGGATGAGTTTGAGGAACCACCTGTACAAACTAGAATAAGCCACCTTATAATAAGAGTGAATATGTTGGGTATCAATTTACGTTGTCTCTTAGACAGTGGAAGTGAGGTGAGTGGGATATCTCAATACTTCTTTGATGTATTACCTAGTAAAGACAAGCTTACCGTGATGGGGGTATCAGGACTGAGAATAATTGGTGCTACTGGCAAGGTGTCAAAAACGGTAAAACAAGAAGCTTTGCTGCCCTTCAACAGTAATGGTAATTTAATTGATCATCCATGCTTAATTGTAAATAATCTCAGTATTGAGGTTTTAAGTGGCATAGATTTCTTGTCAAAATATCAGAGTGTTGTTGACTTTGAAAGAAGCCAGTTAAAAATGGTCTTGCCGATAGCCGGATTAATTACGGTACCTTTTATTGATAAACATGTAGTAACTAATGATGAAACTTGGGAGCTGCCTATACGAGCTCTGAAAAATAGGAGATATTGGGACGAAGGTGTTAATCTTAGTAAAAGTAAGCTAAACACAGAAGAAGAAGAAGCAATTATTTTGGACAAAATAGAAGCTAAATTGCAGGAAATCGATAAAATTTTAGCTTATCAGAAGGAAGAACTGAGACATGTTTTAAAAAGACATCATAAGGTATTTTCAAATAGACCTGGCGCGGTCAAAGGTTATGAATGTCAATTAAAGGTGAAACCTGGCCAAGTGTTTTTCAGGAAGCCATACCAAATACACGTAGCTAGGAAGGAGGCGGTTCGAAAGGAGATACAGAGAATGCTAGAGTGGGGTGATTGAAAAAGCGGTCAGTGAGTACAATAATCCTCTTGTTGTTGTACCAAAAAGAGACGGGAGTGTCAGATTGGTCTTGGACGCTCGTTGGTTGAATGAAATAGCAGTTAGGGAAAGTGATAGACCGCAGAACATGGACGAGTTATTCCAAAAGTTCCAGGGAGTAAAATTCTTAACTTCTATGGACATCACGTGTGGATATTGGAATTTGCCACTGGCGGAAAGTTCAAGGAAGTACACAGCTTTCTTGTAGAAAGCAGTTTGTTACCAATATCGTGTGGTACCTTTCGGACTTAATATCTCTGTTTGTGCCTTCCTACGTGTGATGTGCCATGTTATAGGACCAGCCTTAAGTAATAAAATAACAGTCTACGTAGATGATCTGTTAATGGCAACTCCTACCTGGGAAGAACACATAGCTTTATTAGAGGAAGTGTTAAAGGCTATTGAGAGAGGTGGCATGAAACTAAAGATTAAAAAGACAGAGTGCGTTAAAGAGGAAATAGGTTTCTTGGGATATATGATAAGTGGAAAAGGTATTCTGCCTGACCCAGGCAAGCTAGCAGTCATTGAAAAATTTGGGGCTCCCAGAAACAAGAAGCAGTTGAGATCGATGTTCGGTCTTTTCGGCTTCTATAGGCGTTTTGTTAAGTGATCAGGCTTTTAATGCGCCCTGTCTTCACCTCCTGCTGAAAAAGAATACCCCTTGAGTTTGGACAGCAGAATGTCAACAGGCGTTTGAGGTGCTTAACCAATCTTTAATTAATAGTCCTATTTTACATCATCCTGATTTTGAAAAACCATTCTGTATGTCTGTTGATGCTAGTGGCTATGGTACAGCTGTGGAGATATTCCAAGTAGAAATAGAGAACGAACAAGAAGTGCACAAGACTATAGCTTTCGCAAGTCGATCTTTACAGGCAGCAGAGAGAAATTATGGCATCTCAGAACTGCAAGCATTGGCAATTGTATTTGGGGTACAGAAATTTGAGCAGTATCTATTAGGTCACAAGATAATTGTTTACAGTGACCATAATGCGTTGACCTTTTTAAAGACCTTTAAGTTGAGGAATGCTCGTTTGGTAAGATGGTCATTGTATCTCCAGCAGTTTGACCTTGAGGTTAGATATATTCAAGAGAAAGACAATCTGGTAGCCGATAGCTAATCTAGAAGTGCGGAGCTCTGTGACGACGCGGGAATTACAGCAACCGACCTAAGTGAAGTACGAATGTTTGCATTACACGAAGTAAAAGAAGAAAGTGTATTAAAGAGGGTGATTAAGAACTTGAGAAGTGAGCAGAATGCAGTTGAACAGATGAAATTAATAAAGAGCTATTTAGGAAATGCGAACTATCCTAAGGTTTCGCAATACTATTGTCTGCATAAAGGTATTCTGTTTAGGAGGAAAAAGGTAGGTGTTTCTGAGTGGAAGCTGTGCTTTCCCTCACAACATGTAGACTTACTAATCGACTATGTACACCTGAGGTATGGGCACTACGGTGCAAAGAAGTGCATTGCAAAATTAAAAGAGAAGGTTGTGTTTGACAACATGCACCGCCGTGTTGTCAAGCGTCTAGCATCTTGTGTAGTGTGCCAGAAAGTCCGTGCTGCTAACTCCAGAATACAAGGGGATATGCATTCAGTAGAGCCAACTGAAACCCTAGAATTACTGGCTTGTGATTTGTTTGGCCCTCTTCCTGCTTCGAGAGGTGGTTGCACCCATGTTTTTGTTGTTGTGGATGGATTTAGTAACCCAATTAAGAGAGTAAATGCAAAAACGTTGGTAGAAAAGTTGGAAAAAGATTTATTCGTGAACGTTGGCGTTCCGAAGAATTTGCTGTCAGACAATGGGCCTCAATTTACTTCTGATAGATTTAAGGAATGTCTAGATAAGGCCAGAGTGAAACATCTGAAAACATCTGCGTATTTCCCCGAAGGAAATATGAATGAACGTATTATGGGAGAATTGAATAGGCTTTGCAGGACTTATTGTGCTCGGAAAGACACAAGTTGGGCAGAGCACATTAAGTATTTTGAGAATGTAATTAACAACTTAAGACATGATGCAACTGGTTTTGCGCCTTGCGAATTGATGTTTGGCCAAGAACCGCACAATGTGATTGCAGATATGGTAGAATTCCCTATTCTAACGCAAATATCCACAGACGAGAAGAAGTTAAAGGCTAGGGCAAATATAAGAAAAAGACCATTGGAAAGGAAGAAGTGTCATGACGCAAAAGCTGTACCCACCAGTTTTGAAATAGGTCAGTTAGTCCTTATCAAAACCAAGGAAAAATCAAAGAAAATAAATGCAGAAACAAAGAAATTCATGTTCGTATACCAAGGACCTTTCAGGGTCATAGGAAAACCACATGCCAATGCATATAGGTTAGAGTACCCTAAGAGTAAAAAGCTACTAGGTCTCAGGAACGTGGTCGACCTAAAGAAGTTCATAGATAGCGAATAAATTCTGTAGGGAGGAGGTTGTTCTGTAACCTCTACACAGTGTGGCAGCTGTGCAGTCCCAGCTGTGTGAGATCTTCTTTCCATTTCAGGTCTCACTCATTCTTCATCTTTCCTATATACAAAAATTTTCCGTCATGGCTACGAAGCCATGAGTTCTGTAACCATTCTATCCACCGATTAGTGAAAAAAAAACCTAATGTGACATACCTAACAGTGACATAAATAATAGAGAAGTATGACGTAATTAAGATACAAATGTATTTGAGTAACAAGTATGTATAGAACCCTGGTAATATTGTAAGTACAAAGTGTTGTTTTATTGAAAATGGTCCACCAACAGTAATTTAATAAGATATACAAATTCGTGTACAAGCAGGATCTGAAGTGGCAATGAAACCTATTGTATGCTTAGAGCTAACTAATAAATAGTAAGAAAGAGTGCTTAGTGTTATGAAAAATATGCAGACAAGTTGTAAGAATAAACTCACCTTGTGTAGTAAGGAATGGCAGTGTAATAGAATTGAACAGTGTTTGTGGTTGAGACGTGAAGGACACGTCCTTGAAATATTTATAAGGTTGGAGCTGGCCGTTATTTGGTGTAATTTTGTGACAGGACACACCTACACATATTGAGGTTATGAGTTGGAGGCTTGAATGCGACCATAGGTACCCTTACGTTAGATGAGACAGAGCAGCTCATGGTGTCCTATAGGTTTAAGGAATTTAGCATTACGCTCGTCCATAATTACTTGATGCACTTCAGTGGTAGGTCGAGAGAGACTACCTGTGGTTTCAGCGTCCGATCGAGTGGAAATGGATTGACACGTGAGCAAACTGATCAGCTGCAATACACTATAGATATGAAATAAATGTGATATCCTATGCTTTAAATGTTAATAGAGTGAGTGTTAAATAAGTACATACACTAGCAACATAATTGAGTAACATAATGGCAGACGTGAAACACTATTTATAGTTCAGCATAAATACACTTCGACGAAGTAAGTACATAATTGCAGATGTGGAACTGACACAGCAGCAGAGGACCAATAAGTGGATTTAGTAGTCAACTAAACGTAGTGTGTTTTGAACACTCAGAACTGTACTATTACCACAAGTTACTCACATGTACAAAGAAGCTGAGAAACAACTACTAATCAAATATACTCATACTATCTCTAAGAATAAGGTAATCGAAGATGAGTCAGCTAAGTAAATAAAATACAGATTTGTCAGGAATGTACCGAGCATTGGTTCAGTGTTCCGGCCCAGAAATAATAAATTGAAATTAAATAGGGTTTATGATTGTATGCCTTGAGCATAAATTTTCTCTAGTACATGACTAACGGCGTTTTGAGCCATTTGTTTACCGATTTTATGACAATTAAGTAACCTCGAGAGTAATATTGAAAAAGTTCTGTTAACTTTGTTCCAGCAAAATATTGAAGGATAAAAATGTATATATCCCCATTTCATTGTGACACACCCTTAGATAATAAGTGAACAGAGTCTGAGGCACTCATTTTGTTTGTTCTACAGGACAAACCAGATAATGGCAGCCTGGTAGCTGCGTGAAAGCGTGGAGTGACTTGGACACAACTCACAGTGACCCCTCCCCTTTCCCCATGTAATTTAGAGTCAACGTGAAGGACGCACACCATAGCAACTTCCCCTCCTCTACCCTTGTGAATGGAAGTGTAGAACGCCAGCCAAAGCGGCTACAACTACATGTGTAAAAATAAATTGTCATGATTGTAAAATTTTCTTTCAAGTTTAGAAAGACTGCTAAGATATAATCATCTGTTTATGTATCATGAATAACTGTGTTATTTTCTTTGAATTTGTGTATGTAAAAATGTATTTAATGGATTTAAGATTTTCATAGTTTTACATATTTTATGTCTTTGTTTGTCTAAGGCAATTGTATGCCAAAGTGTTTCATTGAGTTTGCTTAAATTTTGAGGGATAATATTGCTTAAGAGGCTGTGAACATGCCAGTAATTTAAATAATTGAAGTAGGTAATAAGTTTTCTTTTAATATTTCTATATGTTTACATTTCAATTTTAATTTTTCATAGGGAGTTAAGCTGTACTCTTGCTGCCCTTTTTGTAATTAAATTTTTTTTCTTTCATTCATTAGCATTAAAAAAATTAAGTAGAGGGTGATGTAGGGAAGCAGCCTACTCACGCAGTATAAAATCCACATCAGTCTTTCCATTGTGTGCCAGCCTAGTCCGCTGAAACTAGCTCTGACGTCATGAATGTTGCGCAATACTTTAAAAATCAAGTAAATAACCTGAAATGATTCTAGCATGTCAGGAGTAATACTAAATCAATATGTGTTGAATATCAGTTCAGTAACTTTAACCATTTTCGCAATTTGGATGTTTTTCTGTAAAAATCATTGGCGCAACAGAAAAGAGCTAGAGGCTTAAAAATTTTCATTTAGATTCCTTTTTCATAATTATTTGATAGAAACAGTACTCTGGATCACACAAATTAAGATTTTAGTTGAAATTCAATATTTTCTAGTCTTAAAAATTAAGGAAGCAAAATAGATTAAGTAGGCTAATAAATAAGGCTAGGATGTTTAAATTTAAGTAGAAGGGAGATCCGCTATAATCATAAAGATGTGAGAAGTTTCAATTGAATAACTATAAAACTATAGCGATAGCGTATCTCCAAAGGGCAATTTCAGAGCTCGTCTACTGTGTGTAGCGTAATTAAATTAATTCTCTCGCCCAAAATAATTGACTTAGCAACGTCAGATTTTTATTATGATTACTTACCTGTGTGCTGATTGCACATTTAAATTGAGAGCTTCATCGGCCATCAGCAAAGGAAGCAATGATTTATTCAATAAGTTAATGTGGTGCATTACTAGCCCAGCGGCTAGTCGGGAGAGCCGATTTCATCAGACGTTCCCTTAGCAGTCCACACCGCGGCTTTATATATAAGAATGCTGCGCGATGAAGAAAGGCCCCAGTTCTCTCCAGACGCTGAATAGCACACCATCTGTGTCGGGAGTCGCGTCGCGTCGGTATCATTGCTATAAAGAGCCTCGGATGCCGTATTAAGTTACTCGGGATACGCGTAACCATGAAATCATTTCGAGTGAAGTGTTAATTCTGGGATGACTTTAATTATCTATCTTCAGTTTGCGTATGTCGTATTTTCACGTGCCGCCGCGGGACAGACATTCTACCATTAGTTAGAATGGCGTTTGATGAACCTTATCATCAAACTATGGCGAGCATTCACTTAAACATTTAATTTGGACAGTTATAGTTGCATCAGCGCATTGGACTCTGAACTGCTCTGTTAGTCAGATTGTGTGGATTCTTTTTTTTTTTCATCTGTGACTTTCAGAATATAGAGAACGTTTTTTACACGATCGTTTTTGATTATGAATCCCAGACAATTTCCTAATTCCTCAGAGCTTTAAGCTGTAGCTATAAGTGTATTTCTCAGATGAAGTGGGCACTAGGAATTCTAATTACAGGCTTCACGTTTTGCTAATCACTTTCTGGTTGCCAATATTGTAGTTAGAGAGCCAGTGTTGAGAACGGCAAAAGACAGCATAAATAATAGGAACATTTACATAACAATTAATTCCACCCACGGCCCCTCATATGGTTAAAACGGCAGGGAATTGCATAATTTCAACATTACAATTCTACAAAATTTTAAACAACAATTATTCCACCAGCCGCCCCAAAAGCCACATCATGCAAGACATTTAAATTTATTATTTCTCTGCTACTAACTCAATTCGCAACACATTTCGCAGACGGTATAAAGATATACCACTGAATTTACCTGCAAAGTAATATCATTGTACGCCACATTATTCAGGAGACATGCAGTTGAGCGGAATGAAATCTGAACTGCAGGACGAAATTCGCTACAGATACAGGTGAAAAATGTATAAAAAGATGTGATATTTGTAAAGTATATGTGATATGTACGTATTCTGGCGAAGCTGCACCTAAAAAGCTTCTCCTAAACTCCTGGATCGGTTTCTATCAAATGTGGTGCACATATTCTACCTGGAAGGAAATACTGTGGGGGTCAGAACTAGGAACCTCACACTGGGTAGGGGTAACAACTTGGAGCTAGAATGGGGTAGAAAGAAATGGGTAGGCAGAGGGGAGGAAGGAGGACATGAGCGTAGATATGAGGGAGGAGGAGAGATGGATACAATGAGGGAGAGGGGGAAGGAGACAGACAAAGGGAAGAATAGGAGACGGACAGAGAGAAGAGTGATTAGCAGATGGACGGAAGAGGAAGGAAGAGTAGATGAACTGAAAGGGGGGAAGAGAAGATGAAGTAAGACAGGGTGGAGGAAGAGGTGTCGAGAGAATTGGGTAGAAGGAAACAAACAGAGAAAGGGAAGTGGATATGGACAGAGAGAGAGGGGAAGGAGAAGACAGGCAGAGAGAGGAGAAGGAAGAGATGCACAGAGAGAGGGGGAGCAGGAGATGGACAGAGGCAGGGGGAGAAGGAGATAGAATGAGGAGGAGGTAGAGTGGCAGGAGAGAACACGAAAGGGTAATTGGAGGAGAGGGAAAGAGGGGTAAGAGCCGATGGACTGAGGAGAAGATGGGGAGAGAGAGTGGGGAGGAGCAGATGGACAAAGAGATGGGGTGTAGCAGACGGAAACAGAAAGTAATAAAAAATGGTTAAAATGGCTCTGAGCACTATGCGACTTAACTTCTGAGGTCATCAGTCGCCTAGAACTTAGAACTAATTAAACCTAACTAACCTAAGGACATCACACACATCCATGCCCGAAATATGAACCTAAAAGTCATCAATCAGAGAAAATATGCGATGAAAGCACTCGTCGCACTTCAGTCAGTGGCAGTTGGAGATTATTCTTGTGACGTTTAATGCCGTAAAGCTGTCTAGGTTTCCAACAACACTTGACTGAACAAACTAAAAGGGTGTGTGTTTGCCCAGAACAAAATGAACTCTGGTGCTTATTAAATATGAACAAATGTAAGCTTCATAAGAATCTATTTTTGTTTTGCGTGGCGAAAAGAGAGAGTTCATATTTCCCTCCCGTTAAATGTATTCCTCCAAATTAAATACGAATTCCCTCTCAGAGCTGGGCTTGTTACGTATTCAGAGACATTCGAGTAGGAAGCCAAAGTCTGACAGAAAAACTTTCCTCGGCAGCTCTGCACAGCTCATTAAATTTAATCCTGAAGAACGGGCGAATGGCTTGTTTCGTTCTTAGTCGGTCAAAGCGAGAACGAACATATTATAATCTTTCACAATTAGAGCCTTCACAGAATTAGTAGAAGTTTCGACCTTCGCAGTCTTGAATGATCTTAACGGATTTCAAAAGAAAAATTTAGCATTCTGGAAAACTTCATACATAAACACAGTACACACTGACTATATTCACGGCAAGTTTACTTTAAAACGCCGACGATATGACAATAAAACTTAACGTTGTTGTATTTGTCTCTCAAACGCTAAGTGACGTCGCTTCATATGATCGTGTTTCAATTTTCAGTACCGAGAGCGTTTGCCCTGAACACAATGTCAGAATTATTGAATATGCTCATCCTATTTCATCTATATGGTACGATCTCAACGATGAAATCTTTATAACGAGTGCAACCCCGTCTTGCTCCGCGAGATGTCAATAGAGGTTTGTACATCAGTTTTTCGGGAACTAACTTCTTCCTTTCTGGATAGACAAAAGATGAAGTGTATTACGTACAATCAAAGCTACGTAAAACTTGCTACCTGAGTATCTGCAGCAGACCGTCAAGATCTACTCCCTTCAGCAGATTATGAAGAAAACCACCTCGACCACGATCCAACACGCACAGAACCAGTATTAAAAATCATTCTCTATAAGGACCGTATCACACTGTACGGTAACAGTGGTTGCAGCTGCTTACAACTACAAAAGAGACCTTCAAAACAAAGTCACGCTTTCTGTTATGTGTTTATCCTGCGTGGAGAAAAGTTTCTTTCGAAAAGTCGTAAGAACTTTTTTGTGGGTGACTGAAAAATTCTCTAACTTGATATATATACTACCAACATATGTGCCTCATACGCATTAAAATTTCATAAGCATTGGACAAATATAGTTCTGAAACGAGCAGTTCGTAGCGAAGGCGCCGAAAACCGGACAATCCTTACTACAATCTAAAATAAAAGATATATATTGAACTGTAAACTCAAATTGCTCCATATTGCATAACGCTGAATAAAATAAGAAAAATATTGGTATAACTCATTATGTTTGCTTTTAATTTAAGCTTAAACTTGAATCTCAATAAAAAAAAATTCTGATAGAAGGCGCCGGGTTTAACTGAAACAAATGGGACACGAAGGCATATGAAAAAATCTTCAAATGTGTGTGAAATGTTATAGGACTTAACTGCTAAGGTTATCAGTCCCTAAACTTACACACTACTTAACCTAAATTATCCTACGGACAAACAAACACACCCATCACCGAGGGAGGACTCGAACCTCCGCCGGGACCAGCCGCACAATCCATGACTGCAGCAGAAGGCATATAAAAAGGATCTGTTTAAGGTAGGGGCTACTTCTCGCCGACGGAAACCGGCAGCACAACCACCACGACAGCGGCCAGCGAGCAGATTGAGCTTTGCCAGCAACAGCGAGGGGTTCGAGACTAAAAAAAATGGGTCTGAGCACTATGGGATTTAACATCTGAGGTCATCAGTCCTCTAGAACTTAGAACTACTTAAACCTAACTAACCTAAGGACATCACACACATCCATGACCGAGGCAGGATTCGAACCTGCGACCGTAGCGGTGGCGCGGTTCCAGACTGAAGCGCCTAGAACCGCTCGGCCACACCGGCCGGAGTTCGAGACTGGTCTGTGCCTAACGTTAGTGCTAAGTCCTTCGCGGGACTCGGTGCCACAGCCTTACCGACCTGCCCACCGTGTCTACCACTACTGACGCTGGGTACCTAGTGGGCTCGGCGTCACAGCACCAGCCATCGTCCAACTCGTGTCTGAGAGCAGCGGGTTGAGCCCGAGTGGAACGATGTCGCAGTACACGTAGCTCCACTGACGTCAACAGCGGTGGCCTCCAAAGGGTGCCGTCCTCTGCAGCACAGGGTGCCAGCTCAGCAACTGCGGGCGGAAGCCGCCACCCCTTCATCAGCATCAGCCAGGGGCAACAGATAGAAGCGTGCCTCTCACGTTCCGTCAGTTACTGGAATCGATAAAAATTATTTGTAACTGTATACAGCATTTAAGCTGGGCCCAGCAGCCTGTCGCCTCCACTCACTTATCCCTCAGCGCCCACCCAGCTCGCTATACTGTGATACTGGAGTGTTACTCATCCAAGGGGCACCCAATGAAATATGGGACTCAGATACTTGCTGCCGCATCCTGCTACAGGGAATGTGTTCTGGGGGAGCCATTCTGAAAGACTCCACTGAAATTAGGCTGGTTGCTAATCCTATTTAGAGGGACAAGGATTATCTTCTGGGTAATGAGAAGAGCTCTATGTTGTCCTGCACTAAAACGCGTTGTACTTTGACGTTGTTGTTGTGGTCTTCAGTCCTGAGACTGGTTTGATGCAGCTCTCCATGCTACTCTATCCTGTGCAAGCTTCTTCATCTCCCAGTACCTACTGCAACCTACATCCTTCTGAACCTGCTTAGTGTATTCATCTCTTGGTCTCCCTCTACGATTCTTACCCTCCACGCTGCCCTCCAGTACTAAATTGGTGATCTATTGCTGCCTCAGAGCACGTCCTACCAACCGATCCCGTCTTCTAGTCAAGTTGTGCCACAAACTCCTCTTCTCCCAATTCTATTCAATACCCCTCATTAGCTATGTGATCTACCCATCTAATCTTCAGCATTCTTCTGTAGCACCACATTTCGAAAGCTTCTATTCTCTTCTTGTCCAAACTATTTATCGTCCATGTTTCACTTGCATACATGGCTACACTCCATACAAATACTTTCAGAAACGACTTCCTCACACTTAAATCTATACTCGATGATAACAAATTTCTCTTCTTCAGAAACGCTTTCTTTGCCATTGCCAGTCTACATTTTATATCCTCTGTACTTCGACCATCATCAGTTATTTTGCTCCCCAAATAGCAAAACTCATTTACTACTTTAAGTGTCTCATTTCCTAATCTAATTCCCTCAGCATCACCCGACTTAATTCTTCTACATTCCTTTATCCTCGTTTTGCTTTTGTTGATGTTCATCTTACATCCTCCTTTCAAGACACTTTCCATTCCGTTCAGCTGCTCTTCCAAGTCCTTTGCTGTCTCTGACAGAATTACAATGTCATCGGCGTACCTCAAAGTTTTTATTTCTTCCCTATGGATTTTAATACCTACTCCGAAGTTTTCTTTCGTTTCCTTTACTGCTTGCTCAATATACAGATTGAATAACATCGGGGAGAGGTTACAACCCTGTCTCGCTCCCTTCCCAACCACTGCTTCCCTTTCATGCCCCACATCTCTTGCGCTTGATAATCGAAGGAAAACTGAAGAAAAATGCAGACACGTTCATAGTCTTTGTCGAACTGGGAAAAGCGTTCGACATCGTAAAATGGGTGAAGATGTTCTAAATTCTAAGAGAACACATGAGTGAGCTGCAAGAATGTACGGGTAATAAACAGTATGTACAAGAAACCAGAAGAAACAATAAGACTTGAAGGACAAGAATGAGGCGCTTGGATTAAAAATGGTGTGAGGCAGAGAAGCAGTCTTTCGCCCACACTGTTCTGTCTATACAAGGAAGAAATTATGACGGAAATAAGAGAAAGGTTCGAAAGCGGGATTAAAATTAAGAGTGAAAGGATACCAGGCATACGATTCGCTGATGACATTGCTATTCTCACTGAAAGTGAAAGAGAATTACTGGAACTGTTGAATGGAGTGAATTGTCTAGTGAGCACAGGATTGGGTGTTAACCGGAAAAAGACAAGGATAATGAGAAGTAGCTGCAGTGAGGATAGCGAGAAACTGAACATCAAAGTTGGTATTCAAGAAGTAGATGAAGATAAGGAATTCTGCTACCTTGGAAGGAAAATATGAAACGATCATGTGTAAGACACTGACAGGGGGCAGACTGATAAACCATGTGTTAAGACATCAGTGAATAAGCTCCATGGTACTAGAGGAAGCTAGTCCGACCACGGTAGCTGAGTGGTCAGCGTGACAGGATGTCGATCCTAAAGGCCCAGGCTCGATTCCAGCTGGGTCGGAGATTTTCTCCGCTCAGGAACTGGGTGTTGTGTTGTCCTAATCATCATCATTACATCCCCATTGACGCGCAAGTCGCCGAAGTGGCGTCAAATCGAAAGACTTGCACCCAGCGAACGGTCTACCCGATGGGAGGCCTTAGCCACACGACATTTACATTTACTAGAAGAATCTGTAGAGGCTAAAAACTAGAGGAATACAGAGGTTGGAGGTTGGAATACATCCAGCAAATAATTGAGGACCAGAAGACTGATGACTCCCCCCCCCCCCCCAAAAAAAAAGGAAAAAAACGATTCTTTACCTACTGTTGGCAATGCTGGTGCCTTGTTCTTTCATCTAGTTTTATAATTACTCTCGACTTTGTTCCTTCTTAACAGTTTTAGAGGACGCAACTTTATGACACGATAGATCAATAAATAAATAATATTTTTCTATATTGCAAATGTATAATATGTTGTTTTAATTAAAATACCTAAGCTCTTTTACATTTGGAATGACAGAGGTCGTACGACGAGCAGCTCATTTTTTCATTAAGCCAGCTTTTTGTGCCATAAAGATTCCCGGCGGGGTCAGGGATTTTCTCTGCCTCGTGATGACTGGGTGTTGTGTGATGTCCTTAGGTTAGTTAGGTTTAAGTAGTTCTAAGTTCTAGGGGACTGATGACCTCAGCAGATAAGTCCCATAGTGCTCACAGCCAGTTGAACCAGCCAGTTGTGCCATAAAAGTTTATTTCCTGAAGGTACATGACACTAAATAACATTATGCTAATTACGTTAACTTATCATGTGTTTCTCTCCAAGACTTGCAAAACTGATTTATTGTGAATCTCTAAAATATGTATATTAGTATTTAAATCCATATCCATGCATCCGCCTGAAGTATTCTAAATATATTCCCTTACTTAATAACTCTTTGAGCCATGGTCGGCTCGCGTTAAGGCTGTTATTCCTTTTGGGCATTTTGTCACCATCGAGTGGCGTCTTATTCCTCCCTATCTGAACGAGTTGCTCACTTGCCTCTATCAGTGGCAGCAGCACCGTTTATCGATACTGGTACTGCTGTAACTTCTTTGGTGTGGCAGTTATATTTCTATGCCACGGTGTGTGTAGCGGTTGGTCGGGCACGGAGCAGCAGTCGGGGACGAAGGAGCGTCGGGCATGGAGCCCCAGTGAGGTGCGGACAGCCAGTACTTGCTGACCGCTGGTGACACACATGGACTGTCCAACTGAAGAAGACTGGAGTGGGAACGACCATTGGTTGTAATAAACACACTAAAAGGAGTGTAAGAGTGTTGGAGGGTGGGTTGCACTGCGAAATATTTTTTAAGAAAAAAATTCGACACGTTGTGCCTTTTCCGAGTTAATTATTACTGAAGTTAGGCAATCGTGCCGTTGCACACGAAAATTCAAGCGGCTCGCTATTTACAATTAATGTCAATTGGTCTCATAGCATAGACTATAACGCAAGAGACTGCTCAACCGTTGGCTCGGGTTCAATCCGTAGTGCTGTTAAAATGTGATAGGGGAGCTGGTTGTGTGGTAGGATATGGGGCCGTAATTTTAATAGCAAATTTAATGAAAAATAAACCACTTTATTGCCATATCAAAAAGATGTAAAAAATGTCAGCAACTACCACCAGAATTTAACTTACTAGTGAAGGAAGCAAGAAAAGAATCTTAAGAAAAATTTTCTGAAATCTTGAAATTAAATACAAGCCTTAAACACACATGTTTAATAAGATAAAAAAAATAAAAGGATTAACGGTCAGTTAACAACCTACGTCCACTGGCAAGTGAAACAGATCGCATGTAACTGGGAAAAACAAGCAACCCAAGGAAATAGGCGGTTGACAAGGTTACATAAAATACAGTCAGTTGGTCGTGCAGACAAGGTGCCCATGTAGGGCCAAAGCGTCACTCAGCACTGTTTGCCAGCTGAGTTTTTAGGCTCTCGCCTTAGTACTGTTAACAGAGTGAGCAACCACTTTAGGATTAACCATTTATTTCACTCAAGACCCTTTTAGCGGAACTCACAATATAAACCTGAAGCTATCCTATAACATATAGATTACTCCTTAACAATTATAGAAAAAAAATACAACACCAAAAGGCATTGAAAAAAATTGGAGAAGGTGAGTCGTGCTTTGAAATCTCGTTACGTACCGCTTAATTTCGATGGCGCCAGTTAGCGCGGCTAAACTGAGGCAAGAGGCTTCAATAGTCAATACTGCACAGTACAATGACTTTAATGTAATCACTTTAAACGTTCACAAAAACTGGTTTACAGGTGACGATGGATAACAAGCATGGCAAGTAAGAGAACTACCTGTTCACACGTCAACTATAACGCCTGGGATTGTGACTGAAAGGTCACCATCATTCCCAGAAAGTTGTCAGCAAAAGCTCAATAAACGGCTGCAATCGGCTAAGCATATTAACCAGTCGCCCTAGTGTTCGGTCCTTTGGAATTAGCTGACAGGAAACGATCCTGGCACCACAGTGGACAAAGAATTCATTTGAATAACCCATATCCAAGTGCACGTAGATGCCCAAGCACACACCGAAATAGGGCAATTTCCACTGACCGGCCGACACAGGACATCTTATCGGCCACGACCTCACGGTGTTTACTACCCACCGTCCCCACACAAAGCGCTAGACACCCGATCACTGAGAGACAGAGAGAGCAACCGTCCCCGGGGTCGCGCTTAAATCGACTACAACGGCTCGCCGTTATTAAGCTTCCCTCGGGCTGCGGAAAATCGGCCTGACTCTACCACCGCCAGTGGTGCTGCCAGCCAAAGGGATCTATCGTTATTGAACCGCGCCGTTATGTACTCGCTCGACCTCATGGTGCTAAGTCCACTTTTTTCCTGTCGCTCCCTTGTTCAGTTTCAGGAAACCAACCGAAGGGCACGTTAGGCGACACCGTCTGTGGCGGGCCGCTTGAATATGCGCGCGCAACGGCCTCATGGACTAACCGCGGTGCAGATTAACTCGGAAACGACACAAAGTGGCGAAATTTTTCTTAACAATAATTTCTCAGGACAGCCTACCATGAAACACAGTCACAAGCTTTCCCGGCTGGTTCTGACCACCCTATTTGTACGACTTTCTGGAGCTAATCGAGAAACCAAAAACAGATAGGAAAACTATGAAGCTACTATGGATTAAGGCTCAAATTAATGTGACAACGTGAAGCATTCAGGATGGGAATCCTAGATTCATTCAGTTGCCATACACAGACCTTACGCATCGTAAGAAACGTTACTTCTATCAACGATACCGTAATCACGACTCAGAAAAAAGTAGATATTATGCTACTATCTAGCCATCAATACCTACATATAAATGATTCAAGATATTTTAGACCTAGACAAAACCAGAGTGGCAATTTTTTGGCTTCTGAATGCTTTGATACGGCTCCTGTGCCAACCTCTTCATCACACTGTAGGACTTGCAACCTACGTCCTCAATTATTTGCTGGATGTATTCCAGTCTCTGCCTTTCTCTACAGCTTTTGCCCTCTACAGCCTCCTCTAGTACCATGGAAGTCATTCCCTAATGTCTTAACAGATGTCCTATCATCCTGTCCCTTATCCCTATCAGTGTTTTCCACATATTCAAATGATTCAAATGGCTCTGAGCACTATGGAACTTAACTTCTGAGGTCATCAGTCCCCTAGAACGTAGAACTACTTAAACCTAACTAACCTGAGGACATCACACACATCCATGCCCAAGGTAGGATTCGAACCTGCGACCGTAGCGGTCGCGCAGTTCCAGACTGTAGCGCGTAGAACCTCTCGGCCATCCCGGCCGGCTGCACATATTCCATTCCTCTCCGATTCTGCGCAGAACCTCCTCATTCCTTACCTTACCAGTCCACCCAATTTTTATCATTAGTCGGCACCACCGCATCTCAAATGCTTCGATTCTCTTTTGTTCCGGTTCTCCCACAGTCCATGTTTCACCACCATACAATTCTGTACTCAAGACGTACATTCTCAGACATTTCTTCAAATTAAGGGCTATGTTTGATACTAGTAGATTCATCTTAGCCAGGAATGCCCTTTTGCCAGTGCTAGTCTGCTTTCGATGTCCCCTTTCTTCCCCCCGTCATTGATTATTTTGCTGCCTACATAGTAGAATTCCTTAACTTCATATGCTTCGTGACCATCAATCAAGTTTCTTGCTGTTCTCATTTCTGCTACTTCTAATTATTCTCGTCTTTCTTCGATTTACTCTCAATCCATATTCTTTACTCATTGGACTGTTCATTCCATTCAGCAGATCATGTAATTCTTCTCCACTTCCACTCAGGATAGCAATGTCATCAGCGAATCGTATCATTGATATCCTTTCAACTTGAATCTTAATTCCACTTCCAAACCTTTCTTTTATTTCCATCATTGCCTCTTCGATGTACATTGAACAGTAGGGACGAAATTCTATATCCCTGTCTCACACCCTTTTTAATCCGAGCACTTCGTTCTTGATCGTCTACTCTTATTATTCCCTCTTGGCTCTTGTACATATGTATATTGCATGTCTCTCCCTATGGCGTACCTCTCTATTTTCTTCGGAATTTCGAATATCTTGCGCCATTTGAGATTGTCGAACGATTTTCCCAGGCCAACAAATGCTATAAACATGTCTTGATTTTTCTTTAGTCTTGCTTCCGTTATCAACAGCAACATCAGAATTCCCTCTCTCGTACCTTTACCTTTCCTTGAACTAAACTGATCATTATCTAACACATCCTTAATTTTCTGTCTGTTTACTGGGATCATATTCAGCAATAAACTGCCGACATTTACTACTTAGGTGTTCAAAGTCTTCATAACAATGCAAGGCCGGCCGGAGTGGCCGGGCGGTTCTAGGCGCTACAGTCTGGAACCGCGCGACCGCTGCGGTCGCAGGTTCGAATCCTGCCTCGGGCATGGATGTGTGTGATGTCCTTACGTTAGTTAGGTTTAAGTGGTTCTAAGTTCTAGGGGACTGATGACCTCAGCAGTTAAGTCCCATAGTGCTCAGAGCCATTTGAACCCGATGCAAGTAAATGTATCTGACAATAGCACAGTACAAAATTCCGTTGCCGACAACAGTTGTGTATAGTTTAGGTAAATTTATTTGTTCAAATGGCTCTGAGGAATATGGAACTTAATTTCTGAGGTCGTCAGTCCCCTAGAACTTAGAACTACTTAAACCTATCTAACCTAAGGACATCACACACATCCATGCCCGAGGCAGGATTCGAACCTGCGACCGTAGCGGTCGCGCGGTTCCAGACTGAAGCGCCTAGAACCGCTCGGCCACCATGGCCGGCTCTAATTTAAAGAACGTCATAAAATCAATGTCTTTTCATTATAGCTGATACTGAAAATTAGTTGCGATCTTCTAAATAAGTTATTAGCCAGTATTCATTTTATCGCAGTAGCCCGCAGTTGGCTACTGTTTTCCTGTAGTACCAGGAAACATCAGAAGAGAAGGCGTACATCGGGCACCGCGGCGGTATTCAGTGTTTCTTGGGGAGCAAGTCCCCGGAGACACGACCCATTCCGCTTCGCCACAGGGAAACAAAACAGACAGCTCGAGACATGAGAAACTTTTTGTATTTGTGGAAGTTGGCCGCCGTCTGACACGGCGCGCAGCAGTGCGCAACCAGGGCACGTAAAGCCTCGGCCGGCAGCCCGCCTCGGGGCGACACTGCATCTGAGTTGCGGGCACCCATAACACTGTCCAGGGCGGACCGCCGCTTGTAGCTGCCTCCCCGCCTCCAGCTGAACGAGTGCACAAATTTTAGTTTTATGTTTCTTGGAAAGAATGGGTCTCTCGTGTAACGGACTCAAAGCAAAACTAAGCATGGAAAAACTGTCACAACTATGGAATTCTTCTTCGATATGTCCACCATCGAAAACCTTGAGCACACGTAAGAGAATGCATTCCCACGAAAGCACGAAATAAAAAATAAATGAGTTTCCTGAAGTGTTAGTGCTCGCTAGTGACTGTAAGACGCAAATATGTTTTCTTACTTCTTCGGCTTAAAGTTGAACGAACGTGCATCACATAATTACTGCAGTTAAACCAATAATTAACTTAAAAGGGGACCACGTCTACGCGCCATTATGGTACATGCAGGGCTTAGTACTAGATGAAAGTGTCCATTAATAAAATGCAATAATTTTAGTAGCTGTGTGTCCGGTTGCGAAGTCTCGTAACCGGTTGGCCCTGACTAGTATTAGTACGCAATCTGACTGCATAAATTAACAATAAAGAATGAAAGGAAATTTCCGTTAACACAATTGATTAATTAAGTCCCCTGCAACTATAAAAGCTAAGAAACAACAAAGCACAAGTGTAACTGTTCTGTGTGTGGAAGTGTGATTCAACATACATGTATCTGGCACGGTTCTTCCTCAATATGACAAGATATTTTAAACACCATTTACAATGAAGTAATTAAAAAGCCAGGAATACTATAATTGCACATAGAAACCAGAATTACAGTCTAATACATGAACACGAGCCAGATGCTTTGTTGACTGAACCTGTGACCAAGAGGCATTGTTATTCAGGAAATTTGAAATAAATTTTTTTTTGTTACCTCCATATATATTGACGAAAAATACACTGTGATCATTGCAACATCTTCCATATATACATTACACCAGCCGAACAGCATCTACTCTCTCGCCCAGCAGAAGAACAACTGCACACGACATGCTCTCAACTAGTACTGCTCTCGACATCCTCTCAACAAGCACTGCCCACGGCAACCTATGAACTACCACTGCCCAGTGGAGGCGGCGGAATAATAATCTTTGGCGCAGTCTCTGGCGCTGTGACTCAGTGTAGCCATCTTTCAAGTGACAGAGGCGGGAACTACAGAACTTTAGACGAAATTGCGTTTTTGTGCGAGGCGGACGAGCCATTAGCCATTTATGTTAGCGCAGCTACCTCACACCGATTGGCACAGCGGAAAGAATACAGAACGGTTACAGGAGGATCGTAGGAACGGATACCTGTGGAGAAACTTTTTATTTTCAATTTTTACATTACTTACACTACAAGTAAACTACACTTCTCGCCATTAAAATTGCTACACCACGAAGATGGCGTGCTACAGACGCGAAATTTAACCGACAGCAAGAGGATGCTGTGATATGCAACTGATCAGCTTTTCAGATCATTCACACAAGGTTGGCGCCGGTGGTGACACCTGCAACGTGCCGACATGAGGAAAGTTTCCAACCGATTTCTCACACACAAACAGCAGTTAACCGGCGTTGCTTGGTGAAACGTTGTTGTGATGCCTCGTGTAAGAAGGAGAAATGCGTACCATCACATTTCCGACTTTGATAAAGGCCGGATTGTAGCCCATCGCGATTGCGGTTTATTGTAACGCGACATTGCTGCTAGCGTTGGTCGACATGCAATGACTGTCGGGAGAATATGGAATCGGTGGATTCAGGAGGGTAATACGGAACGCCATGCCGGATCCCAACGACCTCTTATCACTAGCAGTCGAGATGACAGGCATCTTATCCGCATGACTGTAACGGATCGTGCAGCCACGTCTCGATCCCTGAGTCAACAGATGGGGACGTTGCAAGACAACAACCATCTGCACGAACAGTTGGACGACGTTTGCTGCAGCATCGGCTATCAGCTCGGAGACCGTGGCTACGGTTACCCTTGACGCTGAATCACAGACAGGAGCTCCTGCGATGGTGGACTCAACGACGAACCTGCCTGCACGAATGGTAAAATGTCATTTTATCGGATGAATTTAGGTTCTATTTGCAGTATCATGATGGTCGTCCCCTGTTTGGCGACATCCCGGTGAACGCACATTGGAAGCGTGTATTCGTCATCGCCATACTGGCGTATCACCCGGCGTAATGGTATGGGGTGCCACTGGTCACACGTCTCGGTCACCTCTTGTCCGCAATGACGGCACTTTGAACAGTGGACGTTACACTTCAGATGTGTTATGACCCGTGGCTCTACCCTTCATTCGATCCCTGCGAAACCCTACATTTGAGCAGGATAATGCACGGCCGCATGTTGCAGGTCCTGTACGGGCCTTTCTGGATACAGAAGATGTTCGACTGCCGCCCTGGCCAGCACAATCTCCAGATCTCTCACCAATTGAAAACGTCTGGTCAATGGTGGTCGAGCAACTGGCTCGTCACAATACGCCAGTCACTCCTCTTGATGAACTGTGGTATCGTGTTGAAGCTGCATGGGCAGCTGTACCTGTACACGCCATCCAAGCTCTGTTCGACTCAATGCCCAGGCGTCTCAAGGCCGTTATTACGGCCAGAGGTGGTTGTTCCGGGTACTGATTTCCCAGGATATACGCACCCACATTGTGTGTAAATGTAATCACATGTCAGTTCTAGTATAATATATTTGTCCAATGAATATCCGTTAGTCATCTGCATTTCTTCTTGTTGTAGCAATTTGAATGGCCAGTGGTGTAAATTACGTTCAACACGCCGTTTTTACCCTGAAGCGCCAAAGAGACTGGTACAAGCATTTGTATTCAAATACAGAATATGTAAACAGGCACAATATTGCGCTGCGGTCGGCATCGTCTATATAAGGCAACACGTCTCTGGCGCAGTTATTAGATCGGTTACTGCTGCTACATTGGGAGATTATCGAGATTTAAGTGTGAACGTGGTGTTGTAGTCGGCACACGAGCGATGGAACACAGCAGCTGCGAGGTAGTGATAGAGTGGGGATTTTCCCGCAAGACCACTTCTAGAGTGTACCGTGAACACATTAACCCCGTAAAACATCAAAACTCCGACATCGCTGCTGCCGGAAAAATATCCTGCAAGAACGGGACCAACGGCGACCGATGAAAATCTTTCAACGTGACAGAGGTGCAACCCTTCCGCAACCTGCTGCAGATTTCAATGCTGGGCTGTCAACAAGCGTCAGCGAGGGAACCATTCAATGAGAGATCATCGACATGGGCTTTCGGAGCCGAAGACCCACTCGTGCATCCTTGATGACCATACGCCACAAAGCTTTACATCTCGCCTTGGCCTACCAGTATCGACATTGGACTGTTAATGAATGAAAACATATTACCTGGTCGGACGAATGTCGTTTCAAATTCTATCGAGCAGATGGGCGTGTACAGGTATGGACCCTGCACGTCACAAGGGCACTGTTCAAGCTGGTGGAGGTTCTGTAATGGTGTGGGGCGTGTGCAGTGTAAGTCATGTGAGAACCCTGATACGTCTAGATACGAATCTGACAGGCGATACGTACGTACGCATCGTGTCTGATCACCTGCATCTATTCATATCCATTGTGCATTCCGACGGAGTTGGCCAATTACTGCAGGACAGTGCTTCACACGTCCATAACTGCTACAGAGTGGCTCCAGGAACCTTGTCTGAGTTTAAACATTTCCGCTGGCCACCAAACGTCCAGCGCTTGAACATTATTGAGCATGTAAATAGTCTTCACGGCTTTGCCACCGGATCACGCAGTGCAAATTCCACAATATTTCCTCGGAGCAACTGTCCGACATCTTCAGGTGGCTCAATCTTGCTGGTGGCTAGGTAAGACTGGCGGTATCCGTACGTCGACGCCCCGTTTCTAAAACACTCGCGCGAAGAATGCGCATGCGCGGAAATCACGCATGCGCAATTATTTGCAGATAGATGGTGCCATACTCAAACGCCCTCTGCCGAAAATATCAGAGCGGCATTCCTGCGCGTGCGCTGTGTTTACTAACTGTGCGGCCAGACGTTACTCACTAAAAACCGTAGTAGCCCAACGATATGACGGGTCTGTTATCGAAAAATCTTGATATTCGCGTCGTGATTTAATAGCAGCCAATGCAGGGTTCCACGCTGTGCTCAGATGAAATCCTGCATCCCTGTTGATGAGATTATCGACTGTACGAATATTTATTGCTTCCTTAATGCCGCAATCCCAGGGAGATGATCGTGGGATCTCTTAGTAAGTTTCGATGTTGTATCTTTATTTACAAAGGGGCCCTTGCAGCACTC
Organism: Schistocerca serialis cubense; assembly: GCF_023864345.2. Taxonomy (NCBI): domain Eukaryota; kingdom Metazoa; phylum Arthropoda; class Insecta; order Orthoptera; family Acrididae; genus Schistocerca; species Schistocerca serialis. The sequence goes on along the minus strand of NC_064642.1, from coordinate 98,575,156 downwards.
ATTAGAGCTCATTAGCAACAATTTTGAGAAGGACATAGTAGCATTATTTAAACACATGCTTTGTTCAACATACTTCTTATTTAGTGACTATTTTGAACAAGTTGACGGTGTCGTCATGGGAAGCACTCTTTCTCCTGTGGTGGCCAATTATTTTATGGAGGACTTTGAAGAAAAAGCACTACAGCCAGCCACTCTCAAACGGTATGTGGATGATACATTTGTGGTGTGGCCATGTGGACCTGATACTCTACCTACGTTTCTTCAGCATCTGAATTCGCTCCATCCGAATATCAAAGTCACAATGGAAGTGGAAAAAGATGGTACTTTACCTTTTCTTGATGTTTTGGGACGCAGGAAAGCAGATGGAACCTTGGGACACAGCGTCTACCACAAACCAACGCAGGCCACAAGCTGTCATCATCCTACAAAACGCGGTAGTGTATTACGTACGTTAGTTCATAGAGCACATGTGGTATCTGATCCTGAAAACCTGTCGAGTGAAATACAACATTTGAAGACAGTGTTCCAACAAAACGGTTATTCTGAGACACAGATACGTAATGCATTCAGGCCCAAGCGAGTTCGTTCTACAGAGCAGAATGAAGATGCGAAGACAACCATCACTTCGGCATTTTAGCCGATTTTGGTGCCATCTCGTCAAAAATCAGAAGAGTTCTCGGAAGATATGGCATTCAGTGTCTTTTTCAGCCGTCTTCAAAACTGAGAAACCTGTTGGGTTCGGTTAAGAATGATATTGGCCTGAGGAAATGTGGTGTGTACATGATTCCTTGTCAATGTGGGGCAGCATACATAGGCCAGACATGTCGCACAGTACATGAAACCCTGCGATGAACATCGGCATCATAAACGCCTTCGTCAACCGGAAAAGTCGGCAATTGCGGAACACTGTATGAATACAGGACATCGCATGAGCTACGGAAAGACGGAAGTTTAATCCCTGGCATAATTTATCCCAGATTGCGTCAATAAGGAACCAATAATGACCCATACACTAAGGTCGTCAGTCCTTAAGCTTACACACGCACAGTCCATGACTGATGCGCCAAAGACCGCTGGGCTAATCCCGCGCGGCTATATCCGTGCAGCCGATCATCTCATCAACAGGGACGCGAGATTTCAAGTTAGCACAGCCTGGAACCTGAAAAGTCCGCTTAGAAAAATTATAAGTGACAGTACTGGAAAACCTCTAAGTTATTTGATTTTCAAACAGCTGAGCAAAATTGAACGTACTCAGACATTTCTCTCTTTACTTATTCTGATCATCGCTAAACTGACACACAATATTTTTCTAGCGCAACGCAATCTGACTTTCAATAACCCCTACAAAACAGTGGCCCTGACTAACAATAACCTATACCTTTCATGAATCACAAAAATCTTCGTTACTCGAACTACTGCAATACAGCTAAATAAAAGATTCTAACTACTTAAGGCACTAACTAAAGATGGGCATATAGTTACCAAATGAAAGATTTTGATAGAGAAAAAACAATGTATTTACCTTAATAGTGTTCAAAAGTAATAATATATATATATATATATATATATATATATATATATATATATAATTTGTGACATCCAGTTTGGCAAATTTCCTTTTTCTGACAGACACACGTCTAAATCGTCCTCTCATATTAACATCTCAAAACTCTCTGGCTTCTCTCTCTCCACAACCACCACTGCTGGCGGCTTACCTCTAACCGCGCAACGCTACGAGCTGTTCACATCCTACTGCCCAACACTACAATAGCAAATATTCCGAGAATGCAAACCAGCCACAGACTGCACACAGCACAGACAGTGATTTTCATACAGAGCGCTACGTGGCGTTGCCAACATAAAAACCTAAACAGCCTACTTACAAACCCTGAATTCGCTGCTATTAAATCACGACGCGAATATCAAGATTTTTCGATAACACACCCGTCATAACGTTGGGCTAGTACGGTTTTTAGTGAGTAACGTCTGGCCGCACAGTTAGTAAACGCAGAGTACAGCGCACGCGCAGGAGAGCCGCACTGCGATTTTCGGCAGAGGGCGTTTAAGTATGGCACCATCTATTTGAAAATCATTGCGCATGCGTCAGTTCCGCGCCTGCGCTTTGTTCGCGCGTGTTCTACAGACGGGGCGGATACCGTCAGTCGTACCTGGGCACTAACAAGGTTGAGACACCTGAAGATGTCGGACAGTTGCTCCGAGGAATTATTGTTGAATTTGCACAAAGTGGCCCGGGGCAAACTCGTAAAGACTTTTTACCATTTATCCACCGGGAAAACTTGAAGAGTCACATTATTGGGCATATCTGGCATGCCTTGCAACGTGCTGTTCAGAGGAGATCTCCACCCCGCTCGTACTGTTACGGATATATGGACAGCCCAGCAGGATTCATGTTGCCAATTCCCTCCAGCACTACTAGAGACATTAGTCGAGTCCATGCCGCTCGTGCTGCGGCACGTCTGCGTGCTCGCGGGGGTCCTACACGATCATACAATGAAGGCTTTCACGACCGGATGGTACTGTTATTGATAATTCTTCCGGGTTACATGGCCGTGGTCCATCGAATACTTCTATTCCTAACGTTTCGTCCAACGTAGTATTGGACGAAACGTTAGGAATAGAAGTATTCCATGGACCACGGCCATGTAACCCGGAAGAATTATTAACAACAGGTCCTACACGATATTAGGCAGGTGTACCAGATTTTTTGGCTCTTCAGTGTATTAATATTTTTTTTTTTTAAGTCATGAAAAGGTAAGGCAAAGGAGAATTTGGAAGTGAAAATAACTTGGTATACAGGGTGTTAAGAAATTCCCGCTACAAACTTATGGTACTTGTAGAGCAAGTGAGTAGATAATATTTTCTATTGAAACCCATATCCAGAAACGTACCGTTTCCGTGCTATAATCACATATTGGTAAAGCGACCATTTTTACAGGTAATTGATTGGGCTTGACACAGTACATCATCTGTTTTACACTCCCACTTGTTAGTCGCCAAAGAAATTGCTCGTGTACTCGTTGATGAGTTCTCTTTAAGGGGAGGTTTACTACCTTTTCGTTGAAAAGATCGATTTTTTAAACTGCATTTTTGGATCCATAAAAGTGTTTATAATCCACCCCTGAAACGGTTTTTCCAAATACGGAACGGAAATGTTTTTTATTCGTGGTTGAACAAAAAAATGCACCTGGCTGAAATCAGCCTTTTTCACGCACCACTTTTTTTTTCGAAGCACGAGTTATTGTTCCGGTGCTTGGAAAGAAACACACAAAATTCAAATAAAAGTTTTAACGCATGTGTTTGGAAGTTAGTTCCCAAGCATTTGCATTCTGGTGTGATGATTGTGGAAATTACCACTTTCCTGGCAGTGAGCAGTTTCAGCGAAGGATATTCAGCAATTCTGAAGACCATGACAACGATGGACGTCACTCTGGGACGCTATTCGACGCAGTTCGCCAAGCATTCGGACGACCACCGGATTCAAGCGGCCGAAAACCGCTTGTCACCGGCCGTACGAGCGGCTCTGGAGCAGTGCAGGATGGCCTAGATCGAGCAGAACGCCCTCTATGAGGACGAGGAAGGACCAGTTTATGGACCCGGAATAGCAGATTGAACGTAAGTTGCACATAATTGCATTTATATGTAGTCAAAACTTCAAACGCGTTTTTTCTCGATATAACTTTTTTCATCGTGCGGTATGGTAATATCAAATCTACTGAACCGACTGGTATGATTCTTTGATTCCGACGAAGTTAACTAAATTGTCTAGGAGTTGTACCACTTTTATCCCTATCTATCAACTATAAATATTTTTACTTGGGCAACGAAGTCGAAAAAATTGATGAAAAAAACCCTATTTTTTTCAAATGGTCGTCATTTTGTTTCCTGTGGCCCAAATAACTTAAGCGAGGTACAACTCCTAAAAAAACTTATATACTTCGCTAAAGTCAACTGAATTTTGATTTCAGACGAGCCAGATGACCTGTGACATACCGCACGTGGAGGTCTACATCGAAATGTTGTTTCGTTCCAACGGCACTTCCGCCTTTGCTCTTCGAGATTACCGGTCGAAAAAAATTCCAGTTTGTAGAGGAAATGTCAATAAACATTTTGACCAAATCTGACATTGATATCTGCAACACATCATGAGAAAAAATTCTCAAAGAACATGCTTTTTTTTCGAGCCAAAGATAGTAAACCCTCCCTTAACGTAATGCAGTCTGGTCTTTTACAGTTAGGGTGTGGGGCATCTCCCTGGAGTACCTCAGTCACATCTGCTGACAGTGTAGGTACCCTTTATCGAAGTCGTTGCGTAATTGTGGCGAAAAGGGTATGCGGTGGGATCAGATGTTTTGGAGAACAATGTTGGTAAAAACAACGAGCAGCCCTCCCATTACCGTGAGCTTCGCCATTAAGAAGGATCATGTCGGTGTATTCTGCAAACGTGTGCCCAACCGCATTGTTCTAACACCCACAGACACGTGATTGAGGGTAGAACCAGAACAGACGTCAAATGATATCAGCCAATCCGCCTTAACCAGCCCCTACCATGACTACCTAGAAAACACGTTTTCAAACGACAGTAGTAAGGAAACGGTGTGTTTTCGGACATAGGTTCCTGCTCAAAATATTATATAGTCATTTCCCTCTACAAGCCCTAGAAGTCTGAAACGGGAATTTCGGAACACCCTGCATAAAAATAGGTATCTTCACTATTCTGCAATTGATGATTTACATGTGCTGGTCTTCCATTCATCATAAAAACAGAGCAAACACTAATTGTCTTGTCATCTTACACACGTTTTAAACGTCGGATTTTTACAATTGCATGGCTGTATTGAAGTTTCTGTAGAACAACACAGAAATTACGTTCAACACGCCGTTTTTACCCTGAAGCGCCAAAGAGACTGGTACAAGCATTTGTATTCAAATACAGAATATGTAAACAGGCACAATATTGCGCTGCGGTCGGCATCGTCTATATAAGGCAACACGTCTCTGGCGCAGTTATTAGATCGGTTACTGCTGCTACATTGGGAGATTATCGAGATTTAAGTGTGAACGTGGTGTTGTAGTCGGCACACGAGCGATGGAACACAGCAGCTGCGAGGTAGTGATAGAGTGGGGATTTTCCCGTAAGACCATTTCTCGAGTGTACCGTGAACACATTAACCTCGAAAAACATCAAATCTCCGACATCGCTGCTGCCGGAAAAATATCCTGCAAGAACGGGACCAACGACGACTGATGAAAACCTTTCAACGTGACAGAAGTGCAACCCTTCCGCAACCTGCTGCCGATTTCAATGCTGGGCCGTCAACAAGCGTCAGCGAGCGAACCATTCAATGAGACATCATCGATATGGGCTTTCGGAGCCGAAGACCCACTCGTGCATCCTTGATGACTATACGCCACAAAGCTTTACATCTCGCCTTGGCCCGCCAGTATCGACATTGGACTGTTAATGAATGAAAACATATTACCTGGTCGGACGAATGTCGTTTCAAATTCTATCGAGCAGATGGGCGTGTACAGGTATGGACCCTGCACGTCACAAGGGCACTGTTCAAGCTGGTGGAAGTTCTGTAATGGTGTGGGGCGTGTGCAGTGTAAGTCATGTGAGAACCCTGATACGTCTAGATACGAATCTGGCAGGTGATACGTACGTACGCATCGTGTCTGATCACCTGCATCTATTCATATCCATAGTGCATTCCGACGGAGTTGGCCAATTACTGCAGGACAGTGCTTCACACGTCCATTACTGCTACAGAGTGGCTCCAGGAACCTTGTCTGAGTTTAAACATTTCCGCTGGCCACCAAACGTCACGCGCTTGAACATTATTGAGCATGTAAATAGTCTTCACGGGTTTGCCACCGGATCACGCAGTGCAAATTCCACAATATTTCCTCGGAGCAACTGTCCGACATCTTCAGGTGGCTCAATCTTGCTGGTGGCTAGGTAAGACTGGCGGTATCCGTACGTCGACGCCCCGTTTCTAAAACACTCGCGCGAAGAATGCGCATGCGCGGAAATCACGCATGCGCAATGATTTGCAGATAGATGGTGCCATACTCAAACGCCCTCTGCCGAAAATATCAGAGCGGCATTCCTGCGCGTGCGCTGTGTTTACTAACTGTGCGGCCAGACGTTACTCACTAAAAACCGTACTAGCCCAACGATGTGACGGGTCTGTTATCAAAAAATCTTGATATTCGCGTCGTGATTTAATAGCAGCCAATGCAGGGTTCCACGCTGTGCTCAGATGAAATCCTGCATCCCTGTTGATGAGATTATCGACTGTACGAATATTTATTGCTTCCTTAATGCCGCAATCCCAGGGAGATGATCGTCGGATATCTTAGTAAGTTTCGATGTTGTATCTTTATTTACAAAGGGGCCCTTGCAGCACTCATTAGAGCTCATCAGCAACAATTTTGAGAAGGACATAGTAGCATTATTTAAACACATGCTTTGTTCAACATACGTCTTATTTAGTTACTATTTTGAACAAGTTGACTGTGTCGTTATGGGAAGCACTCTTTCTCCTGTGATGGCCAATTATTTTATGGAGGACTTTGAAGAAAAAGCACTACAGTCAGCCACTCTCAAACGGTATGTGGATGATACATTTGTGGTGTGGCCACGTGGACCTGATACTCTACCTACGTTTCTTCAGCATCTGAATTCGCTCCATCCGAATATCAACGTCACAATGGAAGTGGAAAAAGATGGTACTTTACCTTTTCTTGATGTTTTGGGACGCAGGAAAGCAGATGGAACCTTGGGACACAGCGTCTACCACAAACCAACGCGCACAGATCTATATCTGCAGGCCACAAGCTCCCATCATCCTACAAAACGCGGTAGTGCATTACGTACGTTAGTTCATAGAGCACATGTGGTATCTGATCCTGAAAACCTGTCGAGTGAAATACAACATTTGAAGACAGTGTTCCGACAAAACGGTTATTCTGAGACACAGATACGTAATGCATTCAGGCCCAAGCGAGTTCGTTCTACAGAGCAGACTGAAGATGCGAAGACAACCATCACTTCGGCATTTTAGCCGATTTTGGTGCCATCTCGTCAAAAATCAGAAGAGTTCTCGGAAGATATGGCATTCAGTGTCTTTTCCAACCGTCTTCAAAACTGAGAAACCTGTTGGGTTCGGTTAAGAATGATATTGGCCTGAGGAAATGTGGTGTGTACAAGATTCCTTGTCAATGTGGGGCAGCATACATAGGCCAGACATGTCGCACAGTACAAGAACCCTACGATGAACATCGGCGTCATAAACGCCTTCGTCAACCTGAATAGTCGGCAATTGCGGAACACTGTCTGAATACAGGACATCGCATGAGCTACGGAAAGACGGAAGTTTAATCCCTGGCATAATTTATCCCAGCTTGCGTCAATAAGGAAGCAATAATGACCCATACCCTAAGGTCATCAGTCCTTAAGCTTACACACTACTTAGCCTAAATTATCCTAAGGGAGGACTCGAACCTCCGCTGGGACCAGCCGCACAGTCCATGACTGATGCGCCAAAGACCGCTGGGCTAATCGCGCGGCTACATCCGTGCAGGCGATCATCTCATCAACAGGGACGCGAGATTTCAAGTGAGCACAGCCTGGAACCTGAAACGTCCCCTTAGAAAAATTATAAGTGGCAGTGCTGGAAAACCTCTAAGTTATTTGATTTTCAAACAGCTGAGCAAAATTGAACGTACTCAGACATTTCTCTCTTTACTTATTCTGATCATCGCTAAACTGACACACAATATTTTTCTAGCGCAACGCAATCTGACTTTTAATAATCCCTACAAAACAGTGGCCCTGACTAACAATAACCTATACCTTTCATGAATCACTTACCTCACAAAAATCTTCGTTACTCGAACTACTGCAATACAGCTAAATAAAAGATTCTAACTACTTAAGGCACTAACTAAAGATAGGCATATAGTTACCAAATGAAAGATTTTGATAGAGAAAAAACAATGTATTTACCTTAATAGTGTTCAAAAGTCATAATATATATATATATATATAATCTGTGACATCCAGTTTGGCAAATTTCCTTTTTCTGACAGACACACGTCCAAATCGTCCGCTCATATTAACATCTCAAAACTCTCTGGCTTCTCTCTCTCCACAACCACCACTGCTGGCGGCTCACCTCTAACCGCGCAACGCTACGAGCTGTTCACATCCTACTGCCCAACACTACAATAGCAAATATTCCAAGAATGCAAACCAGCCACAGACTGCACACAGCACAGACAGTGATTTCCATACAGAGCGCTACGTGGCGTTGCCAACACAAAAACCTAAACAGCCTACTTACAAACCCTGTATTCGCTGCTATTAAATCACGACGCGAATATCAAGATTTTTCGATAACACACCCGTCATAACGTTGGGCTAGTACGGTTTTTAGTGAGTAACGTCTGGCCGCACAGTTAGTAAACGCAGAGTACAGCGCACGCGCAGGAGAGCCGCACTGCGATTTTCGGCAGAGGGCGTTTAAGTATGGCACCATCTATTTGAAAATCATTGCGCATGCGTCAGTTCCGCGCCTGCGCCTTGTTCGCGCGTGTTCTACAGACGGGGCGGATACCGTCAGTCATACCTGGGCACTAACAAGGTTGAGACACCTGAAGATGTCGGACAGTTGCTCCGAGGAATTATTGTTGAATTTGCACAAAGTGGCCCGGGGCAAACCCGTGAAGACTTTTTACCATTTATCCACCGGGAAAACTTGAAGAGTCACATTATTGGGCATATCTGGCATCCCTTGCGACGTGCTGTTCAGAGGAGATCTCCACCCCGCTCGTACTGTTACGGATATATGGACAGCCCAGCAGGATTCATGGTGTCAATTCCCTCCAGCACTACTAGAGATATTAGTCGAGTCTATGCCGCTCGTGCTGCGGCACGTCTGCGTGCTCGCGGGGGTCCTACGCGATCATACAATGAAGGCTTTCACGACCGGATGGTACTGTTATTGATAATTCTTCCGGGTTACATGGCCGTGGTCCATCGAATACTTCTATTCCTAACGTTTCGTCCAACGTAGTATTGGACGAAACGTTAGGAATAGAAGTATTCCATGGACCACGGCCATGTAACCCGGAAGAATTATTAACAACAGGTCCTACACGATATTAGGCAGGTGTACCAGATTTTTTGGCTCTTCAGTGTATTAATATTTTTTTTTAAAGTCATGAAAAGGTAAGGCAAAGGAGAATTTGGAAGTGAAAATAACTTGGTATACAGGGTGTTAAGAAATTCCCGCTACAAACTTATGGTACTTGTAGAGCAAGTGAGTAGATAATATTTTCTATTGAAACCCATATCCAGAAACGTACCGTTTCCGTGCTATAATCACATATTGGTAAAGCGACCATTTTTACAGGTAATTGATTGGGCTTGACACAGTACATCATCTGTTTTACACTCCCACTTGTTAGTCGCCAAAGAAATTGCTCGTGTACTCGTTGATGAGTTCTCTTTAAGGGGAGGTTTACTACCTTTTCGTTGAAAAGATCGATTTTTTAAACTGCATTTTTGGATCCATAAAAGTGTTTATAATCCACCCCTGAAACGGTTTTTCCAAATACGGAACGGAAATGTTTTTTATTCGTGGTTGAACAAAAAAATGCACCTGGCTGAAATCAGCCTTTTTCACGCACCACTTTTTTTTTCGGAGCACGAGTTATTGTTCCGGTGCTTGGAAAGAAACACACAAAATTCAAATAAAAGTTTTAACGCATGTGTTTGGAAGTTAGTTCCCAAGCATTTGCATTCTGGTGTGATGATTGTGGAAATTACCACTTTCCTGGCAGTGAGCAGTTTCAGCGAAGGATATTCAGCAATTCTGAAGACCATGACAACGATGGACGTCACTCTGGGACGCTATTCGACGCAGTTCGCCAAGCATTCGGACGACCACCGGATTCAAGCGGCCGAAAACCGCTTGTCACCGGCCGTACGAGCGGCTCTGGAGCAGTGCAGGATGGCCTAGATCGAGCAGAACGCCCTCTATGTGGAAGAGGAAGGACCAGTTTATGGACCCGGAATAGCAGATTGAACGTAAGTTGCACATAAACGCGTTTTTTCTCGAAATGACTTTTTTCATCGTGCGGTATGCTAATATCAAATCTACTGAACCGACTGGCATGATTCTTTGATTCCGACGAACTAAATTGTCTAGGAGTTGTACCACTTTTATTCCTATCTATCAACTATAAATATTTTTACTCGGCCAACGAAGTCGAAAAATCGATGAAAAAAAACCCTATTTTTTTCAAATGGTCGTCATTTTGTTTCCTGTGGCCCAAATAACTTAAGCGAGGTACAACTCCTAAAAAACTTATATACTTCGCTAAAGTCAACTGAATTTTGATTTCAGACGAGCCAGATGACCTGTGACATACCGCACGTGGAGGTCTACATCGAAATTTTGTTTCGTTCCAACGGCACTTCCGCCTTTGCTCTTCGAGATTATCGGTCGAAAAAAATTCCAGTTTGTAGAGGAAATGTCAATAAACATTTTGACCAAATCTGACATTGATATCTGCAACACATCATGAGAAAAAAATTCTCAAAGAACATGCTTTTTTTTCGAGCCAAAGATAGTAAACCCTCCCTTAACGTAATGCAGTCTGGTCTTTTACAGTTCGGGTGTGGGGCATCTCCCTGGAGTACCTCAGTCACACCTGCTGACAGTGTAGGTACCCTTTATCGAAGTCGTTGCGTAATTGTGGCGAAAAGGGTATGCGGTGGGATCAGATGTTTTGGAGAACAATGTTGGTAAAAACAACGAGCAGCCCTCCCATTACCGTGAGCTTCGCCATTAAGAAGGATCATGTCGGTGTATTCTGCAAACGTGTGCCCAACCGCATTGTTCTAACACTCACAGACACGTGATTGAGGGTAGAACCAGAACAGACGTCAAATGATATCAGCCAATCCGCCTTAACCAGCCCCTACCATGACTACCTAGAAAACACGTTTTCAAACGACAGTAGTAAGGAAACGGTGTGTTTTCGGACATAGGTTCCTGCTCAAAATATTATATAGTCATTTCCCTCTACAAGCCCTAGAAGTCTGAAACGGGAATTTCGGAGCACCCTGCATAAAAATAGGTATCTTCACTATTCTGCAATTGATGATTTACATGTGCTGGTCTTCTATTCATTATAAAAACAGAGCAAACACTAATTGTCTTGTCATCTTACACACGTTTTAAACGTCGCATTTTTACAATTGCATGGCTTTATTGAAGTTTCTGTAGAAGAACACAGTCGCTTTACATTTGTGAACGGTTCCCTCTCGTCGCCCAGGACGGCAGCAAATCACACGCGACGCATCATTTCGCCGAATATTAGCGAGGATAACTGGTTATGTACCATGGAATTCATTTTTATACAGTCTTCTCGGAATATGATTTCGTTTGCTCCCTCGGTGAGCCGATTTTACCTGCGCCGGATGCCTGTGTTCGCGTGTAACTGCCGGGAGTTGCTCGAACGTCAGAATGAAGCAACGGAACAAAAAGTCCAATATTCTGTAGTTACAGTCACTTATTGGAAAGTAATTTTCGGTATCCCTGTGCTAGCTGTAAATGCCATTCCTTCTACGAAATTTATTTGCAGTCCCAAATTTTAGTTTTCCTTTCCGTTGCATCCTTTTTACACCAATATTTCATAAATACAGAATACTGAACATTATTTCCTGTCTTTCCCAGTGTAAGAAAGTAAAAATTGAAAACGAAACAAAAAATTCCGTTTTTGAGACTTGACCGCACGACCCTCGGGTTACCGTTTTGCACTCTTTCTGTCCGCAGCTCGTGGTCGTGCGGTAGCATTCTCGCTTCTCGCTGCCGAGTTCCCGGGTTCGATTCCCGGCGGGGTCAGGTATTTTCTCTGCCTCGTGATGACTGGGTGTTGTGTGATGTCCTCAGGTTGGTTAGGTTTAAGTAGTTCTAAGTTCTAGGGGACTGATGACCATAGATGTTAAGTCCCATAGTGCTCAGAGCAATTTGAACCATTTTTTTGCACTCTTTCTGATGCGTTGTAAGTAGACTAACATAAATAGCTCACACCTCACTGCTGGAGCTCCCATAGTTGTCAAATTCATTGACGACCAATCCATGCGTATATCGTAAATTTGGACAAATGGAATGGATATGCCCGGCCACTTGTTAATGAGACACAGTTCTATAAATGGATGTACCTTTTAAATTATCTAAGTAAATTATTCATATACAGTTGATGTTCGTCAGACGCATTGAGTCTCAACTTTATCAACCATAATGATATTGGCTCAAGCATTGAATTAAAATTTGTGCGAGCACCGGGATTCGGGCCTGTATCTCCTGTTGACCAGGCATGTGTGCTGTCCATTGAGTCACACTAGCACTCCAGCTACCAGAGCTGCATGGACTGCCATACTATGTGTTCTTCAGAGATACAAATTCCAATTCGTGCCTCAGTCCATTGCTGTTCGTCTTCTACACTCGCATCAGTACCGTCCAGGCCTTCCAGTATTGGAATAGCACCTTATCAATTAGCGTATATCGGTTAATTCTGTCTGTATATCACGTTCAGATGATCTGTCATATACATCTGATGTTCATGATGCGGACTTTCAAATAAAAAAATGAATGGGGTCGTGTGGTGGCCCTCAACTACGCACCCTCAGACTCAGAGTTGAAATATTGAATTTTTGATGGTTTCGTTGTCTAGGGGGCTGGGATATGAAGTTGACGCATTACAAACCAAATACTGCTGAGTCTACAGTGTACAATATGAATATACGCATGAATCGAATGGTCGAAAGTTCCTGTCACTCGCCAATTGAGAATTTTGAAAGTTATATACAAATTTACGAATGAAAGATATCAATTAAATAAAATCTGCAGGTGCCATTTTAATGACTTTAAAGGAGGAGCACGATAGCAGAAGTACCTTTAAGAATGTCGTTTATAACTGTAAAACACTTATTGTTGTCGATGGTTCAGCAATTACATAAAACATAAGTTGAATAACAAGGAAACAATAGATTCCTACTTCACGTTATTAATTGTGAGCAACAACATAGCTCACAAGAAATTCACTTCTAAACACATACTATGTCTTCACTGCAGAAGCCACGGAAATCTCACAAGTGCACAAGTCAGCACTATGAAATATTTCTATCCCCCGCCACCACGTGCAAACTGCTCCACTCTCTTGAGCTTTTCCCACGACTGCCTCTCGTGCTGCACTGTTCAGAACTCCCCTTCCAGCACCTCTTATGTAATGTCCAATACTCCCCCAATCCCATACAGTCTCCCCATTAACGAGTGCTGTGATTGGCTAGGTTGCTCCCGCCATTTCTTCAAGCCAATTCACACTCACAAACATAATGAAACACATTCGAAATACTGGACTAACATTTAAATAACTTGAAATTAATTAAATATACCTGTGGCTGGACCGTAAACAAGCTCTAACACACATTATTAAATACATAAACAAATTAAGTAAACTTATATCAAAGGAATAGAACACAAGCAAGAATTCAGCCTAATGTCTCTGTGCTTTCTAAAACACAGTAAATAATTGACCAATTTCGTCATGAATAGTATATATTGGATATAAACAAAGATATACACGAATAAGTATGTTTATAAGCAAGCTCCTACCGTTTTTTCGTGTATCTGTGGAGTACTTATGGCCAGACGTGATTAATAGTAATCGGCCACTTTGACCTCCAATAACTCATGTACTATACAAGTTACATGCCTGTAATTCACACCAATTTAGGTTTACTAACATTGATCGACAAACTCGGATGAACTGTATATTTTCGAAATTCGTTGCTGGGTGTTATGTGTATAATTTACAGTCAGTCAATAAACTTTAAACTAGTAAAGATATTGAAAATATGATTATACCATCAGAATCGTCTTGTAAATAACGATAATGTACACGTTTCTTTTTAAAGTATGATGATTCCTCTGGCTACTATTAATTTCTATATGAACTGTGAAATGTCTACCATTAAGGTTCCACAAAGTCCGCCATCTTTGGCACTCCCAGCATGTCTCCTTCATCGATACAGTGTCACCATGGAATTCCCAGCCACGCAGCCGCTGGACGACACGCTCGAGATACCTATCATATTAAATAAGTGCCTGCATTTCAGTTATGCATAAACAACTTTTTGGAGAAGAAATAAAGTTTTTAAATGCACTTTTACTTATGTGAGATTTTATAAGCACTTCTTGTGCCACTCACTCAACGCTAAGGCACCTTCTTGCACTAATTTTTTCCGTCGCAGTACACACGCTCACATGGTTTTTGCACGAAGCATTGATCAACTTCCATCAGTCTTTTGACCAAGAGCCTCGCAGAAATAGCGTCTGCCTCTGAATTCCGAGTTACACCGTTTATCGTGACAAACGTGTCTACAGCGAAAACCAAAAGTGTAAAAGCATCAACAAACCATTTCCCAAACCAACCAGGATCCTCGCTAAAGATTCCCTCCAGCGGAAACGATACCTTAGGAACAAAGTCACAAGGCAAACGATTGAATCACAGTAAGCTCGAATTCCCATAAGTTCAATTTAATTGTCTTTAATCAGTCCTTCCTACCTCCATGTACCAAAAATTGCGTGCACATACGTTTACAATTTTAACACCCTTCAAACTGACCACCAAATTCCTTGCCACACTCTTATACAAGCATAAATCAATACATATTTTACTTAAATCCACGGGGTCACTGACCTCTACACACCCTCAGTGCCTAAACCTCCCCCTTTTGCACACGTACAGTACCACAATAAATCAACAAATTACTAATGAATCCCCAAGTAAACATAAATTATCCCTCCAAAATTACTATCACTAATTACAGATTAGAACAGCTTTTCACTTTTGCCCTTTCTCTATATACCCTTAGTAATTTTAAACTTCTCTGGTTTCCATACATGCGATAACAACGACCATAACGTTCATCCATACCAACGCCAATTGGTTTCACTTGAATTACACTCCTCCTTCACATGCCAATTTATAGGAACATCATTACACAAACTATACCCATCCACACTATTTACTTCAGCCCTCTCAAAATTTTCCTTTAGTCTTCCACACATTTCTCCGATTCACTACCCACAGCATGCATAACTTTAATGTTTTTCCCCTCCAAAATACCTTCACTTGCAGCTTCAACAAAATTACACATCAATTCACTGTTAAACACTTTATCTTCCTGAAATAATACATCGATGTCTAAGCTAGAATCAACATAAATATTCATCTCAGCAAACTTATCTGCTGATAGACCAATTAAATCGCTACATAAATTCGCATCAGAAACCTTACTTTCCTCCGGCGACAAATTAACTTTACGTGAATCGTACTCAACTTTATCCTCCACTGCTACATTACATAAATTGCTGCTACCTTGTCGTACAATTTTGGGACATCCAGACTTGCTACGTTCTGCTGTGATCGGACAAAAATCAGCACACACTGCCATTTCTACACACTTTTCATCCGGATTAACCCCTGATCCTACTTTACATATATTCTCACATTCATACTCTGACAAACGTTTTAGATCCACACATTCATTAATAAGTTTCGTTCCGCCTTCATTCGTGACTAGAAACGCTAAAGTCCTTCCTACGAAGTATTAAAACCAGTAGCTTTTACATCATTACATAAATTACCCCTACTCTATTCGTTTAAACAGAAATCATCTACCTCCGCCGATACATTTTTAATTTCAACTGCTGGCCAGACCAAAGCTACGCCGCCTTCACTAAGATCGACGCTTTTCGCCGACTCACAAATACTTGCTACTACAACACCTTCCTTACTGCAATTGCTACTATTTGCTAATACCTCTTCAGAACACTCCACAAAATTTGCTTTCACAAAATTCATCTCCTCTTTAACTTCTTTTTGAACCACTGACTCTTTCCATACATCACCAGATCGCCGCCATCCCCAGACCTGCAATGTGGCAAACATCAGTTTCCGGACCGGTTGTTACACGATTGCACTTTGCACAAGTTTCCCCAATCAAGTCTTCGTTCTTTACTTGGGTCCCATTCACGGAAGTTATCACTCCTGTTCGCTCTCTGACCATTCTGCTCATTCCAGCTGCTATCTCCCTGAGAATTCCTTTGCTTTCTCTCATGATTATTGTTTTGGTGATGATTATCTGGATTCCCATTTTGATGACTATCACCCGGTTTGCTCTGAGGCTTTTTTACTTCAAAGCCCTCTCTAATTTTTCTACAAATTCTAGAAATTTGTCCACGGAATCACATGGACTATGGACCAGATCCCACTGCAAATTTTCGTATAATCACCTTCTTACCGTGATGATTTCCTTTAAAACACCCAACGGATGTTTCACATGCATAAGCTTGACAAGTTCACGCTTGCAAAAATCTGTCAACGTACCATTACCGTGCCTGAAACTCGGCCCGTTTAAAAATTCATTTTGGATATGGATTGCCTCGCTCCAAAATTTATTGAAAACACACTTTTCGAACTCTTCATACGATTCGCATGAACTACATTTAACATTTTCCCAAGACTGTGAGTCTCCCTCCAAATGCCGTCTAACGTATTTTATGTTCGCTTCGTCCGACATGCGATGAACAAAAGCTTCCCTACACACAGCCCAGAAATTTATTGGGTAGCATGGTCTGTTGGGAGGCTAACGAATTTAAATCACTTTTTATCTGTTGCACTTGTTTTTTAAATTCATTTTTAATAGTGATACTGGACTCTATTTTATGTTTAATTTGCCCACTTCTACCTCCCCCTCACCTACACGATTACCGAGCGAGGTGGCGCAGTGGTTAGCACCCTGGACTCGCATTCGGAAGGACGACGGTTCAATCCCGTCTCCAGCCATCCTGATTTAGGTTTTCCGTGATTTCCCTAAATCGTTTCAGGCAAATGCCGGGATGGTTCCTTTGAAAGGGCACGGCCGATTTCCTTCCCAATCCTTCCCTAACCCGAGCTTGCGCTCCGTCTCTAATGACCTCGTTCTCGACGGGACGTTAAACACTAACCACAACAACAACAACGACAACCTACACGATTGGCAATGTCACTAATAGCTAAATTTACATCGCTTTTATAAGCATCTTGTGCTTTTATACAGTCGCTTGCCTTGTCCCCAAGTTCCGTCTGTATCTTTTCGATTTTTTCCACAACATCCTTTTTCACTGATTCGATTTTTGATTTTACTATTACAACTTCGTCTGTACTTTTCCCATACGAATCCGGACACATTTTAATTTATCAGCAATTGCTTTTTCATGGTTACCCATAATTTTTTCAGCGTCCTTTTTCACAGCGGAACCTATTTCAGTTCGCATTTTACCCAAATCTGTTCGAATTGTACTGATATTATTTGCCATTCCCTGGATCATTTGCATTAGCTGAGGCATTATATCTACCCCACATTCATTCCCCTTGCCTGAATTTTTACTAGTTACAATTTCGAGTTCTCATTTCGGACTAACCAGCTCACTTCCGTTTTCAGAATTACACATACTAGGTGACTGTTTTACATTCGTGAGATCTATAAGTGTAGCTTGAGCTTCAGAAAGAAACACTATCGCAGGCACTTATCTGATCTGAGATGGTTCCCTCTGCCATGGTGATGCCGTCGGTTGCTGTGGAAGACGGCTTTGAAAACTGCTCTGGAGTACTCGAAGACACTGCTGTGGTAATGCTGTTGATCTGCGTCCTCCACTGGAGAAGTTGCCTGATGTAGTTGTAGCTGCTGCCGGTTACCGCGTGTTCCAACCGTCTCCGATACCGCTTCAATTCAATAGTATTTTGCCAAAAAGGTCATGATTAAGAATAAATCTTATCTGTGTCTTGTGTACTTCTTGTATAGTTTGACTACATAAATACTTTCTTAAAGAACGGACTGTGTCCGAGGTCTAAGTTAGCCGTTAAGTGGAGTAATTCCAAATTCAACAGTAATTTTCCTAAACGGGCGTTGGCCCGTGGATAAGTGTAAATGTTATCTATGTCTTATGACATCTTGTGTGTTTTAACAGTACAATTGATTTTCTTATCAAGGGCGGTGCCCGAAGTCTAAGTCAACGTTGAATTTGGAACCGAAGTGGTCCATTTCTATCAAATTGAAACGGTTCATTCGGAGACATCTCAGTTGCGGAATTGGCTGGAGTTCTCTCTCTCTCCGTCTTTCGTTCGATCGCTCTCTCGCTCTCTCTCTCTCTCTTTCTTTCTCTCTCTCTCTCTCTTTTCCTTTCGCGCACATAATTATCTGTAACATTTCAGTTACGGCAGTGTACAGCACACGCACTCATCATTAATACCCTAATGACGTGGGTAGTAGCGAGCGAGATGGTTCAGAAAGAAATGGTTTTCAATGTAAAAGTCTAGGTCGGGGTCAGTAGCGTACTAACGTGTTTCATACAGCAATGTCATCAACGATGGCCGTAAGGTATGAGGAGAAGGATAGAGTGAAATTACAATGAAATCCAGACCTTTAGCTGCTTACAGGCGTTGACAATTGTCAACGGTGACAATTGAAAATTTGTACCCCGCCAGGAACACGAACCCGGGATCTCCTGCTTACATGGCAGACGCTCTATCCGTCTGACTCACCGAGGACACAGAGGACAGTGCGACGGCAGGGACGTATCTCTGGCACTCTCCCCGTGAGACCCACACCTCGAACATGATATAGAACGATAGAGGATGTGTCAGCTGCTAGTTCCACGCAGCCAGTGAGAGAGCAGGGCCAGACGATGTGTACGGAAACAAAAGAAGGAATACCGTGAAATTCTCACGCCAATACAGAGGTGAAATCCGCTGTGTATTTGGAAAACAGTACTGTTTTCTCAGATGCCACCCTCACCACCATCTCGGAAACCGCAACAAAAAAATTGTTCAAATGGCTCTGAGCACTATGCGACTTAACTGCTGAGGTCATCAGTCGCCTAGAACTTAGAACTACGTAAACCTAACTAACCTAAGGACATCACACACATCCATGCCCGAGGCAGGATTCGAACCTGCGACCGTAGCGGTCCCTCGGTTCCAGACTGTAGCGCCTAGAACCGCACGGCCACTCCGGCCGGCAAACCGCAACACACTCTGAAGAAATAGTCAAATATTTGTGACAGTCAAAATTATAAAATGAATTTCATTGCTGCTTGTGGAAATACAACGGCTAGCTGAAACGTATCATCCCACTGGCTACAAGCAACAGAGGCTTTTTCAAACCATGGGCATTAATAGACATACAGCCCTGGCTGGCGCTGGCCCTATCTTGACTTCAGCAGGTTTCAAGCACTCGTACCGTGATTTTGGGCAAATCGATTCAGATACACATCTACACCGACTGGGATACCCTACAAATAACACTTAAGTGCCTGGCAGAAGGTTCATCGAGCCATCTTCACAATAATTCGCTATTATTCCAATATCGGACAGCATGCGGAAAGAAACATACACATATCTTTCTGATTTCCTTATTTTATTATCATAATCGTTTCTCCCTACGTAGGTCGGTGTCAACAGATACACTGAAGCGTCAAAGAAACTGCTATAAGCATGTGTATTCATATACAGAATATGTAAACAGCCAGAATTTGAGACTGCGATCGCCATCGCCTGTGAAGAGCAAAAAGTCTCTGGCGCAGTTGTTAGATCGGTTACTGCTGCTACAATGGCAGGTTATCAAAATTTAAGTGAGTCTGAACGAGGTGCTATAGTCGGCGCATGAGCGATGGGACACAGCGTCTCCGAGGTAGCGATGAAATGGGGATTTTCACGTACGACCATTTCAGGAGTGTGCCGTGAATATCAAATCTCCGACATCACTGAGGCCGGAAGGAGATCCTGCAAAACCGGGACCAACGACGACTGAAGAGAATCGTTCAACGTGACAGAAGTGCAACCTTTCTGCAAATTGATACAGATTTCAAAGCCGTGCCGTCAACAAGTATCAGCGTGCGAACCATTCAACGAAATATCATAATCGATATGGGCTTTCGGCGGCGAAAGCCCACTCTTCTACCCTCGACTGCGTGACACAAAGCTTTACGCGTAGCCTGGGCCCGACAGCATTGACATTGAACTGTTGACTGGAAACGGGTTACTTGGTCGGACGAGTCTTGTTTCAAATTCCATCGAGCGGATGAACACATATGTGCATGGAGACAACCTCATGAATCTATGGACCTTGTATGTTAGCAGACTGTTCAGGCTGGAGGAGGAGGATATTAGTGTTTAACGTCCCGTCGACAACGAGGTCATTAGAGACGGAGCGCAAGCTCGGGTGAGGGAAGGATGGGGAAGGAAATCGGCCGTGCCCTTTCAAAGGAACCATCCCGGCATTTGCCTGAAGCGATTTAGGGAAATCACGGAAAACCTAAATCAGGATGGCCGGAGACGGGATTGAACCGTCGTCCTCCCGAATGCGAGTCCAGTGTGCTAACCACTGCGCCACCTCGCTCGGTGTTCAGGCTGGTGGAGGCTCTGTAACGGAGAGGGGCGTGAGCAGTTGGAGTGATCTACATCTACATCCATACTCCGCAAGCCACCTGACGATGTGTGGCGGAGGGTACCTTGAGTACCTCTTTCGGTTCTCCCTTCTATTCCAGTCTCGTATTGTTCGTGGAAAGAAGGATTGTCGGTATGCTTCTGTGTGGGCTCTAATCTCTCGGATTTTATCCTCATGGTCTCTTCGCGAGATACACGTAGGAGGGAGCAATATACTGCTTGACTCCTCGGTGAAGCGATGTTCTCGAAACTTTAACAAAAGCCCGTACCGAGCTACTGAGCGTCTCTCCTGCAGACTCTTCCACTGGAGTTTATCTATCATCTCCGTAACGCTTTCGCGATTACTAAATGATCCTGTAACGAAGCGCGCTGCTCTCCGTTGGGTCTTCTCTATCTCTTCTATCAACCCTATCTGGTACGGATCCCACACTGCTGAGCAGTATTCAAGCAGTGGGCGAACAAGCGTACTGTAACCTACTTCCTTTCTTTTTGGATTGCATTTCCTTAGGATTCTTCCAATGAATCTCAGTCTGGCATCCGCTTTACCGACGATCAACTTTATACGATCATTCCATTTTAAATCACTCCTAATGCGTACTCCCAGATAATTTATGAAATTAACTGCTTCTAGTTGCTGACCTGCTATTTTGTAGCTAAATGATAGGGGATCTATCTTTCTATGTATTCGCAGCACATTACACTTGTCTACATTGAGATTCAATTGCCATTCCTTGCACCATGCGTCAATTCGCTGCAGATCCTCCTGCATTTCAGTACAATTTCTCATTGCTACAACCTCTCGATACACCACAGCATCATCTGCAAAAAGCCTCAGTGAACTTCCGATGTCATCCACAAGGTCATCCACAAGGTCATTTATGTATATTGTGAATAGCAGCGGTCCTATGACACTCCCCTGCGGCACACCTGAAATCATTCTTACTTCGGAAGACTTCTCTCCATTGAGAATGACATGCTGCATTCTGTTATCTAGGAACTCTTCAATCCAATCACACAATTGGTCTGATAGTCCATATGCTCTTACTTTGTTCATTAAACGACTGTGGGGAACTGTATCGAACGCCTTGCGGAATGAAACACGGCATCTACCTGTGAACCCGTGTCTATGGCCCTCTGAGTCTCATGGACGAATAGCGCGAGCTGGGTTTCACACGACCGTCTTTTTTGAAACCCATGCTGATTCCTACAGAGTAGATTTCTAGTCTCTAGAAAAGTCATCATACTCGAACATAATACGTGTTCCAAAATTCTACAACTGATCGACGTTAGAGATATAGGTCTATAGTTCTGCACATCTGTTCGACGTCCCTTCTTGAAATCGGGGATGACCTGTGCCCTTTTCCAATCCTTTGGAATGCTACGCTCTTCTAGAGACCTACGGTACACCGCTGCAAGAAGGGGGGCAAGTTCCTTAGCGTACTCTGTGTAAAATCGAACTGGTATCCCATCAGGTCCAGCGGCCTTCCCTCTTTTGAGCGATTTTAATTGTTTCTCTATCCCTCTGTCGTCTATTTCGATATCTACCATTTTGTCATCCTCACACTACATTTCGCTTTGCGTAATTTTTGATTGTCTGCAAAGCTTTGGCTATGTTTATGTTTGCTGTGAAGTTCCCTTTGCTTCCGCAGCAGTTTTCTAACTCGGTTGTTGTATCACGGTGGCTCTTTTTCCATCTCTTACGATCTTGCTTGGCACATACTCATCTAACGCATATTGTACGATGGTTTTGAACTTCGTCCACTGATCCTCAACACTATCTGTACTTGAGACAAAACTTTTGTGTTGAGCCGTCAGGTGCCCTGTAATCTGCTTTTTGTCACTTTTGCTAAACAGAAAAATCTTCCTACCTCTTTTAATATTTCTATTTACGGCTGAAATCATCGATGCAGTAACCGCTTTATGATCGCTGATTTCCTGTTCTGCGTTAACTGTTTCAAATAGTTCGGGTCCGTTTGTCCTCAGAAGGTCTAATATGTTATCGCCACGAGTCGGTTCTCTGTTTAACTGTTCAGGGTAGTTTTCAGATAAAGCACTTAAAAAAATTTCACTGGATTGTTTGTCCCTGCCACCCGTTATGAACGTTTGAGTCTCCCAGTCTATATCCGGCAAATTAAAATCTCCACCCAGAGCTATAACATGGTGGGGAAATCTACTAAAAATATTTTCCAAACTATCCTGCAGGTGCTCAGCCACAACAGCTGCTGAGCCAGGGGGCCTACAGAGACATCCAATTACCATGTCTCAGCCTGATTTAACCGTGACATTCACCCAAATTATTTCACATTTCTGATCTCCGTCAATTTCCTTCGATACTATTGCACTTCTTATCGCTATAAACACGCCTCCCCCTTCTCTGTCCAGCCTGTCTCTGCGGTATACACTCCAATCTGAGTTTAGGATTTCATTACTGTGTACGTCTGGTTTCAGCCAACTTTCTGTCCATAGTACTATATGGGCATTGTGGCCGTTTATTAATGAGAGCAGTTCTGGGACCTGTCTATAGCCGCTCCTGCAGTTTACTATTAGCACATTAATATTGTTATACCCTGTTGCATTTTACCTACTCCTACCTTGCCGCGTCTCAGGAGGCGCCTTGTCGGGCCTAGGGAGGGAATTCTCTAACCTAAAAAACCCACATGTGCACTCCACACGTACTCCGCTACCCTTGTAGCCGCTTCCAGTGTGTAGTGCACGACTGACCTATTCAGGGGGACCCTACATTTCTCCACTCGATAGCGGAGGTCGAGAAATTTGCACCCCAGATCTCCGCAGAATCGTCTGCGCCTCTGGCTTAAGCCTTCTACTCGGCTCGAAACCAGAGGACCGCAATCGGTTCTGGGAACGATACTACAAATAGTTATCTCAGATTCCACCCCGTGAACGAGGTTTTCCGCCTTCACCAATTCCGCCAACCGCCTGTACGAACTGAGGATGACCTCTGAATCCAGACGGCAAGAGTCACTGGTGCCGTCATGAGCAAGAATTTGCAGTCTGGTGCACCCAGTGCTCTCTATCGCGGCCAGCAGGGCCTCCTCCACATCTCGGATGAGACCCCCCGGCAAGCAGACAGAGTGAACACTGGCCTTCGTCCCCGACCTATCCACTATTTCCCTAAGGGGCTCCATCACCCGCCTAACGTTGGAGCTCCCAATAACTAATAAACCCCTCCCCCCATGTGCCTGCTCGGACCTTGCTGAAGGAGCGGCCACATGTCCACTCACAGGCAGAGCGGGCGATGCCACACGGCCAGCCTCCACATTGACCCTCCGCCTCGTGCGCCGTGAACGCCGCTGAACCCGCCACTCCCCTTGGGGAGAGGGTGGCCCAACCGCGCCCGGTACCCGCGAAGATGTCTCGACAGCAGGGACAGTGGGTGAAGCATGTAACACCTGGGGTGTACCATGCGACGCACCAGACTCCCCACTGCCGCTACACTCCGAGGCACCAGCCTGAAGACGGCTGACCGCGGCCATCAACACGTTCAGTTGTTCGCGAACAGTGGCCAGCTCCTCCTGCGTCCGTACACAGCAGTCACACATCCTATCCATCCTAAGAAATCAATTTACTGTAGAGAGTTAATCAACTTTTAACTGGACTGCTAATTCAATAAAGGCGGCTGATTGTTGACTAATACGTCTAGATAGGACTCAGACAGGTGACACGTATGCAAGCATCCTTTCTGATCACCTGCATCCATTCATGTCTTTTGTGCATTCCGACGGACTTGGGTAATTCCAGCAGGTCAATGAGACACCCCACAGGTCCAGAATTGATAAACAATGTGTCCAAGAACACTCCGCTGAGTTTAAACACTTCCGCCGTCCACCAAACTCCTCAGACATGAACATTATTGAGCATATCTGGAATGTCTTGTAACGTGCTGTTCAGACGGGATATCCACCCCGTCGTACTGCTACGGAATTATGGAAAGCCCTGCAGGTTTATGGTGTCAGTTCCTTCCAGCACTACTTCAGACATTAGTCGAGTCCATGCCACGTCGTGTTGCGGCACTTCTAGTGACCGCGGTGGCCCTACGCGATATTAGGCAGGTGTACCAGATTCTTTGTCTTCAGTGTATTTTCGCATACGGAGGAGAAAGTTGGTGATTGAAATTTCGTGAGAAGGTTCCACCACAATGAAAAACGCCTTTGTTTTAATGATCACCACCCGAAATCCAGTATCATGTCAGTGACACTCACTCTCCTGTTTCTCGATAATACAAAACATGTGTCGAGGTAAACGACGAGATGGTTCGTTGAGCCTTCCCCTCTCTAGCATTCCAAAACTCACTTAGCGTGCCGGCCGGGGTGGCCGAGCGGTTCTAGGCGCTACAGTCTGGAACCGCGCGACCACTGCGGTCGCAGGTTCGAATCCTTAGGTTAGTTAGGTTTAAGTAGTTCTAAGTTCTAGGGGAATGATGACCAGAAGTTAAGTCCCATAGTGCTCAGAGCCATTTGAACCATTTCACTTAGCATTAACGTTCTGCACGTCCACAGCGAATCGTCAGCAAAACTTTGTACTCTAACACTCCAGATATTACGCCACTCGTACACATGTGAGCATTATGCTCTCGATCTTTTCTACTAACGCTTGACAACAGTCCCTTTCCTGCAGAGCAGATGTTTAGCGGCGAATCTGAGAACTTAATAGAAGAGGTCTGAAAATGGCCATGATTAGACTAGAGTCACTATAACCAATACATCTAAAAACATTCGTATTAAGTCATTCGAAGAAAACGATGACATGGGCAGGAAAAGACAAAAACACAGGAGTAAAAATGGCATTGAGCTCTTTTGGCAATCAAGAAACTCTCCGACACGGCTGAAATGGAAACGTGTACAATCTGAATGTGTTAACTGCTCTATCGCTCGGCAGTATGACATGTACTTTTAATCTGAAAACCATTGAAAATCTGTTGATTACTAGGCGTGGAAGGCATGCTGTGATTCACTAGTGGGGGGGGGGGGGGGGGGGGGCTGGGGGGAGGGGACGGGAAGCGAAAAAATGGTTCAGTGAAGATGGTGGAGGAAAGACGTAATTAATCCAATGACAACAAAGTTGTAGATAGGTCAAGGAAAAATAAGCAAGACGAGGTTTAACGTTCCATCCATGACGTCGTCAGTAGAAACGGTGCTTAAACTCGGGTTAGGGATGGGTAAGGAATGAAGTATGCCGCGCCCTCTCTAAGGAATAGTCCTGTCATTTGTATAAAGCGAGTTAGAGAAATAGCCAGGGACGTGTGATAGGACCAATTTGCACGGGATGCTAGGTGCTCTGTTAAACAAGGTTTTTTTTTTTTTTCAAGAATATGAAATTGGCGCCCCCTGAAAATGCCACCCGGGACAGATATCCCTGTTTGTCCCCCCCGCCCCCCTCCCCCCCAATAGATCCCTGCCTGGTATTGCACCAACTAACATGGCGCTACTCGAGAGGCCACCGCAGTCGCCTTCCTTTGTTACCATCCCTCGTGATACGCTTGGTCGGGTATCTGGACATCCGACTAAACCTGTGCCGTGCGAGGAAGTATCAATACACACTCGTGCTCATAAATTAAGGATAATTTCTGAAGGTGGTGCCACACAACGTGGCACTACACAAAACTGGCGCTAATAGCACAGGAACAGAGGAAACACACACGACATAGATCTGTAAGTCCACGGTATTGGTGATAAGATGAGAAAACCGTGCGGAAACACATGTGCTACAAAACTCCACTATTTCCTCCACATGTACCCCGACATCAGTATGGGATATGATCACCGTACACACGTACACAGGCCGCACAACGGGTTGGCATATTCTGGATCAGGTGGTCAAGCAGCTGCTGGGATATGGCCTCCTATTCTTGCCCCAGTACCTGTCGGAGCTCCTGAAGTGTCCTAGGGGTTTGAAGACGTGCAACGATACGTTGACCGAGAGCATCCCAGACGTGCTCGATGGGGTTTAGGTCTGGAGAACAGGCAGGCCACTCAATTCACCTGATATCTTCTCTTTCAAGGTACTCCTCCACGATAGCAGCTAGATGGGGCCGTGCGTTATCATCCATCAGGAGGAAGGTAGGACCCACTGCATCCCTGTAAAGGCGGACTTACTGGTGCAAAATGACGTCCCGATACACCTGATCTGTTACAGTTCCTCTGTCAAAGATTTTCAGTGGTGTACATGCACCAATCATAATCCCACCCTACACCATCGAACAACGATCTCCATACAGGTCCATTTCAAGGACATTAAGGGGTTGGTATCTGGTTCCTGGTTCACACCAGATGAAAACCCGGCGAGAATCACTGTTCAGACTATACCTGGACTCGTCCGTGAACATAAAGTAGGACCACTGTTCCAATGACCATGTACAGTGTTCTTGACACCAGGCTTTACGGGCTCTCCTGCGGCCAAGGGACAGTGGAATGCACCTTGCAGGTCTCCAGGCGAATAAACCATATCTTTCAGTCGTCTGTAGACTGTGGTCTGGAGACAACTGTTCCAGTGGCTGCAGTAAGGTCCCGAGCAACGCTACCTGCAGTACTCCGTGGCCGTCTGTGGGCACTAATGGTGAGATATCGGTCTTCTTGTCGTGTTGTACGTTGTGGACGTCCCGTATTTTAGCGCCTGGGTATGTTTCAAAAATGGTTCAAATGGCTCTGAGCACTATGGGACTTAACATCTCTGGTCATCAGTCCCGTAGAACTTAGAACTACTTAAACCTAACTAACCTAAGGACATCACACACATCCATGCCCGAGGCAGGATTCGAACCTGCTACCGTAGCAGTCGCGCGGTTCCGGACTGAACGCCTGAACCGTTAGACCACCGCGGCCGGCTGGGTATGTTTCCTGTCTGCTGGAATCGTTGCCATAATATTGAGATCACACCTTGTGGCACAGTGAGCGCCCGTGCTACGACCTGCTGTGTTTGACCAGCCTCCAGTCGCCATAGTATTCTAACCCTCATAACGTCATGAACATGTGTTCTTTGAGCGATTTTCAACGCACAGTCACCATTAGCACGTCTGAAAACGTCTGCACACTTACTCGGTGCACCGTACTCTGACATGCCCCAACACACCTCTGTGTATGTGGACTGCTGTCAGCAGCCGGCCGAAGTGGCCGTGCGGTTAAAGGCGCTGCAGTCTGGAACCGCAAGACCACTACGGTCGCAGGTTCGAATCCTGCCTCGGGCATGGATGTTTGTGATGTCCTTAGGTTAGTTAGGTTTAACTAGTTCTAAGTTCTAGGGGACTAATGACCTCAGCAGTTGAGTCCCATAGTGCTCAGAGCCATTTGAACCATTTTGAACTGCTGTCAGCACCACCGTGCGATGACCGCAGGTCAGGTGCACCGCATGGCCATACCCCGAGGTGATTTAAACCAGCAAACTGCCCACCAGAGCATTGTTTCACTATGTATCAGCATTGTCCTTAATTTATGAGCATTAGTGTAGAACATTTACAAACACTGTAAAAAAGCTTTGGGAGTTTATCTTTCGCAAAGTTTATCATTTGTTACGTCGTTCATGACCCTTTATCGTTACTGACTATTTGAAATGTCTCTTGGACTTGACAATTATCCTGAACATCGGACATGTTAACCAAAAACGTACTATACGCATAGTTTTACATTGTAGACGAAGTCCTCACGTACCAAGTTTTCCTTCACGCGTATGCAGTAACAGTGCTCTGGAGGATTGCTCTCTGAACAGATGCAATTCCTGATCGCCTCCTCTGCTGAGTTTTATGACAAGCTCTCTGTCTGTACGACATTTTGGAGCAGGGGCAGCAGTCGAGAGCTCTACTCAGCGATCCACTTGCTACGAAGCGGAATCCGATAGCTTGAAGAAATCACTTGATTTAGCGGAGTGAATGTGAAATAATTGATCTCGTGCCGGCGTCGAGGCACCGGGCTATTCCGCCGCTAGCGGCCGCCGCAGTGCCGGCGGCAAGTTGGGCGTCGCCAGCGGGCTAATGCAATTACCCAGCAAGTGGCGAAGCCGCCCCGCCCCGCACCGTCCTACTTGTTGAGCGGCCAGACCAAAGATCCCACTTGCCGCCGCCGCCTCGGCCGGTGCTCGCTTCCGCAGCCTCCTTACGGTTCGTCCCGATAGCAGACGCGCTCACCGGCTCCCCTTTTTATTGGACCCTCTGCTGTGCAATTACGATCCCCCGGATTATTTTCGGCGCCGTTTTTTCTTTTTCTCTGAGTAACACTGCAAACGCTGTTCTTCCGACTTCACGTGCTACTAAAGAATTTCGTTCTTCTTTTTCTTTCTTCTTTCTTTGGCAAAGATTCGTTACCGTTTCCGTACTGGGGCGAAATACTTTGCTTCCATCCCTTGCTTTTCTCAATACGTATGAGCACTTCCTACGTTCATTGTCTCCTGCAGTCTGTTCCATATATGACACCGGTGGCTCTTCACTAATACCCTGGACGACGATACAAGTCCCCGCCAGCCATACAGATTTATGTCTCTCGTAATTTCCACAAATCGCTTAATGGTTCCTTTTATGCTATTCCCTTATTTCTCTCTTTCTCTTTTGCTACCTTACGTCTTTCATACTAAAAGTTAGTAATATTTTTTTTCATTTTATTTGTCCGATTTAAATTGTACACAAGGCGCAACACAATTAAAAGGAATACTTTTTCTAAGAGCCGTATTTGTTACCCACTGCGAAACAGAATTTTAAAATTTGGCTCAAAGGTTCCTGCAGTCTTCCTCCGTAACAGTGAATAAGCGTGCGCCCAGCGACATCACACTCGGTTCGCCGACGCTTCAGACGGCAAAGCGCGGACAGATGAGAAAAAAGCCAGAACTCAGTTCATGTGAGCTGTAATAATGAAGTCACATTGACACCAAATTTCGCATAATTCTGCCCAAACCGTGGACGTTTCACGCAATTAGAAGGTCGTGACACTATTTCTTACGCACGTCAAAACCTTTCTCTTGACCTCTCTGCGATGCGAGTCAGAACCGCGGCGTGCAGCGTTGAAATAACGTGGCAGCCTTCAGGGGGCTGCCATAAAAAGCGTCAATGAAATCACCCTTCCCTTGGGGTGGAGACCCCCCCCCCCTCACACTACGCAGCAGAGAATGACAGTTCGCAGTGCAGTAAGCACTTCCATGATACTAGAGGGAGCTCTAGAGATCAAAAACTGTAGAGAAAGAGATTTGAATACATCCAACAGATAACTGAGGACATAGGTTGCAAGTGCTAGTCTGAGATGAAGAGATTGGCACAGGAGGGAAATGCGTGGTGGACCGCATCAAACGAGTCAGAAGACTGATGGCTGAAAAGAAATTCTTTACTGAAAATCGAAAGGTGAAAAACGGACAGGTTCAGGAGTGGGATTAAAATTGAAGGTACGATTCGCTGATGACATTGCTATCCTCAGTCAAAGTGAAGAATAATTAGATGATCTTCTGAATGGAATGAATATTCTGATGAGTACATAATAAGCACTGAGACTAAACCGGGGAGAGAGGAAGTAATTAGTAATAGCAGAAACGAGAACAGCGAGAAACATAACATCAGTATTGACGGTCACGTAGTAGATGAAGTTTAGGAATACTGCTACCTAGGCAGCAAAATAACCAGTGACGGACGGAGCAAGGAGAACATCAAAAGCAGTCTATCACTGGCAAAAAGGGCATTCCTGGCCAAGAGAAGTCTATTAGTATCAAATGTAGGCCTTAATTCGCGGAAGAAATTTCTGAGGATGTACGTTTGCAGAGCAGCATTGTGTGGCAGCGAAAGGTTGACTGTGGGAAAACCGGAACAGAAGAGAATCGAAGCATTTGAGATGTGGTGCTACAGACGAATGTTAAAAATTTAGTGGACTAATAACGTTCTGCCCATTACTGAAGAGGAAAGTAATATGTGGAAAACACTGGCTGTTAAGATATCAGGGAATGACTTCCATGGTAGTAGAGGGAACTGTAAAGTGTAAAAACTGTAGAGGAAGACAGACATTGGAATACATCCTGTAAATAATTGAAGACGTAGATTGCAAGTGCTACTCTGAAATGAAGAGGATGGCACGGGAGAGGAATTCGTAGCGGACCGCATCATACCAGTCAGAAGACAGATGACTCAAAAAAGTTCAGGAAGACTCAAAAAATAAATAAAAGCAACGGGACGACGTTCTTGCCAACCTTTGACAAGGCTGGTTCTTCCCCTCTGCCCCCTTCCCCCTCCCCATGGACGATTGAAAGTTTCTCTAAGGAAATTATAGGCGTACAACCACATTGATTGCACCACTTTGGAGTGTAACGCGACCGCAGTATTTGCTCTGCTATTCAGCTTGGGACCACTAGAAATCGATGAAATTCAATGGAGGAAATTTAAAAATAACCTGAAACAGCAAAGGATTTTTTATACTTTTTCAGCCCTCATGTTTCGCACCTTCCTGCCGTGCGATGATGAG
Organism: Schistocerca serialis cubense; assembly: GCF_023864345.2. Classification (NCBI taxonomy): domain Eukaryota; kingdom Metazoa; phylum Arthropoda; class Insecta; order Orthoptera; family Acrididae; genus Schistocerca; species Schistocerca serialis. The sequence goes on along the minus strand of NC_064642.1, from coordinate 98,544,128 downwards.
AATGTGCATCAATGACACATGTGTGACTAAAGAAGCAAAAGGTCGAGATAAGTAAAAAGCTCCCTGTTCGACAACACCATCGGTGCTACGCACATTCCTTTGTTGGGCACTTTAAAACTGTCCCTGTACTGGGGCTGCCATTCATAGGCGCCAGGGTGACAGGCATCCATTTCAACAGCCCTTGAATTTCGAATGTGGCGAGCAGGCCCTATTTCAGTGCTTTAGCGATACTCATCTGAAGTGTGTCGAAATCGTTAAGACTGGTTCCAGCGCCAAGGATCATTGAATGTACAGGGACATTTTCAAATTACCTAACAAACGTGCACGTATGGTAGCGAGGGCGTTGCCAAGCTGGTCGGAGGGATGAAGGGAGGTTCCTTAGAGGGACCATTTGCCATTTTATTCATTATTCATGTATGTATCAATGTCGCAACCCTCCTTCTTTACCCGCTATCACCATGATCACGCCGAAGAGGGACTGAGAAAGCATAAATATCTTTTGCTGCTTCGGATTACGTACAGATTTCGTCAAATGGTTTTGAATGGTCCCTAGTGCTTTCATCATATACACCAGAACAAAAATTGCGGTCGCGCTAAACTCCAAAGGGGTGTGAGGCACACATGGTTTTATGATTATGTCGCATTTTCTGTCTCGAATGTCGGTCGTTGGGGCTAAAGGTGTTTCATGTTAATAGCAGCTGTGATTTCGATATTTTAAAATAACCTTATCACAGTCTTGTTAATTTCTTTCATATTGTAACTCACAGATACTTACTTCACGTAAAATCGACGCCGTCACTTATCTCCTTAATCCACGAAACAAACCCAATTAAATTTCACTATCAGTCTTAATTAATGCTTTGGCTTTGAGCTATTATCAACATTCTTCCATCAGTACGATGACCTTACATGTTAATATTGCATTTAGCGTAATTTATAACATCCAACGATAACTTTAGCTTTCCTCATCAAGACAGTCTCTGTCTTGTTATTACGAACTGTTACTGGAAGGATTATTTCACTGATAGCTTCATATTTGTTATTTCCAGAAGAGATACAAAGTTGGTTTATCCTTGAAAACCTCCCAGCTTTCACTTCCACTCAAAATATCTTGGGATGAAGTCAGCCATATCTCAATTCTGTACTTGAATACTTACTTATAATCCAGAGATCTTACTATCTCGTATCGCTTCTTGCAACGCGAGATAAATGAAACAGCGTCAAAGAAATTTCACTTGACTTCAACAGAGCTTTTGTTCAGATCACTCATTGATAGAATTATTCTTCATGGACAATTACGTAATCTCCAAATACATTTTCGTTCATATCTTAATCACATCATCACAGAATTTTTACACTTCGGTAAAAGAGCCGCGTCTCAAACGTTAATGAAGTATGTTATCAGATTACAAATGACCGCCACAAAATCTGAAAAAGGACTAAATACACATTTTAATTCATTAAAGTTGAAAATTACAAATTTCATTTGTCTTCTTTATTAACATAGGGTTGGGTCAGACCCTTTGGGAACTCTTCTTTGGAAAATGGCCGTCGCTTTTGCACCATTGTGGACCAGCAATGATGGCTGCGCAACGACACGGCCATACTCCACGCTCCTACCAAGAAACAGAGGACAGAACACATATTTCTTACAGTATAATATCACAATGCAAAATATACAAAACCTTTCCATTTAATAACGTAATAAAGCACTACTTGCGATCCATATGTTGGGAGGCGACGGTTCAGTCTAACAATAACTGTATCATCACACAGTCCCGCCACTAACCACAAGATACACGGTTTCGTTCTGATCTACCTAATACTAAGCAATCCGCTTAATGTTAAGCATTTTCGTCCACGAAGTGGGCTAACCGTTATAGTGTGTTGTTCTATCAAATAGCTTCTTCGTGAGAAGTCCTTTTTAACTCTCTACTTTTATACTTTATAACTGTGTGTAATTGACAGACAAATTATAGCCGATGGTACATCTTTTTTCGTGTATTTAAAACACTATCATCTCAATAGTTCTTTGTGGACAGCTTAATGTCACACAACACGTGCATATTGCAGAATTTAAAGCCACACTTTATACTCTATAAGAAGTGACATCTCGAATCAACGCTCTCTTGTTTTTAACAGTAACCACCAGGTAACCATTACTTTCCATCTACGTGTTGTTTCATTTGTAAATGTTCCTTAATCTATAACAAAGAGCGACTTGACTCGTCTTTTGAAGTGTTAACTTTTTATAGAATTGAGTCTTGAGTGACTACAGCCATCACACTCATTCGTTATTACCAAATATGCCATATTCTCGGTCTTACATTTGTTTCCGCCTCTTATTTTATCCGTTGGCCCTATAAGTGGACAGTTTGTTCATAATAACTTCATTAACTTCCATACTTTAATGACAAAAAACATTTATCTCAGTAGCTTCTAGGCTTCGTTTTTTTTATCTTTTTGCTGTACTAATCATTTGGGGAATATCCCACATTTTGCTCTATTTCTTACATTATTATCAACTGGATACCATACCAACTAGTATTAGTTCCTTTTTGAAATCTAAGTTTGCTGTGTCCTGGCAGATATTTTGATCAAGGTTCCTGGATTCTTAAATATAAAATTTACACAGTATGCCACAGGTTTGGTACGTCTCAAGCTATGAGGTCTGCTCTTATAATTGTAGTTATATTATTTATGTGTATTCTTATTAGATCTTCTTTTACTATTGTAGTTATATCATTTGAAATTTTTATATCTATCCTGTATCGACTTTTAGAGTGAAATGGAACTTGAACGGCCATAGTTTACGCCCAGTAATCACGTGGTAATTCCCATCCCGAAGAAAGCAGGTGTTGACAGATGTGCAAATTACCGAACTATCAGTTTAATAAGTCACAGCTGCAAAATACTAACGCGAATTCTTTACTGGTAGAAGCCGACTTCTGGGAAGATCAGTTTGGATTCCGTAGAAATGTTGGTATGTGTGAGGCAATACTGACCCTACAACTTATCTTAGAAGAAAGATTAAGGAAAGGCAAACCTACGTTTCTAGGATTTGTAGACTTGGAGAAAGCTTTTGACAATGTTGACTGGAATTCTCTCTTTCAAATTTTGAAGGTGGCAGGGGTAAAATACAGGGAGCGAAAGGCTATTTACAGTTTGTACAGAAACCAGATGGCAGATATAAGGGTCGAGGGACATGAAAGGGAAGCAGTGGTTGGGAAGGGAGTGAGACAGGGTTGTAGCCTCTCCCCGATGCTATTCAGTCTGTATATTGTGCATGAAGTAAAGGAATCAAAAGAAAAATTCGGAGTGGGTATTAAAATCCATGGAGAAGAAATAAAAACTTTGAGGTTCGCCGATGACATTGTAATTCTGTCAGAGACAGCAAAGGACTTGGAAGAGCAATTGAACGGAATGGAAAGTGTCTTGAAAGGAGTGTATATGATGAACATCAACAAAAGCAAAACGAGGATAATGGTATGTAGTCGAATTAAGTCGGGTGATGCTGAGGGAATTAGATTAGGAAATGAGACACTTAAAGTAGTAAAGGAGGTTTGCTATTTGGGGAGAAAAATAACTGATGATGGTCGAAGTAGAGAGGATATGGAATGTAGACTGGCAATGGCAAGGAAAGCGTTTCTGAAGAAGAGAAATTCGTTAACATCGAGTATTGATTTAAGTGTTAGGAAGTCGTTTCTGAAAGTATTTGTATGAAGTGTAGCCATGTATGGAAGTGAAACATGGACGATAACTAGTTTGGACAAGAAGAGAATAGAAGCTTTAGAAATGTGGTGCTACAGAAGAATGCTGCAGATTAGATGGGTAGATCATATAACTAATGAGGAGGTATTGAATAGGATTGGGGAGAAGAGGAGTGTGTGGCACAACTTCACAAGAAGAAGGGATCGGTTGGTAGGACATGTTCTGAGGCATCAAGGGATCACCAATTTAGTATTGGAGGGCAGCGTGGAGAGTAAAAATCGTAGAGGGAGACCAAGAGATGAGTACACTAAGCAGATTCAGAAGGATGTAGGCTGCAGTAGGTACTGGTAGATGAAGAAGCTTGCACAGGATAGAGTGGCATGGAGAGCTGCATCAAACCAGTCTCAGGAATGAAGACCATAACAACAACAACAATCACGTGGTTACCCAAAATATTTTTTCCACTCTTTCCAGTTCTATAGTAACGCACTTCTTCACACTTAATGATACACTTCCTGTCTTCTGGTCCTCCCCTGGTGGAGATCTTCATGTCTTTACCTTTATCTTGTGGTGAACTAAGAGTCAGTGGCAGTTTCTAACAGCACCAACAGCGGAACCGCAAATCATTTCAGAAATATCGTGTGTCACGTGAGTGAACTTTTCGTCCTGAGTCTGCTTGACGTTTAACAATTACAGCACACGCCGTCGCGCCTGTGAGTGAAATTGGTTTGGCCAGTCCAGCGCATCACACTGAGATCTGCAGGGATTTCAGGCCTCTGCTAGGCAAGTTTCCCGCGTTCTCATAATCACAACGCCAGACCGCATAGGTTGCATATATTCGTGGACGCGTCAGAGCATTGCAGCTGCCACGGTGCGGCGTTCCTCGCCCTCAGCGCCCCATTTTCTTTTACCGCCTGAATCAAGATGAAAGCGTAAATTACTGTTGCAGCGGCATAGGGTTGTTAAATTATATTCACAACTTCCTATGCTCGGGTGAACCATAGTCTGTGGTATACTTGGTCGTAGCTGATTCCATTTGAACAGAGTTTGGCCTCACAGTGGATTGATTAAAAACAAAGCCACATTGCGTTGTAAAAAGGATTAATTCAGGGGAGAAGCTGTACAGCTTCCATCCCAATGTATGCTTTTCAGATCAAACACCATTTGTTTTGTAATATGTGTTCGTCCTTTTTGCGTACGATTAACCAGTTACCTGTAATTATTTTGTCAACTTAAATTCGCCACTCTCCTCATTCATACTCCCTCAACTATACACCGTTGTTATTTTATTTTGGTGGTACATGGGTACACCAGCAATTTAAGGTTCATTCTTATTACATTAATTAATCTGATTATTAATTAGAGTTCTGTAAGTGACCACAAGCATAGCAAACAAAAGTGCCATAAGTAAATACATTAATTCATATATATTTTTCCACTAAGCTCTCACTAAGCTAGCAATGTTCTTCTAAAAATAAAACTCATTTAAATGCATTATACATTTTCTTATACCAAAATGGCCGTATACATTATAGATATAATCCATGAGTCTTTCTGTTAAATTTTTAGGTACACAAGTTTTCTTTTGTTCTTTCCTCACGTTTTTATGCTCTCCATGAATGCTATATAATAGACTGAGATTGTTAGTCTTTAATTTTACATTTTCAAACTTTGGCATGTTCCTTTACAATCCCTTCTCGACCCAGTATATTCCTGACTTGTGGCACCATTATATAGCTCCTGTCTTGGAGCCTGTGTATCAGGAGAATAACTCACGCGTGCACAGTGACACATGTTCTGAAGTGGGTTCAGTGGAGTATGTAGTTCTAATTTTCATCCACCACAGTACAGCAGCGAACAGAGCCATTCAAGAAACAGGTCAAGAGAATGTTTTTGTGAATTGTTCTGTTTATTTCTTGAAGGTTTCTTTGTTTATTTATGTTTGTACGGTTTTGAATATGTTTTTAGTAGTGTGAATGATGCATGAACATGCATGAATATGGTCTAACTAAATATGTAGATCATTGTTAGAATAACAAACGCTTTACGAACTAGAGAGAGAAATTTTTAAGACAGTGTGAATGCATACGATGGGGAATTTTGTATCATAATATGTTAAGTAAGTTTATTGTAAAAGAATAGATAATTCGCATTCAAATGAAAATAGTTCATAACATAAAGTATAAATAAAATATCAGAATGTTAAATATTTATTTCGAAAGAAGTACAGTTCGAAGGGGTGTTATTTGTTGATTGGTTAGTAATGAAAAGCGCGGACTAACGTGGGAGAATAATATTTTTCTATTTGCCTTAAATAAAACCGACCAGTCAGAACAGAGTATTCTCCACGCGTCTTTTCTATTGGAGTCAAAAGAGTATGAGCGCTCCGAAGGAAGTTACAGTCTGCCGGTTTTAGTTGTGCTGCATGCCTCAAAAGTGCTTTAAAGTGAAGGCATATTTATTCCGGTGTTTTTTTTTCTTTTTATTTAGAGTTTGGCTTTTTAAGAAATTTTGTGTTTGAGAAAAGACAGTAATTCCGAGTGCCATATTGAGTAGATTGGTGGCTAAAAACTAGAGTTCTTTAGATACCGATAAACTTAATAGTATGGAGAGCATTTTCATTTAAAGGGACATCGTATGTGAAATTCGTTGAAATTTGACACTTTCGACCTTCAAATAATATTTTGAATGTTGATATTTGACTGTCAAATTTTGCAGCTGCGCATATACTGCCACAGTTGAGCAGTCATATCTTGGGAACTACACAGTCTAGAAGGCTGTGAATTGCTTTGTTTTGTGCCTACTGCTACGTCTCAGAAGCTGGCATTACAAATAAACAAATCAGTCATTTGATGCTAGTTTTTGTTGAAAATAGTGTGATTATCGGCTATTTTTGTAGTAAGTTTTCTATTGCTTTTTATACGTAAATAAAATTACTAAGGGTAAAAGCAATTTCAAGAAACGCAAATCTGCCGATAACAGATATGTGAGACATGCAGTTTCTTCTGAGGTACTTGAAAACACTTCTGTTAGCAGTGAATGAAACCACGATATTGTTTCTGAAGTGACCACGCCCCCTTGTGCATCGAAAAGGAAAGTAACTTTAGAAACGGGTGACAGTGGTAAAAGTAATGATACTATGGACAATGTTTTTTTATTTTTTATTTTTATTTATTTATTGTTCCGTGGGTCATGGAACGAGTCAATACATGAAATTATAACACGATATTCGAAACAGATAAAATGAAATATAAAAAAACATATTCAGGTGACAAGTCGTAAGTTTAAATGAATAAAATCAACAATGTAACACTGGAATTTGCTTAATTTTTTTGCTCTTCCAAGAGCTCCTCGACAGAATAGAAGGAGTGAGCCATGAGGAAACTCTTCAGTTTAGACTTAAAAGAGTTTGGGCTACTGCTAAGGTTTTTGAGTTCTTGTGGTAGCTTATTGAAAATGGATGCAGCAGAATACTGCACTCCTTTCTGCACAAGAGTCAAGGAAGTGCATTCTACATGCAGATTTGATTTCTGCCTAGTATTAACTGAGTGAAAGCTGCTAACTCTTGGGAATAGGCTAATATTGCTAACGACAAACGACATTAAAGAAAATATATACTGTGAGGGCAATGTCAGAATTCCCAGATTTTTGAATAGGGGTCGACAAGATGTTTTCGAACTTACACCACATATAGCTCGAACAGCCCGTTTTTGAGCCAAAAATACCCTTTTTGAATCAGAAGAATTACCCCAAAAAATAATACCATACGACATAAGCGTATGAAAATATGCGAAGTAGACTACTTTTCGTGTTGAAGCGTCACTTATTTCAGATACTGTTCTAATGGTAAATAAAGCAGCATTTAACTCCTGAACAAGATCCTGGACATGGGCTTTCCACAACAGCCTACTATATATCCGAACGCCTAGGAACTTGAACTGTTCCGTCTCGCTTATAATATGCCTATTCTGTCTGATCAAAATATCGGTTCTTGTTGAATTGTGAGTTAGAAACTGTAAAAACTGAGTCTTACTGTGATTTAGCATCAAATTATTTTCCACAAGCCATGAACTTATTTCATGAACTACATTATTTCTTACTGTTTCAATATTACACACAAGATCCTTCACTATCAAGCTGGTGTCATCAGCAAACAGAAATATTTTTGAATCACCTGTAATACTAGAAGGCATATCATTTACGTAAATAAGAAGCAGCAGTGGCCCCAGCACCGACCCTTGAGGAACGCCCCACTTAACAGTGCCCCATTGGGACTGAACATCACTACCACTCTCAATATTGCGGAGAATTACCCTCTGCTTTCTGTTCTTAAAGTAAGAGGCGAACCAATTGTAAGCTACTCCCCTTACTCCATAATGGTCCAACCTCTGCAGTAATATTTTGTGGTCAACACAGTCAAAAGCCTTCGTTAAATCAAAGAAAATACCTAGCGTTCGCAACCTTTTATTTAATCCGTCCAAAACCTCACAGAGAAAAGAGAATATAGCATTTTCAGTTGTTAAACCGTTTCTAAAACCAAACTGAACATTTGACAGCAAATTATGTGAATTTAAATGCTCCAGTAACCTTGTATATACAACCTTCTCGATAACTTTAGGAAACACCGATGGCGTAGAAATAGGTCTAAAATTGTCAACATTATCAATGTCTCCCTTTTTATAAAGTGGCTTCACTACCGAGTACTTTAATCGGTCAGGAAACCGACCACTCCTAAAGGAAAAGTTACAGATATGGCTGAGCACTGGGCTAACATACATAGAACAATACTTCAGTATTTTATAGATACCCCGTCATATTCATGAGAGTTCTTGGTCTTTAGTGATTTAATTATCAACTCAATTTCCCTCTTGTCAGTATCATGGAGGAGCATTTCAGGTAACAGTCTCAGAACACTTTTTTCTAAGAGCGCTATATGATTCCCTGTTGGGACTAGGTTTCTATTTAGTTCACCTGCTATATTCAGAAAGTGATTATTAAATACTGTACATATAGGCGACTTATCAGTACCACGGACATTCCCAATATGCACTGATTCTATATCCTCGACCTGTCTCTGCAGACCAGCAACTTCCTTTACGACTGACCATATGGTTTTAATTTTATCCTGAGGCTTAGCTATTCTATCTGCATGCCACATACTTTTTATCTTCCTAATAACATTTTTAAGCACCTTACAATACTGTTTGTAATGGGCTGCTGCATTTAGATTTTGACTGTTTCTAACGTTTTGATATAATTGCCACTTTGTTCTACTAGATATTCTTATCCCTCTAGTCAGCCACCAAGGCTGCCTGCTTGTGCTAGTACCCTGTTTTAAACGTTCTAACGGAAAGCAACTTTCAAAGATCATGAGAAAAGTCTTGAGAAAAGCATAATATTTATCGTCTACTGTATCAGCGCTATAAACATCTTGCCACTCTTGTTCCTTTATAAGGTTTACAAAGGTCTCTACAGCAACTGGATCAGCTTTCCTGAACAGCTGATGACTATATTTAACACGTGTTGCAGCACAAAAATTTTTAAAGCTAAAATTTGTGCATCATGATCTGAAAGGTCATTCACCTTTTTGCTAACAGAATGCCGTTCTAGTAATGAGGAATGAACAAAAATGTTGTCTATGGTTGTTCTACTGTTCCCTTGCACTCTCGTTGGAAAAAATACGGTTTGCATAAGATTATCTGAATTAAAGAGGTCTACCAGCATCCTCTTTCCTGCATAATCACTTATACAATTAATATTGAAGTCACCACATATAACTAACTTTTTGTATTTCCTATAAAGTGAACCAAGAACCTACTCTAGCTTTAACAAAAATGTTGTGAAATCGGAGTCCGGGGATCTACGAGTATAAATAACAACAGTTAGAAGTTTAGCTCCGTTAAATTTAACCACACCTGCACAACGTTCAAACCCCTTTTCAGTGCAGTACTTTGAAACATCAATTGACTCAAATGGGATGCCGTTTTTCACATACATGGCTACTCCCCCACACCGCAAAGAGCTCCTCGAAAAGCTGCCAGCCAACCTGTATCCTGGTAAAGGAAGCCTCTGTATTATCTCCTTATTTAAGAAGTGTTCAGATATACCAATAATTTCAGAGTCAACATCTATAAGCAGTTCACTAACTTTATCTCTAATACCTTGTATATTTTGATGAAATATACTAATTCCCTCATTACTTGGATACCTAAGCTTTGTCAAAAGTGATTCCCTTGTTAGAGAGACTTCCCTTAAGCAGGAATACCTATCAGCTGACTTCAATCTAAAAAAGGTGCAGCTCTAACACCCACTACTGCAGGAATTTTCCCATGAGAGATCCCACCAACCCCACCTATGCTGTCATCTATAAGCTTTGCCAACCTCCCCTTCCCATACCTGTTGAGGTGCAGGCCATGTCTAGTGAAACCCGTCCTGCTGATAGGCTCCACCGACACCACTGAAACGTGACCCATGCTTTCTGTCATCAGCGCACCCCCAAGTCTTATGTTATTACGCCTGACGGCTGTATTAAGATGAGGCAGATCGTGACGCTGAAACAGTTCCACGAAATGCACATTCGTGTTGCCAGTCTGAGTGGATATCTTTTCCAGGTCACCATCTATGTTATACTCCCCATCCCTACCAATACTATTACCAGCCCCACCCACAATGACTACCTGATCCTGTTTAGTAAAATCCCTACATAGCCCCCCTATGTTAACAGTCACCTGAGCCAACCCTGCATTAGGCTTCACAATACTGGTGACCGGGTACTCACTCCCCAGCACTTCCTGCAACTTCTGGCCTACACCTCTGCCATGAGAACTACCTAACACCAGAACCTTCTTCTTCGACTTTGCAACTGTTCTAGGCACAGTAACTACTGAGGTCTGCTGCATACTTCCTACATCTACAGCTACTAGAGATTCCTCTCCACTAGACTCTGACAGTTGGTCATATCTATTGTAAACACCAATAGTAAAACTATCTGAAAATCTTCTTCTCCTAGCAGATCTCTTGCCAACAGCCAGCTCCCATTCCCCACTCCCTTCTCCCTCCTCATCCTATCTAGCTCCTCCTGTGCGTTTTTCAACTGCACCTGAAGGGCACAGATCTTACGCTCCTGCTCCTCTATCAACTTACTCTTGCTACATAACCTGCAGTTCCAGGAGAGGATCTCACCAGAATGCCCACTGGCTTCCCCACTGCATTCCCCCCAGTGAAAATACTTCGAACAAGTCTCACACCGCAATCCACTACTCACGAACCTACGGCAAAGCCCACACTTCTCACTCATGGTAAAATTTTACTTTTTCTAAGTTCCGCTACTACAATAAGAAGATGTTAAAAACCTGACTACAATAATCACAAACTTACTCTACAAGGGAAATAACTACTATTATTAACAGTATTAATAAACAACAAATGTGAATATAACAAAAGACTAATACAGAAAGAGAATCAAACGTCTAATGACACAGTAACGAAGCTGAAAACAGTTCCCAAAAGGTTCTTCTGAAATTATTTCACCAGAAAACACCAAGAACACCGGTTGAAGACTACTAAAGTGCCTAAATAAACCACTATACACAAACAATTAATCAGTACTTAGCTTTCGATGCGCCGCTATAGCTGCAACTGGTCAGCGCGGAATATAAACACAGGCAAGAGGTTAAGTTTCTCGATACGAACACTCACAAATATCAGGTCACAACACAAGAAAGGCAGAGGTGAATAAACAAACCACTAATACGTCACTTATATCGTAAATATTATCACAAAAACCGTTAAAATATGTATCTGAAACCTAAAAATATTTGAAAACTTAGAGAGCGATCTCACACGCAGTCACTCGCTTATGACGTCACACCAAAGATTTGATCTGCAAATCCTTGCACAAGTTCTTTCTGAAACTCTCTCTTTCTGTCTATGTGGTGGTGAAGTTAAAATTTTATGACGCGCCTTGTCAGAGTCCGCGCCGCTCCCCCCAACCCCCCCCCCCTCCCCCCATCGGAGGTTCGAGTCCTCCCTCGGACATGGGTGTGTGTGTGTGTGTGTGTGTGTGTGTGTGTGTGTGTGTGTGTGTGTGTGTTGCCCTTAGCGTAAGTTAGTTAAGTTAGATTAAGTAGTGTGTAAGCTTAGAAACCGATGACCTCAGCAGTTTGTTCCCATAAGACCTTACCACAAATTTGAAATTAAACTTTATGAGGGTATTGGAGCTAGAATAGGTGTTGTGTCTAAATTAATTATTAAGTGACAGAAGTACAAAAACGAAAACGCCTTTCATGCTTCATCAAAGTGTTCAGGTAATGAATTGAATGAAACTAATGTGAGACAATGGCCATAGATGCATTGGTAAAGGTGCGAGGGTTCGTAATTTTCTCTGCACTGTGTTGAATTTGCCAAAACACCTTCTAGGTATACGAAATATGTAACAACAATTGGTGACTCTGTAACTGCTGTGGTTGAAGATTCAATGGTTACTGCTACATCAGAAGATGTTGAAAAAATGAGGGTGACACAGACATCAGCATTGCTGTGGATGCATCCTGGAAAAAGCGTGGGTTTAGTTCTAAAAATGGTTATACATCTGCAGTATAGTGTGTATTGGAAAAGTTTTGGATTTTGAAGTTCTCAGTAAGTACTGCCAAGTTTGTACAGTGAATAAGAAGAACAGATTACTTCATAAGCAGCAGTGTATAAAAAATTATGATGACGCAAGTGGAGGAATGGAGGTAAACGGCGCAGTTAACATTTTCCAGCGTTCACAGAAGGAGAAAGGTGTCAGATATGTGAGTTACTTAGGCGCTGGGGACAGCAAGGCTTTCATTGCAGTACACAACAGTGAGCCATATGATGTTCCTATACAAAAACTTGAGCGTGTAGGACATATCAAGAAAAGGATGGGAACACGTGTGCGTAACCTAAAAACCAAACTGGGTAACTCAAAACTGTCTGATCGAAAGACAATAAAATGTGCTGGAAGACTAACGGACGAAGTAATTGATGAATTACAGGAAAATTATAGGTCAGCCAGTAGAGATAACTGTGTTAATTTAGAGAAGATGAAAAAAATCTGTGTGGAGCAATTTCTTTCATTGAATATCAACCGATGAAAAGCCATGTCATGCTTTGTGTCTGCCTCCACCAAATACTTGGTGTAAATATAGGCAAGCTGAATTTTCTGGCACCCTGCATGAATTTACACATAAACATTATCTTCCTTTGGCGGTAATGGAGGCAATCAAACCTTTTTACAGAGATATGGCAAATCCTGAGCTGCTAAAGAAGTGTTTACATGGAAGACCCAGAATGTGAGTGAGTCCATTAGTAATTTTGTGTGATGCCGTTTGCCTTAAAATGTATTTGTTGGCCTTATGACTCTAAAGTTAGCAGTGTCTGACGCTGTAATAAATTTTAATGGTAGGAACTATGAAAGACGTAAGCTTCTGGAGCAGTTAGGGGCAAGATTTGGACACAGCTAAACGACTGCGGGAACTGGATAAGCTTCGTGTACGTGAAGCAGCGTCAGTTGATCAGCAAATGACAAAAGCAAGAAAGACAAGTTGGAGGCAAGCACTGGGCTACTGTGATCCTCAAGAAGACACAGACCATAGGCCAGGACAATTCTAGAGAATAAAAGACGCAGAAATGTAAGTCTGTATAAGAATTTGTAACAAAAAAGTTTTAAAACTCAATATCTCTCAACTAAATTTTTTGCAATAAATGACCCGTTTTCTAAAAACGTTCTGATGGTAGAGACATGAAATTTTCACAGCCTGCCAAGTGTGAGATTCAACACATATGGAACTAGAATAATTAAAATATTCTGAGTTGTTTTGTTTTTATGCTCATTTATTTACAAAATTCTGTCAAAAATTGAGTGTTTGAAAAAAAAGATAACTCGCCCCACAACACAATTTTAGTAATAATTCTATTCTGTGGGTCTAGAAAGGTGCATTCAATAATTATGGAAAATTGTAAGTTGGTGCCTTAAAATGTTTCCAAGACAATGGCTCACAAAATTCGATAATTTAACATTAGCGGCATAGGACATACAATGTCCCATTAAGAACAATCCGTGCTTAGTAGCTTTTCAGATTTCGGGAATTACGTTACCATAAACTTGCTAATGTGAATCAAAGAATTTGTGCATGACTGTGGTAGGATTAGCACGGGCTTGGCAGTGAACGTGTTATTCTCAACTTCAGAATACACCGAAGTTTTGCCAGTATTTCCAACTTTCATCAAAATAAAGACCGTTTCACTATTTTTAGAACAGTTACATTGTATGCAGCCTGGTGCGAGTCGCAGTACGGTAGGTTTCTGTTCATCTTTCCTACCGGCGATCTGCTGCGACGAGTTCACAGGTAGGTGCTGGTAAAGTGGACAGAAAGGAACCACGCCGCCGCATACTCTACATCTTTTTCTGACATACTGAACCCTTCACCTGGCAATCCAGAACTATCAGATTTTATTTCACTTAAAGCTTCTTAGACTTCTTCCTTCAGCGTACTAATTTCATTAGTTATTGGTTCTTGCATCACCATTACCATTATTGTGGATTTGTATCTGCATTTTTCTCGTGTTTCGATTCTTCAGTGCAGGTATCTAACCTTTGGTCTACCATTTCAATCTTATTTTGTACCACTGCTGTATTCTGTTCTAGTTCCCCAGTAAGATCATCTCGCAACTGTTTTATTTCTATGTTAATTCTTCATTGTTATTATTATCGAACTTTTTGGCTAATTAGATTTTTTTGTACCCATTTTACGTAATATTTTATCTAATTTCACACTCAAATCTTCCATTTTTGTCTACAAGGATGGTAAACTTGTGACACATGTTTTCGACCTATTTTTGTCTCTGTATCTATATTTCTATGTCAATTTGTAGTGATGCTTATGTAATGTTGTATCTGTCATGGAAATTCTTTGACTATGTACGCATACTTAAGTTACGTGAACTTTTGAACGATGTTGTACAAACGATGCTTGTGAATTTAAATAACTACTGGAATGATTGTTTATAATGAACTGTAAACAACTTCGTCCATAGTTAAGGAACGTAGGGTTGAATGTGAAAGATGTGGGGAAGCCCCGCAGCTACGAAGTAGCCTGGCGGAGTGGAAAAGGTGTGGTTGTCGCGCACGTGACAACTCGTTCTTTGTGATGGGTAAGCAGTCCGGGCTGAGCAATACTGTGGTTAACATCTCGCTATGATTAGCAGATCATTGCGGCTCATATTATTGGAGTTTTGAGGCCACAAGAGCTTGAGAGCAGTGTTTATGGGCCTCGAATGCTGCATTTGGCGATAATATTATCATGGCATGGTTTTAGGCCCTATAAAAATATAATTCCGACTCCAAGAAGCTCTGTAACAGGGCGAGGCCAATAGGACTTCCATGACTGCATCGCCGCCATGTTAAGAGCCACTGCAAATTACTCCAACAGTATCCCCATCTTTCCACTAAATTGTTTCTGTTTGGCACTCTGTAAATGGACCAGGTATTTATGAAATTTGGTTGATTTTAATAATAACCGTGTGTTGCAAAAAATTCTGTCTCACACCTTTGATTATTCCGAATGAGAAACCTGGAGAGGAATCCTATCCTAGCGAATTTAATTCCGAGAGCCCTAATTTATTATGGAAAGACTTACTCGGCAGATGTAAAAATAGTTATGCTTGCTTTCTAATGTTTGGAGTTATAGTGTTTAAAGTTCAGTTTTTTATAGTTTGAGAAATACTCCACTTCCAGTCCATTCTTACACAAATCTGCAATAATTTCCTTAAATAATTGGCCTTACTTGAAAAGTTACCTGAAAATAGTAAAGTTAATTTGAAATGGAAAAAAATTATTAATTGTTGCGTTTATGCACTTTGATCCGAATTAAGAAGTTTTATCAGCCCTTTTCATGAGAATGTGTTTGAACTTGAAATTAATGTTGTGTTGGCATTTGCACAGCCAACTCTCTTTTGAGTAGGTTAAAAGACTGCTTATCAAACCACATTTGTTATTGAAATAGTTACAGTTTGTTGTAGTTTACACAATTACAGAGCCAGTGTAGTTAAATTTGCATTCTGTTTAATTGCTTCAGAAAGAAATATTTACTGTGTTTGCTATTCTAATGCAAGCTGGTTAATGTACAGGCATAGAGACCCTGTATTAAACAATGAAGCTATATATAGATTATGGTCATTAACAGGCCCCCGGATGTAAATGAGAATCATTTCATACTTTTCCTGTTTAGTATTACTACTAAATCCAAGTGTGTTGGTGATTGGTTCTATAAATTGCTGCAACTAGTTCACTTAAGGTACGTGTTATTGAGAGGCATGTGTTACTGTTTGCCATCTCATTGGCCATTTGTCTGACTTCCAGGTTAGTAGCATATTTATCTGCAAGGTTAGGTTACTGTTTTGTAGTGTGAAAGCGTATAAAGGAAGACTTCAGTGTGTGTGCCAAGGAAGGTTAGGTTAGCCTTAGCAGTGCCTTCTGCTTTGTTTTGCTTGACACAAGAATGCCTAATTACGCTGGCGACCGATATTAATATGTAATGTCACAACTTGCTTTGGTGCAGGGAGAACGTCTGTTCCTGACCCACCTGTTTAGCGTTGGTTATACTCTGCTGGAGTGTTTCGGAAACGAATCCCATTTTGATTGTAATGTTCTCAGTAGATTCTCTCACAGTCAACTTTCTCAAAAATTCCTCGCAGAGGTATAACGTTACCATCGATTGCCGTTAAAGGTGAGTGGTGTTACCGTTACACACTACTTCCACAATAATGTTATAGTTGTAATCACTATCTCCCTTAAATAATCACAGTCACAAGTATTTCTTTCTAACATTATGTTAGTCTTATTATTGACCTCATGTCTTTCACTTCCCCAACACTCAATAGTCACAGGATTTGACTCACTAGAATTGTTAATCATTAAGCAGACGCTTCTATCACTGTGCTAGGTCTCTGCTCTGCACCGTCAGTGCTGTGACGTTGTGCCAACCGCTCTGAGGGCACCTCTGATGCAACACCGTCGTACTGTAGGTGCCAACTGTGAGTTGCAATGCGAAACTGGTGTACTGCAAGCGCCGACTGCATGTCCGATGAACGCGGATTTGGGCGAGGTTCTTCTGCGTCTCGTCCACTTCCTATTATAGCTCCAGCTGGAGAGAATAAAACCCCATACTCATGAAACAAAAGGCTTCTTCTTTCTTCCTCATCGTAGTGCTGCTGCCCCTGGCTCGAGTCCTGTGACGCCTATGGCACGTACCAGCGGTTCGTAGGCTTTCTTACACCCTGACAGTACGTGTGTGTTACCTGCTTCAGTTACGAGATGCTGCTGCAGTAATACTTGACTCGTACCACAGGCACACACCTCTGTATATTTCCAAAGATAATATTTAATTAGGTCACAGATTCCATTATGGAAGTCGATCACAGAGGGTTTAAGGAGTTTGCGATTAATAGCAGTTTCAATTTTTGAGATTTGAAAATCTACTTCATTTCTTTGATGAGCTAACTCACAGATACAAAACTGGTGCGAAATTGACGCCGTTAATTATTTCCGGGCCGTTAATATTCGGTTTTGAAATATTCTGTAACTAATACACGAAACGTAAACCCAGGTAAACTACACTACCAGGCTTAATGAATGGTCTGGCTTTGAGATATTATGAGAGCTCTTTTCTGAGTGCGCTGAACTTCCACGATAATATTGGATTTAGCGTAATTCATAACATCCGGCGAAATGTTTCGCTCTCGTCACAAAGATAATCTCTGTCTTGTTGCCACGAACTGTCACTCAAATCACTATTCCACTGATAATTTGGTATTTGTTGTTTCCAGAATGGGTACGAGGTTTGTTTAGCCTCTTTCACTCAAAAAATCTTGGAAGGAAGTCATCTAAATCTCAATACTGTACTTGCATACTTTCAATAATCCAGAGATATGACTATTTCGTGTCACTTTGAAGCAAACTAAGCGCTGTATCGTGTGTGGGATACAGAGGCGAGAGAGTGCGCCGGGCCTTACCCCAGTTCACTGCTAGTAGCACCACGTCACCTTAACGCATCTGCACGTAGCGCACAAGTATTGCACCACAATTTAGTATGAAATTAAAAATCAAAATTTATGTTTAAAACTTTGTTAAATTACAGTTTAGTGTAATAATGCTCCAAGTCTTGATGTTCTAAACTTAATAGATTAAATCTTGATTGGAACTTTAAACTTTTACTGAAGTCAGAGTCCTGATCCCGCAAAGAAATGGGAAATCGACACTTTTATTTCAGTGGGCTGGACCGTAATGTGGCCGTGCAGACTGGAAACTAAGGTCAGTACGTTTCCCTTCGCTTTATGGCTGACCACCAAATTAGTTGCCACGCTCACATGATCACAGACGGCATCAAAACTTTCAACCAGTGAAGTAACTTACTCGCCGCCCCACAACTTCTTGCAATACAAGATAAATGAAACTTAACGCTAAGGAAACTTCACTTGACTCAAGCAGAGCTTTCGTTTAGGTCACTCATTCATAAAATTATTCTTCATGGACAGTTCCGAAATCCCCAAATACAGTTTCGTTCACGTTTTAACCACTTTATTACAGACGTTTTAGACCGTGGTAAAAGAGGCAAGACTTTAACATTAAGGAAGTATATTACCAGATTCAAAATGAGCGTGTCAAAATCTGAACGAGAAATGAATATATATTTTAATTCATCACAATTCAAAATTAAAAATTTCAGTTGTCTTCATTATTAATGTAGTGTCGGGTGATTCGCTTTGGGAGGTCTTCTTTGGAAAGCGGCGGTCGTTTTTGCACCAATAAGGACCAACAAGTTGGTTGCGTGAAGACAAAAAGACTGTTAATACCGTCACTGTCGCGATCGTACTGTGAAACAAAAGAAAGGACATACAATACATTTATTACAGAATAGTATCACAGTGCAAAATATACAAAATCTTACTGTCAGTGTGACAGGTGGTGCAGTCTGACCGTTGATAGTCTACCAATCACTGTATTATCACAATATGTAAAAATCTCTCCCATACTAGCTGCTAATTTACGGCCTGGTCGAAATAAACCCAATTCAGTGACGGACGCAATGTTTGTTGCTATCCAAGGTGATCATCTTGCTATATAAAATACACTGTTGTCCAAAATTTTAGCAAGAAACGGAAATTTTGCCACGTTGCGTTTATTTTGACACAAAACACTATAAACAGGTGATAGTAAAACAGAAACAATGTAAGGAAGAGAGAAAGTAAACAACTGCAACATGCATAACGGTTGATACAATTGTTCTTCGTTTTTTCCAACTTAATGGATTTCCACATACATTCCGACAACTGGTTAATGCCCTCAGCATGGGGTGTTACCACCTCTGGCAGCAATACAGGCTTGGCAACGACGGGAAATGCTGTGAGTGATGTCATCAGTCTCATGTTGAGGCAATAACACCCACTCATTCTACATAGCTGCCCGCAAGTCTTGGAGAGTGGTTGGTGAATTTTGACGTGATGCACCCTGTCTCCCTACTGCACCCCAGACTATGGGATTAAAATCGGGAGAGCGAGCAAGCCACGTCATGCGTGCAAAATCTTCCGTTTCCAAGAAAACATCAGTTGCTCTTGCTCTATGAGATCGATCATTATCTTCCATCAGTACGAAACGTGAGCCCACACCACCTCTCAACAACCGCATATGAGGTCCCAAGATCTCGTCGCGATACCTGATCAACAGATAAGTCTTCCGATTCATCTGTACAATGTCACGAAGAGGTTTACGAGTGATGAACACAATCCCTGGCCACACCATTAGGGAGCCCCCTCGATATCGGTCTCTTTCCGTAATGTATGGATTCCGAAATCATGCTCCACGTTCCCTCTAGATGCGAATGCGACGAGAATCACTCTCCAAACAAATCGGGACTCATCTGCAAAAAGAACATTGACCCACTATCCGACCGTCCAGGTGGCATGTTGACGACTCCACCCTAGACGTTCCCTTCTGTAAAGACCCATCAGAGGTACACATACAGTAGGTCTCAGACACTGAGGGCTACTCTGCCGAATCCCTCTATACACGTTTGTCTTGATACAACACGTCCAGGGGATCCTGCGAGGTCAGATGCCAGTTGTCGTGCAGTGCTAAGGCGGTACCGTTGTGCACTTACGGCCAAATAACGGTCCTCTCTTTTTGATATCACACGTGGTCAACATTGCCCCTGGTCTTTTTCGTTGTCTACAAATTGTCGCCACATCCGAGAAATAGCAGAACGATTCACATTTAAGCCTTCGGTTCACATCAGTTTGCGACTATCCTGCTTCCATTATTCTTATGGCCCTCCACCCCAGAGAGTCTGGTAAGCGTCGTCTTTGTGTCATACTGCACCGTCTTGTAGTGGTTAATAAAAAAAAAGAAAAATAAGAAGAGAAGAAAAGGTTGAAAATGTGAAAGAAATCGTGAATAAAAATGGTTTTTTCAAAGTCGTTAATGACCGTGAAACAAGGGAAAGAAAGAAAGAAATGCAGTTCGGACTTCGTTATTCGGAAAAGCTATTGTTGGGGTGGTCCTTGTGGCGTTTTTGAGCAAAAGTTAAACCAATTTCCACTACAAAAATTACTGAAAAGAAACAGAGAATAACAGAATGTAACTGACAGGGGGAAGTGGCGTAGATGAGAGATCATCCTTTACCAGGTTAACTTATCTTCTTTCGGGCGGCGTCCAGGTCTTCAAAAATCTCCTTCATTTCTGCGTGAAAAAAACTGCTCCGAAATCTTGCAATAGTCCAGGAATCACTAATTTATACCAATTAAAATCACCTTGATACTGTATGCAATTTAATTCACTTTGCTACTTCCATCCTCCGAATTTCTTAACAACTTCCACAATGTCTACACATTACAATCAGATCAAGATTAGCCATTAAGTTTTTACGTCAGCATCAGATCACGCCTGCCTTAAGCTTCGGCTAACAAGAGACAAACAAAAAACGGATAGAAAACAAAAAAGAGTTACAATTTTAGTATTTTCTCTGCCGTCGAGCGCTCATACCGCTGCGACGGGATATTTTTTATCTGAGGGAACGAGTGTAGCGCGGCGAAATTCAAAGTCCCGCTACATCGCCCCCTCGACTGTCACGCTAAAATATTTAGCGTGGCAGGCTAGCAAACAATAGAATAGATATACCTAAATGTCTATTATACATATTTTCCCAGCAAACGCCACGTGCATACTTAGAGGATTATCTTTGTCAATACTTGGTTTCTAAATCTATATACTACATACACTTGTTACAGTTTTGATCCTTTTTAGACAATTAATATATATATGTTTACATAGTGTGTGTTTGAGCAAGCTGCTCACCAGCGCAGTTAATGTTGTGCGCTTCCAGCGTTGGTTTCCCAATGCATCTCTGGCAGCATGCAGTCTTTGCGCATGCGCTATAGCATCACTGAATTTCGCGTGCGGCAGTTTCAAAATCGCTGTGTTATGACAGTCTTGCACAGTATTCACTTTCACATAGTGTTCATTAAAATTTGTTATTCCAGCATAAATGGCGTGTTAAGTCCGGTGACACCATAAGATTGAGCGTGTGCGTAATCTGAAGCAACGTCTATGTCTTCTGTTACGACACAACACTCCAGGTCCTTGTGCGTTTTCATGACTATTGTTCCCGGGGCATATATGGTCGATGTAGTTTTTAGCCTCCACATCGCCTACGACAGGTGCTGAGTTTATTGTCTCCAAAGCATCTGAAGGCCGGCCAGGAACAACGGCGTCGATGTTCGCAAAGGTAGGTGTTTCACCACGTTGTTTACACTTGCCAACAAACGTTCATTTGCAGTGTGAAAATCCTCATTATCGTCGAAGTAAATTGCAGTTTATATCGGTTTACAAACAGTTATTTGGTTTGTGCACCATAAGTTTCACAAATAACACAAAATTCGTCGTTTATAATGTTCACAGTTTGCAACACTTTTTGCCATATTTACATTTTAACAATGTTCACTGTGTCCCAACATGTTTACATCGTTAATTATGAAAGCTTGCATTTCGTGGTCACATTTCAAAATATGTTGACAATATGCAAAGTTTTAACACATACACAAATATATATAAATTTACAAGAATATGCATGTGAAATATTTACACTAAAAAAATTATACTAAGTCCCATTGGCTTTCTTTTATTGGGGTATTAATTTTTTTTATGCAGGTTTGGGCGTGCCAAGGGACATCAGACTTAATACTTAAAGCACGGGCTTTCCTTCATTTATTATTTCTTTCTTTCTTTTGATTCCATATCTTGGCTAGTGGTTGACCAGGCTTGTAATGCCATCAAAATTCATGTCTTTTTATTCATACCTGAAAGTTTACTGTCACACAACATACTCTTACATTCCACAAACAAACAATACCCAGCTGCAGGAGGTGGTAGGATAATGGAGAAAGAAAGAAAGATAGACTGGAAGAAACTATTCACTACCTAAAAACTACCAAATCCTACAGCTACTACAGACAAAGACAACATAATACATTATAACATTTGCATCACCTTCAAGGGGTGTGTGAAAGGAGGTGATTACCATTTACCAAATCATAGGTAAATGTAAGTGTCATTACGTCAAGTCTGCGTAGTGTTACATCATGACAGATTCTCTGTTTGTGTTGCGAATGTTCATATGACTTAAAGTATTATACCTCAACAAATCCTTGCATGAGTGAATCGCATATCTGCTCAGTACATCCTCAATATCTCCACTTCTTGTGGATACCGTCTATACAAATGGAAAATGTATCTCAGAGATTGTCTCTCTCATAATGTGTATTATATGATAACATATCAAATTTCCTCTCAAGAGTTCAACCATGAACTTTCTTCTACTTTAGTGAAGGTTAAACATCATGTATGTGGTATATATATCATTTCTTTCTATAAAACATAAATAAAGAACATAATATTATAATTGACAGTAAAATGTCCCTTTCTCAGCGTCCGTTGCTCGACGTTGGTTGCACAGGTGGTCACTGCTCCTTTGCACTTACCTTGCATTACCTGAAAGTCAAATGTTGTCTTTAACGTAGATGCAATTTTGTCATCTGCTCGCTTAAGTGGAGGTGTTGTACGAGTCGCAAAACAGCCTTAATAACTCTCCTATCTTTTGCTTCCTCAGGGTTTTTCTGTCATGTGTAAGTATAATAAAGGCTAATATGGCACTAAATTTCACTTTCGTAATTTTTTTTTAAATCCAATGTATTCACATGAGGGCTGTGTAAAAATTATATTTCAACTCAAGTTTCTTAAAATATCATTCTCCTGTCTGAACACGAACTATAAATGTTTTCTTTCACACAACGGCTTAACAAAACTTAACGAAAGGTTACTAAGTTACACTTCTGAAATAAATTAAAGCTAATGTGTTTCCAAGTTACATTCTTATTACGCTTCTTTCAACAGCTGTAATCACCATTATGTTCACTCTGCTTTTCTTACATTCGTTCATTTTCAAGGGCACTGTAAGTAGATTCACATTTAACGTCTTGTACTCAAGTGTTCTAACTCATCACAGATGTTTTCTTTCAAACTGAAATCCTTATGTAATCAAAAGATGTAGACTATTTACTCACTTCTCTAGGTAGCACAATATTACCAAAACATTCTCACTCATTCCTTACTCACATATTCATCATAAGATATATATCCTTATACATTAAACATATTCCTCATCAAACATTAATATATCACGTACATGGGGCCATTTGGCACTTCCATTCTCATAAAACTCCAGTAATATTTTCCTCAAATAATCTGTCTCCATCAACTACTTCACAGTAACTTACCTTCTTATATTAACTTAAATATTAACTCATTCATACTGATCATTCATTCTTACGTCCTCATTCATTCTGCTACATACCTACGTCATTACTGATCTGAATAGCTATTATCTCCTGTCATTAGAGTGCCTTGAAATAACTAATTGTTGGTTCACCTTATAATTTACAATTAACAACAAATGTAACCTGCGTAGACCTCATTCCTATATGAATATCTTTTCTCATTCAGAAAGTGTACTCACCTGGGTTTACATTCTCTTCATAACTATGTGTACAAGTGTCACTGCAGTATATAATTTCCATAA
The DNA here is from genome assembly GCF_023864345.2 of Schistocerca serialis cubense. Classification (NCBI taxonomy): domain Eukaryota; kingdom Metazoa; phylum Arthropoda; class Insecta; order Orthoptera; family Acrididae; genus Schistocerca; species Schistocerca serialis. The sequence continues at coordinate 98,520,267 of NC_064642.1, read as the reverse complement.
ATGAATGTTTGTGTTCTTAGGCTGTATAACTTAATGTTCGTGTATTCAATACAAATAATTATGATCTCGTTTTCACAGCAACTTGCTCATGTTCAACTTAGTTATCATTATATTATGTTGTTTTAGTGCACAAAGGGTTTCAAATGTCTGTGGGGATGCAGCCCCCTCAGCTTGTGAGATAACGGGTATTCTAGGGAGTAACAACCTGGGTAAGGTATGCTTGCTATTCTGAAAGGACCTGAATATAATAGCTGTCATTTTGTCGTCGTACCTGAGGAAACAAACCGTCTCAGCCGTTGCGCTCTTACAACACCTCACGACCGAAGCACGAGCGCTTAGCTCGGTCGTCGACTGTTTTCCGTCGTCTGCTGTGTTTGGCCGGGTTCATTGACCAGCTCCACTATGTTTACATTCCGGCCGGTTTTCGCCCACGCGTCAGCTGATGGCGCGCCGCAATTGTTATTGCTACTTCGTGGCGGGGAGTGCATAACTGTACTGGGGAACGGGGGCGGATTCCGTGGAGGGTTATGATTTGTCATGCGTGAATTTTGTGTGTTCTGTCGATGATTGTTGGAATTGTTATTGTTTTGGTGGTAATTATGTCTGTTATATGTCATGTTCCTGTCAAAGTAGCCCGGGTTGTACCGGTTATTATCACGTCTTTCTAATGCGGTTGTTGTTGTACTGTCTGTGATTTTCATTTTGCATGTAGTTACCATTTTGATATGGGTGATAATTATTGTTGTTATTATTATTCCACGAATTTCTGCGGTTGTTCCTACCGTCATACACGTTTCCATTTGAATATATTTCGCGCGCAGGCATCGTACTGTGTCGCGGCGCGGAGGGATGGTTCCACCAACCACAGTCACTACGATTCCTTTGCGGTGGGTACTGATTTTGTTTACTAATATGCGTAAAATTTGAATGGCGTGAATCGCCTCTGTAAACTACGTCCATTTGATCTAAGAAGTTTAAGAAAGTCTTAACGTCATTCTCCGGTACTCCTATTAATCTGTCTCGGTATGGAAAGGGTAAGTGGCTCTTTAAAGTGTCAATTATAGCTGGCAAGTCGGCTGGTTTGGACCAGTACAGTGTCTTGTCCAGGTACCTCTCAAAGTATTGTCTTAATGTCTCTTTTTTAGGGTCATAGGTCTCGGGGTTGCACACATCTCTCCTTAGACTCTGTTGCTCATTCTCGGACCAGAATTCGTCCAAGAAGGCTTGTTCGAACTGTTCAAACGTAAGGCACCGCTGTTTCATAGCGGCACCCCACTTAGCTGCTCGTCCTCTCATGAGATTGGTGACGTATCTGATTTTATCGACTTCTGACCAACTATAAGGAAAAACACCGTCAAATGATCTAATAAACACAATAGGGTGGACTTTGTGCTTGTCCTCACTGGAAAATGTCTGGAAATACCCATGTCTTACAAACGTGTCATCGGCCATGCCGGTTGGCATAACTGTATTGATGTGATTTAGGTCACTTGCTACTCTAGGTGTGGTACCGTAATATTGCTCGTTTGGTGGAAAAGAAAGCGGCACATTGTAATTTTGATTTGAAATAGTTGATTCCACAACAGGTGGTGTTCTGTCTGTGTCATTAGCCATGGTCTTAGCTGTTTTGTCGTTTCCTGACGATGCGTTTACACTTATCGCCAAACACGTCACAATATTGTCTCGTAATTTTGTCACTTCGTCTTCTATGTGTTTTGTCTCGTCTTTAACATGTGTCTTTGTTTTTGAAAGTATGTCTTGTGTAATTGTTTCAAGTTTTTTGTCCAGGTAGTCGTCACACAATTTACATTCATGTACAATTCTTTCGGCCATGTTGGTGTCGTTGTTTAGTGACGCGAGGTCCGCTCGATCTTCTAATTTTTCTATCTTTTCTTTGAGGTGGGTTTGTTCAAGAACTGCCATTGTGAGCTGTTGGGTAATATTTCCCACTTCTTTAGTCAGCCTTTCTTGGGTGGAGCTAGCTGAAGTGTGAGCCTGAGCTAACTCTTCCACACGGGTGTTCACTTCCTGCTGCATATTAACTATTTGGGTTAACTGATTCTCACATCGGGTAATATTGTTTTTTGTTTCATGTGTGAATGTAACCAAAGTTTCTTCCTGTTTAGTTACTCGATCGGACAATGTCTCAAATCGCTGGCTGAGCTGTTGAGTGGTGTTATTTAATTCTGTCATCTATTTTGTCGTTCGTTCAAAATTTTCGGTCATAGTACGGTTTAATACGTCACATTTTTCGTCGCTTTTATCTAGCCTTTGTTTAAAGTCCTGACCAAGTGCATCCAGTTTTGCGTCAATTTTCTGACTAACGTCTCTTTTCATGTCTGCAAATAACTCTAATAGTCAGTCCAGTTTGTCAGTTTCCTGCGTCCGATTTGTGTCATATTGCTGAATTTGTCTCATATTCGGTTCTGACATTGATGTTAACAATGGCGCTGACGGTCTAGTCTCGCGTACATTCCACATTTCGTCATTTAAAGTCGCCATCTATGTATTATCACAAATGTTGCGAGTTTGAGGCAAAATCATTGCATTGATCTGTGAACTGGTCCATGTAGGGAAACGCGGACTTTCGTGTTGATTGAACGATGAATCTAAACTCCTGGAAATTGAAATAAGAACACCGTGAATTCATTGTCCCAGGAAGGGGAAACTTTATCGACACATTCCTGGGGTCAGATACATCACATGATCACACTGACAGAACCACAGGCACATAGACACAGGCAACAGAGCATGCACAATGTCGGCACTAGTACAGTGTATATCCACCTTTCGCAGCAATGCAGGCTGCTATTCTCCCATGGAGATGATCGTAGAGATGCTGGATGTAGTCCTGTGGAACGGCTTGCCATGCCATTTCCACCTGGCGCCTCAGTTGGACCAGCGTTCGTGCTGGACGTGCAGACCGCGTGAGACGACGCTTCATCCAGTCCCAAACATGCTCAATGGGGGACAGATCCGGAGATCTTGCTGGCCAGGGTAGTTGACTTACACCTTCTAGAGCACGTTGGGTGGCACGGGATACATGCGGACGTGCAATGTCCTGTTGGAACAGCAAGTTCCCTTGCCGGTCTAGGAATGGTAGAACGATGGGTTCGATGACGGTATGGATGTACCGTGCACTATTCAGTGTCCCCTCGGCGATCACCAGTGGTGTACGGCCAGTGTAGGAGATCGCTCCCCACACCATGATGCCGGGTGTTGGCCCTGTGTGCCTCGGTCGTATGCAGTCCTGATTGTGGCGCTCACCTGCACGGCGCCAAACACGCATACGACCATCATTGGCACCAAGGCAGAAGCGACTCTCATCGCTGAAGACGACACGTCTCCATTCGTCCCTCCATTCACGCCTGTCGCGACACCACTGGAGGCGGGCTGCATGATGTTGGGGCGTGAGCGGAAGACGGCCTAACGGTGTGCGGGACCGTAGCCCAGCTTCATGGAGACGGTTGCGAATGGTCCTCGCCGATACCCCAGGAGCAACAGTGTCCCTAATTTGCTGGGAAGTGGCGGTGCGGTCCCCTACGGCACTGCGTAGGATCCTACGGTCTTGGCGTGCATCCGTGCGTCGCTGCGGTCCGGTCCCAGGTCGACGGGCACGTGCACCTTCCGCCGACCACTGGCGACAACATCGATGTACTGTGGAGACCTCACGCCCCACGTGTTGAGCAATTCGGCGGTACGTCCACCCGGCCTCCCGCATGCCCACTATACGCCCTCGCTCAAAGTCCGTCAACTGCACATACGGTTCACGTCCACGCTGTCGCGGCATGCTACCAGTGTTAAAGACTGCGATGGAGCTCCGTATGCCACGGCAAACTGGCTGACACTGACGGCGGCGGTGCACAAATGCTGCGCAGCTAGCGCCATTCGACGGCCAACATCGCGGTTCCTGGTGTGTCCGCTGTGCCGTGCGTGTGATCATTGCTTGTACAGCCCTCTCGCAGTGTCCGGAGCAAGTATGGTGGGTCTGACACACCGGTGTCAATGTGTTCTTTTTTCCATTTCCAGGAGTGTACTTCACTTAACTCATCTGCCGAAACTATCTCTACCTTACCGCGTTCCATTGTAACAGAATGTATAATCGTAAGTCAAAAAGGGAATAATATAAGTCTGATTAATAAAAATCTGACTCAAATTTATGTTGAAATATTTTCTCGTCAATGTAAATGATTGCTCTATTGCAAACAATGGTTGAGAAAGATGCAGCAGGGTGGACAAAATTTTTCGTAACAAATTACCGTTTGGCGGTCAAATTCACGATCTTCATATGCAGCTACAACAATACTACAATTACAACAAACTACAATATAGATAGATAATTTTGGAAAAATCTAGAAGAAAACTACAGGATGCGTGGAAAGGGAAAAATGGATTCTGCAGTTGGCTATTGAATGTTTGAATGAAACATAATTGTGTGACTCACCATTAAATTTTCTGTCCTGCAGCGTCTGGTCAAACACTTCTGCATAAATCGTATTCGTCAAAATATGGATTTTCTTAATACATCTCCATCGGATAAACACCAAAAGGTCTCAAAATAACAGTTCCGCATCAGTATATGCCATGAAAAAAAAAAAACAGATTGAACTAGTTACAAAATTATTTACAATATTGTTGTATACTCATTTGCTTAGGTACAATAAAGTTGGTGTTTTCGCTACCCTTCAAACATCAGGATTTTTGGTTACTCTCTGTTGGGAAAAAATACAAATTAAAGTTTCAAATTTGCTCAAAAACGACACATCCGAAAATTGCGTCCTGTCACGGTCGCCAGTTGTAGTGGTTCATAAAAAAAAGAAAAATAAGAAGAGAAGAAAAGGTTGAAAATGTGGAAGAAATTGTGAATAAAAATGGTTTTTTCAAAATCGTTAATGACCGTGAAACAAGGGAAAGACAGAAAGAAATGCAGATCGGACTTCGTTATTCGGAAAAGCTATTGTTGGGGTGGTCCTTGTGGCGTTTTTGAGCAAAAGTTAAACCAATTTCCACTACAAAAATTACTGAAAAGAAACAGAGAATAACAGAATGTAACTGACAGGGGGAAGTGGCGTAGATGAGAGATCATCCTTTACCAGGTTAACTTATCTTCTTTCGGGCGGCGTCCAGGTCTTCAAAAATCTCCTTCATTTCTGCGTGAAAAAAACTGCTCCGAAATCTTGCAATAGTCCAGGAATCACTAATTTATACCAATTAAAATCACCTTCATACTGTGTGTAATTTAATTCACTTTGCTACTTCCATCCTCCGAATTTCTTAACAACTTCCACAATGTCTACACATTACAATCAGATCAAGATTAGCCATTAAGTTTTTACGTCAGCATCAGATCACGCCTGCCTTAAGCTTCGGCCAACAAGAGACAAACAAAAAAACGGATAGAAAACAAAAAAAGAGTTACAATTTTAGTAGTTTCTCTGCCGTCGAGCGCTCATACCGCTGCGACGGGATATTTTTTATCTGAGGGAACGAGTGTAGCGCGGCGAAATTCAAAGTCCCGCTACAGTCTGTGACTTTATGCACAACGATTGTGGATGTGGGATTACTCGACAAACACTTTCTCCGTTTTGTAGGTGTCCTAACGTCATCGTTGACGTGGTTGTCCATCGGCCGTAATGCCATCTTCCGCCCAGAACACGATTGTACGGACAACTATTGAAATTTTGTGTGATTACACCGTGGATTAAACACAACACGGGGAAATAGCAGTTTGTTACTTTAATTTTTGACACTTGTGTACGAACTCTGACTACTCTTTCAACATTCGGTAACTACGGTTACACGATAAATCAGTGTAAGCTAAAAGCCGTAATTTCAACTAAATACCTAAGTATTACACTTACGAACAACTTAAATTGGAAGGAACACAAAGAAAATGTTGTGGGGAAGGCTAACCAATGACTGCATTTTATTGGCAGGACACTTGGAAAATGTAAGAGACCTACTAAGAAGACTGCCTACACTACGCCTGTCCGTCGTCTTTTAGAATACTGCTGCGCTGTGTGGGATCCTTACCAGATAGGACTGACGGAGTACATCGAAATAGTTCAAAGAAAGGCAGCACGTTTTGTATTATCGCGAAATATGGGAGCGAGTGTCACAGAAATGATACAGAATTTGGGATGGACATCGTTAAAAGAAAGGCGTTTTTCGTTGCGACGGAATCTTCTCACGAAATTCCAATCACCAACTTTCTCCTCCGAATGCGAAAATATTTTGTTGACACCGAATTACTTAGGGAGGAACGATCACCAAGATAAAATAAGGGAAATCAGAGCTCGTAAGAAAAGATATAGGTGTTCATTCTTTCCGCGCGCTATACGATATTGGAATAATAGAGAAAGGGTGAAGGTGGTTCGATGAACCCTCTGGCATGCACTTAAATGTGATTTGCAGAGTGTCGATGTAGACGTAGATTTAGATTTCGATGATACAGAAAAATGCAAAGAAACTACAACACCCTCATTGGCATTGTAGCGAGAAGGAAGTACTTCTCTGGGCGGTATCACTAACCTGGTGTGTTGCTGCTTCGGTAAGTCCCTCGTCGCACAGTAGTAGCGCTCAGTCGCCAGGTTCCATGTAGGTGGTGATCCTGCTGAAGTGGAGATTTTTAGGGATGCCAGTTGTTAATTGTCAACAACGTTTGAACTATACTTGTTTTAATACAGAAATTGCTTTGTCACACGCGTCACAGAATCAGTATTTGCAATATGACGTCTCTGGACTACGCCGTTATTCGACCCTTTACACACATTAACACAATTTTCTGACTTTACGTAATGATAGACACTGCCCAAGACAAGTGGCGTTCTTATAACTAATAACTTCACTTTATATCTTGTTTAACATCTGAAATATGCACTCTCGACCGTTCTTTTAGAGCCGCCCCGGTTACTCGACCGTGCGTTTTGCGTGGCTCCTCGCGACTGACTCGCCCTGTCTTCCCGAAGGACGAGAGAGACCACGCCACCTTTCTCCCTCAGCCAATAGGGACACTTCTCTCGTTTCCTACATATATATATCCAAACCTTCAGCCAATGGCCGTTCAGATCGCTGTTGCTAGGCAGATCTGAAGTCACGTTTGCGGACATTGTGACGGAAGTTTGTCTCGGAACACTGTCTCAGATTGTAAGAACCTACTCCCGAATAGTCGGATCTTTCCTTACTAAGGTTGCACAACATTGCCTCCTATGATTTCATCACTAATGCTCTTTGCTGACGCTTAATTGTTAAATGTACATGTAGCCTGGCTGCTACTGAGCTTTCCCGATCGCATAAATGTGCGTAATACTTGGCTTAAACACGTGAAGGGAATGTATATATGCATTACAAAACACCGACCACATTTACCCAACTTCATTTACCCTTACTGATAATACCACGCAGTAACGAAACCGGCTTGTGAATCCATGCATGAGGTCATACGACGAGTTCAGTAACATTTGCGTGCTCTTTCTCGTGGCATTCGTGCAAGTCGGTGGCGTAAATGTCGCATCAATCACACCAGCCACGATAAGCTCAAAACGAAAAGCGCAGCACGCCAGCGGTTAAGTGCGCTAATGCTCGTTCCCTACTGTCAGCTTTGTTCCGAAGTGCACCTAAAACCGCCGTCACACGGGCCGTGAGATTCAACGTACAAAACACTGTCTTAATCTCTACCGCGCTGTTGAACCTCAGGAACGACTTGGCTTGTAATTACGGTAGACGCGCCTCAACGTGATATACGTGACCACAGCTCGATTCAGTGGCAATTATCGGCTGTAGCTGGCTCGCAACTCACACAGTATGTTAACGAAATGGACGGGCGTAAAATTCCGACGTTAGTCCTATTAAAGCTCACCTTCCTCCTTGTCCATATGCTAGTCACGCCATTCTCTGTGCAATACACATAAATAAAAACTGCAATATTCATGAGTATGTTATAAGGCAAAAGTGTAACTTCCATGTTCAATCAGTAAGGACATCAGTTTACAAAAGTTCCGCTATAAATAGCGCAATACAAATTGACAGTAGCCTTCCACATAAGATAAAAATTATTTCATCACTGTCAATTTTTAGTAAGACCCTAAGCTCGTTCTTATTCGATCACTTTCAAGTTTCAGTAGCAGAATCTTTAGAACATGTGAAATATACGAGGGTCACTCCAAAAGAAGTGCACACTGTTTTTGTAAAAATACTGTTTTCATTCTGCATGTGTGAAAGTTTTACAGTGTGTAGATACATCCTTCCCGCTTGTTTTCAAACTTAGTTCAATCTGTTCCCGTGAGTGGCGCCGTCACAACATGTCTTTAAGATGGCTCCAACACTTGACGTTCGTCTGAAGCACTGTGCTGTCATATAATACCTGTGCTGTGAAAACGAGACAGTGGGAAACGTCCACAAGAAGTTGAACAAGGTGTATGGAGATGCTGCTGTCGATTGCAGTACAGTTAGTTGGTGGGCAAGTAGGTTACGTGATGAAAGCGGGCACGGCAATATTGAGGATTGTCCTCGCAGCGGCAGGCCTCGTACTGCACACACTCCACCCAATGTGCAGACAGTTAACGAACTGGTGACTGCTGACAGGCGCATCACAGTGAACGAATTGTCACGCCACGTTGGGATAGGGGAAGGAAGTGTTTACAGAATACTGAAAGTATTCGCGTTAAAAAAGGTTTGTGCCAGGTGGGTTCCCAGGATGTTGACAGTGGCTCACAAAGAAACAAGAAAAACGCTAAGCAGCGAACTTTTGGAACAGTACGAAAATGGTAGAGATTAATTTCTCGGAAGAATTGTGATAGATGATGAAACATGGCTCCATCATTTTTCACCAGAGCTGAAGAGGCATTCAATGGATTGGCATCATGCCAATTCACCGAAGAAAAAAAAAATTCAAAACGACACCTTCTGCTGGAAAACTTACGGCTACGGTGGTTTTCGATTCCGAAGGACTCTTGCTTGTGGACATCATGCCAAATGGAACCACCATAAATTATGATACATATGTGACGACAATGAAGAAACTTCAAGCTCGACTGACTCGTGTTCGACCACATCGGCAAAAGCAGGATGTTTTGATGTTGCACGACAATGCACTGCCACATGTCAGTCAAAAAACCATGGAGGCGATCAAAAATCTCGGATGGACAACACTGAAACACCCACCTTACAGTCCTGACCTGGCTCCACGTGACTATCACCTCTTTGCGAAACTGAAAGATTCTCTTCGTGGAACAAGGTTTGAAGATGACTCCCTTGTGCACGCTACCAAACAGTGGCTCCAACAGGTTGGTCCAGAATTTTACCGTGCGGGTATACAGGCGCTGGTTCCAAGATGGCGTAAGGCAGTTGAGAGGGATGGAAATTATGTGGGGAAATGAAAATATTGTTCCTAAAGGATGTATCTACACACTGTAAAACTTTCAGGCATGTAGAATAAAAGATGGATTTAAAGAAAATAGTGTGCATTTCTTTTGGAGTGACTCTCGTAATACTTCAAACAAGAAAGTGCAAAATATCTTACTGCAAGTTCTCTAAGCTTGTAAGTAGCCTGTTTGTATGCTGGCAGCGCTACAGACTGTGTTAATATCACTGACAGCGCTCTAAGGCCTCGGCATGAGATTCTGTGGTAGGACGGACTAGCAGTAAGCGATTGGATAGGGTAGTTTATGGATATGATTTTCTTAATGGAGACTCTGCGTTGGTACGACACGCAATACAAAGTGAGAGTAAATGATGTGTTTATCAGAAAATATGCAAGGAAATGTATGGTAATGTTTGGACAGTGGAATTATTGACAACTATACAATTTTTGGAACTGGGTGTCACATGAATAAGGTAAAATTTTATAAATAGATTGTTTGCTCTTCAACAAAATCTTTCTTTTTGCTAGCGTATACCTCCTAGTAGTTAGAGTCTATAGTAGTCAGAATCTTTTTATTTAGCTGGCTGTTGTTGGTACTTGCTGCAGTTGCTGTAGTTCGTGTTATGAAGATTTTCTGTGAGGTAAGTGACTTATAAAAAAATGGGGTTTGCACTATCGGGATTCGTGATTGAAATGAGTTTAGGCAACTAATAGAGTTGGAGGCAGTCTCATATTTCTTTAATTTCATATTTTTTTGACTTGTATTATTATTAGGATTGCTTGCAATTCAAGGCCATTCTTTAGTGTTAATTATTGGAAGTCATGCTGTCAATGTATAGCAGTCAGATTGCGTTGGGCTTGTATATTGTGGATAATGAATGAATAGGTTAAGTTTGAGCTGTCTTTGTCAGGGAAAATTCTGTAGGTCAATGTTTAATAAAAAAATAATAATTAAAGAGGTAGTTTCAATCTCTCTTATAGATAAAGCCAATCGAACAGACTGCAGAAAGAGAACGCACTTGTCATAACAACGTCTTGTCATAACAATGTCTATTACAAATTAATAGGAAGGTACCACAATCTTTTAGGTGAAAAAGAAATTTGGTTTAGCGAGACGCAACCTGGATACACATCTCACATAACGCTTTGTAACGCTACATTGCAATTCATTATGCTACGTTGAACATTTGGAACTTGTCCCCATAACCTTGTTTATTACCATCTCCTAAAGCTTTTAATCGCCAGTATGTTACTTACTTACATTGACCTACAACAAATCGTACCAAGACAAGGGTTTCTGATGGATGGTCTATGTACTGATACTTTGAAATGGCATACTACCAAAACACGCAAGTATTAGTATGAAGATTTTTTACCCACCAAGTATTTCCCACAATTTTACTACAACAAACCATACCAATAACGTGGTGTTATTGAGAGCTCCATGTGCTGCTTCTTTGTAACGTCATACATTCATAGCTCATACGTTACAATATAAAGCTCATAAAATATGGGTTTCAACTGAAATTCGGTACGGCGCATCCCACATAAATTGTTGGTTTATACGAATTAGGTTTTGTTCATTAGTCTTCTGGCTGACTGAAGTGGCCTACCATGACTTCCTCTCCTGTTCCAGACTCTTCGTCTTCGAGTTGCACTCACAGCCAACTTCCGAAACTATTTCTTTGACGCATTCCTTTATCTTTCTTGTCCTACTGTCTTGCTCCTGCTAGCACTATCGAAGATATCTCCTGGTATCTTAACATATGCCCTCTCGTCGAGTCCTGCCTTATCAGTATTCGACGAATGTTGCTATCCTCACCAATTCTACAGAGGACCTGCTCATTTCTAAACATTCCACTTAACTTTTGCTATCCTTCTATTGCACTACATCGAAACACTTCGCTTCTCTCCTTTTCCAGTTTTCTCACATTTTCTCAATCAGTTCTAAAAAATGCTGTGTTCCATTCTAAGAAATATTTTCTCAATTTAGGTCCTATGTTTGACGCTGTTAGATTCGTCTTACCGAGAAATAGCTGAGCTATTCTGCTTCTTATGTCCTTCTTGCTTTGGCCACCATGTATTATCTTCATTTCGGGGTAGCGAATTCATCCACTTCCACAGTGAAGAGCATAGAAATACCTTTCGCCATGCACTTCACAGTGGTCTGGAGAGCATAGTTGTATATGTGGATGTACACATCGTCATTCACTGCGTTTTATTGGCAGGAAAATGTAAGAGAAAATGTAACAGATCTACTAAAGAGACTTCCTACACTACGCTTGTCCGCCCTCTTTTAGAATACCGCTACCGCCCCTGGTAGCTGAGTGGTCAGCGCAACGGAATGTCATACCTAACGGCCCGGGTTCGATTCCCGGCTGGGTCGGAGATTTTTCTCCGCTCAGGGACTGGGTGTTGTGTTGTCATTATCATTTCATCCTCATCGAAACGCAAGTCGCCGCAGTGGCGTCAACTCGAAAGACTTGCACCAGGCGAATGGTATACCCAATGGGAGGCCATAGCCACACGGCATTTACATTTACCAGATAGGACTGACGAAGTACATCGAGAAAGTTCAGAGAAGGGCTCCACGTTTTGTATCATCGCGAAATTGGGGAGAGAGTGTCACTGAAACGATGCGGGATTTGGCGTTTTTAGTTGCCGTGGAATCTTATCACGAAATTTCAATCACCAAGTTTCTCTTCCGAGTGCAAAAATATTTTGTTGACGCCGACCTACATAGAGAGAAACTATCATTATAACGAAATAAGGGAAATCAGAGCTGGCACGGAAAGATATAGGTGTTCGTTTTTTCCGCGCGCTGTACGAGATTGGAAAAATAGGGAATTATTCTGAAGGTGGCACAAAAAATGGTTCAAATGGCTCTGAGCACTATGGGACTTCCGTGGTCATCAGTCCCCTAGAACTTAGAACTACTTAAACCTAACTAACCTAAGGACGTCACACACATCCATGCCCGAGGCATGGCAGTCGCGCGGTTCCGGACTGAGCGCATAGAACCGCTAGACCGCCGCAGCCGGCGAAGGTGGTTCGATGAACCCTCTGCCAGGCACTTATAGGTGATTTGAAGAGTATCCATGTAAATGTAGATGTAGATGCATAGGTGAAGTACATCACAAATATCGTTCCTGCTACTCCACCAGCTTTGGTTTAGTCTCGTTACATATTCCGCGTCCATTAGACAGTTCATGCCATACAACAGGTTGTGCAATTCTTCCTCAGTTCCATTAAATATAGAAATGTCGCCAGATAATCTCATTGATACACTTTCAACCTCACGTTCAATCCCAGTCCTGAAGCTTTCTTGTATTTCCTTCATTGCTTCTTCGACTTACAGGATCAAAAGTGGCGCAGAAAGAATGCATCATAGTGCCACGCCATTTTTAGTCTCAGCACTTGGTATTCCGTTCACACAGTCCCCTCGGGGGCTCTTGTTCGTATTGTATAAAAATAGCGGTATCAGCAAGATGATGAGATATCTTGATCGCCTCCTTACGCACCCTTCGTGACTGCAGTAGAGCAACCACGGGCGCGTGAGCTTGTAGCGAGCGTAATTCCCGGATACGCAGGAGTGAAGGCGAGGCTAGCCCGCGACAACTTGTCGCAAGTCGCGCGTATAATTCATCGCTCGCTGGCCACTAATTTCCCCTGGGCTCGTTACCGCGGAGCTCAGCAGCAGAGGCCGCAGTTCACGTCACGAACGAACGAAAAACAAACGAACGCTCTCCTGGCAAACACCACCAACTGCACAGGAGCCAGCGGCTTGGTCTCATAGAGTTCATGCGATACAAATTCCGGTGCTACACAGGTGTATACAGCGACGCGAATAAGACCACCGTAAATATTTTCCTACTCGCACTACTACCTTTTTCACGTGCTCTACCAGTAGCAACCTCACTCTCCACTAATTATCACCCAATGAACGTAGACACTTCACAACGCAAGTTACACATGTCATCTCACGCTGAGACCTTTGCGCAACATTATTGGCAGAAGAGCGGACATATTCCGAGAGTCCTGCAGAAATAGTTCTTCGGCGATAGGGGTAAAAGGTGCATCACAGGTTCAAATGGCTCTGAGCACTATGGGACTTAACTTCTGAGGGCATCAGTCCCCTAGAACTACTTAAACCTAACTAACCTAAGGACATCACACACACTCATGCCCGAGACAGGATTCGAACCTGCGACAGTAGCGGTCGCGCGGTTCCACACTGTAGTGCCTAGAATCGCTCGGCCAAATCGGCCGGCATGCATCACAGGGTGCGAACGAAATGACGCGGCAACAGGAAATCGAGTTAGCGTACGCGGGACAGTAAGCTTCTTGTGTGCAAAAGTACGGAACTGCAAACAGTTTCACCGTGAAATTCTGGTGGTATGTTGACCAAATGCAAGCTAGCGTCAAGCCGCAGTCAAATGATGCCAGCGACTCAGGCCGCACGGATGGGAGTGATGCTGGTCGGAAGTCCAGGAATTGCACCAATCTTTTGAATACATTGTGGGAGCAAACAGTGATCAATGTTATTACTAATACTTACTCTCAAAAACAGTCTTGATTACAAATTATTTATCCCGGTGAGCGGTTTCGACCACAACTGTGCTCATCTTCAGACCAATGAGCAAGAACCTCCTTCTGGTGGTAAATCACTAATCAGTCGAAACCGGTCACCGGAATAAATAATTTATGATCAAGACTGTTTTTGATAGTAAACATTGCACCAATCGATTTCCATATTTCGGGAACCTCAGAGAACATTTAATTTTTCATATTTCATGTAAATTCAAGCGACGCAATACAGCGCATGAAGCATTTTGGAAAGTTAGCTTTACAGACTCTGTACAATGAACGGCTGTTATTCCTTGGAATGCAAATGAATAAAACCCGTTCACTCTCAATGCAGTGCTCCGTTCTAGCAAAGATGTTTCTTTATTAAGACAGAAGCAATTAAATCCAAAAATACGCACTTCGCTAACAAAAAGTCTTGGCGCAGTTTCAGCCTTTGTGAAGTGTAGAAATGCAGTGCTGGTGAATACACAGAATTCTCATAACAACATTCAAGTAAATCTGAAACCTACAAAAAGAAAAAAAAAAAAAAAAAGGTGAGCCTTCCTGATACAGAAGTTATAGAACTTCTTGTGGCTTGCATACAATAAAACAGAATTTTCTCTTAACAAAGTCAGTCAGGAATTGTTAATTGAACATTACTTGTTTGATTTCGAATTTTGTAGTGGAATGGGCACAATATTCTTCATTAGTTTTATGTGGATAAAACATTGTTTTCTAAGATCAAAGAATTCTCGGAAATACAATTTTCACTCCATCTATGGTTAGCAAATCTGCTTATGATCATTTGAAATTATTCACATTTACAATAAAGTCTTGTACTTAGGTTACTGCATAGCACGTACACAAATAATATCACCAAGGAACTGAGCAAGTAGAATGAGATTTTCACTCTGCAGCGGAGTGCGCACTGATATGAAACTTCCTGGCAGATTAAAACTGTGTGCCGGACCGAGACTCGTACTCGGGACCTTTGCCTTTCGTGGGCAAGTGCTCTACCATCTGAGCTACCCAAGCACGACTCACGCCCCGTCCTCACAGCTGTACTTCTGCCAGTACCTCGTCTCCTATTTTCCAAACTTTACAGAAGCTCTCCTGAAAACCTTGCAGAACTAGCACTCTTGAAAGAAAGGATATGCGGAGTCATGGCTTAGCCACAGCCTGTGGGATGGTTCTTTCAGGAGTGCTAGTTCTGCAAGGTTCGCAGGAGAGCTTCTGTAAAATTTGGAAAGTAAGAGACGAGGTAATGGCAGAAGTAAAGCAGTGAGGACGCGGCCTGAGCTGTGCTTGGGTAGATCAGATGGTAGAGCACTTGCCCGAGAAAGGCAAAGGTCGCGAGGTAGAGTCTCGGTCCGGCACACAGTTTAAAATCTGCCAGGAAGTTTCAACTGAGCAAGTAGTAAACGTTCCGGCAGTTATGTACAGAGACACGGCGACCAAGTTGTGTAATAGTAGCATGTACACTTGACGTAAAAAAGTGGGCCACTGCTGAATGCAAATAACATGATGTAGCTGTGTCGCAGCTCCTCTAAACTCCGAAAACCTGTGGGGTACAGTCTGACTATACACAATGTGTACCACAAGGAACTACTAGAGAACACTGCTTTATTGCTGTTAGTCTAGATGTAGAACAATACTGCCATACAACAAATTCTAGAAAACACGTTATTAGAGATTAGACAGTCCCTAATACTTGTAAATGAAACTTCATTAAAACAAGTGAAGCTTCAGAAGTCTTATTACACTTATTAAATGACATGACGGGCTGTTGTCCGTGATCAGTATTTGAACCCTCTGTAACCAAACAAAGACTGCGTGTCTGATAGAGATTCGACTAGGCGTTAAGAGACGTAAAATATCGAAGTATTCACGAGTATCAGATTACAAAGTTGAATGTCTGAAGCTGGAAATAAATGATACGTTTAGCGCTGCACCAGGAACCGCACGATGTTTAATGGCTCGGAGCACTATGGGACTTAACTACTGTGGTCATCAGTCCCCTAGAACTTAGAACTACTTAAACCTAACTAACCTAAGGACATCACACACATCCATGCCCGAGGCAGGATTCGAACCTGCGACCGTAGCAGCCGAGCGGTTCCGGACTGCGCTCCTAGAACCGCTAGACCACCGCGGCCGGCGCACGATGTTTATATTGCTCTGAGAAGTAACCACGAAAGGTATGTAATAAACTGCAATGCACAGGTTTGAAACACCATGAAGTTTTGGTGATGGACGGGGAATGGGCCCAGTACCTATATGAACTGCTAACGAAGCACAATAAGAAGTCATATAGCAAATAGGCCCACTAATAGTGTGTTATTGGAACCTGAAACAACCTTTCGCTATTGTCTTGTAACGAGTAGACATGAAACGTTTATTGATTTTACACCAGTAGCGAGATGTGCACATGTGCAATTTGAGATAACACAACGAAAAGTTCCGTGCTGCCTGGGACTCCAACCCCGTGCATATTGTCGTTGCTGAACTCACACAAAGCGGTGTCACCTATAAAATTCTCTTTCGCTAGCAATTACGGTAACACCGTTCATAAGACCTGTAGGAGGTTCTCATCGTTAGGAAGCAACGAAATGATAGCACAGTATCAAATGATAGCACAGTATCATCTGGAAGGGTTCAAATCCAGAGAAAAATTACAATCAGAACTCGAATCCAAGTCAGCGCCAATATTTTCAAAGTCTCAAGGTCAATTAAAATAAGAAACGAAGGTCCCATGACCATACACCAAGACTCGTTTGTGAACTAACATAGCATTACTAGTGTAAGAATGGTTACTAAGAGACAAAGTTTCTGGAAGCAGCGACTTCCAACCCTGACAGCCAAAACTAATCCAACTCGGTTCCTGTCAGTAGCGAATGGACATGTTTACTGTTGATCTGGAACCACAGCACAGTCCCCCGTTCCTTATTTTGCATTACAGGAAGTGAAGAGGGTATGTTTGTGGATGTTAAAAACTAGTACAACCAGCAGGAATCGTACCCAGGACATTACAGGCTAGTCTCACTACAACCAACCACCGAATTTCATATGTGTTATCATAATGGTTTTGTCATAAAGTGGTACGCAACACACGGTACGAAAAGTGCTGAATTCCACTTGAGCTGTTGTGAATAACTTTATTTACAGTCACGTAGTGTGGACACAATGCCATGATATCAAACCAGTACCTATCCTTTCTTTTCTGAGACATATTCCCTCTGTCTGCTTAGAAAATCAATATTACTGAAGTTCGGAGACTGTTTCAGTCATTTTCTAACCAGCCAATAATAGAAAAATCTTGCGGAAACATCTTCGCCAAAGGGCTTGTGGGTGTCTCTTGTGGTAAACAATCTTAGGGGCTCGTAGGTGTCTCTCATGCTAAGATAAACTTGTGGGCCGTCAGCTAGAGGCCACTTTATACAGAGAAGCGTCCGCCCAAGTGGTGGCGATGCATCGGGCATAGAGCCTACGATCTCTACCGGACTTTTCTGGCGTTACAGTCTGGAACCGAGCGACCGCTACGGTCGCAGATTCGAATTCTGCCTCAGGCATGGATGTGTGTGATGTCCTTAGGTTAGTTAGGTTTAATTAGTTCTAAGTTCTAGGCGACTGAGGAACTCAGACGTTAAGTCGCATAGTGCTCAGAGCCATTTGAACCATTTGAACCGGACGTTTCTGCGCTCGAATTAGCATTATGTAACTGTGTATGATATAATACTATATGTTTCAGCATACTCCTTGGCGATTTTGTGTGGCTTGTTGCTATAAACGTATTTAACTATGGTCTTATTTTATCCAAGTTTTTAGTATTGCTCATGCAAGATAACTTCAATATTTCTCATTTCTGACAATGTGATGAGTGTCGTTTATGGATTACAGAACAGAATCTTAAAAGGAGTAACATCTAACATTTGTGACGTTGTGTTCCGTTTCTGTTTAATAGAAGGGTGAAAGCAGTGAAGGCATTTTGAGACACCTGTGCTCTACATAGAGTGAGTGCTATCGAAAAAGCAAGTTGTATCGTTTAATGAATGTTCGTTTTGTGCTAAATTAATCGCCACATTCAGGAAGACAAACAGGCGTTGATGGACCTTTCTCCGATTTACTACTACGACTGTGTATAAGAAAACTGGCAATTGTGACGACTAGTTAAACTTCATGCTACACTTGCCTTCAGTAACCATACTGAGGTTAAAAAAAAGGAAGCTGCATTACGATACAACGTCTTCTAACATGTGTGAGACTGGTTCTGATCTATATTCCTACCACAGTTGTGCAAGGACACTCTGTGAGTGTTTTAGGAATTTGTGTTGAACCTACGGCCTGCAAGATAGGAAGATACCAGCTCACCATGCAGAGTTCACAAGAGTGCAACAGTGCAGAGAGTGATATAATCACACAATGATCTCAATGTCGCTTCCACTACGCTCCCTGTAAAGGAAACGTTATCACTAACAGAAATTAGTGTACAGGTTCAGGCGTAACTATATGTTAGCAAAAACTGAAAATCTTAGATTTTCGTTATGAAGGTTTATTTTCACTCTAAGTATAACTTCATAACGTATTATAATACGTACAGGATGGTAAAATATTGATATTGGGTGTTCACGTCTGTGAAGCGGAATTCCTAACTATTATAAGGTTCTTTAATAGTAAGATGGTTGATTACCATGTCTGGGGATCGATAAAATACAAACAAATTCAATACAATTGGGACCAGACATATCAATTAAGGAAAAATGCACAATTTAAATGACCAATTAATGAATGGGGATCGGTAAAGAGCAATCAGAAAGAAATACACAGTTAAAACAATTCAGTAACTTTATGTTATAAAGCACTCTACAGTGGCTGATCAGTTCTTTTCGTTAGATCGGATATCTTGCGCTTCTGCTTGAGTTAATCCCAACAATCATGAATATCTTATGGTTGAATGTACAAAAAAAGGCGGCCGGTGTGACCGAGCGGTTCTAGGCGCTTCAGCCATTTGAACCATTTTTTCTTTCGTCATACACAAGTAGCTTTCTGGACTACAATGTAAATACGACAATGTAGCTGTGAGAGCAGCTGCCGAATGAAACACAGCCAACAGTGTATTTAGTGATACGATTTCATTAACAGATTTGTGTGTTTTCAGTAGCAGTTCCGCAGTTTTTTCTGTTTCTTACCTGTGTCTCTAATGGTTACTGAATGTAGCGAGATGTCTTATGAGGACAAAATTTCACAAGATGTCGTTCTGAGTACGGTAAACCTGTTTGTAGCTCTGTCACAGAAGAGTGAATCCTACTCTCACGCCAGTTTGAAATTCCATTATGTTTTCATGAACCTATCATAGTCATAGCAAGAAGATTATGATTATACAGGCAATGTCGTTCTTGTGTGGGCTTACATCAGCGATCAACGATGCAGCGGTATAATTACTTTTCCTAAGATAAGTGTTCCAGTATTTATGGTGACGGACAAGAATGGAAAGTTGCTCATACCTCCGTAGTATATAGGAAAGAACATAATCATATGCTACTAAGTCATAGATCCAGTTCATTGACATCGACATGTAGCAGGATGTGTGAACAAATATTTTGTTCGTGCGTTAGAAAATACCCCGAAATGTATTATCTATTGACATCAAACGAACGTGGATTTGGAAAGCCTCACTCTTTTGAGACACAGCTAGCATTTTATTTGCACGACGTATTGAATACAGGGGTCTCAAATTTATTCCGTATTTATAGAGCACCAGATAGGCTTTTGATACCATTCCTCACAAGTGGATTCCAACCAAAAGGTCACAGTTCGCAGTAACTGACGGGACGTCACCTAGTGAAATAGAAGTGGTGAGTGTGAGTCCTCAGGTAACGTAGATCTCCTGCTGTTTCTAATATACATAAATTACTTATCAAACATTCAGAGCATTTCTCTAACATTTGTGGAGGTGTTACGCCCATATAGTAAACTAGTCAGAAGGCCAATGAGAACTGCAAAATGAAGTTGAAAGTGTATCTTCACGTTGGAAAACGTGGCAATTGACCCTAAACTATAAAATGCGTGAGGTTCTCCACATGAATACCAAAACAATTCCCTCAAATTTCGCATGCACGATAAATCAGTCACACTTGAAGTTGTCGATTCACCTAGATGTAAGAGTTTTGATCACAAATAACTTAAACTGGAACCTTCGTATGAGAGACACTGTGGGAAAGAAAACCCAAAGAACGCTTTTAATTGGTGGAATTTGTAGAAGATGCAACAAATCAATTAAAGCACCACACTTGTGAGTCCTCTTCGTATTCCTGCGCAGTAAGGCACCCCTATGAGCTATGACTGACAGAAGACATCGAAAACGTTCTAAGAATGGTCGCTCGTTTTGTACTATCACAAAAGAGAGGAGACTGTGTCACGGATTAGTAACCGAGTTAGGATGGAAATCATTGAAACGTAGACGTTTTACATTGCTGCGAGATTTTAACTAAATTTCAGTCGCCAACCTTCTCCACTGAATGTCACGATATTTTGTTTACCCGACAAGCAAAGGAGACATGACCATTGTGATAGGAGACGTCAGTGCTTGCACGGTAAGATCCAGTTGTTCATTATTTCTATGTGCTTTTTGAAAGTGGAACGGTAGAGAAATAACGTGAGAGTGGTTAAAAAAACCTGCCAAGCACTTAATTGTGAATTGTAGAGTCTTCATGTAGATTTATGTCAAGGGAGGGTTAGCAGGAAGGTGGGAGTGATCTCGGAAGGGACAGGAGTGCAGAAGCTCAAAAGAGTGAAAAGCTTGCAATGTGTTCCTTACTTAGACGTTTCCCAGAGTTCATTTCATCTTAGGACTGAGAGAAGAGGAAGGTACGTTTTCAGAACGAAGAACGGTTTATCGGGCGATAAAGGGATACGGTTTCATAGGTTTTGAGAGGAACGATAGAGGACAGTAAAGAAAGTAGAAATTAAACGAGAACTTATAGTGTTAATGGAAACTGCTAGATTTGTTTATAACGTTATGATAGGGTGGAGCAGAAGGGCAACTGAGATGATGAAGTGAGAGAGTCGAGAGAGTGTGACAGAGAGAATGGAGAAGAAATTAATAATAAATAACTGTAAGACGAAGTAGTTGCATAATTTTTGGAGGGTATATTAATGGATGGAGAGGAAGAGGGCGAAGAGAGAGACGTATTTGAAATAACACAATATATATTTAAAGCGTCAGTCTAAGCTATCTAAGCTGATTACTTTATAAGTATCTAGACAGGCTATAGATGAAATAAAAATAGAATATCTAACAAACTATACAGGGTGGTCCATTGATCGTGACCGGGCCAAATATCTCACGAAATAAGCGTCAAACGAAAAAACTACAAAGACCAAGCTTGTCCAGCTTGAAGGGGGAAACCAGATGGCACTATGGTTAGCTCGCTAGATGGAGCTGCCATAGGTCAAACGGATATCAACTGCGTTTTTTTAAATAGGAGCCCCCATTTTTCATGGATATTCGTGTAGTACTTAAAGAAATATGAATTTTCAGTTGGACCACTTTTTTTGCTTTGTGATAGATGGCTTTGTAATAGTCACAAACATATGGCTCACAATTTTAGACGAACAGTTGGTAACAGAAAGGTTTTTTAAATTAAAATACAGAACGTAGGTACGTTTGAACGTTTTATTTCGGTTGTTCCAATGTGATACACGTACTTCTGTGAACTTATCATTTCTGAGAACGCATGCTGTTACAGCGTGATTACCTGTAAATACCACATTAATGCAATAAATGTTCAAAATGATGTCCGTCAACCTCAATGCATTTGGCAATACGTGTAAGGACATTCCTCTCCACTGCGAGTAGTTCGCCTTCCGTAATCTTTGCACACGCATCGACAATGCGCTGACGCATGTTGACAGGCGTTGTCGGTGGATCACGATAGCAAATGTCCTTCAACTTTCCTCACCGAAAGAAATCCAGGGACGTCAGAACCGGTGAACGTGCGGCCATGGTATGGTGCATGGATGACCAATCCACCTGTCATGAAATAGCTATTCAATACCGCTTCAACCGCATGCGAGCTATATGCCGGGCATCCATCATGTTGGAAGTACATCACCATTCTGCCATGCAGAGAAACATCTTGTAGTAACATCGGTAGTTTACGTAGTAAATCAGCATACATTGCACCATTTAGATTGCCATCGATAAAATGCGGCCATTTATCCTTCCTCCTATAATGTCGCAACGTACGTTAACCCACCAAGGTCGCTGAAGTTCCACTTGTCGCAGCCATCGTGGATTTTCCTAATAGTGCATATTATGCCGGTTTACGTTACCGCTGTTGGTGAATGACACTTCGTCGCTAAATAGAACGCGTGCGAAAAATCTGACATCGTCCCGTAATTTCTCTTGTGCCCAGAGGCAGAACTGTACACGATGTTCAAAGTCGTCGCCACGCAATTCCTGGTGCATAGAAATATGATACGGGTGCAATCGATGTTGATGCAGCATTGTCAACACCGACGTTTTTGAGATTCCCGATTCTCGCGCATTTTGTCTGCTACTGATGTGCGGATTATCCACGACAGCAGCTAAAACACCTACTTGGGCATCATCATTTGTTGCAGGTCGTGGTTGACGTTTCACACGTTGCTGAACACTTCCTGTTTCCTTAAATAACGTAACTATCCGACGAACGGTCCGGACACTTGGATGATGTCGTCCAGGATACCGAGCAGCATACACAGCACACGCCCGTTGGGCATTTTGATCACAGTAGCCATAATACATCAACACGATAAGGACCTTTTCCGCAATTGGTAAACGGTCCATTTTAACACGGGTAATGTATCACGAAGCAAATACCGTCCGCACTAGCGGAATGTTACGTGATACCACGTACTTATTTGTGACTATTACAGCGCCATCTATCACAAAGCGAAAAAAGTGGTCCAACTAAAACATTCATATTTCTTTACGTACTACACGAATATGTAATAAAAATGGGGATTCCTATTTAGAAAAACAGAGTTGATATCCGTTTGACCTGTGGCAGCGCCATCTAGCGGGCCAACCATAGCGCCATCTGGTTTCCCCCTTCAAGCTAGACGAGTTTCGTTCTTTGTAGTTTTTTCGTTTGATGCTTATTTCGTGAGATATTTGGCCCGGTCAGTATCAATGGACCACCCTGTATATTCAAAAGAAATTCATTTCAATTTTATTTGTTTCCAAGCGATCATCCACTGGCTCTCAGTGAGAAAAAATTAAGAAAAAGACGAAGTAACCAAATGTTTAAGGACTAATATTTTATGCAGACTCCCACACTATTTTGTACTTCTACCATGCATCGTCACATAGAATCTGTAAGTCGTCGGACGTAACAGCCTGAATAAGCTGCTTTCTTCCACAGGGTTCATATCAGCAGCCAGTGGCGGCCATTCGATGAGGTTGAGGCCAGTCGTGGAGAGCTGCTGCTGCTGGACGAACGCAGACTTGTGAACGGGATAATGGTCCCCTTCCAGTGCGAAGTCCCCTTCTCCGTACAGCATTCGGACTGACGGAAGCATCACATTTTCCAGTATGTGGACATACTCCTCGCTGTATAGAGCTCTTTCTATCTTATGAAGAATACCTGCTCCTCTCACAGAAATCCATCTCCAGCAGGAAACAAACAGCTGCCCAGTTCTTATCACGGTGGTTACATATTCACGTCTATGGCGACTCCCTTGCGGCCTGTAAAAGATTCTTAGACAGTCGTTACTCGGGGAAAACACCTTCTTGTCAGTGAAAATGACATTTTTCCATGCTTCTCAGATGGAGCTCCGCAAATGCCAGCTCGTTTATTAACAGTGTACTCGCTGAGCTCTTGTTTCATGGCAGATTGTCGTGCATGCAGTGCAGCGTTGGTCTCCGGGGAAGTTGATCTGCTGCCGCAAGTGCTTCACGTTCCGGAAACGGATATTCCCTGCTCTTAGACACTAGCTCCTTGACTCCTTACGTCATCTCACTCTCTTTCTGCCTGAGCCAGGAGCTCTGTTGGCAGTGCCTCTTTCAAGTGCCTCCACCATCTCTTTGCAGTGGTATGTGGCACGCCATACCTTCTACCAGCTTCTCTGATGGAACATCCACCTTCTTTAATAGGGGCGACGACAATCTCGAGTTGATCCCTCCCAGTGAGCCACTGCAACAGGCTGCCTAATGCGTATTTCTACTTGACGCTCTTATACTGATGCCAGGACAGGAAGTAAATGTGATTACGTCAAAAGAAGTGTCACAGGCAGAGCAATGCACCGTAACTCCGCTGGCCCATCCTGGTCGAGGAGGGCTGTTGGTCCGCCACTGCCGTTTCTGTGTGTCGCCACGTCACCAAGCTGTATCTGGCCGGCCTGCCCCTCAGCCGTCCAGCCTGGCTGGCTAGTAGCTCGCGAACCGAGGCTGTTACAGGCCCGGCCTCAAAGCCATACTTACCTTTCAAAGGATCAAACATTTCATTCTATCCTACCCAAGGCTGTAGTATAAACCAATGAAGCTTCAGCTATTTTGCTACAACATGAGCAGGCATATCTGTTTCTGACTTGTCATTCAAATATTTCAAGAAAAAGTTAAAGAATACACTCATAATAAATGTAGCTGTCACAAAATATTCAACTAGCTAGCAATCGCACGACGCAAAAAATCGTTCTTCCTTGTAATGCTCTGCATTAGATCTCGCCTTGAGAATATATGTATTCTATCAAGATAACTAAGCCGATTGTAAAAGTAAACAGTTTTGGTGCCAACCTTGCCAAATAATTGTGTATATGTCGTACATCATCCACATTTCGAGCACTTGTAAAAAGGATTCAATGTCTCTGTAATAGTAAGTGCTGCTCTGCTGAAGCATTTCATTAACGTCACAATGATACACGATTTCTCTGTATTTCACAGTTAAATTGTTTTGTAAAGTGTTCACAGAATCACATCAGTCTCTCGACCGTTCCATTCACATACAAAACTCGAGGAAAACGAACATAAAAATGTTTAGGTACGAGTTCTAATTTCTCCTATGTTCTTACAGTTGCAATATCATTCTTTGCATGGTGGTGGCAACATAAACTGTTTGCGTTCGAAGGAGAAGTAGTAGAAATAACGTGCTGCAATGAAAGAGCGTTTGTTTTAATATTGCGTCTCCAACTCATCCCCCTCCTCCTCCTCCTCCTCCTCCAACCTGAAGAAAAAAAAAGAAGAACACCATCCGCGACATTCCCCCCCCTCCCCCCTCCCCCCCCCCCCCCCCCCGCCATCGATTCGCTATACTACAAAATCATCTCAAGATTGATTCAAATGGCTCTAAGCACTATCGGACAATATCTGATGCCTTCAGTCCCCTAGAATTAGAACTACTTAAACCTAACTAACCTAAGGACATCACACACATCCATGGCCGAGGCAGGACTCGAACCTGCGACCGTAGCAACAGCGCGGTTCCGGACTGAAGCGCCTACAACCACTCGGCCACAGCGGCCGGTCTTCCAACATTTTCGATGTCTTTAGTCACTCACATCAGATAATGATCAATGCTCGGCAATATTCAAGAAAGATCTAACAACAGCAGTGCTGGCATCTCCTTAGTAGACTTCGTGGATCTTCTTGGATTTGTCTCACCATCGCCACGCCATTTGTTGTTTCCTAGTTACGTTGTTTATATTTCTAACCCCTAGGACTTTCTTTAGATCTATAACACTCAAATTTGTTTTACATATCGATTTCTCGAACCTTCATGGAGCCTTCGTAGTAATCATGTGGAGAACGTTACTGTTTAGGGTAAACTTTCACGTTTTGCACTTTAAGGACATATTTCAACACAATTTTGCAATACATTTTGCTCTCTGAGGAGTTTAGAAGACGGCACCACTACATGACACAAACCTAAAACAAATGTTCTTACTGTCTGCTAATAGTTCACGTATTTTAGAAATCGCAGAAGGTCGACATCACTTTAATTGCGGAACCACACTCATCACTACCATTTCGCTACCTGACGTCCCACCAGTTACTGCGAACTGCGACCTATCAGACATGAAATCACGAATCCAGGTGGCACAACTGAGACGATAGTCCATAGGAAAGCAATGTGGATGGAAGCCACTTATGAGGAATGATATGATAAACCTTTTAGAGCTCTATAAATACAGAATAAATCCATGCGTTTCCCGGTGCAGTGCTTACCGCATCGTCACTTATTTCCAGCTTCAGACATTCAGCTTTGTATTACTGGCGAAAACTTAGATATTTTACTTTTCGTTACGCCTAGTCGAGCCTCGATCAGATACGCAAACTTTGTATGATAAACTATGGGTTCCAATTCGGATTACGAAGAACAACTTGTCATTGTCATGTCATTTAATGACTGTGCTAAAACTCCTGAGGCGTCCCTTACTGTAATAAAAAAACTCTGTCCGAACAGACCGGCCGCCGTGTCATTCTCAGCCCACAGACCTCACTGGGTGCGGATATGGAGGGATATGTGGTCAGCACACCGCTCTCCCGGCCGTATGTCAGTTTACGAGACCGGAGCCGCTACTTCTCAAACAAGTAGCATCTCAGTTTGCGTCACAAGGGCTGAGTGGACCCCGCTCGCCAACAGCGCTCGGCAGACCGGATGGTTACGCACCCAACTGCTATCCCAGCCCAAGAGCGCTTAACTTCAGTGATCTAACGGGAACCGGTGTTACCACTGCGGCAAGGCCGTTGGCCCCTTATTGTAATGAAGTTTCATTTACAAGCGTTAGGTACTCTCTCATCTCTAATAACGTATTATCTAATATAGGTTGTATGACGGTATTGGTCTACATCTGGACTAACTGCCATAAAGAGCAGTGCTCTCTAGTAGTCTCTTATGGTAACCATTGTGCTGGAAAAGGTTTAGACGATCTGCGATACAGCTATGCTATGTTGGTTGCATAGATTCAGGAGAGACCTAAACATTAGAATTTAAGGGTGGGCCGTTTTACGTGCTGTCGAGTGTGCCTGTGTCACTTTTAAGTTCAGTGTTATAGTCATTCAGAGTTGTTTGGCGTGAATCAATGAAGTGCCATGTACTGTAAAATCTGTGGTTGGAATGGAGGAATGTGTGTCGGGTTTTTTTTTTTCTCTTTGTAGGTATTTCCTGGTTTGTAAGTATTTCCTCACCTAATTCGTAGTTTAATTAAAGATAAAAGGCCAATTGGGAAGTTACATATGACAGTCAATGGGTGCAATTTACCTTGAATGTATATTGATGAAAAACACACAAATGTGAAGTAAAATGTCAAATCAAAACACCTTCACCTGTCTAAATTTCCAATTTCATTTTATGTTTGCCTCCAGTTTCAGCACTACGCTCTGCCATCTTCAGGCCCCCTGAGCGACTAGTGGGAAGAATCTCAACTCTCATACACTTGCAGACTGCAAATGATGATCGAATGGATCGCTTTCCTGAAGTCTATCTATATCGGTGACCGTGTGCTAGCCCCTGTTTCTACTGTAGAAGATGTGGGGTTATTTCTATACGTCGGTCATCGGGCCTGCAGATGGTGGAGTGTAACCCTGAAACTGGTACCAAAAATAAAATAAAATTGGAAATTTAGACGTGTCATGGTGTTTAGATTTGAAGTTTTATGCTGAACAGCTGATGTCGTGCAGCCATCTTGTGTAAATATGGACTAACAAAGACCAAATGTGAGGAAATCCTATCACAGTGGTTTATAGAATGCACTCACAGTTCACAGTGCTTGTGCAGTAGCAACCTTGGTTGTTGTTGTTGTTGTTGTTGTTGTTGTGGTCTTCAGTCCTGAGACTGGTTTGATGCAGCTCTCCATGCTACTCTATCCTGTGCAAGCTTCTTCATCTCCCAGTACGTACTGCAGCCTACATCCTTCTGAATCTGCTTAGTGTATTCATCTCTTGATCTCCCTCTACGATTTTTACCCTCCACGCTGCCCTCTAATAATAAATTGGTGATCCCTTGATGCCTCAGAACGTGCCCTACCAACCGATATCTTCTTCTAGTCAAGTTGTGCCACAATCCTATTCAATACCTCCTCATTAGTTATGTGATCTACCCATCTAATCTTCAGCATTCTTCTGTAGCACCACATTTCGAAAGCTTCTATTCTCTTCTTGTCCAAACTGTTTGTCGTCCATGTTTCACTTCCATACATGGCAACACTTCATACAAATACTTTCAGAAACGACTTCCTAACACTTAAATCAATACTCGATGTTAACAAATGTCTCTTCTTCAGAAACGCTTTCCTTGCCATTGCCAGTCTACATTTTATATCCTCTCTAATTTGACCATCATCAGATATTTTGCTCCCCAAATAGCAAAACTCATTTACTACTTTAAGTGTCTCATTTCCTAATATAATTCCCTCAGCATCACCCGACTTAATTCGACTACATTCCATTATCCTCGTTTTGCTTTTGTTGATGTTCATCTTATATCCTCCTTTCAAGACACTGTCCATTCCGTTCAACTGCTCTTGCAAACCCGTTGCTGTCTCTGACAGAACTGCAATGTCATCGGCGAACCTCAGCCTTGACATACGACGATAAATGAAATGCTGTAAGGACTATAGCAGAAGACGGTGCCCAGAGCGGTAATCAGGCCACAGTTCAGATGGAACTGGCCAGTGAGCAGAATGAGTAGTGGAAGCACCTACCCTTGTATCGTCAGATCACACTTGCCAACATCGGGCGTCTCCAAGACCTGCGGCCGGTTACGACAGACAGCCATTGCCTCTGTTCCAGATCGCTCTATATGATACAGATATGTTGCTACTACCGCAACGTCAGCAGGGGGTAGGAGTATTTAAATCCTGCCGAACCATCTCGTTATCATCGAATAGCTGGGACTGCTATGCGACGTCTAGTCCGTGACACACAACCGAGCCGATGACCTAACGGTATTTACGATAGCCGGCCTCAAATCCCTGCCCGTCGCCTGAGCACCTGGACGCCAAGGCAAATCAGCACTTTTTTTCTGCCATCTCGGGAGTGTGATGCAAGGTCCCAGTCATCAACCACTCCGACGAAGCGTCTATGGAGAACCCCTTAGCTCAGTGACACTAGACCATGATGCAGCTGAATGTGCATACAGCTACCGCCACCGGACCACCAAAACCTTGACTGCGCAACACCAACTTCTGGCACAATTTTGAAATCCAGAAAGGTCTTGATAGCACAATTCTATATTAAGCGTTACGTATTTCAAAATGTTGTCCCGAGACTGAAGCTGTGGAATAAAGTGTACAAGAAAATTACCGATAGCAAGTTTGTACGCAAAAAAGTATGCATCTCAGTATTCCATATACAGAAATTCCATTCAGTTTCGTACTTACATTTAAATCAAGCTTTAGTAAGAAGCTCACAAAAGTGAGATCATAGACTGAATACAAAGAGGCATATTTGACAGTGCCGTTGTCTATTATACAAGTAACACCCAGCAACGAATTTCGAACATCTAAATGATTCATCCGATTTTGTGGATCGACTTGCCTTTAGAAAGCTATTAGTGCAAACCTAAATTGGTATGAATTACAGGCATGTAACCTGAATAGTACATGAGTTATTGAAGGTCAAAGTGGACGATTACTATTGATCGCGTCACGCCATAAGTACTCCAAAGTTACACAAGAAAAAGGTAGCAGCATGTTTATAAATATATTTATTCGTCTATGTCTTTGTTTATATCCGATATATACTATTCATGAAAAAATTGGTCAAATATTTACTGTGTTTTAGAAAGCACAGAGACATTAGGCTACTGGCCTACTTTTGCTTTTATCCCTTTGATGTATGTTTATTTAATTTGTTTATGTATTTAATAATGTGTGTTAGAATATGTTTATGGTCCAGCCGTAGGAATATTTATTTAATTTCAAGTTATTTAAACGTAAATCCAATATTCGTATGTGTTTCAATATGTTTGTGAGTGTGTGTTGGCTTGGAGACATGGCGGGAGCGCTCTAGCCAATCACAACCCTCGTTACCACGGTAGACGACTACCGAAGAATGGAGAGACTGTATGCAAGTGAGGGACGAGCATCGGGTGGCAGAGGACACGGGGGAGTGCAGGACGGGAAGGCGCGACGACCGGTCGCAGGAAATACTGGGCGAGTGTTGAGCAGTTTGCGCGTGGTAGAGGGAGATAGAAATATTTCGTACTGCAGCCTTGTGCACTTGTGAGATTTCTGTGGCTTCAGCAGTGAATGTGTGGTATGCGTTTAGAAGCAAATATCTAGCGAGTTATGTTGTTGTTCATAACTAATTACGTGAAATACGAACATGTTATTTCAGTGTTTCTTTTTAATTTACTTATTTTTACTTAACTGCTGAACCTTCGACACCAATAAGTGTTTTGCAGAAATAAACGACATCCTGAAAGGTGCTTCTGCTATTGTACTCATAATTTAAAGTCGTTAAAATAGTACCTACACATTTTAATTAATTGCAATCTTTCATTTATAAATTTCTATGTTACATTCAAATTTTGCAATTGCCGAGTGGTAGGAACCTTCTACCATTCGATTCCTGTGTATCTTCATATTGTGTACCGTAGACTCAGCAGTATTTGGCTTGTAATGCGGCAACTATGTATCCCAGGTCCTAGACAACGAAACCAGTCAAAACTTTTAATATTTCAACTCTGAGGGTAAGTAATTGAGGGCCAGCACCTCATTTTGTTTTTGAAAGCCCGCAATGGCCACCATACTTTTCGTTTCAGATCTTATAAATATTTATATAACTATCAAAATTTCAATATCACTGACGTTCAGGACAATCTGTATGGAAATAGAAATCTGTATAGGTCTAGCAGAAATTATTTTATACTTTTCAGAACATTATATAAACGTTGGTGATGTTTTAAAAATTCATTTTTTACTTACATAATTATTTTCTGCCTTTTAATCTTATGTGGGTGAAACTATTCATTCGATTTCGAACATTTTGATGAGATTATCTCAGGTACTTGTGGTAAATTTCAGGTTCATTTCAGCTTGTCTTCATCTGAATCGAAGAGATCCTGGAGGTAAAAATTAGAAAGATTCGAGTCCACATGGAGGCTTATCAGCAATAGTCCTTCCTGGGAACATTCACGACTGGAACATGGAAAAGGAGAAATGTCGGTGGTGTAAGATGTACCCTCCACCATACAACAGGCCATAAAGCAGGGTAATGTTGCATTGTCATCCAGCTGCGAGTTATGTTTAAGCTTTCAAGGCTCCAGCTCATCTGGAAGTTAGTTTAAAAACAGTGTCAAAATTTGTACTGAGCAGACATACAATAAAACGATATCCATGTCCACTCTCCCTCCCCCGCCCCCATCCCCCTCTTTCTCGCTTGTCGGCTATACTCCTTCCTACACATATCACCTGGAACGCATTCTGCCAGGCCCCCCCCCCCCCCCGTACTAAAGCTTCAGAAATGTGTTCCCCTCCCCCCTCTTTCTCGCTTGTCGGCTGTGCTCCTTCCTACACATATCACCGGGAACGCATTCTGCCAGACCCCCCTCCCCCCCCGTACTAAAGCTTCAGAAATGTGTTCAGTTTAACCGTTGAATCCGTAGATGAAGGTATAAGCGGCGTAGTGTCACTGGCCACGCGTTCCCACCTGAATTTTGCGATAGCTAAGCCAGCCAGTCCTTGAACCAACTTCGTGAGCCGCCGCATATGATTTCTTCCTACGAGTCATGTGGAGATACTCTCGTAGTTTTCTGTGTCATTGCAGAGCCGTAGCGGTGCTGTCGGATACCGAAAGTCAAATACTACTGTATGTTTTACGTAATGAAGCGGGAAGAAGTGTTTGTTTGCAAATAATTTTTACATGGTATGCCATTATATTGCGTTTATTCAAGAAACACAGTAAAATGAACTCGTTCACACTGATTATAAGCTAACTATTAACGGAACGAGAGCATGGTCTACTGCATGACTAGATCGAAAGGCATCCTATCGACGACTACCTATTATGGCACACAGCTTGTAACTTGAGCGTACCATCGGTACAGTTCTTATAAGGTCGAACATCTTCGGTTATGCCAAAGTTACTTATTTATTAATTAATATCAATGTTTCCAGGCATTGTAAAGTTACTGAAAGATAGTATTTTTAAGCCGTGGACTCCTCTTAATGTCTAAGTGGCAAAATGCACCCATTTTTAGCAAATATTTATTAACAGCAATTACTTGATTCGCGGCAGAAGAAATGTACTTTCCCTAAGTATCTCTATGCTAACGTCGCGAACAATTTCTGCTTTGGCACCCCCTGCCACTGACTCTGAAAGAGCAAGATGGCCAACCGCCTCGTTAGCCGGTGTGGGAACCTCCCAGGAAAACTGGAAATAAAGGAAAATGCGCTCTTGTCTGCACGTAACGGGTACCTTACACATACCCTTTGATAATTTCTCTTGAACATTGCGATTTTTTCCTTCAGACTTAATCGGAATTTTTGAAACATTACAGCAAAGGTCATCTTGCTTTATGCCAGTTACTTTCAAATATAATTTTAGTAGTTTGACAGAAATCTTTAAAATGCAAAATCTACCAGTTTATGAAATCTTATTGTATTTACACCTACTGAAAAAGTTTTCCTAGCTTCCGATTATCAGTATTTGGATAATATTTCATTTTTGACTATCATGCTCTCCCAGATTTTAACTACCAAAAATCTTTCAAGATATCAGTTTAATAAACGAATATACCAACAAAACATATTGTAAAAAGCACTTGAAGTATGCTCACAAAGACCAATGAACACAATCTGTTTGGCAAATATCACAATAATACAATTTGTTTAACAGAAATCCAGAAAAATTATTACAAACGTTTAGCTCACGTTCCAAGTAGCTAGTTGGCTGTCCCACACGAATCCATTGCTGCATAATTTTCCAGAATTTTCCTAAATACAAAATATATAGAAAATACACATTTCATAAAACCATGAAGGGAATTTTTTCTTTTTACTCTGCTTTGTTGTTTCACTGATCGCCATTGAAATTTATGGAGCACTTGTGATTCATGGTCGTTCTCTGATAAATCGCTTCACTGACACTCTTATTTGGTGAGAAGCACTACTATTCGCCAGCCGAAATTGTTGTTCCCAGGTGACGTGTTTGCACTGCTTGATGAAAGCAGCCATAATTCGTGCAGATGCCAACAGCATCTCTTGTTGCTGACTGGTCATCACACTTGGTTATCAGTGCACTTCATCTGGGTAGGTGTGCTCAGAATTCCCCATGTTCCCATCATGAAGACATCAAGTATGGATACATGATACAAAGTCACTTATTTTAAAACCAACGTTGTAACAATAAATTACATTTCCCAGACACTGGATTGTTTCTTCTAACTAACTCTACTGGTTCCGCCCAAGTTGCCAAAATTCAAAACTCAAAACTTTTAATTAACTACTACCTTCATGAATTTGTGAATTCTTTTCAAATAATTATTGTATAATAAACGACTCTGAAGTTACGTGACGACTTAGTAATTTCATTAACTTTTGAAAAATTATCCTCTTTTGATTACTTTATATCTTGCTTAATTGATTCTTTAATAAAAGTACTAACTCTTGGTATTAAATTATTTAGGTTTACATTGATGTTTGATCTATACTTCATGTTGTTGTTGTTGTGGTCTTCAGTCCTGAGACTGGTTTGATGCAGCTCTCCATGCTACTCTATCCTGTGCAAGCTTCTTCATCTCCCAGTACCTACTGCAACCTACATCCTTCTGAATCTGCTTAGTGTATTGATCTCTTGGTCTCCCTCTACGAGTTTTACCCTCCACGCTGCCCTCCAATGCTAAATTTGTGATCCCTTGATGCCTCAAAACATGTCCTACCAACCGATCCCTTCTTCTAGTCAAGTTGTGCCACAAACTTCTCTTCTCCCCAATCCTATTCAATACCTCCTCATTAGTTACGTGATCTACCCACCTTATCTTCAGCATTCTTCTGTAGCACCACATTTCGAAAGCTTCTATTCTCTTCTTGTCCAAACTGGTTATCGTCCATGTTTCACTTCCATACATGGCTACACTCCATACAAATACTTTCAGAAACGACTTCCTGTGATTTAAATCTATACTCGATGTTAACAAATTTCTCTTCTTCAGAAACGATTTCCTCGCTATTTCTAGTCTACATTTTATATCCTCTCTACTTCGACCATCATCAGTTATTTTGCTCCCTAAATAGCAAAACTCCTTTACTACTTTAAGTGTCTCATTTCCTAATCTAATCCCCTCAGCATCACCCGATTTAATTTGACTGCATTCCATTATCCTCGTTTTGCTTTTGTTGATGTTCATCTTATATCCTCCTTTCAAGACACTGTCCATTCCGTTCAACTGCTCTTCCAAGTCTTTTGCTGTCTCTGACAGAATTACAATGTCATCGGCGAACCTCAAAGTTCTTACTTCTTCTCCATGAATTTTAATACCTACTCCGAATTTTTCTTTTGTTTCCTTTACTGTTTGCTCAATATACAGATTGAATAACATCGGGGAGAGGCTACAACCCTGTCTCACTCCTTTCCCAACCACTGCTTCCCTTTCATGCCCCTCGACTCTTATGACTGCCATCTGGTTTCTGTACAAATTGTAAATAGCCTTTCGCTCCCTGTATTTTACCCCTGCAACCTTCAGAATTTGAAAGAGAGTATTCCAGTTAACGTTGTCAAAAGCTTTCTCTAAGTCTACAAATGCTAGAAACGTAGGTTTGCCTTTTCTTAATCTTTCTTCTAAGATAAGTCGTAACGTCAGTATTGCCTCACGTGTTCCAACATTTCTACGGAATCCAAACTGATCTTCCCCGAGGTCCGCTTCTACCAGTTTTTCCATTCGTCTGTGAAGAATTCGCGTTAGTATTTTGCAGCTGTGACTTATACTTCATAGAGGTTCACTATGTTTACCAGTGTTGTGGTTGTGAAGTGTCTATGCTTACGTCACGCCGGCCACATCACATAGTCACCTTGCCTGGGTATTTCAGCCACCAGCTTTCTCGAGGTTCATTCAACTCCTGCCTCAAACTGGGTATATGTTATTTGGAAATGCTTATAACTATTTTCTCTCTAAGTAATTTAATAGAACTACTACCTACAACGCACTTCATGGTCTTGTCTGTGTCTTTCACAAAGTACTTCTTTATTATCTTACTAGAGAGATATTCTATGTTGTAACTGATATTCAGGTACTTCATAGTTTGGAGGCTTCCCTTTAATTACCATGGAATCTCTTAACATTGAGTACTTTGTATTTGCGGCTTAGTACATGGAACTCTCGACGTGCTACTTCCACTACATTAGGGTGTGGTACCCTGCTAACAACATATGGTCCTTTAAAAATTTATCTGCCAAAACCAACAGTCTGTGCAGACTAGATAACTTACACCCTCAAATTCTGCAGTAATTATTCTAAAGTTTCTGGTATATAGTTCTCAGATTCTGTTGCCTTATTTAGTACCCTAGCATCCAATGTAACTCGTACTGAACCACCTTTTTTGGTAATGTAAATTAGTGGGTTACAGGACTTACTGGTTGATCTCTCTGTAATCTGTAAAGACAACATCCTCTGTATTTCTCTATCGATAGCCTTCTTTTTTGATGCTGGTATAACATGTGGTCTCAACTTAAAAGGTTGATGCGGCTTGACTTTTAAACTCATAAGATCCTCCCTTCATTAATCCTGGTCTATCAGACAATATATCTTTATATTATAACAACACATTTTCACATCTGTATCAATAACATCAATATTCTATATTTTATTCTTTATTTCATTTACTATCATGAACCAACCTCACTCTGATTCTGATTCCCTTTTGTCTGTGGAACACCTTCCTCTTTATCTACTTCCCACTGAAAACACTCAAACGTTATTCTTAGTTATACTTACTCTGCCCTTTCTCTTTGGGAATTAGCCATGTTACCAAATTTAATTTCTCTGTGAGTACCGTGTACCTTTAGGGTCATACTACCCTTTTCAAAATCCATAGTTGCTGCATAGAACACCATCAAACCTGTCCCTTTTATCAGTCCAATTCAAAGATCTAGGACCACCATAGCACTAACCTCCAATAAAATTCCTTGAACATTCACCTCTAATATCACTTGATTCTTTATTTTCTGACTTTTTCCTCATACTGCACGTATAACTGTAGCTCCTAGCGGCAGCAGTACTGGTACCTCACTTCTACCCCTTATTTGACCCCTCTGCTACAGCACATAACTCGCTACCATTATCAATAACAGCAGTTGCTTTAATTCCATTAATTTCCACATCTACAACCGCTTGATATGCTTCTTTACGACCTGTTTCGTCTTCCTTAAAAAGAATTTATCTAATATCCCCAGGACTTTCTCTTATCAGTCTCTTCATAGTCAATGGTCCGTCACTTAACTGAGCTTGAGGTCGACCTCACACATACTCCTTTCTAGTTTTCCCTTTCCTGGTCTCCCCTTTCGTGGTTTCTTTCTGTCCTGTCATCGCGATGTCTCCCATTTTGTTCTTGATGTCGCGTGTTACTGTAATTATTATTACTTCCTCGGTTCGAACCTCCTCTCCCACGTTTGTTGAGCCCACTGCTATGCCCCTCGTCGTCTCCCACACTCTCGTTTCTATTTCGTTCTCTCTGCTCGTTATGGCTTCTGTTTTGTTCCCTCCAATTACCACTTCCTCTCGATCTCCAATTTATTCCTCTCCAGGCATTACTGGATGTTTCGCCCCTGAAATTTTTGTCCAGCTGGCTAAAGCTTGTAAAATATCTTCTGTTTTCTTTTTCGATATCCGTATTAATTTTTCCTGAACATTCACTGGTAGTTTGACCAACACTGCAGCAATAAGGTCTTCCTCATTAACTGAGTTATCTAAATACAAGCTCTTCTTGCAGAAAATTTGAAAATAATCTGTATAGCTATCATAATCACTGCCTAAGAAATTTCTACCCTGCAAGATCGTTTTTCTAATATTGTATTGAGCACTGTTAGACCAGTAATTATCTAATAATTTTTTGATAAATTCGTCATACGTCTGACATGAATCGCCAACTCTCATTCCCCATGAAAGAGCGTCGCCTCCCATTCTACTTCTAACACATCTTATTTTCCTCCTCTCTCCCAATTTTCTAGTAATAGACCTTGGAACTGTTTCACAAAAGCTTCAGGATGAAGTTTCCCTGTTGCTGAAAAATTACGTGAAGTACAAACTTTTAAATAGTGGTTTTCATTTGTATTGTTTCCACAATTATTTACTCTAATAATATCTTTTAATTTTAAATCTAATTTCTTTTTAACACTTGCAGCAAAGACATCAGTGCCTCTGTTAGTAAAATCACTAACGTCTTGTGAATATTTCTTTAGCATTTGTTTCCAGTGAAGATATTCTATTAGAGAAAGCTGTCTCTGTTTCTCTACTTTTTTATTTACACCGGATATCGAGGCATCAAATTTTTCCGTCTCCTTACCAAATTTGATCTACAATTTTAAAATTCTGTTGTAATTCTTTAATAAATTTACTATGATTTACTTCGGCTACTTCCCCAGTGGTGACTCATTTGAATTAGTGGCCACTGTTCCTTCATTATATTCTCAGTTTCTTCATTTACCACTTCGAAACCTATCAGCTGTGTTCTTGTTAATTGCTTTCATAATTTTTATCAACTATTCTTTAGTGTTTCTAGTATTTTCATCTATTCTCTTATAGGTTGCTTTGAGGTTTTGGATATTTTCTTCTAGATTCTTGTTAGTTTCCCTAGCAGTTTCTTTTGTTTTGTTGTCGTTTTCAGTTGATGGCTTAGATGTTTAGTTTCCCAAGTACTTTCCTCTATTTTACTCATCACGGTTGAAAATACGGTTTCCACATTAAATTCTGAACGATTAATTTTGTTAGGTTCATTTTCTGTCGCCATACTTTCCTTAACCAGTGTTTGAGTGTATGGCTAAGCAGTATTTTCTGTGATCTCTAAAGTGTTTAGTGAGACTTCCTGCCCCTCATTAACTACAATATGATTCATCCTGACTACGCGGCTTTCTTTGGATTTTGCAGGTGGAAATACATCATGAATCTCTCACAAGTAAGAGATCTCATTAGCCTTACATTACTTGCCATGATATTTCGTTGGCTCATTTCACTTTTAGTTGTCGTACCACTTACAAGTAACATTAACTGTATACAACACTAGTCTATCGCATGTAATTTACTTTGAAAATAGTATATTTTATTCGGTACAGTAACGCTACGCTGCCTTGCCGAACGTCGAACTCCAGACCTGAACTACAGCGCCTCCATTGCACCCCTTCTCTGCTACTGTGCTGCGCTGAGTTTCTACCCACATGATATCGCGGGGTCGTGTTGTTTCCTCTGGTTATGTGGCTTACCTTGCCACGTTGGACATCGCTGTCTTCTTCCTTCTGGTACGATCTCTTCTCGACTATGGTTCGCTGTTCTTCACTCGCGAAATGTTCGTATTCCAGTAACGTGAAATATATTTTTTGCTATGAGAAACTTATCACTTTACGTGACACGTTTCCTGCATTAGCAGACTCATTTTTAGTATTGCACATTGCAATCATTTCTACCAGTTATTGTACACTTCCCGCTTTTTTCTCGTCGCGTTTTTCATCGAAATTGCGATTTCTATTTTGCCCATAAATTTGCAATAAGCAGTTTCTTCCACCGCAATTTATTTCTCTATGGCTGTACTTGGCTCACAAGATGCCAAATGCAAGACACATAAACTGCAATTCATCCGAACTGTGACGATGTGCTTGAAGCATCCACTGTAATCTACTCAGATTTGCGAGAAATTCGTCCCTGCAACGGATGCCAGAAGAAAGAACCCCCACCAGTACTAAAACTCAGAAAATATGTCAGTTTAGCCAGCGAGTCCGTGGATTATGGTATAAGGGGAATACGGTATAACTGGTCACGCGTTCCCACCCGAGTTTTGCGATAATTAAGTCAGTCCATCCTGGAACTGACTTAGTGAGCCGTCGCGTGGGAATTCTTCCCACCTGTTATGTAGAAATGCTCTCGTAGCTTTATGTTCCCTTGCACAGCCATAGCAGCACCTTCATATTCTGAGTGCAATTCTACTGTCTATGTTTTACGTAATGAAGCGGTAAGAAGTTTATTTGTGCAAATAGTTTTTACATGGGGTGCCATTATGGTGAATTTATTGAAGAAACACCATAAAATGAACTTGTTCACACTGGTTATAAGCTAAGTAGTAAAGGTACCAGAGCATGGCCAACAGCATAACTAGATCGAAAGGCATCCCATCGACGTCTGCCGACCATGGCAGACAGTCTGTAACTTGAGCTACAAAAGATACAGTTCGTATAATATCGAACAACTTCGGTTATGCCAGAGTTACTCAATATGTATTAATACTAACGTTTCCTGGCGTTGTAAAATTACTAAAAGATAGTATTTATGAACTGTAGGCTTCTCCTAATGTCTGAATAGCAAAAGGCAACATCTGTTAGCAAATATTTATTTATAACAATTACTTTATTCGCGTCAGAATCAATCAATTTTCCCTGGGTATCTCTTAGCTGACGTCAGGGGCGATTTCTGCATCATTACTTCATCCCACTGCCTCTGAAAGTGCCAGGTGGGCCAACCGCATGGCGAACCTACCGCTCGCTCCTTACTCCATACATACTGCAGTGCTAATACATTCACTTCACGTATGTGAAATAGCTAAACTGGAAATAAAGTAAAACGCGCTGTTATCTGCAAATAAGGTGTACCCTACAATTCCGGTAATACGCTGCAGGGCGATCGAGACATTAGTCGTTACCACTCTTTCCTAGTCTCGCCCCTACCGCTACTGAACAGACCGCCAAGAAAACTCTTACTAATCTATTATCACCCAGTTCTGCGCTATGTTTAATATTTCGTGTCTCTAGGTCATGTGGAAGTTGCTTTAAAATTAGCTGCAAGATTTGTACCGCACAAACAGACAGGCAAGAAATTGACAATAAAAACGTGGTAAAAATTTCGAACACTATTCGACCAAGCAATACAGCATAACACATTCAAATTTTCTGACAGTGTAAGATATTTATATGATGGACATGAGGATTTTCAGTTGACGATATTCTTGTTTTGACTGGTCATCAATTTAGCAATTGAGGGAAGTATTGGGGTAAAAATAGTAGAGGGAAACCAAGAGATGGATATAGCAAGCAGATTCAGAAAGATGTTGGTCGCAGTAGTTATTGGGAGATCTAGAGGCTCGCACAGGATAGAGTAGGATGGAGACCTGTATCAAACCAGTCTTCAGACTGAAGATAACAACAAGATATCCACTAATGAGGAGGCTCATCTGATCAGTTAAGAAACTATGGACGAGTTCTGCGAGTGCATGGATTTCAACAAATGACTCAACCATGTAGCCCACAATACGTTTGCTTTTTATATATGTATATATACGGTAGCTTCAATTCCTGCGTATCAGTGACCGCTCATGGAAAATTTTGCCACTGCACTACAATGTAGTGGCCTATAACCTTTTGACTTACAAAGGCAGTAATCGTAACTAAATTGAATATATTCATTTTACGTATGTAAACTGAACTGCCTAAATACATTTGAATTTTATAATTAACCTTTTAACGTCAAGCGGAATAAAATAAAAGAAAAACGTTTTAGTACCAATGACAATTGTACCCGAGCCG
Organism: Schistocerca serialis cubense; assembly: GCF_023864345.2. Classification (NCBI taxonomy): domain Eukaryota; kingdom Metazoa; phylum Arthropoda; class Insecta; order Orthoptera; family Acrididae; genus Schistocerca; species Schistocerca serialis. The sequence continues at coordinate 98,479,642 of NC_064642.1, read as the reverse complement.
ACGAATCGTCAGTCTGTATGCCTGACGGCTGTTTTCCCCCAAGACTTTATAGTAAACATTAACAGTTCCACATAATCAAAACACACGCCAGTACGAATCAGGAAACAAAAGTCATTTCATAGATAGTTACGTGCTATACAACACGATCATTTTAAAGTCTTCAAAATGGATATCTGTAAGAAATTGTTTGTTGAGTAAATTCTTTGGTGATACTTGCGTAGAATTCACATTACAGTTATTTCTAGGAAGAAAACATATTTCTCATAATAACTGTTAATTGTTGCAGTCTGTGACATTCTATAGTCATGTACTACCAGAAATTCTCTTCACTCCTCTGCCTTTCCCTTTCTGAAAATATGTAAAATATCGTATGCCATTTTTTAATAATAATCCCGTATTAAAGTGATCAAAATGTGCTGTTTATTAGGTAAATAAATGGAATTGTGTTTTAAAAGTAATAATTTCGCCGTCATTTGTTTTCTTCCGCGAATTATGTACATTTCAAAAACATAAGCTTGTTGTAACACTTGTCAACTTTCTTATGAAATTTGTGTCTTGTAACCCTAAAGAGTAATGACACTTACGTTAGAAGTGATGTGGTTACGCATGTCGAATGAAGAAAATTAGGATGTAAGATAAACAGAATAAGACGTGATTTAGGTAAAGGGTCCATTTACGTGAAGAGGAATACCAAATTCTCATTCGTAGCACACTTATTTCTGTTCTGTTCCACTTGCCAATATTAAAATTAGTCCTTCAGCAAGGCCACGATCTACTTTCGATTGCACCTCCATGCAGAAGTGTGTAATACATTCATTTTCAGTGTTCTCGCAATGGTAACAACGGGAAAGTGGACGTATGACATAAACCGAACTGTCTGCTTAACATCGTTCTTTTGCCATAGATTTATCGTTTTCACAATATTTATAATTTTAATTTAGAAGTCACGAACTGTAGTGAGCGGCTGGACCACTGATGACTTAGAAAAAAGTTGATTACATGTATCCACATTAAATTGCACTTAACTGTTTAACAGAAAGATTCACGCATTCCTACCTTTGTGTGGAGCAAAGCTCGGGTACAATTAGGGAAAAATTTCTTAGAAGAGATGACGACCATTTGAACTTATTTTGCAGGATTTGTATGACCTCTTTTCCACATTATTTTCGCTCTCGAAGCTCTAGAAGCCTTTATGTTTTAATTTTGAGAATGCGTATAGAATACCATCTGACATTACTACTCTAATTACCGCTCTACATGATAATTAAGCTTATCCAGTTTATTTGGTAGTCTGAAAAAACAGAATAAGAAAGTCATCACTGAGTAATGTTCCATTAATTCCGACTGCTGGAAAGACTTCGTCATGTACAAGTAATCCGTTCTCTCTAACAATCATTAATTGAGATTAGACCATAGTCTCCTGTGGTTTACATTCTGTGTGTTGTTTACACATTCCTGTTAATCAAATATATTACCGCGTCGAATGAACATTCTCATTGTTAAAAACATTCTCGGCGTTACATTATAAAATTGTGTTCTGGAGTACCGACTACTTAACCAAGCTTTCACCATATTTAGTATATTATTCACTCTCTTTTAAAAATGCTGTACACCTGAAAACAGTGTTTCCAGCGATGGAACATGTACTTATCTACTGAAATGCTAGTATCGTCTTTGTTATGCAAGTGCCTTCAGTTACTGTATCAGCTCCATTTAAGCGTTCTATAGGCCAACAATGTTTCCAGCATTTCTAGTTTTAACAATTTCTGACGAATCACGCTGAAGTTCTGAAAGTATCCGGGATTACAAGCGAGAAGATTACGAAATGGAAACAGCAGTTGAGAAGGGAAGGATACGGTGTTGCAGCCTATCCCCGACGCTATTCAATTTGCACATTGAGCAAGCTATGAAGGAAATTAAGGAGCAATTTGAAACAGAATTAAGGTAATTTCCGATGACTGTATGATTCTGTCAAAGACAGCAAATGACTTGAAAGAGCAGTTGAATGAAGTGGATAGTATCCTGAAAAGAGGTTATAGGATAATACCAACAAAATTAAAATAGAAATAATCGAATGAGTCGAGTAAATGAGGTGATGCTGACAGAATTAGGAAATGAAACACTAAAAGTAGTCGATGAGTTTTGATGTCTGGCCATCACAATAAGCGATGATGGCTAGAGTGCCATCACAGGTGCGGTGAAAATATTAACTTCACACACGAAGCAGACAATTAACTTCACATACGAAGCAGACAGTTCAATTAATGTCCATAGTAATAGTCAGTAAACGGTTACAAATTACCATTACCCTTCTAACTCTTCCTTCACTGGCCACTCTGCTGAAATTTAATGCTGCTTTGATAAAAAGAATGGTTTAATTTGTTCTAGGGTTCTATACACATAAATGATGAGAGGTACTCCAAAGGAAATAAAGTTTTTTGCATCTTGTCCTCTGGAATATGCAACAGTGCATAACAACATTGAAAATGCAAGTCTTAACATCTGAATAACTGTACCGGTAAGTTTAACATTTAACGTTAATGTTTTGTCTGAAGTAATATCGGCGTTTTTATCGAGATAACTGTACGAGAATATAATTACAATTCATCAATAAACATTACATTTTCTCGCTCAGAAGTGGGACTGCGATAAATGTTTATAACTGATACTAAGATAACGTTCAATTGTTCCACTCATCATTATGATTTGCACGACGACAGTATAAAATGTTCAAGCTTGAGATGCAACATCATATTATATCAGTGTCTAAAACGATATACACCAGGATGCGAAATTGGTCCATAAGTTAAAAAATCTGGCGAAGCTTGAAAATATCGAAAGTGCGCGTTCTGCCCAATATTTCATCTGAGCAAACATACATAACTGATAAGTAATTTTATATTTGGGAAACTGAGAATAACATTTAAGCAGATAACATTGAACCACAAAGCAAATAGATGAGAAAGTACATTGCACTTAAGTGGAGTAATTGTATAGCACTGATGGCTGGGAGTCCACACCTGAGGAAGTTCGGACGCCGGATTGCCAGTCTTTTCAGGTGACATCCTGTTGGGAGACCAGAGTGTCGGTAATCATGAGGACAACCATAACACCCTGTCCCCGAGTGGAGAAAAATCTCCCAAGCGGTCAGGAACCGAACCCGGGTCCACTACATGGCAGTTAAACGCTCTGACCACTCAGTTAAGGGGACGGACAGCATACTGCATTAAATAATAATATACACAGGAATACGAGAGACTATGCATGAATTCTATACTATACATGAATTCTATGATTATTTCGAGAGGAATGACGAATACTTTAGGAGACCGTAGTACCGACTTCTTCGAATAAAACTATCCTTGTAACATGTGACCAAATTTCATCCGTTATAAATATGTAGCTGTTAAATTCTAACGCAAACAAATACTCACATAGGGCATTAATGAAAGACAAATCACTAAGTTCAAAGCTGATTTTCATAAAATCACCACCAACTTTAATGCAGTTTCGATATCCTTTGACACGACGGGTACCTCTTCTGAGAAAGTTTTGGTGTTTTCGTATAGGGACAGCACTATTTATAATCCCAACGATCGGTTTACTGTTCGTTTTTGATGTCGCCCTTCAACAAGCCACAAAAGGAAATATCTAAAAGGATAAGGTCCAGAGACCATGGTGGTTAATAAATGTGAACATTTTTGCCGACTCGTCTTCCTGGGAATGTTAGATTAAGATGAAGCCACCCGACGACTAAAAAGTTCTGAAGGAATATACCCATCTTTGTAGCCAAAGCGGCCTCTTTCAATAATGTTGAAAATTCGTTTTCTAGAAAATCTTGATAAAGGGGCACTGTAAGATGGTTCAGTAAAGCAACAGAACCAAACAACTGACTGCCTAATATGCAACACTACACATTTACGGAAAACAGTTTTTTAATAAGCCTAGACAAAGACATCTAGTTTTTCGTCCGGCCATAGATGTGAGTTACGAGTGTTATTGATACCTTCACAGGTGAATGTGGCAGCACGAGTAAGCAGAAGTAATTGGATTACTCGGCGATTTGCAACTAACCAAAGACAAAATTCCAGTCGTCTACATTCGACTTTTTCTTGAAGGTTTTGAATCCACCGTGGATGATGAAGATAGACACTTCAAACGTGACGTTCGCCACATTCATGTTGTGCAACACCAGTACCTGTCGTAATTCCCCACGGATACTTTCTACCAACTAAATGTTTTCTACTAAAACCACTCTCTTCTCATTTGCACGTGTAGATGAAACACGACTGCTCGTCACTCCAACAGTCCCACGTAGTGTAGTGAAAACTTTTTCTCGCTGACATCCCAACAAAATTATGAAAGGAAAAAAGTTTATCGCTTCTGTCCATGCAGCATAAATGCAGCATCAGATGTGACGTTTTAATTTACTGCTTCGTTACTTATAGCTCTATTCGCAGCACATTTTTCAGACAGAAAAAGTCTGGTGCTTTGCGGTTAGGAAATCATGTATCGTATTCTCTACAGGCAACATCAGCGGATCCATTACGAAACCCATAGACAAATATCATTTCGCCGTATTCAGTATTTGTAAATATGTACGCTTGATTATATGATAAAGAAGATCTGTCCAACAAATTACAATCACGAAAGGTGAAATGAAAGGTCTTCGAGGTTTAAATTCTGATAAAAGAATTACTTAAAAGATGGACCCTACAATAAGTCAAGTATTATACCTAGTGACGGTGTATATACGCTATGTGATTAAAAATATTCGGACACCTGGCTGAAAATGACTTAAGTTCGTGGCGCCCTCCATCCGTAATGCTGGAATTCAATATGGTGTTGGCCCACCCTTAGCCTTAATGACAGCTTCCACTCTCGCTAGAATACGTTCAGTCAGGTGCTGGAAGGGTTCTTGGGGAATGGCAACCCATTCTTCACTGAGTGCTGCACTGAGGAGAGTTATCGATGTCGGTCGGTGAGGCCTCGTACGAAGTACGCGTTCCAAAACAACCCAAAGGTGTTCTATAGGATTCAGGTCAAGATTCTGTGCAAGCCAGTCCATTACAAGGATGTTATTGTCGTGTAACCACTCCGCCACAGGACGTGCATTATGAACAGGTGCTCGAACGTGATGAAAGAGGGAATCGCCATCCCCGAATTGCTCTTCAACAGTGGGAAGCAAGAAGGTGCTTAAAACATCAGTGTAGGCCTGTGCTGTGATAGTGCCGCGCAAAACCACAAAGGGTGCAAGCGCCCCCCCCCCCCCCCCCCTGAAAAACATGACCACACCATAACACCACCGCCTCCGATTTTTACTGTTGGCACTACACCCTCTGGCAGATGACGTTCACCGGGCATTCGCCATACCCACACCCTGCCATCGGATCGCCACAAAGCGTACCGTGATTCGTCACTCCATAAAACGTTTTTCCACCGTTTAGTCGTCCAATGTTTACTCTCTTCACACTTAGCGAAGTGTCGTTTGGCATTTACCGGCGTGATGTGTGGCTTATGAGCAGCCGCTCGATCATGAAATCCCAAGTTTTCTCACCTCCCGCCTAACTTGCAGTGGATCCTGATGCAGGGTGAAAATCCTGTGTGATGGTCTGGATCGATGGCTGCTTATGACACATTATGACTCTCTTCAACTGTCGGCAGTCTCTGTCAGTTAACAGACAAGGTCGGCCTGTACGCTTTTGTACTGTTCGTGTCCCTTCACGTTTCCGCTTCACTTTCTTGAGTGTGCGTAACTCATAGCATGCGAATTACTCAGAATAATGCGTCCATTATTTGAGAATGAGGTCATCTATCGACTTCCAGCAAAGTTTACATATAATTTCAATCTTTTTCAAAACTTTTTGTCGCCAACACCCCCACAAAATCATGAAAAGAAAAAAGTTTATTCTTAACCACATTTTCACTGTTCATTCAGTAAAAATGCAGCGTCGGGCATCACATTTTAATTTACTGCTTCCTTACGTTATTCGCAGCCCATTTACAGACTGTATCCATTGAACGTACGTGGAAAACTATTTCAAAGTATGACACGTACTTCAGGAGACATGAAGTCATTACCACTGAAATCCTTGAAAAACTAGTTTTACTTGAAATTGGTCTAAAATTACCCACACTATTATCTTCCAGTGCTATACATGGTAGTTCAGTTCATTAATGAATATGTGTTTGCTGGTTACTGGTATCCGCTGTTTCAGTGTTGCTGTTACTCATTGTCTTTCCTGTCAACCCACATATCTTACTGAGACATTTATCGAACAATTTTGCCTAAAAATACAGAAAAGCGAGTATTAACAAGAGCTTCAGATGTTCCCCGCTCATGAGCAGCGCCTGCAATAGGATGCCACACCTGGACGACTAAATCAAGGAACATTTACAATAAATGGACAAAGATTAATTTTTGGTCAATGCTCAGAAATTTATGGAGAAAATCTTAGGTTTATACCAACCGTAATTGAAAGAACATTCATCAAATTATTATCTAAGATACTCTATTATATCCTTTTTCTGTGCTGAAGCGTAATGGTATAGTAAATAGCGTGTGCTGCAACATGCTCAATTACGTGCTCCACTCTCAAATGATGTAATTGTTTCTGCGATATATTGTCCTCGGATTATCAGACGAGTAAGAAGCTTTTCGACAGGATTCTTACTCGTCACTATCAACCTCGAGGTCCTGTGGGAAGTTATGTATTACAGCTGTAGAGCAGAAGCCCTCCTCCTAGTAAGAGCGTTATGTCGTCCTCATACCAACATGTTCGACAAGTTGGTCGAGTTTTGTGACGTGAAACGTGAAACTTCACGCTGCGGAGCACTGTCTGGTGTGAAAGGTGGGACCATATACTTCAGATTTTTGCTTCGTGGAGTGTGACGAAACCATCTTGATGTAAGACCGAATTTAAGTCTTAATCATAACTTAGGAGATGAAGTTTTGGACCTCTTCCTTTGAAGATGAAGCCCGCATTTTTATTTATACTGCAACTTACGTTTTATAAATATACGCTCTTTCAAAGCACCATTACATCCAGCATCTCACGAAAACAAGTTTTTGATACGATTTATTGTAATAGAATAGAGGAGATGTTAAAGACTTTTCGTGTTTGGTGCTTTCGGTACTATAATTTGCGTGCTGTAAAAGTATGCCATTTCAGGACACCAGCGCACTGATCTGTGTGTACTATACTGTAGTGGACAGGGGTGCGGGCTGTGTTGTGAAAAACTGCAGAGTCTCGTCCTGGTTTTTGTGAGTAGTCTTTATTCACTTTCATGTTTTATAAAAGGTACTGGGGCTTTTTTTATCAAATAGAGGTACACTCTGTAATATTCGATTGTCTGTATATATAAGAGCGCTCACGTTCACACGGTTGCCTGAATGTGTCAGAGAACATGGTCCAACGAACTGTAGGGCCGGAGCGTACATTACTGCTCGCAATTCAGTATTTATTTAGTCACACAAAAACCTTTCCCTGTAGTGGTATGCCTCGTTCCTCTATAAATACTGTGTATGTAAGCGTGCACTTCCACACACATGCGGGTACACACACACACACACACACACACACACACACACACACACACACACACTTACGCTTACATGAAGTACAGAAAATTTAACAGCAATGTTGCTACAAATAAATGATTTTTCGACTGCAGGAGATCGTGTAGTACCAACGTAGAAGATTTATAACGTTTCAACTAACTCTGCGCCACTGAATAGAGGTAGTACTGTAATAAGAATGTCCTGAGAGTTCTATTAAAAGGTGAAAATAATGAAACAATTTTTATCGTATATACAGGAGTAGGATTAATAATGAATAAAAAATAGGAACGCGTATAACCTACTACGAACAGCACAGTGAACGCATTATTGTAGCTAAGATAGACACGAAGCCCACAGTAGTACAAGTTTATGTGCCAATTAGCTCCGCAAATGATGAAGAGAATGAATAAATGCATGACGAGATAAACGAAATTGTTGAGATAGTTAAGAGAGACGAAAATTTAATAGTCATGGGGAACTGGAATTCGGTAATAGGAAAAGGAAGGAAAAGTAGTAGGTGAATATGGACGGGGGGGTAGGAATGAAAGAGGAACCGCCTGGTAGAATTTAGCACAGAGCATAATTTAATCATAGCTAACACTTGTCTCAAGAATCATGAAAGAAGGCTGTATACGTGGAAGACGCCTGGAGACACTAGTAGGTCTCAGATAGGTTATATAATGGTAAGATAGAGATTTAGGAACCAGGTTTCAAATTGTAAGACATGTCCACGGGCAGATGTGGACTCTGACCACAATTTATTGGTTATGAATAGTAGACTTAAACTGAAGAAACTGCAAAAAAAGGTAGGAATTTAAGGAGATGTGACCTGGATAAACTGAAAGAACCAGAGGCTGTAGAGAGTTTTAGAGAGAGCATTAGGGAACGATTGACAAGAACAGGGGAAAGAGATACAGTAGAAGAAGATTGGTAACTTTGAGAGATGAAATAGTGAAGGCAGCAGAAGATCGAGTAGATAAAAAGAGGAGGGCTAGTAGAAATCCATGGGTAACAGATGAGATACTGTATTTAATTGATGAAAAGAGAAAATATAAAAATGCAGCAAATGAAGCAGGCGAAAAGAAATACAAACATTTCAAAAATGAGATCGACAGGAAGCACAAAATGATTAAGCAGGGATGACTAGAGGACAAATGTAATAGGTGGAAGCATGTATCACTATGGGTAAGATAGATACTGCCTACAGGAAAATGAAAGAGGCCTTTGGAGAAAAGAGAACCACCTGAATGAATATCAAGAACTCAGATGGAAAATCAGTCTTAAGCAAAGAATGGAAAGCAGAAAGGTGGAAGAGCTGTAGAGAAGGTCTATACAAAGTTGATGCACTTGAGGACAATATTATGGAAATGGAGCAGGATTTAGATGAAGAAGAAATCGGAGTTATGATACTGCGTGAAGAATTTGACAGAGCACTTAAAGACTTAAGTGGAAACGAGGCTCCGAAAGTAGACAACACACCATTAGAACTACTGACAGCCTTGGGAGAGCCAGTCCTGACAAAACGCTACCATCTGGTGAGCAAGATGTATGAGACAGGCGAAATACCCTCAGACTTCAAGAAGAATATAATAATTCCAATCCCAAAGAAAGCAGGTGTTGACAGATGTGAAAATTACCGAACTATCAGTTTAATAAGTCACGGTTGCAAAATACTAACAAAATACCAACACGAATTCTTTACAGACGAATGGAAAAACTGGTAGAACCCAACATCGATGAAGATTAGTTTGGATTTCGTAGAAATGCTGGAATACACGAGGCAGTACTATCCCTACTACTTATCTCAGAAGATCAGTTAAGGAAAGGCAAATGTTCATTTATCAGGTGATTTATTTTTTATTTTTTATTTATTTTTTTTATTTTTATTTTTATTTTTTTTTTTAGAGCATCATTCTTTCTCTCTGGGATATTATCTTCGCTTATCACTTTTACTTTCGTGCATAAGTAAATATGAAACGGGTTCTTGAAGGGCCGCTGTTATTCATGTGCCAATTTTATATTTTGAACGTAATGACTAAAATATAGTTGCCGTTAACTGAACTGAATGTAATTTTGTGAATTTATATTTATTGATTGTAAAGCAAGGCTCGAGAGAATTTCGTCTGTTGCCGTGGACTGGCCAAGATAAAACTTACTGAACTCATGGAATCTGTATAATTTAAAAATTAACATTAACGTTAAATTATTTATCTGTTGTAATTTAGAAAGATTCTTACAACGAAATCTCTCGCATTTACAGTTAAGAAAAAAATAAATTAACACTTGGGCGCGTAATGGCCGACCAGAGACTGCATCGGAAGATGAGCTTCCCGCAGCGTAAATTACTGAAAAAAAATGCTTATTAAAAATAATTAGCCACTGCGACTATTTGAGGTGACAACTATTGCAAAGAAATTCATTTTGTGATAACAATAATTAGTTTATTTTAGCGGAATACAGAATAACTTACATTAAATATGTGTAGCCGCTCAATGGCTGCCTTCCGTATCGCGAAACAAAACAGTGTGTGTACCATAAAGTACGTTCGTCCTCATCGGCCGTACAATCGCGTCTCTTAGCGATCCTTTTTTATTTTCATAGACATGTTTTAAGTAAAGATGCTACTTTTAAATTATCGCTGCATACCAGTTTTTTTTATTCAAGAACATTAACTCCATCTTTTATACTAATTATGTTCATAAAATACGTTAAGGGTTTACAAATAATTTTTAGTTCACCCTTAACACTTCACAATATTGTTCACTGCTTACAACCGATAAAAATGTCAATATCTGTGTGACGTACTGTCACACGAACCTACGTTTATAGCATTTGTAAACGTAAAGGGAGTTTTTCTCATTGTTGACTGGAATATTCTGTTTAACGGTCTCAAGGTGGCAAGGGTAAAATACAGGGAGTGAAAGGCTATTTACAATTTGCACAGAAACTAGATGGCAATTATGAGAGTCGAGGGGCACGAAAGGGAAGCAGTGGTTGAGAAGGGAGTGAGAAAGGGTTGTGGCCTCTCCCCGATATTACTCAACTGTATATTGAGCTAGCAGTAAAGTAAACAAAAGAAAAATTTGGAGTAGGAACTATAATCCAGGGAGAAGAAATAAAAATTTGAGGTTTGCCAACAACATTGTAATTCCGTCAGAGAAAGAAGGGATCTGGAAGATCAACTGACTGGAATAAACAGTGTGCTGAAAGAAGGATATAAGATAAACGCCAACAAAAGCAAAACGAGGATAATGGAATGTAGTCGAATTAAATTAGGTGATGCTGGCGGAATTAGATTAGGAAATGAGACACTTAAAATAGTGGATGCACTTAGTAGTGCAGTAGAGCAAAATAACTGATGACTGTCGAAGTAGGGAGGATATAAAATGTAGAATGGCTATGGCGAGGATAGTGTTTCTGGAGAAGAGAAATTTGTTAACATCGAGTATCGATTTAAGTGTCAGGAAGTCTTTTCTGAAAGTATTTGTATGGAGTGGAGTCTTGAACGGAAGTGAAACATGGACGATAACTAGTCTGGACAGGAAGAGAATAGAAGCTTTCGAAATGTGGTGCTACAGAAGAATGCTGAAGATTAAAGATACAGAATAGAAATGGGGAGAAGAGGAATTTGTGCAACAACTTGACTAGGAGAAGGGATCGGTTGGTAGGACACGTTCTGAGACATCAAGGGATCACCAATTTAGTATTGGAAGAACGCATGGAGGGTAAAAATGGCAGAGGAGACCAAAAGATGAATACACTAAGCACATTCAGAAGGAAAGTGGTTGCAGTAGCTTTTCGGAGCTGAAGAGACTAGCACAGGACAGAGTAGTATGGAGAGCTGCATCAAACCAGTCTCTGGACTAAAGACCAAAATGACAACAACAGTGGAAGAGTATTGCAGAATTGTATCTCAGTCTTTGTAATATAAGTTTGTAATAAAAGCTGGTGTTCTTGCAAACTGGAAAGGGAGCTTTTCTATTTTGCTTTGTATCTCGTTCATTTATATTAAAATTTTTATTTATGTACTACAGACGACACAACGTGGATAGTGTGTGGACAATGGAGCATATGTGCTCTTTAATAGCGTTATCGTAGCAAGTTTTTGCCCATTAATTTCAGAAAAAATACTGTGTAACGTGCGCACCAGGCATAGCCGACATTTGCCTTTAGATAGCGCTACGGCCGCAAACCACGGTGACGACCCAAATCCCTACCACGCCGTGGCATAGAAATGATCCAACTGCTCTCGAACTGAAGGCCGTCACCTTCAGTGACAAAATCGAGTCCTGGCCTATGACTGAAGAGGTGTGATAGACAATGAAAGGAAACGGATTAAAAAATATAGACATGTTTATTTCTCAATTCCTAGTGAGTAATAAAGTGTGTCTTGAATGAATGTAGTTTCTCTATCAAAAGACGGGAAGTAACAAATATCTTTTCAAGACAGCAAGATTCGTTTCTTAGAAGTAGAAGTGGAAATTTGCCAAGTCATCGATTCAAGATAGTTGCATGAAACTTACCAAATAGCAGATAGTGAGATTACTTTATCGTTTACAAAGTTTTTCACTTTCGGTTTATGTTTAATACTTCCTCTCACATGCTCTGCGTCTGTCTTTTGCGCTTTCTTCAGTTTTTAATTTATTTTTGGGCGGGATAATTTTATCGTATTCTTCCTTCAACTAGCTTGGACGTGGAAAATTGTAATCTCCAGTATAACTTGCACCACTCACTTCATTTTCACACTTTTTTTCTAACAACAGGCATACAGAAACTCTGAAAACGTTATTTGCATCTATTAAGCCATTATGTACGCAAAGTTTTATCAGACATTTGACAGCTTTTGAAAAGTGCAAACACAACTTTTCACTGCAACAGGGGTTTCAATATGGGTGCGTAGCGTCGGTGAGTTTTTAGTTTCTCCTTTTAGTTTCTCTGAGTATATTTCTGGGTCCTGATTGGGGTGCCAGCTCCTGGCCTAGACATCTGCCAAGGTTTTATTCAGGGCCTTATACGTCAGATAGCTTGTTTTTACCTTGGCTACAGAACCCTATCCATCCCTCTGCAGTGAGTCCTACGTGCATCACGGTCGTCCTGGTTAGCAAAGACGTCCCACTGCCCAATTTAGAGAACTGCGCCTGCTGCCACACAGTCACAGAGAGGAAATGAAAAGTTTTGAGTGACACTTGGTCTGATTCCTCTGTGGGGACCTGACCGGCCCGGGAGACCCTGCCAGCAGTTACACTACCGGCGGTAGAGACCTCCACTTCATTGGAGTACACAAACCCTCTCGCCCATACAGACAGTGTTTCGTTAAGGCGGGGTCTCCTGAAGCGGAGCACCATTGAGCGGTCGAGTCGTTCTTAGTATACGTGAGAAGCACGCCCCGAGTGATACAGCAGCAACGAAGATTGAAAAGCAACGAGAAACAAGTTTCGAGTAAGGACAGTTTTAGGTGAAGCAACTTCAGCTTGAGGTGAGTGTTCCATCTGCTGGTGGAGTACGTGATGTCGTGCCGCTGCGTGAGGCGAAATTGTTCTCGCCACAACGTCTTAACTACGCATAGATAATGCCTAAAGCGCTACTGGACAGTGTGGCGATACCAGGGATGATAACAGTGATTGTTGAGATAGGGGGGTTCTCATCTCTACCTCATCAATCAGATTTAGATTTTCCTTTTTTTTTTAGATTTTCCTTTGTTTTCCTAATTTCGATTTCAATACGTATCCTTCACCAATACGCGCTCCTGATCCGTTACTAATGACTTCATCGTTGACAGAATGTTAAACCCTAGCTTCCTTTCTTCTTTGGAAACCACTGATCCCGTTGACACGATCGTAAAGCAATCATATTTCCACACCCCCTTTATTAATAGCCTCAGAAATCACTGCACTTTCCTCTGGAGACCTGATGGAGGACAAAGCCTCTTAAGTATTACTCACAGGTCTTCGTGATACAACGTTGTATTTACTCGATCTACTGCCGGCCACAACTTTACTTGACATTACAAGGAACGTTAAATAAGTAGTGCAATTCAGGATTCCAATCCATCATATTATTGCCCATTATTTTTTGGCAACAAAACCTACTTCTCAACATAATCTCCGTTCACTGTGTCGGCCTTACGTAACATTACTGGGAGGGCCTTTACGGTGGCATGCTGCCTCTATACTGGTCGATGTCAAAGTCAACGTCTTGTTGGAGAAATAACCTCACCACCATTCACCGACTGCTTCTTGCGAAGTGCTTCCTTCATTCGGCTAAACAGATGGAAGTCGTAAGGTGCGAGATCTGGGTTGTAGGGAGGATGACGAAAAACAGCCCAGGAAGTTTTGTGAGCCCATCTCGGGTGCGTATACTTGTGTGAGGCCTCGTGTTGCCATGGAGAAGGAGACGTTCGTTTGCATTTTTGTGGCGAAGAACACGCTAAAGTGGTTTTTTCAGTTTCTTGAGAGTAGCACAATATACTGGAGAGCTGTTCGTTGAGCTATGAGGGAGGGCGTCAAAATGAATAACTCCTTCAGAGACCCCGCTGACCGTCACCATGGCTTTACCGCTGAGGTTGCGGATTTTAACTATGTCTTTGGAGGAGTGATGGTGCTGCGCCACTACCTGGAATTCCATTTCCTTTCCGGTTCGAAGTCATGAACCCGTGTTTCGTAGCTGTGACGATTTTCAACAAAAATTGTCACAATTAGCCTCGGAATGCGCAAGCAGTTCCTCACAGATGGTTCTTCGTTGCTCTTTGTGATCTTCTGTTAAGCGTCGAGGAACCCAGCGACCACACACCTTTGAGTCCCCCAGTTTGTGGATCACTATCAACAGAGACCCCCCCCCCCTCCCCCATGAACCATGGACCTTGCGTTGGTGGGGAGGCTTGCGTGCCTCAGCGATACAGATGGCCGTACCGTAGGTGCAACCACAATGGAGGGGTATCTGTTGAGAGGCCAGACAAACGTGTGGTTCCTGAAGAGGGGCAGCAGCCTTTTCAGTAGTTGCATCGGCAACAGTCTGAGTGATTGACTGATCTGGTCTTGTAACACTAACCAAACCGGCCTTGCTGTGCTGGTACTGCGAATGGCTGAAAGCAAGGGGAAACTACAGCCGTAATTTTTCCCGAGGGCATGCGGCTTTACTGTATGGTTAAATGATGATAGCGTCCTCTTGGGTAAAATATTCCGGAGGTAAAATAGTCCCCCATTCGGATCTCCGGGCGGGGACTACTCAAGAGGACGTCATTATCAGAAAATAGAAAACTGGCATTCTACGGATCGGAGCGTGGAATGTCAGATCCCTTAATCGGGCAGGTTGGTTAGAAAATTTAAAAAGAGAAATTGATAGGTTAAATTTAGATATAGTGGGAATTAGTGAAGTTCGGTGGCAGGAGGAACAAGACTTTTGGTCAGGTGAATACAAGGTTATAAATACAAAATCAAATAGGGGTAATGCAGGAGTAGGTTTAATATTAAATAAAAAATACGAGTGCGGGTGAGCTACTACAAACAGCATAGTGAACGCATTATTGTGGCCAAGATAGACACGAAGCCCATGCTTACTACAGTAGTACAAGTTTATATGCTAACTAGCTCTGCAGATGATGAAGAAAATTGATGAAATGTATGATGAGACAAAAGAAATTATTCAGGTAGTGAAGGGAGACGAAAATTTAATAGTCATGGGTGACTGGAATTCGACAGTAGGAAAAGGAAGAGAAGGAAACGTAGTAGGTGAATATGGATTGGGGATAAGAAATGAAAGAGGAAGCCGCCTGGTAGAATTTTGCACAGAGCATAACTTAATCATAGCTAACACTTGGTTCAAGAATCATGAAAGAAGGTTGTATACATGGAAGAACCCTGGAGATACTAAAAGGTTTCAGATAGATTATATAATCGTAAGACAGAGATTTAGGAACCAGGTTTTAAATTGTAAGACATTTCCAGGGCAGATATGGACTCTGACCACAATCTATTGGTTATGAACTGTAGATTAAAACCGAAGAAACTGCAAAAAGGTGGATAAACTGTTAGAGGTTGTACAGAGTTCCAGGGAACACTTGACAGGAATGGGGAAAGAAGTACAGTAGAAGAAGAATGGGTAGCTCTGAGGGGTGAGGTAGTGAAGGCAGCAGAGGAACAAGTAGGTAAAAAGACGAGGGCTAGTAGAAATCCTTGGGTAAGAGAAGAAATATTCACTTTAATTGATGAAAGGAGAAAATATAAAAATGCAGTAAACGAAGCAGGCAAAAAGGAATATAAACGTCTCAAAAACGAGATCGTCAAGAAGTGCAAAATGGCTAAGCAGGGATGGCTAGAGGACAAATGTAAGGATGTAGAGGCTTATCTCACTAGGGGTAAGATAGATACTGCCTACAGGAAAATTAAAGAGACCTTTGGAGAAAAGAGAGCCACTTGTATGAATATCAAGAGCTCAGATGGAAACCCAGTTCTAAGCAAAGAAGGGAAAGCAGAAAGGTGGAAGGAGTATATAGAGGGTCTATACAAGGCCGATGTACTTGAGGACAAAATTATGGAAATGGAAGAGGATGTAGATGAAGGGGAAATAAGAGATACGATACTGCGTGAAGAGTTTGACAGAGCACTGAAAGACCTGAGTCGAAACAAGTCCCTGGGAGTAGACAACATTCCATTAGAACTACTGACGGCCCGTGGGAGAGCCATTCCTGACAAATCTCTACCATCTGGTGAGCAAGATGTATGAAACAGGCGAAATACCCTTAGACTTCAAGAAGAATATTATAATTCCAATCCCAAAGAAAGCAGGTGTTGATAGATGTGAAAATTACCGAACTATCAGTTTAATAAGTCACAGCTGCAAGTACTAACACGAATTCTTTTCAGACGAATGGAAAAACTCGTAGAAGCCGACCTCGGGGAAGATCAGTTTCGATTCCGTAGAAATATTGGAACACGTGCGGCAATACTGACCTTACGACTTATCTTAGAAGAAAGATTAAGGAAGGGCAAACCTACGTTTCTAGCATTTGTAGACTTAGAGAAAGCTTTTGACGATGTTGACGGGAATACTCTCTTTCAAATTCTAAAGGTGGCAGGGGTAAAATACAGGGAGCGAAAGGCTATTTACAATTTGTACAGAAACCAGATGTCAGTTATAAGAGTCGAGGGGCATGAAAGGTTCAAATGGCTCTGAGCACAATGGGACTTAACTTCTGAGGTCATCAGTCGCCTAGAACTTAGAACTAATTAAACCTAACTAACCTAAGGACATCACACACATCCATGCCCGAGGCAGGATTCGAACCTGCGACCGTAGCGGTCTCGCGGTTCCAGACTGACGCGCCTACAACCGCACGGCCACACCGGCCGGCGGCATGAAAGGGAAGCAGTGGTTTCGAAGGGAGTGAGACAGGGTTGTAGCCTCTCCCCGATGTTATTCAATCTGTATATTGAGCAAGTAGTAAAGGAAACAAAAGAAAAATTTGGAGTAGGTATTAAAATCCATGGAGAAGATATAAAAACTTTGAGGTTCGCCGGTGACATTGTAATTCTATCAGAGACAGCAAAGGACTTGAAAGAGCAGTTGAACGGAATGGACAGTGTCTTGAAAGGAGGATGTAAGATGAACATCAACAAAAGCAAAACGAGGATAATGGAATGTAGTCGAATTAAGTCGGGTGATGCTGAGGGAATTAGATTAGGAAATGAGACACTTAAAGTAGTAAAGGAGTTTTGTTGTTTGGGGAGCAAAATAACTGATGATGGTCGAAGTAGAGAAGATATAAAATGTAGACTAGCAATGGCAAAGAAAGCATTTCTGAAGAAGAGAAATTTGTTAACATCGAGTATAGATTCAAGTGTCAGGAAGTCGTTTCCGAAAGTATTTGTATGGAGTGTAGCCATGTATGGAAGTGAAACATGGACGATAAATAGTCTGGACAAGAAGAGAATAGAAGCATTCCAAATGTGGTGCTACAGAAGAATGCTGAGGATTAGATGGGTAGATCACATAACTAATGATGAAGTATTGAATAGAATTGGGGAGAAGAGGAGTTTGTAGCACAACTTGACAAAAAGAAGGGACCGGTTAGTAGGACATGTTCTGAGGCATCAAGGAATCACAAATTTAGCATTTGAGGGCAGCGTGGAGGGTAAAAATCGTAGTGGGAGGCCAAGAGATGAATACACTAAGCGGATTCAGTAGGATGTAGGTTGCAGTAAGTATTGGGAGATGAAGAAGCTTGCACTGGATAGGGTAGCATGGAGAACTGCATCAAACCAGTCTCAGGACTGAAGACCACAACAACAACAACATCAACAGAGACGCCCAGTTGAGGAGCGAGGTGTTTGGTTGTGATCCGTCGATCACCTCAGATAAGAGTATCTGTACCTTCCAAGGCTGCACGGGTCACAGATGAGATCGGCAGGCCTGCACGCAAGAGATCGGATAGGTTCGAGCGACTTCGCTGCGATGATGACAGACGCTTCGCACAACAACTCACCGTGTTTTCTTCACTGCCAGGTCTCCGTGGAGGCTCTGCAAGCGCCTATGGAATGTGCGATGTATGGATCCGTTGTAAATCGTGCTCTGGGTGTCGCTGAGTAACTCTGTGTTTTGAGGAACCCTTCTCCTGGGTCCTGGTTTGATAAGAGGTGTTTCTTTACCATTTTCAAACTGCTCACTAACTTAAGTTATTATTAACTAATATCTAATTCTAGCTGAATTCAAGTATGTATTTGCTTGACGTCTTCGTAACTTTTATGATCTTTCATTTACGATTCATATTTTCTTGAGTTAGTCTTCAAAGTTAAAATTCATTAAACTTTGTTACTGCACTGTGACGACAAGTGTAAAGATCTAATAATAATTGGTCATGAGTGCCACGTCTACAAAAACCAGAATAATACTTGCCTTTTTTTCTGTACACACTCCTTCTCGCCTTACAACTAAGTGCTCTTCTTTTTCAACAGTCCTTCCTGTGTCAGCCTATCCGAATGTCTGTCATAGCTCGGTATGCCAGAAAACCTCCCTTTAGTGCACCCATAAATACACTGCCCTTTCTGCTATTGCCGCTGTTACTACTACAGCCACATCAGAATTATCAGTCGAACCGCTAGTACTATTTTCTACTAGTTATTAGTACCATTATTCCCTAACTTATTACACACATTTGCATATGGTATCAAACCATTTTTTAATTATGTTTACAATTTTGTTTTCATTCTTTAAGTAACTGTGATTTGAAAAAGTCTTGGTATAATGACCCTAAAACAGGGTCTAGGGGCATAAATACAGGTATTACGATCATTGGTACCTTAATATGTATCCTTTTCAGCGTGTCAGCTGTTTTTTCCTCTTTGTCGAACAGTGTTACCGCAGACACGTCACATAATTTTTGTTTTCTTCACAGTCGTAACTAAACCACTAAATGGACTTCGGCTGTCAGTATAGACCATCGTTTCTCAAACTGGGGCTCGCGACGCCCAAGGGGATCGCGATGATATTAAGGGAGGATCGAAAGACGACGTAAACAATAATGACATGTTATATGAAAAATCTTTTATTACATACATTTTACTTACAGTAAGTGCATACGTAAAGAAAAGAAAGTAATGCGAAGGTTGCATTTGTTTCTCATTTAAATGTTTCCAGACGTGTCGATCTACAATAGAAACACAAAGGTAAAATGTTTTCGAGTGATGAAAGACGATTCCTGTATTTGATTTTTAGCCCGAACATAGACAAAAACCCATTTCGCAGACATAAGATATCAGTGCGTCCATTCTACCCTTGCTATACGACGACATTTTAATATTTTAATTAAACTACTGTTAACGCCTTTACACCATCACTATAGACTGCAACACATTTTGTCAAGTCTATATTAGTTTCTATTAACTTCGGAAAAAAATCAAAGAGACATTGTCCTGTTGCATGACGCAGTACTGTTTTGCAAAACAACACATTTTCTTTGACTGATGTGCCGCAATTTACATTTATCCCCAGCAACACGTAACTAAGACATGTTTGCTACATGTGTTTATTCATGAAATTGAATATCAAAAAATTCACTTGAACTTGTAACCTCCGCGTGACACAGTACTCGTTAAAGCCTGTATTATGGTAAGTGAGCGGGGTTCACCTTATGAGAAAGGATTTTCGTATAGATACCGACCACGTGTACCTGAATGGTGGCAAATCAGACTTACACCCACTCTGTAATAACAATGATCCGTCAAGCAAGTTCGAAATGCAGCTACACGTCAGGATGGACCAAAAGCAACACTGAAGATGCTACCAATTTAATAATAATACGGTCGCCAGCCTAATTAGGCATTAACTAAGTTTCTTCCCTGTACAAGTTGGTAGATATTCATGCAAACCAACAAGTAGTAACACTGCATAATACAGTAGAATTTTAGAACCAGAAAATCTATTGAACTGATAGTTTCACGCTCTTTACTGATATGGAAAAACCATGAATACATAACACTACACTATAATGTATACTACAAAACTTCATACTGTCTATTAATCTGATTAAAATCGGGCATAGGTTACCCTAGAAATAGCACTTTCGTACCACACTCAAAATGTCAATTTTGATAAAGATAAAACACTGATAAATTTTGTCTTTTATATTGACTTTAACTTTTGCTGGTCAAACCAATTTAGAACACTTCAGAAATCAAATGAATTAAATGGGGGGGGGGGGGCTGAAACTGTTATGATCACTTATGATGTATCATGCAGCGTAACTTGCTGTGACAGTGCGAGAGAGAGACAAAGATATTGTTTATTATTCTGTGGCGGTCAGCGCTCACATAATTATTCTTAGAATATAGAGTTTTTTTGTTCTTGTTAAGAGTAATTTTTAGGAGAGAAGAGCCATTCTTGTGATGTAAAAAAAATCGACGCCATTGCGAGTTTTTGATTCACATTGTAAAATATAAGTGTATACGGAAGGAGATCAGTTAATAGAACAATAAAATATTGTTCATTTCAAGAAGGTACGTCTTAATATACACCCAGCGATATACTGCTATTGTGATTTACTAATAAACACCAGCTGAGAACAGTTCCGACGGGAGCGTTCAGTTCTAGTGAAATAGTTCGATGTTTTCTTCGGAAAAGAAGTCACTTCATGGATCATTCAAATCCACAATAGTAACTGGACATTTCTCAGAACTGAAAGCAATCTGATTGCTATGCAACAGAGCCCCGAAGAATATTTCTCCGTACTTTGGTTACCACTTTCAGCTCAACACGGTATCTGCAGCATCTGGAGCAGATTTCTACAACAGCGGAAGCGTGTAATCGCTATTAGTTTCACACGCCGCCCTGTGTACGCTGTTTGTATTAACCCACAACAGTGAACATACAGTTACTCACACACATAGAAAGACAATACTAGGTGATGTGGGGAAACATTTCAGTATAAAGGCCCTGTAGAGCTAAACAGTATTTAGCCTAGTAAGAAAGAGAGTCTTTATACACTGTATCAAAAAAATGATTACTTATTATGCGTTCAAGATTTCCAGAATGTAAGTTACTACTCTTTTCATCTTCTTTGCTGCTCATTTAAATACTTTTATATCTGTCTCGAAATAATAAACTTCATTACTATATCAATATTAAAGTTATCTTCCAACGTCGTTAGACCTTCGTTATTCATTTACTGGTTCATTAACAAAACAGTTCTTTAAACACCATTCTAACATATCTAGTTCTGCAAATAATTATTATTAACACAAATTTTGATTTTCATTTCGGGACACACGGATTGCACAACATTTGGAAAGGACCCTGTCTAGGTTAGTTGTTAAGATAATTAAATGATGGGAAAGTTCTGGTAAAATTTAGGTTATTATTGCACAGTTCGCTCTCTGATCCATACGAATACAGTACTAAAAGTTTCAACCTGCTAGTATCGATGCGGCGGTTGGCGGGCGGCGAGATGGCGAGGCACAGAGCACACATACAACCACAGCTATGGCTCTTGATGTATCGGCACTTTAATTCTTCTTAGCGTCGCAATACTTTTCCATTTAGTGCCTATGGAGTTTTGCCATGCTGTGTGGTCGTTGGAACAACATACCCGAGGCTCAGTGAAGCTATGTCTTCCAGGAGAGCCTCCTAGCTCCAGAAGGAGTTGCTCAAACCAATGCCAAACTCCAACTACTACTGCTGAGCCCGTTGTGCCGTGCAGTGCCCGCGCGCATTTTCCCGCTCTCGCGTGCCATCCACCTTTTACCGCTCCCTGACAGAACAGGTATTCACCCGAGGTTTTGCATTCTACATATCCTAACACATTGCCTACGTATGGACCAGACTCACAGTTACAATTTTAAACATCTTACAACAGTCTCAACATTTGTTACATTTTAATTCTATTACAATATTACTTGACATTTGACATAAGCATTAATATTCACATTGAAACTTGTTTACAGTTTTCTCAACATAATGACATGAAAAAAAAAAAAGAAATGAAATCAGAACATCAATTACACAAGTTTATCGAAAAATCAGATGGGAATAATAACTTATATGTACTATATTACAGAGTTGTTGTTGTTGTTGTTACAAACTCACTTGTTGAATTATCTGACCGCAAACATCGTCAGCCATGTCATCGATTGGCTTTGAAATGTCGTCTGTAAAAAGAGTGATTTTTTTCCTAAGCTTACTAAAACACTGACCATATCAAGTGGCTGCAGGCAATGTGACGTTTTCGGTGATTATATAGGGGCTGCACATCTTAGCTACGAGACAAACTGCAACTACACTCTTATCAGTATGGCTTGAGTTACAAATATGTTTGTTGACTTCTCAAGATATGCAACTTTCTTTTCGAAAATTCGAAGGGTTTGTTTTTATGAGCTGGATGCTTAGTTTCCAAGTGTTAAACTAATGTGGATAGCTCCGTGCTATGGTCGGAGAGATCCTGAAAGCACACAACGGACTTCGGCTTTCTATCCAACGAGGTAAAACCATAATTCAAATGACTGCTACTGTACAACCTTGTCTTCCTACCAATCGATTCATTGGGTGTAGATGGTTCACTTCTTTCTTTTCGGCAAATTTATTTCACATAATATTTTACTTTTAAGTACGATAATTCAGTTTCACAGTTGGCCACACGACTTGTTCAAACGCATTCATATGCTTGTTCAAAGAAGTTCACACAGCGAGTATTACAGAAGACCAGATCACAAAGAGCATGTACAAATCAAGTTGGAACATGTGTATTGCTCATGTATCTACGTGCCATACATGCATATGGCGACTATGTGAGGCCGGACGTTGTGGCCGAGCGGTTCTAGGCGCTTCAGTCTGGAACAGTGCGACCGCTACGGTCGCAGGTTCGAATCCTACCTCGGGCATGGATGTGTGTTATGTCCTTAGGTTAGTTAGGTTTAAGTAGCTCTAAGTTGTAGGTGTCTGATGACTTCAGATGTTAAGTCCCATAGTGCTCAGAGCCATTTGAACCATATGACTATGTGAGCTCACGCGCCTGGCATACCTGTTGCGGGGTCAAGGAAGGCCTTGTGAGCGGTGGAAACTGGTCGAATAGTTTAGTGTACTCTCCTTCTGCAACCTGGACGACCTTGGCGTCGCGGCCGACCACGTGGCGTCGGAAACCGGCAGTAGACAGCTCGATGGCGGTGTCCAGCAAGCGGCCGTTGGGACGTCTTGGAACAGACGGTAGTGCCCCCCCCCCCCCCCTCCCCCAGTTATATGCCCTGCCACGTCCGCGACGACGAAATTCCACGCTAAGGCACGCGGCAATCCAAGATCTAGCTTCGCATGTTAAACGCCGTACGTCTGGATGCGGAGTTGTTAGCCGCCGACAGTCTGAAGTTTGTGGCCGGGTTTCACTTACGCAGTTTGTCTCTCGGTAAAATACCCTGATCCTGTGTCGATCAAGAATTTGCGCCTCCAAGCAGAGGAGCATCAGAAGCGTCGTCTTCTGTCTGGCGCTTAAGGTTAACGTGTTCGCCGGCAGATTACACTTACGCGCTTGGTGACCGTACAGCTGATGGTACCAGCATGTGCTTGGTGCTTGTGAGTCATCACAACGAGAAGAATTGGATGCAGAATGACTCCGCGACCTCCGTCGATATCTACCTTTAATGTGGCGGTCGGCGAGAGGTTCGCTTAGTTCTTTGTTTAGGGCGGCAACTTTGTTCAGCAGGCCGTCATTCAGTAGCTGTTCCAGCGGCGCGACTTTTTTTCTAAACTTGTCGCAATCAGATTTGACATCCGTCGAAATACTGTTGTACTTTTCTGTCGAGTAGGGACAGGGGGTAGGTACGATGGCGTCCTGTATCCCGTCTATCAGATCGGTCACATCGTACACGGGTGTTTCAGCTTCCGATGCGATTGTAGCCTTTACTTGTACTGTGCTTCACCATTGCGTGCGTAGTAGCGTGTCCGTGACGGTGTAAGAGCCGACCTTTCTTCGTAGGTGGCGGAGGTTCTGTGAAGGCCTTTTGTCCCCTATATCCTCTTGGACGAGCACATGACGTACCCTCTCTTCCTCCGAGGCGGACACTCGACATAAGAGTTCAGCTTTCAGTTTCAGGTTCAGGTACGCATCTGTCTCCAGTGGCGCTTTTACAGTATCCTTTAGCGCCGCTGCGTGCCTGTGATCGAGATGACTAACCACTAGCGCAATTTTGGTGGAATCTGTCATATTTCCGGAACACAGAAAACTCGCCTCCAGCTGCGGAAACCATAGCGCAGGGTTGTTCAGTCGCCTGCCGTTGTGGCCGAGCGGCTCTAGGCGCTTCAGTCTGGAGCCGCGCGACCGCTACGGTCGCAGGTTCGTATCCTCCCTCGGGCATGGATGTGTGTGGTGTCCTTAGGTTAGATAGGTTTAAGTAGTTCTAAGTTCTAGGGGACTGATGACCTCAGATGTTAAGTCCAATAGTGCTCAGAACCATTTGAACCATTTGGTTGTTCAGTCTAAACGTCGGAAGTCGTAATGCAAAGATTTCTGTTGTGCGACATAGTATCTCCTCTTATAATCCGATCACGTCGAGGTCACCAGTGTCGCTAATCTCGTATGAACACGGGGCAGCCGCTTATTTTGACGTTCTATACAGGGCTATTACAAATGATTGAAGCGATTTCATAAATTCACTGTAGCTCCATTCATTGACATATGGTCACGACACACTACAGATACGTAGAAAAACTTATAAAGTTTTGTTCGGCTGTAGCCGCACTTCAGGTTTCTGCCGCCAGAGCGCTCAAGAGCGCAGTGAGACAAAATGGCGACAGGAGCCGAAAAAGCGTATGTCGTGCTTGAAATGCACTCACATCAGTCAGTCATAACAGTGCAACGACACTTCAGGACGAAGTTCAACAAAGATCCACCAACTGCTAACTCCATTCGGCGATGGTACGCGCAGTTTAAAGCTTCTGGATGCCTCTGTAAGGGGAAATCAACTGGTCGGCCTGCAGTGAGCGAAGAAACGGTTGAACGCGTGCGGGCAAGTTTCACGCATAGTGATGTGAAAGATTCAGTGTTTAAACCTCCTCTACCAAGAAACGTGACAGAACTGCGAGCTCGCAACAACAATGCTTTCGAACTCATTGATGGGGACATGCTGCGCTGAGTGTGGGAGGAACTTGATTATCCGCTTGATGTCTGCCGAATCACTAAAGGGGCACATATCGAACATTTGTGAACGCCTAAAAAAACTTTTTGAGTTTTTGTATGTGTGTGCAAAGCATTGTGAAAATATCTCAAATAATAAAGTTATTGTAGAGCTGTGAAATCGCTTCAATCATTTGTAATAACCCTGTACGTGTGGGCTACGGATGGCAGTTACTACATTCGACAACTCGCTGCTGTGACTAACAGGGGCGGTTCTAGAAGTCGGTCAAGGGAGGGTGGCTAATGGCGGGGGGGAATGGAATATCGCTTAACAAAAAGAGAGTTGGGGTCCTCCGCCGACAAAATCGATCAAATGGCTCTGAGCACTATGGGACGTAACTCTTCTGAGGTCATCAGTCTCCTAAAACTTAGAACTACTTAAACCTAACTAACCTAAGGGCATCACACACATCAATGCCCGAGGCAGGATTCGAACCTGCGACCGTGGCGGTCGCGTGGTTCCAGACTGAAGCGCCTAGAACCGCTCGGCCACAATGGCCGGCCCCTCCGCCGACAAATTGGTAAAATTTGGTGTTACTTACAGTAGTTTTTGTTAACTGTTTTGGAGTTCAGGGTAAAAACGTATCTACAGAATGTGTGTGCCCGGGAAAATAATACGATTTGACCCGGATGTCCGGCGATTTCGAAGTTTTTGTCTTGGGTCAGCAATTTAAGTGTTGGTAGGCATACCCTGCATATTTAGCTTTCTTGATTATTGTAAGTGGTACTCGTACATTAATATACATCCAGTGTATATTAATAAATAATAAGACTCCCATTTTAAGTTAAATGATATTTATTGGTTTAGGTAGCAAGCTATTTGTCGCTCTTACTCTTTTGTTAAAATGTGTTTCAAATACATTGCAACCTATATTGCTACATGATTTTTAAAAAAAAAAAAGTGATTCAATCTGTTGGAGTAATATATCCACTGTTGAACCTGTTGGAGTAATATATTCGCTGATATCTGAAGTCATTTTATCCAGCGTAATATGATACTCCATTTGGGGTGGGGGGCTATTCATTTTATCCAGTGTAATATGATACTCCATTTGGGGTGGGGGGCTATAGCCCCCACAACCCCCTCCCCCCCCCCCCCCCCCCCTTGCCACCGCCCCACCGCCCCTGGTGACTGACATACGTTGCTTCAGCTACTCTGTGTAATAAACTCGAATAGGAGAGAGAATATAAACATTTGTTTCCTACAAGAGTTGCGGAAGAACTAGTTACTAGTCAGTAACAACAGAACGATTAATTCGTAAATCACAGAATTCACACTGTGTCCGCGGCGCGGTAAGGAATAAGCGCGAGGCAGCGCTCCAAGCGGAGGGCGCGCAAACTCCTTGACACTCAGTGACGGTCAGGCGATCCCGTATGCCAAGGGTGCAATTTCATGTAGTCGCCACAACCTTATTCATACCCGTCACTATAAGTGCAGCAACATAAAATAAGAGGAATAGCCGTACTACATTTTTCATACTGTGGGTATTTTCTCAACGCATAACATTAGTGCAGTGTAATATCAGTCATTAAAATTATTAATTATTAAATAATTTTTACATTTGTAATTACAGTCAAAATTCAGTTACGAGTAGTAAGGCCTACTGTTATTATTCCATAGGGTGGGAGGTCGTGAAATATTAATTTTATTTTTATTTACTATTTGGATGGTTGGAGGGGAGGCGTTCTCATGGAGCTAAGAAGGGTAAGAATCTCTGGCATGGACAAACCGTTTTGCGTCTCTGGTGTTACGTCAGAAGGGTGAGCGGCAGTCCATGTTCCCCGGTCGGAGAGCCATGGGCCCGGCCCTGGGGCGTAACGCTTCAGGTGTCGACCCACGCTGGGCGACCCGCCTCACTGGGGAAGCGATGCGTCGTACACAGCCTCTCGTTCCCACGTGGCTCTTTCCGCCTTCAACTGGTGCCGGACGTTAAGCTTGGCGTTCCACGGGCCCGCTCGGAATAAAAAATAATGTCTTGCGTCCACCCATCCAAAGTTCAACACCTGATATTGGAAATTTGTGGCAAGTTTCTATGGTGGGACCAAACTGCTGAGGTCATCGGTCCCTAGGCTTACACACTAATGAAACTAACTTACGCTAAGGACAACACACACACCTATGCCCGAGGAAGGACTCGAACCTCCGACGGGGGGAGCCGCGCGAACTGTGACCACTACACCTGATCCAGTTCTCATGGGAAACAAATCTTCAATGGCTTGCTCTTGTCAAATGTATGTGGAGGTGGCAAGCAACCTAAAAAGGTATTACTCCCAATAGCTATAATTATTAGTCTGAAAATGAAGTAAATACTGACGTAATGTTGTTTATTACACTGTCTTCAGTCACCAATAAAAATACCTGCACTTGTTCCCCTGACATCCTGTATGATCAGGTTAAATAAATAATTTTTCCGAATTTACACTGTATTAAGCGATTACACGATGGTAAGCAGAGCTACAATTCGTAATCGATTCTTATCTCAATTAAGAATTTAACCAACTCCAATTCCCACGAACGTCGATGGCATTCCTAGTACTATGAAAACGTGCGACAGTGTTCGCTATGCTCTTGCTGCTTTAATGTCGTCCGCGCTTACAGAGGCGCACAAGTTCAGCAACCGAAGGTCGCGAGCAGTAATACAGCCAGTATTTTTCAATACAACCGATAATGTTCGGCTCCAAAGGCAGTCTGCGTAGTAAAGTACATGGCTGAAAATTGCTGACAGCTGGACGCGAAAGGTATACATATTCCGGGCCTAAGTGACGACGGTGAAATAGCTACTGAATGGTATCAGAGGAGGCGTGTTTATTCAGCCGCTGTCGACGAGATAACGCGGAAATTACGACTGTCGCGCAGGGAACCAAGTCGATGCAAACTTATCGTTTCAGTTTTAAGTACAGCTTTTATGATTGTGACGGCGTCCACCCGAGATACAAACCACGAAAATATTACCTTATCAATAATGACTGCTAAATATTTGTCCGAAAATTGCTTTATGTCTACATCCCGTATAGTTTTGTTTCTGATGAACGAGATGATTGGCAGTAAGTCAGCTAGAGAGCACCAGAGAGAAAGCATTTTCATTTTAATAACTGATTCACTGGCGTTGAAATGTTCACTCATATTAATATCAGAATATCATGAAGTACAGCACTGATAGCTATTATATTCTTTCACTGAATCAACACTCGCACATGACTCTAGCAAAAGTGCATAGCAAAAAGTACAGAATGATTTTTCACTCGGCAGTGCGCTGATCTGAACCTTTCTGCCAAATTAGAATAATATGCCAGACCGGGAGTCTAATCTTGGCCTGTCGCAGCAAAGTGCCTGGCCGACAGGAGAACTTCTGCAGGAGGCGTAGGAGAGTAGGTACTGAAAAAAGTAAAGCTGTGAGGGGAGATAGGAGGTTAGGGCGTGGGGTTCAAATGGCTCTGAGCACTATGGGACTTAACTTCTGAGGTCATCAGTCCCCCAGAACTGAGAACTACTTAAACCTAACTAACCTCAGGACACCACACACATCCATGCCCGAGGCAGGATTCGAACCTGCGACCGTAGCGTTCGCGTGGTTCCTGACTGTAGCGCCTAGAATCGCTCGGCCACTCCGGCCAGCAGGACATGGGTTAATGAGTTGTGATTTGATAGCTTACTCGGAAGAGTACACGCTCGCGAAACGAACAGGTACCAGGTTTGAATCCCAGTCCATTTAGTTTCAATCGGCCGGAAGTTTCAGCCATCGTCTCCATTTAACAAATGGTAAAAGTGGCTCTTTCCGCCTTCTCTTGGTGCCAGACGTCAAGCTTGGCTTTTCCTGAACTCGCAGGAATGTTGCCTTGCGTCAGAAGCGAGAGCTGTGACCCAACCCGATGCGAAAGCTGAGTCCAGGGACCGAAGATCTGTCCGTTGGCGGAGAGTTCAGTGGGCTGCTAGGCTGGGGATGTTGCTCACCTCGTGAGCGACTCCTCTGCGCTGGGCGACTGCTATTCCCCTCCCTCCCTGCTCAGAGCACAGAACACCAGGCATTCTGCATGCTGGCGACCTCGTTTGTCGTCGTGGGATCTCGGAGCGGTTTAGCAAGGATGCTTATCCTCGCCCGTGGGTAACGCCGGGCGTGTTCTGCCAAACCCAGGGGGTGGCGACATCACCTGGGCCAGGTTAGCTGGGTCCAGACCGCTAAACGACTGGATGACGCCGGCCGCAGTGGCCAAGCGGTTCTGGGGGCTTCAGTCTGGAACCGCGCGACCGCTACGATCGCAGGTTCGAATCCTGCCTCGGGCATGGATGTGTGTGATATCCTTAGGTTAGTTAGGTTTAAGTAGTTCTAAGTTCTAGGGGACTGATGACCTAAGACGTTAAGTCCCAATAGTGCTCAGAGTCATTTTTTTTTTTTTTGACTGGATGACCGGCCTACCACCTGAGTAGGGATGGGTCCTTGGCCGAGAGGTGGAAGTAGTAGGAGGCGAAGGACGACGGATGCATCCGCCTCTCTAGAATACGGGCCATACTTGCTGAGGAGCGCTGAGTGAAATTGTCGGTGATGGAGGCGTCGAGGTGGCCCAGTATGTTGGCGACGGCATGCTGAACCTGGCAGCTGACTAGCGCCCCTGCCGGCCGATGTGGCAGAGCAGTTCTAGGCGTTACAGTCTGGGACCACGCGACCGCTACGGTCGCAGGTTCGAACCCTGCCTGGGCATGGATGTGTGTGATGTCCTTAGTTAGTTTTAAGTAGTTCTAAGTTCTAGGGGACTGATGACTTCAGATGTTAAGTCCCATAGTGCTCAGATCCACTTGAACCATTTGAACTAGCGCCCTTGGCCTAGGGGCGAGTTCGGTGGGCGAGCTGCAGCAGTCCCCTTCATGCCAGAGGAGCCGGTCTGGGGCAATAGACGGGCTCCCACCTTTTTCACTCCTCAAAACCCATGATGGCAGACAATGAGACGAGAGACCCGAGTGCGCCTTCGAGGGGTTCTACGCTAACTGTTCCTGCCTCAGGGCCTGGGACAGACCAAGGAAAGTGTCTTAGAGAACCAAGTCAGAATCAGTCAGATCCTCGATTCAAGCGTGAAAAATGGTAAGATCAGCCAAGCAGCAGTCCTGGCAATCAAAAATGAGCTAGAATCGACTATGGCTGAGGCTACACCTGAACACAGGAAGACTAAGACAAAGACTCCGAGCAAAGGAGAAGGGTTACAATGAGGGCCAGCAGATTCAGAGAATTTTTACAAATTTCACTGAGTCTTGAACTCGGAAAGTCGAGACAAATGACACATGTATTCAAACTTACCCCTGTGGTTCAGAAGATGCTCCCTCTTCTGTAAGCTGGGGACAGAGGTCGTCAGAATATCAGGAACGACCAAGAGAGCATCCTGTGGTAGGGAATCGACCAGTGATAAGGCAGAATGATATGGTTTTACGAGAGCAAATGCAGGTTAATATCGCGAACAATGCAAGTGAATCAACAGACTCAACTTTTCAGAGAGGTTTTGGGATGGACCCTGTCAAGATATGCCCAAACTTGGAAAATGCGTTGCAGCTAGCACGCCTGGACATGTCGTGTGTCCTCACTACAGCTCTGAGGCATGTGAAGAGTGTAGGCCACGGGTATGGCAGAGATGTCACCTTTTCGTTAATGGAGGCTGACTTCTGGGCCCTGCGAGACTTAGTTAAGAAAGTATTTCGAAAGAAGAAGCGAAAAGTTCGACCTGGATGAGCTATACGACTGATCTATCCTAACAAATGGAAGAATAGCACATGACTGGAGAAACAATTGGCCTGAATCACATATTTGCACGTACTTCCCATGATCACTAAGCTTAATATAGGACAGATAAACGCACACAATAGTTAATTGGTATTGCAGGAACTTCGAAGAGTGGTGGAGGAAAGGAGTCTGGACGTGCTCTGTCTGCATTAGCCGTACTCTCTCTCTGGGCGGATCCCTTGCACAGCCGCAAATTGGCATGTGATTTGCAGTGAAACGGAGCCAAAAGCAGCAATTGTAGTCATAAATAAGGTGCTGGGAGTCACGGTCCTCTCACTGCTTTCCGATGACCACTGCAACGTCTTGGAACCTCAGTCGCCAGTTGGGGTACTATACCTCATCAACATGTGCTTTCAATATGGAAGAGAAATTGATGAGTTTTTAGATAAACTAGTTCAGGTGGCCACGGCGTTGCAGGGTTGTAAATTCGTTGTGATGGCGGACATAAATGTCAAGTCCCCCCTATGGTTCAGTGGCAATTGGGACGAAAGAAGAGAAAAAAAGCGGAGGAGACAACTCATTAGAAATCCCACACTCAAAGCAGACGGCTCAGCAGTTTTGCGACGCCGCGAGGCCTGATACTTGGGAGTAGTCGTCGACGAGAGGTAGAATTATGCGACGCACATTGATACCGTGACACAGAGGTCGTTTGAAACACTCAGCAATTTAACTGGATTCAGCCATAAACGTTTCCACCTACCACCAGATCTAATAAAGCGGTACCATAACGGCATCCCAACTTCCGTCGTAGGATATGGTTCAGGAGTCTGGGCACACAAGCTCATTAGTGTCATGCCTGCCATGGCCGTAAGAAGGGTGCAGCGGAATATGCTCCTACGCTCGGTAGGGGCACATACAAGCAGGCAGCTTGGTATTGGGTAAAGAAAGGAAAAAGAGAGAAAACAGTTCAAATAATGTGAGTCCACGTAGGGGATAAAGCCGAAATAAAAGAAGGGGTGAGGAATTATGGTAGGAGCAAAAATGGTTCAAATGGCTCTGAGCACTATGGGACTTAACTTCTGAGGTCATCAGTCCCTTAGAACTTAGAACTACGTAAACCTAACTAACCTAAGGACCACACACATCCATGCCCGAGGCAGGATTCGAACCTGCGACCGTAGCGGTCACGCGGTTCCAGGCTGTAGCGCCTAGAACCGCTCGGCTACCACGGCCGGCGGTAGGAGCAGTGGGATGGTGATGAAACTGGCAGCAGAATATACGAGTTGCTGCCAAATATCAAGGAATGGCTCCAGCTCAGGTATTTTAAACCAACCAGAGGACTGATGCACTTTCTTACTGGACATGGACCATGTCTGGCATATCTATGCCGGTTCAGGAAGCGGGCTACACCATCGTGTGGCTGTGGCGCCGTACAGGGCACTCAAGACCATGTGATGTATGAGTTCCCCCATTTCGATGACGTTGCATCACAACTAAGGCAACAATTACCCAATCGCGACATCTGCTCAGGCAACGGGTGCCATTCCACGTTCTAAATGAACTATCAAATGAAATCTCAAGTAAAGTCTAAAGGGAATTTCAAAGGAACAAAAATTAGTATAGCCACCTCACGGCTGGGATCTGCACACATCTTGAGATTGGGGGAGGGTGCATAACCCACCGATCTTGACAAAGCACAAAACATGACAGTAGTAATAAGAATTAGGTTAGATATAGGTTGAGATAGGATAACTTGTTGGTATAGAACACCAGTGAATTCAAGATCTTGGGCCAGTCCGATGCCAGGGACATGCACACTGGGATTAGCTCAGTAGGCATGGCCGATAAAGTAGGTTTTTACATCATGCTAGCACACCTGGAATGCTGCAGGTAGTGTAGATTCGTTTAAGTATTGCACAACGTAGTATACAAATAGAAACATACATCACTGAATTAGCCTTGTAGGTAATTTAGCAAATCCAAGCAACATGTAGAATGAATAACAATAGCATAACCTAGAGATGCCCATAGTAGAATAATAATAGCAATATAACGACAATCTATAGTAAATAATGTAGCTGCAGTAATTGTAATATAAATGTAGAATTACGACCCACTAATGTAGTTGGGTAGTAGGTTGATCATGTATCAATTGTCATTTTGAATAAAGAATCTTTTTTGAAAAAATGGTAAAATTCTTGTAAAAATGAACAAATCAGCTAGTTACTGCACACAAAAAAATAGTCTAATATCTAAATGTCTCCATCATAAATGATTATCCTTATAGCCTGCTCCACCTCGGGACTGTTCAAGCAGCCTCTTTAAGGAGCATTCAACGTTTGTCTTTCTTCTTGAGTTATATAGTTCTACAACTTTAGTTATCATGTCAGACACACGTTGGATGTGGTCTTTCCACTTAATCTGTTTTTTTCAGTGACAAGTGCAATGGGTTCAACATTTTGTTCGCGTCTGATACAGTGCTTCTTTTAGAGGTCAGTAATGAATTTTCCTCTACAAAGCGGAGGTTCAAATGGCTCTGAGCACTATGGGACTTAACTTCTGAGGTCATCAGTCGCCTAGAACTCAGAACTACTTAAACCTAACTAACCTAAGGACACCACACACATCCATGCCCGAGGCAGGATTCGAACCTGCGACCGTAGCGGTCGCGCGGCTCCAGACTGCAGCGCCTAGAACCGCTCGGCCACCGCGGCCGGCCAAAGCGGAGGAACTTAATCTGTGATGAGTCGATTTGTTGTAATTGATCTGATGTTACGGTCCAACATTGGCTACCAAACAGCAGCAAAGGAAAGGCTATTACATTGTAAAGCTTAAGTAATGTTTCCAAAAATTATGTTTCACTCTTCTTTGTGTTGTTCCACGGAAACATCTGAATCTGGGCGATGTTAGTTCTCCGTCATCTGACTGGGAAAATTAAAAATTGCACCCTACATACACTCTAAGATTAAAGAAACGACGCACTGTGGAGGAACTGTCCGTATGAGACGGAAGTCTGTAGATGTGATTGAAAACTACAATTATGGATATAGGGATGTAAGGCGAAATGTTAGCGCCCATTACCATAATGTGTCATTCCCTGTTACTACCTTATTGACATAAATACCTCTTTGTCAATCACAGTTTCAGTTAATTACGACATATATTGAGTATAAATAAGATGTCGTGTGACTAGAACCTCCCGTCGGGTTGACCGTTTGCCGGGTGCAAGACCTTCAATTTGACACCACTTCGGCAACTTGAGCGCCGATGGGGATGAAATGATGATTAGGACAACACAACACCCAGTCCCTCAGCGGAGAAAATCTCCGACCCAGCCGGGAATCGAACCTGGGCTCTTAGGACTGACATTCTGTCGCCCTGACCAATCAACTACCGGGGGCGGACAGATTGAGTATGATAATAGGGCACTAAAAACGGGTAGGCCTTAATTCATAAGAGTTTGAGCTATCACAAATTAAGAAATAGCTCTTAATTTAATTAAAAGGGAACAGTCAAGTCTTCAATAATAGCAGTTAAGACCTCAAATTCTAAAACTTAACTGGAGTTCACGAATCGAAGCTGAAGCTTGCCGGTTCAAAAGGGAGCCCAGAACACAGCCCAGTGAAACTGGCTTCAACTCTCTCATCGGTGTGCCACGTCCCAGAGTTGGCTGGCCAGGCTGTGCACGAAGACGACTGTCGAAGTCAGCCACGGATTCAAATCGGCCCTTAAGAATGCCCAGCAACCACTTGCCCGACTCCGTGCCCAAGACGTTTGCGCGACTGCTCACCTCACTCGCCGGGCGGACTTCTCACACCGTCCTCCTTGCTCCGTTACCACTCGCCAGCTCGCCGCCACAACACGCCCCATCCCCATCAACAGCCTCGAGCAAATATCTCAGTGGCATCAAACTAGAGGGACATCAAGCGACACATCGAACTAGTGGCGCCAGGGATTGGCAAGGCAACGCCACGAACCCCATTCCGTTCAGTGATGTACATGTATAGACGAACAAATGATTAAAATTCAAAAAAATTGGATGACTTATCCAGGAGAAAGAGCTTCGCAAATTGAGCAAGTCACTAACGTGTTGGATCACTTCTGGTCCTTATGCAAGCAGTATTCGGTATGACATCGATCGATGGAAGTTGACCAGAGGGATACCGTGGCAAATTCCGCCCAACAGGCACGTTTGATCGTAAAAATCCGGAGCTGGTTGGAAGGCTCTGCCCATAATGCTCCAAACTTTCTCTGTTGGCAGAGGTTGAAAATACCTCTTCAGCTGTAAATTACTTTATTTTCACACGACCGGTTTCGGACTGTTATAAACCCATCCTCAGGTGTCGTAGCTGTGCTATGGTCCACGAGCGCCACGTGTACCAGGCCCGGAGTGGAGTGCTGCCTATGAGCGCAGAGCAGGGTGTCTCTGTTGGGGTGAGAGCCGGCGACCTTGCTTTTGAATGATATCGCCAAAACAAATGTGGTGGTTGTGGTTGTGGTGGCGGTGGCGGTGTGTGAAGGGCGCTCAACAGGGAGGTCATTTGTGTTCTTACTCAACCAATTGGATACGGACGTGGCTTTGTGAAAAGTGTGTACTAGAAGGTAAAATATAAAATGTAATCTTCAGCCACCATGAAACACCCCCTCTCTCTCACACTCACACATTCACACAGAACACAAACAGATGTCAGATGTATGTCTCAAGGCAGCTTGTGATTAATATACACAGATCATAACTACATATAATCTAAAATAGCGTAACAGCGAACTATGCCGGATTGAACAATAGGCTCAAATGGTTCAAATGGCTCTGAGCACTATGGGACTTAACATCTGAGGTCATCAGTCCCCTAGAACTTAGAACTACTTAAACCTAACTAACCTAAGGACATCACACACATGCATGCCCGAGGCAGGATTCGAACCTGCGACCGTAGAGGTCTCGCAGTTCCAGGCTGAAGCGCCTAGAACCGCTCGGCCACACCGGCCGACTCGCTTTGGTGGGCCTCAACCCCCTTCTGAATAGGTCACTGTCCTCTGACATGTGGATTCCTCCTCCGGTAGGAAGAGAAATCAGTATCCAATGCTTGAGGTGTACAGGCATGTGTACATCACATTTTAAAAGAATGCGTTTTATACCAATACGAACATGGAAATGTGTCTAACTCCTCGATTAATACCGACACCTGCCCCATTCCTTGCAGTACGGATCCTTATTTTATTCTTTTTGCATAATGACTCAGTTGCCATAATCAGATGTGCTTCAACTCCATTTATTTAGTGATTCCTCCAGCACTTTACGTTTAATCTTTTCAAACGCTTTCTCATAACCGATGAATAGCTAACCTGAATTATCTCATTTTCCCAGTTACATCAAAATGTGATGTTGTAATAGGTTTCCCGCTTCAAGCACACGCAGCATTGAACTCACGGTGACAACATTTATTCCGTATGAAATGGCAGATCTTTAACGATATCATGATTAATAAATTATTGTTCGCTGACGTCTCCAAAACTAAAATGTTCCTTTAGCAACACTAACAATATTTTCCATGGCATGCCCTGAAAGAAGTGACATAGTAATCCGCAGCGTATTGCAAACCATGACTGTCAAAATTGTACGGACGGCAGAGGAAGTTAAACTGGACATTTTGAGAGAAGGA
This sequence comes from Schistocerca serialis cubense, assembly GCF_023864345.2. Taxonomy (NCBI): domain Eukaryota; kingdom Metazoa; phylum Arthropoda; class Insecta; order Orthoptera; family Acrididae; genus Schistocerca; species Schistocerca serialis. Next base: position 98,443,066 of record NC_064642.1, on the reverse strand, counting down.
ACCAATAGAAGGAAACATACAGATCAGGCGTTACGAGCAACCGATTGAGTAATGCGTGTGATGCATGTGTTTGTAAATTACTTACGTTACTCCATCGACATTTGTAGCAGTACTACGAAAGGCGATGCGCAGTAGACTGTTTTACGTTCACGGTATACTTTTTCCCTGTGGTTTACATGAAGTCCTTGGCGCAGCAAAAGCCAGTAAAAACAGAAGGAGAAATTGTTCTTAATGTCCTGGCTAACTGTCTCGTGGTACAAAACACAGCAGGGACATTTGAGCGACTTCGTATTACGTCCATAGAGGCTGTCGGTCGTATCATTGAACAGGGGCTATGACCTCAAGTTGTTGCAATAGGTTTAAGTTGCTCATATCAATAAAAAAGAGAAACTTTCGTTTCCCAATATCGTTTCCCTAACTCAAAGTCTCCAGGTTAGGCTACTCTGCCATTATAATAATTTTAGCTTAAAAGTTGGGACATCGTGTATAAGGTGGTCAGAATCAGCCTGGAAAGCTTGTAAAGATTTTGCATGATGGGGTGTGCTAAGATACAATTGTTAAGAAAAAATTCGATATGGTAATTTCCGAGTTAATTTGCATTGAAGTCTCGTGCACTATCTTTGAGAACGACTGATACTAATTGTATCTGGCGAATCGATTGAATTTGTACGCGCAACGGCGTGATTGGCTAATTTCAATGCTAATTAACCTGGAAACTGCACAGCGTATCGACTTTTTGACTAACAATTATTTCTCCTTACAACCTACCCTGCAAAATCCTTGTAAGCTTTACAGACTGTTTCCGACCACCCTGTATAACACAAAAATTGAAAGGACAACTAAAGAAGGGATGTTTTACAAGGTCTTAAGTAAAGCTGTCGATATGGCCAGTTATATAAGAGAAAAATATTAGGTGTTTTGTAATCACCCATCGGGAACATCTACTAAATGGCTGCTATCGGTGTTTTCCTGTTCTTAACAGTAACAAAAAGTAAAGCAACAAAATATTAAAATAATAAAGAACAAGGTAAGAAGAATTAACTTAGCGACCTGTCGACAATGTCTTAAAACAGTGCTATTGTATCACAGTTGAATTTAGTCACATCCTGTTAAGTTTATTTATTAGGAAAAAGAAAACTTCAAACTTTCACCTCCACAGTGAAACAATTTCATTAAGATTTAGTTGTATACAAGAGGATCAGATGAATACAACTACTTTTATCTATCTTATTTCTGAGTAGACCTCTCACATATATAAGAGGGTCACATGAAAACAACTTTTATGTATCTTATTTCTGAGTAGACCTCTCACATCTATACTGTCATGGTACAGTTACAAATCCCCCTCTCCCAAACTGATTTGGTGTATATCTAGTTTCGAATTTAGCCTATGATAATCAGTTCCCAAGTTGCAGACTACAATGGATCGGAGATAAAGTCAATGTTGTTATATCCCTTTATTAGTAGATGCTAATTTCGTTTGATAAGTTGCTCTGCCCGTCATCTGACAATCGACAGATTCTAGCTATACCTCCCTTATGTTACTTCCTATACTGCTGCGTACGTAATCACCGTACAAATATCTTTACAGCTGTGTTCAGTATCAGATTCTTGAAATTAACTGCCGGCCGCGGTGGCCGTGCGGTTCTGGGCGCTTCAGTCCGGAACCGCGGGACTGCTACGGTCGCAGGTTCGAATCCTGCCTCGGGCATGAATGTGTGTGATGTCCTTAGGTTAGTTAGGTTTAAGTAGTTCTAAGTTCTAGGGGACTGATCACCTAAGATGTTAAGTTCCATAGTTCTCAGAGCCATTTGAACCATTTGAACCATCTTGAAATTAACTCTCTGGTGTTCTGTTCTTCATCATCTTCTTCTATACATTTTGTTTTCATTTCCTTTTTTATTCCTTATTTTTATAACTTTCCAATAGTATTTATACCCTTGATGGATAGAAAAGTATTATGTATTTTATACGATGTTTCCACAGAGTTTAATCATTTACGCGCGACACATGCTCGTAACTCATATGTTACTTAAAAAATTTTCCAGTCATCCCTTTTATCTTTTTTTCTTCAAAACCACCTAGAACATCTGAATTTCTTTAGTTTTCCACCAGAAAGTCTGCCTTTCCTCTTTCTGTCTGAATTTATTTCGCTAATGCTCGATTTCGCTTTGGCACCCTTTCCTGTACTCTACCCGTACTACTTTTCGCAGTTCACAAAACATTTAACTGTGACGTCTTTTCCGGTTTATGATACCTAAAGCTCTCTCTATCTCCGTAAACACCCTTATGCAATTATGAGAGCCAACTGTAAACACCTCCTTCTAAGAATAACTGCAAAATCACAATTTCTTCTAGGGTTCCTTCACTGCCTTCTTTGGATACCAATTACTCATACATTTTTCTTTGTCGTACAGCTCTTTCGGTTGTGTCATGCTTCCCACTTATAGACTTATGATGTACTCGTTCACCTAAGTGTTCATTCTTATATATCTAACAATTGTTTCCCAACTATACTTTCCTCTCCCACTGACTTCACAGAAAAATCATTCATTTCCATTTAATCAGCATCAGATCTTTCTACTACTATTTCTTTTTCTTTAGTTTTTTCACATTGCTCCTTCAACTTTCAAGTTTTCTTAACTACTGTTATTTATCGCTGGATTAAAGAATATGCGCCACCTAATCAGTATTCGACTGTTTCCTAGCAATATTGCAGCCACAATCACGTTTGGTTTCACCATTCGTAATAGTGTAGTCTCAAACAAGCCCTCTCCTGCCTTAGTCTTTGATAATGTCGTGTCCGCTTCACTTCTCTTCCTGTCTCACCTTGTAGTGGATGTGATGCAACGTTGTACACAATGATTCCGTATTCGAATCGAGAGCTTGCCGACATGAAGTTTGCTTACGGAAAGGCGAATGGCAACGGTTGCGGGCAGCAAGGTTGTATCAGGAGACCTATCCCCACCGGCAACAACCACAACATTCAATGTTTGCAATACTGTTTCGACGATTGTCTGAGGTAGGGTCGTTTCAGGAAGCAAGAAATCATGAAGGACATACCTGAAATTTTCGGACACCAGACTCGGAGGAAAATTACAGCGTGTGCAGGGTTAATAGCTACACACTTTACACATCGGAAACAGTTCTGTCACTGGTTTCTTCACCAGGCAACCACGATTCCGGGATCTGTGTCATCCATCCTATTCACAGATGAGGCCACCATTTCGCAGAGTGGTATCAACTTCCATAACAGTCATCTGCGAGATAATATGCAGAACCGGCATGCTATGGTGACAGCGAATCATCAGCATCGGTGCAGCCGGAATGTGTGGACCGGGATAATTGGCGCCCATATTTTAGGACCAGTCTTCCTTCCATGTCGCCTGACAGTCCGGAACTACAGGCGTTTCTTGCGGGTGACTTTTCCTCCCCTGTTGGAAGAAGTGCCATTGATGATTCGAAGGGTTATGTGGCTGCTACTTGTTAGTGCTCCAGTCTGTTTCGCCGTTAACGTCCGGACGCATCTCAAGCGTGTCTTCCCTGGTTGATGGATCGGACGAGGGGGTCCAATTACATGGCCTACTCGTTCACCAGATCTCAACCTGTGCGATTTCTGGTTATTAGACCGCAGTCTCTGTGACAATGTATGACTGAATAAATCGTTTCTAGCATGGAAACCATGCATTTCCAGACATACGTTTATTACATCACATTGTTCCGCATCCTCTCATCGATCAGTCCCTAGAGTTTGTACACAGTGGAAAAAATAAAAAAAATGGTTCAAATGGCTCTGAGCACTATGGGACTCAACTGCTGCGGTCATCAGTCCCCTAGAACTTAGAACTACTTAAACCTAACTAACCTAAGGACATCACACACATCCATTCCCCAGGCAGGATTCGAACCTGCGACCGTAGCAGTCGCACGGTTCCGGACTGCGCGCCTAGAACCGCGAGAGGAAAAAATCACCCTGTATACCTAGTGAAACACTTACTTATTATATCCTGCGTGCACAAATATTCAGTTATTTTTAATGAATAGTATAGATTAATTAAGTTCAGCACTAGCCGAGAGCAAATTATCGATCTTCTCCCCCCTCCCCCCCCCCCCCATTATGCAAATTGTCGGCACAGAATCATCACACCACATTCTTTCTTCTCGTGGGGAAGTTTTCATTGTTCAGTACACCGCCAAACGCCTAGAAGATAGAGTGAATATAAATTCGAACACGCACATACCATCAGCGGTTATGTAGATGATTAGGGTTGCAATTCGCTGCAACGGGTAGAACGGCAACGCGAGTGCATTAGGGTTTTTCCTGTTTGGTGCTGCTACCAGGCCTGGTAGGGTAAACAAGCGGAGTGAACAACATGAGATGTTGAAGTATCACTGTGATGGACACGGAGATGTGTGCTCGTGTGAGACATTGATATCATAGCACCCTAACAGAGTTTGGAAGGGGCCTCGTTATGTAACTCCATTTGGCCGGCAGGATTTGTGGGGCATTCCTATGTAGCAGTGGCCCAAAGTTGGGCGGCATAGGAACATGGGGGTATGCATCCTCGTCGTCAAGTTTCCAGTTGACCACGTCTGACCACCACAAAATACAATCGCCGTCTTGTGCACCAAGTATGTCGTAACCCCCTCATATCTACAGCTGCCATGTGAGAACAGGCGATGGACCCGCTGCAACACTGTGTGGTAACCCGTACCACTAGTCCGGCGGTAACAGCAGCCGCACTAGGGAATTACCATGTCATGCATAAGCTATCGTACACATCGAATTGCGTTCGGAGTATTGCTGTGATCGGAAACCATTCACTTTTGATTAATGGGGTCGCCTTGTGTTCAGTAATGGCCGTCAGCGGGGGGTATGAGAATCAGAGCATCCATCCAGACTAGAGGAGAGAAACGTCATACTGATAAACAGATCATACCGTCGACCTTGTATAATAAACAAAATTTCAATGAAATGAGTACCCCTAGCTGCATACAGGCGTTAGTATAAGTCAACAGGGACAGTTGAAAATGTGTGCCCCGACCGGGACTCGAATCCGGGATCTCCTGCTTACATGGCAGACGCTCTATCCATCTTTTTTCTTTTTTGCATTTTGTTCGTTGTGTTTGATCATTGCGGACGTCACATGGCATCCGGTCACGTTCGTTTGTTGATCCTTCCACTCTGAGCCACTGAGGACACAGAGGATAGTGCGACTGCAAGGACTTATCTCTGGCACGGCTCCCGTGAGAGCCACATTCTCAACTTATTGTCCCGAACTATATTCATAGTGCCCCTGCCCATTACACTAAGCCGGCCGGGGTGGCCGAGCGGTTCTAGGCGCTACAGTCTGGATCCGCGCGACCACTCCGGTCGCAGGTTCGAATCCTGCCTCGGGCATGGATGTGTGTGATGTCCTTTGGTTAGTTAGATTTAAGTAGTTCTACGTTCTAGGGGACTGATGACCTCAAAAGTTAAGTCCCGTAGTGTTCAGAGCCATTTGAACCATTTTTAGCCATTACACTAATTACTCACGTCTTGCTGCCGATTCCCGTAAGAGTTCGGGCACTGTTTGTGGGTCCGCACAGAAGAAGATGGTCAAATGGCCGGTGAGCCTTAACTATATATATATATGAAGATGGTATCTGTTCTTTCGGACATGTTCGAAAGAACAGATACCATCGCTGCCCGAACTCTTACGGTAATCGGCAGCAAGCCGCGAGTAATGAGTATAGTGGGCAGGGGTACTATAAACATAGTGCGGGACAATAAGTTGGGGATGTGGGTCTCACGGGAGACGTGCCAGAGATAAGTCCCTGCAGTCTCACTATCCTCTGTGTCCTCGGTGGCTCAGATGGATAGAGCATCTGCCATGTAAGCAGGCGGTCCCGGGTTCGAGTCCCTGGCATGGCAGACATTTTCCACTGTCCCCGTTGACTTATATCAACGCCAGTATGCAGCTAAGGGTATTCATTTCATTGTAATTTCATTCTAACAAGCTGTTCCGATGGTATCTGTTCTTTCGGACAGTGTGACGTTCTTCGCCATATCCGACACGTTTTTAGACACTCGTCAAAGTAGGTCTGATAAAGACCACTAGTGAAGGAATATCATTCTGTACAATATGTGAGAAATTGTTTAAGGAGATTCATTACCCACCGAGGCGAGTGATATGTATGCCTGGTGTCTGTTCTTTCTTATTTGCCCAAAAGAACAAAAAAAAAGTTCAAATGTGTGTGAAATGTTATGGGACTTAACTGCTAAGGTCATCAGTCCCTAAGCTTACACACTACTTAACCTAAATTATCCTAAGGACAAACACACACACCCATGCCCGGGGGAGGAGTCGAACCTCCGCCGGGATCAGCCGCACAGTCTATGACTGCAGCGCCTTAGACAGCTCGGCTAATCCCGAGCGGCCCAAAAGAACAGATATCACGCGGAACCCGCAGCTGTAACACATATTATCTGAACTGAAGGTGGAGGGGGGAAAAGGAGAGGAAAGGGAAGAAACTGATTGTATCAGCTTCATCGCGACTTTATGCGGAATCGGCGGCGACAAGTGAAAATATGTGCCGAACCGGGACACAATCCTGGGATCTACTGTTTACTTGGCAATGCGCTAACCACTGCGCCATCCAGACATGTTTATAGCAAATGCACGGAGTAACTCCGTATGCTCCCCTGCCGACGCACATTCCCACGTGCGCCACCTATCCGAAGTCCCCGTCCAAGTCCTCCATCCTCCACCCTCATCCTCGCTAATTTTAGATACCAGCCGGAAATCGAATGATATTCGGACACGTCGGAAATAATGGACACCACACATTCATATCGATGGGCAATGAATCCACAACCTTCAATGCAGACGCACAATATCGTTCGACCGCCACCGATTCCGCATAAAGTCCCGATGCACTGATAGCATCACTTCGTTTCTTTTCTCACCCCCCCCCCCCTCTCATCTTCAATTTACATAATGATGCCTTTTAATAGGCACGGCAAGTTTCCCTCCCCATCTTTCATCATTCCGAGTATGCGCCACGTCGCTAACGACCTCTTTGTCGACTGGACGTTAACTCCTAATAATACTCCTTTTTCTTCTGGTTTGATGACATCTAATTAATTTACAGACAGACAGTCAACAAAATAAAAAGAAACGTGACACTTGCTACTCGTCAGAGGGTCGCAGTAAATTTACGTAACTGGTTAAAAGAACTCAGCAAATGTTTCAGCTTATATGGTCGCCTAGTCGTAGATATTGCTATAATCGCACTATTTCACTCCCATTTACGGAGCTTGTTAGCACTTGATGTTAGGCTGGCGCCATTAAAATGCATTGTGGTAATCGCTGCTGCTTGCTGGATCGCTGCTGTGTCTCGATGCTAATGCTGGCTCTAAATCTGGTTGTCTAGGGGTAAAAAGATGAGGTCCCGTGTTTTTGATGTGCTTTTGGTGATAAATAATGAGCGACACCAACAAATATTTCAAATATTTATTACTCTGGTGGCCATCTTAATTCCACTGTCCACCAAAGACAATGACACAACACAAAGTAGCACTTCTTTTACATGTCCTTTGCAAAGTTTATCCACCTCGAACAATAACACACATACACTTTACCAAAGTGACATTCAGACTCCGCTCCCGACCCTTTTTGCTGCTTGTATTTGTAACCTTGTCAAAGAATTACTAAAAAGAGATATAGTTTATAAGTCACATGTACATCTGTTATCGTAATTTGTGCAGAAAAGTTATTAATTTATATCGAGTGACATAATTTAACAGGTTAATCAAATGACAGACAGATTTGTTGACTTGACAGAATAATTCTTTGTTACAAAAAGGCCGTTTCTTATAAGTTTGTCAATTGACTTCTCTAATTTGCATAAATAAGTAAATAACATGAATTATTAAGAATTACATTGGTTCTCGTCTAAAATAGGAGTGTTTACGTGAATACCGAGTGAAAACGGTCCTAGTGAACAAATAGGTTTCACTGGGTGATTTTTATTTAAGGAGATCCAAAATACGTAAGTTGGCCACTATTTTTCCTACTTCATATTAATTATTTAAGATGAACTTAGTGTTTTGCTGTATCAGTGATCAAGTGATATTAACTTTTGTGTGGGTCAGTTATTCAGTATAATTTAATGGGTTGCTGTTTATGGAGACATGTTGTGCGATCATTGTTAACATACACAATAACTTTTCTATAATCATAAATACTCGTTAAACTGGTTGAATTTGGAGGGTATCGCATACTTCGGTAAAGTAAAGCCTTTAATAGGTTCTTTCCGAGGCAGCTGTACTTAAAAAAAATTTAAATACCGATATTTTCCGCTCAAGACTACATTCAAACATAAATGAATAGATTAAAATTTTAAACTGTGTCCCTCACAAAATGCCAGACAGTTTCCTGTGGAACCACTATTCTTAATTATTTTATTATGCTAGATTAGCCATATCCACCGGCCTTGACGCAGTTGTAACACCGGTTTCCGATAGGTCACCGTAGTTAAGCGCTATCGCGCTGAGCTAGTACTTCAATGGGTGACCCTCCTGTCTGCCGAGCGCTGTTGGCAAGCCGGGCGCACTCGCTCTTGTGAGGCAAACTGGGGAGCTACTTGATCGAGAAGTAGCGGCTCCGGACTCGTTAACTGACATACGGTTGGGAGAGCGGTGTGGTGACCACATGCGCCTCCATATCCGCATCCACTGACGCCTGAGTGCTGAGGATGACATGGCGACCGGTCGATACCGTTGGGCCTTCACGGCCTGTTCGGACGGAGTTTAGTTTTTTAGATTAGCCATAATAAAACAACATATGTGATTTGAACAGGGAGGTAGGGCAGCGAGTGAGGTACAGCAAATAGTTTAATGAGTCAGAATCGGAAGCAAACCAACACCGACAACAATAGTTCAGGTTTACATGCCGACGTCGCAAGCAGAAGACGAAGAGATAGAGTACGTTTATGATCATATTGAACGAGGAGTTCAGTACGTAAAGGAGGAGGAAAATCAAATAGGTTTGGGAGGGACTGGAATGCTGTTCTTCAATAAATTTCGGTTGGTACTAGCGAATGCTCTGTTCAAGAATCACAAAAGGAGGGGGTATACTTAGAAAACACCTGGAGACACGGGAAGTTGCAGCAGGATTACATCACCGTCAGACGGAGATTCCGAAATCTCTGACTGTAAGACATACTCAGGAGCAGAAATAGATTCAGATCACAATTTAGTAATGCTGAGGAGTAGAATGAAGTTTAAGAGAATCGCACGGAAGAATCAGTGTTGTAGGACATTGGATACTCATTTACTGAGGAATGATGAAACACATTAGAATTGCGCTAAGGACATCGATGACGGGATAAGGAATATCATAGTAGGCAATTCAGTTGAAGAGGAATGACTCAAAAGGGCAGTCACAGAAGTTGGAAGTAAAAACATCGCCATCAGGAAGGCAACTGAAGACATAAGAGAATAATTGCCAAGGCACCAGAGGGAGCTGCAGGGGGTAAAAACTGTAGAGGAAGACAGAGATTGGAACACATCCAGCAAATTATTGAGGAGGTAGGTTGCAATTGCTACTCCGAGATGAAAAGGTTGGCACAGGAGAGGGATTCGTGACAAGCCACATCAAATCATAAAACTGATGACTAAAAAAATATGGCACTTCAAAGTACAAATAACTACTCTTCTCTTAACATATAAAACACTTAAAAATACTTTACAGACGCATTTCGTCTGTTACATTTTTGTATGTAAATGTTTTCTCTGATATCATAATCACTCCACGATAAATGATCGTGAGATAATTTATGTTCCAATGCGCCTGTGTTAATTATTTCCGTATTAACTAAAATTCTACATTCGACAGCCTGCGCCGAGGTAATTTAACACCCTTTGTGGTCTCCTTCATACACGATGTAAACAAAACGATGATATACGCCAAATTCAAATGTTATGCCAGGTGTGATGGATCAATGTAATGACACAGTCCTCTACAAAACCTATTATTTCTCTAACAGCTAGGTGCACTTCTTTCTTCTAATACACGTTAGTATAACTTCGCGTGTACTTAAAGCAGATAACTGTGAGTTTATATAGCATTCACTTTCATGTACCCACGGCAATAAATGTATTTAGTTCGTATGGTATCACACAATTCACAAAAATACAGGTACACATCACAATAGAGACTGAAGATAACAAGTGAACAAATTTCCTGGACCTTAGTATAACAAGAAATAACAAACAATAGTTTTCCGTCTAAAGAAAACGTACATCCACTAGTCCTGTTGTCCATAACACATCTGACCGCCCAACATTGGATAAATATGCCAGTTTCACAGGCATACTCCACAGGTTAAACGGAGCATCTTTCAAACCCCGGAACTACACATGAACTAAAAATAATCAAACAAATTACTCTTGAAAATGAATATAAAACAGATACGGCAAAGAAGCGCAACAACAAGATAAAAGTGAAAGGTAGTGAAAGTGGCCATACACACAAGTGCGCCACTAAATAGTCTAACAATACAGAGGCAGAACATTAAGAGAACAAAGCAAACCAAGTGGTACAGGCTGATTTGTAATTACTACATTAGACAAATAATTGGAAATTTAATGGAAAAGGCAGGGCTCCCTGTAGCATTCAAAACATTCAACACAACACAGAAAAGGATAAGATTTGGCAATAGAACTCCAGACAAATTTAGGAATGCAGGAACTTACCTAATCCTATGCAACTCCTGTAAATACCAGTACATAGGACAAACATGCAGGAACTTCCAAACGAGATGCATAGAACAGATGAGAGTTCTAAAGATTGACATAACACATTCCGTTTCCTCAGTACATCTAATGAACGAAAATTAACACCCTGCAAATGTCTACACGTAATAAATGAAAATCAACACCCTGCAAACATCAAAGCTGATCTACACTTTCTGAAACACAGCAAGTGCTTACACCGGAAATTAAAGTTAGGCGAAAACTATTATGGTCATTAAATATTGCTACTATTATTTCAGCGAAATTGACTAAATGAGGCGTAATATTGTTACAATTGATAAAAAAGTGAAGACAATCTAAGAACGCAATGCAAATTCTAAGCCACATACGATCGTTATCTTACGAACGCATTAAAGTACAACCAAATGCGCTTTTGATAATTATTCGTGAAAATAAATAGCCTACGATTTTAGCTGTCACTTTACTTTTCAGCATGCTAGGTCAAATATAGTGTTTACCTTTGGTAATGAAAGACGTCCTCCTTTAGATGTAGTAAAGGCCAGAGCCTAATTCCACACAGTACCTTAAAATGACTAGCAAATTCGTCATTAAATGGTCTGGCACAGGTCTCCAGCTCTGCTAGAAGAAAAATTATTAAGTAGTCTGCGCTGATAGCAATGCGCCTGTAAAAACAGTGATGTAAATTTTAAATGTGCCCCGTAATGTTGACGGACTGCAACGCTCCAGCGATGCTGTTTTCGCTTCACAGCAGACAAAAATATAATTCTGAAAACTGGAATTATTTGATATAGATTTAACACCTCTATAAATAAATCTGAAGTGATGCTTAACTTAGTATCTATTTGGCATCAGCCCAGTAAATTACATTATACGTAGGCTGGAACTTAAATAGCGGCAACACTGCTGTGGAGACATTAGCAATGGAATCTACTATTGTCGCTGATAGCACACGTTGTTGACATACCTACCTTACCTCCCAGCAAATGAACTCGCCCGTCCCACGTCACCGGCGTGTGCACAATCGAGGGAAACGCAGTCACTTGTGAGCGAGCTGTGTAACGTAATGGTGTCACTATGTTTTCGAAGCAGGAACAACGGAGTTGGGTCAGGACTGAATAGGCCAGAGGTCGTACAGCACGATAGTGTCATGAAGGTCTTCAAGAGGCGTGCGGGAATCGGCATTGCCGTACACAACAGGGGCACGTTGGGTAAAAGCCTTCAACGAAGGTCGGCAAACTGTGGCAGACATGCATCGGGCAGGTCGTCCTAGCGTCTCTGAAGAAGACGTGCATTCTGTTGCCGCGTTAGTGGATAGTGATCGACGCCATACGATTCGTGAGCTCACCCACGAAACCGGATTAACGCATGCGATCGATGGGACTAGAAAGTACTGTACCATCCCCCATACCCCTGTCCTTGGGACTTTGATTTGATTCCGAAGATGAAGGAACCACTTCAAGTCATTCGCTTCAGAATTGTTCCAGAGATTCGACAGGCAGTAGACCGCTCCATTCGCATCATCAACAGAACAGGCTCTGTTAACGGTATACCACGCCTTCCACATCGCTGGCAACAGGTTCTACACAATGCTGGCGACTGCTTTGAAGGAAAGTAACAGGTGCAAACAAGTAACTCTTTTGTATCGGTTGTGAATCAATATTTGCCACTATTTAAGCTCCAACCCTCGTATTACAGACCAGGATTAGTAGTATACATAACAACGCTTCGGAAGAGAACTCCCCCCCCCCTTCACCCCCCCCCCACCCCCCCACACACACAGAGAGAGAGAGAGAGAGAGAGAAAGAGAAAGAGAGAACCTCTGCATGTATAAACCTGTTGAAGACCAAATATGAACACTTATCTGCAGAATGATAACGTTTATTTTTCAAATGCGTCATTATTTTCTATGTTTTTTCAAACTACTAATTTTCGTAATTGTTGGCATAAACTCTGTCTTTACGCATTTCATAATCACACGACCCTTTTTTTACAGTTTTTGCACGTCTCACTTACAAAACATATTATTATTACCTATTGGTTTGGGGACGCTATAGTTTTCCGCCACAGCTTTCAAAATTTCTCTGAAAACATCTCATGACACTTGTCAACAGTATGGTTGCATAGTATTTTAATTACTGAGAAGATAAGAAGTAATGACTTTATGGCTTTTTCGAAGCAACTAAAGCCGATTAACTAACACGATACTCTACAGAATATGTTACAACCTGTTGCCCACCAATGTATCACTATGCCAGTAAGCTTTCTATCAGCGTACATTCCACTGCAGAGTGAAAATTCATTCTGGATACTATACAATTATTTACACATATATCTGGAACAAAGCAGTACACATGAACAACATTTTTACGTAATATATTGTAATGGTGCTAATTTTCAATGTTGTTAGAATAAGAAAACCCACTGGTGGTAGCGGAATCTCGCTGAAACTAGTTTGTGGAATTAAGTAACAAAAAGTGTTCGGATCAAAGACAGGCCACAATCCCACATTGCTTTACCCAGACATAGAGGCCTTACTTTCCTCACGTCCTCTTCCATGAACATCAGTGCTAACAATAAGCAACTCTTCATCTTTCCTGACTTTAGGATTTTGTTTCATACCTCAGTGCTGACTTCTTCAGTCTGCTTCTTTTTAAGAAAATTAATTACCCTTCTATCCCTGGAGATGGTACCCTACTGCCTAAGAAACTGTAACATTTTATTCCATTCTACATCACCACCAAATCCCTGTCTTGACTATAAAGTTTATATCACTCATTGCTCATACCAGATTTTTTATTCGCTACACCAGTTTTGATTTTTGAGTCGTTATTAGTACCACTATAAAATAAGAAAACAGTATAAAGTAGCATGTATATCGACATTACATTAATAAACACTTTTAAATTTATGCACAGCAGTTAGGTGTTATTTGATTTGATAATGTAATTTCGACATACTTGTTTTCATACACTGCTTCTTATTTGTAGCGCTATTGATAATGAATGACAAGTCGAAACCATTACGGCCAATAATTAAAAATTGTAAGTGCAGTGAGTGGTATAAATTTTACGCTCACAATTAATGAGTTCATGGACGCTCTCCGATAATGTGGCAATTATTAACAAATATCCTTGCCCCCTATTGTTAATTGCTGTGTGAAAATTACTTTTCAGCTGCATCTGCTTCTCCTGAAATCAAACTGATTCTCTCCTCGTCTACTTTCAAGAGTATTCTTTGATATAGCAAAATTGGAGCTATTTTTGATGCCCATATAGTTGCCTGTACAGGTCTAGCACTATCGTTGGGCCTGAAACCCGTGAGAAATCCGATGGTGTTTCGTCTATATCTTGTGAGTTCGTGCAAGAGTTTCTGAAATTCAGAAGTGAAAATTTTTTCTCGCCTAGTATCTTCTTGAAACTGAAGTGCATATACATCCGCGGCTAGGGTCAGTTAATATAAAAGTTTCCTGGGTGTACGAAGACCACTGCAGCTGGAGCATAAAGTCGGCTTCATACACTCAGTGCTAGTTCTTTAGCAATACGACCCTTCTCTACACTCAGAGAACGTTCATGTTAACTCTTCTCGGACCGTGTTCTCGTTTTTAATTGGTCTAATTTCTCCTAGTCCACTATATAGTTTCTCCAAGTACTTTTTCCAACTTTTCGTCTTATTTTCAGCACCCATTACCGCATTAGCTTTTTAATCTGTAATTGTTCTGAAACTTGTTTCGTGCTCCCTGAAGTGATTATTTGTGTGCAGCTACTGGGTTACGCTAGTTGAGAAGCTTCTACGTTACACAGTTTCAGTTTTATGACTTCTTTTCTCCATTCAGCCTGCTTTGGCTTTTCTATCTTTCCAGCTAATTTCGGTTCACAGTGACCCATATTGTTGCAACGCACTTTCAGCGTTTTTACCTCTTCGTCGTTTCTTAACCAATTCCTGTATCTCGTCTGTGATCCTTGTCTACTACTTTTCTGCCATTTTCACAATTCTAGTGGTTTCTACGGCATTTATAACATCACTTCTAAGGCCATTTCATTAATTTTCTTGAATATTGCGCAGTATGTACTGTATGTGAGCGTTGTTTCCGTCTTTTACTCGTATCAAAAATAGACGTTGTCCGGATTCGACATAAATCTCCTTGCAATTCTCTATACGGTCACTTTGCCGTGATTGCAGTCCTTTCACTGCCACATTGTCAAACAGCGTTTACAGACGTTAAATAGCAACCGCCATAGTATCCGTGTCCTAGCGATAAGCCTTGTACACACGTATTTCGACTGCTGTTTCTCCTTGATACATTTTTTTCGATTTTAAATGATTATTACAGTCTTTATTTTTCATAATTTTTCATATTCTTGTCACGTATGTTTGTGGACCACACTGTTTTCTGCCAACAGTAACCAACAAATCTTGCCACTGAATCATATATCCTCTTCTGATCCTCGTCGCAAGGAAAAAGTTACATAATTCGTTACTTTTACTACTCAAAAGTATTTCGTTGTAAATCTTAAAACTATACCATTGAGCAGAACTACAACTGTATATTCAATTTTTCGTCAACTGATACTTCGTACATGTACAGTTCAGCCATTACCAGAAAGCTAAAGATTCTGATGCGTTAATAGAAACCTCATTTATAGCTGAAGACGGCACTGCATTGGCCTACGTCACATATGGTATAACATACGAACTGACAACTGTGCTTAGAAGACCAACGTAGGTGCACCCATTAACATCTGGCTAAATACATACCGTCTTTATCTCTTTTTGATTGTTATGACGTATACATTATTTCGCTTGTTTCATCAGTATGTTGATAAGATTCAAATTTAAAAGTCACTTTCGAACTAGTTCCTTGATAACTAATGTGCTTCTAATAAACATTTCGGCATATATGAGCAACTTGCCTCAGACTTACCTTATCTGTACGAGCTGACCGTTAGTTACATTTTTATTTTATAATTAGGAGTTTCAGACTCTGGAAACATTGTTGGAGTTGATACACAGGATGATTCCAAAGTTTGCGCACGAATTGAAAGAGCTACGGTCTTGCAAGTGATCCTGAGCTAGTGAAAGTTTTGTAATGTCCCGACCAACAGGGACAACAAATGCACACAACCCTTAAGGTCACCAAAGATAATGAATAAATAAAGTGGAAAAGACAAAAAAAACTAATAGTTCTGCTATTAATGGGTGAGTCAGGTAAGACATCACACGCATTTTATTTCGTGAAAAGTTACAGATATCGAAACGCGGTTTTCGGCAAATGTCGCCCAGCAGAGCTCTCATGCTACGCTGTGACAGAATGTCAACACGTTTGCGGTTTACTTGCCTGCACTGCACGCCGCTCATTTCTGCTTCAGTATTCGTTGCATGCAGACATGTACATCCATGAGGCGAAGTTGGATATACCATTTTTATATGGTGAACGTAAAAGAAAAAGCGCAAAAAGTACAGCGGTTCAGGGCTATTTATCCGGATCGCCCATGTCCTACGCACCAGGCAACTGCACGAATTATTAAGACGCTAGAGCGGACAGGCAGCTTCGACGACGAAAAGAGCAAGAAAGAAGACTGAAAGTGACAGAGAACGCGAAGAAGCAGAAGCTGTTCTGGCTACAACGCTAATGAAGCCGCGCTGTGGTTCGACACATGTTGCCAGAGATGAGGAATCAGAAGAGGGTCACTCGCATCCTGCATCGACAGAATTTCCATCTCTGTCATCTGTCACTACATCAGGCACTCGACGTCCGTGTTTTGGAGCGTCGTACAGAATTTTGTCGGTTTGTCCTTCAGCAACTGACAGACAACCTTAAGCTTTCCCAACGTGTGTTCTTCACGATGAAGGAACGTTTAGTAACCACGCTAATGTAGTTTTGCATAGCTTGCACTTCTGGGCAGCCGAAAATCTACACTGGCTTCGTCAGGTGCAACATGAACTGCCGTGGAGCGTAAACGTGCGGTGTGGCATCAAAGGAAATTACATTGTGGGACCTTGCTTCATCTCAAGCGCTCTAAATGAACATCGTATGCGCGCTTTCTGACGAAGATTCTGCCGGTGCTGGTAGAAGAGATGCCAGTGGATATTCAACAGTGAATGTGGCTGCAACACGACGGTTGTACAGCTCACTCGTCCCGTGTTGCAACGCGAATACTGAATGATAACTTTCCTAGACGGTCGATAGGACGAAATTCTGTTGTCAAATGGTCTAAGAGGTCAACCGTTTTGATTCCTCTTGATTTATTTCTTTGGGGAGCACTCGAATATGCATTCTAAGACGAAGCGCCAACTTCGCCAGGCGATATGTGTCGTCGAATTGCCAGTGCTTGCTCTATCATATCATCCTCTGTACTTATATCTGTTCATCGTCCTTTCGAAAGGCGATTGCAAATGAGCCTTTCAAGTCCGTGGTCAACACTCTGAACACATGCTCAAATAAAGGAAAATTTATTTTTTTGGAAGACAAATAATTTAAGTCATGTGATTAGGGTGGTTACTAAATCATTGTTAGTGAACTGTTTATTTCATTTATGTGTGTACGAAATTTGACTGCAGTGTCAAACTAGTCGACAGCGTGTATTGCACATAGCTGGTAACACTGTCATTACGCGCCTACGTTAAGCATGATACGACGATTCGTTAAGAAAAATATTTATTTTACGGTGTACAGGTGGTCAGCAAAATGTTCTTAATAAAATATTTCGATCAGTGAATGTATGCTACATGATATAGTTTGGAGCAGTGTAGGCAGAGACAGATGTGCCACAGCATGTATTTTTAACTCTAAAAAGAACACGCCCGTACAGGAAAAGATATGTAAAATGTTTCTTCTAACATTTACATATTTAATCAAGTAGTTGCTTTTTGCAGCTTGGAAGACCTCTGTATTTTTTTTTTTTTTTTTAAGAATAAACAGTTGATTTCCTGCTTCAGTTCACGTAAGTGTTGGAGGATACACAAATGTGAATTAGTTTTTCTAAGCCCTTTCCGATACGCTAGATTCTGGCCTATGGCGTATTTCCATGTACAACATTCGCATGTGAAGCTGCATCTAGGTCACAAGTTGGTTCACGGGGAAATAAAGCTTTATTCTCGTAGCGCAAGTCTACCTTACAGTATACAATTATGTAGCCTGGTCCGAGAAATTGCAAATTTGTGGTAAGGTCTTATGGGACCAAACCGCTTAGGTCATCGGTCCCCGATCTTACATACTACTTAACCTAACTTAAACTAACTTAAGCTAAGGACAACACATACACCCATGCCCGAGGGAGGACTCGAACCTCCGACGGGGGGAGCCGCACGGACCGTGACAAGACGTCCTAGACCGCGCGGCTCCCTGATCCGAGACCCCTGCGTGGCAGTGTTTGCACCGCAGATGCCTTTTCTGGTCACTGTGCTCTCAGATTCTAGGAAAATTCTCGAATTTCTTATGACAGGTTTCAACGTCAACATTAACAAACGATATATCACTGTAACTGCCTTCTCAAGAGCTATCGAATGCAGTTATAAAAAGTATACGGTTCCATTTAAAAACACATACTTACTGCAGTATCTTAGTAGATGGCAGCGCTAAAAACATGAACCAAACAAAAAAATACATGCCCCCTCGACGCTCGAACATATGTTGGAAAGCGCGTTTCTATATGTGTACCCGTTCACGAAATAAATGGGGTATGGGGTGTATTAGGTCCTTATGTCCGAAAGAACAGACACTACACACACACACACACTCACACACACACACTCACACACACACACACACACACACACACACACACACACACATATATATATATATATATATATATATATATATATATATATATATTTCGAGGACTGAGACTGCAGTTCACATTTGAAATTTCTGCTGTGTTTGGAGATAGTACGTGGCTGACTCTTGCTGCTGGTGGCCTTGAAGCTTTCCCTGATGCCAGTATTCTAACCTGGAAGGCATGGAGTACAACAGAGACTTCAGGGATACTTGCTAAGATCTCTTATAGTACTCTCGTTCCACATAAGCCCTTTTTACTCTCTCTACAAGAAGGTAGAAGAAGTTGAATTCTGATGAGTACTTGTTTATTTGGGCCGAAGTAGGCAATGACAGTTGTAAAATAAAAGTAGTTGGTGACTGTATGCTGTACTATTGACAATAAATGTAAATTCCGTATCTCCCATTCCTAATTCCTTATATGTGTAGATGCACACCAGGTTCAACTAACTCTTACGGGAATGGACGAAGTGCCGCGAGTAATGACGAAAATGGGGAAGGGGCACTACGTCGGTAGTGTGCGAAAAAGTTGAGAATTTGGGTCTAAGGCTTGCCAGGGTAGACCGCGCATTTGCAATGACCACTGTGTCCCAATGGCTCAGTAGTCAGAGCAATTGTCTAGTAAGCAGGAGACCCGGATTCGAACCCCGGTCTAGCAGAAATTTTCAACTCTCCCCATTGCTGTCAATCAATGCCTTGCTCGCAGTCAGTGTCTGTAATTCCTTTGTATCCTAACAGTTCTGAATTGCACAGTAAATGAAATGAATTAAATTTACTGAACTGAATGGATAGATGAAAATTAAGTTCATGAATTTGTAATGGCAAGAAATGGTTCAAAATGTCTCTGAGCACTATAGGACTTAACTTCTGAGGTCATCAGTCCCCTAGAACTTAGAACTACTTAAACCTAACTAACCTAAGGACAGCACACACATCCATGCCCGAGGCAGGATTCGAACCTGCGATCGTAGCGGTCGCGCAGTTCCAGACTGTAGCGCCTAGAACCGCTCTGCCACTCCGGCAGGCGGTATGAAATAATATCAGTCAAAACAATCAGATACATTTAATCCGCAGTGTAATGAATTTATAGTGACAGTCGAAAATCTATACCAGATCAGGAATCTAATGTTGATTTCCTGTTTATTGCGAGCGTTCGTCTTACATATTAGGCTACTGAGCACGCCTCCACACCTCACTCAGCCGGCCGGGGTGACCGAGCGGTTCCAGGCGCTACGGTCCGGAACCGCGTGACCGCTACGGTCGCAGGTTCGAATCCTGCCTCGGGCATGGATGTGTGTGATGTCCTTAGGTTAGTTAGGTTTAAGTAGTTCTAAGTTCTAGGGAACTGATGACCTCATAAGTTAAGTCCCATAGTGCTCAGAGCCATTTTAGAACACCTCACTCAAACTTTCATTATCATTGAAGTTTTGCTGTATGATTTCTGGCCGCTACAATTACAGGTTCTCCCACGGTGTATGATGGTGTGTCATCACTGGAATCTCCTTCTGCCAGGTTAAGGAACTGTCCTCTGCCAACTGCATTCTCCATAGTTGCTATTCATACAACGTGGTAACTTGAGATGGCGTTCCTAGCTGACAACGGAAGAAGAGGTGGTGACGTGAAGATTCTAATAACAAGACTTTTTACTGTTGTCCTGCATTAAATTTGAAGAACGCTCCGTGGTTTCTTAAGGAATGAAAGCATGCGACATGGTGGACAGTAACGGCGAATTACCTCCACTCTCAAGACTAAAAATCGAGGTTTCCCACATATGCCCCCAAAGATAATTTCTATGTAAGGGACAAAATCATTTGTTTTCGAAGAAAGTATGATTTCGCACAGTAGACTACCAGCCTCGGTCAAACAACATATTATATTCAAGTATAGGAAAGCACATTAATTATAGGACATGCTAACGCCGTTTTCAAGCCTGTTGATGTTCTGTTATTTGACCGAGACTGATGGTTTATAGTTATTGTGCCAAACCATGATTTTTCGAAAATATTTAAAACCCGAAATACACTGCCTCCTCAAATATTGTCCACTGTCGTCGGGCTTTCAGTAAAGAAGAGAAAACTTTTCCGGAACCTGAAATGTAAATAATAGTAATTAGTAATGTTTGGAAAGTGGGTGCATAACCAATGCCCTCAGTCAGGCAGATGCTCAGCAGACTGTAATTAATATTAGCTGGAGTTCCTAAAGAAACGAGATTTCCAGAGGTCACTCGTGTTCTTTATTGGAGAGTTCAGCATGTGTTTTTATCCGTCTTTCTTATCCCGAATCCCAACTTTTCTCAGGTCCGTGGCGGTTGCATAACTAATTCCTAGCACAGGCGGAAAGGGGTGGGGAAGGGGCGAGAGAAAGGTAGTTAGTAGTAAATTATTTCCGGTCCAGTGATCAATTTCCGAGTTTTTCACTGTGTATCTATTCCCTTGTCTTGCATTGTGTATTCCCTCACAGTGAGGGCGTAAATGAGCAGTGTGCGAGTTACGACTGTCTATGTTGGTTTCATTCTAGAAGTTTAGGCGTACAGAACGTACATCATTCCATTTTGTCACATTTTCTTTTCCTCTGCCGATCATGGAGTAATTAACCGGCGCGGCAAAAGATTAAGCATCGTACAAAGCTCTTTACTGTTCCGGCGTAACTACAGGTGCCGGCACGAAGATCGAGAACGATACAGCAGAGAGTGCTGTGAGACGACCACAGCCAGTAGTTCGCCGACTAGGACCGCACCACGAGAGGAGCGGCCTATGTCCGAAGAGAATATAAACGCCGCTCCTGCCAGCCTCGGCAGGACAGTAGAAGACGCGCACTAGCAGACCCAGACTAGAAACCACGCACTAGAAGACAGGCACTAGAAGGGCCATTATTAGTGGTCCATATGAGCTGTGTGACAAACTTGCAAGTACGTTGAATAAAATGTTCTCGTGTTTCCAACCGCGTCAATTGCTTAAAACTACACGAGCTTTCGGCCAAGCACTCCTTTGCCATTGTCAAGCGGTATGACTGCCAGTGAGGTATTGGTGGGCCCTTATATACGCTAGCTGCCGGCTGTGACGTCACTGTTGCCGTGACATTGCCATATACGGGCATGTTTTGAGTCTGCGTTCGATGTGCCCTCTTCAACCGCGCGATCGCTGGATCCCACGCAGCACTGAGCTGCAAGCCACCGTCTCTATCCAGGGTGTTTGCGGTAATTTTTGTTTCAATAGCTTCCTTTATTAAACTGTCCCAGAGGCCGCTAGTGCGAGCCACGACAGAGGTATCGTCAAATTTTATGTGGTGACCGTTTTCTAACGCATGCTCAGCTAACGCAGATTTTTCTGTATAGCGTAGGCGATAATACCTCTCATGTTCTTTTATGCGTTGTTCCACAGTGCGCACTTAAATGCTGGACCAACGACACCAATAAGTGTTTTACAGTAATATTGGGCATTCTTAAAGGTACTTCTGCTGTCGTACTCATCATTTAAAGTCGTTAAAGTAGTACCTAAGAACTTATTTAAGTGCAGTCTTTCATTTATAAATGTCTATATTACGTTCAAAGTTAACAATTGCCGAGTGATAGGAACCTTCGACCATTGGATTCATGTGTGTCTATTCATATTCTATACTGTAGTCTCAGCAGTATTTGGCTTATAATGCGGCAACTACGTATCCCAGACCCTCTAGGCAACGAAACCAGCCAAAACTTTCAATATTTCATCTCTGAGCCTTTGGGTACGTAGTTGAGGGCCACCACATCTCATCATCTTATTAGAAAGCTCGCCGTCAGACTTCCCTTAATCACTACCAGGCGCGACCTGAAGTCTTATTCAGTGGCTTTCAACAACAGGGCGACTGGAGTACCTCTCCAAAACATTGGAACAATGGTACTTCCTCCCATATCTCCGCCCTACTCGCCAACAATGGTCATCTGATGTAGTGCAGGACAGTGATTCACCGCTGAACACAACTGGACACCACTCAAAAGCAGTCCATGCTTCCCAGTCGCGGCCCCACTACAAACCCCAACGGCCTGCTGTGTTGTGGTACGGCGCCCCTTGCGTGGGACGGAATTTTCCAGAATGTTGCAGAGAGTACTTAACTTGTTTGTGGATAGAAGGCGCAGATGTGATGATGAACGAGGTCTGACCAAAAAATTCTGGAACATTCGTAATATGGCGCCGATGGTGTGTTGAAGCGAAATGCGGTTGAGATACCTCCACACGCCCGTGTTCAGTGCGGAACTGGCGAAAGTTTCATTGTTGTATGTCAGTTAGTTACTTTTCAGTGCTGTATTGAGTAGAACGTTGTGCAGTGCAGTTTGCCAATTTCTAGATGGCAGAGTTAGACGGGCAACGCGTCTGCATTAAATTTTGTGTGATACTCAAGAAAACCTTTACAGAGACACGCCAAATGATGCAGGAAGCCTACGGTTATGAGTGCTTAAGCCATACTCGGTGTTACGATTGGTTCACGCGGTTTAAAAATGGCTGGACGGAAGTTAAAGATGACCCTCGTTCAGGACACCCTTCGACGACTACCGACGACGCTCATGTCAAGAACAGCAACGAAATTGTGCGTGCCAGTCGAAGAGTGATTTGTCCGATAGATTCCAGAAGAATGTAACGTTTCACTTGGATCACGGCATGAAATCCTGACACAGCGTCTTGGAATGCATCGTCTTTCCCCCGAGATCGTCCCACGGCTCATGGGTAGAGACCAGAAAGACCTCTACCTCGCAATATATGAAGAGCTTTTGGATAACGAAAATGAGAACGAGATGTTCCTTAAGAGAATAATAACTGGTGATCAGACGTGGATCTACGGTTATGATGTTGAGACCAAGGTTCATTATTCACAATGGGACGGGAAAGGTTCTTCAAGACCAGAAAACCTCGCCAAGTCAGGTAAAATCTCAAAACCATTCTGATAGTTTTCTTTGACTTTCAAGGATTAGTTCATCATGAATTTATGCCACAGGGACAAACCTTTAATCGGTGGTACTGAGGGATGTGTTGCGACACCTGCGAGAAAATTCGAGAAGGAAACGGCCTGAAATGTAGCGAGACCGTTCATTGCTCTTGGATTACGTTAATGCATCCGTACATTCATCCTTGTTGGTGCGTGACTGTTGCACATAAAACTAAATCACTATGCTGCCTCATCCTCCGTACACCCCAGACCTGGCCTCTGTGGACTTTTTTTTATTTCCGAAGTTGAAAGCCCCGTTGAAAGGACGAATATTTGCAATGATAGACGAGATAAAAGGAAATTCGCAGACGGCGCTTCGAGCAATCCAGCAAGACGTCTACAAAGACTCCTTCTGGGAGTGGAAACTGCGTTGGCAGCAGTGTATCAATTGTGGAGGAGAGTACCTCAAAGGAGGCCCCGCACAATAAGCAAAAGATGTAAGTGCAGAAAAATTTTGTGGACTAAGTTCGGGAATTTTTTCAACACACGTCGTACTTGGTGCACAGTACACGAACCTCCCTTGTGGTAGTCAGACGTAGTCGACGGCAACTTTGACGACAAGTAAGCCTATCCTCTCGTTCGCATGCACTCCATCTTCAGACCACTGTCACACTCGAATGCTCCGCAAATCTGGATAGTGCACGATTGGACCAGATGGTCAAATGAAGACCCACAATGAGGCCCCTTTTTTTTAATCTGTCAGATGTTGAAAACGCCGTCTCACACGACTATACGGCATCTCAGTATTCTGCGCTTAACATCTTGATCTGTTCACGTCCCTTGTATACTGTTGCAGAGCAAATAATTAATTGGTTGCAGCTGAGTAAAAATTTAGACACCTTCCACGGCTGATGCATAAGCAGATCGCACCAAAGCTGAGTGAACGTTATTGCATTTGTGTCTGCAGAGAGCAATGGAAACCACTGCATTAAAAACACGTAAAGTGTATCCACAGGGCGTGTGGCATGAAACTGAAAAAGTGTCATGATGATCTCTGCATTGGCAAAAGATTTCCCACTAGCCCCCATTGGATCGGAAGTTTGAACAGGATAGGGAAGCTAGAAAATCAGAAAAGGGAAATGCTGACGCTCAATCTAGGTACAGTGAGCGTCAGAGAAGTGAAACTGAAATAAGACAAGGATATCTGGTAAGACGAGTATAGGATAATACCAACAGCAACACAAAATGATGTAACGGGACTAGTATACGTTATGAATAGGAAAGTAGGACAGAAAGTAGGTTACTTTGAACAGTTCAGTGACATAGTTGTTCTCATCAGAATCCACATGAAATCATCACTGGCGACAATAGTTATGGTATAAATGCCGATGTCGCAAGCAGAAAATGAAGAGATAGAGAAAGTATATGAGGATTCTGAGCAGGTAATTCAGTATGTAAAGAGAGATGAAAATCTAATAGTCATGGTGAACTGGAATGCAGTTGTAGCGAAAGGGGCAGACGAAAGGGTTACGGAAGAATATGGGCTTGGTTGTGGGAATGAGAGATGAGAAAAACTGATTGAGCTCTGCAATAAAATTCAGATGGTGATAGCATGGAGGTATACTTGAACAAAGCCGGAAAATACGGGACTATTTCAGTTAGATTACATCTTGGTCAGTCAGAGATTCCGAAAACAGATACTGAATTGTAACAAGGGGCAGATATAGATTCAGATCACAATTTGGTTATGATGAAGAGTAGGCTGTCATTTAAAAGACTAGTCAGAGAGAATCAGTGCTCAACGGAGTGGGGCACGAAAGTGCTAAGGAATAAAGAGACATGTTTGAAGTTCTTAGAGTCTAAAGATACTGCTACAATGAATACCTCAGTAGACAGTTCAGTTAAAGAGGAATAGACATCTCTAAAAAGGTCAGTCACAGAAGTTGGAGAGGAAAACGTGGGTTCAAGGATGAAACCATGGGTAACAGCACGAATACTTTAGTTGATCGACGAAAGATTGGAGAACAACAATATTCAGGGAAATTCAGGTATACAGAAATACCAGGTATTTAGGAACGAAATAAGCAGGCAGTGTAGGGAAGCTAAGGCGAAATAGAAACATGATAAATGTGAAGAAACAGAAGAAGCAACGATTGTCGGAAGGAATTACTCAGCATATAAGAAAGTCAAAACAGCCTTCAGTGAAATTAATAGCACGGGCGGTAACATTAACAATGTAGTGAGAATTCCACTGTTAAATGCAGAGGAGACAGGGAGTAGGTGGGAAAAGTACATTGAGGACCTCTATGATGGTTAGGACTTAGCTCTCAACGTGATAGAATAAAAATAAAATAAAAAATAAAAAAACAGGAGTTCATAGAGAAGAGAGAGGGGATCGAGTTTCGGAATCAGAATTTAGAAGATGTTTGAAAGACTTATAATAACATATGGCAGGAGGGGTAGATGACATTCCATCCGAATTACTAAAATCATTGAGTCAAGTGGCAACAAAACGATTATTCTCAGCTACTAAAGGTGGCAAATGTGGAGGTTGCGGGGCTACAATGATTTCAGCGGTAACTCGTTTGTCTTGAGTGTGTCAATAGAGCTGGTGATAGTGCTTAATTGTACAGGGTATCAGCGAAGGGAAGACGCCATTTTGAGCTCTCTGTCGCTATACCTTTACAGCTAGTGGGCAGAGTAGGTTTAATGGTCACCTACTGAAGCAACATGCAGTTGTGAAACTCAAAATGTCTGTCTCAAACCACGTGAGTCCGAAAAGAACTAATAGTCTAACTTCCTAATGGCGAAGTGTATTCAAATAATAAAGTCACCAACAAATAAACTGAATTTATTAAAACTTCTTTAGAGTAAAAAGTTTCCCACACATATGTTATATCCAACTTCTGTTTCAGAACTAGTATTCACAGTTGCGTTTACGTTCATATTACACAAACGTCCAAAATCTGTTAAGCATGTCAAAGTAAGACTACTCTGCATGACTGACGCTCAAAGGTTAACTACACTGCGTTCAAGGACAAGGTGCTGGTAGTAGAATGAGAAATTGTGTCAGCCGGGTAAGAACCTTTATTGTATCGCTGTGTTGAATTCTACATCTGCATACATGCTCCACAAGTCACCATAAGGTGCATGGCAGGGGTCTGCCCATACCACTAAAAGTCATTTCCTTTCCTGTTACACTCAAAAACAGAGCGAGGGAAAACAACCATCTATATGTCTCTGTACGATCCTCAATTTCTCTTACCTTTCATAGCTCCTACACAAAATTTATGTTGGCGGCAGCAGAATTGTTCTGCAGCCAACTACAGTCTACCCTATGCAGGAGACAAACACTCAAGAATAGGTCACATGAGTATCCTAGACGCAGTCTTGTTTACAGAAGAACCACATTTTCCTAAAATTTTCCAATTATGTTGGTTTTGTATGACTGCGCATCAAAAGTATTTGACGCTACGCCAACAAGTGTTTATCGTTCTCCAAGACACTTCATGAAACTAAACAATTTTATTGCCTACGAACAACGTCCCAACATGAAAGATCAAAATGGTTCAAATGGCTCTGAGTACTATGGGACTCAATATCTGAGGTCATCAGTCCCCTAGAACTTAGAACTACTTAAACCTAACTAACCTAAGGACAGCACACACATCCATGCCCGAGGCAGGATTCGAACCTGTGACCGTAGCAGTCATGCGGTTCCGGACTGAAGTGCCTAGAACCGTACGGCCACCCCGGCTGGCCCACAACATGAAAGCTAAGCAACTTTAGACTGCAATGCAGTAAAGTGACCAACAGTTAAGACCTGCATATTATTTTACCTCACTATAGCAGCCTCTGAATTTTACACACTTCGGTACGTCCTTGAGAACCATATTCCAGGGTATGTGAAAGGGAATACTAGTTCCCTAGTAATTAATTTTCCAAAATCCTCCACACCACTGAGCATCTTGTCGAGAAATAAAAAACACTGATAGGAGAAAACTGGTTGGCAGATCTTTAAACTGTAATTCGCATACTGCCAGCTGCGAGGTGAAGATCGTAATCCAGTTCCTTTTTCAAAGAAAAAAGCGATGTTCCGCATTTTCATAAAATTCAAAACTCATTACGGAGATGTTATAATGAAACGTACTGACAGGTACAGGTGGGTCGTGAGTTTATAGACGGTTTGAATTTTCTTTCCTATCCTTTCGTAAAAAGGCACGTTAACGTCCTCTTTTCCTCAGTCCTTCCTTTCAAATGGTTCAAATGGCCCTGAGCACTATGCGACTTAACTTCTGAGGTCATCAGTCGCCTAGAACTTAGAACTAATTAAACCTAACTAACCTAAGGACATCACACACATCCATGCCCGAGGCAGGATTCGAACCTGCGACCGCAGCGGACGCTCGGTTCCAGACTGTAGCGCCTAGAATAGAACCGCACGGCCACTCCGACCGGCAGTCCTTCCTTCCTTCATTCCTCTTAAGTTTGAAGTTAGCAGAACGAATGTTCATGACGAAAAAATGAATGGGAGTCTCTCGGCTGAGACTAATGAGCTGGTGGAGTTGTGGCAACCCCCAGCTGACTGGGCAAGATGTAAGCAATGTTTCCAGAAGTCTCTAGTTCTCTTCCGTACGAAACCTTTACTGAAACACCATGTTTCCGGGAACTGTGTGAGAGGGGGGAACCAAAACAGTTCTCTGATCAATACAGTCAACAGAATTTCATCCACACGACCGTTAATGGAGTGCTTCGGACTGGAAGGTGAGTAATTCCTTGATTCTATTGTCATTGTTGATGATAGGTGGGCGGCCCACTGCACAAATGATACTAAAAGACAAACAATGCAGTTCTAAAATCCCTTATCCGCATCAGTTAACAAAATCCAAAACCTTTCAAATGGTTCAAATGGCTCTGAGCACTATGGGACTTAACATCTGAGGACATCGGTCCCCTAGAACTTATAACTACTTAAACCTAACTAACCTAAGAACATCACACACATCCATGTCCGAGGCAGGATTCGAACCTGCGATCGTAGCAGTCGCACGGTCCCGGACTGAAACGCCTATAACCGCTCGGCCACCGCGGACGGCTCTAAAACCTTTGCTTCTGCCCGAAAATTTATAGCTTGTCTTTTGGGACCTTAAAGGTATTCGCCTCACTGAATTTTTGCCCCAAGGGCAAACAATTAATGCTTAGCGGTACTATGAAACAGTGCACTGAAATTCGAAACAAGGCCCGGGGAGTAGCCAACATTCCGTCAGAGCTACTGATAACCTTGAGACAGACAAGACAAAACTCTTCCATGACGTGTGAAAAGTGAATGAGATAGGCGAAATACCATCAAATCTCAAGAAGAATGTAAAATTTCTAAATCCAAAGTTAGCAGGTGCTGACAGGTGTGAATATTACCGAACTATCAGTTACTAAAGGCCTGGCCAGACAGAATGCGGCCTGGCCGTCCGGCCTGTGGCCTTGAACCGCAGCCGGCAGGCCGCACTGTTGAATCGCTCGTTATTGTATGGCGGCAGTCACACTGAGTGCGGCTCTGACGCACCGGCAGCCGGCCTGCCGCACCGGCCGCCGCCGGGTTGTCACAGACTACAGATTCGCCGCAAGCCGGAGCGGCTGCTTGCCTCTGTTGGCGCACTAAACTGCTGTGTGGTCACACTAGAAGCAGCGGTGTGAGGCGGTTTTTGTCTTGCAGCTCGTAGTGCATGCACACAGAAAGACTTGCAGAGGAGGTGAGAGAATACAACTTTTTGTATGATACACGCGATCCTGATTTGGAGGTGGAATACATTTGTCCTCGATATACTCTTGATAGATAGCTGAATAGTGTTGTCACTGTGACGTCCATAACTTCCAATATCAACTACTGTAAACTCGGTAGTATGGATCAACGATCGCCAGGAGAACAAGCGAAAAGAACTGTCGTAACAGGAGAACTGGGATCCACTATCCTTCGGGCATTTTAACCTGACAGCCTTTCCGTCTATGCTTCCAAGGCAGTTCGGAAACCCCCAGTTCTATAAATCCTTCTTCAGATTTCTTCCACATCTCTGTTGTAGGAGTAGGAAAATACTTGGGCTGTAGAACAGTCCTTATTGTCTGGCACACTTATTTCACAATATCTGAGAGTGTTGAACGTCCTAACCGAAAAGAAAAAGCTATGGCCTGGTGACTGTCGCCTGTAGTCAAGTATCTGGAAAAGATTAAAATCAATTATGCCGACAGAACGAATAGATAAGTTAACGACCAAAGATATGTTTGTTTAAATTCAATGACAATGTTATGAATACAATGAAACAAAACAATCTATTAAGTAGAAAGTTCTCTCTAGCGGGACATACGGAACTAGATGTTACTATCGTTTACTGTATTCGTAAACACTGCAGATAAATTTATCACTCCACTCGTAACTACGTTGTGGGATAGCACTTTCTTCCGCCGAACCTTTCATATGATACAGCAAAACTGAAATGGAATAATTTATATGACTTCTATTTCAAGCACAAAGAGGCCACAAACGGTAAAACTTACCTCAAACAAACGACTTGTCTGTGCCTTGTATCAATTGGCTTTCTCCAGTTCGTTGTGCACTTCTCGGTGCTACCTTTTTATCAGGCGATGCATTTCCTCGAAACATTCTCGCGACATTCGAAAATATTTGAAGTACCTATCTTCGTCAGACACTCTATCAATACACAGACGACGGTATTCTCCTAAGCTTTCTCTCTTGTTATCAATGTCGTGCACCCAACATCTCCTCTTCTTGGTGCCATTTCGTATCGCTAGTGCAAGCTACTCATTTCTGCAATAAAAAAATAAAAAAAAAAAAAAAAACTCGCACAATG
Organism: Schistocerca serialis cubense; assembly: GCF_023864345.2. NCBI lineage: Eukaryota > Metazoa > Arthropoda > Insecta > Orthoptera > Acrididae > Schistocerca > Schistocerca serialis. Next base: position 98,412,771 of record NC_064642.1, on the reverse strand, counting down.
ATAACGTGTCCCGCGTGAAGCTTCCAAATCGTCTAATGCAAGACAATCGCACTACGCATGCAAGCTTAATAATGGGTTTCGGCCCCTTCCACAGTGTAGCTGACGCATCAAGAGTCGCTGCGGCCGGCCGGCCGTTGCCTGTGTGGCGGCCCTGGCCGCTGACAGGTCCGGCCCACCGCTGCGCCTTCCGTCGCAGCGGCAGGCCGGATTCTGTCTGGCCAGGCCATAAGTCATGATTGCAAAATACTAACCCGAATTCAGTAACAGGCGAATGGAAAATACTGGTAGAATCGGACCTTGATCAGTTCGGATACTGGAGAAATATAGGAACACGCGAGGCAATACTGACCCTACCTAGCGAGGTGGCGCAGTGGTTAGCACACTGGACTCGCATTCGGGAGGACGACGGTTCAATCCCGTCTCCAGCCATCCTGATTTAGGTTTTCCGTGATTTCCCTAAATCGTTTCAGGCAAATGCCGGGATGGTTCCTTTGAAAGGGCAAGGCCGATTTCCTTCCCAATCCTTCCCTAACCCGAGCTTGCGCTCCGTCTCTAATGACCTCGTTGTCGACGGGACGTTAAACACTAACCACCGCCACCACCAATACTGACCCTAAGACTTATCTAGGAAGATAGCTTAATCAAAGGCAATCCTACGCTTATAGCATTTGTAGAATTAGGGAAAGCTTCTGACCATGTTGACTGGAAAACTCCCTTCAAACTTCTCAAGGTAACTGTGGTAAAATACACGGATTGAAAGGCTATTTACAACTTGCACAGAGCCAGACGGCAGTTGTAACAGTCGAGGGGCATGAAAAGTAAACAGTGCTTGGAAAGAGAGTGAGATAGAACTGTAGCCTATCCATGACGTTATCCAATCTGTACACTGAGCAATCAGTTAAGGAAACCAAAGAAAACTTTGGCGTAGGAGTTACAGTCCAGGAAAAGGAATTAAATCTTAGAGATTTGCCGATGACAGTATAATTCTGCTAGAGACAGCAAAGGACTTGCAAGAGTAGCTGAATATAATGAACAGTGTCTTGAGAGGAGAATATAAGACAATATGGTCTTCTCGTCCTGAAGATAACTTTAAGCCGAAGTGCGATGTGTAGACAACCTCAAAGATGATTGTACCCCGGGACGGCGAAAAGTCTACATTACCGGCAGCCATACCAGATCAGTATCTCATAGCTACTCAAGACAACAGCACAAGAAAACAAACTACAACAAAGGCTCTTCTCAGAGCCAGACAAAGAGTATGAAGAATTTTGGACAAGGAATTAGTATTTAACAAATCAGTGTAGAAGGACCGACAAAAGACAAATGTGACTACTTGAGCAAACTGGCCACAAACCATGGCACTGATATCATAGCCCTCCAGGAATCCCATCTAAACGTAGACAATATAGCAAAGGAAAAAGTTACAGGTTCCAAAATGATAGGATACCTGCTATCATCTACACATGACTCTATCATGTACGCCAAAGAAAGCGTTTCTGGTATTAAAGGAGTGTGCTGCCAGGTGATCAGTGACACAGTAGTGATAACTCTGGAGATGAGTGGCTTAACTGTTGTCTCAGTCTACAAACCACCGAACGTCCAGTGGCCCACCCCAGCCTTGTCATCTGTACCCCAGCCACGCGTATACCTAGGTGATTTCAACACCCACCACACAACCTGGAGTTATACACACAGTGACATAAATCGAGAGAAATTAGTGGAATGGGGAGAAGGAGAAAAACTCTATCTCAGCTACGATGCCAAAGAACCGAAAACCTATCGCTCCGTTAGGCGACACACTGACACCAATTATGACCTGTGTTTCCTCTCCACCGATGGAAACACGCTCCCCTAGAGTCATACACGGAAAGTCCTAAAGGGCTTCCCAAGAGGCCAAAACCGCCCAACAATAATCAAAAGGCCGACCGCTGTGGCCGAGCGGTTCTAGGCGCTTCAGTCCGGAACCGCGCTGCTGCTGCGGTCGCAGGTTCAAATCCTGTCTCGGGTATGGATGTGTGTGATGTCCTTACGTTACTTAGGTTTAAGTAGTTGTAAGTCTAGGTGACTTATGACCTCAGATGTTGTCCCTTAGTGCTTAGAGCCATTTTTTAATAATGAAAACAGGGCTGAAGCCACCCATAATAAATTCCATTAACAAGTCAAGACGGAATTTCAAGAAAGCTAACTGCGATCAGTATACACGGGAAGTTGACAGCAACCTACGCTGGGTAGCCGTAAAAGCAAAAAACTACAAAAGACTCGTGGGGGTCATAATTGGTGCACCCAAACATAATATACCTCGAGGGCTCAGGAAACAATACATCCCTTGCTGGGACGACACAATAGAAAACTTGTATGCAGAATACCAACAAACTGAAAACCCTGATACTGGTAAAATAATAGTAGAACAGCTAAATGAAGCGAGAAAGTAGAAATGGGTGGACCCGACGTCCAGTTCAAATTTCACTCATTCAGGCAGAAAGGCATGGGGGTTATTAAGAAAACTTGGCACTGCAAACAGCGTCTACAATCAGCAACCGAAGATAACGCAATCAGAACTGGCACTACACATAAAAGAGCTGAGAAGGTCCCTGCAGACACAACCATGAAAGAAAAAGTAAAGAACGAACCTAATGAACTCAATAGGTTTCTCCATGATAACACCACACTATCATATCCCTTTTCTCAAAAGAGATATATATGAGGCCTTCAAAACATAGAAAATGAGAAGCCGCAGGACTGGATGGCACATTCCCTGGATTAAAACACATAGGGGAACATGGAAGAAGTTCTACAATGATATACTCAAAACTGGAATTGTGCCTCAATAGTTCAAGATCGCACAGACATTAACAGTTCTCAAATCTGGAAAGCCAGTACATGACCCCTCAAGTTACCGGCCAATTGCACTGCTGAGCGTGTGCTTCAAACTACTGGAACGACTCATCCATAACAGAATACAAGGAATAATAAAAAACATAACGCCAACATTTAGGGCTGGGCTCAGAAGCAAGCGGAGATGCTGTGAGCATGTCCTAGCCTTGACATCCTATATTGAGACTGAATTCCACAAGAAACTAAAGACATCAGTGGTCTTTGTTGATCTGTCAGCAGCATATGACACTGTGTGGCTAGCTGGACTCCTGCGAAGTTAAAAAAGCATGTCCCAAGTAAGAAACTGACGACACTTGTGGGAAATTTGTTAACCAACCGTTACTTCAAGGTCAACGTTGGACAAAAACAGAGCATGTCATCTACCTTGAAAAATGGGCTCCCCCAAGGGTCCATCCTAGCACCCCTACTTTTCAATCTGTACACCAGTGACATGCCAAACACTGCTAGCGAAAAGTTTTGCTATGCTGACGACCTTGCCATAGCCGGACAGAACAGCACACTTGAGGAAGTAGAAGTTACGTTATCTGGAGACTTACAAACTCTCAACACATACTAAAAAGCATGGAGAATCCAGCAAAATGAAGCAATTCAGAAGTCTGCGCATTCCATGTAAACAACAGAATTGCAAACCAGGAGTTGAATGTGTGCTTCAGCCAACAAAAGGTTAGACGTAATTTCCAGCCTAAATACCATGATGTCACACTAGATCGGTCTCTGACGTATAAAAAGCACTTGGAAAAACACAAGCCAAAAACTAAAGAATCGAAACAACATCGTAAAGAAACTAGCTGGTATTGCATGGCGTGCCGAAGCATCGACTCTACTTACTACAGTATTTACGCTGGTGTACCCAGTTGCCGAATACTGTGCTCCAGTGTGGTAACATAGTGCCCACACGAGGAAGCAGGATGTATACCAGAACGAGTCAATGAGGATAGACATTTAAGTGCCTGGCAGAGGGTTCATCGAATCACCTTCACAATTCTCTGTTATTCCTAACTCGTATAGCGTGCGGGAAGAACGAACACTTATATCTTTCCGTACGAGCTCTGATTTCCCTTATTTTATCGTGTTGATCGTTACTCCCTATGTAGGTCGGTGACAACAAAATATTTTCGCATTTGGAGGAGAAAGTTAGGGATTGGAATTTCCTGAGAAGATTCCGTCGCAACGAGAAACGCCTTTCTTTTAACGATGTCCACCCCAAATCCTGTATCATTTCAGTGCCACTTTCTCCCATATTTCGCGATAAATCAACACGTACTGCCCTTCTCTGAACTTTTTCGATGTACTCCGTCGGTCCTACCTTTTAAGGATCCCACACCGCGCAGCAGTATTCTAAAAGAGGACGGACAAGCGTAGTGTAGGCAGCCTCCTTAGTAGATTTTTTACATTTTCTAGGTGTCCTGCCAATAAAACGCAGTCTTTGGTTAGCCTTCCCCACAACATTTACTATGTGTTTCTCCCAATTTAAGTTGTTCGTAGTTGTAATTCCTAGGTATTTAGTTGAATTTACGGCCTTTAGATTTGACTGATTTATCGTGTAACCGAAGTTTAACGAATTCCTTTTAGCACTCATGTGGATGACCTCACATTTTTTTGTTATGTAGAGTCAACTGCCAATTTTCGCACCATTCAAATATCTTTTCTAAATCGATTTGCAAATTGTTTTGATCTTTTGATGACTTTGTTAGTTGATAAGCAACAGCGTCATCTGCAAACAACCTGAGACGGCTGCTCAGATTGTCTCCCAAATTGTTTATGTAGAGAAGGAACATCAAAGGGTCATAACACTATATCGGGGAACCCCAGAAATCAGTCTGTTTTACTCGATGGCTTTCCGTCAATCAATACGAAGTGTGAGTGACCGCCCGGACAGGAAATCACAAATGCAGTCACATAACTGAGACGATATTCCATAAGCACGCCATTTCACTACAAGCCGCTTGTGTGGTACAGTGTCAAAAGCCTTCCGGGAATCCAGAAATACGGAATCGATCTGAAATCCCTTGTCAATAGCACTCAACACTTCGTGCGAATAAAGAGCTACATGTGTTTCACAAAAACGATGTTTTCTAAATCCGTGTTGTCTGTGTGTCAATAGACCGTTTTCAGCGAGGCAATTCATAATGTTCGAACACAATATATGTTTCACAATCCTGCTGCATATCGACGTTAATTATATGGGCCTATAACTAAGTGGATTACTCCTACTACCTTTCTTGAATACTAGTGTGACCTGTGCAACTTTCCTGTCTTTGGGTACGGATCTTTCGTCGAGCGAACGATTGTATATGATTGCTAAGTATGGAGCAAGTGCATCAGCATACTACGAAAGGAACCAAATTGGTACATAGTCTGGACCAGAAGACATGCTTTTATTAAATTGCTTCACTACTCCGACGTTATTTACTTCTACGTTACTAATGTTGGCAGCTGTTCTTCATTTGAATTCTGGAATATTTACTTCGTCTTCTTTTGTGAAGGCATTTCGGAAAACTGTGTTTAGTAACTCTGCTTTGGCATCACTGTCTTCGACAGTATGTCCATTGCTACCGCACAGAGAAGGCGTTGGTTGTTTCTTGCCGCTAACATACTTCACATACTACCAGAATCTCTTTTGATTTTCTGCCAGGTTTCGAGACAAAGTTTCGTTGTGGAAACTGTTATTAGCATCTCGCATTGAAGTCCGCGCTAAATTTCGAGCTTCTGTAAGACATCGCCGATCTTGGGGATTATGTGTCTGTTTAAATTTGGCATTTTTGTTTCGTTGTTCCTGCAACACAGTTCTGACCCGTTTTGTGTACGAAGGAGGAACACTCATTCGTTTGTTAATTTATTGGGTATAAATCTCTCAATTGCTGCCGATACTATTTCATTGAATTCAAGCTACATCTGGTCTCCACTTATATTATTACTTTGGAAGGAGTGGAGAGTGTCTCTCAGGAAGGCGTTAAGTGAATTTTTATCTGCGTTTTTGAATAGGTATAGTTTTCGCTTATTTTTGGAGTATTTGGGGGTTACAGTATTCAATCTCGCTACGACAACTCTGTGTTCACTAATCCCTGTACCCGTTTTGATGCTCGTTATTAACTCAGGGTTTTTTGTTGCTAAGGGGTCACGTGTGTTTTCACAACCGTTTACTATTCGCGTGGGCTCATGAACTAACTGCTCGAGATAATTTTCGGAGAATGTGTTTAGCACAATTTCGGATGATGTTTTATGCGTACCTCTGGATTTAAACATGTATTTTCGCCAACATATCGAGGGTAAATTAAAGTCACCACGAACTATAATCTTATGATACCATCTGGATTGGGAGGTCGGTAAAAGGATCCAATTATTATTTTATTCCGGTTGCCAACAATGACCACTGCCCATTCTAACTCACAGGAAATATCTACTTCAATTTCACGACAAGGTAAACTACTTCTAACAGCAACAAACACGTCACCGCCAACCGTATTTAGCCTATCCTTTCGGAACACCGCTAGGTTCTTCGCAAAAATTTCAACTGAGCTTATAACCGGCTTTAGCCAGCTTTCAGTACCTATAACAATTCGAGCATCAGTGCTTTCTATTAGCGCTTGGAGCTCTGTTACTTTCCGAACACAGCTACGGCACTTTACAACTGTTATCGATGATTCCTGTATCTACGTTCTTCCTGTGTTCGGCGTGCACACTTCGTGACTGAAGCCCTTCTTCTGTTTTCCCGAGACCCTCTAACCTAAAAAACCGCCCAGTCCACGTCACACAGCCCCTGCTACCCGTGTAGCCGCCTCCTGCGTATAGTGGACACCTGACCTACTCAGTGGAACCCGATACCCAACCACCCTCAGGCGCAAGTCGAGGAATCTGCAGCCTACACGGTCGCAGAACCGACTGAGCCTCTGATTCAGACCTTCCACCCGGCTCTGTGTCAGAGGTCCGCGATCGGTTCTGTCGACTATGCTACAAATGGTCAGCTCTACTTTCATCTTGCGAGCAACGCTGGCAGCCTTTACCAGTTCTGTTAGCCGGTCGAAACCAGAGAGAATCTCTATAAAATTACATGTAAAATTAAACTTGATGTACCTGTCAATGTTTACTGTTGGTGCCATACGATAAATAAATAAATAAATAACTTTAAGCCTTTTCACTTAAAAGCTAAATTCACATATTTATTGACCATAAAAGCAGATCAAGGATAATGGAATTTAGTCGTATTAAATAACGTGATACTGAGCAAATTAGATTAAAATATGAGACACTTAAAGTAGTCGTTGGATTTTCTTATTGGGCAGCAAAGTAACTGATTATGGCCGAAGTAGAGAGGATATAAATTATAGACTGGCAAAGGAAGGAAAAGGGTGTCCGAAGAAGAAAAACTTGTCAACATCGAATATAGATATAAGTGTCAGAAAGTCTTTTATGAAAGTATTTCTCGAGCGTATCCATGTATGGAAGTGAAACATGGATGATGAACAGTTTGGACAAGAAGAGAATAGAAGCTTTTGAACTGTGGTGCTATAGAAGAACGTTGGAGATTAGATGAGTAGATTACATAACTAATGAGGATCTGCTGAACATACCTGGGGAAAAAATACATTTGTGGCACAATCTGACTAGAAGAAGGGATCGGTTAATAGGACACATTCTAAGACATCAACGGATCACAAATTTAGTATTGGAGGGAACTGGGGGTAAAAATCGTAGAGGGAGGCGATGAGATGGATACAATAAATAGATTCAGAAGGATTTAAGTTGCAGTAGTTATTCGGAGTTGAAGAGGCTTGCACAGGGTAGAGTAGTATTGAGATAGTATGGAGATAGTATGGAGATCTGCATCAAACCGGCCTTCGGACTAAGTACCACAAAAAGAGCTGTGAAAATGTAGAAAAACAAAGGAGGTTGATACAAAACGAAACAAGGGTAATGTTAATTAAGGAAGTGTGGTAGTCGCAATGTAATGCACGCCCCCAGAGAGCGAAAGCCACAAAGCGTCTCTAGGATTCAGTCGATTAGTACATCGTCAACTATCGCAGTCACAGGCCTGATCTGGCAGCATAAGACTGTCATCTTTTCACCTGTCTGTTCACGTGTGGAAAAAGTCTCCTACCTTCATGAGGCCCAGAGTATCGTTCAGCAATAGGCCAAAGAGGCAACGTTAGACTTGTTTGACGAATGTATCCGAAAAGTACCACGAAAAATAGAGTACAATGTACATCTGTGGCTTTGTAAATTTTTCACAAATATATTGCCTTTTCCATTTTTAAACAGTTGAGTAGTCTTAATTTTAGGCTTGCTGTGTACAGAAACAGAAAATTCTATACGTAGAATACGATAACGGCGCATATGACGGAAAACCGATTCTGCGCGCTTACGTTTTTACGAACTGAACTTTCGAAATATCCACTCACAGCTTGCTCTAGTACTGCGCGATGCTGTTTAAACATTCCGGACTACAACTAGCGTCACTCTTCCGGCAGTTTTTACTGTTTATTACGGAAATTGCCCACCACCCACGTCCAGTTACTGGGCAACCTACTCTACGTACGAGGGTTAATTATAAACTTTTTTTCTACCTAAATACACAAAACCGCAAGCAGACATTTTGCATAGTTATTTATTATTTAATGAACTGGTTTTTCGAACCTTTTTCTGAAAGTTACATCACTATTTATAGCACAATGCTGGGTGCTGGATTGCGACAGTATGGGCCAGTTGGTGCATCTCTCCACACAATGTTAGTTTCGCCATCACAGTGTAAATGAATACAGATTGTGTAACAGTGTGTGAAATGATGTACCAACTGGCCACCAAAATGGAAGTGACAGATGGGCACTAACAGAAAAAAGCCGCCCACACTGTCGTAAACCTGCACCCAGGATTATGCTAGAAATAGTAACATTCAGAAAAACCGTCACATTTGAATATGAACCTGAAAAAGTTCGAAAACTGGTTCATGGAATAATAAATAACTATTCAAAAAGCGACTCGTTGCTATTTTACGTATCTACATTCAATTAACAGTCACGAGTTCTAAAATGCCCGTAATGGATGAGCGCAACCTAAAGTTTGTTTCTATTCCGCTACTGCCATTGAAACCATAAAGGATTTGTACTGGCGGTGATGCTAAATAGATGAAAAATAAACAATAAATGAAAATTCAAGCACTTTATTAACGCTGGACTTGGCGCTGCTTGTGTTCTTATCTCCTCGGACGAAACCAGCGCGCGCTTTTAAGCTATTACTGCGGCTTTTCTGACAGTGAGCGACGTGCCTGCCACCTGTCTGTCCAGAGCGCAACTAACTGCTCCCCAGTCGCGGTAAATTGCGGCAGCAGTGACGCAGTTGCGCCAGCCTCCTGATGTTGCACGGTTACTCCCTTAATTGCTTGTCTTCGCGCTGGACGTTTTAATCACTCGTGCACCTTTTTCTCTTTTGGGGAAACTTTTACACATCAGTGGCAGACCGTTTGCTGCCTTTTTGGCACGCAACGCAATGTGGTTTCCCCGTTAGATTTTTTTGCACACTTGTCAGCTTATCCCGCTCTTTTTGCGCAGCTCGGGGCGTGTTGAGTGACACTAAGCGGGTTTTTACTCTTATCACTGTGGTGGGTGCTTCCTTGCATCCTATGTCCGAGACAACACAGCAGTTGGCAACAACGTGTGACATGGCCTCTTTGTAACTCGCTCTGATTACATTTCTTTCCAACCATAATAAAGGAAAATATTTAAAGCAGTTTCAAAAATGGTTCAAATGGCTCTGAGCACTATGGGACTTAACATCTATGGTCATCAGTCCCCTAGAACTTAGAACTACTTAAACCTAACTAACCTAAGAACAGCACACAACACCCAGCCATAACGAGGCAGAGAAAGTCCCTGACCCCGCTGGGAATCGAACCCGGGAACCCGGGCGTGGGAAGCGAGAACGCTACCGCACGACCATAAAGCAGTTTACAGGCAGTTATTCTCCCACATTTTCTGATAGTCTGTATGAAGTAGAGATGGGCAAACTGAAACACGTAACTGTTTCGAAACAAATGAAACAGTGCAATGTAATGTTTCGATACGCTGTTTCGAAACAGAGAAACAGTTTGTGTTAATAATCTAATAAACCTACACATTTTGTCATCTTGAATGTCTACTGTATAAGTATGTCCATATAAACACAAATGAGGAGCGAGAGCGCTAATCATATTGCAGAAAGTATGAAACTATCACTTAGGCGTATAGGCATTTCGTATTTCCTGCAGCAAATGCGCTGCTTTCATGTCGTGTGACTTTCATACTTTTCAATTTGCTGAGGACAGCCATAGCTGAAGACAGAAGAACCACCACGAACGGAACTGGAGGTGGGAGCAAACTGCAGAAACTACGGACGTGCTACTGGGATTCCCACATTCCGTTAGTACGGGTAATATACCCAGCCTGCTAATTTCCATGCACACAAAGGGAATCATTGTGGATAATAGGCACATTGACTATAGACTCAGAGATAATGCGAATAAATAACAAAATATAACAGAAAAAAATTTTGTCTTTCAAGGTGTTTCGAACCGTTACTATAAATTCACCATGCTTCCCAGCCCTTCCCGTTCACCATTACACTATAAGTGTTATGTCAAACAGATTGCTTGCAATTATACCTACATCAAATTTATGTATGTGTCTAATAATTGTCACTCTACGCCTTCTTTATTCAAAATGTTGTAGGTTTACTTGTGTTTCTTAATATGATAACTGTACATGAACAGAGAAGCGTATGTTAAAAAAAGTGTAATTTAACTGAATGATTTACACATATTTATTATTTTGAATGTGAATAGTACGCGTTGTTTTATTGTTTGGTTAGTGTTTATAAAGCAGATGTTACGCCATTTCGGAATAGGACAGTCAGCTAGAAACGAAGCTTTTTTTTCGGATATCTTAAGCTTCATGCTATTGCCTGCCAAAAAGATTTCGACACTCTTGAAAGTGTTTCACGAAGTCTCGTCCGACACAGAGCGGGATGAAACATCACTGTTTCGATACAATTAGTCCGTTCCAAGCACAGGTGGACTGAAACAGCCTTGTTTTGAAACAACGATACAGTTTCTGTGTCTGGCTCGAGATCGAATCTGGTCCGGTTATCCGAGACAGGGGCGGAATGAGACACCACTGTTTCGAAACAGTGAACCACAGCCGTACCGAAACACTGAAACAGTTCCACGTATCGATACACTGTATCGGAACATAGAAACAGTGGTCAAGTCTAGTATGAAGGCCATCCTGTAGTGCATATGGTGCAAATTTCGGACAATATATTAATTACCAAACTAAACTAAAATTAACCTTCACCCCTCGTCTTTAAAGTTGAGTGCGACTACAGAGCGCGAGGACTATGATGTTTGAAACTTTGCAAGATAATCTAAACCTTCAACATTTCATAATTCTACGTTGGAACATATCGCATCCTGGCAAGAACAGTGACACAACAAAAAATGCAATACTTTAAATAAATGGACTAGAAGAACAGTAGTCATGTCCATATTACTGTTGTTACAGAATACAGTCCAATTTACTTCCAAAAATTTTTACACCAAATAAAAATGGAACTTATACCATTTCTATACACGTAAGTTGTATAGAAAGTTTTCATCGACTTTTCTCAGGTACTGCATAGTTTAGCTGTGTCGCGGTTCTTGCCGTGGTGCGATATGAGGAACTACTCCGTCGCAATAAAACACACGAAAGGAATTGCTCCTGGTGGCTCTGAAATAAAAAATGTTACCTGCGGAAGGTAAGATCTGCTCTACTCTGTGACATTCCCTGAAATATAATTGTCTGTATCTGCAGCTGAAATAGATTACGTTCCTATTTAATGCGACTGCATTTATTTGTACAAGATGGTTATCCAACAGTTAACATGAAGCGTGAAGTTTAAGCTACTGCAAATAAAAAATTTATTTCAGCACAGTGAACCTAGAAAAAAATAGTTGTTTAATACTCTTCTCATGGTTTTTTGAGCCACATTCGTGTAATAATGTTTGAATGATATTTCCGCTAATTGAGTGCTCCAGCTTATTTATTTTGTATCCTATCATGATCATGATTTCAGCCTTAAGCCATTATCATTTTTTTCATTTATTGTATTTCAGTGCCCCATCTGGGGCAGGCTGGCAGCAGCATATGCGCTGCTCTTCAGCCGACAGACATTAATTATACAATAGCAGACATTTAAAATAACATAAAGGAGAGAATATTGTGTACATCGATACAAAAAAGGGGGAACATCATGGAAGAGAACAAAAAAGGGGGGCGACTGTAAAATGGAGATAAAAACCGTAAAAAATTAGCGCCCACAAACTAAACCACACACTGGATTATAAAAGTATCAATGGACGCTGTAGCACAGAACAATCACTGACAATAGCACTATGTACAAGTCCAGCACACAATTAAAACCACAGCTCTTGACGCACAGGAGAACAGCATCAAACCAACACTGACATATTACACTGATGACGATGGCCATAGTGTTCTGGCTGATCAGTGTAAGTTTCAAGACGTTACGCAAACTTGAAACTTCCTGGCAGATTAAAACTATGTGCCGGACCGAGACCCTAACTCGGGACCTTTGCCTTTCGCGGGCAAGTGCTCTACCAACTGAGTTACCTAAGCACGACTCACGCCCCGTCCTCACTGCTTTACTTCTGCCAGTACTTCGTCTCCTACCTTCCGAACTTTACAGAAGCTCTCCTGCGAACCTGCAAGGTACTGAACGTTGGAAGTGAGGTAATGAGAGACTAGCCGTGATACAAAAACTGAGAACACATTATCAGACTCAAGAAACTAGTGCCGGCCGCGGTGGTCATGCGGTTCTAGGCGCTGCAGTCCGGAACCGCGGGACTGCTACGGTCGCAGGTTCGAATCCTGCCTCGGGCATGGATGTGTGTGATGTCCTTAGGTTAGTTAGGTTTAAGTAGTTCTAAGTTCTAGGGGACTGATGACCTAAGATGTTAAGTCCCATAGTGCTCAGAGCCATTTGAACCATTTGAAGAAACTAGAATTGGTATAGTTTATTAATGACCAAAACAAAATTCGTATAGTATATTCTTGAGACAGGTCGATAACAATTTTTTCAAGATGCTAACAAGGGAACCTCCCCATCGCACCCCCCTCAGATTTAGTTATAAGTTGGCACAGTGGATAGGCCATGAAAAACTGAACACAGATCAATCGAGAAAATACGAAGAAGTTGTGTGGAACTATGAGAAAAATTAATAAAATATACAAACTGAGTAGTCCATGCAAAACATAAGCAACATCAAGGAGAATGTGCGCTGAGGAGCGCTGTGGTCCCGTGGTTAGCGTATCTGCGGAGCGAGAGGTCCTTGGTTCAAGTCTTCCCTCGAGTGAAACTTTTACTTTCTTTATTTTCGAAAAGTCATGATATGTCCGTTCGTTCATTGACGTCTCTGTTCACTGTAATAAGTTTAGTGCCTGTGTTTTGCGACCGCACCGCAAAACCGTGCGATTAGTAGACGAAAGGACGTGCCTCTCCAAAGGGAACCGAAAACATTTGATCGCAAGGTCCTAGGTCAACCGATTCCTCCACAGGAAAACACGTCTGATACATTCTATACGACACTGGTGACGGCATGTGCGTCGCATGACAGGAATATGTTGTCGGCCCACCTAACTTGTACACTTGGCGAATGGGTAAAAAGATTCTTCTACCCTGCCCGATTTAGGTTTCCTTGTGGATGCGATAATCACTCCCAAAAAAGAGATGAAAACATAAGAGTTTGTCACATAAACTGTAAATAAAAAATTAAACTTTTCACTCGAGGGAAGACTTGAACCTAGGACCTCTCATTCCAGAGCTGCTCTCGCTAACCACGGGACCACGGCGCTCCTTGCCTCCAATTGTCCTTGATTTTGCCTATGTTGGCATGGACTACTTAGTTTGTATATTTTACTAATTTTTTTTCATAGTTCCACACAACTTCTTCCTGTTTTCTCGATTGATCTGTGTTCAGTTTGTCAAGGCCTATCCACTGTGCCAACTTATAACTAAATCTGAAGGGGGTGCGATGGGGAGGTTCCCTTGTAAGAGATGAAAGAGCAGAGGGAGTGTCATCAAAACACTTCAAAACATGAAAATTTTTCCCCTGTATAAAATATACATAAAAATAAAGGGACTTCATAATTAAAGTTCCAGTTCCAAATCGTTGTAGAAAGAAAACCACTGCTCAGGATGACGTCACATTTGAACAGCACATTATTGATGCAGGAGGCAATATGTCACGGAGAAAAAAAGAAATTACGAAGATTTGACCAACAGATGCCGCTGTGAGCGTCAGAATATGCACATCAATAGACGCAGGGTACACAGCTGTTCCTCAGTTTGCGTCCGAGACACCCAACTTGACTGTCTCCACGAAGGTTCGCAGGGTGCTAGTAAAACTCTTTTACAAGAACGGTAACTGTGCGCCTACACTCCTGCAGTAGTTCCGGGCACTCAATGGTATGAAAAAAAAGCATTGGCCCGATGTTTGCTTTTATGTCTAGTGTATGTTAGGGAGTACTTGGTGCACCACCGCCTTTCCCACCTTTCTCTACTCCCGCTGCGAATGACTGTTGGGAAATTTCCGTGTGAGTTCGAATCTCTCTAACTTTTACCTTCACCGTCCTTTCGCGTAATATACGTAGGGTGAAGCCACGGATTTGTTGACTAAGTTGAAGCAAAACCGAAAGAAAACAGAAATTTACATGTCTCTTTCGTAACCTTGAAAGGTCTCTGTTGGATTCCTTTCATGTTAATTTCTTAAATCTGTTGTCATTTACGGCATACATTCCACTTCTAAATTTACTGTCGTGTTTCTGACTCTATCTGGGAGGAGACTGAGCAGTGGAACGTGTTACTTTTACACATAAACAAGAACGATCTGTCACACTATTACACTTTAAAACACAGTTTATATGTAATTCATGCAACACAGTCGCATATGGAACCTACATCCGCTTTCTTTTATATAGTGTATATGATAAGATACTGTAATCCCCCTTCCCTTCTGTGTGAAAGGATGAATGAGCAAATGTATTTCTAGTTGCATGCTTGATGGTAGCAAACAAGCCTGTCTGCTAGAGAACAGTAGGACCAACGTCAGAACAGGTAATTACGCTTTCCTGTCCGTCCCTTGTCATGTTGGTATAGGAAGCTGCCTCTCTGGTCACTTCCGATTGTATCTGTGAGGAACGCTCGGTAGGTACCCACGGCAGTCTGACCACAGCGAGCGTCTGAAGCGGTAAGATCTCCGGCTAAGCGCGTCTCTGCTAAGTCCATAGGACAATGGATTTCTCAAGTTCAGCCTAACTGAAAATTTAATCACCTTTGTTTCAGATTTAGATCTTATGTTATCTTAAATTGCAACGCAGTGTAAGTCGACTGTGAAGTTCAGAATATCTTCCAGTAGTTTGCTTTGTCACTACTTTGTGAGCAAAGTGAAACCACCTGTTTATGATCCGTAACTCTAACTACGATCATCAATCTTAAATGCGAATGTGCCTGAGATTATAACATTTCGTCTTGACAATATTTTCCAATATGGCAACTTTTCTTTATGTTCAACCCACGTGGGGTGTACTTTGTGAGACTAGTACCACGTGCTTATATAATTGTTTGACCCATCAGGTTAATAGTATGACAAAAGTAACCAGTTCGAGGTTTTTCTTTTGTAAATTGCGTTTCGATGTAATTTATTTTAATTATCAAAATTATTGTGGAGTTACACTCTTTGTGTAAACCAAGTTGACCACGTGAAGCATATGGTGTAATCATCAAAGTAGCCCTCAGCTGTTCTTTTCGAGAAGATTTCACAGACAATTAGTATGAATTTAGTTTACCAGTGTGTGGTAATTTAATTACAGACAGGATTGCGCTACGACCGTAACTTCTTTGGGTGAAAATTAAATTGGTTGGTTGTGGTTAATTTCCTCTTGCATATGTTTCAATGTTCTTTGTGTGTTATTTTATAAATGCAGTTTTGTATGCAGTCTCCCAATCTTGGCTCCATATTTGATGTGTTCCATAAGATTACAAACTCACATTTTCACACACCTAAATAAGGCACCAGTTTAGTTATGAATCAAGTTTAATATGCTGAAATTTTAATGGAACAATGATCAATGTTAAAATAAATGTCCAAATATAAACTGATTTATTTCTTTTTATTTAAATTCTCTTTATATATATATATATATATATATATATATATATATATATATATATATATATATATCACCAGTTGTTGTAAGATGACTATTAAAAGATTATAATTAATGTTAACCTGGTTGGAAATTTGGTAAACTAGACTGGATACCTGGTGAAATAGTTGCTCAGTAATCAAGGATAACTTCCTGAGACAGCTCACAGCTTTTAACCCACTTTTATTATTTTGAACATCAGCACCACTTTCAGAACAACTTAATGCATCAACCTTACAACCTCATCAAAATGTTTGAAACGGATTGAAAGATTTCACATGCGCAAGACTAAAAAGCGGAAAATAATTATTTAAATAAAAACAAATTTTGGAAGTAAGCTCTTATTAAATCAGATTAAAAGATACAAAATAGTAGGTAGCAATCCTGAAAATTTGTGATTTTGAATTTTTAATAGATATAAAAATACTTGGAAGATCTGTAACGAAAAAGGTGGGGCACATGCAATGCATTATTGATGTACGAACAGTTTACCTCCAACTATTGTCTGTTGCATGTGTCCCAGGTTTTTCGTTATAAACCTTAGAATTACTTTTTTAGCTATTAAAAATTCACGATCACAGATTTCTAGAACTGGTTGTGTGCGGTTAGAAATCTGTAGGAGAAACGTTTTATACTTTTTAGTCTGATTTGAAAACGTGTTTTATCAAAGATTTATTTTTATTTGAATAATTATATGTTTTGGACTCTCATTTGCAGTACTAAAAGTGATCTGGTTGGTTCTGCATTTGTATTGTAAGTCTCTTGTAGCTCGTATTTAGCTTGTCAATAAATTTCATACTATCTTTGGAAGACTGTCGTAGTGTAGTCTCTCTGTGAATTTCACCATTTGTAAGAAAGATTTAAAACAGTTCATTTGTCCGGAGTAAAATAGGACGACTTGCGCAAACAGCTACCGTATTTCTTCCAAGGCTTTTTCATCACCACGGCGGATATTTATGGCCGCCTCGGAGCAATACAGATGAGAGGAACCGAACTAATGTGATACGAACCGAATCGCCGATGCTTGCAAAAAGCATTATCCTGTCACCCTGCAACCAAGTCTTTGTTTGCTCTGCACAATGGGTTGCAGACAATAGCAGTGCCCAGCAAGCGCTTACACAGCGGTCTAAAAGCTGCTGCGCAAATTTGACGCTGGAAATAACAACTGCATTTGTAAACAGAGTGCTAAATTTATTCTAATTACTATTGTAATAGATTGCAAGGTGGCTAAAATGTTAAGTGGATGATCAGAGTACCTCGTCCACAGCACTCGTGTGTTTAAATTTCCGTCATACGCCATTTGTATGATGTGACAATTCTTGCAAGTGGTATGTCGTGTATTATTTCTCGAGGACTGGAATAAAACAGTTGCTTATAATAAGATAGTAAAATTAAGCTAATGAAACAGGAAAACTCTATCGGTTTATAGGCCTCCTATTCGTTAAGTACAAGATATTCACAAAAATTTTTACGAAATGCGTAGGAAAACATCAAATTTTCACAAATTTAGGGAACAAGCTTATTTTAAACGTTAGATGTAGCATTTTTAACTCGTGAGCGAAATTATAGGACAGGGCAATGACTGTGAGTTACAGCTTTGCCTAGTTTGAAAGATTCTGAAAAAGCTTTGGGTTCATTTTAACACAATTTCTTCTGAGAACGCTTTAGAAACTTGGTACTCATTCAACATGCATTAGTATAGCGGAAGAATATATACATCACTAACAGAGTTTCCATTAGAGTTCGAGACTACGAGGAAAATATTCTATGCATTTCAGTTCCACTTGTTAGAGGAAATGTTGGATGGATTAGCTAAACTATCACAAGAGACGTACTGCTGTATCGACAGTAATGAAAGAAGTTAATGAGAACCATTTTTTGCAGGCAGTAGACTTGAAAAGATTTGATGCTAAATTTCACCTCTTCAAATTTCTTGCATTTTTTTTTCTTTGATATATTCTTCATTCACGCAGTGTTATAATCTTTGTCCTATGGTCTCCATACGATCACCTCCACTGTACGTCAACATGTATATGACTACTTTGCATTTCACTCTTAAGTGCCTGTAGATGGTGCTTCAACCTACTTTCTGACTATTTTCTACAGTTGCACTCTCTAACAGCGTGTGGGAAACATCAATACTTAACTCTTTCTTACGAGATCTAGTTCCTGTTATTTTAAAGTGATAATCATTTCTTCCTACGTAAAATATTTTCACATTCAGAGAAAAAAGCAAATTTCGTAAAAAGATCTCGCCGTAACGAAAAACACGTTTGTTTAATAATTGGCATCCCATTTCGCTTGTGAAATCCGTGACACTTTCTCGCTTGTTTGGCAATAATGCAAAACGAACTGGCCTTCTTTAAACTTTGTCGATGCCCTCTGTCAGTCCTATCTGGTTAGTATCACATACAACACAGCAGTACTCCAGCACATGACGAGCAAGCGTAGCTTAAGACGTCTTTTTAGTACACCTGTTGCATCTCATCTGCCAACAAAATGCAGTCTTTGGTTTACCTTACCCACGACATTATCTATGTGATTGTCTCAACATAAATTTTTCCTAACAGTTTTCCTTGTTGAAAGACAGTTGCCACTTTTCGTTCCATTCAGATATCGTAATCAAGTCGTTTTGCAATTGTTTTTGATCTGCTGATGACATTACTAAGCGGTAAGTGACAACTTTAAGTGCAGACTTTAAGAGTGCAGCTTTCATTATCTCCAAAATCATTTATGTAGATTAGGAATTAGAGAGTGCCTACAACACTTTCTTGTGGAACGATGGTTAACACTTTTGTTGTACTCGATTTTCCGTCGGTTACTGCATGCTATAACTTTCTGAGAGGAAATAATGGATCCAAGTGCACAATTGAGACGATACTCCATAGTCACCCAAATTGATTTGATGTCTCTTATGAAGAACGCTGTCAGAGGTGTAGTATCATAACCTATCGATACTGTCAGCCTTTTGCTTATAGCTAGCCGCATCTGTCATGTGTTACGACGGAGTAGTATTTCTTCACCCACACATTGTGTACAATGTATTTGTTTGAAGTGCACTTGTGTTGCCTATTCTGTTGCTTGGGTGTCCAGATTCCTAAGGCGACTAATCCTTTGGCCACCTTCCACCCGTTTACCATTAGCAGCGAGGGAGTAACACTTGGCTCCTTGAAACATGACGGTTACCGACTAACATTGTAACGAAAAGCGTTCCGGAAACCTAGAAACGTGGAATAAATTTGAGATCGATTGTCTATAGCACTCATTCCTTCGTGCGAATAAAGAGTGAGTTGTGTTTCACAAGAACGACTTTTTCTGAATCCGTGCTGACGGGGTGTCAATGGACCGCAACCTTCGAGGTAATTTCATAATGTACGAACGCAGTATAGGTTGCAAAATCCTACTGCAAATCGACGTTAGTAATATTAGTCTGTAATTCAGCGGATTACTCTCCATCTGAATAATCCTCCCAACGTAAAATCTGGATGTGGAGGCAAATCTTCCACTGACCTGTCTGTACTTGTGATAATGGTTTTCCATACATATTTTATGCCTGTTCTTTCTAACACCTCATCATTTCTTACCTAATCTGTCAACTTCAAAGTTTACTCTGCGGCACTTCATTTAATATGTTTCCAGCTTGCAGCGAGTTTTTGCATTATTCACGATTTCCTTACCATAAACTTTTTGTATCTTCTTGTATAATTCCATGCCAATACTAGATGCTAAGAGGGTTCTTCATAGGGAATAAGATTCCCATAACATCTTCAGTCTCCCAATACTTACATTACTTTGGCTTGTTGTGTAATCTTATTTTATAGATATGAGAACTTGTTCTCTTCTTTTAACTGTATTTTCGGAAACAGAAGTTTTATGTACTACGACGAACTGTTATCCACGGCTATATAGAGATGTCATCGAAATATATAAACATGAGGAAAATTTTAACAGAAAAGAAGAAGCCATGAAACTCAGCGATATATCGACAGTGGCGCTACAGAATCGATGAGAAATTTTTATCTTTGACATACTATGATTGATAGTTATATTT
This sequence comes from Schistocerca serialis cubense, assembly GCF_023864345.2. Lineage (NCBI taxonomy): Eukaryota > Metazoa > Arthropoda > Insecta > Orthoptera > Acrididae > Schistocerca > Schistocerca serialis. Next base: position 98,392,590 of record NC_064642.1, on the reverse strand, counting down.
TATCTTTGACAAGGTTTATCTCTGCTCTCACGAAAAATCCACACCACGCCCACTTTCCACGGTATTTAGGTTACTCTTCGACGTCAGACTCGTCAGTCGGCAAGACTCAGCACAACCAGGAACACCTCCGAAGATGTCCAACGTAGCCTTGAACGAAACGTCAGGGATTTCAGAGTCAATGTACCGCGGCCATACAACCCGGAATAATTCTCGGTAGCTGAAACATCCGGTCGTGAAAGCCTTCATTGTATGAATAACTGAAAGAGTGGAAAACGAACAAGTCGCCATGTGCGTATGGAATCCCAGTTCGGTTGTATGAGGAGTATTCTACGGCATTGGTCCTTACCTTGCATTTATCGCGAATCATTCGCCCAACGCGAAGTCCCAAGTGACTGGAAAGTACCGTAGGAAACCCTTGCACATAAGAAGGATAAAAGAACGCACCTCCCAAAATTACCGACCTGTATCCTTAACACCGGTTTGCTGTGCAAGTCTTGAATACGTTCTGAGTCAGTATAATACATTTCTTAGAGACTGGAAAGAATATGTCCACGAATCAGCACGGTTTTAGGATTATTGTGTGTGAAATCTTATGGGACTTAACTGCTAAGGTCATCAGTCCCTAAGCTTACACACTACTTAACCTAAATTATCCTAAGGACAAACACACACACACACCCATGCCCGAGGGAGTACTCGAACCTCTGCCGGGACCAGCCGCACAGACGGTGTTAGGAAGCATCGCTCGTGAGAAACTCAGCTTGTTCTTTTCTCACACGAAGTACTGGTAACTATGGATGAGGGGTAACAGACAGATTCCATAGTTCTAGATTTTATAAATGCGTTTGACACAGTTCTGCACTGCAGACTGTTAACGAAAGTACGAGCATACAGAGTAGGTTCCCAGATATGTGAGTGGCTCCAAGAATTTGTGAGTAGGCAGTTTAGGTTTTTCTATTGGTAACGCCATGTAGCGCTCTGTAGGAAAATCACTGGCTGTGCTGTGTGCAGTCTGTGGCTGGTTTGCATTGTTGTTTGCTATTGTAGTGTTGGGCTGTTGGCTGTTAATAGCGCGTAGCGTTGCGCAGTTGGAGG